>NC_134645.1:62920137-67920137 GCF_030463565.1 Pelecanus crispus
AACTTTTTGCACAGGAAAAGCTGATGATGACAATAAACTTCCTCTTCCATGTTTTATTCTTACAGTCCCTTGATGCAGAAAGAGTAAGCATTTTTTACAAATAAAAGAGAAAGCAATTAGGGAGCCACTTGACCCACCAACTTTTTTTGTGCCAGGGTCCACTTCTAGTATTTAAGTCTTGAAACTTTTTTTTTTTTTTGATGTATATTCTGTTGTTGCTTCTTGCCTAATTTTAGTCACTCATTTTCAATAACTACATACACTACGGTATCTAGCGTCTATTGGTGTACTAGGTACTTTTCCCCTCTATTTGTTCAGGGTTTTGTTGTGGTTTCCAGTAACTCTTTGCCAAATACTTTCATAAAGAGAAAAAATGAACTGTCACAAAACCAGCAGAATGTTCACCAAGTGAAAAGAGCTGCACAGTGCAATAAAGAAAATCCAAGATCTCCAATGTTTTTCGTGTGGATTGAGACTTGATTTACTTTTACATTACGCTTGCACGCTTCTGCACAAACCTTTATCTAGAGAAAACCTGTTTCCAGCCAAAAGCACAGAATAAAGCTTGGAATGAGATGATCTATGAATTCGTCTCTCTTTGGAAGATGTTTTATGTTCAGCCTTATACTTCAACATGGATTTACTTGATCACTCTGTACTTGCCCTGTTAAGTGTGATTCTATTTTAAAGATTTCTGTCTGTATAATTCACTACATTAGGATTTTTTGAAGAGCATCATCTGGTATGTCCATATAACTGGGCAACTCCAAATTTAATTCATCTTATCTGTCATAAGGGAATTTTTTCTATAATACAGTTACACTGATCCAATGGCTAACCATTACCACAAGGGACAGCTCTCTTGTGCCAGGACTAGCACTTGTCTAACCCTCAGAGCTCTAAAGCACTAGAAACCCACTCATTTTTCTTCTGAGTTTCTCCTGAACTGTGTTCTCATGCAGTCGCCGTGCTGACGGAAGGTAAGCAAGGGGAGAGTGGCTCTTTTCAGCAGCCAGCAAGCAGGTCAGGTCAGATGGTTTGTACAGTTCCAGGAGCAGCCATTCATTTAGTACAGTGCAAGTCACCCTCTGACCAGTCCTGTCTTTCTCCATTGACTGTGCAGGGAACTTTGGATGACTGATGTAGGAGAGTTATTTAATCCAGATAAAGACAGATGACCTGAATCCCACCTTAGACACCAAAGGTAAGCAACCTTAAGGACATCATGCAATTTGCATTTATTTAGTTCAGTTTAGTACTTGACCAGTTTTAACCATGTGGCTACTTGTTAAACTTGGTAACTCAGCACTAACATGTGTAAGCGAAGGCAATACAGGTATCACCATGCACACAAACTAACAGCAATATGAAAATAGTACCGTTTTTCATGTGCATATGATGGCAGTATTCACCACAATTTATTTAATATTGGATTACAAGCATCAAGCTATGGATAAGATGTCAACTATTACACTTCAATTGCTTTAAAGATATTATTTTAGTGCTGTCATGTTTCATATGAAAACCATACTTCTCTATTATTCATCTGACATTTAAAGCTTTTTTTATGTTCTTTCCTAGGAATATAAAGACTTAATCACAAAAGACAGGTTTTAAGAGGACTTTATTAAATCTGATAACTGACTAATTGGACTGTGTGCAATTAATAAAAAAAAATTATAAGTGAGCATTCAACAAAGGATTGTTCACTGATAGCATTTTTTATTTCTGCATTTTTACAGATCTACAGTTCTGCAAATACAATGTTTGAATAAGACATGATTCTTCCTAGTTTATGCCCACGCTTCACGAGATTACTGCAGTGTGGAAAATGCCACATTGCTTCTCCTGGAGGAAGAGCCACAGGAACCACTGAAATACAAAAACCCTAGCCCTGCCCATACACTTTCTTAGCTGAAAATATTTGTGTAGGACAAACTGGGTGTCTCACTATTTCAGACCTTTTTCACTTACAACTTAAATTGCTATACAAATAGAGCAGAGACTTTTATGCAATCTATCAGATTCACTGTTGTGGCATCCAGTAAAAAAAGCTAATACTGAGAAAACAGTGCACTTCGTAGAGATCTCTTCTGATGCTCTACAGAGGAGCTCAGTAGGTCACTACTTGCATATGGCATGTTTTAAACTTTCCCTTCAGACATACAAAAATAGTCTGGTTTAGATACTTCCTCTGTTGCAAATGTATCTCCTTTATTTTTAGAAGAGTGCACTGTATGCTTTACCTTCAGGCTCAGTAACAGATCTGTTATAGTTGACTTGATGGTTATATTCCTAATGGGACATGTAAATGTCACTAAAGTACTGTTCTTTGTTTCCTAGAGAAATTTCCTAAAATTCCTCTTAAGAGGCAGGATGGGCTAAGAGTTTACTGGGGTTTTGTCCTTATGTTTACTACTGAAGATTGGTTTCTTCTTTAAGTCTTCATAAGAGAGTCTTTTTTCAAGCTGGATCCAAGTTACCTTGGGAGGTTTCATTTCCTCGCAAATCAACCATACCAAGCACACCGAAAAGTACAGTATAAACTGTTTTGCTTTGTTTTAATTCCCTTGCTGCTAGATGTTAACTGGAGGTTCAGTGAACTCGGTAACTTGCTCAGTCTGAGTTTTCTTCCTTATTTTTCAGATGGGATGCTTCTGCTACTTCTGCTCCTGTTCTTGCTGAGAAAGACGTCTCCAAATGGCTCCGAGTCTTTCACTTGGATTTAAGTAAGTCTTCCCATTCAACAGTGGACTCGCTATTTTTAGGAATTGCTGGAAACATTGACTGCATTTTAGTTTGGAATTCTTTCATCTGTAAAAGAGATTTAAAAATAAAATCAGTTAACCGTTAATAAGGAGCAAACAAAGTAGACCATGACCCCTGGGCTTACTGCACAAAATAAACTGTGTGAGGTAAAGAAGAGGTAAAAAGACTTTAACAGAAAATTAAGACTTTCCCTCTGATTATGTTGGTTCAATTAACAAAGTGAAAAAAAGTATGAAGGGACCCACAACAATCCCCCCTTCTAAAGCACCACACTGGGGTGCCTAATTTGGACGACTTGCCTGAATGATTCACTACCGTTATATGAACTAATATACACACACACACATTTAAAATGTTTTTCTTTGGAGGAAAATTACCTCCATAGAATGTGCCCAGATTTTGACTGCAGTGCCTTTTTCTACACTTGGAGTGGATTAAAGGCCCAATACATTTGTTCAAGGATTTTAAAACATGGATGAAAGAAAAAATACTGGTCAGCCCTGACAGTTTAGGTTTATCCCACCATACGGATACAGGTGACAAAACAAAGTCTCATTCAAATGTATACATTAGTAGGAAGAAAAACTTATATCATATATATATTACATGATCATATATATTGTTATATCATAACAGTGTATAGGACGAAGCTTTTCTTTCACTCTTGTTAAATTAAAATGCTGTGAAAGAGGAAGTTTGCTAGTTTTATATTCCGTATATCAATACAGTAACACCAATTGCCAGATCTGTATTTATGATAAACATTTTATCACCAATGTCTGATTCAATAGTCCTGGCAGGCCAGAATGGAAATTTGATTTCCTTAAAAATCACTTCTGTTTGAAGATAATATTTAGATTTAGCAGCTTGCTTTCTTCCAAGATTTTTACATATATTTTTACATATACTACATTTTTAAAGGACAGGCATGGAAAAATCAAATCCTGTTACACAAACAGCAGGATGTACAGGGGAATTTTTGGACTGCTATTTTAAGAAGTTCTACAGAATCTATGACATTCACGCAGAGAAGACAGGATGTGGTTGGTATTCAAGCACTGAAGGCAATGACCTCTTAAAGACCAAATGCTGTCTCAGGCAGTATGTCCCACAGAGAGGTTCCAGGAAATCTAGATATTCTGAAGAACCACATGGGCATCTTCTCTAACATGCCTGCATTTTGTGTGTTATGGGTCATCAGTTTTTTTACAAATACCTTTGGGTCACTTTCTGTTCAAGTCCTTCTGTATATGAGTAATTCTGAGAAAGAGCTGGTACTTTAGAGAAATGTTGCTGGAATGCAATTACTCAAGTTACAGCTGATACAAAGAATGAAACAATTTACAAAGAAATTACCAATCCTTTACTAAGACAACAAGTAACTATGATGGATGAAAGCATTTTAGAACTCAAGTTTTTGTGTAAAAATGCCTGGGTACTGCTAATCAAATAAAAATACTTGTTATATAAAGTAGGAAGAAAATTCAGAGCCAAATTATCCTTTTTGTTTTATCCCGATTGTGTTCTTATGTAAAAACTAATTCACTGTCTGCTTTGTATTTTATTCTGATCAGATAGCTGCTTTGATTAATTACTTGTTCTTGGTTTTTAAAAATCTTGGCAATCACCCACAATTATTCCTAAACTAATATTTTTGCTTCTTATTTAAAACTGAAAAGCTCTCATAGACAGCTAATATTTCCAAGAACAATAAACACCAGTATAGAAGCCGACGTAGGGGAGCAGCCCAAATTACATTAAACAATTGCTGACAATTAAATACAAGTTATTTACAGTAGGAAATGCTTTAGGAGCTTTGGCTTAGCTGTTTTTTCCAGTCCTCTGTAATTAAGTTACCCCAGTTCCCTGATGTGCAGAATGTATTCCATTTACTTAACATTTTTTTACTTCCTAAAGAGTGAACCAACTCTTCTACTTTTTTGTCTCACTCCGAGTATTATCTGGGTGTTTGGTAACACAGGAATGATCAGATCCTAACCTGATGTAAACTGCTGCAGCTCAATTGGTATAACTGGAAATAAAACATTTTATACCAGCTAATGATCTGGTGCAATGTGGATTTTTTGGCTGTTTCTAAACTCAGACTTTTAACTTTCTTTTAGTGGCAAATTTAACTTACGCACTCAGAAGCCCTACAGGACACCTCTTACTCCACTGAAGACACAAAACCAAAGGAAAACTAAAAGCAAGTATGTAAAGGCTCCAAAAATAGGATGATGGGTGGGGGACCATTCAGAAAACTACAGTCCTTCCTCACTCTAACAGCTACCTTGTAATTACTAACATGCCAAACCCTAACCCTCAAATGCAAAAAGCAATCTTGTCTGGGAAATAAAACACTACAGCTCTGTTCTGAAAGAAAAAAGGTATTTATTTAGAAAGCACTAAAACACTGCTAGCAGCTGCAGATTTAAGAATATTCAGATTTTTCTCCCATCAGAACACTAATTTATATTCTGCAGGTAAAAGCAACTCATTTGCTGGAAAAGCAATTTTTCCTTAACACATGGACCAAATCTGAAATATTCAGTGCCTGTCTTTTGCTTTTAAGACTCCCCGAGAAAATTCCTCAGCCTTCACAGATTTTGATGCTTATTTGTAAAACCACTTTGCAAGTGATGCCAGACTCAATGTCTCATTTACCACTTCCTCTCTTGCCAGCATATATGCCCTTTTCCACAAGCCCCCTCTGCACAAAAATAGTTTTTCATCGCAGTTCACAACTTTGTCCATGTTTTATATTTTTCCACAAGCTTTCTTCCTTTGTGATTCCTGGACAGTGCGCTATTTTAATAAATCATAATGCCAAGCTGATCACCACTGTGCATTGTCTTCTCAATGTTATGCTTTAGGTTGTCAGCTATTTAAGAAGGTCATTACCTACCGTGACTGGCATGGGCCTCGCTAATACATAATGTCTTCACAGTATGTCTGAACAGGGCCCATTTCTTCACAATACACGTCACAGCTACTAACTCTTACTAGAAGTTTTTATTTCCATACAACTTAAAAGATATCACACCCTATTATTTCTCTCCACAAGTTTTTGAGTTCTCACTAATAATACATTAAGCAACGTAATTAGTACTAGTCATGGACTTCTACTTTCCCCGCGTCCCTCTCCTCCCAGTAAGAAAGTGCAATACAGTATTTCATTAGGGCTTTGATCTGGACTTCTGAGGTATCTCCCCTTTCTCTTCTGTTCCACTAATAACACCAGCTTCTGAGCTTCTTCCTCCGTTTCCACATTTGCGCTTGTTGCTATCCTGGATGTACTTCCAAATCCCAGCCACTGTCCACCCTGCGCTAAGAGCTCCTCTCAAGCTCACTTGCCACACTGCCTAAAAGCATGGAGAAGACTTTGAAAAATAACTATTCTCTGATGTAATGCAACCAGCATATACACACATAAACAACCGTGGAAACCGCATCCCAAAGTTCCCATCCCTTCTCTCCCTGTGACATCTGCCTGCTTATGAACTGTTCTAGTATCAGATTTTACGCCGTGACTTCTTTCAGTCAGAGACTATCAGCTCAATATCCTGGGCCTTGAGTGGCCAAGCTGTATTTAATATATTTATACATTTAGAACTAAATTTGGCCTCCAAAGTAACTCACACTGGCCTCGGGGTTGTTCCTGCTTGCATTTGGTAGACAGTATCATACCAGGCCCACTGCAACTTCAGACAATCCTTGTAGTGAAGGCACATTTGTTCACTAAACATGTAAATTAGCTGTCCTTAACGAATTTGGCTTACCAGTGTCCAGTCACCTCCTGCAGTGTGGTGAGCTTCTTGTGAAGATGATGAATCTAGCTTTATGTTGTATTAATACTGCACACTTGAGGTGCAAGAATTGGGACCTTGTCTTTACCTGCTTTACCTCTTGAGGGACAAGCACACTTCTTGACAAGGGAAATGCTGCAATTAGGAATCCATGTCTTGCCTTGCCTTTTCTTTTTAGTAGACGTGCCGCTCAGGAGGTCTCTTCTTCCCTCTCCCTTCCTGGAAATCTTCTCCTGTATCTCCTCCAGATTCCACAATACACATACCAGTGGCCTCAATCAAAAGGCATTAATTTAATTATGAAAACTAATGTGCTATGTACTAAGTACTGGAATGTTTTGAAATACTTCACTGAAATGGCTGCCTCTTTATTATTGTCAGCCACACTGACACTGGGGTACTCGGTTCAACTGTGATAACGTCTTCAATGAATAGTGCAGTAAACCAAGCACTAAAAGCTGAATGTATTTTACCTCTTTCTGCTGCCTTCCGTATCACAGGCCGCTCTCTCAGCTGCTGCTTCTGAACCTAGTGGTACATGAACGATTTGTAACACATTTCTTGATTTATCATTCCAGCATGCTCCGTTCCTAGAGGCAACTCTGAAGTGAATTTCACTCAAGTGAATTTTTTTTATCACAGATATTGCAAAGCTTGATGCTGTTTTTTCCTGCCAAATAAATTACAGTAACTGTTCCACCTCTGACTGTCAGGCTTCTTCCTAAAAGGGTATCATCTACCTTACTGCATTAAATAATCTGTAATAGCTACAGATCAGTGTTATTTTCTTATCTTAACCTAATGATCCTGCCTCAGGTGGCAAAAATATGGGGACCTAAAAGCATCCTCCATTTAATAATCTCTTTTTAATGTACATCGTTGACAGAATGTCACGCAAAAATTGGGATAGCACTATTACTGAGAGCACTTACGTGGCCATTCATATTAAAACGAATGGAAGAGGGGCTAAAAGAGTCTATTTGAATCCTAGAATGAAAGTTTTATGAAGAAATGTTCTCTTTAATGTCTGACATTCATAATAGGCCAACCCAGATTCTAGGAATTATTCGTTTCCTATTTTAGTGCTCGTACCAGTAAGAACTGCTTACATTAGCTTCCAAGTGAAATGAGGTTAGATGCCCTGAACTGGAATATCAGCTGGCACCAGAATACAGTATGTATATGCCCTGTGCTCTCTTCAGCCACCTTCCATTTCACAAGGCATGAAGATGAGACGGGCTGCCCTGGATTTAAGAGCATCAAAGAGGATTGCTCTTGCCACCTTCTCCCAAATCTTAAAATGATTGCTGTTGCCCTTGTTAGCAAACGCTTACCAAGGTCCAGATACAGAAATAGCAGGTTATTTGTAGAAAAGGGCAAGTGCTTACAGTACTTGAAGAGCGGAGCAGAGCAGACAGCCTGCTGGGTGAAGGTGATTCTCCGATTCTCACTGTAAAATGGGGCACTCACTGCGGGTCGCCCTGTACCCGTTTGCACACCGACCTCTAAAAAGGCATGGAAAATAGAGCCCTCGTTCATATTCTTAGACCTTACACTACAATAGCAAAAGCATTGTGAATATTTGGACTATTGAGAACTACAGGTCTATGAAAATGGTGCTCAGAGGGTCAATCCTGGCAGCATACATCCTAATATTTAACTATCTTACACTGTACTGCCATAGCGCACTGTTCACCACCTGTCTGCTGATTCCAGTGTTTCAGGCTTGCATAGAGAAAAGCAGCAGCAGAATTCTGTTAAACCATCTAGAGAAGTCAAGAGCTCATATTAACCCCCTATCCCACAGAGACTTACAAACATCCTTAACCTTATGTAGTGTTGAATACTCTCTTTGAAATCAGAGGGCCATTTACAATGCCTAAAATTAAACAAACACATAGGCATATTTTTCCAGAAACCTGTCCCTGTTAATGCTGTGTAATTGGGTAAAACGTGTCCTGTACTTTTTAAAAGAAAAATAACATGAAAATAACCTAAGTGAACTTTCCAGGGAGAGGAGGACAGGATCGTCACCATTTAGAACAAAGCTGTCACGGTTCCCAAACCATTATACATATGTAATAGCCTCCCACAGCTACTACATATTCTGTCTCAAATTACTGGCGAACTACTGAGAGCTGTCAAGTCACAAGGGTCAGGCTGTCTCTTTTCCAATGACTGGGTCACATGAAGAGATAAAACACATGAAATACTTTCCTCATGTTACTTTTCCAAGTGCGTAGGAGCCATGTGACTCATTCATAAATGAATCCATTTCACAAATTGGAAGATAGCTGGCCTACATCACAAACGTGTTTTACTAGCCCCACTTTGTCTGGTTTAATTTCTGTGTGAATGCCACTTAGCTCCCACAAGTGGGATTGTTAACTGGTAGCCTGAAAGTATATTTCTATACATCTACCATAAAAGGAAGAAGATGCCATTCCAGTAGAAAAACCTAAAGAAAACAAAACTGTTCTGGTTTAAGGCTAGATTATTTTGAATACAAAAAAAGAGGAAGTGATTAACTAATTATGATCAATGGGAAAGACAGCTATTAATTTATACACGCCAAGACAGTAATTCTGTAAACCACAATCTGAATAAAAGGTAACTTCCTTAGGGTCAGAGATACAGGAGTATCCTTTAAAATTTTATACATTCCCACGTTGATCCTTCCGAAATAAATGCCAAGGACTTAAGTTTTGTAGTATATGATATCTCAGAGTAGATTAAGTCAGTGTCTCGTTCTCAAGCCTATTCTCACTGATTTCAGTGACGCTACATCAGGCTTCAAAATAAAAGTAATGGTACAAAGTTTGGATTATACCATCTTGTTGCAAAAGACTTCCATGCCATGCAGAAAAATCGAGTGAAATACTTCTGAAATCACTGAAGAGCACACCTTTTATTTCTGCAGAATCTTACTTTCAAATCTGGGTGCCTGGAAAGGACATCCACATGATTAGTCTATTATGGTGTATTAGTCATTGCTCCTTAGTCACCCTGGGCAATTTGAAAAATTAATAGTAATTTAAAATTTAAAATAGTTAAATATCTAAATGTATCAAGCAAGTTGGTTAATGGACCCAAAATCTCAGGATGAGCGTTCCAACTCTGTAAGCTCTTCTGTGCTGTAATTTGGATTTCTGACGCCATGACTGAGGCTGAATTCTGTGCAGGAAACCTGTCAGAGCCAGCACGACACCCAGAGCCAGGCAGGGTCCCCTGGGTGCCTCCAGGCAGCAGAGCAGCTGGGGTCTTGGACCACAGAAGGGTAAGACAAGCGTGGCCATACCACCACACTTAATGAAGCACAGGAAGATCCCATGGGACCAAGATGTAGCACGAATAATTCACACCTGTCAGATAAGCTTTTCTTCAGATTTTAGTTGTACACGTATAGTTCACAGTTACGTGCAGCCAAGAAGTGGATCAATCCACGCATCCACTTACAGCAACGTGGAACTGCTCCACAGATGCAATTTGAGACCAAAGGCTGAATGTTGTTTTAATCTTCTAGCTGCTTAAGAGGTTGGCGGCAGCCAACAGCTATGAGTCTCTTCCAAGACACAGCAGAGTAATTCCACAAGACAGCTACAGTTACAGTCTTCCCATATTTTTGACATACTTACTTACAGCTGTCCCTATTCATAAAGCAGATGTAGCAGCTTTCCAGAAGGAAAATTATGATTTTATTCCTTGAAAAACCATTCTGCCTTATCAAGTTTACAGTGAAGTTCATAGGTTACCTTTTTTTTCTTTACTTCTTGGATAAAATACTAGCAGTACATATGTGTGGAGGCAAGTCTTCTCCACACCAAACTAATTAGGCAATATAAGCAGTACAGAAAAACCCTGTATAAACAGGTGGAGGAAGTGCTAACTTGTACTAGTACTCCATCTTCTTTCTAAAAGCTTCAATTTAAATAAGTATTGAGGAAATAAAAGAACGTTAAAACAACTGGGCAGATTTGATTTATATTGAAATATATGATCATGAAATAGCAAGGAAAAGATGTTTTTATTATGCAATCAAATATAAGCACAGCAAGAAATAGAAACTTCATGAATAATACTTAGGTGAGGATTAAATACAACTATAATTAAAAACTTCTAACAAAAAAAAAATCTAGGAATGACTCTAGAATGATTCTAGGAGATATACTGCTTTTATAGCAACATTTGTTCATTTACGAAATAGCATACAAATTTCAGCCACTGCAATATGCCTGTACTTAGTTGAGATCTATAGATCTTAGTACTATTTACAGATGCCAAAACCAGTAATTTTTGAAGACTATGTCTCCATGTTATCATTTTAATTTTTAAATTAATCCATCCTTAAAGCTAATACTCCTTTGTATTTATACTGTACCTATGACTATAGTCTCACAAAATTACATCAAATATCTCTCAAAATAAGCGGGGGGGTGTGTGTGTGTTATTATTTTTATGCTTAAAATGGTGATTTAGAGGTTAGATTTCCTCTAGAGAAAAGCAGCCTGCCTAGGAAATGTCTTTACCAGCAAAACCATGGCAAGCATATACTCTCTGTATTGTTTTTAATTGTTTTAGATGTCTCTTTACAGCTGTGTAATTGTTTTAGACTGTTAATATTTTAAAGGTTAAGATCAATGAAAACCAAGATATTTCATTAGGAGTCACCATAAAAATGATAAACTAATATTTTATAACTGTATTAGTCACAAACTACTAGGCAATTCTTCTCACTATTTTTCCTGCTTTCCATGGAACAGATGTGGAAGCAACAATCAGCATCTCACAAACCTATATATGAATCATCCTGGCCTTCTTCCTATGGGAGAAAGAATGCTTTTATTTCTGAGGAAATAAAACCTAATTTATTGAGGGCATGAAGAGCAAAAGGGCTTTTAAAGCATAATTTATCTTGTTTGTTAATTGTTGCATGCTTCAGTCTACAAGGGCTGCGGGTATTGTTCTGCTTGTAAATGAAGGCTCATAATCGCTGAGCGTTTAAAAAAAAAAAAAAGAAGAAAAAAGAACATCAGGCATTCGTAGGTATGTTTTAATACCTGTCAAGTATTCTACAGCTGCAAGCTTAATTAAAAACAAAAACCTGCTTATTTAAAACAAGGGTTTACAACTCAACTGTAACTTCTAGAAAATTGTGAAACGAACATTTTTCCAAGCAACAAAAAAGTGTGGTGGATCATAACACCCGTAGGCTAGGTAAATAAAATAAGAAAGGTTTACTTTTTGGAAATTTCCATGAAAACTCTTGTTTAGGCCAACTGTAACAACAGGGGGTTTAGGATAATTTTGAATTTTTTACTTTTAAAAATTTTTACTGAGTGAAACACCATTTATTCTTCAATTGAAAATTTAAAACTTCATTGAGCATTTCATATGGAGAATGCTGAAATAAGATGTTTCAACTACTACTCAACTTTAAAAAAAAGTAAATGATAAATTGGCCAAGCCCATTCTTTTCTACAAAATTTATTTCAATAACTCTGTGTTTTGCATCAAAAAACAGGGAGACAGCTGCACCAGGAGCGGGCAGCTACAGGGTTCTGAGGTCGCAAGCTCAAACCCTGTAAGATAATGCCATGATGTGGAAGTTGTTAAATAGCAAATATACTTGTTAAAAAAGGCGGTGCCATTTTGTTTCAAGCCAGATGTCAATTATTAAGCTTGTGTTTAGCACTGCGCATGTCCTTCTATTTCGTAAAGCGCCTCAGAGAGGAGGGTGCGTGTGTGGGTGCGTCTGGATGAGGCCCGGGTTCAGATGAGGAGTACTCTTTAGAAGCAAATCTCCCAGCTGTCCGTGCTTACTGGGCACGAGTTTGTGTACTTCTGAACGGCCTTAAAATGCATGAACTGGGCTTCTTTAGGGTGACACAAAACTGAAGATGCATTCTAGGAGCGCAGATAACATACTCCAACTGCAAACAGGCATTCAAGCCATGGGGCAAGACCAGAGTCAGTCCAAATTTTAAAAATCCCTTGGAATGGTTATAGATGTCAGGTCCTTGGCCCCAATTGCTTCACTGCCCCAATGCTGCTGGTCAGCGATCCTTGCTAGTACAGACAGAGCTTCTATGCCCAGAGATAATCAAAGGTGGACTGACTTTAAATATTTTCCTAAGAGATCGCAGGAAGCAAGCTAAAAAAGTCTGACTATTACTGACAGCTGGCTACTTTCTGCAAGAGGTACAATATAATACTAGATAACCACCATCTCCTAGGTTCTGAAAATGAAGATTTCTCTTTTACATTACAGAAAAATAGAACTTAAACCATTATCAAACCAAGTCCTCACTGATCCATCACTTCTCCATTTAGGAATAAGAGTTGAATGGAATTTAGTAGGGTTTATTACTTACCAGCCTGTCCTCAGATTACAACAGTGGTAACTGCAGTCACGGGATATTAACAACCCAACCTGAGACAGCGTAAAATCTTTTATATCCCTTACCAAGACATAAAGATCAGTTACTTACTATCACCCCTGGGTTTTCACACTGGCATAAAAAGCAGCAGACTGTAAAGCTACAGGGAACCACCTTTTACAATAAAGCCATTTAAGAGCTGGAAGTAGGCATTGTCACAGCACTGTTTTAAGAACCAATAAACCACAAAGATTAAATAAAAATCTGGTATCACCAAAGCTGGTGCCATCACCTCAGTGTCTGGAACAGATCTTAGCAACGACTTGCTTCTGCGGCAAACCCAGGCCGTCTCAGAAGGCGGGAGGACGAGGCATCCTGAACCGCGGCTGCAGTTCCCTTCCACGACGCAAACTGCTGAGCAGTCGCGACGCCGCTTCAGAACGACGGACGCAGATTAATTACAGCAATTACAACTCATCAAGGAAAAATCGTGCCAGTTTGCTCTTGTCCTTTCATCTCTGACTTTGTAAGCGATGACAAGATAATTTCAACAGTCACAAAGCCTAGAGTATCACGTATTTTTATCAGTCACTCCCTGTCCCGTCCGTAAGTTACGCTCACAGGAAGCACACCCCCGAACGTTAAAAACCGTGGCCTTTTGGCAACGATACCAAGCGAAACCACCGCTCTGGGCTCCAGCGAACGACGCCTCCATTTGCCGCCGCGGCAGGGCTCGGTCACGCGCACGGGCCCTCACGAGCCGACGCCAAACCGCCCGTTCCCCGCCTCAGGAACCGCCCGGGCTGCCCCGCGCGGCCGCTGCGCCGGTGCCGCTGTTCCCGCCGCCGCCGGCAGGTGTCGCTGCGGCGCAGCAGGGCCCTCGGCCCCTGAGGAGAGCCACGCTCGTACCCCACCTCCCCACCCCCCCCCAAAAAAAAACCCCACCCCAGAGATCGTAGCAGCACCTTGCCGTTTCAGTTCTGCCCTTTCAGGCGTGCGGGAGATGGTCATCGCCTCTTCCTGCGGACGCAAGTACGACCAGAACTGGCTTACGGCGGGTGCGCCGACGCAAGGATTGGGGCAATTCAGCAACACCGACCGAACGGCTGCCGGTTCAAACCAGCGCGTGGCTAACGTGAGCACAGTTCAAAGCACGAAGAGCACTGAGCACGTCTTGTGCTGCACTGCCCCGAATTCACCGACGAGCTTTGCTCTCCTCCTCCTGTAAAGCCAGCCCGAGCCCTGGTGCGCGTGAACTTCGGCCGTCTCCACGCGCTGGCCGCTCAGGACGGAACTGCTCAATGGCTCTCCTGGCCAAGCCAGCTACGCTTCTCCCATGTGGTTAGCGATAGGATGAGAGCAAATGGCCTCAAGCTGTGCCAGGGGAGGTTTAGATTGGATATTAGGAAAAATGTCTTCACGGAAAGGGTAGTCAAGCATTGGAACAGGCTGCCCAGAGAGGTGGTGGGAGTCACCATCCCTAGCAGCATTCAAAAAACGGGTAGATGTGGCACTCTGGGACATGGTTTAGTCTAGTCTACCCTTAATTGGTTTAGTGTGGACTTGGTAGTGTAGGTTAATGGTTGGACTGGATGATCTTAAAGGTCTTTTCCAACCTAAACGATTCTATGATTCTATAAAATCTCCTAGCTCTCTTACTCCTTTTGGTGCAATTCCTGCCAACCCATCATATCTTATTTCCCACTGTGGCTTCTTGTCTTTTACTCCTGGAGATGACATGAGGCATTAAACAATGCTTAGCAACTCAGTTTTACTTGACTCGGAACTCCCCTTCAAATTCCGCAAGTGAAGGTCAGCCCTTTAGTTGCTAAGATCCCACCAAGATAGTCGCAGGGACAGAGCTGGCAGTGGATTTGAGAATTTTTGTATGCTTAACAATTTAATATTGAGAGAAACAATTTAATATCAAGAGACCATACTAGCTGTCAGTAATGCTGCCAATGTTACCAGTAGCTCTTAAACAAATGAAGCTGCTGCCCGACCACTAATTAGCGGGTCCCAAAGGCAGCTGGTTACTGTTAAAGCCAGTAAGGTGAAGAGGCTGGGCAAAACCTCTTCTTCTCTTTGTCCAGCTGCCAAAGCTTTAGTTACTAGTTCACACAGATTCCTGGCATCAAAATGAGTCAAGTCTCCCCTCAGGTCATGTATAGTATAGCACTTTCAGAGGTGTAAGTCTGCCTTAAGGACATAGTTTTCAAATCTTGATACCTGATGCTAGGTTTAAAATCGTAACTTGAATTTCTACAGGTATTGGGAACCTGCATGTAGTACAGAGCAACTGAACTCGCAACACACAACCACGCTGAAGACTCAAGACATTTTTATTCAGGTAAATCTGTGAGAGCCTCTTTTTAAAATGTTTAACTGAAATTAAAATGTTCATTTGAAAATGCTGAGCTTACTGTAAAATCTATGGTGTCTTCTGTGGTCTGAACAGTTTATGTGGAAAGAAAACTTTATTTCACTCTGTGCTAACTTCAGTCAATGATTTCCCACAAATAAAACTTAATTAATTTTTGTGGCTATCTAATAATTATTAGACACAACATATGCATCTGTGTTTTTAAAAAATCACTATTTTAACTGACTGATTGTTAATCTATTATCTCTGCTTACATGATAGCAATTAAGAATTTTCAGAAGTATCGCAATGTTCCCCTGAAACAGGAAAATAAATAAAATAAAACAGGCTCTTCTTAAAATGAGCATATGTTTAAGAGTCCAAAACTAATTGTACCAGCCAGCTTATAACCCTTATTTAATCTCAACTGTTCAGCAAAATTATATTTAAGCACAAAAATACTGTCTTTCAAAAGTCAGTGTTTGCTCCCGAGTGTTATCTTAAAGCAGTATGCAAAAAGTATCAAAACCAATCAAAAATCAAAGATGAATTATTCTAGAAATATATTTTTAATGCTAATGAAGTTCTTCTCTTTGGTCAGAATATTTCATTTTTAACACACTTCTTCTGTACCTCCAGCAATTGTATACATATATTTGATTTTAACAGATATATAGTGTAACGGGAAAAAGAAATGTGTGACAGGAAATCTACAAATGCTATTTTTTGATTCTGCAATAATGAGTAGCACTATTGTACGTGTTTCTTTCTGCAGTGGGCATTTAAAAGTCTATAGTGAATGCAATAAATATGTCAGTGGAGAGCAGGGAGAGAGCTGTTCAAAATCACGTGCAGACACGATCTCTTGACAGAAATGTGCTTCCTTCAGTGTCCGCAGTTCTCACTGCGCAATACGGTGAAACATAAGCACTCCACAATGGAAACTGATACCAACAGGCATTTGCAAAAGCCTCTTAAGATAGTTTCCCCCATCTCCTTTTCAACACTAAGACAATATAATACGGTGCAGCTTTCTTACTATGAATGCTCAAGAAGTCTCTAAAATGCCCTGCAGTGTGCTGTACACTTCTGACACAAGAGCTACTGCTGTCAGGTAGCCAGAAGCCCCCATCAGACTCTGACATGTCCTGGGGCTTGGCCATCTCAAACTTACGTGGCTGTTTTCTGTCAGGCAGTCTCAAGGAAAGCAGCCTCACAGGGAAACCAGGCAACTGTGGGTCTAGGCCAGTACTTCTCGAGGAAGTAAAAATTAAGCTTACTGAGAAACAGTTAACGTAAATTGCAGACTAAGGTCAGATTCTGCTGTCCTTTGGCAGGACCAAAAGTACTCTGATGGAACGAAAATAAGAAGTAGCAGCATAGTGTGAAATGAATCCTTTTGGCTGACGATATAACTGACAGTAAACTGGGTGAACTGTTGTAGCTCAGCATGCAGAGAGTACAAACTGGTACTCCCACTCTTCCTCCCCCTTCTCTGCCATTCCACTACAGCCTCACAAGGAGGACTTGAGTTTAAACAAAATGTGTTGTAGATGCCTCCTATGTCCTGCTATGCTTTTTTGGTGTTCTGCCTTCCTTTACTGGCTCCTATTGAGAATCAAAATTGGAAACTAAGGAATAAGGGATTGTGTAGTGCTGTATGCTGGGACCCAAATCGTGACCTACAGGATACATCAGCAGAGTAGACAAGTGAGAACTTGAATAAAGATATTAGTGAGAACAGTACCGGGATGGAGAAGTATCTTCTTCCTTTTGGTTTTGGAAGGCACTTTGCTTAATATAAGTAATTTGCCATGGAAGGTAAAGGAAGTCTATTCATTCCTAGTCATAAAGAGGATGCAGACAGTTCTGCCAAACTTGTAGCTGCAGGGGACTCTCAAGTCATGGCTTATTACTAGGGGCAAACAAAAATGCTTACGCAAACTTTAGTGATCATACTCAACACTGTGAAACACTGTAACATAAGCAATTTACTAAAGATAGCCTTAGCCCCGTGGGACATACAGAAGCTTCCCGAGTTTCTTTGCCTTGATGTGGCCTGTCACAGACCACTGCTCTATTGCACATGAAACTCAAATCTTCTGCCCCCTTGCCCCTTCCAGAAATGCACTAGAAAGCAAGCTGGTTTCCTCTCAGTTTTTCTTATGTCCCCAGTGGCCTGATGCAAAAAATGGAACTTGGACAAATAAACGGATTGCTCTAAAGATAGGATTCAGGGGGTAGCCTTCAATTCAATAGGCAAAGTATATAGAAAGTTTGCAGCTACTATTTTAGTCTCTAAATTAGAACGCAGGCTCTTTGGTGAATCCGAAACATCTTTGCAAATAAACATAAGCAGGACTAAACTGGTCCTTCCCCAAAATTGTCTCCTCCTACACTATCCCATTTTTTGCAGATGTAAGAATGCCTTCCCTGTGTGCACTCACTCTGGTTACTCACTCTACATGTGGTGAATGAAGGTGTAACTCCTAGGCTGAAGTAGTATAGAGATGCCACCGCGAGATGCATTACCCAAGGAAAAATACGTTATTTGAGGGGATCATACTTGCTACTCACACTGTGCACACCCAGGGCCTTCCAGATGGCAAAACTGAGCAATCCAACTCCACACCACGCGTAGAGCGAGCCCCATCCTAGTGCTCGTAAGGCCAGTGACGAACCGCTCTCTGGCAGTGCAGCTGTGGCAGTAATCCCCTAGAACCAAAAAGAAAGTGATCAAGAAAAAGTGAACAATAACTGGAAAAAAAATGAACTAAAAAAGTTAACTTAATTCTCTAGAATTTCTCCTGACTTGCCAGCTGTGCTAGTGTGGCCACAGAAACTGTTACGGCTGCCGACAGACCCAGAGAGCCAAGCAAGGGGTGGATGAGCTGCCTTCCCACCAGGAGCGGCTTTCATGGTTGCCAGTACCACCTGGGGATGGCTTTTATTACTCAGAAATGCTGAAGTCAACTGTTTTGTGGGCACAAGAATCCGACACTCAGTTATCCCACCAGTCAAAATACAAAACTGTATCGAAGCCAGTCACAAGCCTTTATGACAGTGACATCAGAACATAATCATTGTACATCATTGATTTTGGTACTTTTTCTTGGGGCAGTAACAGTGGTGAGCAACCACTGGCCTACAGGTCTTTATCTGCACTCCTGAAACAGCAGATTAGGAAACGGGAGGAACCTGAGTAGCTTTCAGCTTGACACAGAGAGGGTGTAACAGTGACTGAGAGACTAATTTCCAGGGGCTGCAACTCTGAAGGAGCTCTGGAAACTATTTATGAAAATTTTGTAAAGAGCAAACAACGCTGAACCCATCCCCCTGCAGAGTTCACCAAGTGGCAACATAGAAAAAAAATGCTCTGCTGTCTCCATACTTCTCATTTTTGTCAGAAACAAGAGTAGGTGGTTTTAACCACTTGTTAAGATACTGTTGCATACAAGTCTGCCATGAGGCGCGTCCTGAAAACACAAAACACTGTCACTTGGAAAAGCCACCTCAGGCCAAGAACGGAGCCTCAGCCATGATGGGGTCCCAGCCACAATGAAACATTCTCTGTCGCAGCACATAATGCACACTGCAGCTACCAAGGGCATAAGCCACATGCTGGCTGACATCAATCAATTCGCACGGCACATTCACTGTTAGCCAGCTGTTCTCATCTCACAACGCCCACCTTACTGTACCTATACAGTATAGGACAGCTTCAATCTGTGTAGCCTGCAACAGCAGTAAGACAGACAATCTTCTTGCTCACAGTGGTAAATGTCAGCAAGAGAGTTTGGTTTTCTCCCACAGGTTCACTGTTCAATTCTTCACATGGAAACACAGGTTTCAGATGGTAACTGTTAAAGACTGGCCTCTACGGTCCTTACACAACTGAACAGTCCTACTTACTTACTGGGTATCTTGGGGAAAAAAAAACAATTATTGCTCCGAGGTAAACATAAATGAGACTGTAAGCATACAAATATATTCAATAAAGAATTATTTCATTTATAGTCTAAAATACTGAAAAGTGAAATTAACTTGCAGAATGATCCAAAAAAATTTCCTCCAAAACATGCCAAAGAGCTGCACTTCCCTATTCATCACAAAAAGTGGGAAAAAGATCTTTTGTATTCTTGCTTTAAAAAGACTTTCAATTTTTTTTTTTTTTAATGTTTCTCTTTGTTCTTTGATACAATTAAACATATGTAGTGGCTATCACTATGGTATTTGGTCAGTGAAATAGCACCAATAGTTTTTTTCCTCTTGGCTTTGTATTTATTGAAATGTTAAAATGATCCTCAGACAGTCAGCACTTCTCCTTAGGATTTAGCTGTAGGCAGTTACCCAAGGACAAATGCACACTTGCAAAGGGCACAAGCAAAAGGTATCTTGATCCTTATTTTTTCTGATTTGGACATCCCAAAGTGGAAGCTGTTAACAAAACAATGCTCTGTAAGCATACACATTCATGCACACAGACAACAAACAGCAGAGATCTCTGGTCACACTATTATACCAGGTCCCATTATTTCCTTACCACAGCTAATGAACTTTCATAACTCTTTCAGCAGAGGCTGCTTTGAGTAGATTTTAAATGATGATGATGATGATTTCTAAACATTTTTCCTGCTTCCATAGTCTAACCATATACAACAACATGCAGGAAAATGTCTCCCATTTGGAAGATGGGAAATGAATGGACAAAAATATCCTCTACACAGAATCTTTAAATAGGAGTCATTATCTGTGAAAATTGCTGGGGAAAAAAAAACCCACCCGAATACTATTTAAATGCTTGACTGCCCTAGAAAAACAGTGGTAAATGGAAACAATTGATCTGGTTTTACTGACAGCAGTCAAACAGCATTCAGTCACAGGCTGATTCTTCAGGGTATTAAGTACACAGGTAAGGATTTCTGTAAACAAAACAGCTTGTTAGATAATTATCAGAGATGCTGTTCAGAGCATCAAGAAACCTGATTAATGAAATGATAAAAAATTTTAAAAAGACAACAGCAGCATGGGAGAAAAAGATGTCACCAATAAAAGAACATTTTTAAGAGAACTAAGTTTTATTCATGAGCCCGTTATTCTATGCAGAGATTGTTTTCTCTTCATTACTGCTCTTGTATTTTTTTAAAAAGGCAACTCCTTAATTTAAAAAATAAGCTATTAAACAATATTTGAGGCTTTCTAAAAAAACAGGCCAGGAAAATATAGGGCAGAAATAGCTGATTTGGTTACCAAAATATATGCTTTTTTTTTTTTTTCTGGAGGATATAAGCAGGAAGTGGAAGAAGGAGAAATGACATTGGTTTTTTTCAGACACAGGCCTCAATCCTGTAACTATCCCCTTGTGGATAAGAGTGTGTCTGAAAGGAAGCAGTGCCTAAAATAAATGGTGTGTTCAACTGTTTTGGTTGATTGTATTCAGCATGTTCACTGTTCTGTATGACCTAACTCATTGTTAAATTAAACACCTGGATAAATGCTGGTAAAACTGGACACTTACCACAAGGAGCTGCTGCATCTGAGCATTTATTTTTAACACCCCTCCAAGTCATTTCTTAACTGAAGGTCTCTGCAGTGGTTCATCACTAAACAGGATTATGTAATCTCAGTTTCGAGTCAATTTGGGCACCAGTCCTACAAATGCTTTACTTCACTATGACGGAGAAGGTACAGTAGGGGCAATTTCAGCTTTATCTCTTGCCAGTAATACTGATGCTTCTCTACAAGAGTAGGGCCTCATACTGTTGCTTCCTGGAAGTCTGAATGCAGTCATGAAGCCATGATGCTGTAATGCTACAGCTTCCCCTCTAAATTGCTATTTTTTTCTCCCATAAAACTATTTAAATCTGTCCCAGGCTGCGTTGTGTTTGCTTCTTGTTCCTACCTGACTTGCATACTGCCATTTCACTGACATAAAACCTGGCCCAAGCCAGCAAAGATGCTGAAAGAATAGGTCTCGCACTTCTTCCCAACATTGAGCATCAATTCTCATTCCTTCGGACTCTCCCCCAAGCTTGTGCCAGCCCAGTCACTGCAGGCATGCGGTGAAGGGGATCAGAAGACTGATTTGGACTAAAACTAATGCAGGAAATAATAAAAAAAAAAAAAGTAGAATTAAGCAGTATCATCTCACCAACATAGTACCACAAGTACTGGTGCCTCTACAGGGGCAGGAATGAATTGCCAGAAACTAAGGGCTGGTAGGATTCTTTCTTTCACAGCAATGCTGGCTGATGTTTGCTTAAAGTACCTGTCAAAGTATGGCCTCACCCTAACATGGATAAAAATAATATTTAGGCATTGAACATCTAAGAAGGATGCAATCATCTGTAGTTATTCATAGTAACGCTGTTGTTATTATACATGATGTGTGATTAAAAATGACTTGCAGTAACTAACTATAAATTTAAGTAAGAATGCTACTGCAAAACTGTTTACCTCATTGGTATCTCAGAGAGCATCCGTAGACAGTCAAGTTGTTCCCAAAAGCTAGCCTTCCCTTTTGAAATTGCTCACCTACAAGTACCTTGACAAAAAAGCATCTTTCTACACTTTGCAGTATTTAAGCTGAGAAGCCCAGGAATCACAGGCTTTTGCTAGCAAATTGTTGTAATTCATTTGCACAGACAGTAGTAGATACAGGTTTTCAGCAAAAATTGAAATGGTATGTATCACTTGGTGCCATTTCCAGCATACATATTCTCGGATGTCAATGTCATGTCACTCTTGATAAATTTCACACTTTTAACAGGACAGCTCAGACAGCCAAGAATATGCGTGAGCTGGAAAAAATGCAGTGCTCAGGAAAAAGGAAGTTTAAAAAAAAAAAAACTTAAAAAAAGATAAAACTTCCTTATTGTGATATATTTCTATAGCTTGTGAAAAAACTTCTCATGGTGTTTTCTTTTTTGTCTATTCCAAAAAAGAAACCCGTGTTTATTGCTGCTGAAAAGGCAACAGATGAGTTATGCCTTAGCAGCCTACAGAGGAAAATAGGATGGCAGAGGAAGGATCTCATGCTCTTTGACCACAAAAAGGAGATTGTGAGTGATCAGATACAAAGGCTCTGATAGAAAGTGCAATGGAGGAATTTTTTTTCTCTTGATATGCATTGTTATTGAATTAACATTTTAAAAATAAACAACAGAACTGATCAGTTCTCAGCTCCCTAAAAACATGTGTAATATATGTTGTATTTTAAGGGCTCAATGGAGATGAGTGTGATCAATTTTAAGGGTCTACTTTTGACATTTTCCACAGTAATAAGGCATCAGTGAGGAAAGAAGCGTTCTTCAATTAAATATGCTGTATTTCAGATTAATATACCAACATGGTATAATTGCTAGCTTTGTTTTGCAATTTATTCCTTCAGAATGCTCAGGCGGATCCTGTTAGTAGTTGCACGAGATCAGATTATTTTTGGCTTTCAGATGTCATAGTACCAAGCCACTGCTCATTCTCATCAGTCCCCTTACACAGTGGGAAAGGAGTGGAGAGCTTAAATTTTGACTAAATGATCTCACTTACATATTCCACAGCTCACAGGCTTTCTACCTCCTCATTCCCATCCTTACTGCAGTCACCTCACTTCCCAACTCACTGTAGCACTATGGGACCACATGGTGAACTGATCACTGAGGCGATACGGGCTCATGACTGAAGTGTGTTCACATCACAGAATCAAAACAGACGATCAATTATATTCCATTATATAGTGGCAGTACGATTCCAGCAAACAGTGTAAGCTTTACGTATTTCAACTAATCTCAAGTACTAAAGTATTTAGCAGTGCCAACTCTGAATTGATTTTTAAATTAATCCTACCCCTATTGACTTCAATTAAGTCTAGTGCTCTTACCATCAACTTTGTACAGCCAACCTCCACATATATCAACATTTCGAGAAAGCATTTGATGCATCCTTATTTCCTCTGTATCACAACTGGAAAACAGTTTAAACGGAACAAACCTTACTGAACCAGTCCGGGTTCTTCTTTTTTGTCATGGCAAGTGTGGTGCCAAAACCTGCTATCATTCCTGCTGTAGCAACGGTACCTAGAAAAATTCCACCTGCCAAGAAAAGTTTAAGAAATAAAAATTAAGATTTTGTTTCTTACAGGGAGGAGAAAAAAAACCAAACAAACCACAAAACCAAGCCTGTTTGAAAATAAAACCTGAAAAATTAAGATCTGTCAGCACATGCTGAAGGGAAAGGCACTGTTGTCTACATTATTTACGTTAACTCAATATAGCAAGAAAGAATATTTTGAAATAGAGCATTTTAAAAATTTGTGGCAAGTGTATTTATTTTCAAGCCACACACACACACAAAAATCACTCAAATCCCAGGATGCCTTTTCACAGTACTTTGAAATTTCTCTCTCACTCCAGAGCCAAGCTACTAAAATCATCTTGTTCTATGGCTACACCTCACCCTTCCCCAAAAGGAAGACATCATTATTTTTGTTGCATCACTTGTTATTTCAAATGGCCACCTGAAAATCCACGAGTACCTCTGAAGACCATTCCATAAGCAACCCTTGTTCCTCAGCTCTCTTTGTTTTACGTTCTAATGCTCTATTTAAAAAAAGAAAATGACACTAGCAGGGAGCTTTCGCAAGGTGGAAAGCATTCCTCACTTTTCAGCTTTTGCAGAGTGTTCCCAAAGTCACTTGGGGTCCCTTGATCCCTTCTAGTTCTTGGATCAACGGCACATGTAGCCATACCTGCCCACTTTTAAGGAAAAGGCACGTTACAAAGAGTGAGTGCATGGTACAAAACCATCTGATTCATATTCAAATTTAAAAATTTCAGGGGGTTACAAGTTCTTTCTTTCCAACTATTGATGCCCAGCCTGTTTTCCCTTTCCTAATACCAGTTAGGTAATTTAAAAACTGGCCTGAATAGGAAGGAAGAAGCGAAACATGTTTATGTTAGGTCTCACTTTTTAAAAATTAATTACCCTATGATCGTGATGGAGAAGTTCGCTGTACTCGTGTCAAATGAAATCTGTAAAGTACCTCTTCTGCCTGGGAGCGGGAAGACCTCACACGCTGTCCGAACTTTGCACGTCCCCCTGCATTTTACATTTCCAGGTCTACTAACCCGCATTTCTCCGATTTCAGAAATCACAACTGGTCTTAAATTAACTTGCCAAAGAGGAGCTCGATGCACGGCCTGCTCGGGAGGGGCGGGCAAGCATTTGCAAGGGGTAGGCGAAGCGTGTGGTAACAGGGAGCGGCGCCATCAGTCCCCTGGGCCTGCGGGGGGGCAGCTCCACACGACGGCGGCCTGGCCTGGCCCGGCCCTGCCCTTTGCCTGGCCTGGCCCTGCCCTTTGCCTGGCCCGGCCCTGCCCGGCCCCCCCCGGGCCGGCGCTGGGAGGGGGCGCCCGGGCGGGGGAGCGGGAGGAGCTCCGGCCTCCGCTCCGCCAGGGGGCGCGGTGAGCCAGAGCAGTCGCAGGGGGCGGCGGGCGCCTGGCGGGCCCGGGCCCGGGGCCGGCCGCAGCTGCGTGTGACCGCGGAGGCTGCGGCCCCGCCAAGGAGGCCGGGCTCTCCCCTCGCCTCAGCCGCCCCGGCTGGGATGCAGCCCGGGAGCGCTGCTTGCTTCGTTACGGAAACTTCGCTTTAAGGAGCCCGCGGCGCTGCCCGTAACCGCTCCGAGCCGCCTCCTCCCCGAGGGCTCTGCCCCCTCAGGGCGTCCCGGCAGGGCTGGGCGCGGCCCCGCGGGGCTGAGCTCCCTCAAACCCCGCCGCCGCCGCCGCCATCTCGCTGCGCGACCCCCGCCCCTCGGCCCTGGCGGTCTCGGCACCCCGCGGCGCTGCGGGGCGAAGGAGGGAGGAAGGCGGCTCCCCTCAGTCCCGAAGCGGGCCCCCCGGCCTCGGGCCGCCCGGTTGCCAGCCAGCAGCGCCGTGCCTTGCAGCCCCGTGCCGGGGGCGGGTGGCTGAGGGGCGCTGAGCGGCGACGGGCGCCGCCACCGCCGAAGGGGAGGTAAAAAGGCGGGCGGCGTTGCAGGGGCTTCCTCACCGCACCCAGAAGCCGAGGCCGAGACCGTCCCCAAACGCCTCAGCTCCGCCCCGGGGACGGGAGAGCGGGACAAGGGGGGCACGGAAACGCCTTCCTCCCGCCCGCCGCCTCCGCCGTCCCTGCGGCGCGGCCGGAGGCGGCCACGGGGCTCCCGCAGCCGCTGCTGCTCGTCCCTGACCCGTGCAGGCGAAGGAGTGGCGGGGAGGAGGGCGTTCTGCACCTTTGAGCAAGAAGAGCTTGTCCTGGGACGCCGCAGGGCCCCCGGCCCCCCGGGGCAGCGGCAGCCCGCGCCCGGGGTCCAGCGGAGCCGCCGCCGCTGCCCCCTCCTGGGCGTCCCCGCCGGCAGCCGGCCCCATGGCCCAGGGCGCGGGAGGAGGAGGTGGCTGCGGGCCGCAACCCGGAAGGAAACGGAGCTGGGCCGGGACACGCAGCCGCCCTTCCTCCTCCTCCTCCTCCTCCTCTTCCATCAGCGGTGCAGTCGGGCGGGGAACCCGCCGCCCCGAGGGGTTTGGGCGGCCGCTGCCGCCCGCCAGCCCTGCCGGAGGAGGGCGGGGGAGCTGGGCCGCGCCCGCCCCAGGAGCGGCTCGCCGGCCGCGGAGGCAGCCGGGGCGGCCGGCGGCGGCGGCAGCCGGGAGCGCGGAGGCCCGAGGGCGGGCGCGGCCCTGGCGCTGTCTCCGCGGCCGCCGCTGGCTTCGTGCGCGCCGCCCGCCGCCCCCTCGGTGGGCGCCTGCCCCTGGGGGCGCGGCCGGTGTCCCCCAAAGCGGGCCGAGGGAAAACGGGCAAAAGCCGGCCAGGCCTCTTTTAAATCACGTCTTTTGTAGCAGGCGCATAAGGGGGCTTTTGTTCAGGTCTGCGGGACGGATAACGTCATGGGCTTGACTAAATGAAACTGGGAGAAAGTCTTACTTCCCATGAATTTTACTAAGCTGTATCTCGACGAATTATGTTGCCCTAAAGTACGTCTTTCTGTTCAAAATTATTCTCCCAAGTTACAGAAATAGTTCTTCATACACATCTAAATTCTGTCTGAATGGAATCATAACGCCACGAGAACCGTATGTTTCTGTTTTCTTTCATGTCTGTGCCACAGTACTTCTCAGCTGCTGATGGAAGTAGCTAGCGATAGGACGAGAGGAAATGGGCTCAAGCTGCGCCAGGGGAGGTTTAGGTTGGAAATTAGGAAAAATGTCTTTACAGAAAGGGTAGTCAAGCATTGGAACAGGCTGCCCAGAGAGGTGGTGGAGTCCCCATCCCTGGAAGTGTTCAGAAAACGGGTAGATGTGGCACTTCGGGACATGGTTTAGTCTAGTCTACCCTTGACTGGTTTAGTGTGGACTTGGTAGTGTAGGTTAATGGTTGGACTGGATGATCTTAAAGGTCTTTTCCAACCTAAACGATTCTATGATTCTATGATATAAATTGCAGTACAGTTACCTATCGCACTATTGAATGTGTTCCTTTATCAAACAGTGTACTGACTTAACCAGGATTCAGTCCAGGCAGGTGAAGTGTATTTTTAACAGTACTTTAACAGCAAGCAAAGAATGTAAATAAATCCAAACCAAGTCTTTCTTCCCCAGCTTCCTCCTTTGTATCTTTTCATCTTCACTTATAGTCTGTATCTAAGGGTCTAATTATAGGGGCTTGGGTTGCTAGGCAAAAATTTAGTATTTTGGGAAACTTCCTGTTCATGGTACTTCTGAAATCCAATCCAAAGCCATTTCTTAATAGTCCATGTACTGTGTCAGTTAAAATTTTACACAGTTAAGAAGCAGTTCCTGCAAAAGAAGTAGGCATTATCTCTGCTGTAGAGCTGACCCATCATCACTAACTCCATTTTTTTAATCTGGACAGCACCTAAATGACTTCTAGTCTTCTTCCCTCCTTTGGAAAAAGCACCCCAAAATCCTGTGTGTGTTTTGGAACAGCATGAGACTTTATCACAAATTATCATAAAACCTCGTGGAAAAGCTTAGAAAAAGCTGGTCTTAGAAAAACTGCAGAGTGACAATATTAAAAGAGGAAATTACTTTTTATTTTATCTTCTTGCTGAGGTGTGTATGATTATATAAAGTATTTAAATGCTATTAGTATGCATAAAACTAAACCAGCAGCATGCATGTAATTTTGATTGTAAATTGTGTCAAGATCACCATTGCATCTGCTAGAAGAATCCTTGAACTGTGAGAGATAATAACCTATTTTTCGTGTCTTTGATGATAAAATCCTAGATTTCCTTCTCAGGATAGTTTTTTTGAGTTCACATCAATCAAGACATCACTTTCTTTCAAATCTTCTCCAGAACTAGGAAGAAAGAGAAAAGAAAAGGTATAATGATGTTATTTAATCATGGTTTGAACAATGCCAAGACTCTGTCTGCAGGAGAGTCAGATAAGATCTGTCTCTGTTAATCATTCACAGAGACTTAAAGTAGGGCGTAAAACCCATGAAATCCACTCTGTCTGACTGAATAACTTAAAATTCTTCGCGTTCTAAAATAAATTGTCCTGCTTTAAAAAAACAAAGCAGAGCTGTTTAGCAGAATTGCAGCTATTTAGGTTACAATATTAATCTCTTCTTGTTATATACCTGAATATAATGAATGCTTTCTCTCCTGTTATGTATACCTCACCCAAGAGCCTTGCATTTTCTGTCATTATTCCTTCTCTGTCACTGTTATGATACACATGCAAGCATACTCATCTACGTATGGCTACTCAGAATTAACCAGTTATCTTTTTCTAAAATGCAGTTGTTATGTTTTTCTAAAAGCAGACACATTTTTGTTTGGAAGAAAGATTTTAATGATTCTAATATCAAATATCCAAATCTTCATAAAATGAGAGCATGAAAATGTATATGCAAATAAGTAGGTTATATAGGTGATAGCAGAGTTGGAAAAATATATTACTTTTACTCATTTAATTTTACCATAGGTCTGAGCTCTCATAGCTTTGAAGTTGGACAAAGTGACAGTAATTGCACAACCAGGTTCAGGCACTGTGTGCATGTTTACTTTCTGGCGAGGTTTGCAGTAGCCAGGATGCCCTGAGTTTCACAGAGAAGCAATTGTGGATGGTGGGCTTCCTTCTGTGGTCTCTCTGTTTTATTACAAAAAAATTGGGTGAGCCAAAAGCAGACAGTGAGAGGCAACCAAAGTTTTCAGCTTCAAAGTATGTGTAAGTGTCCACCTGTGATTCTGAAGTTACAGTTAGGATTTCTACATCGACCCCTGGGTTTTAATGAAAAATTGGTGACACGGTGCCTCTCACGTGGAAGTTCATAAAATTGTACATATTGGTGAGGGAGAAGTGTGGAAAGAGAATAAGCAAGAGCACAAGGAAGAACAGAAATTTAAGAAAAATACAAAAGAAACAAGTTTGCATAAATATATTCCCTAAGAGATTTTTGTAATCTTTGTGAATGCATGGTATTCCTGCCAATAAGCAGCTCTATCAAGAAATAAAAGCACGGTGTGCAAACTTCTTAACATAACACTGCGAAATATTTCCGTCCTGGCCTGTGTTTCTCCTGCTTCCCTTCCTCTTCTGTGCGGGGCCGCACAGTGATACCTGGCCATCTCCACTGAAGGCGAGTGTATCTTGAGGACCAAGCTTGCAATTTAGGTCTTCAGATAAGTTAGTTTATAAGGTAACTGGGACATAATAAATGCCGTAATCTGATGTATTCACTAAATTATCTAACTGTCTGGTTTTATATACCCCAACCAGTCTTGGGCACAACTGCGAAAAAAGTTGGCAGCTGAGGCACAGAATCCTGCTTCGAGTTTGAAAATCCAATACAAAATATAGAGGAGGTTGATTTGAATACTGGATAAACTGACGCGTTCAGTAACAGAACTGGATTATGTAAAAGAATTTGAGAAAGAGCCAAACACTGGTTTTGGAAAGGAAGAAAATGCAGCAGTTAAGCTATTCTCCAGCTCTCAGGAGAGCCGAGCTTCAGTCTCTGCCTGACTCGTGGGGGTCATTTCCTGTATTTATGGAAGCTTTGATATTCCTGAAAGCACCATGCAGCCTCAGCGCTGTGTACAGGCGGGGGCATGAAGAAACCGGTTATGTATTTCCAAACAATTTTCTGGTTGATTGGACAAGAAATGAAAGTGTTCTGCAGCTATGATTGGGTTTCTGCAGAAACCTCTGTTCTTACAGTAAGCTGGTTACTGTTGTGCTTCTCAAAAATCTGGTGGCTGAAATTCCCATGTTGGGAGTAAGTCCTCAGGTCTTCTGTCTCATATCGCAGCAAAAATCTGGTCACTGAATAATGATTTATAGACTTTAACCACAGAAATACTGACAAAGTCAGTGCTCATTTGTCAAATGTAAGAGCAATTATAAGAAGAGCGTTGAATCGGAGAGTCAAAAGACACTTTAGAAATATTGGTTGAGCTAGCTTCACACACTTACAGGAGGGGTATTTTTCCATTTGGAGAAGATGAGGAAATTAATCAGTTTGCAAAAAGTTCTGCTGTAGTTCTTCAGCAAAAGTAGGAGCTGAGAGGCTGGATCTCCAGATTCCCAGTCACCTCCCCCAGCCCCAGAGCTGCCCTTCTAAGCTGCAGCTTACTTCTGCAGAATATGAAACGCTTCTTTTTTAATTTCACTTTTACGTTTGGTTATTCAGCAGGCCACGTCAGGCGTAACTTCGGACAAGACTCACTGTGCCGGCGCCGGCATGCTGCACTGACACCACAGCAGCATTGCTTTCTACAGCCAGAGCCTGGCCACATTTCAGTAAATGGCAAAAGTCCCGTTGGCAGTATGGCCACAGTTTCTGTTATAAATCCCAAATTAGCGCTTGTTGATGATGACCTTATGGCTGGTCAGAGGCACAAGACAAATTTCAGAGCTGTTGATATCAAGGCTGCCATATGCCTTGGACAGCATTCACGTGGGGCTGCAGAGATGAGAACACGTATGGAGGGTCTTCTTGCATATGCGTGTTATCTACTTGTTTTCTGTTCTTATCCTTTAATAAATTACATGGTTTATTACCCACTCAGTGTTTACAATATTCTCTCTTGGCAAGTACAATATGCCCATATCTCTTTGGCTCTGCCCACATTAACTAGAGAGGCAAATCATAGATCCTTTCCCAGTTCCTGTGGTACTACCACTGTCTTTAGAGACCTAGCAAATATGCCTACGAGCTCTTTTTTAATTTTACTGGGTACCATGCCTTTAATGGTCTCAGCATGTATTTCACTATAGAATAGTACTCTATCAACTTTTAATAGTTACTTTGCTGTGCCATATGAGAAAAACCTTTAACCTTTTGGAGTCACCATCCCTGGAAGCGTTCAGAAAACAGGTAGACGTGGCACTCTGGGACATGGTTTAGTCTAGTCTACCCTTGATTGGTTTAGTGTGGACTTGGTAGTGTAGGTTAATGGTTGGACTGGATGATCTTAAAGTTCTTTTCCAACCTAAACGATTCTATGATTCTATGATGAACATGGTTCAGAAAAAAATGTATTTCTGTCTGAATTCAAAAAAGAAACAGCAAAAATTAATTATTATTTCCACAGTGTCATTAGAGCATGGCCTGGTACTCGAAGCTCAGCCACTCTGCCTGGACGCTGCAACCTGAGGTAGCAGCGGTGGTCCTGCACCACCATTTGGATGGGCCACCTGACCAGGTCTGCTGTGCCTGCCCCATGCCACTGGCTGTCCCCCTGTGGCCAACCGCACCGGTTCGGGGGCCCTGGGCGGTGGCCTGTGCTCAGAGCACCTGGCAGAGGAAGAAATTGGACTAGCGTTTCATTTATCATGGGGAGGTGGCCAGTATAAACTTGATTCATTTATAGTAGTACATCACCTGCTGAGAAATCCAACCATAAAATTAATTGGCATGAATACGAGATGTATACTTTTCGTAATCGGCTTCAGTGCAATTATATCCAAAGGCCCTTTTTGCGGTCATTGACAGAGCTTAATTGCTATAGTTTAATATTACAATTAAAAAAGGCCTGGAAGGAGAGCTGAATATTAGGCTCCTGGTGAATGATAATTATCACTTTGTGTAGATGGATAGAAAACATTTCTAATTAAATTATTCTTGTAAAATAAATTAATAGTGTGATCTGGATAAAGTACTTCTGATTTCATATCTAGAATATTTCTAAGAGCACCAAGTTTGTGCCAGAATTTCAGTTGGCAGGTCAAATTGTCTTTTAGAAATACCTGACTCTTCAGTCAATTTAGCAGCTTATCATAGGTTTCTGCAGTGAAGATGTTCAGCAATGATAGAATGATTCAAATGTTGCATGGAGAATAAAGTAAAATAAAATAAAAAAAACCCCTATGCAGCTAGCATAATCTCTTAGTTCTACAAGCATGGGGGATTCACAGTCTAAATGACAGGGATTCATAGTGTAACTGTCACACATTTTCTTCCTGTATTAATTTCATCTCCATCTGAGGATTTTTGCAAGACAAACCATTAGGCTAATGCTTTGAAAACAGGAAAGCTCATTAGCAGCTCTAGGGAAGGGAGTGAGATGGGCAAGGAAGGTGCAGGTCATTAAGGCTTGAAAGAGAAGGAAGTGTGAAAGTTTTGAGAAGAATTACTCGACATACAATCTGTCTGTGCTCTGTAAAAAAGCCAATGATTTTTGTATACCTCGCATTTCTTTCTGATTAGCGAGACCTGCAATTAATAAAATAAACAGGCAAATGTAAATGTCTCAGCTGAAGGTGTCAGACTGCATTTAAGTGGATTATAGATAATCATTCTAAGATGACCGGTAGCTTCATGGGCTAATACACATAGCTGACACGTTAGGTGTTGACAGCAGCCCTTTCCCACAGGCCTCATTAGCCATTCCTTTTAAGTTTCTAGAGCAACCGTCCATGACTCCAACAGGGTATATTTGAAGGGCATAAAGTGGGAGATAGATGGCCACTTTCTGTCAGAAGATAATGGGAATTTTGTGTCAAGACACTCTCTGTGCATATGGAAGACTGTCCCTGAGATTTTCTGCATGCATGCCCTCTTGAGTATGCAGTACATTAGTGCTTACTGTATATATAAAAATTTGGCACTACTGTATCTCTCTAAATATCGCATTAATCCATCTGTCTGTCACTATGGTAACAAGGCTCTCTATTGATGACTGAAGAAGAGCTGAACCATTAAAATTAAATGTACACGGTTAAAAAAAAAGTGAGTAAGCTCACTTGGTGTAGCACTACAGACACACAAATGGTCAAAAGTAGGCTAATTAATATTTTCTATGCATTTTTATTCATGGTTATAGATCTGAAATAAAGCCTATTGCTCAAATGATCCTTAAATCTGATCTTGCATCTTCACATCTATTTATCACATATTCTGCTGAACTCAATTTTAAGAAAATGTGCATTTTTTCAGAAGTTTACATGTTCCATGGTATATATTTGTCCCAGAGGGTGAAAAGATTAAATTATTATCTTAAAGATACCAAGTACAAAGCAGATTAGAAATGTTGCTGAATATTTTACTGCACACGTTCTCTCGCTCGCTCGCTTCCATGCTTGTAACATTGCCAAAATAACATCAGTAAAGTGCACACATGCATTAAAGGATCAATGTCTAACTGAGCACTGTTAGCTGGACCTGAGATTTTTTGAGAAGCACAATGTTGTGGAAACTCTGACATGAATTACTGAACTTCATAAATCATTCTTGGACAATAAATTTCCATTTTTTATTACACTGGCGCCATGCATGCTATTAATGGTAGACTCGAGTCTATAATTCTATTAGGCTATAAAGAGGTCTTTGGTTTTAGAGCAGAAATAAAGCTTAAAACTAACCGCTGACATCTCATCTCCTTCTGTGTTCATTGGACAGTGCTTTCTGTTCTCTAGAAAAATGCTGTGTATTTTTTTGACCCTTTGCAGAGTTTCTTTTCCAAGCCTGTTTGCTTTGTTGACAAGGTTAACACTAATAACAACTACAGAGTGGATAAAATGAGGGACCAGAGAAAGAAACAGGAATACTGCCTTTCAGAATGCTTTGCCACATTCATTGAGCTGAAAGTATGATTATTCTTTTTTATGTCAGGATTTACAACTCTCTCAAACCTGGTTTAAAGTACGGCCCTGATCTTACAACAAGCCCTTGGGTCAGCAGGTAGCTCACAAGGGCGTTTCATCAGCCCCACAGAAAGCTGGCTGGTTGGAAGGTCAGATGGGGCCATTGTTCTGTCTGTCTGTCTGTCTGTGCATGGGGTGGTGGAGTTTGTACACATGCGCATATGTTGGAGGTATGTATATCAGGCAGTTTTGATTAAATCTGATGTCCTAGTGGGCAAACATGGATGGTTTGCCCTGTTACAGGATATATGAACCCCTGGAGGATCTGGAAGGTCAGCTGAACCTACTTGGTAAAACAAGGAGGCACAGATGCTACCAACCAGCTCAGGGTTTCTGATTCACGGCTGACATTTTAAATGCTTTCAGCTCAGCAAGAAGCTAGAGGAACTTGCAGGTGTGGAGGAAACCATCTGCCCTCCCTCCCTCTTCAGGTGGAGAAAGGTGATCCCTTGAACTGATGGAAAAGAGTACTCATGTCTGATATGAAGCAGAGGGGCAAGAAAGAAGCAACAACTGAAGAGAGTCTTCCTAGTTTTGTCTTTGACAGAAAACAAAGGATTAATTCTGAACTTTGTATATGCCAGGTTGCTGGTATGTATTGCCCTGGGTGGACAGAGACATGACAACATGATCTGACTGCAAATGCTTTTGGGGTATAAAAGTGGCACTTGGCCATGCAGATGATGGCCACCTGTGATGTACATTGTGATCTAATTTGTCTTTGTTCCAGGCAGTACGTCACCTCCACCACTGGATCCAGCAGGCCTTCCAAGACAGTGGCAGCTGCAAGCACAAGTGTTCCTCTAGTGAGCTAAGCTTTCTAAGATTTTAAGATCTTTGTTGATCAATAAATACCATTCTGCTTTCCCAAATGTTAAAACAACAATGTAGTATGTTCCCCTGATACAATGAATTTCAGCTAGTTTATTATATAAAGAATCCTACAGTGCAATCAAATGGCATTCCTAGGGATGGGAGGAACTTTGCTTTTTAATTACAAAATTATACATTGTAGTAACTTTCTAATTAAAATGCAGAAGATTGTGTTAATATGCAAAATGTAAAAGGCTTACCTATTAAAAATTGTTATTGCCATTCTAATTCAATATTGAAAAGAGAGTATTCTCTCTTTTCAAAGAGCATTTTCAAAAAAGTATTCTTATTTTCATGATTTTTAGAAACCACAAACTTTATCTTTGATTTTTTTTTAACTGAATTTTGCAAGATCTGGACAACATCCTTTGTCACTCCAGTGAATTCCTTTCTCTCTTGAAAACTCAATCTTCTGAAAATTTCCTTTTCTTCAAAACATGCTATTGTAGTAAAAACTTGGTTCAAATCCTCACCTAGCACAAGAGAGTTACTTCCTTGCCAGCTGTATTTCTGTCTTCAAGCTATGTAGTACCTATGTCCTCTTATTCCAGATGGGAGAAATTTGAGTGTCTATAGAGGGCATGCTTCTGCACTGCCCATACATTTGGCTGCTATTCATATAAGATGGAGCATGTTCAACTCTGTTTCAGTTCTCAACCACTCAACAGAGACAAAGCATTTCATGATCAAAGATTTTATTCAAACGCCACAGTTTGGGCCAGCTAGAATTCTTGCTACAGCACTCCTATGTTTCTAGCTGTCTCATGTTGATGTCCTCTCCCAAAGTTTAATTTCATCCATGTGCTGTGTGAATCGTACTCCATACGCACATGGAAGCATCTTAGGTGCATTTCAGATAAATATTCAACCTGACAGCTGCTGAGGATATGTCAGGCACTTGCGGGGCTCCAGGATCTATGTGGTCTGTCCCCACCTGGAAGAGAAGCCTCTGCTTTCACAGTATCTCCCAATACTGCAAAGAGCATCCTCCAGGCAGGTGCCATTTCTCAAAGAAATATAGAACTGAAGATCTCCCATCTTCTCTCATCCCTGACAGTGCTGTGATATGAAAAGCTCTGAGCCACACCGGGGATTCAAAAGACCATTGGTTATCACACCCTTGCATTGCTGCAAAAACCTGTTTCTTGTGCTTGGTGGTAAAGCCATGAGAAATCCCTGAATCACCCTGCTCTCTTTCTCTTCTGAAACTGAGGAAGGTGCGGGCAAGATGCCAGCATGCAGCAGTACAAAGTTCTTGATCTGCTTGCTGCGCAGAGCAGGCTGACAAGCTGTGACAGACAAGTGCTGTTAAGGGGGTGGTGGGTCTTGGTGGAGATGGGAGATGCACCAGCATCTCACCCACTAGCAGGGTCAGAGTGCTTTGTTACTGGAATGACAGGTTCTTCAGAAGCTGTTTAGGCACCTTCTGACTTTCACCCCTGTTAAAACCTCATCCAAGGAGGAGCCATATACCCTGTCAGCCCATCAAGCAACAGAACCAGCCCAAGCAACTTTCAACCTAAGCATCCCTTATTCATGGTGGCCGAATCCAGTGCTTCTCCACTATAGTGGTCTGCATAGCAACACTAGATGAAGCCTTAACATGTAAGCACTTGGTTTTATTTAATTTGAGGGGTTAATTATGGTGAACTCTTCTACTTATGAGAAATCTTTTTACATACAGATCTACATGTATTTTAAAACATGTTTTTATTTAAAGTTTTCTGCTTGCCGTCTATTTTGAGTGAGGGCTTGGAAGGCAAATATTTCCTTCCCTCACCTCAGCTCCACAGCTGGCCTCCTAGAGAGGGATGGCAGGGAATGTGGGCTGCCTCTGTCTGGAGGGGATATGGGGCAGGCAGCAAAGCAGCAAGATACTGTCAATCTGCCTGAGAGCCTGGGTTTTGTTCTTGTGCGAGCCTTTCATGGCACAGGCCTGACCACTGACCTTTGCAAAGAGCATTCCTCAGCCTGCCACCTTCCCAGAGGCAGGAGAGGAGTTACACTTATGAGGTGTTCAGAAGATGGGGAGTTGTATGCTTTGGGTAGGTTGGTGGAGAGGAGAGAGAAGCTGGTGCCTTTCATGACTTTGGAAGGAGGTGGGAAAAGGAAGTGGGAGGATTGGGGTTTTTTGGTCTTTTAGTATAAAGAGGAAACTCTTGCTTTTGTCTTGTTGAGGAGGTGCAAAGGAAGGAAGGAAATTAGTGCTTTTTTCTGGTCAGGTATGGAGAGAAAAATTCTGCCCTGTGAGCACTGGTTGGAATGAACATTCATTAAAATAGTACCTTTCTTGCCCCACAGACCCAGGTGGTGCTTGTGAGGCTGCCCTGCTGCCAACACACATTTGCTTACCATCCCAGGGCTCAGGATCGCTTGGAGGCAGCAGCAGTGCTGAGATGGATATAGACAGACTGAAACACATAATCTTTTGGGGCTAATCCACATTCAAGGGTTCACGAAACCCATCATACAGAGATGGTGTAAGAGGCATCTGGTCATAGGGATTCTCACAGAACATGGGAAATTGGCATCCCCTGTATCCTGGCAGTCCACATGGTCAGCAAGCTGAGTGCGCAGTCCCTCCCAACACTGCATGTGTGCAGCTTGGCTGGGTATGGGCGCTTCATCCAAGATTAAAAAGCTGCAATCCCTGAAATAACCACAGGTTCTCCAGCTTTGCAGAAGCCAAGGCTGCAGAGGGGGAGAGAGAGCTAGCTACCCACTCTGGAAGAGTGGAGAGTTGACAATGATATTTTTTCTCTGAGTGTAGTTGTAAGAACTGTGTAGACATAGCCTGTGGGAATGTGAATCCTGTCTTTTTTTCCCTGGAATGGGAGAGTCCACATGGGGAAGAGAGCTGAGAGTATTTTTAGTGCTGGTGAAGATTATATGGGGATACAGGCTGTAGAGAATGGCTTTGAAGATCTTGACTGTAAACAGACCCACCTTAGATTTGCTGAAGCTAATCTGTACCAGGTGCCTCCTGAATATGCATGGATGCCCAGAATGCTAGTTAGTGCTGAATGGCAGGTGCTACCTCTGAGACAGGCATCTCACGTTTGGCTTCCTGTGGCCAAGAATTCTTCATTATCTACTGCTTGTCCCAAATACAGACCATAACATGGTGCCATAGGGAATGTTAGTCTCCAAGATCAAAACCTCCTAAGTTATGAAGTATTGGTTATTGCAAAAAAATTGGTCCTTGGAAAAAAAGAGAAAAAATTATTTCATGTAAGTTTACAGTTTCTACAAGGTGTTGAGGTTTGACATCTAGAGATGGCTGACCTGGCGCAGGCAGGCTCGGGAGAGGCCTGAGATGCTGTCATGATTTCTTGAGCTGTCGCACAAGGAGCAGGTACAGCGGCAGCTGCAGCAAGCAGTATAACGGCAGGTGGGGTGTGCTTGCAGTGTAGGCTATGCAAAGGTTACCGATGTGTGCTAGGCTCATCCTGAGCAACATGTTGTGGTTAGGTATTGTGGTTAGAACAGGCAAGTGCTGAGTGTTGTGCATAATGCGTAATAGGCAGGGCTGTGTCATGCGGATAAAAAAGTGTGGGATGGATTTTGCACTAAAATGTGCTTCTCTGAGTGTGAAGAAAGGATGAAGCTAGCCTGCTAGGGAAGCCCTAGCTTTGACCTGCATGCCAAAAGCTAGTCTGCGCCAGTTGGCCTGGATAAAAATCACAAAAAATGGAAGTTAGATTGGGTTCTCATAAATCCCCATAGGCTGCCCCTTCATGCCACCAGTAATTTGCTTTTTGTTAGCATTTCTCCGTGGAGCAATCCTTCCTAGTTGCAGCTATCTTCAGAAGTGGAAAAACACAAGTTTTTACAGATGATTTCCCCTTACAAGATGTTCCTTCTGAGTAAGGTGTCCCTAAAAATCCACCTGCAGTTTCTCCCACGGCAGTGAGTGACAGACTTTTCCCCTCTTGATGTCCTCTGCCCCTACTCCTCAGCTCCGAGCAGCGATCTGAAGCTTCAGCCATCCACTTTACCAAGTATTCACCATCTCTGAGGCATCCGGGTCTGATGCTGTTTGCATGAAGGACTCGGACTCCTCACTATGGGTATTTGGAGGCTTTGTTCTTCTCCATGTAACCCCACTTTGTAAATTTCCACACAGAAATACTTATGTTTGTATCTCAAAGTTAAAAGGGGAGTCTACTTAATAGTAACTGAAGCTCTTCAAGCTCAGATACTCACACAAGCATTCCCCTCTTGCCCTCTCTCCTTCTGACGTTACTGGTCACTTGGGGCTCTGTGGCTGAGAGGCAGCTGAATTAGGATGGTCCCCTTCATGTGCTCCGAGCTGGAGGGAAGGCAGGCTGAGTGCACCCCGCTACAGTCAAAGTGAAAAGATTTCTCCAATGTGTGCTTGCGCACATCTGTGGTACAAATGAATACGTGGATTTCACATTAGGAGGAACTCTGATTACTGGTAAACACTTCTGATACCTTTACATCAAGTCTGAGTTTAAATTGTTTTCTCAACCTCATTTCTTTCTGAAGTTAAGATTTTTTTTCTGTTACATTCCTGCTAGTATTCTGTACCTACACTCCTTTTAATCAAATAAAACATACCAGTTCATAATGCCTCCAAGACTAATATTTGCATATTATTTATTGCATGAATAATTTTCTTTAGAATTCTGAATGGTTTTCCTGGATTTGCTGGTTATGGTTTTATTGGTTTAAGACGTGATTATACTGCAGACTGTCATTTGCTCATCAGAATTAATTTATATGAATGCTAGTAGATTACTATAAACTAATTCTACAAAAATTCAGATTTATAAACTCATTCTCCTATTTTTCTGTAAAAAGCGTATGTTCTGAAGCTTTTACAAGTCACTCTCGGGATCTTGGCCAAAACCACCTCTTAACCATACAAATAATCCTGTATCTTTTCTTATAAGAAGTTCTTGAATTTTTTGAAGAATAATTATTGGTTAAAATAATTAATGGCTAATAATCTTACAGGAAAAAAATAGAAATATGTCTTATGAGGCCCACTTGGGCATATTTGAAGACGACAAACTTCTGAGAACCCTTAAAAGTGAGCCATTACATTGATTGCAATATGAAACATGCATTTATTAAGTGAAAATCACATTTCCATCAGAAGATGTTGCATCAACTAGTAGGAGAAGTAATTGCTAAAACTCTGGTGCCATAAACACATACCTAGTTGGGCACAAGCTTCTGAGCAGAGCAAAGCCCATCCATTTAAGTGTTCACAGAAATATGGGAATGATAACTATAGTAAATAAATGAACACAAATAGCGGAAAAATGTTTTTGGTTTATGCCTCTGACCACACTTGTGTATGATCAGTATCACGTTTCTGTTGATTGTCAGACTTCCTTTCTCTGCCGCAGTGTTGTCAGCCATATGATTCATGAGTCATATCTAGTCCTTTGTATACAGAGCTCATTGAATATTCAGATCCTACAGAGTATAAATTATCAAGTAAATGAAATAATTTTTTTATCCTGTTTGCTGGGGGGGAAGGGAAGGAACCCAGGCTTTCCGAATTTGAAATTAATTCAGTCCTTGCAGTGCTGCACCCCTGAGTCTGTCATGGCTTATTCTCCTGAAAACAATAGCTCCTAGAGGTGTAAAATGACCTGTTCTCCCTTATTCTTTTTGCTTTGTTTCATGGTAGGAAGGTAGGAAAGAGGGGTGGGTAAGAAACCGCAGACCAACATTGCTGTTTGCTGAAAGAGAGTATATGCAGTGGGGGAGGGCAGGTCTAGAAGAGACACAAACACAAGTTAAAGGGAGGGAAAGGAGTATGGGGAAGAAAAGAAAGGAACAAGAGAAAAGCAATGATATAATACTAAATCTTCCCCATTAATGATGCTGAATTGTGACAATGAAGCATTAAAGAGATTTTCAAAAGCAGTTAGCTCCATTTTGAGGCGGCCTAGTTAAGTGTTTAATGATGCAGATAGCCCCCCTCTGGGATTTACAGAAGTCTCTAATTGCCTAATCCCTCCAGGAAAACTATTATGTATTTTGTGTTAATCCATATAAATATACATCACGGATGTGTTCCACTGACAGCAATGGATGGTTCTGCTGTAAATGCTCAAAGCGTGTAGTCCAAAACAGTGAAACAGCCCACCACGACAATTATAAAGAAGGCTTTTCTCAAAATGAGCATCATGCTCCTGCATGAGCTGGATGGAATCACTTTCTTGCACTCCACTGCAGAGCACAAGTTCCTACTTTCCCACAGTACTGTAAGAGGCTGTTTGCTGAGGCAGAGGATAAGAGAAAAGAAGAGGCAGCCAGGAAACATACACAGAGGGGGGCAAAAAAGGTTGTAGATGAGATAAATTGGAGCATATTTGTGGTTATTTTTTTGTCAACCAGGAGTCCAGTCCCTTCTATAGCCCCAAGTAGGAAACAGGACGAAAAAAAGAAACACCTGTAAAAGGGATATTCTTTTACATAGGAGATATTAAAGAACTCTATCTCAAAACATTTTTACTATCTTAATTGGTTAATTAAAATAATTGCAGTTGACAGCATCCCTTTAATTACATGACCATTTGTAGGTGTGTATTTTGTTATTTTTTGTTTTGTTTCCTATGGGAACAGACTTAGACGATTGTTTAAAGTGTCAGTCAGACTTTCCTTCTCTTCCCAAAGGAAGACTTTGGAACTTGCTTGGCTGAATAGGAAGGAGAGTAGAAGTTTCAAGTATAATTAAATTCTTAAAAGTTTCCTGAAAATCAGCAGAAGACAGACAAATTAATGCCAATGCTGTAGAAAGGACTTGGTCATTATGTACTACCATTGTGAGCAAGTCATAATGAGATGGCTTGAGCTAATCTAACAGTCCCCCACTACCAGAGGTGAAGGTCCTGCTCCCCCTTCCTTTTCTGTCTTTAAGCTGCATGTTGTCTCCTCTCACTTTTTGCCAGCTCTTGCACCTATGGGATGCCTCCATGAACACATCTGGTTGAGCCTGAAGTTCAGCGGCAGCCCAGACCAATCTAACTGCTGCCTACAGTCCTACTCGTTGCCCCTTTATTTTACATATATTTAAATCTATATAACACATACTTATAAAGAGGAAAACTCCTTCCTTTCACTTCCCTTTCCCTGGGCAATGTGTTCCTGCCCCTCCCTTGTAGCGGTCCTGGATGCTTTGTCATGTCCTTTTGTTGAGTCACTTCAACATGATAAAGTGGCAGAAAATTAACTCAGTGAAAAAAAAAAGTGAAGAGTTTTCTGTTTCTGCTGATACTTTTGTACTAAGACGGCTCAGCAAAACATCCGATGAGCAGTGGAGAGACTGCAAGGGAGAGTGTGGAAGGGTCTGAGTAGAGGAGAGGACAGGACAACTGCCACCCTTCACTGCTAGTTTAGGAGCAGGGAAAGTGGGAGAGAGGGAGGCCTTCCTCCCTTGGCGCTAGTGAGCTACTAGCTCTGCTCAGCCACTCACCCATCTTACGTCACTGCACTTTTGGTCATTTGGTGGCAGCCAGCTGAGCCCCGGTCAGCGTTGTGTGCAGCTCCCAGTTAGCCGCAGCATGCGATTCTCTTGTCATGTGGGGAGTGTGATGCCGACCATAGGGGAAAGCAAGGTGGTTGTAGTGGGGAAGGGAAATCCAGTTCCGTTTCATCTACTGCTCAGACAGACGCTTGTTTTAATATCAGTTGTGCTGAACACAAAAAATGAGGCCTGGCTCAATAGCAAGGAGTTTAGCAACCTAGAAATCAGAAAGCAGATGTGCTGTCAAGTGTACAGATGGGTATGACCCATGATCATATGTTTATTTCTCTGAAGTGCTAAGTTCATTTACTGTACGTATTGTGAAACACCCCACACACACCCCAAAAGTGGGTTTAATGAGGAAGTCTGCTGAAGAAAAAGTACTGGTTTGGTGAACTGGGATTAGGATAAAGCTGTATGAACCATGTTAATCAAGAATCAGTAATATGGATGCCTGACCTTCACTGAACTATACAGAAATTTCTGTCTAGTACCAACCAATTAAATGATGTTGTTCTGCATCAAGCAACGATGAATACAAGGTTCTTCACGGGGAAGTAAAACATCAAAAGAATTGTAATTCACTCCACTGTTTGAGCAGTGTGCTCTACTAATACATGATGTAAGACTGAGGAAAATTATTTCCTGGCTCCAGTGAGGGAACGTATGATGTGATCCAAGACTGATAACACTGGAAAATTTGGGGTTTTTTCCTCATGTAACTGTACTTTCCTGGCCCCTTCTTTTGGTTGGCTTGTGTTCTGTATCAGCTTCCCAGAATGGAAGACTTTTTTCTTTCCTTCACTCAAATTAGAGCAAGAAGAAATGTTAAATAGGGTTAAAATACCACACTGATGGCCTTGCACAATGCTCATGTTTATTTTTTCAGTTTAAATTGTAAGATTCTGAGGCAGTCTCCCTTCAGCTTTGGAAGCAGTCATTGATCCGGGAAGCATGGCCAATTCTGAAAACTTCTGGATTTTGATTGCATTTTTAAGGAGAATTCTTCATTTATACTGCTGGCATAAATTAAAATATCCATAGATTCTGATTTCTATCCAAAGCAATGAAGCTATATGGTAAGAAGACAAAGTTATAAGTTGAAAAACTATAAAAATAGTCCAGACTCTATACGATTAAGCCATTTTAGATCTTAAAGTTATAAACAACTATGTTTCTAATGCTTCAAAACAGAAAAAAGCCACCCCAATCAAGAGAGATGGTTTTAACATGCAGTGGATAAGTGTAAATACAAAATAAATTCTGGTCTCCAGAGCTTGCCATGAAAAAGCTTTCTTACCTCCTCTTGCCTGCTTAACTCACCTACTGCAGAGAAGTAGTATATGTTACACTTTGTTGGAAGGCTGTACAGTGAATGACTAGCCATCTTGGTCTTTCAAAAGCAAGACTTAAGAGACACTTAAAAGCTTTTTGGACCTGCTTAAGTTGATCACATTGTTGTAATGAAAATGTCTCTATTTTTTTGATTCCTTAGAGAGTGATTCTGATGTGCATTCTCACTCTCTCTTCCTGCCAACTTTTATGAAATGTAATATTTCTAGTTTACCTAAAAACTTTTTCAAGGAAATTAAGTACTTTCACAAAATGAATAGTTGGTATTGGTAAGACTCTACAATGATGGCTCACTGTCCAAGCAGCGGTACAGGATGAGGTTACTTCTGAAAAACAGCAGAGAAAAAGGAGAAAAACATCTGGTCAGGAAAAGAGGTATATTGCAGAAAACTCTTAGCATTATAGGCTATAATATAGGCTATACTGGCATGTATGATGTAGTATTCAGCAAGTCTAGACCTGCAAGGCTACCTTCAGTGTCTCGCATGACAATGGTATTATCACTACTTTGTTTGAATTTTTTTAAATTTATTTTCAAAATTCATTGTGAAAGGTGTGGAAAATGTGCCTAGAAAATGTGTCCACGGCAGTGCCTAGCTTGCTTTCCACCTGTAAGAATATCAGAAGATCTTTCAGTTCAATACCTGTCACTTCATCCCCCTTTTTTGCTTGGAAGTAAAAAGCAATTGGTTTGGCAGTGTAAGATGTGCAGAGTACAGATATCTTACGTCCAAAATGCTACAGTTTGCTAGTTTGTGTTTATTTAATCATTTAAATACTTTGTCTGATAATGCTTCCAGCATAGTCAAGCACATGCTGCCACAAGGCATGGTAACAGATGTTCTATATATGTTAGGTCACGTGTCGTCTCAGCAAATTAGCTTCCCTGTTGTTTTAAGACTTGCCCTTATGACACCTCCACACTGCAGACAGGATAAGAGATAGCAACTTTCAGTGGCAACAGCTCTTTCATTAGCAATTTCCTAATAAAAAGATAGTCTGTCTTTTTTTTTAAACTCAGTAATGTTGCTGCAACATATTCATCTATTGCATGAGATCAACCTGAGTCACAAATAAGAAATCAGAAGAGTACATACCATAACAAATGATCCTACAAAGTTTTATGAAGAAAGAATATTTGCCCTACCTACTGTGTTTAAGATTTAATCTATTCAATGCCTCAAACAAATTTTCATTAATGTTGTAAATAAACAATAACAAATGCTTTAAAGAATAATGTTGAATTGTGTAAAATATTAGCTGTATAAAGTCTTTTTTGTAGGGGAGCTTTCAATTTGTTTTAAAAACAACTTCAAAGAGGTGTTGACAGAGTGTTCATAATGCTTGCAAAAGGACATCAATAATACTCTAAATTCCAATGCAATACTGGTACTGATTAGGGACTAGAACAGGCTATCATGTGAAAAGTACAATGTGTGGCACTGGATGATCCTGTTAGAATCAAAGTAGATTCACTATTGAAAGTAAATGTATGTTTGTTCTCTGAGTTTGACTTTTAGAATTATTTTTCCAGTCACTCCTCAAATTCCTTTATGTATTTCTCTCAATTAATATGGCTGAAGTTCACTTCCCAACCATAATGTCTTAAAATCGAAGGGAAAGACTGTAGTTAAGACAGCAGCTTGAACAAGGTGCTGGTATTGTTTACGAATGTTTTGCTTCTGAAGAGTGTTTCTGAAATTAGCCTGAGTGCTACCTGTGAAGATAAGCCAACAATGACATTTTTACATAAACTGCTCTATTTGCTAATGTCTAAAATATTTTATAATCTCAGGAGAGAATAGTGCCATTTGACATCATACAGTCATTAATATTGTCAAAGCACTGAAGACAGATCTCCAGCAATATGCTAATAAAAAACCGATGAAGACTAAAAATGCTTGTCCGTGAACCACAGAATTTCTGTCAGCAGCCTTCTGCTGGCATATATTGATGCTGTATTCATGAAGATAGAAAAGTTATTAGCTGTTTATAAAGAACATTTCAAAGAATAAAAAAATGCTGTGATATCCAAGTTATGAGATAGCAGGCAAACTGTTGACAACAGGCACTACAAGAGGAGGAGGAGATGGGAAGGAATAATGTAGCAGCATCTATTACATGTGGGGAAAAGGATGCCAATGCATTTGCACGAGAGATGATATCAGAAACTGGTTCTACATCCTGCTGCCCACTTGCCAAAGGACTACTCCTTTACACCTTGCAGAGGGAGACACCCCTCCATATTTTTCCCACGTGGCATTAACATTTCCAAAATTATTCCTGTGTATCAGTAAAACGGATCGTAGACTCACCCACCAAGAGAGTGTCTACCAGGCTGCTCTGTATAATTTGGTTACCAAAATAATTAATTTCTTCCAAGGAAGGGGGAGTATCCAGTGCTGGTCAATCTGTTCCATGGTTCCTTTGTTATCAGGCACTGTTTATTGGATAAAGAATTAGCTTATCATATTAAAGGGATAAATATTCCATTCCAAAATTAGAAATGGAATTATGAAAACAGAAAACACATTGCCTATGTATGAGAACTCAGCTGAATCCTTACACTGTTTTTTGGTGTCTCTCCTAGGACATCATCAAAGAGAGATGTGGGCTGATTGTAATATAACTTAACTTTTTCCAGACATTTTTTTCAGTATGCTTTTGGGTTTTTTGAACTGAGGGTCGATTCCTACCACGTGTCCCAAACTAGTCCATCCTCTGTAGGTTACACAGCTCCGCTAGCAAGTTGCAAACCTTTGTAAAAGATGCGTCAAAACGAAACTCTTGTTAGCACTGTGCGTGCCTGCTTATCTCTAGCAGTTCATGGAGAACATACTAGGTAGAAACAACAGCAAGCAACTTCGAGAGCAGTTCTGTCTTAGCTGTGGGTACCTTCCCTCCCTGGGCTCTCTGCAGGTGACCCTGCCACTGGCGCCATTTCGCACCGGGGCGGTACTGCGTGAGAAGGGCTTGGTGCAGGATTGTGTTTCTGGAAAAGCTTTTCCTTCGTGGCTCCTACCTTTCTGGGATCAGCCTCCTGAAGTCGGGACAAAGTAAGGGTCTGTACGAACACCTCAGGGCTGAAGGACACGCCCGTTTCTTCCAGCAACGTAATGGAGCGTGCAGACACCACCGCTAAAGCAGTGAAACGCCTGGACGTACGAGCCAAAGTAGGGGCGGCCGCCTGTTGGCCCATCTCACCGGTGCAGCGGACTTCGGGCAAGCGGGACAGGAGCAACCCCTGCTTACGCTGGGTGACCCTGGAGCCGCGGGGGGGCAGCGCCGCGCCCAGCTGGACGGACGAGGGGCTCCAGCCCCGGCCCTCAGGCCTGGCTGAAATACAAGCCCGGACGCAAACACCAGCCGCGGCCGTGCCCACCCGCGGGGGAGGGCCGGAGGGGAAGGCAGGGCTGCCTCGGGGGAACGGGGCCCTGCGGAGGGCGAGAGGCGAGAGGCGCCAGGGCACGGCCGGGCCGGCCGAAGCCACCTCAGGCCCCGCACGGGGCGGCGGGTGCCCCCGCAACGGCCGCCGGGGCAGCCCCGCCCTCGCCTCGCGCCGGGCCCCGCCAGCGCTCCCGCGCCGCCCGGCCGGCCCGCTCCGCCCCCTCCCGCCGGGACGGCTCGCAAGGCGTGCTGGGGCTTGTAGTCCCTCCCGCCGCCCTCCCGCCTCCGGGGCCGCTCGGCGGAAGCGGGGGAGCGAAACTACAACTCCCAGCGGGCGGAGGGGCGTGCCCCCTCAGCGTCCGTGCCGGAGCCCGCACGGGGCGGGAGGCTGGTCCCGCTAGCTCGGGCCGCGTGGGCGGGGCTCCTCTCTCCCTGTCGCTCAGCCGCACGGCTCCGTTCGCCTTCGGCCCGGCAGCCGGAGCAGGGGAGGACGGGGCCGGGGCCGCCCGGGGCTAACGGCAGACATCGCTCGCGGCTCGGCGGCGCGCGGTTGGTCGGCCGCGTGGGCCGGCGGAGGCGGCGGGAGCAGGGCTCTAGCGCGGGCACCCGCCGCCCCGCTCGCTCCCCTGCGCCTCCGGCCCGCCCGGCGGGCGGCTGCCTGCGGCGGCGGCGGCGATGATGGGGAAGAGTTAGCGCCGTCGCTGCGCTCCAGCGGCTGCAGAGAGGGCCGGGCCGGTGCGGGGCACCTGCCTGCCCTCTTGCCGGGCAGCGACCGCCCGCCCGCCCGCGGCGGGGGCTGCGCGCCTGTGTGGTCCCGTCCCTCACCGCCTCCTCCCGCGGGCGGCCGCCGCTGCGGTGGTTACCGCCTCCCCCTGAAGATGAAGAGGTGGCAGCGGCTGCTTCTGGGCCCGGCTGCCGGGGAGAAACCTGGATAGAGGCTCCGAAAGAAAGCGGGGAGGGAAAGCCGCCGCTCTGCGGCGCGCGGAGGGGCGGCCGGGCGGCGTCCTCACCTTGCTCCGGGCGAGAGCACAGCGAAACCAGGGACGCCGGCGGGAAGCCGCTCCTCTGCGCCGAGGGGAGGGGCAGGATGCGGGGGGGGCCCCGGCACCGCCGCGGGCCGTGGGCGAGAGCCTGCGCCGCGGCGGCGTGCGGCCGCCGGCGGGGATGGTGAAGGCGGGGAGAAGCGCCGGCAGGGAATCTCGCACCGGCGGCGAAGCCTCCCTCTCCTCGCCCTCCCCAACCCGCCTTCCGCACGGCCGCCCGCCCCGCGGGGCTGAGGCGCTGGGGAGCATGAGGCGGCGGCGGGGACCTGTTGTGTAGGGGGAGGCGGGGGCTGAGCGCGGCGGCGGCGGCGCCCGGGGCGTGAGGCGGGGGAGCGGTTCGGCGGGGAGGGAGGATGAGGACCCGCTCCCGAGGCGCTGGTGCCTGTCGGGGAGCGGCCCTGCCCCGGGCTGCCTCGGGCTCGGCGGAATCCCCTCCGGCGGAGCCGTGACAGGGGCGAAGGGCCCGCGGGGAGCCCTGCGCCCGCAGGGCTGCGCCGAGCGGCGGCCGCTTCCCGCTGAATTGCGGCTTCAGGAAGAAGAGAGCTTCAAGTGTTTCTCGGAAGCTGGAGTTGCAGCCTGGTTTCTTTCTTGCTGGTGGTTTTTTTTGTTGTTGTTGTTGTTGTTGGTTTTTTTAATTTTTTTGCTTAATCATTTGTTACGCGTGTCTCTTGAGGGGACGTTTTGGGAATGGTCGTTTTTAGCAGTGAAATCTGCTGCGCAGAGGAGGATTATAACAAATCTCTATGAATGATAGACTCGATTGCTAAACCTTGCCTTGACCAACCTTCTGACCCTCGGAGAGATCTCTCAGGGTGCGCGTGGGAAGGAAAAAAACCCTCCCATTGAAAATAAACTTGAAAAAGACTAAATTTTTTTGGACAGCCTAACTGCTTTATAAGTACTTTTTTTTTTTTTTTTTTTTTGGTCTTCTTTTGTGATAAGTTGTTTTAAAAAGGATTGGTCTACATGGTTGTTTTGTAACTGGTGGAGGAAGGAAGGAAGGATCCCTCTCAAGTGTTTCTGATATGACAGCTTTGGTTTCTGAAGAGTTAACTGGTGTTTGCATGATACGCCTATTGCTAGCCTGGTAGCAGACTTTTCATCTTTTTATTTGCTTTTTTATTAACTGGGGCTGGTGGAGAGGGTTATCTTGGTTAGAAGAATATTTGCACATATATATATTGTATATATTTTTGGTGGGGTTCTCCCCACATTTTACTCTCTCTTGATGACTCCTGGAGGTGGTAGTGGGCCCATGAAAGACTGTGAATACAGTCAGATCAGCACACACAGCTCTTCGTCTCCCATGGAGTCTCCCCATAAGAAAAAGAAATCAGCTCCCAAGAGAAAATGGGAGGTTTTTCCTGGAAGAAACAAATTCTTCTGCAATGGGAGGATCATGATGGCTCGGCAGACTGGAGTCTTCTACCTGACTCTTGTTCTCATCTTGGTCACCAGTGGACTCTTCTTTGCATTTGAGTAAGTGACATTAAAGTCTTCATGTCTTCCTTCTCTTCCTCTAGTTATTTATTTTCTGGCTGAAAGCAAAGTAAACATGTTTATCGAGAATTAGCTGAATTCAGCTAATGTTGGTTTATGTAATTGAAAATATGATCTGATAAGATGCTGAGGGACGCACGATCCTCTTTTGGTTATCGTACTCTGTGGAAATCTGATGTTTGAGGGTTAAGGTTGTAGCGCTTTTATACCACAGGTTTCCAGCTCTTGCTGATGTTGCAAGAGGAGTGTAAAACAGCAGGTTTGGGATGGTTAGGAAATGATGTAGCTTCTTGTCTGTCAATTACTCTGTTGAGAATCAAAACTGGCAGGTGCAAAAATATTGACCCTTTGTTGCAGAACTGAATGCAAGAAAACCAATGTCTTCCATTAATTTACGAATTGGGCTTTTTTTTTTTTTCCCTCTTGAAGTCATTTAATAGCTTGTAGATAAGAATTCCAAGTTAGTTTAAAAAAAAAAAAAGAGCTGTACAATTTTGCATGTGCCTAGCTTTCTGCCACTAGGTAACAGCATTACTTTCAGTTTGTGATGATAACTTGTATGTGAGTTTGGTCTTTAATCTATGTTTCTTGTGGAGTTTTGGAATTTTTTAAGCAGGCTTCTGGTGTCCTCCTAGGGCTTTCTTCTCTGTTGCTCCGAGTCTTCAGGAGTCCTTTTCATCTATATAAAGTGAACACACAGTGACAGCAAATCAAATGTACTGATTTTTGCACTTATGTTGGAGTGGTTAAATTAACTATGCGTGACAATAAAGAATTAGGCACTTGATATGAACAATACAGTTTAACTTTTATTTACTTATTTTTTTTAAAGCACTGAGTACAAAGGTGCTCACACTGCCAAAACACTTGCTATAGTAATAACTGAATTATTTTTAAAGAGTTAATGCTACTTTACCTGTCTTAAACTATTGTAGCTGGATTTGTGGTTCATGGCAAGCAAAAATTCTTCAAAATACATATACAGCTCTTTACTATTTTCTTGAATAGGAACTATTATTTATAAGTAAGCTTCAGCGCTGCGTCCGGAAATTCTGTTCGCTTTGCTAAATGATACAGTTGAACAACAAAGGTCATTTATTACTTGGAGTCTTCAAGGAAGAAGACAGTGACATTAGCAAACCCTAAATTGTACCAGTTAAATGTGGATCATCCTAACATACTGGTAGCAGTAAAGAAGGTAAAAATGCTCAGAAGGTAACAAGTGGCTAAATATATATGCTAGCTCAGCAGATGAATGGTCTTTAGTGGGCTTCAGAATACTTTAGAGGGATTTATTAATTGTAAATCTTCTGCAGACATTGTGAAGCTGCTTGAACATCCTTGGGGTAATTGAAACAACACAGTCAGTGATGGTATCCATGTACTGCAAGTGTGTTTACTTTCCTGGTTTTAAAGAGGTATTAAAGGTGTAGCCTGATAGTATTGCATCAGGACTGGGTGCTACTCTATTCTGTTTGCCATGATTAGGCCTAGTTTTGGAAAGCTTTTCTGTGTGGGCTGGCACTTGCATCTGTGTGCTGTCTTATCACCTTCAGCAGAGCCTCTGAAGGCAAGCGCTGGACTTCCTGCAAATACCAGAATGTAAATGTAGGATCAAAACTGTAATGTTTTATAATAATGATGGTAAAATTTATTAAGCCACCACTTACAGTTTATTTATGCGTTTTAATGCTTTGATCCTTCAGAGAAATATTCTCTGCAGCTGCATGATTCAGAACTGCTAAAGCAGGATGAGCTGCTAGCTGTTCATCACCTTCTGATCTCATTACTACTGTGAGTTATGTGCTCTACCAGAGTTGAACACTACCACTTCTGTCGGTGTCTTTGAGCTTATTTGCAGTGTAACCGTATGTGGTGGACAACATTTTTAGTCAAGCTACAGCATTTTGATATAAAATTGGTGCTTATTCTAACCAGAAGTCTCGAAGCAGGGAAAAATCTTTGGCTTTATATAACTATATAAATTCTCTGTGTGTGTGTACCCATCTTGAGTCATTCTTGTATCGCTTACACTCTCCTTTTAAGGAAAATCAAAGTAGAGGTTGGCAATGATATTTCATTTTTATAATAATAAGGTAGATTTTGGTCTTTAAAAAGCACTTGCACTGGAAAATTATTACTCATCCTCTGAAGGCTAATTAAAAAACAAACCTTAAGACTATGAGAATGGTGTTCAGCATGTTCGTGATGTTTGAACTGCAGGAGGTTGTTAATGTTACAAAGAAAAGAGAGGGGTCTCTTTGATTAAACAGTGTTACTTTGAAGCAGTTTCTAATTGTGTTTCTTGGTAGTGTTCTGAAGTTACTATTTATTGATCAGTTGATAACATCTTGAGTTGTTAGAGTGTCACTTCTATTGTTTGGCTGATTTGGTTATGATGGTCCTCATTAACCAGCTATTTACAGAACACGACAGAAATGTGTTTCAGTCCTTTGTGTGCACATGGGGCAAAGTGATTTTTAAATGGGCATGTGCCTTGTGCGTCTGAACTGTAATGTCCAACTGTCATTGAAGAGGAAGATACCTTGTATGTTCTTGGAATTGTTTGGTCTTTTTGTTGCAATTGAAATAAATTATTTTTGTTCCGTTTGGTTTTGGAAACTGTTAAATAGGTACTCGTGTTCCCAGTCACTCCTTGGTTGCAGGCAGTGAAGAGGGGGGAGTAGGAAAGAGGTGACTTTGACAGCTAATTCCTGGGAAAGCCTCATGCTAACATAAATGCTCGTCCTTTATCCTTTTGGCTTTGTTTGTTCCTCTAACATGATTTTTCCCCCCTTCCTTTTATTTTACTCTTGACACCCATTTATCCAGAGCTGTATCTCACGTGCTTTGGAATGCTGTCCACGGGAGAAATACATTTTTTCTGAATCAACAAATGCTAGCTCTCCAAAAGCAAACATATGTCATATATATTGACCTGTATAGCTTTTGACATTGAACCATGCCTTTGTAATCTTTGTCTTTTCACATTTATGCTTCTGTGCTTTTTCCTGCCTGCTTTTTCCAGCTCCTGCTTTCAGCTGGTTTTATTCCTTTCTCTCTGTTGACTTTTATCTCTCATATACTCCAAGTACATCACCACTTCTTCCTTTTATCGCTTCACTGTTCTTTTTCATTTTCAAAGAGGTAAGCCAGAATTTGCTGAAAACAGAAAACCAACAAACCATAAGCTTTCAAGCAAGTGAAGTATTTATAATTCCTGTCTCCCTCCCCTTCCAAAGGAAGAGAATGCAAATAACAAGCAGTTTTATTTCTGTAACTTGTCTATTAAATGTAACAAGAATTATTGCAAGTACTTTTGGGTCCCGAGAGGGATGCTGTGCTTGAGGTATTCTTAAAAATGATGCCTATCTTAAAATGCTCAAGGTGAGGCACCACAAATTACTTAATTTGTCTTTAAAATTTGGATATTTTACTTTATCTCGGAAATACATTTCCTAACTCTAACCCTGTGATATTTAGCTGTTTTTCTTTTTTTTTCTTGCAAATTTGGCTTTGTGTTGAACTTCCTTTTTTTCCTTTGCCTTGCCCCATTACACAGACATAGAAATTTTTTTAAACTATTCAGTGCTCATGTAAAAGTAGCTGCATAGAAAGCTTGGAAAATAAATTCCTTTCCCCAGAGCAAAGATAGCATCCATAACTGAAGGGCACATCTCACTGCTGTACCTATCCAGTTCAACCACTGTATTTACATATATGTAGAGTCCTTTATTGGTGCAATAAAGAGAAGCAAAACTAAGGCACTTCATACTTTCTGCTTTTATTCAGCTAGGTATACATACTCAAGAGAGAAAAGAACCCTTTATGCCTGTGGTCATTTGGGGGTACTGTTTTTGTAGGTTACAGGAAAGCAAAATGGAGGCTGAACGATGCATTTAACACAGTAGGATATGTAAAACAGACATCTTGTTGTTAAATGGCAAGTCTTGTATGGATGCACAAGCTTCGCGAGTTCCAGAGTGGCGGTAGACGAGCTTGGCTGCTTTGCTACTGTGAGTTAACGCTGCCCCTGTCTGCCAGCTGCCTGCCTTCCTTCTCGGACCTCACTGCGCAGGTAGCAGGAGGGAACAGGTCTGCACCTGAGCTGCTTCAGTTCGGGCAGGCAAATTAAACTTCCTGTAAAAGGTGGGTTTAAGTGAAGATGCCGACTGAAGTGAATTGACTCAGGCACAGTCATGTTTTCTTCTGTCAACTCAGTTGCAGGGTGAGTAGCTCTGGAAGAAGGTTGGAGCAGATGGTAGGATGCCGGAAGGGCTGAAGCAGTGCAGCTCTTTTCTCTGTAAACGTGAGTCAGAGCCCTATCGCTTCTGACACAATTCGACACTTGCACTGATTCAACAAAATGGAGATTTTTTTTTTTTTTTGAGCCAGTTAAAAGTTGATTTTTGTGAGCGTTTGTGTAATTACACTGTCTTTGAAAAGATGGGTGTTGGAAAATTATTTAAACTGAGACTGTTTATGTGCATATCTGTATACAAATCATTGCTTTCTATCTGCTCTTGCAGTTGCTGGCAACCTGCTCCATGCCTCCCACTTTGAAAAGCAGTGTGACTGGAGGACATTCATGAGTCATGCTTTCTGATGCCGTGTAGATTGTTCAATATTGAACTTCTATAGCACACACTATGGCAAAGTGGTGTAACTTGCTGCTCACTGTGACGAACCTCTCTGTGTAAACACTGATGTCAGTAAGCTGAGCATTTTCACTGTGGTACCAACAATCATCTTCATCTTATGGCAAATGTTTTCTGCTCTTGCAAGAGGTGGATTCTTAGTGTGAGGTCATATTCCAAGTAGGTGGAATGTTCTTCATCTAATAGCCTCCTTTATGTTTCTTCCTCTGCTCTTAAGATGTGTAGGTTACTTGTATCTTTTGTTGGCCATGTCCTTAAGCTATGAGTTCCTTAGAAGGAAGTGCTACCAATTGGACTTCAGCTGTTAAAGGCTGCTATAAACTTGTAGGGCATTTCCCGCTGAAGATGTCAAAATGGATTTTAAAGCAAAAATCATGGTGTATAAACAAAAATGATTGTTCAACAGAGAACTGCATCCTTTTCTACATGGAAGGCAGTAGCCGCCCAGTAGTGCATACTGGTGTAGGCAAATGCAGTGATGAGTAGGTGTTTTTTTCCCCTCAGTTTTGTTTAAAAAATCTGTCATTAAACCAGAGCAGCATTTCTGTTTCTCATTTTGCCGTACTATCCACCTCTGATAACTTAGTGGAAAAAGACATGGATACAGTAAGCCTAATCATTTGGGTTTACTTTTTGTACTGATTTTATATAGATATACCAAATGATATGGCAAATCCCTAAGGGATGGTATGCATTCTAACCAGATGTTGTTTACTTTTTGCACTTAAATTACCTTGAAAATGTTAACTGTCAGAATCAAGTATCTTTCAGGTACAAAGTATATCGAATACTTTTTTTCCTTGACAAGGGACTTGACCTTCCTTTGTCACAAAAAAGTTTACTTAATTCATCTCTTCTAAGTTTCCCAGTGATCTGTGCGAGTATGTCTGCTGAATTTTCTCCCTGGCCAAAAGGGAGTAGTTTTGTACTACCCTATCTTAAAGGAGCACTTCACTGAGCTGTTACGTCAGTGTAAACTTTTAAACCTGCTTTGAATGAATTATATGATATAAATTGAAATCCTTTTACCCAGAAACATAATAATAGCATTTGATATTAGGCCATGCACCTCTACTTTTCAAGGCTAGGTCTGTTTATGAGGAAATGGATAATGACTAAATGCTTCATTTTTCAGAGTAAAATTCTGTGAGGATAATAGAAGGATAACCTCTCTTGTTTTTGGAAGTCATACCTTCTTTAGTTCCCCTGAAACTGCAGAGGATTTTTATGGTTTTGTAACACTAACTCATTTTCCAAAAGAAATGTTAAACAGCTTTTTTCCCCAAGGGTGAGTTTTTTTGGATTTGGGGCTTTTTTTGTTTGTTAGGGTTTTTTTTGTATTCAGCTTAGTTGATGGCCTTTATCTAATGTTTCATGGAGAAGACAACTTTTGAACATAATTTTTGGTCTTTTAATTTACTCCTTTCTCACCTATAGTTCTACTTACATTTCCACCTTTTCTTTGCAGAGGTGGAGGGAAATGAAAATAGGGAGTATAATGGTGTAAGATGTTGGCTTCTTGGATACCATGTCCTCTCAGGACCTTGAGGAAATAACTGTGTAGCTTGGGACCATCAATACACGTGCATCTTCAGACTGAAATGTGAACGTTTGTGGTCTCCTTTGCCTGATGTCACCCCAACCCCTTGGAGAAAGAGGGGAAATTCCATCACAGCCTCCTGGGAGGTGGTTTTCTGCTCTCATCATAGCTCAGCATGATTGCTGTAGGTAGGTGTAAATTCTCACCTGGGATATTTGATATCCCTTCCAGACTGGGGGAAAAAAAAGTAATTTCAAAAGTTTGGTTGAATAGGATAGACTATTTCAGTTGGAAGGGACCTACAATGATCATCTAGTCCAACTGCCTGACTACTTCAGGGCTGGCCAAGTTAAAGCACGTTATTAAGGGCATTGTCCAAATGCCTCTTAAACACTGACAGGCTTGGGGCATCGACTGCCTCTCTAGGAAGCTTGTTCCAGTGTTTGACCACCCTCTTGGTAAAGAAATGCTTCCTAATGCCCAGCCTAACCCCCCCACCCCCCGGCGCTGCTTTGAACCATTCCCACGCACCCTATTGCTGGATACCAGGGAGAAGAGATCAGCACCTCCCTCTCCACTCCCCCTCCTCAGGAAGCTGTAGGGAGCAATGAGGTCGCCCCTCAGCCTCCTTTTCTCCAGACTAGATGAGCCCAGAGTCCTTAGCCACTCCCCATAGGACATGCCTTCCAGCCCTTTCACCAGCTTTGCTGCCCTCCTCTGGACGCATTCGGGGACCTTCACATCCTTCTTAAATTGTGGGGCCCAGAATTGCAGGCAGTACTCTAGGCGAGGCCTCACCAACGCTGAATACTATTCTATGATTCTATGAATACAGCGGGATCATCGTCTCCTTTGGCCGGCTGGTCGTCCTGTGGCTGCGGTTTGCCCTCCTGGCTGCCAGGGCACACTGCTGACTCGCACTGAGCCTGCTGCTCACCAGCACCCCTGGATCCCTTTCTGCAGGGCTGCTCTCCAGCAACTCCTCTCCCAATTTACACTTGTGCCTGGCATTACTCCGTCCTAGGTGCAGAATCCAGTTATTCTTACCTATATAAATATCTTCAAATATTTACGAATGCTGATGGATAATACTTCTGTACATCTTAAGCCTCCAGAATATGAGGTTAGACCTGTGATTTTCTGACAGTTGTTTGATAAAATCTATCTTAATTTATCACTCAAAAGTTTGAGGTTTCTGTCGTTGATATAATCTGTATAGTATGCCTGTTTTGTTTTGTCTTTCCCTGAGTAGGTACTGTTGCCCCTTTATCGGAATGGATGTGTGCCAAAGGTATAAAATGTATCTTCTGGAGACCAGTGTAGGGAGAGTCAAGTTAAATAGATTTGCACTATTGGAAAAACTAATTTCTGTTAGTTGTTCTTGGAAGACCAGCATTGCCACGTGACCTTCTCTGGGGCTCTTCTCACATCAACCCGGTAGAAATTTTCATACCTTGTTTGGAGGAAAGATGTTTTTTTCCAGATGTTTTCTCAAGTCAGTTTCTCAGGAATCATGTTACATGTTTAGGTAGTGCAAAGTATTCTTTTAACTCATGTTTGTATTTGGACTAATGACGCAAAGACATGATTTATTTTCTGTCATAGCTGTGTTGTATTATTATTTTGTAAATGGCATTTCATACAAAACAAAATATATAAGTGATTAGCTACCCTCTGGATGACTGAGAAATTATCTTCCTTTAGATTGAAAAGAGAAAATACTAGCCTGTGCAGAACTTGAACCAAGCTATTCTGTTCATTCTCTTCCTTTTTTGTTGTTTTTTTTTTTTTTTTTGGGGGGGGGGGGGTGGTGGAAAAAATACTTTGTTAAAAACATCTGTGCTTATTTGTAGATTCAGTAGAAATTGAAATGCTGAAATTTGAACTGGACATTACAATATAAATTCTCTTTTAACAACTAAATTAATACCTTTAAAGTAGTTTAAAACAACAACAAAACAAAGCCTTTTATACCACCTTTCTAATGGAAAGGGTCTCTATTCTAGTGCAGCGTTAAACTGTTAGTTGTAACATTAAAATGTGAACTAATTAATAAAGTGAAGATGACTGCAGAAGAGGAGAAAGCTGAGAATATTTTTGACTTTCTAAGCTGCATGATTGTTTCAAAATAGCCCAGTCAAAAAAACCTACTGGCTTAAAATACTGGGACATTTTGAAAAATTGATTAAAATGTTATAACAGCTTTATCTAGGAAATTTTTGTTATCCTGAAGGATGATCCTTCTAAGTGAGGCTGTAGTAGTGGATGGTCACTTAAGTTCCAGGCTGCCAGTAAAGGTTTGTATGTGTCAATGCTGCTCATCTTTCATTTGGCAAAACTGATGGAAAAGGGGAAAAAAAACCCTGAAGCCAGCTGGAGCTACCAAAGTTTGTTTGAACTTCATATAATTACAGCCCATTTTTTTCAGCACTTAATACAAAAATTGTAAAGTGGTTAAACTTTTTACAAACTAAAGAAACAGACTAAAATCAAGAAATCAAGATGAAGTCTATGTGCAATAGCCAAAAATAAAATTCTGTTCATATTTCTTATATTGCAGAAGTATTAAATGTCACTAACATAAAACTTACTTAGGGAAGGAGGCTGAAGCGTTTTTGGAGTTTCAGTTTTGTGTAACACACCCCTGTCCCTTACCCTGTTGTACGTATTCATAGTCGAACTCCTCTTCATACTGCAGTTAGTAGGCGAAGGGGGCTTTGTATTTGCGAAGCCTGACCGTGGGCTTTCTGCAGTGTGCATTAGTGGAGATCTTATCCAACTGCATTCCAGAACTTTAACTACTAAGGTGACAGTGTGCTGTAGTGCTATGTGATAGTCAGCTTCTGCATCCCTGATCACTTCCTTTTCATCAGTGTCCATAGGGTTTTTTCACATTATTGTGGGATGTTGGTTAATGAGGTCTTACATAATGAGCTTGGGTAATGAGATCACAGCTGGTTTTGTTTTATGTTTTTCCACTCCTGCCGTTCCCTTAAGTTGCTTACTGCAATATATACTGGCAGCGTGTGTTTATTGTGGTGAATATGCAGTCAGTTCAGCTGCTTCTTTAAACTTTGCTCTTATTTTTTAAAAAATATTTTACAAAACAGAGATTAAATAGAATACTGAGAATTAAATTGAAAACTGAGAACCTGAACTCAGAAGTTAAGATGTACATAAAATCTGCAGTTTGTGAGTTTCATGTTACAGTTTAAGTGCAAGATAACACTGTTACATTGTCTGCATTGAGTAAATGTATGAAATAAATTTGTGGGTTTTAGTATATGTTTCTTATACATATGATCAATATATATTAGTTCTTAAGAGCAGAGAACAGATATACTAGAATTTGTTATTATTTTAGCATAAGCACTCAGTATATTCCTAGAAGTTATGAATGTAGATTAAAAAACACTGGCAGGGATCGGAAGCTTTTTCCCCCCACTAGGAAAAGGAGTACTAATACAAAACTTCTGTTTCTGATTGTGATAAATTTTGTGTACCCTCTTTTTTGAGCTGTCTGGATATCAGGAAATTGCAGTCCTGGTCTTGCATGTTCAGTGCACTTGTTAGATATCCCATTGGTAATGAATGCCATGTTTCAGGGTAGAAGCAAGTGTCAGACCAGCCTGTACTTAAATTTTGCCGGCATGCTTGTTTGTGCTCATGGTGTGGGTTTTCATGGCACAACTTTCTACACACGTTCCTTAGTAAATACTGTTTTATTGGCAACAAGGGTTTTCTAGTGTTGAATTAGAATATGGAAGAGTTATAATTTTTTCTAATTTGGAGCAATGTGTAGCAGTTAAAAGCACTAAGAAGAAAAGTAAAAGCTCGAATAGTGGTGACTTCTCTCTCATCAGTATTACAACTCTGTCTTGCTTCTTGTGAATGTGGTTTCTTTAGAGCTGAAGCTTATAGTGCTTCTATATAGTGAAAAAATACAGCTTTTAAGATACTTTTATGATTCAGCATGATTTGAACTCTTTCCAGGGCTGGACAGGCATCAGGTGTGGAAACAGCCAAGTAAACTTCGTCATTAGTCTGAGTAGACTCGTACATGAAATGTGTTGTATGGTGTGATATAAAAGATTGGAGTGCACTGTGTAAAGAGCATAGTCAGTTGTGTTTTGCCTCAGTGAATTAGCCTGGAGAAGAGAAGACTCAGGGGGGATCTTATTAAAGTAAGTACCTGACTGGGGAGGGGGAGCAAAAAAAAAAAAAAAGAGCCCTGGACTCTTCTCAGTGGTGCCCAATGACAGGACAAGGTGTAATGGACGTAAAACAAAATACCATTTAAACATAAGAAAAAAGGGGTTTGTGGGTTGGTTGGTTTGTTTGTTTGCCTGCTTGGTTTGGGTTTTTTTGCTGTGAGAATGATCGAACACTGGCACAGGTTGCCCAGAGAGGCTATGGACATGCTGAAAACCAACCAGATGTAGACTAAAGCAGTATCCTCTAGCTGACCCTGCTTTGAGCTGGGGGTTGGACTTGATGATCTCCAGATGTCCCATCCCACCTCAGCCATTCTGTGTTAACTGTGAAAATCTGAGAGCTTCTTCCCATAAGACAGCAAAAGGTATATCTAGTGAGATAATTTTAATCTTGTTTTAATGACCTATTTATTACATGCATATTTCACAGGAACTTCAGTTTTATATAGTCTGAGGATCTGAACCTAAAGTCTCAGTCCAACAAAACTTAAAAATTTGCAAGTGAAATAGCCATAACTGTTCTTTCTGTCCCCTCTCTTCTCACCTTTGAATATGGCTTTCTTAGTTCAAAGTGCATTTTCCAAGACTTCTTGGAGGTTCTTTTCCTGCTTTCTTTCACTTACCTGCTATTCCTTACCAAGCTTTGCCCTCTACAATCCATCTGGCTTTTGCTGAATTATAGTTAGTATTTTCTTTTCTTCTCATGTAAACAACAGCATGACATTTAAATGAAATCAACTGCATCTAATAGAATGTCTTTATATACAGTTGTTCCAGTAGTGTGATGAGTTCATCAGTTTGTCTGTCTCACTTAAATTTTTGAACTTTTCTTTCCTTCCATCTAATCTTCCTAGACACTTGTTCACTTCTAATACACTAAGAAGGGATGGGGAGGCAGTAAGGATGAAGTTGAAAGACTTAGTTTTCCCTTTTCCATAGTTATGAGGGATGAGAGTACAATTTTTTTCCCGTGATCTACATTGTATTTACCTATATCATTGTGCAGATATGCAAAATCATGGGGTCTGTCACCCAGTGTTTGAGCCAGGTCAAAAAGTTGTTTGGATCCTGCAGGTTTAGCTTCCTCCTTGAGCCTGCTACTTGACAATACTAGCTTTGGACCAACTCTTGTACCTTAATAGATAGTATGTTCCAGCTTCTGGACTCCTGGACATAAAGGATGAAACGGTTTGTCTGAAAAGCTGCTAAAGCTGGATTTATTATCTTTGGGGAAGGGAAAACACTCTAGATTTGTCAGATTAATCCAAACTCCCTTTAAACATTGATTTGCTTAAAACAAAAGTGTAAATAATTCCAGTAGGGCAGGTGTCCAGTTCTAGATTACAAATTAAAAATAAATTTATAAGTGGAGAAAGCTTAAATGAAACAGCATATTTTATTTAAGTGAAATATATCTGAATCTCTATGTGCTACAGTAGCTATCACTGCTAAGTTTCTATGAGGCTGGTGGAATCCAAAGGGGCATTTCCCCATACCACATATTCAAAGCACTGTTTTTCAGAGTGAACTTCATGCCTGTAGACCTGCCTGCTTTTTCTCAGGGGACAGGGGTTGGACTCTACTGCTCATGAATTCAAACAAAACATTAGAGTATTTCTTCGGAGCATCCCAGTTTCCTTTCTGTTTAGCAGGCTCACTTGCAGCAAGACAAATCTGATGGTCATAGGCTGCTGAAAAGGATGGACCCCCCTCTTGGGGGCTGGACTAGATGAGCTTTAAAGGTCCCTTCCAACCCAAACTATTCTATGATTCCCTTCTCCCAGGGCTCAGATGTTACTTCTTTTGTCTGGCTCTGCTGTTTTCCCCCACCCAATGGTGAACCACATCAGGGAGTTCCCTTCCTGCAGAAAGCTTATCCTTCCCTTCTGCCCACACAAAGAAAAACTTTCTGCTGCTTTAGATCCCTGAGCTGAATCCCTGAAAATTCAGAAAATGTTATTACTAGTGCAAGGGAGGAAGTGGGTAAGTGAGAGGGAGGAGATTGTCAGATCATCTTAGCTATGATTTGAAATTGTATCCCAGCTTGAGGAAACTTGTTGTTACTTAGTCTTGGTTCATTGTTTGGCATCTGTGAGGGCACAAACAGAACATCTTCAGGCTTACCTGAATTAGTATTTAGTTGCTTAATGAGAACTACAGAGTTCTGACTTCTTAACCAGATTTTATTTCGGAAGTAACCGGATTGCAGTTTACAGAACTTGAACTGCAGCATCTTTAAAATAATGCATTCAGTGCTCCTTAGTTGTTTATGTCTCTTTTTCTGTAATTTTTTTTAAAAGACACTATACCCAATTGTGTAACACAACACAGGGGCAGTAACTGAAGCCATTCTTTCTCCCACATACTTGCATGTGTAGCATCTGTTACCTATATCTAGACTGCAGAGCCAATGTATTGTATTGCATTTGATAGTGGAGCCTATGGAAAAGCTGCATGAATACTTCTTCACCTTAGTTTGTATAAAAACAGCTGAGTTAGCCCAAAATATGCTAAACTGAACCAGGAAAGGAGTATTCTCGATTCTTGCCATTTCTCCTATGCTTCAGCTGAGATAGCAAACAGCCCAGGGAAATTGCTTGTTTCTTCACAGTCCCATTCAGCTGCCTACTTGGGTGGTTTTTTGTTTTGTTTGATATGGTAAATGTTGAAAGTTTCAGCTTAGGAGGATGAAGGAAGAATCATAAAGCAGTTAATGGAGAATTGAACAGCCTGCATGCAAGAGGCAGTTTGAGTGGACGTGTCTATTCATAGTGTGATAAAAGAATTGGCCTTTAAAATTATTTTTTTAAATAAGACACCTAAAACTAATCAGAGCAGGATGAGTTGTCTATAGAGCAGAAGACGGGGAAGAACTTATGGACTGAAATCTGACAGAGATGAATCTAATTCAATATAAGACCTTGAAAGGATAATTTTTCTTCGTTTACAAGACACTAAGCTCAGAAGGCTCTCTTCTCTTTACCTTGATCTGTGGAGGTTCTGAGACTTCTCATCACTGATGTGAGTGTTCATCTTCAGAGCAAAATATGGTTTTTTTCCTCTAATGTAATGAACCCCTAAAAAAGGGTTCATTTTAGGATCAGGCTACACTGTGCATTGTATTTTAATGCTAGTCCCTGGAAGCCTGAATCTCATTTCCAGTGCTTGAATATATCAAAAGAAGTGTGCTGTGGGCAGAAGAACATTTCAGAGGAAAGTGTATAAAGATTGGGTGGGATAAAATAATTTTGCTTTTTCACTCAGCTCATACTCAAGAGGAGTTTGGGAAACAGGCAAGTGGCTATGAATGTGAAAATCAAAACAGTCTGATATGAGAAAAACAACTGACATGCTTGGATTCCAGTAAGTGAAACTGTTGTGGGCTGACATCCAGCTCGATTGAAAGGTAAACATGCCCTTCCCAATGCACATACCTTTCTATTATTGCATCCTAGAAAACTTTAACCAACAGTTAGAGTTGCTAAATGATAGTCTGGAGGTGCAGTATTACCCAATGGTTGACTGTTCTTGGCAAAACTTTTTATTTTCTGTTCTGAAACTTTTTTTTTTTAAACAGTTGTTGGCACTAGCCCTTGCTGTTGCAACAAAGAAATGGCATTTGTGAAAGGAGAACATAGGTTCATTGCTGCTTAGTTCAATACAAAAGAAGCGACATTTGTTGCAAAGGTAATTCACTGTTACTGAAATAACATTGTCACTGAAACAAACTTTTAATTTGAGCTTTATTACAAGTATTCTTTCTGACTGCAAAATAAAGGTCAAATATTTAGGGAGCTTGCAACTTGTCACTGAAGTTGATCCCTACAGATAAGAGTTGCATAGTTATGTTATTCATCCAGAATGAGTGCATCCCTAGGCCAGCTATGCTTGCCTTCATATTCTGAATGATGAAGAGACTCACAATTTCAGAATATTGTTCAATGCATGCAGAAGAGATGGGGGGGTGTGGGGGGGGGAGGGAATAAGGAGTGGGGAGGAACTGAAGTATCTGCTGTAGTATTTGCTTCTGGAAATTAATTTCAGTTACTCAAGGGGCAGTTGTTTTGTGTCCATATTTAGTTAGCACCTGTAAGTAACCTAGTAATAACTTTTGATATACATGCTGTTTTTTTCAATTATTACAGTACTGTAGACAGAGTTGGACTGCACAGCAAGATACTTAAGTTACACTGCACTCTTAAGTTGCTTATGCATGTTGTGTCCTACCAACATCTCTCTCGCTTCAGAGGCTGAAAGTGAAAAATAAACATGAAAAATAGTTGTGAATAGATACGAGATGTTAAAGCGGCTCACAGAGATACACTGTCCTAGTTCATCAGCCGAGAATTAAGAACTCTGGGAATGACAGCATGGTGCATAGATCTTCATTATTTGACTCCTTTTGGAGTTTGGTTTTTTATATATTTGTTTTGCGAGCGGGTCAGAAAAGAGAGCCGTTAAGGACAGTAATACCAGTAGTGCTTTAAGGTTTCAAAATCTTTTTGTGCTTTTTCAGTCCAGAAATGCTTTTCCCTTTTCTTACTGCTCCTGATTTCTCTTGTGCTAATCTTTCATGACAGGGAAGCTCTGTGGCTCTGTCCAAGGTTGGTCTTTTTTTTACTTCCAGTGCCATGATGGTGAGGGAAATACCCAGGAAACAGGTGCTTGCAGGTTACATATAGAAGAGATAGTGGGTTATTCTGAATCTTTGTTATACATAGGCAGGAGTCTGCAAGTGTGATGGTCTCTGAAAGATGTATGTTGTGTTGTCTTCATAAAAGTCCAGTATTGACATCTGCCCAAGCCTGAGTCTTTGTGCATGCTAAGAACTTGATTTTTATCAAGTAAAATCTCTGAAATCTGTGCCTATGCTGGACATGCCTCTCTGAGGGCATGGCAGAACTCTTTCACTGAAATTACAGTTTTGAGCAATGCCAGCCTGCTCAGGAGTTTGGTAGCACAACTGGTTTTGGGAACTAAGCTCTGCTCTGTAGGGCTGCTTTCAACTGTGGCTACAGACAGCATAAATGAAGAAACAGTGAAACTGCTTCATTCACCATACATCTTCCAGTTTCTGCAATCTCCAGTTCTGTGTAGTATTATTATGCAAAAGTTGTCTTCACTTAAACCCTGGTTCATCTCCAAAACAGTCTTACCCACAGCTTTAAGCGAAGCAGGGCTCCTCAGGGGCGGGGGGTGTTGAAACTAAAAGCTCTGTCATAAGGCTTATGACAGGGAAAGGAGAGCCTGGCAGAAGGGTGTCAAATTTAATTTCTACAGGCATGCTGGCATTTTATTTCATTTTGGCAGTCTTGAATGTAGCGATCTTGCAGTTTGTTTTAGCATAGTTTGTCTGTGTGTGTTAGACCAATAAGTTCCCAACCAGGCACTATTTCTGTTCTTTTCCGCATACTCCCTCCCAAATCAATGTCTCCCCTTCTCTCCTCTTTCCAAATACCTTGTACATGCTTGCTCTTTACCATTGTGTTCTGTGGACTGATGCTTCTTCCTCCAGCACTTTTCAGAGAGCCATAAGGGGCAGCACTGCCTCTTCTGCTCAACACAGCTTTTGAACTTGTTGCAGGGGTGGGAGAGGTAAAGGCAAGGGGCTTCATTCCTTTTGTAGTAGTGTTGTAGCCTTCCCCTATTTTCTTCTCATTTCCGCAAGTCTTGCAGATAAGTCTCTTAACATTGCTTTTGTTTTTCTATGCTCCTCTAATTGAGGAGGGAAGCACTATAGATAGTGAGAGTACTAGAACAGAAGAGGTGCTGCGCTGCGTGCTTTTACAGATGGAGGCATTTGGCTGTTCAGATGCTACTTGTTTGCCACTGTTATCTTTCACAGTGCTTGCAGTGTGGGTGACTGGATGAAACTGGGGAAGGTTCGGAGGTGGTCTTTGCAGGCAGCAAAGTACAGCTGGGAATGAGTACAATTGGACAGCCCAAGCCTTGATGGAAATATTTCTGCATGGGGAGGACTGCTGCTCTGCTGTATGAAACAAAGTGGCTTGATACATAAGCTCTCTTTAACGGGGTACATAATACGTTGTACAGAATACTTAAGTGGGTCTAAATGTTGCTTGTATAGGAATGCTGTAAGAAAAAACATTTTGTAACCCTAAATACTCATTTTGCTTTTCACTTAAAGTTCTAAGCAAGTTGCATAAGGGGAGCCATTTGATTTAAGTACATGCCAATAGTCAAACTTGTGGAATAGCAAAGTGACCAGTGAAACTGCCTGGGTCTTGGTGAAACAGAAATTCACAGCAAATTTAGGTTGGCAGAGTCCATGGTATAATAGTATTTAATGCAGACAGTTTTCATTTTGTGACCATTTTCTACGTGGGCTTTCTTTACATTTGCAAAAGAATGATCTTTTAATGCTTAAGGCACTACTCTTTACAAGGTAATGCACTGAAGATAGTTTGGTAATTAGACATACCTGCCCTATATTGACCATTTTTATTTTTTGTATTGCAGAGCTTCAGAACCTACTTTATTATTATTTTTTTGTAATTACTTCCAACTTAATTTTTGTGTTCAATTTTGACTGACAATCAGCTTTCGCTTTTGCTTTTTATATGTTAGCATTAAAAACTAAATATTTTTTGTTTTGAAGGTGCAGGAAACTTACTGCTTCTTCAGCTTTGGTCATATATTATAGTTCTAAATTTATTTTCAGTTTGTAAGATGACTCCACCTTCTGATAGCTGTGTTGACTAAAGTGGAGTAAAGTTCATTTGCCAGTGGTGGAAACTGAGATCAACTTGGTTTTCCAGTGACAGCATTGGTCTAGTATGTGCAAAAAAAGTATAAATAACTCAAAGTAGTGTTTAACTGTATGTGGTAGTTATAAAAGGGCCAGGTGTTGATCAGACTACAGGCGACTCAGAGGTCTGTGCATGTGTGTGACACATATGGTGGGTGATAATTTTTGCTTCAGTACAGATTTTCCTCAGCTGTGTTGATCAGCAGGCACAAAAACTGGTTAACGCTAAACAGCTGGCAGGATGGAGAAGCTAAACTACTTTTGCTTTGCTGCTTGTTACTATTTATTATTACATTATTACACTATGGCTTGGGGTAGGGTTTTTGCAAGAAGATTGGCACTGGCTGCTTCCTCAGCTAGTTATCAAGGCTCCCTGCCATCTCGAGTTTATTTTTCTTGCACAAAGCCTGGGAAAAAAGATGAACCTTATTCTGGAGGTCACTGTGTCCAGCCATCTTTCCAAGCAATGGGAGTGAATGCGTTTCAGAACTACTGACCCTTCATATATAATATTGTGCCACTGGCTGCCCTCATTTAAAGCAAGGACCCTCAGGACACTGAGGGGATTTCAGCAGTTGTGGAAATGAACAAGGAGGATGTCCCCCTAAGGTAGCTGAATGCAATCTACTCTTGTTGGGGCAGGTTTTGCTGGAATTTTCTTTAAGCAAAAAATCATCCACAAACCAACCTGTTTCTTTATTTGATGAAAACGGAGTTTTGAAGGGACTGTCTTATTCTTATGGCAAGACATCAATTAAATTTTAGCACTATTTGTGACTTAGTTTGAGATGGGAGGCTGGCCTCTGGGAGAGCTTGAATCCAGTCATCCGCATCTTTTTCTTTTGATCTCATGTTATGTTTGTGAACACAACTATGTCACCAGTTTAATAAAGGTATACCTGCAGATTGGAGTTTGACACATGGTGGAATCTTTCCAAAGGAGAAAATGGCCACTGACCGATGCAGACCTGGTAATTTTTTTTTTTTTTTTGGCTGGGGGCAAACTTACTATGCCCTTTCCTAGGAAGCATCTGAAAAGTAGTTGTGTTCTAGAAATGTGGTTTGTAGCACAATTCATACTATGAATTGAAGGCCAACTCTAAGGTCGTGTTTATTACAGCCAAAAATATCTTTTGGAATGCACTGTATTTTAAGATGGTATCTTCCCAAATTTTTTTTAGACTTTTTTTTCACATGCTCATGCTTTAAATTATTCTTCAGAAACTCTGTTCTCAGTTTGTACTCCACTAGTAGGACTAACCTAGCCAAATGAAACTCTTCAGAATAGTACATTTCTCCTTGCAGCATTGCATAGGTAGATGCTGGATAGCAACTCAACAAATTATCTGTGCTCTGTGTTGTGCAAAACAACAATAAAAAAAAATCTGTGAAGAGAAGTCTGTTGGGAACAAGTGGACTTCTCTTTCAGTGGCACTAAACTATGACAAATATGGCAGTAAGAATCCATGCAGGGACCAGATTAGATCAGATTATTCTTTTCAGACTTGAACGACGATTTCTATGAAGTGAAATCTTACCAAGTTTGGAAGAGATCACAGGCAATGCTTATGATGTATACAAAAAAAAAATTGTTAAATACTGTTAGTGTCAGTGTAAACTGTTACTGTAGATCAGAACTGGCATGTGTTTAATTACTTGAACATGTGCGGTTTTTTCTGTTGCTTTTACTGGAGAACTCTGTCTCCTTATAGTACTGATTATGCTTGGGGTGATGTATAAGGGCAATGTTGTGAAAGATGCTGTTTTCCCTTGGGTATTGCTTTCCTAACAATAGATAAGTTAGGTTGTTAAATTGAGAAATGTCTTGATTTTTTTTTATTTCAATTTTCTGAACTTTTTCCCTTTTATTTCTCTCAAAGTTACAGAACCTATCAGTAAAACTAGCAGTTTCTTCATCAGGAGAATTTCTTCCTTCTCTTCCCCTTCCCTCTCACCATCCCAGGTACCTTAAAAAAGGCTGGGATTTTTTTTACGCAGAAAGGATGATACAGAGAGATTTATGGTCATTGCCTTTGGATGTGTAGAAGGATGATAATAAATGCTTTTCCACATTGTTTGGGATGTGACAGGAAGTTCTAACTTTAAGTTGCAGCAGGAAGTATTCAGGTTAGAGGTTAGTGGGCATTAGGGAAAAGAACCCTTTCCAAGCATAAGGATGGATAAGGACTGAAATAAATTTCCTAGGAAGATTGTGGAATTGTCATCATTAGAAGTTTTTTGCAAAGCAGGCTAGACAAAGCTTTATCTGAAGTGATTCATGTATAGCTGGTCTTTTCTTGGAGAAGGGTAACTTCCAAAGATGGTTCCACTACCATTATTCAGGAATATATCTATGAAATGCTAGAAGGATATCAGCTGGAACTGCTATTTTTCTTGTCTTTATTAATAATGCAACACTGTTGGGGGTGGGGAGAGGAAGGAGAGTACTGTGTATTGAGTAGAACACAATTATGTCAGTTACTTAACGCATGGTAGCTATTACTACATACAGGTGATATTAGAAAGGACTTCTGAACTTTCAAAAAGGGGAGGGCTGTTGTTGACTCATATAAAAGGGTTTTAAAAGGAACCTACCATCTAGAGTTTAGAGTCATCATAGCAGTCTATTAATGTGGGAAGAAATTAATCTAAGTATTCACTGGTGTCTTAGTAAAGGTAATTAATGAAGTATGACATGAAAAATTTAGTAGGTTACCAAATTAACCAGATGGTGTTTTCCAGTCCTACTGCATACAAAAGAAATCTAATTTTATTATAAAGCATGTTCTTTTTCTGTGTTCATATTAATCAGCTAGGTATAAATGTATTTTCTTGTTAGTAGGAAAAATTATACTCTGCTAGTAAACATACAATTTGCTTATTGCCTGCTAAGGCAATTCATCAGTCTATCTCTTGCAAAGTCTGAGGGCTCTTTGGAAGCAAATAGTACTGTACTCCTGGGCATTATTTTTTGAGATGATGATGTCACCTATGATATGTATCTGGTTGTAATAGGGAAGAGTTGGGCCCCTTGATTCCCCCTTGAAGAAAAATGGCAGGTGGGAACTGCTTGCTGATGCCCACAGCTTCTTTGATGGCTAGAGGTAGACTGGACCAAGTAATCAGGAGTGGTGTTCAGCTCCTGCCTACCTAATTTCTCAGATGGTGTATGTATAGTTTCTAGGAACCCCTGGAGTTGTAGTATGTATACTTACCAACTGTCTTGACATATACCATGGAGAGGGCTATTGCATGCAGCCATCTTCTGCCACTGCAGAAGCTTATACAGTCACCTTATTAGAAATGGTGTGGTCCAACATCTTAAATATATTAAACTAAAAATCAAAGGTGGGACGTGAAACTTGCAAAACTTTCAAAGCACCTACATGTTTCATGTGATACATCGAGCTCTAAATATGTGAATTTCTAAATTACAGTATGTATTATGACTTTCCAGTGAGTTTCAGTAGCATTGGTGAGAGTTATATTAAAAATTAATAGTGTGTGAAAACATGAATGTTTGTTTTGGCCTACATAAAATAAATACTCATGGAATCTTTCTTACTGTTTGCATTACTAAAGATCTGAATTTTAATGAACTAGTACTTACGATTTTTTTAACATGTCTAAGCAGGTTTACCTGTCCAGTATTAGCCTTGGAATTGGAATGAGTAATGAAAACCTCAGTTTAACAAAGTAACTTCGATAGACAAAGACAAGTGATGAAAGTGTTGGCAAACAAATTGCCAGAATGGTCCTGAATTGACTGGAAGGACAAAAGACGGGCGCACAATGGCAAGCGGAGGGGAGTTCGCTTCTCTCAACCTGTTGAAGTACGTTTGGGACAAGTTGTCAGAGTTTTTATGGGAAATAACCTCTTAAATTGGTGTGGGAGCAATTTGACAGCGAGAGAACACTTTTGGATCTTGTGGTATAGCTGTAATTACTAGGCTTAATCTGAGTGTTCTAATAAGTAATTTGAATAGCTAACAACCACCTCTGGACCTGTTGTTTTGCAGATCTCTGAGATCTCATTTGTCCGCTGTAGCTAGGTGTTCTCTCTCACTACTGTTGATAGCTTCTTCAGTGCTTAATCAGCAAACAGCTAACCTGCTCTATTTGGTTAGAGTTAACTTGTAAGTTGTTTACCAACATGTGGAATCCTGCCCTCCTGCCACTCAGCCATACTTTTTATCTCTTCCTTTGTTAGCAAAGGAGAAAGCTGTGTTTAGCCACAGAATATATTGCAAATAAGCTAGTTCATGCAGGCCAGACTTGACTGTGAGTTTTAACCCTTTACGAAGAGCATTGTGTTAGTTACTCTTTCAACTGGAGTGGTAATGGGGTTTCAGCTCCTGCATCTCCTTCTGTGACCCCAGCTGTGGTGGTTCATTACAAAGGGGAGAGAAGAGGTCCCTTCGGATGAATGGATACCCAGCTATTTTGGTCTGTATGTGCTTCTAGTGCTTTGTGGCTGTAATGTAAAGTTTCGTATTATGCAAAAAGAATAATCTTTAATGTTAAAGGAACTATATGGGAACTGTGGGGAACAGAAGTTTCAAACTGTAAAGCTTTCATAGTTGAATGTTAAAAATCTGTAGGATAGGAATGGATCGTAACTGCCTGCTATCATATTCTCACTCTGTGCTAACAAACTAATTGTGCTTCTGCCTGAGTAGGGAAAAAGGCCAACTGCAGGTTGTACATTCAAATATATATATTCCCCTACCCCAGCTTCATCATGTGCCTATTAAAAATACTGCTTTTGAGACATTCTCTTAACTGCATGGGAGCTCTAAATGAGTTACTCTTTAGGCCTAACGTGGCTCCTAACACTGGGACTTTGCCACTACTTTCCTCTTTGTCCTGGGTTGGTTTTTTTTCTTGGGTTGGTGGGGTTTTTTGAGGTTTTTTTGTTTGTTTTGTTTTGTTTTTTAACGTCTGACATACTGTGGTAAAACAAAAATTTAAGGTAACTAGTGTTACCTGTTTCCTGAGGTAATGTGTAGAAACAGGAACATACTGCCAGACAAATCAGTTGGTGCTTGGTGTTACCATGACCACCTTCAGCTGGGTCCTTCCAAAAGTTTGTAATTTTTTCTGACAAATCTAATTCAAATTGATACTGTAATTACCACTTGGATGTATTTGAGAATTAGCAAATGGAAGGGATAGTGCCATAGCTCTCCAGCCATCTTGCTTCTGCTTCAGTTTGCTGATAAACATAAATTTTCTGAACCTTTATTATTAACTAACAAAGAATGATTTGTATCACAAAGATTAGAAGATAATGTAACATACAGAAGAAAAATATAAAACTTGTTCTCTTTACAAATTGCTAGTGATTTTTTTCTAAAGTCGTAGTTATGCTTGCATTAAGTTCGTGTGTGCTTATCAAGAACATAACATTCTATTTTTTCTATTAACTATTTGAAAACATCTTAATGTGTTCAAATTTTTGACAGAAAGCACTTTGATTTTCTGTGAATCTAGGGATATTTAGTCATAGATTGAAAAAATGGAAATATTTGTAAATATTAAGTATACTTGAAAAAAATTACCTATGAAGTAGATTTTTAAAAACCTTATTTATAATATTTAATTTTGATTGACAAAAAATTGTGTAGTAGTCTTTATTCTACATATATGTTTTAAGGTATATAACTTCAGACTAGATGAAAACTCCCTATGTTAAAGAGGCCTAAGTATCTTGGTGCCTTTAAACCAGCAAGCAGTTGGTTGTAAAAACCTATTTCTTCATCTGTTCTGCTTTTTTTTTGTAGTGCGAGATTTAAATAATCATCATAGCTCTGACTGGCATGTGATTTAGAACACATTCTTTAGGGTACACTTCAAGACTGCTTTATTTATTCTCCTTTGTGTTTTCACACTGATTTATGTTAAATTTAGTCCCTGTTTAAGGTGTGTATAGTGTGATTAGTAAAATTAATTGGAAAATCTGCTGCTTCTGTGTCATTTCATAATGACAGAATTACGTCTTTGTTATCTTAGATCAAAAATGTAGTCACCAGAGTACTTATTTTGTCTTCCTGGTTCGAAAGTCCTTAACATACTTGGATTTTGTGTGTGAGATTTACCAACAGCACATAGTTTGATTTTGGGAGAGTGAGTAGCACTAGGATGTTTTGTGTTTTCTAAAGCACTGATTTAAAAAAAATGCTTACAAATATAGATCCTGTATTCCTGTGAAAGAGCAAGTATAGCATCACTTGACTAATAGCTAGTTTCATTCTCATTGAAAGATATGAAATATTTCCATGAGTATTATCAATTGTAGAATTCTGCGAAAAGAGGATGATTAATTCCTTTGCTATAAGACAGAAGATTATGAAACTGACAATATGTGGTGGTTGTTTTTTTATAATTTATCATTGCAACTTTTAAGTTGTTTAGGTTTACACTGAGTAATTGCTGGCCTATTCAAGGCAGAAACATGGACTTTTTGATGAGGAAGTTCTTTAATTCATGCCATGCTGCCTATTCTTGCCTTCTTTTGAAATCCTATGTGGATCTTTTCTGACTTTAAATGTTTTGCATTATCCTACACTTCTGTATGTTACCAAAGAATTTTGTTTTGGAGGCAAATTTTTTTTCTGATACTCATCTGTAATATAGTCCTCTCTCAATATCTGAAAAGTGAAAATTAAAATACTTCTGATCTTTTTTCTGACTTGGTAGAAATGCTGCTGCAGAGTCTGTGGAATGTCCTTCCCTGCTTTTCCCAAGTTAATGAACGCAAGTACAAAGTAAAACTTCTTCCATGTTTTTCTTTGGGGTTTGTTGTCTACTAATTTGTTGCCGATTTCATGCAGCAAAATGCCAGATGGTTCAATTCAAGGATTTCTCTTGTATAACTGTTTTCTTGTATGCACTTAAGAGTGATCTGGAAGACTTTGAAATGAAACAGAATGGGTACCTGCAGAGTATTCTGGAAATCTGAATCAAACTTTGCTTTGGATATCTTTCGCGATATGGACTGTTAACATGTCTTACATGTGTTGTAGTTGGGGTTTGAGGAGATCTTGTACTTTTGATCTTGGCTAACTGAGCAAGATTATGTTGTATGGGTATTGTTTAAATAGATCTGGGTCTTCCTTTCTAGCAGATAATGAGGATCATATTAAATCAGCTGTAAAATCTCCTTTTCAAATGTCCTAGTATCTAACTTCCTTGCCAGTGGAAGAATAGGACGGCTTCTCAGATTGATTTATTTTTTGATGCAAACTATTTATGATATAAGCAGCATACATAGAATTACTCTTCCATTTCTGCCATAACTCTTAGGAAGTTTTTAGGAAGAAGCCACTGAAAACATAAAATAAAAAAAATCTCAGAACTGTTTTGTCTACCTTAGCAGCTTTTGATGTTGCTATTCACGCTGTTTTCAATTTTTGTTTATGGATGAGATTATCCAAAGATAACGGGGCGGCGGGGGGGAAGAAGGACTACAAGAACAGTTCCTTTCTAAACCTGGACAGAACAAGCAAGGTACATTAATGAGTCAGAGACAACTAGAAGTAAATACAGTCATGGAAGACACAGAGTAACACGAAGTCCACTGTAATCTTTGTGTTGGCAATTCATATACATCTGCCTGTGCAAATTTTGACCTCTGGTGGCTAACCTGATGTCTCGGCCTCTTTCATTGACATTTTCTTAGAAATATCTAACTGTCAACTCAGGCTTAGCATGACTAAAACAAAGCACTATCTTCTTTCCCCACTTCCTCTTTGATCAGCAGTAGCAGTAAGTCTACTTCCTACAGATTTTTGGCTTGTTGGCATTGAGTGATGGCCACTGGCCAGCTGATGTCACAAATGCACTTTCTCCAATTTGCCTTTTCTCATCTGTGATGGCAGTAACAGGAGGAGGTTTTGGTCTTGTATGTATGCAGGGAGAAATACTCAGTTGCTTGAGCACTTTGTATGTATAGTCCCTAGCTGTCTTGCTATTTGCACAGTGGTTTACTTCTGGTGGCCTGCCAGAAGCCTGCTGGGATTTAGACATTTATAGAGGAAGAAGGGTTTGTAAAATGCCTTCTGTAAACTCATGGAAAGGTATACAGGAAATACGTTTATAGAACACATTCTATATGTTTGTAGAAATGTTTATAGATGATACTGTGTTTTTGAGAGTTTGACTGTAAGTATGTAAAGTCTACCTTTGAACATGAAAGAAAACTAATTTGGGGCTATTTTATTTGACTGCTGTCTGTTGAACCGGACATCTGGTTGTGGAGTCCTGTCCTGAGTTAATCAGTAGTGTATAGTCTGGAGACTGAAGGACATTAAAGCAAGCCTAGTTAAAGATCGAGAAGTGTGTAAAGCAATTTTGTGGAGCAGTTGTAATTTTTTCAGGTTTTGTAAACAGAGCAACTTTTAATGCTGTTTTTCAGAGAGCACGAGACCAAATCCAGGGGTTCTTCTGAATACTGTAATTACTAAAATCTGCTCTTGGATAGTTGCTTACATGGGAAAGCAAATGTTTTATTTTGTTACAGTCAGCAGAGATGTGAACAACTCCTGTCAAAGTAAAAATTACTCCAAATTATTCTTTGGGTGTGTCAGTAATTTCTACAGAGTAAGTGAAGAGTGGCCTGTTTCAGCACAGTTTTTTCTTTCATAGATTTAGCCTTGTCATCAAAATTGGTTTCCTCCCTCCTTGCAGTGCAGAATTATGTTAAATCAGACTTAACAGAAATACAGCAGAAAATATAATCATGTTTGCTAAGTTTCAGAATAAACAAAATTATTTTACCTTTATATATTTAATAAACTCTTCTTTTTTTACATGTTGACACGGGCTTTTATTGCTCATAACACATATACTCTGAAGAAGCATTTCTTCCAAGAAGGTGTTTTCTTTTGGTGGGGTTTTTTTTGGGTGGGGTATTGGTTTTTTGGGTTTTTTTTAAAAAGCAGAGATGATAACTTTTGTCTTTGGCCTATTGAAAGGAATAATGTTAATTACTGTGTATTTTTAATGGAATTATTTGTAGAAGAGATTAGACAAAGTCTTATTAGTTAAGGGATGGTCTACATGGATTATAGTAATTTTCAGAGTTCATTTTAATACAAATACTGGAAATGCATTTTTCTGTATAAGCAGATGTTTCCCTCATTAAACAGTCTCCTTTTTCATTAAGATCCTGTCTAACTGTGAATGGTAAAAAAAAAAAAAAAACAAACAAACAGATGCAATGATGGCCTTCTAATGATTTGTAAGTATGCAATTTAAATAGGAAGTATGATGTATTTTGTGATTTAAACTCAGACTTAAATATTCACACCATTTTGGGATAGGATTATGTGCCCTGCCTTCTTTATTGACAGCTGCCTGGAGATACAGTTTAACCTCATTTTTGAGACTGTGCTAATTGTTCAGACAGTAAGCTGTTCTCTAAGTTACACTTATTCTTTCATTTTTGTTAACCAGAAAGGCCAATTGCAAGATGTAACAAACATAATGTTTGAAAGATTTGCAGTAGCCAGAGGAAAAACACAGTTGTGGTGATACTGCTAGCGATTTAAAAATTGAAGGATTTCTTTTAGGACTTGACAGCATTTCCTATTATGTTTTTCCCTTTTGAGATCAAAATAAAGCATCTAGACAAATTAGGGTCTATTTTTTCCTCTCTCTTTCATAAACTGTACCCTTTGGCTGACTGTTGAACCAACCAAACAAAAACATTAATGTGTTTTTGTAAATAGTACTAGTGACTTCTAGTTTAAGTGTGGAAACAATCTTTGCTGCTTTTCAACATGGTGGTAGTGCCTTAACCAGGCACATGGTTCCCCTGCTGACTAAAGAATGAGTATAGATACCAGAATCAAGTAATTCTCAATGTAGCCTTTTTAAGATCTTTCTGCTTTTTAGTATTAAATTGTATGGATGGAAACATATGATGACTATTGAGACTTACAATACAGTTTTGACTTTGGTTCCAGTTTCCTCATTGCTTATAGAAGATACAGCATTGTAAAATCTGTATTGACTGCTGAAGATATAAACAGATGTTTAAAGAGATTGTGTTTGGAACCTTTTGATGTCCTTCTGTTGTAGGGGAGAGAAACTTTGAAAAAAGGGGGTTTGCATATGAGAAACAGTTACGCTGTCAAGAAGGCAGTGGAGCAAACTAGACTTAATTTTACTACAGATCCCAAGATACATTTTTCTCTTGGGTTTAGACCCCAAGTATTTTCAGGCATTTTTGTTTAACAAGTGGATCTTTATAAAGGGGAAGTAATGAAGCTTTTTTTCCCCCCCCTGCATCATCTGTAAAATCCTTTTAAAATAATTGCATTTCCTCTCCATGAAAATGCCATACCCTGAGTTCTTTGGAGAACCCTCAGTTATACCTGCCTCCAACACCCTCTTACCCTCCTTCCCACAGTACCTCCAGTATAAAAGATAACTATTGGCAACAGCTGCTGCTTTAGTGGAGTACTAATTTCTTTACCACCTCTACCTTTGATTTTAATTAGAACAAACAAGCTTTTAGATAGCCTTTATTCCTTTAAACTTTGTCAAAATTAGGTGGAAGGTTTGTCCTGGTCTTTTGGAAGTTACGGAAAGAAGCTGGAAAAGAAAGAGTAGATGGACAGCGTGACCATGTGTGCTCTGGTCCTTAGAATGTCCAGGATGAAAATAAAATGGTTGAACTTTGTTTTGGTTGTTGTTCACCTTCCTTGTGTGGTGGAATGGCCACCAGAGGATTTTGAGTGACTTTTGTATACATGTGCATACTGTACGAGATGTTTCCAAGTGAAGTGAAAATACACAATATTTAATGTAAAATGTAACTAATATGTTTTTGCACGTTTTCCTTAATTTCTCTTTCTTTAATTCTTTTAAATGGAGGTAGATAACGAGTTGAAACTTTAAAAAAGATTTTTTAAAACTGAGCCCAAATCTCATGCTTCTTCAACTTGTCGTCCCAGCCTGACTGGAAAGAGAATGTGCACAAAATCTTAGACGTGCAGACTGCAAAAAAAAAAGAAATGTTATCCAAGTGAAAGAGTGATACTGTCTTGGATAGACTTTTTTTTTCCCCCTTATGAAAATGATATGCCAAATATAATGGGTTTGGTTTTTCATCATGTCTTTGTTCCCAAAATCATGTCGTCTTTTTTTTGACTAGCAAAGTAATTACTGAGATACTTTGAGGCGATGGGTTAAAAAGATCTATGTATGCTTTTGGATGTTTTATACATACTCTAAATTACCAGAAAATGTGTGCAGAAACTCTGTAATTGCCCGTCCTGCTTGGCCAAGGAATTCTGTGGCAGTTGCAAAGACTGGATCTGCAACCAGAGACAGTAACTATTGCAGCTGACTGGCACAGAGTGTTTTCTTGGAATTTACACTGTTACCTGGTTTTTCTTTTCTTATATAGGAGTTGTGCAGAGACAGGCAATGATTTGTCTGCAGCATATGCTTTCATGTGTGTTTGACTGAGACACATGCCTCCCAATGGCCACATTTTTGGTTTGAGGGGGACCACAAGAGCTCTCTGTACTTGCATGCATAATGTATAGTTAAAATTTGGGGGTTTTACTGTTTACAAAAAAAAAGTAGTATCATATAGATTTTTGTTGTTGTTTTTCCCACTGCTTGAATTTAATGGTATTGAGCTCTGTAGAGGACAGAGGAATTGGCGAGTTTGTTTTCAGCAAATACATGTCATCCACTTGGCCTAAAGAGGATGCTTGCACATATTTTTAGCATAATTGACTATCCTTCTGGTAACTTCAGATATGTAAACTTCTGGTTGTGACGTATTCATAAGATTTTTATTTGAAAGAAATATCTCTTAAATCATACAACTATTATTTACTTTGCTTTTATATAGCAAGAAAAATAAACTTTTATATCTTTCTCATAATAAAATTGATTTATGGGATTAGTGTACAAGTAGACTCTAGTCCACAGAGATATTTAGATACCTAGCTTCCTGCTGAAATCAGCAGAATTTCAGAGAGACACCTTAAATGCATTTCTGAACCTGTCCACAAGTACTTTTAAATGCTTTTTTAGGTCTAATGATAACTTCTTTAAAGTGATCGCTACAAAGTGATCACTTTATTCTTTAGAAGTGTAAGTTTCTTTTGCAAGAGATATTGATATAATACTGTGTATCACAGAGAATACCATCAAGAATAAATGTATTTCAGAATGATTATATAGATTTGAATTCAGTTTTCTTTGCTTGTTGCAAGGGTGCTGTGCTGTGCTGTTCTGTTCTTTAAGGGTAACCTGGCTTTGCTCTAGGAGCTATGAGAGACAGTTACTGTTTTTGTAAATATCCATGGTTTCCATATTAGGTTAAGCTGCCTGCTGACAGAAAATGTTCTAATTGAGAAAGCAGTTTAAAAAACCCAAACCTGCTCATCCTTGGTTTTTTTTTTTTTTCCTAAAAGAAGATCAGTGTGTGTGAGGGAGACTAAGATGAAGGGGTAAATATGTTCAAGTACATAGCAAATTGTATTTGAATATAAGGAAGGAGGATGTGTAGGGGATTCATTTTTCTATTCTACCTTGTGGATAACACCTTCAAGAATGGTCTTTGCCTCTGGCAAAGAGGGTAGTGAGGGATTTTTAGGTTAGTGAGTGTGGGCATGATTTAATTGATTATAATGATGTGTTTATTGCGTGGTTTCCTTTGGGACAGTTCTTGATAGTGTTTGTGACTAGAAGGGACCATTAAATCAACTAGTCTGCCATTCTTTACATACTACAGGTCTTTATATTTCATCCAGTTCTCCTGATAATGAGCCTTTTGAGTTATGTGACCAAAATGCAGTTTGTGCTTAGTCAAAGTGCATTTGCCAGAAGGATATCCATCCTTAATTTAAAGACATAGAGAAGACACTACTTCTTGTGCTAGTTTTGTTCTGATGATTACTCCACTTCCTTGTTTGAAGTGTGTGTGGGGGGGAAATTCTGCATTAAGACATTGATTTAAAATTGATCCTGACTTCTTGGGTTGGTAACATGTTTTACAGTTGTATCTGTGTAATAAAAATGTGTATGCACACGTGGTATGTACATAGGTCCATACTCTCAGTCTTAATTCCATTTAATGTGTTTTTGTTTTGCGGAACTCTGCCATCCCCTTTGGCATTTATATATGATGTGCGGATACGGTACAAAAATCACAAATTGATTGGAATGAACATAAAAGTTTTCATTGTAGTTTTATCTAGTACAAACATTTCATAAAATTCTTTAATTAATAACAACATGATTCTTTCAGCTTTTTATTAATTACCTTTGCCTCTGAAACCATTTGCAGCACAGAGCTTCCATTAAACAGTATCAGGACTGGACTGCACAAATATCTGCCATTAGATTTTAATAACTTTTGACTGCTATTTCTCTCCTAGCATGTGCTAGTTACATCTAGAACTCTTCTAGCTTAAGTTTTTCCCAATGCTCTACAAAAGCGGTATTTTTATGTTTATTAAGTTTTTGTGTCTCAGGTGCATGTGTCATTGCACTCGTCATTTCCCACGCTGTACGTGTGCTGAGAAAGCATTGCATTGGCCAAAAGTCCTAATTGCTTTGCAGCTTCCTGTGTTCTTTTCTGTCAGGTTTTGGCTTATTGGAATCTGCTCCACATAGTATTAATAGACCTTCAAATATGGTGTTACTTTCCATTCTCCTTCATTAGGTTGCTGTTTGGCATGCTATTGCATTGAGATGCAAAATTGCTTTCAGGATGTATGTTTTGGTGTACATGACTTTAGTTTTTTGTGTTACGTGGCTTGGTTTTGGTCGTGTCGTGTGTGTCTCCCCTCCCCCCATAACAAAATTTCAGCCCTGCATATGTAATCCCCTTATTTTTAGTATGGTGACCTACATTTTTCATCCAAGTATATATTTGAGAAGCTTGGGACTACCAGCCATATCATTGACTTTATTTTAGAATTTAATTATAGAGTACAGCTCCGTATTGTGTTGGGAGCTGGACTGTGTTCCTGCCTTTCCCAGGTTTCTTATGGTGATTCACTTAAAATCAGAATTTCTGTAGGTAGTCACTACTTGTATTTTTCTTTTGGTTCAACTTAAGAACCTGGAATTTGACTTGGAAAAGTGATATGAACTCTCAATTGCAATTGAATTCATGGTAATTTTGTGTTAAGTAAATATAAAATACTACTTTTATATATAATAAAAATACTATGTGAGGTTATCTAGTCTGGAAAATATGCTGCTAGGTGTTTGTTTGGCATCCACAAATCTTGAACATTTTTTTGCCTTTCTGTGCCTGAATACTTCCATCTCAAATCTTGGGGTAATGCTTTATAGATTTTTAGGGATATATTTTTGAGGGCAGTGTTTTGTAAGACACTCAGCTGATATAATAACGAGCCTTATTCAGTACCACACCAGGAAACTGAGGAGTTCAACTTCATAGAAATACTTGAGTATACTGCTTTGTATAGCAGGCCTCAGGCTATATTTCAAATGCTGAGAAGAAAATAAAATATTGAGTAGTTGCTCAGTAAATGTGTGTTGATTTTTCTTTTTAACGGAATCAGGGAGCAGCCTTTGGAGGGGGGAGGTAGGATGTGATCCTATAACTAAAAACTTGACCATAATGCATACACACAGGGCAAGGGCAAATCAAGGCTCCCAGGCATCTTGCCCGTTGTTTCTGGCAGTGTCTTTGACATTTGCTGACTTTGGAGTGCTTGATTTTGCAACTTGATTTTTCTCTGGGCCTAGTTTCTGTTCACAACTGTGTAACTCTAGGAATAGCCTGCAGAACCTAGGACACGAGTGAGATATGGTGCAGAACAGCTTTCAGAGTTTATTTTGAGAAGGTCCATTGTTGGATTGAAAAGAATAGGGTCATGCCAGAAAAAAGGTCAGGTGTTTTTGAATTAAATAAAAATGGCTGATATGCCAGTGTATTGGTAAACTGTTTAATCATTGCTGTGGACAATCCATAATTTATCTCCCACTAAGGAAAAGGAACATGAAATTTCCTTCTCAGAATGAGCAATCTAGTGTGGGAGCTATTCATCAAAGTCTGAATGTCAGAAAGGTCATGGGAAGAGATTTGTGAAATTTTTGGAATTCCAGAAATAGCTCCTTCGGCATCCAAAAAGAAACTTGAGTGTTTAGGAAAGAAGCCGTAGTGTATCTGATACCAGCCTGTGGCTCTGTGTGATGGATGTTCTGTTCAGCAGAGCTGTATGTTTTCACATACCCCTCCCTTCCACCCTGTGGGAAGGAAGGGGGATGTAACAAGCGTGTATTTTGTGTGTGACAAACAGAGTTTAATTCCCTTTGCTGCTTATGTCTGTCTGATTTTGATTTTGCTACTCTGCATGAAAATCAACAGTATACTGTAGAGAACCTGTAGTAAACTTACTGTTAATTAAGTTCTGCAGATAAATTTTTCCCAGCAGGAGATTTTTGAGTCGGGAAGATTTAAAATGGAGCGCTCATACAGAGGCTCCTGCTGTAGCATGCCGTGCTCTCTGTGAAGGCTCTGCATATCTAACACGTCAGAATAGCAAGGTATTCATCAACCTGTTAATATTTTTCCCATTCAGTAGCCAGACATATCATCATAAAATAATTCCCTTTTGTAGCTCCAAATATTTTCTACCTCTGTGCAGTTTTCTCATGGCCCTTAATTGTCCTTGTTTCTAAACACATGTTCTATATCAAAATGGTTTTCCCAGTATCTTTTTTAAAGTTCAGACTCTTAAACTGTTAAAACTGTTAACATCCTATGATTGCAGGTATGAAAAGGAAGTGGATTTCAGAGACTTTTTTTCCCTGGATTAAGTATGTCAAGATGGAAAATATTCAGTTGCTCATTGTAGATGTCTGTGAACTGCCCTTGGAAAATTCTACTTTCAGAGATTAGTATGAGGAATCAATATTGTTCTCTTTTTGCTCAGTCTTTTCTCCACTCCCCCAGGAGTTTAACTAATCTCTGTGATCAGTATTAAAGCAGGTAATAACAAAGAATATAAATGTTCTTTCTAAAAGAATAGTAACAGGAATAACTTTAGTTTCTTTTCTTTAAAAGCAAACTATGTGACATTTTAATATAGAAAAAGATATGGCATAAGTGGAGCAAACTGATTTCAATTTGAAGTGTTTGCGGACAAGATTCACTTTACAGAAAAAAGCTGCTTGCAAAAATTCCCTGTTATTTTCCCCCTTCCTTTTTTTTTTTTTTTTTTTTTTTGTCTGTGTTGTATACAGGTCTGTAGAGTAATATGTGTGCAGTGTCAGATAAAGGAACACTTGCTACATAATTGGTAAACGAATACAAATCTCTTAGGGAAATATTTCATTGCAATAGGCAACACTGCTGTAAATAAATCCTCTAACAAATTCCAGATCAGCACTGTGTAGGTCTATTCCTGCCAGTTTTTTTAATTAGCTTTTTGGATAAGATCTTGTTGATGGCTGATGTAACAAGGTAGGCAGGGAGCAGAGGCAATTCAGGAACATCTTAGGGTCTTTCCATACTGTTTTCACTGTTGGAAAAGAACCAGCATGTAATGAGGTTTTTAAAATATTCTCTCATCCATGATTGGAGGCTATTAATTTAGTTCATGCAAAAATGTGATGCTTTCAGAAAAGACAGTGGTTTAAAAAGTTAAACTTTTAGTTAAAGCATTTTGAGAATAAAGATCATAATGAAGAAAAATTTCATTTTTCTATATGGGTTAAAGTGTGGGTTTTGCTTGTTTTTTAATAATACCTAGTGTTGCATTAATGTTTTAAATTATGCCTGTTTTGGCAACAATTTCATCTGTCTGCATCCAGTTTCATCTTCTATGGGATACTCTGTGCCATTTTCCCTTTTCTGTTTTCATAATCTAGAGTGCAGCCTGGCAGTTTTGTGCTTCCTGTACAGTGCTTTTTTTCTGATATCTGATACTTTGTAGTAAAAGATTGGCACAAATTTAGCAAGGCCTTATCTGGCGAATTGCTTTATAGGGGAGTTGTGAATTTACAGTCATATGTTAATGCTGTGTAAGTACACATAGAGGGCAGCTTTAATTGTAATGATCTTTTGAAGTGCCTTGACTCTACTGAAAGTGGCTCCAGAAAGGATGAAAACTGCAGTTCTTTGGCTGAAAGGAATTAGCAGAGCCCAGGAAGTGCTGTGTAATGGTTTTCTTGATGATTCACAGCACGTTTATTTTTAGCCAAGAAAAAAAAAAAATACTTCACAACCTGGTGGTGTTTTGAAAAACTGTGAAGGAAATCAAAAGGTTTGTTCTGGAATGCATCACTCCTATTACAAAGTAAAAATGCGTTTAAATTCACTAATCAGAATGTAATTTTTATACATTTGGTCTTTTTAGTAATTCAGTTCTAAATTTTACTTTACTCTTTTTTTGAAGATGGACTGACTTTATATTGTGGTAGAACATGTTATTTTTAATGGATTCTTTCAGGCCAAAGAATCCAACGACTTTTATGACTTGTGGGGTTGCACTGCCGGTTTTACTTCCTCTTACTTGTATCAATGCCACTATGCAACAAACTTGCTGGTTTTAAACCAATTGCAGATTTGGAATAGTTCTGGTGAGAGAAAACAATTTCAGAAATGTTTCTAATGAGCTTTCTTTAACGGATGTCCTGGGAGAGAAGAGAATTCCAGCTTTGCTATGCTCAAGCCAAATATATATTTTATTCCTCAGAGTGCCCATTTGGATTATGATTAGTAGGACCGTAGTATGAAGTTAAGACTGTACAACCCTCTGTTAGAAAGGACTTCCACTGATGTTTGGACTTACAGCTAACAAACATTAGAAGTCGCAAGTTTTTTTATATGAACTTTTCACATATTGTTTAGTGCGTTTTTGTCAGATTCCCTCTTGTAGAGGTTTAGGTCAGCTTTATATAGTTGGTTTAAAAAAAAAAAAAGCTTGACTGTGGCACTTTTGGCACAGCTTTGATCCTTTTTTTTTTTTTTTTCTCCTTCCTCAGATTTCTCAAATTCTCCTGCACTAGCTAATGCCTATGTCATCTGGTTTTGTTCTTCAGAGATAAAACTTTGAATTAGCTTTTGTATTGTTCCATAGTGAGATATAGTTACCTTGGAAACACTTTAAAGTTTCTTGGGACCATGGGGGCCAGAATACATTTCCTGTATATGTGTGTGTACACTCATATGTATATAAACATGTATGCATATTAATAATTGTGCATGTATACGTATACATCTATACATACGTGTGTATGATACTTGATTCTGAAAAATATTAATTTTGTACAAGACGCACGAAGGCATAAAGAAGTCTAGCAAATTCCTTGGAGCTTGTGAGATTTACATATGCAACTATTTTAGAAGAATTTAGAGATGTGTTTAATTCATGCTTTGCACGAGAGGATGGGGTTTAGTGTAAAACTTCTGTTTTCATTCCCTATTTTGCCAAGGCAGCTGGCTATTATGGTAAGCAATCAAGATGCTTATAATTTCTTATCACAATTCAGGTATATAATCACAGTTGGAAGTCCTGTAATCTTGGCCATCACCTTTGGAAGCTTTAATAGAAGCTTTAATGATTCCGTAGCTAAGACGTTCTGCAAGGTTGGATGATATTTAGGTTAACATACTGTGTTGTGCTGTATTTGGTGTACACTATTACTGTACCTGGTATGTGATTGCCAGCTTTTCTGATTGTTTTGGTTGTAGCATGACATAATGTAGTGTTGAGAGTGAAATGAGTGTTATTTATAATTAACATTTTTTCTAAGCTCTTAGTAGTTGTATCTAGCAATACCAGGAGTAAAAATAACATTTTGAAGTGGTCTTGAGGAAGCAAAATGAAATATTGAAGAGAAATGATTACTTAATGGCTTACTGCTGTAAAATAGTGGCTGCTATTATAGATGGATTTCTTCAAATAGGAGTGAGACAGCACCAAGCAAACGCAGTACTAGAAAAAAACTTAAATGCTGATTGTGTTTTGTGTTGGCTGTCTACTGGGGATGAATTTCATGCCTAGTGAGAGAATACCAAAATGAGTGGCTGTAAAACGCCTTGCAAAGCCTTGGAAAAGACTGAATATGAAAATAGGTAGCAAAAGAATAGTAAACCAACTAGGTTTGGGGGAAATAGAAGATCTTGGCTTGAAAAAGTAAGGCAGCAGTTTATTCAGGTGAGACAGTCTGATGTTACATTACTGTTACCAGAAGAGAGAGGTCTTCTTTCTTACCCACTCCCACCACTGTGGGTATGATACTTTTTTCTCCCGTGCTCCAGTTCTGATGCTTTGTGGGCTAGTCCCTGATTTCCTCCAGTTTGCTAATGCAGCAGAAAGTGCCGCTGCCCAGGCCTTTGCTGGGTGAGGGAGCTGCACGGGCTCCGGGGGAGCGCTGGCGCAGGGTAAGCAGTGGGACTGTACAGCTGCAGGGGGTGCGGGCAGAGCAGGACTGATTGACTCCCTCCATCACATACGGAGTCCTAGCTTTGTCTGTAATCTCTGCTTTTTCATACTACAGAGCAGTCATTTTCCAAATTCACCCCACATTCAAGTTCTAACTTTGCCCTTTTCAAAAACATATTGCTAGTCTGGCCTACCAAAGCTGCTTTTGCAAGAGATCAGATGCATCTCTCCTTGACCTCTGGTCCCATGGGCTTTTTTTATTTAGGACTTGCAGATTTTAGACCTCACCTTTTAAACATATATCTTCCCACTTGCACATTTCAGTGACTTAATCCTTTTTACTGGAGCTGGACTTCTGAGCTTTCATATTTTGCGTAAGACCTTATCAATATGCTTATTGTAAGTCCTAAATCCTCTGAATGAGTTTCTAACAAGCTGCAGAAATCCTTTCTTGTGAAGCTTCCAGTACAAAACGTTAACATAATTTTCTGCCTCAGCTTCTGGTTGATCTTTTTTTTTTTTTTAATCATGTGCCTCTGTTAATCTAGGGATTAATATTGGTTTCCTATAAATCAAACAATTCAGATGAGGATAGTTCTTTTGGCTACAAGTATGTAGAAGTGCAGCTTTAACATTATTATTGAAAGTTTCTTACAGATGAAATTTTACTATTTTTATATGAGTTAATCATTATTAAGAAGATTACTATTTAATATAAGTGGGTTTTTTCCATGTTTTCAGGAGTTCAAGAATATATTTTTATCTCTTAGCAAAAGAGTGTAAATCTAAATAACTGTAATCGAGTCTAGACTTTCTACCTTACTTTATTTACTGTATGTCAGAGATACTTTCATAATTGTTGGGTTTGGGGTAATTTACAGGATCCATCACTTTCTGTAGTCAATAGCTTGGTTTACTGTGTGTCTTGGTTTATAATGTGTATGGCTTGGTTTATATTGTGCATATGTATTATGACTCAGTAATCTGAGAAAATATTTTTATCTTTCTGTCTATTTTTTCTTCTACATAAAATTAGATTTAAACAGCTGTTTCCAGTGATGCTAATTTAGATGTCTGTTTAAATCAACTTTGCTTCATAACAGTCCTTTTAATAAATTAGGGTTCTTTAGTGTAGCAGTAATCTAGGATCAGTATCTGCTTTTAAAAAGTGTACTAATTTGAGACACAATCATTGAAGCAGACTGTCAAATAGAGGGTCAGCGCTTTACATTGGCTTTTTGACTTACGCATGGTAAATTTAAATTGCAAAAGCAACTATGGTCAAAATGTGATTGTGTTGGCAAAAGTAATAGATTATACTCTTCAGAAATTTCTCGCTCTCATTCTAGTCTCCTCTAACAGGTAAACTTTGTCTTTTGATTTTAATGGGTCATTCTGCTATTGTGAGCTCCTGTTGCGATTTAGGTGAGGTAGAGATTTCTGGCAAGCCTGAGCAGAATAAGGCTTTGGGATACCGTGCAGGTCTTTGCAAAAAATGAGGGATCTTGAACTAGGCAATGTGAACTGTAAATCTGGATAGGACAAGGAGCAGGAATTTCTCTGGTAGTTTTTTATGGTGAAGGAACCCAAGTTAATGTGTTTGTCACTTCAGTGTAATTAATTTTACACATTTACTTAAGTATTATTAGTTCACCTCAGTTAATGAGTAAATGTGGAAAGAATAATAGTGGGAGATGAGACTTGCATTGTCCCATTGCTGTTGTGGGTGCATTACACACTAGCTAGTGCCATTTTGAGTAACTGGAAGTCTTTGTTTCAGCTGTGAGTCCTTGTTCTGTATCCACCATTGGGTTACTGAGCATCTGAATATTTAAAATCTTTTGTATAGAAATAAAAACAAGACCCTCTTGGCTTGTAGCCTTGCATTTTGAATTTCTGCAGTTTGTAGGCCTGTCTTTGTATTCCATTAAGGAATATTAAAACCAACAGTGACTTCAATGGTATCATTGCTGTCTGTTTATCCTCAATGTTTATGAAGTTCCTAACTGAAAGGTTCTCTCAAAGATGAGTAGCTCATCCTTTGTGAGGCATCCGCTGAATGGTCTCATCATTTCTCAGCAAAGAAGGAAAACACTTTTTACTGATTTGGTTACTTGAAATAAGAGGGATGTATTCCTACTTCCTCAAATACATCATTTGCATTTTGATATCCCTGTATCTGTAGCTGAACTTCACAAACTCTCAGCAATTTAAAAAATGTGAATAGTACTTTTCTGTTAAGTAAAGAATGACAGTAACACCATTCTTTCCAGAGTAGCATATGACGATGATGATATGCTAGCTTGCTTGTTCAAAGATGCAAATAATTACACACAGTGGAAAACACACACACCTGAAAACAAACACACATGCAAGACACTGAAATACACCAAAAGTAACTGCAGCATGTGCTTTTGTAAGTTTATATCTACTTTTTAGTTCTAGTTCTGTTACAATCAATGTCATAACCTGAGTTATGGCTTCAGAATCGTCTTTCTCCAGATTTTGGGAAATGGGCTGCATTTTTGAAAAGATATTTCATGTCTCCTGAGGCAAAAGATTAACTTTTTAGAAGCTACATATTAGACATTCCAGGTACTAAAATTTGTTGAGCCCATGACTGAAATAATATGATAGGATTTCTCAATCAGATAGATAAAACTATCAAGTTAGCTTTCTTTTTCTGGTTTCAGTCATACAAATACCATTCTGAGGTTTAATTAATACTTAGATTCTGTCTAGTGCAAATCCCTTCCAATTATGTGAAATCTTTATTATAAAATTGTGTTAAAGGAAACATTTAATATGAGAAGTAAAAGATTCAGATAAGCTGACGTTCCATTTTCAAAATTTTTTACTGAAGTCCAGGTAGACTAGATGGACTGCATTTGCTTCATCTTTTTTCAGTTCATCAAAGGCAGATATTGAGTAAAACTTCATAGTTTGTTTACTTTCTATTTCTTCAGTTCTTTCATTCAAAATGCATTCTAAAGGTTTTGTTATGGTACTTAAGGCAGAGTTCTATATTTATCTGAATTGTTTTCACAAATGCAGTTATTTGCTGCTTGCTAGTCATATGGTAACATACAGCTACTTTCATAGTCTTATTAAAAAAATTGTCCTACTCAATTTCTACTTTAATGTGCTGCTTTTTTCAGTTTTCTGGATCATCAGCCCCACAGTGGAGCATGGCGCGCTCTCTGGGTTTCTCTCACATAAGATGTGGCCATTTGCATTTCTCTTCACTCTGTCTTGTTAGCCTTCTCTCCATGCATCTATTTTTGCTGTTCTGTTGTTTCTTGGAAACAGAGGCAAAACGTGTTTGGATGCTCACTTATGTTATCTTTGATTTCTATATGGCATGAATGCACACTTCTTTTCCTGTTTGGTGGGTTTTTGCAATTAAAAAAGGGTAACAAAGTTGTACTTTTTGTTCCAATTTCCTAATTCAAATGTTTATTTGAGCAGTTCTCTTTTTAAGCAAACAATTCTTGACTTCCAGCGTGTAAATATCTTGTATGTCTTCCCACAGTGTTTCTGTTGACCTTCTATTCAGCCCTGGTAACTTTCTTGAGGTGTTTATTTGTATAGTTAATTTTGGGCACCTGTTTCTCTCTGAGCCCCCATGTCCAGCTAGATAATTTTTGTGCTTTTTGACTTAAGAAATGACAAGGCCCCCTTCAGATCAAGGTTCTTGTGCTTTCCAGTTCTACTGTCTTTGTCCTTCTGAGTTGGTGGGTGGGAAGGTGTGGGGGAATACCCAATTACTGACTGTTTTATCCTTTCATCTAACTTCAGTATCTAAAAAGCTGATTCACTTTAATACCAGTTTATTTCCTATGACCGGTTCCTCTGTAAAGTCCTTCCTACTATCCAAAACCAGATTTTAATTAACATTGCTTCCTTCTTAAAGCAGTGCTTTTTGGCTGAAGAAGTCTTTGTCTATCAGGAATGCTACTGCTGGGTTTTTCTGGTCTATTTGTGAAGACAGTCTTTCCAAGATGATGAAATTTTTGTTCCATTAACCTCTATTCATCTCCCAGCCCAATTAGTGCAAACCCTTAGTAACGCTGTAAATAAAACCTTTTTAAACTATCATTTCCCTAAATGACTCTGACCAAAGCGAATTCTGCTTTATCCACAGAATCTGTATTTCTAGTTGGTAAGACATTACTAATGCACTTCAGTATCCACCTGGCTTTACTGTTGTTTTACTTTCCTGAATATCAGCTACCCTTCAGCTTTGATGTGGGTACTCCACTATCTTTTCCTGTAGTCTCTTCAACATGGTGAATTTTACGTTCTGAACCAGTATTTCTAATTTTTCACATCATGTCTTCCAGGCTTCATATATTGAAGTGCAAATGTCTGTTGTTCCTCCCTAACCTCTCCTGAAAGAGCTAGTTCAGGTTCAGTTCTTTCATGAACTGCTGCAGTGACTACAGCTTCCATCCATATCAGACCCTCTTCTCTGCTCTCCTTGTAGCTGGAGAATTTTTTAATCCTCTGCTGTGTCTGTGTATTCAACTTTGCTTAGGTGTGGAGACTAAAACTGTGCTATGACTCTCTTGGAGTCCAAGGATCCAAAATCTTCTAGGGTACTGACTTAATGCAAAAACAGGTTTAAGTTTAAGCTTGTACACACAGGGAGTTTCCGTATTTCCTACCTAATGCCTCTGTTAGGCATTTTTCCTTTGGTGTGCAGAATTACACATAAATTAGCCTAAAGTGGATTGGGCGATTTACCTATAGGGTATAAAGCCGCTTCAACTTGCTTAAAATCCTGCCTTTAATTAAGATGATGCAATGCTGAGTGCAGATGAGACCTGATTAAAATCCAAAGTGCACTTGACAGTACTTTCCATTCTGCTTTGTTAGACCAAGCAAAAAATGAGTGCCAGAAGAATTGTTACTAAAGTTGAAATAATATACAAAGCTAGTCTGAGTGTCACCTGTATAACATAAAAAAGTCATAATCTGAATATATGGGGGGTTTATGAAGCATATTTTTGTACACTTTATCAACAAGATGGCACTTGCTGGTGATTTTCACTGTGTTGACCCAATTTACTCAATATTATGTCACTTAAAATGGTAGTGGTGGTGTGCAGATAGTTGCCAGGGATACTTAAAAAAAGAATCTTGATGACAAATGATTGTCTGTCTCTTGAATGTTTGCATTTCTTCAGGGATCTTACTTTCCTTGTTTTGGAGCTCGAGGCCATACAAGGACATATATTTTTGTATGGCATTCATCATTCACTGCACTGTCGGCTCTTGTATCTGTCCCCCCCCCCCCCATTTCTGACTTTGCCATTGATTGCACAGTTACAGAGTGCGCTGCAGGGCAGAGAGGGAAATGTACTTTTCTGTCACTCAGAATTTGCTTTTGTTGGAGAAAGAAGCAGTGCTGAAAGGGACGAAAATGAAGCATTCAGTGCTGCATTGAAAATGCCTTCCCCTAAAAAAATTATTCTTCTCTCTTTATTATAGGTTTATAACACTGGGATATAGCTCTTTCCTGCCAGATTGAGACCATTTAAACTGCTAAATTATGACATCCTCCTGTATAAAGAGCCTCTCAGGTATAATAGTCTCTGTAGTTGTTTCTCTGTTGAGCAGAGGGGAATGGTCCCCTTGCTGGTGTCTGCAGTGTTGGAGCACTGAAGTATTTGTCAAGTGCTGAGGTAGGCTTGTTGCCTAAGTAGGAAGAAAAAAAGTCGTTTACATTTTTATTTGTAAGAATTGATTACCAGGATGTTTCCCTGGACAGCTGTATTGTTGCTGTCTTCTAAAAGATTCATTTCACTGTGAACGCAAGGCACTGTTGTTACGGCTGCTATCCACGTCTCATGGCTGATGTGTGCAGGGGGTAGAAAGGCAACACTCGGGACTCTTGAACACTGGTGATGGGGATTGATCTGTTCACAGGAAAGGGCTGTGAACTAAGGAAAGCTATTATCCAACAGTTACTTTTGCGGGAGGGCATTTTGGTGCTTCCCAGCTCGGATGGTCAGTAAGCTTCACTACTTACTCCGTTTGCAGTCCCCCTCCAGTGCTGCAGTGTTAATCCTTTTCCAATTCAGAGGTGTTTGTGTAATCTTAAAGATGACACTGAACGTTTGGCTTTTGGATTAGGATCATGTGATTTGTTCTGTGTTTCCTGGAGTTGATTTAATCAACTCATACAGGCATTGGGAACAAACATAGATTTGTCCAGTTTCTTAAGTAAAGTTTTCTAATAGTGAATATCAGAGAGACTGACTTGGAGATGTGCTTTTCTTGCAAATAGAAGGTGTAAAATGCCTGATGTTTGTATTCAAGATTTAAAGAAAGCAAGCAAAAAATAGAGGAAGTTGGACAATGTAGGGAATTTTTTACTCACGGAATTGTAGGGTTCTTTTATAATTTACTTAGGCCTAGAAGTCATCTAGTTATTGAAGTATTAGCGATGATGATATACTGTAATATGGAGAATATGTATCGATTCCAACAATTCAACTGTTATTCTGTCCCAAGTAGATTTCAGTTCTACTAAGTAAACTCATCTTGCAGCAAATAGTTTTCCTCGATGTCCTGGTTTCGGCTGGGATAGAGTTAATTTTCTTCCTAGCAGCAGGCATAGTGCTGTGTTTTGGATTTAGTAGGAGAAGAATGTTGATAACATGCTGATGTTTTTAGTTGTTGCTGAGTACTGCTTATGCTAGTCAAGGACTTTTTCAGCTTCCCATGCTCTGCCAGGCGCACAAGAAACTGGGAGGGGGCACAGCCAGGAGAGTTGACCCAAACTGACCAAAGGGCTATTCCATACCATATGACGTCATGCTCAGTATATAAACTGGGGGGGGGGGTGGCCAGGGAACAGCGATCGCTGCTCGGGAACTGTCTGGGTATCGGTCGTCAGGTGGTGAGCAATTGCATTGTGCATCACTTGCTTCGTGTATCATTATTATTATTATCATTATTATACTGTTACTATTAGCATTACTATTTTACTTTATTTCAATTATTAAACTGTTCTCATCTCAACCCAGGAGTGTTTCTCACTCTTACTCCTCCGATTCTCTCCCCCATCCCATCGGGGTAGGGGGAGTGAGTGAGCGGCTGCGTGGTGCTTAGTTGCTGGCTGGGGCTAAATCACAACACTTGACATGAGAGAAAATTGCAGAGTAAACAAATTTTATGTTCAATAGTGACAACTCCCATATAACACCAACATTTTTTTTCATTATCTAGGAAGAACTGCTATATAACAAAATCAACAACAAAAGAAAGTAAGGAGCAAAATGAAACTTCCCTTCTTGTTTTTACAATGGTAATGGTAGAATTTGCTTTGTAAATGTAGTTCACATCTCTGCAGATGACCCGACCTATTTCAACTTCAGTAATTACATTTTGAAGAGACTGAGTGGAATTCGGGTTTCTGTTTGAAAAAGTTTTGTCTGTAAAATTCTGTGGAGTTCAAGATTAAAACGTTCAAAGGGCTAGGTATTTTTAGGTGCTTTGGATTGTTTAGTCAGACATCTCAATTGTAATGGGCAACAAGTGTTGCTTAATAACACCTATTCATATTATCTGTAAATGTCTGTTGCTTTCCTTTAAAGTTTTTCATTAGAATATTTGATTTTTTTGCAGGATCAGTGTTTATGTAGAATACTCCAGGTATTATAGATGTAACTTACAACGTTACTGCACAGTACTTATTATATTGTCAAGTCAGTCCTATGCTATGCCTCAAATTAAATGGAGGTGTCTGATTTTTCCCTAAAAATATTTCAATGTTTTTCCCTGTTGTAGCTGTGTTTACAGTTTAACTGAAGATTATTTCAGATCTTTGAAGGCTGGTGATCAAGTATTTCTTAGCAATCTAAAATGAGAGACAGACAAATCTAAGCAATGCAAACCAAGAATTTTAAAAACAGCCAACCAACCATCTCACTTCTCTCTCTAGCACGTTTTCTGCTCTTCATTTTTTCCGGGGCAGGGCATCAGCCTGGTCTGTTTCCTCCTTCCCTGGGGGGCTGGAGGAACATTTGTGTCAGCACAAGGCAGGGGTGGAAATGACTAGGCTGGCTGAGAGGAAGAGGAGCTTCAGTTGGCACTGACCACAAAAAGTTACTCACTCTCAGCACGTTGGTGGAGGAAATTAGTTTGGTCTGTACGGGCTACTGTTACTCCTCACAGTGGCAAATAGTTAATATCTGATTGCTTCAAGGCTCAGATACTGTAATTCAGAAAGTCTAGGGCTTTTTTTTAATGAAAATACTTTCTTGGAACATGCATGTTTCTCAATATAATTTACAGAAAAAAGGAGAATGCAGGTATCTCAAGAAACTTTTTCCCCCCAGAACTTTGAAGTAGCTTCCCTAGAGTCATTGTCTAAAATGTTGACAGACATGTGCTTAGAAGAAAAACTGGAAAGAAACTATTGCTAACATATCTGTCAACATCAGGTTCCTATTAAATGTTTTTGAGAACCAGTTAAGTTCTTGTCTAAACCTGAATAGTATCATTTTATAAAACAAGATTTAAATGTATAAAGGACAAACACTATGTCTTTGTAGGAGAGGCTGAAACACTCCTGGTTCAGTATATTTTCTTAATTTTTTTCTAACAGCACTATTTTTTTAATGAGACAACTAATAATCAGCATAGTAACATATGGAGTTACTATTTTAAGTCCTCCTCCTTTTTTTTTCCCTATTGTATTATGTAAGCCAAGCTGTATATCCTGTTAGTAATTATTTGTATTTCAGTATTGCCTAGAGATTCCAGCTGATTTGCTTGCTGCGTAGTGTTTTTGTACAGTAGAGTCCAAGACCATCATCAGTGTTCATTGGCAGCAAAGAAGCCCAATAAAAATAAATAACCGGGGGGGGATTTTTATAGTCATACAGAGTTTGGCACATAATTATTCAGTCTTGATTGTGTCCTGGATAGGTGTACGCCCAAAAAAGTGGAGGGATAATGGAGAGGTGAATTGCCTTTGCTCAGGGTCACACAACAGATTCCTGGCTGATCCAGGAAGATAACTTCACCGATTCCTGGTCTCCTGTCCTATCCACTGAACTGTTTGTGACCTCTGTTGTAACAGGCTTCTCTTAGGTTGATCCATCCCCTTTTTGAGAGAAAATAAAATACTATTTCACCAACCAAAAATGAAGTCCAAAGCACACATTTGCTGTCCTTCAAGAGAGACAAAAGAAGCAAAGATGGATTTTGTGTTTAGCAACAGTTGGAGGACACAGTATTGTTTGTGCAATACTCTTTAGGTCTCCAGAGATTCTTCCCTAAGCATAGAAAGGCTGAGGAAGTGGAGGCATTGGCATAGTGTCGAAGCAGCTGCAGAGGGTTGGCTAAGCTACAAGCATCTGAGTGCAGAGTAGGTCAAAAAATAAGGAACGTTGCTTTGTTGTTTTGAAAGAATATATAGTTTTAGCTAATTTTAGCATAAGTATTATAATGTCATATACAAAATGGAGATGATTGCAATGTAGGGTAGCAATGTAGCACATTAACAACTGGTGGGTTTATGCCATGTATTTCCAAAATAGTTTCAATACTTTTTTTGTAATCTAGACACTTTCTTGTACCAGTTTGACTGTGAAAGGCCACCTCTGGCCAGTGATGCTGCAAGGGCCTTTGTTTACGCTTTTCTTAGTCTTGTTGACCTCCTTAGCATAGAGATTTCTTTTTTTTACTTTAGTCTTTTGTGAAGGAGAAATACTCCTTCAAATTATGAATTTTTAAATTGTGTTTATAGATTTAAGGTTTAATTTAGCTCTTCAGTACAGTATGAGAAGCACCTTGAGAGGTTTTTGACAAGAACAGTGTGCCAGCTTTTCAAGGAGAACAGTAAGGAAAAACAAAAGAAAGAATTCAAGTCCCTTGCTTTGGACATCGAGTAGTCAGTTAAGAAATAGTAAAAATAGAATAAAGGATTTGCTGCTGTTCAACTTTCTTTCTTGAAAACCTCAACAATTTTTTTGCCACTTTTGACTCTTCTATTTTAAAATTTTTTCATTTATTGCTCTATTGTAGTTTTTAATATAGCTGTCATTAACGTGCTTTTCTGTGTGTATTATTCTTTACGCACTGATGCTCTTGACTGTAACAATGGAGACTGGGCTTCAAGGAAACTCCTGCTTAAAAGCTAACAGTAAGAACACAGACCATTCCGTTTATAGACCGTTACACTGTACAAGGTGCACCCTTTTGTTTATCTTAATACCCAGCTAGATATTACAAGTTTTGGAACACCAAATTGTGGACTTATTCCTATGGGTGTTTTAATTATTTTTGTCACATGTGTGCACGTATGTTTCCAGAAAAGGGAGAGAAGGGGTTAATACAGTATGAATTAATAAAAGTCTCTCAAAGATTAGACTTATATTGGCACCTAGGTCCCACTGCAATTGGTGCTAATCGTGTTTCTAAATGCTGGATTTTTTTCTAGGACCTTATCCTAGTGTAGGACAGGCTTGCAGAACAAGCGTTTACATTTTTTTAGGTTACAGATTAAAATGCAGCTTAAGATGCTGTGAGTAATTATCACTGCTGTTGAGATACAGCAGAGTGTGTTCATGTTCAAACAGGGAGATCTGTGCTGTTCTGAGGACGTTCGGTGAGTTGATCGTACCCTCTGTGCAGTGCATGAGTCTGAAACACAAGCCTGGAACTCATGGTTGTCAGATGTGGACTATCACATTTTAATGGCTGTTCACTGTTCTAACAGACTGAAAAATTGCAGAGAGCTCATATCTCAGTATTTTGTCAGTGTCTGTGAGGAGTTGGACACCAATATGCATTCATAGCTATGAATTTTAATTCAGAGATAGTTGCATTAAAAATCTTTTTGGGGAATGGATGCAGTTACACTAGCAACTTGGTATTCGCCACGCTGCTTGCTATTTTGAGGTTTGTAGCTTTTCTGAATAGAAAAACTGCACTCTCTACTCTTGCATATTTACTTCTATTCCCCTCCAGCCCCAGTATTTTCTGCACGTTTTAAACAAGTTAATAGGTGGTTAGTATGTATTTGGGACATAGAGGATATTGATGTTTTGCAATCCAGGACAAAATGCCATGTTCAGAATTTTAATTACATACATTTGAAATGTGTTTCTCTCTAGATTACAAAGTGTAGGTTAGGATCATGTTTGTTATTTATAAGCCATGTAGTCTTCAGTCCTTTTTTCATCCTTTCAGCAAAATCTTATTAGAATCTTCTGTCTCCTAGTAAGAAGCTTTGACTTTGTGGACAGAATGGAAATTTATCTGACAAAGGAAAAGAATGGTTGAGTAGTGAGAATGATTTGGTTTATTAATTTAATGGGGGCTTTAAAAAATAAATAAGCATGAGTTGAATACTCAGTTCATCAAGAAGTTCAGTTGCCTGGCAGTGCTTCTGGACTTCAATTTGTGAACTTATTCACAGTGATATGATGAATTATTTGCTGTGTTCTTCATACCAGAACCTTTGAGGGTTTGATCTTCAGGCTAATGAAACACTAGGTAATATCTTATTGTTTAATGGATGTGAAAAATGAAGTTTTGTTTTCAAGTGTAAGAGGGCAAAATATTGCTCTTGGAGGAATAAGTGCACATAATGTTAAGTAAGCTTGTAATGTAAAGTTCAATGGACCTGAAATTAGATTTACAGCTGTATTTTGATTTAAGATTGCTTGCCTGACTGTGCATTCTTCTTTGGTCTTTTTTTTTTTTTCTTTCAAAGCAGAATATTGGAATAAAGAATTCTATACTTCAACAGTAAAGCAGAGTAGTTTCCTGTGCTTTGAGAGGAAAAGGATTTTTATATACCTGTGAAGAATCAAGAATCTTGTGCTCCTGGCCTGTCTTTTATTTCAAAATAGAAATTACTTACTCCACTGCAGTGTTGCATGTGTCTTTCATACACTTTGCTTTTTCACTTACTCATTGGGAGCATTAGCTTCGTGTTTATAATAGGAGCAAGATGCACCAAGGTCTCTCCTTTCTGAACACATGTACACAGAAAATGCTACAAATCGCAGTTACATTGCACCTTTACCTAGGAAAGCTACTGAAAAATGAAGCACATACCTGACATCTTCTGAACTTTGTTGTCATGTTTGTAAGGGCACGGAAAGGAAGGAGGAGGAACACGTTAGGCATTTATTCTTTCATTTAGTGCACCTATTTGAAGTAACATAACCAGCACACTTCTTATAGTTACATGTAGTTCATCTCTTTGAATGTAGCATGTTCTGCAAACCCGAAAGGCAAGCTTTTCCATGGAGAATGGACTTAATCAGAGGATAGGCTAGAAGAAAAGAGTAAAGGCTGCAGAATATTACCGAACTCTGTCGTCGTCCTGATTACAGTCTGTTCCTGTTGCCATGTGCAAAGCTGCTGATTAATCCAGGGTAGCAGCTTCTCTTCAAGTTCAGTTGCTGATATCCTCAGATAAATCGGGACACTGCCGGGGTGTTGGTAAAGGCTGCCGCTCCCCTCTGGTACCGTAGCAGAAGGAGCGTGTGCGTTTGGAGCTGGCAGAAGGGCCCGGACAGCCTCTGTTCCCTGGTGATCAGAATCCGGCCAGGACAGAGCCTGAGGAACTTGGGAGGGACTAGTCAAAGGCAGCAGCAAACCTGGCTGAAGACAGAACATCAGGGTAAAAGGTGGGGCTCATGATATTGCTTGAAGGACTTTGTGAAATAGGTTACACATCAGCAATTTACATTTAGAGGTGGTGCACTACAGAGATATAGGATGTAGCATGTTATGCCAGTGTATGCAGCCAGTTGCTTTTTTTGTTGGATAGTGGTCCTGTAGTGGTGGTTCATTTGTTGCTACAATCCTGGTTTTGTTTTAGCTTCTGTGCAATTGTTTTATGTGTTCAAAAGATTTCCATTTCTATTTAACTTCATGCCCTGCTAGTTTTCTGTTTGTGCAAAAGTGCCGAAGTGCAGACCAGCAGTTGGAGCGGCATTTGCATGGTTGAGTGTGTCTGGGAGAATTGTTTACATGTCAGCGTCTGAAACTGGGAGGAGGACAGCAGAACATGTTTGACAATGGAAAGACGGAGAACAAATCTTGTGTTGCAATTCCTTAGAGTATATTCTGGGAACAATGAAGTAACAGCTTTGCTCTGATTTTCATGGCTGGCTTGCCTTAGGGAGAGAGATCACGTTATTCCACTTGCAAAATCATCTACTAGATGTCTGTATAAATAGCGGCAAAAGAAATGCTCTTTCATTGGGGCTTGGGATCGTATCATATAGGCGATAACAAGTTGCATAATTAAAATGTTAGAAGAAAAAAAGTTTGGAATTTAGAGTTACAATGGATGTAATAAAGACCTTCTTTGCTTCACCTTCTTGTGAGACTTTTTTCAAAGTTTTGGCAGTCTGACAAAATTAGACAGATGTTAAATTGAAGAAGTAAATTATACTTTCAGAAGAAAGGTAGCAGTAATACCCTGTGTTCGTTATTCTCCCCTACCTGAAATCCTGGTTCAATTTACATTAAAATTTGCAGTTTGTGGTAATTACTGAACAAAATTTCAGTTTACTGCAACAAAATTACTGAACTCAATTGGGAAAAGGCTTGAAAATTTTAATGAAATAGTAGAAAGCAAAAACTGCATATGACAATTTAAAACTAAGTGGGAATTTTAAATAAAATATTTTTAAGAAACAATGTAAAATCTGGGCATTTCTTAACACGGATTATTTTCATCTTTTGGTTTTTAATTTTCAAAGTAACATTTCTGTTATAACTTCCTTTAATTGTATTTTTCTGTAATACATGTTTCTTGATGTAGTTGGCTTAAGAGAAAATATGCTGGAATATGTTTTCCTTATTTAAACAGGTGATTTAAATCCTAGAATTGATGTATGGTAGAAATAACTTTTGATGAATTATTCATCATTATTCAGGAAGGGAATATGGAATTAATAATTTCAGTCAGTGGCCTTTCTCAAGAGGAAAGTGCCTGCGCATGATATATTTGTGGAAGTGCAGAGAAAAGCATAATACGATAAAGCCACTGATTTTCAATTTGAACATGATTATCTAGGTTTGATAAGTATTTAACATAAAAATGTATACAGAGCATTTTAGATGCCTTCGGGGAGGAAAAAAAAAAAAAAGGAAAAAGTCAGACAGAAGTATTTCAGTATTCAAACAGTGCAATCTTTTCTGTACACACCCCTGAAGGTAACTAAATGCTATGACATTGCTAACTGGTGATTCAGAAGCAATCTTTCATTGTAGGGTATTTCTTAAACTTTTAATGCCTGGACTTGCATGACTTGCACCCAAATCACCCTTCTAATGCAAAACAGTAAAAGGCTGTTCCTAGTTGTTTAAATTAACATTTCTAACCAAAGTATTTGTAGTGGTAATGCCTTCTGTGTAGATGAAGCACCATGTGCTTTATTTTTTTCCATGAAATAAAAGATTTGCCTGAAGCTGGTCTTGCAATTTGTTTATATTTAAACTGACTCATTTTTAGATATGGAGAGCTGGCACTGCTTTAGCATGATGTATGCCAATTAGTTGTCGGGGTTTTCTTAATCTGAAGTAGCCTGCAGAATGCCAGTCTGTTTGTCCAGTGAATGCTTAGTGTGGGATAAGAGAATTCCGGTGATACTGTGAGGAGGCAGTAGGAAAAAACAAAGGATGCCATTTCAGGTAAAACTCTCCCAACGCTTGTGGAGACCCACGCCTGTGAAGTTACTACAAACAAGCCTCTCGGGTCTTTGAGGAGGGTGATCAAGTTGCTGAATCGCTACTGCTCAGCTCTGCTTCTTTTGGGGAACAGGAGGCTAAACTGTCTTGGTTTTATGCTCCTCCTTGCTTTATGTTCCCAGCTGCTTTATTTATAACCATGTGATGTACACTTTTGATATGTAGTGTGGGCAGGATCATCAGTTCTCCACTTTTTTGTAAGTAAAGGAGCCCCAGAAAATGCTGTATCTGTGAAGCTTAGCTCTGTTTTTCAATGGAAAGAGCAAGGCTTGTATTGTAGTCGGTTCCACTGAGAAGTTAAGGTTTTAATGTTTTTCCCCTGTATTTTAGAATAAAGTTCATTTGTGGGTTGTATTCATAAGTCTTCCAATATGAAGAATTGTGGAGGGGAAAAAGACACAGTAAAAAAAAAAAAAAAAAAAATAGATCTATATAAGACACTGCATCTACTATTCCTAACCTCTTATGACTATGGGTAGGATTTCATTTTATGGCTAAGTCCACACAGCAGTTGAATGCCTCTGGAATGACAGTTCAACTTCGTCCTGCCCTCTGTGTGTTCCTACCTGTTCGCTGGCACTCATTGCATCATACAGTGAGTGAAGTTGTTCAGGAAACTGATCTAACAGAAAATGAATGTTTTTTTCAGAAAAGGGAACAGGTTGAGAGCAGTTCCTCTGTTTTAACTCAGTGTTAGCCAGCTCACTTGTACTTACAGAAGGGAAGTGACAGTAGAGTGTGGCCCGGGGTAGGGATTGCATTGACAGGCCTTTGCCTTTTAGCAAGAGCTAGGCTTTACATCCAGCCTTTAGACCTTATAAATTGTGCAGGGCGAACACAAAATACTGCTCATTGGAAGCTTGGAGTCTACTATCTGGCAGCAGCTTATTTGTGTATGTTTCAATTTCCAGACAATCCTGTGGAAAATCACCTAGAAGCTCATGCTCCTTCAGGGACTTGCGTTTGTGGCATAAGGCACTTCTGCTTGTTTTGTCCCAGTTTTCATTTCTGTTCATAAGTACTTGGGATTAACCTGATGGTTTAGTTATAAAATCACACAACAGGAAATAATAAGAAATAATAAGGAAGTAATACAAAGCATAACAGGAAAGAAAGTGTTCTATATGAGCTGTTTAAAAGAAATCCTGAGTTTGTGCATCTAGTGGAATTCGTTAATCGGTAGTCTTTCGCTGTGGAAACCAGACCTTACGTAGTATGCAAACCCGGAGAATTAAAGTAAAATATATTTTTTTAGCTTTTCAAGGAAGTAATTAGTCAGCAAACAGAAATTGCAATAAAGCAATTTGCTGCATAGTTGGAAGCTATGACTTTTCTGAGTTTGTCTTTTGAGGATACATCATACTTGTGTTGACCTTTCATAAAGAAACTGATTATTTGGTAAGACTCAGGCTCTTAGTGTATAGTTTGTTAGATATTTCCCGTTTTCTTACTACCTTGCTTGGAAATTTCTGGCCAACAGTTGATGCAATGAGAATTTTAGAAATTGTGTTTTGTAAAACAAAGAAGTTCCTTCTCTGTATAACAAAACAAAATTTAGTTGCCCTTGTAGAATCTTCAGTAACCACATCTGTTTTGCAGACAGGTTCTTTTTGCATTATGCATTTTATCTATTCCTGCTTTGAAGTTTGACAGTGGATCATTAGAGTTAATTCATGTAGCAATAAAAATTGGGAGGTCATGAAAGGCTATTACTTTGTTGCATATCTGCTGCATGAAACCCTTAAGATCTTTACTTGTAGGAGGGAGTTTGTGGTTATCTTATACAATGTCATAATCAACACTGCTTGCTTAGCTTCATCTGCACTCCTACATCCAAATCCAGCTAGTGTAGATACAATTTCAATGATAATGCGCTACAATTTATGCCCTAGTTGTTTTTTTAAAATATTTTGGAATTCTGCTCCTATTGGGTAAAAATGTACAAATTTGTCATCTGATTTTAGATGCCGAAAGTTGTGCCACTGATGCAGTATGTAAGCCAGATTCAAATACACATTTTTTTCCTGAAATATTAAGTAACCTAGTTAGATACTTGTCTGTCCTGCAACTTCTCTTGAAGTGAAGGGGCCAAGCTGAACTGTGCTGATTTAATACAGTCACCTGATCTGGTTAAAGCTGTCCCTGCTCACTGCAGGGGGCTGGGCTAGATGGCCTCTAAAGGTCCCTTCCAACCCAAAGCATTCTATGATTCGATGAATTTAATGGAGTCAGTGCTGCTAGGACTTCCACTGAACACTTGCTGGTTTGAGCAGGGGAGAGAGAGGTCCCTGCAGTCTTTCATTCTTGGTAATTGCTCATGTGTTTTGACATCAGCTTTAAAGACCAAACTGTGTCAAGTTTTCATGTGAAACTTTGAAGACTGGTTGTTGAGCTTTTGCTGTTCAGGGTAACGTTAAGCTAATTTTATTTTGTACTAGGTTTGAGAGAACTTCTAAAGTACTTAATTGATTAGGTTGAAGGATGATGCTGTTCTGTAATCTGTGTGATTTCATCACATTAATCTTCTTTGGTTTAAGTAATAATTTCCAAGTACTGGTAGAGGCTGGGACACTTATGTACACAATATAATTACTATTATTCTCTATGTGTTCCCACTTAAAAATTATTTTAAAATAGAATTAAAATTAAGTGAAGTTACCCCTAAGCATCATAACAAATGCAGAAAAAAGTAAGATGTGTCCAGTACCATAAAATACAGAATAAACTAGTAAAGCATTCAAGCAAGGCTAAATGCTTCTTGTCTGAAACCATTCAATAAATCTGCATTTATGATTAGGGTATAATATTTTAGATTATTAAACTGAGGAGGAAGTAATATTCTGCCTATTTCTTCCCTTCCTGCTGTCATTCTGCCTTTTTTTTGTTAGCTGTTTTGTGTTCCATAGTCTTCGCAAGTTTGCAGCATTCCAGAGTTCCTGGATTTGAAATGAAACAAGTATTAGAAGAGTGATTTTTGTCTTGTATTTGATGAAATGAGTTTCTGAAACTGATTGACCATTCTGAAACGAGAGAGTGTATGATGTTAAAAAATAGTTCAAAACACAAAAAAGAATAATGAAATAAATCCATTTCTTTAAAAGCAAATTTCAAATCCCATCGAAATCAGTCTGTGATTTCCTCAATATCTCTTGAAAATTCTAATAAATTTTAAAGGCTGTACAGCAGAATCAGGCAGATGTAGGAAACTAATGCAGAACTTCCCTAGCTAATCTTATTAGGCATTTCATGTAACATTGGACTAATCTGTACTCAAATTACATCACATTTTCTGTGTGTCAACAGCATGCTTGTGAAGAATTAACCATTAACTGGTTGAGGCCCTGCAAGTTGTTTCCTATTGTAACTTTTTTCTTGTGTCAGACCTTTCTTAAGAGTTTCTTCACCTTAACTTTAAAATAAGGTCTTCTCAAAGAGGTAGTTGTAGGATGCTGGGATTTGGGGGTGGGGGTACATGTGGAAACATGACCATCCCAAAAAATACTGACTGAGGAGCTGATACATTCAACCATTCTTTGGTCTTATTTTTCTTCTAGCCTTTAAATTAGGTATGTATTATTTTCTGTGGCATTGTTTTCTCTGTAGCTACAGCTATACAGTTGAAAAATTTATACCATGCTTTTTACAGTTCTGAGTGTATTAAAACTGTGTTTTAATATCATAGGTGCAGTACCTTTGAAGTCATCTGTAGCAGGTTGAAGCCTGCATTGTATGTGAGAATTCACTGTGCAGTCTTTGAAAGTGCTTCTGTGATTCCTTTTATACCTCCTTATACTTTGCCAACGCTTTTTCTAATAGCAATATGAAATGTAATGTTCTCTAGTTGAGATTCTGCTGGAAAACAAGTAAAAGGAGGCAACCCTTCAAACCCTACAACAATGAAATTATTACACTCTGATCATTCTCTTTGTCCTGCTTGTCTTCCTACAGTTTTTGTCAGGCAGCAGCCTTCAAGGTTCTTGCTGTGCCCTCATGTTTTGCCCATCCTTGCATCTTCCACTGTCTGTGTTGTGGTCTACATGCATGTCTTTGGCTGCTTTCTTTGAACTGGTAACTTGTCATTAGAAAAGTAAATTATAAGCCATTTCTGTTGTTCTAGCCCAGAGTCTTGATTTGCCTTTAATCTATCTATATGGGTTATTCTGTTGCCATTTCTAAATTGACAGAGGTCCAGGTTAGAATGTGGTTTCACAGGAGGCGGTGGTCAGAATGAAAACCTTACTGACAGCTGCTGAAATGAAGGTCTCCTCCTTCTGTCCCAGTTTCCCTCTCCCTCTAGTTTTTGTGTGTGCTTCTGTCTCTCTTGCCTCATGCTAATATCAGTGCTCCTTTCCAAGTGCGTATTGGATTTGTCAAAGAGGCTGTATTTGTTATTAATGTTTTTTTGTAACTACAGGGTTAGCTTCTCTCCAAGGTAGACTCTCCAAAATTATCCCTACTGGATAGATTTGTCATTTACTGTATTTCCCCATCAGCGAATAACAACAACTGTCAATGAACTGTTCAGGAAAGCCTTCATCTTTCCAGGAAAGGCTTAAGGAGGCTTCTTTTTTTTTTTCCTCCACTTTTCTAATAAAAGAGCTTGAAAGTTGTAGGACTCTCACTGTGTGTGCTCTTCAGTACACTTACTACATGTGTTTTTCTGCTGATCTCAGTAGCCACAGGGAGCATGGTTACACAGTTTAGAGGGCTGCTGGGTGGTAAGAATTACTTTTGTTGTTCTCCTGCATCCTTCGTTCACAGGGGTGATACTGATAATTATCTCTTAAATGTCAGTGTGTTTTTATTTTTATCTAGCTGTGACAGACTAGTCTTCCAGCAGATTTTATTTCCCTCCTACACTCATGCAAACTTTCACATAATGCTTCAAAAAAGCAGCTGAGAAGCCAAGCAGAAAGCAGGGCTGATTTGTATAAAGCCCCTCTATTAATTAAATGAAAACTTCAGGTTGTGTTACTGGTTGCTACGTGCAAATCCAAACATTGTTCTCTGAAGAAGCTGTTTCAACAATAACAATTTCTAGTGGGATCTATGGTCAAGTAATACTTCCAAAAAAATGTGTTTTCTGGGGTGGACCCAATCAGTACTTGCTCTGTGCTATCATTGCAGGTACCAGTTAAGAACAATTGTTCTGCTGTGTCTAAGATGTAAACTGAGGATATCGGTTCATATCTAGTAGTTACCAAGTGCTGATTTAAAAAAGTTTGTCACTACTTGCTCTGCAGGTGTGTATAGGACAGAGATTTGTTCTGGAGCTCTGTGCTGCTTTATCGTAAGTGGTGCTGCAGATGGACAGTCCTCTGTGCAGAGAGTTCCTCTGCCTGAAAGTTCTGAAATTTGCTGTCAGGAAATACCTGCTGAAAATACCATCCAGAAAATATATTTCTTGTAATATCTGAGGAAAGCCGATGCCTAAAGTGATACAAACTCAATTGAAGCAAATTAATTAAAGGATTTGAGCAAATATTAGGAATAATCTTTTTCTCTGTACAGTATTTGACAATTCCAGAAGTTGTAACACTAAAATTGTTTAAAATAATATTGACTTAACATAGCAGTATTAATGCATTTGTTGTATAAGCATGCAAAATATAAATTGTATAAATATGCAAGTGTATTTCTATAGATGTATTAACAGTTTTGAGCTAAAATCCACATTTTTAATTTGAAGCTACTTTTAGTGGATTTTTTAATAACCCAGGAGGTACTATGATTTTTTTCCCCTTTTTTTCCATACAGACATGAAGAAAAAGATGGTCTATTTAAATTTAATTGACAGGAACTTTAAAAATTAATTGGGCCTTTCTAAAGGATAGATATCACTGAGCTCTCTGCAGGCCAATGTGATATTATATGGTCTGTTGGTATGCAAGTCAGAGTGGATTGAATGGTCCTGCCTAGGCTTACTGTCTGAATGTCTGTAAGGACTGGTTTCTCAGTTTGAAATAATTTCTGAATTGGTGGAGCATTAGTTGGGTATTGTTGCCAAAGATGACATGTTCAGTCTTTTCTACATTATTACTGAAGTAATTCTAAGTCAAAGTTGATAAAATACAGGGTGTTATACACTGAAAACACCTTCAGGTGAAGCATGTTACCTTACACTTGCCCTGTGGTAAAGAGTGTGCAGGGCTTCAAGAGTGGTTTTTTTCACTGCAGATGGACTTGATTCAGCAGGGCAGAGATAGACATTTTTGTGCTTTTTTTACTATAACGAAGTCATCGCTTTTCGGCAATGCAAGACTTTCTCAGTATTTCAGCACAGGAATTTGTTCTTTCTACCAATTCCCTATTAAATTATTGTTAAAACAAAACATGTCACTCTAATGATGGCTGTTCAGTTTCCATTCTTTGAGTATCACTGAGAATTTGAGATTTAAGTTGTGTAGGTAGACGCCATTACTGTTTCTGCATTGGCACCTGTCTAAATTGTATTGCACCTACTGTGCTGCTGTGAGATTATCTCATGGTACCTTTCGCACACATACAGCTCTTGTTTGGTCAACAGACTTCATCACAGTTGCAATTTCTTTGGTATGTGTAATGAATAATGCAACAGAAGAATAATAGCACTGTACTATATTTAGTGTTCATTAATGTACATGTTCTCTCTAATCCTTTAAAAAATATGTTCTTGCAGCCTATTTGTACTCTTTTCTGAGCATATTACAGTGGTTTTGATTACTGAAATCCTTTGTGGCAAGAAAGAAATTGAGCAGTAGGACGTTTATGTGGTAAAAAAAGCTTCTCTTTGGTTGTTCATTCTGACTGACTTCTCTGACATGAAGGGAGCAAGGCATATATCTACCAGCTGTCTTGCTGCTGCTTCCTTTAGTTGGCACTGATTTCATAAATCTGGGTCTTTGACAGACATTTTTTAAAAGTGTGCATTTGAAGTATGTTTCCTAGTATTTAAACAGTCTATTCATTACATGAAACTACACTATCTCTTGCCCCTCGCCTTTTTTATACCTGGTTGTCTTTTTAATCTTTCATAACTTGTTACATCTGCAATATTACATTCATGTAGGATGAAAGATGAATTCCACTCATAGTGATGGTATGATGCGCCGTGTAATGCGTTTGGACTCATCACATCTGTGAAACCCACGGTGTTCAATGAAACAGCCAAGTACATTTAACAGGATTATGCAGGGAGATAAATGCTTGGTACATGGTAGCTGGTATGAAAAGTGTTTCCATTCTCTCCCCATCCTGTCAGCAGAAGTGATGGACAGTGAAGCTGACATTGTCATCACTTGGTCAGAGTTAACATTCCAGTGAGGTTAACTGACTTGCAGTGCAAAAGCTCACGTGTCTGAATTGTCATTTAAGGCAGTCAGCAGAAACAGGGAAGACGATGTTAATTAGACTTGATTGATACCTGGAAGCTTTAGATGAAGCCTTAAGGCCCAGAACTTGGTTTCCGGCTTGTGTTGGTTTTAGGCTTATTTTATGACTTCTTACGCAGACATTAGAAATGCATGAAGCCATCTCTGTGTTTTACCCACCCCTACTTAATGTAAGAGCTATGAACAGACTCTTCAGCCTGTGTGTTTTCTAAGATGATCCTGCAATGCTTATTGTATGACTCAGATTAATGGGCATGGTATACTATGTAACGTCTAAGTGTTCATATCCCTTCTTTTTGCACAACTGTGAAGAGATAATTATATTTGTGTGTTGTTTAGATTCCAGTGCTTCTGTCCATTTTGATTTTATTACATGTGAAGCATAAAGGAAAACTTGCTAAAACCATGATCCAATCTTAAGCCCTGCATGTATATTGTAAACCTGGTAACCACAGAGCCTTTTTTTGTGCTGGTAAAGGGCTGTTGACATTGTCCTAGACCCCCCTGGATTATTTGTTTCCAGGTGTGTTGCACCGTTATTTGCACTTGTCTTCCTTTGCAAATGAGTAAACAAGCTTACCAAGTTACAAGAAATAGATTAAGGAAGAGAATCAGTAGTGGTGTTATAATATTGATATATACCAAGGCTATTAAAGGAATGCATCACAGGTGTAAGTTCTTGAGCACCATCTTTGTGATGGACAATAAATTTATTTTACAGACTTAATTAAATTTTTCAGTGTGGCTTATTTCATCATGTTATGTGCTTTGCTTTTTATTGCTGAGTATCTTCAGGTTATTCCCCCCCCCCCCTTTACTTTATATAAGTGGGCAGTAGATGAACAAATATATGAGCTTATAATATCCTGTAATAAAAATATTTTCTTACATAAATGAGTATTGCACATTAGTGAGGTCATTATTATGCTGTTTGGACCTTTATTGTATTAAACAGATTATGAGAAATTTCAGAAGTGTCATGAGCTCATAAACAGAAATTTCAGCTTCAGTAAAGGTTCCAAGACAAGTAATGTGTCAATAGAAGAAAGTGAATTCTTCATATGGTTTTATAATGGTGAACAGTTTTTGAGAGCAAGTTGTACTATGTGTTATTGATTATGTTTAATCTTCTTTCTGTTTCCAGTTGTCCATATTTGTCAGAGAAGATTACACCTGCTATACCTGCAATCGGTGGGATTCTTTTCTTTTTCGTGATGGGGACCCTGCTGCGTACTAGTTTCAGTGATCCTGGTGTCCTCCCACGCGCAACACCAGATGAAGCAGCAGATCTAGAGAGACAAATAGGTAACACTGAAGGTCTGTTGTCTCTTCGCTTTCCTCCCAAGGGTGCATGTACTGTGTGAAGGCCGTGTGCTGCTCTGCTCATGGGAGGATTTACTCCTATCTTGCCACAGTAATTGTTCGGGAGTTGTAATATCTGATGACATTGCAGTGATTCCTGTGGAAAGATGGTGGATCAGTTCTTCACCGAGAAAGTTAGTAAGCAAAATCTTGGCCCTGGAGAGTGATAGTTATTATTGTAAATACTTTTCAGCAAGTATGGTTCAAGACTTTCCGTGGTGCACAAGAGAATACCTTCTAAAGTGTTTTTGGCAAGAAAGCTGATATTGCAAAGGTTCTACAATTGTGCATCTTTTAAAGTAATATACCCTCAGAGTTTAACTGAATTTAATTATGTTGTTATTTATGTTGTGAAAGAGTGAGATAAATCTCTGTTAATGTTCAGTCTCATAAGTTGATGCAGTCTTGGGAAGGTTTTTTTCAGTAACAGTAATAAAATGTTATTATTTTTTATCTGTGTAAAGCCAGCACAATTAAAGGAGATTGAACTAGACTTTAATCAGCCTCATTTATCAAGATGATTGTTAACTAAATTCTGATTGTGGAATTTCTACAGCTACAAATACACTCAATAGCTAAAATGTGCTACCTGGATAAGAAAACACAGGATGAATTTGCGTAGCTGCTTCACAAACAGTGGTTTTGTTTGCTTATTTTTCAGTAAGCTACTAAAGCTTACTAAAGGCTACTATATCTGCTTTGATATGATAGTCAATGGAAGTCCCATGTTCTGAAACAATTTCAGAGGAACAGTCACTCATATAATTGAAAAGACAGATAACAGGCTTATGCAAGCACAGGAGAAATACCTGCAAGGTCCTTGATGTTTAATACTATAGTACAGTCTTAGGCTTTGTTTACTGTTGCAAAGAATTTAGTGCAGTAGAAGCAATTGAGTGCACTAAAGCTGTTGTTGCAGATGCTTCTGCATCTATGCAGTGTGAATTTGAGGGGTTTACATCAGACTAGGTTTTGTCTGGTTCTCATAGACTATATGTTAAGACTCTTATGCCATGTTATGGGGTAGAGTTCATTTGGTGTACACATGGAGCAGAAGTTCTGGTTTAGTTTCCCCAGAAAGCAAATGTAGTTTGTATGCACCAAAATAACACTGTGAACCATACCAGTAAGTGGGAATGATAGAATTCATGTCAAAATAGCGAAGTGTTAACAACAGTATGGCATTAGATTCCTCTTACTTAGCTGTTAAGAGACAGTAAGTGCATCATGAAATTATGTCTTCCACTTAAGAGATCTGTTGGACAAAGAAATATTGTTAAGGTAAAACAAAAAATGTATCGACTTATATTCACTATTTAGGCCTTTATGAGCCTTTAGCAGAGGAAAGGTAACAAGTTTGTTTTTAGATACATGCATGCATGCTTTAGTGGTTGTTTGAATCTAATGGTTTCATTGTGACTAAAAAAATCTTGTCTGAAGGGCTCAGTTTCAGAAAACTGCTGTTGGAGGAAGAAGAATGGTTTTATTTTCTAGAAACATGCACATTATCTTTGGTATGGATTATTTTAGGAAGCAGGAGGATTTCAAAATATAGCGATGACTATATTGATCGTTACTACACTGAGAGAATTTTCTTTCACCAGATTTGGAAGGTCCTGACCACAGCTGTTGTCGTGGTTTAGCCCCAGCCAGCAACTAAGCACCACGCAGCCGCTCGCTCACTCCCCCTACCCCGATGGGATGGGGGAGAGAATTGGAGGAGTAAGAGTGAGAAACACTCCTGGGCTGAGATAAGAACAGTTTAATAATTGAAATAAAGTAAAATAGTAATGCTAATAGTAACAGTATAATAATGATAATAATAATAATGATACACGAAGCAAGTGATGCACAATGCAATTGCTCACCACCCGCCGACCGATACCCAGACAGTTCCCGAGCAGCGATCGCTGCTCCCCGGCCAACCCCCCCCAGTTTATATACTGAGCATGACATCATATGGTATGGAATAGCCCTTTGGTCAGTTTGGATCAACTATTCTGGCTGTGCCCCCTCCCAGTTTCTTGTGCCCCTGGCAGAGCATGGGAAGCTGAAAAAGTCCTTGACTAGCATAAGCAGTACTCAGCAACAACTAAAAACATCAGCCTGTTATCAACATTCTTCTCCTACTAAATCCAAAACACAGCACTATGCCTGCTGCTAGGAAGAAAATTAACTCTATCCCAGCCGAAACCAGGACAGTATCCACCCCTTATTCTATACCATCTACGTCATGCACAGGCCCTCCCCTTTCCAATGTGTTCCAATTAATCACCACCCCTTTCCCTATCTTGATATACACACAGATATCATTCCCTTCGTCTATGGCCCATCCCTCTAAAATGTCCATTGAGTTCATTTAGCCCATGACTTTGGGTTCCATCTGTCATCACAGTCTTTCAGAGCAGGAGAGGTGGTGTGCAGTGTTGGACTGTTGCATGCTGAAGTCAGTTCTCATTCCAACATGGTTTCATCAAAGTTCATTTTCCTTAGGCTGGGCAATTCTTACTGCAATACCATTGATGCGGCATATAGCAATCATAATATATAGTATTATATACTTAATATTAACCTACTATATTATTATATTAACATGCAGTTAAGAGATAACATATAGTTAAGAGATAACATACAGTATTATAAAGCAATTAATATTATACAATTCAGTTCATTGGCTATTTTCACCCAAAATCAAATTCCCTTGAGGTACACATTGGGCTTCCCCATCCTTTCGCATCACCCACCAAGTGCACCCAGGTCCTTGAGCAAAAGCAATCCCACGAATGGGTTTGCCTTTGCCAGAGGGGGAAGTAACCCAGACTGTCTTCCCCAGCATATTTTTCATGTGCACTACAGGAACTTTATCTCCTTCTACAGTACGTAAAAGTTTTGATTGGGCAGGGCCAGCTCGATTGGCAGATCCCCTGGTGTTGACTAACCAGGTGGCTTTTGCTAAATGCGTATCCCAATGTTTAAACGTCCCACCACCCATTGCTCTCAGGGTAGTCTTTAACAATCCATTGTATCGCTCAATTTTCCCGGAGGCTGGTGCATGGTAAGGGATGTGATACACCCACTCAATGCCGTGCTCTTTGGCCCAGGTGTCTATGAGGTTGTTTCGGAAATGAGTCCCGTTGTCTGACTCAATTCTTTCTGGGGTGCCATGTCGCCACAGGACTTGCTTTTCAAGGCCCAGGATGGTGTTCCGGGCGGTGGCATGGGGCACGGGATATGTTTCCAGCCATCCAGTGGTTGCTTCCACCATGGTGAGCACATAGCGCTTGCCCTGGCGGGTCTGTGGGAGCGTGATGTAATCAACCTGCCAGGCCTCCCCATATTTATATTTCAGCCATCGTTCACTATACCCAGGGGGCTTGAACTGCTTGGCTTGCTTGATTGCAGCGCATGTTTCACACTCATGAATAACCTGTGCAATACTGTCCATAGTTAAGTCCACCCCTCGATCACGAGCCCATTTATACGTTGCATCCCTTCCTTGATGGCCTGAGGCATCATGGGCCCACCGAGCTATAAATAATTCACCCTTATGTTGCCAGTCCAAATCCACCTGAGCCACTTCAATCTTAGCAGCCTGATCTACTTGCTGGTTGTTTTGATGTTCTTCAGTGGCCCGACTCTTAGGTACATGAGCATCTACATGACGAACTTTTACAACCAGGTTCTCTACCCGGGCAGCAATATCTTGCCACAATGCGGCAGCCCAGATTGGTTTGCCTCTGCGCTGCCAGTTGCTCTGCTTCCATTGCTGCAGCCACCCCCACAGGGCATTTGCCACCATCCATGAGTCAGTATAGAGATAAAGGACTGGCCACTTTTCTCTTTCAGCAATATCTAAAGCCAGCTGGATGGCTTTCACCTCTGCAAACTGACTCGACTCCCCTTCTCCTTCAGCAGTTTCTGCGACTTGTCGTATAGGACTCCATACAGCAGCTTTCCACCTCCGATGCTTTCCCACGAGACGACAGGACCCATCAGTGAACAGGGCATATTGCTTTTCATTTTCTGGCAATTTATTATACAGTGGGGCCTCTTCAGCACGTGTCACCTCCTCCTCTGGTGATATTCTAATGTTTTTTCCTTCTGGCCAGTCCATGATCACTTCCAAGATTCCTGGGCGACTGGGGTTTCCTATTCGAGCCCGTTGTGTGATCAATGCAACCCACTTACTCCATGTAGCATCAGTTGCATGATGTGTAGAGGGGACCCTCCCTTTGAACATCCAGCCCAACACCGGCAGTCGGGGTGCCAGCAGGAGCTGTGCTTCAGTACCAACCACTTCTGAAGCAGCTCGAACCCCTTCATATGCTGCCAGTATCTCCTTCTCAGTTGGAGTGTAGCGGGCTTCGGATCCTCTGTATCCCCGACTCCAAAACCCTAGGGGTCGACCTCGAGTCTCCCCTGGTGCTTTCTGCCAGAGGCTCCAGGTAGGGCCATTCTCCCCGGCTGCGGTGTAGAGCACATTTTTAATATCCTGCCCTGCCCGGACTGGCCCAAGGGCTACTGCATGAACTATCTCACGTTTAATTTGTTCAAAGGCTTGTTGTTGCTCAGGGCCCCATTTGAATTCGTTCTTCTTCCGGGTCACTTGATAGAGAGGGCTTACGATCTGGCTGTAATTTGGAATATGCATTCTCCAAAACCCCACAACACCTAAGAAAGCTTGTGTTTCCTTTTTGCTAGTTGGTGGGGACATAGCTGTTATTTTGTTGATCACATCCATTGGGATCTGACGACGTCCATCTTGCCATTTTATTCCTAAAAACTGGATCTCCTGTGCAGGCCCCTTGACCTTACTCTGTTTTATGGCAAAACCAGCCTTCAGAAGGATTTGGACTATTTTCTTTCCCTTCTCAAAAACTTCTTCTGCTGTATTGCCCCACACAATGATGTCATCAATGTACTGCAGATGTTCTGGAGCTTCACCCTGTTCCAGTGCTGTCTGGATCAGTCCATGGCAAATGGTGGGGCTGTGCTTCCACCCCTGGGGCAGTCGGTTCCAGGTGTACTGAACACCCCTCCAGGTAAAAGCAAACTGGGGTCTGCACTCTGCTGCCAAAGGGATGGAGAAAAATGCATTAGCAATATCAATTGTGGCATACCACTTAGCTGCCTTTGACTCCAGTTCATATTGAAGTTCTAGCATGTCTGGCACGGCAGCACTCAGCGGCGGTGTAACTTCGTTCAGGCCACGATAGTCCACTGTTAGTCTCCACTCCCCATTAGACTTTCGCACTGGCCATATGGGACTGTTAAAGGGTGAGCGAGTCTTGCTGATCACTCCCTGGCTGTCCAGTCGACGAATCAGTTTATGGATGGGAATCAGGGAGTCTCGGTTGGTGCGATATTGCCGCCTGTGCACAGTTGTGGTAGCAATCGGCACCTGTTGTTCCTCAACCTTCAGCAACCCTACAATCGAAGGGTCCTCTGAGAGACCGGGCAAGGTGGACAACTGTTTAATTTCCTCTGTCTCCAAAGCAGCTATACCAAAAGCCCACCGGTACCCTTTTGGGTCCTTGAAATACCCTCTCCTGAGGTAGTCTATGCCAAGGATGCACGGAGCATCTGGGCCAGTCACAATGGGGTGCTTTTGCCACTCATTCCCAGTTAGGCTCACTTCAGCTTCCAGTACAGTTAGCTGTTGGGATCCCCCTGTCACTCCAGAAATACAAATGGGTTCTGCCCCTCTATAGTTTGATGGCATTAGCGTGCACTGTGCACCAGTGTCCACTAGAGCCTTATACTCCTGTGGGTCTGACGTTCCAGGCCATCGAATCCACACAGTCCAGTAAACCCGGTTGTCCCTTTCCTCCACCTGGCTGGAGGCAGGGCCCCTCTAACACTGGTCACAGTATTCGTTGTTCACTTCCTGTAAATGTGAATCAAAAGTTCCCTGATCAAGGTCGGAAGTAAAATTAGCCCTCTTACTCTGTCTCGGGAACTGCTCACTGGAAACTGGAGCTGCAATTTTCCTGGGAGAACCGCCTTTTCTAATAGTTTTTCCTTGCAATTCACGCACCCGTGCCTCTAAGGTTGAGGTGGGTTTTCCATCCCACTTTCTCATGTCCTCTCCATAATCACGCAGGTAAAACCACAGGGTGCCCCGTGGTGTGTATCCTCTATATCCTCTCTCTTGAGCATAGGGACGTTGACTCCTAATGGCTGAGACACTGGTCCGTGCAGGTGGGGAGTAGGACAGATCCTCTCTGAGTTGTTGGAACTCTTGGCATATTTTTTCAGACAGTTTTTCCACAGCCGAGACACAGGCCCGTAGGGAGGAAGAGAGCTTTTCTTCGTAGTCCCGGAGTTGTCTAGCCACTTCATCCACCGTTGGTGCCTCGTCGTCTTTCCAGGCTAGTATTGCCAACGAGTTGGAATACGATGCTGGTGCGCTCCGTACCACCTTCCGCCACATGGATTGTGTGCACCTGACTTCATCTGGGTCTTTGGTTAACCGCTCATCATTCAGGTCACTGTAAATCACCTCCAGCACGCCTAATTCCCTCAGGTACTGGATACCTTTCTCTACGGTGGTCCATTTGCTTGGGCGGTATAAAACATCCTCCTTGAAGGGATACCTTTCCTTCACGCTTGACAGAAGTCGCCTCCAGAGGCTGAGCGGTTTTGCCCCTTTTCCAATTGCTTTGTCAATGCCCCCTTCCCTGGAAAGGGATCCCAGCTGCTTGGCTTCCCTACCCTCTAAATCCAGGCTACTGGCCCCGTTATCCCAGCATCGGAGCAGCCAGGTGATGATGTGCTCGCCTGGATGACGACCAAAATCTTTTCGCATATCTCGCAGCTCACTCAGGGATAGGGATCGGGTGGTCACCATCTCATTTATGGGTTCTTCCTCCTCTGGTTCTCGTGATGGCCCTGGTTCATCTTCATCCCTTACTAAACAAACTGATTTCCTCGTGTATTTTTTCTTCTGTATAGGGGCAACTGATACCGGCGCAGGTTGGTTCTCTGGTTTAGCCACAGTGTCTGTCACTGGGGTTTGAGTAGCCGCAGTGCTCATGGCTGTGGCTGGAGTAGCCACAGTGCCTGGGGCAGGGGTTTGAGTAGCTGCAAGGCCTGTAGTGGGGGTTGGAGTAGCCGCAGGGCCTGTAGTGGGGGTTTGAGTAGCCACAGTGCTTGTTGTTTTGTCATCAGATCCAGAGACCTTCTCTTTCTTTTGAGGGTACTGATTAGCGTTGACCACGGCTCGATAGGCATGGGCCAGTCCCCAGCATGTTGCAATGATTTGTGTCTCTCTGGAGCTACCAGGGTGACAACATACTTCTTCCAAATACTTTACTAATTCTTCAGGATTCTGCACTTGTTCAGGGGTGAAGTTCCAAAACACTGGAGGTCCCCACTGCCCTAGGTACTTGCGCATACGATCCCACACACCCTGCCACTCATAACTATCCAGCCTTGGGGTAGATCTCTGGATGGTATTTTTAAACTGCTTACTGACCTTTATCAAAATGGAAACAACATTCCCAAGAAGTATCAATACAAGTATCTTAACTGCCCAGGGGTGTTCAAGATACAGGAAAGTTGTTGTAATGAAGGAGGAAACATCATAGAAGAAAGCAGCAAAGGTGCCATTCTGTATTTCCTCCACAACAAGCCTCTCAGAGTAAGAAGTATAATTGCTAACTCTCTCTATGAGGTAGTACCCGAAGTACAGTAGTGACTTCTGTATGAAACCCAAATACCAAAGAATGCTCAAGGTCAGGGCTTTGATAAGGAGCCTCCCAAGCAAAAGATCATGAATCACTGCAGAGCATAGCACACTACACAAACTGACAGCAAGCTTTAACGCGTGCTGCAAAAAAAAGAACATGGTGCAGATCAGAAGAACTAATATCGTGACCGGCAACTGTTAACAGACTCCTTAATACACTCTGATTAATCTGTTGTTATCTCAAGCCCCACGTTGGGCGCCAAAAAGGACTGTCGTGGTTTAGCCCCAGCCAGCAACTAAGCACCACGCAGCCGCTCGCTCACTCCCCCTACCCCGATGGGATGGGGGAGAGAATTGGAGGAGTAAGAGTGAGAAACACTCCTGGGCTGAGATAAGAACAGTTTAATAATTGAAATAAAGTAAAATAGTAATGCTAATAGTAACAGTATAATAATGATAATAATAATAATGATACACGAAGCAAGTGATGCACAATGCAATTGCTCACCACCCGCCGACCGATACCCAGACAGTTCCCGAGCAGCGATCGCTGCTCCCCGGCCAACCCCCCCCAGTTTATATACTGAGCATGACATCATATGGTATGGAATAGCCCTTTGGTCAGTTTGGATCAACTATTCTGGCTGTGCCCCCTCCCAGTTTCTTGTGCCCCTGGCAGAGCATGGGAAGCTGAAAAAGTCCTTGACTAGCATAAGCAGTACTCAGCAACAACTAAAAACATCAGCCTGTTATCAACATTCTTCTCCTACTAAATCCAAAACACAGCACTATGCCTGCTGCTAGGAAGAAAATTAACTCTATCCCAGCCGAAACCAGGACAGCTGTTGTACTATGTTATGTGTTAAGATAAAGAGATGTCTGTGTAATAAACAGCATTTTGTATATTTCAAAGCATTTGGATTTGAGTTCTGAAGTGGAATCAATGCATTTGCAGCATGCTATGTGCAGCAGCTAATTGTACTTACTCTGTATGCTCTTTGCGTAGGCTTGAGGCTTTTGGAACTGTATGGTCATAGAAACCATGTCTCAAAGTGCCACGTCTACCTGTTTTTTGAACACCTCCAGGGATGGTGACTCCACCACCTCTTTGGGTAGCCTGTTCCAATGCTTGACCACTCTTTCTGTGAATAAATTTTTCCTAATGTCCAATCTAAACCTCCCCTGGCGCAACTTGAGGCCATTTCCTCTTGTCCTATTGGTAACTACTTGGGAGGAGAGACCAACACCCACAACGTGTCATGTAACATGTTTGTTGAACTTTGTGGGAGGAAATATTTTCCCATAGGTGTGCAAAGTCTGAGATGTGTAGTTCACCAAATTTTATAGACCTGGTATAGATTTCTAAAAACAGTGTATTCTGGTATTCATATTTCAGGAAGAAAACCTATATTGCTTTTATACGTTGTTTGGACTAATTGTGCAGAGCCAGGAGCCAGCTGTCATTGCCATGACAGGAAGAAGGTTACATTTAGCCAGTCAGGACTTAGCTTTGGGCAAGGACCGTACTGTACATAGTATTCAGGGAAGAAAACCGTTAGATCCTAGATGACCCAGATAGCTCAATCCCAGATGGATTAATTTAAATTTATATACATTTCTTCTGTTTGCTTACTTTCCGATATGGCACTCTGGATTATTTAAAATCTTCAGTCAACCTGCTATTACATGCCATAAATAAATTAAATCAGGAATGAGTAGCATTGTGAAGCTACATTCTCACTGCACTCCAAAAAATATATATTAAAAATGGATATGGAATGTGGTTATACTGAGGAACTGGAATTCTCTTCAAACACAATAATTTCAGTCCTTGCTTGTATAATAGAAGAATTCGTAATATTCACAGAATCCAGTTATGTGGAAAACAGATGCCAAAGTTCAAATTTGTGTTGTTGAGAAAGCTGACAGATTTCTCAGGAATACTGATTTTAGAGCTTATTTTTTAGCTTTTGCCAGTGCTGTCACTGCAAACATTTTTTCAGAATCAAATACTGAGTATGTAATGTGCTGCACGGAAGTGTGTAAGTTGCTATAATGGGTAATGCCATCATTTTTATAGCTGGGAAGGAAAGGATGGAGAGTGGGGGGAAAAAGCATCTCACAACGATTTGGGGAAATGTGGGGAAAAAATTATAATTTCCCCCTCCTTTCTCAGAAAAGCAGCATTGTGGGGGGGACTGCTGTACCTAATCAGAAGAGGTTCTCATTAGGCAAAGGCTGGAGCACCATAGGAGGACACTGGAAGCCTGCACTCGTGAAGCATATTTAAACCAGAACTAGGAGAAGGGAAGACATTTGTGTCCGAGCCTGTTGACCAGCCATCTTCCACTTTTCATATTAACAAATTTCTTTAAACACATTTTTGGCTAAGGATAGGATTTCAGAGTTGGTTAGAAGCAAGATTGTGGACAAATCGTTGGGCTTCTTACTGCTGGTGTTCTGTTTTGTTTCTTTTGCTCTGTAATGGAACAAATAGTGATGATTGAGAGAATAATTTATTCCTACTATAATGCAAGATCATTGTAAGGAAAAGCTGGAACATAACTGTATAGGAAGAAAAATGTATTTGAGGGAAGTTACTTTAACTCTGGTTAAAGTAAGGTTATACTTGTTGTTGTTTCCATTACTAAGAACAGTTTGCTGAGTGAAAGCAAATGGTCGTCAGTTTAGACAAGTAAGACAGATATGGTGTTTTGAATTGAGCCACATATACTGGTGGCTGATAGTTCAGCTGTAGAAAAATCATAGTCCTAATTCCTTAAACTGTTCGAAAATCAATGAAATAAAGTCTTCCCAAACAGTGGGAGGCTTTCGCACTTCCATTTGAAAAAGGAACAGAGAGGAGGGTAAGAAGCCGAAAAGAATAGTAGAATCATAGAATCGTTTAGGTTGGAAAAGACCTTTAAGATCATCCAGTCCAACCATTAACCTACACTACCAAGTCCACACTAAACCAATTAAGGGTAGACTAGACTAAACCATGTCCCGAAGTGCCACATCTACCCGTTTTTTGAACACCTCCAGGGATGGTGACTCCACCACCTCTCTGGGCAGCCTGTTCCAATGCTTGACTACCCTTTCCGTGAAGAAATTTTTCCTAATTTCCAACCTAAACCTCCCCTGGCGCAGCTTGAGCCCATTTCCTCTCATCCTATCGCTAACTACCTGGGAGAAGAGACCAACACCCACCTCACTACAACCTCCTACCTGAAGGTAGTTGTAGAGAGCAATAAGGTCTCCTCTCAGCCTTCTCTTCTCCAGACTAAACAACCCAGTTCCCTCAGCCGCTCCTCATAAGGCCTGTGCTCCAGACCTTTCACCGGCTTCGTTGCCCTTCTCTGAACATGCTCCAGCACCTCAATGTCTTTCTTGTAGTGAGGGGCCCAAAACTGGACACAGTATTCCAGGTGCGGCCTCACCAGTGCCGAGTACAGGGGGACAATCACCTCCCTGCTCCTGCTGGCCACACTATTCCTGATACAGGCCAGGATGCTGTTGGCCTTCTTGGCCACCTGGGCACACTGCTGGCTCATGTTCAGCCGGCTGTCAACCAACACCCCCAGGTCCTTTTCGGCCAGGCGGCTTTCCAGCCACATATAGTAGTATCCATCTAGGTACTGTCCTATGTTCCCTGTCATCTCTGTAGGTACTTTTCCATTTCTTTGAATTTCTTGAGTCCCTTAGGCAGAAAATAAAATTAAAATCCATTAATGAAGCTGCTACTGAAATTTACTTGCTGATTATCTACTAGTAATAATGATGGTGCAGTTGGGGTAAAACATTTCAGAACAAAAACTTCTGTAACCTATTATTTTTATGTAAAACAGATGGGCTTTCTAATGGAAATTTACCTTTTCAGTAATTACGTATAAAGATGATAATGATGATGATCTGCTAAATGAGATTGCAAGTGACTTGCTGAAGAGTAGATATTAGGATTTAGTTATCTTGCTATGACAGGTATTTTTCAACACTATATCCAGCTCCCTGGTGAAATCTTGAGCATTCTGTAAATCATGTTTTAAATATGCTTTTATTAAAGGATTTTCTCCAATTTAACCACAGCAAATGAATTCATCAGTTTTTAAATCCAGTACCCATACATGCAATATTTAATTGTACCTGTTGTTTTGAAATGGATGTGGTGTAATAGTCACTTTAGAGTTTTTATGATGTGCAGTTTAATCCTCTATTCTTATAGAATGGCAGAGGTATAAACAGGCTATAAATATTAACTGAGCTTGTTCTTGGCTCCATTTGAAGGATGAGGTATTTGGATGCTTGCTAATTGGCATATAAAGTGGCTTAGATGTGTTATTTTCATAATCCAGTGGTTATAAAGACAAAAAAAAAAAAAAAAAGCAGTAAGTTGTTCTTTGAGTAATGAAAACCTAGACAGTTAAGACAGAAAACAGCACTATAGCAATGCACTTGTTGTTAGGGCCTTGACACAGAAGCGTGTTACTGCAGTTCCAAAAAGTTATCTGGGTTTTGGTTCCTGTTTCTGGAGAATCCTGTGCTTTCTGGTGTTTAGAATCCACTCTGGGTCTCTTTTCTGCCTCTTACCTGTATTGCATCTGTTAGGTACATACACCCTGAGTTTTGCCCAGTCTTTCCTATACTTCTGTCCAGCCCTGCCTCCATGGGTCTTATCTGGATCCTACTGGGTTGCATCTTTTGTTGTCTGTCACTCCTTCCTCTTTCTGATTCCTCCTTCCATTTGGCTTTTTACTCACCTTGTGTTTCTGTGATGGGATTTCCTTAAAGCTTTTCCTTTTTCTGGGTTGGGCAGGTGCCTCTTCTTTCTTGTGGAGGTGGTAGGAGGGAAAGCCAGGTTTCTTGCCCTGAGTGCTTGATGGCAGCAGTCTCCAATAAACCCAGTTCTGCTGGAATGTGACATCCTTAGTTTCTCTGGAGTGATAGAGTGTTCATAATCTTTTCATAAACAGAGTTGAAGTGCTCTGCAGTAAAGAAATCTGGAAGTTAATTCTGTAGCTCTTAACAAGCTGCTGCTGAGGATATCTGAACTGTGACCTCCCCCTCCCCTATCCCCCCACTTTTCTTCTGCCAAAATTTGTGCAGAGAAAGTTGCGTGCTAAGCTCAAAGGCTACAGCATGTGCTAGGTTTTGGCTCCTTTATTTAAATTCTCTAATGTGATAGAGGTATTAAAATGTTTGCTATTCATTTGGGTTTCAGAAGTGGTTGAATCATCTTGCTTAAGCATCTGAAAACCTCAGAAATAAGGTTATATAGATCAGGCTACAAAAAATCACTGAGTTTTGGGTTTTGGGGTTTTTTTTAAGTATAAAAATATGGAAAAATATAACGAAGCATTCGTTTGGCACCTTTTCCTAATCACTGTTATGGTCTAGTTTCATCGATCTCGTTCAAAGAATCCTTTACCTAGAATAAGGTACCAGCTTTAGTCCAAAATACAGGTACAGGTTCCTGTTCAAGGAATTGCTTGTTTACCCTGTGTTCAAAGAAACATTGATCTATGTCAGGAAATAAATTATTTTAAATAAGCAGCTGACAATAATAATTTTTTCCTTAAAGACAGAGTCTGTCAGATACAGAGTTTTGCCTAAATGCAAACTGAAAAATGTAAATTGGATACTGAAAAAAGACAAAGATTGTATTAAAAAGTTGATTAGGAGAGTCAAAATGTTTCCATGTGTGACAGTTTCAGAACTTGTGTTTACAAATTTTTTTTAAAAATGGTAGCGCAAGACTTGCTTCACAGGTTCAGACTGCTGAGCTGATCAAAAAAGACAGTTCCTTTCTTCAGCATTAGCAAAACCGGTAGTCTTCCAAAAAGGGCCAATGGAGTCTGGAAGTGAGGAACTATATTGCCAGCAAATGTGGAGTTTGGGGCTCAAGTTCACAAACACGAGGGCTTATGGCAAGTCTAATTAGTGGAGAAGAACAAGCTAGGTAGCTATAACAAATCCTTCTGCCCTAAAATTGTGATTCTGGAATTAACAATGGAAAAGGAAAGAAACATCTTTGTACTGTTAAAATACATTTTTAAATGTGCCCTAGAAAGATGTATCCTCATGGAGTGGCGTCTGTGCAGCAGGAAAAGCTGGATGGCTCTTGCAATTCAGAAGAAAACTTCTACATGATCCAAAATTAACATTCTGGTTTGATGGCCTTGGAACTTGCTGTACCTTTGAACTTGAGGTGCCTTCTGAAGATGGGGTGCAAGGTTAACAGTAGTATACTTCAAGGCAAGAGATTCTTCAGATAAATCACCTGAAAATAATGCCTTTACCAAATTGTTTCTTTTCTAAAATTTGTGCATGTAACATATCCAGTCTGTGGCTTTTACTCTATTCAGGTTGTTTGTAGATACTTAAGACTTAGTCTGCCCTACCTGTCTCTTTGGGAAGCAGCCTCACGAAATTATTACAAATGCAGTGAGAAACTGTTATGTCCCAAGAGGCAGAATTCTGATTTAATGCTATTTTGAAGTTCTTTTAAAGCTTATTAAACTTTATTTTTGTATGTGAGAAAGCGTAGAATAGGATGAGCTGATTAAGGAGAACAGTTCTCAAAATAAGACCTAAAGAAACTGCCAGTACTCCATTTGTTCAGGTGACTTTTTGGAAACAGGGTGGTCATGCTGACAGTGTGAAATGTTTCCATCTAGGTTATCACCTCTTTCCAGGTGAAGATGGAAGACTAACAGAGCTGTGATGCTGCTGTTTCCACCATCAGAATACAGAAATGGAAAGCAGTTGTTTCTTGAGGATTTGGTGAGGTTGTAGTAGCCCAGCCATCTGTGTTCATGGCAAAACAGAAAGTGAAAGGAATTGCAAAAAAATTAAGGATGTCCACCAGGCAAAAGGGACTTCTCTTATTCAAAAATATTACATTAAGTGCGCATCATCAAGCTATCCTCATACAGAGGAAGGTTGGGAAGCATAGTAAGAGGCGATTCTGTCTGTATTTGTAGTTTTATGAAGATTGCAGTCAAAAAGATACTTGTATCAGAAGTGGAGACAGTTTCTAAAGGTGAGTTTAAAGAGGTAGCACAAGCATATAGGGAAAGTGTTGGAAAGGCAAAAGGGGAGTAAAGTCAGTTACAACCAGCAAGGAACAGTAGAAGACAACAGGACAGGTTCTGTTAGAGGTCAGAAGAAGAAAGAGAAGCTGAAGGCATGCTGTGTAATTGGGAAATGAGAAATAACAGAGGGCAATCTGAAGGATTCAACACTGCTTTGATCTCAGAAAAGAACGTGCACGTTTCTTCCCAGCTGATAGGAAGCGCAGGTCAGAAGAGGGAAAGTAGTAGTAGTTAAAAGAAAAAGAAAAATCTGTCAGTCTACTATACTGTATCTATATCTGTCTGTCTAATATTCTACTCTAATAGAAATCTGTCTGTTCTATTGCTAGAAACTGTTCTCTGTCTGGAAACACATGGAGCAAACTGCTAAATGATCAAATTGTAAGAATTGGGGCTGGCAGGGGGTCGGGTTTATGGCCATTTAAGACTAAAAACAAGCAACAAAGTAGTTCAAGGGCAAATCAAGTGTAACCAAACTGATGTCCTTCCTTGAAAGAGTAACTGTGTTGGTGGAAAAGAAGAAGCAGATGTGCTAAATTTTGACTGTAATAGAGCTCTTGATACTGGCCTGCATAGGATTCTTTCTATATAAATTTTGGAAATAAAGTCTAGATGAAATTACCACAAAGTCAGTGAGCAACTTTTTGGAAAGACACTCTACTGGCAAGTGGTAAGTGATCAAGTAGGATCTTGCAGAGACTGATTGCGTGCTCAAGAAAATGGGAATATGCTTAACTCTGAGGCTGATGCTGAGTTGGGGGAATTTGCAAGCACTTGGCTCGTTTTTTGGTTTTGGTTGGGTTTGGGGTTTTTTTTGGTAATCCACTCTACATAGTCATAGCAAATTTAAGGAACAGATACAAAATGCATGATTACAAATGGAAATCAAATACTAACAAAAAGGGAGCTCGGTAGTGAATGGTACAGTAAAAGGGGGCTTGAGTAACATCCACAAACAGATTTGAGTCAGCATCATGATGATCATGACAAAGAGGGGAAATTCTTTTGGGGATGCATTAGAAAAAGAGTCATTACATAAACCAGGAGAAATTACATTCTGCACTACCTACTGATAATGAGAGCTCAGTTCACTGTCTGGTTTTTGACACCATGTGTGGAAATTCAAGAGGAAGGCAGCAAAACAGAGAAGTCTAAAAAATGTGACCTATAAGAAATATGTGTTTGGCCTAAGAGAGGGAAGGAGTACAGGTCTTAAAATACTCTAGTATTTTTTTCATATAAGATAATGGAACAAAAGCAACTAAATATATGAAGCTTGTATAATGCAAAATCACTGAAGATGATGCAGGGTTATTTGCTATAAAAGTGCTATAATCTCAGTCAAATGCAGCAGGACCTCTTTTTTTTTTTTTTTTTTTTCCCTAAATGGGAAATTGAACCTGTTGTTGTAGTATTTTTACTTCGATTATTACTGTCATGAAAATTGAAAAGTCATTTTTTTTTCCAGGGCAACCCCAATGGTAGTTGCATCCTTTTCATGGTGCATATAAGCATGTTTTCTGTGATCACATAAAATACTGTATTGAGAGGGGCTGTTGTTTCTATGGGAACGTGAAAACTAGGAGCAGCTTTTTTTTTGTAACCTCTTTGCAGTTATGATATGTGTCTCTTGTAGTTAGTTTAGTGTGAAGTCACCTCAAGTGGAAGAATGTTTATAGGATAATAAACTTCTAAATATGAAGGCTTAAAAGGATAACCAAACCCAGGAGAATGGGTTTCACAGATGGGAAAGTGTTTGTCCATTTGATGCATACAAGATTGACAGTTCTTCCACAGTATCAATATTTTTTGCATTGGATAGGTGATAAATGGGATAGATGATAATAAAAAGGTGATCATGGTAGTTTATCCTTCCAACCTTAAAAAGGCCCATCTATAGCAAGGAAATGCTTCAGATTTTTCTTCAGGGTAACTGTCTTTAACTTATGTATGTCTTCCTAATTTATTCTGTACAACCAGCTCAGGCCAGTTCACAGTTTCTGGTTGCTTTCTTTTGCCTTTTCAAAAGCCCTGAATTCAGTATATTAGCTACACCAACACACCATCTCTGGAAGTTGTTTTTGTCTTGGCTTTCTAATTTTCATTGGTGCTCAAGATTACATTTGGGACTTCTCCATAGTTCCATGCCTGTCTTCCATTTGTTTTGAAATGCATAATTTGATTTCCTAGAGCCTTATAAAATTAAATTTGTGCCACAGCATAGACATTTCATAGAATTGACAATAGCCTGAACAAATACATACCGTTTGTGGGTACAATGTGGGTATGTTTTGCTTTCTCTCCAACTTGATAGGCTAATAGTCATAACTGATATTGCATGCTTTAAACAACATTCTTAAAATAAATTTAGTGAAATTACTTTGTGCATCAGGTAAGTCTTTCAGAAAGCTCTTACTCTCTATGCTTCTTTCCCTCAGAAAGGCACTTACATTTCTTTCTGGGAGAATACTTTTCACATAAAGTTTTAGACTTCAAGAAGATGATGCAATTCTACTCTTAAGAAAATAATACATAGGTTTTTCTTAAATTGAGACAGTAAGTCTTTTATCTGAAGTCAGGAGCAATATTTGGTCAGTATCTCTTGTTGGCTATCAGATGAAGAATTATGTGAAGAATGCAGTTAGCAGCTGCTGGGTTCAGTCTAAGCTGGGTTCCCAGTATTGTTTGTCCCTGAGATTACTGTCTGGAAACAAGAAAATGTTATTTGATTAAGTTCTTTTCCCTAAAATAATAAATTACTCTTTCCTCTTGTAGCCCACAGTGGTTAAGCATGTAGCTTAGATTTAAGTGCTTAAACACAGAGGAAGACATTTCTTAGAGTGGGGTTGCATTTTTGCAGAGTTTTTTTGGGGGGTATGTGGGTGTTTTTTTGTTCTTCAGATGTTATAGGTCATACATAAAGGTTTTGGGTTTTTTTTTTTCATTACATGATCTGGTTTTCTTAGCAGGAAACATTACAACTATTTCAAGTTACTAACTTTTCTGATGATAATATTTGAAGATTGAAACTGTGACCCTTTAAAGTTGATGGCAAACCTTGCATAATATGGTTGTTAAGTTTGTGTAGACACAACACGTAGAGACCTTCTAGAGGCTGTTTGTCCTAGGATCTTAGGAAAATTGACCAAAAAGGCAAATGCTTGATTGAGCAGGAGAATCCTGGTGATATGTATACAAAATTCCAGCCTCTGTGTCTCATCTAAACAGCACCTCCCATTTGTTTTCAGCATAATAATTTGAGAGACCTAAGTGGAGTTTGTTGTCACATTAGGAGGTTGCTAGACTGCACTGTATCTTCATTAAATACTTGGAGTGAGTTTCTTGCAGCAGTTCAGGTACTTTGGTCCTGCAAGTATATGTATTGTATGTTTGGGGTTTTTGTAATAGGGTAATAAAAATGCTGGAGCCCCATCTAGTGCATGAACATTTAACACTGCTAGAGAAGTTATAAAATGTGTCAGAGCAGAAAGGATGGAAGGCAATCCAATTAGCGGGAAAATTTTAGCCTTTTTGTAAAATAACTTGCATTACTACATCAGTAACGGATTGGAAGAGAAAAATGTAAAAAGTAGTGGTCAAATGGAGGTTTACTTGGGGAAGGTGATTCTGTAAAGGTTAATCTTATTATGCCTTAAAGGTACTGCATCTATTAAAAGATATAAAGATATTAAAAGATTTAACTGTGTTAGAACCCAAGTTTGAGCACTCCAGTTGAAGTCTGAAAAAATCACTGTGAGACCAGGACAACTTTAGCACATTTAGGTTAGATAAATCTGATTAAATCCAAGCACGTTTGACCTTGCTCTGTTGCTAGTTTCCAGAAGAAAATGTTAATAAACAGACTGGGACTTTCAGGTTTGATTATGCAATTTAGGATTGTGGGTAAAATCCTGACTCCACAGAAAGTCAGCAAGACCGTTTTCATTAATTTCATTTGCATCAGTTTTCACCCTTGGATTCTGAGATTAATTTTCCTCAGAGAGCTAGGATGAATCACCTTCCCTGTGAACTTGAACTTCCCTGCAAAGGTTTGGAAGGAAATCCTCTTAGAAAACCAGCATTTTAAGTATAATGGGCTGGTCAGTAGTCTCCCTTTTCCACCAGAGAAGAGGGAAGTTGCCTTTGAGATTCTGCCAAAGACCCTTTTAAAATAAAATAGAAACAGTACACTTCTTGAACTTCTTGAAAGGTGGGGAAATACTGGGTTTAGTCAATGTACATTTTTTATGCATAACTGTTTCATTAGAAAAAAAGAGCATTTTTCTTCTAAACAATTCACCTTGACTGGTTTAAGTAATTTTCTTTCAATGATTATGTACGTATTCAGGTATAATAAGATTTGGTAAAAGAAGAAAAGTTCTTTATTGCAGCTTTTCATGCGGCCTATGATAACTTGATCTACAGAAAAAAGTTTTCATTGTAAATATGGAAGCTTTTTTAATGCAATCTCTGAATTATAAGAAATTCTTCCCTGTTTTCTGGATTTAGGAATCATCCATGTCTCTGTGACACTTTAAATAGTATAAGCACAGTTGTGCTATGCCCTCAGAAGAACATCTTTTCAGCTTAGTTCTGAATTAGAATGCAAAAATCAAAAATTGCTTAACTCAAACTGATGCATCATGAGGACAAATAAACTGTTATGCAAGCAAATGAAAAAAGTTTTTTACTATAATCTGAAGAAATTAAATTATTTCTATTGACCTCATCAAATTCTTGTACCTGCTAGAGTGCTTTGAAATCACAATCATTTAATTAATGAGTTTCTTTTAAACAACATAACTGTAAAAACGAAAAAAATAGGAAACTTAGATAATGTCCATATTGCACATTAAACAACTTTTATTGTCTAGTTATGCTTCAGCATGTAAATACACTGGTAGCTTGTAATGCAATACTTATTTAATAAAAAATACTGTCAAGTAGTATTGGCCTTGAGGTCAAAATCAGTATTAATGATTGTTATGGGAGCCACACAGTAATCCGTACTTCCACGTGCAGATCATAACACCTGGCCCAGCATCCCAGGAACATTGCAGGGGTTGCTTTAGATTCAACAGAAGCAAATATGTGTACCGCGTCAGGGTCTAGTAGGCTGCTTCTGAGCTGCTCTTTCTTCGGTATTCACCACTTCATTCTCATAACAGATGCTTAGGAGCTTCACACCCTGATTCCATCATTCTCAGCTATTGCTCCCTTCCTTCCGCCTTCTTCTCCAAGAAAGTTTTCTGAAGTCTATTTGTTTCAATGGTCAAGTTTACAGTGGTGTCCCACAAATAGTTTTATTAATGCATATTTATGGAGCGGGTGAGCACATTGCAGATGGGAACTTCTTAAGCTATGTTTGCTGCCAAATCTAGCATATTGTATAATTACACCTTTGCTAGCACAGCTATGCTGTCACTAATTTGAATACCTTGCTAGGTGGGAGGCTTTCTAGTTGCCCCCTTGGAAAATGGGTAGTTTGTAGGCTGTGTAAATATGTCTGCAGACCTGGCAGAAATTGTAATTGTGGGTGACATTTCTAACAGTCTGAGCTCAAATACAAGTCATGGATCTTTTAGTAACCTGTCATCAAGCCCCATGCTTGTCCAATGTGAAAGTGAGGGGGACAACTTAAAACACAGTTGTGCAGGTGACTGACTTCGAAATGTAGTTTCATTGATACATTGGAAAATAACTTGTTTTACTTTCCTATCATTCTGCCTGTTCAAGAGTAATAATTTAGGTTTTCTCGCTTCTGTGGTTTGATTTGATTGTGATTACACAAGAACAGATAAACTGAGAAAAAGGTACCACTTTTACATGTTCAACTTTCAGGGTATAACTCAGCTTGGGAGCATTTAAAGGACAAAATTGAACCTTAATGATTTAGCCTAATCAGTCCTTTAGTTGCTGGAAAAATGAATGCTGATGTCCTAAAATAAAACAAAAGCAAGCAAACAAAACCCAAAACCCCACCACTTATACCAAATGAAGTAGTTGGAAACTATTTTTATGCAACAAACAAACTTCGAGATGTGTAAAAGTAACACTCTGAGTTAGATTTTCAAACTTTTGAAACAGCAAGAGCTGAGAAATACTATTCTGAATGTGCTCCATTGTATCACAGCATTTAAGAAATCTCAGTGATGACTGATCTTATTTCTACCATGGGCCAAGCTCTAATGACAGAGATGATGTTGCTTAAGTAAATGTGCAGATTCTATATTAGATTGTAGAATTTCGGCAGCACTTGTAGAGAGACTATTTGTTATTACAGGATTCTAAAAAAATTCAGGAAAATCCTAAAGATAACTTGTCCAAGTTTTATGACTCTGCACCAGTAGTCATAGTTGTCTTTAACGTATTCTCTATGAACTATTAGGGGATATGCGAGTGTAAGAGTTTTGGGATCCAGTTCGCTGTCAGCATTTGAGAATTGGGTTTGGGTGGGTTTTTTTTAATTCAAATTGATTGGCTATAAATGCTATTTGTAATTAATGGTCTTTTTCCCACATATTATTTTAGGGGAATGAGAAAGGAAAAAAGTTGTTTATTTTAAGTGTGTTAATATAAATTTGAAACTTGCTATCAGTTGCCATCAAGGACAGCTCTGTGCATATGCCATAGCTCAAGTGAAAAATTTAATGCGTTGTATTTCCATGTTTAGATATTGCAAATGGCTCCAGTTCAGGAGGATACCGCCCCCCTCCCAGAACAAAAGAAGTGATCATCAATGGACAGACAGTGAAACTAAAATACTGTTTTACTTGCAAGATTTTCCGCCCACCTCGTGCCTCACATTGCAGCCTTTGTGATAACTGCGTAGGTGAGTAAAAAAAGATATGGCATATGTTCAGTTTAGTAGCTTATGTATTGTTATGAATACTTTTGATATGAGAGAGAAAAGAATCAGTTAGTGACAAGATTACTCATGAGGTCACTTGCTGTGTTCATCCTTCTTTCCTACAAGCTCTGTTAAACGTTGAGAATTTTAGAGGAGGCAGAAGAGGAGATTTGGCCTAACAGTTGTTGCTAATCTAGGAAGGAAAAATATCTTCTGATGCATACATCTTTCCTAACCTAAGACAGAGAACACACCCAGTTCAAATAGGACTGCATAGTACGTGCAATGAACTTTCTAGTACGGAGAGAACCAAGCTTTACAGGAGTCTCAGAATTGTTTCCTTCACCAAACTGAATTGAGGGCAAGGAGCTGCTTCTCCTGTTCATTTCAGACTAACTGTAAGGTGCGGTTCAAATGGTTAGGGCTTGCACTGTGACCAGAATATACGCTGTAGGTGATTCTTACCTTTGAGCAGTTTTACGACTAGAAATTTTAAAGTCAAAATCCATAAGAATTACTGGGCAAGCATGCTATTTTGAGAGTAAGTAGGTGATGTCAGGACCTAAGGATATTTTGTAATGATAGGGGTTTTTTGTCTCTGAACATCGTATCTTTTTTCATGACTATTTTCTTTGGAGGGCAGACAAGCTGATTAAGATATGCTTGGATTTAAAAGCAAACCAAAAAAACCCACCAATCAAATCTGAGTAGTTTTCTAGTTAATTAGATCACATTTAGAGTTTAGTGCGGCTGATTAGCACACTGTTGAGCCTGGATCTTATGCATTCAAGAAAATAATGTAGAAAGATGTCTCCAGCTGAGAAATGTAATTGCAGCATTCAGCAGTGATATTTTTAGATATAAAGCAGTCATTGGAAGAATTACAGTTTCGTGTTTAGAAGATATTCATTTAGGGAGTACACTTAAATCAGAGTGAAAAGTTTAGCCTTTTGGCCCTATACAATCAATTGGTATCTGTAGATGGTTCCTTCAGTAAATAAGTTTTTCTGATGTGTTAGAATTTTGTAAGTGTTGTAAAAGCTATTGAACTTGGCAAGTAGGGATGTTTATGAATTGCAGTTGACACATTTTTCAGAAAAAATAGTATATTAAATGTGTAACCTGGACATTACAGTGTTGTGGTATTGCTCAGCAAACCTGATAATGTGAAAAAGCAGTTGTTGACCAGTGTGGTAAATAAAAGTTAAAGGCTGTTGTCTTTACTGAGAGAGTGCATAAATAATAGCAACTCCCACACACACATCCTGAAGCTTATTTTAAAATAGTGTTTCAGCTTTTTAAATAAACTGATATGAAGGATTTTTCTACAGGTTATTCTGTAATCTGATTGTGTCCTTTTCATACTAAATTTGGAAAACCCACTCTGTGAAACATACAATTAGTGATGGGGGGGAAATAACTTAAACAATCTTTGTCTTTTGATTATGTCTGGGATGAAGCAACAGATGTGAATTATTATGAATGCATATGAGAAAAGAGTGAGCAAATGACTCATTTAAGTGATAATTGTATTCAAGAAGATTAGTCTTTTCTGCTCATAAAATAAGTATGATCATTGTAGTTTCCTCTTGCACATTTTTTAATTTGAAGTTATTGTTTTAAAATAATTCCATCCTTGTATTGGAATGAATTTGCTGTGGTTTTTCTTCTCAGCGTTTATTGTGGGAATTATAATAAACTGTGACTTTTTCAGGGTACATTGCATAGTACTTTTGTTTCCTGACTAGGTGCAGGTATTTGTCATATAAATATTCAGCTGTATTGAATGCAAAAAGTGAAATCTACAAGTACCTGCAACAAATCTTCTGTGAAAAATAGCTGTCAAGACGATCAGATTGCTCAATTACCTGTGGAAAACAGTCTAAGAGCGTACACTTAATCAGAATGTGTTATGCAGTTTACCTCCACTCTTAAGTTAGGATTGTCTTTATGATGATGTTTTTATTTAATTTTAGTTTGTGAATAAATCTTGTAATAGCAATGAGTGTTCTTGTGCCACTATCATTTGCGAGTTCCTTACTGATGTAACCAAATCAATGCAAAAATATACCTACTTCACGTGCATACGGGTATTGAAGTAATTTAGGATTGCAACTCACTACCAATATGGCTATGCGTTGCTTTTTATCATGTAATTCCTGAAGCTTTTGCTGCGTAGTTATAAACTAACTACAAGAGACTGTGTGATACAGGAATGGAGTCTTTATTCAAACTGGTACTCACTGCTCAGAAAAAACAATATGCTACTTTTACCTGAAGGTGTTTTGTGATACTGGGCAAATGAATGCAGTGTGAAGAGAGGTTCCTTCATTCTGTATTTTCTGTTGATGCTTTTCATTCTGTAAGGAATCCTTAGCAGCATTTTAAATATGTAAGTACATACAAAAATTTTTCATCGTTGGTTTTTTTTCCCCCTTTTGAATTAATCCTAACTTTCTAGTTATCTAATAAGCATATGTGTTACTTGCTCTTGTTTCTGCTTTTCATTTTGTCACTAAATTTTTTATAAATAGGTACATAGTATATTTAGATAAAAATATGAAGAAATAGCTTTAAAAAAAAACTCAAACCAATTTGAGTTCTACCCATAGTAATACTTCAAACTCCTTCAGCTTTACAATATTTTCATAGTAGTATCCAGAAAAATCTGGATTTTCATACAAATGCAGTTCGTTGCATTTATGTAATGCCTTCAAAAATTTCGTTGCCCTGAGGCAAATATCTTGGGTGTATTCCTGACTTTCTTTAATTGCCTTTGTGAATGGCAGCTGGAAGTTAGCCACTCAAGGATTTTTTGTGTACCATTATATTGCTTAAAAGTCATAAATGAATTTAGAATAATGTACACATATTCACAAGAGATAAAGACTTAAAAAAAAAAAAAAGAACCACCACAACAGACATAAATTCTGAGCATAAATTCAAGCTAGTTATTGCTGCGTTTTGACAGGAGGTTTTGATTGCACTGTGTGATGCTAGTAAGAAGCCAGTGTTTGGGCTTGCTTCTGAAATTACCAAATGACCTTTTGTTATTCATTTTTGATGATTTCAACACCAACTGTGTAATTTCCTTTTTTTGTTTTGTTTTAATAAATTTTTGACTTGTTTAATTTGATTTCTATAGTAAAAGCTGAACAAGAAGCAGTTGACAATTTCCAAACAATTTATTTAAATATAGTAACAATTTACTAATGAGAAACGGTGAATAATGATTAGCAAGCGGTAAAGCAACATAGTCCCATAATCTAAATGTCTAAAGCCTTCCTTGCTTTCACATGCCACAGTTTTGCTTATCAAGTGAAGTAACTGATTTAGACTACGGCAAAAATCCAGTATGGTGGAAGAAGAGATCCACCATTTATATTAATCTAAGAGAATATGGCCTTTTTATTTGTTTCAAAATCTGTATATCGTATATTTGTGTGTGACTGATGATAAAGATAGCTTCTCTTCTCCAGTTCCCCTGTGTTTCTTTCAACACATGATTTTTTTCCACAGAGGATTCAAAGCTCAAATTTTTGAAATTAGATGTCACAACTTAACTTTGAAACGTTTAGTTTGTTTTTTCAGACATCACCGATGAACATGAGAATGGCATACTAAGTTAGACCAAAGTTTTGGGTTGTGCAGTAGCCTGTTTTCTGCCACGGCCAGAGTGGATCCCTGGGGAAGAACAGAAGAGGGCGAGTGTGCAGGGATGCTTCCTGCTGAATATTCTCACGCTCTCAGAAATTTTCAGCATGGGCCTTCTTGAACCCTGGGGGGTTATCCCTTTCCTTTCAGTAGCTCTTGATGGATGCTAGTTGGCCGCCTTTGTACCTAATATAAACCTTTTGAGATGGGGAACCAGGATGCCAGTAGTGCTGAAGGCCCACGTACCATACTGGCATTTTGTATCATGTTTCTGTTTTCTGTAGGAGAGAGGATTCCTCTTACTTGTAAGTCTGACTGCTTTTCTATAGATCCTAATATGAGACCAAATGTCGATATTTTGGCAGTTTTGACAGAAAACATGCTATATTAGAAGCCAATAGACACCCCCTTTCTGGTTAAATCACTGCTTCTGTAAAGTGCTTCTCCCAGGCAATTTCAAGCATCATCTTTCATTTTTAGTCTTGACCAGTGTATGTTAATGTATTGTTTTGAAAACACAAGGTGATATGTACCCAGCAGTATGCCAAACAGCAGAATTTGAATAAAATGATTGTTTTTAAAAGTAGTTTCCAAGATTAGGCACCAGTGTTGTAAATTTATTTTCTTAAAATGGGGGATTAATTATTAAAACACATATAACACACGCAATGTAAGACAGAGAGTGAGAATTACCAGTGTCTTCTGGGAGAAGCTCTTCCCTGTAGTCACTCCAGATACCACCATCCTCCAGCCTAGGGAACACAAATTACTGCAAAAACAGGCTGAGAAGTGGCATTGTAACAGTTTGGTTTTTATAACACCAACTGTGTCTGAGAGTAATTTTCCCAGGACTTCGTGGTCCTTGATAATCGGTGTGTATTTACTTGATGTCAGGACTTTGTTTTGCTTAGTTTTAATTCCATTCTGTAGCACTTTTCCTCCATTACTTTATTATCTCCCTTCTTGCTTTCAGTTCCTTTTCATGACCTTTGCCTATTTCTTTCCTTACATTTCCTGCAATGAAGAGAGTACAATTTTCACTTCATTTTGGGGCCTGATTTTTTAATCTGTTAAACCTTAGCTCCAGGTCTCTTGAAGTGACTCTTTAGCTGAACAGTTAAAACTACAAAGTTGGCTGCTATGTCCCTTTTTTTTTTTTCCTTTCTTCTCTTTTCTTGTATATTTTTTCCTCAGTTTTTACGTGTGAGAAATGGCTTTGGCTCTTTTTATTTGTGCTGCCTTTTTGGGGCACCCAAAAATCTGCCAATGGTGTGTACTACACACCAGTACTTACAGAAGTGATAGATTATTTGTTTGTGATTGTGCCATCTGTATACTAGATGTACTTTAGAAATTCAGGGAGCATGGCATGTATGTCAAAAAGCACTGAGAAATATGACAAAGTCTCTTTTAAAAAAAAATAATAGTATTATAGGTTACTTTAGAGAGGTTGCAGCTTATGTATTGGTCTGCTTATAAAAAAAGCAGAGATGATCATAATACCCAACTGTGTAAATGATGCTGTAAACATCAGATGTCAGAGTAAAAATTAAAGAGAGAAATTACCAGAAAAAAAATTAGGAACCTAAGAAAATAAACAAACATTTACATTTGGTGCAATAACAATTTGAAACATAGTTGAGGAATCCAAAGGCAGATACAAGGCAGCAACAGAAGTGTGTAAAAAATGTGCTTTCATGTAGAAAAGAGGGGTACAAAGCCATGAACTTTGTGGATGCTGATACCTGGTAAGGATACCACGCTTCCCCTAGGGACAAGTTGGGGTTCTTAACTCTCTTCCTCCACAGCTGGGTGCAGGTCTGGCACTTGTTTGGTTCCCAATGTGTGAAGGTATTGTACTGACAAGAATAGGTATGTAAGGGGAGACTGTTAAGCAGTGAGGTCCTTTGCTGTGCACTCTTTGTACCTATCAAAGACCAGCCATTCTGAACTGCCGCTGCTGCCTTTGAAAATGTCACCATTAATGTGCATGTAAAGGGGTTTGTTGTTAATTAGTCAACATTTATTATTGGAGGTAGCAGTGAAGTGAGGTATGTGACAATACAGTTTAATTACTATGAGCTGTCCTAGGGCAATGGCTGGATGTTTTCCTAATAAATCAATTGCTATTTTTATTTAAAAAATTAAGCATGTTTATTTTCTTTTTGTGAATAACATTAGTCTGCCACTATTGAAGTTGATTAGTGTGGAAAAAGTTGAAGTTGCAACTGATTTTCTTGAAAACGCCCCACCCAAATAGCTTAGCTGTCTGGGACAGTATTTAAACAATTGTGAGACTGAAATATTTGTTGAGTAGCCCTTGTGTTTGTGCTTCTGATTGACTTTATTATGCACATTATTAATTTATTTCATTAATAGAGGCCCATCTTTCCCAGTGTTACATTCCTGTTCCAGTTTGCATCACCTTGTAGAGATTAGTGTAGTGTCCATGATGTAATCTGGAGTAAACCTTTGGTGAGTATTTCCCAAATGTAAACTTGAGGCTAGAAGGCTCTTTCTGCTCAATTTGGTTTTCTTGGGGTGTTTTGATTTGGGATCAGAGTACAAAAGTACTGAATCTCAATGATTTAAAGGCTCCATTGTGCATTGTCCATAACAGATGTTCTAAAATAACATCAGCATGCATATAAATGTAACTTGCAATTGGTCTTTTGTTTTTCACCATTTTTTTCATCTAAATTTCTACTCTGATTTCATTCCACAAAAGTAACAGCAAAGGCATTGTCAGGGAATGACTGTCACACAGGTGAATGTTGTGTAAGTTAAATTGATCCATATATTTGATTGCTGTTGCCAATGGATGGCAAGTTCCATCAGTGTTTTTTTTCAATATGATTAAATAAACAATTTTCTTGACTGTAAAGGATTTAATGCCATGGTTGTGTTTGCTTTTGTGCATGACTCTCAGCAGGCTGTTGGGATTGAACTGCTGTATCTTAAAGAAAATACATACTTTTTGTAATAAAAAGTATTCCTTATATGGACTTTTAAAAACCTCATTTATTTTCCTAAGTATTTCAAGAGCAGCCAAGTTCTGAAAGTAATGCAAAATATCAAGTCAGTAAGCCTGAATAGATGTGGTCATATCATGATGTCATAATCCTACAAAAAGCTGTAATTGTCATCATTATAAATATGTGCAGATGTGTCGGTGTCCCTACATAATTGCTTAGTGTGGAGCCACGACAATGGACTTTGTAGTCCTATGTTGTACTGCTAGTATCAAAAGTAATTTTGAGTAATGCTGGCCCAGTTGGTTCAGTTGTAATGTGATTTTTTTGACTGATGCAAGATTTGAATAGCGGGCTGTTGACTCTTCCAAGTCCTGGGATGCATGTTTGAGCATGTTAAATAAAGATGGTAACATTCAGTGATGCCTTAGGTTTGTATCTTTGCCCTACAACACTTTAGTTGAATGGGATGGAAGAATTAGGGAGTTCTAACTTGTGCTCATTGGAATCTCCTAGTAATGTGACCTAGATATTTTTGCACCTGGAGACTTTTTGTCTTTGAGACTTGCCTTCACATTAAGCTTTAGAAAACATACGTTGGAGTGCAATGATCCAGTTGAGCAAAGGAAAAAGAAAGCAGTTCATAAATAACAATAGATGTTTCTGAGATCACAGTGTGAACAGATGAGAGAAGCTGAAAACTGAAGGGCCAAGATGGCCTACAAATGTTCCATGTAAAAATGCTTTTTTTTGTTCCTTGTACATTATAAAGCTTTTATTAAATGTTTTGAAAGAGGAAGGAAAACGTTGGGGTCATTTTGTACGTGGTTTCCTGGAGTGTAATGATTGAAAAATGGAAGCTGAACATTTAAGGATTTAAAAGTCTACATGCTGTGCTATGGAAGAGTAGAGATTTGACTCTTTGGTGAGCAGCAAGGAATGTGCTTCGGTGTGGCTCCTGACAGAAACACTCTCCATCTATAAGACCATTGCTTATTAAAATGGGAAATGCTTTTGCTTTTGTTTTTATCTGAGATATCCAGCAGTTAATGTTTTTTAAGCAAGTTTTCAAATGTAGATATTTCAGGGAAGGTAAAAAATGAGAGAAATGTCTAAAGTATGATGTAACTTGTATGTTCTTCTGTCATCCACTTAGCATATATTATTAGGTGAGTATGAATGAGACCACTGAGTCATGCTGACAGCTTGCTGCTTCCAAAGGGGCAGTATCTGAACTTCATCCTCTTCCCCAACCCCCCAACCCCCCCCCCCCCCCCCCCCAACTTGTGTGATTCTCTCCATTGTGCCTGTTCACACAGCCCTTAGTATCACACAGCCATTGGTAAGTCAGTTTTTCTCACTAAGCAATGAACAAAATAATTCCATTTTTTCCTTCCTGCCAGTTCAGGGAACTGACCTGACTCATCAGCAGCTTAGACAATGAAAGAAGGAAGCAGGATAAAGTGGCAGGACAGGTAGCATGCAACTATCTCTTTCACTGCTACTCAGCTTTTAGATTGGCTCAGTTATCTTGTGAAGCCTCACCCTTAGGATTTGATTGTGGGGGTCCTGGCTATCCTTAGAAGTTATTAACCAAATGTGAAGTTGCTGATCACTTGGGAAAGACTAGTAAAATAAAGTCACTCTTGCAGCTTTACTGACAGCTTTTGAGGTTTCTTACCTCTTTGGTTTTCAGCTACAGCAGCATTTCTAGTCTCCATTTACCCATCTCCTCATTTCATTGGTACTTCACCTTATAAACTGTTCACGTATTTTATCAGTGTTTTTTGTTTGCTTCAGCTTTTGTTCTCAGACCCTAAAAAATTAATCAAAACTGGCTTACTCCTGCAGTCCTGGTAAGTGTTAACCTGTAGTAAGGTTGATGATAAAGCTAAGGTGAATTAACACTTAGCTGCGTCTGAAAGGGTCATTTCATCCCTTCTCTGCCAATGTGTTCTCACTGCTTCACTTGGGCCAGCTTTGGTGTTCATCTGATACTGTGATGAGCTGGTCTGGGGAGCTAGGCAACAGAAGCAAAGCCTTTGACACCATCTCCCATAGCATTCTCCTTAGGAAGCTGGCAGCTCATGGCTTGGATGGACATACTCTTTGCTGGGTAAAAAACTGGCTGGGTGGCCGAGCCCAGAGAGTTGTGGTGAATGGAGTTAAGTCCAGTTGGCGGCCGGTCATGAGCGGCGCTTCCCAGGGCTCTGCTTTGGGGCCAGTCTTGTTTAATATCTTTATCAATGATCTGGATGAGGGGATTGAGTGCACCCTCAGTAAGGTTGCAGACGACACCAAACTGGGTGGGAGTGTCGATCTGCTGGAGGGTAGGATGGCCCTGCAGAGGGACCTGTACAGGCTGGACCGATGGGCCGAGGCCAACTGTATGAGGTTCAACAAGGCCAAGTGCCGGGTCCTGCACTTCAGTCACAACAACCCCATGCAATGCTACAGCCTTAGGGAAGAGTGGCTGGAAAGCTGCTCGGCGGAAAAGGACCTGAGGGTGTTGGTTGACAGCCGGCTGAACATGAGCCAGCAGTGTGCCCAGGTGGCCAAGGCGGCCAACAGCATCCTGGCCTGTATCGGGAATAGTGTGGCCAGCAGGAGCAGGGAAGTGGTTGTCCCCCTATACTTAGCACTGGTGAGGCCGCACCTGGAATACTGTGTCCAGTTTTGGGCCCCTCACTACACGAAAGACATTGAGGTGCTGGAGCGTGTCCAGAGAAGGGCAACAAGGCTGGTGAAGGGTCTGGAGCACAGGCCTTATGAGGAGTGGCTGAGGGAACTGGGGTTGTTTAGCCTAGAGAAGAGGAGGCTGAGGGGAGACTTATCGCTCTCTACAACTACCTTCAGGTAGGAGGTTGTAGGGTGGTGGGTGTTGGTCTCTTCTCCCAAGTAGCTAGCAATAGGACAAGAGGAAATGGGCTCAAGTTGCATCAGGGGATGTTTAGATTGGACATTAGGAAAAATTTCTTTACAGAAAGGGTAGTCAAGCATTGGAACAGGCTGCCCAGAGAGGTGGTGGAGTCACCATCCCTGGAAGTGTTCAAAAAACGGGTAGATGTGGCACTCTGGGACATGGCTTAGTGGGCATGGTGGTGTTGGGTTGATGATTGGACTGGTGATCTTAGAGGTCCTTTCCAACCTTAATGATTCCTAGTTTTTACTTTCATTATAAATTATCCAGCCACCAAGCCAGGAAACATGAAATTGCTACACTACCCTTAAATGGTTTAGTGGTGGACTTGGTAATGTTAGGTTACTGGTTGGACTGGATGATCTTAAAGGTCTTTTCCAACTTAAACAATTCTATGATTCTAAGATTAACCATAGTTTTAAGTTCATCTGGCTCTGTCAACCAGCTCCCCCCAGGGTAAAATGAACACTGGGCTTGGCCTAAGGACGGAGAGCCATAAACACACAGGGAAGAGATTGTTCACAGGACTGCTAAAAGGGGAGAAGCTGTGCCATCTGTTTTAGCAGTATTCTCGATTAGGTAGATATGCCTGTAATGTCATACCACATCCTGAAGGCAAATACCTTGCTGCTTTTGCTTAAAATTGAGTGCAGGAGGATGATCTATCACAACTTTTCTCTCCATGGGATGCTTCCATAAACAAACTTTTCAGCCCTTGAAGCTTTCTTCCTCCCTCATTAAGAGATCTAATCCACTTTTTGTTAACAAGAGTTTGTATTACTAGTGTTTTGATTCTCTTCATTTGCCTCAAATGTTTTTACATTAACTTTCTCACAGACGTATGATTGAACACAGCAGCATGTTAACTATACCCTATAAATTTAAACCAAAACTGCAGTCATCACCTCTAAACAGCCTGTTATTCTTCATAACAATCAGTTGCATTTATATTTGCTCTGCATTTTAAGTTTACAAGGGCCGGAATTCCCAGTTTTTCTCAGCATCAGTAGTTTTTCATTTCTCAGTGAAAGTAAATCTTAATTTTGCTGCCAACATTGTCCAAGCCAAGTAAAGATGTCAGGCAGAGCTTCCTTTTCCAAATCATTGGTTGTTCAGTTTGCAGACATCTGGAGTGCTGGAGGTGAACCTTAAGGTATTGTTTATTGTATTTCTTCATTAATAATTATTAAGCCATGTCTTTTTGTAAGGAAGAAGAAACAGCTCTAGGTTTAAGGGAGTTTATATTTAACAGCATTAGCAGTTTTTGCTTAGTATGTGTCTTTTCATTTTGCCAGGGTTGGCTTTTTTCTCTTGCATTAACAACTAACCAGAGCAGCTCACAAGCTGTAAGGCTGTTATCTTTTACTTGCATTTACATATTTGTGCTCTGCTGAGTACAATAATCCCTTGCTTTTTAGTGTATTGTTTTGTGGCATATAGCATAAATATCCCATCCCTTTCTATGTTATGACTAGAAATGTGAGGCCCAGTTATTCATTCATAACACTCATGTAAACCCTGTAATATTTCTCCTTTTTCATTAGAGTTGATTCAGATCTAACACTGTAGCAGTGTTTTTCATATTCAGCTACCCTTTTCTGTCCATTTCTGCTTTGCAAATATCTTAGGTAGTTACTTACCTTACCAATCATTGTGAAGCTGTTTATAGAGAAAGCAGAGCCTTTCAGTTTACCAAGAAAGTTTGAAGACAGAAATTGGTGACAAGTAGGTTAAAAATACCCAGTCAGTCTTTAGTAAGGAATATATATGTATGTGTGTTTGTAGATAGAGGGGTGTGTATATGTATGTGTGTTTATGTTTGTATGCATTTATCTGAATCTATCAAACAGATGTCTACATCTATCTAAATATTGTTTCATGGCTAGAAACTGAGCTTTATGTCAATAGAATTTTTTGATTCCTGCTGTGTCAGCATAGAAGGGAATGAATGTGTATATACAGAATTCATCTTCCAAAGACATCATGATTTTTTTTTCCTGAAGCAGTAGGCTACAAAACTACCCTAGGATTATGCTCTTTAAAAGGCTATAACTGTAGTCGTCTCTGTTATTATTTGCTCATGTGTTGTGTTAGGTGCCCATTAAATGAAGTGTTTATCAGAACACAAGGACTCATTCAGAAGCACAAATGTAAAAATAAGCACTGTTCCAATGCAATATCAACTTATTTCGGGAATACAACTGTATTGCACTGAATAAAGGTAGCATTGCCTACCCTTTTAGATACCAGAGTGTTTAGTTCTTGATATTCTTAGCAGTACTCATTAAATCAAAGTATTTCTGAAGCCTTACCCTAAGAAAGTTCAGTAACTTCACCTTGAATAGCCCCATCGGAATTTGAAACAGATTTATGGCAGAAACATGTGGTCTGAACAGCTGTCACGCAAAACCATTTTAAGAAACCCTGAAAGTCTGGTGAACTCAGAAATCTGTTGTGCATGTTGTTTTGACTTTTTTTTTTTTAAATGAAGATAATCCTAAGTACGTCCTTCAAGGAAAACCTCTAATGTAGGTCTTGAACATAAAACCATAGCTAAAATAAACTGGTGTGCTTGGACAGATGTGTCTTTTTAACATAGGGCTTAAGGACTTCAAATTTATAGCTTGCCTTTCCTGTGGAAGTACAAATAGTTTGATATTGTACGTCAATGGAGGCATAAAAGTCACAGAAAACAAAACAGGATTTGGACAAGGATCAGAGGGTGAGAGGGAGTCAGCGTGAGAGCATCTGTCTTATGTTATGATCTTGGATTTGATTAAAAAAATTTAAATTCTGTCAGTGTAATCTCTCCAAAGCAAAGTTAGCAAAAGCCGATTTGTTTCCTGACGATTGCTCTGTGTCCATTACCCAGTGTACTGGGAAGGGAACGCGGGGTCCAGGCTGCCTGGGAAGAAGCACAATGAACTGCTCCCTCTGCTGCTTTCCAGCGCTGGGGCATTTCCCCTGTGCTGGGGACACTGGTTTCTGCCCCGCCCTGGCCTTTTCCTGTCTCATGGACCAGTTGATCTCTCAGGGGAATAAAGAGAAAGGTTTTGGTCTAGTAAAAAGAAGAGGGAGCCTATAGTGCAAAGGGTACCAGAACATTCAGACATCTACCAATTTTTATACCATGTGGTTTGCAGAAAATTCCTGCAAGAATGAAGAGATTATTAAAAAAAAAAAAAAAAAAACCCAAACCAAACACAAAAGAAGTATAAGCAAATTTTACAAGACACTGAATCTTAACACTTGAAAAATGGCTTACGTGAATGGTTTTGCTATTTTGAATGGGTTTGTATAGCAGTGTCAACTCTAAGTGGAAAAATAGGTGGTCTGGAATGGAGAATATTTTGAGTGAAGCAATAAAAAGAAGTGGGAGGGTATAAATATTTCATATACCGTAATGGATGGGTGGATGAAATGATAGTAGACATAAGTCAGAGGTGTGATCATGACAGATACAAATAAAACAACATAAAAACCTCCGGTTTTGAGTAGAAGAGTCACTGGAGGAAAAACATCCTTATTTTGAAAACATAAAATCCAATTGAGCTGGTACCACTGCGTTTGACAGTGGATAAAACATGCTTATTGGTCTGACTGCACAATTTATCACAATAATGCTCTTAGTTTAACAGGAGCTCACCTCAGCCATGCTTTGATTTCTTTGAAAGCTGTAAGGTTTCATTAAAATACTCCCGTTTTCTTTTCTACTTTTTCCTTTCTAAATAAGAATTTCTCTGTGGCTAATTTGAAAATGCCAGTTAAATCATGAGTTTTAATGTAGTATTCAGAGAGCTTTTTTCAAATAAACAGCATTTTATTAATTGTTTTCCGTTTTTTTTTCTTCTGCCTCTCATTTCAGAACGGTTTGATCACCACTGTCCCTGGGTAGGCAACTGTGTGGGGAAAAGAAACTACAGATTTTTTTATATGTTTATTTTATCTCTGTCCTTTCTGACAGTCTTTATATTTGCATTCGTTATCACCCACGTCATCCTTCGTAAGTATGCTGGTGAAATCAGATTACGTATGTAGCCATTTGCTTGAGTTTTTTATTTTTAAGTTAATCTTTTGATCATTCAGGGTTTATTTATTTATTTATTTATTTGCCTTTTCTCTGAAGCTTCACAATCCCCAGTGAGCCCCATTCTGGTCTGTAGTAGACCTTGGTCATGGTAGTCATTGATCTAGCACTGGCTTTATCTTAATACAGTGTTAATTTGCTTATTCTTTTTTTGTCCTTTTATGGACAGTTTATTGCAAAAGCAGCACACATACTCTATGTCTAAGTATACAGATAGTATCATTTTCCCAAAGAACATTTGTGTGCTTTTTAACTGTAAGCATGGGTCACTTGCCATCCAAACAAAAAGGTAAATTGCTAGGAAATAATTGGAGCTATTTTACACTTTTTGTTGTTTGCTGTTTAGTTTTACATCTTTTTCTACCCTATTTTTAACACAAGTTACGTTCATTTGCATAGACATTCTGAGAATAACCAATTTGTAATGGAGTGAATCGGATAAGCTATAGGAAAAATGAATACTCATGAGTTTGATTTTTATTTGTGTTCTGGATTGGGTTTGAGGAGAGTATTTTCAAGACTCTTGGATAGTGTATTTTTTTTTTCCACACACGTAACAAATTTTGTTAGCTCCTATATGATGATGATGTTCTAATTTATGGTGACAGGTTATATGACTTGTCTTTAAAGACCTTTTGTATGCTGTGAGGGTTTTTTAACCCACTATCACTAGGAAGCTTAAGAGTGTTCCATCTTTTCACTAATTATATAGGCTATTGCCTTGAACAGTGTTTCTTTAATCATTTTGGAAAAGTGATCTTTTTATCCCTTTGTATTCCATATTACAATGGAAATCTGATAGAAGTACTAAGTTCAGTTTATAACACATTTATAAAGTTGGTAATGGCAATATTTAGAGACTGCTTTACTGAAAAATTTACCAGATTGTGCTCAATTTCCTGAATTACTTACACTGTGCAGGCATGAAAATTTGTGTGTTAAAAACTGGAACCTCCTCCTTTTACTTGTGCTTCACAAAAGAAGGATGAGAGCACTGAGCAGCTTTCCTGTAGCTCAGAAATCTAGCATATACACTAGAGCTAGGGGCACTTTTAATATTGCGGGAGTCTGGATCAACAAGTTGTTCTCACTGCCAGATACAGCATTTCTAATATCAGTTGAAAGAGCAGAGAAAAGATGTAAATATTATTTTAAAGGGGGAAGGTAATTATTGGAAAGAGAACACTTTCCATTAATATTCAGATTCTTGAAATTTATTTGGGCATATATGAGCATATACATGCACACTTTTTACATTTAAGAAGAAGGAAGCATGGGGTTTTTCTGTCATCTTGCTCTGCTAGAATTCAGTAGTTGAAAACACCAGTCTGACAATATAAAGCTACTTTTGAAGCTAGCTACCTGTATTTCATAGACACTACAGTGCTTTTTTTTTTTTTTTCAGTTTTCAGCATATGAATTACCAATATTATGCCAATATTTCATCTTCTGTATATCAAGTGGAGTTATCCAGTGGATTTTAACTTTGCAGTGTCCATACCTAATTCTAAGTGTGAATTAGACAGAGCAGAGAAATGAACTGTGCCTCTGTGTGGTTGAGCAGCACTTTAGTACTGTGTAGGTGTTACAGATAATGTATAGTAAATGTTAAATGCTGACTTGTTTAAGTATATCAGCTGTGAAACCTTCTCACTATGGAGGTTTATCTAGCTTGGATGGGACAGGAAAAACCTCCCTAGTTCTAAAGACTGTTTGGTCCTCAAAGGCAATGGGAGCAGGTATGAATTGTGATTAGTTCCTCGATGTTTGTTTGCTACGTTTGAGCTTCAAGCCCAGCTTTCCAAATTATCTATTATAATCTTGACTGTGACAAAAAAAACCAGAGTTCTTTACAAATAAGGTTTCTTTATCATATCGATCACTCCACTCTCTGTCATGCTTCTAGAAGTCTTCATATCTACCTTTCTAACGTTACCACTCAACCATTTTTGTTCTGTTTTACAGCCATGCTGTTCTTCAGCTGATGCTAATCATTAAGCAGGATTCTCAGTTACTTAATCTGAACCTTTGTAATTGGCATAGAGTGCTTTGTGTTAGTGTGTCTGAATAAAGTCTTGGTTTTTAGACCTGGGACTATTCCTGCAGTATTTCAAAGTCATCCATATGTATTTCCTCAAGTTCTGGCAAAATTCTTGATTCTAGAGGAAGTCTTGCTGACAATCAAATCCTGTTCTTAGCTCTTCTGAAGATGATCCTAGCAGGTTTACCTTCCCTTCAGCAACACGTTATTCTAGATATGCTGTGTTGGACTGAAAGCCTTCTGCCAATATCCTTTTAGGAAGGGACTGAGGGATATTTTTAGCAACTTGCAGGCACTGACCTTAAAAAAAAAAAAAATCCTTTATTGTTCATCTTAATAGGGAAGGTCTTTCTCTGACCTCCTTGATTACATAGAAAACCTGTTTTGGGGTTTTTTTTTAATATCTCTTGATTTAGAAAAATTGTTGAGATCTGTTTCATTTTTAATAAATCTTGCAAGCTGGCATTTTTTTAATTTTTAGTGGGCATAAGTGGTGATGAGGTGTGAGATACATCTTAACTTTTTGTTTTCTGTGGCCTTACTTTTGAGGCATTCATTGGAAATTTGCCCTTTCCAGGATTAAGAATGTATGCACGTAGTATTATTGAAGATGATAAAATTACTTTTTAAATCAGATACTTCAAAGGTATTGGCTTGCAAGATTTTATTCCATTTCTCCAAGCATAACACATTTTTCAATAGTAGTGCCTATCTTCACAGTTACTCAGCTCTGTTGGAGGCATCAGTATTTCAACTGTATGTTGCAGTGAAGAACCTTCCCCTTCTGATATATTGGGAACTGCTTGGAAAAGTCTGACCAGCAGTAGGGACTAGAGATCACACCTACCTGCTGCCATTGCCATTAAGGATCCTAAAAATAGTAAGAAGGTAGGGGGAAGTTCCACTAGTCCTGTGCCTTGAGGCTAAGAAACAGTTAGTTATCTGAAAAGGCTCAGAAATACAAGGTAAGTAACTTTCCCTTTTTAACAGTAAAATTGACCAGGCAGGTCTAGAGAATATATATATGTATACACACACATATATATATGTTTTTATTTTTTGTTTTAAAGATGAAGTGCTTCTCTCTTCATACGAATCTTCTGATGAATTTAGATTTTTTTTTGCTGTAGGAAAGACTTTCAACCTGAAGATTTAAGTCAAATTATGAAGTAAAATGCAAACTCTGTGCCTTATACTTATGGGATATTGTGTCAGTTTCTTCAGACTAATTCACTTGTTGCATATTTATCAGAAAATTGTCAAATTGCCCTTTTTTGGTTGTGGAACCCAAGTGGATGCTTCTGCATCTCTAGTTCATTGAAGCATGCTGCTCTTGAGCTCTTTTCAGCTGTTAGATATTCTTCTTTTTGCCCAGAGGCAATAAGCACCTATTAAATAAAACTTCTGTGCAGGTGCAGTAGGAGCAGGATTATAGTCTAGAGAACTTAGGCTGCTTCCAGAACAAAGGAGGGCAAGTTGAGAGTCTGGGTCTATAGTATAAATTTTTCAAAGTAAAAAAGTTGCTTTGAAAAATAGTATTTCAAACTAAAAAAGTATCATATAATTTTTTGTTTCCATATTAGGTCTGAAAAGAACAAAAATAATCAGAAATCTTGTCCATGGGAAAGTATGCATGCATAAATTTGGTATGACTGAGAAAATATCCTGCAGATGTTAGACCTGATAACTTACCCAAGGTTTTTTTCTGATGCTGCTGCTGAGCAACATAATCTCAGATTTATATTAGTTAATCTATTCTATGATTATTCAGTTGGTCTTCAAATATTAATTGTGTTAACTATGCTGAAAACAGCCTGTAGTCCAATTTCTTACTCAGCTGGTAATTCTGGGTTCTGTTTCTACAGGTTCTCAACAAACAGGGTTCCTCAATGCCCTGAAGGACAGTCCTGCAAGATATCCTTTCACTGAAACAAATTTTAGATCTTGTTGCAAAATAACATCTGAGATTGTATTTTTGCTTGTTTTCTTGCTGTTGTTGGATATGTGCATTTGGGACTTTATCAGTTAAGGATTTCATCACTTCCTGCACAACAGGATTTCTCACCACATGTTGGAGGTACAAAAGAGACCGTAGCCTGGGGTGGTTTTTATTCTTCATCTTTTGCAGAGTAGTACTCTTGACAAAGGTCTGTAGTTTCCAAGTGTGATGGAAATATGTTCCATGTATTTGTGATGGAATTCGTAAACATATCTCACACTATACCCATGCTGTAGTTTCATTTAAAATATTAAATAATTCTTCTGCTTTTACAACAGAAAGTATCCAAAATGGCTGATTCTTGTCAGGACAGAAAAAGTAGATTGTGGAACAACTGAAACAATAAGCTGTCCCTGAAGAGTTCAATTCCTGAAAGTATTGTTATGTTTGTTTACTGTTTTTAGAGAAGTCATTTTTTAAGTATCAACTTCTGTTAAGTTACATAAAAGTATGCACATCATACACACGGACTGTTATTGTTGTTCAGCCTGAGAAGAGAAGGCTCTGGGGAGACATCAGTGTGGTCTTTAGATATATAAAGGGGGGCTCATAAAAAAGACAGAGAGACATTTTACCAGGGCCTGTAGTGAGAGAACAAGGGGCAACAGTTTTAAACTGAAAGAAGGTAGATTTAGGTTGGCTGTAATGAAGAAAGCTTTTATGATGAGGGTGGTGAGACACTGGAACAGGTTACCCAGAGGGGTGGTAGATGCCCCATCCCTGGAAGTGTTCAAGGTCAGATTGGATGGGGCTTTGAGCAACCTGATCTAGTGAAAGATGTTCCTGCTAATGTTGGGGTGTTGGACTAGATGATCTTTAAAGGTCCCTTCCAACCCAAACCATTCCGTGATTCTGTTCTGTAAATACTTTGTATTCTTTTTGTGACTTCATGGGAGCTTTCTGTATACTCTCTACTTGGTGAGAATGAAAAATACTCCTTCTTCCTGTCTGAAAGCAGCTAACATAATGGAAAAATGGGAAGCTGACATAACTTCTCTTTAGTTTCTTCCTTACATTTTTGTACAGATGGTAAGCTTCCCACTCCTTTTGTATATGTTTTGAATGGTTTGTGTCTGAATAAGCAGTTTGCACCTCTCACAAAGCTACTATAAAAAGAATTCTTTCTCATACTTGTGCTAAGGAAAAGTCTTTTGTCCATTGTGCCTCACACAGTTTGCTCTTTTCCACAGAAGAGTAGGAAGAAAAACCTCTTACTCTGTCATTCGTAGTTATGCATAAAGGCAGACCTCTTTTTCCAGATAGTTTTCCAAAGTATCAAATTCTCCAAATTCTGCAGATGCGGTTTTTTTGTGTGTGTGTCTATGTGTTCATCAGGTAGAGTCACTGAGCTGTAAACTCCCTTTTTAAGCAAAGCCACTGTTCAGACTTTTTTTTGTACAAATGATTTTACAAAGCACAAGCAAACTCTTCTAAATAGCACAACAATAGCTTCCAATTAAAACAATTACAATCACTTCTTACAAAAGATGATTCTTTCAAAGTATTTTCAAACTGAGAATAGCTTTCAATTGTCCTTAGATCAAAAGGTAATTGATTACGCATTTGAGGATCCTTGTACAGGAACAATGGGCTGTTTATTCATAGTTTATATTCAGAGATGTGCTGATTTGAAAGGCTCAGTAGCACATCTTGTAGAAATGGCCTGGTTTGATAGTGATATGTTCGACAAGTTAATAGCGTAGTTACAATCCCTAACAGTAAAAAATTAAATTGTCCAAATATTATTGGGAATGCTGCTTTGGGGCAAGCCAGTCAATTCAGGCACAGAGAACGTTGCCATTTCTAGCTTGCTAACAACCCTGTATGAGATACCAAGGGAGTGTTATACCATATTATGCTAGCAAGTTATACTTTATATTGAGAATATGTTGCTTTTTTGTATTTGATGTTTAATTAATGGAGTCATGTTAATCTAACATGAACCACCCCCGCTGTTCCCGAGAGCTTTAGATCTTGGTGTGGGGAACTGAAAGAAGTCCCTTTCTTGGGGAAAGAAGTCCCATTAAGCGGGGAACTGAGAGGTCTTGAACTGAAAGAAATTCCCCTTTTTGTCAGTAGAAATTACCATGTGGAGGGTTAAACTGGCATTTCAGGACCCTCTTGAGTGTAATCATGGCAAGGAACATCCTGTCATCTGATGAGGTTACAGGAAACCCTTCTCCCTCTCAGGCTCCCCTTTTCTGACCTGGTGATTCTTCCTCTTAGTCTTGGTGTGTAGACTCCACCCAGCAGTGCTCATCTACAGCCTTCCTTATGATTTCTACCCTCTCAAAGCCCAGTTAGGTGGACTTGTATTGTGCATAATGTTTTGGGGCTGTTTCCTTCTTTTACCTTTCCTCCTTTACACCTTTCTGAACCCTCTGCTAACAACAGTCTATTTCTTTATCTGTTCTCCCTCATTCTCCTTGCTTTAGCCGTGGCTGTTGCACAGTCAACTGAGACTGAGTTCATATGTTGTGTTGGTTTGACTCCCCACGTAGTTTGAGGAGGAGATGAGAGGGAGAGAGTAGTGAACATGCTGCTCAGCAATGCACTCTGGTCATCGTGCTTCTTTTGGAGAAGATTTGCTCAGAATGCAAATGGCTCTCTTCAGGTTTTTAAACCACTCTGAGTGAAGTAGGTTCTAGAGGAAGTTACACAGACAATTCAGGTATTTCCCAATTCATTAGGTGAGGGCAGACCTGCAATACAAAACTCTTCACTGTTAACTAATGTTAGGATTATTTATCACCAATAGGTCTGTCCATCCATGCATTTTCGAGTCTGTGTCTCTGTGTAACGGTGAGGAGCTGTCATATTTCTCTTCTGTTGATAGGTTCAGCAATAAGGATGGTTTTCTATGTTTTAAGGCTGTGTCCTTGTTCTGGAATATTTTGAGTTGATGTTGTCTTGGAAACTGACTTCACTAAAGGTTGGCATATGGTTAATATACAGATTATTTTTATCTTACTCTTTTTCCCATTGTCTTGTTCCTACTGATTTATTATAGCTATTTTTCTGTGAACCAAAGTATTTTCTGCTGTTGATTCATGTTCCCTAAAAAAAAATTTAGTATTGAAGTGTTGTAGAAAATAACATTCTCGAAGCAGATGTATTCTGAGTTCATGGCTATTGTATGTAAATAAAAATATATATAAATAAAAAACTATGGCAGGAAGCCTTCTATAGAAAGTTGCTCTTTATGCTTGATTATGTACAGTTGAGAAGCAACTTTATTGTCTTATTGCTGAGATGATGACTCTTTTAGAGTTAAAGGAATGATATAAACTGTAGTAAGTATGCAACACTGAGTGCTGACTGACTTTCTTAGCATACCAATCTCACTTTTAAAGCCTGGTTACTTCTTCATGGCATTTGGGTTGTGCAGTTTATAAGGAGTGAAAACACAGGTAGTTTGAAAAATCCTAGTGGTGCACACACACACATGCACGTGCACACCTTTGCTACCCTCTTGGAGGTGTGGGTGCTCTTGCTGTATGTGTACCTGTGCTGCTCCCTACAACAACCCTCAGGTGAGAAAGCACCCCACGAGCTCGCATACGTATACCTCGGGTGCAAGTCCTTATATGTTGCACCCCATACTGGGAGTCTACTGTCTGGATGCAGACTACCAGTATTTGACAGGGAGGGTGATCTCTCTGGGCTAGGCAGGTGCCAGTCGAGTGACCTGTGGCTGTACCAAACCAAGTTTTGACTGCTGCTGCTCCCACTTCAAGTTCTCTTCTGCCATTTTTTGTGATTTTCTTACAATTTGGGCTGATGCCTCCTTCAAAAGTTGTCTTGTAATTCCTCAGCTACTGTCTAATAGCAGTGCAGTGAGTTGGGAGTTGATAGTCTTCCTCTTTAACATGAGAAGTTTTGGGCAAATGCTGCTGAGTTTTGAGTATTCAACCCCAGCCCAACTATTTACACTCACAGGCTTAACAGGAGTTATCCAGGCCATTTGCCAAGGCTGGGCCATTCAGGCACCCCACAGTTGTAATGTGGAATATATCCCATTATTAGGGGGACTTGAGAGAGCAAGTGGACTTTGTATTTTATTTGGACTAGTGCAATTTGCTAGTGTTAGGATCCCCATCAGCATCTTAACTTCAGTAACAGAAGAAAGACAGGAGAGTCCAGCAGTTAGAACATATGACTGAGATGCAGTTTACTCTGTTGTTGTTGTTGCTATACGTATAAGCACAGATCTAGAAGCCTTAGTCCTGGCTCAAGACTCCTATTGTGTGCTAAATATTTGTATAAACTTATCTGTTCAGTCTTTGCTATTCGGCTAGCCTTGAGTTACCTCAATTGTGTTTGATCTTCCCCTCACCCCATCAGAACTGTTATTTAGTGTTACTTATCAATTTACCTGTCTTAATACAAACGTTATGACTTATAGGGTGAACATGAAAATTTGAATTTCAGCAATTAAGATCAGAACCACTCGTCAGTAGTTTCTAGCCTTTTTCAATCTGCAGACCCTTAAATATTTGCTGGTGTAGATGCTATTCAGTGGCCTGTACACTAAAGCCTACTGACAATAGGCTTGCTTTTCTGAGTTTTACTTTTGCTTACCCCTTTGAAGTACCCCAAAGATCTCAAGGGACTCGTGGGCTATAAGATAACTGCCCTGAATTTTGTGATTGTAACTACTTGTTATTGGATATAATATTTTTTTCCATTTGCATATATTTCCTTGACTTTCAATTACTGTGCTGGAAGCTGTGGTGTGTTTTTTCTCAGTATGGTCCATTGTTGGCCTCTCAGGTTTTCACACGTATTTGATCAGCTCCAATCAAACAACAAATGAAGATGTAAGTTCAGAGTATATTTCTACATATATGTTTCTAAATAGTAATGAGGAGGTTTTCTCTGTTATTCTTAGAGAAGTCACACCTGCCTGCATAATTTTGTGAATGCCTCAGTAGAAAAGAAGGAAGTAACCTGGTCATGCTTGATTCAAAATATCGGAATAGAACTTTTGGACTATATTTGTTGTGGCTTGAAAATGTGCTCATTATGTAGTGTGTCCATTATGATTTACGCCCACAGAACCTGTATCTTGAAATAGGAAAATATAGAAGAGAGGAGACAAAGGAACAAATATATTTTATACAGTAGGAAATTACTAAATAATTTTCAGTATCTCTTGTTCACTGGGAGTCCTAAATATTCTTTGACTCAAAAATTGCTTACTGTAAAAATTGCAAAGCCTGTTTAATTCTCAAAACAAAATTTTAATCCTTTATTTTATTTTTCCTTTGAAATGTCTTTGCCGGTCTGAGGTCTAAAATGCCTGGCAAGGAGTATATAATTAATTTAAAGGTCAACTTTCTAATTTCTACAGTTGTCCTATTTTGCACATAGGTTTCCATTGTTTTGGTGTGAAATTATGTTTGTGTGTGGAGGCTTCATGTGTTCTCCCCTAACTAAAAGGAGAAATACAAAATGAGTGAAAGGAGAAAATAAAAATAGCTAGGTAGCTAATAGTGTAGAAAGTTTGTGGAATTTAGTAGGTAATCTAAGAAATTACTGCAAGCTTAAAATTATTTTATTGTAATTTTCTGTTGTACCTTTTTTATCTGGCAAATATAAAAGTAGCATCTCTGGGACTGTCAAACACGTGTTTGGTTATTGTTTAAGGTCACAGTTAAAATTATAGATTTTACGATAAATAACAAATCAACCAGAAAAAACTTACCAAGCAGGCTCAGAATGAATTGATTCTCGGTATCAAGTATCTGAGCAAGTAGCCTGACTTTGAAGAAATCTACTTCGTTAGTAAGACAGATGAGATACTCTGGTATTCCTCAATTATTAGGTTTAGGCCAACATTGTTTCTCTAGATGGACCCCGCGTTCTTCCACTATCCCCCCTTCCCTCAAATAAATGTCTCTTTTGGATTGTTGGAAGTCAGATAGCAGGGAACTGCAGCAGTGTAACATGTCTGAATTTCAACTAAACTGTTCAATAATTTCATGTAAAGCATACATTTCCAGTTGAATACAGTAAGACATTTTACTCAGGCTCTCAAGTATCTCAAAAACAGAAAAGCAAGACTTGCTAAAAGAAAACATAATATGTGCTAAAAGGTAGTAATGACTTCAGTTGCTTCATAATATTTTAGAGCCATTTGTGAACCTTAGGGAGGATAATGTTGTGTGGTATGGCACAGCTTGAGAACTTACCCAGGAGTATGGAAAAGAAGTGCTCTATTGCTGGCTTTAATGGTACATTGTAATTGAACCTCTTCTGTAGAACATGCCATAATATTTGTAAAATTAAGCTTAGACCATTATGTTTAGATGCTGAAATTCCTACTGTGAGTATATTGATCCTTTGAGATTTTGGGTTGTCTAAATCTATGGAGGTAAAGTATGTGCTTGCTTGTAAGATTTTAGGGTCCAGCCTTTCATAACAACCCAAAGCTCTAGGCTGTTTGGAAAGTGTGATCATGGTTTTTCTCTGGTCTGCCTCTGATGTAAGTAGCTTGTTGCTACTCTGGTAACCCTTAATTTGTCGCAGCCATTTTCTGTATTGTATTACATGTGATGCATCTTGTTCATATCTCTTCAGATTAAAGGATCATGGTCAAATAAAAGAGGTAAAGAAAACTATAATCCATACAGTTATGGCAACATCTTTACTAATTGCTGTGCTGCGCTCTGTGGGCCCCTCTCTCCAAGGTAAGAGTATCAAAAGTATTTGTTAGTATAAATGAAGCCACATGATTATTGATGAAAAAAAACATTCTTTCTGATTGCTTGAGTTTACTTAACAAAAATAAAGTTTTGTTTTACTGACTATTAGAAGCTTTAAGTTTTACTTCAGTAGTAAAGAGATAAGTTGGTAAATTGTGGTTAAACTAAGTTAGTCATCAGATCCTGTAAAATATATTTAAGGTTGTCATCTGAAATGAAAATAAACTTGTTTATCTGTTGTTTGAACTTTTGCCACTGCAGTTAATAATTCTAGCAGTAAAAGATTTCTAGTAGTTAGCTGTTGCATGATGCGTGATTTGAAACTTCAATAAAAACTCTTATGTATCTAACAAATGTGACGTCAGTTTAGGAGAGTTTAGGAACCTTAATTCTACAACTAGCTTGATAGTTCATTTTTGTCTTTTCACTCTAAAACACTTTATTTAAATGGACAGTAAGGTTTTTTTAGTAGTAGTATTATATTAGACTTTATTATTTTCTTTATTATACTACTGGTAACTTGTATACATTAACCTGAATTCGGTGGTCTTACACCAAAGCAGTTCCAGAGAAAGCTTAATGGGTTAATTTTTGCAGCATACATTTTCACTTTTGAAATCCAAAATATTTGTATATTCAAGGTTGTAGATGGTTTTTCAGCCTGAACAAAATATAATACAGAGCTGAGACTAGAGAAATAAAACTGGCAGATGGAAAGACTTAATTTAATTCTCTTGTTCCAATGCTCAGTTGTTAGATAGTTCGTGTACTACATGTACAGTAGAGGCCCAATTCCTCTGTAGAGAGTGGATAACATCCTGTAGATTATTTTTGTGCCATACTCATCGCCTGAAATGGTTTTGCTTTGTCTGGAATTATGTAGTTATGAATCTGAACTGTGGAGAAGAAAGTAAGTAAATTACAGTCCAGTGGCTAAGGTGTTTCATTGGAAGTGGGATTTCTGTCTTTGCTATTATGAATATCAGAGGTGGTTCTTCTATGAGCAGTTGAAGGTCAACAGGGGAGACTGACATCTTTTCCTAAGGTGGAGACAACTGAGTTAAGATTTCCACATATTGGATTAACACTGTAATCCCTGTGGTGAGAAAGAACAACCCTGTCTCTGCTTCCTGCCTATATGTATGGTGCCTGAAGCTAACCCTTTAATTCTGCCATTTTGCTTCTCATAAAAGTATGTGACATAAAAACTCAGTGCTGTGCTTCAAATTCTTTTGTTTGACTCCAAATGGAAATCTTTATTAAAACTACGTAATGTTTCTCAGTATTTGAAATAGCATCTTAGGCTGATACAAATAACAGCACACAATTAGACCAGACTGGCATTGGCTTCTCTGTTTTAACAGAGTTTGTACATTTTTCCCTATATTCCATGTAGCAACATAACTTATTTAGATGCTGAAGTGTATGTAGAGTTTCTGCAGAGAGATGTTTTGTGACCAAGTGTAAAATGTAAATTATAACCTTGCTTTTTTTGACTTTTAATCTCAGCTGTGTCCCAAGTAACCAAATATAATTTTTTTCCTTAAATTCTGGTAAAGTGGTTTAGCAGCAATTACAGCTTAAAATTCAAAATGTTTAAGTGCCTTTGGGAATAGAATGCAGATTAAGACAGGATCTGTAAATAATCCAAACTTATCTCACTTCTGTTTAAAGATCTTGTTTCTCATTTTTAAACCTATGCTAGCAAATTCAGAATGCATTTTACATGTCCTTAACAGTAACTTTCAAAATTAATTTGAGCCATAGCTGTCAGCATAGGTCTAACTATAATAAATTGTAACTTAAGCATCTGATTTTTGAAGGAGTGCTTTCCACGTGGCAGATTGTAATTTCAGGTGGATTTCTAAGTGTTTTGAATGTACATAAAAACCTGTTCTGCAGACCTTCATGAGGAGAGCTTCAACTGGTCTCCAAATGTTGGTAACCTCATTGACTATTGAGAGGGGAAACACCTTAGAATTTTCCATGCATCCTGTTCTTATCTTTTAAAATTGAAGCCATCTTGACCCTTAATGAATATAGAGGTCCCATAAATCAGCAAATAAAAACAGTTCTGTGCTGACTTTAGCTCTCAGTTGTTTTGAGGCGTTCCTGTCATTATGTCTTTGTAACTGGAACTATAAACCCTCCAGTTAAAATTTGATATGCTATGGTAAAACTTGTAGTTTTCCAGATGGGAGGTAACATTGTTCATGTCACAGGAAAAAAGCATTTTGGCCTATGATTAAAAATACATGGAACTATAATTGAAAGCTTCATATAATTAAAAAAAAAAAAAAACAACCCAACTTGGAATGAATTGAAGCATAAACAGTTAAAAAGTTTTTGTTTGTTTTTTTTGGTTTTTTTTTTAATTGAAGTGATACAAGCTAATACAGATGTAGAATACAGTACTTTGGTCTGTACATTCAGCTTTTTGTGAGTATTAACTAGCAGAACCTAAGTGAGGTTTATAGCTCTTAAATTGAGAGTAAAATTGTATGTGGAATTTTAGCAGAATCTTTAGCTAGGTCAGATTATTCCATTCTATTTATTTTTTTTATAATCTTATGTAGACTTTTACTTATTTTTATTAATTTTTCCATAAAACATTTTCTTAGATGGAAATAAGAAATTTTATGAGTGTGTCACTTCGGTAAGACTAGTGGAGTGCTATAAGTAGTGTTAAGTAGCTGTCATGAAAAACCTGTCAAGTAAGTTGTCTGAACAAAAGTTCCTCTTTCTTTGTAAAGTTTGTGATTAAGTAGCTTTAATTTAGAGGTGTGGAAACTGATAACAAAAGAACCTTCAAAATAGATACTGATTCAAAGTTCACTAGTGAATTTTGTAATTTGTTTTCACACCTGTGGTTTAAAATTGTTGGGTTTTGTGGTATCTGCTAGTAAGCTTCTAAATCTTTTGTCTATGATAAAAATCCAGAGAAGTGGCAGTACATATGACTATGTAGCAGGTAGCATTAAAGGAAACAATTACCTTGCTGATGAGTAGAAATGAAGTCTTGTACTTCAGTTGAATAAAAGGAGACATTTGAAGGCATTGGTAAGGTATTAAGGTCCATTGTATGATAGAAAAATTTTCTCTTTCTTTTTATCAAGAGGAGGTAGTTATTAATCAGAAATATCTCTAACATTTTTTCTTTATTTTGATTATTCCATAGCTTAATTGACAGAAGAGGATTTATACAACCAGATACACCGCAATTAGCAGGACCGTCAAATGGCATTACTATGTATGGGGCCACACAATCGCAGAGCAACATGGTAGGAATCATCCCATAGTGTTGTTCATCAAGATTCCTGTGAATGTTTTCCTTCTCCACTTTCATGTGAACTAATCAAGTAATAACTAATTGGATACAGCTGACATTCTGGGTGGAATGACTTGTTTATTAACAGTAAAGAAAAAAACCCCAAAGGCTCTTTTTGATGTATATTTCACACAGTGTAATAGTTATTGCTCATGGATTCTAAAAAACGAGAGGCTTTTCTACACCGTTGATTTATTGAATATACTGGCATTTTGACTTGTACTGTTGACACCTGCTGTCTTTTGAACTGGAATAATCAAGTATCGTGGACTTGCTCTGGTTCATCATTTTCCAGCTAATTGTTTTGTATGGCACTTTCTTCATACTCTGTTTCCTTCTTTGCTTGTACACTGCGGTTTTGCATAGACTAATGTGTTTTAAAAAGCAAAGATGAACAAAGAGGAGATTATAGGGGAGAAGTATGTTGAAGAAAGAGCAGGAGGACACTGAACTTCCAATGAATAAAAAATGGCAACTGGATTATTACAGCAAAAGCTTTTAAACATCTTTCAATAGTTTTTTATTTTGTTTTTTGCTGGTAACGTTGGCTATCATAATGGAAGATAGGATTTTCAGTGCCAAGAAGAAGAGAATAACTGGAAAGAGATCTTTTTCCAAAGGCAAGCATCTTAACGTATGTGCCTATTTCTGAATTGTTATCCACATATCTTCATATTATGTGGGTTCTAAGACTTTGTCAAAGAAGCCATAAGTTATGGACACCCTTCCTCTGCCAAAAAAGAGGAGGCCACAAGGCCTTCTGACATAGTTCAGCCTTTCTTTTGAACAAAAGAAGGAAAGACTCACTATTCCCAGACAGATTAGTTTTAGTGTCACTGATAAACTGGTATAAAAATTTTGCTGTAGTTCCTAAGCCGTTTTTACTTATTATTTTGAGGATTAAATTACAAGATTTGTTAGTCTCCTTAATAGGAAAATGTATGAAAGACACAGTATTAACTCTTAATCTTCTGTGAGGTGCAGTTGTGCAGAACAAGATAATGCTCCATGCAAATTTTACTCAAAAAAACACCAAAAACCAACCAAACAAAAAAACCCTGAAAAGATGGGGGGGGGGGGGGGGGGGGGGGGGGGCAGAAAACAAGAAAGAGAAAGCAAACCTTAGAAATAGCCTGAGGTCTTTCAGGGATTACCCAAACTTTCTGACTCTGTCAAGACTTCTTATTTGTAAAGAAGACACTATCATTAATACTAGTTATTAATGAGAAAATCTTGTGCCACTTTGATAGAAAATTGACTATATTTGTTTCTACAAATGGAGAAATCTGTTATGGCATTACTTTAAGTCAAACAGGTAGCTCTTATGATTTTAGAGTCTAATACCTGTAAATACGCAAATTCTTCAAGGATTTGAACTACTAATATCCTAGAACATCACACTACTCAAGCTGGGAAAGGCTTGGGTTCTTTAACAGTTATCAGAGTCACTTGGAAATGTGCAGCTTTCATTCCTGAAAATAATCTCTCAGAAAAACCTTGAAAAAGGTAATAGGTCATGTTTGGGATGGAGGAATGTCTTTAAGACTGTGATGCCATTTTTTCTCGGGGTATTATTCCTGGTCTGGATCCACGACCAATTGGCTTCTAGTAGCAGCTGGTTATCAGCATTAAAATTTCTCCCTTGAGTTTTGTTGCAAGCTGTTAAAGACCTGCTTAGTTTCCCAGTCTCTCTAGCACTATTTTCTCTTCCCTATTTAAAATCTTGCATTCTTTCCTGTGTTGCTTGAAGTAATAAGAAATTAATTTCCTGCGGGCAACAATGCACAGGGACATAACTTTTGCCTCTGATTTGTTCTTGTTTCACATTTCCCTTTATCTGTGTTCTAAGGTCAACTTTTTTGCTCTTCTCAGTAGTCTACTTTCAGGTTCCCGTCTCTCCTATCTCATAAAGCAGCAAACAACAAAATTGATTTCCCTATTTCACAGTTAAGATCTCAATCTCATCCACATAACAGACTTTCTTTTTTTCTACCAAAATTAATTCACCTTACTGGTAGCTTAGTTATTTTCAGTCATTCTGTACCAGATTTCCTGTTCCAATTTAAATTTCGACAAATAATCAAGTAAAACTTCATCATTCTATTTAAACCTTTTCCCATGAAGTGACCCCTATTACTTTTCCAGGCTTTACAGTATCTGTTTTTCTCAGCTTTCTTCCCAGTACACAGTCTTAGATTCTTCTGAAGAAGTTTGGGAACAGGAGCACTGGGAACACCAGCCATTCACTTGTTCTCCCCTGAAAAAGGCTGCTGAAGCTTCTTGAGTGAAAGGCAGTGGAGTACACTTTATGGCAGAAGCATAACAAGGCATGTGGCATCCTGTTGGTGTGTTGGGTTTGTTTTGTGGTTTGGTTGTTTTTTGATTTGGTTTTTTTTAGAGGAGGAATCTCTGCAAAATTCTCTAGAATCCCTCTTGCTAGAAGTTCAGATGCAAACATCAAAATTTCCTTTGGTGGCTGATGGTTTAAATAATAGACTAGCTCAAGCCCAAGACTCCAGTAGAAGCAAAACAATAGAGGGAAAGTCTTTGTGGAAGAAAAGGTTTTCTTTTTACCTCATGTCCTCACTGACAAAGGTTAGGCAAAAGATGGAATATGATTCAGTCATCCCTTCTGGAAGGTTGCATACCTTTTGGAAAAAAAGGCAGAGGCATAAAATGAAGAATGCTTTCTTGGGGCTGAGGCAGGTGGGCCACAGAGAACTGGCTAGTTTGAAGGGTATGTATCTGGTACTGCAACCTGTATTATTATGGTTTCAGATAAGGACAGGCAAAGAGAAATTCCTTGACTTAAGACCATGTGTAGATCATAGTCTTAGTCCATAAATAATTTTTAAATAGCAAGGTTTAGCCATTTATACATCATCACAGATAATTACACTATGTTACCAAGTTTAACTCTTTTAAGTACAGGAAATAATTTATTAGAAATCTAAAGTGTGTTCCAGTACACCTGGATTTTTTTTCCAGAATGCGTTACATCTTATCTCTACATTGAATCTTAACATCTAGATGTTATAGTACTTAATCCATATAGTGTGCTAAAATGTCTCTCCTGCCCATTGACATTAAAGGAAGTTTTTAATGAGCATCTTCTATCACACTTGTCTTCTCTTACTCCTTTCCCTCCCTCTTTCCTTTCCTTCTCTTCCCTTCCCTCCAATCTTTTACTCAGTGACTTGTGTCTTTCTAAATAGAATTCTTGTGCCTCACCCAACTAGCATCTGGTCATTCTTTGAATCTCTCTAGGTTGCTTAGTATTACATTCTGCTTTAATTTATTTTAATATATCTTTTAGCATCGCATCATTTTTGCATTTCACCTCAAAATAAATATCAGGCTAAATTTAAACTTCCCAGACACTTGTTTTCAGTGCAATACATTATCTCTTATTCAGGATACCATTTGTGGGGCACTATTTTTTTATTTAACAGCTTTTGTGGTAATTTTGCCTTTGAGACTTTGAATATTTCACATAGGAGCTACTGTACTCGTGCTAGTGACTCAGTTTGTCACAATCTCAGAAAGTCAGGGTTGTTGCTATAATCAGTGCTTCATAGACCCATGCTGTGATTCTCCCCCCCACCCCCGATCTTTATAAAAGAGCTTTTTTTCCTGTTCTCTCCTTCGCATCTCCCTTATTTTACTAACAGCTAAAGTTTTATTTACTTTTTTGAAGGCTGGAAGCACAAATTTTTTTTTTTTCCTGGTACATTCCCAATGTTTTTAATCTATTTTCCAATATAATTTGAAATTAGTCTGGTAAATTCATTAGTCAGCTTCTTAATATCCTTATCCAAGTGACAAGCATGGTCACTTGGAGCTAATGGTCTGTAGATCTGGTATTTCCAAACTATTTCCCTATTGCATTTTATTGCTGATGATTTTTAGAAGCTCTTCGTTAGTTTGATTGCCCAAGTATCTCTCTTCTCATTCTTAAGAATTTGTGTGTGTGTGAAACACAGTACTGCAGCCATTATGAAATCATAACTTTTCCTGTATTTTATTCTTTCTTTCTCTTTCATTTTAAGGTTTATTTTCTTTCTACTCTGAAAAAAGTTCTTATTTCACCATAAACCCATCAGCTGCTGTTACCTGGATCTGTACTTCTGTAGTACTTAGCTTACTCTTAAAAACCTGAGTTGATTCTTGGGTTTTGATACAGGGTATTTTATTCTTTAGTAATCCATTATGAAGAAACACAAAATCCATCTCACTCTGTGCACTTTTTTAGAGGAATTAGTTTGCTTTATTTTTACTATGATGTCTCTAGGAATTCTCTAATGCCTTATAAAGTGGTAGATTTTACTTCTATCTGCCTCTGTGTCAGGACAGGTTTATTTATTTGTTTTTAAGAAATTCACTTGTACTCCTGCGTTCTAGGCGTCTCTTGTTCAATGCTTAGGTAGTTACATGTGTGCCAAATTCCCTTATATCCAGTTCTTCCTTTCCTTTCCTGGATGCAAATTCTTTAGGTAGAGTGTTTGTTTTCTTATTTATACATACCACTGAAAATTATAGGAACCATAATAGTGCATGCACAACATTCGTTGCCAGCGAGACGTGCAGCAAAGTTCTGTCTCAAATGTTCACGTCAGTATTTCTAGCACTGATCTGGAAACAGGAATCCAGCTGATTCAGGGAACTTTAACCATCGTAGCATACTTTCTCCTTTGCTTTTTATATTCTCATTATTAGGAGTAAGTATTTCTATCACAAACAGTGCAAGGATCAGCAAGGATAGGAGCCCCACTTTGCTGGGAGTTTTACGAGTGTGTTTCCTTGTGTATTTACTGTCGTACCTCACAAATATAATTTATCATTGCCCAAAATGGAACTTGAGGCTCTTAGCAAGTCAACATGACTACAGTCAAGGTTGATAGAGGATTTTCATTAAAGCATTTTACTTCACAGTTGAAATGGGTTAAGGGCACATGCAGTAAATCAACTTAAGCATTTTGCTTTGGATCAAGGTATGTTACAGAAGCCATTCTTTTGATTCTGCATATTTACTGCATTGTCGTTCACACTGCAGAGCAGTATCAGAGCACATGAACTAGATTTCTTTCAGAAGATGTGCTCCTGGAATGCACACAACATGCTCTAACCACAGACATTCAGTCCGTAAGAACAAACAGTAGTTAGTCTGAAGTAAAATCCCTGGAACAGGCATAGTTTCCCCTTTAGCTTCAGAAGCGTTTCTCTTCATAGATCTCCTGGTGCATTCTACTACTTGCTAGTGGAGCCATTGACTTGGTGGGTTTTGTGGCTCAGTTGTTGCACAGTATCTGCAAACACCATGATTTTGCGTGTGAAATCCTACAGCTGTTGGGAACAGTTATACAGCTATAGCCCTCCACTCTTTACCCATCTATTGTATCCATCTAGTATGGCATTTCAGCATCCCTTCTGTTACTTCATAGCACTGACACTTAGTGCTGTCAGTCTCCTCCAAACTTTTTGTTGTTTGTACTTTATTCAGAGATGCTGAGCTAATTCAACCTTCTTTTCTCCATCTTCTGAGAACTGTAACAATTCTTTAATGTTACCAATGTTTAGAAAATAGTTAACAAAGTTAATTTTAAATTCAAAGTAAATAATCTCTAACTTTGGCGTTAGAAATGTGAAAAATGTATTGCCATGTACGACAACTGTGTTAATGTGTATGTTTTGGGTAGCTTAGAAAAAAATCAGATTTCCTTCAGAAAAAAAAAAACAAAAATACTGTTTCCTTAGTTGTTTTTATTTATTATTTGTGAAATAAATGCAGAATATTAGGTTTTGTCTAATTTGCTTTAATTCATGCCTTGTGAGATGAAAATAAATACAGAGATGGCTAAAAACTTCTATGCAAATATGTAATTGAACTTCTGTACTTGTAGAACTTAGGAAACTTGTCTTACCTTCAGAATCTGCTGTTCCTCTGAAACAGTGGAAATTGTAAGTGGAAAATAAAATCAGTAGAAAGTACTGGTGGAATAATTTCTACAGTAGATTTTAGCTATTTAGATTTCAGTGCTTGGCTTCCTTTTTGTTACAATCGTAGGCTTTTTTATTCTATTTAAAATGCTGCCGTTAAATAACTCATGTGATTAATAGCTGTTAAGACTTTTGGCCCTAAATTTCACTTAGTTAAGAGTGAAATATAAATATGGAATCAAGGAAAAACACAATGCCAGGCATATAAAGAAATCTGATTTCCTTGTTTAGTTTTGTGTTGGCTGTTTAGACTCAGGAATAGTCTACCTGTATAGTATATGTTGGTTTTATCAGATGTTTTTGAGAGCTCATCGAACACGTGTACCTCTTCTAGTATAAACCCCACTCTAGTCACTTTTGAAAGCTGTGTACAGCCTGTGTTTTCCTAAGAAATTTCATGTTGATCACTGTTAATTGAACAAAAAAAAAAAAAGAAAACCTGAAATGTATCTGAATAAGAGGAGAGGCTTTAGTGACAAATGCTTGGAAAATGAAGAAGAGATATACAGACCTGAAAAGGTTTTATAACACTCTGTTTAATGGAGCTTTATGAGGCTACTTTATCTTTGGGGTATTGATTCAGTTGAAATGCAGTAGAGTTCCGTAAGAAGAAAATTAATTCAGACTATACAATGAGTTCAAGTAAATTACTTTCAGCTAATTTAAAACTGTGTACTTGTATTGCCTGGAACACATTAATAATTTCCTTTTGAAGATCAGTGCTGAAGCTGCACTAAAGCAGTAAGTCAGCTGCTAAAATTATTTGTTTTCAATGTACCCCAGTGGTTATTGGCATTCCTTTGTTATTTAACATGCTCTTTGGCTACTGCTTTTCAGAGAAGATGGATTTTGGTCTTTTTGAAGTTTGAAAATTCAGTTAACAGATCTTTAAGGTCTGCATAGTAAGGTTGGTTGAAGGGCTATAGTTTAATTGAAATAAGCAGGCATGAATAACAGTATATTAATCAAGAATGAGTTGTTCACACTGAATTACTAATTGAAAGCTCGACTTTAAAAGATGCTGACAGTTTTCTTCTTAGTAAGGTACTTATGCAAGATTTTGACTTTAAGCCTGTGAGTAATCCCTCTGAAATTATATGGGACAACTTCAATTGTTTGGCTGGGGCTGTTCATCATTTTGTGGGGGAAAAAATTGCCTGCAACATTTCTGAACTCAATTTTTATAATAGGAAGTCAGTGCATTTATCTTTCTGAATGCGTAAGTGTTGGAAAATACGTAAATGAGTAAGGATCGTACTTCTGCCTGTCAAAAAATAGCTGTTCTGGGAGTCTTAAACCACTTAGACATGTTTAAAATACTACCTATTTACTGTGACCAAGCAGTCTGCTTGCACACTTTCTGAATGCAGTGTGTGCGCATCCATCATTAAGCTCTTCAGTGGTGGAATTGGAGGACCTGAAAATATCAGAGGAAGTGTTCATAGTGATTGTTTTCATCATTACAGTAAAGGAAGCAAAAGCCTTTCCATGAGTTTGCATAGACTATATCACAGTGGCTTATTAAACTCAAATGGGCATTTTAGGGAATTGCTGTAGTATTAGTAGCAATGCTTATGATTGGGAATATCTTGAACAGATGTTGGATTTGTAATGTCTTTCAGTAATTTGATATAGATCAAAGAAGTCAGTTGTAAAGCAGAACACACTGCTTTAACAGAATCCTTGAAATAATGACAGCAATAGGCATGTCTTACCTCCGGATATATTTTTTTATTCTGCTTGCTTGCTTCCAGATTTTCTTTGCTACATTGGAGTTACAGTTCTGTTCATTAACTGTAGTGTTTCTTTTGCACAGCAGAACAGTAGTGTGGCAAGTTAATCTAACAGGATTTTGAAAATCTGCAGATGTTATAATTGATCAGGCTATCAATTAAATAAATATTGACCTTGGAAACTCTCAAAAATTATGCCAGTTTGAGTTAAAGAAACTTAATTTAGCAATAGGTCTACCACCTACTTAGCTAGGTGGACATTATTGAAACACCTACCTGTTGTCTTGTCATCTCAAGGAATGAATGATAATTTTGTGTAAACAGTTCTTAGGAAGGATGTAGAGCCAAAAGCATTCCTGGTAATACTCACTGAGCTTAATTGGATTTATATAATGCTGAATTTGGCTTGTTATTGTAAAAGTGCTTGCCAGAAAATCTGTGGTTTGTACCTTGATTCTTCATGTTGTCAAGACTAAATTAATCAAGACACAGCCTAAAGATCATGAAAGTTGATTAAACTAATGCATCTGCAGTACTGCCTAATTTCTATACATCCTACAGAGTATTGAGGATAGTGTAGTATATTCTCTAGAGTGTATATGTAATGTATTAAATAGGGAAGGGGGGAAACTTTTGCTCATAGAGGCTGTGCTGCCAGCTATATCTTTATAAACCCACCTGCATCAGGTGGAATTCTTCTGGAAAACTTCTGTAGCACCTTAATTCTGATCTGTGAAGACCAATTAAAAAAAAGATACTTGCCTAGTGTTTTTGAACTTGGAAAGATGCTTGGATTATGCATTTGGGCCTCTCTATGAACTGCTAGCTACTCTAGGGTAAAATGAGTAGTGTGGAAGTGATTCACCTCACCTGGAATCAGGGAGGTTTTGAGGTGTCCAGTGCAGTTAGTTATACACAGACTGTGCAGCTAGGCTTTCCAAATGGCTTTGAACAAGAATAAGCAAAGCGTTTGAATTACAGTACACACAAAATACTATTTTAGAGGTTACCAAAATCCTTAAGGGAACACTGTAAATGTTTATCATAATTGACTTTGATGGTTATCCAAAGCACTGGCTCAGTTATGCATGCTTTTTTTTTTTCCCCCTGGGCAGCATGCAATGGGATTTTTGGGTCGCTAACCATGGAATGATACTAATGGCTTTCTTTTTTTCTCTTCATATCCCATTCTTTTCCATACCTTTTTGTTCATATTCTCCCTTTTTTTTCTGTTCTGTTTGCCTTATATGATTTTGACACCCTTCCATTCTACAGTGTGACCAAGATCAGTGCATTCAGAGCACTAAATTCGTTTTGCAGGCTGCTGCCACCCCCCTACTACAGAGTGAGCCAAGCATAACTAGTGAAGAGCTACCTTTACCAGGAAAGACTACTATCAGTGGGCCTTGTGCAACTCTAACTCTAGGGCAACCAACACCACCATCTTCTATGCCAAATCTCACATCAGATACAGGTTTGACAGACATGATGCCATTAAAAGAGGAACACGAAGGTCATCAGTTTCTCACTCCTGAAGAAGCTCCATCACCCCCTGGGATGCTGCCAAGTGGAAGTCCTATTACACACAGCCATACAATGCACGTCCTGAGTCTAGCCAGCCAGGATTCATTGCATGAAGACTCAGTACGTGGTCTTGTGAAGCTTAGCTCAGTTTGAACAGCTTTTTTGAACATTGCACCATTTCTTGGTGTCTATACAAATCTCTGCTTAACAGGAATGACACTGCAGTACCACTGTAAGACTTCGTAACATGCCTGTAATGGAAACTTTATTGCGTAATGGAGTCTACTAAAAAGACAAGTTATTTTTCAATGGAGCTACAGCATTTTTTTGACCAGGTTGTTAATGGTTGTGCTTTGATGGTGACTGCATTTTATTTTTAAGCAAAACCAGAAAAGGTCAATAATCTTGTTTCCTGAAGCTTGGGTACAGCAAGTTGGAATTCAGCCTGTAACAAACATCATGTACAGTACAAAAGAGAGAGATTCTTGGATGTAAGTGTCATGCTCTGTGTTCTATGCTCTTGTAATACACACTTGTTAAGGCTTACCACACTTGTGGCCAGAATGATCTGCACTTACATGTTATGCTACTAATATTTGAGATAGAAAATTACCATTCCATTTGTTAATACAAAAAAAAAAAAGACTGCAGATATGGATTTGCATGCCACGCTACAGTATGTGTTACAGTGGTGTTGGTATTAAGAGAAAGTGCTGCTTTTTTATTTGTGACTTTCAAAGTGCTGTTTCATTTAAAGACAGTGCAACAGACAAATTAATGGACTATATTATTTTTTCAATTAAAATTTATTTTAAATTAATCAGTGGTGCCTAGAAGATGGAGAGTTACTGATTTGATCATGTTGCATATCATTTAACCTTCTGTTTAAGTGTTTAGAGTGAGGTATTGTGTTGTGCCATACCACAAGATTCTTCCACTCCCTAATGTGATACAATTACCTGTGGACCTCCAATAAAATGACATCCTCTATTTCTTGGACATGTGTACAGTTATCCTTGCAGCTTTCCTGGGGAAAGAGGGGGAAATCATGATTTGTTGACATAGCTTGTAAAGATTTGACTGGGATGTGTTTACATAATGAAACCAGAGCTACGGAGGAAGAGCTGGTTACAATTAGGATTGCTTCAGCATCTTTTGTGGTTTTGTTTGAAATGTGTATTTTTCCCATAAGAAGTCTTTATTTGGAAATGGTAGAGTTAGCCTCTGCTTGGACTGTAATTCTGTGTTCCTTATCATATGGCTAAAGGGTGAGGGGCTTGAGATTTGAGACAAAGACAGCTTAGTGAAGCAATCTTAAATTGTTAACAATAGACTGCAGCTGCTCCCAGACATCATCCTTCATTTGTATTTGTCCTTTAATATTTTAAATTGAAATCTTGATTTTGTAGAATTCTTCTGTGCTTTTTTTTTTTAAGTAAAGCACAACAAAAAAGTTGAAGATATTTTTATAATTATTTTTCGTGATAGCTGAAGAGAACCTTAGTTAAGCTGGGAAAGTTTAATAGCTTTAATTCTGTATTTACCATGCTTTTCAGGATGTGCAACGTGGATTCTTCTTTTCTCAGGACAAACTAAGTGCTGAGTATGCTTTATCTGATGCTTCTATGGCATGAAAGTGTTCACCAGTTAAGAAATGTAACAGTTCTGTATTGTTCACCGTGGTCATTCACTGACACCAAGATAAAAATCTTTTTGTTTTTACTTTCATTGTTGAAATTGAAGATATCAGCCTGCAGAAAATCAGTCACCCACGCTATTGAAGCTTCAGACAAGATACTGACAAATACCCTACTCCTCTAAGATTTCGTAAGCAGTCTGATTCTCTAATTGATGATGCTAGCTTTGACCTAATTCACTGTGTAGAACACAGCAAAACTTTCTGTCTCTAAGTGCTGTAACGGGTCTACCAAAGAACCTCTGGCAGACAAGTCTGTCCCAGCTATTGGAGCCACCCTCCCAGCATTTTCCTGAAGCTGGGACAGTTTTGAGTCCTTTCCACCAGCCAGACTGTAGTGACTGACATGTCCCAGTTGGCTGGTCTCCCAATAAGCCCCAAGTATTGGCACTTATTTCTGTGTCTGCTCTTGCAGAAGAGTCGGTGATGCTCATCATCTTGCTTTCATCTTTCCCTGTTGTGGCTTCTCATGTATGATGCCATGAACATCTGCATTAAAGCAGGTAATGGATTGAGGACTGGAGATACTGGTCTCGTAGGCCTGGGTAAAGAATCCCGGCTTTGAGTTTGTAGACCAGTACTTGACTGAATCATTATCACATAGGTGTCTGTGAGTAGTTAACTGCAGATGCATTACTCACTACACAGAAGGACAAGTCAAATTTTTTTAATGTGGTATCAAAACTTCCCACTCGTAGCAGTAATGATGAGGATCACTATTTTAAGGAAATTGTTCTTTTTAAGTCTCCCTGAAGTACCCGAGGGATTTTATGCTTCCAAGAATACCAGCTTCGTGACAACATTTGTATGTCATTGCCACTAGGGAGTAGTGCAGAAAGCTGCACATCAGCTCTGCATACGATAAAGTTAGTGTCAGTTTTAACATGAAACAGAAGGAGGACAGCATTAAAGTTTTTATGCTGTTTTCCATGTGAAACTTGTGCTCATGCTTTTCACCATCATTTTTTTTAATCTCTTGTTTTGTTTATAACTGAGGTATAAGAATTACCTAACAAAATTGAAACAGATGTGCTACTTAAAACAAACTGGGGGGAGGGGGGGGTGTTAGGGCTTTTTTTTTTTTTTTTTTTTTTGTAGTTTTTAAGATCACAGCCTTATTTTTTAACACGTTGTTTATGTTTTTAAGTTTGGCACATGAGAATAAATTCAATACTTTGCATTTGACTATCTAGATATTTATATCACCCTTATTTTAAGTCTATTTTTCCTTCCCATCTCTGTCTTTTAAATGGTGACATCTCTAACCTCCCTGACACAACTGCCTTGTGAGGACATCTGCTGGAAGATTTCAGAACTAGGTCTGTTAACCCATATGGTGTGGTACTTGCAGTCTTTGATTGACAGCAGGCGGTGATTTATAGAATCATAGAATCATTTCAGTTGGAAAGGACCTTTAAGATCAGTGAGTCAAACTGTTAACCTAACACTGCCACTTCCACCACTAAACCCCATGTCCCTAAGCGTCTACATGTCTGTTAAATACCTCCAGGGATGGTGACTCAATCAGTTCCCTGGGCAGCCTGTTCCAGTCCTTGACAACCCTTTCAGTGAATAAATTTTTCCTAATATCCAATCTAAACATCCCCTGATGCAACTTGAGCCCATTTCCTCTTGTCCTATTGCTAGCTACTTGGGAGAAGAGACCAACACCCACCTCACTACAACCTCCTACCTGAAGGTAGTTGTAGAGAGCGATAAGGTCTCCTCTCAGCCTTCTCTTCTCCAGACTAAACAACCCCAGTTCCCTCAGCCACTGCCCATAAGGCCTGTGCTCCAGACCCTTCACCAGCCTTGTTGCCCTTCTCTGGACATGCTCCAGCACCTCAATGTCTTTCTTGTATTGAGGGGCCCAAAACTGGACACAGTATTCCAGGTGCGGCCTCACCAGCGCCGAGTACAGGGGGACAATCACCTCCCTGCTCCTGCTGGCCACACTATTCCTGATACAAGCCAGGATGCTGTTGGCCTTCTTGGCCACCTGGGCACACTGCTGGCTCGTGTTCAGCTCAGGTCCTTTTCCGCCGAACAGCGTTCTGGCCACTCTTCCCTAAGGCTGTAGCATTGCATGGGGTTGTTGTGACTCAAGTGCAGGACCCAGCCTTGTTGAATTTCATACAACTGGCCTTGGCCCACTGATCCAGCCTGTCCAGATCCCTCTGTAGAGCCTTCCTACCTCAAGCAGATCAACACTCCTGCCTAACTTGGTGTCGTCTGCAAGCTTACTGAGGGCGCGCTCAATCCCCTCATCCAGATCATTGATAAAGATATGAAACAAGACTGGCCCCAATACTGAGCCCTGGGGAACACCACTTGTGACTGGTCACCAACTGGATTGAACTCGGTTCACCGCAACTGGGCCTAGCCATCCAGCCAGTTTTTTTACCCAGCAAAGAGTATGCCCGTCCAAGCCATGACCAGCCAGGTTCTCCAGGAGAATGCAGTGGGAGACAGTGTCAAAGGCTTTACCAAAGTCTAGGTAGATGACATCCACAGCCTTTCCCTCAACCATTAATCGTGTCACCTTGTCATAGAAGGAGATCAGGTTAGTCAAGCAGGACCTGCCTTTCATAACCCATGCTGACTGGGCCTGATCGCCTGGTTGTCCTGTAGCAGCAGGTTGATTGAAGAGATGCCTCTAAAAGGGTTTTGGGTCCTTTCCCCTCACCTCCATCACAACTGTCTTCAATCATGAGTGCTCCCTTCACTGGAACTTGTATATACATCTGGAATGAGTGAGCAAAGTAGCTATTCATCACCTACTTTACAGATTTGATTTTTTAATTTTATTTTGGTGTTTTGAACTATGATTACAGAGTATGGACACTAGGGATTTGAACTGATAATCCTAGTCAATACTGCACAGGGGTTTTCCCACCTTTTTTCTTTGACAATTAGCATACTAATACTAAATCGTTCTTTCCATATTTGTCTGATTTATAAATGTAGAATCAAAGTGGAAGTTGATATTTTCAAAAAGTAAATGTTGGGGGTTTTTTTTCTTAAAAATCTAAAATCTTTGTGTGAAAACTGGTTAGTTTATCTGATGAAAAATATTTGTTCTGCTTTGGGTTTTTTAAATAACATTTTTCCCTTCTAGGTGACTATATAATATTCTATGTAGAATGAAATACAGTGCTTCATAAAATGTTTTTAAAGGCTCTTTATTCTTGTGATTTCTCAAAGACATTTCTATTTTAAAAGGGAGTTTTATATTTATATCAGTTAAGCAGTATTGTAATAAATGTCAAAATATTACTGTGTTTTTGTATAACACTGCATCCTTTATAGACTTTTCATCTGTTCATGGTAACTGCTTATACAGGTAGAAGTATTTCTGCATAAAGTGGTTAATGCATCCATTAAAAATATCTCATAGATGGAAGATTAGCTGTTTTGCAGTTGATCCCAGTGAATGATCCTAGAAGCAGCAAACTGATCTCATAAACCCAAAGACCTATGGGTTAGCAGCGTGTATTACAAGGGAGATGACCAACTTGTGATACTGGTGATTTTGTATTTTAAGTCTATACGGTAAGTTTAATAGGTCATGGTAAGTAAATTATTGCCTAATGTTAAAAATATTAAATGAAGGCGCATCTCTGTAGAACTAATAAAATTGAATTTCTGTTTGTCTTTTAATTCCCAAATTCAGTACAGCTTGAAGAACAACTCAGCAATGTTAGAGGGTTCTAATCCTTACTTTAGTTCTCTTCTCTTTTCAATTATATGTGGGAACTGTCACCATGTATTTGTTGATATTTTTTTTTTCCTCCCCTTCTTATCAGCAGTGGTCCCCTGAAGATGAGCATGATATGTTGGGCCTCAGACCAGCCTGACACTGTTTTAAAAATCAATTGCTGCCCAAGTGATTTTGTTTTAAGGGCTGAAGTGAGATGAGGTAGCATACTTCAACACACTTTCAAATATTCTTAGGCCCAAAAGGTGAATGGAATGTGTTTTAGACAGTTGCATACAGATTTAGTTCATTTAAACTAGAACTGTCCTGGTTTTCAGGATCCATCTGGGTCAGGGCTTCCTGGTTTTGATTGCCTGCCTGCCTGCAAAGACATTTCAATTTGACATCTGGCTGAGAGCACTGCTTGGACTCCCAAAAGACTGGTGGGATTAAGTGAGCTAGTTAAACCTCTGCAAATCTGGATTATTTCTGAGTTGATGCAGCAATTCAGTTCCATCACCAGAAGGCAACTATCTGTTACCATTCAACTATAGAATTTGAAAGTTCACCACAAACAATGCAGGGCGGAGAGGAGAACAACTTTTGGATATTACGAAGAGATAAAACAGGACTTTGTTTTTAAGGTAGGTCAGAGAGGACGAGAATAAGAAGATGCAAGGAAGAAGACTGGGTGAAAGCAGAACAGAGAAGATTAGCAGGTGACATGGAGGAAAAGGGGAATTACCTGTAAGCTGTGGAAGGAGAAGGAGGGGGAATAAACAAAAAAGTCACATGGGGAAAAAAGAGGACAGCTGTCAATATTAATCAAACAAATTTTTTTTTAAAAGTCAAGATAATTTCTCACTGGTATTCAAATATTTTTTGTGAGAAATTTCTCAAAAATCATTCTAGAAAAAAAAAAGAGAAATAAGGTCAGACTTTTGAGAGAAAGCAGCTGTAGGAAGATGGTGAGAAAAATGCAAGGAGCTGATCTGCCCTCAAGCTCCTCTCCCCTAATATCTTTTCCTACTTCTGTTTTGAAAATACATCTGTAAATATAAAAACAGGTGAAATCTTGGTCCCTTTGAAGTTGATGGGAAGCTTAAGACATTGACTATGCTAAAAATGGCAATTGCTTTAGCATTTTGCATTTCCATACTGATAATTGTATTAGCATTCTGTATTTCCATACCAAAAGTGCCATTGCACGGGGAAAATGGTGTAGTATGGTTCTGTGTTTCTTGGTGATGCCTTCATTAAGTTCACTCACCTTAAAGTAAAAGTATTTTCCTAAGCAGTAGTCTCACCAATTGGACATGAAACCTGGAATTCAGTCAGAGTTTCTGTGACTAGTGTGCAAATAGGAATTAAGACTACAGGCTAGATAAACTTTGTGGTTTACAAACCAAAAAGATCTGTCCCACAGAGATAGATTTACTTCACAGTATATACTGAAGTCAATTCCACTGGCAACAAAACATTAATGCCAAGGTTGCCTTGATGTATTTTATGCCCTTCCCAACTTCAGCTACATTGCTTCTTCTGAAAACTTGGAAAAACAAAACTAAGTTTAACCCTGCTATAATTTAAATCTTCCCAGACCCGAAGCTGGTAACAGCTGCTGGAACTTACCTGTGTGCATTTCGGTGCAGTTATACAAAGGACACAAAGGGACCACCTTAAAGCAAGTTGGCCAAGTGATCTGTGATGTGAGGAGAACTCTTGGAGCCTTTCTTGAGCTCCTCTCAAACGCACCATAAACAATTGAGAAAAGGATGTGAATGTAGCAGGCTCAAAAGTGTCTCACTTTGGGGTTACGCTCTATAGTCTGCCCATAGCAATCTGCAGGGATCTGACTGCGCTGGGGGCTGCCAGCTGGGAGGTGGAAGACGAGGTGGGCTGTATAGGTGTCGTACTCATTAGGGAATGAACTTCAAAGAATGGTGGAAAGTTCAGTCAAGGTGGTGGCACTGTAGTTAAAGCAGCGTTCGCGTGACAGGTATGAGGAAGTGATTCCTGTTGCGTACGTGTTCGCTAAGCACGAGGGTTTTGGTAGCAAAGGTGTGAAAGTCCCATGACCTGTTTCCTGAGTCTCCTGCACTGTCAGGAGAGAGAGCGCTAGTGCACAATGGGTTCACACAGTTTGTCACCATGAAAGTTCATTTTTCTGTTAAAAAAAGATACTTATAGGTGAGAGTATTAATTTAATTCAGTGTAAGCATGTGCGGTTATTGCATGGTTTTGCACGTGAACCACAACTTTGTTGCAGTAAACAGAAAATTGGTTACAGGATCTCTAATTTGTCTGCCCTGCTACGTGCCTTGTCATAGTGCAGCAGTTGGTTGTGGTTATTGGCTGGAATAGGAAGGGAGGAGTTCCTGGCAGAAACCTCAGCTAGACAAGCTTTCTTTTGTTTTCTTTTTGTAACAAAGTGTTAAGTTCCCTTCTAGGTAGGTCACAGAAAAATAAAAGCATGCTCAGTAGCGCTGACTAACCAGCTAAGTTTCTAGCATGCAGAAAATACCTAATATTTTTGTGTACTTGGTTTGCTTTCTAAACTGAAAGGAAAAACAAGGTTCTGGAAAGTTTCCACAGATTCTGAAAACTTCAGCTGAAAAACCTTTTGGAACACAAGTGGTGTTTAATCTTTAAATAAATAGTAGGTTTATGTATTTAGTATTTAATTTATTACCTATATGACTTTTCATCTCTATTGGAATATTAAAAGAACATCTCAAAGTCCTACTGTTGTTTTCATATTCACAATGTCTGTCTTTTATTGTAGTTACGTTTGAAGAAGAAAATGAGGTTAAATGCTTTATTCCATAATTACATGAGTAGCAGCTGTTTCTAATATTCTTGTCTTACTCTTGAATATTTTTCTCTCATGTCAAGGATTAAAATTCTCTTCCAGCTGTAAATCAGTATTCTGTAACACATCATACCTTGTTTTTTTAGTTATTTAATAATCAAATTTCTGATAGGATAAGTCAGGAATACTAAAAACAGTTTACACAAATCAGGGAAAAAAAAAACCCAAACCCACACTATTTTTTAGTACTTGTGGCACAAGCCTTTACTGTACTGTAATAGAATTAGTGCAGTTGATATTAGATGAGTTGCTCTAGATTCCAGATTGCAAAAAGAGAGGCAGAGAAAATCCATATCTTCCATTTTAGGGTATCTTTTCCCATCCATCCTCCTGTTTCCCCACCTCCTTGGAAAATCCAGGGGCAAATGAGCTTGGGATCCTCCAGCCTGGCAGACAGATGCATCTGACTCAGCCTTTACCCCCTTAGCCACACCACCCCTCTGTGTGCTCACCCAGCACCCTGGTACGCAGCTTCCCTTACTTCTGTGGCCCCTGAGAAACCCTCAGTCTGCAGCAAAACATGCCCGGCTTCCTACGGCTCTTTGACACGGGGATGCTCTTGGAACCAGCACTGTCATTGAGCTCATCGGGGAGTTTTTCTGGAGGGCACAGGAGGCACACAGGAACAGGAGGAGTTTCTCAGTTGCTTGTTTTCACAAAAAGCACAAGATTTTTGTATTTTCAAGACCCCTACCCTTTTATATAATTTGATTGAAATATATTCTTATTTAGAGGCATGGAAACACACACACGCACTGGTCGTACACTTGCATAGGAAACCAGGCTGAAAAAGACTTGCGTTAACAGGCTAAAATATGTTACGGGAAAGGTATATATGGGTGAGGAGGAAGTGAGAAGACATATATTCAGAACTTTTTGACTAAATGCCTGGGACTGAGTTTCTTCTGGCCTTTGGTTCTGTACATATCCACATTAGTATTTTAATGCACTTTGGAAATCAATTTTCCTGTTATCTCTGCTTAGCACTTCAGCTCATATTATGCAGCAGTCTTGTAATAAGAACTAGATTTCTTTTAAATAAACAAATAAACCAGAAGATGGGTTCCAGTGGCATACCTAATGCAATCCAAATGTTAACAAGACCAGACTGGAGCTAGTCCAGAGCTTCTATCCCTAAAACACGTACAGTGTGGACATCAGGTCATCAGCACCAAATGTCTTGCTACAGAGATTTATGCATATTATGCTCACTTCTTGTGAAAGTAGACATAACCATATAGCTATAACCATAGACAGATTTCCCAACAAATTTGTACTGTTCCTCTCATTCATAATGCTGAAGTTGTGTTCTTCCTTATTGAAAAAAAGAAGTATCAGTATACCTAGTAATCTGTAAAATTTAACTTTTGTGAATTTATAGGGCATGTTTCTTTAAAATATACAAAATAATTCTTACATGAGGAAGTCATTAACAATGTGCCTAGAAAATGCTCCTGGAATTTTGTCAAATGCAAGACTAACACATGCAATTCAGGGATGCGCTTTCAGTAGCATCACATACCTCCATGAGCTCCCCACTCACTCTGACCACCTGTTGTCTAGAAACCCTAGGGCCTGATTTCTTGTAGATAGCAGTTTCATTAGTTCATGAGCCTTAACATGTATTACTATAAAGAGATGGTTTCTGCTGGTAAGGCTTTGTTTTAATTTATGCAAATATATTTGAAGAGATTAAAATGTGTATTATTTTAACTATTTATGTTGTTTCTGAATTATGGCAAGTTTTGTTCCTCTCCTATCCGCTCACTAGTCAGTTGCTCTGATCTTACATTCTTGACATAATAATTAGTGATCCTGATGCCTGAGGAATGGATTCATGTTTTGAGACTGATGGTTTCATTTCTTCTTCCTACATGTTTCCACTGGCTATAATGACAATAGCATCCTACAGAATTTTACTAACACATATTACAAGAATAATTAAGGAGCACAGCACTGATTAGAATACATACATAAAATGTTTTAAAGATACATATTTCTTTCACTGACTGTAAGGAAAGAACATCAGATTACATTAGAGAAAATAGAAGTGTGTTGGATTGTATCTAGTCTCATATGAGCAGTATCGCATTCATACAAACTGATACTTGTCTGTTGTCACTAGTGTTAGTGGGAATGTAAAGCAATGAAAGTTTAAAGAGGTAGCCTCGAAGTCTTTAATTTAGTGTCTTTCCACTGAGATACACAGCAACAAGTTGTTCATAGCACCAATACAGTGACAGATGCATTGCGTATACGTCATGAGGGAAATAAGAGCACGGATGCTCCATGGAGCCTGTTATGTGATCCACAATGACTGTGCAAACTAAGCACACGTACAGGCCTAAAAATTATGACTTGTTAGTACTTTATCTTATTCTAGGTATTAGCTGTTGACCCAGCATGCTATTCACATTATCGGTGCTTGAACATCTGTGTTATAGACATTTGTTTATACTGAGAATTCTGTACTAAAAGTACTTACGCTGTAAGTAATCAGTCCCAAAACACATGGAAATATCTCTCTTGCTTTTTCTGAAGGTGGCTTTTGCTCACTTATCTTAGAAAATTTAAAAAAAAAAAAAATTTAAAAAAATTTTTAAAAAAGGAGGGCTTATCTTTGACACCAAAAGCTATTTTCTCCCTTTCCCCAGCCGGAGACGCAACCATACATGAGACCAACAACTTCTGTTTTCCTGCTCTGTGCTTTGGTAGCCTGCTCCCACAGTAACCAGCAGGTTATCCGTTCCCAGCTGCAGTCTTGCATGCTGCTTATCTGCACAGGTCTTGCTGACTGGTAATTGTACTGGTAACTGGTAAGTATGAGTCAGATACTGGTTGCCCTGAAGTGGACTGGTACGTATGAGTCAGATACTGGTTCTCGCTTGCTGACCTGTTTCTTTCTAGAAAATCCATACGGTTTAAAGGATAGTAGCACTCAAAAAAGAGAAAGAGCTTTTCAACTCATTCTTTATGGAATCATAGAATGCTTTGGGTTGGAAGGGACCTTTAGAGGTCACCCAGCCCAACCCCCCTGCAGTGAGCAGGGACAGCTTTAACTGGATCAGGTTGCTCAGAGCCCCATCCAACCTGACCTTCAATGTTGCCAGGGATGGGGCCTCCACTACCTCTCTGGGCAACCTGTTCCAGTGCTTCACCACCTTCATTGTAAAATATTTCTTCCTTATATCTAGTCTAAATCTATCCTCCTTTAGTTTAAAACCATTACTCCTTGTCCTGTCCCAACAGGCCTTGCTAAAAAGATTGTCCCCATAAGGGTTATAATTAGGCAGTTTTATATAACTAAAATGTTTGAGTACTAACATGCAGTAAAGAACATGCAGCATAAAATGATTAGTTATTAAGATTAATTTTACAATTTGCAAGTAGTTTAGAAATATAACCATATGTGTGTCTTTGTGTGAAATCAGAATTTTGGATATTTGTCTTTAGCATGCTAGTAAGTCTAGATAAAATATGGAATTTCCAACAGAAGAATACAGCTTTTTTTTTGTCCTCTGAGGGCAAAATTTCTGACCCACTGCAGGCAGCCCCAGTTAATTAAAGGATTTATATTTATTTTGGTTTTACCTTTTCAGAGGTACATAAATGACAAATACTGTGCTGGTTTAACATTATTCTTGACATATGTAGACTTTCATATGAGCCATATTTTCTGAATAAGATGAGAGATTAAAAGAACAGGGTACTATTCTTGAGTGTTGAAAGTCTGTTCTATTTTATTTTTTTTTTAAACACAGCTTTTCAACACTGTGTCTATTATATCGGATAATGTATAACCCAAATCAACAGTAAAACAAATATCCAGGTTTGGTGTCTCACCAAGGTGCTCTGCTGACTTCACAGAGCCAGGTGCCATCCCTGGCAGCATCATGGTGCAGATCTGAGGTGCTTTTTCTGTCCTCACTAATTTAGGCAGTGTTTTGCTCCATTATTTTCAATGGTAAATCTTTTTCTAATGGGCAATGCAATCAGTTGCAGTTCTGCCCCAAACAAGGAGCAGAAAATGTTTTCATGTTTTCTCTGTCATTTGAGTTGCATAAATACTTATCTCCATAATTTGTCCTGCAGTTTCTTCTTCTAGGTGGCAATGACTGATTCTGGATGTTCCTCTGTCCTGCTTTGTTTTTCTGATTTCGTTGTAAGGAGGATGTTCTACTAGGAAGTTTCTTCTATGGGATATTTAGCAATGTTCCTCTTTGATTTCTAATTACATGTCTCTGGAGGGGGAATCAACTATAAACAGAGTTTCAGATGTTCGGTTCTTAAGTTGGAGACTGTGAGGTCTGTAGCTTTCCTTTGGGCCTCAAATGTCATGTCTTCTCTTTGAGACAGGACTTTAAATGCTTTTTATTTTTTTTTCCAGGTTGTGTAGGTCTGTATTAGTTTCCTTAGTGAACATAGGAATTTACAAGTATAACAAAGATGCAGTTACATTTATAATCAAGTGAGTAAATAAATATTTAGCTTTTTCCAGTGATGCATGAACTGAAAGAAGTTTTCCCCACAGTTGCATAGGTTTCAAAGAATAGGGGGAAAACAAGATTGTATTGGTTTTGTCAATGAAATATGTTTTTAAAACAAACAAAAATCCACATTCAATTCACATGCAAAAAATTGCTGCTCTACATTTCTGGGCTTTTTCAGTAGTCCTTTTTTCTGGCCACACTCACCTTTGTTACTTGCACTTAAATGTCACTTGTCACCACTACTCTGACCAGTGTTTGTAGTTGCTTCCTAAATTAGAAACACGCCGATTTTGAGTTTGAGCTACGTGATGGAAGAATATATTACCTCCCCCTCTCCACTTGAAGGCCCCGGGCTATCAATTTCCTGCCCCAGACTCATATTTTCTGTGATTCTTTACCACAGCAGCATGAGTGTCTCCCACGGCTTTCCAGTGCCGCTCCATGTATCCCCGCAGGGGGCTATTGCGGTCCAGCTGCCGGGCTCTGCGTTGGTCCTTGCTGGACACAACTTCACAGGGATCCTGCCAGTCCTCCAACCTGCCTCGGGCTCTCTGAATGGCAGCCCTGCCCTCAGCACATTGACCGAACCCCCACCTCCACCCCACACAACAGTTTGTTGTCATCATTCTCCCATAGCTTCAAGGGTATTAGGAGGATGCACACCCACATGTGCACACACACAAGCTTGGGATGATTGCCCAAGTCAATTTTTCCTTAGAAAACCCTTCTAAACAATCCGTACAATTTTGCTTTATGCTTTGATTTCCTTTACATGCAAGTCCACTATGGCATGGACTTTCAGCCATGTACATCTAATACTGACTAATACAGACTTTGTTCTCCTGTTCAAAGAAAATATGCCTTAGAATTGAGCTTCTTTCAATGTACTTCTGCAGCTCCCCAGTGTTTCTGAGTTTTATCTAAAGTAATTCCTTGAGCTCATTTGACAGTCTGCTGAAAGCTTCAAGATAGCAGATTACTTTGTGTAAGTGGCTTGGTGGATGACTCAACCTATAAATGATTTAGTACCTGTCTTTCCAGAAGGGATGAAGCTAGGTTATGTGTTCTATAATTCAGAAAATACTTAACACTTGAGTGAACAGGCATATACAAAAAGAAACATGATTCACCCAGTATTAGAGCAAATCTGTTGCTTGCAGTTTTTTTTTCTTTCATCATTTTTCAGTGTTCATCATTTGAAGCTCAGTAATGTCGGGGATGTAGGATTATGCACCCAGGTCTAGAAGGCAGCAAGAAGAGTAACATTGTACTGTTACACTGGAGCATTTAAAACTTACTGGATTATAAAAGCAAATGTTGTTTGTTGTTTTTTCTTTCAGAATAACTGCTTAGTATAGTGCAGTTGGGTTTGATGATGTGGTAGTTCAGTCCTACAGAAAACGTAATGGTTCTTTTCCTGGGAAAATATGTATCTGCAGCAGGTGTCTGTGCTGTAAACGTATATATTGTTTATCAGATCATCTTAAGATGCATGCTCTTCCATTTGTTTAATTAAATGTTTATTTACTGAAGTATAATTCATAGCCACTGTCATCTTAAAAAGGAAAGTTTCCAGGCAATAATTGTGCCCCCTTGCAACAATATGGGAATTTTCCACTGCAGTTTTTAGTTAAACTGGTGAAGAAATACTCTGTGAAGTGGACCAACATGACACTTGTGTGTAACTATAGTCTGTAGCACTTTATGAGGTGAAGACCTTGTTCCTGAAATGGGAGTTTCACTGGGAATTAATATATTTATCAATCAAAGAAAAATAATTGCTTTTTTCTGGATCTGCTGTAGACAGTTATGTAGAAGATACTTCAGACAAATGAACCAGACAAATTAAGAGACCACAGAAAACTCACCTCCACCATTCATAATAATTTTTACAACAGGAGGACATTGCAAAAGGACCAATTCCTCTCAGAGCAGCATTCTTTTCTTTGTGGAAACTATTGTGTCCTTTATTGGCAATCATTACTTCTATAAAAACTTGTTTTGACTACATTGCAATACCTGAAGAATTCATGTTCTGGAGGGGAAAAAAAAAACCAGCCATGAAAACACCCCGCATGATTAGCAAAACGGTTTGGGGGTTGGTAGTATATGGCAGCTATTTAGTGAACAGGAGAGAGTTTTGTAATCATTCTCATGAGCAAAAAAAGGACCCCACTTCCAAGAGATAAAATTTTGCCTGCAGTCAAGGTCTTCTGAAAATCTTTTCCTACCCACCTGTACCACTGTGAAATTGGCTGAGCAATTACCATCGTATGTAACAGGTATTGGAAGCTAGCACACGTGGTATTACCCAAAACCTTGTCATCCAGTGATTTGATCAACTGAGATTTAGCTAAGATTAACAATTAGAAAAAAAATCCCTTTTCAAATGACCTCCCTATTGCTCTGTCTGCCAAGGTTTGAGTCACTGTTGCCTCAGGTTAATGTTTTGCAAGAACAATTAAGTAAATAGGTTTACATCGATGCCGAGTTCAATTCTTAAAATGTAGAATCAGTACTCTGTGGGGATGAGAGTTAGATGCATGTGTGAGCTAGTAAACAGATCACATTTTGCTGTCGTCTCTTGTTTGCTGTTTTAATGTTGCCCTCAGTAAATTCTGGGGTTTGGAGTTTTTATTTGTCTTTTCCAAGGAAGTGAGAAGCTTTTGTGTCTTTCAGGAAATCAGCTGGTTTTTTGTCTGCTTGAAGCCTCCCAGTCTCAAAATTAGGGTCATTTGTTCTAATTTAGCCCATGTCCTAGGCTCTGGGAAGAGAAAGTTTAGCTCTAGAAGGAAGTGAAATATATTTTGTAAGGGTGTTTTTTTTGTTCCCCACCCCTGTTTTCACTGCGAGGAAACTAAATTAGAGGTATGTGGTCCAGTAAAGTCATTAAACTGGTATTAGGACTGCAGTAGATTACATTTCACCGAAAGCAAAAGCTATGGGTTGAAAGTGTTAAACCCCAGGTTAAATTCAAGAAATATTCACTAAGAAGTATTGCTGGAAGGGACCCTGAAAGCATCTAACCCATCCTTGTATCCCGACACATAGGAATACCTGTCTCGGTAACACCTGAGCAATTTTTGCTTATACTGTGTGTAATGAGGGAGACTTCACAACCTCTCCAGGCTCACACCTTCTGTTGCTTCAGTAGCCTCACCATTAGACACATTTTCTTACCGTCTAAATTAAACCTCCCACATTGTAACTCGCTCCCATTACCCCATGTTGTGGCTGTTTGGGGCGTGTTGGGCAGACTGGGCTTTTCTCAGCACTGGCAGCTGCATTTTTCTTGGACTAAAACTCTGCTAGTTTGCTCTGGTGGGGCTGCAGCTCTCTGGCCATGCTCATTCCCCTTCTCCCAGGTCTTGCCATGCTGGCAGCACCCCATAAGGTGTAAGGCCTGTGGAAAGCCAAATCTGAGACTCTAACTGAGCCCTAAATCTTTTACTGAAGAACTGCTACCCAGCCAACTCTACTTGCTTGAGCTGTGTTCTTCACTGTTTCCATGAGACACTTTGGGGCCCTTCTGTAAAAAAGGAATAATGAGTTGTTTAGGGATGCTTGTGAGGCTTGATTAATTCTGCTTAGAAAGGTCTTCAATGGAACATCTTACAGAAGATTCAGACCACCTTACTGAATTTGATTTGATTTTGAATTTTTTTTCTAAGCTGCAGTAGAAGTGAAGAAATCTGAACAAGTACTTAGAGCCTACTGTCTTACCTGAAAGCATAGGGAAGAATATGGAAATTTTAAATAACTTAGTTTCAGCGGATGCATTGTGGCAGTGTATTTATGCCAGCTTGTCCAAAATTCATAAGACAACTGGCATGATTCTTTGGAAAGAAATCTTGTCTTCATCATGCAGTTGTGATAAAGTTTCAGTACAAGACAGATCTCCATTTCTTGCTTTGAAAAGGCAGCTAGCATGGAGGACTTCATTTTCCAGACACTCATGAGAGTCTGTTGGCGATGATCATGTAAGTCTTACATGAGGCAACACTGCACAGTGACAGAAGAGGCATTACATTGCTACATCTCTGTTGGATACTCTCAGCTCAAGTGCTCTCAGAAGTGCTGCAAAGCTGGATGGATTGTGTATGAGGTCCTGGTAGTTCCTGTGCTCTGGAAAAGGGATACTTCTGTGAGGTAGGGAAGGGAAGGGAAGGGAGAAAAGGAGGAACATGTCTTGTATTTCTACAGGGATGAACTAATACCTGTTTTAAGTCTAGGTAAGGAGGTTACTTGCACGCAGTTCTGCGCTTTAGGATGTGTTGAGCTGAAATTGTTTGGCTATATGGAGTCTGCCTGACTTTTACATGCAAATTCTGCTTGCTCAGCACACAGGGTAAACAGAGTTTACCCTCCAGCAGCTGCCTCCTGATAGCTCTGGGGAAAGAACCTTAAAAGCAGTACTTCCCATGCTTTCACCCCAGATAAAACTGCAGCAACAGCAAATACCTAACCAAATGCAACATAATATGGAATTTCAAGCCACCTACCAGTTATAAAGCTTTTGTGGATTTACAATGTTCAGTTAGTCCCCCAGGCTTCCTTCTCAGTCATGGGGAACACCAGTGCTCCCCAGTAATGCTCCAGTAAGTGCTGAGTCCACTTGTTCTAGTGTGCAATATCCTGGGGCTCAGCTGTCCGAGCAGCAGTTGTTCTTCCTCTGAACATGCAAACAAACTGGCCAAGTCAGGGCTCCTCAGCTCCCTCCCCTCCTCTCCCATGCAGGAAATGCAGCCTGTTTCTGTTAGAGAGATGTATTGCTGCATTTACTTATTTATCAAAGAACTTAAATTAAGCAGCATTACTCAACGTTCTGTGGGCGAGAGGCTGTATATGGCCAGAAGGGTGCTGCTAATCACTGGCAGGTAACATGTGCCTTATACAGTGGTTCATACAGTGCTATAAGGGTGTTTGAAGGATTTGAAAGGGAGCACTAGGGACTGGGTGAAAGGTGTGTAGGCAAGAAACTTTGGGTACATGTACCTGCTGCCCTAAACAGGCAACAGCATTTCCAACAGTTCAGGCTTTTCCAAAGTAATTTGAATTATTATTTACAAATGGCTTGATGGGGTAAGAACAGAGACTTGCAGAGGAAGAGAGAAGTGTGAAAGACAAGTAAAGCCTGGAGTGCAAGTCAGGCTCTGGTTCAGCTCAGCACTCGGCAGAAAAGTGCTTCTGAAAAGATTGGCGTCTCAGCAAACACAGGTGACAGTAAAAGTCCTCAGAAATCCCAGCCGCTTGGCTGAAGCTATAGGCTACACAGGGAATAAAAAAAAAAAAAGTGGGAAACGCAAAAGAAAAATTGTAATAGCCATTGCCATGGAAATTTGATGCTTCACAAACACTCAGACCTCACGATCTTTCAGGTTGTGTTTCTTTGTTGTAATTGGAAAGGGGTGAAAGCCCTGTTCTGAATACAAGACAGTAGTACCAAGGGGTTTTTGTAAGATTGGGGAGCATTTAAGGCACATCCGCACAGTAATCATAGGCTAATTAATCTTGGTGTTCATTCAGTAGAGCCAGTCACCTGGAGTAAGCGTGCCGTGCAGACCTAACCTTAGTGACTAAGTTGTAGGACTCAGTCAGGAAGCTGGATCACTGACTGTGTGATCTCAAGCAGGTTGTTTATTGTCATCATGTTTACTGTACCAAATGTTCTACAAACTGGTTAGGTTCATTTTGGGAACTAATGTTGTGTTACAATACAAAGATGCAGTTCCTAGGCAGAAAAGCAATTTCATTTAATCTTCTGTTTCCTCGTACATAAAGTGTGGTTTCTTGCTCCCTCCCTTCCTGACCAGAGAAGAGTTGTGTTTAGTTAAATTTACTTACTACAATGAAAACACATACCAGTGAATTTGAGAGTTCTGGGATTCAGGTTTATCATGTTCTGCAGTCCCCAGGCGCTCCATGTTGATGGAGTAATATGTGCTGTACTGTGGTGTGGTTTAAGTATGCTGCATTATAGAATTGTCATGGATCGAGTATTTTTCATGCAGGCATTTACCATACATATTTAGTATGTGCATATGTACACACATACCTATGCCTACACACATTGTAATAACTGTATTTGTGTGTAGATAAATATGTGTTCTGACATTAATAGTCATGGCAGGTTACAGGCAACAAAGAGAGGAAAACTGCTGCCCTGACTATCTGAATTATCATCAGGCATTAAACTGCCTCCATTCGGGGATGGTCTATTCTTGTGCCATCCCGTAAGGAGAGAAAATGTGACAATGTTGCACTTAAATTGATGTTTACTTTATTAATGCAAAGTGGCATTATATTTCTTAAGTGGAATGCATTTCCTAAGGTTCACTGCTCAAAGTAAGATTGTGGTAACTTAGGCCATGATATGTTAGATGCTATGCAAGGATATAATGATAGCTAAAATATCAAGAGAATAAGGTCTAATGGTTTCCAAATTCTTTTTCTCAGACTACCTGCAATTTTTGAACTTTGTGTTAGTAGTCCATAAGAAAAAATGACCTGGTCTTGTTTGCTGCTGCTGTTGCTGCTGCACTGAACTGAAAAGAAGACCAAATTTTTAATTTTTTTTTTTTTATTTATTACCTTGGTAAGAAACAAATGGCTGTCATTGTCACAGAGATGGTATCAGTCACTAGCAGAAGGGACAGCAATAATTTTCATGGTCTAGGAACAGAATTGAGAACCTCTGGCTATGCCAGACTTTTCCAGGTGATGTTTCTCCAGTGTCTTTGGTGTAGGCAGCTGCCAAGCCACATGATTTTATACTGAGCTGAAACATATTCCTGCTCTTCCAGAGTCTGTGGGGACAGATTGCAGCCCAGGTTCAGAACATCTCAGTGCAGCTCTGCAGCTCTGTTGGCTTCGTTATAAATCTGTGTCTTTCAGATTGCCGAGAGCTGCACAGGGATTCAAACACACCAGTATGTTGAAACACTAAATTGTGTCTCTTATCCTCCAGCTGCCTCTCCAAGGCATCAGGGAAGTACTTTTCTGAGGCATATTGCTGCCACCTTCCAGATCCTGAAACAGGTTTTAATGGAGTCCTTATTGCTTGTGCCACAGAGCAAAAGAGATGGATCCTACACTAGGACAGATGGTACAACTCTGGAGGGAGATTGTACAAAAGTGACTTCAAACTCTGTGCTGCCCCAACCACTGATAGCTGCGTGCTCTGCTGCTCTGTGACTAGTAGGTTGGTGCCCTATAAATTGCTGCAGCCCAGGCTTAGCTGATAATATCTTCAGGAATCCACTGCAGCAGAAAAGAGCTGGCAGAGTGCAAGGCTTCCTCATCCAAGAGGAACGCAGTGCAGATGCTACACAGTCATGGTGTCACTGGAGATTTACTCTCCAGTGTGGAGACCTTGCAATGACATTAGCCTTGGAGCCTTTTAGTGCTGCCAGGGTAATTCAAAGCAGTGACCGTGCAAGCTAGAATCCAGGTCAGTCCCTTTTTAAATGCATAGGGTTGAAAGAGAAGAGGAAATATTCTTGCTTTTCATATTTGGGCTGTGGCCTGAATGAGTATATCTCGTTGTTGGTATAAATCACCTACATTCACTTATGTCTGGCAAACTTGTGTGCTGAGAGAGTTGAGGGGCAGTGATAAAATGGTATTGTCTTAATGCTAGGACTGTCCTTAGCAGATGCAAAATAGGAAAGGGAAGACAAATGTCCTTCCAACTTCCTTCCCTTGCAGTCTAGAACTAACCATACCCAACATGGAGAGCAGGTTTTCTAAGTACCAATAATTATGACTCCTCCCACAGCTTCATGGTTATCCAGAGCTGAACGCGTGCCTGTGCTGTAGCCATCCTTATTACTAGCCTTCTAGATCCTTAGTATTACCTCCTAAGAGTGTGCAAACCAGTATTTCCTGTGACCTGCATTTCTGCATGGTACATAGGTCTATATCCTTAACAGAGTCTTATTTCTGCACATCATCATTCTGTCCTTTCACCCCACGTTTCAAGATGATTCAGGTATCTTCATGTTGGCTGAAATTACTACACCTTTGAAGGGAAGATACATATTTTCAGTCCATCATTAAATCATATTGAAACTTGAATGACAATTTTCCAGGTTGTAGCTTTTTTCTTAACTGTTTGGGTTATTTTGATAAGAAAATAGATTGCAAAGGAGGAAGGGTTGTGACTTCAGTCAGCTGATGGCAGTGGTTTATGCCTATGATAGACACAGGGGAATGAGGACCAGCTGTATCTGCTTGGCTTGCAACCGCTCTCCCAATGCCCAAGCAAACAAGAAAAGATGCCAACAGCTCGGTGAATTTTATTTCATTCTGAAGCATTTGCTCTATACAAATTAGCTTACTATAATAAATATTAATAATTTATTTCCTACTGAAAAGGCCAGAAAACAGCAAAGAACTTTTCTAAATTAAGTTCATCTCAGCAAACTTCATGAAAAACTAGTTTTTTTCTCTCTCTCTTTCACTAGCACTATTGTAAGAGTAAAAAGCTGTTATGTAGAAAAGTTTTGATGAATAGCATAGTTTCCTTCCCTAAAAATCAACTAGTAGATCAAATCTGTTCAAAAGAAACTTAATTTAAATACTTATTTCTTTTTATTTAATTCCCTGAGAGCAGGAGGTGTGGCATCTGTAGTGTCCTAATAAATCATTTAGACTAATTCAGTCATGGCTGGTTTCACATGAAAAGGTTCCTGGAACTGGTTAATTTCTTTGTTTCCTTACTAATCAGTATACTTTTAATCAGGTTGAGATGTCTCTGTACAATTAACAAAATAAGAAATCAGAGGAAGTTTCAGAAGTAGAACTACATGTTACTATATGTTACAAATGTAAACTTTGCCTCTTCTATAGGCTTAATTACAAATACAACATAGAACTAGAGCAATTATAATGTCATTGATGTGTTTAGTCCAGTCACATTTGTTTGCAATGGCCAGTAGGAAGATGCACAATATCCTGCCATGAGCAGTGAGGAAATAATCTCTCCTGGGAAGTCCAGGCCTGACATATGAAGCCTGATGGTTTTTAGCCATTTCATAACATCCAGGACGATGGTGTTTGGGTTTTGTTTAAAGAAAAAAAAAAAAAAAAGGTGTTTTTGTGTTTCCCTAGAAATTTCCAGTGCTTTTGATTCTTACTAAGATCTTGGCATTTGTGATACATGTGGTAGTGGGTTTCCCTAATTATTCGATACATGTTGCCTCTCCAAGAATAATTTTTTAAACTTGTTTAGTTCCTCACTTTTGATCTCCACATTAACTCTCTTTTTTTGTTGGGTTTTTGTTTGGGTTTTTTTTCCCATTGCCTTCTGAGGCAAAGCAAATAAATGCATTGCTTGGCCAAGGTTTGTTTATGATACTAGTTCATCACTGAATTTAGGCTTACTGTAATTAGCTTACTCATGGAGACACATGCGGGGCCAGCTCTTGAGAGCAGTAGTCCTTGCAGATCATATACAGCTTCCTCAGCTCCCCTTCAGAAGCAAAGATCAGGACCCCCTGGGCTCTCTCCAGAAACAGCTTCCTCCAGGACTTGCATCCAGTTAAGTTACTTAGGAAAAGCAAGTGTTCTGCATCAATCTCTGTTCTTGAGATTTGCCCCCAGGCAAACCCCATCAAAATTCCTTTTAGGCTACCTGGGCTTCAGAGGCAAACAGGAGGTAGGAAACCTCCTCTTGTGCAGCTGCCTGGCAGTACGAGTAACTGTGGAGCTTTAACCATCAAAGTGTGCGTTTAAATGTACAAAACCTTCTTCAGCAGAGGCTGAGGGAACGTACGTTAAGCGTGCCATAGAGCACCTTTCACCATAATGTGGACAGATGACTTCTTACGTGACACTTTCACAGTGTCTGCAAGGGAAGCTGCAGTGTTAATTGGGATCTACAAATGCTGTGTGTGTCATTTTGATTTCTGGGCCCCTGATATTTCTGCAGTTGTGGCAGAAGCCACTATCTGTCACCCAGGCCCTGTGCTCAGCCTCTGATGTGTTATTTGCTCCAAGGGTACACTTCTGCATACCCACAGGGGTTCCAGCTAACGCAGTTGTATTCCAGAGACCTTTAATTATGCCCATGGTTTTCCTTTCCTATCCCCTTGTGCCTTCTTTTAGTGAAATAAGACCTTCTGATCGGAAGGGCAGGGAAGGTTGACCACCAAGATTGATCACAGCAGGCTCTGGGAGAAATGCTCAGGCTTTCCTCCCAGGGCAGTGAGAGTTTGGGACAAGAAGGGTTTGGCTGCCTTGTGGTTGCTTGTGTTGTTGATCTCTCAAAGCAATTCTGAGAAGGCTAAGATAGGTTGCCTGAATGTCAGCATTTTTGTAGCTTTTGCGCATGATGCTTGTCACCCTTTTTGTATAGTGTTTTTAACAAAAAGGGGTGCATTCTGCTGCCTGCTGCACAGATATCCAGCTGGAGTAACTCCATCACTAGTCCAGTGAACCAAGTCGTTTGAACATGTAATTTTCTTGGTGAATAAAAGCAGAAATGAGTGCTCCCAATGTAATGTAGTCTCAGTAGAAGTTATTGGTTTAGACTGTGTACTGCACTAATGGCACTGTACAACCCTTTTTGCCCAAGTTTGGTAATCTGAGGCTCAGTCAAATGTCTGTGAAGAAGGTGGTGTTCCCTAAGCAAAGCACTCAAAAAAACCCCTGTGCTCTGAAACAGTTTTACTTTTACCAAGACCGATTTGTAACCTTTCCTTATAATTTTGCCATGCTTGGTAAACCGTGCCTGAGGTGTCATTCATCTTTCAGTAATTGTCCCAAACTCCTGATAGGTTCTTATAAAAGGCAGTATAGAAAGCCATGCTTGCTTATCTAGTGGTGAAAGTCTTTTGGATTTCACCTTATCTAGGTGACAAGCTGTAGGTGCTAAAAAGGGTTTGATCATGCTATATATTCTGTCTTCTCAAGGTGCAATTGGTGTATGTTGTGCCTCCTCTCTTCAGGGTGTTTTTGCAACAGAGAATCTTAGATTAACACGGTAGGATCATGAGTATATCCCATTTTTACTTCACCTTTGAGCTTGGAGTTTCAGTTTTCTTCCTGCCACACTTTTTGCTGTCCTCTCCTGCTTCAGCCTTGACCATGTGCAACTACTGCCTTCCCAAATGTTAAACTCTATTAAGTAACTACTGCTTCAGAGCCAACCTGAGCCCTAGCAGATTGCAAACCCACTGTGAAGCAGAATGTCCTTCCGCATGAGGCTGGACAACATTCATATTCCAGATTGCAGGGTTTTTTCACATAATTGTCCATGTATTTGAGATGAATAGATGAATTTATGGGGCAGTATATAGTATGATTTGTCATGTAAAATTAATGAGATTTAATGCACATAACCCATTACTGCGGACACAGTATTAATTAAATCCCTTCAGTGCAGTATAGCCTCTTTGAAGAACAGCTTGCCCAAACCCTACTTATGAAACAGTGAGTTATCTCTCCATGTGACATATTAGTCATTGAAATATCTCTTAATCAGTTTTTTAATCAGCATGCTTTGGCTTTTCATCTCTAAAATGTGACATCTGAAATGTTACCTAAGACCAGATCATTCCTTCTGCAAAAAGAGGTCTGGGGGAAGTTGAGGGACAAAATCTCTGCCAGCAGGCTGCACTACAGCCCCTTGCCGTGGTAGGAACTGATGTGCCAGAGTAACCCCCCTGAGGGGTGGCAAAACCTGGGACATTACAAGACCTAGTAGAGGACTCCACGCTTCTGTGTAGGAGCTTTCTCCCATTTCAGCTCCCTGAGCTGCAGCTGCCTTGGGATATTTAGCCGTTGGGATGGGGATATTACTCTTGTCTGAGGTGCTGGTACAGTACCTGTCACTGTCACGTCTGAATGGTTTGTATTTGTTCTTGCAGCTAGCCCAGGATACGTGCTGACAGACTGGTTCGTAACACCCTTCACCTTGGCCATGCCCAGTCTGCCTGCGGCCCCATGCTAATGTGCTAAGTTAGGTTGGGCTCTTCCATCACCTCCCTTCAAGTCTCAAAGATTGACTGCTTGTGCCTTTGCTTCTCTGCCGGCGCAGTCACACCCAGCTAGTAAAGACCAGCTCTGCAAAGATGGTAGGCACCTTCTACCTGCTTTGGCGATTTTGGTAGGAGTGCAGGCACATAAATAGGTGGCTAGTGCTTACATTCCCTTGCGGACTTCCTGTGAAGCATCTAATTAAGGCCATATTGGAGCAGGCAGTTGTATGCTCTCCAAGGCCAAACGGACTGACTAATTTACTGGATTGAGTTTCTTCTTCTGACCTCTGCTTGACCTCTCTTGGGCATGAAAAAAGAAGTCAAGTCTTCTGTTGCTAGCCCATCCCAACCGTATTTCCTCCCCAGAGCAAGTCCCCAGTCAGCCCCTTGCCTTGTGGGTGGGAGCCTATCATTGCACCTGCCTGAAGACGGTGCCCTGCGAGGGTGGGACATATGGGGCGCACACAAGCCTGAGTTCTGATTTCCACCCTTGCTGGACACTACTGTGCTGTGTCCCTACAAGAGTGACAGGAATTATAAAGCAGCCAGCCAGCCGGTGCCCTGGCAGGTATTCAAGCTCTGCTTAGTGTAGCTGTGTTGGCCAGAACTGCATAGCTCCCTGTTCCACCTTCATCCCAGCTGAACTGATGTAGAAAGACATCCCTCAGTTAAAGAGCATTTCAGCTTCTTCACTGGTGCTTTGAAATATTTTCCCATCTCTTCTATCTGTTAATATTGGCAAGTGCCTGTGTTGGCAGGTTCTTGTGTTACCAGCTTTCATGCTTTTGTCAAAAGCCATTGGGTTGCTCTGCTAAGCTTTAGCTTGTGCAGCCACATGATAAATGACAGCCTCTAGCCTTGTTTTTTACAGCTGAGGAAGAAATGCCACCATATCAGAATTTAAAAGTCTAGAAACTAGGAAAAAAACCCCTGAATCTTCATTGTTGTTAATAATAATAAAGTCATGCTGTTATGCTGCTAGTCATATACTGCTAGTCGTATTATGTATGGGACATGTGGCAGTGAAGAACCCTTATCAATGGTCACTGAATGTAAATTTTACCATGAAATTTTGCTAGGAGGAGATTCTCCAGGCCACAACATACTAACCCACATCTTCATTCAGTATTGGTTCACCCATTCAGGCAGCACTACTTCTCATCTCTCATGTAGCAGGTTTGTTGGTTTGATGGTGAGTACCTACACGGTCCCTCACTGTTAGCAAGGGCACTCAGGTATTTTCTGAGGGAGAGCAGTTCCCTTGCTTCAAATACCTCTCGGTGTCCAAGGCTTGGCCTACTGGTCCTACCTGCAGCTTTTTCTATGACTTTCTCTTTCCAAGGAGAACATGGCAACCAGCCACACCCTCCGAACTGGGGGATCGCACTGTTGGTAAGTAGAGGTAAGCCATGATTTCCTTTGTTACAAGGGGGAGAGAGAGAATAGCTTGGTGTCTACATTGCACCAGCTACAGGGACCTGTGCTACTGAAACTCAGGAAAATCATTTTCAGAGGTTAAAGATTAGTAGTGGTATACTACAGGTCACAGTCCAGCTCTGCCCCTTGCACTTTGCTCTGTGTCCATTGAGGGCCAGCTACCCTGGGGAAAGAGCTGCCTCTGCTCTCCAAAACAGCCCCCCTGTTTGTTTCCTGAGGAGAGCTGTCTTGCCCAGTCAAATCCATCTTCTTTGTCCTTTTTCAGCGAGGGAACTAAAGGCAGAGAGGTTAAATGAGTAAGTCAGGCCAAACAATGAGTCAATACCAGCAGTCGAACTGAAAATCAGGAGTCCTTGGCTTCTGCTCCCATGTTTTCTCTCCTGCTCGAGGAGACGGGAAGCTGAGAGGTGGGCGTCTGCGAGAGAGACAGTCTGCAGAGGACCAAATAAATACTTGCTTGTGTGCGAGTGAACACAACCTCGTCTGTCTGTGGCTGGTGCTCTGAGAAGGAGTTCAGTGTGCACTCCTGCCATTAATTGCAGAGCCAGATCCTCTCCTGCACTGCAGCTGCTTTGTGCTGCACGGAGGAGCGTGGCCCCAAGCCTGGCACGGCTGGGCAGGAGAGGACCACCTCAGGCTTACGGTGCCGCGCCGTTACAGCCGGAGGGCTTGTACCTGGGGAGAGAGAGGGAGGATTTGTGTGCATCTGCAGAAGGCTGGTGGGGCAGCACGCTGTGGTGCTCCTCCAATCTCCGTAATTTGGAGAGGTCTGAGGACGGGGGAACTCACGAGACACAAAGATCCACTTCACTTCCGAGTTTGGAGCACTCTCCTTGGCCACCCATTGTAACAGGGCAAGGAGAGGAAAATGTGGTAGCGTGATAGATGAAAATAGCTCTTCTGAAAGCACTGCGTACTTTTGATCAGTATGATTCATGTTATGAATTCAGATGGCTTGATGCCAGATTTCGGTCCAGATTGGAGCTTGTACAGCTGAAATCCATCCTCTCAGTGAGGGAGTTGCTCATGGAAAGAGCAATAGTCCTTACAGTGCAGTGAACGGCAATATTGGAAATAAATTTCTTACACTGTCATTTGATGTGCAGATAAAATTAGAATGGCAGAATTGTTTTTTATTTTTAACGTATGACATTTAAATCTAGTGAACTTGTCAGAGGATAGTATGATGCTTCAATTAAATAAAGCTAGGTTGCTTGTATTCTTGGCCCTGACAACATGAGGTGACTAAAATGTTACTTCTTTGTCCTCCTGCCTTTTTCTTCCAAGATGCTTTTGACTGTTTCCTGGCTTTGTTTAGCAGAAGCATGCAGTTCTGTCACTGAGCTAACAGTCACAGAGGGTGTCGTGCTATATTTATGCTTTACGCAATATTTGTGTCAAAAAGCCTCTGTCTAAACAGACCCAATGTCAGTAGAAGATGACCCTGGAACAAATGGTCTGAAGTCCCAGAAAGCTGATCTTTCCCAAAAGTGACTAATGTGAGGCAAATGGAAAATGTTGGTCTGAAACAAGCCAGATCCAGCTGCGTGCATCTGATTAAAAACATAAATTGCTGGACTTCTAAACTAAAGAAAATATTAAACATTTTGATTAAGCAAACCCAGGAAACTGTTAACATTTTTAGGATGTGTTTAAATGTGTCAGTAGCTATTATCTGATACACTGGTATCTTCAGTATCTATTTAAAAGGACTCTAGTGTTCAGACAGTATATTCTGTAAGTTCTATCCAAAATTACTTTTGTCTCCTTCCATCCAAGCTGGAAATTCCTGTCCCCCTTGTCCATCCATCTCAAGATCAAATACAGCTGGTTTTCCAGTAACTCAGCTGCTTCTTTCCAGCTGGCCTTCTGTGCCACTGATTTTTTTCAGACCTTGTATAGGTCTATCTGTAGTGTTTTGACTATAATCTGCACTCTACATAATCACAGGAAAATGGCTCTCCAAAACTTTTAAAGTGCATAACAAAGTATAAAATCTGAGGAAATCTGAGAATGCAGCTAGAAGAGAAGAAGTCAAGACAAGAAAAATTATGCTGTTTCAAACACAAGATGTGCTCACCAGTATATCTTAATTCAAAGAAATACATATCAGCATCAGCATGGGCATACAATTTTGGAAAGACCTGAAAATGCTTCTTAGTATATAGGGTACCATTCTTCTTAGGACTTAGGATACCATTATTCTGGTATCTTAAGTATTTGTGTGCCTTCTGTCAAACAAAAACCATGCTCAGTTCTTAAGTTGAAAAGGAAATCTAATTTTTAAGGTCTATGCTCCAATTACTTAACATATCAATAATCATAATAATCTGCTTCTAAAAATGAATTTAGTAATTACAGCCAAACTAGCAGACATAGTGAATGGTGAGAGCTGTGGCAAGAATTATTTCAGAAAAGATACAACACTTCTTTCACAAATAATACAAAGTGCAATCTTAATAGCCCATTTTCAGGATGCCAGGCTGCTTAAACTACTCTGATCTGCTCAGATATGGGCAGGTGGCCTGACAGGGGATTCTGCGTAGAGTGCAAGGGGCCGATAGTCCTTCTAGTTATCATGCACTGTGGCAAGAACAACAAAAATCTTAATTTAGGATCTAGTTTTCAGGAAATTCAATCTCCAGTGAGCAGCTTGGGATAAGAGCAGAAGAGTACAGCAAATCAAAGCTGTATGAAATGTTGTAAGTTAATGCACATGTGTGTGTTTTAATAATTTATGTTAGACAGAAGCATTAGGGGGACAGCAAAGAGGATTTGCTCTTGGATCCAGCATGAAATGGTTTCATAACTCTCCTGAAGAAACAAGAGGAGCTCCTTCAGTACGGCAGCCCTTACTTCTGCCCAATTTGTCTTGGGGAAAGGGTGAGCTGGTCCATTACACACAGTGCAAGGGAATGTCCTCAGCTCTTTCAGAGGAACATGAGCCAGCAGTGTGCCCAGGTGGCCAAGAAGGCCAACAACATCCTGGCCTGTATCAGGAATAGTGTGGCCAGCAGGAGCAGGGAGGTGATTGTCCCCCTGTACTCGGCACTGGTGAGGCCGCACCTGGAATACTGTGTCCAGTTTTGGGCCCCTCACTACAAGAAAGACATTGAGGTGCTGGAGCATGTCCAGAGAAGGGCAACAAGGCTGGTGAAGGGTCTGGAGCACAGGCCTTATGAGGAGCAGCTGAGGGAACTGGGGTTGTTTAGCCTAGAGAAGAGGAGGCTGAGGGGAGACCTTATTGCTCTCTACAACTACCTGAAAGGAGGGTGTGGTGAGGTGGGTGTTGGTCTCTTCTCCCATGTAGTTAGTGATAGGATGAGAGGAAATTGGCTCAAGCTGCACCAGGGGAGGTTTAGGTTGGAAATTAGGAAAAATTTCTTCACAGAAAGGGTGGTCAAGCATTGGAACAGGCTGCCCAGAGAGGTGGTGGAGTTACCATCCCTGGAGGTGTTCAAAAAACGGGTAGATGTGGCACTTTGGGACATGGTTTAGTCTAGTCTACCCTTGGTTGGTTTGGTGTGGACTTGGTAGTGTAGGTTAATGGTTGGACCGGATGATCTTAAAGGCCTTTTCCAACCTAAACAATTCTATGATTCTGTGGCAAAGAAAAAAAGGTTGCCTCAGACCAAATCCATCTGTCTCCACAGTATGTTTTGCCATCTCTGTAACAATGTGGTGGTAACAGTCAGTTCCTGGTCCCTCCGGCATATCGCCCTAAGGCAGACAGGGAGATAACCTAAGTTTAGCATTATATTGTTCAAAAAATAACCCCATCTCAATTTTTTTTCCCCAAGTAAGCAATACGGTTCTGGTGAGTGGAGAAGATAGGAAAAGGAAATGCCTTTTTTGTAGAATAGAGGCCTCTGAATTGCAGGATACCATCCATCTTCTCAGGATGTGTCTGACACTGAATTTCCTTCACTGGTTTGTGGAAAAGAAATATTTTATCAAACATCCTGAATTTTGCTCCTGTTTGGATCTAATTATGCAATTTGCTAGTCAGGATGATTCTGATGTACTTAAATACGCAAAGGCAATTGTGAAGCTCTTTGAAGGTCTTTTTGAAAATTAGTTTGTAATTATGCATAAAACCAGCCTGAAACAGATGCATGCAGATACAGCGGTGAAGGTTGATTAAAGGTATGTAGGTCATTAGGGTGAAATTCAAGAGTTATCAAAGATTGTAGGGTTGCGTTGGTTTATGTTCTCATTGGATGCAATCTTGATAGTTGCTATATGATTTTAGGGAAAAAATGTTGACTCTTGCCAATAATAATAGCTGGTTCCTCCAAAGTATTTGTGACAGGCATCGCAGCAGCTATCAAAGGCCAGCTTTTCTGAGATGTCTATGCACTGAGTGCAAAATCCTTTTGAAAACTTTTTCATTTAATCTCTACATATAAGCTGAGCTTATATGAAAATGTAACTTTGGGTGTATTGGGAGAGTTTATACTACATTGGGAAAAGTAGTCAGATATTCCACATAGGCAACTTATATGGAGTCAATTCCTGTTTACTCGTGTATTGGGTCATTTTCTTCAGCAGGTTTCTCTGTAGAGATGACAGTGCAAGGATCTTAGAGCAAAACTAGGGGAGAGATGACATTGCTTTGCAGATGAAGATCAGCACTAGAAACCGTAGGGACACCAGACCTGTACATTTGCATTGCTTCAGCATAGATTGCCTCTTAGAGACATGATATTTCACTATGTTTTTCCAGGTCCTCCTGACTTTCTTATCACACCGTCCTCATTTGTGGCTATTGTATTTAAATAGCGTGAATAGGCTCCATTGGCTGACAGTAGTGGAGGAATGATTTGGCAGAACAGTGTGATTCACTCCACGAAGAAATTTGGCCAGCAAGTCATTAAAACACACACACGCAGACACAGACACGATGCACCCAGAACCAAATATCTAGGGAGGATATGTAAATAATGAGTAGCAGAGAGTCAATCAAATGACTGCTGGCCCTTCAGAGTTAAAGAGTTGAGAAAAGGAAGTTGTCTACAATCCAGAGCAAAGCACGTGATGAAATAGCAACAAACTCATGACTTAGGAATCCCTGAGTGGGTAATTCAGCCTTTCCAGGCTGCAGTGATGAATCACTGAGTGTTTTTCTGGGTGTGAGCCTTCAGGTGATGGGGACAATGTCGGACAGAGCAGAAGTGACCTCAACAACAAGCTCACTGGCACAGATCAGGGGCCTTTCTAAAGCAGGAAGGGAGCAAGTCAGCAACACAAGCACACAGCTAGGGTTTAATTGTACGGTTAAGATTAAATAACGATTTGTCAAGACTTAAGAGTGCAGCTCTATTACATGTCTGAGACCAGATAGGTGCTGTTAGCATCTAGCTCAAGAAATGATAGTTATATATGCTACCTTCAACAGAAAAGTAATTCAAACTGCAGTGAAACAAAGTTGTAAAGGCAGCAGTGACCGGACAAAAACCATGAGGCATTTTTCCCTTCTTTGCCATTCTAAAGCCCTGATGGCAAGACATTCAGGTTTTGAAGACTTGTGATCAAATATAACTTTATTGTAGCACTATCAGAATCAATGCAGTTACATTAAGGGTGGATTCAGTCATCTTTCTGTGATCACAGAATGGTGTATCCCTCTTAAAACTGTAATATTTGAACACAATGCCAAGAAACCTTAATGTGCTCCACAGTTTTTAAAGTGCATATGAATTTTTGACCAGAGTAAGTATGGGTAGCAGTGTATACATATACAATAGCTCTCCATGACATTCTGTAAAATAGATTATCTTGTAATACTGTAAGTACATTCAGAAATAACTTAGTGAAAAAGCAAAGAAATAGAGACAAGCTAGCATAGCAAGCAGCAAACAGCTGTCCCTACATAAAGAGTACTCCTGTGCTCCAGGAGAACAGACATACAGACACCACTGTAATTGTAGTGGTGGCCAGCACCTTGTAGGCTTCAGTGCTGTAAATGAGGGTTTGGCTCTCACGAGTTTCCATAACCTTCCTGCTCACAAACGTTTCTGTTGTCTGGGCAGAACTGCTGTTGCTGCAGTATGCCAACTCTCCCCCTGGGGAAGACTGGGTGGGGAGGGTAATGAGGGGAAATGGCATAAAAACTTCACAAATCATTGCTCCCATTCACTGTTATAGGAACTGTAAGAAGTCAGAAAATACAGGACTTATCCCTCTATACCTCCCAGACTGCCAAGTAGGAGAGTCCGTGGACAGCAACAACCTAACTCTGCAAAACTGGTGGTTTTAAAGGGCAATCAATTTAAATTTTATAAAAAGACAGGTCTGGCTGTTGGCAGGAAACAGCTACCTGCTCATTGTACTGAGACGTGTTCCCATCAACGAAAAGAGGTTAATCTGTCTGCCCAACAACAGTTCTGATGTGGTTCACATAATGCTGGATCCAAAGCTTGTCCACAGTCAGTAAAGGGGTGTGTGTCAGGAACATGGTAATTATTTCTAATACTGAAATATTAGAATTAGGTAGTACATTGGCCTCCACCTTTTGAAATTCTTCTAGAAATTTCTTCTTGTGCCCAAGAAAATGTACAATTTACATGCATTAGCCCCTTTCTGTTTGTAAAATTACGCAGTGCAGTGTTAGCCTCTCTATGTGAATCAAGCTTTGTAGAGACTAAAACTATGTGAGGTCCCAGAGTCAGGATAAATCTGTACAAGGTCTCTTTGGCTACAAAAAGGACCACATAATGTCTGGTTTTAGGAATCAACATGAAGAGTGTAGACTTGAGCAGAGTGTGGTTTAAGAGTGTTTGAGCGGTGTCAGTGCCGGTATACCACTGAATGGAGTTAATTCAAGAACTCTGTTGCTCACCAGGCTCTAAAGTCTCCATAAACATTTAATATTTCAGCTCTACTTATGCTATTATGAAAAGCTGCAAAATGAGACAAGAAAAAAAAGCTTAAAGAAGCAGGTTACAATTTCCTGAAGTTTGAGAGAAGGTAAGAAGTTTTATTTTGTCTTGAACTGCTATTTAAGTGCAAAAAGAAATTTTCTGTAGTCAAAAACTCTCTCTGCTTTAATAAATATGAATGTACATGTTCCATCAGCTCAGGCGAAGCCAAAAGGGTTTAGAACTTGTCAGAAAGTTTTTCTAATGAATAATTAGCATTTCTCTCACAAATAGTATTGCTTTGTTTCAGCCTCACATAGGACAAAAATGCTTCTGACTTTAAAAAGCCTCCTCAAGAAATCATTATCATGAACTAGAAAACATCCTTTGCACTTGAGAATAGGGAAAACAGAAAATATGGGGTGTGCTGACTGTGCCCTCCTGTAATTCCCCCTCTTGGAGATGACTCTGGACAAAAAGCTGCCGCCTCCCAAGCCAGCAGCTGCCCTAGCATTTTCAGTGGCAAGAGAGGAGCAGATCCAGTCTGGGAGCATTGTCTTTTGTGGGGACAAGTTATCTGCCACGAGTTAAAAGAAATGGCTGGAAGGGTGGAGCTGACATAGGGCACTTTGTGAGGTAGCTACGACTCCTTGGCTAAACCACTCTCAGTCTGTTAGCACTTTGAATTTAAATATGGTCGCTTTTACATTATTTTTCTCCCACTTAAAAGTTCCTCAGTCCCTCAGAATATGAAGTCCCACAGAAACTTTGGGAAATATATCAATCCAGTATTATCATAAAATATTACATGATTCATACTGTGCATTAGGCTGTGTTTACTTGGCAGACCTGGTTAGTGATCTTTCCTAGGCCAGAACCCAGAACTTTTATCCAAAGACAGACTCCATCCACCTACATTTCAACTCATTAAATCCGGGCAGAGATCTGTCTTCTCTTCCTCCAGTCCATTGACACCTGCACCAAGAAGTCTTGCTCTGGTTGTTGGCTAGCACAAAATGGTTTGTGGGACCAGCTCCTCTGCCCAATAAAACCACTAATGTCACAGGGAGGACTTTGCAGACTGAATTGTGATTTCCTACACAGGGTCTGCAATTTTGGGTGATGCTTGTCCATGGGTCCCTTATTCCTGCTCTTTTATTCATGTGTCACCTCTTGCAATTAGATTTTACCACAGTAGATTATTTGATATTTTAATACTGTTGAACTTTCACCTATTTGATCAGCAGAGGTGCTGGAATCAGAAGACTACTACCAGCTCTTCCACATACTTCCCATATAACCTTGTGTACCTGGCATTTGGGCTGGGTAGTATCATCCTTCCTCACACTGATGAGCAATTAAAACACATGAGCTGTCCCACTGACTACTATGGGTAAGACACGTGAGTGAGCAATCACCAACCTGAGCAAAGGTTACAAAATCTTGCACATAACTTCTCTGCACCTGAGTTAACTAGTAGGAAACGGTATTATTTCACTTCCTTGCTGAGTGGTGTAAGCTAAAATACCTTAGCAGCTTGAGAAGAAAGATACTGCAGAAGGGTAGTGGACTGCCAGTATGAAGTTATTAGGCTGCCTATCCTATGTTGTGACGTTCAGCAGCCCCAGTAAAGCTCTCTCCAAAGCCCCAAACAGGAGACTTCCTCTCAGATGTGAAATATTCTGGGTGAAGGCCCAATTACTGTCTCTGAACTGTGCTCCCACCAGGCCTCCTGCAGAACTTCTCCCTCAGATCAAGCATCATAACCACGTTTTTTAAAGATTTAATCTTTAATTAAGCTGCTGTGAAATACGTTACTAAAAAGCTTGACAGAAATCCATTCAGAATGTATGTGTTTCCCATATAAATTACCAGTTTGCCTGATAGGGGTTGGTTTGTTTGTTTCTGTTTGAAAGAAAAAGCAAAATCCATTTTGCCTCTGCCCAGATTAGGAAAGCAGGTCATGTTTAAAAAGATGTGGGCTAACATGCTCTGAACAACCCCCACCCCCAAACGAACAATTGGTAAATGCTACTTAAAACAGGTTTGACATATCTAAGAGATTAGGATCAGACTTTGTCTCTACTCTAGCTAGCTTGCTTTTAAATGTGACCTCCTTTCCTTGCCTAGACAGATGCTCTTTGTCTGCTGGGACCACTCTGCTGTAAAGCCATTCTGACAGCTACCTCGCTTCCCAGTCTCTCCCAAAGGGCCAAGACTCTTCCAAGTGGTTTCCTCCTACTGAAAAGACTATAATTAGCTGCTTCACCCTTTTTCCTCTGTTTAAAATTGGCATTATATAGCCTTTCTTCCTATCTTCTGAAACCTCATCCCCCATCCTGTCCTGCTTTCGAACATATGCAAAAGGAAATGCTATGCTATGGGAGTATAAGTGCATTGTTTAATGAAGACAAAATGCCAAGTTTTATGGTAAAGAATCAACATTTTCTTCCTTTCCCATTAGGCTGTGACTTGTCCTTCTGTTACCCAAAATACATATTACCCGCTTTTTTCTGAACTATGACTTCCTCCTCTTTTCACTAAACATTGTTATTACCCTGTTTATTTCAGTAGCCTGAATATTAAGATTTCCTTTATTGCTCTAGTATATTATTCTCCCCTATATCTAAGTAATTGCATATTAAGTTTTCCTGTCCATTTCTATCAGTGGAATAGCTTTTGAAAATGTAAATCCAGCAGCATTACTCACAGATTCAAAGATTTCAGCTAAGAATGTGTTTTGAAAGAGTGTTAGGGACAATTTCTTGGTTTATAAGGGATTTGAAGCTGAGAAGTCTCAAAAATCTTATAAGCAGAGACATTTTCTTACAAAAATACCATGTCAATGTCAGAGATATCATCTTTCATTTAGCAGAACTTAGTGTCAGTATTTTTAAGCTTTTAAAAAAAAACCCAAAAAAACCCAAAAAACCAACCCAAAACCCAGCATCTTCTACAAACTGGCTCTGCAAATTTATGAAACTCGTCTTAGTTAAAACAAATTATGCAACAGCTTTTCAGATTATCCCTACTCAATTATGCAGGTCTCAAAGCTCAGTCCACCAAAGAAATGACTGAAAAGCTATTCTAAGTTATTTCAAGCGTTAGTTTATCCAAGTCAAGCTTTGTAATCAAAATGTGACAATTAGCATTCCTTTGTAATTTAATACAAATTTATTCCTTTGTAATTTAACACAAGTGTATTCCTTGTTAATTTAATACAAATTTATTCCTTTGTAATTTATTACAAAGGAGGATATCTTTACAAAATAATTTTCTAGCTTTTAGCATAGGCTTTGGCAAGTACAGTTATCTACTGAACTATACGTGTTTGAAAATAAATGTACAGCAGTTCAAACAGCAATTCTGAATTATTATGGAAACAGAGCTGCTAGTATGTATATTTTTTTTTAGCTTTCTAGCCTAGGACATTTTGTAGGACACATGCTCACTTTGTCAATTAAAGTCCTGTGTTAGTCTTGGTCTTCAGAAACTCTAAATCATGTTGTTCATTTCCACACTTTGTTCCTGTCGGTTATATTCATCAGTCCATACATCTAAAGTCTTTCATTTGCTGAATTGAGCATCTCCACCCAGTCCATAAGGATTCTGTATATTTATACACACTGGTTTCCAAGTTAATTAATTACCCTATCAGACCCATAGAATAAGCACCCATTTAAGTTTTGTCTTTCAAACTACACAGAAGATTACAAGATTACATGCTAGACAAATCTTACTTATTGCCTCTTGACTGCTTGACATAAAACCTGATTCCAGCTCTTCTGCTAAGGTTTTTGCCCTGACATGGTCCTCAGTCAAGCAAGGACTGGCCCGTACAGCTAGAGATACAGAAGCTGAATTTAAGGCACTCACAAGATATTGGGATGCATGAGGAATACAATGGCAAATAATCAATGACTATTGTAAACTTAGATAACTCAGGGAAGGCTTTATTTGTTGGCTGCATTCAAAGTGTTCTAGACAGCAGGCTATAAAGCTGGGAGGAGTACAGAGAAGAGCAATAAAGTGTCAAGGACTTGAGGAAAAACTGTCATGTGAAGAGAGTGAAATGGCTAGGAATGTCTTCATGAGAAAACGAGGTGGTGGGTAAGTGGGGAGCTGATGGAAAGATATCCATCAGGGAAAGTATATAGCAAAATAGAAGCTCCCACTGTCATAATCCCAAAACCAAAGTGGATATCTGATGAAGTTCAGAGTCAGTAAATTCAACATTGATGAAATAAAATGTATTCTGAAATTCTACTTTCAAAGGATTGGAAGACAATTCACCTTGGAGAAGAGCTAGGTTTGCCCAGCAATAAAGAACAGCCACCTTCCTGGTGAAAGAAAGCAGGTGTTACAAAATAAGCAATATGGCTTCCCAAATAAAAATAGTCATGGAGGGAGATAAGGAGTAACACTTTATTAATCAGCATTATCTGGAGGAATTTCTGGTAGTCAGAATGTGGTTAGCTGAACAGGAAAGCATCTAAGATGTGAGCGGTTTCACCTATACTCTTGCAAAACTCAGGGACTATTCAAGATCTTTGTTCTACTCCTTGTCCAAACCCAAGCTTATTGCCGGGTTTTCACAGCCAGGATCTCTGGTATTATAGGCTGTATACACTAGTATACACTCATAAACTAAGTGTATACCCTAGCAAATCAAACGTGCGCGGGAATGTTCCTAGACACCGAGGCCAAATGGCACGGCACAGCTCACGTCTGTGCTGGTAAGCTCAGCCTCCACAACAGTGCGGTAGCCTCAAACTGCCTGTTGGGAATGGTCTCAGTAATATTATCGTTCTCAAACTATCCCCATGAGTAGTTTAGCAGGGTACTAGTTAGCCTGGGCCAAAATGGAGTCAGGGAACAATTTGGTGGTTTACCAGCGTAAATGATTGCATTTAACCTGCCAGTATGGGCAGTCGCAGAAGACTGGCAAACCTCAGGGATCTCTGGTGACAAAAGGAGTACTGTAGAGGCTTGGTTCTGCTTTGCTGGTATTAGCACAGGTATATTCTGCATGGGTTGATGATTGGGGCAATAACAGTAGTCCAGTTCCACAGGTTTTGTGATTATATGTGATGCGACAGGAGAATTAGCAACCATTGCTGGGAGCACTTCTGCTGAAGTTATGGGGAACCCCATGAGCTGTTCTGCCATAAGGATTGCACAGTAGAATAAATGGTTTACTTCTTGCTTGACCAGCAAGACACCAATTTGAATTAAACAGGAATACACTTATATTGTGACATCCTTTAGCAGTGGAGACAACTTTCTACTTGAGGTATATTGAGAATGGCCAGATTGTAGTACAGGAACGCAAAGCTGACTTCAACATATAGAAAAGATATTACACTTTCAACTTTTATTTTAAAATTACCTTCAGCTCCTAATGCAGCCAGGGCAATTCCCCATGTGCTTCCGCCACCGGCAGCAGAGAATAAACCTTAGAGAGCAAAGTGCAGCGGCGGCAGCAGCAGCAGGATCCCTGCCAGGCCCCAGCCCTGTGCTGATTCAGGCTGTCACTGGGCCAACAGAGAATTCCATTGCATAGCAATTCATCTACCGATGCTTTAAAACAAGACTGCACCCCCTCTCTTTTCTCTTGACTGGCTTACTGAAAGCCCACAGCAGAATCTGCTGGTTTAACTTTTCCACGGGATGGTAACATTCAAATTACTTTGGCACTGTGAAATCTGGACTCTGCTAAGCAGGTAGGAAAAATAATAAATGCTATTAGGTTACTCTGAACTGTCTGTTGACAGCTATTGGGGTCAGTTATTTTGGAAAGACAGTTGAAGCAAAAACTGCTGGTTAATGGGGATATCTGGAAGAGGTATTTTGTCAGAGGAATGCAGTTGGTAACAGCCTGAAGTGCCCCTTCTCACATCCCCTTAATTAATCGTAATTAAACATAATAGAAGTCAAGATTTCTCTTCAGACAAAACACTAATAAGGAGGACTTTACATCTTTCAAAAAAAAGAAATGAGAGAAAATTACTCCAGAATACAAAATCCAATGCTGTAACACAGCCAGAGGCATTTGACCGATGACAGCGAGCCAGTGGCAATTGCTGCAGGGGAAACCACTGCAGATTTGGCCACAGAGACGTTTCCAGGCAGTCGGCTGGTGCAAAGGGAATAACGGCATCTACATGGATGGAAGATATCCCTGCTGGATCAGATCAGGGCATTCCAATGGCTGAATTAAAGGAGCAGTCCTCTCTGTTTAAAGGAAGTACATCTGTCTATCGCGTTGGGCATAGGATACCTGTGAATGGATTTGTCTGGGTCAGGAAACAACCCTTAACTCCAGGTGAACAACCTTTTTGCAGACATTCCTCTCTGTCTGTTCTCCATCCTCTCCCACATCAGGTGACTGAGAGGCTGGAGAGTTTAAGTCTATAAATCACCTGTCCTTGAGGAGAAGTCTGCAATTATAACTGCTTTTGTGCAAGGAAGCTTCTGAGCAGCTGTAGCCTGAGAAAAAAAAACCCAAATGGTTGTTGCCAGCTGGGGTCAAAGCCAAAGCTCAGCAGGGTTTGGTTGGGGACTTCTGGGGAGCGGTGAAGAGGTTAGCAGTGGAAGAAGTGGCCTGGAGGATGCAGTCAAAGGTGGCTTTCTGTGTGTTAGGAAAACAGCTCAGTGTGTTAGAAACCCAGGGTAGAGACCAGGACGAGGGAAGGCCCTGATTTCTATGTGTGTTGCAACTGCATCACTGACTCAGGGTGGTCTGCGGTGCCAAAGGCTTGCCTCTCCGCAGAGACACTGTGGGCCTGAAAAAGCGCTAGGAAACTCTTATCTTCCATTTGACTGTCGTTAAACATTCAAGGGAAAAGAAACCTCTGGGTCTGATGTGGAATTAAAGCTTCAACCTTGCCCTGTGAGCCAAAGAAGGAGCTGGTTAGGAAGCACAACAGACATGCCAGCTATTGGAAACGTGGGCAAAATGTTCAGGGTGGTTACAGTCCTTCACACAGAGGGCAGATCATAATCAGGATGGACAGGGGCTGCCACTATACCATGACAAAGCTATAAAGGTATAGTACAGCCCTACCTTACACCCCAGCATCCTCCTCCGCAGCAGCAGGGCACCGTGGAGCCGTCGGGATGGCGGGAAGAGCCTCATCTGTCAGGAGTGTGAAGGCAGCTGCAGAAGAGATGTTGAGGGGACTTAGAAATATTTCTGGTGGGATATCCAGAATTAAATTCACATTCTGGAAAAATCAATCAGGATGCTTGCAGGGAGGAAAATCAGGCACAGTAATGATCATGTTTGCAACCAACTCAATTACTGAAGTAATATTATGGGGAAAACTTCTCATGCTACCTGGGAATTAAATTACCAGATAAATTCCTTAGCCTGAGGCCCCCAAAATGCCTTGATAAAAACATAGACAAAGAAATGTAGTGAAGTGATAAACTGAGAATTGGAAGGAGAGTAGGCAGGTAGAGAGCTTGCAGTCATAGTGTTCCAAAACATCTCTTTGAACCATGGGAGGAAAAAAAAAGGGTCGATGCTGCATACTTATGGTGGAAAAAAAAGCTTAGAAATAGAAGGTTCACAAAACAAAATTAGAAATATTAGTAGGTTTCAAGGCTCACTGCAGTGCTTAAGGGGTTTTGTGTTGCTTTTTTTTTTTTTTAATGTCTTATTACAGTCACATTTCCTCTTCCATTTGTTATCATAACTTTAAAGGAGTATCTTTTCAGTTTAACTCTTCTGCAACAACATTGTCTGTAGCAGCAGTATTTTATTCTTGTAAAAACCTTGGACTGATGTAGCAGTGGCAGGCAAACACCAGCAAGTTCCTGATAAAGAACACCTTTTGAGTAAACACATTACCAGAGACAAACTGAATGATGTGATATGCTGGAAAAATGCACACGTGGGGTTCAAGCAAATGAGAAAAGGTACTTTGTGGTACAGCAGGTCCTTTTTTTGTCCTCAGCATTCCTTAGGTAAACTCACTGTGATCGACTCTAAATGTCAGCTGTTAGTTGGATAGCATAGTGCTTTTTCATTTCTTCAGTGGCTGTTTTTGATATCAAGAGCAGCTGTGTTCAGTCTTTTTTCTTAAAAAAAAAAAAAGGGTAGAGCTTAGCATCTGAAAAAATTGGCTTTGTGTGGCTAACCACAAAAAGGGCACATGACTGAGTGCTGCATCTGCTATGTCCTCCCTCAGTCTAAAGAGTTTGGACAAGAATACTCTGTAAACTTAAAGGAGAACTCTCAACTTAAAGAATGCATTTAGAGCTCCTCATTGAAGCAAGCTTCAAATTTTACCCCCTATCAAAAACTAAGAAAATCTGTACTCTGGAAAAGGGAGCTGCAGAATTTACTCCTGTCTGGATCCTCTCTTTAACTTCAGTGTAAGGGTCAGATTTCCAGGAAATATTTGTAGATTTTTGGACATCTGCCTTTCCAGGGTAGCTAGAGCTACCTCTAGGGCTGTTTCTGGTAATCTGAAGAAAAGAAGTGTCGGCTAGTTTGAACATCTTAATACTTGCACGCAGAAAGATATGAAGCACTTAAATTCCTAAGGTATCATTTTTGTTTTAGCACTGGTAATAAATTAAATGCTTGACTAGACTTATTGGTCTTGCTAGTAATAGTGGATTTTTGAAAAAAGATTTGAATACCTACTCCTATAAGATATCTTGGAACTGCCAACTATTGAATACTCCTACTAATGAATGAATGGTCCTGTGCCCTGCAACCAAAGAAAATGCTTTTTTTGCAAAACCTAATCTGAGGCAGTGATTACAAAGAATTTCACAGATACTTGAAATTTTCTGACCTGCCCACAGTCACATAATTTCCTCAGCAGCAATGCAAGGTATGCAGCTTACAAAGCCTCTTTTGTAGACCATCAGCTAGCCACAAGCTTTGCTTTTCCTTCTATTGTACATTATTATCTCTTTACTAGGATAGCATGGTCTTTATTGGCTATAATGTGCAAGAACAAATCACGAAAAGTAGGATAAAAAGGGATCTTAACATTCCAAGCTCCTTCCTCCAGACAGGAAAAACTACATAATAGGAGTGTACCTAGTGATAGTATAATGAAATTAACGAAAGCTTTCACTTTCTCCCTTTTCTTTATTTCCTTTTCAGCTTGTCTGGGCTAGAAAACAGTTTATGCACTGGAGTTGTAACATGGGTTGACATGAGAGAGAAATATATGTGCACTAGAAAGAGGCTTCATAACTCTTTCTCTAGCTGTAGGACACCTTAACCCTACTAGAGAAAATGCAGATGAACAATAGCTCCTGGAAATTAATATTGCTTGGCATTTGCTTTGGAGCAGTTCTTTTCACCTTCACCTGCATTCATTAAAGATGGGCTCACAAATGCTGGGGGGCTGCTCATCAGCAGCTTCTTTCTCTGAAGTAATTTCATTGACAGTTATTGCTGAAGGAAACAGTGGTTCAAAACAAGATTTAAGGTGTAAAGGAAACTAAGGTCTGGTTCAGTCTTTTGGTGATCTCACCATATAAATGCCACAGAACTGCATTTCTCATGTATGGAAGCAGAGTCAACTAGACACCCCGAAATCTCCCAAATTTCCATAATGAAAACACACAAAAAAGTAATGAAGTAATAAACCTGTTAGAATTCGAAAAACACAAGCAGTTAGAAAACTCAGAATCACATTTCTCCAAAACATCTGTCTGTGTCATGGGGAAAAAGTGTGAGTGAATGCTGCATGCTGGAACACTGGAGAGCAAACATTAAACCAGGGATACTCAGTGAAGATGAATAACTGGACCATCATCTAGACATGACTGCAAAGAGTAATTAATTACATATTTAGTATGATTAGCAATCTGTGTATTGGAAGACAATTTGGGTGCAATCCTTGGCTTCTTAATGTTGACAGAACCTCATCGTAGATGTACCCGTGCATTTAAATGAAGTACATAGCAGAACACACTCCACTTCTGTTGCTTTGCTTGTTGAGACTGCAGTCCCCTGAGATGGCAGGGTACAGAAGCTGGCACAGCCCTTCCACCATGACAGGAAAAAAATGGAAATAAGCCACAAGCTGTCAAAGGGTCAGTAGCAGTAAGAATCAATAGTGCTAACAGTATGTCACTTCTGCTAAAGCTAGCAAACAGCAAAGTGGAAACATTTATACCTTTTAAAATATTCTTTTTACTGAACTGTATTCTATTTTTCAGGAAAGCTGAGTTCAATACCTATTGACCTCAGCAGTCATTGCACTGAAACCCAAATGAATACAAAACATTAACAAAAAATCCAACTGCAAAACAAGTAAAATGCATGATATGTATGCATGCATAAGTATCCTAGCTCAGATATATAGCATATGTAATAAACTATCAATCAGCCAGAAGGGAATGCAAAAAGTAAGAATGATATTAGGGTTAGGTGTTTCAGGAAATCTGTTTTGTACCTTGCACAAGAAACCATGAGTTGTTACATCATTTGTTTCAAAGCTTATACTGCTAAAAAAAAATAAATATGTCTATCACCAATTATTATGCTGTAAAGTCAGAAAAAGAATACTAGAACTGGTCAAAATATTTGTTGAATTGGGAAAAAGGGAGGAAAAAAGTTGTTTCACACACTATTATCTAAAGAAAGAATAGATCATCATGACCAAGCAACCTCCTAACTGCTGCACCCATGGAGCTCACCCATGAAGGTCTGCACTAGGTATTCAATTCACACATCCCCCTCTCCTTCAAGGGTGATCAAATTTGCACCAAAACATGACCTTTACAATCAGCTTCACAAGAAAAGAAAAAAGTGCTCTCAAAGAATTGACAGTGTCCAAAAGCATATTGCAACGACATTTTGTCTCTGGAACATCCACACTTTTTTCCCTGTGTAGCTTTTTCACATCTTCCATGGTCAGCAGTTGTTTTTACGGGTTTTTAAAGAGAAAATTGAGTCCAGGAAGACCACCATGACTTAAAAATGTTGGCTTCACAAAGATGTGTTACAAAAAACCAGCACCCACAGAGCATCACATAGCATTGTACTTTTCCCCCAGTGTAAAGAAAACAGCATATTCATACACAACACAAACCCAGTCTTAGCTGTGTATTTATTAAGGATGTAACTATGTCAAATCAGAACTTACCTTGAAAAAGCTCACACAGTATGCCACAGTTCAGATAATAATGGTGTTTGATTACCAGCTCTAAGGAGACAAAACCCTTAAGTCAAATGCAAATGCACGAAGCACAGTTTTTCTCAGCACTGCTTATTCAGACACAAATTCTGAGACTGAAAAACTCAGAGGAATGTGGGTGCAATTTTGGGTGCATTTGTGTGGCTTTTATGAACTAGGGAAGTCTTGATCTAACATCCTATGGTATTTCAAAGTTGGCTGCCTTACTGGTTTGACAGTGATCTTCCAGCACCAGGTGCAGAATAAGATTGAAAAGCGTGTCTTTAATCGCTTGAGCACCATTTTAAACTGCCATGTAAACTTCTGGCTAAATGAGAAGGTATAGTGCTTTGGTGCCAATACCATACGATTCAAGAGTTCACACCCTTTCTGGCCAAAGATTCCCAACATACAATCAAGGAAAATAATTGCATTTTTTCCTCAGAATATGTTCCATTAAATGTATTTTTCAGATAGAATTTGCAAATGATGCCACATTGTACAGAGCAATACACAAATGGGATTCAACAGCTGCTCCCCTGTTGCTCTATGCAGATTACATTAGATTTCAAGGATGTGGCAGCTACTATTGTTTTCTGTCCAATTTTGGGGGATGGTAGGAGACAGAAGATAGGAGGAAGCAATATTTCATCTATTTTGCTCTATGGCAAACTTCTCAGGAACACTGAAGAAATGGTGTTAACCCAACCCTGAAATAGAACCACTGGTCAGCTGGGAGGAAAGGCAATGACACCCGAAGAACCTGTTGGGCAGAGGTAGGTGAAGCTGTAGGATATGACTTCTGAAGATGAAGACTACACTACCATTATTTTTGATTCGTTAACTAAGTCGTTGCTTAAACTGTTAACTTTAAGGCTTTGGAAATGTGAAATCTCTACTTCTTAAAACAAGAGGTGTATCAGGTGATTAAGGTAAACAGGATAATTAAAAGGAGTAAGGAAAGTTTGAAATGTTTTTGTAATTACTCCCTAGTCATTGTTAGGCTTTACTGATGAATGTAGTTAGAAATCTTGAGCTAAAAGCACATAGTGTGGAACTGATGTTATCATACACATCACAGTGATAGCCTCTCAACCAAGAGGAAAAAAAAAAAAAATCACTTCTTACTTTATAAAACACTTTTGAAAATAAAGACCTAGAACAATATACTCTCAGTATGCCCCCTGCAAAGATTTTGGAAATACATGTATTTGACAGGCTGCTCTATTTGCAAAGTTGTTGCCACTGAAGATAATAACTGTTCCTGAAAATTCCTCCACAGCTGTGGTCAATGCCTCAGGGTCACCTGTCCTTCTTGGTTCACCCTCATGCATCACCTAGGTAATGCTAAGGGCACAGCCTGCTAGCAGGGCAAAATCCAAAGTGCAACATCTCAAGGAGTTCTTGAGGACAGTAGCTTAGAAACACAAACCGTAGTTCTTTCTCCAGACAGTTTTCAGCTTGAAGGTTATCTGAATAACCTTATTGTTTTCTTTATCATTCCCTACCAGGCTTGCATAAAGCAGAATGTACAGGGTCACTGCCTTTCTGTGAAAGTCACTTATGTGCTGGGTAAGGGATTTTCTTCTTTTTTTTTTTTTTTTTTTTCCTGAGGTGGAGATATTTAACTATTATTACATGTATTGGGGCTTTAGTACAAAGTGAATAATGAGCCAACTGTGTTTGAAAGCTGATGCTCCATGCAGAGCACTCAAATTCCAACCTACCAAATGCTTAAGTATGTAAACAACCCCACTGAAGCCACTGAGATTTCTTATATGTTTAGTGCTAAGCAAACATCTAGTCTTAATTAACTAGCACTCAGCTTGGTAGCAGAAAATTAACTAATTTAGAAAGTTTTGGAAATTTTAGGTGATTTAATTAGCAATTTGTTGCTATTTGGCCCTTTGTGTCAAGCAATAATAACGCTTGCAGCTGAGAAGAGGTATGTTTACTTGCAATCCAAAGTAATCGCTAAGAATGTCTTTGTTAATGCAAGAATTAATGGCAATTAATTGCAAATAGTATTGGAAAGAACTCATCAAAAATAATTTTCCCAGAACAGTCTCTCACTCTGAAAGAAACGTTAACATTTCCTTCATCCCTCAAACTTGTCAGGCAAGATTTATTTTTAGGAGTACCTCAGAGTGGAAAAACTGTAAACTGGAGATTTTAAGCATATAGAGAGGCTGAATAAATCATGATTTTGTTCTTCATTCCCCACATGGCAAGCAGCCCTCTGTTAAATTATACTGGTTACCAGCTGTAGACTAAGCTTTTCAGGCAGCTATTCTGACTGCAGGTAAAGAATGACACAGACTCAAGCTTATACAAACCCCACAAGTTTATTATAAATCACATATCAAAATATAGCATCTAGTGAAGGGATGGAAGGTGCTTCACATACCTATCGGTTGGGGACCCCTAAACAAGACAATGCTGGGTCTCCTGACTTCACACCTCTACCATTTTTATAAGATTCAAGGTTTCATCAACTATGTACCAGTCTTTCTTGGTCCCACAGCCTGCTGCCATACCTTACACCTGTGAAAACTGCTCCTTAACCCTTCTCCACATCGGGTCTGGCCATCCTGCAGGATGGATGGCCAGGGAGTTACCTTGAGCACAAGATCCATAAACATCCACATTGCTTAACTTAGGTAATTCACTTTTAAACCACTCCAACTATCCGTCAGCCAGAAAAGTTTGCTGTATTGGGGGCTAATCCTAAGCAGTACGGACATGAGTGAGTTACTGTTAATTTGCCCCAAGGACAGAAATCAGTCCCAGGCCCTTTTTTCCTTCCTGGCAGTGTGGGCATAGCTATGCTTCCTTTAACCTGTGGCAAATGTACATGTTACTTTTGTCTAGGATTGCTATCCTGACAGCTGGTACTACAAAGGAGGCGTAAATCCAAGCAGAATTAGTGAGTTCTGCTCTTTTAGCCAGAAGGTCCCTTTTTCTGGTTCTAAAAATGCCAGTGACAAAATATATCTGTAGTGCACAATCATTCTTTCCAGCTATGGATAAATCCCCATTTCCTGTAGGAAGCAAACAGGCTGGTTTCTACCCAAGCTTGGAAACCCCTTTTCCCACCCTTCTTCCCATGACTCAGCCAGCCTCTTGCTGGACTGTTTCCTACGTAGCATGGGGGTGGAGGGGGCACGATTCCACCGAACACGGTCCAAGGTGAACAAAAGTCCTCGCTAGATCACCACATGAAAACGTGCAACGTTGGAAAGATTTTTAGCAAGAAGGTGGAAGAACAGGGTCCCTTAGTACAAGGATGAAGCTGTATGCAGAGAGTTTTGCTACTAAAGTGGATGCAGGGCCAGTCTGGAAGGGATCACGCAGCAAAACTGATCCTCAATACAATACCTCTACTTACAAGTGGTATCATAAAGGGTCATTTGAGAGCCACACACAGAGGTTCCACTTCAGATACTGCTGTTAGAAAGAATAAAAAGTTGGAATCATTGTATTTAATTGAATTCTGAAAAAGTTAAAAACTGCAGTAATGGAGTTTGAATACTTCTCAAATTAATCAGTTCAACCATTTGAAAAGTAGTGGCGATGGAACAGCCAGCTTCCTCCTCCTTCCTCATCCTCACTCTCCATAGAAACTATTTCACTTGTCCTACCAAAAAAGAATTTTTTTTTCCAACTTAAAAAAAAAAACGTTTGGACACATTTTTCTCTTGTAATAAAGCTGTCTGGCTGAGAAACTACACCAATAACAGAAGAGAGGCTTGTAATTTCTGTGGGCAAGGAAATGCAGATGTAAAGAGTTATGCAGCTTCCCAACAGCCTGCCTGCCTCTTGGGACTCTCCTTGGCAGCCCTGACAATTACACCATGTATTTCCTTTTACAGAAAGGAAACGTATCCCGATTCCAGGCCAGCCACTGTACATATACAGACGAGAAGTTGCGCTTTTCAGGTGTTGCAGTACCTTGCGTGATCGCTGCCACTGGATTTTCCCATCCCCTCTGTTTTAGCCTCCCATCACATCTCTCCTGTAGGCTGGAAATCAAGTGGGGTCACAGTTAGTTTTTATGAGACGGTCGTAGAGCGCCCGACAAGAACGCTACCGACCCTGACCGGCTCCTTGATACTATTTTCTGCCTTTAAAACCAGCCATACCCCAAGGCCCGGCTGAAACAGGAGGTCAGGGGCGACGCACATCCCGCTAACAGCTGCAGAGGGAGCCTGGCCCAGGAAAAATTGCTCTCCTTGCTACACAGTTGCTTCGAAATTTCTGTTCAAAAGCGACCGAGGGACAGACCATGTGTTTCTGCGGGCCCTCTCCCCCGAGGCGGGCAGGTAGCTCGGCTCCCCGCCGTGCCGGGGCGGCCCCGCTCCAGAGACGGGAATTTGGGGGCAAGCGCTGACTGCAAAGCGAAGGCGCTGAAGGCACCGGGGGTGGGGGGGGGGGCGGCCGGTCCCAACCCGGCGGCCCCGGAGGCACGTCCGCCCCCGCCCGCACCCCGGGGACCGACCGGGGCGGCTCCCCCGGGGCTCCCCGCCGCGCCGCGGGTCCCTCCCTCCGGCCCAGTCGGAAAAGCTGGGGACAAACAGCCCCGCCACCGCCACCGCCACCGCCCCCGGGTGCTGTGCCGTGCCGTGCCGTGCCCAGCCGAGCCGGGGGAAGGGGCGGCCGGAGCGGGGGCGTGCAGGGGGTGTGGGGAGGGGGCACGGCCCTGCGGCTACATCAGCCCCCGCCTGCCCAGCGCCGGGGCTTGCTGCTGAGCCGCCCAACGGCCCCCAGGCGGCAGCGGCGGCGACTGGGGGACGCTGAGGAGGAGCCGCCTGCGCGGCTGAGCGGCGGCGGCGGCGGGCGGGCCGGACGCACCGACCGAGCAGCCGCGGTCCGCGGCGGGGAGGGGAGAGCGGCAGCCCAGCCCGCAGCGGCAGCGCCATGGCCACCAAGGTGAGCAGCCCCCGGCGCGGCCCGGGGGGTCGTGAGGCGGCTCCGCGGCGCCCCCTGCACCGAGCCCCCCGGCCGCCCGGCAGGCCCCGCGGAGGGGCTCGGCGGCGGGCGAGGGGGAGGCCCCGCGGGGGACGGGCTGCGTTTCGGGGGTCGGGGGAGCGAGTCCCCTCCCCGGGGCCTGCCCCTCGCCGCCGGCCGCGGGAGGGAGGGAAGGAGGGAGGGGAGGAGGGGGCCGCCCGCTCCCGCCGCGCTCAGGCCTCGCCGCTGCCCGGCCCCTCCGAGCGGCGCGGCGGGCTCGGCGGGGCAGCGCCAACTCCGGGGCGGGGGGGGGGAAAGTTGTTTTCTGCTTTCTTTCCGCCCCCCCGGCTCGCCCGGAGCCGCTGTAGGGCCGAAAAGCAGCCGGAGGCCGAGGGCTGCTCCTCCTGCAGCCCGGGCGCCCCTGCCCCGCTTCCACCGTGCCCTGCGACCCAGCGCCGCTGGTGGGGAAAGGCCTCGGCCGCCGGCGGGCCCGGCCGCGAGGCGGGGTGGCCCGGCTGCCCCGCGGGGCTGGCCACGGGGCGTCCCGGCTGCCCCCCCCTCCCCCCCCGCAAAACGCACCCCCCGGCCGCCCCGTCGCGTCGGGGCGGCTGATGCAGAGCCCCTGGAGCGGCAGCCGGGGGAGAGGTGCGCTGCGTCTCTTGTGGGAGCCCGCAGTCTGTAGTGTGCGACCTGTTAATAGCAGGGTCTGATTTTACAAAAAAAACCCCAAAACACCCAAAAAAGGCAGGAAGTGAAATTACTTTATGCAGTTCTTCAACAGTGTCTGCTATTAATGCAACAGTCAAATTTAGCCCATCCTATCTGAAACCGGTCTCTTTCTAAATTGACAATGTTTATTTACTATATCGGTTGATGAAAGCATCTCTGCTTGTGTAGGTGTGAGTTAACATCCACCAGTAAACATCATCTGTAAGTTGCCTAAATATCGCAGCAGGCTTTTTTGGTATTTGAAGTAATGCTTTGAGTCACCTAATTCCATAAACTTGGCCGGCAGTTCTTATACAGTGCACTATTTGTGTTGTGCTTCTCGGTGCTGGAGAAATTCTGCATCTTGAATGCATCAAATTTAACGCATAAGTAGCTGTCTCTGTAACCATATGAGTTGATGGTTATTCAAGTTTTAGTAAACTTTTTCAGAAGCTCGGAGAAGTTGGTTTTAGGCTTCAAAATCACTCGGGCAGTTTAAGAAGTATTAATAGAGTGACATTTATCTCTGTTGAGGTTCTAGAATATTGTTGATGGACTCGGTTTTAATATTGGTGGTTCCCACTGATCTGTGGGAATGAATGATATATAATCAACCTAACTATTGTAGGTAGCAAGAAAAAGAAAATGACTTCTGTGTACGCATGTACTACATAATACACAGTATGCTAAGCAGATACTGTACTAAACCAGTTTACTGTTTCTCTCCTCACTTTGAGGTGCAGTACCCTCATGGGATCCTGTGTTCTGTGCCGAACACTTGAAGCCGTTTTATTCATACGTTAGGAAACTTTCACCTTGCTTTTCTTGAAATACTTTTTTGGCGTCATTACGGCCACAGACTGAAGGGTGTATAATTTCCAATTTCCTAACCAGGATGGGCTTGAAATCAGGTGGTGCAAGTTTTTTCATTCTATAGATTGCAAGTTGTGGTAATTTACTTTAACTTGAAGGTTAAAATTGGGAAGTGATAGTGAGTAAAGACTTGATATTTTATTGTTATTTGTTTGATATGCTGGTAACTGAGAGCAGCACTGAAGAGAAGCTTGCTTTATTTTCTGTGAGCTTCACCCAGGAGATAGGTCCCTCTCTAAGAATTGCCACGTTTTGGATGTTAAACTTGTGCAAATGTCAGCTATAGTAAAGGATACATTTTTTTAACAATGTAAGGGACTAGCTGGCTGAAGAAACAGTTTTTAGGAACTCTGCCAATTAACCAGCCATCATTTCACTTGGGAAGTTAATTTTGTTTTTTAAATTGTAAACAAACTTTTCACCTTCTGCTTGTGCTCCTTCCAAAATAGCCTATTCTTAAAAGACATATGCAATGAGTATTTGTGTTGTATGTGAAAACGTTAACAAAACGAAACTATAATTAGTCATCTGGAGTGTGAATTTCTCAAACTTTAATGGTATCAAATCCTATATAGCTGGTAGGGGCGACTGACAGTCAGGCCTGGCCTGCAGTGCACGGGCTATTAGCGCTTCCTGAATTAATTCCTGTTTAAACTAGAATATACTTTCCAAGGAGGGCTGGGGGAGAATTCGGTCTTGGTTTGAATGCTTTCACTGCCCTTTTTTTTCTTTTTTAAACCATCAACTCTCTTGCTGTTGATGCTTCTTTATTAATTTATTTAATCTAAATTTGACCTGTTTCTGTTTCCAGTTTTATCCTTTTGCCTACAAGATTTACAAATGCTTGTATCAAAGTGTTAGGTTTCCTGGGGGGTGTGGGGAGAATTGGGATTTCTTCCACAGCTAACTTGTAAACCCTGGCCAGTTTTCTTGCCTCCCACTTTGATAAACCACAGCAACTAAGTTCCTAGAGTTTTCCAGTATGAAGATGCGGTCTATAGTCATGTAATCTGCTGGCTCTTCCCTGTACCATTCAAACTCACCCGATTTCTTACTGAAATTATAAAAGCTTTTAGGGGAAAGGGCTACTATTTTTGTACAAAAAAGCCTCTAGCAATGCTTTCCTAGCGTCTTTGTTAATTGGCAGCTTGGTAGGGAGTCTTGTTGAAATGGGTCGGGGTGGCTGTAGGCCCTAGGTGCTCCGGAGGCTGTGGAGGCTGGGCCTGCTGCTGTGAGCTGAGCTAGCAGTCACCATTGCTCCTTCTTCTTGCTCCTCATCCTGTGCTGTTTGTATGTCCCAGGAGTTGACTCCAACACTTGTCAGGCCTGTCTTTGAGCTACTGTAACTTGCTGAAATAGCAAAAGATTAACTGAATGGAAACAGTGGGGCCATTTTCTCCAGTTCTAGGGAGGTGCAGTAGCTGAAAGTTTGCTCAGAGCTGATGTGAAAGGTTGGGTGGGGTGGCAGAGTGGGGAGGGGGAGACTTCCATGGTGAAGGGTAGAAATATAAATGGGAAATGGAGGACCTGAGACTTCCAGTGGCAGTTCTTTCGTTGGCTAGCTCCTTACTGTAGCTTGGCAGTGGATTTTGTGATTCCCTAAAGGCTTGCTCAAGGTCACATGCTCTAAAAAGCGAAGCAAGTGAAAAAAGCAAATCAAAACAAAAAAGGATTGTTTAGGAGATGCTGACTTCCAAAGTTTTGCAGTAACTTAACTGTACCTGACTTCAGAGGTAGGCAATTTCAAACGCACAGTTAAGAACGGATGCGTTAAGCTAGATACTTTATTTTGGATGCTTCCTTCAGAAACAGAGTTGAGCTTACTAATTCCTTGTTTTTAACTGTGCATTACAAAAGAAGGCAAAAAGTGCCTGAGCCTAAAAGAATAAAGCTTAAAAAAATTTTCAAAACTCAGTCACAAAGAAAATGCAATATTATAAATGTGTTTCTGTGATAGTTGCTTGCGAAAGCTGCAGAATCTCAAGGAGATTCTCATTCTTCTATTTGTTCCTTCTTCACTTCTTTGGCCTTTCCTCTTCTTTCCCCACTAGAGTTTGCTAAGTCCCAGTTTTACTCATGCTCTTTGTTTTGTTTTTGAGTTTCATTGAACAGGGAGAGCTAGAAATGTCAGGAAGTGATATGCTGGCTTTTAAATAACATGCTCCCTACCTCAGTCTATTTTTGGAGTTAGTTATTATTTTAAAATGTAGGCAAATCCTTTTCTTGGAAAGCTGATGTTTTGCCATTTGTGAAGTCCTAATTTCAGGAGGAGGTGATGATATTCAGAAAAGCTCATACGTTACATGCATGCTGGTGATCAAGACAGTTCTTCCGGAACCCGTGCTGCTAATGTGCATTGAGGGTTTTAATTTAAAAGTTGAAGTTGGAACTAGAAGCTGATAAACTGATTTATGGGAATAACACTGTTGAAGTTGGTGACATTACTTTCACAAGCTGGGTATTTCACAAGGCAGGTATTGATAAGCTTTATCAGGTTAAGCCCCTCGGTGTAAATAGGGACAATTTTTTCTTTGTAACCTTAGGGGCACCTGTATCCCACCATTATGTTCTTGATTGTTCGATGCTTTGTCTACTTTAAGAACTCATTTATCTGGTTCTGTTTGTAGGACTGGGCTCTTTTTTGTGCGAAGAAGTCCCTTGAGATGAAACCTTAGACTGAATAGTTTGTTCTTAAAAGAAGGTATAGCTTAGCAATACTTCTAAAACATGGAAGTGTTGTTCAAGGCTTTTTTGTCCATCTAATCATGTTGGATTATCTCTTGTGAATGTCACTAACCAGGTATAGTTGAATTCAGCACAGTTCTTGTAGTTGTGAGGGAAGATAATGATTTATATATGAAAATTTCAGGTAGGAAAAAATAACACATTAGACTTCAAATAAAGATTATTTTTCTTAAGTGTATATACTTCCTTTCATCTTTCTTTTTGATTCTCCATTGCTGTTACTAGTGTAAGGCTCCCCCAAAAAAGTCTCACATTTTCATTTGTACCATCATGAAGCTGTTTGTATGTTTGCATTATGAATTGGGCAGAAACAATTCTTTGTTCTGATTTGCAGCTGGGAAGTGAAGCACCCCTCTGTGCTAAACCCTCCAAAATACCCAAACTCTGCTTTCTGCAAGTCTGCCTTCTGTATTGTCATAACTTTGAAAGTGGACTTTTCTAGGAAATTGCATCTTAAGAGAATATTCAGTTAATAAATCTTAATACTTCTGTGAGTTGGGATGAACTTTTACTATGCAGAGCACTTCATAATCCGTTCAGCATGTTCCACTATTTAAATTCAGCAGAGCAAGGTGTAATACAAAGAATGAGATCATGGTTGACTTATATATGTAGGATGTGATAGAACAAAACTAATTAGGTGAAGTAATAATTTTGATTTTATGGTCTTAATCATATGAAAAGTTGTTTGGTTTTTTAAGCTATAATTAAGTAGATGTGAAAATATTTCCTGGGACTTTTCAGATTATTTTGGTTTGGTGGCTTGTTTTTTTAAGGGGCAACAAGATGACTAGAGGAAGGTGAAAATGTTTGGTAATGCAAATTTACCACAGATTCCTGGCATATTGATGGAGTGAGATGTTAGGATGAGCACAAGAACTGATACAGTCTTACTTTATTAAGATACAGGTTGTCTGTTCTTTTGTCTTTCTGTCTGACCTTATGATTTTTTTAAAAGTTCAGTGGTAAGTGAGTTACGTTACATTGCAGCAATTAGTAGTGCAAGGCTTCTCATTTGCCAGCCTGTTTCTGTGCTGGGAACCTGGAGAGCTGGTGAGATTCTGTATGATGCTATGCTTGGGTAATGATTCCTCTGACTCAGTTTTTCAAAGTTATTTTAAGCACCTGGGCATTGAGTCATCAGAGACTCATTACCAGAGGTCGTGATTTAAAAACATGATTGCAGCAGCTAAAGAGAAGGAAGTCTGGTGTCATATGTCGTAAGCCTCATCTGGTTTATAGGCGCAGCAGTTCAGATTTTCACTCTGGTAGAATTTCTCCATGTATCAGTATTATTTCAGCAAGAAGTCTTTACAGTTAATTGTGGCTTTGTAACAAAGTTTTTATTTTAGTCCATTTTTCAATGTTTTCTTATGTGAATTATCTTCCTCTTCTAGAACCTCTGATTTTTGGGTCTTCAGAAAGCTGCTTAAATATTGAATATCCACACATACTTCTGTTTATAAAAACCTCCTTATTTGATTAGGACACCTGGCAAATTTCAGAGATTACAGAAGTTACAAAGGGAAGATTACATGAGAACCTTTCCGTTTTAAATATACAGGTTCCCTCCTGTATTACATTTACAAGCAATTGCAACATTGATGGTGTTGGAAGCAGGCTTGCAGAACATTACAAAAGCAGGTAATAGAGACTGTAAAATAGTGGGAGTGATTTGTTTCAACCAGCACTGCAGTAGGGCAGATCACCATTTAGAGATCTGGAATTATTTAAAGTAAATAACTGTTGCAGTGTTCAGTATTTAAAGCTAAACCTCTTCTATTTCAAAGCATGTTTCACAATTACAAGCTAATTCAAATTCACTTTAAACTTCTTGGGGGGGTGGGCAAAAATCAGAGCTTGTTCTTTTACTTACTTTAGTTGTATTCCTGCTTTCTCAGCGATTTATGATTGGAAAGGAGCTTCCCAAGTAACACAAAGTTCAAAAAGCAATCTTGTAGTAGTCCAATAAGCAATATTTAAGTGCTATTGAAGAGAAAAAAAATATATGCATGTTGCTTACTGGAAAATTTAATTTAAGCTCTGAGCCTTATTGGATTTTTTTCCAAAGCAGTCTTTCACTTCCAGCTTCATATGGGTAAGAAACCTCTGTCAAAAAAAAAAAAAAAAAAGGCAATTAAGACCAGACTCATTTAACTTTGACACATAGTCCTCTGTGAGACCCCCAGTAAGAGGAGAAGGGCATGAGAGACAACTCTTCTTGTAGGGAGCTGCCTTTACGCAGGCTGATCCAGCTGTTGCGTAGCTGCAAGGGGACATTCAGGACATGGCGTGGTATGAAGGGCATGTGAGCTGTCCTGGGCACTGCTAATAAGAGTGTGTGTGCTTATAGTAAGCGTGCTGGGTAAAGTCAAACCAGCAACTCTGGGCGTGTGTTTTTTCTTGGTAAGAACTCTAATTTCCTCCTGTGTTTTAGAGCAGCTCTTCCCCCGGGCCTTGCCCCAAACCACTGTACAGGAGGGGTTTCCAATGTGCAAAATAAGTGGCTGGAAGGGCGAGGGGGTGGTAGGAAGGTATGCAGTGCAGCTTGAGGGAGGTCCCTTGGGAGTCCAAGCAAAGCGGTTGCTTCTGGGGATGGGCAGCCATGCCTGACCTGGGGTTTCTGCAAATGGGACTTACCCAGGTGAAATCATTCAGTCCCTCTCTTGTAAAAAGTAGGACCTGGGTATAACTGCTTGATGGGCATTTTCTTATGACTTATCGTTGTGTTACTGACTTCTGCTCTGAGTTGCCATCTGCTCCTCCTTGGCAAGGGAACTGTTGTGCTTTTATTTTGTGTATTCATATGGTATCTTTGTTTATACACAGTAGGTTTTGGACTTCCTTTGCTTTTCCCAGCCGTCTGAGACTGCAGTTCTCAATGTTCAGAGCAAAAATAAGTTGTCCTCTCGATTCTAGTTGAATTCAAGCAACGTGTTTGTTTTCCTGGCTGATACAACAAAATGGCTAACTTTCAAGAACAACTGTAAAAATTCTCTTAGGATAGCTTTAAACTGGTTCTCTGTTCTGTATGAGGATTTTTTTCTTTGTCATGATTATATGGGCATTTTCCAAAAGAAAGATGATTGATGTAAGGCTATTACATTTATTGTTCCTGCTAACTCTGATTTAAATCCTGGGATTCCCTGGAGAGCCTATACAATGCATCTTTCTGCAGCAGTAAGGCCATGACTGATGAGGTGCTTCATTTTGGCCTACAACTTCATCAGATTTGAGAATTAAGCTTAAATGTTTTGTTTCTTCCACTGCATTAATTCTTTTTGGGGGGTTAAGATTTAATTCAGTAATTGAATATTGTAATAACATATGATAATATAATGTAATTAGTGCTTACCTAGTTATAGCACAGTTCTTTCAGCAGTACTGTAATTTCCTCCCTTAATAGCCCTATATTTGTCTTCTGAAAATGGTTGCTTATGGAATACAAAATTAAGCATCTTCCTTGCTGCAAATAACTAGACCATATTCTTGGAAGTTTGCATATGCTTGTTGAATTGTAATTTTTATATCAACAGCTCTGTCACATTCTGTCAAACTGCCAAATTTTCTAGTAGTTTGTAAGGAAGCAGCAGTTCAAACTGTCTTTTCTGACTTCTTTGATGCTTTCTGTCACTGTAAAGGTTGCTGGTACAATAAAAGTTTGTGTGGTGTCCAATTTAAATCAATTCCTAGATAATGGAAGATGGAGATTTGTAAAGTAGAAACTTTAAATATTGTAAGTTCTGTCATGCATTCTTTTTTTTTTTTTTTTCCTTGAAGTGGGATAGGGCAATAGTGCTAGTGTGCATATTGCATTAAATTGCAGGTGACTAATGTCCAGTTCAAGTGGTGGGTCTTCTCTGGCCAGGTCTAATGACTGAGCCTTGCTTATTTGAGCTGCTGTTTAACATGCCCAGTTTGTAACTTTACAGGGTCCTGTACTTTTCTACACTGTCAACAGAAAAGCTTAAAGTATCTGTAAGCTTGCGTGCATTAGAACCCATAAAACCTGAACTTTACCCATTTCTAGAGCAAAGAAGCTTCATCTGATAAAATGGTAAGGCATTTATGTTGGCATAATAGTTTCCTCACTTGTCTTCATAAAATAAAAGTAAACGTAGAAAGGGTTCAATTATTGGGCTTTCATAAAGTAGTGTTTCTAAAAAGGACTAAGACATCCCAAAACATTAGTATCTTGATTAATACTGGTTACTCAAGTAACAGGGAATTTAGCAGAATTCCACATTGAGGATGTATTCTGCTGCATTTTAGATTCCTTCCCTGCTGTCTTCAGTTAGCATGCTATTGAGCACGTGTTTTCCTATTAATATTATCAGTGCTTGGACTTCAAAGTAGTATAGCTATTCCATTCTGTATTTTACAGGTCAAGTTTTATTAGAAGTAGCATCATTTTAACATGCAGGTAGTTTGCTTTGCTAGTTCTTCATTTGCTTCTAGACTGGCCTGTGCAGCTGGTACGTTGAAATGCAGAACCTGTAATAGTGTAGTGAGTCTGAAAAGGCTTGAAGTTCATTAGATAACCTTAGTGAAACATTGTGCCTCTCCAATTATTGGGATAATTACTGTTTTTTTTTTCTAATCTCCGCTCTCATGAAGGCAGCACTATTGTGTGACTAGAAGCTGTCTTAATGAGTAGGTCACAATGTGGCAATTTTTCTGGTGAATGCTGCAGGCTTTTTCTGAAACCTTCATGTCTTACCGGCTTTGTTCTTTGGGGACAGGACTGCGAGGGTACAATTCTGATCACCCTAAAGTTTCAGGCAAACATCAGGGGACTTGGTGCGGCAGACTTCTGAAACACACCGTTAAATATTGATTCAGCAAACAGTTGCAAGTGTTGCAGTTTGATTTCAGGGGCAGTAATGATTAATCAAGGCAGAGATTTTAATCATGCTTGAGATAAATGCATCCTGCTTAACATCCATAAATACAAACCCATGCTGTGCTTGCTGCAGTTGTATGTCCTGCTGTAACTGGAATTAATCTTCTCAAATTTGAAATTGTTTAGTCCCTAGTCTATTTGGGGACCTGGAATAGGTTGGTATCACAGGAAGGAAAATGTGGGGAACTCTGGGCACCTGGAGCTGTGCAGTAAATTGATTCTGAAAAAGGTCTTCTGATATCATTGGAGCTCCTCACTCACGGTTAAAAGTTTTGCAGTACATTGTTAATAACCGATAACTGGTTTATAAGTGATGTTTTAAACAAGAAAAGAACTTCACGTGCTTAACGCAACTGAAAGCTCACGTGATTCACAGGAGTATCTGAGTCAGTATTTGGAAACCTCTCTAAATCACATGGGTGTCTTGCATGTATTTCTGCAACTGAATTTCCATTTCTTCTGTATTGCTTGGGTGCATGGGGATGTTGTTGTTTGGTCTGACAGTGCCCCATAAATAAGTCTGTATGAACACCACAAAAAGTAACCAAGCACCTCTTTTAATAGTGCGTGATGGTTCTTTCGAAAGTATCAGAATTTGAATGCTGCTTTTTAAAACTACTGAGCTGCTTATATATAATCCACAGACTTTAAAATTCTGTAGTTAATATCTGAATATGGTGACCTCTCTTAGTCCAGAAGTGGCATTCTTGATTGAATTTAGTTTCACTTTTTGTATGAGTTTCTTTTAATTTTGATGTTGCTGAAAGAAAAAAAAAAGTGTTTGAAAAGAAATTTAATACTAAAGGGAGGTGTTTATCAAAACAAGTGAATTATAATTTTTACTTATTGTTTAATAAAATCATAGTATAGAACCAATTTGAAGGGATGGTTCAGTTTCTTCAGGCTAGCAGGTTTTTTTCTAGGCAGATGTTGTTGAGCACGTACACAAGAACAGGGATGCCTAGCATTACACAAGCAATATGCATTTTCTCCCTTTGCTCTATATTAGTTAAATAGATAAGCATTGGGATCTCTTCCTCTGGAATAAATCTTTATCACTTTAACTGGCAGTTTCTAGAATAATGTATAATCTCTTGAATTGTTAAAGTAAGACATCTGTAGAAGTCTGTCTGAGAAGACAGTGTCCCTAGTGTCCTCTTGTGCTTCCATCTTTTTTTTTGTTTTGTTTGCTTTTTGTCTCTTAGGAATGCCTGTGAGAGGAACATATATAGAGATTTGTTTACTGCAGGCAGGACAGAAGGTAGCTGCCTTTCCAGGCTGAGGCATAGGCCCTTGAAGAGCCATTTTGTATTTCTGCATAGACTATCCAAATGAACACTTTGCATAGCAGTCTGATACAGTTGTGATGGACTAAAATGAAGAGGCAAATTTTTCTTTTGTCAAATCATAGCCCCAGATGTTGCAGCTGCTGCAGTGAAAATCTCTTTCAGTCTTGGAGTACTTACTGGCTTTTGGGTGAGCTGGGGTTTCAGGATAAAGAGTGGGGGAAAGGTTAAATCTAGCTAAATGGTAGCCACTCTTAGAAGAAAGGTAGTGTACTCTGAGATGGGAAAGAGAGGAGGGGCTCCTGCCTATGTTTCTGAAGCATTTTTCTTCCTGGTTTTCCAAGCTCTTTAGACACTAGTTGTTTTAATTCTTCAGCTTCTCACAGTACCCTTAGTAATATCAACGGTGCGAGTTAGTGTGTGTTTTGACTTGCTGAGAGGCTTCCCCCCAGCCCCCAAAGACAGCATTGACTAAAACATGGCAACTGAAGTAGTCTGTGTTTGAATGGTGAAATGAAACAATAGTTAAACTGGCGTTTAGAGCCTTGCCTACCCTACCGTGTTTCTGTAGCTTCACTGATGCGGTTGAGGACAGCTAGGGGTTTAATGCTGACTCTTCAGCTGATAACAAGTCAGATGTCTTGCAGTTGTTTTAAGTAATAAACTACCTGAAAGGCAACATTAGACAGTAATCATAGGGCAAATTGCTGTGAAAGGTCAAACAGTCCAGAACAGAAAATACAAAAATCCTCTCAAGTCAATTGGCTCTGTTTGCATAGTATTGCCACGTTTTAGATTAAATGCTTAATTTTGAACTGTTCTTTTGGATGCAATCAAAAGATACTGCCAACTTCTGAACTGGTTTATTTGCAGCTAGGTTTTTGTGTTTATTATTTTCTTTCTGCTTCCTCAATTTCTCTAATCCTGGGATCTCAACCTGTATCCCAGGAATGTTGTTGCTATTTTGTTCTCTTAGAACTGCCCTTTAGAATGAATATTGTGTTTCTAAAAACAATATTGGTGGGAAAAGCAATTCTGAAAAAAAAAAAAAACCTGACCAAAAAACTCCCCCCAAAATGCAACCAAACAAAAAAACCTGAAAACCTACATCCAAAAAACTTGTAGTAGAGAATGAATAAAACAAAGTCAGGGAAGACTAAATGATTCTATGATTCTAAGACAGAAATGCATTTTACTGTCCTGTGCTTCCAGGTGTGATCAACATATTGCTTATCAGTGTTTCACAAGCAGCTGGTTTCAAAGGTTTATGCTTACTAGACCTACTAAAGAATATTTGTACTAACTGATGCAGTTTTTGTAGCAAACATTTCTGAAGCTTATTCATAACAGAAATGTTACTGGAGTTATTTGAGGTGACCAGAAGCCCTTTGTTGTTCATTCCAGCTAAAAGCTTAAGCCGCTGTCCTAGAAGAAAAGCTCAAGTCTGCTCACTGTCAAGGCTATTTAAAATTTAAGGTCTTGACTTGTGAAGAAGAGTCCTAGCTCAAAACCAAAACAAAAACAACCACAAACAAACAAACCAACCCAGCCAAACAAAAAAAAACCCACCCCCAAAAAAGCTGATGCTAATGATTAACTTTTTTTTAAAGACATTTTACCAGGCTTCCCAAATTATGGTTTCTGCTTCTTTAGTGGGATGCAGGTTTCTTTGGAAAGATTTATCTGCCCCATTTACTTTCCAAAACAGAAATATGGAATTTGATCCTCTTTCTTTGAATCTGGGAACTGCTGCCACCAGCAGTAGGACAGGAAACTGGAGGCAAAGCATGAACCTGGAAGGTGTTGCCATCCTTGCTGCTGTGATACAGCAGTTGTCTTTGAGATGGTGGCACCAAGCAAATTAAACCTGTGAGTCCTTGTCCCTTGAAAAGAAAGGCTGAAATGCTGAACTGCTGAAGCTCTAACTACTAAAAGGTAGGCATGCATTTATGGGAATTTCATGCTATGAACCTTTTAAGGATATTTCCTTTGTACAATCTGCCACTGTCAGCTGTCCAAGAGAAGCAGTTGTGGTACAGTTTCCTAAACTTTTAACACATGGCTGAAACAGATGAATCTATGGCATAACACAAGAGCTCTTTCTAATGCAATGAAGTTCTGTCCGTAGGGAAAGCGTTTTCAAAGGTGTGTCCAATGTTTGAGTCGCTTCTTCAGTTTTAGTGCTATAAAGCATACTTTCATTGTAACACCATGGTTCTGCATTAGGAAGTCCAGCATTACAAAACCATTTTGCTTCAGAAGTGTGAACTTAAACAAAAAACCAGTAATCACTCTATGTGGGTCATTAATTGTTCTTATCAACAGAGTTTAGATAGGGAAGCTGTTATAAAAGCTGCTGTGAGCACAACTGATGTGCATGAGCTGTTAGTGCGTATGCTCGTGGCTAGTGAGGAATGCACGGTGGTTTTCATCATCCTGCTTCTCCATGAAAGAGCTAGCCTGCTGCAGGTGAACTGTAATGCAGGTGAGTGTGTGCCTGTGCGCATCAGGATTGTCAGACTTGGGGAGTAAGTTGCTTTTCCATCTGAGCCTAGCATCTCACAAGTAAAACATCTTAGAAAAGGTAGAAGGATTCTTCTTATGAGAAATAGGTGCTTCTGTTGCTCTATCACCTCTTTCAAGATTCTGGGGGAAATACAGAAGAGCTGGTCCATCAGGATGTCTGTGGAGATCTTGGATACTCCTCTAGTAACTTACTGTAGTGATAATGTAATCCTTCATTGAAATTTTATTTAATGACTTTTGCTAGCCAACTTCCTGCTTAATTTATGTGAAGAGTCTTGACACACTGACAGTTAGAGTTTCATAGTCTTATGTCTGCTTGCAGAAATAAGTTGATAAATGCCCTTGGTTATTTTTTTTTCTCTTGTTTTTTAATATTTTGGGAAGAGGTGGGAGGTACTCAACTCAGGCAGGTAAGTAATGGAGAAAGGCTAAGTCTGCTCCAGGTCTGCAGGGGAATAATGATTTTGCTATCTAGGTACTGCTTTTCAATGCAAAGAATCTTTTGTATTCTAATATGCTTAGGTACCGTTACTGTTATCATACTAAAAAGATAGTAATAGTGATTGATGGCAATGCTTAGGATTTCTAGAAGTTAGAGAGGCTTCACTCTGTAATAAGTCAGTAAATCTGTAAATTGGGAAACCGCAGTCCAGATGTGTTAACTCTACAGCAAGTAGAACCAGCTCCTAAGGATGCTGATGTAGCACTGAGAATTACTGCTTTCCTATTTTCTTCTCCTTATTACAATGCGAGTGTCTATATCCATACTGCTGAAAAGCTCCTTTTCGTTCAATAAGGAGGAATTCTTACTGGTTTCCCCCTATCCTCAGCTTGTAGAGAAAACTGCCAGCTCCCTCTCATTCCAGAGAAACTGCAATATACACCAGAGCTGCAGAGGTGCTAGGGACTGGAGAGCCCTTTCCTCCTTGGCATGTGTTGTGCCAGGATTCTGCTTAATCCATGCTGGCCTCTTCTCACATGAGGGAACAGGAGATGAACCGAAGGTCAGGATGTGTTACAAACTCCCAGCGGAGGTGCGGGAAGCTCCACTGCCACCTGAGCAAAGGGAGGCAGTAGGTGTACAGTACAGTGACTAGGTCTGCTTTCTGGTCCATAAAATCTGCTTAAACTTTTCGGGTTAGCAGTCCTTTTTCTCGAAGGATCTGACAAAACAACTTCAGAATCCAGGACCAGTTGTATCTTGTGGGAGGGAAATAAGTGCAGCCAGTAAAAGAAACTAATTTCCTTATAGCTTAATAGATTGATTAGTAATTCTTACTTGTTTTGTGGATTTGAAGTATTCTGTAAATGAAGCAATGGCCTTTATTCCACTAACCAAATGTTTGAATCTCTGAAGTTCCTGTAGCTCTTGGATTTGTTTGATCCTTTTACATATGATCAGAAGTCAATATGAAGCACAACAGTTACTGTAACAAGTCTTGGTTTGTGTTTTTTTTTTAAAACCTGTGTTTTGAAGGAGTTGCCTTTGTGGTGTTCGTTCTGTGATCTTTGGAATTTGTCAGAGATTCCAATTTTACAAATATTCAAAATGTCCATAAGCTTAGACCTAATATTCAATGCATGTATTGCAGTGCCCAGGAGCTAAAATCTTTTCTGGTTAAGTGCTTTCGTCTCTCCATGCCCACATGCTATTTTGCGTAAGTGGCAAAGATGTAAGTCTAAGCCATAACTGCTGCTTGGATGTAATATTTGTGGCCAGTAAGTAGGAAAAAGTTTATTGCAAAACCAAACCATTTCCCTTTTTATAGTGTTTTGGAACTGATTGTCAAAAATTTAAATAGGGTTGAGGCTGATGCCTCTGCCCAAGGAAAGGCTAGAGGGAGGGTTTTTCATTGTTAACAATAGTTATTAAATTGAGGGAAAACATTTAGTCACTTAGTTTCACTTACTTTGGAATTAGTTGAGTTTATATTCTTTTTTCCCATTAAATCTCAATAGTCAGAGGGTAGTGTTAAAACTTACTTGCCAGGAGTTCTTAGGGACTTAATTCCCAAACTAGCCAAATGAGTCCAGCAATGCAAGTGAAACGGAGAGTACCAGCAAAAAAATCTGGGGAATGTATTTGAGACGTCAATATATGGATCAGGTTACAGATGTACTTCAAATGCTTAATGCTCTGTAAGAATCCATTTCTGTGGTATTGCGAATCTTTTTTTTTCTTTTCAATGTCTCAAACTGTGGTAAGTCAAAAATTATTGCATTTGTTTTTATTTTTTTTCTTTCTACTTTTTTTTAACAACTTCTGGAACAGGAATCCGGAGCAGGTGAATGGATAGACTTTGGCATGATGACTTTATTAAATTCTATGTATCTCTCTTGGTCTTTCCTTCCCTACAAGATTAATACTTCCAGATTTTTCTGAGTTACTTTATTTCCCTGCTACATCTGGAGAACCGAGTGTTTGCATCTGATCTCTTATTAGACACAAATATATCTTACCTTTCTAGTCTGGTCGTTACTGTGGGATCTTTTGCCAGTTTTCCTGAAGGCTAGTAAAATCTGCCTCTGTCCTGCTGAATTCTTCTCATTCCTGTGAATAAAAGCAAGAACTTTTATACTGTGGTGTACTACTTGAAGAAGGCTAAGGAGGCTCTCTGGTTAAGAAAGCTCCTTTCCCCATGGTTCAGATGCCTAGCATCTGAGCTTTGTTAAATCGACTTGCAGGAACTAGATAAGTGTTGGTAACCTGCTGTAAAAAGGACACGTTCAACACCTTCATCTACCACTGCTGAGGGGAGAGGCCTGGAGGGTGGTGCTTTTTACACCCCTACTTAAAATGGTTGTGTATTTCAAAAGGTGTGTTTCTTCTCTTCAACTTACTTTTTAAGGAAAGTAAGGCAGCTTATTCTTATATTTGCATGGAAGCCTGATTTTCTGCTGGAAGGAAAGCAGTCAGTGTTATTACTGAAAACAGGGGTTTTTTTATTCATCTTTGTTTTGCACGGCATAATCAGAAAGTGCTGAAAGCCTCCATTCTCAAGGAAAAGCTTTCACGCAAGGAAGCATTCAGTGTGCTTTGGGGCACATGTTTTTTTCCAATGTTGTGCTTCTCTACTGGAGAAGACCAAGTGTCTGATTTGTTGTGCACATGGTTCAGGATTAGCTTTGTCAGCTGAACTACAACATATGTGTTTTTTCTCTGTGCTGTTTTTATTTACACTGAAGTAAAGTATCTCTTGACCAGCCAGAAGTATTTCCACATGATACTTATGAAATGAAGATGTGGGGGAGGGAAGTTTGTGTTTTTTCTGGTTTTATGTCAGAAGAAGGAATGTCTAGGTGGGGATCATAACAACAATTTGAGACAGGCAAGGCTTGATGGTGAACGTTTGCTTTCTGGTGTGGGGTTTTTTTTGTTTTCTATCACATAACTTGCTTTTGACAGAAATCATGATTTTAATGTCATCTTTATGGCAGAAACAATTAGCTGCTTTTTTTTCCTTCCCTCAACCTCCAAGTACAAGAAGGATCTTATTGCTGTACACAGTGTCTGACATTATTAGTAACACTGTTATAAAATTGTTTTTCTTGGATTTAGTTTTTTAATCTGCAGGAACAAAGCCCACTTCTGTATGAGCTGAGGTAACTAAAGCATATGTCTTGGTGGTGAAGATGAGACCCTGGTCTTTCCTCTTTCAAGATGTGCTAGGGAAGTTGGTGTGTTTCTGGAAATAAACTTTCTCCTGCTCTTAATCCTATATGAGCTGGAGAAAGAAAGGCTACGATGTAATCTATATTGAGTATTGATTTTTTTTTTAAATTTTATTTTAAAGAAACCTTTTTTAGCCGGTGTATCATGATAGGGAGGTGTTTCTCTTCCTAGTTGTCCCTTCTGTGGCTTTCAGGCCTGTAAATCAATGACTACATTACCACTTTTAGAGGCTATCCTCGTTTCAGCTGGGATAGAGTTAATTTTCTTCCTAGTAGCAGGCATAGTGCTGTGTTTTGGATTTAGGATGAGAATAATGCTGGTAACGCACTGACGTTTTAGTTGTTGCTAAGTAGTGTTCATACTAGTCAAGGACTTTTCAGCTTCCCATGCTCTGCCAGGTGCACAAGAAACTGGGAGGGGGCACAGCCAGAATAGTTGATCCAAACTGACCAAAGGGTTATTCCAGACCATATGACATCATGCTCAGTATATAAACTGGGGGGGGGTTGGCCGGGGGCAGTGATTGCTGCTCAGGGACTGTCTGGGTATCAGTCAGTAAGTGGTGAGCAATTGCATTGTACATCACTTGTTTTGTATATTCTTTTATCATCATCATTATTATTATTATTATTACTTTCTCTTCCTCTGCTGTCCTATCAAATGGCCTTTATCTCAACCCACAGGTTCTACTTTTTTTTTTTTTTCCCATTCTCTCCCCCATCCCACTGGCTGGGGGGGTAGGGTGAGCAAGCGGCTGCATGGTGCTTAGCTGCTGACTGGGGTTAAACAACAACAGAGGCCTTCATGTTACAACCACAAGTCTTAATAACTTTGCTCTTAGAAATTACTTTTTCCTAAACTTTAAGCTACTAAAGATTCCCCCCCTCCCCTGGAATTGAGTTTATAGCTTGTTGTTTTAGTTGTACAAGAAAAAACTTTTTGTTACAATTGTTAGGACTGTCTGTTAAAATCTGTACTTTTTCTGTTTGGCTTTCCTGAGTTGTAGACTAGCTTTCCCTTTTGCTGCTCTTTGATACTTCAGCATTGGCATCAATCTGGTAATTGGTAAAATATTGGTAAAATGAAGTATTAATTACTTCTGGGGCACCTGGTAACAAAGACTTGAGGTGTAAATAATAAGGCTTTTATCTTTTGTAAGATCTACTAGTGTGATGAGTTTTATTTCAGAGGAAAAAAAGCTTAGATAAAGGGTTTATTGCTCTCTTGTTCAGTCAGGTTTAAAGTTTATCTAATATGCCACTTTAACTGGAAAGCTAAAACATTGATTCTAGATCTTCTTTTAAGAGTCAAGGGGAAAATAGATGTGGTTTCTCTCTGCATCCATTTCAACAGTTTGAGAAAATAAATATAGTCACTTTGTAATTCCTGAGAGCTTTCTCTACTTTTAGATTGGAAAGGAATTTAATAGAAGACAATGAAAAGATATTTGGGAATATAATCTTAGACCATGTCACAATTCTTTGTACAGAGAAGCAGAACTGTTCCTTAAATGTTAGACAACTTTGTCAGTGTTTCAAACATAATATTTCTTTATGTATTGTAGTAGCAGAGCCAGTACACAGCAAAGCCTTTGTGTGTCTAAACACTTAAAAATTAGGTTGGTTTTGTTTTTCCTTCTGCCCTTGTGCCAATATGTAACAGGCTTGCTCTTACTGTTTGTGCATTTGCATAGTTCCTCCTGTATACAGAGTCTCAAAACATAACTTTACATATTACTTTTTATGTAAAGCAGTGGTTATTTACATCTGCAGTAACTTGTTCTTCTGAATTACTTGCTCTATGAAACAGTTCCCTTTACCCGAATTGGAGCTGGAATATGTCTTGTAGAAAAAATTAATTGGATTGTTTGCTAAAGTTAGAAGCCTTTCCTTCTTCCCCTGGAAAGAGTTATACAGATAGTTCTGCACATGGCAGAGAACAGCCAGGCTTAAACTGTGACTCCTCCAGGAAAATAATGATCATCTCTAACAAGCTCTGCAAGAGACTTTCATCATGTAAAGTTTGCATTAGTGTTCAGTTTGGAGGTCAAATTTAGAAAATGTTGGCTTCCTACATGCTGAGTTGTTCTTTGTACACCCAGCCTTTCGCCACCTAGTATTTCTGCTACGTAAGAATGAGTTGTGCTGATACTTCCTTCATGAAATCTTCTAAATAAGTTGGAAGGCTCACTGGTATATTCTTTCACCTACAGGCCCGTGTTATGTATGATTTTGCTGCTGAGCCTGGAAACAACGAGCTGACCGTCAGTGAAGGGGAGATTATCATAATTACCAACCCGGTAAGAAAACGGAGATAGAATCAAGGCTTCAGTGCACTGTCCTGACCTACTTCTAGCACATGGAAGAAAAAAGGTGCTAGCTGGCCTCTGAAAGCCCTGGCTACCCTCCCCTGAAGAATCCTAGAATCGTTTAGGTTGGAAAGACCTTTAAAATCATCCAGTCCAACCATTAACCTAACACTGCCAAGTCCACCACTAAACCATTTAAGGGTCGAGTAGTAATTTCATGTTTCCTGGCTTGGTGGCTGGATTATTTTTTAATGAAAGTAAAAACTAGGAATCATTAAGGCTGGAAAGGACCTCTAAGATCATCAGTCCAATCATCAACCCAACACCACCATGCCCACTAAACCATGTCCCAGAGTGCCATGTCTACCTGTTTTTTTGAACGCTTCCAGGGATGGTGACTCCACCACCTCTCTGGGCAGCCTGTTCCAATGCTTGACCACTCTTTCCGTGAAGAAATTTTTCCTAATATCCAATCTAAACCTCCGCTGATGCAGCTTGAGACCATTTCCTCTCATCCTATTGCTAACTACTTGGGAGAAGAGACCAACATCCCCCTCACTACAACCTCTTTTCAGGTAGTTGTAGAGTGTGATTTTTCTCCTCATGCTTATTAAATCTAAAGTCCACAATAGCTGTGTGAAACAAGCATGGTCTGTCTTCTGTTTAAATTAATGTCTGCTGCTTCAGCAGATTTAAGCAAGTTTGTTTATGGGCATAGTCATAACTGTGTATTTCAAACATTGCATTTGACAGCAAGACAGTGCTTCCTCCTGAGCTGTTTAAAGCATGCTGTAAGATCCATCTAGCAAAACTATTTCTATATTATTACTTCTTTTAGGATGTTGGTGGAGGCTGGTTAGAAGGAAAAAACAGCCAAGGCGAGAGAGGACTTGTTCCAACAGATTACGTTGAGGTAAGTGACTACTACACTGCTCTGCACTGCAAAAGCAGAACTACTGAAAAGGCCATCCTCTGGTTTGCTGATCAGCCTGTAATGCTCAGACTTAAAACTTCCAGTGTTAAAGCTTGGAATATATAATCTTATTGTAGCAACTGTAGCTGGCTTTGGAGACCAGTGCAAACATGCCATCCAAAGCTGCTGCGCTTCTTAGTGGTTTCCCAAGAAATGCAACAGGAGGTTGTCTATAGTAAATACTGGTGACCTGCAGAACATGAGCTGTTTTGAGTCTGCTTCTGGTTTTGGGGTCTTGTGATCCAATAATTGTTTTGTTTTCCTGTCTGAAGATATGGAAGTGAAATGAGTAGTGCAAGTTTACACTGGGGTTGCTGTGGCTGATTTGCCACACGGTCATAAATCTCTGGTGTGGAATCCCATTTCTGGGGCTCAGGATATGGGATCCCAAATCCAGGGACTATTCAGCTCATCTTCATCCTGAGGGCCTTTGCTGTCTCTTCAGCATGCATTGATCTACTCTTTGTTTAAAGACTGGTGGTATGGGGGTGGGGATGGCATAGGGGTCTTGGTGCAAAGACCAGAATCCAGTTAACTCTTGGAGGGCCCAGTGTCTGAATGTCTGCAGGTTGCCAGTTAGGTGAAGACTCTGGCTGTAATTCCTGCAGCCTCCTCTTAAGGCATGTGTCTCCCTTCCTTCACCAGTGCTGTGTTTATTAAAAATAAAAAAGGGGGGGGAAGGAAGAGGGGGTGGTGATGAGGAAAGGATGCTTGTTCACATAACCTTGATTTTTGTCTTCAGTTGGCTAGCTCATGGTCTAGTAGCTTTTGGCTCTCCAAACTTGCTGTCCCAAACTGATCCTCCGAGTATTGAGTTCCCAGTCTCCAAGCAGTAATGTTAACAACTTTGTTAATTTCCCAATGAATTTGTAGTCAGGAGTCCACTGCCACAACAGTCTTACATGTTACACTGTGATAATGCAAAACAGTTCCATCTGTTGTGGAAGTAAATCCTCCAGATTCTCACATCAACTTCTTGTAAAAGGTACTATTCAATTTGAATTCAAAAAGGGTATTTGCGACCATCTGAGCATCTAGTGACATGAATGTTAGGATGATTATATATGATAAAGAGCATAATTTGATTAATGGAAGCATGAAAAATCTTTTGCAACTTTTTCCATTTCAGATTATAACTGAAGGTGCAAAAGATGGAATTAGCTGCGGTAACTCATTAGCTGACCAAGCCTTTTTTGATTCTCTTTCTTCAAATACAGCTCAGACCAACTCTGCTGCAAAAAGCAGTAATCAGGTATGTCTCCAGGTTTTCCAGGCACAGTGGGCATGGCAGGTTCTGTTGACGTTAACTGCTTGCATTCTTCAGTTGTGCTGTAGCATAGTTGTGAATCCTCATAAAAGTACGAATTAAAGTAACTGTGTTTTCATTAGGGAACACTTTTGTTGAATATTAATGATATGGGTGCCTGTTCAGCTACTGTCCCTGCTGGAAAAATTAGTATTATAACCCTTTCAAAAACAGAGCCTTTTTATTCTTTCCAGCCTGCAATCATATAAATCTGTGACTACCTCAGTCTCTGTTTGTACCTCAGTTCTATGTGAATGCACTCTTAGCAAATTTACTTTATTTTCAAGTTACTTATGTTAGTATGCTAACCTTTTTAAGGAACTGTAAATTTCTTTTTTTTTTTTTTTTAAATGTCTATTATGATTGGGTGGTCCGTGCATCATCAGCTGGAGTGAATGGATATTTATCTTTTCCAGAATATGAGTAAGAGTTATTTCTTTGATTAAAAACAATGAAGCAAGTTCATGCATTGTCCCTAGTCAGTTGGAGAAGAGGCTGACTTTGGTTTGGAAGAATGTGGGTTTTTTGGTGGGTTTGGGTTTTTGTTCGTTCCCGCCTCTGCTTTATTCCTTGCTTTTTGCCCAGCATGTCAGGTCATTAAGCAGCAAGTATTTAGTCTCAGGTTAGATATCTGAAGACATATGGTATCTTTAAACACAAGCTGTTTATTATGGTATACAGACTGCTGGATGTCACACATGTAGGAACAGTTAAACATTTCAAAGTCCATGGGTCAACAGAAGAACAACATCTGCTTTTCCCAACAGCAGAATATCAACATCTCACATGTTGGAAAGTAAATGCTTTACTCATCGTAGCAGTTAGGGACACATACCTGGTTTGTGGATCAGTTAAATATCAGTTACTAGTTTTCTTAATTGTAACATGCAACACAGGACTTCAACATGAAGCGAGATCTCTTGAAAACTGTGCATGGGGCATTTTTGTATGACAGTGAATGTAACAGTTCATTGACTGTATAGTGTTCAATTTGTGCTTCCTTGTATTCAGCCAGACAATGCTAGGATTGTGATTCTGTGATCACACATATAGAGAGAACTCCAGACCACACTGTGACTGTTTCAGTGTTTATCACTTTTTTTTTCTGATGCCCGGTTAATATTTAGGTTAAATACAGAACTCTTGAAATGCCTTACTAATTTCTCATGTCAGACTGAGCTAAAAGCATTGATAATAGGTTTGTTTTCCCTCAGTAAGACTTACAGTAATTTTTAAGTTAGAGTGGGAACCTCATTTCTTCTGCTCTGTCTGTTACCCTTACCCTGTTTTTTTCCTCCTACAGAATTTCTAGCCAAACTTTATCTCTGGGTAAGCTTGAAATATTTGGTGCAGCTACTTCTGTCAAATTCAAATACTGTTTCTCTTCTGAAGGAAGAGAATTTGATCTAGGAAGAATTGCTTAGTAACAAAATGAATATATAATATTTTGAATGGTGGTAGAGGCATCTATCAGAGGTTGATCTGTGTTTAACACAAGGTACTTGTGCCTGGAGAAGGGAAGTAAAACCCCTTGCCCATATAGGAGGAAAGGTTAAAATAAAGATATCTATTATATCCTAAATAATAGTGAATTACTATGGCAATGTAGTTTTGGAAGTTGCATTTCTAGAGGAGTGTCCTGGTTTCAGCTGGAATAGAGTTAATTTTCTTCCTAGTAGCAGGCACAGTGCTGGGTTTTGGATTTAGTAGGAGAATAATGTTGATAACACACTGATGTTTTAGTTGTTGCTAAGTAGTGCTTATGCTAGTCAAGGACTTTTCAGCTTCCCATGCTCTGCCAGGTGCACAAGAAGCTGGGAGGAGGCACAGCCAGAATAGTTGACCCAAACTGACCAAAGGGCTATTCCATACCATACGACGTCATGCTCAGTGTATAAACTGGGGGGGGTTGGCCGGGGAGCAGCGATCGCTGCTCAGGAACTGTCTGGGTATAGGTCAGTGGGTGGTGAGCAATTGCATTGTGCATCACTTGCTTTGTATATTGTTGTTATTATTATCATTATTATATTATTATTATTATCATTTTACCTTATTTCAATTATTAAACTGTTCTTATCTCAACCCAGGAGTGGGTTTTTTCACTCTTACTCCTCTGATTCTCTCCCCCATCCCATCAGGGTAGGGGGAGTGAGTGAGCAGCTGCATGGTGCTTAGTTGCTGGCTGGGGCTAAACCACGACAAGGAGGGAAAATCTTGAAAATATGGTCACTTCACAATACAGTATGCACAGGATCAGCGGTATACTGGCCCTGTAATCCATACAAATTGCAGTTTCTTCTTAACAAATTTTGGAAAGGAGTAACTTCAGGTGAACAGCTTATCTCATCTGTTTCAGTGCCTTATTCGTGTGTGTCCTGTTCCTCTCCATTATCCTTCAAATTCTGTGCAAGACAATTGGGAGAACCAGGGTACCACAGTGTATTACAGTAAAATTATATTGCTAACATTAATGGGGGGGGGGGGGGGGCGTGGAGAGAGGAGGAGGAAGAGGAGTGTGTACCTGGAAGCAGCCAAGGCCATGCAAGATGTGGGGGAAGCACATTCCCTCAGGCTAGTGTGTTTGGGTCTTTTGTTTTCCTGTTTTTTCATACCAGGAATCATACTGTTGCATGGTCAGGATTTTATGTCATAAGTTATTTCCATTTCCTCAATTTTTTTTCTTTAAGTGAGTTCAGTAACTGCAGCTTAGTTTTATGTATTTTCTAGAAAAATGGCAGATCTTGATTTGAAAACTGGCTTCTTCAGCTTCTGACATACATCTAGTAGTTTGTTCCAGTGGCTTATTGCTAATAGGAATTTAATTTGTATACTAAGCAGTCTGGCTTTCCCTTTTGGCTGTTAGGCATTTCTCCCAGATCAGAGAGCTCTCTAGTGCATGGTATTTTCTCCTTGCAAAAATTCTATGGCTAATTGTCCTCTTGATTTAAGAAATTCTGTTTGTTCTATCTGTCTGGTGTAAGACTCTTTTCCTGCCCTCAAAAAAACCCCAACCCTTTCTTCTGCAGTCTCTGTGATCTTGTGACTTGTCTGTGAAATGTGTGCATTGCTCCTGTGTACATCATGTGATGTCAAACAGGTTTGACATTGCTGTTCTGGTGTCGAAAAGCCTGATATAGTGAAGGATTGCATTGATTCCTGTAATACTGCATCAGGAGGTTATACTGAGTTGCTCATCCCCTGCATACTGGCTTCTCTTTTAGAGCCACTGCTTATAAGGATATGATCTTCTGTTTTGTGGGTATGACCCTTCTTCCTAGATGTATTACTCTGCCTTTGATTATGATAACATTTACATTGTTTAACATGAGTTCGCTCAGGCACTTTGGATTGATTTGTGTTCGGATGCACTGTTGCAAGCAATTGACTTACTCTTTTCAAGTGTCTTAATGAGTGACTAGGTCAATATACAAAGCACTTCATCTTAAATGAAACTTGTGTGTTCAGGCTATGGAGAACAAAGGAAAATGACAAATTAGGTGTCAATGTAAAGAGAATCGATGCTGGAGGTGACACAGTAGTGGGAACTAAAATGTTCATAGATGTAGCATGGTGGACTGAATAAGAAATAGCAGCATTCCTAAATGCTGACATTTTATGCTATCAATTATATTTCATAGTAACATGGAGGGGCACAAGTTTATTACAAGAAGACTTTATAAAAGCCCTTCTAAATAAACAGGATGTTTAGGGATTTTTTCTTACTACTACTGTATTGAAGAAGTTACTTTGTGCAAACATTAAGTCACTTTAATGTACGTGCAATTACACAACACCCCCACCCCCCCAATTTCAATAAGTCAAAAGATGTTTTAATTCTTAGAATTCCTTCCATTCTTCTAAAAGTAAGTAAAAAACCAGGTTGTTGCATAGTCTTTCAGTGCCAAACCTTATTAAAAATAGTAGATCTGTCTGAGTTGAAATGTGTGTGTATGTGGGGGGTTGTTTTCTTTTTTGAAAGACCAGTTAAACCACAGTGGTGTGGCTTAACCCCAGCCAGCAGCTCAGCCCCACCCAGCCCCTTGCTCACTTCTCCCCAGTGGGATGGAGGAGACCCTTATCAGAAGGGTAAAAGTGTGGGAACTTGTGGGTTGGGATAAAGACAGCTGAATAGGTAAAGCAAAAGCTCTGCATGCAAGCAAGGCAAAATAAGGAATTCATTCACTACTTCCCATCAACAGGCTGGTGTTTAGCTGTTCCCAGGAAAGCATCCATCACACGTAACAGTTACTTGGGAAGACAAACACCATGACTTCAAACATCCCCCGCTTCCTTCTTCCCTGTAGTGCTTGTTGCTGAGCACAATGTCATATGGTACGGGATATCCCTTTGGTCAGTTGGGGTCAGCTGTCCCAGCTGTGTCCCCTCCCAGCTTCTTGTGCACCCCCAGCCTACTCGCTGGTGGGGTGGGGTGAGAAGCAGAAAAGGCCTTGGCTCTGTGTAAGCACTGCTCAGCAATAACTGAAACATCCCTCTATTATCAGCACTGTTTTGGTCACAAATCCAAAACATAGCACCATACCAGTTACTTTGAAGGAAGTTAACTGAACCCCTGCCAAAACCAGTACAACCAGTTATATTTGAATGCAAACTTTGTCTATAACTTTTTTCTGTCTTAGTTTTATTTTTAAAGTTCTGAACTGGTTAGCCTATCAGTTCAGAAATATATCTCCAATGGCAATGTCCTTCTGACAGGGCTTAAAAGAATTCCAACAAATTTATTTTTTTAGCTTTATACACTGTATTGTTGCTGACATATCTTCATATGCCCTGATAGATCTAGGGGGATGACTGCTTTTCTTAAGTAGCAATGCTGCATGCAATACAGAACCTAAATCATTACAGTTTTCCCAGATCAGTTTCTATGCATGCATATATCTCTGAATAAAACTTACTTCCTCCCTCTGTCTACACCCATCCCTTTTTGCTTTCCAGGCAAACAAGAAGCTTTTGGTTTCCTACTCTGGGATCCATAACTTTTTGGTGTTAAGAAAACATCATCAGCTCAAACACTGCCCTACTCCCTGTCTGCCCTTTTCTAAGAAGTTTTTTGTTGTTGCTCAGTAAACAACCTCCTGAAAAGTAATTAACAAGCAATAACTAAAAGCAGCTGCTCTTACTTCCTTGTCTTCACTAAGATACAATGACCACAGTAACACTTTGGCGTTGTACCTTACCTGGGTTTGCCACAGGTGTAAAGTGACAGTAGAGAAAGGGCACAGAGGTACTTCCTAAGGAGAATTCCGCACAACCCTTGGCAGTTCACTCTCCCTCAACTCATTCCTTGCATCAGTAGTGTCCCAGCAATAGCTGCATTGATAAAGCTTGCAGCTGCTCCTTGAAGGAGCTACCAGTAGAAAATATGGCGAGATGAAAGCATCAGAGGAAGGAATGAGGCTAATTATACACGAACAAGGGGAAAAAATTACTCAAGGTGATTATTTTTACACTTAGAAGAAAAGCAGATAGGAGAACTTAATGTTACATCTGCCCATAACATTTGTGGTTTAATGTCTGAAAAGCCTGAAAAATTGTTCAACAAAATACAGTTTAAGTAACCCTTAGTTGCCAAAGATGGAGGCTGTTGCATGGCTTTTGTATGGGTCTCGTGCTGTTTTGACCTTGTAGCCCTTGGACAAAGGAAGCAAAGGGAATGAGAAATCTTTCTTCTCTGTCAATCCACTGTTCCTCTGAGCGGCAATGCGGGTTGCTAATTTTAGACTGTCATGTGGAACAAATAGTAATTATATCAGCACTCTATGGTTTTTTTCTATGTGTTAGAATTGCATATATGTATTCAAGTAAGGTACCTGTAAACCCTTCTGGTATTAGAATAACACTGGCTATAATGGCACTGAAATGAATATAAGTTATGGCAGGTTAAACCAAATAAACATCTTGAAATACACTGGACACAAAATTTCTCATTTCTGATGAAGAATGAATGTTTGGGGTTTTTTTTCTTTCTTGTAGTATTTCTTTGATGCTGAGTTGCTTCCAGGGGCTGTGGCAGCAATAGATATCCTGTTTCACGCTTTTAAATAGTGTTTTTCATTGTAGTTGACGAGGACGTTGTTAGCTTGGTGGCATCTGGAGCCTTCATAATTAAAGTATGTATGAAAATACAAGCATTAATGTAAAATTCATTCTGAGTAGTCTCCTCCAACTGGTTTGGGTTTTTTTGGTGGTCAAGAGTAGTGTTTTTCAAGTCACAGATATAGTTGCATTTATTTTACACGTGTTCTAGGTTCAGAAACTGCTGTTTTAAGTGACGATTTCTCTCTCCATTCTAAACCACAACTTGTGGTGTTTTTTCATTTATCTAACTTAAAATGTTTTAAAAGTTGTGAACAAATATCAGCTTTCTGTTTTAACAATAGTGTTTATCTGAGTTATTTAGATTTCATCTAAATTAAATCTAAATCATAACTATTTTGGCCCAAACTAGTTCTCCTTATTAAGCTAAACCTTTCTTATCTGTACAACAGTCTTATTAGTGGTCTGTAAATAAACTGTATGTACAATTAGCCATAATGTAGTCCAGGTATTTACAGCGTGTGTAACATGCATGTTTGAACATAGGATAGAAATGCTATGAATTCAGTGTACTATATATTTTAGTCTGTATGGTTTCTCCTCCCTTCCTTCTAAAGCTTAAAGTCTAGCCTTCTGCCACCCCACGCCCCCTCCCTGGCCCTGCTGGAGAATAGAAAGCTAGCATTAAAAATGTATAAATTAAAGTGTGGAGTACTGCTTGTCTGTTTCAGGGTGGAAGTGGATCACCAGCTATGTTGATGTGAGAACTGTGGATGTGGCTTCACAGTATTTCAGATACAAAAATAGTTCTTGTAGCTAACCGTAAGTTGCATGTGTAGAGGAGTTTGTTCCCTCTTCTTGACACTAATTCTCTAATTGCTGCCAAGTCTACTTCTGTATGAAGATGACTGTACAGCTGTTCTTAGTTCTGGATAAAATAAGTATCCTGGGAGTTTGCATTTTTGTGAATTGCAGATTTGTCAGTTTTAATTCCAGTGTGACCTCAGTGAATCCACATTTTGTGTCTTCAGTTGTGTTGTGGGCAGAGCAGCAAGGGCCCAAGAGCAGCAAGAGCCTAGGAGCTGGTACAGGAAGCAGCTAACAGAAGGCTCTCAATATTTGTATTGTTTTATCCAGTGGTAAGTGTGAAATCACTCGGGATAGTTTCTCTCTCAGTAGAAGAAAGATAAGCTGCTACACAATTGTTGAAGGATATGAAATAAATGGTCTGTCTTATGTGTAGAAAACCCTTTCCCTTCAGAAAACAGTGGGACTTCTGTATAGGCAGGATGAGTAATAGCAGTGAAAATACCGAGTTTGGTGTACAGGAGCTGAGGCAATTCTTAAGTTACCTGGTGTCTAGACATAAGTTGTTGAACGTGCATAAGGAGAACACTGAAGAAGCTATTCCCAGAGCTTTACTTCATATCTTTTCCACTCTTTGCAACTTAGTGCTGGAAAGGCAAATTGTCATTCTGAAATTTGCATACCATAACTCCCCCCGCCCTGAACTGCTATGAGTAGCAATAAATGCTAAGATTGAAGAAAATAGATGTAGTACTCTTACTAAGAGTGCATTATTATACTTCTGTGGAAATTTCCACATGCATGTTATTGCATTCCTGTAACAACATTTCCATTCTCTGACGTTGCTGTGTGTGCAGTAAAGTAGAAGTATTGTCATGGGAAATGTGACTCACTCATGTTTGGTTGAGTCCAGTTTGTCTTGTTAAACCAGTATGCTAAACTACCTTATAAAATACGCAGGTAGGTTCACCATGGAAGTTACGATTACAATTGTTTATGGATTTTGGAAATTATTGCTTCCTTGACTAATAAACCTTAGCTCTGCATAAATGTATATGTTTGTAAGATTAAGTGTAAAGTTGCCTCTGTATGTGCGTAAGTCATGTCTAGAAGGGCATAGTGCAAAAGGTATCTATAAAGAAGTGCAAGCAAAACCGGTGGGTTAGAACTGTTCAGACGTTAAAAAAAAAAAAAAAAAGGTTTTATGCTAGTTTGGCTTTCATGATTAGTAACTTCTAGTTCCTGTTACAGATAATGACACTGTAACATTCTCCATTGCTACATGTAATTTGAAAGCAACTCTTTTCCCCCCCCACCTGAATCGGAATATTGCATTCAGACCAGTAACAGGAATTTGTGACCAATTCTTGTTTAACCAAAGTACCAGGCAGCAGCTCCCATACAGTACTGGAAACAGTGGCTTGCTTGCTTTGAAATGAATCACATTCACATATTAAAAAATAACTGTCCAACATATGATAGTGATTGTACCAATTCCAATTGTGGAGCTGTCCTGAGCTTTTTTTTTGTGGGTGTCCTGGTGGAATGCAAAGGCCTGAGCAGCAAGTTGTTAAACTGTAGTACTGCGATCACTCCTCACCTATGGTCTGTACCTATACCCTCAGGCAAAATCTGACTATTGAAATAGTCCGTTTCCCACAATTTGCAGTGTTCGCATGTTCTTTTTCTTGTAGCTTTGTTTTGATTTGACTTCTTGTTTTGTGAGGTAGCCTTGTGGTCTTGTAGTTTGGCATTGACTATATAAAGAATATTTTAACTTGCTAGTGGTGACAATCTTGTTAGCTCTCCTATGAGTGTTTCTACTTGCTTGCATGCTTACAGTGGCAGCAGCATGCATGTGTTGCACAATCCCCTTCACCACAGCAGGGGGCTTACTGCAGTATATAGTTTTTCTGATTTTTTTGTTTGTTTATTGTTCACTGAGAACTTCTTATTTTAAGGTGGAATCATTGACATTTGTCATTGAAAGTGGTGAGCTGAAAAGCCTTAGCCAATAATACTCTTCAACTCCTCCAAAAAAAAAAAAAAAACCGGCAACAAGGGAAACCCCTGTCCCCTGTTCCCAAACAAAAATACAGAGTGCTTTTCCCAAAAAGGAAGGATAAAGCCTTGTTTAATCTTTGTAGCCTGATCCCTGGGATGTTTAGAGAAGAGCAGAGAGGAACAGGGAGTCTTTCTTCCGTTTCTGGCATTGCTGTGACTGCTGCTTGGAAAACTGTCTGAAATTTCTCATCTGTGTTTCAAGAAGAATCCATTAGGGATTGAAATTAGCTCAAGAGCAGACAAGGATATAAAGAGGTGACTTGATTGCCATTTACATGTGCAGGTGTGGGTAACAAAAACAGAAGCCTGAGAGAGCTCAATTGAATAAATGTCGGTAGGATTTTTAGTGGCTGAGAGTTGAAACTAAGCAAACTTTAATTTAAAAAAAAAAAAAAATCCCTTACGCAGTGAGGGTGACAATATACGTGTTTTATTTCCCTCCCCTTGTCCCCTCACTGAGTATTCTTTGCTCAAGTCCAAATTATATATCTTTCTAAAAGACCATTCTGTACTTCAAACATGGCTTTTTTTTTTTTTTTTTTTTTTGCTGAATTGGGAGTTAATAGATGGAAATCCTGTGCCTGCACTGTGCAGAAGCAATGCAGCCTCTAGTCCACTTTGGCTGTGAATAACCTCACAGGTGAGGAAATGGAAGTGGGGAAAAACCAAAAACTGAACTGCTCTGCTCTTCATGGTAGTAACTCAGTTCTTTCACTGGTGGTTTGTTTTTTTTTTTTTCCTGCTGAAAGCAAGGAGTGTCCAGTGGGTGTGCCTTGGCTGTATGTGGTTTGTGAGCATTCAAAGCCCAGCTCCTTTGCAGGGACTGCTTTGTGAAGGGGGCAGTGGGGCTGGGAGTGCAGGTGCTGAATGATGGTTTTCTCTGGAAGGAAGCAAGATGACAGGAGCAGCTGAGGAACAGATGGGTTCCTTGGACAGCATTGCTACTGCCTGCTTGTCACCTCCTTCTGGAGGTCCTCTCTCCTGTTGCTTTCATGTATTTATCCACAGGAGCATTCTAGTATGTGAGTCCGTAAGGCTGGCTATCCCTTAAAGTCTAGCCCATCTCCAGTCTTCCTTTTCCTAGAGGATTTCTTTAAGGACAAAATGTTTAAATTGTTCGATGGAAAAGAGGGCCTTCCTTCAGGAGTGATAAAAGTGTCCAGGACCACAATACTAAGGTAATGATTTACCAGGAAGAAAGCTTGGGCATAAAATATCATGGGCATGGCAGCTACTTCAGTATCTGCTAATGTGCACAGTTGCTCTATAGTAAATACAGCACAGTGAATGCAATTCTGTGATTGCTGTAGGGTAGGCTTTGAGCCCTTCACATTTCTTCCTGAAGAAAAAAAGCTTGATTTTTAGGGTGACTCTCTATGTTACCTTACTTTTTTTATGCATCTATTCAGAGGCTGTTATCCAAAGAACTTGAGTTTAGTGTGATGTCTGAGTATGCCTAAGGCTTTGTCTCCATGCAGGTAACTAAGGCAGCTATAAAACTGGAGAGGTATGTTCATTCCTGTGAGCTATTCAGCTGAGCCACCATGACTTTTCTTGTATTTTCTGCCATTCCTCTGTGCTGTCTGTTTCTTTTCAACCCCTCTTCAAGTGTAACACTTCTTATTGCAGCTTTGGCTGTCCTGGACTTCCCTTGATCTGATCACACTTACTTTCTCTACTCGCTGCTTCAGCATGGCTGCTGTCTCTGAGTAGATTTCAAGGTGTATTTCTTACAGTTGGAGGTTGTCATTTTTGACAAGCTAGATCTTTTTATGTACCTAGCTTAGTTTTAGCATCTGAATATCATGTTTGGTTTGGCTTTTGTCCCTCAGGAGTAGAATGGATCTGTTTGTCCATCAGCAACATCCATAAATATGAGGAAGGAGTCTGCCAGGAACAACTTAGTTGGCCAAGAGGTCAAAAAAAGATTTTTAGCCAGGGCAGAGAGATGCCTCAGTGAGTTGTCTTAGCTTTACTGTCTAACTTTGTATTCTCCGGAAAATAGCAAAGATGTCACTTCTTCCTATTTAATTCATGATTCATTTGGTGAAGATACTGACATTCTACCCCCAAGCTGAGGATTTTCCTGTTGTGGTGGAATTTTTTCTCATTCAACTATAATTAGGTCTTTAAAAACATACTAGATTTCTCCCCCTTTCCCCCAGCCCCCCACCAGTAATGGTCTATTTCTATAGTGAGTTTGAATCTGCCCTTAGTGGAAGACTCTTAAAATACTTAGTAATGAGTTCCCTCTGTTGTCTGTTCTCCGAATAGCCTTTTTGTATTTTCTCCTAGAGCAGTAGGAGCGAACAAGTCTGTAATAGTCTACAAAAGGGAAAATCAGCTGCCTTTGAGGAGTTTATCCTTGAATTTAATCTCAGTGTACTTGTTTGATGTTACCTTGAGGAGCAAAGAGATGCAGTGTTTCATTTGAAGGTTGATTAGTTTCTTAATTATGCGTGGTGTGGCATTTCTTTCTGTGCGTTTGCTTGCATGCTTGGATGTTAGGTGTGCTGTATCAAGTTATATTGATTAAGTAACAGCCTCTTGCAAGGACTCTTCATCTTTTTTTGTGCTGACTAAAGAGAGATCAGAGGATTATCAATTTCAGTTATGGAAAACTAAAGGTGTGAGAATATATAATTTAATCACTTACAAAATACTTGCTGGCTTAATGAGGGTTTATTCAGCCAGAGCTAAGCCACACAAATGGCTTCTCGTATAGAATTTGTCAGCTGCTGAGATCCACAGAACTGCTGACTGGAGCTGAGATTACCCTTTTAATAAATGCTGTGCCTTATTTGGCCCTCCATGGTGCTATGGGACCTTGAGGATGGCAGGTCTGATTCCTGAACCCTTTTCCACATTTACTGATTTTTGGCTACTACTTAAAAGTGTCCACAGTGTCTGTGTATGTAGGAAAACATTTGAAGAGAGATGAAAGGAGACCTGTAAATGCTCTTTGAGAGGTGTTGTGTGTATGTACATTCCTAACCGATCTCTTACCCTCTTCCCCATTGCCTCGGAAAGAAATGTGGACCCTTTGGCTGAAAGAAGCTGAGTGGGAATAGCATATCCCACCCCTTTTATAGCTTGTGGGAGATACACCTAGGGGCAAGAGCTTACCCTAGAGCTTTCTTGGACACTTCAGAAGTAAAATTTTCTGATTTGAATAGTGCTTCCATATCAGTACACAGAGATAAAACATCTGAGAGGCCAGTTAAAGTAATCCACTTCCTCTTGCTGTACAGCATTTAGTGTATATCAGCAACTGTCTGCAAGTTTGATGATTGGTCTTGACAGTCATTCTTTAGTAGTGTACCCAGTGTTAATAATATTGCTTCCCCCTTGTTTTGCAGCAGATTTTAAGGTTTCTTTTCCACCCACTCACCCACACATGAACTACAGAGAAGAGGAAAACTTCACTCAGCCTTTTGGCGATCATCCCACTTCTGATGGGCTTTCATTTGCTGGTGATCAGCACAGCATATATTGCAGAAGTATATGCAAATGAATATTATGCAAACTATTCTTTTCTAGGTGCTCTGTTAGGAGCAGACACACTTTCCCATGTGGTTGGGCCCCAGTGTATGTGTTTTCCTTTAGCAAAGATGATAAATTCTGACTGATGGCATGTATGGCTTTTTGTCTTTACATAAATTAGTGTCAAGTGAACATCATAGGAAGAGCATGCTGGTACCTTATAAGCTACCAGCAACTTCTTTGTAATTGCTGAGAGTAGCACTGTATATCGGCTATCCAAGAATTAGGTAGACCTCAATGATATCAATCCCTTAGGGAGTAGTGTTCTTGCTTCAGTTTCATCATCAAAATTCCCCAAACTGTCAACATAGGAGCTGTCCACATAATCTGTCTCGCTCCATCAGTTCCTAGAGACCCACTGACTCTAGTGAGTCTTCTGAATGGTGATTTCCCCCTAGCCTGGGGGCTTGGTCTTAATTTCCAGATCCTGGGGATTCTATACCTAAAAAACAGGTGCTGTATCATATCAATAGTATAGGTCCAAAGCATTTTAAAGTCTTAAAGGTTTGATAGTGTCTGTAAAATCTGTCAGATGACTTTGTTTTAGGAAAAACTAAAGCGAGAGCTCTCATTCCTAAGTAGTTTCTCAAAGCTGAAATGAGAGGAGAGAATTTTTAGTGAAGAAAAACAGAGTGTGGAGTGCACTTTTTTGGTGTATATGTAAGAAACAAATGTATTCCAACAGGTTTGCAGAGAATAATTTGGCTTTTAGTGGGAGTTTTATTAAATTTCCTGTACTGGCAAATGCTCTGAGTTTTATGTAAATGTTATAGTCTAATAGCAATTAATTTGTATTAGGCTTCCCTTTGATATGCTGCTTCATGATAAAAATAATGCACTGGCTTCTGTAGGTTTTGAGACTTCCTTTTACAAAACTCAGTTTCTCCCTCTGCTGAACAAGACAAGCTTTGTCGGCTTTGTTTGCTTTCCTTCCTCTTCTCCTCCTCCTTCCTCCTACACTTTGGGTGTGTGGGTTTTGATTTGTGTGGTGTTTTTTGTTGGGTTTTTTCTTTTTCTTTCTGCCAGTTAGTCTCTGCACTAAGTGTCTGGAGTAGACTGCAGTTAACTAGTCAATGCTTTTTCAAAGTGTAGTCTTAAAATCAAGGAGCTGAGCAGGACGCAAAGCTATTAATCCAACTTACTGACAGATGAACTTGACAAATTGATGCAGTAGTTAGACACGTCTGCTCTACACTCTTTCACTGAGGTTTCCACCTCCACAACAGCATCAGCAGAAGGGTATGTGTGATTACCTTCACAAGAAGCTTATGCTGAGAGTGTAGGTCTACAGGGAGATGCCAGACTCTTCCCTGGCAGACGTTTGTTTCCTTCCCTCATCTCCACTGTGAATGAGTTAAGCTCTGACAGGGAAGCTGGGCAGGTTGCTGGCCCTAACTCCCTAACTGTCACACCAATAGTGACGGTGTGGGTGGACAATTTATGATTTGCTTTTAATAAAGCCACTAATCTGAGTTTAATAAAATAAGCATTTGGAAAAACCTAATCCTTGACTTTTAAGTTTCTGTTTTAAATGTGCTAATTAGTCCATGGCTTTATGTAATTAATAGTTCACATGCACTGTACTTATGGTATTGGTGTAAAATAATTACCATGGGTAGGAGAGCTTCCTAACATTGTTGGAACAAATAGTTTAATTTACCATAGGAGATGTAACACTCTTATTAGTATGTATTGGCATCACGTTGCTGGAAAGCTGACCGGTTCTTCTAGGTGCTTACTGCATTTTAAGAGCTGCGTAGCTGGGAATGTAAGATTTGCCAGCTGCTTCTAAATCAAATGAGTAAAGTGCTGAATGCAAACTCATAGCCTATCAGCAGGAGATCAAAGACTTCAGGAAGAAAGTACGTGATCGTTGTTCATTTCTTCAGCAATTGCTTCTTTACTTTTGTCTTTATACAATGTAGGCAAACAATGCCAGTGATCCTTGGTCCAGCTGGAATGTTGGGAAGTCTGGGAACTGGGATAATGGAAATGCTGTTGACAGCTGGGCGACAAAACCTGAAAGTGTAGCTGGCCAGAGAAACAGTGCTTCAAATAACTGGGAGACAGCAGCAGCATTTGGTCATCCACAGGCATATCAAGGACCAGGTGTGCTAATAATGTTCTTATTTTTGAATACATTAGAGTAAGTGGACAGTAGAGGTAAGAATTGCTTAATCTGTCATAAACTATAGAACATGGCTTATTTAAAAAAACAAAATAAAGCCAGCTTCCTAGTAGCACATTGCCACGTGGGTAAACTGGACACTAAAATAATAGGGTTTTAAAATAAAATTTAAAAAAAATCCTATCCATGGTAACAGACACCTCAAACTGGTATGGACATCTGGCAAGCCAAAGTCTTGTGCATACATCATCTGTTCTCAGGCATGTTGTTCAGCTTGCATAACTGGAACTTAGACACCCTTGAATTTGTGCCCTCAGGCCTGTGAAGAAGTAATCTCTTAAATCCGTAATTTTAGGAAGTGGCTGGCCTTTCAGAAGGCTTCTCTACCTTTTTGTAATAAAGGCCTAAATTAAGAGGAGAACTCATAACTGGAGAATGCTAACATGGAATCTATGAATGTGGAACACTATTGAATTAATCTTAACACACCACCATCTTGTCTTTCTTTTTTCTCTTTTTTTTTTTCCCCCCTCCCATCTCCCTCAATGGATTTCTAGTGTAGTGTTTTCCAGGTTGTGTTTGATGGGGATGGTGGTAATTGAGAAGGAATTGTAAAACAGAAGGCTGAACTAGCACTTAATCTATTTACCCTGTTGATTATTTTTGTATGACTGCTAAGGTTGCTGCCTCTGCTTTTGAAGAGAAAATATTTAACTTTTTCCTTTCCCTACCCCCCTGCCCCTTCCTGTACTTCAGCAGCTGCTGATGACGATGATTGGGATGATGACTGGGATGACCCAAAATCAACTTCACCGTCTTATCTTGGTTACAAGGAGACTGAGGCATCAGACGCTGGGGGGGTCCAGCGTGGAAATTCTCGTGCAGCTGCTATGAAGTTACCACTTAACAAGTAATGGAAAATGCGGGGCAAATGTGTATATATTGAAGAGAATTGGAATTTGGCAAGATGTGTAAATATGTGGCCATTCAACCTTCTTGAAATATGCAATGTAAATATTACAGTTTTGGGGTAAAAGTGGAGATGGATTTGTAGCTCAGCATTCTCCCTGTGTGATCAGAGAACACAAATCTATGAAAGCCTGAAAGTACATGACATGACAAAACTGTATAAGTTTTGGAGGTGTTATACAGGCAAATGACACTTTTGTAAGGCCTGAACTTCTGGACCATACTTAAAATGTAACTGTCTTTAACACTGTGTGTGTTTTAGTGAAATTGAAAGGTGATGGGTGGCTTGTCCATACAGCGAGACCAATCAGACATGCTGCCCCAGAGCTCGTGAGCAATTTCAGTTGCTGGGAGTAGGGAAGAGTTCTGCTCTCCTGTGTCTGTGTATCACCCAGGTTGATTCTTGAGCCACAGAAAGCTTGATTTTTAGATAAGAATCTTACAATAGCATGAAGCTTTGTCAGGGTTATACTAGCATTATCTCATCTCATGTTGCAACTTAATGTTTGTTTATTCTAAAACTACCCTTACTCTGAGAAGCTACTGTATAGTAATCTTTAAGTGGATGAAAGCAGAGTGGAAAAGGATTGTAGAATAATGGGCTTCTTGGGTAGGTAACTGAGATTAACAGCTAGTCATGTAGAGACAGTTGATTTTGTTCATCAGTGGAGGTTTTGGCCGGTTTTGCAACAATACTTTTGCATCATTGTGGCATCTACTTGTTGCAAACCCATTTGGTATAACCAGCATAAACATACCTTATTTAAGAGTTTTTTGTCTGTGAAGTAAGTCCTACTTTACTCCTCATGTTTCTGCAAGCAGGCAGTAGGTTGGCAGTACTTGAAGGGCTAAGTATCTTCCTAATTAGAAAGAGAACCACCATTTGCTTTTTGTAATATTTTTTTGCACAGACTTTAAGGACATTACAGTGATTTTTGTGTGGTTTTCTTTCTAATTGGTGGATATATTATTTAACATAACTCATGTTTAGAAGCACTTGCTAAATCTGCAGTTCATTGTTCTTTCAGATGATTGAAATCTCATCATCTGAACGGCAGGACGGTGTGCATGAGTGTGTGTGTGTGTGCATTTCCAGAGAGGGTGGACTGCAGTGGAGTGGCAGCTGCTACTTTGCATCCTCCTGTTACGTTTGCTCTGATGGGCTGCCAACCACAAATAGCTACTTTGCCTTGGAAGAAGGGGCCTATATTACACAAATAAAAGCTGGAGGTCAGTAGCTAAAAATTCTGTTTTTTCAGGGCAAATTGTTGGTTAAGTAATCCACATCAATTCTTTGGTATACTTGAGAAATACTAAAGGTTTTTTCCTATAGTGGTAGGTAATTCTGCATATGTCAAAGGAAGGAAAATATGGAATAAACTTATCACTTTGTTAGATTTCCTGGATTTGCAAAACCTGGGATGGAACAGTATCTGTTGGCAAAGCAGCTAGCAAAACCCAAAGAGAAAATTCCCATAATTGTAAGTTGGGGACGTGTGTGTAGTTTTTGTGTGGGGGTGGTGTGGTTTGTTTTGGGGGTGGGTTTTTTTGGGGAGTGGGTGGGGTTGGTTTCTGGGTTTTTTGTTTGTGGTGGTTTGTTTTTGGGGTTGTGGGGGTTTTGGGAGGTGTTTTTGTTTGTTTTAAATCCTCCCCACCCTTCCCTTTTTCCCCAGCTTAACTTTTAGCCTCAGGATTGCTATATGTATTTGGGTCAGAAGAAACCGATACTGAATATATAATTAGAACTATCATAATAAAACTGTGTACCATTTAAGTATTTTGAAGTTGTGGTAGACTACATTTCAGAGTCATACATCATTGAGGGATCTTTCAGGGTCAAGCGTTAACTCCTCCTTTCTTCTAAGTGTGCTGATTTATTATTTTTTATGATTTTTTTCAGTACTTTTTTTTTCTCATTCTGGATCTACATTACCTGTGATCATGAAAATAAGCCTTTTTGGGATTGGGAGGCAGAGCAAATGCATTCCACTGTCTATTAGTTATTTAGATATTCTCCTAATACACAGGAGCTACATTCATAAAGGTTTACAATATTCAGTCATGATGGTCAGGTCATCTTCTGATCTAAAACCCAAACTCTTTTTAGATATATGCTGTTCTAGTGAAATGTGGCTGAAGTAGCAATCCCTAGAATTCACCACTCCTTTGCTCTTTGGGAAAAATTGTAAAATACAGAATAAGATAAACACAACTGTGGTCAGTCATCTCTGGTTGCAAGAAACCCCTCTGTCGTGACTATCAAGCTCTCACTGAAATCAATGGAAACTTTCAATTGGAGAGAGAAAATATTTGTCTCCTTGTTTGCAGCTGGTACAACAGGATGTATTTAAAGATAACATTTGTAATTTCTTACAGATTGGTGATTATGGCCCAATGTGGGTTTATCCTACCTCTACATTTGACTGTGTGGTGGCAGATCCCAAAAAAGGTTCTAAAATGTATGGTCTCAAGAGCTACATTGAATATCAGCTGACCTGCACTGTAAGTGTATCTGAAATGTGATCTTCTCTCTCGCAAATATGGGTCATTTGTACATATAAATAATACAGTTTGTATGACTTGGTAAACAGGGTTGTAAGAATAAGTGGTAGTTGTCTCACTTTTTTCCCCCAAAGAGTTACTTTGCTCTAGCATTTCAAGTTCTTCTGTAATTACAGATTTAAGGCTCTAAATCATAGATTTTATTTACATTCCACGTATTTACTGTTCTGGTCACACCTGTTACGTGTCACTATCTGTAGATTCCTGTCAAAATTCAGAGTTGTGTTTCTCTTACAGAACACTAATCGGTCTGTCAACCACAGATACAAGCACTTTGACTGGTTGTATGAGCGTCTCCTGGTTAAATTTGGATTAGCCATTCCAATCCCATCTCTTCCAGACAAGCAAGTAACAGGTAATTATTCCCAGTTGTGAATTCATGGAATGGAAAATAAGGAGATCACTTTTTTACAAGGTTTGGTTATTTGTTATTGTTTGGTTTTCCCATTATTTTTAAAGAAGGTATCAAAAAAAACCCCAGCCTTTTGCCATTCAAAACTTGGATGAGTTGTGATGGCCTATTGATAATAAAATATCAGCACTAAAGCATCATTTCAGAACTCAGGTTTACTTATCTAGTCCAGTGATTTAAAAAAAAAAAAAAATTGCAAACAAATGAAAAAACTGCCCTAGTTACTACAGAAGAGAGTATTTATTATTGGAGAGAAGAGATAACTACTCATGTTCCATATTTGATTGTCTGGAGAAATGGTTTTTGAGGTTTCTTGGTGGGGGGGGGGTGGTGTTTCTTTTGCATTTGATTGTAAATGTGTTATGTTGTAGGAGCTTTGAAGCAGAGCTCTTGGGGGCGGGGGAAGGGAGCATCCCCTGACAATCTGGGTTTTTTTGCTCATGAGTAAAATGTTGCAGCTGTTTCTCCTGTTGCTTGATTTCACACTTGATTTAGAAAGCATCTTTCATTTGTACAACATTCTGCTCTGGTTGATGTCAGTTCAGCTTGACCAAACTCTCTGAAGCTTATGGAATTCTCTTGTTCGGACTCGAAGAAAAGTGGGGTTGGACCCTTTAAATACTCATGAGTTCAGTCATTGCAATTGCATATGGCAATGCCTGTGCATTTTCAGTAGTCTCTGGCTTCCTTTGTACAAAGGTGTGCTAGAAGGCATGTGAAGAAAAGAATGGACACCTCTATAGGAGGAAAATGTGTTACTTTTGCCTATTTCCACTTGTATGTTTTTGGGTAAGATTTTTATACAGCCTTTAAGATAACCAGCCAAAACCAAACATACAAAAGCCGGCATGTCGCCAGCCATGTGTCTGTGGGCATCACTGAAAATGCAGCAGCTCTGCTGTTTGAAGAAAGCTAAGCATTGATGCAGATGCTGGGAAAAATGCCGAGGAAACAAAAGTGAGGAAGCAACTTCCTCCCCTCCCCTTAGTCCCATGTTTACAATTCACCAGTAGTTTTGCTTAAACATGTGCATGTGGACTAAAAGGAAACCAAAAGACCTGGTGGGATCTCTACATTTTATTGTAACTGTATTTTAAAAGACTCAAGAGGTTGGCATCACAGTTAAAACTTGCCTGTGGATTTCAGTCTTCCAGAGTCTGTGGGAGAGGGTAACTTGTCTCGTGCAAGGAGAGAAAAAAAAAAAGCATGCCTCTTTTTCTCTCTTTTTTTGAAACATTATGGAAAACTCTGAAAAAATGGTGTTTGTTTTTCAATGTGTTTAGGACTCTTCTTTCTGAAGACTGTCTAGAAAAGTATTTCTGTCCACTAGTCTTGGCAAAGCAAGTCTCCTTACAAATAGACTGCCTTTGCTCAGGATCATGATTTTGCTGGTGATGATATGCCTAATGACCAGCACATAACTTCCAAATGTTACTGTTCCTGTTGCCTTGCATTCCTTATGCTGGCAGGAATGCTGTGGAGATTTCGGTATAGATTAAGGGTGGAACAAGGTATTACTGCAGGTTATGTAATGTCTCTTCCATAGTAGTTGAATTCCCGCCCCCAGCTAATTTGCAGGAAATGTACCCATACCCAAACTTCATTTCTCATTAGTTGTGTTCTTTACCTGCTAGTCTTGCTAGTTTCCATATTTGACATTTAAAAAAACAACCAAACAAACAAAACCCACAAAAAAGCCCTCAACCTTGTGGAGCTGCTGCCATAGTAACAATACGGTAGAATTATGTTGAAAGAGTACATGTGTTTGAGGTTTGTCATGTGTGCTGCTATGGAAATTAGAAGAGTTGGGTGCTGGAGGAATCTCTCCTTTCAAATACATCCTATTCACTGTATGCTTTAGAAGTCTGATGTGTACTTTTTAACTGGAAAAGATTCTCTCAAGAAGATGCAGTTTGTGCTAAAACTAAAAGGTTCTTGTAAACAGTGATGATGCACTTCTAGTTAAAAAAGAATATGGTTACTTATTAAATAGTTTGTGTTAAAATCTCTTAACTAACAAGAAAATGAGTTAGCTTTACATGTATGTATTCTAACTGGTTTATACATATGATTTATTGAGATTTTTCTGAGGCTTTTTCCCAACACATTCATTTACCTATATAGAAATACATTTATGGGGGGTACTGCTTTTTTAAATCTCCTATTCAGATCTGAGCAGTCCAATTTCAAATGTTTTGTTAGCTAGGACATGACAAGTTGGAAAGTAAGTAGTACCTTTTCTCCAATGTTTTTGAGCCTTACATTGACCAAAGATTTACTAGACTGTATCAGAAAAATTGTCTGCGTTCCAAGCCTGTACCTAGCTTCTCTCTTGGGTCATCTGAATGCCTAATTTTTCCATGTGAAAGTTTATTACTCCCCCCCAAAATTTATTTGAATTGTGGGTGGGTATTATGTTTTTTTTAATACTTCCTGACTCTAAAAGGAGGAGTACGCTTGGTCAATAATCAGTATAATGTAATTTAAGGTTCTTCTGATTTGTCAGCATAATGTTTCCTTCTTGTAAGTTCTGAGTCATTAAATGGTTAATAACTCACCAGATGAATTACAGATTCTGTTTTAATTTAAAAAAAAAAAAAGGTTGAGGGTACTATAGTAGAAATGTAACAATTACTGTTCAATGTATAACAGGACGCTTTGAAGAAGAATTTATCAAAATGCGTATGGAGAGACTGCAAGCTTGGATGACGAGGATGTGTCGCCATCCTGTAGTCTCAGAAAGTGAAGTTTTCCAGCAATTTCTCAATTTCCGAGACGAGAAGGTACGAAATAAAGTTCACACAGACTGAGATTGAGGAATTGCTCCCCCCACATCCCTTTTCGAACTAAGAGTTCAGCTTTGTAGCCTTCTCATTTGTCTGCCCCCCTGTGGGCAGTAGTGATGAGCTGAAAACTGCTGGGTTTACCAACTAACTTAGCTTGATTGATCAAAAGGAGGCATAAAGTTGCTTGTGTGAAATGCTATATGCGTTCCAACAGACGTGTGCTCTTTAAAGTAGCTTTGTTGCCAGTCTTTTAAGGACAGTTTGTGTCCTCCAGCAGGAGAGGAACATATATAACAACTCTTCTGGCTGTTGCCCTGATCTGTCTCTGTTGGACTTGCTAATTACTGTGGTCCTCTGATTGGTACTGCTTTGCTAACAGAAGCTACTTTGTAGCAGATCTAGGATGTGTGTGATCCTGTATTACATTTAAAAAAACAGACACCACCCCCACCCCCCCCAACAGTTTTCACTGGAATGGGTTGTAACAGCATTATGCTGCAGTCCTACCTCATATAACTAGCCCTTTTTTATTCCCATGCTGCCCCCCACCCCCGCCCCAGCATTTTCTTATGCTTTTTTAAGAGGTTTTAATATCTTCACCTTCAGTAAATAATGGTTTCTTCATGACTGAACTCCAGCTCTGTTACTAATTTGGGTATCTACCAATGAGGAAATAAATAGGAAAACTCTTCTGGTTTCTCCTCAAAATAGTCATATTTCTAAATACACACAGATTTTGCTGAAAAAGTAAATGATCCTTGGAGGTTTTTAAGACTAGACTGGATAAAGCCCTGAGTAACTAAGGTCGCAGCTGACCATTTTTGAGTAAGAGGTTGGACTACAAACCTCCTGAGGTCAGTTCCAACCAGAATTATTCTGTGATCCTGTAAGTAGAGGCTTAATAACATAGTAAGTAGCAGTCCTAGTGAAGAGCTATTTGGATGGCCAGTGGAGAGTTGTATAATTGTGCTAGTCAGCAGTTCTTAGTAGCTAACTTATGGACTGATATAAACAGAATAGATGTTGCAATACATGTGGAATTTTTAACCTTTTTGTCTGTTCCCACTAAAAACTTAGTATGGCAATTGCATAATAGTCTCATGATCTTTGTGAGTAGCTTCTGATATCAGCACTATCACATGTGCAGAGACAGCTGAATATAATTGCTCTTACACTGTATTTCAGTAATATACAAGAAGGTTCTGTTTACCCCATATTCTAGAAAACAAACTGCACAAGGAAGACGGAGGGAAACTCTTAAGAAACCTTGGCCTCACTGAAACTTTCATTTAAAAGGTTTTAATTTATGCATGGTCTATTGGTTAACTGTTCTCCTAAACATTACATTCACTGCTTAAGTACATGCCCTTAAAAATGCATGAACAGTGGTGGTCAAACTTTTTTTTTTCTTCACCCTCTTTCCTCAAGGAGTGGAAAACTGGAAAGCGGAAGGCAGAAAAAGATGAAACTGTAGGAGTCTTGATCTTCTCTACAATGGAACCAGAAGCTCCTGACTTGGACATGGTAGAAATGTAAGGTGGTTTCTTTTTCCATGGATATTATGCATCTGGATATACAACAGATATTGAGCTTAAACTAGAATAGTAAGCATGCACATATAGTCATGGATTTGAAGAGGTACTTATCAAGGCAGAGCTGAAAAATTGTTTGAATATGAGATTTTTTTTTCATATCAACTCCTCTAAAACTTGGTGGAACTCCATGTGATGTCTCTTTGGCTTCAGTGGCTGAATACTGATACTAAAAAGATTTATGCAAAACTAGTTGATGAGATAGAGTGCTGGCAGATCCTATGGAGTTATGTTTTATATTGCTGTGGAAGTATATTTTGATCTTTAATCCTTCAATTGTGAACAGTTCCAAAGTATGCTAGACTTCCCAAGTAGCTTAGGATAACATTTCAGCATGCATTTAAAGTTAGCATAATGTATCTGTTAACCTGCTTCTTGGGTTTGTTTTTTCCAAATGCCACAGAGAACAGAAATGTGATGCAGTGGGTAGGTTCACCAAAGCAATGGATGATGGAGTTAAAGAGCTGCTGACAGTGGGACAAGAGCACTGGAAGAGGTGTACAGGGCGTAAGTGTTCCTTCTGAACTCAGCAGTCATTTCTGTGTTGCTTTTCTCTGTGGTTTTTTTTTGGCGTTCTTGTTGTTTATAATCCAAGGCACATCTTAAAGCTAAAGGAAACCCTAAATTATCATGAGGATTGTATGGCATTCTGGCTGCTTTCATTGTCTGAGAGTATAAATTGTGCAAGTTTTTTAGTTTGGGGTTTTGTTTTGGGTTTTGTTTTGTTTTTTTTCTTTCTCCCATAACAGGAATACCTGGTCCCTGCCCATAGGTTTAAAAATATTAAAAGTTAAATAATTCTAGTGATCCAGCTAAAGCCCTTGTTGGACCTGTTCTCATATATTTGTCATTTATCTACATTTTAGTGACATGGGCAAAGTAGACCTGTCTATTTGAAATCATAAATGATTGCATTTTATTAATCCCTTATTTAGGACTCTTGCATGCCAGGAGGAGTGATTTAAAGATGAAATGAGTTTAAAAAAAAGAAAAAGAAAAGAAAAAAACAACTTGATTCTAACATAATCTTTAGCCCAATTCTTTTTCTCCTATCTTGTCTCTTCCTTCCCACAGATATTTAGGGTTGCAGAACTTCACACCAAGTCCCTATGACTCTGCCTGGGCTCTAATTTCCTAGTCCACAGCAGTGTTCAGTGTTTGTGGCCACCACAAGGCAGCTATTGAAAAGAAGCAGGTACTACAGCTGAGGATCATAATCAGAAACACTTCAGGGCAGGCTGTAGTGTCTGGTGACCAAAGACTATCACATAAATCTCCTCAAATCTCCTTAATTTTTTTCCTTCCTTCCTCCCCCCACCCCCCCTTTAAGTCCCACAAAAAACCACTGTCTCCAGACTTGGGAATAAGTATATCTCCCGAGTTATCTCTTTGCTGCTTTCTAATCTAACGCTGAATATCTGGGGCTGACCAGAGGGAATGGGAAGTATAAAAGCCCAGTCTCTTCTGGTAGTGATTACATTAGACCTTAGTATCTGTAGGATGTGAACTTTAAATTATTTACAATTCTCCACTTTGAATAAGAGGGTTTCCTTCTACACATCACTGACCCTCCTGCTGGCCAAAAATAGTCCAACACAGGACACGGCTCTAACACTGTACAGATCTCACTTCACTAGGAAATGATACCAAGGGGGAAGCAGAGGGCAAGGGAAGGGCTAAGGTCCCTCAGATGAGACTAGAAAAATAGCATTGCTTTGCAGTTACAGAAGCAGTGATCAAAACCACCATAGTTAAGGGCTGGCTGTGAATTGTGCTTTGTTCACTGCTAAAACATCCCTAAACTTATGACACTAGTGTTTTAAGTGTGGAATGACTCTTCTAATACTTACAGGTATTAATTAGTTAGGATAAAAGCAGTAAGTCAGATGTGATAGTGTTGAAAATTGTAACTTTTAACTTTCCAGACATTCATACTGAATAGAAAAAGGAGACTGGTAAATCGGGACATGCAAAACTGAAGAATTTCAGTAGTCTCTTAGGTTTTAAGTCCCCTGTCAGCTCTAGTCCCAGCTCCTAGTCAGAATTATTTTTGGCACTTCCTGAGCAATAGTTACGTGCATTCCATTCTATGATATTTAAACTGACTGACAGTGGAAATTTCTTAACTGCAAATGAAAAGAAACCAAATGTTCTTTGCTGAAGTTTCCACTGGAGATTCAGTAACAAGTTAATGGCTGATAACAGAATTCTAGTACTCTGAATGGTACCTGTTGTATAAGAAATACCAGTTGTCACAAATAATCTAACTTCTGGGAAAGAACTCGATCAAAGATAATCAATAAAATTACATGGTTTGGGGGGTTTGTTTTTTGGGTTTTGGGGGGTTTTTTGTGTTGGTTTTTTTTTACCACACAAAGGGGTTCCTCTGTGAAAATCAGATTGTGTGGGATGCTAGAGCAACTAAAAACTGCTATTTACTTGGATAGTGTACCCTCTGCATACAAATGTTTGGCAACAAAAAGCACATCTACTTGGGGTTTTTTTCTGCTAGCATAGGTAGCTTATAAAAAATTGTTTTCACTTTTCAGGCCTCTGGGGTGGTGGTATTCAAAGTGTTAATAACGAGTACACTCATAAATCAGTTTGACTTCATTGTGAGGAAGCAATTTATGCATATGTTTTCAATAAATAGATTATTAAAAAAAATGTATTATTCAGATACTTGCATCAATGTTTATCCCTAGATAATCTTGGTTTCTAGTGCCTTTAAATATAAAATCCATGATTTGAGGAGAATTTAGGTGTTATAGGTCTGTATAATAATCCCCTCTCTTAAAATATTAATGAGATCTGTTCTCCATATCACTGCAGCACTTCCCTCCCTGCCCCCCCCCCCAGGAGGATAAAGTCTGCTCACAAGGAGGAAAAAAAAAAAATCTCACTGTATACATAGGAGGACAGAGCTAGGAGTACAGTGAGATTTTTTTTCTTTTTTTTTTATAGCAGTCACATGCTGTTTCCCCAACTGTTTGTGGCTTTCAAGAATCCAGATTGCAATTGCTTTATCCAGTTTTGGAACGTCTGTAGCAGGGGAGGGGGTAAGAATGTAATTGTAAATACTTGAGTACAGGAAATGTAAAACCTAGTTGTTTTTGACATCTGCTTCTATCAAGTTTTGGAAATGCTGCAGTTTTAGTCTCACTTACCCTTGTGGGTTTTTGCTTCTGTTTCCCTCTTTCCCCATCCTTTTCCCCCTTTTAGCACTACCCAAGGAGTACCAGAAGATAGGAAAAGCGTTGCAGAGCCTGGCACTGGTCTTCAGCACTAGTGGATACCAAGGTACTTTTATAGATTCATTTGCACTTTACTTAACAAAAGATACTTTAATTGCATCATGCTATATTTTTTGCAAAGATCTTAATGCTTAATGCGCTTTGAATTTTAGATGTCAAACATGATTCTGGAAAAAACATTAAAAAGTTGTTTCCCTGTGTGTATTATGGGGTTTTTATATTCTAGTCTGCAATCTTGTTTTCTCTCACTGTATAATCATGTGGTGGGTTGGTGGTGGTGGTGGAGTTTAGCTTGATCTCATTAATATATGATCTGGTCATTGACCTGACTGACAAAACATGCTGTAGCATTTTTTTGTGATATCACAAAAGGAAAGTAGAAAAAATGCGGCCTTGAAAATATCTGTCAGAGAACTACAGTGTGACTGACTTCATGAAACGATGACCCCACATGGGGATTGGAGAACTTATTACAAGATTTTTGTGTACCATTATGTGGACTGGAGGGTTGGCTACTGTAGCTTTTTCTTGTCCTTCACCTTTCCTTCTCCTTCAAGAGCCCTAAAATAGAGCCTGTCATGTTAGGTATGAAAGTTGTGGGAGGGAAAAGGAGGGCATCAATTGCTCAAAGTCCTCCTAAAATGTAGTCTTTAGACCAAACTTAAAATCCTGCTTTGATATGTTAAGTTCTGCTGATTTTTCCAGATAACTGGAAAATATTTCCTCATATCCCAGAGGGAGCCAATTGAGTCCATTTTCTCTGGGATTCTCAGTCAAATGTGTGGGGTTTTTTCTTTTTTTTTTTTTCCCCCTAAACTTAATAACAAAATTGCTCTGTTCTAAAACCTTAAACATTATAGCATAGAGGCTTTCTGAAATCTTTCCATCTTAAGGCTCTTAGTTCACCAGTACTTACTCTGACTACTCATCTATCCCATGCTTAGTACTCTTAAAGCTTTTTGCCCCATAAACCATGTATTAAAATGCAATCACTTCTGAAACTCAGGTTCACTGCTGCTGGAAACATTGGAAATAGGCATAGTCCCTGTAGTTTGTTCTCATCTTTGTCCTGTACTTCAACAGGATGACTGCTGAGTTAAAATTGGAGCATAGCATGTTGCCTAAAACATTACTTCTGGATGTGAGAACCAAGTAGGGGATTTGCATAGTTATGTACTCTTAACATGGGTTAGAAAACTGTAAATCCTAGCCAGATAAAATCTGTAGCAAGAATTCTTGAGAAAGGACTGAAAATCGCTTGAACTATAACACACGTTCTTTTGCCAGGGTAAAGGGAAAACAGTATGGCTTAAAGCTAGGATGCAAAATTGCAGATCAGCCTTACGAAGGAAAGCTTCAATTTGATTTCCAGCATCTTCAAATGGTATGAAAAAAATAGATCCCATGATGTCTGGGAACAAGGCAAGGATGTTTCTCTTTGCTGTTTGCCCAGTTGTACCTGGTTGCACCCTAGTATCTCGCCCTTCCCACTTATGCCTTTATCCTGTTTCCATATATTTTGCTTTTTTAATAACTGGTACACCATGTATTTTTTCAGAATTGATAATGTATGGGATTCTTTGCTTTTAAATTTGATTTCCTAGGGAGAGAGGATAAGTGCAGTGCCTGTGTTGCTTTAAATGTCTTCATCAGTGCTGCCCTCGCCTGCTGTTTGTATACAATTTCATTTGATGGTTGCCTCAGGTACCGGTCTGTGGATCGAGCAGACTCTATGCAAGAGACATAAGCACCTAGATTTAAACTGCTAGGATGCAGGTTTCCTGATCTCAATATTTAACAGGCAGCACTGGACCTATTCCTTCAAATGAAGAAGTACTAGCTAAGCCGAGTATGGGGAATGATTTTTCTGGACTATCGGTAAAGAGGAATGGCTCCTTCAGCCATACTTAAAAGGCACTCAGTTCAGTTTCCTTTGCAAGCTGAAGCTCTTCAGCTGAAGATTGCAACAACTGATTTGATGACACAAACATTCCAGATACTGGTAGCTGACTTCTGACATGCTGAATACACTGTTAGTTGGTTCCTTTGCACAGTTGGGATGGGATGTATCTACTGTCCTTACCTCTTTCATCAGCGCTGCCTGCTCACTTTGCAAAGCCTTATTATATGTGGTGAATGTCTACTGCCTTATCTTGTGATTTCCAGCCTAAAATGTTTAAGATTGCACCAGGCAAGATGCACTTGTTAATCTGATGCACTCAAGCTCTTTTTTTTTTATGCTGCAGAATGACCCTTATCAATTAGTTGCCAGCTACAGTGCATATTGGGAATCTGTTGCCACTATTTGTAGAGGCAAGGGTGCCTTTAAAACTATTAAGGACGCATCGAGAGGGTCTCATTTAACTTGGCCATGGGCCTATGTATTGTCTGATTAGTTTTAAGAACACGTGCTTTGAAAGTATGATCCTGGTCCAAAAATGTGTATTGAACAGTTCCAGAATATGCCTGGAAGTGTCTTGTAGCCTAGCACTATGTTCCCTATCCTATTGCATCATACGATGCTCTTAGGTTAACGCAGTCTTAAATAGCATGGCTCCTCTTTTGCGGTGCCAAATCTGGGTGAGTCTTTCTCCTATATTAAGAAAATGTGAATGGCTGTGGTATGCCATTCAACCATAGTAAGATCTCCTAATCCTGCATCACCCCCTCAAGAATTTTGTTAGGCAGTTACATGCAAGTTTCACTATCCTGCCAGCTAGCAACAAGCACATCATGCCTTCCGAGCTGCTTGTGTGCTGAACATTAGCAGTCTGAGGTGTACTTGTCAAGAACAATCTTGCTGCAAGTAGTTCCCTAGTACATCAAACTCTATCTTTTTCATACTCCTGGATTCTGTTAAAATGTACTTTGAAAGAAAAGAAAACGAAATGAAAACATTTCTTGACAAAAAATAATTCTGCTGCCCTAATCAAGCCTTACAGAATATTAGTTCCCTCAATGTGCCTGGTGTATTCCCTTAAAGGTGATAATCACTGGCATTTACCAGGCAGTTGAACTGCTAAGAGATGCTCTGCTAAACATCTCCAAAAGACTCCTCATAGGGAGATGAAGGAAGATGTAAAACTCTGACAGCATGCAGGCCTATAAATCAATGAAAATATCAGTTTCTCCCTGTGGTTGGGTTAAATATCTGTAGAATATTACTGGTCTTTTTACAGCTACCTTTAGTCAATGCTTTTAAGCCCTCTCTGTTTCTCATGGGGATATATGTAATGCACCCTGCCTTAGTTTTGTTGTAAATGTTGGCAGCATGTGGGGCTTTCTGCTTTTCCATTGATTAAAGAACCCCTGACATCCTGGTATATCCTTGCACTGGGACCCAGGTCAGCTTTCACAGCTTGAGTTAAGCAGCCCGTTCCCAGCTTCGCATCTGTTCAGAAGCTGAGAATGCTAGAAACTTGGCCCTGCCCAAGTAACAAAACTCTAACCAAAACACGTGCTAACAACAGTGATTGGGAGCGAACTGCTGCTGGAATTCAAGTTACTTTAGTGGGTGAGCATGTGGGTTGCGTGCGGTATCTCTGACAAGGTGGCCTAGTGCAGGGAGTGACTGACTGAGCATGGCATGACATTGCTGATAAATGTGTATTAAACTTGGAGGGTGCGGCAGGTGAGAGATGAAATCTGACTCTTTAAGGCTGCCCTGGCACTACCTGAAAAAGATTGTAGAAGAAAAGGATGCAGTGTGAGGAGCTGCAGATATTCTTCTGCCACTTGTGTGCCTGCCTACTGTCAGGATCCACTGTCTGGGACAACTTTTAAATATGCTATCCCTTAGCCCTACTTTTGGAGGAGTGTGAATGCCTCTGCTAGTAGTAGAAGCTCTTAATGCACCCTGTGCCTTCTGGCTTTGTGCCCTGCTGTCTCCAAATGAAAGAGGATTGGTGTTGGGAGGGTTTGTCTAGATTCTTTGAAGCTCCAATCTATGAAGGTCCTTTGCGTGAGGTCTGCACAGAAGGGGAGGATTTTCTCTTTCTACTCAAATATACATACTTTCTCTTTCTTTTTGCTCAGATAGGAAAGGTCATCATCTTTTATAGCATATTATGAAATGAACAGCAATATCTAGACCAACCTGGCTTCTGACTCTAAAGCCACACCATGTTTTGTCCCAAAATCTAGGAGTCAGTTGCCTAAGCAGCAGTTACTTCAAGGTTACTCAAGATTACTTCTGAGCAGACATGGGGAATTCTGAAATAATGACATTATTTAAGTCTACCTGAAATAATGAAATTAATCTCCCTGAAATGTTTTTTGTTTTACAACAATGTGAAGATATCTTCTGAATTATGTACCTCTTAGATCTCACAATGGGATTTCACGTTGGTTTTATTTTTATTTTATCCAGACAGGCTCAAGTAGAAGAAAAATAACTATTCTTTAGCAGTGTTTGTGTTGCTGGACTTACTAGTTGTTAGGATCAGTAACTTTCCCTCAAAGCTTTTGGCTTTATGAAACCAGTCTAATGGAAAGTCAGAACTGATTGATAGAATTGAAGCAACATTCAGCCATTACCTTGTTTCCTTTAGGACATGCTAAAATGAAGGAATCCTATCTAATAAATCTCTAACAGATTAGTCCTTATGTTGTAGTAATGAAATCGGTGTTTGGTAATTTTCAATTAAGTCACTGATTAACATCTATAGAATAAAACCAAAATGTTTGTAGAAGACTAACTGCTACCTAATATCAAGACATGTCTGAGAGGATGAGAAAAATCATTTTTTCTTAAACTAATATTAGATATCCACAAATTATATCTTCCCCTTTCTCTACTTCAATTTGCTTTTCTTACTGTTGACTACATGCTCTGGACAAGCTAACAAGGATGGAAAAAACCTGTGGTGTTTTGGGAAGGTGAAGTGGCATGAAAAACCCAAGAATGTAAGGCTTGTTTCCATCTTTGACCCACATAGCCACGTCCTGCTAGTAATACAGTGTTATGAGCGCTTGTGGTGTTATCTAGCTTAGGATTTGTGGTGATGTCTGTATTTTTAAGTGTAGTTTGTGGGGCCCTTTATTCTGTTTCATATGATGATGAAACTTAGAAACTCACTCTCAAAAGCAGCGATTTGTACAGAGCTTGAAAATATATCCAAGAGTTCCCTAAAGGGTCAGAAATCTTGTTGGCAAGGAAAAAAGTCAGTTGGGCCTCCTTCTGCTTCTCTGACCTTCTAACAGTTGCAGTCCAGGACTGTTGGAGAGCTTAGGGCTAGCATCACTGCTCCATAGGGCATAGTGCAGAATTTACTGCTTATCAGGTATGAAAATCATGTATTAAAAACTGGAAAGCAGGTGTCTCCAGCTTTGTTAGTCTTATATTCTAGTGTCACCATCCTCATTCTCCCTTCCCTCTCATTCTGGTAGGCTTCCTGTTGCCCTGTGTAGGTGAATACCTGTGTTTTTAAACTACATATGATTATGAAATGTGGAAGTGAATAGTGCTGGTACTATGGTAGAACAGTGTTTATGTGGTCCCTTTAGCATTCTTTCTATAAGATCTTCAGAGTTTTCTTTCTTTAATGGTATATATTAGTAGTATAAAAACTACTAATATTTTTCTAACTTCTTTATTACTGCTGGTTATAAAATGATGACTAGGCATTTATTACTGTAAAATAAGCTATTTTAGAACTTTGCCTTGAATCAAGGCAAGTTTGTTACTGTAATTGCCTTCTTGTAATTTGAACACTGATGTTTACTTTTAGGAGAATCTGATCTCAATGGAGCAATAACAGAAGCAGGAAAAACCTATGAAGAAATCGCCAGTCTTGTAGCAGATCAGGTGGGAGTATTACGAATGCATTGGCATACATATCACCTATTTGGATCACTGCTGACTTTTCTTTTTTTCCTTTCTGTTAAAACATAATTGCTGGTGCTGCAGACCAGTTAAATGAAATTACTATTAATACTTTTAAATGCACTTTCATCTTCTTTTCTACTATGTGTCAACTTAAGGGGAATGTAATGGGAGGGTATTTCTCTTGGATCAGAAAGATCACACTCTGGTTTCTAAAATACTAAAATGATTACTTCCTCTTTAAGTGTGTTTGTTTTTTGATGTCAGTGAGCTGTTTTCATTACTGATACAGAAGAATGAGATTTAATCAAGGATAGGGTTTGTATCTATCTTCCCCCTGCATTACCCAAATGTCTACAGGATCCAGATCTTGCTGCATTTCATTGTCTTGATACACAATTACCTGCTTCAGTAAAAATCTAGCTTAAATCCTGATTGGTGTCAGCATTCAAGCCCATAATTAATGCTTAGTGTATTAAGCTTAAAGTCTCCAAAATGCTGATCCTCTTGATCTCAAGGTTGAGTCTGGAGGTTCTTAAAACAGCTTTCCAAGTCAGCAACTAAGGAGATGCACATGTACATATCTGTATATGTAATGAGATTGTTGCTTAATAGTGCTATTGCTAGGACTGGTAACTTCTCTTCAGTGAAAATTTGAGGAAAAACCCCTCACTTCATAAGCTAGTGTTGAGTAAAACAAAGAACAGAGGCATCTGCTCACTGGTGCCCAGTGCCTTACTCCAAAGAGCTTATATTTTAATAAGGACCTTTTTAAATATGAAAAACTTGCAACAAACAATTAAGATTTTGGGTTGGCTTTTTTCTATTCTTTCCTTCCCTTTTTCTCCCCACCCTTTTTTGGCATCATAGTTTCTCTTCTGTGATGTTAATATGCCACAGATACTCTTACTAATGCTTACACTTCGTTTATTAGCCGAAGAAAGATCTTCACTTTTTGATGGAAACAAATCATGAATATAAGGGATTTCTTGGTTGCTTCCCTGACATCATAGGAGCTCATAAGGTATGTAAGGGGCCTTTCCTTTTAAGGGTTGGGCAGTAGGAAGATCTACAGCAACAAAAGCGGTGATACGGTACACTGCATTTGTGCAGCAGCCTGGCCCCTGCTTCCAGAAACACTGAAAGTTTCTGTGAAATTGGCATGTTGATTTTTAAAAGAAAAATGACTTAGAGGTGAGGGAAGCCAGAATGTGTTTCGAGATTTAAGAATATCATGACTTTCTGCTATAGTAAAACACTAGAAGCTTCATGATTTTCTTCATGTTAACTTCATGTCCCAATGTGGTGAATAGCGGTAGTGTAAATTTGTAGTATATGTCTTACGTGGCAGCTGATACTAAACCATACCAGTATTGTAGGAAAAACTGTGCACACTTACATGGCTGGCTTACTGATATGTGATAAATAATCATGCACTGCCTAGAAGTTTCTTTAATATTAAAAAATAGAGAATCATAGAATCATAGAATGCTTTGGGTTGGAAGGGACCTTGAGAGATCAATCGAGCCCAACCCCTCTGCAGTAAGCAGGGATTGAACCTGTGAACTTGGCATTATTAGCACCATGCTCTAACCAACTGAGCTAACAGGGCTAACGTTTTTTTTTTTTGGGGGGGAGGCATGACCTCCAGCAACAAAAAACAACCAACTTGTTATTTGTAATATGAAAGCCATCAAATAACAAAACAATAAATTTAGCCATTGTGTCTAGGTTTGGATATTCTGCTTTTTTTTGGTCCTAGAGTTTTCCTTATGTTCATGTGCCTGCTGTAACATATTTCAGGAAACTAAAAAATTTTGAAGTATTAAACAAGTACACAAGGGCTTTTTTACCACTTGAAGTGTTAAATGTATAAAACAAGAACATACTTCTGAGAGCAACAAAAATAAAAGCATATCAGATTTGTATATTCTTTCTTCAGGACAGCTTATGGTCTCTCATCCCACAGAATCTTTGGGGAAAAATACCATAAAAGGAGAAGAGATGTTTTTAAAAACTTGAAACATAAGCCTACTGCCAAGAGATGTGTAAATAGATTATCTTGAATGTTGTTTGGCAGAGATATGTTGTGAAAGGGGAGGCATTTCTTTTTATGCTTGTTGTTTATGTGACACAAGGATTTTCCTGAATTGAATGTTATAAATTGCAATGAGCTGTAGTCTCTTGGAAAATAGTTGATGTTGTCTCATCTTGTATAGTGTGCAAATAAGGTTCTGCAGAACCTTGATAGTTTGAGGCTTTTGGATGTCTGTTGTGTTGGTCAGCTGTTATTTTGAAACTTGGTCCTTTTGTCCTTTCTGTATATATTGTTGTGTATTACTGCCTTTACCAAATTCAATTTCCTAGTGACTGTGTTCATGCCTGTGTTTGAAGTAGCTTTTTGCAAGCTGTTAGGACTCTGGAAAGCAATAGAGTGAAATAACAAACTTTGGGTGAAAAAGTGGGAAGGCAGAATCAGTTGCTGTGCGTGTATCTATATGTGTATAGTGCACAAGCTCAAAACGTGGCCAGTGGCATTTTAGATGACTATAAAGACCTTTAAGTTGACTACTTTTTTAATCTTTCTGCATTTTGGTTTCTACAGGGAGCAATAGAAAGAGTGAAGGAAAGTGATAAATTAGTTGCAACCAGTAAAATAACACCACAAGACAAGCAGAACATGGTGAAACGTGTGAGCACTATGGCTTATGCACTACAAGGTAAACCAAATTTTGGGCTAAATGGCAATGTTGTAGACCTCTGAAGGACATGTCTTAAGTAACAAACTTTGAAAGAGAATCTTTGTTCTACCAGGAATGATAATAAGAGCTAGGCTTTGTCTTTTTTTTCTTTTTTTTCTTTGTGACCTGCTTAGATTTTCCTAAAATTGTAGTTATTTTGCCCATTGTTTTCTTTCAAATCTCATATTGCTATTGCAAAAGATACATGTTTTGGAAATGCAATTTAAAAACAAAACAAAAACAACCACCCCAGACTGATTCTTTCATTTTGAAGTGATAATGTCTCAAAGAAAAAGCATGGGCCCTGGTGCAGGAAGCAGTTAATTGCGTGCAGAAGTGTTTTTGACTCGTGGTTTAGTCAGACGTGATCCAGTTGAGATTCACATTCTCATGGAGAAGATTTTATTTCCTGGATGTTCTTTGAGTGAACTTTTTTCCTCTTCAGGTCAGAGATGTTGTAAATACGAGATGTAGCACACTGCCCTTGAAAAAGTGGGGAAGTGAGGAACTGGGGCTCAGTGCTGCAGGATATCAAGCCCTTAAGTGCATCCTGTTACTGACTTCAGTGGGACTGCTCATTGCTGAGGGAGTTGCATCTTTTTTAGCTGACATAAAGCCAAGAGTCCTCAGTATTTTACAGGACCAAGTCAGAGCAGCACACAAAATTGATTTTAAAAACAAACAAGAAAATGCCCCACCCCCTCCTTCCTGGTCACAATGATGCAAAAGGACTGTGCTGTATAAGTGGTAATCATAGAAGAGGCCTCTAGGATGACTTTTATAATCTAGAATATTTCTTCTCCCTCTATTGGTATCTCAAAATATATTTTAACTTTTTATTTGAGCCATAAGCTGTGAGTTGACAAGAGATGCAGAATGTGGTGAAAGGTGTTATGGATTCAGTAGTGCTGTTTCTCAGGTTTCTACTGAAACGGCCTCAGTCAAGAATGGGTCAAACACTACTGGCTGTATCTTTTCTTGAGCTAAATATTTACAGCTGTGGCTTACAACTTGGTATCTGTACCCTTGGAAATGTGAATGTCCTAGCCAAATTCTGTTGGAAACACTTCAGGAAAGAGCAGTTACCTCAGTAGGAGAAAATCCTGCTTGTATTCTGTATCAAATCTTTGTACACCTGAGTATTGTAACAAGAACCCAGCTTTATCCAGGAAGTGTCCGTATTTTAGCAGTGAGTAATTGACACCCTACCAATTTCACGAACAGTTCCATCATAACTTGAGTGCTGCAGGCAAAACAGGCTGTGGAAGCATGAGAACAGTAACTGTGCTGGCAGGGCTGGACACTGAGCTTGTTGCATAGTAACTAATCTGAACTGAGTGAAACTGTTCATAATTTTGAATGCTTCTCTTAAATAATTTGCCTCCTGGGTCTAATTGCAGCTGAGATGAATCACTTCCACAGTAACCGGATTTATGACTACAACAGTGTCATTCGTCTGTATCTGGAGCAGCAGGCACAGTTTTATGAAACGGTAAGGTGTAGTATTTCAGTGCTGTTTTCCTGGCACATAGTGTGCTGCTACTTTTTATAAGAAATACTTACAGTACTTAATCATCTTTTTGTATGAGCCTCTCCCAGAGAGCAGATATCTGAAGAATTGTACATATTTTTAAAAAAAAAACCCAAAACCAAAACAAAAACCCAAAGAATGAGTTAAAGTAAGATTTTCTTATAGATACTATTCCTATATACATGACTATGTCATATTAAACCTAAAAACCAGTGTTGAGAAACATTACTGTTGACAGCTTGGTGGGGTTTTTTTTCAATGCTGGTACTAAGGTTACAAAAAATTTTAGTTCTGTGATATGCAGTAAGTAAGGCCTGCTGCACTGAATACAATAAACCATTTGAACAAAACTTCTGTCCCATAGGATGGGAGGATGAAGGGAAGCTTCTGTGATGTAAAGTGTGATGTATACAAGGGGATGGGGGTAGGGGGGGCATGACAGGGACTGGAGTGGTTTAGGTGACTTACTAAATATGTTAACTCTGAGCATGACCTACAATATTAGTTCTCATTTAAAATGTTTCTTATGTATGTATTCCTTGTGTTTCTTTAAATGAAACCCGAGAACAAATTTTCTGATGTGATATGCTGGTAAAACATGTGAGTTTGAGTGTGCTGGCACCTGACTTCTATCACTTAGAGGAGTAATATAAGCAACTGGTGGTCCTTCACATCAGTAAAACGTGCCAGTGGGGCTTCAGAGGTATCTTCAGTGGACAAGAACTTCAGGAACCCCATCAGGTCACCTTGTTCAGTTTCTCTGAGACATCTGATGGGGTTAAGCCTAGGTTTCTCCTTAGCTTCTTCCAGTTTCTTATCCAGTCTATCCCAATTCTTCTGGTTGCAGCCTCACCAGTCTCATTGTACCAATCCTCTCTCCCCCAGTACAGGGACCAGATCCATGTTCAGATGTGGGGTGCTGGCTACCATGAGAGCTGCGGGGAGGGCACAGGAGCTCTGTTCTGATGTGTGGCCTTGTTTCAGCAGGCAGATGGATTTAATGAAAAATCTGGCTTTGTTCCTGTAGCCCTCCTGCCTAGTGCAGTGCTAGATAACCTAACAGGCAGGATGACAGCCCTGCCTACAATACTTTCTCCAACACAACCTGAGCAGTGAAAGCACAAAATTAACAAAGCAGAAAGTGTATATATGAGAAGAAAAGCCTTTATAAAGGAATGCTTTGGGAGTCCTACATACACAAAGTCTGCAGTAAAAACTGCAGTTTTTCAGAAGATGAGGGAACAGTTAGTTTAATTTCTTAGCCTGCAATCTTTTTTCTGCATAGTGTAAAGTGACTACATATTTAATACGTTCTGTTTCTTTGTTTCAGATTGCACAGAAGCTGAGGCAGGCACTCAGCCGCTTTCCTGTGATGTAGAGAATAAGGAGTAGTCAACAATAAAGAACAACTCCGAAGTGCTTTTCTGATTTGAGGGCAATGCCAATAAAAACTTGTTAGCCTTCGCCAGCCAAAAAACCCCACCAAAAAAACCCCACCAACAATGAAAATGAGTTGTAGGAAAAAAAAAAATTATTTAAAATTTTACTTTATCAACCTAAATCATCAGATCAAGTTCTCTTATTTTGGATGCTATCCCATTTGTAACATTATTTAAATAAAACCAGCTAGATAATGCTGTCAGTTTAGGCATCTAATTTACCAAAATGTTGCCATGGACTTCATGCAGACTTGTGTCTATCAGATGTTCTTCCAAAAACTCTTAATCAACATCAGAGTTACAAATTTATATCTTTTTTCAAGTGGGAAAGCAGACAAGCTTGAGAAAATTACTTTAGCACTCATTATATTCAATTCAGCTCTCTAGTGATTCAGTAGCCAGGAGGAATTATATTTGTGTATGGTTCTGGTACGTGTTCATGATGATCTCCTGAATGAACACTTTGTTCTAAGTTTTGCTTCCCATATGCAGCCATGGCATACTGCTCCCATTATGTCTTCTGGTAAATATCATTCTTTCTTCCCTTTCTTTTTTTTCCTTCTAACTAAATCTTGTACTTGTGGCACAACACCTCAGACCTTATGTCAAGCTCTCTCTTTCTCGCTATGCACTGTATAAAAAGACAAAGTACAAACAAGGGAAGAGCCATTCAGGAAGGTGTGAAAAATGGTTTTCCATACCCAGCACTTTGACACCCGCCTGATGTTATGCCATAAGGCACTGGTGTTCCTCAGTGCTGTACAGGGCCAGCTTCCCTTTTACCCCTCAGTTTTAACCCAAACTAGCAGAAGTCCCCAAATTCCACAGCTAAGCTCAGGTCTTCATGTAGTAGTATGGTATGCTATTGGCTTGGGTTTACTTTTTGTTACCTTCTAATGCAAACTAAAAGGTGGCAAAAGTACTGAATAACATCATTAGTTATCACACAAACTCTATGCTTTGATCCTCATCTCTTATCAAGTGGCCCAGTGTCCTCTTTTGTACTACTGAAATATCATCTGAGGCCTGGGCTTTACAAAACAAAGAGCCACCACCAACCCTGTTCACAATGGACACCGACTCCAGTAATTCAGGTGATGCCATAAGCAAGCAGGAAAGCCAAAACGTGTTAGCCAAAATGTGTTTGCTAAAATGTGCCTAGAACATAAACATTTTAGCAAAAAGATAAAAACTTTTAAAAAGGCATTTTACCAATAAGCCATTCTAAGTGACGGGTACAGTCCGCTGGTTGAATAGTTGCCTTATTCTGTTTTACATTGGTGTTACTTTTGTGTGCTAGAAGGAAAACCTGGGTCTGCCTGAATAACCTGAAACCAAACCAAACAAGACTAAGCCTAAGTCTAGATGCTTTTCAGTGTCACGGGTTTTGTTCACTTTTTATAAACCTTGTCTTTTTCTCCTCCCAATTTTAGTTGTTTGCTTCCAAAATTCCATAGTGCAGTGTTGTTTGATACAGGCATTTAAATATGTACAAATTGTAAAGAATGTGTATAAATGTTTTACACCAAATGTAAGATCTGCTTGCATGTAGAAGCAGCTTATATAATAAATTGTTACAATGTGTACAGTAAATTCTGAAATCATTTTTCAAGCCAGCTTTTTTTTTAGCATTTGTATATTCACTTTTTGGTAATGAAATCTCTTTGTAACAGACTCTTAATTTGGGAGGGGGAAGGAGGGTTCTTTTTACCAATCTTTAAATAGCTCCCGTATGCACTAAAGCTGAAGGTTCTTTATCTTGAATAGATTGTTTTGGAATCTAAGTGTAAGCTGCGCATTCCCAGTGCAGGGAAGCTATGATGGTAGCAACTGTATCAGAGATGCAACATTGTGGCAAAAAAGAAAAAATGTTTAAAGACTTCTAGTAAAATGAAGTTAAACTGATAATAAATATTTATGTATATCCACAAGACTATTTTTTTTTCTTTGAAATCGTCACATTGCTTTTTAACAGGGTGATGCCGTACGAGGCAAATCTTCCTTATAGCTTTTCATCAGCTTACAGACACTGGCCAGCTGAGGAATGAGAAAGCATCCATGTGTCTTCCATAAAGCAGGCGTCACAACTGAACAGTATAATAGTGCTAGTGACTGCAAACCAGCAAAGGCTACGCGTATGTTGTAAGCTTTCATTATTCAGGTCAGTCCAGCTTGTGCTTGATGGAACCCTCCTGACTGCAAATAAGTAGTAGAGCACAGTGCCACTGTGTATTCCTGGCTTTGTGTCAGCATGGTGTTGACCCAGAATAGAAATTAGATTGTCTTTGGTATTTGTTTTTTAAATTAGACATGAATAGTGGCATAGTTAGGTTGGGTGAGTTGGGAGCAACAGAAAATCTTTGCACTGAAGATGCAGTCATAAAACAAGAATAAGAAGTTAGAGTAAGACTTGAGCAGTGCCCTCCTGAATGTCATTTGTCATAGCTGAGTAATTAATCTCTGGTGTATCAAAAAGCCTTAATACTGTTTCCTGGCTTATGCTTTTCTTCGAGGGTGAGGTATAGCCAAACGCTGGCACTATGCCAGTGACTTTGTAAAAGCCGTCAAATGCCCTAGCAGTTCAGTTTAACTTTTTATTTTAATTTAATTTTATTTTAACTTTTTATTTTAATTGCTTATTCCGTTACTGCTAAAATACTAAATTAATTCTTTAACAATAAAAATGTAGCTATACAAAGGGGAATGCTACTGGTATTTCTCGTCTGCAGTTACTAGACTGCAGCAGCAGACTTCGTTGTTGCAATGTATGGTATGTTTCTGGAAGAGTACTGTCTACTGCACTTAAAGAGTATTCTTTAATGCTGTAATGAGGCCTAACTTTGCATGAGTACTGAAATTTTTACGTTACTCAGCAATTTCTTTTTTCTATGACAAAGTACTTGAGAAAGTATTATCATAACATACACTTTATTCTGTAAATTCTGATTAAATAATATACATCAATTTTGCTGCTACCAAAATCAGTCTTGTTTAGTGCAGCAGAATAATTCAGACTAACAGCCCTGTAAAGAAAGAGATGCATCTCTTGTGCTGTGGGTTAGTTTGACGTACACCAGACACTCTGCCAGTCGGGACTGGCTAAAAGGCTTTACAGCCTCGTGGCGTGCAGCCGTCTGTGGGAAGCGAAGCACTCGCTAGGCAGGCATCCTGCTACTGCTGCTTCTGCCTTTTAGTGCTGCACACTGAGACTGGGAGCATGCACCAGGGGAAGGCCAGTTGTGTGCGGGTCGCCAGTCGGTTGTTTTTTCTACTCCACATACCTTCCATATTTTTCTGTAACTCTTCTGATAAAATTAACACTAGAAACTGATATAATAACAAACAAGGACAGAACAGGAGAAGTAACCACTTGAGCAGAAAAAAAGCTTTTTTTTTTTTGTCTAAGGAATCCCTAACAAAAACCTCATAGAATTAGAAACATACAGACTGGCTGGAGACCAATCCACCCATCCTGTAGTGAGGCAGTATCAGTTATACCCATACTATTTTAAAGGACATCTGAGTCACAAATACATATTTTCTTGGAATCTTGGAGACTCTACAACATGCCAGCATAGCCCTTTCCAGTAAATCGGCATGTTATTGATTAAAAAGCTTTCCCTCACACACATCATCACTTCTGTAAATTGTATCTGAAATGCTACTGCTAAGCTTGAGTTTTCATTGACTAGAACAGTTACCCAACATATCTAATAATTTTTATGTTAGAAGTCTTACCATATACCTTCAGCAACCTTTTTAACATAAACAATGCTGCATTACTAATTCTTTCCTCATGTTAAAGTGTATCACCTTTCTTCCCTGGGTGCATAAAACTAATCTGTTCTCTTGCTCATGCCAGTCCTGTTAATGCATGCCAGAATGAGGATGGTAGTTCTCACCCTTCAATAGAGTCATACTGCCAGCTCATCAGTTTGTGGTATTAATGCCCATCTTGCCCTGCTGTGTTGCTACCTGGCTGCATAACTTCCATACAGTCATCAAATACGGTAGAGCTTTGTGCATCTATCACAAATGAAATATAATTCCCAACCACATTTTCAATTTGTAATACTTGGTTCCATCTGTATTTGCAACCCAAACCTAGTTGGGGTCATGCAGGGGTTTTTTTCCTTTAATAAACTTGTTATATTCCAATTATTGAATAGACTTTTAGTGTAAGTTTTCAACTTATTTTATGCCTACCAAGTATTCATCATATTTAGAATACATTATTTTGAATTTGTTCTGAGATTTGAATGTGAGAAATTTGTCAAAATTATTTCTAAACCCCTTTTGTCTGCGTCTCTATATCCCCTGTTTTTAATTAGGCTAATCTTCCAGTCAAGGGAGGATATTTGACTATTTACACAGATTCTTCTCAACAAACTTGGATTAGCTGGTTTTTGCCTTCCCCCCCATGGCTCTTTGCACATCAGTTGTGACTTTGGGATCTTTGACACAAGTGAGCATCTTTGGGATACTGAATTCAAACTGACATCTTTTCCTTGTTTTATAAAGGCAAAAAAATGTTTTAACCTATTTTTAATCTTCCGGGCCTTTTAATCTTTCCTAATTAGACATGCTTTCTTAAAAGTTTGTCATTTTTTTTTTTTTTGCCTTCCTTCAGATTCCTGCTAGTATGCCTACTGCCTTCCTGCTGAACTTTCTGAAGTCTAGGTTCTTCTCATCTACAGAGTTGACAACTATTTCCTTTGTGACAGCCTTGATTAATTTCTTTGAACCAGACCTGTCAATCTGAACCCAGCTATCTCATGTTTACTAAACACTTCCCTTATTCTGGCCTGTGGCTCTATTCTCCTGTTCAAATACATTTTTGTAAATCACATAAGTTTGTCAGGGCTGAAGCAAGGAGGTGTATCATACTATTTTCTGTTAATAACAGACTTTTGCTTCCCTTCATTTTCTCCTATACCTAGCATCTTTAAAGACTACTCACTTTTAAACTTACTTTGTCTTAGCACACATTTATCAGTTCGAGGTCACTTTTAATTCCCATTGCCTTCTGTTCCTTAGAAGAGGCCTGGCTGGGGCAGTGGAAGAGCATTGCCTGAAGAGCTTGGAAAGGCAGAGAAAATCTGTGACTGGAGAGGAAAGAGGCAGGGGGGGGGGAAAAAAAGGTAAAGGTCTCCTTTAAGGTTTTGAGTTCCTTTTCAGGGTTTCCTGAAAAGATTTGCCCAAAGGTTAGAAGCAATGAGAGAAGGGGCAGTGGTTAAGTTAATTTTGTTTAGCTGTTGGGTCCCTGCCAGAAATAACTACACTTTTGAACCCTTATGCACTTTCAACCATATGTCTCTTAGGAAAACGCCTGTGTGCTGGACTGCTTACAAAGGATAAGCTTAAGCTGTTAGGATCAGTCAGAGTTGGCCCCGATGCTGGAATTGTGGGGTTGGTGGGCTGTGCAGTCCCATTGACATGATGGGGTGACTGACAGGCTGTGTCTGTAAACATGGCACTGAGCTTAGGGGAGGAAGATCACTGCACCTTACCTAAACCAAAGCAGGTCAAGTGCCCTGGGTCTGAAACACCCTGAGGGTGTCTGGGCAAGGGAGTGTGCTGTGGGCTGATGTTTCAGAGCATCTCGCTGTTTCTTCAGACTTCTTCGTGCCCACAATGTCTGCCCTGAACTAGCAAAGACCCGAGCAATATGAAAGCAAGCACCAGGTGCGAACTCTAGCAACAGAATTTCTATGTGTGTGGTTTCAGCAAATTAACCTGCTCTGAATGTACATGATTTTTCTTATAGGCTTCCTTGCAGGAAATGTTTGTGTAGGGCTGGACAGATTGTTAACCTTTTGCCGTGAAAGACCTGTACCAGGATGTGTGAGTATTCTCTCTGTACCTCACTGATAGGGAAACTGAGGGACAAATGAATTGTCACATGCCAAGAAGGTAGGAGGGCTGAGAATAGAACCCAACTGCTAATTCTAAGGAAGGAATTTAATGCTGAAATTCACCTCAATTCAAAACTGCAATCCCCAACCCTTACCCAGCTTCCTTCTCCTCCCTTGGGCCTGGCCCAGCTGATGCCTAACTCCAGAGCTCCCAACAGTTTTCAATGGTAACGTTTCTAGTACATGCAAGAAGTACCTATTAAGTTGCTTGTCATAGCATCCACCCACAGCCACCTGCAATTATATGATGCTTCGGTGACTAATGAATCTGGTCACCCACAGGACACTTGAAAATAGTGGGACAGCAGACTGGAGTTTACAGAATAGGGACCATGAAGAGCACGCTCTCATCCTTTCTGTACCAAAGGAGAGGATAAAGGGACAGAAAACAGGACCTTGATAAATTGAAAGGCAAGCTTTTTATTTGTGACCATTTACAGTAGCGTATCTGAAGAAAATCAGTCTGTTAAAAAAAAAAGTGACAGTTGTAGATGAAACTGGATACTAAACATGATGGTACTTCTAATGCAGAAGCTAAATATTTATCAGGCTTCTTTCAGATCTGTAATTACATCAAGAAAACTAGATTAGGTCAGTTAAGGTACTAGCTGTTGTACTTTATAGCTCTTTGTATACAAGAGTGGTAGCAGCTTCTAGGACTGTGAATTATCTTAGGACAATAACGATGTTAAAATAGTTAGCAAATAATATTGCTGTACCAAACACAACACCAACTCTTTGTAATATTTGTAAATCTAGCTAATCTCTTAATCCTCTTAAATGAAAAGATTAAATGTTTCATTATGCTTACTTCTCAGCTTTACATTCTGGGAGAAGAGTATGTCCCTGATCCCACGTGATCCGTGTGCATTGCCTGCTCATCTAGACCTTTCTGGACCCATCAAAATTTATCAGACTCCTAACATAAATTGCACTGTATTCGCTTTGTTGGCATCTCTGAGACCCCGCGTCTCCAGCTAGGACAGGAGGATGTCATTGCTAGTATGTTCTTGCCATTCTATAAGACTATCTGGAGGGCTCTGGCTAGGATGTCATCCCCTTACAATACTACTAGCACTCACAACTATACTAGGAATCTGAAATATCTACTGGCATTTCTTAAAGCCCCTTAAAACGTTTATGTGAGAATCCCATCTTTTTTTTTTTTTTTTAAATCTGCTACTATAATTTCCAGTGACATGCTGGAAACCTAGACCTTCAGAAGCCCAAAACAAGAGAGTGCCACTGTTTATCCAATGTGCATCTATTTATATTATTATTTTTAATCAAATTATTTCCAAGCCAGATACAGGATCTTGCCAAATTCGGTGCATCCAATAATATAATGATTCACCAAGTTAAACTATTGCCAAAGGGGAAGGTGCCTCAGAAATGAGGGCCATACATGGGTGAGGGACAGTTTTCTAATTGTTGACTAGTTCCTGACTGGTTGACTAGTATTTTTAAGCTCAGTAAAGATTTTGTTTAAAAACTCAACAGCTGGAAGAGAAGTGAAAAGTTAAACATAGCATCTGCTGCAATATAGCAGCAAAATATAAACCAGGCTGCTTGCTGTTACGGTGGAGCTGCTGAGCTTGACACTGCCCCAGAGGGTTCCCGTCTGATTGCCCTCACCAGGACTGCACCGCTAAGGACTCGTTATGCCTGCATCAGAATCACTAATAACAAAAACTAATGATTAGCAGACCAATTGGACAAAAAAGCATCAGAGTACAAAGAAGGGAGAAGGGAGGGGTAGGGACAAAGAAGAGGGAGGGTAATGGCAGCATAAGGAACAGAAAATCAAGTTGGTGATGAGGGCAGCAAGGAAGGCAATCCAAAGAGCTAAGGACTCGTTATGCCTGCAAAGAAAGTTGAGAAGTAAGGAAACTCCTCGTTTGTCTTCCCTGTTTAAGTAGTGACACTTTTCTGGCTAGTTCCAACTTGCACCTACCAAACTTACAGCAAGGACTTTAACTCCCCCCCCCCCCCCAAGACAAACCTTTGGGAAGGAAGTAGGTATAGAACACTTCCTCCCTAGTATGAGCATGTTGATGCTTACTTGGCAATAGATAAACTTTACTGGGGTAAGAACTAGTGCTAGGCTATCTGCTGCTTACAAACACAGTCTTAATGCTTGGCAGAAAGGCAACAACAACAACCCCCCGCCCCAAACAAACAAACAAAACCACAATGCAAGTGTTTATGAAAGTCTTCCAAAATTTAAACGAAATTCACAATCTGTAAGAGGAGGTTGCTATCCGAAGACTGCTATACTGCAAAGGAAGTCTGCAGGATGGCTGCAGGAGTTGGGGTCTATTTGAATGTGGTGTAAAATCAGCATGAGAAAAGGGCAACTTGCAGGGACTGCAGTGGTTTCAGGGGGGATTGAGGGTCTGCTCCTAGAACAAGAGAAGAGTTCAGAAAAGCTGTGGTTGTGGGTTGGTCTGACACAGCTCCCCTCTGGGTGAGCTGCTAGGCTTATATTGTAATTATCTAGTATTAGTATCTAGTAAAAATGACTAGTGGCCTTAAGTCATTTTGTAATAGTAAAATAAAACAGCCCTTCCTGAAGGGGATTGTGTGTCACAGGGGGAAAAAACCAAAACCCAACCAACCACCAAGTTAACATTGTATTGGGTGGTTGCAAGGGAGCTTGCGCAGACTGCAGAGCTGTGCATGGGCTCGGGGCCATTTCTCACTGCTGTGGAGCCCGAAAGCAGCACCGGCTCAGGCCCACTGCTGAACCCTGGCTGGCTCCAGGCGTACGTGCGGCACACGGGGCTGCAGATTGATAAACTCTTCTACAGCATGGAGAAAGACAAGACAGATGTGCACCGTCACTGTCCGCTTCCCCCTCAATCCCAGGATGCAGTGACAGGTCGGCTGGCCCTGTGTGGAGCCAGGGAAGATCTTACAAAGGATATCCGTTCTGCTCTGTGCCTTGCAAGAGGCTTTGCTAGACAGCTCTCTGCCCTGAAGGCAGGGAGGGTGCGAGTGTAGCTGGCGTTGGCACAGTGAGTAAACAGCCCTAGAAATCTGCCCCAGGATACCTCACAGTTTTCTCCTATGGGACTCCAGCCACCACCAAGTTTAACTCAATAACCAGCACTAGGCAACAGTTCAAGTGCAGATGATCATAAAAAATATATTAATCTAATAACTCCAGTCAACATGCACAGATCTGTCTCTTAAGGCAGGAGGTTGCTTAACAGTAGTCATTTTATAATGGTTTCTCTGCAATATGTTGTATCCTGGCCCATCCAGGACTTGTTCCTGTATCAGGGCAGTCTTCTGAGCAGCAGCTTCTAGGATTAAACTGATTTTGTTTACTCTGTCTTCTAAGAGGCATTTTTAAGCTCACAGAGCATCTCTGCTTTTATTCAGGCATGCTACGAACTCTGTGCATCACTGTTTCCATGTGGAAAAGATCTGCACCAGTTCTGGCCCTTCCATGTAGTTTGCAGTAAATCTCCAGGACCAGACAAAGTCTATTTCAGATTTCTGGAAGGAGTAAAGAAAGAATTCAGCTGAACTCCTACCAAAATATGCAGGGAATATTATTCAAGATAGCTACTTCTCTGTAAGAAGAGCACAGGAAAGCTGTCATTGCACCCATCTTTTTAAAAAGCACAGGCACTGATTGCAGGGATAACCAAGCAGTAACTCTCCCTATGCATCAGGATCACTAATAACAAAAACTAATGATTAGCAGACCAATTGGGCAAAAAAGCATCAGAGAACAAGGAAGGGAGAAGGGAGGGGTAGGGACAAAGAAGAGGGAGGGTAATGGCAGCGTAAGGAACAGAAAATCAAGTTGGTGATGAGGGCAGCAAGGAAGGCAATCCAAAGAGCTAATGCAGTAGAGGTAATGAAAACAGCAGCAAACAGGCGTTGCACAAGGTGAACGATAGTGGACCGGGTGCCCGACAGAAGTAGGACTGTTACTTTTGGGTTGTGGCTCAGAGGGGAACACACAAACATTGGTGTCACACTCCAGCCACCCCTGCCCCGCTCCAAAGCTTGTTTTACGTGGCACTGTAATTCTCACACCCCAGGAGCTGGCTTCCCCCCAAATCCACAGCTTTGCTGAGCTTTTCCAGCCGCACCCACGCACAGCCTCTCCACCCCACCCCCCCCCCCCGCTTTACCAAACTGCTGAGGTTATTTTGGCTTGCCCACGCACTGCTCACCCCTTCCCACGCATACCAGCCTGCCCAGGTCACTGGTACTACTGGGGTACTTGTAATGGTGGCTGGTACCAAAAGCAAGGAAATGTCCTAGGTTTCCCTGTAGTCTGGGGAAAGAGGGTTTCTCACCCCCTTTCTCCCCCCCCCCCCCCCCCCTTGGAGCAAAAAAAGGATAGTAGCCTGCAAATGAGTTTAGCTCTAATTCCTGCAACTTTCAATCAGCAGGGCCAGTGAGCCCTAGACTAGCCGACTCACTTGTATCAACTAATCAGTTTTTCAAGACCTATGAGATCTATCTGAAGAAAAGTATGAAAAAGTAAAAGGCTGACAATATACTCATTTACACAAGATGAAATAAGAGTCAAAGAATAACAATAGACTTTTGCCCCTTGTGTTCTCTAAAGTTAGTTATTTTTTTCTTTTGGAAAGCAGTGATTTCATGTGCTTTTGTTACAAATTCATGTTTCTGAAGGTAAGCACTTAGCTTCTAAAAAATCTACTGATGTCATGATTTGATTGTATTAAAGTAGTGCTCTTCAAATAGAACACTCTTTTTTTACCCCCTTTTTGTTCAAATACTTGAGTAAATCTGAAACTTTTACATGGACAGGTTGTGTCCAACATTCACTTCTGTTCACAAAAAATCTTTAGTTTTGCTTTAGCTTTGTGTTATGTGTGCAAAAAACCCCAGAACTGGAATGTGAGACTATTTTAACATATCAGTCTCCATTGCTTTTATATATGCATTTCTGTGAACACAGAGCATGTGCTCATCTAACTAACAAAATCCTATTAGAAAATGCGACAACTGTAAATAGCTAGCACTGCAAATAAACCCAGTTAACGCGCTCTGTTATCCTTGTGAGTGTTCAAACAACTCCCACTAATGCTTACATGCTGAAACTCCATAGAAGATTTTCTCCCTTGAATGCCTGATCACACTGAGGGCAGAGTCTAGTTCAATAAGCTTTAAATAAATTAACATTAATTAGAGTCACATATTGAGCATGGAAACTCTGTTCTCCTTGCCCTCTCTTCCCACCCCTCATTTTTAAATGCCTCATTATAGGTCTCAACTGCTCTTTATGCTCCTTTTTTTCTGATGTGTAGCCTGTATTACCCAATAGGACAAAATAACTAAAGATTCTTGTGTTAACAGAATTCATTTACAAGTTAATTATAGTAAGAGGAATCAGAAGCTAACATTTTCCTCAAGAAATAAAGCATACTGCACCATGAAAATTATCCATATATATATATATATATGAAGCCCTGCTGTGACTTGACTGACTGCATTTTCTCCTCAACTTTTCCAATTTTTGTGTGACTTGGTTAGTCTAAAAAATACAAGGTTGTTTTTTATTCATTTTAATTATTTAGCTTTCAGGTTCACCTTCTGTATCATATCAGCTTTCTGTTGTGTTCTTGCATTTTCCACCCTTGTATTCACCTGTTTCCGTCTGGCTAGCTATAACATCTCAACAGACAATGAAACTCACAGATTCTGAACAACCAGGAAAACTCTGTTCTTCCTTCTTACAAGTACGGATCATCAACAGAATAGTTCAATTCTTATTTAAGAATGATGTTAGGAATGACTTTGCTGCACCAGGCAGGCTCTTCCAGTACCCTGTGAAAATGGTAGCCACTGTAGGCTAGAGAAATGCCACAACAGGCAATCTGGGATTGCCTCTTTCCGGAGTTTCTTTTGTAGCTGACTCATGGATAAGAGGAAAGCCTCTTTCACCTCATGAAAACCATATCAGTTGATATGGGGTAATCATGAAACTCTGCTTTCACTGTTGATGTTCAACAGAGGTGTGCACAGTGTGTCAGAAGATAAGAAAAGGCGTATGCTCATTGAGAAAAACTGCCAACTTAGGTGCTGCATCTCTGTCTGTGTAGATATTAAGCAGTTCACTTTAAATTTGAACTTTCTATTTTATTAAGCATTTTGGTTTTCCTATCAGGAGTTCCAGAAAATTAGGCAAGAAGCAGTGGAAAACTCTGTGGCTTCCTAGTCCTTTGAAAATGAGAGAGGAATATCTACAACTAATCATAAGCATGTCAGTCTGGAAGAAAGAATAAAAATTTTATCGGGTTCTCTGGTCACTATTACTGCCTAAATAAACGCTGTCTGACTAATGCTGCTCATCTGCACATAGTTTTGGGATGAAGAAAGTTAAGCTTTAAAACAGCTGCTGTTACTGAAAATAGTCTCTTAACAAGAAAAGGCTAGTATCTGTGAATGCAGTCAATCTGCCTCTCTAGATCGATCTCTTTCATTTAGCACACACACAGTTAAAATGTAAGTGGAAAAGGAGGTGAGAAATTCCACCGACCTCCCAACCACACTTCAAACACAATTTTTCATTAGCAGCATTTATAAAACAGTTAGCACTCCACCAGAGCATTTCTCAGCCACTTCTGATACATGTGCAGAGCTTGAATTCACAACCCAATTTTCTGCCAATCTGGAGCTACAGCCTGCAGCCAGCTAGGCCCTGACTCAGTCTGCACCTAAAGCCAGTTGGCTTCCAGTCCAGTTACCTTTAGCAGTTGAACCTGCACTGTTTATTCACTTGAGAAGTCTCACCTAAGCAAGGAGCTGTGAGATTTAGGCTACTGATAGACTTAAAGTTAGGCACATGTCTTAGTGTCCTGCTGAACTGGAAGCTCAGGTCAGCTTTATTAACCCACCCCTCTCCCTTCCAAATAATTGGTTAAAGGGTAATACTGATACAGAATTAGTCATATTAAAAGTTTCTTTTTCCTGCTCTAAGTGTCACAGACCCCAGGGGCAAGAAGTAAGGGGAGCTTGTCAGGAAAGGTTGTAAACAGGAGTGGAAAGTTGAAAATACTGTCACCGGCTTAAGTACAGAAAATGTCTCTGCATCACTCCTCTTACACTCATGGCGAAGTCAAATGTTCTTTGTCAAGATCTAAACACAGAAATAAAGCATACTAATTTATCACTTGTGCTTCTCACGCTCTTCAGAGTTATTTTTAAGGAAATGCTGTTGACTTTGTTGAGAAACATTGACCTAGCTCAAAGTATATCATAGCGTCCCTGTAACAAAGTACCAGATGTCTTTTGCACACAAAGTTCTTTACACAGTCAAGACAAATGTAACCAACTAGAATAGAAAGCGCTTCTCTCAATTTCACTGAGGTTGTAAGAGGTGATGTTAAAAACCCACAGCTACTTTCAGAGCAACGTTTTGAGCACTTTAGCCTACAAGTGTTGCAAATGCTTCTCTGTGGCAAATTCGGCTTTAAATAAAAGTTATTCTAATATTAACTAGAAAATGTCAAAACAATAAAAAGTTTTGCCTATTAGCAGGAGTTACTAGTTGTTTTGAATGTCATGTGCAGGAAAAGCTGTGCTGAGGTATTTCCCCTATTTCTTCTTTCCTTACTGAAGTAAAAAAATTGTCATAAAAGGCAAAACCCAAAGTCTTTTCAATTACCTTGTGGGCACACACATTTCCTGAGGAATCTGTGACCACTGAGGCTGTGTGCAAGTGGCCAGAAATCTCCAGGAAATGCCATCACAAGTAATCTTTTATATTTAGGCTCAGAGCTTTAAAAAAATTACCATTGCTTCCAGCAGCACAGTACTGGGGGGACACAGCTATTTTTTACTTGTTTCTACTGTGTATCACCAAAGGTTTTTGTACAAGAGTCCCAGATTCCAAAGATCACTCAAGAACACATAGAGACAGACAAGTAATACTACAGGGATGTTCACCCATTCTGTGCCCCAAAGTCTAGGATATGAGGTTCACACAGCTCTTCCGGACAGCTCGCAGGCAGCTAAGCCCAATACATCCTGCTCTCCCCAGTGCTGCTAAACTCTGGTTTGTAACACCCCTGTTGTTCCTTTTCTGATGCATCTCCAGACGGACATTACAATGCCACCTGCTAAGATCAGCATTGCAAGACTCTTTTTCATTAAGGCAGTTACTCAGACCCTGTAAACATCCATTACTATACAGACCTGGGAGCAGGAGTCACTATAATGCATAGCATGCTTCAGAGGTAAACAAGGGGCTGGGGAGCGGGAGGGATTGGAAATGTGAACCAAACTGAATAATGACTTGGAAGAAGATAGAAGCATTCAGAAATTACACTGAGGTAATTTCTGCAGCTGAGATAACAGCCGAATTTCTAACGATAGGGAAAGAACTGTGCTTAAAAATCTGTTTAAACACAGTGTGGACATTATCTTCAACACAATTAATGCCACAGGTGAGTTAACAGGAACTAAACTTTAGTAGCTGAAGACTGTATCCTCCTACCACGGAGGCTGGCCCTCTAACATATCAGTGCTGCAATTTTGTTTGAACTGCTTTTCACATAGTTCTGCAGTCAGCAAACATGAGATTTTAAGGATTCCTTCCCTTCTGGTAGGGAGAGAGAAGGATCTCCCTCCCCCTCCTCTAAAGACAGGAGCTGAAAAAGGAGTTGGAAGGAGAAAAGGAAAGCAAAGGAGCACTACTACTGAAAAGAGATATTCCACCCCCCCAAAATACTCCCACTATTCTGTGCATGCAGAATGGTAGAGATAGCCCAGTGACCTGTTGCTTCTCTCAGCTGAAGGCTGCAGAGGCAGCGGAAGATCACCTCCCACTATTTAGCTGTGGGAACGTTCAGAGAGCAATGCAAAGTATCTGTGACTGCTTAGAGGTAGAAAGAGTGATAAAGAACCTAAGATGGGAGTGTGAAGAGGGGCAAAGAAACTAGTTATGATGAAACTATCAAGGCGGAAGATTAAAGGTAAGGAAAAATCCAATGAGAAAGAAGGATGAAATGAAAACACGCTGAGGAGTTAATGAGGGTGTACGGCCTGGGTGAAAACAGATGCTGCGGAAGAGGGAATGAGTTCACCTGAGGGACTCCTCAAATGACTACAGGAATTAATCAGTTTCAGTGATACTCACATACAAATGCTCCAGAGCAAGACAGCTTAACTCCAAATGTCAGCTAAAAGATAATCTGTCAATCTCAACATTTTCCTTTAAAAATGGACTTTCAGGTATTCAATCATAGTCAGTTCGGTTACATGAAAAGATCTTGAGTGCCATAAATTAAGGCAAGGGGAGCCTTTGCATACCCCCCCTAATATATCAAGCAAGGTTCCTATCTGAGCCCTCACTTTGGATGTCATTCTGTGTGAAGGAGGTTTGTAAATTGTATGACTTTATTCACCACTCCTCTTCATCATTTTCTGATAGTTGCTTTCTCAGTCTTATGTTTCTAAGGTAACTGACCTGTGACACAAAGTCTTAATTAACAGTCTTACTGCTTTTTCCGTAATCATGACATCACAGCTTTAAAAATGCATCTTTCCATGCTGTGGATGTTTTGTGACCGGAACCATCTGAGAAGATCTGTTTGTAACAGATTAAAAAAGACTCACTCAGAGAGCCACCTGTGGAAGAAGTGCTTTGTCATACACACTACTAAAGGTTTCAGGTTTTCCACCTTCATCTGAGTTTTCCTCTCACACCTTCATCTCCTCATACTGATTTGAGGTACTGAAAAAAATTCTATCCCAGGTGCACCAGTCCTTTCTCTAGTATTTTGCCCAATAAATCTGACAGCAAGTTTTTTATTAACAATCCTAAATAGTGTGTTCTTGGAATTTGCAGTGAAAAGCACTAATGACAAAAATTACTAATGAGTTACAAGCACGGGCAATAGAGTGTGACATACCAGTGTCCTCCAAGTGACAGTTTACTCTCATGATGGAGTTTAAAGAGGACTATGAAGTATCATTCCTCAAAGGCAAAGGCACACACACAAAAAAGAGTGGGGTTTTTTTTGTTGTTATTTTTAAATACGTAAGTGCATCATCCAGGGCAACTTTTTAAAATCATATGTGACAACTGTCTTAGGCAGCTCTGATTGTTTAAGTGATACTTTCAGTATTTCATCTCAAGTAAGCACGTTTCTGTAGGGAAAGAGGTCACGGTAAAAGATGACAAAAACATGAACGGATTCTTGGTCTGCCATTCCCATAGGATAGCTGTAAGGAAGGCATCCTTTTTCTGTTTAAAATTGAGAATGGTTAATTCACACTCTTTCTTACACCCTCTAAAACCCCCAAACTTTGAGCTGTGTGCCTTTTTCGTCCTGGACAATTTCTACAGTTTCTGGGTCATTTCTTTTACCTTACCAAGCACTCTTTATCTCACCCTACATACTGTATCAAAGATTAGAGTCGGGGAAAAAACCAAGCCCTATGCAAACACCAATCCCACTTTCCCTATCAAATCCTTTCAAAATGCTACGTTTTAAGAAGGCACCATAAATATACCTAAAATTAATTTCCTCTTCAAATTACTACTAGTTGTAAAACAAATAAAAGAGAGGTGTGTGACCGGAAAACAGTACCCGTTTTTCAGTTTGTTTCCATCAAGTTCAATGGGGGCTGGGACTGTTATATTCCACCTGGCAGAGCACAGCCATGACTGATGTCCTCAACAATGTGAGACTAGTAACGGATGGTAGTTTGGGTATTTTGAATTTTGCAGTTTTCTCTACATATAAAGTATAGTTCTGCACCTATAAATGTAAAGTATAACCCTGCCATATTACCCAATTAGAACTGTGCTTGATTTACCTGCATTTAGGACGAGAGGAAATGGGCTTAGGACGAGAGGAAATGGGCTCAAGCTGCGCCAGGGGAGGTTTAGGTTGGAAATTAGGAAAAATTTCTTCACAGAAAGGGTGGTCAAGCATTGGAACAGGCTGCCCAGATTGGTGGTGGAGTCCCCATCCCTGGAAGTGTTTAAAAAACAGGTAGATGTGGCACTTCAGGACATGGTTTAGTCTAGTCTACCCTTGATTGGCTTGGAGTAGACTTGGTAGTGTGGGTTAATGGTTGGACTGGATGATCTTGAAGGTCTTTTCCAACCTAAACGATTCTATGATTCTATATGAATAGGACTACGCTTTCTGCTAGAACTTACAGCAAGTTTTGTCTCCTCTGACCACATTTGTGTACCTGTGCCTACCTCCTCAATCCATTCCTGATGGCTGAACTCTGGAAAAAACTAGCACTTCATCCTGTACAGTCTCAACAGGGAATTGTGACGCGAATCCTACAGTATGGGGGGGGGGGGGGGGGGGGAAGGCACGCACTTTTCTATGCAGGAACACTGCTTTTTAATCACTGGTCGACCTAAAACGTGCATCGTGCCTTTTACCCGAAACGCTTTATACACAAGCAGGCGGCTTTCTAGGCACAGCCGAAACGCTCGGGTGCACCCCGGGGGCAGCACCCTGCCCGAGGAGCCGCGCTACCTACCCGCGTCCGCGGCAATCGCCTCCCCGCCGGCCAGCGGCGAGAGGCAGGCGGCGGGAGGCCGGCCTCTGCCAGGGCACAGCCGGGCAGCGGCAGCAATTTCGGCGCCTCAAGGCGTTTCGCTTCTCCCGGCCCGCCTCGCCTCACGCAGCGCGGCCGCGACGGCGGGGCGAAAGGCCGCTGGGCGCTGCCGGCGAGGCGTCGGCGGGCCCGCCGCGCTGCCCCGGGGGCTCGACGGCGAGCTTCGCCGCGGCCCGGACGCGCCGCCGAGGGGGTGGGGAGCGGCCTCGCCGGGCCGGGCCGGGCCGGGCCGGGCCGGAGCCCGTAGAGCCCCGCCGAGCGCGGCAACGCGGCGCGGTCGTTTGCGGGCGGTCGCGGCCGCCGCTCCTCCTCTCCCCTCCCCCGCGGGCAGGGCGGGTGGCGGCGCCTTGTACCTGTCCCGGAGGAGGAGGAGCCGCAGCCGGGGAGGCAGAGGGACAAAAGTTAACTGGAAAGTTTAGAAGGGACCGTGGGTGGGAAGAGAAAGGAGGGGAGGAGGGGGGAAGGTCGCTCCCGCGCCGCTGGCCGCAGCCGGGGACTCCCCGAGGAGGAGGCAGCGGCCGAGCGGCGGGGCCGCAGGGGACGGGGAGAAGCAGCGGCCGCAAGCTCTCCGTTCCCTTCACCGCTGGGCACCCCCCACCGGCACTTGGAGGCCTGCGGAGGTGACCGGCTCCCGGGAAGGGGACACGGCCGCCTCCTTGCCCGCCTCCCTGGGCGTTCTCGCCGCCGGGCTGCCAGGACCGGGCACCCCGCGCTCGGACGAGCTCCCGCGGGGCTGCTGGCGGCCCAGCCGAGGGTCCTTCGCCCCCGGCGCCGGGGGTCGCATCCCCCGCTTGGCTGGCAGCCGGTGCTCTTTCTTCCCTGCGACCGGCGGCTCCCATGGCTCTGAGCAAAGGGCTGCGGCTGCTCTGGAAGCAGGAGCCGGGGCCGAGCGCCCTGCTGGAGGCGCGCAGCCGCCAGGACTGCCTGCTGCTGGAGGCCGGCACCGTGGCGGCGCTCAGTAAGTGCCCCGGGCCGGGCCGGGCCGGGCCGGGCGGCTTCCAGCGCCGTGCCTGCGGGGGAGGCTGTGGCGTGGGGAGGTGGCGTGTCTGTGGGTGGGCGCCTGGTGCCTCTGCGGTGCCTGCCCGGGACTCGTGTGGTGCAGGCGGAGGGGTGCCGGGGTGCGGTGCCAGCGGCCGGTGCCCAGGTGGTTTGGGCACTTCCCCTGAGGCGCGGAGAGGGGACGGGGAGGGCGCAGACCCGGGCCCGGTGGGACGCTGGCCTTGGGGAACTCGCTCACCTCACTTGGCACCCCGGCCTCCGGCATGGCCGGCCCACTTGCTGCCGGTTTGGGGTGACCCCCGGTGCCCTGCCATGCGTGGGGGGTTGGCCAGCAGCTCCTCGCTGCGCGACTCCAGGCCTGATCCATGTCCCACCGTCTGTTTTTCTGCTCCGGATGCCTTTCGCCTCCTCACCAGCAGCTGGGGTGGAAGAAGCAGCAGAGGCCACCTGCCTGCCGGCCTGCCTGCCTGCCTGCCGGTGGCTGCGGGGTCTCGGCACAGGGCAACTTTACTGTGCAAGCCTTGCGCTCTGCAGCCTGTATCAGCCTGACCGACAGCAGGGCAGGGTCCAGTGCCTCTTGAAGGAATTTCTGTTCAGCTACACTGGGTGCCAACCACCAGGTGTAGACATCCATTTCACAGCAGAGTTTGGTTTGGGGCACTGACTTGAGATTCATGTCCCGTAAAGAAAACCCGGCTTCTTGCTGTGGTGCCGTACCTGCCCTCGTGGTTTGCACTGTAGATGGTTACTTGAGTGTCTGGCTCTTACTGGAGGAACTGGAGCCTTACCCGGGGCAGTGGAAGTCGTAAACATGCTCAGGGTTGTCTCATCTTGTGTTTTGATACTTGCAACCCATGAGTTAATGCAATGCTAATGTTGAGGCAGAGACAGAAAAATGAGGTGACTGAGAATGTAAGGTGCAAAAAGTAATGCAGGGGAACGCGTTGTGCTTGTGCTCTACGTTCCTAAAGTGTTTAGTGTGTAATACTTACCTGTTCCTGCAATCATGCAACTGTTCGCAGTGTTGTACGAGTCCATATTCAAGCAGCTCAACGGAAAAAGGGAAGACTTAAACTGTGAACTCTTTGTAGTAAGAACTGTATGTATGTTGTGGTTTATACAATGTCAGTCACAATGCCAGATCAGGATCCGGGCCCACTGAGCTGAATCTTCCATGGTATACGGTGGCAAGACATCCAGACTAAAATGCTTACTGTTCAGGTATTGGGGACTTTATGAATGAAGCAAGCCAAAAAGGTCTTCATCTGGCAGCTGGTTTTCACAAGAATAGTTCAGATAGTGGAAAAATTTTCACCTGTCGTGAGAAAGGTATGTCGTTGCCACACTGTGGTTTTGTGGTTTTTTAAATTTTATTGGAATTTTATATTGTGTGATACTTCGGGGGTTCAGTTTCTTGTTAAATTCATTGGCAATAGTGGACATGAATGTGTTACATTTTTCTAGGGGGGTCTTGTGCCAGTTTTTGGTGAACTGACAAAGTGAAAAGTCTGGTACTACTGAGCAGCATTTTACTCGCTTTCCCTAATTCAAAAAACTGTTGACATTAATGCTCTCCACTGATACTGGTGGGTTTTGGTCTGTATTTCTTTGTTCTGATACAAATCTAAAGCAGCTCCGCTGCCTAAAGCCAATGTGCATGAATAAAATTGAGACACCAGTATTCATCTAGCCGACCCCAAGCCATTTGTATGACCAGTAGTTGGAAAGATTATTTGCAATCTCAATAATTAAGGGAATCATCAATTTACAATAGATTTTTCTCCCCCAGTGTTGCCATCCCCCATTTGAATTGCTATAGCTAAAAATGATTGGAGAATTTATATAGTCTCTTTGAAAATGTGTGTTAGAAGAATTTTGAAGTAGTAATCTGTATAGTGGCTGGTGTAAAAGCCTGTTTGCCGTGCCTTTTGAAAGTCCAACGTCACCTCTTGAGATAACTGTAATCATGCATGTGTTGGCATCCAGCCCACTCTGTGTTAGTAACTTTGTCATTTAATTTAATTTGGTTTCTCTTTTCCTGCCTGGGTTGGTTCCTATATTGTAGGAAAAGCTAGTTTATCCAGTTGAGCCTGTTTAGTTTGTGTCTTCTGTTTATGCAGTAAAGGACCAGAAAAGGAGGGAAAACCAGCAGTAGGTATTGTGATGGTAAATTTAGAATAATTGTGAAGAGGAAGCTCCGCAGTTAGGGTGGTAACAAACAACATTAATTCTGTTTTGTTTGACTGGCCTTTAGGTTGTTACTAACCATAGAACGCTTCAGTGGAAGGTTAATGCTTTGCATTATGTGTGGTTTCAGATATACTAGCCCTAGGATTGTGTTAATTTTGGCTTCTTTGTCTAATTTTCCATTTTGAAAATAAAGTTTTTAAAAAATAGCATGCCTGTGGTGAGGAGGAATTACGCAGCTGTGCCTTATGCAAACTTCCACACTAAATAAAAGCAGACATGTATACCTGGAGCACTTACAGTTTATGCAGTTTTGCAAATAGCAGCCTTGTGTCAATAGAACTGTAGAGAGGAATAATCATGGATGGGCAAGAAGGCCTGAGAACAAATTTTATTCATTATTCTTCTTCCATCATTACCAAGTATCTCTTTGCCCTTGAGCAGGCATCATGTCTGCATGTTTTTGAAAGTTCAATTGCTTCTATAATACTTTTGTACTAGAAGAAACTTAATTGGTGAATTTAACCTAGTTCAAGAGGCAGAAGGGAGTGAGAATCATCATAGAAGAAATGGTGTTACAAAAAAGATATCTGAAAAACTGCACACTGGTATAGACACTGGGTTCGTACAGGCCATAAGCCTCTGGCAAACTCATAATTAAAATAAACCCTTTCAAATATGTAAACAAAAAATTTGATACAGTCTTGTGAATGGATGACTTTATACTTTTTCCTCTGTCAGTACATTATAAAGATCATGATGACATTTTTAGTCATAAATTTGTTATATTTCAGAATTTCCTTATTGCGTATAGACATTTATTACTTTTAACTTGAAAAAACATGAAAAAACTTGAAAAACATTTGACATCAGTAGTGGGAAAGTATTATGGAGATCTCTAATTGTCTGAGATGTGAGCAGTTTATAAAATGAGCGTACTTGGGCTGTAATGGCAACCTAACCAAAGAAACTTCTGGAAAACTCAAGGAATCAAAAATCACAGTGGGCAACCTAGCTACATAACCCCAAACACCTTAACTTAATATTTGTAGTGATAAACAGAACAATTTTCTATCATGACTTAAATAGTATTTTTGAAGATGGAAGTTTTTCTTCCTCTTCCTATGACGTCACTGTAGGGTGGAGGGTAAAACTCACTGTTTTGAATTTAACAGCACATTTTGCAAGAGGCTTTTTTTTGCCACTGGCAACCCTGAAGCTTCAGTCATCTCCAGAAGGATGGGTGACAGCCTGAAACAATTCTTGCAGGAATTCTCTGAACTAGAACATCAATAATTAGATTCTATGGGAGAAACTTAGGGTCATGAAGGATGAAGAAAAATTGTCATAGATTTAGAAGTTTTTGCTTATACAAGAGGGAGTATAGATACAAATGCTATTCCTACTTTTAACACATTATAGTTTTAACGCTTTATAGATGAAGTGAACTCTACAAGGCAGTTCTGAACAGCTGTCAAGGCAGTCACTGAACTAAACTAAGGCTACAGTGCTGAAAATACAGTTATTTAACTTTATTATAGCAGGTAATCTCAGTGAAGTGATGTCAATAGGAGTACTCTGTTATTGAAATTCAGCATAAACATATGTTTTTGCAAGGGCAGAGCCAAAGGGTGCACAGAATTATTATTTTTGTTTGTAAGCACTTTGATTCTGCAATTGCTTTCATTAAAGGAAGTTGCAACACCTGTTACAGTGGATCCTAAATGACCATGGTCTTTTGAAAATACTGAAATTCAAAGCTGATACAGTGCATGTTTTTGCAAATTTGGCTGAAGTTCTTCCTCCAGACTTTCACCCACAGATCTGGGAAGTAAGCCTTTAGTAGAGACAAACTTGCATAGAGGTAAGGGGTGCGTACACTCTGCAGAGTAGTTCTGTGCAGGTATGTGTGTGGTTCTTTGCGGCTGAGTGAAATCAGGGTATAGCTTTGCAGCTGGAGGGATGCAAACCCCGGAAGTGGCAATTATTTATCCAAGTATCTTTTTTTGTACAGAATGCAGTTTCTGTGCTGTATGTACATTCGCTGTTCACAGTAAGCTTTAGTTTTGTATTGAGGTGGATGAATATGCCACTGAGTGGGGTATGGAAATCAAAACACCAATACTTCTGTAAATGCATTGTGAATGTCTTTCTAAGCACTATACACTATCCAAAACATTGAGCCCTACAGCATGCCTCATTTTTACTCTTATGCCAGGATATTTATATAGCTAATCTCCCTATTCTATCTGTATTCCTAAAAATTTTTGTTTAAATTAAAAAAAAAATCAAGTAATCCAATTACAAATTTTTATGAAGTTTTCTGTAGTTTAGTGGTGTTCAAACTTTCTCCATTTGTGGATCCTTACAAAACTTGTAGTGGAAGTAATCTATGTAGCAGAAACCTTGCTTTTCTTGGTTACGCTGGCAATGGGCACTTGCAAACTATGGTTTCTCAGGCTGAAATTCACTGCTATAGGTTATAGGAACAAGTGTGTGTTACAGTTGCTTTGCTGTTGCTGAAATGGAAATTGAGCACACAGAAGGGGGAAGGTGTATTGGTATAAATGTAGAGTGTAGATTACAAGGCTCGTTATCTCTTCTATGAAACTGTTAGTGGTTGTGAGGTATAAATTCCGCTTGGTGGTTTATATCTGTAGTGACTACAAGTTTCTATGTTAATATATGTAATATATGACAGGAACCACATAAAGATAATGGTCAAGCACCAGAGAAATGACTTAGAAACTTATCTTTTATCTTGACTGCCTGCAGACCACAGTGCTGGCCAATAGAAACCTGGTGGTTTTATGACTCCATTCTTCTGCAGATGTGGATGAAAATATGCATATATACACATGCGGCTATGAAAACATAGTCCCTTGCTAGAAACAGAATGTTTTCAATCTAATACAGGAAGCCAGTGATCTGATCTTTCCTAAATGACACTTTCTTGATTTGTTTTTTGTGTTTTCAACCAGAAATACCACTTTATAGAAAAGTGGTAAATATATTGCTTAACGTTTTGAATATCCAGATACTCTTAACTGTAACTCTGACCACAGGCCTCTTGCCAACTCTGTATTGCTTGACCTATATGGTATTTCAGAATACAGTATGACTTGTATAATGCCTGCGTAGCTCAGATTGAATGTGAACAGAAAGATTTTAGTGATGAAAGATAATGAAAATAAGAGAAAATACAACAAAGTGCTTTAGGCCTGTCCGAGAAGGACAGAAACCAGAATTTGGAGGCAAGTTAATTATCTAAACTGATATAATACCAGACATTGGACATATTTCTAGCTAAGACGCTAGGTAGTGTATATATTTTTTTTTGTCACGTGTCTTCTGGGTTTTTTTTGTGTATGAAATTTCTGTTTGATTATAGATTTGCTCTTTCTAAGGAAAATTCACACCTATTTCCCCAAAATGCTAAATGGCACAAATAAAGGAAACAAGCTATTAAGGCCCATCACATCAAATCTATATTTCTAGAAGTTCTTAGAAATGCTTCAGAATATATACGTATAGCAGCACCTACAGCTAAGCCGGTTTCTATTTCCAGAATCAGGCTTAATAATTAGAGGGGAGAGCCAGAATCTGTAACCTGGTCCCAGACTTTTTTCTTCAAGAGCTCTTTCTTCAGTTTTATATTTAAGTTGTAGGTATTACTGTGTCTGTCCTTAATGTTGGACTTGGAACTATGGTGCCTTCAGCCCTCTCCCTCTGGTCATTGACCTTTCTGGACACTATATGTTTGAGAGCCGTGTGGGTTCCTGCTGAAGTCTGGGGGATCAGCCCTAAGGAAGGGTTGAATAAAGGAAACTGCATACATCTGGCCAGTTTCTGCTAGCCGCTAAATCAAATTTGCAGCTTTTACAAGCAGGAAGTCACACTTGGATAGGCCATGTGGTGCACGCAGTTGTGTGTCTTTTCATGGTGTTTTTCTTCGGCTCTAAAATATTTTACACACGGAAAAAGATCACTTTTAATTGCATTTATTGTAGCTTAGTTTCATTAAATTATTGTGTGCCTCTTATTTTGCAAGGGTTAAAATTTTGAGCTAACATGCCAGCTGTATGCATGATTTACATCAGCAGCTTTTACATAATTGATACTAAGAAAAGTGCTTGAGGAATGCAGACAGTGTGCGGATCTGTAAAGCTGTTATGAGTACAACACAACTGTAATTATTGCAGAGGGGTGGATACTCAATTGTATGTTTAGTGGAAGGAAGGATTACTAAAACTATTAATGGAAAGCTTTAGTGGAGTTTGATAATGACTATGTGTGCTCTTTAGTACCTATAGCTGCTATTAAGTAGTAAACAAATGCACTACGTATTTGCAAACTCAACTTGTTCTTCAAGTAGAAAACTTATTCATTAGTTTATTCAACTTCTGTAGCAGTATTGTACATTAATTATATATGTATGTATGTATGTATGTATCTCAAGCTGTCTGGCTTGCAAAAGGAGGGATTTTACATGTGAGCAGAGTATAGTTAAACATCCAGTCCTTGTCCTAGGTTTTTGGGCAGACCACACTCACTGCCTCTGCATTCAGAGCTTTTACAAAAGCCATTGCAGAGTAAAAACTCTGACTTTGGAACATTTAACAGAGAAACACGGAAATAATTTTCACGTTATCGATTAGAAAAAGTGTTATGTCTTTGGACATATCTAGCTGTCAAATGTTGTTGCTAAAACAGTATTTTCAATATTGTTGAAACTTGTCAGACATGGTTTATATTTTCCCTGTTCGTCAACAATCCTTTAGAGTTTTGTAGTAATTTTTCCCTTTAACTCTCTTCTTCATCCAGCAAAGGTGGTAGCACATCAGTGAATTTTGTTCTCTGTCTAGTCATTCTCTTCCCGATTCTGGCTCTTGTGTCCTAGTACTGTTGGCAAATGCTCTAGGAGATGTTTCAGATGAGGTTTTGATGACAGTTATTTGAGATTTCAGTAAGAAATTTTTAAGACTTATAAATACTTCTTTTTACTAATAAGATATAAACTTGGCTCAAGCCCTCTGCAATAATGTCCTTTTAAAGTCACGCTTTAGTCATCCTTTCTATGTATTGCTTTTCATAATGATCGTTGGGGATTCTTTGTCCTTCTCTCTCACCCACTCAAAAAAAAAAAAAAAAAAATCCATGGGGTGTGTCAGAATCCAGCTAGGACCTCGCAGTGCTGGAGGGATGACACCTGTATCCTCGCTTGCTCACTGGTAGGGCATGGAGCGAGACAGCACAGTGGTGCTGGAGGCTGTGAGGGGCGAAGGATGCATCCCCCCAGTTCACGAGGGCCCTTACGGAGGTGGTGCAGTGTGCGGGAGCTGCTGCCTGACCTCTGCTGCCTGAGGCCCCTGCCCTGGCCCACGCAAAAAGATGGTGCTCACAGTGCATCTCAGGAGTTTGTGCAACATGGAGGAGTATAATGGGACAGTAGACTTCAAATTCCATCACTATCTATAACAAAGGGATTCCCCTCCCCCCCCCCCCCCCCAATTTGGTCTCTGTGCACTAAAATGTTCTGGCCTGCCCATTTGTGTGACCCACCGGCGTAGCTGTGTCTGTTTGGCATGTCTCTTCCCTCTTGGACTATCCACAGGTGAGGTCTTAGAGAGTGCATGGAGATGTCCCGGAAAGATCCGTTTGTCGCTTTTTTGGTTTCTGAGTCTAAATTGCTTCAGGGAGCAAAATGAACCCTAGAATAAATAATATAAAATAAAAAAAAAAAAAAAATCTGCCATGTGGTAGAAGTTATTGGCAAGTTGTTAACCAGCCAAGAAGAGTGGCAATGCAGCCCAGAGTCCTCCTGGAGCTTTGTGTTCGGAGCCGGCTTCTGCCTTCCAGGCAGCTCTGCTGGTACTGATGCCCTGGCTGGTGCTACTGCGCAGGCAAATGTTCTGTCAAATGGCCTGCCCAGAATGACGGGGTATTTCTGTACCACTGCTGGCAAAATTCCTCCGTGCATTTGGAAAAGTCCTGTGCCAGGAGCTGATGTGCGTGTGATGCCGCTGGCTTGACATGGGAAACTTTGGTGGCTTCGGCACGTGCCAGCGTCAGGTGCATCTTGCCGTTAGCAGCATGAACTGTGTGTTGCTGAAATAAATTCCATTCTTTTGGATTGTGCTCTTACCGGACACTTTAACAGCCAGCTTTTCAACCCGTAATTCTTTTTTGAAGAGTATTACTGTGCTTCCAAGATGTCTTTTAAATGTTTTCAGGTTGTGCCTAGCCTGCAAGTTTGCCAGCTCCTGCATCAGTCTGAGATCTGAATCTCTTGCTATTTCTGTTGCTCTCCATGTCTTGTTAAAGGTGGAATATTTGGAGCAAGAGTTTTGTTTATGGTTTTTCCTTTATATTTTAAAAGGAATGAAGATAAGCTTTTAAGGCAGAGAACAAATTTAAGAAAAAAGTCAGTATGTTGTTGCTGCTTTTTTCTAGTGAATGTGCAATGGAAAGCAAAATGTCACTTTTTTAACCTTTTTTTTTTTTTTTAATATATAAGGAAGGCCTGAGAAGGACTCTTTTTTAAAAAAAATGAAACATTGTTATAGTTTATCTAAACTGTTTTTGCTGAAGTTTTTTTGAAGTGCCAGAAAACTGAGCTTCCAGACCCTCAGCTCTTAAGGGGTGCTGACACTGAATACTTAAATTGTTGCTGTCCAGAGGTTTACCTTACCCAATAAAAAAATCCCTTTATCTTCTTTCTGTTGCTTATGTTTTGTTTCACTGGTGTGTGTGCTATCAATGTTTTACTAGTTTTTATAATTCATTCAGTGTTTGTAAGAAAGCAAAATAGGTAAGTTGTGAAATTCTGATGTCAAAAATAAAATTAGGAGAAAATTAACAGGTTTTCTCTATTTGTCATGGATGCAAAAATTGAGACAAATGTGTTTTGATTTCCGCTGGGACTTGCCTCTACTAAGGACTCCACAAGAATTATGCGAGTGGAAGCATCCTTCCTTTCACTTCAAAATGTCAGTGATATAAGAGATATTTATTTGTTTTCCATGCTTCTCACTGAGCTACTTGCCTCTTGAGGTTTATAAAGAGAAGTCTGTTTCTTTTTTTTCTGGTCTATCATCCATTGCAGTCAGTTCAGTTTGTCCTTTTTATGCCTGGAGGTTTCAGATTTTTTTAACTGCTGAAGTTTATTAGGAGCATAAGATTCTAAAGTATGAGCTAACTTCCAGAAGTACCTTGTTGTTGTTTATCTGTGGTTTGAGAAATAAATGGACGTTTGAGGGTTGCAGCCTGCTTTCCTCTTTCATGAGGCTAACCTTGCTCCTCATTACGAAATATATACAAAACGCAGACTTACTCATTCAGGAAGTGCTTTGGTTTTACTTTAAAGTAACCAGTGACAAGTTTGAGCCATGTCCTGGCTTAATACCTAAATGTTCAGTTTGTGCCCATTGAAGTCAGTTGTTGCAGAAATACACAAATCTAACATCAGCATCTGACCCTTTAATTTATTTATTTTTAAACAGCTAATTCTTACTTCACTAAAATATAAGTTTAATTCCTCTTGAAATCAACATCTGATGTGTCTACATCAAGTTATGTTATCTTGCATAAAAAAATTCTGATTATGTCTGAAATTAGACTGTGAGAATCTGGAAATGGAAACCATCTCTTTTTGTACATTAAGAAAAGTTATATTACATTTTAGCTTATGGCCAGACAAATTATTATTTTTGTTCTTATTTTAGAGTGGTGTATGGTTTACATCTGCCTGCACATTCCTTTACTTATTCTGAAACTGGTGTGGCATCTTTACCATAGAATAAGGACATTACTAATGATCACGTTGTTTGGAAGGGTAGTTAGTGCCTTTCTTTCTTCTAGGCTGGTGTGTGGAGAGGCTATGTATTTCTGTCCCATCACTTTTTTCATCACTGTATTCTTACAGTGTTTTAACCCTACCTTTGTACTGTGGTTTTGTTTACTGAGCGAAATCAGCTGGAAAGCACTTGTGTAGGCTGTAGCAATCTGAAAATTTTATAGAGACTGAAAGACTAAGGTTTGTTGCCTTTCATTTTGTTTTTCAGCTCCAGAAGAAAAGGATGCAATTAAAGGACAGTATGAAAAACTCATGGATGCTTACGGCTGCTTAGGAGAGCTTCAGCTTAAATGTGGTAAGTGACCATCTGCATGACTGAGATTATAAAATGGCCAGACAATACCAAACGACAAGAAGTGGCTAAAGTTGTCTGATTCCTTAACTCATGAAAGCTAATTGCACCTTGTTATGTTCAGTCTGGAAAAGATCTATTTCTTTTTCTATGCTGTGTCAAAAGCATACTGCCAAGTGATAGTCTAAGAATTTTGGATTTTTTCTAACTTGTTTTGTCACATTCTTAGCTGCCTGAAGATAATTGTCGTCTTTTTTTTCCCTACCACATTTGTCCAAGGCAAACTGTGATGTCTTACTTCTTTTTGAAGGATCGTGTTTAAACAGTGATTAATCATGGTCATCTGAGACTGCAGTACTACAGATTCCCAGTCCTTGCTATAGTGCCCAAGTGCCTTTAATTGGGTAATTCACATGGATAAAGATTTGCAAAAGCATGCCTTTAACTTCAGCTAGGATAGTAAGGAATATTTATTGTCATTGCTGTAAATTTCTGTACAGTTTGGGAATCTTGATTTAGCAAAGGACTTGCTATTACACTGCCTGCAGGAATGTTAATGGAAATAGCATGTTTTAGGAAAAGAACTGCACTGATTTGAAGGTAATAGTACCTTACACAGCAGACTTCAAATTCACTGATGAAAAAAGTGTGTTAAAACAAAAAGCACTATATGCCTTGTTCCTATGGTCTTCTTACAGTAAGCCTTAATTTTGACTTGGAGGAATGACAAGACTGTTTTCCATATAACTCAATGCTTGGTCAAGGAATCTGCCAAAGGCAGTGGTGGTGTGAGCACCGGTGTATTTAGTCCAGTAGATATAAGTGTATCTTTTTATAGCCCACTTACCATTTTATGGCATGAATAATATGACTTGAGATTGATCTGAAGAGGCAACTGCCATCTGAAAGGTTTCTGTATCATAACAAAACTGTAGGCCCATCCAGTCTTTTTAAATGAATGTGGGCTTTTTGTTTGTTTTGTTTCTTGTGGAGTTAATTAGGCATTTCTATGGAGATTAATATCAGTTTTTTAATGTAATTAAAAATGGAGGGCTTTTGATTAGTTTTTCTTGGCACTTGGACCTGTTTTTCTTCATAGGAGTCTAATGAATCCTATTGTAATAGTGAAGGAATGTAGCTATTGAATTCAAGCTCTTCAAGTTACAGAGAGGGTAGTTTCTTGTACGTGATGGGAATGAAATATATCCGATTTTAGTCTTCATATTAAAAGGTGAATGATTTCAGATGGGGTATGAAATATTCTCAGCCTTATTTTTTCTCTTTTCTCCTTTTATTTGTCTGTTTCCCATGCCCTTACTTCTTTTTGAACGACACCTGCTTAACTTCAGTGCCCTTAAAGTGTGAGGTTTTTCCTCTCTGAGCTTTGTCACTGCACCTCTGTCTTGTTCTAGCATTAAACTACAAGTCCTGGTACAGGACTTCCTTTGGAAAGGATTGTTAAAAATTTTATTGGTAATTGGATAAAAAAGTTAACCACTGGAGGCAAACTTCTAATTGCGATTGAGTGAAAAGTCAGGAGGGTCATGCTGTAATGGTAAGCAAGGGTAAGCAAACATTTTCTGCTGCTGAACATGTTTAAAAAACTAAAGATGATTGCGTGCCTTCTCACCATTCAAGAGGTAGCCCAGTTTTTTTTCACAGTCTTACTTAGATCTTCCGTCTTACATATAAGTAAGTTCCATCCCTTTAGCTATTGCTTACATAAAAGATTAACACTAGAAAGGAATGCAGTGTAACTTTTTTTTATATAATGTATTGTAGCAGCTGCAAACAAGGGCATAATTGGCCAGCTCTTCACTGAGCATCAGCAATTACATAGACTTTGTTCAGGAGTATGAGTATTTTTTTCTTACTACTGGAATCCTGCAGACCATAAGTACTAAATTAACTGAAAATATTTGTGAAAGTACATTCCACTGGGATATTAAAAGAGTATATTTGTAGAGCAGAAGGGGAGACTTTTTTTTCAAGACATGAAAGATGTCTCTGAGCACTTTAATTAATCTGTAAATATCACTACTTAGGAATCCAAATAAATCACATTGTATGCCTGCCAAAGTAGATCGTGCTTTTCACAAGAAAGTAGATGAAATACGTGAAACTGACTCACAAAGTTAATGTTTCCCACCAGTAATAACATTCACTTCTATGTACTTATGTCTGTTAACATGACTCACTAGGTTCTTCTGCTTTCTTTTGTGAGATGGATGGCAGCAGGACGAATTGTACAGTGTTTCTGAGCTGTATCTCAGCCAAGATTTTGCTGCCAAAGAAGATCTAGCAAATACATCTCAAGCAAAGTGTTATAAGAGCTGGCTTTGCAGTGTTTGATTTAGACACTGTGACATCAGGAAGGGGTCCATACATAAGGATTTATTTTGACACCATCACCATGTAGGTTGTTTAGTTTAATACAGCTGCTGTATTTGGGGAGGCATTCTGAATTAATTTGACTGTGTATATACTCTTGCTCGTGCACATATACAATGTGTAGTTGAAAGGAAGAAGTTTCAAAGGCAAAAAGGACAACTACCTACCTGTTTTCTATTCCTTATGAACATTTCCTAATGTGTAATTGTATTTAGAAGAGGGAGGAAGAGTATCTTTGAGACTAAAACTGTAGTTTGGAAAATCTTGGTTCTTTTCATAATTTGCTATAGATTTCTGCAGAGATTTTCAACTAGATGCTAATTTTGAAGGCAGATAATACCTTGCAAATTGCCTTTCAGTGGACTATAAAGTGAAGTGGAGGTATGTGTGGGGTGGAGATGGAACAGGCTGAGGGAACATAAGGCAATGGCATGACTGTGCTGGAATGGAGAAAGAGGAAAAACTGGAGTGAATTAATTTTTAAAAGGAAAAGGCAGTCTTGGGTGAAATATTTACAGTTAAAAAGGACAAAATAAGAATTGGATATCTCCTCCTTTTCACTGCAGCTCAAAATAAGCAACTCTGAAGTCATCCCATAAACTGCAGGGGAAACAATTGCCTTGAGTCATGTAGACAGGTTAAATACAGAAACTGCAGCTTATTGTTGTGGGGTGTGACGTACCAGAACCATGTTTCCTGTTCAACTTGGATTAAGGCAGTGGGTTTCACAAGAGCTTTTGAAAAAATGGATGCAAGTTATTTTTGTCTTGATGCTATGCCAAATATTCTCCATCCTCCATCTCCCTTGTGCAACCTGATAAAAGGGCATTCAGCACATCGCTGTGAGCAAAACATTTCTTACATTTCTTTGAAAGTGTTCTTTACAGACGGTTGTGGTGATTTATAGCTGTAATGGGGCAAAATAATGATCTTGGTCATGATGCATGAACATTTATACTCATCTATCTGAGATCAAAATTTGGTCCATAAGCTTTGAAAGACTTTTTTTTTCCTGTAGTACTTGCTTTTTCATAGATGTGTTGCTGTAGAAAGCATGACCAGTAAGGACCACTTCACTCTTGCTCTAAAATTGTTTCAGAGATTTCTTTAAAACATTACAGATTGCATCCTAAGGAAACGAGGGACATTTCCACAGGTATGATTGTCAATTGCAGTTCATATGTTCCTAAATCACTTCCATCTATGTGTAAAATTTAGAAAGGCTAATATAAAGCAGAATTGCACATTAAACTACTTGTAAAAGTTTAAAAAAAAAAAAAAAAGTTGTTTTCTAAGGTGGGGGACCCGGTAAATAGTCTGCAGCTGATGTGAGGTGTAAGAGCCAGAACTGGAGCCTTGATTACTTCACAGAAAAAAGTTTTTCCTTTTTTTCAGTTGCTTTTTATTGGCCCTGGTGCTGGTCCCATTCATCATGCATTTTGCAGCTGTCAGCTGAATATAACATCCTTTCTGTTACTGTACTGCACATGAAATCAAGGGAAAATTAGTATAAATTTTCCACCCAGCATACTTCCATTAATTACTTTTTTTGATGGGAACTGTTGGGCTCCTGTTTCAAGAAATAAGACTGGAGTTTGGCCTGTCCCCTACTCCAGATACGCAGGGAGCTCTTGAGAGCAGGAAGCCTACATAGGCTGGCTGCAGTGGTAGTACTGGCAGGGCCACTGATTTTAGGGAATTGATTTAGTGTTAATTCTCTCTTTGATCTTGAGGATGCACTGCCAGCGTTTTAAAACTTGGCTTCCTGACTTATTTGAGCTTACACTTAAGCAGTGACTGCTCATTTCATGGCTTTTGTATTTTTTTTCCATGTTGCTATTGATGTTCTGGACAGAAGAAACATAAACACCTTGAATACTGTTTAGCTCCTTTCGAAGGCTGTAACTCCATAATATGCTTCCTGATGATGCTGCCAGGCGGATTTGACTGGACTATCTGATGTATTTTTGCTGTGATGTTTTGTGGTGTTAGTCTGGTACTTCCAGTGTGGCTTGCATAAAAACAGTTTCACTGGAAACTTAAAAGGAGTGGTATATTTAATATAATTACAGAATTGGAAATGGTAGTGAGCTGCAGTTTTGAAAAGTTAAGGCTGCAGGGATTAATGGAATAGTCTCGACTGTTTTAAGGGGAAATACCTTCTAGCTTTAAGGAATGTCTGGGTGTTTCAATTTGATCTATTTCATTAAAGCTGTGATATTTTCACAGTTTGCTCAGCAAAACCAATTCAATTAAAAAAATCCTCTCTTTCTTGTGCCATGGCCTCACAAATCCACTCACCATAGGAAATTCCATGTCGTGTTGATAGCAGGATTTTTTGGGGGGTTTTTGTTTGCTTGGGTTTTTTCTTGTTTGGTTTGGTTTTTTTTGTTTTGTTTGGGTTTTTTTGTTGGGTTTTTTTCTTTTTTTGGAGGGTGGGTGTAGTAAACCAGTGCAACTTCTTGCATTCTTTTGTGAGATTTACTGGATAATAAAAATGAATTGTTTAGGAACTAAAAGAATTTTTCAGTAAATTCTTGTCAGCTAAAAATGTTGTTTTCCTTGCAATGAATGAACAATTGCCAAATAACTTGGTATCTGCAATTTTTAGAAATGGAGAAAGTTGATTTTAATTTTGCTTTTTATAAAAATTACTTGCTGCAGTAGCAGCATACATCCTGATTGAAGCAATTGAAGCAATTTCTACCCTTAAATTTAAGTGCATTTAGGTAGGGTTGTGGTTGATACAGCTGTTTTCATGTTAAGTATCTATTTTCAACAGGAAAGATTATGGCTTGTTGACATCTACATGCCAGAAAAGAAACCACATTGACTTTTTGAAGTTTAAATTTAGAAGTAAATGGACTGATTTTTTGCTTTAATATATCCATAATAATAATAATCAGACTTTCAGTAACTGGCAAATAAGCAGCAGTGTTTTCCCTGTGGCTGGTATGTTAGGTTTCTGCCATATTAGGTACTATTTGAATATGTAATGCTTTTGGTTTATTCCTTGGAATAGCATTTTCAATTTAAAATGCCTAAGTGAAAGCATGAGTGGAGGTAGCGCAGTTATAATTTCCATCACAAACTTGTCCAATGTAGTTATCAATATATTTAAAAGCACTGGCAGCCTGGGTTGAGGGGAAACTGTGAGGAAAAAAGGTTTGGGATTGAAAGAAGAGATTCTCAGACGTAAGCTGATGCTGCTGGCAAAGAAGGGAAGACGGGGAAAGCTTTGTTTCACTGTGTTTAGCTGTATAGCTTAGTGGTAGGTAATTTCTTAGACCTTAATTGGAGACATGAGTAAAAGAGGAATAGCGGAGTAGTGTTTTGGTAGCATTAATTTTGCCATGTGAGGTTCTAAAAGGGTGAAAGGCTGATGGGAACCCTACCTCTGTTCAGGACCCTGGGGCTACATCTGTGCTATGAATAAAAATGGGGCAGGGCACAGGCCTGAGCGCTGTCAATAGCATACTGTGATTAGCTTGCTCCCTATGCCAAGAGTGGCATGCGCATCGGGCAAGGATCTTCATCCCCCAGACAGTGCAGTGATAGCCTAGAGCTGATTCCCAGCAACACAGTCCAAATACCACCTGGGATGAAGGTGATATTAGGGGATAGAGCTTGGGACTTTTTTCCAAGGCACAGTCAGAGATATTTGTGTTAAGCTGAGTCTCTGGTGTTGTAGGGTTTCTGCATTCTGTCTGTTTTGTAGCATATCCTGAGTGATTTTAGCAAAACAGAGAGGTTAGAGTTGATCTGAAGACCACCTCAGTTCACAGAGCAGTCTAGGAGGACAAAGTAGCAAAGCAGGCTAGCTTTATTGTAGCTTAAATCTATTTGTGTCTCTACTTCCTTTTTCTCCAATTTACTTACCTGTAAGTGTGATCTCCTTTGCCAGCCTGCCTCTGTTCAAAGGCATCATGAAAAGTGCATGAAGGATGAAGGCTGCTCCAGAATTTGGAGTACTGTAAAGAGACTTACCCTGTGTATATACAATTATAGAATGGTTTGGGGGTTTGGGTCAGAAGGGACCTTTAAAGATCATCTAGTCAAATCTCCCTGCCATGGGCAGGGACATCTTTCACTAGATCAGGTTGCTCAAAGCCCCGTCAAACCTGACATTGAAAGCTTCCAGGGATGGGGCATCCACAGCTTCTCTGGGCAACCTGTTCCAGTGTCTTACCACTCTCATCGTAAAAAATGTCTTCCTTATATCCAATCTAAACCTACCCTCTTTCAGTTTAAAACCATTGCCCATTGTCCTGTCACTACAGGCCCTGGTAAAAACTCTCTCTTTCTTATAAACCCCCTTTATATATTGAAAAGTTGCAATAAGGTCTCCCCAGAGCCATCTCTTCTCCAGGCTGAACAACCCCAACTCTCTCATGTGGGGTTTCTGCACAGTGGCAGGAAAGAGTATTACAGCTTCAGAAAGCCATCAGTCTCCTGATGCTTCAGGGACAATGCAGTAGCTTCTTAGCTGTGACTACTATTTTTGAGCTCATTAGCTAGTAATTTGGGGGAGTAGAGATGCTCTGGTGGAGTAGAGATGGACCTCTGCATGTGTAGATGTGTCTCCCATTTTGGGGGTGAGTGGTTGAGTGGAGGAGGTAGGCTAGAGTCTCTGCTAAGGGATAGCAAGTTTCTAGGTAAGGCAAAACTGCGTAGTTTTGATTTGCTTTTCTGTCATGATTTATTCTTACTTGTTGTCGTCTTAAACTAAAGAATTGCTCTGTTTACATCCAGTTATTTTCTGCCAGTTACAAGCTCCTCAAAGGATGGAACCACAGATAAAAAGCCCACTGTTATTAAAATAGCCAAAAGGAACAAAAAATTAATGTTGACTTTCTCATTTGATCTCTTCTGAACCCTTTAGGAAAGTCTAAGGTCACTGAAGCCAATGAAAGTGCTTGTATTCTTTGCCTCAGCATCCCAGCCAGCCAGCTCTCAGAGTCTGTCACTATTGGTTTTCTGTCCTTGGAGCTGACTGATAAGGGATAAGGCATATTAATAGTGTTTCTATACATTGCTTCCAAATTCTCATGAGTGAAGTTTACTTTGAGCTGATGAGTTTTGCATGGTTTCAGCAAAGTCACAAAAGCTATTAGCTATCCTGAGAGACAGCTAACTCCTCCTAACCCCTTCTGGGGGCTGCAAGACAGTATTTAGTCAAGTATGAACTACCGTGGTGATAACTGATGTATGTCCTACTCTTAATCCTTTATAATTATGCACGCTTGTGTGCAAAGGAGGAATAAACTGTCAGGTTTTATTTATTTCTGTACCACCACTACAGTGTCATCTAGAAAAGTACAGAAGACATACTTCTTAAAAACACTCAAGAAGGAGAACACAGCATACCCTTGTTACAGAAAGAAATGTGATGAATGGAGCTTTTTAGTAAATACCACCTACACTGGCCTTTATGCAAAACTGGAATCAGCAGAACAGAATGAATAAGATCTAATCTCCCACCTAGTCCTGCCATTCCAGTCCCATGTGCCTACACAAATATTCTGGCCTTGCTGCAAACCACCCCTGACTCAAGTTTCTGTGGACAACCTGCGATCTGGAAGCAAGGACTCCCCTGCTGGTGTTTCAGAAGAAAAACTAGTTGTTGCATGAGAGTTGGTCTGCGTTTTCAGACAGCGGGCACTGTGGGGGGTTGAAGATTAGTCCTTTAAAGTGTTCCCTTTTGCTGTCTGAAACCATACTGTCCCAGATTGTTACTGTGCCCATAGCTAATTAGCTTGCTTTTGGCAGGTCAGCTGTTGTTTCTGCTATGCTAGAGCAATAAATCTTGGCTCACTCCTACCTTTTCTTACTAACTGGAGTGAATAGGATGACATTGTCTCCATTAGAGGCTAATTGAAGTGAATCAAACAGTTTCTTCCTAGCAAAACCAGTGTTTCCAGACAATTGTTCTACTGTTTCTTAATTACTTTATCATTTCAGAGAGATTGAGCAGAGGTTGAAATCCTGCTGTGTATGAGAGTTCTGATTACAGTGGTGTTCTCAAGCTTCAGAATTTATCTTTTAGTTTTGGGGCCCTGAAATTCAGCTGCTTCATGATTTCACACTTTGCTTCACAGCCATGAGAGCTGGAATTCTTTTTAGTGATAATTGAGGTTGTCATCTAATCATGTACACTCTTGTGACATAAAAAGCAAAATCTCAAGAATTGGTAATACAGAAACTTTCTGAATGGCTGAACACACTCAGCTTCATCTGAAGCCAGTAAGAAATCTGAATGCTTCATGCCTTTAAAATTCAGAAGTCAGCTGAAAAATCCATAGTGAGGAATACACTTTATCTCATAAATGACCGTCTTTCACCTTTCCCTTCAATCAAATCCAATGAAAACTTTATGTTCTCTAGAGTGGTGCAGTTTGGTTTTTGAGTAGTGTCCCACCACCAAGGTCATTGCACTTCATAAAGTCAGTGGGAAATTCTAATGCAGCAAAGGATGGGAATGTATAAGTATTGTGGAATATTATGCAATAGCGCTCACTTACCTGCAGTCAAAAGGAATTCAGAAATGAGAATGAACATAGGCCGTGTTGTGTCATTTGTATTTGTTTTCTTCTGAAGCAAAGATACTGGCCTCTGCTGGAGCCCTGTCAGCATTGCATACAAGACTGATGCGAAATGGCATAGCCTGTGTCCACCTGTAACCCTTTTGTAACTATCTATCACCTTCTAGGTAACACTCGGCTGCACTTTCTGGTCCTGGTGACAGGCTGTACGTCAGTGGGAAAAATCCTGGACGCTGAAGTTTACAAAATTACTGCAACAGATTTCTGTCCTCTCCAGGAAGAAACCAAGGAAGAGGAGCGTGTTACTGCCTTGAAGAAAATACTGAACTCTGGGATGTTCTATTTCTCCTGGCCTAATGCAGGCTCAAACTTTGACCTGACTGTGCGGGCTCAGAAGCAGGGTGATAACCACTATGAATCTGGTAACTCGTTCTTCTGGTTAGTACTGCGTGTTATACCAAAGTCTTCTGTCATCCCCACCTGTATCTTATTGGTCAAACGTTATCAGAGGGAAATGAACATATGCATTTCAGGTGCACCTCCTTTATTTCACTGTCATGTCATTTTGCAGGGCACGTGGCCTTAGTGAATTCATGGTAAACCTGGGTCAAACAAGTAACTTCTGTTTAATTAAACAGAATCTGAAAGTGAAATGCAATTCTAATAACTAGACATTTTGTGTTTTTAAGAAGGAAACACAAGATGTATTGCTCACACTACAGAAACTTGTCTCTACACGTCACAAATAGTTTCCCCTGCAGTTCTTTTTAATAATTGGCTTTAAAAGTTACCTAACAGAAACCTGCACTTGAACTGTTCATAAATCCTATCATCCGTGCTGAAGTATCTTCCATTTCTTGAAAGTGTGTGTGTTTAAAGTCTGTAGTTTAATGTTTCAATAATATGCCCTAGTTTCTATGTTGAAAACATCAATATTAATATGTTTGCAGCTCAGTGTAAATGTGTGTTGCACAGAAGGAAACTCCTGTGATACTCTGCTCTGTACCTCTTACTTTCTAATAAAAAGAATTTCTTGTTGTGGTAAGTATTGGTTGAGTGGAAAGGAAAACACAGAGATGATGGGTTTTGTCTTCCGTAGGTGGGTTCACCATTGATGTAATTCAGTTTGCTTTATAAGTTCTGGCAGAATGCTTGAATTCCTGTACCCTCATTTTTTTCTTTTTAAACAACAAGATAGTCACACAGGGAGCATAGATGTACTGGAAATAAACAAGGGTTATATGCTGTGAGTGGAAAATAATTGGCAGAGTTAAATGTGGGTGTGCTGCTAGAATGTGTGATAAGTCTTGTCGCCCAAAGTAGGTGAATATTAAATAAACAAAAAAAGTTCATAATGGATGATAAATAAACATGAGAGCGCAGTTCATTCAGGCTAAATAACCTTTTTAGCTGTGATGTGACTTTGACTGGTAAGATCTAGTGTTTTAGTTTAACTCAGAAGAGAGATATATAAAACTTGCTTTCAACTGTGCTAATTATGCATTCCTCTCAAAAAACTCTCCAAGCATGTCAAGTTAGACACATGGCACAAATGAGCTGTATTCCAGTGATAAAACTCCTAAGGGGGCAGTATCCCTTAATAAAGAAACAACCTTTAAAGCAACTCTTTTTACCTGTACTGTCTTGAAACTTTTCTTCTTGGAAGATAAGTATTTGAACTTTCCTCCTTTGTTGCTTCTGGCTAATCTAGAAGTAGCCTTTGAAGAAGTTCCATTCTCTTCTATGTTGTAGAACAGGGATCAATGATGATAATATCACATTTAGGGCAAAAAGATGTGCCAAAGAAAATTTATCCTGAGGCAGTTATGTGATATGGGAAATGTCAGACCAAACAATAGATTCTTGAGAAAAGTAAACAATGGGATAAATAGTTACATGATGAAGAGTGTCAGGCGATCTTAGTTATAAGCAACATAAATTGCCTGTTAAATGAACTGCAACAACAACAAAATTCTACTGAAATTTGCCTGAGTGAGGCCTTCCTCTGTGAGTAGAGCTAGGAGAATGAGGTGGAAGAGATACCAAAACTTGTTTTAGAGCTGCTTTTTCAGTTACATATATAGTTTAAAAATGTGAGAATGACTTGCACCTTTTTCAGAAAAATGCTGTATTCTAGAAGAACAATTCTTCAGGGGTTTTGCTAGATATAATAAGTCTTATACAGGTCTGCTGTTGAGCAATAATAAATGATCATAAAAGGGATTTTCTTAGCCCTCATCTGTGACTAAAGGCACATTTTGAAAAATGAAGTGAGGAAAACCATCGTAATAGAAGAGACTAGCATAACTGTTAACCAGGCATGATAGGTTTCTTGGGTTGTTGATCTTAAAATAAATTGAAGCTTAAAACAGACATGCCTCTTAATTTTAGTAGCCCTTTTTGCAATATCTCCATTGACTTCTGGTCCAGTTTCTGCTTGGAAAAATTTTCCTGAAAATCCTGGTGGGTTTTAAAATGGCTCTTCATCCTGTAGTGTATGCTAAAGTCCGGGCAGTACTGTTCAAAAAGTAATTAGCTTGACAGCACTCTAATTTATGAAAAAGGTTACTAAATATAAATGTGTTTCTGGAGCTGAAAGAAGTGCCATTTGCATCTGAATTTATAAGACAGAGGTACAAGATATAAGGATGGCACTTTGGTGGTAGCTGTGCTATTAAAATTTGCCATGTTCTGTTCACTGTAGTAGTTCACAAGGATTTCTTCCTGATATTTCCTGGTTTTGTATAAAGTAAAGGTACAACAGAAAAGGGGTCACAAAACATTAATTGCTTAAATTCGTGATTGTTGTGGGGTAGCACCCATGCCTGTCTTATTTTATTCAGTAATGTATCTGTATGTTGTTGAACCTTTCAGGAACCAGCTATTGCATATGCCCTTCAAGCACTACCAGGTGAACTGCTCTGACTGGTTGCTGAAAGTGATCTGTGGTGTAGTGGACATTCGCACTGTTTATGCGTCCCACAAGAAGGCGAAAGCCTGCCTCATCTCTCGCATCAGCTGTGAGCGAGCTGGTGCCCGGTTTCACATTCGAGGGGTCAATGATGATGGACATGTGTCTAACTTCGTTGAGACAGAGCAGGTAAGCGGATATATCTGATAGCTTTGAATAATTTAGTCCACTCAAGTTTAATTGGGGCAGAGTTTCCAACAAGAATTAAAAGAGTTCAGCAAGTGTTTTTTCCAAGAATATTTAAAATATTATTGCATGACAGATCTATTTGTTCTTGCCCATTAAGTATTTCTTTGTGATCCATTCTTTTTCTGTGTTTCTGACTTTTCCATGCACACAGTTTTCACTAATGCTTTTGATTTTTTTTCCTGAATGTGAAAGTCTGGCCATTTGATATTGTAGTGAGATACAGACATGGCTTTTTAAGCCATCCAGAGAGCTTTGTGTGTTAATTCATGCAAAATTGACATGTGTAACAATAAGTTTCTCAATTGCATGAAACTTGCTTAGTATTATCAGTCATGACACCCATGTGTTAAACAAAAGAATGTTTTGAAATGTGTCCCAGAATAAATGTAACACTTCTATACATTCTGCATACGTTTTAAAGTACATTTTTTTCCTAAGATTTATGATGTTTCCTATGCTATAGAATGTTGGAGAAGAGCTAGTTTGAAAGATTTTCTATAAAGTAATGGTCTCTACACTTCATTTCATAGAATCATAGAATCATAGAATTGTTTAGGTTGGAAAAGACCTTTAAGATCATCTGGTCCAACCATTAACCTACACTACCAAGTCCACTCTAAACCAACCAAGGGTAGACTAGACTAAACCATGTCCCAAAGTGCCACATCTACCCGTTTTTTGAACACTTCCAGGGATGGGGACTCCACCACCTCTCTGGGCAGCCTGTTCCAAATCTTGACTACCCTTTCCGTAAAGAAATTTTTCCTAATTTCCAACCTAAACCTCCCCTGGCGCAGCTTAAGCCCATTTCCTCTCATCCTATCGCTAACTACCTGGGAGAAGAGACCAACACCCACCTCACTACAACCTCCTTTCAGGTAGTTGTAGAGAGCAATAAGGTCTCCCCTCAGCCTCCTCTTCTCTAGGCTAAACAACCCCAGTTTCCTCAGCCGCTCCTCATAAGGCCTGTGCTCCAGACCTTTCACCAGCCTTGTTGCCCTTCTCTGGACATGCTCCAGCACCTCAATGTCTTTCTTGTAGTGAGGGGCCCAAAACTGGACACAGTATTCCAGGTGTGGCCTCACCAGTGCCGAGTACAGGGGAACAATCACCTCCCGGCTCCTGCTGGCCACACTATTCCTGATACAAGCCAGGATGCTGTTGGCCTTCTTGGCCACCTGGGCACACTGCTGGCTCATGTTCAGCCGGCTGTCAACCAACACCCCCAGGTCCTTTTCGGCCAGGCAGCTTTCCAGCCACTCTTCCCCAAGCCTGTAGTGTTGCATGGGGTTGTTGTGCCCGAAGTGCAGGACCCGGCACTTGGCCTTGTTAAACCTCATACAGTTGGCCTCGGCCCATCGGTCCAGCCTGTCCAGGTCCTTCTGCAGGGCCATCCTACCCTCCAGCAGATCGACACTCCCACCCAGTTTGGTGTCGTCTGCAAACTTACTGAGGGTGCACTCAATCCCCTCATCCAGATCATTGATAAAGATATTAAACAAGGCTGGCCCCAAAACAGAGCCCTGGGGAACACCGCTCGTGACCGGCCGCCAACTGGACTTAACTCCATTTACAGCTACTCTCTGGGCTTGGCCACCCAACCAGTTTTCTCTTTCATTCATTTTAAGTATCTCTGTTAGTCCATACCACCAGGTTTGCTGGGCTAGCCATTGAAAGTCCCTTGCACTACAATGGCATCACTGTGTCTACACTGATGTAAAAGAATTTGGTTAGGGATGCTGGGAGTGATTTTCAGCAAAGACTAAAGGTGAGATATGCTTTTGGCTCTAAGGAAGTCACTTAGAATCATATAAAATGTTATTATCATAAATATTCATGTTTCAAGTCACTCCTGTCTGCCTTATTCGATTGAAGCCATCACTTCTTTGTACAGTAAGTTTTTCACCTATAAAATGAGGGTGATTATTAACTTCCTGCCTCACAGGACTTTTGCAGACTGGTGAGGACAACATTTATAGAAGGCAGGTAGTGTATGCTGTGCTATTGTCGTGGTTTAGCTCCAACCAGCAACTAGGCACCATGCAGCCGCTCACTCACTCCCCCTACCTTGATGGGACGGGGGAGAGAATCGGAGGAGTAAGAGTGAGAAAAACTCCTGGGTTGAGATAAGAACAGTTTAATAATTGAAATAAAGTAAAATGGTAATGATAATAATAACAATATAATAATGATAATAATAATAATAGTAATATACAGAGCAAGTGATGCACAATGCAATTGCTCACCACCCGCTGACTGATACCCAGACAGTTCCTGAGCAGCGATCGCTGCTCCCTGGCCAACCCCCCCCCCCCCAGTTTATATACTGAGCATGACGTCGTATGGTATGGAATAGCCCTTTGGTCAGTTTGGATCAACTATTTTGTCTGTGCCCCCTTCCAGTTTCTTGTGCACCTGGCAGAGCATGGGAAGCTGAAAAGTCCTTGACTAGCATAAGCAGTACTTAGCAACAACTAAAACATCAGCATGTTATCAACATTCTTCTCATACTAAATCCAAACCACAGCACTATGCCAGCTACTAGGAAGAAAATTAACTCTATTCCAGCTGAAACCAGGACAGCTATGGTGAAGAAGTACTCTCAGCACTCAAATATATCATTCTAGTTAAGAGGAAGCTGCCCAGTAAAGGACCTGTGTTCGCTGGGAGTCGAATCATTTTTGGCTAGTAAAGCAAATGGAGAAAAAACACCATCTTCTCAGAGTTAGGCGAATTCCAGTGCAACTCGTTTTGCAAGAGACTTTGCTTTATATTCCCCTTTGCTTTGTGGGGGATTCTCTCCAGTGAGAGGTAGTATGACACAGTTTTTATACATACGTGGTAAAACCCTTATTTCCAGCTGATGCTGAGACAAAATATATGGGTGAAATGCGTTCAGGAGGCTCCCTTGATTGACACAGCCAAACAAAATAACACAAGTCAGTTGGTTTTATTACATGTGGTTTAGGTTACTACCTTGAAAGTGAGGAATAAGCAGTGGACCCTGAAGAATCTGAAATCTTCTGTGCCAGCTGAAATGAGTGCTTTCTTGTTCAAGTATGATTACCTTTTCCTTTTTGAATAGAAGTAGTAATTACTAGCAGTCAGAACCATCATACAGAAATGGATGTCTCTATAAGCAGAATAGATAAATGGCTGGTAGTAGTTATCAACAAAGGACAAGGATCTGCTCCTAAAATTTGGTGGTTTTCAGCATCTTCTGGGCAGATCTACAAAACTGTATGTAGCGTAGTTTTTTTATGTGTATGTATGTGTCTATATATATGTAGGTGCACATACAATGACAGTAGATTGCTTAGATGATGCTCATAAGGGGACGCTGGTGAGACATCTCTACGTGACACAGTGAGTGTAGCGTAGAGATACTTAAGCCAGCTGTGTCATTACTTGTTCCAGAAGAGTTATAGCTGTGTCATTGTAGGACTGTGCCTGACTGCTGAGGGTGGCATCCCCCCTCAAAAGTGCCCATACTTTAGCACTAGTATTTCCTCCTGACATTGTGTGAGTGTAGCAGCTCACGCTCAGTGCTGTCCTTTCTGTTATCCCACTGCATGAGGTAGGCATGCCTTCAGGCACCCGTTAGTCCAAAGTTCAGCAATGTTTAGGCATTTTCAAAACTTCCTCTAAGATGTTGCCTTGATGGTACAGCTTTAACCTCTTCACCTGGTTCTGTCTAAGGACACATGTAGAGCTGCCTTAGACTTGACAGTGCTGCGTTGATCAGCAGAAGGCCTGCAGGAGTTGCAGACCAGTATTCTCCAGTCTGCTGGTGAGGTTTGATCCCCAAGACATGCTCAAAACATGCATGATGTTACACATGTGACTTTCTGCCCAGTGGTCAGAGTTCTCATCGTGGATGTGGGTGGCTTTTTGCTCATGTCCCTCCTTTTCCTGGTTTGCCTGCATTTTCAGTAGGCTGGCCTGGCAGCTTTCCACTTAGTATTCAGGCTTCCACAAATTCTGCTTGTTGGATGCCAAACTATTCCCCTGCAGTGCTTGGGTCTCTAATGTCAGCCTCTGAATTCTCTGCTAATAATTCTCTTTTGTGCCTCTGCTCCAAAGCAACTGCAAGTCAAGTCCTGCAGCATCTCCATCTTTCTAGAAAGTCTGTCAGTGCATTGGGAGATGCAGATAGGTTTGCTCACCGAAAAGCAGAATTTTCCCCTGGAACTTGGGAACAGAAGAAGGGACATATGCCATTTTAAGTAATGACTTCATACAGTCTGCTATTTTAGTTGAGTGCCTTCTCATGAGCATTAGTGCAAAGTATGTTACTCAGGATTTGAAGAATGTTCTCTTGCTGAAATGCAGAGGAAAGAAATGTTAGAAGGGTTTGTCAGCTTGCCTTCAGATCAGTCTCACATTTGCAGCACTGCACTTAGCAGTTGTCTAATCACGGGAAATAGTTCTGCTATCCTGCTCACCAGTTGGGTCAGAAGTAACTCATTCTATTTAATTATATTCCTGGAGTACATTATGTTGCAAATGATTAGCATGAAAAACAACATGGCCTTTGCATCCCAGCAGAAAACCTGGGGATTGGCTCCTGGTGAGTGGCTCATGCTTCCCTTAGTTGGGGCTGGGTCAGGGGGGCTCTTCACAGGAACTGCTGTGCTTTGTCCCTGTTCAGCCAGGGGCTGCCGTGAAGTGGGAGGACTGAAGGCTTTTGAGTATTTTGCAATTGGGTAAGCAAAAGCACAAGAGTGAAATGGTTATAGGGTGAAAGGCTCGAGTAGGTTGAAAATTCTAACAAGGGTTTGCAGTTTTAAAGGATTTTTGTGTTTTTGTTTGTTTTTTTGTTTTTAAAGGAGAAAAGAAGGTTGCTGTTGCTATTGGTGGTAAACACTAGTTTTACCAAACTGCGTATCCTAAGAAAGTGAAGTTGGGCTAACCACTGGGATGCCTGAGATCCAGTTCAAGCTGGCATCCACTTACCATTAGGAAGGAAGAGTCCTAGAATAAACTCTCTCCTACTTTCATAGTAGACAACTGACTAATCGCCTATGAGGTAATATCTTGGCTGAATAACATTTTGTTTCCATTTGCTGCAGCCTGTACAGTATAATGGCATGCTGGCTGTGTGATTTCATGGATAAATAGCACCCTAGGATTTTGAAAAGCCAGGACTTTTCCCCCCTTTATAGGAATTGCTTCTAACATTTTTCTGTTTTTAGAAGAGGGAGAAACAATTAGCCTTATCACCAGGCAGCTCTTTTATGCATAGATGGTGTGCTTTTGTCTCCCACTGAGTTAGCCTTGTGGCATTTTAGCTCTGCAATGAGTCATTTTTTTGTGGGCTCACTTAACTGCTGTGACTCACAGTGTTTGAGAAGAAGGGGGGAAAAAAGTTAAATATCTCACTTCACTTTTGCTTTTCAAAAAAAAAAGCTACTAGTAGATCTTTCAGATATTTGATCATTTGGCTTGCATCTTTACAAAGAAAAAAGAGGAAAGAAAAAATGATAGGAAACACTTAAGGAAAAACAAAACATGATGGGAAGAGAAAAGAGGGCTTTTTTGAAATCTCTCTAATGTGTACTTCCAGATTTGCTGCCAGTATTTTGTAATGGGATGGCAGCCCTTTCTATTTGCAGTGTTGCAGTTAATCCTCAAGTAGTTTTAAAATCACACTGTTTCCCAGTGGTAGCTTAAATGTTTCCCTTCACCCTTTCTTCCTCTCCTACTAATCCCCTAAAGTTGAGACTGTATCGCATTCTTTTAATTCTTTTCTGCTGATAGTGTTGGGAAACAAGCATGCTTTCTTCATTTAGTTTGTGTGCCTGTTGCTGTTTACATTTCAGCTCCTCCCCCGGTTATCCTCCAAAGAGTTGTGCTAAACTCTTAATATCTTAATATGTGACTTATGGGGAACAACTCTAATTTACCGAAGAGAAATTAATGGTTTCAGTTGTTTTTCCCCTTCATGGAACTGTTCAGTAAAGAAACCTTGACAAGGCATTAAAAGGAAATGCCATGAATTTGGATTAACCATCCTTTTCTTCCAGTTTATGAAAAAAATGTTGGGCATGGATTAAGACAAATGATCCCTATTTCACAATAACTCCTAGACCATGTTGGATAGCTCTCCAGGAGAGGAATGGATGCAATCATGTGGTTAATTTATTTTCTGTATCAAGTTTTAGTATGGCCCCAGGCGGGGCAAAGAGGATTATTTTGGCAAGTATGTCCTTGGATCCCGTGGTCTGAGTTAAAGGGACTCACAGAGAGGTATGTTTAGGCCATCTGTTATCCGTGCTCTTTGTGGGTTGTGTTGCAGAGCTGGGGATCCCAGAACAAGCCATGTGAGTATCCATTTCATCATGGACTGTGTCTCTGTGCCCCTTGAGTCTGTAATGAATTTTGCCATTTGAAGTTGTAGCTGGATAATTATTTCCTTCTAATGAAGCTGAGTGGTGGAGATTAGTGAATAAATTATTCCAAGCGATGGATGGGAGCAGCATGCTGGGATTAGAACACCAGCTGGTTGATGTAGATGTTTGCTTCTTGCTCAGAAGCTTGGTAGCACCACCTGTGCGTGAAGCTTGTGTTACCAGGAAAGGTCTTTGGATCACAGTGGCAAGGTCTGGCCTTATGCAACAGGAGAGAAAGATTGAGAAATGACCTCTTGAACTGTCAGCACTATCACCCTTGATCCTGGAGTTGGAGAAAGAGACCACAAAAAGAGTCTAAGACAGCAGAAGTTGAAAGAAAAGCATGGCAAATTCTAACACTAGAGGTCAGAGGATAGGCAGTCAAGGCGAAGAGGTCCTCCACATGGGTTAAGTATCCAGTTGCTATTATGTTGTCTGATGGGAAACTGCAGGAAACGTGTCTGAAAATCCATCCAGCTAACTGGGTTGGATTGTTCTATGGGCTAGACCCTTTGATATTAATAAAGTAGTCCTTGAGTGTTTTGAGGATTTGGTAGGAATGGACATTTTCCCTGTGGCAAGTAGGCAACAACTTGCTGTCATTTTGGATCTAAGACAAAAGATAAGACTCCACAATAGTTTTATGAAGCCCAAAGACAAAGATTTAGCAGTATGTATCAACCCTAATGACAAAGTGTTGTCCAAAATGTAACTGATTGTTGTTGAACTGTTAGAGGAAAACTTGTGTGGTCTTCTTGGATGTATTTCTTGTCCATGAGTTAAGGAAAATGGAGGACAGGAAAATTCTGGTAATAAAGTGCTTTATAAGAAGGAATAGTTTCTTTTCTTAAAGAACTGTTTGTCTTTTGTGCAGTGCCTTAGAATAAGAGAAATGGATCTGCTAGAGGATGGGGTAATAAAATCAAAACTAGAATGACAAAAAAGTGGGACAAGTATGTGCTTGTAGAAGACATGACATTGTGAACAAAAGATTATCAAGGCTTGGAAGAATATGAGAAAAGAAATTCTGTACTTAACCATGCATAAAGGCTGGAATTATATAAGTAATGAAGTTGGAATCTTTTGTTTATGAGTGTAATTTTAACCTGGAGGTATTATCAGTGCTTATTTAAGATTTTAACAACTATGGTTTCTTATAGTGTATATGGATGTTAAGATTATGTCTGTTCCTGAACTGGAAAGTTGTCTTAGTCGCAGTCTTCCAACCTGCTCACTTAAGACGTCTGCTGGTAGGAAGGCTGCTGCCACTATTATTGTAATGTCAAGGGGCATACATAGTAGAAGGCAATGTCAAGATCAGTGTCATGTTCCTTGGACTGGTGAATGAAGGAGAGTGCTTATTGCTGAAATTCAGGGAAGATTTGCACAGTTGTTATGCTTAGTGAAATGGTTACAGTCTGTTTAGGAAGCAATGACTGGCAGAAAAGGGTGTTACTCTTCCACTCATTAAAAAATACTAGGTCTTCTTCCAACTCACTGGCGGCTTTGAAGAAAATAATTTTGGATTCATCTGGGTCATGAAAATGGGGTGAGAGGATTGTGAAAGACCACAGAATTGCTCCAGAGAACAGAATGATGAGCCCTGTAAGTGAAAAGAAAAAAAAATATGTGCTAATGTGGAGAACTTCCTTGTGAATGACTATGTTGCAGAGGCCATGCTCACAGTTCAAATACATCTGAATTTCTAAAAGCATAAAAATGTCAGTTTCTTTAAAATGCCCTATCATCATAGGGGATTCTGTATTAGACCTCATCCTGACAGAGGATGTCCCCAGCCCATCACATCAGGATGTGGGCATCCTGTTTGGATCACAGGAATGATCCCCAAATAGTTTGAAATTTTTTTGTTGTTGTTCAGTTCTCCAAATGGACAGCTTAATAGAGCAGAAAACAGTTAGAGGAGGTAATGGGTGAAAACCAGCGTATAGAAAATGTGAGTGATAGTAGTAACAAACATCTGTTAACTCTTACAATGTTGAGTCACTAGTAAGTGGAAACATGAGCATCTGTTAATGCAGAAAGGCAGAAACGTTTGGTCATTTTTTTTCTTCTGTATTTGGCATAAAGAAGGCAGGTTATATATTCACCGTCTGTAACTGTGATGAAATACTTTCCATTTAAACTGTAGCTCAGGAAGATGTTAAACTGCAGGTACTAAAATCGGAATTATTATTATTATCTTTTAATCAGTGGGTCTAGAGAATTTGCTGCTGGGACTTTTAAAAGAGCTGGCCAAGGAGATACTTGAGCTCTCAGTTTTTCAGTTAGTTATGGAAACTAGGATGTTCCAGAAGATTGTGAAGAAAACTGATCGTCTGTAGCAAGCTGTTTGTGCGGTCCAATTGTAGTTCATATGAAGCTTTGTCTGTAATCATCATCGCTAGATGTTTCGTTTCAGCTCATCGCATCACTAAGGCGATGATTCTTGTCAAATTTTGAAGTGAGCCAGTCCTGACTCTTTTTTGCATAGATTCAGGACCTGATCATCATTTAGTGTGAGTCAGGATAATGCTGGGGCCGTCAGTGGAGCTACGCAAATTTGCTTTACATTAGAATTGTCTCCTCTGGGTCCATGACTGTGAGTGAAAAGATGATTCAGTGTTTAGAAGTCCTTGACTCATCTTGGTACAACCTGTCTCAGTGAGGATGTGATAAAGAGGAAGAAGGTGGGCCTGCTCACTCTTCCTGTAGTCCAACTGCAGGATGAACTCTTCTGAGCACAGAAGTGTAAAGAGAGGAGCACCCGTGTGTTGCCATGGTAATTAACTCCTGCACTCAGATACTGGCAATGTTCAGAAAACTTTACTGGGAGAGTGTGTTTTAGAGCCAAGTTACTCAAGCTGCGAGGCAGGCCTTGCAAGGAAGGTTCTCTGAGCAACCCCCTCTCTTGCAGGGGGTTGTGCTAGAATGAGATGCAACAGAGAAGGGTCCTTAATTCATTGGTGTGAGGCTAAAAACATCAAAACATACAGTTTTGCACTACATCTGGGCTAGACATCATTCTAACACTGACCTTGTGTCCTTGACGAAGTTCATCTTAGTGAAATGGGGATAGTTTTAAGTGCTCTGCAAAAATATTGTAAAGATTAGTTAGATAAAACCAGCGACAGACTATTTAAATACCTACTTCTCTGGTGTAGCTATACTTCTTCTTTTCACACGTGTCGCTCTAAAAATTGTGCGTTGGTAGCGATCATAAAGATGAGAGGTCAAGGTAAACGAAGGCACTTCCCCTGAGCCACCCAGCCAGCACATCTAGTGGCAAATCCAAAAGCACAAACCACATTAAAGCCCATAGAGTAACCCATTTTCATGTTCTTTCCTATTTTGGGAGCTACTAGCCAGCTGGCAGCAGTTGTGCTAAATGATATGATGCGGTTAGAGAAGCAGCTACCTGGATGACCTGGATACCATTCCTCTGCAGGGCTGCAGAAGACTCATTGTCATGCATGAGATAACGGACATGTGTATCATGTGTATCATGTATCCCCCATGGAAAACAGCCAGGATTCCACTGCTAAGTATAGGCCAGGGGAGTGAGCCGGGCTTTGCACAGTTGCTCTGTGGTCGTACTGAATCTGAAGATAGTACCTTTTGTGCTAAGTTAACATATAATGTAATGCTTTGCTTGGGAGCTGGCGGAGGGGGAAATCAGTCTTGGTACTTCACATAGATTTGACTCAAAATCAGCTTGTTAGCAGTGATCATAAGAACAGGTATTAAGGGAGAGTTTGAGGTCTGGTTAGGGAAGGAAACGGGGAGTTTGGAGCCTCTCCCTCCTGGAAAAGCAGTAGGTCACATGCTGTTCACTGTCTCTCAGAATGGGAGTGGCGAAGCTGCTGGTTTCACTGAGATTTATTTGGACACTCTGACAAGGCACAACATGCAGTGAAATAAGAAATAGTAAATAAAGCTAGAGATAAGCTTATCCCACACCTGACATTACCCATCATCAGTCACAAGGAGCAATGACATTTTGCACAGTTAAATTTTGTGAGAGAGACAGAGGGAGGGTGTATGTCTGGTCTTCCTAAGTGTCTCCACCAGATGAAATCCATCTTCATTTTGGATGAAAGATTTGTTTTTTCTTGCCAGTGGTGGTGTTTCAAATTTTCTCTTATTTCTGGTGAGTAGTGAATTGAATCTGCTGTGATGACATGAAAGCAAATACGCTGTGCTTTGTTCCGCTGCCTCTGAGACTATGGAAAAGTGGCTGAGCGGTAAGTGGATACAGTGAGATACATGGTTTACTTTTTTTACCCTTTGAGTTCAGTGTCTTAAACTGTCACCTGATGAAGGGGTCATGGACTGATAGATCTAACTGCAGAACTCCTTCCCTTTATTTTTTTGCAGACAATTTACTTGGATGATGACGTCTCTTCCTTTGTGCAGATCAGAGGTTCTGTTCCACTGTTTTGGGAGCAACCGGGGCTTCAGGTAAACAGATAACCAAAAAGCCTATCTTACTTATCTCTGTTGTTACCTATAATTTAGAAGTTACTTTATGGGTTTTTTAAATGAGCTGCAAAGCTCAAAATGCTGAGCTCTTTCATTTTAGGTTTACCTTGTAGGAAATTTTGCATGTTTAGATAAACAGAACTAAACCAGGCAAATGGCTATAGTTAACTGAAGTTTAACATTTTCATGTATTCATGCGCCTCTACAGGGAAGTATTTGTAAGGGACTGTGTCTGAGTGTCCTAAGCTGAAGCTTACAGCAATATCTCATAACGTGTTCAATTTGATTTGGAATAACCTTTCCTTCTGAAATGCCTGGTTGGCTTGATGATGTTGACCTCCACAATAAAACTGGAGTATCTACAGTTACCAGGAGCTCTATAGGAGCGTGTTACCTTGAAACAAAGTATCATGTCTGGATGGTGTGCTTGCTAGATTTCAGTCAAAAAGGTGATGATTATCAAATCTGATCTTCTGCAAGGTGGAGATGTAGGATTTCATCAGATGATTTCATCAGATCAGATTACTGCATCAAGCCTAGTGGGTTACATATGGTCTGTGACTTACAGTTTCTATACAGTTACAAGCTCAAATAAGAATCATCCTAGCACTCTTTGCATTCTATGAACAGAGAGATAAGCAACTGGAATGAGTATGCACATATATACATACATGTTAGTAGAGAGAATACATAATAGAACTGGGTTTTTAGATTCTTTAAAAGACTATATGATACTTTTTTATCATTAAATCTAGCACCTAGGTACCATTCAGAACTATTGGATTTAGCACAAAAGGAAGATGACTAAAGGATCCATGTTGTTGTCTGTTAGCAACGTCCAGTGCAATACTTGCTTCTTTTTATAAAGCAGGTCTGCCCGTATGGTTGTGCACACATCCTGCCCATGCTGTAGCTATATCCAGCACTGTTGTTCTGCATGTTATGAAGCCATAGAGCTTTTCCCCAAGTATTTTCGGGTAGTTTAACTAGCACCTCTAGTTAAACAGAATTTTCAACTTTTTAGTAGGGATACAGTCTGCTTTTTTGCCTAATCTGGATTAGATCATGCAGCTTTCACTTATGTTGGTGAATACTCCTGACTCTTATTCCTTGGATGTGACTGTGCTGGCACTGGTGTTAGAAAGAATTGCAGAAACCAACCTCATGAAAAACAAAGGAAGATGGTGAAGTACAGGAAACAACATATAATATAAATAATTAGCAGTGTAGTTTTTGGAGAGTAAAGAAACCCTCTGCATACTGTAATAACAGTAGCTAGCATTCAAAAGGAGCTTGAGGCTACTATTGTTGACATCCATATTAAAAGTCCTATTAGATTGATGACACAGGATTTCATCCTTCATGTTTTCAAAGGACGGTTCTGATGCTTTTTAGTTTCTGTAATGAAAGATGAAAGAACTCAGGACACACAACCCATGGAACTGGCATAACTGCAGCCTTTTCTGCCAAGGGAAGGGCAGGAAGAATGCTGGGCATACAGCATGCTCGTGTGAGGCAGTGTGGGATATTTGCTAGAGGAAGCTGGTGAAGGGATGTGATTTGCTTGGCCCTAAAAAGATGTGTAGGTACCCCTTGGCTTAATGATAATCGTGTTTTCACTTGTAATTGTAAATGTTGTTGTGTAATAAAAGCTGTGGCTTTTGTATTAAGGATATTATGTGTGTGGGTGTGTGGAGTCTGTTAGAGGTGTCTGGTGCTGTTAGAGAGATGTTTTTCTCTGAAGGAAAAAGGGAGACATCTAGTGATTTAGGACTCTAGCAATTTAAGAAGTTATTTCTCTCTTCTCTTTCCAATATTTTATTTTAGGTGGGTTCTCATCATCTAAGGCTTAACAGAGGTCTGGAAGCTAATGCTCCTGCCTTTGACAGGTAAGCTTCATTCCACTTTGGCAATAGCACAGCAACCTGGCATTTAACCAAGATTCCACAACTTTATGCCTTCCTAGTAAATCCTGAGGGATGTGAAATATCTCTCAGATGATGTTGCCAATCCCCCAGGTGTGGCAGGATTATTAAGTGGGTTTACTTTATTTATTCACTTATTTTTGTGGATTTTCCTTTCTGTTTTCAGTGGTAATTGAATTAATTTGATCTCCTGGCTTGTTTCTGTAAAAGCTAAGAAATACTGAGTGGTATGCAAAAGGAAGGTCTGTGTAACCCTTGAGCCAATAAATGTGAATTTACACTTGAGGTACACAGAACATATGTTCTTTACCACTGTAACCCAGTAATTAAAAAGTAAACACTGTAAGTAACAGTGTCTTATTCTATGATCAGTATTGTGTGATGCTGTCATGCTGATGCTTTTCTACTTTACCCAAAGACTGGCTTGTAAACCTTTTTAAACCATTAACACTGTGCTTGTCAACTAGAAACTGTAAAAGAAGCCATACACTTGCTTGATTCCTTTGAATGTCTGACTATGAAGTGCTATCCTTTAAGGGCAAAGTCCCATGGACATCACTGGGGAACATTGCCTGAAAAGGGCATGAAAGGTTTGGCCTGTGGGAAATTTTCAACTTCAGAGTGCCAGGCCATGTGATTAATTTCTATTTTGATTTGGTTTTGGCAAATCAGAGTTTATGTTAATTTTGGGTAAGGCCTGTTAATTCCTTGATTTCCTTTACTGCAACTGTTAGCAAACATGACATAAGCGACTGTTAATAGTTTTGCAGCACTGAAGACCCCAAACAGGGATTAGAATCTAAAGGGACTATGTACCATAGCAGTCCCTGCTCTGAAGGGTCTTAGCCTACATTCTCCAAGCTTTTTAAGGCTCTTAAATCCTACTGAGTTCAAAGCCTTTGAGACTCATTGTCTTGTGCTCATCTGGTGCCATGATAACTTGCCCTGTCAGTGTCCCTGAAGCTCCATCTTAGAGGTTTGCATTCCACAACAGAGATAATTTATATAAGAAGAAAACAATAACTTACTCAGCATCCTCTTGTGCTGCCCAAGAAATTGAGAGTACCTCAGCAAGGAACAACTCTGTAAGACCATTTAGCTCAGAGAATCTTTTCTCCCTGACCCTGATGCAACCGGTGAATAGCTTTCTTGTAAGAAACATGAACATGAGGATCAACTTGCACTATTCTTTCTTTCCCTTGTGCTCAGTAAAGTCTTTAGCTTAGATGAAGTTAGGGATCTCTGCAGATCTTACAGATCTGCAAAAGACAGTCCTTTGAAAATGGACAAGAAATAAGTGACTGCTTATGTGGAAAAAGACGCTGAAACTTAACAACCTGCTACAGCTTTTCTAAGAGTGTTAGCATGGATTTAGCCTGTTACATTTTCCCATCTGATAGGTTCATGTGTTGAGAAGCAAATGGTAGTCTTGTTAGTGGATCTTTTTTGTCCCCTCTCCCTGAGAAGTCCTCGAGGAGCTCTGCTTAGAGTACTTAAGCAGGTGACCTGAGCTCCAGCAGTTTTGTTTTAAGGAAGCAACATTGGCAGAGAAGTAGGATCTTGATGCTGGGATCAGAGGGGTGCAAATGCATGGGAAGAGTTGGCGTACAGAGAACTGGTTGCAGAATCAGGAACATAAATGGCACCAGAAAATATATTTAGCCATGTTTCTTGAAGGCCACGCTGACAACTTTTTCTTTCTTTTCTCCGCTTGCATGGTTTTCTTTGTGGCTTATTTCTGGTTATAGGTGTTAAAGGTGCACGCCAGAAGATGAGTGCTTGCTGTTTTTCTGACACTTTGCATTGCATGTTGCTTTGCAGCATGTAATAGCTTTTCATTTGTGTGAGTGTTTATTTTATTTTTCTTGTCTATTTCTATCCAGCTTCCTCTTAAGTACTACTACAATGTTGTTAGGACATGATGGAAGATGGCTTTAAGATCTAATTGTTTCTTGATGAGCCAGCACAGCTCCTGTAGCACACGCATGCCAACTTGAAAAAAATTTATTGAGGGGAGAATGGGTGCCTCTGCATCTGGCTAAAAGCTCTTGACTTGCGAGTCCCTAAATGTCAGGCTTTGAGAGGTTGGGGATATATGCCAAAAAAAATACCACTTTATACTTGTCGTATTTTGTGTTTTTCCTGAAGAATCTGGGCCAGGCCACTTGGCTAAAAGAACCTTTGGTCTGATCCAGCGCAGCAGTTCTTACGATTACTAGTCTTCCTGCTTAATTTAATTGAGAGTGAATGTCTCAGTGTTGCAATAGCTCAGAGATGTTTGAACCCTGTTGCCTGTGATGTGTGTTTGTGCCTCTCTGGCCTTGGCATGGGAGTCCTAAGCCCCATTGCTGCTGCTGACTCTTTGTAGGCTCAGCCTTGCAAGATGATGGGCAATTCCTGTTGAAGTGTATCATGTTTTCCTCTCTTCTTGTCATTCCTATGGAGTTCCCAGGCTGACAGCCAAGAGATGGGAGTATACAAAGGGCAGTATCAAAGCTAACAGTGACATAAAAGATCTGGGGCCTGTTTCCTAATATGCTTGCTTCTTTAAGTTCAGTACAAAATACTGTGTCCATTAATTGTGTACTTTCACCATTTGTACTATTTAATAATTGCTTGCAAGGAAACTGAGGAAGATGTCTGTAGCTGTGTCTTGGTTTTGCGTGTCAAAGTTTCAGTAGGGGTGGGGCTACAGGGGTGGCTTCTGTTAGAAGCTGCTGGAAGCTTTCCCTATGTCTGACAGAGCCAATGCCAGCCGGCTCCAAGACGGACCAGCCGCTGGCCAAGGCCGAGCCTGTCAGCGATGGTGGTAGCGCCTCTGGGATAACATATTTAAGAAGGGGGGGGAAAAAGCCTGCACAACTGCAGCCAGAGAGAGGAGTGAGAATATGTGAGAGGAATGACCCTGCAGACCCCCAGGTCAGTGGAGAAGGAGGGGAGGAGGTGCTCCAGGCACCGGAGCAGAGATTCCCCTGCAGCCCCTGGTGCAGCCCATGGTGAGGCAGCTGTGCCCCTGCACCCATGGAGGCCCACAGGGGAGCAGATATCCACCTGCGGCCCAGGATGGACCCCACGCTGGAGCAGGAGGATGCCCCTGAAGGAGGCTGTGACTCCGTGGGAAGCCCATGCTGGAGCAGGCTCCTGGCAGGACCTGTGGACCCATGGAGAGAGGAGCCCGCGCTGGAGCAGGTTTGCTGTCAGGACTTGTGACCCCATGGGGGACCCACACTGGAGCAGTCTGCTCCTGAAGGACTGCACCCCGTGGAAGGGACCCACGCTGGAGCAGTTTGTGAAGAACTGTGGCCTGTGGGAAGGACTCACGTTGGAAAAGTTTGTGGAGGACTGTCTGCCGTGGGAGGGCCCCCACGCTGGAGCAGGGGAAGAGTATGAGGAGTTCTCCCCTGAGGAGGAAGGAGTGGCAGAGCCAACGCGTGATGAACTGACCGCAACCCCCATTCGCCGTCCCCTGCGCTGCTCGGGGGGAGGAGGTAGAGAAAATCAGGAATGAAGTTGAGCCCAGGAAGAAGGGAGGGGTGGGGGGGAAGGTGTTTTAAGATTTGGTTTTATTTCTCATTACCCGACACATGTTCTCATTCCTCTCTCCTACTCAGTTTTGATTGGTAATAAATTAAACTGATTTTCCCCAAGTTGAGTCTGCTTTGCCCATGACGGTAGTTGCTGAGTGATCTCCATATCCTTATCTTGACCCATGATCTTTTTCATTTTATTTTCTCTCCCCTGTCCAGTTGAGAAGGGGAGTGATAGTGTGGCTTTGGTGGGCACTTGGCATCTAGCCAGGGTCAAACCACCATAAGCTACTGTGGCTGAAATTTTCTGCTGGATGGAACAACCAGTGATCTCTACTTCTGTATTTTGAAAAAGGTAGTAAGCAACATAACATGATTGTGTTCAGTACTTATTATGGTTACTTTTGCTGCAGGCATATGATGCTTCTGAAAGAGCAGTATGGAAAACAAGTGATCGTTAACCTGTTGGGAAGCAGAGGAGGGGAGGAGGTGCTCAACAGAGCTTTTAAGGTAAAAGCAAAAATTTTATTTTATTTTAATTTTTTTTTAAACTGCTGATTTCCTCGGAGCCCCCATGTTCTTCTGTTTCCCTTCTGGCCCAGTAGGTGATGAATAGCATATCTTAACAAACGATGTTATCTCTTTACTAGATGTTACATACTGAGAGAATAGTGCTTCATAGTCTCATGGCGTAATTTCCAGCACTGCCTTCCTGCTTATTTCTTCACACATTTACGCACATTCTCTTTAACCAGACTTTAAAAAAATTGCCCTAATTCTCCTAAGAGTAGTTTACATTTGCAAAAAATGAATCGTGGTCAGCTTTGTCATAGTATGTAGTCACCTGTGCAGTCAGGTGCCTCACGGGATTGCCAGAACTGCTTGGGGGCTAGGCCCTGACCCCGACTCACTGAGTGTAAGCAAGTTGTCTTGCTCTGACTGTAATGGAAAACAGCTATCTTGCACTGATTGTGATGGGAATTGGCTGCCTGAGCACCAGATGACAGTCTGGTGTACAAAGAGAGAGGTTTTCCTGGCCCCTACATGTCCCTAGGCACAACTAATACCTGAAAGCATCTGGGTTGTGCTTTCAGGATGTCAGGCATTGTAGAATTAAAGCTGTGCTGAGTTCTAGTGCAGTATTCTCATGGCCAGATTTTAAAACTAATGTGTACTTGAAGCCGCGATTGGCACTGAGCAGGGTTTGCAGCAGTGCATAGCTGCCTGTATCTGGCTGGAGGCTGATGGAAGTGTCTGTTGCTTTAGAAATCTGGCAGAGGTACTTTGGAGTATATCTTCCTAAGAATAATATGAAGAATGGTTTAAGTACACACCAGTAGTAAGTGGTATGTATTTATCATTGGTAAAGAAAGACAACAGTTCTGAGATCAAATGATTACTGTGTGAAACTAAGCAAAATGAATATTGTAGTTACATAATAGTTCCTGATTTGTTTCCCTTTCTATTGGAATAATGTACTTGAGACAAGGAGTGTCTTGAGTTTTTTGGCAGTTTTTCTGTGTGACAATTTCCTTCTCCTCCAAAAGAGCTGGGGAGGATTGTCAGCTTCCCCAGTGGACAGCGACAAAGTGAAAGTCTTCCCCTGTACAGAACATGGCCAAAGCAAGTCATTATGACTAAAGCTTGCAAGGTAATGAGGAAGGTACAGAAGTGAAGTCTGGTCCTAGCTTCTGTTTTCAGCTTCTTACTGAATTTCTGCATGACAGAGATAAGCTTCTATAATCTCTTGATTTCCCTATCTTTAAAATAGTTTTTATAGTTTATTTTGCAAAAACACTGAATTTAGGGGCAAGAGGTGATCACCTGCAAAATGCTCAAATAACTTAGGACGATACAAATCTGACTTTTCTTGTTAATTTAATACTGATATTTTATCAAACACTTAGATTCTCGAAGACAGCGTTCTGGCCAGTATCATACAAACAGAGGTTATGTCAGAAACAGGGCATCTCTGGAATAAAGACCTTGCATTCATTCATTTATTTTAAATAAAGATCTGGTTTAATTGTTAAACGTTATTGATATTTAAAAATAAATCAATTCTGAAAGCAGTCTGTGAGCTGAAAGAATTTAGACTGACAGCACTGGAAACTGAAGTTTTGTATCCATTCAAAACCACCACCTCTTGGTCTTTTCTTTACCTTTGTGTTTTAATGAATGGATGTTTGGAAAGAATATATAGTTAATTTTTACTTTGATTTTAAAGGGCTTGAATTAAAGTAATTCATAGGGGAATGATTAGGAATGAAAACTTTTCTCCTTTTCTGTCATTAGTTTATTTCCTTGTTTCTCCATCTTCCTTTGCTTGTATTCCTTCTTCTTCTCCCAACTCTTGCTGCAATCTTAATAATTCTTACCAGAGTTGGTTCAAAATATTCTTGTAAATACTGCTGCTGGGTTTTCTTGATCAGACTATCACTGCTACCATTCATTTATGCAACAGGAACAAATGAAAAACTGTAACGGACAAACTTACCTTCAGCTGTTACCTGAATCAGCTGTTACCAGACCAAAAATCAATACTGTTCCCAGTAATGCTCTTCCTCTCGTAAGCATCCCCTGTAACAGATGTAATTATGTGTACAGTAAAAGCAATGCTGTAGTGTAGAGTTACAAATACTCTGACAATGATTTGCACTGAGGGAGTAGGTACATATCATCCTCAAGTGCATTACTAGTGCCAGCAGCTGTAAAGGCAAGTTGAGGTGTCGACAACAGAGAAGCAGATACCAAGTGTTTTGGCTTTTGTGACAGTGTAGTGAAATGTATTTTGTACGTCTCTCTCCAAACACCATGCAACACCTTTACATTTATTTGTTTCTGTGGGGAAGGCTTAATGGCTTACTTTATACAATTATACTGGTGTAACTGCTGCGTGTACACTTTTACCATAATATCAGAATTGTTTTGTTCAGTTTGTGTCACAATCCAAGTGGAGTAAAGTATCCATCTCTTGAGATGAGAATGTGCAGGAGGGAAGGGAATAGACAAAGGCTTGCATAGCTAGAGTTAATAATGTAACGGTTCTCTCTGGCTTTGTCATGGAGAGCAGGATGTATTATTGTCATATCTATTACAGATACCTTAATGAAATTTGTGGTGATTACAGAAATGCATGTGAGGTCATGGAAATTGGAGATGAAATAATGAGGCTATTTGTGCCTCTTCTTTCACTTTTGTGGTTTGCCACAAACATTTTATAATACGTTTCCTGGGACATTTCTTTCTTACTTCCTTCCCAGTCACCCTCTACCTAAATTTAGGGCCACATTTTCCCATGTCTTGGCACTTCAGAACAGTTCAAAAATACACCCATGCACTGTTACGCACCTGTACCTTAAGCAGCCTTCCCATTGGGGTCCTGGTCCTGAGCCTGCCCAGAGCATCACTGTTGCCGTACACCCGCGCACACAGAGGTAGCAGCCCACTGCTGCAGGGCTGCCACTAGCCAAGGTGCAGAGAGCAGCAATCCTGAGGTAAACTTTGCAGTTGCAGTTGAGTTCCCCTGCAGAAAACTTCGTCTGACAATCCAGTTCGCTTTTGGAAAGAAAACAAACAGGGAACTTCAGATACTTTTTTCATGTCTGGCCTTTCAAAATTCCCTATGAACTTCTCAACATTAAAAATGTGATAAACAGTCAAAGTTTAGTAATGATAAGAGCATGCTGGTATCAATCCTTACAGTGGGGCTTGAGCAGGATTTGTTTTCCCTCATTCCCTATCTAAACAGAAACTACTGTGGGCCTCTTCCCATGCGGCAGACACTCCCATGATAAACTTTGACTACCACCAATTTGCAAAAGGTGGGAAAACTGAGAAACTGGAAAATTTGCTGAGGCCTCAGCTGCAGTTGCACTGGGAAGACTTTGGAATCTTCACAAAGGGCAAGAATGTAAGTCCACGGTGAGTGTCCCTGCCCCTCTGTCCCTGCCCCTCTGTAGCCAGGCACCACCTGTCTTGGCCTTCCCAGGTTGCTTGCTGTGTTTGGACCATGAGCATGAATGACCATCTTGGAATACAATTTTGAGACAAAGGGTAGTCTTGGTGCTAAATAGATCATTTAGCTTAACTGCATCTCCATTGTTTGAAATCTGGAAAATTACCAGTGCATGGATTTGCTAATACAGTTTTGCAGGTGTAGTCAAGTAATTAGACATGTTAATGGAATAAAAATGTGCTTGCACTGTCAAAATGTGGGTGGGTATATTCAGGCTGAACATTTGATGATCTTGTTCAATCCACTCATGATTAGATGATATTTTAAAATATACCTTTTTTTTTTTTTTTTCCCCTCCCTCCTCTTGTGTTTGGTTATCAAAGTCTGCAGACAGGTACTTTTCGAATGAATTGTTTGGACTGCCTGGATCGTACTAATAGTGTACAGTCCTTCATTGCACTGGAGGTGAGTTTGTCAGAGGACCTTTCGTGGATGCCTGTACTGTGTACATTGTCTGTTCCATGGGGAAGACAGGAAAGAGGGCATAAGCCTCAGTGATACAAGTCTGTCTTGCCAGCTCTACGATACAGAATGGTTCTGGCTGGAATACTTAAACTGAGGATAAAAAGCAAAAACACATTTAAGAACAACGTTGTTTTTTCTCCTTCTGCACCTAATCTAGATCCTGCTTGCTCAATTAGAGAGCCTTGGGTTGAACTCTAAATCTATAATCGAGCGCTTTGTGGAATCCTACAAAGCAATGTGGACTCTCAACGGTCATAATCTGAGCAGAGTATTTACTGGCAGTCGTGCCCTCGAGGGGAAGCACAAGGTAAAGAAAAATGGCAAAACTGTTTATTCACCAGTAAAGAAAGATGTCCGATTTACTCTTCAGTGTCACTTGCACTGATGATTCTTGTCTGATATAGGTTGGGAAACTCAAGGATGGCGCCCGCTCTGTGTCTCGCACCATTCAGTCGAATTTTTTTGATGCAGTAAAGCAGGAAGCCATCGAGTTGCTGCTCATGGGTGACTTCTTCAGCGAGGAATATGCAGACAAAGGCAAGATGCTCATGGACCAGACTGCACTGCTGGGTAAGGCCAGTGTAAATCCTTTGCTTTTCTTTTGTGTTCTGTTTTTAGCTGTGTGATATAAGCAATTGGACCCTTTTGAAAAAATGAGTAAATAAGCTACTTCTTGCACAAATCTGTTGTTTAAAACACTGCTTTCAAGTGACCATAGGACAGCTCTGCGTTTTAATTCCACTGTGCTTATTTCTCATATTTTGTTTTGGACCCCTGAGTATGTTTGCCTGCTGTTTGATGATGATCATCTCTGACAGTTTAGAGGAGTTGGACCAGAGGGAAAGATTTTAGGGCTATATTCCCAGTCTGGTCCTGTCTGAGTTTGTCTAGAGGAAGTAGTCTCTTGGGCTCAGATTTTTTATCTTCTTATTTTTGACCTGCAGATTGCACATGCTTTTAGCCTTTTGGATCTTTAAAGGCTCATTTATGTTGTTACGTTCATTGATTCCCTGCTTTACTCCAGGCCCTGATAGTCCACAATATATACACATTTGTTTGCACCCATCTAGAATAAACCAACTTAGTTCTCTCTGAGAAGACACTTGTGTGCAAAGTATAGGGTAATTGCACCCACAAGCAGTATCAGGTGGTCAGTTTGCCCCAGAGAACTACTGGATTTTAAAAGGACAGACATGAACCATTCAGCACCACTTCAGTCCTGGGGATGTTCACTGGTGTGGACCACAAGAAAAATACAGGTAGCTTTCTCTATGCCTGACTGCCAATGCAAATCAGGTAGTTCAAGATTAAGGTTACCTCAGGTGCTCACACAAAAAAAGCGCACTGCTGATTTTCTATACTCATCAAAAATAAATTAATATAACGGTTTCCTGTGAGGAGTTCTGACCAGGCTAGAGAGCCACGACACTGCTAGTTTTGGACTGATGTGAGATTCTGTGCTGCTCTCCACCTTTCCCCCCACACTGTAAACTTCTTAGGGCTTCAATTTAAGTCATAACTCGTGATGCGCTTGATCTCTGTAGGTTAAACTGAAAAGTTTAAGGGAGGAAAAAGAATTTGTTTGCTTATTACTTGAAGAAGTGCAGGAAAATGCATGCTGAACGTGAGTGACCAGCCCTTCACAAGTTTTCAAAAGGTACCTGGTTTCTGGAAGACACATTGCTGACGTCAGCCCCAGTTATCTTGCAGTTATTGCCATTGCCATTGGAATTATTCCTTAGCTTTTGTGTTGTTGCTGCTGGGGTAATGTCATTATTTCACAGTGACTGTGTTGCTGCTGTCTGTATGCTTTCTGTCCTTTTACAGAACTTTCTTCTTTTACACACCCTCTTTCTGTCTCCCCTTTTCCGTCAGTAACCCCAAGTATTTTGAAGGCCATGTCAGAGCGTCAGTTTGAATTCACAAGCTTCAAGCGTGTTCGTGTTGCCACGGGGACCTGGAACGTGAACGGAGGGAAGCAGTTTAGAAGCAACATCCTTGGTACCAGCGAGCTGACAGACTGGCTGCTGGATTCTCCCAAGCTCTCTGGAGTTTCTGAATTTCAGGGTAAGACTTCACAGTCAAAATGTGTAAGCGATATTTGCTGGCATCTCTAGGGACAGTGAGTTGGGACACAGATTTGACCAGCTGTTCTTTTCAAAGGCAGTGCATCTTGGAGCGCATTTTCGCATTTTTGGAGCGCATGAGTGAGTTCTCAGGGGTGTATTCAGCCCCGTGTAGGCTTGTGCTGCCTCCTGTCAGCAGTGGAATGGTGTGTGTGAAGAGCTCCTGACAGTCAGAGTAATTCATGGGTCTGTGCTAGGTGACTCTGCTTTGAACCTTCAGCAGGTCAGAATTCAGAGGTCTCTTTCACACCATCATGGGGTGTATCTGCCTATTCTGCATCCCATATTTTGTTTTCTTCTTCAATATCTCTGTCCTTTGTTCTTCATTGTGAGTGGGAGCTATGTGCTTAGGCGTCCTCCGAATGTCTCCTTGATCTTTATCTGGAGCTAAACTTACCTGTACAATCTGGACTCCAAGATTGTCTGGAAATGTTACTATGAAAACCTTCAGACAAAAAGAGTTATTACATTTGTTGAAGGCAATTTCCTTTCTTTAGCAGCATAGAAAACTCTTGTGCTTGTGGCTTGCTTAAGTTGGCTGCTTAATTTCTTATTTACGGAACAAGGTCAGGTACTGTAATTGATTTACAGATTTTATTAAGGAAAATGAAAAGCATCTGTTCTGTCATTTCAAAGTTGAGTGGTTGCAAAACTATGGCAAAACCTGTGCTTTTATTGTTACAGTGGAACACTTAGCTTCCTGCAGGCATCACAGGGATATTCCTGTGCCTAACCTTCAAGCTCAGGAATTCATTCCTCAAATCCTTGGCCACTTACATGAGTTGTGTCCTTTGAACCCTTAGTGCTTGAGTTCATGGATATGTGATTAGGAGCAGACAGCTGTACTCTGAGCAGCTTGGGTGGGTGATTGGTCCAGTCTGTTTCAGAAACAGTTTAGATGTGTTAGTTCATGACTATGCCCCTGATACCAAAATTTGTTGAGAGCCTGTCATGTGCTAGCCTTGCCAAGTCTTCCCCTGAGAAAACTGGAGGATTAGGACTAAGTGGTACAGACAGCCACAATGTGATAGGTCTAAGTAGCTTCTAGAAGGGGGCTGAGTTATGTGAATGGACAGAGCTAGGGTATGACTATGCAGAAGTCTGTGTTCGTGGTAATGTAGTGCAGTGCCTACACCAATGGGTAAGTGTTCAAAGACAAATGTCCAAAATTATTAATGGGAAAGGCACATATGACAGTGGCTGTCATGTTAAGCCAGTAAATGAGGCTAGCTGTCGTGTGCTAGTTTCACCCTTATGTCCATAGAGAGTTGCTGCATCTCCATGCTTATTTTCTGAGGCAGGTCTGATTTAGGTTCCTATGGTTGTCTACTATTTAGGTCTTCATGTTAAATTAAGTTACTTTTACCTTGGTGTTATGACAGTTTCAAAAATAATAAAATCCCTTTAGGCAGTGGACAGACCTGATAGGTCAACAGATATGCATCCCACTATTTTATGAGAGCATTGGATCTTTGGTGTTATACCAGGTTAATATCTACAGGCCTGGGCCAGGGAAGGGAGAGTCACTGTGTTCTAGAGTGACCTAACCTAACCTTAAGTTAGACTCAGAAGAAAGAAGATAAGAAGAAACTTCAAAGACTTCCTTAAATGAGTAGATAAATTTACTAAAGACATTGAGAGGGAAGGGACATACTGGTGTGTGGACAGTAAGTTCAGTTACATAGCAATCAGTGTCAAAAAAGAAAAGGAAAAGGAAAAGCATGGGTAAAATGACAAGTGGGTGAAAGATGGTGGGTAGTGAGATGCTGTGGCTTTAGTGATGAGTGGGGTGAGGGAGAGAGAACATTGAATATTTTCTCATCTTAGCACTGCTACAATATAATGCTCTGTTCTGAACTGCTTCTTGCAAGAGAGATGGAGACCAACTGGTGGGAGAAAAGCAGGAAAAAATTTCAGAGGAACTGCAGGGGTTGTTTAGTGAGATTAGATTAAAGAAGCTATGAATATGTATAGCTTGGCAGGGGATACACAAGATAGAACTACAGGAATGATCTCTGACAGAAATTAGAAAACAAGTCATTAGAAGAAAAAACAAAATAGTAACTCTTATATGACTTTTTCCTCTTGCCAACAGATGATGAGAACTGCCCTCCTGACATATTTGCAGTGGGATTTGAAGAGATGGTTGAATTAAGTGCAGGGAATATTGTGAATGCCAGGTAGGTTAAAAAAAATCAAAATAACAGAAAAACCCCAAAGCTCACAACCAAAAAGCCCCCAAAAAAAGAGCACTGTCTTCCCCAAAAGGAACCAGCCAAACAAAAGCCTCCAGAGTTGTGCTTTGTATGGTCAGGTGTATAGAATACTTCCTTCCAAGCCTGTTGCTTGTAATCGTAGCTGGAAATATGTTTTCCATTAACAAATGGCACTGGGATGGTATTGAAAGTGCTGTTTCTCTGTGAACTTCTGTACAGTAGAATGCACTGTGTTTTCTAAGTCTCTTAAGTCTTTGTGTTGGCAGAGAAGGATTCTGGTGGTTGACTTTGATTTAATGCTTGTCCTTAAACCCCTGTCCAACGTTGGAAAAATGTACTCAGTGACTACAGACATAATTAGCATTCATGTGGGAATTCTAAAATGAACGAAATATCTCTGTGGCTAATTGTATTTGTGAAAATTACGGCTAGAGGAGTTAAAGGCAAAGCCTGAGATTGGCTTGTCAGCATGTACAGTAGGCTGTGGTGTATACCCGTCCTTTTGAATCTGAAGGAGGAATAGGTATAGAACCCTGAAGATAATGTTACCCATGCTGATTCATCAGGCTGACCAGTTAGTTGTCTGTTTTGGGAATGACAAGTTACAGCAGTGCTTAACATGGCTGCTGGGCTGGCAGTATAGCTGCATGTATTAGTTGACTTTGGAGATAAGAAAACGCTAGTTCTGCAGAAGTGAAGGTATATGCACCCACCCACAAGCCTTCAGCTAAGAACAGCCAACAGCTGTGGGTAGCCAGTCATCTCCCAGTCAGAGAAGATCTCCTCTTCACTGTGAGCACAAGAGATCTTACAAGTCATGAGATCGACACAGATTTTTGTTTTTATGGTTATGATTACTACAGTCAGCTTCCAGTTACCCCCAGTGAATGGGGATATCAAACGTCATGTCAGCATGGATCTTTCTAAGCATAGTGGACAAAATCCCTCTCACGTCCAGAAGCAGGATAACTATATTTGTGTGCTGTGCCTGGGCTCACTGACCCTGCTAACTCTGGGCTGGCTCACAAGGAGGTATTATCTGTCTCTGCCATGCATCCTACAGCACTTCCAGTTCTGGAGCCAGCATGTGTACAGCCTAATGGATGTTTGTAAACCTAAGGCACGGTTAATCTGCTCATTTGATTGACTGTATGTGGTTTGTTTTGATTCCATTAAATGATTTTATGTTTGTTCCAGTACAACAAATAGAAAAATGTGGGGAGAGCAGCTTCAAAAAGCTATTTCCAGGACTCATCGCTACATTCAGCTGACATCAGCACAGCTTGTTGGTGTTTGTCTTTTCATCTTTGTACGACCCTATCATGTCCCCTTCATCAGGTAAAAAACGAAACCAAAACAAAACCCCAACCTGTGTCTTCAGTAACATCTGCTGTTGGAGTATGGCCAGAGAGGGTGAGAGTGATTTTTCAGCTTGGTGGGAATTATGCAAACCTGGATTCTGGTCTCTACTCAGTGTGGGAGACACACATGTTTCCAGGCAGCAGTAGTCTGGAGTCCATCCTCCTGGCTAGCACAAAGGACAGGCAGCTCAAATATCTTCCTCCAGGTCAGCTGCAAAGCCGGGCATGCATGCTCCAGGTGGGCAGTCAGGGTGTAGCACCTTGTTTGGGTGCTGTTGTTCTGGAAAAGGAATGACCTGAGCTAGTAAGTCTGAGAGTGTTTGGAGCACCAAGTGAAGGCAAGTGCCTGCCTCTGCCGAAGGGCAGGTTTTACTTTCTAACCCTGTCCTTAGTGTTTCCATATGGAAACGGCTGGTTCCAGGCCTGAAACGAATGGTGGAAAAGGTGGAAAGGGAGGTGGGGAAAAGAGAGCCCATTTTGCCCCCTGACATTTTACAGAATTGAGAGCTATAAGGGCCCATTAAGTGTTTGTCTCTCCTAGATGTTGCAAGCACCAGAACTATGTGCCTAGTCAGCAGGGTGCAGAGCTGTGTGTCCTCAGCTCACTAGCATCCATGTCCCTGGAGACTGATCAAACTCCTCTTGCCCCTAGAAGATTCTCATTTTTATTAAAGAGGAAAGATAAGAGTACCAAGCCACAGGGATTTCTGCATTGAAATGCCTTTGCCGTGAGCAAGAATTATGCAGGCTAAGTGTGAATGGGTAGGAAATGAGTAATTAGCCCAAACTATCTTTGGGCATCACTCTGTCCTTAAAGTCTAGAGTGACCCAAACAGCGCTCTCTACTCCATGTTAAGGGCACTGATTGGCCACCACATTTTGTGATTAAAATATCAAAAGCTGCCTCCTTCTTCCTTCTGGTCTCATACCTACTGAGAAGATGAGTGCAGAGCTTGTGCAACATCAAGTGCTCTAGGCTAGGCAGAGTAATGCAATCCAGGTAACCCTGATGGTCTTGCATTGCTGGCTTCCCAGTAATTTTTCTTCAACATGATTTTTAAAAAGTACATATTTTTGGTGATACGAAGCAATCCAGAAGAGAAGTGTTTCTGTCAGTTTTTGACTTTTCACCTGGCTTACAAGAAATTTGAGTAATCCAGCAGGAGATGCATGGTTTAAATGGAGATCAGAAGCAGAACAGCACAGTGGCTCTGTTGCAGCTGTCAAACGCCTAGGAATTGTATGTAGCCCTTTGAAACTCAAGAGAAAAAGGGAAGAGTTTGATTTTAGTGACCAAGTTTCATCATTTAATGCTAATGTACTGCTACTTGTTATGTGAGCATAATCAAACCTGACCTGTATGCTTGTGTAGTTTTTCCCATGTCTAGAAAAGGAAAACAAAAATGATCAGAAGTGCAAAAAAAGGCTTCTGTGCTTACAGAGACTATAAAGAGATTAGGACAGAAGTTAGAGAATAGAGAAATGAAATGAGAGAATAGCTGAAGCTTTTACAGCAGTGAAAGGATTGATGAAATACAAGCAGTTGAATGTACAGTGGGTTATCTAAACATAACCTTTGCCATGAATGCAAGTCAGATAAATATCAGTGAGCAGTTGGGTAGGCAGGCAGCAGGAAGGGAGAACTTAGAGTGAAAAGACTGAACACATGTTTCTTTTGGAGCGCTTGAAACGCATCTTTTCATAGAAAACATTGATGGTCCTCTTTTGCCTCCCTGAGGGTGTCTTTTCTGGAGGTTTTCTGCAGTCAGGAAAAGCGAGGAAAATAAACAGGGGAAAAAAGATAGAAAAGATGGGGGGTGGGGAAGAGAGAGGAAAACGAAGAGGAGGTGAGAAAGAGAGCCTGTAACATCTTGCATTACTGAGATCATGAATGCTTGACAATAACTCACATAAGACTTAGTGGTTTTCCCCCTGCCCCTTGCTTAAAGCCAGTAATATTCTAGTCCAGATCTGCTTGACTTCTGTCTGGAAAGTAAAATGTTCTCCCTGGGAAGGACTTGCGTGGTGCTGGGGTTGGTTACAACAATGATCTCATCATTTACTTATCTGATCAGACAGGCATGCTTTATTCTCAGAGTAGACTGGCTATCTGGGAGAAATTATCCTGTGAGCAGGTGGTCTGCTCTGCCAAGCAAGTCATCTTTCTGTAGTAAAGTATATACTAATCATGACATTGAAATACTATGTAATTAACAACATAGAGGACCTAAGCAATTTGCCATCAGTACAGAACTCATTTTAGGAGTTAGGTATAAATAGTTGTATCTAATAATCACTGATTTTATTGCAGCTGATTTAAAAAATTATGGGTTATGATCTGTTGCTCTTTAATTGATTGAAAAATCCAGCAACAACTGCGAAGTTGGGTTCAACACATAGTAACACTAATTAAATTGTTAACTGTCTGAAAAAACAGATTCCCATATGTTCAAAAGTAAAAGGAAACATAATAGTAAATTTAGTTATTGTCACTATTTTAAAGATCGTGGTAAGGGTAAACTTGAAAAGTATATTCTGTAGAAATTCCCAGTATTTCAGAAATAATGTCTTGCAGGTCTGTTTGGAAGGGAAAAGAAGAGGAGGAAAATACTTTCAAATAGTCTTATTTCTATACTATTGTATTATACTTAATTTGAAACACAAGTACATGAACATCAAGAAACTAAAAGGTGCGCCTAATAGCAGCAAGCTTTCTGGAGGGGAGAAGACATAGCATTATAAACTGGCTTTTCCTTTATGTTGCAGTCAAAGCTAATTGAATGTTTGTCCCTGCAGCCCTTTACTCTCTTCTCTTTTGATTTTTTTTTTTTTTTTTTTTTTTTTAAATACAGGGATGTAGCAATAGACACCGTGAAGACAGGAATGGGAGGTAAAGCTGGAAATAAAGGAGCAGTGAGCATTCGTTTTCAGTTCTATAGTACCAGTTTCTGCTTTATATGTAGTCACTTAACTGCTGGGCAGACTCAGGTGAAAGAGAGGAATGAAGATTATAAAGAAATCACACAGAAACTCAGCTTCCCAATGGTAAGTGCAGGTGTGTATGTATGCTGAAAACACTGGAGACAAAGGCTGTATCTTTACAGCTGGTTTCAGGCTGTCTTTGATGACAGGTTGTCAAAGAAGTCATCTCAGTGCCATGGAGAGTGGGCATAAAAGAAAACGGTAAAGAAAATGTTAAAAAAAAAAAAAATAGAAAAGGAAGCATGTTTCACAGGAGACCAGACACCACCCAATATAGCACTTGCTTTACAAAAGTTCTACGCCTTTCAAAAAATACAGTTGCTGCAGTGCTTGAAAAGTCCTTGCCTTCGAACAGTTTTCAAGTTGATCTTTCAGAGCGGTGCAACTTAACCAACAAATCTGTAAGGCCTCATGTATAGGTGACTGGTGTTAGAGCTGGAGAGCAGGATAGTGATAGCTCTTGCAGGCAGTAGTTGGTAAGGGTTCCTAAAAGACCATTCCTGTCACTCAGTATATCAGAGCTTTAGCTGCCCCTGCTTGGGTACAAGGTATCAGTTCCTGGTCACTGATAGGGTACTTTCTGTTTCCTTCATTTTGTCCTCATGAATGTGTTGCTGTCAAGGAACTGCTGGCTTTTCTCAGAGTGTGGCAAGTAGGCACTATTGGTGTGTATGAATAACTTTTCCCCTAAATCGTGTCAAATCAATCACCCTAGTGTTTTATTTCACACTTGTCTCCTCAGTACAGTAGATAACCCATGGGATTTGTAGCAGTGCTTCTTTGCTTCCCTTAATGTTCGTTGCTTTAATTTCCACAATGCTTTCTTTCTCAGACCTCTCTGGAGAGGTCCTAAACCACGGAGGGAATAGACCAGTTTGTATATTCTGGTTAGTCAGCAAAAAATGGCATTTAGGTTGCAAAACATAAAATTTTAACTCCCTGTTTTTTGCAAGGTTTAGAGGCTTGGCCCATGCAGCATATCAATCAGCTTTTTTATGTAAGAACTAATACTGACAGTCTGAACGTCCTGCATAGAATATCTGTTCCAAATGGCCATAAAGTTGCGCGTATGGTAGTTTTCCCTTCTAATACCTCATTAACTATTTTATGTCCTTTACATTTACAATAGCTAAATGTACCTTGTGTGTATAATGCATATAAAGAGTGCCCTCTAGTGCTGTGACAGCCACAGTTCTGGAACATTTCCTTTATGAATCTCTGGGTTTTAGAGGTTTATAGCTTAACTGAAAAAAAAAAAAAAAAAAAAAAAAAAGACTGGTTAGAGGATAGGATGTTAAACTTAGAATTGGAGTGAATTTTCATTGACATTTTATTTCAATGCATTTACAAAACGATAACATGCATGTAAGATCAAATTTAGAGCTTGTTCTTACTCAGGACCTTTGTTGCTGAATGAGCCTTGGTACCAGAAGCACATTTTGTGTTATATTTAGAGTATGTAAATATATGTTTGTGAAATGTGTTAGGGAAATAAACATATATTTTAATTCTCATGATAGCCAAATTGTGAATATAAAGCTGGTGTCCCAGCTTAGACATACCTTCAGGAAACAGGGGTCAGAGTCTGACACCCCTGTTTACAAAATTCAGCTCAGCAGGATGCAGAAGATAGTGAAGGAACCATTCCATTTTAGCACAAGATGGATTTTAACAAATAGAATGTGGCAAGTAGGTCTGGTATTTAGTAATTCAGAGAGACTGAGTTGTACGTTTCAGTGCATTTAAAAGGGGTTTTCATAAATGTGATTTAACATTAAGAGTATTCTGTACCTCTAAACTAGGGACGGAGTGTGTTCTCACATGACTACGTCTTCTGGTGTGGTGATTTTAACTATCGCATTGATCTAACATATGAGGAAGTCTTCTATTTTCTCAAACGTCAAGATTGGAAGACACTTTTGGAATTTGATCAACTGCAACAGCAAAAATCCAGTGGAAAAGTAAGGCAGTGTTTCTCATTTTCTTGAATACTTGCATGTTGGCTTGGTCTAATTCCTTGAGAGAGTGAAAAAGTTGCATTTTCAGACCCTTGTTTGTAGTACATGAATGTAGTAATTTGTTTAAAAATCAGATTGTTGTTTTTTTGCAAGGAAGTTGATACATCACAATGGCACCTACCTCATCTGTAACTTAATCAAAGAGATTGTATTTCTTTTCATAGATTTTTAAAGACTTCCATGAAGGGACTATTAATTTTGGACCAACATATAAATATGACGTTGGCTCAGAGGCTTATGATACAAGTGATAAGTGCAGAACCCCAGCTTGGACTGACAGAGTGCTTTGGTGGAGAAAGAAACTGCCTTTTGAAAAAACAGGTGTGTAGGATCTGTCCTCCTCCTTTATCTGAAAGTTGTTTTAGATTTCATCCAGAACCCACGTAAGGGGATTTAATCTAGTGAACGGTGAGGAAGGGAGTTAGTGAGTTCAGGGATGAGAGCTGTCTTTAGATATGTCCTGTAGGCTTAGTCAAATTGCAGTGGCTTTACTCAAGCAGATGTTCTTTCAGCTTCACTGGAATAACTGGCAGAGATAGAGAGCCCTTTCTTCTTGCACGTGTGAACAAAGGCTTCTTGCTACAGGTTGAAAAGGTGCTGGGAGCTCGCTGAGGAATTGAAAACAATCCAGCTGTAGGAATCTAGAAATCAATTCTGTTGCTTTTCAACAGAATCATTAGTCCACATAAAATTCCCATGTTACAACAGCTAGATTGTTATAACTGTTGTCCTCAGTAGGCGTATAAACACTTTTCTGTAATTTCTTCTGCCTTGGTAGTTCTTAGGAATATTTCTGCTAGTTTCTGGAATTGGAGGAGATTTCATTAATTAGTGCTTATAAAGTACTTTGAGATCATGAGTGGCCAGCACAACAGAAGGGCTGTTTTCACTTGTTATTCAAATGTTACAATAACAAAATAAAAAGTATTTCTTTGCGTATCCAGGGACAGTTTTCATAGCCATTCTCTCAGTTTCCGGTACATCTGTCTCCCAATGTTTATAAAATCTGAACAAATTCATATTAAAAGTGTAATTGCTGGAGAAGTAATTTGGTTTGTGCCTGCAGATGTGATTTTTCACATGCCTGGGAACTACTGCTTGGAATCCAAGACATACCATGAGTACACTAAGTGTAAAAACTACAAAGCAGAACTAGGCCAATCAGAGGGTACATGTCAATGTGATACAGAGTTATTGACTCTTATTTAAGGTATGAAAAATAAAGTAAAATGAGGAGCTAAAACCATTGATAGAGATGTAACCTGGGAAAGAAAAACTGCGTAAGACATAATAAGGAAGTTATAACAGCCCTTTCATGCTGGCTCTTTTCATTTTAGGAGAAAGAAAACCCTTCAGTATTTTCAATGCATATTCCTTATTTTGCATGGCAAGGCTTGCCCCTGGGAGGACTTTTGTTGATGGAGTACATACAGAACGTAGGACCTATCTAGCTGGTCTGCAAGAGCTGAGTTAGGTTCCTTTCTTTAGAGCTTGTAGGCCTCCCACAGCTAGCTCATGTGGGTATATAGCTGATGCCATGTCTGTTCACTCACCTTCCCAGCCCTGCAAAGCTTTTCTAATTAGTTCGCTGCCAGAGTTCCTCTCCTTTACTGCTGGTGGCAAGGCTCTTCTGCCTCTTGGCTCTAATTCTTTTGCCTTGCTTCTTTTTGCTGCTGTAGGCTAGAGGACTATTTGCCTTCTGAGAAGAAAGTGTAGCCCCAGTGCAAGTGATTAGGTGAAACGCTATATTCCATATTAACTCATTTTCAACTCCACGGAAAAGTGATAGAGTTAGCCATTAGCCCAAACAGTGACCTAAAAACTTTCCTGTTATTGACAGCAATATAATACCTCACTCTAGCATAATGTCTAGAGCACTTTCTGTCACCTTAATGCATTGCAAAAGAAGTATTTGGAGGTTGGATTTGCATGGGTTTGCCTTCTCCCATCTCTTGTGTATTATTTCTCAAATCCCTATGTATTATTCAGATTTGCAGTGTATTCTGCAAGTACAGTGTCTGTTTCTGTGCTCAATAATGGGGCAGGAGGAAAATACTAATATGACTCTGTCAACCCAGATTGTACAGGTAATTGATTGGGTGACAGTCAGGTTAACCATTTTGCAGGTGTCTTATTCTAGTGATCAGCTGTCTGTTGCACTCCGTGTCCTTTCTGTATTTTTTTTTCCTAGTCCCTAACTTGTAAATCTTTTAGGATACAAGCTCTTCTTTGAATGGTATATACAAGAACAAAAAAAAACCCACCTCCCACTACTAGGGTCTGTGAAGTGCATCCTAATAAAATAGCTTTTAACTGTTAGTAAACCTAGCTTTGAGTGAGTTTGAAATCATGTTTTGTGCTTCATAGCTGGAGAGATCAATCTTCTAGACAGCGATCTGAATGCTGACTCTAAAGTCAGGCACACCTGGACCCCTGGAGCCTTGATGTACTATGGGAGAGCGGAGCTGCAAGCATCTGACCACAGGTAAAGTCGTAAGCAAATAATCAGAGAAAGGGTTGCTAGGTTAGAATGAGTCATACTGAGTTACACCTTCAGAGTGAGGGACTGAGTCTGATAGTAACAGGAATTACACGCTTATTCTGCATTCAGTATCTGTTTGGTGGGTTTTTTTCCCCTCGTGGTGGGTTTTATACGAGGGTCGCAAGTATCTACGGTCCTGTATTGATTTTTTTTGCACTGTGATCTCAGCAAGGGTTGGATAAGTTGCAGCAACAATTATAGAAAACTGAGGGCTTTCTGTTGCTTGGGTTTGAAACGCTCCAATACCAAAACAAGCTGCTCTAATGGACTCCCACTCAGCTTGCTGTGGGAGAGGAGGAAGTTGGGACTGTGTGACCTGAAGAGGCGTAAGCCACGTACATAGGGCCAAGTGTGACCTCTTCAGAGTAGTGAAGTGTTGGGCTTCTGGGCTTCCCTTAGAAAAGAAGATGGGAGGAGATAAAAACAAAGACCAATGCCTCTCGTTGGTCCATATCACTAAATTCTCTTTAGGCATATGAATGACCTTTCTTTGTTAAACTTATCACAGCTTCACTTCCCTGAAACAAATTCTGTCATAAATACACCTTGAAAGCTCCCTTGCACAAAGAATAATCTTTGTCTCACCCCTTGCATGCCCTGTGGAAATGCCACAATATTGTTCCTCATAGCAGCACTCAGTGGTCCACAGTAGCTGGCTCTGTGCTTCTCATGGCGCTCTTGCACGCGAGGACTGTTCTGTATTCCTCCAGCAATGGAGGAACATGCCTCTTGCAATCAATTTCTCTGTGTCAAGGCTTTGACATTGCTGCGTTCTGCAAAGCACAGTGGAACTGCTGCACGCATTGTACAGGACCCTGAGGATGCAATCTGTGAAACATGGCTGTTGTACATTGGTTTTCTATTTCCGCAAACTTGACTGCAAAAACTGCTTTTTAATTACAGTCAGCAGGTTTGCTTTCCCAAGGTTTGTGCTGGAAAAAGGGCTTAGCTATATCTTTGTGACATATGGAAATGCATTATGATTCACTGTGCTTATAGAAATAGTTAACGCTTCCTATACATTTTTTCCCCTTTACTATTCCTTTCTAGCTCTGCTGTTGTTGCTTTCATATGTTCTGGTAATGCGTATTCCAGAGCCTGCTCTATTGCAAGTAGGAGGCAGCAATTTTGACACGGTTAGAAGAGCAGCCATCCCAGTTACTGCTTTGTGTGTATGTGCAGGTGGAAATCTGAGAATGTGGATTGCATCCACTGAGATGAGACAAGCCTTACTCTTTCAGACAGCTTTCTCCATTTTATTTAGATCTAACACACAGAGAGGTTGTTTGTAAGAAATGGCTGAAGAAGCAAGTTTGCAGTGTTTACTGCTTATAATGTGATGGATTGACATATGTTTGCTACATAACCACATTATACACTTAGAGTACCTTGGAAGAAAACATCTTTATGTGGCCTTGTCTAACAGAAAATAATATATTGCCTTCCTGATCTATAGATGTTTTGGGAAACAGCTGTTTGATAATGAGTGAAGTATCCTGGTATTTTTAGACTGCAGGTTTGCCAGAAGTGCTATACACAATTGTTATTTTAATTCCTTTATGGTGTGTCCTCGCTGTTACATTCAGCTAATGCAGGGCTGGTAAATATAATTAACAGGGCTCAAGGCATGATCTTCCACTGCAGGAAAAATGAAACAACCCACTAGACTGACTCTAAACTTCTGGGTTGTCTTGCCAGCCATAGTGCTTTTTTTGTAGTGAGACCTGAACTAATTTGTTCCGCTTCTGTTTCTGTGTAAAATATACGTAATAATCACTTCCTTCTAAGGTATAGCAGGCTTAATTAAATATTTGCAATGAGATTGGACATTGTGGAGTTAAAAATGATCGTAGATGTATAGAGTTTAAACAAGACACTGTTTGTCCTTCACACAACTAAGTTCTTACCTGTCCTACTGCTTGACATTGATTTTAATTTTACATAAGCATTTCCTATTGGGTGATATCGATCTTAATGTTAAATACGCATTTCTCCTTTGTTTCATGTAGGCCAGTGTTAGCTATTGTAGAAGTGGAAGTTCAGGAAGTTAATCAAGCTGCCCGTGAGAGTGTTTTCCAGGAAGTATCATCTTTCCAGGGACCACTGGATGCCACAGTAGTGGTAAATCTGCTATCACCAATGCCTGAAGAGAAAAACGAATTTCCCGAAGACTTGCGTACAGAGCTTATGCAAATGTTTGAGGATTATGGCACTATTGTTCTGGTCAGGTAAGTTTGGGATGTCATCTATTCAGGAACACGGACTAGAAATTCCCTTTTTGTTCTGACAGAATTACCTTTTTTTAGAAAGTAGTATGCTAAATTCCTTTACTGCATGTTGAGTTCTTAATTAGAAACTGAATACAAGTATTTTGAATATCTCTCATCAGCCTTTTAAAAGAAATAGTCTAACAGCTCTTTTGGCTGAGTGGAGGAGAATTTTATTCCGTATAGCACCATAAAGCAGAGGCTTTGATGTGAATCATCACGTTTAGATTCAGGCCTCATTTCCATGCATTGCTTCTGCTGGTGGGTCCTTGGGGCCCTGCTTCACTTCCTCTGAGGAGGTCTGCACTCTTCCAGCACTCTTTCACACTTACTAGGATTTCCTGGCTGGCTCTCCTTTCTTTTGGGGGTCATTTTACTTATTTTTTAATAGTATGGCTTCTCATAGTTTGAGAGGGAGAGTGTGATACCTTCTGGCAGAGCAGTTTAATTTCATTCTGGTTGATTCTGTACAGGGCTCCAGCATAGCTATGAGACCTGTTTTGAGAAATACAGGCAAAAGACCTCTGACAGTTGACCTGGGAAGCAAGACCAGAAACTTGTTCATGTTGCACTTGACCCATTTCTTAATAGAGAAAACTGATGACCTGTCGTTGTATGGTTTTATGAAGTACCAAATGTAAGTTGAGGGTTCAAAAGCAACCCTGCAGGAACAGCAGCACTACTTTGCTTGTGAAGAAAAGGAGCACGAAGAGAACATGCTTTGGTGGTTTGGTTTTGTTTTGTTTTTAATTGCCTTAGAGCTTGATGGTATATTAGTCTTTGGGAACATCACATGTCCTCTGAGGTGAGGGATATGCAGAGCCATGGAAGTTGGTACAGAGAGGGTGTGGATATCAGACCAGGTATCCTGTCAATGGCTGCAGAGATGTTTGTACTGCTGCTTCAGGAGTGACCCAGTAAAGGGCAGGGTGCTGGGGTCACACAAGGGAGGATGGGAGAGAGGAAGAGCCCAGCTGGCATTCATAGATCACTTGCTCCTCCTCAAAAAATAGAGTTGTAAGGAAAATAGAACTAAACCCAAATACATAGCCGTACAAAACTATCATGCTTGCCTTTAAGGCTTTTCACTCAATGGGGAAATAAAATGCACTGTTTTCTCTCCTCTGCCTTTTTTTACTAGGATCAGTGGAGGTCAAATGCTGGTGACATTTGCAGACAGCAAGTCAGCTCTTCGTGTTATGGATATAGATGGTGTCAAAGTAAGACTCTCTCAAACCTATAATAATTCATGACAAATTTCTCAAAAGTGGTTGCTTAGAATGAGATAGTTGAGTTTCTAGCTAAATCAAGTAGCACTATTTTAAAGAAACTTAGTGCTCACAAAGTCTTTAGCATTCACAGCTGCTGAAGCTTTTAATGCAGTATTTCAGTTTCAGGAGGGCAGGAGGTGACTTTTCTTGGAGCTTGTAAACAGTGCTTAGTATCTGGTCTCTGATACCACTGCAGAATACATGGACTCGGTCATTGTTCTGGCACTTGAAGCAGTTCTCCTGAGATTATGTGTGACTTTATACTGTTGCCAAAGCATCCTCACAATTGTGGTTTGGAGATTTTTTATTTCTCTTAAGTGTATCAAATAAACTCTTTCGACCAAGTTGGAACAACATGATTCATTGGCCACCGTGGCAAACTCAGCATTAGCAGTAGGCGTTTACCTTCCCATCCCCTGCTCTTCCTTCCCACGCACATACTCTACAATTCATCAACCCCCTCATTTATGCTGACAAAACTGTTTGTGGGGCTGCACTATAAACTTAACATTGAAGTAATGGATTTAACCCTCATTCTTCTTTCATATTTGGAGTTTTATCTATTAATTTGGCTTATTTCATTGATGTAATTTATAGCACAGACCCAAACACAATTGTATGTGCACAATGTGTGAAGGTGCTGGGAACCTGATTCAGGAACTTTCCAAAGTAATTTTGCTGCCAAAGCTGATGCCTTGGATACATCTCACCCCAAATGTCATGGAGCAAGGCATATAAGCAGCTGTGGTCTTAATCTGTTTAATAATATACTTTCCATGTGTATCAATCATTATATTTGGGATTTTTTGAGCAGAGAGTTTCCTTACAGATGGCATCAGGTAGCAAATTCTTGTGTGTTTTAAAGCTACTGACTCAAAAATGGAACCCTCCCACACCATTATTACCATCACAGCATCATTTTGACGATATTTGATGTTTCACCTATTTCTCAAGTATTTCCCAAATGCAGCAGTAGTGCTTTCAAGCTGTTAAGCTGATTTTCGTTCAAGAACATTGTTACAGTCTGAAAACTTGGTTATGGGGATAGGAAGAGTGCTTCCTTCTCATTTAGCTTCTGAAATGAAGCTTTAGTTATATCAGTTTCTGAAGCAGTTATACAATAGACTGGCAGCACTTGCTTATTCTGTTCAGGTGTTCACATTTTGTGAAGTTGCTTGGCAAAGGGGAAACAATTCTTTCTTTGCGTTAGGTCAGAGGCAGAACAGTGAAGATCCGGCCCAAGACCAAGGACTGGCTAAAGGGCCTTCAGGAGGAAATTGCTCGAAAACGGGACAGCATTGCCCCCATGTCCCCCACAGCAAACTCCTGTCTTCTGGAAGAAAATTTTGACTTCTCAAGTTTGGACTACGACTCAGAAGGTGAGAAGCAGGTTTCTAAGCTAAGTTGTGAGAAATTGCTTCACTGACTTTGGTTGCACAGAGAAGGTACAGTATGACTGTTAGTGGTATCTTAATTTGTAATGAAGCCACACTTCTTAAAAAGGGGATTGTAACTAAAGCTGTGACCCAGCACTGTGCCTGGGCAGAGAACTGTTGCTTAGATCATCCTATCAATTTAGTGTTACAACATATACTAGCAAATCCAATGTATGGTACAGTTGCCTGTATAGAAACAAACTGTAATGAAACATATGGGTTACACAAATAGCTTGCCCAACACGTGTATTAAATTAATTGATTGCTAGTAGAGAGAGACAGGGAATGCATTTGCTTATTAAATCTTTGTTATCTAATATTTTAATTCAGGTGATATAGTGGAGGATGAAGATGATTATTTAGATGATGCTTTGTGTCAACACCTAGTAGCAGAAACAGCAGAAGATATGCCTGAGGGCTGTGGACATTTTGCATCCATAGGTCATTCAAACAAATCTGGACAAAACCCACAGCTGTGTAAAGGTAAATTATCTACATTCCTTAAAGTAAGACCTGAAGGTTTGTTGTTTGTTCTCCTTTTGTCTCTGTATCCCTGTGTCATTTATATTTTCATTGTAGGTCCTCTAAAGATAAGGATCATCTTTTTGGTACATGTTCATATAGCGCTCAATCCCCCTTGAGTCAGTGACTGTAACTGAGGCCCTCAGGCACAACAGCAATACAAATAGTAAAGCTTAGATCCTCCTTCTCTCTAGCCCAGGGCAAGGCAGGAGTGCTGAAAAATGCTGGATTCCTTTTATAGAAATTAAAGAAATTCAGTCTTTTTATCCATTTGGTGGTGTTTGGCACCAGAGCATACCACAAAACATTGTCCGTTACTTTCTTATTGGTGAGGGCCAGAGCAAAATCAAACCCAAGGAATGCTGTTGATTCAGTGTTGGGCTTGGCCCTGTCCTGGGAGCAACAGCTGTGGCAGTGTAGTCAGCTGTAAGCTGGGCAGTCCAGGAGGTGGTTGTGCTCAAATGACTTCAAAGCAGCCTAAAGTTTCTCCTTTGTTCCTATTTTATTTATTTCTGAAGAAGTTGAGGTTCACACAACAGGTATATATATTCATTCTTTTAGTGTTTCATAAACGTGTTACCTTTTTTCCTGGTCACCTGGCTTGTTTGCACATTATTGTGAAATGACTTGGTAAAGAGAAGATAAAGCTGTGAAGAGAATACGGATAAAAACTCCAGCAAGAACCAGCCAAGCCAGTGGTGGTCTTATACTGGGATGTGATCAGGACATGCTTCGGTGACCAAGCATTGACAGGGTGGGTCACGTATTGAACACTTCATCATGACAGCAAGTGATTCAGTAGCTGTCTTTCTGCACTCTCTCAGAAGTGCTTTGTCTTCTGACATAAAGTCAAAACTTTAATACCTTCAAAGGTTGAGTCAGAAGTACAGTTCAAAAAGATTAAATGAAATTCATAAGTTTACACAGACAGATTTTCCAAACAATGAGTGATACATGGCTTTCTTGCCCACCTTAAATCACAGGCTGGGTGCAGTGTGACCAGACCCAGAAACCTAGCCCTGAGCCAAGGAGTAATCTGTCATTATTAAATACTGTGAAGCCAATCACTTTGTATTATAGGATGCCTTGCCCTCCAAACACCTCTGGCCTACTGTGTGATGATTCATTAAGCTACAGAGAATTGCAGTGATTCTTTTCACCCACACTAACTCTTCTCCACAAAAAATACCACAAAGTAAACGGAGATTATAAAGTAGAGTTTGAAGGAGGTCAAGGTGGGGTCATGATCTCACACAACTCAGAATGTGATATATTCAATCCATCTTGAAAATCTCTGCAATTCCAGGGCCTCCATAAGCTTCCAGTTCTGCCCGAGTAATTCCTAATCGAAGAAATGATGATTGGATAGCTGGTGTTAGACACAGACAGAAACCAGTGATGGGCAGAACAGTGTGTATGTGCACTTCTGAGGTCAGAGAGGGGCATAGCCTCACAAATCTGATGTCCCTGGGAGCCGTTGCCTAAAACCAGCAGCCTTTTAGGGGGAGGGATAGAGTGGTGGTGGCTGTTTTTTGTCTTGTGTTCAGTGTTACTGCCAGCATTTCAAGCTGTGCATTTAGGTGCCTGCATGACTCCTTGGACCCTACTGATGAGCCTGTATCTGCAGCTTAGAAGTGTTGAAAATGCAGAAAGAAGGGGGAGGGCAGGTTGGGTAGATCACAGGCTGTGTCTCTGTGGCTGCCATCCGCTGCTGAGTGGGAGCAGGAAACTGTGAGGCAGCTCAGTATTCCCTGCAGAGCACAGCTTTCTGAAAAACAGGAACTGGTGTAAAAATGCCTGAAGCATGAGAGTCTGCTGCTACCACAATTCCTTCCCCATCCTCTCCAAACCACAGGGACAAAACTAAACCCAGTGGATTTTGGAGCCCTAAAGAACAGAGTTGCATGGCTGGGCAGGGAAGGACGGTGAGAGAACCGAAGTGAGAGCCCTCACTTCAGCAGACTGGGAGACTAAAGCAATCCCTACTCCTCACCTCTCCAGCTGTTGGAGAGGCTTAGGTGGGACAAAAGAGCGTGTAATAGCCTAGACGTGTAAGGTGCAGCCAAGCGCTATCAGATTGAGGCAGGTGTACCTGTTTAGAGACATTGCGGGAATGCAGAGATGTGAGCGAGCCATTCAGACAGATTTTTCTCTGGCATAAAAAGCAGTTCTCCTGAGCAAGGAAAGTTGTCAAATTTTCAGAGGGAATTCCTGCGTTCAGGAAGGAAGAGCAAGGGATTGACCGTGACTAGCCTCCTCATGACTGCCATGACACAGTTTGCGTGAGAGCAGGTTGCCACCGAGTCTGGCTGTGAAAAGCTCAGAATCTAACCAGGTAAACTAGTAACCCTGAAATCAGGTGCAGGCAGTCTTTGTGTCAGCACAGTCAGTTAATAAATGCTGCAAAGGGAGAAACATTTGACAAAAGGGTAGATGTTTCCTGGAGTAGGAGCAGGGAGACATTCGGGGAGAGCAAAACAGTATGAAAGGAGCCATGTTGTGTTGCTGAGACACCTGGTTGAGGCTTGCCATTCACAATCACCTCTCTCCTGACCACCCAGATTTGGTGCATCTCACCCAGCGGAGATCTAATACAGATCCTTTCTAAAATTTCCCTAGATGATACAGACCTGGCCAATTTGAAGCGAGAACTGGAGGCGAGCGAGGAATGCCACCGCCGGACTCCAAGCAGGTCTCTGTCCATTCCTCCCAGGCCTCGGCCACTTCAGCCGCCACAGAGGCCTCCCCCTCCTGGTGAGTTTAACTTGCTTTAATGTTGTGTTGGCCCCAGCTGAACAGTTTCGCCTGCCATTTCTGGGTGATAAAGAAAGTAATAAGTTGTTCTGAAATGTCAGGCTGTTGAGGTACTTGTACTTGCTTCCCAGTCTGTTTTAGGCTGACTGTGGCTGCAGTTAGCAACGGGAGAAGTTTGTCTTTAGGATGACAGATACTCCACAAAAAATGCCTTTAGTGAGGATGGAATGGCCCGTATGTTTCATACTAACTCATCACTCAGGTTAGCGAGTTGACTAGCCACTTTGTGGCAATAAAAATAAGTATCACTATTTGTGCCTGCTGACTTCCAAAGTCACTGAGTCAGTGTTTTCTTACAGTTTGTTTTCTTCTGACTTAATTGTAATGTTCCTTTTAAAAAGCTTTGACAAAATGCCTGTTCTGGACAGTTTTTGTTCTTTCCTGCTTTGCAAGCAATTCTTGCTTGCTTTTGTGTTTATGAAAGAAATGCAAAGTGGCTTATGATTTTCAGTGAGGCACAAAGAGGAAGTGATGCTCTTTACCTAAGCTTTACCCACCTGAGATGCCATCAGTGCTATGCTGTTCCTGTTTTTATGGCTACTTCTGGATGAATGCTGGTTGCTAGATCAGCATAATCATCTTTGCCTTCTGTATGACACAAGCTATACATCACGTTTTTCTTGCAGTCCAAAAGTCTCTCTTCGGTATGTATTTTCCAGCCTTAAATTAAAGGTTCTGTCAGACTCACTGCTGGAAGATGAGTTCTTCAGGGTTATTCCCATTCATTTCTGAGTCTGTTGCACAGAAGCGACAACACTGGTATCTGTATTTCTGTGCCTGGAATGCAATGTTAATGCTTAGCTGAGGTTATTGAATTGATTAAATGAGAGCAAGACTAACAGGAAACTGCTTCCTTGAAACAGTTCAAGATTTCAGCATTTTATTCTGTGTTGAGATTTTTTTCACCTTCACCAGATTAGACCAGTAACAGTTCAGCCCATCACTCCTCCTAGATCAGAGTGTCTTGCTCTTGGCACTGAGACAGAGAGACTCAAGGTCCCCAGTGTCCTAAAGGAAGGTCTTGCCTAATATGTCTGTCCCTGGAGGAGCAGGGAGGGTGACAGCGTCTCTTCTTATTTATCACAAACAATTTCAAAGCACATTGGTTTTGCTCCATTGCAAATAAAATGTTGTACCAGCTCTTGAACGTAAAAAGCTATTTTTATTCCTCTTTCAGCTGGAACATCAGGCAAAAAGTCCCCCTCAGACGGTTCCCTCTCTCCAGGAAGCCACTCCACCTGCTCCATCCTGGCAATGGCAAAGCTGCTACCCGGAGCCCCTCAGCAGCCAGTGAGTCCTGCCGCTCAGCGTAGCCACGCAGCATTGTCCTGATCTCCCCCATCTGCATAGACACTGTAGACACTAAGTATCGTGTACATGACGCACCTGTCATACGAGGAAGGAAATCCATCACATACCGGAGCTGGAAATGCTAAGATGAATTTGCTGTAATGTAATATTAGACTGTAGGACCTGCTAGACACCAGAAAAATGTTATTAAATTGCCAGGAATTAGAAAGGTCAAAGAGGGAGAGAGAGAATGGTGCAAGACCCGAGTACTGTTGGTTTATTCCACGTGCTGCTTTCTGACAGACGCTAACTTGAGTTTTCAACACCATGATAATGTGCTTTAATTCTTTTCTCGCCTCTTTTTTGATGGGCCGTGCTAGTGCCCAGCGTGCAGAAGAAGTCTTGACCATTGCTAGCAAGGCTGCTAGCCCTCTGAGGAGACCAAGACTGGAATGTGGGAACACCTCCCCACTCCTGTCTTGTTGGATGAGAACCCTAATGTATTGAACAAGGGATGGCTAAGGGACTAGCTGTGGCAGTGAGCCATCGGCCTGTCTGTCAGCTGGTAACAAAGATGTAATATCTGCCAAAAGACTCCCCACCATTTCTATAGTATTTATAGATTGCTGAATAGCCACTGGCAAAACCAGAACTTTACAGGTGTGTGAGCTTAGCTGTAAGATTACAGGTGTACAAGAAAAAAGAGTTCTTTCAAGATTAATAATTCTCTTTTTTTTTTTTTTTTTTTTTAAAGCCTAAAGTCCGGACTGGAATAAGTAAACCTTACAATGTCAAGCAGATCAAAACCACCACAGCTGAGGAAGCAGAAGAAGCTATTAGATGTCTTATGGAAGCTAAAGGAGGTAAGCACAGCTTTCTGACTGACTTCTAAAAATCTTTAAATAAAGAAAACTGTAGGTGTATTCATCCTTCCCGTCATAGCCCAGATGCACATATTTCTATTCAGAAGCTCACCTGATCACTGCCATACACATTCTTGCAAGATGGTACCTGGTGTTCTCTGTCAGTTTTGATAATACTTTTTTTTTCCCCCCAATATGACTCAAGTTGTATATTTTGTTGTAGAACCTGTTACTAGGAGCACCTTGGGTTATTTATATCCAGATTTAGTCTGAAATATTGAAAGATAAAGATGGGATCTTACTGAACTGATGGTGCCTGTGTTAGCCCAGAGTTGCATAAAGGATATTTGCTGCTTTATTTAGTGAATACTCACTATTCCAAGCAGAACTAGAGAGCAAATACAGCTGTGGGAGAAATAACCTGGATTCTGTTCACATTTGGACAGCAAGTACAGTTGTAACCTAGATAGAAGCTTGCACCACTTCAGCTTGAATAGCTAAGCTAAAAGGCTACTCTGTGTTTAGGCTCTCTATCTAATGCCTGCAAGGGCAAGTTAGAGCAGGAAACTAGCTTAGGTATTGAAACTTAGGCAGTGTGAATGTACCCTCCAGGGCTGCAAGTAGTCTTTCTGCTGATGCTGTATGAATGAGAAAGAATGCACCATGACTCTGAGATCGCTACCTGAGTTTCTAAGGCTCTCAGTTAAGGGGAAAACCATCCCTTTTCATTTGTAAATAGAGCAAATGCAGTTTGGAATAATCCAATTTAATTAGAAATATCATAAAGTCATCTTGATGTTTGTTCCTTAGAGAGTGCTGTACATTTGTTTCTTAAATCAGATTTACTTTCTGTTAATTTTGAAATTTACATTAAGTGTTCTACTCAGCATTGGTAAGGAAACTAGTGCGGTCAGCAACACTCTCAGTCCCTTGTGCTGTAACACCTGTTGGCATTTACAGTTCTTCCTGAAGTACAAGACACACTCGGTATCACTATCTGGATTATCCAGATAAGGAAACCAGGGCAAAAGGAGACTCAGGACTTGGAGTGCAGTGCTGAACCCCCAACCCGCGTTTTATCCACTTGGCCAAATGGTGGCACAGCATTGCTGTTTTGGAATGAAATTATTTCAGACAGGGAAAGTTTTTCCCTAACTGCCTCTTATAAATGTGACAGGATTGCAAAGGTCTGTGTTCACTTCTAAAACCTACCTTCCTGGCCTGAGCCCATTCCCTGTAGGCATGCACATTTTAGGAAACATGATTGTAAAAGAAATTGTCTTGAAGCTATATTCTGATCAAGCCAAGATGCTAATTGACATTGCTTTTCAGGACTACAGGAAGATGCAGTAAAGCCTACTCTAACTAGAAGCCAAATGGTCACCAAACCCGAGCCTCTTCCCAGCATCACAAAGTCAGCATCCTTTCAAGGGTCGCAGGCAGAACCAGCGCTTGTGCCCCACCGCCCGCCACCCAAAGTTCCAACTACGAAGAAGCCAGTACCTCTGCAAAGGACCGGGGTCAGGGTGGAAAATGTAAGATAGTTGCAGCAAAATGTATCCAGCCTCCAATACACAGTGTGAATGATGGCAAGAGGCGTGGACTGTTAAACGATTTGTATGAAGTCCTGTCATTTACAGTTCTGAGCCAGCAGGAACTAAAATGATTTTTGTGTATGGTAGTCACCAAGGCATAAAAAGATACTAGGAGATCAGAAAGAAAAAAGAGCCTCAAGTTCCTTACTCGGCCATATTCAGCTTTACTATTTGTCAGTCCATTCTCTTAGATTTTGTTACTTTTTCTTCTGGTTTGTCTAAACCTTGTCGGGATTTAAGACTCATCTGTTTATCACAGTGTTTACTTTTGACCGTGTCGGGAGTGGTCTGCTCTGTATTGATTTGGGGCAGCTTCTTGACAGTATGCTGTTCTGTGTCCTGTTCAGAAACATCTAACTTTTCTCACCTTATAATGGGATTCAGCCTTTCACTTGGGATTCTGGATTCTACTCAAGAGTTCAGGTTCTTAAAAATACCAGCCTGTAGGTGTTGGGGTTTTAATCTATCTCTACAATGGAGATAATAGTTCTTCACCGCTAGAGCTGCTAAAATGAGTATTTAATGGTGAAAGCAATTTAAGTACAGGAGAGAGATAAATACAACCTTTTATATTCTTCCTTTGACAGAACCTTTGCTAGGAAGCTCTGTTCTAAGTCATTAGGACTCCTGCCTTACCTTCCTGTGTAAAGGCATTCACCCCTTCTCTATCATGGACTTTGTGCAAACTCTACTTAGCAGATTCACAAAACAAAAAATCCCACGGTGCGTGCCCTTTCCTTAAACATTCAATAACAAGGCTTCAGTTCCTAGCATCAGTGAGACATGACGAGCCATTAATGCATTTCTTGGGTTAGCTTAAGCTAAATGTCCTTCACCCTTATATATCAGAACATACCCAAAGGCATGTGCTAATGGCCCCATTAATTTAGCCCTCCCTATGCAGTCTTGCTTAAATAATATCAGTCAGCAGAGAGATGTAACAAATAAATAACGCTTCACAGCTGTGTTAATTTGGCCCAGAGCAAAATGCTCAGATGAAAGAGAGATGGTCAGAAAGAGATGTGTTTCTCATACAGGGAGTGAACAGGCTGTAGGATCCTTGTCCTCAAATGCCACTCTGTAAATGAATACTGGTCCAAGGCACGATGCATGAGAACAGAACCAAGCCGGTACAGCGTAAACCTGTGCTGTCAAGCCTCCTCTTTGTACTGCGTGTTTTTTTTTTTTTTTTTCTTCCAGTACTGTCAGCTTTTCTCAGTTATGCCATCAATAATACTCGGACTAGAAGCGACTCAGAGTTTGAGGTACCCTTTTTGTTCTCAAATTTCTTGTTCTGTTTCTTCCTCAGGCCAAGCCTACAGAAGAGCAGTTCGACCAGCAGCCAGTACAGTCTCTTTTTGGCTTGCCAGAGCCCTGTCTAGAAGCCGGAGCTATTCTTAGTCCGACCAGGATTACTCCAGTCCCTAAACCCAGAACAGCACAACCTGGGAAGCCCCAGGAGAGCAGGGGGAGCAGTGAAAGGCAGCCCCCCTCAGCAAGCGTGGCCGAGGCCAGCGCGCTGCCTCCCCCGAATGCTTCCTTTGCCCCAAAGGTGCCACCACGAAGAAAGAAGTCGGCTCCTGCAGCTCTTCATCTGCAAGTTCTCCAGAGCAGTGACAACCCACTCTTTAGTGGGTTAATGTTCAACTCCAACAACAATCCTGGGTTCTGCCCGCAGACTCGGGACTCTCACGTCCCTGCGCAGTCTGCTCTCTCAGCTCCTGTGTCCTCTGCGAGCCCAGAAAACACCACAGCTAAGCCGCTGGCACCAAATGCTGCAGAATTGATGGCTAACCTTCAGGGCCCTCCTGTACCAGAAGGCCAGCATCCACAGCTCTCAGATACCAGCTCCCTTCCAGAGAACACCAATTTTTTGGACCTGGACACAGATTCTTCCTGCCCTCTTTCCATACAGGCAGCATCAGCTGCTTCTCCAGCACACACTCCAGAAAATTTAAAACGCCCCAACTTGAAAGATTTCAGTCACTGGGTTACATTTAGTGATGACGAAGAGAGTGGTGCACTATCAGAAGGGTTCAACAAAATGCTTGTCTTGGAACAAAACAAATATACCGTGACGAACACAGATACTGATTTAGAATTATAAAATTTGTCCCCTTAATGTTCCTATAGAAATCATAATTATGATGCAAAATGAAAATAAATCTTTTGTACAAAGATTTATATCTAAGGAAATAGAACATCTGTCCATGCTCCATTTCAGTCTCATGTTTAAAGATGCTGCCCCTGGAGGGAAGTGTATAGAGTGTATACGACCTAACATTATCTACAGCTTGTTTGAAAAGTTCTTTATTCTAAGTTATTTCTTTTTATTAATCCATCTTAAGATGTTTTATTTCATTTCAGGTACAAATCATATGTGATGTTGTATGGAAAAAAAGATGTTAAGAAAAACATTTTCCTGTGAAATGTATATTTTAATTGATTTCTGTCACTTGAAATAAAGAACCCTTATCTTTAATAGTTAGGCTGCTACAGTTATTCTGGAACTAACAAAAGGGCAATATATACCAATATAACTACAGCAGTAGCACTGGTATTGTTCTGCTACTAAGTTTCTGCTGTGAAAACAAGTCTTAGATGGTATCTTCTTGTACATCTTAACTCGCTGCAGTGGTGGCAGGACCTAGTACTTACCTTGTTAAACTCATGCCTGTGTTGAAAGTAAAATGAAAGGGGGGTACTCTAAGGCTGTAAAGCAGACCCATGAGAGGTGGTGCCCCTGCATCAGGAAGAAACACCTGTTCTTATGCCAGACCAGGCAAGTGCCCCCCCCCCCCCCCCCCCCCCCAATATCACAGCAGAGCTCTTCTAAGTGCTGTGCTGTTAATGGCACTGTAATAACATGCCTCAGCCATTCTAAAAGAAGGACTGGGTAGCCTCTCAAAATACTGCTTCGACCTACAAGGAGCTCAAAGGCATCCCTAGTTGGTTTTCTACCACAGCTCCAAAATGTACCCTGGGTTTTGTTCACAGCAAGCCAATGCCAAACAATGTACTTTACAATGAAATAGCATGTGGCCAACACCAGTCCCTTTTCAAAGAACCGCTATAGCCTGCTTGTATATTATCTACGTAAATACTGTGGTAATACAGTGAATAGTTGAGACCTGCTGATGACATAGGTCGTTAGCATCCTATGTCTTATGCTAAAGAAAGACAGTTTAGTAAGTTGGTAGTTGAGTCCCTGGTCCCATGCTGCTTCTTTGTAACAAAAAAAATGCCATGTCAGTCTCTTTCTTACTTCCACAGTACAGATGAGGAAAGCACTGGTCTTGGAACCTAGCTTTATGCACGTGCAACACAGGCTGTTAACGCCCCGAACCTAAGCCACAAGTGCACGGCTGGGGCCAGCAGAACCCTCCTGCAGAGAGGACCGGTCGCTTACGGCCTGATAATGAATGGGTCCACTCACCATAAAGCTCAGCTGGGACACCAAACTGGCAGGGGGCTGGAAGCGTGCAGAGCCACGGCTCTCTCTATGCAGTTCTGCTGATGGTCAGCTCTGTGGCCCACTTTGTACCAGGGAAGGAGCAGCCGTGCGCTTCCCATTCGCCTTGGCAGCCCTGGTAAAGCCGTGCCGCAGCAGAGGGACAGGCAGCCCTGAGGAACAGCACGATTGCTGAACGGGAGCTGGGAAGGCTAAGGAAGGGAACTAGACACGGGCAACTGCATCTAAGACAGAGGACAAATTTAAGAAGCATGTGCACCACTGCAAATAAAGCTGGCTGTTGCTCAGGCGCACTGAATCCGCGCAGGGAGTGTACCTAGGAGGCAGTTACAACGCACAGAGCAAGACTTAACAGGCAAGCAACTGCAATTACCTGTACTGTGTAGGTTCTTGCAAACAGGTTTAAAAGGTGGTCATGTTCAATGGCTCAGACAATGACAGCCCAGCTAGGGGAGGCACTCCCTGTTAACCACTGTAGAAACTCCAGGCAAGTACTCCCACGTGCCTGCTTCTCCCTTACACTTACCCAGTATTCCACCAGGACCTACAGGACAAGTGCTTCAGGCGGGTCCGTAGGTCACTCACTCACCCCGCTGGGCTGACTCATGAAGTACTGCTGCTCAGCTCAAAGCAGACTGGATCTTCACAATGAAGTCATCTCTCGTTTATTAGCAAGCCAGCAGTCACGCTTCTCAGAAGCCTAAGATTTTGGCAAGGATAATCCATGGTGCTAAATGTGTCTGTTAGCTGCTCAAGCTGCGCAGGCTTTTGCCTTGCACGTGCAGTGAAACTGTACGCTATCGATGCCGTTTGTTCAAAGCCAGCAGTTAAAAATGATAAACAGATTGCAACTTGTCATGGTAACTCATTAAGAGAAGCATCAAGATCTTTTATTATTAAAGGGAGGAGACCATTTTTAAGCACTTGATGAAGCTGAAAAGCCCCTCTTGTTTTCAGATGTTTTTTGCAGAAAAAGTGTATTAAAAAAAAAGTTCAGAGATGTTTGGGTTTTTTTTTCCTCCATAGGAAAAGTAATTGACTGGTTCTCAGCTTCTTGGAACTGGGAATTAGCCATTTTCTTACTTGTAAATGCCTACCTGTTTCACTGCCACTGCCAAATCTTGAACACAAGACATCCTGTAAGAGAGGATGCTGCCTCTGTCTGAGCTCCTGCTGCCCTCCTCCACTCCCCTATTTGCCAGACACTTTACAAAAATCCCCAAAACCTTCAAAGGCCAAACCAATAAAACGCAGTGCTAAGCTTCTCATGGGAGTGTCAGTTTAACGTGGCAGCAGGCCAGTGAATAATGCTGAAGCAAGATAGTTGTTTCCCTACAAGATGACACTGAGCCTTAGCCTCTGCGTTCTCCTCTTAAAAAAAATTACAGTGAATATTTATGTGCACATTTCAGTATAAAACATTAAGAGCAGTAAAAAAGAAAGAGGATGTTATATGACCATATCCAACATTTTCTGCAAAGATAATTAACAGCTCTAGGACAGCTAATTTACATGTTAATGAAAGTGTTAGCAGGAAAGCCAATTAAAGTGGATTTATACAAGTCAAATAAAATCTGCTTTATTGCTCTTCTTGAATAAGAGAAGTATGTAGCCTTTAGCATTATATCTTATGTCTATGTATGTGGCAAGCTGCCCATTAAAGTATGAATCCCTGCAGCTAGCTGGTTTATACTATCGGTGACAGCATACACTGCTCAATCGCAGCAAATGAAGGGAAAGGAACAGACAGTCCAGCTGAAAAGGTTACAGCAAAGAATGAGGAATCTCCTGTCTCAATATATTATCTTCCATACTGGTGCCCAACACCCCAGCCAGGTGTTTTTCAGAGGCAGGTGCTTGTGACCTGGCTTCTGGTTTTAATGCTCAGCAGCTAAGCAGGGCCAGACTTGCTCTGCCTTTAGGAAAGTGCTGCCAAAACCTCAGACTGCAGGAGACGGTGATTCTTTCCTTCTCACTCAGGATTAAGCCAGGCCCCAGCACAATGTGAAAAGAGGCTGAGTAACCTGAACCATCGTTAGCTGGCGTCCGCAACTAGGGAACCCACAGCACAGCTCTGCCCTCAGCTCTGCTGCCTGTTCTCACTGGGACATTATCAGTGGAAACCAGTGCCCTCAGTGATAGCTACCAGTCTTGAGGGCCACATAGTGGGTGGTAGGGAGCAGCCATCCCATGACAGTTTTCAAGTTGTGAACCCAGCACTTGGAAATCTTAAAACTGCTGACACTGGCTATGAAGCCAGGCATGACTGGTTTACCAGATCCTAGATGCAAGTACATAAGCGTCTGTGTGATTATTTAATGTGAGAGACTTTGGCGAGGGACTAACGCCATGTGAGCTTGCCCAGGACCCTGTAGTGCAGCAACTTGAAGTTGCTACAGGCATCCGGGTGGTTCAGCTGCATTCGTGTTTGGGGTGGGTGTGGTTCTCTTTGGTATAGCAACTGCCCAATTTAGCTTTTTCAGGTGGATGATCACTGAAACAAACAAAAAGGGAGAGAACCAAGCCCAAGATACTGTTCCGAATTTCCACTGTGCACAAAACAACACTGTTGCTTTTTCCTTTTTGTCCAGAATTGACATTTTCACCAGATGGAAAATTTCTAGCTAGCTGCTCTGCCTGGCACCATGGAGCACAAATCACAGTGAAAGCCAGTTTGCTCTACTGTAATCACAGCAATTAAAAACCTGATGATTGTTGCTACTAGAAATACCAACACAGTTATACAAGAGTGCTGGACAACAAGTGCACGAGGATTGACAAACTCCTATTAGCCCACGCTTCCTGTCTTACTATTTTAGTCTCAGATGCCACAATGCAGACAAAATACCATCTTCTCAGACAATTCACACATACCTGCTAGCTACATCTGCAGCTGGGTTCCCAGCTAGATGGGATTAAGGGCATAGTTTCAGACCTAAGAATTTACATAAAGGCACTATTCTGAATTAACGTGACAGCAGGGAAACACGAAAGCACACATTTCTAAAGGGCAGCAGACATGAATGCTACGCAACAGACCTTCTGGCCCTCAAACCAATGTCTGTACATGGTTTAGAGGGCACTTTTGCAAAATCTAAAAGCACAACTGAAAAACTGTTCGGTTTGGCAAAACTGATAACCGGCTGCACCCCCCTGTACTATGCCTCTCACAGAAGATGAAGGGTAAACATTACATTCTTCCAGCACAAGACAAATAATTAAAAAATAAAGCAGGTCTTCAACAAAAGTGAACATGATCCAGAGCATTCATTTGGCAGATCATTCCCCTTTAATACATTTTGTGGCATATCTAATACATTTTTAAAAACACATTTCATTACTATATTCAAAAAAAAACCCAAACCAAACAAGCCCCCCCCAAAATACTAGCTTTAAAAGTTACACATATATACATACAGTTACAAAAAGGAGAAAGTTGCCTCAAGAGTTCCAGTTACAGTAGCAAAACATAGATGCATTTACTGAGATTAATGTGTAACGTAATTGACCCGAATCCCTGTAAGCCACAGAAGTCTATTAAAATCAATACAAGATTTGTCACGCTAAACACGCATTCAGTTATTAGAATTCTTGTCTATTCACAACGAATTCCACATATCCTGTACTTTGTGAATACAAAGTGTTCTAATATATTTACACTCTGAAGTTTAAACCACAGTGTAAAAAGGATAAAGATCTTTAGAAGTTATGACAGTTCTGTTAAATTTTCTACCTGGAATACTGCCATGCAGTGTTCTTACCTACACCTCAGTTAGGGGTCAAAATGCTCTTTTTACTAGTGTAGTGCTGTACGTTCTCTGTACTACTCTCATGAATTTTACTTTGCAACTCCAGCGGGTCAAGGCACAACTTCCAGAAGTGCATTTTCAGATGTAGCGTCCTCCTGGGCTGCAGTGCTCTCAAGTGGGAACAGCTGAGGTGGCCTCAGGACCTGGCAGGACTGCAATGGCCGCTGGTGCCTGCACCAAGCCCATGCAGAGCTGCGAAGCGCATCCCGCCTCTTTGGTAGCTTTCATAGCCATAACGTTAAGGCCAGTGATATTAGATCCATCTCACATAAGTCATGCTAAGAGACATCTTAAGCCTGTCATCAATACAGGCCCTATTTAACAAGTGGTCACCTAGGGCAGTATAGCCTAATCACAGCCTACGTTTGTTTTCAGAGAGGGTTGGGGGTGGAAAGAAAGGAAGGAAAGAGACCACAATTAGACTAGGCTGCTTTTAACTACATTACAAACTATTTAAGACTTTAAAAAACAGTGGCTGAGGGCTGCCATTTTTTTTTTTCCTAAAAATACTTATTTCTCACCAGTACTGTTAAGGTATCCTTAACATAAACATAAATAAGACAGTTTTTCTCTATATCTACACCAATAAATACACTCGGACTTCAGGAAACCAAAACACCTGGGATCTTCTGCATTTCAAGTGGGAACTTACGACCACCTGAATTTTTTCCTGCTTTACTTTTTCTCTACCTCAGCTCCAAACTCGAAGCATCAGCTTTTTTGTCAGGGCCTACATTTGTGTTACTCCACTTGAGCATTTTCAGTGCTGCTCTTTAAATCAGCTAAAGAGTTTCTAAATTAGTAACATGAGCCAGGGATTTGAATGTACCATCTTCTTGGTCTGTCCCAAGAGTAAAGCAGAAGAGCTAAGCCTCTGTTCTATATTTTCCATGTTAACAAGCACAGAACTGCCCTGAGTCTGACCAGATACACACTGTCCTAAAGAAATCAATCTCACAGGTTGCTAAGATTGAGAGAAATGTACAAGAAGGTGAACAATTCTTTTGTTTTGTTTTCATTTATACAAACAGATTAAAACAACTACAGTTGTCTATGCAAGACAATCTACCAACCTATCTCTTTCTCACACAGAAAACACATGCCATATTTGTTAACAGATCTGGGTGGTCTATTAAATGAAAAAGGCAAATTTCAAAAACTCCTGTAATTGGGCCACTAGACCAAAACGCTATCTTCATTCACTTGGACAAATTTCTTCAGGCTCCAGTCAGACTACCTAACATGGACAGGAAACCAAAGCTTTGAGGCAGCCACATGCTGCTTCTCCCCTTACAACAAATAACCACCTCAGTTAATTGTTTCTGATTATCTCTATAAGACTTTAGTCCTAGATGTATATTTACCTTAATGAGACCACCTACCTCCAGAGCAAGATTTTTTTTGCTAAAAGACAATATCCCGGGCACTCTCCATAGTCTAGCTGTGTTGCTCCAGAGGGATATCTGTAGACAAAGTGAAACTTCTCTTCACTGAATCCCCATCCCCTCCCAGCCAAATTGCTGGAGAATTTACACACGTTTTATTGACAGATCATCATCACTCTAAGCCAACACACATTTTCTTTTTGCCAAGTTTATAGGACTTCAGTTTGTATTTGTTTTGAATATATTTTATAAATAAGTTGGAGAGGTGTCTAAGTCAGAGATGTACTGAAAATTATTTTAGCAGCAGATACTACTGACATAACATCTTTGTAGTTCTGCAGATCCCCTAACAAATGTTAGGAGAACTTACTGTGTTACACCAAATGGAGGAAATAAGCAGACAAGGATGGCAAAAACTCAGTCTCCAAGTTCTTGGGCTAAAACGTCCTGAATGAACTTCAATGTACGTTGGTACAGGAAAGCATCCTTCTTCTTTGGCTTACAAATATTTAGATGATTAACATCCACTGGAATAAGGTCTCCAATTCCTAAGTCTGGGAGAGGGAAAAAAAAAAAAAAAAGAAGAAAAAACTAAAGTTCGTAAGATCACCTAGACTGAAAAGCACATCTTGCATTAGCAATTTCTCTCTCAAAAGCGACTTCTCCTGTCTTCAGTTTAACTGCTTTGTCTTCATTTTTTTTTAATGTGCTAAAAGCATCAGCACACACTGTTATAGTCAGATAGAGCTATACATTGCTACAAACCCCACACTGGTAAACCATTAGGTCAGAGTTCTACTATCTTTATTGGGAATATACAAACGTACTTTTCTCCATACAGACAACTTTGAAGAATCAAAACTTTGTTTACCAGCACCTGACTGACAGCGAAGCCCTGACCGAAGTTTATGCATTGACATGAACAAGGATAGGGTTTAATCCAGGGTATCCAGATTCTGATCACCACTAATTGCCCATATTCCTTATGAAATACTTTGATGGGGAGTTTAAAAACGAACCTGAAATATGCCACAAATCACTACATACATATCCAGGGAAATGAAAAATTTACATTGCTTAATTGTAGAATACAAGTATTCCATTTTCTGCTACTGATTTTGGGGCACACTACAGCGTTTATTCTTTCCTGACAGCTATCATTACTAGTGAACTTTCCAGTTAGGATGCTGTGACTGCCACATTCCAGTTTATTATCTATTCACTCAACCTCCTGAGAAATCCTCCATTTTGCTTGGAACTCTGTATCTTTAACCACATAAAATTACATTAGAGCAGGATGAAGTTTGCTTTCATGTGCCCAAGCATGCGTGTAAGAAACAGTAAGCGTACAGCTTGTCAGCCTGGGTTTTGAACAACATTAGCGGTGTGCCACTGAACCGCCACGTACCCTTCTAAAGGCTTTCGAGAGCTCATGTGCTGCATTGTGTGTCATCTCTAGAAGAGAAGAAATATGCTACAAAATTACAAGTGCACAGTGCTTATTTGTGCACTCTGTTATTCAGCCCTCTTTTTCATTTTATTTTGTTAAATCAAAAAAAGATGAATGCCCAGTTTTTCAGTCCTCCCCACCAAAGTTGTATCAGCACCATTTTTGCAAACAATTGCTTCATGAGAAGACATACTGAAAAAATACTGCTAAATATCAACTCAGGAAAACAGGGATGTATAGCGTGCCTTTTTCAGAGCAACTAACCTTGCATTTAACCTAGTGGATTTAGCTGGTGGAAAGCCTAATCTAACACCCAACGAAGCAATGGTTTCTGTTCAAGGCCTTACAAGTACCTTGGGCAGTGCAGAAGAGGGTTTTGCTCAGGGAAAACCTGAAAATATCAGACTTAAAACAATTCTCTAAGTTGAACACCCATAAACAAAGCAAGAGAAAACTGTCTGGTTTTCCCTTCTCCTACAAAAGGCAAAAAGATGGAGGGAACTCTTCAGGAGGAAAACTCTATTGCTTGAGTACCTGAGATATGGAAGATAAAGGTTTCTTAACACCAAAAAACAGCTTTGTGACTTTTTCCTTCCATTAGCAGTTTACTAATTTTCTTTCTTATTTTTTAAAGGAGAAAATAGCTGGAATTTGCGAGAGCTTCTGAAACACTATTCAGCCTACCTATATGAGGATAAACAACAGTTACTCATAATTACAGAGGAAAGGACTACAGCAATGTAACATTAGACCAGGGTCTACCCTGCTTTTTCAATACGCAAGTGTTACTCACATTTAGAAAAATCAAAACAAACAATTGCTATTCTAAGATATAAATGTAGCTGCCTCTGATCTCAGCAGGGAGACTGTAGTTTAAACACAGCCAAAAGTTTAAACAAAAAACCCCACAACGTAACAGATGTATTTTTCTAGGTCCTTCTACCATTGCATTTACAATCCTTCCTCATTATCAATGCTTACATGAATATATACAAAATTAAATAAATTAAATGGCTTTTTGACTTACTTGCTGATTCCAGAGGTACAACATGCAGTTTTATCATGCTGCCTATGTGTGTTGGTAAGGTTTCTGCAAAACTTAGCACTGAAAATTTCTTCTCTTTGGCAAAAGACAGGAAGTCATCATTCAGCTCTTTAAGGGCAGGAGAATCTGAGAAAGAGCACCATAATTTTTGCAGTGTTATCTTGAACATAAGATTATAGCATTTGTCTGGCAAGACCGCATTCCTAAAGAGATGTTTTGGAAAAATTAATACTCCAGTAAAAGGAGTAGCATTTTGTTTCTAATCCCTTTTTCCAGCTATCATATGCAACAACTGTTTATTTGTGCATAGCATGGAATTTGTTTAGAAGAGTCTAAAGTCCAGCACATGTTGAGTTACTACATTGCTAAATGGCCCCAACTACTCTTCTATAAACTTGCTCTGACTCCCTTTTTCCCCTCGCCTCTGCAATCAAATGAAACAGTTACTCAGAATTACTTACAGTAATTCAACACACAACCCAAAACATAAAAGCGGGTTTGTTATTTTTATCCAGCTTTTTCTGACAGCACAATAAAAAAAAGCATCATGAACAGATTAGCATAGATCCCCACTGTTAAATGATAGCAAAGTGAGCGTACCCTTGCTGAGTTCTTTAACCTCCACAGATGGAAAGAGAAGATATCTGGCATTTATAGAATATTCAGCCAGCTGGGAACCATGGTGAGGTACGCTATAAAATATGATTCCTCTGGTGTTGTTTACGATTTTATCCATTTCTGGATTCTTGGAAGCATCCACCAGCATCTTTTTGACTAGAAGACCTGGCAACAGAAACTGAATTAATGCAGGGATTTAAACCACTGTGAAAGTAATGATTGTGCTATATTTTCCATCAAACAACTAACCGTATTCTTGCCTCGGTTGATAAGTCCTTAGTTTGTCAAATATGTGAGATTAAGTTGAAAAAAACCAAACCAAAACTGAGGAGGCATAAAAATAAAATGTCAATGAATGATGCAAATCCAATTTTGGTTTGCTTTAAGCGTTGCTAATGACATTTACTATATGCCTGATCATGGAGAAAATTTTGCCCCTGGATTCCCATTTACATGAATTTCAACTCATTGATTTTGTGTTTTTAAAATCAACACAGTAAAAACAAACAGCAATAAAAATCCTTTCAAAATGTATATGCTACTGAATATAATGTATTAACAAAGTAGAAATCTATTTTCCATTTTTAGGTCTTTGCAAAGTTTTTAGATAAACTATTCTGCGTAATTGCATTTCAGACTGAATTTGGTTAACAGCTTATTCTGAAATATAACAGCAAATAAATCCTTTATATCAAACAGGCAATGTCCTTACCACCCATGCTATGTGATACCCACACCAGAGGTCTGTCTCCAATCCCAGCAGCTCTGAGCTTGTCAAGAAGCTCATTGCTCCTGTAAGCAATAGACTTCCTGCAAAGAAACACACAAGCATGATGAAGCATGACAGGTTAAAACACAATGTTAAAACAGCATGACTTTTCAGTGCTGCATGTTCATGAAAGTGAATTAGGTACATAAAACATTACTTACTTAATTATTGTTGCTACATTGAAAAGTGCCAGAAACTTTTGTAAGGTTGGCTTCACAAGGACAACAGGAATTGAGCTAAATTCAGTTTCTTGATTTGGCTAGAAAGTTTTATTTTAATTTCACTCACCACTCATTTCCTTTAGCTTTAGTTCGACAAATGTCCTTACGGAGTTTTAGATAGTTTCATTTACACATTGTAACAAAATTATGCTTCCACTTTATGAAGCATCATCAATGCATAATGAACTTTATCCCCTGAAACGAGAATATACCTAATGTCTGACAAAAATGTATTTTGCTAAACAACGCTCAAAATGTGGAGCAATGTATAGGAATTTAGTAACTAAGTGCATGATCAATGAATACATTAAAAAAATCACAGATAATGTCTGTTATACTTTCCAGACAATCAAACAGAAGACCTTTGGACAATGAAAACATCAGGATATTGGAGCAACCACTGTCCAAAGTAATTCACTTCATCTCTATTGGCTCTCAGCATTCTCACTAGAAATTGCTTTTATAACACATAAGAAAAGGTTACTCGAATGTGTCTTTTTCAGCTGAACAATAGGCTTTAGGATAGCTGAGAGACATAAAAATTCACTTTTGAAACAGTGAATGAGCCTATACATTTAGAGCAATCATAACGTTGTGATTCTACTGCTACATCTTTGTTCCTGCTAGTTAAAAATATCTTCAATATCTTTCACTTTTTATTAACCATATCAAATTATAAAATAATCAAATACTATGCTTGGGTGACCATAAATAGCTGGTAATGTTATTTTCTATTTTGTAATAAAAAAGACATTATCTTAAAATAAATACAGAAATCTTTTTCAAATTTTCTTCCATTATAGTTACCCCAGATGGACACAGGAAAAAAGTTCTCTTAGAATCATAGAATTTTTTAGGTTGGAAAAGACCTTTAAGATCATCCAGTCCAACTGTAAACCTAACACTGCCAAGTCCACCACTAAACCATGTCCTTAAGCGCTACGTCCACATGTCTCTTAAATACCTCCAGGGATGGTGACTCAACCACTTCCTGGGCAGCCTGTTCCAGCTCTTGACAACCCTTTCCGTGAAGAATTTTTTCCTAATATCCAATCTAAACCTCCCCTGGCACAGCTTGAGGCCATTTCCTCTCATCCTATTGCTTGTTACTTGGGTGAAGAGACCAATACCCACCTCGCTACAACCTCCTTTCAGGTAGTTGTAGAGAGCGATAAGGTCACCCCTCAGCCTCCTCTTCTCCAGACTAAACAACCCCAGTTCCCTCAGCCCCTCCTCATAAAGAATTGGGCTCTAGACCCTTCACCAGCTTTGTTGCCCTTCTTTGGATGTGAAACAAGGTACAAGGTCCCTCTACAAGGCCCAGTCTTCTTTGGACCTTGTAAAGGTAACCACCTACGTGTTTTTTACCGTCATTGTTCTGCCTAATTTCAAATAGGCATATTAACAGCCTGTGCTGGTTTTGGCTGGGGTAGAGTTAATTTTCTTCATAGTAGCTAGTATGGAGCTATGTTTCAGATTTGTGCTGGAGACAGTGTTGATAATACAGGGATGTTTTAGTTACTGCTGAGCAGTGCTCACACAGAGCCAAGGCCTTTTCTGCTTCTCACCCCACCCCACCAGTGAGTAGGCTGGGGGTGCACAAGAAGCTGGGAGGGGACACAGCTGGGACAGCTGACCCCAAGTGACCAAAGGGATATCCCGTACCATAGGATGTCATGCTCAGCATATAAAGCTGGGGGAAGAAGAAAGAGGGGGACATTCGGGGTCATGGCTTTTGTCTTCCCAGGTAACTGTTATGCGTTATGGAGCCCTGCTTTTCTGGGGATGGCTGAACACCTGCCTGCCAAGGGGAAGCAGTGAATGAATTCCTTGTTTGGCTTTGCTTGCATGTGAGGCTTTTGCTTTACCTATTAAACTGTCTTTATCTCAACCCACAAGTTTTCTCACTTTTGCTCTTCTGATTCTCTCCCCCATCCCACCGGGGGGGAGTGAGCGAGTGGCTGTGTGGTGCTTAGTTGCCAGCTGGGACTGAACGATGATACAGCAATGTCTTCCTTATTTTTTCCCTGTTTACGTGCTTTCTTTAATGCAATAATTGCATTGATCCTTCGTATATCCATAGGGAGGAGGGAATGAAAAAGTACCAAGTTCCCAGCCTATTATATGCATGCTGAATTTTTTTCTCCCCTACACAAAACATCATAAATTTTCAGATTCTTAACCTGTAAGCAGTCATGTATATGCCTCCACTGAGTACACAAGTTGAACCTACAGTACTAGTTACATGCTTAAGTATCTGCATAAGTGTTTGAAGGACTCAGCTTAGGATCTGATTTAAAGATCACCAAACTCAATTACTAAGCCTAAAATCCATTCAAGACAAATAACCTTTACAGGTTCAAAGTATTTTTATTTTTTCGAAGGAACGTGTTTGGAGGTAGCATCTTCCTCTGACCTACCTGGTTCATGTCAGTAAAAATACAATTCCTCTGACACGGACAATTACAGTATCTGACCAAACCAGATACAGTTGCTGTATCTTATCTATCAAAGACTTATATCAACCTCTTCCCAGGGATTAACACTTCTTGAATAAAATTATATGCTTCATTTTATCGTGAGTATAAAGGCAGAGTACAGTGATTTTTTTGCTGTGCTTATGAAGTGTTATTGGGTCATTTTAAGTTTAAGAAATATTCCCCTTAGGATATAAAATTGATGTTATATTTACATCAACTAATAGCATAATTTAGTGTCTCCCCTAAACATGAAGCAGAACAGACTGTAAGAATTTAGGAAGTTGCCACAAGTAGTTATCCATGAGGCTAAAAAGCTCAAGCACACCATGACTGTACCTAATGTTTTTCCAAACTTGATTTTCAAATGCAACAGGAAAAGTTAAATTCACTGTTTCACACCAGGTGATTCCAAGATCAGCTTTACAGGTCTCCCTCCTGCCCCCGCTCCAAACTGTGGACACTACATTTGTTACCTGTGAGCCTCAACAGGACATTTTGCTTTCCAGTCACTCAAATGGGTGTCATATTCCACAGATATGATTCTAAGGGCAGGACAGTCTGAAGCCAGCCATGTCTAAATTAAAGAAAAGCGAAACCAAAAGGAGCTTGTAATTGAAGTACTTAAACTCTTGAAAGCAATTTATCAGCAATGGAGCAAAGATGTTACTATGGGGACAATATCAAGCAAGATCTCTGCTCTTCAGGTAGTCCCCAAATACATCTTGCACCTAGACTGTTAGACTTTTATTACATGCTGGTGAATTCTATCTAGCCTGTTCCCCAGCCACAAAGTAGGTAAATGATGGAGATGGATTACTAACTCATGCATTCCTGGCTCCCTCTCCTGGGCGAAACAAGAATTACTAAGATTACCAACAGGACCAATCAGTTCAAATTTTACAGAGATACTTCGGTGGTTATACCAATTTGAGTTGCTTGAAGCAGTTAATTATTTATTTACCAACAATATTTGAGTAGCAATCTGCAAAAATTGAAGTACCCAGACACCTATGTGAGAAAGGATACTTAATTTAAAATGCAATTTTATGTATCTTATTCCTAGCAATAACATTCCATCAAAAAAAAAAAAAAAAAAAGAGATCATGAGGAAAGCAGCCATTGCCTCCTCTTTCACTAGCAGAAGAATGATGGTGAGAACATTAAATTCAGCAGGGATTTTCCTTTGTAAGAACAACCTGTTCAAAATTTCAGCTTGCTAACAAAAATCTGTCAGGAACTTGGAAAATGCTACTTGTATAACAGATTAGAAATCATTTGATTCAAAATAGACAACTGCAAGACAGTGTAATTCTAGATCCTCTAGATAGCTCTCATTAACAAGAAAACAGCAGCCACATATGAAAATGTTATTGTCTTTTTACCTTTGGCCAGCACTGACTATAGTCCTCTTCCCCTTCTGAAGCCTTTTTATCCAAATGCCGGTCAATGTCTTGCTGTCGCCAGGTTTTAAATGCTGCTCCCAAAAGACCATGAACAAAAAGGATGTCTGCTCTGATGGGCTGACTGATACAGAAAAAGGAATTTTGAAGAGATGCATGGTACATATTCTTTAAGCAAATTAAATTTACACAGAACTTTTAACCTAAGGGATGCCTTGCATGGTTGCATGGGATGGTTGCTATTTTTAACACTATATGTGATTTCATATCTTACGGACAACACTTCATGACATTTCATATTTCAAAGAGGATACTCAGATCAAGACAAAAAACAGGGATCTGCCCAGAAGACAGAGATATAAAAAGAGGTATGGAAAGTACCCACCTCACAAGTTGTATTTTTCTATAATGAAAAACACCATTCTCTCCAGCTACTGCTAATGCAGCTTGATAGTTCCAGCTTTATCATCAAATTAGATCCTCACTGTAACCTGACTAACACCAGTGACCCAGGCAATAGTTGCTACTAAGCGCCTTACCATGTTGGAGACTGCTTCAGTCCCAGATACACAATCACTATTAAAAGAAGCTGAAGCTGTAAATTTACTGCACCTTAGGCCAACATGTGCTGCTGCCAACAGAATAATTACAAGGCACTGTACGCCAAGACAGCCAGTGCAAAGGTTAAATGGTTGCAACATGTGCAAAGCAATAATTCATCTCAGTTTGTGTTTGGACTTTTCCATGCAGTACAATAATACTCCTTTCATGGCTGCAGACTGCTCCCATCACTTCTATTGTTCTCCTATTTGAGAATCTAAATTCAGTCCTCTCAACCCACCAAAGAACAGGAGGAGAAGGTGACGTGAGTACAGCAGCACTCTGATGTCAACTCTTCCAAAGTTTCATACCTGAACAGTATTAACAAGTAAGTCAAAGCACAGCATGTTCAGTATCTCCTTCTGCTTTACCTGCTACGATATTGTGGATGCAAGACGTAAACACCATCTGGATACTTTTCTTTCACTGTGTCCCTGTCTAGATTAGCCAAAGCTCTGGATGCATGAGAAGACTGAATGACATGTGGGGATTTCATTACTTCAGCAAGTACAGAAACCCAACCTACATTGAAAAAATAAAGTGGCAAGTTAACTAATTAGAAACATCATCCAAACAAAAGAATTCAGAAACATCATCCTTCAAAGTATACTTGTGAAAATAGATGTTAAAACTTAAGAATGGTAACATCAAAACAAATTATTTCAGTCCACTCTCTTTACTGCAGGAAAGCCAATGCTAGATAAGTGGAACCTCCTAAATGCAAAAATCCAGAGATCTGAAGGAGAACCCCTTCTCAGAAGAAAAAGAAAGTGTATCAGCAGGTCAGTGCAGTTGTCAGAGAACAGATCTTGAGCCTCTTTTTGCAGGTAAAATGCAAGAAAGACAGAGAAAAGAAATGTCCCAGAGAGAAAATGAAGCTTAAAGCATAAGAAAGACATAGAAAACAACCCACAGGAATAATGGCAGGTGGAAAAATTGACGCTTGCTGTGAACGTACAAGCATTTCTAATTTTAAAATCCAGTGTGTGAAAACCTGTTTAAGGGATTAAAATGTCCTTGCTATTCTAAAAAGATTATACTATTTATACCTAAGAAACATAAGAGAATTAATGAAGGAAACCTTTGAATACATTCCTCAATAAAATTTTAAGTCATAGCTACCTCAAGAAAAAACAGACACTTTATAATACTTTACTGAAGATGTAAAATATAGTTTCTTAGACATGGATGGGGATGTTCACAGACTACTGAGAAATGCAAAGGACTACCTTCCCCCCTCCCCGACACATATATTTCTTTATAATCCTGATAAATCTTGTTGCTGCTAGTAAGAGTAGTCTACAAATCACAATTACATTAAAGTCAAGTTCATAAATAAAACCTGGGAAGACTTGGAAGAGAGATTTTTCCAATGGAGGTTAATTTGAAAAAGAAGAAACAATTTACTTAATGAGCACTGTTTCAAAATCATGCACAGTACATTGTTATTAGTATAGCCAGTATGTTGCTAATTCAAAAGTAGTTCACTGTGGAATTAGGAAAAGAATTAATTGACATGTGAGTTTTGTTTAAATGCAAGTACCTTTGAGAACTGCCAAAAAATATCTTTTTAAAGAATTATGTATTTAAATTACATTTCTAAGCAGAACAGATGTTGACCACTGTGCAAATTCTCCTTAAGAAGAACACTACCTAAAAATCTGTTTTCAGTTCTCTAAACACAATGAAAGACTGCCAAGCTAGTCTGCTTAAAACTAGCAAGGTCTCTGGTTTTGCATTTCTCTTAAATGAGCCAAGATGAAGGGTCAAAAATAGTGTTCAGAATGCTTCTGCCCCCAGATACCCCATCACAGCTACTACACAGTGCATCATTGCTTTTCTTCCTCTTCCTGTGCCAGCAGTTTTTGCAAAGGAAAAGAGCTTTAGAGGTTCTTTCTTCTTATGCATCATCCAGCAACAAAAGAGAAGTCCTATCAACTCTTGACCAACAGCATCCAACTGCTCACCTCTGGAGTCTGGTTCACTGTCTAAAATTCCATTTGTACCGAGAGCTCTGCACCAGGGAGCTGCTGACTATTCTGTTACAATCTCTTCCTCTACATGTACGATTTTAACAGTCATCATAAGAATGTAAAATGGTGCTAGAGCTCAGATCAAAGGCCTTTGTAGTTCAGCTGTCTTTCTCCAAAAGTGAGCAGTAATGGAAGTTGCAGAACAATAAAAGAAGAGAGCAATAAAAGGGCAAGTATATAGTTCTGATTCTCCACTATACCCTCTGTTTTCTACAATCAGCTTGACTTCTGTGTGTAGAGCTTTATTGCCTTTTTTTTCCATGAATTTGTCTAATCGCTTTTTGAAGCTTTGTAAGTCTTCAACAATCACAATGTTTTGTGGCAAGTTTTAGTTTGGTCATGCACTGTATGGAAAAAAAAAATTTGTTTGTTCTGCCTCTTGATAATTTAATGTACAAGAACCTTTGGTCTTGCATTATGAGAAACAGCAGATGCTCATTCCCTCTTTGCCTTCTCTACGCCAGTGAAGATTTTACAAATCTCCATCATAATCTCCTTCAGTCACTTTTTCATACTAAGTGTCTTAGTCTAGTTATTTGCTCTTTCTACCATAGCCATTCTGATTTTTCATCACCCTCACCTTTCCCTGTGCCTTTGCTGCTACTTCTTTTCGAAACAGGGAGATTTAAAATGCACACTGTGTTTAATAGGCAGACACCAGCTCGGACGTATACAAGGGCCTATTGATATTTTCTATTTTTCTTTTGATTTCTTTCCTAATAAAACATTGGGAATTATTAATTTGGTACAGAACTAGAAGGAATAATTTCATTGTGATACTTAGGGGGTATTAGAAAAAGGCGCATCAGAGCAAAGCTTAGCAGAAGTTACCAGCGTAACACAAAACAAGGGAGGGCAGGAAGGCATGTTTCACTTTGTTCCAAAAGGTAAGGACTGAAAGCTGGTCTGTTCCTTTACAAGACTAAAACACAGTCAATTGGGGGGGAATTAAAAAAAAAAAAAAATCTGCAAGGTAGATGATCTGTAAGAGTAGGAAACTCAAAAGATTTTTGCCAGTAATGTGAGCCGAACATCAACCAAGTCCCAATTTTCACCATCCATCAGACTTAGAGCACCTCTGTAGCACTGATGTATATTGGCTAGAAAGCATACAGGAGTTTTTAATCAACACCATCTAAACTGTCTATATTTTTTGTATTTAAAAAAAACCCCAACATCTCCCCACCCCCCCCAAATATAAAAAAACATACCACTGCCACAGTCTGTTGCATTTTACAAAAGCACTGAATCCTCCAAAAATTTTAGAATAGAAATCTGACATTCAGACTGCTTGCACTTGCTTTCCTTTTACCTGCACGTACTATGGATGAATGAAGGCGTTCATCCAAAGCCATATTTCCAATAATGCGAATTATGTTCCTTTGTATTTTTGCTGAATCTTTACGCAGCTGGTATATCCTCTGTAGTAGCTGGAGGCCTCCTTTAGCTTCAATTTTATCACAGTGAGAAGAAACCTACCATTATACAGTAAATACAATGACAGTAAGTAGATGTTCTGCAAAAGGTTCTTTGAGATGCTGTTAATTCACAGATTAGGGAATTTTAAGGAGCCGATAATGATGCAGAGCCCTTATTACATAGAAATTCTTATTAATCTAGAATTTATTATGCCCCAGTTGAAGAGGAAGTAAATATTTAACATGTTAAATGCATGATTTCTATGGATTGACAACCTGAAAGATGCTAAGTACCATGACTCTACTCTCCTCCACACCTGAGGGAGGTGAGATTGCTCTCACTTGTGTGATCAAATTTCAGCTGAAGTTCAAGAGTCTGAACAGGACAATTGTATGCATTTGTTAAAGCACTATCTCAACCAGAGCTACGTGTCTGTTTACTTCCTAAACCGCAATCATTATAATCCCTTCTCTTTGAAATGTGAAGGTATGTCTACACTCCAAACAGTACTGCTATCATTACTGATCTTAAAGGCAACAATAGATTCTAGTCCAAGCAGAATGAATATGCACTAATTAGTTGCAGTGTCAACTACTGACATTGGCCAAATGCTTATGTCTTGAACATGTTGTCTACAGTGCTTAAAAATGTGTGGTAGTTATGGAACTGCTGATGTCCTCAAGCCTGTGGCTTTCAACAAAGACACACATTCGGAATGAGTACAGTCACAACTTTTTTAAACCAAAAATCTGGAACATAACAAATTCTAGACTAACTCAGAATTTCTAGGTATATGGAAGATGTGAAAGGAATACTGGCAAACTGCACTTCACCCATCCCTACTACCAATAACAATCTGGTATTCTCAACAGTGTTTCTCAGTGTTCTAGGCTTCTGAACAATTAAGTGCACACTGAAGAGTGCAGCAACAGGAATCAAGAAGAATCATTGTTACACAAAATCTTCCATACTCTTCATCTGTGTCTGCAAAGAACAGACTGGTCCTGGGAATGCACTGTACCAGCTGCATGCTGTGCAACATTCTGCCCAAAGGCAGTGACCTTTGTGAATAGCCAAGGTTTGCATTCCACTCTAGCTTCTGATTAGAGTGAATTCATGAGGCTACTTTGCTTTCTGGAAACGTGGCATTAGAGCTAGATTAAGAGCCATAAGAAGAGACCGCTTGTAAGCTTTCTGAACTGATGTACACCAACTCATACAAATCCACACACACTTTGCACTGAGAATTTCACATCATCAGTATCTTTCTTACTGAGAAGCTGCAGAGCAGAAACACTGTTTCCTCATGGTATCTATCTCCAATGACTTTGAGTGTGAGTGGGAGGTAGCCCTACACAGACAAGACTTGTTAAACCCACCTGGACTTCAGGCATTCTCTCCTGCTTTTCTGTGTCAGAGCTGCCCTTTTACTTCTTGAAAGACATACACAGGTATACTACAGGGGAACTTATACAGGCTAATGGGAAACAATAGCAGAACTTACATACACTTCCCACGAGAAAAAAAGAGTTTGTTACGCTGCCTTCCAATTCACATCAGTCTCGGTTGTCTGAACATCCTTACAGAAGGGGTGAGGGGTAGGAGACAAGGAAATGGCAACTGCTTCCCAATATATGAGACAGCATTGGAAATGAATGTTTATAAACATAGCTTTTCAGTTATAGTTTAAAGGACAAATTACCTTAGAATGCTGTACTAAAGCTTGCAAGCAAAAGAGTTCCACTGTCTCTGAAGGGATTTTACTCAATGTTTCACAATATGGAAGCCCATTTCCTCCAAAACACCATAAGCCTCCCTGAAATGAGAATCAGTAAAAATTACACCACATTCCAAATGGCTACATAAAATAAGCACTTCTAAACTAAAATGTTAACTGTGTAATGATCTATAGAAATTGCTATAAAGAGTGCACAGCATGCATGCATTTTTCAAAACGTACAAATTACACAACAGTACACCATAAAAATAGATATTTTTAACTGAAAATATTAAATAGATTTCCAGTCAGTAGTCTCCGTAGTCTATTAACTTCAAAACATACAATAAAGGAGGAGAATGTAGGATTTTAATTTTGTTAATTAATGTTGTCTTTTAAGATCGTTCGCTTAAGCATAAAAAAGCAAGAATCAGACTGCATCTAGACAGACTTCCATAGTTGCAAAAATGAGAAGATGAAGAAAGGTCTTCAGCACTTAGCATAGTCTCTGAAGACCAGTCTCTCTCAATCATGCAGTAGGAAGACCAGCATAACCTCAATAAAGAACAGTTTTCTAGAACAGCGTGATTATCAAAATGCCTCCATTTGTGGTGTCTTACCAAAGCTCCCTTTGTAGCAGGAGCTCTGGCTGTGAAAACAATAAAGGAGTCATAGTGTAAAAATAGTACACATAATTGTGTCATAGGAAACAAAGAGTTATTGCACTCTGAAACCTCTAAATAAAGCCTGTCAAGCATAATTATTAAAATATGACAGTCATTTTTGTTATGGTATGTTACAAAAAATAATAATCACCGATTTAAAAAGTCACAACTTAAAAAAAAAAAAGAAAAGCACAAGAGATAGTGGATGACACTGGCATTACAATTATTATTTTTAAGCAATAACTGCACTTTAAATAACATTCCTAAAGCCACTTAGGAAGTTGTTGGACAGAGAGAGTTGAAGAATTCCTAGTTTCCAAGTCCAAACAGACCACTAGACTACTCCAATTCTGGTTCTGGCAACAGTGTCTTGTTACAGGGAGGTACTTCCATGTATATAGTATGTAAATAGTAACAGAGTTTACTATTCAACGTGTGCTAACAACTTATCAGTTTGCTAGTAAGAATTAACAGAGGTTTAATCATCTCAGCAGTGAAAGAACACTCGAACAATGGTAAGATAAAATGTGAAAAAATCATTTTATGAGCACTGCAAGGGGAAAGAAATGTTCTGAACAAAATGTTGAAGTATTTGCTCTATGGGAAGGCTTGTAAGTAAAGATATAATCTTTCACTAGACCAACTAGTATAGCTGGGAAAGATAAACAAGCTTTCAAGCAGACAGACTGTATGTAGAAGAGATTTTACTTATGTTGTATGGTCACAAAGTCTCTGTATTTCTCTTCCTCTTATACTGCTCAAAAATATGGAAACAAGTTTGTGTCTTTGAGCTCTGCAGGAACAAAGAATCCAAATAGTTCTATTCTGCAGGTGGGAACTCACCCTTTGCGCAGCAAGAGTCTGACTACTTTCACGTAAAGCAAGAGATGTAAAGTACTGGACACATGGATCAAGACCACCAGTCTGAGGTAAAGATACTAACAGCAAGCGAAGTTCATCTTCTATGGGATAATCCTGTGAGAAGTAAGCACAAATAGCTTTTAGTTCTGTTCAAAGCATGAAGCAAAACACAGAGAAAAAAGATCTGAAATAATGGAATCAACCACATTAATAAGGCCATAAAATACAAATCCTGGACTTGAGTGCTCTGCAACTTCAGTTTAACAGTTATACCTGTAAAGACTTTGGAAACCAGTAATTCTAAAACCACTGAGTGATGAAAACTAAGCTTTAAACTTCATATTTTGATGGTCTTACTCTAATAGGTCCAGAGGGGCAAAATAAAAAAACAGTTCCTCTTGGCACAGGAAGCTTAAAAGTTCTCCCTTAACTACACCGTAATTTTGGTGCTGCTTCATTAAAATGAATGTATAAATTACTAGTAAAAAAATACAGACATTTCTTTTCATCTTTTATCTTCAAAATATTCATATAGATATTCATTTAATAATCCAGGGTAGGTGACAGGAAAACAGATTCAAAGTAATTTTATTTGCCTACAGTCATGGAACTTGCAGTTACTCTAATCATTGCTACAGCCAGAGATGGAGACATATCTGATGTGCAGAGCAACACTTGCTGCCACAATGATTTGCTTCAACTTCCTAAGTGGCAGACTGGGAACTCTTAGCTTCAATGACACAGCAATCATACTGCTGTAAAGTATATACAGAACCATATACTAGTATAATCTACTACTTCAGGGCTGACAGGTACAGATCCACTATCATGTAATGTTACAAAGATAAGAAAGCAAAAACTGAGAATATCACTACTAATCAAAGCCGGTTTTCAGAGTTTTATTGGTTAAGATGTACAGGTATTCTCTGACAGTGACCTTTGCCAGCATTCATTCTATTAGCATTACAAAAGACCTCTTACATTATGCTTTGTGTGCCAAATCTGTTTATTGAAGAAGTTGATATGATGACATGATTGATCAAACCATCATATATATACACACACACACACACTTACTAATTGACATAAAAACAAAGCAAGGGCAGATCTATCCAATATGGATTTGCTGGTACCCAAAAGCTGGCAATAAAGAGGTGGTCCTACAGCAGGCTTAGGCATAAAGCAAACAAGGCTGGTAGATCTTACTGTAAGTAAAGAGGATGGGGAAGAGACACATCTCCACCTCAGAACCTCTGGAGGCATTTGGGAATTTAAGACAGATTACTTAAAGCTGTTCCAGATGTTACATATCTGCTTATCTGATTAATTCTCAAATTATTGAGAATAATTCTCAAATTATTTCTCAAATGTATCGAGGTACAATGCATTTTGCAGCTAGAATCATACTTATTGAATTTTCTGTTAGAATACTATCCAATTAAATCTAACAAGTACTGTGATAACTGAAATTAAATAAAACTTAATAATAACACTGAAGATCATCTCCAAACACTTTCTGTAACTTCTAAATTCACACATAAGTAGATTAAGATGTCAAAAGGAGAAGACAGCAGAACTTTTGGTGAAAGACAGTGAGTATGTCTACATTAGTGATTCAATGTGTTGGAGGAATTTTTCCAGGCAGCAAATCTGCATTGCATCTGCACTTGGGAGTCACATGGTGCACTCAGAATGATTTCCCTACTTACACAATCAAGGTTAAAGCTGAGTGCCAGAACACTACCTAGAGCACCACGCTAGCAGTGAGGACGAAAAGGCCTCCAGCAGCGTTCTCTATGCAGAGGATTCTGTCAGTATCAACAAGGCAATCTAGGACGACTTAATATAAGACTGCTTTGCATTGCCTATTAGGTACAGACAGGCAGTGCATGCATCAGACTGGTAACTGGCTCAAAATCCACTGCTAGTAAATGTGTAATATGGACATACAGTCTGAGAACAGTAAGTGAGCAACCCCCCATCCTTCCTTCCATCATGCTGTTCACTAATGCAGATATACCCCGGGGTATATCACTATATTATAGTTTCGTATTTTGGTCTTAATTTTACTACTTGTTAGTTACTTTAGAACTCCACTTTGGTATGGTTACCAACAACAGCAGCACTAGAAACAAACAAGCAAGCAAAAGTCATCTAATACCTACTTTATAGGTATCTAATATCTACTTACATTCTTTATTTTTGGCAATGGTGGTGGAGGCAGGAAAAAGCGAAGGTCAATATCTTTGGATCGAGCCAAACCTATAGCAGTCCTTTGATCACAGGTTTGGGCAACTGTACCATACTGATAATCTGTAGTACAAGAATTTCAGTGTTAGGGTTAAAACTAACCTTAAATGTGTCATTTGGTTTTAAATGTGGTTTCTGATGTACTCTGTTAATATACTTGAAAACAGAACTACTTGTCTGCAATCTACATAAGTAAGCTCTGATTTTGTAATGACAAATCCAAAAGATTAATACTGCAGTTGTTAGACCAGCACTATACTGAACTGAAGACCCCTGGGCACTAATTGTTCATTATAAACCAATTTAATAAAGGTCCTCAGATACAAGTTGAACACAAGCAAAAGCAAACATTCAGTACTGCCACTGTGAAAAGGAGTATAAGGACTACAAACCCAAACTTAATCCCCTGGGCTTGAGTCAAAATTTCAAAGGCATATGCATATTTTTTTCTGCATATAGTATTAAAAACCAGACCCTTAAATCCAAATGCTGCCAAGACACAGACACCTAATTCTAAATGATACAAAAGCTGTGTTTCAATAAAATTGTTGAAGTCACAAAATCAGGTGACCTCAGAAAAGGCAGGATAGCACCAAAGTATAGTTTTAAGTATCCCTTCCTAACTGAAGATACAAGACAAGACTTTCAGTTACCCTGCTGAAGGGAAACCAGACTTAAACAGTAACTACTGTTCCTTTCCAAAACCTACCTATTTTGTAACTGGAGAAATTGAAAATTACATACTAAAATTAAGTGGCAAACTGAAGGGAAAGAAAATATAAAGTGGATCAATATTTATTCTATAAAAACTAGTTTCTATCCTTGTTACTGTTATACAATTATACAACAAAACTGACAAGCCATCTAAAATATACTTTTCACAAACAGTCACAGATTGTCCATCTTTTTTCTTTGGTGCAGACCACTTACAGCTGCAAATTGAAGCCACTGAAGTGGTGCTTTGGACAAGCAGAATACTGTATTTATGATAACAGGTATGCTGAACCATTTGGTCCTAGCTGTGAAAAGTTAGCCCGTTTTCATTCTTCCTTGGACTCAGTTTTTTGGAATATCAGGTTAAAAAAAGCCCATTTCCCTCATGTGGTAGTTGGCAAGAATAATTAGTGTTTGCAAAACATCCAAATACTACAGCAATGAGCACTACAGAGAAAAGGAGATAACAAAAAGTAACTAAATCCCCACGTATTGGCCATCTTGTGCACTGAGATCACCTGCTAACAGTATTCTCCTATGAACACAAGATGGTTATACTGAATTAGTACACATAGCTTCAGTTTTGGTACGGCCTAGCTTTCAAATGTTTTGAAACACAGCTTTTTGATGTAAACTGCTTGGGGTAATTAATTAGAATTTTATAGAGGCAATCTGAAACCAGATAAATCCCATGGCGTGGAATTGCACTGGAAGAGTGAAACGTCCTCAACTGACTGGATTACCAGAATAACGAGAGTCAAGATTAGAGTGTCAGCTAGTTTATGCGGACTAGTGATGGAGGGGGGAAGAGGCCACACATATACACCCCTCTCCCCCTTTACTTGGGGGTTCAAGGATATTCACTGCTAGAGAACAGGGAGGACTTATTACTACCAAATAATAATAACTAGGATGGAAAATGGCTTGCAAATAATGCTTGCATATACAAGTCCTCTACCTCTAGTTTGTCATTGCTACCTATTAGCTCCTAACCAATTTTTATTAACTCAACCACGGTCTTAAACCCACTCCCCTACAGAGCCTTGTAAAAATCACTGCCAGAACTAGTGACCTTGTTAGCAGTTCCAACAGAAAAGCTAAGGAACTAATGAACATGAACTGCTCTCCCACACCACAGCAGTGGCTGCAATTCTCTAGTGGGGAAACAGAGAGAGGCCTGCGCTGCAGGTACACACTCTGTAGCAGAACATTAGGAAAGAAGAATTACTTGAAATGTAAATAAACCCCCCGCATTTCAGGCCAAATTTCAGAGCGTATTTACACTCCTTGCAGCTACTAGCCTTTTTTCATGTTGGTAGCAGACTTGCAACAGCTAACTGAGACTTTGTCATGTTTCTGGGATGAATTAGGCTACATCAGCATACGTTACCACGCCAGTGACTGTTGCTTGCCAGGTCTTGTACAGCCTGCAGTCGGACGTCTTTGTCTTCTGACTGACTTCTCTTTAACAGGAGCCATAAGGCACATTCATGATCTTCTCCATCAAATGTACTGAATTGTTCTTTTACCAGGAAACAAATAAAAGCCAATTTATTAATAATGAGCATTTTAACAGTCACGTTTCTATTCATTGAGTAAAAAAAAAAACTGTTTCTTTTAATATTTGAATATTAATCATTAACAGTAATTTAAAGTGTAATGTTTTAATATTGAATTAGTACAATAAACAATGACAGAATGGCATTAGTAAAATGGTGATCCTTAAATTAATAGGATATCTTTGATTCATTTTAGTGGCACCAAGTTGCCATTTCATATATATGTTACACATACACACCCTGGCTGGCACTTACCAACCAGAATTGCCAGCTTCCTGCAGGAGCTGGAAATGATTAGCAATTCTTGAGGCTCTGACCTTGGACAATTAATTTCATAGCACCACAGTGGAGGTACATATTGTTATAACCATTTAACAGACAGTTAAATGAGAACAGATAGTATGCCTCAGGAGTGCAGTTTCTTATATGAATTGAAATTCTTATTCTAAATTACTCTAAAAAGCAGTGACACACTGTTACAAAAAGACCATGCTGTCTTCTGTTAATATTGGCAGTTCTGATGAAAGCATAACATACTTTTCTAAAATGAAATTTTAAGAGTATTTAGTTCCCCAAACACCTGTTGTACACAAAACTGGTATCAAATATTAACCTGGTATCTTAAGCTTCAAATCTCTTCTGAAACAGGAAAGAAAAAAAAAAAATCTCAAAACTTTTTAACCATCAATTCCATTTACTTTAAGAAAAGGAATGGGTTTAATACACAGAAATGACACTAATATTCTATATTAATAGAGAAAATTATAGTAATATTACCACCGTTTCAAACACAAAAGAACATGTTAAGGTTGTAAAAAAAATTATTTTACTTTCTAAAAGGCTTATGTTTTACTATTCAAAAATAATTATCATAGATAAAGCCATGCTTTCAATACCTACCATTAAAAGGTCTCCGGAAAATTTTAGCTTCTGTTTCTAGAATCTTCCTCACAGCTTTATGGATTTCTTTTCTGGCTTGGTATGTGATCCCTATGAGAGTATTTTTAGATTACTGGAAGTCTGAAAGACAGTTCTATTACATTATTTTTCATATATGTGTGTGTATATACAAAGACAAACATAAGGTCTTGCACCTGGGAAAACATAATCCAGGAGTGCAGAACAGGCTGGGATCTACTCAGCTGGAGAGCAGCTCTGCGGAAAGGGACCTTGGGGTCCTGGTGGACAACAAGCTCAATATGAGTGAAGTGTGTGCTGCTGTGGCAAAGACAGACAACAGGATGCTGGGTTGCATCAACAAGGACATCACCAGCAGAGATAAAGAAGTCATTATCCCACTCAGCGCTTGCCAGGCCACACCTAGAATACTGTGTTCAGTTTTGGTCCCTGCTATACAAAAAAAGATGTGGACAGGCTGGAGAGGGTCCAGAGAAGGGCCACAGAGACGATCAAAGGACTGGGAAGCCTTCCATACGAGGAAAGGCTGAGAGAACTGGGTTTGTTCAGCCGTGAGAAAAGAAGGCTTAGGGAAGACCTTATCACCATGTTCCAGTACTTAAAGGGTGGCTACAAAGAAGATGAGGACTCCTTTTTTACAAGGAGTCGCATGGAAAAGACATGGGGTAATGGGTACAAGTTACTCCTGGGGAGATTCCAATTGGACACAAGAGGAAAATTGTTCACAATGAGAACAATCAGCCATTGGCATATCTCTCCAGGGGAGTGGTGGATTCCCCAACATTGGATGCTTCTAAGATTTGGCTGGACAGGGTATTGGGCCATCTTGTCTAGACCATGCTTTTGCCACAAAAGGCTGGACCAAATGATCCTTGAGGTCCCTTCCAACCTGGTATTCTATGATATATACATGAAATATATCTATACACACACACGTATATGTATGGACATATATATATACACACACATATAAAATTATCTCATATATAGAGAACTGTATGTATAGAACTATCTTAAAAAAACACAGCCACCAGCTTAAAATAAATTTGGTGACGTTGTGAAGAATATTGTTTCTGTAACAGATCTCAGGAAACATATCTTTCCTTATATAAGGGTGACTTCCAGAAACATTCTATTCTCTTAAAATCCTATTTTTAGAATCCAAACAATTATGAATCTTACCTTGATATTCACTTGGATTTATAGAAGTTGTACGTATGTATACATAGGATTTAAGTTTTTCTTGATGTATAGCTTGAGTATCGATTTGCAGTAACTTCTTCAAGGACAGGACTTCATATGTAATGAATACAAAACCTCTTTAAATAAAAGAAAATTGCATATGAATACCAATTTTAAAAATTATGATGGCAAAAATACGTTAACAATCATTTTGGTATCAGTCATCCAGATCTTACTACATAATAGTCTGCAGATTATTTTGATTTAGCAAAGTAGAGAAAAAGACTCTAAAATACTTAAAATGAGTAATAACTAACAGAAAATATGCTTTAAAACTATATTCTACGATGTCTAAAGGTCCCCTAATATAGTCACTTTTTTTGAAAGATACATGAATTAAAATTTAACTGTATATATGTTACATATATGCGTGTCAGTTACAACTTACCCTAGTATAAGAGATCCAGTTACCTTTGCAATTTTTCCTTGAAAAAATGAAAAATTCATGTCAAACAAAGTTGTGTGCATCACCTCAATATAAACATAGTTAGCATTTGATTACCAGACAGCAAGAATTTCAGCCATTAAGAGTAAGCTTTTTAGAATTTTTGTATTGCTCTTTGGCTTTCAGGAAATCATTACCTAAACTTACAAACAGAGAAAACATTACTTGATTCAAATTTCCTGCTCTCCTAAGCGAGACAATAAAACATGTATCCTGCCAGTGCTATTTACTTTGAGTATTGCTACCTATCAATTACATTAATTGCTCAGCTGCAAGAATCAACAGTAAACTTTCTCTGCCTGCATCACTAGCATTCATTTGGAACTCCAGATTATTTTAAGGCGTTAACTTTTTCTTACATGGTGTGGATATTTCTCCAATCTATATGAATACATACAGGAGTATGTATGTTCTTTGAAAAGTCATGCAGGAACTCCCTAGGAAAAAGTACTTTAAAAATAATTCCACTGAATTTAATTTATAAAGCAAATAGCTGTAAACACATGGCACTTACAACAATTTCCCTTTTGAGTCTAAGGATTCCTGTCAGATTTGAGCTATTTTGTCTGGACAAAGTTGAGGTGATTATCTAGATGTAAGGATCTCAATACAGGGAAACTCTATTAATAATTACCAGTAGCAGCAAACCCAATGGAACACATCTCACCTATCATGAATAATTTCTTTTCCTCAGCATGAATTGGGAGATTCGCCCCACAACCACCACCACCAGGTTCGGTCTTCATGAGACCATAAGAATTTTGGCATGCAGACAAGAGGCAGCTACATGTTGAAGAAATAACTGGTAGAGAAGGTTGAAAAGGCAAAAAAATGCAATGCTTCCTGCAGAGCAGAAAGGGAAATATCCTATCTCTTGATGCTCAAAAATAAACTTTGGCATCATAAGAATTGTCATTCTATACAGAAGGCACCAAAGAAAGAAGAGACTAAGCAGGGAAGAATGCAGAACTAGTATCAGTAAATAAGGAGGAAGAAACAATAGAAACAAACTTTATTTAAACTTTATGGGTGTAATTGTTTCATGGCTCTAGAGTTTAAAAATAAATCAAGCACAAAATGCAGTTGAAGACAGTTTAACGAGATTGTATCTGGGGGGGTCCCTCATCTCGTGTTCTAATCCCACATATTCTGCTGGTGTCATTTTACATATCACTATGCAAAGCAAGGTCAGAAGCAGACACCCACTTTAGGCAAATAAAAGCTTTTGATCACAAAGTATTCAGGGATTTAGATCTTTAGTATCATTTAATTATGCATAGTGTCATACCAACACAGACTTTCCCTTTTTATTAAAACCTCAGATCAATACATATAGAACTGTACTTACTGATATCATTCCATGGTAGATGTGTTTTTGTGGCTGGACCAGAAGTTCCTATTTGTCTATAGCAAAATATACAGTAAGCGGCCACTGACATTCTGTATATTAAAAAAAAAAAAGTAGTAATGACTGATTTGAGAAATACAGCAGAAAACCTGTAGCAGTTTTCCTTCCTGTCTTTTTACAGCAAAGGTCATGATTTACAGCAAAGGTCACAATAAACCATATTGATATCATTTCTCTCCATATAAAATGCTCTAATTAAAGAAGTCTATAAAATCCTCAATTTAATAGGTTGTATTTCAATTTCAAGAAAAGTTTAAAGCAGTTTTTCATACAATTTTGCATTATTGTTGATTTTAGTGAGTATGTATCTCCAATTAACTTCTGTGCTTCTAAGTCTAGTAGCTCTTCCTTACATACCAGATACGGTCATATCTCCATACTCAACATGACACGGGCTTTAATACAACTCAGTAACCAACTGCTTTTAAAGTTCATAATTGATTGTGTTAGCAAGTAAGTCTTTTATTTTGACTAACAAGGCTCCAAAAACTACTACATATTTTTGCCCTTAAAGGGCAAATCAGACTAATGCTTCAAGAACGTAAAAACTCTGCAGTTAATGAAAAAAAGTATTGGTTCTAAAATGCTCTGACACCATGGGCTTGTGAAACTCGTAGGGCATGCTTACAGGTAAAACATAGAGGATGCATCTCATTCTAGAAAAAAAAATCTCACATATGCAAAAGAATGAAAGCATAGCCATGCCCATGAAGAAGAGGAGAACCCTTCCTAAAATTAAGACCTTAGCAATTCAACACTATGAAGACACAGAATACTGACAGGCTAATTGCACTGCATTCACTGAATGCTGAAATCAAACTAAGCAATGTAGAATTTTTTTCTGAATAGTCTCAAACAAACGCACGTAACGTATTTCAGAACTACCAAAGTTCTGAATGTAGAAGTAACCCAATGCAAGCATGAATCTTCTTGACAGTAATATGGTCTCCATGAAGGTAGTATCCGAGTGCTTCAGAAATATGAAAGGATTTATTCTTCTGATGGATCTATGATACAAGACCCTGAATTTTCCCCATTTTACAGGGAGAAAAGTGAGCTACAACAAGCATGCTGCAACTTCCTAACACATTCTAGATATTACCTTGCCTCTTTGAACAAGTGGGACTATTCAAAGGGACTGTAAAGGAGCCATGCTGTTTAGCCCACTGATCAAGGCTGCATCTTAACCACTGCACAATGAGTTCAAAGAAAGTATACTTGTATTAGCCCGGCACTGAAAACCAAGGCAATTTAGGCCAGGCAAAAGCACCAATTCCTGTTTCTACCCCTTACATGTATTTACCATTTTATGTATCAGCAAATGTTACTGCCTTTACATTTGAGTTATATAAGAAAAACTTACCTGAAGTTAGGAAAATATACAAATCGGCTTTGACAACCCACCCCAGTCAAATTCTGTACATTACTTCTGCTCGACTTCATCTCAAGTCTTAATAGATAGAATATGTAGTATTTTTAGTGCAAGAATTATGCCAAAATCCACAAAGAATATTAAACTTCTGTAACAATCACAAAATACACAAAAATCTGTTGCTGTACACACTGCAGAAGTAACACAAAATTCCTATTTTATGACAGGTGAAATTTTAGTGTCTGCACTGATACACTTATGCTGACTGAAATACTGAATTAAGTTAATCTGTTTAAACAGATTTAAAACCGCACCACTATCTATCATACCTTTAAGAAATTATTGTGTTGGAAACATAGGCATCCTTATTAAATGTCAAATTAAGTCTGTACCACCACAATGACAATTAACTCAAAATGATAAAATGCCATGCGTGTAAATCTTGACCAGTAAATCTGATCTTGAAATATGGGAGCTCCTGATATTCTCCTTGAATTTAAGGTAATCTCTACAGACCAAAAAAGAGTTTATATCGCTTTTAACATCAGTGTCCAATTTCTCTAAACAATGTGACTTTTTTGTTTCCTTCCATTAATGTGTCTTCCTTCTTTTCCTGTTTCCCCAAAAGTTTTAATTTTTCCCTGTTCTCTTGCTTGTGTTGGAGAGATTTTGGAAAAATGTCAGCATTACCCCAGCACTGCCACAATCACAACAGACAACTTTTTGGCTTCTGTCACGTTTATACATTCACTTCAACAGAGTACACAACACTACAAAACACTTTTAAGACATTAATAACCAGTCCCCTGGAGACATCACCCCTGCCTCCAAACTCTCTGCCTTATCTACGGCAGTTCCTTTACTATCTTTATTCATAGAACCACAGTATTCACGTTTATTCTTCTACCTAACCGCAGTCTGTAACTGCAATAAACATGCACTTCGGTGACAGCAGGCATCACAATTCCCTGAATTCAAAACATGCACCCGCAAACACAAGAGGCCAAAGCGAGTACCATTTCTTTGTCACCAGGAACCTCTGTTCAGGTCTGGGAGCAAATACGCTTATGTATATAAAAATATAATGCAAAAGGACCTATTCTGCACCCTGTTTCACAAGCGGTTCAGGAAGCTCTGCAGCCTGCACCAAGCTCATGCTCCAGCCCATGCCGATGAGGCTGTGTGGTGCCAACGTTTCTGTCATTATCCCAGCATGGGGCAGGAGCACTGCTGCCTCGCAACTAGGGTACATTTCAAAAAAAAAAAAACAAAACCAAAAAAACCCCAATTTTAGGCATCTAAATGGCCAAGGAGCAACGCAGGGATAACTCTGTGCCTCTTTCCAAAGGGGAAAAAAATATTTGTTACCTTTCACGCGCTCAGAGGGAGCAGGTGCAGCCTGAGGCACCGCTGCTGTTTCTGGAGGTTTTTAACAAGCGCGGGCTCCGCGGGGCCTGCCCGGGCGGGGCAGCGCCGCTCGGCAGGCCGAGGCCGGGGCGCCGGGGAGAGTGGGGGCGGCGCAGTGGGGCGGGCGCCCAGAGCGACTTCGAGGCCGAGGTCGCTAAAATAATAACACACGTTAAACGGAGAAAACACCCCGCAAACCCTCTGAGGTAAACAAGCACCCCGCTTCGGCAGGCGGCGGCGGCGGCGGGGCTGAGATCCTCCGTGTCCCGCCCCAGAGCCCGACCCCCCACCGGGCCCGCCCCGCCCCGCTCCGCCCCGCTCCGCTCGCCATTACCGAGCCCCCCCGCCCGCCCGGGCCAAGGCTGCCGCTACCTTCCGCCTCCGCCGCTCCTCCCCGCGCCGGCGCTCACGCGCTCCCGTGACGCCAGCACGCTGCGGGCGGCCCGGCCAATCCGGAGGTGATGCCGGGAGCGGAGGTGGGAGAGAGGGGAAGGCTGCGCGTGCGCGTGGTGCAGCGGCGGCGGCGGCGCGTGGGGTGGCTGCGTCGTCAGGGAAGCGGCCGGCGGTAGCGGCGGAGGTGAAGGGCGGGTGGGAGCGGGTGCGGGCCGGAGCCCGTGGGAGCGGCGGGACCTGCCGGCCGGGAGCCGCCCCGCTCGTTCAGCCCCCCCGGCCGCCCTCAGGGGCGGGTTGGGGCTTGTCTCCCGCTGCCCAGGCCGCCTTTCGCAAGGCCGCGGCTCGCCTCCGGCGGCGGCGGCGGAGGGGCCGGTAGTCGGCTGCAGCCGCTGGAGGAGCTCGGCGGGGCTGGCGAGGGGCAGAGCTGCCCTGTGACTGCTCTCAGGGCTGAGGGGAGGGGACGGGAGTGTATAATTTTTACAGCTCGGCGCCACACCTGAGCGGGCCCTGCTACCCCGGCCTGGCCCTGCGCGCCTCGCTCCCAGCCCCGGCCGCTCGGCCTAATAGGCGGGCAGCGCTGCTGGTCCTGGGAGGCGAGTTGTCTCGAAGGATCGCTGAGCTCAACTAAGGCGTTGTTTCTTTCTCTTTCAGGTTCCCTTTGTTTACGCACGTAGCCCAAAGCAAGGGTTGTTCTTGTCACCTCTTCCTTTCAGTGCTTGTAAGAGAAGTGAGAAGATGGTGAATGTTCTGAAAGGTGTTCTGATTGAATGGTTAGTAACAGAACTTACTGTTTCTTGCTGTGTCGAAGTCTACTTATTTCTTTAGGGCTGGAAATATCCTAAGTAACTTCGGAGTCTAGACTGAAAAAAAAAAAAAAAAAGGAATTGTTGTGAGGAGGGGTGTTGCTGAACAAACAGGCAAAAGAAAAATGCAGCCTTTAGGGGAAGAAGGAGAAGAGGCAGTTGTAGGTAATCCTAATTCCAAACTGCTCTTTTTTCTTTTCAAGATACTGTTTTCCACTTTTGCTTCACCATTAGATGTTCCCTCTTAGTTTTTATATTGCTAAGCTCTGCTATAACAAAAAGTCTGTCTTCTCAAATTTGGCTCCATGCTAGTACATTGACAAACCTTCTGAAGCACAAGAAATTGCCTGCATGCAGCTGAATATGTAAAGCTGACCAGAGGAGAATTCTTGACTGACAAGGCAAGAAGTTCTAAAATCTCAAGCAGTTAGCAAAATATTTTATTCTGCACCTTATGTGTTTATTTTACACATGCCTAAAGATTTGTGTGTTTTTATTCAGCCCGATGGCCACATCCCACTTAGTATTAGCATGGAACTTAATCATTCTCCCTGGAAGGGAAGGGAATTTTCTGTCTGATAACAAATCTACGGCATTTGTTATGCCATCACATGGTTTCAACAGCACCCTGGGAAACTGACCTTTGAGTTTGTTTTGCTAGCTCTTGGTGGTTTGGTTTTGTTTGTTTGTTTTCTCCCCACCTTTGCATAAGGGTAGCCCATGACTGAGCACAAAATTCCATCCTAGGAGAAGATGCAGATTTACTATAAACCTGTCCCCTTGTTTACACTTTAGATACAAGTTTTTTAAAACCCAATTTTCTGAGGATGTTTAAGATACCAAATGGACAGGGAGTGGAAAAAAAATAGACAGTTGTGAACGTGTAAATCGTGCAAATAAAACAGTGAAATGTTGTGCAGGTCTCTCTTTCCATATTTTTCCAATAAATAGCTAAGCTTTTCTGAAGACAACATATCAAGGATTATAATCTTCAAGTACTGTAATGAGATCAGTGTTTCTGCTGTGACATACATCTGCTGGCACTGATTACAGCTCTGTGTGTGTTGATTGTATGAAAACCAGTCTCTGGACACTGTCTAACATCATATAAGCTGGTTATGCCAGCTAGGACAAAAGCTCGTGCCATCTAATACGACTAATGCAACTCGCTCACTAAGGTCCAGTTGAATAGAACAACCAAAAAATAAACCTCCCTGCACCCATCCAAAAGGGGATGTGGAAGAATGCTGGGAACCACATACTTCTGCTATCTGATTTTTCTCAGCTCCTCTGTTTCTCCTTTGTTTCTCTTCTTACGTGCCAGAGCACATAAATAGTGGCTCTTCTAAAGAAGATGCCACTTCCAGACTTTTCCATTCTCCTTTCCTCAAAATTACTTTGTACTTTGAAAACTTGTCTTACTCTAGTCATGCTTCTGCAGGTTTGAGGCTAATAGTAAAGATTGTTTTTTGAGTCGCTGGATGGGGGGCAGGGGAAGGGTTTGGTTTCATAGTGCATGTCTTTGCACCGTATATTGCTTTTAGGTAAGGGAGAATTGGTCCTCCTACTGCATTTAAGAGAGAGAAGATTAGCCAAAGAATTCTTTTAAGATTTACTATGTTATTAAGAATTCCTTTAGGAACAACTATGTTCATAATTTTGAAAGTGTCCTGAGCTACCTGATTCCAAATTTCTGTATTTCTAGTGCATATTCTTTACTAGTTGTTGTAATCCACTCTGTGTTACCAAAGAGCATGTTTTTCCCATTTTGTAAAAACTAGTATCAGAATAATATTGCCCGAATTCTTCAAAACTTCAGTGGATCAAAGAGCTTATATTTTGAAGCCACTTTATCTAGTTGCTTAGTACAATGCGGCTGTTTCAGTTGCCTGTAATTTCCATACTTCCAAAATGTTTTCTTCTAAACACTTAAATTTAAACTTACAAGCTGACATCATGAAAAAGAAGAGTCTGTTCAGTTATGGTGTGATAAATTTACAATTCATACATGACTACTTTTTCTCTGTGCTATACTACTTTGAGTGAGGTCTATGTTCTCTTGGGTTTTGGTTACCTTTAAACAAAAATATGCTTTAAGAAAACATGTTTTTGTGGTGCTATTTCTGAAGATAGAAAAGTGAGTTCAAACTTGCCTTATTAAGGGTTGTTTTGGGGTTTTTTTTTAAGCTACTTTAACAGCAGCATGGGGCACTTCTTTGCCAATTAAGTAGCCAGTTCTTCTCTTTAGACTTCGTTTATTTTTATCTCTAAAGTAACCCAAGCAATTACTATTGTGAAAGAAACAACTTTTTGAAAAGCTTCATAAACTTTCTTTAAATTGTGAGCAACTCTTGAAATTAATATTATCTCCCAGGGAAGTTTGGGAGTGTCTTTGAAGGGTGGGGGTTTTTTGTTTGCTTTTAACTGTATCTTATTACAGTGAGGTGGGATCTGATGTGTGTTTGTCTCTACAGTGACCCAGCAATGAAGCAGTTTCTGCTCTACTTGGATGAGTCAAACGCATTGGGAAAGAAGTTCATCATACAAGACCTGGATGAAACTCATGTCTTTGTATTAGCTGAGTTGGTTAACTTCCTTCAGGAGAGAGTGGGCGAGTTAATGGACCAGAACTCTTTTCCTATTACTCAGAAGTAAAAAGACTAGAGAAATGAGATTACTGCGAGTTTTGGAATAGTGAATTTCAATAGCTTGGGTTATTACTGTTTTAATAGATACACTGTGGTTAATATGTTGTACATGGAAGTGGCTACTCTAGAACATGGATCATTTTCATAGGCAAAATACTCTTGAATTGGATTTTATTTCTCATTTTGAAAGATTATGGTATCTTTATTAAAATCCTTAAAATGATATGCTTGAAGACTTGCCTAGAGAATTTTAGATGCGTGCTCTCTGTTCTTCCTTTAGGATTTATTTTCTTGCAAGATTGTATGACCCAAAAATTAGAGTAGTGTTTCTGTATTGGAATGCTATATGAACTCCTCTGATGTGTTACATTCCTGTGGAATTGATTAAATATGGTTATAGTGTGACTGATAGAATGTAAAGAATGTCTGTTAAAAGTATGATCTGTGCTTGATGGAACATCTCCATAAGTTGAAGGCATGGTCAGATACCGCTTTAACTTAATGGGTTTTAGACACCAATATGAAAGTTGGTGTGAGTTTTGTTTTGTGGGGTGTTTTTCTGTTGTTTTTTGTTTGGTTCCCCCCCCCCGACACACACATTTTACAGATGCCTCATGCTACTTGCCTACTTTTACCAAGGCTATGCTTTCTGTGGTGTTCTGGGTTTAGAGAGTGATGGTGGGGGGGTCTAGGAGTTTGGAGGAGGGGGACACACAACAGAATCCATTACCCCAGATCATCACATTTTAATTGTAAACTGATTACTTGCATATCAACAATAGCAAGTTAAAGGGGTAACATAAATGGGAGACCAATCCTTTACATATAATTGCTTGTATTTTTCCACTGAAGCTGATACCTAGTCACAGTAAGCTATGTGATCAGGAAGGGGAAATAAAGACTTGGTTGTTCTACCTGTGAAGAAGAAAGCTGGTTTGAGGTGGTTTTTGGAAAGGGGGAGGGGTGTTTGTGGTTTTTTTTTCTTCCCCTGTTGCACCTTGCTGCAAACAAAAAACCTCATAGTTCCATAGTTGGGTTTTGGGTTTGGGGTTTTTTTTTTGTTTTGTTTTTGGATTTTTGTTGGCTTTTTTTTACACTGCATTTGTAACTCACTATTGCAAACACTGGCTTATTTAGTAAGTCAGCTAGTGCATGATAAAACCTGTGAAGATTTCTGTCTACAAATATGGCAGATACAGATTACAGAAACAAGAAGAATAACATGTATTACCTTTTCTTTTATCCCATGTCCTACTCAAAATAGTTGAATTTATTGGGTCTATAAGTAATCATTATAAATGAAAGACTTCTAGGATATTACTTCAAAGGGAAGCTTGGTTTTCAGAGCTGTTTGTGTACATGAGAAGCTGTCTTTTTATCTTTGGGGGGAAAAACAACTGTAAATAGAAAGGCTTTTATAAAGAACAGGTTTCTTTACTGACTCTCCCACCGTTGCTTTTTTTTCTTGTCCAGTAGATATCAGATTAGTTGGTGGTTTTGGTTTGTTTTTTTTTTTTCCCCAGGAATAGGGAAGCTTCAGGAGGAAGTTTCATTAGATGTTTCTAATCAAAAAGCTGTCCAAAGAAAGTTCTGCAGAATTGCATATATTCCGGCTCATGTGGATGAGTAAATAGCTCTGTGGAACTTAGCTTTGTGTAGTTTCTGGTACCCCCGCTTCTCTCTGAGCGTATAGAGCAATAGGGTTTGGTCCAAGTTGTTTCATCTCTTTCTTTTACAAGTTGATACTTCCCCGGTCATGTAGATCAAGAACCAGCTACATATCTTCACTTGAAATAAAGTTGAAATCTTCTGTGAATGGTTTATGATTCCTTACCTGTTTCTTGAGATTGGTCAAATGTTGACCTCATAACTGTTAATTTTGTGAAAAATTATTGGATGCTCATTTAATGGCAGGATAGCTTAATGCAATTTATTTAAGTGTGTCTTATCCTTTCTTTGGAATCTGAGTTTATTTTCCATCCAGATTTTGACGAAAGGTAAGTGATCCTTCACCCTCTCTTCAAGTGACAGTATTTGAGAAGTCATGCTAGAATTACAGCTGTTAAACTTCTATTTAGCATGTCTAGTGCTACATTTCTATTGTGATTTTCCTTTTAAGTCTATGGTAAACTTCTTGCAGTTCTTGTCTTTTTCTCCTGGTTAATTGTACAGCTTTATTGTTGCATTACCTGTGTTTTAGCTTATATTTCAGTGATAAATGGCTTATGTAATACAGAGGGATAGACGTTCCAAACTGTATAAACTAAACAGTTAGGCATTCATTCTTATACTCTTTACTCTCAGTCTTTTTTGAGCAAACATGTTTATGGATTTCAGCTTCTAAACCTCTCAAGACAGATCCTTCCTGCAATCTAACCAGGCCTAGCTGATTCTATGCTGGAAGAATAAACAAAAGATACAAAGAAGCAAATTGGTGTCTCCTTATGGGGTTGAAGGAGCCGAGTTCTTTGTAGTTTGTTGGGAAAAAAGGGTGTTGAATCATGTAGTATGGTGAAGGAAATCCAATGAGGAAGCTTTTAGAATTTGAGTATGTATATGTATTAAAAAAAGCCAAAACACTCAAGGGTTTCTGGAGTTGAATAAACTTGGATCCCAGAAAGCTTTTTTTTTTTTAAGTGCATATAATCCCGTTTTTAAAAAAACATGTGTGTGTGTGTATATATATGTATTGCCCAGATGGGAGAAAAGTAGTTACTAACTTTCAAAATATCAAGACATTTTGTGACAGTTAACATTTACACTTACAGATTTTAAATGTTTTTGCTGGCTTTCATTTAGATGTGAAATATTATTAGTGAATGGTGCTCAGAATGAAACATTGTGTTAAGAATACCTTTTTTTTTTAAAGGCTGGAAGCATTTGAGAATAAAAGGTTAAGGAGATCTTTTTAAATATATACATGTTTTGCTAATAGAGTTGATACAGGGAGAACATAAGCTCTCGCTGTATTTGGAATATTGTATGTTAATTTGACATTTCTATCCATAGCTAATTAGTCCACTTTTTTTCCCCTGGTGTCTAGCACAGGGACTGTACTCCGCTCAGGTCCTGCCTGAGCAGCAAAAATAGCTTGAATGACAGACTTCTTGCTGAAGCAGCAAATTTTATCTTGATGGGTTTTTGCTAAGGTTTGAGCTGGTGCTTCTCCTTTTGCTTGCATTCTGAGTTGGAGGTATCTTGTCTACTGGAGGAAGAGCATGGTAGAATACTTACCTAAAGGACACTTCTTTGAACTTCATTTCTTATCTGCTACTTATTTATACTTAGCTCTAAAAAAGCTTGCAAGTTCACTTGTTTGTGTTTTGTGATGTAAACAGTTGCTTTTGGGTAGTTACTCTAACTTTGAATAGGCTTATAAATACCACTTTCATTAACAGAAGTGCAGAAGCTAAAGAGTAATATTTGACAGACAGATGAGAGAGAACTGTAAAGCTAAGTAAGAGAATTTGAACAATGCAGACAAAGTATTTTATGCTAAATGGGAAGAGAGGGGTGAAAACTGAAAAGGCAGCTTCCTATTAAAATAAAGTAATAGCACTTCTTTTTGTTTTATTGAAAATTATGCTATTTGGTGTTTTGGTTTTTGTTCAAGCCTCAGATTATTTTTTTGAAGTTTGTTTATTAATGGTCTTCAAAGAAAGCTGTGTAATATGACCATAGTGTACCACAAAAGCAAATAAGCCTAAATGCTGTCACATATTTAGATAGTTACTTCACATATTTAGAAATTGTGGGACAAGCTAATTCTGGAGGGTGGGTTTTTTTAGCATGGGGGTTGGCAGCATGAGGAAGATGACCCTGAGTTAGTCAGTATAGATAGGGATTATAATTAATTTCTTAGCTTATTACCAATGCATAAGTCCCCTTTCCTTCTCTCCAGTACAGTAGTTAGGGAGAATAATTGTCCAGTGCAGTACAGAGAATGGATGTGGCCTCAAGAAAGAAAACTGTGTTGAAAGAAAATAAAGAATGCTTCAGGGAATTCTACTGTTTTACCTGAGAGAACCCAGATTGAGTGGATCTGACTTTGTAGCTAAACTGCCTGTGCTGTTTCATAAAAGGGTAGGCATCTGAATCCATTTGGAACAATGAATGATTGAGTGGTTTTATTTGTTTGTTTAGAAATTTAATGTGCTTATAATGATAGTTTGGTTTTTGTTCTATGTAGCACAGTGCTGAGTGCTAGATGGCTAGTGTGATATGCTATACAAAAACTTCTTCAAGTGCTGTTGTACATTAAGAAATCCTATTTTACAGTCTTTCCGGAATTGTAGGGTGTATTTAAAAGGATATCTTCTGATTCTTTTTTTTTTTAATGTAGCATAACAACAGATTTTACTGGTTTTTCTCACTCAAGTTAACTGTAGGGCCACCTCAAGCATGCGAGAACAAACTAGAGAACATGTATTTTGTGCATTAACAGGATCATTTACTGTGAATTGAAGATAATGGTATTTCATGGTGTCATTTAAATGACTTATTTTAACTTTTCTTAGTTGGCACCATCACCATAAATATGTCCAATTTCAGTCAGCCCCTAGGTTGAGCTTGCAAACATAGGGCTCTAAAAACTATATATATGTAATCAACAAGTGTCTAATCATATAAACCAACACAGGCTGAGAGGTATATTTTGCTCTTCCAACCAGACAGTAGGCCATTGAAGACAACAGTAAGCTTTTGTAATAAATCTTTTTGCAGTTCCCAGTTCCACAGGAGATTCTGATCCTTCTCCCATACTGACTCATTGATTATCCCACAAATGATCCGATTAAAGCTGGTGGTGGTTACTGTGAAATGAGGCATGACTGAGTATGTCAGAATTGGGTTTCCATGTTTGTTTTGTAATTCAGACTCTGGCAAGGCTTACATGTGCTATACAAAATTAGGGATTCAATAAATTGGTGAAGTTCATAATGATGGAAGAAGATATTCTTCCTAAACTTCCATTATCTTTGGTCCTATGACTTAACAACTAACAAGAAATTTAAAAAATAGGGTCTCTGATAGAAATATGGTGTGGAGCTTTTTTTTTTTTTAAGTGGAGCAGAAGTAATATTTTACCCACCTTTGTTTCATATAAAAAGATTTTCAGGACTGAAGACTTTAACAATTTGAAGGCAGACCAGTAAGGGGAGCTCTTACCAATATTTTAAAAAATTGCTGCAGCATGGGCAATGGTGGGTTAGAGACTTACCATGCTTTGGAACACTAATACCTTTCTCTCTGGATACACTTTCAGTGGGAGATGAACATTCAACTTCAAAGCATCCTTCTAGAAAGATATTTGTGGTAGGAGATTTTGGAATGTAGTATCTTTAGCTCTGAAATTTCTTAGATGTTTAGTTATCCAATGTTTGCTTTCTATGCTTAGGTGCACAATCCTGTTACATTAAAATGATGTGTCTGAAATGCGGTATTCCTTTCAGATGTTACTGGTAGGCCTGTGTATCTCCACACCACTAGCCTGCTTTAGGAGTTGCTGTGTATTAAGTTACATCATTTTTAGTGAGCATAAATCACAGGAAGACGTTGATACAGTCAGAAGTAACTTTTATGAAGTTTTTTCTCTTTATTTCCTCATCATACAAAATGCATGTGATTGTAGGGTACCTGTTCCTCAGAGCACACGCACCATACTGTATGGAAGACACATACTACAACTGTTCAATCTTACTGTATTTCAGTCTGCACTGGGGATTTCTGTATCCCTACAGTGTTGCTAATAGTACGTAGAAGTGAGACACATAGAAAGCTTTTCCCTCATTACCCCCAAAAATGAATAGCTTTATTGGTTAATAGCTATATAAAGGTAAAATTCAGTATGTTCCCTAAATGAACAAGAAACCCACAACACCTAACAGTGAAGTTTTAATATGAGGGGGGAAAAAACTCCTAATACCTTGGATAGTAGCAGTTGTAGTTTCCATATAGACAGAAAAAGTAGTTTTCTCTCCTGATTGTGTAGCAGTAATAAGCAGGTTAACTGTAGAATAGAAATGGACTATAAAATTGCTGTCCAGTGAACAAATTTAAAAAGTGAAAATTTTAGAGTATTATTGTTAGCTTTTAACTTTTTGTGCTTGAGCAATTCTAGGTGTTAGTAACAACAACAAGTATAAGGTTCCTGGAAGAAATCTCATTTTCAAAATAGTATTTTTCTTTTACCAAAAGAAAAGCAGACTCATAATACCCATGAAGGAATGTGCTTGAACACACCAAAGAAAACCCACCCAACACCAAAACTGACAGGTAATTGATTAGCCATAAAATTAGCCCCTCAAGAAAGAAACAGCAAGCAAAATTTCTGGATTATGATAGATTGAAGGAATTGGCTGTCAGAGCTATACAGTTGTTCACTTTTCTATTACAGAAAAGATGGACCCAGTCGTAAATTACGGGACACACAGAACAATGGGTACACTTGAAGCTGTGAAGAGATCCCTTGCAGATAAAAAAGTATTGCACATTTCTATGGTGTTGGCAGAGCTGACGTATGTCAGTAGTAAGAGGTAAACATACTAAGCAAACCTCTAATCTGTCAGCATTTTGTGTCATGTTCCTGATGGTTTTGAAGCTAGAGGAGTGAGACAGGAGGACAAAAGAAAAAGAAGGTAGAAAGGGAGGGAAGAGTATTTTAGGCTTGTAACTAGCACTTCCTGTTAATTCTGAAATTGAACAAGATCACAAGGAGCATAAGGACAAAATTGAGATAGATTGCACTCAATTTTAATTTTGTATCCAGAAATGTACTTGCAATTAATTAGAACTTAATTGGTTTACAGAAGGTCTTGTATTTATCATCAGAGCCAACATATCACAAGGACTGGGAGAGCAAGTGTTCTTAATGTTATGTCTATTATTCTACCTTGCTTCTGTCCTGGATGGGACCACTTTTCCATGTGGAATGATAGTGTAGTTTTGCTTCCTTTTAATCTCTGGATTCTCCTACATTGGCAACTTTATCGGGTGTAAAATGTGTCTTGCATGTGTGTCGTATGTGTATCATTAGTCCAGAAGCTAGAGATTCAGCAGCAATAAGTAACGCTGGAATAATGATAGCCCTCTGTATCATCAACCAGCTTGAAATTAAGATATGAAAGAAAAATACCTCTTCAGCTGTAATATGAAACATGCTCCCTGCATTTGATTTTGCTTTTGGTCTAAGCTGAGACTAATTGTATCTTTTAATTTGGGGAAAGTTATGAAGTCAGTATAAAAGTGAAGAAAAAAGAGGCCTGGTTTCTTAAGGAATATTTGAAAAGGATATTGTCAAGCACAGCCATGGTGAGGTCAGTGTGATAGAGGACTGTGACAGCTTTTTGCTGCCAGCTGGGTTGCCATTTGGGCAAAGGCAGCTGCAAACAGTGTTTGAGAGGAGCAGGAGAGTAGGGATGAGGAATGGGCAAAGCTAAGCATCTGAACAAATCTGTCAGGAGGACCAGGGAACCTGAAGACTTGGAACTAGAAAATGTTTCCCCTTTTGGCTTTGAGTAGCTTTTTTTAAAAGCCATTTCTGCCTGCTTAGCCTGCTGTGTGACAGCAGGAGCCAGAAGGAGCTGTAGGGAGTGTGAAGGAGGGATTCTGAGGGTATATGTGTTTCAGAAGGTGGTTCCTAAAGTTGTTTGCTACAAATATGAAAAACTAGACCAAGCTGAAACTGCCTTTTCAATATACAGTTATTCTAGCTCACTTCTTTTTTTTTAAAATGTACCACAAAACAAAAGGAACTGTGAAGGTGCTGGAAAGAACTTTTATTGTTCGAATTGCTACCTACAAGAAGCAACCCACTACACCTCTCAATTTAAAACCATGAAGGAGGCTTTCATGTAGTGCATTTTTTCATTATCATCATAGTTACATGAAGATCATAACCAAAACAAGTCATAGAAACAAAGAGAGAAGACAGATATAAATGGCCTAAGTTTAAGACTAGTGGTCAGACATTGGCAACACTTCATCCTTGCTCAAGCTTGAGATTAATTGCTTCTGCCAATGTTTTATTCCTACTAGTCAGGAGGATTGCCCTGGGACATCTAGGGCAGAGCCATAAGTTGGATATGTTGGAAACTTGTCACTCTTGGGTCGAGGGAATGTCAAAGTCTGGATTTTTCAGTCTCAAAAACTGCTACACTCAAACATGTCAGGTACTTTTCTCCATTGTCCTAGTACCCAGTGTGTAATGATGATGGTCATGCACATTTGTAATCTCTGTGACGACATGAAGTAATGCAGTGATGAAGTATTATGTACAATTAAAAGGGTGATGTACAGATTTAATTTTCTTCTCTTTTAAAAGTACAAAAATAAAAATACATATGAGAATAACTTGTGCATGCACCAGTAAGTATTGAATGCAATTCATTCTAAGTATGATCTCTGGTACCAAGTGATTGATCTTTTTTAATGAAGCAGCCATTTAAATATATGTAAATTGAGTAACAAGTGCTGAGAACATAGACAAAATGCCAAGTCATTAGTTCCAATTTCTTCCACATGTTGGTAAGAAAATCATTAAAAAGTAATAAATATACAAAGCAAATATTAGCAAAGCAATTAAGGGTTTGTTCACACAAATGTGAAGTTATTACCAAGTACAGTGAACTTCCTTCTCGGAGTTGTTCTGCTAGCTTTCAAGACCTGATCATATGTGGTACTAAGCACTACATTTAACAGTAATGTTTTTATTTCTATCTTACCACTAGAGCTGTGAAAATTGTTCTCTCTGAGAAGGGAAGACGTTGACAACGTTATTTTGGTGAGACTATCTCACCATTTAAAGAATAGCTCACCTTTAAGTTAACTAGTACAATCCAGTGGAGAAGTGAAAAGTCTGACATTGCTCTATGTTCTCAAGCAGGTAGCTTTCCTTTGTCCTACTGTAGATTTCCCCATCTGTAAAATGGGGATAAAAGTACTTATTTTTCTGCTATTCCTACTAAGCAGGACTGTGGCCTTGCTTTGTATTCTATCTATACAAAATGCACAGTGGAAGACTGTCCTGCTCTCTGTTGCTATTAAAATATAAGTATTCTCTAGTAAAAGTAAGTGTTGGGGCACTTCATAACATGCATAGGAAAATATGCATTCAGTTGCAGGAGATCTTCCTATGCTAGTATGTTAGCTTGCATGCATGTTAAACATTGCTGTCGATCAAAGATTCTTAGGTCTTCATAGCATCACATCCTGACCTAACCACAATTCTGAGTGACAGGTTAGGAATACTCTGTGTGTGTGTGTGTGCATCTATATATTTGCATATATATATAAATATAAATGCACACAAAAAAACCCTGTGTGTGTGTGCACATATGTATGTATATGCAGTGTGTATATATAATCACTGCAGCTACAGTATGCTTACCTCATGGGAGAAAGATACCCTTCCTTGCCCAACAATATTTCTTACAATTTAGGGAGGAAAAGGATGCTTTTGCAGTCCTTTCACTGAGTAGCATTACTGTAAGCCTCAAGCAGGTGGTGGGGTTCTGAAGGGGGGACAAACATAGGAAATTGGGGTGCTAATAAGGATAACCAGACCTTTCACATCTGGAATTTGTTTTGTGTCCTTCTAAAACTGGGGTTAAAATAATCAGTGAGATCCCTAATCAGGCATTCATGAAAGTGAGGGTTTTTTTTCCTTTCTTTGTACATAGAGCTGCTTTTTATCATTGTATTATATTTTGTTAAAACTAAAAAATGCAAAAAACAATCAGTATATTCATTGTATTCTTGCATTGTATTTTCCTACTGTTAAATATAGATTGAAATTATTTTTTCAGTGGAGTAAAAGGACTTAAATATTTATCATGTTCCTTTATAGGACTACCCACAGCAAATGCAGTTATCATGCTGTAATTATGTTATTTTTTTAAGAATTAATATTTGCTTTTGCAGGAATCTCTGTATTTGTTGTATTTTCTACTATAGAGGGTGATAGTACAGAGGATACTTATTCAGGACTCTGGTGATAAACTGTTGCTAGAATTCTGGTGCTCAAAACCGTGGATATTTTGATGGCTTTTCTCTTATTCTTTCATATTTTTCAAGAATTATGTCTTTATTTTTGTATTTGAATGTTGTCTCCATTTAATTTTTTTAAAAAAAAAGGATTGCTTAAGCTTTGCTGTGCTGTCCTCTTACTTGAACTGCTCATGAAACCACACTTTGAAATAAGAGGTTTTGAAGAATGTATATATATGGCATGGATCTCTGTAGTTTTAAGCTAAAAAAGATATAAATTTATATCTCAGCCTTTAAAGCACCTGTCTGAAAAGCCTAGGGACCTTGGAAGTATTTCCACCAGCTGCTATTTATTTCAATATTCTAATGTGGGCTTTGCTAAGAAAGTTATATTAATTGCTTTTTTTATATTGTAGACATATTCAAAGGTCTCACTTTGAACTAGGGTTTCATAATGCTAAACTTCTTATGAAATGCATATAAAGGGGGCCTAACCTGATGTAGCAGATGAAATAGGCAAAAATTGACTGTGTTTGTTTAATAGAGTAACATATAGATAGAATCATGTCTGTTTTTCCTGGCCCTTCTCTGTACCCGTTTCAAGTTTATCATTCTTCAGTGTAATTGATCACAACTGTATGCAGAATTCTAGGTGAAGTCTTCCCAGTACCAGTGCAAGAGCATTTATATTCCAGATCGCTCTTGGAAATCCTGGGAGTATTAGCCTCTTTCAGATTGATGCCTTATGGATATTCTGTTGCTGACTGGCAGAGACAGATTTTTCTCTTCCTCTCTCTTCAGTTGATGCCTTCAGTTTAAAATGAACATTTGTAAGTCCTTCAGTTCATGATTTTGAACTCTGTATTATTGTATTTAATCCAATTTTTTTTATTAGTCTGCTTCTGTGGGTCATCCATTCTTTTCTGAATTATATATATATTCTGGTTCTAGGCTGTATTGTTGATTCTCAAGTTTGTGTCATCAGCAAATTTTATTAGCACACTCATGTTTTGGTTCTAAGATCAACTAACAAAAATATTAAAAAGGTCAGTATCATGACTGATTGTTCAGGGACTCCATTTATAGTATCTCTTCAGTCTGTTTTCTGTGGAGCACCATCCACTGCCATCCTTATTAGCTCCTATCTCTTGCTATCTGTACTAATCCTCATCTCTTCAGTATAATTAATATCTTGTGTGGCACCATTTGAAATACTAAGTAAAGTTTTAAAAAAATATATACACATGAATATATTTCCCTTGTTTAGCACATCAGTTATCTAAGAAAAAATGCAGAAGTTGCATTTCTATTCAACTTAGTGCATATTGTCCCATTTTCCCATTTACCAAAGTGTCTTTGTTCTTATCTACAAAATGTTTTTTAAATCCTTATGTGCCATTCACACCAGATGGATAACTCTGAGCGTGCCCTTATTGTTCCCTTTCTTAAGTACAGGTACAATGTCTTCTCTTGTGTATGCTAGGGTTGGCAGACTTAATTTAAAAAAAATTGTTGCAGCTTTTAATGTGTCAGTTCTTTGAGTTCTGTCATCCTGGGATGATATCTTGTTTTCTATGTTCAAGTTACATTAAGCTCCTTGAAGAAGCAGCGGGGGGAAAATATATCTGGAGGCTTGGAGCTGTTTCCCCAACAAAAATGAGGCAGGAGGAAGCTGGAGTGAACAGCCAGTCGACTGGAGGGTTTGATTAATCAACAGTCAGCCTGGCTATTCTCCTCAGCTACTGAGGAAATCCTCGCTCTTTTGGGGAATCTGCCCAGGCAAGCTGGCTTGTTTATCTTCCTCTGATGTGTTCCTCTGTGGTGGAGGAAAATTGCAAGGTTAGGTACATCAAAAGGAAAATGCCTTTTGGAATCAGTTGAGTGTATAAAGCAAACAAAAATTAGTCAAGTTTGTGTGTAGAAAAAGGATGAGTGAATAGATTTGTATGTGGAAAAAAGTGAGCAAGTTTGCATGTGAAACTCTCCAATGCATTAAAAATGGGACAGTCATTCATGCTGGAAATCCAGTCAGAGGTGAAGGAGAAAGATAGATTAATGGAGGCATCTACAAGAACAGTTTTCCCGTTGTGACACGAGACACTGAAGTACCTATTCTAGTTTAGGTCCTGTGAGGTAGTGTTCCACAAGGTGAACTGTTCATGTCCTTTTTTTTACAACACATAAAGACAATTTGCAATTTTTTCTATTTCTTTTAATTTAGGGTATTTCTCAGCTTCCCTTTCTTTGCTGAAGGACTGAGAAACTGGAGTGAGATAATGGCATACCTTAATTTGAGTTCTTGATTGTGTAGGAGATGTAGTTGAGTTGGGAGCCCTTTAAAATCTGTACTTGATTATTTTTGTTACTAATTATATTTAATTTTAACAGCTTGTAATAGAAATAAGCTGAACTAAAAGGCTAAATTTCAATGCCTTTATACTGATGAATAGTACCACTGATGGACTTTGGGTTCAAAAGAAATCTGTATTTGCTCAAGCATAGCAGAATTTCCTATGGCTAGGAGGGGCAGGGACATTTGAAGAAATCCATCCAGTACTGCCAGCCTGAGACATTTCAGATTGGGCAACTGAAATTGGAGAATTTTGTCTTCCTGAAACCTGTGAATACTAATGGACTTTCTATGGTGTTTGGCCTATGTTTCTAAGAAATTCATACCAAAATCTTACCGTGAGCTCGGACATCCTTCCATGTCCATTCTCCTAAACACTGGGAAGTCCAGCTTGGGAGTTGTAGAGCAGCAATACTGATGCTGTCTTCTGAAAAGTCACTGGCCAGCAACAAAAAAAGACAGTTGTGGTCTGATGGAGTCAGCTCTTGTAGATGATCAAAGCAATGAGAGGTATGAGCAAGATTTTCCTTTACATCTCTGTTCTAAACTGAAATGGAATCAAATAAATTTTTCTGTTGGCAGTTTAAATAGAATTTAAAGGATGTATTTTTCAGAAAGTCAGGGCGAACTTCCAATGCGAAGACCTCAGTCCTGCAAATACTTAGGCGTATTAGTTTGGTGAACTCAAAGATACTGATAAGTTTTTATAACAATGAGGCTTGAGAGTGGATTTAACTGCGTGCCAATGTTGAACTCGTTTTGCTTACCTGCTAATGATTACACCTGAAAGAGGCAAGAACTTTTTTTTTTTTTGGTAGAAATAGGCCACTTTTCCCTTAGGTAACTCAAGAACTGGTTTTTGGTTTTCCTTTTCCTACCTTAGTTATCCGGACTTACCAGATCTGTATCTTTAAATTAAACTGTCTTTAAGGATGAGATTAATCATGAAAAGCTACATCCCCGAAAGAGACTTAAAAAACAACCAGACAAAAGCTCTGAGTTAAACTAAGGGATTCAAAAGGATCTTAACAATAACGGTTACATTTGATTTTTCAGGTGTGCTTTCCCCTTCCCATAGAGCATATGGAACACTTCTAGGAAGTGATTGTAGTATTAAAAAAACAACCACCGTTGACTTTACATATAGAGAGTATATAGAGACCTATCCAGCTCACCAGTTCTGGGAATATAATGCCTGCAGAAATCACAGTTTTGTTCTTTACAGTGCTAATGTTGCTTGCATTTGGAAGGCAACCAAGTCCTGTGCTTTGTTTTCTGTCCCAACATACCCAAGTTGTATAAATGGGCATGAACAGAGTGAGCTTGTGAATGGGGAAGAAATCATGAAAAGTGAAATGACATGGGGAAAAAAAAAATTGTCTGCAGTGAAAACATTTAATGTGAGAGCGAGTGAATATTTTACCTGATGAGAAAAATACTGAGATGTTCTGGTTGGGCAGACTAAGGAATTAGTACCTTAGTACTTACTACTTACTAAGTACTTAGTACTTAGTACTTACTAAGGGCAGAATAAGGACTAAGAAATTGTTTTCTTGTGTTTTCTTTTTGAGATCAAAAATTTTGACATTCAAAAAAGTTCACGTAGTTGCTCATAGACAAATGGGATTTATCATCTGCCTTCATGAATTGTCATAGCTAGTTATTTTAAAGGTGTCTGCCTTAAAAAAAAAAATAGGAGGTATTATAAGAAAATCTTCCTGGAAAAGAGGCCAGCCTTTGGTTCCATAGAGGGTTGTGAATATGGGATTAAGTGTTTATAGAAATGGGCAGATACTGGAGTAGCTGCTTACTTTCACAGCTGGGTAAGATGTAAAAGCATAGGCCAGGTCATGATTGAAATGAACAGAGCTGAGTTCCTCCTGAAAATGCATGTCTTACTGACTTTGACCTTAAATTCACAATATTCCAATAGTAAAAATCAATTTACAAACTTTTCTGTACAGATTCTTGACTGATCTTTTATTATCCAGTCAAGTTGGCTAGGTAACTAAGCTTTTCTTTAGATCAGTAATAAAAAGCTTTAAAAAAAAAAATGTGGGGTTTTTAGGCTTCATAATAAAATTAACAATGTTGCATGATATGATGATTTTGATAACACAATTTTGGGTTAATGTCTGTATTCATTTGTACTGCTGAAGTTGCATTAAATGTTGCAGTTGGACTATTGAAATGTTTATGCTGTTCGCTCCATAAGATAATGAACTGGTGCTTTAGGTCAAGCTTATTACACTGGGAGAAGGGATGGAGTAGACTAGTGAAGGAAAAGGTTGTATCTCCCCTTTGAATTTTCCATGTGTTGTACCTATCTTCAAAAAATATGTTGGAGAGTGAACTAAGTGGGTTTTAAAATGCTTGATTATTCTAGAGATGTACCTTTAGTAACAGAAAAAGTGCAAAATAGTAGCTGCACAAAACTGATGCAATACAGCAGTTGTATTTTCCTAAGTGTGATCTGCCTTTGCCTTTATAGAGCAGCAGTGTCCTGGAGGCAAGTTAAAAAAGCAAGTGCTATTGCTATGAATAATAGAGGTTTTGACTTGTGCTTTTACTTTGGAAGCTGAGGCCTTACTCCTGGGTTCCAGTCACTCAGGTGATGGACTGGATTTGAGATTGCTGTTGCTCCCCTTCTGCACATGGGTGAATGCTGTGGTCCATCCCTGATGTGGAATCAGGTCTTGTTGATTCACGCACGCAGATGAAAAAGGTGGACAAGGTTTAAATGTGGCCTGAAGTATCTGGTTCTAGTTCCTGGGACTCCTGTGTGTCTGTGTCAGTTTGTTTTTGGAAAATGAATGTGTTGACAGAATGAGCTGCAGCAATGATAAGAGAGCTTATCTTCCTGTGTATTTTCCTTCAGTCCTCAACATGTAATAGGGTGCAGAATGGGTAGGGCTCCTGCAAGGTATCACTCAAAGTCATGATCATAGTTTGTAGAGGCTGGTGAACAACTACCAGTCATAGTTTTCTCCTGTGCTTATGAACCAGTGCCAGAAAACTTCTAATGCAGCTAAGAGAAGGGACCAGTAGGCAACACTGTTACACTGCCGTTAATAAGCCATGGGTGGAGAGGACAGGATTACAAAGGAGGTTAAAGCTGCAGCTTTGTTTTGGAAACCTCTCTGTGATGTTTTTTGCATTACTACCTAAACTTAACTCACGATGGCCTGTAAATTATGAATTGAGCTAAGGCACAGATGGCTTAAGTTAAACACAAGAATTGAGTCAGAGGGTGGTTTTAACTGTTTTGGCTCCTCAGAATTTTCTACTGAACAAGTAATCCCAATGTAATAAATGTAAGCCTAAATGTAAGGGGGGGTGGGGGGTGGTGGTTGTGTTTTGCAGATAGCCAGGAGGTAATTCAGGGACCCTGGCTGTCACAGATCACCAGTTAATAACTGCTGTGATAGACCCAGAAATGGAGCCCTGACTCCCTGATAACTTTTTATTGCACTTTAGCTGTAGGACTGTTATTCTACCTTTAGGACGTACCCAAGGGTTTAGTCTGTGTAGTGCGACTGAAAATCGTCAATAAAAAAGCAACTTTTTTCTAAATGAGAATTATGTTAACAGACAAAATCTATACCTAGCTCTAACATATTATCTCAGGCTTCAGTCTTCCAGGTTTTCACAGAGCTAGCTGGTCCTCTGGCACAAAGTTTGGCCCCTTGTTGATATAGGTTGTAAGATAAAATCCTTATGGAGCTTTGGGGAATAGTGTGAAAAATATTTACCTTTTTAATTTCTGAAATGGTCAGTAAGTTTTGATTACTAAAGCCAGCAGGGGATTGGGCCTTTTCACTTCTTGTTCCCCATGTATTATTCTTTAGATGGCTTTTTTTAGAGCTGACAGTTACAGTTTGTTCCGTGTTTCCTTAAACTACAAAGTGCTTCGCACTCTTTGTGTTTAGGCGTTTCGTTGCTCCTTTCTGAAGAAAGGCAACGTGCGCTGAAAGTGATACCAGAATACAGCTTCAGAGTTTGTTTGCAATTCTAATCCCTTTTTACTGAGGCTCCCCCAGATCTTGTAGTGTTGGCGACTCTGGCTTCTATCCTGAATTGGCAAGTTTGAGGATAAAGGCATCGTCTCGCCTAAGACACCCCGGTGACTCGCTATTGTAAGCATTATTTTCTGGGAGCAAAGGTTACGCTTAGCGTCGGGCGCTAGTCAACGCGGTTCATTTTCACTCGCCGTGGCGTTTGGTTTAAGTCAGGATGCTGGAATGTAGTGGTGCCAGCGCCCGTGATTTTTGCTGGGAGGAGCGTTTGATGCCCCAGCTGTCGGCACCGACTTCTTTTCCTTCCCTCCACGTTAGCCCTAAGGGTAGGAGGGAAAAGTCAGCTCCAAGTGCTTTGTTATCAAATAACCCCCGGTAATCAGACACAGCCCGGGCTTTCTGTAGGGCATGTTGTCATTTCTTCTTCAGAGGAGGGGGCTGAGCGGGGAGGGGGACGTGGGAGCGGCAGCCTCGGCCCCCCCCCCCCCCCCCCCCGGCTGTTTCCCCTTGTCAAATGAGCTGTTATCACGTCGCCTTACAGTGTCGCACGCCGTCATGGCGCTGGCCGGGCGCCACGAAGGGGTCGTGGCCTTGCAGGGGGCGCCGGGGGCTGCCCGCGGCTCCGTGGGGGAGGGTTTGGGGCGCTCCCCCCCCGCCCGCGCCGGTGCAGCCCGGCGGAGCGGCCCCGGCGGCGCCCGGCGCTGCGGGAGAGGCGGCGGGGGCGGGGCCGGGCCGGGGAAGTATGGTGGTCACGTGGCGGGGTCACGTGGCGGGGGAGTCGGGCCCAGCCGCCGCCGCCGCTCCGGTAGCGGTGAGAGACGGAGCCGGGAGGGCGGGCAGGGAGGGGGGGAGGGGGAGGCGCGCGGGGCCGGGGCGGGCGCGGGGAGGGAGCCCGGGGGTGCGAGTGGCCGCCGCCCGCTCCGCCGCCGCGCCCCGCCGAGGTGAGTGCCGGGGGGGGGGGGGGGGGGGGGGGGGCGATGTGCGGGGCAGGGCCGCAGGGCGGGGGCGCCGCCGGGGGCGGGATGGGCCGGGCCGGGCCGGGTGCTGTGCGGGACCGCGGGCGACCCCGGGTCTGTTTTCCTTTTGTTCCGGTGGGTGCCGGCGGGGCGGCAGAGCAGTCCGGTTTTTTGGGGGTTTTTTTTTGGGGGGGGGGGGGTCCCGGGGCGCCGCTGGGACGTGCGCATCCGTTGCGTGCCGCGCGCTGCGCCCTCTCTGTGGCGGTCCCCCCCGCGCGGCGGGCGGGCGGGCGGGCAGCGGCCGGCGCCCATCCTGCCGCCCCCCGGCTGCCTCGACACCCCTCGCCTTCCCTTATACCTGCGGCTCCGGGCGCTCCGAAAGCCGGGCGGTCGGTCGGGGTGGGGGGCGGGGGGGTCCCCACCCTCGCCCAGCGGCCGGGGTCCGGCAGCGGCCGGCGCTCCGGGGGCCGCGGGCGGCGGCGGCGGAGCGGGGAGCGGCGGCGCTGCCTCCGGCATCACCTGTGACCCTCCGCGCGCTGCCTGTAGCGCTGCGGTTTTTTCCTGGTTTTTATATTTTCCTTCTTCATATTTTCCTACGTTTCCCCCCGCCCTTCCTTTCTCGGAGGAGGGGGCAGACCGTTAAGAAATTTGCCCTGAAATTCGCCTAGCGAGTGCAACTCCTTCGCATTCTTTTGTGTTGTGTCTTCGCATCGTCCCTTTCAATAAACGTCTGCGTGCGAACATGTTCGAGCACCTTGGCGTCCTAAAGGTTTCCTGAAAAGTGCAGGAATCGTTTACCGATTCAGTACGTAAATTTGACTTGAACAGTAAAACAACTAAAACAGCTGTATGGGGTCAGATCAAAGGTCCATCTAGTTTAGATTCCAGTTTCTGCAAGTGGCACATAGCAGATGCTTAGGAAACACCATAACAACAGGGTGAGCGTGCTGTGAAGCTTTGGGAAACCGGCCAGGCCTTCAGCAGTTTGAGGTTAAGGGACTTCCTGAGTCAAATGTGATGTTTTTAGTATTTAAGAGCCCTTTTTCTTCCATGACTTAGATATACCTGTTTTCAAAAAGGAATGAGACAAAGGCCTCTTAATAGAAAAGGGTTTTTTTCCCCCATTTTAAAAAAATATAATTGCACTCATGTTATTGTCATAGGCAATTTCATTTTGCCAGGATGAAACTTGCCTGTCCAAGGATTACTGATTCATGAGGAACATCTTGTGTTTTAAATAGGTAAGGGGTATTTGCAGCGGAAATTTTCTATGTGTATGGGAGCTGTAAATAATAACATTGTTTTTTAATGTCTGTTTCTACAAATCATTTGTGAAATTTAAGCCTTAAAACCTAAAGTATCTGTTTAATAAAACGCAGTATAATAAGAACTTGCACAAAATAGCAAGTGTTTTACCGTAATGCAATATTGACAGCTATGAAGATGATTATATGAATCTGAATCACTAACGTTTAACTCTTAACTCTTTAAGCTTGAAGAGTTAACTTAAATAAAGAAGAGGTTTATTAATGGAACAGATTTCTCATTACATCAAGATTTCTGGTAAAATTATTTCAGTAATACCATCATAGATTTTTCCGTAATAGCAAAATCATGGTGATCCCTAGGGATGCTAGCTATCAAATTGATCCTGCAATCCTGATTCAAGAAGTAGCTTCATGCCAGGAGCTCCTAACCTGATTGCTCTTATAAGGAACATTTGCACGAGTGGGCCTCATTTTTCATAGGCAGTGTGAATGTCAAGCAAAGCAGAGCTGTTTCAGAAAACTGCATATCCCCCCACACCCCCAGTGGAATTTTATAAGGTGGTCATTAGCAGCTTCTTGGGGGCTGAAAGGAGGTAGTGGGTTGGGGTGTGTGTGTATAGATAGATATTTATAAGATTAAAAATAGGTTGGAAAACCGACAACTGTAACTGTTGTTGTGAATGACTTTCATGGAAAGATGATTTTTTTTTTTTTTTTCTCTACAACACATCACTGCTTATAACAACAGACTGTGGAATTAGTTCTCACCTAGTCAACAGATGCTTATTCTAAAACCCTTAACATGTTTCACTATTCTATAAAACCCCTACTCACTTTGAACTATACTGAACTCCTGATGGGCAGTTTAAAGTATTCAATATATGTTCTTCAGTAAGCTGATGAATAGATTTAAATGGTTCTATTGTAAGCTTACACCAAGAAAGCTGTTGCAGTGCAACTTTCCTTAGCTCACTGAATCATTTTTATCACAATAAAAGATTGGTTCAACTGAACTTTCAAATAAAATTAGGTTTTTTAGAACTAGCCTCTAGGAAAAGTTGTACTTGTTTTAGGTAATTATTAAGCATACTTATAATACACAGCTTTTAACAGTACTTTTCATTAGTAGGTCTCAAAGCACCTTGCAAAAGAATTCAGTGTAATTATTCTCCTCTTATCTAAGGGTAATTATTCTCATCTTATCTAGTGCTCATAAAGAGATCATTGTCTGCCTGTGATCGCTGTAAGAAACTCTGTAAGAAGGTCTAACAATAAAGTCAGATGTTTGATTTAAATTTTTTTGCAATAAAACCCCACAAACTCACCCTTCTCTTTTGTACTTTTCTGTTTTAGCATTTTATTTCATTTAATGATGCCTGAGGTAATTTCATACTGTACCTTCCATACTAAGGTTGGCAGCTAAGCCTGTGCTTTAAGTAGAACAGACTTCTTAGTGTCAGAAGAGACACTGCTGAAGACTTAACCAAATTCGTTGATGAGTTAGAGAATAATTCAGGACAGTTTCTGTTAAGGTGATTGAAGTAGTAATGGCGCATATTCAGTTCAATTACCAGCGAGCTTGGCTGCTGAGTTTGTACAGATGTCTGTTGGTATTGATCATGAAAACAGAAAGGGGGGTGTGTGTGTGAATGAGTGAGTTACATCGCCAGCATCCTCATATCTTCTTGGTTTTCCTTCATTTCCACCTTGCAGAGCTGGTAGAAAGGGTACAGAATCTCACATTTAATGTTTTTTGACTGGAACCACCAGTTCCAGTCACCTTCGGTGTCCCATTTTTGTAATGCATCTGGTAGCAGAACAAACTTCTGATGCTAGAGGTATGAAGTGCATACCCTTAAATTGTTGTTTTCCAACTACCTGTATCAGTTGAGGTGTGCAGATGCTGTCACTAATTATATTATTGGTGCATTTCAATAGTTTAATTTAGGACTTGAGGTCTTCTACTGGGTTGGTATTTTCCAAAATAGGACAGAAAACCATTTATTTGTTTTTTAATTCAAGACAATACATTACAGCATTGTCATTTAGGGATAAAATACAAGTTGGGAAATATATGAAGGATTTGGTAATGGCATGATTATAATTTGGGAACCATGTAGTAAGTATACTATATACTAAATAGTATAGGAACTGTATTCCCAGATAGTGTAATGCTATCCAGAAACATGAGCTCGTACAACTTAGATCTAAGCTGTAAACCCTTTATTAAAGGGGACGAAGGCTTACCTACTGTAATGAAGTGTTTGCCAGCAGTCTTACAGGTGTAGTCAGTGATTTCAGTTGACTCACTGTAAAAACAATGCATGCTTGTTGGCAGGCTAGCATCTAGACTTCAGTTACATCTGTGTGGATTCAGATGATTTGGAAAAAAGGTCCAAGAGACAATAGTCTGAGAGGTCCAGTTCCAAGAAGTTTTTCTGCCTATTTCTGTGTTCATTGTTTTTGTGTGACTCTTGTTTTGATCCATGCTTTTGTATTTGATCCATTATTTCTATGTTGTGTTATTTTTAACAGTGCCTTCGTTTACATCATTTTACAGTACTTAAAAACTTCAGTATCTTTTAAATGGTCTATGATAATAGTTTTCACTTTGTGCTTATACCCATAAAAGACCTTAGTATTACTCAGCTGCACATCATATCCTTGATAGCTATGATATAGCAAAGCTGATCTGGAGAACCTCCCACTGGAAAGCTGGGCTGTTTGTGTAGCCTGGAGGTCCTGATTAATTTGTGATTGTTGCCTTCTGCATAGTTTCAGAGCTAGCGAACCAGCTGGTAGTCACACACTTTCCTAGTACCCTGGGTTTGAAGAGTCTCCAACATCCTGGTCTAGCGCAAAGTACTGTTTGCGAAGCATGTACTTGAAGATTAACTCTCCTATTAGAATATAAAGATCTAGCACTTCTCAGTACTAATATCAGTCCATCCTATCGGTTCTTCCTCTGCTCTGTACATGCGGTGGAATAGATTCCTCTCCTTTGAAGACACTCTTCTCATTAAATATTTGTTGAAGCAACTGTCTTGCAGCTAAAGTGATTTCTAAATAAAATGTTCATATATCTCGTTTCACTAGTTTGAATAGTAATTGCAAAGTAAAATTTGGAAGAAGGCCAAGCCCATTCACATAGCCATTTAAAGAAAATTACTGCAAATACATTACCAATGGTACCTGGCACCATTTAAGCAGACAAAAGGAGCCATAAATGTTGGACACAATATGAAAGAAAAGAATCTTTCTGCATGTATATTAAGAATACTATAGAAGAGCACTGGTTTTGAAGATAAGTAGCAAATCAAGTTATTGAGAAAAGCAGAGGTTGGCTACCTGCTGTGATTGTGATGGATCACAGTCCACAGGAGGCTCTTTAGTTGGAGAAAGACCATAGCTAACAAAATTCTTAAATTGTGAGAGGGAGAGAGTGCTCTCATTCTGTTCTGGTGCAGTATCTAGTACAGTGGGAACCCTGGTCTGTTGGGCATCCGAGCATTACTGGCAACGTTATTGCTGCCTGTGCTTGATAAAGAACAGATACCCCTATTCTAATGGCACGGTGGAATGACTGCTAGGAAATCCTTTCAGTTGTAAATAACTAAAAAATAAAACACAACACCAAAGATCTACTGGTCTAAAATCTGAGTAAGATACACAAAAGGGAGATTGATTAACACAAATCCTCTCTTGCAGGTAATATAGGCTGTGGATAACAGTTAATGTTGTGTAAAAATATAAAAAATTTTACTCATAAAGCTATTTTAAGTGTTAAGTAAAACTTGAAAGGGGGAGTGAATTCAGCTAAGGGAGCAGGAGGAAGAGTTATGTATTTGTGGTGTCTTCCCCAGCTCTCATGAGTGATGTAAGTATATTAAGAACTGTTACTATATAAATATCTTGGCTGCCATACAAGTGCCCTACATAGTGTTCGGAAATGAGGGAATTGAACAGTGTAGATGTTGAACCAGCTTTAGATATTTTACCTTTTTCCCAGGCCCAAAAATATGGACCTAAGAATGGCATATCAGCTCGGACCAAAGGTGCTTCTACATCAATATCTTGTTTTTAACAGTGAATGATAGCAGATGCCTAGGGAAGAGTATCCTAGGGCGTGCAAATAGCTGAGTAGCTGAAGGAAGTATCACTGGCTTCTAGCAGGATGTAGTTTAGGGGTCTCTGGACTGGTGATTTGATATTTAATCATTTGGTTTTTAATAGTTGTGGTGAATTTATGCAATCTTTTTGAACCCTTGATAGCTTTAGCATCTGCAGCATCCTGTGACACAAGAATGACAGAAATATAAGTGTCCATTTTTAGTTAGGCTGTTGCCATCTTAAAAGTTACGATCCTCTACGCCTTTTATTTTGCATTGTGAAAAATCCTGGTTTTTTTAATTTGTAAAGTTTGATATCAAACTTGTATGGATAAAGTTGACTGCTTGATGTGTACATATGGAATGTCAGACCTTGTGTGCACTCTTACTTACTGAGAAATATAAAAAAGAACTCTTCATGAAAGCTTCTCGCTTTCAGTAATGTCGTTTGTTTACGCTTTGCATTTCTCTTAAAATGAAACCTGAGAACTGCTTATAGCTAGTTTTGTTCTTAGCAATGTATCTTTTTGTAAAGACTACAGCGTTCATATCTGTATATGAATTATATCTGTAGAAACATTGCAAGCATGAAAAGTTTGCTTTTTAAAAGTAATTGCAAAGTTTGTGATTGTTTGTAAGAATGAAGAAAGTTTTGATTCAGATTTTGGTGTGAAGTTTCTGTAGTTGAGTAGCAGAGGACAGGTATTACACCCATATTTATCATATGGTCATCCAAAAAAAAAGTAAGACGCTCCCAAATAATCTGGAAACAGAACAGTATGTAAATGAAATGGCTTTTTCCTATGGCCAGTACTTGAACTTTTACTTAATCTGTAAAGAAACAGTGATATAAATCAAACGGGTTTGATTTGCCTTTCCAGACTTGGATTGCTCTGGAGACTGCTGAGGACTTTTTCAGTTTGATATGGACTTATCTCTGGCTTGGATTCCTCCTTCCTCCTCTTGAGTGTTAGGGTTTGTTAGCAGATCTTTAAAGATGTTTGATGCCTAAGGCAAAGGATCCTTTATGGAAAAAAAAAAAAAAAGGTGTGTGTGTGTATAGTGGCAGTGTGTGTTTGGTTTTGGGGGGGTTTTTTGGGTTTTTTTTTTTTTTTTTTTGGTCAGAACAAAAAATGGGGCTACAGCTCCCATTGTTCTGTAACTCTTTGTGGATTTAATTAGATAAAGCAATGAAAGTGGTTGAATTCTAGGAGAGATATTTAAATAATGTATTTGGATCTTATAATGACATGGGAAGCTATGCAGTGAAAATCTGCTATCTTGCACGAATGATCAAGGAATAAAGTTAAACCAGCTCATGTTACAGGTGTGTGATTTGGAACCATTTGTAGTTTTTCCAAAGTGGAGACAAAGATATAAAAAAGGAAAAAAAAAAAAAAAAAAAAGATTAGAGGGATGGGGGAAGGGACATGCTTCTTTGAAAGATACCTATGGCAAACCCTATGATGAATTGTCATAGACCACCATGAGCAAGAATTAGTCTGTTTCTCTCAACAACAAGAACTTCAGTGCAGCAACAGGGTTCTATTAAAAGCAAATGCAAATCATAGGATTAAGTGATTAAGTCCTCTTCCTCTGAGTTACAGACCTGCCAGAGGTGGATTCCTTCCAGATTTTGCCCGCCTGCTGAGGAGACATTTTCTCTTCCTTTATACCAGTAGAATAACTCTGTGGAACATGTATTAAATCCAATATACATTATTTCCCAGTGTTGCAAAGAGGATTTTTGAATTTGAAAGTCTGTTCACTGGACCCGTAATAAGGTTGAAGAGAGTATACTGTATAAAAAAATACAATTTGAGCTCAGTACTAGTGCTAGGAGTATGCCTGTACAGTATTAGTCCCTCCCTTGTATTTCCAGAAGGTTAAATACTTCTTTTTATTAATTAAGGAATTGGAAATTGCTCTTACTTCCAAGGATTTAAATGAGAGGCCACTGATCAGAATATGATGATGTAGCTTAGGAGATGAGGAAGAAGATTGTATGGAAAATTCTCGTAGTAAAGTTTCATTTTAAGTACTGTGTTTGTGGGTTTTGCAATTGTTATTATTAATACAGAGAGCACATGACCTGAATAGTGGTTGTTCTGGGCTAAAAGTGACTAGTAATGCTGAAAGGTTTCGTAAAAGATAGTGTCCTGTTTTCACAAGATACCAAAGTAAAGTCTCTTGTCACTGTCATAGGGAGGTTATATTCCAAAGGTTGGATAGTTACTTAATTCAGTCTTCCCCTTCCCCCTCTGGAGTTTAGTTTAAATACTTCTGGTGTGAGGAAGCTTCTAGTTGGTTTGGAGAGACACTATTTGTGATTTAATTGTCTAGTGCTGTGGTGACAAAACGAGCTCTTGCTGGTTTTAAGATAGCATTGCTCATTGAAACTCCAGAAATACTGGGAAAACTTTGTTACCTGTTTTGGATTTGAATTTGTGTCCTTGCCATCCAAGGATGAGTGTGAAAACCAAGAAATGATTGGCATTTGCTTGATGTTGGGCAGAGAATGAAAACTCTCCTGAAACAGTCAAATGACCTTTGCATGGGAAACAATAATATGATTTTTATAGTGTCTCCAGGAGTAGATCTGCTACTAGTTGTCCATTTTTGGTTAAGGAAGATACAATGTTGTGAGGATTTGGATCATACTGATTCGCCTCCAGCTGCATTGTCACGGTTTTGACAAATGTCATGGCTGATGACTTAGTGTCCATACTGATGAGCAACTGTCTATTTGTTTTCACTTATGTCTACTTCTGCTCTGTTTTGTTGGTGTGTAGACCAAGATCTCATTTGTTTCTGAGCCTAACACTTGCTCAAGCTCTTGGAATAACTTTTCATCCTTGGAGTATCTTAAGAGGTTGTTGCCTTCTTCACTGGCAGGACTAGTGAGAAAGCATTGAATGAAAGATCTTTAAATGCTGACAATGCTCAGTTCTGTTTCTGTTTTGATTGCCCCAAATGACATTTTTGAATGCATTTCTCTGTGTGGCCTGATAACACTATTGGTAAGAATAGGCCTGAGGTGTTGCAGGTTGAACGGAGAAAGCATGGGAGAACGTACTAAAGGGTACATGACTTCTGTGAGTTTGTATCCTTGATTGGGCTGGGGTTTTTTGGGGCAGTGGTGGTGTATTTTTTGTGGGGGTTTTTTGTTTGTTTGGATTTGTGGGGTTTTGGTGTGTTTTGGGGGTTTTTTGCCTTTTTTTTTTTTTTTTTTTAGGACAATTTCTTCCAATCTTTCTGGTTAAGAATTGTGACCTTATTTCCTGGATGCTGATATTGTTATTGTCTTTGCCTTCACTGAAATTTACAATTTTGTAATTTTGTGGTATGCTAGGTGAGACTGTGTTTTGTTATTGCTTCCTTGTTTCCTCTACAAATGTAGTCAGGAAAGAAATGTTGGGTTTTTTTGTTTTGTTTTAAAGCACCTCATTATGTTAGCTGATCTAAAAATCTATCTGGAAGATTGCCCCAACTTAAAAATAAATAACAATTGCATGCAGACATACTTGGCTGCACAGCAAGATCTATTTTTAGAAAAGGGTTCTGTCCTGTTTTTACTTAATTTTAATGATCTGGAGTTTTACCTTCATTTGAGAAATCGTAATGAATTTTGGCATCTTTTCCAGTCCTTCCTAACAGATAAATGCATGCATCATCTGGATCAGATTTCAGAATCATTTGTGTAGGGGAAGCCCTGCTTATTTGTCAGATAAACTCCGGTATTCCAGTAATTCCTAGTGTGTTCGAAGTTCTACCTCTGCTTGTTTGGTGTTTACTCTAGCAGTGTCTTGTGATTGGGAAGGTGAAGTAGGCTGTAGGAGGCCGCTGCCATATAAACACAACATAGGAAAAAGCAACTGCAATCCCATGTTGATGAGTGTTCTGATGAAATGTTGTTTTCATTTTTTAAATGGACCTGTGTTAGTCTAAGTTAACAGTTACATTTGGATTTTATTTTTGTTGTGCATTAGTTGATGATTGCAGCAGTAGACTGGGAGCCAGAACTCCTGTACTTCTCTCTCAATTCTATCATGAGCTTCTGTATTGCTTTGAGATGCTTAATTGTCTTACTCAGCAGTATAATGGGAATAATGCTGTTTTCCTACTTCTCCTGGGATCACTGAGGCTACTAGTAGAGTGCTTCTAGGACACTGGATAAAAGGTTCAAAGTTCAGGATCGTGTTAAAAGAAATCATCATGCAGTTGGAAATGAGTCAAACATTCACTCAACTGAAGATGCATAGGCTAGGTAAAGGCTAAATTTAAAAAGTTACAGAAAGAGGGGAGACTGAAATAGGACAGGATAAGCTATAAATACTGTTATGTGACTCCTTATTTCCTTGTTTTCTTGTTGATTCTTGAGACTGTGAACTCTTGGCCTATCACTTAACGTCTGTAAACCATGAGACACAGCAATGATGCTGAAGTAATCATACTTTAAAACAGTAAGATTGGCAAAAGTGCATGCCTGGATGAGGTACCTGTGTAGGGCACATATTTGGACATATCCACTAAAGCACTCTTGTAGTTGGAAGACTCCTCTACCTGTTTGTAGCAGATAGTGGATCATGGAAAGGGTCCATAGTGTTGCTAAATTAGAATATGGTGTGTTGGAAGTTTTGGGAGTTAGCAATGACAAGTGTGTATCGCTAGTTCATTGGCAAGGGTGCGTTTGTGATGGAAAGGTTGATTCAACAGTTTAGTGCATTTCTTTCTCTCCTATGTAATAGAAAATGCATCTATAGACTATTCAGCCTTATCCGTAGAGATGCTTTTTGGCCGCAGATTTTTTAATAAGGTTGCGGGAGTTTTCATTTTCAGAATCCTTTAGCAATGTCTCTGTTTACTGAAGCAGTACAAATAGAGCAGGGATACTCTTTTGTTGAAAAGTCTCATCCTACCTGTTTGGGATTGTTTTCTGGAGGATAGACTCTTAATTCCTAAGGTAATTTTCTTTAATACTTACTCAGCTATTATGCCCCAGATTTACGTTTGAACAGTGTAGTATACGATATGCAAAATACAATTTATCCATGTCATAGATTGTTAAGACAAGAATTGAGGTTACAGGCTATTAGGCTACATTAAGGTTATGTAGCCTAAACGTCTGCACAGCACTGTCTTTTATGGGATTTTCTATTATCATTAGACTTACATTCATGATACAGGTATGAAGCTGGTTCTCTCATGTAGTGGACTGTTAATAGGTCTGTTCTTTTCTTGCATCTAGGTACAGGTAGAGACTTTGTGACGAGGAGACTAGTACTTGAAGGCAAAGATAAAGTTCTTTAGGTCACAGAAAGGGGTGAGAAAAGGCAAGAAGGTCCTTGCTTTTCATTTTGAGGCTTATGAGTGTTTTGGTGTGGATGTTTATTCAGAAATGTAACTGAACAAATAAAACATGCCATGAAAAATGCAATGAACTGAATTGCATTCTTTCATGATAGTTTTCTTCACTAGGTTTCTCAAGTTGTGCAAAGTTTCTTGGGTGTCTCACGTTGAGCTGCTTGCCACTTCTTTTTGTAACATGTCTTGTTTACCTTTTTCCTTTCTATTTTTTGAGAGACTTACTCTCTGTCTTCAGAGGTTTACTTGTGTTCTTTGAGTAGCTGAGTAAATTTAGGGATCTCTCAGGGATTTAAATTTGCCACAAGATGATAATGCTGTCATGTTTCTTGCCTCGTCCCTCTGCACTTTTGAGTTTTTCTTTCAGGACAAGCTCCTGTGGCTATGCAGTTGATACTGTGCGTAGTTCCTCAAAGTGAGACTGTTAAGGTTTTTGTTCTCCAGACTGATGTTTGTTAGGTGGCCTGTACCATAGTACTCAAGCCTTCTCTTTCAAGCTTTTCTTGCATGGTGTGTCAAAGCTGTCCATTTTAAAGTATGAATAAGTGATAATAGGGAGGAAAAAGTTGTGGAAGATGCTGGTTTCCATACCAAATAAAACTCTCAGAAGTGCACAGCTTGTTTGGCAGCATTAGGGTATCCAGTGCACTTTGCAGCACACTTGCTGTGAACTGATAACCAAAGACCTTTTTGTTCAGTGTTATGGACAATTTCAGGCCCAGAACTCTGGTCAAAACACTCTTCAGACAAAAAAAAAGGTATATAGCCACTGCTCTGAAAGCCCTAATCTCTCTTCTTATATTGAGGTTTTCAGACTTAATGTTGAGATGTCCCGTACTCTCTACTGTTTGAAGGATCAAAGGCTTAAGAAACATGATACTTCAAATTGTGAGTTATTTACCCTAGCACCCATTCACATACAGTATCTTCTGCAGCATTTTTCTGTTATTTACAAAGTGGGAAAAAGCTTAGATTTTCCTAGAGTATGTTTGTTTAGTCTTGTGTTTGATTTCCTGCCCCCCCCCCCCCCCCCCCCCCAAAAAAAAAAAAAAATCTTAAATCCTTACTGATGAGTCTAATTATAAACAAGACATTCCCTCATGCTAGTGATAAGTCTAAATCTGCCTTGGGACAATTACCTCTTTCTTAGCATGATGTCAGTGGAAAGCTTGAAAATGCTGCCACACAGCAGCTTGCTTTCTCACCTAGAAAAGAAATGTTTATTGTCAGTGGCTTGTTAGATCCTTAGTATCACAGAAATTGATTTTGTGTTGTATAGTCATAATGTCCTTCAGTCAAATGCCCTGGCTTTTTGTGGTTATGCCCCAAATCAGCAGGGTATCATAGCGTGTTCATAGATTGAACGTGTAAAGATGTATTTTGCTGAACTTAGGCCTTCATCAGTTGAAAACGTTGCTTCCTGCTTTCCACTGTTTTTTGGTGTGTTTGTATTGTACAGCAACAAAAATGAAACAAAGGTATTGGTATTATACATAGGTTTTAGGTTGAGACAGGCATATTGGTTGTCAGAGGTATTTTTGTTTGTCCTGTCCTGTTCCCCCAGCCCTAGTCATAGTATATGATTACAGTAATAGCCAAAAATGTGTCTGGCGAGAATCTAGCATGAGGATAACACACTCTCTCCTCTCAGGAGTTTGACACCTATTGTATACTTCTATCATTTGGTTCTTTACGGGAATAATATGAAAGGAATCATTGGCATCCTAATTTTTTCATCAGCATTTTGTCTCTGTTTTGCTTAATTGCTGATGGTACATTGTTTTTCTAACAACACACTTCTATCTCCCTATGTGAACTGCTGGCGGCTGATGGAGATCGGCTGTCTCCAAGGGGGAAAAGGATTCTCGCCCAAGAGTTGGCGGGACTCATTGAGAGGGCTTTAAACTAGGTTTGAAGGGGGAAGGGGATATAAACAGGCCCGCTAGTAAGGAGCCCAGGGGCGGCATGGCAACATTGGGGGCAAAATCGACAGCCCAGCTTAAGTGCATGTACAGCAATGCACGTAGCATGGGCAACAAACAGGAGGAGCTGGAGGCCCTTGTGCAGCAGGATGGCTATGACATAGTCGCCATCACGGAAACGTGGTGGGACGACTCTCATGACTGGAGTGCTGCACTGGAGGGCTATAAGCTCTTCAGAAGGGATAGGCAGGGTAGGAGAGGCGGTGGGGTGGCTCTGTATGTTAGGGAGTGTTTCGACTGCATAGAGCTTGACAGTGGTGATGACAAGGTGGAATGCTTATGGGTAAGGATGAGGGGGAAGGCTGGAAAGGCGGATGTCCTGTTGGGAGTCTGCTATAGACCACCCAACCAGGAGGTAGAGGTAGATGAGGCATTCTATAAGCGGCTGGCAGAAGTGTCGCAATCGCTAGCCCTTGTTCTCATGGGGGACTTCAACTTGCCAGACATCTGCTGGAAATACCACACAGCAGAGAGGCAGCAGTCTTGGAAGTTCCTAGAGCATGTGGGGGATAACTTTCTAATGCAGCTGGTAAGCGAGCCTACCAGGGGAGGTGCCCCGCTTGACCTGCTGTTTACCAACAGAGAAGGGCTTGTGGGAAATGTCGAGGTCGGAGGCCGTCTCGGGCTTAGCGACCACGACATGATAAAGTTCTCAATTTTGGGTGATGCTAAGCGGAGGGGCACCAAAACTATTACCATGGACTTCCGGAGGGCAGACTTTGCCCTCTTCAGGACCCTGGTTGGGAAAGTCCCTTGGGAGGCGGTCCTGAAGGGCAAAGGGGTCCAGGAAGGCTGGGCCCTCTTCAAGAAGGAAGTCTTAAGGGCGCAGGAGCGGGCTGTCCCCGTGTGTCGTAAGACCAACCGGAGGGGAAATCGACCGGCCTGGCTGAATAGGGAGCTTTTGCGGGGACTCAGGGAAAAAAGGAGAGTCTACCGCCTTTGGCAGAAGGGGCGGGCAGCTCAGGAGGAGTACAGGGATCTTGTTAGGTCCTGCAGGGAGGAAATTAGAAAGGCAAAAGCCCAGCTAGAACTCAATCTGGCCAGTGCGGTAAAAGACAATAAAAAATGCTTTTATAAGTACATCAGCAATAAAAGGAGAGCCAAGGAGGATCTCCATTCTTTGCTGGATGTGGGGGGGAACATTGTCACCGAGGACAAGGAAAAGGCTGAAGTACTTAACGCCTTCTTTGCCTCTGTGTTCAACAGCCAGACCGGTCATCCCCAGGGTACTCAGGCCCTTGAGCAAGAGGATAGGGATAGGGACCAGAATGGAGCCCTCATAGTCCAGGAGGAAGCAGTTAATGACCTGCTATGCCACCTGGACGCTCACAAGTCTATGGGGCTGGATGGGATCCACCCGAGAGTACTGAGGGAGCTGGCAGAGGAGCTTGCCAAGCCACTTTCCATCATCTATCAACAGTCCTGGTTAACAGGGGAGGTCCCTGATGACTGGAGGCTTGCCAATGTGACGCCCATCTACAAGAAGGGCCGGAAGGAGGACCCGGGGAACTACAGGCCTGTCAGCCTGACCTCGGTGCCGGGGAAGATTATGGAGAGGTTCATCTTGAGCGAACTCCACAGGCAAGTACAGGTCAACCAGGGGATCAGGCCCAGCCAGCATGGGTTCACAAAAGGCAGGTCCTGCTTGACCAACCTGATCTCCTTCTATGACCTGGTGACCCGCCTGGTAGATGATGGAAGGGCTGTGGATGTCATCTACCTCGACTTTAGCAAAGCTTTTGACACCGTCTCGCATAATATCCTCCTCGAGAAGCTGGCAGCTCACGGCTTAGACAGGCATACTCTTCGCTGGGTAAAGAACTGGTTGGGTGGCCGAGCCCAGAGAGTAGTGATAAATGGTGTTAAGTCCAGTTGGCGGCCGGTCACGAGCGGTGTTCCCCAGGGCTCTGTTTTAGGGCCAGTCTTGTTCAATATCTTTATCAATGATCTGGATGAGGGGATCGAGTGCACCCTCAGTAAGTTTGCAGACGACACCAAATTGGGTGGGAGTGTCGATCTGCTGGAGGGTAGGATGGCCCTGCAGAGGGACCTGGACAGACTGGATCGATGGGCCGTGGCCAACTGTATGAGGTTCAACAAGGCCAAGTGCCGGGTCCTGCACTTCGGTCACAACAACCCCATGCAACGCTACAGGCTTGGGGAGGAGTGGCTGGAAAGCTGCCTGGCCGAAAAGGACCTGGGGGTGTTAGTAGATAGCCGGCTGAACATGAGCCAGCAGTGTGCCCAGGTGGCCAAGAAGGCCAACAGCATCCTGGCTTGTATCAGGAATGCTGTGGCCAGCAGGAGCAGGGAGGTGATTGTCCCCCTGTACTCGGCGCTGGTGAGGCCGCACCTGGAATACTGTGTCCAGTTTTGGGCCCCTCACTACAAGAAAGACATTGAGGTGCTGGAGCGTGTCCAGAGAAGGGCAACAAGGCTGGTGAAGGGTCTGGAGCACAAGTCTTATGAGGAGCGGCTGAGGGAACTGGGGTTGTTTAGCCTGGAGAAGAGGAGGCTGAGGGGAGACCTTATCGCTCTCTACAACTACCTGAAAGGAGGTTGTAGTGAGGTGGGTGTTGGTCTCTTCTCCCAAGTAGCTAGCGATAGGACAAGAGGAAATGGGCTTAAGCTGCGCCAGGGGAGGTTTAGACTGGAAATTAGGAAAAATTTCTTTACGGAAAGGGTGGTCAGGCATTGGAACAGGCTGCCCAGAGAGGTGGTGGAGTCCCCATCCCTGGAGGCGTTTAAAAAACGGGTAGATGTGGCACTTCGGGATATGGTTTAGTCTGGTCTACCCTTGATTAGTCTAGAGTGGGCTTGGTAGTGTAGGTTAATGGTTGGACTGGATGATCTTAAAGGTCTTTTCCAACCTAGATGATTCTATGATTCTATGATTCTATAACTTAGTGTCTAATTTATTGAGATAGGATTGTCTTGCTTAGTGGATTTTATGAACATGTCATTTCTCATGTTTAGCATTTCATTGGCATGCTAATAAAAAAAATGCTTCAATAACTTTGGTTTTGTTTTCAGTTCTTTGTTCTGAGTGTAAAAGTGTCTTACAAATGCTGTTGCTAGACTGAAGGACACAGGTTCTCCCATCCCTCTCCCCCCAAACCCTGTATCCCCACTAAGCTAAGTCAACATCCCTTGTACTGGATGGCAGATGACGCTCTGTGGTATGTGTGTACAGGCTGTTGGCCTGTTTGCTCAGTCCAGGAAATTGATACCATGCCTGAAGTCTGATTCGGGCCTTTTGCCCAAGAGCTTTAGCCTCATGGCTTCAAAATAAAACAGCACAAGTTCCACATGTTAATCTAGTGCTCTTTCTACCCTGTGAACCACCCGCCTGTTCTCAGTATGACCGTAGTTCACCCCATTTTCCCAGAAGGAAATTTGTTCCTTGTGTCTCTGCTTTCCTCTTAGAGGGATTCCCTCCAGCTCTGTCATTAGCTGTGTGACCAGGATAATGCTTGTCATGACCTGATGTCTTAGCTGGAAGGGAGCAGATCAGTTGCTAGTCAGGTTGGAGCCAGCTTCTAAAGATTGACCTACTGCTGCCATATGACACTGCAGGGTTTGGCAAATAACCATTACAATTTTTCTTCTCATGTGTGCGTACGTAGATGGCTTTGCATGGGGGGGGAAGCACAAGTACTACTTTCTGCATAGCTCCTCTGTTACGAACCTGGCATATGCATTGCTGATGCCATATTCATCCATCTGAAACCTTGTGTATGTTGAGATTCAAGGTATGAAGACTCTCTCTTTTCCTGAAATTCTAAAGAAACGAAACTAGTATGTTGAAAGGGCTTTAGCAGACAAAATGTGTCGAAGTCTGGCTGTGACAGTTTGATATGTCTTCTGCTGTACCTGGTAGAGACTATCATCAGCCCGCTGCTGAATGATTACAAGAGAATGTGTGCCTGTACCTCATACAATTTACTTTAGGGTTTGGCTTTTTAGCTTGGTCTTATCTTCATTGCCAGCTCTTAAACTGAGATTCAGGACCTTTTTGTGTTGTGATGAAGTGCAGACATGAGTTGTAATGGAGGAGTCACCCTTCTGACAATACCATAGCCAAAACTCTTTTTTTTACTATGATATGTTAGAGAGCATTTACAGGGCAGCTAAAAATGGATGTAAGAAGATACTTTTTTTTAAGTGGAACTTTTTGTCTAAGTCTATTGTAGTAAATTGAGCCTTTAGCACAAATTGTCAAATTTAAATAAAATAGCTTTGCTAATAAATAATATGAGTGTGTATTGCTTAAATATTTTTTGCTGAAGTTTGAAAGTATATCAGGTCACTGAGATGAGGGAGATTGCTGGGTAAATAATTGGATTCAGTTTGCTGATGGGGCAGATCAGCTTGCAACAGATTATTCAGTAGGCGTAGATGAAAATTGTGTGTTCATTTCAGTATAGTTTATGTCAATTACTTTTTTTTAAAGAAGAAACTGAAAAGGATTATTTTCCTCTTGCAAAATATAATAAAAATTAAATGTGATGTTGAGATCAACTGTTTCTAATGATGTAGTATCCAGAAAGTCTATAGGTATAGACTAGTTACAGGTAATGCTTCCTTTTATTTAAAAAAAAAAAAAAAAAGATTAGTTTTCATTGAAAACATGAAGAATGGAGGCATATGAATCCAAAACATCTAGTGTAGTTTTATTTTATTGCTGACATTTTCTAAATCTGGTAAAGCTTGGATCTGTGTAAATGGAATTCTAGTTTCCTTTGAAACTAACTTGACACAGTTGTGAGTTTGGAAGATAATCCTAAAATGTATTCCTTTAATATATTGCAACTTCTTTTTGCTATCTCCAGCAACATTGGCAACATTGGATTTGACCACTGGCAGTAGTAACTTCGTGTTCTAGGCTGGGTCTTAGAACGTTTCAGAGTACCTTGTGTACTTGCAGTGTTCCATATGCATATACTGTGTTTCAGTGGTGCATATATGGCAGTTTGGAGAACATCTGGTCCATAAAATGAGAAGGACCATTTACCATTCTTTAACATCAAATATGAAAATCATCAATCTGAATAAATGTGTGTTTAAATTATGCAATTACTTAAATGTGAATGTATCATAGCATTACAGGTAGCAAAAAGAAATATCAAATGTGAGGTATAAGCTATGTTTACTTGCAGATCAACATCAGTTTAAGGTTACTATCTAGTAACAGGCTTTCTTTCAGAAAAGGAGTAGAAATGTAAAATCAAATTAAAATTGCATATTTAAATCAAGTTTCCTTGGTTGATGATTGAAATAGTAACTATTCTTGCTTACTCTAAATCATTTTAAATTAACCTGGCCTGAGTATCTATCCTTCTGCAGTGAACTGCAGAATTGTTTTGACACAAGATGAGTTTCACCAAATGTTGATGGATATTTTCAATATGAGAACAAAATGCAGAATGTTGGTTATGGCTTTTCCTGTGGATCCAAAACAGGTAAGTTCTGAAGCAAGATGGAAGTGGACAGGAAAACATCAGAGGAGTCATACTGAGTGGGTGATAGAATTGTAGCACAGACTGGAAGCCAATAAAAGTAAATTTTTCCTTCTTATTTTGATGCTATCTTTCCCTTCAGTATTAAGGAGGATGCTCCAGCTCTGTCCCGTGGGGAAGTTCCATGGTGCAGCTGAGCCGATCTAACATCTTTCTGTTTCTGAAAGGTCTCCCTGCACCTAAGTCTTGTGTGTCCTGCCTGCTCCTTTGCTTCAGCTCTGACACTCATCTGACCCTTCAGTGAGTTGATCCACCTCCCTGAAGCCACAGAATACTCCTCACTTTTTTAATATCTATTTTCTGATGTTTTAGGAAACTGAGTCTGCAAGGAGATGTCAGGCAGGCACCCAGCAGTGAACAGAGGGACAAGGGCCAACCAGATCTAGGAAGGCAAATTGGAGTAGGTCATGGGGTGGTGCAGACTAAGTCTTTCTATGTCATAGGCTGCTTTGAACAGTTTGCTTGACTCGCAGGCCTGTACCTTTAGTTTGCTCATCTGTTACAACAGGAATCACACTGGCCTGTGTTGCAGGGTTGCTAAAAAGACTTTGTAGTGTGTGTGTTCAAGGCATCGTAAGTGGTGAAAAAGATCTTACAGAAGCAATCCTGCCTTACTGTATGCTGAATGTACTTACTACTTTTGTCATAAAACTTTGTTTCTCAAGAGAAGATGTCATAAAGCCATTGGATTACCACTGATAATGGTAATTCTGCCAGTCACATATCAGCCCTTCTGTTGAATGATGAAGCTCTCTTAGTCTTAATAATTTTATGGGAAGAGCAGGGCAAGCTGTTTGAATCACTGAAGGTTGCTATGAGAAACCCAGTAGTGTTTCCATAGGGCATACCAATGTAATTATAGAAGCTTCTTTTGAAAATTGATAAGGCATCAGTTATTTGTAGCTCTGCTTCAGAGCAAATAAAACAATAACAAACGTTGAACAGAGGTGGGTGACCTGCATGTATCCTGATTTTCTCTGCAACTGCATGGGGCCTTCCAGAAGATAGCCTTGGGTTTGCTGTTAGTCTGTTAGAGCTCTGGCCGATCTGGGTACAATTCTGAGAAACAGCAATAAAGGGCATTCGCTATCAACCCATAGCAGTTGCTTTGTATTTGGCTTTTGGCTCTTGCAAGGAGAGCAACAGATCCAAGAATCACAGAACACATTGCATGAGGGAATGTTATGAAACTGTAAGTGCCTTGCTATGCTCTGCTTAAAAAATTTTGATAAAAATGTTGGAGCATTGAGAGATAATAATCCTGTGACCTCTGTAAGGCTCTGTATAAGAAACAGTGTTTTATTGTAGAACATCCCAGTGTATGTGCTACCCATCCCAGTGGGAGACTGACTGCCCAGCAGAAGATACTGTCTGTAATCAGATCCCTGCAGCTCTGTGTTGCTCTGGTGTGTCTGTCTAGAATCTAGCAGTGTCTTGCTTTATTTTACTGTTCATGTTGTTCTCTGTGAGATGGATTTCTTGCATCTGAAATGAAAATTTGTAAACATACAAGTGCAAACTAAAGCTTGTGAGTTACATTTATAAAAAGCCATGTTAACTGGTTTCAGTCAACTGAAACACCAATTTAACATATTTTCTGGATGTGAGCTTTAGCTTCTCAAGCTTTAATCAACATAAGACATGAGGTGTTAGTATGAGCTCTCCAGCCTTTGTTGCTTACATCAGTTGCAAGACTTCAGCAAGTACTTTGCTGCAGATGCTAATTGTAGTTAAGCAGCTAAAAAGATATCTGATAGATTTGGATATGGTAGTATCATTTTATTGATATTTTGCCCTTAAAGGGGAAAAAACCCCTGAATCTTGTTAATACTGTCTCCTACCTAGTTGATATCCAGTAGAAATAAAAAAAAAAAATTAATACATGCAAGATAATTAAATGAACCAGATAGGCACTGCAGGCAATTCATAGCTGTCTTGGAATACCAAGGGTAGAATACCTCTCTCTGCATGGATGGAAACAGAAAAGAAGTTTTAGAGAGCTCCTAATCCTAGTTCTATACTTTGATCATTCTTGAGAGCAAGGGAAAGAAAATCTGGTTTTGTTAGCGGGCCCCTTAAATGCCATGTATGTGAGAGATCTTTTGGGTTTTACTTGCTTGGGGACTTTGTGTCCAGTAGGGATGGACAGGAAAGGATGGAATATGTTTTATGGTTTTTGTGGTTATCCAGTAAAATGTTGTTTACTCCCATTCTTAGTGATAGATTTTGGGTGGATTACTGTATGAATGACAGTGTGGGGAATATTAGGAAGATATAACTCTGACTAACTACAAATGTGTCAGGTGCATTAATTTGTAAAATTATTTGTTCCTATATGATAATTGTCTTTAGGTGTTTGCTTTTTGCAGGATTATGGTAGAACGTTTATCTGTTTACAGTCCATGTTACAGTTATTTAAAGGTTTATTTAACGTGTTTGGAACAGTGTATGCCATTTCCTTATTCTCTCTTACGGCTTTGCAGTTGTATTAATGCACTGAAATGCTCATCCTGGGAACATTATGAGTTGGTTACTCATCATTCTTCTCCCAGATGATCCTAGCAGCCTTTCCATGTTGTGCTTTGACCAGTGGCATAAGCATTACACAGCCCCTTGTAAGAGAGAAATACATTACAATATGGATGCAAGGAGAAATAGCAGTGGCAGTAACATGGCTCTTGCTGTGATGGTCTATGGTTATAAGCAAGACAGGGTATTTAGGTGTAATGTCTTCTTTTATATCTTTTTAGAAAGAAATAGGTGGGTTTCAGGGATACACATAATCTTCGGATTATATACGAAGTGTAACAGATTTTTCTTTTTTTGTTTTTCTATCTTACATCATTTTAATCAACCAGCCCAATACAGAGTTGGTAGGTTGATGATCCAGTGAAGTCAGCATCTGTATCAGGTATTATTTGAGGTTTTAGAATCACCGAGTAACTAGATTTTCCCATATTTAATTAGGTTTTTCATTCTTTTAATAGTTAGGTGTAGAATTTGTTTATTCTGACATTGTAATTTGTTTGTTCATCAGTTGCATTTGTTTCATGCTGTCATTCAGTAGAACAGTAAGTGAAATGTAATATATAATTTCAGTTATTGGGGTAGAATTTTCTTAAAATGTCATTCTTGAGTTACTTAATTTCAGAAGCTTTGTATCAGCTTTGTGAAATACTGTATATTTTACCTTTTTGTCTAAGTAATTTTTTTTGTGCATCCATCTCTGCAGATTAAATGTAATGGCTGTTTCAAGCAGATGCTGAAGTGTGGATTTCACTGCAATCTAGCTAGGATAGGTAACAGAAAGCATACAGTTTTCTCCTAGTAACCTCCTGTTGTTCTGTGGCCTGTGCATAATACACAGTTAATGGAGATGTCATGACAGCATTAGATACTGAAGTAGTATACTGTCTTATGTTCCTTGAATCTAAAAAGAAACTGGAATGTACTGATCCTCTTAAGCTATAGAATTGAAATCCTGAAAAAGATGTTTTCATGTAATTTGTTTTAATAGACCTCGTAAGCTCAAGGGGACCACTGACACTGCGAGATTATGATGTTACCTTGCCAAGCTGCTTACCAGAAAAAGCAGCAGAATTTTCCTTGAGCAGTTTGCAAGCAGACTTTTTCAATACGGAAAAGGAACCTTCAGTATAGACATTGTGTTTCATAGAGGGAATGATCAGGGTGGATTATGTGTTACCATTTTTTTCCCGATTGTTCTGCTTTTTTACCCCTTCACATAGACATACAGAAATAACACTTAATATAGTAAATATTAGGCTTTTATACAGCTCTGGAGGTACTTTGTGAAGTATTTATTTAATAAAAAAAGATTGTACTAAAACAAACTTACCTAAATATATAGTAATTCTAGGCATAGAAGGAAAAAATGACTGTATGTAAGATAGCTTTAAAATTTCAGGTCAAAATTACATTATTTATGAAATTACCTCAGATTGCTTTTATCTTATGTTACTTTTGGCTAGAATCTGCAAGCGTGATGGAATCCTAATTTACAGTCAAGTTAAAAAAAAGAAAAAGGCAACCTTTGCATGAGCAAAGCATGAGTGCAAGAGTGCGACCTATATTTGTCAGATTTAGCAGAAGCAGCCTGCTAAATAGCACATAATCTACTAAATGCAATCATATTACTTTCCCAGATCCAAGTTTTCAAAATGAAGTAGAAAATGTATGAAGCTGACATTCTTCAGTCGAGTCAGTCTTTTCTTTGGCTGTTTTGAAAAGTTTACCATCTTCATCTGAAGATCATTGTGCTCCTTGGGAAAGGCAGTAAGGTGAAACTTGGCAATGGGAAAGAAGAAAATCCAAACAAAGAATGCCAGTGGTTTTTCTCCTCCTGTTTAGTCGTGGATAGCTTTAGCTTTGTGTATATGTGAATGCATTAGCTCTGTGTGAATATTTATCTAAAAGGTATAGATTTAACTGTGAGAATGAACCTTCTCTCTTGATTTTCATGCTTTGTAGATTCTGAAACTGAGCTTTACAATAAAACAAAAATCTTGTAAGCACAGGTTACGTAAAGATGCTGAAAGGCATTGAGAGTTTTGTGTTGAGGAAGAGAACTAATTGGGTCCAAGAAGTTTGATAGTTACTGCATATATAAACTCCTGGGGAAAAAATTAAATAAAATTAATTACAGGACTAGCTAGGAAGTAGTGAGACTATTACTTTTACTTAAAAATACCCATAAATTTACAACATTTGTTTACTTTCTTGGTGAAGCTTGAGTGTTTGTTCAATAGAAGAGCATTTTCCATAACTTTGTAGAGATTTATGGTTAGAAGCAAGCACTATCTTCTAGTTGTACAGAGTTAAATGAATGACACAAAAAAATCTTTTTCTGTTCGTTCATTTTCATCCGTGATCATTTTAACACGTATTTTTGTATCATATTTAAGAAAACAGAAGACACAGTCCTTGATAGCTGTCCTTCCACTGAATACTTCTGTAATCATCAATTTTTACGTATTATGGACTTCTTACTAGAAAGGTTGTAGTGTCACACTGTCACACAAGAAGACTGATAGAGCTCTTTGCAACTGTAGCATAGTGCTGTTTCTTATCCCCACTTCAGAATTTTGTATGTTACGTACCTGAGTCTTTCATATGTCTAGCAGGAGCATCTGGTCAGGATGAATAGAGAATCATAATTGTGAAGACCTCTACAAAGTAAAAATAATTAGACACAAGACTGCTGTGCTAATTTACCTAGGTGCAGATCTGCCTTCCTGACTTCAGCTTTCTCACCAGAGCATGACTGTGAGTAGAGGATGCCTGCTTGTCACTGGCCTCCTTTCCTCTGTCTGTACAGGTGACCAGTCAACACTTGGCATCTTAATGCAGACAGAGCAGCTCAAAACCATCATTCACTTAACTGAGCACATACGTGTGCAGCTAATCTCATGCGCTGTGAGTCTTGCTAGTGAAACAACTCACTTCTGTACAGAAGTCTTTGCTTTGCTGCAAGCATTCGTTTAAAGCTCCCAACTCTTACAAAGTCCTCTTCAGTGACCGTCGCTTGTCAAGGTTGCTCTGAGGCAATCCCTCTTTGAGTCTGTCTGTCTTCATGATATATTCTTTTAACCCAGAGACCTTGGCACAACCTTCCAGAACCTCAAGGAAAAAACATGGAAATTGAAGCAAAAGGGGACAGGTATGGGGACGAGATGAAACTGTTTCTTAGCTTTGCATCTCTCTTATGTGAGGGCAGGAGTATCCCTCCTCTCCATCCAGACCTCTGAGCAGTGGTTGTGACGTGGGTGCAAGTCCTCCAACACAGACTGAAATGTTCAGTTATGGCTCATTTGAGGGACAGTCAGGACTAGAGTTAAGTTCTTGATCCCAAAGCGAAAGACCGAGAAATCAGAGTTCTTTGAAAACTGCAACTCTTGTCTTTTTGTATTTTTTAAAAAAATAAATAAATATCCAACTCATTGAAGGTCTGTGGTGCAAGAAGTGCATTGCTTCACAGCTCTAAGAGTGCAACCTGTGGTGAGCAAAGGGCTGTGCAGTGGGAAGCTCGTACCCACAATCCACTTTACACCTGTGTTGCAGCTTGCAGGCATCACCAGGGCTCCCTCCCTACAGGCTGATGCAGTGTCCTTCCATACTGCAACACACCACACTCAAACTGCTCCGCAGAGATTATCAGATTTCTGACTGAAATATGTCCTGCTGTCCAAGAGAAATAATTCTTGTTTATGGGGCTCTTCTGAATTTTAAAAAACTGTTGGCTTCTGTTATTTTCTCCCTTTGTCTCCCGCTCCTATTTCTAATTTTATTTTATATTTCCAGTGTTGCAGTGCACGTGTCATATACAAGGTGTATTGGGATTTTGTGGGAGGATATCAAAACTTTAATGTATGGTCATAAGAAAGTATTCAAAGAGCCTGTGGGCAGATATTGGAGATAATTAGGAACTAGCTGGAACTGCTGCAGGCTCAAGGGATGTTTGCAGGCTGCGGAACGTTCCTGCGGGAAAGAAATTGCTCTGTAATTACAGGCAAGGTCAGTGCAGTCAGTTCAATAGAACAGAGATGGTAAGAGCTGGGGCTCCCTCCCTTGAAGATCTTTGAATGTCATTAACGAGACACAGTTGTTACCGCTTTTTAAGTAAATGTCCCCTGAAGTATACATTGTGTAAGTGTTCTCTGTGCTGCGAGGATTGCAGCCCTTTCTTGAGAGAGAAGATTCACACTTGTAAGAGAAGGGAATTTCTTGGTCATACTTCACATTTCTTTTAATCTCTAAAGATTTTGAATGCGTGTTTCAGTGGTGTAAATCTCCAATTTGTTTAAAAGGCTAATACATGTTATTTGTACATTTTTCTTTTCTGAAACAGGTCTTTCAACATCAGTCTGAAGTATTTCAGCCCACTTCGATTTATTTGAAAATGAGGCATATTTTCATGGCTGATGGGTAGCCTTGACTCCAGGACATTGTGGTAGCCATCTTGAATTCATCCTCAAGAGACAAACTTTGCTTCCCTCCCTTCTGAGGGCAAACCCTTGAGTTTGAAAATACTCTCTGCCCAAAATCTGTCATCAAAAGCCTTCAAGTGGCAATACTAGTTGCAAGTATTCTTCCCTTCTGTTTCTTACTTGTGCTGTACAGCTCCACCTTCTCCATTTTGCCAGCGCAGCTGAATGTGGGACCATGCTGGGACTGTGTTGGGGATTGATTCAACTTAAAGCAAAAAAGAAAAAGCTTTTGAGCACAGTTCAAACTGATCAAAATCTAGGCTACCATGGTGCCATACCTCCCGCCCCCTTTCTTACATTGGCAATAGTGCTGCTGCACGTGCATGTTGAGTTCACTAAGGGAAGCTCCCTTCAAATTGATTGCTGGTTTTGGAGGGTAAGATCAGCTTCCTGAACTGCATGACTGGAAGAGTGCTGGTGCTTGTATTAGGAGAGGCTGGAGGGGTATGGCTTGTCACAAGGGAAGCTGAGAGTGCGGCGGAATCTAGCAAACCAGATTTATATTGGTTAAGCTGTCATGAATCTTCATTTCTGAAATTTTTAATTGGATCATTTCTCTGATGTAGTTCGTTCAGAGTGTAGCACCTTGAATAATCATCCTGGCTTAAGTGAGGGGCATGGTGTTCCGTGCTAGGGGTTGAGAAATAAGTGATGAGGGCTGTGGGAGCAGAAATGCCTTCCATTTGTGTTGCAGCTGAATGCTTTGTATTGTGTAGTCTAGCCTTCAGTTATTTTTCTGATTTGCTTCCCTGCTGTTTAAGCATAACAGATCTAGCATTATTTGACTCAGAAATTTCCCACGAGCATGTTTGACCAGTAACTGATTAAAGGGACTTGCCACAGTTCTTCCACAAGTAGATATAATATTGATTCACCTAAAGTATATAGTTGCTAAAGAAAGTGTTTAAAAAAACAAACCAAAACCAACCAAAACCCCACACCTAAGTTAGGTACTCTTTCTTACATGTTTTGGTAGGTTCTGTTTAGCTCAAATATGCTTAGTTTTGGGGCTGAGTCTGTTCTGCAGTGCTTTTACCTTTTCTAACTTCTTTTCTCTGTGAACAGCGTAACTGTTTACCTCACTTCCTCCATAGGCAGGGCGTTTAACAATTTACTGTATTTCATGTCTTCAGGCCTCCACATTTTGGAGAATGTGTATAAATTTGGGAACTCACAATTAATAGCTTCGAACAGTTTGCTTAAGTACCCTTGGTGTTTTTCTTGAAAATATTTCCTGAAGGCATTTTAAAATTTGTTTCTTGCTTGTTCTTCCTAACTGTATTTTTTTAATTTAACTCCCATTTAATCTGATGGTGTAGCATCAAGCATTGAAAGTGGAGTATATATAACAGTTCTAGAAATAACACAAATATTTCCCTTATTTTTCATATAAGACAGCTATACATGAGAAAAGATCTTGCACTTCAAAAAATGCATACAACATACATATTTTGCCTTCTCCCTTGTTACAAGAACCCAGGAGGGTCATTCAGCACATCAGGAATGCTGATCAGCTACTATTATTTTTTATTTTCACTTCTCTGACAGTGTAATTTGGTGGAGAAGATGGTTGTAAGTTTGTTGGAGTATTGCATTGAAATAAATTTTGTCAGTATTCACAATGAATGTCTGCTGAACAGCCACTAATACAAGCTTCACTTCTCTCAATATGCCGGCAAATACATTTTCTGCCCATTCTATTTGCTTAACGATATATAGGTGCATATAACTAACATTACAGTGTCTGTATTAATGGGCTGGCAGTTATTACCATAGTGTCTGGCGTTACACCTTTGCTACATACCTGTTTCTGTGCAGCTATATGGGGTTACAGGTCGCTTTATAAAGTGTCTCTGATTAGCATGCCCAGGCCATGCAGCTGTCCCCGAGTAGGGGAAGAGCTTCTAGAATTACCCAAGGACAAACATTGTGGAGAGAAAACCATTTAAGAACAAACAGAAAAATAATCAAGCTTCTTCTGGTTTTCCTCTCTACTCTTCCTTCATTTTTCTAGGAGTGAAGAACATTTTTATAATCACTACTTAGCTTATTGGTATTTGTTTAGAATCATGTCCTCCAAATTAATTTTGTATTGTTGTGTAATAGGAAAGAAAGGTGTTAACCTCAATGACTTATACCACAATGGAAGGTGAATAAAGCAAAGATAATTAGAAGAGATGAGTGAAAGAAGAGGAAAACCAGTACTTATTCAGGTCAAAATTACATTTTCTCCCTATGGAATTGGCCTTTTTTAATGGGGAAAAAAAAATCCTTTTACTTCCAAGGCAGTTATCTTTTCTTGTGTGTACTTCAGCCTTTGAGGAATTGAGTAGTCAATTTTATTAAACCATTTGCTTTCCTTTTGGATAGGATTATTTAATAATTTATGTTACTTTATTAAGTTGGACTAAATAAACAACAAAATGTATCCTTATTGCCAGCTTCTAGCTCTATAGTATTTAGCCTGTAATATAGTACTGTATTACAGAATCTGCCAGTTTTGTAGTGCAGTGTTTAGCAGTAACCTTGAAGGTTACTCCCACAGTCATCATTTGATAGCTGGTGGGATCATCTACCATCAGCCTGTGCAGAGCCAGTTGTGGTTTGATCCTTCAGAACAAAAAGCAAGTTTGTGGTCTCGCTTTTTTTTTTAAAGTATCTTGCTATCTTCGTAGATACTGGTGTATATTTTTTCCTTCTTAGACTGTAAAGGGAGGTAAAACTGCAGTTTCCTTTGACCTCATGCAAGTTTGACAGGAAGGAAATCTGGTTAGGCTGAAAAATCCTGAAATCTGGTAGCCTGACTTTTCAATGACTCTGTAGCTTACATTTCTTTCCATAAGATGTTTGAGGAGTCAGAATATTTAAAATGCAGCTGTGAGTCCTATTTTTGTGTTGTTTTGTTTTTTCTAAATTAGTAATCTAGAAATAGTGTGTACTCACCTGAATTTTCCTTCTCTGCTTTCCTTCCCCTCCCAGTCTCCTTTTATCCTCACCTTCAGATACTCTGCTCTGGAGCCTTGAAGAGTGGGGGTTTGGATAAACATAAAATGCTGAAAAGCTTGCTGCAGTATCGGTACACTTGCCTGTGCATGACTTCTTTCTGTCAACAAAAGAGACACCTCAATGAAAGATGCATGAGAACAAGCAAATATTTTTCTGGTTGTCCAACTGTGCCTTAACACTTACACTTTATGTACGTTAATGGAAACAGTTAGATAAAAATGATGAGTTAAATATTGACACTAAAATATGAGAGCCACTGTTAATAAGCTCATTTTTTAAAATTAATACCTAAATTTATTTCTGTACTGTAGAAACATAACTTGTTGCTGGGTTCTCATTTGAGAAAAGCTATGCTTTCAAAGCAAAATCAGATAAAATACTTGTGGATCCTTCTTTCCTGTGTCACAGGTCTAATATGTTTTTGTCTCATTAGGTATCTGTACTTAAGAAATGTTTGACATTGCTGGGCTTAGACTCAAAACAGTATTAGAGCATGAGTTCAAGTAGAATCTCCCTTTGTTAAAGGGAAAATCCAGAGCAAAGATATTTTCAGCTACTCTTTATGTGAGAGTAAAAGTAGATAACTGCAATTTGTTGATATTTCGTGTCCTAGTAGTGCTAGAAATAATTCACCGGCAAAAATAAATATTTTTTCAGAATCCAGTGTACTTCTATGATTAGCCCTTGCCCTGCTCTGAAAGAAAGGATGCATAGAGTTTGATTATAAAAAATCTGCAGTTAAAAATTTAGTTTGGATGAGTTTCATTTGGAAGACCAAGTTCTCTTTATATGGGGAGCCCAAAGTGAATTCAGACTAGTGGTAAGATCATGCAAGTAACACCTTTACAATAGAGGTAGTAACCGTTACCCTTGTGTTTCATGGTGGGGAATAGAAGGCAAAAAGCTTGGTTTAAACATGTGAGAAGGAGCAGAACTGTGGGACTGCTGTAATAGTAGAGGAAGGGGAGGTATCTGAACTAGTTACTGATTTTTCTTGAGGGAAGACTAGCATCGGAATCTTTTAATTAGGTTATTTCTTAGGAAATACTGAGTGGGTGGAAATGAAGGAGAGAGGAATGGAAAGAATTAAGTCTTAATATATAATATATGTAATCTTAATTCAGCCTCTTTTGAGTGTTTGACACTACGGTCTTAAAAGTATTTTTTATCTTGTCTACTGAATATAAGTACAACATAAAGGAAGTGTTGACCCTCAGTGATTTAAAGGTAAAATATTCTCATAGGGTGTATTGTATTGAGAGAGAGGTATTTGAATAATGACTGACTTTATTCCTTTTGTAGTTATTTTGGGTTTTCATCTTTCCCTGTCCAGCATTCCTAATGCAGTTAGGATATTTTTAGGAGGAGAAGCCTTTGGTTGTCTAATCTTGAAAGTGATGGTAAATGGGACTCAGGTGAGAGAAGGTTATTAGCCAAGATGCAGAAGAGTTCTTTTCTCAAACTTGTTAATTTTATATGCAGTGAATAAGGGCAGAAATTGCATACAGATTTTGTGCAAAGCCACTGCATCTGTAGTGATCTGTATTTTAAAATCCACTTGTAAAGTCATGGTACTGTACAGTTCAAACAATTCTGTTTAATGCTTAACTCATGCTGCTCTAACTGATGTTTCAGAGACTTTCTGTTTTCTCAGTATACCTTTTTTGTTGTTGTTGTTTCTCTGTGGGATTAGTAAAGGCTTGCATCATAATATACATGCCACTAATGTAAAATGTCAACTCTTGAATGCAGATGTTTGTTAGGAAGACCCTAGTGGGTATGGAAATAATAGTGCAGAAATTCTTCTTCAAACTGTTGTGTTCTGAAAGTTTTTCTGAATTTTCCTTTATATGAACTTTCTTTGGTCTGTGGTTGAGAAGCACCATAAATCACGAAAGTCTAGGTGATGTTTCTCATATCCTCATCATGCTACAATGAAAAAAGTTGGTAGCCATTATTTTTAAATCTTCGGTTAGCTGTAATGCTGAAAAGTTCTGGTAGCAACTTGCCAAACCTCATGGACAGTGTTCCTGATAAGTGTGCTAGCCGAATAGTGTTGTAAACTACATTATGGCCTTGCCATATATCTATAAATATATCTATAAATTATATCTAAATTAGTTTCCTACCTTTTTTTCTTTTTGAAATTTTTTATTGATACATCTATGCTAGACTGAAAAAAGTGGTTAATTACTCAAAATGCAAGGTTAGTACAGTGCCGTATGTAGTATAGACAAGACCATTTTTACAGCTCTGATGAATGTCATGAGTGCAATTCTTAATTTAAATGAGCTCTCTTTAGCAGTAACTGTAAAGGCGCAATAACTGTGCGTATATGTGCACTTCAGATATAACTTACGGAATATCCTGGACTGCCTTTTGCTTGGTCTCTTCTACTCTATTTACACTCTTCTGTGTGTAACTGAATTTGAAAGGTAATTTTTTCTCCCTTTTTCAAATGGAGACTTATGCAGGATTTGAGTAGTCTTTAAATTCATCTGTATCGATTCAAACTTCTAAGCTTTAATTTTGGAGTACCTTAGATCTCTTTAAAGCAGTAATTTAAGCCCTGGAGGAAACTTCTCAGTCTCCTTTGAGACTGATGAGTTTAGCACTGTACTTCAATGGTTTGGAGCCTCTTTCATATGAAGGAAGTCTGAGGGAGCTGAGACTGTTCAGCCTGGAGAAGGAAAGGCTCAGGGAGATCTTTTCAATGTGTATAAACACTTGATGGGAGGGAATGAAGATGAGGGAGCCAGGCTTTTTACAGTGGTGCCCAGTGACAGGACCTGAGGCAGTAGGCAGAAACTGAAACACAGGAGGTTCCCTCTGAACATCAGGAAACACTTCTTTGCTGTGAGGATGACCGAGCACTGGCACGGGTTGCCCAGAGAGGTTGTGGAGTCTCCATCCTTGGAGATACTCAAAAGCTGCCTGGATACAGTCCTGGGCAGCTGGCTCTAGGTGACCCTGCTTGAGCAGGGTGGCTGGACCAGATAATGTCCAGAGGTCCCTTCCCACCTCAGCCAGTCTGTGATTCCGTTTGTGTGCCTTGGGGGTCTAACTCCGTGTCTACTCCATCACTGAGACCTCCTTTCCCTACCCCCACTCCAAAGTTGTGGAATTTTTGTTTATAAGAGTTTGCACCAGTGACTGTGGCCAAAAGAAGTTCCCTTTTTTCCCCTCTAATGTAGCCTTCCTGGATATGTTTCCTTAGTTATACATGTCAATTGTGAAAATTTTTGGAACTTTGGAAGTGAAAAAGAAAATTTTGTAGTTTGTGTTTGTGTGTGTATCAAACACATACTTGTGTGTCCAAATATTACATGTATCTAATACAGATATTTTATAGGACTCCAGTATAAAATCCTTAATTATAATGCTTTGATTACTGTAACAATAGTCCTTGTATCTTCAAGTTGTTTTGTGGCTTATTTTATTCACTTTTTTCTTTCTTTTTTTGTATGTGTGTGTGTGCTTTGTCTTGCAGAGTTGGAAGAATCCAGGAATTTCAAGCTTTGACTGACGGGCATTGTACAAAACTACTACAACTAAACTGAAAAGTCAGATGCAGCTCTGAGTACCAGATTGAGTAAGCTGGTGTGTGCACTGCATGTACATGAAAACGCACATCTTTTTGTCATCACATAGACTTACTCTTGCATATTCCTGAGACCTTTGCAATTGATGAAAATTAATTTGAGAACCAGATGGAGCACCTTTACAGCACAGGAATCAGTAACCCATAGAAAGACACCTGCCAGTAATGTTCAACTTTCCACATGGTCTTCACTGCTGAAAAAAGTTTGCAAGAAGAGGAAGAAAAAATACCCTCTGCACAGAAAAAACCTAATGAATACCTCCACAATCTAAATCAATAGCTGCGAGGGAAACAGAAGAATACAGAGGGTAGAGGAAACTGATTTTGTTATTGCAGAGGAATAATGTATGGTCTTTGGCACGTTTTGCTTTGGGCTCAATAGATTGTGAATGGACTAATAAATCATGACCATATGTTGAGTAATGATGACTGGAAGTAAATAAGTTGAGGAACTATGGGACAAGTCTGGGCATTGAACTGAGCAAACCTCGTCGTCCTTCTTGAGTTAACCAGGTCATCAAACTTGCATATTCTTTCTCCCTCTCCTTTTTCCTCTTTTCACTTAGTGTGGTATAAATACTAATTAATTGAGCTCATAAATGTTATTCAAATAAAACGATTGGAATACTTCATATGTTTCCTTCTTGTACAGCTGCAAATGTTGTGTCTGGAACTATGAATCTGTGCTGTAGACAAGCATCAAGAAGGAAAGATCCGATCAAACATGCAAGGAAAATACCTAGAGAAATAGTGAACCCAGGAAGTCAGATTTTTAATGCTGCTTCTCTTTCTTTTTTAGATGATTCTATTTCTTCCTTCCGTGAATTTTAGAAGATTTTGAAAGAGTGCTTACTTGATGTGCTTTAATTCTGGCATTTGTTTTTTACAGTAGGATGAAAAGTCTGTGATTCCTTGTAGCAGAAAAAAGGGAAAAGTAAAGGAAAAACAGCTTGACATTTTAGCCTGTTTTGGAGGAGAGAGAACTTCATGGTTCACCTGAGGCAAACTTATCTGCTTTGAAAGCTAAAAGCTTTAGAGCATTTTTGATTCTGCTATAAATGAAGAGGGGGTTTCTTTTTCATTCGTGTGTGGCAGCAAAAAGTGGGAAAGCAGGCAAGATAGCGTGATAAACAGTTCAGGCTGTGTTGGGTCTCTGGTGGAAAAAAAGCGCTGCAATGAAAATTGGATTGGCTTTGGATTGCAAAAACTTTTGAGTCCAACAAGCGGTTCAGTACCAAGAGGGATTTCCCAGCTGGCCTGGCACACCAGTGCCTGCACGAGTTCGGGTCTGTTGTTTCGCACAGTTTGTGTGCCTTTTTTTCCCTTTATGCAATCTCTTTCAGCTTTAGCAGCAGAAATACATCAGATGGAAAAGATATGCCAGAGGGCAGCTTGGAAAAGATGAATGTCATATATATACATATATATGTATGTGCGTGTGTTTAAATTTCTGCAACTGAACTTTTGAAGAAAATCTGACTGGAGGAAATCTTAAAAGCCTTAAGTTACTTGAAACCTACACATTTGCAACTCTTTGTCTCTGGAATTGCATTGCGCTAAACTGGAATCTCAGGCTGTATAAAGATTATATCAAGTTGAGCAAAAAGATGACTTAACTGTTTCTTGAGCGCCTCTTATGAAGTAGCTGTTTCTCCAAAGGATAAGTGCACCCTCACTCTACAGACTCAAAAACAAAAATGAACCTGAATTTTTTTTTAAGTGTTACTTTTTCTTAGCCAACTGCCATCATCTTTTATAGAGGAATTTTTCACTATGCATTTGGTGGATATTTATAAACACTGACCCCATCCTCCTCCCTTTCAATGATCTATCCCAGGTCAGTCTTATCAATAAAAAAAAAAAAAAAATGATTTAAATTTTGTGCACTAGACATATTACTTTCTTATGTCAAAAAATAAAATATTTAAAAAGCATGTATGCAGCAGTGGAACATGGGCCTGTTCTTTGCAGCGATTCCAACATCCTCTGCCTCTCCTGGAAAGGGAGAGTCCCCAAAAGTGAGAAGGAGAAACCGGTGTGCAGGAGGCGGTACTATGAGGAAGGCTGGTTGGCAACAGGCAATGGCAGAGGAGTTGTAGGCGTCACTTTTACTTCCAGCCATTGCAGGAGGGACCGGAGCACCCCTCAGAGAATCAACTTCAATTTGAGGGGCCACAACAGTGAGGTAAGCTAAATGTGTGTTACACTTTAAAGGAAACGATACCAATCTTTTTTTTGTGTAGTAATTCTGCTTGAATTTGACAGAGTGGTATGAAGGAGGCTCAAGACTAATCCAGATGTGATTGGGATCTATTGGAGTCTTTCCAGTAAATTCAAGTGCATGAGGCTGATGGTAGAGAGGTTCTCTGGAAATGGGTCTGGTTTTGGTTTGGCCTATTTTCTCCTTCATTCCCCAGCACCTCCCTGTTTCCAGGCATATTCAATAAATGCGTGTTAAGGGAGTTAAAAGTTGTGATGGTTGACTGCTTTTACACAGTATTAAAGTCTGGTTTGGAAGACTAATGGAAAGGCAGGGGGGTGGGAGAGGAGCTCAGTTGAAGTCTGCCCGTTTTTCAGAAGCTGCAAACTGGAATGGCCCATGGCAGGGGACAGCTGTCATCTCTAGAAAAACTTTTAATTCTGTTAGAAAAAGGGGCAAGTGGGAGTTCTCAGAAAAATGTTAAGAGGCCCTGCAGTAAAATACTGTAACTTCAGCGTGCAAGGCATTGTCCTGACTACAATGATACACAAACTTTTCCATTTATTTTTTCTGAAAAGGATAAATCTGTTGGTAAAAGCTGTTATTTCAGCTGTGCTTTACCGTCTTCCTGCCACCTATCTCTTTCTCTGCATAATGCTTCACGGAAGGTGCAGATGATGCCCAGTGGCATACAGAGTGCCTTGGACGGGTGTGAGGACTTAGTTTGTTTCTGCTTTTTAGTTAGGCTGCGACTGGATGTGCTCTTTGAAAAGAATCTGTCCAAATCAAAGCTTTGCTCTTAGGTTAGTGGGTGGAATGACGTTGTATGTACTGAAATTAAAACCAAAGATACAATGTGGTGTTTCTCATCTTTTGTGCTACTTACTCATCGGACTCTAATGTATGTTGCCCTTTTGACGTAAGCAGCACCAAAGATTTAGAGGTGGGTGGTTTTGGTTCTTGTGTTAACGTTAATAACAGTCCTCTTTTTAAGGAAAAAAGGGAGCAGGGGATAAATATTTAGTCTTAAATAATTGCTTCCACACGCTTTGTCTATATGCATGCAGGTGTGTAGGTGTATTGTAAATTATATAGACTTTTGTATTTCTAGACGAGAGAAAGATTCATGTATATATTTGTATCGGATTCATTAAAAAAATTACAGCCACCTTTTCCCAAAGGGAAGAATGATGCTTGAATCCAGCATTTTGTTTTGAGCCATCTCTAGTTGTCAGTATAATTTTCAATTGCAAATTGCTTTTTATTTTTGAAATGTATTATACAGTGATCACTTTTATTTCTCCGTATTTTCTTCTCTAACTTTTCTGTGAACCTGGGCACCTATTTTTCTCTTTTTGTGTAGTGTGTGTCTTGGAAACAATGGAGGAAGTGCTGTTTATGGGAATGTGAAGTCTTGTTGCAGAATGCGGAAATATGAGACTAGGTTTAAGTATGTGCCAGTTAACTGGAGAAGATGCTGATGTGCATGCTGCCCTTTGGTTTCGGCTAGTTTTGCTTTGTTTACTCAGTTGGCCATTAGATTCTCTTTCTGGGTCACTGCATCGTAGCTGTATGGATTGAGCCATGCTGTTTGCACATCCTTTCACCTAACAGTGATTGGATGAGAGAGACTCTCAAATGAGAGGAAAACGTTGTTTGATTATTTTTTTTTTAAATTTTATTTTAATTTGGACGCTTCGAATGTGCTGGGTCAAGCTTGTCTTTATTAAAGAGTTGTGTTTCTGTAAATAATCTTCCTGATGGCAGAAAATGTGTGAATGACCAGCATAGAGACTGCCAATTCATTTCTCTATATGGTACTACAAAACTGGTATGGTGGGGTCAAAAATGTGTCATACTGAAGGAGGAAGTGAAGTGGCTTTAGTGCCACTAGCTTTCTGAGATGAGTCTGTGGCTGCTATTGGATTTTCCTGCTGGCATATTTTTTTGAGTATTGGTGTAGATGAAAGTTCATCCTTACAAGACAATGTGTGTGTTATACAGCACTCTTCATGAGGCTTACTGAATGTAATCCTTTTATAGGAGAATCCTACTGATTTTGGTAGGAATGAAACTAATACAGGATTTGTTAGTTGTTAAAAGTATATAGTTGAATGGGCAGCAAGATTTTTTCTTTAGAAAACACCTTTCCTTCTAAATCTGTCTGTTGAAAGATTCTTTAAAAGAAAACAATGAAGGGCACTGCTTATTGCTTATATTTGCATAAGAAGTAGTAAATGTTTTGTTTTCCCATTCTCACATTAAAAAGCAAGCCAACAGCAACCTTGTCTCTTCTGTGTACCATGTTATACAATGGAAAATGCTAATTCTGCAAGCATATCCTGGTATATGTGTCTGGTAAAAGCTACGTTTGTTGTACAAAATGTGCCCAAAGGGATGTGATTGACTTAAAGCTTTAAGAGCCTGTGTGTTTCACTGACCAGTCCTAGGAGTGTATTGCATTGTCTTTTTCCCAGGAATGGTGATTTATACCTCTACATGTTTTTCTCTGGGATAAAGCTAGGGTGACAAGTCAAGTTTATTGCTTTTCTGACATATGTTGCTGCTTTAATATTAGTATGCATTCAATTATAAAGTGTGAAATGCTGTAATGAACAGTGGAAGAGGTGAAAATACAGAAGCTAAATGCTTTCCGTTTGGGGTATAATTAGCAGTATGCTGTGGGCAGAGCAGTACATTGTATTTCAGTTTTAGGCTGAAAATCTGGAAAAGGTAATGCGGCAGTGCTGTTCTTTTGGCAAGAACGTGAGCCTATTTTTAAGTGGGTTATGAAGGTGGATGCTAGTGATGTATTTTTGCTATGTTTTTATGATTGCTGAAGAGATTCACTGAAACCTTCTTTTGGTACCCAGCTCCTTTTTTGACTGTAATAGCATGCCTGTAGCACATCAGAAGAAATAAGAATGAAGAATCCCCAGGACTGAATTACTGACACACATATTGCAGTGGTGGACTTGCATGACTCATCGCATTGAAAAATAATTGAGAATGAAATGCTTTGTAGCATGAGCCACACTTGTGTTTTTACAATTGCTTCAAGGTTGGTTTTTAAGAGTTTGCAACTAGGAAGTGGCTGCCATATTATTTTAAATAACAACCTTTTTTGTAGTTTTGAAGGAGAACTACAAGGATTAAAATAAGCATATTCCATTTATTCTGTGGCAAGAGGTGAAAATACTGCATTTTGTGATCTTTTTTTAACTTCGTCATTGCATTTACAGTCCTGCATCTCATTTACATAAGGCTCAGCATTCTGAAAATGAAAATGTGAGGGTAGGTAGTGGATGGAGCAGATGTGAATGACTCCAGAGGCACATAGTTCAGTTTGGCTTTGGAGCATTTCACTTGGTCTGGGAGAACAAACTGGCAGAAGTGGGTGTTCAGTGGGTTTCTTAAGTCTGGCAGAAAGGTTAGAGGGCAGGAAGATGTGCCATTGTACCACAGTGTGTGAATTAGCAGCCAGGGAGCAGAGATGCAGTGGCCTAAAATACCTTCCTCTCCCCTGCATGTGTAAATGCAATGCTGTGCAGAAATTAAAGAGCAAAATTTAAAAGTCTCTTGATTTTGACCTAACTTGACTTTCCTTGGCTGCACTGGGAAACAGTGTTAGAAAAGTAATTGAGCACATTCCTTTTATTACTCTTATTATTTCTGTGATAAATTAAGGATTAAATGAAAAATATCTGGTCACTTCAGCAAGGTCAGGGTTTCACCCAGTGTGACTAGCAGGCTCTGAAGCCTGAATTATTATTTTTTTTTTTTTTTAATAATACCATGGAGACACTGGCTTTCAGCTTCTGGTCCATCCTGAAGCTTCTGGGGAGAGATTTTCAAGAGGATCTGTGAAAGATAATTAGAAAAAAAGCCCAAACTTATCCTCAGTGGGTTTCAATTAGCCTTACAGTGGTCTTCCCTTCCAGTGAAAAATTGACAGGATGTCTGCAAATCAAATTGGTTGGATGTTGCCTTTGTAGGTATTTCTCTTGATCGGTTCTGTTGTGTCTGCTGTATTAAGATGGTAACAGTTCCTGTGGCACTTAATGTTTCTTAAATTATTAGGGTTTAAAAAAATGTTTTGCAGGTGTATATTTTTCTTTTCAATGTGCTAACTAAAAAAAATCTGATATATTTAATTAAAGATTCAGTATGCTAATTGCTGAACTGAAGCATTAAAAAGTAGTGCAAGAATATGCAAATTCTGATGCAGTGACTTAAGTAACATGCTGAATACATTATTGATGCATAGCAGTTTTTACTGTAAATGTAAATTGTTCATTTATTTACATTTGATGTTATTTGGGTGCCCTAAGTGCATGACTACAGCTGCAAAAAACACCCTGTTTTGTTTAGCACAGGATTTAGAAGTACATAGGGACATAAACATATCTCAGCTGGACTGTCAAATGAATTATTTTTAGTTACAGCTTTTCAAAGGAAAGCTGTCCTTTAAAAATATTCAATAAATGTTGCTTTTCATACTACATTAGTTATGGAAGTCTCTGCACAGTTCTTGGTTATGTTTTGTTTTAGAGTGGAAGCTTACAAATCATTTTTCCTGTTTTAAAAAGAAAGCTATTCTTTATTTTGTCCACCTTTTTGAGCTTCTGTGTGAAAGTTCTGAGCAATTCTGGCAGAGCAGATTCTTTCCAGAAGTCTATTGCTTACATAGGAAATAAATTTAAAAAAACAAACAAATAAACCTTTTCAGTAGTGTTTCTTGGTTTGTAGTGTTACTGGTAAGCATATAGAAAAAAATGTAGAAAACTTTTTTTACAGGAAAAAAAAAATTCTGTTTTAATTGTAACTAGCATGAACCTTAGATGTGGTTTTTATTATGATTCCTGGACGGAAGAAACAAGTCAGCATGTGAGTCTTGTCAGCATGGGTACCTCGTATCAGCTGTTGCCTTCAGACATGGCTGGAACAGTTGTTACTGATGAACACTTAAGAAATCTCAAGGTAAAGCGATACCATAACGATGCCTTTTGGCTATAGAAGCCTCAGTGGTACAAGACATACACTGATGTTAACTGCAGTGGTACTGCAGATCATCTCTCCTACTTTTCTCTCTCTGCACACAGAAGACAGAACAAGGTTAGTTGGCAGAAATACTATCTTTTTGTTAAAGCAAGGTAGTATAATTGGAAAAGACAGACAAGCTTTTGGGCATACAAGGTTCTGAAGAAGGACTTTCTGAAAGCTTTTTACAACCCTGATAGCTTGTAGTTTTTACAGCCCTGATAGCTGATACAGTGCTAAATCTGTCTACAAACCATGCCCTTCCTCTGTCCTTAAACTATCATGGCTACAGAAAAATAGTGCTGCAGAGAGAGGCAGAATTAGTGCTTCTGTGGAAGCGACTTGCAGGAGAGTAAGTCCTGTGCCTGACTGGGCTGGCTCCATTAAATTTGTATTGTGACTAGTATTTCCATGCTTTTCTCACTACTTATTTTCAGAAAGGACAAACACATTGGGATTTCATGCAGGCTCCTTATACCTTCTTGAACCATTTGCTCTGCACTTGGTCTGGATACTTGAGTGCTTTAATTTCTTGAAGCAAATATTAAAAGAGCCAAAATACTTTTTAAACCCCTTTGTTAGTCTTTTTCTTACCAATCTTTTAAAATTATTACTTTTAAATCAAACTTTTGAAGAAGTTTGAAGTTAAATATGCTCCGTAGCATGCAAGAGGTGTCCTTCATAGAGCCTTCTCTTAAGAGAATTAGCAAAGAGAATAAATGGAGCTAGAGATTGGAAGGGATTGGTCCACTTCCCTTAACTGAGGAAGCGGTCCTGCTGCTTCCCATTTCTGTGCCCTGTATCAGTTTGCAAACCCCAAAGTATGGCCTGAGCTGTACTGGTACACCTTCTGTATAGTTTGTTCACTCTAAGAAGTGTGACCACTTTCAATGTGTCTTTTATCTTTTCTTTGTGTTAATGTTTTTTCTAGCCAGATTCAGCTTCTACTTCCACAAATATCTGGCCCTTTCTGTCTGTCTGTCTGTCCCTCTCAATTGCCTCAGAACCCCAGCCTCTCAGTTCTCCAAGTTTGGGGGGGTTGGCTGCTCAGTGCACTCTCCTCTTACTGAAGTACAGGATTATGTTTGTTCTTACACAGTCATGTGGCTTCAAAGCAAACCATCCAATATTGCTACAACTGTAGTTGAGTAATGAGAGTTGGTAATGCTGCACTGATGTGCTTCTTGAAAGTTGCTTTTGTATGTTGTGTGTACACTGTGTTTCCTGCAGGAAACAGGTCATCTGCTCAGGAAAATTTTAAATTAGTTTTTTCTAGTTTGTTTTAATAAGCATCTAGAAAATCATCCCTCAAGGCTGGGCAAAAGAGGAATACATGGCATGAGAACAGTATTGTCAGCTTTTAAACAAAAGTAATTATTTTTGTAAGTGGGTCATCAATGCGTTTTTTACGTTTTACCGTTTCATAACACATGGCTACAGTTTTGTCGTTAGATAATTCTACTCAAAAAAGTTTGAAGTGGAGTCAAACTCGCCTTTATTAGAAATGAACCCTAAGCTTTTATTCATGTTAAATTGTTGAAAGGTAACACACATATTTCAAGATACTGATACACCCAAGGGGCACTTCTTGCCTTTTGAATTAGGGTGAAGATACTCTATTGCTCTGGATTGGAGTAATTGTTCAGCATGATAATTTGGGTGTTCAAGGAAAATAAATGCATTTTCTTTAACAAACGTTCAATGATGAGGACGTATAGATATAGTGAATAAGTGAGATTACTAGTAACAGTTGATACCTAAGCTTGGAATATGAGCACCTTCTGAGTAAGTAACGTCACAACTCAATACGTAATTCTGAAGGCCTTGTATATACATACATACATACTGAGCATCTGAATAGTGGAGAAATCAGGTTTTATGATAGCATTTCTGAGCCATAATAATCACTAAGAACACTGCCTTGGTTTGAACAGTTCCCAGAGGAGTTAATCAAATTACAGATAGTCTGAACAGATAAGATACCCATTACAAACCATAAACATTTCACAATATAATTGAACACAGAGCAGCAAGTAATTGCTTGTCAAGTAGAGCTAGAATGTAGTAGGACAGACAAAAGAAATTTGAGGCACTTGTCCTTGGGCAACCAGTATCTCTGCTCCGATAGCAATCTTCTATGAACATGTGTGAACTTCTGAGGGAGTTCTCAGTATTCTCTTTGCATTGGGAACATCTTTAAAGAGAAGTAATCCACTTGTATAACAAAAATGTTACAGGAAGTAGTGAAAATGAAGTTGAATTGGGGAAGTTTTTGTGAATTTTCAGAAAGAAGCACTGGTTTTAAGTTTTCAAAATAGAATTGTGATGTTCCAGTTCTGGAATTATTTGACAAATTAGTATATTGGAAAATAGTATCCTTATCCATTCCTCATTTTTTTGCATTTTAAGGAAATGAAATGTATGTAGATGACTTCATTAAAGAAGAAAATACAGCTTTGTTTAGCCTGGTCAGAATGTAATGAAACTGCAAAGAAGAGTGAATTTATTCCCCCTATTCAAAAGGGACACTCTGGCAGGAAGGAGTTTACACCCCTTGCCCTGATTAACAGCAGGGTTCAGGTGGGTGGAAGATGTGCGTTGGTGGAGCCTGATTTGGCAATTTTGGTTGTTCTCTGCACACAACAGACAACACTGTCTCCCAAAAGGTTCTCATAGACAAGCTGTTGTTGTACAGGCTGGATAAGCAGACAGTGAGGTGGATTGAAAAGTGGCTGAATTGCCGGGCCCAGAGGGTGGTGATCAGCGGCACAGAGTCTAGCTGGGGGCCAGTGACTAGTGGTGTACCCCAGGGATCAGTACTGGGTCCAGTCCTGTTTGACATCTTCATTAATGATCTTGATGATGGGGCAGAGTTTACCCTTAGCAGGTTTGCAGAAGACACCAAACTGAGAGGAGTGACTGATACGCCAGAGGGTTGTGCTGCCATCCAGAGGGACCTTGACAGACTGGCTGACAGGAACTTCATGAAGTTCCACAAGAAGTGCAAAGTCCTTCACCCGGGCAGGGAGAACCCCGTGCACCAGTATATGCTGGGGCCACCCAGCTGGAAAGCATCTTTGCAGAAAAGGACCTGGGGGTCCTGGTGGATGCCAAGTTGAACATGAGCGAGCAATGTGCCCTTGTGGCAAAGGTGGCAAATGGTGTCCTCAGCTGCATTAGGAGAAGTATTGCCATCAGGTTGAGGGAGGTGATCCTTCCCCTCTGCGCAGCACTGGTGAGGCCACACCTGGAGGACTGTGTCCAGTTCTGGGAGGCTCCCCAGTACAAGAGACACATGGACATACTGGAGAGAGTTCAACAAAGGGCCACAAGGATGATGAAGGGACAGGAGCACCTCACATATGAGAAAAGGCTGAGAGAGCTGGGACTGTTCAGCCTGAAGAGAAGGCTCAGGAGGATCTTATTAACTTATATAAATATCTGAAGGGAGCATGCAAAGAAGATGGAGTTAGGCCTTTTCAGTAGTGCCCAGTGACAGAGGCAATGGGCACAAATTAAACTGCAGGAGGTTCCCTGTGACCATCATGAAACACTTTTTCACTGTGAGGGCAACTACCTCAGGTTGCCCAGAGAGGTTGTGGAGTTTCCATCCTTGGAAGTATTCAAAAGTCATGTGAACACAGTTCTGGGCAAACAGCTCTGTGTCCCTGCTTGAGCAGGGAGCTTGGACCTTCCAGAGGTTCCTTCCAACCCCAACCATTCTGTGAAATCTGTTTGTAAATCTATGTGAAATCCTTTGCACCTAAATTTGTGGAGCAACATCAAAAAACAGAACTCTTGAAGGGAGGCAGGAAGTGTTAAATGTGCAAAAGTGTGGAGAGAAGCCATGCAAGTTTAGCTAAAATGAGGGAACAAACTGATGTGCTAGAAGAGACAGAAAGCATTTTTCTGAGGATAAATCCAGATGATATTCCAAGTAGTCAAGCAGTTGGAAAGCATAGTCAAAATCCTCATGAGGCAGAGATAATTAAAATGCAGAAGAAATCAGAGCTGTTGGATGTGAGGGTAACTTCACAAGAGAAGTGGAATTTGGGAAGGAAAATTGTCACTAAGCTGAAGAGGAGAACAAACTGTTTAAATGGCACAAGCCATGCCCCTCAGAAAGAAGTTTGAGAAGAAGCTGCAGAGCGTAAGTCTGTTGTAAGCTATAGAAATCTGCAGCCATGCTTAAAACAAAGTAATAAAAAATGCTAAATGTAGACAATGAAAGGTCTAGTTTCTGGATGAAATTATATCACAAGATAGCAGTGCCCTAATTACTGAGTTGGCTCATCTGTGTGTAAAATGAGAAAATGGCGAGTAACTGTTTGGTCAAGGAGAGACAAGGCCGAACTGTGAAGAAACCTGCAGCAGCAGATCATCGCTGCCTAGGATAGGTGTGTACATGTACCTGCATATGTGCAGGGGAGACAGGTGTGGCTGGCGTAGAGCCAGTCTCAGAAATGTCCAAGCTGAGAACGACACTCGCTTTTGTGAAGCGGAGCAAATGTGTGTGGGATCTGGCATTCACTGACAGTCAACGGAAGGCAGCAGTCAGTTCCACAGATGTAGTTTCCAGAGAGGATAATGGCCAGCAGCAGAAGATGCAACTGAAGGCCAATTATCAGCAGTATGGTGACCTCCTGAAGTTAAGGTCTTGAGTAGTGTCTCGGAGAGGGGGCTAAGCATAGGGACCTGCAAGACAAGTTGAGATAGCGGGAATATTTCAGCCTCTTGAAGAAGAAATCCATCATCTGAGTAAGACAGAAAAAAGAAAGACAGAGGGTTCTTCCACCCAGGGAAGAGACACCTCTAAAGCCTTTAGCCTGAAAAGCGCTAGAGGAAGTTGAGTTTCACAGAAAATCCAATTCCACCAAAAAGAATGAATCAAGGTCATAATTCAGGTAGACATGCATCAGAGAATTATGTCAGTGGAAAAAAAGAAAGGTAGGAAGGAGACTCAAATAGGTTTGATTATTAAATTACAAAATACTAAAGAGATGTATGTAATTTCTAGGTACCCTAACAAGGACCTTTCTTGAGGAGTGACCTTATCTTTAAAGAGTGCACATGTGAAGATATCCCAAAGGCTGTTTTGAGGATACAATGAAACAGCTTTCTGATGCTCCGCTATTGGTAAAAGGAGTGTTGATTGCATACTAGAGAACTTGGTTTACAAGGCATACAAGCAGGCCTTTACTTTAGGGTTATCCTAAGGAAAAGGGATCCTATTCCTTTTTCTTTCCCTTAATTCCCTTAATTCTGATTTGGTCATGTGAAGTATTTCTTGAGCCTGGTAATATACAAATATCTTGCTCTTCAGTTCAGAAGTATTCTGGGAGCATATGATGAAGCTGTGTTTTCTGCTGCTGCACAGAAGTGATAATGTTAAATGCCTGGTTAATTAATCAACAGTGTTGCTGTGGAAGGAGTTATATTCGTTGTAGGGAATGGATGCTCAGAATGTCGTTCTTTGAAATAAGGGGTCTTAAAAGTACACAGAGGACTAAATGGCTGAGAAAGTTGAGAGTACCTGTCACTTCTTGTTCTGGTAATATCTTGCATTAGGTATATACTTCATGACCTAAATGGGACCAATACTGAATAAAGTCTATGAAATGGAAGAACATTTGATGTTACAGTTACAGGCACAGATTGCTTTACTGTACAAAGTGAGCCGTTAGCATAAGTTATGTTTATCGGTGCATAAAATAAATGCTTTCTCATGTATGTATTCTTAGCAATTCTACTTTTGCCCACAAGACACTCCATTGATCACAGATGTTAGAGTAGGAATTGCTGTTTTCCCATGGAATACCAGCAATCATCTACATGTTTCATTTAAATTTAATTGCATTTCCAGCATTCTTACCATTTCCAGAATAATACCCTCAATGGTTTCTTCAGATTTAGTAGTCCTTTTACTAAAGAGGGAACCCAGACCCTCCACTCCACTTAGGAGAGAAGTCTGCATGTCACAAACTCTCTTGAATATTAGCAAGACTTATGCAAGTTATAAAAGTCTAAACCAGTACTTGTTTATTGAGAAATATGTATTGGATTATATATACGTTTTTCTTGTTTGAAGGAAATCAGAAGTCTTTTGAAGCAGTGTTTCAAATTAAGAGTAGTTGTTAAGGATAAAATTTGTCCTGCTTTAAGTACTTTCTCCAGAAGAAACAAATCCAGCAGGGAGGTTAACAAATTAGATGAAAATATCGCCATTTTAATACATACTACTTATGCAACCAACTATACCTTGTTATTATGTCTTATGGCTGACATAAAGTCATTCTGTTGATTAAACAGATTCAAATTAGGCTTTGACACAATGTTATTATGTATTATTAAAGGCCCTACCTGGAGCTGGAGTTTCATTGGGTTAATTGTGGTAACGGTTCTAGTCTCTGCGGTCACTGGGTACATGTTAAAATTCTCCTCCCTCGGCCAGCTTCCTGCTCAGTTCCCTCAGAGTGAAGAAGTGAGGTGTGGTTGTAATTACACTGGCCAGGGGGATGACTGTGTGTAATAGCTGGCAGCGGGTGTCAGTAATTAGAGGTGTAGGTCACTTCTCCATCCTGAAGGTCCTGAGTGGCTGCTAACAACTAAAATGAGCCACCTTATGCCTGAGTTGGGAGAGCGAGATGCCTTCTCTAAAAATAGATGAGCTTAAACTACCATTTGAGGCAAATACATGTAATTTTGTTTCTGTACGTATCTAATATTTACATACATGCCTCATTTTAATGGCTCTTTCTGCAGCTTTGATGGATAATTGTGACAATAATCAAAACTTGTTTGTAACACTTGAAGGACTTCAGCTTGTTCATATGATTAGAAAAGATCATATAAAGAAGTCGTATTTTACATGTATATAAAAAAGGATTTGTAATACATATTGTCAGATAAAATAATGTAAGTAAAGCTGTTGCAGAAATAACAGCTGTTGAAAAGTTCTGTTCCACAGAAAAGTAAGCTAATGAGGAACTAAACCATTTGATCTGGGGGCCTCATAAAGTATCCTAATGATTCATGCTTTACTTTCAGGTAGCTTCATAAAATATAAAACAAATGTTTTATATTGAGCCAGAAATTCATGTGGAGCTCGATAAACGTGCAAATAGATGAGACATACCATAACATATGATACTATTTTAAATGAGAGCATAGCATTTTTTATAGTAACCTTTAAATATTCTTATTTTCTAACTAATGATTCTTCAAATCTGTTGTGAATAGGCATGAATCACATACTAACCAGAGGAGTAAGCTTTCTGTCCTTGTATTTTGCCTATTCAGCTGTTTTATTTTGAAGGAAATAATGTCTGCTTTTACTATGGCTGTTCATGTGCTTTCAGTTTCTTTCCTGCAAGTTCCCCATTTTTAGTGCCGAAAAGACTCAATGATAGTAATGGCTGAAACTAAACTAGAAACACCTTTTTGATATATGTACCCAAGATGAAAATCATTGCTGTACACTAGGCATTTTATCACCTCACTTGAGATATTTTATCAAGGTAGTTTCTGAGCGTGACACTTTTGTACTGAAATGCACAGAGATGTAGTCACAAGTGTATCTCCTGTCTGAAAATAAGACAAAGGACTTAAAAGATTTTAAACTTATGGGTTTGGGTAGCTGTTACTTTTAAGTTTCTTGTGTCCTTCATGTTTGTCATCTTCGGGACAGAAATTTGAAAGCTTTTTAATATTGAAGGCACTCTTGTTTCTTAGGTTGTTCTTTTCCCCCTAATACTACTAGTAGTATTAGAACTAGCTTGCTATAAAAATGTTACTTTCACATTATTGGTGCAAATAGCAGCAGCACCTGAATTGTTAGCATTATTTTTGCTCACTCTGTAGAAGTTGTAAGGTTTCCTATATTATTATTGTACTGCTGAGAAACAGAGAATATTACATGATAAGCATCCATTGCTGGTTTTGCCGGCATGTATTCAAGCAGGGGTTTTTACTAATTTGATGTAGGGATCTAATACGCAATTAACTACATGTTAAGTGGTAGCAGCGTCCATGAGAGCAGGGAAAGAGCCGAGAATTTAGGTGGAGGTGGGAATGAGCAGGCCCTGGGGAACTGGGCAGCCTGAAGGGTAGGGTGGGAGTTTGGGCCTGTTTGGGTGCGAGAGGCAGGAGCGGCTGGAGGGGAGAGGAGAGGAGAGGAGGCAGGCCGAGGGCAGGCCTGCCCTCTGCTTTTCTTATGAGACTTTCTGCCGGGCCTGGGGTTGGACCCGTGGTTCTGAGGTCCGGAGTTCTCCTAAGTTCCCCTTGATTCACAAACAGCTATTGGATGTGGTCAGAATATCTTCATCTTCTGTAGTGAGTGATCCAAACCAGAGATGACAATTTTAATCGCCGTTAGTTAAATGTAGATAGGAGATATCCGTCCTGCTCATTGTTTTGTGGATTGATGGTGGATGTCAGGAGCAACATGTAGGTTTTTCCTATTTCTTTTGTAAAGCTTGAGCAATTTGTCAGACAGCCATTGTGTATCAGAAAGAAAGATTAAGCTATCAGAAGTTAGGAAATGTCAGCATTACCTACAGTTGATTTAGCGTGTCAGTTCATTTCTTTGAACATGTTGGTGCATACATAATATGATTCAGTTTTCAACTACCTGAACACATAGATTTTTTTGACTCCTTGGAATTCTCTTCCCTTCAGTGCCTGGATGGGGCCTGTGGATGAGGGAAAGATGTCTAACAAACTCTGTATTACTTGTTTTGGAAATCAGTAAGCATGCAGTGAAGGGCATGAAGAAAAGTGAAGTCCTGTGGTTGAGGCAGCTGAGTGTTGCTGTGGCGGATTGGGTTTTTTACTGAGCTTTTCACCATAACCAGGGTGTATTTCTCATTTTCTGTGTAGTGGTAGTAACCATTTTACTATCTTTGGAACTGTGAAGATGAACTAATTAATTTTCATTAAATGCTCAGATACTCTAATTCTACACAGGTAGCCAGCATTTCTTGGTCTGAAAGCACTTGCTTTTGTGACTCTAATCTTGATATTCTCCTGGGGATTTGATTTCACAAGCTGATTTTAAAATAAATTTTCATGACTCATCTTCAGAGTTTGGTTGTGAGTAATATTTGGCCCCAGAGCATGTGGGCACCAATGCAGTGTTTTTGTGGTACATATATCTAGGTAATCTTGAGGGATTCCTTGATGGACAGCATAGCTAACTTCAACACTGGAAACTTTAGGTGTATAGCAGTCAGAGTAAGGGGATTTTTAGTTCTGTTTTACATCCAGCTCATTGTGATTCAGTCAGTTTGTCAGCTTAGAAATCACCTGTTCGGAGCTTTAGAACAATTGTAATGATGCGGATTGTGCCTAGAGGATGTATGACACAATTCCTGTTAATGGGAGGTTTTAATAATTGAGTTCAGTGTTGTTGATGATAACATTAGAGATGTTAGATCTAACTTGTCCTGTTGAGCTTGACTTCTAAAGTGTTCTAAAAAATCCTGTGATGTACTTATATGCTGCAGTGATTATTAAGACTGAGAATCACAGGCATTTAATTGAATCTGAAACATGGTAGCGCGACTCCCTTGGGTAGGCGCAAAAGCTAGAAGAAAGCCAGATAGTACGTGGAGTGAAGTTTCTTACTGTCAATTAACTTGAGAATTGCTTGAGAAATGCAGACAGTTTATCAGCAAACTTACTGTACCCTTACCAGTACTGCAAATACCACCTCAGACTGAAAAATCAAGTTGAGCTCTTAATCCTCACCAGTAATCTAAGGTTTTTAGGTTAATGTAGGTTAGCTCTCCTGTATCATCTGTCCAACATGGTATCTCCAGTAGGTTTAAGTGGGTATAATGGAATGAACTGTTGCGTTCATGAGTAAAGAGATTCCTTTGGTTGTAAAGCAACAAAACCATGTAATGCTTTTCTTTTTACTGTGCTAACTCTGCAGTGTTAATTTTTTGTCTTGAATGTCAGCAGAGGTGAGTTTTGAATATACATGGGGAGCAAATTTATTGAGTAAACAGTTGCTACTGTTAAATAAATCACCCTCAAGGCTGCATTTTAAAGCCCTTATATTGCCAGAGTGAAGCAGAGGCCCATAATATGCCTTACAGGAGGTGCATGAACTGTAGATGAGACTTTAAAAAGGGGGTAAAATGTCTTTTTTAAAATGCCCTTTATACTTCCTGGTGGTTGTGGGGTGCCTTTTTGGGTTCACTGTCCAATGTGATGATGGTTAATTTTCCAAATTATTTTTACAAGTGTTCTTTAGCAACAACAATTCCATCGTACTGTGCTGTGGCACTTGTGGGTAACTTCTGGCAGTATAGATTTAGCTACCATTCTTGTGAAATTGAATTTTTCCTTCATAATTTTCCTCAATATCAAAAGATAGGTTATTTTTTTAAAATAAATATTTGTGTGGGCAGCACTGGTTTTAGTGGAGCATGTTAGATTATGTAAAATATTAATCTAGTCTGGTGATAATGACAGCTTTCTCTTCGGGTGTTTTTTTAGAAAATGAAAGCGTTTGAAGTTTTTCACTTAAAATACAATTTTCAAAAGCCATTTCTCTTACTCCTCTTAACCTTTGTCATTCTGCTTAAAGAAAGTAGTTTGCTGCTTTCTTCATTCACTACTTGGGATAAGTAGGGAGGGGAAACCTTGAAAATACTTAAAATAAAATTGAAGACAGATTTTCCCATTTCTGTGAGCCAATAGTAGCTTAGGTTGAAAATAAGAGGCTTGTTTTTGAGGATTTTTGATCAGCTGAAAATTTTTGGAACAACACTAATCACGACAGTCACATAATTGTTTGATGGAAGGCTGCTCACCGATTTGTATTCATTTTTGGGTGGTTATTAGCAAGTTAATAATTCTGGATGCTGTTTTGAAATTTCCTGTCACTTGTCATTGTCAATGGAAGCAGTGGGTGTCACTCCAAGGGATCAGCCTGGCATTTTATACCACATTTCTCACAGGTAGTGATGAGGGGTGCAGTTTATCTAGACCAGTGATGCCCAATCTTTCTACCTAGATGAATCAATACCTTATTCAAGTGTTAAGAGAATATTGTGTGCTTTGGCTCCTCCTCTGCCACATGACTGGACTTTGTGTGGGGTACTACAGTTGTGTACTTTCCAGAAGCAATAAAAATAAATGGGTGGCTTGTACCAGCAAGTTGTATTTGGCACTCAGGTGGAAGTTACTTGAGCAGCAGCTGTAGAATATGTTGATTACCACGCTTTGCTGAAGTGGTACAAATGTGGAGCCCAGGTGCTTTGTAATGGCCATGCTAAGGAACAAGATTTGGCTGCCCTTCTCCTCTGTGTTGTTACCACCAGCACTGATAAATTGTTCTGCCTTGCACAGCTGCAAGAGCCACTGCATGTTTACAGGGGTAGCAGTCTGTGTTGCAGGTAGCTGGAGTCGATCTGTCACTGGAGACAGGCTATTCCTGAAGCTGAGTTGTAGGAGAAGCTCTTTGTTCGCTTCCCCCATTTTGCAGGGTTTTTGTCAGTGAAGGATCCCAGCAGTAAGAGACTGAGTCAAGCTACAGAGCAGAAAAGACCGAGGCAGGATCTCTCAGTCACAAGGATGTCAAACCATCTGACATCAAAAAGCTGTTAAAACTTACAAGTATATGACAAACTGTGGTACAAATAGCATGCTGGGTCTTTCAGAATATTACTCTATTTTATGATCTCCCTTTTATAAATAAAGCTATATAATAAAGTGCTCCAGGGTCCTTTCAGATGAAAGGCATTAGGTAATGGCGTCTCTGGATGTTTACCTCTTGTCTGGGCCTGTTAATTCGTTTATCACTGAAATGTTTTACTGCAACAACTCTATTCCTGCCCATGTGTGGTGTGGAACTATTTGAATGTCATCCTTATTTATTTTAGCTCATTTATTAAGTTGCCTGTTGTGAGGCATCTATGGCCTGAATTAAAAAAGATACAAAGCACGAAACCCAAATCTCTACATAAAACTGCCAAATAAAATACATAGCCAGGCAAGATTAAAAACAAACAAATAAATAAATAAATAATCAGGCACAAAGACAAGCCCAACAGACCTCTTGCAAACCACCCACAAAGGGATCAGTTCCCAGCTACTCAAAGGAATGGGAAAAAAATGGGTAGCAAATAAAAGAGCAAAGGGAGGAGACCCAAAATAGATAAAAATAGCTCAGTTGAAATAAACAAGTCTTGCAGTAAAGCTGGCCAGAAAAGGGCAAGAAAAGAAGTGCATGTTAAAATGTTACACAAAAATGTGCGTTGCTGTACAGGGGTGGAAGTCACGGTGCAATGTGGCATCCCAAGCCCGGATCTGATGCGGAGCAGGCAGTGCCTTGCTGACATGCGGCCCGCAGGCCGCAGTTCAGTTTTGCCTGGCCATTTCAACCTGCCCATGAATGACCAGCTGCGTGGAGGGAGACGGCAATGCTGATACAAGTCAAAAAGCTGCTCTTCCGAAATACAGCTTTGTTTTCTTTGGTTGGAATTACAGTATCAGGACCCTAATTCACCCGTTAAGCACGGAAGACCCAAGTGCTGAAGCATTTTGCAGGATGAGGTCTAGAAGTTGTAAAAAGATGCAGCCTTCTGAGGTTTTGGATTTTAGTGGCCTTGCTGATTTCTTCTCATCTTTCCCAAGAAAAGCCCTTTGTAGCCATCAGAATGCTATAGAGAAATGAAGAGCAAGTACAAGGGCTTATCTAAAACATATCTTTTAATAGATTATTTCTCCACAAGTGGCCCCTACTTGTTATAAGATCATTTAAATGAAGTCTGTGTTGCTGCCATGTTTGTAATCTGAGCTGTAATCCTTCACCTGTGCCAGATTATTGTCCCCAAACAGGTTAAATTATTGAGGGCGGGAGAAAAGTCTAACATGTGACTTGGCATTTTTGGTAGGGTCCGCCCATGCTCCCAGCTCTAAATTTCAAAACAAACACACCCTGAAAGTTATGCTGCTCTTTTATTATTCATTCTGGCAACCTGCGTTTGGTTTCTCCTTTGCATAGCTGCCACTTCATGGGTTTCTTACCAATGGTTATTTTTTCCACTTGGCCCATTTAGGTATTTGTTTAAATGGTACAGATAAATAATAATAATAAAATAGATCTTTAGTTCCATTGCTGGTTTTCCTCAAGCAGTATTCCTGTAGTTTTCTCTCCCTCCCTCTCCCCTTGCAGTCACACCCTTTTGCATTAAAAATGTTTTAATAATAATGTTAACATATTTTGCCCTTTCTTCATTCATTCCTTTTGAATCTCTTCATGTGAAACGGGTGCTTGTGAAAGCTGCAAGTTGAGTGTCCTGGAGGATAATGAGAGAGATGCTGGGCAGAGTGGATGTGGAAAAAGGCAGCGGTTGTAAGAACTCTTGTGTCTTGCTCTCTGTGACCCCTAAGGTTTACGCTCACTTGTTGCCAGCGGTCCTGGTGCAATCCCCAGTGCCGATGCTGGAGCAGCTCCTTTGTGGAATCTCCTACACATTGGAATCAGGAGCATGGGTATAATAGTCATCTAACTGGAACAGGTTTCAGTCATTACTGTCCTGTCTTAAAACTGTAACTGCAGGCAATCTGCAGGTGTCTAGGAAGTTGCTACAGATTCTTACCTATAGAGTCTTTTATGAATTGGAGAGTCATAACGTGGCTGGTTTGTGACAGATGTCTGAGGGGTGTTATAAACAGTATGGCTGGAGCTTTACAAAGTAGTGGGGCATGGCAAATTTCAGTTCCCCTTTACTGATATGTGCTTGGTATTTTTAAGTTAAAAATAGAATGGCTGTTTTAATTTAAAACATACATTAATTGAAATAGCTAAGAGAATGTACAGTAGCGATTTCTGCTGCATCAAGCAGAGCTCTGACTATTGAAGCTCTCTTGGACACCACAGTTATCTGCATAAATCCAAACTCATCACACTGATGCAAAGCTCATCACACCCATCCTCTTCATTGTAGCTTTGAATGGACCCACACATGGGTGCTATGCCCAGATATGCAGGAGCGTGGGTAAAAGGAGTATGATGAAAGAAATAGTCTGTTTTACACCCTTGTACGCAATCTAGTTAGCATTTCTTGATTTCTGTTCTTCACTGGTAGCATGCTATGAGACTTCTGAAAACTATTGCTGTGGTACTGGGTTTATGGTTGTGATAAAACACCCCAGTCTTCAGAGCCTTCTGAGATGCTGCTGTTTGAAAATGGAATAGTTTGGTTTGGGGTTTTTTTGGGGGTTTTGTTTGTTTGTTTTGGGTTTGGTGGTTTGTGGTTTTTTGGGTTTTTTTTTTGTTTCTTTTTTGTTGGTTTTTTGGGGTTTTTTTTGTTGTTGTTTTTTGGTTTTTTTTTTAATTTTCTCTGTCATTGCCACACTTACAAATTCTGCTTTTCCTGTATTCCTAGTAGTTTCCTTTTTCATTTTGGAATGAAACTTTTCTGCCTTAGTTGGTGCTTAGCATCTCTTGATCTTGCTGATCTGACTCCTCATCTTAATTACATCAGCTCCAAACCCCATATGTATTTCTGAAATGGCTCAATCCTACTTTTTGGCATGCCAACTTGATTCCTATTGCTTAATGATAGATTAATTTAGACCAGAGATTTCTACTCGGACTTTTTGGTGGTAATCCAATCTAAGGGGTCCTGCAAGGTCTTGAGGTGTTCGTTGCAACTGTGATTTGACACGTTTGGTCTGGTAAGGCTCTGCTGAGATGTATTGTACAAACAGATGTATGTGAAGCTGTTTGCATTGTTATGTTGGCTTATTAATAGATATACTGTTCAGTGTTCTTAAATGTCCCTTGTCAGGTTTTTAACTTATACAATTGAATTTTTTTATGTGAATAGAACAAAAGAGATAGTTAAAACTTCAAATATTGCCCCTTAGAGAAAGGGAGTGAAAAAGAAGTACAGAGCAGACTTTACGGGGGGGGGGCGGAGAGAAGGCGGCACTGACAATTTTTAGAATTAATTTGTAGCAGTATGTCACCAATTTGAGACAGGACAGCATGAAGTTTTCTGTGTTAAAGGCTTTGTCCACAGTGGTTAAGAGCATCCATAGAGTATCAGATCAAATGTCCATATGGTGTGGTGTCTTGTCTCTGGAAGTGACCAGTAGCCAACGCACAGGAAAGAGTTTAAGCAGCAGTAAGCTCATAGTTGTGCTTTCCTGATAACAGACCCTCACTCTTCAGGAGTCTGCAGCTCAGGAGCTTGCTGGGCCATGTACACAGACTTTGTCCCCGTACAACTTTCTTCTGTGAATTTGCCTAACTGCTTTTTGCATCTGTGTAAAATTTTGACCTGTCCTGTATAGTGAATTGTACAATTTACCTATGAGTCGTGTGGAAAAAGTACGTTCTTTTGTTGTTTGAATATCCATCCTTCTGATTTCCTTTGATGATTATGTTCTGCACTGGAAAAAGCAGTAACAGTTGTTACCTATTTACTCCATGCCACTCCTGATTTAATAGGCCTGTATGGTATCTCTTTATAGTCATTTATTTTCGTGGTTTGAATAGTGTTAGTCTGTGGCTCGTACAGAATCCAATCTATCCATAATCTATCCATATATTTGAATAATCTTTTCTTTTCCTGCTCTTAATGTGTTTTCAAGTTGCCTTATATGCATTTTGATAGTAGAAGAAGAACGACACATAATAGGAATGAAAGCCCATACAGTGCCGTAATGCTGGTTTCTGTTTTCCCTATCTCCGCCACCCCCTTAGAGCTGCGAATGGTGGCCAACATAATAATGACAATTACCACTTGTTATAGTTAGGGCTGATGCGTTTCTTTGAAAGAAGGCCTAGTGGGGGACATTTTAACTGGTGATGGATAGAGGACCTGACGTGGACTCCCAATACAATTCCTCCTTCTTTGTTTCATGTAATATTTGTCAAAACAGTGGCGATGAATGATGATACGTATTTATTTTTTCTCAGAGTGAAGGATGGCTGCATTCAACACGCATGCATGCAGATAAAAGACATTGAACAGCTTCAAAAGCTATGTCAGCCAGTCTGTCAAAATCACATTGGCAGACCTGGAGCGTTGTATGTACAGATGGGACCTGAAAGTGAGATCTGTTTGCTCATTGCTCATGGGAGAAAAGGGAGCTTGGTTTGACAAGATTACCACGGAGAGCTGCGGGCTCGCTTGGCTGTGACCGCATCTTCACATGCCTTGCAAGAAGCTTGCCCTAACTCTCTTTATTTTCTGCAAGCCATGTTTCCCTCTTGGAGGTGCACAGCTTTCATGCGCTGTGTGTTCTCCAGGACGCCGGCCGCCTTTACAGCCCCGGCCCCGCTCCTGGGGTCCGCCCGAGCCGCTCACCGCGAGGGGGGTTCACGCAAGGGGTGAGCAGGCAGAAGAGCTGCTGTCACCATTGCACCTTTGCTCATGCTCTGAAGGGAAGCTGATAAAGAAACAGAGGGTACTTTTCCATGTAGGGGAGTTAGGGAAGAAGAGCACAAAGCAGGCAGGGCGCAGGCTGCAAGTCTTGCTTCTTCCCCCAGAACAAGCCCTCCCTGGGATCTGAATTCTGGCTGGATTTTGTGGTGAAGAGTTATGTGCCTGTGCTCAGGAAGCTCATCCTTTACACCTCGGAGAAATCTTTTAAACTGTATCCAGCCTTGAAGCTAACCAGAAGTTACTTACCTGTTGGCTAGAAGGTTGAGGTTTTTTTGTTACAGGGTTGGCAATTCAGAGCAGCTGTCACTTACCAAGTTAATGGAAATAAGTGTGTTTGAAATGTTGGGAAATTCTTCTTTCTCGCATCTATAGCATTTATGCATTTAAAGTTTTAGTATAATCAATTATCCTCATCTTATACTTTTGTCATGAGAAATAAGATAGTCTTTGTTTCAAAATGTGAGCATTTAAAAATGTGGTTATGTAGGCAGTATGCTTGATTCGTCTCTCTTGACCAGGTAATAGGTATGTATTATTTTGCTAAGCTTGCTCCAGAGTGATACTGATGTACTTGAGTATTGATCTGTTTTCTGGCAACTAGTTTTTGTGACTGCCTTTCTCAGAAAGATCTCAGACGTGAAGGGAGGAATTTGTGGGTCTTATTAGAGGTGTCCACGTTCCCGGCTCTGATCATGCTGCATACAGTGGCGTAAGAACAACACACTGTGTTTCATGATAAGGCTACTTCACTCTGATTTCAGCTAGCAGATCACTTAATTCAGTAATATTTGTCCACCTTGAACATTTTTTAAAGTTCTAGTGAGGAAGGTATTAAAAGTCTAATATCTGTATTGTTGAATGGAGTAAAATAAATACATGGAAATGATGCAACTTAATGAGCATGTTCCCCTGAGAAGATATTAAAATGCAAAGAGTAGGTGAAGGACACAGGCACCTGCAAACTAGAGCAAATGTACAAAGGAATAAAATTCCCGTAAGGCAAAGATTTGTAAAGAACAGAAGAAAAGCTAGTACACAATAGTAGTTAAAGGGCTAAAATCTATAAATGAGTCATTGTATTGGGAAATGGAAAAAGAGAAATTTAGCAAGGGAATGCAGACATTAACATAAATGAGGTTCCTGCAGCCTTAATAGTTACTTAAATTTTCTTTAAAATGTCAAAGGCACATGTTTTTATTGTCTCTTAAGTCATTGTCTGATTTCCCCCCCCTCCCTTTCCTGAGTGGTGCCCAGTGACAGGACCAACGGCAGTAGGCACAAACTGAAACGTGAGGTTCTGACTGAACGTCAGGAAACACTTTTTCACTGTGAGGGTGACTAGGCACTGGCGCAGGTTGCCTGGAGAGGTTGTGGAGTCTCCATTCTTGGAGATACTCAAAAGCTGCCTGGACATGGTCCTGGGCAGCTGGCTCTAGGTGGCTCTGCTTGAGCAGGGGCTTGGACCAGATGACCTCCGGAGGTCCCTTCCAACCTCAACCATTCTGGGATTCTGCGAAGTCTTTTAATTATAAGAAGGAATATTTTATTCCCATTTGCATAATGTAAACAGCTCAGCCAACACAGTTGACACTTGTAAAAAGAAACATTCACCTTCAGATATTAAAATGAGCTTTCCAACCAAATAAATGTTTACAACTGTTACGTTTCAGTGATAAGAGAGGACAAAAGGGAAGCTTCAGACCATGGTATGAATTTGGGGCTCTGTCTCCTCTAGCTGTAAAATGGAGGTTTTGCATAACACTGTTGATTAAACTTATCTTGTTGTGGAGGATAATATTCAGAAACAACCTTGGTGGCATCCTAGCAGCACTGGGTAGGTATTGGTATTTATGATTCACTGGGATGCTTACTAATGTATTCTTGGGTGAGAGCTACAGACTTTTCTCCAAGAAATTATTTTTTTAAAGTAGAAGTGCAAAATTAATGAGAGATTAATTGCCATCCAAATTGGATTATTTGGCAGGGCTTCATGTGTAAATCCATTGGCATCAGTGCTTGATCTAAAATGATGATGGCAATGATACTAAAATGTAAAGCACTGGCATTTTAAGATGACTCACCTTAGGAAGAAATACTATTTTAAAATCAATCCTTCAGTCTGAGCTGCAGGCTGGGGAGAACGGTATCTGCTTTTGATAAGGGATATGAAAAAAAATTGGTTGAAGGTTTACCGAGGGACAGAATCGTGCAGGCATGCAAAGTTAGACAAGGTAAAGCACTTTGGACAGGACTGTAGAGGAAAAGCCTAATTTCAAAGAGACAGAATAGTCTGTATGATCCAAGACAGATACAAGCTAATTGGCTGACCTTACCGCATTTTCTATGACATTTGGCTTGAAAAGGAGAGAAGTAACTTCCAGTGGAAGGAAATTTTATGTCTACTTCTTTGAATTTCATTCTATGACTTGCATTTCTAATTATCAATGTAGCTTGAGCTGAATTATAATTTATTTTTTAATGGCACAGTATTTTTTAAATTTTAGTTCATGTTTTCACAATGTTTTGAATGTGAAAACATGAAGTGCAAAGTGGTTTTATATCTTTGGACTGCTAGTCTTAATTTATTTACTTGCTTGAATTTGTGCTCCAATTCCAGTCTCCCTGTGATTTCCCTTTATGTTCAAAGCTTGTGTTGCTTGGGATAGATTGCTTAGCTGAGAATAAAGCTGAATTTTTCATCATTTTTCTCAGATCACTTAATGACTCTTTGTGGTGCTGGTTTCCTTAACTGATGCATTAATTTTTTAATTTTTTCCTCTTTCTGAGAATGTTCAAGCCTTCAAAATGTTTCCCAGTGTCTAAATCTAAATGTTAATATTGCTTTACTTTTTTCTGAATTGCCATAGGTATCTTTTTATTACTTTAAAAAAATAAAAAGGTACACCTAATATGGAATGCCACCTTAGTTCCCTGATATGTGACGCAGCAGTAATCAAATATATTGTATCTCATTCTCCATATCAGAGATTTACATATTCTCCATATTGGAGATTTACATAACACTTGAGTCTTCTCTGACACTGAAGCTTAATAAAATTCAGACTGCATCTTCGCTTTGATACAGAAGTTATTGTTTTTCCAGATACTGGATTTTGCTTCTTATACTACCTCCCCATATCACTGTAACTGATGGATGCAAATCCATCTGCAATTCAGCTGTCTGTCTGTCTTGCTGCATGCTGCAAGATAAATTTGATTTCTATGGAGCCACTTGAAATAATACTTTAATAAGAAAGTATGTTTAAGCTTATGAAAAGGAGATTGCTTTTGCTGTCCAAGAAACCAGGTTTTTACCTTTGTAGGTCTCTTTGAAAGAAAGAAAATACCTTGGAAGCTGAAGTTCTTAATATTTGAACAAATCACAGGAAGAAAATTTAGCTTTCTATTGGATTAAGCAAGAACTCACTATTTAGTTGGACTACTTGGATTTCAGCATTTATGGGAAAAGATGCTGTCTACAGTTTTGAAAGTTAAACCATCCAGTTGTAGATTCTGTACTGGTTCATAAATGGAAAAGATTCAGAAAGTTAACTGCAAATTAAACTAGTCAGTTGGGATTAGATTGCTTTAGTCAGTGGAAAAATAAATGTGTCTGGGGAATCTAACATATGTTTACTTGGAAAAAAAAATTGGTGATAATAATAATGTCCATTAGCAGAAGCTGTTAACAGCAGGAACTTCACTTAGGAAGCGTGATAGCAAGCACCGTGTAGTTAAATGTTTTGACTTGATGGGGAAGCACACAGGACTCTGTCTCTGGCTGCCCTGCAGTTGTGGCGTTGTTCGAGTGTGGTGGAAGAAACAAGATGGAAGAACAGAGCCTAGAAAGAAAGGAGATCAAAGCAGAAACTCTCACTATAATAGTAATGAGAAAGAAAATACTCAGCAAGGCCCCCTTTAAGTTTGTCCTTTCTGCCATTTGATGGTGTTAAGAAGTAGTGTTCACACTGGAGCAGGGAATGGCCTTTGTTTTCAGCAGATGTATTCCAGGAATTTCCAGTAGTGAGTAAATAGATCTAGTCGTGGCTAGGACTGGATGTTTCTTTTTATAGGCAGAATCTATTTTTGTTATGACCTATTTATAATGCTCTACTTTCTTTAGTTCACTGGAGAAAAGTAGCTAATTTTTCATCTGAGTTGTCTTTGGTAGTCACATTTTCCATGGCTTTGGAAGCCTCTGCTCAGTTGTTTCAAAAGTTAATTTTTCTTTTTTTTTTTTTTTTTTGGTTGATGATTTGAAGTTGCAATAACATCCTAGTTAGGAGACCAAGCTGCTTGGTGGTTAATAGGCTTATTTTAACAATGGCTGATTTTAATGTTCTTGGAAGATCTGTGGTGACCAGTGCTGTTCAATTCTGTCATTATCTGTAGAGCTTTGCTTTTGAACGTTCTCTTCTAGGAGTCCAGTAGGAAACAAACAAATCAGCAACTCTGGTCTTTTGCAAACGTTAGAGAAATTACTTGAACAATCTTATTTGAAAATAAAAATGAAAGATTGAAATGACAGAAGTCAATGAATTTATGTGATCTTCTAGAGAAAGAATGTAGATGTACTCTACAGATTATTTCATTTACATCAAAACAAAGTTAATTTGGTACTAGTATTTATTTCCAGCTATTTGCATGTCAGTGCGAACAATGATGATAAGTTCTTTTAATCCTCATGTTAGTGTGTACTTAGAAGAATGAAACTCTTCAGATCTGTAAGAGCCCAAGGAAACAGGGGACCAGTGCATCATTCACTCTGGCCACCGGATTGTCACAAACTGTAATACCAAGCTACGTGCAGAATTCAGTAACTTGACAATTGGTCACACAACTTGTATCGGATAAAAATCTTCTCTTGCTGTTGAAAAAAGTACATTCCTTTTGTCTCAGATGTTGTAGGTTTCTGTTTCATTGAGAAAATGAAAATTATAAGCCCTTGCAATATTTTTTCTTGCCTCTAAGTGCCAACTTTATGGATAATCTGTAAATTGCTTCAAAGTACTACTGAAATACTAACTCTCTCGCATGTAGCTGTCAAGAGAAATGCAGAAGGCTACTTGAGACAGATTAATTGGCAGGAGTTAATGGGACCTGAAGGCAGTCTGCTCGTAACTGTGTGCTTGGATAACCAGATGCTCCTCTCCCAGTACTGTCTTTCTCATACTGTCAAAAGTGTCTGTCATTGTTCTAATGAAAGACCGTAAAAATTTCACAAAATCAATTATTTCAGTATTTTCCTTTGGGGAAAGGGAAATTGAAGTAGTGTTTAATGCAATTGCTGAATTGCTACCAAAAGCACCCCAAATCAGCCCTTTATGTGAGAACACATCTCAACACATGCTGTCATTTTTCAGCTTGTATATGGACTGTGGAGAGATGAAAATACAAGTGCAGTGCAGCTGAGTTATACCTTTTAAACATACAGTGTGAAAATGACTTAATTTTCTAGGAACTTAGGATAACCTAATGCATTCAGGTTGGATTATGAAAAAGAAAATCTGGTCTGCATAATGGCTGTTCTTGGAAGTATACACATGGGTGAATTGGTTGGTTGGTTTGTTTTGTACATTGCTGATTTTTTAGAGCTCAGAATGGGTACAGAGATTGTCACCTACGATATTTTTAGGTTTTAGGGCACTTTGTAAAGGAAGAAAATAAGTAATTATATCTAAGCAATGAACTCATTTGTGAGAAGCTCAGTGAAAATCTATTTAGTTTTTGCTCATCCTACTTAAACTTGATTTGTAGTCTGCCTGTAGGGGAACAGTACTACTATGCATTTTAATAGTGTAAAATAAGTTATTAATTTTGGAGTGTTAACTTGACAGCACTTCTATGCAATTACTGTCTCTTACGGATTGGTTGTGGTTCTTTTTTCTTTCTCATTCTAGCATTGGGATGGGATTTACTTCAGAGCCTGTCACCACTGGTTCGTATTCAGGCAGAAGAGTGGCAACTGAGTTGAGCTCTGGGCTGAGAGTGCGGCTCCGTAGCAGTCCCAGTTCCTGCAGCCCTGTGCAGGCAGACTCTGAGAAAGAGAGCCAAATTGTGCTCTCAGAAAAACTGGATCAACATCAGTGAAGCCACTTTGATTGAAGGCTGCTTAATAATTTTGTAAACCAGGTTAACTGTCCACGTGTCTCCTTTTGGGCCGTGCTAAACTGGCCACTTCTGCACAGTCTGTGTGATGACAGTTGCCATGGGTAAGAGAAAAAATTGCATTATTTTTTTCTACCTTTCTTGACATCCAGGGCCCAAGCAAGGCACAAGAATTTGCTTCAGAAGCACACAGTTTGTCAGCTCTCCGGGAGCTTTCAGGGTAAACCACAAATTTTTGGGTCAAATCTTGAGCCCACTGGAAACGGTGAAAATTCTCCTCTGATTACAATAGAATCAGTCATGGTATTAGCTTTAAAATAAAGTATGTATTTGTGAAAAGATGCATATCCTTAAAAATTATTCTGTGTAATAATGATGTCTTTTAGGGTTTTTTCTTCAGGAAGATGAGCTAGTAATAAAAGAAATGTTGCTATATTATTATAGGATCTTTTATTGCACACAGCATATTAATGACAGATGGCAATTGTCGCTAATTTTATTACTACTGAAGAAGCAGCTCTGGAATGAGCTTCTTTTTTGTGTCTTGATACTTTTTATTCTAACTGAGAGGAGAGTCCAATGCCCAAATGGTTTGTTGTATTGAAGTTGAAAGCATCTGTGCTGGTAAGCTGTCTTCTCGCTCATGAAATGCTTTCATTTTATCTAAAATGGGATTGTACTAGGCTGTTGCTTGGCATGTTGCACCTGTTCTAGTGTTGAAATGAGTGGGTACAATATATTTTAAAAATTGTGAAAGAACACTATGGCAGATGAAGTATTGAGTGCATGAATGTCACAAAATTCCTGAATTAAATTTGGCTGTGTGACACGAGTTCTCTACTTCATGCACAGGCATCAGGAACAAGTCTTTAATTACACAGCCACATAGTGGGGGTTCCTCCCTTTCATACTACAGAATACCTGGTCTGCTTGCATTTACTCTGGGAGCCTCCAAAACCAGCCTGTAGTTACGACTTGTGCTAATAGTTGGTGCTTAAAAGTAAAAAGACCTCAAAAAGTCTAGACAGGAGAAGTGCCAACCCATGTTAAGTGTTCATGTCCCTACCAGTTGCCTATGATATTGTAGGATTCCTGGTAAATTGTTTAAAAATTCATGTTTAAATCCCTGATTGGCATGCAGTAAGGGGTTTGTTAACAAGGCTTAAAAGCTGTTTAGTAGAGTTGTAGGACGTAAGCACAGAAATATGTGTCAGGAGATTTGCAGGTATAAGGAACCATGCCTATTTCACATATCAAACTGAAGGTGCTTAAAAAGAAGGAAACAATTGTGTTTTCTACTCTTATATTTAGAGAAGCTGAACTAAAAAAAAAGTCAGTACTGGCTAATGATGAAGAATCAACCTGAGTAGGTGTTAAAGGGTTAGAATTGCACTGGAAACAGAGAGTAATAGGCTTTAATCCCACAGCTGACCTCATTTTGAAGATACTTGGAGTGATCTCTTTCCTGGAGTCAGTTACTGAGCTGGGGCTGTATTCCCTAAATGCTGCAACGTGGCGAGCATTTGCACAGGCTCCGATACAAGAGCAGATTAGGGAAGATAAAGAGTTGCTGTGCATTGCTCCGACTTACGGTCATTTTCTGTGTGTGTGCTCTTAGCCTGCAGCAAATATTTATCAGATAATTTGTGTTAGCTCATTGAACTTACTCTTAGTGACTGAAGTTGTTTACTAATGCTGATCTTGGACATTAAAGCTAAGATGATCTTAAGGGGCAAGGAGGCAGTTGCGCTCTCACCAGTTCCTCTGCATCAGATCTAGTGCTTAGCACTCCCCCCAGGGAGGGTCGGCTGAGCTGGCTGAGCCCCCGCAAAACTAATTCTGTAGAGGAATTAGTGCCATTTCTTCCCTTTCTGAGGTTGCTGTCAGTTTTATTTATTAGGCTTGTTCTGTGTATGAGCTATTCATTGTTTCTTTCTTTGGGTTGTGCTTAGCAGTTTGTGGGCACTTCAGTCTCGTGCACTGTAAAGATTAATCTGCTAAACTCATCATGTGTGTTTTATGTGGCAATGGTTGGGTTTTAACATAGCCTGTGTTTAGTTCTGAATGCCATCTGAAGAGGAAAGGAGAAACATAAAACTATCATACATTTTAGAGAGAAGCAGGAAAGGAAAGTCTGTGTGTGGAAAGCAGTTTTATAGAAGTTGAGGTATTGCTTGCTCTGGCTGTTCAGGGTAAAAGAAATAATGAACCTATGTTGCTGCAGCCTAGAAAAAGGAACTTTTAGGGTGTGCAGATTAAAAATGCAAGAGCAGTTAGCCAATAAACTAAATTGCTAAGGGAGATGGTAAAATTGTTAATTTAAGCCCATGTAAGCATAGGATAGATCAGGCTCCCATCCATTAGGGCTGTCTTAGGGCCAGTGGCATCATTTCTGAGATGTGGCAGCAAAATAGCTGGCTGAGCAGCTGAGGAGTTCTTTTAAAACAAACAAAAAAAAAAACCAACACCCACTGAAACAAAACCCCACGCATTAGGTATTGGTTATTTAATGGCTGCGGTGAATCCAAGGTTCAGCGTAAACTCCTGTTGATTTAGATGCTCTCTGAGCTGCATCTTTGATGTCAGCTCAGCTGAGCAGGTTTGGCTTATAGAGGGAATGGAGAGGCTTTGCTTTCTCCAGTCTTGATCTGAATCTTTCTTTTTGTGATTAGATGAGACATTTTCTCAGTCATTTCCTTGCAGTGAATTGTTTCTGCTCTTTTCATTTGCAGGTGGGTTTATGTGTGGATAAAAGGTCTGGAGGTTTTTTAGTCACTTTGAAAGCTTGCTCCTTTATGGCCAAGAAAGCTTCTCCCCATGTAGTGGGTGACCAAACTCTCAGGACCTCTGGTGTTCCTTAGCATGATCTATAAAAGCTCGCAGAGGAGGAGGACAGTCTTTCAGTCAGCAATAGGTGGTGATTCAGTGCAAGCTCCGACTGTTCAGTCTTTTGTAAGTGACTGTTTTGGCCAGTCATTTAATCTTTTTCTGTTTTGGTTTTCCCTTTGTAAAATGTGAGTAATACTAATTCCCTTTTAGCATCCTTTTATTTGTATGTAGATTTTAAATTTCCGGGACTCTGTTACAGCATATTTGCACAAAATCTAGCACTGTGGGATCCTCATCTTAGCTGAAGCCTCAGAGCACTATCGTAAGTAGTGGCAGAAATAATAAGCTCCATTCCCTATTTATCCTTACCTTAAGACAAGTAAGAGAGCTCTTGAGGCTGGTACTTAGCATAAGACCCAGCAGACTGCTGGAGGCTTTAATCAGGAAATTGTTATCATATGAACTCACCAGAACTGAAGTTAAATTTATGAGGGAGTTAATTTTTCAACCGTATATTCCCAATGTAACCCCTCATTAAGATGGAATTCATGTTCAGAATGTACGCGATTCATTTAGGTGAATTCACAAAAATGTTGTAAAGGTTGGGAACAATACAGACTGGCATTAAAGAGAAAAACCTTCAAACATGAAAAGTTCTGGAGTTAATGGTAAATTTCATGTGTTTGGCTTTCTTCTAAGCTTGGAAATACATAGTTAAGATACTGGTCTTTGATTATGCTCTTCAGTGATCATAAAGTTGTGACTGTGAATAATACTATTGTGTTCCAGTTCAGATCAGGCTGATTAATTAAAAAACATAGAACTGTTTTTTCTATCAGTTTTTTCCCCCTAGTTTACAGCCAGAGAACAAAAAGAAAGCCTTACAGGTTGATTAGGAAAGGCTTTCCATGTGGCATATTTTTTCCTTTATGGAGGATGGTGGTTGTTCTGAGAGAAAGGGGCCATCGTCTTCCTAAGGCCAGCTTGCATTACTGGTCCTTCAGGTGCACTGGGATGTGGCCATCCCTTTGCGGTACAGTTCTTAATGGAATTTTCTGCTGCAGAGCAAAAGTTATCAGTCCCTGTTAATTTAGAAGGAGTGGGGGAAGATGACATGGCCATTAATCCTTAAACAGATAAATAGGCAAAATTTTTGAATGATGCATGAGATTTCAGGGAGCTTTTACAGTATGTGAGAGAGTCTTGCACTGAGATCCCTTGGGACACAGCAATGATTTAAAACAAGATTTTCAGCATTTTAGTAACCTGGTTTTAATCCAATTTATAACTAGGCTTACGTCTGAGTTCTGCATTTTGTGCAAGTATTGCACCTGCTGATGTTGGTATATACGGTAGTATTCATATCTAACTGTGGTTGAATCTTTGGTTTACTTGGAAAGCCTTGCAACATATAAAAATGTAGTTGGTATTTCTGCAGTACCAGGAAGATCCGAACTTGAAATTTCTACTTGTAGGTAGATACAGATACTCTCCCCCAACCCCCATAATTGTGGTGTTATAGACAAATCTTGAAATACTCACTCTGGTTAGCGCCTGCTGAGACAAAACATGTTAGTAAATATTTCATTTTCTGATTATTAGCCCTTTCTTATAATCTACAGTTCATAAATTTGCAATTCAGATTTTGTCTCACTTCATTACCAACCTCATTTCTTACTTTTAAAGACAGTCTCCAACTAAGCTAAAATATCAATTGTCCAGTGGATAGAATTGGTTAGGCAAGCACCTGGGAAGATCTTCAGTATACCTGCGTATTTGAAAGACAGAGATAATCTGCTGCAGAAATAAAAATAGCATCTGAATTATCCAGAGGAGACAGAGAATGAAGCTACTTGATTATAATACTGCTCATTTGTATGCAAATGTACTGTCTTTCTTACTGAATTTGATCCTTAAGATCTGTTAATATGGAAGAGTAAGGGATGAAAAACACTATTGGAATTGATCCAGACATATACACACAGGCTAGTGCTGTGTGGCTAAATCATGTTGTACTTGTTGGGGATTATCTGAAAAAAATCTACATTTGAAAAGGCCAAGCTGACTGCTTTGGGAGAGCGAAGAGCTGCATCTACCTTTACTGAAGCTAACAGTCCTAATATGACTTTAATCATATAAAGACTTTGATTTGCTAGAAAATCTCAGTGCCTAGAAAATCAAGTGGTAAATGCCTGCATTCTTGCTACTAAACATTGCTGATTACCTGTGAATAAACATTATTCAAATGAACGGAAATATTTTGGTGGAAGGATTTTTTTCATGACTTGGACGCAGTTTTTTTCCTGCAGAAAATTGAGATAGAGAAAGAGCAGGGGGAAGACTGCCTTAGAGGCTAAGATTTCAGCCAGACCTGCAAATAGTTATTTGCATATTTGAATCTTGCAGGAGCTGTACTGCTCTATTCAGTTGTCTGAAGTGTGGTCTCTGTCATCTGAGTTCCAATGTCATGCACTTTCAGTCTACAGTGGAGTTTGTAATTTTGAAATTTGTTGGCACAGAAATGTACCTAAGTACATCTACCTACCTAGTTGTGTGGTCTTTACATTGCATTCTGTCCATACCTAAAATTAGATAGACTCAGGGTTTTTAATTTCCCATGGTTTCTCTGCTGTCATGATTACCCATTGTGTCATGAAAGAACAGCTCTGCATTTTTCTGTAGCAAGAAAAAATGAGGAAACAGAAATGAAGGAAAACAAAACTGCTTATTTGGAAAGAAAGCAAGGATATGAAATCAAGAAATTGAGAATTAATATTAGAATTAAGACCATTAGTCTGTCCTCAAATTTTCTTCTTCATATGTGTTATGGCTACCTGATTACAGAGATACTACATTGCATAGGTTTTGTTCTTTGCATTCTTTGCCTTGCACAGGACACATTTTAAGTGGTACAGGGTAAGAGAGAAAAGTTGCTACATTTACGGCTCTAGGCTGACTTTGCTGGTCCAGCAGCGTGCCTCCAGATGCTTTATGCCATTTTGGGCAGGAACCCTTTAGTGCCTGTGTGTAGAGCAGCCAGGAGAAGGTGGCATGCATGCTCAGTCCTGCCACTCCAAAGGCACGTTCTCCACAGGGGAAATGTTACTTTCTTATAGTTTGGGGATTTTTTTTTCTGAATTTATATAACTTCTATAAATTGAATCTGATGTTCTGAAATGAAACTTTGAGAGAGATTATTTGCAATATTTTCTGGGTGCATTGAACAACACTATTTTGTCTTATGGCACAGAATAAAAATATGCAATTGCGCAAATGATAAGGTAAGCACTTTTAAGAGGTTGGCATTTCCTCATACTTGCATTATTGTACATTAGCTTAAAGTTGTAGTCAACCTTTCTTGCTTTTAACCACTCTCTAACGTCAGTATAATTTTTTATAACTTCCCGTGTGGTACTTGCAATAGTCAATCTCTAGAAATTATGCTTTCTCTATAGCCCCCATGTTTTGTGGGTGGCTTTATATTAAAAGTGGTTATTGATCTGTAGGACTCAGTATAAAATTGGGAAGGGTCATCTGAAAAAAATGTCTTGGAGGAAGAAGGCTTGCTATGTATATAGTTGTTTTTTTGGCTAGTGCACTTCACAGTCTGGTATGTCTTCCATTTGTGTGACTTATCTCCCACTTAATTTCGTCTTTCCTTTTACCTCCTGGCAAATAGCAATATGCCTCAGCATAACAATGAGCAGCAGCAAAGGTAAAAACAAATATATTTATATTCTTTCCAGCCTTCCAAATTCAGAACTGAAAATAGAAACTAGTTAATATCTACTGTTTGGAAGGATAACAAAAAAACATGGCTTGGGTAAAAAGGCTGGATATACTTCAACATTTTTCTGTATTATGCTTTTCTGTAGTATGTAAAGATTTTTTTGTAGGAATGAAAAATAATTTAGGAATGATGCTGACAAGAAAAAGATAAGCAGGAAGATAATTAGACCCTGGAAATGCTTTATGTATAGCTATTTCAGTGAGACTTCAGAGGCTTAAAGCTAAAATATGCTGAACTATTTGCAGGATGAAATGTGTGGCACATAAAAAGCAACACAGTGCATGCAGAGTATTTGGAGTCCATCAAGGCTTGAAATAACATTTTTAACAAACATATCCACCTACTTTTTTACAGCTCTGCCATCAGTGCATGCCATTCCCCCTCACTACAACGTTAGCCTTCTGGATACTGCAGCACAATTTTGTGTTTCCATTGTCACTTGGGTGGTTAAACACTGGAAGATGTTGCCCAGAGAGGCTGTGGAGTCTCCATCCATGCATATACTCAAAATCCAACTGGGCACAGCCCTGAGCTCCCTGCTCCAGCTGACCCTGCCCTGAGCAGGGGGTTGGACTAGCCAGTCTGCGGAGGTCCCTTCCCACCTCAGCTGTTCTGTGGTTGTGGTAGCAAAGAGGGGTAGCTTTTAATAAAAAGTTCTGAAAGTGTTGGGACATCCACAGACTGTGACTGAAAGGCTAATTAGGCTTATCTGAGGGCAGCTTAGAAAATGTTGGCAGATCATGGCCGTAGAAGTTTTTGCAAAATGTCTCCAGAGCAAGTGTAGAAATTGGTGCTGCTAGTAAGTAATCACAAGGGGGAATGAGGAGCCCAAAGCTAACTAGGCTATGGATGTGGCAAGGTCGTTATCAATAATATAAATGATCAGCTTAGGTGCAGGACAAACCAAATGTAATAGAGGAGTCGATCGAATAAGTTAGCAGCTGCTTAAAGGTTTTGAAAATGAAGAATTGGTGCCAGATTGGCCATGGCTGGAATTTTCCACATACCAATCAGTGGTTTCACCCAAGTGAAAGGTGAGCAAATTAGTTGGTTTAGCACTGCCTTAATGACCAAAGGTTGAGGGTTTTTTTAATTATTATTTTTTCTTTTTCTCTTCTGGAAAGCCTGACAGGCAGGGTAGCAGCAGAAAGCGGTACCTTTCAGTGAGTACCTTGTGTTCCCCTGACAGCTACCTCTAGGCAGCAGCGTGACCGGGGAAGCCACCTCTGCGGGCAGCTGATGGTAAAGACTTGCCGGTGCTGAAGATGGTAACTGGAAGAAAGAGGAGAAAAAGTGCTATGGTGCCCTTTGGGTCATGTTAACGCCTTAATGTTGTATATGTCTGAAGTGAGCTTTGTCATCCTTTGTCTTCCAGAGTGTTTGGTTAAAACTATGATATGCTTCTACAGATGCATCTGCATTAGGGGGTTTAGTAACACAGTCATGTCAAAGGCTGTTCTGTAACTAGTTTCATTCTGAGCAAGCTATTGATCTGAGCTAGACCTTTCTTTTGAAGATAATGTAGGAGAGAAGAGAGCAGAGTATCACTATTTATTTTTTCATGTATATATTCTGAAGTACCCCATTGTAAGATGTTTAACGCTCCTCTCCTTCCAATATATTTAAGAATGTTTTTAGAGATACATAATCCTGTTTGTACTCCCTGTACTATTGATTGCATTAGAGAACTGTGTAATTGCCACTCTTTCAAACTTTCATGAAAAGTAGAAATTGCCTGAAACATTAACAAAAAAGGATTTTCTCTAGAATATTGTCTAGCTTGTGTTTGACTGCAGCTTATAAGAAATAATGAAGAGTTTCATACACTGAAAAAATAATTATCTTCCCTTTTCAGATCTTTTCAGTGTTTGGTGCTCATATGTAGGTATGTCTTTTATAGTGGTACAGAAGGCTTGGCAGTTCTAATATAAAAACGCGTGGGATATTTTAAAAATGAAAAAAACCCCACCAAATAATGCTAACCATTGCAAAATCAAACCACTTGATATTTTTTTGCACAAATATGAAATGTGTAATTATGTATATGCTTATAATGGGGCAGAGGGACAATAGTGGTTTTGTGTCCATTTATATTTCTGAAAAAAAAAAACAAAGCCCTTCACTCTAACACCAATATTTGAATGGGATAAAGCCTCATTCTCCTGAGTTTACCAAATCTGTAACTCTGCAGAATCACAGAATAATCGAGGTTTAAAGGGACCTCTGGAGATTGTCTAGTCCAACCCCTGTGCCCAAAGCAGTGTCAGCTGGAGCAGGCCAGAACTGTGTCCAGTCAGGTTTTGAGCATCTCCAAGAATTGTGACTCCACAACTTCTCTGAGTCCAAATAGTACAGTATGTGGTATAAAATATTGAACACGGGACAGGAGGTGAGATGAAGAACCAAGTTGTATGGTCTGCAGTCTATGGAAGCATTTAAGCGCATACTTCAGTCTTAGTACAGTAAACACAATTTGTTTGGGTTCAAGTGCAGTACTGAGCCGGAGCCGTTAGTAATGTTTATTTTCATGTAATGGTGCCTTTGGTATTCCTTACAGATATTGAACCTAGTATTCAGTCACAGAAATCAGATGGACAATTGTCAATTCCGCTGTCTTATTGCATGCTTTTTATTTTCCTAATGTTAATGGAAAGGGCTACCTTTGGGACCCAGATATAACCATGTATCCCTATGGGCTTTGGTCAGTTTTATTACTAGTGACTATGAGTATGTTTTCATTTTGATTACTATAATACTGCATAGAACCGTAGGCATTTTTAATGTTGGCATATGAAGAGGTGTTATTTATTTATAATGCGTGCAGTAATATTTTTTTATGCCGTAAACCCTTTACATAAAGCCTTTGAAAAAGCGATAAGGCTGCGGTAGGCCTGTGCAATAATCTTGTCATCCTTAAATTACTTCTCCGAAGGCCCGCTTCTCAAGCTGTCATGTGGGATATTTTCATCTGTTTTGCTGATGGCATTCACTATGTCCGCTTCCAGGGCAGCCACAGGCAGAGCTCTTTAGAAAAACAGATGAAGCGGTTTATATATAGCATTCCATTTATTCCCAATGAAATCAAATGGCCTTGTGGCTAGGACTTCAGTTAAAAAGAGCAGTTTATTGAGAACCTCTAAATAGGATAAAAAGGGTAATAAATGGTGCTGTACTCCCCTGCTGGTTACCTTTTCAATATTGTATGGAAAAATTCCCTCTGAAATGGAAAGAATTCACCACACCCAGTTTACGCAGAGGTGATTCACTTCTCCCTTGAAGATTTTACAAATAGTAAAAAAAATAGGTACACCCCCTGTGGCATTGAACATCAGAACTGGGATACTGGAGTAACTAACATGTAATATTTATCAGGTTTCTCAGTGTTCCTTCCTGAGCAGAAGCATGTGACTGGATGTTATTTTTAATTGAGATGAAAGGACTTTTGGGGTTTTTTTAAATATATATTGAAATTCCATTGCAGTTACTGAATTTGGAGGGTAAACCTGAGACTTGTTTCTAACTGTGCAGTCAACTTCAGCATGCGATGTGCTGGAAGAGGCACAAAGATGTACTGTTTGTGATTCCTCAGGGACAAAGCTCTAAACTGAAAGTATACTTTACCTGTCAATGTCTGCATAATGCCCACATGTGTAAGATTAGGCATGTTTACACAAATATGGGTGTGGGTATGCTGTACTTAATGACTATATACAGTGGTTTGTCATGGAAAGACTTTTAGGATTATGATTGCCCCTAGGTCATTAGCTAGAAGAGGTGCTGAAAGTACATCAGTGTTTCTTGACAGAGTGAGTCAGATGATGCGTGAAATTCGAACCTATGTAATTAGTGTGTGAAAAGTCATCATCTATTCACCTCATTAACTGTACTTTTATCTTGAGATGGAAGGGTCTAAATTTGTCTCCTGTAACTGTAATATTGGTAACCCAATTAAATTGTCTGCTTGAAAAGTTTGTTCTTCTAATTAGCTTCTCTTATAATTTAATTCTTTAGAGTTCAATTAGTTCTGTAATATGGCTGCATGGTTTAATAATAACAAAAATCCTCTCAAACTGAGTATTTTACAGCTCTGTAAATGTTATATTCTATCCTGTGTGCTTATTGTCTGTCAGTCTTCCACTTTCCTGTAAGCCTTTAAGCTAATTTCCCATACAGGAAGGGTTTTTCCCTAGGTGCATTTCCTCAAGGTCACCAGTGGCTTTCCACCTGTTCCTTTACTCTTTTAATCTCTCTCTGATTTTTAGTACTTGGCCAATTAGATAATGTTAATCTTAAAGGGCCAGTTGATCAAGACACTTGATTCAGACTTGCAACCAAACTTGGGAGAGCACTTTCCATGAATGTATACCTGATTGTAATTAGCCTGTCAAAGGAAATGATTGAACTCCAGCATTTTTACTATCAAAGTGGTGGTTATTATCTGAAATTCACCTTTTTCAAATGTGAAGAAAAATATAATTTTTTAAAGGTGCACGAATTTGCAAAACCTGAGTACTGAAGGTAGCTTTTCATTGACCCAGCTGAGTGTTTTGGCAGTCGCTGGAAGAAAGGAGTATGTAGCAAACTGATCTGTATTAGTTGCCATGGGTAGTCAGCTTTTTTTAGTGATATCATGTCAGAATTTACAGAAAGAAAGTTTTTTTGAGATGCAGAGATTTTATTTGCTTTTAATGCCAGTAAGATTTACCTTTTAAATTTTATACAGTTTTGCACTCATAGATTTGAACACAAGCTTCCTAGCCTTTAACAACCAAAGGCATAAGTAGCCTCGGTTTCAAGAAGGAAACAAAAAAGAATGGAGAGTGAAGAATGGAGAATGGTAGGGCCCTTCCAACCTCAGGACACTGCTCTTGCACTTGTCCTCAGCCCTCAAACCCACTTACTTTTCCAGTGGTGTTACAAGTAGTATTTCCAGGACCTCATGTTCAGGATTTCATTTAAAAACTGAAGGAGAGCAGCTGCTGAGAGCAAAGCCCGCTCTGTAGCTAGATGGAAGCTCACTTTGTTCATCCCTTTCCTAGTCTGCAAGAGCTTTAGTTCTCTCTCGTATATTGTTGTTCTTCGCTTGCCAAAGTGGAAGGCCACATATCAATATGAACAGTACACTGTGTCATCTATGTAGAAGATATGGAAAAGTACACCCACCGGCAACCTGTAGAGAAGGGGCTGGAGCCCAAGGATGATTACTTCTGGGTAACGGAATAAAATATTTTAGTGAAAGTAAAAGGACTGCAGTTTTTATTTTTCTTTTAAACTTCCTGAAAGCCTCTTGCTGGCAGAGGGACTGCTGTCCATCTGGTCCGTTCATCAGCTCTAGGTGTGGTTGTTATTTTGGAGCTTTCAAATAGGCACAAATAACAGAAAGAAATTATTTTCTAGTTAATCATGTGGTGCTGAAAAGCAAGTAAACCACTGAAATCATTGCAAGAAACAAAACATACAGGGAGGAGAGGTGAGAGGCAGGAGTACAGAAGTGGGAGGGACATACACTGATAGAAGAGATGAAGTGTCACGGATGTTAAGTAGATGAACAAAGGTGAGGAAAATACGGATGCTGTAGAAACTCAAAGTTTGCATTAATACCAGCTTATATTGTAATGTCAGGGTTATACTTTATAGCTGCAGCAGGAACTCCATCATAAATCCAGACTAATCTGTTTGGTCTGTAAGTAATGGGCTGAGGAATGACTCACTCCTCCTCTGAATTTACATGCTGTTATTAATACAGGAATGTGTTGTCTGTTACACTCTTTGGAAAAGCAGGTGTTTCCCCAAGGATTTTGAATGCCATGGGACTTCCCTAATCATGGTTGCCAGTGAGGAGGTTTGCACTGGCTTATGCTATGAACCATGTTCCTGGAATACCCTAGAAAACGTGTTGAGATGCTGTCTGCTACCTCCCTTCCAAGGCGTTCCTTTAAATTGCCTTGAAATTCTCCTTAAGTCAGCTTAACGTAAAAGCAAATGTGTTTTTATTTTAAAATTCACCTTATACAATACAGCTCAAAAAATGTGAGCAATGTAAAAGGAAGAAAACCACACAATTATCTGCCTATTATCTGCCTGTTAGGTTAAATCAGGCTATTTCTCCTAGCCTGTATGGAGTAGCTCACAGGTTGCTAGAAGTTGACGTCCCTGTGGCTGAAGAGCCATTTCACAAGGAAGTCTCTGGTCTTAGACTGTAGCAGTGGAAGAGGGTTAAGGGAGAATGTAAGCTGTTACACCCCAACCATTTTTTGCTGTTTGCTTGGGTTTCGTGTGTAGTTAAGTCTCCTTTTCCTTCTCCCTCATTCCTACACTTGTGTTAGAATTACTGATCCATAGGTTATTCAGTTTTAGATGCCTTCTGATCTGTTCAATAGTCTCACTTTTTGGAAATACCAGGATCCCTTTGGCTAGATTTCCTGTAAGGCAGTAGGCTGCCTTTTTGGTAGATGATTTTCTGTACTTGATTAAACTGTTATTAAAATGTTAATTTATTGAAGAGGAAAACTGCTTTTCATCTGGTAAGGAAACACAAAAATCTCAGGTTAAAGTCTTTTCATGCTCCGGACCTTGCGAGCGTTCAGTTCAGCAGCTTCACACAGACACATAAACCAAGATTAATGTATACATTACTGGCTCTTGAAAGAATCTAGATGTGACTCTCTATAGGCTACTTCAAGGTGAAAAAGGAGTTGGGATGACTGTTCACAACTCTTTGGTTTTTTTGTCTTTAGAGAAACTGTTTACATTTTTTCATTGCTCGTTTTCCTCAAAGTCATAGGTCTGAGCCCATTGCTTCTCATGTGATGGCAATGAAAAGCTGTGATCCCAGTTGTAGGCTTAGTTTCTCAGTCTGTGATATTGAAGCTTTTCTGGTACAATGAGTCAATTCTGACTGTATTAACATATGGCCAGAGCAGCGGGTGGTACACTCTCATATACTAAGCTTTTGTAATTAAGGATACCAGGTTTTATCTTATGGACTGAAGACTGTTAGAACTCCACAGTTGGTTTCCAGGGGCCTCGTAGGAGACGTTACCTGAAAACTCTGGTGTCTTTGCATAGCTACATGATTGAATTCAGTAGGTTTGCCCTTTGCACTTTGGAGGGAATAATTCTCATATTACTATTTTTAATCTTGTACAAATCTTTTGATTTGCCATTGCCTTAACTTTTGTAAAGTAGAGCTAATTATAACTCCTTCTTTGCAAGGAACCATTATAATAATTTAAAAACCAAAAAGCCTGCAAAGTGTATTGCCACCCTGAGCTATAAATACACTATGGAAATGTGAAGTGTGTCATGCATAGATCTGTAATCCTTCAGGGGTAAGATTAGCCTTTGATGGGACCATTCAGTGAAACTACAGTGTGGATAGGTCTTTAAATTTCAGATGGTGAGATTTTAAAATAGATTTTAAAATATAATTTTAAAGTAGAATAGAATAGTGTTTGTAGTAACCATTCTGACTGACGTGCTAAATTCATAATAGCAGATTTATTTTTAACCCCTATTTATTAACTGTAGCAACTTTTAGAGAAGTCCCATCTCCTGATGTTTCTTAGACGTTTGGATGACTGCATTATCTGGTTGTGTTTTGATATGTTCCTCATCTTTATCTTGTCATTTGGTGCTAGCTTGAAAGAAAACACCTGCATGCCTTGTAGTTATGCACCTTTGCCCAATGAGTCTTTGCTCTTTTGCTCAAAACCAGTGCGGTGAGGGACTGGATGTCAGTGAGGGAAAGCAGCTGCTGTTCTTGCTGTTCCCTCAGGAGCTATTCTGTGTTTCTAACAGTAAAGCTGGAAGTCAAGCAGGACTTCATCAGGTCAGCAAGTTTTCCCCTCTGTGAACTTGAGGGTGGGCTGTCCTATAGTCACCCCAGTGCGCTGTCTTATTAAACAGGGCAGTACTGCTGAGTGTGTATTTTTGGTATCTGGAAAAAACATCTCCTCACTTGAATGATTGCTGGATTTGTTTGTTTATTTTTTAGGCACGCTGTTGAATTAATGACTACCAATGCCTCAATAAATAGCTCAGCAAAAAACCACCCATATGGTTATTTGCTTAGTTTTGGAAAGGAAGAATCCAGCATTGTTTTTATTTACATGGTGTAAATCCCAAGCCTCTCTACTAACTTCATTGGTGTGTCTTTGTACATACATTCTCTTTCTGAGAGCAAAACACAGCCTACAATTTAACAGCAGAAAGACCTTTCTGAAATAATGTTTTTAAAAGTAATACACTTGCACTGAACTGGTAAATTAAGAGCTCTTTACATCATGTGGCATAGCTTTTATTTTTGATCTACAGTCAGCAAATGCTGGGAGTTACTTAATACTTGTGCTAGCAAAAGGCAAAGAATAAGTCAACAGCTTAATAATGTCCTCCTTTAATTACTTTTTGCTCTCTTTTTATGTTTAATTTTACATTGAATGAAGTGTTCCTTAGAGTAATTCAGATGTTGATTAGTTAAATAGATTATTCATGATGGAAGAAAGTTTAATCGAAGTGAAAGCAAACATCTTTGCCTAAGTGTGTACAAATCCAAGCAATGGTTTTTTTGTAAAGCCTGTATATTTTTAGCAGATTTGCCGCAGGAAGATGACAGTGTTCACCAGTTGAGGAGACGTCTCTGGTACGCTTCTGTTACTGAAGCTACACTTGCTGATTGGAGATTTCAGTTGGACTAATAGAAATTATAATTAAATCATATATCTTCCTGAAAATCTGTGATTTCACTGTTTTCAAGTTATCTAAAATAATTGGCCAAGTGGGCTTTGCACACATAGGTTATGCTACAGATTTAGTGTAGGTAATCGCAGAAATACTGTTTACTAAAGGTTTTCTCTCCATTTCAAATGGTTGTCACCAGCTGAAGTGCTTTTGTCTGAAAGTAAAGCATGTAGACTAAATGGACTGGGTACTTAGATGGATGTGACAATCCATAAGTAAAAGCTAGGACTGCTCCCAAGGTAGCTTTTGTCATGCATGTAGTGACTGAATTCTCACTTGGGAACAAAATTTTCTTGAATTATTTTGGTATATGGTATTTTTACATTGGCTGCTTACTAGAGAGGAACTGCTGGGGAAGAATGTGAGCAGGATTCAAAGCCTCTGATTTCTTAGCGCTCAGCAGGAACAGAGTCTAGAAAAAGAACTTGTCAGATACAGTAGATGATGTAGCTGCATCAAATACTTAACCTGCGTTGGGATCATTATACTGATATTTCAAAAGCGTTTCTTTCTCTACACCAAACTTTTGCCAGCAAAGAGGGGTCCTTGCCTCTTCTTTCTCCTCCTCTTCTTCTCCTCAAGATTTGGTTGTTAACCTATCTGGAAGGCAAAGCTAAGTAATTTTAATTTCAGAAGGTTTTACTGTTAAACAGTTTTAAAATTAATATGTCTAAAGACAAACAGTTGTACAGTAATAGTGTGTAAATCAGATGCTGATACTGCTGTGGAAACTTCACTGAATATAATATAGAGAGATCTGTTTTTGTTTAGTTGTGTTTAGCTTGGAAAATCCATATTGTGAACTTTCTGAGCAGAGGATATATTTCAGGAGCAAAGCATGCATGAAGTTGTTAGGTAGTGTGTGAATCACGGAGAGGAGAGGGTGCAGCACATGTCCTCTTCTGCTCCTTGGAGTAAGTACAGGTAGGATTAACAGAGTAGATTTTGCCAGGAGGTGAATTATATCTTAGTGTCCTGGGTAAAGCAGCAAGGTACTCTCTTAGGTAAAAGCCCTGCCTGTTACAGAGGTTGTCTGACACCTCTTGTTAAGAGGCTGTGTTTACAGTGCCTACAAGTTTGTCAGCTGGAACCACTTGAGCTGAAACTTTTATAAGTTGTTTATCTAGCTCAGGATGATACTTTTTTTTTTTGTGATACTTCTGTTATCTCTGTATTATGGAATAGGGATTTCTGTCTCCGTATTCCCCAGGTCTGCTTTTAGACCAATTTACAACTCCTTGAAATCTGAGAGAGGCAATTTAAATTTCAGCAGTTAGATCTTTGAAGATGGCTTCCTTATTGAGTATCTTCCCATCTTTCCTCATGACGGTCAAATCGCACATGTATCCATCCCACAAAGTGGCTCAGTGCAATGGTGCCAGATGCTATGGGGATGAGACTGGACTGTTTCTGCTTTGGTTGCTTCTGCATTGAGACAACCAAGCTGAAGGTGGGAATAGGGAAAACAGGGAGCACAGGCAAGATAAAAAGTGATGTGGACAAAGTGAAAGCAGGAATGGGTGGGAGCGGAGAGCAAAGTTCATGAGGAAGAGCTGTGGTGTGGGAAGAGAAGTGAATTTGTCTGGGAAAGGAGATTGGAAGGTGAGGCAAGGCATAGCTGAAGGGAAATGCCCACCGGAGAGGCTGGGAGCGGGAACTGGCAAGGGGGAAATCTAGGAAATGGTCAAGGGATGGTTCTTCACAAGGATATGAGGAATCGGAGGAAGGGAGACTAGAATGAGTTTGGACAAGGATCTGGTGGTGGGGAAGAAATAGGATGGCGCTAAGGACAGTTTGGATAGAAAGGGGCTAAGGACGTTTAAGCACACTGTGAAAAGGTAGAAGGTAATAGTATTAAACTCTGTGACCTGCCATAGCTATGATAAGCCTTGCATTCATGAGTCTCTTTTGTCAGCAAGCATCTATGAAGCCCACTAGTAAAACCTCCCAGCACTGTGTAGAGGTGGTTGTCTAGGGCAACAGCAGGCTGCTAATGCTACAGTTTGCTCTGTTCGTTCATATGCCAGAGGTATGGGAGATCAACATGCAGGTGCTATTAAGGTCGGAAAATCAGGTGTTCAGGGTTATCAAAATGGGAGAATTTAGGTGGTTCTTTTGACCCAGTGTGACATACAAGAACCTGGAAGTGTGAAAGCAGAATTACCACTACTTTATTCACTTGGTGCCATTTAAAGGTCAGCGTTTGCCCTCTGTTGCACTTCAGCAGTGTCAGATCCTCCTTATTCTCCCTGTATAGTTAATGTAGAAACCTACCACTCTGTTGGAGATTCTAGTGGTTTGGGACTCCAGATGCACAGGTTTTAATCCCAACTTGGCCACTCACAGGCCGTATGATCTTGGACTAGTTAATTCACCTTAGTGTGCTTTATTTTCTTCATCAATAATTTGGGGATAATAGTGTCTAACCACCCTCTGCAGAGGCCATTGAGCTCTCCGAATGCCACAGTTCACACAAGAGCTGAGAGATTCTGGTTGTGTTATTAATGACAGTTTCTATCTCACTGGTGACTGTTTCTTTTTTCTCTTTGGATCATTGTGTGGCTGTGGTAGGACAGAAATTGAGAAGAAAGGAAGGAAGTGCTGGGGATGATGGATGAGGTGTTAAAGGGACAGCTTTCTGTCTATTATCCAAACCTACTGCTCAGCCAACGCTGGATGCATTTGTGTCTGCAGCCAGACTGGCTCAAACTTGCTAGAGAGTCATTTCAAAGACATGCAGGCCTCCCTAATGACAGTCAGTTTATATGAAATAATTTTGAAGAATCTGGCTTTATTAAGTAATTGTGAATGACTTGCACCCCAGTGTGAGTGCTCATTTTGTAGCTGGTGTGATAATGCTGCTTGTGCTGTGATCTCGTGGGCTGCAGGATCAGGCAGCGCCACGGGAACATGGCAGGGCGAGAGACAGGGCTAGGAAAGTAGAAACTCCAGAGTAGCACATTTATTTTCATACATTGTTACATGAACGTTTTAAGAACTTTATACAGCTGCCCTTCATTTCAACAAGGTAGCTTTTTTATTTCATGTTTATTCTTGCTCCTCTCAGTATTTGCAGCTCTCTTCCAGCAGAGAGGCCACAGTGCTGTGCCGGTGATGGCTCAGATGCTGGTTTACAGTGTATATCTGTATCTATGAATTTGGACTTGAATTCAAATGAGAATCTGTTTCAATGTTACAGGTGTCTAGCATTGAGAAGCAATTGCATCTCAAGGGTTTGTGTGTTATATTTAGTACAATTGTTATGAATATCTCTGACCATTGTCATTGAGGAACACGCTCAGGTCAGAAATTTTTTGGTATGTCTTACTGTTAAAGAAGGTGTTATCATATGTGGCATAGAGGTCAAGAAAATGTCTCATTTAGTACTAGTTTTTGAAGTAGGTATCAGTGCATTGCCTCATCCACGGGAGTCTCTGAAAGTAGTCAGGCTCAAAAGACAGTTGGCTGAGGAAAGTGCAGAGTTAATTCTTTCAAGCTCCTGCTGTAACACCACCTCTCCCATTAGATTAAGATCTTTCCTTCTATTCCACTTGTTTTTTATGGTTGTTTTTGTTCTTGAGGTTCAATGTTCGTAGAGTGGGCCCAGCTGGAAGCCAGCAGGCTGTAGGCTGGCTGCAGCCCGGTATCCACGTTGCTGCTTTGCTCCCAGAAGCTAGTGCAAGTTTGGTCCTCAACCAAACCTCCAAACTCTGCTGGGAAGTTGATACGAGAGCAGATTGAAGCGCTTAGATGTTCTTTTTGGGAACAAGCCCAATTCAGCTGGTTTTGAAGAACCAGATGCTTGGGAACTTTAGAGGCTGATATCTTTCTCAACTGCAGTATTCCTTTCAACCTCTTTCTTTGGTTGTTTCTGTCTTAGCTCCTCTTCTGTAACCTGTCCTTGTAAGGTAACACAAGCCAAGAGTTGGATAAAAGTATTTTGACATTCTTCTGTCTCAAATCTGGGTGAAAAGGTACAGATGCTGAATTTTTTTCAGGGAAGGAGAAGTTCCACAAAACATTATATTGGAAACTTATTAAGTAAATCACATTTTATGTTGCATTTCCATGTAGTGTTGCATTACTTTGAGAGAGCTGTTGTCTATGTGCTGTATGATGCAGTTCTTCCTTACAAGCCTGGCTCTGTGGCTGACCACATTTCTTACAATGTGCCTGCAGTTATGCTTAGTAGTCTTTAAAATTTCCCTGGCAAGTTGATGTGCTTGTTTTTGTCATGTTTATCTATTGTCATAATACTTGCCTCGATGCATTGCAGGTTGAAAATAGTCCCTAAGTCACTCCAGATAGTTCAGTCCGGTACTGTAGAATGGTCGTCTTTGTGCACTGACCTCCCATTATAAAAATATTTTCTTTGGATAACCTCCTTTCACTATTTTGAGAAAAGAGAGGGCAGTTTTAATTTCTGAATGCTATTCATGACTCCCAGGTTGAGAACTTCTGTTCTAGAATAAATACTTCCAGTGACACTCCACTGTGCTGTCGCCGGAGCGCTGCATTGCCTGTAACTCTGCCATTATCAGTCAGGAGATACCTTGTCTAGTGAACAAAATACAGTGCTGTAAATTGTGGATAATATTATGCACTGGCGATATAAAGTGGACACTAAAGCATAGTGTATGCTTCAGGAATAGAGAATGCAATTAGAAAAGATAATTTAACGGCTATGGATTTCTTTTAGCAAGTGGAGGAAAAAATCAAGAAAGTTAATGAAGTAATCTTAGTCTGTGATCTATGGAAGCTTTTTAATCTTCCTTTCTCTTTTTAGGAATAGCATTGCTGTCCCCTTAGCTTAGTGACTATACATTAAATAGCAGCTCTTTAAGACTAAAAAAAAAATTTTTTGTCAATTTTACCCGTATTTCTGGAGCTCTGTTCTCATTTTACTGGATAGTGATAACTCCCTGTGAAAAAAATGGAATTACTTATATCCCACATCCAGAGAGTCAGGTTCTGGACTCTGAGATTCACCAGAAATGGTCAAAAGTATTATTGTAGACTTCAAATTCTTGGGCTGTATAACCAGGGATGAGTCTCAAATGAGGGCCTTGTTGAATGGTGAGAGTATGTACAGCTTGATTCTTAGAGCAGCATGGATTTAGCTCACAGAAAACCAATTTGGAAGAAAATCTCTTTACTGTGGATGAATTATCATATCCACTAGATTTGGGTACATGCTGAGTGGGTGGGTAAGTTAGCCTGGAACACTTAGCTGCCCAAAAAAAAAAAGTTTTTTTAGGACCCGCTTGTGGAGTATATATTTTTGGCCTTCAACCTTTTTTAATCCACTTCACATGAGAGTTGCACATTATTTATAGTGAGTATTTGTGGGAGATGGAAAGAGTACTGTGGAAGAAAGAAAAATAAACCTTTCAATCATGAATTCTGTTTTTGCCTGATGCCAGTTTAGGGCAAGATGCCACGAATTTTGCACCCAAAATAGCAGTGCTAAAATCCCCCAAAATTCACCAGTCTCACTCATGATCTGAATATTTTTCTCAAATTAGAATTAGGAAGCAAAGCACAGAGTCTTGAGGCATGTGTCACCCTCATGATGAGAAGAGCAGATCGTCCTCTTTTAACTCATAAATGTCTTCCTGCTGCTTTGAATAGGCTATAATGGCCAGAGATGACCTCTGTGTTTAGATGTTGTCAGGGTTACCGGGCTGTAAAAACAAACCGGCAGACATCCCAGGTTTTGTGTTCCCCAGTGCTGGGTGCTCCATGCAGTGGGTCGTACATCGGCAACAGCTTTCCTCTTGGCTGGGGGCAAGGCATGCCGAAAGCTCCCCCAGAAGGCCCCCAGGTTTTAGAGCTCTGAGGGACTGTAGCCTTTCTGCAGCTCTGGAGTTGAGCAAGTCAGACAAAACTCATGTCGGAGTTGAGCTGTGTTGGGCACGCGAGGCCATCGCCATCAGATGAACACGCTCCACCGTGCCGCCATCGTGTGTTTCTGTCACTGGGGGGGGTACCAAAGGGGCATGAATGCAGTTTCATGGACAGCCTTTCGGTATCAGAACTTATTCAAGAAATTTCCTGCACCATAGTTCAGCAACACTTGCTCATTGCTAGAGATTATTTCTGTGATCTGATTTACCATGTGGCCACTCACACAATTGCATTGGCACAAAAGAAGAAACGGTAAGATGGGAACCAGGCGTGGGAACAAGCAGCTGAGATAGGAGCTTTTCCCACTGAAGAAAATTTATACAGCAGCTCTTCCTGAGTCTCCTACAAAGCATGGCGCTTGGCAGATCTGACTCACCCAACCCAGGAGTGTTTGTGTAGATTGCAAACGCTGCACTGGCACTACTCAACAGTCCTAACTTTTTGTTGAAAGCATGCCTCATGTTGCTTACAGCTGAACCATGGTCATTCTGTTTAGTGCTATGGTAAGAAATACTTTGTCACAGCCTTGTTGTTTAGAAAACCTGAGTATTGCATAGTGCAACTGTCAAGTCAGGTTACTTTTAAGGGAAGGGAATGCCCTGTATTGTTAAAGCAAGTCAAATGTCATTTATTTTGAGCCTAGTTACAGAGTAGCCTAATAAATACTTGTTCAGCCTAGGTAACACAGAATGTAAAGGCATATTATGCTTATTGATAATGAAAGGATCAAACAACTTGGGCAATGAAAGAACATGGGCTTTCTTTTTTCTTTTTTTTTTTTTTTTTTTTGTACATGTTGTACTTTTAACATACTCTAGTTGTTCTTCATCTGTGGCTGCAAGAGGCCACAAGGGACACGTTTCATTTTTGGAGTGTCATACATATAGACACTATATAAACATGATGAGTAAGGCAAAGAGTAAGAGACAGCGATTCAGCCTGAATCTATTGTGGAACTCTCCTTATCTTGTCGGAAAAGATAAGAGACCAAGGGTCTGTAGGGGATCATCTCATTAATTGTCTTGTGTTTCTTAGTTAAGGTCTATAGTGTTTCTTTACACAAGCATTCTAAAGTTATGTCTCAGACCCAAAACGTAGTAGCTAGTATTCCAAACTGAGGACCTCAAGGAACAAATGTCAGATCTTGTCATACCATCATTTACAAATTTATACTCCAAAATGTATGAATTTAACTTAAAAATGTAAAAGTTTTTTGGCTTTTTGGCTTTTGAACTGTTAATATTTGTGATTCTACTCTTGATGACTGCAGAAAAATACTTGGAATTTTTTTTAAAACTTTTTTTTTTAACTATAAATGAGATTACTTTGTCACCTTCTGGTGTGCTTTGAGATCTAAGAAACAGGGACAAAATTACAGTAAAAGTCATCCCTTACACAAGCCCACGCACCAAGAGCATTTTTGCCCTGTAGTCCTGCAAGTGAGAGAAGCAGGGAAGGGAGAGGCTTGGCAGTTTCCCCATCCACAGCAGATTCTGGGCAGTGCCTCTGCCCTGGGATCTTGCAGCTGGGGTCCAGTAACGAGACGGTCTTTCGTGTGCACCTTGCCTGGAGAGAAGAAAACTGCTGTCTTCGTAAGGTGCTTAGCTGTAGGACTTTGAAAGGAAAGTAAGCCCATAAGGTAATCCTACAACAGGTAAAAATGGATCCCAAAAGACTGAAATGCTGGCAGTGGAGCACATAGCTGAAGGAATAGGAACAAATAACAGAGAGTGCTTTCAGTGAATCAGAAGCTGGAAGTTGGTGAGACAACTGGTGGACCTGCTGGGTGGATTGCCATGCACAAAGGGAGCAATTCAGGAAAGCAGAATATTGTAAAGAAGTTAAACTATTTATAAGTACCAGTCCTCACTGCAGATATGCATCCAGATTTGTTGAGCGAGCAGAAGTATGAAGTGGCTGAGGTGTTTAGACAAAATATGTACTGTCTTATTAGAAATAACATAATAAGAATGTGGAACTAAATGTGTTAGAAGGCTCTAGGAAGTAACTGGAGAATTACAGTCCAGTAAGTTTATACTGGTAGTCGGTAAATTAGCTGAAATAGTAGTTACGGACAGGTCACAATTTATCATAGATTGCAGCCATCAAGATGGCACAGAAGAAAATGGTGGTGTGCCAAACTGAAGGGGAGGAAGGTGTTTTGGCAGATGGAAAATCATTTGATTTAACTGATGAAAGCTTTTTGAAAGTTTCGTTGTCCTTCGCAGATGGTTATTAAGAAACACGGTACTACTAGATGAGAGTAATTTGCTGGCATGACTCAGAACCTGTTTTGGAGAAGCAAAAGCACGTTAACTGGTTAGACCTTCTAACAGTGGTATGTCGATAAATCCTCGCTTTAAACTGGTGGGGACTGCTCTGTTCTTACTGGCATGAATCAGCACTGGTGTGGGGTGTGCCTGCCCTGTTAGCCCTGCCGAAAGGCAGAACTGGGAAGTGTCTAAATGGTGTCTGATCCCTGAGTATGGAGAGCTATGAGGCTGTCAGTCCTACACCCCTCCATGGAGGCCTCCATTTAGGAAAGACATGGACCCGAGAATTAGCAAGTTCTTTCTTAGTATGCAGCCGACTTGAAAAACACAGTAGTAAAAGAAAAAATCCCAGTAATTTTGAAAACATACCATTAAGAATAGGAAAAGTAATAAAGAATAGCATGGAGAATGTTACCAAAAGTAAAAGCCGATACATCATGAACACCCTCGTCTCAGCTCAAAATAGCATTTCAGAGTTAGTGGGAGTTCTGGGAACACGAGAATAAGCTGAAAAAGGATCGGGGAAATCTCGGTTGTGGAGAGTGGCTGAAGAAAACTGTGTTTATCTTAGAAAGCAGATGAGTCAGAGAAGAGATGTGCTAAAACTGTACAAATCAGTAAATTGTAATAGAGAAGGTAGATTGGGGTAGTTTCTGTATTCCTGGTCTTAAAGCACTATAGTAAGTGGATATTTAAAGAAATCAGAAGGTTGCAAATTCCAAAACTGATAAAAGGAAATTCTTGTTCAGATCTGTGATTAAGTTACAAAAGTCACTACAGCAGTAAGTTGTTAGACTGAAGAATTTAACAAGGTTTTAAAAAGGTTATTTTAATGGATATCAGAAATATTTACAGCTGCCATAATCCATGCTGACAAATTTTGAAGGGGATATTAAGCCTCATACTTGAGATTTTAAGACAATCTCTAGCTACTGGGGATATCTTTCTGTTCTTTTGCTGGTTATTCTTCCCCCCTAACATAAAGTGTTAGGTAAGACTTCCGTGGTGTAATTCATATAGTATTTGTATAAAAGGAGTGAAATTAGTTCTGATTCTCAGTAGCATCCTAAAGAGCATTCTGTGTGGGTGATGCCTGAATTCAGAGCGGTATAGTCTGTTTTCAGGCACCGGCTGAACAGAGTAGCCCAGGGGATAGTAAAGGTGGTTCCCAGCATCTCTTGAAGTCACCAAGGTCTGTGGCTAAACAGAAGCATGCAGGTTTGGGATTCCAGAAATGTAATAAGGTCAGGAACTGATGTGGTTGTAAATTCAGGTGGAACGTGTTGAGTTGCTTTTTTTTTTTTTTTGGTCATATGTGCATTACATGTATGAGTAAAAGATCTTCATCGCTTAAAAATGCCCTTAAAGCAAGAGCACTTTCTGCACTTGTGTTCTGGAGTTCATTGCACTTACAGTGACTGGAAGGCATGATGTAAGCAACTGTTGTCTTTACCTGATGTCTTCAGTTAAACTGTTAAAGTAAATAGGCAAACCTAATAAGGTAATTTCTTTTTGTTTGCCTACAAAAGCACATCTCCTTGGTGCAGTTCCAGTATGCGTGGTTTTAACATGGATATGCATGTTGAGCACATGGCGACAGGCAGGTCATCATTTTTGTTAAGGTTTTGGTTGTATTAAATTATGTTTGTCCCTAAATGAATTTGACTCTGACAGTTGCCAGACATCAGTTATGTAGTCCTACCATTTTACCTGATAGTAACCTCTTCAGGAATTGTATGTGCAGTCTTACAAGCACGTTCATCTCAATGCTGGTGTACAGTTATTCTCCGAGTTGTGCCTCTTTTAGGTGACATGATATTTTAGGATAATTCAAAAAACCCCAAACAGTAATTAATGATGTTGTCTGCAGATCCTAAAAGTATGAGATAGATATTTGAAAGGACTTTTGAAATCAAATCCTCTTGAGAAAGGAAAGTTATATATGCAAAAAAAGAAACTAATTTCTGCCTAATTGCCAGAAGGCAAGGTAATTCCAAACTGTTAATGGAAAATGTTGATACTTGGCCTTCAAATGGCAAGCGCAACACAAACCTGCTGATTGGAATCAGTAAAATGGCATGGAAAAAACCCACCCTACTTGAGACTTTTAGGAAATAAATGGGTAATAAATTGTGCATATGCCTGTGCAGTAATAATAACAGAATTTTAGAAAATATAAAAAGGCTAGCATGATTTCTGTTAAAATAGTGTTAACTAACTGGATCATAAATGCAAATAAAACTTTTAACTCTAGGTGACTGGCTCATAGTTACAGTATCTCAGCTATTGTGGTTTCACTGCATAACAACAGACGCTCCAGTGCATGAGTCTGCATCACATGGTTTTATTTTTAGTACTGATAAATCTAATATTTTAAGATCATGTGAGACTGGTAGTCAGGCTGGGCACCGGGGGTTGCTCAGTAGCTGCCTCTTCTGCACTCCCTTGCTTTCCGCTGAGAGACACTGTCCAGGACTCCCCGACTCATGCTCATTCCCCTCAACAGAGGTGTCAGCTTTGGCAAATGGCACGTTAAGAGCAAAATCTTTCTTCAGAGACTGAGCTTGAGATCTGGTGATGCACGTAGTGTCAGGAGGGTTGGGAGCGCGGTTGCAGGCCAGGCAAGGTGCCCCTGCCACAGCCCATACAAAGCAGTGGGCAGGCGTTGGCATCACAGATACCATGGGCATAATAGGGTACAACAACAGTTTTGTTGGTATTTTCTACAGAAACATACTTTGAAGGAATTATCATATAGTAATGGTAGCAAAGTGGGATATACCTGCAAGGATGTGCTTGGAGCTGACATGGAGGTTTGCTGAAAAACTTCTGGCTAGTGGGCTGTACAGACAGACTGCAGAGCAGGAGGCGGCAGTGATTGCCATGAGCCACATGTCCGCCTTCCAGCTGAGGCTCTGGGACAGGGGATGGTGTAGGAGGCTGATGGCTGAGAGCTGCAGCTGTGGGATCCCTGTGCTCCACTATTCGGGGATGCTTAGCTGGAGCCTTCTCAGCTCAGCTTCATCTCCTGCCCTGTGCTAGCTGAGCTTGGTCACAAGTCAGCTTACCAGGGCTCCTCCACTCCTGCGCCTAAACATTGTGGTACGTTATGGTCCATGTAGTATCCTTGAGTCCTCCACGGAATAGTCTTCAGTACTGCGTAGAGGACTTTGCTTGGTGAAAATCACTCTTTGTTGGATCTTGGATCCCATTTCTGACTCCATGCTTTTGATCTGTCACCCTAACCCTCCATCCCCCTTTTTTTGGAGAGAGGGAGACACTCTGGTTTCTCTGTTATGATATCATCTGCTCAGAACCACCTCATACAGTTAGTCCTATGGACCCATCCACCCCCTGACCACTAGCTGCTTCGTAATATCAACAGTTTCCAAATGGAGCTGTTCAATCATCATGCTAGTGATGTTGCTGCTTTGCTACAAAAGGTTTCTGAAAAAGTGAATGACTCCTGGACTGTTTTGCTCCATATATTGTTCTTTAGGAAGATGTTGTACTTCGAAAATGCTAGCAGCCTAACATCTCAAAGTGTAGCAAGAGCACACACAGAGCAAAACTCACTGGAATGACTGACTGCTTGCAGATCTGCATGCAGACACAAAAACAGCTGGCAGACCATCTAGCCAGCCATAACCTGTACCCACAGCCTTATAGACAAACATAAAAATTGTGATTTAATCATAGCGATATAAAGACACAGATCATTCCCCTTCACCCGCATGCATAGAAAAGGACTATATCTTTCTTTTTATCATATAATTATCATACTGAAATAATGTCTTTATTCCATATATGTGCAACACTTCAGCACTGAAGTGAGCTTTAAAGTGATACTGTTCTATAAAAAATTGGAAAATAAAAATATTGTTGTATTTATTAATAAAACATAATTATTTTTCTTAAATCTCAGTTAATGAACATGAAAATAATGTTTTAATAACAGAACTACTGAACTGCAATAACCACATGTAGTCAGTTAACGCAAAAGAAGAAAGTAAGTCCCTGCAATATACCTTCTAATGCTATGTGAAAATTTGCATGAAGTGTTTCCAAATGTTGGCTTCATTCCACCTTTTCTTTTAGAAGACTGCTGGAAGATTTACTTGATATTTAACCTAAAACACAGTTTCCTGAATATCATCCTATTACTTACAGTAACATTTAATGTCTTACCTTACTTGGTTTTTCATGTCATTCCAGTACTTGCTGACTCTTAGCATGACTCCACTTTGCCAGTACGCATTTTTTTGTTTTATTATTTGCCTTTAATATCTCAAAACTTCAATTACTTTTCTTGCTTTTTGAACTCTTCTTAAGAATGTTAAAAAAACATTACTTTAAAATCTGTAAAGTATCATAAAAGAAACCAAAATTGTACACAGAATGAAGACAAGTATTTTCTTCAGCCCTGTCTAAAGTAATGCCATTGCTGCTTGATAAAGGGATGCCCAGTGGCAGTGTCAAAAGGAGAAGCTTTTGAAATTAAACTTCATAGAACCGTGGCAGTCAGAAAGTATGGCCTGTGGCACTTGTGGATAACCTTGCGTTATGGCAGTGTTTATTTAACAATTCCCACTAAATCCATGTTGTATATTTACAGTTTTAAATACTTTAGTGAAGTTTGTTCCACAGTTTCTTGCAGATCTTGTCTTATTGCCTAATTCTTCTAGTTCATATAAAGGTGTGGGGCTTTTTTTTCCCCCCTCAAACAAAAGCATCAGAAATGATGCAGATGAATAAATAGGAAAAACAAACAACAACAACAACAAAAAAAAAAAAAACCAAAAAAAAACCCCCAAAACCAACCCAACAGTGTTTGTAAGGAAAATGCAGAATTGAGGGCAGGGGGAATGAATTTACGCTGCTACTTGTGGACGCAGTCTAGAGTCCTTCTCTGGAAGTATCTAATACACAGAGGTAGAAAGCTTAAACATGGGGAGTGTGCCAGCCTGAAGAGCAGGAAGAGGGCTTTGTGGTGGGAGGAAAGCTGCAATGGCTTGGTATAGAAGGCTTGGTAGCACAGACATGGACAGGCTCTTAAGCAGGGTAGGACCTGGTCACATGTAAGCTTGCTGTTTGAAACAGTTGTTTTCAAGTTGGTAACTCGCTAACTCTTTAATGGTGTTTGACAGAGATGTAGAAATTGTCAAGTCAAAACCATTGTTTAAATACTGATACCTTTGCTTTGAAATAAAATGGTAGAGAAGTTTCCTTTTTAATTTAGGGGGTTTTTCACATTTGGAAAAATTTGGTAGACACCTGCCTCTGCTTTTTTGCTGTGCCTAGCCAGATTAGATTGAAAATCTGAAAGGAGAGCCGGTTGCATTGAGACTTTCATATGACAGGAAAGAGGGAAATAGTGTCTGGATAACGTAGAGGCAGTGCACAGACAGACGGGCTTGCCTAAGTACAGTTCATTCCTTCACTAGGGTTTGGTCTTGGTCATATTCCAGATGCTCGTCAACAAGCAACTGACTTGGGATAGAAAACATCTGGTTATTTTGCCTGGTGAAACTTTCTTAAGGATTTTAGTGGGGAAAAAAAGAATGGAAAAGTGTGTACTTGTTACTGCTTTTCCTCCCTCTCTTTTGAGTGAACTGAAGGATAAACTATCTAAACTATAAAAATTACTTTCCAGTGATGCAGTGCTTATAAGCTAGCTGGCTCAGGTTCTTGGATACAGATCAGACAACTTTTATCTCTAGTCTGTGGTTCATACACTGGCTGGGTTGTTAAAGGCTGAATACTGTTGCTCTTGGGTCTCTGAGAAGCAAGTCAGTTTTAGCTCAGTTCCTTGAAAATTACTTTCTGCACCACAGGTAGTCAATATCTTTGTTAATATTTGCATTAGATGAGGTCAAGTATTGCCTTAGACAGTCAGATGTGTGTTTCCTGTCACCCATATGGCCAATGACCTGGTAGTCTCACAGTGACCCTTACATCCCGTGAGGGTGCCCACGGATGGCATTCCCATCCTATAGTTCAGCCCTCTCGAGTGGGTTGAGCGAATACATTCATTTTACAGTTCTGTAGAGCTAGGCTTCCCTGCAGTGCTTCCCTGGCCTGCTTTTTGCTTTGTCTTCAAGGCTAAAAACTTCAAGGACTGTCCTTGTTCATAAACTGTGCAGTTCCCACAACCTGAGGGTCTTGTCTGGTTGAGGCTTCTTTAGGTTGCAGCAATAAAAAAGGAACAGCAGTGATTTGTGCTTTCCAAGGTTGTCCACTTTGCCTGTTGCGATCCTTCTGTCTGAGTGGCTGATTGCACCCCTTACTGATGGCTCCCTTGTGTTCTCTGGGAAGTCGAACAAGTAAAATTATTGGCCACTTGCCCAACTGCATCATGGTACAGTTTTTATTCCATAAGAAATGAAGATAAAACTGCTTACAGGGGGGTTGCTCTGAATACAGTCTGTGCAGAATTGCAGGCCAGCCAAAGCAAGGGTGGCATTTTCAAAATCTGCTATTTGGCATTTCCTAGAGTATGGCATTTCCTTAGCTTGCGTTCAAATTGTCAGAAGTTTGTATCACATCAGTTGCAAATCAGGTGGGCCGGTGTGTCTCAGGCCTGAATCAGAGCCTTCGTGGGGGTAATATATATTAACAAAGTAATTCTTGGTAGATACCTGTTGTGTTATTTATTGTAATAGGGTAAACAATGTTTTGTGTGTAAATATTGTGATTTTTATTTTTCTGTATTGTTAATTTAGATTCTCCTTATTGTACCTTTCTGTCCTGAGAGGTGCAGGTGCTGAGTGGCTGTGCTGCCTTTTCTGCATTCTCTGTTTTACTGCCCGCTCCCTCCCTGGCGTAGTTAGCCTTGGAAATAGACTATTTCATTTTCCATTTTGTTTTCTCTGTCTATCTCAGCAATTACACAGTCACCCTGATAGCTGCCCCAAATGCCACTAGCTGGACATAGTGTAAAAGAACGCACTCAGGGGCAGCCAGCAGGTGGGGGGTTCAGGTGGTGGCCTCATGGAGAAAGTTAAAGCAAGCGTACTACCTTTGCAAAGTAACGTGGTGGAATTTCTTCATTCTCACAAGAGGATTAGGGGTGCATGGTCTCTGTGGGTTGCGCAAAGACAGTCCAATTAAGATTATACAAATGCTTTCTTGTCTCAGTTTCTGTGACTAATTTATAGTCACCGATATTCCTCAGATGGCCAGAAACGTTCTACAATTGCAGGTAACTCGCACAGAGGACTTATGGTTGGACTTGATGATCAGGATAACGATAGTTGAGTATTTCTTTGGGAACTTGGGATAGTAAAGGAGTCCCACTTCAGCAGTGAAATGCCCAGCTATACCATGTGTCTCCAGTCCACCTTATAACTCACCTTAATTAGATTAGTGCATGGCTCTTATCACCTGGGAAATGTTAATAGATTTGAAGTGCTGATCTGTGCTCTTACTGAAGTATGGATTATTTTTACTTCCTTGTGTTTGAAAAAAATAATTAAGGTTGAAGTATTGTAGCTGTCAAAGAAATAATCATGCTTTGACAACACTTTTTGACATGTGCCTCTGAGTTTTAAGGTCTTTACATTGCTGACAAAAATAAAATTTTTACTGCAGTTCTTAAAGGGTGAAGCTCACCTCTGTGGAGAGGGCTTGCACAAAGCTTATGCTGCAGTCAGGTCACATATAAGACTTATTTGGAGGACTTGCTACAGTGATTTCAGCTAAGCACGTGCAAGCTAAGGTATAGTCTACCCTGTAAAATCATCAAGAGAGTCATTGGCCAGCTTCTGATTATAAAATCTCTACCACAGAGGCTAATGATGATGTTCAGAAACCTGCAATAATGTTACTTAGTTGCCATGATGTATGAGTTTGAGTATCTGATGAGCAAAAGATTATCTGGTACCTTAGTACATTTGATATAGACAGACTTAGTATATTTGATACAGGCAGATCCTCAGTATGTGGTCATGAGACACCATTATTTTTTCTGACACTTCTCAGAATAGACTCCAGAAAGTGAAGAACTTGTGTTGCCTCCTTTCTCTGTGTTAACTAGCACAGTTCTATAAAAAGCCATTTATATTACATTTTGATGAGTTTCCTTTGAAGTTTCCTAGTAGTGCAAGTGTTTTTTTTTTTTTTCCTTGACTAATGTTCTCATGCATGCATATATACATGTAAAGCTATAAAATTACATTTCACTATTATATGAACACTTTGTCAGGAATTTTTAACCACCAGACTAGGAAGATTGAGTATAAAGGAGAGTGCCTCTGTCATAGTCACTTCACTGACTTTTTCCAGCAATTTGTTAGCCTGGGGGTCTTCCCAAACAGGATAGCATTTACAAAGTGGAAAGATACTGTAGGAATTCCTAAGTAGTTGCTGTTGAGAAAGCAGCGCAGAGCTAGTTCATTTTGAGTAGGAATGGTTTTCAATAACGTTTATTTTTATCCTGTCTCCTCTGGGATTTTTTTTGGTAATTATTTGGTGATCCATCATATTGGATATAATACATGGTTCCAAACAGTATTTTGTCCTTGATTGCATATTTTTAAAAAGAAGAGGCAAAATAAAGGCCATAGGCTCTGCTACACGGTGTCTGTGTGTCTGCATCCAATATTTTTCTGTATTTTTAACCAGGAAAAGACAACAAATATTTTTAAATCTGTCTTATGTGGAGTGTTTTGGTTGGTTTTTCCCCCCTCTCCTTGGACCTTCTAACAAAGCTGTGCATGGTCTGTGAATTCATATATGGTAATGATGCATAGGTGGATGGATGGCAGTGAGTGTTATTCTTGTTTTTAAAGCTTGAGGTTCATTTACACTGGGCTTCTTATACACAGCCCAAAAGTGAATGTAAACGTGGAGGTTGTAAAATGGTCCTGATTTATACCATCTGTAATGTAATTTTGTCAGACCTTAGTAAAATGAGCATTAGGCTCATGTACTTTTGATTTAATGTAGGCTAAGTACCAGAGAATTTTAAATCTGGTACTTTTTTTCTTGTGGGAAAATAATTGGCTGTAGATGCTCGAATCCAAGGAACTGCTAGCTCCGCACAGTTGTTGCATGTGTCTTATTTTTAACAGCAGTGGACCTTTCCTAATGGTTCTCATCAGTGATTTGCTAGAGAGAGGGGGAACTATTTTGCTCTGGGTATTTTGATCTTAAGGCAAAGCAGTTGTTCATCTTTAGATAGAATAGCCATCTCTCCTTTTTTTATTATGTTTTTATCTGTACGGAAACTAGAACAAAGTGAAATATTCTTATAAAGGAAGGCGATGAAAGTGCTATTTTATCCTTCGCTCATCCTTATCAACATTCAGTTTTGATTTATTTTTAGTGAACTTGGGCTTGCCTCTGCACTTCTAGGGAGTATATATGGGCAATTAAACAGAAGTACCTTGAAGGAATGCTAAGGACAGGAAGACCATTGATAGGAGACAGTGGTAGCAACGTACATGCTATAAAGGAGTTTCCCTCACTGGAAGTGAGCATGGTATAACTCTAAAAAAAGATTTTTCTGTGGAAGCAGTTATCTTTTCTGTGAAAGGGCTTTTGGGACTCAAGCATCTTTGTGAAGGGAAGGGAATCAAAAGCAGACCAGGCTCCTTATCACTGTCACTCCGCTGTCTGTGAGATGGGAGGTGAGCAGACCTCCACCCGTTTCCCTTCCAAGAACATAGTGTGCAGATATCTCGTGCATATGGGCAATTGACTTCAGGCCTTTATTCTTTCCATGCCTTAATTCTTTTCCTTCTGATTATACCCAACTATTTTCTTTAATAGCCTTTGAAAGAATAGTTAAGGAACTTATTCAAATGAGAACTGGTAGCCAGATACCAACATCTTATCAGCCACATTAGGTTCATATCGCTTATCATTTCTGTTTCGCACGTGCAACTTCCAGTTCTGACAAGTGACCTGTCAAAGATCCTCAGCTGCCCAAACACATTTATTGGATATACCTTGGATACAGGTAATTTCTGTTGGTTTGTTTTTTTAAATGTCCCCTACAACTGTAGTTCTTTGAAGCCACGATTAAACATGGTGATTCCAAAGTGAAAAAGAGTAATTCCTTTGGAACTGACCCTGTGAGCCACTTCATTCATAGGAGCATAATGCTTCTTGTTTGGTACCTGTGAGGGATATTGGGGATGGTTTCCTCTAAAGCAGGTGATCAGATAGCAGGTTTTGAGTTCTGTGAACATATAAAATGGTTACATGGCAAATTCTTGGGATTAATAGACTTTGGGGGTGTATTTCTTAAAATGAAGTGTATGACTTAAGGAATGTAAGAAGATTTGTAAAGCTTTAGAGCCTTTCTGAGTCCTTGCCTTGGCAGTTTACTATCAAGGCTCCTAAATGTATTCAGTGAGATGTTGACAGCCTAGGTATTTTCAAGATGACATCTTACTCAGACAAAGTACATTCCCGCCTCAAAGTAGCTATCAAAACAAATTTTTCTTGCAGTTGCCTAATTTCCAAAATCATCCCCTAGAGCTTTTAAAGGTCAGGCTGCCTTCCATTGGGGATTGGATGCCAACCACATGATAGTTTTCAAAAATAGGTATATATGGTGGCTTGGATGCCAGCCCCAAGATACCTTTTAAAAATAGGCATGTGTGGCATTCATCTGCAAAGCAAATAGACAAAACTTGCTGGAGAGCATCAACAGTCTTTCCAGTGGGTGAGCAACCACACTATTACTTGCAGCGGGTACCAGCCACTCACACAGAGGGCGAGTGAGCGCTGGGTGAATTGGTTACCTCCCCTGTGCTTACTCAGAGGGTGATTGCTGGTAAACTGCACTGCTCCTACCTGGCCTTTTCTCTTTCTGCAGCTGTGCAGATGATCTGAGTCTTTGTCAGCCCAGTGCACGCTCTGAGCATTATGAAAACAAGCACCAAGGAGAAGGGGGAAAAAATGAGAGCAAGAATATTGAACAAAATGGCACAGAGCTTCTAATGTATCCCTACGTTGTAGTTACCTTTAGACCCTTACCTGAGGTGTTTGAGTTAGGGATGTAGTTGCTTTGGTTTAGGTTTTTGCGTGAAGGCCACAGAGAAGTCTGTGGTCAGAAGAAGGTATGCAGTTGGACCTGGACCTTTCAGGTCTGTTAAGGTCAGCACCTTATTGCTGGTCCAGCCTTACCTCTGATTTCGGTTAGTGCTAGGTTAGGTCCCCAGCTCACACAGATGCCACGATTAGCTTATTGATAATGTTATACCATGAAATCAGATTTCCAGTTTAAAAAAAAAAAAAAAAAAAGACTATTCACATTTGGTCCTTGCATGGATTTTTTTGTATTTTTAAAACCTCGTAGTTAGTAGCTTTTATATCATCTCTCACAAGAATGTTCTTATATTTGTTCAAATAGTATATATCGAAATTGAAGCTCCTTTTCAAAGAGCAGAAAAAGCAAGATGACAGCTGCTGGCAGAGTAATACACTTTTTCAAGGAAAAAGTAGCATCCTGAGATAAAGCAGCAGACCTTGAATGTAGGAGTGGCAGTGGAAAGCGGTGCCTGCGGCAGCCGCCGAAGCCCCCAGGGGCTGTGAGCAGCTGCCGTGCCATCGGCGCACCTCGCCAGTGGCCACAGCTTCTCCCGCAGCAGGGGTAAGGGTTATTAAAGGACATCCATCCCTGAGATATCTGGAGGCCACAAAGAATTTGGATGGTGTTTCTGTTTCGTTCGCCATTCATTTACCCGCTATGTAACATGCGGCCCCTATTGCGAGTTGGCAGTTTTTCTCAAGAAATGTAGACACTGACTGTTATAAATTTGCCATTCTTTAGCTGCAGCACAATGTTTGTTATTAATAGCAGTAGTTTCTTCTTGATAATAATTCCTTGACGGGTATCGTACCTTGGAAACTGACAGCTCCATATGCAAACGAGGCGCTTCCACCTGGGTGTAATGTCTCTGGAATGTCAAAGCTCCGCGGGTGTGGGAGAGACAGGGACTGTATCATTAAAGAGTGCAATATAAGACAAGTAGGATAGGAAGATGGGTGTGCCACCCCAGGAGAGGCAAACTAGCTGTCTACCATGTCTGCCAATTTTTTGTCTAGTGTTATTAGTAGGAAAAATACTTAGGTGATGCTCTTTGTCTGCATGATAAATTAGTTCAAATGGAGAGAATTATCCTGACATTATTGTCATGGCAAGAAATGAAAGTCATAAGTGAAGATGAAGGTAAGAACAACCGCAAACAATCTGTTTGCAGCATGAAAAATTAGGAGAGAGAAGCTTGAATAGTCTTTATTTTAGAAAGACTAATATTGTAAAGATAGTTAAACGGTACGTTTCATTGAACTAAACACACACAGAACTGTTTAGAACCAAGCATTGGTTAGAGGTAAAGTATAGTGAGAAGCAACAGCTTGTTAACTGCAACCCTGCTTCTTATTCTGGGCACCTGTTGCCACTTTTAAATTACATTTTTGTTATAAAAATCTGCTTTAGTTAACTAACTTCAAGTCAATGTATGTACAAAGTTGGCAGTTTCCTCAAGGATTTAATGGGGGGTGTGTGCATGAACACACCTATGTTATATGTATGTAATGCATATACATGTTATAAGTGTGTATCTATATGTCTATATATTATGTAGAGAGAGACACTGCACTATATCAGCAAGTAGAGGAGGTCATTGATTTCTCTGATCCCTTTACTTTCATGTTTCGTTTCTGCTCCCCATTGTACGCTCATCTTTTTTCTTTGATAGATATACTTACACATCTCTTAATCTTTGTTGCCATTAATAAACCATAATGTGCACCCGTGTGTTGCATGTACTATATGCACATATTTCTCTATACTTGTAACCATGAGTGAAGGTCAGTCTACTTATTAGAGGATTGCATAATAGGATTGCTCAGTACAGCAAATAGGTGATGCTCAGAGATCCTAGCTAGATTTTCCAGTCCCCTTTTCCAATGCTTTGTTTCAACCCTTACATGTTCCTTTAAAAATTTAAGTACTTTCCTAAAAGCACAGGTTTGGAAGAAGCCTTCAGATAGACTGAGTCCTGTACTCTGCTACTGTAGGCAATAGCCTGATCTCCTTTATTAGTTTTGCTATTTCTGCCCCAGGGAACAGTTAGGTATTTTGCCGTCGCTGCTTGGAAGGTGGACTCGTATCAGCACTTTCAATAGCATTAGAAATGTAGTACGATTGATTAGGGGAAGAAAAGACCAGCAATTGCATAGAAAGTTTAGTGTTGTATATGCTCAATGCAGTTATAATGCATTAAATCCTGTGCACCCTGCAAAGCTGCCTAATTCACTTGTAGTTTCAGAAATGCTCGTGCCAGATATAAAAACGTGGCTCTCCAGGTGTAGCAAATTGTGCTGTAATCAAATACTTGCCATCAGGTATTCTCTACTCTCTATTGCTGCAAGCAGATCTCCATAGTGTATGTGAAAAAGAATGCTGCAGAAGACCTCTATCTTTAGAGCATATGCCTGCTCCCCAGTGAAATGGATGGAGAATCGGAGAGAAAAAAAAAGTGACTCACTGTGAGTCACTACAGTGTAGTGTAGTTTCCTGTCAGTAATAAAAGCTATCTATATTTGGTAAGGAACTCGAGGAACTAATTGCCCTAGTTATTTACCTGTTTATTTTTTCTAGATGTTTGCCCCTTGCCTCTATAGCAATTACGTACTGTATGTTTTAGGGACTACAAAAGTAAGGTTTCAATAATGATTTTCAGTCATCCCCTTCAAAAACTGTCATGAAATTAGGAATAACAAAAGCTCTCAGAATGCTTTGGATTTTAGCGGTCTTGTATTGTGTTAGAAAATGTGAAAAAATTAATAAAAGTATCAATAGCAAGTAATGAATTTAAATCACCAAACCTGTCCTTCCTTGGGAAGAAGTCACATTTACTATAAATCACATATTTGCTACTCCAAAAATTGAAGTTACTCAAAAATTTCTTGTCTGAGATGTTAATAAATAATAACATTGCTAGCTGCATGATGGTCTTTCTGTGGCAATGTCTTTCTAAGAAACTTGATGATCTTCCAGACCAGAGACTGATTGAACTTTGTTTTGTTGTTTGCAGTAATGGACCAAAAAGCATTAGAGTGAATGAAAATGGAAATTTTAAAGCATAATTAAATGATCTTGGAAAAAAAATATATTGTCAATTGTTTTTTCAGTTAGAATAATGCAGATGTTTCCTTTGCCACAAGACAAGGCCTTTTCCAAGTGGAGCATCTGTGAAGATGAGAAGTACAGGGAAGTAACTGAGGTTCATAAACTATAATTTATGTTTGCACAACATTTGTAATTGAGAAATGTTATAAATTATTTCATTCTTGATTAGTCCATAGTACTGGAAGTGAATGCATGGGTTCATCTCCCAAGTGTAAGTTAACAATATTTTCCCTTTTCATTTTGTACATAAACAAGTTTTTTTAACGTTGAGGATAACAAATCCTCACATAGCCTTAATTTGTGATGAAAATAATTTTTAAAGGTTTTATTTTTTGCTGCTTCTGCTGTGTTTGCAGCATTATAGTATGCAGTCAGTTCTTGGGGAGAGTTTCTAGGACCTTTATGATTAATTCAATTTAGTTCCTGAAAATCAAGTTGACAAAACAGAGCTATTGAAGATGCTGAATATTCCACTTTTGAAACAAATTTTTCACTACTGTGCATTGTACAAAAGGAGCTCAAAGAAAGCATAAGACTCTGGTTCAAAAGCTTATTGAACTTCATGGAAAGTATCTTGTTTGGGGGCAATGTGTTGCCCTTTACACTGTACTTAGTATATTAGGCCAGGAATTCCTTGAAGTTTTATTCATGGGAAATCATCTCCTGTACGAGACAGCAGTTCAGAAGCTGATTAATGTCTGTGATACAATTTTTTTTCTAGAGTAGAACAAACACAAATTGAGATTTTTTTTATAGTATTTGAAAAAAACACAAACAACAAACAAACCAAAATAATTAGGCAATATACAAAGGCTGTGTGGACCACAAATGGTCCACAGACAACTTTCTTTGGCACACCAGTATTTTTGCTCTTCCAGTACGATATAAAACAGCTTAGTCTTCAGTACCTATGTGAAGGTGCTAAGTAGGAAGCAGGGAACCATAAAGGCAGAAGTAAAAATGCGTCCCTTGTGAGTTGAAGCTGTTAGTGAAAGTAATAATATCTTTGCATTTATGGGTTAGCAATAAAATTCCTCTTTGCAGAGGGGTAATTCAAGCTGATGCGTTATTTAAGTGTGCTATCAATGGGGCATGTTTTCATATGCTTTACATTTTAGCCAACGTAAAAGCCAAAAGTCATTTTAATTTTTAGGGCGATACTTCTTCCTTTCTTTATCTCTGCTTCAGTATGTTATGAAAAATGAAACAAAATTAAATTGGAAATATTCAAAGCAGCTGTGGACTCAGCACCTGTAGTCGGATGTTAAATGCAAATGATGGAAGCATCTTTAAAATGACCTCATAAAATGGTAACATTTACTCTGTGTTTAAAGTAGTTGAATTTTCAAATTACAAATTTGCTTCCTTACAAGCATGTTATCAGAAGGCATATAAAATAATTGTCTCACTTTCATTTATGACTATAAAGCAGTAAGTTTATTTTGGAAGTTACTAATTTGTGTCTAACTGGGACGGAGGGAGAGGTGCTCTGGTTAATCTTGTTTACATTCAAATGTACCCTTAGATCTTTTATCAAATCCAAAGAAAAGACAGTTTGTACAGAATTTGAATCAAAAGCTATCATCAAGTTTTAACAAGATTCCTATTTAAAATAGAAAAGAGACAAACCACATCAAGGTAACTGTTTTCACTTTGCCCATAACTCATATCATTAAGTCAGACGGTATGTCTAATCTATAAAATCATACGCTCATCTCAAATTTTGCCAGAAAAAACGGGGCACATTTAAGACAGTTGGTAGCACCCTTGGTGGTGTTAGTTAAAAAGCATGTTACTTGAACTATTAGTTTTATCTTTTGTTCCTAAATTTTTTCTAGCAATTTAATTCTGTATGATCTATGAAATGTCCAACATGGGCACTGTCTAAGCATTAAAGGTCTGATTTTCAGGGGTGATAAGTACCTTCCACTCTACTAATAGTCATTGTTAGCCTTAGTGGCTCCCAACCTTAAAGGCTGGGATGAAGATCTTTCAGTGTTATCCTTGTGTTACATATGGGGTTTTCTTCACTTCTTTCATAATACTGTTAGGCATTACTGGCAAGTACAGTTAGGCCGTTGTTACGTTTTGCCTCCAGGCGGATGAAACGATGGGTTTGTGCATGGGAGTTACACCAAATAGAAAGCAAAATTTTGACAACTCTGTGCTATTCTTGTTTAGATGGAAGGGATAGAGTGAAACTTCTACCGAAGTACAGCTGCTTGTATTAATACGTTGGAAAATTTTATTTACTGCTTTTCCAGAAAAAGAAAAGCAGTGTGTGATATAGTCCATCTAGTGGCATGATATAATCCAGAGGACTGGAGACAGGATTTGTGACTCGGAGTGCAGCTGCAAGGTTATAATCAAGCAGAAGCAAGTGTTTTTCTGCAAAATCTCTGTGGGATTCTTCTTAGCTGCTTAACAACGGACAAGTGGTTTGTCATACTCACTTGTCCCCATAATCTTCACGTATGCACAAAAAACCAGTTTTCTTTTAGCTGTTTAATCATTCAAGGGTTGATGCTTCAGGCTGGCGAGCTACACTGATGTGCATGTTCTGAAGTTCTGACCCTTGATGCTCTGTGAATAAATGTAGCACTCGCTAAATAAGTGTAAGATCATCTTTTTTCAGCTGTCAAGTTTAGGTTTTGGGTACGCGTATTTATATCCTAATTCTGAAAATGACTGCTGGTTTTGTTGTGAAGCGTGGTGGGTCTGTCTACTCAGAGCTCATCTTAGGACTGGGATCTTTAGGAGCATCAGTCCATGTCTGTAAACAGCAAAATATATTGCGGGAAAATCTTCTCTTTCTGTCTCTTTTAAATGATTAATTATCTATTTAGATTTATGAAAAAGCATCATTAGAGCTGGATGCCCATTTAGTTAAAATAATACCCTACTGATTGACTATTTAATATATGTTTTCTTTGTATATATGCCGTGTCTGTAAAGTAACGCGGGAATCTCCTTGTGTATGAACATAAGCATCCCATATATATCTGCATGTTTTTGAAATAAAACTAATTTGGAAAAAAGTTTTTAAGAAAAACTCACTAACAGAAGGTAAATGGTTTTACAGCTGATTTCTGCTTCAAGCACTAGGATGACATGTTTTTTTCAGTTCTATACTGAGGTCTCAAGGGATACTGTATTTGTTAAATTGATAAATTAATTAGAGCAATTTGGTAGGTTTAGACTTGATTAGGTTCTCCAGAAAGGCCCAGGTAGCTCTAATGTGAAGAGCCTAAAGCTGCTTTGTATTGGTTCTGCACTCAGTAGCAAAGCAACTTTTCTATGAAACTTCTATTTTGTAATAATTTGGGACTCTCAATTTTTTTTTCATGTCACTACTGATACGAGTATTCAGATTCAATCTGATACCAGTGCATGCAGCTTCATTTGAAGTCAGCAGGAGGTGATGATTTGACGTAGAGTCTGACAGTCTGAGATTATGGTGGGGGCAATAATTTGAAAGAGTGTTGGATGGTCTGTATGAGGCCTCCGGTTTGCTGCTTCTGTAATGAAATCCTATGTACCAGTATACAGTATGTTTTTGTTGAAAGCATGCGATGCCTTCCAAAAAGGCCTGACGGTGAGAGATTGTGCATTTCCTAACAGCCATGACAAAATGATTCCAGCTGTTCTTGAGAGGCGCCTAATGCCGTGCTGAAAATTACTATTTTGTACATCATCTTTAGGATTTAAATGTGGTGATGTTTGTTTTGCAGTATTGTTTAACTGGTTCTTGTTAAATAGTTGGTAGCACAACATGCAGTTTTGGTAATGCTGCTTTTGTTTGTAATCTTTTAAGGTTGTGCTGGTGAGATGGAACGAACCATTCCAGAAATTAGCAACCTGCGATGCGGATGGAGGAATATTTGTTTGGATACAATACGAAGGCAGATGGTCTGTGGAGCTTGTGAATGATCGGGGGGCACAGGTTGGTATGCATGTTTTCTCTGCAGTCGAGAGTGATCAAGTCCTGAGAGGCAAAATGAAGAAGACAATGAATGGTGCTTTATAGCTTTCCAATGCACAGGAGAAAAATGAAACATTTCTTTATTGAAAGGAGTATGCAAGAATTGTCACAAAGACACTTTGCAAGGACAGTTGCTTTATCCAATAGCTGTGACATCAGAGCTACAGCTGGGCTAATAGTTGCCCTGTCTAGTTCTGTGCAGTACTACCTTTTGTTAAAGCAACAAAAAATTCCTGTATGGCCCATATATCTATTTTCTTGCCTTTGATATGTTAAGGTAAGCGACTTTACATGGAGCCACGATGGGACTCAAGCGCTTATCTCCTATAGAGATGGATTTGTGCTGGTCGGTTCAGTCAGCGGACAAAGACACTGGTCTTCAGAAATAAACTTGGAGAGTCAGATCACCTGTGGCATATGGACTCCAGATGACCAACAGGTAATGGGGCTTTTAGAGGTATTAATTGTGTTGCATTAGTATGCTATAGAGTACATCCCTTAAAAAGTTGTTAAGTGAAGTGGTCACTTTGTAAGGACAGCTTCCCTCAAAACTGTTGCTCCCACAGATAATGAAAATTTAATTCATCCTGTCATTCTCATTAGGCAAATGGGATAATGTACCAAGTTACCTGTCATCACTTTTCACCCCTATTCACACACAGTCTTATTCAAAGTTAGTTGTTTGAGACAGGAATCTGTAATTGTACCTCTAATTTGTTGATACAGCTATCTTGAAAATGCATTTGAGCAGAGATACAGCCTGGACTAGTAAACATCTGACCAGTCATTTCTGTATACAGCAGTTCCAGTGACAGATATGATTATGTTTGCATTCACATGAGCAAATGGATCCAATTGATTGGGTGTCAGAGAGACCTCTCAGGCTTATGCAAACAACATAATTTAAAAGAAGGCCATTTTTCCAACCGTTGAGTCCTAAACTTGTTGAGCTTTGAAAAAGCCAGTTCAATTCTTTTTTTACTATTTTTCTAAAGAACCATATGATATTGGTCACATCACCATTTATAGTGGGGCTTGAGCTAGCCCACTGGTTTCATCTGCAGAATTGACAACAGCCTTTTGCCATTCACTGTTGAGCTTACTGGCACGGTCTTTCCTTCCACATACTTGCTGTCGTTATGGTTACACTGCTCTTTAAAGCTGGGGAGTCTGCCTCCTTTTGAATCTGGGGAGATGTAAATCTTGACAATAAATAATTTACTCAAGATCAAGAGGAAAAGACAAGCAGCGGAAGTAGGAGGGGAAACTAAGATCTAATAGCTCTCAGTCCTATGTTTTAAACAGGAGGCTACCCCATTTTTGTGTGATAATCAGTTGTTGCTGCTATATTTGAGTGTTTAATTTGGAGGGACTGACTGCCTTTCATTCAATTTAGCCAATATGTTTGTACTTTCTAATCTGGATGCTCCATAAGTGGTTATTCCAGAAAAGTAACACATGTTCAGTGTCCAGATAAGTGCATTTGAACATAATGGCCAATTCCAGCTGTGTGAAAATCACTTGCTTGAGTTACAGACCCTGCTGCTGACAAACTCGCTGAAATAGAGACCAAAACCAGCCACGAGCTTGATGTTGCTCTGCACAGTTCTCCTAACTGCGGGGTGTGCATGTTAAGTGAGGATGGATCTTTGTACTGTTCTCCGGAGTTGGTGGAAAGAAGCGCTCTTATAAAATGTATTTAGAGGTGTTTGCCTCTTGGAGGCACAAGGAAATATGATTCACTGAGGTACTAGGTGAAAGACTATGCTCAGTTCAAACTAAAAATAACAAACTGGGGAGAAGGACACTGCATATATTACACGCAAGTAAGCACATACAGAAATGGATACCCTTACTAGCTTATCTCCTTATCGAATTTCTCCCTTGATTTGTATCTGTGCAAATGAGAACAGAATATTATTCTAGTCTAGAGTAGCTTCAGCATCTTCGCTATTGCCTAATGTAATCTACTTGTCAGTACAGTGAGTGAAGGAGAAATGTCAACATTTAAATTGATATTTTCATACTATTCTTCTTGTCACTCCTCTGGCACCATGAAGATTGCTAGTGAAAGTATTCCCTGGAATATGTTACACTCCATGGTCCCATGACCTTCAACACAATTAACTTGGAAAGTTAATTTCCAAGGGGAATGTATTGTTCAGTATCAGCTTTCTATTGTCCTGATAAAAATTGGCTCAGTGTAGACCATCTGTTCACCTCACTCTTCAGTTCTCTTAACTTTCTCCCTCAGCCCTCTGCTGCACACATCCTCCTCTTTTCTTCAAGTCTCATTTTCCATCTTTTCTCCTATCTGTCTATTCAACACCAGTGGGCTATCACCTCTGTCACTCCTCACCACAGCTCTGTGGCAGCTCTGCAAGAGGAAGGTAATCTCCTACCACCATGTTTCTGTTGGAGGCAAGAAGTGGTTGGAGCTACAGTATCACCAACCATCTTGTTTGACAGAGCATGCGTGGCCTCTGAGTTCGTGTCCTTGCTGTGCTTTGACACAGGCTTGTGAGTAAAGCACCTGAGGTAGTGGCTGATGCCACCTGTGGTTGAAACTCCATAGTTAACGCTTCCCAAAGTCTTTTGAGAGCCTAGAGATGGGATGAAAGCCGGAGAGATGGCCAGGGTGGAGTATGCTCCTGCTGAAACTGAGCATATGGTTGTATCTTTTAACTAATTTGGTACGTATTAAGCCCTGAGGAAGTTATTGGCTCTTTTTATTAATACTAGATGCAACTGTTCTGGATTTTCTTTCAGGAAGAGAGTGGTATCATTCTTCTTGTGGCTCTGTTGTTTCTCAGGATTTCTTGAGCTCTCCTTGTGTGTTGGGTACAAACTTACTGTGAGTCATAGGACAGTTGATACAATCTGTTTGACTGCAGCGCTTTCTTTCTCAGCATCGTATGTCGTCAGATGATCTTCTCTGAAGGTCATCAGCAGATTTTTACTGTGGTTCACACCCGGGTCTTGAGTCTGAACTTTGAGCTGTGGGCTTCTTCAGCTAATTCAATACATAGACCTTATGATTGTGATTCTGGATGTTTATTGTAGAGGACTAATTTTCTCCCTTCCATTGTGTGTCTGTAGTCCTGCTCCTGTGGAGGGCTTTAGGTGTTTCCTGCTCCTGTACACTATAACCAGAGCATGCGTCTGGCCAAGGCACAGAGCCCCGTTACACCAATGGGCTCTTGAGGATAAGAAGAAAATACACAGAATAGGAAGACTTTACAGGACTGGATCTTCTGTATCTCGAGCAGAGTGCCGCACTTGGGTTAAACTCAGATGGGTGGGATCACTCAGGAGTGTGACTTTCCTTTCGCTACTTTGAATTTTTTTTCTTTTCAGGGCTACAAGAGGCTTTAGTAGAGCCTACTTCCTTGGGGTCATGTGCAGTATTTTTCTGGTGAGAAGGCTCACCTAGGATCATGTAGGGATGAAAAGTATATTTGAAATGAAAAGTAAATTTGAAATATCGGAGAATGCTGTACCCTGTCTTGAGACAGTTCTGTGGTGTCGTACCACGCTTGTTTGCAAAGAGGGAGTGTACATACAGAGTAGATCGAATGACTTCCCAGGTGAGAAAAACTGGAGTTTTGTCTAACCAAAGGGTTTATTTATAATTACAGAAACAATGTCAGTAAGTAATTGAGGATTTTTCCCAAGCCCACAAGTCATATAAAATACCTTTCCAGTGCTTCATTTCCCCTCCTGTGTGCTTGCTCAGCTCCTGGTGACATTTTTCTATCAACTTCAGCTGCCCTCGGGCCATCTTCTCCCTCTCCTTCTCCCAGATTTTACCTATTAAAGAGGCTTATCTCTATTCACGACGAGAGAATGGCACAGTGTCAGAGAACTGGGTGAGAACTGCAGAGGATCTGATTATCCTCTTGTTTATAGCAATATAGTGTAACTCCCTGGACTTCACTGGAGTTGCTTCTGTTGCTGTTTCTGTGTGTGAGAAGGGAATCAGAAGGAAATCGCTCTCCAATAGATGGAAGCCTTGATGAAAATGCGTATTTTAAGTCCTGGATATCCCAAGAGGTGCTATTAATCTATATTTGTTCCCTGCATCTCAGCTAGTGTAAATTATTAGACTTTTCTGGCAGCTGTAAGAGCCCTTTTCTACTTTTTCCCCCCTCCTCTTTCCTGTTGTAAGCTTTTATTTGTGGAAATTCAGGGATGGGTCAGGATTCTCTTTGGCCAGGACATGACAGACAACAGGTACGTGTGAACTTTGCCGGTACGCTTCCTCCTGTTTGCTTTGAAAACGTATACAATCAGTTAGCTAATTTGGTTGGCATCCTGCTGGGTACAACATGAACTATTGCACGTCGTCCTATTGCAACACAGCATGGATTAGTACTAAGAATGTGTAAATACAGGCCCCAAGTTTCAGCCTGTTCTGTGTCTAACCATACAAAATTCTGCTCTTGGTGGAAGAGAAAAGCAGCACAGTGTTAGGAACAGATACCGTGTGTACTGCAGGCTCTTAGGAGACACTGGAAGAAAACCTGTGAGACCAGTAGCAGATGAAACCGATTTGTCTCAAAATGCAGGGTGCGGGAGGTCTGTATGTTGTTTTCTTTAAAAATCTTTTGTAGTTTGCAGTAGCTGTGCAGGAAGGCAGTGTCTATCCTGGCGCTCGCCATCCCTACTCCCATGGCAACCACAGACGCTTCAGCATCTTTTTCCCTGACAGGCACGAGGCAGGGACAGGCTCCAGCTCCTTCGCCCTGTCTGCAGCACCCAGCCTGCAGCGCTTCAGGGTGGAGATCAGGACGCAGAAAGGAGCTTCACATGAAGGAGGGGATGCGTGCTACTTGCTGGGTCCAGTGGTGTAGTCGGGTGGGATCTCTGTGCTAATACAGGACTTTGTGTCTTAGATGGCCCTGACAGGATGCTGTGCCAAGTGGCTGCTGTGAGGTAGGAGCTACAGCACAATTCTCACCAGGAGGCAGGAGCTAATTAACAAGAAGTGCTGTCAAATGGTTACTGGTGGCATCAGGTGTTTCATGAGCTTGCCTCTCATGTTCCTTGGTTTTGGTATGGCTTTAGTCCCTGGCAGGAATTTTAACTAGTAAATCCATTATAGTAGAGTCCGCTTTTGGATCCCCCCCTTTTTCATCTGTGGACTATGATTTGCAGTTGCTACCACCTTTTCAGGGAAGTAGTTGTTCTGAACAACTCCTGACCTGAAAATAGGAATAGTAGCCTTATCTAGCTTCCAGAACATGGCTTAAAAATAAGGAATTTATTGTTGAAAATGTTGTATCTGTTTGGGCCATGATGTCATCTTCTCACCTACATCTTCTTTTGCTTGCTGCTCTGGAACGAGGCGTTTGTGCTTCCATTCACCCTACCATTTTGGTTTTCATCAAGTGCTGTAGCACACGTCTGATTCAGGCAGCCCTTGCTGTTGTAGTAGTCACACTGATCAAGTTTAATTATGCTCAGACATCTAGCTGTGTGGAAAAAAATCTTGAAGACAGCCTTCTAATGAGTTGACAGAATGATGAAAGGGAGCTACAAACAGGCAACTGGGAAGGCAAATATTTACCTTAATTATTATGAATGAAGGGAAGGAAGGACAAAATGAAAAAAATTACAGCCTGTAAAATTGGAAAGTGTAAGCAATTACTTTGGTCTTTATTAGAATACTTCTTGTCCCTATTAAGCATCTTTACAGGTTCACATAAAGGAGCCTTTAAAATGCCAGGGAATATCTATATTTTTGTGTCTTCACATATAAAAATGCATCTTTTCCCCCATCCATTCTGGGTGCAGGGACTATTGAATGACCTTACATATGCGTTTACAATGACCAGAGCCACTCAGAATTGCACTGTAAGATACAGTCTTTGAGGAAGAACTGAAATACTTATTTTCATTGATGGATGAATTACTCAAATTACTGGGAAAAATGGCTAGAGGCTTTTTATAGCATTGAAGAAGTGTCATTAATTAACTAGGCAGTTTATTCAAGCCACAAGGACAGCAGACAATGGTTAAATTGCATATAAGGATTTTAGCATTGCATGCTGCATAATTGAGCAGTACCATTAAAATGCAAAAAGAGGACAGGGGAAGGAGACTTCAGTTGTCTTTCAAGACAAATCCGCTTGTTATATAAAACAAACAGATAAACAAAATGCATGACAGCTTAACTGTCTTTAATATTTTGGACTATTTTTAGAAGCATTTCAAACCTTTCTGGCAGACTTGCTATTAAAATTAATGATTTCTGCTTGCTTGTGCTAAGGGTTCTATGAATGTTTACTATCCTATTGCATCCTTTTATAGACAATATGTGGGGTTTTATATATACTTAGAATGTTTAAATGTTTTTGCAGAGACTTTAGTATTCTTGTTTTATGTATTTATATGTTCTGGAAGCCAGTAACACTTTGGTTTTGTTCTTTGCTTGGTGGCTTGATTTTTATGATGCCACATAATGGTGACAGACAGATTTGGGGTGAAAAAGTAATGTGAATTTTAAGTGCTAGTTAGCCTGCCTTTCTCCCGTCTCTTTTTATTATGTTATTTTGAAGCTGCATTATGCAGCTATTTCAGAAATAATAATTTGTCCTTTTTTTTCCCCTCTGATGCCTATAGAGAGTTTTATTAGCATTGTCTTTCCTTTGCCTTTTTGTCTCAATTAGTTTTCATGCATCATCCTGCTGAGAATACAGCTTCCAAAAAGAAGGAAGAATTGTTAAATAGCTTGGTGCACTGTGCCCTTTTTCAGTTGTGCTCTCCTTTTCTTGCTAGCAATGAGCAGCTACACTGCAGATTTCAGTACTCAGATGAGGACTTTGTAGGCTTTGCCTTGAGTTTTGGGGAGGATAGGGAGCAAGGATGTTCTCCTTGGAGCCTCTAGGGTTCATCTGCAGCTTCAGGAGCTGTGGCATCTCTCTGTGGATTTATTCCAGACAAGGTTTTTCCTGCCAGAAACCCTAGTTGATACTGCACAGCTATTGAGCGAGTAATTGAAGGAGCGGAGCAACAAGGTGATGCTTCAGTGTGCTTTCTTCTTCCCACTCGCTTCATCTGTGCATTGCCTAATCTTTCCCTTGATGCTCTTCATCCAGCCTGTAGTGGCAAGGCACTGAGAGAGCTGACGAGATGGTGCTATTTGTTCTAGTCATGAGGGCTGTAAGATGGGAGATGTTTATGTGCTAACAGCATCATGGCTCATTTTTTCTCAGTAGCTCCTGCAGTGTTTCATGTCAACACTGTTTCAGATGAGTCTTGCAAAGAAATTTTTCCCTTAATGACTCTGTCTGAAAGGAAGAATACAACTGTTTTAATGTTTTGCTCATCTTTATAGATGGGGCATTTGATGTTTGTTACTGCAAAAAGTGAATGGCTGAATGGATTTCTGCATCCCCTTGGATGCACAGTGTACTAGGATGTAGGGATCACCGTCAACAGTGTATCTTGTGACTCTTCACCGTGATCTAACATGACACTCAGATAGGTCACAATATTCTTATTTTGTTTGACCAGAATCTGGGATCTGTTAAGCTCTGCGCACTCTACCACATCTTCCCCTCCCTCAGGAAAGGAAGGATTGTCAGTGGCAGTGACAAACGAGAGATGGAGGGAGAGATGAAGACTCGTCATGCTATTCAGTTTATGTGTCCACTTAGCATTTTTATACCCAGTGCTGTTTTATGTTTTTGGAGCATCAGTGTTTGAGTCAGCAAATTAAAGGTGAGCGCAAATAGAAATGTGACCAGTTTCTGTGTGGGAAGTGGCAGGAAGAAAGAAGTTGTTCACCTCTCCTTTCACCTTGCTGGCACTTGCAGAGAAAGATTTGCTGATATAGCCTGAAGTCTTTAGTTCTTTGGGACAGGGAGTACTTATTTGAAACTGTGTTTCTGAAAAGCACTGTGTTATGCTGTGGGGCAAATGTAAGAACGAGGACTTGCAGTGCACCTGTGCAAAGTAGCAGCTCATACTTGTGCTACTTTTTAGGCAGTGCAGGGAAAAAATGGCAGGAAGCTGCTCTCTTTCTAAGAAGTTATATATAACATAGGAAAATTGGTTTAATTTGTTCAGATTTTGAGCTGATCAGGAGAGGGCATGTGAGTGGAAGTGTAATTCTTACAGAGGAAAAACTCTCCAAACTGTGAAGGTTTTACAGCATTTTTCAGAAACGGTCTGTGTTATTCCATTGCCAGAGCCACTTGGCTGAGAACACTTCAGCCCCAGGACCCCTTTGGTTCATCCAGAGCTTTGTGGTCTCTTTTTAGTTCAAAAGAAATGTAGCTGCCAGAGTGGTTAATTTAAACTTTATTATCACTGGGACTTGGTCTGTTGATTTTTTGGAAGTTAGTAAGAAGACCAGCAGCCAAATGGGGTCTTGAACTTGGGTCAAATGTGTTCAAGCCTGTGAACAGTCTGAAACCTTGGTGCAGGGAAGGAGGATTAGAGTGACTGAATCTGGAGGAGATTTGTGGATTTCTGCACTAGGTCTTGTCTGGGGAAAGCAAGGCCAAGTTTCATAGTAAATTGGAGATGAAAGGTGATATTTTGGGGAAGTAGTATCACATGGTCTTTCCATTGATTTGACAAAAAGAGATACTATGCCAATGGAAAGTGGGAGCAGTATCTCTTTATTCTCCAAAACCTTTCCCATCGGTGTTTCATCCTGCATGGATTCAACTTGAGTTCTCTGCTCTTTGTCCAGCAGCCAGTTTCTTGTCAGTCTTCAGATGCTGAGGGACTGCTGGTGACTGCATCAGCTGAAAAGGGATTAATCCTTCCCTGCTTTCCTTGCTTTTAGGAGGATAGCCATTCTTCTTCAGTGCCTCATTTCAGTAACAGTTTATTACACAGCCCATCTCCATGTTGACTCAGTTATAGTTGACCTCGCCCATTCTACATATTTTCCGACCATGCTGAGTTACCCCTCTCTGCCAGCACCCAAGACCTAGAAGGAGAATGCAGAACTTGAGGGGCTGGCTTCCATTAGCATACAGCTTAACCCAGGGGCTTCTTGATTTTGTGTTACGAAATTCTAAACAGCAAGGACATTGCTTCTAAATTGCTTTGTATTGCATTTTCACTGGTCCAGAGTGCAATCCTTGTTGCTAAGTAATATCATTTTCAATTAGGAAAAAAAACCAAACCACAAAACCCCAGCAGCAACTCTCAGACTTCTAAAACTCCGAAGGAAATTTTAGCTTCAGCAGTCAACATATCTTTCAGGAGATAACTAAAACCTGGCTTGGGAACAATGCAGGAGACTGCCAAGTGTATCAGTTGACTTGTTTGCCTGATTGAGTGGTTGTTGGTAAAACTAACTGCATTTTCCCACCTAACAGTACCAAAGAGCTGGTGTTGTTGCTATATATAACTGGATACATGTGAAGAATTATGTGTTTTCATAGACATGTGTGCACTTTCCTGGCAGAGTTTAGTGAGAAAACAGAAAACAGTGCTGCTTGAAGAGCGTTCCAGAGTACTTCTGCTGTAAGAGCTCAGTGGTCCAGGCTCGGAGTCCTGTCCGTGTTAAAAGCTACAGAAGATGTTCTGTAGAAGGTGTTCCAGCTGCTGGCTTTTTGTTCATTTTGCATTAGTACTTTGAATGTGATTTGAAACCTGACGCAAGTTTAAAAAAGAACACAACTCTTTTCCATGTCTAAAGTAAACTGAGGCATATTGTTAATTCAGCAAACGTTATATAGAAGGGCAACTCTTTTCACTTAAAAACCTAATTGTTATAGGGTGCTTTCTTGAAAAATGTCTCAAGAGTCAAGAAGGAATATAGAAATGTGTGTGCCTGGAAATACACAAGTTGGGATTAGTCCAGGTATAATTACAGGGGCATATAATAATCAGTCTTTCTGTGATTTGCCAGAATACTTTCAAATAACATTACCTTTGCCTGAACAATTGCTTCCATCCCCACATGTCCAGAGTAGTTGTATAGCTTGAGATCCTGGTTTTAAGACTACTTACATTTCTGACTCCTGAAACAGATCCACGTTTAAGACTACTTATATTTTTGACTCCTGAAATGACGTGCAAGACATTTACAGTCATTCACCTATATTATACTATTTTAGAGATAAATAAAGCCGGTGCAGTTTGAATCCCCAGGTTTTAGATTTCAATATTTATTAAATGGATTTGTCACCGAGATCTCCAGTGTATTTACTTTGTCTTCTCATTTGAGGGCTTTGTAATAGTTATCTAGACCCTATGGACTTTGTAAGAGAGAGAAGGAACAAGCCTGAAAGTAGGTAACTAAACTAGTGCTGCTTTTGAAAGCATTAATGGTCTCAAATGAGAATTTCACTGCTGTGTACATATGCAGTTAGCTGGATGATCTTGTGGTGTATCATCCATGTGTAGGGCTAGTAACTCCTCATGTCCAAAGGAAACAAAAACTCTTCTCAGTTTTTTCAGACATAAAGGCAGTCAAAGAAAACCTAGTGCTTTCCCTCCGAGCTTGTGTGTGAATTGTGATGATGTTTCTTTTTGTGTCGGTTCAAGAAACGATTTTACAGCAGCTGAATTTTTAATGGAAATAAAAAGTATTCAGCAGGAGAGCAGCTGTCTCCCTCTCTCTAGTTCTCTCTCTTTCTGCGTTTTGAGATAAAAAGAAGGAAAGCCAGAAATATCACACTGAGAAAAAACAAACTTTCACTTTTTAATGTATCCTAAGAGGCAGCTGCTGCACCGTCTCCTGCTTTGTGATGGAGAAACAGTAAACGAGAAGAGCACAAGGAATGCAAAATGCTAATACCACAACTAAATGGACTGCAAAATGTTGTAACTCAGCCTTTGCAAGACTGGCATGTTTTTGTTAGGCTAACGAATGAAAATATTTACAGGCAATAATTTTTCCAAGTATTTCCTATGTTACTAACTGTTCCTATGATCCATCATTTTGTGTATTAATCAGTTTATAGTTCAGTTAATTTTGGATCAGCAAAATAGATTTATCTCTATTAGCATGATGGCATTATAGTGACAACTGTGAAGGCTCTTCCTATCATGAATACTAATGTTTGTCCAGATGGCTAAATCAGGGCAAACAGAACTAATTCAGCTTCCTTGAACTGTTCAGCATCTTCTGACAATGCAAATGCAGTTAGCTTTATTAGTGTTTTTGCAGAATGTAATTTCTGAGGTACAGTGCTGACTGTTTCCTTTGGGGGGAAATGGGGGAGGAGGCTGAAGGAAAAAGTGTAAAGACAGGTCTAAACTTTGAAAAGGGGAAAGTCAGGGAAACAACAGTGGACGAGGCAGCTGCAAATGCAGAGGTACCCAGGGTGGCATCATTTGTACAGCAAGACGTGTGCCAAACAGAAGAAGAACCAGAAAGGCAAAGAGTAAAACAAAATGCTGAAAGAGCAGTGTTTGCAAAGTGGGTAGGTAGAAGAGGAATCCTCCAGGCTTTGGAAACACAGCCCTGGAGAATGTTAAAAGCCAAAAGCATAAGTTTTTGTGAGATCATTCATGGTTTACCTGGTCACAAGATGCTGGTGAGATTTCTGCCCCAGCCTACTACGCCACTGTTAAAGAGGCTCCTCACTGAGTCTGAGGAAATTAAAAGGGGTCCTGGAACAGGTTAGTTTGAAATGCAAGTCCCTCTGTCCGGCTGGTACATCCAAAGATTATGAAGGATCTTGAATATGAACTATCTTAGCTGCTAGCAGAAATAATCATGTCTCTGTTCTAAATCTTGAAGGGCAGCACTATTTTCCTGCAATAGATTTATAAAAGGTTTTAAGAACATCCGAGAAATGTGCAAATAAGGTTTACATCCACACCTTGCAACTGGTTAAAGCAAAAATTGAACATGGAATCACAAAACACCTGTAAACTGGTCTGAAAAGACCTAGTGTCGTGGTTTAGCCCCAGCCAGCAACTAAGCACCACGAAGCCGCTCGCTCACTCCCCCTACCTCGACGGGATGGGGGAGAGAATCGGAGGAGTAAGAGTGAGAAACACTCCTGGGTTGAGATAAGAACAGTTTAATAATTGAAATAAAATAAAGTAAAATAATAATAATAACAATATAATAATAATAGTAATAATAATATACAAAGCAAGTGATGCACAATGCGATTGCTCACCACCTGACGACCGATACCCAGACAGTTCCCGAGCAGCAATCGCTGCTCCCCGGCCAACCCCCCGCCCCGTTTATATACTGAGCATGACGTCATATGGTATGGAATAGCCCTTTGGTCAGTTTGGGTCAACTATTCTGGCTGTGCCCCCTCCCAGTTTCTTGTGTACCTGGCAGAGCATGGGAAGCTGAAAAGTCCTTGACTAGCATAAGCAGTACTCAGCAACAACTAAAAACATCAGTGTGTTATCAACATTCTTCTCCTATTAAATCCAAAACACAGCACTGTGCCTGCTACTAGGAAGAAAATTAACTCTATCCCAGCCGAAACCAGGACACCTAGGTGAGACATTTCTTCCAGAGGGAGATCATGACTCACTAGTCTCTTGGAAGTCTTTGCATATGTCATTAAAAGTGTTGGCTAGAAAAAAATAGCTGAAATGGTGTATTTAGTTCTGAAAAAGTCATCAAGTTCCAATGCAAACAGGCCCCCCTTAGGATTTCCTGACAGAAATACCTGCATGTGCGCTTTGGCATAGTGGGGATATGTCCTCTGCATGAGTGATTTGGCAGGTATAGAAACCCTACCAAATTATAACAATACATATTTTACTTACTGTCTTTGGATGGCTTAGCAGTGCCGAGAGAAGAACTGGCTAGGAATCAGTCTGCAAAGGGGAAGACTAAGTAGTCAATTTGCATTATGAAAATGGGCACAGTGCGTTTGCCTTTATGTCACACTATATGTTTTAAATTATTTTTTATTGTAAAATACTTACTGTTGTTTAAAATACTAACTGTTGTGAGATAGCAACATTTACAGTACATACAGTTATTTGCATTACTTAGCGCTGCAGAAGGCTTGAGAATTTCAAGTCCAATAGAGCTCAGTTTGCTGGACCGGTCCAGTAAGCAACTTCTGAGACACATCTAACTCTTTACCTCTTTCTAATGTGATCTGTCACTTCCTGGAAAAACTTCATGTGGTCACTTTGTCCTTCCAGCTGCCACCTGTCCTAAGGGAGGAGGAAGAGCTATAACTCAAGAAATGGCTCAGTGGAGTTACCATAAAGCTGGCAACTTAGCCACAGCGTAGGGAAGATTAGACCGCCTGAGATTTCATGACAGATGACATGAATTTTCAGAACATGTCAGTGTATCCAGGAATTTAAATGCAATCTGTTAATGCACCTTGCATAGTCCAACAAGGCAAGTTCTATCTTTCTGTGAAAATTTTATTTTTTAAATAATCAAATTATGCTAGGATAGCGTTTACTAGATTCATTTTCAATGCTGTTTTAATTAGCTGAGTCTGTGAGTTGTTTTCCTTCCCTCAGTTGTCAGATGTACAGTCTTTGTAAAAAGTCAAAGGGGTTCTTTCAAAAATCCTGGGCCAACAGGAGCAAAGCAGATGTTCCTTTTCCAATCTCCTAGCATCACGATACTGGAATCTCTCACTTTAAAAGTGCTATCCTGAAGTAATCTCCAGTAGCTGCAGCAAGTCCAGCTTCTAATACTTCAATTTGAGCTTTAATCAAAAGCTCGGTTGTTGCCCTGATACAGAATGACAGCCCATGTTCCAAAAACGTAGTGATGAGATTTCCTGGGAGTTTTATTTAATGAGCAACATTAGAAACCTTCAGTGTTGCTACTAAATGTCATGAAGGGGGCGTCTTATTTTATCAATATCTTTCTGCAACAGTATTGACTATTCATTTTGTACAATGAAAATAATAATTCTTTCGTTTGCCCCTCATATATACATCAAGTCATTGAATACATTATTGCTGGAAATGGCTTATCCTCGGTTATTATAAAAGTCAAAGTGACTGTAGTTCTGGAAAGCTGCTTTGACAATGAGGACAGGCTAGGAGGTAGGAATGGACAGTAGGTAGGTTCCCTGCAGATGTAAGTCAGCAGAGCTTCATTGACTTAATGAAATTGTTACAATTTATGGACTTTTCTCAACTACTGCATATAATCAGATGTGGTGAGACGGTGGGATCTCTCCCTTTCCTACTGGGCTCAATGTATTCAAATTAACATAAAGCTTGAACGCTCTTACTGTTGATGAGTTCAATTTGCATACATTAAACCAAATTAAATAGCAACAAAATATAGTTTATGCAAAAATAACATCACTGTTAGTAAACTATAGTTCTCTTACAAGTGAGCCTCCTGAGCTGGACCTTCAGTGAGCCAGGTCTGTGGTTGCTCCATTTTAGCTCTGTTGATCTCGGTGCTGCCAAACCATTTTCTGCTAGTACTGTATCTAGTCCAGACACGTTACAGCATCACAACAGATCTTACGGGAATAGCGACAGTTCAGCACAACAGATCCACGTGTAGCAAAATCACTGAACAAGTTCAAGTTGTTCCCCTTGGACTGAATTTTTTAGCTTCTTGGCTGTTCTAGTATTCAATTCTTCATGAAAAAATAACTTCAGAGCAGAATACCCCATCTTTTGCTTACCACATGTCTTAGGAATTGGTACATTTCGGACTGAAAATTGAAGACTCTCTGAAATCTTGGGTGTTTAAAGGGATTGCAATCTTGAATGATAATTTCATGGATAGTAGTTTAAAAACTGATGAAAAACCTTTTTATTTACCAAAACTAGCTTGTGAAACTCATTGCAAGTTACCACAGAGGCTAAGAGGTCAGCACATTTCAGAGAAGGGTGTTTTTCAGGTATTCGGATGTGTTATAATAGTAGGAATCACCTCAAGCTTGGGTTTTATGGAGAGCCCAGACACTTGTGTTTCAGGGCTGAACCCAACTTCCATCTCTTGGTACACTTAGAAGACTGTGTGTGAATTATCCCAGTGCTGTTTGTCAGAGTTTTCCCTTCAAAGCATGCAGCATCAGGGCACCATTGGAGACTGCTCTGCATTTGTATGACCTTTAATCAGCTTCACTGTAGTGCAGGAGTCATTACGTTTGATATGTTTTGTGAAGAAATAATGTATTTATGTTGTGTAACTGACTCACACTCTGAATGTATTGGGTGATTTTAGGTATTATCAGATTATGCATAATTCTACAAATACTATTCTACAAGTAGTAATGCATGTAAAAACAGTTGAAATAATGAACAGCATGAAAGGAAAGGAGATGAGACAAGAAGAGTAGAACAAGGGGCCAAAGAACCACTTCAAAATAAGTACTTGGGATTTTTTTTTAATTACTATTATTGTCATTTAGCTTTTGTATTCAAGGGTTAACAAACCACAATAACTTGTTCATTACCTTTTTCCAACATTCCCACAAATGTCCTAGATCTGCAAATACCTGAAAAATACGAATTTAGGCAGCTAAAATACAGTCTTTACATTTCTCCATTGGATCCTTCAGAAAACGTACCCTGTGGCTCAACCTTTTTTCTGAAGGTCAGGAGAGTTTTATTCATCTGACATAAGTAGCTTGAGTGTGGCATTCATAACTTGAGTAATGTTATGGATGATAACAACATTAGACATTTTTATAGCTTCAGCAGGAGTTCAGCCAGCAGGACTATCAGCCTGATAAATGCTTTCATCTTAAAGGTTGTATTGCTACAATAACGCCAAAACTTAAAGCTGCTTCTTGAAACCTATAGCCTGGCTAAAGAGATGAAGAGTGCCCTCTGACATTTCTAGGTTGCTAAAGAGCTCTCTCAGGTTCCAGTGCAAGAATTAAGATGCCCACATGCAGCTGTTCTGAATTGGAAATTACTGTTGGACTTCGTAATTTTAAATGAATCAGGGGCAGTGCTACTCAAAAGAATTAGCTTTAGATTGAGATGAGAATGAACTCTGGCTGATGAGTCCCAACTCTTTGTTCATACCCAATTATAAAGTGTTTCTACAGGATTTTAGGAGGCAGAACTCTTATACTGCTATTTTCAGAAACAACAGAGAGTTTCACTTCCTCTGTGTGGGTATTTTGCAGTTATAAAACTCCTAGGAGACCAGTAAAAAACTTACCTATAGAGTAGGCTGAAAGTGGTGTAAGAAGCTAGCAATGACAACCAGTAGGATTTTGGCTTTGTAGAAGTTTGTTTTGTAGAGATCTGAAAGAGAGTGGTTATGTTCTGAACGTAGATAGTGAGAGTGGCTGTGCAGTGATTATGCATGTAAAAACAGTTGAAATAATGAACAGTGTGAAAGGAGATGGGTTGATACAAGCGGAAGAAGAGTAGAATAAAGGACCACAAGGGAAGGGAGTGTGAGATGAGCAAAGGTTGAGTTGTTGCTTTTATATCTAAGAATAGTAATCTGAAGCCTGTAGCAAACTTTAGCTGCTGTTTTAACCCAGCAGCTGTTTAACACAAAAATATTTGTAACGTGTAATGATTACAGTTCAGGCAGCCAGGTACTGTTTTTTCATTGCTTCTGATCATGTGAAACAACTCCACTGATTTTCTTAAGATTTTAATGACTTCACTGGAGTTCCTCTGTTAAACTGCTATTCTAGTTTACAACCTTCTGTGTTTCCCGATCATCACCTTGATCGTAGAAAAAATTTCAGTACATCTTATTTTTGACTGAGACCTTTGAAGCTATGCTTCCTTTCTGAAACTTTCAAAAGTGCAACCATGACAATCGCTTCCTAGGTGAGTACTATTGTGTAAGTCTGATATAATACACAGTTTGAATGCTGCAAGTCTGGCATGACATCTCAGAAGGAAGATAGAAAGGGAGACCTCTGAGAGCAGAGGTCAACAAGGGTGATTGGAGGCTTTGAACAAAACTGTACAGGTAGATCCTAAGTAGGCTATGTTTCTTCAGCTTGGAAAAGAGATGACTAAGGGATTAAATGATAAAGGTCTATAAAACTGTGACCAACATTGAGAATGTAAGTAGGGAGCAATTATTCTATACTTCTTTTAATGTTAAGAGGTAAAGGTTACCAAGTGAAATTATCCATTATCAACGAAGAGGCAGTATTTTTTGCTGGAAGCTACATGAGTGTGCAGGGGAGGTGCCTGTTTAGTGTATCCTGTTCCCTTACTCTTCCCCAAACACTTGACCACTGTTAGAGATAAGATACAAGGCTAGATGAGTTTTTGATCTGGGCATATAATTGTTAGAATCTTAAATTTAGATGCACCAATAATAGGTGGTAGACTGAAGGGCAAGTATAAGATTTGCCCTTCCTTTTAGCTTCATGTTTAATGCTGGCTAGTTTTCAAGTTGATGAGTGCCTTTAAACTTGCTTTAAAATGTATTTGCCTCATATGGAATTACGTGATAGCAGCAGCACCCTTGGCCAATGCATTTATTGTTTTGTGAGCTTACTAATCCTTATTTCCTGATGTTTTTCTAAAATTCATCAAATATGCAGGATCTTAACTTGCTTAAAGCCTCAAGGCAGAAAATGTGTATAAAAAAGAAATTGTAGGTTCCAGTCAGTCTGACTTCAGTCAGCATGCATTGGCTATGGAGTAGTTTAGGGACACAAAAAAAACTTGTGTTATCCATTTTGTATTTGAAATGGTGGGTAGAAGCTCTTCATCTCTTCCTGAATGTGTAACATACTGCCTTCCTTTTGGGCTATAATAATCTACTTCCAGTTGAGTGATCATATTGCTTTCTGCCTCTGTTTTTGGAAGACATTCTCCCACCTTCTCTCAGCTCATCAACTGAATAATCTGTCCTCCTCTATTCAGCTTTGTTTCTCACAAGCTATTTGAAATCTCTGCTAAGACCTCATTTTTGTCACCTGTGCCTTTTGATACTGTTATGACTGATGCGTACCTCGGTTTCTGCCACTGATTTTAGAAGTTTCTATGTAATCCAAGAATACCGCAGAATCTGTGGTAGCCCTTCTGCCAGCTCACACTGGTGGTAGTAATGGCCAAGTTCAGGTCATACCTCATGCTTCAACTTCATTCTTTATATACATCTTTGGTTGTGGTGTCCTATTGTGGCACCATTTCACATCCCTGACTGCTTTGCTTTCAATTAGTTTCCAGTGTAGCTTGCTAATTACAAGATGCATTTGAAGGAGGGTCCAGTGGCTGACATTTGGTGGGACTGAGGGCTGTTCTGTTATTTTCAGGTACTGTTTGGCACTGCTGATGGACAGGTTATCGTCATGGACTGCCATGGCCGAATGCTGGCCCACGTGCTCCTTCATGAGTCAGATGGCATCCTCAGCATGTCCTGGAACTACCCCAGCTTCCTGGTGGAGGACAGCAGTGAGAGCGACACGGACTCTGACGACTATTCCCCACCGCAAGGTAGCGTTGTGTGCATGTCCTTCTGTTGCAGGTTTGCAGGCGCTCATGAAGATATCTCAAACGCCAGGGGTGGTCGTGCTGTACTGAAACAGTAGGATGGCTGTGTTTTCAAGCTGGTAGAGGCCAAAAGATGGTGCATTCCTGTGGAGGTAGCGTGAAGGATGGAGCAGAGGGCTGGTATGAGGGAGTGGGTTCATCCCCAGCTCTGCCACCAGCCTTGCTGCATGGCTCGCTGCAGGTCATACCTTATCTGGGCTGCTCTGCCTCTGTTTGCACAAATGAGAAACACAAAGCTCAAAGTTTTTAGTGAGGGTGAGTGAAAAACACTAGATAGGGGCATATCGGGTTTCACTGATAAGCAGATGTGAGATATTGCAGTGGTCCATATGTATGGAGGTAGTCAGAGGGCAGTCGCAAAAGGAAATGCATTGTTATATAGATTCATGTGAAAAGACCACCAGGATTAGACATAGCGGAAAGTACTACATCTTTAATTTTAAAGAAATCCTATGAAGCAGAGATAATGCTTATCATTATACTCCCATCCTTGGTAGTCCTGACATAAAAAGCTCAATAAATTCCATAAAAGATTGGAAATGAAAATATTTCTTGTGATTACATAGGGTAGAAGAAGGGTAACTGGAGCTGTCTGGAGTTACTAATTCCCATGCTTCAGAGCACATTGCCAGTTTGAGGGTCAGGAAGAAATCCTTCCCTCACCTTAAGTATAAATATAACTCATTGGGCGAAATGTTTTGGTTTTAAACTCTTTGGAAATCATCAGTAGCAAAGACCTAGGAGGCCTAGTTATCCATCCATGCATAGTCTGGGATAGGATGTGGTCATTGCTCCTTTCACCCCCATCCTTCTTACTCAAGCAATGCTAATACTTCTTTTTGTTAATGCTGTTGATTAGTCTATAAGATGTAGGTAAGGTGTTTCTGTATTCCAGTGCCTAAAGTTTGAACTAAATTAAGGACTAATATAACAGTGATTGTACAATGAAAAATTTAAACACATAATAGCTAGAAATAATTCTGAATGTGCATCTCAGATCTGAACCACTGAATTGAGGACTCTTGCAGTTTTAGCTCTAATTTGGACTCATTTCCAGAATCACGTATATATGTCAATATAATAAGCGTATGTGTTTAAAAGAATAATGACAGAAGACAATGTGATCATCTAGTAAAATGTTAGCATCTTTTAAGCTGAGTTTTGTTCTGGTTTTCATCCCTCATTTTTGTTACTGAGTGAGATTTCTTGCCTTAAAAGAAAAGAAACAAACTTCAAATTTCCTAGCAAACTTCTAAAGCAAGACAAGGAACAATATTAAATTGTTTTTTCATTGCTTTTTTAAAATACTGAGGTTCCAGTTGGAGGATGGTGAAGATTCAGAGTACACAGATGAGAACTTAAATGATCCAAATGTGCTAGCTTTTTCTGAGTCAATCAGGGGTGGGTGGACTCGTTACAAGCCTACAAGCCTATTTTAATGATTACCCAAACATGATGTGTTTTCTTTAAAGCAGATGCAGCATAAACTTCTCAAAAGTGACAAACCTTTGAATCACACAGATGTGTAGGAAGGACTGGAAGTTTGATGGGTTTTTCTTATCAAATTATATACACACAGAGATGCTAATTACTAGACCTCTTTCTCCAAAGTGCTTTTTGATCATCTTTTTTACAAGTTCAGGAAGCAATACCACTCTTAACTGGCTGTGCCATTTTTGTTGACTGAAAAGATGCTGGTTGGGCCTTGAGAGGCACTTCATCAGGGGCCAGCAGCATCTGTTGGAACTTGTAAATGGAAAGAGTTAAACAGCAAATGCTACAGATGATAATATTGGTCATTAAGTAATTGAACAAGGGAATTTCAGTGAATACTGAAAAACAAGCCTGGAGGAGCAGAGACTTTGCAAAAATATTTTTTAAAGCTAAGTGTTCCACTTCGGCTCATCTCTACCTTTGAGAGTATTGGATCCTGTTATGCAGCATGACAGGTACCTTTTCACACTGCTGCCTAACTGTTAACATTTAGAATACAGTAATTTGTGAAAGGTCAGTATATTCTCTTAGAAGTTCTTGTAATGTCTCTATGTGACTTCAGAAGGAGCCCCCCAGCACTTGTCCAAGCAGAAAGTGTATCTAACAAATAGCTTTTAATGTGATTATATTGCTTATTACACTGGTTTTGAACTTGGGCCCCAAAGAAGCCTTCCAAAGCATTGGTTTTCAATTTGTGGACACTTCAGGGAGTTGACGACAGAGAAAGATTGAAAACCACCACTGTGTAGTATATGCATAAATAGCTTTGGATATACTGCAGCAAAAATTCACAAAGTAAAAACGTTGGGGTTTCACAAAAGCAGACAAACTAACTAGCTAAACCTGCTGTGCTTCTGCCCATAGACATTGCAGAAATAAGCAGGTGAAGTTTGAGGCTTGGAACCACTGCTGATGGCGGTAGGCTGAAGTACAGTGTGTATTTCAGCCTGGATGTAATTACTTCTGGTTGCTTGCTTTTTGCTCACTCCAGAGCCTTGTTTTTGCAGATGGACCAGCTGCGTATCCAGTCCCGGTGCAGAACACCAAGCCACTACTTACTGTCAGCTTCACATCGGGAGACATCAGTTTAATGAACAACTATGACGACTTGTCTCCTACTATCATCCGCTCAGGGTTGAAAGGTACAAAAGGAAGCCATTTCACCCCCTTCCTATGCTCTGTTTTTCTTGTATATTTAGGTTGTAGTGTAGGTTATGTTTTTGCCATTGTCTCTCCTAACCCAGGAGCACCCGGCCACCGTTATTGCCATTTCCAGCGGTGACACCTGCTGGTGGAAGAGCAGCACTTGGCTGATACAGTTCCTGTGTTTGAAAAAATGGTTACATTTTTGAGATCGTGGTTTTATGGCAGTTTTGTAGAGCAATTGATGTGTTTGCTATTTTTCAGCTGAATGTGCTAATATGTTTATGCTTCTTTGTGTGAATGCCTCTGCTACGTAACACTTCCTTTGTATGTTTAATTCACAAGGTCTCCTCCCATGCTTTTGGTAACCAGGTATGAATTGCAATGCTGCTTTGACTCCCACAGATTTGGAAAACTTGCTAGAATTATTAATTATCAAGAGGCAAGTTATTCTGAGAGAAGGAAAATTCCACTAATTAATTACTATACATCTTGCTAAGTGATGAGCGCAGATGTTTGTACTATCACTATTCCATGTAAAATCTTTAATTCACATTGAAGTTTTTACTGTTCTTACCTATCAAAAAAGTGCCTTACTTTGCCGGCACTCTCAGTACAAGTTACGGTGCTTTGCCTGCAGAGACGTTCTAATTCACTATGGCACATAAGCACATACTTACATATAGGTTCCATTTGATTCTTTTTCATCTCCACCGGTAAATCAGCTTTATATTAGATTTAAAAAAAAAAAAAAATTAAGCCGTTGGAGCAGACTTTTAGCTGGTTTGTAACAGCAGGATATTTGTGGTGAAAAGTTGCCCTAACACCAGCCCAGTAGTTTTGGGGTGATCCACTATGTAGGATCCACTAGCCTTAGGAGGTAAAAAAATCACCTTTGAGGTTTCTTTTCCACTCCTGTGTCCATCTGTGCCAACACAAGAAGCACATGGCTGGCAAAATGTAGCATCATGAGGCAACCCTATGGTCCAGAAAACTTCTTCAGCTGAAAGGATGCCTAAAGTCCAGGAAACCGGAGCCAATTTAGAGAAGCTCTTGTAATATCCACTACCGAGTCTGCCTAGAATCTCTACAGTATTATAGTAACGAGGGTAGGGAGCAGTCTTGAGTTGTCATCTAGTCTAGCTTTCAGCTGGAAACAGTAGGAGGAACAAACCCTGTCTTATTCTCTGTTTAGACGTGCAGAGCTCTGTCTTGCTGAGGATGTCTGTCCTGTTTCTCTTTCCCCATTGACTTTCACTAATGGAAGAAAGATCCTTTAATTACGTCACCCTTCTCTAGCAAAATATTTATGTGCAAGCTAGAGTAGAAATGTTCTTATGAATTGTGAACTGGGCTCCATCTTTTTCATCAGTAGACAAAGAATGTGCAACATCTTGCTGGATTGGGAGCGTGTGTGAGAGAAAGGTGATTGGGATATCACTGTTGTTTTGAAGCATTGTACAGTGGAAAGTATTTTACATATAGTTTTATATAGATGTACACATTTTCTGTATCTTCTTACCAAGATTTTTCTCAAGTGATTGTAATTTTACTGGTGTTTATCACATGCAAGAATGTATGAAACCGCCCAGCTCATGGTCTCCATCTTCTCCAGCCACTTTGTATTCTGCTGAGAGTGGATGGTCTTCAGTACTGTGTGTGAGTCTTAATTCATGTGTTTCTGTTTAAAATCTGTAAGTATTGCTTTGTGGTCTCTGCAGCGGATGGCCTGGTCTTTATGGGCTGCTGTAGGCTACTCAATGTATTTTTAAAGCAGGCAACTATAAAACTATTTCAAGCATTACCAATATATTTTTCCTGTTCTAGTAGCTTTGCATAGCTGTCATTTTACTGGGAGTATTTGTATTAAATTGATGCAGAAAAATATTTGCTGTTGGATGAGAATTTGTTTACCCAAACACAAGTTCTTCTTTTCATCCAGCTTGAACACTCCTGGAAATTTTATCAGTTCTAGTGGAAGTCCTGAACTGTTCAGTTGTATCCTTTTTTTATGCTTTTTAACTCAGTGATTCTCAGTACACTGCAACCTGCAGAGCTGCTGAACTGCATCTACTAGTTGTACTAATTAGCTACAAGTATTACCTGCAGAGCTGTTGCACATTTAGAGTGCTATCTATTCAAGGTTTGCTGATATACATGCCTGTAGTGGCTGGCAAGTAGTTTTGAGGGATGGCTCTGATCCACTGATTAACTTGCAGACCGTTAGTATAGATGAAACCTTCATCTGATTTCTAATCTCTGTGCTTGCGCTGAGACCTAGTTATCAGTTGAGCTATTTTACACCAAGGTTCAATAATCATTGAAGACCCCGTTGGCAGTGCAAGCGTGCTGTAGAGCCACTCTGTCCCAGGAGGATGCTGCAGCCCACGTCCATCCCTTTGCTGCCTTTGCAGCAGCCTAATTCTAGGTGTTTAGAGAGAGAGAGAGAGAGAGAGAAAAAACTGCTGGACACGGTAATCACTCCTCTTCCTCTTGGTATGGGGATCGGCTGAAAGTTTTACCTGAGGACATGTATTCAAAGGAGACTGTTTTTTTCACTTTGGTACTTGTGTAGTTAATCCAGTTACCAAAAGTGGAGTTGATCAGCTTGTCTCATTGGTTTCTAACCTGCCTATCATTATACTCTCTGAGAAAGATTAATAAATCCCATTGCAAATTACTTAGAGGGCTGAGGACTAAGAGGAAAAAAGAGGCATACAGTGCCTAGCTGTGGAAAAAATCACAGAATCGTAGAATGGTTTGGGTTGGAAGGGATCATCTAGTTCCAACTCCCTTGCCATGGGCAGGGACACCTTCCACTAGACCAGGTTGCTCAAAGCCCCATCCAGCCTGGCCTTGAACACTTTTAGGGATGAGGCATCCACAGCTTCTCTGGGCAACCTGTTCCAGTGCTTCATCACCCTCACAGTGAAGAATTTCTTCTTTATATCTAATATAAATCTACCCTCTGTCAGTTTAAAGACATTACCCTTTGTCCTATCGCTACATGCCCTTGTAAAAAGTCCCTCTCCAGCTTTCTTGTAGGCCTCTTCAGATACTGGAAGGCTGCTATAAGGTCTCCCCAGAGACTTCTCTTCTCCAGGCTAAACAACCCCAACTCTCTCAGCCTGGCCTCATAGGAGAGGTGCTCCACCCCTCTGATCATCTTTGTGGCCCTCCTCTGGACTCAATCCAACAGGTCCATGTCCTTCGTATGTTGGGGGCCCCGGTGCTGGATGCAGTACTCCAGGTGGGGTCTTACCAGAGCAGAGCAGAGGGGCAGAATCACCTCCCTTGACCTGCTGGCCACGCTTCTTCTGATGCAGTCCAGGATATGGTTGGCTTTCTGGGCTGCAAGCACACATTGCCAGGTCATGTTTAGCTTCTCATCAACCAACGCCCCCAAGTCCTTCTCCGCAGGGCTGCTTTCAATCCATTCTCTGCCCAGCCTGTATTTGTGCTTGGGATTGCCCCAACCCACATGCAGGACCTTGCACTTGGCCTTGTTGAACTTCATGAGGTTTGCACAGGCCCACCTGTCAGGCCTGTCAAGGTACCTCTGGACAGCATCCCTTCCCTCCAGCATGTCGACTGCACCACACAGCTTGGTGTTGTCAGCAAACTTGCTAAGGGTGCGCTCAATCCCAGCATCCATGTTGCCAACAAAGATGTTAAACAGCGCTGGTCCCAATACCAACACCTGAGGGTTGTATTATTATTATAAAAATTGTATTATAAAAATTATCTTGGGGAACATGCATCTTGCCTCTGATATGTACAGAAGCATAATTCCCATGAGAAATATCAGAAGGTTGAAATAATACAAAACCATTTTAAACTGCACATGAAAGTCCCTGAAAATGACAAGTTGACAACTTGAAACAATTTTGAGATCCCTCCTGCCAACTCTCATTTCTCTCCTGCTTCTTCATTTGAAGACAGCTTCTCGCCCACAAATGTCTTCAAAAGGTTCTTGGCAGATTGAGCATCCCAGAGCACAAAAGTTTTGTCTTTACCTTCACTTTGTCTCAGCACAAAATAGCTGCCTTTCACCTCCCATATAAGAGTAAAAAGGTTTAAAGACTGGCTCAGTATTCCTTGCACATGCAAATCTGCCTCCGAATCACAAGCAGAAACACAAAATACTGGTTTAGTGCTCTTGCTGAAGTGTGACAAAGAGCTGGAGGGTATAAGGATTTGAAATTAGCATCCCCAAATTAAGCTGTGGGTGTTCCTCATCATGAGGTGCCTGTAGGAGAAGTAACTCATATGTATATTCATATCCATGTATATGAGAGACTAAGCAATTCCTGTGTGCTTCTGGCAATCTCCTGCTAGACATGAGTAGATTTTCACAAGTCATGTGTCAAAAGAAAACATATGACATGGAGGCCATCTGTATTTATGGACAAAAATCCAAAAATCTTTCTAGTTTGGTGTTAAACTAAAATATAACTCTAGTTTGAGTGGTACTAAAAGTTATATTCACAGCCGGTGAGAACATGAGGCATTGCCAAATATGCTGCCATTTTGCCCTGTAGGCCATTCCAGACAAATACTCTTTACTGCTTTCCTTGTCAGTGATGTTATTTATCTGCATATTAACTTAATTCCAGTTATTTACCCCAAAGATGTGGGTAGGATCTTCCACATCAGTTTTACCATCTCTAATAAATTCTTGTACTTAGGGAGCAACCACTGGTTACATTCAAGACTTACCACAGAGAAAGAAAAATGATTGGTTTTACACTTTTTTTGCAATTTACAAAACAGAAAGAGAGAGTCATTCTCAGAAGTGCATATGCAGCAGATTTGCTACTATTTCGATGAAAGGATTTAGGTTTCTAAGTACTTAAGTAACCTTTGAGAGCATGATTTAGCTGTTCAAGTCATGTTGTAGCATCTGGAAATGCTGTTCCTACTGATTCTAATCAGTGATTATTGCAAACTGTCTTTGCAATTTCAGATGTGGTGGTACAGTGGTGTACACAAGGGGACCTACTTGCAGTAGCAGGCATGGAGAAGCAAAGCCAGCTAGTTGACCTCGGCAATGGTTCCCTGTTGAAAAGCGCACTTGTCAAGTTCTACAATGTGCGTGGGGAACATATTTACACTCTGGAGACACCTGTGCAGGTAGGAGGTATTTTTTAAGTCAGTTCTCAGTGCTTTGCTGACATGCTTTTCCCACATCAGTTCTTTGGTATAGACCTGCAGTGTGAAAAGGTTTACAAAACGTCCTGAACACGTTCTAAAATATGATATAGATAAAAATGCACTATAAAAAAATTACTGTTTGCATTAAGGTAGACATCCAAGAGTGCATCTGTTTCGAAGAATGACTATTCTAGGTATTGTGCAAATATATAATGAGAAACAGTCTGTTTCCCAAAACCATTGGGCTACGAACAGACAAGATAGAAAAAGGAAATTCTCTTGTTTTACGGCTAAGCGACTGAGGAGAAAAAAACTGGATAACTTGCTTGACATTGTAGTAGAGCCAAGAACTGGACAAAAATATTCCAAGTCCAATGTCATAACAAGATTATTCTCTCTTTGTTATTGCTGTAATTTTCTCATGTACAATCAGTGGATCTGATGCAATATTTTACTTTTTACGCCATCAGATGAAGAAGGATGAATCAGAAAGTCTTGTTTCTGTTTCCACCTTCTGTAGAGACTTTCACTGTAGCCTCGGTCGTGTTACTTGACAAGTAAATGTCAACACGTGGTCTGTGTGCTGCTTAGGAGCAGAACATGCTTCATAGGTGTTCACTGATATTTCAGAACCCAGCTGAATGTCACTCTACAGTTTATTTCATTTTCTGCAGAATAGGGATGACTCTGTTCTGATTTCTGACTATACTAATGAAAATTACTTGATTTATAATAGCTTTGAAATCTAAAAGTGAAGGAAAATGCTACAGATATATTTAGTTAGTTATGTTTAATGATGATACCGTTTATTATCATTTCTTTTTCAGTACCCTGATCTGGGATGGATACAAAAGGATGATGTAGTAAACCAGCTGCTAAGCTTTTGTGTTTGCTTATATTTAGCATTAACCTGTGCTTATTAACGTTAGCAGTCTAATTTAGATAGAATTCTTTAGTTTTGTAATGTATAAAATAATGTTCTCTAAAGCCAACCTAAATATGTACAGTGATGTCTAATGCTGATTTAGGTATCTAAAGGACTTACCCATACATACAGCTTCATTGTCTTAAACATAGCCCTTCCAGCTAAGTAGCACAGCCCTTTCCTCTTTGGATCGATTCTGGAGAAAACGTATTTATACCCATGTTGCTTATTCCCAGACCAGGTAAAAACCAACCCCTGTTACTTCAGTACCAGAATACCGTATGTCCATGTTAGATGTTGAACCAGTGTAACACTCTGGTGTCGAGTCGTGAAATCAGGCTGTGGTTTGAGCAGTGGAACTGATGGGGTCAGGTTGCCTTAAGGTGTGCGTGTGTGCCAGATCATCTCTTACTGCTCTGTCCCTAACTTTGTTCCAAATCGCCTCAAACGCCTTCATTTCCTCTAGTTCTCCCTATATCCCACCAACTTTTTTTCACCTTTTCAGCTCTTCTTTCTCCTCTACTTAATCAGCTGGGAGAAAGCGCGTATTGTGGCTGACATGAGGGCTAATTATTCTGCCATTATATGAGTACATAGGACAACTGACAGGTCATACAGAACAGGTAACTGCCAAGTTCATACTGACGTATTTCTCATAGTGACAATATTAACATGAGGCTCTCTGCTCTTTCCAGCTGCTAATTTTCACTGAAATTGCAGCATTTTAACATCATGGAGATTTCTTCCCCCTTTGTCAACTTCAGATGAAAAGCCAACAGCTTCAGAAGTTGTAAGCCAGGTTGGAAGTGAAGGATGGGGGGGTGGCAACCACCAATTAATAACGCAATCATGGAGTCTAATTTCCGTAGGAAACCAGGGTAAAAATAACATTCAAACTGATGTATTTATATTTATTAAAAAACTGTGTGCTTAAACCTGCCTAAAATTAGAGCCACTCCTCTTCTTTCATTAGTTAGTGTTTATTCTCTTTATTTAGTGCATTTAAATTCCCGTTTACTCAGCTGCAGGAGGAAGTGAGGGGGTCTTTCAGAAGGACACCTGTATCTGCTCATGTGGACTTAATGCTTCTATGTATTTGAATGCTGGTCTAACAGTATTACCAGCTAAGTGACAGGTATGCTAGAACATTGCTAAGTATTTGGTTTACTAACAAAACCAGATTAAAAAAACCCTGTTGCAAAAAAAATTGCTAGTAACTTTTGTTATTCTGTGTCTCTGCTCCAAAGATGTATATGTAAAGATGACAGAGTGAGTCAGTGGTCCCAGTAATTTGTCTGATGACAGATTCATCAGAGTAAATGAATTTGTTTTCTGTACCATGACAGTCAGCCTTGTAATGGGATTTTATACAATTCATCACTGGTTATTGAAGAAAAGAAAAGAATTTCCTCATTTCGAACTCTTCTGCTAAAACTGTTTCTTGTGAAGCAAGCAAATGTGTGACTGGAAAAGCACATTTATTCTAAATGGGCGTTGTTCTGAATATAAAGGTCAAAAAAGGTAAAGCAACAACGAACATAGAAAATAGAGGGTTACAGGTGCAAAACTGATTTTCCATGTGGTCCTCTCTCCCAATTCTTTGATAAAGCAGACATCTGAAAATTTTATCAGTAAAATATACTGATCTGTTTTTGTTTCTGCTCTTTGTCTGTCCTGTCTTTGGTAGGATATTCAGGAAACAAGAGATTTTATCATTTATAACAAAACTCAGTCTAAAACTGATGTAGGATTTATACGCAACTTGGCTGGAATGTTACCTAACATAAAGTCACTGCAAACCCCAAGGTAGAACAGATTTGGGTACTGCAGGTTACTCATCTTGATGATGACTGTTGACATGGATCCCTTCAAGGTGCCACCTTCTCCTCCAGCTTTAGTATGGTTTTGGCATCCTCCATCTCATTTGATTAACTCACTTAAGCTCTCACCTTCCGTGTAGGATTTTATGGTTCATAAACCTAGTTTGCTGACTATAAAACCCTAGACAGGGAAATCACACTTGTTTAGAAGTATCCTAATGAACGCAGTAGCTTTGCATGAAAAATAACACTCATAAACAGAGTGGTAGAGTTAGCGTAGTGTAAAAGTATCTCTTGTTTCCTGCTCTGGGGCTTCAGCCTGCCACCCTGACATGCTGCAAGAATATATTTGCAGAATATAGTGGAAAGAACTGAAAAAGCATTGGTAAGGGTTGGGCAAATGTTGAACTTCTGCTACACAGAATCAAACTGTTTTGAACCTTGAAAGAATGATGAACAAATTTCAGAAGGGACTTCAGAAAGTCACACCAGACCTTTATCGTATTAGAAACAATTATAGAAAAACCAGGTCCATCCTGTGACCAAGGACTTGATTTTATAAATGAAGAGTGTATCTTACTTGTTTTATAAATAAACAGCATATCTGAAAGGCTGTTGATCAGCTGATAACTATTCAAAAATATACTGTCAATTTCTATAAAACTTAGCTCTTGCTATGCTTGCCCTTGTGTACACAAACACTGACATGATGAACCAAAAATGTGTCCAGTTCTTTTAGCTGGCAGTTTTTTCATGGTCTTGTGATTACAACAGCAGGCTGCCCTGGTGCTCATAATTTTTTATTGGAAAAACGTTAATTTCTTATGTTCTTTGTTAAATCCTCATAGCACTTCCCTGGCATCAAGCAGGGATGAGAATAATCAACTCATTCAAGACTGTTTTACAGTCTTGCTAAAATTGTTTCCCGGAAGTGCTGCAACCCAGTTCTGTCATTTCAGAATTCCTCATCTGATGTGCAGACAGGTCTTTATTATATCAGTTAACCATACCTGCTGTCATAAGGCTCTCTTCTGAGTGGATGATCTTCTGCTTCATATCTTCCCATCTGAACTTTAAACAGAGGAGTCTCCTGCAGGATCACTTCAAAATTACCTGCCAACTTTACCAAACCTGTGAAATTATTCCGTCTGATGTTGTGGCTTATATTTTGGTTCCTTCCTTGCTTTTTATAATTTTCTTTCCTATATGTCCCAGAGAGGACCAGGGGAACAAGAACATGGATTTTGAAATCATGATGCTGATCTCTTTTATACACCTATAATCCTAGAGTAAATTTACATTATCTTACGATTTTATACTACTGTGTAACTGGTGTAAGAACAGATTAAACCTCAAGTGCAATGAAGAAGAAGGATAAGAGTGAACTGAGCCCTGTATGTTCCAGAATCAGCTGTATAGGCCACAAGATTAGGTGCAGAAAAGCTGTGATCACATTTTTATCAGTGTAGTATTTTTAAACCCTAATTCAAAGTGGTGTACCAAAGGCTAAATCTTTGTGGGAGAGATTTCCAGGACTCTTTGAGAAGACGACCCACTTGCTCTAAACCTGCTGCTGTCAGCAGCAGCCTTCACAGCATTTCACGGGCTGCTTCTCTACTGCCAGTCCTGACATCTGAATGGATAGATTTAAGATTATGTGGTCCTGCAGAAACCTGGTAGTTGTGTAGAAGCTATTTTACTAAGGCCTGAGAAGGAGGCTGCCATTTTAGGTTAAATTCAGATCAAAAGGCTTTGAGAGAAGAGGCTGACTTTTATGTTACCCAGCTGAGCTGACCTTGCTTACTTTGTCTTCATTTATTTCACATAGAGTGTTCGGGTTTGTTGCTTCTGAATTAATGTTACCTTTCATGTGTATCGCCTGAAATTAATCCTATTTAGTTGTTATTGGATGACAACAAAGCTTCAAGAAGAGTTTATTTTCTTACAGAAAGAGAAACAAGAGCAACAGTTTAGAACTAGCTGGTGAAACGTTCTTTGGTATATCAGTAAGGACCTTGATGTTTTCCATATAGGCCATAAGATCATCTCTGACTGCTGCAGAAATGGGTCATGATCAGGACTGGAAAATGGAGACACTTGTCTAAGCAAAGACTCATTCTGCTAAAACGAAATCTCATTGTTGTATTGAAATCTAAAAAAAAAAAAATTACTGTAGAAACAGGGTGTAAGGATCATCTGCAAATCAAATAAGAGTTTGCTGCATGAAGAATCATCTAAAGCCACAGCAGGGTAATTTCTTACCACATCGTAGTCTTTATTGCTTTTATCACCATCAATTCTTACTAGTTAATGTTATTCCCACTGTAAATATGTGGAACAGAAGAATGAAGAAGTTATGCAGCAGCCATCCATGAATGCTGTGGCAGTAGAGATGTGCACACAATTCACAAGAGCTGGGTGAGCACTGCAGCCATTGCACCTTCCAGCTTCTCTCTGAAAAAAGCAGAGGGAAAAATGCATGTCTCCACATCAGCAGTCTTAAAGTGAGAGAAAGCAGGCAACGTACGTCAGAGTCTGTCTTACACATACCATTCACTAGATTCTATTTTGCAGTTGGGTTCTTTCTCCTGAGAAAAATCCCACTTGTTACTGGGCTTTCTGCCCTGGAATACCTTTTGTATTGCATTACCAGTGGGACTCCCAGTGCCAGCAGACAAGGGATGAGCGCAAGCAGCAGGCAGGCCCCATGGCTCAGGATTTCTGAGCTCAAGGCAGGCAGCGAGAATCAGCTTGAACAGTGTTTTCATTGACTGAACTGTATACAAGTGATGAAAGGTACCTAAATTATGTTCTCTCCTGTAAGAGAGACAGATGAGTGACTTATAAGAAGCAACCACAGAGCTTGAGCAAGAATATCCATTCCTGCATGCTTTTCTAAGGGGAGTCAACATCCCAGCTGGGAATAGAGCCTTGAGTAGATATAGCTGACTTTCAAGCTCACTCTGAAGAAAATGGCAAAAGAGCTCTTTGTTGGCCACTTTTTGAGATGTGTTTTTTGTCAATATTTCTCTTGAAGAGAGATAAAGAGATAAAACATCTCTTTTTTTTGTCCTTTAGCCAGTTATTTCTAATATATAATTGTCATAGAGCTGAATCCTATCTATGTGTAGAAGTTCAAGGGTTTTTTCCAGGATTTTTTTTCCTACATGTTTGTATTTAAACCCTGGAATTCATTCAGGTATTTACAGTTTGTGCTGGGATTTTTCAAAACCTGATGGGATTTTTATATGCAAATTGAGATTAGAAATTATCATTAGACGTTATATTTGTAGCTGCATTTTCTTGTTCCTAGCAGAAAAAAAACAAGTGTGCAAACACAGAAAATAAAATTCTTCTGTGCTAGGATCTGCTTGTTTATTTTCTAATAGGTGCAATATGGGTATCAACAACTTTTTTCCTTCCTTTTTTTGCTAAAACAATGCAAATAAGTGGATGCATTATGAGGAGCAATACTTTTGCATTGGGCATTGGAGTTCAATCGTGTTTTCTCAGCAGAGTTTGGAAGGAAAGCTGTGGTGAGCTCCTAACTGACTTACTGCAGTAATTGATTCATATCCCTTGTCCTTCAAGGGAAAGAGTGAGAAGCGTAGCTATTGAAAAATATTATTGGAGCAGTACATTTAAAGGTCAGGTCAGATCTGACATTTGAGTGATCTTTTATTTCTCCAAGCCTGTAATGACAGAGTAATTTTCCCTGAACCTCATCTTAAATCTTAGCCCTTCACTGTAAAAGAAGTATTGTTGGATACTAGGCTTGAAGAGTACTGGGGGACTGACCATTCCGTAGAAAAGGCAGGCAAGGCATGTCTGGTGAATCAGTAAGCAAAGAGAAACCAGTATGGTACAAGCAGTCTTTGATGAGATTGAAAATATTAAGATTAAAACATGTGAGGTGTGTGGGGAGACTAAATGTACAAATGTAGGAGTAGAAATGTCGTGATTTACAAACAGTACAACACTTGTAGGTATCATGTGTGTGCGCGTGTATTTAAACATGCACCCACTCACATATTGTTTACATAAAAATACATAAACAGAATATAAGAGAATCAGACATTCAGAAGTTTAGAAGATGGCTGAACTATGGTTGCCTGTTGGGAAACGGTGGTGAAATCATGCAGTGAGGCAATGCCTTTCGACTTCTGACTTTCTACTCTTCCCCAGTTCCACAGTGCTGCGTTGCCAGAGGCCCCACCCAGCATTTGAAAGCTTCTGAAAAACCTGCTCCTTGGGAATATGTTTAAGATTGCAAAGGTTCTTGCACTGGTGCTGTCTGCATCTCTGCTGTTCTCTGCATGCAGTGGTAACCTGAGGAGAGAAGTGGTTTCATTTGAGGCTATTTGGATGAACAGAGGCCTATCTGAGTGTGGTGTGTTGGGTTATAATAGCTGCAATACTAGATTTCATGGTAGGGCTATCTGGGCGAGCTGTATTGGATTATGATAGCTGGGATATTAGACTTCTCTTCTGGTATTAAGCTCTATCCAGTAAATAAACATTTGTGTGCTAAGTCACATACTTGTTTGTTCCTATACTGTATTTATAGGTAAGCTTTAGTTGATGCAAGGTGAACAGAAGGATGTGGTTTGCATCCCACGGGAACGCTCAGGTAGATAGTTCTGCCCATACTGGGTTTCAGCCTTTGGGGAAATCAGGGTCACTTCTACTGATGCCTTTCTCAGGCTGTTATATAGTAGATGTGGCAGGTACCTAACTTGTGTCAGTGCCTTTTCAATTGCATTTATTTTGCAAGCAGTTTGAACTGTCTCATTACTGCCAGACCGTGTGAGGACTGAGCCACACTCTCAAATCATGAAAATACCAGTCAGTCAGGGATACTCTATGTGATCTCTGATCAAATTTAAGGCTCTGTCCCACAGATTACGGTTATGACAAGCATGTAATAATTATTGATGGTACACAAAGGATTTCTCAATTCTTTTGAAGTTCTCTACTACAAAATGCCTTTAGCAATTACTGCGAAAATCACAAGGTTCACATGTTGCTGCTTTCTATTTGCATATCAGTCAGCCTTAAAGTTTGTGCCTCTGTGGAAATGTGTGTGTGTGTGTGGTGTTGCCTAGATGTAATGAAAATGACGCTTCTTCATTCCTCCTGCTTTAAAACCCATATTTTCCTTGAAATTTAAATCTAGGATGACATAGGAGGGGAAGATCTTTTCTCTGAAAAAGTTTTTGTCCAACCCTTTATCTTGATGACAGACATTGATACAGTGCTGTGCAGCTGCATTTTGCTTCGTATCATTCACATTAAAAGTTTCTCACCTTTAAGCATCTTGGATTTGTAACTGAAGGGAAAGCTTTTGTCCCCAGACTAGATTAGTAACTTCTGGTCTGATCTAATCCAGCTATCTGGGTACCACGTTACTAGAGAGGAGTGGATAAAAGTTACTACTGATGGTGCCTTGACCCTTATCTTCTGTATAGTTAATTCTTGTTTTGTGCATCTTGTGAAGAGCAAAGATACTCCGAAGAGACCCTGACCTTTCAGCAAATACAGTTCATAATTTAGATGAAAAACATGTTTGCATAAACTTTCGAGTGTCACGGATTGTGAAAAGAAGGGAGCCCATCACAGGAAGGAGTAAATCTTTTGTAGTTCACTGATTACAGCCTGCTGCACGGTATTCTTCATGGATTGAGAGTTTCTTCTTTACTCTGTGTTGTTTATTTGTATAGAGATAGCAGCTACAGGATTGAAATTCCATACAGTATGTGTATATATACAAATGCAGATGCTTTGTGACACAGAAAGCAAGAGATGACTGGTGGCACAGACTGGTGCTTTACATGAAAAAGATGGGGTTTAGGAAGAGAGTTTAGAGAGCTCCTCACAAGCACAACTCAGTATTCTCACATGAACTCTTAATGTTCATGCAGCAGGGAATAATGTCTAAAGCAGCGTTTGAGTTGTTTATTGTTATTCTGCTCCGCATTCTGACACTTAGTACCAGTCACCCCTGACTCTTTCTGTTTTTACTGTCATGAATTTAGACAATTCTGAGTGCAGACAAGCAGAAGACAAAAGGCCGTTCTGTTTTGTTCCTGGTGCTCTTTCAGAGCTCACTTCCTCTGGGGATAGTTCAAGAGATACTGTGCAGCAGAAGACTCAGTGCAAGACAAGAAAGCCAACTGGGTTTTGTCCACTAGTTTACCAAGTGTCTCTGGGCATATAATTTAACTTTTCAGTTGTAAAATGTGAGCTGTTACCAATGGATAAGGATTGATTAGGTGACTGAAAAAATCATCTGGATAGGGCATCAAAAGATCCTGCTTTTTAACACTGCATGACTCCAAAGTCACTTATCCTGTCTAGGTAATGAATTTGATAGACAATTCCTTGTGTGAAGAGCTTTAAGCCTTGTGAGTAAAAAGCACTGTATAAACATCAACTGCTGCTATCAATAATTTCAGATGTTCACATTCTTCTCCCTTTTTATGGGCAAGAGCGTGTACTTACAAGTTTCTGGAAGATTTAGGGTGACATGATTGGTGCTGAATTCATGTGATCACTTGCTGTGCAACTATCTTGGAGAAAGTACAGGCTCTTCTTCAGTGGTATCCTTTTCCTCTCCATGCAGCGTCCCATCATCTCGATCTGTTGGGGTCACAGGGATTCGCGCCTGCTGATGGCTTCCGGACCTGCATTATATGTTGTCAGAGTTGAGCACAGGGTCTCCAGTCTGCAGCTGCTGTGCCAGCAAACCATCGCTAGCTGTCTGCGGGATGACAAGGACATCAGCAAACTGACCCTGCCCCCTCGGCTCTGCTCGTACCTCACCACTGCCTTTATACCAACAATCAAGGTAAAATGAAAGAAGTGTGTGTGTGAGGAAGAGGAAAGGGTTGCTTCATTTCCCTCCTGTGGTGCTCCTAAGTGACAATGGATAAGTTTTAAGATATTATAATTATCGTAATTATAATTTTAAAAGCTTGATTAAGGGTCATTTCTGTCCTCTTCAAGAGCCCACTGATCCATTTGGTGCCTATTAAAATCTGAAAAGAAGGCTCACGCATGCTGATCTGCATTATTGCATGGGGATGGCCTTTCCAAGGACATCCCAAGGATAAAATATACTGGTGACTCACAAAGACTTCTGGAGAAGCTCACACTGATAATACTGCGTCACAGTTGTAAGAGAGACTCACAGTGGTAAAACTGTTGCCTCCCTACTTGTTACATGAGTCCTTATATTGCCAGGGAGGTTATACTTAAGACCTGTGGCTGCCCAAATATTTCTGCTGACAGTGATTTCTGCTAACCTTACTGCTCCAACAGTGCTGTGGAAAAATGAACTAGATATTACGCCTTTTCCTATACTGCTAGCAGAGCCATCTGCTCAGCCCCTTTGTTTCATGGTTTTGCCCTCAGGATTTCTGAACTCTTTATCACAGCCTATAAACTGCAGCATTAGCTGGTAAATGCCCTACATTCAAACATATTTTTGTGTTACGTATTTTTTGTGTATGTGTTACAGCATTCTTTTGAACTGTTTCAGGTCCTTGTTAAAACAATGCAGAGGTAGAATAACTAATTTGAAATCAGTGGAGTTGGCCCAGCTTAAATGAGAACAAATTATGCCTATAAAATAATGATTCAGCACAGTTCCATTTGGATACTACTAATCAGGGCAATTTGTGCATCTGTGAAACACACCATTTGCCAGAGAAGAGCAAATGCCTTGCTGTAACCATAACTCTTCAGTCTGCAAAGATACGGAGTATTTAACAGACCAGTGGTTCTCAGTTCTTTTTATCAGGCCTACTTCTGCCCAGGATGCTTTCCACGTTGTCCCAGAGCCACCCCTGCAGCTCTCTAGAGCATCAGTGATGCTTGCTTGTCTGTTAGGGAACGCAGGGGATGGGATGGGATGGGATGGGATGGGATGGGATGGGATGGGATGGGATGGGATGGGATGGGATGAAGGCAGCAGTTGGCTGTAGCAAGGCTGGGAGCCATGACAGGGATCAGAGGGGCAGAGGCAGTACAGGGGCACATCATTGCCGACAACCCTTCCATCACCTCCTAGAGGGAATGCTGTGGTGGGGAGCAGTCATGGGGCTGCATAGCTGAGAGGCTGAAGCAGGGTTCCCAGAAGCCATGTGCCCCTGCTGATTCATGGGTGTTTCTGGAGCCTCCTCAGCACTGCTTTGTACTTTGCCCTGGCTCTCCCCCAGCCACATACTCCCACCTACATTGTCAGCCATGCCTCCAGTGCCTGGCAAGGCACCCTCTTCCCTGCAGACATTCCTCTTTGCCCTCCAGCTTGCGGACTACATTATAGATCACTCCTCAACCCATATCTATCTCACCAGGCTAAGGAGGCTCCTTTTTTCCCCTACATTTTTTTTTCTTGTACTTTCATTCTGAAAGAAACTGTGTTAGTGTATACACATTAGTAGTATTTATGCACTACAGGCTATATCATCCTAGACAAAAGTAGTCCAACTGCTTTAGGACTGAGCTTTTCATGGATTAATACAGTGTGCTGGCAAGCAGGGCAAAATAGTTTTTACTTTCATTAAAAATAATCCAGCCACCGAGCCAGGAAACACAAAATTGCTACTCTGCCCTTAACTGGTTTAGTGGTGGACTTGGTAAAGTTAGGTTAATGGTTGGACTGGATGATCTTAAAGGCCTTTTCCAACCTAAACGATTCTGTGATTCTATGATTTCTCCACATGGCACGCAAATAGGCCATCAGCAAAGATGGGTCATTGCTTGGAAGCGATATAAGAAGTACAAGCTTCTTCCAGAGCTGACAGCATTGTAGCATAGTGGCATAGCATGTACCAATACTAACCAGGAATGGGAACCTGAGTGGCCAAGTTCTCTTGGAGGGCCAGCAAGAGACAAGATGCTCTGAGACTTAGACTTGACCACATTACCCAAGTTAAAAGAGAAGTTTGTGATAGAGCCAGGACTTGAAGACAGGTTTGTTGTCTAATTCAGTGCTCTAACCACAGGTCCAACCTTCCTTTTTGATGTAACTAGTTTTAGTTTTCTGTGTACAGCTGCTTTTGACCTAACTAAATAATACACAGCCACTCTGTCTTGCATGTGGGTCCTGCATAACTCACACAGTGACCTGTACTAATCTTGACCTGGCAAGTTAGAGTTGGGTTCAAATTCAGTTAGTTGTGCTGGGATTAAGTCACCACAGAAAAAAAAAAAAAAAAAAAGAAAAAACAATAACCTACAGGAAACTTTTCTTTCCTTCCTTCATTTAATTAAGCCTCCTATCCCAGACCCAAACAATATGAGAGATTTTGTCAGCTACCCAACAGCTGGTAATGAACGGCTTCACTGCACGATGAAGCGGACAGAAGATGACCCAGAGGTCGGTGGTCCATGTTATACTCTGTACCTGGAATACCTTGGGGGACTGGTGCCTATCCTGAAAGGACGTCGTATCAGCAAGTTGCGGCCAGAGTTTGTCATCATGGATCCTAAAACAGATGGAAAAGCAGGTAGAATTGAATTGTGGCTCTGTGTAAAAAATGATTTAGAAATACTTCAGGTATTAAATCCTCAAGGGTTAAAGAAAATCTATGTAAGCAACATGGAAGATGGCATCTGATTTTTTTTTTCTGATGTGAAAAAAATCTTTAGCGTGACCTAGGCTCAAGCCTCTGAAATTATACCATGCTGTCTTCTGTTTTACAAAAGGGAACTTCTTATAGTGTAGTGACGAATAGATTGCTAATTAGCAGAAAATACACTTTAGTCTCGATTTTGAAGTTGATTGAACGCTATTCACTCCTATGAATCATGTTCACTTGAGTTTGAACCATTGGAAATTTGGAGTTTATACTAGGCAGGGTGAAGAACAGTTAATTTTCTCTGCATGGTTTTATCTCAGCTGCTGCCTGTGGATCAGATTTATGCTTCTGATGACTGATAGTTGTAATTGATATCAGTTTTCTGAAGCAGCACTTACATTTTCTGGGGCCTGTCTTGATAGATGAAATCTATGGAAACAGCTTGATTTCCACTGTGATTGACAGCTGCAACTGCTCGGATTCAAGCGATATCGAACTGAGTGATGACTGGGCAGCAAAGAAATCTCCCAAAATCAGTCGAGCTAGCAAATCACCCAAACTCCCCAGGTAATAATTTATTGGATATTTCTTCTTCTTTTTCCCCAGGTTTTCTTCTTTTCTTTTCTTTTGTTTTTTTTAAACACTGTCTTGACATCTCATACAATTAAAAGCAAACTTCTTTGGGAAGATAGGAGTCTTCTGGAGGAGTGGGGTCCTCTACAGTCTGCAGTTCTAGAGAACTCTCTCAGAGAATTCTCTCAGAGATTGGTGTTGAGGTGGACTTTGCGGAAGGTTCTGGGACAAAAGGTAATGGGAAACAATAGGGCACCACTTGTCCCCAGGCAGTCTCGAAGAAAGATTTTATAACCTCTCCCATCACTGCCTTGGCCACATGTAAACTTTTGCCACCATAGGATATATTTGTCCTTCAGACAATCTGTGTTTTTACCTCCTCTGTGCTTAGGGTCCCTAATCTAGTTAAAGCCTTTATTTCCTCAGGGGTATTTTCAAATTCATTAAGTCCATACATAGGTGACACAGATCCTGGCATAGGCAGCACTGCTGCTGTGGTGACCTTGCAAGGGAGCCTCAACAAACAGATCTTCTGTAACGATATGCAAAATAAGCTTATTGTTCATCTGGTTGCTTTCCTGCCAGCTCTTCGTTATATTCATTATGTACATAGACAGAACCCTCCACCTGCACAGAGCCTCACTGGTGTCTGTGATGTTTCTCATAGGTGCTGGCATCTATCTGCCAGCTTCCTGTTATGGGATTGAGGCCCTGATGCCTTCTAGCTGCAGCTGACACTTTTCCGAAAACCTTATATTATGAGCTTGTCCTAGTATAAGGCAAAGCAAATGCATCCCTTTATATGTGAACATAATGTGTGAAATACTGAAGTTCTAGTTTAGTAGTACCTGACGAAAGAACCATCAGTTCCTGAGCCTAAAACTGAAATGGTGCAGGAAAAACAACTATCCTGCATCCTTGGTTTTCTAAGACCGTACTTCTGAAATGTAACTTTTGGTCATTATTTTTTCTACCAGTGAGCTTTTTCAGGTGCTTGATCTCTTATTCATGACCCTCTTTGTATAGTGGGAGGTAGGAATAACTTTTGGCTTAGAGTAAGAGCACTGACAAAGTCTGTGGATCCTTGGTTTGCTGTACCTAACGTGGAGATCTGCCAGCAGAGGTGTCATGTTTGAGGCTTTGCTCAAAGTCTGCATAGGTGAAATAGCTCAGCCCGACACCTTTTATGGATTAGTGGAGGATATATTGTATCTGGCAGAACTGCTGTAAGCTTTTTTAAATGAATCAGAAAGCATCTGGTCAGAGTTATTGCAAGTGTGTCAGGTCTTATATATCTTTAAATTTGACCCGTAACTCTCCATCCTGTAGACTCTACAGTCTTCATTAGTCACTTAGAGGACACCATACCACTTGTCTTCATTACATCTTTACATTCAAAGACATGAATTTTGTGCATTTTTGTGTGCCTGTTGATGATTCTAATTATTGCTTTATATGCAGAATCAATATAGAAGCTCGCAAATCTCCAAAGATGTCACGAGCTGCACAGGAAATATCAAGATCACCAAGGTTACCAATAAGGAAACCTTCTATTGGTTCGCCAAGCCTAACCCGAAGAGAGTTTCCTTTAGAAGATATTACTCAGGTATTGTGTGCATTGTTACCAGACCTGAGTCCAAATGCATCTCCTTCCAGAGGCAGCAAGTTGTGATATAGATCCAATGATCACCAATAAAAATTTTTTATTTAATTACAATAACTGGATGGAACAACTAGAGAATTGCATCTTCCAGTTCAGTGTTAATGTTTGAAAGAGTCAATGGAATATCAGGCATTGTTTGATAAATCCTGGCACCGCTAACTTCTGTCAATGTGAATCCATGTGAGGAGTGTATGTGAAAATGCTTCTTATTCAGTTTCTCAGAGCTATCCTAATGCCACCATAGTTCTTTGCTTTGCTAGGAATTGCAGAGATATTGAAATGGTTGTTTCAGAGGGCCACATATTCTCTGTTTCATAATTCATAGACTCATAAAATCATAGAATAGTTTGGGTTGGAAGGGACCTTTAAAGGTCATCTAGTCCAACGCCCCCTGCAATGAGCAGGGACATCTTCAACTAGATCAGGAACATGGAATAGCCTTAATTGGAAGGAAGGCAAGGAATTAGCACTTTGTGCTCTTTGTGGTGTTCATGACCTGTGGGTAAATGAAACTTAGCAGGTTGTAGAACTGTCTGGGTTACATATTTTACTAATACCAACCTCCATTCTTTTAATTTTGTTTTGTTTCATTTCAGTTGCTTTTTTCTGCTCTGTCTTTTCACTTTTTCCTTTATATTGAAACATTCTAGATCACTTACATTGCAGCAGTAGATAGGACCAGAAGTCCTTTGAATAAGGCAGGAGACCAGAGGCTTAGATCTTGCTCCTGATATTGACAACTAACTCTTTGCCTTTGAGAAAATCTCTTGGTCTTTCAGATGCCTAATTTGATGACCATGGAAGCAGTGGTTTGGGAAGCTGTTTTGGAAGCTCCAGGAAAAATCTGTTTGTCATCATAAGCAATTAATTACTGTCTTAGTTATTGTTCTGTAAAGTGATTTGTAAGCATAGAACCAAAGGGCAGGGTGTATTACTTTCTGAAATACAGCATAGCCACGCTCTTGTTGTGCAGGAGAAGCAAGTGTCTGAAAACAGACCTATTCTCACTAGGCAGCCATCATGTTGTTCAGTTCTTCAACAGCTTTAATCAGCCTATGTGGCTGTTGTATACATCATTTCTGATAGTGATCAGATATCAAAATGAGACTTTAATGACTGGGTATAACAGTTGCGACATTAGGTACATTAGGCTGTTTCAATGAAATAAAAACAAGAGAAGCTGAAATCACTTGTGATGGCTTGATTGCTCTGCAGGTTTTTATTAGAGCTTGATACAGATTTTATTAGGTGAAAATGATCTTGTTTTTGCTTTGCAGCACAACTACCTTGCTCAGGTCACATCTAATATCTGGGGAACGAAATTTAAAATTGTGGGTTTGGCTGCTTTCCTACCAACTAACCTTGGTGCAGGTAAAAGTAAACTCTATTGATTTTTTGCATGTCAAACTCTTTCTAACAAACAACAAATTTATGTCATGTGATTCTTTTTAAGTGACCAAAAGGCTTTTTTAACAAAGTACTTGTTTTTTACGGACAGCAGAAATTTGATTTTACAAAATTCACTGTAACTAAAAGAGATTAAAATCTATAAATATAATAATGAGATGATCAATAAAATGTTAAAAGTCTCAGCTGTAGTAAAAAGATTAATTAACAGTCAAGCCCAGACCTTTATTTTTACAGTTTATTTGCACAAAACCCGAACAAATATAGAAAATTTTTGCAAGAAGACTGTAAAAGTCGCAGAGTTTAAGTTACTGTAATAGAAATATTTTTAAAACTCAGATTTTTATAGTCATTTAGCTGCTAATTATACCAAAATAATGTTAAAAAAGCTCTTACAGCATCATGCTCAAGATTCTTCAAGTCAGTGCATAGCCTTATATGGTTCTCTTGCTGGAGCATCAGTAAATTGGTAGCCTTCATTAAGTGCAGCAGTTGTCTAGTCTCTTGACCTTCTGTGTATGCCACTTCTCCCTAGATAGTCCTGTTGAAAGGAAGAAGGCTAAGTAAAGAACAGGGTACCACCTAGCAGCTCTGAATTGAAATATTAATGCAGGTATAGGAGTTTTACGAGCTCTTTGGAGAACTTATTTTTTCCTGCATTGCATTATATAGTTAGGTCAGGACTACGTAATGATGCAGAACTAGTTAAATAGACATCTTTTGTGGCTATATTGGCTACTGTTGGACAAGAGATGGAGTCCCAACTACTGGGAAGAGGACCTTCTCTGGCCCAGCCTTCAGGCAAAGTTTGTCATCTCTGGGTGTTGTCACCCTGGGGACAACCAGTGCTACTACTATAGGGCAGTGGCACCTTCTACTTAATGAAGTGTTATGGAAACCCTCAGGTTTGTTCCAGCCACTTTTTTTTTAAGTAATTTATGAATTTCTGACATCTGCATTTGCAATGGTTGTCAAAAGATAGTGTAAGAATGACCCTACTGGCTCAGACGAGAGGTTGTTCTAATTCTCTCATTATCAATGACAGGTATGTAGGGAAGGATATAAATGTAGAGTAAGTGTGTGGTGATAATTCCTCCAAATGTTCTCCCAGTCTCCAATGGTTTGGGTCCCAGGGACTTCCTGAGCCAGGAGGGGTTTCTTTGTAGTAACCCTCAACAGATTTCCTTCCCGAGAGCTTTCTGGTTTTCCCCTAAACTCATGTAAGTCGGTAGCATCCTGTGGTGAAGAGTTCCAAAAGTAGAATGAATCATAGGGTAGAATCATAGAATGGTTTGGGTTGGAAGGGACTTTTAAAGGTCATTTAGTCCAACCTCTCTGCAATGAGTGGGGACATCTTCAATTAGATCAGGTTGCTTAGAGCCCCATCCAACCTTTAAGTACTAAAAGGCCACAATAAGGTCTCCCCAGAGCCTTCTCCAGGCTGAATAACCCCAGGTCTCTCAGTCTTTCCTTGTAGGAGAGGTGCTCCAGCCCTTGGATCATTTTTGTGGCCCTCCTCTGGACCTGCTCCAGCAGGTCCATGTCCTTCCTGTGCTGAGGGACCCAGAGCTGGACGCAGTACTCCAGGTGAGGTCTCACCAGAGCAGAGCAGAGGGGCAGAATCACCTCCCTTGACCTGCTGGCCACGCTTCTTTTGATGCAGCCTAGGATGCAGCTGGCCTTCTGGGCTGCAAGTGCACGTTGTCAGCTCACATCCAGCTTTTCATCCACCAGTACCCCCAAGTCCTTCTCTGCCGGGCTGTTCTCAATCACTTCATCCTCCAGCCTGTATTGATACCGGGGATTGCTCCAACCCATGTGCAAGGCCCTGTACTTGGCCTTGTTGAACCTCATGAGGAAATGGGAATGGAACAACTCTTTTTCTTCTGTAAAAATAGATGTGAATACAAGATGAAGTAATTCATTATTTCTGCAGATTATTTAACTACAGCAATGCTGCTTCTAGTTAAAGAGAAATAGCTGAAAAGTAACAATCTCTTTTATCCTGTTTATGCAAAATGTTATATAGTGATTTGGCTAAGAATGGCCCGTATATGCATTTGTTCATTATTACATTAAATAAAAATAGTCATAACCCTTCTGTCTGCTTTGAATTGATTCTTTCTTAGCTTTAGATGCTCTTTGTTTAACAGGGTTTTTTTTTTATTTCTTGTTATACTCTTTTCTCCAGTAATATATAAAACCAGTTTGCTGCATCTTCAGCCCAGGCAGATGACAATATATCTCCCAGAAGTGCGGAAGATTTCAATGGACTACATTAACCTGCCTGTCTTTAATCCAAATGTTTTCAGTGAAGATGAAGATGATTTACCAGGTAAGGAGGAGCTGGAGGTCTGCCATGTTATGGGTTAAGCTAGATGGAGGATGGATCACATGTGTCACTCACCCCCTCTGGTAAACACAGAAATCAAAATACCTTAGTCTGATGGGGTCCTGTAGAACTGATTTAGATTAAGGCTAATATGTATTATGGACATTGTTTTCTAAAATATGTGGAAAATATAATCCATCTAAGTTTCAAGTTCATTGGAAAATTAATCATCTTCTATTTAGTTCACTCAGAATTCTCCATAGATGGAAGTCTTGCATTCTGCATCTTTGTAGGACAGAATTGTAATGTGTTGGAAGCCCAAAAGGGTTGTTCTTGTGACCAGATGGCAGCAAAACACATCCTGCTGATAGGAGCTTGCGTTGGAGGGCAGGTTCCCGTAAAACTCAGCCACCCTTTGAGAAGTGATAAATACCCATACCAAATCTTACATATAGGCTGAAATAGTAAAGTAGTCTATAAACAAGGAGGATCAGGGAGAGTTTCTCATTTCACTGAGATGTAAGGTAGCAGAAGATTGAAGTAGTGCAGGGAAGGCTTGGATGCAGGTGATGTGAATGTGGCAGGTAAAAGTACTGGAAGTACTCAGGACCTCCTCAAATCAAAAAAAAATCATCATGCCAATAAAATTAACAAATAATAGACAAGAAGATAAATTAATGCATTTTCAGAATTTTCCCATCAGTGAGGGATTCCTGTTGCCAGGTCACAGATTTTTGGAACTACAGGAGTGACCATCATGCCAGTACCCTTTAAGGAGAAAGGAGCGTGAGCAGTGCAAAGCAATTAAAGGCTTGTGCTAGTGTCAATTGAAATACATGGAAATATTCCCATTATTTCAGATCAAGGTTTTGACTGCTGAAAGCACCAAAGCTTGTGTCTGACCCAAGCATCAGAGTAGTCCTGTGGACTTCTAAGGAAATACTCATGTGCTTAAAATTAAGCCCATTCTTTCACGATTTGGGGCTTGACTTGCCTAGTTTAAGTCTACATGATATTCACCTGCAGGACCTGAAGAAAATAATAGAGACATTGATGATCATATATGTGTTATGCATAGGAAGCACTCAACATTTTCTATTATGAAACATGGTCCAAGCTGACTGAAAGTAATACAAAAATTAAGTTGAAAAAAGTTAATATAAAGTCTTTGCATTCCTTCCGGAAAAGTGGATTAGATCTGCAATATCAATTCCTTTTATATTATTAAAAGAGATAAAATGGTACTCAGAATTGCAGGTTGGTGAACACCACATAAATATAGGGAAAACTGTTAGAGAGTTTTGTTAAAGCTCTTCGAGAAGGCTAGTAAAAGAATCATACTACCCTGTCCTCCATAACAGCCTTCCTGTTCTTGTCCACTTTTTTCTTTCTAATTTCTTCTGAAAATTCATTTCTGACTTAGAAAATGGAGGCTACTTAAATCTTCAAAAACATCTTTGGGGATATCCTTTCTTAAAGCCTGCATATAAAGGAAAAAAGTGCCATGTACTGATGGGAAAAAATATTACAGCATAAATAATGATTACATGATAGATTAAAAAAAACATAGTAGAAAGCTGCTCTTGGGCAGTGGAACATTAATAGTGTGGTACTCTTGGGACAGATGGTTTTTAATGTCAGTAAAGATTTGGCAAGGCAAATGGACAGTGAAGTGATTTAACTTGCAAATTATGCAAACAAGTCAATTAAAAACCATTGGAGAAATGAAAAAAACATTGGATTTAAACACTTTGGGATATTAAGCAACACCGCGACAAATGACATTTTGTTTGATAAGGCACTTAATACCTATGACAGCAACATTCTGGGTTGTTCAAGCCAAGCTAACAATTAAACCTCAAGCTCTGGTAGATAAATTGCTAACCTGCAGGCATCAGGATGAAAGCACGGCCTGCCGGCCAAGCACAGAACCACACTGCCTTAGGGTCAGTTAAGTTTAGCTGTCAGTCTTCTTCTGAAGGAATGAAGAGAGCTACCATAAAAATTTGCCAGCATAGCCACAGACCTGTCTGTATACCTACCACATTCATGACTGATGCTGATAAAAGTCTAGTGCTATTGAAACTATAATTATAGGGCACAGGTAGATGGCTAGAATTTTAGCTAGAAATTAAGTAGGAACTGGGCAGTGGCTGGAGGAGTCCTGACTAATGGACCTCTTGCCTGATCTGGTCCTGCAAATCAGAGGTCTCCACAGAATTTGGCACACTTAAATGATCCTGGATAGGCTGCTAGGATCCTGGATATTACTCTAGTTTCTTTTCTTCCCATAAGCCTGCTGATGCAACTCATGTATAATTTTCCATCGTTTTTATACAGGAAAACTAATAAAGAATCTGCAAGAATGTGGGGGGGTTTAATACAGTATTTACTGTTTCCACTCATTATTATATTTTGTTCCTTCTTATCGTGACTTCTGCACCTGTACTTCATTCCAGTGTCCTCATTTCCCCGCTTTGTTCTGGCTTTTCAGTGGTAGTTCCTGCTGGAATCACTCTCACCACTTTTTGCAAAAGGAATTGCAAGCAATTGAGCAAGCTCCGTGCTTGTGCTTAAAATCTTCAGGATTGCTTCGTGCCTCACTGTCCCTTGTTCACCACCACCATGTGTGGGAAACTTTTCCTATATACATTTGCTTCTTTTCACATTTCTGATTGCAGCCAGCCTGTCCAAACATTGATGCTGAAGTTGCCCTAATTACAGTACCCACTTCTTGAATCTTTCTGGCTTCCCATCTATTTCCTCACATCTTCCCCTTACATTTTCCATCTGGCTTCTCATCTATTTCCTCACATCTTTTCCTTACAAATCTTCTTTCAAGAACTATTATAAGTTTTGTCTGTATTTCATTCCATCATACTCCTCTCCCTCTTTGTTTCATCTTCTTTCTTTTTGCGTTACTGGTTGCTTTGTCACCCGCTATACTCAAGAGATAATAATACTTCCCTTTTCCCAACTGTTGTCTGTATTCTCCAGTTTTCCTAAGCTCATTGAGTCTGGGGACATTATACTAGATACTATACAGTGCCTTCAGTGCAGGTCTTCAATTTTCTTTTTCTTTCTTCCACTTTTTTTTTTTTTTTTTTTAATGACAACAAACATCCAAGTCAAAACTCATACTGCTGTCTGATCAGGGCAGGCTTGAGGAGCATCATTTCATCTTCCTCCTGAAGCTTGGTTCAGCATGGTACAGTGTCACCTGACTGGCTGTACAAGGAGTCAGCCTGGGCCAGCGGGGTTTTTTGTGCCTCACCGTGAGGTAGTAGCAGCCCTAGAGGAAGCCAGGAGGTTAGTGGTCCTAGGACTAGGGGCAAAGACGAGGTGGCAGCAGCCACAGGTCTGTGAGTGGATTTTCCTTTCTGTTGTTTGTAGATGTATTTATTATCAAAAAACTTCCCTGAAAACTAGTGAGTCTGGATTCAGCGAAACTTTTATTGATTTGAGTAGTTAAAATTGGCTGGTAAGTGAATGGTAATTCAGACCCATCAGGTAAACTGCTTGCTCTGTGAAAATCTGTGGCAATTATAGTGTAGACTGAAAGTGAGCTCTGAACTTTACCTCCCAAGCATCACTCCCAAGAAGTTACTTTAATGTTGACCAACAGCTGTTACAATGGGAATCAGTGGAGACAGGCTGGCTTACTTGTTCATGCTAAGGTCTGATCCGTTGATTTTGGCATTGATAGCAGTCCATCCAAATGCAGCAGAGAGCTTGAGCAAGTACACAAAGATAGCAAGTAGTTTAAAAAGTCAAAGATAAAGTGGAATGACAAAGTGCCAAAGACGTGCAGTATTTTTTCCCTTCTAACTAGCTTTAAAAAACAATTTCCCCCCAGTTTCTGAATTTTCTGTCGATGCTGGCATGAAATTTTCCCATTAAACATTTTTTAGCGACCTGCATGTCTTCCACAAGTGCTGAAGAAAACCTAAAAATATGTGAAACACTGCTTCAGGAAAATTCCTTATTTTAGTGCCTGCTACCCAACTGCTTCCCTAACCGCTGCAGTCAGCAAAGGCTTACGGCCCCTTGCAGCTCTGGGCCCAGGGCTGGGGTGGCCTCACAGCACAGTCCTCGCTACCACCATCGCATGCGAGGGGCCCCTGGGGCAGAGGAGGTCGGTGCGTGCGTCCCCCCACAGGGCAGCGGGTGCCAGAAGGAGGATCCAGGGAACTACAGGCCTGTCCATCTGACCTTGGTGCCAGGGAAAGTTATGGAGCAGATCAGCCTGAGTGCTATCACATAGCACGTACAGGACAACCAGGTGATCAGACCCAGTCAGCATGGGTTATGAAAGGCAGGTCCTGCTTGACTAACCTGATATCCTTCTATGACAAGGTGACACGCTTAGTGGATGAGGGAAAGGCTGTGGATGTTGTCTACCTAGACTTTTGTAAAGCCTTTGACACCATCTCCCACAGCATTCTTCTGGAGAAACTGGCTGCTCATGGCTTGGATGGGCGTACTCTTCGCTGGATAAAAAAACGGCTGGATGGCCAAGCCCAAAGAGTGGTGGTGAATGGAGTTCAATCCAGTTGGCGGCCAGTCACCAATGGTGTTCCCCAGGGCTCAGTATTGGGGCCAGTTCTGTTTAATATCTTTATCAATGATCTGGACGAGGTGATCGAGTGCACCCTCAGTAAGCTTGCAGACAACACCAAGTTGGGCAGGAGGGTTGATCTGCTTGAGGGTAGGAAGGCTCTACAGAGGGATCTGGACAGGCTCAATTGATGGCCCGAGGTCAGTTCTATGAGGTTTAACAAGGCCAAGTGCCGGGTCCTGCACTTGGGTCACAACAACCCCATGCAACGCTACAGGCTTGGGGAAGAGTGGCTGGAAAGCTGCCCAGTGGAAAAGGACCTAGGGGTGCTGACTGACAGTCTGCTGAACATGAGCCAGCAGTGTGCCCAGGTGGCCAAGAAGGCCAACAGCATCCTGGCTTGATCAGGAATAGTGTGGCCAGCAGGACGAGGGAGGTGATTGTCCCCTTGTGCTCAGCACTGGTGAGGCTGCACCTGGAATACTGTGTCCAGTTTTGGGCCCCTCACTACAAGAAAGACATTGAGGTGCTGGAGTGTGTCCAGAGAAGGGCAACGAAACTGATGAAGGGTCTGGAGCACAGGCCTTATGAGGAGCAGCTGAGGGAACTGGCGTTGTTTAGCCCGGAGAAAAGAAGGCTGAGGGGAGACCTTATCGCTCTCTACAACTACCTGAAAGGAGGTTGTAGTGAGGTGGGTGTTGGTCTCTTCTCCCAAGTGACAAGCGATAGGATGAGAGGAAACAGCCTCAAGTTGTGCCAGGGGAGGTTTAGATTGGATGTTAGGAAAAATTTCTTCATGGAAGGGGTTGCCAAGCACTGGAACAGGCTGCCCAGGGAAGTGGTTGAGTCACCATCCCTGGGGGTACTTCAAGATGTGTAGGGGTGGTGCTTAGGGACATGGTTTAGCGGTGGAGTTGGCAGTGCTAGGTTTACAGTTGGACTTACTGATCTTAAAGGTCTTTTCCAACCTAAATGATTCTATGATTCTCTGACACACTGTGTTGTTCGTTGCAGTGCCCGGCGCCCCCGGTGCCCCCGCCAGCAGCCCGCCGTGCACCGTCAACATCCCCATCGCCCCCATCCACAGCTCAGCCCAGGCCATGTCGCCCACGCAGAGCATCGGCCTGGTCCAGTCACTGCTGGCCAATCAGAACGTGCAGCTGGACGTGCTGGCCAATCCGCCAGCAGAAGCGGGGGGCGAGGGGGCGGGTCCTTTCCCAGGGGTGCCAGGCCGCTTTCCTGGCCCTGGGGCGGGGGCGCTGGCCGGGGGGGATCTGGGCCGTGCTGCACCCACTCCCCCCGCCCTCGCCCCGCCACCCCCTGCGCCCCCCGCCATCGCCCTGGCTGACCTGCGGGACCACGGCGACCGTGAGCACGAGCCCCTGCCCAAGGCCAAGGCCCCGAGGCCGGGGCCGCAGCTGGTGGAAGGGGATGCCGTCATCTTCGGGGCCGCACAGGAGCTGCAGCTGAACAAGATGAACCCCCCGCCACCCTACCCTGGCACCATCCCTGCCGCGCCAACTGCTGCCCCGCCGCCCCCGCCCGGCCCCCCACAGCCGCCCCTTGACCTCTGTCTGAAAAAGGGGGAGTTCTCCCTCTACCCAGCAGGGCACTACCAGACGCCCCTGGGGTACGAACGGATAACGACCTTTGACAGCAGTGGGAATGTGGAGGAGGTGTGCCGGCCTCGCACCAGGATGCTCTGTGCCCAGAGCACCTACACCCTGCCGGGGCCCGGCAGCTCTGCCACCTTGCGCATCACTGCCGCTGAGAAGAAGATGCAGCAGCCCTGTGCCAGCGCCACCCTGAACCGGCTCACAGTCCCTCGTTACTCAATCCCAACCGGGGACCCGCCACCTTACCCTGACATCGCCAGCCAGCTGTCCCAGGGCAGAAGCATCGCACAGAGGCTGGACAGCAGTATCATTCATGCAACTCTGCGGAGGAACAGCAGAGAGGCAGCTCTGAAAATGGCTCAGCTGGTGGACAGTCAGAGAGCCACCTTGCAACTTCCCCCAAAGGCCAAGAGCAGCGTTGTGACGGCACAGTACCAGCAGAGAGTACCCACCGCCTTGTACACCTGCAGCCAATGCAGTAGCAGTGGCAGCGGCAGCAATGCAAGTGCTGGTGGTGTGGGCAGCATCACTAATGCCAATGCTAGTAGCAGCACTTCCAGTATTGGTGGCATGAGACCTGATCTGAGCACGGGGAGTGGCTCCCAGCACAGCTCCGTCATTGCTCACTCTGTCAGTACTTCACCTCTAGCCTCCCAGTCCTCCTACAGCTTGCTGAGCCCTCCTGACAATTCCCGTGACCGAGCGGATTATATCAACTCCGCCTTCGCAGAGGATGAGGCCCTTTCTCAGCACTGCCCAGTGGAGAAATCAATACGGCACGTACCTGTGTCCTTGACAGAGGCTGCCCTCGGTGTAAAACGGCCACCACCGTACCAGTGGGACCCTATGGTGAGTGAAGAGATATGGGTTCCTCAGGAAAGGACATCTCAGAGCTCAGTGCCCAACCCTCTAAAACCTACTCCTCTCATCATCGGTCAAGCTCAGCATCTGGATATGTCTCGAGTGCCATTTGTTTCCCCCAAGTCTCCAACCAGTCCCACTGCCACTTTCCAGACAGGTTATGGGGTTGGAGTACCTTACCCGGGAAGCTACAATGCTCCTCCCCTTCAGGGAATGCAGCCCCCCTGCTCCCCCAAAGAAGCTCTGGCCCCAACACAGTTTGCACAGCAGGAGCCCACAGTCGTGCTTCAGCCAGGCTATCCATCCAACCTCTCCTATTGCCCTTTGCCACCCATGTACCCGGGAAGTAGCGCCTGCTCTAGTTTACAGCTGCCACCCATCGCCTTGCACCCGTGGAGCTCCTACAGCGCCTGCCCACCCGTACAGAACCCCCAGGGCACGTTGGCCCCCAAGCCACTCCTCGTGGTGGAGAAGCCGGTGATGTCTCCTCCGCCGGCAGAGCTGCAGGGCCACGTGGGCACAGAGGTAATGGTGGAGACGGCAGACACTTTCCAGGAGGTGCTCTCCTTGACAGAAAGCCCCGTTCCTCAAAGGACGGACAAATTCGGCAAGAAGAGCCGCAAGCGCCTGGACAGTCGAGCCGAGGAAGGAAATGTGCAGGCTATCACTGAGGGCAAGGTCAAAAAGGAGGCAAGGACACTGACCGACTTCAATTCGCTAATATCCAGCCCTCGGCTGGGGAGGGAGAAGAAGAAAGTCAAGAGCCAGAAAGACCAGCTGAAGTCCAAGAAGCTAAACAAGACGAACGAGTTTCAGGACAGTTCGGAGAGCGAGCCAGAGCTTTTTATCAGTGGGGATGAACTGATGAACCAGAGCCAGGGCAGCAAAAAGGGTTGGAAAACCAAAAGGAGTTTGAGGACAGCCAGTGAGCTGGACGAGTTCAAGTGCCGGAAGGCCAGCGAGAAGGAGGATGGGAGGCTGGGGAGCCAGGGCTTTGTGTACGTGATGGCCAACAAGCAGCCGCTGTGGAACGAGGCGACGCAAGTCTACCAGCTGGACTTTGGAGGGCGGGTGACCCAGGAGTCGGCAAAAAACTTCCAGATTGAGCTGGAAGGACGACAGGTAGGAGGGGGCAGCACACATGGGCCAGGGTGGGGGATGGAGTCTGGGGAAGCCATGCCAGAAATAAGCTCTGCCTCTCATGTGGTCGAGTGTCTCCCACTCGTGTTAGCTGCTCCATGAAAAGAAGCTTTGCCATGTGGTTGATAAAAACCAGTCGTCAAAGGTATAGATTCAGAATGGAGAGTGAAGTTCAGTTATAAAGTAAATGTACAAAGTATGTTTGGTCTTACTCCAGTTGGATGCAGGAATAAGGGCCTCCTTTAGTCTCACTGGCGCTCACTGATGAAGGTAGGTGGGTTTTGTGATAAACATGAGATCTCCCCAGCGGTAGCTGCATTTGCTGTGGGCAGTTGTGGATGGCAGCTAGCTGAGTGAACACTGCTCCCTTCTTGTGATGCTCACAAGGTTAGCCAGTCAGCAGGTAGCCAAGGCAGAGACGATGGATGGGCAGTCAGGTTCCCTCCATGCCGAAATTTCCCCTTGTGTGTTACCAGGCCTCTGGGGCTGGTTCTTTATGCTAGAGGAGGGAGGCGCTGACCCTCCCCAGAACAAAGTGCTCCTGGGCCACTTCTGAACTGCCCGTGGGTAGAGTCGTCTGTGGATAGTTCAAAAAATCAAAGCATTTAATTTTAGGCTCTCTCACCTTGGCCCAAGTGGGATGTTACTACACCAAACCCAGGCTATTAAGTGGTACCAATCAGCAGGACCCTGGACTGAGACTCAGGAGACGCATATTTATTTCCTTGTCCAGCTGTCCCACCTCTGTAAGTCACTTTTGATTTATTAAAGACATCAAGGTTCGCAACTCTCTCTGATTTAACTTGGGAGTTAGATGTCTTAAATATCCAATATGCATGACCAGTGGTAGTCTCTTGGTTTTGTTTGTCTGTGACAACAGCTCATTAAAAAGGCAGTGATCAGAGCCACTTATACCCCTTTCTTCTTCAGTTAAATGGCTGTGGATACATGCCTGTGGCCAGCTGTGCAAAATCACGCAGCCACAGGTTTTGCTGGTGGGGGAGCAAAGCCTGACTTGGCTTGCACAGCCAGCCTCCGTTCTAGCTCAAGGATCTTCACTGTAGAGCAAATATGACCTGGGCTTCTGATGAAGCGAGTGAAAAAGCAGTAATAATAGGCCAAACTTCAGAAGTTCCCTGTGGAAGAACAGCTAACAACCTGACTAGCCTTGCTTTACATTTCAAACATCTCCCACTGTCCCCTTGCTAATTCATTCTCAGTGTAATTATGTACTAGTGAAGTTTATGCAAAGGAAAACAGAACTGCCAAGAACATTCAGCTTACCAGCTATGAAGTGCTAGAGTCAGGAGATTGGTTATTCCCCTTCCCTGAAAGCTCCTTTCTGTGAAAACAAAATCTGTTTTCCTGATGGGCTAATGATAGGATCTCTCCAAGGGAGAGAATGGTTATTTTCCTGCAGGAAGTGCTGGTGTAACCCACATCTGCTGAAGTTAAGTGGTGACAATCTACTTCCACCAATGCTATATACAGCCTAGCATGTTTTAAAGCTCAATTTACTCTATAGAGTCAAATATTGCAATCAAATACTCTATACAGACAATAGTATGGTGCTCTTACTCTTTGGCATCATACCCCATTCTGTGAGTAGCCCCATTCATATTAGCTCAGGAGGTGAGGTGTTCTTAAAAAGGAGCAAAAACATTTCACTTTTATTCTTCTCTGGTTCCTTTTCTGTGGTTCACTTTTTTTGACCTTGTTCTCTTTTTCCTTCCCTTCTCCTCTTCCCCTGCTTCCCAGGTGATGCAGTTTGGAAGGATTGATGGCAATGCTTACATTTTGGACTTTCAGTATCCATTTTCTGCAGTGCAAGCCTTTGCTGTTGCTCTGGCTAATGTGACTCAGCGCCTCAAATGAACAAGCAGAGACTGGGGAGAGGAAAATGTTAACCTTCTCATAAAGTCCAAACCGGAAAATGTCAGGGCAGCCTGCTTTAGGTGTGCAGAGGTGCCTGGGAGTGAAGAAGGCAGTAAAACTGGAAAAGTCTCTTGGTGCCCAACAGGAGGGCATTAACTCTAATCAGTCATGGGGTGGAGGGTGGGGGGCTGTTTTCTGTTCTGTTTGTTTGTTTGTTTGTTTATTTCAGGTGTTGGTTTTTTTTTTTTTTTTCGTTTTAAGCGTTGTGCTGGGTCTCAGAAAGAGCGAAGGGTTGAGAGCCATTCAGTGTTACGTGGAGAAGTGTGGCTTTTGGCTTGTTGTGGTGGTTCTGCCGTGTTTGCTACAGTAGCTGGTGTAAGCTCATAGGGGGATTAAAAAAGACTGCTCTTTTTGATAGACTGCCTTATATCATGCTGTTCTTTTTAAAACAGGGAACATAACTTTTTTTCTGGTCCAGTTTGTACTACTACTACTATTACTACTACTACTACAACATCAGTGATAGCAGCAAAAAAAGAAAAAAAAGAAGCGATAATACTTGAAGACACGTGTTTCTTCTCTGATCTCTGATAATAACTGAGCACTGCAAGTTCCAAGGAGACTTGTGTAGGTCAATGTTTAATTTATAAATAATGATGTATTATTCAGAAGAGAAAAAATTGTTACCAATAGGTGGTTTAAAAACCCACTGTATCAAAGAAGTTGATGTCTGCTTGTTTTGTGTGCTGTTATTGGGGATAAACATCTTTCAGTAGGTGACAGAAGATAGAGGAGGAAATAATTATGAGCATTGCTTCTTTTGTTATTGGGGATAAACATCTTGCAGTAGGTGACAGAAAATATGAGCGGAAATAATTGTAAGCGTTGCTTCTTTGCTCATATTGATCAGCAGTATTCTCCAATTTGGCCTGTAGTTGGGAGAGGTACCCCAGTGTGACCAGATGTACCTCTGAGGCCATGCCTGTACATGCTCCTCATTTAAGTGTGTTTACACTTTATAAACAAAGTCTTTCAAGTGAATGAGAAGGCCCAGTGTATTCAGTCTTCTTAGCAATCAGTATGAATCAAGTTCTACAGCAGTGTATCAATGCTTGAATTAGGAAGGAGACAGAATTATGCAAGTCATTACAGGAAGCAATTTCATCAGGAAAGCAATTTCATTACAGGAAACATCATGGCTGGCTGGAAAACAAAAGAGTTGAAAGAGGAAGGAAAAATTGGACAGAATCATCCCTTTTATCACCTTGCTACTTGAGTAGTCTTTGTGACTGTGGTTTGAGAATATAATGCTCCAAATAAGAGTGGGAAGCCAAAGTTTACATGGAGTGTTCTAGAGGAAGGCTTAATAACTGTAGCATGACTCTCTGTCTGCAGTTCTTTTTGGTGGACACGCAGACCTGTCGAGCATTTCAGAAGGGTTGCTTGCACAGAAGAGTTTCTGTGTTGTCCATGTGTCGTGCACATATTTATTTGCTTTCTCTCTTTCCTCCTTGCCTGCATTTTGCTATGGAATGTTTTTATATGGAAGCAATTTCCCCAGTAATACACAAAACCCAAAACTGTTCATGTAAGTATTTGGACATTAGATTACAAAACGTAACTGCAGATTTCCTTCAGAAATTACTCTTTTGAAGTGAAAGGCACACTGAGAAAGATATGTTGGCTGAGGTCTCAATGGCTGCTTTGTCTTTGTCTTTCATCCACAGTTTAACTTCACACTTGAAAAACTCGGTATAACTTAAGATGAATAGCCATGATTTTCTCTCTTTGCTTTTCTTAAATCCTAATGGTAGGACGGATGTGTGTAGCACTTGATTCGTTCTAGAAGAACATATCGTGTAAAACAGGACCCTTCTGTAGTAGAAGTTACCAACATGCAGTGAGCTTATAACTTGTGCCCTGCTGAGGCTTCTAGACCTGTGCAGCACAGAGAGAGTAATGCTGGTCAGAGAGGAGTTTCAGAGAGTTGCCAAGGGAGATGACGAGGCAGATCATCCACAGGTGATGTCCCACAGGGTAAGTCCAGGAAAAACCACCTGCAAAATGGTTTCCTTGGAGAGAGGAAACAGAGGTAGGAAGGAAGGAGGGGGGAAGTAGATGGTACCATGCTTGTATTATCCCAAAGCTCAGCAGCTCCTGCTTGTGTGTGGGAGAGGTCAGGTACAACATTCCCCTTGGCATCTAACAGACCGTTGTTTGCTTCAATTAATTCATTTTGTTGAATTTCCATCAGTTGTCTGGGCCCATTTGTATTCTTTCTCACATGCATGATTTATTTCAGCAGTTTGAGTGCCTGTATGTATAACATGTGTGGAACAGGGGAACCAAAATGGATTTGATTCCAATCCCTTTAAAACCAATGGAAGTGTTTCCCTTGGATTTTTGCAGAGGAAGCACTGTTATGCCCTTTGTTTATATTGAGTTATTACGCTGTACAAACACTAGGTTGAATTCTTAGTCCACCTGATTCCAGTACACAAGGAGGAAGGTTGGCTGATGAGAGTCCTCGCCTTCCCTAAGGTCTGTGCTAACCAGTCGTACCCTAATTAGAGTATAACAGGCACACACTGAACACCGTAAGAGAAGAAACGTACCGTGGCTTGCTTGCTTGCTGAGGGAAGGGCCTCTTAGTCACATCTTAGAAATCTTCAGCTGGAAGGAACATCACCTGTAGTTTTAAGCCAAAATTCTTATTACGTGGAAATAACATGAATGTTTTTTCTGAACAAAATCTAATCTAAATAGAAGGACTTCTGCATGCAGTTTCTTTAACTTCCCAGGAAACAGTATTCCTTTTCAATTGGTTCATTGCCAATTTTTTCCAATTATCAGCAGCTTTATGCTAATGGAGAACCAAGAAATGAAACCTGATACAAAAAGTAGCAGAGGTAGTAATTTGGTTTCATTGGCCTAGGTCATGATTGTATCCTTCTGATGGCACTTACAAAGAGCCTTGGCATAGAAGAGACCTGGTTTCTGCCCCAGCAAAGCACAAGGAATGATTAGGGAAATAAAGTAATTAGGAAAATAAATGCAATTTCCAACATCCTTCCCATTTACTTGCCAGAAAATGCTATAGAATAAGATAATCTTTTATCTTTTTGAAAATAATTTAAGAGTCCCTTTCATTGAGGATTTTAATGGCATAGAGAATACCCAGTATTAGAGAGAGAAAATACTCTCAAATATATTGAATTTTAATGAAAGGAATGGGAATTACGTAAATGTCTGAGTGTGCAAGATCGCAATTGCATTCAGCCAAAAGACAGATGTTACATTTTATATTTTGTTAATAAAACCCAGGTTTTCTGTAGATAACTAAGTTCTTCTAGGAAGAATGTAGCAAAGTGTTCAGAAATACCTAGTTCTTTTTTACATACAGTAATTTTGAGTAGTTAAGTATGTTTTTCCAAAGTTTTTTTTTTAGTTGTGCAATAATTGTGACAGTCTAGGGGTTTTATGGGGTTTTTGTTGGGTTTTTTTGTTGGGTTTGTTTTGGGTTTTTTTGTGAGGGAGTTTTGAGTGGTTTTTTAAAGATAATTTAATGCAGATTTCCTGTTAATGTCCAAAAGACAAATTATTTATCTTGCATAATGTAATAAGTGATTTAGGGATTATTTTATTACTATGTATCAGTGAGTTATACACACTTTCTTATTTATATTTAAAGAGCATCTTTGTAAGTAATTGTTTGCTAGCAGTTATGTGTTGCTGCAAGAAGTTAAAAATGCATATAGGAAGACCTGGTTTTGCTGAATAGTATGCAAAATTTCATAATGCAGGTAGGCAAAAATATTTTTTTGGCAGCTGAATGCAGTGAGTTTGCTATGGAGGACTGTGTAGACTACAAAAAGTGCAGATGACTTCTTTGGGACCTGCAGAAATCTGTCCTTCTCCACTGCTTTCTTCCTGCGTTTCTGACTATATATTTCAGTTGGGAGTGGTTTTAAAAATACAAGGCTTGGTTTGCTTTCCCTCTTCTTAGTACAGTGCTTTTTCTTGAGATCTAAAATGAAGTGGCTTACCTGATAAAAAAGGGTATAATAATGTAGGCTCAGTTTGTAAAAAGTTCATTGCCTAGTTTAGTAGGGTTTGACGATGCCCTAATTCGGTGCTATGCAGAGATACAAGCAAACTAGCCTGGAATAAGCTAGCTGAGGCACGAGAAATAGTGTAGCAGTAGATCCATTTTCCTCTGCTCAGACTAGTAACACTCCTTCTTCAGCTGGGCCCAGCTGATTCCAATGCAGCCGTAGTGCTTTTGATATCTGAGCTAGTGCTGCACAGAGCTGATGGAGCTGAGCCCTGACGCTGCCTGCAGCGGCTTTGCCGCTTCAAGATGCTCCATCGGAGACCTGGTGGGGCAGGCATTCCTCCACTCGTCCTTCTAGGTCTGCTCCAAGAGCAGCGTGCAGCTGCCGCAGGGTTTGGGCTGCAGCAGCTTTGGGCAGAGAAAGCCCTGATGCCAGCCGGTGGCCGTGGTGGCCATTTGAAGTCAGAATCTGCTCCACTGGAGTTGCAAAGGGATGCAACAGAGAACCTGGTTCTTTTGAAAAAATATGGCTGATATCCTTGAAATACTGCTCCTAACAGAGTGTAAAAATTGATACTTAAAAGTCTGGTATGAAGTGCACCATGCATGGAGTGGCAAATTTTAGCTTGGAACAGCGAGAATATCATGTTTCTGCAACACGCTAAGAAACTATGAGAAGGAGGGGGGTGAAAGAGGGAAAAAAGGATTTATCATGTTAATAATCTTGCACTCAGTTCCAGAGGTAACAGTAACATGTGCAATGGGCTGCCTGAATATTGGTTGTATGACAGCAAATCTGTACACAGGTTCATCTCAGTTAGATAAACTTTCTGTGATGCAACCACAACTAAAACAGTTCCACATTTCTCTCTCCAGTTTTGTTCCGTTGTTTTTATGAAGATGCATGGAGGTGTACAGGTGTCAGACAAAGATGTCTGACTTTGCTGAAGCCTTGAGCCTAGACTTTCCATAGTTCCAGGCTTTCCTTGATGTGTCTTTTTAGTGTCCTCTCAGAAATTCCAAACAGATTTTAGAGCATGCCTGATTCTTGCCTCAGACAATTTCTGTGCATTTGCTTTTTGCAGCCTGATGTGTGTGATCCTATGTTATCTGGGTGCCCTGTTACCTGTCAGAAACAGTTTAAATCCTCACATGAAGAGAGCAACATCTGTGAAATTGATTAGATTGAGAGGAAGGGGAGAGAAGACAGAGTAAGTTTTCACTAGCTTTTAAGAATGTGTTTCCCAGAGCAACAGTTTAACCACTCCAGACCAGTAAATCTGACTTGGAGATTAGTAACAGGTAAGTCACTTGTGGGGCATGCTGACAGAGAGCCAAGTTCTAGCCTCACTATGTGGTTACACCAAGATACATAAGAGAGTAGAATCCAACCCAAAATGTACTTTCCCATTATTGTGTGATTATAAAGTAAGAATGATTGATATGACCCATATATCCACTTAAGAAAATTACAGAGCATTAGCCAACAGCTACATTGACAGTTCCGTATAACCCTCCCTGAAGAATGCTAGAAGTAAAATCCTGGCCACATTAGTCAGCAGGATTTTTGCCTTTTATTCTCTTTTCTAGGATTCCATCGCAGGAGATCAAGCTGTTTATGTTATTTAGAGATTGGCATAATGGTTTTCCCAGTATAAGAGAGCAAATGGTGTAATACTGCTGACAAAAATGGAAAAATTCTGGTAGACGAATTTTTTCTTTTCCAGGTCCCTTCACTTTCAAAACAAATACAATGCTCCATCAGCAAATACCAGTTTAGAGTCCTGCTACCCTCAGGAGTAGTCTGCAGGTAGGCACCACAGGTCCTCTTTGCAGGATTGGAATTTACATGCACCATTCTCAAAGGAATAAGATTAATTACTACTTGTGAACAATGGGCTATGTGAATTATTTTATCTTTGTATTTATTTAATTTTCTTCTAAAAAAGTCCTGCAGAGAAGTTTTAAGATTAAAAGACTCAGCTTTGCGTGTTGCCTGATATCTCTGAAGATGTATTAGGAGATAATTTCTTCAGGCAGTTTGATTGTTGCTGCATCCGGAAAATTAGATTTTTAAGACAAAAGCAATTAACCGAATAAAAGAATGAAATAGGATTCAGTGAAGCAATTCTTGCTAAGAAAATTAAAAACTTCACCCTTCAACTTTTTATTTTGCAAATGGATCTATAATGAGAAGTTTGTGCTTCAAGGCAAATTGATTGATGTGGAGCACCATGCAAGTGCACAGGTTTGCTGACCCAGAGCTGACGGCAGGATCAAAACAACATGATTTTGTGAGGCTTAAAATTAAATAAATGAAAACACCGAATACTTAGCTATCCTGAGCGTTCAATGAAAAAATTAGATGGTATGATGTTAAAGCCTGCCAGTTTATTCTTAATCCTTGCCCTCCAGTTTACATTATTACAAATTTAAAAATATGGTCTGATTCAGCAATTCTGAATCCTGACAAATGTTGTCTATTTGTGGAATGTTTATCTTACTGGCAAAGTAGATGGTTTAGGGTATGGATTAAGATTAAAGTAATAATAAAAGAGGAACATTTTTGAACAATGTGCAGACACCTGAGTTTCAAGTACTTCATCGGAATAGTGCTCAGCTTGTAATTCCTACCTATGTTGTTTCAAGCTATTTGTTCAGAACTTTCCTAATTTTCCCTTTGTTTCTTTTGTTTGATACATGTTTTGCCTTTGGTTGCCTTTCATTTCACTATTTCTGCATTCTCTGCTTCTTTTTATTTTTGTGTATTGTGCGTTTGGGGAAGGGTATGTCTGTTCAAGATCTTGTTGTTTATTGTAGATAAAATATAAGGTGTTGTGGAATAGCATGGGGATGCATTTGATTGAAAAGGCACTGTAGTGTTTCCTGAAAAAGAAGGGGAGTTGCATTTGTTTATAAATGCATTATTTTGGTACTATAAACATGATTTTGGATTTTTTTCCTGTTATTTAATGAGCATATAGTCATGCAGGTGCATGCGTTCTTAAGCTAGCAAGCCCAGCATGTTTTTCTTAAGGCTTTTGAAAATTTGGTACACAATTTGTGTACTTTTACATACCTATACTATTTTTTAAATATATTTTTTGGAATCTCAATTTTCTTTTTTTTTTTCTCCTCAGTATACCATGGTATACCTGGTTTCCATTGTACTTAAGAACTACCCTGATCTGCCTCTCCTTTTATGTATCTTGTGTAATAGGTTTTGCAGGAGGTGCCTAGAAAGCATTGTTGGTTTCCCTATAAAAATGTGGTTTGTCCAAATTCTTTACTGTCTACATGATTGAGAGATGGACTGATTGCCCTATTTTTCCGTGATGATTTGGAGTTGTAAGAGTTGTCCAGCTGTTGCTTAATAAAATTTTGCAGACTAGCAAAATTCCTGACTTGTTTTTGTTGCATTCTGAATCTTATCAAGCACCTTAGATACTTTTAAAACAGGTGACAAATCTGTGCTGGAACCACCTGAATAATAAATAGCTAGATGCCGTTATGCTTTCTCTTTTCAATAACTGTATCCACAAGTTCCACTGAACCTGATGTTTATACCAGCCCATCATACTTAGTGTCATTCATATGGGAGGATGAATGGCAAAGATTTCATCGTAATAATGTTCCTATCTGCCTGGATATCAGCCGATTCTTCTGCTATTTCTCCTCTGCTTGCTTTCCCTTTTAAGGAAATTACCTTTGGGGTTTGTGGTACTTCTCACTTGGTCATTGACATACTGGAAACTTCAACATAACGAAGAGGGATTCCTCTGTCCTGTCATCTTTAATAACAGAATAAAATGTGATGACCAGTGTTCATTCTCTGGTTTTTAACTACGATAAGCAGTCTGGGGGCTGAGGAAGTAAAAAAAGTTAGTAAAGTAGCTTATCGTACATAATAAACATCCCAGCTCCAGCACAAATGAGAGAATCCTGGCATGGATCCTCATCATGGACGCAGGTTACCTACCGGTGGAGTTTTGCAGGAGTCTCTGCAGGATCCTCACCTGTTCACCATATTCATGTGTGGCCTTGAAAAAAGCGTTAAGCTACAAAGTTTACTGATTAAGTTATTCAAAATAGTAAAGGCAACGGCCAGTCATCAAGAATCTCAGAAAGTCTTTATGAAACTTAGCAATAAAATGGCAGGTGAAACTCAGTATGGGTAAATGTAAAGTGATACACATGGGGAAACAAAACAGTTCTAACTTCACATTTGCAGTAACAGCCTCTGAAGTGACCTCTACTACTCAGAAGAGACCTCTGAGCGTTTGATTGATTGCTCTCTGAAAGCATCAGGTTGGTGCTCAGCAGCAGTCAAAAGAAGAAAATAAAATATTGGTAATGTTTAGGAAAAGAATTGACAGCAAAGCAGAAAATACAGGGTCGCTGTATAAAACTGTCAGTCATCACACTTTGCATACTGTGCAGTACCGGTCCCCTTGTCTTAGAAAAGGTAGATTAGATATAGAGAAGATTCACAGCAGGGCAACAAGGATGATCAAAGGCACAAATCAACTCCTACATGAGGAATAACTGCGAAGGTTAGGACTCTTCAGCCTGGAAAAGAGGTAGCTTAAAGCAATTGCTAGAGAGACACCAAAACAGGAGTAATGTGGAAAGGTGGATAGGGATTGTTTGTTGGTTGTCTCTTACTGCAGAAAAACTAGGAGCTATAAAATGCAAATAAAGTGAAATAATAGTGGGGCAGGATTTCAAAAAAAAGGAGGTGGTTGTTCAAGGAGGTGAGTAGCAGACAACTTTGCCGAAGGATGCTGTGATACAAGAAGTTTACAAGAATTCAAGCAAGACTGGAAAAGTGTGTGAAAGAGAGATGCATTGGGACACTAAACGAACTACAACAAGGGCAGAAAGTTCCCTGAACTGAAAGTAGTCAGAGTCTGGGAGAGCGCTAGGGGAAATACTATATGAATTTTCTCTGTTCTTGCTCTTCCCGAGGAATCTGCAAATGGCTATTGTGGGAAACAAACCACTGGGCTTAAATGGATTCTCACTGTGAACCAGTGTCACCATTTGTATGCCAGCATTTCTAAAACAAGCATAAACCTGGAGTGTTAGCCTCCGGGAATGAGAAGGGGGAGGATTCCCAACCTGGTGTCTGAATGCTTTGCAGTGCAACTGTGAAAAGTCCTCTCCTAGCACCAGCATTGCTTAGGGAATGAGTGCTGGGGATCTGCCAACGTTCATGAAATCTCCCTTAGCTCTAGATGAGTTTACAGGTGAAATTCAAATTCTCCTAAAATGGAGAAATTAGGAAATTAGTTGTTCAGCTTGGAGACAGAGAAATGGAAGAGCAATATAGCTTCTGTCATGGCACTCCACTTTGGCCTTGTGCTGTTTTGCTTTTTGCTTTGGCTAATTTCAGTGTTTCCCTGAGCTAGTAACTGGCCAGGTGAACTAAGCCGATTCATGCAGTTTCCTTTTAGATCAAGGTTCCAGCAGTTTTCAGGTTTTTCCTTCTTTGTGTAGAATATTGACTTAAAATATAGTCGTCATCTGCTTCCCTGCCCTTTTTTAGTGTTAATTTGGGGGGTTCTGCCAGCTACAGCACTGGTAATTGATGCAATCAGGGTAACAATTTGTTTACTCCTTTGCTCATGGAACTGAGCTAATGCAGTTTGGTTCTTTGTTCTGGAAGATCAGTTTTGGAAGGCCCCCCTCTGCTGGGTACAACCAGCTAAATTTAACACATGTAGTCACTTGTAGCTTGTAAATAAGCTTCAAGTTTGCTGCATCACCTTCTGTACATGGTAGTACAGAAATGTGACTAAATGAGAACACTGGAGCTGTAACTAGTGTTGAGAGAGAGGAGGCATGAAAGGAAGCAAACAGATCTGGGGAGGTGGCTTGTGGGGGGGAGATGACTACTGAGACATGCCTGCCTGGAAATGGCAGGTGACACGAATGCAAAATTTATCAATTAACAGGGGCTGCAGTAAACAAAAATGTGAACATTTAGGAAAATATTCCAGAAAGATTCCTGCAATCATTTTCTTGCCCCGTAGAGGGATTAATAGCATTTACTACTTCTTTTTTAGGTATGATTGTGGTTGTTGTTGATAATAGTGCTATCTTATTTTTATGATTTAGATGAATACAAGGGCTGTTTGTGCCCTCTATTTATGCTGCCTGGTTTAGAGGTCAGAAGGACATGTGCAGACAGTGAGGGAACGATATTTAAGCAGGGGCTTTTTAAAGAGAAACTGAGAATACCTCAGCTGTACGCATACCTAAGCTTGTGTATATGATTTGATAACTACTAGCTAGATCATGAGCTTTTTCACCAAGACAGGTTATTGTTGATGTTCTCTGGTCAATGGCATATTCCATTTTTTATTGGCATTACTACCAAAATCACTATCAATAGGAAAATAGCAGTCTTATTGCTAATTTTTTCAACAGCAGCCAAGCTTTCAATATGCAGTCTTAATGGGATACACTCAGGAGATAAGTAATTACCTAGTTGTGAGGGAGTTGTACAGGATTAGAAAAAAAAAACCCCAACCTGGAGCACTTCATACCAAATGAGATTCATCTCAGACCTTTCATCTCACGCCTCATCCATTATAGCTGTGTATTGCATATTCTCATTTTCTGTTCTGTTTAAAACAGACACATTTCAAATCTTTTTTTGTTTGATCAAGGGGAAACTTATTCATCTGGGGGAATGTTTTGCTTTGTTGCATCTCTTGATATTTTTATCCTTTCCAACTGTTCCATATTTTCTTCCCGTTCTTGCTTCCCCATGGATAAGGAGGGAAGTTAGATTCGAACTGCAGTAACAAACATTTCTTTGTTCTCTTCCTTTCTCATTGCACTCTCTGGTGATAGTCCTCTCTCTTAAAACAAGAGCATCTTTGTTCCCTTTGTTGCACAGTTTTGGTGAGATTAATTTCTTCCTTTTCCTTTCAGAGCAATTTAGGACTTTTCTACTTTTTTGTAGTCTGAAAGAATGTTTATTTTAGACAAGAGTCTATATGAGGCACTTATAGCAAAGGGAAGATACTAAAGATGATTTAAACATCATGGGGTCTTCTAATTGCCTCACGTGGAGGCAGCCAAATGCAGAGTCTCATCTTCAGAAGTCACGTAACTGTGATTTGGCTTCTAAGTGACTTCTCATTTTATGATGCTTTCTAATGAGGGAAGCATCCTTGTTTTCATCAGATCTATGAACATACCTTAAGATTTTTCTCCTTGAGCTGGTGTGGTAGCTAGTATAATCTGAGGTGGCAAACGTTTGTTTTGACAGGCTTTATATGTATAGCTTAGGGAGTCACTAAAACCAAGATTCCAGTTTTGTTCATAAACCCACTGCTAGTACTCCTATTTATATGATACTAATAATTTTATCTGCAGTTTATAAAATATACAGGTTTTAGCAGATTTGAATTGTGTCTGATCAACAGAACATACCAGTGAGTGTGAAAAAAGAGTGGACATCTTCCAAAAAAACATGGCATAGGTATAATGCACGCTGGAAGTTCTCCTATGAACTTCAGAAGTTCCAGATGCCAATGAAGTGTCCCCTCAGGCCATAAACTGAGAAAGCATCCTTCGGAGAGCTGCTAGAGTCCACAATTAGATTCCACTTCTGGAGGCCGTGGAAAACTCGAGTGAGAGTAAAATGTATCACACTGAGCATCATCAGAAGTACTGCTGTATGTTCACGGTGAAAAGGCGGTCCAAAGAGCAAGGCAATAGCAATTGAGAAAGGAGAGGCTTCTGGGAAGTCAGTGAAGCTGTCGGGGTGGATCAGCGGCACATGAGACAGAATGTACCTTACTTCAGAAGAAGTAAGGACAAAACTCATGAGCTGATGCATTAGTGTAAATCACTTATATTCAGATATATCAATGCAAAATCTGCAATGATAGTCATCTGTGCCATCATCACTAGAAAGATAGTGGCTGTGGAAACTTTTTTTTTTGCGGAAATTGTTACCATGTGAATATTAAATGTGAAGAGAAAATAAAATTTTAGAAGATGGTGAGAATTATGATCTAAAATTAAATATTCTGAAATAGAAAATGTTGCATACTAAGAGCCGTTTGCATCCATTAGGAAAATATCTTTATTTATCCAAAGATAATAACAATGAACAACCTCATAGCAAGATTGATTGCATCTGTGAAGTTACAAGCAAGCCAATGAAGAAAAGATCCAAGAAGTGCAGCTGTCCTAAGCTGGAGGTCAGGTCTGAAAGAACATGGAGTTCATGAAGATAAAGTGATATTTATCATGTTCCTAAAGTTGTTGCATTAATCTACTATGTGTAGATTACTCAGTGCAAGAGACAAAGTTGAAAACAATTTAATCAAAAGAACAGATGTTTAATATGGTTTTGAGTAGATAGAGTTTTACAGACAACTGATGATGTCAAGTGTCTTTAAATTGGATCTCTGTGTTGGTTTGGAAGAATCTTAGTGCAGCAGGCAATTGAGAAGTAATCTGCTGAAGAGATTCAAAGAACAGGATGTACAGCGGAATTTACTCTCAGAATAGTTAAGTTAGGTCGTAATTACATGCATGAGTTAGTAATCATACGAAACAACTGACAGCCATGATTTAACTGATGAATTGCAAGATAACTCATGAAGACCTGTAAGTACATATGACTTCAAAATATTGGGTGGGTGTGGAAGCTTTGTTTGAAAAGTTTGAGAGCACTAGATAAATGCAGTCAGTGCTAATGAGGCAGATGCTGTCAGTCCATTAACCACTTGGCCAATTTACTCTCTGCTGTTGTTGATAACCTATTGAAGTATATAAAGTTGGGGAAGAAGCACATAATGCTGTCAGGAGGAATTGTTGTAGAAGTGATTCACCTTCATAGGAACATTATGACTAGATGTCCAAGTAGAAATTTAAGATGTTTTCAAGTACCAACAGAAAGAATGGAGTTAGAAAGTGCACAGGAAAGGATGTTGGAGGGATTTGTTAGGACAAATATTAGTTGTTGTGCAACACGGAGAACCAAAGGAGTCCCTGTGTATTCCCTGGGCACTGGTGATGTTGGATGTGTTACAAGTGTGATTCCTACTGAGATCATCATCGTCGCTGTTACTACAGAATGAATTTAATCCAAAGAATGAACATTGTTAACTAGGCATTGACTTCACCAGGTCATTAGCACTACCAAATGATACAGAAGCTGCAAAATTTATCTAATGTTTGATATTTCCAAAAGATGACAAAAAAGGTGCAGAGAGAGCAACAAGGGATCCAAAGCAAGTATTCATTTCAAGAACAGAACTGTGTAGCAGTGGAGAAAGGTTTTTAATCCCATCAGCAACTCAGGCCTCATCAAATTTGTGGCAGAAGAGCGTAAATTTATGTGATAAATTCTCCATGTCATAAATGAGTCCCTGAGCTAATCAGTGACTTGAAAAAAACTCAGACGTAATAAATTCTCTTATGAAAAGCTGATGGACTTTTTTGCATGCAGCCTGTGCCTCAACTCATGGATACAAATCAGCCACAGTTACCCCTGAAGACATAACTATTATTGAGCTTAGCCTTGGATGCAGCAATTTTATATCTTGCCCAGAATATCAGATGATTGGAACACAAGTCCGGACAAGATTCACAGGCATCCATGAAGTCAAATGCTCCCCTGAGGTTGATGTTTGTGGAGCAGTAACAAGCCTACCTTGCTTGTTTGGGATGTTAACACTGCTAGCGCTTTATAGGTGAGGGAAAGTTGGGAGGTGGAAAACTCATGCAGGTGTAGCTCCAAGCACTAGCAATTTCATCAGATGTTTTTGAAACACAGGTGACACGAAATCCTGTGATGAGCAATACTTGGTATCAATAGCTTTCTTTGATTAGCCTTTCTTCCAAAATGAATGAATGAAGTCCCAGCTGTCTTTGGGCATGCACTGTGTCAGTTTGCACTGTGTGCAATTACGCTGGAATTCGGAGGCAGTTGCTGCAGTGCAAACCTCTTTTGCTCAGCCCTGCAAGCTGTGGCTAAACAGCTGGTACCCAGAAGAATCTGGACAGGGAGTGGATGTTTGGATCATCACCAATGCACATGTCCAAATCAGTAATGCCTTTGCTTGAACAAAGAGGTGCAAACTGCAAGCCTCTGCCTACCAGAAGATTAGAGACGAAGAGAGATACTGAGTAAAATCATTTCACTGAAGATTTCTAAGACACAGAGGTGAATTATTTTGTTTGAAATGGAATCTTACAAGTGTTTTATAGTATATGAACGTGTTAAGGGAAAATACTATATTGTCTGCTTATGGTGCTTTTAAACAATGAATGTATATCGTTCTTATTGTGTTAATAATTAAATTTTGACTGATAAATATGTAAAGCTTAAATGTTATAGTGCAAAAATATGTCACCAACAGGCAGGGCACCACTTTTAAAAGGTTAATCACCACTTTGAAGCTACCAAAGGCTGTAGGATCTGAACAAAGTCCAGCAACACTGATGTCTTCAAAAAGCATTATTAAACTTTGTTACTTCAAATTACACCAGCAGCTGAGTTTTCTGACCTTGGTTCATTGACTCCGCAAGCTGGATGCTACTCCCAGGAGCTTTACACACAGCAAGCTCACCAAATTAACTGGATTTTCCTCCCAGGTGGTTTCTGACAATGACTTTTCTAACGCAGTGACACAGAGAAGCCCTATAACAACAGTTATCTGTGTCTGACTCAGAGGGATTGAATAAGCCATCCTTTCAGCTACTCAGTGTTGCATTCTAATAGCTTCCCTTTTATTGCCCTGTTCTTTATTTCCCTTGATGTATTCATCAAGCCAATTAAAAAGAAAAAAAAAATCAAAATAAAACCAACTTCAACACAACGCTCTGGCTTCCCAGTGTGTGATACACGCAGCATACCAGCAAGCCTCAAAGGAGCCTGATCTGTCAGTGATGGTAACAGTGGGGGGGGGGGGGGGGGGGCAGGGGTTTTTCGTAACAGCGCATCAAGAATGAAGAGGGAGCATCCACAAAGCAAACACCAATTCCTGAGATGGGCCTGCGGTAGGAATAGGAAGGCAGGACAACCCACCTATTTCATTATGCCTGTGTGAATTCACCAAGAGGGGGAACTTGCCTATGGAGCAGGTGATGAATGAACACACAGACTGCACCTGTAGGGACCAAATACAATCTTTCAAAAGCCAGAGGAGATCAGGGAACTGCAGGCTGCAGCAGTGTCTTACGGTATGTCACAAAAATAAAGTAGATGTGAAACACATTCTGAAAAGAATTCCAGCCAACTGGTGTGCATTTTTAATGAATTTTATATAGTCTGAGAAATTTCATGAGCCTGAGAAAATACTTAGCTAGCAATATTTGAAAAAAGGAAGTAGGTAGCAGGCCAGCCATGCTGACCCCAGCACCAGGCAAAATAATAAAAAGGATGATAAGGAGTCAGTTAAAAACTGGAATATAAGGATGTAAACCATAAGAAAGTAATTTTAGGTGATATGTTATTATGGAGAAAAAAGAGATCTTATCCCGCTGTGTTCTTTGACACCATTATTTGAGGTTATTGCCTCAATTTGGAGATAAAATTTCATTCACAGATCATTTGGTGAAATACTGCCAATAAAGAAATTAGCAATAACTAGTGTGAACGAGGTGTGCTTTAAGTGGATTACAAATGAACTGAGAGATCTCACAAAGTAGCCTGCGACATGGAATCATCACTGAGTGGAGTGTTTCTGATAGGATTTTGCAGAGACGGGTACTAGATTTGGCAGTAAACAGGACTTGAAAGCAAATGCAGGACTGTGGTTGATCAAATCTGGAGGTGGCACAAAACTGCCAGAATGGCAAATAGCACTAAGGGCAGGGCAGTGAAACATTACAGATTAAATGCGTTTTTAATATAGACAGACACAAAGTTACGCAGTTAGGAGCAAGGAATGTAGACATATCTTCAAAATCAGTGGTTTAGCTCCGAAAGCCGCAGACCTGATTTGGAGGCACAGGTCAGAGCAGACAAGCATCTCAATGTGATATGTTAGCAATCCCAAGAGATCTTGCAAAAAGAGCTAGTACAATCCTCAGATTGGTAAGTAGGGCAGTAGAAGGAGGGAAGTGATTTCGCCTGATAAAATACTGCGTCGTCTTCTGGTGTTCAGGTTTTTAAACTATCTTGGATGAAGGGAGAGTGTTGAAAAACTGTGAAGTTCAAAAACTGAAGAAAATACCTTGCAGCAAGAGATTTGTCTGTTTAGCTAATTTCAGAGAAGAACATAATTAAATAATTCTCACTATCTTAAAAAACTTAACTGAAATATTAGTATCAAAAGGCACTTTAATTTAGCAGGGAAAGTGTATTCAGTTTGTGTGGCAAGGTTTTGGGAGTGGGGGGGGCTAGAGGGATGGCTTCTGTGAGAAGGTGCTGGAAGCTTCCCCTACATCCAACAGAGCCCATGCCAGCCGGCTCCAAGATGGACCCACCGCTGGCCAAGGCTGAGCCCTTCAGCGACAGTGGCAGCACCTCTGGGATAATGTATTTAAGAAGGGGGGAAAAAAAACTTGGGCAACTGCAGCCGCAGAGAGGAGTGAGAATATGTGAGAGGGACAACCCTGCAGCCCCCCAGGTCAGTGCAGAAGGAGGGCAGGAGGTGCTCCAGGCACCGGAGCAGAGATTCCCCTGCAGCCCCTGGTGCAGCCCATGGTGAGGCAGCTGTGCCCCTGCACCCATGGAGGCCCACAGGGGAGCAGATATCCACCTGCAGCCCGGGGAGGACCCCACACCAGAGCAGGTGGATGTTACTGAAGGAGGCTGTGACCCAGTGGGAAGCCCGCGCTGGAGCAGGCTCCTGGCAGGACCTGTGGACCCATGGAGAGAGAGGAGCCCAGGCTGGAGCAGGTTTGCTGGCAGGACTTGCGACCCCGTGGGGGACCCACGCTGGAGAAGTTTGTGAAGAATTGTAGCCTGTGGGAAGGACCCACGTTGGAGAAGTTTGTGGAGGACTGTCTCCCATGGGAGGGCACCCACGCTGGAGCAGGGGGAGAGTGTGAGGAGTCCTCCCCTGAGGAGGAAGGAGCAGCAGAGACAATGTGTGATGAACTGACCACAACCCCCATTCCCCATTCCCATGCGCTGCTCGGGGGAAGAGGTAGAGAAAACTGGGAGTAAAGTTGAGCCCAGGAAGAAGGGAGAGGGGAGATGTCTTAAGATTTGGTTTTATTTCTCATTATGCTACTCTGATTTGACTGGTAATAAATTAAACTGATTTTCCCCAAGTCGAGTCTGTTTTGCCCGTGATGGTAATTGGTGAGTGATCTCTCCCTGTCCTTATCAACCCACAAGCCTTTTGTTGTATTTTCTCTCCCCTGTCCAGTTGAGAAGGGGAGTGATAGAGTGGCTTTGGTGAGCTCCTGGCATTCAGTGTGTTTAAAATTTTCTCTAAAGTTTGCAGCAATATGCGGTGTGAGAACTGAAACGTAAAGATGGTGATCTATTTCATTGACTGAGGTAGTCAAAATACAAAAAGTAAGTTTCAATTAAAAATATGCAGTTACTCTTAAGACATCACTAGTTGTCATCTAGATATCACAAGTTGTTGAGGTTTTATTTCACTTACAAGTATTCCTTTTAATGCAAGTGGGATATTTAAGCTAATATATGCCACTGGTAATTAGTATCATAGAATCATAGAATCGTTTAGGTTGGAAAAGACCTTTAAGATCATCCAGTCCAACCATTAACCTACACTACCAAGTCCACTCTAAACCAATCAAGGGTAGACTAGACTAAACCATGTCCCGAAGTGCCACATCTACCCGTTTTTTGAACACTTCCAGGGATGGTGACTCCACCACCTCTCTGGGCAGCCTGTTCCAATGCTTGACCACCCTTTCCATAAAGAAAGAAATTATTATTCCCACTATAGTTGACATTTGAAAGCTAGTAATCACACTGGGACACCATATTAAAATGTTAATTTACATAGGACAGACAACCTAGCCATGCTCCCAATTAGGCCATTTCAGTCTTCCCATTGCTTTCTAGGTGACAGCCAAGAAAAGAGCGACCCAGCCATACTAAGAGACAAGAGTGTGAATCAGCTGTGATTAGGGTTTCCTCTTTGTCATCCTTGAAATCACCTTGCAAGACATTCTTCTTAACTTTTGATCAAAAGAGATTATAAATCTTATTATATTTGCTTGTATTCACATCTCTTCAAAGCAGGACAGATTCAGGAAAGATTCATCTCCAAAGATACAAAGAGGGAGAGAGGAGCCTTTCTTGCTGCTGCAGTGAGGGTTAGCACTGCCAGCTGCAGCCAGCTGTGTAGAGCTTTATTCCTCCCAGCGATGACAAGAGCATCTGTGGCTCCAAAGCCCCTGTCAGCTCAGAGATGATTTGTTATGGATGATCTGTCAGGGGCTGTCCCAGCTGATGTCTCTGTGCCACCTCTTCAAACAAATGAGAAGCCTTGCTTCACGGCGAGCACCGCGCTCCTGCTGAGCTCCCCCGACCTTTCTGTCCCTAACCCACTGCTGTGATCCTCTGCATGCGCAGCAAGGGCTATGTGGCCACAGTTGTCATCACATAACTGATTAGCTGTGACAAAGTAGTTTTCTGACAGGAGGAGACAGTCGAGCAATGATGGCCTGGGGTGAGGCAGGGGTTATTCTCTTCCAGAATCAAGGCAGCAGTGAAGAAGAGGGCAAGGTGGACCAAAGTCCTGAGGTTTCTGTGGGGCTTGGCACGGTTTCTACTCATGCAATTTGGGGGATACTCCCTGACAGCTCCTGTATGTGGCAAGACTCAGAGGCATATTTGCAACTGGATAGCAGCAGCACAGACTGTCTTATCTCAGGAGAGTCAGTATGGATGTGTGCTTGTTTCTGTGCCATCTGACGTGCCAGTCCTTAACTCCACTGAGAAGGAAAAAAGCAGTTGTTCTTTTCAGCCAGCAGCTGCCACTACTGCCTTTCTCTGGCTCAAAACAATTCTGAAGGAGAAAGTATTTGCTAAGCAGCTGGACTTCTGCTTGTTTGTGGGGTTTGTTCCTTTGCTGAAAAAAGAGGGACTTGAGTTGGCAGCATTTGTTCCCTTAACTCCTCAGCACCAGCTGCTATTGCTTCTGAAAGAGCCCAGAGTAATAATCCTGGTGCTTTTACATGGATTGCTAAGCTTTGTGTTTAGCCAGTATCACAATTTAATATGTGTGGCCGATGCTGCAAAAGGCTAACTATACACAGGGGGACAATCAGGAAGAAAAATTATGCGGGGGACTTCTCTTAAGCTCCACCCTCAAAATAAACTCTGTCCATGTGACGTGATACAGTGAGTGCGTGGAACAGATGTTGAGTTTGATCACGTCTTAGTCTTAGACTCATGGGGCTTTTCTCGCTGTCATGAGGTCCAGAAGCACTCGGGGGATGAATTGAGTTCCAGATGCTTAAATTCTGAGTGAGATTTATAGGACACTCGGTATTACTTTAGATTGGTCTGTTCTTAGATGTGGTCTGATGCTGCCTCTCTTTTATTCTGTGCTGTGAAAAGCAGCAAACCAAGGTTGACGCAGAAGGTGCTGTGCTTGGATAGATGTGTTAGGGTGCCCTGAAATGAACGGGGCAAGGCAAGCTTCTCAGAATCCCAGTGCAAGTAAGTTGTTGGTTATGCTTGCACCTTGTTTGCAAAGCTGTCTATGAAACCTTGGCCTCCCATTGCTTTTACTGAAGTCGTGCTTCCTGCAGAACCAAATGCTTTTCTGTGCCAGCCCAGTCAGTGCCGTGACTGCACCGGACAGGAAAGAAGGACAACCGATAAAGGTAGAAGCACAATCTGTTAGCATCGGCAGGGCTAGGGGTAAGTGAACAGCTAATTGAAATGTTCCATTCATTAGGTTTCGACAAAAGAAAACAGATTGGCAGTTTTAATAGAAGTCCCTGTTTAATATTAAAAGTCTGTTTTAACATTTTCCTCATTTAATAAAAAAAAAAAAAAGAAAACCTGAAATTTCTGTGAAGAAAACATTTGGATGGAAGCTAATTTTTTCCCCTTAAAAATGTTACCTAGGCATTGTTACTGCGCAGCAAGGGCCGCACTTTTTAAAAAAGCAGCAGGCCAGATTTGTAACTACAGGATCATTTTCTCAAAGTCACTTTCATGTTGCTGAGCTTCACAGACCACCAATGGGCTTAGTTAGCTCGTTGGGTGTTTTCTGGGCTGCACAAGGCATGGCCGGTGCGGCCCCACGTGCTTTCAGTGCCTGGTCATTTCCCAGGCAGAGGCAGCCATACACTGAAAACTGGTGCATGCGTACAACTCTCTGCACTGCTTCTTTTATCAACATGTTGATCTCTGGAGACTCAAAATTATTTCCATACCTTCTTAGAGTCTCTGAGAGTTTAATACAGACCACAATGGGAATACACAATTAGCTTGAGTCTTCACACAGTTACAAACTTTACTATTCACAAGCCTGGTAATTTTAATCCTGTGATGTTTGGTAATTGTTAGTTGAAACAATGTCTGGGTTTTTTGATACTGGAAGTTGGTGGGTTAGTACATGGTCAGTGCTAAGATCTTGTCTGTGTGCGTAACGTGCAGGCCTGACTGTCAGCCTTCCATAGGGGCTGTGATTTCCTCCCCTGGCACTTGAGGTATAGGGGACAGACATGGTTTGAAGCCGGTCTGGATAATGTTCAGCACAGCAGGGAGGAAACTAGATTGCATCTCTCTAATGATGCTGCTTTGCACCCTCAAGCAAACCCTGGGTTTGTTTTTTTTTTTTTTGGGGGGGGGTGGGAGAAATAAATGCAATAGAGGTCACTTAGTTTTAAGTAATTAAATGGTAATCAGTTTTTAATCTTTGAGCCTATTTTTTATTACTTTGCTACACTAGTTGCATAACTCCCAGCAGTGAATGTGTTTTTACTCAGCTGAAGCCTTAAATGTTTTATTTCCTCCTTTTGGTAAATATTTAAAGATCCCATTGATAATTCCTGCTTCTGGGCGTGAGAGCTGGAAGCAGCACATTCATCACACATAACGAAGAATTTTAATTCTTGCTTTGAGGGAAAACATGGCTAAGTCTTAATCATAAATGAAACATTTATACGGAAACAAACACTTCCAGGAAAACCCTGTGTGACTACATCAGCCACTTGTAGTGTAACGAGCAGGATGCTGGCAAGTTATAGGACATGGACGGTCACAGAAGTGCGAGGGACCTGCTGAGCCTGTCCCAGGGTTTCAAAGCAGCCATGCAGAACCTGGCCAAGCTCTACCCTGACACCGGCTGGGCTCTTTGCTCCTCTGTGGAGACTGCTCCAGAGCAACAGTCCCGTGGTTGTTAGGAACCTTCTGGTCTCCAGCCTAAATGTGCATGTGCCTTTTATCCTGCTGCTACGTCTTCTCAGGCTTAGAAATATTCAGAGTTAGGGAATAGAAAGTCTCAGTCAAGGGTGATCCTTCATTTCCCTCTCTCCCCCACCTGCTGGGGCAGACGAATCGTCCCTCTCCCACTGCACCACCGGGAAGAACCTCTGGTCGCCACCGATCCCTGAGACACTGAAGCGGGCTTTTAAGTTAACGTGCATGTTCTAGCATGTGATAAAATACAGAGTAAGGGCAACGCTGGAAGAAAACCCAGCCCGGCTTCCTGAACGTGAACGGGGAAGGTATTTACATGAGAGGGGCCATATAGCAGACTTCAATGTTTATAGTCTCTGGAAACAATAATGGCATATCAATAGTAACATATCTTCATATTTAATATGGATACCATCATTGCCATTAAATCATGGGAATTATTGAGGTTTGAAGTGATAGAACAATTGAAAATGGAGTTTAAATGCGAATTTGTTTATGAAGAGAAGTTTAATACCAATGAAGGTAACATGGCACTCTGCAAATTGACTGGAGCTGAGCAGAAGCCACCCTGAAACAGCTTCACTCTGAACGTCAGACCATTTACGGCATTATGGCCATGGAAAGCGGATTTAGCATTGGATATCTTTTATGCATGTTAGGCCTTCTTTGGCGGTGCAAATCGGCCTTATTTAGGTTGGGTAAAAGAGGCAACAAAACCCAGGACATTCATTTTAAAGAGAGGTGGTACGTTTTTAAGAACGGAACGGTTTTATTTAAAGAGAAGGTAAACGAATCCGGATATTTCCAGCAAGGCTACCGCGAGGTCTTTGCTTACTTCCCCGGGGCGCTGCGGGCCGGCGAGGAGAGGGCCGGGCCGGGCCGGGCCGAGCCGGGCGGGCGGCTGGGCCGGGGGAGACCCGGCCGCCCGCCGCCAGCTCTCGGCGGGGGCTGAGAGGCGCTGGGCGCCGCAGCCGGAGCCCCGGCCCTCCCGCCTGCTCCTGCCGCCCAAACCCCCGGAGGGAGCGCCGGCGGGGCGGGGGCGGGAGGGGAGCGGGGGCCGCTCCACCCCGGGGCCGCCCCTCTCCGTGGTGCTGAACCGGCTCCCGCCGCCCGCGCCGCCCCCGCCGCCGCTGCGGCTCCTGCGCCGCCCCCGCCCCGCGGCCGCGCAGCGCCGGGCGGGCTCTGGCCGGGCGCCATGGCGGAGCGCGGGGCCTGAGGCGGCGCGGGGCGGCATGGAGGCGGATTTCGCCGCCTTCGGGAGCCCGCTGTGCGGGGAGGTCAAGCGCTTCTGCAGGCGGGTGCGGGAGACCTACCGGGAGATCAGGGAGGACCTCACCCCCTACAAGGATGACCGTTACTACCGGTAGGGGCGGCGCGGGCGCGGCTCTTCCCCGGCGCCCAGGGCCCTGCCCGCCCGCCGGCGCTCGGCCGGCCTTCCTCCGCGCTCGGGGCTGCGGGGGGACCGGGCCGAATCCACGGGTCGGGGCTCCGGCGGGGGGGGGGCTTGGGCGGGGACCGGCTTGACATCTGGGGCCGGGCTTCCTGCGACCACCCCCGGCCGCGCAGCCGGGAGCAGCCGCCCCAGCCGCGGGGCCGCCTGCGGGGGCGGCCGGGCCCCGCAGTCCCGGGCCTGCAGGTGCGAGGTGCGGGGGGCGGCAGAGGCCCCGCCGCGGCGGATGGGGCGGCCTGCTCTGCCCGGGGGGAGGTGGCCCGGCAGCGCCTCTGGGCAGAAGGTCCCACAGCTCTGCTTCCACCCTCACGTATTAGTATCCCGATACAGGCGATGAAAGCGATTTCCATTTGCGTTCCCCTGTGCTATGCCTCCTCCACCGTCGTAGCAAGCTGGGGGAACGTGGTCTAAAGCAGCCATGAAACAACCCTGGAATAGTTACAGAAGTGGCTAGGAACCCAGAGTGGCTGGCAAAGGTTGAGGCCCAGAGGGCCAGATGTACTGGGTAGGCTACACCCATGTTTCTTCTGTGCCTGGCCCTGTCTTCTGTTCCCATGAATGACCAGCGATGGCTGGAGAGTATTAATGTCCTGAGATTACACGAGGCTAGGAAGGGCTCCAAAGGTGTTGGAGGACTGGGTTATAAATTTAAAGAATTTGTGGATCGGAGAAAGGGTCTGAAAAAGTAGAATGAAAATCAGGAGAAACAAATGCCAGGAACTACACAGAGGATGAATGCTATTCAGCCACGCAAATACCGGCTGGGGAACAAACCATTATGTAATGTTTTTGTAAAAAGGGTATGGGAATTATAATGCTTCATAAAATAACCTCTTTCAACAATGACATTGTCTTACACATGTGAAAAGGTAAAGTCATTTGTGGTGTACAGCAGAACCATGGTTCGTAAGACATGAGAATTAAACCATCTACTTTAGTCACCGCTCCAGACCTTAGCTGGAGCTGTGACCAGTTCTGGGCACCACACTTCAAGGGCCTTCCAGTGGAAGAGAGAATAAGGACAGAGATATGGATAATCAAAAGCCTAGAAAACATAGCTGTGAGGAAAATTTGGGGTTGCTCCCCCAAAAGAAGAAGCATCCGAGTTGGAGGAATAGGAATTTCTGTAAAGAGAAACTTCACATTCATCTTGGACAAAAGATTACAGAGTAATAGTAATTGAAGCGATAAAAGTTCATCTTAGGCATTAAGAAAAAAATTAATGGGAAGGACAGTAAAACGCGATAGAAGGGATTATCCAGGGAGACTGTAGCATCTCCATCATTAGAGGTCTTTAAAAACTTTTGACAAACACATGCCAAGAAAGACGTAGATCTGGCAGATGCTCTCTTGGGACAGAAGGACAGATTAGGTACCTCATGAGGTCTCTTCCAGCTCTACCATGAATCTGAGCATAAGTACTTCTGTCTGTTTGTGCACAGTGCCCCAGTTCTTCTGCTTAGATCATTTGACTTCAGTACACTGTGTCTGTTTTCCCCAGCAAAGGGGCAGGTGGTCCATTAGATTGAATTTGTCTCATTGTTCACAATAGCAAAAACTACAGAGTCACAAAGTTTGAAAACACTGCCTCACAGCTTGACAGAGTTTAACGTAAAGACCATCCTGCCTGTCAAAACAGCGGCTCCTTGTACCTGAGCATGGTGTGAGGAGCCACAGGAGGTGATAATGAGGGATGGAAATGTACCTGTGTGCATCTGGCAGTGCGATAATGAATATTGGCACTAGAACAAAGAAAGAGGGGAGAGATAAACTTTGGATTAACAAATAAGAGGTCCTGGGAGAGGCATTTATTCACCTTTGTTTCCAGAAGAAACCCGAGCTCTCCAAGGTAAATTGTCATTAACTCATTTTTATGACTAAAAGCGTGTATGGAGGGACTTTCTGTATTGAAAAGAGAAGACACTACTCCACTGAATCAAATAAGCTTGTAGAGTTAGTGCTAGATTGCCCTTTCTTCAGTGAGAGTATCCCCAAGAGGTATCAGCTGCAGGTCATCTAGAATGAAATGGAGTAATATTGGGCTCTTGGCAAGGAAATAACATTTCGTGACTTAGAAATCATGCTAGTACTTCTCTGCATTACCAAGATCTTCACCTAAGTGACCTAGCATAGAATAGGTTTACCGTTACTGTCACTGCATACCTGCTGTTCTGATGAGCGTTCCCCTTTAGCGTAATGGATGGGTGCAGCAATGGCACCTGCTTTTTAGATTCCTGATAAGGAGGATGGCTTCTTGATACTACCGTGCACTCTTCTTACAGCCAACTCTCACTTACAGTTAGAAGAATTAGGTATTTCTTCCTCTTCTCTCTCTCCTTATTTTACTCAGTGCATTTGGTCAGGTTATAAATGAGGACTCTCGGGAATGTAACGGAGAGCCTTACCACTCTGAAGGCAGAAGGAATTTTGGAAATTTGACCAAGGAAAAGTGGTGCAGCTTGTCTTTACTTCAGGCCAACTAGGTTCTCTAAAATCATCAGGCAAAAGCAAATAATATCTTATACCAGACTAACAAAATGAAGAGATGGTAAAACCATATAAAAGCATGATTGTTCCCCTCTCATGCGCTGTATGCACAAACGTGAGGCTATCAACAACCGCCAGCCTTAACTCTCCCCTCCCGCTGGTTGAGCAAAGCCATTTGGCCATTGGCTGGTGGTTTCCATTGCCTCTTTGGAAACTGAGCAGTCTAGTCCATTAAGTGGTAGTGGGGCAGGGGATGAGCTTACAAGTAACCAGTATTTGCCAGAAAAAAAAAAAATTGCCACTGCAGCCTCACTCCTCATTGCTATAAGGACATCCTTCTTGGAGTGCCAACAGGAAAACTCAAAACTGGAAAGCTTTGGAGCAGAGCTGATACAGAAATGGAAAAACATGAAGCAGTCCCCTCTGTGACTGGCAGGGAAATAGCTTTTCTTGACTCAGGAGTGCTGCTTGTACACTCTGCCGGTACGTGACAGGGGATTCGGTGTGAGGGGATGACCTGGCTCAGGGACAGCTGATGAAGCTGTTATCCCAAGTAACTGTGCTCCTGCTGCATGGATGGCTAAGTCATTTCTGATTCAGCTCTGAGGCTGCCCCAGTTTAGTGACACCTTTTTGGTGATGGTTTCCTTTCAGGCACAGTGCTTTTGAACATGTGGTTCAGCAGCTGTCTCTGAGCAGCCTGTTCTTTGGGCATGGGTGACAACTAAGGGTGGCAGGCTCCTCAGCCGTCTCAAGCTACGCCATCCTCGCTCCGCAGAGCCCCAGGGCACTCATCCACACTATACAGATGAAGGGGTTGCCGTGTCAGTGAGTTTGTTCTGCCCAATAGCCCAGAATAGTCTCTAAATTGTGCCTTCTGGTGTATTTCCCCACGAGCAAGTGCTAGTTTACCCAGCCATCTGGGAGAGATGGAGAGAGCATGGTTAGTCATGGCTCAGCACACTGATTGACGCCATCTGTCTAGGTTAATAGTTCCCTTAGGCAGACATGGCACTCTATGGTATGCTTGTAAAAGAGACAGTGTATTTACAGACTAATGGGCGCAATATTAAATAACCTCATTGGTAACCCCAATACAAGGTCAGTCTGGACTTAGTATACCTACGATTAGTCTGTGGTACGCCAGGAGATGCTTGCTGCAGTACATAAGCTCAGAGAAAGCAGAAGGGAAAAGCGTTACCCTCTCCCATCAGTCCCGGGGAGTGCCACAAAGCATATCAGCCCTTAATTTATTACAGCAACTTCAGGATTATTCTAATTTATACCTCTGAAGAATTGCTCCAGACAAGCCACTTGAATGAACAATTTGTTCTTTGGTGTCTCTCCCTCCCACTCCAATATGTTCCTCCCTCCCCTAGCATGGCTCCTGGCCGGGAAGACAGGCCAGGGATAGCTGATGGAGGGCTGGCAGCCGACGGCTCCCTCCCCAGCACTAGGCAATTTTAAGTAAACTATTGGTATGAAAAGAGCTTAGTACCGGTGGTACTAAACCATCTATATTTTTACCTCTTTGACATACTGTCAGTGAGATATGCAAAGCTTACCAGAAGACACCAGGCCTCCCGATCAGCTGACAGTTATTTCAGTGGGAGTTTCATAACTCTGTCCCCCAGTTAATGTTGAAGAGTTCAGCAAACTGAAACATTTTGACAGGAAAGCAAACAATTAAAGTGCCTACCTGATACAGAGGAGAAAGCAGGAGGGTGGCCAAATTGTGGTCTGACATCAGAGTTGCATAACTATAAGTAACAACTTGGTATTCTTGCAAAATCAATTTCTAGGTTAATGAACATATCCCACTGGCCAATCAGCTTATACAGGGAAGCACAGTGTTGACACTGAGTTTAATGATAATGCCCAGAGATAAGGATAAATGACCTACAATCCACCCTGCTTTAAATAAGGGATACATTTTAAACTCCTATCATGCAATAATACGACATTTTGTACATCAAAAAGAAAAGACTATATATAGGACATCGTGAAACATATTATTTAACCTACAGCTTTAATTAATGCTTGAAGTTGCTTATATGGGTAACAGAAGCGGTAATTATAGATGATACTGCTATTCTTAATTTCTCAACATCTCCTATTAGTGTTTCCAGTTCATTAAAACACAGCTAATCCTCGAAACATGTGGGAAAAGTTCATTCACAGTGGTTCTGCTCGTTTGGCAAAAAGACCAGAAAATAGCACATAATTTGACTCAGCAATAAAGAGAAGCTGTTCATTTTTCCTTAGAGACATTCTAGTGCCTGCATGCTTCAGAGAAGAAACTTGGATTTTGCCAGAGAGGGCTGTTGTGATAAGCATACTCTTCTTCTCATGTCTCACCTTCTTAAAATCTTTCCCAAGTGCTCAAAGTGCAAGTCCGTGGGAAGCCAAGGGGTCAGCAAGACCTTGCTAGAGAATTGCAGTCAAATTCCCTGAAGGTTCATGCTGCCTCCAGCCTAGACCCAGGCAGGATCTTCAGTAGCTGCTTCAAGCCACAGCTGGTACCTCTCTCCTGTTCTTCCAGGGCTCACTGCTGGGTCCTGGCAATTGGGGGAAGAACCCAAATGACCCCGGTGTGAAGTACACAGCTAGGGCTAGAAGGCTTGAAACCGCAGGAGGAGGAGGAGGAGACTAACACCATAGCTTCATGATTGCTTTAAGTTGCCATAAGCTGGCTCTGTGGCTGGAAGAAGCCATCCTAGCTTTCCTTTCCCTAGTCACACATTTCTGCTGTCTTCCTCATCTGCCCGCAAATATTGCTGTAGCCGCACAGTGACTGAGCAACTGATCCAGCAAGACACCATTTTTTTTTTCTGAGTGACTTTTAACTCAGATAATTTCCATTATTTGATTCACCACTCTACTGCGCAAACATTTGTTCTGGCAAAAGTCAAAGAGCTACAGAGAGGCTGGGTTTCTTCTTTTGACACTAAAGCTGTAGGTGTGAGTATAAACTTGTCATGAAACTGTAGTGTTAGTGTTAAGGTGGCTAGTGTAAGTAGGATCCCGGCTGAGCTAGCATTCAGCCTGCTTATTCATAGATCAGCCTGCCTCTTCTCGCAAGCCTCTTTCACCATACACCATCCAGTTTCTACCATAGATGAGGCAGACAGTAGCTTCTTGTGCTACTTCACCCCAGAGCAGGCCAGACGAGGCACAGAGTGAGGCACCTTCTTGCAAGGAGCAAAGTACAGTGAGACTGACTGACCCTGTGTGTGGAGGGAGAGGGGTTTCACAGTGCCTTCCCTCCAAGTGTTTAGTTTGTAAACTCAATACCATTATTTTCACAAAACTTACAGGGTGCAACGTATGTGTTTACAGTCTACTCGCAACCCTTTGGAAGTTGGTAGATGGCGAAGAGAAATGTGGTCCCATGGCTAATTGAAGTGAGCTGGATGTCAAGTTCTGCCACCCACACTGTTCTCCAAGTGACTTTTGGAACGGCTCAGTCTCTCTGTGCTTCAGTTTCCTACCTGTTCAATGAGAAGAATGTATGTTTGTTTTGAGGAGAATAAATTAATTCACGTTAGTGAGACACCTGAGAGCCAGAGGGATTGGAGCAGTCATCCAAACAGCTCAGATGTGTGCACATGAATGGCAGCAGTCGTAACTCTGCAACTGCGCTTCCCAGAACACTGGAAATGGTGACAGATGCTGTAGGCATCATTCCATCATTTTCTGGCCAGGGAGAACTTGTTGGAGAAGCCTGAAGTGTGCTGCAAGCTACACACTGCATGTCATAGTCACTGGTGACCTAGTGACTTCAAATTGTGGCTTGGCAGCGCTATCTTGTTCTGAGCAGATACGGTTGGTTAGGTTGTCCTGATTACTGAAAGCTTTATTTTCTGCCCTACAGTAGTGATTCTTGTTGATTTAAAATTTATAAATGCCTTTCCTTCAACACCTGGTATTATGCATTTCTCAAGACAGTCTTTTCATGAGATTACTAAATGAACATCAGTGCTGTAAATCACACGTCTAACTGATAGGATAAATACCAGTATCAATGACTGAATTAATTCCCAGTCTGGTTTTTTTGGGTTTAGTGGTGTTACACAAGAGACACACTGGGTCCCACAGGTCACTAGTTATGACATGAATTACCCGTAGGGCAACTGAATTAAATGAATAATGTTAGTAATGTTAAGTACCTTTAAAAAGTCACTGCAATAAAATCATCTTACCATCTAAGTAAGCTTTTAATGGAATTATTTGATCGTTGAAGAGATAATCTTTAAATTTTATGTTGACTGATCTATCTAAATATTTTTGGGGTCATCCTGAGATGGGTCTACCTTATGTATATGATAAACACCAAAGCTGGGAATTTACTCTGAATTTTATCCTAGACTAGACACCAAGTATCCCCAGATGTTTAAGTAACTGGAGTGCTGCCTTTTTATAAACAAGTATTAGAGCTATCAAAAATGAATACAAAATATAAGTTGGCAAAATCCCTAAACTTGCCTAATTCTCATAATCTCTACCCAATGTGTCTGTTGACAATCTTGGTTGCCCAGTCTCAGGATATTTAATAGGAAAGCAGAACAAATCCAACTTTATCTCAACATTTGTGCAAGAATAAAATAGCGTTAGGCGCGATCTGGAGATTTTTATTAAGCCCTGTGTTTAAAGTAGTAGCTTACTCCTAGGATTTGATTTCCAGCGCTCGTGAGCTGACTGAATTCTCTGTGAACAAGATACATTAACCACATCTCTTGAATAGCGCAAAGCCGCGTGCAGGTGACTGCAGCGATGGCATTTTCATTCCGCTGAAAAAAGCCATCGCCATTTGATCAGGCTGGAAAAAAAAAAAAAAAAAATCAGTTGCAAACCAGGAGGCTGTCTCTAATGGGCACTAAACATGCACACGTTCGGCACAGGTAAGCCGCGTCAGTCCTTATGCCTACAATGGATAGGTTTAAGTCAGATTCAGAACCACTTCTCCGTCTCGTGTATTCTCTGTCGATATGGTTAAGTTTCCCCACGATGGCTGCGGCTGCTGCCGCCGCGATGCAAGCTGAGGAAGGGCACCGAGGGCGGAAGGCACCGCTGCCACCCCGGCAGAAGGGTGCATTTTGAACCCCCAGTGCTCAGCGGGGAAGGCCGAGGCACAGGCTGGCGCCCAAGGCCTGCTCACCGCCGCCGCGGCGGCACTGGGAAGCGCCGCAGCTCCGCGCCCGAGCTGTCCTGCCTTCCCGAGGCGCCTCTCCCTCCCGCGGCCCCGGGCGGCCGGCGGGGCTGCCTGGGCGGATCGGCGGCTGCGCCCCGCTGCCCGCCCCGGCGGCTCTCGCTGTGCGAAAACGCGGCGCTTGCAGCTTGCGGTACCGCGCGGGAGAGGGCGGCTTCGCCCCTCCGGCTGCGGGCCAGGCCGCGGCCGCCGCGACTGCTCCAAGCCAGGGGCCGCCGGCACCGGCGCTGCCTCCGGGAGCGAGCCGCAGAGCGCAGGCCCCTGTCCCCCGCGGCTCGCCGTAGCGCCGCCGCCGCCGCCGCCGCCGCCACCGCCGCCGCCGCCGCCTGCCAGCAGCGTCGCCCCACGGCAGAGGAGCGGCGCGGGCTGCCGTGACGTCTCCCCAGTCGCGTGGCGGCCGGCTGACGCACGCGGAAGCAGCCGCGAGGCACCGCTCGCGATTCTGCCACGGCGGCGGCTGCCGGGCGAGGGCGGTGGGGGCGGGCAGGAGGAGGAGGAGGAGGAGGAGGAGGAGGTGCCTCCGCCTCCACTGCGCATGCGGCGCCGGGATGGAGCCGTGAGTGGTGGGCGGGGGGAGGAGCGGGGTGGTCGCCGCGCGGGGTGGGGGCTCGGCGGCGGGGACCCTCGCGCGCGGCGGGGCGGGGTGGCGGCTCGCCGGGGGCTGGCGGGGCTGCCCTCGCGCTCGGGCGCTGGTGGCGGGAAGCCGTTCAACGGCCGGCGGGCGGGGAGCCCTCCCGAGGGGAGCCCTGCCCTCCCTTCCCGAGGGGAGCCCTGCCCTCCCTTCCCGAGGGGAGCCCTCCCTGCGGCGGCTCCGGGCGCCCCGCGGCTGCCACCGCCCCGGCCGTCGGCGCGGTCCGCTAAGCCTCGGGGGGACGCGCAGCGACCCGAGGCTGCGGGGACCGGGACGTGCTTGTTTGCCGTCCGGGGCCGGGCCGGGGAGAAGAAAAGCCTTCCTCTGGCAGGGTGCGGCAATTTAAGTTTTTCCCCTGTAAAGACCTGAGTCTCGTCATTCAGATTATACACGCTAATTCTCATTAAGGAAATAAGATCGCCGAGGGTTAAATTGATGTTTCCGAGGCTTTGGTTCGCCAGTCAGAAACCTGAGAGTAACTACCTACTTCTTTAGAGGAACGCCGGGCTTCTTCCTCTTTCGTGATGAATAAACCCCCCCGCATCTCCACTCTTAGATTGTGTCTGTTAAGGAAAAAGAAAAACTTGTTCTCCCGGATGTGTCTCCGCATGGATAGAGCAACAGTCCTGAGTAATTACTCAGACTTCAATGAATACGACAAACAAGACACTAAAAAAAAAGCCAAACCCACCCCGTGCATGCGAACTGTTTAGCATAGTCACGGTTAGCTGTCCGTTGTCATATAACAGTACTATGTAGTATTGTTAATATTAATTGTATGCATCTTTTTATGTAGTCAGGCGCTGCCTCATTAGTTATTAACCGTGGTGGAATGCATCTGCGTGAAGAAATTCAAGGTCTTCTGAGGGACACCAAAGCAAGCAATGTCTTTAAACCATGAGAAAGTGCAGTATGTACAGACAGACCCAGTACTGTGAATGTAGGTAGCATGTATAATCATTTAAATCAAAGTGGTTTTGATGGTTTTATTTGGGAGTGAGCCTAAAAGAGAAAAGAGCAGCTGCAGGCAGAGATGTTGAGGCTAGTATGTCAGAAAAACTACTGTGCATAAAAGTCAGTTGTATCTGATCTTAATATCAAGTCTGTGCTACCTACTGCTTAACCCCAATTTTGTCACAGCCTTCCCATCGGTAAAGTGAGCGTCTTAAGTGAAAACTATTGTATAAAAGGTTCTGTTTTTCACAATAGTCTTTACTCTAGTAAAGACTGTGTTGTGCAGGCATAAGAAGTGATTTGAAGATGAGGAATAGCTTGAGAAACGTTTTGCTTAACCATTTGAGCCAAAACTTCGCTCAAAGAGCCAAGTTTTAACTTACCTTTACATCTCACACATGAATGGCTACTGAAAGACTGCAGTTGTTACAACTGTGCATTTCCATAGTTCACTCTGTCACAGATTGCATTAGTGCAGTTTAGTTTTTACTGACTACTATTTGAGATGTCTAAGTATAATATTTCTGTTTGTATCTCAGTGCTTTCTGCTTCTTTGCAGTTAGTTTCAGACATATCCAATTTAATTATAAAATATTTAGTTTCTGTCTGAGTTAGGATAAAACACAGTACAGGTGGTAAAAGCTGCCTGAGAAATCTGCAGACACTTGGATGGCTAGTCTTGAGCTTCGGACTGCCTCAGTTAGGCTGATTAAAGCATCTTTCATTGGTAAAGCAAAGCACAGTTCTTTACACTTTTGAACAGGTGCTTCCAGAGTAACCTTTCCAGAGAACCTTTTTTGCTTTTCCCATAAATGCCTTTCGGATGTAAGAAAGAAGCTGTTACTGGGGTATCATCAACTTGCACTTATGTATATCCTTAAATTTCATATAATCTCTTTCCAAAAGGCAGATGTTAAACAATGAACATATGGGAGGATCATTTTATCTGCTTTGCATGTCAGCTGGGGATAGGTTGAAATGAGGCACTTAAACCACACAAGGAAATTCTGTTACTGCAGCGAGGGGCAACAAAGAATACATCATCTGATAGGAACGCTATAAATTGTTGTTTGCTGTCATGATAAATGTAGTTAAGATTTGGCTGATTTCTTACACTTGCTCTTACAATAAGTGTCCGTGTTGTCTTACTGACCTGTAAAATAGCACATACAATCAGTGGCTTAAATGAGACTTCAGGAGTACCAGTATAAAAGAAGAAGGGAAAAGACACAGCATGTCCCTACTCTCTCTGGTCTCCTCTCTTTACAAAGTGCCAGTATGACTGCTCTTGGGTAGGTGTATACCTCCTGTTTTGACTACTAGGTGTTGCACCACCTGGAGAGGAGTTGGAATAAAGAATGAGCCAATGTCCGGAACGTTTCTTCGAAAGCTTGCAAGTGTATTTGTGCTCTGGTGTATGAATAAACCCAGGTGATAATTGCCAATAGCTGTAAAGCTGTGAGCGTAGGCTGGGTGCAGTCTGGTGACTTTCCTGTAAGGACTGTGGAAATGAAGCTGCTTTTCATGTTCACATTATGCACTTCAAAATGTCTACAAAAACTCGAAATTAGGAAGCCTATCAAAAGAACCAAGAATATGCATAGCAAATCAGAATTATCCTGCATCAGACTGTAGCTGTGAAGTGGATGCCCGGATTAAGCTGTTAAGAACAGCACAAGCATATGTGATATTTCCATGCATATATACAATACTCTTCCAGTCATCAGCTATTCTCAGCTCGTGGACTTTCCAGTCCAGACCCGGTTTCTGTGTATTGAGTGGTCCTCAGTGGTTGCTCTTCCATGAAGCATTTGGTATCCACTTGAACCCTTATAGTTAATGTGGGTGTATTGACATTTTATGTACCATTTTTATATATCAGGGATTTTCTTGTTAAGATTAGTATTTTGATGTCTCAAGATAGTATCTCATACATGGTGTACTTAGGCAGACAGGGAATACCAGGTCACCTGTGTAACTGAAGGAGCCTTTGGAACAGATAGGAAAATGCACCTTATTTGTTTAGTTAGTTAGTTATTTTAGTACTAGTACAGATGTAATAGCTTTCAAGTGGGTTAAATGCATGAAGGCTGAGGTGTTAAGACATTGATTTAAAGAAAATACTGCAGTTATATCCCTGCAAAAGTTGTGCAGACACATCCTGGTTTGAAATGCCAATTAATTGGCATTTTTCAAAGTCAGCTTAAAATAACATTTGTCTGTGAGACTTCTGTGTGATGATCTCTGTGACAGAGATCTGATCTGTTACTGCTTATGATTGTGATAATTTCATGTACGATTTACCTTTTTTGCCTGTACAATCAGCTAGTCTGACTTCTTCGACTGGTGCAGGGTTTTTGCTCTGCCTAACGGTGTGTGGCAAGGCAAGCTACCCTGTGTTTGCAGGTGCTACGCCCAGAGTCCTGTATAGCCAGTTTGTGCTAAATTGTAACATTTACAGTTACTTGCTTGCAGTTCTCATTACTCCTGTGCGTTTTTCCTCCCTTCCCCACCTCCTTGGTGAGTTAAATTAAGATTTGGATCTTTCAAACTTTACCGTAAAGGAAGGATGTAATTATTTTTGTAGTGCCTCATATGGAGAGAATGCAGTGATTTTTAAAGAAAATAGAGGTTATTATTAAATCCTTTTACTGGTTTAAAGTGAATTGTTTGCCTTGCTTTTAAGGGCTGCCAGGCATGCAGGCCTGGGGTACCAGGACCCAGAATTCAGGCAGGGCTTATGGAGAAGATTCCACGACCTTTTCTGCATTTCTTCATTAACGTGGTGAACCAGTAAGAGCACCATTCAGCTGGTGAAAAGAAGTTTTATTCCAAACTGAAAGGGAGCACTGTCATTAAAGTCTTATGCTTTCATTTCTTTCCATGATGGTGCTCTTACAACTTCATCAGAAAACACCACCACCACCACCCCCCTGCCTCCAATCCTACAGCTTTCCCGTATAAACCGTACAGCTTTCTATGATCATCGTGCCTACTGGAACAGCAGCAGGAAATCAACTATATGGTGGCTCAGTTCTGGCGTAAATCAAAACAAAATGTTGGCTGTATTTTGAAACATGATGGATTTGTCCTTTTTTGAACTATGCATTTAACAAAAATGAAGATAAAGGAGGGATACATTATGTAGGATTAATTCTTCGATTGTATTTCCCTTAAGCTAGCAGAACTAGAATGTACCTGTTTCCAAGAGAATGCAATTGGTCCTTTCAGTACTTTTTTTCCCCTCTATTTTTTCTTTAACCTAGTGATAACCGCCAACCAATTGTGGAAGAGATGTCATTAGTTTTATGTGTATTTGTATTCAAGTGTCTAATAATAAACTTAAGTTCAGGTTTCTATTTCCCAAGCTTTGGTGGAGCTTGGACAAGAATGCAGAGCCTGAGCATGCACATCTAGCAGATCTGGAGTTCTGCCTTACTCCTTGTTAGGGGTGATCCTGCAGGGATGAAATACATATATAGGGTGTAGAAAACTCACCAAGATCCTGTGCAGGTAACTGAGTTAGTGACGTCAATCCCTTTAAGCTGTCATTGCAGGAGCCATGATATCTTGTATGTTTAAATTATTAACGTATGAACTAAAACAACATAACTTTTTCTCCCTCTAAGAAATGCTTTCTCTTGCTCAAGTCTTAGGACAATAGAAAACCCTAGCATAAAAAGAATGGGCAAAATTCATGCATTTTGGGGTTGCAGATGTGCGTGCATGTACATATGCCTAATAATTCCTAGTAGTTATCCTTGCTCTATAAACCAGCATTTTTTTTTTTTTTTCTTAGTGTTATGTGTTACCTCAGAGTTTGGTTTAATTTTCTTTGTGGAGGAATGAATGGGGTCTATTTTTTTTCCTCCTTTAGAAATATGACCAACAGCTAATTCTGTGCTTTCTTTTGCTTCCTGTAGGCTGGCACCGATGCGATTATATACGCTGTCCAAACGGCATTTTGTTCTGGTCTTTGTAGTATTCTTTCTTTGTTTTGGTTTGACAGTCTTCATAGGAATAGCAGGTAAGGATGTTGTCTTTTTAAAAGATTACAGTTCTTGTATGCTTTGTCCAAACCTGTTGGTATTTACAGATGGATTTAAATGCTAATGAGCTTACTGCCCCTGAGATGTCTGAGGAAGCATTACTTTTGACAGGGAGGGGGAGGTGTTTCTTCCATCTCATTTTTTCGTAGGAGTACTACCTACACAGATTCGGTATTTGCAACTGCTTTGCAGGGGAGAGTCAGTAAAGTAAAACAAAACCAGCTTCCTTGTAACATAATTTTTCAGCATACTGCTACATTAGTTTTCTTCTTTGTATTTCAATCTGTAAAATGGTGGTGTTAATACTTGATTTCCTGTGAGGAAATTGATAAATGTTTGTAAAGCCTTCTAAATGTTTGGGTGATAATTGCCACAGAAATATAAAATATTTTAGTAATGTAAAATTACGAACTTCTGTTGTCAAACAGATATGAGCTTAGGTCTCTGGTTTTAAAGACCTTTGTGGGAGTCATGACGTGATCTGGGAGGCTAAGCACTTAATGCCTGGATACTTATCTTGGAGATCAGAGAGATTTGTAGAAGTCTGGTCAACAAAGATGCAGAGTGTCATGAGGCAGATGGAAAGTGTGGGAGCCCTCTGTATTTCATGCCAGAGAGCTTTTCCAGGTCTAAAACGTACTTGAAAGAAGTCAGTGTGCTATCACTGCAGTGTTAATAAGCTAATACTCTGCTGTCAGGATAGCTTTGTCAACACAGAAGTGACAGACAGAGAGAGGGAAAGGGAGGGACTTGTACTTATTAAGCAACCTGGCCCCCATGTAAGAATTGTTTAAGGACGTTACCAGCTTCCCCCACTTTACTGCTTATTTCCACGTCGCCCAGTGTGTTCTCCTGTGCCGCTGTCTGACGCCTCCTGACTTGTCTGTAGGGTTGTCTCTACCTCTGCCCAGTCCTTCACTTCCTTTAGAATGAGATGGGCTGCCCAGGCCTGGGACTCATCTGCTCCTGCCTGCCTTGGAAAGAAGAGGGGGTTAATTGGAGGCAGCTGTTTGGGCTTTTGGTGTCCATCCGTGCTTGCAGGCAGTACATTCTTCATAATAGCATTAAATAATAAAATTTGTCTGTGAAATAAAACCTTCTTTCCTGCTGTTTGATTTATTGTAGCAGCCTAAGGTCTGAACAGACTTTGTGTTCATAAAGGTTAACAACTGATATTCCTGTGACTTGCCTAAGGATGCTGAAGGGCATTATTTGGCCACTAAAATACCGTATAATTACATTTGCAAAAATGCACTTTATATGAACGATAAAGGAGAAAAAATGGAATTACTTAATTTAGTGTCATTTGGCTATTTGGCTTAAAAACTGAACCATATTTGTAGTTGTGTATTTATACTGCCCAGTTGCAAGAAATGGAAGGAAGTTGTTTTATGTGAGACTAGGCAAAAAGCAGTGCTCCTGGAAGAGAAAACTGAGCATTTTATTCTTAATTGGTAGCAGAACCTACAAGAGAGCTGTGTTGGTGTGTTGCATTGCGTCTGCGTGCAGAGTGGTCTGATGATGTGGTTGCCTTTGGTCCAGGGGACTTGGCTGCTGTAAGCAACGCTTGGTCGTCTGTACCCTGCTGGGGTCCCAGGGCTCGCCTGCGATCCCCTTCAGCGACTGGCACGTCTGTGGGATTCTTGTCCTTGTAAGATTGGTTTGCTGGATAGTTTTGTTGACAAAGCGTGAACACAGTTCATTATTATAACTTAATTATTTTTTAATGAATGCTGTTTACCTTGGGAGGAGACCCACTGGACGCTTACTGTGATGTTTTTCACAGATTTTGTTGACAGCTCCTTGCTTCTTATGAATAGAGGGAGGGGCACTAACAATAGAGTTCTCGCTCATTAAAGGGTGCAGTCTGAGCAAAACCCACTAAGTAAATGGAAAAGTGGGAGATACATCCATATTTTCTGTGCTACTTGAATATGCCATTGCCCATACTCAACATCTCTATCTGCGGTTTGGGAAGCCTAGCAGAAGTCTTGCTTCTCATCTGAGAAAACAAGACAGTTTAATCTGAGGTGGCTCTTGCTCTTCAGTTCTTGTAACCCAAGACAGATGCAGACTTGTTTTTTTTTTCCCAAGTTACATTCTCTTTCCCCTTTCCCAATGGGTCTGTGTTGTCTTTGGGGTGAGACAAGTGCAAGGAAAATACAAGGTGCAGAGCTCATTTTCTATGCCTGTGCAGTTTTCCTGTTTACTACCTCAGGGTGGTTCTTTGCTTTCAGATGTGATTCTGTTAAGTGAGCAAAACGAAAAGAAAAACAATAATAATGTAATTTAATCACCATTTTTTAATAATATGACCACAGCATCATTTTGGTCAGTTCCTTTAAAAAGCTTTAATATATTGCTTGCTAGAAGAGTAGCAGTTATAGCAGTAGAACCTCATTATTTTTTTGTTTACTGTTCTTAAAAACTGGAACTATGATCTCTCTGCCCCCATACTGGTTCATATCTTCTGGTAAAAAAAAAAACCCAACTTTTAAAAAGGCTCATTCTGTTGTTTTTATTAAGACTTAATTACTGAAATACGATGACTTATCAACTGTGAGCACTTACTGAAATTGAATTATGCTTTTCAAAACAAAAATGCCTTCCAAAAGTCTGCCGTGTTTATACGTACTTGAGAACTGTGAAGTTCAGTGATGCAGAACTGACTTTATAGTGGGTGGCTGTTAGTGAAGCTTACCTGTAATTCTAATATGAAGCTTTGAGTGTGATGGGTGAAATTCTTCATTTTTCCATTTAAAGTCTGTAAGATGGTTAATATTGTAATTAGAGTGGTTATAGAAGCCCAAGCAATGCTGCATATTTAGAGCAGTCATGACGGCTAACCTAAAATACTTCTTTGCACAGAATGATCCCATGTTGCTCATTTATAAACTGCCTTCTTTTCCATTGTTTCTCTGTAGTAGCTTTGAAGACCATCATCTTTGTGAAAAACTGCTTTGCTTGCATAATTTTTTTAATACTGTTTGTGGCTGAAACAGTATGTTTGAGGATTAATAAATTACATTAAATTGCCAGACTGAATGCATAAGGGGAGAGACCATTTGGAAGGAGAAATCTTACTGTGACTGGGAAGTGTCTAGCGTGACCCAAATACACACATACACATCCTGCCTATGTCCCTACTTGCTATACATCTCCTCTGTGTTTGTTCACACCCCGGTATATAGATACAGACCTTTTCCTACTCTTTCGTTTTTCTGGTTTAGTCCTTTTGTGTATGTACCTATGCATGCATGAATACATACTTCTGTGTGTGTATGTACATACATGCATGCATTCCTCTTCTTCCCAGTACCATGTGTTCTTCCATACCTAAGAAGGCTAAGGGGAAACTGTACTGCTGACTACAACTACCTTATCAGAGAATACACAGAAGATGGGGCTAGACACTTTTCAGGGATGCATGGTGATGGGGTGAGAGGTAACAGACACAAGCTGGAACACAAGAAATTCCAGTTAGATACTAGGAATTTTTTTCTTACCGTAAGTGTGGTTGAATACTGTAACCGGTTGCCCAAGGAGGCTATGGGAGTCTCTGTCCTTGGAGGTGTTCAAGACTTGACTGGACATAGCCCTGAGCAACCTGATCTAATTAAACAGGAGGGTGGACTAGATGGCTTCTGGAGGTCTCTTCTAACATAAATGATGATTTTATTGCTTCTCATTTACTGCATACAGAACTAGAGGTAGGGTGTGAGTGAATGGGTGCAGTCAATCAGTACGTGTTAAGTGTGTGTGTCTGTATCCAGAATGATTGGAGGAATGGTTGCATGAAAAGTCTGGTAGCAAGCTGAACATCTCCCACTACAATTGGACATGAAACTCCATTGATTAAATGGATTGTCTATTTTAAGAGAAATTGTCTATAGAACTTTTATCCAATTATCTTTATTTATGTCATGATATACATAATGTATTATAGCCCCAGATTTCCACAGAAAAGGAGGGGCCCAATATGAGTAGACTGAGAACTGTTCTTAAACAAACATGTAGGTATCTTGGCTTGAACCAGACCACTGTAATGAAAATCCAGCACTAGCCAGAAAATACTGTTATTGTGATTGTACAGGCAAGTATACTACACGTACATAAAAAAGCATTAGCATCATGCACTCAAATACAATGGGATGTGTTTGCCCTCGTACCTGAGCCTTGCGTACAATGCATTATGGATGCTACTACGCTCTATGTAAATCAGATAATGGTAGCAGTTTGGCTATAGAAACTTTATAGCGCAATTAAGTATGCTGTTTTTTTCAGGTGGTTTTTGCAGCCCTTGCTGAGCTTCAAGTTGCTGTAACAACAGTGCCACTGGTGCTTAGCTAGCTTTTTCTGTAGCTGAGAACTTTCATGACTGCAGTGTATAGCTTAGCTTGGGAAAAATACCGTGTGGTTTGTTGTAGTAGTTTAGAGTACACATGCAGGCTTCTGTCATGGGAGTTCTTGATTTATAATTTACTTCCTATTTAATCATGCCTGGAAATACTATGGCAGATAGTCTAACGGAACATTCAGGCCAAGTTTATTAATGATATTGAAATGTCTAAGTGATTTACCCTTCAGATTAAACATCTGAAAAGTGGGATACTATTTATCAGCTTATCAGTAATACGCATACTTCAATCTTGTTTTCTTTCTTCCTTCTTATATATTGTGTAGGTCCTAATGTAATTGAAACTTCTGTAGCAAGAACCGACTTAAATAACAGCCTAAAGGTAAGAGTTAATAAATGTTGTTGGATTACACGAATGGCTTTATTTGATGTCAGTAATGTTAAACATTCCACTCCTTCCCCCCAATTATTTTAAGTATTTAGATTTTTACTGGAAAACTTCATGGCCATGTGGTGCTTTCTAGTTTGAAATTGAATGTGCAATATTGTACTGCCACTGTGTTATGTCATGAGCAGCCCAGCAGCAATTTCTAGTCTCTTACTTTTGTGAGCAGGTAAGGTAGAGAATTATATGATGTTTCTGCACAGCAATTTCTGATAAAGTAACACTTGAGTGTTGATAAGATTCCCTGGTGAGTTCATGTTGGAGGTTCTTGTAGGGGGTCCAGAAATAGAAATTGAGAACATAAACTGAAAACCAGTGCTCTTAGTGGCAACTAATGATGTCCCTCTTGTGATCTTCCTTTCTACCAGCTGCAAAGGAGTATTTCTTTTTCTTGTTGACTGTTTACTGTCACATGACCAAGACATGGACTCTGGCTTCCTAACATGAACCTTCACATTCATTTTCTTGAAAGCTTTCATATTTTGGTTCTCAGTTCTTGCATTTTTATTTCTGTCTAGCTCTTCGCTGTCAACCTAACATCTAAAGTAATGTTTGTGAAAGTGCTAAAAAGGTTTTGTTGGTTTGTTTTGATTTTTTTTTTAAAAGTAAATTTGCTTTAAATACACTGGAACATTTCTTTTTTGGTCTGTTAGTCACCTATGTATGTTTGGATCGGTCCTGTATTATGGGTGGATTTTTTTTTTTTAAAAGCATATTTTTATATCAAATAAGAAAAGTCTTTCCTGCATGAAGGTTTTATCTGTTAATGATATCTTCCATGCTTTTGAAATGATGCAGGATTTTTAGAAAACCTAGTGGAAAAATAGTTGTTGTTTTCATAATTACCGTTGAACAGGTTTAAAACTGTGTAGCAGATGTGGGGTCACAAACCTGACTTTTGATGTAAAGTGCTAGAAGTGACTTTTTATTTTCATGCTAGGTCTCAGGATTTTGTTTTTCATATCTAAACTTTGTTGGTTTATTGCTGCTGCTTTCATGTGCTTTATGTAGTCGTACCTTTCCTTACTTCAGTGCTGTGCAAAATATGTGTGCTGTTTAAGCTACTTCTTTGGAAGACTCACATTTGAGCTGCTTATCATACTGTCAATAGAGTAGCACATATTAAATCTATTCCCAAAAATATTGTCACAAACATAATTAATATGCCTTTCATCATCATAACTACAGATATATCATGTAACAGAATAATGGCTGGTGCTAACCTTATGGGTTTTTTTACAGCTGAAGCCATTTAATTTAAGTTCGCCACCACTGTCTACTTACAATCAGCAGCTGTGGCTGACCTGTGTAGTTGAGTTGGATCAGCATGATGGTGAGAATCTTACCTAATTCGCAGGAAAATACTATAGCAACCTGTATACCGTATCTTTAATTTCATCTGTTGTGTACATGATTCTGTTGCTTTCTGGCTATGGTTGGTGGGTTTTTCCTCTGATACAGCTTCTCCCCCTCTACCCCTTGCCCCCCCCCACCCCCCATGGACAGCACTGATGTTGAGAACTGGAAGCAATAAGTATATGCAATAAGTTGTTTGTTATTTCTGTGAAAGCAGTAGTATCTAGAGAATCTATGTGTCTCTTCATTTTGGGGGGAATTAGATGCGTAGATTGTAACGATATTAATTTTTCAATAAAACTTCCCTGTAAATATGTGGGACATACTGTATTAGTAATTGTTAATCTGTTAAGATTCGGTACAGGGCATTTGTGACTTACTGCCTAAGTATATAAATAAAAACTTTTGTGTTTTTTTTATTAATATACTGGACCTCTACTCCAGTAAAGTATAACTGAATAACTTTGAGTAATCTTTGGATATCATATATGTTCTAAACTATATTTGGAACTCTATTTGAGATTTCATTTCTGCATGTAGCAATAGCTTAATGTTTTCTCTTTTAATTGCAGTATCCCTCAAAAAGAATGTTACTATGACAGTCAAAGTACTTGGAGTGGTGAAGGATGGAAGCACGCCATATGTTAATAATCAGGTTCACAATCGGACGAGATTACTCAGTTGTGCACAAGTATGTGCCTGCTTATCAAAACTCTGATGCAGTACATTTTCTCTAAATCTATTTGTGTTCATGTTACATTGCATTGCAAATGAGAAGAACATATCTGTTAAGCACGCCTCAGGAAAGACTCTGGAGCACAATTTATTTATCATTGCAACCTAGCTAGTAATGCTGAGCAAGATACCTACCTACCCATCTTCTTCTGTTTCCTTCTATGACTTGTGTCTATTACCCCTTAAAGATCCCTCTTTCTTGTTAGAGTAGCTCTCTGCTAGCAAAGCAGTGTGTGCTGCTTAGTCACGTAAACAGATCTAGCAGTACTGAAGAAAGAAATATTGTAGAAGATTGGATATAGGCCTCCAGAGGAGAGAAAAATTCTCCTCCAGCACCTAGCAGAGAGTCTGGTTGAAATCAGCTGGCATCTGTGTTCTGAAAAAGCCAAATTTCTTGCCACCTGTGAAGAAATGTTTAAGATTTTGAGTTTCTAGTGTAATTTTCACTGAAATTTTTAAGCTTGGAGACATCCAAACCAGCTTTTCCAGATGCAATTTCTTTAGGAAATACATAGCTGAAGTTTTTTGTGATAAGCATATAGGGTAATCAAATGTTTTCTTTATATATATACACACACACACATATGAATTCTGCATAAATTAATGAACAGTGTTCCATTAGATTTAATTACACATGGTCAAGAGAGCAATATGCTTGGGTTTTCTCTTTCCTCCTGTTAACTTTTAGAAATGAGTTAGTACAAGATAGCCCCATCTCACAGTCCGATGACCTAGAGCTTGGCTGACCAAGTTATGCAGATCCTTCCTGGTGCTGCAAGCAGTTGCTTTCACCAGCTTAAGTGAAAAGCTAGCCTTGTTTATTGGTTCAACCTTTGATCCTGCTGACTGACTTCATCAGTTTCTTCTGCTTTGCCTGGTATCTTTCAAGAAATTCTTTATGTGTGAGTCTTGTCTTATTCCGACTGATCGAGATTGGTAAGGCATATAATAAATATCATCAATATCTGACCATTTAGAAACAAATTCTCCAACCTATAATAACAGTGCCTATTCTGGAATAAATTGAAGGCTCTTACATACTATTCTTCACTGTATGTGTTCACAGAAATGCAGTGAAATCATTGTTGCTCACCTTGGCTACCTGAACTACACTCAGTACAACATATTTGTTAGCTTTGAAGATCTAAATAAGTTAACGTACACCATCCAGAATATTACTTTCACAGTAAGTATGAAATTTTATACTAGCAAAAGAAATGTCTTTAATTACTAATGCTGTAGAAGTCTGCTTTAATAAAAAGTTATCTCATTTTTGAAGATAAACATAAAGATGCATCATAATTAATTTTTCTGTCATTACTAATGTCAGAACTATTATAGCATTTGTGGTTAATAAGGGTCTAGACCAATTTTTTTAACTCTGTAAGGAAAGATTTTTCTTTCAGAACTGCTAATGCTGTTTTCAGGAACAGATAAATCTAGTCTAATTCCTGGGAGATATATTTAACAGCAGGCAAGCTAGACTAGAACATCCAGTTTTCTGCATTTGCTTATAGACATGTTGCCTCTCTAAAGCATGGTGTCTTTTTCAGCCTTTCCAGTAGATGTATCTGAATTAGCAAGACTTTTCAAAAGACTTTACAAAAGCGTGGGCTAGAAAGATTTAACAAACTCAAAGAAAAATGAAGATTTTTTTTTTTTAAACTGTGCTTATGAGGAAGCAAAAAATGTTTATTCAGCTAAAATAAGCAGGCTAATAAAATAATTCGCTAAAATAAGCAGGCTAATAAAATAATTCACTAAAATAATCCCTAGTGAAATAACTAGCTCAGTTCATAGTGCATAGTGTTAAAGATTGCTTATAAAAGTTACATCATCAGTGTGTGCTGATTAGCTCCAGAAAGAAATTTAGAAACATTTGCATTGGGAGAAAACGGAACTGAACCAAATTTATAATACAGGTTACTATAGTATATTCTACCTGTATGCAACATTCGGTATTTCAGAGCAGGTAGCAAGCAAAAATCATGCTGTAAAGCAAGAGTGGTTTTTATGTACTAAATGAACTTCCTGAATATTACTATTTGTAATATTCTAGGGCATAAAGCACATCATTAAAAATAAACTCTAAGGGAAAAAAAACCCCAAATTCACAAACCCTTTGCTTAGTTCCAGATTTCAAACAGGACAAAGTGTTGGAGCATTTATAGTTGTACGGTTTATTATCTTGCTTTGCAGGCTGCCTTCAAGGCAGACTTGTGCGCAAAACCAAAAAACCCAAACCTGAAGTCCTGCTTTCCCACAGCAACTAAAATTGTCAATTTATTTCATTATTACAATTGTTTATGGTGATCTCACCTGAAATCATAGATTGACTTTTGTGTAATGGGATTATCTACATATAATTTTCATTCTACATTTACGCTTTAAAAAGACAAGACAGAGGTTGACAGATTTAATCCATTGAAAGGTAAAGCTTCTTGTTCAGATGGGCAGAACATATGTTGTACCAGGGAGTTTACATTTCAAAAGGGGCTTCAAAAGAGAAGCGTGCCAGGTATGAGATATATTGTCAACAGAGCAGAGTTTATGCAAATTGACATGTTATAATTAATATTTGTGCCCTTCTAATAATTAGAGGAGAAGAAGGAGCTTTTCCTCCTTAACCTATGAAAAAAGTTCTTTATTTCTGGTTAGCTCATTTATTCTTCCTTACTTGATTTCCTTTTTTCCACTTCTGAAACAAGAGAATAAGCTTTAAGAAAACAAACCCTTTACAGGAAGCATGCCTGTACCTTATCAACCTCTTCATAATCAATTTATGCATCTGACCTTGGTAATAAAGAAGAACATACTGGATTTACTCAATTATCGGCATTCAAACTTTGAATGAAAGTGCAATTGAAATCAATGAAGAATATCCTTGTTGTCCTGAGAAGTGCTTTAACGTATGACAGCACACTGAGTATGTTACAAAGTGGCAGGGTAAAAGAGAAGCAAGGATATTAGGCTGCCTTGGTTATCTTTTCATCAGATAGTCCTATGGCTATGAATTTAGCTTTGTTTTTCTATGGTGACGTGGTGGAATTTGGTTATACCTTTAAATTTTGAAAAGCCAGAGAACTTTTTGGTGTCTGCAGAAGGTACTAATTATTGATGTCGTATGTACCCTGTTCAAAACACTGTTCGTTGGGCTATTTTTCTTCTGTTTTCTTGTAGTGGAAGACCTACAATCCAACTTTTTCACAAGTGGAAATATGGTTCCGATTTGTCTTTGTAGTTCTTACTTTTATGGTCACGGTAAGATTTTGTTTCAGTTTTTATGTAGGCAGCTGGTAACGCTGCCCTGTAGTGCTGTGTTTAGTAACTTAACCTCAGGCAGCAGAGTTGAGATATCACTGAATGGGTGTAAAAAATGTTTCTAAAATACTTATGTAGTTGCTGCTTTTATGTTTTTACAAGTGGTATCGAAAGGAAATTAAGAAAATAGGATAAATGGGAAAACTTGTTTCTCTAAACTCTGATTTTGAATTGAACAGAAAGAATTTTGCTTAAACAAAGGAAATTCTGATTAGATGCTAGAAAAAAATATATTTTTGCAGTGCAGGTAGGCTCAGACATTGGAATATGCCCAGAGTGTGGGCGCTCCGTCTCTGAAAATGAGCAAAACTGAGTTGAATATGACCTTGATCTAACTTTAAAGTCATCACTGCCTTGAGTGTGAGGATGGGCTGGATGACCTCCAGAGGTCCCTTACAACCTAAATTATGCTACGATTCAGATCATCCGTCCCCTCCAACCTGGTTTGGCCCCTAGAAAAGAAGTGTTTGGAAAAAAAAAAACTCAAAATCTGAAATGCAGAATTTTCAGAGTAAGGACACTAAAGCATAGCATTTTTCTCACATAGCTGATGTCGCTCAGCAGGTAACTGTGAATGTGATATGGAATCTGTTTTTTTAAAAAGTGAGTTTAAGTGGAAGTTGTTGGTAGTGTGTGACCAGTAATTAGGCAACATTTTTTCATATGTTGTTGATTTGCACGTTACTAGCTGGTTTCCTTCTCTGTTTGCTTGAAAGATTAAGTAATTTGCATTGGGGTAAGCCAGCAAACTTGAAGCAGAAGTAGAAACTAGGAGATGTGGCTCCTGTTTTACAATGTTCTCAGTGGCAAAGACCTCGTGAAGTAGCCTTTGAAATGTGTGTTATCTCTTTACTCTGGTAAAACAATTAAGGTTGTATTCCTTCCTTATATTTTTTGTTGTTGTTTTGTAGTGTCTGTTTGCACATTCCCTGCGGAAATTCTCCATGAGAGACTGGGGTATTGAACAGAAATGGATGTCCATCCTCCTTCCCCTCCTGCTACTTTACAATGGTACTTGTATCCTGGAATTTTTAGAAAAACTCTGTTTTAAAAAAAAAGAAGAAGAAAAAAAAAAAGGGAAAAAAAGAGAGCGCATGAGAGAGAAGGCAAAATGGAATTTGGCCTTGAACTTATAAGCAGCTGTTTATAAGACTTCAGAAAACTAATTAAAAAACAAAACAATCCTTTTTAAATGTATCAAGTTCAAGGGCATAATGAGTAGGTGGATTTCATTCTTTTCAGTCACATGAATGTCAGCTCTATTTGTTTAAAGCTCTGATTGGAATAGGTGGCTGCAACCACACTGAACCTTTCATACAGTGACATGTGAATGCAATTTCTGCGTTTGTCTGCTAAGTCTTACTTCTTCCTTTTTCAGATACTCACACTTGAGTTAAAAATGGAGGCTACTTTTAGTCCGGTAAACCACATCATCTCTGGCAGTACCAAAAGAATATTTGACTTTCAGTCATTCTATGATAATTTTTTAGGTTATCACCAAGAACAGTGGTTTAGTAGAAAGTCTAATAAAACCTGAAATCTTCTAGAAATGTTGCAACCATTTCAGAGTATTTCTACAACACAGGATTGCTGCTGGAGGCACCATTTTCTTTGTAAATTACTTTAAGACACAGCAAACGTCTATGTAATTTACTGGTGTAATTTGAAAAATCTAGGGTTTTTTGTTCCTCTGAAGATACATTCTGCTTTACTTTTCATAATGGAAAAGACTGTGCTTTTTCCCCTCTGTTTAACCTTTTTTTCTTATTTTGTTACAGATCCATTTTTCCCCCTTTCTTTTCTGGTGAACAGCTGGTTTCCTGGAATGCTGGATGATCTGTTCCAGTCACTGTTTCTGTGTGCACTGTTGTTGTTCTGGCTTTGCGTCTACCATGGTATAAGAGTACAGGTAAGGGTGCAACATTACCTACTACTTACTGAGAAGACAGTACTCAGTTCTCTCAAAAGGTGGCAAAAATGAAACCAGTTTTTTTAAAAAAGAGATATTTATTTTATTCTTAAAGTACAATGTGACACATGAAGCTTTGGAGTTAAAATGATTTGTGGTAGATTGTCTCAAGGCTACCATACCTAAATGAGATAGATGGGACAGTCCACTCTGAACTATTGCAAGACAGTCTTCAGAATTATGATGCCATTATGGTTTGCTCTTGCTTGAAGGGTTTTGTTGTTGTATATGGTGGTTGATTGTTTTTTACACCACTTTAAAATACTGCATAAGATAAATATATATTCTGGAGCACATTCCTATAGTTACAGTATCAGTGAAATATGTGGGACCTTATGAATAGGATGCTCCAAATCTACTGCATCTTATTAACACAAATGATGATACAATTTTATGTCTTCTGTAATCACCTGTGCAGGTTAAAAATACAGAAGACAAGTCTCTTAATCTAGTTCATGTTGAACGAAACAAAGATGATAATTATTTTATTCTGTCAAGAACGAACGAAATCTCAAATGTGGGTTCACTCCTTCACCACACTATTGTTTTCTCAACAGGGGGAAAGGAAGTGCTTAACTTTCTATCTGCCCAAATTCCTTATTGTTGGACTATTATGGCTGGCCTCTGTTACATTGGGAATATGGCAAACGTAAGTAATTTAAAATTTAGTACAAAAGTAACAAGCCGAGAATGTTCAAGAATGAGAAGATTGTTTATAATTAGTGGTATCTGCTTCTTAATGCTCCAATTGTGATATAGGAATGGAATTCAAATTCTTACATCTTCCTGTTTTGCAAATTGTGACTGGTTTGAAAACAGAATTCCCCATGGACGATCTAGTAGTACATAATTTTATAAATCGGAGTGAGATCTAGGAATCACTACTCTGTCAGTATGTTATGGCTCCTACAATAGTCCCTCTAGCGCTATGTCCCAATTAGCTTTTAGTATTTGAAGCAACAGTTTCTCTATGGTTAACTTTTACACAGTCCAACCAAATTTTCTCAACTATTAAACCTGCACAACTGGTATTGACACTGCTTAGTCAAGCTCTGCTGTCTCTCCTCAACACTCAGTTCTTTTGCTTGGTTTAGTGTTTCTCTCTTTTTTCCAATTTGTTGTGTTAATATAAAGGTGTCACTATTCCCCACCCAGAAAACTTTCTCAGTTTTGGTACGTTTGTAGTTTCTAAACCATTTTAGTCTCAAGTGTTTGCTTCTTATTTTATTTCTCAGCAGAAAGATACCTTCTAACCTTCTCCATGCTGTTGTACATTGTTGAAGGCAGTGCAGTTGCAGGAAATGCTTGTGCTAATGCCCTATCAGCAGAATTGCTATGAGGGAAGGGCTTATACCACAGTTATTTCTTAAGTATAATTCTTATCACCAAGGATAAAATTTAAACACTAAATCCTGAAGGCTCATGGAATTTACAAGATTATACATTTTCTAAAAAATACGTGGGGAGATTAGACATGCTCACAACTGAAATCCTCCATATTCCTTGAAAATTTGGTTTGGGAAGAAGGAGGATGTCATGTAACATAAATTGCCATGACTCCATTGGAATTAGTGGCATTGCACCAATTTATACAGCCAAAACCTTTAGTTATAAACTCTGTATAGTAACTTTAAACCTTTTCTTTGTTAGTGGGTTTCTTGGTCAGTATGGCTTTTTGACCTTGTCTTTTGTAATGGTGTAAGTACCACTTTTTCATTTTGAATCTTTTCTAGTGTTAATGAAGTACATGATCCTACATATCAATACAGGGTTGACACAGGTAATTTCCAGGTAAGTCAGAAATGCTTTCTTGCTATTAAATTGTCAGGTGGAGTTAGGCAATACAAGGAGGTGGGGTTTGTTCTTCTATTAAAATCTGTAATACAATTTAGAAAATAGCAAACGCTGGTCAGGTGGTCTTATTCTGACTAGGGTAATTTTAATTTTGCTTTAGATCATGCATAGGCCATATTGAGCTCCATCCCAATGAGAAGAGTAACTTGTCTTGCAAATCTGGAGAGTCAACACCACAAGTTTAGTCACAGACTCATGACTGTTGGCATTGAAAGAAAATTTTTTAAGCCTCTTACTAAGTCAGTTTTGTACATCTTTACTGCTGCCAAGATTCTCTGTTCTAGTAAATTTCAGACTTTCTTGTTGTAAAGGAAGATCTGATTTACATGGGGCCTTGTATTGTTCTCAGGAGCTATGTTTGTAGAAAATTGTTGAGATTCAGCTCACTGTGAACTCAGTGAACAAAATTATGACTTCTATTAAACATCCTTTCTTTACATTCCCCAAAAACCTACCTTGATGTATAGCCATCCTCGTTCTGTACTTCCTTTCATGAGCCTACTTTCCCTGAATAAAGGGACCATTCTATGTTGTGCTTTGGAAAATAATGATTTCTATTGAGGGAAGAAGGAATAGACCAAATCTCATTAAATAATAAAAACTAACACTCTTCTTATAGGGAATGAAAATCTTCTTCCTTGTGGTGGCAACCACATACGTTCTCTACCTTTTGTTCCTGATAGTGAGGGCATGCTCAGAACTTCATAACATGCCTTATGTTGGTAAGGAATATTTCTTTTGATTCTTCCCTAAACAGGCTTGCTTCTCCTAGATGTAGGTGTAAATTTGCTAATAACATTTCTCAATCTTTTTCAGATCTCAGGTTAAAATTCTTGACTGCATTAACCTTCGTAGTGCTTGTCATTAGGTAAGGCTTTTCAAAGTACATTTCTCAGTACTGTAATGTGTATAACCTTTTTTTCAGGGCTTTGAATACAATTTGTTGATACTAAAATCACCAATGAAACTGAGGAATGTGTTTTGATTTGATTGTTATGGCAAGCATTTCTTAATTTTTTAACCCTTCGTTAGGCTTTTAGAGCTACCTTTATATTATTTCTGTTACCGCAGCAATACACTGCAAGACTGAGAGGTTCACTTAGCAGAGATGTTTTCTGTACTGCTGAGTGGTCTGCAGTGCACTGTTCACCTCTTTTGGAGCTTTGTAAGCTTCACTTAGTCAAAGCAGAAGTTTAGAATTAGTTTCTTAGATTATTGTTGATATCTGTCTCCCCCACTCCAAGCAGTTATTTCAAATTACTGTGAAATCTGAGGGAAATAGACCAGGGGGTGGGAGGGAGGCCTGCTTTACTCAGTTGACTGCTGACTTTTAATCACAAAGGAATAATTCTTAATTTAGAATTATTAAAACAAATATGGCTTAAAATAAATGGTCAGCATGTTAACATAATTATTTTTCTCATATACTCTTCTATCAAGCTACCATTTCAATTTTGTGGTTTAAAGACACAGTATGCCTATATGCTTTAACTTTTTTCCACAGCATTGTTATACTCTACCTACGCTTCGGAGCGCAAGTTCTACAGGACAACTTTGTTGCTGAGCTGTCAACTCATTATCAGAATTATATCCTTGTGCTGTGATACTGCTCAACTAGGAACGTTAATCTGTTTTCATACAGGAGGTACTTAAAAATGATGTACCTAAGGACTGAGACCTTTGACTTCTAGGTGGGCTTTTGAAGTTCAGTCCATTTTGATCGAGGTTTTATGTCAGCATTTTATAATGGCTCTCTGTGAAGATTACGAGCTGAGACAGTGTCAATCTAATTTGTTTACATCACATAAATCACAACTGCATTTGATACTCTTCAAAAGGAATGAAGGCCTAGATATGAATGCATTCAAGTAACTTTAACAAGTTATTGTGACAAATTTGGCTGTATTTGCTGCATGAATTCAGTTTGCTGTATATCTATCAGTTGGCATGGGGCGTACCAAAATACTTGAGAAAGTAATAGTTCAGAAGTCACTGAAAATGTGTTTGTATATTGGTCCAAGTCTACATGTGGAAGGGTTACAGCAGAGAATTTAAGTGACGTGAGAGAGACTATTTCTGATGTCCCTTGGCAACAGGATTACAAACTGTATTTCTGGACCTGAACCATGAGATCCTAGTTCATTCTGCTTTCTGAAAGTGCCTGTGTGATTGCAACTGCTCTGGTTACTGATAAGCTTAGATATGTGCTCGGAGCTAGTAGGAAACAATATGTAAAGCCTTTAATATTTTCCCAAAAGAATGGCAAGAAGCCATCTTCAGAGTTCTATCTACAGATAGTCCTTTCTCCTTCCTTCTCAATAGTTGTGCTAAGGAAGAATTTTTTAAAAAATAAACAAAACAAACCAAAAAAAACCCTCCTGAACACGCCCTTTACTCATCTTTCTTTTAGCATTGAAGGCAGAACTATTCCATTTACCATGCACTCCACCACTCAAGAGTAGACTTTATCTCAGCAAAAGTTACTTGTGTTAAAAACTTTGTCTTCAGTGGGAGCTTTACCTTAAAATAGCTTGAGTACATTAGGTGTCATTGAATTTAAAACATGCAGTTTTGTTTAGCCATTCATGCTCTCAAACTTCAAGTAAGGTAAACATTCTTTCCATTGAAACAGCTTATATATGGTTTGGGTCTTGTTTCCAAAGTTAATATGTATGGAGCTATATTGAGCAATATCCTTGACACTTAATACCAGCAGAATTCTTATCATTTTATGGTTTATTGAACTTTTATCTCTACACGTTAGCCTTCGTGTATTCCCCTTCAAAGAATGCACTATATGGTAAGTGTAAGCAATTGTCTGGCAAACTTAGATGACAAGGGCTAGCATAGTAGCAGATACTGTGTAACATCTTTATATTTTGGTTGTCTCATTACTGTTTCAATTCGCTTTGAGTTAACATAAGCAGAAGCTGCACTGGTCCTGAGCATATTTCATACTGGAAATATGAAGCAACACATAAAATGTATACAACTGATTGGCTAAAAAATAAATGGCATAAATTCTTATGCACTTAGATCAAGCTTACAGTCAATATGATGTTTGCATATAATGCACTAACTTTTGCACTGACTCACAGACAATCCTTAAGGAGCAACAATGCTTTCATTTGTACTTTGTTCTAACAGTAGGGTTAATATATTGGCATGCTGGCAAACTGGACTCTGAAATAGGTAACATGCTGTTGGTGAAGTAGGAGTGAAGCTGATGTCTAACATGGGAGGAATTTGGGGGAACTTGCTATGAGGAGAGGGCTGCATAGAGCCCATGTTAAGGTTGATAAAGGATTGAATCCATGGCACTTCTGTTTTTGCATTCCTACATAGAGGATGTAATCTGACTCACATGCTGATTATAAAGCATTATCCCTCTCTAACAGATAAAGATGCTGTAAAATAAATATTTATACTGAGTGCATTCTCCACTTCAAGCATTGAGTTTAAACTATAGAACCATAGAACAACCCAGGTTGGAAGGGACCTGGAAAGATCATCTAGTTCTTTCATGGGAAAGGGAGCCTAGATGAGATTATCTAGCGCCTTGTCCAATCACATCTTGCATGCTGAGAGGCATACAGGGGCAAGGCACTAAATAGTGGAGCTGGTCCATTCTCTAAACTTTTTAGAGATGGATGGAACTGTTACAGAAAAATGCTATTTTTCCATTAAGAAAGATGAGAGAAATGGCTGGGTGAGGATAAAGTTAAAAACTTGCTGTTGGGTTGCAAGAACTATTAGTTTATAGAAGGCAGAAAGTAAAAAGCTGCCAGGAAAAACTGTTTATAGCAAAGTGCTGGACTGAATTTTACTAGCATATAATTATGAGCTGCAGCTAAGCAGAACAAATTATGCAAGAAATGAAAGCCTTAAAACAAGGTAGAGGGAATTGTCATAAATAGCCAATGGAAAGTATGTGCTTCCTTTCATCTCACCATAAAGGTACAAGTCCTTCCTTCATCTATTACAAGGATGAAAAATAACTGGCTAACCATTGACTTGCATGCAAGGGATTACAGTTTTGGCCTACTTATATGTGTAGCTTAGAAATAACCAAGAAGTTAATGAAGTCTGTGCTCTTTAAATACATATGAACTTTTGAATAATGATTAAGTCTGACTTAATTACTCTTATGTGCAGGTTGAAATAGTATGACATAGAAAACTGCACAAGGGAGGAAATCTGCTTATACAACATGGGAGAATATCTATCTAAGAATAAGATGAGATAGTTATGTCATCTCCTTAACTCTTTAAGAATTACCACACGATGTTGTGGCTGAAGGGTGAAGAATTTAAAGGAGAGAATTCCTGTTTGGATATAGTCTTGTTGAATTGTAGTTGTGACTGCCTTGGAAGTTGTCAAGTCTGTTGCTTCAGTGTTGGATTAGAAGTACAGCCACATTTCTATATTTAATGTGCTAAATTATCCCTTATTTGTATTTTCCAGAATCACAGTTGAAAGACAATCCCGCTTTTTCTATGCTGAATGATTCAGATGATGATGTGATTTATGGGTAAGATTATAAAATTCCTATGAAGAGTTACTTTTGGTGTGTCATTTTCATAACGTTGTTTTCCATATTAATTAAGTGAAGGCTTTGTAGGTTGTTAGTGAAAGTATTCTGCCTAAAGAACAGAAACATAGCCTTATTCTGAAACGGAAATGCAATGAGAATGCATGTTATTTTGTTTTTTCTTTTTTTTTTGGTTTCTAAAAGGGATTGCCATGGCACTGATACAAACAGGTAAGTATTAGGATGCTGGCAGGTCATGGAGCGAAGGCAGCAAGAGACATGAAAGGAAAGCACTTCCTTTTAAACCGGGAAGGATTGCAGGAGTCAGGTGGAGTTAGCAGAGGTAGCTCATATGTAAATGCTTCAGGGAAGAGAACGGCTCTTCTTAAGTGTCCATCACTTACTGAAATAAGAATAATCACATCTAGCAAAACTCCCTGGACTTGTACATTTATGTAGTATGAGAATTATAGTAGCACTTAGAACCCATCCTGACCAGGTGTCTCTGTGCCAGACACTGAACAAACTCATTATCTGCCCTTGATGTTTTCACTTCTTATCAAAGACACTGAAGTAGCTGGAACACTGAGGATGAGATTAATACTGCAGTAAGCTGAAGTTTGTGCTAGACTAGGTATATGCATTGTCTGAGCTAGCTTGCCTTTGTTTAGTTAGATGAGTAGTGGAAGTACCAGCTTGCTTCTACACTAATCCTTGTGAAGAGTGGCTTGTAGTTACTGGAATAACTCTTATTATCCATCATCCTCTGGAGAGAAATCATATATATTGTTCATATCCCCAACAAGGAAGGGAAACGGATACCAGCTTCTTACCCAAATAACAATTCGATGCCTCAATGTAGTTTAGAACTTTCCTGTTTATTTTGGGCTTCCTATCTGAATGCTGTGTTCAGAATTTTTAACAAGTATCTGTTTCACAGGAGTGACTATGAAGAAATGCCACTTCAGAATGGCCAAGCTATTAGAGCCAAGTATAAAGAGGAATCGGACAGTGATTGATTTTGATGTAGACAGACTTGTTCGGCTGGAATTAAACCAATTTTGAAGTTTGCCTAGATGGACAACTTCCTCGGCTTCCTTACAGTCTGCTGTCATCTGAATGCCGACTCCCAGGAAGGACATCCTGCTTCTGTTTCTGTTTACAAAGTTAAAACTGAGAAAGAATGTTTGAAAAGGTTGTGGTGAAAACTTAAGACACAAAAATTTTTACAAGTCTTATAAAATGCCTGATAGCAGGATGTCCGTGGACTAAAATCTTTATGTCTATTGCCATTTAGAAGTGTCACTGATTATATGCTGATTTTAAAATTGCTTCCTTGCTACTTGGTTTGGGGTTTTTTTTTTTTTTTTTGAGGATTATGTACAGTATACTGTTACTCATCTGTTGGATTTGTGTTAGCTCCTTTGTATATTGTCCACTGCTGTATGAAGTGCCTCATTTCCCTTTCAATTTTCTGCCTTAGTCTTTTGAGCTGGAGGCAGGGAATTAAGTGTTTTAGGGTTTTCTCTCCCCGCTTTTTTGTTTGAAAACACACGCTTTCCATTTTTCCTTCGAAGAAGTGACATAGACTTAAGACCATGTTTTTAATTCATTTAAATGAGTTTACCAGATTTGTAAGTGCAAGATAACATGCAAATAGTCAAGTTCTAGTGAGCCAAAATAGCCTCAGTGGTGCAAAATTGTTTGTATATGTTTCGTAACATGCTTTACTGCCACAACAGAAGTGTTTGTTTTGGGTTTTGTTTTGTTTTTTTAAGCAGCCCTTTCAAATGGAAATATTTAGGCAGCAACAAATCTCAGAAGGAAGCCAGTACTCTTCTTTCTGGGTTTGTCATATGCTGGAGGAGATTGTTACACTTAGAGAGAATAAAGTATAAAAGATGCATAGAGAATTATGATTTCAAATTTCCAAACATTTCAGTTTTACAGACTTTTTCTATATCAGAATTTTTCCTTAAGTTGTATTAATAGATAGCTAATCTACATCCTAGGAACAATCATGGTTGCTCACGTATTGAACGTGCATGAGAGTTAGCTTTTGAGCATGTTCTGTGCATAGTTCGACTTCTTGTCATACCACAGGCACCACCTGTACCGATCGAAATGTTTATTAACACGGTTTGTGATTGTCTGAATTCCAGTCTGTGCTGGAATGGAGTTAGATGGGAGTTAAGTATTCCCAGTACAATGCTGCTGCTTCTCTATTTAAAAGTTGGTTTTCTCCTACACCATTGTTCAGTTCCTTATTTAAGTGGATACTGTTTGTTTCTAACTACTTTTGTTTTCAGGCACTTGACCCGTCTGAAAGTATCTTTTCTTTTCATGGATTCATAACTGTGATTTACAGTGTAAAATTTCTCTGCCCTGCTGCTGTAGAAAAGACTCTCAAAAGCACTGTTAATGTATTAGATAGAAAATGGTGCTGGCTTAACACTAGGGAACTGTGCTCGTCGTTGAACTTGTTTAAGCAGAAGAGTGCAATGAAGTCCTACTAGACTTGCTGAATCATACTGGGGAAAAAGTTGTTCTGAAAAATTTGTTCTGCTTTGATGCAACAACTATTCTAGACCATTTCCATTGCAGTAACCTCCTGGTAGCTGTTCAGGATTGTGAAGGGGAGACTTCACAGGATAGCCATTTGCTTACAGAGGACCACAGGAACTGCTTCATGTGGTTGCATCCTTGCTGTCATAGAATAGTTCAGATTAAATCAGTGCTCTGCAATAAACAAGTGTGGTAAGATACTCTGTGTGTGTGAGAGAGAGAAAACTTTCTAAAATTATGTAGAGCTGTGAAATTTTTGAGGGTATTTGAAATTTAAAACTTTCTGTACCAGGGATAATTTCTTTGTTAGAAGCCAAAGCACTATTGTATGGCTAAAGCAAGGAAACTGCTGGGGGGGAGGGGAAGATTTTTTTTCCTTTAATTTCTTAATTAATTGGTGTCAGTTTAGAAGAACATATAGGAAAACACTAAAGAAGTATTTCAAGTTAGTGGTGGGGTTTTTTTTCAGTGAACTGTACTAAGCTGTACCTTCAGCACTTCTTTTCAGACTTTTTTTTTAACAAGTATGGGAGATGATCTTTGTATCCTAAGAGAGGAGAGCCCATTCTCATTTTTACCATTCCCCAGATGACTCTCTTGAGGCTTACAGCTGTTTGAATTTGCCTTGGAATTTGCAATTCCAAGTCAGACTCGGGAGCCCACTAGGCATCCTTTGCATACCCCAAATCCTTTTGACTTCTATTGGGAGTAGCAGTGGCTCCAGGAATTAGGGCTTCAAAAACTGGTATTTACGTGATCCTTACATATTCAGATCTTTTGGGCTCTGATATTAATTCTGTTCTAAATTGTTCTGAAGAGGTAAAATGTTTGATTTGACCAATGTGCAAAGTATACTAATATTTCTTATCACAGTCTGAACTGGTTGTTACAGTTAACCCTGAAATACAGTGTCATGCTTTGGGATTTTGCTAACTAAAGAAAATATTTTTAATCTGACTTTGAGATGATGACTTTTTTCGAATCTGTTCTCAGCCCATTTCACTTGCCGTTTTGTTTGTGTTAATTCTTCTACATCACTACATGCGAAGTGGAAATAGGAAAGCTGAGAATGGGAAATGTGTAAAGTATGAAAATAGTGAGAAAACAGTTTCCTTGTTAATTTTTAGAGATTACATTTAAGCAATGTTTGCCATGCAAAATAGTTTTGTATTTCAGAAGCACTAATGTAATGGTAAGCTTGGCTGAAGCACCGTCACATCAAATTCAAGATACAGTAAAAAGGCAAAAGCAGTGAAGGAGATGAGGAAATAGTTTTGCTAGCAAGAAATCTGAGTTTCACTCCTCTTCTTTCCACAACTGGAAAGTAGAGACAGCATCTGAGGAACATTACAATATGGATTGTAAACAGCTTGGGAGTAGGTGGCATAATTTCACCTCTGACTGAATTATTGTAACCTAAGGGTGAAACAGAAGAGATCTGGATAACACACTAGCCTGGCTTTCCTTTCATTACTGCTGAAGTAATTAAGTATTTCCATCACTAGTGGAACTGTATAAAATGAGAAAAGTATGCAAAAAAGGCCCCACAGCATACAGTGTTTCTGCTCTAAAAGAGAGGCTATTAAATAACTGCAAGACTTCCATGTACACAGTGATCAAGAGGGACTTCTAAGAAATCAGTAATCATTGAGTGCGAGCCATTCATGGCAACCATTTTCTGTAGTATTTGCTTTAAAAATACAGCTGGTGTTGGAATTGCTTGGAAACTTTCCTAGGATTGGCAAAGAATAGGCAGCATAAGGCTTAAGACCAGTAAGGAACAGCTAGTGCAACAGAGCCGTGGCACTAATACTGGGGAAAATGGGAGGATGGGTCCAGCTAGGAAAGACTTTGATCCATTATCTTTCTCTGAGCCAACAGACAACTTTGTATCCATAGTCATCTGATTTCTCCCCCATTTCCTTTTGCTTATGCCAGTAATAACCTTTGCATTACTGTAAAGCATTTTTATGTTTGTAAATATGTAAAATGAAAATATGGAAAAATTGTGTACCAAAATGGTATAAAAATGTGTAAGATAAATGCTCTGTTTAATGAGAAGCTGTAATTAAATGCTGCTTTGAGAAAGTGTGCATGAGGATATGTGTTAAATACTCTGTGTGTCTAGAGGTTGTGTTAATAACAGCAAATTACCTATTTATGTCAGAAAACTTCATGCTAATATGGAATATGAAGGAAAACTGATATTTTACTTCAAGCAAAAGTCAGGTATTGAGTTTCTTGGAAGACTTCATGTGCATAATCATTGTTAAATATGTTCATAATAAAGTTTTATATCTTTATATTGTATCTTGGTTTTATTTCCCTTCTAGTGAATGACCAGCTCTACCATTTTCATAACTTACACATGTATTTTCTTACGCATATTTAAACCTGGTTAATTGCATAAGGATGGGATCCAGGAGGCTCTGTCAGCACAGATTAACCAGGGAATTATGTTTTGGGTTGGGTGTTTTTTGGTTTTTTGTTGGGGTGGTGTTTTTTTTTTTTTTTGCTTACCTTGCCTGGGCTTGAAGGTGGAAGGACAGGTTGCTCATTTTCCTAAGAAATACGCTAGCCAGTTTACAATGGGGAACCGGCATTCTCAAACAGCTTCACAAAGCCAGCTGTGGTCATGCGGGCAGTAAAACTTCTCCTGGTGAAATGTCAGTGCCAGACACCTTTCTGCCAAATGAGCGTGCCTCACGTTAGCTGCTGCTGGACACCCCTGCCAGCAGGGCTGCAAGTTCTCCTTACCCTGCAATGAATGGTGCAGCCTCTCGTCAGGCCCAGGAAGGGCTGCCCCACCTTCAACCCACTGGCCAGTAATAAAAAAAAGGTCTAGGGCTGATGAAGATGCTGTCATTCGTCTCCTCCTTACCGCGCTGTATCTTCCAAGAGTCTGCTCGTAGCTGGCAGACTGCAGAAGCGATCAGCATATCAGCCTCCACTCGGGGTGATGCCATTCCTTGTATAGACTCGAGGAGAGCCTGAAATCCCATTGTGTGCTGAATGAAACGGCTGGAAATGTTGCTGCGCAAGTGCCTGCTTTGGTGTCAGAGATGGCAGTGCTCGTTTACCAGCAGCAGTTAATTATGAAGCCATTTCCTTTAGGTGTCAGTTAAAATAGTTAATGGTGGAAGACAGGTCATGCTCATTTATGGCATTTACAGTAAATGATGACCCCACTTCCCCCTTCTGCCTCCCTCGCTCCGGATCAGGGCTGACAGGCCAATCATTTCTACAGCTGCAGTCATAGGAAGAGCCACAGCAGGAAACAGACTGAATTTGTAATTACCTTCCTGACCACTCCAGCCCACAGTTTGTGCTCATTTTTTTTTTTTTTTACAGCCAATTAATTACCCAGAGCAAGGACTCTGCAAGCTCATCACCCCAATGCTTTACTTTGGCACTAGGAGGAAGTAGCCAGCAGTCTTTGAAAAAGGTGATCAAAATTAAGGTGTTTGAAGATAATTCAAATTTAAATAATAGTAACTATACAACATCAAGACTGTAATACGCAATGTCTGTAGTATTTTGCAGAAAAGCCCTATCTTAACTCGGGGAGGTGGGATGGCAACACCCCAAAAAAATCCCAACCCCAAACCCCTTTGTGTAGTCCTAAAACTGTTACATCGGAAGCACTGGTTATTGCTCACACATCAAATGATCTATATAACTATATCTACCTTTCCGTAGCACAACTTCTGTTTTAATGCAATAGGGCTTTTTTCCTTTCATACAGCTTTTACACTGACAAGCATCTCAAACATTTAAAATTTTTTTTTTTTTTTTTTTTTTTTCAGTTCAGCACATGCGTGAACCAACAAAAGGGGGCAGGAATCAAGGGAGTTGCTATTATTGACATGAAGAAAGGACAAGGAACATTTGAGTGGCTTGACCAAGCAGCCAAGGGTTTCTAGAACTAAATACTGACTCAAAGTGCACGAAAGTATTTGTTTTAACTGTAAATAAATAGCTGAGCAGGTATTACACTACCAGCAGTATTCTGGCATGCTGATAGAAAGGAGATAAAGTATCCAACCATCCAGACTAAAAGTTTCCTTAGCAATTTGGAGATCAAACATTTATTTGCTTTATGACAAGTTTCTCTCACCCTGATGACCATTTCAGGCACTTTATTCAGTCTATCTTGTTTTAGTATTTTCTTTTTACAGGTGGTGTATCAGTTCTGACACTGAATACTCAGCATTCTGTTTCTAGTCAAACCCATGCTAAAACACTCTCTGCTACAGAAACATAAGGTATATACTCCTCAGTATAAGGTATATGCACTCAGTATAGCCCCGTTACACTCACCAGGACATATGCTAGAATAAAGCAGCAGCTTGTCATGAAGGAGATGTGTTTACAGAGATGTTTTGAAATTGGTATGCTAGCAGAAATATATAAGCTGTACAGCTATATTAAAAGTCTCAAATGTACCAAGCCCAAACCTGCTGATAAAAACAACTTTTTTGCCCGACTGACAGCAGAAATGGACAGGAATGAAGAGGGTCAAATCCTTGCCTAGCACAGGGTTTTCTATAGTCTGGATACGCTGAGTAGTTACCACAGAGAGCACCCCCATACACCTAGCACTATGAAAAACAAATCCTCTGCTGCCATTTGATTTTTCAGCATTACGTCTTTCCAGATTGTGGAAACATACTGCTGTATCAGCAGTCATCCCACTCTAAACAGCTGCAGTTGAGAGCCAGATTCTGAAAACATTTGACCCGGCTTCCTAAACACAAGCAAATGCAGGTCACTCAGACTGACTCTAGCCCAGGAATACTCTCCGATACTTGATTTGAAAGTAATTCTCTCACCTTCACTAGCAGTGAGCTACTGCTTACAGAAGCAGCATAGCAGTTCATGGAGGCAGCCTGAAATTCATTTATTTCTTTAATTAGGTAACAAAGAAAACCTTATCCAAGCCTATGCCAAAAACTTGTTTTACTTGTTATTCCTCTGCAACTTTAGAAGGCAGGAGACTTACATGTTATTTAGTCATGTCGCTTGAGGCAGTTTTTCCCCCCTTTGAGAAATGATCATGTTTCAGCAACTATCAGAACTCATCACACGCACTATCAGCAGAATCAATGTAGAAGGTAGCACATAAGTTCGAGATCTACTTAACACATGTAATTGGCTGCAGTAGTGAATGATTACCCATGCACAGCTTACTGAGCACTTCTAGAATGTGAAAAACTTCTTATCTGTCTTTGGTCAATAGATAGTTATTTCTGTTATCATTCTGTGCCCTAAATACCATATAGTCAGATTAAACAGGTCCCAAAAACACAGCCAAGTTACTTTCTGATAAACATCATCTTGTTTTCTTGCAATTTTGTAGTGACTTTGGCAAGATTATGGAAGTGCTTTGTATTCTGGTATGTACCTCAACTACCTTCAAGAGAATTAAAAGAACTGGAATTTTTTTAAGTAACAAAAGAGTGAAGCTTAAATGAGTCACACCAATGGTTATGAATTTCAATAATTTAATGCTAACCAAGAATACAAAGTGTGAAAGTCGGTGTCTCGTTTATATTGGTCTTAAAAAAGAAATCTAGAGAAAGTGTTTACACTGCAGCAGATTTCAGTATTAGCACCTTGAAGAGAAGTTCTTGAAGTGTTAAGACAGTATGGCAACACTGGTACGATACTAAGTACAAACATAAACCATGTAACAACATGTTTTCACATTTCTACATTTGAAAAAAGTTACGTAAAAAGTACATTAAAAACAGAAGTTGTTCAGTGTGTTCACAGTTTGAGTACAGATGGAATCGAGTGCTAGAGTAGAAAAGAGAAGGATGAATGATTCCAGGGCAATTATATTGCAAGTCCAAAGGCACTGACAATACAGTACATAGTCTTATTTTCCCACCTCACAGTGCAGGTTCCTACAAATACAAAAAAGGGTTTCAGCGACAGAAGAAAGTTACAGTGATTAAACGCATGCCCTTACATGCATGTTTGTAACTGTTTACATTAAAAATCTTAAGAATGAAGCTTTCACAACAGCTAAGCATTTCATATATATAAAGAGTTAGCATCACAGCCAAATGGAAAAAGTACAAAACTGTACGTTATTATGCTGAAATGATAGCGCTTGGAAAAAGAGTATGCTGCCTAGTGTTAAGGGGACTAGCATTAAAGTTGCAAGCTGAAAAAAATCCAACAGTTGTGTTCCTTACCATCACTGGAGTTGTCCCAGAAGCAAGAGCTTGCTGTATGTAGCCCAGCACCATTCTTTTGCATAATCACACAGGTCACTGTTTGTCAGTAGAGAGGCTTTTATTAGATTCTTGCTATGATTCATTAACATTTAGCTACATTTCTGCTTAGCATAGTACAGACAGACACACATAGGCATATATACATGCTTACAAGTAGTTTAAAGACACGGTTCTTACTAAGATCTTCCCCCACCCCCTGCCCACCAGTGCACTTGACTGTACCAGCTTTAACAGACAAGAGAAAGTTGAGCTCACCAATATACTTGAAAGGCTTCCCCAGCTTTGTGAGTTGGCTTAGCGTTTGTTCCACCACACTCGTTGTCCACTGGTTCACTTTGCTGTGCTGGTAGGCATTGCCACCTATCGCACTTTCTATGGCCTATTGGCGACAAACACGTAAAATAAGATATGCTGTTGTCAATCTGCCAGGCACCCGTCAACCCACTCCAACACAGAGCGCTAAAGATGAGACCCCATACCACAGAGAAAATCTTAAATACTGATTGTCCATACTGATTATTGGAAGTGTTTTCAATTATTAAAAAACTTGCAGGTCAGAGTTTGAGCCAGGCAATTATAGATTCCATCCTCTCTTCATTTTGTCATATTTTGATTCTTTATTTGTAATTCCTACCCCAATGTCCTGAAGCCAGAGTTATGAAAAGGGTCTTGCATTTAAACAGTCCTGAAGAGACTGAAAAAATACACACAATGATGACTCACTCACGCAGATTCTTCTATGGAAATTAACTTCAGATTTTTCAGCAGAATAATTTTTGGGAAACAAAACCCCAAATCAAAGCAAAAGGCCCATGTAGTTGCTGGTTGCTAATAGAGCAGAAGCCTTCAGCCAAATAATCCATTTTACTTATGAGATAGTTTCCCCTTTAAGATACAAACAAAAGTACATGAAAGCTGCATGTTTTTCATTGATAAATTTTTCCCCTCACAGAAATTGTTTAAAAAAATAACCACAATATTATTTCAGATTTGGAAGAGACAGGAGCATGTATTAAAGCATGTGTATTCAATTTACAGAGTCTGACCAAAACAGCTGATTTGCAACAAGAAAAAGATTGCACTAGTCTACTGTACAAGAGGAATTCTGGACACAAAAAACAAATCCCTCTGGAAATTTTCTAGACAGGAAATTCATGTTTCTTAGCAACAAGAACAGCTCAATCATTTCAAACAAACAAGAACTCATTTTGGAGGAAAAGCATCTCAAAAGAACACAGTATCGTGCATATGCAGATAGCCTATAAAAACCCCTATATGTTCCCGAAACATAAAATCTATCTCTACAGGGTTTAACATGCAACATCTCCCCAGAAATTCTAATAAGGATACACTGCAACCAGAGAGGAACATACGAAATAATTTTAATTGTATTTTGGATTTGTAATACATATCACAACTAAGGCTAGGTATCATTTCTACTTAAAGTATGCGCATTGGTTAAATCAACAATTACCTATACTTTGATAGCACCCTATCTAGAAATCTATTACCTATCAGTTACCAGATTTTCCTGAATGCTTTTTAGCACAAAACACACAACCAACATACTATACTTCCACACCAACAAAACGAAAATGTTTACCTCTTTAATGATGCTACTGACTTCATCAACAACAAAGGAAGTCTACAAAGAAAGCAGAATTTTAAATAATCAGTGGACACATTCTTCTGTTTACAGAGTTCAAGCTTTGTTAAGAATATGCACTGGAAGCTCAATTTATGCTTGTCAGATTTCTTGTGAGTCAGAAGATACTGAGTCTTCCTTTATTTGCTCACATGTACTCTGGCTCCCCAAACCCAATCAAGTTAACATTCTTAGCAAAGTAATGAAAAGTAACAGAATAACTAATATTGGCTGGCCTTTTAAGTAAAGTTTTCAAATTTTACTTGAAAGTATTTAAAAAACATATGTATAGCACTTCTGTACATATATATTCTCATTTTACAATAAGCATTAATGTCCACAATTCACATTAGGGTTGCAGAGATAACCTCAGTGTACAGACACAACTTGTAGTTAAATGAAACCGACATCTCCAGGCCACTGATGTGGACAAAACATCAGTTCACAGCTGAAGGAAAAGCTGTCATGACAATCTCAGCCAGGGCTAAGAAGAAAACTGCCCCTTGGAAACCAAAGGGGAAATCTAGCTCGTTGGACTTCCCACCACCTTCAGCCTTCTCTCAGGCTCTAGGGAGTAGAGATTAAGCATGTGGAATGGGGACAGAAAAGGCCCCAACTTTTTACTAATCTTAAAACTACTCCCCATTTTCTTGTACGGTTAGTACATTTTCCTGTTTCAGTCCCTCAGCTATTGCTGCCTCCCATGTAAGCTGGTTAGCACAAGCTGCCACCACTGCCTGGGGCAGCCCGGCACCCCCCGCAGCAGTTGCCCCAACAGCCGGGATCCTGCACGGCGCAGCAGCGAGCCAGGCACCGGCTGGCATTTTCACTGCAGGTATCTCACAGCCTCACCTCACAAACCAGAAGAAAGGAATCAGACAAAAGAAACACACATAACTGCAAACTAATTAATTTCAGAAGACTGAATAAGGATTTCAAGATGAACCTAATCAAGCAATCAAGCAGATGTTGACCAAGTTTTCGCTGGGAGGTCTGTCAGCTTTTCCAGCTGGCAAATGTGAGTAACAGCATAATTCAGGTGTGCAGACAGGACATAGTTACACCTGCTCAGGAGAATTTCAGCATTACATTGATAAACCTTTGGTCAGAAGGTGAACAGTCTAGTCTAGTCAGCGGCAAGGACATGTGACATTCAGAAAGATGCGAGCAGTCGAGTGTTCTCCTTGATAGAAGAAACAGCACGGGGGACGTGCAGGCAATGCCTTTTCTGCAACTACTCAGAGGCACCAACTTGCTCGCACACTTCAATATTTTTAAAAGCTTTTATATGCTGTGGCAAACTGGCTTTTATTTTCAGCTTCTTGACTTTGATTTAATTTTAATATGCCTCATTTGTTTTCATGGTACTGAATTTTACGGGTGCTTACATTTAAGGTGCACCACTGTATTTAACCAAGTAAGAGCTATAATTATCAAAATATCCTTTCCCATAGAGCATAAGTTAAGAATCCACATGCCAGACGTGCTGGCAGACACGAAGCATGCTGTCAGGCAAGATGATAAACCATATACAGATTTTTCTTCGCAAAGTCTAGAACTCTGCTCAGAAACGCCTTTGAGCGAGCCCAAACACAGCTCACCAGAATAAACCAAATTAAATCCAACCCAAGTTCTCAAAGGTATTTAGATACCTAATTTGTATGGAAACAAGTGGGAAAGAACCATAGATACATTTGAGAATTTGTTTGTAGAGTTGCTGTTACTTCTCAAACCTCTCCCTTTTTTGGCATGAGAGCGTATATGGGTTTAGATACATGACAAAACACAACATAACGTCCTCATATCCAACTTCGTGAGTTGCATGCCATAACTGAGTTGCCAAGTAATACAACACTATTCCATCCTTTTATAAGATAATATAAACACTTTTTGTATTAAAAAAAAATAAAGGGAAGAAATTCAGAAGCTTTGTGATTTTTCTGCACTACACCTCTGGCACAAGGAAAGCAGACTCGATGTTTCCAATACCTTGTTTAAAAGGGGTATTCCCAGGCAACAAATGCAAACTCCAAAGCACTATTATTTTTGAGTAATTCTGAAGACATTTTTGAAAACAGCTGTAAGAATGACGCTCAAGTATATGAATTGTTTTTTAAAAATATCTGTAACTGTGTAACACAGGCCAAGCCCAGCAATGAGGATGAAGCTTTTAGAATAGCACAAGCCTGACACACCTTCACTCCTCACAGTGCTTTGCTATTGTCTAACCAAGCCACCATGCTGCTGCTGAGGAACAATGCGGCAAATTTTCACAGCTCAGAAAGAGTCCCTCTGGAAGAGCAACACTTGCTGGGTAGTCATTTAGCACGATAAAGAAAAAGACCCTTGATTTATCTGACTCTGTATCTTCGTTAACGGGGTATAACGGGATAGCTGTCTCAGCGTGCCTGTAACATGCAGGCTCTGCTTGAACTCTTCTTTCTGCACAAGTAGCTTATTCGAGGCATCCTCACGCTGGCCTGAGCCGGACCAGAAAACCTCCTGCCACCGCATGCTGCTTCACCCCGCTGGCGAAGCCAGAAGCCATGACACCCCTCGAGCGTTTTCTCCAAGTGATTTGCAGCGATAGCTTTCGGGGGGGAAGCAGGCGGGGGTCGACGCCAGCGGAGAGGAGCCCAGCGACCACCCGAAATGCAGACAAGGGGCTGGCCCACCGGCACGGCCGGTAACCAGACCTGCTCGTCCGGCCGGAGGGACGGCGAGCTCCCGGGACGGCTCCGGCCCGCCGGGGAGGGGCGGGGGGCGGCAGGAACAAAGGCTGGGCCCGTCTCCAGCCGTTGCCCGGGACGCAACGCCAGCGCCCGGCGTCAGCCCGGGGGAGGGCGGCAGGGGATGGGGCGTGGGGGCTCCCAACGGCCCCGGCCCCGCCCGGCGGAGACCGAGGGCTGCGATCCGGGGCGGACAGGTATCGCCCAAGACCCTCCACCGGCCCGCAGCCTCCCGAGAGGCCAAGGGCAGCGCCGAAGCGATCCCCCGCCCCGCTCCGTTACCTCCTCCCCTGACTGGAAGTCGTCCATCTTCCCGGTGGAGCCCCTCACGCCGCAACCGACACCCCGGCACCGCCCCCTCGCCGCTGCGCCCCGCGCGCCGGCCGCTGCTCGCCGTGCGCCTGCGCCTCCGCGTCGGGCTACGGCGCCCCAGGCGCCTGCGCAGTGCCGCCCGCCGCTGGCGGGGCCCGACCACCGGAGCGGCGGGGCCCGACCACCGGAGCGGCGGGGCCCGACCACCGGAGCGGCGCGGCGCGGCGCGGCTCGGCTCGGCGCTCTACGCCTGTGCGCCCAGCGCCCGCCTCTGCTTGGGTTCCGTACAGCCCGGCGCCGCCGCGCCCGACCGGCTGGCAGTACGCCTGCGCACTCCTATGAGCTCCCCCCCCGCTCCCCGCCGCTGTCTTTACGCCTGCGCAATACGCTCTCCGCGTCTCGGGCGCGTAGCAACGGGGAGCGCCGCGCCCGCTGCGTCGGCCGCCGCTACGGGGCCTGGCCTGCTTGCAAGATGGCGCCGTTTCCATAGCGACGGCGCGGAGGCGCCTGGCCGGGCGCCGGGCGGGAAGATAGCGCTCGGCGGGGTGGTGGGACCTCCCTGGCGCTGTCAAACGCCCCAAAGGCTGGGGTTGAGGGAGATCAGGCTGCTTGTCATGGCTGCGTTTTTCATACGGGTAGCTTGCCGTTTGTGTTCAGTGGGCATGCCCGCGGAGAGGTGGATGCTAGAGGCCTTTCCCTGGGAAGGAGGCTCTGTGTCTTGTTTCTGGAAACAGAGCTTGAAAAGAAGGCCTGGGTATGTCATGTGTGCCCAGGAACTGGAAAGAAAAAAAAAAAAAAACAACCCCCCCCCCCCCCCCCAAACCAAACAAAAAACCCCACCTGGAAAGACATGAGGAATATGTGAATTCTTCCAGTTCTAAGCGGATCCCATTACTTTTAGCAGCCAGAATCAGGACAATGAAATTAAAGGGCACACTTCTCACAGTTCATGGATTTTTTCTGTGTGTGTGTGCAGTGTTTACAGATTGCTCAAATTAGTGATGATGCCAACCTCTGAAAGACGATGTAAACGGTGGAAGATGCTGTTCAGGCTCGGAGTGGCCTGGATGAACTGGGTAAATAGTCTGAATGAAGAAGAAAATAACTTGGGGCAAGCGCAAAGGCCTTTACTGAGGCAGGAATAGCCAGCTCTATAAATGCAGACAGGACAGGACCAGCTCACTCTGTAGCCATTCCACAGACAAGGGCAGGGGAGTGCATTAGGTGCGATTTACCTCAGCATGTCATACAAGGCTGCTGTTAAAAAAGGAGATGCCATACTGGGAGGTGTAAATGGACATATAGCTTGCAGGATGTGGGAGGCAGCGTTTCTATTATACTCTGTGCAGTAAGGCCTCACAGGGAATACTGTGTGCAGCTTTAGGCGTTGTATTTCAAGGAGGTGGTGAGTGAGTTACGGCCTCAGGGCCCCCAGTGCACGGAGAGGCCTCAGCTGCCCTGACCAGCCTCAGCTGCGGTGGCCTCCACCCCTGCACCCTCTGCTCCAGGCCTGTCTCTTCAGCGGACCTCGGCCCTACGTTTTGGCCTTGTCTCCAGTCCCGTGTCTGGCCCTGCCTCCTGCTTCTCCTGAAGAAGACGACCCTGACCGGTCACCTCACTTTGGGACCGTGTGGGCACCCTGCGGGCAGCACCCGCTCTGCCCGCCCCGCTGGGGTACGGCGGGGCTGCAGCTGGCTGCTGAGCTCGCCCTCAGCCCCTGTCCTCTGAGCTCTTGTGCTCGCCGCTCCCACCGGGCAGAAAGCAGAGACAAAAAACTGAGGACTGTGGGAAGGCTGAACAAGTAGCGCTTGTTTATCCAAAAGAATGAAAGGCTGTGACTTGGTTACATTCTTAGCGCATATAAAATACTGCAGCACATTTCCAAGCCCAGGGTCAGAGGGTATAATGAGGTAAAAGTGTGACAATTAAGACTTTGTTTAAATATTATAGGAAAGCTGGCAGTAAGGCTAACTTTCCCCAGCCTGGCTTTGTGATACTACAAATATGTTGCTGCGGGTAGTTACGATCCTCAGGTTATTTCTGGTCTTTCATTTAGTTAAAGTTTTGCCTGAAATGAAGGCCCAAATAATCCAAATACTCTTCATTGGGCTTAGCTCTGTGCCCCACGAACAGTTGTTTTGTCTTCAGTGATATGGTTAAAGAAGGTGATTAAACTTGACATACACAGGTGGAAGCGTTTGAACCTATTTTTTAGTGAGTTATCAGGTTTTTATATATATATAATGAATTCATATATATAATGAGTTTATAAAATAGCAGGCTGATTAATTTTGCCATGTGAATAGAATTGCAGTACTTTGCTTAATTTTAACTAAAATTAGTATTTCTTAAAACACCCAAAACAGTAAGAAGGGTTTCTGCATTGTGCATCCAGTTTACCTGGTAGAGCCAGGGACAAGGAGAGCAGCCTGCAAGAACAGACTCTTCTTCTCCAGAATTTGAAATAATTTAGATGCAATTTTGAATTTCATTTCAATTAAACTCTTGGTTACTTAATAGACTGAACTGGAATATCCAATCCAAATAATGTTTTAACTTTTAATCCTTATCTGACATCAGTTGTGGGGTAAAATAATTTTCTACTTTTCACATAAAAAATGAATTCTTTTGAAATTTTATCTATGCTAATCGCTTTGTCATTCAGATCTGAATAGAAAACTATTTTGTTTCCAGGAAATAACTGTTTGTGATACAAGTGGTGTTTTCTGTGCGAGTTCTGGAGACATTGAGGTTAATAGTAGTTTCACATCTATAGTATCAGAAAAAGAAATGATGTAGAACTCAAAGCCACTTCTCTTCCTGTGTGTGGCTTGAAGACTGAGCATATTTTGATGGTATCAGTCAGCTTTTATAGTCTCTTGCGCTGAGTGTTTTTTTAATGTTAGAAAAATGAATAACTTCTCTTTGATTGCTAGTTGCTGGTAACAAAACCAGAGACATGGCAAAAGCTGTTGTAATGCTAGAGCTCTTCTTTGAATGCATTTGCTTTTAGATGTTTTGGGGATGCTCCTCTGTACGTACGTGTCTAATTTTGGTGCCCAAAGGAAGGAAAGAGGGTGGAGAACAGCCACCAGTTTTCTTTCAGGAAAGATAAAGAAAGAGTGCTACTCATCTCTTAAAAGCAGTTTACTTACACGCATCTTTCTTTGATGGCTGCTGAAAAGGTAAGGACATCTTTTTAATCTGTTCTATATGACATTGCACAGGGGGATGCATTTTTACTTACTGGGATGGTGTTTTTTAGACTGCAAAGATTTCATGGAAGGACCACAACTGGAACTTTAAAAAAAGTGTTGTGGTTTTTTTTTTTTTTACTTTAAGTGCTGGGGTGGGATGTTATTAAAATCACAAGACGTAACTTTGGTAAAACATTATCAAAGAAGTTATAAATAATTTGCATGTGTGTATGCAAGGATGTGAAAATAAAACTGTTGCAGCCAGGTAGTATAAAATAACGTTTGTAATTTTCTTGACTAAGCATACATTTATGTGATTGGCCTCTGCAGAATAGAAAACAGCCATAAATTCCGGGAGCTTTTGTGATTATTTTTGCTCTGAACTTCCTTAAGCTGTGTCCTAGCTACTGATATATTACATCCATCTTCTGGGTTAATGGATGAAGTAATCCCATTAAGTGAATGAAGGCTGTGACTTTAGAAGATCAGTTTGTTTATACTTATTTAATTGTCATTATTTTGCTAATGCTTAAGGATCTGAAAGGAGGTCAATAATACATTACATGCAAAATTGCTTTGAGAAAAAGTACCTTGCTAAGTCAGGCATTTCTAAGTTAAAAAACTTAAAAAATAAGCTACGTTTTGCAAACTTAATCTTGTCCTAGGTAGGTCTTTTGATGGCTCTTCAGTTACATAACTGCATACTATTTTAGTCTGATACAAAAGAAAAAAACATGGTCTGCTGAGATTGCACTGTGTGCATGCATGCCTCTCTCTCCTAAGACATGACCACATTGGTCGTCCTATCTCCTTTACGATGGCTTTGAGACTACTGATCCATCTGCAACTGGATTATTTTAAATACATAATTTAAAATAATGCTTGAACAAAATATTTTATGTGAGCTTTGTGCTGAAAAGGCAGAAGCGTCGTGGTATTTACTAGAGAGGTTGCTGTTGCTTTTGGTTTTACATAGAAGATGCTTGGCTTTGATGTTAGCTGACCGTGTGAAACAGCTAACCAGCTGGATTCAATGGGTGAACATGAAAGGAGGGCATCTGTGAAGGTTTTTAAGATTGTTTTTTCATGTCAAGGAGCGTCATTACTGAAAACACCACTTCTTTATTACTGCCAGAAAACTAAACTAATGCAGACAGTTTCGGTGTTAGAAAATCTCTTTTTTCTGTTAGGAAAGTAGGGAGCTTTTCAGTCCAATTTGAACACCTCTGTGAAATGGTTACGAGCTCACGTCTGTGGTGGGGCACAAGGATTATCTCCCATTGTGGGGGATATAGTACTTTATTTATTCTTAAAGCTACCTCATCAATAAGCTAGATTTTGAGTTATCTTTGAATGTGCAAGAAAAATTGACAGAGCACAATGATTGTCTGAGCTTAAATCTTCACGAAGATTAAAAAAAAAAAAACAACTGTAGGAATGTCCAGGTGCAATATTGAGAGAGCTGCTGGCTACATGATGTATTTTAAGCTTTATTGTCTACAGTGTGTGATGATCTTACCCAAACTGTTCTATGATTCTGATCTTGCCCAGCGGTGAGAGCGCCACAGTGGCTTTTTCCCTCTCTGCATAGTGCAGATACTGTAGGATGTAGGGCCCTTGGCACTTCGCTGTGCAGTAAGTTTGTTCTGTTGTTTGGTGCCAGAAGATGATCCTAGTCTTTCCATCTTAGTCCCTTCTAGCAGTCTACTGCTGGCATTAGATTCAGTGCTTATGATTTATCACTATGAATAGAATACGAAGTGTAGCAATAGACCACCGGGTTTTGATGATGCTGTCTGCAGTATCACTGATGGGCTGAGGTCGAATGCCCTTCTGCAGAATCCTGCCCTGGCTAGGGCAGAACTCATGTCTCCCGGGAGGAATAGCTGTGAGCAAGACAAAGGGGAGGCTCCAAGCTGTTCCTTCCCTCACACCATTTAAATTTGTGCGAGCTTGAATAGCTGAAAACATAATGTTTTAAAAATGTATATGCATCTCTAAATAAGAATCTGTATGCCCTCAATATTTTTCGTCCACTAAGATGTCATCTGAAACTCATTTCCCAAAACAGGCTTGAAATAGGAAAACTTTGTGCTCTTCTGTGAAGATGGGAGGTAGTCCTTTTAATAAAGAATTTGAAGGAGATATCAAATAGCAATTATTTCTGTGCTTGCTTAACTGCAGATCTTGCTCTTAGTAACTGTTTTACAGTGTCACATTCTTAATAGCTCTGTAAGACATTCATATATTTTCTTTAAGATTACTAGTGGTTTTATTGGATCCACCTGATAGTGACTATCATGAATTTGCTAGCTTTTACTAATGCTTCAGCAGGATTTTCTCATGACGTTGTAGATATGCTAGCCTTTGGAAATCCTAGGAGTTTATAGAAAACGTAGCTTACGTTGTAATGGGTGTTTTGGTATCCTGTATAGTGCAGAGGTCCCTGCATTTGTACTGACTGCTCCTTCAGACTGTATTGACTTAAATGGAGTTGAAGGCTCTAAACACGGTCATCAATCCTGGGACATATTCTTGAGGTAAAAGATGAAAGCAGGTGAAGGATGCCTTTGAAAATTACATATATTGTGTTAAAAAATTGCTCAGGCTTTTTAGGTTTCAACTGAGTAATTTCCTGTGAAATTGCAGTTGGTAAGGAAATAAAATATGATTATGCCTATCTCTGTCTCTTTTGTTTCCACAGGAAACCAATCTTTTTTTTTTTTCTTTGTTAACACTGCTTCTATGAAATGCTTTGTCTTTTTGGTGTCTGTTGAAGGGTTCCACGAAAAAATATCAAAAATGGAATGCTTACTGTTTATAAATACAAATTATCATTTCTTGCTTTTTTTTGTGTGTGTGTGTGTGAAATTAAGTAACTTAATTGGGGCAAGTTCTACGTAAAGTAATTCCCTGCACTGACAAAAATACACTATATATCTGAAGTTTTGGTGTGGTTTGGTTTTTTTTTTAAACTTAAAACTCATGGTACTTTTTAAAATAATGATCCAGCAATGCAGATAATTGGTCAGATTCTCAGCTGAGGTCCATCAGTGAAGCATCAGTAATTGCTCTGGGAAAGCTTTACCCTTCTCTCCTACTGTCTAGACCTTCTGACTAGAGCCTGACTATGTATTGTATGTATGTATTTAGTTCAGATTAAGTTTGAAACACTTAACCAGTTTTCATACACACATCTTTAATATTTGGTGTACCATAAGTGGAACTCTTTTATGTTTCTTGTAATACATACTAGACACTAGACAGTAGTATTAAAATGGAATATGGTGTGTAAGCTGAATTATATTGAATAATAATTTTCTTTCTCTGCTTTGCTGCAAAGTATATTAAAATTATTTTCTGTTTTAGTAGGAGTTTTACAAAAGTGAAGGTCACAGAATATATCCAGAATACAGTTGTGATTCTGTTTTAATTTTATACTTCTCATATATTTGTACATTAACATCATCAGTTTGGGGCCAAAACTGTTACTGCACTGAGCTGGAAATAATATATATCTTAACTCTTTAGTGTTTGTGTGTATTAACAAAGATAGTAGCATTATTGGGTATTAAGCTGTTTATCTAGACTTCACAGACATAGGTAATTGATAGAAGTGACTCTTAAAGGGCATCTTTCCCTCTTACCTCTTAGGCTGGTGAAGTTTTGTCTTTTCAGTAAGACAAGATTAGAAGGGGGCATTTTTCTCTCAACCAGTATGACTTCTCCAGTCATGGGGCCTGTAGACCTGTGTTCAAAACTAACTTAAACTTCTTTATCAGTTGTTTTATGTTGACTGTACAAAAAATGTGAAGGTACGTGGCTGACTGTTAATGGACAATATTCTGAGACTGAAGAATGGGACCATCTTAACACCTCTCTTGTATCTGAATTAGTGCACGAAAGGTCTCAACATAGCAAAATGTGGTCTTCACATACTATTTGAAATGTCTTGAAGGGGTGAGGAGAAGAGATAATAACATGATTCTGTGTATTCTTTTTTCCCCTAGGCCCAGAAATCCCAAATCTACAAGACCAAATGAAAAAAAAAACAATCCCCCCCACTCCTTTACACCATCTCTTGGTGAATTATCCCTCCATCTGGTGACAGTTAAAGCCCTATCTGGGACCTTGCTGCAAGCTCTCATCTCTTTTGGAACCGCTCGGCAAAAAAAGAAAAGAACAAGAAGTTCTTTCATGTGAAAAAGACAGGACTGCTGGGACCTTGAAAACTATTCATATTCCCTGGGTAGCAGAGAGACTTAAATGATGACTTGTGTTAAGACAGACAGGGTTATTTTTCTCTTCAAGGGTATGACACAGTGAAACATGTCACCAATCCTGTGAGAGCACAGGCACTTAGTAAACACTCAGGCCACATTATATGCTATAAAGTAGTAGTCATCATTCTGGATGTAGTAGAACCATAGGACAGGAGTCTACAAAATAAGTGAAGTTTGGAGAAAATGGCCTGGGAATTTAATCTAAACTTCCTTAAGGAATTGGAACGAGAGGCTGTTCTGGAAGTCCTGTACCGTGACCAGTTGGTGAGAAAAACAGAAGAGGAAAGAATAAGGTATCTGCCGTTCCCCTATTCCTGTATTTCTGTTCCTTTTTTCTCAGAAGTACTCTTCTTCCTCTTTGCTGCCCTTCCAAATGTATTCCTATTTTTTAGTTGTTGTTAGGTAATTCCTTTTTATTCTTTGGGAAAACTAAGGGTTATACAGCGCCTCTTGCATTTACCATACTATTGACTACTCTACAGTAAAGATGAGCAAATGCTGTTCAGTGAATAATCTACTTGATGAATTTTACTTCTCACCTTCATAGAAAGTTCAGTTGCTACATGTGTGTTTTCTATCAAGGCTTTATAGCATTCTCACCATGTTCCTATGTATGCCTATATAGTCCTGGTAACACAGAACATGTTCAGATCTTTGGCTGGCTTATTTAACTTATGTTGTGTCAAGACTGGAGTTAAGAATCATTGGATACGTACTCATTGTGCTGAATCCATCACTGTCTCTTCTGGCATACAAAGAACACCACACTGTCTCGGAGGTTGTTACTAGTGTCAATAGGTGTCATTGGTTAGGAAAAGGATTTTATTTAATTATGTCACACTATACAAGTATCGCAGTCATGAAGCATAAGGGATAATCCTGCAGCATTTTATTTGCTTTATATCAGGGCTAGGGCAAGGATTTTCTTGCAGCTTGTACCCTGCTTTGTCACGTTGCATCCCCATGTAAAACAGGGTATTTGTGTTGCTAAGTTAGAAATTTTTGGTCTCTTAAATGTAGAAATTTAAAGTTTGTTTACGGCAAACATTGATGTAATTATTACTGGACTTATTAAATGATTGTGCAAGTAAGTAAAGGATTATAAAGAAAGTCTGAATTGGTTAGAAAATCCTTGACAACTGTTGGTGATGTAGCTAACAATTAAAAACATAGATCTTGATTATTGGTACATGTAATGGAAGCGAAGTTAATGAAAGGGAGAGGTTTTGATATTTTGGTCTGATGTGGTTTTTATTTAACTTTCAGATGATGCATTTGTTATGATTATTTTTACTTGATAGAACATTTGATTCTCGGATAAATATGATAAAACCATCAACAAATGAAATGGAGCACCATTTAGTCTCAGTTTTTGTATATGAATACATAATCACTTGCATAGACAATTTCAGTACCCTGCCCTGAGCGTGCATAACTGACACAAATAGAACCCCATTTATAGTAGGCTATTACTCTGTTTGCGTACACAGTTGTAGTTGCATATACAGTCGCAGTGCAAAAATGCTGTGTGTAGACACCTTCAGACAGTGCTCAGTTGAGGTCAAACTTGGAGGGCATATCTTCCACTAGTAATGATATTGTACAACAAGGGTATTAGCTTGTGACTTAGGTAGGGGGTTTGGTCTATTGAATTTTTTTTATTTTTTTTTTTTTTTTAACCTGGGGAATTAGGAAACTGAAACTGCAGCTGCAGCAGCTTCGGTGGAAAGGGGCAAGAAATGTAAGCCATGAATACCGGGAGAGATCTTGTGCTCGCTGTCAGAAATCGCTTGGGTTATTGATGAACAGAGGTGCAGTATGCAACGGGTGCAGTCATCGAGTGTGCTCTGAATGCCGCGTCTGCCTGAATCCCTGCCTTTGGAAATGCACCATTTGTTATGCTCATGGGTAAGACATTTTAGTGGTTTGGGTAAGTGCTGGTTTACACTAGTTATCCAGTGGATGTGCACTGGTTTTGTGTGTATCTGTTGCCTTAAACAATTAATGAAACAAAGCTTCTCACGGAATGAAAATGTTGGATGAAGTCCTGGTAGCAATGAAATTGATAGGAATTTTGTGTTACACTTCACGTAGTCAAGATTTCCCTTCCTGTATTTAGCAAAATGGATCCTCAAGGTAGGCCAGAGGTAGCATGGCAAAGTTGATAATGGCAAAGTATAGGAACAGTTGTTAGTTTCTGAACTGTAGACAGAACTCCTTCCCCTGGCTCAGTACTGAACCACTGCATTGTAACAAGTTGCTGAAGGTGCTGTGTTTTGGTGTAGTATAGCCAATTTCTTGACAATTTCCTGATCGTGATTTTTTTGCCTCATACTACAGGAGTGAAGGACTTGGATTGATGAATAATTTTAAGTAACATTTTATATAGCTTTAAAAAGCAAAATCCATTAATAACAGTGTCAGGAATTGTTTAAATGTGGTCAGAAATCCAAATTTATTTACTTTGAATTAGTTGGTTTTGCTTTTACTACGTCACCTTGTGTTTGTTTCCCAGGAAACAGGAAACAATCTTTCTTCTACTGTATTGGTACAATTTTTATATCAAAATACTCCATCATAGTCCCTCCTATTCATCAGAATCTTTCTAAACCAAATGGTTTAGCTATAGTTCCACCTTTGATGAAAAATAATATTATATAGACAAAAAAAGATAGTTTTGAAAATGAATCAACAGCTGTGCTGGATGATATGTATCCCTGTACAAAGGGTGAGGATTTGGGTGAAATTTTACTTTATGCCAACACAAGATTAATGAACCACTTCACTCCCTCTTAAGATGCCAAAATGAGATTTAAATAATGCCTGAGAAATGTAAGGGAAGTTATTGGTCTTAAGCTAAATGAATTTCTACTACTAGCTTGACGTAATTTGCTATAGTTTGGAAGAGACTATAAACTATCACTAAAAATATGTTCTCCAAATCCTCAGTCTATTTTGCAATTTATACATAAAATAGGCAGATTAGCTCCATCTAAATTTTGATGCATATATTTCACTATCTGTGCTTCACACTATAAGCACTAAAAGGAAAGGTTAAAAAGTTAACTTTTCGTATCCTCCTGTAGATACCTCCCTCCACTTCCTCTTCTTTAAAATTAGTTTCCAGTTACTTGGTGGCCACAGTGGAAATCCCCTACAGAGAGTAGCTAGTTTCTAAGCTGCCTTATATAGTGTTGCACACCCATAGTTCTTGTCCAGATATTTAATGGTAAAACTAGGAAAGCATTATTTAAATGAGTTAAAAGACATTTTTACTTTTTCTTAAGGAAATTACTTTTTTTGTTTTGCTAACATAGAGGAATTCTTCAGCTATCATTGAAATTCTCTTTGTAGCAAAGAGACAGCACATTTGATCTTGTTTAGTCATGATGCAAAGTCCATTAAAATCGGTCAGACTTCTTCCGTTGCCTTCAGTGAGCTTTACATCAAGGCTGCAAATCTCAAGAAGGGTAGGGAGTGCAGTGGTGTGGTAAATGCTACGCAGTGCCTTTTGTTTACCGCAGTGAGGGAAAAATAGGGTGACTAAGAAATGTAAGAGCTGATTTTCAAGTCCTGAGCAACCATAATTTTGAGTATTGGTTACCACTAGTGTATATTTTCCTGAAAAAAACTCTATCAGCAGCAGCACTACTGAGATTCTCTCCTAGGCACTAGGGTCCTGTTTGTAAGGAACATACTTAAACACCTCAGTGGAAGAGCATGCAGGGATAGGTGAATGTCTGTTGTTTACAAAATAAGAAATTTAAAAAGCCTTGTGGACTGACAAAGTTTGTATCTCTCACCTGGAGGAGGCATCTCTTATGTGAATGGAGTTGGTATAGTGTTATAGGAATCCTGTCTAGACTCCTAGTCTAGAAAGACATTTGCTTTGAAGGAGGTTAGTCTATTTTACCTGACAAGGATAGTTCTTTATCCGCTTTGTTGTCACACTTTTGGTCATAGCTCAGCTTAATACACTCTTTAGCCTTAAAAAAAAAAAAAAAAAAAAAAGAAGGTATTTCCAGACCTGTTTTTTCATCCTGTGAGTGGTCTAATCATCACATGAGCCTGTGCAGAACTGCAGATAACCCTATGGTTATCTGTGGGAAGAACATAAAGGGAAGGCTGGAGATGAGAATCAAGGCACTACCTAAAGATCTAGTGCAGCCAGAGATTTCAGACATTTATCAGTTAATAGATATCCATCCAAAGTAAATAAGTATCCTGTCTTAAAGTTATTTTAATCTAGTTTTCAAATTCCTCTGTGTTCAGTTATGCACAAGGATCTATGGTTAAGCATGTAAATAAATAGTACAATCTACACAGGTAGAATTTTTTTAATATTCTGCATTGCTTCTTACAAAAGTATATTTTAAATGTCTAAAATGCCTTAAAATCAAGCCATAGAAAGAACAAACAGTGTCCTACCTATAGTTTGTCTATTTTAACGTAGAGTAAGGTGAGGTGTGAAATAGCAGATCCAGGGGTTTTGTTGCCTGGCCTTTGGTGGATATCAGTATAGCTCTTGTGTTTAGAGATTTTGTTTTCTTAAGGAGGCAAGCCCTACACGAATTTACTGTCTGTATGTTGTTGCCAACTTCAAGCAAGTTTGGCAGGGGGAACGGTAATGAAGAGATTAATTTCATAGAAGGAAAATGAACTACTGGGTAGAGAAGAAAGCTTAGCAGTGCCTGCACTGAGGAAATTTTTGCAGTGGGACTTCATCCTATAATAAGCATCAGAAAATCCACAAGGAACAGAGATATTATGTATGCCCTAAAAATTAGGAAGACATTTAGATGAGAATTTGGAATCTGAAGACTCCAGAGAATCCTCTCCTGAGTTAAAGAATTTTTTGCCTCTTTAATAATGGATGAGTTCAGATTGTAGACTTTGTCTAATTCAGCTGGAGACAACAAAATGGAAGAGTCAAATCTGCTGAAAATCTGCTCTTGACAGAGCTATTTAGTCTGATATAATTTCATACTTGTTAGTCATTACTTTTCTCATCCTGTGATCCTGGTGCCTGTGTATGACACAGACATCGTTGATGTTAGCCTCCACAAAAAGGAGAGAGATGGGCCATGAAGCCATCACACCATCAGGGTTGTGGAGCTCAGTGCTCCTGGGTAGCCATCCCAAGTTCTGCTTGGGAGCATATCCTCTGTCATTGACTTTCCGGGCTCCTCAGACTAGGCTGCAGCTGTAAGCACAAGTGCCTGGGGCTGTTATGCAAGTTGGTTGTATAGACTGGGGTGGACCCAGGACTCCTGGCTTCAGAGCAATGCCTAGAGCAGTATGTACTGCTTTCCATGTGCAGTCCTACATAGCAAAAAGGGGAAAAAATAATGGAGGGGAGGAATCCTTTGTTTGCAGACCCACAGCAGAATCAGTCAATGGAGTGGGCAGTCATGAAATCCTAGTTTTGTGGTAGGATTAAGAAGGATTGTTGGATTGTTAAATGGTTATCAAAGATTTGAAGAAATGCACTTTGGAAAATGTTGATTCAAATGTCTTTTGCTTGTTTTTCAGAGATGTGAAAGTAAAGGCTGGTGAATGGTTCTTTGAGGAACGAGCAAAGAAATATCCAGGTGAAGGTAATCACTGGAACAGACCATAAACTGCTGTGTAATGTGTGGTCCTCATCTGAGTGAAACACAGAATGTAGTCTGCTGCTGTATTTAATGTTTCTTCCACTTGGTGTGAGATTTGTCAGAAATTATCATGCAGTGCATCTGTCTATGCACTAAATAAAACATGAACACAAACTAACAAATGTATTTAAAAGTATAATTTATTTTGTATGAGTAATAAGAATAAGAAAATTGCTGGCCACATCAATTTGAATTAATGAGCGTGTAAGCCTTCTAAGAATACAATGACATGAAATAAATACAGTAATGTTTAAATATATGTAGAGGAAGGAAATGATCTTGCATCCATTGTTTGTCAAAGTTAAAACTTCAGTTGTTTTCACTGAGAAAGTACTAAAGCTTGAAATGACAGAATGGAATAAAGAAAAACACATGTAGCTATAAATCAAGAGAGCTAAATGCTTATGGTTTCTTTACCTTCAGCCAGCTTCACCATTGCCTTGTGTTCAGTCTTTTCAGTGCAATTAAAAGTACAAAGCCCTAAAAAAAATTATATGGATTATTATATGGATGGATTGCTCTATGGTGAAGGTGTTTCACCAGCGAAGGGGCTGTTAGTCTTCGTTTTCACCTACAATCACTAATAAGGTGGAAAGGATTTCCTTTCTCTTGCCCCTGAAGCGCCACTTCAGATAGGCAACTATTTCACTTTGTGCCTGACTGTAGCTAAATGTTACGGTTTTATTTCCAGTATCTGCATGGTATCTAGATTTAAGAATAGCTGGTAAAAAGGAAAGCACTGGACCTTAAATAACTCTTGGGAAACTTGAATAGGAAGAAGTTTATAAATGGAAGAACATAATCAGGCAAATTTTGGGTAGTAGGTATTCACGAAAGACAGCAGGTAGCATGTTAAGAAACTGAACTATGGTTCCTGCTAAAACAATTAATTTAAAATTTGAAAGATTTCACTGAATTCCATTCTAGCTAACACAATTTCTGATTTTAAAGTATTAGTTGATTGATCTTCTAAACCACAGTCGTATCCCATAACCATTGTTAATAATTTTCCCTCATATTCTTTTCAGCGAGTCTAAAGCCAGTAATTTTCACAATCTCTCTCAGTTATTGGAAAATGCTATGTTGTTCTCAGACACTGAATCTGATACTGCATGATACTGACTGTCCCTCTTTCCAGTAAAATGAGTTCTCACCTTGCATTATCAACGCTTTGTGAGTGCTTGAAGCATTTTGCTTAGTTTGTCTAACAGTAATGCTGCTGAAGTCACAAAGATCTAAGGATATACAGAAGAGAAGCCTGCAGGGAGAAATATGGTTTGTTTAGTTTCTTCGATTAGATCAACTGATATAATTAAAGGGGTTAAAAAATGGCAAACTTCTGAAACAGCAGCCGTAGTAGTTATGTATCCTTCAAGCCTGGAGAGACAGTGCCCTCTTTTGGCTTGCAAATATAACACAAGTGAAGTATTCACTGTAAAATACGTTTAACTGAAAAAATACATGTTACAGTGAAGTTTTCTCATGTTGCAGAGTACAAAAAAAAGTTACATCAGTATGCTTTTTATTAAATTTGTGTAGCTTCTACCTAAAGAATAAAAATCAGATTTTCACAAAAGTGGTAGATTGCCTTACTGACAAATTAAAAATCTAAGAAATCATTTAATGCTGCAGTAAATCAAGATAGCAAATATTACTTATTAGTAACAGAGCATTAAATCTGGAGTTCTGATTGAAATTTGTAACATCATTAAGTTGATTATTGTTTCTACCCACCACCAAGTGGGTGCTGCTTATATGTAAGCAATATGTTATAATTAATGACATCTTCAGCTAAGCATAGATCACATGATGCTTTCTGTATTAGGAATGATTAGCAACTGAAGCCACTCCAGATATTTTCAGTTGGCCATTTGTTACATGCATTTAGCCCTTCTTTCTGTTGGCCATCACTCAGGAGCAAACTACATTTTTATCGGTCTTCATTGTTCGTGCCTGATGGAGCGCTTGCTCCTTGGTGTTCTTTTACATCATGTGGCTGCTCACCTGAGAAACGTGACATGGTTGCTATTTCCCCACAGGGGTGGCCTTAGCAAAGGGTTTTGCTCATGTTTGTGAGCTAGTCATGCATTTTCATGATTGTTCAGGTCTCTAGTAGGAAAAGTGAAAAGAATTTTTCATAAGATGCAAGAGATGACCATGTGCCTACTCTTGTACACATTTTCAAGCTTTCCATAGTGTTTGAGTTTTATGGTTGAAGTGTGCTTTAGTGCAGTGGGCCCATGCACTACCTGCCTCCTGGACCTCAGGAGGCTGAGAGCACTTAGCAACCTGTAGCAATGGGTCTGTGTGCATCCGTACACGATTGTCCTCAGCATTTGTGAAGAGCTTGTCTGAACGTGTCACCTGTGAGAGGTGAAGGTGAAATCATGATAGAGTTTGTGATACAGGAGAAACTTGCGTGTTGCTTGGCATGTATGCTGATACGTCAGGTAGGGGTTGATTTCACTCCTGACTTGCATGTGCCTGAGCTTCTGTAAGTACAGGCCAGTTCCTGAAAAGCCACTGATTGTAAAAAGTATTATACAGGCGTTAGTGACTGCTGTTGTTGCTAAATGACCTTTGGGTGGGTTTTTTCCTCCCTTGCAGGCAGACATGAAACAGTTGGTGCAAAGCTCTTGAAATCTTATCAGAAACTGAGGTAAGATTCATAAAAGGAAAAATGGTCCTAGGACACTGAGAATTTGTATATGGGATATATTGTGTATTATAAACCAGCCAGCAGTTTGTATGTTTTTATTATGAAAAACAAATTTTAATACTTTTGGAGTACAGATGGTAAAAACATAGAAAAATTACCATTTTTGTCTTTCAGCAATCCATAGAAAGGGTCTCAAGTACAAAAGAGAGTACTATGTTTAGAGTAATAGTTTCTTATTTACTTGAAATGAAGGGACATGCAGTATTTTTGTTATATCTGCTTATATTTTTTGCATATCTGTTTACACCATTATCTTTCAAATTTATACACTACTTTTGAATGATCAGAGATGAAAATTATTTACTAGGTATAATTGCAATAGCATCATTATTTGCTCAGTGGGAGATATTGCTGATTAGTAGACAAGAAGGTCTGTATTCAGTAAGGTGCATCCACTTACCAAAACTTAAAACAAGTGAAAAATCCAGTTTACACTGAATAAATACTTTGACTTGAGGCCTAAGCATGGCCATACTTAAGTTATTACCAGTGATATGTAGTGAAATAACAGTCTACTTAAACTGTATTGTATAAAAGAAACCCTTTTCCTTAAAAAAAAAAAAGTAAAATAAGATACAAAGAGATGGCCTCAATTTTATGATAATTATCTGTCAAGGCATAGCTGCATAAGACAGAAACTTATAGCCAGCTAGACATGATTCTAACCAGGGCTGCATAAGGACTTGCTTTTACCTAGACATGGTAAAAGAGTATCAGAAAAGTTCACTGGCTGCCTTTATGGTCCTTGATTGTGCCATGATAACAGACTCAGTCAGATAACAGATTTTTTTTCACAGACCTGGGCTATTTACAACAGATTAAATGGCTGGAATGCTGTAAAGGGGCTCTAACAGCTCTGGGCACAGGCCAGGAAGGATCCTTTTAGTATTGTAAATAAAGATGACTGTTTTCTGAAAACATCTCTGAAACAGAGATGGGGTGCGTTACACAGGAATTGTGTTTTAACATTCAGGACACAGATTGTAATACTGCTAACCATATAGAAGTCTAGGAAGCCTGTCCCAAATTAGGTCTTCCTGATTGTTTTAAATTAATAATTCTGCCTAGAGCAGCCAAGATTGAGAAGATAGAAAGGTAGTCCTAACTCTTACAAACAGGCAATAAGCCTGTGCTGCAACCCTTAAAGACACAGGATCTCAATCCAGATCTTTAGATTGCAGGAGAGACAGATAATAAAGTTACTGTGCACAAACGTGGTTTATTTATCCATCTATTAGCATAATATATTAATTGTTGCTCTGTTTATTGTCTTTTAAATTTCCAGCAAAATTTCTGTTCTACCTCCAACTCCACCTCCTTTCACAGAATCCACAGCAGAAAGCAACATGAAGGTAAATGTACATACCTGCAAAATACATGTATACACACACCTCTTAGGGTGTCATTCATATGAAAAGGCCAGCCACAGAAATGCAGTAAATAGCAACTGCTGTAGCATCATATTGCAATATAAATGCTGCCTTATGTTCCTTTGTCATTTTTTTATAGAATCATAGAATCATAGAATCGTTTAGGTTGGAAAAGACCTTTAAGATCATCCAGTCCAACCATTAACCTAACATTACCAAGTCCACACTAAACCAATTAAGAGTAGACTAAACCATGTCCCAAAGTGCCACATCTACCCGTTTTTTGAACGCTTCCAGGGATGGTGACTCCACCACCTCTCTGGGCAGCCTGTTCCAATGCTTGACTACCCTTTCTGTGAAGACATTTTTCCTAATATCCAATCTAAACCTCCCCTGACGCAGCTTAAGCCCATTTCCTCTTGTCCTGTTGCTAACTACTTATCACATACTACTTATGCTGCATTGGTAGTAGGAGAGAAAGGCCAGAGTCTATTATGAGGGATGCTCTCAATTAGTTTTCAGTTTCTGAGGGAAGTGATTAACCCTCTCTATTTGGCACTGCAATACTGCACCCGGTTTTTGGTGCCTCACTACAGGAAGGCTGGACTGAGATCTCCTGAGCTCCCGTCCAGCCTGAAGGATCCTATGATATTCAATAGTCATTTATAAAGCAATCATTCCATGTGTTACTTTCATTACTGAGTGAAAAGCAGTGAATTTGATGGTTGCCTTTGCAATACAGTTTCTAGTGGACAGAATAGTAGGACATGTCTCAGAACTCATTGAAATCGCACTAAGTTACTATTTCAGTTTGTTTTGGACTGGGTCCTGAGGCCCTGGTTTTGAAGCCCATTGCAATTCTGTAAACATTCTAATATGTGCTTACCTGGAGTTAGATGAAAACTCTGGTTCAGAGGCACAGGGGCATCTGTAATAGATAGGACTTTCCTGCTTGAAGTATTAAATACATCACATCACTGATTTATTGTAATTAGTTGTATTTATGAAATTGTGATGCGATATCCCTACAAGGAGTTCCACTTATATATCAAAGAGTATGGAACTGAAAAGATTATTTTCCATCTTCATACGTTAGTGTGACAGTTTTCAACCATGTCAACATATATCCTCAGATGTATTTGTCTACAAAAGTGAGCAAAGGGCTGCAGCCTTACTATCTGATTGTTATGTGGTCTGTAGATACGTGATCATAGAAACTTTAAAACAGCAAATATTTTGTGTTTTCTTACTCTTGGCATCTCCCATTTGCAGGAACTCAGACAGTCTAAAAGTTTTAATAAATCTGTGGAAAACTTGTTTTTGTCTCTCACAACACATATAAAAAGTAAGTAGCTTTCACTGCTTTCTCATTCTAGAGTAACGTAGTCAAATGTTTCAATTTTTTTTGCCAAAGTATTGGCCAAAAAATAGTTATAAACAAAGGGTATTGAGTAATGGCTGAAATGACTAATGCTAAGACTGAGCCAACCTGAAAAATAATACAGTAAGTCTAATTCTCCTTCAGTTTTCTGCTAGTTGTTTGACAAGCTGATGATATCAACCCCTAATGCCTTTCCTGTAAAGATGTGAAAAGACTGTATGATATTATTTTTGACTTTACTGGGTGTTCAGGTGCAGTGTATTTAACTCACGTTAGCACAGCGTAACAACCACTTCCTACCATAGTGATCTTCATGTTACCTATATGACTGAACCCCCACTGACCCTGTCAAAGAATCTATCATGTAATGGAAGTAGAATGTAATATTTTCATTCACTGGCAGTTTTCAAGAGGACTTCCTTCCTCTTTCTCAGTCTGTCTACTTGTGTGGTTTTTTTCAGTGCATACTTCTAAGAGCCAGCCAGTCCTAACAACCCTTCTTTCATTCTGATACTTTTGGTTCCTTCCATTCACTTATGCTGCCTGCTGTTCTAAAGTGTGCAGACTGTCTATACACCTCTAAGGCTAACTACACTGAGGAAAGCCAGCCTTTGTGAAGAACAGATTAAAGGCATCAGTGACCAGAGGAAAACAACTTATGAGCCTTATGAAGATTACAGGGGCTTGCAGATTTGCATGTATTTGAATGAACTTTAGTGTTTTCTTACTAACTTCATCTTAGACAACCCCAAATCTGAGATTAGACATGAATAAATTTGGCTTTAGTGCCAAATTTCTGCCTTTCCCTCTAACTCTTGTCTTAGCTCTTGTTTGGTCTTTCCTCTAACTTCTTCCACCCATCCTAAAGGCCTGTGTCTCCTTTAACTACACAAATCTAATGTTGAGTCTGTGTGAACATATATTAAAGCTATGCAGACACACAGTGGCTGTTGCTCCTGAACAGAAGTGTAGGGTAGGGTGGCGTAGGATACTTTGTTACTGGAACCATATAGCTGAGGCAGCACAGAATTGGACGAAAAGTAATTTATTCTGCTTTCTGTTAGTTTGAAGCCTGGTCACATTCCACAGTTATTGATAAAGACTGTCAGGACTGCAGCAAGCTAATTGAATAGTTCACTGCTACCAAATGGAAGGTCCTACTTGTCCCACGTCTGTTGTCTTTTTCTGTTTATGGCCTTGTCCTGCCTTCGCTTAACTTGAATTAGCACCAGTGTTCCTGGACCCCTCTGGAAACTGAGAACATTAACCCAGACAAAACACATAGGTACTTTTCTGCTGGTTTAGTGAGTTAAATAGGCTCAAGGTAGGGTATATATGTTGGAGCCTGCACAACAGAGGGTGCTGGGCCATGTGGCCAGGAGCCAGGGATTGAGGAGGGAAGAGCAGTGGTTGCAGAGGGGGATGGCAGCAAGTTGTTACCTCAGTTCAGCTGTATGTGAAACCTCACTCAGGTTTATCATCCTCAGTTAGGGTAGAACCCTTTAATTTGTGAGCAAATAATAGACTGTTGCAATCACTGAAGTCAATAATTAAGAAGTATAGGAAGTCTTATAGAGAGAAAGTCTTGGGCTTCTTGACTTAAGAAAAAACTTCTTTCAGACAATATGGCCTGGTAGTGTGCTGATAAATGCTTTCAGTCACGAGTGTCTAAAGTGATTACTCTATATCTTATCTAGATAAAAATGTCCTGGTTTACAGAGGTATTTAATACACCCAGCTCTCGTGTATTGCAATAAATAAACCTGGAGAACCTCGTTATGCCTCTGATTCTGTAACTGAAGCCAGTGTGTGTGTGTGTCTGAGAGCAGTGGGAACAAAGGATTAGCACGTGCAGCACAATGCCGCCATTGTACAGTCTGCTCTTTATGCTGTTACCTCCTGTTCCAGCATGGTTTGGCAGCAACAGGAGATTATAATCCAAGGGTTTCCATTTGGTGAATGTAAAATGAATTGCTGGTTGTAGTTTTATTTGCAGTGCAAAATCACCATTGGCATTAGAGAGTGTCTGTCTTACTGACCATTTGGGTAGAGAAGCCAAAGGAGACAGAGATACGAAAACTGAACAATCATTTTTTTCTCACAGTAACCTGTTCTGTAATCTGTTCATTTTAAGAGAGTGTGAGGCAAGCTTGTGTTTCTGCTTCTACCGCTGGTCAAGCTACTCAAATTGTATCTACTCCATTAGATCTCTCACTCCAGTCTCTTTTATGATCTCTGATTTCACTGTGTATTTTAAAAACCTGGTTTCATTTACAGTCAGAGATGACTTAATTGAGCCTGCCTATGAATACGTCACATGATGCCTTAATGGTGTACACAGAGTACAGCAAACATCTGAGGACTGAATGCTGCTAAGAACAAAACTAACCCAAAGTGGCTTTAAAAATCACACTTAAGAGTGCCATTGTTTTTGAATACCATAATGACATATTGTCTACTGAGGTTTCTCCACAGAGGCTCATGTTGTGAGAGAAATATGTATTTCTTCTGTATGAATTAAACATATGATAGCTATTTCATGTACCACTTATAAGTTATTAATTCTTCATGAGAGACTATCTGAGATTTACAACAGTGTCTGCTGCTAAGCCTGCTGGTTTTCAACTTCAGAGATCACAGATGAGTGCTGCCCTTCTCTTTAAGTGAAGTTCTGACTATACCCTGAGGAATAAGAAGCAAAAAGTGGTGCACTAAATGTCCAATTGTCCTATAGATTTATTTGACAATAAACTAGATGTTACTGAAGTGCTAATTTGCTAATTCAGTGAGGTACTTAAGTATGGACATAAGCTTATCCATATGAGTAATGTTATTGAAGTCAATGAGGGCTACTCATGTTCTTAAAATTGTACGTGGTTTGGGACCACAGCATGTAATATCTCTCCTTTCATCCATATTTTGGATAAATTTCTAAATATTTTCCAATATGCTCTGCTTTCTGATTTCCATTGTTATGTCACTTTATGTTGTTATAATGATTTTGCTTTAATCCTGAACCAAACCAAACTGCTTTACAAATCAAACTATATATAGGGACTGTAGTAGCTACTTCTGCAAGGAAACTGTATTTGATAGCGTAACAACAATTCCTTGCAGCTATAATGATAGGAAGCAAGGAGTATAATTTCCAGTTGAAACAGCAGGAAAGATTTAGGTAGGGGAAATATAATTGTACAAAATGGGACAAGCACTTGCCTTCCCATCTGTTTCTTACTCTTATGAGATCAATACTAAAATTGCAGGATGAAAGTTTGAAAGCTACAGAATTAGCCTATAAATCTACAGGATTGCTTGCAATATTTGTTATAGTGACTTCTCTTTTTATTTTCACTTTAGAAATCTCTAAGTCCCAGAATGATATGGCTGACGGACGCCTCCTAACCACAGATTATGGGCAGAATGTGGAAAGAAGGAAGCAAAGAAGGAGCCAGTCTGACACTGCCATCAACATTACAAGCAGGGTATCCATATTATTATACACAGCTTCTAACTGTAAGGGCTGTTTCAGGAATGGAATATATTTGTATGGATAATGACTTACACAGTGGAATTTTACTTTTATTATACAAGCAGGGCGTAGCTGATGCTCACTGACAGTGACCAGAACTCTGGTTCTTCACAAGGTTTTTGACTGAGTCTGCACATTTGGTCTCAGCCCAGAGCTGAAATGTTAGACTGTGATTTTACAAAGACCCTTATATAGGGAGGGAGAGGATGGGTGGTTTTGCTCTCAGGTGCTCACAGACTTTCTTGAGGCTGATTGATGTCTGTTCTGTGTGATTGTTGGACTGTAGGGAGGTGCTTTGTCTCTTGCCTTCCTCCTGCCCCTCTTGCTGCTGAACAGGACCAAGCTATGACCATCCAAAACTTATCCTGACACTTTCTGAGCACTTTTTAATCTGGCAAGGAGAAAACGTTGACTGCTGTTAGTTGTTGGGCAACTTCCCTTTTCCTTTTGCTTTGGTTACAGTCTCTAGCTTTCAGTGTTTTCTTGAGAAGTTTGAGAAAAATCCAGTCATCTGTTTTCCACAAATTTTGCAGGGCTGAAGATGATGTCACATATCTGCTTTAAAGTTACACTGACGATTTTGTTTTGTACACTTTCACTTCTCAAGTGACTGAATTTTGTCCATACTCAATTTTCCACGTAGTAGGTACTTACTGATTTGCCTTGTTCACCTGAATGAGGTAAATGTGGTTTGCTAAGTGCCTGAATTAGATGCTGAGAAAAGCTTTTGCTTTGGGCCAGACCTCATGGCAAATATTACTTACAGCTCCCTTGGTGCACACTTTTCAGTTTCCTCTGAAGTGTTAGGTGTTGCTAAATGGAAGAGACAGGATGTCAGACCACGTAGACTAGTGGTTTGAATCAACCCAGTAAGGTCTGTGAACTCTGCAAAATTAGTTCTGGTATTTTTGTATGCAATTATATTATAAATAAAATTGGCAACAATTATTAACTACCCGAGTGCTGCTTTCATTGTGGCAAACCACACTTCAGTGTTACTTTATTTCACTGGCAGAGCACTGTTCTTTTAATGCATCAAAAAACATAGGAGTTGGAGATAATATGAACTTAAACTATGCTTCACTGCATGCTGATCACACACAGCCCATCTTGTTTAAAAGATGGATATGGATTCTTTGGCTTGAGAAATGTATTAGTAGGAGATTCCGTATTATTTGTGCGGGGTTTTAATTGCCCATTTAAAGAGTTAGGACTTAATTTATGTCTACCCTTTGCATTACAGATTTTGAAGATAGATTTCAATGTTTGTGTGTCAGAGCTCTATTTCTCTGAGTCAGGGAGCTTTTGTTTCATTCAAACCAGTTAGACTATATTTAAGCTACAATTTTAGTTTTGCTAGAATTACTGTTGATCTTTTTTTCTTGTGAATGTCATCTTTGCCATTTAGGGTTTTTTTAATATTGAAGGAAATATTACTCATCTGTCCCTGCGCTTATATGATGGCTTTTTATATCTTTACTGTGATTTTAAAAATTATTTTAAATCTCTGTCAGTGCCACTATTGAATTATTTTTCCATTTATTTTTTTCTTTTCCATCTTTGTTTTCCTTTAATACGGGTAGCTAGACTACAGAACAAGAACTATGACTTAAGTTTAAGGACAGAACCTGTTTTAAATTACATTTGCAAAACAACTAATAACTCAAATTTATAACAAAATATAATGTAGAAATCTTAACTTGCTGTGATTTCCACCCCAGAAAGAACTTTCATTTTTGGAGAATTAATAGAAACAGTATTTTTTTCTCATAGAAAGTGTGCATTTTTCTCCTAGGAGTGACTGGGAAGTAATAGCTGTAACTCTGCCATTTTGAATGCGCAGGGTGTAAGACGGGGCCACCACTTCAGTCTCAAGAGCACTGTCTGTTTCTTAAGTAAGTTTTCCAAATTTGTGATATGTTCGGAGCTTGATTCCTTCAGATTAAACTTGAAAGAGATTATCTTTAACTTCAATAATAGTGAAAAAGCAATCCAATGGCAAGAACTACCAGACAGTGTAAAATCTGGATTTAGGAAGTTAATTGAATAGTGTTTTTTAGGGCCTCTCACCATCAGAATCTCTAAGTTCATTAAAGGAACTGCAATTATACCTGCCTCACTGGGGGAACAAGCAGACATGTGCAAGCTTTGGAAGCTGTTTGTGGTGCGCCGGTAGCTGTGGGTTACCCGTCCTGTGACAGCGGATGCATGCTGCTGCAGACACTAGAGCTGGGCTAGGTTATGTGAACTGATGCTTAGTTCAGCACTGGTAGTTATGTTGCCTTGTCAATCACTTATATTCTGTTTAATACAATAGAGAAGTCTTTCTGATACAAGTAGTAGCTAAAATTCAGTGTGTAGTATGTTATTTTGGTTAGCAAGTGAAATTGGTGATGTTTCAGGTTTTTATAAAGTAGAAGACAATTTCTCTGCTGAGAAATACGATGTTTTAATTTTGTTTGGGGTTTTTTTTGAGACTATATTCTGAGTGCATTTTCTGTCTGTTTCCTTCTCACAAGGGAACTTAATGAATTCTTACCTCTACTCTTAAGGTAGGGCAGTTATTACACATAACAATTTCTGTGTGTTATAATAACAGCATACTGGTTTGGATTTTGCACATCCTGTTTTTTTCAGAAGTAATCTCAATATATTATCTCCTCTGTTGTCCTCATTCTTTAGTGCTTTCTGCTGATGGTGCAGGAGGGGTTCCCAGGTCTGTTAAATATATATTATCTGTTTCTTCTATGCAAATAATTCCCAATCCTTTTGTTGATTCAGTCACACTATATTCTTTCTAGTCTTTCAGGTAATCCCTGTTATACAATTTTTTTAAAGAAATTCTTTCCTTAGATCCTAACCCTGTAAAATTTCTTACCTCACTCTTTTCCTACCCACTGAATTGTGAACATACTTTTCATAGATCGTATTATCCAGGGGTAGTGGTGTGCCAGAATGAGCTAAAATCTATTTTCAGCATATTTCTAGCCATATGTATTAGTCTTTTGTCACTTCATTCTATTAACTGTTCTTATTGGTAACAGAGGTGGCTGAAGGTAAATCTCAGGGAGTTTTGCTACTATATATCTTAATTTTCCACAAATTATCAGGGGTTTCATGGGAAGATTGGAAAGGTGAATGGACTTACTCGAAGCAAAGTGAAGAACACCTCAGAAATTTAAACTTTTGCTATAATCAAAGCTTGTGAGTGAGAACTTGTGAGTCTGTTTCTATTTTCAAGTCTCTTTCAACCTATATTCATTCTTGCATAGGTAGACATGGGCATGTCATGCATATTGCAAAATACTAGTTTTAATTTTTTTTACTTCCTGGAGGCAAGATTTTTTTTTTCCTTGCAAAATTACTGTTTTGTTAAAGGCTAATAAGGCCTTTTATTAGTGTATGGCTACTTTTGGTGTGTTATTAGTAGACTGTTGTTAGTAATTGCTGTGGTAGTGATCTTTAGATTAGGTGATGGTATGTTGATTTTAGAAAATTATGAATATAATGAATGTACTACTAGCTGGGATGAGAGAGTTGTAAATCAACATTTAAATTAAGCAACTACGTTCTCTTTGAAAGTGTGCCAACTCCGTGACATTGATCAGAGTGAATTGTAGCTATTTACTGAATTTTCTTCTGAATTCCTGAAGGAATCAGGGCATTTTTCTTAAATTAAAAAAATTACTTGCTGAATTTCTTACAGATGAAAAGTACACCCAGTCTTCAACAGCTCATCACTGGTGCCCAAAATGACAGTGAAATTCTGACCAAAAGGAATTGCAAGGAGGAAGAAGACATAACAACTAGTCCCACAAGTGATGCAGTTTTCTGTGATGGCAGAAAACATGTAAGTTGAAGGGTGAAGCACAGCCAAACAGGTGCCTAATGGGGACAGATATAAAAGCTAAGACCTTGTGCAAAATGTTGGTGTATTTTGGATTATATTACAAAATGAAGGAAGAATTTTACTTGAGTTTGTATCTGATGAAAGACTGGCTGCTGCCTTTGGCACGGTCCTCATAGTAACACTGTGAAGTTTTTGCAGCATAAGCTCAATCAAATTAATAATGGATAATTGATAGATGGATATACCCGTTAATAGTGAATAACTGATGGATCAGCTTCCTCTGAATTTTGCACACAACTAACATCCTTCCCATTTTATATGAGGGTTGGTATCGTGAACATGGTTCTTTCTAACCTAGTAGCTATCTTTTTCTCTTGAAACTTCATTTAACTGAAGGGTTTTGTTATTCTGCAAGAACTGTGGTAATGGAAATGTCCATGGAAATTCAGATGTCAGAATGTCAGTGAATGAAGGGGAAGCTGACAGTGACGGAAGCCAGGGGAGCAGTTCATAGGTTTAGGGAATGGCATTGATCATCCTCTGATGGATGGCATTTTGAATACTGCAAATGAGAGAGAAGGAAGCCAGTTATAAATTAATTCAGCACATGCTTTAAAGTCTCTATGATTAACTGTGGAAACTAATTTCTATGTATTAGTGATGAGGTTAAGCAGGGTGAAGTATCCAAAGAATCCATGACTGGTATTGTAAAGAAGGGAACTAATATGAGTTTGAGGGAATCAAAATTAAATCAGCCTGCTCACTCTGCAGACAAGTAAAAACACACACAAGGACCCTGGCAATCTCTCATAGTTTACTGCACTGTGGAGTCCGAGGTGTTAAACGGACAAATGGATAACAATTTTGGATGACATTTGTGATTCTAAGGATAAGCATTTGAACTGGGCTATAGACAGCTCAGGCTTAGAAGTGAAATGTTTTCTACTGTCTTATAAAGGGGAAGGTCAAGTTCCATTAACCATGGGTAAGTATTGGATGTTAATTGCCACTTCATGAAAAAGTATCTTCCAAAATATCAGATGGCATTGCTTCCAGTCATGCCAGCAGGAGTGCAATACATGAAGTCATTGCTAAATCCCTGTTTACTGAACCAAAATGATAAGTGATTTCTACGTTGAATGTATGTGACTCCTGATCAGGTGGGAGACAGGTAGTGATACTCTGTCCAAACATGATTAATCAGAACACTGATCCAGCCTTTCTAAATAAATAAGAGGTTCTGTGGAATAAATATTAGGGACTTTTACAGAACTTTATTTAGGATGTGAGCTAAGACAAAAATCTATTTGCATTCCTTTGTCAGAAGGATTTTGGTGGAAAATAAGCATTTTCTGGTCAGATGAATAAAAATATGTTAGTGGGTGAAAGAGCAGAGCTGAACAAAGCTGCAAGGGAGACTAAATACACTGATACATATCTCGTGGAGGGAGCAAGACTATGTGCAACAAGCATCAGGTCAAAACAGTCCTTAACACTTCTTGTGACTTCCTCAATAAGCACCTGACCCTTCTTTTGTCAAGTCTGTATGTTACTTAGAGCTTATAAGATAGAGTAGATAGCTTCTTTAATATAATCAAGCTCTTGGTGTGAATTTTAAAATGAATATTTAGCAAGCTGCACAAACGAAGAAGAGCATCTGCATGGAAGGGAGATATGATCTTATAAACACTACTCTGAACTCTTAGCTGCTGGGCTGTGCAATGCAGAACTCCTTGGTTAACCAGTCCTATGTGGGTTGGTGTTTATTTCCAGAGGGACCAGTGATCTAATACAGATATCTTAGCAATCTAGGATAATGTTGCTGTGAGGTTAATCACAACAACAATTGTGTCTTCGTGACATACGCTATGTAAAGTTTCTGGGGCTTACCTTAAAGAACATCATTCTCAATGAATGGAGACCAAACTATTTTGATTGAGTTGATAAATTGTTACAGTGAAGGCTAGCTAGCTCCATAAAGTTACATGTCTGTGCTGGGACACAGAAACAATTATAGTCTCTTCCTTATTGCAGTTTCATGGTCTCTGTATATGCTAGACACAAATGTTGTTTATATATGTAGATAGACAGCATCCAAACCTTTGCCATCTACTCAGAAGTAGATGAAAGGAGAATGAAGTAGCTGAGGTGAGCTAGGAAATATATTTTTCTAGGTGAGCTAGGAAACTTATATTCTTTATGCACCAATATATGACAACTAGATGTCTTTGTATTTTAATCTTTCCTGAGCAGTCTGCTCCAGTATGGAGAATGTAATTTTTACATGGAATAGGGGAATCTTGTAGAATATTTGCTGGATGTGCAAGGCCACTTTTGTTTCCTTTAATATATGATAGAACCTAATGTCTTGGCAGTGTACCCTACTAGGAGCTATGTATTAAAAGCAGTCTAGTTCAATGTATTCTATGTTGTGAGATTTCAGAGTTTTTTGCACTCTCTTCCTTTCAGACACTTATCCCATTTTCTCATGGGAGGCCACATAGCAGATTTATTTGGAGACAATTTCTAGATCTAGAAGTTACCTAAGAAAGCATTTTCTTAGCCTAGAGAGCTTCCTGAAGAGAAAAAGGCAAAGCAGTAGAATTGCAATTACAGTCATAATTTTCAGGGCTGTTATGGAAGCAACAGAATGTTTTATACAGGTTACCTTAAATCTTTGTGATTTGCAGTAGCTCTACAGTCATGTCTGTAAAGATACTGACCTTTGAGGGAAACAAATGTTTTGTCCTGTTTGATCTACAGCTACTTTTCCCAAACTTTTGTCTTTTCTTAGGGGAGTTTGTATAGTCTTAACAGCACTTGCACTGAGTCTGGCAATTTTGGCAAGGCTAACGTCACAGGAGAAATAGAGTTTGCCATAAGATACATCTTCAAAGCTTGCATCTTAGAAATTTGCATCAAGGGATGCAAGAACTTGGCTTATGGAGAAGAGAAGAAGAAAAAGTGTAACCCGTAAGTATTTTGTAGAGAAGGAGAAAAAAATATTCTGGTTTTAAGATACTTATCTGTGTTGTGATTGAAATTGATTGATATATGATGGTATGCCATATTAGTACTTTCAGAACATCCAATGTATATACCAGCCCTTTTTACATATACACACTGCAAGACAAATAGGTTTTATACCAGCACTTATTCCATTCTGACCATTTTCTGCTAGTACTTGTCTCTTTCCCTGCCTGTGACCGAGCAGTTGGGTGTCTGTGTTGCTGATGAGCACCTTTGGATCTTCAGAATAGTTGTTCAGGTTTTAGCTCTTCAGTTGTGCCTGCAAAATTAATACGTAAGTGGCTAAACCATGAGATGTCATGTTCCTAATCCATCTACTGACTCACTGGGGGTCACTGGGTGATTGCTATACTACTTCTGTGCTTCCATCTTCTGCAGTAAGAATAGAAATTTCAGATACTGCAACACATTTTAAAATCTAAAGCTGTTTAATAATTATGTTGTATTGTAACAGGAAGAAATACCTACTTTTGTGGATAAAATACACCATAGAAATTTTTGGTTGGATAGTTAAGCCTTGGTGATTTATCTGTTTATTACTAAACAAACCTCTCTGACCATGCAGTGTTCATAGAAAATCACTGGGTAGAATACCTAACTACCTGTTCTTGCCTCTGCTGTCACACTGTGTTCAAGCACTTGAGTAACCGCATTGGAATTATGGAGTTGCAGTCACCTTCACCCAGAAGGAATATGGCTTTTCCACATCTTGCAGAGGATGTTCATAAAGATGAGTGTGGTGATGAAAGGAGCCTTGCTGGAACAGCAGCTCGTGAAACAGGGCAGTTTGGGAACACTTCAGAAGTGGGTCAAGACTCTTTAAGTCCGCATGTAATTAAGCCAGGCAAGCAGTTGCAGGAAGCCTGAAAGACAATGTGGGAAGTGCTGTGTAGTGAACATTATGTTCTCTATTGGTATGTATTTATATATTTCTGTTGGTTTCCAAGCCAACAGAAAAAGTACAATCAGTGTACTCACTTAACGCACTTGCTGAAAAGCAGACTTGTGCTGATGATGTTTTAAACCTGTTGAATTATTTAGCTTGCTGACTGGTTTGAGGTCTGACTGGCTACTTTTTAATTAAATTGATCTGGGGTGATAGAGCAAGAGGCTAAAACTTCTAGTGCCTGAATATTTTAAAAAGTAGTTTTACCTAGGGATAAGTTTGGAAAGAATAGGGAAGATGTGTAAGTTCTGCACTGATGATACGAGATACAGCTGATTTTATTTGCCCAGTAAGTTAATCAAGAGGCTATTTTAAAATTGGTTTAAATCATAATATCTGAAATACATTGAAGTATAGTTTAAAAATATTTAGTATTATGTTAACAATTGCTCCTTTCTCTGCCAAGCTGTGAGCAAGCACTCTCTATTGCTAATACGCTTTAGTTTTGAAGCCATAACACAAATACAGCCCACTGAACTCAAGGGTAATATTTGAGTATTAATATTCACGTGACATACACATGAGAGACTTCGGGTAGGAATCATTGGTGCTTGATATTGGTCCAACTCAGCTTCCAGAAATTTTTTTTTTACTGGTTTTCATTGAATCAATGTTAGGGCAATTTTGAGCACTTTAGAGAATCTCCCACTTTCATTCTAGTGGCTGTTATAACAATTAGCATTTGTAAGAGTTATGAATTATTATGTATTATTTGTATGATTATACCTTTTTTTGCTACATGGTACTTGGTATTGTAAAGATGAGGTATTTTCTTCATGAACAAAGAGCAATGATCCTAAAGTTGATTAAGTTGATTTTTTTTTTTTTTTTTTGAGCACATAATATACTGTGTGTTTTCATCATAAAGCTGCCACTACAACTGACAGGGTGACTTCCTTGGTGATTAGTTTATTAGAGGCCAAGAGTATGAAACCAAAAGATTCCTATTTAGATCCTAATCCCTTTCCCAGTTAGAATAGGATTGAAACACATTGGTTGAATGATACACAGGGATCCTTATAGTCTGTCTGCTTATATTGAGAATGGATATAAATCACAATTTGCCATTTTACTGCTTGGAAAATTACAAAGGCAATAATTGTGTAAGAATTAAGAAAAAACTCCTGTCATCTAAATAATTTTTGTTCTTAGTTGATTTTTTTTCTTTTTTTTTCCCTTCTGGTCACTTCCCGTATATCCTCTCTATCTACAAGGTATGTTAAGGTTTATTTACTTCCTGATAAATCTTCTCGGAGTAAGCGGAAGACAGCTGTCAAAAAGAGCACAGTGGATCCAGTATTTGATGAGACTCTGAAGGTACCATTTACAATTGTGTGTCGCTAAGTGCGCTTTACCATGGTAATGTTTCCTTTTGTAATGTACAATCCTGCATGTTCAGAACTTCATGGGGGAAATCTAGGAGTCACTGACAACAACAATTTTAAAAAATTATGTTTTTCAGTCCAAATAAGAGAAAATGCTTTGGAGTTACAACGGTAAATTGCAAACCGTGAGAAGAGTCTGCCTTTGTCCATGAAAACACTCTTAATGAATTCCAATGTTGTTCTGAGTTGTGGCGAAAGCAAGGTGTCTTCCATAGACACTTTTTTGTACATTCAGGAACTGGGTGCATTGCAGAGCAGTTCGTGTTTTACACAAGTATCCCTTTAAACTGATACCCCTTTTGTCAGTGCCGCTGGGAGTGTCTCTCTAGCTGAATGCCACCTCATGTATTCTACCAGCTCTAAAATGTTGTCTGCTTCCTTTTCCCTGTACAACTGATGCCAGACCATCTCTTTGTATTGTCTAATTTCAAACATTAATAATCCCACCACAGAACGGTAGTTATGATTTTAATTCCTTAATGCCTTGCAATATTACTTCTTGCATTCTTGTAAGAACTGTGTGTAGAAAATAGGAGTGATTAATCTCAGTTCACAGGCACTTAATGAAATGTGAAGCTGAAGCTGAGTACTGTCAGCTAGGAGAGTTTGGAGTAGTTTGGCAGTTCCCCAGCTCCAGTTTTGTACTCAGATCACTACAAACCCATTTTTTTGTGTTCATCAGTGAGCTGCAATAGCATGTTAGATGATGAGTTCTTCAGTAACATGTTGTCTTGGAAGAGATATGAAACAAAGTTAATGGAGGGACAAACTTGTATTGTTGCTCCTTGAACTACACAAAAGTTTCAGTGTTAACCCCATCTGTCAGTGTGTATGAACATCAAGAATTTGTAGTGAGTGAAACAGGCAAAATGTTTGAAAAGACCATTGTTAAAATTTGATAACAACAAAAAAAGATTTGTGTAATGTATGTAATTCTCCTATATCCCAAAGTCTGTATATAGGGTTTAAGTTGGGAGAAAAAAGAGTTGGAATAATTGGTCCTAATTTTATAGTCCCTTTTCAATGTCAGAGTCATGCAGAACTGATAAAGGGAGAGTGAGAACCGTGCCTGAGCTGGCTGCATGAATGCTGAAGGTAGTTTAGTTAGAAATCTTTTAAATTAGTTTAATTATTAGTTCATCCAAAGTAGCAGAAATGGTCAAAAGGGCATAGCACTAGTGCAGGTAAACTACATCATGGGATGTATTTCAGTGGGATTCAGCTGCAAATTAAGGCACCAGCATTTAGGTAGCTGCACATGTGAGAGGTGTGTAAGTGCTCTTGGGAATCGCTGGAGCCCAGGGTGATTTGCCCCAGAGCCTACACCCAGCTTGTGATTTGCAGCCTAAATGTGGGTAGTGATGCCTCCATGCCATCGCCTCCAGCTTTCAGTCCAGGTGGATGCAGGTCACCTGTAGGCTGGGTATCATGTCTACCAGTCTCATGTGGGTGTATCAGATGCACAACAATGTCTCAAAGGGCTCTTAACTATGTTTTGGGAGTAGATCAGGGCTTTATTTAGTGGTCAGCTGCATTACTTCCTTGCCCCTATTGACTGCATTGACTAGATGTCCGCTGACCAGAATGGAGGTTTTAGCACCTTTGTGAGGTGTCTTAATCTTGAACTGGCCTCCAGAGCAGCCAAATTCTGCTGAGAGTGTAAAACAGAAATAAAAAAACAACCAAAACAAAAAAACACCACACCCAGCAAAGATGGTCAAGGATTATTTAAAGTTCTGAACTAATAATCAAAATCTTTAGCAAGTCAAGCCAAGGTATTCCTGGAATGTTGTTTCATATTTGGATAGGCATTATTTAGTATTTAAGTAGTGGGGTAATATGCAAATTGCAAAGCACATTCAGACAACATGGTTCTGTCTGCATCCAGATGCCTTCAGCCATGCTGTGGCTGGGCTTCCTTTGAGCAGGTTGTGAGCATGGGACTGCGTTCATCCTGCGTATTGGTTTGTAAATGCTGTTTATCTTTCCAGTACAAGATTGAATACTCACAGCTGGGAAGTCGGCAGCTTCAGATCTCTGTGTGGCATGCAGGAGCGCTCAAATACAGGGTGTTTTTGGGGGAAGTGGTGATTCCACTCGCAGCATGGAATTTCGAAGATAACTCGATGCAGTTGTTCAACTGGTACCAGCTCAAAGCCAAGGTGATTCTTAATTTTTGTGCTTAGTTGTATCTTAAGAGCAGGATGTAGTGAAAGCTATGAAAAAGATCAGCCTTCTGAAGTCATGGAGGGAAGAATGCTGTCAATCCAGCCCATTAGTTAGACGTGTTGCAAACATAAATAAGCTGAAAGAATGATGTGGAATAGAATGATTGCAGTAATGCAGGTTTCTGTATGTCTCTTTCTTCAGCTTGAAAAGCCTGAAGATGATCTTATCCAGTACAGTGGTGAACTCCTTGTGTCTGCAAGACTGTCAGTACCAGACCAGTATAAAAATTTCAGGTTTGAAGGTATAAAACATTTCAGCATACATGAATCCCTTGGCTAGAAAAGAATTGAGATCAATGAAGGACTGACAATGTGTCCACACAATATTCCTGTATGGCACTGATAACAGCTACTGCAAACTGTGGTTTGTGGTGTATTATATTTTAAATTCATTAAAAGCCAAACATTTACCAACTTCGTCTTTTTGTTCTTTTTAATGCCAACAAAAGCTGCACATTATAATGGCAGCAGTATGATGCATCCAGCCGGACAGCTTGTGCCTGTCATCGTGTTGCCAGTAGACCTTATTCTGGAGGTGATGCAGCAGTTTTACTGCCCAAGGCAGAGACTGCCAATTTAGGGAAAAGGTGGAAGGGAAACGGCTGCAAGGGTACCAGACCACCACCCTTGGCTTCCTCCAGTGGTCTCATTTTAGAGAGATTGTTTCACTTGCAAGATGTTCGGTTCAAAATGTACAGTCAGGATTCAGTTTTTGGTAATGAAAGACTCATAAGGTACATTAAGTATTGCTGTAGTGTGTCAGAGCAAGCACCTGCTGGTGGAGTAAAATAAACACTTTGGGCAGAGGGGATAGGACAAATTTATCTTCCTTACCTCCCTAGATTGTAGTGAGGTATGCGGGTGTTCAGAGCTCCAGTAGCGTTCTCTGTGTTCGGGATCATAGCAACAGGTAGAGACCAATGGAAAGATCTAATTAGCTGTTACATTAATTTTGTTCCCTTTTCCAGATGAGCCCAAAGTTACCAGCTTGCTTTCTTCCATTTTTTCCTCCCTATGCATGCCTGTGTGCTGGGTCTCTGCTCTATAACTGGAGCTGTAACAGAGGAGTGGTATCCCACTGTGGGTTTGGCTGCTTCTCCTGCCGCTGTTTCTCCGGCTTCTGGCTTTGTTTCAGAGAAACACTCCTGTGGGTACTGCCCTTTGTTTACTTTTCACAAATACAACAGAAAGCTCTATGCTTGGAACAGGAATCACAAAGCAACCTGCTACTCATTGCTTGCTTTTTTTGTGTGAATCATACACTGTACAGGTTAAAATCTTTCAAATGATCTTGATAGAGCACTATGAGTCCCCATTGCAGTAGTACTGCTTAGTCATTTTCCTACTTAGTCATAGCAGCATCTTGGGCTAGCAGCTGAGCTAACTGGTTATTTAATGAGATAAATGCTCCTCTTTCAGGAAAAAATGACCAAGGAGTTCCTAACTGCCAGCTTCAGGTTATGATATTTGGGGCCAAGAACTTGCCCGTGTTCAGATCTGCTGGAATGCTGAACTTGTTTGTTAAAGGGTACGTATGAGACCTAATACTTCAAATAGAAAATGTCACACACGTTTTGTGCAAAGGTATGTAGTAACGTGTTTTCATCAGGAGACTGGCATGTGAAAGTGGCATTGTCCACACTCTTAGTCAGACTTCCTTGTAATGGTGGTGTTTGGGTGTCTGCACAACAGCAGCACTCAGCAGGGTCATGACAGGTCCCACCTGCTCTTTGGGTCCTGAATGGAACCTCAGAATTTAGTGATAACATTAAAATTTAGAGTTTGCTATTTTAAGTATCTGCTTTTAGCTATTAAGAGAGGAAAAAAAAAAGTGCAAACCAAGAGCGTATTTTCATTCCTATTTTCAGCTGTGCCTTTGCAGAATTAAATATAGCTTTGGCTACATTGAAAAGGAAACTTTTGTCCTCTTCATTCTAGAGAAGAGAAGGGACTGAATTTTTCTTCAATGCACTGAGTAGCTTGTATGTGGAATCATTTTACTTTCTTAGTGTCAGGCATCAGATGCCATTGGAAGTATGATACTTGGGTACACTTAAAACATCTCATAAAGCCATTTCACCTGCTGTGGCACCTATCTTCAGTGAAATGGGTGAGCATTTTACTTCCTGAAAGGCAGGTTTCAGACAGCATTGGATGACAGAACAGGGACTCCATCAGCTCAGAAAAGCCTACTTGCACCCACACTGAAGGCAGAGAGGAAAAGAAGCAAGTCCCCAAACAAACACACTAGCACCATGTTCTACCTTGCACTTAAGGTGAACTTTTTTGCTATTTTAAAGGCAAACCAAAGTTGATTATTGCAAATGTTCTGTTTTCTGGCTGAGCAATCAGTAACCTTGCTGAACTCTCCTTGGTTTGGGGAAGTTGTCTTATCCTTCCAGACCAAGCAGAAGTAAAGCGAACGTCTGTCCTGAAGAAAGAAGCCTGTCCCCAGTGGAAACACTTGTTTGTCTTTGATGGTGTTACCCCAGCTCAGCTACAGCAATCCTGTCTACACTTGACTGTCTGGGACCAGTCAGCTTTCAGCTCAAGTGATCAGTTCCTTGGAGGAGCCAAGCTTGGTGCAAGTAAGTTCTTTAGCACCAAAAATTGAAGGTAATTTGGGAAAAAGTTCATTTAGTTTACATTCCAAATAATATTTACACTGTGCTATTTATTACCTGCTGTCATGTGCGTACACATACAGCTCCGGCCCCTGTCCTAAGCACCTTGCAATCTTGGGCTTTGAGGCTGCAAGAACCGATGCGTGTGTTTTAGTTCAGGTCTGCAGAAGCTCAAGGGTGTTGGGGGGGGTGGGGTGGGGTGTGGAATTTTCAGGAAAGCCATTTGTTAGCATGGTACCTTTTAGAGCCAGAGCCTGGCTATGTGGAAGACAGGCACAGAAAAGCTGGGTGGAGTCAACTGAGCTAGAGCTTTTTTTTTGAGACTTGTTCCTTGAGCTGTTTTCTGTAAATTGGCTAATTTTAACTACTAGGTCATGAAAAGGAAGCACACGAATTAATGATCTAAGAGCTCCAACCTTGCTTATATTTGTGCTTATTATTTTACATCCACAAATCAAGCCAATCAATCAATGGCAGATAGAGAAAGTGAAACTTGCTCAGAAAGGCCTATTGCGTGTCTGCATTTTGGGCTCTGTTCTAACAGTGGAGCAAGCCCTCTTTCTCAAGGCTGAGAAACCCCCTGCTCATGGAATTGGCCCCATTTAAGTGGCAGTGGAGCAGGGAAGTATTGTCACACCAAGACTGCCCGAGAGCAAGTGCTTTGGTTTCAGTATTTAAGCTGAAAGGCTCAAAAAGATTGAGGCTCAGTCACTTGGTTATGGTATGAACATGCACTGTAGAGGAGCGTTATCACTAGTCATAACTCAGTGCTGTGCAGGCATCCTCACGAGCTTCTTTTGATTGCCCTACCCAGCATTTTCCTTCCTGCTAGAGCAGAGGCTGCCTGCTTCTGAGTGAAGATGCCTGTCCAAGCCCTAAGCTTAGTAATGCATTGAAGTCACTGGAGATGAACTGAAGCAGGAAGGTTCTTGCCGTTCTGCTATGTTTAGTGTGCACACTTGCACCTCTGCTTTTAAGTCATACGACCAAAAATTTTTTCTTTGCTGCAAGCTGGGAGTAAGTGATCCTAGTTTAATAGGCTGTAAATAACATTTAAAAAATATAAGTAGAGTTTATTGCAATTAATCCCTCAGGAGCTACAGAACAGCTGAAATTGCTATAGAAGTGGGAGAAGCAGGTTAGTCATTACCTAGTCCATTGGGCCAGAAGTTGGGTAAGGCCAAGTAAAAAGTAACCCTGCGACCTTTCCTTGTGCTTTCTTGCAGCGGAATCGTTTGGCTGTACAGACCTTGTTTCTCAGTCAGTGCTCCAATGGCAGGAAGTGCTCTGCAGTCCAAACACATGGATGGACTTTACACTTGTGCTACATTCAAACAAGGAAAATTTTAAGTCATGAGAGATTACCGCACAACTTCTCCATCCCTGCATGTGATGTTTTGAATTCGTGCGGCACATACCTTTCAGGTCTGGGGAAGGGTACACTGCACCAGTACCTACTCCAGCTTTTGGGGAATCGAGTTATGCAATTGAAAGTGTGTGACATTCCAAAGGTTTTATTTCTCCAAAAGTTAAGGCTCTGTTATCTGTGTGTCTAGCTGGAGTATAAGGTTTGTATTGTTTCTTCAGGAGTGACAGACTGGGTTTGAAATGCATCATGCTGATAAGACAACAGTAGCCAGATGATACGCAGTTTTCCATTTCTGGGTGAGCAGCACTGTAGTTACTTAATTTAATCACAGATAGGAATACTTATTAGAGAAAACAACTGTTACCTTAAAGTTATATGCTTTCATTCTGATCTTGATGTTTTTATACATGTTCAGAGAGAATTATAAACTAGCTTAGCATCACCCATTTGCAGCAAGCAGTTAAAGATAACACCTCTGTGCTTCAGAATTATCTACAGTGCCAGGATTGCTTCACATGACCCCAAAAAGCTCCATCCTGTAGCCACATGCCTTTCAAATGTGTGCTGTATCATGGTGCTTAAAACCAGTTAAATGTATAAATTCTCCCTCAGCAGGGGTGTGGAACAACAGCTAATGGAATAAATGTAGTTGTAGGAAGTTCCGTGTTCTTACCAGCTGCCGATGTAAGACAGTATTAACAAGTGCTGTATACCATATGGATCAGACAGGACAAGAGTTTAGCTAAACTTATCTTTTATTCACGTGAGCTGGTGGGAATGCAAGCTTAAGGCCCAACTACTGTGTCACTTTGCCTCAGATGTAGTGTTACAGTCAGCAGAAGCTTCACGTGTACAACTGTAACTAGTGCTGCTCTGTACCTCTTCCCTGGGACTGAGGTGAGGATGGTCACACTCGTCATTTCAGTAAGTTTTCTCCTTTCTTCCTTTCCAGGTCAACACGGCTTTTAAGGATTTAAGAGTTAAAGACGCAGGGATTCATAGGCTAAGCTCAGGAACTAAGAGAGCAGTAGCACACCTCACACAAAACACCACACAAGAAACACTTGACTCCAAGTCCTTTGTTACTTTGCAGATCTTTTATTTAGATGTTTGCTGCTGCAAATTAAAAAAACCACACAAGATTCAACTCAAGTATAAAGCAACACAGACATCATAAATGGAAGAGAAGAGCTGACAACATACTGTATCTCACTTTCTAACAGATTTTCAAGGAAAGGGGGAGATTAGTGGGGAAGGAATGGTCACAGAAATGGTCTCTACTAGAGAGAATACAACTGTGATAGAAACAAGCAGTCCCTTCATCTTTGGAGTCTGAAACCTTAAATCAAACATTTAAAAAAATTAGAAAATTTGTTAGAAAAATAGGTGCAGTAAAATTGTATATATTGGATCATGTGTACATATAACAATTTTCATTAAGTAAAAAAATGATCTTTACAAATAATGCTTTATAGCAAATAATCAGCTGCACTGTATCAGACTACAATGTTGGTTAGGCATTTTTACAGACACAAGTCTTATTAAATCTGAAAAGTAACAAAATATACAGAGCAAAACTATTTCCCTTTAAACTAGTATTGCATGGTTTTTTTTATATATATATATATATATAAATACTACACTATAAATGATCAGTAATGAAGCTGGAATGCAAACACAGTACTGTGTTAGATTCCAACAGAGTATTTGCCTAGTTGTTACGCGAGGAGGGTATCTGTGTCCCTATGCCACACTTCTGAGCCAGCACTGCAGAATTTCTCCAGTTGAAAACAGCAACCAGAAAAAGCCTAATTTCTACACAAAAAGTAGTCCTGAGGTGTTGTCAGTTCTTTTGTGGGCGGGGCAGGCGGGCATCAAGACCAAGACAAAAACCAGGATGTAAAAACACATGTGCACGCATGTACACACCTACATACAGGTGCTTGCATAGTCTGAGTTCTATAACCTGTCTTCTCAGCGGTTGGACTTTACACTGTAACTAATAATACAAAGACATATGGCACAAAATTCACCCACCGTTGCGTATTTTTAGACCAAGCTGAATCCAGCACCTGCGCAGGACACGTCTTCAACTAGAAGCATGCCCTATTAAAATTTGTCTTGCTTAAAGAGAGATGTGACATAAGGCCTCTTGGCACTAAGCAAAGGCATGAGCAAGTTCCCAGGATCAGTGGTATGATGAGTTTTTAACTATACCAAATTTAATAGAAGGTATGGAATATAAGGGATATTCAAACACCTCAGGGTTTAGAGAACATTTGTTAAATATCATACAGTGACCCCTCCTCAGGGGGAAAAACACAACCCAAAACACAACACATAACAAAAAAACCCCAAAACAAAAACAGCATTAAGATCTGCCTTTCCCACAGTTCTGCCTTCTTGCTATAAGCATCGTTACATCGCCTCAAACTCATCGATTCTCTGCTTAGTGTTGCCTTGCCGGATCTGCCGCAGCGTCTTGTACTTGTCACGGCCCTGTCGCATGTTCTCCGAGTGGATAATATCATTGTGGGTCCTCTTGTTTTCATCTCTAGCCTGGGCCAGCTCATCAGTCAGTGCCTGCAATGTAAAGAACGTTAAATACAGATTATACAGGAGAAGCTTTCAGCTTTCTCGTGTATATGACAGTAGTGTTCTTTGGTGAGAGTTGACAGTTGCTAGATGACAGGACAGATCGGTGATGTGGATACAATATGCTTTCCATAAATACTACGGATGATGTAAGTAATCTCAAAGCCTGAGCAAGGAGAATAATCTTTATATACTTTGTCTTTGATTCAAACTGCCTACAGGAACTGTAATCAAAGAGAAACTATCATGCTTTGTGGATTTAACCAAGTGGTTAAACAATCTATTTTTCAGGAACGATTTGTTTCATTACTCCCCCTCCCCCAAACATTTTCTTACCCTCAGTTGCCTCTGTACACGTTCATTCTTCTCTGCCTCAGTAATGCGTTTCTCCTCGTTGCGATCATTCCTGATCCCCTCGCTGGAGAACTCTGCGCTGTAGGCGGAGTACTCGGATCCTTCATCTTGCAAGTTATCCTGGACATGGTAGTTCACTGGCTCGTAGACAGGTGGAGGGGGTGGGGGTGGAGCAGTCATTACCAGGTGTAGCTCCTCCTTTGTCTTTACCAGATCCTCCTGGGCTTCCTTGGCCTTTAAGAAAAGAGTGAAAAATATTTTCATGCATTTCTTGCTTTAAGCCAGCTTAATGAACATGTCAATGCTTATCTTCCCAGTTTTGTCAATCTGCAATGAAAAGCAAGGGGAAATTAAATCTCTGCAGCTGACAGTACTCTGTCACAGTCTTACACAGAATTTTTTTTTTTTTTTTTTTTTGGCTAGAGATGCTATCATCATACACTGTGTAATGTGCAGGGGATCTAAACAAAGAATCTTCTTCCCATAAAACAGTCTAGGAAAAATAGTTCTGTGGGACATTAGTTACCTTCATCCTGTTCTCCCTTTGAAGAGCTGTAGGTTGTAAATATGGGTTCCACAGAGCAAGAACTTAGATTCCCAAGTTGGCATTTTTAAGGTAATTACATGCTAGGCAGTCAGCTTCCTTGCTGCTTCAGTGGTTCTGCCCTCCCACGCGGTCCGCAGCACTAGAGGGAACTGGGAGCACCAGGCACTCCGAGCCTTGCACAGTTTATTTTTGGGTTTAGTGCATCCAATTATTCAACTCCCCCGACCCAGGTACCAGGAAACCACTGACACAGCACACACTCCTCAAGACTGGTACCTGTGACGTGGCTGCATTTGCAGCATCTTCTCTTGATTGATGTAATGTTTTCAGACATTGTATCATGGATTAAATGCATCATTTATACATGTGCCCCTTCCCCCCCATGGCTCCACATTTTTAGGTTCTATACAGGCTTCCATTTTGAATTTTGACTGAAGGCTTCTTGGAAGAAAGGGGTTTTGCACATTCATCACAAGTCTGCACTTCTCTGCTGGTACAGATGTTTGTCTCCACGTTTAGAGAAGTCATAGCAGGCTAAACGCTGCGGTATGCTCTGCTCGAGCATAGAACTTCAGAGCAACTTTGTAAAACAGAGATACTCACTCTGATTTGCCACTCTTCAACCTCGCTCTCTTTACGCTTCCTTGCCTCTTCAAGAAGGGCAATCTTGGCTGTATACTCTGCAAGCTCTGCAGCCTGTTGAGTAATAAAACTGGAATTATAAGGACTCTGAAAAAAACAAACCAAAACAAACAAAAAACCAAACACAACAACAAAACACTGTTGACTGAGAAAAGACCCAAGTGTTACACTCCACCATAATAAAGACTGAATAGGAAATTAAGAACAAAAAGTAGATTGCTCACGATAGAAACCAGTGCCACAGTGATGCTATCTCGCGTGGTCTAGTACTTCACTGCACTCTGTTTTTCCCCAAAGAGCAAGGCTTTGCATTACTCAAAAGGGCATAGTTACTTGCCCCTATATCTTGTCCTCAAAATGACTGGGTCTTACCAGCTGTTCCTGGCTCTTTATGTGGTCCATAGTTTGTCTCTCCAGCTCTTCCTTGGCCTGTAGAGCAGCCAAACGATCAGCTTCCAAGCGTTCTGCTTCCTCCTGGGCTCGTCTCCTTTCCTCGTCCAGCTGAAGGGCTCTTTGGATCTGATCTGAGAGCTCTGGAAAAAGATGGATCAATGTGGTTAGTCCACAAGCCTGGTCAAAGCAAAGGGACTACAGACAGTCTCTTAGATTAACTGCAGGAGTCGAGACAAGCACTTGACTCCAGCTTCACTGTGCACCTCAAAGTAGTTATTTGCATAATACATCAAGTAACTGAATTCAGAAGCAGTCAGCTGCACATTGTAATTAAATCTACTGCGAGATATTGGCACTGAAGTCTGTAACACTGACATGATTCTGCTGCCCTTAATTGGCGGTTTACTGCAAGGACCAGATGATGCTGTCTCCAATCTGCTCATCTGTGCATTGAAACAAGCTTCCATTTCACTGGAAAGACTTGTTCCAAAGTACTTTTTCTGTTAGGAGTTAAGTAAAAAGTACTTGAGAGCTTGAGAGCTGAACTCTTGCTCACTGCTGGAAGAGGCTATACCACTAAAACCCTCTTGGCAACAGGGGAAAATGGAGTTCGTGCCCTTCAGTTCCCAAATACAATCAGCAGATTGTATGCTACTTGCATGCTTTGGATGATCTCAGCAGTACACACGCATGTGTGGTATAGGTAGATATTAGTAGGCAGCGACCCATATAACCCTTCTGTGGAGCACAATGCACGTGACCTGGTCAGCCAGTACAAGTACTTTACCTTTCTCTGCTTTCTGAGTCTTCACCTCATACTCTTGTAGCCTCACCAGCAGCTCCTCCTTCTCCCTCAACATTTGCTCTTTCTCCCTCTCAATTGTCTCCCTCTTCTTCTTTTCATTTTCTAGTTGTTGCCTGTTAGAAACAGATTTCATGCTTGAAGCTCATTTTCAGACCTAAGCTACAGCAAGGCAAGAAAGTTGGCTGGGCATCTCTCCAGGCAGTTCAGTGGGAAGTGACTACCACAAAACAAGAACCAGAAGACAGAAATGCAAACAGCCTGTTCCTTCATCACTTCAGAATTTTTGCTCAGTTTTGGATACCACATTTCATACAAATACCTATATTTTTGTTGCCCACCACAGAAATTTAACACTCCAAATAGCTACTAGATGCAGAGAGAGAAAACCAGGACTCTGTACTGTACAGCAGAGGAGGTTTAACTTTGTTACTTCTGTCATGGGGAAAGTCAAGGAGGTGTAAAAACAAGAGCACTGAGGGAATGAAGACAAACAAGCCACAAATACAGGAGAAAAGCAACATGATTTCTTGAATCATAAGCAACCCGCAGCCAGCGGTAGAAGTCCAATGGAATTACTAGTCCTTTTTCCTTGCCTGTAAGAGGTCTCCCAGTCCCCTCTCCTCTCTCCGCAGTGTACACACGTGCTCCCTGTGAAGGCTTCTCCCCGACTCCCAGCCATCCCATGGTCCAACACATAAATCAGGTGCTAATGCTCGAGAGTCAGGAGAACCCCTCCCTAGGTGTATGCCACCACACGAGAGCCCGCTGTGCCTTTACTTGCACATTTCCTTGCAACTCTCCAGACTGCAAACAGGACCACAGACTCCATGGCCACAGGTCCGAGCCAGAAGAGTAATGCCTGCAGTCCTGCTGCGGGATATCCCGAGTCCAGCCCCGTAAGCCAGAGCTCTAGGGCCACATGCACGCCTTACGAACGTGGGAGGGCTCATGGCCTTGCCTAAGTGAAACCCACGTTACCTACTGCTGCCCGCTGAACCCTGGCAGCTCGGTGTCATTTCTCTCTGCCGCCCCATCCCCACTGTCCATATTCAAGCTCACCTTTCCAGCTCTTTCTGGTGCTTCTCTTCCCGGGCCTGGGCTTTCATCTGTTGCACCTCAATCGTGTCGGGCTTCCTGCGCCGCATATACAGTTCATGGTTGCCCATGCAGAGCTGCAGGATCCTCTTGTTAATTCTCAGACGAGGGGCGTAAAACACAAAGTCCTACAAGAGAGACACCATGCAGTCAGTTTTCCAAGCATACTTTGTCTTCTCCCAGCTAGCTGCAGACATACTATCTTGCCACTAATTTCACTGTAATCAAGACATATACATAGACCATTTAAACATAGCAGCAGGGACTGCCAATATCATCTGAAGCCAAAACAATTGTTATTTATATTCTCCATTTAAAGTCTACACAGAATTGACAAGTTACTCTTCTAGGAAAAGTACCTCTTAGAGAAAATTAACAATCTCCATTCAGAGGAGACTTTGTGGCATTTGGAAATGTTACAGGTGATTCTGGGTTGGCAGGTAACCATCTGGGCAACTCATAGACCTCTAGTATTGAGTAGCTAGTTTAAGTTTGCATGGTTTTGTGACTTGAAAGATAAAGCATGAGACTAAAAACGTATTGCAGACTATTAAAGTAACTTTGTAGAATTTCTTGATCTATTTGAATCAATATTCAAGGCACCATCTGTATTTCTTCAGACAAAGAGAAGAAATACCTTCCAAGATCATTCTTTCCTCTCCATGGCATTTCCTAGTTAAGTGTCAAATGTACAAGAGCATCAAATGAAAGCTATTTTTTTTTAACTACCAAACATACGGGTTGTTTTGAATATTGGGTTGCAGGCAGTAACAAAACACAAGATATTCTAATATTTCTGGTTCTGCAAAAAGAACAGCCCCAAATTTCTTATTATCTGCATCATAACCAGGCTTTTGCAGAAATTATACACCAGACTGGATCTTCTGGAAGTAAATCTGCTAAGAAAGGGATACAGAGGGCCAAGTTCATTACCGGCCTGATGATTTTTCTGAGTCCACAACCATACGTGTTTACAATGCAGTTTGGACTTACACAGTGGACAGACTGCATCTTTGTGCCTTTGTGTACTATGTGGACAGTGATATGGGCAGTGGACAAGCTGCCACACTACGACTGTAAACCAGTGCCCATTCCTTCGAATCACTCTCCTATGGCTTGCCTCACTGTTAGCAAGAGGAGGAACTGAGGAGGGGCACACAGAGGCTCTACGCACTTTTGCATGCCAGCAGTGATTGTGTTTTTAATTGCCTGAGCTTAGAAGCACAAGCTGTGGCTATCTCTGGGAAAACTAGAAGTCACACTAGAAGCAATGAAAAGCTCTTAAAGTACTATTAAGATGAACATGAATATACTGACAAAGACTCATTTTCTTCAATGCATTTTCCTAATTCACATACTGACTGCAAAAGAGGCAGTCGGTGCAGTGCATTGTGTTTCCCCACTAAATCCTGCCAGAGCCTTTCTGAGCTGCATGGGGCTGATACTGCTAACTGTACCTGTAAGCTATTCATCTGACCTCCTATTTCTGACAAGTAATTTTAAAAACAAACCCTTTGTGTACCTTGTGATGAACAGGGCCTATCTTGAGGCAAGGTTGACCTCCATGGAAGTAAATACCAAGGGCATGGACCGTGGTTGAATTTGTCATTTAAGGCCGTAACCAAGGGACAAAACATTCACATAAAAGAATTCCCTCCTTTCTTCATCCCTGACCTCCCCCTGGTCTTGCACAACTGGAAGCATCGCAGCTTGATATTTTAAAGATGATATGCTGAAGGTGTTAGAGTACGTGGGCAGACGGGCCTAAAAATTAAAAAGCTTATTCTGGGCAAGGTGCCACAGGACTCTACCCATTACATTAGTGTCCATTTAAACATTGACATTTAGAATCCTCCAAATTAAAGGGGAGTTTCCAACCCGCATCTTGGGTGGACTGAGTATTTTGCTGTAGTTATAACACTTGCCTTTTTAAAAGGAGACACAAGCATATGAAAAGGTCTAGACAACTTCCTGAATGATCAGAGTTAGTGTCTAGATAAATTCTTCTTTCACACATAGCTTTAAACATAACACCACCCAGAGGGAAAAGGACAATGGAGACAGAAGGAGGAAACATAACTGAGGTTTTCAATGTTAACACCTTTCTGTGTCAGCCTCTTGCAAGTCTCCCATTTCAAACTCAGCCAGGTTTACTGTTGGGGAGCGGATGGAAAGCTGTGATCCATAAACGGGAGGTTAATATTTTGTAATGCGTACCACATGTCCAAGAGGCTCTTCTGTTGAGAAAAGCACGCCTGACAGAGACCAGCTTTCTATCTCTGTGGTGTTCTGTTGGCTTTCCCTAACAGCATCACAGAAAGAAGCTCCTCTCCCCACAAAACCAAGGTTGTTATCTGGAGGAAAGCCCTGCAGCATACTGTGCATTGGTATCCTTTATGTTACTGGGAGGATCTTTTTCTGTTAAAGAGATTTATAAGCCATCACCCCTTTGCCAAAGCCAAACTGCTTATTATTTCTCAGGGCTGTACTTACCCACCACGGCCAAGTACTGGGGCAGGGGAAGAGAAGGAGGCCTTTCTCAACTATTCCAATAGTTTCACAAGACTGACAGAACAAGACCCGCCTATACCAGTTATTCCACTTCATGGTCTCAACAGGTCAAAGTTGCTAATTCTTCACTAAAATAACTTGAAAACATGTTTCTAAGTATTGAAAAGCAACATTCACAGGTAGCTACATTTCAGTTCTCAACAGAAATCATATCCTTGCCATTTACCCTACTATTCAAGAAGGTCAGTGAACACCATGGTCCTTAACTGACTTTTACTCTTTCAGTAGCGTGGAAGTGAGCAGTGAGCATTAAGATGGGAAGCCATATGTATCCATGTGGTTTGGCAGTACCATTTGAATGATTTTTGTGCGTTTTTTTTTTAATGAACAACAACAAAAAAGTTACCCACCAGCTCCCATGTACTGCAAAATGGGGAGAGGACTAGTCTCAGCATAATCTGGCTACAAGAAGACTCACAGAACTAGCAAAGAATCTCAGATTTAAGCATAAGGCTACCTAGTTTGCTACAACAAAAAAAAAAAAAAAAAAAAAAGAAAGACTCTGCAGTTGTAAAATCCTTGTCTTTCTCCATGTTAGATACTACCGTAAGTCCTTTATTTATGCTGCACAGAAAAATAGACAGCTCTACACCCTAAATACTAAGGCTCATTTTGCATCTAGAATATCTGCAGCTTTCTCCTCTCCAAAGACTTCTTTAGATGAAACAGTATCACTTGTTCATATGCAGTATCCAGGAAACTATTCTTGATATACTTACTGGTGCCTTCTTGTCAATAGGCTTTATAACAAACTTCTTGTCATTGAAAGAGATGTTTCTGATTTCGCTCCAGGGGAACCCAATCTTTGGAGTCAGTCTGCAAAGAAGAGAAATATTTTTAAGAGATGCTGCAATGAACATTTCCCCCCCCCCCCCCCCCCTATTGCTTCTAACACACAGACTCGGTAGGATGGCAACACTTCACACAGCTCTCCCAACAGAGAGAAGACAGTAGCTGAACCAAAAACCCACAGGGAGTAGGGAAAAGAAGCCCAGTCACCTCCCTTACAGAGTCTCTTCTCATTTTGGTCAGCCACCCTACTGCCCTTTGGCTGTGCAGTGGGGATGGTCTCTACCAAAGCCACACGCTCAGCTTTACCAAACACCTGATTTAAGTTCATTTCTTTGAAATCAGGGCCTAAAATCCATAGTGCGCAGGCTTTGGGTATATGTGCTGTGCTTCCAGGAGTCTTCTCATACATCACGGGTGGCATAAGCCAAAGTAACTCAGCTGCTTCCCACACCTTCTAGCACCCACAGAGAAGTCTACCCTGCTGGGCTACAGATAGCCCAGTTACCTCCACGCTGCCTTCATTTCTGAAGTGCTAGGCAGGCACAAACACAATTGGTAGAAGGAGATTTCTTGTCTTTTGTTTCCTCCCCTAGATTACAGGCAAGGCTAGTAACAAAGAGCCCTGTTCCTTCCTTCCATGCAAACTGCTCTCTTAGCCCATCCCCCTAGTCATGGAGCAGACCTTCACACGCTGGTCGTGCTGTGCCACGTGGCTCTCTCCTATTGGAAAGCACCCTATGAAGCAAAGGGCAAGATTCAGACTCCCAGCTCTTCTTTGCTGCTCAGGAGTTCAGGTCTGTTGGCTTGTTTAAAGTTACTTTTTTAAGCTTCACTAATCATTTGATATTTTCCTCTGTTTTAATTTCTCCAGACTCTTGCATATAAAAAGCATCAAGTTGTTCATGAGATCAAATGTTTCCGAGCCATTCCAGTACTTCACCCTTACATACCTGTCCAGCTCTGCAGCAAGTTGTAACGTTACAAGCAGTTACAGTCAAATACACAAGTAATTCCTTTAATTCCCCCCAACTAAATATTTCAATTTTTATGTTTAATATCACATTTTTTTTTAAATTTTCTCTTATCAAGGGAGGGTATATTCTCTAGAGATAGCTGTTAACAATTCAGAATTGTGTCTTACATAAATGATAATACCAACAAGCAATCTTCTTGTTATTCTCTAACCCCTCCAATATATGTCTTTACAGACACTGAAGCACTGACAATTATTTCTAGCAAATGGTTTGAAGACACAAGTATTTAATATTTAGCACTTAGAGAAATGTCTGCCATCACGGTGAACCACTTGAACTCTTCAAGAATCTTTTCCTTAACCAATAAGCTCCATAGAAAGAAGCTGGCAATTCTGCAGGAATTTGACTTGTTGTCACAGACATGAAAAGCTACTATGTAGCATGATTTTGCTGGGCCCAAGCATAAAAAAAAAGTTGCTTCCTTTAGAATCAGACATCAAAAATAAAATACATCCTCTTCAAAACTTTCTGTTCCCTAAGCTTTAACTCAACTGCAAGATCATGCAACACTATGTGTGTGTGTGTGTAACATTAAGTAAGAACTGTAAAGAAAATTATTTGATTAGACTAAGATTAACTAATTACTCCAGCCTCCGTCATATTAGCTTAAGTGTTTCAACCCTAGATAATACGGTATGATGGACAACTAAAATAATTTACTTATTAACATTAATAAGTTTTATTGCAGATTCTCCTCTTTAATGCAGGAAAAAAAAGCTTGGAAGTACCTGAAGTGGGACACTGACATACACTGCAGTACAGAGGCTCGCACACCCGTAGCATGGTCTCATTTTCCTCAGGTTGAACTTCAACAATGAAATCTTTACTTTTTCACCTTTGCCCCAGTCCCCAAATTTTGCACGTACAAACCAGAGGCAAGGTGCACATTACTATTTTTATAGTCCCCATATCTGCCCAAAAGACTTAATTACATAGTAGCAAGAGGTACAGCCGAAACAAGCAGTTTATTCCAGCACTGTATTTGTTTTGCAAACGCTCTTGATAGCTCTTTACAGTCAATGGCTATATTCTGTCTGCTTCTGCAGCTCGAAAAACCTGTTTGTGTGACCATGGTTACATAGCAAGACCAGTCATTCAAGACTGAAGTATTACATGAGCGAAACTACTTTTCTTTCAAGTGACACTCCTTGTTTTCTGCAATGCTAATATGTGCTGTCACCCAGAAAAGACTGCATTTCTCTGCCATCTTAACAGAAGCTCCACAGAGTTCCAATTAATATTTGGATTGCATTTAAAGCTTTTTGGAGGCAAAGATGTAGAACAGGTGAAATCCCCTCTCTATTACAATGATAGTCTGTTATAGATTAGTGACATGAAACCAAGACTTGGAACGTAAGGGGAAAAGGGGGAGGGAAAAAAAAAAAAAAAAAAGAGAAGCAGTCTAGACAGGAACCCTTCATCTAAAAAAAAAAAAAATTTTCTATTTTAACTCCCCTTCAATCATGGAATATTAGAAGAGACTAGCAGGCTTAGACACAGCTGTTCTCAGCTTCCTTTTATGTTTATTTATAGATGCAGTCTATCATTTCCCACCTACTATCCAATTAATAATGGCTCTGCCTTTACTGGAAGGGCTGATTAAAACTGTGTGTACCTCAGCAAGACCTCATTTCATTCCTCGTTCACGGTAACTATATAGGTTAACTCCTCCCTGGGTTCTGCATGTTACCCGGCTTTGGTTTCGTGTCCACCCCATAATCTGCCTTTTTCAAAACCAGGCAGTTGTACACACATCTATCATTAACTTCAGTATAGGAATGGCCTTAGATGTCCAAACACTCTGCAGATACGTTAGCCGATCTAGGTTCTTGTATTGTATCCACTGCTGGCATACCTGGTGACCTGACTCAAGGAAAATCTTGGTAAACTCTTTAGTTCAGGGTTCAGCTCTACAACTGTGCCACTGTACATGGCATTGCACAACTGACACCTCTCTTTATACGGTAGGTAGCATTAGCAGGTTAGGCTACAAACGTCAGGAAAGTCATGAAAGCATAAATGATGTGAAAGCTCATTTCCTAGCACAGCTTCACCTTCAGATCCAAAACTGGAACGTGAACAAGTTCTAAACATTGCTCTGATCCTGTAAATGAGAAATGCCCCTTGGCTCCCACACCAGCCCTCACTCTGGGAGATCAGAGGTTAAAAAAAAAAAAAAAAAGGGGCTTACTTATCATCCTTCTCATAGATGTTGAGCCCCAAGGCATCAACCCCCAGCCAAAGATCAGTTCCTTTCTTATTCTTGATTTCAAAGTAGTTGATTCCATACATCTCCAGGTCTTGAGCAATCTTCAGGTATTCCAGCATGGCAGTCTCTCTAGTTGAGACAGGAAGGAGAGCAGATGTTAGATAAATGAGAAGCTATCTCAGAAAGCACAAAGTCCCCTACAGAAACAAGTAACTTTTCCTAAACCAACACATCAAACACGAGAGTTAAAACTGAACATTCAGCATTTGGGATTCCCTTTAGGAGTTACGATACTACACCTATGAACACACACACAGTACTCCCTTTCACCAAGCCCTAGCATTTCCAGACAGAAAATTAGCAACATTCATCTCTTCCAGCATTCATCCTTGTCTCAAGGTACAGTCAGTGGGAAAGGTATAGTACCTGAACTTTCCCCATCTGCCAATGCAAATGATTCAATGAACTTAAGGTTAGATGCACACCTGTACTTTGTTTTCGACTCAAAGTCATCACTGATACACCGTGCCTAGGTCCAGGATTTTCAGAAAGCCATCCAAGAGACTGTTCTCAGCACAAGTGTGAAAATCCTTGAGTTTTACCATGTGATTTGATGTTGGACTATAAAATACACACCAAGAGTTCCCACATACAGGCAACTCCTGGAGTCTATTTCAAAAGCATGTTGTAGAGCTGCAAGCTTAAGGTAATCAACCAGCAATAAAGTGACTGGCCTAGGGACCAATACAAGACGCTTACTTGAGCATGCCACTGTGTTCAGCATGCCACACCTGGATCCGTTCTTCCCACTGCTCTCTGGAGAGTTTATGCTGGTCCATTACCCTACACAAAGAAAGAGATATCAGCAAGATTAGACTTTGTGGTCTGCAGTATCCATTGATGCTGATCTTTGCTATAATCTTACTGAAAAATCAGTCCCACACATGAAGCCTTACTGAAACCAAGCAGGAGATCCTACTCAGCCCAAAGATGTACTCTGTGAAGCAGAGTAATTCAGAATGAACAAAACACCTCTGCAAAGCCTTTCTCATCACTAGCCAGAGACATGAGAGGACTAAGCAGAACACTGCAAAAGAATCACATACACACTGTAGGCTCCAGAGGGTTAAAGCAAAGCAAAAGTTGGTGTCATGCCTGGAATTGGACACTGTGCAGAGTGTCATCATGAGTGTAAACAGAAGCCATTTGTCTGGTAACATACACTTATCCTGTGTGGGGATGGACTACGTAGCCTCAAGACATGCTTTCCAGATACAGGATTTTTAGGATTGTACATTAGGATTAAGGACACACAATCCAAACTCCAGGGATGACGCATTCATGACTGAAGGCTCCTCTTTTCTTAAAAGAGGAGACATTCATACTGCCAGTTACCAGCATGGCAACAATGTTTAGGAAAGAAAAGCTGAATTCAAAAGTATACTTCCTCTCCCTAACCAACCCAAGGAGAGAGCCCAAAAACATACTCCGACAGATAGAAATAAGAGAAGGAAAAAACCCAAATGCATACAGTTCAATTAAAAAAAAAATCATGCTTTCAGTGAAACTTTTTGTATTTAGGTAGAATGCAAACTCTTGACTTAAAAAAAAAAAAAAAAAAGGCCAAAAAAAAGGGAGACTGCATCAACCAACTCCTTCACCTTTGGGGGATCAGGCGCTCTGAATTGAGGTATCCAGGCTTGTGCACATCTTTGTTGTAATCTCCAAATTTGGCCTGTACAGCATAGGAGCCAAGAAGTACTGCTGTTTCAGGAGGACAGTAGATCTCATCACTGAGGATCCCCTCCTTCACCTGCAGGAAGAAGAGCTTCTGCGTGATGTCCTGGATCAGCTCATCAGACACATCCTCTGGGAAGAACCTGGCACGGAATTTGAACTGGAGGGGATTCTCCTTTCTGATTTCTTGAGCAGAAACCTGAGGATAGAGGCAACACCACAACTGAGCAGGGTTGCAAACGATAGAATAAATTGCTTTTACACAGAAAAAGGGATTTAGGGCATTTTCCTTAAGAGGCAAGTGACTGGCAACTCATTACTGGCATTCCTTAATTCCAGCGGCTTACTGGTATGAGAACACAGGGGAGACACATTATGTTTTCCAACTGAGCCAGTAAGATTCTGCTTGCACAGCAAACCTTGGTCACTGGAGAATGATTTACCATGCTGTACCAGATGGCAAACCCATCCAGCATTGTGTGTGTGTTTGACAGAGAACAGCCCCCTGTCATTAAACAGGTACGTCACTGACTGCCCCATCAAGAAAAACTGTTCATACCCTCGTAAGAATTGCAAGTCCACAAACAAGAGCACAGAGGCACCTGTGCTCTGTTACAACTGCCCAGCCATGAAGTGACCTATCCTTCTGATTAGTGCAACAACTGATCCTGTACGAACAGGGACTAAAACCATCACTAGCCAAGGTGTTCCTCCAGACACAGCAAGAATAGCTGCCTCTACCCTACAAAGTACCACATCAAGCTGCTGCTGTATATCTGACAAATGCTATAAAGCTTTCTACAGTTCACACAGAGAGAAAGGGCAAACTTCCACCATGTCACACCTCACCCAAACAGTTCCCATGGAGGTCAAAGTTTTCTCTAAAAATAATCCTGGACTTAGGAGAATTAAGGATCAACAATAAGTACAAGGTTTATAAAGTTGCAGCCAATATCACATCATGCAACCTTTAACCTTTGTTCAGCAATCAGCCCAAAGTCTCTTACCTTTTTATCAAGCTTCAGCCAAGTCTGGAATCCTTTGTTGTCCACATACTGAAGACCAAAGTACCACACTTCTCGCAAACCTATGGTTTTAACCACCTGCAACAGAAAGGTTAAAAAAAAAGTTATTGTAGGTAAACAGTTCACTTGAGTTCCAGGTATCCTCTCAAGTCCCACATCACCTGTGGGCACAGGCAACAGACTAAACCTCCTCACCTGGCATCTCCTAATTTCATCTTGTAGACAAAGATATACAGCTGCCATAGTAAATGACAGCAATGGCATAGGCTAAGCAACTTGTCTCCCACCCAGTTCCTAGGAGAAGACAATTCCAGGGAAACCGGAAGAGACAAATGTGGCAAGTGACAGGCCACCAACTGCTAGACTGGTACACTGGCAGCAGGTGGGGCTTCTGCTTTCTTGTATCTACTGGCCCTTCTTAAAACTGTGCTTGGTGAAGCAGACAAGCTACTTCTCTCACCAAAGCTTATGGTGAGATGGTCAGTAATGGTGTTAGTACTAACTACAACTAGTTAGCAGTACTAATGCTCAAGTAATCTTGTCTGCCAGTCACCAAAGATTATTTGGCTGGAGGAAGCAACTGAGGGATGCTTCACACAGCTGCTGCAGTAAGCTCCCTGTGCAGTTTTGAGAATTAAAACAAGCCACCAGTATTCTCAGTCAAGGGTATTTTTTTAAACTCACACAAAGGCTGGTTTTGAAGGACAAAAATATATTGATGGCCCAACATTAGGACAAATTTCATTTCATATATTGTAAATACTAATCAGATGAAAGATCCAGAAGCACCATCCATTGACTGGATGGCACACTTACTAGTGAAAAGAGTCCTGTTTGGACACATTCCTTTTCCTCAGTGGAGGAGATAGCCTAACAAGCTCCTGACCTCCTCCTACTCTTGACTGCTTGTTCTTATAGCCCAGTAGTTTGCTGCCAGCTCATCTACCTGCAAAGCTGTACTCTAGACAGAGCTGAGATCTGGAAAGATCCACTACATACATATCTGGATCACTTGATGTTATTTGCAGAGTAGCCCCACAAAAAGCAATGGGGGCATCATCACAGGGAGCACAACTGAGTGGAAGGCAAGAGCTTTTTAAAACTACTTTGCAAGTTAGGAAAGTGTGACAGACTTGAGAGGGTGTAGTTACATGTGCTTCAACAAGTTTAAGATCTCAACCAAGGATCTGTTTCACCCTCAGCATTTATAGTATTGCTGGAGGCACTCTGGCTGGAGAGCAGACTTGAGAGAGACAGTGATTTTAGGATACTTAGTTTTTGCTGTAGTTTCCTTAAATTTTCTTACTGGTGAGCTAGAAGCCAGCAGCCTGTACCTAGAAGCCAGAGCCTCCCAGGGTTGGTAAGGGAGATGGGCAAAAATGCACCATCCTGATTAGCACTCTGAGAATTGCTGTTTATGTGACATTGTTGAGTAACAGGTGATCTATGAAGTTTAGTGATATAAAGAGACCAAGAAAACTGCATTGCAGTATGAAAAATGTCACTAAGCAAATACAATTTTTAATGATAAAGAGGTCAGTGCCTACTAGTTGAGGAAATGGGATAGCTTCATAGCTAGACCCTGTGGGCTGTATTCAGTAGGCTACGATTTATACATTCTACTGCAGCAGCGCCGTAAGTAACTAGTTATAATGAACTAGAGTTTATGTTAAAAAAAAAACAAAACAAACAAATCAAAATCCCAAAACCCCAAACCCCACAACTTTTAAAAAAGAACTAGAGTCTGAAAACACATCAGCCTTTATTTGACTAAAATTCCTTTTCCCTCCTGCCTCCAAGTGGCTTGTTTCACCACAGAACAGCCAAGTTTTCTGACAGCTAGATGTATTTTTAGAAGGGTCAGAACTGGGCTTTATCCAATCTAGCAGAAAAGCAGGGGTGTGTTGGGCATGGTGGTACTTTCTGTTGCACAAAATATGTGTTGCAAATTTGTTAAGTAAAGAGTTGCATAAATCAAGCAGTTATCAGGTTATTATCTCTGGATGTGTCTTACAACAGAAAAAGTACACTTTTTCTATAAATCAAGTTAGAAAGCTTGCAGAAGTTATGACCTCTCACATTCTTCCCAAAACCTAAAGGCAAGGAAGGAGAAAGTATTAAGCTAAACTTCACAGTTTGACCATTTGGGTTCCAATACAAAGAACAAAGACATGAATGTTTTAGTCTGTATTCTGGGAAAAGGTTTGCAAACTTCCTCCAGAGCAAACCAAGGAAGAACTAAGAACCAAGGCATTATATTCAAGATAGGAGACACCTCCCCTCCACTCCTCAAATGCATGAAGCAGCAAATCTTAAGCCTGTCCATTCTACCCAGAAATGCATTCACTCCCAGAAACTGCCAGTGACACACTCTCCTCCATTTGAATCTCTTTTCCTCGTGGCCAGGACGGCACATGACTGCCTGGGAGGTACTCCAGCCTACTGCACTGGTTCTCGGGATGCCTTGGACCATTGCAGCGTAAAGCCTGCACAGGTCTGGCTTGAGCAGAGCTGACCTCAATATTCACAGGTTTCCGCTATTTTCCCCTTTCTATAAAAGGGAGCTATAATCCACCTACATGCAGGATACACTTATGCTAGCAAAGCCTACAGCACAAGGGCTCTGCCAGAGTACTTTTGCTAGCTGACAGCCAGGCCGAGAAATCATCTTGTGGTTTTTAAAAATAGCTTGCTGCTTCAACGCCCTTTTCCCCCCACAGTGGTTCTGCAGTTCAAGTTGGGCCACTCCCCATACCTGTGAAAACCTGTTGCCTCCATAGGCTTTATCTGAGTGTAAACTCCATCTGAGATAAGGGCCTAGTAAAAGGCTTGCACAGCAGAAGTGAAGAGAGGATGTCAGAACAGTTGCAGCATACAATCCTCACCTTTCCCAGTTTTGTGCTGCACACTTCTACCTTAGTCTTCCCTTGATGTGCAGACGTGTACTCCAACAAGGTATGGACTACGGATAAGAATTTCCAATCACAGGTTTTAAACCTGAGCCATAGGATGTAAGGAGCATATCTTCATGAGGTGATAGACTATCTCAATAGTGCAGCAAGTGCTGCAATAAGCAGTCTTCAGAAGTCCAGAACTACCTAGACAACATACTAGAAACATCTTGGATCCGAAGCATCCTGCCTTTTTTCATGTTCTCAGGATTTTGTGCTTCTCAGCTGGAGGTCAAGAAAGTAGTTTCTCTTCTGCCAGAGATGACCCTGACTCTTAACAGATGTAAACATTAGTGAATATATTGGGGGTGGGGTGGGGAGTCCTTACAGAATCCTTGTTGTAAGGAACATAGGACATACCTTACACTGTCTGATCTAAGGCATTGCTTTTAGAAACCTGGCTTTTAGTTTGGATTTTTGTACCCTCAGAGATCACAGAATCATAGAATTGTTTAGGTTGGAAAAGACCTTTAAGATCATCCAGTCCAACCATTAACCTAATATTACCAAGTCCACACTGATGATGAAACCCAAGTTCTCTGTTTTGGGTTAACATGGAAGGGACTGGGGGAGGAAGTCACACTGATGCAAGGGTGATCAGCAGTGAATGGAAGGTCAAACACCAAATGCTGGTTCCATAAAAACGTAAGTTTCACATGCACTTCACCAAATTTCCAGTCAACGAATACTTGATGTTTATCCCACATCAGTAATAATCAAAAGGAATTAAAGTTAGATTTAATGCTAAACACAATTTGTGGCACTCTATACTGTGAAGTTCTGCAGTGACTACAATTTGCTTTCCTCCTTTTACTCCCTCCAAGAACCCACTAAATGGATTTTTTGTTTGTTTGTTGGGGGATTGGGTTTTTGTGTGGGTTTTTTTTGGAAAAGTACTTCTCACTGCACAGTTGCCATAAGGCTTAGCAGGTTCTAGCTAACTCACTGAAACAAGAAATTGTACCAAGAAAAACTTAGAAGGAATGGACATTTTTTAGCCAGTTCTGCCTACCTGAGTTAAAGCTCAATCACCCTTTGCTATCAAGGCTAGCAGGGGACAAGGGGAGAAGTGCAAAGGAATCGCTATAACACTTTGTAAACAGTTTAATATGCGTAACCAAAGTCTGCGTAGATCAATTCTTAAGTTTTCAAGGTTCCAGCAGAAATAGCTAAAAGCAAGCTTTTTTTTAAATTCCAGAAGAGTAAGATAATTTTCTGCTGAAATCTGGGCCTTGCTTCAGTTTCATAAGAGCAAGCTAGTTAAGAAACGAATAATAGTTTTACAAAGTGCTCTTTGTTTATTTTAGTTGTCTTTATCTGACCTTTGTAGGTCCATCTCCAAACAGACCTGTATATTGTTAATGCAGTAGCAGGAAGAATACCAGTAAGGGAGCAGAGTCTTGGCTACTCATGCCCTCCATTTCCCTGGGAACCCCTGGAGACAGGCCGGACAAGTCTCTGCTCCATCCTGCTGCACAGGGTCTTCTTACAAGGCATGTTGCTATAGTTGCTGCATAGAGATCATAAAGTCTTCCGGTTTTCCAGTAGTTTGGCGAACTCAAACACCTGTGGCAAGTGGCTACCTCTAACCCAGCTTCTGAATGAAAGCAGCTATGCCTATGCTTTTGTCAGCCATCTGAAGATCCGATTCTGAAGTTTTATGCACACGGACAACATTTCAACTTTAGAATTTAAAAAATAAGAGCTAAGCTGTATTTCAAAGCAAGAGGTGCGTTTTTACACACTACCTATGCTGTCTAGACATTTTAGACCCCTTGCGACACTTCATCACCCAACACAGCTAGGGAGACAGGTTTCACTGGAACATAACATACCTGCAAGGATTTTTGCTTTCTTCTTTTACTGTGATGGAATTTAGAGACCTTAGTTCAGACCAGGGCCCTCTGATTAGGAGGTGGAGAGAAGAAGGAAAGGTAGATTTGGAATCCAGTCTCAAGAAAACACTATAGCCTGAAATGTACTCCAAGCATAGACAACAAGAGCCCATACCCACCCTTCACTGACCTGGTCAAACAGCTGTTTGCCTGTAGTGTTTGGCTGGATGGCAAACTCCAGCTCTGCATCCATAGTAACAACTCGAACATTGATCTAAGGAGAAAAACAAAAAAGCATTGTTTTAAGAGTATTGAAAGCTTTTTCTCAGTGTTAACACAGTACTTTGTGTACAACATAGTCTCCATGCTTTGATGCGCTACCATAACCTCTATAATATACACACTTAAGCCCCAATTAGATTTGTGTTATCACACCAGCAAACTTAATTGGGGCACTGACTTTGCTGTCTTAACCAGATGGCTCTGCAGGTTTTCCTACTCAACACAGGATTGGACTGAGCTTCTGGTTAAACAGGAGGGCATTTTAGAGTTGACCATTTCCAGGCCTAAGCCCCTTTGGAATAAGAGCTCCTGTGAATGCACAGCATAACTGTCTGAAGGCCATCCCTTGGATTACGAAAGACCCTAATGACTAAATTAAATTTAAGACTTATAATTTAACTTCCATTTATGTCAGAGCTGGAATTAATCAGAGGTTTTAAAGGCAAAAGGCTACAGATTATTCTTACGAAGCAATCAGCATTAACCTGATAAACATTCATTCTTTCCCTCATAAAAATCTACTCAGCACATAAAACCAGCAGTTATGGGTACTGAATGATACTACAGGGCAAGAGTTCACTAAGCTAATGCTGGTAGTGAAGAAACTATATAAGCAGATTTACTGCAATGGCAGAAGTAGACTGCAAGACAGAGGTTACTATTGTACGCAGAAGGCAAGAGTGTTTAATGACTAGAAAAAGTCTATTAGCAGTTAATCAAGAGACAAAAGCAGCAACTAAGCTTGCAGGGAATAGCATAAGGACCAGCAAAATGGCAAATCAGGAAAGGATTATCTCCAACTGTTCTGACTACAGGAGACTATATTGCTTGCAATATTATACTATGTCTCAAAAAACCCAACCACCCCAAAACAAATAAAATCCCAAACTGGGATGATTGTTTGGTTAGTTCTACTAACAAGTTAGATTTGTAGCTTGGTATTTTAAAGGAAAGAGGAAAAAAAAGTGGACATGTAAACACAAGGCCAGACAACAGGTAAGCTACAGGCAGATAAGATTCCATGACAATTTCCCAACTTTTTATAAACATCACATTACAGAAAGCCAGAGCTAACATACCAGGAGAGCCTGCTACAGCTGCGGCACTGGTGCCCAGGACTGAGGCACACATCTGAAGAAACGAGAGGAAGGGGCAGAAGAGGAATAGAATCACTCACTACAAAACCTTGACACTGCAGCAGTTACCAGCCACTTAATTATGTATATTTAAACTCTAGGATAAATGTCAGGTAAAACAATGTTACAGTTAACACAGGACTGTGAATAAAACAAGTTGCCTCAGCTAGTTTTAGTCAAATGTATTAGAAAATTTTGCATTCCTTTTTTAGGGAGACATGAAGGCATCGAGTGTCTTTTAGTCTTTATAGAGTTGTTTCTTTCTCCTACTCTCTCCCAGATGACAGAGGACCCTTCTATAGAGAGATGACTGAAGGCAGTTTCCAAGTCATGGAACCCCAGAACTGAACCAGAGAAGACAACTGGTTAGGTGCCCTGTCACTTTCAAGCTGTATTTTTAAAGCAGTGTCCTTTAAATTAGGATTTTTTTTTTTTTAAATTCCTCTAAAATCAACAAGAAAGAACAAGCAAGAAAGGTTTTCTAAGAGCTCCTTTTCCCAGCTGTAGCATTCAGGATCCATAATGGAGCATGACAGTATGGCTTAAGGCTTTCTTCCTGTGCCTTAAAACCCAAAGTTTTCCCAAACAGTGTTTCCAGTGTAGCAAGGGAAGGGAAGTTCAGATACCAAATTCTCAGGAACAACAAGACTGCAATTGGAAGATGTGACCTTAAAAAGCTCCTGTTGCTTAATCCTTCTCAACAATAAATCCCTAATCATATTCTAATCCCCTTCTACCCCCTCCAAGAAAACATATGCTTGTAATCCACAGTTTGGTATTGTGCAAGTTATTTGTACTTCTGGCTGGAACACCACAATGGGTGTAAAATAAGTATCACTTTACAAGCTAAAGAACTTGAAAGGATGTGCTTCCCACTCCTTACCAGAAAATCTACAGGATGCTGGCTGAGCACAGAATTCCAGTCAGTCCTAGTATGCTCATCTTTTACTCTATCTCCTTAGCAGTTATTTGCTAGCAAAAAAAAAGGTAAACTCCCTTGTCTAGGGGAATGCTCTGTATTACTCCAAGCCTAAGAGACCGTTCTGGATATAGTCCCCTTCCTAAAGGATCAGCTACATAGTGAGCTACTTAGTGCTAAAGCCATCTACCTGCTACATCTTTTAAGAATTACTTTAGTATTAAGACCAAAAATTGAAGTCATCTGCTTTCCAATTCAATCACTTAAAGCCATAAGCATGCAGGAACACGACTGCTTGGTTATCCAAAAGCTCTCAGGGACACTTGGGGCCTGCGGTAAAGGTTAATTTCTGTGTTCTCAAAGGGCTGAACAGCCAGCAGGATACAGAGGAATTCCCTAGTGTGCCCTCAGACAAACTGCTAGCCATGTGACAGGCAGAGCAAGAAGAGACAGGGCCTCAAGCAGTTGTCACTTCAATGAGTCGATGACTGCCTGGGAAAATCCTTTGAGTCTCCTTCCTGCCATATTAAGTCCTCTTGCTTCTCATCTCCAAGCCTTAGCTTTGATTTCAAGAACATAATGGTTTTAACAGTGTTTCTAAGCAGGTGTCCTACAACCACTCCACACAAGCTGTTAGCCACAGAGAAGCTGGTAGTGAAGCAGCTTAACCCACTTGAAACCCTGGTTTAGACAGGCTGAAGAAACCTTGATGTCTGTTAGGCTGAGAGAAGGCAAGTTTGGCATTCAGCTCAGACCACAGCGCCAAGATGATTAAATCAAAACTCAAGGTGCTAACCAATTCAAGATACTGTTGGTGAGGAAAAGAGGGAACAACTCAGACTAATTTCCATCAGCAACAAAAAGAGCAAGACACAGTTAAGATAACTTTCACAAGTGAAGTCCTGCTTACCCTGTGTAGGCAAGGCAGGTCATTTGTAAGATCCCTACCAAATCCAGGCAGTATCCCAGGACAAAATTTAAGCCATTACAAAAAAGAAAGCAGTTTTTAATTGTTTTGGAACACAGCTGCTTGCATCAGGGTGTAGAGCACATGGCTGTTATACATGAAGTAAAAATTTTTAAATGCACATAGCATGCTAAAAATCCTAGACAGTAAGATGCAACTTCCTTCTCAATAGGCTGATGCTGTAACACTTTATTATACTTCTATGTCTGAGACTAACATCTTTAAAATTAATGACAAATAGGGCCTTAGAAGGTTTGCTTGTGTGTACGAAAACATTACAGAACATGAGGTTTTCATCTTCCCCTGTCTTACGATGCATAAAATTGCTAACAAATTTGATCCAGAGGGAAAAAGCATGCTGTTGAAAAGGCAATGCCATTTGTGTTAAAAGGAAAGAAAGCTCCATGAGTTCTAAGAGACAACAGAAACAGAAGACCTTACTACAATGAATGACTGAACACTAATTCCATGACTTCAGACTGTAGGTTGGACTGTAACGTGTTACCTACATTTCCAACTGGGACAAGAGAGTGGAAGTAAAATGAAAGATGGAACTGAAGAGAACTTCACAATGTAGTTTAAAGAAATCATAACACTATGGAAAGTTCTTGTACTAAAAGTTACAATGAGAAGTTAGAATGAGATCTTCCTCGCTTTAGTGGTGCCCTCAAGTCATGCATTTATTTTTACTTTTTTGGTTTTTTTGTTAAGACAACATCTCTTCTAATGCTGTCAGTAGATCAATCCATGGGACACTGCAGCCTTTCAGAGTCTGTGCACCATACAGTATCTCACTTGGAAAATTAAAGTGCCATTTGAAAAACATTCAGAAAACATTGTCTCTTAAGGAGGCAACACATTGCCAACCAGCCCATCTTCTCTGTGTAAGATCCAAGACCTAGATAGGAACTGAAGACGACTGCCTCTTCAACCCCTCCCTCTCATAAACACAGTTTCCAGGTGTGTTGGACACTGTGCATGCACAGGCAGTTTTTTTCTGAAGTCTGACTCTTGAGCTACAGCCTGTTGGTCCAGAATCTGTCTCCAGTTGCAGGCAACATGGTATCTTTGAAGTTGACCATCCACCTCCTGATATTTAACTGCTCCACTGTAAAACATCAGGTGGAACAGGAAAAAGCCCACAGCCCTCACACACAGCAAGCCGTCATGGGTATTTTGAATCCTGATGCATGGAATCCAATACCCCTTAAGTCCACTTGCATAATGAAATAGTTCAGTGAAACCATGAAGTTGTGCAAGTCATTTAAAACACCATACAATTTATTTCCAGTGAATCCATAAGATAAAGGGCAGTAAATACCAACTTTTACCCATATACACAAGACAAACCAGTACTTAAAGCGTTGCATATCATTATCGAGCTCTAAACGCCTCAGACAACGCTCAGGAATGTTTTCTTCCTCTTTCCAAGGAGGGATAAAGACCAGAGTCACTTAAATAGCAGGTTTACAAGTGCAAATCCTAGTGAAGTATCTTTCCAAGTGGTGGCAATTAGTGCTATGATAATGGAGAAACCTAGATAGGCATGCCTTCTTTCTTCAGTCACTGGATGTCTGGAAATTCCAGGCGAGTAGCTAGTACACGTAAGCAGATCAACCACATAGCACAGAGGGAATACGTATTATTTTGAAGTGCTGCACCTGCACAGCACGTACTGTGAAAACGGCATGCAGGCCGGTTAAGGTTTCTTGACTGACTGTATAGCACACGGACATGCTTGTGCTGAAGGAATAGGGGAGTCTTAACAACAAGTAAGAGAAAGCAGTAGTATTAAGAATACTATTAAGAAAGCAGTAGTATCCTCACTTCTGCAGGTCTACTCTTCCACCACACCAGCCATTAACTACTAATGTAATAAATAACAGGCAAGCTTTCTGCCCTGAGTTGCAATGCATCTGCACAGATGAAGTCATCTCACATCAACCTCAGCAACCAGACCTGTTCATAGACATGTGTAGTGATCAGGTATCTGGAAATAGGAAAAGCAATTTCATGTAGCAGCATCAGAAGGGCACTGAAACGGCTCGCTCTCCTTCCACTTTCCATGCATTTCTGTTCACTGGTTCCAGGCCCAACAATAAAGACAGACATTGTGCTAACTGATGGAGTAACTGTAGTCCCAGCTCCTGGAAACTATTTCGGGAAAATTTTCAACTTTGATTAGGGAAAAAACCTGAGAGGTGCCAGAGCTCAGACCTGACCTGCCAACACTTCAGTGTCTGCATTTCTCTGTCCTACACAAGTTACTGAAGTCAACAGCTAATGGCTCTGAGTCTGGTGGGGGGGAGAGGATGACTCTGGGAGCGTAAGTAGCTTGAATAACCCAAGAAACTGGAGAGATATTAGTTCAATTTATTCTATTATTCTTTAGTAGTCATATAGTTTAGTTTTAGGTATTCCAGTGAGGAGCAGGGAGTTGGACTTGATGATCCTTATGGGTCCCTTCCAACTTGAAATATTTTATGATTCTACGTCAAGAACACAGAACTTGCAGCCAGTTCTGTTTCTTCTCTGACAGAATAACCTACCTGATGGATCAGACCTCATCTAGTAACATATTTGATGTTGTCCCATATGGCATAGACTAGGCATACAACAAATCTGAGCCATGTGAAATTAGAACTGAATGACAAGTTGTGCACTTAAATTCTCCATAGCTTCTGTCAAAGCAGGAGACAATATCATGAATATCAAGCCAACCATCAATTCTATTTGCTGCTGCAGGATTGCCAAAGCACGACCTCCCTCCCAGTTGGACTCAGCACCTTCATCTTGCTGGAGCGACTGTAGGGACACATATTCTGACCTTTTCATGGCAGGCCAAGGCCTTGAAAGAGGGATGTGTGTGGTGTGGTGGAAGGAGTAAGAAAATGCAGTTAAGTAATCTCATGGTCCCTGGAAGGCAGAGCACACTTACAAGTCCACAAACAACACCCGGTCAAGAACTAAAAAATTGTTTAGGAGGACTGGGCTAGAATTCAAAGATCTTGGTAGGTCTCAAACAGTTACAGGTGTTACACTTGCAGAGGTGAGAACAGACAAGAGGAAGACAAAGAGATGAACAAATTACAGGCTGGTAAACAATGGGCTACAGCAGGACTGTAGACAAGGATGTGGTCAATTAGAGTCCCCAGAAAAACACCACGTTTCCTGGTGTGATGCTATTGCATAGAAGGAAAAATTACATTCTTGAGTGTATTTGTCACTGGAAGCATTACAGAAGGTGACTATTCTGTTCTGCTTGCCTGATGAATTGTCAGTTGGAATGCTGTCACCCAAATTTGAATGATTCTTTTGGAAAGGAGCAAGTTAATGAAGGGAAGTCTACACTAAACTGTAGGCCAGGTGTTTTTCAGCTGATTGCGGGTTTTGGGTTTTTTTGTTTTGGTTTGGTTCGTTTGTTTGTTTCAAACTCGAGTTAATTTGTTAGCATGGCACTGATCTCTTCCAAACAGGATTTGTCTGAAACATGAAGTGTTTATAGAGAAGACAACAACTTTTAAACCCACAAGGAGGAAAACGCAAAAAAACCCTCTTATTTTGCAGGCTGAGTAACAGGAAAAGAAACCATAATTGCTGGAGTGGTAAGATACTGGGATATTATATAACCACTTCCATGCAGCCTTCAGACAACATAGGTTCAAGTCCTCCCCGGTGCTACATTTTTATTATTTAAAGCACCTCCAAGAAGCTAAAATGCTAAGGCAAATGATCCATCTGCAGCTTCTCATCTGTGGGAAGAGGAATCTGACTCCTGTGAGAGTGGGAAAGAGATGTACAGCACAATACTGAAGAAAGCCTTTCAGTATGATCCACACGCTCCTCCCCTGCTCCCATACCAGAATCCTTTCTGCACTACCTGCCCAACACTTAGCATTTTAGAGAGGGCAGCAGTAGCACAGCAAAACAGTCCTGAGTGTTCCCTTCCACACTGCAAAGCACACAGTTTGCTTGCAAGGGAGAAAACAGCCTCATCAGTTCACAAAACATGAACAGGGGACAGCCTCATTGGCATCCACTTGACTGACGAGGCAAGCTCATTGCACTGATTTAACAGACCCAGTTTCTCGGCATACTGTGTTAAATCAAAAAAATCCGACTGTGAACCAAAGGACGTGTTCCATTTCAAGTCTCATCGTGTTAAACATTGCTTCCTCATTGCAAATAAATGGGAACATTAAATCACGTTCCATTGGAATTCCTCTGAGTCTATGAAGCAGAGTTAGGTATTGCTGCAATTGCAACAGGTAAAATTAGAGTTGAATAGGCTGGGCTTTGTTCTTTAAAACCTTGCTCACCTTCCCATGAGAGGGGGAAATACCACTAAGGGTAAATACAGTTGCATATAGTAATCTAGAAAGCTCGTAGTTACTTTAAAATTGTCCAGCACAGTTGTTAACCTGAACTGCTAGTCAACTTTAATGCAACAGCTTGTGCAACTGTATTTTTTTGGTAGCAATTCTCAGTATGATACAGCAATAACTGTATCAACTATACCTAACTGAAATTTCTTACATTTACTCAAGGTAATAGGAGCCTAGGTACTTGCTGCTCTTGCCTTACAACAACTTCTGTGGAAGCTTCTCTGAGGAGAGAAAAAGTACTTTGAGAGAAAGCCAGTAATAACTTTGAAGTGAAATCTGAAAGCTAGAGACTCTTTCGGAGGCGGGGGGGCTCATGTTGGCAGGAAGACCTTGAATACCCAGATCTGGGGAGTCATCCAGAAATTCCAGTTTTAGCAAAGCAGGTTGAATTTTCAGAACAAACTTTCCCCTCCCCAACAGCATACACAAACAGATCACAAGAAAGCCAACCCATTCAGTTTGGTTTTGCAGCCAGGTCTCTTGACTCTTTGTGAGACAGCATGAAGCCTTCCTTATAACTAAACATGAAGATCACCCTAGAACATAAATCCAAACTTTTTTTAGTTTATTTGTGCCGAAGAAGATGCCATACTAAATTACACACCTATCTCAGTTTCCTTAACCAAAGCCTGATATATCTTCTGTCAGCATGTAACACCTGCATAGCAGGCATCTGCATGAAAAGATGAGAAGCAGCCATAGCTGTAATTCAGTTCTTTATCTCAGGTGAAGCAATAACACTCTGCATGCCAGAAGATCGTGAAGATTTCATGCAGGTGTGGCAAGCCATGACCCTGCATCTCTGACAGCCCTGGTTCCCAAATAACTACACCTCAGCCAGATTTCCAGCATTCTCCACCTCTGGTCAGCTCTGTACATTTAACATTAGTTGCTCAGTGAAACAGTAAAACCAAGCAAGTGCTCTTCCCGGGGTAGGGGGGCGGGAAATCTTTCTCCACCCACCAAAGTTTCCCCCAACTCTTTCCTGACAAGTAAACTGCATCATTCTGTCCTGAGTTAGGAAGAAATCAAAAAATTGAGAGACAGAGGTCTTTTTAAAATTTAAAAATTAAAATTGTTTAAAATCTAAAATTACCTAGGGACAGCCCTACGTTCTGACAAGACATAAAGCAACGCAGTTTAAGCCTGAAAGGCTCAAGGATATTGCCCTTAAACACTTAAGGAGCCCAGATGTTTTTCATGCAAAACACTTGCTCTTACTTTCTCTGAGGGCTGTAGGAATGGTTTACTCTCAAAACAGACAAGGCTAAGAAGTAGCAGGAGGGTTTATAGTGTTCTGTTGAAATACATAAACATTCACTTTAAAGACCCTCTGATGCTGTATAATACTCTATTAGCATTGTTGGAACATCTGTGTACAAGCATCAGTCTGTTCTTTAAAGAAGGAACACACAGCCAGTGACAGCAGGCTCAGCACAGCACCACTGCTTGGATGAGCCATTTGACCTCGATGGATGTTGGGATGGATTTAGGAATACAGACTGCAGAAACAATAGGCCTTTGTACCTAAAGGATAAATACAGAGGGAAGCTACAGACCACTGGATCAAACTCCTTCATACACAGACTATTTTATCATGACAGCTGCTGCACCTAATTAAACATAACAAAGCTGCAAGACTAAGGCTTTAGACATGAAGTTTAAAGAAAGCCCCACAACCAATCCTTAAATAAGCTTTATCTCAAGAAGTCACTCAGAGTCCAGAACGAATCAGACCATCTTTTGCGGTCTTCCATCAGAAACATCAGCATGGGGTCAAGCGCAGATACTGTAGAGGTTTAAGATCTGAAGTTTTATTGTAATTTCAGAGTCTTTCAAACAATTTAACATCTCCAATATTTATGTGGGTCACCTACATAAAGTAATATGATCCTTCTGCAATCCTCGTATGGGAAAATAAAAAAATAATTGAGTATCTTTTAGTCTTGATCCAGAACACGAACACCATTTCACAACTCCACTTGGCTTTTTCAGTTGGAAATGACAGGCATGCAACACCTTATGCAAAAGCTGAACTTCACATTACCAAGTCACAACAAACAGGGGAAGGGTCTGAAGGCATGAATAATCTAAATAAAAGCTATAATAGCCTCAGAGCTTCCCCTGAATCTGAGCACCAATACCATTTCCTTTTGTTCCAATGCTTATACAGAGGCATAGGTTCTAGAGAGCAATGTGCATGGAAAACCCAGAGCCATTCTGAAGAGTCAGAAGTCTTGACAGATACTCACCTGGAGACCAGGCAACAACACACCCTGCTCAGCACACAGCTCTCAACACTTTCAATAGACCCTATATGAACAGTACCAGCACAAGGAACAATGACTGTTCTTCTGAGGTGGAAGAGCGGCACATTATACTGTAACAGGGTGGGCCGTGTGAACACGAGGAGAGTCTATGACTTACTCTCTCACAGGATTACGCCCTGAGAGTTTAAGGGGACCAAGAACCAACTGTTGAAGAAATGTTATCAACAACTGTACTCTTCCCGCATGAAGACATTACAGGATGCAAAGCAGTATTTTCATCAGATGTGAACTGGAAGAAGCTCAAGGATGTTCAAAGGCATGGAATAATTGCTATGCAAGGATCAACTAAGATGGTTAGGACTTCTCAGTTTGCAAGAAAATTAACTGAGGCTAGGACGTAAGAGCATATAAATTCATGAGTTACATGAACAGGGTGGACAAGGACCACATGTTCATTGCTCTACCAAGAGAAAAACTACAGGGCATCAACACTCCGAACAAGAAAAAAGTTTTTCAAATAGTGCTGTAGCAAGGAGTTTTGTAGATAACCTTCATGTTGTTTGGAAAGTTATCTAGGACAGCCTTTGTTAAAGCATACTGTGGATGCTGGAGTTCACATGGTTTCAAGGGGAGACTGGACAAGTTCACAGAAATCCCATTTAGTAACTCATTACATAGGAACTTTCAGCCTCCAATACCTCAGCAGCTCAGAGGAAAGCAATGGTGCATATCTTTGAAATACTATTCCTCAGGCATCAGCTTTTGGCCAACATCAGACACGTACTATTAGGCTACAGAGGCTTTCTGCCTGACCTAGCAAGGTCAGCCATGTGCTTGTAGAAGTCAAAGTGCAGAAGGAACACGAACTCCATTTACTTAAGGAGAAATAGCAGTGTAACAAGTCACACAAGGCCAGGTAATTATGTATGTTTATTCTGCATTCTAGATATGAATCCATTTGTCAGAGGCATTTATTGATTCGATACCCCACCCTTCTGTTTCATCTGTTCCATAATCAGGAATGTACCACATGGCATTTGTGAAATTTATGAGTGGGATTATGTGATGTGATCACTTCTGATAGCTTGATAACCTGATCTACACCTAATACCCTACAATGCTTACACTTCCCAACAAGGTACTTCAAACAGTATGCAACAGGTACTATTTGCTCCCAGATAAAGGTAGGTCATTATAAGTCCTGGAATGTCACCTAAGCACAAAAAGATTGCTCTTGAGAAGTTATAGATCATATAGGAAAAGTGATTGGGAGGATCGGCAAAACACCCCCAGCAGGCAGCCCGCAAATCTGTTTTCTGCATCTGCAGAACGGTGGTCTCTTGGCAGAGCCGAGCAGCTCTAGACCCATTTCATAAGCCCACTCAAGATTGATCAACTGAATGTCCATCCACTCACATCCCCAGAGGAGCCTTCCTTGCACACATTCCACACTGAGGTTAGAACCACAGCAAACATGGACATTTTCATACAAAAATCAAAAGAGGAAGAAATGGTGATAGTGATGCCTCTGAGTTTTACACAATAGCTAGAGCACTTGCTCATGAAAGTAGGAGGGAGAAGTGCACAGTAACCCTCTCTCAAACAGGGCAATTCCATACTCACTTCTCAAAGCTAGCAGAAGGCTACAGACCTTGTACAGGGGCACCAGCACCTCTTCCATTGAGCCTACACAGCAGGTAGCCAAATACAAGTCCTTGGTCATCAAGCAAGTCTCTCTTGCTTACTCAATTAGATGATGAGAATCCTGGTACAGCTGATAGTACCAGGCGCTCATCAGTCCCACTCAGCACATGGCTGCTACTCATGCTCTCTCAAAGATGAGAGCAGATGCAGACAAGGCAGGTGATTTTTCCCCACTATGAAGTAGGAACTAGAAAGAGAAACAAAACCTGGATCTGAACAGATGAGCAATATAGAGGCAATACGGTTAGCTGCTACACTGAGCTACGCCTTGTTTGCAGCCTCACATAGCAACGATTTTCTGCCTTTCCTGGGGAAAGAATGCCATATACTGCTCAGTAAAAGCCAGACACCAGTTTCTTCTGCAAAGAGCTGTACTCCTCAGCTCACACACTAAATGTTATCTAATGCTGAAAGCAGGCTTCAAAGCAAGCCCACAACACAGCTAAAATACATTACTTAACACAGTGTGCAGTGTGGGTCAGTGATCTTAGGCAGCATTGCCTTCCTTCAAGGTCAATTGAGTGATTATGGGATTTATAGTGCACATAAAGCTCTTTGGACACAGTGCCAAACAAGAATGACACTGATGCAGGAATCTTCAGTGGTCATCAAGAAGTCTTATTTTCAAAAAGTCCTGACAGACCGCAGCTTTTTTTTTTTTTTTTGTGTGGACAGAGGAAGAGGTTCATGTGGGTGGAGGGAGGGAAAAGAACAGGAAGGCTTATCTCCCCTCCTCTGACCTTTAAGAAGGCTAAGAAATTCTTTAAGTAGTGACTAACATAGCAGTTAACACCCTTGATTTCTCTGCAGCAGCTAACATCCCAAAACAAACTGCCCTAGAAATGCTTACTCAGCTCATGCAGTAATTCAGGTTTTTGGCACAACTGTGAGCTCATTCTCTTATAACTTCAGTCATCTGTGAAGTACTCCCTAAATTTACTATTAATAGAATCTTCCACCTGCCTTTTGCAGCTATGAGTAGGAGTTCTCACATTTGGCAAGTGGAAGCTTCCTTATGTTTCCATTTTGCACCAGAGTATACACCTCCATACACCGTATCATCTAATGTACTGCAATTGGTGTTTATAAGGAAAGGACAAGATTTTATTTGTGACTAAACCTATAGCTATCCATAAGCTAAGAGTATTTTAATTAATTATGAGCACTTAAGGATTTGAAAAAATATTTTTATTTCAGTCCAGTTACAGCAATCTGCTGTGAAGAACTCAGAGATAAAACCGTTATGTGTAATTAGAAGATACACAGTCAAAAATAAATTGGGAAGATCTGGGAACAATTATTAATTATTTGTATTTAGAATAAATTCTTGTCACTACACTTGTATCTCTTTGGGCTGACTTACCATAAATCTGTTGAATTTTAATGCCATAGTCTGTTCACAGACAGCTAAAGGTTTGGCAGAAGACTTGCATGCTGTCTTCAAGTTCTTTTTTCAGAATTTGTGTATATTCAACATCAAACAGGTATGGAGGACTTGTCTAACCACTTAATGCCTAGCACACACTAGCACATTATTAACAACACAGGGGTGGGAAAAACCTTTTGAGTCATCAATTCCAGTTCCCCACTCCTACAGGCAGCAGCATTAAACTGTGTCCTTGTCAAACTTTATCTAAAGGTATGTTAGATCTTGATCTTGGAATGGTCTCCTAATAAGACCAACGGGGGGGGGGGGGGGGGGGGGGGAAGAACCACCCACTCACAAAAAACCTCACCACACACACTTAACTGCTCTAGTGTTTCAAAGTCTCTTAAATCACAAGTTCTGCTTAAAGCAGTTCTTCCTCCTCTTTGGCACTTAAACCTCTTACATTTACAGGTGAAGGAAGAGGTAACTTGTTTAATTCTGCCAGGCTAAAGTAGGCAGGCATTCTCTTATCGTGAGGTGGCTTTCTGCCTCTAGTCACCCCAAAACCCTTCCCTAGGTTCGGCTTTCAATTTGTCTCTCCTGGACAAAGATAAGTGCAACCTATATTCATGGAAAGATCTCACTAGAACCTTCTATTAATACTTTCCATTAGAGAAACCCTATCCGGTGCAGATGATATAGACAACAAGACAGTCATCTTACCACTGATTAATCCATATCCTTCTATCATATATAGTGAGGGACCTTCTTCCCCCACCCCTCCAAGTTTAACTATTGCAGCAGGACCTTATTACCCCAGTCCTTCAATCCCCTTTATATGGTGGCCCTCTGCATAACACCTCCCCTTCAACAGCATTAGTATGCTCAGCTTTCTGACCACAAACCATTAGTAAAGGTATCAAAAAAATGGTGCCTCTTGATATTATTCACTTGTATTTTCTCTTTAGCACCAGAAGCTGCCAGACTGCATTTACTGCTGTCCTCTCTTTACACAGTTTTATATACATGCACACAAGTATTACAAGTTCTTGCATGACACTACATCAAATGCTCTACTGCAAAGCTGACTTCACTTCTTGTGAAGCTTTAAGTTTTTTCCCCCCAAGAGGAAGCAAAAAAACCCCACCTTCGATAAAGTAACAGAGAATACTGGTAGGTCAGATCAAATTAACAGGTCTATAGAACAGAGATCATGTTTCCTTCTCCTGCTGTAAGTAATGTTGATTAGTCCGCAGCCAGGCTCTTCTAGCCACAACTTACTAGATTGGTTTGTTTTGCAAAAGGGTATAATTCAGCTAAAACACTATCCATTCAATGAGTCAAACAGAAATAAACTAGTAACGTGCATCTAAGAAAAACGCAGAGAGCACACAGACACTCCAGTAATGAAAAGACGCAAGGCTGAGCAAATAAGGTTTTTTAGCATTTCACTTGCTTTCAGATAACACAGCAAGATTTGGACAAGAAGACATCTCTTGCATTTCCTTACATAATAATTAACCACCAGTGAAGCCTAATGAACCTCTGCACAGACTAGATGGAACTTATGTATCTGAGCTGTTGATGAACTCCCAGCCATGAACCCTGATGCACTGGGTACAAGTTATATATTTATAGCTTACCTCAGAGAGATTTTGTTACTTTGTAACTGTTATACATGGCACAATGTCTATGTTAAATTATAAATTAACATTTGCCTATATTAACAAACATACTTATTTCAGAATTATTTTCTGGACTGTTGCTAAAACTTGTTTTAAGCACTGTAGGCATGCATCAGATCCAACCAATTGTGAGTAAATGTTACCACAGAATAAGGAATACAGTTGGCTTTCTAGCACTTCACTTTAGTACTCAAAATACAAAATCATGAACATTCTAGTGTTAATGGACTTACTATTTGTTTATTGTGAAAGAATAAATTCCAAACACTATCTGTAAGCTTTGCATGTGCTTGCATTTTTTTGTTAAAACAAAATCTTCATATAAAGGTTTAACTGGGGGGGGGGAACAACGGACGGACGCCAAAATTTTGCTTTTGTTTACAAGTAAAGATGACAACTGATGACCAGTCTGTCAAACGTCTCCCACAAGAGCATGAAGTCTGCCAAGCAACATCATACGTACTTACACCAAGCAGACAAGACACATGCAGACAAGCATAGGTAATAAATATCCAGTACCCACGTCAAATACCCATCAGAAACTAAAACTGCCTCCCTGTCCGTCCCAAAAGTTTATGCTATTGTTCCTCATGCCTGTCAAAGGCTGCTGTCATGTTCATCCTGAGCACAGTTCTGCCTCTGGAGCGACAGCTTTACATCCTCTCCCCCTGCTCCCTGCAAACTGACAAGAATCCTATTTAGCTGTATTAAGGCCAAATGAGCTGAGTTGGGAAGGATCCAAATCTAGTCTCAGTCTGAAGCAGTCAGACCAAACAGTGTGTTTTATTAAAATAACCCCTGCAAAATTCCTCTTTTCTGTTTACAGTAAGGTGGCTGATAGTCCTACTGAACAGCAGACTAAAAAAAAGTGCTTATATTGCACAAACTATTGACACAGAGTCTTGTCCATAAATCCCAGCCAGTAGATCACATCTCATAAATCATTAGAGTGCAACTGTCCTTCCCCAGTAGAAGGTGGTTTACACCATCCACCTTTGTTATTCACTGGCTAGTCATCCAAGAAATAAACAAAAATGAGGGAATGTGAACATAGCCACACCAGGTAAAAGGATGAACATGGCTGTAGGTTTTTTGTTTTTTTTTTTTTTTTTTAAAGAGATTAAAGAGTTTTTCCACACCTATCCACGGCTTCCAGTACAACTTAGTCCTAAACCAAGATTTCAGATTATTCTGACCAGGATATTTCAAGAAAGCACTCTGTAATTAGCAAATGGTTAACAAGGCAGAGAGAGATTATTCACACACAACCTTTTATATCCATGGTTTGTAAGTTATGTATTTTCTCCCCCACTTGCAGAAGGGTCCTTTCATTTTTATATACAGTAATACATCACCTCCTACTGCTGAAATACACCCAGGGAGACTGAAGATTTAGCAGTTCTTAAAAGGACTGACTGCCTTTTTGAGGTTTTTTTGGTAGGTTTACAGAAACTGCAACATAAGTTAACCTAAACACACCTTTTTTTTTTTTTTTTTGAAAAAAAAGTAACTTTAACTAACTTTAATGTTATGGCAGTAAAACATCAATTGCTTATTACCATAAAGATAAGCGTATTTACTCCCATTTCACACCGTGTAGCTAATACTCACCTAAGTCCCTTACTGCACCGCATTTTAAGAAATATTGCCTCTATTGAAAATAGATAGCAGCAACAATCTGTTCTGATTATTCTCTTCGGAGTTCAAAAGTGCATCTGCTCCGATAACTGCTCAAAGCTTTGCATTAGTTCCTCAGGGGAACTGTTGTTTCTGACTAGAATAGCAGCAGATCTTAAAACAAAACAAGCCAAAAAAGCCCCACTAGATAATCGAGGAGGGGTATCAAGAAAAAAAGGAGGGATGAAAAGGACAGCCGAGTTTGTTCAATTAGAAAAAAAAAAAATACAAAAAGAAGAAACAGGGTTTTGATGATGACTGTTAAAGACTACTGTGGAGAACTGCATTAAGAGCAGCTAGCATTTAGTTTTTAGATCACAGAGCAAGTGGGGGAAAAAAGTTTCTCCTATGGTTAGAGACAAATACACGCTTCCTGTAGATAAACCCAAAGGCCAGTACAGCTTTGCCATCGTTCGTTAAGTGGGAGCGTCATGAAAATCTCTACAAGAGTCGCTCGGGAGGTCTGTATGCTTCCAGCACGGGGGCACTGCAGAAGCCGGAGCAATGCACCGCCCGCCCGCCCTCAAGCCCGGCCCCGAGGCTGCTTCCCCCGCTCCCGCCGGGCGGTGGGAAGGCGAAGGGGGCCTCCGGCCCGCGCCAGGTGCCCCCGTCCCGCCCGCGGCCCCGCGCAATGTCTGAAGCGGGCCGCTCGCGTTATTCCTCCTGCTGCAAGTAGCCGCTTATCTGGTTCACGGAGCGCCTGCGTGAACCGGGGCGGGGGGCGCCCGCAGCTCCCTCCGTCGTACCGCGGGGAGCTTCTGCGGGTGTGCCAGCAGAAGAGCCCCGTCCCGGCACGGGGAGCTCGGCCGCAGGCGCGGCGGGGACTCAGGCTCAGCCCTGCCAGCGCGGAGGCGCCAGGGCCCCGGGGAAAGCCCGCGCCGCGGCACCGGGAGGCGTCCGCCCCGTCAGGCGCCCGGGCTCGGGCAGCCCCTCACGGGCAGCGCCGGGCGGGCCCCGGTAGGGCCCCACAGGGCGCCTCCTTCCCCCTGTGCCCCGCTTACCGGCTTCGGCATCTTGAGGGGCTGCTGGTGCTTCTCCCGCTCCTAGGACAAACGTTCATGCAGCGGCTGCCTCGCCTGAGCCGAGCGCCCCGTGAGGAGGAGGAGGAGGAGGAGGAGGAGGAAGGAGCCGCTCCCGGCCACGGCGGCAGCACAAGTGCGGCGCCGGCCGCCCGGCGGCGGTTAAGTACGCAGGTGGGGCTGCCGCGGTGACTCACCGCCGCCGGCCATTACCCGCCGCTCCCCCCGGCGCTTTCCGAGCGCGGGATCGGGGTCGGCCTCGCCCAGCCGCCGGGCACCCCCGCCGGCCTCGCTTCAACGCCCCCGGGGCGCAGGGGGGGACCCGGGTCCGGAGCCTCCAGCCGCCCCCCAGCACCTGCGGGGTGAGAGGCGGGCGGGGCCGCCCGCGAACCGTCCGGCAGCAGGTGCTGGTGGGCGGCGCCGGCGCCGCCCCGGTAACCCGCCGGGCAGAGCCGATCCGAGCCGCGGCGGGGCCTCCTTGAGTCGCCTCTTCTCCGTGCTCCCCCCGCGGGGAGACCCTCGCCCCCGGCGCCGCGCTCCGCCGCCGCGCTCCGCCGCCCTGCCCACCGCAACATGGCCGCCGGGGTGAGCCCTGCCGCCACGCCCGCACCTGCCCCGGCCGCCGCCGCCGCCGCCAGCCGCGCCGGGGGCCCAGCGGCGCCCAGCGGGCAGGGCCCCGCCCGGTGCGGCCCGCCGGCGCGGCGCGGCGCGGCGAGGACGGCGTTTCCCAAGCCGGCGGCTGGCTCGGGGAAGGTGTCCGGCTCAGGGGAGGGAGAGGAGTCTGGGGGAAGGCTGCCGTGCGTGGGCTCGCCGAGTCCCCAGCTGCCCCTGCCTCCAGCCCGGGCTCCCGGGAATGGGGAATGAGCTACTGGTTCTTGTAATGCTGGGCACTGGCCCTTCTCTTTTATTGCTAGCCTGAGACAGTCGCTGTTTTGAAGTCCGAAGTTGGGAGATACGATTGCTTAACACGGGATTGCTTTGTGTGTTAAAGCAGGTTTTCAGCAATGGCAGCAAGAGAGAAAAGGTTGAAAATCCATCTAAGCTCAGAAACAGAAAGCAAGACTGCACTTCAGTTGGCCCTGATCTTTCATCAAGAGCAAAAAAGATCATGCAAGTAGCCTTATTTATAGGTATACAAGGATGTCTCTGCCCCTTGTTCCTTCTTCCTCCTCATCCATGAATTTACTTCTACAGATAGTGTCTGCCAGCTCTGCAGGAGCTGCTGGCCTCCTACAGCATCTGCTTTCTTGGCTGGTCACAAGAGCACATTGTATTTACATAGTCATGGGCAACGGCCTTAAGACACCGCTCTTCCACTGTGCCAGCAATGGCATGTAGTTGAGCTGTAAGACTAAGGAAATCACGCAGCCTGTACCCAAGCTGCTGCCTGCAACATCCCCACTTCAAGCAGTGTCCAGCTCTTCGGTCAGAAAAGGCATAGGACAGGAACGGGGAGGCACAGAGCAAGGCGAGTAACAAACCACTAAATGGGAAATATACAGGGCAGGAGGGAGCCTGGGACATATATCAAGGGATGGTAACAAAAAGGCCAGCCCTAACAATACAGTTTGTGCACTGGAAAAGAGTCCACTAGGCAGCAATTGGTCGTGCCACATTGAAATAAAAGAATTGTTACTGCATCAGGTCTGTGAGAGAAAGGGGAGGGAAGCCAAGTCAGAGGCTGAGAGAATTCATGGTTATATACCTTTCCTGTTGCGTGATCCTTGGGGATTAGAAGAGGCTTTACCATTAAAACGGAGCCATGGGGGTGGAGCAACGGCAGGTGAGAATAACTAGCCTAAGCTGAACAGCTTCTAAGAAAAGGGCCATGGGATCAAACATCTCTGGGAAACAAATATGGCTTCCATTTTCAGATAGAACAATTCCACTGAGATTTACTTGGATCAGGTTAATTTAACAAAATACGATCTATGAGGAGACTTTCTACGCTCTTCTGTTAAGCGATAAGTTTATGCTAGGATTCATGCCTTATTCAGTGGGACAATACTGGAGATGGACCAGACCAGAGTATCCCAGTGTTTTGGGTAGGCTGCCAAGCACAAGGAATGATTGTTCCAAGGAAGGAGTGCTGTAAGAACCCAGCTTTTGCAGCTGTCACTCAGAACCCTAAGTGGCCTTCGTGGATTTTTTTTGGGGGTGGAAAAAGGATATAGATGAGATATTTTCATTCCTTAGTCTTAAAATCCAGGTTTTGCCTGTGACTGGAAAAAGAAAAGCCAAAGCAAGTGTGTGTGTGTCTGCGTACCCTAGAAACAGGGTATTGCACAATCTAATGGGAAGCCCATTTCCATCCTGGGAGATTTCCATTCCCAAAATCCTTTCCTGTCTGTAGCTGAACATGGGCTCAGAGACCATCACCCTGGGGCTCTGTGTTGGAGTGATTCCATGTCAGAGTGATGCCTCATTGAATAGATCATAATCTCCTCAATGTCTTGAATCAGTCAGGTAAGTATTTGTTTCCATATGTTATTTATATATTGAAGCTTAAACCCCTGATTTTTTTTTTTTACACTTACTATTGCTTCCTAACCACACAAACCTAGAGGCAAAAGGAATTTAGGTGACTAATAATTAAGTGTGGCAACATACAATCTTTAGGTTCCTGTTTGCCACGGCACATAACCTTGTGCCATTCTCCCACAATCGCCTGCAATGCACGGGGGAAGGTAGATACCTCAATGGTATCCACAACTGCCAGCTTACTCAACACTGCTCCACCCAAAACCAACCACCATGAACATGTTGAGCTTACACAGGCAGAATCATCTTCTGTGGAAGGAGACAGAACAACTGCCAACTTGGAGCATAGATGAGAGTCCCTTCGCCTCCTTCTTGGAGTTTCGCCTTCTGCTAGGTGCGTTTTCAAACCCCTTGGCTGTAACGCACAGTGCCTTATTAAACACTGAGTTAGGTGGGGTAGCACAGTGTCCTTGTTAGAGTAAGAAACTCTCTTCTATAGCTGGGTCCCTGAGCTCTTTATGTGTCACTCCCTGCCTGTCGTGGTTTAGCCCCAGCCAGCAACTAAGCACCACGCAGCCGCTTGCTCACTCCCCCTACCCTGATGGGATGGGGGAGAGAATCAGAGGAGTAAGAGTAAGAAAACTCCTGGGTTGAGATGAGAACAGTTTAATAATTGAAATAAAGTAAAATAGTAATGATAATAATAACAATATAATAATAATAGTAATAATAATAGACAAAGCAAGTGATGCACAATGCAATTGCTCACCACCCGCCGACCAATACCCAGACAGTTCCCAAGCAGCGATCGCTGCTCCCCGGCCAACCCCCCCCCCCCAGTTTATATACTGAGCATGATGTTATATGGTATGGAATAGCCCTTTGGTCAGTTTGGATCAACTATTCTGGCTGTGCCCCCTCCCAGTTTCTTGTGCACCTGGCAGAGCATGGGAAGCTGAAAAGTCCTTGACTAGCATAAGCAGTACTTAGCAACAACTAAAACATCAGCATGTTATCAACATTATTCTCATCCTAAATCCAAAACACAGCCTGCTACTAGGAAGAAAATTAACTCTATCCCAGCCAAAACCAGGACACTGCCTCTCCCGCAAATGGATAGGGTGGTATATAATGCCAGCCCTTTCTTCCCTTTTATACAGCAGCCTACTCACCCCTTGCAGGTGCAGTACAACCAGTCTAGCTCCCCTCTCCACCAGAGGGGGGATGAAAGCCTTCAGTTCTCCGGTTTTCCTGTGAGTGTCCTGACAGTCAGCATATTGAATTTTTGGAGCATGGGCACCATGTGTAATACTGATAAGCATCATCTGTGAATGCTTACAGACTGAATCCCCTTTGGAGTTTGGGCGAGGGAACATTGGAGCAGGGATGAAATGGGTGCAAAGGAACCAACCCCCGTTGAGACAGCCTGGGGCAGAATACAAGTATGAAAAAAACGGATACAAAAGTAGAACCCGGGGAAATTTTCACATGAAAAATCTACGGAACTTGGTTACTTCTGGATTTAGGCATTAGCTAAGCAAGAGAGAGTTTTTATAGCCACCCTAACTACAGCATCTTCAGTCAGACCTCACAATTAAGCATAAGACCAAAATCAAAATGAAGCCTTTAAGTTACAGGATTAAGATCTGCTATGGTCCAGCACTTATTCTTAACGTGCTTTATTAAGAGGATAGCATTGCTAACAATTTACAGGAATTACCAAGGCAGAGGAGGTGATGAAAGGATCTTGATTACTCAGCAGGTCAGTAGCAGAACCCAGTTTCTGTTTTTGTCTCTGTAACAGTTCCTGTACCTTACTGACCCCTAACCAAACTGTGTGTTGTCATCCTCATCAAGCCTGCCTTCCCTGTTTTAAAGGGAATTTAATTTTCCTGTTCTGCTTTAATCTGTAATAACATTCTAACTTGACATAAAACATTTATGAATTCCAAATATTTGCCAGAATTTGCTCAAGCAAGTCCTATCGCTGTAAAGTGGCTTTTGCTTAACAGGCTTGGTGCCAGCCAATTTTTAGTCAACATAAAACTTCCTAAGCCAGATCATCCCAGAACTGGGAAACATGGAATCTGGTGCCCTAAAAACAGCCACCTTGGTCACTCAAAATCAATAGTTTCAACAAGAGGCAGCCTTGAACTCCTTGTTTCTCCATATAGAAAGCATCATCCAGGTTTAGGATTTTTGGCAAGGCATAGCTGGAAGAGTTTTGCAGCATCTCTGCTGGTTCGTTTGCAGTTTTACTCTGGGGCTTTTTTACTAACTGGAAATCTATAGTAGCTAACTCTGTCCTCTTGACAACTCACAGACTGTGCATTTAGTATAGCAGTTAAAAGAAAGAACATTCAGGATAGCAGTTAAAGGAAAGGATGCTAAGTCCTGAGCTGTGTTGTATAGATTTAACAAGATTTGCTCTCGTCTAGGACAGTCAAGAGGGTGATTGTCAATTGGAAGAGCTGTAGGAGGAAAAAGAACCATATGGTATGATTGACAATACCTTCTTTTCCATTGTGCATGACTGAATAGGCAGCTTATTCCCCATTGCAGTTTCTGAAATTTTGCCGCTATAATTCCTGAAATGTCAGACTTCAGGAAGAGTGGCCAAGGACCTGCAGAGTTCTAGTTCTGTCAGTGCCGAGAGCTGCTTCCCCACTACCCACAATGAGTTTATTGAAAACCTGATGAATTCAGGTCACCGTGAACCAGCATCTGTTGACAAAGCACTGTTGACATTCACTGGGTTTGTTTTGAAGGGGATATAAGAGGTAAAAGAGCGCAAAGCTTGTGCCTGTTTTTTGGTTGTTCCTAAATGAGATGCTGCTGCCAAGTTCAGGTAATGTTTTTTTTCCATTAAGCGTGGGTTCCCACAAGTTTATGTTGTACTAACAGGTGGTTAGGTGGGTTCAGGCCTGGAAATAAACCTCATTAAATGATCCAATGGTTACATGCTAGAAGTCCCTTATCTTTGCATTCATTTTATTTTCCAGCTGCATCCCCAGGTATTCCTTGGGATTACCTGACCCTCTGATTGATCATCACGGAGCCCTATGGGGACATGCTGGTTATGAAGAAATGTATATATAATGAAGTTTATGAAGGATTATTTTAAAATGTGGTAAGAAGGAAAAAGAAGACAAGACTTCAGGCTTTTATCTGGTTTGTTCTTACCCATCATAAAAGAAGAGAAAAGCATGAAGGAGGATTATGAATATGTTTCTTCTCTTTGGGAAAAATTCTGAAAAGTCCCAAGGCCAATTTGCTTTCAGCTCCCATGAGAGTTGTCTTAGTAACAACTCTAATATTCTTCACTCTTCTTCCACAGGAAACTTTCACAGGGAGTAATGCAAAGTGTGCAATAAAACCTTCTTCTGGACTGAAACAAATGTAATTTGGCTTTTACATTTTGAGTATGCTGAGATTGAGAAATTATTTACAATGGATGGGGAAGGCAAGACTTAGTGATAGCTAAAATATAGATAAAATATTACTGAAAGTAAAGGCAGGTGTAAACATGCATGTCATCATGGAAGGAAAATCTATGGTAATCATCTCTGTAACTGAAATCCACAATGAATTATTGGTCTTACCCACAAAAATAAACAAATAGAAAAAGCACTCAGAGTTTTCTGAATCTATTCAATGAGAACAATCATGTCATAAAGCATTGCTTAAAAAAGACTGTTGTGGTTTAACCCGGCAGGCAGCTAAACACCACACAGCCGTTTGTTCACTCTCCCCCTCCCCAGTGGGATGGGGGAGAGAATCGGAAAAAAAAAAGTAAAATTTGTGGGTTGAGATAAAGACAGTTTAATAGGACAGAAAAGGAAGGGAAAATAATAATAATAAAAACACCCCAATCATACAAAATAAGTCATGTGCAATGCAATTGCTCACCACCCGCCGACCGATACCCAGGCAGTTCCCGAGCAGCGATCGCTGCCCCCCGGCCAACCCCCCCCAGTTTATATACTGAGCATGACATTATATGGTATGGAATAGCCCTTTGGTCAGTTTGGATCAACTATTCTGGCTGTGCCCCCTCCCAGTTTCTTGTGCACCTGGCAGAGCATGGGAAGCTGAAAAGTCCTTGACTAGCATAAGCACTACTTAGCAACAACTAAAACATCAGTGTGTTATCAGCATTATTCTCAAACTAAATCCAAAACACAGCACTCTACCAGGAAGAAAATTAACTCTATCCCAGCTGAAGCCAGGACAGTGTCCACCCCTTATTCTGTATCATCTACATCATGCCCAGGTCTCTACCCTTTACAATAAATTCTAATTAATTACCACCACTTTTCCTGTCTTTTGATATATACACACAGATATCATTCCCTTAGTTTGTGGGCCATCCCTCTAAAATGTCCATTGAATTCATTTAGTCCGTGACTTTGGGCTGCATCTGTTATAGCAGTCTTTTGGGGCAGGAGAAATGGTGTGTCATATTGGATTGTTGCATGTTGAAGCCAGTTCTGGTTCCATCACTGCTGCACTTTGCTTGGTTTTATTAAAGTTCATTCTTCGTTAATCTGGGTGATTCTTACTGTAATACCGCTGATACGACATATAGCAGCCATAAAAGTGATGCCATGCAGTATTATATAGCAATTAATGTCATACAATTCAGTTCATTGGCTATTCTCACCCAAAATCAAATCCCCTTGAGGTACATGTCGGACTTCCCCATCCTTCTGCATTACCTACCAAGTGCACCCAGGCCCTTGAGCAAAAGCCATCCCACAAATGGGTTTGCCTTTGCCTGAGGCAGGAGCAACCCAGACTGTCTTCCCCAGCATATTTCTTACATGTAATACAGGGACTTTATCCCCTTCTACAGTACGTAAAAGTTTTGATTGGGCAGGGCCAGCTTGATTGGCAGATCCCCTAGTGTTGACTAACCAGGTGGCTTTTGCTAAATGTGTATCCCAAAGTTTAAATGTCCCACCACCCATTGCTCTCAGTGTAGTCTTTAATAGTCCATTGTATCGTTCGATTTTCCCGGAGGCTGGTGCATGATAAGGGATGTAATATACCCACTCAATGCTATGCTCTTTGGCCCAGGTGTCTATGAGGCTGTTTCAGAAATTAGTCCCGTCGTCTGACTTAATTCTTTCAGGGGTGCCATGTCGCCATAGCACTTGCTTTTCAAGGCCCAGGATGGTGTTCCGGGCGGTGGCATGGGGCACGGGATATGTTTCCAGCCATCTGGTGGTTGCTTCCACCATTGTAAGCACATGGTGCTTGCCTTGGTGGGTTTGTGGGAGTATGATACAATCAATCTGCCAGGCCTCCCCATATTTATATTTCAGCCATTGCCCTCCATACCGTAGAGGCTTTAACCGCTTTGCCTGTTTGGTTGCAGTGCATGTTTCACATTCATGGATAACCTGTGCAATAGCATCCGTAGTTAAGTCCACCCCTCGATCACAAGCCCATTTATATGTTACAACTCCTCCTTGATGGCCTGAGGTGTCATGGGCCCACCGAGCTATAAATAATTCACCCTTATGTTGCCAAAACCAGGACAAGGACGAATGAAGTTTATGACATACTGAATTTGTGGAGATTATACCACACATGTAAATCCAGCCATGTTTGTCCAAGACTCAAAGCAAATGGAAACTAGGGGCAACACAGCTTTTACGTCTCAAAATGAAGTAATGATCTTAATGTGTATGATAAGAAAGGAAAGAGGAAGGGAGTTCCCGTGGTTATCTCTATTCCACCTTGCTATCTTCCTTTGTGCTTTTTTATTTGGAATCTGATTAAAAGCTGAGCTGAGTGCCATATACTGCAAATACCCCCTGTAAATCTGAACTCTTTCTATGGGGACCTGCTCTTTTAGGTTTTTTGGGTTTTTTAACATCAAACCAGAGAAGTATAAAGACAGCATTGACAAAAACAGCAGGTCAAATAATATGAACTAACCTAGTTCATGTGCTTCACAAATGCAGCACAGATGTGTGCTTAGAGCAGGTGTGAGTAGTAAGGAAGGAGGAGGCAAAATAAATGCCCACTGGTTGACAGAGGGAAAAAGAATTCCTCAGTCTATGTGCAGGAGTTTTTCTACTCCAGGTTGTTTTATAATTATATATACTGCTGACACTTGTATCTCTCTCACTGTGGGAATGAGGCTGTAAGAGTTAAAAACCACAAATAATAAGCTATTTCAACCTAACTAAGAGTCCCAAAATTCAGGATTTCAGGGCTACAATAAGAGTGCAGAATTCAATGTACAATTAATGGTCATAAAGTACATTTTCTCTTCCTGTGATATGATGCCGACTCACATCTTTTAAGATAAGAAGGACCATATGGTTTGACTTTCAGGATAAACTAAGATGTTGAGTTTTGTCTGGTGATTCTCAAATCAAGCCCATAACTTTAGAAAGGCCTTAAATCTCAGTCTCAAGACTGAATGACAGTGACTCTATCTCCTGTCCAGTTCTCTCCATGGCCAAGTGCTCTTTCAGTATAAGTTGTGAAAGTTGTTTGCATTGACTGGTATTGTATTTCTCATAAGTATTGTGCCAAGATAAAACATCTAGCATGGCTCTTGCCTCAGCTAAGTCAGTAATATAAGCTGTGCATTACTGTGCAGTTTGGTGCCAGCTATCAAAAATAAAAGACGATTTTCTTTTATTTTTCCCTAATGGAAACAGAAAGAATTGCTTGATGCAGAGGTTACTAGGTAAAGTTCAGAAGGTCCCAAATACCACTCTAGCCTATTTTTCCACTCAGGACTGTCTCTTTCAGATTATCTTCCCGTATTTTGCCTAGCCTCATTTAAGTGCTCTACGCAACAAGGCCTCTCTCCCTCTGAACATCAGAGATCAGGTTTATTTTGTGGTGTAAGGCTGGTTAGCCTTAACAGCTGCATCCACTAGCAAGAGAAACAGAAAATATGTAATATTGGGGCTGCTGTTCATTACTGGTCGTACATTTGCCCTCCTACTCTGCATCACTTGCATCTGCTGTAGACAAGAACATTTCCAAGCACCATTAGGATAAAGTTATTTCTGCTCCACTCGGGTTGCAGCTGCCCAATGGCACTGCAGGCTGCACAGCGAACTGCCAGCACAAAATTAGAAGAGAATACACAACGGAGACTTCTCTCGCAGGTAAAGGAGAGTAATTTTGACCTTAATATTACATGATTAAGACACTAAGCTGGAGTCTGAAGTACAAGAATCCGCCTATCTCTTGGGAAATCCTCTGTTTGCTCTGTGATAACACAATAATGCTGAAAACAGGCGGGCACTGATAAAGACGTAAGACCAAACACAAGGCAGGTATAAGCAGGGTGACATTGCTAAACAAAGCAGAACACTGCTTACTTTCACCAGACCTGAATTTTAACTCTGCTATTTTCCATGGGCTCACCTGGAACTGTACCTCAATTAAATATTCATTAATGAGAAAAAGCTATTTGTGTTTCATAGCAAACAGCTCATACACAATTTACAAATGGCTACATATATCCTTAATTAGTTTTCAACAACTCTGCTAAACAGTGAGGGCAAACTAAATCCATTTTATGTCAAGGCTGCAGATATACAGTCACCTTATCTAATCAGCCCCAGCTGCCTTAAAGCCAGTAACTCAGAAACAAAGAGGCTACCAAACCAAATAACTTCTGTGAGGCCTCGCCAGAGGAGAAGGGGACCGGCTTAGTTACTGCTCACCTGCCACACTGAGGCATGCAGGCAGCCTGAAACAAAGGGAGTTTTCAGTGCTTCCCAGTGGCACACCTAGTTGGTGAAGTAATTACCTCTGACGCACGACACAAAAGATAAACACCCAGTCTTGTAGCGCGTTGGCTAGCAACTCCTCAAAACACTTTGGAAAATAGTATCATTACGCTACCTTTAAAATAGTAGGTGAATTTCACCTGTTTGCAGCAGGTAACTCAGGACCTAGGTACTAATTGAGTACCACTTGAGCCTTCAAAACAGAGCTGAAGTACTGCCTTAGATGTAACCAGGATTTCACACAGACTTGATTTGCTCTTAGGCAGAACATGGCTCAGGTCAGTGTTTCACTTGCTAGTAAGCTGATTATCTTTCAAAGGTGGCGTGATGAATTCTTTGGTCTCTTTTAATAAAAGACAAATGTAAGATGAGGGGGTGAAATCTATAACATGTAACCTTATGATGACCTTCTGTGCCATGGTTTAATCTGCATGACCTCTCAGCAATTGCTAGCAATGCCTTCGGAACCAGATTTGCCAGTGCACTGCTCTGTTTTGACCTTCAAGCGCTTACAGTGTGGGAGGAGAAGGGTGAGGTGCTGCTGGACTCCAGAACCAGGGTGATGTGTCCTTCCACCTGGTATCAGTTGAGGGTGAGGATCTGGTGACTCTGGAGCTAGTGGTTCATAAGCTAATTGTTCAGCATGTTTAATTATCTTAGATTGGTAACAACATTGTTGTTGCAGCAATCGGACATGAAGCAGAGTTTCTGTTTCCAAGATGTTTGTCTGTTTTTCCCAGCTATGTCATTTGGCCTTACGGACTTTGCTTTGGGTGGTTTAGCACAAACATATGTCCATTAGAGACCTTCATAGTCTTGCCTTGGATTATCTCCAAAGCCATCCCTGGCTCAATCCTGGATCTGAGAGACCAGGAGCACAAGAGCTGGAAATACCTTGTAGACATGGGTGAATGATATTGTCCCTAAGGCATGCTACGCCGTGACATGCGGCATTTTCCTATGAGAAAGTGGGTTGCCCTGTGTTGTTCTCCCTGACTATGATCTGCCTGCCAGGGCAGGTGGACAGTGAGGTGAAAGTACAACGTCAGCCATGGCCTTCTTTTGCAGAGTTCAGTTTTAAGGCCAAATGCTGCTAGCACTTGGGATGTTGTTACAATAAGAGCTTCACAGCAGGCCATACTGGGTAACACGGCCTGTTTTCGACACAGCGTGTTGAAGGGCAGTCCCCCTGGACATGGCCTCAGTTCAGTGTCCAGGTGCTCTGGGCCTAGGGCCATGAGTGGCTTCTTGCCCGCTGTCCGTGGGGAACCAGTCTTTGAGGAGTGTTTGCGAAAGCCTGTGAGAAGGACTTCTGGAGGGCAGTTTGGCCTGGTAAGGAGACTGGTTGACAGAGTCCCTTGGGAGGCAGTCCTGAAGGGCAAAGGAGTCCAGGAAGGCTGGATGTTCTTCAAGAAGGAAATCTTAAAGGCGCAGGAGTAGGCCATCCCCATGTGCCAAAAGATGAGCTGGTGCGGAAGAAGACTGGCCCGGCTGAACAGAGAGCTTTGGCTGTAACCCAGGAAAAAAAGGAGAGTTTATGACCTTTGGAAGAAGGAGCAGGCCACTCAGGAGGACTACAAAGATGTTGTGAGGTTATGCAGGGAGAAAATTAGAAGGGCCAAAGCCCAACTAGAACTTAATCTGGCTACTGCCATAAAAGACAATAAAAAATGTTTCTATAAATACGTTAGCAACAAAAGGAGGGCTAAGGAGAATCACCATCCTTTATTGGATGCAGGGGGAAACATAGTGACAAAGGGTGAGGAAAAGGCTGAGGTACTTAATGCCTTCTTTGCCTCAGTCTTTAACAGTAAGACAAGTTGTTTTCCGGGTACCCAGCCCCCTGAGCTGGAAGACAGGGACAGGGAGCAGAATGAAGCCCCCATAATCCAAGGGGAAATGGTTAGCGACCTGCTAGACCACTTAGACACTCTATGGGTGTCTAGACAGTCTATGGGGCCAGATGGGATCAACCCAAGGGTACTGAGGGAGCTGGCAGATGTGCTCAACAAGCCACTTTCAGTCATACCATTTACCAGCAGTCCTGGCTAACCACGGAGGTCCCAGTTGACTGGAGGTTAGCAAATGTGACACCTGTCTACAAGAAGGGCCAGAAGGAGGATCTGGGGAACTACAGGCCTGTCAGTCTGACCTGGGTGCTGGGGAAGGTTATGGAGCAGATCGTCTTGAGTACCATCACATAGCATGTACAGGACAACCAGGTGATCAGGCCCAGTCAACATAGGTTCATGAAAGGCAGGTCCTGCTTGACTAACCTGATCTCCTTCTATGACCTGGTGACCCACCTAGTGGGTGAGGGAAAGGCTGTGGATGTCATCTTCCTGGACTTAGTAAAGCCTTTGACACCATCTCCCACAGCATTCTCCTGGAGAAACTGGCTGCTCATGGCTTGGACAGGCGTACTTTTCGCTGGGTAAAAAAACGGCTGGATGGCCAAGCCCAAAGAGTGGTGGTGAATGGAGTTCAATCCAGTTGGCGGCCAGTCACCAGTGGTGTTCCCCAGGGCTCAGTATTGGGGCCAGTTCTGTTTAATAACTTTATCAATGATCTGGATGAGGTGATCGAGTGCACCCTCAGTAAGCTGGCAGACAACACCAAGTTGGGCAGGAGGGTTGATCTGCTTGAGGGTAGGATGGCCCTGCAGAAGGACCTGGACAGGCTGGATTAATGGGTGGAGGCTAACTGTATGAGATTCAACAAGGCCAAATGCCGGGTCCTGCACTTGGGTCACAACAACCCCATGCAACACTACAGGCTTGGGGAAGAGTGGCTGGAAAGCTGCCCGGTGGAAAAGGACCTAGGGGTGCTGACTGACAGTCTGCTGAACATGAGCCAGCAGTGTGCCCAGGTGGCCAAGAAGTCCAACAGTATCCTGGCTTGTATCAGGAATAGTGTGGCCAGCAGGACAAGGGAAGTGATTGTCCCCTTGTACTTGGCACTGGTGAGGCCACACCTGGAATATTGTGTCCAGTTTTGGGCCCCTCACTACAAGAAAGACATTGAGGTGCTGGAGCGTGTCCAAAGAAGGGCAACAAAGCTGGTGAAGGGTCTAGAGCACAAGTCTTACAAGGAGTGGCTGAGGGAACTGGGGTTGTTTAGCCTGGAGAAAAGGAGGCTGAGGGGAGACCTTATCACTTCCTACACCTACCTGAAAGGAGGTTGCAGCGAGATGGGTGTTGGTCTCTTCTCCCAAGTAACAAGCGATAGAATGAGAGGAAACAGCCTCAAGTTGTGCCAGGGGAGGTTTAGATTGGATGTTAGGAAAAATTTCTTCACAGAAAGAGTTGTCAAGCATTGGAACAGGCTGCCCAGGGAAGTGGTTGAGTCACCATCCCTGGAGGTACTTCAAGATGTGTAGATGTGGTGCTTAGGGACATGGTTTAGTGGTGGACTTCGCAGTGCTAGGTTAATGGTTGGACTCATTCTTAAAGGTCTTTTCCAACTTAGGGACATGGCTTAGTGGTGAACTTGGCAGTGCTAGGTTAACGGTTGGACTTGATGATCTTAAGGTCTTTTCCAACCTAAACGATTCTATGATTCTATGATTCTAAGGGCTCAGCCCACTCCATGCAGACATAGCAGGCCAGGCCTGTGGTGCAGTTTCCCTGGCCAGCTCTCCGCAGCTCCTCTGCCAGGCAGGACAGCGACACAGAGTGGGAAAACTGGGAGTCCTAGCTGCTGGCCTAGCTTCCCTTCACCAGCCTGACACTGTGAGGCAGGAAAATGCCAAAAGGGCCTTAGACACAAGAACAAAACAGCTGTGCACATGCAGCCGATTCACGGAGTGGAGTAACAGCTGGACATGCTTGCAAAGAAAGCCACCGGTCTCACAGGCAGGGACCTGCCACAGAGCAGATGTGCCTGGGAGGGTTCAGAGGCATTCTGGAGGGCTGCAGCTAAGGTGGTCCCAGAAAGCAATGTGGACAGGATTAACGAAAGCGCTTCACCCGCATTAGTTCCTCTCCAAGAGCAATCATCTCCAGCAAGACAGCATTTTTGCCAGTTGTGTTCAAATTGATGGGAATTCTCCTGATCCCTTTAGGGGCTGTTCCATAAGAGAGCAATGTCACAGCAAGGAATAATTTTCTACTGTATCACCTTTCCTAATATCTAAATGTGCTCTTTCCCTGCATTGCTCTCAATACTCTCCACCCCTCTTGCCTGAAATAACTGCTCACTCATCACTGTAGTGGGTTTAGCTGTGCTGTATGAATCCAGAGAGATAAGAAACAATATTCCTTAGATAACAGCACAGACTCTTGCACAAAGTTCTTTCTTGTCTCAGAGTTCAGTCTGCACCCTTATTGAAAAAAAAGGAATGTAACAAAAAACCCCTCTTTGCAGGAATTACGTTAAAATGCAGCATGCAATATCATTAATGCAGTGCTAAGGACTTTTGAAATAGCGGTGGTGTTTCAAGTAAGATTATGGCCACCATTTTGCCCACAGGTGCCAATGTGTAGTATTTGAAACGATCTCTTTTTCTGTGCTTCAAGCAGCAATTAAGTATTGTGTTTCAAATACCACCACACAGCAATGGTGAGTAAATAATGGCTTAAATAAGAGTAGGAAAATGGTTTGTTTGCTTTTGCAGGACAATTTCAGCAGGACAATCTAACTCAAACAAAGTCCTAAACAAAAGTTACTGGAATTCCTGACTGACAACCTGAGTTTCATGTTAGACAAGGCAGATAATCAAAATTATCTCTCCTGGCTCTACAATCTTTAACCACTGATTTTTACCATGACTGTAAAATTCTGAGATTGAGTTTTTTGACTTCAGGTATAACATATTTGTTTAAATTTTTAACACATGGGAAAAACAATTGCAGCAACTACATGTGCTTAAACAACTTATTTCTGTAATGTGTAGCCTTAAAAAAAACAGTAAAACTCGCACTGGCAAATACATTGCAGGATTGAAATGTGAATTTAGGTTATTTTCTTGTTCTTCTGGTAACCTGGTTATTCCTCCCTTGAGAAGAAATGCAATGCTACGTATCCAGTACCCAGATGGATTCAAACTCACATCCTGTAAGCAATCTCAGAACATTAGGAAAAAGGTAATTGAATCATTTTTAGACCCAGTAATTAATTCTGTGGAACTCATTTACAGGAAACTCGGCTGCAGTGAAACTCTGCTTGTAGAGAAGAGAATGAAAGCTGCAAGGTGTTTCAATGCCAACTACTGATGCTTGTAAGTGAGCCCCTTCCCACAGGACTCAAGATTGCAATCCTGCCCCAATGTCAAAGCTTTTCAGAGTCAAGACAGCAGGACCAGGCCTGTGACTGAGAGGTTTTGTGGAGAAAATTCCATGACTTCACTACAACAGGCTCCCATTGTAATTCTTAATTGGTTATTTTGCTCTCTCAGCCAACCCTTGTTAATGTGAAATGATAACCTTGAACTGTGTTCATGGTTTAAGTATTATCCGAAGACCTGCACACAGCGTACAGGGACAAAGTCGGAAATTCTTTTGCACTTGTGTGAGGTCAGAATCAGGCTGATTCTGTCAGCCTGATCACAGCATCGCTGTAATCCAGCTGTTTCTGGGCCTTATCAAACATTAGATTAAGAGTTTGTGCGTGCCAGTCTGGAAATAGAGCTTACCGGCCTGGTTCTGCTACTTTTAGCCATGGTGCTATTACCTGATTTGCTCTGCTCAGCAATTCCTTTTGCATTTTCCAACCCAAAGCTGCTTCTTCAATGCTGCTTCACCCAGTGCCTGCTCTGTTTCCTTTCACAGCCTGTCAACGGTGCCCTTCAAGCCACCCCATGGTTCAGCTCCTCTCGATTGCTTCCGCTCCTCTTTTGAGCCCTCACGCCTCTCCCCAGCTCCCAGCTGCACCAAGGGTCCTGGTTCCCATGCGAGGTCCTCGCTCCCCATGCGAGGAAGGACAGGAGAGCACGGTGGAGTGAGGAGTCGAGCGATCCCTGTTGTTCACGGCAAGGAAGTAACGTGTGGCTCATCCTGGATTTGCCTGAAATGCTCCCTCATCAAACGACAGCCGGCAACCAGGCAGAAGGTTTATCAGGCGACAGTTACTTGGAATTTCCCACCCAGGCCCTACAACAAAGGCTGGGCCTTATGGGATTAAGAGTTTTGTTCTGTGTAATATGGTTAATAAAACCACTGCCCATAAATGGGGTGAGCTGGCTCCAGGTATTCTGGGCTGGGAACAGACTGCTGTGGGACACAAAAGGACCTTCGTCGGAGCACGTGTACAGGGCAGTACGTGCAGGATGGAAAGGCCCTGCTACAGCAGCCAGTAAATGTTATCCTAACAGCATAACAAGTTGGTTTTACTATTCTTCATGTCTTTTTTTTCATTAATTATTAATATTCAGTTAATACAGCAGCGAGCAGAATGTACCCACAGGTCTATCCATAAAGGAAGTAATTTACTGCCTGCTTTACAACAGTGCTGTGTAAACACTTGAGTTGCATTAAGTACTGCATTTCTATGGAAGTATTCACGTTCAGGTGAGCAAACACAACACTTTGGAGAAAACCAACCACTTTCAGTCCAGCCCCAGCCCGCATTGCTACCAGCCCGTGACAGTGTAAAAATAAATCAAAGTTGTTCATGAAAAAAATGAGGAACTGAAAATGATCCCAACACGCTTTTTAAAATTTGATGTTTCTATTATTTCCACAGGACTTATACTTTGTGCAGCTTGAATACAGCACTAGAGAGGGCCCGGCCTTACTCCAAAATTCTCACGGATTTCAGTCAGGCTCAGGACGGCCACCTGAAACCAAAAGGGTGAGAAAGGAAGCCCAAGGGACCATGATTACTTCCCAGCATTGGAGTGATTTCTTATAAATGCCTTAAAATACTCTTCAAAAATTAGAAGCATTTATAAATATATAATTCTACAATCCCTCTATTGTCCTGTTACATCTGCCTGTGTATAAGAGGCAGATTTTCCTCTATTCTTGTTCCCTAAATCACAGAGCAGGTTTCAAATGTCATTATTCAGTTTTTTCTTTCTCCACAGATTTCATGCTATTTCTCAAAGTGCAGTTTCACTGCCGAACAGCAAATGGAACTGACCCAGGCGGAGACTGGGATCTGCAAGACCCTCCTCAGATGTGCAGTGTTTCCTTGCCTTAAAGCCCGTATCTGAACTGTTCACTGGGACCCTGCGGCAAGGCATGGATCCCATTGTGAGGCTACCGACTTCCAGTTCATCCTTGAAACCAGCATGCTCCTGAATTCAGGGAAATTACAGTACTTGTTTAACCCTGTATGTATACTTACAAGTCTTGCTGAGCTGGAGCCTGCATAAAGCATGGGTCCAGCAGGCATTCCTGTACATGCTCAAGGATAATAGCTGACTAATCTGTATGGGGAGAGCTGACAGACAACTCCTAGTGCCTGTGATCTTCAGTAAAACTAATTTTCATCTTTAACATTTTTAAAATCATTTCAGCAGGTCTCTATACATCATCGTAAGTCACTGTGGCATACATACCGCCCTGTTTTCTTGCAGACATAGGAGCTTTGAATTTTTACTCTCTACCCTCCCACATTCCGGTGCAATTCCTTTCCTTAATGAGCATGCACACAAAATGACCTCTGTGTTCCCTTCTGCAAAATTGTGCACTGTTTTCCTGAACTCTAGAGCTCACATTTTCATGATAAAAGGTGCAATTATTTTCCTGTGCAGCAACATTTGCAACAAGACTGGCTTTGCAAACAGATTTTCAGCCTCTCATTAGGTTGACAAGAATTTGGTCAGCCTGGTAAGAAATCTTTTGCATGTGGTAAATTCATTTTATTTAAGCACCCCTTTGCGCCAGTCTTTTAAAAGAGCGTTCTGAATGCAAAGGCAGACACTACTGCTCAGTCTACCCTTCCCTGTGCATTACCAATTGTTTATTAATGAGGCAGGTAGAATCTGACTTTATGCAATTGATCATGAAAATGTCTTAACAACTGTAACCTAAAATTAGCGCCCTTCATGACTATAACATCATTCCCAAACCTCCCTCACTTACAAGCTATTCCTTAATGGTTACAGTTCATTCTTTGTCATTCTGGAGTCTCAGAAAGCTCTGAGCAGTGCACTATGCTGGCGACCAAGGCACTGGCAAGGCAGAAACTGGATCTATGTAATTCTTGAACAGGACTCACAGATCTTTTTTTCCCCCCACAGTAGGTGCGATTCAGCAAGTGCAAAACTTCACTGACATTCTTTGATGATGCCTTTGATTTGTGGTGGTAGCAAAACTGCTCGCTCCAGTAACCTACAATTATCACATTTAAGTGATAACACCCACACAAATCAACACATCCACTAACAACACAGTTTCACTCTTTTAATGTTGGGGACTCACTTGCATTTTACTTTCGGCACAGGTTCTGATTTAATTCCCAGTTAAGTCAATGAGAGCCTGGAGAATCTCTCGGTTTGCTTCAGTGATAGGGGATAAGCCCAGCAGTTAAGGTTTATTCTTCAAATATTAGCAGAAGTGCTCTGGTTATCAGGCAGTTGATATTGTTAGCTCAAAGACAATAAAATCTTTGCATCCAAATACAAGCTTTTGTGAGACCTTAGTTGACAGATGGATTTATAAATTGGTAATACAGTCTTGAATTTCTTCTTAAACTTTGGTTAATTGAAGCATTTGGAAAGTGTGGATATTTCCAAAACCACTCATTGAGGAACAATACTGAAATTACATTGCCTACTCAGGAATCTTACTGTTAGTGAACTCTGACTTTCCAATCATCGTAAACTGTCTTTAAATTAAGACTCTTATAAAACTGGAATCTTGTTTTGGTTTTGTTCGGATAAAGCAACTCAAGACACATGACATGGACAGAGCTAACCAGATATGAGGCAGATCTATACAAAAGCTGCAAAGCTTACTTTCTGCTGCCTCCTAAACTTTTTCCCCAGTAAAGACAATTTAGCAGTGGGCTTTATAAAAAATTCCATGGATCTTTATGCAGAGGGCATGTCCTCGAATATACTGAAATTCTTGAAAAGACTCTCATAGGTTTCAGTGGACTTGTAATCAGCTCTGAATGTGAGAGGCAAGAGATTCCTCAATTTCATTTTCTAGATACGATCAACAGTGACAGAAGCGTCCAGCTCTGTGAAATGTTGGGTAAAATTTTATAGTACGCTGTTGTATATGGCTTGATAGTGGTACAGATGTGACAGCCTGGAAACCCCTACAGCATAGAATATGCTAATTCCTGAGTGAACCGCCTTCTGGAAGAAGAAGATTTTCTTTTAATGAATTAATGGGCAGCAGATGCTGGGAGGAATACATTTCTCCAGCCTACTTTCAACAGTGCTTCATATGTAGAGTAAATACACATAAAGCATGATATACCTCTAAATATATGTATAAAAGACATATAGCCAGGATTGTTCTTTAGAAATTACAAAGCACTATCAGGCGACCAGTGGCATAACCTTTAGTTTAAACAATTCAATACTTCTGAGAGTAATTTTTAAGCCATAACATAAATAGGTTCTGAAATCCTACAACAGAAGTGGGACAAACAGAAACAGCTTCTGCAAAGTTTATATATTGCACTGCACTTGCCAAAAGCGTGGTCTAAATCAGGACACGGTGTGAACTAAACCAGTCAAAGTCCAACTAATTAATATTTTACTATAGCTGCTAGCAGACAAGACTGTAAAATCTCCTTCTTCGCCGTCTGTGGGCTTAGCATGTGATAGGCCTATCACCTGGCAGAAACCATCCAGGAGTCTTCTGGCTCAGGCTCCAGATTAACACAGATCTTGCCTGCGCAGACAAATTCCTGTGGGAGATGAAGGACTTACACAAATGACTATTTCAGGACCACACCAATATGTTGTTGCATTTCCAAGCCATCTGACTGCCAGAAGATGCACTGGCTGTAGAAAATGGGGGATTTCCCACGACACCTATCTCCCCGTGGCTTGACTTCTGCATCCTCCTCAGAGCTACATCCAAGAACTCCAGGGACGATGATTCCTGCAAGACTTAAGGGAGGCAATTAGCACTGCTTGTTCAGTCTCATGCCACATTCACCAAGCAATACTTGCAGTTCCATCTTTCTCAAAGTGCTGTCTTAGCGGAACAGAGTTTGGTGAACTGGAGAAACTTCCACACCCATGTAAGACCACCGGGCAATCAGATCTTGACACTACTTGCTGTTGAGCTTTTCAACCACGTGAAATGGCAACCTGGTCTTTTATCTTTACCAGTAGAGTTTTCTGCCCTCAGTCTCAGGTGCATACTAATGTACCAGCAGACCTACCGGAGACGTGAGGGACTGCAGCTGCTCAAAGCGTACAACATAATCACAAACTGTTTCTATAAATAGAGCATGCAAGTTACACATGGCTTTTATGGGCCGGGTGTTCTGAAGGCTATTCTTGAGTGGCACTGAATCCTGATAACATATTTAGCCCATTCGTTAAAAGCTCACAAAGTTCTTGTGCTATATGCCAAAAATAAATCTGCAGTGACCTGATCCATTGGACTCTGTGCCATCCCATCATGCAGGAGTGGGACTTGAGGATGCTCCTATCTAGAGGCCAAAATCAGCAAAGCTGAATTAAGGTTCTCTGAAAGATGGGAGACAATCTAGCTGCTTCCCGCAGGTTCATTTCACGGGTGTCAGGGGCATGCAGAGGTACCACTGCACGCTTTCACAACTCAACCAACACCCAAGGCAGCTGTGGTTGACGGCAGCTGGTCCCTCTCACCCCCTCCCCTCCTGAGGTTCATGCCTGAACCCAGCTGCATCTGCGAGCCTGGACGGACAAGCAACAGCAGCATCTCGGGACGTTTTCCCCCTTTGCACGGAGGGCTAAGGATGAAACCCCTGAAATATGGCTCTGACCCGCCCTGCCCGCAGCCCCCCGGCAATCCCACCCTCGGACGCTGCTGCCCTCCCAGCCCGCCCCGGCAGCCCCGCCGCCGGCAGCAGCAGCCCTGCGCCCGTCTCGGCGGGAGCCTCCCCTCAGCCCCGCCGCCATTTTGAGCGGGGAGCTGAAGGGCCCGGAGGTTGCAGAGGCCCTCGGGGCAGGGACGACCCGTGCCCCCCACACCTCCAGCGGGGCGAGGAGCCACCGCCTCCCTCCCGCAGCCGGCGAGGCTGCGATGGAGCCGCCCCCACCCCCGAGGGCTGCCCCGGCGGCGGCCGCGGCACCGGGCTCCCATCGCCTCCTTCCCCACGGGCCGCACCCCGCACCCCGGCCGTCACCCGTGTCACCCCGGGGCGGGGGTGGGGGAACGGCGGGACTTTGCCCTGGGCGAGCCGGTGCCGTCACAGAGGCGACGGCCAATGAGGCAGCGCGATTAAAATAGCGCACTATAAATAGCAGCCCGCGGGCGGCTGTCGGTGCTGCAGGGGCGGCGGTGGCGGCAGCGCGGGAGGTGTCGCCCCGCTCCCCGCAGCCTCCTCCCGGCCGTGGTGACCCCCGGGGGGCGGCCGGGGCTGCGCCCCCCGCTCCCTCGGGAGAGGCCCCGGGACAGGCCGCGACACTGCATCTCCCCTCAGGGAGCCGGTGGCTCTCCGTGCCGGCTTTAGTTCGTTTCTTCCTTTAAAGCGTGCTCTCCTCCTCTCTCTGAAGTAACCGAGGGTAGCCGGCCTCATGCCGTCGTGAGAAAAGCCGCTGTTCCTGGCAGGGGTTTCTTAGGCGTGCTCGTAAAACGTTTTTAAATGTTTAAGATTTGAGACTGGCTGTTGCCAGTGAAGAAAGCGGTGTGGCACAGCTTACCATGCTGGCCTGTATTCTTCCGTCTCTCCTCCATTAGTCTGAGCCGTGCTGCCACAGAAAATGGCGTCAGAGGGGTTACAGGGCCCGCTCCTTTCTGGGTAAGATCCTGCTGGAAAGGTGCGGGCCTGCCCTGCTTGGGGGTTACTGCTCAGGCCTCCCAGCCCTATACGGGCATGCACAATGAATACATAAACTAAAAGACTATCCACCAATGAAGAAACATCAGGTGAGATTTTCTTTTTATCCCCTTTCCTTCTGGGAAAGAGAGGGATGCATCACAGAGAGGTGAGTAGAGAACTGTATTAAAGTGAACATGACTGATAATGGAAGCAAATGGTCTTCTATTTGAAGATTCTTGCTTTATTTTTAATATATGTTCAGGAAAATGTTAAAAATACGCTGAGTTCCTGACTACTCTCAAGATTGCAAGTGCTAGAAGTGCAGCGGGTCACTTGGAAGATGTGTTCCTACTTGCTTAAACTATGCTGGTTTTGTGGAAATGCCCATAACACGCCTGTTCTTGGTCTGTGCTGTGCAATTGTTACACATTACTAATTGCACATACTGCATTGCTATTCTCGTATCAGATAAGGTATCTGCTACAGGATCACCAGTGTTTTTTGTTGTTGTTTGGTGGCTTTTGCTTTGTTTTTTGGTAAGACCTTGGTAAGATAATAAAGCATGCATTTGCTATTTGGGAAGATACCATGCAGTGTATCTTACATAATTTTATATATATATATATATAAATCCAGCTGAATTCCCTAAATATGAAGTTTATTCTCCATTTTTTTTTATACAGTTGTCACTGGATTCAAGGAGAGGTATTTACTGAAATGTTTAACATACCAGTGTGGGGGAAGAGGGATCATCAAATGAAATTATGAGGTGGCATGTTCAAAACAAGGTACCCTTTCACACAAAACACAATTAAATCTTGGAACTCATTGCTACAGGATGTCGGGGATGCCAGAAGTTCAAAAAGCAATTAGGCGTGATCATGGAAGAAAAAATCTGTGCAGAGATGTTCAATGCAAACATCTCTGATTCAGGAACTCTTTGAGGTGCAAATCTGCATCCTGCGGAAGTGTTTTGGGGAGCAGCCTCCCCTGTCCTCACTCTGTCATTAGGTGATTCCTGTTGGCCACTCTCGGAGATAGAGACCTGGGCTGGACTAGAAATGCTGCTGTTCTGACCCAGCATGGTCATCCCTATGTTTAACTGTCATTTCATTCAATGTGGTTTTTTCCCACAATCTTCAATCAATCATAAACTGCAATTCTTGCAATAAACCTTTGTGATGCATAAATGCTGTTTCCTTATGCTCCATACATCTCTGTTCTTTCTTGTCTGTTGCTTTGACTGGGGGATGGGAGGTTGCTTTGCTGTGTGTTTGTATAATGCCGCATTATCAAGTCGAGCACTGGTCTGTGCCTGCATTTCCTAGACAATTATTTGACAAATATTAATAATCTGTATTTCTGAAGATGGCCACAAGCCAAAAAGTTCGCTGCTCGTATAAACATCCTAAGCAAGGAACTGTGGAGCTCTAGTCCTCATTTGCTGGCAGAATTAGCCAGATGGGCCATTTGATAAAGCAATTAAAATACCAGCTATACCTGCCTAAAGAGTTACAAATTCCACGCTCTGCATTTGCAAGGGCTTGTATTTATTATCTTAAGAGCACTGGACCTGACCTTTCGAACCCGCTGACGCTGAAGGGTGAGATCAGGGGCCAGACGTCAGCCTGGCAGAACAGGCGTGGGGGGCTGCATGGTGCCAGCCCCAGCCTCTGCCCCGAGCCGCCCGCTGCACCCTCCCCGGTGAAGCCTTCCCATGGTTTTCCGGCTCCATGTCTGTGCGTGACCGTGCCTTCGGCAGAGAGGATGGGGTGTCTCTGAGGGGGCGTGGAGGGCCTTGCCAGGGGTCGAGCAGGCACCTGCAGAGCACTGTGCGCTGACAGCACGCTCAGAAATTGGAAATGGGGTCAGCGGGGCTTGGTCCTTGGATTTTTCCTCGTAGCAGGGAGATACGTTTGCCTTGTGCGACACAGGTTGCTCCTGTTCCAGCCTTGCTGCCGGAGGGAAATGGGTTGATGCACACATTTTCCACTGAAGAGTCAATTGTCCCTATTAATTTTTTTTTCCAAAGACAAGGCTAGTTTTGGTGCTCGGGAATGGAAATGCCCTGAGATCATATGGGGAACAGGAACATGATCATCCCATTGTATTGAACAAAATTCAGCACATATCTTCTGAAAAAGCCCCAATTCCTTTCCTGCCAAGGCAGGAGAACCACTATAGACTCTCATGCTCATTTTAAACATAATGGAAATGCAACATATCAGTCCTAGGGCAGGGGGGGAGCAACCCAAGGGGAAGACCCTTTCCCTAAGGAGAACTGAAGAGAGGAGGGGTGTGTGATTCTGCTGAGGAGTATCCTTGCCGTATGGATAGGATTTTATACCAGTGTACAGCTCTTGGCTTGGAGGCACAACCTCCCACGTATATGAGGATCCAGCTGAGGATGGATGTGGGTAACCCAGCAAAAGCCAAATGATAAACCTGTTGTTCTTCCTATTTGGCTCACCTGTGTTCCTGTTCTCTGCTGATTTGGCAGGGGATTGGAGAGAGCCTGCACACTGTCCTGGTTTCGGCTGGGATAGAGTTAATTTTCTTCCTAGTAGCAGGCATAGTGCTGTGTTTTGGATTTAGTAGGAGAAGAATGTTGATAACACGCTGATGTTTTTAGTTGTTGCTGAGTACTTCTTATGCTAGTCAAGGACTTTTTCAGCTTCCCATGCTCTGCCAGGCGCACAAGAAACTGGGAGGGGGCACAGCCAGAATAGTTGATCCAAACTGACCAAAGGGCTATTCCATACCGTATGATGTCATGCTCAGTATATAAACTGGGGGGGGGGTTGGCCAGGGAGCAGCGATTGCTGCTCGGGAACTGCCTGGGTATCGGTCAGCGGGTGGTGAGCAATTGCATTGTGCATCACTTGCTTCATATATCGTTATTATTATTATCATTATTATACTGTTACTATTAGCATTACTATTTTACTTTATTTCAATTATTAAACTGTTCTTATCTCAACCCAGGAGTGTTTCTCACTCTTACTCCTCCAATTCTCTCCCCCATCCCATCGGGGTAGGGGGAGTGAGTGAGCGGCTGCGTGGTGCTTAGTTGCTGGCTGGGGCTAAACCACGACACACACGTACAGAATGAGAGTCAGCACGTGCTTACAGAGGCTGACAATGGAAGCCAGTCCTGCTGCAAAGTCACATTTCCTTTATGCAGATGCCATTTGTGTTGCCGATAACCATGCAGACCATGGCTTTAGCAGCCCCTCAGAGGTAACAGTTTCATAAGATGAGCAGTTCTTCAGCAGCTGCTTAAAACACACAACTGCACCTTGGACCCAGATGCTTTGTGTAACGCTTTTCTCCAGGAGCGAGTTAGCATATAGTGTAAATAAAGACAATAAAACTGAGTTTATTCTTCAGTTGGAGGGCACAGCCCTGGAGGGGATGGGGTAGGTCACTGAGCGCAGTCCCACAGGACCGGCAGCGGGGATCAGGCTTCCATCCAGAAACTGCTGCAGAACGGTTATTCCATCTGCCCCGCGCTCAACGTACGTTTACACCATGTTGGTAGCAGGCCCATAGCCCCTTTCTGTACTTCCCAGTAGCTTTTAACAAACCTCAGACTGTTCGTAGATGTCCAAAGGTCACAAGTATGAGGTCCCGTAGGAAGCGAGGAGAGGTTGGGCGCACTGGCACTGCGTCCCTGTGGTTGCGGGGTTTTCCAGTCTCAAGTCCCACACTGATGCACTGCATGAGTTTTCTTTCAAAGACTCTCGCCATCAGTCCCCAAGTGCCTCTGTCTTAAACGTTTTTTGAGGTGTGGGTTCTTCTCATGTTCATATGGTGAGCCAAATGTTTCCTTTGAACCATTCTCATGAATGTACTTTGACACAGCCTGAGCTTCTGTTGCGTGCAAATTGCATATTCTACTTGTGTCTACGCATAGGTGCTTACACACAATAAAAAACCACACTTTCTTCCCTGGAAGCTCACACAAAGTCCATAGAGGAACAGGGAAAAGTTCTCCCGACTCCTGTGAGTTTCAGTTCCTGAACAAGGCCTGACTTTGGTACCCTCTTCATTTTCCTTTGGCTCATCCCAGCCATTCCCACAGGTGCTGCTGCAGCCCTGTACTGCCTGTGTGCGTGGCCAGGCAGCTCCTGCAGCCCAGGCACAGGGTGTAGGTGTGTTCCTGTGGAGCAGTTCATCATCCCAACTTTTGTAGGAACCCAGGTCATCCATGGCTGGGGATGGACAGGAGATCTTGCAGCTCAATGGCATTTGGAGGGCAGCAATGTTTTCTTGGAGTGGGGCAGTACCTGAGAGTCTTTGGAAGAGGAAAACTTTTGTAAATTGTCTAAAGGGACAGAGGTGGTAATCTGCCACACAGGAATAAGGGGAGAAACACAGAAAGAAAACAAAAATTGTACATTTATATTTTTATTTATTTTCCAAGAGAAAGATTTGTCTTTATTGACTAGTATCTCTTCAGACAGTGCTGATTTACAGTCAAATATAACTTTTTCCTTGAATCTTTTTCACTTAACAGAACCAGACAGTTGCTAACATTTAGGCAGTTATACAGTTAAATGCATTCACTTAGATTTGTAATTTTTACATTTTAATGAATGACATTTTTGCTCTTCATTTGATGTGTGAAGCTAGTGTTAGAGGGAAACTGCAATTCAATTCAAAATTCAGAAAACCACAATTTTTAAATTGTTTTGGAATATTGCAAATTATTATCTGGGCATGCTTACCAAAGCATACACTGGATCAATATTTATTAAACAAAGGTAATGCTAGCTGGATTTGTGAAATCCAGTATTAGTGAACTGATTGTTTGCAATGACCATGTTCTTAAGATTTTTTAAATTAGTAGATTTTTACGTCTGCCTGGAACAGAAAAATATCTTTCTCAGCTATTTCACTCATGGTCACCGAGCATGACATGTAACCTCAGTGAAGAAAACAAGCTTTGGGGCATCCCAGAACTAGTGTCAGTGCCAGCTTGCTCTGTCTCTGCCTGAAACCCTCTGCCATTGTCCCCAACAAGCCCCTGTAGCACCATGGTCCCAGGTGTCTCCCACAGCAAGTCCATCCTTGGCACTGCATGGAGCAGGGACCTGTGAGACTCTCAATAGGCACCTGTGAAGTGTCCAGTGTAAGGACCTTGAGGGCTGCTCTGGCAAGTCTGAATGCTTATGGGTTTGGCATTGCCACATCAGTAAAATACCCTTCAGAGGCAGCGTATACATCAGGAAGGATTGAGTTACTGAGGAATACACATCAGGGGTGACCAGCAGTGGATCCTTGAGCAGGGCAAGTGTGGTTCCCAGGCTGGAGCGGTCTCACACGATGAGCAGTGGGTTGTGCAGGCATAGATGCTGCCAGGCGACCTCAAGCACCAGCTCTGTGAAGAAGTAGGTTGACAGAGGCGGCTGTGCAGCCCCATGGAGAGCATGGGCCCATGGGGAGCGGGTAAACCCATGCTGGAGTGCTCTTCCCATATGAGGACTTTGGCAGGCAGCTTACAGGAGCATGAAGGTTGGTCACCCTGGAGTAACCTTGCTTCTCCTCCAGCCTCAAGACATTCACTTGCCACTGCTACACAGCAGAGACCCAAGGATCAGCTGTAACCCTGTCAGGTACACAACTCTTCTACCTCTCATTACCAACCAGCTCCCTCCCCATATGTCAGTTTGTCCCCACTGCACATTTCTAACTCTGCTTTGTGCGAATGTTTTAGTGCAAATGGAACGAAATGCAGCAGAACCTGCCCAATCACTGATCTGTCTGCTCGCAAGATGCACTCTCTGGGTCAGTGCAGTGCAATTTTTATGGGCATAGAAACAAGACAGGCTCCTAAGTAAATTCTGCTGCTGTTGCTATCTTTAAGTTAGGGCAAACTTAAATAATTCCCATCCAGCCAAAGGAACGTCACTGCTGGGCTGATTGCAGAGCACAGTAATGTCCTTCCACCAGCAAAGAGTTACTTGCAAAAGGTGGCTTGGGGATGGCCATTATAATCTTTTTCTTTTAAACTTGGGTACATCTTATCCACGTGAAGAAATATTTTTCATCAAATAAGCATTCCTGGTGCCCACACTGCTGTTATCATTAAACAAATACTGTATTTACGGAGGATGGAAACAGGTTTATGAATTTTTTACCAAACACAGCCATTACCTGTTGACAAAAGAACACACATTGCACCATACTTTAGGGCTAAAAGAATTGGTTCCCCTAGTCTTAATACATTTTGCAAATATACTGTAAGATAATTTTTACAGTGTAGTATTATCTTCATGCCACATTTGTCTTCTTAAGCACAGACTTTAAAGTATAGATATGATTTACAGGCTTGAATTCTGTTTGTAAATTCTAATGACGTAAAAATGGCACTCTCTCATACGAATGATGCTGCAGGAAAAAGATCTAAATGTAAGTTCTTACGTAACTTTCCCTAAGTACCCTCCACCTGCATTGTAGCAGGTGGAGGGTGAAATCCCAAGCAGCATCAGCTAAAACACCTTAGGCTAACCTTATAGTGTCTTGGTAATTTTACACCATAAACAATCAAACTCTTCACATTCTACTTTAAAAAAATTGTTGTTGTTATGAAACCAAGGGCATGTCTTTCTAGCTATGACTAAAACTGCTTTCTTTTCTACAGTTGTGCATAGTTCACATCACTTCAGGTAAGTGAGGACAGGGACTTCCTGTACAGGACTTTCAATGTTATGTGGAAATCAGATATGATGTACAAGCTTTTGAATTTCTCTTAAACATGGTTTTCGCCTTTCATAAGCCAGTATTCCTGAATTATTGCAATGGATACAATTAATTATTTTTTCTTATAGATATTTAAGAACAAAACTAATGTCACAGACAATTTAAATACAACAATTCAACATTCTCTAACTAAATTTTCCAGCTAATAAAGCACAAAGCAGTAGTGGCAGAAATGAAAATCTTCCAGTTGACCACGTCCCCCTTGGACAATTTCCAAAACAAATATTCAAGTCAGCATTCAGTTGCTTGAATCTTTTCACAAATATCCACAACAATCCTCTTAGTGGTGCTAAATCTCTTGTAAAGATATGACAAGACATCCAGTAATGAGTAATCCCTAGAACTGACATATAATATTCCACTAAAGAAGCTAAAACATTTACAGTTCTCACAAGCCACATCTTAATGTCATTTTTATTTATTTTCATCCAGATAAAGTTAGCCATAATGAGGCTGATTTATATGAAGTCATGACAGGAGTCTCCATCATCGTGGAAACAAAACTAATCTTGGTCCCATTGACTTCAATACCTAAACCAAATTTTCACTGCCAGCCTTTGACTCCAGTCTTGTGTGTCATCAACAGAAACCAAGCAATTGTTCTCAAACACTAACGGGCAGGTGTAGTGAGCATGGATTATTTTAATTTCCGATGGATGGCATATATTTGGATCCTTTTAGGAATGAATAATAAATGAAAAATATAGCACAGTATGTTGAATTACTGCAACTTAAAAACCAGTTTACAGAGGAATATTTCATCTTTCGAAAGTGTCCATGGTCTCCTAGCCTAGCTTTGACCTCAAACTATCTGGCTACACTCAAGTTTAACACATTCAAATCTGCTGATCCTCAAACGACCTCAAACTGAGTGTATTTGTTGGTGGTTACATCACATTACTTCTGATTTTCAACTACCTACAGAGAGAGGTAAATACCTGACACCTTCCCAGGGAGCTTTTCCATGTAAGCAAGAGCTGCCCTGATTATCACTGGACATCCTAGCCCAGGATGGAGGGAAGGCAGGGTCTGCCTGTGAAGCCACACACACAGGTGGTCCAGTGAAAAGTCTGGACGTCCCTTTTGAGGGTATGAGATGTGGAGCAGGTACGTGTCTCTTCAGGTGTCATTTCTGAAATCCCACTCTCAAACTGGGGTCTGGTCTCTCAGACCGGGGTTGGCACACGTGGCAGATAATGCTCTGAACCTGAAAAGCTTCAGAAACAGCAGCCTTCTCTCCGTTGCCTGTTGAGATGTCCATGTGAGGCTCTGTCAGGGCAGAAGAGGCAAATGTGATGATAGCTTTCCTGTTAGTCATTTCCCAGCGCCCTGCCGGCCCCCAGGCCCATCTTAGCTGGGTCTGTGCCCTCCACCTGTCCTGGGCAAGGGGGTGAGGGTGGCTGCTGGCATCCCCTCTGTATCAGACACATCAAGCCCCATGATGGTCTCTATAGGATGAACCTAACCCTCTGTTTCCTGCCACAACCATTTTGGTACAAGTCAGAAGGTAGAATTTTATTACTATTTCAGTTTTCAGGTTTTTGATTTTGACCTGAAGCTATGGAAAGTGTGTTTTTTGGTACCTCACCAGGTTGCATCAGTAAGCCTGATGCTGGTCTCCCGTTTACTCCCACAGCTGTACATTTAGGGAAGCCCGGTCCCTAAGCCTATCTCCATCCAACCTAGGGAGATAATGGCAAAAATATTTGTGCTGGTTTTGGCTGGGGTAGAGTTAATTTTCTTCATAGTAGCTATGTTTTGGATTTGTGCTGGAAACAGTGTTGATGATACAGGGGTGTTTTAGTTACTGCTGAGCAGTGCTTACACAGAGCCAAGGCCTTTTCTGCTTCTCACCCCACCCCACCAGCGAGTAGGCTGGGGGTGCACAAGAAGCTGGGAGGGGACACAGCTGGGACAGCTGACCCCAAGTGACCAAAGGGATATCCCGTACCATAGGATGTCATGCTCAGCATATAAAGCTGGGGGAAGAAGAAGGAAGGGGGGGATGTTCAGGGTCATGGAGTTTGTCTTCCCAAGTAACCATTACGTGTGATGGAGCCCTGCTTTTCTGGGGATGGCTGAACACCTGCCTGCTGCTGGGAAGCAGTGAATGAATTCCTCATTTTGCTTTGCTTGTGTGTGTGGCTTTTGCTTTACTTATTAAAGTGTCTTTATCTCAACCCACGAGTTTTCTCACTTTTACTCTTATGATTCTCTCCCCAGTCCCACCTGGGGGGAGTGAGCGAGTGACTGTGTGGTGCTTAGTTGCTGGCCGGGCTTAAACCACAACAACATTACACAACCCAAAACGCGCGATAAGCAGGAACAATGCTAGGAAGGGCTTCACACTGAATAAGCTCCACATGACAAATGCTAAATTAATGCCTGTAACGAAAACCACCCGTGGCCATGGTGCAAACTGTGGACAATAGGTGAGTTGCCAAGCCTGCCTTTGAGGGAAGACTTTAACCACAGGTGAATGTGTTTTCCTTTAGTGTTGTCAGTGACATCTGGTGGTAATATACAGTAAATACAGTTTAAATCTTTTTAAAGGCTATGTACGAGTTTAAATGGCTAATCCCAATTGAAGTATTTATAAAGTTGTATTTCCTCAAGTATACTTCTGTCTGAAAAAAACATATAACAACCGTGCACCATGCCAGGAATAAGGACTAACCAGGAGACTGCCTGTACACAACATGGTATTTGGTGGTGGTGGTAAACACTGGAAGCAAGGAAGCCACCGAAGTATTTTGTGTGTCTGAAAAGCGGTTGATGAACACCTGTTCTTTATTACTGTCAGCTATATATAGCTTTTGTAAGTTTTCCAAACCTCATAGCCCTTCCAAATCAATGAAGATGGCAACAATTTAACTCCCAATTTGAAATACATAATTTGAATAATAAGTATGACAAATTAAACAGGCCACCAGAGAAGGTGAAGGGGCTTAATACAGAGAACAGCACAATACAGAGGTGCTGCAAAAAGCTCCACTGGTAACTGATGGGTTGGGTTTTGCACAAAAAGAAGGAACTGTCATCAACAAGAGCAAGTTTAGCAGTGGACCACCAAGATGGCTCGTGCTGGAGCACCTGTCCTGTGTGGAGAGGCTGAGGGATGGGGATTTGTTCAGCCTGGGGCAGAGATGGCTTTGGTGGAGCCTGACAGCAGCCCCCCAGCCCCTGTTGGGGGGTCAGCAGGATGACAGAGCTGGGCTCTTCCCAGAGCAGGGGGATGAGAGACAATGGGCAGGAGTTGAAATAAGAGAGGTTCAGCTTGGGGTTAAGGAATCCCTTTCTTGCCCTGAAGTCAGTCAGGTGGTAGATGAGGTTACCCAGAGAAGCTGTGCAGTCTCTGTCCTTTCCAAGACCTGACTGGATAAAGCCCCAAGCTAAGTGATGAGTGGGCTGGAGTGAGACACCACGCACCCTGCCACAGCCGCTGTGGGGGCTGCCAGGGAGAAGCAGAGCACTCACCTGGACCCTATTTCTGTGTTCCCAATCCCTTCTTGGGCTGGACACTGTTTCCACAGGGGAGAGCATTTCTCAGCATTGTAGTTCTTAGCTGAAAGCAGCAGAACCAGTGGACATGGAAAAGTACCTCAATTTTGCACTTAATCTCACAGCAGACATTGGGGACAGCTTTGTTTTAATACCTTTTCTGAGGAGAAGTTCCTTTCTGCTTCTGCCTCAATTTTGCATCAGAAACTTGTTTCATACAGGAGGCATGCTTTGACAGTGCTTGAGGACCTCCACTGCTCCTTTTCCTACTTGCATGACCACACGTCCTCCTCTTTCTTCTTGGGTGAAGAATGGAGAGGTTTTCTGTCCAGAAAAGCACCTTTCTGACTCTGTATGTGCATCTCTCTTGTTGCTCTTCTGGATGCAGCTCTAGAAAGCAAAAGCTGCAAGACTTCATTGTGATTTTTAAACCTGACAATTAAGTCAGGCAAACATTATCCAAGAAGTGATCAGTAACATGACTTTTGTGAAGCCAAAACTAAAACTCAAAACCCAACTTAAAACATACACCAGGCATCTGTGCATGCTTTGATGCCATGTTCTCTGTAACATCTGTGGCTCTTCTTGAAAATGGTTCCTGAAAGAACATTTTACTCCACAGACTTCTGAAGGCAGCATCTAGGCCTTTAAGTTTCAGCTCACCTTGAAGAATAAACAGCTCTTGGAGGAGTTATTTGATAAGGCAAGTGCAAAAAAGGACACTGATAACATATCAGCTATGATGAAAACGTGTCTGTCTTTCCATAGCCTGTTCCTCCTGACAAGCAATGGCAAAGCAGAGACCTCTGCACCTGTTAGGTTTGGAGAATGATGCTCTGTTTTGAGCCCTGCCAGAAAGATCCTTGAGGCATGAGCACATCTGTAACAGAATGTGCTTGGGGCAGATGTTTAACATAGGGGTTTAATTTTGTTTTGTGAGTATTGTCATTTTAAACTTCTGGAAACAGTTCCTGTAGAAAAATCCTGCAATAATGTATTGAACCCTCTGCAACTCCCTGTGTTTCCACAGATGTATTCCCATATCAAATTAAGGAATTCGGCCCAGCAACCCCAGTCTGTGACATCCCCAGTCCGTTCTCATACCTGTGGAGCTGTCTGTGTGCTCTGGTGACTCCTCAGTCAGGGCACAGGCAGGCAATGTCCTCCCCAAATATTTCTGAGCAGTTGCCTATGAGGAACTTCACCAACACCATCACCAGCACACAGATACTGCAGACTAATTGATCTGCCCCAATACAAACAAAACACCATCAGCCACAGCTTCAGCCTCACTGTCCAGAGGGTCTGTGGGTGACAATGCCCATCGGGTGCCCCTTGCTGTCTGCATGCAAAGTATTCAGGAGCTGTGATACAACGTAGGGGACTGCAAGGCAACTGCTACTTTTGCTCAGAGGCGGTGAGATGAGGGGCAGCCTTGCCCGTCACACTGCAGGCACCTGAGCTGAGGGCACCCCCAGTGTCCAGGGGCACTGTCTTGTTCAGCTTTTGCAATGGCAGTGGGATCCCCATGGATGGCTCTGAGCTGCCCCGGAAAGAGTGGCTGCTTGGTGAGTTCAACACACCTTGTCATTCATCTCCTTCTGCGCTTCCAATGGGAGCGTGTCCATGTCTGGGCTCAGCATATTTGGGCCAATGCAGATGGCCAGATTGCTGGAGTCCATCCTGTTGGTCTCGGCGTTCTGGCTGATGTGGTGGAGCAGAGACAGCAAGTGCTTGAGCAAGACAAGGTTTGGTCTAGGCAGTTTGTCAGACACCCTGCATGAACACAAACAAAATGTGATGTTAATTCATGGTGCAGCAGCCGCTGCTTCTTTATTTGAGCAAGTCTCAATTAAACTCAGACAGATGACGCTTCCTCCAGAGAGAGGCATGCGTGTGCTTTTTTTCAGTGCTTAGCAGAAGTATCATTCAGAAATCCCCAATGGCAGCTGAGCATGTGGTTAATTATAAGATCTTGAATGGCAAGGCCTTGACTGCATGACAAGCATTACAGCAGTCCATGTCCTTGAGTAGATGAGATGGCGTCAGGAGATGTCACTGGAGGCTTCCCAAAGGCACGTGAAAGCCTGCGGTTGTGCTGTGCATCTTTCAAAGCACTCCCAGTCAGCCTCCACATCTGCTCTTTCTAAAGAGCAAAACACAGTCGTAGTCTCCACGTGCCCAGCTCCACCGCCAGCAGATGTGAAGGCTCCCTGTCAGTGCCTGTCCCACGGCACAGTGACTATGTTAGCTGAGACAGTGCAGCCTCTATCCTCTTCCTATGCTAACCGTTTCATAGAGCAATCTCAAATAACTTGAGGAAGTGCTGCTGCTAGAGCCCTCTAGACCAAACCCCATGGAGCAATAGCAAGCTGATAGAAATGACAGGCTTTTTAGTGAGATTCTCAATTTCAGGAGACATCATTGGCCTCTGCCAGCCACTCCATCACATTGGGGCTGATTGCAAAACTTCCTGGTTGCAAAACTTACTCTTTCAATTCTTCAATTTTTTCCTGCTTGCTTGGCTTCTCCAGAGCTTGCATCCACTTCTCATAGAGGTCGGCCGACAGGAGTTTGGAGGGAATATTTCGGAGGAAGTCCTGCAAGGCCAAGAGATTTAGATGAGGTTTTGGATACTACCCCTGAGCACACAGAGAGCATCACTGTGACTGGGGCTGAGGAGACACAGAAATGAGGTGGGCAGTTGGGTGTGGGTCTGGGCCTCCAGAGGGGCTGCTGCTCCCCGGTGCAAGGGTTTGGCATGTGGCCGCTGTCTGCACAGCTGGGGTTGGGCGCTGCAGGGTGCCTGGCTACTGCAGAACGCGTCAACTGCATTTTTTTGACCATTGAGGTAAAATGCAGTCCTAGATGTCTCAGCTGGAAGGAAATAGTTTTGACTTTGTGTTTGATAAGAAGTCTTCCACCGCTATGGTTTTCACAAGAAGCCTTCCACCCCTGTGGGTCTGATAAGAAGTCTTCCACCTCCCCATAGGGCTTCTCCTGATGTCCACCGCTGCACTTTGGCTGTGCACCCACAGTGGCACAGGTGAGGCCCCTGAGGTCTGCAGGTCCTGGTCCCTGCCCAGAGCCACCGCAGCATCCATCCAGTGCGTGTGGGTGCAAAAGGGAGAGGAGAGGAGACAGACGGAGACGGCGCTGCAGGCACTAGATGGCAGGACAGGCCACAGCAATCCTGCACAGGGACATGTAAAAAGACACTGATGTCACCTACTGCACATTGCACACCCTGCACTAGTGACATCTGTCTGGACATCCCTCCTCTGCTGAACCCCAAAGGCAGCGACCTTTTGCAAAATCTACTCATAACGTGAGGAGCCAACACTTGGGGTCACCGTACACAGTCCACACTAAGATCACAGACTCAGGGAGTGGTTTGGGTAGGAAGGGACCTTTAAAGGTTATCTAGTCCAGCGCCCCTGACATGTCCACATGTCCCCTACTCAGTCCACACTAAGATCCTGGGTTTCAGGGCTTTCTAACTGCAGCTGCAGAGTATTTCCACACCATGTCTTAGACCTGAGCTGAACCCTTTCAAAAAGTTCAGCAGAACTGTTTCAGCCTGTCCTTTGAATGAGATTGGAGGAAAAATACATTTCCCTGCCTATATTCAACCATCTTTTCAGACGTCCCAGTAAGTAACCCTTGTCACCTCCTTGCTATGGAGCCAGGTTTTGGTGGTTTAGCTTTGCACCACCATCATGTGATTCCTCAGCCAGGAGGTGAGAGAAATGGTACAGCACAGCTCCAGCACACTTTGTGAGAGTGAAGCGGAGGCTTTAGCACACAGATAGGCAGGATGCTGGAATTCTGCTTTGTGTTTTGTGGTTTTCATGGAAATCTTCCTGCAATTTTCAGGAGGAAAAAGGAAGCGGCAGAATCAAACTGCTGAAAACCAGAAGTTATTCTCTTGAGCAGATCCTCCAAAAAGTTTATATCCCACATGGGCTCCAAAATACCTGGGGAAATTTTCAGAAGAGCTCAAGCTTCTGGCTGCTTTGAAAACATGTCCAGGGACACTGTCCATGTGGAAATCCAGTCCCACAGCTCACTGGAAATGACAGGGCACCCCTTTCTTGCTACTGCTTCACATCTGAAATCAAATACACAGACACAAACCCAAACTGCATGTAGAGCAGACTTGTATAAAACCAAACAAAACACTCAACAGCCACCTGAAAAATGTATGCTGTGCTTTGAACAACACAGATTATTGTGGGCTCATTACCAAACCCTATGTAGGGAGCAACCTTGTTCTGTTTGCACACCACATTAAACTCATTTAGTTTGCAGTCCCAGAGGTGCAGCTGATGATTCATCTCCTCCAGCACCTCTGGCTGCTTTCCCAAGAGCAGAGCTCCTGGCACAGACCTGACACCACTCCTGCCCCAGTCCCTGCTAAGTAGCTACCTACATAAAGCGCTAACATTTTCTTCTCATGGAGACCTGGAAGGAGCGCTCAGTAAACATTCAGCTATAGATTGTGATATGTACTTGTAGCAATGTTTCCAAAAGGAATGCATTTCTGCTCTCTTGCTGCTCAGGATCCACCAGCAATTCCTCTGGTGCTCTTTGGTCTAAAACGACAAATATTGCCTCATTTCATGCCACCTGGCACCTGTTTCCCTCCAGACCATGAGTCTGGACTCTTTTGCAAGCAGCTCTTGCCAGTCAGGGCTGGGGACAAGAAAAAGATGCAGATGTGCCTCTTTTCCGACGTGTACAAACCCTTCAAGACACAGTTCCTGAGCAGTCACCGTGAAACATCCTGGTGTATGCAGATCCACAGCATTTGCAGTCCCCAACCTGCACACAGCAGCTCAGGATATGATCCATGACATAGCCCTACTTCGTCAGCTGACTCGAACAGAAACATCTGTCCAGGGATGACATGAACTCCAGGCTTGGAAATAAACCCCAGGAGAGTCCCTCAAGAACAACTGGATGACTGAACAAACCAACCCAGGTGCAGGTTGCCTCACCCACGCTGCACTGTGCCAGCCATCAGTACTTGCAGGCAGCATTTCTCCCAGGTGCAAAACTTTCCTGTGGCCCAATGCAAGAGTCATGTGCTCTCTGGTGCTAAATCTTTTCCCAAGCAGAGACCCATTGGGCTGCACAGGAGCACATATAACCCCCCGGTCCCACACACACATTAAGACAGACACTCATTCACTGTGGGGTCCCTGCCAAGGGCTCGATAGATCACACTTCCCAGCCCTCTGATCGAATCCACAGAGCTTGACAGCAAACAGCACACAAACAAGAGGCTGCACATCTTTTTTGATAAAAGCTCAGGGAAAGGAGGATTATGGTGTTTGTTTTTCCAAGCCACTGTTACGTGTGCTGAGGCCCTACTTCCCAAGGAGTGGCTGGACATCTGCCTACTGACAGGAAGTCGGGAATGGATTCCTCTTTTTGTTTTGCTTGTGCACACAGCTTTTGCTTTTCTTATTAAACTGTCTTTGTCTCGACCCACAAGGGTTTTTTATCTTATTTTCACCCCCTGTCCTGCTGAGGAGGAGGAGTGAGAAAGCATCTGGGTGGGCATCTGCCAGCCAGCCAAGATCAACCCACCGTCCTTTTTATTGCTGCCCAAAGTGGGGCACAAGATAATGACAATTTTGATCTGGGTGTACTATAGCAGTGGTAGCTGTTAATTGGCAGGCTTCTGCACGGGTCACGGAGCTTGCTTGATTTGCTGTGTAACAGAGCCTAGGGCTTGTCAGCAGCTGCTTTCAGCTCCTGCTCTTTGCTTCACTGCTTATCTCTGTGTTTAGCTGCGCCTGGGACCATTCTGATAAAAGCAGCGGCCATGCACTTGGCCCTGGCACGGGTACCACTCCTATGCCAGGAGGGCTGTCCTGTGGAGAGGTGAGGGATTGCACCTCCCTCTTCCCCTCTGGGACTGACGTTGGCTGCCTTTGTTGCATGGGCTCCAGAGGTCCTCACATATCCATATCTAAGCTGCTTGATTAATGTTGTCTTTTTGTCATGTGTGTGTGTGTAGAAACTGGTTTTGATCTGATGTTAAGAGGAAATAGTTTGTCGGTGAGGTGACAAGGAAATGTGCCTTTAGGCCATCGATCCCTGGGTGGCAGGGTGTGTGGCAGGACTTGGGCAGGTGCCTGGGGTGGTTATCACTTCCCATAGCCTGGGATCTTACACCTCTATAGGCATGCAATCCCATTGAATTGGCACACTACTTGGTGGAAGGGTGCCTTGCCTACCCCAGTGAAACCCAGCAGTTCTTAGCACTGCACTGGGGCTTTCCTTGTGCCTCTTGAGCCTCCCTTCAGCACCATCAGAGGAGCATGGTTGAGACAGGGACCCAAGCCACATCTGGGAACACCATGGATAAGATAGAGACCCAAACCCCAACTACAGTAATTGCCCTAGTAGTCAAAAAGAAGCACTGGATGCAGAGGTCAATGGGTCCATACCATCGATTAGTACAGGAGGAAGAGGAGGAAGTGAGAGAAATCACCCCAGAGGCGGAAACTAGGTGGTCCCTAACCTTGGGCAAAATTCAAGGTATGCTGAAAGATTATAGACACCAGCCAGGCAAGCAGATTGCTGCCACTACCACTGAAGAAGGCATCCAGTATCTGAGAGGATTAGCAGTCCTGGAAAGTCTTCTGCAGTGAGCTGGGTGCCAACCAGGTCTCCAAAGATCTGGATGATGTCCAGCATACACAGGCATGTGCAGAAGGGTCATCCGAAATGCACCAGCATTATATTCCAACCCCCTGGTGATGATGGATTGACCAGACTTCGATAAACTAACTGTAGAGAGAGTGTCCCACTGGCTCCGATGTTTTGAAGAAAACCTGTCTCCCTCCTTGTCCTCACAGGCCAGCGTCTCAGCTGTCAGGGGTGCCCTGCAGACCCAGCTCTGCCCCGGCCAGAGGGGAAGGGAGCCCAGACACATGCTGCGTGGCACTCTCTGGTTCCTCCTGTGTGACCAGGGAGAGGACATGATGAGCCCACCTCCAAGTTAGGAGCCCATGTACGCAAAATGAAGAGGAAGACAGCTAATAAGAAAGGCCATCCAAGACGGCTGTCAGTTCAGCTGCTCTTGAGACGGTAGAAGGCAGCCAGTCATTGCCCAGGTATAGAAGAGGACTAAGAGTGCCTCCCTTGATTTTGGTGAAGGGACTTCTGGTCTGACACTGCAGTGGTCTCCAACTGGGAACAGAGGGTCCCTGCCTTTGGCCAGGAGGAGGAAAGGGATAAGCCTGTTTACTGGACTGTGTGGATTTGATGGCTTGGCACACTGGATCCACAGAAATATAAAGCTTTGGTAGACACTGTGTGCAGAGTGTACCTTAATGCCATCAGGGTATGGCAGGCAGGAATCCATCTGGACTTCTGGATTGACAGGGGGATCCCAACAGCTGTCTGTTTGGGAGGCTGAGGTGAACTTAACTGGGGACAAGTGGCAAAAGCACGTCATTGTGACTGGCCCAGAGGCACAGGCCCCTTGGCATAGGCTACCTCAGGAGAGGGTACTTCAAGGACCCCAAAGGGCAGTGATGGGCTTTTGATGTAGTCACCATGGATTCAGAGAAGGTTAAACAGCTGCCTACCTTGCCCAGCCTCCTGGAGGATCCCTGCGTTGTGGGGTTCAAAGAACAGCAGGTGCCAATTGCTACCACAGTGGTGCATCACTGGCAATATGGCACCAACCAAGACTCCCTGGTTCCCATCCATGAACTGATTCATCAGTTGGAGAGCCAAGGAGCAATTAGCAAGACTCAACCAGCCATCCATAGTTTGCTTTCATGTGGAGGGTTGTCCAATGCACCTGGAGCTGACCATACCAGGGAAGCACAGTCCTACCATTTGTCATGGACTGATCCAGATTGCACTGGAACAGGGTGAAGCCCCTGAACATCTGCAGTACATCAACAACATCATTGTGTGGGGCAACAGAGTGGAGGAAGTTTCTGAGAAAGCCAAAAGGATAATCCAGATCCTTCTGAAAGCGGGTTTCACCATTAAAAAAAAAAAAAGCAAGGTCAAAGTACCCACATGAGAGATCAAGTTCTTGGGAATAAAATGGCAGGATGGACGTTGTCATATACCTACAGATGTGATCAGTAAGATAACAGCTACGTCCCCCACCAGTTAACAAAAAAGAAACACAAGCTTTTCTAGGTGTTGTGGGTTTCTGCACAATGCATATTCTGGGTTACAGTCGGCTTGTAAGCCCTCTTTATCAAGTGACCCGAAAGAAGAACTGTTTTGACTGGGTGTCGTGGTTTAGCCCCAGCCAGCAACTAAGCACCACGCAGCCGCTTGCTCACTCCCCCTACCCCGATGGGATGGGGGAGAGAATTGGAGGAGTAAGAGTGAGAAACACTCCTGGGTTGAGATGAGAACAGTTTAATAATTGAAATAAAGTAAAATAGTAATGATAATAATAACAATATAATAATAATAATAATAATAATAATAATAATAATAATAATAATAATAATAATAATAATAATAATAATAATATACAAAGCAAGTGATGCACAATGCAATGGCTCACCACCCGCCGACTGATACCCAGACAGTTCCCAAGCGGTGATCACTGCTCCCCGGCCAGCCCCCTGCCCAGTTTCTATACTGAGCATGATGTCATATGGTATGGAATAGCCCTTTGGTCAGTTTGGGTCAGCTGTCCTGGCTGTGCCCCCTCCCAGTTTCTTGTGCACCTGGCAGAGCATGGGAAGCTGAAAAGTCCTTGACTAGCATAAGCACTACTTAGCAACAACTAAAACATCAGTGTGTTATCAACATTCTTCTCATTCTAAATCCAAAACACAGCACTATGCCTGCTACTAGGAAGAAAATTAACTCTATCCCAGCCGAAACCAGGACACTGGGGCCCTGAGCAACAGCATGCTCTTGAGCAGATCAACCAGGAGATAGCTCTTATACTAGCCCTTGGGCCTGTCTGTACAGGACCAGCTGTGTAAGATGTGCTCTACACTGCAGCTGGGGAGCATGGCCTCACCTGGATCCTCTGGCAGAAAACACCAGGAGGAACCCGAGGTTGACCTCTAGGGTTTTGGAGCTGGGGGTATTGAGGATCTGAAGCCCACTATACCCCAAATGCAAAAGAGATACTAGCAGCATATGAGGGAGTTTGAGCTGCTTCAGAAGTTGCTGGCACAGAAGCACAGGTCCTCTAGGCACCAGGATTACCTGTGCTGCAGTGGATGTTCAAAGGAAGTATCCTCTCTGCATATCAAGCAACTGACACTACGTACAGTAAGTGGGTAGTGTTGATCATGCAACAGGCTTGAATGGAGAACCCCAATCACCCAGAAATCCTGGAAGAGATGATGGACTGGTCAGAAGGCAGAGATTTCAGAGCACTGCCCAAGGAGGTGACTCCTGCCCCAGAAGCACCACCGTACGAGTTATCAGAAAGTGAAAGGCAGCGTGCTCTATTTACCAACGGATCCTGTTGTGTTGTAAGAAACCATTGGAAGTGAAAAGCTGCTGTGTGGAGTCCCACATGACAGGTTGTTGAATACTTCTCTGTATGTCAAGGAACAGGGTATAGTGGTTAATGAGGATGTATAAACCTGACTGTTGAATGTAAAGAAGGTTCAAGTATGTAGTGTAAGTGTTGCTAAGAGAGGACTTCAGGAATGAGAAGCAGATAGAACAGGATGGCCAGACAATACCTAGATGTATTAGAGAATGTGGGAACTGAGCATGACACAAATGGTATGGAATTAGGGATGGAGATTGTGCTGGGTCTGCCTGGGCCAAAGTTACATAATTAAATTTCCCCATCACAGCCTGTATGGTGCTGTGTTTGCATTTGGGGCTAGAACAGTTTTGATAGCACACCACTGCTGAACTGTCCTGGTTTTGGCTGGGATAGAGTTAATTTTCTTCCTAGTAGCTGGCATAGTGCTGTGTTTTGGATTTAGTAGGAGAAGAATGTTGATAACACACTGATGTTTTAGTTGTTGCTAAGTAGTGCTTATGCTAGTCAAGGACTTTTCAGCTTCCCATGCTCTGCCAGGTGCACAAGAAACTGGGAGGGGGCACAGCCAGGACAGCTGACCCAAACTGACCAAAGGGCTATTCCATACCATATGACGTCATGCTCAGTATATAAACTGGGGAGGGGTTGGCCGGGGAGCAGCAATTGCTGCTCGGGAACTGTCTGGGTATCGGTCGGCGGGTGGTGAGCCATTGCATCATGCATCACTTGCTTTGTATACTATTATTATTATTATCATTATTATTATTATTATCATTATTATCATTATTATTATTATCATTATTATTATTATTTTGTTACTATTATCATTACTATTTTACTTTATTTCAATTATTAAACTGTTCTTATCTGAACCTAGGAGTTTTCTCACTCTTACTCCTCCAATTCTCTCCCCCATCCCATCGGGGTAAGGGGGAGTGAGTGAGCGGCTGCGTGGTGCTTAGCTGCTGGCTGGGGCTAACCCACGACATGAACAGTGCTTGCATGGTGTCAAGGCTTTCTCTCTCTCTTCCCCGCACCCCCAAAACAAAGTAGGCTGGGAATGTGCAAGAGTTTGGGAGGGGACACAGCCAGGACAGCTGACCCCAACTGACTGAAGGGATATTCCATACCACATGGCGTCATGGTCAGCAATAAAAGCTCAGGGAAAGAAGGAGGAGGGGGGGAACATTTGTGGTTATGGCATTTGTCTTCCCATGCATCCATTAGGTGTGCTGAGGCCCTGCTTCCCAGGGAGTGGCTGGACATTGGTGAATGAATTCCTCTTTTTGCTTTGCTTGCATGTGCAGCTTTTGCTTTTCTTATTAAACTGTCTTTACCTTGACCCATGAGGTTTGGGTATTTTTTTCTTTAATCTCATTTTCTTCCTCTGTCCTGCTGAGGAGAGGGAGTAAGAAAACATTTGGGTGGGCATCTGGCAGCCAGCCAAGGTTAACCCACCACACTCACGTGCACATACATACTCACAGGCTTTGTACATATGTTTATATACCTGAACATACACACGTTCTCCTCCAAGCTAATTCACTTAGTAACAGCAGGCAAAGAAAACCAAGTCAGCTTTTCAGATGGTGAAAATAAATTTGAAATAAACTTCAGGTTGGAGAATTGTTATCAAATCCTTTAACTAATTGTTATTATTACTATATTTCATAGAGCTTCCAGGGGGGTAAGAGCGAGCAGCGTTGACTGAATGTCAGTGAAATGCTGTCCCTGCCCCAAGGAAAACCCAGGTGCTGGCAGAGGTCCTGCACCATTCAGGTGGTCCAAGCAGTGCCATTAAGGACACCTGAGGGGTAGCTGTCACCAAAAGTGATGGTAGCAGAGTCTGGATCTCACTATGTACAAGACGTGGCAGATGGAGTGCAAAAGCAAACGGGCTGGCTAGCAGCAGGCACTTTAGTAATGAAGCATCACAGGATCTCACAGGCTTCTCTCTGATTTTACTGGGCTGTGTTCCAGAGTGCGTTTTCACTTTTTTTTTCTTAAGTATCTGCAAATGAAAGCCTGCTAAGCTCTTGGAAAATATAAGTGTCTCTTTAACTTCTTGGTCTCTTACAAATTTCACATAGCGATTTTTTATTATCTTAATTGGTGACTGCCTGTTTTAAATAGGCATCACAGTTAATCTTAAACTGCTGACACATATGAGGCTTTGTGCAGAGCAAAACATGGGGGTTTTTTTAGCATAAGCACCAGAAGAAACATGAATTATAAGAAATAAAGCGATCACGTCTGCAATTCTGATTTTCATTTTCTTCCTTTCATTGTAGTCTTCAGTTACGACTTTGGAAATTCTGCAATATTTTACATGCAGATAGGTCCTGGCCAAGACATTGAGTGAGCTTAGAAAAGAAGTCTTCCCTTCGCAGTGATCTGGAAAACATTTCTGATCTAAACAACAATAGGCAGAAAGCAATGGTCTGTCTTCTCTGAAGGCCTCAAGCCTTAATTTTATCTGTCCAACTTGAGCTAATATCAAATAATAAACAAATATGTAAATGTAGAAATCAATCACTCCTGATCATGTTGTCTGGGAACATATTGCAACTTCCACAAAAGCTGGCCTGCGTTCATGTCCTGGAGGGCTTAACTGAGCCTTCACAACAGTTGCACTGATGATGCCAAACCTCATGTAACTTCCCCCTTGATTTTTGCAAGCTGCCAGAGGGTGTCACGGAGGGAACCCAGCACCTTGGAAAGAAGTTTTATTAACATTTTATACAAGAGATGCACTCAGCAATAAAGCTGAAAAAACACAAGGGGAAAAAACGCCAAACAAACGCAAAAGCCCCTGGAACTCCCTGGATCGCACAAAGCCAGGAAAGGGAGGGAAATACTGGCAGAGCTAGGTGGCTGATTTGCAGTGGCCGACCGTATGCAAGCAAGGGCAGAGCCATTGTGGTTAGATGCAACTTTTGCGGGAGCCGTATCTACCTGCCCTTTCAAGGGACCTGAGTGGTTTTGAAAGCTGCTATATTTGCTGGGTTCTTTTTAAGGACTGCATTGTGGACAGGCAGGAACACGGTATTTCATCTCTCTCCTTCCGCAAGGACAAACCGGAGCTCTTAATAACCAGCTCACATTTGACAGGACTCTTGTCCTTCTCATGGGGAAGAGCAGTTCCTATGCTTTTTCCTAGGTGAATTACCATAATCTGGACTGCAAGAGGTAGTGAGTGTCCCATCTGGAGGCAATTCATCACTGCTTGAAACAAATCCTTCAACTTTATCTCTAGCTGCCAAGTAGCACAGCTCAGTTAGACAGGTCACTTGTAAAATATGATGGTTAAATACAGGCAGGTCTGTGGAAGAAATACTCCACTTGGAACTGATAAAGCTCCCCTGCACTTCAGCCGCTTCGATTTCAATACGAAGATGGAGCGTGTTGGGTAGTAGAAAGTCAATCCCAGTTGTTTACAAGCCCCGTGCAATTCTTACCTCAGTTAAAAGGGTGATTCCCCAAACCTGTGCCCAGGAGGCTGCTGAGGATGCATTTTACAGACCAAACCAGGTGCTTGTGGGGATGATGAATGCATTACAGAGTCATAGAATAATCATAGAATCATAGAATGGTTTAGGTTGGAAAAGACCTTTAAAATCATCCAGTCCAACCATTAACCTAACACTGCCAAGTCCACCACTAAACCAATTAAGGGTAGAGCAATAATTTCATATTTCCTGGCTTGGTGGCTGGATTATTTTTTAATGAAAGTAAAACTAGGAATCATTAAGGTTGGAAAGGATCTCTAAGATCATCAGTCCAACCATCAACCCAACACCACCATGCCCACTAAACCATGTCCCAAAGTGCCACGTCTACCCGTTTTTTGAACACTTCCAGGGATGGTGACTCCACCACCTCTCTGGGCAGCCTGTTCCAATGCTTGACCACTCTTTCTGTGAAGAAATTTTTCCTAATATCCAATCTAAACCTCCCCTGGCACAACTTGAGGCCATTCCCTCTCGTCCTATCACTAATGACTTGGGAGAAGAGACCAACACCCCCCTCACTACAACCTCCTTTCAGGTAGTTGTAGAGAGTGATAAATCATAGAATCATAGAATCCTAGAATCCTGTACCTCCAGGCCAGTGACGACACAGCCCCCTATCCCTAATGTCCCTCGGCCCCATCCCTCATTTCTTCCTGCCTGATGAACTCAAATTTGGGCCGCAAGTTCCCCAGCAGCCAGTGCTCGTTGACACCCTACGGTGTCACTTTCGTACCTGCCGCGCTGTCTTCGTAAGAATCCTGGCAGGGAGGGCTTGGCTGCGCCGCCAATAAATAAGCAGCCGTGAAAGGGGCTTTGCAAGCCACTTTTCATTTCTCCCTACGCCTATTGATTTTTGGCCCCCTTTTTCCGGCGAGAAGCCGGGGACCCCGGCAAGCGGGGCAGCGCCAGCGCCCAGCTCGGCACCCCGGCGCTCCGTCCCCTCGGGTTTTGCTGCCCGGGGAGGGAGCGGCTCCTCCCTCGGCGGGGAGAGGGGCGGGGGGGAGCCGGCAGCGGGGTCTCCACTCGCTGCGGCTCCGCGCCCGAGGCGGACCCGGAGCCATGCCGGGGCCCCGGGCAGGCGGGGCGGCGCGGCGGGGCAGCGGCGGGGGCAGCGGCGGCGGCGGCGGCCGGGTCCCCCCGCCCGAGGCGGTGAGTGCGGCGCGGCGGGGCGGGAGGTGCGGAGCGGGGCCGGGCCGGGGCGGGGGCGGGGGGCAGCACCCCGCCTTCCCCGGGGTGAAAGGTGGTGCGGGCTGCTGCGGGTTATTGGGGGGTAGGGGCTGCTGCGCGTTATTGGGGGGTAGGGGCTGCTGCGGGTTACTGGGGGGTAGGGGCTGCTGCGGGTTATTGGTGGGTAGGGGCTGCTGCGCGTTATTGGGGGGTAGGGGCTGCTGCGGGTTACTGGGGGGTAGGGGCTGCTGCGGGTTATTGGTGGGTAGGGGCTGCTGCGCGTTATTGGTGGGTAGGGGCTGCTGCGGGTTACTGGGGGGTAGGGACTGCTGCGGGTTACTGGGGGGTAGGGGCTGCTGCGCGTTATTGGGGGGTAGGGGCTGCTGCGGGTTACTGGGGGGTAGGGACTGCTGCGCATTATTGGGGGGTAGGGACTGCTGCACGTTACTGGGGGGTAGGGACTGCTGCGGGTTACTGGGGGGTAGGGACTGCTGAGGAACTGCCTGGGTCTTTGAGCCCGGGCTTGAATTTGGTAAAAGGCAAAACCCGAGGCTTCTCTCGCGTAGCTCTAGAAATGCGCTCCCTAAGGGAAGCTCATCCCGTAGCGTGGGGCTCAGCGGGTTGGTGCTCGCAGCCCCCGAGCACCGGCATCCTGAGAAAGAAGGGCCACAGGAGTCGGGTGCTATCGGGGTGAGGTTATCAGGGGTCGGGCAAACCTGCGGTCCCCCAGCTCCTGCCAGAGACAGAATTTGAAGAGACTGCTTGACCATATCACTGCGTGGTCAAATTGCTCGGGCACCCACCGCTTTAGGGCAGCAGAGTCCTGGAAAAGAGAACACACAAAACCCTCAGCCACGAGTCAATGGATATTGGTTAAAATAAAACTGGAGGGTTTCTTGGCTATATCTGTGTGAGGGAAAGACTTAAAGAGGGGCTTTTTGTTGTCATTGTCGTCAGTCTTGTTAGGGAGAGGTTTAACATCATTGCAGGAGACACGTTCCACATTCGTGCACGCTGTGAACTCTGTCCCGCAGCACCTGGTAGTCTGGTGTGAGCCCAGGACCAAAGCCCCGGTCCCCAGGGGGGTCTCAGCTGCAGCGATCGCTCCTGTCAGCAGGGAGAGGAGCCCTGGCCGCCAGCGCATCGATTGGGAGGCCAGAAGGGACCCCTTACATCATGTACTGACCTCAGACAGGAGCTAGGTGCTGGCTGGGGAACAAAAAGAAAATTGCCGGGGACTGAATCTCTGCAGCGAAAGACAGTATTTCTTTGTGACATTGTTGGCTTTGACAAATAGACTCTTCCACAAAATATGAGATTAGTGGCAGGTGCTCTCTGCATGAAACACTTGCACAGAGGTGTGTGTATCATAAGCAAGAGCTTCAGAGCTTCCAAATATAATGCCTGGAAGTGTATTTTACGTGCCAGCTGATCTAGCTTTCCATTGTTCCTCCTGCTCTTCATAAGTAGGGCTGCTAGCAGAAATGAACTATTTTCCAGTAAGAGCAAGCTTACTGAAAAAAAGAGTTAAGAGGAAAAAAAGAAAGAAAATAATATGTTTTTTTTCAAAGTTGTCAGCAGAGATATTGTTAAAAATAGAAATTTCAGATAAGCATAATTTGCTCTCTCTTCTTCCCGTTTCTTTCTTTTTAACCTCTCTTTATTTTTTTTTTTCTAATTTTTTTTAATTTTTTTTTTCTAATTCTGGTGAGAAAGTAGGAAAGGAACAAAAAGAAAAAACTGGATGATTATTTAGCAAAGAAAGTTGGGATGCTGACTGCCCCGAGATCAATTTTTTCTTACTTAACTTTTTTCAAAAGTAACCCTTCAATATAAATTGAAAAAATGCTATTTTCTTTAGACATAACACAGCCCCAGCAATCTCACCCATAGCACGGGGCTAGATCCGTCTTACGGCACTTTGATGTTTGTTCAGTCTTGTTTTCACTTCTAGTTTTATGGATCTGGCTGCCTGCTCTTTTACTTAAGTAAAAGATACTGATATCTTTTTGATATGGCTTGAAAAAGCCTGATACTTTTTCAGAGTACCAACAGTCTCCAAAAATGGAGCAAGACAGTACTGCATAAGGCTCCTCAATTTACATCCCACTTTTTCCGATACTAACAATGTACATAAACCCCTTGCAATGGCAGGGGAAGGGAGCATCACAGGAGTGCCAGGCCGTACTGGGACGTGACCCCAAGAGACAAGAAGGGTGAATCACCTCCCCAGCCCCGTGCATCCATCAGTCCAGTGCACCATCTGCCACACACCAGTAGGTCCTCCCGGGAGCCTGAGAAATGTGTATCTACTGCAGATAGTCATGGATGTCTGGCTTGCGTGGTGTGGCAGGAAAAGGGACGACAGCGTTTGCGGTTAATGAAGTCCAGTGCAAAGCTGCATCCCACAGTAATTTATTACCCTGGAAAGCAGGGGTGTGATGCCAGACAAATAACTGGCCCCACAGGGGGGGCAGGACACTGGGAAGGCAGGACCAGGAGGGTGGGAAGATGAGGAGGAGGAGGAACCTCCCAGTGCCACTGCTGCTGGGAACAGCAGCAGTGCCCAGCAGAGCTTGTGGGGGGGATTTGTCACAGCTGGCTCTTTGAGAGCCTGCAGCAGGGCCCCTGTGGGGGCTCTAAATCCCACTGATTGCATGGTCAATGAAGAAAATCTCACCAGTCCCCAAAGCCAGGCTGTTGGCTTTTAAACCTCTTTAGATAAGAATCTGTTTACTGCTGTGTTATTAGAAGTTCAGAGTAACTGCACTGACTCCAGCGATGTTAGTAGCACAAAGTAGCTTTGGAAAAGTGTTTTAATATAGACCAGCTTGAGGCAAATTCCAGTCTGGTTTATTCCATATAAGCCAGAAGCCACTCCAGCGACCTTGGGACAGCTAGCTTAAATTGAGAGTGCTGCCGCTTATTTTAGAGAAACCACCCTCTGCCCACACCCATACAACAGAGACCAGAAATCCTCCTCTTGCATATACCTCTAAGTTTCTTCCCAGCTTACATGACTGTTTCGGGGCAGCAGTGTCCTGGGCTGACCCCGCCGGCCGGGGAGCAGAGCCCTGCCTCGGGCTGGGCAGCGCTGGCGACGGCAGGCACAGCCTGAGCCGCGGCACCAGCAGCGTCTGCAGGCGGTTTGGTTTGGCAGCACAGCGCTGCCTCGGAGAGTGGATGCTCCTGCCTTGCGCCGCCTGCTCCAAGCCCTTCCCGCTCCCTCACGACCGTGGGAGCTCACCCCAGCTGTTCCCGCCTGGCTTATCCCCTTTCCTCCTTCTGCTCTTCCGTTTCACCCACCCTTCCTGAGCGACACCTCTTATACACTGATAAAAAGATTTGGTGCCTTGCTCTTATCTCCTCGGTCAGCCGTGTTACATCCCCACCTCATCTGTTCCCGCCGTGCCCGCCCAGACAAGGCCCTCTGCACCACGGTGCTTGTACAGCACCGGCTGCACCCGCTCACCTCCCTGCGGCACGGAGCCAGACCCCTTCCCTTCACAGCCGGGCTGGGAGCTATGGGCGAGGATACCCCAGCGGCAGTGACTGCTGGGGGGTCAAAGCCCAGTCGTACCAGGGGGAGAGGTGGTCCCGCTTTCAAGGTGGAGCAGGGCCACCCCATGGCTCTTGCTCCCTCCTTGCCTCAGGCGAGAGACAAATCAGGGGACAGGTCCAGGCAAAAGCTCGTTTTAAGGACTCATCCCTTGCAGGAGCCCCTTTTCCTCCCATTTTTGGTGGTCCATTGTGCAGGGGTGGTCACAGCTGCCCCTTCCCCAGCCTATTCCGCCTGTGCACGTGCATGATGTGGCCAGGGAAAGGAAAGTCTCCGGGAATTTCGGTGTGCCCCGCTGGGAAAACCTGGTTGAGGAAAGGCAGCTTCACCTGCCAGCACGCCTCCTGGAAACCCCCTGGGCTCCCCTCTCTGCTTCTGCTTTTGGTATCTTGAGGGTTTTAGTTTAAGTGATCACTTAACATGAACCCTGTGAAATTTCTGTGTTCCTGCCAGTGATAAATTCTTTCAGGAGGATGGTTTGCCGTTTTCACAAGGACTCTCGCATGCCATGGTGGAGCGGGGAGAAGAGGCCTTTAGTTCGTCCTTAAGGATTGTAGAAGTAGGTTCGTAAATTTGGGGGCATTTCTGAAAGTCCCGAAGAAACAAAAGTCCACGGTTTTAGGAACAGGTTTTGTTTTCAGCTAGTGCTGGCCCTTGCCTGCTGAAGAATCTGGGCACCTAAAAGTCTCGCCAGGTGGCAAAATCATGTCCCTGTTTTTGTGGTTTAGCCCCTGTCAGCAACCAAGCACCACACAGCCGCTCGCTCACCCTCCCCCCCACCAGTGGGATGGGGCAGAGAATCAGAAGGGCAAAAGTAAGAAAGCTTGTGGGTTGAGATAAGAACAGTTTAATAATTGAAATAAAATAATAATGACAATAATAATAATAATAGTAATAAAAATTGTAATGAAAAGGAGAACAATGAGAGAGAGAGAAACAAAACTCAGGAAAAACAAGCGATGCAACCACTCACCACCCACTGACCGATGCCCAGCCAGTCCCCGAGCAGCAATTGCTGCCCCCCGGCCCACTCCCCCCAGTTTATATACTGAGCATGACGTCAGATGGTATGGAATAGCCCTTTGGCCAGTTTGGGTCAGCTGTCCTGGCTGTGTCCCCTCCCAGCTTCTTGTGCACCTGGCAGAGCATGGGAAGCTGAAAAAGTCATTGACTAGTATAAACACTGCTTAGCAACAACTAAAACATCGGTGTGTTATCAACATTATTCTCATCCTAAATCCAAAACACAGCACTATGCCTGCTACTAGGAAGAAAATTAACTCTATCCAAGCTGAAACCAGGACACCTGTATATCTCTGAAGGAGGTAACACTTTGAAAGGCTTTCCGAATGAGTAAAAATGAGTGATGCATTTCTGCCTATAAGCCAGCAGCATGTGGTTAGCCCATCCGAGGAAGAATGACTAAACTCTGGATTTTCAGTTTTTTTGGTGGAGTGCTTTGAGCTAATAAAGGAGTTGTGACTTCTCTGCCAGTTTCGAAAAGCAAATCATTTGGTGCTTGTTCAGCACTCTCGGTGCCCTATATCCCACCACAACATGCAGAGCAGCGGGATTTCTTTCAGGCTTTCCCTCCTGCTTTCCTGATTATGGTCCAGTCTTCAGGCAGTTCTCCTTGTGGATACCTGGGATGAAGCCCTTGTGCGGTGCATGGAGGTGATTTCATTAAGTAAATGGCTCCCAGTGAGTGCACCTGAAATTCTGCTCGTGATCCTTGCATTATCTGCTGTGTGTCTCAGAGTAAGAGCGGGTTACAGGCTAGAGTAAGAAGGTCTGGAGTTTGACTTGTGGCAATTAACTTCCTCCATGAAGCAAGAAAAGACTTCTGTTAAATGGAGGAAAACCCCTAAAGAGAGAAAGTATGATGTCATTGATAGTCAATACCAGCATAAGTGGGTTCAAGTTCTCTCAGCTCTTGGACAACAGGGCAAACTTGATTTGGCTTCTCTGCGCCTTCTGCACTCTTTCATTAGAAATTACATGTAGGTTTTTTTTCCACTGAAGTAGCAGCAACACTTGGGAATGAAGTTTTCTGCACGACATAACATTGGTTCAATAAATCAGATTATGATCTTCTCCATGTAAATTAAAGACCAAACACAAAATCCAACAGGTATACCTAGGTTTTGTACCACCAACCCCTGACCTTGGCATTGCCCACCTGTACTGGCTAAAGGATTTCCAGAGAGAGGAGGGATCACACAGGAGGCTGAGGAGGGGATGGCATCCCTGGTAAAGATGCTCAGTAGCTGTGAAGAAGCGCGAAGGCTGGGCGATGTCTCAGCAGTCCCGGGGGGGCTGGTGGGAGCTTCTCATGGAGCTCTTCTTGTACTGTTGAGGACTCAGGCCAGAAAGAAAAAATATACACACCATGTGGGAACTTTTATGCAAACTCTTCTAACAAGGCATTCATTTAATTTTTAAAACCATAAAATCTGAATGTGCTTTCCATGTGGAAATAGCCAGTTCCAAGCCCCTGGATCCTGATGAAGTCATTTATTGCTTTTACCTGAAACACGTTGCATGTGCTGCATTAATTCCCCACATCCCAGTACCTCCCACTTCCTAGATTTAGTCCTTTGCTACTGAATCGTGATAGGAAACCTCTCACCCCATCCAGGCAGGATTTTTTTTTCAATTCACCGAGAGGAGAGGTCATCACCTGGAGACCTAAGGGAGGGAATAATTTGGAAGGACTTCTCACCTGTCTCAGCCGGCAGCCAGCATGCTCCTTCTGCAGGTGACAAGCACCAGAGCTGGGTGAATCAAGGAAGTTCTGTGCCCCATCCTCACTGCTGGACCCACAGCCCTGCTTCCCCACCTCTGCAAGAAGGGAGTGTCCTGGACCCTGTCCTTTGCGCAGAGCTGAGTCTGCTAAAGCACATAACCTAGCTGCAAAGCACGGTGGTTTCTGCAGGAACCGCTGTGGCTCCCCACCCCGCAGGAGTGACACTTGGGTTCATGCCTCAGCCTCTCCAGACCACCCTCCAGCACCACAGCCCAGAGCCAGGTCTCACTCTCTGTCATATTTGGAGTGAGAGAAGGAGTATCAGCTCTGGTATCACGGGTGCCAAAATGCGTGCATGCATACATATGTAACTTGAAACATATTGCTCATCTAGTCTTTCCTATTTGCACTTGGTACATCAAATTGTCACAACTCTAGAATAACAGGAATAACAGTAACAAGAATAATTTGCTTTATACTGGTTCAGGGAGAGGAATAATCGTGTTCTTCCCCACATTGCAGCGCTCCTTCTTTGCCCTCCTGGTGACACGTCGTCACAGGCACCCCAAGCATCACGCTGCCACCAGCTGTAATCCCCATCCCCACCCCGGGTGGCAGTCGGGAAGGTTGTGTTTCCCTGAGCATCCCCGTCTGCTCTGCAGAGAGTGTGCCTCCAGCTGGCCCTAGGTGGGTTCAGAAATGGTTCCTGGCTGTTGTGGTTTAACCCCAGCCAGCACTGCTCAGCAATAACGAAAACACCCCTGTATTATCAACACTGTTTCCAGCACAAATCCAAAACATAGCTCCGTACTAGCTACTATGAAGAAAATTAACTCTACCCCAGCCAAAACCAGCCCACAGGCTGACCTCTCGGTGCTGCTTGCTGGCAGACATTGCACCACATTAAGAAAGTGGTTTCCGCCTTCCCACGTTCAGCTTGTTTGGGAGTCTGCCCTGAACAGTCCTCGTGTTTAAACGGAGGCAGGATGATAGACAACACTGATAGTTTTATAAGCTCAGAGCTGATGATACAAGGGAGTAAGCTGGGGAGAAAACAGACCTCTGTCTGGGTCAGGATTCTCCCCCCCTGCTGCCGCAGTGTGTGTCTACTTCCATCACTAGACTGGGGATTTATCCTGATGCTGCAAGCCCAGGAATGGGCAGACACCCCGCCACCCCCACCTGCCCCACTGTACCATACTTTAAACTGGAGCTGGAGGACTCCCCCAGGCTGGAGTCCTGGTGGGCTCAAGCATGAAGACAACACCCTACAGCATCTTAGGAGAATAACCTTTCCCCAAAACATGCTTAGCTCCGTGTGCTCGCTGTGCGAGCAACACAGGCTTGGTCACATACTGACCTTTTGTTGAGCAGCTGACTTCAGAAAAGCTTCTGGTAATGATGAGTCAATGTTTATCAAAGAAAAAAACCCACTGCTCTGATAACAGACACATGTACATAATAAGCAACTTCAATGTTCATTTCTTTGACTTCTGATTGTGTATTTTAAGGTATTTGTCAAAGGCAGGCAGCAAAAAGGGCCACGATAATACAAGCACAGGAACAACCATTGCATTCAGAAACCAGCTCCTCTGCAGGTATGAAGCAGTGTCACCTACTGCTGTCGCACAACCTCCCACATGCAGAGAGGCCACAGGAGTAAATGTACCAGTGTCACCCCTGGCATTCGAGTCCTCCCCCAGAGCCAGAGATATCACAGCATGCCCACTCCTGTCTTTTACTGTTCCTAGCAGAAAGAAGTTTTCTAGTATGTCACCGCAGTGCTCTTCATGGCCACGCGTGCCAGCACCCTTCCCTGCAGCGGGAGCAAGGTGACTTCTTCTGCTACTGCTTTACTTTTCTCTGCTGATAACAGCCAGGAGCATCGCTCATCTCCTCTGGGAAACTGCATTTGCTTTGGGTTACACTGGCTGGGCCACCATGGGGGTGGTCTCAGCCAGCTCAACTCCCCATCACCCTTCACAGTGCTCGGTCCCCAACACCCTCACGGAGCGCTCGGTGCCTCCAGCTCTGCTCTGCATTGCACAGGCACCTGCCTTTGCGCTGGGCTGGTTTACACTGGCTCAATGAGATCTTTTTGGTTTCTGCCCTCTAGGAAATTAGTCAGTTCCTCATCTCACCTCCAGCTTTGGCAGCAGCACTTGGTGCACGCCCGTACACACACACACTCTCACCTCCTCCATGACTCCCCAGCAGAAGACTGAGGCCACTTTTCCAGTTCTCCCAAGAGAGAAGATCTGCAGATGCAGATAGTAGGGCTTGTTTGCCATTTGTAAACTGCACAGAGTGGTATGCTGCTAACAACTTCCAGGAGTTAAAATTGAGAGTTAGAGGTGAAAGCTGCTGAAATTGTGATCAATTTGGGACAAAGTTTCAATAAAAAGCAGATGGCGTTTTTAGTCATTCTTTTTCCACTCAGTAAATGGGGCCAAATATTCAGAAAGTTGTCTGTAAATATATCACCCTGCTTTTCAACTATCTCAAAAAAAAAAAAAATACTGCAAATACAACTTTAATAAGACAGGCATCCCCTGAAGGGCGGTAACCCGCCCTTTATCGGCCTCATGTCAACGCTTGGCAGCAAGGAGCCATTTCTTGCCTCTGATGCTCCTCTGCTGTGTTACTTGTTCCCAAAATAGCCTCGTTCCCTGGCACTCGTGCTCATGTTCAGATGGCGGGCGGCCACACAGAGCCCGCTGTCCTGAAGCACAGATTTGAGGGATTTGAGCTGTTTAAGAGGCAGGCAGCTCCCCCGTGGATTTGCAGGAGGCAGCTTACCCACCTCGAATTGAAGCCAGCTTGGCTGCCTCCGCAGGGCACCCAGCTTGCTTCTGGGTTCCCAGCTGGGCTCACCGAGAGCAGCCTCCTCTCACCCTACGTTGAGGTAGAGATAGAGCGTGGAGGTCTGTATCCAACCTAGCTGCTCCAGGGTTCTTTTATAGTCAGTGCTGAGAAGTGGGCACTTCTGGGACAGGACTTGGCTCCTCTTCTCCCAAAGCTGGCAGCAGAAGCGGGAAGGAAGAATGGTGCCCTACAAGCACCCATGTCTCCCCACTGCCTGTAAAAGCAGCTCGGAGTGAGCAGCCCCCATGCGGATACTGGTGCTGAGGTTGCCCTAATTCGGGCAGACACCCATCCTTTGCCTATGGTGCTGCAGCTGTGTGCCTGCCCTGGCCAGTGCTGTGGTGCCCGGCCGGCTCTGTGGGGCAGTGGCTGTCGTGCCGACTGCTTCAGGGCTCGGAGCACTGGCACTCGAGGGGAAATTTGGCAGCATCCAGGAGTTAGGAGCACAAACAGACTTTATTCTCTTCCCATACACACTTTGTAGCAATGACTCCTTTAAATGCTCAAATCCCTCACCTTTGTGGGAGCTTTGCTGGATGATGGAAACTGATAATAAACTCATTCTTATTTTCAGCCCCTCAAGACGGTTCCTCCCCGCCGGTGTTCAGCACCATCGCTCTTGTTCAGCAAAGGTTTGAGCAAGCCATGGTTGCCTTCAGCCAGGTACGTACATCGTGTGCCATATACAGAGGGCCTGCACAGATGTTTAATGCCCTGGCGATATACCTTGGCTTGCATGTGCACGTATCATGTGGCGCCGCTGTCGGTGTCCTGCACCAGACAACCCCAGGTGAGTCATAGATGGGGGAGCGTACACGTGGTGCCTGGGGCAGCTGAGCTGGCAGAGTCATGGGTGCAGAACCGGGGCTGCTGTTGTAGAGGGGACAGCAGGGAGAGGCGGTGGGAACTGCACCTCCTGGCATTGCCCCCAGCTGCTCTTCTCGCCCTCCCACCAGGCTGGTGCGAGCCCAGCAGGAGCTCAGCCTCTTCCTCCCATCTCTCCCACCCCATAACAAGGGCTGCCAATGCTGGCTCCTTGCTCGTATTAGTTTCTGTTGTGCTGTTGTGCTGTTGAGAAGCCTCTGTTGGCAGCTTTCCCTGCAGAGCATTTTAATTCTTTGCTTTCCAACTGTTTTTCTTTCTTTTGGGTAGCAAAGCCTTTAAAACAGGCAGAATAGTTGTCTGTGATAGCATTTACTGCCTTATTTTGCTATAGGTCATGGCTTGCCTAGCCAAACTGATGGGAAATTTCTGCCGACGTTAGTGGCTGTGCCTCCTTCCTTCATTAAACTCATTTCCAATAAGCAGAAGAACACTATCATTTGAACTGCAGCGACTTCACTGCAATGGTCTGACTTTCCTTCTATCCTCTAATAAACCCAGTCCAGTTAGTCAAATGGCACTGCTAGCTGGGCATGGTGGTGCTGCAAGTAGGCTCATTATGTGTTTAAAAAATAAGCTTACAGAGGAAAGGCAGGAAGGGCAGCAGTCTCTTGGGTTTTCAGGTAGCCAAAGTCGGAGTCCTCAAGCTTTCCTCCCTTGGGGAATGGGGCAAGTTGTGCTGTACAAGCGCTTGCAGTTAATTATTCTTCAGTTATGTTTCTCTTCAGAGTGAGCCCATTTTTTGCATTCGTTTCTTGACGTGAACATCAGGAGCTGTCAGACTGTGAGAAAGGCTGAGTTTAACACATTTGCCTTTCACTGGAAACATGCCTGATTGAAGTCTGCGCAGCGGCTCTGTGACACCTCCTGGCTTGCCATACGGCTCTATCTCAGAGCTCAGAATCACCCTGCAGCCTGGGAGGACAGGTGGAACTCAAATACTGAACAAGTGCCCAGGACTCACTGCTCTGTTTTCTTTGATGCCATAATTTACTAGGTGTTACAAGCAAAAAAGACTACCACCGCACCACCACCCCCCCCAACCCCTACAAACTCCAGGAGCCTGAGCCTGCAGAAAAAAGGGGCTGTTGATGTCTCTATAGGAAGGAGACAGCAGCATCCCTGTGTTGGCTGGTGATGGGTGACCGGCTGGAGGGGCAGTTGTGCCCCTGCCCCAGCCCCAAGTCCCTGCCTCCTCCAGCCTCTGGCTTTGGCTTTCAGACCTCTGTGCATGAGAACAGACCTGGCTGGGCAGGAAAGTGGTCCCAGTGCCTGATCCCCCCTGCACAATCTAGGTCCTCCCTCTCATTTCTGCAGGAGGCAGCATTTACCAAGAGCACAGTGCACTGCCGGTGGTGTAATCCACGTTGTTGCTGGTGCCATCAGCTAATTTGCAGCTGGTGCCAACAGCTAATTTACCTGTGGCCTGGGTGTATGGAGGAGGGAGGTGTGCTCTGGCAGTCTCCCCTGTTTTACTACCCCTCCAGACAAAGCCAGTTTAAGGTATGTCAGCAGGACAAGCAAATGTCAGGTGCCAGCACCAGGCTGCTCCTATGATGGGAAAGGGAGGGAGAGGGCAAGCAGCAGAACTGGGAGAAATAGCCCTTGGGACCCGGGTTTGTCTGTTTGCTCTTCAGGCAGTGAGCTGGGGCAGGGAAGAGCAGGGGCTGCTGCTCCTCCAAGCAGCGGTTCAGCAGGAGCTGCTGCCTCCCTTCACCCTGAGCCTTGCCTCTACAGCCAGCCTGGCTGCCCAAGGAGCATCGCTCTCCAGGCAGTGTGGGCAGGAGAGCTGTGGTGGTTTTCACACCCTGGGCAGCTTGCTTCCCTGGGTGACTGCCTGCTTTGCCTATCCCTCGAGCTGGTGCTAATCCTGCCAAATAGCCTAGGCAGAGCCTCAGCTGCCTCACCGGTACCTGCCTGACAGCACTAATGGCCACAAAGGCCTTGAATCACCGCATCCCGCAAAAGGAAGTATCATTTCCACTGAATACATTTGGGTCAATGAATACACAAAACCTCTGAGGTGCAAAAGAGGCTCATGTGAAAGTCAGGTTAAACGCAGCTTCCTTTGTGCCACAAACACAGTCCCTCCCCAAGACCTCCCAGCCTTGTGGCCAAGCCACTGGTGGCTTCACCGTGACATGATGCAACAGAGGAGACCCACAAAGCCCTATGGAAAGAACTTTTCATTTGACATCAGCACAAACTAATCAGCCTTTAAATGAAAAATGTCTTTTATATTCCAAAAAACATTGCCATCTTGGCCAACACTCCAGACGTGCTGCCTGCAGACATGGTCTAGAACCTTTGAACCTACAGAAGCATAAATAGAAAAGTCTCTATTACACTTAAAAGCAGGAAAATTGTCACAAGTTGGAATTGTCACAAGTTGGAATTGTCACAAGGAACCCATCTTCATAAAGCTGTCACCTTTCAGGATTCAGAGCAGTCACAGATGGAATATCCCCTGAATTTTTCTGTGCAGGTAGTAAGCTATACAGATATCACAGAGCACTTACTGGAGCATTACCCTTCATAGCCACTATATAGCGAGGGTGAATCTCAAGTGGAGGTGAAAGCCTTTGTGATCTGGTTGCCAAACCCATGAACCCTCCAGTCCTGACTGTTCTCGGTCTAAATGGTGATTTTCCCTTTCCCCTACAGAGGTTCACAAACTACCTGACTGGGCTAATGCAGGTGATTGTAGTAATTGAATCATCAATAATTTCCAGAAAATTGATGAGTTTTTGCATCTTGCAGATTCAGCTGCCTAGAGATTAGTTTCCTTCAGTACTCAAACCAATTCCTGGTTGCAGTAGCATGCAGGACATGCTCTAATCAACTAGTGCAGATCCAGACATTGACTGAAAAGTTAGCTCGTGAGATAGAGTCACTGCAGCATCTGGTTTCTGGACCTACTGAGCAATTATCAGTAACATTAGGAAAAGGTATCATAAGCATACCCCCACACTTACTTTCTGGTTATTAACCAACATGCCAATCAGAAATCCTTAGGATTTATGTTGCAAAAGTACCAATGACAAACTTCAAGAAGTAAGTAGGGCAAACCTTTTGTTTTAAAGCGCACATCCTCCTTAGCAAACTGAGAAGGAACTTATGCCTTGGGATGTTGTCTAGAGGACATTTCCTGAACGTTGATGTTTATTTTTGTACCAGGCATCTTCCGTACCTCTGAGGCTGAGTTTGCATATTGCTTATTAGGTGCTAACTTAATTACCTACTCCTGGCAGGGAAGACATTAAACAAGGTGCATCCTCTTCAAATATTTATGGGGGCAGGATTCCTACTCTAAAGGCTTTCCACTGGGTTTTCCACTGACATAGTGCTGGAGAGGTCAGTGGACCCAGACCAACTCTTTCTGTGACTGCAGATGCAATTGCAGAAGATGAGAGGAGCAGTGTACTGAAGATGGCACTCAGCTAGGCTTTCAAGAGAGTGAGGCAAGTCTGATCTGCAGCTTTTATTGTGACATTGGGAAAGTCATTTAATGAACCACCGTCTTGATTTCCAGCCTGATCATGAAGCTAGCACTGCATTTCCTTGCAGAGGGAAACATCTGTTCGGGAGGTCTTCATACTGATAGAACAAGGAGGGGGGGAGCTTGGGCTCTGTGTGATCTTTTCTGTGTTGCCCTGGCTCCTTCTCCTGCCCAGGCAGCCAGGTCCAAGCAGGGAGGCACAGCATGTACTGAACTCTCCTACAGAGATGCTGGATCCTATCCCAACACTGAAGATCTGATTCCTGTCATCATGCAACCACATTTAGTCGCCTTTTAATTTTTTTTTTTTTTTCAATGCTGTGACAGACTTGCTTTGCCAAGCTGAGAAAGCTCAGGGAAATATCTGCAGAGATGCAGAGGCGGTGAGTCATGCAGAGTCTCGGGGCTGACGGCAGAGACCCTTGTGTGGAAGGCTGTGGTTAAAGGAGGTGGGAGGGTTTCTTGCCGGCCACAGGACTGAAGTGGGCAGGTATAGATGAGTCAAGTGAAGGCTGTTGCAAAACAAGACATCTGAGGGTGAAATCAGGGGTGTTGGTGGTAACACTAGGCAGTTTTATGGGTCAGCTCAAAGCTTCAATTTCCTTTCTATACCCTCCTACTACTTCTTGACAACCATGCTGCTCCTGCCCTTTACTTTTTGTCTTCATTCACTTTTACTCTCTTCTTCCATTTTTCGTCCTTTGTGTGTTTATACTAGCTAAATGCTTTAGCTCCCTTGTTTAACCAGCTGTTGATGGTACTGTGAATTTTCTTTCATAGCCTGACTGATGGGAAAGTAATGAGTAAAAAAGTAATACTATCATAGCACCAGCCATATGGAAGCGTAGTGGGTGGGGTACTGCCTTTCAAGGAAAGAGTGGGTGTCCACTCTCTGCTCTGGTCCAGACGACCTGTATCATCTTCAGCATGACATTTCACCTCTCTGCACCACAAGTCCCCCCATCTGTAATGTGGGGTTAATAATACTGCCTTTCCTCATAGGGATATGGCAAGGAAAGGAGTAGTTAACATCAGGAGGCACTCAACACAGCCGTGGGGCTGATTCATTCGGAGGTAGGCATAAGACAGTCAGGAACTGTAGAGACCTGGAGCAAACCCAAAAGATGAGGTTTTTCAGGGTAAGACTTGTCCCTTTATTAGCTGTTAGTATAACGGGACTCTGATCCATGAAGGGATCCCTCTTTCTTTATAATATGAGTCATAAGTGAAAGTATTTCATATTAACTGAGAGCAGTTTACTTGAGAAAGGGTTTTGTGAAAACAGGCCTATTTATAAACACACAAGTAACATATTCAGCTTCTTGTGCGGGTTGGTTCAAAACAATTCATAGAAACTGTTCTGAGGAGAAACTCAGGGGTTGGCTGACATTATTATAGAAGGTGTCTGCTTTCTTTGGAAATGTTACGTTTTTGTTGAAAAAAACAACACTAAAAATATCACCCAAATTAAGAAGCTTCTCAATGGGAAAATTATGTCATAGTTGTTGGTAGAGACCTTAAAACTTTCATTCTATCTGTTTTCTAACTTTGATGCGAGCTCTAGAAACTTGGCCTGCATAACTCGCCTTTGTGCTTTTGATAAATTACAGTCTCATGAAAGTTGCAATCCAAATTTGTTCAATGAACACGAAAAACATGGTTTTCACACCAGGAAAGCTAAGCATGTTTTGAAGCAGTATCGCCCTGCCACTGACTGACGTCACCACACACATACATGTGGCTCCAAGACCAGTCACTGGGGGCTGTGATCGGATGAATTCGATGGGGTGAATTGGGAGCTGAGGCGTCTCCCACATAGGGGTTAGCCCACAGCAGGATGGCCTGCAGAGCCCACACTGCCACCATGACGAGAGATGTGTCCAGGTTGTCGCCAGATGCAGATGCATCAGGGCATCCATGCAGCTTTAATATGACTGGAGGGACTTCAGGTGTTACTGCCCTGTTCCTACTTGTCACCATTCCCTGTCTGGAAGTTACAGCCAGCAGCAAAGGCCGGTGGGTGGGAGCTTACAGCTCTGGTGCCAAGTTTGCTACTTCTGATTACAATGCTGAGTGATGGGGCTTGAGCTAAGCCAGAGATTTTCCCCTGGAGAAAACATGGGAGCACTCACTTGCTCCGTTTTACCTGCAGACCAGTGGGAGCAGGATGCTCATGGGGTGGGCAGTGACAAGCAGCATCCAGACAAGCTGCAGCCCTCCCAGATGCTGAACCGTACAGTTGTTTCACACGGGACAGACTCTGTGCTTCCACCAACATGCCTTGTTCAAAGCAGTAAAGCTTTTATTATGTGTCCAAGCCTCACTCTCAGGCAAGCTGGAAAAGGGTTTTCTGACCTTTCTGCATACACACAGCTATTGCCATGTATGTGCTACAAGAAATGTGTAAGGGCAAGAGTGATGTTGCTGCTGGACACATCTAGGACTCAGCTGAGTCCAGCAGTACTACAGACATCTGGACAAACACATCTTTATCCAGAAATGGCCAGCACTCTGCCACGCTCACAGAATGGTTTTAGAAAACAGGATTCTGCGTTTTTTTTTAAAAGCGTTGTACCTAGAAAAGAGAGCTTGTAAAAGGCCTTACAAGGATGGGGGCTTCTGTGCTGTGGCTCTGTCAAAAGATTGGTCCGAGAAGAGATAGCCTCAAACTGAGAGATGCGCTGACGAAAATCAGGAGCATCACATTGCAGGTCTCGGAGAAGGCTAATTAACACCCGTGACAGCTTACATCCTGTCTGCTGGTGGAAAGGAAACATGCCGTAGGCGTCCCAAGGCTGACATTCATGCCTGGCATTTCCCCTGTGCTGCTGCCGCGGGGAAGGCAGCACAGCCAGCAGCACACTGACATGCAGACCACTGGCACCCTGGGCCTGGGAGAGCTGGCAGACAGACACCTGGCCACGACGGGGGGCTTGGGGGAGCAGCATTGCTCTGATGGGGGTTGCAGGCTGACTCCCTGCTGCCACCTCCCCCTCATTAACTGCTGTCCCTTCCACCTCAGCAGTTTTCTGCATGATGTTTTCTGCTGCATCAGAAATCTCGGAAAGGCGCATACAGCCCATTAATGTGCAGGAGGACCGGTGCTCCCGAGCCTGCCAGGAGCACTGGTAACCCTGGCCATTGCTGGTGATGCCTCCAGGGCCTCCAGCCAGGACCTTGCCACAGCTGGCAGCCCGCAGAAGTCTCCTGCAGCAAAGCATCAGCCCTGGGCTCGCCAGGGCACCAGCTCTGCTAGCAAACAGCGTGCTCTCGGGGACCTTCCCCATCACTGGCACAGGATTGTCCCTGTCAGAAAGTGTTCAGGTGTTCCCAGCACGGCTCTGCCTGGGCCAGCCAGCCCTTGCCAGCAGCTCCCTGGCACCATCTGGAAACTAGCACCAGCTGGCCATCCCCAGTGGATGGCTTAGACAAAGTCTCCCTGCTTGGCAGGGCGATAGCCTTGAACAGCAAAGATGTGGACTGCCCCGTGCCAGGTCGCCCCAGAGCCAGGCCCATGCAAGATGCCAGTATTGCCGTGGCCTGTGTTTGGCATCTCCCCAGTCACTGGGTGAGGACGCTACGAAGGAGAATCCTCTGCCCTGAGCCCAGGGCATGGGCAGGACCTGGCCATACTGGCAGTGCAGCCCCAGTCTCCTTAGCTCCTTTCCACACCCAGCAAACCCACTTTCCCCCTGTTCATTTCACAGATCAGATCTGGGTGCGAGATTCCTTGGTGCTACGAGAGCATTTGGGAGACTAGGTCCATGATAACAGCACTGTCTACCTCCTCTAACTGGGGCTGCCCTATGCAGCACCTCAGCTCTTGACCGGGTTTCGCAGGATGTTCCCTCAGGCAGCCTTGGCACGCGGCTGCTTTCGGGGCACGCAGCACAACCCCGGCTTCCCCACAGATGCTGAAGACTTTCACCTTGGCCGCCCGCAGTGCTCTCCCCTGTTGGGGTGGAAGGTTTCTTACCAGGCACGAAGGCAAAGCCGTTTCCTCTCAGACGACACACTACAGGACCTTTGCATGTTTCCTCTGTGCACAAAGCACCAGCAGCCACCACTTTCCGTGGCAGCTGGGTGCCCTGCCCTGCCAGCTCTCCCAGCAGCGGCTCCTATCACCTCAGCAGCTCCCATCACCTCAGCTGCCCCATGGAGAAAGGATGGGGGGAAAGCACTGGATGCTGGGCAGAAGAAGACCTGTGGGAAAGAAACCAGGCAGGAGTGGGAGCAAGTGAGAAAATGTCTCCCCTCCTCAGCCTGGCAGGAGGTCCCCAGCCCTGCGCTCGTGATGGGCTGTCACCATGCCTGGGTGAGCAGGGGGTCTGCTAACAGCAGCACAGAAACTGCCTGTGCGGCCCAGGGAGGAGCATTTCAAAGCTGCAAATCGTGCCTGGAAAAGCACCAGGGAGAAGCAGAGAAAAAGGGCATGTGTCCGTCCTGGCGCTGCCCCAGGAGTTTCCTGTGAGGCCCCCCCAGTTCAGGCAGGGAAATGCAACTTCCAGGTGGGGGAATCTGAGGTGAAGATGGGATGGATGATTTGCCTTTTGCACTAGTTGGGGGGTGCTTATACCCCAAACACCAGCTGTGCAGACCCGTATGCAGGTGGTGGTCACGCGCCAGCTTGAGTGCAGTGGGGAGCAGCAGCCCCTCTGGAGCCCCAGCCCCACACCCAGGCACCCTCCTTCCTTTCTGTGTCTCCTTGGCTCCGGGGCTGCTGGGTCAAATAATCACAAACACAGATGCCTCTTTTTCTAAAGCATCTTGAGAGCCTGAATCACTTTTGCACTTGGGATTTAGTGGTGGCAGCCTATAGGCCTTTTGGAGAGGATGTCCCTGGCCTGCTCCATATTCTCGTTCCCTGGGTCCATCTAGCACTGGCTGCACAGTCCTGCTTTAGCTACGTGTCTCCGAGTCCTTCGTAACCCTTCCAGGGAGCCTCTTTTCCCACCCTTTCCTCTCACACTCCGTTGTGTCCGGGGGAGACCCTGCCAGTGCCTGGGCTGCAGAGCCCTCCCCAGCCCCAGGTGAGCCCCAGGGCTGACTGGAAAAGCAAATCTGTGCCCTGCTGGCAGTGGGCTTGAAGGTGAGCTCTTCAGACCTGCAGTGGTGGGAGGACATTGCTAATCTGCACAGGCCCACTTCAGCACCCAGCGCTGACCTAGGTGGGACTCCAAGCTAAAGCCAGAGCAAAGCCAGACTAAATGTTTCAGGCTTAGGCAAGTTTGGCATTTTCCTTTTCCACCTGATTTTCAGTCCCACTTGTTGTGCTGCTGATTTCCTGCATGCCCACAGGAAACACTTCATCCTCCTCCTCAGCATCTTCCCCAGCGAGGAATACTGAGATTCATGGGTGAGTGAGAAGCAGCTAAGACCTGGGTCCTGTTATTACTCCAGTGCAAGTGTACTTGGCATGTACTTGTGCAGCCCACTTGTGCCAGTGTTAACAGGCACCTTTGAGAGCAGGAAAAATGGGAGATGGAGGGCTGCAGGGCCCTCCCAATGCTGTGATAAGCCCCAGGGCTGAGCTGAGCCCAGTAACTCTCATCCTCCCCTTGCTCATGTGTGCCTGAGGCAGTGCCTGTTCCCTAACAGAGAGTCTTTGGTGCTCACTGATCTAGAAGATCTGGGCAAGTCTCACCTCAGCAGAGTGAGACAGCCCCAGGCTTGTTTGGAGATCAGCTTCAGACCATGCCATGGTGTCAGCCCGTATGGGCTATTTCAGCCACCAGTATGAATGGAGCCAGAGGGTTTACACACACTGCCCATCTGTGCTCTCACATTTGGCAGGCTTTTAAGCCCAGTCACACCATTACCAGGAGATTGCTGGTGCCTCCACTGCCTGGCAATCTCCTGCTAGCCAGACCCAGGAGCACTTATCACCGACAGTCAGCCAAGCACGGGTGCCTGGAGCCTTGCATGGCTGTGAGGGACCCAGAAGGGCTCCGTCCTTAGGAAAACCAATGTTAAAATGGGTAAACATGATCAAACAGCTCTTACTGCATGACACCTAGTACTCCTACTCTTTCTCCCATCCACACATCACCTCCCACAAACAGCACCCTTTACTTCAGTCTCTACAAAGCTGGCTAATAGTTAAATGCCAACTGAAGCAGCAAAACATTTGCAATTCTGCATCAGCCCTGAGCGCCCTGGTACCACGCAGCCGGCACAGTAAGTGAGGGCTCTGGAGGAAGCAGCACATACCGTATACGTGGGTGTGCTCCTCTTGTTGCACAAGAAGAGGGCATTACTGGAGTATCGCTTGTTTCTCACTCCACATGTGACCCTGTCACCTGCTCTGCAGAGGCACGCAGCGAGTCGTGAGTGAGACGGGCAACAACCAGATGAAGCTGCAGTTGTCTGACGTAGGAGAACCTTCATACGTCCTGAAGGCGTGCTTCACACCGCACCACTCTGACTCTGCTGTCTTTGAGGTCCCTGAAGATTTGCATGTTACCTGTCATGGGAACCAGGTGTAAATGAGGTAGAAAATCCAACTGCGCTTCTTAACCCTCAATGAGAGAGGGCAGACTGGGAGGCGCAGGATCCCGAGTCGGTCTCAGCCCAGTTCACTGGAGGATCTGTGGCCATGGACGGACCCATGGTTTGCCAGAAGCGACTGTCCTTACTGCCCTTCCAGGGCAAGTGCAAGTGTCTATAGGCCACCCAAGCCAATGGAGGACCCTGGGGTACTGCAGATAGGCCTGCGCATTTGTGTTTTATATGGAAACACAACCCAGCTGCTGGACCTGTTGCATCCTCAAATGCCAGCTTTGTCTCCTCTCTTGTCCCAAGCAGCAGTCACATCCCACTGTCCGCTGCCAGGAAGCTAAGTGGCAGGCTCCTAGCCTCTTATTGCATCTTTTAAAACTCAGGCATTGAAGGAACCAGAGCTGGTGTGCAGTCACAGTGGTTCCTCTGCTCCACACATATTGGTGGATTAGTGAGAGGAGACCTGGGCACAGAAATTAGTCCCATAAAGCTGCAGCCTGAGGCAACGCTGCTGGTTTTGCATATGAAAGAAATGGCAGTTGCTAAGATTTCAAGTACCCAGTGAAAAGCAAGGGATGTGAGAAGCTCCTGCTGGAGGATAAAGTACCTCCTTGGTGCTTCCTGCACAATGCTTGTCCCTCAGTGGAAGTGCTATTCCATTTTCAATCAGTTATAGCCGTAAAAGCAAAATGCCATTTGCTTTAATGTCAAAATGAAGTCCCACTAAGTTGCCCACTGCTGGGCAGGAGAAGGAATTTTAGCCAAGCTCATTGCATCTGCTTCTTACTGAACAACATAATCAATACAAATAATATAAATACTGTCAACTATTGTTTTTTTAAGCCTCTTGTGTCCAGCCTGACCCCACAAAACTCATCCAGGAGGATGCCTTATCCCTGTCCTCACTATATATCAACTGTATGCAAGCACTTTGCTTCTTCCAAATGCTCTTGATCAAAATGATTTGTCTCCTCTGTGAGATGATCTCTACACTGTGTATCCATATACAGGAAATTTATCAAAATTCTGTCTGGGTATGTGTTTGGATTTCCTGGAGACTATCAGCTGTTAGCAAGACAACCATTTGTAAGGAAGCTTTTATATATGCAAAGCTTGATCTGACCTTTGGGTATATCAAAAACAATTAGCAGAAGTAAGGACATTAATTTTACCTTACAAAAATGTTTGAAACACTGGAACTGAAGGACTGTCAACACACCATGTCTAGGGTTTGGAAACTTGATGGAACTGCAGAAAGATCCCATAAAAACTGCTGCAGGGTTTGAGAAAGCTCTGCAGTGTGAATCTGAAGGATATCAGCCCAGATAGATTACTGCAAGGAAGATTAGGAGATGACTCAGGGTATGTGTGTGGATTCATTCATGTAGCGGAAACAGCTGCCACAAGGGGCTCTTGAAAATAGCAGAAATAGGTGTTAGGAGAATTGGTAGCTCTACAAGCTGGGAAAAATAAAATGTGGAAATAACCACTGTTAATAAGCAATTGAAAGTTTGAGCCATGGGGTAAAAAATATCAAGGTAAATGGCAGTGTTTCTGCTGAGATCTCCAGGTTGAAAGGAAGAGCCTTTTGGGGGGTGTATGTGTTAACTAAAAGCAGAAATATTTTAGTCAGACACACATTGCTGGCTGGGCTCACTCCAAGACTAATTAGCTGAAATTCCAGTGTGGAGATGCAGCCAGACTAGATGATTTCGTGGACTCTTTCCTGGCTTGGAATGGTGGATGAACCTATGTGTCCATGTTACCTGTTTTCCTAAGGAAAAAAGAAAAACGTCTCTTCTACTTGATATTCCCTCATCCTGCAGTCCTCACCTGAGCACAGTTTCCATCAGCTTCATCAAAGTGTTGTTCACATAATCATGTGAGACCAAGGCCAGATCTCACTCTTGGCCCTTCTTCTGGCTCAGACCATGACCCTGAATTGCCACTTTCTCCACTTTGTTGCAAAATAAGGGCTGAGTTGCAAGACAGGAAAAGAATAAGCATCTAAAAGGGACAAAACACATCCAGAGGCATCTAAAGAGACAACTCCTCGCTTTCTTGGGCAAGCAGCAGTATTTAATGACAGTCAGCCACACTTTGCTCTTATCCACAGTTGTAATGTTGGCCCCATGGTGGTCCTGGATCGCAGCCTCCCAGAAACCCAGCGATGAGCATCCATCTCCTCTGGGCTAAGAGCACTAACCCTACTTCTAAACAAGAAAATGTGTACACTGATTATGTCTCACAAATATCAAGTCAAATGGATTTTCTTACTTCTTATACTTACCTTTTTTTCGTATAATAGCTCTAAAAATAATCCCTGAAACCCCCGTACCTTAAGCATTTTGTGAAAAATAACAAAAAAACCCAAGAAACTCTCCAGTCAGTTATAAACAGACGACGGGAAAATCCTGCACTTGACTAATTGTAGTACTGCGGCCAGGCTTTGTCTTTGGGGATTTCTCAAAGTTCAGCTTCTGCATGAGTGAGCTAAGAGCCAAACTGAAAGCGAAAATCGGGCTCTGCTTGGAGCCCTGCTGGGCCAACCACAGGTGAGCCGGGTAAATCTGTAGCTCCGCTTTTACTGACCTATGCCAAACAAAACAAACAGCCCTTTTTCGTGCTGGCTTGAAGAAAAAATTTGAAAGGAGCTTGATTTCTTAAGAACAGCTTCTCAAAATCTCATTTTTGGCAGGCTGCTAGGGATTTTCTTTGCTGAAAGTGGAAGAAGCGCAAGAAATTGACTCACGTTTCAAATAGTTGGTTTTCAGCTGAGGAAACCTTACTCTTTTCAGTGAAAGCATTTTATATTCAGTTAAACTTTTCATGATGCAGAAGTCATTTCCAAAACAGTTTCAGTCTTCCCTTCATTTTGAAGAGAGACCTGTTTTTTCCTCAGCATTTTTACCACTTTGACTCTGATGGGGGCTCACCATGGAGCTGGCTGGGGGGGAGAAGCACAGTCAAGCGGCCGCAGCTGCCCCATCAGCACCCTGCTCGCTAGCCCAGACCCTGCAAACAGGCACGTCACTGCCCCCATCCTCATCCCAGGGAAATCCACCCATATCCTAACTTCAGAGAGCCTGCTCATGGCAGACCTCTCCAGGCTATTATGTTTAGGTTATAAAAATATTTCCCAGGAAAGTGGTAGCAGGTTCTTTGTTTGAAAAGGATTACCAGATCCCTTCAAACTAGTAACCTTCTCCTCACATGGACCCCAGGTACCTGCTGTGTCCAGGCAGAAACCTGGTCCCTCTTTCACCCGTGTTGCCCTGATTTGGTTGAGTCCCAGGCACTGTGCTATAATAAGCAGGGTTAATACTAATCACGCTAATGCCTAGATCAACAACATCAATCAAGCGTGCCCACCCTCGGACCCCAAACCCAGCCTCTCTATATATAACATACTGACACAGTAACCTTTCCTTATCAAAACAGTCGATTGACTGTTTATCTAGCATTTAAGCTGTCATCACTGTTTTTCAAATCAGCCATCCGATGTTTCCTGATTTATATATGAAAGGCGCAAGCTTTCACTTCAGGAGTGACTTGCACAAAGCCTGTGCTTACCTTGAGGAAGTCATCGATATCCACCGCTCTTGCACACCGGTGTTCAGCCAGGGGCAGCTCTCCTCCTCTTCCAGCTCTGCTTTTCTAGTAGGACTTCTCCATTCAGACCCTGGTAATACAGTCTCTGGTTCAGAGGCTATCTAATGAGCAGATACTTCACAACAAATGGGGGTGAGAGAGCCATCAGCTCTGCTTATTTTAAAGAAACTTTGAAATGTAATCTTTCAGGAGGATACTAAAGGCAGAAGGGGAATTTCCCTGGACAGGCTTGGTCTGAAGGGGGCTGCTAGCACAGCTACAGGGAAGTCCACAGCACAGAGAAAGATAGATCCAACCTTTAGATAGATTTCATCTGCTTCACAGATCATAAATGTTCCTCTGGACTCTTTGCTGGGTAAAGTGCTCATTTCAGGGTGCCAGCACTTTTTTTTTGCAAGCTCTGCAGCTGAAGGAAAATGAAGGAGGCTAGGCACTCTGAGGGGAGCTATGCTTCTTAAGCCCTTTATCCTCACAAAAATGCATCAGGAGTTGAGTAGACTGTGTAGGCCATTATTCAGAAATGCTGCCACTCTAATCAGGTGCCAGCTGGATGCGTTTCAATCTAGTATGTAAATAGAGCTGGCTAGCAACTTTTAGCAAAGTATTTGCCCAGCGGTGCAGGACAGCTCTTTTGTAGCAACAGAAGGAAAGGTTTTTTGAAACCTAGCAGACACAGAATGGGTTATGAAGTATGACAATACCTGGTATCTGGTGTTTGTCTTTTGGTTGGGTTTGGTTTTTCCTTGCAGTTGCTCTGTATGCATGCATCTAAACTCTGTGTGGCTCACACATCTAGTAAAAATGATCACATCCTCTTTCTGTGTCCCATCCAGGTAACTGTGCCATGTATTTGGAAATGCACCACAAATCAAACTAATTTTCCTTTTCCTGGCAGCACTGGAGGAAGGGACTCTGATTGTGCTTGTGGGCCCAAAGAATTTGCTTTTGTTCTTAGAAAGACCCTCTTCTCAGGTAATATTATCAGTCTAAGCTCTAAATCCTGCGGGGAGAAAAAAAATACCAGCTTTTCTGAAAGAGTCTCTGCCATAGTCTTAAACTGCAAACACGCCTGGATGGCTTTTCTCTTCACACACGCAAAATATTCAGCCAGCGCACAGGTCAGCAGCCCACTGCACTTCATTGACTTTTCGCTTTCCTCCTACATTCAGACAAGTTGGTGCTTCTTCATAAAGCCCTCACTTCTTAAATTACTCAGGGGGGAACTTAATTTATCAGTCTGAAGGTCTGGGAAATAACAGAGGCTACACCTCCTGATTCAGCCTCAATTGCAATATTTGCCATACTAATGGACAAAGTGTGCCTTGTGTTTCCCATCAATGCTATTCTTTTCTGCTGAGAAGTGACTTATCAGAGAGAGCTGACTGAAAAAGAACAGAAAGATCTAAATGTATTCCTATCTAATTTCTTCTCACAGTCAGTTCAGATGTAGCTTTTCATTTCCATTGTTTGGGGTAATTAAAAAAGTTTCAGTTATTGTATTAGATACACTTCCCATCAGAAATTCCCCTAGATGATACCTATAAGCAGAATTCTTAAAACTGATTTGCAATGTCACTTTCACGATACTGTGATACGGGTTTGGGCTTTTTTGTTCTGCTGAAAAGCACAGGGAAGAGCAACAGTCTTTCCTGGTTCTTTGGGGTGTTTTTTGGGGTTTGGGGTTTTTTTCCTGGTAGAGATATTGGCAGTTGTAAATCTTGTCTTTGTTTTTCTTGGCCTCTTCTTGGATAACAGAGGAAGCTGAATGGGAACTCAGCTGACACTTAAAGGAGAAAAAAAGCTGCACCTTTAATGGATACATTTTCATCTACCTTCTTGCAGCAGACAGCATTAAAAAAGCATAATTATAAGGAGCCTTCAAGGAAAAAAAGAGTAATTAAACCCAGAATTTTGAATATCAGCTCATTCAAGCAATTTTTGTCTTGCTTACGTTGCGTGAAAAGACTAAAGCAATAGCAGCATGCATTAATTCACTTTGTTACTCATTCTTTAACAAGACTGTATGCTGCTTTACAGAGAACAACCAAGATAAGGGTCTCTCTGGATATGACTGACAGAACTGAGTGATGTGAAAAGCATAGGCTCTAGCAGAGAGGAAGGCTCTTCTGCCTTGAAGACAGCAAGCTCAGAGTCCCATTGCCAAGACTTCATGCAAAAGGGCAGCATATGTGTTACAGCTTGCATGGGTTAGACAAACTTTTGTTAATTGATTCTATTTTGGGGGTAGAAGATGCCCCAGAAGAATGCTCCAGGTCCCTACCAGTAATCTTTCCTTTGAATACTGTGCTCTTCTGCCCACGAGGACAGATGCTGATGTACTGGAAAACTTAAATGGTTACCAGTGTGTTATCATTCCTACTTGTTTTAGACCGACAGTTTCTAATGAAATAAGAACCTAAATCAGCGTTCTCCTATACTCTTTTGTCAAGAATAAATAAAATTAATAAACTAGGGGCTTGGAAGAAAAAACTTCTTATAAAGGCACGAGAATTGCAACTATTTCTGAAGTAAGGAGCATCATTTGCCATTAGAGCTAGAAACCTGGGTTATGTGGCTCACCAGCCTGATCCAACTTGCTAATTCCTACATTCCTGTGTTTTATGTACACTTTGTTCCCCACTGAGATGGCTCAAGCTGAAAATTCAGCTGTGTTCAAGGCTTCCATGAGCTGATAAGTATTTGGATACAGATGTTAGCTGTGGTGACCTGTAGGGGCTTCCCACACCACACGTCTTCACAGATCTTGGTTTCAATTGCAACTACAAGCAGAAGTTCCAGAATAGCACAAGAAAGGATATTCCCCAGATTGTTTCTAAAATTGGGAAGCAGAAGAAAGCTGGTAAGACCTACAGAGCTAATACAAATGCTAGCTTCATTCACAGGGTATGTGTTCTTGTTGAGTGCTTCCGCCACCCAGACTTTTGGACTCCCCCATCCTTGAGTATGTTTTAAATATAGTGTAAGGGGTCTATGCTTGACTGTTCAGAGAACCACAAACTGTCAGGATCAGCCGCAACTGCAGAAACCTTCAGGTTGTTTAAATGTGTTGCTTGGGGATTTGCTCTGTAGACACTTCAACACGATCAGCATGGAGAAGGGTCAGGGTAGTCCCCTGAAATGGGCACTGTATGGCTCAGAACTATGATGGATATGAATTATAAATGCAGTCTGCAAATCTACCCTGGATGTCTGTATTCTTCTTCCAAGTAAAAATGACAGAATTGTGCAGACACACAAATGCTGCCTATCAGCATATACGGATGTCTGTATATGTAACTATGCATTTAATGGCATGGTTCCTGTTGTCTTTTCTTTACACAATGCATTTTTATAAGGAGACAAAGACGATAATATTCAGGTAGCTCTGGTTTAGGCCCAGCCTCCCCAAAATTCAAGTTTTCTTGTTCAATTTGGAATGACTAGATGGAATAAAAATAGCTTGTTTAGTGAAATATGGTCACCCACTCCAAAAGCAGAATCCTGCTTTACCACCATCAGCTCAGAGCAGTGGCTAGGAGGTTGTCTGTTACAATGGCTGCGTACCCAGTGTCATCTGATAGCCCTGGAAAGACCTTCCCAAGGCTGGGAGGACCATCTGCACTGATTTCAGCTCCTTTGCAGCACAGAGTGCACAGGCTGAGGGCAGGTGGTGTCTGGAGAACTAGTTAGAGCTCCCTGACCTTTCTTCTGTCCCTGGGGTTTGGGGTCTGGCTGTAACAGCTTCCAGGTTAGAAAATACTTGCAAAAGATGCTTAGGTCTGTTAAGTTTCATACTCTACAAAGATTTGTTTGGCTGACCTCTTGCGCTCTGCCTCCAAGGATGTCTCTCCCATGACACCCCATGCCAAGATGCCTCATACGGCAGAGATGAGAAGCATGGAGAGGTCTGTGAGCTGGCTGGCAGTGGTCCCAAGGGCCAGCCAGGATTTGAAGAGACCTGGAGAAGAATCAGACCACCTCAGGCATGTCTTTCTCACCTTGCAAAGCCTGTCTTCTCCATCTCTGTTTTGTCCTGAAGGTGGGGAGGATGGCAGAGGTGCTGCTATGCTAACTTTGCAGCCAACTGAGGCTCTCATCCAAGGGGATGCTGAGGTACCTCAGGAACATGGCAAGACAGAGAAAGTGCCCCAGTGACTGACTGATAAACACCAATGGTGTTCAGCATATTTACAATGCAGCCTGTATGAGTGTCAGCAGTACATCACAGAAAAGAAGAGTTATTTGTATTTGGGCTGATGGATAGAGATTTTATTGTGTGTGTTCTGGTTTCTGAAGGCCTGCAGAGGCTTGAATTCATCTATGAAAGGTTAAAACCCCCAAGTGAAAAATGTAAAAAAGTAGCTTGAAGTCACCCAAAGGTGGTGTTGACAAATAACAGTTTCTCAGGGATCCAAGAGAAGAGATTTTGCCTCAGTTTGGGCTGGCTGAATGCTAGTTGATGAAGCATCAATGTGACAACTGTAGGCTTTTCTCTGTGTTACTAGACAATCTGAAACCCCATCTCTGGCTTTTTCAAATATACTGTGGTTTGTAATCACTATGTAGTCAGTCAGCTGCTGTGAGGACGACACAAGCGATGGTCATCTCAGCACTGGGTGAAGACCCCAGTGGGGCAGTGATGACCCACATGTCGCAGCAAATGGAGAATTCTGGTCATGGGAACGAACAAGTCAGCAGATTTCTCAAACAGCAAAAGGCATGTAATCACTTTCAAAACAATAACACAAGCCAAGCTAAGTCACTTGACTGGCAACAAAATGAAGAGCTCATTTAAAAGAAACCGGGCATATCCAAGTTGTAGAAAACTTTCATGCTTGCATAACAAGCCACTAGGCACTGAGGCAAGACACCGACCAGCTGCCACGGGTCATATGATGCGACTGGTCACATGAACAACCTTTGCAGAGAAAAGCTCTCTGATGAGCCTTTCAGACAGTTACTCAGCAGATTAGCTGCTGTGGTTCTTGCAAAAATTTATCTGTCTTCCCCATTTTGTAGCATTACATACTCTTAAACACTTGTTCTCAAGAGTCCTTAGCAGGGTCAAAGAGAGAGACGGGCAAAGGCCCCTAGTCTCCATGAGGTGGTAGCAGGCAAACCTTCACCTTTTCGTACTCCAGTGTAGATTGTTGCAAGTCTGAAAATGATTATACCTGGTCAGATGAAAGGCACTGTTTTTTCCCTGCTTGCTTGTTTATTTCATCACAAGGAAGCAGACCCCACTTGGAATCATAGAATCATAGAATGGTTTAGGTTGGAAAAGACGTTTAAGATCATCAAGTCCAACCATTAACCTAACACTACCAAGTCCACCAATAAACCAATTAAGGGTAGAGTAATAATTAATTTCATGTTTCCTGGCTTGGTGGCTGGATTATTTTTTAATGGAAGTAAAACTAGAATGGAATCATTAAGGTTGGAAAGGACCTCTAAGATCATCAGTCCAACCATCAACCCAACACCACCGTGCCCACTAAACCATGTCCCAGAGTGCCACATCTACCCGTTTTTTGAACACTTCCAGGGATGGTGACTCCACCACCTCTCTGGGCAGCCTGTTCCAATGCTTGACCACTCTTTCTGTGAAGAAATTTTTCCTAATATCCAATCTAAACCTCCCCTGACGCAGCTTGAGCCCATTTCCTCTTGTCCTATTGCTAGTTACTTGGGAGAAGAGACCAACGCCCACCTCACTACAGCTGCCTCCCTCAGCCTCCTCTTTTCCAGACTAAACAATCCCATTTCTCTCAGCCACTCCTCATAAGACTTGTGCTCCAGACCCTTCACCAGCTTCGTTGCCCTTCTCTGGACATGCTCTACTTCTAGTTTACCAGCCTCCCACATGCAAACAAAAAGTGTAACACCTCAGAACCTGCCAATTTCTCTCTGAGGAGGAGGAGGGCATGAAGAAATGTCACCAGCAATTGCTTTCTGAATGCATAGTGGGCTGGAATGTCCTCTCACTGGCACCGCTATTATGCAGCCTTCAGAGGACCCCCTTGCTGACATGTGTGATAACAACTGCAGATCTGCCTCTGCTCTCATTCCTTGTTTGCCTTTCTGCCTTCTGCTTAGTCAAACTGGAGACATAAATCCAACTGATGTCTGGGCCTGGGAGCATTTTGCACTCACACCATGCCCTGGCCAAAGCAGGGGAGAACCCAGCTTAGAGCATCCCTGGTAGCATAATGGGAGCTTAAAGCAGCTATTACAAAACTGTCAGGAAAAATCAGACATGGGAATCCCAAGCTTCCTTTGTTATAAGGGAGGCATGACAGTGGTACAGACCCATGCTGCTGAAGGGAACCTGGGCAAGTAAATGAGATGCACCTTAGTGCATAAAAGAGCAAAGTGAGAGCTACTGCTGGGGAGAACAGTTTAAGAGCAAGGTGCTACTGTTATTATGTGAGCAGTACAGCTAGAAGGAAAATGGTGGTGGTATTTCCTAAGAGTGAGCTGCACAAGGACAATGTCTTTCTTTATCAGGAACTGAAAGAAGCACTTTTCTATCAAGAAGAGCAAGAAGTTTTTACTCCATCTCAGTTTGTTTCTTCATCTGGAAAATAGGGTCCCTCCAGTTTTCCTCTTAGACTGAAGGAAGCATGCTACTGTTCCTGTTGTGTATGCTACTCTGTATGTACTATGTGTTTACCACACATTTATGGTGGTGTGGGAAATATTGAACATCTGAGCCGGTGGTTTAAGCCCCTTTATAGTCAATGGGGAAAAAGAGGCAGTTCCAGCTGCAGAAACCCTGTGAGCTGTCTTAGGTTCCTACTATAGGACAGGATTCCTCCCCATGTAGACTTGCCTTGCTCTCTCTCTCTGGAGTATGGAGAGAGTCTAGATGACCAAACTGGATGTAGATGTGTCAGTTTAGACAGAGAAAATAGACAATGGGTGTTTTGCCCACTACCTTTTGCACTGACAGGGAAGGTCTCATTGGTTCCTTATGACGCTCCATGGGACTGGCTGTGTCCACTCAGTCTCAGCCTTTGACTGCATCCTTGTTGGGCGAAAGCTGTTATTTTGTGCTGTGTTTGAACAGCACCTTGAGCTATAAGGGTCAGTCCATGCTCTTTCAGCAAACCCTTAGTGTTGCCACCCACAAAACTGATTATAACCATCATCCCAAAAAATGAAAGTATGTCTCATGCTTCTGTGATTTCAGTGTTGGAATACCAATGCTAGCATAAATGACAGGATGGAGGGATAGAGACATATGTCATAGGTCAGAAACCATGGCAGTGCCAGTCAGCATGTCTTCACAGCAGTGACTGTTGCTGATTTCTGCCATCCGAGACTCTGGGCCTCCCTTCCCAAGGCTGTGCCTTGGTGAAATTACTCTCCCAGAGATGGTTCCCATGGTTGCCCTGAGAAGGCAACCTAGAATTGAGTCCCTGCTGCTCCCCTTTGCAGCTGTGGCACAACCTTCTGCCTGAAGTACAGGCTGGGTGTCAGTGAGCTGTGGGTTGTGTGCAGCGAGAAGGCAGCGTCCAGGTGTGAAGAAGAGCAGAAGGTATTCAGCTTCAGAGGCAGCAGTTCTCTTATCATCCTCTGACCCGCCAGCTTCCATGTTGGCACTTTCTGGTGAATTTTGGTGACATTTCACACAGCTATGTTGGGTTGTATGGCATAGCATTCATCTGCCATACCATCTGGGCTACCTCAGGCTTGTGTCAGAATGTGGGAAGTGAAAGTAGAGGCACCACTTTGTATTTAGACTGTGACCACATTATTTTGAATTGCTCCTCTGCCCTTAGTAAACAGGCCATGCAGTAAGTGTGCAACACCATAACAGTGAGGCCAGGTTTGCAGGAGGGATTGTGCTGAGAGGTGTGCATGTGTAGACTGCTGGAACGAGAAGGGCAGATGTTCAGGGGTGCATCTTTTGTGTACTCCTACCAAGCGGAAAGTGGTCACTCTTGGTCACAGGAGACTACATATTCACTTTCACCTAAGTGTTGTCTAAAACCAGTTAAACACCAGTCAGCATCATTCCTCTTGGCAATCCTGAATTGCAGGCCACGACAGCTCTGGAAGACCGGACCACCTGTATAAACTCTAGAGAACCACTGATTTCTCTTTATTTCATGACAGGCCTCACCAGTAAGTGGCAGCTATACAAGATGTAGAGATCCAGGATTGAAAGGGACTACCATAAAGAATTCTTCTGGCTTTATGCACCTTTGTGTCAGACAAGCCTTTAGTAATTTTATATTTCTCTGCCCTTTATATGCCAAAGGAGGAAAGGAACACTGCCTTTCTTCTACTTCATCTCTTTTGTCCGTTGCAACCTGCATATTCCTGGGGGCAATGGCAGCCTCTTATTAGAAAGACCTAAGGGCAGTGGAGAGCTCCTTTTTGGGCATGTCTTTCTGGTACCAATGGGATGTGGACCTGGTCCTGGCCTCCAACCTCCCTTCCTGTATGATCAGGGAGATGACTCCCCCACTGTCTCTGCTCCCTGTTTGCTTCTGAATACACAGGGGAAATGAGGCATCTCCCTCCTCTGAAGCACCATGTGATCAGGCGTAAGAGGCACCTCAGGCCTTCGTCTACCCTTTAGCCAGCAGTAGGCTGAAGAGACTCTCTGAAACTATCTGTGGCTGTCAGAGCAGGACCCAGATGACGAATTAGCTGTGGCTTGATGGCAAAACTGTTTTCACTGAACAGAAGTCCCTATGGTACAGGGTAGGGCCAGGTGCTGCCATGTCAGATCTTGTTACCAACCTTGCATGGTCTCTGCCAGAGCTAAGAGAGGACCACGTTGATTTGGAAAAGCCCTGGTCACCTCCCTCGGACGTTGCCATGACCACTCTGAGGAACAACCCTGACATTGCAGGCCCGGCAGGCATTATACTGGTATGGAGAGACTCCAGGTGAACAGCAGCCTTACATTCAGCAGAAGTAAAAATGGGAAAACAGAAGGCAAAAGGCTGGTCACATGGATTTCCCGTGTAGGAGCAGAGCTCCTTCATCCTGGGGCGGGACTGGGCTGGTGCAGGCACATGGAACACCTACAGTGCTCCAGGAGAAACCTATGGTCTCTGCTCAGAGCCGAAGGAGAGGTGCGATTTAGGCTTGCTAGCCCTTGGTGGCTGACACCCAAACCCAAACCTCCCTGGCTTCCTCAGCCCCTCTTCTGTGAGGAATTCTTGATCTTTTCAGCTATGGGATGATGAGCTGGATGAGAAACACTTTACCCATCCCATGAAAAGTTTCTGAGTGTTAAAATTTTCAGAAGAAATTTCTGTTCAGATTGCACAAAACTCCAGTTTCCCAAAGTGTCTCACAAGACAGGGAAGATTAAAGAACTACATTGAAATAAACAGTAGTGGGAAAATCAGGCTAGACAAATGCTTAATGTCAGTCACAGACCTACCAATATTGGGCCACTTTCCTGTCTTTTGTTGCAAACTAGTAAAACGAAAGTTAAATTCAGTGGGTGGATTTTAATTGCAACATCATCCTCTCTGATGTCAGTTTATGGATATGTTGAGCCTCTGAGAAAAACATCTCCATAAACTGCAGAAGTAACTGCCCTTCTGCCTCTTTTGTGAAACATATTCCAGGAAATCATGAGGGAAATAATAAGTCTAGTGAGGAATCCATTTCCAGGAAAAAAACCCTCAGGCTGACCGGACCAAAGAGAAGAGAAACAGAACAGTGTGGAGGGTAAACACAATCACAGAAAACTGTGTGGTAGCTGTGTATCTCAATGCAGAAATAAAAATGTGCTAGAGAACATCACATGGGTTGCAATGAGATGTATTCAAAAATTTTGAACTAAGAAAGATAAGAATATTATTTACATTTATCTTAAGCCCACTCCTTATGCATTCAGTTCATATCCAAAATGAGACAGGGATCTTATGAAAAAAATTCTGTGTCATCATATGACCAGAGACGTTATGAAAGCACATGGAGACAAGGCAGCTAACATAGGTTTGCCCATGCAACCATAAAGTGGACACTTCCCAGTCACTTCCCAGTTTGACTCGGCAATCAAGATCACTTTCTTTCCGCAATGTAATTTCCCAGGTCTTTATTAGACGGAAACCAGAGACACCTTTATTGCTTTGTTGTGCAGGCACATGCATCCTTTCAATTCAGATTTTGTTGTCTGTGAGCCTGAATTTGCAAGCTGGGGCTCCCAAGCCCCTGGCAAAGAGAATTAGCTATGTTTATAAATCTGAATGTAAGAAAAGTGACAATCCAGCTTAAGCCAAGTCCAGGGAGATGTCCATAACTGGACAGCATTCCCACCAAAGTCGTAGATTCTCATTCCCCTTCTGTTTGTGATAAAAGTGTCCACAAACAGGAGAAAAAAAGGAACAGTGAGCATTAATAAAGATAGCCTACAGATACAGTTCAGGAGACCCTTTTGCTCCCTGTCCTTCTTGTTCAGAGCAAGCATGATGCATAGCTTTTTCTCATTAACTTCAGGTGGCTCTACAGAAACCCTGCAGACCCCTTCCAGCCTGTCTTTCCTCTTGACAGTCTCTACTGTGGCTTTGGATCTGTCTCCCAAAGGAACAGCAAATAGAAAAACAGATGTAAACAGCTGAGCAGCTGGAGGACAGGTTCTTTCTGCTTGTTACTTTTCCTGCTTACCTTCCACAGGGGTCTCTGACCTCCATGCTACCACTGTCCTTGACGATGGGCCCTGCACTAGTTGGGTAACATGGGGGTAATCAGAGCTGCTTGCTCCTCACTGAACACTTTCTTTCATCTACCCAACTTCTGCATATCATTATATGTAACTTTCACTAGTATCTGCATTTCTTACTCCACCTCACCATCAGACCATGGTCTGAAAAGAGAAAATGAGAGAGAAAAAGAGAAGAATACCATATCTGCATAGGTATTAAAGAACTCTTTCTCTCTGCTAGTGATTACTTGGTATGTTTGTCTCCTTGAAGATGTCCAGATGTCCTTGCCACAAGCCCTCCCACTATGCACCAGCTGAGGGACTTGAACCCTTTGTCATTGTAAGGGTTGAGTCAAAAAACAAGTCACAGTGGCTTGCACCAAGTGAGGGCTGCTATCTCAAAGATAAGGACGCATATTTGCATCTGAGGAGTCAGCCAGCTCCTCATCCAGCATCTCTTTCAACTGCTGCCCCCCATCTCATGGGTCCGGGAGCAATATGTGCTGCAGTTCATAGAATCATAGAATCATAGAATGCTTTGGGTTGGAAGGGACCTTTAGAGGTCATCTAGCCCAATCCCCCTGCAGTGAGCAGGGACAGCTTTAATTAGATCAGGTTGCTCAGAGCCCCATCCAGCCTGACCTTGAATGTTGCCAGGGATGGAGCCTCTACCACCTCTCTGGGCAACCTGTTCCAGTGCTTCACCACCCTCATTGTAAAAAATTTCTTTCTTATGTCTAGTCTAAATCTACTCTTCTTTAGTTTAAATCCATTATTCCTTGTCCTGTCACAACAGGCCTTGTTAAAAAGATTCTCCCCATCTTTCCTGTAGGCCCCCTTTAAGTACTGGAAGGTTGCAATAAGGTTTCCTTGCAGCCTTCTCTTCTCTAGGCTGAACAACCCCAACTGTCTCAGCCTGGCCTCGTAGGAGAGGTGCTCCAGCCCTCGGATCATTTTGGTGGCCCTCTTCTGGACCCGCTCCAGCAGGTCCATGTCCTTCTTGTGCTGAGGGCCCCAGAGCTGGACGCAGTACTCCAGATGAGGTCTCACCAGAGGAGAGTAGAGAGGCAGAATCACCTCCCTCAACCTGCTGGCCACGCTTCTTTTGATGCAGCCCAGGATTTGGTTGGCTTTCTGGGCTGTAAGTGCACATTGCCGGCTCATGTCCAGCTTTTCATCTACCAGTACCCCCAAGTCCTTCTCCACAGGGCTGCTCTCAATGTCTTCATCCCCCAACCTGTACTTATATTGGGGGTTGCCCCGTCCCAGGTGCAGGACCTTGCATTTGGCCTTGTTGAACCTCATGAGGTTCACACAGGCCCACCTCTCCAGCTTGTCCAGGTCCCTCTGGATGACATCTCGTCCTCCTGGTGTGTCAACCGCACCACTCAGCTTGGTGTCATCTGCAAACTTGCTGAGGGTGCACTCGATCCCACTTCCTATGTCATTGATGAAGATGTTAAATAGCACCGGTCCCAGTACAGACCCCTGAGGGACCCCACTTGTCACTGGTCTCCATGTGGCTATTGAGCCATTGACCATGACCCTCTGGATGTGACCATCCAACCAATTCCTCATCCATTGAACAGTCCACCCATCAAACCCATATCTCTCCAATTTAGAGAAGGATGTTGTGGGGGACTGTGTCAAACGCTTTACAGAAATCCAAGTAGATGACATCCATTGCTTTTCCCTTGTCCACTGATGCAGTTACTCCTTCATAGAAAGCCACGAGGTTGGTCAGGCAGGACTTGCCCTTGGTGAAGCCATGCTAGCTGTCTTGAACCACCTCCCTGTCCTCCATGTGCTTGAGCATATCTTCTAGGAGGATCTGTTCCATGATCTTCCCAGGCACAGAGGTGAGGCTGACAGGTCGATAGTTCCCAGGGTCCTCCTTTCTTCCCTTTTTAAAAATGGGCACAACATTCCCCTTTTTCCAGTTGGCAGGGACTTCACCTGACTGCCATGACTTTTCAAATATCATGGAGAGTGGCTTGGCAACTACATCAGCCAATTCCCTCAGGACTCTGGGATGCATCTCATCAGGTCCCATAGACTTGTGTACATTGAGGTTCTTCAGGTGGTCTCGAACCTGATCTTCCCTTACAGTGGGAGGGGCTTTACCCCCCTGGTCCCCATCTTTTGGTCCATTGATTCAGGAGGGGTGAGGAGAGAGGTTGCCGGTGAAGACCGAGGCAAAGAAGTTGTTGAGTACCTCAGCCTTCTCCTCGTCCGTTGATACAAGTTCGCCTTTCTTGTTCACCGGGGGGGTACACTTTCTTTAACCTTCCTTTTCTGATTGATATACCTGTAGAAGCCCTTCTTGTTATTCTTTACATCCCTTGCCAAATTCAGCTACATCCTCGCCTTGGCCTTCCTGACCTTCTCCCTACACAACTGGGCAGTTTCCCTGTATTCCCCTCAGGACACCTGTCCCTGCTTCCACTGCCTGTGCAGTTCCCCCTTACTCTTTAGTTTGACCAGCAGGTCTTGACTCAGCCATGCTGGTCTCTTCCCTTCCTTGCCGGATTTCTTACACTTGGGGACTGATAGCTCTTGTGCTCTGTGGAAGGTGTCCTTAAAGATCTGCCAACTCTGTTCCGTTCCCCTGTCCCTGAGGACCATCTCCCAAGTGGTCCTTCTGACTAACTCCTTGAAGAGCTGGAAGTTTGCTTTCCTAAAATTTAGGGTCCTGACTGCACTCCTTGCTTTTCCCATGTCCCTCAGGAGCGTGAACTCCACCAATGCGTGATCACTGCAGCCCAAGCTGCCTCCAGTCTTGACATCACCGATGAGCTCACTTGCATTGGTGACCATCAGATCCAGTATCGCATCCCCTCGGGTAGGGGTGTCTATTACCTGGCTTAGGAAGTTGTCGTCTATGCATTCCAGGAATCTCCTGGATTGCCTACAGCTCTCCGTGTTGCTTTTCCAGCAAATGTCAAGGTGGTTGAAGTCCCCCAGCAGGACAAGAGTCTGCAAACGCGAAGCCTCCTGGAGCTGGAGGAAGAAGGCTTCGTCAGCAGGCTCCCCTTGATCAGGCGGCCTGTAGTAGACATCAACCACAAGTTCAGGTGGAAGCTGTTCAACTGACTAAACCGTCTCCCACCTCCCTGCTCTGTTGCAGCTGTTTTGACAGATGTCAGATGTTCTCAGCACAGCGGCTGCTGCTGTTGCTGGATTGGTACTGATGGGAACTTGCCCTTATGTGTTCCTACATTTAGTTGTTATTTGGACAGGCCAACAAAGCATTTCCAAGGCAACCCATGCTTGGGAAGGTCTTTCACAATGTTTGGTACTTTCTACCTCCCCAAAAGATGAGTGGACTTCAAGAAAATAACACAAAGGTGTTTCTATCACTCTATAGCTTTCCATATGCTGAACAGCAAAGACACTGAGAAGGTTTGTGGGTCCCTCAGATGAAAGATTGTAAGATTCATATATAGCAGAAACAGGGATCACAATCAATTGCCCCTTAAAATATCCTTCTAAAGACGGCTACAGTCACCAGGTACATTGAAGATTTGTTACTAGCTGCTCTTAAGTTGAAGCGTACACATTCCTTGAGGTGTTCAGAGAAGTGTGAGCAGATGCTCACTTTCCTGGAGGACAGCTGGTTAATAGGAATCAGGTTAGCCAGCAATAATGGGGTGAGGCCCAGTGATGACTGGGGAGTCTGTAGTACAAATCAAATATGACATGTGCAAGTGCTGTTATGCATAATCAGCCAACACAATAGGATGGTTTCTTGGTTTTCTCTACACTTTTGTTATTGTTGCATATTTTGTGGGCAGATCCAAACACCCCCTGAATTCCCACAAGACCTTAGCAGGATTCGTATTTTACACTTTGCATTATAACACTACTTATTAAAGAAAATGGTACCTTCCTAATTTTCCTGTGGTCATGCATATCACTTTTAATGCATCAAGTTTGTGGAGAAGGAATGGCTTCTGCCCATGCACAAGATTAGTAGCATGTCAAAGTCCTGTTAAATGTTTATACAGCATGGCACCATGGTGGAGATGTGGCAAAGGATCTCAGTGATCCAGTGTCCACTTACAGTAAAGGAAATTACACTAAAGGAAACATCTTGCTGTGGCCCCATAAGTTAGTCCAAGGCAGAGTTCATTCAGAGTAGAGTTCCACTAGCGACACAAGGAAATTTCTTCATTCATAAGATTTTGGCTGGTAGTAGTTCTTTGAATCATACTCATTTTTTTCAAGATGAGTCATTGACTAGAAGTTGATTCAAGTGCCATTTGGAGCAACTCGCCTCTGAATCCCAGCTTTGCAGCATTCCTGCACAATATTTCTGTGACAACTCAAGTCAAAACCTAGATGCTGATCCCTCTCCCTTTTCTCTCTGTGTCCCCAGACCTGGCATTCTAGGCAAGCACCCTGATATTAAATCCATCCTCTGTAATTATCAGGTACAGCCTAGGTCATGCTTTTACCATCTGTTTTCTGTAGAAATGATTTGGGGAATGCAACATGTAGAATCTCTGTACCTCCTTTCACTGGTACCGAAAATAAAAAGGATCACAATGAAAAGCACTGCCCAAGTGCAGGTTAGTTTTATCTCAGCCATGCTCAGTGCACAGCAGTCACGAAGAAGAGCAAACTGAGAGGAGTTACACCTCACACTGCCGGAGCCTACCTGCCCTCTCCCTGACACTGATCTCATCCAAAATTTGCCAAGGCAGTTATGTTCCCAACTCCTATTTAAAATCAAGGTGGGTAGGTGACTAAAAAGGTGATAGGTCCCAAAGTTATCTTTGAGGATCTGGTCCTTGACTCCACTTCCTCAACAGAGCCCTCAGTGGTAACTCCCCAGCACAACGTTCCCCACAGCCGCCAAGGCCACCTCCAGCCTTCTGCCACCGAGATGGTGCAGAAGTTATGGCAAAGGAGATAAAATCCCACAAGTGGGCAAATGCTGTTTCCATCCCCTCTTCTCTTCTAAGGAACAGAGACTAGAGTAGTTACCTTGGCAGTGTAAAGAAGAGCCCTCACACATGTGTATCGTTGTGAAGGAGGCTGTGGTTTCTATGGAAATTCCCTATTTTGAGGACAGAAATTTTTACTAAAAGTGATAGAATATTTCATGACAGCAGGCTTTTATAGGTCGTCTCTTATAAAGGCACAATCTGACACCAAAAGCCTGGGATTTTTTCCCATTCTTGTTATCACTTATCCCTGTTTAATTTTGAATGTCACCTAAATCAGGATGGTGGCATTTTATACCTGGGGTGTACGGAGAGCCAGGCTGCAGAAATTGGGCCCTTTTCAGTTATACCGACATGGACACAGAAACAGCCACACAAACCACTGCGAGGGAAGGCATTTTTGGCGGCAAAATTCATTCTGCAAAACGAGTGGCATCTTACCCATCGAGAAAAGGAGAACTAACCAAAACTGCATTTTGAGGAACTAAAACTAGGATCTGCTAAGCAATAATAAAGAAGAAAAAAAGAGAAGGAAGAGAAAAAAACAACCACAGTGTCTGACCGTAATTTCCTTTTGGAGAATTACCTCTGTGAAAGAAATTAAGCAACTGCTTTCAAGCTGATGAAAGTTTTTTTTTTTCAATCAGTACAACATAATTCAGCATTTAGAAGCTAAACTGGAAAAAGCAGGCATCTTTTTTCCTTATTTTCATTAAAATAACTTTTTCTACGTAGAACACTGGCCAAACCCCAGCCAAAATTGTCTAAGTTACGCTAAGCAAAAATCACTGGTTGTCAAAAGAGAGGATATTGTTCCCATTTGTTATTGGATTCTTCCCCCACTGTTAAAAATAAGTAATCTTTGGGGTATAAAATGGGCCTCTCTTGACCAGGTACCCCAGTGTACTGAAAATGGAAGGGGAATTTCAAGCTCTGAAGTGATACATAAGTCCAAATGCCATTGATTTTCATTAAGAATCATAGAATCATAGAATCATTTAGGTTGGAAAAGATGTTTAAGATCATCAAGTCCAACCATTAACCTAACACTACCAAGTCCACCAATAAACCAATTAAGGGTAGAGTAATAATTAATTTCATGTTTCCTGGCTTGGTAGCTGGATTATTTTTTAATGGAAGTAAAACTAGAACGGAATCATTAAGGTTGGAAAGGACCTCTAAGATCATCAGTCCAACTGTCAACCCAACACCACCGTGCCCACTAAACCATGTCCCGAAGCGCCACATCTACCCGTTTTTTGAGCACCTCAGGGATGGTGACTCACCACCTCTCTGGGCAGCCTGTTCCAATGCTTGACCACTCTTTCTGTGAAGAAATTTTTCCTAATATCCAATCTAAACCTCCCCTGACGCAGCTTGAGCCCATTTCCCCTCGTCCTATCGCTAGTTACATGGGAGAAGAGACCAACATCCACCTTGCTACAACCTCCTTTCAGGCAGTTGTAGAGAGTGATAAGGTCTCCCCTCAGCCTCCTCTTTTCCAGACTAAACAATCCCATTTCTCTCAGCCACTACTCATAAGGCTTGTGCTCCAGATCCTTCACCAGCTTCGTTGCCCTTCTCTGGACACGCTCCAGCAACTCAATGTCCATCTTGTTGTGAGGGACCCAAAACTGAACACAGTATTCAAGCTGTGGCCTCACCAGTGCTGAGTACAGGGGCATGATCACTTCCCTAGTCCTGCTGCCACACTATTCCTGATACAAGCCAGGATGCTGTTGGACTTCTCAGCCACCTGGGCACACTGCTGGCTCATGTTCAGCAGACTGTCAGCCAGCACCCCTAGGTCCTTTTCCACCGGGCAGCTTTCCAGCCACTCTTCCCCAAGCCTGTAGTGTTGCATGGGGTTGTTGTGACCCAAGTGGAGAACCCAGCACTTGGCTTTCTTAAATCTCATACAATTGACATCGGCCCATCACTCCAGCCTCTCCAGATCCCTCTGTAGAGCCTTGCTACCCTCAAACATATCAACACTCCCACCCAACTTGGTGTTGTCTGCAAAGTTACTGAGGGCTCACTCAATCCCCTCATCCAGATCATTGATAAAGATATTAAACAAGACTGGCCCTAACCCTGGTGAACACCGCTTGTGACTGGTCACCAACTGGATTTAACTCCGTTCACCGCAACTCTCCGGGCTTGGCCATCCAGCCAGTTTTTTACCCAGCAAAGAGTATGCCTGTCCAAGCCACGAGCAGCCAGCTTCTCTAGGAGAATGCTGTGGGAGACAGTGTCAAAGGCTTTACTGAAGTCCAGGTCGATGACATCCACAGCCTTTCCCTCATCCACTAGGCAGGTCACCAGGTCATAGAAGGAGATCAGGTTGGTCAAGCAGGACCTGCCTTTCATGAACCCATGCTGGCTGGGTCTGATCCCCTGGCTGAATTTGGTTATGATGAGAGTAGAGGAAAGGGACAAACCTATCAATTACAGGGATAAAGCAGTGATTTCTGTCTTGGTACCAAATGTATTCAGTTCACACTCCAGCTCACCGTGTTCAACTAAGCACTTGTCTTGTGCTCTTTGCTAAAATGTGATGAACTGAATCAAGTGCTTTGATACACTCTGAACATCTCAGTGTTCACACAGATGGTATCACACTGATGGAAAGGGATGTTCTGTGGCTTATCTATATATATCTATATCTATGGTTAGGATATAGAGCAAGAAGTCTACCTCCATACACACATCCCTCCAGTCACCATCCCAGTGTTTTTTTAGAAGATTAAATGTGAGGTTTACAAAAATTGGCAGCTACCTTTTACGTTCAGCACTTCTTGTATCTTGAATATACAAGAAGTTCTTGTATATTCTGACAGGTCTCCAGACACGTATTTGATAACCGAGGCACACCTTGGCACAGGCCTTGCTGATAGATAGAATGGGCTGTCCCTCTAACCACCTTCCACCCTCCATTTCCTCATCTTTGTAGCTCAAAACCTGAATGCAGTCACTGAAGTTTTATCTGAAAATCTGAATATGCTGTTCTGGGAACAGTGGAACCAACCATGTGACATCTCCTGCAGGCTGTGTCCTTTGTGCCCTGATCAACCTCTCTGCAAAGACCTTGATCTCCATCATGATTACATGCCATTTCCATCAGGCACACCACAGCCAGCCCAGAGCTATAGGCACAGTGACTGAATGGCAGTGATGCCCATGCTGATTAGCCAGCCAAGATTGTTTAATGACTTTTTCTTAGAGAAAAAAAATTCTCACCACCCACTAATTTCCAAAATGTTTGTAAGAAATTCACTGGCTTGGGGAAGAGTTGCTCACTTGCCTGTTGTGACTGAAATTAACGTAGAGACTAAAAGTTACTGGGGGTGATAGAGGAGTAAAAGACACCTGGGAAAAAAGTGCAGTCATGTATGCCTTGCCTGCAAGCTTAGGAGCCCAAGACTATAAAAGGAGTAAATCCAGTTAAATCTAGTAAAAGTTCTGCATGGCTAAAGATAAAGAATTTGGCATAGAAAAGTTAAAATTAGAGGACAAAGAGTATTGCGTGCGATAAGTTAGACACCAATGTCTTAGAGGGGATAGCTGTGGGCTGGGGGTTTCTGAGGAGCTGCCACTGAGGCCCCTCAACCCCATGCAGGATTAGACCCTTTTTGCTAAGGGGTCTTGCAAACTTTCTTGCTAAGGAGGCTAAGAGCCTCCTTAGGAGCTTGAAGGTACACAGTGGTTGCAATGACTGCAGTGCCACATGGCCCTTCCAAAGCTCACTTTGAAGGAAGTAGCTCCTCAAGGATCATGTAGGCATCATGTGACACCATATCCCACTACCTGCCTGATGTTTAAAGCATAGCCTCTGCTGTGACCGTGCTGGAGCCCCCATGTCAGATCCCTTCCTAGAGGTCAGGCAAAGGGAGGGGAGTTCATGCTCAGAAATATTTTTATTGCAGAATCTAGATAAAATGGTTAGTTCAGTTACCATATTGAATGGTTATTTCATTGTGACAGTGTCATATTTCCTCCTGAGAATAAGCTGCATGCTTAAAATAAGTATTAGATCTGACCAGAAGCTGACTTTCCTATTTCGATGTGGTAAGTAGAACTGCAGAGACCTTGAGGGACGCAAGTAATGCCCAGAAAATAACATATTGTTGTCACAGATGATGCATTTAAAATGCCTTCATTTGTCAAAGATTTGCCACTAAGGCTAAAATTAAGGTCTTCTCTTTGCTACGTGGCACATAGGAGACAGAAGAGGCAACAGCTGCCAAACTCTTTACTGGGTTCTCCTGTAGGTACCACTTTTCACTAAAAGATATCAAAGCACCTTATGCAGTGCAGTGACCTTTTATTTTTGGCACATTATTCATGAGAAACTGAGGCAGAAAGAAGGCAAGCTACCTTTCAGATGTTACATGGAAAATCAAAGGGCAAAACAAAGCATCTCCTGGAGTTCACCCACAAAACCCCAACACAAAGATGCAATTACAGTTTTTGGTTAGTCTGAAAATTCCCTAATAGGGGGATTACTGAGCACTGTAGGTTTGATGAGTAAGCCTGTTCAATTGTTAAAGTAATGACTTTTTCCATGCTTGTGATGTTCATTAGGATTTTTCCTTTAAGGTCAGTACAGAAATATTATCTGCATTGTTTATTCATGTCAGTCTCACAGTTATGACAGGTTTACATTGCAGCACACTCTTGTCTGAAGAAAACTGCGGGAATGCTTCGTTCTGGAAGCAAACAGAAATGTTGCAGGGAGGAGGGACAACCACTGGGACATAACACAGGCCTCTCAAACTGCTCTTCTAGCACATCTGGTAACAGGAGGACAGACAGGAGTCAATTACAGTGATATGTTGTATGTCAGCACCTGAGTTTAGCAAACATTTTCGCTGAATATAGCATTGGAGGTGACTGACTTAGAGCCATAATAATTCCAGGGGGTTGTGTTTGAAAGCTACACTCTGGGGATCCATGTATAATGCAGTAAGGATAGCATTTTGCCTTGTTACCTACCAAATGGAAGTAGGACCCCCTTGCAAAGGTACCAGCACCTTAGGTTTGGCATAACTTACAGGATAATGAGTGTTGATTTTTACTCTCTGAATACTAAGTTCAATTAAGTTACACAAGGACGGGGTTGGTTCACGTTGTTGCATGAGCAATACTAAGACTCTGTGTAGCAATATGGTCTTTGGTTTACACAAATGTTACAGCAGTTGCTGGACTGTACATCTTTTGGCTTAGCATTTTTATATCTTATGGTGCCTAAAGGTAAGAGGATGCAATCTCTCTTTGAAAAGACCCTTCTTGAGGTACTTCTGGGGTACCTATCTTACCTCAACAAGTAACCATGTAACTGATTAATGTATGTAGTAAAATTCAGAGCATTTCTTATCAACTTGCCCTTAGACTGAAGACAGGCATTTCTTTTCAGAACTGAGGAAGGGTTTTGCACCTATATCAGTTGGCCTGGTTAAAGATATGTCCTCCCCTCACAAACTTTCTTGCTAATACTAAATAAGGCAGTTCATGACTGTAAGACCACACACAGCAACTGTTTTCAGAGAGAAAAATCCCAAAGAAACATACTCGTCTGATAAATGGGAGAGAAGGTAAAGCTCAAACAAATTACAAACAAACCTTTAAAAGGAAGTGGAAAGGGAGAACAAAATCATCTGTTCAAGCCTCAGCCACCACTGAATGGGGAAATGAATATGGTGGGATGCAGGTACCTTCTCTACATACTTCTTATTGTCATCTCTGTGCAATGACTGCAGATCTGAAAGCAAAAGCAGGGTTCAGAGCAGGCACACATGAATGGAATAAGCAAAAGCAGCTTTAGCAGCACCTGGTCTGTATGGCAGCAGCAGTAATTAATGGCCAACTTTGCAGGAATGCAGGCCTGAACAGAACAGCCTGGCCTTCAAGCTGAGCCCTTTCCAGCAATGAGCTGATGTAGCTGAACTCAGTCTCAAAAGCATTTTTTTCTTCTCCCCACCCCACTCTTGCTAGCAGGCGATTCCAGGTCCTGCTTGCTCTGGAGGGTGGGAATTCCTCTCATTCCCAGCCTGAAGGAGTCACTGTGCTTTTGCAAATGAAGAGGCAAGGACCTGGCTGCCCTGGTTCCAAGTGGGGCAGCTCTTGCTGCCCCTGAATTGTGCTGATCATTGCTGGTGCCTGAGGCCGGCTTGCCCTGCCCCACGGCAGCTATGGCGCAGAGCACCCCCAGCCTCTGCGTGTCCCCTCCGCAGCAGTAGCGACAGTCCCGTTTGCCCAGAGACCTTGTGGTGCCCTGCAGCAGGAGGCAGAGCCCATGCCATAAGAAGCATTTGCTTTCTGAAATCCTCATAAGGTAGTCCTGCTTTAAAATGGGATAGCAATACCAAAGTGGAGTGTTTATATAAAACACTAACATGGCAGCTGTTGCTAGTAGCAACAATATGGCAATCACCAGCTAATATGGAGATGTTTGTTTCAAATTTATCATCTTGACTTTGATGGGTGGCCAAAACTTTGCAGAAGAACATTTTATTTTGATGTGTGTGGATGTGCATGCACAAGAACAGAGGGCATGACAGCAAATAACTCTCCCAAAGTACGGGGTCAAATATGCTCAGGGGAGTTTAACTGCAGCCAGCAGAGTTGTGCTTGGAAAGGTTTTCCTTGCCTGACATTGCTTTTGCCTGGAGGATGGAGTCCAGTTGTATGGTCATAAATGTTCCCATTCATGGTTAATTTAGTGGTGATGAGGATCTGGTTACTGGCAGTTCTCCTTATTACTTAGGAAGCAGGCATGACACAGGAATGACCAACTCACAAGGGCATCATTATGATGAAGAGTTTGGGGATATACCACTGGGGCTCAGAAGAGGCCAGCTGGAGGTGAATAATGGGGAAACGCCAACTACTTCTGGTTGTTCCTCCTGGGCGCTTACGGTGACAGCTATGTTCATGGCCATGGGTGTTTTCTATGCCTGGAGCAGCTCCTGCCCTGCCAGGGGAGTTGTAAGGTCTTGCCACTCCTGAGAATGGCTTTCTTTTCTAGATTTTGTATCAATGGGACACATACACAATGAAACCCAAAATTACACTCAGGCCAAGTTTTCTTGGTCTTATTCTGGACTGGCTCCTAGGCCATTGGCAATCTGCAGAACATCTTTTGTGTGAAAGTGAGATGACTTATACCTGAAAATCACATGCAGGTTAGAATTCAATGTGAAATCCAGGCTACCTCTGGTTTCCACTGATTCTCATTTTGAGATCTGAGATTGTTTTGATGCTGAAATTCAAAGCAAAACACAAGGTGCAAGCAGAAGAAATACAAGCCTACATCAACCAAAATAAAAAATAAAACATTTGTATTAATCCCGAAAAGAAAAATCAAGATTCACACCTCTCTGGATTCAGTAAGAAATATAATTTGCCCCTGAGAGCAAATGAACTTGGCAGAAAAGCGCCATCTCAGTTTCTGATTTGCTAATGGACAACATAAAGAAACAAAGTAAGTGAGAAACCTGATAGAGTAACAAAAAAAAGTGAATAGCATCCCACTTTTCAATACTTTTAGAGTACCTTCAACCAGAAATCTTGAAAAGAATAGAATTCAGACTTAATTACACACATTCCCTATTATCTTGTTGTTTATTATAAGTGAGCAAAGATTTAGATCTGCATCCGCTCAGTCAGAAGTGATGGGCAACTTCAACTCTCAGACTCCTTTGTGCTGGCCACCTCGGGGAGCCCAAGGAATGAGTGATTCCCAAGCGCTGCTGAGGTACAACAGCAAGCTGAATTCAGACATGACTTAACACCAGCACAGACCCTTTGGAAAAATGGTAGACATATGCCCGCCCATCACATCTAAAAAAACCCCATTGGAACCAGTCAGCTGATGAGTGGTAAAAAACTTTAGAGCTGCCAACTTAGTCTTGGGGGGAGCACCCATGAAAGAATAAACAACCCATCCTGCAAAGCAAATGCAACCAAAAGGGTGTCATGGGAAGGGCACAGAATACACCTTGGGCAGTATTTACGATATTTTTGATTTGTAACTTTTTCCTGAGCAATAGCAACTCAGTGTGTAGAAGGGTGGTGCAATCTACCTCACACTGCAATCTAACTTTGACATATGAGTAAGGATAAAAATCAGCAGAGCAGAGCTGGGGAAAACTGCCAGTGGGTTTCACTTCCCAAGGCAGTGTTAACATGAGCCCAGGTCCCATCTGACTAAAACTGTAGGAGTTCAGCACCAGCTGGGTTGATGGATCTCGGTCTGAACTGTTACAGGGAGGGGGTAGGGATGGTCCTGATTAAAGCTCAGGGTGCCCTCTTTTCTGTGATCAAATCCTGAACCGTGTCTATGCAATCTGCAACGCACTCTGGAAAGCGGTAGGAAATTAGAGCTGCCTTCAGAAGTTGGGTAGAAATGTGACCTGTTCTCAGCAATCCACACACCACCCTGTTCTTTGAGTCCGTGGACAGATTGTGCAGAGCTTTCCTTTCCAAAAAACCCATCCCAACAACTCTCTGACTTTGGCATAATTACTTTCCTTATTTTGGGAAATGTTCCTATCGTCCCCCAGGAGACCACAATTGTGCCAGTGAAGACAAAACTGGAATACCACCCCTTTTCCACATGGAGAGGCAGCAGTGCAGAACTTGGCTCTTTCTGCTCTATATGGGCTTGAAAGAGTCACTGCTCCAGGCGCGTCCTGCTGTACCCTTCTCACAGCTATGCTCCTGCTGCATCCTTGCTGGTACGACAACAGGGCAAAGGCGGGTTTCAGGATTCGTTCACATACTCCCTCATTTCTAAGAGCCATCATGTCAATCATTTGTGAAAGTAGTGTTGAAATAAACAAAAGTGAGCTGTGGCTGGGATTTTCTCATTTGTGGTTTGATAAGGAGAGAAGAAAAACAGATGCTTTCCTGCTACAGCAGATTTGTTCTTTTGTTCACTATCAGCTCCTGATTCCTTTCTCCTCCCAGCTGATGCTGCCCCCTCATTGCCACGGTTTGAGGTCCTTCACTGAGCCACAGCGTAAGAGGACAGAGGAGAAAAGAGGAGAAAATGCCTAGCTTGACTGTAGCTCACAGAAAGGGGAAAATCACCATTTGGTCTGTGTTGGCAGCAAGCGCTATATAAGCCTTCTCTCCAAAACCTGGCTGGACAAGGTGCTTGGGAGTGGACCACAAAAGCAGCCATGGCCTGGGAGGGGAGAGGGGCTGCCTGGGTGCAGGGGGAAGCAGAGGCATCAACCTGATGTCCTGGCTTCTACAAGAAAAACCCTTCACACCTCGAGGAACAAACCCTGTCCCAAGAGGCCTGGATTTACCCAGGGTCTGCTGCTCTGTGGGACTTCCCTGCTCCTGCTTTCCCTCCAGTGAATGCAAAGCACTTCAGCAGAACTGAGGGAAGCAACCTGATGTACAGGAGGGGAAGAGCTCATACACAGGCTAGTCCTACAAAACCCGTGTTAACTCCACCCCCTCTCCCACACCCCAATCTCTGTGTAAACGTCCCGGTGACTTTGAAGGAGAGTGCATTCACTTAGGGATGGCGTGGAAGAAACACATCATCTTGCAAATAGCTCCAGGTGTGCCCAAGCCATCCACCATCTACTCTGCCTGCTCTAGGGTAACCACTGTGGTACAAAACCCACATTGTACTGTACACTGTGGTACCAAAAAAACCATTGTACTCTAATGCATCATGGTATAAGATCTGTACCAAACTGAGGGGCAGACTGTAGCAAAGGCTCTGAGTCTGCAAAGCAGAGCTGGGTGGTAGAGAGGGAATCTGTCTCTTCAGGGAGAGAAGCTGTTTGTGTAAGGGACCTTCATTTGTAAATATCCCATATGGCAAGGCCTTCTCTGTTAATATTCATTGTGGAGACTGGCTTTGGGAGCTACATCTCTTGTTACCCTTTACGCACTGGTGGAGGAAGCTGTGAAGCTGCTCTGGCTGGTAGGTGTGAGGGCAGCTCATGCTGTGCTGGTCCTCCTGTCTTCACCCACCCGGTGCAGCAGCTCTTCTGACCTCGGGACCCTGCACGCAGCTCTGCACTGCTCGACAGGAGACAGCACATGCTCGCTTACTGCTTTTCACAAATACAGCAAAGCTTCGTTCTGTGCGACCATGCAGTTACTCCACCAAACCATAGGTTTTTAGGATGTCTGCTATTCATATGGGGCATGTTTGTTTGTAACAAAATAAGCTGCTTTAAAGACATTTTGGCACAAATTGTTTGTGATACACACCATACCAGAGCTATAAAAAATGAATGCTATCATGAGGGTAAAAAAAAAAAAACCCCAAATTGTTTTCCATACAGGCAGGCAGGCCTATGCACATACCTTCCACATACAGTGGCCATTATATCCCCATAACTGTTAATAGATGGGAACTAATTAGATAGAGATACAGCAGTATGTGCCAACGGACAGTCTGGTGATGTGCTATCAATGCACCATCCATTACTGTATCTTTTCCTCCTGGGAAATTCAAAGCATTATGCACTGTGTACAGCTGTTCCCTATTTGTAATCTAAGCTTCTGGCTCGGCTAATCACCACCCATTAAATTCCCATTTTCTTCACAAGTCACACATTTTCCAGATCAAACCCCTTGTCTTAATCATGCAACAGACTGAGCTCAGAAATATGTCCGTGTACAGTGCTGGAAGTGAGTGCAAGGCAGAACCGAACTGCCTATGTCCCCTAAGCCTCCGAGACACTTAACAGACAGATATTTTTAGATACACATTTAAAAGACGTACTGAAAAATAGATGCCCCTTGTCCCAGAAATCCTGCTGGGACTATCACCAGGGGTGCTGCAGCTGCCAGTGAGCCTCGGAAGAAATTCTTCGGAGAACACAATGCAGGATGACAATATTTCTGCAAAAACATGCATCAACCCATGGAATTTAGTAGGGAAATGACAGATGTCACGGGAACGCTAATTAACAAAAAATCAGTTACAGCAGTGAGTAAAAGATCAGTGTTAAATGCACAGGCCTGCAGGGTAATTGATTTAGATCCCTGTAAGCTTCAGCCCTAAACAAGTCTACAGACCGGTGTCTCTACAGGAGCATGGAAATGACGAGCCTCAGGAGGACTTGAAAGGTCATCTACACCATCTTCCCCTGCAAATGCAGGGCAACTCTCTTTTTGCCCATCTGGATACATCTCTCTCTAACCAAAAGTGAATTTTGCACCTTGGATTTCTGCCAGAGTTGAGCTGAGACTGCCTGTCTCTTTTGCATGACAACCCGGGGTCAATACTACATGGGCCAGGACTGATGTGGTTAAGCAAAGAACAGCTTTCAGGGTGAATTCAGCAGCGGATGTAGCCGTAATGTACATCTGCAAGGAGCTGCGCTGACACAGCCTTGTCCCCTGCACACGTGAAATGGAGCATCCATGAGGGGGGAAGCAGCAGAAAGACCACGGTTTTACAAGCGTGCTTTCCACCTAAATCCACTGCTGAAATATTCCCAACCCTTTGATTCTCAGCCTTAGGCCCTCTTTTTCACTAGATCAAAAGGCTGGTACCCAGAATACCAGGTTGTAATTTGCCTCTGTCAATGAATCAGTAGAACTATCATGCATTTAACATCAAACGTTGGTGAATTTTCATAATGGCCGGGTAGAGTGAGCACTGTTGTCTTTACATTCTTGATGTGCCCAGGTTGGGGGGGGTCAGAAACAGACCCTGAAGAGGTACAGGGAGAGCAGAGGTAGATTTCTCCTGGATTTTTTTTATCTCTTCAGTTGAATTAAACTTTATTGCTTGGACACATAATTCTTACTAAAACATATTTTAAGCAAGACTTTTTATTACATATTGTCAAACACTACTAAATGATTACATAACACCACTTCTTCTGCAGAAGTCCAATGCTTAGCTTCTCAAGAACTAGTTGGCACTGTCAAAGTGTGTGTCTACATCTGCTTGCAGACAGTAAACTGTTGCCATTAGCTTTTCAAAAAATATACAAAAACATTTCCCTGAATCTCGGCTAGTCCACTCCCCCATCTTTTTAACTGTTCTTAGTGTAACTTGATCTGGTGGTGCATCTTTAAACTGCAAAATATAAGGTCTCTGAGCAGTCAGGGGACAGACTGTACCTACCCACTGCCCTTTAACAGTAAGGAGAAGCTGCCCACACTGCAGCCCCCTCTGCACATCCCACCTCACGCTGGTGATGCTAGATGGAACCTTTACCTGGTGAGTGTCTCATCTTTTCCATCCATAACAGCTACAAGGGCTTTTTTTTTTTTCTTTAAGGAAAAAAAAAAAAAGTAGCTCCTCTAAAAGGAAAGAGGAAGCCAGAAATTTCGTAGCATCTCAGTCCTGCCCCATGATGCTTCTTCCTGTCTGTGAATTTCCACCTGCCCCTTTGGTATATAAGCAGCACACGTGGGGTAGAACTGTTTAGTTGCCTGCCTCTGTCCAAAGGATTAGTAGCAGCGGGGAGTGATGCCATTTCTCCTTTCCTCTGCAGTTCGCGGGAGGTGAAGGAGCTCTGGCTGGACTCAGTCCTTGGGTAAGTACTCCCCGGGATTAAATCTGTGGCATCGCGGTTGAAGTCGGTGGAGTGCTCCAGACACAGCTGTACAGAGATGTACAAAAATTTAGACGGGGGAGAGGTGTGCCCACTGCTAAGCGTAGCTCATGGGCAGAGCTGACTGAATTGCTTAGCCTTGTGTTTGCAGATTAACAACAAGCTCAAATAGCTGTCACCACTTGCTCATTTTTTGCATGGATTAAAAATGGAAAGCTGCTTTTTTTCTGTTTTAATCAAGAAGCAGATAAAGCAGCAGGGCTGAGCGCCTTCCAGAGAAGGGCTTTATGACTGACTCCTGTGGGATATCTTGCTGGTTCAGGGTCATACTTAAATGCTAGACTGGCTTGCAGGGGAGAAGGACAAGAAGGGTGCAGTTTTACAAAGCTCTTTCTTTGTCCATTGCCTTTTCAATAAACAGGCAAACAAAAGGACCGAAGGAAACCAGAGTGTCCAGAGCTCCCCCGATCAAACTCCTAATGAAAGTGTTAAGCAGCTGTAATACTGTGAGTGTCTTCAGTGTTTCAGCTCTGTCACCAGAGTGATTTTGAAAAGCTCTGCTTTCTAAACCATAGCATTCAATTACTCACATAGTGTCTTTGTTTTCTTGCCTAGTCAAAGACACTAAATGCTGTGAACATGGAGAGTGTGATTGAGTGCCAGCTGGAGGTAAGCAGCCGCTACATTTCCCCCGATCCTTGTTGGGTACCGATGTGAGATATCTTAGCAAAGTGGGGGTGGCCCCTGTAGGAGCTGCCCGCTGCCTACCATTACCCGCGAGCGGGCAGAGCCCCTTGAAGGCAACTCCGTGCAGCACCGTGCAGATGGAGCTGGGCATCGCTGTGAGCAGCCAGTGTGTTCCCCAGGCTCCTTGGAGAGCTTTGCTCAGGAAGCTGGCAGGCTCCAAAGCCATCAAGGCTCCCCAGAGTTTAGGACGAAACCTCCAGTGCCAGGGGAGGACACAAAAGGGCAGGCTGTGTCTGGCTGTGGCTTCTCTGGATCAAAAGAGCAGCCTGAAAGAGCATGGGGTTGTGACCTGCCAGGCAGGTCTAGGGTGGCTGGCTGCAGGGTTTACCACAAACCCCTCTACTGGGCAGCGAGGCAGTGTCACTCCCGGACCGAGGCACCTCTTCAGCAGGTGTTAGGTTTGCTCTGGTTATTCCCCGGAGCTTCCCACAGATTTCGGAGTAGCTGCAGCAACTTGCTGGTGGCCCTCGCTGCTGGTGGCACCTCTGTAACTCCAACACCCTTCTTGCAGGCTGATGCCAAGAAATGCCCCCCGCTGGTCCCAGCAGACACTGAAGATGGACTCTGCCACTCAGCTGGTGAGTTTTAAAAACTAACTGAGGAACTGCTTTCTTGTATAATGCTTGCAAGCTGGCGCCTCTGCAAAACCACCCGAAACTGCCTGCTTCACCTCCCTGAGAGCAATCCACAGCCCTCAGCCCCACCTAGGAGATGGCTTAACTCCTGGAGTGCCACTCACTTGCAAATGACCTCTTCACCTTACGCTCAGTGGCAGAGGTGACAGTGCTGAGTACCAGAGATCTTGTATCCCGGTTCCCTGGTCCTCAGAGCCATGTTTCATTGTGTTCCCTGGCAGCGATGGGAAGTAAATGTGCTCCTTTCTCACACGAGCATCGCCACTGAGGTGTGGCACTGCAAACGAGTACAGCTACCAGCGGTTGCACACCAGAGCAAATAAACCCTCTTGGCAGCAACAACAGCACTTGTTTTCTCTCACCATGCAAAACCTCAGCACCTGTAAACAACCCAGAGGAGACCACTAGCAGGGCAGGGTTAGATTTGGAGCAGACCATCATATCAGATCATTTTTCACGAGTATCAGAAGCAAACATTTTATATGACACTATAATGTTAGGTGACTTTCTCATAGCTTTTAACCCCTCCCTACCAAGGACTTGTGCTCAGCCACAAATACAGGTCCTGAGAACTTCTCATCTGCATAAGGCAACTTAATTTTGGAGTACAAGGCAAATCCTTTATAGGAAATTTGCAAAGGCAACTCCTGTAGGAAGCTTTCTAGCAAAAGGATCCTTTTTTCACTGTTTCTGAAAGCAAAAAAAAGCCACACTTCATCCCAATACAACCATCATCTCCAAATTCCTAGCATGACCTCCTCTTTAAGATGCAGATGCAAAATCCATGCTAAGAGATTTCTGATCCTGAAGCCAATGAGGCCCTACTGTGATGCTCCCATCCTCTGGAGCAAGTATCTTTACACCGACTGGCTGGCAAGGGGCAAGCACTAGCTCTAGCAGGACCACTATCATTAGAGCTGGCTCCAAAGCTGGCAGAGCTGGAGCCGTGTGTTTTCATTTCAGCCTGTGAAAGAGGCTGAAAAGCAGGAGCCCCTAGTTCTGCTCTTGCTCTAAGGCTGGGGCACAGTCAGACCGCACAGTGAAAATTATCATTGCCAGTTGCCCAAGTGACATATCTGCCTTAGTTATCACAGAAACCACTGCAATATCAAAAATCTCTATAAATGCTGTTATTTCTGTGCCTTGTATGTTCCTACTCTCTAAGAAGAAACAGTGACTAGAATGTAAAAAAAAAAACCCAAAACAGGAAAGGTGGTGTCCTTAAAGGGATGGTCACAGTTTTACAGTTTAGGCAGTTTGTTTCCTTAGTAACCACTTAGTTGTCTTTCAGTTTCTCCCTGTTTAGTTTGAGTTGTTTCAGCATGCATCTCTGCACTGCACACAGATGAATGGCCACATAGCACGTTCTGGGTTTTTTTAAAATTTGATTTTTTCCTTTCTTTTTACTTGCAGCAGATGGAACAAAGAAAAGAAAGAAGGTGATATTGCAGTCATTTACTCTGAGACGAAGCTCTACCAATGGGAATTCCCCAGGGCAGCTAGACTCGGGTGCCAAGATCGCTCTGTTTGGCCAGCCTCTGGCAATTATCTGTGGGGAAGATGACACATTGCCCCAGCCGGTCCAGGTAAGCAAGCCTGGCAATACAGTTATCATACCTCTGGCTTCCAGTGTGAGGCAGGATCCCCGGTACTTGTGCTGCAGCATCCAGAAGATGCATGATTTTGGCATTTCCCCTCCACACACACTTCTGATAAGCTCAGGGCCCATCCCAGATGTAGAAAGGGTCAGGTCTGTGGGTTTTGTCCAGCCCACCCAAATTTCACTGGAAGTAACTTTGGGTGGAGACAACCCAGGACCAGGAATAGGAGAAGATTGGCTCCTTAGTATAAACACCTGTGATTCTTCAGAAGTCATTTAAATGAATCTTTCAGCAGCATAAACTTCCAAGAATTTCTGTATTTCCCTGAAAAAAATGTTCAGCTATGGACTGCCACCGACAAATACCTAAACACTATCTTCTGGATAAAAACAGTCTTGTGACAGTTCTCCCACTGAGTTGGCTTTTCCAATAGACAGGCTTTTGTCTCATCTAAGCAATATTTGCCTGGCTTGGGAGGGAGGGAGGGGATCTGAACCAAGACTTAAACCATCCCTTGGTTCCTTCTGGAAGGAAGCAGGGATGACTCCACTGAAGTCAGTGGAATTCACCACTCCAAAAAGAGGGTGGGTTGGGGGAATATCAGGTTATTGCCCATGTAATCTACTCGGAGCAAGAACTAGATACTGACCTAATTAGAGCACAGTGTACCTCCAGACAATTTTTCTTCTGTGTCTAAAGAAATGTTCACTTGCTAAAGGACCTTCCTTCACCCACATAACTGTTCTCCCATTCCCGTCTGGTTTTTTTTCCCTGCAGGATCTCCTAGCTATATTGTATAAGAAAGGACCTTCCACTGAAGGGATATTCAGAAAAGCTGCCAATGAGAAAGCACGAAAAGAGTTGAAGGAGGACCTAAACAAAGGCGGGAATGTTGATTTGAAAAGCAAATCTGTGCACCTGCTGGCAGTGGTCTTGAAGGTGAGCTCTTCTGACCTGCAGTGGTGGGAGGACATTGCTAATCTGCACAGGCCCACTTCAGCACCCAGAGCTGACCTAGGTGGGACTCCAAGCTAAAGCCAGAGCAAAGCCAGACTAAATGTTTCAGGCTTAGGCAAGTTTGCCATTTTCCTTTTCCGCCTGATTTTCAGTCCCACTTGTTGTGCTGCTGATTTCCTGCACACCCACAGGAAACTCACTTCATCCCCCTCCTCAGCATCCTCCCCAGGGAGGAATACTGAGATTTATGGGTGAATAAAAAGCAGCTAAGACCTGGGTCCTGTTACTACACCAGTGTGAGTGTACTTGGCATGTTCTTGTGGATCCCACTGCTCTGCCAGTGCTGATGGTCAGGTAGCTCAAGCCAGCTTTCCTCCTAGGGAGCCCATGTTACAGTGATGCTCCCTCTGTGTGCTCAGGGGTAGTATCCAAAATCTCATCTAAATCTCTTGGCCTTGCAGGACTTCCTCCGAAATATTCCCTCCAAACTCCTGTCGGCTGACCTCTATGAGAAGTGGATGCAAGCTCTGGAGAAGCCAAGCAAGCAGGAAAAAATTGAAGAATTGAAAGAGTAAGTTTTGCAACCAGGAAGTATTGCAATCAGCCCCAATGTGATGGAGTGGCTGGCAGAGGCCAATGATGTCTCCTGAAATTGAGAATCTCACTAAAAAGCCTGTCATTTCTATCAGCTTGCTATTGCTCCATGGGGTTTGGTCTAGAGGGCTCTAGCAGCAGCACTTCCTCAAGTTATTTGAGATTGCTCTATGAAACGGTTAGCATAGGAAGAGGATAGAGGCTGCACTGTCTCAGCTAACATAGTCACTGTGCCGTGGGACAGGCACTGACAGGGAGCCTTCACATCTGCTGGCGGTGGAGCTGGGCACGTGGAGACTACGACTGTGTTTTGCTCTTTAGAAAGAGCAGATGTGGAGGCTGACTGGGAGTGCTTTGAAAGATGCACAGCACAACCGCAGGCTTTCACGTGCCTTTGGGAAGCCTCCAGTGACATCTCCTGACACCATCTCATCTACTCAAGGACATGGACTGCTGTAATGCTTGCCATGCAGTCAAGGCCTTGCCATTCAAGATCTTATAATTAACCACATGCTCAGCTGCCATTGGGGATTTCTGAATGATACTTCTGCTAAGCACTGAAAAAAAGCACACGCATGCCTCTCTCTGGAGGAAGCATCATCTGTCTGAGTTTAATTGCGACTTGCTCAAATAAAGAAGCAGCGGCTGCTGCACCATGAATTAACATCACATTTTGTTTGTGTTCATGCAGGGTGTCTGACAAACTGCCTAGACCAAACCTTGTCTTGCTCAAGCACTTGCTGTCTCTGCTCCACCACATCAGCCAGAACGCCGAGACCAACAGGATGGACTCCAGCAATCTGGCCATCTGCATTGGCCCAAATATGCTGAGCCCAGACATGGACACGCTCCCATTGGAAGCGCAGAAGGAGATGAATGACAAGGTGTGTTGAACTCACCAAGCAGCCACTCTTTTCGGGGCAGCTCAGAGCCATCCATGGGGATCCCACTGCCATTGCAAAAGCTGAACAAGACAGTGCCCCTGGACACTGGGGGTGCCCTCAGCTCAGGTGCCTGCAGTGTGACGGGCAAGGCTGCCCCTCATCTCACCGCCTCTGAGCAAAAGTAGCAGATGCCTTGCAGTCCCCTACGTTGTATCACAGCTCCTGAATACTTTGCATGCAGACAGCAAGGGGCACCCGATGGGCATTGTCACCCACAGACCCTCTGGACAGTGAGGCTGAAGCTGTGGCTGATGGTGTTTTGTTTGTATCGGGGCAGATCAATTAGTCTGCAGCATCAGGCCTCATCCTCCAGAGTGGACTAACCCTCTGACTTTAAGCTAGCATTTTTTGCCAAGAAAGATTGGACCAGATGATCCTTGAGGTCCCTTCCAACCTGGTATTCTATGATTCTATGATTTTGGCAGAACCCACCCTGCTCTGTGCTGCCTTTTATACGAAGACAGCAGGCAGGAGCAGGAAAGACTGTTTAATATGTTTTCAGCCCTTTTGACTAAAATAAACTGGTTTCTGTGTGCAGGTGACAGTTTTGGTGGAGTTCCTCATAAACAACTGCTCAGAAATATTTGGGGAGGACATTGCCTTGTCTGTCTGTTCTTCAGCTGAGGAGTCACCAGAGCACACAGACAGCTCCACAGGTATGAGAATGGACTGGGGATGCCACAGACTGGGGATGCCACAGACCAGGGCTGCTGGCCCAAATTCTTTAATGTGATGTGGGAATACATCTGTGGAAACAGAGTTGCAGAGGGTTCAATATGTTATTGCAGTGGTTTTCTGCAGGAACTCTTTCATCCTTAGATGGTCAATAAAAACTAACAGGTGCTTTCTCCCCACAGAACATCTATGTGGTGCTCAACAGAATGACTCTGCCTATGACAGCCCAGATCCTGAAGCTGAAGGCAGCCCCCATACCTCTCAGATGGAGCAGCCCAAAGGGAGAAGCACTAGTGTGAGCAGAAGATATCCAACATGCATCTCTGCCATTTCACTGACTAATTGCAGAAATGACATCAGCGTGATGGACAGGAGGTACTCAGAGCCAGACCTGTCCTTCCAGAACTGCCTTGAAGGCAGGATAAGGAAACAGAAGCTAAACAAAAGTGAGGATAATTTTCAAGTTCAGCAGAAACAGCTAGGGTTGGAGGCATTGGAGAAACAGCTTGCAATTTTACCTTCACAATTATCAACTGACTCTCTACCCAAAACATCCTCCAGTTGCTCCCTGGAGAGCTCTGATGGCTCGGTCTTCACCAGCTCCCCAGTAGTTTCGCCCTCTAGTCCCAAAAAAAGCTTTTTAAATAGGCCCCAGTCCTTTTCCACCAAGGCCACCATAGACTACAATACGCCTACCAGAGAGATCAAAAAGCATTCCATGTCGTTCTCTTTTGCAAATCGCAGGAAAACACTAATAAAAACCCAGAGTTGGGGGCCTGGAAAAAACATGGGTTTTCAGAGAGACAGTTTCACAAAGAAAGAAGATCAGTTCTCCTGCAGAGTTGTCCAGGAGAACAGCCTTGATGATGACAAACCATTGCCTGTGGCATATCAGCAAAGGCCCCGTTTCAGGTCAGCTGATGAAGTGTTCAGAGAAGTGGACCAGAGGAATCCTGGAAGACCACCCTCTTATGAAGAGGCTACCAAAAACTGCCTGGCCCCTGAAGTTCCTTCCCACAATCTCACAGTTCAAACTATGAGATTAAAGGTGTCAAACCAGGAAGCTTTGCCACCTCATCCATGCAGCAGCTGTGCACAGGACGCAGTGTATATGGCTATAAGGGATCTACCCAGTGGCAGAGTTTCTGCAGTGAAGGATTCTGATGTGGAAACTGAAACCCTCAGCGTCACTGTAGGAATAAACTCCCGTGTGAGTTTACCCGTGACCCCGGGAGTCTACCGATTGAGAGCCATGTCTGAGTCCTGTCAAAAGAACAAACTTGAGTATGTGGCTCGGAGGTGCAGCCAGCCAGTTTTTGAGGTAGACCAGATCCAGTATGCTAAGGAGTCCTATGTTTAAAAAGCCTATCCCTCCTTTTCGCACTGTACAAAGTAAATATTGTAAAAATAGACATCTTGCTCATCCTTTGTAAGATTTTACTTTCAAGATACCAAGAATAAGCTAGCTCTGCATGAACTTTTTTTTCCTTGAGGCTCTTCTGAAGTGTCTGTCAGCTTGACATGTCACATTGTTTCACAAGAAGTGGTAGTGGGGAAGACCTGTGTATTATTATGTAAAAATGTGAGTGTGCTGTACATAACTTGTTGTGTGGGAAAACTAGTTAGTACTTGATAAACAGTGTTGTTTTTGTATCCCTGAAAGGACAATTAAAAGGTTGACAGGTCCAAAACCTGTCCCACCTTCCTTTTCTTTTCTGTTTGGTCACAGACTCCATGCCATTTGTCGTGTGTGTGTGCCAGGCTGATGCAATGCTTTGCTGATTTTCTCCATTAAGAAGTGGGCTGGCAGTTACCCCAACTGATGAGGAGCTGTTCTGTCATCAAGGCCACTTCAGCACTGTTCCATAAACCCCCTGTACCTGCTGCCATTCCCTCTTCCTGTTTGCTGGTCATGAGAATGGTCTGACCACTAACCAGCATTAGTGTTGTACACCGAGCCTGGGTTTAGAGCCACCAAAGACCTACAAGGTCATTATGGGAATGTATGAAGTAAACCTCATGTGGCCTGGACGGGCTAAGCAGAAATCAAATCTTCAGATTTGCTTTTATGAGGGAAAAAAAACCCCAGATAACAAAAACTCCTGTAAGGAAATGTTCGGGATTCCAGCTTTAAATAGTTAAAGCTGCAGCTCATTGAAAAAAAAAAAAAGAAAGAAAAAAGACAAAAAATAAAATACCAGGTGGTATCCTTATAACCTTGTAAAAATGACTGGAAGTGCAATGTGTTTTTACGTGTAGGAATTTGTTTTGGTTAGCACTTACCTCCCGTGTTATGGCTTAGCATAGCCTTGAACCAGGAGCAGGGAGACTTTTTTTTTTCTCCTGTGTAACTTCACTACAATAAAACATTTTTCTGCATGAATGCTAAACTGTCCATTGTCTGTCTTTAAAATGTCTAGGCCCTACATGTACTGTACCTACTTTTATACTATTCTACAGATACTGCAGGTCTGCTTGAATGACATGGCATACGTATCTAAGTAGCAGGAAGGAAAGTAATTGACCAGCACTATCACTACTACTGTTGTTGTAAGAGGATGCAGGCTAGATTTTGGGAACAAATCCCTTTCTGTCAGGCAAACCAGTTACACTGCCATGTAACAGCAGTTATCAGTGAGGTGGAGAGGGAGCTGCAAAGAGGTGATGCTGCTCCAAAGGTGGAGCAGATTAGAAAATAGCATACCAGCATCTCATGCATGATGTTTTCCAGGTGTAGGTGTTCACAGGACACAGAGAAAGGAGAAGGAGAGTACCTGGCCTGACAGGAGAAATGATGTGACAAGGAACATACTGGTAGGCTGCAACTAGAGAAAATGGCACTTCACTCAGTACCCTAAGCAGTGGCACTCTGCTTCCAAGCAAGCTGAATCATAGAATCATATAATCATTTACATTGGAAAAGACCTTTAAGATCATCCAGTCCAACCATTAACCTAACACTACCAAGTCCACCACTAAACCATTTAAAGGGTAGAGTAATAATGAATTTAATTTCCTGGCTTGGTAGCTGGATTATTTTTTAATGGAAGTAAAACTAGGAATCATTAAGGTTGGAAAGGACCTCTAAGGTCATCAGTCCAACCATCAACCCAACACCACCATGCCTACTAAACCATGTGAATGAGAGGGCTCTGCTGCAAGCTGCAAAAGGCATTTGCCATTTTCTGGAATCTGCAACTCCTGAGTCCCAGAATCACAGAACAGGTGAGGCTTGAGATCCTCCTGTCCAACCCCCCCTGCTCAAGCAGGGTCAGCTAGAGCAGGTTGCCCAGGACGATGTCTACACAGTTTCCGAATATTTCCACAGATGGGGACTCTGCAACATCTCTGGGCAACCTGTTCCTGCGTTTGACCACCCTCACAGTGAAAAAGTGTCTCCTTACATTTGAATGGAATTCCGTGTGTTTTAATTTGTTCCCATTGCCTCTTGTCCTGTGTCAAGTTGGAATGACAGCTTTCTTTTGTAAAAAACACAAGAGTCTTGCCCTCATGGCAGAATGAATGTGAAGAGATAATCCACATGCAGTGGAAAGGCTCAGAAGCCACAGAACAGAAAACATTAACTCCAAAATGTACTCAAAAACCAACATGGATACTTCTTTGGTGACTGATTTTTTTTGACTGTGACAAGACTAAGGATCCCAAGAAGAGGAACTGCTTGTTTCCTGTCCTGTAACCACACCAGAAAACCCATGGACAATAAGCATGGTCACTTCACCAGAGATGAGGAGAGTCTCTCTTTAGGTCCAAGGTGTCCTAAAGCAGACATGATAATCACACTCAGAAAGCTTACTTGGGTTCTACATATTCAATATAGATGAGCCTAAACCTTCTGGCTCCTGGATAAGAAAGTCCATTTGGAATTTCTTTTAAGGCACGTCAGTAGAGGGAGAAAAAGGAAGATGAGCATAACAGAAAGGAGCTCTACACATTGTTAACAAACAAGGGGTAAGGTGAAAGAGTGGCCCAATCCCCCTCACCTTGCTCTTGCATTTCTTCAAGTCCAGGAAACACTATGATTAAACAAAATCTGAATGTGAACGGACCCCAAAAGAGATTTACTCCCTGACAACAGATAACTTCTGTCTTCCTCCATCTCTTAAGGCTTGCCTGTTCAGTCAGCGGTATTTTCATGTCATGTCCCTTCACACAAAGGATTTCTCTTCTATATAAGCACTAAGGAGGCCTCAAAAGACTAGAATGACAGAAAGCAGAGAGCTTTGCTTTAGCACTTACTCATCTACCTTCAGCTCAAAGAACAGCTTTATCATGCTACCAGCCCACCTACCACATTCAAGTATCCAGCCCAATTATCTTGACCTCCAAGAGTAAGGCCCTTTAACTGCTATATCCAACAAGTGAATTACCTAAGTGCCTTTGTCAAAGCTGTCTTTGGCTCCTTAGCCAGAAAGATCAAATACCCATTTACAGCTGGGTCAGCTGGAGCTGACTTATTTGGCACAAGAGCTGAATAATGACAGCAGGCCTCCTATTCTCCACAGGTTACTCCACCACCGGTATTGCATCACTTGCTTCACACATCCAATTTTCTAATTAAATTTCATGAAAACACTCTAAACATACACAGCATATAAGACTGAAAGAAGGAAAAAAGCAGTATCAAAGCAGAAGATCCAAGCCATTGGTATGTAAGGCAATGCTGGAATTAAAGCTATTGGTGCAGCCCAAATTCAGTTCCTTGTGTTTGCATCCTGCTGTTGTTTTCAGTCACATGATGCACTCTATTCTTCCCCACAGGATGCACCTGCTCTGGGGAGGAACCAAGGTTGTGCAGCAAAGGAGTCCCTCATGGAGCAACATGCTCCTCTCCTTCCTTCCCCATGTTGTGCACCAGGTAGTTGCAAACTCTTTTTCTCTGCCACTTGAATTAGGACAGCAACTTACAGCAAAAGGACATTGTCATCAACTCTATGGCCAAACATTAGTGAAGGCTGAGAGAAATACTATGCCTGCAGGTTTCACAAACATTTGGACTGGCACTCAGGTGCAGGCTGCAGACATAGACACTTAGATATAGTTATCCATGTGCAAGCATTTATGTGAGCCAGTGTCTCATCTTCTGCACAGTCTGCATTTGAGTATCTCTCTGGACTCCTGGGACTGAGTTGAGTGCAAGTGAAGCACAGTTGCCTGAAAGTAGGTGTCTACAGTCATTTGGGTATCTTAGGGCACCTTTAGGAATTTTCTAAGGTATCAAAAGTGGATGCAGGTCTGGATACTTAGACAGCTGAATCCTGCCCTAAAATCTTCTCTGACTGCGATGGGAGCTTAGACTCCCACCTCACACGTTGATGCCATGTTTAGATACCTTGAATGTAGATCTCTATAGTCTATGGCTGACACTTACCTTTACTGACAGCAGAGTAACAGTAAACCTTGGGATTTTGGGCTCCATCCAAGCCTTCAAAGGAAGCATTCTTGAGCAGGTATAGGCCCTCCTGCTTGCCCTCCTCCAGATCTTGGGTCCTTCTGCTCCATCCTACCACAGACAACCCTGACTGAGACCTTCCTCTTCTCTGCTCCTAACTCCTCATCTCTGCCTCATTTTCATTGCCTCCCCATTCCCAGCCTGCATTCATCACCTCACCCTGTTCTTCATCTTTTAATTGAACCAAACCCAATCTATCCCTGTGGACTTGCTGTCCAAGTCCCAATTTCATTTCTGTGCTCTCCATCCCCAGACCCGCTTCTCTCAGTTAGCCAGTTTGTTTTCGTCTTCCACTTCTTCCCTATTTTTCCCTCATATCTGCACCGGTTATTATTGCGATAAGACCCACCAACACACATCTAATCCCAGTTCCACACACACGCCCCCCTCATTTTAGTCTCTGCATATGCAGAGAATTAGAATAAGAGAAGGAAACATCTCTGCAAGCTACAGGAGAAAATACACAATTCATAAAGTCCAGTGATGACCTCAATTCACAGCTATAACTATGGAAAGCCTCTAGGATGAAACTTCCATGGACAGAGGTCCTTGACTTTATGGGACTTCAGGAAGGTGTCTGCATATCTCTTGCTGTGGGGAAGTATGGGCTGCCAGCTACTTTGGAAGGAGATTTGGAGCTAGGTTAAGGTAAAATAACAAGTCAAAATAAGCCATTTTCCCCGTGCCTCACCAAAGCAATTCACAAGCTATGATGTCGGGGATATTTTTGGTAATTTGCTTATGTTCTCTGAGAAAAGGCATTGTCAGTGCGTTAATTTTTGCTGCCTCTACATCCAAGGTGTTGGGGAAGAAGCTTCCTCACCTGTCTGACCTCCTCTCAAAGCTATTATCTGAAGGGCATCTCTTTCTGTGAAAGCTAAAGAGGTCATGAATCTTTCACACCTCAGGAAGAACAACAGCTGCCCACTTAACAATGATGCACAAGAGAATTGTTACTACCATGCACAACTTCTGTAATATCTACTGCAACATAGCACAAGAAAGCTCTTCACTGGACATAGTCACAGAACAGAACCACTTCTCTACATAAGTTCTTCTGTATTTTCCTCCCATGATTGCTACCTGTATACCCCAGGCACAAGATGCAACACTGAGCTTGCTGGTACAAACCTGTGGCAAAGATACTAATGGAAGGAATTCCACCAACTTTATACTAACTAGTATCTTGGAGCATTACTGCCCACACTTTGTGTTTGGCATTTACTTCTTTACAACACAGACACTTGGCTTTGTTTTTTCAGGTGCACTTGGCTCTTCAGTGTTTCTTATGCTGTATCTTGTTTGATGAAACAGGATTTGCAATCTTCTTCTTTGTACCTTATGTAAATGGAGGACAAGACTGCATGCCCTGCCTTGACAAACATCACTTGGAGTTCAACAGCTAGCATTAGGGAAGGTAGGGCATCCTGTTTGTCACCCAGAACTCTGTTTCTGTTGGGACTGAACCACTCTGTAGGATGTGACTGCTCTCCACAATGCTGACACCTAAAAAAAAAGCCAAGAACTTGGGAAACTTTTTGTGATGGGATTGTATCTCTTCAGCCTTTTGCTTAGAAATAGATCTCTATATTTTCCTGTAGCACTAAAGCCAAAATGGATGGCTTTGGGATTCTTGACTGGACTATGTGTACTTTAATGTTAAAAAGCTAATACTAATATTAAAAGCTAATGATAAAATTCGTGCCTCATAACTCAGTTACATATTGAACCATAATGTTCCCTCTTGTAACACTGCTATCAAATGTCTCCAACTACAACAGGAAGAAGTATTACAGCAGACAAAAATCCCGTCTGTGTTATTTTTAGTCCGGGAATGGGAGTTCTTATCTCTCAACTGCCTGTTCTGGTGTTGGTGCTGATCCACCACAGGAGAGCAGGTGGTTTGTTGCAGCACCATACCAGCACTGCTTATTCCCAGGCTGACTCATTCCTCACCCATACACTGCAAGTGACAATTTCAGCTTCCCATTGCACCCAGGCAGGTCTCTTGACCCAGAGACCAAAATTTTTGCCATAGTGAGGCCAAGAGATCACAGCACTTGGCTATCACAGGGGTGAGCTTTGAACAAATATAGGTAGGCAGCCCAGGATCCTGAATGATAGCCTACAGCAGATAAAAGACTTCTCAAGTTAAGGAGCCACTGATTTCCAGTGCCTCCTTTCCAGGACCTCCAAGCTCAAGGGTTCCCTAGAGGAAGATGGGATTATGGTTGTCAGGAATTTTATCCTTCTGCCACCTGAATGTGTCCAGAGACACTTCTTCCCACAGGATTCCTACAAAGGGAACCCCTCCATAAAAAAGGCCAAGAAAAACCACCAGTGGCTCACTGCCAAAAACTCCATGAGAGTAACATTATCTTTCTTCCCTTAAATCCATTAATTTATTTTCTCTCTCAGGAAAAGAGGATGTTTTCAAGTGTCATTCATGCAATCCTGCATTTCTGTTCAATGTAAATCATGTCTTTGATAATGGGTGCACGAGCCATTTCACCTGCCTACTAAGACATGTTCAAGGCAGCAGGCCTGCTTCTCTGCTGCTCTGCTTGCTCAAGGGGCATGAAGAGCTGTGTGGAGCAGGTGTGGAAAGCTGTTTCCTTGGTACGCATTCCCTCTGCATGGCAGAATATGCCTGTCTCAGATGGAAAGCAGCATAGAAACTCATTCACCAAGTTAACTTGGAAACTCAGCCATGAAGTTAACCAAGTTCACTTTGAAGTTGGCTTGGCTGTCTGGCTGACCCTGCAAGCATTTCATGTCCATAACTGGTCATGTTCAGCTGCAAAATTCAGGTGATTAAAACATGCTGCTACTCTGCTAGCATTAGCCAGATAGCAGCTACTGTGGCTATTGTGTGTCTCCACGAGGACAATTTCTGACTACAGGAAAAGGAAATCCACCTTGGTTAGGCGCTCTGGTTACATTTTTCTCTGAATTTTGTTAGCAGTCAGTCCTTATCGCATGTGTCATCAGAACAGAGTGAAAAGAGAGGAACTTCTGAATGCTAAAAATTCAGAAGAGGAAGCAACTTTTAAAATAAAAGTCTGATGATAATAGAGAGAAAAATCCATGGGGAAAAGGGCAGGCACTGTTGGAGAAGTGATATAATCCTCATTTGGACAGCTGACTCTCATATACATAGCCAATGCAAGTCTCCGTGGATGTTGGCTGAACAATTGTTTTTTCTGTCTCTCTGTTACTCAGAAATGCTAATTATCGAACCCTTTTTTTTTCCTATAGAATATACCACTTTTATTGTTTTAAATCAGTCTTTTCCACTTGTTGTGATAAATACACCAATTTAAATCTCACTTCTGAGTGAAGCCCATTCCAAATTCTTCATGTTCTTCTACAAGGGGAGAGGAAACCACAGATTATTTTCTGTTTCTAACCTGAGGTGCCAGCACATAAGTCTGAACAAATGGTTCACAAATCTCAAACAGGGTTTGACTCCATTGAGCTCTGTTTCCTCTGCTGGGTAATAATATGAAAAGGTTTCTACAGAGGGTTTCATACTTTCTAAACAAAACATGCTCTTTAGCCAACCAGCTATTTACAGAACTGATCCAACGGCTGCTTGAAACTCTTCCTTCCTACCACCCACAAGCCTCCCATCAACTTCCTTGGCAGATGCTACAGTCCGAATTCAAACCTTGCACCTTCAGTATCACATAGGCCAAACTGAAAAATATAAAAATGTATTTTTGAAAAATTTTAAGGCCAAACCCAAGCAGATTCCAAGAGAGATGATCAGAGAAGATGCTCTTATGATAAAGATTACAGATTTGTCTTGCTTTTCCACATGCTTGCTGCACAGTCTTGGGCCGTGCAATTCAACCTCATCATATATAGGGCATAGCCCTGTCTACTTCCTCTGTGTACTGAGGAAGAGGTTTTGCAGTCACCTTTCCCCCATGCCTCCAGGTGTGAATTCTGTCTCCCCGTCATAAAGCTGTAACTTCACACAGCAAGTGCAGCTGGACAGCTTTGCCTGCAATTCACCAATCAGTTCTCTTTAGCACAACTGGCCATGAGGTGAGAAAGTAATCACAGCATTACTCAAGAACTTCACAGACTGCTCTACTCTGAGGAGTACATAATGTTACATGATACGATATACAGATGCACACCCATCTTAAGAGCTACAGACACCAGAAGGCAAGGCATTTACACCAGAAGACAAGGCATTTGAGAAGTCTTTGCATGTGTGAAAGACCAGAGCAGTCACTAGTTCTCCATAGGTGATCAGGGAGGATGGTCTTGAGATAAAGACTGGAGGTTTGTAGTTAGGTTATTCAGTGTTGGGATCTGCTTTCTCCACATGCCTCCTGCCCAGTGCAGTTCTTGCACTGTGCAGTTTAACTCCAGTAAAGCACAGAGGACACTGCTCTGCCTCCCAGAGATCCAGAGATGTGATGAAGGGCAATTTATTTCCAGATGGACAAACACAGAAGCTACAGTGAAAGGACAACAGCAGCAGATCAGTCTTGTTTCTGACTCTGCAAGTTTAGTGCAGTTGAACAACTGCCCTCAATACAGGGTGATGGCAAACAAGGCAGAGCATCCTGGGCCAAAGGAAGACAACTGGGAGAGCCCTGTGCAAGGAAGGGAGAGGTAAGAAGGGGATGGAGAGGGATTAGCAGCACACAGCCTATTTGAACTTATTTAAGGAAGGTCACCAACAACTGATTTTCCAATTAGCAGTTTAATGAATGGTAGTTCAAAATTAAGTGTGCACTGTTGCACACTCTAAGCTGCTCTCTCACCCCTTTACAATTCTTTCCTGTCACTGGCTTTGAAGTCCCACAGTGGTGTAGGGCAACCCTGAGAGCAGGCTTGTCACGCTGAAAAACAAAGCTTGTGGGGGACAGGGAGGGAAGGGAACCTAGTGAAAATGGTGCTGAGAGTCAGACATCAAGTGGTAGGGGGAAGCAGGATTGTTAATTTTGGCTGGAAATCATGAATAATAAAACCTGGTTTTTGACTAGTGTTGGAGAAATGAAGGCCTTCAGAAGTGGAATTTTCCAGTCCCCCACGAGGTCAGGACTGGGGTCAAGACAAAGCTGCACTGCTAGAGAGAAAAGGAAGTTTAATAATTTTGGTTTGAAGACATGAGTGATAGGATCTGCATTTTTTTTTGATTCACAATTACATAGTAAGATTAACAACCCTACTTAAAAAATACTGATATCACCATAGGGACTCAAGTTTAGCTCAGGTATTTATTTATTTTTCATTCTATGTCTCTCATCTGTCAAAACTCTCAGGCTGGCACATATTTTTAAAAAATCATCATCTCACTATTAGGACCAGGCCTATACATAGGCAATGTCTGTATATCACGGATGCATTGAACCTAGTGCCTATGAGGAAGAGCAAAGACACCATCTGAGGGCTGGCAGACACCAGTGATACAATACTGGTGCAATATTGCTGATTCTCTTTGATCATGTCACTGCAGCAAGTTAAAAGCACGTTTCAGTGCACTTCTATTACTTGTTTTCCAACAGCATTGAGGTAAACCGTACACTTGCACCTCATTTGGGCTCTGCAATTTTTTCGTCCTTGCAGTCACACTGATGGCCCTCCATGTTTGTACTGTGTTTTTCGTATTTCTGTCGGACATCTCATGGCATTGATTAGCATCAGCATGATGCTTCCTGGGATTTTCAAGGCTACCCCAAGCATCTCCATCCCTGGAGATTTTAAAAATCTGTCAGGAGAAAGCCCTGGCCAATCTGATCTATCTTTGAATTTGTCCCTACTTAGGCAAGGGGGTTACACTAGAGACCTCCAGAGTCCCTTTCAACCTAGACTGGTCTGTGATTCTGTGATATGTACTTGAAGGCAATGGCATTTTGGCCTCAAGTAAAGTCACTTCCAAGACAGGGAGCTCCATCTCTTTATCTGCAGGCCCAGAGGGCTAAGAACCACAGCTTAGAATTCTGTCGCAGGACCATGGAGAGCCAAATCTAACCCAAATTTCAGGTAATTACACAGTATTAAATCAGGGAAGCATTCCTGTAATTTTAAAAGCAGCCATGGTCCTCTCCAGCCAGAAGGCAATGCTCTGGGAAGGCAATATGCCCCTCCATGCCCTTTCTTGATAATTAAGCGTTGTCTATACCCAAAATGACTCCAAATCCAAACCTCCTTCCCTTCCTAATTATGCAATGCTGCAGAAAGTTAAGAGTGGAAACTGGACACAGCTAGTCTGTTCAGCATTGTATTATTCAATGCACTGTGGCACAGGGTCTCCCAAGCTAGTAACATCCAAGCTACAGCCCCAGCAAAACCCAGTCTCAGCACTGGAGATCCCTTATATTGTATTTCAAGATGTCATTCAGTAGTTACAGAATGCATCCCAGGTGCTGGAGGAAATGGTGGATGCACATCTTTTATTACTAGATGCTGTCACCTTCACACTTGCTTTGCTGTCAGTAAACTCATTTCACATCCAGAAAGCCCACTGCCAAGGAGCATTCAATAAGGCATGGTACAATACCAAGAAATTCTCATGAAAATAAAAAAAACATAGTCTGTTTGTGGCTCCAAAGCATTTTAACAGACCCACAGCAAGCCTGGAAGGAGACAAAGCCCTTGCTCTGCAGCTTTCAAGTCAGCTGAAGGCACCTCAAAAGACCTTTCTTAGCTGCCATATGGGAGCTGATTCATTCCTCGCTAGGCAGGCCCACTTCCCAGGCAGTACCTCCTGTGCTGAGATCTGTGCATGTCCCAGACAATCCTCCAAAGATTATGTGAAACAGCCACTGTGACTGTAAGATCTGGAGTGCAGCTACGGGTACTAATGGCAGCCTAGCCATCTGATTACAATCAACGTGGTTTTGGCTCCTGCTGCAGGCGGTCTTGTGATGACACAAAATGTTCCAAAACTCATGGGGTATTTTTGGCAAAAGACAACATAAAAGGGGGCAAGGGAGAAGAGCAGAGGTTTTTCCTGGACGTGACTTTGTCACTTACAAAGGTCGGCTAACCTGCAAAGCCAGAGACCTTTGCCTCTCCTACAGAGTACTTGTAGCACTTTTGCACTAAACTGGTAACTTCAGCGTTATCAGTGTTTCACAGAGGTGAGTAGGAGAGTCGCTGCCATTCAATCAATGCACATATTAGGTGAATGAGAAATTCACCCAACAGGTGAGACACCAGGCTGGGGCCATCTTAACAGCATGAACCTGCAACACAACACCTTCATCTTCACAAGATTTGTGGGCAGCACGTGTGTAACGGGCAACTCCTCAGGAATTCTTGCTCAGGTGGTTACAGGCTCTTCTCTCACCACCTCCCTGCCTAGTCCATTCCAGCCAGATTTCTAGGGCTGTTCAGCAAGCACACTCAAACAATTCCTTACCGGACATGTACAGACTGACGTTTTTGAAGGCTATACTGTGGCAATTTTTTCATGCAAACAGAAAACTCCGTGTCCCTAACAGCTCAGAAATGTCTCCCCAGATTTCAAGTCCCTAGGCCAAAAGTAGAAATAGGCATATAGCCCAACTAAAATTTTCAGAAAATATGAGTCAGGTCCCCAAAATCAAAGTTCTGGTCAAATTTAAGGGCTGTAGTGCTCTGGCTTGGCTGGGCCAAGCTGCTCATTCATTAACTTTGCTTGCCCAGACACAAGCAAATACTGAAGGATGGCTCTCCCCTCCCACCCCAGTGACATTTGCACTGTGCTCCTGCAGCCCCATATTCTCGTGTCCCACCACCCAGCTGGTAACCATGTAGTCAACACAACTCCCATTTCTGTATTGACTCTGCCAGCTGCCTGTTAATTAATTACAAAACCATATATTCCTCTTTTCTCTTGCCTCACACACTTGGCCTTGGGTTTTGGCAGAGTTTTTCTGGTTTGGGGTGGGTTTTTTTTACTTCTTTTTCCAAAAGTTTCACTTGCTATACAGCTTCCCCTGTGCCTTGTGGGCCTCCTATGAAGCACAAGTAACAAGCGCTACTTCCAGTTCTCTTCTCTGTGACTGTCTACACAGGGCTGTCCTGGAGCACAGCTGAGTAACACAACTGAGCTGAAATAAATAGCATTTCACCCGTGAATTACATTTGAACCAAAGATTTCAGAAACAAAGGGCATGGATTATTTCATATACTCAGTCTTGCCAAAGTAATCAAGCCTTCGTATGACTACCCACATACGGTAAAAAAAAAAGAAAAAAAAAGAGCTATCACTGTATCAGTAACCCTTAATTGCTTTATGTTTCTCTTAATGGAAATTTTTCAGAGAATCTGAACACGCATCCTCATGATTTGTCATGACAGGGAGCGCAGCACACTACGGACACGGGATGGTGTACTGAGGGCCCACCTCACTCTCCTATCTCCCACTGTACACCACTTTTACGGTGTGCAAATCCCCTACTCCTGTGGAAAAAACAGAATTAGGAGTGCCGCGGTTTGGGCTGCCTTTCTGGACACCGGTACTTAAGCCACCAGCACACCATCCGGCAGCTTTTTGCGATCCCCCAGCCAATTTTTGCACCCCCGGCGGCACTGCAGATGGAGTTAAGGCACCGCCAGTCGAACCGGACACCTCCCAGCGCCGGGGCGGCTGGTGCAGAGGCGGAAGAAGGACGGTGACACCTCGCGGTGAACCACCCTCATTACCTCCGCCCGGGAGGGGCCGGCAGCGCTGCCGAGCGCAGGCCCCTGAGCAGTTAAAGCGATCGTTTCCCGCTCCCTCGGGCTGCAGCTCCTTCCTGCCGGGAGAACCTGCGCGAGCGGCACCAACGGCCGCCACCCCGCCCGCCCCGCGCGTGCGCGTTGCCCTGGAGACGGCTGCCGCGGCGCCGGCGGCCGCTCCCGCTCCTTCACCCGGCGCCTGGCTGCTGCGGGCCGGACCCGCCGCGCCCCGGCCGGACCCCGCCATGCTGCCCGCCAGAGAGACGGAGGTGGCGGCGGCGGTGGCCCCCGCCGTCCCCTACAGCTACTGCAGCCGGCCCCGCGCCCTGCCCGCCCGCCCCAAGTATCGAGCGCCGCTGGAGGCCGCCGAGCCGTGAGTGCCGGTGTCCGGCGGGCCGCGCCGTCCAGCCCCGCGGCCTACGCGCCCCGAATGGGCACCGCTGCCCCTCCTGCCCTTCGCCCTCACCCCGGGTCCCTCGCCGCCCTTCCCGGGGGAGGGGAATCCCTGGGGGGAACTTGCACCTCTGGCCTCTCAAAGTCCTTCTGGCTTGCTGAGGCGTTGGCGTATAGAATCATAGAATCATTTAGGTTGGAAAAGACCTTCAAGATCATCCAGTCCAACCATTAACCTACACTACCAAGTCTACTCTAAGCCAATCAAGGGTAAACTAGACTAAACCATGTCCTGAAGTGCCACATCTACCCGTTTTCTGAACACTTCCAGGGATGGGGACTCCACCACCTCTCTGGGCAGCCTGTTCCAATTCTTGACCACCCTTTCTGTAAAGAAATTTTTCCTAATTTCCAACCTAAACCTCCCCTGGTGCAGCAGCAGCTTGCAGCGCTGTCGCCACAACTGTCTGTGCTTGATGTTGCAGAGAGAAGGAACCTGTTCGTTACACCAACCTCATGTATGACAGGAGAGTGGTGCGTGGCAACACTTATGCCCTTCAGGTCATACCTGCGGTACGTTTTTCGTGTAGATCATACTACAGCTTTGTTGGAAAGTACTAGGTACGGCAGGAAAACTGTTCCTCAGTACTAATTTTAACTACTGAGGTTGTAATTTTACTTAAAATATTTCACACAGTCACAAGCTCTCCAGCTAAACTAGCATGCGACTGTTTTCAGCCTTTCTTTAAAGCACTTGGCTTCCCATGAACTTCTGTAGTTCTGATTATTTTTTTTCCCATTAAGTACTTGATTATCTTTCCCCCCGTTTCTTTAGTGTAATGATACTGAGCATAAGCCATCACTTCATCATCTGTTACCATATGCATCCACAGGTGTTATCAGTGAGACTAGTAGCTCTTGGGGAGATTAAGTCTTGGGGCAGACTTTAGCTTACCCTACTAAAGAAGCAGAGCTAGTCGGTCCAGCTGTATACAAAAGCTGCTTGTATGGAGGCAAAAGTATTTTATTTATCCTGACAGAGTAGTAAATGTTTTAGTGATCCTTCATTTTCAGAGAATATTTCTATACAGATACTTTGATCATGTAAGAGATTAAAGCAACCTGTATTTTTAAAAGCTACTTTGTGGAAATAACTTCGTGTTGTTCAGTAGCTTTTTCTTAGAGAGAATTTCACATATGTTCTGTTTAAGAAGTTCAAAAGTGATGCTCATTTCAATCCACAAACACAGTACTGAATATAAAAGTTACTGTGGGTTTCTTTTGTTGCATCAGCGATAAAGAACCTATAATTTTTACCTAGCAAACAATTCTGATGATAATATGATAACTGGATTTAAGTCCATTTGACCTTCTTAAAGCTTTACCTAGAAACTTTCACTTGTCAGCAACAATGTGACATTTTAATATACTTTATCTTGCAAAACCAAGTTCTGTAGATAATATCCACTTCCAAATAGCTACTGATTGCTCTTAGTGTGAGATGCCATTAGTATGTGCCTGTAGGCAGCTAGCATACCTTATTAATTTCATGCCCTACAGTCTTTAAGGTAACTGAAAATTTAGGGTCAGGACCCAGAAAAGTAAATCTGAAATGCTAGATTTGTAGCATTAAAATCAAACCACCACCTGCTTTTTCCTGTAGAGAGAAATTAGTATAATTTCCAAGTAGAAAGTGTGTTCTCTTTTATGGTTTTTTTTTCTTCTTCATCCCTGCTCAGAGTACCCAGCCCAGTCCCCTTGACATTGAAAGGCAGAAGGAAGCACGGAGAAGAGCCCTGGCTAGAAAGCGTGCGAAAGAGCAAATGCAACTGAGAACACCTGAGCCTGTGGAAGGCAGAGAGCATATTCATGTGCAGACAGGTAAAAGGCTGAATCTTTTTAAAATTCATTGGAAAAGAAAAACTTGCTGATTTATATTGACTTACTAAATTGATGATGCAGTTGGTAGAATCACATAGGGTTAAAGTCAGAACCATAATCAGAGGTTCTCTAATCCTTTCTATTATAATCCCTTAGTTTCAGCTGTATCTAATAAACTTGGCTAATTAGTGACATTTTCCCAGAGGCTCTGTTCTTCAGTTTTCAGTGCACATTTTTGAACACTAGTCAAGACTTCTTCATTTATTCTTTCCTTTTCCAGTATCATCAGAGAAGTTTGGTATATGCTTAAAATCGAGGGCTTTTAAAAATTTTGCTTAAGAGTGCAGTCATAGGTAAGAATAAAACTACTATTAAAAATTGGGGGACACACCCTAATTTAGAATAGGAAACTGCCCTATTTGTGGGAAAACAATTTTATTTGTAGGAAAACCAAAATTTCGCAGTGGGGTAATCATGAGGTCAGTGTAATGTATTGCTGTGCCCTCTGCAAATCATTTCAGATTGGATTGACTTACAAACTGGGAAAACAGCTGCGTTACATGCTAATCAGACATGGTCTTTGGCTTCTGAAGGTTCCCTCTGCCCCAGCCCCACCAAACCTCCTACACCACCTCCAGTGCACACAGCGGCTTTTCACCATTCAAATACGGTTGGACGCAGAAGGAGGCTATCTGGTGTGGAAGTCTTGGTCTCATATCCTTCCCACTGACTAGTGTGGATAATTTTAAGTACTCCACAGACCTTATAATCTGAGCCATGCTATTTATCTCTGCAGTAGGAGACAGACAGTTATAACTCAAATCAAGCACATGTTGTTACAGATGTGTGGTTACCTCTGTCCTGGTTTCGGCTGGAATAGAGTCAATTTTCTTCCTAGTAGCAGGCACAGTGCTGTGTTTTGGACTTAGTATGAGAAGAATGTTGATAACACACTGATGTTTTTAGTTGTTGCTAAGTCCTGCTTATGCTAGTCAAGGACTTTTCAGCTTCCCATGCTCTGCCAGGTGCACAAGAAGCTGGGAGGGGGCACAGCCAGAATAGTTGATCCAAACTGACCAAAGGGCTATTCCATACCATGTGACATCATGCTCAGTATATAAGCTGGGTGGGGGTTGGCCGGGGAGCAGCGATCGCTGCTTGGGAACTGTCTGGGTATTGGTCGGCAGGTGGTGAGCAACTGCATTGTGCATCACTTGCTTCGTGTATCATTATTATTATTATCATTATTATACTGTTATTATTATCATTACTACTTTACTTTATTTCCATTATTAAACTATTCTTATCTCAACCCAGGAGTGTTTCTCACTCTTACTCCTCCGAATCTCTCCCCCATCCCATCGAGGTAGGGGGAGTGAGTGAGCGGCTGCGTGGTGCTTAGTTGCTGGTTGGGGCTAAACCACAACAACCTCAAAGCCACTTCTGGTGGGGTCAGAAGTAGAATATCATTCTTTAAACCCAACAGATCCAGTGTTCTGGTTTGCTGCATACAATGGAGAAAAATGTGTGTTTTCAATATTACTCGTTAGTAGATAGGCAGTCACTATCCCTTTTTGAAATTGTCCTACCCCGTTGATGCTGTCAAGAACTGTTTATTCTGCAAGGTGGGCTGAAATGATCTAGACTCTTACTCTTTTGAAACCTGCTAAGTGAAATGCTCTTTTAGGAAGTGCACCAGACATTACAGAGAATGTGGCATCAGATGGACTATGCAGCAAACTGATCTATGTTTTAAGTTGAGGTCTCTTTTTTTTTTTTTCTTTAACTTTATAGAAGACATTTTATTGCACTCTTTGGATATAATTCACCCTGTAGAGTCATCAAAAATAGTTGCGAGTTGAAATAAAAAGAATGCAACTTACAGCATTCATTGTGCTTTTATTTCTAGAACTGTATTTGGAAGAGATCAGTGACCGGATAATAGAGGTTGATACAGAGTGTCAAACAGATGCATTTTTGGACAGACCACCCACTCCACTCTTCATACCAGCCAAAACAGGAAAAGATGTGGCCACGCAAATAGAAGAAGGAGAGGTATGAAGCGAAGTCAGGTCCGCAAGTGCTGTCAAAACATGTCTCCCATACAAAACACATTTCTGATGCAAAATTGAGGCAGAAGCAGAAAGGAACTTATCCTCACAGAAAATGTCAAAAAAAAAAAAAAAAAGTCCCCAATGTCTGCTGTGAGGTTAAGTGCAAAATTGAGGAAGGTGCTTCTCCACGTGCACTGGTTCTGCTGCTTCCAGCTAAGAACTACAATGTTGAGAAATGCCCTTCCCTGTAGAAACAGTGTCCAGCCCAAGAAGGGGTTGGGAACACAGAAATAGGGTCCAGGTGAGTGCTCTGCTTCTCCCTGGCAGCCCCCACAGCAGCTGTGGCAGGGTGTGTGGTGTCTCACTTCAGCCCACTCATCGTTTAGTCCCCAGCTGCATTCATGCTTCATGCCTTAGCTGATACTGCCCCCCGCCCCCACCCCCCCCCTCCCCGCCCTTCTCAGGCCTGCCTTCAGCACAAGGGCTTTGTTCATCCTCCTTTTCTCCTTGCCAAGATGCTAAGAGTGATTGTGATCAAGGGACATTTATCTCTGTTTCACTGACTCCCATCCTCAGTTGTTTGACTTTGATGTTGAAGTCAAGCCAATCCTGGAAGTGTTGATTGGGAAAACGGTTGAGCAAGCTTTGCTGGAAGTCATGGAAGAAGAAGAGCTGGCCCAGCTGTGGGCACATCAGCGTGCCTATGCAGAGCTGCGTAATGCAGAGCTTGCTGAAGTACAGCGCTTGGAAGAGCAGGACAGGCGATACAGAGAGGAGAAGGTAGGATTTCCTAAGAGCAGAACAGGCCTGTCTGAATGCTCAACAGAAGAGAGAAAACCATTTCCAGTAAAGACAAGTTGTGAAATAAGCTGGATGTGCCCAAAAGGTTATTGTCAAGTTTTATATTCCTCAAAGCATTTTGGTGCCATACAGCTGCACTCTGCCATCTGCTCTCATGCACCAGCACCATGCTGTTGTGTTTATTCGGAGCAGTCATGCTCCACTGACCTGGTGTACTCAGACACCTGATCAAGAGGCCAAACGCAACAGTACCCTTTGTACCCGATGCAGCTGTTACTCAAGCCTTTTCATTATAATAACCACTAAATGAATAGTCACAGAGCTTGAAAGTAAGAGAGGCACCTCCTAGTCTTTCACACTCAATGCATGCACCTACCGTATGTGCACACATACCTCTCAAGATCTCCAAGTATTAAGCTATATTAGTACTATCTAGTAAATAGAAAGGACATTATTCACCAGCCTCATATGTTTCATTTTTTTTTCCATGTCTTCCTGGACCAATTTGAGTTTTAATCTTTAATTACATCAAATGGGATATAAAATTGGAAAGATGAAAAGTTCAGGAAAACCTGACCCAACTTCATCTCATTCCAAGACCAATGATCAGCTTTATCTGCAGTAATAAAGCATAGAGTCATGAGATCAATGCATACTAAGGTGTCAGAGAAGGGTTTCATTCAGCCAGCTACAAGGCCCTTATTTTACAGACTTGCCAAAATCAGAAAAGGTATACCAAAGGAATGTGTTTCCCTCTAGTCCTTGTAGATTTTATTACTCCATAGATTGAGTACAAGCTTGCTTTCAAGCACTTGTTCACATGAGCAGTTTTTGTGAAAGTCAGAGGCCATAAGTATCAGTACGCTTGATTATCTTTGCTATTTATGACTCCGATCATTCTTCAAAGTCTAGATCAAAGGAGTAACAGCTAAAGGTCTTGAAAGTTTTACACGCAATATTGTCTTGACAGGAACGTCGCAAACTCCAGCACATGCAAATGCTGCAGAAACAGAAAGAGACCACAGAGAAAATTGCAGCTCGGGCATTCGCTAAGCGTTACCTGGCTGATCTCATTCCCTCGGTCTTCAACAATCTTCGTGAGAGTGGGTTTTTTTATGACCCTATAGAAAGAGGTTTGTGGTGGTTTTTTTTTTTTTTTTTTAAATATGTGAACAGAGTAATATAAAGGTCAGAACAACCATAAAACATAGCTTATTGTCCTATGATTTACAATAATGTCACAAGACTTTATTAATTTACCTTTGTGGCTGAAGAGATAGTTTCCAAACTCAAATTTTTAAAACAAACATTGTTTACAAGTAGTCAAGGGTTAAGCAAGAGCTGACAGTGTTACAATGAGAAGAGCTGCTTTTGAACTGGAGAGAAATAAATGGGTGGCTAGGATTGGTAGAGCAGAGAGAGAGCGTGATCCAAATTGAAGTAAATATATTTTGATAGGACAGGCAAAGAAATCTGTATGTTATTCTGAATCTTTGTTAATGATTATCAGAGCAATGGAGAAATTAGTCAATTATAAGTAGGCCCTGAAAATAATTTCGGAGTTGTACATCAGTGACTTCCAAACTTTTAGAATCAGCACCATTTCTTATGGGCTGCTTTGCTGCACCTCACTTCCCCAGGCCCTGCGCAGGTGCCCACACCGCAGCTTGGGAGTGGATACGCTCTCTCCAGAATGAGTTATGTGGTATATGCAGAAACTGAGTGTATTTTGCAAACAGGTCAGGCTTTGGGACCACGGCATACAAAGAGCATGATCTGAGAAATAAATGCGTAAGCAAGAGCTCTTTAGTCAGAGGGAACAAATGCTTTCAGCAGACCAGAAGCCAGACGTCTTTGGAAAGCAAGGCAGGAAATGTTATTCTCCTGACTTGTTCAGGATAGTTATTTTCATCTCACTAGAACATTACTGTGTATCTCATCTGTGCTAGCCCTTCAAGGGTGCCAGACCGCTTTGAAAATCACTGCAGGATTGAGAGGACTCTGGTCTGGGTCCATAACAATGAGGAACCTCAGTAAGAGAGGTGGAGATAAGAAACCCAACAACACCTGAGAGATTTCATCTGGCTCTTGCAAAGCAAGTGTCTTTTGGCAAGGATGTTCATCCTTTAATGATCATAGCAAATGAAAAACAGCCCCAAGATCCTGTTGCTCATCCTTAATAAAAAGACATTTTTTCTTTCTTCCTGCTAAATGCTTACAGATATTGAGACAGAATTCCTTCCATGGCTGATGACAGAAGTGGAAGAAACACTAGAGAAGAAGGTTCTGGGGAGGACAATGCTTGACTGTAAGTTACCAAATCCTGGAATGTAATCTGGGCTGCTTGATGTTCTTGGTGTCCCCCCCCCCCCGTCAGAACAAATATCACATTTACAGGGTCATTGTGGGTTAAGGTAGCAGGTGTCATTTTAGCAAGAACTCCAAGTACCCGTGGCTTTTTGTGGGTGTTTTATGGTTTGGGTTGTTTGGGTTTTTGGGTTTTTTTTTACTATATTAAAACATTTTTAATGTTGGAAACTACTACATACATCTAGGTAATTGATTTTCAGCTGAAATAATAGAAGTGTCAGTCATGCTGCACTACCCTCTCTCTGCTGGCTTTACACGTTTTGAGATGTATTGATGCTGGGAGATGAATACATTCAGGAGGAGCAGAATGGTTAAAGAGCACCAATTCTTTTCTTTGCTATAAAACTTTTATTTCTCATGTGTTGCACAGCCGTTATTGCTGTGCTGTTCTCTGTGGTGTGCCTGATTGTGCCAGTGGGCACAGAAAAGCCTATCCTGTCTATAGCCATGTGTATACCACAAAAGTCTCTTAACTCATTTGTGTAAGCTCCCTGAGCTATGGACATTCATCCTAATATGTTCATCCTTCATAAAAGGAGAAGAGAGGGATAATTGTAGGCCATGGTTTAGTGAGAAGTCAGGTGACCAACACTTTTCATCAAAACAAGGGCTTACCTCCTCAGCAGTCAATAATCATGTCCTTGCTTTTGAAATAGATTAAAACACCAGTCGTCTTTTGAGCTAGTTCAAGCAAAGTATTCAAGTTCTTTTATTAGTCAGCCTTCAGAGGCTGTAGTTGAAATACCTGAACAATGTAAACTCCGTCTTGTGTAGAAACACAAAATTATGATGAATGCGTGTCCACTGTGGTGGTCCAAGATCAAACCACTTTTTACACTTGTGTTACATCTTTCATTCCTATGGTTTTCCTCCTGCTGTGATTTTGTGTTTGAATTATAATTTTGTTTCCTTCCTTTGGGTTTATTTTCAGTTTAACCAGGATCTTTTGTTAGTGTATAATTTGGATAATTACAGCTGGTTTGTTAAGTATTTTATCCTATGATATATGTGCTGGTATGTGCACTCAAGGATCACTTCTTCATATAGCTCACAGGAGGAAGGGAATTTTCTCTCCTTTTAAGAAAGGAGTATGGTATGTGACTACTGAATAAACAACCCAAGGAGGATGTTGCTGCAGGATACACTATTGCTGAAAACATCTATCATATTCCTGTTAAATCTTTCTGTTTAATTTTTTAACCAGATATCATGGTCTTGCACCAGTTCTAAGATACACAGAACAGCTGGAGCAGGCCAATAAGTAATACCAGCAGCCCCTGTTTTGCTGTTTACCCTCTGTATTTCCTGACTTATACCCAATCACCCACTGCTGAGAAAACATGATCTCTGCAAATTAGATTCTCCAAGTTTTGTAGAGGCAGACACAGCCTCAGCTGAGATAGGTTGTGGCTTCTTCCCCCATTACGGAGAAGCATAGGAAAAATCTCTAAGGATCCATTTTTAACCTATTTGAATGAAGATGCTACTTAAAGAATTCATTTTGTCACTGTCCAATAAAAGAGCTGTGAACTACAAGGGAAGCACCCACAGTGTAAGGGGGCTATGTTTGTCCTCTCAGAGATGACCATTCCTTCTTTTACTTGCTAAAGTCAACCCATGAATTAACAATGAAGCTCTTTTTAGTACCTGTACATTGTCCTATTTTCTGTGTTAAACCTCTCTTCTTTCATTGTTGGCCTTTATTTTTCACATGTAAAATCAAAGTGAGTGATTTTTTTTTTTGTTGTGTTCTTTGATTTCGAAGGGGCATACTCTTTAGAAAAATTTATGAAGGCTAAACAGCAAACAATAATAAAGAATAGGCGCTTTACAGATGTTTTTTGGAAAGAGAAATTCTTCTGATGACTCCCATAGTTCTAGTATTTCCCACTGCTAGAACCATCATGCTGTGTGCAACCTGGCTAGTCCTTGTTCCTGGTGGGGTGACCCACTCTGGAAGTGAGGAACAACTGTGAGGAAAACAACAAAACAATCCAGGTGAACCCTTTCAAATCACTGCTTTCAGTGTAAACCGCTCATTTGGCTGGAACTAGGCTACAGCAGCAGGGATGTTTTTTCTCATTCAAGTATTCTTTCATTTTTAGTGTTATTTTGGGGCCTTTTCCCTGTTTAAGAAGTTATAGGTCAGTAATACATAAAATAATCTCAAATATAGCTTTTTTCTTCCATGTTTGTTAATGGTGGCTTTCTCTGTTTCAGCCTTAATTTGTACAGTGGTTGAAAAACGCTTAGATGCATTCAGCCATAAACCTCTGACTGATCTGACAGAGGCACCTGCTGAAGAGCCCAGGCCAACAGATGCAGTGCCCCAGGTGGCCCATGAGACAGACGCTGCTGACCGACCTGTCACAGAGAAAGAAGAGACTGATCAACCTGTCGCTGAGGAACAGCCTTCACGTCGCATCTCTTTCCAGTTAGAAGAATCAGATCGAGAAGGAACAGAGGATTTGGAAACTGAGTAACAGGCAGGCAAGTCACCAAGTAAACCGAGATGAGTGGCTTAGCTGAAAGAAGAAATGAATTCCTATCTATTTACAAGTATTGTGCCCTAGCCATGCTGAAGGATGAGCCTTAGCAATAGTAGAGCATTAAAGCGTGTTTTCCATATGCCAACATTGCTGATTTCAGGCTGCAAGAATCGAGAGGTTACTAGTGCCATGAATAGCAGTGAAATTCTATACCCTTCTACACAATCCAATCCATCAAAAACCTGGGACATTTACAAGTGAAAAGTAACGCTCTCCCACACCCTGTGCTAGAAGGTCATGAGAAGGACATTGAGAGCATCCTAATAACCTTTGCAAGTGCTTTGATAATGTTCTCAGAACAGAATTTCCTTAATTGCCTTATTTTGAAAGGTAGCTGCTATGGCGCTTAGATAAATTTATTTTCACTCATGGTAGTCTCTACTTTCCTGACAAACTTGGATGGGCATCTCAACAGGTAACAGAGCAAAGGCTGTTGTTCCTGAAGCTCTTCGGGTTCAAAGAGTTATCTGCCACTGGGAATTTCTGCCAGTGCAAAATCCTCCTCAGCCTCCTGACTCCCAGAGCACTGGTGAGGGGCTGGAGCCATGTGCTGAGTCCAGCCTCAGTTTTCTTTGTAATTGTCCTTTCCTGCTGGTTCACTGGAAGCAGTACCAGACATGACTGACAAAATGCACCTGCAATGCCACGTGTATCTGTCTGTTCACAGGCCAACTCCACAAGTGGGGAATTCCCCCTCATAAAAGTACATCTGCCCTCTATCGCAGCAACCCGTTTCCTTGCTAGGTGCACCTGTGGGAAAAGTCCCACCTTGTCCAGACTGCTTTGTGCTACCTCCTCTCTGCAGGTCAGAGGAGATGTGTGCTAACCCAGCAGGCCAGATCCCAGTCTGAGAGTGGGATTTCAGAAATGACACCTGAAGAGACACATACCTGCTCCACATCTCATACCCTCAAAAGGGACGTCCAGACTTTTCACTGGACCACCTGTGTGTGTGGCTTCACAGGCAGACCCTGCCTTCCCTCCATCCTGGGCTAGGATGTCCAGTGATAATCAGGGCAGCTCTTGCTTACATGGAAAAGCTCCCTGGGAAGGTGTCAGGTATTTACCTCTCTCTGTAGGTAGTTGAAAATCAGAAGTAATGAGATGTAACCACCAACAAATCCACTCAGTGGTTTCATGTAATACGAATGTGTTAAAACTGAGTGTTTGGAGTCACATAGTACAGATTGTAGACAGACACACCCATGGATGCTTTTCAAAGCTGGAATATTCCCCTATAAACTCCTCCTCTGTTTGCTAAGTTGACAGTATTTCAATAAGGTGTGCTTGTTTTTTCATTTATGATTGATTCCTCAAAGCATCCAGCAAAATGTGTTACATGTATGAAATTAAGGTAGTTGGTGCTCACTACCTACATCTGTCTGTAAGTTTCTAAGAAGAATTTATTTTTATGCATATGACTGGAATTGAAGGCTTGAAATGAAACTCTGGTTTAGGCATTGAAGTCAGTGGGAGGTTTACATCAATTTCAGTAGGACCAAGATTTTGCATTGTTTTTTTTCCATGATGACAGAGACTCCTATCATGACTTCAGGTAAGTCAGGTAAATAACTTCAGGCTAATTTTATCTAGAGAAATAAAAAGGCTTCATGACATGATTCGTGAGAACTGTACATGTTTCAGCTCATTTTTGGAACACTGTATGTCAGTTTTAAGGTTTCCTCATTACTGAACGATTGTTTTGTCATGTATTTACAGGAGACTTAGCATAACCTAGAGGACTGCCATAGATCATTCCTGAAAAAATTCAAATAAATGCTGACTTGAATATTTGGTTTCGGAATGTTACAAGAGGAAAGTGATCACCTGGAATGTTTTCATTTTTGTCACTCCTGCTTTGTGTTTGATTGCTAGAAAATTTACTTGAAGTGTTGATTTATCCTATTTAAATAGGTTGTGGTATTATTATGTATTCTTAAATTATAAAAAAATAATGAATTGTATGCCCTGCATTTTTACTTCATTAGAAGGTATAGATACAACTCAAGCATTGTGTATTGTGGTAGAGTTTGCTTAAATGGGTTACGCTTTTATGGGGCCATGAAGCTTTATGCTGGCTGTACTGGCAGTTTTCCATTATTAGCCTGGTACCTGAATTCAGCCCCAGACATGGGCAGGTTGGCAGAGGAGGGGACCGCTCGCATCCTGTCAGCTGCTGGAGAAGCGGAAAACCATAAGCAACAGTAAGGAGGGGAAGAGGGATATGGGGTAATGGCGCAGCAGTCACCTGTTTGGGGCGATGCTGGCAGACACGCAGGCTGTGCTGCACAGGCCTTGCTGATGGTGGGGGGCCTCAGGGGCTGCTACTCAGGTGGCTGGAGGAGCCGCTTCTGGGTGTGAGCACCACATCCCTCACACCACCTTCCCACAGGGACCCCCGCTCCTGATGCCCTTCCCCTCCAAATCCCCTTTCTCTGGTCTGTGTCCCCAGCATCAGCTGTCCCCGTAGGCAGGTAAGGCTGCGGGGTGGCCAGCTCTGCACCCACAGTGGGCTGGGGGAGGCCTGGGGGTTTGCAGCTCCGGCTCCCTGCTCAGAACCAGGGCAGCACCCCTTGAGTGGCTGTGGGTGCAAGGGGGAGCAGAGAGGGGACAGAGGGAGATGGCACTGCAGGCACTAGAGGGCAGGACAGGCCACAGCAATCCAGCTGCGGAGAGACGTAGCAAGACACTGATGTCACCTATTGCACACCCTGCGCTAGTGACACCCGTCTGGACTTCTGTCCTTTGATAAACTGCAAAGACATCGACCTTTTGCAAAATCTTATACCATGAGGAGCTACTATGTAGGGTCACCCAACATAGTCCACGCTAAGATCATAGAATCACAGAATGGTTTGGGTAGGAAGGGATCTTTAAAGATCACCTAGTCCAACTCCCCTGCCATGGACAGAGACATCTTTCACTCAGTCAGGTTGCTCAAAGCCCCGTCCAACCTGACCTTGAATGCTTCCAGGGACGGAGCATCCACAACTTCTCTGGGCATCGTGGGTTTCAGGGCTTTCTAACTGCAGCTGCTGAGTGTTTCCATGTCACGTCTCAGACCTGGGCTGAACCATTGCAAAAAGTTCAGCAGAACTGTTTCAGTCTGTCCTTTCAATGAGATTGGAGGAAAAATACAACCATTTTTTCAGATTATAAGCAATTTGATAAGCAACTCTTAACACATCTGTGTGTTGGACCCAGGATGCAGACTTCCAGGCATTTTCTCCCAGAACCATCAGAAACTGGACACAAAGCTCATTTTGGGAGTGAACTGTGTCCAAAGGACCACTTGTAGCACAGAGGAGTTGAGCTGCTACCCCTTCTAGTCATGCCTAGGCTGGGTACCTGTCAGTAAAAGCCTCAAACAGCAGCGTGTGTGCACAGTGAGGCTTCCTATCTTTGTGTGTTTTTATCAAAACCAGCTGGTTAAAATACGACTGTATCCACGTGGTTTCCATCTATTGATTTCTCTGCAAAGAGCCAAAGCATTACTCCAACAGCCAGCTCAGCAGTTTAGCTCCATGTTTACTTCAACACCTGCTTGAGAAGTGGCAAAGACATTGAGACTTACTGCCTGGCCCTAATTCAGTTTGGCAATCCTCTTGATACTGAGGGACCAAACTGGACTCTCCACATTTCTCCATTGCACACTGACAGAATGGGAGCATTTTGCTGAGACTAAAATTCATGGCCGGTTTGCTGCTGGCAGAAATCATGGGTTTCAAAGAGCTGGGGAGAGAATGGATAAAAAGAATACACCTATGAAAGTGTTTGCTTGCTTGCTTATATGCATGTGTTAAACATGAACCTCACCTTATCCATCGTTAATGGCTACAGCCTTGGGAGCCCATGGAAGCTGTTTAACAACAGCAGTACACGGCACTACACAGCGACAGCCCTGTGGTGTTCACAAAGCCATGAAGACTCCTGTCCCGCCCTCCTGCAGGAGACGCCCTGAGACCAGTAGGACAGTAACTATCACAGTGAAATAGTGAAACCATTTCAGCATGGTTTCTCACTGCCAGGGTTGCTTTACTGGGATGTACCAGAAGCTAGACATGGCCCGGGGTACATTTCAGTGGTCTAGCTGTGATGCGGGTTTATTGCAGCATCATTATGGTTATAAACTGCCTTACGTCGCCTCACTCCTCACCCTCAGCCCCACCACGATCATTTGGTCCTCTCAAGTTGCCCAGGCCTTGGTTATTAACATATGATAATATTAGCATACATACGATAATATTAGCATACATATATTGTTACTGGCAGTTTAAGTTAATAAACTTGACAGCAAACTGTAGCAGCCGTGATAGTGGCATATCCCATGCTGCTGACTGCCATGGGGTTTGTGATTTCTGGGAAAAAGTCTGGCTGGGATGATGCAATAATGCTTGAAGCTGCCCCAGAAAGATTACTTTTATCTATCAGAGTCCTAGCTGGATCTTAACAGCCACTGTTGAGACAACGTATACTGATAAAAATGACCTAACAGTGGGATTTGACTCAACAGGAATCGTGATTCAATCATGCTTTGGCAATTGAAATTGTATCTACTTTAAACATAGCTTTTTTGAAGATGATCATGTTGGAAAGTATTCACATGTATGATGGGTTACAGAGTACATCTAAAAGATTATTTAATGGGCAAACACCAGCAGGTGTTAATTAATGGTAATATTTAAAGCATATTTAAACAAATATGCATATTTAAACAAATACATTTGTTTCAAACAGGGGACATAATAAAGTTACCTACAGTTCCCCAAAACACAACACGCTGAATCATAGGATCACTGAAAGGTCTAGCTAGATTAGCAGGGATCTCTGGATCCCTGGTCATCTGGTCCAACCTTCTCTAAAAGCAGGGCCTTAGATTAGGCTGGACTTTGACTGGCTGGGGTGTAGAGCTGCTGAAACGGATTTGGGGGGGCCTGATGGCCTGCAAGCTGAGCAGTGGGGCAGCCATGCCCCTTGCGGCCGTGACGGCAAACCATGTCCCAGCTTGTGTCCGCAAGAGCATAGGAAACAGATCGAGGGATGCCATTATTCCACTCTATTTGGCACTTGTTGGTCCACACCTGGAGGACTAAGCCCAGCTGTGGTCTTCCCCAGTTCAAGAGAGACGCTCAAAAATTGGAGAGGGTCCTGTGGAGGACCACAGAGATGGTTAAATGTGGAGAACTTGCCACAGGAAGCAAGACTGAAGGAACTGGGTGTTCAGCCTGGAGCAGAGAAGGCTCAGCTGGATCTGATCGTGGTTTCCAGCACCGAAAGGGTGGTTGTGGGGAAGGTGGAAGCATCTCCACAAGGATGACCCGTGACAGGACAAGAAGCAACAGCCGCAAGTCGCGACAGGGGCTGGCGACGTGCACACACTCCCTTCCTGTGCCCCACAGCCTGCCAGGGTGCGAGTCTGCAATGAAACCCCAAGATAACGAAGCAAAATCGCTATCTGTGCAGGAAATTCTTAATGCTGTGAGGTGCCCTTCTTGGAAGTAATTAACTACCACCAGCGCGGGTGGGGGGGGGGTTGTGTGGATCCTCGCAAGAACGGACAACTCCGTACGGCCGCAGCAGCGGCAATGCCGGCGGTCGGAGAGCCGCGGCCCGGGATCCTTACGCTTCCTTTTCAACAGGTTTGCCGGCAGCGTTGTTGCGGAGCAAGCCCCCGGGCACCGGCGGCACAGGGCTGCACTGCACCCCGGCCCGCCCCGCCCGGCCCGGCCCGGCCCGGCCCGGCCCAGCGGCGGCCCCCGAGCACGGCTCCCCCCGGCCGTCCCGCCGCGGCCCCGCCGGAGCGCAGCGGAGCGGCGGGGTGGGGAGGGGACGGGACGCGGCCCGCCCGCCCCTCGGCTCGGCCCGGCCCGGCCCTCCTCCGCCCCGCCCGCTGCCGCCCCGCCGCCAGGCGTCTCCCCGGGGCCGGGCACCGCCGCGGGGACGGGAGGAGCCGCCGCCGCCGCCGCCGCTGCCGCTGCGCTCCCCGGCCCGGCGCTGGGGGAGCGGGCGGCGCCCGCCGAGCTGCGCCATGAGGTGAGCAGGGCCGCGCCGCGCCGGGGGCGGCAGGTGAGCGGCGGCGGCGGCGTGCGGGGCCGGGCCGGGGGCGCTCCGCAGCGGGGCCGGGCCGCCCGGGGAGCGGGGGGCGGGCGGCGGCGGGGCGCTGAGGGGCGGGGGCCAGGCGGGCGGCAGCGCCGAGCACCGGGAATTGCGCCACATGCGTCCGCCTTCAGGAGGAGAGTTTGTTTTGTTATTTATCGAGTTATCCCTTCTCCCCCTCAACTTTGCCCGAGCCCCGGCCGCTGCGCAGGCTCGTCCGTCGCGCTGAGCCTCACGCCAGCGCCCCAGGACGCGCTAACGCCCCCGGGCCCACCCCGGCCCCTCTCGCCGCCGGGAAGAGGAAGGCCTCAGCTTTGGGGGGGGATACATCTCCCCATCATTCTTTCGTGTCTCCCTTCAGCCCCGCGGCGCTCACGGGGCTTCCGCGGCAGAGCGTGGGGCAGCGGGCGGCGCCCCGAGGCGCGTGGGGCGAGGCCACCCCTCCGGCGTGGAGCTGGGGCCGTGCTCCGGGGGGGGGGTTTGCTCCCCTGCGGGCCCAAACGTGCACCCGCCACTCGCGAACGGGTCTCGACGCCTGCCTCAAAATCCTGGCCGGCAGAAGCGGCCGCAGTGGGTTTACATCGGGATTTCGCCCCTCTTCGGCGGGGTGACAGCCTGCTGCAGTCAAGGCTTGAGCTGTCATTGCCTCCTGCAGGAGATGGGACTTCTTTTTTTTTTTTCCTTTCCTTCCTGTTGGGAAGAGGGATTTACCACATTATATGATTTATTTTTTCTTAAAGTACATAACTTTGTTAAAATTTAACTTGCAGTTGTTTTTTATTTCCCCATTAAAAGTCCGCGTCCTGTAGCGAAGTGACTTCGTTTTTCTAGAAAGGTGAATTTGGGACAGCCAGACTCTTCTCCGAGGGCTGTTGCTTTCCATGTGTGACTTGAGCATAACAAGTACGTTCCCCCTTACAAAGGAGGGCCAATAAGGCGAACTGCTTTTGTAGAAGATACTTAAAGTGCTTGATGAAGTGCACAAAGTAGTAGCTGTCTTTAAAATGTGAGTTTAAATATAATCTTCTCTCCTCAGCTGTTACTTTTAATTTATAAAGGACTGTATAGGACAAAATCCAAGCTATGTTTTTGGGGTACATGATATATCTACATACATATTCATGTATGGCAACTTTGTCCGGCATATCGGATTATTTGTATGGCCTTGATGACGAAGGTCTTAATAAATACAAATGGTACATACATTCTCTTTCCAAGAAATGGTAGGAGAGGATGTGCTTGGCATTATTGCCAGAAGATTAGCAAATCCAGCTCTGACAGATAGCTGACAGAAGAGGTTCCCGATCCGAGCACTCGCATCTCTCGGTATTGCAGTTGTAAAATTAACATCAACATGTGCGACCTGATTCTTGGTTGTCCTGGTGCTTAGCGGAAAATCTGGCTGTTTAAGTGTGAGATATCTAATCGCGTGCAGCGGCACAAAGTGTCAAGCGGTGCTGTCCTGACTTGGCAACTTCTCCTGCAAGACAAGAGCATCTCTTTTTCTTCTGAGGTCTGCAGTACTCCACTGACCCCGCACGTGCAGCACCTCTGTTGTGCTCTGACCCTTCGCTGGGGAGAAATAAAAATTGCTGTCATTGGGAATTCCCCTTCTCCAGTCCTTCAGGTCCCTGTTGTTGGTTTGGAGAAGCAGAACATGGAGCACCGCTCAACCTCTGTGCGCAGGGAGTGGTCATACTGTGCAACATGAAATGGCGCTCTGGCAGGCAGGTGGCTCTGGGTGGAACACGGATAGTTCTGCTAAACAGAAGTATGGGTACAGTGACAAATTGTGTGATTATTATTTGATATTGTGTGTGTTTGCTGCTGTGGTGCTGCTATATGTGCAGTATATTTTCCACCGTTAGTGTGCACTTACTTGCCTTGCATTGTAAGTCAAAGCACTCAAAATCTCATTTGCAAAAGTAATGGGAGCCGGTATAGATCCTGGAGTAGTATAACTGCGTAATAGGCTGATCGCCACTGCATTTTGAATTGTTGAGTGCTCTCAAGGTGTATGTCTGACATTTAAACAAGACCTGATCGTTCTGATCGTGCAGATGCTGCAAACTGATAATAGGATTATTTGTGTAAGAAGTAGAAGATGGGATGAGTGGGAATGAAAGCTAGAAATAAGATCAGAAGGACTGTACCTGTTTCTCTGGACCTGCACATCAGAGTGAGAACAGCACTGGGAGGTTTGGAGAGTTTGATACAAGAAAGCACCTGAACACATAAATAATTATTTCTTAAAGGCAGAAGGAGCTATTAAATCAGCTGGCTAGTTCTCTAAGTTTAACCAGGTTGAAGTCTTAGATTGGCATTCTCAAGTTTATTTAAAATTGCTTAGTTTTTAAGATAAAAATGAAGAGTTAAACCATTTTGAGTCTTTTTAACGTGGGCACTTGTTTTGCATTCATTTTGCAGACACGTAAGCCAGCAGGTCACAGATTCATGCTCTCTAACTAAAGACATTAACTTCTATTTCCTTTCAATTCCATAATCTGCTCTGCAGCAGGAATCTCCTTGTTGTGAAGCTCTGTGAGCACACACATTTCTCCCTGCCTGCCCTTCTGTCAGGTCTCAGTGGAAAGGAAACAACGTAAGATAGTTCCTCACCCCTCCGACTGCTGAGACACATTTATTCTACAGTGTGTTGCAGGGGCTGGGACCTGAGCTGCTGTCCCTTTCCCTCAAACTCCTAACTTCTTGGCTGATGATTAAAACCAAAAAACATCAACCACCACCCTACCCATAAGTACAGTGTGTGTGTATTCACTTAAGACAGTCTGTGCTGGTGTTTGATGTAAGTTTCATGTGTTTGAGCTCTCGAGGTTACACCTAACTTTACGAACCTAAATAGTCCTCTTCAGTAAAAGCAATCTGGCTCACAAGATGTTTGCAGAACGGAAGCATATTTAAAGTACGCGTTGCCAACTAGTTCCCTACCGGCTCCACTGAGTTTTTATTTTAAGATGTTCCTGCTTTCAAAGATAAGCATGAAGCAAATGAGACTGCTCCAAATGCCAAGGGAACAGCGGTCACACACTTCTACTGAAGCACGTGCCACCGTACAACTGGCCACATCGTTTAATTGTCACTAAACCGAGAAGAAACTGTTCTTTTCTTGCGTGTGTGGCAAGAAGTAGGAAATATCTTTAAATGGTGCCAAGGTTACTCCTATTTTATGATAACTAGCAGGAAATAACAAGAGGACAGAAAGAAGGTCAGTCTACTTGAATTCTGTATGGGAGAATCTTGGAAGGTGATCATAAAGTTTAATTCCACACATTCTGAGGATAATCAAATAAGTATTTTGCTTCCAGCTTTGCTTTTTTGCTGACTTGTCTCTTTCTTCCATGCATTCTTCTGAATATGGGCTATTTGGAATTTGCTGTGAAAGAGTGTTCCGGATGTCTTCGACGTGACGATCTAGAAGCGACAGTTCTTTCCAGTGGTCTTTGTCTGTATGCTTCTCATATATCCTCTTTTTTTTCTTGCTTTTTCTACCTGTACTGATTGATCTTCTGTAAAATGGTGTGAGTTGCAGTGCTAAATCAGGATCAAGGATGCCTTAGTGAACTAATTCTGTCGTGGAGATCAGAGTAGATCTGCTTTTACCTTTCTCCTTCCTGCACCTAGAGCTCTATTTTAGGAGAAGCTGTTTCACAAACAACTTGAGAGCACAAAATTTAAGCTTTCCAAATAGCATTAACTACTCATAATTCCAAACTGGAATGATGATACAATGGAGATTGTGTCATAAGGCATTGATTTGTAGTTCTAATGAGTTGGAGAGATAACTTGATCACACTGATTACCTCCCAGTGTTTTCTCCCATTCAGCTTCCGTGATTTTTTTCCAAGGGCATCCCTGAACACACTGACACTGTATATTCCCTTGCTTAAACCCGTGAAAAACTGCAGTGGGAATAAAATGCAGAAAAGCATGCATTTCTAGTCCTTATGTTGGGTCATAAAAGGGTTTAAAGTAAGCTCAGTCATGCTGGCTTGGTAACTCAACATCCTTGTTTGTTGTCATTTTTTCCTCTGGAGAGCCTCAAGTTTCAAGTATAGAAGGATTTGGCTCTTTGAGTTGCTAGTAGATCCTTGAATATATAAGACAAATATAAATGAAAACTCTAGTTCTTGTCTGTATCAGTGAAGAGGTTGAAAAAGTAGCTGTGCAGAAGAACTGTGTGCGTTTCATTGTTATTCTTAACTTAGGTGCTGCTATTGGAGTATAGAGGATGATGTAGGGAGAATCTCAGGAATATCACCAAGGTCTGCCATGAGTGGTACCTAGTCCTGACTCTCCAACAACTAAGTGCTGGGGAAGAAGACCTCACAGCTTTGTCTGACCCATAGGAGTCAGAGTAAGTGCTGACGTTCATCCCAGCCCAACTGCTGGGAGCCAGTCCTCTGTGTAGTGTGGATGGATTCCCTGTCCCACTGGTTTTCTCCTCTGCCTCCTCCCCTGCTCTGAGGGAGGTGGGAATGGGTCTGTTCTAGGAGGATGCTTCTTCATTGCCTATTTTATGTGCATCTTGGGGAGGAGCAGGGGAGCTGTCTCTTTTGTGTGTTGAGATACAATAGGAGAGCGGTCATCTCCTGGATGTCTCGAGTGATAGTATTCTTTTTGGCTTATGTGGGGCAGTGGGGCTCCTGACAGGGAAACCTTGTGTTCATGATTAAGGTAGTTCAGCTGTTGGCTGCCTGGACCTGCACGTTGCTCACAGAGCTGTTTCAGTGCTAAATGCCAACTCTGTGTGCTGAGGGGCGTTGCAGATGATGTGCATGACCCAGACATGCCATGTGGCATGGCTCACCGTGTTCTTTGTGCAGATGGCACCATGCTTTGTCTTCACAGTGATGCTAACCATGTTGGGGAAAGTTGTGTGCTGCCAGTTTGGGACCACTAGTCACTCCAGAATGGCAAGATTCATCCACAATTAGTAAGTTTGCTGTGTTCATCCTGTTGGGAGGCACTGTTCCCCTGTCAACCTTCTGATGCCATCGCCTCTCAAACGATTGTCTGAAGAACTGTAGCAAGAAGTGCGTTTGCAGTAAATGCAGAATAGCAGCTAGTAGAGTGCATAGGGTGGTGCCACCAGTGTGGTCAACTGCGTGCATTGGGCATACAAGTCACGGGCGTGGTGTAGGTTAGCTAAGGAGTCCTGTAGCGTAGATACACAGAGAGTGCAGAGATAGCCACTGTGCCCCTGTGCAGTCCATCTGATACCTAGAGCAGACAAAGACAGGGCACAGCATTTGCTGTAAGTGTTGTACCATGGTACAGGTAACAAAGTCAGTGTAGGTGTGCTTTGCTTTTCTTCAGGGCATGTGATAGAATTGCACTTCGGAAAATGCTGGAGTAGCAGTATCTAACCTGTGCTAGCATATACAATAGCAAGCAAATGTAGTGCAGTGAGCAATATTATACTTTGCTCCTCGACTCGGACTCTTGTTTCCAGGTTCCTGTTGCTATGAGTGGCGTTGAGGGACTCTTGAGGATAAGCAAGGATATCTTCTGCAGGAGTGTCACGTGTATCTTTCAGAGAGAACTGCAACAGCAAAAGTCCCATGTGCTTTTTTGGCCGTAAACTGTCACTGCTATTTTATTGGTTTGCTTCAGCTAGAATGTTATTTCAATCACTGCAGCTGTATAATGTGGTCAACAGCATTGGTTTGTCCTGTCCTACGGAAATAAGTAACGTTAGAATCAATACGTCTTTTTTAAAGATTACAATTAAAAGTGCTGCAGGGCTGAGCAATAAACAGGTGATTTATAAAGCATTAAAATTGTGCTTTGCCAGTGCCTTGACAGATTGGTGCCCAAAGAAACACCAAGTATCTAATCATTATATTGTCCTGCAATAATAAACAGTGGAAGGACCAGCGAAGCACATGTTAAAGACATAGCTAAGCAAGTTCAAAGTTTATTTTGTCTCCACAGAGGTGGATGTTCCTTCTTTGTCAGGTGGAATTATCTCCAGAGTCGTCGCCACAGATGCGGCATACAGAGAACCAAAGGGAGTGTGAAAGGAAGGGAAGCAGCGATGCTGAGCAAAGATCTGGAAAGAGGCGGTAAGCGGAAGGCAAAGGAAAGATAATGAAATACTGGAAAGTATTAGCTAAAGGGGAGAAGTCACTAAAAATGTAACTGAAGTTGGATTGAAGAAACAAAAGAGAAACTCTTAGATGGAAGAACAGTGCAAAAAACCCAGAGGTTTGTTTTGTCAACATATGGAGTTCTATTTTAATTCAATTTTCATTTAGTCTTGGCAACCAGCTCAACTTTCTGTGCAGAGAGGGAACCTTTGCAATGTTCTAGAAAGCAAAAAGACTCTACATATGTGGTCCAGGATGCTTTCTGGCTTCTGATTTCTTTTTTCTTCCCACTTTATCTTGGTGGGAGTCATGGCTCACTTGCATCATTGAGTAAGTAAAAGGCATTAAACCCTTTTAAAGCAATTAAGACAAGCTAAGAATAAGTAACGTAACTCTTTTCTGCTTCAACTGCACTTAGATATCTCAGCAATCACGCATGTTAATTGAACAAGTGACTTAATACCTCTCACAGTGAAATGGCAGCAGGTGATATACCTGTTGAAACACTATCTTTTTGTATTCTCATCCAAGAAAAGACCAGGGCCGCTGGCCAGAATGAATCCAAATGCACTAGGATAAAGCCACTCCTCCCTCTTTTGGTGGAAGAGAAATTTGAAAACTAGCATGTGAGGTATCCTGAGTGGATACATCATTTGCTTATTGTAAACCTGGCAGCCAAGTAGCCCTTCCTCATTCCAGTGGTGCCAAGCGCTGGAAAAGGTATCGCTCGGTGGTTGGTTTTCAGTGGTGGGTGCCAATGAAAGTAAGAAAAATCATGTCAGGTGAGGATTTCCACGGTTGTGGGGGAGGAGACTGTTATATCCCAAATGGAGGATGAAACCAACAATTTCAGTGAAATATAACACAGCCTGTAGCACTGATTCATGGCAAAGCCAGTGAAACTGATACATTTCTGCAAAATGTTTTGGTTTCAGTTAACTCAGCGTATTCAGACAAAAATACGTTTTACTGGAAATATTTTGACTTGCTCATGACTCGCTTGTTTTTACAAACCTAATACTCCTTTCCCCACAAAACAAGCAAATAAGCAGGCAAAACAAGCACGTTTTCTATAAAATCAGTGATCTTGAAATTCTGTAGTTCTGAAAAGTATTCTCTGCTTTCCCTTCTGTGAACCACTTTGCGGGGGGTTGTTTGTGAAGAAGTTTCTTACCACAGTGGTGACACTCACAATGTCCTGGTTTGGAAACCTGTTGCTTTGGATTTTTACTTTTGCTTAGAACAAAAGGTTGCAGAAGCATTTTGGGTCTCTTGGAGGTGGCAGATGGATTGTAATGATACTCTTATCACTGATTGTGCCCAGCAAGGCTTCTGGACCTTATTACTTCTCGCGTAACAGCTGCCAGTGACAAGAATAATTTTCACGCTTGGAAATTGTCTTTACTTGACCTGTGCACATTTACGTGCTGTTCTTCTCTCTAAAATATTCTTAGTGTGAGTGATACCTAGAATTATCTCCCTTTTTAATGCATAAATTTGTTATACAGCTTTTTCACGGAGTCTGCTAAGGTATGTGGAGGTTTTTGGTTAATAAAAATGTATCGTAGTTTTCAAGTGTTTATTGGATAAAATGAAGAGAGGCTGCCCTGACCAAAACAGAGAGATTGACAAGGAAGAAAACAAAACAAGGATAAACGGGAGAGTAGATTGATTTTCATTCTTTATCTTATTCTAAAAGAAAAGAGAAGACTGTGAGTGATTTTTTTTTTTTTTTTCCTTTCTCCTGTAAGTTGTTCTTATAGTTTCAGTGATTAGTCAACGTTGAAGCCTGAATCTCAGAATGCTTCAGTCTTTGCAGGCCTTGGCACCGATATGGGCAAATACTGACAAATCTCTGGACCCGTAGCAAAGATGAGGTACTGAGTTACAGAGTGTATAAGAGGATATTAGAGGTCATCAAAGTGACTCGGTGGAGAAGGGGTTGTGGGTCTCAGTCCTTTAGCAAAAATCTGATTTTTTTTAAGTTTTTTATATCACTTTTATCAGCATTAAAAATACCAACATTTAAAAATAATTTTAAAATAGGACATTACAAAAATGAGTATAGACTTCTTAAACTAATGGAAAACAGAGTATGAAAATAAGGTTATTTTAAATATTTTGTACCCCAATCAGTAAAACGGTTCACAAAATAGTTGAAGACAATGTAGAATGAGTGTCTTTTTTGATCTGTAAAAATATTAGCAGCATATATTACTTTAAAACTTTTTTCTTGTCAAATTTGCTCATTTTTTAGACTATGTAAGTCTCTGAATTGGCTTTATGGTCAGTGATTTGCACTGATTACTTTATTAATCATCTAATTTAGAAAAGCCTATAGTCAGGTTATAATTTTAAAAATTAAATTCCAACCTGAGAGCAAAAATTGTCATGCATCTGCTAAGGTGCTAAGGTTGCTGTCATACTTCTAATAATGTATTTGGGTCCCAGGACCTTAAATTGCATTAAATTGTAATTTTAATTTCATTTATTTTGGCAAGGATATTCTTCACAAGTTGAATCCATGGAGTTTACAGGACAACTTAAAACAGCATCTTTGTGGAAAGTGTGACCTGTGCCTTCAGTTTGTCCCAGCAGAGTACTGACTCTTGAATAATACTGATTCTCCCAATGCAAATCTGGTTAGCATGTCGTCAGTGACCGTTTGTTAGAAATCCATTGGGTTTTTTTATTAACATTGTAGTAGATGTTGGAGACTAGAATGTCATGCTGCAACAAGTAAAATACACTTCAGTAGTTTGTTGACTGAAACCATCTAAGTATTAGATAGCAGACACTTTTAGATAACCGTAAGTTCTTCCACTTGCAGCCCTCACATCCCATATGAACATCTGACAGAATATGTTCATGTACGTTTTATAAATTACTACAATGACCTTCTGGTAACTTAGGGTGCAAATGTCCAACGTCTGAGGTTTTTGGGGTTATTTTTTCATTAACTCACTGAACCATACTGAATGGATGCTTCAGATGTCAGTTGGAGTTGAAGAGGTCATGGACAAATGACCTCTTGGTGAACTTTTCATGAAAGGTTAGAGATCACAGGATTTTTTCCTACCTTATTGTAACAAGTTCTTCTATATCAGGATAACTTTTAAATGAAGAAATGGTGTTCTTTGCCTTTGTTGCTAGAGCCCTTGGAGAAGTTAAACAGATTCCAAGACTGTCTCTGAAAAAATGACATACAGACAAGTGACTGTAGTAAAAATGCTGAACTGCTGAAATACTAGGTATATTTTATATCTGCCTGTACTTTGCATTCATTAATCCATAGTGAACCGAATTTCAAGTTCCTAGTTTAGTACTGATATGGGAGTTAATGGTCACTTACTTTTAAGTGGGTTTTTTCATTCTGTGGAGGTAGTGGCTGAACTCTTCCTTTCCCAGTCTCTCCAGGGCTCTTCAGCATTGGCCTTGTTATTCTGGTTTCGTAATTCCTTTCGCATTCTCTTACGCTGAAAAAAGAAACTTGCGTAGACAAGAGCCAGTCTCCTTTAATTTATTCAAGTTTCAGTTTTGCTGGAGAAAAGGGTAGAACTACGTTACTGCACGGGATGAAATTTTAAACAAGCATGAACATTGTGTATGTAATGCCACATTTTTTGGCTTCTTGTTTGAGTAATGTGCAAGAAGTGGCACAGGATCCCAAGAAGGTTTGTATGCTGTACAATTACTGAGAAGGCTTCCAGTCCAGACCTCGGAAAGGCAGGAGTCTAATTATAACTCTGTGTTACTGTCAGTATGGGAGAACAAGAGGTTCAACTGATCTTTAGTTGGCAGTGGGGAGGAACTTCTTCTCTCTCCTTTATCTGAGAAACAGGTTACTGTGCTGAATATGAATGGTGATTCATTGTGTTGAATCTGCATCTATATCTACATTTATTCAACAGTAACCTGTGAGCCACAATTTGTGGATTTTTGGAATTGTCATATGGCTTCACAACCAAAGGAAAAATTAAGGAAACAGCTAAGTAATATTTGGGAACATGTGTAGCTTTCATTAATCAATGAAATATATGCAGTATTTGGAGACCTTGGATATTTTTAGAGTTGTGCACCGTAGGCATTCTAAGCATTACTATGAAAATACAACCCCTAGAACTAATATACCCTTTAAGAAAAGGCAATAAGAAATCACTCCTCAAGTTACAGTTTAATTCCAACAGAATTAGTCCCTGATGATTTAATGTAATCGCTCTGCTTCAGTAAATTGGTTTTAATAATTGCCCCTTGCATCTGTACCATATGAAGTGGTAGATTGCATTTTTCACGCAGTATCCCACCCCAGCCAGTCCACGTGTGCAAACGGGAGTGAAAGGACATGGGTGGTTTTGCTGCTGAGTTTGCTGTTGGTAAATCCAGCTGCTGTTGGCAGAAAATCTGAGTGTGCAGGTTGCAGCAAACAAATTCAGGGGTGTGACAGGCAGCTGTTATCCAGTACACAGCTTATGGCGTTTAATTAAACAAATCAGCTACTGTTGTCTATCTACCTTGAGTATTAAGTTCTTAGTGAAAAAACTCTTTGCTTATGCTTTAGTTTGAGTTTTGAGGATGTATTAGTGTTATCATTGCTTCCTTCAGATGGCTTAAGCAATTCTCTAAGTCTGAGGCCTTTAGGAGTGGACAGAGGAAAGAAAACATTTGTAGTAGCCAAGGTGCTGTTAACAAACAGTGGGGCATATTATGGAAGAGCATTAATTATGCTTTGATACTTAATTTATGTATAGACACATCCAGCTTTTATGAAGCAGCTAAAGAGACAAAGCTGCTAAACCTGTTGAAATCACTGTTAAGATCTTATGTTGCATCTAAAATACCTGTAAAAATACCAATATTCTTGACCTGAAATCCTTTTTCAGGTAAAACTTCCTTGATTTTACTAGTTTCTGAATGAAATGGTCATTTCACAGTGTTGAAATTTAAAGCTGCTAAAGAGTGAGAGCAAGACTCTGAAAGTGAAATTTGACCAAATAATTTGAATATTAATATTTACATAGTACAGCAGCAACATTACACACTGCATTACATTATTGCAATAGCGTTGTAGGACGCATCTGTCTGATGTTGTAGGTATGTGCAAAGTTTGTGAGCATCTGAGGCTGAGAGGTTTTAGATTACCATAATCTGAGCAAGGAGTGTGAGGTAAGGTGTTGGCTTCCAGGTGACCAATCTGTTTTTATGATTTCCTGAAATTTACTGGTGTTGCTGAAGTACTGGCTAAGTATGTATCCCCCTTTCCTAGTCACAGGAATGGCTGTCGCACCATGCGGGAACTCGTCGGTCCCTCTGTCTCCACTGTGGGTTTCGCTCACTGCATTTGGAAAGCTGGCAGCTGCTAATGAGTTTTATTTGTAGTGAGCTTATGAAAGGAGAGAGTGTTAAAGCCAAAGTTTTTGTAAAACCTTTTCTGAAGCCGCAGGAGACTTGTTGACTCTTTGCGGTAGGCTGCCTGAGGAGGATGCAGGGAAGGGAAAGTAAACGTCCCTGCCACCAGCCAGTCCAGCGAAGAGAAGTGGCAGTGCCCTTCCTGAAATGAGTGTTAGGATGCAGGCCTGAAGCGATGAAAAGAGTTTAGCCAACGTATTGAGGGAGAACAGGAAAAAGTGCTTTTTCACGTGACACCGTACAAGTGGGTTCGGTGTTTGCTTTGTGCCAGTTCAGTCCTGAGTTTCAGCGAGTAGACCAGAGTCCTCTCCACAGGCTCATTGAAATGGAAATGGTTTTGCTGTGGAATGCAAATTATTTTAGGAATGTTCCTGGGTCTTGAGGCTTTTTAAAACTCACACTTCTAAGATTTTTTTTTTTTAAAAGCTTATTTTAACTGATTCTCATAACAAATCAAGGATCCAGAAAGATGATTGGTGTCTTGACCCTGACCCAGCAAAATATGAAGTGCAGGTTTGCCTTCACATGTACAAATAGTTCCCTGCAAGTCAGTGGTGAAAAGACATGGGAAATGCAGAAATGGTGTGCTGGATCGCAATCAAAATCCTGAGTGCTTTGCAAAGCCAAACAACAAGAGCAGCCCTCAGTAAGGCAGCTGGCATGAGATGCCACTTGGTATCATTCCCTAGGGATTTGTCTCTCTTGTTACTATGGCTTCTTAAAAATACTATTTAATAGCATTTTTTCTGTTATCAGGGCACTGGAGATGGTAAAGACTTGTACTTGATGCATTGTCTGCCATAGGTCTTTTGCTAACCAAAGCAGACCAACATCAAGTGATGCAAGGCTAGGAAAATTGTGACGAGAGCCAGTGCCCTATTTCAGAACAGGAAAAACTTGCTTAGAAATGAGGAGTGGGATTTGTTGGTCTGGCATCAGGACACAGGATATAAAATGGATTTACTTCTAATGAAAATTGGGTTTTTTTGTTGTTTTGTTTTAAACTGAAAATAGACTTGGATAGATTCGGTACATACGTGGACCGTGTTTGATGATGCTACATGTTGAGGTGATCATAACCAGCTTAGAGTATTGATTGGTTGGTGCTGGGAGTGGAAAGGCAGGACATTTTTATGTATCCAGATTTTACACTCAATATAGCTTTGGCAAAATAATAGCCAACTGATCAAAAAATTATCAGAGTCAATAGGATGTCTTACTGCGTGACTTCTTGAAGGCACTGGAGACTGACAGTGCTTTTGGCTGCTTGTATACCAAGGCATTTAATCTGTAGAGAATGTATATAGTTACAAAGTTTCCTTCAGCAGCAGGGCTAGTTTATATATTTGTGTAGTATTTGTGTGTGTGTATACACACTTTAAAACAATTATCATGAAGGGATACAAAATATTCTTAGTAAACACATTAGAGAAAACATATCCTTGAGTGCATGACTTTATCCACCCACAGTCTGCCTTATGATTTGTGCACCGTTCTTTACCTCTGCGTAGTCCCTTGTAAAAGAGAGAGATGTTCCATATATAACTTTGGAGTTTCATTATTTTTTAAATTCACAAATAAGACTTATGTTTGAACAACTTCTGCAATATCAGTGAGCCAGATTTCTGCATCACAGAATCATAGAATCACAGAATGCTTTGGGTTGGAAGGGACCTTTAGAGGTCACCCAGCCCAACCCCCTGCAGTGAGCAGGGACATCTTTAACTGGATCAGGTTGCTCAGAACCCATCCAACCTGACCTTGAAGGTTTCCAGGGATGGGGCCTCCACTACCTCTCTGGGCAACCTGTTCCAGTGCTTCACCACCTTCATTGTAAAAAATTCCTTCCATCAGGGACCCAAGTGTTTATGTGTTGTACTGCTCAAATTCTTTGCTTAATCAAGGGAAAGATGCAGAATCCTGTACGTAAAGAAAAACATTATGATGGCAAAAGAGTTATTCTGTTTTATAGTTACAAAATAATTCCATTATTTGAAAAAAAAAATAATTTTGTAGAAGTACAAGTATATGCTATTTTATATGATAAATTATAAAGTGATTTATAATTTCATGTTTTCTCCAGTGAGAGACTCTACATGTGGTAGATACAAAATGCATGGTATTTCACTGCTAGACATGTTTGGGTTGTACTTAGCATGTGCCAAATCCTGATTGTGGATGCCCATGTGGAACTAACACAAACTTCAAAGAATCTACATAGATTTCTCTGAATGGAGATTTTGGCCCAGCGTATCCATTTTTCCCTGTTAGTACTCCGTTAATACTTAAATCATTTCTATATCATTATGATTTTCCTTCTTGTTAATGAATATGGGAGAAGAGAAACTATGTCAGCAGAAATGCGGTTAGCCCAGCACAAGCACTAGCAATAGCCAAAAGAGAACAAGAAGAGACACCAGTGGAATGCTAATGCTGTGTAATAGATGTGCTGTCTCCTGAAGGTATGGGTTTTTTTTTTTCTGATGGATGCAACCTGAGGCGTAAGGTATGCTGAAAGTTAAACCTGAGCAACGGATTTCTGTAATGGAGGAAGAGAGTCCTTCCTGATTTAATCTCAGTGTAAGTAGGTTAAGTGTGGTTTTCCTGTCATGTCTTTGCTTGTGTGTTTTAAAGACATCTGCCACCATATTACTTACCATAGATGTCTTGGAAAAAATGCTTTTACTTGCATTTTACCTTTGCTCAGTTAAAATGTGATAAAAGGTACTTAGATAACAATGTCATCTACGTGGGGCTGTTGTGAATCTTTAAATGGGTTGTCCTAGACGTTCTTTTGAGTATCTGAAGTATAGCAGCAGCCCCTTTTCAGCTGCACGAGTAAGGTGGACAGATGACTTTCACAGCATCAGGAGAAGAGTCTTCTGGTGACTGGTTAACTAATGCATCTCTTTGGCACACAGCATGAAACTGAGGTGCATTTTTGAGTTGTATAATGTCAGATCATTAGAAAGAGTATGCCTGTGTTGACAGTTGTCATTGGGTTTTGACATTGTTTTTGTGCAGAAAGCAATGTAAAGAATTCTGTAACAACCTCTGGGGGCTTGAGGGGGCAGATGCTGACTGGTTCAGGACAGCTGTGTTTCTGCTCACAGTGGGTTCATAATTCAAAAGCTACGATCCAGGTCTTTATCTCTGTATGGCATAGGTCTCTTTTGCAGACAGCATGTTATCTTGTCATCTACAGATGGCATCATGATGTAACCATAAGGGTATCACCCACAACGTCAGTGTGGCAGTATGAAAGGTTTTCCTGTTGCTGCCACTTACGTCTCTTCCCACATCAGTGTCTGCTTTTCCTCTGGCTTTCCGGGGCATGATGCCAGGGAAGGTAGATGTATTCTTCTGGAAGAGAGTCAGGTCAGCACAAGAGCTCCATCACACGGAGAATGCTGTGGCGTTACCTGCAGGACAGCTGTCTTGAACAGCTAGTTGTAGTCTTATGTTGCGAAGGTCCCTCGCAGAGTGGTTTCCTGGCCTCTCTTGCTGTGGAGTTTGTAGTCTCTGGTGAAGATGAGCCTCAGGGCCAGTGAAACAAGCACTGGTTGGTAAAAGTGTGTCATCCTCCTAGAAATCTGCAGTGACCTGCAGTGAATACAAGACTTCGGGTGAGACCTGCATTCAGAAACTTCAGCCAGGTGTCATCGTAGTGTTTTCCAGGCATAGGAGGAGAGAAAGTGGAGCCTTTGCTGCCCCTCTTGCTGCCTCTCAATGTGAACCACTAGTAGGCAAGGTAGTTATCAAGGCCGTTGTTGGCAGCCTTCACGGATGTCTCACGTGCATCATGAACAGCCACAGAGGTCCTGTGAGGGCTGGTTTCCCTTGCTGTGCATTTCCTTGTGGGAGTCACCTTTCCTTTGGTGCAGCAGTGACCCCGATCCTCATGTAGGCCCTCCTCATGGGCCATATCTGGAAACTGGCTGTCTGATTTCATTACTCCCACATCCTCTGCATCAGAACAGAAGGGGTAACAGGCATTGCCTTTCCCACTGTGGACCCTGGATGTCCCAGGGCAATCCCACCACCATAATGTGTACCCATCCCAAGTCACACATGCCCACAGTGTGCGCACTACAGTCACTTCTGAAACACAAAAAGCATAGTCTGTAAAATTGTGGCAATGGTGGAAAAACTAAGAAAAATAAACCCTAAAATCCTGGCTCCTACACAAATGTACTCTGCAACACATCCTTCTCCTTGATAGGGAGCGCAGAATCCATCCTCACTTCCTCTAACTACTGCATAACCACTTTTCACCACGACAAAGCATTGAACTTTTAATCATCCAGTGTGCCTTGTAATCACTGTCTTGCTATCTGTAGACTGTTAACCATCTATTATACTTAACCCATCAAGTCCTATTCAACCTAAATGCACAAGCTAATTTTCTGATACCTGAAAGCCTGTAAGAACCTCATAAGGCTTTGCCTCAAGTTTTCAAGGCTGCAATTTTCATGCATGGAAAACATCCCCCACTCTGCTCCTCCTCCTATTCTGCCCATTCATTGATGAGAAAGGACAGTATTTAAGAGCAATCTGCAAACAACGTCTCTTTTGGCTATGTGGGCAGCACAGCAAATTTGGCCAATACACCTGCAACGCTTCTTATAAAGGTCAATGTGGTACATCAGTGTGGTTTACAAGGAGTAAAAACACAGAAGATTGGCCAATGGGTCTGTTAAACTGAGGCCAGCGTGGCCACTGGCCAGCCACCCAGGTTTAGATTGACAAGTGACTGTTGTGGCCAGAAACCACCAGGCCCTGTGCCTGGTTGGCACAGTGTGAGTGGCTGCCATGACTCTGCTCATGTCGGAGCCCCCTTGGTTGGGGGCAGTACACTGGGCAAGAGCTGCCCTCATGCACCAGAGAGCTGACCTTGAAGCAGGAGAGGGATTTATGGTGGTGGTTTTCTGCAACTAGGAGGACAGGCAGTTCTGGGTCCATGTTGAAGGTGACTGGGGAGGAGCTGGCACAGCTTATGAAGGAACTTGTAGTTCTGCTTACTCTCCCTTGCCTCTGCAAAAACACCTTGCTGTGCTTATCCTCACCCTGTCAGAGATAACATCCTGACGGACTTCTAGAAGAGGAGCAGTTCCTTGTGTTGGTGCACCTCTGCTCTGTTCTGCAAGTGGCTTGTGTTGCAGTGACTGGGATGCCCTCACGGAGGTGTTCCCTGTGAGGAGGTGTATCTGTGTCCTCCCCAAGGGCTGGACTTGGCCACTACAGGGTTGCTGCTGCTAATGCTGCTTCCTCAGAGGACTGTACAGGGGGAAAAAAAGATAAAGTTTCCCAGGATTTGATGGCCTGTGGAGGAAAACACAGGACTGATTCCTTCCTGGCTCCAGACCGCAGGAGAAGGTGGCCCTGTTGGCATGGGCAAAAGGGATGGGAGGGAAGAGCCAACCTGTGCAATAGTACTTCTGTGCTGTGGTTTTTGTAGCTGCTTCTGAGTGAATGGAGAACCTCCTCATGCTTCTGATAGCTCCCCACACCCCAGCAGCAGATTAGCCTTTTGATTGCAGCAGAAGTGTCTCCTAGGTGTTTGTGTTGCTTTGGACCATGCTACTCTTCGTCTGAGTCCCTCTGATGTCATTCTGACCTGTCACAGTCTCTGTGTCAAGAGGCATGGTCTTCTGTCCCAGCTAGTGTATATGCTCCTTCTTCTCCATGCCCCCTCCCCTACCACCAAAGTGACACCACAGAACAATTCAACCAAACCTTAACTGGGGTGTTCATGGACCAGTGTCACTGGAACATGGCTGGATGGCAGAGGTGCGGGGGACGGGGCGAGGATGGACTGAGGCTGGACTTTCTCATGACAGGAGACTGCTGCAGACCAGATGTGGGAGGATGAAGGTACACTACTGACTCAAACCGTATGGAAGGGGAGAGCTTGTTGTGTTGTGGTGGTTTACCAGGTAATTGCCCTGCTGATTGAATGCCAGCAAAATTAAAACATTTTGCCTAGTAATTCAGTGGGGGGATGAAATCTTTATTAGTTGGTGGCACTGCTTTGACAGTGACAACATGTAGCCTGCTGTTTCTGGGGATGACAAAGGTTGGCATGTGTACAGTCACATATGGATGCCATTAAAGTCTGCTGTTCCCTCTGCAAGGCCTAAATTCTTAGAAATTAACACTACAGACAAGTGCCTTGCTCTCAGAATGGAGTCAAACTGCAGAGTAGTTTTTTTGCAGGAAGCAAGTGTTTTCTGGATGATGGAAGTCAGGCTAGGACACTTGCTGCTTAGAAAGCCTGCTCCTAGCATGGCTGTTTTCACCTGGAAAGAGGACTCGCTGATGTCCTTTTAGCCTGTGGGCCCCTTTACTGCTTCTCTCTCACATGTACACACAGTCCCAGTCAGAGACAAAAGCCAGTTTATAAGCTGTATGTTCGCCAGAGGCAGCTTTTTTGGCAGAGGACAGAGGTTACAGAAAAGAAGTTGATGTGCTGGCACTTGTTTTGTGCCTCATCCACAGTCCCCTTGATCTCAGACAGAAGTGATGTACCCGAAGCCTGCCTGTTCTCTGCCTGGCTTCTTGTAAAACCAGACAAACTGCGATACTGTAGGACTTGATTAATTTGCTGAAATGTAAGTGTCTAGTGCTGTCTGAGATGCCCTGGGTAGCCGTGCCTGGCTTCTAGCTCCTGGTCCAGGAGGGACTCTCTTTCCTGTATAACCAATGTTATAGCTGTCAGCCTCATGTGGGTGCTTCACATGTCCTAGGGCACCTCAAAAGACACAGGATGCTTGTGTGTGGGCAATTGAAGCGCCTTTCTGTGTAGCGTCTTCCCTGCTGAAGGTCTCTGAGCTGCTCCCTGTCAGTTTTATCCCACTGATGTTAGGGAATGAGTGCAGCCCAAAGGTGGGAGGAGTCTTTTTGGTTTTGTGTTGAAAATATGAATTTTCTGTAATAAAGGCTACAGTATACCTGTCAATTACCTCTCACCACCCACCACTGCAAATCAGTCTTTAAAACACAAAGCTTGTATTTATCTTGTTTGGTGAAGGCAGCATAGGCTTGAAAGACATGTTTAAGCATGTGGGACGGAAAGACCAGGCAGCTCTTTATATTTCGACATCAGAACTCTTCCAAATTCCAGAGTGCAGAGCATCTATAAAAGGTATTTTCTTTACATATTGTCTTTTATGCTAGGATTGACAATTTAAATCCTTGGGGGTTTGATTGTAATGAGACACATGGTGAGATAGCAAGTCTGATTTACTAACTTTGCGTGTCTTGGTCTTGGTCTGTGAGCACTTAAATGAGGATATAGAATCATAGAATGTCTCAAGTTGGAAGGGACCCATAAGGATCATCGAGTCCAACTCCCTGCTCCTCGCAGGACTACCTAAAACTAAACCATATGACTAAGAGCGTTGTGCAGACACTCTTTGAACTCTGTAAGTTTATCAGTTGTTAACTTGCTAATGTAATCAGCATTCTTGTTATGTTGCCCAGTAATGATGGTCTGTATGTATATCATTGTTGAGTAAATGCTGGGGGGAATGCTCAGCATGGCTGGTTTTGTATGCAGAGATAAATGGCATGTCCTCAAGCTAATATGGCAACTTAAGTGTTTCCAGTGGATCACTAGAAGTGTTATCTTAATCTTCTCAAACTTGAAAATGGCACTACAGTGTGCTCATAGATTTCAGCAGATAGTTGGATCTCAGCTACCTCATCCTGCTTATGGACAACCTGGTGGAGTCACAGCTTCTTCCTTGGCAAATTCTCATCAGCAGGCCACTGACTCCTCTCTGCCTCATCGTGCTCTGCATTCACCTTATCTTACCACTTCTTTACTCTCCTTGAGTCTGTTACCTCCTCAGTTCTCATTATTCTTTGCCATCCATTTTTCCTGTCATATTTATTGCCTTCTTCCATACTCCTCTTCCCTCAGTTCTCCCAACCAGCTCAAATTAATTTGAAAGTGTCTTACTAATGAAGATGTTTTCTTTGACCCATTTCAGTCAGCAACAAAATACTGTTGTCTTCATCAGAGTCACGTTTTCACCCTAAATCATATACCTACACCTTCAAACACGCCTGAAGTTTTCAAGATTGGTACAGGACACAAAAAAATGGCATAAGCTGATGTGATTCGTACTGCTATTTGCATGCCTCTGTATTATTATGTGCCTTATTATTTCTGTTGCTCCAAGTAGCCTTATGCACACATTGGGATCCCACTGTGTTGGAGACTGCTCAGACAGCTACGGAAAACTCAGACTCTGCTCCTGTGTGCTTATAGTAAAATTTCAGTCAAAAACCAGCAGATGAATGGGAAGGGAACAAGATGAACAGAGTTCAACAGAAAGCTAAAAGTCTCCAGAAGTCTTTCAAGAGAGCAAATAAAATGTCTTGTCCTATACCTAGTTAATATTCCCTTTGATTTTGCAAGGGTGAGGACTCTTAAGATGAATACCAGAAATAGCAGGCTTAAACACAGAATGGCATGCAATGGGGTAAAATGTATGTTGCCTGAAAATTTTGTTTTAATAATAAATGTTAATGAAGATGTGGGATACAGTGAACTGCTCTTAATTAAAATGCATTACATTAATATTGTCAGTTCACGTTGTTTGTGAAATGAAGAAGAATCATTTATTAAGGAGTAAAAAACAGATGGATTTACTCTTTTCCTCTACAAATTGAAATTCTTCCTTGTTAGATTTCCCTAGACACGTTCTCCTCATTTCCTAAAGAACTAAAAATCTATGCATGTGATAACTAGCATGAGGCTTAAACATGAATAGTGCTAGTTCAGAAAACTGATCATTCTTTTTTCATTTATTTTATGTAGGTTTCCTTTGCCTGATCTGTAAACATGTCCACAGACCTGCTATGTAAGTACATTTCCGTCATCCCACAGTGATTTTTTTGTACCGTATGTTTTTGTCAGATTCCCAGATGTGCTCATGATTGATGTCTTTTATCTTAAGTATAAAGTCTGCTTTTACATTTGCGTTTCTTCTGAGACATCTGTGGAACAATATTGCCATTATAATCAATGGGATTATTCTTCGAGCAAAGCATGACTTAATATGAGTAAAATTGTAAAAATCTGGCCCATGTATAAGAACAGACTAGTTCATTGAGACTTAAAATTACAATTCTGTCTAAAATGTTTTATCTATCTTTGGCACAAATACCATCCCAGATTACTACTGAGTGATGTGCTTGGGATTTTTTAATCACTTTGTGAATTTAACTCCTGTGTTTTCGAGGCATCATTATCCAAGTCACATCCAAATCTCTTGCCTCATCACTGTTACCTATCCTTCTTTTTCAACAGCAAAGAATATACGAGTGGCATATCCTTATATTTTGCTGTCGTAACTACCACAAAAAGCTACTGCTTGGGTCTCCCTGGTACTCGCACTCTCTCGCTCCAGCCTAAGCTATCTGCAGTATTAAGGACATTTTCTGTGCTTGTTGATCTAATCTACATGCTTTCTTTTGGAGTCCCTCCAGTGCCTCAGCTGCCATTTTTTATCGTTGCCTCCGAGGGCTGCCCAGCTGCACACTGTGCAGTATAAGAGAGGGGAGTTTCAGAAACCCGTTTTATCAGTCTCCAATACTTCCTCAGAGGAACAAAGAAAATTATTTTTTTTTTGTCAATAACTGTAATCAGTTAATAAATATAAAAACATCAGTGGCTTGCTGGCAGATAGCAGCTATCTGTGCCAGCGATATCTGTACTACAAGATCAAGTTATTTGTGAAAGTGCATTTTTTGAGCTTTATCTGCTAATGGGCAATTTTGGGGCATGCTTAAGTGCCATTTAGATACAGGGAGAACTCTAAAATGAGGAATGTAATATGCCTGACTGTATTGTATACAACAGGGAAAACTACTGTCAGGAGTGAAATACTGGAGAGAGGGCAGGGTGACTGCACAGTGGTCCTGGTCAAAATCACTTAAGACTCCTCAACTCTACTCAGATGTTTAAGCTGGTTTGACTGTTTTAACTAATTTATGCCGTGGCAGTTTCATTTTTCTCTCTTCAGCTCAGCGTCAACATCTCTCTCACGCTTTTCCTAATAGTCAGTGGGTTAGAGAAGTTGTCACCTGAGTAGAGGTTGAAGGAGTTGGGTGTGTTCAGCCTGGAGAATAGAAGGCTCAAGGGGATCTAGTCATGGTCTTCCAGTACAAAAATGGTGGTTATGGAGAAGGTGGTAGAAGCACTCTTTCCCCAAGCATGCACTGTGACAGGCAAGAGGCGATGGCCACAAGTTGCTTCAGGGGAGATGCTCCTGGGTGTAAGGGGCATTTTCACCGTGGGATCGATTAAATATTGGAGCTGCCTAGGGAAGTGGTGGAATTTCCCACACTGGAAATATTTGAGATATGGCTTGACAAGACCCTGGGTAACGCTAATCTAACAGCCTGCTTTCAACAAGAGGCTGGACTTGTTGATCTCCACAGGTCTTTTGCAACTTTGGTAATTCTGCAGTTCTGTATTTCCTTGTGTCCTCAGCTGTCTTCTGTGTAATGATCAGTCATCCCTACCACCTGTCCCTGATCTTCCCAGTATTGTACCGCTTGTGCTGTGGCAGGTCCTGTGATACGCAGTCATGCTAGAGGGATAGACATTGTTTTCTCACATGGAGACGTGTGAATAGCCTTGAGGCAGTACCAGTGCTGAGGGACTTTCCAGGTTCCAGCTGGTGGGAGTACACATGCATGTGGGGTTTGTGACAGCCAGGTGGTGCCTTGGAAAAATGTCAGCGCACAGGAGAACGCTAAAGAATAACATGGCAAATCTGTGCAGATGTGAAGTGACTCTAGATCTTTATGTCTGTTTTTATATAAATAAATAGTATAGAGCCAGCCCATGAGCTTAGTACTGGCCTATGCTAACAAGCAACACCAAGGCATCTTTTGGGGATAACATCTACCAGGCTCTGTTCCAGGTAAGCTATTTGGATGTAACCAAACTGTTTGTGGGGGGGGAAAGGAAGGAGGTGAGGAGTGTTTAGACAAATGGAGCTGATGCCGGGTGATCTCAGCACCAGGAAACAGTCTCTGGCTCTTGCTGTTTAGTAGTAGACATATAGCCTAACCACCCAGTCCCTAAGCCTGACCACAGCATCGTCTTTCACTAACGCTCGGTTCAATACAAGGTCACATTGTAGGATTAAGCATCTTGTTCCAGGTCACTTAATGAAGACTAGATGTATAATTAAAAAGAAAAAAATCTAACCAAACAATCACAAAACCCCTTAGATTCCTAGGAAAAAAAATGCTGTAGTCTGGGGCATATTGCACAAAGAAAATGTCATGGCTGCACAATACAAGGGCTGCTGCAGCTAGACCTCAAACTCCAGCAGTTAAGTCTTCAAACCTGTGGAAATAAACCAAAAAAGCCAACATCCCAGTGAAGTTTTGGCATGATGAATTTGAGGTAGCAAGTGTTTCTCTGTTTTAGATGGAGAAGCTAAGGGAAAAAAAAGAGAAGTTTATAAAATGTCTGGCGGCTACTGAGGCTCGGCCGCTCAGGGAAGCAACGGACTTCCTTTGGAGCTTGTTTTTCTTTTTATCCTTGGATGAACTAGCGTGCAGTATATTATGCTGCCTGAATGTAGGGGTTTGTCACGGTTAGTGCCAGGGGCTGTCCCGGGAACATAGGAAGGCAACGGGCGTGAATGGAGCACGCGGTGGTCGGCGGGGCTCGAGCCCGCTCTTCGGGAAACCTGTCGCTGCTCTTCTCGGCCCGACCAGCCAAAGCCGAGCAGGAAAGGAGGTGGGTCTTTGATCTCTTTGTTGTAGCTGCTCCCTGGGAATTTGCTGAAATCAATGCCCTGTTTTCCTGAAGAAATGAATGGCTATGCCTAACTAGCTTTGTGAAGCGCCGGGAATTCACCGCTTCTGTTTATTGACAGCTGAAAAGGAGCACATGGTGCTGAATGGGTCCTCCTGGGGAAACAAAACAAAGTGGAGTTAGACTTAGTTGAACACAGGGGCATTTGGAAAAGTCTGCAGAAGGAAGATGGCATGGTTCCTGCCACCTTGTACTAGCATAGCCTGAGTTTTTACTAAAAGTGCCATTTTAAATAAGGTAAGGATTGTTTTGATTTCACATACGTAGTGTGATTATGAAATGTTTGCACTTGTGTTCTCGAGTGCAAAAACAATGTTTGAATTGTATTATGTCATGGGAAACACCTAAGTGACTCTTGTCCTGTTTCTAGCCTCTGTGTGTGTTCATTTGTTCTTTATCTAGTGGTGATTAATTAATATGAAAAGTAATAGCAAATAATTTGGTATTTGGGTCTTGCAGTCAGGTCCTGAACATCAGTCATTTATGTAGGCTATAATATGCAGTTCTTTATGTCTTTGAGAATCAGCCGAATTGCATCAGATGATTTCTTGACTGGTACAAATTGCTGTGCTAATATGCACAAGGCAGTGACTAACAAGCGGGCCTGTCTGGCACAAAATCTGGGAATCTAAAAGCCCTTGAAATGTAACGATATCTTTCCAAACCTCTGTTTCTATGCATAGACTCAAGGTGAGAGATGGACTTACACTACGCTTGCTGGTTTTAGATGTACATTTTTTTTGTAAAGACAGCAAAGAATAGCTAGAGGAGGATGATAATGAAGAATCAGTATTTTCTTCATGCGAGTCCAGAACAGTTTATCAGACCAAAGGAATTTGGTGTGTAATTCATATGTAAATTTTCTACTGAAAACAGGAGAACAAATCGCCGGAGTTTCTATATTAGTTTCTGTGGTGACTGAAAAAAAAAAAAAGGTTTCTGAGCTCAAGTAGCTACAACTTTCAGGTGTGGCCAACTTAACGACTGCAGGAAAAAAAGTTAAGTAATGTCATTTCTTCCTTTGTCAGTTTAAGTGTAAGGGCAAGCTCCAAACGGAATAATCGCTGTTGTGCGAGTAGGAATTGCTGGTTTTGTGTTGTGAACCTGCTTCAAAGTGTCTGTGTGCGTGCAGTTGTTTGAAAACCCTTGAGTAATCTCCTCCTTTCGGGGGGAGTGCTTGGGAAGTTTCACGTTTTATCAGAGTAGTTTGTGTTCCTCGGTCTGGCGTTTTTGCTTTGGGTGACTTTGAGCTAGTAATCTTGCTAGCTTTGTCTCATTTTGCTCTTCGCTGCAGCAGATAACTTATCTGTTTTTCTTGGAAGCATTGGGGCTCCATATGCAAATATGCCTCCTTTAGAATACTTTGCAATCCTGAAAATGAAAATACATTGCTTAACTGCAGAGTGTCAGCATTGTTGCTTGTGGCATCTGCCTTTAAATTTCCAAGATTTTCAGAGGGAAAAGCAAAAAAAGCAAATGCGTTTATGATTTTGACAGAGGTAAAACATTGAGCTCAAGCAGGCTGGTATTGATGCTTGTGAGCTCTACTGTCATTGTTATCCAAATGTGTCAAGAGTGGTTTTTTGACCTCGCTTAAGTGTATTTATATGTGATAGACATTGGAAGCTGCTAAAATTTAAAACTAAAGCTAATTTAAAGCTGGAAACTTTTTACAACATTTAAGTTTGAAAGGAGGTATATTTGTCGGTCATTTTAATGCTATGGTCTAGATGTGTCATGAAAATGTTGACCAGTGAGGGTTTCTGGGTAGTTGTAATGGTGGAAATAGAAAAGAATTACGGTTGTGGAAAGCTCAGTTGATCAGAGCTATTCTAGTTAGTACAATGGAGAAGAAAGTAGATGATTCATGTGCGACACGGAAGGTGGCATTTGTTCCCTGTTACTTGGGTGATAAGTCAAAGCAGAGTGTGTTATGTTTACCTTACTGGACTGGGTTTAGGCAGAGGTGTGTCAGGAAGTACATTGGGATGTTTTGGCAAGACAGTTGTCCCTTTGCCTCTTCTAACATCAAGGATCTTCACGAAATATGAATATTGTTGTGACCTATTGGCAATGCTGAAGTGGAAGGAGCGTGAAATAATTGATTTCCAACCAACAGAGTAAGATATACCAAATGCAAAATGGGATGTGTGATCATACACAGCTCTAAGTAAATATGCATGTTAAATGACTGGGGTTATACAAATACATATCTGAGGAATGGTGCATTTCCCCCAAGGTGATGCCTTTACCATCTGTTGATCTTGTTCTTTGAGCTAGGAAACTATGAAAATGGGAGCAAATTCTTTGCAGTTTTGCTTTGCAAGGTTGCTTCTTAGATTCTAGTAATAGAGACTGCTGTTATTTTTATTTTTGTGACTTTTGGAAATAGTTTAAAGAAACTACAAATTAATCAGACACAAATGTAGAAAAAGTGTTTGGATTTTATTTAATCTCAAACTGAGATGACTGTCAACAGGAGAATAAATAGGGCTTTATGGAGATACATTATAATCTGAGTTTAGAGTGCTTCATCTGCAGAAAAAACCTGCATTTTTTTCTAAACTCAAATTTTTGCAACTCTCAGGTGTAATTCTCCAATAATACTCTATAATCACGTACTTTGTAATTCTCAATTTTGGAGAACTAGACTCAAGGCTGTCCTTATGCCTGGGGAGAATAGTTATTGTAAGGGAAATGTACTATACTGCTGCTTAATCTGTTGCTGCCAATTTTATTATCCTTTCTTAATCAGTCTGTTTAAAGAAGCTCAGTTGGACATAATTTCTTTAGTACAGTATCAGTCAAGACATTAGATAATGATCTTGTGGTTCCCACTGAAAGTCTTTACAGTGTAAAAAAGAAGTATATGTTAGATCTCAGGAAAAAGAGAACAAGTAAATGGAAACACAGATATGACACTTGCACGCGTGAGTGCTTTTTTCACAGAAATACATTTTTGTGTCTGTTCAGCGGCAGAGCTTTCCAATGTCTGGGTTTTTTTAGGGAAATCACTTCGTGTCTTAAAAGAGGAGAATAATTTAACAGGATCACAAAGGCTGAGGATGAGAGTCCCCTAGCCTTTTTGTTCCCAGAGAAGCTGGGAATCAAGCATCCTTTTCATGTTGGAAATTAGGCAAATAATAACAGAAGTTGTTGGCTGTGTCCTCTGTTATGAAGGTGACACATAGTAAGAGCTAAAGCTGTTCTGCTAAGCTGTTAATGGCTCTTAATTTACAAAACCTGATGTTTTTAAAAGACGACTCCTACATTTCAGTATTTTAAATATAAGCTTTAGGATTCATTAGTTTAAAAAAAAAAAAAAACCAACCAACTTTTTTGTTCTCTTGGGTGAATTGGAATACCAGTAGGAGGTTTGGACGGTTCACTGAGAAAGTTAACTGATTTTCCAGTTTTATTCAAACTTAGTTTCCACTGAATGTAATATGGATGGGAGTGTTCTTTCAGGATTGGTCCTTCAAGGTCTCAGCCCCCACCAGTCCTAAGTGTCCATGTATTCACTTCTCCACATGGACTTCCTTCTTTCATAACATGGCTACTCGCACAGCGGTAGAGCCAAGTGTACCGATTTCTACCTGCAGAAGTAAGTCCCATGGGTTTTACACTGTGCTTTTATTCCCAGTAGCTGTAGCTTGCTTCATTTAGTTATAACTGCCTCTGAAGACCTCAAGTTCTCCAGCTGCAGGATGAGTACAGCATCTCTTTGCTCTGTTATGCCAGGCTTCCACATTGCATCCTACAGTAAACTCATATTTCCTGCTCCAAAGTGTGTCTACCTGCCTGGTTCTTTCTACCAGTAAGCAGCTGGAAATATATCCCAGCTGCTAATGTATTTGCTGGGAAAGTTTCTGCAAGTCCATGTTGAAAGTTGTGTCACAAGTGGACAAGCAAGCAAGAACTGATTTGGGCTGGTTTCCTAAGGAGAGGTGGCTTTTGTCACTGAGTCCTCCACCAGTCTCCTCCAGATGACATCTGGACTTGGTGTCCAGTAACAACCAAGTTCAGTGAAGGAGAGAGAGACCCAATCTGAGGTTCCCTTTTAAGGGAATGTTGGAAAGGTTGGAAATATTTCAGCCTAATTAATGCTAAGCATTGGTCATTAGAATCGCTGCACTTTGTTTATCAGAATTGAAACAGTGGTGTTAACCTGCCATGAATAGAATTGTCAACTGTATTAATGCACTTGATATGGTGTGTGTGGCTGCGTGCATGTGTATTTATATATACATACATTTAGGAAGACATACATGCTTAGGGGTTTTTTTGCTAGAACAAAGAAGATTCTGGTGTCTGTGTTAAATTCCAACAGAGCATTGGTGTTACCCACTAAAAGGTCCGACACTAAAATAAATCAACCAGCATGCCAAAAATCTCCCCAAAAGAAAAATGCTCAAGACCAATTAAAACTACTTCTGCTGTGGGAGGTAAAACTTCTGCTGTGGGAGGTGTAGATTAGGGGGGTCCAAAATGTGGCCTGGGAACCACAGGGTGCTTATGAGTAGTTTGTATATGACTCCCTTGATGGCTGTCTGTATTTCTGTGGACAGGGGGATTTTAGTTTCACTGTCTGCACTATGGAAGCGGGTGCAGTTTGGACAGTGCTAGTGAAGAACTAAAGCATGAAGGTGTCACAGCCAGGAGCCACAGCTTTGCACCAGGACCAGCTGCTGCTGACTGCTGCAGGGAGATGAGCAGAGCGCAACAGGAAGGTTTGGCTCTCAGGAAGCTTTTGCTGGGCGTTAGGACCAGGCTGTGCTGACTGAGGCTGTTTCTTGTAAAAAAAATGGCAGTTGTTTCTGTGAATTTGCTGTTAACCTCCTTCCTTGTTTCTGGATCTAATTTTATACGACTTCATGCCAAGCCAGTGGAGGGAGGGAGGAGAGAAGGAAAAAAAAAAAAAACCCACCCTGAAAAATCCAACTGCATTTTTCAATTTGATTGTTTGAAATGTGTTCAGCTTTCAGCAATGAGAGATGTCTCTTTGTTTGTGCTGATTAGAAGCTATTACATGTGAACTACGGGAAGTGACTTCACTTGAACCGTGCTCGTTATGTATATGGGTTCTGATAGCAACCAAACCCCATGTGGTGTATCAGAAATGTGACACTTATGTTTTAGTCCCAAGAATAACCAGAAAAAGATTTTTTTTTAATTAGATTTCAATCAATCAATCAATGCTTTGATCTCAAGCCATTTTTAGATGAATGAACCTACCAAGAACTTTGATAAACCGGTTGCTCCTACTGCAGAGTGAAGTTAAACTTGATAAACACACCTACATACTTTCCCTGCTGTTTGGTTTTGTTTTGGTTTTTTTTTTTCTTTAAGTTTGCAGGAAAGTCCTATAAGCTGCTGCCCTTTCAGATGTTCAAACGGCAAAGGTAGCTCCTTTTTTTTCTTTTTCCCCGCCTCTTAGCTGTGAGGTTTGTAAGATACAGCAGAGCACAGGTATCCTTCTGCTGCACAGGCTTCATGGGATCCTGCTAAAGCTGCTGTGTGTAGTCACACTGCTGAATTTCACAGCCTGGCTGTGCTCCTTGAGGCTTCTCTAACTGTTTTGCCTCTAAGATTTGCTAGACCAAAGGGGCACAGTAGAAAGCCTCGCTGGGGTTGGTGGGAGGATGACTTTTTATGGGAAGCTGGTTAAATTCCTTCTGGTTATGCCTGTCATAGTACTTCATGGTCACCAGGCGAAAAACTTAACGTTCCCAGATGTGCTCGACTGTCATCATGATTACTCCCTATTAGGAACTAATAATGAATCATAGATGTTATCATTTATATGTTTGTATAACAAATAGTTTTGGAGTTCTGAAGAGTTTACATAGTTGAACTCGTGTCTGCCAGGAAAATACATGTGCGCTTTGCGTTAGAAGATTTCTTTACAGTCAGATAAGTGCTGTGTCTCCCTTCTAGAGGCATCCTTCCATAACAACAGCCGTGCTGGACAGGATCATACCGCTGTGAGGCAGGAGCGGGTGCCTTGACAGATGATCTCCCACTGCTGGAGACCTGAGGATGTGCCCTCCCTCCAAATCCTCTTTCCTCTTGGGACTGAAGGCAGGGGCACGGGGAGGATGGAGGTGAGGTGAGGGGAAGTGTCACTGCAGATCAGTGTCTGAGTCAGGATGCCTAAGGGCTGGGCTCACCTGCAGTGCCGGGTCCCAGTTTTAGGGAATTCACTCGACCTGCCAGTCTGACTGAACATACGGAGTGGTAGTAAGGCATGTTTGCTGGTTTATTTCTGTTTCTGTCTCCAAATATAGTAGCTCATATTTTTTAAGTTTTACATTTTAGTAGAGTGAGGTCATGTTCCTATGAATATGTTTAATGTTAAGAATGATTGCTGGGATGTTTGCAAACCACCCACTGTTCCCCTCCCTGGGGAGAAGAGGGGGCCCCAAAAGAGGCATAGGCGTTCACTCGCAGGGTGCGCTCAGCCCTGCGCAGGACCAGGAATCCTCCTCCCCCTCCACCAGCATCTCGAGGGCTCTGGTCCACTCGCCGGCAAGCCCGGGGCTGGCAGTCGGCAGGGCAAGGCCTCAGCAGGGGAGCCAGTGCTGCCCCAGCAGCGTGTCCCACAGCGTCTGTGCTGGTGCCACCAGGTAGAGACTGGGAGGCTTCAGGGTCTCCGTGTGTCAAAGATGTAGGAACTCACTGCTTGAAATCTATCGAAAGTTCCTCTCAAGCACTTAGTTTTCCTCTCAAGCACTGAGGAGTAAATATCCTTTCTTTTTTTTCCCCACCCTTCTTTTTTCAGGGATGTTATTTTGGGTGTGGGGTTATGGAAAATGCAATACCTGCTTCCCAAATAATATGCTGTGTGGTACGTGAATGTGCAAGTTTGCAGTCTTTGCTCAGGTGAGCAATTATGATTACAAAATCAGCCTGGAGTGTGGTTTCCTGATTTATTTATTTACTCTTTTTTCTGTGCAGAGCTGAGCAGTTCTAACTCTGCTACTGCAAGGTTTTGTTGTATAAGAGAGAAGAAATACGAAAAGGAGACACTGAAGAAATGTTCATCTATTTTTGTGTTTGACTAGGGTTTCAGTTATTACAGTTAAAAAGTGAAAATCAGCCAGTAGAAAATGCATGACAAAATATCAGATTTGGGATTTGAATAAAATTCTTATCTTCTGAATTCTGATAATTGTAACAAGTTCTATTTTACTGTACTGTAAATAGGATGAATTATTAATCAGTTAAGAGTTTCAGCTCCTTTGTAAATGCACTTTGCACATCAAACTTAGGACATGTAAAGACTTCTTTCATAAACATTTTTTACAGAGAAAATGTGTGGCAGTGGCCCACAATAATGGGAAAATAACTTGGGATTAACTGTTTGCTAATTGAGTACTTTGAATTTTTGCCAAATAAATTATATTGTGGAACAAGGTTTTCAAGCTTTTCCAGCAAGGAGTGCTGCAGAACAAACCATAGGGCAGGAAAACCTCATGTACCTTTGCGTAAGAAGAACCAAGACTTGCACGCTGCACGTGCAATGTGTATTAGGCAGATAATGTATAAGGTATGTATGCAGCATTCCTCTACATGAAAGCTGAATAAAGCTAACGGAGCAGTACAGTTTTATTCTGGGATAAATTACTGTTGTTTGCTATGCAAATCTTATGATTGTAATTAGGCTAGGATTTGGATGTCTGTGTACACTGATCTTTGTTCCCTCTGCGCACGGGAGCTAATTCTAATGCTGCAAAACAGCACAGCAAATGTTGGCTGCTGCTCAGACGGACGATTGTTTCTCATGGGGCATCTTTGCTAGAAGTGGACATTTTATAAGGAATGATTTACCTCTGCCTTCATAGGACATGTGAATCATACCACAGGCATCTTGTGGGCCACCGAAACGTTCAGGTATCGTAAAGTCTCGCTTGAAAGTAGAGCTTGGAGAAAACGCAGGAGGCGTTTATGCCTGATAGGCATCTCATTTTAGCAAACTGGTTTTAAAAAGTGGTGTTCTGCCACTGATTGGTTAAGGAGCTGGTGGTATGTTCGAGCTATCACGACAGTGATTGCAGTTCCTAGTATGGCTATGTATAGCTCCCGTTATCTCTGCAGCTGGACTTTGTGTAACCGCAGCCTGTGGCTCCTTGCCCACGCTAATGAGCTTTCCCTGAGGCCGGGCTTGTGCCTGTGGGGGTGGCACGGTGCTCCGACAGCGCGACTGTTTTGGAAACCCGAGTTTGTTAACTGTGCTTGAGTCCAGCTGGCCTGAGCCGACGCATCAGCTTGGCCACTGCTGGCCGTGGGACCTCGTCCCCGTGCAGTGCGGCCGGCCGTGGAGCTGTCTGGAGGACGAGGCAAGCTGGCCGCTGAGGCTGCCAGGCTGTAGTCCGCAGCCAAGGAGAGCTATCACCTAGACCTGGACCGGGGGGAAGCACCAGCGTGGTGAGGATGGTACAGGTGAGCCACACTCACAGTCCGTTCTCCTCCCTGGGAACGTGGCTGCCCGTGTTTCGGTCAGCCCACGTGGTGGGAGTGCATCCTGCAGGCAGTGGGTGTCATTTTTCCAGTGACCCAAAGAGCAGAGGAAAACCATGGTTGCCAACCATGCCTCCCGATGGCTGGGTGGAAGTGGGAGCAGATGCATTCAGGGGCAGGGCTGCCAGGCTGGGGGCATACAGCAGATGTACCCTTCTCTTAGCCCATCCAGCGGTGGTTTGCGGGGCACGAGCACGTTGTCCGTGTGATAAGGTGGTGGCTGCACATCCACGACCTGGTCAGAGTCTGCACCTGCACCCGTGCTGAGCTCTTCTGTGTGTGTGCCTCCCCACTGCTGCAGTGGAGTTCAGCAAAATAAAAATCTCACCAGCTGCAGGATCTATTAGCTTGTGTAGTTTTATCTACAGATAGATAAAAAAACGTGAACTTTTTTAGAATCATTGCAAAGACATAGAGAAAGAACAAAGAAATGCCCTCTATGGGACAATATAGCACTGCTGCTCTAAAGATACAGTAAATGACATGATCTGTTTTTTAACAGCTTGTAACTCCTGTGAATTTCGTTTATTTCTTTTGGTTGCCTACTCATCTCAATAACAGCAAAGCAGAGAAATGGAGGCAGTCTTGCCTTCTCTTGCATGCTTGCACATTGTCAAGTATTCCTGTAAACACGACATTGAATCCGTTAATTTTGTTTGTGTAAATACAATTTCAGGGAGCAGGGAAACTGTAAAAGCATCAAGTGAGGTACTAAAGTGCCTAATAAAAAGCAGAAAAAAATCTTCTTCGCAGAAGGTGATTTTTCTAATCAAGTGTATTTCATTCCTAGTGCTAGTAAGACAGAGCGTGTGTTGTTTCCATAGCTGCATGCTCCATATTTCAGAACAGGTTAGAGTGTGTTCTGAGGCTGTTGTTGAAAAATTTTACTTAAGCAGCAAAGTTGAAAGGGAGCACAAAAGCTGTGCGAGCTTTGCAAACTGGTGCCATGCTGCAGCTATGATAATGCATACGTTCCTTCGCCAATGGCATCTGTAATTTAGCATTGAAATACAAAGGATCGTGGCTTGGTCTGTAATTATCTCCAAGGAAGAATGCAATTTCTTCCCCCCAAACTAACAGTGCAAAACTGTCAATCTCACAAAGACCCCCGTTCCCCAGGGTAGTCCCTGAAGTTGTTGTTATATTTACAGTGGTCCAATCCTGTGCTTCTAGTACATCTGGCAATTTTTAGTGTGCAATAAATTCAGAGTCGGGGTACAAACATGCTGGTATAGGGCCAAAATACTGTGTAGCGAATGTAATTCTGGGATGCCTGTTAAATAACTAAGTCATCTAGTTATCTTCATATCCCATGTAATGAAACATAGAAAATCCTAGAACAAGCCTCGGGCAGCTCTGGATATTTCAGGGTGCTGTGCAGCAATGCCAGGTCAGAATCCGAAGCCGCACTAGCAAGGTGCTTATAAAACACTTCCAGCTCTGCAGCTAATTTCATTCAGTGCTAGCTGACAGCTTCGTCATGCCAGTTAGGCGTGCCACCCAGGGAGCCGTCTCTGGGGCACCAAACCTCGGTGGCATGCTCGGCACCCGTTCAGATGCAAAGTGGTCCCTGATTTTGGAGGAGTGCCTCCCCAGCACCCACACCGCGTGAACTGTTTCAGACTTGGATCCAGAGGACCAAGGGGGGTCAGCTAATGGGGCACTAGTACCGAATTTGGAGGCCAATTCAAGGGAGACCCTTTTTCCCTGCTTCGCCTTTCCAGCCTTCCTATGAGCTGCCCACCCCGGGGCCTCTGTGGTGGGCACTGCCCTGGGGCAGCTGGAAGGTTTGCTCAGGAGCTCGGTGGTGATGAATCACAGAGGCATGGCATGGATTGATAAGGTCGTGTACTTTACGATTAGATACATTCTCCTTATAACAGCGGTTCTTTGTCTTCGTTTTGCTTTTGGTCATGGTTTTTGGCAGTTTGCATACAACGACTCTCCAAGCAGGAGCTGCTTGACTTGAGACAAAGTCGCTATTATTCTAGGTAAGCTCAGGAAGCCCTCATAATTTTGTTGCCCTCAGAAGACATAGATCGTTGGCAATTTATTTAAAAGCCAATTAAATTAAAACACCAAGAAAACAGCCTAGATGTAAAGGACTTTCAGGTACATAAAACTGTGTGTAACAGGAAAAAGTAGCTGTGTTGTTTATTTTTTGTGCATTTTAAGTGATGGCTGTAGAGTGGTATGTTCTTTATCTGTAGCACTAGCAATAAAAATCATGTATTTCAGCTACTCATAGTGCAGGTGTGCCGCCTGGGAGCCATGGCAAAACTATTACATGGTCTACAAATTGTTGAAAAATATGGGCTGCTGCAGTGCTTGCAGCCTGACCAACACGCAAGTCTATCTCCTCATTTAGAGTTGATGGAGAGCCCAAAGAACTCAGTAGGAATGCTTCAGGCTTATTTGGGGAGATTTTGGACTAGACTCTCGAGGCGTGTAATGTGTAATTTAGTCAAGTGCCTACTTGTGTTTACAAACTGAAATCTGTTTTGAGCTACCCTGAATATAGCATTCATGGTGCTACTGTCCTTTCTCAAAGACCATCTCCCATGTCTCTCCAGGCAGTGTCTCCTGAGCCCTTATGCATCTCTTGACCTCTCTTTGGCTACAAGCCCCTGTCTGTGATGAAGCCTCACCTCTCCTGCCCCAGTCTCTGCTACAGCATCCCGTGGCTCCCTTGGACTCTTGGCTGTTCTGGCTCCCCTCCTCTGCTGCTTATTGTTGCTTACTGAATAGACTTGCTCAGCAAAGTTTTCAGAAGTAAAACAAAATGAGGTAGTCATGGATGACTTGTATCAGCTTTCCCTTTTAATTCAGTCGTAAAGCGTTGTTGGCTCGCAGTTTGGTTTCTACTGTCTATAAAAAGATTTTGTGCAAGAAGTCCCCTTTTTCCCATCGCCCTGTGTGACACCAGTGCCGGGATGACCTTCTGCTGGAGAGTCTCATTGCTCGGTTGTGTCACTGCTCCATATGAGTTTCCCTGGCAACCAGTTTGAGCTACACTGAACCAAAAATACCTCACTGTGCTGGGGAAAGTCAGTTAACAGACGTGTATTTCTCATTAATGACTTCTGTGGATGGTTCGTGTGTTCAGCCTGCAGATGTCATTATTGTGAACCAATGACTGGGAGATGCAGCGTGCCCCTCTTGCTTACTTCCACAGGCAGCACGGTCTATGAGAAGGCTGCCCTTGCGTTATTGTTGACTGAGTTGTGGCTGGAAGATCCATTGTACTCATTTTTCATGGTACACCGAGGGTCTCGTCTTCTCCTGAGAATGGTTTGTGCAGGCTCACAAAATCACAGTGATCTTTCTTGGACTCCTTGGTTGTCTGCAAATTACCTTGGTTATTACTAGCAACTTTGCCCTTTGCATTTCTATATGAATATATGCACCTTGATTTATAGGTGTGCATGCTGTGAGCTCCAGTTTTGCTTCCGTCCTAGTTTTCAAAGACACGTTTTGTGACACTTCCAAATGAACACGAGTATAAATCTTTGGAGGTCAGGACCCACTAATTTGCACAGGAGAGCATGCACAAACTGGAGGTCTTATTTCAAACCTTCCTAGTTCAGTTTTGGCTTGTAGATAATCTTTTCACTACCTAATGTAGAACAGTGGTGTCAAGAAAAGTATTGGTAATTCAAGATGTGTTCTCAAGGTGACAAAATTAGAAGAGACTAAATTGGAGAGCAGTATGTAATTTTTAGTAACAGGTTCCCTTTTCTGGATTTGTAGGGTGTGAGGATTGCGGTAAAAGCCTTATAGGAGAATGCATACTCCATGGACCACTCATCAGGGCTAAAGATAGGGTTATTCCTAGCCGAGCGCGTCTCACCCTACCTCATTACCTCACTTTGCGAGTGTTGGAGCTGCGAGCTGGAAACCAGCAGAGTAAGTATTTGAACTCTTTTTCCCACACTTGAGAAAGAGGAGGCAAAAGTACTAACATTGGCTTGTTTTCATGAATAACTCAAGGCATAATCATTGGGTATTAACAGTATTAAGACTACTTTATTTTCAGCTGAGCACAGCTAAAGCTCACATTCAGCTCCTGGTTTTTATGGCTGATTTCTAGTAACCTCAATGCATAGACTGATGGCAGGACATTAGCCAGAGCTGATGTGACATTTAGTTGTGAGCAATCAGTTAGCTCTGTTCAGTCAATACAAGTTTAATGAATGTTGAATTTGTATCTGGTAGTAACAGCCATGCACTATTACGTATTTTTTTCTTTCCCCCAAGCATGCCAAACAGGAAAGTGTGTTCAGTTAGAGGTCAGAAACAAAATGGTAGATAACATCTCTCATGAACCCCCTGCAAACTTAAAGTAACACAGGGGGTTAATTTACCTTTTGCGGCATCTTCAGTGTATACTATAGAAAGACTGTTGTTTTGTTCTGAGGGCAGGGCAGTTTGAATGCCCAAACTTGAACAAGGGAACTACATCCTTAGTGTGCAAATTTTCCACAGCTACCTGTGTAAAATTAGTTCTGCCTAGATTGCATTTCAGAAAGACTCCTGTTGTGTTGCACCATTGGTATTAGGCGGGGGAATAACTAGAACGATTAAGATGGCTAATGTCGTGGTTTTGTAGATTCTCTCCACTCATATCGGGAGAGAACAACCTTGTAAATTATGCCAACAAGCAGAGCACTATGATAAACGTCAGCTTGTAGATTGAAGAGTATCAGCACATTTGTGTTGCGTACTCAGTTTAATGTCCTGTCATGGATTTTAGGCACTTTTGTGTTCAATGTAGTACCCATTTTTAAAAAGTCTCTATACATATTTACGTCCTTTTCAGATTCTTTCCATTAGAATTATTTACCTGGGTTACTTATCTAGAAGAAGAATTCATGTGTTCAGCACTATTGTGTTTATCTCCATTTTCACAACTGTAAGTATACAAGAAATAGTTTCTGATATCTATATTAATATTAGACTGGTCTTTTTTTATTCACAGTCCTTGGAGTATTTGCAAAGAAAGTAATACAGAAGAGAACACAGTTTGGTCCTTATGTTGGTCAACTGTCTACAAAACTGACCCGCTATGATGAGAGCAGGCTAGTCCTGCAGGTAAAAACCCAGTGACTTACTATGAAGTGTATACGTGTCTTTAACAGTTAGTATGTATTTATGTATTTTAACCAGTCAATTTGCCTTCAAATCTGATTAATTAATTGTACTTCTGATCTGTATCTCTGAATTTAAATCAAGTTATTAGACTGCACAGCATACCCTGAAGTACCAAAATGTTCCTCTATGCTGTGTTTTCTAGAAGTTTGCCTTCCTGCTTTCTAGTTTTACCACTTCCAGGGTGATTTACCTATCAGTCTAACAGCTCTTGATAAACTTTCAGAGCACAGCTACAGAAAGCATCCAAGGATGGTACTGTCTTCCCAAATAAACCAGGATTTGTGCTTGATAGCATGCCACTGGGAGGACTAAGTTTGTGTGCTGAATTAGCAACAGTGGCAGAAATACGCGCTAAGGCACCTGCTTAGCAGTGCAGGGATGGGAAAACACTTCTTAATAATGTGATTATGTACAAACTTTGACATACAGGGCACTAACTCAGTTTATTCAGTCAGCTTGTTATTTGGGGCTGGTACCATCCCTTGCTGCATGCACAGATACTGATCATCTCATCTGGACTGTGACACTGTTGTTTGTACTTTATCCAGCACAAATAATGGCCTCTCAGGACCAGCCTAGCTTAGACATAGCGGCATGCACATCCTTTCCCACAGGAATTCCTTGGGAGTGATAACTGATCATAATCCTCTATGCCCCAGTCTCTGCATTTAGCTGCATGGGGTCATGCCTCGGCACACCTCTCTGTCATACTATGAGTCCGTGATCAAGCCACAGCCTCTGTCAGGACTTCCCAATAGGTCACAGTTCTTCCAGAGCCTGCATTTCATATGAGGCCCCCTCACCCCCTAGGAGAGAGGGACCAGCAGCAGCTGTCCTGTGACATGCTTTTATGTCTTCATTTGAGCTTTCTCCAGAAGCTCGGGACTGGAAAACACTGTCTGTTGTGGAGGAAGGCATAAATACTTCTGTAATTTCATTTGAGAGCAAAAGTAGTATCTTCAGTAATTGCTGTAAACTTCATTTGCTCATGAAAGTCATGTGAATGGTGTGCAGGGAAAGTAACAGTGTTCTTCTGTGGGATTTTCATGGCATGTTGACACCAGAGAGGATTTGTTCTTCTCCATAACTAAACTTCTTCCGTCTTTTTTTATGAGACACTTTCATTCTTACAAATGCAGAAAACGTACTTCTCTAACAAGCTTGCGAGCATGGATGAGCTAAGCACCCAGTTCCTTCCTCTTCACCAAGCCATTGTAAACCACACCCTATCCTCTATCAGTCAGCCCCGTTTGCTTAAAAGTATACAGTGATAAGCACAGCTCTGGATGATGAATAGACTGTTTCTCCAAAAGAGGAGACCAGAGTCCCAGATTTCCTACATGACAGCAGTAGCTGCCTTGAATTCTCCTTAGCAGCATTCCGAGTATGTGACCAAACTTGTCCAACAGGCAGGTGTTTTCATCGGAAACATGACAAAGTTAGATAAAATAGTTCCCAGAAGCAATGGAAATGCAACTTGTTTTGCAATTAATTGCTCGCTTGTGTGGTTAGTAGAACAGATACAGGGTGTACGGACATCTTTTGTGCTGCTTCAGCTGTCCGTGTTTGAGAGTGTATTTCCAGAAAAGCAACTGTCTCGTATGAGGTCAGGAGTGTTTGCCTTGTAGAGGCGTTCTCTTGGAAAGGAATCTAGGAGGAATGAAGTAGAGCAGAAAGAAAGAGATCTTTCTGGCACAATTGTTCATTTGTATTTACTTTTGCATTGTTAAGGGGAAAAAGAGAAGACCGTTAAAATGCCAATGTTATATCGTCTGTTACCTCTCTGAACTTACTACGCAATTTATACAATTGTTCCATGCAAAATGTAGCGTTAATACAGCACTAAAGTTTGAGGTTATCATGTACTCAGGAAGTACATTAAGGCATAAAGCTTATCTTTCTACCTGCCTGCACCTAGTTCTTATCATATTATCTTTATATAACATAAAAATGATGAAATATAAACTGGAAATACATACAAAGGCCTACAGTTATTTTAGTAGCTGGGTGCCTTGGCAGGTATTCGTTCTTCACTTTCTTTTGCACTCACTATTCTTTAAGAGTGATATATTTCAAAACAACCAGGATTTCAAAGGACATAGGACCAAGACAGGGTAAATAACTGATACCCATGATTCCAAGTTAAAGAAAACTTGGTTTTATCATGTTCTTTCTCCTGTCCTCCCCTCTTCTTTCAGGTATTGAAAGATGGAGGGAAGTACTTTCTGGACACTCCCAATGAAGACTGTGGAAACTGGATGATGTTTGTCCGGCTAGCCCGGAACCAAGAAGAACAGACCCTTGTGGCTTATCAGCACTGTGGAGAAGTCTACTTCACAACTGTTAAGGTAGTTAAACCCACGTTGCTTCACCTGTCATCCAAATGGAAATTTATAGGCAAAGGTTCTGAAAGACTAACCTTTTAGAGGTGAAAGATTGATTTTACTCAGGCAACTGGATCTTTATTGTATACCACCTTTTATATCACTTAATCCTTAGTAAATCAAGCAGTGTATGGGTTTTTCCAGTAAACCTGGTGTGTACTTACTGTTGTGGGTAGTGAAGAAACTGAGCAGAGAGAAACAGAAATATTCATGCTGGCAATGTGTAAATGTGAATGTTGTAGTTCTTCCGTTCCAGATAGGTACAGGGTGAGATTATCTATCAGTGTTACATTGAACAGTACTTCATCCTGGAAGGAAGAAATACATTCCTTTCCTTTATTACATTTTTGGACACACATTGTATTCTGAGCACGTTACCAGGTGCTCAGGAACAGGGTGCTAGGTAGAATCCTTACATACTATTTTCCTCTCTCGTTAAATCTGAAGACTTAACTGTGGAACTTACGATACTGTGATGTTGCCATGAAATGATCAGTTTATGTTAGAGATTCTGGACTGCGGCTTTGTCTGAGGAGAGAGAACAAAGTACTCTGTATTTATAAACGACACTGGAACATACAGCCTTGGGTTTTGTTGTTTTGGCCACTTTCTCAGGCAAAGTTTGTTTTAATCAGAACTTACTCTCTTGTACACTTAGGACACTGAAGTCTATATGTTGAACTTTCATTGTTTTCCTTTTTTATTCTTAAGTTAATGCTTGTATATCATTGTGGACAACATTAAAAAAAAAAAGAGAATAGTAGTCAAAAGAAGTTACTGTGGGATTAAAATCCAGCATTTCGGTTTCATTTCCAAGATTGGCACACATTTCTGTGGGATAGTAGTGTTTACTTTTGTTCCTCCATTTTTCTTTCTCCACCTGCAAAGTGACAAAACTATTTACCACACAGTGATGGTGTGAGAATAAGTTAAAGGTGATAACACTTCTATAAAGTCTTTTATAACAGTCTTAAGTATAATTGCTTTTGGATGAATAATAAAACAATTTTAAAAAAGGAAAATCAATGTAAAACAGTATATGCTAATCTGAGATGGTGTTTAGGCTGTGTTTGACATTCTGATGCACTCCATACCATCTGAGATTTCAATTTGATTTTTCAATGCATATTATACACATGAACTGACAGGATTAATAATACTATATTTGGGAAGCATGAACACATGCTCTTTGAAGCAGTTGTAGTTATGAACTGGTAATTTACAATTTCCAGTATAATTTAAATACTGTTGAACTATCTCTCTGCCGACTTCAGCAGAACTCTGATCGCTGGCATTAATGGACAGTTGCATCCTATATGCTGATATAAAGAGTATTTTAGGATGAGGAATGTGTCTTGGAACTGTGCTGTGTATCATGGGGACTTACTTTGGTTTTCTTTCTCCGAAGTCCCAGTATCATTCACAGTACTGTGGCATCCTGCAGATTATCCCTTGGTCAGCGAAAGTGACAGCCTTTTGCTACACTTAGGCACACCCTGCTGGTCATGTCATGAGGCTACCTTAGGGGTGGTTATGAAGATAGTTTCTCAAGGTATTTTGAATAAAGTCTCTTAAGTTGGGAGTAGAAGGATTGGATCCTCTCCCCACTGTTTTTACAAAGAGATGGAATTTCAGTGACGTGAAAACTGCAGCTACAAAAGCATACATGTAAGTGGCATACTAACAGCACTGTTAGCCTATGTGCCGACCTAATGACTGCAGTCCCTAAAAATAAGTATTTTTAAAAAGTATAGAATTATGAGGAAGTAAAAATCATCCATGGTTGCTGTCTGTCTGATCGCAGGGGAGTTTCACGTGGGTGCTGCCGTAGCTTTCTCTTATTGTCACAGGTGAGACAGAATAAATGACAACTTGTAGTGGATTTGGATACTGGTGTTTAATCTCAGTTTTACTGACATTAGAACTTTTACCTTACTTGACTTTCACACACCGATGCACTTTCTCTCCCTGCAAAGTCACATTGACTAGGTCTCAGCTTCTCACAGAGGAGATCACCACTGGTCCAGGAATGTTGGGCGGAAACTCATGACAGTATCATGCTGTACAGCTGTTTGTGGGTAGTAGTCTCAGGTGTCACTGGCCAAGGTCCTGGGGCATCCCCAGGCGTCTGTCTCTGTGAAGCTCCCCCAGGCTTGGTTTTCTCCATCTAAATGGACTGTATGCAGGAGCACAGTTCACGATCAGCCTCTTAGTTGATGACTCTGCCTCATGTCCTTTATGGAGCGGAAAATTCAGCACATGCCATTTCTGTTTAGGACAGGTGTTATCAAAAGGTACAACCAACCCATACTGGCTGTAGTTAGCAAGCAGGCTTGTGCTTGGGAGTTCAAAAGTTCAGTTTTTGACATTATACACACAATTATCTGTCACCTGTCAGCATTCACAGTCTAAGTTGTCTTTCACCTGCCATGCTTATCCAACACTGATGTTAAAAATAAGTACATTTTAAGATGTCATATTTTGTGGAATAAGACTCATCTGCTCTCCTTCCAGGCAAGTTTGTTCTTTTTAGTGGCACAGGTTAGTTTAGTTTAAATAAAACTGCAAGTACAGTGCAGATTGGCTCTACCCCTGTTGCAGAAATGGTAGTTTTTATTATAGATGACAAAAATTGTGTATAGGGCCAGGGAGTCATATAAATCATGACCCCAAAGTTAGTTTGCTCCTTTGCTTTTAAATAATTAATGGCTCTTTAGCCAGTGAGTATTATCACTCCTCTCTTTTTCTATTTGCTGTATTATTGACTGAAAGTATTTGTCAGAGCAGGTCATAGTCCAGTCCAAGGAAAGATTTGGGCAGGCATGACTGGATGGGAGACTGCAGATCATGGGCTCCCTTAGACCTGTGTGGGAAGGCTTCAGTGAAAGGAGGGCAGAGGTACAATAAAGCACATGCAGTGAGCCTGACACATTAGAGCCAGCGTGTGGAAACATGCAAGTTTGACTTGCAGTCCACATATTGATCAGCTCTGCACCTACACACTGAGTGCGACACATCCAGGAGGCATCCATGCTGTTGTGCATTCACGATGCATTTTTCCTTTGCCTTTACCCTATAGTTAAGTGTTGTGTCCAGTGGGCTTCGAAAAATTGAGTAATAGGCATGGGATTTTGCAAAGACTGCTGGATGTCTGGACATTACAGAAAAATAGATCTCACTGAGCAGAGGTCATGAGGGTTGAGGCACCCCTCCTACTACTGTCCCCCCAAAATCGCTGTACATATGCATTTCTGCTTTTAGAAACTGTGAAGATGTCAAATGCTAGTGGATAGTAATGCTCAAGAAGTACTTGAATCTTGAAACTAAGTTACTAATAATTTAAACAGATTCAAAGAATTCAACTTGGGCAAGGACACATTGCACCCCCCACCCCCAATCTTCAATATTATTTGGTATAGGAAAATTGGCACAAGTAAACATGCTATTTTCTTCCATTTACAGCCAATAGAACCCCACACAGAATTGAAAGTATGGTATGCTGCCGATTATGCCAAATTTATGGAAGCTTCTGCAGTCTTCATTAAAGAAGAATCTGATGTCTGTCCTTTGCCTCCAGTAGCAGTAAGTACCCCTAATCTGCATTCAAGCCATCACCAGACATAGTAAATTACAATTTACGTGCTTTCTCTGTTTATGTAACTCTGGTAATGCTAGAGTAGACCGTAGAGTAGTAGACTAACACAAAGCCAAGAGCAATCTTAACCAAACAGCTACTTAGAGAAAGGCTGCTCTTCCTCTCCTGTGTTTGTAATCCAATGGAGCCATTAGATATAGCCAGAAGGAAGTGGCACCAGTGGGATGTTTGGAAAGACTTAAGATTGATATTAATTTGTAGATAACGAAGCTGTACAGCCTCCGACTTCTTTCACCAGTTCCCCCTTGTTATGCTCTGACCGGTTGGTCAGATAATGTGCTGATTATTTCAGTCTTTCCTGTGCAATAACTCTTCTCTTCTAATCCCAATACCTTTCCCTCTGTATGATAGTAGGAATCCTTAAACTGATAGGAAAAGTTTGTAAGTGTTGAAAACATGAGCCTGAAGATTGATACCTACACTAGGAGGAAATGTTAAACAGGGAATATGGTAGAACCAGGAATTCTGTGGTGCTCCAGGAAGGGAAGTAACCCCATCGTTGCATTTGCATATGAGGGCTTTAGAGTATATGCTAGAAAGAAGGTGTGGGAGGGCCACAGCATCAGACACAGGTAAGGTAGAGGAGGGCTCTGTCTGTGAAGACAGAGTGGACGTAGCCTCACCATGTTCTCCAGAGCAAACTAGCCCAAGAGCAAGGGAAAGTTAGGACAGTTTATGAGAAGCTTAATATAGAGACAGCTAAGGAAGTACATGGTTGTGTATTAATTGGAAGTACATTTCATCAGTGACTGGGGTTTTTTTGCAATTGTTTTTCATTGGAATTTTTTAAATGTCAATATTTAGTGAATTCAACTGAATCCAGTAGAGCTCTTATTTCCACAGAAATAATACTTCCAAATAACGCATTGCTTGCCAAGAAACTTTTATGTTTTAATGCCTCTAAGTCAGGATAGGCTTGAGATCCCCAAACCTAAGGTGTTTCTTATTGAGTTTAAGAAAGTCTAATGCCAAATGTCAAGCTAAGTGAGGAAGTCTATCCTGGGGGCATTGGCCATTACTGTCTGGTAAAGCATGGAGTCAGCCCAAAACATAAGGAAATCCTGTACAGCTAAACTACAGTTGTGTGCAGAAACCCACCCAATTTTTGTATGGTTGCAATAGCAGATAAATTATGTCAGTCTAAGTATAAAGTACAATTTGCAACTGCTTTTATGAGTAATTCCGTAAAAGGAACAAATGTAGAGACTTTGAAATTCATTAAGCTCAGATAAATAAAGGTGACTGAGGACTGTTACAGTAAACACTAAACAAAAACATGGAAATTGGTATTTAGCCAACCTTTTCTTTTTTCCTTCTAGTTTGTAGACTCCTAGAGAGAGAATCCATTTCCATCTGAACAGCTGTGTAGTAGTACATTGAAGTAAATGGACAGTGACAGGTTTTGGGAAAGCCCAGGAGAAGATGTAGGGTCAGTGAGAAGAATATGATCTTTCCTTAGAATGGCTGATAAGAAAGACCTGTTTCTGTTCTCATTGCAGAAAGAGCCTGTAGACCCTTGGATATGCTCCAGCTGTAGAACCACTTTTGCAACTTTTGCTCTGCTAGAATCTCACCAGTGCATCTATAAAGACCGAGTCCTTACCACCAGGTTCAGACCACCAAACAAATTGGGACCCGTAAAAGCAAAAAGCAAACTCAAAGGGAAACTGAGAGGAGCTGCATTAGGCAAAAGCATTGCTCAGTGCTACGGGACCATTTCCTGTTCCTCTGCTGCAAAGCTTAGCTGTGCCAGCTCAGGAAGCAATTGTGATGCTCTTGTGAGGTTTATACCTAAATGGAGAAATGGCCGGTCTTCACTGCTGAAGGGAAGAGAAGTGAAGCAGACAGACAGTTACCCTTGCAGACTCTGTGGGAAGATATTTGATTCCATTGACAAGCTCACAGTCCACACTTACGCGCACAAAGGGGAGCGCCCCTACAAGTGTTCACAGCACGGATGCACGAAAGCCTTCATTTCCAAATATAAACTGCTCAGGTACAGCTCTGAAGGCACTCCTTTCCTGGTGGGTGCATGGGGAAGAAAACGAGGACATCGTTTTTCTTCTTGAGCGTCCTGGTGACAGTTAATGCCTGAGTTCCAGTTTTTATTGTTCCTGGTTTGATAGAATTGGAGAAAACTAATCTCCCCCAATTGCAGTGGCTACTCAAAAAGATTATGTCAAGCAATTTTAACCTACTCTATTCTTTATGATTAATACCTTCACCCTCCAAAAAGTTAGGCTTTTACTAATAATCTGAGAACTTGTGAAAATGCCTTCCTTCAAGAGTGCCAGTGTTTTCACTGAAGCTGCACTGTGTACTAGAGTGAATGTAAATGCAAATAACCTTTTTTTTTTTTCTGGTCTTAGGCACTCAGCCACTCATTCTCCACAGAAATCTCACCAGTGTGGCTACTGTGAAAAGACCTTTCACAGGAAAGACCATCTAAAGAATCACCTTCAGACTCATGACCCTAACAAGATGGCCTTCAAGTGTGAAGAGTGTGGCAAGAAGTACAACACCAAGCTAGGCTATAAGAGACACTTGGCTCTTCATGCAGCCACCAGTGGGGACCTTACCTGCAGGGTGTGTGCCCAGGAGTTTGGCGGTACTGAAGTTTTGTTGGAACACCTCAAAAGCCATGCAGGAAAACCAACTAGCAATACCAAGGAAAAGAAACATAAGTGTGACCACTGTGAGCGTCACTTCTATACCCGTAAAGACGTGCGGCGTCACATGGTAGTTCACACAGGCTGCAAAGACTTTCTGTGCCAGTTTTGTGCCCAGAGGTTTGGGCGGAAGGACCACTTGACTCGCCATACTAGGAAGACTCATCCACAAGAACTGCTGAAGAGCAGGTTGCAGAACGGTGACTCAGTGGGTCTCCTTGACCAGCTTTTTCCATTCAGACTGAAGGAAGATGCCAGCGTACTGTCCCCTTTTCCTGAAGGGGTCTCTGTGCAGAATGGGATTTTGAATAGTTCAGAATCAGGTGGATACAACTGTTCACATCTTCATTCCCAGCCAAGCTTACAAACTGCTCTTCCTCTTGAATCTTCTCCTCATTTGCAAAGGATGGGCTGTGCAGACAGCCTTCCAGCTGTGCATCCCACACCGTGCTCGACAGCCGTTCCTGCCAATCTGAATCTCCATCAGCCTAATAAATACGACCTTAATTCTACCTCATTTGCACCAGGATCCCTCAAGAATCTGCCAATAAAAGTGGATGTTAAAGGTTACAATGTGCATCTTCTTGAGGACCTGCCGTTGCCAGAACCTCAATCTCTTCACAAAATCAGTCTGGAAGAAGCTTCCTCAGGGCCTGTAGGGGATACTAACAAGTACCCAGTGCACAAGGAGACAGAGGCAGCAGCTGAAACTACGAGCCTGCCTTTCATGGATCTCACTCATGTGACGAGTTTCTGGCAGCTCCCACCAGGTGACAACCAGAACACTACTGGGGACATCACAATGACATTTGGTCCAGAGGAATCATCACACAGGCTGAATGGCCTCAGCCAACAGCAAGGTCTTCAGCTAACAGCTGGTGGGATGGCCTTAAACCAGCTGCATCATCTTCCTCGCTCCTTTCCATCCACTACAAATTCTGTTACGTTGCCTCATTTTCACCATGCCTTCAAATAACTATCACCGTGGGTGGGCTTTTTTCCTTCTTTAAGACTGTGCTTCTTTCTTAAATCTGTTAGGATGGGGTGGTTTTGGTTTGGCTTTGTTTTAAGAACTGCCCCAAATGTTTTCAAAGCACATTATGAACATGTTAGTTAAATTCAGGATGTTAATAAACAAGAAGCTCTATTTTTCATACTACTATTAGGTTTTTAGCATATGACAATAGTAGGACTAACATATTTCCCTCAACACCCTCTATATTTTTGTTTCTTACCTTTCACGCAAACAACTGAATAAATATCTTCAGTGATAGCAAAGCATCATAACAGACACAATAAAATTACAGCTGCTGCACTAGGAGAAATAGGGTTAAGGCGAATGGGAAGAAGGGGGAAATCACAGAAAAATAATTTTAATGAGCCATAAATCACAGCAAATTTATACACATGGCAAATGTAACAAACGATTTTTCAACTTCACAGATTTCTGTTAAGCACTTAATTACTGAACTTGATGAATCTTTAATTTAAATCAGAATCATTCCAAGGTAAATCTTACCTCCTTGTTTCGCTGTTTTTGAATGATGATGATCACTATTGTGATTACATTTAACTAGATTTTGTTTTCTGAAGTGTACTTCAGCTGTGTGCATCTCCTGCACTTCTTCCTAGGGCTGGGCTGGAAATAACTACCACTTCTGCATGACTGTGTAAGAATTGGTATCTTGTGTATTTGCAGTTTTCAGAATGCGAAGTGAGTTGTCTCAAAGGTTAGAGCAAAAGATTAATTTTCACTTAGAGCTGGATTTGGCAAGGTAGCAGACACTGGTAGCTGTCTGTCTCTCTCGAAGCACTTAAGCATTTGCTTAAATTTAAGCATGTTATCCCATTGGGTCAACAGCTTGCTTGATTCAACACTCAATAAAAAAATAATGCTTCCTACCTAAGGGACTTTTACTCCCCTTTTGTTGATAAAAATGCCCTTTGTTTAGTCTGGGAAATGATTATTAATCGTAGCCATCTGAAATGTGGATTCCTTCACGGAAAGCCAGCCCTGGGCCAGGGGAGCCTGCAACCAAGCAGGACCTCCGTGGGGCGAGGGGCAGCTCCATGCACAGAAGGGTTGTGGTGCTGAGCTGACACCAGGCACTGTTCAAAACCACGTTTTGAACCTGCCTCACAAGTGTTGCCTGAAATTAGTGGGTGTGATAATGGTCGAGGCCATTTTAATCACAGGGGTTTTGCTCAGTTGGGACAACTGCTGTTGGACTTCCAGCCTTTGTTTCTTCTAAACCAGAACCACAGGGACTTTTGTTTGTTTTCTGGGGTAAATTGTCCATGTACATTTCCAGCTAACAGTGTGTTGGTGTGACAGTCCTATCACCTGAGGCATGAACTAGCAGAAATTGCAAAAATCACATCTCCCAGTAGATACATTATTAAAAAAAAAAAAACAAACGCCAAACTCTTCACAATTTACTTTCTTGCCAAACCCATAGTTATAAAAAAAAGAAAAATCCTGGGTTTAGTGAATGATGCAGTTACTAACGGAGTCTGTTGCAGCTAAAACAGACACAGGATTTCTGAATCTGAGTAAATTCTCAAACCCAGAGAGCTACTCTTCCATTAAATCCGAAGAGCGTTAATAGCACCTCATGATCATTGCAAGTATAGCGTGAAGCAAGCATGTTCTCTTCTCCCCCATGAATCACAGGATTATTTCCAGACAGCTTAAAAAAAAAATATTTTTTAAGTAAGTGGCTGCTGGTTTGCTGTTAATGAACTACACTGACATTGTACAACTACAATGATCCGAATATTCTTACAAGTTTATCAGTACTTGGATTAAGGAAGGGTTGTATTGTTGCAGTTCATGCAAGAATATGTTCTTCAGATACACTGTTGAGGGGTATTTTTTGTTATGAAAATTTTTGGCATAAGGCAAACCAGAAGGAATTTTAAGACCATTCTTGTAATGACAACAGCAGGAGGAAGAGCAGGTGCTGTACATTCATGCCTAGTTAGCGGTTATTTAAATTACGAGTTCCAGAATAGGGAAAAGGTTGCAAACAATGTTACATGCACATTCTGCAGCTAGGCTCATATTTTCATCCGGACTTGGAAAGGTGTGTGTGTGTATATTCACTTACTGCATTGTTTTCCTTGTTCATGCAAATTGTATTCACTTGGCTTCATCCAAGCTTATGTACTTGTAAAAAAAAAAAAAAAAAAAACACACCAAACAAAAAACAAACCACAAGTTTTGTAGCACTGCCTGATCATATACTGTTAATAGACATGTTGTCATTTTGGTTTCTGCTTCTGTAAGAGGTGTAACTAATTACTGAAATACTTGTCTTTGAATTAAAACATGATTTTAAGAAGAAAACGTTATGCAAACACTGAGCTAGACTGGTGCTCACATTCTTTGAGCTGCTCGACTGTAGCAGCTGAGCTCCAAGCTGCAAAGAGAGGTGCTGCTGCCTGACCTCAGCCTCTTCTGAAGAGTGGAAGGATGTGTTGGCAAGAGATGCTTATTGTATGTAACTACAGGTTAAAGACCAAGTCATGTTCAAGTAAAAAGAAAATAACCACTTTTGGTATTAAAATGCTTAAAAAGCACACGATGATAGTGTCTACAAGTAAAACACAGAAGCAAATCTTAAATGTGTAATACTGCAGCTTTAACCCTCCAGTCCATTCAGATTTCTTTTTCCCGATTCTTGACATCATAAATGTAGAGGAAGCTGATGTCCCATCACAAAGGAAGGCAAGTTATTTCAAAAGCTTATGTTTGCAGAAAAATTGTTTTAAAATTCTCACAACTCGGGATATACCCCGAGTCATGTAATACTTACAGTAGGGCTGGACTTTTTTGTAGCTTTTGTCAGGGGTACTTCTGTGAGCATTTTTGAGAGGCCATCAGTAGCTGAGGCTCACAAATGCTTTGTTTCTGGGCAAACAAATTCTTGGAGCGCAGCAGACCTGCCTGCTGTGGGCCCGAATATCGCATTTCTGACAGAGCAATAGTTTGGCTTTGGTGGGGTTCAGATCGCAGGCAGCTAAAGGAGAGGTGTGGAGACAGCAGCACGTCCTCACCAGCTCTCCCCGGGCTTACCTGTGGTGTCCAAGAGGATGGGGCTGCGCTGGGTGGGCAGGTGTGACTTCAGGCAGCAGTGGTGGAGAAGGCAGCAAGGGCTGCAGGACGTCTGTCTGGTGGCGCTGCCTTCGGCTCATGCAGGGCTGCGATGGCACCGGTGTGGGGAGAGACGGCCCCGCGCACGCCGGGGGTATGGTGGAGGAAGAAGGCGAAGGCAGCCCCACCAGTGGCCGGTCCTCCCTCCTCTCCAGCGCAGCCCGCTCCTCCTCCAAATGGGAGAGGAGGTTGCAAGGGCAGAGAGGTGGCCTGGGGACAGTAGGACAGACCGTGGCATAGCAGCTGAGAGACAGAACAGAAAGATCTGACCCGGTTCAAGCACTGACCCTTCTGGAGATCTTTCTTAGGATATTTTACCTCACATCATAGCAGAGCTAAAAATACTCTTTTCTGAACACTGCTTCAAAGGCTGCAGAAGCAGAGTGATACATGCCAACTAAACAACAAAATTATTATAATCAAGTGATACCATAAAATAGAGAAACTTAGTAAACATTTGGTCTCATAGAAAAAATGTACTTTTTTTTTTTTTTTTTAAGAAGCCATGTAAACCTGCTGAAATAAGGAGCTAAAATTGTACTACATGGAACAAAAGACTGCATCCTCTGTGTAAACACAGCTATTTCTAGTGCTCATTTCCCATCCCCTATAAGAAATTATGTTAATTTCTTATTCCTTTGGGTTTATTTACCAACAGTTTCTGTTGGGACTCCCCATTTTCTTAACCAATGAGTTGCCCTAATTCCTGAGAGTTTTTCCCAGCCAGTCTGAAATAGGATGGTAAGTTCCATATATTAACTGTTGATTCATTTTTCTGCTAGCAGAATTTTCAAGTACTCTTCTTCAATACAGTGTTCCTGTCCCTATCATTACGTTTTCTGTAAGACATGGGAAAATGATCTGTGAAATCAATACCAAACAGCTCTACACAGAGATAGAAAATAATGGTGCAGGGGGAAGCAAACACGGTAAAACTTGCTCTGACTTTTAAGGGTTCATTTGTTTGGTTGTAAAAAAAAGCAATTGTGAAAATGCCACACAGGATAGTCTGGTATGGGCTTCCCCCCCCCCCGCCCTTCCTGGGTTGGAAAAAAAGGCTAAGAAGCACTGCTTTAGTATATTTGGGCCCATTGTTTTTAAGACAGGCTAGCTATAGCAGTGACGCTTGTTTCAGTGTCATCCTTTCTATATTTATCTAGTCACTATTAGCTACACGCTAAGCAGAGTTTAATTAAACTCTGTAAAGTCTGGTATTTATTATTGCTGTGTCCAACTACTTTTCATCTTCATTCACTCTATAAACATTTAATGGGCAAGAACATTCCTTACACATTTTAATTGAAAGCCTTGGGAACTGTTGGGCTAAAAAAACCCCAAAACAACAACAACAACAACAACAAAACCCAAACAGCCCAATGTATTGCAACACTGAAAGTTTATGCAAGGTGATCCAAGGCTGGTGATAAATCAGGTGGCCAAAAAATAAGAAGATATGCCTCCATGACATCTCTGTCTTGCTAATTGATTTCTAAAAGCAACTGAAGTTTTTAATGGAAGAATGAAATTTGGTTTTAGTTAGTCTGAACTTGAAGTGCTTTGAAGCTGGTGCACAGCTTACATGGCTGTTTATCACTTATCAATCACTACCATTTATCATGTATTGTTTACTGGAAGAGTCTATTAAATATATACACAAAATTCCAAAATGTTCATTTGTCTTGTTCAATATATAAAAGCAAAGCACTGCGGGGGTGGGGGGGGGGGGGGATGGACACGACACCAAACACCACCCCCACCCCACCCCCACCATGATATGGGATCTTGCTACATTTTCTTGAAACCATTGAATGAACCACTGGTAACATCCCTCTCCTTTTAGGCCATCAGTTAAAGTTTGGCAACTGATATACAAATCTCACAACTTTAAAAAGGACAGCATAATAAACTTTGTAGCCTAGGGGCAAAATAAAGAGGGGGAAAAAAAAAAGACAGTGAATTTCAGTTTGCTTATTTTATTGAATGTGGTAGCTATAGCACTTGGAGTGGAAGAGGTGCTGGAAAATTGTGTTGCTTAAGGTCTTCCATAATGCTTCAGAAGAAAACCTTAACGCATCCTTGCTGACCAGCCACTCTATTTCCTGGTGCACATTTACGGTCTGAAAGCAGCAACAAGCCATATACTTGTTATTTGCATAGAAACAGCTTTTATATTTTACTCCATTTTGCCTAAGCAGATTAAACCTCAATCCCTGGGAAGGTGATGGAGCAGCTTATCCTGGAAATCATTTCCAGACACTTTAAGGATGAGAATGTTTAGATGCACCACTCAAAGCCAGTTTCCCATGTCTGCTTTCTCAGCTAAAAAGCACTCTTGCTTTGCACTGAAATTGATCTCTCACTAGCCCAAAGTGCTCTGTAAAGCCCCTGGCGAAGCTCGTTTTACAGAAAATGCAGCAGCAGTTGCCAACAGCCCAGCATCTACAAGCTCACCCAGGCCAGTTGTTTCCACAGTTCCCAGGGACATGCAGGACTCTCTCCTATATTTTGGACGCTAGTGTGGATGCCTGTCCTGGGGACCTGCTGGAGGCACCGGCTGTCCCAAGCCTCGGTAAACTGGCTGCAACTACAATCCCAGCAATACCTGGACTCACCAGTGTCCCTAGGGAAAGAGGTGTCATCTCCCCAAGCCTGCCAAGCCCCGAGTTTCAGAGTTCAGTAGCTAAACCTTGAGAATGGCAATGGTATCAATAAATCCCTGTTGGTGGTCTGCAAGACCCTGCATGATAACTGTAAGAGTTACTACCCTGTGGACATAGTCACAGGTAATTCGTAGAGAACACCAGATGAGACCGCTGGGTACTGTCAATGTTTTTTCCTGTAGCTGGCAAAGTCAAGGAGGTAGGTAGAGTTGATGATGGCAGTGTGGACTGAACATTCCCATGCCCACTGCAGACTTCCCCACACTTGAAGGTACTTTGCCACTGATAAGCAGCAATTGAGGACAGCAAAACTCCACATAGAAGAACCCAACAAAGACTTTGAACGTGAGCCTCTGCAACAGACTGTTTTGTGCATGTTACTGTTCATCCCACGCTCCAATCACCCTTACAAGCTCATCTCCCAGGCTCAAAATATCTTGCCAGCTACAGGGAATCTGTCTTGGCCACATTCCCTGCCAGGATCTCATATTCTGCAATTATATGCACGTCACAGGGGTGGAAGATGCTGATCATCTGAGCCAGCCCCTTGCACAACAGCACCACAACCACCTTAAGCAGGGGCTGGAAGGCCTTCTCGCTGCTCTGACATGGCTCTGCATAGCCTGAGATGGGAACACCACCGACTGCATGGTCTGAAGAGCAGAAGCACCAAACATCATGGTCTGGGAAAGTAAACATTGAGGAGAAGGAAGAGCCTCCACACTGTCATCCTGACATAGTGATTATTGAAACGGATGCTGGCATCTTCCTCACTCAGACAACAGAAGCACATTGTGAGAGCACAAGACCTGCTAGAGAGGTTTGCATTATCAAGTAGCAAGTCCTCTCAAGATGCCTGTTACAGCAGAACACAGTCACTGCCTGCTTGAGATGGAGGTGCTCCAAACCAAAGAACATTTAACACCAAAATAAATATTCTCAGCAGCCTATACTGGGTACATGAGGAGCTCTGCAAACGTTTTCAGTGCAATTGATTGCTTCAATTAATATAAAGAAGTTCATACTGCAAACACTGCAACAGGATATCGTATATACACAAAAACAAATTAGGTCCTTTTATGTTATAATGTTGAAATTAAAAAAATATTTCTTACCCAAACTGTCCTGAAGATTTTTTTCCAGTAGATACACCCAAAGATTTTTTGGTTTTCTGTAGTGTTCCTGGAGAGGTCTCTGCAGATCATTATTTTAAAAAAATCTATTGGCCATAAAAAATTATAACCTATGTAAATTCAATATAAAATCCAGATGATTCTAAATGTAGGGATCAAAGATATTGATACACAGAGCAGTATGTATTATCATTCACAGGTTAGACTACAAATAACCATTAAAATAAATTTATAAAACATCTTCTAAACATAGACTGAGTATGGGTCATGATTACCAGTAGCAATGGGTGCTAGCAAACATATTATATGGTATCCTGCTTAGAGGGAACTCTTTTAGGGATGTGGTGGTGTTAATTTTAAGGCTGAATCAACAGGGGGAAAGTCATATGGAACAAACAACATACACAGCTTCATGCTTCATCTGAATGGACTTGAGAAAATTTAAAGATGATGGAATAAATCTTAACATCAAAGATTAAAGCTTATGGAGTCCTTTATGGGACAGAAGGAAGCTCACACCCAGACTGCATATTTTAGGTCTATATAGAGATGTCTGTTCTAGGACCTCTAATTGAAAAGCTAAGCAGCCCCTCCTGAGGACCCACATGAAAACCTCTGTATACACTTGGCACAACAGATCAGGATAATGACTTGGAAAGTCATTCAATATCAATAACATCCACTTGGAAAATTTTGACCTCATTTCTAACAAGTGTTGTATGGAAATTAATTTAAGATTTCATGTCAAGGCCTGGACTTGCAAAAAAAAAAAAAAAAAAAAAAAAATCACACCTTATTATTCTATCAGAAAACTGGATTCCAAAGCCTAGGATGTCCTTTAAAAATGCCACCCCCCACCTCAAATACATCAGAGTTTGTTATAAGAAAAACATAAATATGGCTAAATAAACGCCTCACCTGGCCTAGGTTTGTCTGTATTGGCACCTTCTTGTACTCTCTTCTGAAGCGATAACACGGCAGTTGTTAAGGTTGGGGGTTTTCTCTGAGTCACTGGCTGCTTGCCCTAGTAAAAAAAAGATGCACAACCCACACAACTCTAGCAAGGAGCATACAGAGCCCGGTGAAAACTCTCCAAATCACTGTTGAAGCAATGCTAGGAAGGAACAGGAAAAAGGTGCACCCCCATCCCACTTGGAAGCCATTTACCAAAATAGAGAAAAGAGTAGTAAGATTTTCAAACATCTTTAAAAAAAAAAAAAAAAGAAAATAGTACTCTCCTAAAGGAATCATTTACATTATTTTTTTTTTCCTGTAATAAAAGAGGACCTCACTTCAAGACACTGCCAATTAGCTCCGCTTTTCTGATTCCCCAAAGGGGCTTAGCCCTTTGGCCTTGTGTCTAGTGACCAGGGAGTAAATCAGCTATACATTTGCAGGGAACAGCAAACCTGCAAACAGCAGGGAGCCCTAATGAACAGGAAGAGCTTTCTCTATATAGTGCAAAAGCTGCCAGGTTTCTGCTTCCCTACAGCTGTTACCCTGGAATCCAATCACAGAAGAGTCTGAAGAAATTGTTGTCCAACTTTTTTGTACTACCATAGTCTGTCACTTTTTATATCAGACAAAGGCCTCCAGTTTTGGGGACCTCCTAGCTGATGTTCAGCATATATCTTGTCTTAAGAGTTTACAACCTGCTCTGAAGTCTTATGTTTTATATTAATATAGGTCTTTGCTCACCATAAAGCACAGTTTGGCACATCTGCCTCCAGGACAAGACGAGTGTGACTGTGTTTGCTTACCAAAGCCCGTCCGGTGGTCTTTGCAGCAAAGGCACGGCGGGCAGCTTGCTCTTCACAAAACTTGATGTGCCTCTCTGCTGCAGCCTCATTAAACCTTCGTGAGCAGTGTGGACACTGAATATAGTCTGATCACAAGAAAGGAACGACTCATGTCACAGTTTATATGCTACAGGAGAAGAATTGCCCTACTTTACTGGAGCACTCAAGATGTAGTTCACAACCTGGCTCCATCAGCAGGTGACCATGGTGAGTTCCCATGAGCTCCCAAAGTACAAACTTAGGAGAACTACAAAAACCTCCTCTAGAAAAGCACTTGGGATTCCAAAATACATGCTTATGGTATTAACCCAGCAAACAGTAATCACTTTCAGAAATAAATCCCTGGGGATTAATAAAAGCAGATTTTATTATCTTTCTCCTATTCCCATCCCCAACCTCGCAATTAACATATCTGCAGAAAAAGCAATATTTAGAAATTCCTCGAGTAGTCTAAACCAATGATTTTAAGGCTACTTTTGAAGATTGGTCATTAAGATTGTCAGTTGTTTTCACAAAATCCATTTCCTTTGGACATTGACAAAATACTGCTTAAGAAGTTGTGTCCTGCCAGCTGAGGCACCTCCAAGAGCCAGGTTTCTGGGTGTGAAGCAGCACTGCGAAGAACATACAGCAGTGCTTCCTAGAGTTGTTTTTGGCAGCATTATAGTCCTCAGTCTGCTAAAAACTCTTCAGCTACATTTATCACTGGTGCAGACCGACTCTTTTCAATGAATGATTGGTGTTTGGGGTCAAGGCAATCACATTCAGCCCTCGCACTGCCCTTGCTGTCCTCAGACCCTTCCTCCCCTCCCTGTGCCTTTTACAAAAGCAGCCAAGTGTCCTTATTCTAATATTACAGATACAGCATCTTTACAAATCTTTTCTCCCAGTAACAGCCCAGAAAAGGTGGCCCAAGCAGCCACCAATAGCCAGCCCCAGACCAGCAGCACGGGCAAAATGGTTCTGAAGACAGGAGGGGAGGACGAGGCTGGGCGGATGCCTGGCTTTGGTGGGGCTTGCAGGGGGACCTGGCACTTCAGGGGAGAACGGGGAACTTTGGGTTCTATTTGGAGGAGGAGGAGAGGGAAAAGGAATCTCTCCCTTTGCTCCCCACAATCCAAGTGCTTTCTCTCCAGTTGTGTAGTATAGGATGTACATCCTCACTAGGCCCCTCAGCAATTCATCTTTCCTAAAAAGCAGTTCTCCAACTCCTTTCTCCACAACTACAGCAGCTCTTGCACAGCTTGGTTTCCTCCAAGAGGGAGAAGGAAAGGGAGGGGTCTGCTCTTAGCGTCGGTAGAGTCAGACAAGAAATAACAGGGTCATTAAAGAATTCAGCAGTGGTAATTCCGAGAGGAGCTTGACCCCAATCAAGGAAGGAAGATGTGTCCTGCTGCTCATACTGCATCGCTGTCATCTAGAAGAGGAGAAAGGCTGGAATTATGGCAGCTGGTTTTGCTATCACTCACGAATTCCTGCTCTGGAAGTGAGCCCAGAGAGCCTCCCCCTTCCCATTCCCCCTCTCTCCCTCCGCCTTTCTAATGCAGGCGGGACTCCACTGAGACCCTTTCCGAGATTCCTCCCACATTTCATAAACCACATATCATGAGAAATACTGGCTGTATGTGCATCTTTTTGGATCCGTGATTTCTAACACGGTGAGCTCTGTGCAGAGACCACACCTGGTATTAGTAGTAAACAAGACCCATCTTTTTCTAACAGACTTCCCGTAACTGCACAGGAGAAGGGGACAGTGGAAAAGCCATCACATGGGAGGGGGGAAGCCCGTGTGCACTACAGTTGTTTCGAATGGTGAGGGGAAGTATTTCATCCTCTATTATACCGTGGTACAGCCTGTGCTAGAACACAGGCACCCCGACCCTCCTCCCAAAGGAGGAGGAGGTCCAAACATATCAGACCCCAAACTTGCTGCCTTTAAACTTAAAAGGTACAGTTAGTTTCATCTCCTGCCCCACCACCTCTGCATTGCACTCCTACTCAATTTAAGCCAAGAAACACAGCTGAAAATTAGAGAGTACGGAGGGAATTAGTGTTCATGTGGTGTTGTGCTGGGGGGTGCAAGACTGAAGCCCAGCTGTGGATAATAAGATGTCACTGCTTAACCAAAGATCAGTTCAAGATCAGTAATAAGATAAAGTAGACCACATACCTAGATTGATGCTTGGTGGGGGAGGAGGCGGAAGAGGGTGGCCCTCCTTCAGAGCTTTTGTGACTTGCTTGGCTGATCGAATAGTATTAATAAAATCCTCATGGTGCTGCCTCCAGTTAGATTTCTTCCCTGGCTGTTTCTGTAATGGAAATAATAGAAGACACAAACTATATTTCCCCCTTGCAAGAGACAGAGAAAAATCTTAGAGTGAGGTCTCTTCCGTTCTGAGGGAAAGGAAAATCGTTACAAACAAAAGAAATCTGCTTTTTGTGAAAGGCATAGGAAAGCTGATTTAGCCCTTTGCCGTCTATTGATAGCACCGGAAGATGGACAAAAGAACAATGTCCTCCAACAAAACACTCTTGTCGTGGCAGACCAAAGGGCGCTTGAGAGGGAATAGAAAAGACACCGTGACCAATGCCTTCCCTTCTCCTCCACTTGTCAGATTCTTCTTCTTGCTTTAAACCTTTGTGCACTTCTGTTTCTTTCCACAACTGATTTTAAAGGACATTTTACAACAGCAGGCTGCATGGATACCAAATCGGCAGTGATTTGGCATCTCTGGGTAAAATTATACACATGCATGTCCACGTGTATTCCCCTCCTCCCCAACAATGCATGGAAAAAACCTTGTTCCAGTAAGAGCTTAAGCCTCTTCCCCTCCAGCTCTGTAAATAAGTTGAAGTTAAACGCATTTTTAAACCCTTGAGTTCAGTAGCAGTGAATCTCCGTAGCTTCATCTGTGGAAGATTTGGGGCTACTGACAGCTCTCAGGTACAACCTGGGGCATTCATGCACCAGCCATCTTGGATCACACTCTCAGATTTAAGTGAAGAGGAAGCTGCCAGAGACTCAGTCTTTAAGATACATACATGAACATTTCCTAGAAGTGCAGAGACACTTATGTGCCCAGAGTAGTCATGACACCTACTGGTTTGGCTTCTGAACCGAGAAATATTCTCAAACACTAGCAGCACAGGGAGGCGGAGGAAAGAATTTGGCACAGGGTCAAGCACATATATGAGACCCATCCACAACATCCAGGCTTTGTCCCCTGAAGAAACAATAGTGTTACTGAATGAAAGACTTCATATGGAGGTAACACACATGCTTCAATTTTAACGATACCTTTTGCGGGGGCTGCTTCTTCACAGTGGTGATGTCTGTTCCCTGCAGTCTCTGTTTCAAAGAGCTGAAGGGCTTGCGCTTCTTGTTAAAGACTTTCTTGCGTATTGGATCATGTCTCAGCTGGGATACAAAGAAAAACAGTCATTTATGGGTTGAAGTCATGCTTTGTTAATGATGCTTCCTTACTCAGGCTTTAAAATTACTTCTATTCAGGAACAGGGAGATGAAGCAGTACTTATTTTGGGTTCAGTTTAACTCCTGAAGGAGTTCAGCAAACCTTTAAAAAGCTGTCCAAGTACAGCTGCAGTTCGACACAAATAAGAAATAGAAGCCATTTCCAGTTTGTTCTGGTCAGGGATGTGCTGGAGGCCAGCACAAATAACAACTTGCAGAGAATAACAGAGCAGGTCTGTGAACAGGAAAAGTCCCGTTGGACTCCCCCCCCCGCCCCCTTGGTTTTCTTTCTTTCTTGGTTAAGAGGGAGAACGGACTGATCCTGTCCAAGGGGCTGATATTTACATTATAAGTTCTTTGATTTTAGAGAAGTATTCCAGACTGGGGGCTCCCCTGACAAACAGCAGCACTGTCCATCCCACCAGCACCACTGAAACAGCGACAGCCCCAGGCTGAAAGGGAGCAGCTGCCTACCAGCACACGTACCCTGACAACTCAGGAGGAAAACTAGGGATAAAACCTGCAGCTGAAAGCACGGGGAAATTTTAGGTAGGTAGATATCCAGTGCCGAATTTGCGGAAGAGCCGCACCTTACAACAAAGGAGGTTTTCAGATTCAGAAGTGTCTCAGATTTTAGCACGGACCTCACTCTTCTGCAATAAGGATGGCCAGTCCCTTTTGTGAGGAACACCGTGAAAGCGAGGGCCAAGGGTGTGCTGCGGACCACACCTATTTGAGCCCACCCACAGCCGGTAAATTAAAGACTCCATTCCTATCTTCCTTTGCTTACCCCCCCTTTCCTGTCCTCAGTTATTCTTCTTGAGCTTCTTATTAATTTCTCTATGCCATCCACTCTCTTCCCGTATGAGTTAAGCAGCCGCCTGAGCAAGGCATTCCAGTTATAGCTCAGCTATATATATATATATCTATATTAACAGCTATATATATATGCCAAGAAGCACCTCATTCTACCACAACACACTTTTCTACATTCTCATTTCCCTTTGAACCTTTTTACTCATGTGCTTCAGGTCCTTATCTTCTGTTTCTAGACGTTTTTGACAGCGAACCTGAGAGAAGGATTCCTCTGCAGGACCAAGAGGGCAGCAGATACCTGTGCTTTGCTCACTGAGGGGCACACCAGTCCTCCTTCATCAGGGCATGGACAGGCATTACAAGGACTTGCATCTCACGCTAGTCATAGCGACAAGAAAATTGCTGCCTCCCCAAAAACATAGATAAACTGTCTTTTCAAATGATTTTGCTAGATCAAACCATCATGTTCTTCATGTATTGGATCTGAGATACCAAATGTGGAACTACTAACACAGGGTAGTTCCACCTGCATCTCAAGCGCTCACAGTTACTCAAGTTTTCAGGGTATTTCTCTTGTCTTTTTTTTTTTTTTTTTTTTTTTTTTTGGCTAAATAATTTTTTAGTTCTATCGTGGGGCTGATCTGATTTACCACAGAGCCACAGGATTGGTAATGCAAACTGAGGAGGGGAGAGGTGCGTGCAGAACCCCCGCCTTGCAGAAAAAACCCGGCAGTTGGGTTGTGCCAGGCAAACTGTGCAGCCACCCATTTGGTTTGTAATCCAGGGATCAGGGAGGTCAGGGGGAATCTTTTCATTCACTTCAGCAGGCTTTGGAACAGAGCCTGGTGCCTAAATTATGCTGTCAAAGGGACTACTTATCAGATGGTTTATTAGTCTATTTTTCCCAGGAAGCCTGAAATAACAAGTTCTGCCTAGAAACCTAGAACACAAAGGAAGCTTCAGGTTGGTAATTTATGTCTCACCAAGAGATAATACATGATTTTAAACGTGATATATAGTAAACATCTGGTTCTGGACAAGCAGGTAAATTAAGATAGTGCAAGATTGCAGATTAAATCACACTATTTCTATGAACATTAATTATCTAATCAAGTTCACTAATGAAAGCAGTTATTAGATCATTTGCTCCTTTAAACATGTGTTCAACCCATTTCTCTACTAACAGCCACCTCCTTCTTCCCCAGTACTCACCACCCCTTTCAGCTAAATGCATTGACATTCCCATAAAAAAAAAAAAAAAAAATTATTTTACCAGAACATCCTGTGCAAAGCATCTTCCACAAGTTGGACAAGGAACCAGATCTTGACTTTGGGCAGCTGTATAAAATTCAAACCATGCAAGAGACTCAGTTACACAGTATAGGACGGCTTGACTACCAGAGTCAGCATTTGGACTGCACCCTTGCTGAAATAGTATTTTGTTGTCAGAAAGGGACGTCTATAGTCACATGCCAGGGCTCCCTTTTGCAGAACTACTTTATTTATCTTGCCCCTATGAAGCACAAGCTCTCCTTTAACTACGATGGACAGCTTTTTGTTTTATTTATTTTACACGAGTGCCCAGGTACGTCCTTTCACAACATCACAGCTGGGCGAGATGACGGAAGAGTACTCAAAGTCACCGCTGCCTAAACCCAGGGAGGGGGGCTAGAAAGCAAGAGCAGGCGATCTGCACCCACATTTATTCCATTTCATTTGTAAGTCATCAGGAGCTAGCTCAGGGTAAACCATTGCTATTTGAGAAAGTAGCAGGTGGCACACTAAATGTGACACAATCTTCATTCTTAAGACAGAACGTTTCCATGACGTGCTAAACAGCAAAGGTGATCCTACTTTGTGGATGTCAAATTTCTGGGGATTTTGTTTTTAAATCAGTAATTTTTTTTAAAAAATAGGGTTTTAAGTTACTTGGAAAGTAGTTTCAAGCCTTTCTGACTGCAATGGTAATCACATACTCTCATTTCAGAGCAGGGGCATTACTTGTATTAAACTAAACCAGCTTTCAGGAAATCGAACAATAACAAAGAACCCTTTTCATGAGACTTGTAACCTACAGAGGGGAAGACTTCTCATCTAAGTGTTCCTTACCTGCTCTTGCTGAAACAAAAGAAACCCTTGTCTTGCTGAGCAGAAGCAGATGTGCGACTGCTTTTGTTTCTTACCTTTTCTTTCAGATTTTACCATACTCCATGGCACAGTTAAGGTTACTACAGTGTTTCATTGATTACAAGTACAGAGGAACAAAGCAATTGTCTAACCTCTTAATTCTATTGCCTCTGTTTAAATGTCTTTCCACTTTTGTTCCCAAGCAACATCTTTCTGTGTGTCTCCGCTCAGTCTGGACTATACTTTTCCTTTCAAGCATCTTCCTCTGCCTCCCCCATCTCTTATTCTTTTTTCATCCTCTCAAAGTTTTGACAGACACAGTTTTTGGGGTTTTTTTGTTTTGTTTTGTTTTGGGTTTAAGGGATTTACATACAAGCACAGTATCACTGAATCAGCAATGAGAAGTCAGGAAAAAGGACAATTTGCCACAGATTAGTTACTTCAGACATGTACAACAGCAGATGAGTTAAGGACTAGTAAAGAACACGTGCACTGTCTTTAGTAAAAGATTTTCAGTTTCAGTAAATCATGTTCCACCCAAACCACTGAACAGCATCTGTTACTCACTTGTTCCATTTAACTTCTTTCCTGGTATCTGACTCATCTCAACATAATGGTTTCTCAAAGTTCCTCTTCTGCACTGTTGTCGGGAGTCAGGAGGACGAGGTGTTCAGTCTTCGCTACTCAAAAGCTCACACTTCAAGTTACCATGCATCAGCAACTACATAATTAACAATTATGACACAGGCAGACCCTGCTTAGGCCTGTGAAACGTATGAAAACTAGTACAGACATCAGCTAAATGAAAACCCTGAAACTTGTTCTAATTTTACAGACAATTTCTGGTCTGATTTGGTTAAGAGAAACTCTTGAACAATTTTGGAAAATGAAGGCTTAATCTAGATGTGAATACTGTATTGACACTTCAGTTTTCTGAGCAGCGATCAAGAGACTCATAGACTTAAATGCCTGTTTATTCCCTTCTCCCAAAACCATGTACAAGTACTTTCAATTGTTTCTGTACATTAAAAGGCCTCATCAGGCCTACTGTTAGCTTGTGTCCATCTAGTATTCACAAAACTATATAAGGAATATTTAAAATGCTTTGACTTTAGCAGTGTAGTGTAGTAGTAGTGTGTTGGTTACTGTGCTCCTTACCAGTAAAATGGTTAACTTTTCACCTAAAGGCAGAAGATTGCTCAGTCTATAGTCCTAAAGACCTAAAGCTGAGGGTTTCTTAGGAATACAGAAGGATTCAGAAGGACTGACTACAAACCCTGTTCACTTCATTCACATGCACAGTACAGAAATTTAAGATCACACCAAGCCTAGGGATACTGGAGCTCTGCTCATCTTCAGAAAGTCAGTGCAACAACTGCAGTGGGTCATAAGTTTGTATTTCAATGAAACCAAACTGAATGCAAGACCTGAAGAATATTATTTCAAGAAAATCAAGACAACGGCTATCTGCAACATACAGTGTTTTCCTAAGAACCAGCTGTTTTGTTTGCCATGCTAGAAAGGACTGAGTCCTTTCAGCAAAGCTGATTACAACTGCAACAGTAACGGTCATTGACTACTGCAACTGCAACACTTGTTGCGACAGATTTTATTTGCGAAGAAATGTGAAACTCAGGTGAGGTAACAGGGATGTCTAGCTACACAACAGCTTTTCAGACACCTCTGTTTACAAAATGTCATTTCACATCTTTCGTAACAGTACCTGAACAATAAATAACCAACCCAGAAAAGAACTAAGGAGTGGGTGAAAACTCCTTGACTTACAAAACTGCTATATCAAGGAACTATATTTAACCATCAGGGAGAGACAACATAAATGGATATATTGCTTTGTAAACTGAAATAATTTAATAGAAGAATCTAATCAGATTAAATCTGTAGGATTCTGCTGATTTGATGAATACATTCAACAAATATATATATAAAAAACTTTGTCCAGTCATAGCTTGTAAGAAAAATATTTTTTTATCATTTTAATACATTTCTACTGTAATGAAACTTTCCAACAGTTGCCATGGGACTCATGACAGAAAAGACATCACTAATACATTGTTTTATATATAACTTCAGTTCAGAAGGAATGACAAGTTACCGTTCTTGTTACAGTAGCATCTGAATAACCCCCTTTGAGCATGACTGGCAAAGCTATGAGTTAGCAGTTCCCTTCTCAATACAAATGAAAACTTAAGGATGTTTCCACAGTTAAGTTCCTCAGATTTGTCAAGACAGCTTCAGTCCTTGAACATTTTGTTTCAGATTGAGCAACTCTTTTTCTTGCCTTGTTTTCTCCAATTTGAAGGCTAGCTTGTTGGCTTTCTTCTCCATTCGGCGTTCCTGTGCATAAGAATAATTACAAATTTAATATGCAAAAAGAAACAATTCTAATTAACAGTTCTAGATCATGAAAACAACTACAATGTGGACAATAATATTATTTATGGCACTAATTATTAGTAGTCCAATTAATATATGTACCACCAGGATTATCATCTTTAATTAGCTGAAGCTTCTTATATGCTGCCAATTTCTGTTCCTAAACAAAACAACTAGTATATCATTGTGGCCAATTAGATTCTCCACATTTCTTTCCGAAACATCGTAACTGTTTTCTGTGCTTCCCTAGATAATAAGGAAATATGAGGGCTCCTTTTGAAGTTATACATGTAGTAGTGGCCACAATAACAGACCAATATTTCCATACCGGAAATCAGGATGACAAAATTATGATGATAAATTTCTTTCCAGTAGTTTTTTTTTTAAAGAAGCAATAATTAGTTCTTTGGGACCAGCAAGTTTTTCCCCATTAATTTCCAGACACAAGAACAAATGAGCATTAAAAAAAAGTTTGTAAGACAGAATTCAGATAGTATCATGTTTTTCCAGTGTTTTATTTAAAATAAGGCATACCTTTCGCTCCTCTTTTATTGCCTGTTTTCTAGCTTTGCGCTCCTCTTTGCTCTCGTCTTTGGAGCGGGGCTGAGTTGATGCTCTTGGCAGGTCACTGTCATTAATCATTTGCATGCGTTCAATCTGCTTAGCAGTAAGACCTTTCTGAGGCAAGATATGTAGGGGAATTCCAGTCTTCTGAGAAATTTTTATTGGTTTGGGCTGAAATAGAAAGCACGTATGTATTAACGGTCCCTCGCTTTCTCTCCAAGAAGAGCACATCGCACTGCTTTATCAGTATAAAAATATTAGATTCGATTTAACAGTAATAAACATAAGTTCCCTCATACTATTTTCTTCCCTCAGAAAAACGCACATTAATCTCAAACTAAGAAATCAAACACACCTGTGAGAAGAATCTGGCCTCCCAGAACAAGAAAAAAGTTTCTCCCTTTTATTTAAATACTACTGGGAAAAAAAGGAACTTAAGTAGGCATTTAATACTCCTTTGTAAGCTTTCAAGAAAAAGGTTTCCTTTCAAAATCTCACACATTTGGAACAACGAGCTGTGCTCTAATGACAGAGAATGTCTGGAAGGGCAACGAACTAGAATAAATTGTTTCAAACTGCAGAAGGCAAATACACACCTATTTTCAAGAAAAAACCTGATATGTGGTTGTGAGAGACAGATTACACAAAGGCATATCACAGATAACAAGAAAGTTCATTCCTTGCCCTCTACATTTCTGCCTAGCTACTACAGAAATTTTGCACTTACTCAATCTTCCTTCTAATAGAAAAAAAATATATCCAAACCCTTCTTCAGTGAAGAACTAATACCAGAAGCTAACACCCTCCCCAACCCTCTTTTCTGCTCCCTCCTTCTTTTAAAAACAGATATCAATTGAGAAAACAATCACTTTTGTCTCAAATTTTCCCAAGCCAGGTGGTTACTCAGAGTAAGTTTAATGATTTTACCTTTGATGGCTCCTTAATAAGTGTTGGGTGATTATATAAGTTTGAATATGTACCTAGGTCACAAAGGAAAAGAAAAAAAGTAGTGAAGAAAGGCTTGCAAATAGAAATCAGGTAAATTTATTATGAATTGTACTACTACTTAGTCTTCGAAGATACAAAACTGCAAGAATTAAGTTATCCACACAAAAGCAGGAGTTTTATCTAGCAAGAATTCCTGCTGTTGTGCTCCAGAAGCATAAACCGTTTTACCTAAAGCACTGTTAGAAAAGTTCTGAGATCACCCATCATTAATTTGAAATCCTAGGAACAAACAAGCAAACTCTAAAATACTTACTCAAAATGGATTCACAATCCCACTTTTCTTTTGGTTCCTCAATAACTACAGCTACTATTTCTTCCTTTTCTTCCTCACTTTCTTCATTCACAGCAGAATCTAAATCTTCACAGGGTTCAAGAGCATCCAATTTCACACAACTTTGAAGTACAGAGAAGGAAAAAAATAAGGTTTATCTTTTCTCGAAAATATCTAATTATGTAAATCCAGTCTTCCCTCAGTAAAACTCCAAAACAAAGAAAGCTATTCCTAGTGAAACTTGCAGCAAAAATAAGTTTCCTTAAGTAAACACCCCCAAAATAAACCAAAATATTAGGACAAGAGACATAGTTGACAAAAGAAGTATTTCTGCATCTCAAAATTATGTGGCACCAAAATTTGTGACTGAAGGGCAGGAGGTGAAGAGGATATACTTTTTAGCATGTAAGCAAGGCAGCTCTAGAGGTGACTATGTGCTCTGCTACTGACCAGTCATCTTTCACTACAAGGGACACATTACCATATCTTTCAATCAGGAAACACAAGACTAATGTGAGAACATTTAACCATTTAACTTTGGGATAACATCACCTGCTTTAAGACAAAGTGAATATACTGTGGAAATGCAGTTTTACATTGACACGGGGTTGCTTTATAAGCACTAATTTTCGCAGTACCCATGCAACAGTCACCTGCGAGTTTATTGTCATGTAACTAGGAATACAGTGGAATCGGCTGCATACCAGCAGGACAGAATACACTTGGTTACAGAGTCCGTTAAAAACAAAAGTAAAGGTATAAGGAGAAAAGTAAGTTACACTAAAAAGGGAAAGGAAGAATGCCTCTAGATATTACTTACACTAAATTCAGTACAATTATACAAAAGAAGCATAATCTCACAAACCAACAAAATGCCTCCACCAAATTTTATCATCTTATAAGCTAAGACTGACATTCAGTGACATAAAAAAAAAATGGTTAATACTTGTACATAGCTGCTTTTATAGTGGGATGTAATCTTTGAGTACATGAACGGGAAACAACATACCCAAACTTTTAACATAAACACAGGATTACATAACTACTCATGTGAAGCAGTACTTCTGGGAATACATACTACTTTGCTTTCTCTTTGTAGTAATCGTTCAGGACTTCCTGCAACCGAGCATTGTCTGTGTTAATATAGCCTTCTAACTCCACATTATCCAAGGCTCCAATTTCATCTTCATCAAATTGTTCAAAAAACTAAAATAAAGAAGTCAGTGTCTGTAATTAGATCGCATTTGTCGTGCAACTTCATGACAGCTTAAAGAAGATCTACACATTGCTTTCTATTTGCCCCTTTTTTCCTCTCCCCTCTCATTTGCTGAACAACTGCCAAACACATCTGCAGTAGAATTTCCTCCTTACTGTCAGGATTCTTTCAGCATGGGAGCCACAAAGTTATCTTTTAATAATATATGTCAGCTTCTGGAAAATATTTCTTATTCTGATGCATTATTTCAATCTGTACATTAAAAAGCCTGTCACTGCTCAGGACAATAGTTACACCGTATTTCCACTGCTCTGACATCACTTCATGAATGTAAACTTGGCACAGTGGGGAGGAAGGGTGAGTGAGTCTTTACCAGGCACTTGTACATGATTCGCTGCGTCGAACTGAGCCTCTCAGTCAAAAGTGTAACACCAACTATGAATGCTCATTATAGTGATTGGAATAATTTTGTTTAACTATATCAGTGTTAGGCCTTTTAATAGCAATTAACACTATAACCTATGTAATACAAGCCAATACAATAGTGCACACAATATTAAATGTGGAATATGTGCAAAGAACAGCTGTTTGATGCCCTGACTACTGAAGGCAGTAAGAATTTGCACAGCCGTACAGGACACCACTTTATGAGATGAATCAAATGACAAAGAAGCATTTAACACCCTTATGTTTAACAGTTACATTCTCCAGCTGCCTCACCTTCTCAAATCTGTCATCCAACAGGGTTAACTGCTCATTCCTTCTCATTACTGAAGATGTCATAGAATATTCTGTGAAACGACTCCTGGTTTCTTCTTGCATAAAAAGAAATTCTTTTGTCTCTCCATTAACCCCATCATCTGATAAAGGACCTTCTGAGTCATAGTCTTTATCATTACTGTAACTGTCCTTTTCATCACTATCATCCTCCACATCTTCCCATTCATCTTCATCCTCAGCACCTGATCCCCTGAACAGAAGTATAAAACAGTTTTAGAATAACACACGGACCTTTCCACAGCTCTGACCAATGTTGAGTTATCTGAAACAATTCGGCAATAATAGATTTAAATCTTGAGAGGCAAAGATAAAAAATGATTATTTTCAAGCCAGTAAAAGAAAAACAAGGTTAGCAGTAACGGTAGCACAATACTACTTCTGTTTGAAAGCTGAAAACTTTTCTGTTAACTCTTGGATCACACATCTGTGAACTGAGAGTGAGGTTACATTTACATTCAGCTATATGTGTCAAAGTAGAAAAAGAAAAATACTAGCTGTATTCTTGAATATTAAAACTAGCAAAATTTCTCATTCTTCATAGAATGATGAGAACGACAACAAAACCTAAAGAAGTAATATCCAGTGGGATACCACACGATGCATTTGTAAATGTTCTGGAAACACACATTAGCCTTCATCAATATTATTACTGATGTATTTTAAACGTGATAGAAGGCAATGTTTTAAATGGTTCAAGAATCCCATTGTTCCATATATTGTATCTGTAAACAAATACATATAATCCATGAGCTCAAAGTAACAAATGAAACCCATCTAACCCACATAACACAAGGTAATACTTTTTTTCTTTTAACACACCGAAGTATTCAATTTGAAATCTGAAACCATTCTTGCTTCCTACAACAATACATGAAACAAAAACCAGCATCATTCCTATTCACATATGACGACCAGTTCTACAAAGCTCTGTGTACCCTTTCTGTGGTTCATTTGCTTGTAGAACAAAATCATCTTCCAGGATATTTTCTGGATTGTCAAAGTCAAAATCATCATCAAGAGCTGCAACAATATCAGGGTCAAAATCTAGCCGTGGTCCTAGAAAGTTAAAAAACCCCAAAAGATAAATACGTAAGTTTCTCTGACATTATGAAGCTACTTTCCTGGATAAAAACCAATCCAACTAGACTGGTAATTTGCACTAAGGAAAGACTAAACCTAAGAACCACAAAATTCCTCAATAATATTTGTAGATTTGACACAAGCCAGGGTAAGTCACAAGCCTCTTGTAAATTTTCCTCATCCAGAAAAGAACATTCCCCAGAGGTCTGAAGCTTCCATAAACTTATTTTAATATATTTTACTTAGAATATTGTAGAAGAAAAAATATCCAAGTTAAAGTACTGTACAATCACCTGCCAACCCTAGCTCTCACCCCCTAAAATTCCCTACATTACAAAAGGTCAGGAAGTGTTTCTCTATTGCAATTAACACAAGTGTCTTCAGCAACCTTCTGACAGGACAGAGAGAACTACCACAATTACCTCCTGTTATAAAATATTAAGATAGCTGTAAAGTGAATGTTCAGCGCAAGTACAGATACATAACAAAAGCGTACTTACAGCATGTAACACTGAAATAATACTAATGAAGGGAAGTAAACACCACTCAGCATTTGAAAAGAAATTTTGAGAGTGAAAATCCAGTTCCAGACTTGGACTCAAACAGATGGAGTAAATAAATCAACAGTATTATCTACAGTTTGTCTGCGTTATTAGTTTATATTTGCTACACAATAGTAAGAAGTCATGGATTCCACCCCCTCAAGCAAAGCTAAAGTGCTATTATTAGTGAATCACAGAAATAGGTCTCAAATTGAAACATAGCTCTCTTATAGAGCATTCTTCATGTCAGCCACTGAGCAGGTTCTAAACCAAAACTAATATGACACTGTAATCGAAACCAGAATTACCATCTAGTACCTAGATGGCAACTCACGTTACAGAAAGGTAAAAGATTTAATGATACCTGAAACAGGAGCAGCTTTATTTAACAAGCCCACATCCTCTTCAAACTCTGTGGCAAATACTGAGGAAGGCAATTTAATAGATGGAGCCTTAGAAAAGAAACAAAAAATCAACATCACAATATACTACTGTCCTGGTTTCGGCTGGGATAGAGTTAATTTTCTTACTAGTAGCAGGCATAGTGCTGTGTTTTGGATTTAGTAGGAGAAGAATGTTGATAACACACTGATGTTTTTAGTTGTTGCTAAGTCCTGCTTATGCTAGTCAAGGACTTGTCAGCTTCCCATGCTCTGCCAGGGGCACAAGAAACTGGGAGGGGGCACAGCCAGAATAGTTGATCCAAACTGACCAAAGGGCTATTCCATACCATATGACGTCATGCTCAGTATATAAACTGGGGCGGGTTGGCCGGGGAGCAGCGATCGCTGCTCGGGAACTGCCTGGGTATCGGTCAGTGGGTGGTGAGCAATTGCATTGTGCATCACTTGCTTTGTATATTGTTATTATTATTATCATTACTATATTGTTATTATTATCATTACTATTTTACTTTATTTCAATTATTAAACTGTTCTTATCTCAACCCAGGAGTGTTTCTCACTCTTACTCCTCCAATTCCCTCCCCCATCCCATCGGGGTAGGGGGAGTGAGCAAGTGGCTGCGTGGTGCTTAGTTGCTGGCTGGGGCTAAACCACGACAACTACTTCTCAGTTTCTCATTTGAGCTCACATTAACAAAAATGTGCAGATAATTGCGTGACCAAAAGAAACCCTGTTGAGTGCTACTTAAAATATTTAAGACAAGCGCTACTTTAGTGGTGGCAAATTTTCAAAGTTATGCAATAAAATCTAGGTAAAGTGTTAGAAGCGCTAATTCTCATGTCAATATTCTCCAGGTACAGAGACAGTATTTTTGCATGTCTGAAGCTTTTTAGAGAATGGTTGTACAGGAGGCATAATGAAATCTATTTTTTTGTTTGTTTGTTTTGGAGAACACCAACATGCATTTGAAATTACCCCTTTATTGAACGGCTTATTAAAAGCTTACTAACATGCACATCTAAAATAACTTTAAATCTTATGCAGTATCACCAAACTGTACCTCAAAGGTATTTCTGACTAAGAACATCAGTTTCGACTAAAATTACAGTATTTTGTTAAACCAAACTCCCTCAATTAAAAGTGACTGACTGGCAATTGCATACTTCATTGCTTGAAATTACTTATTGATTTTCCATTCCAACATGATCTAGCATCAAGAAATTCTACAAAGTTATGCCAGCAATTGAAAAGTTTGTTTTTATTCCCTCCGGGTTCTGTTACATTCCACTTTAAAAACATGGTGTACTGGTAATACAATCTGGTATATTCATAACTCCCAGAGCATTCAAAAGTCCTAAAAATCTTAAAAACAAATGCCAACCCCATAAAAACACATGACTTGTTAAATAAATACTTTTGTAAGCCACCTCTGTCAAGAAAAGCTTGTCATGGGTACACAAAGTGTTTTAACACTGCGCTAGCAAAATACTGTTCATTAATAAACTTTGGCTTGTCAACTTCTGGTTTTACTTGTAGGGAAGTCTGATTGCGGGTCAAAAGGATCCTATATATATACATATAGCTCACAGTCACAATAACACTTGTTGAATATGGTTAATGTGTCTACAAGATGCTAAACGCCAAAGAACAGTATAAGATTATTATTAACAAAAATAGTACTTACTGGAACTCGCTGAATTTCATCTTCTATGTACCCCTCACTTGTGACAACAATTCTGCTTTGCTGTCCACGCACAGAAGGGACAAGCTCAGAGGGACCAGAGGCTTCTTTTAGATGCTGCAAATAGTCATAGTCATCATCAAAGAAGACTCCATACTTCCGCTGCTCTTCCCTCCTTTGTTCCTCATGCCCCTTGGAATTGTAAAAAGAAATACATTTAGTTACTTAAGTCCATTTAAAACTTATTAGCAAAAAGAAGAGTAACATATCTATTGAGAATGCCCGAAAACTGAAGTCCTCGTAGTCCTCTCTCCACTCATTACCCTAGCGCACGGCCAATCCAGTTAGAATGTTGTAACCATCTGGTTCAGTGTTCAGGTGCTGTCTGAGCAGGACCTTAAACAACTTTTGCATAAGCAGCACAACTTACAAAGCCTGTTTTTTCAGGGTGGGTCAGGCAATCTTTGTTGTTGTTTTTTTAATACATTTATATCCCTAATGCCAGTGAGTCATCCTTCAACCCATCAGGTAGTAACTCACGACTATCAAATTCCCTACAATATCCCTTTCTTTTTAATAAGCTGGACTAAAAACTAGCCTCTCTCAGGCTATGTTTTTGAATGGTATGATTGCATACCCACTTTTCTCTCCTGCAGCACTTCTTATCCGAATGAACCTCAATATTAAAAACGAGTATTTACTTTCTGTGTAGGCAGCAGAACTCTCTGGGGTGCGGTATCATCAGCAGCAAGTGGATCCCTCTGACTTCTGTGCACTAAGTGAAATGTTACTGCTTTCTTCTTCTCTATGAATGGTTTCTTTTTCTTGTGAGGCTGCAAAAGGACATTTGGTTAATCATCAAAAAAAAAAAAAAAAAAAAAAGAAATATTAAATGCACCTAAAAAGAATCTTTTGTCTGGAGCATGCTACTGTATTCCTTTTAAGGCAATGACTTATAAAGACATACTTAGAGACAAAGCAAAAAGAGACTAGTGGTAGCTTAACTCTTCTTACCACATGCACAAGAGCCATTTCATATGTTCTAATAGCATATGCAGCTGTACACAGCTGCAAAATGGCAATACATGGGTACAATAAATACTTGATTATAGCATGTACATGTTAACACATAATCCTAGAGAGGAATTTTTAAGTAACTACTTTCTAAATCCCGGGTCAAAGCTGAAACAAACTTCATCCAAGAAACACAGGAAACTGACATAAGGAAATTCATCTAGACACACCCAGCTTCTTGAAAATTGATTAGGCAGCTGTTCCTACACCAGTAATTCAATATCAACCATGAAAACTGTCAAACGCAGCATTATGCAGCCATAGCTCTAACATCAAAAATATATCTACATTCTGGATCAACAAAATCTGAAGTATTCTTAACTGGGTGAAAGCCTTTTCTACAAGTTAGCACATCTGACTTGGGGAAATATTTTTATCAAAATTTCCAGCTTTACTTACCTACCAAAATGTGTTAATAGCAAATACATGCAACTTGGAAACTGCTCTATGGATCTAACCTATCTTCTTTACCTGGTAACTTTAAGGGTACAAAATTACGCAGCATATCATATCGAAGTTCAGAGCGTATCACCTGCCACCATACGTTTCGAGTTAAAAACCCCACGCTGCGCTTTAAAGTCTTATGCTTGGAGGAACCATAAAAGGAAATACAGTGTTTTTGGAAGCAGGCAACGCGCTGCCCCTACGCACAATCTTGCCGGTGGCTGACGGTACAAGCCAGGTGGTTGTAACACAGCGACGCCGCACGACGCCGAGCAGGAAAGCCCCCGCCCGCCCCTCACGGTGGCTTCCCGGCACAGACCTCGGGCCGCCGCGCTAGGCCGGGACGCGCCTCAGCCGCTCCCTCAGCGCGGCCTCTCCCTCCCCGGCCCGACTCCCCCCTCGCCGCCGCCGCCGCCGCCGCCACCACCACCTCCCGCTCCCCGTCGCAGGCCCGGGGCTACCGGGGCAGGCCCCTCAGGCCGGGCCGGGGAAAGCTCCCGGAGAGCCCAGGCGGCAGAGCGGCCCACCGGGCCGTTCCTCCCCTCCAAACCGCGCTACGGAAAGGGCCCGATTTCAACCCCCAAAGGCTGGGGGAGAGCGGACCAGGCGCCAGAGTTACGGCGAGCGGCTCGTCGTTCCCCCCGCCGCTCCTCACCATGGCGCCAGGGCAGGCCGGGCAGCGCGCGCTGCCCGCCGGCGCGGGGAGCCGCTACGGCCGCTGCCGGCAGCCTCGCTCCTGCTCGCGCTCACGCGGGCCGGCCGTCAGCACCGCCGAGCTGCGGCCTCCATCTTGGGATAAACCAGTGAGCGACGGGGGGGAGGCGACAGGCTCCCACTGTGGGCGGTTTGTTTGGGTTTTTTCCCCCCCAGTAACAACAACAACAACAACGATGAGAGTTTTCCCAGACTTAAATAGCACTTTAATAAAAGACAGGCTCCGTGAACGCCAGCAGGGTACTTTTCCACCCACCCTTCGCAGACATATTTTCGACCTTCTCCCCCCAAATTTGTGGAGAATGGTTCCGCTCGCCAGCGGGCCGCAGCGGCAGCGCACGCGGGAGCAGGCCAAAGGGCAGCGCGCGTGCGCAGTGGCCGCGCCGTCGCTCGCATTCATACGTACGCGTTCGTATTAACAGTGGTTTCTCGTATGAATCCTTATTTCTTGTGATGTGACACTCTAGCTGTATAAATTGCACCGATGCCATGCAGCGTGCCTGTGCGCAAACACGGGCATACGCGATCCTTGCTAAGGGGATGGGTGGGTGGGTGTGTGTGTGTGTGTGTGTGTGAAGTATGCTTGGTATTTGGGGAATGTGGTGCAAAACCCTTTTATTACATTTCAGAAAAAGTGTAAAACACAGAAAGGAGCAGTTTCTTCCGTGTGCATATAAACAATAACAACTATGGAAAGGTTGTGACTGAATATTAAAGAATTATCCACATATTATGTGTGTATATGTACACATCTAAATACGTATGTATGTGTAGACCTTAAAATACTAGCTTTAATCGTATTTGATTACATGGTGGATTTCATTGCTTTTCCAGTAGGTGTCACTAAAGCTCCAAAAAAGCCCCGATTTTCAGTCTTGTGGCTCTTGTTTTCTGAAGTCTTGCATCTTTACCATCAAGTTTCATCACATCACTCTCATGGAAGCGTGCAAACTACTCGGATCTGCTCCATCGGTTGAAATGACTCCTGTACTCGGAGGATTCAGATTATGCCTGCCTATATCCGCACAAAGGCTAGAGCTTTCTTTCCTCTTGCTCCCTAAAAGTACGTGTTGAGTATCTTGTTGCTGTCAGCCATCCGAAGGTTGTAGTACACGCCTCGTGGTACAGGAAGGTCAGCAACCCTTTGACTGCATGCCATGAATGGGTTTTTCAGGACTGCACCTAACAGGAGTAACTCCTTTCCTATAGTATGTCAATACTGCAAACCCTGTGACAGGTGGAATAGCAGAGCTACCTTTTTACAAGGTAATTAAGAGCAGAATCACCCAGCTGTTAAAAATACTGTGCTTAGCATTTATCTGTGGGATAACCAAGTAGATTAGATTACTTCTTGTTGCTTCCAGGTCCCTGAGGTAGCTCTGGCATCCATAGAAGTGCAATGTACTTGTACGTAGACTTGGTAACAGGATTACACCTGGCAATCTCCTGTGCCTGGTGACCCCCTATCTAATAGTGGCAGTACTGTCATTCCATATACCCCAAATCTGGTCTAGGAGTATCATGTCAGTCTGGAAGTGGGAAAAACGAGCTTTTGCTCTCAGCTCTGTTGCTAATCACCTTTAATATGTGTAAGTTAAATTAACCTGTTCGGTTGTTTAAGTCTCAGGGTTTTCTGTCTTGCTTTAACTCATATCCCCACCCTGTATTTCCTGTTTAGATTGTAAGCATTTAGGGGGAAGGACCTGTATTATATGTTCACACTGTGATTAAAACAACAGGCTCCCTTATCACGGAAGATTGATAATGTATGCCAACAGTAATACATCTGGAGATTAGTTTTAAGATTGAGGGATTAGCAATAATAGGCACCATATTGCCTCCTTTGTTGATACCTAAGGGTGAGTCATCTTCCAACTGATTTATGATATATCAAAATTCAAAATTTAGTATCACGTGTATGTGAAATGTGGATGAGAGAGTCTCTCATATGGAGACCCCACTTAAGCTTCTAATTTCATCTAAGCTTTACAAGGCCATCCAACCCACTGTACTCTCTCATTGTGTTCTCTGCTGAGACACCTTGCAGTTTAAACTCAACAAAGAGCATCTACAGAGACCGAGGGGAAAAGCGCTCAGGTCACTAATCACTTCTTTTACGCTTATGGAAGAAGAATTGTCAGTATTGGAACAGTCTCACTGTTGAGGCAGCCACTTGAAAAATAATATGCTGGAAGCATGCATTTCCTTAACATGATCAACAATTTGCCTTCCATGTGAGGAAATTTATGCTAATAATTTTTCTCTTTGTTCTTGCAAAGCAGAAGTTATTACAAAATAATTAAAAAGTAAAAGTTACTGTCAGTCACTTTGTAATGTTGAAAGATTGGCAGACGTACTGCAGACTAGGTTGAACCCTCAGCTGTGCAGATCAGTTCTTGTCCATGTGCAGTAGGTGTGATTCTGGTGCAAATCTGCTGTCAATGAAGTTATTCCACCAAAACTAGTGAAAACCACTTCTTGCTGATTAAAAAACAATTAGGAAACTGGGAGCATAAATTAGGTCTCTGAACCATTGAGCTACAACACTAACTTTGTATTTTTAAAATAACTATCAGCACTTTGAACACACCTCTGCATGAATACACCATCCACAAGGAGAGATACCAGCTATGTTTGAAGGACTCCCAAAATTCAAAGGAAGGTTTCAGGAACTTACCTTCATTTCATTTCCATGCAGAGGGACTTTTAATTCAGTCTCTAGGGCTACTTTCCAACAAATAACTGCTCTCTGAAGTTAACTCCATTATACACGCACATGTACTTGCCAGAGATTCAAGAACAAAATACTTTCTGTAAAGATTTTCTGAACAATTTTATTGAGGTAATTTTCTTCATTTTGTATCTCTATATATATTCATTGATATATATCTATCATTCAAAGAGCTAAACAGTTGTCTAAGGCACTTGGAACTGTGCACAACACAGTATCCTACAGTACTATACAACTAGGCAGCACACTTTTTTTTTTGCTTGTTAAATAAAAACACCATAAACCAAGCATAGTATGTGTACTGTATAAAAAAGATAATACATATTCTATTTTTCAGATGACAATGTTAGAATATATTTTTGTGTGTGTATAGGTATATACTACAGTACAGATAAACCCCCAAGCAGCAGCTATCATTAATTTGTAACAATTCCAGTTATTTACATTCACAGATATCAATACCCCTGTGTAAAATGCAGTATCAGACCAGCCACTTCTTAAAGCTATCATATTCAGTCATTCTAAGTCAAGCTGCTAAAATACAAGTAAATGCATTCATTTTATAATTGTTATGTAAAATACACACTGCATGAGCTGAAAAGTTATCAATATGATTCTCCACATCTTTTGAAAGTCATTAAACATGTGGAAAGTACATTTTAAAATGCCAGCAATTCTAAGCTGATAATGTTTCTGATACCTTTTTTGTAGTTATCAATAACCATCCAGCATGAAGGGCAGTGGGGAGCCAAGTCTTGAATTTTGTTTGCCTTGCTTTACTTGTAAATAGGAACATTTAGTGAAATTCAAGCAAGTTACTTTGAGCGTGATTTCTTTCTATTTTTAATCAAATTAATAAAAACAATAGAGACGAAGAACTGGCCCAGTGCCTATTAGTAGGTGACACTCTCCATTATGTGCTGCAAAATTTTAATTCCAATGAATTCACATGAAAATTTCATTTCAGGTGATTGTGTCCTGCCCATAGTATATTCAGCATCTAAGAACCTCCTGGCTTTACTGGATCCTAATAAGACCCTACTGGAGCTTAACGACCTGCACCAGTGTGGATGGGTTATCAAGCCCTCCTTACTGGAGTCATGTCCAAGAGGTGTCCTTGCAGATGTGAGTGGAAGAATCATGTGCGCAAGGTTTCTTAGCACTGAGTAGTACCCTGCCGCAGCATATTGCAGCTCTGCCACAGAAATACGCATTCTTGAATGCCCAGTGTTTAAAGGTACAGTTGGGTCTATAGAGCATGACATACTAATATTGCTATGATTTACTGTTTGAGCAATTGATCCGTGAAAAGCTGGGAAGGGATGTGAACTTACTAGCTCCTGGGTGTACGGCAAGGTAGTCTGCAGCGTTCTTGCACCTCTCCTAGATTTGCAGGTTGGTTGTAAATGGAATTCTATTTCTCTTTTAGGGAGGAAAAAAAAATTCTTAAGAACTGTTTAAATGGTTGTAGGTAATTAGCATGTTCCATCTCCACACCCTTCCCACCCCTACTGATACAGCTAGATGCCCATTCAAATAAGCCGTTGATATCTTCTTGTTTCAAATCACACCAGGTAAAATAATTGTCCAAAACACAGTATTTCTTTAATTCAAAAATTTATACAAGTTTACAAATCAATATACCACCACACAAAGTAGTGAAAGGAAGAGGAGGTACGTTCAGCAACATCTTACTATGTTATAACAATGTTCAAATATGGTTAAATTTGACATAGTATTGCAAGACTTTTTTATATAAAGAATTAATGATTGAACAAGGAGAGACAGAATATCATTACTTTCTTTGTTCCTATCCAATGCAATATTTAGCTTCTAGAAAATAATGAAATATTGGTGAAATGCTGTATCTGGTTCACATGAGCTCTATTTCCATTTAAATCCTGAAACAAGATGGGAACACTGACAAAGTGAAACAAGATCTTACTAATCATTAAAGTCAATAAATAGAAAGCTGTCAAAATATTAGAGTGAAATATGTTATTTTTACTCCATCTCTCCTTTTCTCTATATAGCTACACTTCCATGAGGTTTTTTTCAGATTTCTGTTAAATAGAAGCTTTAAGCTATTCTGGGGAATTTACTTTGCATTTTATTTGATCCTCAAAATATTTAAGTATTTTAATATCAACCTAACACAAACTTTCAGAATTGCCTTTTTTTTGTTGCTGTTCATCAAAAGCTAGGTCCCAGCAGTGAGCATTGCACTGAGCTTTGTACAATAAGAATCATAAAGATAGCAACAGTAATGGAGCTAAATATGGGAGCTCCTAAAGGCAGGAGGCAAATTTATTCTGTTTTTCACCCTGAGTATGTCTTTATTTTAGTTTAGGGCAGCGGCACAGGAACTCCTTGAGATATGAATAAAAACAGATGACGTGAAAGCGTTAAAGGACACAGTTCTGGTATACCTGACAATTTAATGCAAATGTAGGTTTTTAGCTTGGTTTGCTTTATTATTAAAACGTTAACAGACATTAAGACATGGGCTCATATTCTAGTCTCTACTTAGGATGCTGGGAGCGCTCCATGCAGTCTGCCAGGTACCCAGGTGACAGCGTGGCTCGCCCTACCCCAGCTCCGACCCGCTGCCAGCTGCAGCCGATGAGGGGGTTCGGTTGATTCCCAGGCTGCCAGAGCAGATCCACCTTTTTAATCTGTGCTAGCTGGATCTTCCTTCCATTTTATGATGATATGAAATAGTGGCTCAGACTGTATTTATCATCAGGTTAAGTGACAGCTGTTTTGAAACAAGTTCTTTGACATAGCTATAGTATTACTAGTCACAAGATCTGGGTTTGAAGCATCTCCACTGGAAACAAAGCACTAATCTCACCTGGAAGGAGGGGTCTAACTTCTGTAATATCAGGGACATTTTCCTCCCTTTGTTTCACAGGTTTCATTTAGTTTTCAAGGAAAAAAAGTAAAAAAAAAAGGTCATCTCATATGGTTTTTATGTGTCAACACTGAGATTGTAGTGCCTCTCTAAGAGCTGCTCACTGTGGCCAAAGCCGAAGGTTGGGCTGCCCTGCCCCACACCACATCAGAGGTCGGTAAAGTCCACAGCAAGGGACATGCACAACTGTAGGTAAATGCTAAACCCAACAAATAAATACAATCTTGCAGACCTACAAATGGCTGTGAATACTTTCAGTGATTTTGAAGAGACACTGCTCCTGGTCCTACCTTGTTTCAAATCACTGGTCGAAATGGTATTTAGCTGAAATAATTGTTAGCATTTAGCTTAAATAATTTTTTTCGGCACTTGTTGAGTCAACACATATATCACAATTAGAGGAAATTCACGCAGACTATTTTGCATTTGAAACAATGAATTTCATTTGTAAGGACTAATATGTATTACCTGAAAGAAGAGAGAGATGAGAGACATCCTAGAACCATTTCAATTTGTTATGTGAGGAAGAAATTAGGATTTGATTAAGCATCCATTCTTCTGCACCCACAGCAACATGCTGTGATGCGTGATCCTACTGATAAATGCAATATATGAGGTCATTTCAGAAACCACTACTTCAAGCTACTCATTTTCTCTTTGTGTGAATGTCAACATCTGAGTTCATACCTGACTCTGTGGAACATAGGTATGTGCGTAAGTAAGGTTTGTCATATGTTGTGGATGACATTTAAATGATTTGTCCAACTTGATAAAAATTTACACACTGATCCTTTTTAGCCAGCTGGACTGTACTACGTGTTGCATGGAAAGTGTTATTTTTTTCTTTGCCTTTTTTACATCTTTTTATTTTTGTACTCGGGCGTTTCTCAGGACTTACTCTGATTTTTCCCTTCAAACAGGTACGCAGCACCACAGAGAGTTAGGTACATGACATGTTATTTCCAACAGGCTGTTGTAGCAACTTGAAGACATTTGAAATCATCAATAGAGACGACTGGGAGATACAGCAGAAACTGACTTCAGGCAGCTCAATAAGGTAAAGCAAACTTGCTTCACTGCACACAGCGACATACCAAAATCGTGTTATTTTTTATTGCATGGATAACACTTTACAGCTGTTGGTTTTCTGCCAGTTGATATTTAGAATATAAAAATAGTATATACAATTGTAAGTCTGTGTGTGGGTACAATACACAATGGATACTTTATAGTTCTAATTCTGCAAGTATACTGCATTTTTATGTAAGTCCCAATAAAGGCAACTCTTTTTGTCCAGTTACATAAATTTGCTTAAGCAGTTTGCTGATTTGTGGGCCAAAGAATGCATCTGATTATTTATCATCAAAATAATAAGAAATTACATAAGAAATTAAGGATTAGCTCAGCATCTCTATCCAGGCTAGTATTCTGCCTCTAGCAGTGGCTTGTAGTGAATACTTTAAAAAAACCCCAAACCCAAACCCATAAGGAGGATAGGGAAAGCCTAAGTGATACCTCACCTACATATCCTCATGTCTTATGTCAAAATGCAGCTTGAAGAAGTCTGAGCCAGAAGTTGTATCCTCATCTTTGTGTTTTGACTCTTAAACGAGAAGATGCCGCATGTCTTGCCGTTCATGCTCCAGGCCTAGTATAGAGGAATGTCTTCTTGCAAAGCCAATTCATTCACTTCATCCTAAGAGTTTAACAAGTTTTAGTTCGCTTGTGTAACCCGTACATATCCTGGCATGTCAGTGGAACTACTGTCTTATATGAAGTTTATATAGTCTGACTTTACCTTTGTCCAAGTTATTCTGCCTGTGCAACAGCTATCTTTCTACCTTTAGTATCTTGGCTGCTTTCAAATGTTTGAAAGTGATTAAGGCAACACTGAGGTCTGTTTAATTGCTCCACTTGTTTCCTTTGAAGTGAAATACTGTGTTTTATACTTCAAAGTCAACATAGTAGGCATTTATAGGATTTTGGAGACACATTTCTGAATTTGGCAACAACAACAACAAGTTTAAGCAGGAGAACTATTTATTAAGTGCAAGTTTTTAAGTTTACTCTGAAATTCTAAAAATAAAAATTAGGATTCTACCAGAATTGCTGACAAATCTTAACTCTAATAGCCTGATCATTCCTTCATGACTTAGTGCCAAAGAATACATTTTCACTGCTTCCTTGATGTCAAAGTGGTGTTCCTATATTTATAAAACGATGGGCCTCACAGAAGCTAAATTGTTTTCTGCAAATGGAATCCTAATGCCTCTTATTGATTCCTTTAAAAAAGGAAGGTGCTGCCTCCTTTCTTTGCTACAAGCATGTAGATGGTTATTTTGTTTGGTTATTGATATTTTGGGGTCCGTACGTCATTGGGTTTTTACTAAAATATAAGTGATCTTAACAGTCATATAAAGCTATCTTTTTAAAAAAAGGTTTGTCAACCTCTAAAAATAATAGAGTGCCAGCTGTTGTAGAGCACTCTCCTGTTACTAGAATTGCTCTTTACTAAAATAATCCACTCCATTTATGCAAACCTAGTCTTGTAAATATCAGTAAAGAGGGAGATCTAATTTTAGCCACCAAATTGCCTTCCTGCCTTTAGGCTGACATCTAAAACAACCACCTTCAATTTTATAAACTAAAAACATTCCACAAGAATCTATTGGAGGTTCTGAGGTAAAAATGACATCGACACAGACCTTTTATTGCCTGAAAAAGAAATACTTACACTTCATAATTAAAAACTAAACAGGGCACATAAAAGACAAAAATAAATTGTAATATGTACACACATTAGAAAGGATAAATAGCAAATATATTGTAATACTGCATTAAATGTATGCATATGTGAATTCCAGACCCCCCCAAATGTTGTGTACATTAATTCAAAGGATAAATAAATGCTAATGTAAGACAGAGAATTTCTTAGTGTAAACAATGCCACAGGCTTTTTAATAGGCCTTTGGGCCAACTTAGAAAAACCATGTATTGCCTTTCACACTCCATACCACTGAATTTTAATAGTACTGTATTCCCATATACAATCTCAAGATAGTATAAAAATTATGAATCTAAGAAGCATTCTTCACACTCAACAAAAACAGGCTGCAGACACTCTAAGGATTTTCCGTTCACTTTTACAAGACCACTGGCTGAAGACATACTGATTCTTCTGGGAGTTCTTCCTCAAAGCAGTGCAAGAGTCCTTAAACATGAGAAGTCACATTAGTAATCACTGCTCAAGCCTACTAGTAAAGACTTTTGTGCCCAATTTCAATTCTGATTTTGGATTCACACTAGCATGATGTCAAAAATGTCACCACTGCCTGCCATAGGTGAAAAAGATGATGATCCCTGTGGTTTGAATGGCAAGTGACAGGCAGCAAGGAGTGTTTCGAAACATGAAGCATTTCATTGCATTCATAGTGTCACGTTATTTGTCCTTCGAATCCTGTTATGTATTTCTGAGGATCCAGAGTATGTCAACATTAAAACCCCAAAAATATATGATTTGTTCTGTATGAATGTTCAATGTATTTTCCTGAAGCATGCTCATCGGGATTTTAAAAAAGACAGCTGAGTTACACTAAGACTAATTTCTGGCAACTGTATTTACTGGCACCAGAGAAAATTACAGTTCTTCACTAAAGTACTGATGACATGAGGACTTGTGGCTTGCTGTCTTTCTAAGACAGGCTGCGGCCACTAAAAAAATACATGCACAGTTGCTCACACTCTCTCTTTTTTTTTTTTTTTAAATAATTCCTCCCACTGGCCAAGTGCATTGTTAAGCAGTCCCATCCATTCTACTTTTCTCTGTGGACCAACAAGCAAAGTCTCTCTTCCCCCATGCTCTCAGTCCTTTTCACACTCCCCCCTCTCAGTTACCCTCAGTCACAACCCTATGAAGTCTGATGAGTTCCTGGTAGCAGGCTCTCAAGCGATTGTCTTCAGCACTTCCTGACTTGTGGAGCTCCGAAGAAGTCCACCAATTCATCCATGTGGGCTAGCCACAGAACGGTGGTTTGTCTCAACACTGACAAACACTTCATGTGGGTTCTTCTCCTAGACAAATCATTTGTCCATTGGTAAAGACGAGGGCCACATCCTTCATTAACCTCAGGGTAAGCTGTAGCACACACTCACACTCAGTCAAGTTCCAGTGCAATCTCAGGTCTTCAGGACGCAACGATTTCCCCAAAGAAAATTGTTACATGAAATACGGGATGTGGTCCAACAGTTATGGACGATGAAACCTGAAATGATAAATCATGAAAAAACTTAGAATTATATTATTGCAACTGGCAATGACACTGATCTTCATCCTGCTCTCACAGCTGTTTACTTTTGTTGCCTGAACAGAATTATTCCTCATTTTCCTGCTCTATGTGGGTTTAGAGTCAGCCCTCTTATCCCCCGCTGTCCATCTCTCTCTACTAGAAAACCAAACAGGGCTATGGCGTGGCTCAGGCGTGTCTGGTGTACGTCTGTCTGTCCATACCATTAACCTGTTCCTGTGGTCCCTGGCAGAGTTTTGCTTGGGTCAGCCAGCACTCTTCCAGATACTGCCTGGCCACGGCTGGGATTACACAGGCCAGTAGGCAGACTGGGTATAGGGGGACGTCACCCTGTTTTGGGGTGGGGGAAAGAAGTTAACTGTATGAATTCAAGCTGTGCCAAGCCTGCTGGCCTCAGGGCCAGAGAACAGTCTCCAGTCTGTTTTGTTTACCAATATAGATTTGGCCACAATTGCATTCACAATTTGGAGACACTGCCAGTAAATCAGAAAAGCTTTGCTAAGCCATAAAACCTAAATTTCTGGGTTTTAATCCTTCCGTAAAATGAAGCTAACAAAAATTTTGGATTTTTTTAAGTAAGCAATAGATTTTATAGCACTGCAGATGCTTTCTTCCTATTAACAGCAGCCAACTGTGGCACATGAAGGTCCAAATACACCTCACTATTCTTTAGACTTTTAGGTAGGGCATGTACATCACTCCAGATTGTCTGTATGATGGATAGTGAGGTGGGTTGCTCCAAAGGGTGTTGCTAGCCTTTTCTAGAATAAGTTACGAGCCTACAGCAATTGAAATTAGCTTAAATGTAAGGAATCAAAGCAAAAGGGTAAGAAGGGCACCAGATCAGGTGCTCAATGTATCTATCACGAGACTTCTAAATCTATGTTTAAATGGCTTTAAAAATACATCTATCCATGAAGTAGTAAAAGATGCAGCAACTTTACAGCACCATAGCTAATGATGCACCTAACACAGTAGACTTACATAAGTTTTTGTTTGACACATTTTCTCTTAACAGTTCCAGAGAAGAGAAAAGAAAACAAGCTACACGTTACCCCTGTAATGTGGTACAGTACAATACAGGGATGCATTTCTCATATAAAGGAGGTGTACACAAAAGCTGACATTCACAAGTATGCAGCTCATCTGCTAAGTGAGGGTACAGTGCATTGCAAGAAAGACACAGGGTTTTTGTATTTGTGTAGAACAACAATATATTGGACTACATATAGCATTTCCATTAGAAGCATGATATAAACATATATATAAAAACTATATATAAATATATATTTTATATATATATATATATATATATATATATATAAAAATCTACTAATATCCTCTTCCCAAACTTTCATTTATTTATTTTTAGAGATTCAACTTCTTGGATTCTGTTATGAAATAACAGAAGGAATCAGTCTAAATTACTAGGAGTAGAAAAACAGTTCAACTGACCGTTGTTACAATAAATGATGAACAATGAAAACCAGCATTTTTTCTTTCCCAAGTTTAGTATCAAATTAACAATTCAAAGATATTGTAAATACTGACGGTAATATTAAAGCATCTTATATTGAATATGTAGTAATATAAGAAACTATATGCTACAAGCTATTTTTGTTTAATAAGCAGCTTCCTTGTTGTCTCATTCTGTCACAGAACTTCATGAATAAGCCTTTGATAACCAGCTGCCAATGCAAGTGCCTTTTGGTTTCTATTATCTCAGTGATCTCCTTGAAAAATTAAAAGATGAGTAATTCATTCTCTGGCTAGAGACTTTTGTCTTACAGTTTTCTTAAAACAAATCATTTCTGTTGTATCAATCCAAATGTAGTGGTGAGCTACATAATTTTTAATGAGCGGTCCTGGAGGAAATGGAGTCTCTTTTTATTTTCAAAATTGCAATTGACTTAAAACATCCGCATCTAATTCTGCTCTTAATTAGCTTTTTCTAGTGTTACTCTGCTGGCTTTTGTGCAGTGGCTCCACAACATGACCAGTGAAAAAAACAGAGGATGGAGAGGGAACAGAGAGAGCTTGATTTCCCTCAGGTTGAAATTCTTCCAGGACCCTACAGAATCATTGCCTATATTTATCACAATTTGGCTGTGCCTATTTTTTACTCCATTTTCCAAGGCCCTCCTCAAAAAAAAATTTCACTTTTTAACTGGTTTGTCACTCCACTGGATCTCTCAGACTTTTGGTTCAGCTTTCAAGAATCCAATTGTAATCAGTCTCAACTGTTTTCAATTCTCGTGAAAAAATATCCAATTCTTTTTGTATGACTCATGCCTATCTGTATTTATGCTTCTATATTGCAATACAACTCAAAAAAATGTAACAACATAAGCAGGGGATTGCACTCCATCTCTCTCAGCACACAGCCAGGTTTCTATTCCTGCTCATTTTCCTTCTCTCCCTTAGGATGTCCATTTTTAAAAAGTAGTATTTTTATATATTCTGAAGAAGATATACTACCCACTACCTGAAAAGAAAATGACATCAGAAGCCAAATGAAAATACACAAATCCATGTTTGAAAAGGACATTTTCTAATGGTCAGAATGTGACACTACATTAAGACCCTGCCTCCTGGTTCATCTCCTGGCTTAGGTTTGCTGTCTATGAAACTGGTTTCATTTTTTAAAAATTAATTTATTCATGTTATACCTACACTGAAGTGAGTTTACAGTATTAGAAAGAAAAATCCATGTTTTGGTGAGAAAAAAGTCACTGAAGTTGTGAAATCAAGCATTGAACTAGGACCTGCCAGAAATCACCGAACACCCATCTCCCATTGTGAATTTTCCTTGTGACACTCTCTTTAATTAGAGGATTCACACTCACTTGCTTGGACCCTGAGTTTGATTAAAACAGCAGCAGGAAAAGGAAGGGACCAGTTTTGGGCAATTGTTTTTATCTGACTTAACTCTGTGTGGAAGTGAAGACAATACTACTATATATGCAATGTTGGCTGATCCTAACAGCGAGTATTGCTTGCTGGTGGCAATTTTCAGCCTTTATAACTTCAAAAAAATACTAACAGACGCTATGGTGATGGCAGAAAGTGCCTCCTTACCCCCTAGGAATAACTGCCAAATTTGAAGTCCTGCTAAAAACTGTGGACGCTTCAGAGCTCTTTAAACAATAATGTTTCAGACAACATCTTGGTGCTATCCAAAGCAGAGAACAAAACAAATCCAGATTAACACATTAGAAGTAGGAAACAGGGAATATTAGAACCTGTCTTGTTTCCTAGAAACTGCTGCCAGGAGCCTAGGTGACCCTTAGGAAGCTCCCTAAAACACTGGTGAGCTTTTCTGAAGTTCAACACATCATCTAGTTTTCACTTTACCAAATGCATCTACAAAAATGTATACTTTCATGAGGAAGGGAGTACTGCCAGAGAAGGACATCCCTGCTTTTATGCTTGAGGACTGTTAACTTCATCTGCAAGAAATGCTGAGTCCTTTCAAAGGATTATTTTTTAGATTTCCCAAACAATCTTTTTCCATGTAGCAGCTGACCCACTGCAGTCACCTTCACTGCTGTATCAGCTACCCAACTTCAGGGATGGCACCAGCAACACTGGGAATCCCAACAGAATCAGTGGTGGGATTCAGGTGGGCTTCAAGGGGACTCATGGTAGGAATCTACACAAGTCATGAGACAACTGCAGAGGACTTGCAGAGAGGGTCGCTGTCATACTCATCTCTCTGACTTACACAAGAAGAAGGGTTCACCCACCTGGTAAATTGCCGACTTTCCTCATGTACTTCCATTTCTGTGCTTTTAAATTCATTCAGTTCTTTCCGTATTGCTGCCTAATAAACAATAATGATATACGCAACCATAAGAAATATGAATCTTACAGAAAGTAGAGTCTGAGAAGAACCTGGCCCTACTCTTGCAGGCTCCCTTACAGTTCCCATTTTCCAGTCTCCCTTACTGTAATCCACCGCTCTTACACATTTCTCATCATCAACATGAATGACTTTTTTCAATTACAGCTATCTGAAGCAGTAATACACTAGAAGGACACCCAAAGCATCAACCACCAACAATAAACAAAGAAACACCAAAGCTACTGCAATGGGTGAACCAACCCCCCACCGAAATATGCCACTTGCTACAGACAAAAACGGGCAAGGGATGGGGTTACCTCAACAGTCACCTGCTGAGTATGCAACCCCGAGGGGACTGCATCTCCAGGCGCAGCCCCTGAGGAGCTGGTGATTCACGCTGCCTGCACAGGCACTGTACACACAGCAGGGGCCTTGTAGCTCCCCACTGAAGACACGAACTCGGGAATGCAAGATGAAGAGCATTTTTTTTAAGTGGAATTAGTCACTTGGTTTGATTAGTTTTATGTGAACTTAGATGAAATATTCAGACATTTCAGGCTTGTGTTTTCAGTTGGCAGATACTAAAGAACAGCAGAAATTCAGTGCACTTCGTAAATGCCTCGTTGCTTATGTTAAAAGGGTGATAAGCAATTTACTTCATCAGGTAATATATACAATTTCTGAAATATTCTAATATATACTGCAAGGGCTTTTCTTTCTATGCCATACGCTTTCCTACCTTCAGTGTGAAATGAAATGACAATTTATCCTTACTCACTCTTTTCTTTCACCATTTTAAATAAAAGCAGTATCATTTCATTACTGCCTAAAGAAATCTCATCTGGTGTGCATACCTTTCAATGCAGAGCAGACAAGCAGCATGATAAAATTATAGCATCACCAGACTGCAGTCTCATAAATGAGAACCTTCATTTTAAGCAGGGGATGGTTCCGTTCAGCCACAACAGCTTGCTTACATGAGGCTGCTGTAATAGCTAGGAAAGAACTGGCTATTTCTGAGCACCAAACCAGCAGCAAAGACACCAGAGCCCCAGCTCCGTAATATAGTTACAGTACAATTTTCTGCTCCCACTGGAATTAGAAAAATTACTTCCTTGGGGAAAAATGGGCAAGGGAGTTTCCAGGCAACCCAGGGTCTGCCTTTCTGCTGAGGCCAACAATCATGGGGATCACAGAACCAGCCTTGGGCACCTGTTCATTACAAAATGAATCGAGATTAAAACCTGCTACCCTAAAGTAGGTAGGAAACTCCAGTGGTTTTTCTACTGCAGTTTACCCTGGTTGGACCTAGGTGAAAGTGGATGTGCTGGGTGCTCTAACCTCCCACAGACTATGTGAGGACTAGAGAGTGCTCAGCACCTCCCAAAACCAACACCTACAAACACTTCACGGTACATTTTTAATATCTGCTACTTGACTTGATACAAGAGTCTCCTTTGATTGTCAGATGAGCTGGCATTAATATTAAAATTAAAATTAAAACCAAGCTGAAATAAAATCAGTACTTCGCAGTCCTTAGCTAAAAGACAGTGGGTTCTTGTACATATCACTTTTCATGCCAAGCACGTCTCATAGGATTTCCATAAAAGTTGGTTCAGACCCAGTGCTAAAAGGGCCAGCACTTTTTGATACATAAATCCTACAGCTTTCCTTTTATGAAGCTGTATAGGAGGGAAATGAAAGAGTATTTTATGGCAACCTTTGACTGATCTGTTTTTTAAAAGGGAACCACAGAATTATTTGTCTCATCTTTTGTAGTTAGGCAGAGGAACTATTAACTGCAGCATGCTGGGGGCAAACTTCCCAAGAAGGTGTGCTGCACGCATACGGTCAGCTCCTGCACTGACGGCTGTGGCCAAGAATGCTTAGGAGGATGGAGAAGCTTCTACCTTTTTTCACTTGAATGGATTGCAAAAGTAACTCTCGGTGGCAGTGACACAGGCTTCTGCCTGCAGAAACCTTGCCTGAATTCCATGGGTCGTGGCCATCTTTGCTAACAGCGTGTGCCTGGCTTAGCAAGGCTTTAAAAATGCAAGAAATTCTGGCCTGAACTGCCATAACAGAGGTGGCAAATACGCTCTTAAGAGGCACCTGAGTGGATTTTCTTAGCTGCAAGCAGTAGATGCAAAGCAGTACCACGACAATCTCACTGCCTCCAGCAGATGTCATTCGTGATGCTGGCATCAAGAGAATATAAACCAGAGGAAACCCCCCGCAAAAGTGGCAGATGCAAGCGTTTTCTTATAATCTACATTTGCCCCTTGCCTTGTCTGCGGGAGTTAACCTGGCCCAAGGCTTGTCGGCACGACGGTCATAATCTGGAGAATCCGTGACCTCCACGTACTCGTTAAATCGAAGGATTCTTCTTGCTTGAAGTTCAGCCACTGTAGGCCTCAGGCTGAGCTGTAAGCAGGAGACAGAAAATAGTACGTTTAATAAGATGAAATAAAATAAAATAAAAGCCGAGGGTATGATGTAATCTCAAGAGAACTCTAATGGTATTTCTAAACAGGGTCACTTTCAGGTGTCTAAAAAAAGGCACCATCCTGGGAGCGCTGCACGGGAATGGGGAAGAAGCGCAACCTAATTTCTCCAATTATAAAAATAGTCTGTGTCGGGCAGGTCACAGAGAATCATGACAGTTATCCCTGGAATATTAATTGTGACTTTGCAACTGTCACACCATTTACTCCCCTAGGCAGTAGGTCCATTTGCATTAACAATTACACAGTCTGCTGTGTTCAACTATAATATTGAAAATAAGCAGGATTTGGAGATGCCTGCCTAACTACAATAATTGGTTTTGAACATCTGGGGGTCATTATGATGCCAAATTGTTTCAGTCACTTCAAACAATATTCACTTTAATTAACTAAGGACAATCATATTTAGGAAACTGTATTTTTGCAGAGGAGGGCAGACTAGGGATATGTATGAAAACTCCCCGCACCCTCTCCCAGAACGAGCTCCCGAAGTCAGGGCAGCAGATCCATAGCTGCTTTGTTTCCAGCGACAATAAGCGCAATCCCACCTGCAGCGGCCAAGGCCACTGACGTGGTTAGAAGAACGGTGAAGGGATTTCTCAGGGCCCACACTGCTTTGCTGCCCTCTCCGCTGCTCTAGGGAAGAGTGGATCTACAGGTGTGGCTGCCCTCCAACATACATGACAGCAGTGGTCATGCTTACAGAGGAAACGTGTCATTTCTCTCCCCTGCTTACAGGGACAAATATTAAGCATGGCCAGACTCTGTATGCTTTTCCAGGTATGTGAAACTAGACAGGATGGAGTCTCCCCCAAGATGGACTTGGCTTGTACTGCTTTTTAAACAGATTTCTAATCTGGGGGCATGACTGATGGACATTTGCAGTAATGTATACACACTGATTTTTAAAATCTTATAAAAAATAATCCTATGTACACAAATACACAATACAGAAAACACATCATCACCTTTCTACTGAGTCTACGTTTTATTTCTCTTTTGGCTTCCTGTTCCTCTTCTTCATTCTTCTCTGTTTTCAGAAGAGATAAAAAGGAGTGAATATTTAAGTATTATAACTGCACATACTGTATTTCTCTTGGCTGAAAGCTTCAGGACTTCAAGTCCTGGCTCATGTTTCCTTATATTTCTGGGTGATCCTGCACGTGTTGTCGGCTTTTTGGATTCTGTGTGCTCTCATTTCTTTGCCCTATCCTCATTTCCCCTGATTCTGTAGGCACCTCAAGTCACCACTGTGGGTCAGGAACACAGCAAAGAGGAGACGTCTGTCATTTCCTTTCTGTATAACATCAAACAAGAAGCACCCTGAAAGAGCTGCCTAAAGTTTCGGTTACTTGTCCAAATATTAAAATCACTGTTGCTTTTACTTCCAACATGCCACCTATTGACTTTAGAGTAAGAGTCTAATTATTCATAAGGGTCAAGAAAAAAGTTTGCTCTGAATGACTGAATCAGCCGAGTGTCTTCTACTGCTACAGGATGCAATAAATCAATGACAATTCGTTTCGCTGTCATTTGTTAGTGCAGATTGGTTTTGTTACTTTAATTTTTTTTTCTGATTTTATAATGTGGGCATATGATTCAGCATTCAAGCCCTCTTGGTAAAGGCCACTAGCTAGACCAAATGAACGAGTACAGCAGAAAATTACATGCACTTTTTGAATGTATTTGGACATGAGACTGAAATGCACTTTTAACAAATTTCTGTGCTAACCAAACTTGATTTCTTGAGTGACAGTGAAAAGCACACTTACAAAGGCATGTTCATATAGATTCAGCAGGTTTTTTAATTGATGTACATTTTGAAGAATATTATTTACCCTTTGGGTCCACCTCTGATGGTTATATACAAAGTTAACTTTGTTGTGGCTGAAATATCCCACCTAGAGATATCCATAAAATTCTGATCCCGTTTTATTCATGGTTGGGGGTTATGGACTCCACGTTGCAGTTCAAGGCTAACTATAAATTTAAAGAAATTAATTTGTCTATTGTGGATGCAGCCAACCTGTACAGATGAAAAGGCGGTTTTAAATGCTGGTATAGTCCGATTTGCCCCGCCTGCTATGGCCAGTCTGCTGTGTTAGTCTAGGCAACCTGGCCACAGAGGACCTTCTGTATCATGACTGACACACTGGAGAAACACTACGACAGGTCATCTCGTGGTACTTGCAGATTTTCTTTGCTGACCCAAAGGCTCTCACATAAGAATACAAGGGAAAGGCGAAGAGGAACAAATGATAAAGAACAAAAAGAAGAAAATTACAGTAGGAAAAAGGTAATGCCAGCCCAAGACCTCCTCTGTGAGAAGAGTCCAACACCAACTCCAGGTTTCCATCAGCAAGATGCAATCGCACAGGCTTGCTGCCAGGATTAAGTTGGATCTAGTGTCGATGGTGATTTTACTGAGATACTGAAATGTGAATGTGATTTATGGTTTATGAATAGTTTTCCTCTTAAATGGCGAAGAAATGGATGGCCTGTTTCCATAAAGGAACTGTAAACTGACTAAAACTGAAAAATGGAGAATTAAAGATTGATCTACATTTTAAAAATTTTTGTTACTATATCTATCAATAAACAAGTTGGGTGTATTTAAGGACTTCTGACTTCAAATGAGAACTCTTTTTATAACATCTTCACCTAACAAAATCAAAAGCTCTCTAGCTGTTTTAGGACAGGTAAATCATCTGTAGACTTTTGTTTAAACGTAACGTCTTTGCAATAAATAGACATAGTAACTGAGGTAATTAACCACAAACTCTTAATTTGGGGTTCCATTCACCTGGGAATCATTTGACATAAAAAATTTTGTCCCTTCATTAACTGAGTCACTTAAGTCCTACCTCAGAAATTCAGTAGCAGACACAGCAGAAAAAAATGCAGCGGGATATACACATCACTCTACAGCCTTCTCCTTAATTTAGTTTGTAAAATACATTCTGCATTATTTGTATCTTGACATTTCTTTGCTATCTAAACCACCATGTCTCCTAAGAAGCAGAATAAGATGCTTGATGTAAGAAATAGGGGCTCATGGTGCTTAATGCATACCTTAAGAAACAACTGCCAACAGCATGGCCACCTGAAATACTGTTTTTCTATATTCTGGGGGAGGATAAAGTAACTCAAAAAAGTTGATCTGGACATTTTGGAAGGTTGAAGGTTAGCTGCCTATCCCCAAGCTGTGAAGCTACCTCCCTGCGGGCTGCGGACTCCGAGCACAGATGAGTGCACGAAGGGATGGCTGGACATGGGAAACCACCTAGAAATGGGAGATGAGCAAGGCCATCATCTTAGCTGCTGGACTGAGAGTCCAGGCAGGCCCTGGAGGAGGCTGGTGAGGAGGGCTGGAAGCCCACCTTTCAGAGGACAGCTCTAACAGGAGGCACCAGGAGCTTCCTTCACTCCCGGGCAAAGCAGGTGGGGATCGAACCCGTGGGGAACAGTCTTCTGCATGAGAGATCAGGGGGCAGGACGCGGTTTATGTATGTTCAGGTGGGTTTACTTCTAGGAATAAAACTCAAGAGCTAACAGAAAGGGACTGAAATCTAGTGGCTGCTGCTAATACATTGAATCCACTGTTTGGCAAACGGCCTTCCGTTTATGGCACTGACTCCTACCTAAAGCACCTATTTCCCATCTCCAGCCTGCTGGGCAGAGTGTTGCTTTAAGCCCGGTGCTACAGAAACACTGCCCTGATACAAATTCCTACCAACAGGAACACCTACAGTGTATTTTTGCTCTTTTAAGTTAAAAGTTTTGAAAGTTGCTGTAGTGAGTTAAGAAGCTGTGTGGTGCTAAAAATAATGGGTTCGGTGCTCCTGCTTCCTTCAGGTGTTGTGGAAAATTCCAGCCGGAGGGCCACATTTTGGCTGCAGGTATGAACTGACTCGCTTGCCCAAACAGGAACACATTAATGCATAGGAACACACTTCTGCCTGCTTTCCACCTTAAAAGCAGATCTAATCTGTGTGATGTGGAGAAAGCAAATATAAACACAGCGTTCCCAGCTGCAAGTCCCCTCCTCAGATGTCCTGCTGCTGCCGTATTGGCAAAGGACCAGCCCAGCGAGCGCCCTTTGCTTGCACGAGTCTCCAGTTAGATCCCAGCAAAACTATGGTTTCTCTCCTTCCCTGCCTGCAGCTCCTAGGAGGTCAAACTGGGATTTGACTCCTAATTGAAACAATTTTGTTGAGCATTACTTATCATGGCCTTTGAGTTAAAAAAACCACTGGTCAAAGCAGAACAAGCAGCTTCCCTGGCATCTATACGTTATTGCTCCTGGAACTCCTGCTCTATTAAATCTGGTCACTTTCTGTTCTGTGGGACGTTTGTTTTGTAGCAGAAGGGGAAAAGAGAAGAGAGAAATTGTTCTGCCTGAGGACTGCTCTGTTCTTGACCAGAAAGAACTCCCGGAGTGTAAAACCTAACTTTCCATTGTGTCCCGATGGGATTAGCTATGTTTAGACTTCTCTGTGGGCTTGCTAGGGAAAGAGAAAGAAAAGAAAAATAAAGCGCTTGCCTCTTGCAATGCTCTGAACACACAAAGTGGTTTCTCTTTCCTGGTTTTACAAGCAAAGATAACCACTAATATTCCTTAACTAGCATCAAGAGCTAAACCCCATTTTCCACAGAGCCACGACTGGCAGGCATGCAGGTGCACAGTACAAGTAGTTCGCTGTCCCTTATAAATACAGGAAAAAATACAGTTATCTTAATCCAAAATTCCTGGAAGAATAAAAAGTTTCTTTGCCGTGATGCAATACTATAAATACTACTGGCTCAAAGCCAGTACACAAGAAACCTGTCTTTATTAAAAACACAGGGCTTTATCAATTCCTTCAATGACTCTTGAGTTATCGTAACTTCGTTTTAGTGTGGGAAGACTCAGAAGTCTGGATAGTTTTATCCAAATTGTTTTTATAGAAATCAGCCTGCAATCGTACTTGGTCACAAGATTTTCAGTAACTGGTTTATCTGGAAATATGATCAAAACAAAACTTCTTGCAAGACAGATTTCCGCACTAACTGGAAATACAAAAAAAAAAGAAAAAATACAGACTTTTTCTGAACCTCTTAGAAGATTTGGGCTGAACTTAATCCTGAAATAAACATTTAGACCTTTACCACTTCATGAAACTTCAAAGTCTGATAAATATTACTCAAAACAATACTTTCCCTTAGCTGTGGTTTACATACATGCAATAATATAACCCCTTCTCCCCATCCACTGCTTAAAAATAGGAGGAAGGAAGCTTTATGAAAGAAATCCCAACTTATTCACAAAAGCTGCCTACAACAACAAAGACATTTAAGAGATGTAAACATTTTTCAATGATCCACAGGAAGGGCATGTAATAATTTTGATAAACAATATGACTGCCTTAGAGCTGAGAGAGAACATGCACCCTGAAAGGGCTCTGAATCAGACTGTCACCACAAACCTTGGCTTGCTTTGGTTCACTTTGCTTTTTACAGATCACTGTCAACTTGAAATATTTTATATATGGCAATGAGCAAAAAGCACTTTTGGATTCTCCACGTGCTCATCAATAACTCTCCAATTTTTTGTGATTTATAATGCTGCTTCCTGGCCTTCATTTCTTGCTCTCCCTTGCCTCTTTAAGAGCCCCCCGGCAGCAGCAGGGGAGGACGGCTGGAGGCATTGAGTGCAAAGCCTGGTACGCTGCCGAAAGCTTAAAGTAAACAAGCTGAAACAGGAGAAGAAACCTATTAACTGCTTTCCAGTCTTGAGCTACTTATTGCAAAATTGGTGAATGGAATAAACGATGGCAAAAGGGACATTAAATACGTCGCAGGTTTGTTGCTAGATTACTTATCTAGAGATTAGCCAGCCAGACAGGACAGTAAGAAAGCCCAGCTGGTGCTCCGAGCTCAGTGGCCGTATCCTGGTCCACAAAAGATGTTTTGGAATTGCTTTTCTCACATAGTCCAGCATGAGCGGTTTGTCATATAAAAAAATGTTCGTATTTCAAATTTTATCTTTATTTATCTATGCAATCTATAGGTTCAGAAACTATAGTCTTAAAAAGCCTGTTCACATTATGTATTGGACAGGAGTCCCTTGAACTGTGCACCATAATGCATGAACTGCAGCTTCCCTTTTCGATAAGACATGGCAGTTTTTGGCTTTTGAGAGCTTAGATAACAGCAGTAGGATTTCGTTAGCATGGATGGTTGCCTGAAAGCCAATAATTGCTATGTCTCCTTGATTTGCTGGCCTGAGCAGGTGACATAGTGATCAGTCCACGGACTTTATCAGGTAAACAGAGCCCATTTTCTTTTCTTCCATTAGCACGCTGTGCATCAGGATTGCACAGATGAACTCCAACTCTTCTGAATAATTGTTGGAAATAACGGCATTACACCTGCTCTTTTGGTTACATCAAGTGTGGAAAGTTCTTATACCTTAATAACAGATAAGGTTTTGGATTTGTTGCTATGTGTGAAATGCTTCCATGTGCATTTTCTTAATTCATTTCTTCTACTTAAGCATCAAGTACTAGCTACCCTTGCAGAACAAACACAGAGCTAGAGGAGCTGGGCATGACAACTGTTACAGTATGTGTTTAAGTAACATCCATATTGTTGAAAGATTCATAAAGGAAGACAAAAAATGCCTGTTCTGAAGTGTTTGCCAGCCAAGGAACAAAACCAACATAAGTAAATGGGAGAACAGGTATAGAGGGTAAACATGCAACGTACTTCATTCCTCTGCCTCTGACTATTTGAATTATAGACTTAAATTTTTCAAGAGGGATACTGAAGAAGGATTTAATCAATGGGAAGATATCCAGTGAGAATGTCTCATGCAAGTTTCAGTACAGAAGATGTCAGAAGTGGATATGAAGGCCAGCATGCTGAAGTAGTCGGCAAATACCTATTCAGTTTCCCCTGAATGCTTCACCTTTCCTCCTTCTACTCCACCTTCCAACCTCTGCCCTTACAACCCACCTCTGCCTCCTACTGATATTCCCTCCTCCTCCTCCTCCTCCTCATCAAAATTAGGTGGAAGTTTAACCAGCCTAGAACTACTTCTAAGGGGTATCTAAGTCATTCCTGGTCTTTGGGACCAGCTTCAAGAAGTGGGATTGAGACAAGCAAAATTCAGCATCTTGAACATATGCAATTTTCACAGCTACCATTACAGGTTAGTATATAGATCTAGTGTTGACACATTATTTTCTAGAACATAATTTCTCTCCAGTTATGGCTCTAACACTAGAGCAACAATGATAGGCTTCCATACGAATCCAACATATGCTCGCTTTCTAAGTAAATACTAGCTGAAACCTGAATAAAATACTTACGCTTTAGGATATTTCTTTGCTCTAGCTCTTCAGTTGTAGGCCTCTGGCTAAGTCTCCTGTGAGAACAAAGTAAGGGACTGATTTAAAACCAGATCCAAATAACACATTATGATTTGTAATACAGCTTAAAAGGTGTTTCTCATAGGGCCATGCTATTCTTTGCCAGCAGAGGTATTTAACAACACAGGTAATTTCCAGACACAGTTATAATAACTGTGCATGTAAGCACAGTACCGAGTGGCCATTTGTTTTAAAAGATGTACTATTGCCACTCAAACACATAAATAACTGATACTTGCATAATATTACAGAAATTGTACCAGCAAATTTAAATTCCTCATTTACAGGTAGAATTTTATGAAAGAGTTCGTAAACCTTTTTTGTCCCCAAACACCATAATTATGATAAGTTGTGCAATTGTAAGATTATTCTCAGATATTTTGAATGCAAATCCTATTCATTATTTAAAAAAAAACCCAACCCATAACATAAGCTGTGCATTCCTCACTGATTTGTACGTACAATACAATTGGGAGTTTTAATTGAAAGTTAATTTTATTTAGTTACCTATAAATAACAACTTCCATTAAAAAAAGCCCTGAGATATTAATTTGCTGGTTTGTATAGTGGAGAACATGTTTGATATTGTCTCTATGTTTACTACACAGGTTCACTTGTTCACTTGAAAGAAGGAGAAAGAAAAATTTCAGCAGTAACATTAATTTTGCAGATGTGTTAAAGATAGATGCCTCTCTGTCCAGAAAGCCTCACACAGTTCACTACAGATTATCTTTGGCCTCATGAAACCCATCTCATTCAAACTGTGCTTAGACTTTCAGATTTGGCGAGGAGGACTTTCACCCCAAGTGACCAGCCCCTGCTGTAGGAAGTCCCAGGCTGGGACCTGACCCAACCCTGACCAAACTATGGGAACAGTTTTCCCATCTGCCGGGTGCTGACCACCACGCCAGGAATTTTTAAGGAACTGGCGTCAAACTTGGTTCTGATTTCAGGCATGAACACAGCCCTGACATGCACGGATATTGTCTCCTGCCACCAAAGCAGAGCTGTGTGGGGAGCGTGCCAGCTTCCCAGCAGAGCCAGCAATGTCCCTGTGCAAGGAGCTCAGGACAGGGAGCGGAGCGGCTTCTGCAATTCAAGCCCCCAAAGGAGCACCGAGAAGCACGACGTGATCACTGGAGCTGGGATTCGGTCAGGAAAACAGTGATAACAACCATGCTGCTTTATTAGCATTAGAAAAATGACCCTTGGGCTCTACACAATAGATAGATCACTCTTATGGTTAAGGGATGATATAAATGACTTAGCCAGCCACCCGATTCACAGAGCAACTCAGCTCATCCCCCAAGTGCTGAGGCAGGACTGTCATTCTCTGTACTGGAGCAGTGCCAGCTGGACTACCCAATATCTGAAATCTCCAACAAACACAGGACATCCTCCAAATCTGCCTGGACAACCTTTCTGAGCACAAGCGAAACAAGGACAGGTCTGGGAAAATCCAGACATGTTGTAGTGTATTCTCAGAGACCATGAAAGCCAAAATTAACACTTATGAGGATTTTTTTTTAAAAAGCTTGTAAAAATGCAAGTGAAAATTAGTCTTTTTTATGCAATGTCCTCAAGTCCAGGAAGAGAAAGTATATATCCCATAGCAAATAAACAGCATGAGAAAGACATGCCTCAGAGGTGAGCAGAGTAAAACACTGAACACTGACCTACAAAGTCAGCCTCCCTCCATTTCTTTTGATGGAACCAGCACATGAGTAATGAAGGAGTCATAGAGCAGGAGGAGGATGAGGAGGGCCAGGAGGGTTGAACATGCACAGGCATGCTCTGTGTGTCAGGAACTACTACTCTGTCTGAGATGGGGATATACAAGTGCAAGTCCCTGTTAACCAATGTGACAAAAAGCTTGAACCATGGCACTGATTATTCTGGAGTCACTCTTACTCTCTTCCTCTTTTTTAAAAAAACACCAAACAACCCAAAACCCCGGAAGCTCTCGGATTTGTTGCTTGCAGAACAAAAATGCATTATTCACATTTTAAAGTTTTTTGAGAAATAAAAATACTGTTTTCCAGGCAGCTGTACCATGAAGATCCTGCACCACACATTGGGCTGCATTTAAAACGTGAACCCAGTGTTCTTGATTCTTTTCCTCCACCTCTGCATTGTGAAACCACATTTACCCTGCCACTGATACCTCACTAGCTTCGTTCCAATCTGATGTCTGATTTCCTGCCTCTCCTCTTCAGACGTACGCTGCAAGATGTTTTTGTCTTCTAATTCTTTCTTAGATGGTCTGTTGCCAAGTTTGATAGCAAGAGTATCCCTGCGACGAATTTTACTTGCCAAAGAGCCTGAGGAAAGGAGGAGGAGGGTAGATTTAGTTCATTCATGCTTAGGTTACAGACACAAACTCTGAGTAAGAACTTTAATACCTCCCCAAAGCAGCCTTGTTCCCACATGCAAGAGAGGAATTTGAATTAACATCAAAAGAAAAATAGTTTTAGTTCAGTTCGCAACAATAAAAAGCTGAAAGGCTTGGATGAAAAAGCTGCCAGCTAAATTGACAGAAGAGATTTACAAACATCACTTGTCATCTGTGAAGTGATAGGATAAAAATGACAAATCTACACTTATGTGTCTTTGAAGTCTGATACAGTACAGGTTGGTTTAATTATCTACTTAGTATATTTAGCAAGCTGCTGCTCTTTTCTTCAGCCTTAAAGAGGTTTAGTCTCATTCTCTCATCTTTTCCCTCATTCTTTCAATTTATTTTTCAATCTAATACCACTTAGTTCTTGTATAGTGCTTTTCATCTTTAACTCATTTGTAAATTAAAACAAAAAATACAGTTTAGAAAAGTGCTCTGAGTGCTTGTAAAGTAACCTAGGCAGGAGCCCCCAGGCACTGAGGCAATCTCTTTATCCATAAAACAGATACAGTAGGGACAAGGGCCGTGCAATTTTGCCAGCGTTAGCTTCAGCCAGCTGTGGAAGGAAGAATATTTTTCATGGCCTTTAGTCCTTCCCTTGTCTCTTGATATTCTGACCGAGAGGGCTACATATGTACCAGGTCGGCAGGCTTTCATGACAGACAGGTAAGACCACAGGCTCCCAGCTCACTTCTCATGAAACACTGTGCTGCTGTCTGAATACATGAATTTTTGGTTGCTACCACTTTGGATCATATTCAAACCAAACACAGAGCTGCAGAAGACTTCTGTCTCTTGAGCTAGCTGGCACTTCACCTTCTGCTGCACCAGTGTCCCAGGAAAAAAAAAAAAAAGTTCATTTTCCCTCACTCCCCTTCAGCACACAGCCCTTTTGTGTTCAGGCCTTCTTCACTAGGCACAGTGAAATACCTCCTGCTGAATGGCTGCGGGCAAGGGTCTCAAGCCATGGTTTGATGGTCATTTTATTCTGACATAAGACCACCCTAGAGGTGGTAGGGGTAGGGTTGCCCTCCTCTCTACCCCTGACAGATTGTGGCTGCCACCTCCTGTGCTCCAGCAAAGGTGCAACCATGTGGTGAGGTGGATCAGGGAGCCGATTCTACTGAAAAGCAGCCACCACTGCAAAGCCAAACATGAGTGCTGGCCTAAGGGAAAAAGGAACAGCTGGGAGCAGAGAGGAGGCAGGGGGTGGGCAGCACAACCCCCTTCAGCAGCAGCATGACTTCTGCCAAATCATACATGGTGATGATGGTTGGACTGGATGATCTTAAAGGTCTTTTCCAACCTAAACGATTCTATGATTCTATGATACAGCCATGACCCCAGATGAAGTTTCAAAGCTGTAAACTTAGAAGTAATCTACTGTGATCTGCTCTGTCTGCTAAGGTGCTCCAATGCTTAAAAACGCCCTGATCAAAGAGGAACAAATGACTTTCAGACAGTGAAGCTGCTGACTGATGGGCCTCCTCCATTGTCCACTCTTGCCTGTTACTCCCGCAAGAAACTCTGGGATTTCTAGTGCAATTCAGTTGAAAGCTACACTGGGGCTTTAACAGTAGAGGTTCATGACATGGGCGAGCCAAATCAATGGCTCGCTGATGCCCTAATGTGGAGGCCTTGTTCCATCCTCATGTCCTCCTGAACCCGCTCCTCCCACCTCCACTCCCATCCGTGCAATGCTGGATCTGCTCCCACCATTGCACAGGTCCCAGCAGGTTTCTGATCATCACAATTGCCTGGGAGAAGCAGGACACTCATTTCTCAGTAGTGGTAAAATACTAAATCACCTAAAAACATCCCATGCAGCCATACCCTCCTCTCTTTACTTTCCACTAGCATGGGCCAGGCGTGCTCACATAATGCAATGTGCAAAAGGCAGCCTGCAACTTCTTGGCCGGATGCCCTGCCAGAGACCCAGATCCTGGAACAGAATCACCCATGGGTTGATGTGCTTGCTAGCAGCTCCATCCCAAAAGTCTTTGCTCTCCTGAAGGCCACAGTTTAATGGAGGCAGCTGCACAAAATCTCGCTGGGTGTAGACGTCTTTGGACTACACTCAACCAGTAGGCTCCAGTTAGCAATCTGGATGCAATCACACAAGCTTAGTAGGCTCTCTGAGCCAGTGCAAGCCAAACACGTATATTAGATACATCCGAAGGTGGCCACCCCTTCCCAGTACACCCTTCTTGTCAGGGGCTTACTTTCAGCACTTGCATTATCATCATCGTCATCATCATCATCATCATCTGTGTACAGTATAGGTCCGTCAGAGTCTGAGTCACTGCTGTGGCTCTCTCTGCTACTTTCACTCTCAGGAGGGGCAGCAGCATCAGAAGCCTCCTCCACTGTTTCAGAGCATGCCTGGTCAGGTGCCTCCACTTCTTGGTGTTCTTTGGCAGCCAAGCTGTTAATTCAGAAGCAGAAACAGTGTCACACTAATGCAAGCAGCACAGAACACAAATGGGAGACAGACTGTATAAGCAAGTATGAAAACAAAAGTTCTGTTATGCCTAACTTCTTTCTTTCTGAAAAACATACATATGTAAAACATATATAAAGCATGCATATGTGTATACGTATCTGTATGCATGTATGTTAGGAAAAAAGATGCAAACAGTCTGGAATGATGTGCTGCAAAGCCTGTATGAAGAAAAATCCTAATCCTTTTTTATTTCTTGTGGGATGGGACCAATAGTACATAAGAGCTACTAAGAGAAAACCAGTTCATAAGGTTGGGGGTGAGAAGAGCGAGTCAGAGAGTGGATGGGAGTGCAAACCTTCCTGTTCTGGAAGCCTAACTCTATTGTAAATACAGTTTTACTGCTGTTGAGTCCAAAAGGTTCAGGTCCATCACTGATGAACATGGAAATCAGCATCTCTCTGCCTTGGAAAAATCTTTATGTAAAGGAAAGGTAGAGCAAGGGGAGAAGCAGCACAGGAACATAATGCTGGCACAGAGATACCAGCAAGAATCTAAAGGAAAGTCTCTAGGCCACTGGCATCTAAACTAAACTCTCTTGGGTTGCTATGAAAGATGCTGGTTCTCGTGGCAGGGAAAAGACAGATTAATAAGCCAGTTTCTTTTTTGCTGCCAACTGTTTTACTTAAAAAATGCAATTATGACTTTGCTCTTGACTAGATTTTACAGTATCTGAGACTTAGACAAGCTATTAAGCAGTGACAGACCAAAAACCTACTAACGAAAGCCTGAAACTGTTATTTTCAAGTCTGCAAGTAAATTCAGCTATTGAATTGAGAGCTTTAGCAGTGAGATATTTAATGATATCCACAAAAAGAACCCCAAAACCCTTGTAATTCAGCATCATTTCTTGTTTGCCTTTATGAGAGAGAAACAAAAGCGTTATCATCTACTAGCTGAACTGCTGTCTGCAGCGGTCACTTCAAGCCACACAATGACGCAGGAGGCAGGTTATGAGCAATGACCTTCTAGGGAAACATGAGGTACTGCAGGTGAATGGCTCAAAGATGTTGGCAAAGAACAAATTGTGCTGCGATGCAACACTGCCCTGGGCCTCCAAGAAAAGGAAACAAACTGTTACCAGTCAGCAGAAGAAACAGAAGAGAACCCCACGTGCTTACAGTGTCCTTTACGAGAAGAAATGTGGCTTCCTTGGCTGTGGGTCTTACCACTTACCCATGACAGCCATACAGTCTTACCTATTTGTGTCTTCCCCACTAGCATCTGGGCTGCTGTCTAGGGCCGTGCTGCTCGGACTCTCATCTGTGCCATGCTCAGTCTGGAGGAGAGGTTTAATATCTGATCCGGGGATGGCTGGCCCCGCCACGCAGCCATCTGACACATCTTGGGCATCTGAGGAGACAGCGGGCTGACCGGCTGCAGCAGGAAAAGGAGGTGGAAGTGGAGGTGGAGGAGGGGCAGCGGTGGGAGGAGGGGGGACAACAAGCTTGCTCGGTTGGTCTGCTTCCTCCATTTCAGAAATTACTATGGAAGGTTGCTCAGGCTTGGGTTTTTCTGCTTTCGCTTCCAACCTGTAGGCTGTGGCACCCAAGGGGGAAGAAGCAGCCCCATCCGGCGCTGTTCGTGGGCCTGACTGTTTCCCAGGTTTTTTCTTGCCCCTGGGAGTCCCTGATGTGCCCGATTTGCTGGAAGTCTCTTTAGAGGATTTGGGATGAGATGACGTGGACGAAGAAGATGGTGATGAAGAGGACTTGGAGACTGGTGGTTTTTTTGCATGAGAGGAACTAGCTAAAATAAGAAAAGATAAAGCATTTTACAGTCTTGCAACTATATGATTTTTGTACCATTCTTTCTGCATGGATTGACATGTGCTGACATTTGAAAAATGAAAAAATTACACTTGATACTTCTGCAATCCTTCATCTATATGCTCAAGACAAGTAAATGTTGCAGTTCAAATTTCACCTTTGAGGTGGGAAAAACTGAAACAATGAATACTTGCCCAAGAACAGTGGAGGGGATCAACACCACAAATGGGTGAGAGTTTGATTCTAGCATTCTGCATTGGCCCATTACAACATCATCTAAAAAGTCCACTACTTATTCCAAACATGTTGAGTAACCTATTTAAAAAAACTGCTACCAGAAAACTGCCTGACCTTTTCTATTATGTGAATTTTTGGTCTGAGCACTAGGAGAACACCATGATTTTCCTTATGCTTTTCAGTGACCACCTCAGGACCATTATGGATATCAGTTAATTACCCTTCACAATGTTATTGCAAGTGGTGTGCTCCTAGTTAATGGCAAGCAGCAGAGGACAACAAAACAAGATGTACTTTCAGGTCCAGCTGGGCATGTCCATAAAACAGAGGCGGAAAGCACTGATCTCACTCTGCACAAATGATGTCCAGAATGCAGGAGGCGCTGAAGGTCTCCTGTGTATACTGGAGGTCTTTGTCTTACCAGTGACCAACTCAGGTAGCCTTGAAAAAGTAGTGACACAAGGTTTTGACACTAGCTGTAGAAGCTGGCCAGTGATGTTGCTGTTTAATCCTGTGATACTTACTATGTTGAAGCATATATGTATCAATGCCCAAGTTTGTAAGAGATTTCAGCTAGCCTGCATGCCCTTGTGCATTCCAGTCACATTTCTGATTGCTGTGTTGATACACCCATCATCTGGCCTGGGAGCTGCAGACTTCTGACTTTCATTTAAAAAGCAATAAAAATGACAACCATCTTAATGATTCAGTCCTTTTCATCAAAATGCATCCAACTCAAACACTTCTGCTGTAGTAAAAACACATTAACCTCAAGAGAACAAATGAAACCATTATAAAGCTACACAGCAGCCTTGCGGCTAAGCTTACTGAGTAAAACAGAAAGCTGTAATAGAAATCTGCTGAAAGGCCTACTTTACTTATAAGCATTTAAATAAAAACAAAACCCCAGCAGATTAGGATAGAACCAAAATACAGATACTGGCCATAATAAGCTCAGATATAAAAATAGCTTTCACAGTGAGACTGTTCTCAGTCTCAAAGAAGATGGAAAATAATTCAGAGGACACATTATACTGTTCTGTTCTGTAGCTGAATGTTATGGTTTATAAACATTTAGAGTGCTGTGAGGCTTTCAGTACATCTGGAAAAATCCACAGAAACTCATGACTTCAGGCAAATCACTGTCCCTTTTTGTGCTGCAAGGTAAGTGTAAAGGGCACAGTACAGAATCTACCGATATTGCACTGATCATCCACGTCAACTACAAACCACTGACTTAACTTACTGGCAAATCAAAGGGAAACAAAGAAATGATATAGGCAGCAGTTTGTAATTGCAGTGGAAATAGATGGTGGCTCCAACCTACATATTATTTAGCTGAAACCTAACTGAGTAAGTGGATGGTAGTAAGAAAGGGCTCTGGTTCTGATCCAGCAAAGCACTTAAACACAGGCTGGAGGTCAGCAGAACCAGTTACATGCTTACATTTAACACCAGCATAATACAAATATACAGCCACACTATACTTGTTGCCGGGAAAATTTTGAAAGATGTTTCCATCAAAAAAACCCTTACATTATTCTCAGAACCTTTATGGACCTGCAATCAGATACAGCAACTTGAAAGATTTCTCCCAGGGAAAATCCCCCCTACACTTCCACGTGGGTCAAAAGCTATTGTTGCTTTTGACTGGCCTGGCTGACAATTTTCTGTCATGCCTCTTTTTCAGTAAATGATTTGAATTTTGTTTAAATGAAAAATTTCATGGCTGTTACTTGCCTTCTGGCACATGTCCATGCTTACGTTTAAGTCCCCCCTTCTCCCAACTGCACTATTTCAGTTTGGAAACCTGCTGCGGTGCCCCCAGGAGAGCTATGGCTCAGTTGTTACTCATATTCCTCTTCTCCTTCATGGGACTGGATCACTGGCTGCATCATGTGTTCACTTTCACGGGCATCTGATAAACCTCGTGTACTAAATACTGCTCCTGATCAGCTCTAGGTATTAAGTATTGCCCTACTTCAAATGAACACACTGTACCTAATTTTGGAAGAAATTACCAGTAGCATGTACACTATTTTATATAAGGGATATATTGATATATTTTATACCCATATGGTCTCAAGCATTGCATAAAATTTCAGCAAGGCTACAGAAAGACAAATCTGGAATCTGAATGTATTTTAATCTAAGAACTGAGATACCTGAGAGCTTGTTAACAACCATCAGTCTAATCATTTCTTTATGTGATGGGGTTTCTTATTTCCAAAAGGTCTGCTGCTGTAAGGTTCCTTCACCTGGGAAGTGAAGAAGGAGTTTTCCAGCTGAATGTGAAATACAAGCAGCAAATTCTGGGTTTTCAAAACATTTATTCTTGTGGTGGTCTGATGTAGTAGGGACAGCTAATACCAAGTTAATGGATATTTTATGGCAAAGTTATTATTGTAACTCTAGCAGCCTTGCAATGTTTTCAAACAGTCCTCTTCTGTGTGCTTCAAATATAAAATGTGCCAAAATGTATAAGCTATGAAGAGGTATACTTGGAGAGAAAACTGGAGGGACTGAAGAGCTTTGAAAGACTGACAGAGGATTGAAAACCAAGGCTTGTGTAAGTTGGCCAATGCATATATACAGTCCATTCATCATAATATTGCTTGTGTTCAAATTATATTTGGATGTTTTAATTTTGGTCATCATCTAAATTACAACCACTCAAACTTGAGATCAGTACCTTAAGAACAGCTACCTATAATCTTTAATCTAGCATCACTGTTTGAATTTCAGTTTGAAAGTGTAGTGATAAATACATCTGCTATGTGCCTGACAATGAACATTTTCCATTTCCAGTGCATATTTAGAATCACAGTAAGACATCAACCAGCTCAGGGAATCCTGGCCATTTCTAATGAGTTATAATTTCCCCCCCCCCCCCCCCAGCTAAAACAACTGCTACTGAACAGTCCTTAAAGATGTCTTCATGGTTTTATCCTTTACCTCTTTGAGATCTTGTAATCTTGTCAAATTGATCAGAACAGTAGCTATTTCCATCAGAAAGTTACAGAAATATCAAGGTAGTTTTACTTTGGGGCTACTCATATGTTTGGTTTCAGAAGTCACCTTTTCCCCTGCTGATTCTTCAGCAGTTCTTCAAGTCCTTTTGTTGCCAGCATTCACACTTGAGCTGGGAATTCAGTATAGTCTCTGATGTGCTTGGTGTTGTGCATATGTTCATTAAACAGTGAAGTAACTTGTCCTCTGTCTGGGGTGTTTGCAGACAGCAGAACCAGAGCTCAGTGGGAAGCTAGCTAAAAACATCCGTGGCATGCTCGTTAGTAACGCTTCTGTGTATAAAGGCAGAAGTTATCGTAAGACCAAGCCAAGCACCCCCATGCACATGCACCCACCATAACTGGCGCTGCCTGTGCAGTACTCACCAGCTTCTCGATTTGCACTGTGACTTGTTGGCTTGGGCGGTGGGAGAGGAGGCTGCTTAGCAGGAGCCTTTCCCTTTTTTTTAGCATGAGGTGCTTCATTACTCTTATGGCTGGTGGTGGTGGAAGCAGCGATAGCATTTTTTGGTGGTAGTGGAGCTTTTTTAGATTTAGGCTTAGGCTTGGGTGGTGGTGGAGCATGGGATGCCGGTATTTCTGGGCAGTGATCAGTAGTGCTCTCTATGGATAAGAAAGTGAACAGAAGCCAACTGACACAGACATAAGCCACGTACATTCAACAGCAAGCCTGGCAACAATGACTACTTTTCGCTGCTTCAGTTCTTGGGAACCAGGAAAGACTTCTTCCTTTTTTGCCTCTTATTGAAGTATTATCTCAGAAAAAAATTGCCATCTATCTCAGTTCAAGTCCTTCTCATGGTAGATTTTTGCCCAGCACTCCTCTCAGTCTCATCTATTCTAGACCTCCAAGGATCATCCTTAATGTTCAGTATCCCCAACTAGACTGCTGGCTGCAAACTAAACAAGGGAAATGCCATTTACTCCTCTAACAAATTCCCTTGGCTTCTTTCCAGCCCTCTGAGATCAACAGGCTATAAAACTCAGATTCATGTGAATCTGAATGTGAACAGGGCCATTCTCTCAGCCACAGGTTCAAATATGGCTATGCAGCTGAAATTTTCCCCTGAAGCAACCCATTCTCCTAAGCTGCAGACTGCTTGCTCATAGCAACTTTATTTTGGGTATCTTCCCCAGGGCATTTCTACTCTTCAGAAAGAGACGAAGCCAAATCAAATAGGATATCATTTGCCATGGGAATGCTCTTCTCTCCTCCAAGCTCTTTGGGTACTCTTACAAGACTATACTTTCAAGAATCAGCAGTTCCTTAGTCAACAGGAATTTGGACTGTATCTACATTGTGTCATGCAATAGGAATGGCTCTGTAGAGTGAAAGAGGTAGTAGCACTGAGGACCCAATGTCCACAACGTGCATTTCAGGAGACTTGACTTTGGACTAGCTTCAGGCTAGTTCTGTAGATTGCATGCCCAGTAGTGGTGGGAGCCCAAGTTCCTGAATGTATCTTTTGGCTTAGTTTCATCCAGAAGAAACCTGGCTTGTGTGCTCTGCAAACCAAAGAAGGGTAAGTGGGGATGACCAGGAAATTCACTTCAAAAGTGCACACCTAATGCCAACTGTAATGTTAATGTAGGTGAGCCATTTATAGTCAACACAAAATTTTGCAACATAATCCGTATGATTGTAAGACTAGCTGTTCCCAGATGGGAACAACTGAAGTTCCCAGATGGGTATCTTCATCCATTCAATTACACCAACTCTGCACCCATTTTGCCTCAAGACAGCCTTCCCAAACCTTCCAGGAAAAGGATATTATAAAAGCAAGAACATACCATCAGAATCATATGGGCTTTATTTGCATGTTATTAAAAACTACAGTGGTTGGGGAAGAGAGGAGCCAAGCAAATACTGAAAGGACTTCTAACAGTCTCTTTTATCACTCAAGAGGAAACCAATTCATTTCTTGCAGTATGTTCCTATTAGAGCCTCACTCCCACACACATTAAATGGCCCTTCCTGGATCTCCTGTCTGTTCCCTGCTCTCTTCCTTCCCATGTAAAAGATTCCCAAGAGATAAGCAGCACCTTTTCATTTTAAGATTAGTAGACGAAAAACAAATAATGTGTTGGACAACAATGACATTCTTCATTGTTGAAGAAACAAAGCCTTTTCAACCTCTAGCTTAAGGCTTGTTAACATGAACCTAAAGCATCACCTGCAGTTATTAAAAGCAACATGCACACATATGTCTCTTCATGAACTGAAGGAATTAACATTAATTGTCCAGTGTCTTCCTCCTTTATTTCCAGCCCATTATAGACTAATATGTTTTTGCTAATGTTTTGCAAGAATCATTGCATAGCAACCTTTAACATCTTTCAAACAGATTATTTCGAGCACAGATTCTTGTACTGCCTCTTTGTTTTCCAGAGAAAGAACTCTGGACCAGAGAAAGACTTTGGAAGAAGAAAGAAACATACATATTTGTTACGTTTTGCTCTTCTCTTTTATAGCAAAAAGCATCTCCTTGTGAAATTCTACCTACCTTCATTCAAAGTTGAAAAACTGATTTAATTCTGAAAAAGCAGGACATTTAAAAATTTTAATTCCATTAATAACAAACATGGCAAGGGAAGATAAGATTTTGCATTTTGAAGATCTTGAAGGACATGATGATCAGAAAAAAATTTAAGTGTAAACAATTCTTTGATATACCTTTTACTCATGGGTCCAACATGCTAAAATTTTATTTACTAGTAAGGAAGAATTTAAAACTTGTGTACTTATACACCTTTCCTGTGTTTTGTTTCCAGCCATATTAGTAGAGAAAATATTAAAAAGAGAATGATAACCTTGTAAAAAGAAATACACCATTCACCATATTCTGAAGTAATACAGTGCAATTATTTATAATCTCAGTCAATCTACATTAAACTATATAACTGATTAAATAATGTGTATTAGAATTTATCTTCTGATTCAGGGAAAAAAGTACAAAATACAAGGCTAACCTTTTACTTAGTTGCAAATAAACACATCTTAGTGACAACCCAACCAACTAATAATTTTCTAATTTTCTTTAGAGAAAGAACTAAAAACTATAAATGAAAAGAAAAATTGGAACAGTTCATTCATATCAAAGTTCTTGCTTGCAGACTTCAGCTGTGATTAAAACTGGCGATTTATATAACATTGATTTTAACTGAAATACCCTGCCATCACTGGGATATCATCGTTATCTAGGACAGCTCTTTCCATACTGTTACGTACATCATACCAAAGACTGGCAGACTCTTTCTGCACAGCAGCATCCTATCTGCTCAGTTACAGTTCTCGTAGAGTCTTGACTGCGCCTTGACACGCCCTTTTCTTGGCCTTGACCAGTGAATCTTTTTGCTCATAGCCATGAGGAAAGCTGTGGTGAAGATGATTGCCTTTGACTATATTGTCCCTGTTGGCATCTTATTAGCCTTGTCATTTTTTTCTTTGTTAGGTTCATCTTTTTTATCTCATCAGATATAAACTTGACTGCCCTCAGTGTCAGTCTGGTCTTGCCCAAACTATTTCTCATTTACTCTTGAGATACAGATTTCCAGTTCCTACCTGACCAGTCCATTATACCAGCTTTTGCCAGTGACAAGCCAAGTTTTGAACCAGATGCTTTTCATTGCTTTTCCTCTGCTGCCCCTCAGGCTTTGTGAACATTCACTGACTATCCTCTCTCAAATTCCCATCTGCTGTGATGCCAAAGCTGAAAATTTTTAGGCTGCCGACATTGGGCTTGTTATCCTGGTCTGGTGCCCTCTTGTTTTTCAGTGCCTAACCACAGTGTCCTCTCTTTTACTGGAAGTCCATTGGAACTTTTTTCTGTTTTTCTGCATTTATGTAAGACACTACAATAAATTCCTGGTATATACATCAGTACTGTTGTAATACAAATAACTAATAATGGCAACAGTGGCTTGATCCTGAACAGTGTCAGGGATGGTCTGATGTCTGTAAATGGCTTGAGATACAATTATGTTGTAATTGTACCTCCCTAACATAATTCTGCTTGAATATGGACCCTTGGTCTTCATGCCTGCTCTTTCTTTTGCATCTTTTACCAAAACAAGGAGGCATCTGAATCAGTTCAGACCCATCTATTTGTTCAAGCCAATCCCCCAGGTACCTCAGTACCAGCTGCAATGTATTTTTATCGCTGTTGTTTTTCTTAATGTAGACATCTGTTCATCATGAACTGACCTTTTAACAAAAGGTCTCCAAAAGACCATCAGATAGGAATATCTTTTATTCTCTGCTGCCTTCATCAAGATATCTGCTGTAAAATCAATCTGCCTATAAATTACTCTTTAAATAGGAAAGCAAAGCAAATGTTAATGTCTCATTAAGCATTTGGATCAATAATATGTTTATGCTTAGAATAAATTTTCCAAAGGCCAGATTTTCAAGAAAGCTTACTCTGAGACCAGATTTTCTTGTTCCCAGAAGTTGTGATTGGGGCCAGACTCTTAAGAAAGCTGTGTTCTCATGTAAACACCTAAATGATGGTCAGGGTTACAAAGTACTCGGTATACAGCAGCTCTTGTGGGGACTCATCAAGTCTCAAAGACTTTCAGAGAGATGCCAGTGTGCCATATGCACTGGAAAATCAGACGACTTATTTTGGAAGCTACATGTGGGACCTTTTGCAAACTGGACCAAATGGACCTATGAAAATCCTGGGCATAGTTTCAGAAGCCATACATGACTGGGTTGTATAATACACGAATTTTTTTCTTTACTTCTGTGAACTCCTAAGGAACTGAAGGCCAAAGCTTTTCTACCCCAGGGTTTTGTCATACAGTACTGGTATTTTTGTTTCTACAGGTAAAGCAGTGACATGAAGCTCGATCATGGAAAACCAGTATGCTGCAGCACAAGCATATCATCTACTTCAACTGCAAAGCACCCTTCTCCCAGAAGATGAGCACAACTCAGTGGAGTAACGCTATGTAAAATGGAAGTTGGAAATAAAGTATGATTTGTTGTCTTTTGCAGGATGACTCCCTGCAAAACGAAACTCAGTAAGAGTTTTGAGAACCGTGAGTTTCCTCTCCAGCCTATGCAGAGAGCTGTGTTTTGATTAATCAAAATCCTGGAAGTTGTCATTCAGAAACATGGGACACAGGGCAAGACAAGGTGTCTTTTGTCTCTTTTTTGGACTCACTGACTGTGCTGATGCAGGTGGTCAACTCATACAAATCCCTTCATAAACTTCAGACTTAACCAGCTCCATTTTTTGTTCCTGCTATTGCTACTAAAATTCTGTTCAAGAAAAGACCCATTCTAATTGTTAGAAAGCTTCCTTTAATTTCCAGTCTAAATGTATTCCAAGCCACTGTTTATTCCTTTCTACTTGTGCCAGCATTGTCCTTTGGCCATGCTCTCTCCTGGCTATCTACCAACTTGTTACATTCATCAAATGCACTCAGGCTCTCTCAGGCTCCATTTTGCTAGGCTGAACAAGAACAGCTGTCTCACGATGCTTTTCGCAGTTCTCTCTGCAGTTTTGAATTCGTCTTCCTTGAAGATTTCAACAGCACTATGGGCAAGAGGTCTTGCAGAGACAGTGTAAGAGAGACAGTGTAGAAAACAAGAGAGGGGGGAAAAGGGACAGGTGTAACATCTGACCTAAAGCAACCACGTTCAGATATTTTGCATTGGTTCCAAGATAAAAAAGGAAAAAAAACCCACTGATTGTCATTTTAAATTGCTAACTGTCCAACCTTTGCATAAAAAGTAAGCTGTTAAATCAAGAGAGAATACCTAAAACATTTTCACTGTCTGCTGCATACTTTTACCATTTCTTGGTCTATGGGAGACTTGGAAAGTGAAAGGCACATAGGCTTCTACGTTCCCTTACACTTTCTGTATAGATATGCTCAAATAATTCAGTGGTTAGTTCGTTAAAATCATGTCTACAGTCTTATTTCTGGAGCCACATTAGGATACCTTCCCTATAAAAGAAAAAAAAATTTAGCAGCTTTACCCACTCAACTTTGGCAGGTGAAAGCCCGTGCCTCTCACATCAGCCTACTGTCACGAGCCAGCCTGGCTGACTTAGTGGACAGGCTCTGCCCAAACACAGCTTTATCTAGAGTAGCTTTCCATTTAAGAAGATCTGGATTCAGCCTCAGTTACATAGTTCAGGTGATGAATCGAAGTTATACTATTCTTAGAAGAACTGGTTTTAGCCAGCCAATAACTCAGTTGGAGTGAGAGATTCTTTAGGAGTCAGGAAAAAAAAAAACCAAACCCATGTTTTATGTATGGTGCTCATATCGATGATCTACAGAGCTCAGTAGTGTAGGAAGCCAGTTAGGCACGTAAGAGGGAAGAAAGTCTGCCTTGTCTCTCACAGTGAGTGGTTTGCAGGATTAGTCTTCTGAGAGAAAGCAGGCTCTTCTCTGAGACCCTGGAAGATGAGGGTTACTATCTTAAATTCAACAGGTTTTGTTCCACTTTGCGGAAATAAAGCAAAGACCTCTGAGAAAAGGAATCTAGAAAATTTGACTTTGAAGAACATTCCTTGGCAGGCAAACTAAAGCATTGGTCAGCAACAATGCATGCTCATAAGACAAGAGCTTGTGCCTCTAACCTTTTTTTTGGTTACCCATGAAAAAAGATAAGATTAAATTTAATGGCAGATTTAAGAGGGAGCAGACAAAGTATAGAGGAAAGAAACTCTGAACCCAACATACTAAGACCTGGAACCTTTGCCAGCTCTCATATTAGTTATCCTGTGGGGAAAAACATTATGCGTATGTATGCCATGAATTCATTTGGAAACAAGACTACAAACTGTTTCCTTTCACTGAAGGACATGAGAAAACCTGGGAGGATCAGTCTGCTATAAATGGCATAGGAACATTTCAGAAGCTTATGCTCTATGTCACTCACAATACCCACAGCACCCGCACAAAACTCTGGCTTTCTGCAATGCAATTATTTATCAAAGCAGCATCGAACACACCTGACTGATAGTATGCAAAATGAAACTTGCTATTACTTTTTTCCAGGCAGTATCTTGCTAATGGTTACTGAGCCTTTCACTTCTTCAAGCCCAAGCTAACAATGAAATGTGGAAGTATCTACCAGAATCATGAAAATATTTAGCTTGTTGTGATAAAAATGAGTAAGACCTAAGTTTACAAACTGAACTCAGATACAAACTCAGGGTTCTCTGGTACATTTGTACGACAGAGACACCCTGGGAGGGTGGAAAGGAGAAAAGCAGCTCTGACATGGTCCCAGGAGGTTTTACAACGTGCAGCATGCATGCTGCGGCAGCATGCTACGTTCCTATACCTAGGGAGGCAAACAGTGACAATTTTGACACCTATTCTATGGATGTGGCTTTTGGTCTTCTCCAACACTGCTGTAGGGGGCAGGAGACAGAGAGACTCCTTGCATCCCCTTTGCGATACTCACACGCCACCTGGAACCTGGAGCGCTGGGGTCTGCAGGGGCTGCTGCTGCCTGTCTACTTGCTGCTCTGTATCCCTTCCAGGGCGCGCACAGAGAATGGCTACGGCTTAGCTCTTTTTTTCCTGCAGAAGATGCTAGTGACTTTTCTTAGTCAAAACAAAGCAAACCAAAAGAATTCAGTACTCAACCCAGTACAAACATGATGTGAATAAATGATCTAGGAAAAAGATTTCTCTGATTTCTCATCTGCAAAGCTTTATCCATCAATTACCTGTTTTATGTAAAACTGTCACCAGCTTCTCATCATCCTCCCATAAAGGAGAAATTTCCTTTTAAACACCCCACTTGCATGACTGACATCTCATCATTATATAAACAGTAACAGTTACACTTTTAAATTGCCGAAGGGAATTTTTTTCACCAAATATGAAAGGCACCTGTGAGCTGGCAGGCAGCAGATGGGTGCCCAGTTTATGGAACTGCCTGGCAGCACAGGGAACAGCTTTCAGGGGTCGCCTTCTTCACTCGCTTCTGCTTAACTCATTTTTACATTGTATGGCTGAGCCTATTGTTTGCCCCGTTGATACTGTACTTCTGTGGCTCATGATGAAACAACTTTTTTCCTTTAACTTCTTTGAACTCCTAACATATTCCATATTCCACATTCTAAAACACATTGCTGCCAACTCTCACTGTATTATCACAACGTGCCTGTATCACTTGTTCTTTTTAAGCTTCCAGCTCCAGCAGGCATCATATTTATATGAGAAGGCCATTTTCAAGACCCACATGAACAAGAGAGCAGCAAGTAAAGACCACCACCATTTCACAAAAACATTTTAAAATAACCTCATAACTTTCAGGGGCTGAGATGTATTTTTTGGAACATTTTGATTCAGCTGGAATTGGAACTGCAGCACACTGTGCTACTAAAGAGCAGGAATTAATCCTGTCTTCAGGTCTTATAAACACGGAAAGTGTATATAACTTCCTTCAAGATTTACACATAAGGGTTCATGACTCTAAAAAGCCTAACATTAGGCCCACTGAAGATGAACTCCTTGCATCCGTTACTCCTGATTGTCCAGCTAGTATTCACTCCACCTATCTCAGTTCTCATGACTGACAGTTGTGATCTGATAAACCAGCATGTTTTGTAGTCTGAGCAGAAGACAGTGAGCTAGGTATTCCTGCTTCAGCTCTTATTTTGATGCTCTGTGAGCGTTAGCAAATCTCCACTCTGTGGCTGTTAATTCCTTGCTCTGCCAGCGGGTGTGAGTGTAATGCATACCTACTGCATCTGCCATAAAAAATCACCGAGGATTAATCTGTCAGGTGAGATGCACCTGTGAGATGCAGTGGGCCTTACTCTTCCACTGAGTTCAACAGACTGGCTCACCTTCTTGCTTAATGTGCTATAAAGTAAAGAATAACTGAAGTGTATGCACAATGCCTATCCAGTGAGTTGTACTGGATTTGCACTGTGTAACACCATTGCTGATGTGTGGAATTGATCCTTAACACCTTTTTTGGGCGGACTATTCCTCTGCAATAAATCTAGCTTGTTCCTTTTCAGGGGACTCAAGACATTTATGTGTAGAAGAACTTTATGTTTAGGTATGAGAGGAAAGTATACTTGAAGTGTTTTGCATCTTCTATATGATCATATTGACATTCTCTGAAGCCTAGAATACCAAGTTTGCTCATTTTTTGTTTTCATTCTCCCTTCTCCAAACATACTTCATTTTCTGAAAGGGACTGGAATGATAGCTATATATTCTTCTGTACTGAGTCTACTCCTGTACAGCAATCATTTTTTAATTTCTCCCTGTAAGGTCAACACAATATATATGGAGTGCAGAGTGTAATAATGTGTTTGAAATAGGTATTGAACCTTTCCTGCTTCACTGGAGTTCTACATTCTGCAAAGTCAGATAGAGGTGATTTCAACATAGTTAGAAATGTGTATTTCTAAAAAAATGCTGTACCTCAGGACAAATTCTAAGACCTGACAGTTCCAAAAGACTGTATTTAGGGATGCATAAAATAATAAGTGGACTGATCTAACCTCAAAGTTAACCTGAACCATTTTAAAGGAGTTTTCCATGGCTTTTGTAACTCTTTTCCCCTGACCCAATACACATATGGTTCTAGTTGGCACCAAAAGATAGACGTATTTAAATGTCATGAAAAAAGCTAATCTTGCATTTCTGTCTTGTTGGGAGACAGGAAGTCCTAGAAATCTCATAAGAAAGGCAGTTCTCCTTGGACATCCAGCCACTTTTTACATAGTCAAGTGATTTACATAGCTCAGAGAAGAATTCAAATTTCTGCATTAGCCAAACTGACCCTCTCAACCTCCAGAGGCTCATTCATCACTAGGTAGAAGTTACTAGAAGACACTGGACTGCTCAGTCTAACAGCCAGCCATGAAGTTCTTGATCTTTTGTATCCTTGCTCTTTCCTCTAGGAAAATCCAATAAATGGAATAGTATTTGGAACACTTTTTGACAGGGAAAAGAAGTGGTGCATTATTCAAGAGGCTAGAGGAAAAAATAAAACTGGTCCAAATCCTGTGATTCTGCATTAATCTTTACTTCTTTCTTTTCAGTCAAGCTCTTGTTACTAGTAAAGGTAACAAAATTAATATGAACTTTGGGACTGCTAAATATTTAGCAGTATTTACTGCAATTCATCTATAGAAAACCCCACAGCCATAAAGTACATTTTCCATAAATTACCTAGGTTCAGTTTGCGGTAGTGATACAGTCCCTTGAATATTTCTGAAGAGCTGGACTGCAAGTGTTTAAGATTTAATGAAAACCAATAGGAATGAGTTGCTGAAGTTACTTTCAAAATGGTATGTGGTTTTTAAGTGGCTTAAACACTTTTGAACTTTCAACCCATAAGCCGCTTCTACAATGATATTGCAAGGTGATGCATAAGCACTTAGTGTCTTTTTTCACAAGAGGAAAACGTGAAACCAAAGCTTGCCCACGGCTGCAAGGAAAGGCTCACGCTGAATTTAGAAATCGAACATCCCTGCACGCGTTTTCATGCTTAGCCCATGCTTCTCTCTATGACCTTATTATATCCACAGTAAAAGGCATGCCTACCAGTGATGAAATACTGGTGTTTCACAAGTCTTATCTTCCCGGCAGGTTCTGCGGACATCCTTGTGGCAGAACAGAACTCACAGCATGTATTGGTGCTAATGGAAGAACATGTTAATATTTTAAGTAGGTGAAAAACAATTTGTGAAGAATATGTTCATTTACCTTTTTGATCTTCTTGTTTTCCTTCCAGTGATGATGCTTTGTCTGATGAAGTACCATTATCTCCACTGGCTTTTACCATATTTTCTTCCTGTATGGTTTCTTCACTGATGGCTATGGTGTGTCCATTTGAAGTTTCAAAATTTACTGTTACATCACCATCTGAAATGAAAATTAAAAAGCTATTGTCTAGTTTAACTGCTTCCTCAGCACCCATTGAAAACACACAGCATCCCTCTGCTTTCAAGTCTCCATGGAGCAAAGCAGAAAGACTTACTGAAATGTGAAACATCAGGCTGCAGATCTGCTCTGAAAAGTTAACATTGTAAAGGAACTCTATAGGCTTCCATGTTCTTTGGGTGGATACCTCTGCAGTAGTCAGCCTGGAAGTGCATGTGGGTTTTCAGGTCCAGCTTCGTGTCTGTACACATTAGCCTCCCATTCTCTTCCTCCTTGCATCTTGGTTTACACAGCAAAGAAATGTGTGCATGGACCACAACGGACCTGCAATGTGTTCCAACAGGCCCCAACTTTGGACAATTAGGGAGCAGAGTTGCAGAACTACTGTGGCGCATCACAGTAAGGTAAATCAGCCAGGAATTCAGACAGAAGTTCTCAGAATATGTGTGCCCAGTTAATGAATAAAATATGTTACAAAGTCATTATACAGTCTGAAGAACCAAGGCGAGGTCTTCCTGTATCATGTATCATACCATTATTAAATTCTGCAAGTCAAATTCTTTCCCAGCTCTGATGATATTTTACTTACTTACGCAGACTACCTCAGCTATGATATTTTTTTTTAAATCCTGAAAAAAACTTTTTTTCTTCCCTATTTGTCTCTATATTCCTGAAAAATGCTACATACTCTTGCTGGCTCACTGCTTCCTCTCTTCCCTTATTTACCAGTTTTTGTTCTCTGTTCCATGCATTTTAAAATTGGTGCCGATCTTCTCTGGTCATTTCTAAGGCTTCTTATCCTTATGTTGCTCACACCCCACCTGCAGTTCACATAGATGATTGCTCTCCTTCTGCAGGATTCTCTTGCTGTCCATCCAAAAATTATGCAAATCTACCTGGCATCTCTTCTGGTTCCTCCCATTGTATCTTCATTAACTGCGGTAATTCCACTCTCTTCTCCTCCTCTTCCTTGCTGCGTGCTATCAGATCTGGATGTTTGGCAGTTCCCTGGTTTCAACACAATTATGCAGCCTCTCTCTTACCACTTTGGGCTGCTCCATGGGTTAGCAGATGGTTTCATTCTCACCCACACACTAACCTAAACTTGATGTGTAAAAACTAAGTTCTGCCTTAACCCTGTCTCATTTACTATAGCTGACAGTTGCACAAGACTTCCTTCTTACCTTACCGCAACATTCAGTTTCTTCAGCTCCTTTCTTCCAGGTGTTCAGAATTCCGTTCTTTCCTCTCTGCTTCCATGTGTGGCATTCCCACCTCTTAGCCATGTCATGGTTCTGCAAACACCTCCTGCCTCCAAGTGGCACTTGTCAATTTCCACTTCTTTCTTCTCCATCACATGCGAAACAGTCACGTCTTCGCATTTCTTACCTCTCAGATTTCGAGAATCCACGTAATTTCCTCATCTAGCTTTCATCTCTGTAGTCATTCCTTCTAACCACCTTCACACTGCTCCATCGCCGTCTTTTCTGTCTCTCTTTTTAGCACCTTCAAACCAATCCTGTATTCTTTCAAACTGCTCCTTAAAAACTGTAATTTTCATCAGACAGGAAGCACAACATGATGAAGGCAACACGGACTGGATTGATGGTCTTCTTAAGATGGGAGGAAGGGAAGCAAATTGTTTATTTTTACATCCTTTTCTCACTTTGCTCAATCTCTGTAAGGGATCCAAAGTCCCATCCCCTTTTAAGAGTGGAATAGAGGGTCAAGGACACTCATGACCAAAGCATACACACTTTTAGCACAAATGACAGTATTTATGTTCAGACTGTTTGTAACCAACCTGAAATGTTAACACATTTCATTAACTGTCCCAGCAGTCTAAATGCAATTTACAACCACCAATGGACAAAGTCACACAGCTCCCCAGTGAAGAATGTAGCAAAAAAAATATAACAAATTCACAGAGGGACAAACTGAGGTATGGAGAATTTGTATTCCTTGTTTTAAGTCAAAGACAGTGGCAGAGACAAATTCAGAAGCCAGCTATGCTGAATGCCATAGCCTGGTAATTAGCAAAACACTGTAAAGACAAGTGACGTCACATGTCAACAAACAAGGCCTTTACTTTTAAGTATCAATGTGTACGACACTAACCATACACATTGATACTTTCATGATTCTTCAGCTCAGGCAGAGTAACACAATTTCTAGGAGAAAAATATTTTTTTGAAATCATGGAGATCTTAGACTCCTTGATAAAATGACAAATGGTTTAATTTTAAGCTACAGAAAATTATTTTACTCACTTGACTTTTATTTGATCTAGATTTATAGAGGATCAAGAATATTAGAAAGAATACCACTAGAAACATAGATCAGATGTAGCACAGAGGTGATAACCATGGTTTACTTATGCTTTTTGAAACACAAATTCTGGTTAATACCAGTTACTAAACCTTACAGCATTTTGAAACAAGTGGTGTCTTCCCCACAGTTTTATGTTTGTGCCATTTGTGAATGTAGTGTGTGTGATAGTGGTGGGATCTGTAAAATCCCAGCACTGGTACTTTTTGATACCTGAAATGGATGCTACTGATTTGCTTGAGGGTCCCAAAGCCTCTAATTTTTCAGCCAAAATTTCTCATATTATACTCCAGTTGCCTTAGAAAGAAGACCTTGACTCAAAAAACAGGTTAATCACTAACTTTAAAAAATTCTGGCAAACAGTAAGTAGGAACCACAGGAGTCACATTATTTACAGAGAGCATCAAAATACTTAAGGATATGACCAGAAGTCAGATGGTGTACCTAAGGCAGGAGCAGTTACAGAACACAAATTGCTCAACTCCAACTTGAGTTTTTTGTCAGCTGGCCCAAATTACCTCTCACCCTCCTCAGCTTTGTCTCCTCATACCTATTTATACTACATGGAAACAATGCAATAGTGGCTTTATCATCCATGTTTAGCACTTAGGAGCTAAATTCTAGGTAACGTGTTATCACCTTGCTCGGGCATTTCCTTCAGCACTCCCCTTCTTATCAGCTCCTCTCTGCTTTGTCTTGTCGAAATCTTCCTTTCCAACACTAAAGAAAAAGCACAGTTAAGAATAGATTTATTCTCATACTGCTGATACTTGTGGAAAATGTAGAAAAAGATTTTTATTTTAAAGAAACCCTGAGAAATGTTGTTTCCTCTGATTCTGCAGGAGAAGTAGTCTGGGTTTTCATGGACGCTCTCTGAAAATATTCTCCCACAATTTCAGGCACAGAAGTGGGGATTCATCTGACCCAATGCCTTCAGCTGCGCGAGGCTCCGTGAGGCTTCCTTTATAGTCAACGGAAAAAGGTACTTCCAGAGTGAAACTGAATTCATCCTAGCATAGGCATTTAATATGTAAAAGCACCTCTTTACCACTGACTGGGGTGACTAGCTCAGCAGGAGATATCTCCAACTGTTTTGTAGATGTTTTGAGTTGGGAGAGACAAATCCTGCTCAGAGCAAGCAACTCACCGGGCAGCCTTTATGACATGCAAACTGTTTTAAATGAAAAAAAAAAACCTTAAACAGAAGCTAGAAATTTCTGTTCTAAAAGGGAATAACATCCTCATCCAGGCTGGTTGGCTTTCATGGAAAAAAATGCAGCATCCTGTTTTTTGGTTAAAAAAAAGAAGGATACAATACACAAAAAAAGACTGTGACGTGAAGCATTTTAATTATTATGTTTATTTCCTGTGGGAAAAATGCTAAATAGTTTTATAGGGAAAAGCATTTACAGATGGCAAAACAGAGTAACTCCCCACTGCACCCCACCGCCAAATCAGTACAGTTTTGGTCAGTGATCTGGGAGGCCGCTGTGATGATCCATGGAACCATGGTGCACAGTCCATAAAACGTGAGCATCACTTGTAAAATCCTGTCTTCACTGTTAGGAAAAGTTAATCTCCCATCCTGATTCTGTTTACATACGGACATCAAAACCCAAGTGACGACTGGAGCTCAAGCTGAGGGCATGTGGCAAAGCTTCAGCCGTGCTGGACTTCATCCTATTAATGCTACGGGATAGGGCTATTTATCTCATCAATTAATTCAAATACCCCGGTAATCCAATTACTCTCTAGGGCCAGTCTAATTGCTGTATGAAGATTAAATACTGCAAGAAGTATTGTCAATCTCACTTGCGCCAGCCCAGTTGGCATGAACAGCCATACGGTGAAGTGTCGGCTCCTGTGAAGGCATGGAGAGAGGCAGTTTAGCGCCTCTGAGAAATTTACCCTCTACACGTAGCAGCTGATAAACATCTCTCCCCGCAGCAGGTAATCCCAGCTGCTGACTTGCAACCAGACTGGCTGAGCTCGGATGCCTGAAGGCATCACGGAGCACAGCTTCCCACTCCCCTTCTCCACCAGGGAAGGGGGCGGCTGAACAGAAGATGAAGCAGATTCTGCGCTTCTCAAATTTACAGCACTGGGTTTATTTCTCACACTGCAAAGTGTGGCGATTCAGCAAATGCTCCACATGGGATGCATTTCCCTGCCAAAAAAGCACCAAATCTGGACAGAAGAACTGGGGGCAGTAACCGTTTTGACCAGCCCAGCTCAAGCTACCCATGCCTGTGAGATCAACAGCTCGCGAGTGCAAACAGTACTGGCACAAGAACATGCAAGTTGGCACTAGGTCTGTGCTTAGCTACTCAGGTACTTCGTGGGATCTGTCCGTTAAAGGTCAAACCTTCATGGCATTCAAATCACATTTGACAAAACAAAGGAGCCCGTGAGTGTGGCTGCAGACTCTCTGTGTAAGCCAGCCTCCTTGGGGAGAGTGTGGTAGCCTGAACTCAGATCAGGTTAGACTGCCTTGGGTCCCCATCCTAAATTATGCAGGAGCTCTTCCAACGTTTCCCCATTACTTTTTAAGGTATATGTCTTGCAACTGTGTGTCACATGTTATTGGCATGGCAAACAAAGCACCGGAGAGTGCCCTATTCTTGGAAAGAGTTTTTCATGCAGGTGAACATATGTATTCTCTTATCATTATTTCAGCTTTACAAGTATAATTTACTTCCTACTATTTTTCCTCTCTGCTTCCTTTTTACATCTGTTTTCTTGGGGACAGTGAAATGAGATGATCTCTCATATATTTATTTGTGGGACTTAATCCAATACCACTTGAAAACAATGATGCTCTTTCCATCAAGTTCAAGAACATTGACTCAGACCCCCCATCAATGTCTCTCTCTAGTTTTCAGGGTGATAAATTTTTTCAGTCCTATAACACTGAATTAACAACTGTATCAAATTAATTATCATGGAAAACGTCAATTGGCACTAAAAGACATTAACTACTTACACTTTTACTGGAAGACCTCAAAGCATTTTATTAACATTACACAGGTTTCATAACATCCCTTAGACATAACTATCTCCATTTCACAGATTAGAAAATTTATGAACAGATAAGAAGCTTAAGCCCCAATCCTTCATCATCTAAAATGCTAGCCATAAGTGGTGTTTTTATTTAAACTGATTAAGCTCAGTTAATTCAGCTTGAAAAGATAATTTATTTAAAATATTATTTGGCCCATGGAAAGAACATTAGAACTCATGCTAGTATTCAGTATGAGTCTCAAAATTATAATTCCTACAAAGAAAAAGGAAGAATTTTAATTTAAATTAAAGTGACCAAAAATACGTCCCCTTGTATAACAGGAATGAGTAGCCTGTCTACTTATGAACCTATACTGGCTGCTATTTACCCAGGGTGGACTCATCACAATTTATTGCTTATTACAGACTTTGGACTATGCAATACATTTAACTTTTACACAGTATTTTGATTATCACAGCCCAGTTGCACTGAGCTTTAAGGGTCTCAAACTACTCAGTTGAGCTAATCACATTTGACTACCGTTATGGTTCAGTAAACTTTCCTATTTTAAGAGAATTACAAAGTCAAGCAATCAGAAGTCAGGAAATGTTTGAATGAAGGTTGATGGGTGTGCAGATGGTACAGCTTTTATTTGCTTGTTACATATTTTACATTTGCCATCCCTGCCTCGTTTAGGATACAGACTGCACTGTGTTCAATGAACAGTTTCTGTGCCTAAATTTTTAACCTTACCTTTCAACCTGGGGCCCAGACCTCATCTGAGGAACAACCTAAACCTTCATTTGAACAGAAAGTTTTCCCAAACGTCACCGCAGCAACTGAGTGGACCAGAGACAACATGTTTTTCTCCTTGACGCCCATGTTGAGATACGCAAAGATGTCGTTGTGACTGTATAGATAGGCAACTTATGGCATAGAAAGATTAAGTCATATTATCAAACAGGCTGACATTTGTTACGTGTTTAACTTGAGGTACCTTTTCAGGTGTAATTTCTCACATTAAAATTGTGATAAAACAAACAAACAAACGACCAACCAACCCAAAGCATACGAATTCTAGCTGAATTGCCAACTTATGGTTTAAAATATCTAACCAACAGAAGTGAAGCTATGAGCATCGGCCATCCGCTGCTGAGCTAATGGCATAGGTAACTGTAGAAACAGTTATCATCTACCTGAACCACCTGGGATGGGTATCACTATTTGTCACCTTAGAAACAGTTCAGTCTCCTGAGTTCAGTACAGGGAGAGGACTGTAGTTTGGTGCTTCCACCATTGTCCCACCCGGCATGCTCCCTCCTCTCACCACCTCTGTCATGACTTCATCATCTGGATCTTTCTCCTTCACTTGAAGAAGTTTAAACTTCTTATCTTTGGTTTCCAGACGTACCTCTCTCCTTTCTTCTTCTAGTAGAACTTGCCACAATACGCTACCCATTTGCTTCTCCCATAAGCACACCTTTGTCTCTTTATTCCTGCTGATCATTGTTTTTGCAATCACTGATCTTCCAAGTTATTACCTATTCCTCACTCAGCAAGCAGACGACTAGTACTATCCTGGAACAAATGTATGATAAATACTGTTAGCTGTACCACCATCATGTGGACAACCTTAAGCTGAGCGACCAGCTGATCTTATTACTACAAATCTTTTCTGTCATATGTGTATATAATAATGTGTGTGTGTATATATATCTGTGAATACATATCTCAACATATGTCTGTAATATATATGATATATAGATATATATATGTATATACAAATGTGAGCATATATAGCATTTCAACATTAACATTAACGTATTGTTTATAACATTAAGCAATAATAAAATGGAAATAACAATTTCTCCATCTGTATACATGTACATATTGAGATTGATTACGCAAAAAAGTCAGCCCTGACTGTGACTGTAATTGGTTATCAGTCCTTGCCTGCTGAGGAAGGCTGAGGTGAGGTGGGCTCCACTCTCAGACATCATGCTCCAGCAGACTCAAAAAACACCGTGTCAAAATCCTTCCCCTACTGCAGTCAAAAGCAAAGCTTTCCCTGAATTCACGTGTAACTGTCAGCAAGCGTGTGAATTTATCACACTGTATGCAGCCCTCATTTACTTGAGTGAATCTTACTCATCCAAGGGATCCCACAAACATTTGTATTTTTAGCCTAATATAGATAATAGCAACACTAAACATAAGAACAGCTTAACTCAAAAAGCAGTTTCCATCCCTCCCTCCCTACCCCTTCAAAAGAGACTGCTTAGTGATATTCAGCAGCTACAAACTTCAGGCAGTCTTAAAACCCATTCTCTTGACTCAAAGAGTGCTGTGAGATTCTGGATATTCTCCAGTCTTTAGTTTTGCTCTTCCAAGAGAAGCTTGAGAGAATTCCGATTTTTATTTTTTCTCTGACCTAGTAAGAGCTAAAATCGCCTCCTGCTCCCTGTCTGTATATACTCTTGCAGTGGAGCTTTGAAGTGCCATCTGCTTCGTGCCAAGGCACAAAATGCTGCCTTCTTTTCCTTCACAGCAAAACATTGCGGAGGGGAGAAACCCTTGAGATGATGCCATTTTCTGTTTGTTTTTACTTAATTTTGAAAGCCCTCTAGGCAGAAAGTATACAACCCATGCCCAGAGAACAGATTTTCTGAGATACAGCATGGAAAATATGTTGCTAAAGGAAAAAATTCCAACCATCATTCCCACATCAGCACAAGTACTTCCACGTCTAGTCCTCCATCTTTTTTTGATGTTTGTGGTATTTGCTGTTTATGAACAGCTTTCAGTTGCTAGCATAAGAGAGTCACCTGAGATTTTGTCAAAGCACTGCATGGTACATGCCCTGGCAAGGCTGTAGCAAGAACCTCTTCCAAAAAGCCTATGGAAAACCTAGATAAAGCAATAAAAGCTCTTTCCAATAGCCCGCATTCTGTCTTTGAAGAAACTTTCTTCAGCTGCATATAGATTTATCAAGTTGCAGCCCTGTTAAGAGAATAGGCAATAAATGTGATGGTCCTTGTACTGTCCCATGGTCTCAGGCCAGGAAATAGGCTTCCTGCATGTAAGATGCATGCACACACACGTACATACACATACCCTGTTCTGTAATGTAAATACATCTCTAACCAAGCAGTCTGAGGCAGAGGATTTCCTGTAGGATTTTTATTTGGTGTCAGTTAGCATGCAGCACGGGGCAACTTGCCAAGTAAATGCATCTTTTCAGTCTCCATTGGTCCTGGGTCTGCCTCCTCAAGAAATACAGGGATAACTATTTTTAATTTTTTTTTTTCTGAAACTGCCATCTGAGGCAGGACGAATGCAATCCAAACTAGTTTTCATTTCAAATTCCAGCCTCACAGGAAGCACATACACAAACGTTAAGTGATTCCATACTTCACATACATAGAGTTCAAAAGCAAATGAGCATCTCCTTACAGCTCTGGGGCTTCCTGACAGTGAAATAGTCCTCAAGCATGTAAAGATATGCTTCCACTGCAAGCTAACCTGATTTGCACTGAAAAGCTACAGCTTATTCATGATGCAGCTGGGACCAGCACCCTGTCTGTTTCTGGGATTTCTGGGGACACAACCCATCTTACAGTTAGTGCTGCAGTACAGTTTATCCCTGTTATTCTCTGTACGGAAGTACGTGGGGAGGTCATCTGCATTTCTGGCCAAGACAGAGGAGGAACTGCAGGAGGGCACTGGAAGTCAACACATAAATGACTTATTCTGGTCCACTCCGATGAGCACTACTAGTACTACTACTGGGCAACCAGCACAGATGAAAGATCCGCCTAGCCCACAACCGGCTGCTGGCAAAAGATGGAAAGTACAGCCAGACTTGGAAGAAAAAGCTTTGTATGTAGGCAGGAGGGTAAACAGGAGTGACACCTAAGCAAGACTATGAACTATATTTGCCTTGAAGATGTACTCCAAATCTTTGCTCTGTAGAGATTAATCAGCACTTAGATACATTCTTCTTTCTCAACATAGAAGCTCTGGGAACTGTTCTGGGATCACTGTCGTAGAGCCAAATGCCTGAATTTGTAGGTTACATCTTAGAGAGTCACAAGGAGTAAAACTCTCATATGAAATTTAGGGGGAATATAATTTGGGAACCTTTTATTTATTTTTAGAACTCTTACAATTCGTATCGGCCAGGTTTACTTTCTTTCCTCCTCCCTAGCTTAGTGAGCCAGTCTGGCTGGTTTTGAGGTGAAAGTCAAGATTTTCAAATATTACAGAACTCCCAGAATTTCATTTCAAGGAAAAAAACCAGCATTAAATACTGTGATGGCTGGCAAAATGCACGTAAACTGGGACATACAAATACAAGCTGATATATTGAATGTACAAAATGATATGAAAGTTTTGAAAACCTCAAATTAATTCCCTATGTCACTATGTCTGTATAATTTCACCCAAATAAAAAGAATTTTATAGTGTAACAGGATGGATAAGCAGAACTTTGTTAAAAATAGAGCATATGTACTCCCTAGAGGAAAAAAAAAAATCAATCTACTGAATAATGAAAAAATATAAAAAAATTCCCAAACCTCCTGTATGACATCTTAAGTTCTGTTCATCAAGACATGCATTGAATTTTGTAGATTCAAACTATTCAAACAAACTATATAGGCACTGAAATACTGTAGTTTATATAATTCATAGCATTAGAATGGTTTTGTGTTTTATTAGCTGTTTTACATTATGTTATTAAACGCAATAGCAGCCTTTACTGTATAAGCTTGATTACGTACTACAGGGTTATCTAGCGGGATGCTAGCTAAACAATGAAGTAAAAAATGAAAGGTTTGTCAGGGTAACTTAAAAATCTATATAGAAGATGATAATTCTAGATACACAAGACACATTAAGCACTTAGTCAATCAGTTGTGTTAGTTGCTTTTTTGCCACAAATGACTATTAAATATAAAGTCTTGTGACTGGACCTAGAGCGGGGACTTCAGTTAGTCAACTAGGTGTTACCTCCTCCTGCACTGAACTTTTCCTATCCACTATACCATTTACAGAGATACTTCACTGTGCAGATAAATTAACTTCCACTTTTCAAATACATAATTATATATATAATCATGTATTCAATTGACCAAAAAAGCTCACTTATATGATCTCTGGACTATACTTATCTTTCACCATCAACTCTGTTCTGCCAATTTGTAGTGCAAATTCTCCCAACTTTTATGGATTTCTGTTTGCACACTGGTGTGCTCCATTTTCAAGAAAAGACTGATCACAAAATAAAGCTTTAACTTTGAGGTCTACAGACAAGGAGGTCTATATTACTCTTCTAGTTTCCAGACCTAAAAGGCAGTGCTGCAAAACCACAGCTGGAATGAAAAAAATCAGGTTGTCTAGATTTTCAGAAGTCATCCAAAAGAGTGGCTCTGTTTTTCCTCTCTGCTTCAGCATGCTTTATTGATAGTAATCACAATGCTAGGACACAAATCCAAGTGGTAGCCTTTGCAGAAGAGTAAAAAATACTTCTTGCTGTGTTTTGCTGGATTTGTTTTTAGCTGGATCAGGTTTGTGATCCACTCATCACAAAACTGGTGCCAGTACAAAGGAGGCAGTGGAAGTAAACAGACACAGCTGAGAGAACTGGGAAGACAAATTATCACTTGAAAAATAGTTTTGAGGTAGTTAAGAGGGACACTGCTTCCCAATTACCTTTGTCTTAAGAGTAATAAATGCAGGTATGCATTGAGAGCACACAGTGGCAAAACCAGAGACTCGGAATGTAGAACGTTGCACATATTCTGCTGTAATGTTACTAGTACCTTAGCTCTGATGGTCTAGGTATATGAATGCAGCAAGGTTCAGGGAGAGAGGTAACAACCCTTATTACAAACTATTGTAGCTGTATGGCACCTGAAAAAGATATTTTGTGGCTCAAAGTTTGTCCAGTTATATCTATAGCATAGTTCTAAAGCTTGGTTTTCATTACAGTTCTGAAATTATTTACTGTTTTCTGTCCATTTCACCTACTGTTAGGCATCCCCATTTTTCAGGCGCTCACCTTGAGACAAATTGTCCTTAATAACTCCATCTGAAGTCGGTGCCAGTGGGAACTGTGGGTTCTCCACACCCCTGAAAGGACTTGAGGGACCACACCATCATAAACAATAGAGGCAAATTAAGTACAAGCAAGTAACTACAGAGGCACTTTTGGAGATGTTAACCTTAATTTCTTTGTGCCCAATTTCCTTTTGTAAAAGAAATACAAACACATGCTTTGCCTTGGTATTGTAAGAATTGATGTGTCATGCTTGTAAGACTGGATTGAGGCCCTCTAAAGAAACGTACAGTACAACATAAGAAATACTGTGTTTAACATGAATTTACCAGATATTGATTTGTAAAAATTAACTGCAAAATGACACATGCATTATTATTTAATGGCATAATAATTTAACACATGCTAATATGTTGTGACAGTTTGGGGAATCTGTATACACAGCTTATGAATGGTGATTATTCTGGAGAATTCATTGCATATAAAATCACATACCTGTCCAACAGTAGCTGCAGAACATTCAGGAGTCATTAACCAGAAATTAATTTGCTCTAGCAATGTAAGTACTGGGGAAGCTGAAGGAAACTGGAAGCAATGAAGGAGATAGCGGACTGAGGGGATTATCTTGATTGCAGTAGTGGAAGAAATTGTGGGGATTTTGTTGCAGGGTACCCAGGAAAATTTGGAAAAAAAAAAAAAAAAGAAGAAAGAGACTGAGTGAAAGATTTCAGGATCTCAGAAAGGTTGTCCAAAACTTCATTTGGTATCTGGAGTGATGATGGCACCAGAGAAGATGGCTTCTTTTTGCCTTTTGTGTAAAAAAAGCATGTTTTAGAAGTTACACTGCAAAACCATAGAGTTCCTTGCTGTAACTGTCAGGGGTTGATATGGGTTTAAAATGTCAAGCAGTGTACTCCTAAGAGTTCAGGAGAGCCTACTGAGGACATTTTAGGATATTAGTATTGGTTTTATTGCCTAGAGCCATGGAAGACAGTGGACAGAGGACTTGCACTGTGGTAATGAATCTGAAGAGCTCACAGATGCTCCCGGGACTGATTAGGCCCAAGTTTAGAAAAGCACAACATCAAATGTCTGATTCCCAAAACAGAAGTTTGGGATTTTTCTGCAGAAAGCTTGGCCAGAGCCGTGACACACAGAGACACACACACACATATATGCAGGGAGCATTCAGTTTCCTAAACGTGGGTGTCTACAGCCACTTGAGATGCCCCAGGGTTTTGGAGATGCCTGCACAGGGATAGCAAATATGATGCAGAACCTTCTGGGAGAGCAGCCAGGACAACCCAGAGCATCTCAGGTGGCACCAAGCAACTGTGTTTAGCTAACTGAATCCCAGCCCTCAATCTTCGTCTTTTTCAGAAGGAGTGTAATTCAATCACAGCATTTTATTTCAGACCATTCTTCAAGCCTTGCCAATGGGGGAGTGAAGGGGCAGAGCAGCCTGCCACTGTAGGAAGGCAGTGGTCTCAAAGCTGATCCTTGTTCTTCTGCTGGGCACAGCCACGTCTGCTTCTCCCCTCTGAACAGACCAAAATTCTGTCCCCATGAAGGCAAGGTTTGTTTCATTATCCAAGTCACTGACTATTAGGAGGACATAGAGACATTTCCAACATATGTGAGGATATGTAATATAGAGCCTAGTCTTTCTTAGTTAAAAAGAAAAAAAGAGCACTGTCAACATCAAAAGAATATCATGTACAATGTATAGTAAACAACTAAACTGCACATTTTTGGTGACAGGTTCAGGACAGAAGCTGAACAAAGTTAGGCTTTTCCTTGCCAAGGATCAAACTGTTTTTTGTCAAATACTGTGCCTAAGTAATCCCTGCCACCTAACAAGCTCCAAGAGCTTTTCAAATATTACTCTGCAAAGCCATCACAGTGTTTTGTGCTATTTGCCACCAAAGGGCCACAGACATACCCGCTGACGTTTCTCTGAATTTGTCACTAGTCTTCTTCTTCCGCCATTTCCACGGTTTAAAGATTTTGCCAATGGTGGAGAGTTTGCCCTTCCTCTTGAAGGGTGGAGTTTGGGATCCTGGGGCTGGTCCATCCGAGTTAGCGATTGAAGCCTTATCCAAACCATCAACTGTAGAAACAAGAAAAGTAAAGGTAACTGAAGGATGGAACACAAAATGGTACCCGACAGATAAACTCTGCCACTATCAGATTTGCAACAGGCTGTGTGTGGGTCCGTGTGCCTTCTGTTCCAGCAGGGCATTTGCCAAAGGGCATTTGACTGCAGCCCGTGGTCACGTCAGCCCCCACCTCAGCTAGCCCTGGGCTTCGCTGCTGCTCAGCACCTCGGCTGCAGCAGGCCAGAACTTGCTTCTCATGACACGCGTCTGGCACGTCTGCGCGTTTCTGTGGTTTTTCATGGCTACTGGAGGATTTCTTTCAACATGTATTTGGGTGACTTTTTCCCTATCTTTGGCAAAGATGAATAACTAGCTGTCATCATATAGAAAACAAAACCCTTACAATGTAAAAACATAAACTATTTCTTTTGAGTAAAATGAATCCTTTCTTAAATGAGCTCCAAAGATAACTGTTCTGGCAGTGGAATGGAAACAGGTCCATTTTATATCCCTGGTAATCAGTCATTCACAGCACAGCCTGCCGTGAGTCAGGCTTCTTATTAACAAAACGCATTTAACAATAAGCTTTTGGGCTGTAGCCAAAGTTTAACGAAGGATTACTTTTCCGCAAAAACACATTGAGTGATATGAAAGCCAATATTTATCATCGACAGCTCTAACACTGAGTTCTGTGAATCAAATTAAGACTCATTCCACAACATGCCGTAGCATACAGTTAAAATAAATTTCCCGGAAATTTCCCCAGGAAGTCTACTGTTATCTACTTCTATTTAAGAACTGAGGTTTCTTAGAGCCTTCCATTCATGGTCCTGCAAACACTTCAAATGTGCTTAATTTTATTCACGTGAGCAGCTTCACTGAAGTAACTGCGATTACTTACATACATGAAATTAATCACAGGCTTAAATGTTTGCGGCATAAGGGCTCTGTAATTGCTTTCATTCATCTAAACATTCTAATTATAACCAATTCGGAACAGAGTTGATGCCACTGTCAACAGTAATAATGATAATCATAGATCATTAAATCAGAAAGTGCTATTCAAAGAAGGAAATATCACTGTCCCCATTTTACAGATGGAAAATATGAAGCACAGAATTGTTAAATGCTTAATTTTATGTTTGCCAAATGGCTTCCTGAATCCTGGTCCTGTGTCCTAGCTGCTAAAAAGATACATATTCAGACACATAACATCATGGTGCAATCTTATTATTCCGTTTCTCAGGCAAATGGCATTTAATGAGTCCTATATTTGTCCTAGACTTTAGATTGATCCAGGATGCTAAAAAAAAAGCTTTTCTGTGAGAAAGCTGATGTAATGCAATCAGAGTCCAAGAAACTTCATTTCCAATGTTTTGAAATAAAGTACTGGGAAAAAAGACCCATTGTATAACTTCATTGAAGTCTATGAAGTTAAAACTAGAGATAAATTTGTATGAAAATGATAGCATTTAAATCAACAAATCTGAGTTACACCATAAAATGTAATAAATTCTCTACTGTCAGAGAGATGGAAAACTTCTCCAGGATAAATTACTGTTATTCAGATGCATTGCAATTTAAAGCTTTCATTTAAGTGTTTTCCTTGGGTACTTTCTGGTCTATAACATGGAGGTAAGATGGAAGGCAGGCATGCAAATGGGCTTTAAATGTAAAAAGCCAAGGTTTTGGTAAGAACCCATATATGTCTACCCCTTGCACAAGTACAAAACCCCAGCTTCCTCACCTGTGCATCCTAGAGAACGTAATAGGGTGATCTTTAGGGAGGTTTAAGCTGAAACTCCCTTAAAACAAACCAGCCACCACCCTACAGACCCTGAGAAGCTGGGTGAGAGGTGGGGATGAGAAGGCCACCAAAGAGAGCGAGCAGCTCTGCAGAAAGAGAGGCAAGGAACAGCAGAAGGACCTCTGCGGGGGTGCCCCACCTGGAATTAGGGATCGCACTTTTGTCTAGGCTTACAGTCACTGCTTACGTTGTACAATCCCCTATGGAATACAGAAGCCTCTGCTGGAAACTGTGGATGAAGGGAAAAGTACATTTACTTGGAGGGTAGTTACAAAGACTAGAGGGCTAAATTTATCTTGGCAATTCCAGTTGATATTGGGGGCAAGGGCCACAGCTTGCGGCTGGGGAGGGTCAGCTTAGATGTAAGGAAAACACTTCCAGGAGGTGGGTGGCACAGCACTGGAACAGGTCTTGGGCAGTTTTGGAAGCTCGGCCAGGCAAGCCAGGATTGACCTCACCTACTGTCACTAATAGTCCTACTCTGAGTGAGGGACTGGACTGAGTGACCTCCTGAGGTCCCTCCCAGTCAAGATTCCCATGGTGCTAAGGGATGTGGAAAGACACGGTTGCTCTGGGAAACCTACGCTAGCAAATCCAAAGAATCTGAAGAAGTGCTGAAGAAAAGAGATCAGGATCTGGTGGCTGAAGAGTTTTGTCCTGGGACAGGAGCCAAGCATTATCTCACTGGCAGAGGCAGTCCATCAGCTCATTAGAGGGAAAGGCTACCCGCTCCTTGGAGGCAGCAGGACAGAACCCATGTTCTTGTGTCCACCAGCTTAGAAAGTCTGGGTTATTGATGTGAAGAGCCTGCACCCTGGTGACAGAGAGCACGGTCTTTATAAACATAGATCTTTTCAAATCCTCCTGGGTCATGGAGTCCAGTCTGTTGCAGGCAACCACTTTCACAAAAGCCTCATGTCAATTTTTCCTCCAGTGCCTACCAGCAGGAATGGAGGAGGATTATGTCTCCAATAGCTCCCCACAGAGAAATGTGAATTTGCATCGGTCACTGCTCTGCCCTCTGCTGAAAATATTTAACTCTGAAATAATGATATTCATCCCAGCTAAAGAAATCTGTCTGCTTCAAATGAGCTAATATATGAAAAAAGGGATCCATTCAGTGCTGAATAATTCTGGTTGGGAAGACTGCAACTTTTGAAAACAGGATTCAACATTAACTCCTTCCAACAATAAAAGATGAGGAGCTGATTTATCAAATGAGTTGAACAAGTGCTCATAACTGGGCATTTACTAAACCATTGACCTTGTACCAGTTCCTTCATTTGAAAAAAGGACCCAAATATGTATCTGGAAAGGAAGAATAAGCATGGCCGAACATCATTGATTGGTTTCAGAAATAATCTAAGATAAAGTAACATTTCTAGGAAAAAAAACTTATTTATATTCAAAAGCAATCATAAGGTAGCACATTGTACCAATTAATAAACTGCCTAGGAAAAAGAAAAAAATTCAGCAATGACATTCCAGAGCATTTATGGAAAGATCTTTTCAAAAGCTATTACTCCTCATCTTTGAAACACTCAGCAGGAAATTGATGTTTAAGATTGTACAATCCCCTGTTTGCTTTATAGGTCGTGTACTATTTAAGAATAAAGCAGTGTATTTTTCACCTCCGAGAGCTTATGTACCTTCTATTAATCATTACAAATGCTATACATATTCACTGAGATGAAAGGAAACAGCTTAGCTTTCCAAGATTAGAGGAGCTTGGTCACTTGTGTTATTCTTTTATTTGTACAGTGTCTTGAAGTCCTGCCTTCTTCCCACCATCTTCAAAAAGCCAGTGAGTCACTTCATTGCCTTGAATAAACATCATTATTAAGTTTGACTTTTGACTATACTACCTGCATAGTTTGTTATTATAGTCCAGTCCTTTGCCCTAGGTGTAGATTTTGCATGTAAAAGATAAAAATTGTACATAAGAAGGATAAGAAGTAAGTCTATGAACCATGCACGTCAGTGTCATGCGAAGTGGAGAGCTTGTAAAAGACCAACAACTGCGCTGAGACACTGCGAAGCCAAACCATGCTGGCACAGGCCATGAGCTAGAGGGATACGAAAAGGCCAGCCTCTCCCCGAGCTTGTGGGCAGGCAGCAGAAGTTTATGGATGACCCCGACTTTCCTATAAACACCCAAAGACGGAAATGCCTGAACACATCTTATCCTAGGCAGGCTACTTGCAGTAAGCAACGCTGATCTCTCTAGCTGCCTAGGAGACACTTTTCTGCTGTGAATGATTCCAGAGATGTGCAGCTGAGGCAGGCGTGTGAATTCATCACTGTTTTCCTGGGGCGTGGTACACTTCAGCACTGAGACGTTCATGTCAGCACTGACACATGCTAACACCTTCTTCAGGTAAGAACTTACAACTAACTTTACAAAAGCAAAATGCAACAAAAAACTATCCATCAGATCATTTCAAGCAGGTCTAATATAAATTCCTCTGAAGTAAATAGCTGTGATTCTGCTGGTTCCAGGCCTTTCGATCTGGAACGCAGTAAGACCATTTTTTGAAAGCTCTGACTCAAAGAAATTCATGAATAGAAAAAGAGGGCTACATTTACGCCATAAGTTGCTCTGTATTTTTACTTCTGTGTATTTTTAGTCTCAGCAGTGGAAGTGGAAAGCCAGTAGAAGAACCTAACCTCACAACTGAATACAAGATATATGGGAAAAAAAACCACATCATGATGTCCTTATGCTATTCTTTTTCTAGTAGAACCATATTTTAATAGTTAACAGATCAAAATTCCTTGCTTGTAGTTTACTACTAGTAATTTGAGTCACTGATGATTTAAAAAAGGTCAAACCTGAGTAATTAAGTAGTTAGCTACAGTAGGATTATACTCAAAAGACTCTTCTGTAGAAGAATCCTTTACTAAATCTGAATAGTTTTAAGATTCTTTCTCACATTAGTCCACATTCACACTCAGTCCCAACAGGGAAGAGTTTATTAGATAGACTTGGTTGTAATCTAGTAGGGAATGTCTTATGAAATTGCTGTTTAGTAATTCTTATCGGAACAGTGTTTTAAACGGAGTTTTGTGTTGTGTGGCCAACAACAATGCACTATATGAAAAACATGAATCATTTTAATTTAGTCTTACAGAGACTCCAAGCTGATAACAAGTACGCTGGCATCAATGCTAGTAAGTGAAATTTAATTAGTTTATTCTTGTCACAAAGATTCTTGAGGTCCTGGAGTAAAAAGCACTTAGGGTGACATCCAAGAAAAGAAATAAGGCAGAATCTGGGTGTGTATGTTAAAAGTTGTGCTATTGGGAGCCTGAGAAACTCTCATCAGATGCTCCCTGACTCTGAAGGTACAGATGCCGTTAATTCATGACATTAAAACTATCTGCAATCTCTGCTTCTCTATACGTAAAACAGCATCCCAGACTGGAGTTTCACTGCGGAGTGGCTTTGGTGATGAAGTCAGTCAGCCTGGGAAGTTTCTTCTTTGCACTTCCATCTGCTCATTCCTGACCCTAAAAAAATATGCCACCCCTTCAGTTGTAAAAATACAACTGTTTGTTGGGCTTCATCGCAAGTAGATCTCTGAATGATCCCAACCAAAAATGCCTCCCCCTTTCTGACCTCTTTCCTTTTTTAAAAGATTATTTTTAATCTGGGCCACTTCAGCGATTTAGTCTTCAGCACAATCCTACAAACACTTGAAGTGTCAGGGCCGGGCGAGGAGCAGGCTGTGGCATGGGGTGGGAGCCGGTGACTGGGTTGGGCAGGCAGCCGAAATCAGCTTCACAGCTGCAGCCAAGACACCAGGACACTCCAGCCATGAACCTGGCAGTGCTACACAGCCTGGCACATACCACGTGCCTGAACCTGGGTAAGTCCACAAAATAAGCAGGCTTTTGCCTACAGCATTCACAGGGTAGGTGGAAGATTTGGGTTCCTCCCCCTTCTCAAATAAAGAGCATTGAAATCTACTATACTTCCCAAAGAACAACACGCTAACTGGGTGTGGGAATCATGGCCCTCTGCAGAAAGCAGTTTTGGGGCCATTCAGCCACAGGCAAGAGGAGGAACATGATGCTGTACTTGGGTAGCTAAGGTCACTCATTTACAAAGATACAGGAATGCATATACATCATGGGTGATGCGATGCATATGGGTCTTCTGCAAAAAAATTAGCTGTTGTACTTTAGATGAGAATGTACAATATCACTTGAATCTTTCTCATACTAAAAAAAAAAAAAAGTATTACAGGATTGCAATGCTATTAAACCTTCTGAATGAGTCGTCAGAAGCATTTTTTCTTTCCTCTGTTTCTCTACTCCCCTCACCAGCACCATTCTCCACAACTGATCCAACCTTGCTGGAGCACCAGGATATATATTTAAGGGATTCCTTCTCATATCAGGGCTGTTAAGTACGAGAGGGTACCAGCAGAGTGGCAAGTTCTCTTCTTTCTCCACCCCTCCGGGTGCTGCACCTTTCATGTTGCAATCCCTTCTCCCACCCACTTGCCTCCCAAGACTTGCCCACTTACACCGCAGTTCTGCCTGGGATCCTTGTCAAGAAAAGCAAGGTGCAGAGCGGCCAGATGAAGGAACTGTCTGCCTCCAGCCCCTCCTCCACCCCACCACTGGGAAACACAACCAAGAGGGGAAAAGACACAGAACCAAGTGCTCCACCAATACCAAGGTACTAAGGTAGTACTGGCACCTAATACTTTTGGCTAGCATTGGGGATCTTGCATGGTATCACTTCATCACCCTTAAAGCGTGTGAGGAAAACCTTTTTGTTATAATACAGGTGACTCAGGGCACTGCCACACCTAGCCATAAATTAATTAAGAAATGCAACAGAAGATGCAATGGCTTCAGTTCAAAGCTACCTTATGTGTGGATTTGGATCTGCACGATTTCTATGCTTATTAACTACCAGTTAGCTAGTACAGTTATTTTTTCTCTTCCTCTCACTGCGCCCAGCTGCCCCACAGGGATGTGCTGCAAAGTCATCTTGGTTTATTGAAACCTCTTCTGACAGTGTTATGATTTTCTATATGTTCTTGCCAAAGGGCACAGAGTTGGAAGTCATGTTTTTTATGCCAGCAAAATCACCATGTTTATGCAGCTGCATATTATCCCCATTTAGTGACAAGAACAATAACTCATCGACTTGCTATAGTCTTGCTAAGCTACTTATTCCTGGAGCTTACTGGAAGAAAATCAAGATACCACATGGTAAAATGTTTGACGTCGTCATTAAAAACCAGAAGTCATTCCGACACTATCAATGTCATTTTCAATAAATCTCTCAATTTCTGTAATGTTATATCATTTTTTTCTGACCAGAACCAGGCAGAAAGATGGGTCTTTTTTCTTTCTCCCTTTTTATTTTCTACTTGGAAGGGAAAAAAATGCAACTAATCCCCAGTGGATAAACTGACAAACGGGAGAGCTATAATCTACCTCCGAGCAGCACAATGAATTGGCATCTGAATGCTTTTGCCTTGCCATACATCTGGAGTTTAACTTTGAGGAAACTCTGTCATGAGCTAATTGACTTGATTGTGTTTTAATTAAATGAAAGGAAAAAGCTGAAGTTCAACTGTAGGCGGCTGAATGGTAGTTTCCATATGGAACTGCCAATATTGCAAAATGTTAATTGGACCTCCTGCTGGCGATGAGCTAAACAGGCTGGGTAGCGGCTACTTTAGAGGGATGCTGGCTGCTTCCTTGTAAGAGCCGGAGGGGATCCTCCTGGGATAACCACAGCAGGAATGGATACGACTGCCTGAATGCCTCCAGGTTTCTACAAGGATACATGCATAAACACCCTGCGGCTTGTTGGAGTCACGCATAAACCAGTGGTGCCAAAGTCCAGAAAGGGCTTCAGGGGGCTGAACCCTGTAACTCCCACCTCGCCACAAGCAAAATGTTACCTCGCTGCAGAAAGTCAAACACTGCAAGGGGTGGAAAATTCAGCTCAAAAGGCCATATTCTGTTCTGCCCCTGTGATAAGCCCCTGCCTAAGCTCTGCAAAAAGCACAGGTCCTGCCACACAGGTACGTACAAGGCAAGGAGGGGAGCTTACGCTCCCCCGAAAGTGATAGCACAGATGCCCAGGGCTCCACATTTCAGAAGAAAAGCCGCATGGCTCAGAGGGACGCCCAGCCGTGCTGTCCTCTTCTACAGTGCGCAGAAGAGAAACATGAGCAAAGTTGCAAGCAATGGTGCTGCCTCCCATGTGCATTTATTCTTGGTCTCGCTCTCTCACCTGTACACCTGGGATTAACTTGCTCAGAGCCTAGAAAAGCTTATTTAGGTATCTGTCTCATAGGTAGGAAACCCTTGCCCCGCAAGACACTGGTCCCCAGCAAGCAAGGAGGGGACTTGACTTTGGTTTCCTATTACCTTACAGAAGAAACAGAAGATAAAACAGTGTTAACTTTAGGGCTTGAGATGTGCTTGTTGCTTCACTGCGGTAAAGCACAAAGGACCTCTTTGCTTCAGAGTTACCTTAAGTGTTGCTCCATTTCTTTCTGGTCACAGTAACCGCATCAACTTAAGTGCTGTTGGTTGTTTTGTCAAGTTACAGGCTATCATGTTATCACATTAGTTACTGGAAGTTGTCTCTTGCTAATGCAACCCAAATGCAGATAACGCACTTGTGCGGCTTTAGAGTTACTTCACGGTATAGTTTTCACTCCCGTTGGGTTAATTCTAGAGAAAAAAAGCAAAGTTATGGTTGTAGGGTGCTCTGTAGAGACACTGGAAATACAACTGACAATACAGCTAGTCGGGGCTACCCAGCCGGACTAAATCACACCTCTCAGGCAGGAACCTGTGCAGAGCTCGTCTGCTACATCCGCGCTGGCATGCGAGCTCAGGGGGTTCTACAGTGCATTAAGCACTGCAGTTATACCTCTGCAATCACACCACCTCTCTTCTCACCTGTTTCTTGTGTCAAAACGCAAGGCATTTGCTTAAAGTCTGAATAAAAATAAGGAGCTGACCTTATGCTTGCCATATGCCCACAAGCACGTGTTTGCAAATTAATTATTTACATCTTGGCATCATGCAGGCCTTATTAGAACACCTGCACTACTTCATCCTCTTCAACCAAATGTTTCAATTCCATCCTTTTGGCTTGCTAAGAAAGGAATAAGCAAATGCTCAGCAATCCCGTTAGGTGTGAAAGTGATCTGGCCAAAAATCTTCTTGCTACCTCCTCTCTGACCTGAACACAGCTGGCTCCAACCAGTAGGAAAGGGATCACAGGTTTAATGCAGGCTGCTTATTCCTTTTTTCTCAACCCCAATACTTGAGCAAAAAGCAGCAAATGGAAAATTTCCGGACAGTTACATTTTCCAGATATACGAAACATCAGGCCAAAGGTCAAATTCTGGATCCAAGCAACTTCTCCACAAAAACAGGGGAAAAAAAAATCCAGGCACAGTACGAGAGATGTGGGAGGACAGAAAAAACAGTAACAACTAAAAGCAGTGTACATAAAAGAGCAACCAAACTACTCTGAACAGCTGAGGACTGAAAATTACTGTTTCTTGTGTCAGAATATTAAGGGATAAATCTCCTGGGAGTACAATGGTATAGATTTCTATTTATAGTTTAAAAATCTTTTTGGATACTTCTGTAATTCTACCTAGAAGTAAGCTGCACATACTGATCTTGTTAAATTCTGCAATGATATTTTTAAAATGTCACATCTGAAAACCAGAACTGCAGAACTGGAAATATTTCCTTACTGACTTTTCTTGGTATAGCCTTAATATGGGGGAGAAAAATAACTATAGTAAGTTTACAACAAATATTTTTAGCCACAGGCAAGTGGTAAAACTTCCCAGCAGATAGTGCCTAGGAGTATGAAAATAAACCAAAGTGAGTACGTGACCCCTCCCCTGTGTGGTAATAAACAGCAATTAAAAGTTTTTGTGGTAATTAATTGGTACGTAATACCGATGCTGAGATAAAACCGGGCCAAGCGTGCCACAGTGAAGCCTTTGACCCTGTTCCCACTTCTCCAGCTAGCGGCAAAGCGACTCTCCATCCGCCCCAAACGGGCCGGGAGCCCTTGGATGCCCCGTCTGAGCAGCAGCGGTGCCCGCTGAGGAATGGGAAGGTGCGGGAAGGTTCCTGGTCCCGGCTTGTCCTGACAAGAGAGCCGAGGCGATAGGTACGCCACGTCGCTGCCCTCTGGGAACGTCCCATTCCCGGCGTTCCCAGGAACTTGACAAGATGAGAAACACAGTCCCACAGGCATTTGGGGAAAGGGAAACCGAAAGACGGAAGGCGAAGGCAAACCTTGTCGTCTAGCGCAAACTCTGCCGAGCAGCCCCGTACCGTCAGGCTGCTACCTCGCGGGCAGGCCTAGATGCTCGCCTACGACTCCTCTGAGGAGCCCGTTTGCCTTCAGAGAGTGAACCCGCACACTCTCAGGCAGCCCTTGCTACTTGCTACCCGAGCTGAGTCAAAAACCTAGCAAAATGGTCAAAGCATGGCCGAAAGTTACTCTGGGCTGCTTCTAGCTCTCCTCTCCGTACCTAAGCAACCACAAGCTTGGGGCTGCTTCAGATCTCAGCTGGCTGGTTCCTCTGGAGGCGCCCACCATCCCGAAGGAGGGTTCTACTCCGCGAACAACTCGCCTACCCTGCAGCACCGGCTAAAGGACCCAGCTGCTGATCCCCCTCCGACGCCTTTTGGCCGTTCCCTCGGTGCAGCTGGGAAGACAGAGGCGTTTCCCCGCAGCTCGCTAGATCATAGAATCATAGAATCGTTTAGGTTGGAAGAGACCTTTAAGATCATCCAGTCCAACCACTAACCTACACTACCAAGTCTACTCTAAGCCAATCAAGGGTAGACTAGACTAAACTAAAGATGTGTCCCCAGAAGCCACCGCCGCTGCCGGCGGAGGCGGCGCGCAGGTACGGCTTGACGGAGATGCTGCCCACGCGAGCGGGTCCCTCGTCATCTCGGCCTGTGCCTTCACACCACCACGACGGGAACGTCAGCTGAACCACCAACCCTGCCGGTGACCATTTGTGAGGCCGCACTTTATCACTGCACTGAGCCAGAAGAAAAACAACCTTTTGCCGAGGCTTTTGAAACGGAGTCAGCTCCTGCTACTGACACGGGAGGGTCAGGCAGACAGTTTTGCTGAGCTGGGTGGCGCGCCGTGGAGCTGGGGCAGGAACAGAACAGGAGGGGATGGGGCAGAAGTTTGGGAGGAGACGGAAGACTTCTGCCACGAAGTCAGCACCGGGGCTCGCTGCCAGCGGGTGCGAGAGCTGCCCCTCACAGCAGCGCACCCCGACCCCTTCAACACATCCAGCGCTGAAGCAATGACCGCCTGAAGTGCTAACACCATGAGCTATTCTCCTCTGCTGCATGAAGGAAGCTGGGGAAGGAGGCACACATCTCTCCTCCCCATCCCACCCCAACTCATTCCAGACCACCCAGCACCCTTGCTAAATACAATTCTGTACGAACATTACACATGTGCTTTTCCCTCTATTATTACTATCTTTAACCAAATCTTTCACAGTTAACCATGTTTATACATCTGACAGCAGGTTTGGTTTTGTGGGCTCCCATCCCAACGCTTCCTCGCACTTAAGTACTGTAACAAAGAGCTTTTGATCTACAAACAACAGAACATTTACGTACAAAAAACCTTAGGAGCAATTTGATCAGTCATGTAATTAAATCCCCCATATGGGACAGCCCGGAGCTCACTGTGCTGCCTTCTAAAAGCGACGTTTTCTTTTATACTGGCACCACTTCAACACCTTTTTTCTAGTACAGGAAACAGCATATTGCACTTGTCCAAATGTGTGTAAGTCAAACCCGAAGCAAATAGTTTCTTTTTGTGACCCTGCTGGCCGCAGAACCCCGCCGGGGAGGTCAAGGACACTTTCAAATCCAACCAGCAAATTTCTGAGTGTTGCTGTCATTGCAAATGTTTGTACAAGCTATTAGCGCTGCAGTCTTTGTAGAGAAAACTGTGTTTATTTTTTAAGTTCAGTTTTTAACTGCCTTTCAAATGTTTGTCTTTGTTGCTAGATACCAGCTTGGATAAACAATAATAATAAAACTCCAACACATTCAGAAGAAACTATTAATGATTAAACACAGCTCCTCTCAGTCAAAATGCCAATTTGTCAACTCTAAAACCACAGCCTGTAAAAACTGTTCCTATCACTCTGTACCTGTAATATACAATTCTGAATACAGTCTAAGTCATCTTCTTTGCTATGAAGAAATGGGAGTTGCCAAATTGCAGCTGACTTTCACTCCGCATCATGTTTCATTACTCTCTCCATCCCCAGTTGCACAGCAAACAGCTGTTTTATTCCCTGTGTCTTGTTCTTTATTAGGGCCAGGGTGGGGAAAATCGGACACAAGCTGACATATTTGTCAGCCCAGCTGCTCTTCCTTTGCCAATTTAAACTCGGACACTCAGAGGCATGTTCAAGTAAAAGGACAGGTCTGTGCGTAATTTGTGATGGGATTCAGTTATACTTTAAAGGTAGCTTGTTCCCTTTCCTGCACAATAAAAAACAGTAATTCCATCAAGCAAGCTGGTGGCACCGAAAACCGCTACAGCAAAACCCAGTGGAATTATTGTACTGTCTTTATGTAGATTTAAAGGCTGTATTCAAACACATTTTGGACTTCAATTTTTCCATGGAATCAGTGTTTACAGAAGCGAGGCACGGATAATCAAAAAGCTTTGGTTGGAACAAATTGAAAATGAGAAAGCTGCTCCCCTTCGGCTCAGTGCACCGGGATGCCGTGCCAGGAGAGCACCCTGTTTGCACCGCGCCCTGGGGGTGCAGACGCTCATGGAGGTGGGGTTGGGAACCAGGATCCCACTTCCCTGTGGGAGAGCCAGCAGCGCTCTCCTTTTAGGGCCAGGCACCAGCCCAGGACTAGCCAAAGCATCAAGTCCTCCTGGGAGATTAAAGGGCTAAAGAAAAGGGCTTGGTGAGGGCTCGGATGGGGAGATGTCATCTTGTTGTCAGAGAAGGCACCAAGGATACGCTCGGCTCTTCCAGCAGATTCTTCCCTTAAGGGAAAACAACTACTCTGTAAGAGCATCATCAACATGGCAAATACATAATTGATACCTTCATTTCCCCACTTGCTTGTCTCATGCTGTATTTGAGGTCCCCACTTCTCCTCTGCTCTCTGTTAATAATGAATGACTGTATTATTGCAGTGCTTAAGAGGGCTGGTCGTAGATCAGGACCTCTTTGTGACAAGAGCTGTACAAACAAAAACCATAAAGACCATTCTTGCTCCAGCTCTAAGTATAAAATGAAAGAGAACAGCTTGAACAACAGATTTCTGATTTTTCATTGCCACCTGCTCAGCTATTGCATTTTCAAGAGTTTTTAGCTACCCAAAAGTCCGTATGATTTTGTTTGCAGCATGTCCTTTTCTAACACCTCTCTCATTCAGACATTGGCATTGAGCAATCATAAACTGTATCTTTGTCATCTGTAGGCTAAAATAAAATGCCAACTTGAACTTCTGTGTGCCAGTTTAAACTGTATTGTTTTAGCTGGAGCTGGATGAGCATGCCTTCAATCTGAAAGCAACTTCCCACAGAAGAAACACCAGACCCCATCTTCCCCCCGCCAATGCATTTCAGCGCTATACTGTCACAGAGCCTAACAACATTTACTCAGTACTTAGCTTCCACGCGCATCATTAGTAAGAGTTTCAAATGGAGCCAGCGGTGATGCCTGTTTGCCTGGCAGGGGAGATCTGAGCCCACCCAGCCACACCAGCACGCACCGCTGCGCTGCCATCTGGGAACACCTTTCCTTTCCCTCTCCTACTGAGCCAGGCAGCTAGAACTTAGCAGTCACTGCAGCCCAATGATAAGTTTTAAGTCTTCCAGTTACCATAAAGATGTATTCAAGCTGGTCCTGAATCAGATAATATATTGATTTATTTACTCTGCACAAAACCCTATACAGAAATCAAGAATAATTTAGCCTACTTTAGCCAGAGTAATGCTGACAGAGGTCACCCCCACTCTGTGGAATGACACACTTCACTGTACTTCGTATTTTCTTCAAGACTCTCTTTAAACCTTAAAAAAACCCAGTTTTCCCTTAAAAAGAATTTTTTTAATTATTATTTATGACTGCAGAGGTAAACCAGGCTAAATGACCCTTGAGCAATTACAAGCCAGAATACAAATGAAAACACGAAAATGGTTTACTTTAAAAATTGAATGAAATTGAAGCCATTCTCATAACTATCAGGATTTCATAAATTTTATGATTACTCAAATTCTGTGGTATCTTTGTGAGTGCCATGACCATGCTGATACAGATAAACTGAACACAAAAGCTGTGTTTAGCCATGTGCTTGTATATGCCATAGTAAGGACTTGATTAAAAAAACCAAAAAAGGTGGTGCACAAAGCCCGAATATGACTGGCAAGCCCTGACCTATCACTACTAACTCCAAGCAGCACTGGAAATTCAAAATCCTCCCAAGTAAAGTATGTACAGCATCAGGGTTCACCAAATTCATCTTTGGCTTTATTTAAGCTCTGTAAAGTTTTCTTTTTTAAACTACTACCAAATGTTTTCCTAGAGAGGGAACATTATGTGACGGAGCGCTTGCCTGTTTCCAGCAGTCCCTGGGAAAGCGAGCCATCCCTCAAGAAAGCCTACAGGAATACTTCAGAAATTCCTGCTGGCAATTTTTGCCTGTCCCAACTGTTTCTTTTGCTCTCATCCTGGGCTTTCTGCAACTCACCCAGCATCTGATGCACCCAACAAGGGAGAGAAAAGGCTATTTATCCGCTCATTTAATAATGAATCGATACATGGATAGAGTCTCCCACAAAGAAATGAGCAAATGCTGAGTTTCCACCGGTGGTCTTTCCACAGGGGTCTTTCTCCAGGGGTTTGCCCAGAGGCAGGCAGCCCATCCCGGCAGCCAGGGCTCGCTTGGGTCCCAGCTCAGTGGCCCCAAAAAGGCACTGCTGCGGGGATCCGAGGAGGGAAAGGCAAGCAGAGACCCTGCGGATGATGGATGCTCTCGCCCCCATGCCGGCGGGCTGCAGCTCTGGGCTGGCGATCAGGGGTCAGACCTAGTCCCCATGCACTTCTGTAAGGCACGACGTCTTCGCAGCCACCCCCGAGTGCTGCTGCAACCACGTGGTTTGACGCCCTTTCAGCTCCAACCTCGACCGAAGGAGCGGAGGGCCCTCCTGCAGCCCCCGGCAATTTACCTCCCTCAGAAAATACCTCCTGGAAAATTCTCTTTGCCATGGTGAACAAAGCTGCTGCGTAACTCCATCGCCAGAAAAACACGCTTTGTATAAGAGCAGGTTTTGAAATAGAAAGAGGTTAATTATTACTCTTTAAAAGAGCGCCTTCAAGCAGCTTACAAACAAATGACGGCAACTTTCCCAAGCTTAGGGGAGTGGTTGTGACATTCTGGAAATGAAAAGAAGCGATAAAGGGTTCAGTCACTTTTCTTGCCTTGAAAAAGGTTTATAATTTCCTCTAATCCTCCCTCCCATTCTTGTGAACACTCAAGTACTCGGCACACATATTCAACATTATTAGACCCTGCGCTCACTTTTCACCCTAGCTGGATGCTGAGCTCCAGGAGGAAGCAGCAATTTTCACCCCAGGAGGGACCCAAAAAGGGACCGGCGCATTGCACCACGCAGCTCCTGCCCCGTGGAGGCAGCAGGTACGGAAGACGTTGCTGGCTGGTCATACTGAACCTTTCGCACGCGGTGCTCACACAAGCTAAGGTATTTCAGGGAAAAACCTGAAACTCTGCTGAAAACATACAGAAGCCACATGAGTAAAATTGAAGATTTCTGTATTTGGTAGGAGATTTTCTGTATACCAATACGGATGTATAATACAATGAATGTAGGCCAGCACAACAGCAAGGCCTGACTCAGGTTAAAAAAAATTTGCTAGAAAAGCATCATTAACCTTCACTGAATATTTTCTTGTTCTAGAAGGAATAAAATGAAATTAAAACCAATCGTTAACTGGCTCTTTTTTTTAAACTCCTGTATAAGATCAGGAATAATATACTAAACTTGAACAGCAGAGGCATGCAGGTAACTAACTCAAAGTTTTTTTGGCAAACCTTATGACATTTCATGCTTTTATGAATAGCGGTCACTGGGAACCAGTTCTGTAAGAATTTTCACTTCAGCCAAAACTCTTCAGTTTCACATTTGTAAACATGTATATGGCCCATATCAACAGGACCATATGTCACCTTGGCATTTTAAAGGCTGCCCTATAGGCTTTGGGCAGGTGTCGGCATGAGGAGCAGCCCAGCCGAGCACCCAGCTGGTGACCCACTGTAAGTCAGCCCCTGCAAGAGCGGCTCAGCCACGCTGGAGCAGCCCACTGAAGGGTAGGGTGCGTGGATTGTGTGCGGGTCCCAGGGAAAATGGGATCCTATTTCAGGCAACACCAGCTCTGAAGAGGATGAAGAACCTTCAGATGTCACCTTGAAGCTTCCAATCCAAACAGCCTCCTTCCCACTGAGCTCCATCGCCAACACTGCCTTCCCACTCCAGTCAGCTCCTACACTAACTTTGAACTTGTGTCTTTTAACCCACTTGGAAATCAAAGGTTTGAGTGGACTTTTAATTATCTTTCATCCCAACACAGAATTCTAAGGTATCATTGCATTTTGGGGGAAGTTTAGCTTTGAGAAAAATTAAGGAAAAAAAAAGAATAATTAAGAAGAAAAAAATAACACATTACTATAGCACATACATTTTCTTCACACTCAGAGGAAGACAAAAGACTCACACTTTTCTGTAGACCAGCGCCACAGCAAGGGCAGGCGGAAGGACAGGCGCCGGTGGCCAGGAATGCCCACCCACAGGGGCGCAGAGCAAGCCCCAGCCGCAGCTCACGGGGATGCGCAGTTCCCCCCCGGCCGCAGCAGCACTCCGACCTCAATGCCTGCTCCCTGGGGAGGTGGCCGAGCGCGGGAAAACAAAAATACGAAATACAACGCAGCTCTTGCTATTTGTGCAGATGAAAGCTCCTCGTTACTGTAACTGCTCTGGAGGCCGTGGCCCTACATGCTGGCTTTTGGAAAGGACCTTTGCCTCCACATAATATTTTGATAAACTCACCTATTTCACAACTAAAACAAGCTAGAGCTTAAATCCAGAGATAAATATACAATGGTAGAATACTGTCCTTTGCGTGCTTTGGTCAAGCTGTTGAAAAGAATGTAATCATAATTTTATCTGAAGTCAAAGTACTTTTCTGGGGTATACTTGGATATTGTTTTTATAAGCACAAAACTACCTGCCAGTAGGAACAGGTGAGTAATCAGTGAAAATGCTGGAAGGACAATACCTAAAAAACATTAGTGTAGGTTTCTGTGCAAGGAAGAGTTCTCATCAGTAATTGCACTGTCATGACCTTAATTTGGGTGGCTCTCTTTTCAGGCAATTACAGCAATGCTAGAAGAAATGGAGGGCTGTACCCACAAAACTGAAGGATCCTATTTTCCTCTTATGGCACCTACCCAGAACTGGGGAGACCCAGAGCAAACCCGAGCTATTGAAGGGGCTCTTCATCTACTCCTACCCTAAACCTACCTTACTCGACTACGGGGGAGCTCTGGGGAGCATTGCTCCATCTCTGAGCTTCTCTCATGTCCACTGACTTCACGTATCCGTACTCCAACTGCAAACCATTCTCTACATCTAAACCCAGCTACTGCTACCACAGCTCCGTCTTCTCTATTTTAACTGTTAAGAGATGAGAAATATTTTGAAAAATTGTCAGTTTTCTTGAAAATTGTGCTACAGAAATTTACAGCAAAATATAATGCAAACCATAATCTGATTATAAAAAACTTCTGCAAGCGTATGTGACTGTACACATATGTGTATCTCTCTGTGGGACTTCAGCCATAATTCTTGGGTTAGACAAAAAATGTTCCTGTAAATATGTCAGAAAAAAAAATCAATACGATACCAACAATAATTGCATTAAGATATACTAATGGTTGGCTTTCTCATATAACTTCATAGCAAGCTATGGCTACTGGAAGTCCTCATAAAGACTTTTCACTCTGCTACCCATCTCCTTGAAGGGTCACCTCTTGCACCGCCTCAGCACTACCTGAACTTCCCTCCCTTCTCTCTCATCCCAAACATACTCCTTTTCTTTTTACCCCTCAAGAATGACATTTTTTTGTTTGTCTCAAAACTTTTGCTACCACCCCATATGTTAAAAAAAAAAAAAAGCCAAAAATGGTGGGTGCAAAGATGGAATTATAAAGAAATACACAGAGTGAGACAAAATAAACCTCCAGATTTGCAAGTTTTCCCCACATTGACATCTGGGCATGCAAGTAATCGCTTAAGCCAGAAGAATGGGCTCCATGCTGGTATTTTTTCACGAGATTGAACCGCCTGGTATTTATTTGTTTTCAAGAAATGGCTAATTTAATTAGCTCTGCTGCCTCTGTTCTTCCTCCACTCTCCCCTCATTCCTATGTGGAATTTACTGCATAAAGAATAAAAAAATCAAACTGAACGTAAGAAACCTCTGGCCCTGTATATACAGAGGGTGTATCAATTCTTGGGGGGTTAAAAAAAAAAACTGGTCTGTGCCACCAGACACCTCTGTGCTGACGAAAAGATACTGGGAGCTCAGCTCTGCCCTGCTGGCATACATCCCCTGAAACAAGCCCTCAGGGAAAAAACAGGTTGCCAAATATGCTAAACAGTAGCATTCCCATCCAGGGACTGTCAGAGTGTAATGATGTTATCTGCTAAACCACAGGCAGGCAGGGTCTGAGGAGGCTGCTCCCCCTCCCCTTGAAAAGCTAAAGGAAGAGTTCGCCCCAGCACGGGGTTAACTCACTAGGTGTCTTCAGCTGTATTCCTCCACCACAGTGAACTCACTTAGCAAAGGACTACTTTTTTTTTTTTTTTTTTTTTTTTTTCATCTCATCTTCTCCGGACTTTTCTTGCAATGTTGTTTTTCTGTGGTTGAGGAAACCCTGAATGCATTGTAGGCAGAGAGAGAGAGAGAGAAAGATGTTTTCTCTACAAACAGACCCCTTAAGGATGGCTGGCTGAAAGGCACAAACACAAAAACCCACAGCCTGACTTTGTTCATTTGTGCTCAGTTAGTTCCTTGGTCTACGGCCTTCAGGTCTGGCATGCTCCACCTGCAGCGAGGTGAGGGAATAGCAATATTTAATTATCACACAAGACCATTCTCAGGACTGAGTAATGCTCATGGAAGAGTTCAGAGTTGGGAGAAATGAACCCTTCCAGATCATGCCAGGGTGATAAGCTGTGGCCTTTATTCTTACATGCTAACAGATTTTGCACTGAAGCAGTTGGGAAAGGCTTGCGCGTTAGCAGGGCGGAGCTGAGGTGGGGGAAGGTCAGCATCGGTGAGTGCATCTTCAGCCACTGCAGCCATTTCCAAACTAATAATCGGTCTATGCATTAGATACAGTGTGCAGTGCTATACATCAAATTTTGTCTCCAGCTTCTCCTGCTAACTAGAGAAACCTCCAAAGTCCCAAGCCTTTGCTTAATGGTTTAAAATGTACTGGAAATAATGCTTAGCTTTTGGATGCTTTCTAGTAGCCTACCTCTGTATTCTCAAGGGGTTTTTTTATCTTTCATGGATGACAGCTAGAAAGGTACCTTCTTTTTTTCCTCCTCTTCTCCTTTCAAAAAGACATGATCCTAGAGATCCAATACTGACATTAAATGTTGTTCTCTTCAACACATTTTTTATTATGCACTTCAAACTAAGCTACAGAGTTTCCAGATACATTAAATGTTTCGGAAGTAAACTGTTTGTCTTGCTGGGCCTGGCTGAAATATGCCCTCCTCCTCTTCTCCCCCCTTGCCTCCAGTAGTGACGGGAAAATTAAATCAGCAGAAGCAGCAGTGCCAGAGGGGAGTTATGAGAGAGGTGTTACTGAAAGTGTCCAAGATATTTGTTTTTTCAGTTTCAGGTCTCTGTGAATTCCCCCAAACTTTTCCAACAAAAACTTTCTTCCTCTCCTCAGAATCGTGTTCACTCTGCAACACGACAGAGTTACGTGATGGTATTGTCCAACAAAAGGCTTTAAAAGCCAAGCGTCATGGTCATGTAGTTTCTGCAATGCTTTGTAGTTAACATCTCTCTCTTTCTCCTGCTGGCTCATGTTCTGCTACTCTCTATGACTTTCTCCTCCAACTAAAGTATAGACCATGTTTCATCTCTGCTTGGTCCTTGTCCAGCTCTTGACAAGCTGGCTTTATCCACAGTCTTAGTTGTCCATTTTATCGTTCACTCCCTTGCACAGACACAGCCTCTTTCATGTTTCACCATCAGGCCTCATATATTTCTTCCATACCCTATTTCCATGCATCAAAAGCAGCAATATTCAAGTAAGAAACAACAATAGCATCTTCTTCCCAAGAAATTGAATCTAGTGTCTTCTTACAAGAAGAGTCAGACCAGCCTTCTAAAACTTTTCATTTTAAGAATTTAAGCACAGGAACTACTCTGCAATTAGTGCAATTGTTTTAAATTACATACGGATTTTTAATACTAATTATTAATACTAATATTTCCCTTCTTTTTATCAATCATTTGAATAATTCATTGGAAGAGGAGAACCATGCATGGTGGTATAACGTGTAGGACACGAAAACCACTACACCCTTCTCTGTATCAACATAAAAGAGGCCAGATTAGCAGTGCACTAGAACACTGCTTCAGATTTTCAGAACAAGAATATTCCTAGCACCCGTGCCAAAACCAACACTTCCTTCCCCTCAGAAATGCAATAAATCTATAGAACTCCAAGAAACAAACCAGTAATCTTCAGACACATTGGATGAATTTACAGGAAAGGAAATGCACAGCCAGTTTTGAATTATTACCAATGAAATAAATTATAACACATTATATATGTATAATTTAAACATGCCCAATTTCTTGGCAATGAACTGTTTGGGTTTTTTTTTTCCTCCTCGTAAACACAGCTAGTATCTAAAAATCATTTCCCACCAGCTTACAACAACTTTAAGTGGTAATGTGACTCAAACTACTTGACTGTATCCCACTGAATCTGTGTTTCATAAGCACGCAATGAAAGTGCCATTTCTTTCTTGACTCATCCAGGATCTGGGGGAAAAAAAAAGAGGGGGGGGCAGGGAAAGCCCACAGGAGATTATTTTTCAGCCTGGGTGACTTTACATTGCTTGTTATGACATAGATGCTTCAGGTAGGTTGATCTGTGGGGGTTATAAGCAAGGAAAGCAACTGGGAGAAAGTCACAAAAGGGACCATGCCTCACTATTCACAGCCACACTACATTTTTAATTCAGGATGCTGCTGCGTTGGTGAACTTCACCAATTTGGTGCCTGAGCATTAAAAACCTCTATGCGTCCCTTAGACAGTAGAGGTGGGAGGTCTACAAGCCACACTGAGGCTTACCTGGGCCTCATGGGCAAAGACTGGTGAGGAGTAAATATCTCAGGCACCTCGTTCCCTACAGTGTCTGCAAAAAACTGACTTGGAGCACAGAAGGATGTAACCTAGGGCTACAGCACCATGACTCTTCCATGAACCGCTCTGCCTTTTGGCATCCGTACAACAACACACACCGACTTATACTGGTATCTGGGATATGTCAGCAGAGGCTGCAGTCTGCACAGGATGCAGACGTGGACGCTGGCACATGGTGCTGGCTTCCCAGCTCCTGGTTTTGAGAAGGAAGATCACCGGTGCACCCGACTGCAGCGGGCTGAGCTGGAGTGCAGAGCTGGCTCCCACCGCTGGGGTTTGTTTCCTCAACCCATCATCCTCTCCAGCACCAGGCTGCCCTCCCATGAAGCCTCCTGGGCATTCAGACCCAATTTCACTCACGACAAATGCTATTTTACTTCGTTCAGCTGGCTACTGAACAGAAGTTGAGATCCAAATCGCTTTCTGTGGCCTGCTCTTGCTCTGCAGCCACGCAGGCAGAAGGCAAGGAGAAGAGCCCCGTCTTTGTCAGCAGAAAAGGTCAAGCAAAAAGTGTGATCAACAAAGTTCTGGGTTGCAAACCCCAGAAATACAACCAGAGGTGACAAATCCCCAGTCAAGAGTTAATTTTCTGAACTGAGGCTTCAAGCATCAAAGAAAAATTCTTAAGCCTGAAAAAGAGTCCCTGAGCGCCTCTAAGATTTGCCAGCAATGGTTTAAGCTGAAAATGTAAATTACACGATTGCAGTGAAAACATCAAGTTTCGTGGTCTATCACAGTTACTCTAATTGTGCAAATTACCTAGTTAGTTTAAAGCAATAAACATTAGAGATTGTCTGTATCGTTCATGAATTATTTCTAGACTATAAACTATGCGATTTGTTCGCACAGAGCAGTAATAGCCCAGGCTTAAAAGCCCAACCGGTGTCTAAGGTCTCTGCACCATTCTTGGGCTTTTACTCAGCAACACATTAAAACATTCAGATCCAGAAAATACAAACAGGATTAAATAATACTGAAACAAGGATGGTCTGTCTACATGACGAGGATTTGCTGATGGTTTGGACAGTTGGTCAGAGTGAAGAGAGACATCTTCCAACACTAATAAAAAAGGCACACTCTCAGGGGTGAGGGATGCACTCTGATCTTTGGGAACAGCAGCGGTTTTGCTCACGCAGTTTCAAATGTTAGGACAGCTGTATCACAGTCAAACTCTGCTCAACAAAACATAACTCTAATTCATATGAAACCAAAGGAGGAACCAAAGAAGAGAAAAGCAACACACCCCTTGCTGTTTACAGCTTTTCATATAAAACTTAATTTTCACAAAGGTATCATCGATGTGGGATCCTGTATTAATACTATGACCTGCCAAGTAACAAAGTGTTTTCACAATTTTATACTATTTTATAGAAGAGTATTATCCAACACACACTTAGTCAACCCTTTATCAATACAAAACAGACAGCAAGTCATTATCTTCACATTTTTTTCTCATTTTACTTGCATGCAACCTGACAGCATACCCTAGACTTCCATACAATGACAGAGCAACCTAGATCCTCCTTTTGCCCTAGTTTTTTTTCCCCACTTACACTGATCATCACAGCCGTTGAAAGCAGTGAGAGAACACAAAGGTAAATAAGGCTTTCACTTTTGACAGAGACTTTATTTCCAAGTGCCCAAAAACCAAGTCAGGGACAGAAGAAATTCATTCCTATGCAGCAACCTTGTATAAAGCCTGCAATCAACTCAAGTCTTAAATCAAAGTTCCTAATAATGGGCCTCCACATGATGGACAGAGGTAATTGCATTGTCTGTGCAGACTGTTAGTCCAAAACACTCTGTGGACTGCAAACAGGCAAGGTTAAACTGATTCACATATCGTAACATTTAAATCCAGAACAAAACAGGGGGAAAAAACCAAACCCAAAAGAGAGGACACCCAGCACTGTTAACCACATGATTCTGGTCAGAGACAGTGAGAAAACAGTCCATCTTCATGCCATGCATCACTTTGATGTTCACAGTGACCTTCCTACCTACTTCCTACTGAACCATTTCTATCATACAACATTGTAGGAAATAGCACACCCTGGAGCCCTACTGTAATTTCACATCTGCCCAAAAAACCACTTAAAAGTCTAGTGGTTGTAGAGTTCACCTAAGAGGGGATATCAATTACTCCATTTTGTTCTTTGCCTTTGATTTTGTTTGAGGGGCATAAAATAAACTAAAAAACCCCTCACTATCTGCCTACCTTCCCTGCTGATGGTTTGCACTCATATTTTCTTTCTCTTCCTTCTTCAGTTTTGCACATATTTTTAACATCAATATCTTTATGTGGCTTGCAACCAGACCTGACTGACGACTTTGCAGCAGCGTTGGCAAAACTGAATTCTGCCAACTCAGGGCTACAGGCAAAACTGAATTGCCTCCTTCCCTGACACACACCTCCGTCCTGGCTGCTCTCTCGGCAGGGGCAGCAGCAGCCAGCCTCGCTCTCCGGGATCTGCTGGGGGCAAAGCAGACCGGAGTCACCACTGCCTGTTACTAGAGACATTTTATTGTCACCAGCAAACTACCTCCTCTCTTTTTTCCTATGCCTAGCACTGGCCTTGCCCAGACCTACTCGAATAAAAATCCCTCTGCCGTGTTGTCATGTTCCCCATCAGAAAAAGCACAGGATCAGGAATCCCCCTTATGTCAACCAGAGAAGGCAACGAATGGACCTTTCAGAAATCACTTCTCTATATGGGGCTGAATGGCAGCTGCCTGGGGCATTGCTGTGGATCAGAAATTTTTCTAGCCACTGTTACAATTTGAATAAAATGGGCAGAAATAAGTTCTGGAAGCTCGCTGTCTGCTGAAGCACTTTTTAAAAAATGCATCAGTGATTGACCCAAAGCATTTAAACGCACTCTATTTTTTTAATCACCATCATTATGTTCTAAGAAAATAAAGTGAAAATAAATCCAAATCCAAATCCAGCATTGATTCAGAAGTATTTTCCAGAAATGTTACTGTTTCTTCATTTTTTAAATCTCAAAAATTACCAGTATCCAATGTGAATAAAGGACAACTTTAAGTAGGTAAAAACATATAAAGCAAGATATAAATGTCCAAGTCTTTTCAGCTTTTAATAGGCAGGACTGTTGATACGGCTTGAACACCGATGAGGACCTGGGAGCTCTTTGGTTTCCTCCTGGCTGCGCCTTAGGCCCACCAAGCGATCACAGGTAAGTTGTCCCGCCTCCTTGTGCTCAGTTTTCCCATTTAAATCAACGTATATTATAAAAAGGACCGGAAAGCATTTTGAAATCTGTCACTGAAAACACCACCTACGGACAAGGCTGTACGACCCAGGAGCAGTAAGAAAGCCGAGGAAGAGGATCGAGAAAGGAAGGACAAGCGATCCAAGGGGTGGCCGAGGTCCAACAGGGCGGGATCAGTTGTCAGTGGGGCTTAGCACAGGCGGCTCAGGAGGAAACGAGATCTCCTGTGAGAGCTTTTCATCTGGGGGAAGTCTCGAGGTGGTCACCTGAGAAGACAACTCCACACAAAAGCTCTGCCACCCTGCCCGCGCTGAGCTCCCGGGAGCCAGCTCTCATTCTCCTCGTGGGCAGATGAGGAAGCTGACGATGAACACTGCAAACAGGCGACCAGCGGCTACCAAACATCAGCGCGTGAAGGCGTCTCAGCCAGCGCGCCTGACATGAAAGGTCACGTACCCTGGCAGCTAAGTGAGGAGAATTCCTGGTCATCCCTGAAGCTGCCTCAGAGCGAGAAGAGGTGAGACACCAACCTGGGACCCCTTGAGCATTAGGCCTTTGTTTTCACACACACGCCTTCCTGCGGTTCACGCATGGTTCCTGTGGTGTGGCTGGTCCCGTGTCCTTACAAGATCCCTGTTGTCTGCCGTGCCCCGTAGCAAAGGATTGCAACCTCCCCTGCGGCGAGTTACTGCCGCAGCTGAGGAGCTCGGTCTGGGCCAACCAGCAGCAACTGCTAAGGTATCTATCTGGGCACAGTTTTGCTCTGGCAGATCACAGAGTATACAGCAGCACCCATGAACACGGAAATACATTTTATATTTTATAAACGTGTTATATTTAAAAACATGTACAATTTTTTTTCTCCACAAATTGTGATTCATTCCACATACTTACACTGGGACCCTCACCAACAGCACAAATCAGAATGTTTTTGGGTGCCGAGACCTACATTTTCAGTAGTTGCTATTACTTTTGATATTTCAGCTCAAGACACACAAGGACCAGTTTTTTTTTTAAAAGAGTTCTCGCAGTTCCCATTAGTAGCACGCAAATTTGTGGCTACCCATTCTGTCTGAAAACATGGGCTTTCATGCCTTTGATTAGGTAGCTAAAATATCCACTCAATCAGCCCAAAGTCTGGGGCAAACTGCCTACTTAATTAACCCAAATTCTGGAGCTGTCACAATTGTAGCTCCATCTGACAACACTGGTAGGATGAGGAAAGAGTTTCCCATGCTCAAGATCCACAAACACTGAAAAGCTTTGGATGTAAATTTAGCAGCAACTGAAAACAGAGTTCCCTTTGTACTTATAACTCTTCCATCATTTACAAAAGCATAAAGAAGGGGAAAAAAGGAATAGGGTTCCCATTGCAGTATTACAAGCGTTCAGCCTCAAAGCCTCCAATCAATTTAATCCTTGGAAAAAACAAGGAAGATGAGACTCTCTGCCCAGAACTTCCTTTGTGGCTGTGGACAAGTCATTTAGGGCTTCACATCAAATGGGACTTGAGATCTCAGCTCGGTATCTCAGCTTTCCACTCTTTTAAAGTGCACCAGTAACTGAAATGACCGGCTAACAGGTGTGTTGTGAGTAGCCCACTGTGCCTGTAAATACTTTGAGATGCCCTCCTGTAAAGTGCAATGATGTCAAAGTTCTTCCACTTTTGAAAGGAAGAGAAGCTGGAGGAGAAAATTCAACTTCATCTTTTTCTTCATTAAGAATTATTACTGTAAGTGCTTATCTGCACATTCAGATTCGTAGCAGACTGAGTCAGGATGAGAAATTAAGGCTACCGCTGAGTATCTCCATGTCCAGCTCCACAGGAACATAAGTGCTTGAACAGCACCCTCAGCTCTTCCTACCGAAGAGCACTACTGGAATAACTTCTCTTCCTAGACAAGTCCTGAAATTGCTGCGCTGATAACCAGCTAGTTTGTTTACCAACACCTAGAGCTGCTGAAACAAATACTAGTTTTCAATTTCATTTCAGGATTAAGATGAGGTTGCCCAGTTAAGGCAATTACAATTCCTCTGCACTGACACAGGTGAAGCTGCCGTTCCCTCGCCAATGAACAGGAAATCCCACAAAGCCAGGAGAGATGAAAACGAGCAGTCTGAGAAACACGCTCACTTCTGACTACGAGAGTCATTTCACCGAGTGCCAAGGTCAACAAACAACAGGATCCTACCAGTGACTGCTTTCATCTCACGGGGGGAGCTGGGTGGGAAATGGTTTTCCTGTGCTGTGGAAGTACATTTCCATGTCCTTGAAAAAACTTGGGGTCTGTAATAGGATGAAACACAAGCCTGGCCATTTGTGCTCTGTTTCTGTAAGATTGTATACGACGAGAGGCACTCCCACCCACCCCAGAGTAAACCGGCCCCTGGTTACGTCCTTGGCGCTGCAGGTCAGCACAGGGATCTGACCCCAGTCTTCAAGCGGCCCCGCTGAGCACCCGGACCGTCGGGGCAAGAGGCTCCCGGACCTTCCCTTTGCAGCTTGTCCTTCCCCTCCACACAGCCCCTGCTGTGCTCCGCAGACTCCGCGCTGAACGGCCTGACCTCTTCCTAGGAACGCTGGCAGGTCTGTTTTTATTGCAAGTTTCATTCTCAACAAGGCATCACTATTCAAGAAACAACAAAAATCTTTTGCCACCTAACTAGGTCCGCTTTTAAGTGTTGTCTTCCCAATACGCTGATCATGCCTCCACTTGAGGACTTGGCTGTTTCCCAGTACTGGCGCTGATACTGAACTAACCAAGAACAAATCCAAAAAAAGAACCAAAAAGACTGAGAAAAGTTCATAGCTCTGCTGCCCTTTGATAAGCTGTAGATCAGAAAGCAGAAGTGATAGCCTATGCACATGATGGCTGATAACACCCAAAAGCACTGAAAACCAGCCACTGAATGGGGAGAGAGCTTGTTAATCAAGTCCCGCCAGGCATGGGAAAATCACAGAAGAGGAAGGAAGATGAGCAAGGACAGTACGCACTCCTTCTTTTCCACGTATCTGTACTGCATACTATCTTCCCAAGCCCCTCTTGCTATCACTGTTTGTTCACATTTGCTAACCACAACAAATAACAAACAAGCTTTAGAAAAATTTACCTAAATGACTGAAAAGCTGGAACCGAGCAAAGGATTGCCTAGTGGGTGTCCACAGGCAGCTAAGACCTCCTTTGCAGCCCATCTACCGCTCATGGTTCTGGGAGATGATTAAAGCCCTGATCCCCCTGTCCAAAATACTTCAACACCCATTCACCCGCAGCTGATGGCAACCTCTAATGAGAGAGCATTGCTACTAAAGAAGGTTCCAATGGTGCATGAAAATCCGATTCTTCCTCTCTTTACAGACACTCTCATCCATCTGGTATGAGCACACATTTGCCCAGCTGAGAAGGACTTTGAGTTTTATGGTTAGGCCTCAGTCTTGCACTTAACCCAATGGGAAAGTGCCACTAGGACCTTGGTCTATTTAAGTAATTCAGTATGTATTTCCCTTTCCAAGAGTAAAATCTTTCATTTAAAGTAAATCTTAAGGAAAAAAAAAAAAAAAAATAAGCAGGACATAGGCTGGGGTCCATACTGAGTATTGTATTATGCATGTATCTTCTCTCTTCCAACACTCTGCGACTTTCAGGAAAACTTATATTTCAGTTTTCTACATCAAACCATGTTCACTGTATCAGTCCACCCAAAGGCCCAGCGGTGATCTGCTAGTGGTGCCCTCCCCTGTGCCCAGCCGAGAGCCCCTCTGAACCCTGCAGGGGCACAGCAGGGATCTGAGGGCAGGATCTGAGCCCTTGCAGGCTGGCATGGCTGCGGAAAAAAAAGGGAGCCAACAGGCAAGTACCTTCTCACAGCTGCTTTTATGTGGCTCACTGGGGATCTGAATGCACTATTGATTCCTTAGCACTAAAACAGATTTGTAGCCCCTGCATGTGCAAGACAGGGATCTCCTTCAACTCTAATCTCTAGCAGCTGTCAAAGACTTAAATGGCTTGTAGTTGGCTGGCACGCCAAAATCAACGAAGATTTTAGGACTACTTGCCTAAGGGGCAACCCATCTGAACTGGAACCACTGGAAGTCATTCTCCTGCCCTGATTACAGCTGGATGGGGCCTCTCAAACTTTGCAATATACTAAGGATTCAGACCATACCTGTGCAGCAGACTAGAGAAAACAAATGACTGCACCCTCAAGAATCCATGCCACCCAGAAACCTACCTGCCCCTGTGGTTTCTTGTTGAAGATATATTCTCCCAACATTTTCAATGGGGCTGAAAGTGCAACGGGACGGCTCTTCTGTGAAACCACCAGCAGGCACTACTACCAATGTCCCACCACAAGTGCAGTGCTCTTAAAATGGCGATAACTAGAATTTACTTGGCAATATTGAGGTAGCACCACCATAACTTACATCTTCAGATAACTGTCCCATCGCTCCCGACTGAAAATCTTGGTTTCAGCTAGGAAAGGATTCGAGGGTGACTTTTTTCTTTTAGCTAAAACTAGAAATCCAGCCCAATTCTTGTCGGTTAGCGTTCTGCCAAGGGAACACAGGCACCACAGCTATCATTAGGCAAGATACAGGCCCCCTCCCAGGCAAAACACCCTCACAATAGACTTTTGCACGTAAGAGTTTGGACACGTTTTTGTACAGGAAGTTTAACAAAAACTTTTAACCAGTCCATCTGTTTCCTTACATCTGTTTCCCGACGCCTACCTTGATATAATTCTAATGTGCTGGCTGCTGGGCGAAACCTTCAACAGGACGGTGAAATTTACTGGAAACGGTCAAATTTCTCTTTCATGCAATGTTTGGCAGGAGAAGAAATCATCCAAGATTTTGACTGCGATGGTATGACTGGAAAGTTGTACCACCAGCGACATAATGGAGCTTTTCCGAGAATGCATGTGTTATTACTAAAACTATTCGTTGAAACACCCATGAAGGAAAAAAAGGGGAAAAAGAAAGCTTGTTGCGCTGTCTCCTATTTGACAAAACATTCCCACAGTAATAGCAATAAGCAAACTGAGAATAAAGTTCAGCCTTCAGAATTGAAGTCTGCAACAGGATTTGCTTATTTTTTTTAAATGGATGCAAAGGAAACAGGCATTGAGGAAAAACGTGCGTGCAGTGACATTTTCACAGGAAACTTCAAACCTCGCTGGAGTTAATTTAGGTCCTACATCCTATTATTGTGGGAAGCGACCCGCTCTGTTTTTCAGTAACTAAAACGCACCGGGTTATCCTAAGACGCCTCCAAACAGCGTTCCCAAGTAGTCCGTACGATCTTCAAAAACTTGCAAACAGCCAGGGCTGCTTTATTGGGGGGGGGGGGGGGGGGAGTTCCACTCACACGCTATTTATTTATTTTCAATAGTCTGCTTACACTTAAAATGTCCCGGAGCCAAAAGCAACCAGATGGGCGGGTTACTAGCCGCGCTGCTGGGCGAGGTGCCAGAGCTCCTTTCCTCCCCCCCCCAACTTTTTTTCCCCCCACCTTCGTACTTATTCATTTATTAAAGGGAAAAAAGGAGCCCCTCGCCCCCGGGGCGGTGGGGGGCACCGCGGAGCCCCTCGCCCCCGGGGCTGCCGAGCCGGGCAGGGCAGCGGGGGTGCAGCCGCGCCTCCCCGGCCGCCATCCCCGCCGCGGTCCGAGGGAGGCGGCGCGGCCACCGCACCCCCGCCCCGGGGAGCGCCCTCCGGCCCCCGCCGCCGCCCCGGCCCCGCTCCCCGCCGCCGGGCGCACCCCGCCCCGGTCGCGCCGTCCCGCCGCCGGTACTCACCGCCGGCCGGCTCGGGCAGCGTGGAGACCGAGGTCTGGCCCATGGCTTGGCCGGGAGGCGATCACGCCGCCCGCCGGGCGTGCGGCCTCCGCCGCGGCTGTTTCCGGGGGGCCACCTCGCTTTTCGCCGGGGCCGCGCTCCCCGCCGCGCCGCCCGCCGGCTGGCGGGGGCCGGCTGCGGGCCGGCGGCTGCCCGTCATGCCGCCGCGCTGCCGGGACGCCGCTCGGCTCCGCGTCCCCCCCTTCCTTCCCTTCCCTCCCCGCCCCGCCCCGGGCCGGGCCGCCGCCTCGCCCCCGGCCGGCGGCGGCAGCGGGGGGGGGGGACGGGGACGGGGACGGGGACGGGGACGGGGAGGCTGCGCTCCCCCGCGCCGCTCCCTGCCCGGATCCCTGCGGCGGGGCGGGGGCACGGGGGGGGCTCCTAGGACCATAGGATGGTTTAAGTTGGAAAAGTCCTTTAAGATCATCGAGTCCAACCATTGACTGAACCACCACCAAGTCCACCACTAAACCGATTAAGGGCGGAGTAATGATTAATTTCATATTTCCTGGCTTGGTGGCTGGATTATTTTTTTAATGCAAGTAAAAACTAGAATAGAGTCGTCAAGGTTGGAAAGGACCTCTAAGATCATCAGTCCAACCGTCAAGCCAACACCACCGCGCCTACTAAACCGTGCCCCAAAGTGCCACATCTACATGGTTGCAATCCCAAAAGTCTTTAATAAATAAACAAATCAAAAAAGAAACAAAGAAAACACCCTTAATTATACAGAGATTGGGAAAGATGGCACTTAATTGGTGAGCATTCTCAGACTGCTAGCCACCCCAAGCCCCGCCCGAGTCCAAAATGTTGGTCCAGAGATAAAGTGATTTCCAGCCCTTCTCTGAGGGTATAGGGAAAATGTGGGACAGCTGCAGGGAGCGATCCTGTCGCCCTGCTCGGAGGCGCTTCTCTGCGAGGAGCAGGTTTCGGGGCTTTGCTGCCAGGACGAGTGGACAGGGAAGGCCCAGGCAGGGCAGCTCGTGGGGCCCTTACCAGCCCTGGTTTTGCTGTGACAGAGATCTGAAAAAGTGCCCAACCCTTCCCTCTCTCACAGGTGTGCAAGCAAGGACAGGACCACTTTTAATTTCAGAAGAAAGAAGACAGTCTATGACAGTAGCGCCCAGACAGCACTCTGCCATAACAGGCAAGAAGATGGGACATAATCAGTTGGATAAATTCAAGGGGAAGATGGGGAGAAATAGAGATTGTGCACAGCACAAGGGCAAAAGGAACAAAGGTTTTATTTTGGTTTTCTTAATGCATAACCATAATCCAAGCAGTGATACAACCTTAATCCTACAGCAAACAGGTCACTGTTACTGGTGATTACAAAAAAAAAAAAAAGCTCAGGTCCCTAATAGCTATTACTATGCGGGATCTAGAAGCAAGCAGGGAGATGCACACCCATCATGTGAGGACACTCAAGGCCCATCTAAAGAACATGCTAGAGAACATCTATTAGTGAGATATATGGTGAAATTACTAAATTACTATGTTTTGAGTGGCCTGGAAGTCCTAGAGGGGCTGGTGGAAGAGATTTCTGACCTGCTGATCTTTCTATGTGTTGTCACTGCAGTGACATTTCAGGAGACGGAGGATTGTGTTAGTGTGGGGCTTGTACTCGGGAAGCAAATGGAGCACCACAGGTAGCTGCAGTCTGGGTAGCCCAACATGGGTTATAAGCAGAAGAGATGTGGTCATCAGCTAATACATGGTGAAGAGAGAAGAATACAACTAATACTAGTCTTCATGTTTTTTATAGAAAATGGGTCATGGTAAACAGGTCTTTTATTTCCTCATTTTATATGATTACACATTAAATTGCCAGAGGTACGGGCTTGATTGTAATAGACTTCTGCTAGGTACTTGATTTAGTAAGTCAGAAAAAAGTGAGGACAACACAAAATTAATAAAGCACAGACAGATGAAGAACTAAATGAAAAGAAGATCAATTGTCCAAGGAGCGCTAGCATTTAATGAAGATGTTTCTGCTGGGGAGCTGCAGGGAGGCTCTTCAGTGTTTTCATCAGCAATCTAGAGAAGTATTGTTTCAAACAGCTTTAAGAGACTAAATAAATAATGACCAGCAGCAATTTTAGACAGAGTAAATATTACCAGAGCAATTAAGAGGACAAGGCAGTCACAGAGTTATCTGGATTATTTAGTAAACTCAGCTCTTTCAAACAAGTAAGTTTCAATAGGGTCAAAAGAAGAAAGTCAGGCTTGCAGGATGGAGCAACGCAGCCTGCAGGGCTGAGGAATCATAGAATCATAGAATTGTTTAGGTTGGAAAAGACCTTTAAGATCATCCAGTCCAACTATTAGAAAGCTGCTCCATGTAGGGGCTCGGAGAAATTCAACATGAGCTCCTAGTGAGCTAGTGCTGGTACAGAAGGAAGCTGATATTCACGTATGGATGTGCAAATAGGAAAGGGGTAGGTGGGAATCCCATTACATCGTTGCGCTTTTTAACAGACAAAAAGTGTTGTCCCATGTCCAGTGTTGTTGTCTACCCCTTAAAAAAAACAATGCTGAATGATGGGAGACAGCTCAAAAGAGATCCACAAGATGAGATGGAAGGTGAAGAAAGTGGTCTCCAACAAAAAGCTTGACTGGTGCGGATGTGCTCAGGGAAGATTGGCATGTTGCGATTTAACCTAAAAGTGCCTTTGTGAGGAGAAAAATAGCATTGCAGCACTCCTGGAATTCCAAACACTGAAGGCAAGGCTCTTTGCCTGACACCTCCAAATCCAGACCCTGTACAAAGCATGGAGTTGAAGACAGGTGAGTGGGGCGAGCACAGAGGCACCGGGCTGATTTACGCAGCGGGAGCTAAGTGGAAGGTAGGTGGCCTAATGGTCCCTTCTTGCACCCAAGGAAAGTCTTTCGGAAGGACGGCTTGTTGAACAACCAACTCCTGTTGCTTATTTCTCAGGAGAGTTTTTTTTTGCAATGATTTCCCACATTTATTTTTCTTACCTGGAAAAATGATTTTAAAAGGTTTTGTTTTGAGAAACTCGAGCTACCTCTTTGGAGTCACTCGTAAACAGGAACATAAAAGTGTTCCTGTCTGCCTCCAGTAAATTTCATTAATTTTATCAAAGGAATTTGTGTTCCCCTGCTATGTAAAAGCCCAGTTTACAATGTAAAAGTATGTATCATCTGCCTGCAACGGTTCCTGTGAAGGGTGAAGGTAATAAACTTCTCAAGGTCAATTCGTAAGCCAATAAAATGGGCATAGTTATCATATCCTCCAGTGCAGATGAACTAGTTGCCAATTTCTTTTCTTTTGGTTGTTGTTGGTGGCTTTTTGTTTGGGTTTTTTTTTTCCATAAATTAACTGATGATGGTGACTTTCCTTTATATGTTTTCTTTGCAGCCGCCTCCTTTTTAAGGGTCCTGTCTTCATACTTCAGTGATGCTTAGTGGTATATTGCAGAATAAGATTACTGCTTTAGAAAGTAGGGGATGTCAACTCTAGTTTAGGGAAACGTTAATTTTTAGCACTAACAGATTGTAGGCATCATATTACCTAGAATAAGAAAATGAAGCTTCTGAATATAAAAGTTTGCCCAAAAGAGCAACTTGTAAACAATAAATAATTTACTTGAATCAGAAAATTTAAAGGTCTTATTAAGGAGGTTTTTATTCATGATGGATGAGATACTGGGAGCATCCAGTATACCACCATAGATTCTTTATTCAGTTTTTGTAAAGTGGGCAAAAATAAATACTTTCTCTTGATCCTGAACAGGGAATAGTAGTTGAATACATAAAATAGTACTGGCCCATACAACAGTTACGTCTCTTTTTGCTTTATCTCCTGCCTAAAGATGTAAAGGGGCAATGTATACATCTCAGACTACTCACAGTCATTAATCATTAAATTAGAAAAAAAAAAAATATAGCACGTTTCTGCTTAGATCCTGCTTTGTAAGCCATTCAATTTAAGAATTCAGCTTACGACTCACCAATGGGAGGGAATGAACCCTGAATCAACACTGTACAAAAAGACATCTACCAATGTATGGTAGAAATCTATGAGAGAAACTGGACTGTTGAAAGCAAAGATATATTACATTACTCCTATGTAGAGCTATATTTATGTAATTGCCTCCACACAGAAGGGATTCTAGCATCCTACTGATATTCCCATATGAGCATCCACACAAAATACATACATTTAGTATTCAGTTGTCTGGGGACTTTTATTCTGCAGTATGACAGAGATATTTTCATCTGCGCATTAAATTTCTTGCCATGTTGGTAGCTGGCGTTTAGGACAGTTAATAGTTTAAGGATACGATAATGTGTGATAACAACTGATTCTAGCAGAGATTTGAGATTGCAATTATGTAGATAAAATACATTTTTATTGGCTATACTTTTTTTTTTTTTTTTAAGGATTTAGATGACTTTTTCTATGATGTGTTTGGATGTATATTCCACTTTGCCTTTAAACAACTAATAGGATGAGACACAAATGGACTGCCCAGCATTTTGTAGTTACTATAATCTTCTGGGGGTTTCTGGAAATCCGCAATTACTAACAAAGCAAAAATGGCCTGGGAAGATAAAAGTGAGAATTTCAGGACTAAAATTTCCACTGTCATTTTAGCCAGGGCTAATCTCATACTGAAGGAAATGCCACAACAGGATGCTAAAACATGAACATGTCTTCTATCAGGTGGGGAAGCTGAGGCTCAGCTGATGGGTAGAACAGGTGCTGGTAGGTCGTGCCAGACTGTTCTGACACAACATCAGCATCAGTGGGGTTCCTGGACCCAGTGTTCCGCTTAGATTTCAGTGCCAGTAGTAGTAATACTGTGGTTGTCCGATTGCCTCATGCTGCGTGCACAGTTCTTCCCTTCTTCTCCCAAGCTATAATGTTGGGTACTGTAGTGAATACTGTCAAACAGATACTCTGCTCTCCCTCAAGAACTGAAATCTTCCACTAAAAGAGAAAGAATGGCTTCTTCATGAACTTCAGATATGTTTGTAAAACAAGAATATTGCACTTGCGTAGATGTCTAGTATGAGATCTCTTAATGGAAGAGAATGTAAAACTTCAGAATTGTTCCCAAGGGAGAATGAAATAATACGTACAATAATCTATCTCACATGTCAAAGAGCAAATTCCCTCCCATCGATAAAGCTTCAAAGACAGCTGTATTTCAGTGTGTTTACTATACTGGGATGACTGATGGCAATAGAGGACCTACAATTTGTAGGATGCTGTTGCCCAGTCTTTAGAGTTCTGTAGACTCACGTAAAGTAAAGAGGCATTTTAGAAAGGTGAATTTGTATTACTCTTCCTTCAGTCACCAAGACTAACTTATGGCACTAAATGTGACAGAAACTATAGGAGGGACCATCACATTTAATCTCAGGATTCATAATGCAGGACTGGCAAACACATTCAAACTTGTAACAGGAAAAAAAAAATATTACCCGGGCACTTATCAAGATAAACCAAGAGGATGGCAGTGAGTCCAGAACAGAAATGATCCAGACAGGCCATTTCTTGTGTGGTCCTCCCAGTCCCTCCACGCCCCACTCACAACTCCTGCCAGTTTGCAGAGCTGCTGGAAGATGAGCAGCTTCATGTCCTGCAGGCTGCAGAGCTGTACGAGTCAATGAACAAAGCAAAGGATATGACATGAGCAAACATGAGCAAGAAGCTAAGTAATTTTTTTAGTGATAGGTCACACTAAGGTTTATAACAATGACATTGAATTTGTACCTGCCCATAGAGAACTTGCAGTTACAAAGGGGAAGAGTTTAAGGAGGGCACCACCAAAATCAGTTTGTTTGCTTAAGACTAGAACATCAGACATGGTTGAGCAAAAAGCTAATTCTGTTTTCTGGGAAACTGAATGCAGTTCTTAAACTGTCAAAATAAAATCACAAGCCACATTCATTAATTATACTGGGGTCGTATTGGGAGTTTGGGCCATTTCCTTTTAATAACTGGGGACTTCTGTAATAACACTAGATCATGCTCTCATTTGGAAATATTTTAAAATAAATTTATGTGTCCTTTTTTATTTTTAATGGCTTAGCAGTGCTATGTTCTTGCCAGCATCACCTCCCATTTCCAATGCACAAGTATAGCGCAAAAAAAAGGAATTTGAAATTTATTTTTAAAAAGAGACTGTTGTCTTTGCGAGTGAACATCACAAGTCTATGGCTTACCCTGCCCCCCTCAAAAAACCCACTGTACATACTTTCTACAGAGTAAAATGAAAGGCATCTATAGAGAATAACTGACTGAGAGAAGCTTCTGTAGTTCAGTCACTCAATTTGGAAGCTAGGGGTTCAGAGCCTTGGACCAGAGCCGTTAATATGCAAATAAGGGCTATTCTGATTAAAACAAATAGCAGGCATTTCTTGGAAGAGATTTGCTTGTTCAGACTGCACTAGCAGAGAGGTAGCAAGGCCCTTACCTGTTGAAGATCTGAGGGGCTCAGAGTTGGTTAGTATTCAGGTGATCTCATCTCCTGTTTCAATGCCTGTTCTTATTTATCCTTACCAGCTCTCACCCATCACAGGCAGGAAAAGAGCACAGCTGGACAAGCTCCCTCATGGTGATCTGCCACAGGCAGGTTTTCTTTTCTCACAAATTATCTGCAAATAGGTTATGCACTTGCAAACTTGTTTGCTACTCTAAATTATTCACCGTAACAGTTTGTAAGCAAATTTCAGACACTGGGAAGCAGGTAAACAATTCATGGCAACAGCAGTTCAATAATTTATTATCCAGGCTGTGTGCTAGGTGCTCTCAGCCGTGGGGCTCTGTTTGTGCTCTCTGACTTGGTGGTGCTGTCTGCACCTAGAGGAAACTTTCATAATAGTTGCATCAATACGGTTTTAAATGGTTAGTGGTGAATGCTTATAGATTACTCATGTGGTTTTATCATCTGATCTATGACTTGTGTTGCACCCATTAACTTATGTTACTCTTGCCTATATTAAGTAACTGCCTGGCAAGTTGTTCTAGGAAAGACTTCTACAGAGTTGACTATGGCGAGTATGTTGAAAAATCCCTGTTTTCATTTTAATAACAGTTTGCAGTTTCTTGTGGTACTGTACTCACTGAGCTTTTAAAGTAATTTACATAATGGGTGTGGTTGAAAGGCAGAAAATAGAAAGAAAATGGTCCCAACACAAACATCTGGGGACTCATGGAGAGCCGATCTACTCGTCCCCTGTGTGTGTTCCTCAGGTTCAGAAACTGCCCTGCTCCCCCACTGCGCTTTCTTCTAACATTTCAATTTCGACACGCTCCTTTTCCACCCCAGTTCTGCTCCACAATATCTTTCAAAAGTGTTTTCCTTCCCTAATGATCCTTAAAGGCAAATTCTAAAAGTTTATATCCCTCTGAGTTCTTTGACTTTTCTCCATCCCACGCTTGTTGCTAATGTTTGTTTACTTCGCTTGTGAATATCTGGAGTCAGTTCCCTTGCTTTGCTTCAGCAAGCCTTGCCTATGCAGGAACCTTTCTTTTCTCACAGACCCAGAGTATTTCAATAGTTATTTGTGGTATTACTACTTTCACACCTACTGTTTTAAAAGTTATCACCTGCCTAAAGACTTATGGCATAAGTAGCAGAAGTGGTGTAATCCAGGTTTTGGAGAACTTCTTGTGCAAGATTATGAAAGGTGAGCAAATGAAAGATGCAGACACTGATTAATCAGACCCTTCTGACACTAACAGGTTGGGCTTTTTAAAACTGAGTTTACTGAAAATTAATACGCTGTAAGAAATGTGTGTTCTTCAGCGCAAGGATCTTGTCGTCTTCTTTTAGGAAGAGCTAAGCACTGTGCAGTCAATACTGGAAAAAGCTACCTTCTGTCTTTGTTTAAAGCACAAGGGGAACTGACATACCACCAGATCACACTGTGTCCCTAACCTTAGATCAGATACACCTGAAAAAAGCTGAAAAACCCTCCAGTAGATGGTATGATGTATTATCCAAAGTCCGTAAGGTCCCTAATACTTAATAATTTAAATGCTACAGTCCTGGCTTAAATTTTAAACTTTATATTTTCAAAAAATCTTTTACATTTCTGTTATTGTTAAGAACTCTTGATATTAATGTTGTTCATACGTGATCATTTCCTTTGTGCGTCATACTGACTCCTTGATCCCAGCACGTCCTGTTGTGTTGCGTTTTGCCGTGCAGTGGCAACACTGTGACAGTACCGGACAGCATTTCCTTTCCAGGTAGAAAATAACCATCAGAAATTTTCCAATCAAGCGTGTGTTTGTCACCAGATATCAATTTTGTCCAGGGTTCCAGATTTATGATGAAAGACAAAAAGGACTACATTAAAAATTATAAATAGCATTCTGCCTGTCCTAGTTCAAGCCACTGGGGAAGAAGAAAGCGATGGCGTAAAAACGACAAGCCAGAGTGCAGAGTTCCTCAAGAGTCGGGTTTCTGCCAGGTTTTCAAAGGCTTTAGCCGCTGCAAGTTCGTATCAATAGTTACAATAAACAGAGCGGACTGGCCCCTTTGCTGATACAAGCTGGCACGTTCCCAGCAGAGAAAATGTAGTGCAGCTAAAAGCGGCTGGACGTCTTACTGCGGGACACCACCTTTCCTCCTCCACCTCTTCTCTCAAGGCCTGCTGTGCCTTTCATGGTGTTCACCATAGTGGTGGTCACGGTACTGGAGCCCCCTAATTCATCATTTCAAGGAAAGGCTCCTACCAGCTGGACTGGCTCCCCTTAGGCATTTTTTCTCTCTCCGGTCTGGGCTTAATAGCAGCCTCTGGATGCCTCCTGGCTGCTGCTGCTGCAGCAAAGCCCAGTTATCAAGGAGAACTTCTGTGCTCTCCAGCCTGTCCAGCAGTGCCTTCTCTCTTCAGAGAAGTCAGCCATGATGCTAGTCCAGCTGCACTAACCATTTTCCTTAGGGAAACACAGCTTTCTGCTCTTCAGGGCATGTGTGGTGGTTGCTGGCTGCAGCTTTCCCTCTATGGCTCCAAGCTCCTTAATGAATCACTGCTTTTGGCACCGAGGCAAAATAAACACATCATTTTGGATGCCTTTGCCAAATGTACATACACTTAGAGTAGGTTTTGAATGATAGAAAGCGAAAGGTTTAATGAAATGTGCAGGCTGCGTAGCTAAAAGTTGCAAAAAAGCCAGAAAACGCAAATGTGAAGGTCACAACAGTCCCGTTAGCACAATGGTTGTTCACATTTTGTATATTTTCTAGCACACATGGAGGGGGGTTACCACTCGTGTATCAGCTACAGTTCTCACCAGCAAAAACCAGTAACAGAAAGCAGCGTAGGGGTGCAGGACCACTCACCAGCATGACTGTTAGATGCCTAGCCCTTTCTTTCCTCTTCTGTTTATTAACTGATTCAGTGTAACTACACATAGCACAGCAGATTTTTACACTGATGCTTCCTGGCCTGTGTAAAGGGGGAAAGACATCAACAAAAATTTTGGCAGGCATACTGAATGAAGTTTCTCAGTTACTCGAGCCAGTAGTGTGTACGTACCCTGTCATGCACTTTGGCCCTTTCAAAGTGCCTGAGCCTGTCCATGACTTCAACACATCCATTTGCTCTTGCTCACTTGAGTGAGAATTGAGAAGTTTTGAAAGTGGTTGGCACAACTGTTCCTCTAGTTCTTCTCCACTCAATCAGATTTTAGAATGAATCTAACTGTATTGCTGGACTATAATTAGCTTTGAAGGACAGAAGACCTCAGGGGACTGGCTCTTTCCTCTTTAAATGGGCAGCTGTAAAGACACTACCTTAAATGATATCCTGAATGCCAGCAAAGTTTGAAACCTGGACTCGTGCCTGATTAACTGCCAAAAATCAGAATAATCTCTGCCTTTGGCAAATCAAAGTCGTCCCCTATGAAGCTGGCTTACTACAGAAATCTCTAGACCAAAATACAAGTTTCACCCTTCAGTTTCATTTCCCCCCCATGTTTCTACTACTATGAAAATGTGGACCTTTTTTTTACCCTACTGGGAAAATACATTTTTTCCACTCCCCCATGACTCAAAAACATCAGAAAGATTCTTCCTTCCTCCAAGCTTAAGAAAAAGAGGGAGAAAAAACTTCATCTTTTGGCGAAGATATAGAATGGAAATTTTTGACTCAAAAGAGGATTTTCAAAATAAAATAAAATATAAGAAGCATGTGAAAACAAGGGGTTATAATGGAAACTATTTTCATAGCCAGCTCTAAAGTAAGCACTGCTGTTCCAGAGACACATGGTACTGATGCAAACATTGGTTTGAGGCCAAAACCCCTAGCATGCTAGTGGAATCCGGAAGCACCACAATATTAAATACACCTCAAAATATATGTCAGACATCTCCCTGTGTCTGTTCCACTTACTCTGCACAGCACGACACTATACACTTAATTCATCAGTGTCTGCAGAGTAACAGAATAAGGGGCCGGTGGTGGAGGTGCTCTCCTTTTCTTGGGCTGGGTTCTTTCCTACACCACATGCTCCCCAAATGGTCTTCTGCAAGACCAGGCTTATTATTCCCATTTTGCAAATATTGAGCCAATATCCACTTTCCATCTGCAGCACTTATACAGCATCTATTATTAGGGCGTGTGAGCACCCCTCACTCGTCCTAGGGAAGTGTTATCATGCCCAAGGTAGGATTTCCACATTTCATCTGGAGTGATGGGGGGAGGGACGGTGCTACAAAAGAGGTGAGGGCATCCTGCTCAGCTGCACTCTCCTTGTTGGCAGACTCTTTCAGCTACCTTCAGTCTGCTGCTTCTAGCTGCTCCAAGGCAGCTGGCCTGGCCCTCGGCAGTTTTCTCCTGCTGCTATCAGAGAAAATCCCCTTTTTGCACCTACCATGATGACAGCTATGGTGCTTGGCCTGCACCTTTGCTGAGTCATTAGAAAAGCCCACAATCAGTTAAAAGCGTCCTAATCAAGGGCATAAGATTAATCTTCTGCTTCTGTGCAGCCTGATTTTTCTGTGGATTTGTGGCTTTTGCTTACAGTTCTTGCCTTGCAATAAAATGCAAACACCAACTGAAAGCTTCCCCAGGAGCCCCAGGAGACGGGCTGGTGGAGCATCCCCCTCCGCCACTTGAAACTCTCCAGATGTTTAACAGGGGAGCGACGTCCCCTTCCTGTCAGCTCTGTTGAGGTCTGTCTGGCTGCAGATGCACGCGAGCACTTGCAGAGCACTGACTCAGGCTGGTTTTCCTCGCCAGGTCTGGTGCCAGCTCTCTACAGGGCTCAAGAGCTGTCATTAGAGGCCACTGTACTAGAGCATTTATCATACAAGCCCATTTCCCTTGGGAAGACAGACCAAAACCTCCGGCTTCATGCCTCCAAGCAAGTGTGTGTGGCTGCACCTACCTCCTGGCTCTGAGAAGGACCCAGACTCATCCAGAAATGACTGGCTGCTCCCTGGCTCTCCGGGGGGATGGACAGCTGCGGCTCCCAAAGTCACCAGGGATTGAGGACATTGGGACAGGAGAAAGAAAGTCACCCCTTGGGTCTCTGGGCACTGTGCCCACCAGCTTTTTCCTCCTCAAAAAATGTACTGCAGGGGCAGCATGGCACAGATCAGCCTTGCAGCGCTCGCCCAAGCTGCAGCTCCTCGTAAGGGCCGACGGGTCAAAGGGGTGGTGGGGTCTGCGGGGCTTACAAACAGCAGACACGGGCAAGCAAGCAGGGCTGGCAAAGCGCACAACCTGCTCTGCCAGGGAAGAGCAGCCAGCCAAGAGGGTCACACAGCCTCACGAACACAGATGGGTTCAGTGAATGTGGGCTGTGATGGTTGGGCCCTGTGCTTTAGACGTAATGTCAAAAAGGTGCGACTGGTTCAAAGATACAAGTAGATCCAATTTCATGCTTATATGCATGCCGGGCACCTCCCTCCCTCCCCAGCAGTTTTTTTGGGGTTTTGTTTTGAACCTTCAGAATCAGCCACTGTCTTCCATTCTCCAAACTGGATGTAGCTTTCTTCTTAATAGGTTTTACATACCATTCTTTTCTAAAGCCATCCTCAGTGTTGGGAAACACATCATCCCTGTTTAACTTCCATGTGACTGAGTGCATTGCTGTGGATGGGGAGGGTTATAACGGGTTGGGTTTTGCACCCTTGCCGGTGTGCTGTAGGGGAATTCTGATCTAGTAACCTGCTAACATCTCCCTGGAGAAGGCTGCTTTTAATGAGGTAGAAAGCCTGGCGAGCTTTGCTGCAAGCTCCTCCCATACGCATGGCATTTGGTCTCTACATGGCGATTTTTTAAATCAAGTGTCAATCTGTGGGTCTCATTTTGCTTTTTAAATTCTCATGCATCATTCGTTTGCTTGCTGGTGGCCAGGGGAACCAGCGTGCTTTAATCACGCTAGTCCTGGGTTTTTTTCTTCATGCTGATCCAGATCGTGTTTAGCTCGGGTTCATTCAGTTACAAAACCCACACATAAGGAAACTAAAACAATTATATGAACTAAAGCAGGAATGCCATATGGTTCTTGTGAAAAGTGCTTTTACCAGGACTAAACATCAATATTACACTTTATTCTAACTACCTGCTTAATACAGCAGATCATTAATGCAGCACATTTAGTTAGTTAAAATGAACACATTTCATTAAATTAAAATTCAGCAGCATTAAAGCCAGATGGGCTGCAGGGGGAAAAAATGCAGAGACTTTTAAAGCTAATGTAAATGTAATATTATTGTTTTCAGCTACAATCCAATTAAATTGGTCTGACAAAAGCTTTCATAGAAATGCCCAGGAAGATAACTTGTCTGCAAGGAAAATCCATTTAAAAGAAATAGTACTTCAGATATTTTCATGGTTCTGTGGCTCGCTGAATTACATTCCTGTATAGAAGCCACAAAGCTGATGTGGGAGAGCCAGTAATAAGACTTTTACTGGTATGTTACTTACTGGGAGAAAAATAACTTAATTTTACAGTGCTTATTGTAAGTATTTGAGTGTAGGAAAAAAAAAAAAAATCACCCAGGAAGACCCATTCCCAAAGGCAGAAAATACACATTTCCAGAAACATGACCTGCCTGGGGAGCCCTTGTTGCCTCCTCCGCAATCCCCGGCATCATCGGGAGCCAGACTGCAATGCCAAGCACCCTCTAAAACCCTGGGTTGGTGCAAGGAGCAGCCCCATGCCATGCAGGAGTGCCTTCATGGGCACTGCAAATAGCATCCACTGGGCTCTCTGGCTGCGGTGCAGATACCTTTGGTTGTGGGGTACCATCCACAAAATCCAGCTTGGCATTATGCTCCAGTGTTTTCTGTAAAGTCACTTAGAGAACTGTCCTATCTGGTGTAGGACTTTCCTATCACTGGGGTATGTAAATGCTGTCCTTCTCATTTGATAGGTCTTAATGGTGTTAAGAAGAGAAGAAAAAGATACCCTACATAAGACACCCAAACCCGTTCCATTTCTCTTTTTAAACAGTTACCCTTTCCAGAAAAGCTGAGACAGTTCCTTGCATGTTAGCTCTGTACCACAGTAAATAGTTGTTTTCTCCCAAAAGAGTAAGCAAAAGTCTATATAAAGTCTCGCCTACACATGTGATATACCAGGAGGGGGGGTGGTCCTAAGCACTCTCAAGCACAGATCCCACTCACTTAAACTCCTAAAATACAATGCAAGATGTCAGAGTCTTCATTTTCCCATGAACTGCACAGTAAATATGAAACACGACCTTAATTCACACATGGTGATAAAACCCAGTGCCTGCAAATTTATGAATGTAGCTGGTAGTCATTAAGTACATTATGCGGAGGTCAGGTTGATGGTCCCTTCTTTGTTTATTCCTCTTATTTAATGATCCATTGCTGGAGACATGCTGAAAACTTTCAGAATGTTTTACAATGTATTTATGTGACCGAGAAGTGTGTCCTGTGTTTTCCATCCCCATTATCCTGACATACTGAACATAAATCAGAGTGCAGTATGCAGAATTAGCATTTGAGGAAAGCGCAGAGTGGCTTTTTTTTTTTTAATGCATACAGAGAAAATACTTGTTCCTTTCTAAAGTAGCTCTTAAGAGAGATCGCCTTTTGGTTGAGGGATGAAACAGGGCCACCTTCATTTTGCACAGCTGAATTCCACAAAAGCCAAATGTCTCAGCATGGGATATTATACCTGGATCCAGGCAGACTTCCACTCAGCTCAAGACAAAGTGTGGTTAAAAGCACATTACATTGTCAGGGGTCAGATCACTGCAGCTCAAGCTAATAAAAGTTAATTTTTTCAAAGGTACAGAGACTTAACCCTTGCTCAGCACTCTACTAACTCCTGGCCTCATGAGGCAGGTCATATCTATGGACAAGGGCTGGATCAGTTTAAGTAAAATAATTTCTAAAGTGAATGTATTTAGACTCAGAATCATTTAGGTTGCGAAAGACCTTTAATATCAAGTCCAACTGTTAAACCTAACACTGCCAACTCCACCGCTAAACCATGTTCCTAAGCACCATGCCTACACATCTTTAAGTACCTCCAGGGATGGTGACTCAACCACTTCCCTGGGCAGCCTGTTCCAGTGCTTGGCAACCCTTTCCATGAAGAAATTTTTCCTAATATCCAGTCTAAACCTCCCCTGGTGCAACTTGAGGCTGTTTCCTCTTGTCCTATCACTTGTTGCTTGGGAGAAGAGACCAACACCCACCTCACTACAACCTCCTTTCAGGTAGTTGTAGAGAGCAATAAGGTCTCCCCTCAGCCTCCTTTTCTCCAGGCTAAACAACCCCAGTTCCCTCAGCCGCTCCGCATAAGGCCTGTGCTCCAGACCCTTCACCAGCATTGCCCTTCTCTGGACACGCTTCAGCACCCCAATGTCCTTCTTGTACTGAGGGCCCCAAAACTGAACACAGTATTCCAGGTGTGGCCTCACCAGTGCTGAGTACAGGGAGACAATCACTTCCCTGCTCCTGCTGGCCACGCTAGTTCTGATTCAAGCCAAGATGCTGTTGGCCTTCTCGGCCACCTGGGCACACTGCTGGCTCATACTCAGCTCATATTCATGCATACCTGTGTATAGATATGCTAAATTGATGCAAGTCAGTTGAATGTTGACCCAGGTAAAAAGGTAAAAATTTTCTTTTGTAGCCAGCACCACTGAAAACTTTCTCAGTGCACAGATGTTTGTGTTAAAAACATCCTATTAAGCCTAGAAGTTTTTAAGTTTGAATAGGAGTTCCAGCAGAGAGACCTGATGCAGTTCAAACCCATGGACTGGAAGAGGTACAGAAAGGAAGACGTATCAAAGAGATCTGTTTACCAGACTAAGAGAAAGAAAATTAAATATCTGAACTTTAAGTCTGTTACTAAACTAGTAGGTGAAAAATTGTGGTGCAGGCAGCCTACACAAATCTGGCATTTCCTTATCATATGATAAATATAAGGTAACTGGATCCACAATACATGCAAGGAATTTTTTGTTTGTATAAGTTGTCTAGTAACATTAGTTAACTAATGGACCATAACACTGTATTAAGAAAAATTCATACCCTTTCTGAAGTTATTTTAGGCTGGTCTGTCTGTCTGTTAATTTTTACATTGAACATAATTTGTCTGACTGCAAGGGCCTTTCTGACTGCAAACCCTTCCAAGTGCCGTGACATTATGTACCTCCCAGGTTAATGCTCACTAAAAGCTGAGCCAGTCTAAAGGACAGAAGAAAACCCAGAATATTCTCAGATGGAACATTTATGTGCATACATCGTTAGCCTACTGCTAATAGCCTGGTACTGAACTGCCAAAATGAGGTGTCATTCAGCTCCTTTTTGGTGCTGTTCCACTGAAGTTGCTAAAACGTACTTCAGTGACAATCAGTTTTATACCTAATGTATTATAAACTTGCTGATGCATTAAATAACTGGAATACTTCAGCGCACATGCAGTGATGTGGCCATGTAGGAGCTCCAGGTCTCCCTATTTTCCCTGGTGAGGTACTTTATCAGCATTTGTATCAGCTCACACACCATGCGAGGCCTCGGGCTGTGTATTTTTCACATACATGAAAAATCCTATCCCTGTTGTAATTGCAATCAAGCCTTTGTGAAAGCTCTACTACCAACATCAGACTATGCCCTTTTAGAGAAGAAATTTATGTATATACTTGCCAAATCATAAAATAGCTGAAAAGAAAGCAAGCATCATGTGGCCTCAGGTATAAAATCAATTTCTTCCAGGAAGTTTCCAAGTTTTGAGGGTTACAGCAAAATCCCCTGTGCCCAGTCTTATCCAATTCGCTTTCTGGTTCATTTTTGATTGGCCTTTAGAACGCTGATGCATTTTATTACATTAGAACTCAATCTAAGAAACCTGAACACATGTTCATGCTTCACTGCTCGCTGGTTATTAGTATAATCTGCAGGAAACAACATAACAATAGGGTATTGTTTGTGAATGTGAGCAAAAGGTTACAACAACAGCCTGCACCCAGACCTGACTTCTTGACTCCCATTCCCTTTGCTATGAAGAAAGCACATGTTGTGTGTAGTACCTATTTCCATTATGGTCAAAGTCTTTTTTGCCATTCATTGCAGGCCAGAAGGGAACAAGGTACAGGAGAAGCACATTTGTCCTGAAAACACCATTTAGCTGCAACAGTGTGCTTGATGGGAGGTGACCAGCTATGGTGTAAAGCAAATCTCAGGCTCCCCATCGTTGCAATATTTGAGTACCTCACAGTACCCAGCACACAGATCTGCTACAGGCATAATCTAGGGGGGTAACAGGAGAGCCATGTGAGAAATTGTTCCCTTTTACAGAAATGTGGTTGGATCCACAAATGCTCAGTTTCACCATCCTCAATCCCCTCCTTCATTGCTGCCCAACCACACAGGCACCAGAATTACCCATACATTGAAGCTTTTGTCCTTGGTACATAAACGTCTGCTTAGGGGTACCACCACAGCTGTCTGCACCACAGCGATGCCCTGTTAGCACTTAGACTGCTGGATAAATGGTATCCAGTCCCTTTTAAAGAGTCCTGGAGAGCAGCCTGAAGGCTGTGCTTTTTGAGGAGCCTGTGCCTTTTCAAGTGATACTGGGCTGTCAAAAGGATGCATGTTTGGGGAAAAAAGCTTATCCTCTCTCCTTGGGGTCTTCATTCCCAAGAGATGAGCCTAGACAACACAGTGCTGGATAAAGAGGTACCCTGTCATTTGTGTTACAGGGTTCTCTTTCCAAACCAAATCCCACACAAGACCAGCATTTAGATGGAGGGGACCCTTTCTGTCCATCCACGCAGTAGCTTGGGCAGGAGGCAGAATAGCTAGGAAGGTGTTGACTCAATCCTCTTTTCTGCCTGAAGGGATTCATTCCTGCTTCTCCTACCTTCCAACAGCCAAACCAACCAGAACTGTTTGCTGGTGTAGTACAAGTATTTGGGGACTTTTGTCCTGCCAGCTGGGATTAGGGGGAAACACTGGTGATGCTTTCGCATAGAGAATAAAGCAGCATTGGCACCTCTGTATAGCACGGTGGCATGGGGCTGAGCTCTTGTTTCTAGTCCTCCTTCCAAAAAAAAAAAGTGCTTCAGCATTTTGAGTAGGTACTGAGTAGGACAGGTGACGGGTGAGTGCCCTAATCAATAGACTGTATTATCATACGTGTTGTCTATTTAAGGCCTAAAGAACTGCTTGTTATTTTAGGGACCGTGGAGTTTGCAAACCCTGGCTGCGTGCTGCAGCGACAGCGTTAACCCTCACCACAACCTCCTCTGCTGCCTCCAGCTCTTTTGTCCCAGGGGGCCTCTCGTGGCAGGGGGTGCCCTGTGGAGTTGAATTCCCAGGTGCCACCCAAAGAAAGACATCATAAACTTGAAGAAAGACAGGACTTAAAGGTTCCTCTTGATGGTTTCTGGAAAAATAAAATTTAAGAAAACTCTCTCTCACCGGAGCACAGAAGAGAAAACGAAACCATCTGCATAAAGCAACAGTAATAAGACTGGAAAGCAGTTCCTTGCAGTATGAAAAGCAGCACCAGTAATTTGCCTCTTAAACAGCCAGATTCAGCCAGTGAACCCTTCCTCCTAGGCAAAACACCAAAGCGGTTTTTAACCACAGTCTTCACTGCAGCCCTGTACAAGTTCCAGCTACATTGTCAGGCTGACGGCGACACTGAGGAATGAGGATGGTGCCTGATTTCAGAGACACTGGAATAATGCCAAAATCTGCCCTCCATTGGTGCAAGTGGAGATAAATGACTTAATTGGTTCTGGCTTGCCCCCATCAGCCCCACTCGCTAGTACTTACCACATAAAAGAAACATGAGTTAATGCGTTGCACAGGAACCCTGGCCAGTGCTGACTCTGGGATGATGAGAAAGAACTGAGCATCTTTCATTTAACTACATGTGCACTGAAAAACAGTATAATGGGCATTATTTCAACAAGCTCTTCTCCTGCTGAGGAGGCAGGGCAGCCAAGGCTTGCATGTGTCAGTGTTGCCATACTGTAGTGTCCAACAGGCGGCAATTAAGGCAGATGCAGCTAGCTCCAGTGGAAACAGAGCCTTTATTAAAACTGGAAGGAAGAATTCTGAGGGTTGATTAGGAAGCATCCTGCTAGAGGCTTTCTAACACCTGGGACCCCTGATTTCTAGCCTTTTTAGCAGTCTGTCTGCTTGAAGTTGTGCAATATTGTTTTTCCCTGGTGGTAGTCAATAGTTACCTTCCTTTTTCTAATCTGAAATACATTCCGAATCGCCCACTACCAGTATTTGGATGTAATATATATATATACGCACATATATATTACAATTCCCAACAATGTACCTCTACAGATAGATCTTGGTGATATTCAGTCATAAGTGGGAACGAAGAGGTCCACACTAGTATTTTCCAGTAAGAAACATTGAGACAGTTTTCTTCATAAAATTATTATAGTTAGAAAGCTGCAAAAGGGATTTTAGGGTGAGGTGCAAAGGAGGTTCAGAATATTAAGAAATTTGATTTCAGCAGTCTTTCACAGTGACTCAGATTGCTTAGTTACAAGGCTTTCCTGAATCCTCTCCACATTTTCATGTTGCAAGGAAGACGTGGGACACCAAAGATTACCTAATATCCCAGGAGCAGTCACTCTAGTGCTCAAACCAGAGTAAGACAACATCTCTTAATGTTGCAAATATATTTAAAGAGTGCATTAGCTCTCTGGGACAGAGCTCATCAGCTGAACATATGCTTCAAGCATAATGCTATTATTATGCAAGTATCTTTCAAAATCACTGCTTCTCAACACTGAGCCTCCTGATCTGTAACTATGACCTAATTAATCTTCCCCCTGATTATATGGCCTTTCATTTGTCCATACTGAACACATTGGTTTCTTGCCTAAAAATAGTTTTATATTTTCTTGCTAGTCAGTGCTAGTAGCACCATACAGCCTGGAGCAAAGAACCAATTCTTGCTGGATACCTCCTGAATCACACCTGATGGGTTGCAGTGATTCCCAAAATACACTTGTACTTTGAAGCCTGGCATTTAGGCACAGAACAACCCATTTGATACATAACATACTGATTTTGTATCATTTTAGGTTCTACACAGCAGAACCAAGCCAAACATCTTCTAATGCAGCAAGATAGATGTATGAAATAATTCCCTCAAACCTGTTTTTCCTCCAGCCCATGTTAATTGGAATTATTTGTATTCAATCTCTCCATTCTTTCTGGCTCAGTCCCTGTATCATCTGTTCCATATTTTTGCCTGGGACTGATGTAAGACTCACCAGCTAATGATTACCAGTCTACCTCATTTAGTCCCTTTAAAAATTGTTACAAAACAGATTAATAATAATTTATTTAAAAGCATGCAGCTCTCTTACAAGGGAGACCAAGGGGCTACATTGTGTGCCCTACCTGGTTACCCTCAGAAGAGGAATGATTCTGAGCCCATGTAACTTGTTGCCTTCCCAGCCCACAAACAGAAGGCTGGAAAGCTCTGCCAGCTCCGTCTCTGGGCTACAAAACAAATGGCAGCTCTGTGCCTTTGTGTGGCCAACTGTCTGCGGCTCTTTTGTAGCTCTCTCCTGGCCGCTACTGTATACTAACACGTCTTGCAACAGACTGGGACCTGTCTGCCTCCTTACCCTACTTGCACCCCTCCTACACATATAGGACACGTCCACCTAGCCCAGCACTCCGTCACCAACAGTGTCCCTAAGCACTGCAGACTTTCCACAGGCTCTGTGCTCTGGCTGAATATCACCCATGCATGTCAGTCCTCCGTGTGCCGAAGAGTGCGTTGTTTTGCTTGGGAAACGTTTTTTGCTCCCATGTGTTTGCAATGCCTGCTGAATTGCATAAAGAACGTGATGCAGCCATGCATAAATATTATGAGGAGACAGCTTGTTCTATAAATGAACACGTAACAGAATTCAATTTAATATAATGTTCGCTGAAATGGGAGGAAAAAATTTGGAGCAAAGTGGAAGTGTTGATATGTTTTATAAGGATGGTAAAAATCTTGGACTAGTCATCTTTGACACAGCAAAATCTGAAATATCTTAAGGACCACTTCTCAGCTGTGGGATGTCCTTTTGTACCAGTTGTAAAGAACATCTGATTTCTGAGCATTCAGGTCTAGCCAGTGTGACCAGGGAGTTGGCAAGGAGGGAAATCATGAGGTGCATGAAAACTTCCTTTGTTTTCTCTCTCAGCTGAAAAGCAGGCTAGTTTGATACAGATAAGTGTTCTCTTACCATTTTGTTTCTGTGTTTCTAGAAACCAAACTGGTTTTACGATTTCACCCACTCCCCCTTCCAAATGGGATGAGACAGCCAAATGGATGACCCACGGTGGAAGCTGTCTAAACCAGCAACAGACATGCTGCCTTACCAGCGCTAAAACTGAACTCAGAAGACTCATGCAAACACTGGATTTGAGCAGAGCAACCTACTTTCATGGCATCAGTTGCAGAACTGGAGCTCTAGTGCACAGTGCATAGCACAACCAGGGGAAGTACAGAAAATATGTACTCCAAATTCCTCTGCAAAGCCCCAGGAAAGCTTTATGGTTGCCAAGCTACTAATATTGTCAAAATACTTATTTTCCTTTTTCATTCTGCCCATAATAGACTGTGACTGTGAAAATGGGCAGAAATAGAAGAAAAAAAAAAAAGAAAAGAAACCCCAGTGATGCAGGTTCACACTGAGCATGCAGACCGGCATGGGAACGTGAAAGTGGAGGGGACCACAGGAGTTATCAGGACCAATCCAACAAGGTAGCAGACAATAGATGCTTTGCTGTGGGAAACACCACTTTTGCATCCTATGGATGCTTAGGTGCTTCCTGATGAGCTGTAAAAAGGAAAAGGTGGAAAAGACAAGTGTGGTGTGCCAGAGGGAGAGAAAAGGCGAGCCTGAGGTCACACAGCTCCATCTGCAATGTGCTGAGAAGTTTATTCACATTGCTTTTTCAGGCAAGCACACATCAGCTGTCTTTCACAAGGGTGACAGCCCTCTTCTACATTAGCAGTCTGGTCTGCTACTTGAGGTAGCACTTACTGGTCTGGGGAAGAAGCTTAAAGGTAGAGCAGAGGCAAAGGAGATCAGAGACAAGAGGCAGTGATGCCACAAAAGTGTGGTTAAATGCTGATCATAGGAATGATGCTAATTTCTGCCTTCACCTTGCTCACCCCAAGGGTAGCCCTCTGAAATAGCTGCACAACCTATCTGCATCCAGAAGAGGTGCACAAACTTTAACTCTTGGGAGCCATCTGCTCTATGAGACAAAAAAAAGCTGAATTTTCCCTCAAGTTTTCAAATCTAGATTAAAAAAACCCAAAGAAATCTAGCTGTGATTGCAAGCAGCGATGAGGCAATCTTTACCTCAGCCGAGCCTTTCATCTCCCTGAATTAGCAAGCCATTGCGTCAGGTAGACAACAGTTAACAGCATGTTTCTCTGTTACAACGGGCAACAGGACTGCAGGGAGAAGCAGACTTCACTGATGCACGCACAGCATTACTAATGCGGCGGAAAAACATGACTCTCAGAAAAGTGCTCTTAAACAGTAGCCGTACAAACTGCCCCCTCACTCAAGCAGCATGTCATTAGCTTCTTCACCTGCAGTGCAGAAGAAAAAGCAAGGCAGGCTACAACCTGAGAGAGGGAGAGGACCCCACCACCATCCTTCTTACTCCTCCCTGGGAGAAGGGAACATTTTTGGGTGGGAAGATGGAAATAACACTGGCTATTCTTCCTCCTTCAGTGTCTCAAAATAAGACTCTGAATGGTGCTGAGCAGTACGTCTACTTTGCCAAAATTATACCTGCCAACTCTACTTTGCAGACAAGTTTCCCAAACTACAGTATTAAAGAATACACACAACACTTACGGAATTTGAGAGTTTGCAAAGGTGACAGAAACATTTGTGAAAATGAAGAGCTATGTGTACAATTACTCCACCTCCTCTAGTATTCATGTTGAAGAGTCAACATCCAGAGCTAAAACAATGAACATTAATAGATGTTACATTATTCTGAACTGGCAGACAATAAAATAATATAATGTAATGATGATCACCTTCAGATGTTGTTCATGTTGCAAAGTAAATTGTTCACCTTGAGGGATGCCAAAATCTTGCTCAAGACTTCATGACATTTAATTTGGCCCCAGAACTTCCCACACGTAGGTAAGAAAGTATTTTTCCCCACTGCCTAGACTATCTAACCTCGGAGACTGCCAAGATGCCCTCGCACGGCACTGTGCAACCTTCTGCTTCTAAGAAAGACAGGTAATTCATCAGCATGGATGGCACCTCCAAAACTGTGGGCAGGGTTGGGCTCTGAGGCCTGTTTGCGTCAATTAACATCACAGTGTTCAAAGATCCTCCAGCTAGAAGTAGAAAAGCCATATGTCCCGAGCTGGACGCCATGCAGATGTAAGACACTGCATCGCATCTAACCCACGCTGGCTAACCAGTCTGGGTGCAGCCACCAGTACTGATGCGACTACGCTGTTTACTGGTTTGGATTAATGCCTGCTGGGCAAAAGGCACCGCACCATGTAAACATGCTCAGAGCTAGCTCAAGGACCTCTGGCACGGTGCTGGTTACACAGAGCAGACATGGCCTTTGTGGGGTGCCGGAGGAGGAAAAAAAACAAACAAACAAAACATCGCTGAGGTTTGTAGGAAAAGTGGGAAAAGTGGACTCTTCCGTTGATTCCCATTCCCATTTTTAACCCAAAAGCCATCCTTGCTCGTAAATTCTGCGACGCTTTATGCCTCGTGAAGCCACACATGCCAAAGTAAACAGCTGCTTCGACCTCTTGCAGGCACCACTCAGAGCCTTAAGCTGTTGCGTAGGAAATGCATGTTTATGCCTTACAGAAGCCATATATTACAATCACCATGCTAAGTGATACAAACTGGGGAATATAAAAGTTACATTTGGCAACCTGCCCTTACTGTGCTCTAATTATTTCTTAATATCCCAATTTAAGGGCAGCATATTGGCCCCAATTTTAATTTTGGCATTTATAAGTTTGTGTCACAGAATTAATGTTAAACAGTTTTCAGATTCTTTATTGAAAACTGCTGATTGTGTATTGCCTGACAGAGCAGAATGTCTCCATTAGAATAATGATTTATTGTAAATATGGTAGTATTAAGGCTGACTATTCTGGGTATTAAAAATGCATAGAAAAATCCATTGAAAAAAGTGTTATGTGAGCTGTCATAATTTGTCAGTTTAATATCTTTGTCATTTGCATTTCTTTTTAAAATGCCAAGAGCAATTAAACCTTATCCCACCACTAGAAGTTGCCAAATTTCACTTGAAATTAAAACAGAATAATGCGTCATGTTAGTTATTTTAATAATATTAAACAACAAAAACAGAAACAGAAAAGAGAAGAAAAGGAGACTTATATAACAACTGCAGCTACAAACAAAGCAGCTAAAATATATAGGCTGTTTTTGCGATACACACACCAGCTCTCTAGGTTCCTACATTAACAAACCACTTCCCTTGACAGTGAGGCCATAGCAAAACCTATGGTCTGAATGTCAATAAGCAACTCCCAGCAACATGCATTTTCTGCTGGTTTGAGATCGCCATATTTTCAGCTCATCTCTCCACACAGTTTCCATGCAAGCCTCCATAATGAAATACCCCTTGCTTTTTGGACCGACGCAAGTCCCAGTGAGAAAGACAGAAGGGACTTGTGAGTCAGCAGGAGCTGGAGCTAGGACAAATCGATCACAACTTTGTTTCCTGTGGAAATACCAGCTGCTGTCATATTTGTGTTTGAATTACATTGTGCAAGGCTTCTCCTAGCAATGGTCAAGCCATGGATGAAAAGATCGTTTCTGGGATTGTCTCCTGCTGTGTCTACCTCCCTATAGAGACATAGAATTGTCTTTATCATGATGAAATAACCTGTTGCTCTTCAGAAATACATTTAAAGGGATTTTTGCATACCATACGTTGTGAAATATGCAAACACAGTAACTTTTGATTGTTACATTACAGGAACAGTGGTGCTCAGCAAACTAAGATTAAGCAAAACTTTGGCCCTGGCCAGTTTAGCTTCTCCTGGGCCTTTTGCTTTATTTGAAAATTGGGTGTGATCAGGGACCTAATTCTGCACTCAGGTCCATTGTTTGAGTCAGATGATCCCAGCAACTCAGATACCCCATTGCTGACAAGTCTGGGTCGAGTTTGTTTCCTCTGGGAGGGAAGCAGCTGACCGTAAACATCATCCCTACTTCTGTTTCCCTGCAAGAAGTCCTACTGCTGGTACCACTGCCCCCACGAGGTCCTTGGAGAGGATGCTTGCGTAGCAAATAGGACATCCCTTCTAGCGCCGAGCTGTGCCCAGCATACATGGCTTCTTGGGTGTGGGATAACAAATCCCACATCTCCTCCACGCCCCATCTCCTCCGACACCCTGCTTCGCCACAGGGCACCAGTGGGGGCTGCTCGCTTTGGCCCTGGGACCCCCCCATGCTCACCCAGGGACTGCCAGGCCCCCCCGCCAGAAGGAGCGATTAGAGAGCAACTCAGCTGCTTTGCTCAGGATTTACTTCTGTCTGCCAGGAGAAGGTTGCTAGGTATTCTTATAGCCCTAAGCTACTTACATTTTCCAATTATACTTTAGGAAGAAGTCTCATAAACATTTTATGTGAAAATATTAAAAATGGTTAAATAGTGAGACAGAGAAAAAAAAGACTTTTTGGTAAAATTCTGTCCAGTCTACTTTTAGATCCCAAAGCAATACCCCTGCAAGTCACCCCATAATTAAGCATCAAACTTCCTAAAAGACTCACAGTTAGAGACAATGAACGATGATTAAAGAGCAGCAGACTAGATCCTTATTATCAGCCACCTGCTCTTTGGTCATACAATCTTGCTTCCCCCCTAGCAGATCACTTCCAGCCCCCTCAGTTTGGGGTGTTTGAAGCCCCCAGAGAGCAGGATGCTTTACTCAGAGCAATTTACGGCCGATGCCTCTCTTAATACAACCTTTCCTCCTCTGGACTGCTCCCTCGTGCTGTCAAAATGGTTGGCTCCTGCAGCTATGGTCTGGTCCTTGCTAGAAGCGTACGGGGAAGCAATTACCTGTCAAATTTGGATTTCTACTTCCGTACACAACACTTGTTTCTTCACCATAGGTGGCAGTGATGATTCAGAGCGCAGAACAGGGGTCTGAGGGCAGTTTGCCAAAAAACCACACAACCGGCAGATGTAAATATAAGGCATAAACTCAGCACCTGATGGTCTGATGCTTGCTAGCTTTTATCAGAAAACAAACTCAGGACTTACTAGGAAATCAAATCTGTATTATACCATCTCTCCAAAACAGCCAGAGTTCATGGTGCTTCTTTATAAGTACTGTAGCAACTGGAATGGTTGCTTAAAATACCCTGAGTGTGTGTCAACAGAGTGCAACCACAGCATTTCTAGCTAAAAAAGAATCATTTGAAGTAGGATGGGTGGACCATCACTGCATTAGAAGATGCACCATCGTTTTAGTCCTACATGGTATTTGGTTACTTCTAGTGCAAGCTCCTATAGAGTTATTCCTGGCTACGTGTTTACAGACTTGAAAATAACACTGGAGGCAGCAGCATCACAAGGAAGTTTAATCCTCACAGAAATGTTTTCCAAGATCATGGCTTTATAAGCACACTGTTCCAGCTTCTGGGTAAAGGGGCATAAGCCATGAGTATAATTCTAAAATTACAAGAAGAAATTCAACTTTCTAGCAGACAGTGACCTGTGACACACTATAGCATCTGCTTCAACTGAGGCCATGAGTGCAAATAGGAGACAAATAAAGATACACGATGTAGTATAAAAGAGTTGATTATTGCTTTGTACTTTATTGCCCATGTGCAAACCATTTGTGATCTATAGAACACAGCATATGAACCCAATAAAAGTCAACATGGCATCATTGATGGCCACATTTTGCAAGGACAGTGAGTGAACTTGTACATAAGAGCAAGAGGGAGAGAAAGGAGATGCTGTTGTCCTGTCCAAAAGCGTCTTTCCACTGCTGGGGAGAACAAGAGATGAAAAACCCCAAGAACACGTACACAAGTCACTTGGGCAAGGTACCACCAAAGATCGAAACAGAAGCTGCCAGCAGGACACAGCTGATTTTACTGCTGGAGTTTGGAGCTGTCAGCGCATCTCAAGGGCTGAAAAACCTGCAGTTACACTGTCACTGTCTCCATTGCAAGTGGTTTTGTTTCAGTAGGTTTCCAAATTGATAGGGACAATTCAGCCAAGCTTAAGTCTTAGATGGCCAAAGGATTTCAGAGCCCTTTATGGGCCACAAGTGAACCTTAAAAAACATTGAGGTTGTTATCTAGCCTAATTCTGCACACAGATCAGATGGGCCACATTAGAGGTTTTTGAACACTGCGAGTTGATGAGAAAACCAGGATCATAATCTGAAGCCTGCCTCCCAGCTTGCTCTTCTAACTACCTGAATGTTTCTCTCCCTTACGCTTTAAAAAGATGCACCCTGTTTGCCTCGAATTCAGGTAGGAGACTACAAAGAACCTGTAAGGTCAAATCCTTAACCAGCATTCAATCCCAGCAGTCTTATTTTTAAAGGATGCTGAATAAGTCCTATTGACTTACTGAAAGACAAAAATGACCAGTTACTTGAAAAGCAAGGGAATTACAGTCAGCAAACAGCTTCCTATGCCTCTTACCCTTCCTGTCACATGTGTTATCATGCAGAAGAAGGCTAAATTGACACTTTGCTATTCACCCTGTCCAACAACGTTTCAGGCCTCAGGTTAAATGGTCTTGCTTCAATGGAAAGCTAGAAGTTTCACTGCTGGTCAAATATGAAGTTTGATGTGCTACTGGATATTCCTCAGTGAGGATATTCAATGCGCTAGACCTCCAGTCCCTTTAAAACAGATTATTTACTGGAAGGCATAGCCTGCAGCCACAGCCGTAGAGCCTACATAATTCAGGGTAACAATTAACCACAGCTAGCTCATTACTGCTGAAATAATATTCCAAGTGCAAAGAAGTCATATCAATCCTCAAGAAATATGAAACAAGGCCTCCCATTTTTGTTCAATACTAGTATGGTACGCACCTTGCTATGGTGCCACTCACCCTGATGAGATCCCCCCCCCCACCAGCTTTTGGCACCTTGCTTTGGCACGGTCCTTGGGTATCAAGGAGTGTGTGAGACTTGTCCACTTTAAGGTGAGACGCCTGCCCAGGCAGGACACGGCTGACTAGGAGCTCTGGGGGAAGGGATGATGCTGATCTCACTCCTTCTTACAGGAAATCCCCCCAAAAAGCATCACTTGGGAGCACATCTGTTTCCGCAGCTTCTCTCTTCCTGCTACCGCAAGTTTCCCGCTACTTTTGTATTTGCTTTCTTTCCCATGAGTTATTTCCAGCCCTTCCTTGGTTTTTTTAAAGCCAGTTTTACTACATCGTTGCAGTCAGCAGGCTTGGCGTGCCTGGCCCGAAGCAGATGTGTGCAGCAAAGCTGGAGCCCAGGCCCTGCCGGTGGAGGCAGGCAGGGGGCTGCTGGCTGCCCTCCCCTGCCCGTCGTGGCAGGCAGCCTTGCGGCTGAATACCTGCAGCCAGCCCATCAGAAACAGCTGATGCCAAAATAGGCAAAAAAATACAACTAGAACTGTCCTGATGTGCCATACACAGATGGATGAATATTTTATTGTTATTCCAGGAAAGGCTTTTAAAAGAACACATGAGACAACGATTATGTGGACCTGTCTCGGTATACAGATTAAAAACATAAGCCATCTAACATTTAAAGGAAAGGACTTTTTAAATGAAAACATTGTTTCTTAAAACCATGGAATAGCACGAACCAAAACAGCTAAAGGGTGCACGCAGGTGACCTGTTAGCAACAGTGATCTTTTTAAATAACATTTTTGGCCAGAATATTATTTTAACGATGGCACAGAAGATAAGTGATGAATTACAGAGATATTTCTGTTATGCAGAGCAGAAGATGGAGTTTTGCCCAACAATTATCCATGGTGTGACTTTGAAAGTCTCTTTGGCAGCATGATGAATTTAATAACAAAGGCCTGATTCACTGACACTGATAACCAAATTGTTATTTCTAACACTCGGTGGCTGAAACTCACAGCTGTGCTAATATTCTGCAGTTCCGTATCGCCAGAAATAGCATCTCTTTAGGAAGAATTCAGGCAGGTATCCAGTTTGTATACATTAGCATGTTTACATTTCAATTGGCGAACTGCTGACGAACAAATTAATTAGGCAGTTAGTTTTATGGTTGCAAATACCCTGCTCCTTTCTGTTTGAGCTCATAAGTGCCCAGATTACACCGCGTGGGTATTCAAAGGTGCGCTCGCATCTCCGTAGAAGTCAGAGGGCATGGGCCAGATCTACAGAGGTATTCAACTGCACAGTCCCCACACATTGGCACCCAACTCCATTTGGTTGTAATTAGGGATCAAGAGCCCTCAAAATACCTCTGCACACCCAGCCATGTTTACCCAGCTCCCTGTAGACTTTTTGGAAACGGATGTATTCCTTACACCGCTCGAAGCGTGGAATTGGCTGGACTCTTGGAATAGCTGCCTGGAGAAGGGAGCGTGCCCATGCCACGTGTGGGGCTGAAGCTCACTGGGGGTTCGGCCAGGCTGACCGCAGGCAGCGAGAAGCTCGCTGATAACCGTGGTGGCAGCTGGAACATGGCCTTACCCTCTGCCATGACATCCTCACTAAGGCTTAATTCCATCTGTTGTTAGGTTGGTTTGGGTGTTTTTTTTTTTTTTTAACCAACTAGTTTTTAATTCTCCTGCAAAAAGGATGATTTTAACTAATTTCAACTGTAGATATACTGTTTTCTAAAAAATGCAAAGTATCGGTCACTGTTTCTGCATTAAAAAAAAAAAAACTCCGGAGTTATTCAGCAAACTGGTGTTATAAGAGGTTCTGAGAGTAGTTGGTAAAGTTGTGCAGAGAGCAAAACCTTACTTATTTTAACTTCCAAATTTTGCAGATAGCAACCAAACTGGAATCTTCCTAAGGAAAAAAAAAAAAAAACAAACCAAAACCAAAAAACCACAGAGGAAAATCTGTTTCTATGGTTTTCAGATACTAGCTTCCCTCTTCACCCCCCCAAAACTGGCCTTTAAAATAAATGTGACTCATTCCAGAACAGATTCTTATAGCTGGATTAAAGTGATAGCTCTGTCAAGACTTCAATAGTATTAGTTGTTGATGCTGGGGAGTTTAAAAACCTGGAGGAATTAGCAGCTCTGCCTGCCAGGGTATCTCTTGCCCACAGGCGTTCTGTGCCGGAGAACAGGAATCCTTCACCTCTGACCAGAAAATTCTGCCTTGTCATGGAATATCGAACACACGTCATTATCATTTATTATGTTAAGGCTTCTTAAAAGCTGGCCAAAGCACCAAGTGCAAAGAGTTTTCCTAATCTTATTTATTTCACAAAAATGAACTTTATACTAGGACCATGTCAGTTTTTAACTTCATAGGTACTGGCAATGTAGTTTTCCATGATGCCAACATTTTAATTTCTGTAAAAACTTTTTTTTTTTCCCCCTTGGATATTATAGAAATAAAAGCAGCAAGACCCTTTAATCTGTTTGCTGCAGAAGTCGATAGCAACACTCTTGAGATGAGATTGACCTGGAAAGCTTGGCCGACATAAGCAAGAGTTTTGCTATTATTTTTAACACAAACAAACAAATAAAAACCACCCACAAAAACAAACTACACATATAGTATCACCTCTGAAATCTACTGTAGAATAATTTTTTCACACACAGTAGAGGTGATCATCACTTTTAAGGTCAACATTAGACAAATCTGATGATCTGAGCAGGTTTCAAAGCGCACTGAAGCTACTGCAGATTCTGTGTCCTGGTATGTATTGTACTAATACCAGTAAATCAGTGAGACATTGACATGTTCAAGTTTTACAGCAGTCAAAGCAACATGCAAAATATCCATCCCAAAGAGCTCTCTTTTTGCTCTGCTTAGTGCTACAAGGTAATGCAAAAGGGAAATGCAACTAATGCGTTTCATCAGAGGTGCAACATTGGTATTGTGTGCACCTCCTTAGAAACCATGAAGTGCATTATTTGGCATGAAAATGCATGATCTAAAGTTGGAGCATCAAAGAAAACAATAAAAAGTGCAAATATAGTCAATATTTTATGTACTAAAACCAAAAGAGAGCAGGGCATTCTATGGAGAAAATAGAAACAGCTTAAAATGAGACATATGAGAGAGATGCATTATCTACTTTTCGTTAGCTTTATTAGTTACCTATCCACACCTATTGCAATCTGTGAGAGATATTTTCCTACTGAAGTATATGCATTTTTCCCTTGCTGCCACATTTCCTGCATATAGCTTCCAAAATAACACTGAAAACCTTAAAAAGGCAGATCCTACATTACAGTTTAGGTTCACATTTCCAGGAAACGCAGACTTAAAACAGAAAAAACAGACTGTTAAAGGGTTAACAACTTAAGTGTGTCACATTTTACACGTAGAAATTTGCTTTAATAAAGGACACTGAAAAGGAAGAAGCCACAAAGGCTAAAGAAACACATCTCCTGCAGCAAGTGAGACAGGATACAAACGAACCCTGTAGCTCCACTAAGAATGAAGATCTGTTTTATTTCACTTACCAGCATTATCCATTTTCCCCCCTCGGTATTCAAAAAAGCAGAGGTCCCCAGAAAAGCAGCCGGTACGGTCTCAGTCTCGCTAATGAAGCTGGCTGCCCTTCTCCTGGTTATTAGACCTTGCTGGCAGTCTGAGCATACTTCATGCACTGACTGCAGTAGACATCACCAGGAAATTTATATCTCCAAGGATGACAAACAGCCATTAGCTCCATTATAGGCTGATTAAGATTGTGCGAGCCTATCAAGTAGATACTTAAATCCCCCAGGGTTTTACCTCTTCGGGGAGAAAACAAAAGAACTCCAAGCCTATAATACTGAATATACGTTTCTGAAAAGTAAAAGTAACGCTAATGAGGAAAGGTTTAATGGGTAGGAAGGCAAAACTTTAACTAAAAAAGGGAATATATTACAGAGCAAAGGGCTGTGATTTATCAGTGACGCAACAGCAAAAGTTTTAAGGAGAAAGAAAAGGGGGAGGAATCTGTGGCTGAGAAAGTGTTAGGTTAGATTACAATTTGCAGCCATTAACTTCGGCTGTGCTTTAAGTCCAAGTTCTGCACCTGATGTTGCCTATGGTTTGTGAGAAACACAGTACATGTGCTTATCTGCAAATGTATGCCAATATATTAATTGCCTGGAGACATTCATTATTATACTGTTCATAGCTGAATGTAAGGAAAGGGTGAAAAGTAACTACAGGGCTTTACTTCTTTTAAAGTCAAACTGGATGCTGAAGGGATTAGACTCAACAAAATCTGAATGACATATGCTGAGATGAACAGGCATTACTTCTAAATTTTCCATACCACCTGAGTCTCTGGTGCACAGGCTTTTTCCCCATAGTAGTAAACAAACAAACAAAACCAGCATAGACTCCTAAACATTTCTCTTCCCTACACTTCTAGAGTTTCCTCCTTATAAATGAAAAAAATATCACATTTTCAGTCTCTCCCCTGGCAGAAGAAGGTGAACAGCAGCAGTACATGGAGGATACCAGGAAATCTGGGTTCCATCCCCCATTTTGGCACTGATTTGCTGTGCAACCCTAAACAAGGCATTTTGTGCCACAGTGTTTGCCCAGTGGTGAAAGGGAGACCGATACACACACTGCCTTTGGTGAAAAAGAATGTCACAAAGTACTGACACCACATAATGCCACACAGTATCGTCTCAATATTTTTTCCCTTCTTTTAAATAATTCACTCAGCTACTGCAATACTCTATTGCAATGGAAAAGAAGTACAGATTTTTTTTGTCTGTATTATACTGATGTGACCCCCCCCCTCACCCTCACAGCATCACAGGAGCAAAAAAATACATTTTCCATTCATCACCCCTTCACTGCCCCTTTGATCTTATTTGTCCTTTTAAAATGTTAAATAAAAAGACAGGTGCAGCACTGATCTATTTACACTGATTAAGAAGTGGAGAGAATCAATGGCTGAGAACTAAAGTCATCAGCAAGAATGGAGAATATCTAGGGCATACTGGATATATTCTGTATTTCCAGAAAGGAAGCGCTTGGAGGGCTAAGGAGAGACTAAAGATTAGAAATCTGTCACACTTCATATTAAGCTTCTATTTATAAGTGGCTTATAAAGAGCTTAAAAAAAATAGAAGTTATCATAAGCATGTTGCATTAGTACATGTCACAGACGGCTACAACCACCCCAATGCAAAGGGTTAAAAACGATCAATAAAGAGCTTATTCATCTGCTAGATTCTGTATCAGTTAATGAGAATTGATTAATGTGCCAATTTAGGTAATTGGTTAATGTACATCTGATGAAATCTAGTTGCACAGGAGCGCTAAACTGGAGGCCGTGAGATGGCCACCTGATAGATGCAAACAGTTTTCTCTAACTCCTCTGTGGGAGGCAGCTGCCTGGAGAGTGCTGGGTTCCTGGAGAAAAGGAGAGAAAGCGAGGACTCTTGGTGGGTCTTCAAAGACCCACAGGTCCTGGAGAGCGCTGGGGGATGTCCTGCAGCACTGGCAGATGGCTCAGGAGAGAAGAGCAGAGGATTGTGCCTTTGTGCCAGGATGTTATTGCTTAACTATGGAGACACCTGCGTAAAAGGAAGAGATTCCCTGGTTTGGAGATGGGGCTCTACAGATCTGCAAAACCTACAGGTGTCCGACTGAGCCCAAACAACATTGAGGGATGGTGACAAAACTGCCGCAGGGCAGAAGGGCATATGTGCATCTTAAATCCTAGCAAGTAAGCAAATGTCTTGTGCTGATTAAAGCCAAAAGGGATTGGTTTTGAAGCCAGTCTGATCGCTTTGAGTTTCACTTGGGCTGGGAAAGGGGAGCTATGCACTTGAGCAGCCACCAGGCAATGGTGCAGCTATAGGAAACCAGTACAGACCCTTGTGGCTGGGGATACAGGTGGGCAACAACCTGTACCAAAGAGCCCACGAGCCCAGCAAAGCTGCGCCTACTTAGACCTCAGGGCAATGAAGAGCTCCTGATGGTGACTACTTCTACGTGGCAGGCAGATCCCAGTGTATGTACTGTGGCTGAACCCCATCTGCGGGGCATATGGGCTTCATGGTGTCCTTCAGGGTGCTCGTCCCCCAGCCAGGCATACCACAGCTCCCATCCTGCCCGCATGCACAAGTTTCCTTCCAAAGAAGCTCTGGAAGACGCTAATGTGTACCCAGGTCCCACCCTGACATGCAATTCTAATACAGTCACAGCCTCCAGTCAGCTGAGGATCAGGATTGTAAGGTGCTAACTAGAGTATGGGAAGTACCAATTACAACAGCTTGATAAGCATGGAGTTTGGATGCTTCATCAGGGCTGTGTGACAGATAACCATTTATTAACTCTTGAAAGCTAACTATAAATGGAAACTTAATATTATATATGACCGAAATCTCTTCCATTTGAACACAAAATATCTCACCAGGAACCTTCCAAAAAAAGAAAACTTTACAAAATACATGACTTATTTTTTTCTTATAGGTAATTAGATTATTGCATAGAAATTAACAAGCGTGTATGACCAGATGCCATTATTGCAGGATTACAGCAGTGTCTCCCTGACTGCACATGGGCAAAAGAAAGATACAGATATTAGGTGGGGTTGAACAGTTGGCTGCAATGGTTATTTAAAAGTTATATTATATTTATATAATATACATATTATATATATTATATTTAAAAGTTATATTCCAGGCATAAACTTCTTTAATTTGTGAGTACAGAGCCACCCCATCACAATCCGTAGTTGCACGACACCAAAACACCTTAGTCTGTTTAAGGGCAATTTTGGGTAAAGATTGAGAAGATCAGGTCTGCACAGGTCCAAAGCTCTCTGTTCCCCTTCCCAAAATCTCACACTTCATCAACCTGTATCCCAGTTTTCTTCAGCTATGAGGTGATCTTGGCTCACAGTTCATTTTGGTCATAGGCACTTAAGACCTGGGTTCAATTCCCTGTTCAGCCACAGACTTCCTGAAGGATTTTGTGCAAGCTCCTCCAACATCTGATCTCCTACAGGAATGGCTTGTACCATGCTCACTCCCCACACCTCAGCTGCGCTGGAGGTTGTGCAAGACCCCGGTGGTACAGTGTTAGGAGCCGATGAAGCAGCTAACTCAGATAATCAGTGCCACCTCCTAGAGAAGAAAGCATTAGGAGGTGCATTAGAAGCACCGCTAATGACACAGAACCCTAATGATCCTGTTCTTCAATGTACCCGATGTACACAGCCTGCTGCAGTAATGACATTTCACTCCCAGGAAAATTGATGAGGATTCACAGAGGCACAGCAATCTGCCCAGGTAAGAAGCAAACAGAGAAAGCAGGGTAAACAGAGACCTCAGCGCCCGCGCCCAGCCATCAAAACCACTTTGAGTTGACAAACCCGCAGGATTGATGTACAGCTTCAGCTCTGGTGTTTCCAATCATGACAAAGAAGCCGAAGAACACATTTAGAAAATGTGAAATCTGGCTCGGCTCAGTGCAGATTTGTCACTGCAAAGATCTGACTCCGTTAAGATGCCATTTCGGGCAAAATGTTTCACTTCCCTTTCACTGTGTCTGTTTCTTCCCACACAGAAACCATCATGCAGGTGGCTCTGGGAGAAGCTGTACTTGTTTTTAGATGCTGTGGGTTTGCATAGGCAATGCCAACACTCTAAATATACAACTTCATGCAATTCTTCTAAGTATCCACCAAATCCCAGGGCAGTGACTGTGCTGAGTAGAAGGGATATGTGGCCCTCCAAAAGCTGTTTCTTCCTGTGAAGTACACTTCTCTCCACCAGTGGTGGGGCGGTTTCACAGGGAGGGAGGGAAGGACACTTTGAAGGCACAGGAATGGCAGCAAAAGGTCTGGGCTCTGCTACAGACAAATCCTAATTTTTCAGTCAGTAGTGAAGATTGCCACTTACTGCAAAAGGATGCTTTATAAAATGCACCAAAATCCTTGATTAGTAACGTCTCTATAAATACAATGTTGTTAGATGCACATTCTTCAGGCTTTAGGTATATGAAAACCATCTCTCCTCTGGCACGTTCTTGAAAATTGCTAGGCAAAAGGGAAAGCCTCTTGAGGAAGTCCTGAACTGTATGCATGGAATTAGGTTTCCCTGGGTCAGGGCTGAGGGTTCAGCATATGGCAGGAACAACCTCTAGCAGAAGCCTTCCCCAGGCCTCAGCAACAATTCCCAGCACCGTCGGGAGAAGGTTTTGCCAAACGCCTTTTCCCCACCTCACAGAGGCAGAAGAGTTGAGAGCAGGACAGTAACAACAACGCTCTTTGCCTGGGAAGAAGCTCCTGTTCAATCTGGAAATTTTGTTAATATACCTCTACAAGTGCAGAGGATGTTTTATTTTGCTGAGCAAACAACAGGAGCCTTTTGTTCCCCAGGAAGAGTTTATCCTTGAACAGCCCAGCCAGATGCAGAGGTTCTGACTCTTGCCGAAAGCTGCAAGGGGAGAAGCAACACCACTGAAGCCAACAGATTTAAACTGATAGAAAACAAGAAGAGAGTGGGATCCAGACAGCAACGTGTGGTGGTTGTAGGTGGGGAGTTTCACAGCACAGATGGGTTTTCAGAGAGAGCAGGAAGGGGCTGGGCATACGCGGAGTATAGTGCAGAGAGTGGCAGGGCTGAGCGAGAGGAGGCACGGAGGCAGCGGGACGGGAAAGCAGGGTTATGGGGAGAGGTCAAGAAGGAGGTTTCAGCATATCATGAAGAGGGTGCTCAGCGGGAGATAGAAGCAAGGACAAGAAAACCACCTCTAAATGCTCAGTTATTTAAGTAAATTCTAACTTGTTTGTGAATCCCTGCTTTTAGTAAACACAAAGCTAGACATAGGTGTGGTGCATGTTCAGTGTCACTCTTCCAGAGAGAACAGCTATTTGTAATGAACACTTTGAAATGTCTGGAAAAACAAACAAATGTTTTTCTCCTTTAGTTTTCCCACTGATCCCGCTATGGAGTCAGGCAGCTTTGCACATGCCTGACTGCCTACCTAGCCCTGGAAATCTTTAGAGAACTTCTTGGACTTGGATGTGCTTGACTGATTTATGCCATGCCCTCACATGACCAAAAGTAAATATATGTGAAATATCTGCTGGTGCCACCGTGAGCACAGCTGTACTGCTGGCAATGGGAACCTCCGAAAAAAGACATCTAATGGCTTCAAGCATTTTTACTAGTGCTTAAACCAGCTCAGAACTATTGGCAGGCTGGCTGCCTTTGGAGTACAATTACATCTACTCAGAGTCAGGTCTAATTGACATGCTGGTAAAAATGCCCTAAGTTTCAGACTCCTCTGTGCTCTCTCCTTTCTCCTAGACAGCCAAGCCATTACTTCTGTACCGCTTCCCCTTCTTCCCTCGTCTCTCTTTCTCTTATGGGCGCACGTACACACACAAACTGGGTTGCGGTTAGTCCTCCTTGTTCCTGTTTTACTGGAAAGTAAACTCTCTGTTTCTGTCATGTACAAGACCTGAGCAGGCTGGAAGAGAGGGAAGGGGTATGGATCCAAAACTGCCACACATCTTCCACTGAACCATCAAGTATTTGTCCTCAGAAACAAAACGTGCCCTTCTGTTTGCTTTTTACAGTCTCCCAAAATTGGAAATGACTTGAAAAAGCAAATGGCTACTAAAGGGATTAGGGCTATGATCTGGGAAAGTGCAGAAGAGATATTTTCCTCTCTGTCATAGAAAACTGGGTAAGTGTTCTTCTAGGAGAAAGGCTACCAGACCTGGACAGCCATTTACAGTCCCTGGCACAGGTGTTCATGCATTAATGTAACATATTGCTCCCATAAGTGAATTCTGCCAAGCAAACTGAAATAACCTCTCTCCTTTTCTCTTTAAATAGCACAAACAAGTGCATTGAAACAAGTTACTATTCCTATGGAAACAGAGATGAGCTCCAACCAAAACCTTACCATAGAGCATGGCCTTTGCTATCCGGAGTGCCAGGCTAAATCAAGCATAGAAAATAGGGCAAATCAGGGAAAAATAAGACTATTGAGTGTAATTGTAAGGTAGCAAGCTGATATAATCCTCAGTTTTATCTGGCAATAACAAGGAATAGAAAATTTGTATCTATATGTACATTGTGAAATAAAGTCCCAAACTCAAACCCCATTTTATGGGCTGCAGGTTTCCCACACCTGGGCTAGACAATTACAAAGCCTGTTTATAAAATGTTCTGGCTTTGAAAACCTGTGAACATCTTTAAATGTTCTGAAGCCATTATGATATTTGGCTACATGCAGTATTTGTATTTGGACAGATTTTTCTATAAAGAGGCAAAACTGAAGCTCTGGATACAAGGACAGCCAGTTTTGGATCTCCATTTGTCTCTGGCTCATAGTGTGGCTGGTGCAGCAACACCTTGCTCTCAGTGTTCAACTCAAGGAGGATGGCTAATATGAGCAAAAATGCTTCAGCCTTCTATTGCAATATAAAAAGTGAACACACATTTTGAGTCATAAGGGACAAGGCACCAAGGAAAACAAAAGGCCTTTTAGTCTGGCAGAGAAAGTTACAGTAAGAAACAATGATTGAAAACCGAGAACAGGCAGTTTCAAATGAGAACAAGTATCTATTGCAACAGCAAATGTGATTAAGCTACCAAGGCTCTCAGTGGGTTTTCCGTCTCTGGAGGTCATCACATCAGGACTGGATGTCCTTCTGGATAACAACAATCAAACGTAAGTTACTGAGCTCAACAAAAGGGTAAATGAGAATAATTTAAGGGCTTGTATCTCACAAGTCAGACCTAATAACCCCTCTGGCATTAGTGCTATGAATCTATGTAAAAAGGCCAGTCTTCATTATCCTTGCTGAAATGAAATACCAGACTTTTATCATGCCTTAATGACTGCATATAATAGATTTACAAAACATTTTACCCTGCTCCTTATCTCAGGACCTTATTCTTACCTTCTGCCCCCCACTTTTCCTCTTGGGTGTTCTGCAGATTTCTCTCTTGTAATCTTATGTACAGTAAAAAGAGAGGGACTTTAACCTTACTGAGAGGTACAAACGTAGCTGTTTTTTGGTTTTGCCTTAAAATCTACTAACTAAGTCAGTGAAGGAAAACCAAGGAAAGACAATATATCCTGGTCTGAGGATCTGAGGTGACATGCCACTCATGGTGAAGCCAACAGCAAAAATTCCACTTCAGTGGACCAGGATGTCATCTCTGGACATAAAACATGTGGTCGGGCTTATGTTAAGGATAGGGGAGATTCTGGGTATGTCAGTTTGTTTTCAGTAGAATGAGTAAAAATACATGAAGAAAGACTTAAGCAATGGAATAGAAGAGTGCATTTGAGATATTTATCATTTGCCTTAATCCCTCTCTCCCAGCTGAAGTGAAATTTAGGCAAGTGAGAGCTAGATAATTATCACTTAAATGTCAAATGCTACCCATAGGAAAATGATAAAATAAATACTGAGAAAGAAAAAGAAGTCTTTCAAATTCTGAAGGCTGATGAACTACCACTAGTGTGAAGTCATGCGCTATACATTATGCACTCTACATTTAGCCAGACAAACTTGACTGACTCTTTAGAGGTTAGTGTTTTGTAACTTGATTCATGAGACAGAAATCTGAGCAGACATAAATTAGAAACAACCGGAGGAGACACTTGACAAGATCCATTACAGAGAGGTATAACTTCAGCTTGTTACCTTACTGTCTCTTCCCCTGAGGTCCTGCTAGTTATCACATAGATCTCTCTGCTAACCTGTGTTGCTTTTTACTCCATACTGTGCATTAAAAAAGTAAAATCCACCAGCCAGAAGTTACCATTAAAGGAGCATGGTTAGGTGCTGCCAGATGTTCTGCAACATTTGGAAAGGAGAATGGCAGGAGAACCCAACTTAAGCAGAGTAAAGGAGTGTGTTCTCCTAAATGAGTTTAAAAAAAATCTATTTATCTATATTTTTATATAAATTTACTCTCTATATTACTGTACTGGGACTGGATTCTCACTTAATTGCAATTTCTATTCCACACAGAAGGGATTCACTTTACCCACATATAGTCCAAGTTATGGTTATATGAGCAATTGGTATCTGTATGAGGTCTAATGGAATTATGTCTCATCTCTTCAAGCTCAGGGTTACTATTACTTCAGCCCCTGAGTTTCCATGGAGTTGCAAAGATTACTTTCGTCCTTCATGGGCAGGAGCTCAAGCTGAATAAGCCATGTAACAGTGAAGCATGCCCAGCATGCCTAAATGGGTCTATCTGTGTCATGCCAGCACAGATCCCTGAAACAAAACACTCACATTTTTCCCTGCGTCTACTTCACTTGCTGTTTCCTGATTCAAAGTGAGATATATATGAATGAGAACTTCTTCTGCTTGATCAACCTGCCCAAGGTATCCAGCTAGACTAGAATCACAGCTCCAGATGCTGCCACTACAAGGTGCTTCATACTCCCACCAAAGGATATTTCTTTTTAATGACTAATAGTCAGAGACTGTTTGGTGGATAAGGAATTGGCTGGATGGTCACATCCAGAGCGTCATGGTCAATGGCTCAATGTCCACATGGAGACCAGTGACAAGTGGAGTCCCTCGGGGGTCCGTACTGGGACCGGTGCTGTTTAACATCTTCATCAATTACACACACAGTGGGATCGAGTGCACCCTCAGCAAGTTTGCAGATGACACCAAGCTGAGTGGTGCGGTTGACACACCAGGAGGACGAGATGTCATCCAGAGGGACCTGGACAAGCTGGAGAGGTGGGCTTGTGTGAACCTCATGAGGTTCAACAAGGCCAAATGCAAGGTCCTGCACCTGGGACGGGGCAACCCCCGATATCAATACAGGTTGGGGGATGAAGACATTGAGAGCAGTCCTGTGGAGAAGGACTTGGGGGTACTGGTGGATGAAAAGCTGGACATGAGCCGGCAATGTGCGCTTACAGCCCAGAAAGCCAACCAAATCCTGGGCTGCATCAAAAGCAGCGTGGCCAGCAGGTCGAGGGAGGGGATTCTGCCCCTCTACTCTGCTCTGGTGAGACCTCACCTGCAGTACTGCGTCCAGCTCTGGGGCCCTCAGCACAGGAAGGACATGGACCTGCTGGAGCGGGTCCAGAGGAGGGCCACCAAAATGATCCGAGGGCTGGAGCACCTCTCCTACGAGGCCGGGCTGAGAGAGTTGGGCTTGTTCAGCCTGGAGAAGCGAAGGCTGCAAGGAGACCTGATTGCATCCTTTCAGTACTTAAAGGGGGCCTATAGGAAGGCTGAGGGCAATCTTTTTAGCAAGGCCTGTTTTGACATAACAAGGAATAATGGATTTAAACTAAAGAAGAATAGATTTAGACTTTTACAACGAGGGTGGTGAAACGTGGCACAGATTGCCCAGAGAGGTGGTAGAGGCCCCATCCCTGGCAACATTCAGGGTCAGGCTGGATGGGGCTCTGAGCAACCTGATCTAATTAAAGCTGTCCCTGCTCACTGCAGGGGGGCTGGGCTGGGTGACCTCTAAAGGTCCCTTCCAACCCAAAGCATTCTATGATTCTATGACTCTATGATTGACTTCACTTCTCAAGCGCAGAAGGTGTGGTGAGTTGACTGTCTGCTGGTGAATGTGTAATTTAACTCCCAGCACCCTTGTCAGTCACACCAATGTCTGCGTTCTCTTTTACTTCTGCTAAACTCTTTTCCTTAACTGCTTTAGGTACCACATAGAGGATCACTTTTCCTTGTACAGCTTGATGATCTTCTAAAACCAGCAACAAACCAGATGTTCAAATGCACCTCAAAGAAAATGAAAGGACAGGTATATTTTAATTCTTATAAAATATATATTTGCCCTGAAAGAGGCTAGTTAACAGCACTAGTTATTTTTATTGTGATTTGATAATGAATATGTTTGCCAGAACTTACTGCAAAATGTGTGTGACAAACACAGAGCTGAACTGATATCAGCAAAGCACATCAGACAAATTGGCAAGCTGGAGATGTGCCATATGCAGGTGTTGGGAAAATATGCATTAGAGGGAGTTTGTTTTTGCTGAATGAACAGACAAGGTAAATATTTTCCAGCTCAGGATGCAACTGTGTCACCATAGGCTGTACTTTCATTAGACCACAGCTGGCCAGTATAGCAGAAGAAAAATGAAACCCCAGAGCCGTTTCAGGTAATAATGCTGATAATTCAGCAGCCCAAACTTTTTATCCTGAGTCAAAACTCTAACAGTGCTCTGCTCCAGCGCAGAGCGAGAGGGTAAGCTACTGCTAATACAACATAAAAACTTCCACTGCTGAGAGGTGTATTATGATGAACTCAACAAGTTATAAATCCGTTTCAAATTGCTTGGATGCTTTTCTCAGAAGCATGCATGTCTGGGGAAGACGGGCAGAAAGACCAGAGAATTTGACTGAGGTGGCAACAATGAAGCCAGGGAAACTCTGGAAAGTATGCCAAGAAAAACGTAAGGACCAAATGCTAGCTGAAAAAGACTGAGCCGCGCGCAATGAAATTATGCCCTCTTGTTTGACTCCTGCTGTCTTCAGGGAAACAGAACTTGGTGTACAAACAGATGAAGAAATCAAAGACATTCCTGTTTCTATTATCAATTTCTCCTTCTAAGTGAAACAGCGTATAAGATTGCGTAAAAGTTCAAAAAGGGGCCAAATACGCACGACAAGTTGGTTTGTGATATTTCTTTCCTTCCTTAGCTATTACCCGCAATACTCTGTTTATTTTAACATGCCTTTCACCTAGGCATCCATTCCCAGGGTGTCATGCGAGGCAGTTTAATCCCTTTTGTGGCAAACAAGTCAGCACTGTTTTCCTGGGGTGGTAATCAGACGTAAAAAGACCTCCAAAGCGACATTTTTACAGCATTGTTCCTTTTCTTTTCCCTTTACAATAGCACCCACTTGCAGTTGCAGTACCTATTTGGTGTGCAATCTAGGATGCTGTAATTAACTTCCGAACACAGGTATTTATATTAAAGCATCAACAAAGGTGTAGGAGGGGAAATGATGTATCCTGCTTCGCTTATTTCTAAAAATAACAAAATTTCATCAGGAACATGCTTCTGAATTTGCCCAGAGAGCATATTTAGAAATGCAGGGAAGGCTGCCCTCTTGAGAGCAATACGAAAAAGCTCATTAAAGCTGTTACAAAAGGCGGTTAGGTATTTTAGAGCTATGTTGTCCTTCTCTTTACATTGCAGGGTAGTGAGAAGTATAAGCTTCTTTGCTTCAGTGAGGAAGAGAATATTATAGAAGGACTCTGACAAAAATAGATTTGAAATATTCTTTTTACCTGCATTATTAATAGTGTTTGAATTATTAAAACATAATGAATTTGAAATAGCTACTTATTTCACTGCTGATATTTTTTCTTTTGTCACTTGTAGTCAGCATGGACAATGGGATTACAATGAAGATTGTTTCTTCTTTTATTCCCCATTTTCTGTCTTGGTTTTCAAGCGCATGCATACTGTCTTTCGATAATTCACTTCCTCTAATTTGCTTTCAGTTTAGCAGTGTGGGCATATGGCACAATCATATGCAGTCTTAACCTCCCAAACCTTCTGCTCTCTACTTGCCCTCTCAGGCTGCAGTCTTGAAGTCTGACAACCCCCGAACTCCAAGCATTTTGGTGAAAACTTTAAATGGTATGTTTGTATGTGGTAGCTTCGAGATTTCTCCAAAGCATTTTTTAAACATTTTTATTTTAAATCCTCAGAAAACCTTAGCATTGGGCATAAGTTACTTGACAACGATTAACCTCTCAAGTGCTTTGGAATTTTACCTGGATTTCAATAATTCTTTCTTTGAGTGCCACAGTTATATGAAAACCAGGCCAAAGGAGGAGTATGCCAGTGGACAGAAAGCTGTATTACCTCTTTGCTTGAATTTGTGAAGGCCATTTTGACTCCCAGTGCTGTCCTCCCAAGGGCTTGCAACTTTTGTGGCTTGGTAATAGCTGCAAATTTTGCAAGCGTATTTTGTAATCCTACATTCAAATCAAAACTGAAGTATTGAGTAGAGCTGGGCCAAGGACTGCCCCCTGCAAGATCCTGCTTGAGATGCCCTTTTAGTCTGACAGAAAACTACTGATAAATATTTTTGAGAGCAATTTATCAAACTGTTGTACACCCACTCCATGGAGATTACATCTAGGCCATATTTCCTTAGTTTATCTCTAAAACACAGTCCTATGAAACAGTCTCAAAACCTTTTTGACATCAAGATGTATCAAATCAAGATACGCGTAATGTTTTCCTTCACTAGGCAACTTAGCCCTCCAAAAGCAGAAAATCAAATGGATTTACCACACATTTGCTCTCATTTAGTTACTGACTTTATTGTCTTCTAAGTACTTGCCAATCATTCAGCATAACTCATTCTGGAACCTTCCTGGGATGGATTTTAGTCTAACTGGTCTCCACCTTTTGCCGTAAAACACCACACTGAGTCCAGGACGCTGTCAAGCGACACTGATTTGCAAAACACGCTCGCAAAGAGCCAAGGTCATCCACCAACGTGGGTGCCTTGGGCCCATGCAGCAAGCTCAGCTCCTCTGCCGTGCAGTGGGGTGCTCTGCTGCAGTTCTGCCAGCATGACCACGGCTTGCTCTGGGAAGCCCTACATGGAAACAATAACACAGATCCAGGTAGTTAATTTTCCTGTTTGGCTTTCAGGGATGGAGGCAGAGGAGACAGCATGATACACCCATTCATCCCCTCCGGCCAGCCCACCTCCACTCCCTGCCAGCTGATACTGGGAAAGAGACCTCCAAACAAAGGGCTGTCTTGATCCACCAAAATGAAAAAGCTTCTTCCACATGTGGCGTGGACTAACCAGGCCAAGGCGGCTGCTTGGCTGAGTGAAGGCTGCCGGGGATGGTGGAACCCTACAAACTAAGCACAAGAATCCATAGAGAGGCCCAGGAAATATAGAAGGAGGAAACAATTCTACATGGTTATGATAGCACAAATTAAAATCAGTTAAGGAGGTACATGCTCTCAAGCTGCTGTCACGTGGTTTACAAGATGACATGGAAGAGGTGAAGATCTAAAAAGAAGATTGTGCTGGCCCCACATGCTTCAGTGAGCCCATATAAATTAAAGGAACTATCCTGTCAATGTTCATCCATGTGAGAAATCAGCCGTGCAGCCTAGGAGTTCTCTGCACAGAACACCTAGGACAAGTCCAATAACATTTTAGTAATTTAACATTTTTAGTTACTTTTTATTAATTTTGCCATGCTTCTTTTGGAAAAAGATGATGTTTAAAGATAACTAAGCAAATTACATCAATTTTTTAACTGGACCAGTCCACAAAGAGATTCTCCTGCTACAGATTTAATGATCACATTTCTATTTTAAGAAAGAAAAGTCAAGTGCAATAGGCAAACCTTCTAATATGCTTAGCCAGAACATGCAGATTTTCTGCTATACATCTCCCACGGGCTTTTATGTCCAAATCTAGAACTAAATCACTTTGGAAGTGTTTTGATCAGTTAACCCAAAAGGAAGCATTCGGATATTAAGGCTGTGACTAGCAGCGAAGGCGGCCACCTTATTTATTGCATCTTAAGGTCAATATTGTGTCTGAATCCAAAATAGGCTAGTGCATAATTTTCAAACTGGTAAAAAAAAAAAGCAACTATGCTTTTCATCTTGATGTAAGGATATTATCAACTACACATTTCAAGACCTGGATGGAACTACACCATGCTTCCTCCCCCAGAGTCCAGGATGTGGAGATCTTCTACCACACTGTACTAGCAATGCAGCCTGCCCCAAAGCTTTCAGAAAGCCTGCAGTAGACGAGATATTCTTGAGCCACTGAGGCTGAAACACACCAAAGATTTCTTGTGGGTGCTGTGGGGTGAGGGAGCTTTGGCTCCTTAGTCTTGCAGATGCTGCAATGGCTGCTTGGGGGTTGCTGGAAGAGTATGACTGCTAGAGGCTTGCGTTTGGCTGGGACCTGGCTAATAAGAGCTATTGTAAGGGCCCTTTTTTCTTTTTCTGCCCCGCCCCCGCCATTATATTCATCTGCACATCTATGTGGGAGGGGGCTAGAACTTACAGCTGTAATTTACTGGGCTTCTGGATTTGTTTGTACTACTTCAATATTATAATTTTATAGGACATGGATTACATTGTATAAAATAACACAGTCATTTTTCACTGAGTCACTCTTCATGATCGTTTCAGGCAGTACTGGATAAATAATTGAGAAATGTTTTGATAATTTAGTAAGAGTGTTCTTTTCATGTTTCATTTGGAGGATATGGCATGGGAAAACTGCTTTAGCTTACTTTTAGTCATATATCTAGTGTCTATACTTCTATTATTTCATATACAAAAAAATTTCTGTTGCACACATACTGGCATACATGAACGCTTTGATGTTATCTTTGATACTTACCAATTGTGTACGAACCGCTTAACATTACTGGGGTGTTTTCGTGAAATACAGTCTAAAAGCAAAAATCTAGCCAGGCCCTCCTCCTCCAAGAATAAAGAAATAAAAAAGGAAAACAAAACTTTTTTCCTGCCATAAAATTGTTTTGAGGTTGGAAAGAATGAGTGATGTCTCTGTTTTAAGCTTCTAGGGAAAGCCTTTCTAATGCTGGAATTTTCAGGCTGGGAGAAGGAATTCCTGTTTTCACGCTCTTTCAGACCAGTCAAGGGATTCTGCATCTGCCCTTAGAGCTGCATACATCAAATCTAAATCTCTAGCAGGCCGGAAAACCATCAGGGTAAGCAATACCTACTTCAATGCACAATGCCAATGGAGGTCTAAATGTGTATGTCTGACCACATTTTATAGATCCCGTTGAGTTTTGTTTTAGAAAAGGTCTGAACACATTTTATAGATCCCGTTGAGTTTTGTTTTAGAAAAGACTACTTCAGGTTCAGCACATACAAAAATTTTAGACCAATTATTTTAATGGTTTCTTTTTCAGAAGACTGCATAATAAATGAACAACTCAGCCTGAGAGTCTGCATTTATGAACTTGCTGTGGAGCGGGGTCAAAGCACATTGTACAAATACTGGAAAACCTGGCTCTAATTAAAGCCAACTTCTCTCATAATGAATCAATGTTCAGGTGTGCAGCAGGCTGCCGGCAAAGAATAAGAGCTTCTATTAGCTCGCAAATGACACAGACAACAGATCTTGCTCACCTGCTCCTCAGAAGTTTCTTTGACAGATCAATACAAAACCCGCAAGCCCCGACCAAAGTACAGCAGAATCAATACTACAAGGAGATCCAGTTTCACCAGGACAACCAATAATGTCAAGCTTGCAGCATTACCTTGTCTGAGGGAAGAGCAATGGCTGATAATAACATTGTGTGTTGTTTAAATACACAATTTATGGATTTAAAAAAAAAAGGGGAGGGGGGTGCTTCAGAAAATTTAAAATGCGGCCGCGCCATCCCATCCCACTCCAGCTTTGTGCTTTTAAAGACAGCTGAGTTTGCATTTAAAGACACTGAAACTAATGATGACTCTGCCATGACTTCATGCAGGAAGGAACAGAACCCAGCTGAAACCAGCTCAGGGCAATCTACCAACTCTGCTGCAGAAGGCCTGCTCACTTCATAGAAACAAGCCCATATTTCAAATCCTCTCGTCTGCAAGCAGGTGGGTGATCCAGGCAGAAATCCGGCACCAGAGAGACGTGTTTTTGCTGATCAGCATAACAACCACCCCACCTAGTGTATCAGCCTCACACGGCAGCATCTCCCTGAGACACAAAATCTCTCACCCACCGACTTTTTCCCCCAGCAGCCCCCGGCAGTGAGCTGGGCAGCTGGAGAGGTTAAGGCACCTAAACAAACGTATGGAGGTGATAGGTAAGGGGAGGTGCGGCAAATGGGTCAGAAGACTGCGGGGGCAGTGGGGAGCATATGGTATAAGGCATATTGCTGGGCTCAGGGAAAGATGTTTTAGTGGTGACAAGGCCCAATGCTGCAGTAATCGTAAGGATGCTCTTACTTCTTAAGTCCTACCAAAAATAACTAGAGTAAGTAAGAGGTAACAAAACAGGAGCTACAAGGGGGCTAATCCTACTTTATGGCTAGGCAAAACATCCCATTTCGACCATGTACTGATAAACCTGAGCATCCTCACAAAAGCAAAAAGCTTGACTTTTCCAACTTTTCTCCATTTCCCTCCTCTTGCAGCAGGAAGGCTACCTAAGCTCTTGGGCCTTATAGGACTGGAAATATCATGAACAAAGCCAAAAGAAAGCTCCATTACCTTATAGATTCATTGCATGGAAAAAAAAGAAAAAAGATTTCTCACATGAGTGAGACTCTCTTCAAGAAATTACTATAATACAAAAAAAATTTTTAATGCCACCAACCTACTCATTTGCTGTTTTCTGTTGTATGGTCTGTGTTTTTAGGCTCCTTCACGGACCTGTTGGAAAATCCCGACCTGTGGACAATTCTCCTCATCTCCATGGTGGTGCAGAGCTGGAGCTGGTAAGGGTCCAGCACGTCAGCTCTGCTGGCCACCACAGGTAGATGGGCTCCTGCAGTAATTGTTGCTAGGTGGAGAGCATCCCCACTTTTCTCACACTTGGTGGGCATTGCAGTGTAAAAGATCTGGAGAATAAAGATATTCCACTGAACAGGAATCAAGAAAGCAGAGCCAAAAAGTGGTTTGCTGGAGATAAAGTGGAAGAGGCAGAACAGAATCAACTGATTTTTCTAGATAAAAAAAAAAATAATTTGCTCAGTTTGTGGACATAATGAGGGGATTAGCAAAGAACTGTCAAAAATTGGAATGAAGGAATTGCTTCTGTTCCTGTTGGGGATTTTTCACATTTTAAACTCTCTCCATTTTCCTTTGCTGTCTGAGTCTGTACTTTTTTTCCTCCTTTTGATATCATAATAAAAGGACTAGCTGAATGGAAGGAGGTAATATCCCTCAAGTCAGAGAAGAGCCAACATGGTCCACTCCCACTCACAGGCAGAAGGGGTTGGAGTAACTCTGTGCATCACGGACAATCCCCCCTCTTTCTGTCCTTATCTAAGTAACAAGGAGCCCAGGCAGAGCTCTCATCCCACAAGGAGACCCTCTCACGTGAAGTCAGGCTGCCTGGAGACCCCCATGTCATCAAGTGTACCTTCATAGGGCTTTCACAGGAAAAAGGTAGAAGTAGCTATATAATGTTACCTACTATGAAATTGCTGTAGATGTATTCTACCTCCTCCTTGTTTAATTTCCTTTGGAAAACAATCTCACATTTACTTTGATCATTATTGAGCCTGGACAATCACAAAACGTGTTAATGCATCTCATGCCTGCTTACATCAGGATTTTCTTAAGAGACTGGAACTGAAAAAAAACTAGTCTGGTCTCAGAGGGACTTCTGCCTTCTGAAGGACTGTTATATTGAACTTCAGGTCACCTCACCTTCGTAAAGTGTTGTTAAGAGGCCTTCCTGGGATAAAAGCTGCAGCGATGTATTTCAGCCTGAGCCAAAGCCCTCTGAAGTCAATAGCAGCATTGCCAGCCAAAAGCATACAAAAATCATGAGTCAGGCCCCCAGAAACATGAGGGTGACATAGAAAGCATATTATAACTTCATTTAAAGTAAAAAAAAAAAAAACCAAGAAACAGTAAACTTCTCCGTCTCTTTCTTTTTCTTCTAGTTTCTGAATGCCTGAGCATTGCAGGATCATGTTTTCAGAAGTTTCCAACACCAAAGAAGCCCTGCAGCCACTGAAAAAAAAACAACTGAGAATGTGACTATAAGAGCCAAACCAAAACAGTATTAAACACTGGAAAGTCACAATGAAATCACAAGCACAGAAACACTGCATTAGACTTCCACAGCAGTTTACTGCTGCATTTAGAAGACGACTGCACAGCAGCTGAAGGTGAAGCTCGGGTGGGTTGCAGTCACAGTGATGGCTTTTCTGGACCACGCTGCCACGCTGGCATAGCCTGAGCTGCATGCACTGTTGAAGAATGCTCACTCCGCTAAAAGTGCTGGGTCTCCTCCTTTTTCTCAAGGCCAATGCATTTGCTGAGGTTTCAAGATGTCCATGTTATCTACTAAGAGTACACCAAATACACTGAAATGGGAGGAAAAATGTCGGCACAGACTGGAGGGGGAGATGAAGGGGGTGCCCAGCCCTTTCTCCTTCCATGGCAATCTCAAAGCACAGTGACCGAAACCTGCTTCCCTGTTAAGAGCAAAGGTCTGCGTGGCCAGCCTTCAGCCCTCAGCCTTTCTCTTGGAGATGCCTGATAGCTACCAATTGGTTCCTTCCTTGCCTGTGACTGTGCACCTGTATTTTCTAGCAGAGAAAGCAAGGCTCCACGAGTCTGATAGCTAGATGCTTATATTTCAGTGGTTTAGAAGAACATCATTTAAATGAACTGGACTGAACTGAAGGTGGTTAGTAATTTTTTCATCTATACACACATCATCATACCCAGGAACCTATCAATGCCTATGGACAGGGCATACTTGACATGCTCTTATTCCTCACATGTCTGTGGTGGGTTGACCCTGGCTGGATGCCAGGAGCCCACCAAAGCAGCTCTATCACTCCCCTCCTCAACTGGACAGGGGAGAGAAAATATAACAAAAAGCTCGTGGGCCAAGATAAGGACAAGGAGAGATCATTCACCAAATACCATCACAGGCAAAACAGACTCAACTTGGGGAAATTAGCTTAATTTATTACCAATCAAATCAGAGTAGGATAATGAGAAATAAAACCAAACCTTAAAACACCTTCCCCCCACCCCTCCCTTCTTCTCGGGCTCAGCTTCACTCCCAGTTTTCTCTACCTCCTCCCCCCACATGGGGACAGGGAATGGGGGTTGTGGTCAGTTCATCACACGTTGTCTCTGCTGCTCCTTCCTCCTCAGGGGAGGACTCCTCACACTCTTCCCCTGCTCCAGCGTGGGGTCCCTCCCACGGGAAACAGTCCTCCATGAACTTCTCCAACGTGGGTCCTTCCCACAGGCTACAATTCTTCACAAACTTCTCCAGCATAGGTCCCCCATGGGGTCACAAGTCCTGCCAGCAAATCTGCTCCAGCCTGGGCTCCTCTCTCTCCACGGGTCCACAGGTCCTGCCAGGAGCCTGCTCCAGCATGGGCTTCCCACGGGGTCACAGCCTCCTTCAGGCACATCCACCTGCTCCAGCGTGGGGTCCTCCCCGGGCTGCAGGTGGATATCTGCTCCCCTGTGGGCCTCCATGGGTGCAGGGGCACAGCTGCCTCACCATGGGCTGCACCAGGGGCTGCAGGGGAATCTCTGCTCCGGTGCCTGGAGCACCTCCTGCCCTCCTTCTGCACTGACCTGGGGGGCTGCAGGGTTGTCCCTCTCACATATTGTCACTCCTCTCTCTGGCTGCAGTTGTGCAGGTTTTTTTCCCCCCCTTCTTAAATATGTTATCCCAGAGGTGCTACCACCATCGCTGACAGGCTCAGCCCTGGCCAGCGGTGGGCCTGTCTTGGAGCCGGCTGGCATTGGCTCTGTCAGACATGGGGGAAGCTTCCAGCACCTTCTCACAGAAGCCACCCCTGTAGCCCCCCTGCTACCAAAACCTTGCCACACAAACCCAATACAATGTCATGAATTCTCAACAGAAGAACCCATACTGCAATTTTATGTATAAAATATGTAACCCTTTTCTAAAAACTGCCCTGCGGTCTATGGCAGAGTATTTCAATGCCCACTATCCACACGACTCAGCCAGTGTTCAGTGCTGTTACAGAAATTCCTGGGCTCAGAGCAATCCACTTAGGGACATTACATCCCTCAGAGCAGCACAGAGAGAAGATACTCCATTAGAAGACAAGCAAAGAATTTGGGTTCCCTGACCACACCAGCCTTTACCAGGAGTCTTCCATGTCAGAGTGAATCCAGACAGACATCTGGCATCTGCCAAATGCCACTGAACCTGGCTTCTGATTTCTCCTTGGTACAATTGTTACACTGACCAAATCACTTTCACAGTGATCCCAAACTGCCTCAAAACATGAAAGCCACTCCTGCAACAACTCTGTTTCAAAAAGATTAAGCTCCATTAACAAATGGAGAGTAAGCATATTTTCATAGCTTTTATTGACATTTAAAAGGATTAGAATCAGAAATCATTTTGCATGTATTTTTAAAACTCAGGTCCTTCTTATAAAGGTGCATAATTTGAAGCATCTAATCCTGAGTTTGAGAGATGCATATTTGCCATTTACAGAGCTCTTTCTGGATTTTTTTTCCCCTCTCTTCCATTATGATAATCAATGTTTGTATAAAAACATTTTGGATCATATCTCATTTACTTCATACATGATCTGCATGAAGTTTAGTTTTCTGGGATTTATTTCCTCTATGGCATATATATAACTGAGACAAATTCACTGGAGCAGAAGTATGGAGTTCTAGTAAGTATCAGAATTCACTTTACTAATTAGTGCCTGAATTAAAATCTCCTTGACATTGTTTCTTTAAAAATAGCAATGGGCTTAGAAAGCAGACAAAACTTGTTTATTCAGTGGACTTCTCACTGTCAAGACAGTTGCCTAGAATTCATCTGAATATTCTAAATATTCATCTAAAGTCATCTAAGTATATATTTAACTTAAGCCTAGGGTAAAAGTGAGTGCAATGCAGCTTCTTCAAAACACTGAAGGAGAATTTCCTTTGGTTTTGCCCTTTCGTTTCACTTATCTTATTGTCAGTTATTTCTTTGCTGCTTGGGAGAACTCCTTCCCACCTCTTTCACTTCCCTCTGCTTTCCCTCTGCCACAGATGGGGTGACATAGATGTGGCTCTTCCATCCAGCCAAAAAGCAAGATCCATCTTCACCTCCTCAGCGCAGTGTGTCTGGTGCAGGTGGATGGCTTGTATGCTCAGTCCTGTGTCTCCCACTGTCATTCCTGACGCGGCCTAAACACAGAACAATAAAAAAGACCCGCAACTGCAAAAGACCCTGCTCACTGCTGCTGCAAACCAGCTTCTTTTCACATTTTAGTGCATTTCCAGCTCTGATTTTGAGTGCTTCCAGCAGGGTTGCTTTCACTGCTCCTCCTGGAAGACTATTCCCCAGCCCAATAAATCTCACTCCCAAGAAACCTCCTTTACACATGTCCCTCACTCCCAAGAAACCTCCTTTACACATGTCCCCTCCTGTGCTTGCAGCACTTTTCTAATCTTGGCCTAGAACTAGTGGAACAAACGTCTTCTTCCCCACAGAGTTTACACAATAATGCGATAAAAATGCAGAAGCTGTGTGCTCCGTCAAGTTACTTTCACTCATCAGGAATTTACGTGATACCAACTTGTGTGTTGCTTGCAATAGATGATTTCTAATTTTAATAAATGACAACTCCACCAAAGTGCAAAACCATCCAAAACAGATAATATCGTTACAAACTTCATAGAAGACATAAGCAAATAAGTAAAGAAAATCTTTAGTTAAACTGCTGACACCAAGACTAAGTCTGATGGGTCTTTTTCCCCCTGAATTTGGCAGACTGGTTACAGACATCTTGCCAGCGCCTGGTCTGTAGCTTGTATTTCCTTTCTCTTTTTAAAAGACTGGTAGCTGCGTTATTTTAGACATTGTAAAAAAGTGCTTTTGTTTGCATTTTTCTTAACCCAGCTTGAGTTAAGAGTGATTTCAAAGTAACTCCTAACTTGCTATTAGGCAATTACCTTGCTATTTCGAGAGAGCGTGCCACCTTCCCTCACCCAAGGATGGGCAAATCTGCAGAGCTGCTGGCCTCCCGGTGCTGCCTCTGTGGCAGGCACTGAGTGAAAGGCTTTATTTGTCCTCATGGAAGCTGCAAGGGGAGAAACTTTCTTCCAGGGTCTGGTGATGATCAGGAGAGCTCTTTGACACAGAACCAAAAAGGGCAGGTAGCACAGCCAAAGCCTCAAGCTCACCCCAAAGTCTTGCACCCCTATAGTTGAAAGTCATTCCTTCACTCTGCTGTTTCCCTCCAGATTCTGCACTGCAAGGGTATAGCTTTCAGATGCTGTTTCTGACAGACCACTAAATGCACAGGCTGTAGTACAACGCGCTCACGTGCCACCTGCCCGGTGAGAAACACCCATACCACAGAGTGAAATGGGCGTTGTTGGCTTGTGAGCCAAAATCACCTACCAAATCATATATACATGCACTAGTTCACCTTGTGAAGACCCCATTAGACAAATCCCAAGTTGACTATATAAATAAGAGAAAGCTCTGAAAATTACTGCATCAATCCTTTGGAAATCTTTCCCTCAAATGATTTTTGCTATTTGCAGATCAAAAGCCATTGTTTATCTCAACTTCCAAAGAATAAGGCAAAATTCATAGCAGATGTGTTTCCAAAGGCTTAAATAGCTGGGTGGCAGCATATTTTTTGGATTTGCTATTCGCTAAAATAAACATGGTGTGAAATATTGCCATTCAGTTTTGTTTGCAGCAAGGCATAACAGGAAGACACCATTATTTTTTTAAAATGTTCAGGGCTCAAAAGTCAAAAGGCTGGAAGAAAGATGCCGTGCCCCTGGAGAGATGTTACTCTCCCTCTCATCTCCCTCCAGAGGATACAAAGTTGAGATTCTACTCAGAGAAACACAGAGCGAGGTGCGTATAGCCCACGTAATGAAAGCAGCATGCCACGCTTCATCCCTGGGGCTAGAGCAGTTCATATCATGACTTGGGACGTCCACTGGTCCCCAATGGATTACACTTTCTCTGGCTGTGTAAGTAAACCAAATTGTTTCAAATCCAACCCTTCTGAGCTTGCCAAAACTGCTTTTAATCAGAAAAAACCCACCAGAATTATGCCTTGTAGACACTGCCTTTTCACGCTGCGCTTTGGTAGCACTCATCTTTTTTCAGATAAAAATTTCACAGTTTCATCGGTGGTTTAAACCACTGACATTAACTGTCAGCCCTGACACTGGGCAACAGAGGAAATAAAAAAGTGGCAAGCAGGTGACTGTTAATTATCCTTTCACTCACAAAGTTTAAATATAGCTGCCTGTGTTTGAACACAAGGAAGGCCTGCAATTAGGACACATTCAACTGCAAATGCACCGCAACCCCTTCTTTCCTGTGCTTGTTAGCAGATACAAAACAATACTTTCAACACCAGTTCTACTTGGTGCCTGTAATTTTCTTGAGTACTGTGTATATTAGTCACAGCTGTATCTTAAAAGCTTCGATTCTCCCCCAAAAACAGAAAAAGCAAATACATGTGCTCAATGTACTCTTTAGGGCCTGGTTCCATGAAATACTTCCTTATACATCCTTATTCTTTCAAGAAGGCATTTGAACCTTTAAAGAATTTGATATCCAATGATTTAGCCATGACAAAGTAAAGTGGCAGTGGTTACATTTGCCCTGTATAGGTGGATGGGGTCCCTTAGAATAATCACATTTCTGTGCCAGGGAAATTCTGACACTTCTCTGCTGCTTTTGTTCCTATTACTGCTCTCCAAACTAGAAGAAAAAAGCCTCCTATATCAAACTTCCATATGGTGAAAAATTCTAAAAACCTTAGACTGATTTTTTGAAGTGACAATTTACCATTTTCAAATTTTGTCAGGTATTTCTCCTGAAAATGCAGAGATGTGCCTGAAATCAGGATTGTTTCTACAAAAAAGTGGATTTTCACAAAACTCTTATTTCATCAGGATACATTTGTATTCAAAGAAACTTTAGCTAACTTAACAACTTTCAATAATGTAGGGATCATGCCAGACTTCAGCCTTTTCCTGATCCTCACCACTGCACCAGGCTTTGTCTTAAAAAGGCTCTGAAGAACTTCTCCTCCATTCCTAACATTCAGCAACCTTTTTTTTCAATTTTTCAGAGTTCTTTTTTCCTTTCCCAATGAATTCCTAAAACTGAACAAATCTCTGCTTGACCTGTACAAATTCTGACCTTTATCTTCCTGTGACAGTCAGAAAATAAATTCAATGTTTGCAGGTTTTGAGTCCATTCACATCTCAGTCTCTGGGGTCAAAGAGCCTCCAACATCTGGGAAGCACTGGAGTGCATCAGACTTGAGTGGGGAGGACAGAACCTAACGCATACGCAGCCAGACCTAGAGAGAGGATCATCAAAAGTGGTACGTAGGCTATTGACACAATGTAAATGAGATTTATTAGAAGCTGTGGAGAAGATAGAAAAGAAGCTAGTAGGGGAGAGGGGAGTGAAAGAGTGGGGAGAAGGTGAAAGGAAGAAAGAGATGTACTTCCAGTATAGTTTGGGTAGGGACAACTTGGGTAAAGGTGCCAAAACTGAACTACCGACTGATGCATCCGGTTAACAGAAATAGTGTGTGGTACTGTGCAACTGGACAAATTCCCCAAGTGGCAACCAACACAATTTGTGTGTGACACTGAAGTCATGTCTGGAGTTGAAGGTGAAGAAGAAGTAAGTGCTTTTAATAGGAGTCCACTTTCCCCAAACAAGTTTTTCTTCTTGATACTGTAAATTGTGCAAACATTAAAAAATGTAGGGCAAGCTGTAAAATACATGTTTAATTAAAAATAACCATGAAATGCTACATTTTCTGAAAAATAAGACATTTAGTAACAAACATGACCATTATTTCAAAGAGAAGCCATTTACGCACAGTATTTTAGCATGTGAAGAGTTGCCACGTTGCCACCTCTGGTAGACGCTTCCTCTTCCACATTTCCCTCCCAGCTCCCCACTGTTCGGCCCTGTATTTCTCTGAATGTGGCCAAGAAGTTTTAACCACAATATGAGAAATGGGAAGAGCAATCCAGAACGTGCCAGAAATATATAAGAAACACGAGAGAGAAGAGAGAGGGTAAGAAAGTGTCTTACTGCCAAAGCATGCAGTGGTTTAAGTTGCTTTTTAGCTCCACTTTGTTATAGAGTCCTCTACCTGAGAGCACGGCAGACTTGCAAGGCATAGTGGCTTTGAAGCTTCAGACTTTATTAAAGCAGCGCCAATGCTTCTGAGCCCATTATACTAAGTACTTGATACTGATATAATTTACTAATATTTCACTGCTTCAGCCTTTCAAAACTCAAAAATCCTAACAATACTAAAGGCACTCATAGAATTTATACAACACAACATATTAAAAGTCCAATTCTGCATCAAAACTGCATGATGGGGAACAAGTTTTCTCAGCTCACCGCCGAGGGAAGTGTTGACTGCCTACAAACTATGCTTGTATTTCAGGAAGATCACAGTGCTTTCCACATGAATGAAAAGCAAGAGCATCCCTTGTTGTGGTGCTTTAAGACTGACAATTTCAAAGATGAAGTGAAAAGTGATTGAACTTGGAACACTGAAGCCAGGATTTTCTATTTTCTTCTAGATATTTTTCCTTTTGTGCCACTTGGTTTGTACCTGAAAAAAAACTAACTTCTCCATCTCTTAAAAATAGCAACATGCTAGGTAAAATGCTAGTGGGAATAAATAAATAAATAAGTAAATAAAAGATTACCACTGAAGATATCTTTGTCTTATGCTAAAACATATTCAATGAGAACTACCAAAAATTCCGAAGCAAGACTAATACTGGTGTTATTGAAAACTAAAATCCTACAGAATTTCTGGCACTGAAAAGATTCTGACCTCAAAAAGCAAAAATAAATAAAAATGCAAATTCTTCACCAATCTTTAAAAACCTGCCAACTATCCCCAGCCCTTTGACCTTAAATAGTGCCTGCTTTTTCAGGAAATAACAGCAAAAAGAGCAGGAGGGGGAGGGGGAGTGGGGAAGAAAGATAAATGATTTATGCTAATGATGGATTTGACTGATGAACCATTTAGGTTTTAAAACCAAAACAAATGCCTTTTTGGAACAAGTTGTTTACATTCAGCAAGAGAAGGAATAAAATATCTTCTTTAGCTCCTCTTTAGATCACTTCTTCAGGCTTCATACTTGACATGCGGTCTGATATTAAATGGTTACTTGCTAGAAGCCACACATCAGCAGGAAGCGCTAAATGCCAGAGGGCCTTGAGAAACTAAAACACACACAGTTGCAAAATGCTGAACAGATCCCACAGTCAGCTACTGATTAGTTGCTGCAAAATACACATTAAATCATACACTGTGAATTTTTCTAGTCCAATTTTTACTTAGTCAACCATGAAGATTATTACCACATTTAGAAAATACTTTTTTTTTTAATCCTGAGCTGAAGTCTGAATATTTGATTGTAAAGTTGTCCCAGAAACTGGGTCATGTGTAAATGACAGATAGTATAGATGGTTTGTATTTGTAAATCATAGTGTTCCCTGTGTTCCCAGTGTTCCCCGTTTCAACACTTAATCAGGGTTAATATCAAGAATGTATCCCAGTTATTCTGCAAGAGTTGGGTGTGGAATAGTGTCTTTTAGACCAGGACAAAACCAGCAGATTCTTATTTCGTATGTAATATTGTATAAATTCATATTAGAAACAGCTGGTGATATTCTGGCACACACTTCTTCCCTGCACGCCCACCTAATCTTATAAACTAAACCAGTTTTCAGGCAGACTTAAACTTTATCAATGTATGCAGTAGAAAATGTTATATGATTCCTGGTATTTTCCTCAGCACACTTCTGAAACTACATGTAAGGATGACTGGAATGAGATTTAATATTATGGGATGATGGTCTAAGTGTGTTTCCAGATTATGAAGAAGTAGATGTTTCAATTCCATAAGCATATGCCAAATTTCATATGGTTATGATTGTTGCCTCCTTCTGAGAGTTCAAATTTTTAAACTGATGGGAAACTCTCAATGTGGACTTAGGGACAGGATGCACTATTTCTTGGTAGTTACAGAGTTGTCTTGAGTTTAGTTTCCAAACCCCGAACAACTATGATTTGTCTTAACTTCTACTATAGTTTTCTACCCCAAATTATCTGCTTTGGGCTTCTTGCAAAGTTCTGTATTTTAATTTATGTTGCAAACAAGTCCTGCTTGATACAATGGAGAATCATGCTTTCCCGTAACTCCCCTATTTTCATATACTGTACCAAAACTAGATGCTTCAGTTATGAGTGTTCTTCCACATCGTGAGGCGGCTCCCCCCTCACCCCCATCTGATGACTGAAAAATGCCATCTTTCTAACCACCCGCCCAAAGCACATCTGATGTCTTCTTCACCAACACTGAACTCAACTCCCATAGACTTTGGTAGGACTCTTGCTTGGTGGATACAGAAATTGGATCCAAGAAACTGGAATCTGTAGCCATTTTGGGAAATACAAGTGCAGAGGGAAATACAGGCAAACCTTAACAGCTACCTATCTACCTAGCCAAAAATTTATCTCTTTTCCTAGTTCCCAAGCCCCCAGATAGTCAAGTCAATCTCTAGATAAGAGTTTTTTGGGTTTCACTCTTTCTAGATGCTCAAATGCCTCCAGGTGTCAAACCCACTTTATTTCCATTGCATAAGCCAGAAAGTTTGTCCTTTAAGAAGAGAATCTGACATTTGTTAAGTTTGCAAAGTGGAGCACTCTAATAATGAAAAGCTCCAATAATTCCAAAAATCATAAATTTTCTTCCCATCTAACATCAGCCACTCTGATCACTACATGAACTCTTCCCTGATTCTTCACTGAGGTGGGTGAGTTTAAGCCATCCTTTCACCCACCCTATTCTGGAGTCAGCTGCAGAAGGAATCCTAGCTGTTACTCATTATCATTTTGAATAAATTAACCTGCAAAGGACAACTTTGCTAGCCAAAAATTCCCAGAATAATCCTGGGATGTACAAGTTTTGAGGCAGGACTGTCATTTGCGCTCACCCTTTCACTGTTTGCGGCAACCCAGCATCTGGGGTGTAGCCTGAGGTATTGATGAATTGCTGTCTGAATTCCCAGGTAGGTTTTGGGGTTTTTTTTGTCTATCATCAGAAAGACACAAAAAAAAGCATGAAAGAAACAGAAACATGCATGAGGAGCTCACCTCTACCTGAAAGGTGTGCTTCTTAGCAGTGGAACAAATTACCTGAAACTTCTACTTCTTGCTGAAGAGCAAGATCTCAAGAGGAACTGCAACAATATGAGAGTGTCAGTCCCAGAGTGGAGAAATGGGTGAGTTTTTGACCTCTAGTCTGAGCAGTAAAGTTCCCTTTTCACTAAGATGTACCTCACCACAAACCTCACTACCTTCAGAAAAAAATGCAAGGCTGCACAGCAAAACCCACAACACTAAAAAGAGCACAAACTGAAAACTGTCTACATGGACATGCAGATAAAGAACGGGCACTGCGGTAGCTGAGGTTGGTGCCTGAGAGCTGTCATGAACAGAAGCGCCGGCATCGCATCACAACTGGAGCACAAAGGTGGCTAATATGAAATAGCAGCCTCCCCCCCAACCCTGCAGCCTGGGGCTCACCACTCATGCTGAGAGCTACCCTCAGCCCCATGGCCACCAAATCTAGATTTTGGAGAAGTGCTGGGAAAGCATTTGAACAGGGTCTTTATTTCAAATGCAGTTTGGTCCCCATCTGTGCTGGGCAAATCAAGAAACTTGGCTAACTTGATCCACCTTTAAGGTGGGTTTCAATCTAGTCACTAAATGTGGAAGGCTGCTTAAAGGTATGTAATTCAAGCAGCATTCTTGTAGTGGCTCTGATACTGCTCTGAAATTTTAGGAGAATGTTTTTTTCTTCAACAATCTCCTAGAGATGCTCTGACAAACTAGCCAGTTGTCAGGCGGGGCGTACCACGATGTTGAAGTGATGCACAGGCTACGTCTGCCACAGAGGCTCTGAACTTGACTGACATTGTACTTTTTCAGGATCTAAATTAAAAGTCTAGATCATGCCACTCTTAATCATGATGAGGATCACCTTATTCCTCCCAGGGTTTACCAGAAGTAAAGAAAGAGTTGGAAAGTAAAGGCCTGATACAACGACGGGTGAGGTGACAGCCCAGAGAGGGAAATGAAGTAATCTTCTAGCACTAACCATAAAAGAAAGAGCCAGCTTTAAGAAGAAGAAAAAACCTGAAAATATACTGTCCTCACAAACTGGACCGCAGCTGATGAAGTGAGATGCTGAAAAGTGACACCAGGAAGTTGCTACTTTCAGCATATGGTAATAGCAGAGGAAGGAGTGGGGGTAAGAAAGCACAGGGCAGCATAAACATGGGGACCACCGGACCAGCCTCGCTCTACTATCGACACACATACAGTACTGACCTAGAATAACAAACAGATGCATCTTATGAGCCGCTGCCAAAGCTGCTTTTAGAAAGGCTGTTATATTTCCCTTAGCTAGAAGGGTCTCTACAACTATTGCATCTTAACAGATCCTGCATTGAGAATGGTAGATTGGAAGGTGGTAAAATAAACAACAGTGTGAACTCTCTATAGGGGTACCAACGCCTCACTGGTGGAGCGCGAGGAGACGATATCGTCTGCTCAGCACAACTGGCATCAGGATCCAGAAAATGAAAACAAATACGCAACAGCAGCTGCAGCTTGTGACTTCAACAGTTGCAGGTGAATCACTCCAAGAACAGGCAGTAAGCAAACATTTTGCAGGTTATTTAAAATGCAAATTGTTTGTTTCTAAATGGAGCAGCTGAAGCACAGGTAACAGCTGATGTAAATGAGTGACCTACTTTAATCAAATGGTACAGCTAGAGAAAGAGGTAGAAGCAAAAATAATGATGTCTCATATTGTTTCTCTAAGTGCTTCACATTTCTGTCCCCATTATGATTGTTCTCCAGGTTAGTGGGGGAATGAAAAAGCAGGTTATTTTAATGGCATCTCAGTATAAAAACAATTCTCTAACCACCACATTAAAAATTAAACAGCTTTGCATCTTTAATGCATACTTTCTTTTTTAAGGACAGAATCAACAGTTGTGTGGCAGCATGTAAGTATTTTTATTGTGCCCAATGAGCAGCCGGAAAAAAATACAGGAAGCAGCAATGGAGAAAATACAGAATGAAAGAAAAGATGTCAAAGAAAACTAAAAACCAGAGAAAGCAACTCTTGTCACTTACTGGCAGGAAGCACATCCTCAAAATTAAAAGAAAAAAATCAGGTAGGGCAACAGGGAGGCCTAAATTTTGTGTGTAAGAAACTACAAATAAGAACACATCTTCGAAAACACCATCACTTTACCTCCACTGGATCTGCCAGTCTCTTGTAACGAACCCAGCTCATTGTTAGTAGTCTTTGTAGTTAAGCTAAAAACCAACATAGTCTAACACTGACATAGTCTCAATCTTGCCAACCTCTGTGGCAACCCCTCTGCGTCCAGGTTAAGGCATGTTGTGTACGTATGAAGTCGTAGTGCGTTGTTCGTGCGGCACTCTTCCAGACAGTGCTGAAATACACCTTACACCTAAAAGTAGTACTTTCTGATTTGGACAAATCACTGGAACCTCCCCCCTCCTCCCTGTCCCAAATGTCCTTCAACATAACTTTTAAGTAGACATGGAAAAAGGTAGAGCAGAAAATGATGCAGAAAATGGCACGTAGAGTAGTTTTTGCTTGCAGCCTCTGGCTCCACAAGCTGAATCCACCTGCTCCTATGTGACTGAGCAAGTTTTTGCTCCCTCTCTCCTCATCAGGCAGGCATAGCCATATATTTGAGCTCCCCCAAGCAAATGGTCTGCTTCATCTTAACAATCCCTGAGGAGCAAACGTAAGAGCACACTGTGGTCCATTGCAGACCCGACCACGCACTGTGCTGTCCTACTTGTGCTGCAGCACAGGAGGTTCCTCAGTGCACTCCGGAGCTTCCCTGATGGCATTGTGGTTCACGGGTACCTCTGTGCAGTAGAGTGTACAAGTGCATCCAAAATACCTACATCCCCAGGGACGTCTGTGCCTACAGTCTTGTTTTAGTCAGTAGAACAGGGCTGATTTGCAACTGGGCGAGCACACATTTTCAAAATGTTCTCAGCAGTATGGAGACCAGAATTTCATTTTTCTTAATACCCGACCTCAGGAAACAGCCTGAGTAAAGAATAGCCCAAATGAGTATGTATTTATTTTACTTAGAGCACTTTCAGATATCTGCACTATAAACTAGGACCCTGGCTTCCTCATTTTACACAGCAAAACTACTCCGAATCCTGCAAGAAGCCTACTCTGTCTCAGCTTCCACCCCCAAATCACCCCCTGTGCACTTGCAGTGGCTACCTCCTGAAGGAGGACGGTGGGATACCAACTCACGCATTTTTTTGCCTCGCCTGTTAGTGTAAAACCCGAAGGTGATGTAAGTGCATGAAGTAAAATCCTAATTTGCAATTGAAGCATAATGTGTGAAGGGGCAGGACGAGGAGTTTTGATGTCCCCGCAATACACGCTGAAGCCTTCCTGGGGCTCTTCTGCCCTTGCAGTCAGAGATGCTTCGGCGAACGGGTGGGTACCCAAGACTTTACTGGGGTTCATTTAAACCAGAGAACACAGGTACGAAAAGCCAGGAACCTGACTAACATCATCTCGATGGGTAGATCAAGCACCACTTAAGCCAGGGACCCACACTTCGGCCACCGAGAGAAGACAGTCCCAGGTCTGGGAGGGCAGGGCAGGGTGTGGAGGAGGATGTCTCTTCCCAAAATCCCCAGTTCAGCTCGGCTCCGGGGCTCAGACACAAGGACCCTCCCCTCTCTCCCCCTTACCTGAGCCGCCCACGTTGGACCGGAGCAGGAAGGTTCTCCGGGAGGAGGAGAAGGAGGAGATGTCGCTTTGGGAGCGGCCGCGGGGACCGGGCAAGGACCAGGCAGGCAGCGGTGCTCCCCCGGTGCTCCCCGGCGTCTCAGCCATCGCCGTCGGGGAGCCGAGAGGGGCAGGGAGGAGAGGAGAGGAGGGAGAGAGGCGGCGAGGGAGGGGAAAGGGAAAGTTTGCAGAGGAAGAGCCGCCCCTCGCCTCCGACCGCCCCGCCGGAGCGGGGCCGCCCAGCCGGGACGGCGACGGGGATTTTGGGTCTGTTGGAGCCTAAATTTTGTGTTTGCACAGGGGCAAAGCAAGGGGGGGGGGGGGTGCAGATGCGCGGAGGGAGGGGACGCGGGGGTCCCCCCCGCGTCCCCTCCCTCCGCGCATCTGCATCCCCCCTCAGGGTGTCTTCGTGCTCCCAGCTCCCGTCATTTCCAACTCCCGGGAAGAAAAAAAAAAAAAAAAAAAGAAAGAAAAAATCGGTTAAAAAAGAGCCGAGTAACCGACACCACCACTTCTGTTTTGTGTCACCGGGTGCCCTCCCTCCTCCCCCGGCCATCCCCCGCTAAACCGGGAGGTTGCACAAGGCTTCGCACCCCTGCAGCCGAGCTGGGAGGGTGGTGAGTCAAATCTACCCCCCCCCCCCCGCCACACACACACACTTGGTCTTAAGGTTTGGGTTGCAGGCAAGAGGCTTTTCACAACCAGTTTTACCACCGTGTGACTCAACGTTTTGGGAGGAAGGTACTCCTCCTGCCTTTCAAATCAGAAGCGGGAGTCACACCAACTTCGGCAAAAGTGAACCCAAGCCCCGTGGTTTCATTTTCTGGTGTTTGTTTTACAGATATGCTTTTATGACACGATTCGTCTTTAAAAGGATATGTAATGTTTTCACTGCTGCTTACAGGCAAATCATTTTATATTCCGCTGTGAATAACATCCTCGCTGCCCTGAAGCCACTGGCACAATGGCAAAGATAGACAGGACTTCACCCTGTGTTTTTAATGCATCCAGTGCCACATTATCCAGCTATCAAATATGAAAGTCCCATTCGGGCTGTATGAAATCATCTTAGCAACTACCACTCCGCAGGTCTGAATCAAATCCTATCGAGTCTGAAACACGTCCATGTGAAACTCAGTTACTGGCCTCTGCTTCCCACCAAGGAACCAAGTGCCCCCTTCTCAACAGCCAAGCCCCGTGCAGCTCCCCAGGCGCGGTGGTTTTGTGGTCTTCCCAGCAGTCACACGGCTCAGGCACCCTTCGCCTTTCTCCAAGCAATCGATCCAGTACATGAGTCTTGTATGTCAGCCATTAGACAGGTCAAAAGGTCTTTTCTGCTCAGCATCTCCCAGGGAATTGCCTTCATTCTTTCCTTCTTCCCTCCGCTGGCAGAGCAGCCTGCTCCTTCCCTAGCTGCGGCGAGCTTTCCCAGTGGGACTGTGCTGCGAGGGTGAGAGGCGGGGGCTTCTCTTCGCAGGGCGCAGCAGCGAGCTCCCCGCTTACAGACCTTCCCGCGGGGACCCGGTGGCTCCAGCATCGTGCAGGCAGGCACGCTGTGCCCAGGTTTAGAGAGCTTTCTGCAGTCGCCGATACCAGTCTTGAGTTATTCACAAAATCTTACAATGTACAATTTTTCCTATTTACCTTTTGCAGCTTGCATCATTACAGATGTGACTGTGCACTGAGGACCTTTTCCCTCACTGGAGATTTCGGTAGCTGTGCCTGTGTGAGCTGGTGACATTTTCTGAAGCTGTTTATGCCTTAATCAGAAGTGTACTCATGGCTGCTATTTACTGAACTGTTTTCTTCTACTTTTTTTTTTTACTTTTTTTTTTACTTTTTTTTTTTTACTTTTTTTTTTTTAATTTAAAGGATGTGATCAAGTTCATTACTGAAATACACAGTTCCTGCTCCAAATCTCACCAAAGTTGATGGCAGGTCACTGATGTCAGTAGGCTTTGGGTCAGACCCCTGAGTTTTTTTTAAATCATTTTTCCTTCAAAGTATTTTGAGCCACAGAGCAGTTCTAACTTTGGCATGCTGTACAGAATAAGCTTCAGAGAGTCTACTTCAGAATTCCCACATTAAGGAGCTGCTCAGTGTCTGCAATCCTTTGGTACGATCAAAAAGAAAAGGAGAAGATGAAGAAATCCAAAGATAAACTAGAAAAGATACCATAGCAAGAGGTCAAAGGCTTTTAAGGATTCCTTTTGAGAAGCAAAGTGACACCTAAAGGGGTGAAGGTAAAAGAAGACATAGAGAAAGTAGGTCAACACTGAATGTAAAAGAAATATGAAGAGGCTCCTATTGTGATATCAAAGTGCTTTTGTAAATCAGAGTAATGTGAACAGTCAGGCAGAGAGAATAATACCATGGAAGTCACAATGTTTTCTATCAGCCTGTAACTTAATACACTCATCAAGGTACGTGCATAAATGAAAATATTAAAAAATTATGTACTTCCTGTTTTCGCAGCCCTTTAGATATTTTTGGATGAAATGTAACAGCTGTGGTTAATGGCTCTGGAAACTGAAGTTCTGTTTCCATAGAGCAGCAGTAAAGTACACATCCTTCCCAGGTGGAGGGAGATTAATTGGGTTGTCTGCTCATTCATTTTCAACTGTTTTGATGAAATTGCCTAAGAAATTTCCGTTGGTGGTGATGATTTTGGAGCTGCAGAGCGATGAACATGGAAAGGGAAAGGGAAAGGGAAAGGGAAAGGGAAAGGGAAAGGGAAAGGGAAAGGGAAAGGGAAAGGGAAAGGGAAAGGGAAAGGGAAAGGGAAGAGAAGGGACGCTGAGCCACAGGTTGGAAGCAGGCGGGAAGGGCAAACCCAGCAGGCCGCCTCTGAAGCAGGGCCTGGCTGCAGATCCCAGGCTGGGGCTGGATGAGGCTGCAGATGCGGCAGACCCCGGCAGGCAGCTTTCAGGCAAGCGCCGAAGGCGAAGGGCAGCGCTGCCGGGGCGAGGAGGGCAGCCGGGAGCCACGCAGGGCCGGGGGCGGCCGGGGCCTGGGGCGGCCGGAGGCGCACGGTGAGGTCTTGGCCAAGGCAGGAGTCAAGATTTGATTTTCTTCAAATCCTTAAAAGCCAGGTGATAATTTGTGCTCGAGCAGAGCGATAGAACAGCACCGACGGGGGCGAGGCCCCCAACGCTCCTCCGCACAGAGGAGGGGAAGGACGCGGGGCTGCCGGCTCCGCCGGGCCTCGGCGGGGGCAGAGCCGGAGCCCCAAACCCGCCGGCGGCGGGGCCAGCCTGCCTCCCGGCCGGAGGGCGGCGGGCTCCGGCGGAGCGGGCGGCGGGGCGGGGAGAGCCTGAGCCCGCCCTGCGCCTCGGCCCGCCCCGCCCGGGCCCCCCCACGCCGGGGCGGCCGCGCAGCGCCGCGACCCCCGCCCCGAGGCGCTTCTTCCCCCGCCGCCCGCTGCCGCCGCCATGTCGGGCCCGCCCGGCCGCGCCGCGCAGCTGTTGCTGCTGCTGGGGCTGCCCGGGCTCCTGCCGGCCTGGCCGCCGAGCGTCGGCGGGCGGCCCCGCTACGAGCCCACCTGGGGCTCGCTGGACGCCCGGCCGCTGCCCGCCTGGTTTGACGAGGCGAAGTTTGGCATCTTCATCCACTGGGGCGTGTTCTCGGTGCCCAGCTTCGGCAGCGAGTGGTTCTGGTGAGCTCCCCGGCCTGGCCCTGGCCCCGGCCCCAGCGCCCGGCCCGGCCCGGCCCGCGGGCCTCCCCGGCGGCGGAGCCCCGGCGGCCCTGGGGCAGCTGGGGGGGTCGCACCGAGGTAGCTGCTGCTGCGGATGGGTCGTACCAGCGATCGGAGGGTTTGCTTGGGGCAGGTGGAGTTTGGTTTGGTGTGTGTGTGTCCCCCCCCTCGCCCCTTTGGTTTGGTGTGTGTCCCCCCCCCTCGCCCCAAAGCCATGGTTAGGTTTGAAGCCCCTCTGCAGACTGACCCCGGAGCTGGGGTGTGTGGGAAGAGGTTTATTTCTACCTGAGGCGGGTCAGTGAGACCATGGACTCTACGGCCGTTTGTGAAGGAAGCGGAGTTTGATGTGCTTCTGGCCTGTCTGCCCGTCTGTCTGCCCAGCCCTCTTGAATACGTTGGCTGAGCGAACCAGAGAGCTTGTGGAGCTGAAAGCTGTGGTTTCCACAGCGTTAGGCAAAGAGGCGGTTGAGTGGCAGAGGGAGACCTCTCCAGGGCCTCATGAAGGGGCTCTCCCCAGGCTCTGTGGGGACGAGCGCTGGGGATCTCCCAGCCTCCCCGAAAGAGCCCTGAGCAGCTCTTGCTGGAGGGCCGTGACGCTGTGGGGAGCGTGGGAGTCCATCACTCGCTCCCTACATCGCTGCCCTTGCTTGGCAAAGTGCCTGCAGTTTTCTCGTGCACATTTTGTGCTGTTGATGGTTTTCTTCTTTTTTTTTTTTTTTATTAAAGAGTGCTTTCCACTTAAAAGAACCTGAAGCTCTGATCCTTCAAATAATTTTATTTCAAAGGCTGAATAAAAGGTTTGGTTTGTGAGTGTTCACTGGTTCAGGCCCTTTGGCTCTAATTTGTTTGCCATCTTCTTTCCATGCTCTACCAAATACTTCCTGTATGGCTTCAAGTGAGTCACATTATCAGTTGCAGTATGAAGATAACAGCAGCTCTGTGGCAGAGCTCTGGTAAACCTTAAATGCAATATTTGTAAAACAAACCAGCATCAATATAAACAAACCACAGTTTTCTGAAGGCAATATTTGGCCTGCTTTTTTCAGAATTAGGTTCAAGAGTTTCAGCAATTTTTTCAAGGTAGACTCTGGTTACTAATTAATGACTTTTGGGGGCGGGGGCTAGCTTTGAGTTCAAGCCTTACTCTGAGTGCTGTGCTCTGATACTGGTACACAGATTCAGGCTCAAGCATTTTTTTTGTTGCTGTTGTTGTTCTAAAAAGGCCCCAGAACACTCTATGTAGTTGAAGAAGTTGGGTTTTTTATATCCCTGTTGCTTCCCATCCTTAGGCATGTGGCCCTGAAGCTGCCTCAGGGCTTTCTAGCAGTGTATGCAGTCAGATGACTGAGATCCTGTGTTAGCGGCTTCAAATGGAAGGTCATGGTCATAAACTCTGATATCATCCAGCCTGTCCTCCTTCGCTCAGAGCTGCATAATCTTGGTCAGGGTGTTTCTAGAACCTAATCCTGTCAGACTAGAAATGCTCACATTGTTAGCAAACCATGTGACAAAGGAAAAGAAGCAAGGATGTTATTTGTTTCTTTAAGCAATTACATACTTTAAAGTCAGAGGTTTTGGGGTTTTTTTTTTCAGGTTCTTTCATGGAGGGAGGCTGTCTCAGCTTCTTTCCCCCCCGCCCCTCAGCTGCCAGAGATTGTGTTTGTTTATGCTGGTCTGTTTGGGAAGGTTACAATAATATCCATACGTTACTGTGGTCTTACAGAACTGAGGTCAGAGCCTAGCTCAGGACGGGAGAGAGACACATTTCAAACATTCAGATTCTGGCCTGTTTTGTTCCTTCACTTTCAATTTGTTTTCATTTATGTCTAAATTTGCCAACAGGATTTTTGCTGCTTGGCTGCATTCATAGAAAGGTGAATGCTTTCAGACCCTTTTCCTGTATTAGCAGTCACAATGTATGTTGTTGTTAGAAGGTCTCCAGCAGTAAGGCTGTTTATGTGGTAAGGACTGTTGGATATTGTTTCTGGAGCTCCTCTTTCATTGCTAGGTAGAGGAGGGATGCAGCAGGTTGAAAATAACTAGTATTTCTATGGGTGATTTATGATCTCTGCTCATCATGAGGGTGACAGACCACCCTCGGACCACAGAGCAAAGGTCCAAACCTTGCTGTGGACTAGACTGCTTGGAATAGTGACAATACTGAATCAGGGATTGATGTGATGGGGAAACACAGGATAGAAACTGTCCCTGCCTTTGCTAGGTGGGATGCAAAAAGAGGTTGTCGGCTTATTTTTCCTTCTGGTTCCTAAATGTGTGTGCACCGGTCCAGTGGACCGAGGTATGTGTGTGCCTGCATGCTAGAGCCTGTGACTGAGGTGCATTTGTAAGTGTGTGGGGTTCTTTCAGAGGCAGGTTGTTGTTGAAGGACGTGCCTTCTAGTAGGGTGCCTTTGCTTCAGAGCCTCACGTGTGCAGCAGCTGCAGTGCTCTGCAGTCACAGCTCTCTCTGGGACCGTGGGCATCCGCTCACACATCAGGTCACTCAGCTGCGTTTGGCATAGAGGACTGTGGACCAGCGGAGAGGTAAAGCTGCTGGCCCTTACGCTTGTGGTTTGCAGGTGTTGCAGCGTGGGGGGCAGAGCGGAGATGCCTGATGGCTGATATGTGAGACTTGAGGAGGGTGAGTTGTTAGTCCAGAAAAAGTGCATTCCTCATGCCACCTGAGCTGTTTATGTGGACCGTGTCCTGTGCTCTCTTAGTATGGTTTCAGGATTTGGGTAGTCAATGAGACTGCCAAGTATAGTTGCTTTGTGATGTTGCTCTGGATGAAATCCTGGGATCTTTCCCAAGTGGAGTGCTTGAAAGAAGCAGAGCGTGAGGCAAGAGGACAGAGAAAAGGAAATCTTTGATAATTAATACTGTTACGTTCTGAAGAAGTCTTACCTCGTTGCCAGTGTCATGTACCTCCAGTGCATGTCCCTTTCAGTGTGATTGCAAAGAGGAGCTGATGATTTCAATTATCTTTTCTTTGTCTAAAAATACACCAGCAGACATGTTTTTGCTCTATATTTTGTAGGTGGTACTGGCAGAAGGAAAAGAGAGAGCCCTATGTGAAATTTATGGAGGCAAATTACCCACCTGGGTTCAGTTATGAAGATTTTGGGCCACTGTTTACAGCAGAATTCTTTGACCCCAACCAGTGGGCAGATATTCTGCAGGCTTCAGGTGCAAAATATGTTGTCTTAACTTCAAAACATCATGAAGGTAAGTGGAAAGTTGGTGAATGTTAGTAATTGTTGCATTTCTGTCACCAGAAGAAAAATCCAGGTGACTTTCCTGCCTGGATTTGGCTGCCCAACCCAGGCAAAGAGGAAGCAAACCACCCAAGAAATGTGCATGTGTTTTCCTGGCTCTTACGCAAACGCTACGACCATGAGGCTTGCATAGAAGGAGAAATATATTGTGTCATTGTTCTCTTGCTGTAGGTAGGACAGCCTGAAGCGGTGGGGGCAGCTGAGCTTCCTGCAGTAGCCATACTTTGGTTTTTATTGTGCAGTTTATTGCTCAAGGAACCACAGAAATGAATGCTGCACTGCTTCCTGTATGGAGAGCTGCTATGTACAGGCAGTTAACGAGCTCTGTAGGTTTCTCCAAGGAATTCAGGAGTATGTTCCAGGAGTCAGCTTCAGAGTTAGAAACGTACACAGGGTATAGCTCTTCCTGATACAGTGCATAGAAGCCAAAACCTTGAACCGGGTCTGGAAATTTACAGGCACGATTGATTTTTGGCACTGTAATTGTAAGATATTCTGCAGGGAAAAGTAAAGGAAAAGAAAGTGGTTCGTAGGAAACATGGTAGTAAAGAAAGTGTAATATACTAAGATGCAATATGACAGTACATCTAGTGAATGTCTGGGGAGATGTGGGTTCAAGACCAGCACTAGTAACTTGTGAATTTTAATCTCAGCTCTAACACACATAAAATCTTGATCCTGATGATGCCCATGGCGTAATTCCCAGTGACTTCAAAAGAACCATGATTCATTTAGTCTGTCCTGTAGCCTTGGGTATGAATTTTTAGCTTGTTTGTCTAGTTGATGCAATCACATGTATCCAGTTCACAAAAACATTACAAGATTTATTAGGCAACAAGTATAAAGCAGTTTGAAGGTGAGAGCGGAGCTTCTCTGGCAGTGGTCTGAGTCTGCAGTGTAGTAATACTTGTAAGTGCTTATGCTGGATTGCTGGATGTCTGAAACGTGAAATCCGTGCTGATAATTTAAAAGCTGTTTCAGGAGTTTTTGCACTCTGCTTATATACACGTACCGAGTAGTCAATTAGGCTGTTATAAATGTCAAGACAAATAAAAAGTGAACAGTTGCGTAAGATCTAAACAGAAGGGAGGAGAATAGTCTTTGAGTGCAAATGATTCTGCAACTGAGAAAGCATTTTTGTCTTCCGGTTGTTGAATGTGTATTCACAGTTCACGTTTGATACATTCAGTGAAAAGGTAGATGCCTCAAAAGTTGCTGTATTTTTGGTTAATTTAATTGGGACATATGAATGGAGTGAATAATTAAGGAGAAGGAATAATTACCCTAAGCAGTACAGAACTGGAAAACTGAATGTTTTATATGTATAAAAATATAAATGCATATGTGTATGAATAAAAAAAACCCCATAAACATACCTGACATGGTGTTCTGATGTTATGACTACTATCACCATGCAGAAACAGATTATAGGCATACTCTATACCATGATAACAATATTATTACATATATGATTTTTATTATTTTATACCTATTTTTTGCAACACACTTCCAACTACTTTCCAGAAGGAGGACATATAACTTCCCTTCTTCTGCTTCCCTTTCTTATCTTTTGATTTTTCTCTTTTCAGGCTTTACTTTGTGGGGGTCCAAATATTCTTGGAACTGGAATGCTGTTGATGTAGGACCAAAACGAGATCTTGTGGATGAACTAGCAACATCTGTTAGAAACAGGACTGACTTGCATTTTGGGTTGTATCACTCCCTGTTCGAATGGTTTAATCCCCTCTTCCTTGAGGATGCCACCAATGCCTTTAAGACAAGAAAATTTCCAACCAGTAAATCATTACCAGAACTCTATGAAATTGTGACCAAGTACCAACCAGAAATAATTTGGTCTGATGGGGATGGAAACGTGCCAGATACTTACTGGAACAGCACTGGTTTCTTGGCTTGGCTGTATAATGACAGGTATGTAATTATGCTGGTTCAGCTCCTTATCTGAAATTCTGCTCTGTCTCTAGTTTGTCTCATTTTCTGTATATTTTGTGGAAGCTGTTACCCCTACTTATGAGAACTTAACTAAATACTAATTTTCCTGAATATAGGATCTAGGTCTTCCCTAGAACCATCAAAGCTTGCTTTAGAAAAAGACTGTTTCATACCTTTTTAACCACACTTGCAAATTTATCAGTTAAGATGTTATTGAGTATTCTATCTAATCATATTCTTCCCTAAGTATTGTTTGCTGCACAGACAAACAGGATAGCAGGATAATTTGAGAATATGGGTACACTGTTGTCATCGCAGACTGAACATCTGGCAGTGGATGTGAAGTGCAGGCTGATTTCTGGCAGACCTCCTGTGAAAGTCTGCAGCATATTTCCCTAAGAAATGCTGATCTGGACCTTTTACTAGGAAAGGATGAGAACAGGATTCCTGAAATTGCATGTAATCTAATTGTAATAAATGAACAGTGCAGCAGTCATCCCCTGTGAGGGAGGGGTGTGTGTGTGTGGGAAGGGATTACACTGGCTGTGACTGCGTTTCTTAGAATAAAAATCATAAACCGAAAATTTCTCTGTTTCCAGTCCAGTCCGGGACACAGTTGTGACCAATGACCGCTGGGGAGTTGGCAGCATCTGTACACATGGTGGCTTCTACACTTGTAGGGACCGGTATAACCCCGGCCACCTCCTGCCTCACAAGTGGGAGAACTGTATGACTATTGACAAGATGTCATGGGGGTACAGGAGGAACGCACAACTTGATGATTACCTCACAACCGAGGACTTGGTGAAGGTAGAGTGGGACGAAGGAGTTGCCTGCAACTCCTGATTCTCCCTCCTGATCATTATATTGTGCTATATAACATTTCAATTGCATATCTAATTTTATAAAAAATACTATTTTAATTGAATAATGAAATAATCGATCATTTTGTACATTTGCAGCCTAACACTGGCAGGATGGAATGTCCATGTAATCCTTACTAATTTTAGAGAAATGACTAAGAGAAAAATTGTCTAGTAAAAATTCAGTCAGTTTCTTAGAAACTGTCTCCTGTGTGAGTAACTGACCAAAGACTGATCTGGGTAGACTCATAATTACTTTTTCTACTAAGTTTTTCTAGTAACTGCACCTAAGTTGATGAGAAGCAAACAGCTGCAGCTTCCCAGTTCCTGTTTAGGAGCTCCTGACTGAAGGCTGCATCTTTTCCCCCTTCTAGCCAGAAAGTTTCTAACTCTGAATAGTCTTTTTACCTTGTAGCGAGAAACTGTCCTTTCATCCCACTTCATTTAAAGAAAAAAAGCCGACACACTCATTACAGACATAAACACTATGCAGATAAAGGCTATGCAGATAGCTGGTCTTAATAGAACATTGATTCCCTTTTGCTAGTCTAAGGTATTAAAAATAGATTTGAAGCTTAGGAAAACTGAATGAAAGAAAGACTGATCAATCTTTCAGATAAATTAATTTAATTGCAAAATTCAGCTAATGAGGGGAAGATTGATTGTTATTGTTGCTTAATCCAAATCTGTTCCTAGTACTGTCCTTGCAAAAGATAATTTCAAATTGAAGTAACCTCTTTTCAGAGGCAGAAGGTTTAAATTCATTCAGTAGCTTGAGGAACAGACAGCTGGAGACAGACTTGTGCATCTCAGTCCATGATCTCTGGAGGGCAGTGTGGATGTGAACACAAATATTTATGGACTCTGTAGAAGGCTTCCTAGTGTTTTACAGATGTCTGTAAAATATGGAGAGCATCAAGCAGAGGAAGGAGGAGGGAGTTGCTTCTCTCAGCTTCAGTCAAAAAATGAAGTGGCATCTATTAGCCTTATTCTCCTCTCATATAGAGAAGTCATCTATCCATTGTATCGGTAAAACCCTCATGGAATTCCCGTATTAGTTGAAATATTAAAAGGTTGTAGCATCTGATTCTAATGTAGATTCAGTCAGACATATTGGTGCAAAAATGTATTTTGGGCTGTTTTCTGCCATAAAAATTGACAGTAGAGCTTTGTTTTATGGGAGCTTAAATTTTATATTGACTGTTTGGGATGACCCCAAAGTCTAAACATGCAGCAGTAACATAACTCGTTCAGTTCATCCCTCTGAACCAGTGTGCCTGGCTTTAGAAAGAACTTCAAATATATGATTTCATTAGCCCTAACCATATGTTCTGTGTATGTGTTTAAAAACACTTCAGCAACTTGTAGAAACAGTGTCTTGTGGAGGAAATCTCTTGATGAATATCGGGCCCACTCACGATGGTCGCATCGCTGTTATATTTGAGGAGCGCCTGAGGCAGATGGGTGCCTGGCTGAAAGTCAACGGAGAAGCCATCTATGGAACGAAACCGTGGAGAGCACAGAACGACACGGTCACACCAGAAGTGTGGTAAGGCTACTGAACCAAAGTGTGGGCTGCGTAAAGCAGCAGCAGTGTATGTGAAATTTTGAAATTCTTAATGACTTGATGCTACAGAAATCACCATCTTACTTTGTATGCTGTGAAGAAAGTAACGCTTTTGTCAAACAGTTTAAGTCAATGCACATAAAAGTGTGTATAAAACTGTAGGTAGACAATGGGTGCCAGAGAATGTAGTTTTGGGATGATGCTGATGGGAAGGTTGCAGGTGTTTCCTTAGTGATCTTGTGCTTCTTAGTGTAGCTGGGAACACAAAATACAAAAAAAAAAAAAAAAAAAAAAAAGAAAAAAAAATCCAGACATATAAAACTGCTATGGTGTCTATTTGTACAAAGGAATGCTTGATGTCACTGTCTAGAGAGAAAATCTAGAAATCACTCTAGCATATTCTACATTTCTTTTTAAGGTAAAAATGCATGGGAAGATAGCAGCAATTGTTTGGTCACTAAATTCAGCCAGTCTCTGGACTCTCCTCTGCCTTTGTGCCTCACAGCTGCTGTAACGCCTTGATGATCCATGAGGGTTCTGGTCTTGACCCTCTTCTGTGCCTCAGTGGGCCTTTTTACTCCTATTCCCAGTAAGATTTGGCTATCTGGCCTTAGCCTTGGAATGCTGAACTGTTGACTCTTTAGTAAGACCACTTCCGTGAGCAATAAAAAATTGTAACTAAATGAAGGAAGGAGGGAGGAATAATGTTTCAAATGTATGCCACAAGATTTCCAAGGACATGCTGTAGATAATGTCTGCTGAAATGAAATTTTTAGAAAACTAGCTATGCAAGGTGGAAGCTTCATTGTTGCAAATACTCTTGTTAAATTTTTTTAGTGGAATGTCTGTATGTTTGTGTAATAGATGTGAATTACCATATTTTTCTGAATATAACCCACCATTATCTGTTAATGATTCCCCCCGCCCTGCAAGTACCTCCTTTCTAGGTGGCTGAGCAGCAGTGAGTTGTTACATGCTTGCTAAAGTTACTACAGATGTTTACCTCTAAATTCAGTTCTTTAATAGTCTCTATTACCTCTAGTTTGTCAGAACATATTTTCACAGAACAGTACTTTATTAAAGGGTATAAATTGTCTGAAAAGATGGTTATGTGTTTGAAAATGTAATTAATGCCAACTTTTCAAATCCATTTTTCCCATCCTGAAAGCACTCTATATATTGCTTCAGAAAACTTACAAGGAAAACCTGACATGCATTTCTGTTCCCCTTTTCCAACCAGGTACACTTTCAGCCCTAAAGAAGGCAAAGTCAATGCTATCTTCCTTAACTGGCCAGACTCTGGGACTCTGGAACTTGGTGAGCCACAGGCTAAGCTTGGAGAAACACAGGTAAAGGACAACACCCACACACACACTCTCTCCCTTCACCTTTAGAACAGTGAGGCTTTTAACACACGGTGCAAGAAATCAACATACTCTGAAGGAAAACACCTCTAAGATTTGTCATGTTCCATCAGTGTTTATTTTAGTTTCTGGCATCTTTGGGAATGCATAACTCTTAGGACAGAGTACATTGGAAGAGACCCAGCAAAATGTTCGTTTTCGTTCAGGGACCTCCTTGTCATAGTCCTCCCAGTGGGATGTTTCTTCTCCAACAAAGTTAGACTGAATTGTTGCTGGGATATGTTTTAGCTTGCAAACTAAGGATCATAAAAAGAGGCCACGTAGCAGGAAAAAAAAAACCCTGCTGCCCCTCCTGTTTCCTGTGTAGACTAACTCAGCATGACCTTTCTCTATAAATAGCCATCCTCATGACTTTGGTGATATTGTAATTGCTGTAATGGTGCAGTAGTTTCAAGTCAAAGCCTTGCACAAAGAAAGGGAAAGAACACACAGAGGTTTTCATTGCCCAGGGATGCTAAATAGTAAGTCAGCGCAACCCTAGCTGTGTGTCTCGGAGCAAGCGGTGGTCAGAAGTTGAGGACACTGATGCCACACCTGCACTAGTGAGTAGCGTAACCCAATGGAAGCGGATTTATAGAGCAGAACAGCTGGTGCTCAGGACTTAGTATCAACACTGTGCACTTAAGGTGGGGATTCACTCTGGCTTAGCTCTGTCCTGGTCTCATGGATTGGATGTCCACTAGCTGCTGAAATGCATTAAGGGTGTTTCTAGACTGTCTCTTCTGGTCTAGTTCCATATGAAAAGAATCTAGTCAGTGCCAAGGCACCGCTGCGATAAGGGAGAAAGAGTAATTGCAGAAATGATGTAGATGCGTCTTGAATTTTGTAGAGGCATCTAGACTGTATGTGCACAAGAGAGTAATGTTCCTCAGGGGTCGAGATGGGTCTTCAGCTGCTCCACTATTTTCAGTATTTCACCAGCTAGCGTAAGAGTCTCACTGTAAAACCTATTTGTGTGTTTCTAGCGGAGAGGCTCTTCAGGCCAGGTTTTTTCTGAGATATCTGGCTGCACTCTGTAAGAAATACTGCTCGCTCAAGACTACAAGTTCCGCCATGGGAAACAGGCATTTCAGAAAAAGGTGATGCAGCACTGTGTACCGTGGTGCCTGGATCCCTGCTTAGACCCAAATCCCATCCCAAATACTTCTGAAAAGTGTTTAATGTACCTTTTACAGACCTAAGTGCTTCTCAAGACCCAACATAGCTAGCTTTATTACTTACATATCTACTTTGCAAGTATTTCTCTACTACCTTTTATCACTGTTTTATCATTCATTTGGTTGGTAAGTGGTGTTTAAGGATAATTGGATAGTAAAGTAGCCATGGAACAACATTTCTTTTGTTGATTTTGCAATTATATGCGCTTTGAAAAGGCACTGTTCTAATTATAGTGTATGTTTCTGTCTCAGGTGAAGCTGATTGGCTACAAGGAACTGCTGAAATGGGTTGCAGTGGGAGAAAAGGGAATGGTGATCGCTCTACCTCAATTAACACCTAAGCAATTGCCATGTCAGTGGGGCTGGACTTTGCAACTGACTGACATAAACTGAGCCATACACTGCTGGAGCCTTTGGGCATGCTGGTGGTTTGCCCAGTTTCTCATCAGTGGTTTCTAACTCTTACTTGCTTGACTGAGAAACATCAATAATTTCACTTTTTTGTGAAAGGTAGGCTGTTTAATATTAAAGATGGAATGGAATGAACCTCACATGAAATCTAGCACTAGATAGTTGAATCTCTGCATACAATTTGTTTCTTTGAACTTGTGTGAAAAACCAAGCATCTACCTTGACCTGTCCAATTTTTTAGTAGGTTTTTTGCAAGTTAGGTGAAGAACAGGGGAAAAAAAATCAGGCACTACCTTTTTAAAGTCATAAGAAAAAACAAAGCTGGCTCAAGCCAGGGTTCAAACATACAGAAGCTAGATTTCTTGCATTAAAGAAAGTAGACAACTGCCTGCCACAAAACCACACAGTAAAAACTGTCAGTTTTAGAGAAAAGAATAAACTTTTTCCAGTTGTGTGCAACAACTGGCAGCTGGTAGTTTCAGCTGGGTAGGGTAATGTATCTGCAAGAACAGTCCTATAAGGATTAGGAATTCGTCACAAATGCATGGAGGCAACACATATGTACATCTTCACTTCTCATCATGAAAATCATTAATTTTACCTGTTTTACTGTTGAGTAATTCCATCCATTATTGGGATACAAGTAAAGTGGGAGGGTTGGTTTTTTTTTTTTGCTGTTTTGTATAATTTTATATGGTTAAAGCTGACTCTTGTTTACAGCTGTTGTTTTTACACAGTTACCAGGGTGCCTTCTGTGGACTATTAAACAAAACATACACTTCAGTGACTAACTTTTTTTAAAAAGAGAAATAATCAGGAGTTGCTAGGATCCTCAACATTGGCAGAGAGACAACATTTTAAGCAGAGGGCAGACTGTATCCAAGTTGAAAAATTCCCAAACTCATCACGTGTCAGGATATGTAGGGACAAACCTGCAGTGTGAAGTTTGCAAAGAGGGGGAGGCACAGGACAACGAAAAGCATGAATTGCTTCAGTGTAGAGATCAAAGGCTTATTTTTCCTGAGTAATTCTTAATAAGTGCAAAACTATTACTGTATAAATTAAATTCATTTTCAGCTATGTCAAGGTTTTAAGTGATGGGCCAAATGAGGTTATTGCCTTTCCTGCTAGTAATGTTAATACACGCACAAATTTTACATTAAAATATTTTATTACAATACAGACATTGGGCTCAAAATTAATACAAATTAAGATAAAATATTTACAAGTTAATGTGTACAGTGTAGCTGTTCGAACAGCATAAACAAGAGAACTTCTAAAAATCCATATTCCTTTAGTATGAGACAGCACCCCCCCAGCTTGTTCAAGAGGAACATGCATCAGTCAGCAAAGGCTTTCTGAAGAATGAGAGACTCTTTGGAATAATGTTTGTAAAGTTAAGGAAAAGAGTTTTTCCTTTCTAAAGAGAAAAATTTGGGAGAAAAAGAAGAAAGCAGCCTTACTTCATTCTGCTACTCTGTGCTATTCTTAGATCACTATCATTAGTTTTTTCCAAAACTTACAAACCTCAGGCAAACAAATGGATTTTTTTAGGAACTTGTTGTAATACTGCCACCAGATGCCTTTCAGATGCAATGAAAATAATCAAATGAGTTATGGAAGAGTTCAACCACTTTTTTTTAATAGAAAAGTCTTTACATACAATGATTCTTTCAACAAGAATATTTTTAATTGGTGTTTGAAACAGAAAAATATGGGCTCACTCTCACTTTTTTCCAAATGTTCTTTCTGCTGATCTACCACTCCTACACCATTATAAAATTAACCCAAGTCTCATCAGTAGTCACAAGGGATTTGTTATAAATACACGATCTATTCCTATAAATGTGCAGTTCATTTCTCTAGTTGCTGAGGGGTACTAAAAGCTTCATAAACATTAGCAGCAAAATCTTTCACTTGTTCCATCATCAACAGGTCCTGGAAGACATTTAAAAGAATAAATTTGCTTAAGCAAACACATCCACCACTATTCTGCGTTTGCTGCAATACATAGTCCATCATGAGAAAAACAGCTGGCACTCCCACAGAGATCTAACTCAAATTTCTTGCTTTAGAAAGGGTTATGGACAGAACTGCAAGCAGAACCAAGTCGAGAGACCTTTTTGTGCTTCTGCAGTTTAGCAGAGGGAAGAGGTTCTAGAAAAATAGTGTATTTTTGGAAGATACAAGCTTACAAAATGTTGAAGTTATGCCAACTGTTTTTACCTTTTTTTTTTTTTAAAGCCACTGAAATTAAACAGAATGAAGTACATTATTAGAAAGAAACATACAACATTCATTTCAAAATTTTACTTGGGATATTTTAAATAAGTAAGATTCTTACCTGAACAAAGTGACTGGGTGTTTCACTGCATACCGAATGGATCTGTCCATTTATTATTGGAATTATCTTGGCTAAAGGAAGACTGACACTGGAAAGACTAGAAAAAGAACAGAAAACATTGACCTAGACCTGCTCTGGCATTAGTAAAGCCACTAAACTGTGGTTATTACAATTCTAAATAATTACTACTTCAAAAGTAAGAGTTGAAAGACTGCAAACTAAAATGTACAGATCAAGTTTTTTTCCCTATGAAGTCTTTCACTTGATACAGAAAAGTACCAAGGCAAATTTCAGTTGGTGTTCCTGTTACACACAGTTTCATGCTTGCTTCTCATGCAGGAGAAACATGCTTTAGCCAGAGTATTTACATGCATGTGTATGCAAACAGGCACTGGAAGTGCCTGTCTACAATCTCATGCTATTTCAAACTCTAAACCAGGCTTAGGACAGACAGTGAAACTACAGCCTTTGGGATATTTTAACTGATGTATAGTATATATTTAAATAGAAAGATTACTCAGAGCCATCAGTTAATAAAACAAACAAGTAAAACCAGTTGTTATTCAAGGTTTTAATTTTAATATTTTAGAAATCGTATTTCAAGGATTTGAACTCAGCTTTTGGATTTGCAACGCTCTTACTGCACTGTTTAAAACAGAAGCTAACTTTAGAATAAAAGCTATTTTTTAAACAGTCTTCTAGGAAGAGACAGAAGGTTCTGAATGTTAACATCTTTTTTTCAGCATACCAACGAAGAACCTAAAGCTCTGTAGGTGCTTTGGCTACGTGTTATTTGGAGAATCGTGGTAGTGCCCACCTTCCTTAAGAACTACAGCAACTGGTAGTCAGAGTCTGGGGCATACAGAGCTTTTCTGCTAACTGTATGGGAACGCTATCTTTCTTGCGGCCTCACAGGGGACGTAGTGCAGTGCATCTCTCTAGTAGTCACCACCAGTGGGGTAAATCCTCCTTAGCTAGAAAGGCAGTCTGCTTGTACAGTCTTGGCAAAAAGCGGGAAGTATACATCTTCTGATTTCTACTGTTAGATCTGCAAGTAATGGTGGGAAAGATACCTCATGTGAATTCTAGCAACTTCATGGGTGAAGGGAGGAGACTCTATTTATTCTTGAAAAGCAAGAAACAGAATCCTTTCCAGCATGGTAACTTCAAGTACGCAGGAAAATCAATAGCCTTTTTTGGAATTCACTATGAACCCAAAGCATTATTGATATGAGAACCTCATATGAGAACCACAACAACAGAGAACATTTACCTATTTACAGAGCCATTCTGAGAGAGGTCCTGTTCAGTAGGTCTAAAAAACTCTGCCATATTGTCCAGCAGTCGACTGAATCCTCTATTTAAACACGTGCTCAAAACTGTACTGAAGTCTGGACTGGGGAGGGAGGAAAAAAAAGTTTGATGCCTTGGATTTATGTTTTCAAACTAAAAAACACTGCAAGCATTCAATGCTACCGATGTCCCTCCCATGAAGATGTATGACCCAGACGAAAGGCCATTAGCATAGCCACCTCAAGAAGGACCAGCTCCCCAGTAACTCCACAGCAAACCAATCAACAACCTACACTCTACCCTAAGGTTACTAAAACCAGATAAATCTAAAGCATTCCTCACTTCTCTATTTCTTCCTAAGTAGTAACATAGGAGGGACTTATCCTTAAAATGTCCCAGCTCTCTAGCAGCTCAATTGTAAGAATAGTTTGGCATTTGGCTCAATTCACTCGTGTTCAGTGTTTATTATAGAAACGTCACTGCAGTAGCTCTGGTAGAAGGATGCATGCAACCACTCTCAAAGCCATGCATTAAAAATCAATTCTGATAAGCCAACACTGCTGTTCATTTTATCACAGCAAGTAAATCCAATAAAATTACTCTCAATTTACTCTGCTTTAGCAGAAGAGAAGTACTCCTCTGTTCCTGCGTAACTACAGAAAAGGTGAGGAAGAGATAAGGGGGTCTGACTGGGAAGCACATCCTGGTCATCTTGTTAAGGCAGGATTATTTCTTATAAATGAGTTTCAGAGCTCTCAAATTTTGAAAATCCTAGCCTACAATTAGTGAATATAAAAATCTAATGAAGCAGAGTGGTCACATTTCGCAAATGAAAGTTCACAGCTTTTTCTATGAAAGTAATTGTCTTACTTAAACAATAGTTGTGAGGAGGACTTTGCTATGAATACAGGATATTTCTCTATACCTTTCTAGCATATCTCTAGTTTCATTAAGTAATTTAATTGTAGCAATGTCTCTTTCTGTGAGTCCACAGGCCTAGAAAAAGCAAAGACAGGCACTATTTAGTAAGAAACCAATTTGCAACCGTGAGATTAGAAAGAAGAGTTTTGTACCACAGAATTAAGTAAAGATGTATAAGTCAAATCTATTTGAAAAAGAAGATTTATGTTCATAAATCAGATTCTTAGTAATTTGTGTTCTGATTTTCCTTTGAAATGCTCACTGTAGGATTTTTTTTTTTTAACAAAAAACAGTATTAGCTGGAAATACCAGACTAATTGAGCAAAGTATTTTTTCCACTTCTGACCTCCAAAACTGAAATAAACCCTCCCTATCAGCTTAAGTTAAAGAGATAAGCGCATGTAGTCACACACTGAAGCCTAGGTTTCTTCTTTATACTAGTATAATATCAAGTTAAGAATGAGTTTTCTCCAACCTGTGGTGTGGATGGAGACAAACACCTTTAGAAATGTAGGAAATTACTTTAATGTTACAACTAACATTAAATACACCTTTCTCTCAACTGCTGTTCATTTCCCAGCCCAAAGCAACAAAGGACTCCAGCACACCATCACCTCCTCGTGCATCAGCCAAGATGCTACAAATGTCCATGATCTTTGCTGGTACACAAGTGCAAGGCAATACAATTCAGCTCAGGGCTGAGTGAAGCTGCACTGTGTTACAGCATATGTCATAGTCTAAAAGCAGTAATTGGGCTCTGTTTCTGAGCTCAAAGCTGACATTCTGAGGATGACATTTGTTTTCAAACAAATCTGAAGAAAGTACAACTTTACTTTGCATAGATTAAAGAGATAAGGACACTTGCTTTATGAAGGAAGAGGCACTGCCATTTATTAAAGATACAGATACCATGGTACAGCTAGAGGACTGTTAAGCACCCTTCCCTCCCCAAAACAAATGCACAAAAAATGCAGAATGAAAAAAGGTAGATGAAAAGAAATTGAAACAAGTACCTGGGTAGCCAAGGGGTTTTCTTCATCTGGCATCAGATAATGACATAAAGGAGAGTAAGATGCCATCTGATCTGAATCTTTATGTTCCACTACTTTCCTGATATCTTTAAGTTTCTGTTCCAGCTCCAGAAGAGATAGGGTGTGCTTAAGGGAAATACTGGAAAGGAAAAAGACTACAGTGTTGGTTGCAAAATGAATAATGATGCTTTGTTCTCCTACCAGTAACATGTTCACAAGTAACAGGATCACAATCTGCTATATTGGTTTGCACTGGCAGATGTAGCCTGCTATAATAGAAAAGTTGGTTTGGAAAAAGTCAATTCACCTTCCTTTTTTTTTTTTAATTCCAATAAAACTCATTGTTTTGGGAACAGTCATCACGATAAAACTTAAAAGCTAACCACAGAGAAATATAGACTCTTACCTTCCAAAAACTTTATGCACAGCTTGTTTAACAATAGTTATCAACTCAGTCAGTCCTAGAAGGAGAAGTGTGTCAAAATTATTCTAATGATTTTCTCAAGTCTAGAAAAAAGTAGAATTTTATAAAGTGTAGTTAGCTCATAATAGGGACCATACCATCTCCTAAAAGGTGCTGAATACTTGATAAATATTGCTGTTGAACTTCAGGGGGAGCTAGTGGTGTCTAGGGGAAAAAGAAAAACCAAACAACAGTTGTGTGACATGTCAACAGTAGAGAACAATGCAAAAATCACTTCAAACCGGTTGCAACCGATTTCCTTAATCTTTATAACACACTGCAGCAGATGGATTCCCCCATTCTCATGCACCTCTGTAGCTCATGACCCTCTTCCTGCCATCAACCCATGGATCTTTCCTAAGTCCTCTGGCATTCTTCTCTTCAATACTATACAGATCTCTCTTCTGTCTTCAGTGGCACAGAAACATCTTTTACTTTTCATTCATATATAGGAAAGTCTCTTAAACTGTGCCACTGAAGACAGGAGAGAGATCTGTATTTTATGTTGGTGTTTAGAGCTGAAGTAATCTTCTTCAAGCAATACAAATGCAGACAAAAGGTATTCTTCAATATTGCTAGTACTTCATTAAGCAACAGTATTACTGAATCATCCAAATTTAGAGGCTATTAAAACACATCAATATACATTACTTTCAGTAATGCTTCCACATCTCCCACTCCTTATAAGAACTCTTGGTTTCATTCTAGTACTCCTAAACTATGCCCTTTTTATCTCTCACTAAATAATCCTTTCAATTCCAAGGAAAGCAAGTTCTACCTTTGAAACAAAGCAAAACAACAAAACAAAAAACCCCAAAACTTACTGTGCCGTTTTTGCAGAGTGCAGCATTATCTAGGTAGATGTAGCCGCCAATAATATTTAACTGGACTCGCAAAAGAACTACTAGCATACAGGTACTATATACAGCTACAATGCTTCTTGTAAAACCTTGAAAAGAGACAACAAAATAACTTCAAATTCAAAGAAATAAGGGTGAGTCAAGGAGGGAGAGTGCTCTCCAAAACTCAGGAAGTGCTGATGATTTTTAAATGCAGGGTCACATTTCTCTCACTGGTTGTCGTAATACACGTTTTCACAACACATACCCAAGATGGTCAGGAGTCTAATATGTGTTGGATCTACATCTAAAGTGTCCCATTTGAAGTCCTATATTCATATCATTTTGCATGTTACACAAGTTATTTTGGAAAAAAAGAAAATTATAGAAAGTTGCTCCAGAAGGAAAATGGATGTACTGTCAAATTACTTTCTTCATTAGGGAAATACACACAGTATGTTAGCCCTCATCATGCAGTTAAGACACAGAAGGCATAACAGCAGCTTGGGGAGGGGGGCGGGGAAAGCAGCTACCTAAAGCAGAGGCAGCTAATATCTAAAGAAAGAAAATGAAAACGAGCACCAGCTACCAGCCACTAGGCAACAGAGGATGTGTGGAAGAAGGGACATGAGAAGTCGACATGAATAAATATGGATGAATGCTGAGTAGCAAGGACATGGGAAGAAAGGAGCTGGATCAAAAGCAGGACCTGTGTAGGTGTTGTGAAAAGGATAAACAAAACCGAAAGGAAGGAAAGACAAAATCAGGAAGGTGGTAGGGATAACAAATGGTACCAAGGAATCAAAAGTAGTAAAACCAAGTCTCAGTAGTACTCACTACATAATTATCTGACTTCACTGTTTTTCTTTCCCTTCCACTGCTTCCATCAGCCAATAAATAAGATGATGAACCAAAGGGTTCATAACCACTGCTATGGTGGTTATCTCCAACAGGCTTGAAAAGAGCAAAGTGCTGGCCATGTAAGGGTTGGCCTACATTTCTGATTGATGTTTTCTGTTAGGTCCAGCCTAGAACTTTCTGAAAAAACAGTCTGATTTTTCTGTGATGGCACAGAAAGTTCTCACAAAGTCTTCTTGAGCAGGGTAACATAAGGCCAATAAAATTCTTCACCTTTGTCTCTGAGCTTCTAACTTCCCTTGGGGCTACAAAAAATTCCTTCATGAGGAACTTGGGCGGGGCGGGGGGGGGGGGGGGGGGGGGGCAGGGAGGAGGTTTGCCATGTAGTGTGTTACACTATCTTCATATCTACTGAAAAAACAGCCCAGCGTAAAGCGTGCATTTTAAAGGGTGTGAAAGACATTTTAAATTTATGGTAAATATTATGCACATGGAATCTTTCATTTCCACTTACTTATTATCTTTAAATCCTCCCATATTTCTAACTTGTTTGCTGGCCTGTGGAAAAAATAAATGGAAATATTAAACATTAAAAAGTATATTTTCCTTGGAAATTAATAAATTTGTTAAATGAAATAGTAGTGCTCTAAGGTGAGCTCATTTAGCTACTATAATTATTCAGATCAGATTCATGTCTACCTTGATTTGCCTCATTCAAGAAAGCAGTATATGAACAATACACTATGAAGTCACAGAAAAGATATTCAAACTTTAATGTATAAATGTAGTATTTAATGATGTCAATTATACACTTATATTATCAATTTTGAGTTACTACGCTAAGCAGTCAGAAAAAGCCCACTGGCAGTACAAAGTGCTCTCTTCCGGGGCCTTGATCCTGTATATACTTAACACAGACCTCAGTTCAGTAGGGCTTCCTGGATCTACCTGTGCGTAATAAGCGCAGGATCAGAATTTCTATATCCTACTTTCTTGCAAGATTTACCATTGCCTGACTTGGTTTTAAAGTTCAGATTTGATCATCAAGAAACAAAGAGATCATGACCATTTGTGGAAAAGAAGTCTTGTGCCATCCACACAAATGCAAGTTGATCTTTTTTCTTTTGTTGAGGTGTGTTTACTTTTTTGACCTGACCAATTCCTAAAATTTTATGTGTTCTGTAGTCAAAAGAGCAAGGCTGTAGATTGCACAGAGACACCTGAACTGCCTAAGGTACACTGCATATTTATAACTACTATCCAGAGGTAATGTTAGCAACATAGCAGCAGTAGCAGAGATAAGAGCAAGCTAACCATCCAAAAAGTTTCATTGGCCATTCTCGCCTGTTAAGCGCTGTCAGTAAAGAATGGCTACTCTACTATGGAAGAAATAATTTGTGAAAGTCACTCAGAGAAACATCTGGTAATTTCTTAGGATCAGAATTAACACTTAAACATTTAGGGCAGATAGTTCAGATTAACCTATGCTTAGACTTTACAGTAACATAGTTTATAAAAAATAGTATACTTTTCACCAGAAATCATTTCTCTTTACAGGCACAATTAACCATTAAGGAATGTTTTCATCTGTCTGGAACAAACACATGCACTTTGGCATTAGTTTGACCATGATATCACTTACATAAACAATGAATTTTTAAGCTCACCACTATCGAATAATGCAAATGAACTGATATAATATACTATTAAGTCTGCAACTCCAAAAAGTAAAGAGACAGCTTAAAGAAAGGATAGCTGGAAGAGATACAAAGATCCATGGCACATTCAAAAACAGTTTGCATACTTCTCTTTTTGCAAGCTAAATCAACAGTGTTAAAAGCTATTCTAAAGCAAAACAAAGGAAAGACCGTTAAAAAAAATACAGTAATATTTCTATAGATAAAACATGTAACAGGACTCAAACCCACATTTGTTACTTACGAGTGGTAAGTTTTCCATGCCAACCAAAGAGAGAAAGAGAAGCCAATACATCAACACCAGCCAACTACATTTGCACCTATTATGTCAAAACATTTTCTAGAGCTCATGCTTACAAAGTTTCTCCTCACAACATAAGGCAACAGCCAGGTAACAGTTTAAGTCTGCAAGTATTAAGCCTAACAGTGGAAATGGACTTTTCAGTCTTCATCTGCTGCAATTTACTAAGACTCAGCTGCTACTCAAAACTCAACTTCTATTTCACATTTATTTATTTGGAAAACCATTATCTGCTATGGAAGCAAAAAGCAATGCAAGCAACAACAACACCAACACCCCCCCCCCCCCCCCCCCCAAAACAGGTTTGGAATAAAGCTAAGTGCTGAATAGGAGGGAGGTACACAACACCTGCAAGGCTACAGCAGCAGGTACTTCACCTCATCTCATTCAATCACATTGTCTTTGAAAAGAGGAGGACAGAGCAAGAACGTCTGTGGTCTTGCGTGCCGCTCCCTCTTTAAAAGTTTTTCTGGAAGGCTGAAGACTCAGCCTGCTCACACCCCTAACCTACCACTGGCTACCCCAAATTACTAAAACAATGTAAAAAGGTTTCAAATTTAAGTGAATGGATTTTAAGTTAAAGGAGTTTACCTAAGCCGTAACATGGTCTGTAACATATGATAACATAGATCCGTAACACGTTAAGCCACAATACAGATGATGGGAGAAAAAGACTACATCTTCAGGGACTTTTAGAAAGGTAAATCTCCACATCTACTCTTTTGTATATTCAACAACAACGGTACTCAAAGGTCCGGAGACGTTTGATAACTCTTTGCAAATGGAAGCGGAAAGAAAAATCTATACCTCCATGCATAGCACAAGAATGCAGAGCTTCTTCAAAGACTCACTTCAAAGCGGAATGAGCCCTGACAGCTCATTCCATGATCTGTGCCTTTCCAACCCCTTCTCTACCTTTTCAGTTCAAAGAGTTCAAGCATCTAGTTAAAAATTCCTCAGCATAAGTCTAAAAAGGAGGCATTAAGACACAAACTCCACTGTAGGATACACTCTAAATGGACATCCACGCTTACAGGATATTGCATGTAACCAGCATTTTAAAAACTATTTATTTTCAGAAATGCGTAACAGTAGTACCAGAAAGTCTCATCTCTATTTTCACTGGGATTACTGGAATTCAGAAGTGTGCCACCATACCTGTAAACTCTTTCAACTAGTCAAACAAGTTAGGGACACCAGATACATTTTGATAAAAGAATGCATGCTACAGAGAACAAACTAAGGCGTTATATGTCTTCACCATTGAACAAAGGATTACAGGCATTTGGAGACTATTTTGCTGCACAGTCCAGAAGACAAATATGGTGATCCACAAGATCTCTTGTTCATTCAGGTTAAATTTTCACTGAGTAAAACTCTTATTATGACATATATATTAAATATTCCACTAAAATTAACTTTTCCTAATTTCTTATTGTTTGGGGTAAATAATATGCAATTACAGTTATAAATTCACAGATAATCTGTTATAAAAATATCGTTCAGGCTGTAATTCCCACTTCAAATATCACATTCTCTTGCCTTGTTGTGGGAATTTTTTGACTGAAAGATGACAATGACTGGATAGGTAATCTATTAAACACTGGTCAGCAAAAGTTACAGCTATATAAATAAGCTAGTGGGAGGTAAACTAGAAAGGCAGTCTAGAGTGAGTCAAAAACCCTGTGTTAACTGCCTACATAACACTTTTACTCTGTGCCAAATGCCAAGCAGCTTACTCTACTTAAGGTGTGCTATTATGCACTTTATGCATTTAAAAATATGCTATTTGTTCCTGCAGTTATAAGGAAACCAAAGGTGTTTTCTGACAGGGAGGCATTCCTCTTAATGTATGACATGCCCCTATTTGTTCTACTTCAAAAAGAAAAAAAAAATATTTCTCATAGCTTACATCCATTTGCAATCTCATCTTTGATACTTTCCACTACTATTCACAGCTGACCTTGATAAGATTACATAAACATTTTTACAAACACAACATCAACAACTCAGTGAAGATACTCTCTCTGACCTGTTTAAGAGAGGACTAGATCCTGTAAGTACTGTATCTGCCTATCTTCTAAGCACTTCAACAAAAACCATGGCTCTCATTACAGCATCTTAAAGGAACTATTATTTCTTGTAATGTTTGGAAAATGCCAGCCATATCTATCAAAAGACATCTAACAGGAAACAAAATATTTACATAGTAATTTCAATATACTTTAAGACTAGTGACTCAATGGGACACAGAACCAAAATCCTGCACGCTCTCTACATTATAAATACATAATTTGAAAAAAAAAAAAAAAACCCAAAACCCCAAATCCTTCTCTTGTGATCAAAACAAGTGATCTTTAACACAATTAACAAAATAGTCTTACCTATTTTTAAGGAGAGATGTGAGACTCTCAGAATTTAATTGATGCATTAAGGCATCCCTCAATGTTGGAAGCATTGACAGCACTGTTATTAAAAGAAAAAAAAAGAAAACCAAAAAAAGGGTTAACATCAAAAAATCATCATAAACCTACCCCCAGCTCTCACTCAATTGCTGCTATACAATGTAAATCCCATCATTCAACAGGCAAAGCTGGGAGGACAAACAAAACAGGAAATCCTGGGGGTACTCAGAAGTGCAATTACCTGCGTGCTTCTTATGAGCTTGGGCACAATGCTGCCCTTACGTGGCTACATGTCTTTGTTGGCTCTAGCTGCAGATGTGTACTCACATCCTGCACATCTGCATATACATGCCTTCAACTTCCCAGAAGAAAATCTGGTGAAAATCTACACTGCTGCACTTCTCCAAATGAGAAGAAAAAGATGTGAGATTTGTTTTTTTCCCCAACAAGAGGATCAGAGAAAGGTCCATTTTAAACAAAAGAAAGCTGCGGGGAAAAAAATCCTTTACTTTCAGAATATTCAATGTCCAATCTGCTGTTATATGATGGGAACAGGAGGTACTTGTACAACAAAGGGCAAAGAAAAATGTAGTCCTTGCAGTAAACTCAATCCCAGCACTACAAGGTGGAAAAGATGAAAATGAAATACCAGGGTATTTCATGTCAGGGTAAACACAGTGCACAGAAAGCATTTGCAGCCACCCAAGAAGCCATTATTACAAATTTCAACAGCAGAAAAAAATACTGCCCAATTTGTTTTATAGAAATAGTTTTGAATGGCCTGTATTTACAAGAATAACAAGGTTTTCGTTAAACTCTACCCTACCATCTCCTCTCCAAAAATCCAACAACCAGCGCTGCAATATAAATACCTTCACTTTTTGCTCCCCAGCTAGTCAGGTACCTTTGCACTGTTAAAATGCAATGGGCTAATGGGCTGACATGCTTCTTATATATAATAAAAAATAAAAATTACCCACCAAGCTCTCTGTGTATCTTACTAACAAAGTGCTATAATGAATAAAGTAATCCTGCCGTAAATTCAGTATTGTTTGAATATAGGTGCTGTTTCATACCTCAGTACCACATGAAGTTTAGGGCAATACACAAGGGGTCTTGAAGTAACAAAAAAATTGTAACCTGTATGTATATTTGTATGCATTATAGATGGATATATTCAAACCCAGGGTTAAGATGACCCCTAGAAATCCCTTTGAGCCTCTGTTCTTCAGACTCTGTTTTTATTATGCAAAGTGACTCTATTTATGCACTAGTATTTAATTAAGGTTTTGAATTCACCTACATTTCTTCTTATTCTTCCCCTCTGTCAATATGTACTATAAATCCCCAAACAATTCCCCCTATCAAGAACAGCAGCTATTCCCTTATCTTACCTGTCATATTGCACGTCCTCTGATTACTTTCAAAATGATACTGCCTTCGTGCTTGGGCAATGTATTCAGCTGCCTCTCGTTCTTGGATTTCTCTGATTTTCTTCTGCCCATATTTTCCCAGTAAATAGACTCCTACAGAGAGATTTTCATATTACAAGCTGCTTTAAAAATTTGAGGAAGGCCCCTTCAGCCCCTTTCTTTGATTTTAAACCATAAGGGTGCATAGTGACTTTTTTGGGATACGTGGGTCTTGCGTATTTTAATACTGATTGACAAAGTAATACTCAGAAATAACATTTTCAAAATAAATTAAAACGTCAAGGGTAATGACTTGAATCAGTATAAGAAACTTTCCTGAGAAGAGATTTCTTGCCTTTCAAAGAAGGCATTTTTGGTACTACTGCAACATGAACAACTAGTACTGAAGAGACTGAAGCAAATATTGGGAAGAGAAAAAAATGTAGGGTAACAAAAACAAAGAATAGAGAAAAGAAACTGAAATGCACAGGGTCTGGAGATAGATGAAAATTTAAATTTTTTACAAGTATCTTTCTAAAATTAGCAGAAGTTAGAGCTAAAACTCAAGTCTTAAAAATCACAGAAGAGAAAAATGTTACAGACTAACACTTCCTTCATTTGGTCCTGCAACTTGTCTGTAGGGAGAACCTTAGCTTCAGTGGGGCTTGACTGTGGCCCTCTTATTTCTTACCATGCCTGGTTCCTAATCTCCAGCCCCACACTTCTCCTACCATGGAGGATCTGATCATCCCTCATCCCCCTCACTATGAATCTCCGTTTCCACAAAGACCCGCCAAAAATTTTTGCTCTACATTTCCTCCTCTCCCAACATACATTCCTTTGAAGTTTTCCTCAGCTGCTCTTCCCACACCACCAGGCATTCAGAGATCCCTCCAGGCTGCCCACAGCCCTCTTCTATCTTTCCTCATCTCCATCCCCCTTTCTAAGCCGTTCCTCAAGATACCACTACGTCTTCTATACTTATCCTCAGCACCTTTGCCCACTGCAAGCTGCTTTGCCTGAATTTCCCCCCCTCCACCCAGGGCTTCTCACACCACCTCCTGTGTATCAAGTTCATTTGCTGCCTCCTGTATGCACTGATAGCAGCATTTACCTATTTAGGTGCATAACAAGCTCTTCCCATGTTCTCTCATGAAAGAATGGGGGTGGACTGTGGGGAAAAGGGAGAGATAAGGGAGGAACAAACCCAAACAGAAGAGACTAGTGTACAAGCTGATCATCTTCTGTCCACTGGGGAGCAATCCCCCAAGTACTGAAACTCCTCTAACAGACTGTCAGCTCATCAAGTCAATAATGGTACACAGAAGAAATCCGAATATGAAATCAAGTCTTTATTTTTTTCCACCAAGCACTTTCAAAAGTCATAAACACAGAGCTACAAAGTCTTCTTCAAAATTCAATTTTCACATTTCTAAGTTAATATCTGAATGAATGAGGCATTTAACAGTTGCTGAACGCTGAAAGTTTTAAAACTACTTTTATAAGCCCAATCCACGAAAACTAAAAAAAAACCCAAACTCTCCAAGATTTTGAATTCAGCTATATTTTTTAAACAATTAAAACCTTTCAATACATTCTCCAAAACTACCAGCAGCATTTCAAAAGGCTTGTCAACTTTGTGCCCCAATATTCATGGCTCAAAAAAAATCCGGCTATTCGTATCGGCCTTATGTTGCCTAATAGGCAACTACAAGCTGCACTAGTTTGGAAAAACCACAACCACTTCCATTTATTTCTCAAAAGCCTCATAAAATAAAAATGGGGAAGTCAGTCTCTCTTGCTTCACCCTTTAGGCAGAGTAAGCATTTGCCATGTGAAAGATTCACCCCATTAGATGCAAACTTTAATATTATGGTTCTATATACATAAAATGCAATTTTACCACTGTAAATTGTTAACCAAAATGAGACTTCATAATAACAATTGGATTATGTTTCTCTAAAAAATTATCCATTTCTGCCAAGAATATGTATTTAGAACGCAACTGTCAGGGTACTGTTTGGTTTTGGGGCTTTTTTTTTTCAGCTAACATACTGAAACTGCAACAGCTTTTTTTAGTATTAGCAAATAATTTTTGCACACAAGATTTTTCCAATCATTTTATCCCATCACATTTTTCACATTACATTCACAGTCATTTGTCCAAATGACTACTTTTGTTTATTTCTCTCCCCCAAAATAAATGCTTTAACTCCGGGTTTTCTGTCAGAAAAGTCTCCTAAGTATAAAAAAAACCCCTCTTCCTGCAGGTTGCACAGGATACAGGAAGACATGCAAACAATTCAAGAAGAATCATGTGCGTGCCCTTGAGTGATATGCTGGAGCAGCACCTTTATAATTAAGACCGAGACACCTAATTGCCTAATACTCGATTGTTAAAGCTGTGTGATTATTCTGTACTAAGAACTGCTGTGCCCCGTGAGGGTCCAAAGTTGCATTAGCAGTCATCCAGATTTAACAAGGACTTTCCAGAAAAAACACTTGTCTTAAATGATGCAACAGCAGCTACTAATAGTCTTCTCTCTCCCCACCCCTCCCCTGAACTAAGCCATAACTTTGACCCATCACTAACAGATGTTATTTACTCCAGTATCACCTTCATCTTTGGAAATGCAATGCGATAGAAGTTAGCCAAAGTAAAAGTTACACCACCCACACAGCTTAAGCAAAACCAATGAACAACAAAAACGTTTTGATGGCAACAGCAGACTGCCTCTGTTACTAACTTCATGGCCTGTAAGTGCCTCTAAGTCGCCTGGAGGACACAGCACTGCACTTGGGAAATCCGAGCCTTGCTCGTGACAATGAGCTTGCGACAATGAACTTCTGCCCACCTGTCCCTCCACGCGGCATCAGAGCCTCTGCAAGTCTCCAGCTTATGGGACATTTCAAGGAGCTGCCAGCCTGGGAGTTGGTCTGCATGTGTTCACCTACTACTTTATATGTGTTCGCATATTACTTCAGAACTACCGTGTGTATCTATATTGATACATGTAGTATTAATTCAGAAGACTTGAAAATAACACAGACTTCTTAGAAGTCCAGGCTGAATGCATCATATGGAAATGCTGTCATCTGGAGTTGGAAGCAGGACCAGAGAAAGCCGCATCCCAAGAACTGCCATAACGTCAAGTCAGCTAACATAACTGTAAGAAACTAAACTGACATTTTGAAAGTATCTGTTGTTATAAACAAAGTGGATACCAACTTTTTACAACAGCTAATTTTACCTCTCAGAGCCTTCAGGTACAGGAACCTCAGTAAGGATCTTGAACTACAATTCATACTGCTTTAAAACTGATCTACAAAGTGAAATGTATTTACATTTGTATTGGCTGTCTGTGCTGGTTTTGGCTGGGGTAGAGTTAATTTTCTTCACAGTAGCTACTATGGGACTATGTTTTGGATTTGTGCTGTAGACAGTGTAGGTAATACAGGGATGTTTTAGTTACTGCTGAGCAGTGCTTAGACAGAGCCAAGGCCTTTTCTGCTTCTCACCCCACCCCACCAGTGAGTAGGCTGGGGGTGCACAAGAAGCTGGGAGGGGACACAGCTGGGACAGCTGACCCCAAGTGACCAAAGGGATATCCCGTACCACAGGATGTCATGCTCAGTAATAAAACTAGGGGGAAGTTGGTGGGGGGGCCGCTGCTTAGGGACTGGCTGGGCATCCATCAGTTGGTGGTGAGCAACTGTTTTCATCTGCATCACTTGTCTTTCTTGGTCCGTGTCGTGTGTGTGTGTCCTCCCCCCCCCCCCCCCCCCCGTTATCTTCCCCCCTCTTTTCTTTACAATTCTTATTATAACTTTTTTTTAAACTGCTTTTATGTCAACCTGCAAGTTTTCTCACTTTTACCCTTCTGGTTCACTCCCCCATCTCACCGGGGCAGCGGAGGAGGTCGGAGTGAGTGAGCAGCTGTGTGGTGCTTAGCTGCCAGCCCAGGTTAAATCACGACACTGTCCTACAACACTGGGAATACCTGTGGTCTACAGTACCCATACCCTGTGGAAGCTACACTGATTCATCTGTTAACAGTCAATCAAGATAAATATGCTCTAATGTCTCTATAGCCCTCTTTGGCTGTAGCATTGTACAGTCTCTTCGCATCTAAATGTAAGTAATGGAAGTAGCTTACAAAATCTGCAGGCTCTTCCATATTCGTGCCAGTGGTCTCAAACAGGTAGGGTATTTCTCACATCATGTTAAGTTATGGCTTACCTCTCCCTCAGCCCTTTCCTTTCTTCACAAGTGGAACAAAGAGATAGGTAGAAGGGTGCGATTGGTAATTAGGAGGCATCAAGTTTTCAGGAAACCTCTTTACAACCCTATGTAACCTTCACCCTCACTGCCATACTTCCCTCACAAAAAAAAAAAGGAAAAATTTTCAGTTTTAAGAATTTCACTATGGAGAAATTGTGCTGACACACAGAAGCCTGCATCCTTCCAGAACACCAACAGCTCTGTAAGCTGTGGTTTGTCCTTATGTACAAGCAAGCCATGTATCAACTGACATACAACTGTCCCATTATGGTTGAAAACCGTATTTTAAATAAAAAGGCACTAAAGCCTTATTCTCTTGGCACCACAGAGTACCACCAAAACCTATTTAACATCCCTGCACTCACCCATGAACCAAGACAACTTTCTTTGCTAAGCAGACAGACTTCTGAACTGAAATGCTCTTTCCGCAAGCTGAAAGTTGCAACAGACGAAATTGAGCAATAATTCATTCACCACTGAAATCAGAACCATACATTGCAGACACACCCCAAACTTGCTCTTCCACTGCAGTGAGAGAATTTCAACAGTGACTCGTTTTGTAATATCCATTGAAACCTGCCCTGAACACTAAGCACTGAGGTAGAAACCACTTTAAGGTAAATCTACCTATCCAATAAGAACAAGTGAACACAACACATCCTTGCAGCTCTGTCACACTAGCTCTCTCTCTACTTTAAATATTTCTAGTGGGTTTGATACCAGAGCACTAGATTTTGCTTGCTTAAAGAGATTTAAATCTTTTTAGTATGCAATTTACTTTTCATTGCTAAAAGAACAGACTTAAGAAAGGGTTTGTACAGGGTTTTTGCTAAGTTGAGGTCTTCTCAACCCTGCTCTATGGTTAAGTGAAAATTACACTTATCTCAGTTGCTTTTCCCTCAATTTGAGCTCTTATTTTTTGAGTTTTGTATCTTCATAAGCAGAAAAATCTGCTGCAATGTTGGGATTGACAGAAACTACACTAAGAATGACAGCCACTGATAATGCACGAGGAAGCCATCTCAGTAAACAGAGGAAAGGCTACTACCAACGAACTCAGATTTTGGTGCAATAATTTTTCAGTAACGCAACGCTGATACAACATTGTATCACTAATAATGTCATGACTCTTCTGTACTGTCTAACAAAACATTAAATATTCACATTAATCTCTGACCATGTGCCAGTTAAAGACTTAAAATCATTAAACCCCAAATGATGTCCCATTTTCCTTGTTACATCCTCCTTCCCAGAAAATGCATCTACAGCTCTTAAAAAACCACAAACACCACAGAGATGTAGATCCCAGTCTACATTAAATCAGCAGATTTGGATGCTCTTCTTAAACCATTCAGCCACTTCCAAACATTCTGTCTTCAAGTAAAAGCAGCGATGTAAAGTTGCTTTCTACCTTTCAATGTTAGGCAGTATTTTTTTGGAGGAGAGTCCATTGTGGATCTCAGAGTTCTGATTTATTGGTAGTGGCATTACCATAGCCCCTGGAGTTATTTTAAGGTCTGAGCCAACACTAATATGTAGATGGCCAAAGCACTCAAGATTCAGCTGCTGTACAACTGTAGTGCAGCACTCTGCAGTAAATCCCTCCCCATCTCCCAGGCTGTCCTAAAATACCATGGTGCAAGTTGCAGCTGGTGGCAGCTAATGATGTTCTCCTGCGTGTGGATGCCCTGATTAACTACAGAGTCTCAAATAAAAAATAAAAAAAACCCACAATTCACTACAGAGTCCTCAAATGCAATATGGCCTGAGGAAACAGGTAGACAGGTAAGTACCTTAATCCATGCTGCAGGCAATGACAGCATAGTTCAGTATTTTCAGTCAGAAGTTGAAATGCTTGTTACAAGAGGAACATCTTGGGTTTTTCTGGATTGGTCATAGTTTAAATGACTTTATGTTAGTCCCTGATTATTTTTTAAGTGTACCTCATCCAGTCAGTAGCATTTTAGTCAAAGTGACACTGAACTGTACATAAACAGCACCAATCATAAGGAAAAAGCTGAAAACTCAGTCATATTAGGATGGTTTGCAGGCTGGCAGAGGGCTGTTTATACATGATGAATTTGGGATTTCAGGCTATGAGGGCTACCAAGAGCCACAACCTCCCCGACATCTGCTTTCCCCCTTGGACATTGATCCACGTTTACTAGCTGAAACTGGGAAAACTGACGTTTTTACTATTCCCATTTGTCCACCCACCACTCTCACAAAGACAGCTTAAGGGGAGGGGGAACAGCTTACAGGTTACAGCTTGGTATATTAAAGTAAATCTGTTTATTTAAGATGGTGGGCTGTAAGTATGGTGGCTCAGAAACTGGTAGACATTACATTCTGCTCTACTTGCAGAGTCAGAAAACCTGCAGGTGAAGGGGTAAACTGGAGAAACGGTCTGACAAGTACTTCAGGAACCACCGTCTAACCTATTTTTGTGTATTAATCGGCACTCTTTGGAAAAAACACAGAAGGAGTTCAAGCTGAAAGGATGCAGAGGACACAACAACCAAGGCAAGTCAGAAGTACATACAATTCACCTTCACAAGAGACCTCACCTGAACATGAGACAAAATGTAGTGCAAAAACTCTGAAGCCCTCAGAATATTTAACTGTTCAGGCAAGTTCCAGTAGGTATGAACAAATACAAACCTTCCTTAGCAACTCTGTAATATTTAATTCTGTGTCATTTGCATAAGATGTACTTACATCTCATGACTGAGCGTGCAATGACATGGCTGTACCTTTTGAGGAGTATCTAAACTCCAGCTGCACAGATATGCACTTTATTATTAAACAGAGAAATAGAACCAAGGTGTTCCTTTAAATCCAATTCTGGCTAAAAATAAGCCTATAATAACTCCAAGGAAAGGAGGTGCTTACCAGACCATAACCACCCTACAGGTTAGACGAGAGCCTTAAGGGAGAAAGAACGGCTTGCATAATTAATATAAATCCTCCTCTCCTGTAAAGTTTTGTGTCCGCAGTTGGTTTACACTTGACAATTCACCTCAATGCACAAGTCACTTTTAAAAGTACAGGCTTTCAGCCTCCATCCTAAAAGTAATAATACAAACGCCACCCTCGCTTTGCACTGTTAAATGTCATTCCAAACCAACACAAACGCCCGCCGTAACAACACCCAGGCAACGCGAATCCCTGTGTTTCGGGACTTACGGGACGACGTGCAGATTCTTCCTCCCTGCCGATGAGAAAAATCCTCCCGCCACCCGAGCTCTCCCAAAGGCGGCCCGTGGCGCCTTTCGGTGTCACCAGCGAGGCGAGGGGCCGCTCCACGCCACCGCGGAGCTCCCTGCGCAACAGCCCGCCGCGGCGGCCACGCAGGGACGAGGCCAGCCGGGCCCAAGGCACCGCCGGGCCGGGGCGGGCCGGCACCGGGCTCGCCCGGCGGCAGAGCAGCTTTCCTGCCAGCGGGGAACCCGCCTGACCAGCGGGGGCTCGTCGGGCTCCGCGGCCGAGCGCCGCCTCTGAGGGGGCCGCCCCGGCGGGAACCGGCAGCGCTTCAGGGGGAGCGGGGAGGCCCCGCGGCCGGCTCCGCGCCGAGCCCTGCTACCGCCCGCCGCCGCCCCTCAGCCCGGCTGCCGGGCACTCACCGCCGAGGAAGGTGCCGAGGGCGAGGCACTTCTTCTTGTGCCGCTTGAGGAAACTCCAGAGGGACCGGAGCATCCTGCGCGCCCGGCCGGGCCCTCGCCTCCCCGCGTCGGCGGAAGGGGCGGTGGCAGCGGCGCCGCCCGCGGAGCCTCGCCGCCCGGCCCCCCGGAAACAGCGCCCGTGCTCCGCCGGTGCCGGCCATGGAGGAGGCGGAGGAGGCGGCGGCAGTGGCCTGGATGGACCAGGCCCTCGACGCGGTCAGTGCGGGCGGGGGTCGGGGCGCGCCCGCCGCCTCCCCGGCCGTGAGGGGTGCGGGCGGCCGGCCGGGCTCCGCTCCCCCGCCGGGGGAAGCCTCGGCGGAGGCCTGAGGGGAGCGGGGAGCCCGGGGGCGGACGGGCGGGCCTCCGCCTCCCTCACGGCAGCGCCGCGGGGGCGGGCGGACGGGGGCTCGTTAAAGCCTGGCTGGTGCCTCCCGCAGGTGACGTTGTCCCGTTCTTTGCGTCTGTCTGTCTGTCTGTGTCTGCCTGTCCTGCAGGCTAAGGAGGCGCTGGAGTGCGGGGAGGTTCCCGTGGGTTGCCTGCTGGTGTACAACGGCGAGGTCGTGGGCAGGGGCAGGAACGAGGTCAACGAGACGAAGAACGTGAGTGGGGGCGAGGGGGCCCCGGGGCGGGCCGGCGAGGCCGCCTTTGCCGCCCGCCCGGGCGCGCTTCGGCGCTTCCAGCCGCCGGCCGTCACCGGCGGGCTTCGGGGAGGTTACGGGCGGTTTTTGGGAAAGTGGCGTCGCGGCGCCCGGCTGCGGTGGGAGAGCAAGCGGGTGGCGGGAGGAACGGGGCAGGGAGCGGCGCAGGGGGGAGCGTAAGGGCGTGCTGTGAACTGGGGACGCTGTCGTCCCTGGCAGGTGTTCACACATTCACATTCACACGAGTTCTCACTCGTAACGAGTGAGAAAAGAGCGACCTGTGCAGCCTTTCTGTTGAAATTCTTGCCATAGAGACGCCAGAAACAGTTTACGTTGTTCGCAAGCTAGCATTTTCATGTTACGCGTTAAGGTTACCTGAAAAGCAATGAAATATAAATTGGAAAATCGAGCTCTGTTGCTTTTCCAGGCTAACTGCTGTACAAATAAAGGAATAAATGAACAATAGTCTCATTTTGGCATGGGTGGGGTAAGACAAGTTGTTGGGAGGTTGTGTAGAATTACAGAATGTGTAGGCTAACAAAATCTCACGTTTCGTTTACAGAAATCTTTCCTTTGACAAAGTTGTTCTTTCTAAAAAATATTGCCTGTAAATTTTAGATGTGATGCTTGCAATTGTAGCCATCAAATTAGACCTTATATGTGCTGAGAGACACGTTAAAGCCAACGGGGATTTTGTGCAACTGGAAGTTTTGTATATATGGATCTGATTGCAGGATCTGGCTCTAACTTACATTAGATATCTCAAATCTGAAAATCTAATGAAAGGAGAAAACGAGTCTTTTAAGCTCAAAAGTGTAATAGTAAAAATGAATCATTATACAGACTTGTGCTGCAGGGCAATCCATAATGTATTAAAATAGCTCTAATACAGCTCACGAAAGTCAGATGACAGAGAAGCTAAGTATCTCAAGTTAAATCACTGTAAACACTGTGGCAAAGACAACGCTTCTTGGGAAAATTGTGCCAGAGGTGTTAATGCTGTGTAAAAATCACACGAGCAGAACGTGACTGACAAGATTGATAACAAAATCAGAATCAACTTAAAAATGTTAGGGAAGCCTTCAGACTTTTTTTGTATTAACATCAGGGTTGCCTGAAGGTATGTACTTAAATCCAAGCAGCCTGATTTCAAAAATTCGTCTGCAATTTGGAAACAGTAAACTGTTGATATCTTTGAAAGCCAGTCTTTTTTTCAATTCCTGTTTGGCTCAAGTTTCAATTTTTTTGTGGCTTAATTTTCATAAATGCATATGTTCTAGTGATTGGAAATGCTGGGTAGTCAGTGCTTCTGAGTTTTATATCAGCTATGTAATTGCTCCATAGAGTCTAAAGGGAAATGTGAGCTTGAAAGAGGCACTTGCTGGGAAATTGTTTTTGGTTTTCTCCTAAGGATTTCTGGCATTATTTAGGAACAATCCTGGGGAAAAAATACCCCTCTTGAACCATTGAGGTAGCTCCAGCAGACATCATAAATTTGTCAAGGTCCATTTTGAAATGAATTTCTCGTCTCACCTCACATTGGAGGACTTCTTCAGAACATCATTCCTCAGATGGCTAGAAAACATCTGATTTCCGGTTTTAAACTTTTTATGGTCCGTTTATATCTCTCTGTTCTTGTGCCAGCATCATCCTTTATTTTATGTAGCTTGGAGGTATTTAAAGTCTTACTCCCTTCTGGCTTTTGTTTTTCCTTGTTTTCCCCAAGACAGCTGTTTAGTCTCCTCTCAGAAGATAGGCTTTCTTTCTGTGTTCATTCTAATACTTCTTGTATACATCCATTCCAGCTTTGTTTCGTCTTTCTTGAATTCACTTAACCAGAACTGTATACTTTATTCCAGATGGACTTTCTCTTGTGCCTTGTTTGATAACAACAATACTTCTCACTCTTCCTGGAAATAAGTCCGCCCATCCTTTCTGGAGCTACCTTGGTCTTTAATGCTGTTTTGTTATTCTTCACTTGTTGTTTTGTTTTTTTTTAATCCCATCTATAAGGCCATCCACTTCTTGAGTGATACTCTGATCCTGTCTCTTCTGATGATGTCATTCATCACGTGAATGACATTGCATTGTTAGCTATTTTCTGTAGGTCTTTTCCCAGTTAATGCCAATGTCACAACTGAAAACATTTAAGCAAAATTATCTTTGAGCATCTTTCCTAGTTAGTTCCCTCTGGATAAATAGTTCCCCTTTCAATGCAACTTCTATTCTTTGCTTGTTCACCTTACGTTTCTTGTGCTATGCTGTTTTCCCCAGACTGACAATAATTTTGCCTGTTGTGCTGTGCCAGGTGCTTTGTAGAAGTTCAGAGAGATGAGATTGGTGTTTCTTTTGCCTAGAAAAAATCTTTGTCAGAGAAAGTTACTAGGTTAATTTACTGTCAGCTATCTTGTGTAAATCCACATTGTATTTTATTTCATTTCCCTTTTATAGACCGGCCCCTATAATATTACCATCAAAGTTTGTTGTGTTGCGTGTTTTGCTCTTGAGACTGTCCTGGATCTGTAGATGTCAGGATTGTATGTCCTTCCTATTTTTCATTACAGTGACTCTGCTTGCTCTAACGGGGTTCAGTCATGTGATACTCTCCCGTGATATATCAAAAGCATCCCTTGATATATCAAAAGCATCGCTATGGGATTGGCAGCCTCATGGATGAGTTCTTTAGTATTTTTCTGATGGACATGATCTATTAACTTGGGTTTTTGCCCCTCATCCCTCTTCCATGCCCTAGGCAATTTCATCATTTTAACGTAGTAATTCTGTATCCCGTATGCTGTAATTTCTGCTTCCATACTCTTATACTGCCTTTTGACCACATTCTCTGCATCATTTTTACTGAAAAGGCAAAATATTAATTTTGTTTCAGAGTAGTACTATAATTATATTTGAGTGTCATCTATAGTATTTCTAACTCATTTTTCACATGTTTTGTCTTGACATTTTTACTTTTTATGTAATGTGTTTTGCAAGGTTGACAGTTGGCGATTTTCCTTTAGCCTTTGCTATTGGCTTTTTTTCACTCCTTGCAAACTTTCTCTCCACTTTTAAAAAATGATCATTTATTCAGTTAGATCTGCAGTCCTTCCCTATAATTTTGCCCTTGCTCAGGAATCAACTTGCCACTAGGCTTTTTGTCAAATAAATTCCCTGTCTGCTCCTTAAGTAAGTCCCTGCATCCTCTGATCTAACTGGCTGGAGTTAGGAGCAGGTAGTGTCTTCTTTATGCCCTCTTTCATTCTGTTCCTAAACTTCTCATTTTGGCAAGAAGATTTAGTTGGTGAAAGTTCTCTGATTTGTTTTCAGTCTGTCTCCTGTCACCCTGCATAAAAGTTCCTGCCCTGCACGTCCGCAGCAGAACACATTAATGTCAGAGATACTGCTGCTTACTCTGTGGAAGTTATTTGCAAAATTATTGATCGCCATCACGTTCTTCTGGAAAAAGTTGCTGTTGGAAGAAGGGAGTTTATATACAGCTGTGTCTGTTTTATTTTATTTTTTTAGGAGCATGGCTGTGGAACCAGCATTTCAAAATAGTTAGGCATGTCATTACTTGTATTGGTTGGGCAACAGTGTAACAAATGTCTGTGCAAGACACTCATTTTCAACAGCCTGGCGATGCAGTCACAAGCTTGTGCCAGTACTGTGTTTCCTGTGGCAGCTCCCACACTTGGTTGTTCACAGTCTTGCCTCAGCTCAACCTGAAAATTTTCTTCCTTATAACATTTGTGACCCTTCCCAACTAGAACTTTTTTTTTTTTTTTTTTTTTTGGCATCTTTATTCCCATGTGTGATCCAATTATTCACTTACCACTAAAATGCTGTCTTAGGTCCTTTGTTGATACATGCAGACTTCTCTGTTATCTTCTGTTGTGTCATTGTAGCATGTGTCTTTGCCGAGATCATCTTGCAAGTACAGTACATGATAATTGAAAATGAAGTATTGTTTGCACTCTTAAATTACTAATGAAGCCACAAGGTAATACAGAACTTTGAGCTTTGGCCCCCTTTACTCTCACTTGTTAATTCTTGTCTGAGATTTAGAAGGTAAGCTTTTCAGGGCAGTGATGATATCTTTATTTGTCTATAAAACATTTGCCACAGTTTGGGGCCCTATTTTAAGGCTTTGTCAAGGCTTTTTTTGCCCACTGACGTCAGCTTCAAATAATTTCTCCTTGGAACACCATTTGCCACTTTCTAACAATTGTCTTTTTCCCTTGCTACTCTTACCAGCTTTTGTTTTCTTGGCTTTAAAATAACATATAAGATTGGGCAAGTTAAAAAACAGTAGGGGCTTATAGAAGCTTATGAATTGAGTCAGTGACGCAAAATGAAAATCATCTTTTTTGTATGTTATTTTACGCACAGCAAGTCAATAAAAAAGACTATTCATAGCTCAATACAAAATAAAATTTTAAGACAGACATAGAAGGTCAGTTTTTCCCCCCTATCTTGTCTTTAAGAGGGACCTTTAGCAGATGCTTAAGGAAGGAGCTCAAGAAACAAGAAGAGAGTAGTGTAAACCTTCCCCTTGCATATCCTTTCCACTTCTGAAAGTGAATAGCTTAGGGACTTCCAGAGCCCAAGACTGTATCTGCATCATTGTTTCTGATAGCTGTCTGTGCACGTATCCTCCATGAATTTGTCTAAACCTTTTTTGAACTCATTTGTGTTTTTGGCTTCAATAGCATCCTGTGGCAATGAGTTCCACAATGTAATTATGTGCTTTGTGAAAGAGTACTTCCTTTTGTTTGTTTTAAATCTGCTGCCTGATAATTTCATTGGGTGCCTGCTTGTTATGAGAAATAATAAATAACAATTTACTGTTTGCTTTTCCATATTTTTCTTGATTTTTTTTAATAAACCTCTACCATAGTAATCTTAACTTAGAAAATGAATGACTGTATCTGGTGAGTTAAGAGCCGTAGTCTTTAGTCTCTGTACAGAGACTGTTCTGCAACTTGGATAATCCTTTCTCACCCTGTGCTGAATTTGTCCTGGTGTTCCCATGTCCTCATGAGGTGAGATGCCCAAACCAGTATGCATTACTTAAGATGTGGATGCACTGGAGTCTAGTAGTATGCTGTATTAGTGTAATCTCTTTTGTGTAGTTCTGTTACTGCAGAAGCTGGTATGACTTAAAGCAGCTGCATGTTTTTTCTTAACTTGCACTCCCAAGATCACCAGAGGCCTAAAAGCTACTCGGTGTACTTGGTATAAAGCAGTGTCATAGGTTAGAGGCATGTTTTTTCTTCTAGTAATGAAGGCTTATTGCTTATATGCTTTCAATTCATGCTCAGGAGTTGAAAAGCCAATATGGGGTATTCATGTCTCTTCTGATCTCAGGGGCACAAAATTAGCATGGCCACAACTTACACGTGTGAGTTACGGTAGCTGTAGTAGTTCTGAGGCATCGTTCTGCTGGAGGGCATTGTGCTTTATGTCTCCATAAGGTGTGTGCACTGAGACTTCAGCTGGTGTGATCTCATTTGTTCAGCTAGGGAACCTTCATGGCAACATTTCACTGGTAGGTCTGGACGAATCATGTCTGCATATTGATTTAGATCCAAGTTTTTATTCCAAGTGGGTTCATTACAATGTTAGTTCAGATCACAAGTGCACTCATGGAATAAATTTTTTGATTGTGTCTGCTTGCCATGCTTTGGTTTGTGTCTCAGAGATGACAAACTGTCTTCCTTTTAGGTGAAACTATACTGAAAAGATGCACTCAGGGAGCATACCTAATGCACTCCAGCTGTTGCTGGGAACATACCGTGCATGGGACTAAACTGGAGCTAGGCCGGTGTGAACTCCCCTGAATTGGTGTTGAGTCCTCAGCACTGTTTTGCTCTACAGATCGCTCCTCTTGCACTGCACTATTTGCTAATGTAGGCATAGGCAACGTAGATCTCTGTAGGAGTTCTAAAACATTTTTAAGCAGTATTAAACTTACCACTAACTTATTTATACGAGTCCTTTGCCATATATTGTAGAGCACCTCACAGTTATCACCACAGATCTTCACAGTGCTAAAATACTAACCCAAGTTCATGTATTGAAAGGAAGTTATCTAAGGTCACATAAAGACATCTGTAGCAGAGGTACAAGTGTAATTTGGATTGATTAAGTCTTGGTCTAATGCCTGTATCAAAACCATCCTTTTTCCAGAACAGATTAAAAAGAAGGAAAATAGTAACAGCCTTAATTCAAATAAGCATCAGGCTTTGTAATGGCAGAGTCCTTTCAATAACTAGTACTTTGTGATATTTTTGCAGTGACATCTGATTGGCAAAACACAGTGCTGCAGACATTCCAGAGCAATACTGGGACATTACTGACTGTTTTTGTCTCTCTGCAATTAAAGTCAACGCTACTTCTTTTCTGTTCAGGTTTTTGTGCCATACCTGTTGCTGTGACCTCCGAGATACTCATCATTCAGTCGTCTTGGATTAAAAAAAGAGAAATCAGTATTCTTCTGCCTTTTTGTAATTAGGCATATGCTGCAATCCCTGCCTGTTACTTGAGGGACTTGCTGTACACGTACATATTCCCAGGCATCATTAAACCTGATGCAACCTGAAAATACTGTGTCTACACAGTAGGTCAAGCAGTTCCAAAACCATACTGAAATTACTGCATACTCACAGCGTATTCATTCTGTGCAGGCACAGTAACATTGTCAGAGGGAGGAAAAGGTACCAGGTAGGAGCAGTTTCTTAGTATTTCCTGAGAAATTAACCTGGCTTGCATTCTTGCTCTTGGAAGCACAGTGGGCTAGATCAGTTGTTCTCTTGGGCTTTGTGTATCCCTTAAGCCCTAAGTAGAGCTTTCGTCTTGTCTTACTATGCTGGCACGACAGAGAGAGAACTTCTGAGCAGACTCCTCTGCCTAGGAACAGGTAGAAGAAAAAACTGGTTTGTGCTTGTGGATCTTGTGTGTGCTGCATATGAGATTGAGGTTGAATGTCTGTTTTCTTGGGTTGAGTATTTCTTCTGCAGTTTGGGCTGCGTCAAATTTCTTCTGCAGCTTGAACCAGCAAAGAGGTGTACTAAAAAGAGACTTCTCAAGAAAGCATTACATTACTTCTTTAACAGAAGTGAAAATAATTGCATTATTAATAAATTAGATGTCAGGCCATTGTGCCTTTGACTTGAAAGAATAATTTTATGACATTGCATTTTATTTCATTTGTATCTACAAGTGAGAAGCTTAAAGCTGTGAATCAGTGCAAACTTTAAGAAAATGTTTATTTTTATCTCCTAGGCTACTCGACATGCAGAAATGGTGGCAATCGATCAGGTCCTTGACTGGTGCAAGCAACACAACAGAGATTATACAGAAGTGTTTGCACACTCAGTATTGTATGTAACTGTAGAGCCTTGTATCATGTGTGCAGCTGCCGTCCGCTTGATGAGTATCCTTTCATGCTTATTCATGCTGGGAAACCATATGTCAAAATGTTGCTCTTTTGGCAGTGAGCCCACAGAGAAGGGCTTGACACTGTCAAGCAAAGCCAACAGGGCTACTATCTTTGAGAGTCTGCACCCACCTCCATTTACTGCGTGATAAATACTGAGAGACTCAAGAACGAAAGCAAAATGGTGCAATTATGACAAACAATTATTTCTCTTAGGGATGTAAAAATACATTTTAGAGATACCTGTTGTTATGTAAAATGAGCTAATCTCAGTTCAGTGTTCAGTTTTGAACGTTGTGTAACAATTGGTAACTGTGGCTTTGTATGCCTCTGCTTTGGGATTCATGTTTCTCCTTTTCTGAGGAAGGCTGGATGTGCATCTTCAGCAATACATCTTACATTATTCAGAAGTAAGTTCTCATTTTATGAGGGAGGAATTGTAGTGCAAACTAATTTAGTTTGAAAAGTACAAGCACATTTTAGTGACGTTTAATGACTACTAAAATCAGGCTACTTTACTTCCTGCTTGCTTTTCACTTTAACTTAACACCTTAACTCATTCACATAAATTCCACGGGTCATATATGGCTGCCGAAATGAGCGATTTGGAGGCTGTGGCTCAGTTTTGAGCATCTCATCTGATGATATGGTAGACACAGGAGAACCATTTGAAGTAAGCGATAAAAAGTTTTCCTTTGTTTTTCAGCGAGGGTACTGTGCCTAGCTTCATTACCATGCACTGAGAATGTCATGCACCACTTTAAGAGAACTCAGATGAAAGGTGATCAGAAGTCAAGTAAACTTGACTTTACAAGAAAATAATGTGAAAAAAATTAAGTGCTTAAATTAAATTGAGGAAAAGCCTGATGACAGTCTTAAATATTTAAAAGGCTGCATCAAAGAGGAAAGGAAACAATTATACTTGTGGAACAAGGTAAGGAATAAATATATCCAAAAGGTGTGTAATACTTAGAACAGTAAGTGTATGCTGCAGGAAGAGATGAGGGAAAAATTATTTTAAATGGCAGAATATACAAACACATCATCAATAAAGATCAAGTAACAGCAACTTACTAAGTTGGTGATTTTTAGCTGAACCACTGGAAATTATTGTACTTTTGCTCCCAGTCTGTCCGTATATGAGGTACAATGCATTAGCTTAGATCTACTTCATATAGTTCAAATCCCAAAATAAATATGGACTGAAAAAGTAGCAGAGGAGATTTAGTTTAGGTATCAGGAAACTTTCTGAACAGGAAGGATGCCGAAGGACTGGAACAGAGTGTCTGAGGGGAGTGAGGCTTCTTTGTCATTTAAGAAAGGCTGGACAGACATTCAGTGGAGGTATATTCAGTGGACCTCTAAAGGTCCCTTCCAGCCCAAAGCATTCTATGATTCTATAGGACACATAAATCTAGACGTTTTACAGCATTATACTAGTATACCTGTATACCTATACATACATATAGATAGAGAGTATTTATAAGATTATATTTATTATATTATATGGAGTTGTAGATGATCCTGCCTTATACAAGGATCCTGATGAGGGTTCTTAGAGTTCTTTTCCACACTTAACATTTATGATTTAATGAATGTAAAAAATAGGTAATATTTTCAATGCTGAAATATAAGCACTAAAGGTTCAAGGCTCAGAAAGAATTTTAGTCAGCAAGATGATACTGTTTGGCAGTCCAGGGTAAACATACTAAGTATCTTTCTGTCACTATGTTTGTGAGACTAGCATCTGAATTAATTTGTATAGTCAGTACTGGAAGAGTGTTCATTTGCTAACATTGGCACGTGGTATTTAACTTTTCTGTATGTTCAGAAGAAAGACAGGAGAAGATTCTTGCTACTATAAATCCTTCCTTTCTTTCTGTAGGCAACTGCAGTGGGATGTATAGGTGTAATTCATTATTTTCTAGTGTGGGTGGAGAATGCATTTAGTGTTAGTGACGTTTAAATGCCTTGTCATTAATGTTCATGGCTTGGAAAAATATTTTGGAAGGACCAAAAAGGTCTGGGGGGTGACTGTTAGGAATAAAGAATAGGTTTGTGGGAATACGCTGTCTGGTAGGAATCTTACCTACAAATACCTAGGTGTATGTCTCTCACATTACCAAGTGCTTGAAGAGTATATGAAGTAAGTTGGAAACACATTAATAAGAAAGAAATTGGAGATTGCATAAAAATTTTACTTAAGTTACTAAGAAAGTTTGTTTTGCCTAACTTTAAGTTACTAGGGAAATTATTTACTCTACTAAGCCTCAAGATAGTATTTTTCAAACATATGAGATATTCAACCTGAAAAGGAGATGTTCTGACCCCCAGATAGTTAAAGGTGCATGTTAAGTTAGTGGAATAGACAGTACCATTGTTTACAATTATTCTGTACTTAAGACATTATTGTGAAGCATAAATATGTTATTCTCAGATGTGCTCATGAACATTATTCTAATTTGAACAGTGCATTTCTGGCTATCGTGCCAAAGAAGCAGTGGAAATGTTAAAAGCTTTCTACAGACAAGAAAATCCCAATGGTAGGTTTGACATTAATGGAGCCATTTTAATCCCAACCTAATTTAAAAGAATGCTGGCACTGGCATTACTGTAATTCACTTCTGTTGTTTTTTCTCCCTTTCTGTTTCTTCTTGGCAGCACCAAAATCAAAAGTACGGAAAAAGGACCATTGTAATTAGCCCTATGCTGATGGGAGACAGAAACTTACCAAAAAAAGATACATGAAGGTTTCTTCAGCATCCTTCTTTTTTAAAATGTACAGTCCAATTAAACTATGTCTAATGTTCTGTACAGAGTTTTTACTGATAGGATACTTGCTACCTGTTCCTGCGTTTCTATGTATGTGATTTCTTGTTACATACATGACCAAGCAGAAGAGTAAGTGGCTGTTTTTAGAAAGAGGAAAATTTATCATTCAAGTTCACTTGTTTACAGCCAGATGGAACCATTAAAATGATGCCGTTCTGTACAGCACATTCTAGAATATTTTCTTTCCTTCTGTCTGTGGAGAAGCATCTTGCTTTTTAATAGTAAATGTTTGCTTAGGCAAACCCAAGTAAATCTCTTGGGAGGTTGCATTTGTAAGACCTTCACAGTCCTTGTGTGTATATTTAATCAAAAGGCATATAAGGAATTGTACAGTCCTTGAAGATTTGAGATAAGACCATTGTAACGATTCTTCGTTGTTTTTTTACACCCCCTCTAGCATAAGCCAAATTTTCAAACATAACTTCTGAAAGTCACATACATATGTAGACAGGCATATATGCGGAATCACGTCTCGGTTTGTGTATGCTATTGCTAATAAGCGTAAGCATCACTTGGCTGCACGGCATCTTCAAACAAAGCTGTGAAGAAACTCTCCACAACTCTCTTTAGACTGTCCACTCCTCTTGTGAATATTAACGTAAGAAATGCTTTAGCGTTAAGAATCCGCTAAGAAGTTGAAGTTGTTCTCAGCTACTAAGTGATAGTAACCGAGACGGGCACATACATGTCAAAACCAGGAAATGAAATTGGTAATAATATGAAGAAAATATCTTGGAGATGTTTATCTTTTCGTAGCATTGCTTGGCTTTGTCATTTCCATGGACTTTGCTTGCTCATGCAGTAATTTATAATCCAGAAGAGGGCCTTACAGTTCCACTAATGAATTAAGAATACAAGTGTAGTTCAATCTTGATTATATACCTCTTAGTTGATACTTACCTTAAGTATGAAACTGTTTGTAATTTATTCGGCTGATATTCAGAAATTTGAGAAATGCCTTAACTTTTTTTTTTTTTAGAATTCTATGACTATAAAAGCTGAATACAATGAAACTTTTTATAGATTTCAAATAAATACTTTCAAAAATGTTTTTTAAAAGAGCATTAAGAGCATTACTTTGTCACCATTGCTCCTAATAGCTTAGGATTTGTATTTTGTGTATTCACTTATTGTTTACAAAGTGACATGGGAAAAAGAAGCATTTTTACTGTAATAGCTATTTTCAGAGTTTAGAAATAGTATTCCTTTAACTTAAGCCCTTTAACTGACACCTGTGACCTATCCTATTCTCCTGACTATTACAGCACTTGGAGTCTTTTCCTTTCCATAAGCAAAAGAAGTTATGACTCTCTAGATTTCATCAGCTTCAGAGCTGCGAGGGCTCATGAACCAGACAGCTAAGCTGGAAAAGCTATTTAGGAAAAGACCATTTTTACTGACTGCGATGGCTTTATGGGAAAGAAATGGTCACACCTGTGGTTATGGTATTTGGCTGGTGATACAAGATAGCTATTTATCTATACAGATACATACAGTCCTCAACTGGACCATAATTTTCTTATACCTTGAAGAAGTCACTGAAGTCCAAATTGAAGGAAGATGTTAGACTTCTGGCTTGTCACTGACATCAGTGACAGTAGGAATTGGAGCCTACATGCTGTTTTGGAGCAGGCCCTAAATCTCTCAGCACCTGTTCTTCTGCAGAGTGGCTAAGAGCGCTTTCCTTCCCCACTGCCTTCTTTCAAAGAATGTTGTTAGCATTTGGATAGTGTGACAGTAGGAGCCATGTAAATAAGTAGAAAGATTACTGGTAGTGGGACAAAACACGCTTTAAATGCTGTGTCCAATTCTGCAGTCCTTAAAAGTGAAGAAACAGAAAAAAAAAAATATTTTGTAACAGCAGTCAGTGGTAACCTGTCACTTGGAAAACAGTTTAAGTCCCGCTCAAAGCCAAAGACTGAAGAGGGTGACAAAAAATAAAAATTTCTCTTAAGAGTGATCAAGGGTAATAATGTGCATCTTGGAAAAGGGGCATGAAAGAGGAATAGCATAGCAAGCTAAAACCGATTGTGTTACAGTGTATTGGGTTTGCATGGCAAGGTTTTGGTAGTGGGGGGCTGCAGGGGTGGCTTCTGTGAGAAGGTGCTAGGAGCTTCCCCCATGTCCGACAGAGCCAATGCCAGCCGGCTCCAAGATGGACCCACCGCTGGCCAGGGCTGAGCCCTTCAGTGATGGTGGTAGCGCCTCTGGGATAACGTATTTAAGAAGGGGGAAAAAACCCTGCACAACTGCAGCCAGAGAGAGGAGTGAGAATATGTGAGAGGGACAACCCTGCAGCCCCCCAGGTCAGTGCAGAAGGAGGGCAGGAGGTGCTCCAGGCACCGGAGCAGAGATTCCCCTGCAGCCCCTGGTGCAGCCCATGGTGAGGCAGCTGTGCCCCTGCACCCATGGAGGCCCACAGGGGAGCAGATATCCACCTGCAGCCCGGGGAGGACCCCACGCTGGAGCAGGTGGGTGTGCCTGAAGGAGGCTGTGACCCTGTAGGAAGCCCATGCTGGAGCAGGCTCCTGGCAGGACCTGTGGACCCGTGGAGAGAGAGGAGCCCAGGCTGGAGCAGATTTGCTGGCAGGACTTGTGACCCCGTGGGGGACCCACGCTGGAGAAGTTTGTGAAGAATTGTAGCCTGTGGGAAGGACCCACGTTGGAGAAGTTCATGGAGGACTGTCTCCCATGGCAGGGACCCCACGCTGGAGCAGGGGAAGAGTGTGAGGAGTCCTCCCCTGAGGAGGAAGGAGCAGCAGAGCCAACGCGTGATGAACTGACCACAACCCCCATTCCCCGTCCCCCTGCGCCGCTCGGGGGGAGGAGGTAGAGAAAACTGGGAGTGAAGCTGAGCCCAGGAAGAAGGGAGGGGTGGGGGAAGGTGTTATAAGATTTGGTTTTATTTCTCATTACGCTACTCAGTTTTGATTGGTAATAAATCAAGCTCATTTCCCCAAGTCGAGTCTGTTTTGCCCATGATGGTAATTGCTGAGTGATCTCCCTGTCCTTATCTTGACCCACAAGCCTTTCGTTATATTTTCTCTCCCCTGTCCAGTTGAGGAGGGGAGTGATAGAGCAGCTTTGGTGGGCTCCTGGCATCCAGCCAGGGTCAACCCACCACATACAGAAAGGTTATAAACAGGTGCTTCTGTTTAGTTTATAGTGTAATGTGTGAGCAAAAGAAACCCCAGTCTAGTATTAAAAGGCACATTTGGATGTGTGGGGTTTTTAAGTATAATAATTAGCTTGGGGAACGAACTGCTAAAAGATTACACTGAAAGCAAAAATTTAGCCCATTTTCCTTAAAATCTATTACTTATTTGCGTAAGAACAAATGCAGATATGCAGATATTTTTATAAAAGAACGAAATTAACTCGTGGTTGAAGACAAGCCACTCATCAGAGGCATGGCGTGACATCGTGACATCATCGTGACACGCGTACGGCCGTCGTCTCCTCTCCCCCGCCCCGGGCGGTGCTGCAGCTCTTCCTAACCGCGAGGTTTGAGTTTGTCGGTGCTGCCGGATTCACAAACTTGAGCGCTCCGCAAGAAATTGCGGAGATCCTGGGCAGAGGGCTCTAGGTTGAGGCTCGGAGAAACATCTCCACGGCTAAGCTCAACACGGGGGCTGGAAGAAGGCGGGAGGCAGCCGTGACAGATGTAACCCGATGAGCGGACCAGTTTCAGTGCTCCAGGTCAGAAAATGAACTTAACAAGAAAGAGAACTGGAGAATACAGAAAGAAGAATGTCAGAAAAAGAACCGAACCGTTCTTGGAACGCTCATTCAGCAAGAAGGGGACGGTCGCTCGTGACTGCGGAAGCACAGGCTTGGTTTGTAGCTGTCGCTACCAAATAAAATCCTGCAGCAAACCATGCCGGGGGCACCCCGGGAATGAAGAGCTGGAGGGGTGCACGGCCTGGAAGAAGCGTTGCCATCCGCTTGCTGGGGACCTGGGTCTCAGGCTTTGGCTCTAGCCCTAAAAGAGTGTCAAGAGCAAAAAACTTTGATTGTTACTGCCGCCTGCAAAACTCAGAGCAGCGGCTTATAAATGATGCTATTCATTTGCACAGTGCTTTTACTTATTTTTATCTATTTGTGTCTATGTTGCCACATAGCAGGCCTCAAGAGCAGCAGTAAATGTATTCAACTAGTTTACTTAAAGAGGTTTAAATGCTTCACATCACCATTTTTCCCTTGCTGCTTGATAAATAAATACGTAGGCTACAGCGTTCCATTTACCTTGGACTGCATTTTTGCCAGTTCACAGGCGAACATGATTTTATTTTTTATATTTTGTATTTGGTTTGCTTGTCAATAGTCTGACATCAAAATATATCGAACCAGCCAGGAGGGCAAGGAAGCAAAACAACACGGCTTTGTCTCTGCTAAACCGATTGCAATTGACAATCCAAGGCTGTAATAAATATGTCTTGTGACTTGCACACTAGAGGAGAGCCTGAATTTAAATTATAGCTTTGGGTTTTGAAATGCTCACTGATCCATTCCATTCCCATTAAAAGCGCCTTCCGCTCTGCGAAATTAAGTGATATCTTTACATGACAGTTTAATTTAATTAATTTATTTTTTCGATATGTACATTTATTGAGTTTCTCCATTAAGCTTTTGAAATGTCTGTAGGTCCTATGCATTAATGTAAATGCGCCATGGCCCATAATTACCTTTGGCAGGCTCAGGGCACTGATAAAAAGATTGTATTTTTAAAAACTGAAGTCTTCAAACTTCCCCAGTGCTTGGCAGGAAATCTATTTCTGTGTTTTATTTGGAGCAAGGCTGGGGAGCCTGCAGCCAACAGCTCCAGTGTAGGCAGTAACTTACATTTTAGAAGAAAATACGTTTGACACTAAATGAGAGAAGGGGAGAGGAAGACAATTAGTGCGAGAGTACTAGAAGCAGCTGTTTATTTGTTTTGCCTTGTGGCTGCCAATATATACTCTTATCATTAAGCGCATCTAGAAACGGGGTATTTTCTATGAAATTACTTTGCAAAACATGGATCTTTGTCTTTTTAAGGGGCTGCCCCAAAGTGAGTTTATCTTCCTCTTTCACAATAGCTCTGCACTAGCCAAGAATGCTGGATTCTCCCCTTGCCGCCTCCTCCTCCCTCCTTTCTAAAAATGAACTTTTCAGGGAAATAAGGAATTTGGAGAAGTTTGAAGGAGAGCAGATGGCCAACAGTGATCCAATAGGATGTAAAACTTCAGTTAGGTAGTCACTTGGCAGGCAAGCACAAGTGAGCCCGTGATGTTTCCATAGTGATGTTTTCACATGGTGCCTTCCTTTTGTCTTTTAAAAAAAAATCTAAGTGATTAAAAAAAAAAAGGGGGGGGGGGGTGGGGTGGCAGCACAGGCAGGAGAGAATAAAATAAAGTGCAGATCTCTGTAGACCTGAACATTTACCATAGTATAATTAACTCTGCCCTTCCCAGGAGTAGTGACTTGGGCTCGTTGCTGCTTTCTGGCTGAAGAGCGGTGCGCTGACCTCGGCCACGGTCGCGTTCGCCAGCCTCGGCTACCGTGGCGCTTGTGGGGGCCGCCTGGATAAAGTTGCTGGATAAAGCAGGGACAGCTTCTGATATTAAGAAGCGCCTCAGACTGTAGTGCTCTTGGAGGGGAAACTGCCCAGCCACTGATTTTTGCGGTGTCAGGATTTCACATTTACGTATGGGGGAAGGTTCGTTGTGGCACTTCTCTAACCTTCGGAGCTTTCTCTATGTGCAAGGAGGCAGCATAATAAAACCTGATGCTCCCCATGACTTTGATTCCTACTTTTTCTTTTGAAGTCTGAGAGGTAGCCACTACAGTTGCATTAATTCGTGAGGATATAAACAACTGCCATTATCTGTGCAGCCACATTATGCAAGAGAAACAAGATTTGTAGGGAGAGGCAATATCTTTTATTAAGCCAAATGATACAGTTGGAAAAAAAACAGGCAAGCTTTTCAACAACCAGCTGTAGGGACACCGAGGTCAAAAGCTTACCAGCTTTTTCCACACACCTAATGGAAGTAAAACAAAAATAAGTATGTACATGTTTGTATATACCATCTCCCTGCAAACCTTGCTTTTCTTGAAAAAAAAAAAAAAATTGACAAATTGAACAGGAAAAGAGGTTGTAGCAGACTGGACTTGTGGTAAACTCTGCTCCTAACTCCCCAGCAGACCCCTGTGCTGCCTCTGCACAGACATGTCGGCGCGTGTGCCAGCACTTCATGAGGACCCAACACCATTTTCCCTTCCCAAAAGCCTCCCAGCGAGGTGCTCAACGCAGCAGCTCATGTACTGAGCCCCTCACCCTAGAGCAGGGAGACTCTCCTGAGGAGAAGCAGCTTCCTAGCAGGAATGCTGTGGGATAGAGGGAGAGTAGTTCATGTTACCTGTGGTTTACAAATCACAGCATGAACTCCCCTGAATGCCATCGTACGAGCAAGTGAAATCAGTTTAGCCTGGGAACAAAACAACCTAGCTGCCCTCCTGTGTTCTGGCCTCACCGGTACACTCAGAGCTCCGTGCAAGGAAACCCTCCGCTCGCGTAGTGGCCAGCCTGTTAGTACTAAACCTGACCCTGGAGACAGCAAATACTAGATTTTTTTTTTTTTTAAAGCAATTCGTTTTCTTACTCTCTGCAACTTCTTTCTAGTCATGCTGTGCAGCACTTGCACTGGCAGCACCAGCCTGAATGAATCATTCAAAACTATACCTTAGTGCGCTTTTTGATATTTAAATGTATTTATCCCATCAGGGAGCTCCATCAGGATGCTCGAGCTGCCAGCGCCGACGGGGAGGGCCGAAAGCTCCCAGCCACGGTCGCAACAGAACCTTGATTGCTTACAACGCAGGGCACTTCTGTGGCACTTCCACCACGGGGAAGAGCTGGCAACTTCGGGGTGGGGCAGCCGCAGCTCGAAGAGGTTCAACCGGTGGATTTAGAGAGCCCTGGCAGTGCTGCAGTGCCACAGAGGGCAGCGAGGGAACGGCGTCGCGACGGGTTGGAGCTGGGCCAAGGGGAGCGGCTCAGACTTGTCCCCTTTCCCGTCTTTACCTTAACCCGGTGCTGTGGCTGTTTCCTCGGCACTCGCTCACCTGTGCCGTACTGAAAGTTTGTTCAGTCCGTTCCTGCAGGTCTTAGCCAAGGTAGGGCGAGCCTTTAATCCTCCTTCATACCCTGCGGCAGAGTTGCAGAGCGCTCCCATTTGAAGCCACCCGCCTGTCCATTTCAGGCGTCGGACCCCCGTTGGGCAGCGCTACTCAGCGGCCGCCAGCGCTTGCCTGTGTGCCGAGGCTGTAGTCACAAACCTAACTCCAAGATATCTTTGTGTCTAGTCCTGTGCCGAGCTCACCCGGGCTGTACTGAGGAACATGCCTACTGATCTCGTCCAGCATTTTTTCATTTTGCACCCTCTTTTCTCTCCTGCTGCCCCCCGAAAGCAGTGAGGGGCTGCACCGCGCAGCTGAGGAGCGGCAGCGGTGAGGAGCCTCTGCCCTCCTGCCTTTCTGCCGCTCCAGCTAGAGTAACGCCAGCTACCAAGAAGGAATAACCCACAAGAAGCCTAATGAAACAGCAATCTGGCATTAAGATGTGTATATAGTTGCCATTTGTTAAACTGGCGGATGACATTTGGAACATGCAGCCCCTATTCATTTTTTAAAGCTAAATACTCTCTTGAAATAAAGTCTTTACCATTAGTCTTAAAGCCGATTTCCAGCCCAGACAGGGCCAGCTGTGCTTTTACACATTTTCTGGGCACAAGGTCAGATTTCTAGCAGCTATAGGGTTTTTTTTTTTTTTTTGCAATGAACTGGACAATTCGTGAACAATAAACAACTACCTGCCTCCTAGATTACCTTGGACTCTACCTTTATTCTTTTTCCCCTGCTACTTTTCCATGTAGAATTCTTGTACACAAGAAAAAACCAGAGGGTTTTGACAAACAGTTTTTAATCAATTTGAATTGCATCACCTGCTACCTAGTCCCACTTGTCTACATTTTTATGTATCTACAATAAGAAGGTGCCAAAGGGAAGCTCCGAACACCTTCAGCAATAGTTCAAAATTTATTCATGAGCAACAAAGACTCAGCTTTCTTAGAGACAAATACCTCAGACATTATATTTTAGGAATAGTTAAGAGTGTGAAGGGACCCAGCTCATCCAACTCAAAAGCACAGAAAACATGGTAAAGACGTGATACTCCTTTACACCTTCAAATCGCTGTCAACACTTTCAATAGCATACTTATAACTTCCATTTCCAACTCCAGAAATACTCAGAAGAAATAGTGCCCAAACTTTATCAAAGTTGTACTCTTAGACAAGCACTTGGCTGTCACCTCATCTGCTTCTTCATCAGTTTTATTGATAAAGGTCCAGAGAACTCATCTGACTGTTGTTTATTTAATGTCTTTTCAAAGTCATTCTATTTTAACACTAAGATGTCATTCCACTATTGCTAAGCTGACACTTCAGCTTATTTTTGCACATAAATGAGCAAAAATTAAGCCTTCCAATATGCAGAGAAGTTGATAACTAGATGGCTACTATTGACCGAAGGGAGGGAAGCACCTTCCATGGGTGTACGCCACGCACAAGCGTGTAGAAGACAGCACGGCTTCATCTCACATCCTTTCAATGACTAAACCAAGGTCAGCAGAAGGTAAAGTCTCGTGACGGGTGCTTTCTCGGGCAGCTAACACAAGAGAAGCCGAGAGCGTGGCCAGCAACCCTCTCACTCTGCATCAGATTTGCCAGGAGCCACAGCCACACAGGAGCCACAAGAGGAGCAAAAGCCTGCAGAATGTTTGAGTCACAGGGATGCTTTCTTTCTTTAAGTTTAAAAAAAAAAAATCTTAAATGATTTACATATGAATTGCTTCTAATGAGGACATACAAGCTCAGTTTTCCAGCAGACTTTCAACAAGGCCAAAATTAAGGATACAATTACATGGCAGAACACTAGACTGAGATCTTCATGGTTTTTATGTCAACAGTGAAGTCAGCCACTGCTGGTGGGTGGGAAGCAGCTCTCTTTAGGGATGTTGAGCTGGTTGATTTTCTGATTACTTCAGAGAATTTTAAAAATAGCAAATGATAATAACAGGCCTATAGACTCTGTAACAGCTTTCTGATTAATGTGAACCTCAGAATATATGCTAAGTTCTTGTCCATAAGGTATGCTGTTCAGACATTTTCTAGATGCTATTTTAACCTGTGTCTTCTGAGTCACATTAGTCAAAAGAATTGGCCTGTAATTTAATTATTGCAAATGGTGCATCAATGAGTTATTTCCTAGGAAAGAGAGTTAAGAAAACCCAACACTGCAATTAATGCTGAAATGGAATCCTTTTGCTTTGGCCTTACGAACATTTTTCCGTATGACAGGAGCCAAGTGAGACTGAAAGAGTTTAGAAAATTCTATTAGAAAGTCATCTTCACCCAGAGCTTTCCCAGAGACCAGAGGTTTTATGACTCCTTTTTATTTCTTCCTCTGCTATGGGACTACCTAACTGTTCCCTTATTTCCTGCAGAATTATAGGTATTTCCAATTTACTTAAGAGACCTTGAGTCTGTTCAGCTGTGCAAATGACTCAGATTAGTTACAGGATTTTAGAACTCAAAATTTTGAGACGTCCTTAAGGTCCACAGGGTTTATAGCTTGTACAACAGATGACCATGCACAGGGATCGCATAACACCCTGCGCTTTCCTTCCTGAACTGTACTGCCAGCAGTTCCCAGGCATTTCTTTATGGCTCATAGTTTCTGTTTTTCCACCATTTTGTAAGCAAAGGATTCTCCACTTTTGCTTCCCATAGAAATGCAAGTACAATGCAGTTGTGCGCCCGAGTCCCATTGAGCACAAAACCCTCACTATATTGCTTCTTCATAACTACGCAGCTTGATAATTTAGAACAGTAACGTTTAGGACCTGAGTAGGTTAATCAACAAAATAACCAGCATAAAGGATTCTTGGTGGGATTTGGAGACTCTCCCAAACTGAAGCAAGGAACCTGGAAAGGTTTTTAAACCCTGTTATGTCCAAAAGCATCATGAGGTGAAGAGCACAGTAAGTTCTACGATCCACCCCTCCAGCCTTCCTGCTATACCGTCACCTTTCAACTCCAGTGTGCATTTTGTGCGTACTTGGGGCCATCCACACTCTACAAATGAAGGGCAGGCCTTGCTGCAGATGGTAGCATGCTGAAATATAGTCTGTCCATACTTGACTCATCCAGACTACCTTGGACACACATTAATGTGGTGAGCGTGCCTGGACTTTGCCCTTCAGAGATCTCCAGAACGTAGCCTGTGGCCATGCAGCATAGGTGCCATAAGCTGTACAGGTGGCACACAAGGTCTGACCTCGTGAATGAACTTAAGAGCCCTCTTGCAGCCAGTTGAGGTATACTGTGCGTGAGAACCCTGCCACTTAGCTACCATCGCCTTCACACTTTCCAAGTAGCACCCTGCAGGGATAGTGTTTCATTCAACCTATGAAATATCCAAGTGATTTTTCAATTTGGCCTATGAAGTGCACTTTTCTTCCTGACAAAATAAAAATATCAGAAATAGAGAGGAATAGGAAAAAAAATTGGCACAGAAAGGAAAATTCAAATAAACATTAAAGACACAGCAAGTCAAAGCACCACAAATGCAAAATGCTAATATGCAACATCATTAAAGCCTTGATCCTGGGAAACATGTAGGGCACACATGGGAGCCTGTTTTGCTTACAAGGAAAGAAAACAGTCCTATTTCCAATACGTTTATCTTCTAACTTCCTTTTGCTAAAAACATGTTTGTTTTTAAATTAATTACTTTGGGAAAAGGCAAAAGAAGTGGGTGTGGTGGAGTTGGAGGAAAAATAAATGCTGTGAGTTTGAACTAACTAAAAAAAATGACCCATGCACCCATGGAACATGGTGGAGATCAGGTTTCTGCTCTTCAGCTATTTCTGGAGGCTGAAGGAGAACAGACAGACTGAACTGGTTCTAACCTCCATAACAGGTCACACCAGAAGATCTGTACCCTTTGTCCTTCAAGGTAGAGAGCAAGACACTAGGAGATGTAATCATAGCGAGCCACACAGTCTACACACTCCAGGTTTTTTACTTGATCTTTGCAGTAGTTGATCTTTAACATATGCTGTATTTGGGGAGACTCAAAGTCTGGCATGACAAAGCTTGGCATTGGACTGGATGCAATCTTTCTGCTGTGGAAGAGCTAGCTCTTAAAAACTATCTCTAGTATACTCTGCTCTCCACCACTTCTAGCCACTTTCTAGAAACCAGTTAGCTGACGCTTGTGTTGGCAGGTGGGTTTACTACTCCAGGTAGACTCATAGTGGGAAACCCCACCAGCTATAAAAATCACTTCTCTCTGCTCACCCTCCCCTTCCCTCTTCCCCTAGAATTCCTGCTAGCTTAACGTGTCTCTATCCCAGTGGAGTCAGACTGTATTTATTTGGCTGCACACCCCTGCTCCCTACAGCGAGTGTACAGCAACCAAGCTGGGCTTTAGTGATCACACTGTGCTTGATCTGCCCAGCATACACGAGCTTGGAGCCCCAAAGGTCCTCTCCACTGCAGGATGTGTACGTTAATACATCATGCATGTGTTTAGATTTAAGAGTAATTCAAACTTGTGCTTGACTGATAGAGCAAATGTACCTTTTGTTTCCGGGGCACGTATTCTCAGTGTTTCCTAACTCGCCACTGTTTCAGATCCTGTGGCTGTTCCTGTGTTGAACTATAGTAAGTGAAGGCAGATGATCCAGTTCTCAGCATCTTTGCCTGAAGACGTATAAATCACATCATAGGTATTATTTCTTCACATGTTGTGTCATTTGCTGAACAATTAAGTGTGCACTACTGAAGGATTAACAAATGAGCCAAGGCTACAGAACATAATGCAACTTCACAGGAAGAGATGACAATGCAATTCTTTAATACTGTAATATTATTTCATGTAAAACCAGCTGATGTAAAATCAATTCCATGCTAAATGGTGCTTTCCCCTTCAGTCCTTTTAAACTTAAAAAAAAAAAAAAAGGTGGGAAAGATACCAACAGTCCATAAATAATCTCTAAATAATATGTTCCAGACTGATGGTAAGTGGCACTCACAAACCCATATTTATATCAAAAACCCTATATGTGTACATTATAGAGACTATCAATTATAACAGCTGAAAGTAAATGTGATGAATGTACATCTACTTTACTATCCATTACATCTCATCTTTGTGAGAAAATGCTATTTTTTTTCCAAGCTATATATCTTATAAAGTTTACACAAAGAAACTGTTTTAGACATATCAAAATCTAAATATCTACATCCAAGACATGCACAATTACAGAAAAGTGTATTATAAAATATACAAAAATGAGTAATAAACCACTAGTTTTTAATAGAACTCCACAGAGAAAAGACCTATCACAGATGCTTTGGCAGGTAAATGAATAGATTCACCCTTGCGAAATTGCACTTCTTTCAATAAACATGACTCCAGGGTGTGATTTTGGACAGTATCTTCATAATATATGACAGCTCAACATTAAGCCTGCTGGAACCCAGAACATGTCAAAAAGGAGCCAGCCAGTTCAGAGGATTTCACTTTTGGCTATCCCTTTGAAAGCCTCTTGAATGGCAATGGGTGGTGGTCCCCTCCCAGCTCCCAGGGCGGTAGCATGAAGAGCCTGTCTCTGCAGCGAGCTCGAGAGGACCGAACAAACCACGCTCCCCTCCCAGCAGAGCGTGTTGATCCCCTGATCTGCAGAAAACGCTCGGCTGTTGCTAGCACAGCAATTATGCTGCAGGAAAATCCACTTCCCAATAACTTAGTCTTTATTTACTTAGGAAAAAAAAAAAATTAAAAAGCTAAAAGGTGAAGGCTAATGAGATACTGGCATGGGGTTTATTTTACGGTAATAAAATACTTTGCATGTTTCTAAGGGCACAACATCTGCACAGGTCCACAGAGAGTCCTTCAGAGCGAGATTTCCCGAGGACCTTGCACTCATATGCATGACTTGGTAGTGGGAGAGCTGCTGCTACATCAGCCTTTCCCATCACACTTAGAAAGCAGGGTACAAGTTAATTGAAAGGACTAGGCGTAGCATGGGCAACTGGGGAAAACGAGCAAGCAGAGAAAACAACTAAGTGTCCTTTCGTGCTACGTTAACTTTACGTGCAAATCTTTTTATGATGGCTTTTGAGCCTAAAGTTGAAACTACTCTATATTCTAGCTATATGGTCCCACTATTTATCTAGTTCACAAAGTTCCTTCTCACATATATGCAATGTTTCTCATTTGGCTGCTTTTTGAATTAATATATTCATATATAAATAAGCTAAATTAGGATATGCCTTACTGTGTAACTGGCAAAATGCATTGGGGAATAAGAAAGAGCGCTTGCCAAGTTGTACCAGGAGCACAGATCAGGCTCCTGGTAACACAGAGACTTTTGCTATTCATTGTGATAAAACCTAGGAAAGGAATAATGCAATACAGAGCTTGAGGCTTCACGTCTTGCCTCTGCCACTGACCTGCGCAGGCAGGGCGAGAGCTGCTCAGTGTCTGCGTTCGCTCCTCTAAATTACAGCACACTCAGTAATGCATCAGCTGGGGGGTTTGAGGCTAAACACTCATAAACCAATTTTGATTCCTTCCATCATGTCTCTCATTAAGTGTAAAGCGCCTCTAGGGAAAGGCAGCTGATTAAACAGATTCCTCAGTGACATAATGAATTTACAAAACCCCTCCGGTTTCGCTGGGGATGTTTTGGGAAAAATATCTTCAGCCACTGAGGGCAAAGTCCAGCGACAGGGAGAATCATGCCATTTCCTCTGTCTTGGGGCCTGGCAAACCTTCCCCACCTGCCCCGGGGGGCTGAGAGCAGATCCCTGCTGAGCACTGGAGGGAGAGGAGAAGGGGCAAGGGATGCAACCATCCATCCATCCAGGGCACCAGCACAGCAGCCCACTGCGCTCACGCCGAAGCGTGCGGATCGCAGCCTCCTTGCTTTCCTTAGCCCAGCCCAGCCAGCTTCCCCACGCAGCTCTTGCACTACAGCCCCAAGGCAAAGCTCTGCCAGGCAAGCTCTGCGCACGGAGGGGCACTGCCTCTCAGCACAGGAAAGAAGTACGAGGCTTTTTCCAGCATTCGGATCCTGTTTTTAATATGACTCAGCTCTGCAGAGTCCGTAAGGATGACACGGGTTACGGTTTATTAGCAGTTAGGTTAATGTTTGGAAATAAAAAGACTGATGGTTTTATCTGTTTAATCATTTGGTGCTGCCAAGAGCGACCATAAACACAGCCCAATGGTGCACGAAGAGAGTACAGCCTGACATTCGTTTCCCACCACTAAAATCCAAACATTAGTATACAAGTTGCGTAGCAGGCTGGCAGGGGCAGGCAGCCAGGATTGCAGCTATTGGAGTGACTCAATGATCATAATTTTACTTCATGGAGATTTTCAACCTCCCTGCAATGGAAGGAAATAGGGATGGATGAGGTGGGCTAATTTCAAAGTTTGGCAGTTCATTTGTGTTTGCCCAGCTTTCCTATGCCCTCAGCTGAACTAGGCTACAGAGCTGAAGACTAAAAGACTCCTCTAGTTTTTCCCCAATATGATTTAATTTGTGTGTGGGCACCCCCACCCCTTTTTTTCTTAAGTCTCCTCTTCTCCAGTACATTCTTTAGAAAAGAGTAGCTGCAATGCAGATTCACCACATGTAACCAGGTGATGCTGCTGACCTTCCATATGCAGCCGGCAGCAGATATAGTAATTTATCACTGAAAAGTGGTCGGATGGCTAGATCACATGGTCACCTGGCACCAAGACAACACTGGATGTGGCAGACACCATCAGTGCAAAGAGCAGAATAAGAGACAAGAAGAGCCAATGGACACAAGCATGTTGTCTTAACAGACAATAGCTACCTCAGCTGGTGTTTATCACCATTAAATAAGTGCAGCTGTTAAACTTATTGATCCTTTGAAAGTTAAGTAGAACAGAGTTGGGCCATTTTTGGCTGGGTTACACAGAACACCTGTCCTTCTGTACACAAAGTCAAGGGGGAGAGAAGCCACTGAAACAATCACGGTGGAATTGCACTCCAGGCAAAGCTTCCTTTGATGTGCAAACACACATCTTACCCACTTTTGGGAAGGCACATGGCTCTATACATAATGGTCCAACTGGCCCAACAATTCCAACAAATAAATATTGTGCCATTGTAAGAGCACTGCAGAGCTTATAACCAGCCACATAAAGCGTGTTTTGTAAAAGGTTCTTAGCAGCCACGCAGGTGGGTTGTCATATAGGGCACTGGCTAACCACATTAAATGAGGCAGGGCTTCCACAGGGCTGGCAGAGCTGAAACACAAGGACTCCAAGACCCCTAAAGCTTCTGCAATTGTCCTGCATCTAATTTCTTTCTTCTATTTTTATTCTCTTCATATCTACACTTTCCAGTCAAAAGGGCAATAGCAGCAGCCCATGTTCTCGACCATCTTCTCATATGTCTGTGATATTTCTAAGAGAGAAAATGCTGTCAGGAGCTGCCCATGGCTTTAACATGTCAGCTCAACATTTTAAATCCTTTTTCCTCTGCTAGAGCTATGCTGTTTGCTAGCATAAAAATAAGCAGAGTCTGAGCTCTGCCCACTCTCCCTGCCTTTCCTCATATACTTACCAGAAAAATAGCTAGAGCACAACTCCCACACATTGCACACAATCCAGACTCAAGCAGCCCTAAAACAGGCTTTTTCCTGTCCCAAGTCTGTGCTAGAACTAGTCAAAATTAACACTTGCAAGATTATAACATCTCCAGAGCGGGGGGGGGGGGGGGGGGAGGGGAATCCAAACAAACCTGAACACACCCAAAAAGTGCTGCCACTTCCATGACTAACAGAATCCCACAATGCTAAGCTTAAAAAAAAAAAAAAAAAAAAAAAAAAAAAAAAGTCTTACCACCACCTCTTTAACCCCAGCCTCAAGGCCACTTCTGCTCCACAACTACATAGTTTCCCTCCAGCTTCACTTTTTCAGCCTTGCCATCCTAATGAGAAACCTTTGCCAGCTGGATCCAGCTCCCAAAGCAATCTCTGTAATGAGGACAGGCACCTGGGGACCTACCTGCCTGGCTCAGGAGGAGAATTTGGTTTGTTTTTTCAATCCCCCATACTGTGGAGTCCTTTGAGGCCATGATAAGGGAATGCCAGACCACCTGGCAGCAAGAGCAGATGAAGAAGGAAGGGACTGATGAAGAGCTGAGATGTGGGTGGTAGCCAGGGTGGGAGGAAAGGGTTAATCAGAGCCCTTGGATACAAGCACCCAGCTTTGATCCCAAGCCTGAGAAAAGGGTGTAGGGTGCTGGCGCATGTCTGGCAAAACTGCCTTTTTGTTTTACGGCTTCATTTCTTTATTTTTTAATGCTTTTTTTTTTCCTGTTTCATTTGCTGTATTTCAGTCACGGCGAGTTGGGAAGGGGAGGCTTCACTTTCTCATGAAGTTCCTGTTCAGTCAAAGCCCAACTTTAAAAATACATTTTCTAAATATGCACTATTCACTCTTGTCCTCAGTAATTTGATTGGCAGAAATAAGAGCTGCAAAGGCAGATCTTGTCAGTCTGAAGCCTTCCTTAATATGGAAACAATCACCTGCCATTTAAACCATATTTTTAAAGGGGCACAGTGTGCTTAATAAGATGCACACACCTGGAGTCTCAACCTCTTTTCATTTTCTGGTAAAAACTTATTTGTGGGGATTGCAGATGTGCATGGGTGAGATAACAGATCATTCCAGGTGGCCCCTGAAAACCCATCCAGGCCGATTTTCTATCATTTTCTGCAAATGCACTGCATATATGTGTACATCTGCTTGCACTTTCCATCCTGCAGACACCCGCTGGCACAGCTCCGAACGTCCGTCCCGTGAGATCCGAACGATGAGCGGACGCTCGTGTGCAGGGGAGGCACTGCCCCGCACAGTGCCTTGCGGCCGCGGGAAGCGCAAGGCCCGGGCGTTTGCTCTGTAACAGGTCATGTTGGCTCTGTGGCACGAGGTGGGCCCAATACAGAGGAGATTTTGCTATTTGCTGTTTTTGGGCTGAGCTTTTTTTCTTTAGGAAGCGCAGCAGAGGATTAGGGTCTACTCACATGTGGTCATCACTTGCGTGTTGTGGACGCAGACCATACGTCATGCAGCACCCAGTCATTTCAGACCTGTCTTTTGGAAGCAGTGAGTACCTGTGGTGCTGACTGTACTCTGAGAGACACGGAGACACGCAGCAACCTTAAAAGAAAACCAAGGAAGCCTGACACTGGGGTCCCAAATTATGTTTGGAGAGTGGTTCCACAACAAGCGAAACATTTATTTTTCATTAAAAGACCTCCTAAGAATTAAACTGGAATTATTCTATGGTAAATTTAGCTACAGCGTTTCTGGGACAGGGAGTCCAGAGAACAATCATCCTTCATCTTATCACCAGAACGTCTCAATTCTGACCTGAAACACAAATTTGGTGCCACGTGTTGTACCGTGTTTGTGGCCTGTTGCAAATGACAGCCAGCGAGGGAATGTGTTGGTTTATGACACACAAGTAAAAAGCACAGAGCTAAGTTCAGCTGCGTTTGCCTTTGCTGGGAAAGGAAATAATTATTCTATTTGTTTTGCTTCCAAGATGGGAATAGCAAATGTCTTTCTCACCTCACTAAGAGGAAAAAATCACACCCAATATGGTTAAGGTGCACCCCTTTTTACTGAGCAGCGTGACAACCTTGCAATTTGAACGTGTTTTTTTTTCTTTTGGCTGCTACCTCCTGGTTTTGGGTTTTTTTCTTCCTTTTAATGTGGTTTATCCTTGAGAGATGCCTCATGCATGAACATCTTGGGTTGTTTCCTACGAAATGGCAGAGCTCATAAATAAAAGGAATGGGTAGAGCAGAAGTGAAGCTCATATCAAACATGCTTTTGGAGGAGCCGGTCTGACGGCAATCTGGAGGCAAATACTTAGCCATAGAGGAAAAAAAAAAAAATCTTCAAATGAGCCATGCCAGTCTGTCACCAGGAGTGGGCAGGTTGGTCCTTCCTAGGGGCTGTGGTGATTCTTCTCTTGGAGGATGTGAGCTGTGATACCCCCGAGGCTGTTGCTTTCCTTTGTTTGCTTTTGCTGCAGCTGAGATCACCTTTTCCAAAGCTCAAATACACCCTCCGGAAAGCCAGTGGCCAGATGAGCATTTTGATGTTTGTGTCCCGTGACCAAGGGCAGGGCTTTGGGAGAAAAATAGGAGCATAGTAGATGTTTGGACCGGGAATGCCCCCAGCAATGCTGCTTTTTGACCCACTGCATGAACCTTTCGGGGACCCTCCTTCATTTTTCAGCCACTGGATGCTATGACACATTTCTTGATGTGCGGCATGGCTTCCTCTGAGTACAGGCCCTGTGAAAGGGGAGCCATTCGGCACCGCTGGCGCACGAGTTCCCCTCCTCCCCTCAGCTCCGGTGACAGCAACCTGTGTCCCCGCGTTACTTCTTGGCGTCGGTCCCCTCGCAGTAAGGCGATCCACAAAGTGAACGTTAGAAGGTGTTTTCTGGGCCAAGGATTTTCCCCCGGCAGGTTTCAGAAAGGCCCGTCTGCTGCTCTCGGGGCTGGCGTTGTCTCCAGCCAGCCTCCGCAGCTGAGCGCCGTCCCCAGCGCGAGCCGGCAGTCGCTGCCCCGGCTGCGTTTCGTTCTGGCTGCAGTACTTTGATCAATCAAAGCAAATCAAGGGCAGGTCAAAGGCAGGCACCGTGTGGATTTGCTCGTCCGGCTCATGTCTCACCCCTGACCACACGCTGGACAAATTCCTCCTCAGCCTGTGTTGCTTTCTTAGCAGTTTTTGCTCTGACCACGGTGATGCTGGTGACCGGGGAGGAAACCTGGCTCTGTAAGCAAAGACGCACAGAAAAGAGCTGCATTACACTTATGTCCCACACGTCTGAGCGAACAAGGACTCCACGGCACAAAGACGGGTCCTTGCTCGCCGGGGGTGGTGGGATCACGGTCGAGGTGCAGCCCTGTTTCCTCCCTGGAAGTGGGGAGCGGAGCACAGCTGGTCCGGAGGCGGCAGGGGCCGCAGCCAGCGGGTCCGACGTACCCCCCGAGCTGCTGTACCAGGCACGCGGTGGGTGAGTTAAGGACATGCTTTCAGCCTTAATTCCGAGTTTCCTAGGTTTTGTCAGTTTAAGCCAGATTCCTAATGTTATTTTAATGCAGTTGTTTTGTGTGTGAATAATATGCTTTCTATGCCAAACCACAAGCCCTGGAACTAATATCTCATAAAAATGCCTAGAGTCCAAAGCTAATAGCTGTTATTCAGCTGATCGAGTGATGCCTAAAAAGTTACAGATTAACACTATTCCCCAGGGGAAGGTAAAATTAAACTCGACTTCTGATGGGGCTGGGTGCTATTTCACGTAGTGTCTGAGCCCGGGCAGGGGGACGCAGCTCGCTGCGGACCCTGGGTGCCTCGTGGCAGGGCTCGGCGCCGTGAACGCGTGTGGCGAGTGCCCTCCCGGCTCTACCTGGAGTCCCAGCAGGCAGAGGTTGGGGGAGCGTGAGGGATTTTCATCGGTTTTCCCTTAAAAAAGCCCCCACCCTTCCTGCAACACCCCAGCCAGCGATGGGTCACTGCAGCTCATCCTCACCCAGCCCTGCTGCTGTGGGCAGCGATGCAGGGGGTGCCAAAAAGGCGGGGGGGAGATGCTCGCTCGCCCCCGAGGCCGGGGGTGTTTGGGCGAGTGGGGCTGCGCTGAGGTCAGGTCCCAGGACGCTCCAGCCTGGCGTGGTGGGCAGGAGCTGGGGCTGGAGCCACCGAGGGGGCAGACGCCTCTTCCAGGGAGCAGAGGGGGGACACGGAGGACAGGCGATGGGGGAGACGCTGTCCCTTCGCGCTCCTTCCAGGCGGGGAAATCGAGCCACAGGATGTCAGTGCAGCCTGTGCGAATGCCACGCTTGCCGAAAGAAATGACTGTCTCCTCTCAAGAGCACGCAGGAAGATCGCTTTCCCAGAACGTCTTCTTATTTAGGAAACTCGCATCACAGCGGCAAAGCAAAATGCTTATTTGGGAATGAGAAAAAGAGATGTGGCCCCAAGTGAGTGCTTGTGTGTAGGCACCGCGGCAGAAAGTTTGAGGACACACCAGAGGCAGCTGCTGGCTCACAGTAAGAAACGCAGAGCTGGATGGGCGGGAGGCCCAGACAGCTGGTGTTTGCTGCCTGCGTCCTCCAATACTGGCTGCGGAGTTGTAAGGTATCGATTATTTTCCTGTTACAACACAAAGGGATTAGCTAGATTAGCTTCTGCAGAGGTGAGAAAGAAATGTGTCATGGAGACTGTTTATTTTGCTCTAATTGGATTCGCACCCTCTTTCTGAATAAATCTCCTTTTACTCCATAACCAGTCCTGTGGTTTTTCATGGCTGTGAATGCTGAGGAGCTCTTCCAGGGACGGGCAAGTGAATCTCGGCTTCACTGGGGAGAGCAAAGGGGTAGTGCTGCGGTCACTAGAGGCAGGCAGCCTGCAAACAGCGTGGCCGAGGAAGCTCACACCGTCACGTCCCAGACGATGCTTCATGGTCGCAGACAGCTTTTGGCAGCACGAGGTAGAAGCCACTCTTTGACCAGAGAAATCTAAGCTTCCCAGCCCTTTCACACCTGCTCTGGGTAAGCTGCAGCACAACATCCTGACCTGGAGGCGTGGTGATGCTGCCCATCAGAAAGCAGCGTCTGCTGGTCCCCCTTCAGTGGGGTGAGCTGCACTGTATGCTAAAATTGTCAGCGAATTTTCTGCTGCAGTTCATCATCTTTTCTAGCTGGTGTGGAACACTGGAGGAAAATTACCTTCGTCTGCTGTTTTTCTTGGCCCGCTCACTCAGAAACACGGAAAGTACCTGCAGCAGGGGTGGCTTCTCAAGTTCGTCCTTTAAATCTCCGGAAACAAAATGAGCTCAGTTGGAAAAGAAAGAAGACAGAGCATAGTTGAAGAATCCTAGGTCTGGATGGTTGCAAACTGCTAAGCGTCCTCTCTGTGTTAATCCCGCTAAACAAGTAAATGCTTTTCACTCCTGTGTCCTTTGCACTGTGGAAGCTTTTGATGTCTCTGTACTGGCCACTGTGGTTTGAAGTTCTGCCTCTGAGTCAGATGGGTATCAAAAACCTCAGACCAGCTGGACTGAGCAATGCTCTCTTGATAAGCGCAGTAGAAACCAGACACAAAATAAATAATTCAGTCAATGAGATTTTTTGGGGGGTGGGGTGGGGTGGGGTGGTGGTGTCTAAATTATGCCTGCATATGCATTACAGAGTCAAGCCTTAAATTTGAAATTCTTCCATTTATTTCTTGTTCCTACAGAGAACAAATGAATGCCGCATCAGGAAGGCACATTTCTCTGGAGAGCACCTGGTCCTGCAGTTTCCAAAGCTGTCCCGTGTTTGCAGGTGCCTCTTCATCTACACTAACCCGTGACTTGTCTGAGAGAGTTTGGTAGGCCTTATTGGAATTTGTGCACACGTATTAAACTTGACATAAAATTTCTCTTTTGTTGTTGTTTTGGTCATGTTTCTCCCCATGACAGATTGTTATATTTTCTGTTGGCTTTGTTACTGTATAACTGGACACTGAAGCATCAAATAAATGCATATGATGGGCACATTCTCTGAGGTGCGTATTGGAGTGATTTGGTATACAGATTGCCATAATTTTCAATGATACCTTTTGCCTTCCTCAGTTGCCCTTGCAGAACTCATTTGTTTTAGTACTTTTTAGAGCCCATGGGAGGTGCTAAATAAACAGTTCAAACTATAAAAAAAGTTACTGGCCAACTGTGAAGTGGTAAAATTAAGTAATTTACCCAGCATCACACATGTAAGCAGAGCATCCAGTTCTGCAGTGCAACCTTCAGATTCCCCCTCTTTCTCTGCCTATGGTGTCCTGCCTCATTTACGGCATATCAGATGAGGCTTTTACATCCTCCCTCCCTGCACAGTTCCCTAGAGCAGTATCCATCCTGACCAAAAAAAAAAAAGAGGAAAAAAGTCCAAAATAAAAACAATGTCATCAAGTAATTTGAAGGAACTTTTTTTTTTTTTTTTTAATATGGACAATACAGTCTATTTTTCCTTACCTTCATTTTTGGAGTGCCTGAGCCATCTTAGAAAAATTACCCCCAGTATTTAGCCTGAATCAAACATGTAGAATTTTCCTAGCAGGGAATATTTCAGTCTAAAAAATGAAAGTTAGGTAAGAGGAAAACAACTGAAATCAGAGCCTGCTACTAGAAAATACGATACAACCTGGACAACGGCAAACACCATAATACAGGAATCACTCCATCTACTGAAGTTTGACACCTGTGCAACAGAGCTGCCAGTTGCTTTGGTTCCACAAAGCAGTGCTATACAGATTTTTAGGGTAGGAAGCAAACCAGAATATTATTTCTAAGGGAAATCAAAGGTGCAATTAGGAGAGCTGGTGGTAAAGGCTTATCTTTCCTATCACAGTACCCACACAGCACAGTGAGAAAGGCTCAACAGTACAAGCAAGGACAGGACGGGCTCTAAGGGTCACCCAGCTAAAAAGTTGGTAGGGGGAACCAGCAGGCTTCCAGTCCCCCTCTCGCTGTCCTGCCAGGAGGAAATGTAAATGGGAACAGGCTACTCCTCTGCAGATTGAAAATAAAGATTTATGGATTACTTGATCCAGAACTTTATAAAACAGCAAGATGACTTTTGGAAATGCAGGAAGACCCATCTGTCTGTTGCCTTCTTAGCAAGCTGGAAACTGAAGGACACTGTATAAGCTGAGGGAAAACCCCAACAGTCTTCAGCACAAAATTCAGTTTAATCTCTGCCTTCAGCAGCTTCCAGATCACAGAAACCTTGGGAATATAGGAGGACTGGGGCACGGGGCCTTAAGACGCCTGGGCAGAAAACAATGTTGTCTCATTTCAAGAGAAACTATAAATAGTATTTAGCATCTCCAAGCAGGCAAGTTCATAAGTGAGCCTGCCTGATTGTGGACTGGCTTCTTCATCAACTTAGTATTCAGGAAAGGGAAGAATTGCCATAGCAACATTCCCATCTTCTGACATGTATCATGCAGATCATGTAGTCAAGGCAGCACAGCACCCTCTCACACATGTGCTCTGTGAACTTTTGTATTCCTGACAATATTAAAGAGAGAACTATGTCTCATGATTGACACACTTGCCTGTGTGTCTTTATGATTCCTTTAAAAAATATATGGAAATGCTTCCCTTCCCCCATCCTCCTCCTTTGAACTGTTTTCTCTTCTCCATCCCACTGAAATGATGAGAACAGCTCATGCCCCAGATCTGCAGATACATGTTCCTGACAGTAGTCCTACGCTATGCAAATGTGTAAACTGCAAAATGTAGAGGGTTTTAAAAAATTAAGTCTATCCAGCAGATTCTAAATTCTGCGTAAAAGTGCTGAAAGGAACTAGAAATCTTCCAGTACCTGCATAATTAATGCTCTGTTAAACAAAGCCTTGCATATTTTTTTTGTTTTTTTGCTTTGAGTTAGTCTGAAATCTCCAGACGCACATGCCAGCCATACCTATGGCACGTGTCAATATATATGTCACCCTATGCAGGAGCTGAGCTCACAAGCAGAGCAGAATACTCTATGTGTTTGCAGCCAAGGGCCATCTAACCCCTGGGATGGCTTGGGCTTTGTGGACTTCCCGCTGAAGGAGAAGTACCACACGTTACACGGGGCTAAGCTGTGGGCCAGCGCAAGCAGGATGCTGTGACACTGTGCAGTGAAACCATGTTTGCAACCCTGACAGCAGTGGCAGCCAGGTACTTGACTTTAGAAGTGTTCTTGATTTAATCGTAACACAGGCCATCCAGTGGACCTCTTTCTAAGCTTACCGCCTATTCAGTATTGTGGCTCCCTTCAAAAACTCCGTAACACTAGAAATAGTTGGAATATAATCATACCGCTATATATATATGCCTTTAACTATGCCTATCCTGCCAGTGGTTCTGACATTAGAAGTAGCACAATATACTGTCATATGCCTACGTATTTTTTCCTCAGACCTGGGATTTTACATGCTGTGCTGTCCTTGGCAGGATGCCTATGGCACCATTTCTACGTAAGGGTTGGCCTCAGTAGCTCCTTCTCCACGGAATGGGCTCAAAATCCTGCATGCCTCTGTGGCCTTGGCAGAGGGGCACCAACGCCACTTTCACTGAGTGCTTCTCTCTGGACTGGAGATGCACCTAGCTGTGGGCTACACCTAAGCGAGGTGGTTTTTCTAAGCAGGTTAGTTTACCTTCTCTTGGTCGTCTTCTTTCTTACGCAGCTCTCCAGAGCTGCCTCATGAGTGCTCACTGCAAAATGCTCCTGCTGGGTGGCAGACGCTCCCACTCTCTGTGCCAAGGGAGCTCCTTTGTATAATGGCCTGCTGGAGGCAAGTCACCTTCAGATAGTGGCAGCTTTTTATATTTTTCCCCCCGCTCGCATTCCTGTCCTCCCCGCCGCTCCTCTCCAATGTTTAGGGTCACTGTACAAAGCTTCGGTACCTTGCCTTCCCCAGGCAGGGTGGATGTCAATTATGTCGTGGCCAGTATCGCTTAATGGTTCAGCTGGGATTGCATCTCCAGTGAGCTCCTGAGCTTCACCCCGGTTTGAGAGCCCTCCCTGCCTTTGTGTACTCTACAGCTGCTCGTTCCAAGAAATAACCATTCGAGAAATTCCTTCTTTATAACTTGTCCCGTGGCGATTCTTGGCCAGACAACGTACAGGTAGTTGAGGCCCCCCATTATCATAATTTTTGCTGCCTAAGTATTGTGCGCTTAATTGCCTCTTCCTACTCTATGACTAATAACACTCCTGTTCTGTTAAGCCACCTCTAGAGAAAATGGTTTGCAGCTTAATACCAGTAGCAGAAGAGGGGTGACCTCCCCCTCTTTCATCCCATTACGTCTGCCAGTTGTAAACTTTGAAGCCAAACTGGGAATCATTATTAAATAAGAACAATTTATTTCATTTTACGTAGTAAATAAGCTAAGACGATTATGTAGAAAGGTATCCAGGCACTGCTCTGCCTGCAAAATTAAACACCCAGAAATGCAGTACTGTGAAGTACTGCAGCCGCCGATTGTCCCTATTGCTATGGGCAGGATGGCCGGCAGCTCACCAGCCTTACTCCCAGGGGAAAAGTGGGAGCACAAGGAGCTGCCAGTTGGGAGTTATGGTGGAATTACTGCCCATGTCAAGAATGATACCTTTCTCAGTGCCTGATTTCTTCCCATGTTAAGCAAGTAACTGCCATTTAACATCTGACTGTGATTATTTTTTTCTACAGAAGATCATGTGTGTCTGTATGTGTACGTGTACGTGTGTATATATATCTCTGTACACATGTGTGTGTTTAACTTTTATGTACACAATATACATACAGCGGGGGCTATCATCTGCATATTAAAAAAGCAAAGAGGTATTATGTCCTAGTACTGACTGTACCACAGCAATCTCTATATTTAGAACGCACACTGCGGAGATACTTCTCCAGCCTGATGCTAGATGTTTACTTTTTAATACACAAGCTATATATAAAATGCTGAATTTGGACACCATGACTAGCTACAATACAAATTATACGAAAAAGATGCTATTTTACTTCTGTCTCATTTTACATAGCTCTAAGGAACAACAGATACCTCCTCCAGTGGGCCACGAAGTCTGTGGCCTACCTTTCAAGTTTCCGTACTGGCATTTATTGTGTTGAGGTTCAAATCCCTTTACAGCTGTGGTCTGAACAAGAAAAGGGCACTTAAGGGAATAAGACTACAGCTTGCTCTTCTGGGTTACATTAAAAACCATTGATTTCCGTCTGTTACTTGAACAAAACAGAGTGCATTTTTGATAAAAATAAAATTGCTTATTTTGGAGAATACACGTTAAATATATTTTATGTTTATGGTCTGTAAATTGGGCAGTTCTGTTCTTCTTAGTTACTTAATAATACAAGAGGAAGTCACTATGCACAAAAGACCTATTTGCACTCTAAGCACAAAAAGCTTTCATTACATCATTAGAAGCACTACAGAAAGCGTCCCACCTGCTAGTCCATTCGCCTCCTCATTCAGCAAAGCCCCTGTGCTGAAAAGCACCTGTGTGTGTGCTTTGAGTTCAGCATGCGCCTAAGTACTGTTCTAAACAGATGTCAACAGCTACATCTTTTTACTTTCCAGGCTAATTTCATTTCCCCTTTGCTCCTCTTCCCTCAGCAAGAGGAGAGATCATTGCCACTGTAGAAAGCTGACCAGTCAAACCTGCAACTGCCCTTTTTCCTGGCACTTCTGCAATAGTCAAACCCCAGGTTTAATACTGCAGTCAGACTCAAGACACCTGTGCTTTTACAACACATACGAACATGTCGGCCCAAACATGATGGCCGAAATATATAATAAAACTCCCAGGTTTCCTTCCTTCCCTGCAACACCTGTGACCCCAGCTTAAGCGGCTGGCTGCAGCGGCACGGGAAGCTTTGCACCACGGGAGCAGAGCAGGGCAGCTGGGATACCCTAGAGCAGATGACCTCTTCTACTGCTGTGCATTACGCTTTGATCAGCAGCTTTCTTTTGCTGCTGCAGATGGAAAATACCTGTCACCAGCATTTGCCTCTGTTCACACGAAACATGGGAGCATTAAAAGACAGGATTAGTAGCATAACTTCCCCAAGGCTGCCTTCAGAGGCGACCTCACCTACACATCTCCTACTGCTTCCTCCTTTACTCCCAGGGCAGGAACACTGAACCTACCTCAGTGATGCTAACCTCGGGTTGATGGTCTCTTCAGGACTATACTTTAACTCAAGTTTTAGATTATAAATCCCTTCAGTGTTCAGTCTAACAGTATCCGAGGCTACCAAAGCGTGTATCAGAGCCCTGCAGACTGACCAATCTTCATAGAAAATAAAAGGTGAAGAAGAAATTGTTGTTAGGCTTTGAAATAGTCTTTGAATAGCAAATTCATTAGGAAAATTGAACTAAGAAGTGTGTGCCTTACATGCCGTCATTACAAACTGCAATGTGGGAGCCTGTGGAATGGTTAGCCATTTTTCAGTCTACTCACAGTGTCCAAGTGGCTTTGACGCGCACTGGTGGTAACTTAGCTAATATTACTCATGCGGGCAGAGAAGCAAAGGATCAACTTAAAATTAGGGAAAATGTTTTGTCATTTTCCTTTAAAATGAGGCAATGGTTGCTATAGAGAGACGGCAAAGTGTAGTTTTATCACACACAAGCTAAATCACAGACTAAAATAATTTAATTTTGAAACTGTGGCAAAAGTTTGCAAATTATGGCAACCTCTTTGTAACAGAGTGGTATGGGAACTGTGCATATATGTTTTGGCATAGCTAAATGCATGCAGAAATTCAGGATGAGCTTTCTAAAGCCAAATAGGATACAGTCATACTGAAATTCACAGCAACTTGGTGGCTAGACCTTCTAGCCAGCCTTAAAAAAAAATCCCTCCTTTTTTATGTTCTATACTAAGTCAAGAGAGTATTATTAAGATTGCTAAGTCAGGCATTCAAGAGTGAGGTAATGTCAGAATTAACGCCGTCTGTTCAACCCTAATTTGGCCCCTTGCGAGTATGAATTATGATATTGCCTTTAATTAGATGATCACACAATATTTTTTCCTATGCCTCATTCATAACACATGATGGATGGTGTTCACTGAATGATGAAACTGTATTTTGTTTTTGCCTTGCGGTTCAAGGTGTGGCAGCCTGCCTTATTTACTGCATGCTATATTCTTCTCTGGCAACAAAACTAATGATTCCTTCACAGAACTTTCTATGTGGTTTATCATTACAGCTATGACATACTCAACAAACATTACTAATTTAATTTTACTGCAGTCCTCAAGGGAAAAGCTAGAGTTTTTTCACTTAGTTTATGCATCTAGAACCTATTCTCATTGCTCAGGTTTTTATCAAAGCTTTGCTTCCTTCATATTTGGTCTAGGCAGCTTTATTTGCATCAGCTTTGGGGAGGTACTGACATTACTTGGGAACCAAAGTCGGGCTGCCCATTCTGGTGTGCGTCTTGTCGAGTCAGGCCTGCAGAAAGCCAACAGATCAGGGACGGTAGGGAAAATCCTGTTCAGCCACAAGATGGATCATTCCCAAAGTTGATAAACACTTTGACTTTGGAGGATTACCTGTGTGCTACAGGGAAGTGCAAACATTTTTTCTAAAACTTGGACAAATATGGATAGATTTTCCCCATAAATTCAGAAGTATTACTAACATAAACAGTATCCTTCTTCCAAAGACCCAGCTCCACAGCAAGAGGAAAGTAGAGAAAAGTTTTCCAGACATTTTTTTTTTTTTTTCATAGACTTGCACTTGGAAATAGACGACTTGGTCTGACAAAAGGTTTTCCACCAAAAAAATAGTTCCCCCAAGAGAAATACCTTTCAGGGACAATTTCAGCCAAGATGGTTGAAATTTGGCAAGCTTACAAGTGACTTTTACTTTAGTCATCATTCATCCATCATCTTTCTTAAGAATGATGGATTGTGTAATTCTAAAGGGAATGAACAGAGTCTAGAAGAGCGCTCTCTGGGTACACAGGCCCGTTAAGTTATTTATATCATGGTTCATACATCATAGGCTGGATTTAATGCTCTAAAATGTTTTTGACTTTAAATACGATGATTCAAAGCCCATAGGAGGTGGAGAACTTTTTGAGATCTGACTAGACAAATTGAGTTCAAACCTTCTTGGAATACTATAAATTTCCTCAACCCAAATGAAACGGACCACATTTTCTGTCACATATATTGCCTTTGGCTAACATCGCCAATCTCAGGGGCTTAACGGAGATCTAAGCTTGGTAGTCTGTTTTTTTTTTGAGGTGCTGAATATTCACAAATTCACAGATACAAGGGATGACAAATTTAAGTGTCCCTATGCTGTACCTCTGAAAGGGAGTCTTCTTTCACTTGGACACATACCTATGGATTCAGTGACGCAATTTTCATCTCTGATGTTTCTGTTCTCTTTATATTCTTACTACATTTCCAATATCACCTTAATGACATGGTATAAGAAGAAAAACTTACCTTGAGCAGGTGCAAAACTTACTGAGAAAGAGGAATCTTTCCAGCAACAGTCAGTTTTTGAGGTCTCAGCCATTCAGTGGTGCAATAAATACAGCAGAGACGTTCAGAGTGTGCTCTAACAGAATGTGTACAGCTGTGTGGCATTTTGGCATTTCTTATTTTTATTTAACGCATTCTTTCCATCAGAATGAATTCTTGAATTCAGTGAAGAAAACAATCCCCTTGAAATAAAAAAATTGCAAAAATGTCCTAGACTTAACAGCAGAGCATGAGTTATGCAAGTTCTTCAAACGACAAACAAGTCAACGGGGTTTGCGCTTTGGGCTTCCCACCCTAAGCCGCAGTTGATAAGCTCTCACAATGTCATGTCTGTCACCGCTGCTGCTGCTGTTGGAAAGTACAGTCAAATTCCTTAGCACATTCATTGTCCACTAGTACTTTCACGTGCTACCACAGCTTTCAGAAGCGGTGACTTTAAACGGTTCCTAGCTCACTAAACATGACTGAATCCATGTTTTCTTTCCTTCCTGAGTTTTGAAAGCCTGTTGCAAATAACAGACATCTTACCACCTCCAATACAACCATCTATTACAATCAAGCCGTAGTTATCTGTGGATAGAGTAACCATGTTGCAGTATTATTGTGCACATGTAATGCACAGCTCAGGTCCAGCAGAACATAATATCCCTAACACAAGGCCACACGGCTACAGCTAATTTGCTTCCAAATTCTGCTTGTTTTGTGTGTCCTGTCCTCCCTCTGTGGGACCATCAGAGGAGCTCCTCCTTCTTTATCTGGCCACTTACTTCCATGAACTTCCTAGTAACTTGCCTAGTTTTGAAATCTTTGCAACTCTGATCAACAAGTTAAGAATTACTAAGAGCACAGACAAACTCACAAATACAGTATCATCACAGAAGCCTTATTTTTGAAGGAAACCAACCAAAAAGCACATTGTTGAACTCGTGCACTGTTTCCTATGATAGTGTGTACACAAATACATTTAAAAAAATACTGTAGAGGCATGTCATGAGTTGCACGAGATCAGTTTCCCCCAAAACTGTTCAAAAGCAGAAACATGGTTAACTCATACTAAAATTCTGCAGAAATCCCTTTAACAAAAATCACACTTTAACGTTATACATCTTTGAAGTGCTCTGCATCTGTTAAAATAAATACATCTAAATACACTGAGTAAATATGTGATGTGAATACAAGACATTTGGATCTTAAAGTTACTTTTTTATAAATAATTTCTTGCTGAAAATGATTCCATTCACTTTATTTTAATTCCAGACAATTTTTCTGCCTACTAGAGTTCCTTCTTGATTCTGATAGTTAGACAGAATCCTGTCAAGTTTAAACAATCGCCAGTATTTTGCAACCAAATTCCTAATACAAAAAGGCATATGTTTAACTTTAAAAATTTGCTTATGTGCCTTCCTGAAGTAAGGCTTAAATGCTCTCTCTGGTACGACACTAACAGCTCAGCCCATCTACTGAGAACTTACAACTTGAAAATGCAGGATCAGGTCTTGCACTAGGAAAAGAAGAAGAAAAATCCTCATGTAGAAATAATATCATCTACAGTTGACACTGGAAAACCTGAAAATGTATCATTCAAACACCATAAATCCATCTAGAATTTCAAGAATCAGTATGAAGAAACAGAATCGCAGGGATAATTGGATCTTTATTTAGGCCTATTTAAGAAAAGTTGCATCAGATTCAGATAGTCTAAGACCGCAAGTAAGATTTTACTGGACTGATAAAATAATTAACACTGATTTAAGGCCGCTGTTACATAGTGTTACATTAGCATTTCAGTCAGATTGCATTCTCCTTCGGATACATTCATGCAATTAACTTCTACTGTATTTTTACACTGTACTTTGAAATACATAGGATTGTTTTGTTTCCCCATATTAGACCTATCTGGTTAAGCTTTTCTCAAACAATACAGAGAATGGATTCATTGTTCTTCTTGGTGGAAGTGAAAAGATTTCATGACTTAATGATTTAATGACTTATTTGATGCAAGAAATGCATGTTGAGAATGCCGTGGAGATAAATATACATCTTATATGTGTATGTCACATGCAAGCATGGAGAAATAGAATGGAGGTTGAAACATTATTATTATTATTAGCTAAAATCATTTTCCCTCCATATAAAACCCCAAAATACCATTGCACTGAGCAGAGGGCCCATTAAACTTCCTCCTTTCCAAAAGATTCCTCTCCATGCCAACCTCTGTTGGGGATGAGAAATCTTCCATGGAGCCATAAACAATCCTCCATGTTGCTCCTATTGTTCAGTCCAATTTCGGCTTTTCTTTTCCTTCTTCAACACCTGAAAACATATGGAAAGCAGCTTTTAAAAATCTCTGAATGAATAAAAATGAAGAGTTTACTTAGAGAGGTTCTTCTGATGCACTAATCTTTCTTTTCCCTCTATTGCTGTTGTTTCTCCCCTACTTGCTCACATGCTCTTGCATGTGTTACCTCACCTGCTGTGAACGAAAAGAGCATCTGCACACCTGATGGCAGTGGTTGTCCAGTAATGAACTGCACAATCCTCCCTCCCTCCGGACCATTTTCAAATCAGCCTAACCCCCTGCCGCACGCTCAGCCTTTGATGGCTGCAGGGGTCTGGGAACAGTTAGTTCCCTCACCTCCTCTGCTTACCTACAAGCAAATTAAAGTAGATGTTATTATAGCTGAAGCTAAGCAGCCGACTTCATTTGAAAGAAAGTTTTTAAAATTGTGTTTCAGAATTCAGTAACTTTACCCCCCCACCTCAACACTGGATTTTTAAATATTTGCAAGTACATCTTCCTTTTTTGAGAATACAAGAATGAAGAATCAATGACTGTTGATGGGTGCCTCTCTCTTCTTGTAACAGCCATGTCTTTCAGTAATATCAGGAAGGCTGAGCTGAGTGTAGGGCTCCTTAAAGAACTTATCCTTGCTGCAGGACTTGTCTCTTTTCTATGCTGAGCAAAGTCTGGGCTGGGCGGCAGATTGTGTTTTTTCTGGCAATGAAAACATTCAGCTATTTCATGTGCCTGTTCCTGGACAATGAATTACTATTGGTATCTGACAAAAGTATTGTTCTTCTGACTAAGCCCTCTCTGCCAGACATCTCAAATACAAATATTTCTTTTGGAGGTTTTCAGGCCTGCTGCATGCTGGAAAAGAAAAACTTCTGAGGACTGAAGGCAAAAGAGAAGCAATGTTTGAGAATGCTGAGAGGAAAATCCGGTCACAAGTAAGATCACCTGCTAATGCAATATATGCATAGATGGTAGGTACACTGAAAGTCACTTTAAAAACATAGTTAATTAATGCCAGTGTGGGAAACAATAAGACCCACCTGCAGTTAGAAAGCACAACTGCAGAGCTGCCTTCCTGAAAGAAGCAACATGGAAACAAATGAGTGTGCGCCTTGCCAGCAGCCCAAGTACAACAGCCCTCGGTGTTGCTGGCAAACCAATGTAATGGGAAGAGCCACAGTTGAAGGTTTAACAACCAAAACAAGAGGCCAGGTCCAAAAGATTACAGTGGGTTTACAAGGCTGCTCCAGAGCCAATCTTGAGTCTTCAGCTTTCTGCTGGAAGGAACTTTTCCAATACTTTTAAATGAGCTGTTTTATTCGCCTTTTTAAAAGAGCCTCTCTCCTTTCTTCTGAAGCACTCTACTGCAGATGCATCAAATAGTTTGACAGGAACGCAGATACCCTCAAAACTGTGGACAGACACTGGCTTGTACAAAGGGCAAATTCTTCCTTGCCTACCATGTTTGTGGTTTAACTTGGAAAAACTAACTGCAAATCATTTTGTCAGTAGTGAGGTTTTATTTAATACATCTCCAGAGGAAAAGGAAAAAAACTCCAAACCCAAACCAACCCCCTCTCACCCCAGAAATCTTCTCATGGCAGACTGATCTAATTTGCAAGCTTACTGCTCAAAAGTCCCTTTTAAATGTACAGTTTTCAAATAGTATTTTCCCAAGTCTCGCATGGTGACACACTGGCATTGTTTTAAAACTCTGCTGTTTGTGGTGTGCCTGCCATATGCTTCAGGTTAGGTTTATGCAAAGTGTTTTAAGCACAGCAAACCAGCAGGCGACTCATGGCATTTTCTGGTTTGCAAGTGCTTAAGCCATAAGGGACTCTGGGTCAATATTCTTCACCCAAATCAAGGAAATGATGGAGAGGATAAGGCGGCCATGATGAACTTTGGAAGAGGTTGGAAGAATGACCCCACGACCTTCGCTCCTCTAGGGTGGAGGGCCACAAGAACCAGGGATTTTGTTATGCATACTGTGGAATAGTGAGGGAGATTTTCCACCATTTATGTATTCATGGACTTGGTAAGAACATGTGATTCTTAACCCGATTATTATTCTTCATACCAGACTTGGGTCAAGTGAAATTACTCCCTGCAGCTGCCTTTTTAGAAACTTCTTTCCTGCATTACCTTAAATAAGTTAAATAGATGTGAATGTGTCATCAAACTGAGGACTGAAAACCAGACTTGAACACTGTGACCAATGATCCCTGGTTCTAGAGAAAAAAACAAAAGGACACTTTATACCTGGGTGCTAATATAAGCAAACAGCAAGTAAAACTGCTTTGAGCTTCTGGCGTTAGGTTCTACCTAGTACTGGAGGACTTGTTGAAAGAAATTTGTGTGTGCAATAAACTACCATGTGAATTTATGGTGTATTAGCCAGTGTACGCCAAGTTTCCCAAAAGGGGATACAGGCTGTTCATACGGTCCTAACGTGTTACGGGCCCAGCGAATGTAATGACAGAATTCCCACGGAGCATGGATTTCACTCCAGTTGTGATTTGCCACTGCGGCGACTATGAATGTTGTTTGCTTATTTCAGGCAATTTGATAAATGAAAAACATCTTTCGTAGATTAAAGGAACCTACTTTTAATCTTGTGTTTGTCTTATTTTCCCTTTTCCTCTAGTCAGCAATGGGTGGCCTAGGCAGGGTAGATGATGTAGAGTCTGCAGTTACGTTTACCCCGCACTAAGGTGATCTTTCATTCCTATTATTTTACTGACATGAATATATTCATTTTCCTTCAGTAAATTTTTAAGCAGAAAATACCTTATACCTGAAAATACTAGAAGAATCTATTTTTTTTTCTAAGACTAAGCTTACCATTAACAGCATTCCCACAGAATGATACTTTACCTGCATTTAATGGGTTCATCAGCTAATAATTGGGTTGTAAACCAAGTGGGTTGTAAACCTCTCAGGTAATTGCCAACAGCTCTTAAATTAGTATTGGAAGTTATAAAAAAGAATACATATTCATAGCTCATCATGCTCTCCAGCAGCCATTCCGTTCATCCGGCTGCTTTTAAGTGCAAGCAAGCAAGATGTTTCAGTGGAACTTCTGTGATTCTCCTTTGTTTTAGCCAGCTTAAAACCTTCTTGACTTTCAGGGGAGCATACTCAAGTCCCAACAGTGTATTTCATGAGTTAACATTCCTAAAACAATACTCACATTTTTGGGTATCCCAGATGTAGTTGTTCAGGACCTCTCCCACCAAGTAGAATATGTTAATTACTACGGTAACAGCTGCAAAAAAGATTATTTTGACACCCGGGCTGAGGTGCTCAAGAAGTGGGTACACCCACACTCCTGTAACATGGTGAATCCAGCACACCCTGAAACAAAACAAAAATAACAAGTACTGACTCTTACACCCCTGTTTTTCAAAAGTAGCTTGGGCTATAGGCTTAGCTACTGTAACCGAAAAGCAATTATTTGAAAGGACTGCAAGTTGCAACTGAATTGGAGCACCCAGATGACATCCACCCAGAACAGAGATCACAAATGATGAAACTACGACTGATTTCCCAAATTCTTACTGCTTTGTTTTAAATGTAATATGAGCAGTTGGCCAATTTTCATGTTCTGATGTAGGCAGGTATTTCCTTGCTGCATTTATATTTACGAGGAATACACACCCCTGTTCGTGCGGCAGCATGGAAACTGCAGCACCCTCTGTTCCAAGCACGTTCTTTATCCAAAGAGCATTCAGGGTTCTCCAGGCTCTTCTACACAGCCCAACTCCCTGCTTCCTGCAGCGTCCTTCTTTCACTTTGTACACATTTGTGTGTTTCTGCAGCATCTCCTCACTACACCTGGCAAGTGCGTCAGTTTTTGGGTTTGCCAGAAACATGGTTCAGCTTCTCTTTGAGAGAATAATTTCTTCAGCACCTGTGTTTTAGGTTGCTCCTCCTTTTCTTTCAGTTACCTGGTATCATTTGGGATCTAATATTTTTTCTCTAGGTAGGATAAACATTAAAAAAAAAAAAAAAAGAAATCACTTCCTCAGTGAAATTCTGCCCAGCTCCACACTCAATATACAGTAAAGGAAAAGGAATTATGGTGGTTTGCTGGTGACACAGAGATTTTTAGCATTCAGCTACAGCGGAGGTTGTTGGTACGCTAACCCAAGAGACAGGGTGTCAGCTTTACCGCAGTGCAGCCTGAAGAAGCACTCCAGGTACGTGGTTTCGCTGTGCGTGACTGCAGTGGACACCTGTACCCTGTGAAGGGATAGCTTTTGCTTTGAGATCTGACGTGGTGAGTGGTGAAGTCAGAGGGAGCAGAGCGAGTCCATATGTTCCAGTAGGTGGAAGCTAAGAAAGGCAAATGCTGCCAAACAACTGAGCAAACACCACAGAGGCTAACCAGGAAAAGTGCTCAGTGGAGATAGGCTGGGGCCCGTGAGCTGCTGGGCTCTCTTCAAGAATGTAAATCTCTTCCTTTCTGACCCAGCAATTTGAGAGAGAAGCTCACGGTGAAGCACAGCTAGAGAAGACTCAGCAGCTGCACAGACTATTACTGATGGGGATTTCCACATCCATATGATTTGCTTCACTTGCTGATACTTCTATTTGTTTAAGGAAGACTTTTGATCGCTAGATCAACAGTCATAGGGTCCTGAAGGGCAGAGACACAGAAGTCCACCCAAAACTGTTACCATAAATGCCTGTCACACACAGAGAGTACAGAATCCCTGTTTAACGATTCTCCATCACCCTGGAAATGTACATGGTTGTCATAGCTTCCCTCCTCCTTAGAAAAGCTTTTATTAGAGCCAAACCCTTAACAGCTGGACACTTCATGTAGGAATTTACATGTGTCAGTAAATTAATCTGCATGATCTAAATGCAGATTAAAACCCCTTTCTCCAAATGAGTTCACATATGGAAAATGATCTCTGTACTTTACAGTTATTTTCCATAACATTCTTCTGTGCCAGAATTAACCTGACAAGATAAAGGCGTCTGTGAAAAAATAAAGGGTTCCTGTGTAACCCATGGTAACAGGGGATACCATGTTCCTCTTGATCGAAGAAAAAGATGGGACAGTTGGGTAGAAGGTAATGGGATGTCCTCTAGTCCCAGGCTGGCTTAGCAGGGAGTGTCTATTATTGCCTAACATTTTTCAGTTTCATTTGCTTTTGTTTTATGATCATTCTGTGAAAAACAAGCTCCAAGGAAAAAATTTGAAAAAAACAGCCCGTGCTTCTTTTTCACTTATTTTCTCTGGTGTGATGAAACTGCCCAGCACTATAAAGCACCTTTAGAGAGGGACTTTTCAAGGGACCTTCTAAACTGCACCTACGTAGCCAACTTCATGAACGAAGTAGAAGTGGCATTTACTAGAATGCATTTATGCTGGAAAGAGGAAATATTTTCTAAATCCAACCAATGAGTCACTGATGGGCTCCCGAATGTCAGAAATTTCTGGTTAGTTCAGAGTCTTTTGAGTACAGCTCATGCACTTTGCTCTCTGCTGCCTAGCACGGGAGCCCATTCATTGCTTGGTGACACTGCTTGTGTGTTCAGCGTAGCTGTTGTACGCCTATCCCCGGTGCAGCCGCACCGTAGGAACTCATGCTTTGAGCACAAGAGGTATCAAGTGCTACTCGGGAGACAACGGTCACAAACCCACCTGATCAGCTGCCCTGATCTTCCTTAAAATGAGCTGTACCACGCCGCTCGCTACATTGCGATGGAGTAATATTAGCCTTCTCTCCACTAAGCAGTGACACACTCATTATTCCTGCATTGTCTATACCACAAATGGGAGCAGCAAAGGGACAACTGCTGCCATGGAAACCTCACCTGATGGCCTTTCTTAGTGGGTTCGTTCCTGCTTGAATACAAGCTATCTTGACGCCGCACAATAAAGGGCTGATCAACCGTAGGCATAAAGCTTCCACACAAGATTGCTGATTACTAATGTTAATGAATGCCTTCAATGTTGCAATTCTAGTAGTCATTATTCCTGTCCAACCTCATTATTAGATAAGCACAGGGGAGCATGCATTAAGATTTACTTAGGAGTGCAAATCTAGATCCAATTTAAGACCCTGTTATTGAACAGGTATAAAAAATGGGTCGTTTAGATAAAAATGAACAGAGGAGAAAAAGTTTAAGCTAAAACTGGACCGGCTACTTTTGAGAGATAAAATTAACTTGAACCTCCTTGTGTTTTGGTTCCGTGGCACTCCATGTAGACATAACCATATGTTTTCAAAGACAAATGTGTTACAGGTCATCAAACTCATTTAGCCATTTGTTAGAACTGGTAAGAAAAGAAGGGATGGAAACATTCTCAGATTGTATTCAAATCAAAATGACTGTTAAAAGAAGTGGCAATTTTCGGAAATTTTCAACCAGCTGGTGTAGAAATCAGAAAAAACTATTTGAAAACACACAATATTGCTTCTTTTTAACAAATCTGTCAAAAATTTGACTTTGTAGCTGGTTTTCACTTCTAGTATACAGTAGATGTTGTATATCTCTCCTATCAAAGTAATCAGGAAACTATGCAGAGAACATACATGTACATTTATTCTTTGGCTATAGATCTTTTGTTAATGAGGAAAAGTAACTACAAAAACTTGCCAGAACCTTGTGGCTTATGTGTGCTCTACCTGTCGCTTTGAGTAATGCAGCTGTTACAACAGCATGTGTAAAACTTAGTCCTGGTAGAAGCAAGCTCAACACGTGGATATATGGCAGAGAACCATGACACCGAAAAGATTCTGCAATGGGAGACATATTGCAGTAAATGGTTGCTTCTTCATGATGGCTGCTCTCAGCTGCAGGAGTCTGAATATACTGGCACAGGCATCACAGCTTGGCGGCACGTTGTGGTCTGAACTCTTGAGAATCTCCACCCATTTCCTGCCCAAGTTGAGCCCTTCAGTGAAATCCGCAGCCAAACAACAAACAGTACTATGTGTTCTGGAAACAGGAACTACTAGATGAGGGGCTGTGTAACTTTTCAAGAGCAGTGAATGAGAGGACGCAGAATAATAATGCATGTCATAACATGGCTGAAGAGCTCCCAATACTCTTCGTCATAACAGAAGAAGCACTTCAACAGAACTCAGAGACAAGAAATTAAAATCTGATATTGGAAATATCTTTCTGCATGATACCTAATTAACCTTTGGAATGCTCTACCCTATCTTTCAGTGATACATCACTGAAGTCAAGATATTCAAACAAGTTTTGACGTATACAAGTTTGGAAGTCTACTTAGTCCACTCCTCTCCTCTGGGCCGTACCATGCAACTCTAACAAGCTTCTGAAGTCAGGAGACTGTACAAGCAATAAGAATGTGTATGGTTATGCTTAAATTCAAAGAGTACAAGGTATATAAACCATCAAGACTAAAGGATCCAAGCATCTACTTTTTGACATAGGTTTTGGAAGAAAACTTCCCTTACAGGCTGGTTATTCCAAAACGGCCTGCTAAACCTTCTCCTGAAACGTTTGACATTAGCTACAGCTAGAGCCTGGATACATGACTACTCTGATCTACTATGGCAGTTCCTTTCTGGTTACTTAGCTCAGTCGGTTAGAGCATGGCGCTAATAACTTCTTGCAGCAGCAAATCCTTTCCCATGTCTTCTGTGCCATTCAGGTTTCCAGTGACTGGCAGAAAGAAAGGCTGAATCTTTGGTCCCAAACAAATCCTAGGCTCGTTCCTGTTGTGGCTACCCTTTCCCAAACAACTGAACGTGGGCATTTTCTACGCTTTTATTTCATGATCACTATTTCTAGCATCACTCTTCCTTTTTCACAGAAAGTAAGAACTTTACCCAGAATTATTAAATTGTGGAACGTCTCCCAGAGGAGGTGACGGGCTTACAGCAACTGAGTCATTCAAAACTTGAATGAAGAAATCATTTGTGGTTATAGAGTAGGTACCAACCCTGTCCTTTCAGAGGCAGGAGCACAATGACCCATACTAAATCTGTTACACTTTTGGTTTCTAATACTGCCTGATGTGAGGCACATTTTCATAAATCCTTATGAATTTTTTTTGCCTTTTTTCCTGCAAAAAAACCATAGGACAGCTTGTTCTGCATCTAATCAGAATTGTTAAGATCTTAGCCACATTAAGATGCTAGGCTTCTTATAAGACCAGCCAGCGAAGCCTAAGTCCTACCTACCCCAAGAATGTACATTGTTTAGAAATTTTAAAGACTAAAAAATAATTTCAATAATCAGTCATCAGTTAGGAAATAACAGCAATCACCCCATCTTGTTCCAGTTTCTTACACTGGATTCTTCTCTATTGATCTGAATGGTGCTGAACAATACGTGGGTCACAGGACTGTGCTACTGGTATGGAGTGGCTTATGCAGTCAGAAGAAGACAAGTCCTGGAAAACGCAGCTGCAAATAATGTCACATGCAAAATATACTCAGCGTGACATGGTGCTGGCACCCTCTGGGATGAACAAAGCTTAGCAGAAATTTGTGTTTATGTACAGGTAGCTAGAATGACAGAAACTCTGCAGATTCGCTGCAAGGTGTTGTCATCTTTGGAAGTCATCTATTTTGATAAATAATATTTCATTTTAAATATAGTAATGGTTGCTATGCCTTCTTGAGCTATATTTTAAGAAGCTGCACAAGCAAGTGAGAATGTATTATCCATGCATGTCATCTGTGATTGTACTGTTGCTTTGACTGAAGCATTTGAGGATGTGGAGGTGGAGGGGAGCCAGAATGTAACAGTCCATAATGGCTATGTCAGACCTAACAGGCTGAGGATCCATGCAGCTCTCTCTTGCTGAAAGCACTTCTGCTCTCCCACCCCCCTTCTGGGTCAGGTACAGGGAACGCTAATCTTCTCCTGGCCTATTTCTGCTGCTTCTACTTCTTCCTACTCTTTCCTGTTCCGAGTAGCTCTGGCTCCAACTCTTTTCTCCTCCTCTGCATTGTCTCATCTATCACCCACCTCTCCATCAGCCTTCCACTCTGATTTCAAAGCCTGTCTCTCTCTCCTCCCCTCCCAGCTTTTTCCATTTACTTGCATGATTTCAGCTTTCAAGCTGCTGACCTGTGAGCTGCACATTTCCTTACCCATTTCTCTTTTAACCCATAGTTCTAGTTCATCACTTTTACTTGCCTGGAAGGACTTTCCACCTGTTCTTCCCCAACCACTGATTCCTCTGATCTCTATTGAACTTCCGTCCCCAGTGCTCACTTCCAAAAGCATTCATGACCCCCTCCCTACATACGGACCCTCAGCACACCCTAGCACAGCCATGCTGTGTCTCTCCTGCTCCATCAGCACCAGCAATCTCAGAAATCCTTCTGTTTTCTCAATCCTGCCCTTCTTTATCGATATGCCTGTCAATTCCCACCAAGCTTCATGCTCTAACTCTCCATCCCTCTATTCTGAAAGTCAAGGTTTGTCCTAGCAGTCTGCACCCTTATCCTTTTGCCAACATCTGCTCCTTCTGATCTTTCTCTCCTTCTATGGAGAATCGCTAGTGGAAATCCTACAGCAAGGCTGACAGCATTGATCTCAAATTAATTCCAAATTCTCAGTGTACATTCCTTTCTTAAATTTGTTCAAGAAGAATTCAGCAAATTACCCCATCTAAATGCTCTCCCTTGGCAAATCTACAGAACTGTCCTAAAGTCACTTCAAGAGAAACTTTATTTTCAAATGAAAGTTTAAAGGTACCTGAGCTCTTTAAATAGATTTATCAAAGAATCAAAGAATGAATCAAGTCCAAGCTTGGCACATGTGGAGGCAGTTCCTAGTGTTTTTGAGATAGCGACAAAAGACCAGATCAAGTCTTTTGCTCCTAAACATGTAGCCCAGCATGACTAGAGCACTGGAGTCAGGTTCTTAGGGTCTGTTTTTTTGGCATACTCAAGTGCTCAAAAGCAGAGGGAACAAGAAAACCATTTTAAATAAATGTATTTGTCTCAGTTTATTTTAGGGACGTATTAGGCTCTGATACTAGTTACCATGAGGTCATTCTTATTACAAGGAGCAACACATTTCTGGCTCTTTTCTGTTCCTTGACAACCAACTCCATACAGCCATTGGCAGTATTTTCTGGTAGTACTGGCAAGCTCTTGGGTTTTCTTAGCACTGTCTAGATTTAACAACTCAACACAAACTGTGACCTTTTCAAGCCATGCTAAATAAAGCCAATCGGCCTTTCCTGTCTTATCCCATGGCCTTGATCCTGAAAGTCCATGTATGGTCTGCGACAGGCAATGCAAGTCTGTGAATGCTCTGCCTGGGCACAGTTCCTTAAAAGCAAGGGAGAGCTCCCCCTCACAGAGAGAGCATGAGCTAAGTGAGCCTACTCAGATGCTCCCTGACTGAAAGGAGAGAATGCAAAAAAAAAAAAGAAAGAAAAATAGAAGAAGTTTTTACTCTTCAAGAAGGGATGTTTCTCAGATAATGTGTCTCTGAATAATGCTCAAGGGATATCAAGTTATTTGGCCACATTCTTCCAACTTCAGTGATTCTATTCTGAATCGTTTGCCTGTTTTGTCACTTATCAAATATATATAATAAAAGCTTGCTACTCTACTATCTCTTCCGTACGTGAAAGATTCAGTCACATATGAAATAAAACAGAAGCTCTCCTCTACCTGGAGTTGAAAAAAATGCATTAACAGAATCAAACCTAAACAATATCCTCCTGTATGCTCCTTTACAGTACAAAGTATGACATGGTAGATATATCATGTAGCATGATAAGGTTTCAGCTGAGGTGGGGAGAGTTCAAAATTCAAGGGCAAAACATAGAGAACATCTGATTAGCAACTGTCTCCACTTTATATTCAGAGAGTTGCAGTGAAAACACTTCTGCTGAGGGGAAAAATGATGTAGGGAGAAGGACAAATTCCCAAGTGGCAGATCCCTAACCTCTAGGTAAAAAACCATAAACCAAGAACTAAGCCCTAGCAGGGGACCCACGGACAACCAAAGGTACAAAGGAAGGAAGTTCCACCAGGCTGTATGTAACTAGGTCATTTGCAGGTGTAGTCTCATTTTAATTCACTGTGCTAACCTTGAGGGGTCTAAAAGGTACACCAACAAGGGCAGCAAATCTGAATTAAGTAACTGGAACCCTCTAAGTGATTAAGGTCTCTACTTCAATGTGGTCACTTAGCAGCAGGAAGATAGTGGACCTCAGCTATGAAAGGTAGGCACACTCTGAGTGAGAGGGATGATAAAAACCCCACTTTTCATACTTTCTGGTACATTTTCCCAACCTGTGAATGTCAGATACATTGTGTTGATATCATCGAGCCAAGATTTGGCCTGCAGCCTCAACCAAATCTTGGGTAGAGACTTCAATACCACTTGTAGGCTGAAGACATGCAGGACTTGCAGATGATGGCACAGTGTAGCCTGTGTCTGCCTCCAGTCTTCCCCAAAGACCTTCTTTCATAAGAGTAGAAGGAGAAATGGGCTGTAAGTGCAGAATTTAGCAGGATGACTTTAGGCTGAATAAGTAATTGTCTCAGACCATCTTTAGAGAAATCACAACTTGGAAGAGGGTGAGTCACTTCAGAGTAGCCCTATCCATTTTGGAAATATTGTATGTATAGGCAAAACAAATAAACAGCAAAAGCAAAGGGAGCTGCTCATAGGCTGTAACTGGCTACCTGCTTAGTAGTTATTTTCTTAATGCAGAATCTTCTTCCCCTGCTTTACTTGTCCTACAATTTCCTTTTACCTTGTACTGCAGGATGTAGGTGCACTGTAGTGGGCCCAATCAAGTCATATGAGTATCACACTGATACTCTAAGAGCTTCTTAAAAGATTTTAAGACACTTCCTGTTTTATTTCACTTGCAGAACTGGATTGTTTCAATTTTCTATTCCTATTGCATGTGCCTACTCAGATGATTTTGAGAAAACAGGAGTTGCCATAGGAGGTCAGATCACAGGTACAGTAACTCTGCCAACTTGTCTCCAGGCACCCTTCAGAGGAAGGTCAGGAAATATCATAGTTATGCATTATTATATATGGGTTAAAAAAAATAATTCCTTTCTCCTGAAGGAATCATTACGTGCCTTTTTGCATGAGGCTGTCCTTATCTTACAATTACAAATAGTACTCTTTTTTTAAGAAGGGTATGTATGTTCATAAAAGCAAATGTGACTGTTGTCCTGGGACACAATATCCCACTTCAGCTGGATTACTTGCATTTTATGATCACCCAGTGTGTGTGGATGTGTATGAATAATGGCCTCTCTTTCACTGGGCTGAAGGGGCAAGCTGCATAGTTGAAGCAGTATGACACTACTGCCTTGAGCCTGTGTTCCTGTCTCATTAGTTTTATCTCACTTGACTGGTGGAAAAAGTGGTATTATCCACAATTTCGGAAAATATCCTCTTAGCTGAGGGAAGGGTGTTGTGAGGCAAGAAGAAAGGATATGAGAAGTAAACAGGGGGTCATGAAATTTTTGCAGAAAGGATAAAGGATATATGGTATCAAAGGAGCATTGTAAATAAAACAAAGGTTTAGTGAAAAACAAAATTCTAGAATGACCAAAGTAAATTAACTCTGTCATGTAAGTCAGGTGCTTGAATAGAAACTGACCAAAGACTTCATTTAATGTTGTGTAAGAAAGGTTATTTCTGTTTTAGTTTAATTTTTCACAAACATTTGCATTTTTTAAAACAAACTTCAGAGTGTTTGGATTACTGGCTTATTCTGTAATCAGTTTTACAGGAAGAATTTATGAACTAGTAAAGAAAAAAGACAGTGTTCTATCTTTTCTGTTGCCGCTTAAATACTGATGCAGGAAATCATTTGCCTATTCTCAATTTTATTTGATAGAACAAAAACCCTAAGCTATAAAACTAAGGTCCAAGAAAAACATTTAGCTTGAAAAAGGTTGAAAAATGTACCCTTGGAAAGACCACTGCTTACATGGGATTGTTCAACAAATTCCTGTTGTGTGAGGTTTGGCATATACTTTCTAAAAATATAAGCATCTGGGGAAACCAGACAAAGCCCAGGTCTTGGACCAAACGAGGCATGCAGCATGAATCTGTTAGCGATTATATCCATAATGAAATATGTGCCCAAATTTAGCAGTACAACCCCCCCAATACAATATGAAAACACGGCATGTACAGCCCTTACCATAAAATATAGCCAACAGCGAAGGTGCACACTGCAGCCAGTCCACAGCTCCTGCTGGGATACTGATGATGTGTTGTTCTCATCTCGATTAATACAAAGGGCAAAACTGTTGTATGCTGAAAAAAACCAAAACAACAGGGGAAAACCAGGTGATACAAATGATTCTCACTGCATTTCCATGACAGTTCTACAACAAGAAACTGAATAACAAAAACGTGAAGACAATTTCTTGATGGTCTAAGAAAGACAAGGTAAAATGACTCTAGGAAGTCAATCAATAACCCAAACAATATTGTTGCTATAACGTCCAATTGTTTGAGAGAGCAGAGGAAAACTGAGTGAGCAGAACGTGCTTTTCCTTTTGGCCAGGAATGCAAGGCGGATACTCAGTGAGTAAAAATGGGATGTGGCATGAGGGGCATAGGCCCCAGCCCCAGTTTGGCCTTGCAATCTTTGCCACATCACAAAGTTTTTTTGACCATTCAAGTTAGGAGGCAATGCATCTGATTTTCCGAGACTCTAGGCACAAACAATGCCAAATGAATGAATATAAATGGAGGTATTTAACGCTTCCGAGAATTAGGTTTAAATTTTTCTCAATCTGGGGACTTGAAAACAGGGGACATATTTTCAAATGATAGCCTCAATACCTCTGTTCCTCCATCTGTAAGACAGGAGCAATTATCTTCTTTGGAAAGGTGTTGTGAATCTTAATTTGTTAGTTGTTGTGCAAAATGGTTTTAGATTCCCAAATGAAACATATGAAAGCCAAAGCTGTAAAACCCATTTTCATCCACTTGTCTTTATTTAGCTGTGAAAGTCCTTATTTTGTCATTTTTCCATATACATTTCCTACACTGCCCCTTCTGAGAAGGTCTGTTCACCCAATTAATGTCAGCAGCATGAAAAACTGCATCTAGCCTGCCCCCAACACTTGATGTCTAGATTTCAGAGTGCTGGTGGGCATGAAAATATACATAAGCAAAGCACAAACATGCCAGGAAATAAACCCCATCATTTCTCAATACACAGATCACCTAGAACCAGCATTATTGGTGACTCCAGAAACATACCCTGCTTTGCCACCATGGCGACAAGTTATCGCTGGTGTCTAAAGGGAATTACTACGGTTGAGAACTTGGCCCTGGGGCTTGGTGTGACTGTGAGCATGAACTCTCCTGCCCAGTCCACAGGGAGGTCTGCAGGCGCAAGAATTGCAAGGGCAGCCTAAGCCCTAAATCAGGTTCAATCCTTCCCCAAGCATTTGATCAACAACTGGAAAAGAAGGTTATGGCTTACACTGGCCACGTTCTGCCATTGGATGCACACATGTAGTTTTGGGGGGAGCTGGAGGGCCAGATTTGTCAGTTTTGTAGTAATTATGCTGTAAACCCACACAATTTTCACCAACATGAAGGCAGGACAGACATGGAGTAGAACTATCCTTGTGTGGATAAGAGGTCCAAATGAGAGGAACCAGAGCAGGGGCTGAGCCTTTAACAACTGCGGAGAAGGAAGAATTGTTTGAATGGGAAATGATAGCATAATGGAAATGCTCTGGCTCAGAGATGTAATGTAATATGAATTGGATAACTGCTCTGATTTTCAAGGCATTAGTAATTAATGACTAGCATTTGGAGAATGTCAGGTGGATAATACAGCAGTTAGGGGAGCTTTCAATTTCTTCATCTTTTAACAATTTGTTCCGCCCCCATCCCTTTAAACAGTATAAATCGGCATCAAGGGAATGCAAAGACGTTTTACATGTGGTCTGCAACAGAGGTGCCCACTAGTAGATGAGAGTTCTATAAACTGTGCAGGACCTTTAGAGTCCATTAACAGGGACTGACAGCAAAGCAAACCCTGGAGATTCACCTGTATGTCTTACACCTGTATGGAAAAGGTCTTCAGACAAGAGATCAGTACCTCACTCTGCACAGCCCCCAAAGCAGGGTAGCTGAAGGCTGTGCAAATGTCTCCTGCCCTGCCTCCATAACCTCTTCAGAAGAAAAAACGGAAGACAACAAAGACTTTTGACTCCAAACCCCACCCTTGATATTTCTTGAATGATGTACTCTGGTGATCCAGTCACTCTGTCTTAACTATTCACTATATGGATGACGGTTACAGAGCTTGTGAGTTCTGTTTCTCAATTGAAATGTTTACTGCTTTAGATATTGCTTGTTGATGCACTCTTCATTGCTTCATTGATGATAACAACTCAACAGCTTGCCAATTAAAAAGTAGTTAAAATAATTTCAGCAATCAACCCTTAATCTAGAGTCCTTTTCTCCTTTCCCTCCTCCCAATTCCTGTGGTTATATAATAAAATAGGTCATTATTTTCCTAAATTCTCCCTTCTGCTCTTTTCTAAAAGCAAGGGGAGGGGAGGAAGAGGATAATGACCTGTATCATTAAAGAGTTTATGTACAAAATCCTGTCAAAAGTACAGTGCGATTAAAAGAGTAAGGAGAAAATCAGAGATGTGTATGTTTAATCTTTGTCTGTTACAGCAAATGTTGATGCTAACTGCAAACACTGCAGTTTTACAAATGCAGAGTATGAACATTGGTTTAAAATGTTCTAGTGAAACTGCCACTCTAAAAAATTGTTTCAGATGCTTTACCCAAACTACAACCAAGATAAAATTTCTCTTTCCTACATTTCAGCCCCTCCAAAAACCTTAATTTAAAAAACATGAAATTTTGTAGGCAGGGATACCTTCTGTCAAACAGTGCCAATTAAAACTTTGGAGCTATAAATACCAGATTTGAATCAGACTGGCACGTGGACTGAAGCCTAGTGATGATGAGCAGGGGTCAAATGTGCTTGGAGTGGGATCCATCAGGGCTGGGAAAGCTGCAGGAGGCCAGAAATTTCATACCCTCTAATGTTTTTGCCACCTGATTTCTGAATAAACTTGGGCCAATGGAAATCTGAGGCTTAGAGAGAAAATAACATTGATGCTTCCTTGACCTGCTTGTTAAAGATCACATGGTGCCAATCAAAGATGCCCAACTGGTATCTCTGGGACTGATCCCTTTTACTTACTGGCAGGCTGGAGGACAGCACAACAGTTCTCACCTTGTTTGTCAAAGTATCTCCAGGGCCTTACCTGAGAGAAGATTAAGGGATGAGGAAGTTCAAATAACAAGGAGGTTTAAATGGTGAGGATGATTAGCTGCTGCAACAGCTTTCCCGTAGTTGCTATTTTACACCATTTAAAGTCTTTAAGAAAAGGGCAAATTTATAATTGGAGTATAATGACTAGTATAGCATTGTAATAGTAGTAAACTATGCTAGCACTAGTAACCAATGCTATATTGATAAGGCACTTTTATTATGGACTGTTTACAAGCAAAACTGCATTTTTACCTGGACAGCTTACTCTGCTCCCACTGAGACCAGCTGCTCCTGTGAGACAGTTTTGCCTGCATGACTGTGCTGACACTAGAGACTTGAGCTGAGCAATGCTGTGGGGATGTCAGGGAGCACCCTCTCCAGCAGCCGGAAAGGCGACCTTCACTGCACGTGCACCCTGCGGTGACTGCAGGTTTGGGGTAGGGCATAGCCCCCAGCCCTGCCAGGGCAGCAGCGAGGGAGCTAACGAACCCTATTGTTAGCAGGAGCTCTTAGCCTGGGCTCAGTAACTATATCTACTTGCAAGAAATGTACCCTGTCAGCTTCTCCCGCCATGACTGTGGTGCTACCTGCCAAGGTGCCCTCTGCAGCCACAAATCCCTTTTTCTCCGGAGTGCCAAGGCAGTGACCCTCAGACCCATTTTTAACACCTCTCTGAAGGATCCAAGACTGCCTTGTGAGTTGAAGTGTGGCCGTAAGCCCCCATTACCTGGCCGCAGCATTGCCCTGCTCAGACCCCTCGTGCCCCGTCACTGCCTGTCCCTGCAGCAGGGAAGGGAGCTCTGAGAGATCTTTGTGCTTGCTAGGTCTGCTAGCAAGTGCTGGCCTCTGCAGAGCAGCAAGCTGCTATTTTCTCCCCATTTTGTGTCCGCCACACAGCACTGCTTCCTGAGGTCCTATCATCTACAAGGGGGAAGAAATTCGGCTTGCCGAATCTTCGACTGCTGGCAATGACGCATAAAACCACAGAGAAAGCAGCCTGATGTGCGGCGCTCGGGTGGAATCTGCAGGAAGGTTATCATATGGAGAATTTGATCCAGAAAACACTCGGGAGACTGACTCCAAAGAAGCAACCTCTGAGTGAAGCTGAATTAGCACACACTGCAAAAAAGCCACCCCGAGACCTGCAGGTGGATTAATTCCTAGAACCACTGCCATTGCTTCCTGAGAGAAACTGCTCATTAATGACTCTTTAAAAGATATTTTTAAAATACGCACAACCTCCCACATGCTATGTATGTGCCTAATGGCATTTGAGACTGGAAAATCACATTACAAATAGGCAGCACATCGGTAATGTTGGCTTGACAAATTGAGATTTGATGGAGGACTGTGCTCCCCCATTTTAGGTGTGTGCTGCAACAGGTAGTTGGAAAAAAAAAGATTTTATGCAAATCAGGTACATTAAGAATGAGTTCTGTAATAATCTTTGGGCAAATTAAGTGCTCATTCTTGAAAGCCTGATTATATATTTTATCTTCCAACCAGTAAGTGCTGCTTTTTTTAACACTGTTTTCATCAATACCTTGCTTGGCCTTTTCTCCTCCCTTAACTGTGTTTTAAAGGGAATGTTAAAGCATTTCAAAAGGTAATAGCAGTAATAAAGCTGCATTTTCCACATGCTCCTGGCAGAATAACGTGGAGAACCAGATCAGAAACTAGTAAAACAAGGGCATGATTATGATTTACTTGTTGAGAAACTTCTGAGAAAGGAACAGCTGGCAAGAGAGTATTTACGTGTCATCTGAAGGATGATACCTTCCACCAAGGCAGCCTAATCCATAAAGAGAGCAGCAGGATATCAGAGCTGGATACATAATAAATTGGAATCCTTGAGTGAGCCTGAGCCCTTCTGAGACTGAAAGCGCTGGTAGCACTTTTCCTCTTACAAATGAGAAATTATGACTATTAACTGAGACACGCTGATGCACAGGATGCACTCCAAGGCAGCCACAGACGGCTCGTTAATTGTTATTGTAGGGTGGAGGGAGGAAGAAGTATTGTATGATCTAAACAAAGACCAATACCCTATAATGCCACAAAACACACAAGAGCCAGAGATAACCATTTTCAATCAATATAAGAGTGTAGAGTTCTTTGAAAAGAAAATTAACGCTTCTTCTTTAGTGTTACCCCATCTTTTCCTCTTTTCTGTAGATAAATACAGTAGACATGGCATATCTGACTTAACAGGAATTGTATCATTTTCTCCATGCATACCTAATGTTGACAGGTTTGTTCTTGTTTCTGACACATGCAGTACATACTATATATATTGAAATAGCAGTGTCAATCTGATCTCACCCCTATGACTGTACTAGTGTCAGGGAGGTTATATATAGGTGTTTATCTATAGAATTTCCACAGTGCCAATCACTGAAGCACTTCAACACCTCAAAAGCATTACTAAACATAGCCTCACAGCAGCCCTGATCTGTAGGGGCAGGATATCCTATCCCCATTTTGCAGGAGGGTAAGATGGAGATGGCATGCCTCACTCAAGGTTACATAGGGTAACTATGGAGGAACAGAGAACCACATTGTATTCCTCAGTTCCATTTCTGGGTGTCAGCCTAAGATGAGCAAGCACGTATAGAGAAGTAACAAAAATTTGGTATGAAAGCCAAGCTACTCATTCAAGTTTATAGCTCTGAGACATCTTGGCCCTTTCAGTATCTCTCAGTTGTTACCTTGATCGACCCTCTGTCCTGGTTCCCCTCTGCTTTTGGAGGCTTCTTCAATTGCCTCCCTCTGAGCTGTTGATCTCTCTCCCATCTCAGCTCCTGCTGCTTCAAGCTGCTTCCTTGCAGCTCCCATCCTATCAGCCCAAGTGACCCCTCTGTGCCCTCCTGGCCCCAACTCAGCAGCTCCCAGGGCGACACATCCTTGCTTCTGTCTTGGCCCCTTTCAGTCACCACAGGCTTTCCCTTCACATCCATCAGTATTTTTAGCAGGCACAGGTAATGCCTTAACACATCAAAATCTTGGTCACTTGGACTTGAAACAAGATGATGGCAGGGATGGGATGGGACAGGACATGGCACATCTGGTATAGCAAAACTGTGCAAAACCAGTGCCATGCAGCCAAACGGAACAGCACTGCTACATGTTTAATTTTCTTTAACTCTGTATAATTCAATATAACTACTTTTAATGCATGCCATGTATCCAGGTATCATTAAACACATACAAAGTGCAATGTCACATGTCATCTCTCTCCTTTTGCTGGGATCCCTTAGCTAGGCTTTCTGTTCCTTCTGTGTCGTGCCCAAACTCCCTGGTCAGCTCCCGACCGTGTGCACTGAACTACTGTTAGGAGACTTTTAAAATATAACAAAGGCCAGGTTCTGTGCACTCAGCCACAGCTGAGCAAACCCTGCGAACCTCAATTTACTTTCAACCTCAAGTCCTTATTTTTGCCACAAAATCCTTAGAAAAAACATGCCACTGACAATGTGTAACATACACACACATACGTCCTGTGCAAGGATCACTCATTAATCACAATGTTATGCAAAGTAATTTTTCTATGCATTTTGTTCAGCTTATTTGCCTCTTACCAGTTAAACCACTTGCCCTAGAATTTCTTAAACTACTATTTGCAAAAAGGTTTATCTAGGCAAATAAATATATTCTTGTCTCATACAATTATCCTTAAAATCAATGTTTACACACACACACACACACTCTTATATGTATCACTGAGATTTAATTTGCATGAATGAATGATGACTGTTTATGCAGGTCATGCTGAAAAAGTGCTAGTAAAATCATTAAGCCTCATGTATTCCTAGCACAAAAATCACTAAAGAAGCTTGTAGATGTATTTTAGCAATGGTTTAAAACAATTTTACTCATATGGAAAACAGCATTCCTCTCCTTGAAAAGTCAGCTCCTTCCATATCATGAGTCTAATTGCACAGACCTCAAAAGGAGAAAATAATTTGTATCAGTATGTTTTCTAAATCTCTTTAACTGACTTGAAAAGTTTATCTGTACATAAAATGTGCCATGTTAAATTCTAATTCCTGGCAATCCCCCAGGGCTAGCACTAATGCTTTCATAGAAGGGTATTTTTGGCTTCATGATAGCCTCTTTCTAACCTGAAGTATCCTCTTTCTAACCTGAAGACATTGGACTCTGAATCTGTCACTGGTCCAGGACTGAACATTGCTTGTCCTGGGCTTTGGGCCAGTGTAATTTGGGCAAAGAAATTCCACATTTGGGAAAATCAAGAAACCATTATTTGGCAGTTTCTTTTTCAAATGGTGGCTCTTTGATGCTATTTGGAAATTTAAAATCTTGGAAGTGGTTACTGAGGAGCTGGATTTATTGGGTGTTGTGCAGGTGAGGTAGCCAAAGGTCAGACTTTGGTCTATGACATGGTGACTGCAACTAGCTGCAACTGGTTCAAATAGTTTATCTCAGAAGACATTGTCATTATCTTTATTTATTTCTTTATATTATACATGCAAATTCCTTTAATAAATAACTCTAGCGGACGTAACCTCCTAAGCTTTTTTGTTCTCATATCACAGAAAGCAGTAGCAGAATAACGTGAGCATGGTCTCATTACTGCACCCAGTGATCTGTCTGTAACCAGTTTTGCATGATGTGTCTTCTAAATATGCGTCCTCCACTGCGAGGCAGAGGTGTATGAGGGAAGAGCTTTTCAAGCAATGGTGCACGTGCCCCTGGCCAAAGCACTGCACTAGCACCAGCTCCACATTCCTCCAGCCTGTGCAGCGGCGCAGGGCTAAGCTGTGCGGCAGCAGCTGCTGCCGAGTGACCTGATGACCGGTAGTAAGTCGTGGCCGGGCACCAAAGCAGCTCTCAGCTCTGCACTCAGCTTTGCTGATAGCACCTGCTGCAGGAGAAAACCACTGCTGGTCTCACACTCTGTGCTCAGGATGCAGAAGCCAGGCTAAGGCAGGGTCTAGAGGTACCACAAGATTAGTAAGACCAGGAGTGATGTGCTTTCAGTGGGTAAGGCACTAGCATGTGCTGGGGTGCAGGGAAGAGAGGGTATGTGGTGGGGGCACAGGGAAGGCCAGAGGCATGGGCTGGGGTCCTGCATTTGTTGAGGGGCAGATGGGGCAGCAGGTATGGTTGGAAAACTTGTTGAGGAGGAAAATGAGTTTGGGCAGGAAGGCAGGGGAAGAAAGACGGAGGTGCAGCCCTGTTTGTGTGTCTCCTAGAGCTGCTTCTCCTCTGCAAAGAAGGCATGTAAGCAAACAAGCCTGGGGAACATCCTGAACTAAGGTCTTCTGTCACGAAAACACACTGACATTCCCTACTTGTTTTACCCACTATATGACATACTTTATTTGGGAGAATCACTCTGCTTCAAACGCAATTAGTTCTAAATGCTATTGTTCATGTTAAAACAATTGTTATTTTGATTGATAGTAAAACCCTACACTCCATAGTAAAGGCAGCAATGTCAGACACAAAGACATTACAAAATCTATAACCTGACCCTTTAAAACCTGACTTGAACTATCAGATTTGACTTATGAGACTAGTTACAATAGTGCTTCATGCAAAAAGCATTAGGTTAATGCTGGATTAGGTAAAGTTGCCAAACACGCCCTGGCATAATTAATCAAGAATATTTCAAAAACAGATCGCCTCCATGAGGTTATTGATTTCCTGTCACGACACGTTTTCCTCATGAGGTGCTACAATGCTATGTATCTGAGATGTGCTGGCGTGTATTTTTCAGTGACTAAGCCTTGATCTATCTTCCTGGATCCCTGCCACTGGTGCACTGACATCTGCAACTACTCATGTTTGACAGTCTCATGCATGAGCTATGTGGCTTCCAACTTGGATGGGATTAGTATAGGAGACTTTCTGAATACTCCAAATGTAATTGAAAGCAGATAAATACAAGGGTCTCAAGAGGGTGGCATACTTTTTACAAATGGAATCATATTAAATCACGCGTATACATGCTTAGACTGAGAAAGATCTCAGTGTTAACCAGTATAGTATGCAAGAAAGTGTTTGCCCTTATTCTTAAATATGTATGAATCCTGATAACTTCACATCTTTCTAAAATCCAAATATGCTGCAAGGCTAAAGTGTGGTTTAGACAAGCATGAAAAGGTACACATTTGGGGAGAAGGGTGGGGGAAGAGGAACGTATTTGGAGACTGGCAGGTGTTTTGCCTTCATCCATGATTGAACTAAGGCATTTGTGTCTTCTGTGAACTACCCCTGCCAAGTGATGAGAGCTGAAGACAAACTATAGATCATATAACTCAAGATTATACTGTTAGAGTGTCAAATGTCAGCAAATAAGAAATTATGTTTTCTTTCAGAGCAAAACTCAGCTGCTTCCCTTACACAGAACACCTTTCTAGTTACCTGTTTTTCTCAAGACAATGTGGACATGGATATCGCAATCTGTAAATGCATTTCTGTACATATTTCCTGAATACTGTAAAATAAGAGGATGTAAATAAAACTGATGTTAACACTGCTGTAGAGTTTATCTTTCACATTTCCTTACTTTTTTAGACTTTGAACTCTGCAAAAATAAGTAATCTTGCTTTAATGCAGATAATGCAGAGCTCAATAAATGTTTTAATGGGAAATAGCCTACTACTTCCTGCTGTCAAATAACTGTTTGATGATTGCAGTGATGGGCAATGTATGAGCATCACAAGAGGACAGCAGTGCTGAACATATGTGATATCAAAGGGCTCCAAGACAATTAGGTCGCAGTGGAGCTGTGATACCTATAGTATTAAAGCTATGGGCTTCTCTGGGTTGTCTTGCAGAGTCTGGCCTGATTTTTTCAGTCCACGTTAACCTTGATATGCCTGTCTCTGCTTCCCTCACTAACAGCTCTGTCCCCAGCCAGGCTGATCTCACTGAGCTATCCGTGACCTGCATGGCTTTTCTATTTCAGATGCTAAAAAGGAAGAAGAGCTGGAGATGAGATGTAATTCTTCTTACCACATGGTAGCATTTTTCCTAGCAAGAAAGGGAGAACTGTCACATGCATAAGGTCAGTGGTTCCTGGGAGAGCAGTAGGTGAGCAGGAGGGCTGCAATGGGATGAGTGGTCTCACGTCTCATACTCTGGAGAACCCTGGGGAAGGAAGCCTTCTCACTCTGCCTGGTGTTGCAGCTCCTGTCATGGAATGAAGTCCTCAAGGACTTCTGCTCCAGCTTCCCAGCAACAGACATCAGCTGAGGTCCAAAGCAGTTAATGTGAGGTACCCCTCGGTCTCCTTCCCGGGACCCTGCTAAATGTGGTCTGAGAAATTCATCAGTTTGGTGATACTTGTAGTATCATAATGCATTTTTCTGGTACTAGAACATTTATCTGTATTCCCCTATTGCCACAGGGATTCAAAACAGAACTTCCTTTGCAGCACCTGCTCATAAAGCTGTACAATCAGTCATCTGTAAAGTTTTGCCATGTATCCTTCAGCTGGTCTGATTTCTTCTGTGCTGGGGGATGGATGCCAGTATTGGGACTGAAGTCACCTACACATGCAAGTAGTTCATGACACTTTTTCTTTAAACATAAGAAATATCTTTTTTAGCTGTGAGGGTGATCAAACACTGAAAGTGGTTGCTCAGAGAGGTTGTGGAGTCTCCATCCTTGGCAATATTCAAAATCTGACTGGACACTGTCCTAGGCCACTGGCTCTAGCTGACCCTGCTTGAGCAGGGGGGTTGGACAGGATGATCTCCATGGTTGCCTTCCCACCCCAGTGACTCTGTGATTCTATGACCCTATGTCCCTAATTGCCTGGCTGTTACAGCCACTGGCCTTTATGTCCAGTCTCATCAGTCCTCAGTACCTCTTCTTCCATCTCCCCTCCCTGGCCAAGGTTGGGTCTGTAAAAAGTTCCCGCATTTTGTGCATGGACTTTGATACCACCCCCTTGGTTCTCCGGGGTGAGAACAGAAAAGGAGAGCTGAACCACCCTGACCTGCAGCATTTCCACCCTGTGTACTTCAGAAGTCTATCTTGTTCAGACTCTCAGTACTTTCTAAATAGCCCTGTAACTGTCACTGTTTTGTAGCTGCGGAACAGAGACACGACAGGAAGGCCCTAGTTCTACATGTGGTTTCCTCATTGTTAATGATCCCATTGTGTGTGAACGTGTGTCTGAGGTGGAAGATTATGGAAATGCCTTTCAGATAGCAACGGACTGGCCAGTCACTAGACACATTTCATAATATCAGCTATAACATTGTTCTGTTGCAACTAAAATACTCAGAGTGACTACAAGTGCAAGAATTGCAGAGTAAACCCTTACAAACAAGGACGATCACTACAAATGTGTCACTGAAGAGCGATAACAGTGATTCCAAGCTGCCTGAGACTATCTGATTGACAGAAGCCTTATACTGGAGAATGGCACCTGTTGGGAAGGGGAAAATGCACATTTAGTTAAGAACACTCCAACCCCACAGCACTGATATTCTCCACTGGGAGGGGGCAATAAGGATAACCTTGTTGCTAAGGGAAAGACCAGAGAACCGCCCCAAGCGCACCTGGCCAGAGTGCAGGTGTGGGAGCCAGCACGGCAGGCTAGGTGGGCACAGGAAGCTGGGCGAGAGAAGGAGACCTCTTGAAAAGAGCAGGTTAGCTGAGATGGGCTGGTTAGGGCCTCCATCTCCAGAACGGGAGCTGCAGCCACCTCAGCTGTGCTGGCTGAAAAACAGACTTGCTCAGCTTTGGGTCTGCGCCAAGCCAGGACAAGAAGGTATGAGGAGCCCATGAGGGGGACAGCAAGGACGGTGGCTACTCTCCCAGGCCTGAGAAGGAGGACTGAGTTAAGAGCACTGCAGAAGGAGAAGAGACTTACCAAATACTGTTGGTTTATTCATCACGGGCTTCGCCATGGTATTTTTTTCCCCCCACCAATAAGGTTGTCTTTGCTTTAATCCCGTGGAGCCACCGCTAGCAAGCAGTTAAGCATGGCTGCTTAGTGAAGTGTATGTAATGAATTACATGTATGTAATTCACTTCTGCAAGCTTCTAGGCGGGGTCTTGTACCAGTGTTATTTTCAGCAAGAATACCTAAGCGATTGAACCCGGCCCGTTTGACTGGCAGCAGTGCTGGGTAGAGAGGGTACATAATGTACCCCCATGCCAGACTGTGCCCAGCCCTCGTTGCTCCTCTGCTGGTGCTGCTGCTGTAGTGCATTCTTAACGGGTTACTAAACTTTGTATTGGCATTTCTGCAGAAGGTACCTAGTAGTAGACTGGTACTAGTATTTTAATTACTTGACCTATTTGCCTATCTTGTTTAGGAGTCGTCTTTAGCCCTATAACCAACTTCTTAATGCTCTTCACTGTTGAACAAAATCAAAACATAAGCAGCTTGGCGCACTGATGAAATGTCTACGAGCAGTGGAACTACTATAAAAAGACTTGAAACTATATTGTGGTCCTTAGATAAATCCTAAACTTTAAACAGATTATCTCGAGTACGTTCTTCAGTGCATGACACTGCTTTCTCATCTCAGGAATATCAGTTACCATTTTGCCATTTTACTGCAAAAAAAAAAAAGAGCAAAACGAAACCAAAACCCCAGACTTCTTAGCAAACTGGGATGAAAAGTACATTAAGAGACCCTAGATAATCCACAGTCACTATGGGATCAGCAGGGATTGCCACAGTATAATTCCTTGTGATGGTGGTATATCATTAGTCTTATTAATAATTAAAATAACTTCTGACTGTTGGTATGCTTGATAAAAACTGCAGTTAACCCTTACAACATTTCTGTGAGATGGGGGAAAAAAAATGAAAGCACTTTATCAGTGAAGAAATGCACACAAAGAAAGAAAAAGCATCTTGTCTAAACCAAGGTGATAGGCAATCAGTGATGGATTTTGTACTGGAATGCGGGTGCTGGAGATGCCTTCAACTGGGCTCAGCCCATGTCACCACACCGCTCCCCTGTCAGGAGGTCAAAGTCAGAAGAGTCCTGGTGGGAAGTCCACAGCTACTTAAGGGCTTGAAGGTACTGACCTCAAACATTCATGGCAGCGGAAGAAGAAAATCATGTGGATAAAATCCAATAATTTAGGCACCCAATCAAAGCAGATTATTTCAAAACTTTTTATTACCTGTGAGCCCATCTGCCTCTCTAAATGTCAATGTAGACATGCTAGAGGAAACACAAAAAGGCCAGAGGAATACTTGGGCTGTTGCCTGTGAAATTTATTTTTGTTCTGACCCCTCTGTGCTGGTGAAAGCAGAGAGCAACTGGGGGCTTAAAACTAATGGACTTCAGCTTCAGGGCAACTTTAGACAGCCTCCATCAATGTGAGCCCAGGCTTAGCAGCATGCATCCCAGTGACTCACATGGTCAAGATTCAAGGATTCATGGCATGCCTTCAGCTAGGCATACCTTGGGAAGCAGAAAGGATGCAGTAGTAGGTTAGGGAGCCAGGAACATCACCATAATATTTGGGAAGGAGTTCCTGTACTGTTTCCAATCTCCCCTTCCCAGGAAAAGTCACAACACAGGAATAACCACAAGTCTAAAGAAGCTAATAGAAACTGCACTTTGGTCTCCTCCTCCAGTCTGCCTTCAGATGGGATCAAGGGGCTGAAATGACTCCAGCAACATTAGTGGATGACCTCATGGTGGCTATGGTCATACTACAAACCTCTATGCTACAACCGCTGTCTAAACAAATACTCACTCCATCTCTCCCACATAACAGCTGAGAACCTAGCAAACACCAACCAGCCCCTAGCACTCCTGTAAAGCAGGGAAGCACTGTCTGTATTTGAAAAGGAGAACTGAGTTATCAAAACTGTAAATTATTTGCATACAGTACGTAAGTGGCAGCACTAAGAACTGTGCCTTGATCCTTCAGGAAACCTTGTCTACTGATCCTTCTCCTCTACTGGTAGCTGAGACACAAGCTCCTTCCCCCAGGCAGAAGGTTCTCCCTCTGTGCTCGGGAGAATGAGCTGCAGTGGGGCATGAGCGATTTCTCAGCTGAGCCCCACTGCACGGCTGGGTGCTGGTGACCAGGGGGCATAACCCTGCAACTGCTTCCTTCGCCCAAGCAGGAATTAAGGAGCTCTCTACTGTACCTCCCCCAGTGTACTCTGCAGATGATGGACTGTTGTGGCCAAAAAGTGGAGAGGCCTTCTCACTCTGCATCTGGGAGAGGCCAACAGCTCCTCTAACCAGTAAATCCTTGTCTGAGAGTTAAGAATTGCAGATATGGTATTAAATCCACTGTTTACAGCTTTTTTTTTTTTTTTTTTTTGGGGGGGGGGGGTGATAAAAAAATCTTTTTTTGAGAAATGAAAGCAGTGTGGATTTAGGCTTTCTTTTTTTTTATCTTGAAAGAAAAAAATCAATTCTAGTATCTCCCCTGAAAGATTAAAAAAATAATTGAAGTATTTATTTGATTCAATCTGAAAAGCCATTTTTCATTAAAAAGTAGTCTGAATTTAATATGTGACCAGCTCTGGTGGTAAAGTAATTGACCAATGATGTTGAAAAAATGTCCCAATGCCTACTAGAATTACTTTGTGAAGAACAGATGCATCTAGTGGGACTGAAATATAGTTGAAATAGGAGAAAATACTTGGAAGATCTTGCTAAAAGTCATTTTTCATCAAGGACATTAGCACTCTATTTGTCAAAGCATAAAGAAAGCTCCTTAATTCTGCTGGACTCATTGCTAATGCTGCTGCCTATGTTGGGACAGTAATCATCTCCCATTTAATAGGAAGCCACATTCTTTCATTTTGGGTGAGGATTTGCAAATGGCAGTCTATTCATTCATTTATCAATTCCAGATGTATTAAATAGTCTTTCAAACTGAAAGTGGGGAAACAAAAATTAGATTAATTGTAATATGGCAACAATCTTTAGTACATTATACCATGTTTTCTGCCCTCTGAGGACTCCTAAATCAGTTCAACTACCATTTTGGTGCCTTGGTTGTATTGAGAGCAGGGAAACCTCTAGCCCTGACTTCATTCAGGTTGAGCCATCACCACCTGAAGTGTTCTTTGCCTTCCTACCTTTCACTTGTCTTTTTTCTCTATAAAATCCCTCTTTCCCTTTCTACTTCCAGCCTCAGATTGTCTGGATGCTGCTCTGGTTCTCCATTCCCTCTCCACTTATGCTGCACAGTGTGAAGATGGGTGTTAATGAGGGCTTCATCAGTGGATGTCCTGTCTGGCTTTTGGTAGGGAAGAAATTCCCTGTCCTGTCCGGTCTTTCTTCTTTATGCTCTATTCCAGTACCAGACACAAGAGAAGCTACCACTTCATTCACAGCCACAGTGAGAGGCAGGCTTTTGAGAGACAGTGCAGCTATGAAGTCGTCCAGGGAGGATAGCTCATGGAACTTGGAGAAAAGGCATTCTTGATTAAGGATGCTCAAGTTTAAAATGTGGAGTTCAAGCAAATGAACCACATCACTGGTATTTTTAACACCATGAAAGGCAGTATTTTCCAGTCTTGTAAGGACAGAAAAAACCAGAAAAAGGAAGCAGTGGCAAAACCCAAACCAACTGAGCACCCAAAGCTCAGGGAACATAAAGGGGGGAAGCAAAGTGCAGAAGCCACTAGAGACAATGCATTGCACATCACAAGTGTCAGTTCTTGCTATTAATATGGCACAAACTATTTATGCTCCCTGCTTACTTCTCATTGAGAGATGGGCAACTTACCTTGCATCTCAAGCGGGCGTGTGCGAGGCAAAAGCATACAGATAGACATAACAGAGCAGATGGAGAACATATGAGTCAAAGCATGCTCTGTAAACAGACATTACGGAAGAGGATAGGTGGAAGAAGACTATTTTTTATTAAGTGCTCTCAGCATTTCCTTAGGAGCCTATTGCTTTAGCATAAGGAAACAGTCCTTCTTGTAAGGAACTGAAAAATATTTGTTTTACTGATTGCTTTGGTAGAATTTAAGTTTTGGGAATCCAAACTGTAAGATGAAAGCTCAATACTGATAATGATATTTGCGTAGGATGTATGTATCTTAGCCTGGAGGCTGACACAGGCTGAACATGTGACATACAAGCTGTATATTTCAAAGACAAGGTATACAGCTTTCCAGCATTTTCTCATTTCCGTTTCAGTTCTTCATTCCTTCTTAACCTCTTTTTAAGAAAGAATGAAACATGAGGAAAGTCTCTGGATATCACCTGTTTGTTTGCATTTGCTGACATAAAAAAGGGAAAATCATGGAGAGAAGGATAAAATGGGTGGAAGAAAACCCATAATGGTAAAAATCCAAACCACTGAAGTTTAAGTTTTGATTAAAAAAACAGATTTAAACAACAATTATGAAAAAGAAGGGTCCAGCTAAAGACAAAGGTTTATTTTTTTGTTGAATAGCTTTTAATTATTCTGTTCAGATTTTGATACCTTCCAACTGCTAATCAGTACAAAATTTTAAAATTTATCACAAGTTACACAATGCACTTTAATTATGTACCTTATTAATGTACTTCAATAACATCCATACATAGATACATTAGTATATCTTGTATATATAAAACTCCTACCATTTTAAACGTAAGATATCAGCAATCTTAAAATGTCATGCACCTGCAAAATAACAGACATTGTTGATTTAGCCATAAGCATGTATGTATGACAGCTATATGGATCTTCTTAAGATCCTGATAAGGTTTTTTGGTTTCTAGAGGCACACCACCTCTTTATTTATTTTCAGAAAGAAATCTGCTGTAACTTTTTATTAAAGCCTACATGCAGCCACCCAGTAAATATGTGTCTCCTGGTAGGTCAGTTATTCTTACGGTTTCCACCCAAAGATGAAGTCCCCTAAGATTCACTCTCCTTTCCCTCCTCTCCTCATCATGCTTGAATTCTGACGTTTGCTTGCTGAAAAGATGAGTTAACTCAGAAGCAATGTTGCTATATTTTACCTAACTAAAGAATGGCCAGCACGGAGTGCCTGTTTTATTTCCCTTAAACCCATATTGCCATAATATCGTATTGCATTTGATATAGTCAGACGGCTCTTACAGTCCACATACAAATGGAAATGTTGCCACTTCTGTGTCTCAAATAATCTTTTCCACAATGACTGGATTACTGAAAACCACTTAGGTAACCTTGGTGCAGTTTAGATATACAAGAGAATTTAGCATAACCAGTGCTTTTTGCCAAATGTTATCTTTTAACACTTCCTCCTCTGAATCCTAAACCATTTTTTGTTATTCATCTCACTAACCATTCATGGATGAATGGCAATTGCTGAATGTCTTAGAAACAACACCTTGAAAATGTCATTCAAATCAAATTTTCAACAGCATGAAGGGCTAGGAGGTAATTCACACTTCTTTTATAATAATATTCTGTAAGAAGTACTGTAGTCATCTGCCTTCCCGCCACCCCCTCCAAAAGTAAAGGATTATAAATTCACTCTGATTTAGTCCAACGAAATGTACCAGGCAGAGAAGACTGCAGACAGACTATGCTATTAAGACTGCTAAATTATGAGAAAAGCCACCTCCATCATTGCCGCAAAACTAACCTGTTCCCCCTCTGCTCAGCAACAGCACGGAAGAATTCTGCAAGGCTGAATTTTGCTCCTGTAAAGAGCAGCAATTTACCCATGGCCAGCAACTCCAGAAGCATCCAAGCCCAGCACCTTGAACACTGCCTCCTTCTAATGAGAGGAGCTCAGAACCCCTCTTTGGTCTCTTAAATATCAGCTACTTATTAACACCCGCAGGGTCCTTCTTCCTGAAGTGGCATATACACCTTAGGGGTTCACTGAACCTCTCTCTCCTGATCCTCAGATGTGAAGACAGCATTATTCCAGCATTTGCTCATATCCAGCTCTGCCCTGAATGTAAACCCAGCAGCAATTCAAGCCCCAAAGCTGGAACAAAGGGACTAGAGATCCTGTGGCTAAAAGACTCTGTCATCCTTTCAAGTGGCAACCGATGAATGAGGAGATACCAGCTAAGAAGTTCATGCCACAAGATCCATCCTGCATCTGACATTTGAGACCGCTTTCTGCTGTTGGCACCATGTCCACAAAGCACCCTAAACCAAAGCAACAGCAGATGTGAACCATGGCTGAGGAGTGCATGAAGCGACTAAACCCAAACCACCTCTTTTTAAAGTCTGCCTGTATTACTGACAGCAGATGTAAAAAAGCACCAGCACTGCCCTTGCTAAGCTATTTTCCACGGGATACTCTACATACACAGACTAAGACTAAGCCAAAGGAACAAAAAAAAGAAGGGGAAATATTGCCTCTTTCCTCTAATCAGACATGCAGACCAGGCATCTTCCTGTAAGTCAGTTCCTTTCAGGCAAAACCTCTGATAAATCTTACAGCTAAGGGTGGACCCACTTTTTAGCACGACATTTGAACCTAAGCTCATTGATTCTGGTGACTTCATATGAAGGATGCTGGCACCACACAGTCAAGGACACTGTAGCTTAAACTCTTCTCAAGGTGGATGCTGCATAATCTCTCTCTCATTTGATGTACAGAACTGCATGCACTTGCTGTCAGCCTCAGCCTTGCAGGGCTGCTGGGGAGGCTGCAAATACTCTGCTGCATTTACGGCTTTCTCCAGTATTCATGGTCAGAACAGTTTAATGCTCTTTCAGGCTGACTGGCGCCTCACGTAGGGAAAGGTTTCTCTTCCCTTCCCTCACACCGGGAAGCAACAAAGCTGACTCGCAGACCAAAAAAAACCTCAACCTGTTTCAATCCTTCTGGTTTTCAGCATGTTCCAGCACAACTCCCACAGTCCCCATCATGGGGCTGAGGAGCTTATCTCATGCTCACCTGGTAAGATACCCTCTTCCCCACAGCTCATCTGCGAGCACTGCTGAACACGACCACCGCTCTGTGTGGCACCTCCCGCACGGTGGAAGAAATACCCTGAGAGAGAAGGGGACCTTCTACGGTGTCTCGTTTCTGGGCTGCTGCAGGCCCAAACAGGTCCCTCAGGTACGTCAGGGGAGCTTCAGAGACTGCCCAGCCTGAAAGTAAAGCTATGATGTCTCAGGAATAATTTTTAAAGCAAATTCCTCATGTTGTTTATAGGTTTGGACCTTCCCATTTTTAAAGCAGTTGAAGGTTTAACCTCCCGTGGTGCTCCCTAGCAGCACTGCAGTAATTGAGCTGCTCGCGCGTTGTCTGTCTGTCCCATCAGAGAACATTTCCTGTTAAAAGAATTTTTGGCACGGCTGCTTCATTCTGCACAGGGAGCAGAAAGTCGATGCACAGATTAGCAATCGATTTTCTAAGCAGTACCCCACAAATCAGGTCTCCTCTCTCTGTTTGCCTTCACATTTCTGCTGGAGCCTCTATAATTAATTTAAACAGATACAAGCACTTCTCCTCCTCTCCTTTTTGATGCGAGCTGTTCCAACAGACTGTGCAGCGAAGCTGCAGCAATTCAAAGGCTTCCGCTCCCTGCGCAGAAGGGAGCAGCTGCAGGAATAGCTCTTTGAAGAGGAAATGGCACCCAATGGGACTGGCAGGCGGCTCCGAGCTGAGCTCAAACAGCCCCCAAAGTCCTTGGGAGCATCTGAGGACATGAAAAGAGGAAAGATCTAGGCTGGGAGAAGCCTGAAGAATTAATTTAAAAGACTTCCCCCATCCCTGGAGCTTTCTTCTGTGTAAGCAGCAGGGTCAGAGAGGAAGAATCTTCCTCACGTTTGGCTCAGATGATCCTACTCATATTGAAAGGCTGCAAATACAGGGCTGAACACGATGGGCAGTTGCATTCCTGGTTTATTTATTAAACTATAAATGCATAAATATGTATATAAACACAAACGTATATATAAAAATTGTATTCCTGTATATTATTAAAAAGCTACTGTATTTCTATCGATATAAATAAACATACCACCGTATTTCAAAGTGACCATAAACCGCTCACAGGGCTTCATGCATGTTTAACTGGTTAACTGATGGACTCAGTGAAGTGATTTATCTCAGTGAAACTGTACTTTTTTATGATGATTACAAATATATTCCTCTGTTATTTACAGCACAGGACACACTTTCCTACTATCCTATTCAAGTGATTTATAGCAAATTCAGTAGACAAAATAAAGAAATCTGTTTCATATATATGAATTTGTGCACAGGTACATACATACCCTCTCTGTCCCCAAAGTCCTAAAGCGTATAACATCACTGACTTATGGCTGAACTTCATAACTGATGGAAATTTCTAGTGCTGATTAACAGGCTTCAGACCCAACGGGAACGTATCCAGTGAAGCCCATTCGGCCTGCCCCACTCCTGCAGCACTACCCCAGCTGAGGGGTAGTTCAAACACCAGTTAATTTTCAGTAGCAGGCCCACAACAACAGTATTAGACCAAATGCATGTTCTTTTCTGAAAGCTGTGTGCTTCCTTACTTACTTATGTATAAATAGATGCCATTTTACTACACTCTGCTACCGCACATAACCAACATGTCATCTAGAAAAAGAACTGACACAACACATCCTGCAAATGCCTCTTCTTTGTCAGATTGCACTAATTATAAACCCACTGCACCAAACTTCTCCATCTTCATCCTCCTAACTGGCAAATTCTGCCTTTTCCCATCAATTTCACACTGCTCTTCTCTCTTCACTTTTGAATTTTGCTTTTGGAAGAATTTAAGTTCACGGACGTAGAAGCCTGAGTTAAGCGGTGCACAGAACTCCTGTGCATGCCTACTTATGCCCACACTTCTGCACATCCACTGGCAGAGATGTGGAGAGCCTTTTTTCTGAGACCGTGCTGAGTTTGGCAGGACAACCCTACACCCTGGCAGGAACTGCCCTCAAACAATTTTGCTCTAGAAACAGTTTTGCTATGCCATTAACATTATGCCCCATTGTTCTGATATTGCCCAACAAATTAGGATAAAACATTATATTGTGACTATTTTATTATACATTGCAATGAACTGACTAATGAACTTCATTAAAAACACTTAACTTTTCGTAAGTGTATAGGCTGCTTAACTGAGTTCCTAGATTATGTGGAAAAATAATACAGGGAACTAAGATGAGATCAGTGGAATAATTCTCATTTGCACTTTCCTCTGAAGTGCAAGGTTTGCTGATACTCCTTAACACCTCACATCTTAGTTGTATTTTTGATGCCTGATGGGGTCAGCTGTTGAGAGACAAGAACTCCACAGCCAGTTGTTTATACTTCTGACAGCAAAATTAAAATGCAGAGCAGGAAATAAACTGAAATGGTCTCATACTTGAATGGAATATAAACATTCTGCTTAATTAGGTCACTAAGCATATGTTTGTTTACTTGGATATTTTCTCTCTGGCAGTTCATCTCTGGGTAACACAACTACCTCGCTGGAGATAGTGGAATTCCCATGGCAGATAACATGAACTCGGCAATTTTGGGGCCAAAAAAGTATGTTTATTAGCACTATTTCAAGTACCTCATAATGAAGAGAGCTAGAGTGCAAGAGCAATACATGGCTCACTGGCTTCGACGTCAGGTTGGTGTCCGCACAAAAGACAGCAGAGCCATTAGGAAGCTGGTTATAGCTCTCTGAATTTCTGCCTGTCCCTGATTTACCTTCTTAGTTTACTGTAACGCAGAGAAGGGTGTAGGAGCTAGCGATGCCTATTCCACACATATGGAAAATCCTCCCATGCTGCAAACCAAGAGGCACAAGCAATATTGCCGCCTACATTCATCTCGATCACTATATAATTTTTTTTGGAAGGACTGGAGGGGAGAAGTTTTGAAAGTCTTGCGCTGTCCCCCAAAAGCTGACCAGGGAATTAGAAAATAATTACAGCTTTTAGAGAATTCAGTGCAGTTGATCTGAAGAGAAATGGCACCAGCAGCTTGGAGTGCTGGTCTGAGTTCAGACGAACCCTCTCCCTGAAGCTGGCTGGAAGCAAATTGAGTTCCTAATTTTATTTCAGCTGAACAAACTCCTATTAGTCCACTGTACCCTGAAGGCATGAAAGCCACCTCTCAGCTTCTCACTATTGGCACATGGGGCCTAGACATCCCTGTGTCAGTTGTGCACATGCTATCTAAAGCAGAGGTGAAGAAGGCCAGTTACTACGAAGAGCTGAAGAAGCACACTTTACTACTGCAATTCACAGTTATTTGCTAATGCTGAGGCTGAGGAAGGAAATGCTGAATCCTGGGATTTACAGGAATACCCACAGGCCCAGAAACCCTAAGCCTGACTCCTTCTGCCTTTCATCTTGTCATTATTCTGTTCACAGGCTTCAACCCTCACCTCCTTTTTGGCTTTCTGTCACAGACTTCCCCCTCTGCTGCCCTTTTCTTCCTTGCTGTGTTCCCAGATCCCCTGGCCAGCCTTTACCTCCCCAAACAACTCACATGGGACTCTAGATCCATCCCGCAACGATCTCTCTGTGCTGCGCTCTTGTCCACCTGCTTCCATGCGGTTGTTTCTTTCCTGTCCCCCACACTCACTGGGCGCCACCAAGGAAAAGGTAAGGACGCAGACGAGCTAGATCTGCAACAACTCAAAAGCCATAGATTGCCACATGTCCACCTCTAAAAGTCCTATATTTTGGGTCCTATGCTTAAGCCCGGCTTTCCCAAGGAATATGGGACCAACACTCTGGCATGTCTCAATGCCACAAAGGCATGAAATGATTTGAGTCCTGCCTGGGAAGGGCTGTCTTTTGCACAAGGTTCACAAGGAAATAATTCGAGCCAGTAACTTGAATGGTGCTATTTCATTTGTCACAGGCAATGAGCCTGACTGCCTGTGCACACATCACATCAGTTGAATCCACATGTTGCAACAAACATGCAAATAATTTTTTTAGAAAAGCATCTTATTTTTAAATTCTGTAGATGTATTTGATCTCTGCTACTCTCAGATGCTACCAGGAAAACTGGCTGTGGAGATAAAAAGGGAGAATAGACTACCATTGGTCACCTCACAAAGAAGGAAAGACGAGAAATCCATGTTGCTTAATACAAGACCTTGAGCTACATCACTGAAAGGCATGCCTGTACAGACACATTCACTACTTGCAGTTCCTGTACAATCACAGAAATCCCCAGCTATCTGGAGAGCAATGCCATCAAAAGTCATGGTTGTCCTACCTGCTCCAGGCAGAAACATGTTCAGTCCTTCTGAGGACTGGGTACGTGTGCAACTCGGTCCTCACTACGAGGCTGGGGTACTGTTACCTCTGTGGGACTGATGGAACCAGTTGCCCACTTCTAACAAGCCTGCCCGGAGTCTGGGACAACCAAGGACTTGAGGAGCTTGCAGGCTAGCCAAATCTCAGTATATTGAAAATGAAAGACCAGCAAAAGACATATCCCTACACAACACCGTCTCTTTGCCAAAATTCAGCCCTTTGTTCTAAGGATGAAGGTGTTGGAATACTCCTGATGTCAAAAGATACGAGTTCTGATGATCCAGCAACACATGGCTGATCCGTGGTTTCTGAAGTTCCCTCCTGAAAAACTCAGGTAGGAAGGTAACTCCTCACATGGAAAATTTCAAGCTACACTTTTTACCTTGATGAAGTTAGAAGTAATGGAATTTGTTAGGCAAATTTAACTATAAGCATTTTTCCTCATAAAATCTATCTTTCTAAAAAACATGCACCAAACCGCATTTTTCTGGTTTTGATTTTGCCCATAGCCCATTGTCTTCTACATCCATCTATGCATTATTTTTCTTGTTTGTTTTAAGAGCACAGGCTGCTTGGAACATGTATCCAGCCTTCTTGTCTTCAGAGGTCCAAGCACACTTCTGGTGGTGCATAAAAACCCCAACAATTTCCTTTTCTGTTTGCATTACAGGCCCAAGCTGCAACTGAGACTCAAGGAAGACCTTCTGAGATGGCTGCAGTACAAACAAGTCAGCACAGGCACTGTGGAGACAGCAGATCCCTCTCACTACCGCAGACCCCTCCTTTTATGGGCCTGTGTTGAAAGCAGGACAGGGCTTTTGGAAAACTGCGTCTGCCATTCCCCCCAGATACCAGTTCCAGGACATGGAGCTTTAAGAGGCATGTTTTTCACAAATAGATGGTATTTTCTGGACGGAGTACCTCAGCAGTTGTTCCTCCGCTATCAGTCTCACGTCATCTCCTGGGATGAGTTTTTCTGATTTCTCAATACAGATTACTTGCACCTGGATGGGAATGATAGGGTGTTGGCAGAGACACTGAGCAGACGAGGAGAGGGGAGAAACCTTGCCAGCCTTTGTGTGTGCAACTGCTGAGTCAGTTCAACAGCCTCAGATATCCCCGCCCCCACAAACACAGGTGCAGACGGCCATATAAAAGTAATCTTAATTTGGCTGCTGCCCAAATTCCACATTCCTCTTGGCTCCACCGGACCCGTTTTCCCACATGACCTCATCTCCCATGCCCTCGCAGCGGACAGCCAGGCAGGCAACGCGCAGTTGAATCTCCAAACATCCAGGAGTTGTTGTGGAAGTGGGAAGGAGATGAGAGTCCGATATGAGCGAGAGGAAGAGCAAATAGGCATGCCTGGGTCTGGGCCTTTGACCCCCAGACTTCCCCCACACCCACTGAAGTCTGGAAGCCAGATCCTCGGAGCTACTGGGCTGCCTTTGTGTCCTTCCGCTCCAGCAATAATGCATGGGCTGCAGATCCCTCCATGCGAAGGACTCTGCCGGTATAGAGATGCTCTGCACAGACCCCAGCAGTCCCCACTCTGTCCCCGTCCAGGAGAGGATTAGGGGCTGCTCGGTGGTATTAGGATGCCTTGTGGGAGACTCAAGCTGCCACAAGTCAGCCTCAGCTGCTGAGGGAACCGGCCAGGCCCCTGCCCCTATCCATACTCGGCTCCAGGTAGCTGAGGACTGAGATGCAGCTATGTGAACAACAACTTCATTGGCAGCTTGAGGACTGGGGGCTAATTCCCGCACCCATCTCAACACATGAGTTAATACTGAGTATAGCTACAGCATATGGAGCTCACAGACATATCCAAACACAACCACTGAAGATTAAGAAAGTTTAACCTGTGCAACCCTGAGCTATGCTCTTGACTACCGTGCAGTTTTCCTACAGTGACTATATTCACCTGTCTACAAAAGACGAGTAAATCCTTTAACTTCAGCAAAGCAATCCGCAAGTCCACATGTTTGCCAGGGAGACTAACGAAGCCAGAGCCAGTGCCAATGACACGCAAGACATCCAACCAAAGGCCGTTGCCATGCTGTGTTTCAGTTTCCAAAATGAAGCCACTTGTGTGCACAGCTAATGAACTTTGTAACTTGCCTGATTTGCTTTGGAGGGACTCTTATTTTTCCCCTCTTCAACAATTTTTCAAGAGAAAAGGGAATAAAAAAAATTTGGTTGATTTTGATGACCGTGAAGCAGAGACAAAACCTGGATTACTTCAGATAGCAAAAGTTTCAGGAATTCACAAGCAGTTTGAAACAGGAAAGAGGACTGGAAACCACGACACAACTTCACTGTAGGGATCACTGCTTCAGCTGCTACAACCTGGTAAAGGAAAATCAAAATCTGCAGCACTCAGATGTGTATTATATTTCATGACGCATATCTAAGAACCACCCATTCCCTCATCTCGTGTTTAGCATATCCCATGCGTTAGGGCAAAAAATAAAAACCTGAGCAATAGGCACGAGAATGACAACACCATCGGGAGCCTCCTGCTGTTGGAGGCTATATCGAGGGGAACTTTTGACTGTCAGCTTGGCTGAGCTTCAAATTTGCCGTAAATATGGTGCAACTGGCTGAGAAGAGCTGGGACGACAGGGTGAGAAAGCTTGCCACTGGAGAACTATCAACGTAAGCGGGTGGCTACCTTCCTCTTTGCTGGGCTCTCACACAGACTGATTGTAAAGGGAACACTAATAAATACCACCAAGCGTTAGATACAGCATATGCCAAGCTGAAGCAAGGCTGCTAACACAGAGCAGAGGCTGTAGCCTTGCGGATTGGGGCAGAGGCATGGAGCAGCACACAGGTGTCTGCATGGGCACCATGGAGCTTGTGGTAGGAAGGAAAAAATGAATTGCAAGAGGAATTCCATTTTTAACAAGTTGCTAAGACGCACTCTGTGCCTATTTAAATCTGAATTGTGTAAGCAGTGGAAACAGAAAAGGGAAGGGTGGGCAATGTTAGGACTGCCCATTAAATTTCCTGGATTGGCTGGGAAAGAATCCTGTTTGGCATCTGAAAACGCTGCAGGAAACACTCTTGACATTGTGTCTACACCTTTAGCCTCCTTTAGGGCTACGACCATATGTCAGAGACCTTCTTTCCATGGTAGCCATGAAGTTGCTTTGCAATCTTTGCTGGCTCGTAGGGAGAAATACTGAGTGGGAAGCTTTACTCTTTCTGTCAACCTGGACCACGGTCATTGCACTTCCCATGGTTGCAAACTGCATCCAAAGATCCTATGGACGTCCTCTTGCACATGAGCTCTGGGCTAGGCTTTAGGCTGAAATCATGCTGTGAACTTGGGAGAAGGGAGGTGTATGGGAAGGAAGAAATGAGAACAGAAGGGAAGGACACCGCAAGAGCCAACAGCAGGATGGAGAAATGGAGATACACGGGAAACTTGTCCTTACCAGCAATGTCGAACAGAAAATTGTTGACATGATACCGTACATGAAACAGAGCTACACAAAATACTATTAGCAGCTTTCGAGGTGTGCATGATCAGAGTAGCAAGGAAGAAGAAACATCCTGAATCTGAATCACTATCTGTCCCTGAAACAGACAGCTAATTAATTTTTGGTTTTAAAAGTTGGAAGAGATCACTGATCATTTGAGCATGTTTCAGCGTGATTGAAAACAAGTAAGGAAAAACCTAACTTACAAGTACCGGCAAGCCATGTTTGGGATGATTTGTTTTTATTAGAATTTTTTTAGAAAGAGCATTTATAAAAATCCAAATATAGATTTGTGGCTCCGTATGTACGGTAAGTAGAACATTTGGTCGCACTGTGGTCATCTCAGTGGTATTAACCTGCAGCCTTGTGATTCATTATTTATAACATCACTCTCTTTGTGAAGTACCAGGTCACAATCATCATAAACCCCAGATATTTCACATCAGAACTAAAATTTTGACCAGTCTTTAAGAACAAAAAAGGAGGAAAAATTAAGTCACCCAAATGGGCAGGATAATTAAATTCTGCGGGAACACACAACAGGACAAGCAGATCATGTCAACAAGAATTTTGGCTCTAATACACTAAAGAGTGAATAGAAGCTCTCGTGCCATGCTTGTCGAAAGACCACACGCAACAGCTTGGCCATGTAAGCAATTACCATAACCTTCTGTGGACCTGCAAACAGCAAAGTAATTCCAGAAGTGAATGTGCACTACTGGCCAGGAAACTGGTTGAGTCACCATCCCTGGAGGTATTTAAAAAACATGTAGATGTGGCACTTATGGATATGGTTTAGTGGTGGACTTCGTAGTGTTAGGTTAACTGTTGGACTTGATGATCTTACCTAAACGATTGTATGATTCCATGATCTCAGCTAGTAAAATTCAGCCCTGCTCCCACTTCTACAAGTTGTGGCAGTCCAAACTCTCATTAGACAGCAAGAATTCAGGGCAAGGATCACCCTCTACTATGTGTTTTGTACAGTGCCAAGCATGAGGGGGTGGAGGACTCCAGCTGCCACACAATATAAATAACAGCGATTCATCTTTCTGATGCCTTACTATTAGTTTGATTACCTGGCTTGATTCACTTTAGGTCTGTAATGGCTTCCGTGGGCTGTCAGAAACCTTGTTTCCTCAAGCTGTTTATATTGGTGAAAAACACCCCAACACACCTGCCTCCTGAGAGGATGGGTTTGAGGCAGGACACAACATAGCCTCTCCTCTCCATGCCCGTGAACGCAAGTTTGCCTGAGCTGCTCTTGAGGTGATGAGGAAGGGTGGGAATCCAGGCTCTGTATCTGCAGCCAAGAGCACCTTATGTAGCTCAGGTAAGAGTTATGTTTTGGGTGAAACATATGCTCCATATTGTGCTCCTTCTTCTCACCCCTGCAAGGGACTGGAGGTTCCCTCTGCTCCCTGAGCGCATGGGGTCCTAGTGCCCTCGCCCCTCTCTAAACCACGTCCTTAGCTCACTTGCTGGTGCAGCAATTTTGGGGAAGCATGTATTTGTTCATTTTAATAAAGGCTTGTCTCTATTAATCCATCCTGTTCACATTCTCATCAAGATCCAGACTGTGACTCCGTCTGGGACTCCAAATGTCCCAGACATTTGGAAAATAAGCAATGCTTTGTTACTCCAGCCATACTCATCTACCATTTATTTTTACAATGACCCCTGCCACCTCTTTTGTTTCTTTATAAGCCCTTGTCACAGCTTGATCAACCTACTACCTATTCCTACCTGTCCTCTCTTTATATGGGTTTAGGTATAGCGCTTTTACTTGTACTAGACTAGAATTCAGCAACTTTCAGCTTGTTCGGGGCTGTGGTCTTTTCAGGTTTTATTTTTTTTAGGCTAGAGTTTAGCCATGTGGTTATCCAGCATGTCCCCCTGCAGCTCCTACTCCCAAGAGCTGATGATTGTGCTGAGAGCAGCATCCTTAATCTCAGAGTACTGCTCTTTTCAGTGGAAAGAACAAATCGGTAAGGAAAGAGTAAAAATGCCAAAAAATAAGATTTTTAAAGACAGTCTTCATGCCTGCCTCTTCTACCTAAATGCTGACAAACTCTCTACCTACCTCTGCAAATCTAAGTTTTGAAACATTCTCTTTCAATAACCAGTCTGATTTCACTGAACAACAGCTCCACACCAAGACACGATTCCCTTCTAATTCCCGTATCCCTTCAGTGCATGCTTTTCTCTTCATCCCTTCCATGCATTGTCCTTTAACCATGCTTACGAAAAAATATTTGTGGAAAAATCACACCTCTCTTCAGCCTCCACTATCTCCCTTCTCTTCCACCCAAGACCCATGACCCAACCCCTCCTAATCATTGAGAAGGCTTCTAAACTGTGCAAATACCCAAAGAAAGACAGAGACACCTTTTCAAGTACACCACAAAATTAAATCTTGTAATCTACAGCAGTTACAGGCACAGTATCAACCTCAACTAATTACATAGTTATGAGCTGTTTCAATGCCGTCTTCCAAACCCCCAGCTAAAGCGGGTGAAAATCTTCCAAGTGAAACTCTTGCAACTTCTAAAAGCAATGTCACATCTCTTCCCTTTTTGTGCAAGTAATCTCTCACTGGTGAAGTTTGGTCAGTCACTGCTCGAACTGCACCTCCAAACACCTGCTAAACATTCACAACCTGAGGTAGACAGGCTACATCGCACACTCTTGAAGAGTAAAGATCATAAATCTCTCGTGTAGCCAGTGAGAAGCAATTCCCTGTCAGCAGACACAAAAGAGGAGATATGAAGATAATCTTCTCCTATCCGTGTTGCGGTAGCCTCTGAAGGCTGCAAATCTCTCCAGAGCGGCCATTACAATGATGGCTCTGCATGTTGTGCTTGAAGAATAGTGACATTTCATCATCTGCCTACTAGAGATGCTGAATCAATGGAGAAGTATTGTACAGTTTTCCAAGGGCACACAGGGCCAGCAACGCATGCTGCTACTACATCTGCTAAAGCTTTTGCACTGCCCACTCACACATTATTAGTAATTTTCCCATGCGCTTATAACGGACTTCTCCTGACACCTCTGCCAGACGTATCTCTGCAACCTACCCCGCTATGCTGCAGAACCTCTGCTCAAATAACCTCAGGTTAGCAAATGTACACTTTGGCATTTTGCTTTCCTGGGCTTGCAACAATGGCTGATACTCAGCACTTTTCTACTTCTCCATATTCGAAAAGAGCAAAAAGGCAAATGACAGCATTCTAGGTCATATGCAGTCAAGCAAAGGTCACCTTGAATCAGGACTGATGTTACATACTGCTTTGTTCTATGGTCTCCTGCAAAATCCATTTTCTAAGTCACTAAGCAAAGGACAGACTTGTCCAAAGCTATCTCTGCACCCAGAGTCCCCATTCCACTTCCACGTGAGGGAGGTACTTAGGAGCCTAAGACCCACCAATATTTGAAAAGGTGACTTTGAAATCAGAGGATCAGAGGATCGCTGAGGTGGGAAGGGACCTCTGGAGATCATCTAGTCCAAACTCGCTGCTCAGACAAGGGTTAACTAGAGCAGGTTGCACAGGGCAGTGTCCAGTTGCATTCTGAATATCAGTAAAGGATGGAGACTCCACAGCCTCTCCAGGCAACCTGATCTAGTGTTCGGTCACCTTTACAATAAAAAAGGTTTTTCTTATGTGACCTTAGCTCAGTATACCATCCGAATATTTTTTCCTCTCCTCTCCAAGGAACCTGAGAAGTTGCCTACACGTTTGGGGGAAACTTCCTGCAAGCAAAGTATGAGCAGGAGGGGTAGGTTCCCTGCCATCCATACATCATTCTTAAGTTTTTAAGAATTTACAGCATAGGTTGCTAACACTGAAAAGGGATGTTTATTATTGTCTCTATATTCTAGCTCACAGCCAGCAGAAATTATACAAACATCACGGAGTCACCCTTAAAGAGAGCCTATCTCACAGCAGTCACCTTTTTCTCCCTCTTTGCCAGTTTCCTGTTACCAGTGCTGATGAAGTTCAAAGGTGGAAGAGGATTTATACAGGATACTAATGATGCCATCTGTCTCTGAGGTTCATGAGCAGGATGAAAACAATGCTGCTACTTTATCCATCCCTTGGTACTTAATGTTCAGTCTAAGAACATCATACAGCACCTATCCTCTGCACATCACAAGAGGAAAGAGGGCTTTCAACTGGGAATTATCCACCGCAGGCAGCTTTGCAGCCACCCACCAAGGTCACTGGGATTTTTCACCAGCTTGTCCATCACATCTCCACCATCCTCCTCTAAGGTTTTTTTTTTCAGCATGCTTACTAATACCAGGATTGGATAAGGAATCTTCCACATCCTAGCTAGCATTTTCTTCACCAACAGTGTTAACTTCAGGGACTTGTTGCTCCATGTTACAATACATAGCTACCCATTATTGGCCCCAGTTATGTTTCAAGTTCAAACCAAACCAAAACAAAAAGGTGGGAAAGAAATCCTCTGAAGTTTGGAAGCAAAACTCCCAGGTACATCCAGGACCATTGCTGAAGAACCAACTGACCTGATCTCTACAGAGGTAGGGTTGTTTGGTTCAAGCTGTATCACCTGTGCTGCCAGCATTCTCTGTACCACAAAAATACCTAATTATGAAACAAGCATAGGAAATGATGGGCTGACATGAACATAACCAACTTCCAAGCAGTAATTAAGGTAATGCTACAAGACAGTCCATGGCCAGGGAGGGAATTAGGGGTTTTTCTTTGGTAAAACTGAGAAGTGGATGTGTCAGATGAGCTATCCAGCACAGCAAAAATAAGACAGCTTCCAAAGTAAGTACAAAGTGTAATAGATGTACTAGGTTATTGTCTGCAAAGGTTAGAGACATCTGGGCCAAGACAGAATTCTTTTCCCTGAAATTTTATATTGAAATAAAAAAGAAGTCAGCTGAAGTCAGCCTTCTCTGTACCACAAAATTATTGCCTATTAATATGTATAAAATAACTCAACATGAAAAGATTAGGGCAGACAAAGATTACTACATTTAAAGGACTTTGATGCTAACTGGAACAACAGATGATGATATGAAGTTAAGAATGACAGTGCTACATGCCACATCAAATTTAGCTCATGTAAACAAACATGATTGTTAAAGGATGTTCAAGTATAGCTTCCAGATGGAAGAGGGAAAGAAAGTCAGAAAAAACTTGCTTAAGATGATTCCTGATCACTTTCTTACGGGAAGGACAGAATCAGCCTGTTAGGACTATGGTAAAAAGAGAATGCAGTGTCTTGCAGGAATTTTATCCCACCAAAGCAACCAATTTATCTCTACATATATGCACAGAACTGATGATACATACTGCGACAGAATAAATGTAAATAGAGGAAGTTACCCACATTTCTACCACTTTCAAAAATTCTGAAAAATGCAACTGATGGGCGTAATTGAAGTAAAGAACAACTTGCAAGTTTCTCAGTCCAAATAGCAGTAGTTTCTGACTTCATGTGTTCTTTTCACTGTTCCCTGTTGCTTCTTTGCTAAGATTATGTTCCATACTACTTTTCAAGTAGAGAGTCCAGAAAATTTCTAATTGCATACAGTTACAGTGTCTCTCAGTAAAAGCAAAATGCTATATATGAAAACAACTAGCAGTAAGGTATTAACGCCTGAGGTACAAAACTTCTGAATTAAAGCCCTATACTTGTTAATCAAGATACATGCTTTCATTATGGACAATTATATTTATATTGAAGTTTTTACGTGGAATTTATTAGATTGCTCCAGCAATATGATTGTCAAATACATTATAAATCAAGTATGTATACCAGAAACAGTCTCACTTCCACAATACAAAGTAGAGAATTCACTCCTTAAGCAGGACAAAGTGGTCTTTCAGCACTTCAAGCACTAGAAATGGGTATTAGGTAATAATTTCTATCTTGGAGTATGGGTATTAATTTCTTTCAGATCACAGCTTTCCACCAATAAATGCAACTATTGTACCACCACCCTCATACAAAGTAGGAATATTAGGGAAGGGCAAGACCTATGCAGGAGAGGAAAACAGAAACACTGGATTGAAACATTATGATGCCTGACCTTCTCTCATCAGGCTGAGACGTGTTTCAAGGCTGCCTATGTCATGGCCAAGCAGCTATACTGAAGGTGAGAGCAAGACTGCTGTACTGAATTTAAAGACAACAGTAAGGCCTCAGTTCCCCACCACGCTCAAGCTCTAGTCAGCATAAATGCAGAGCAAAAGCTAGCAAGCAAACATACAAACGCTTCACCTTTTGCACTACCTGGTCATAACTAGAGCCGTTAGCATCAGCCTCCCAAAATGTAACGTAGACTAAGAGATGTATCTACACAGACACTCTAATAAACCCTAACTCTGCACAGGCGGTTTATCCTGGCAGAAAGTTACTTGAGCAAAATGCGCTACGATGACAAAAATATTTTTATAAGTATAACCACATCCACTTCAGTATAGAAAGGAAGTGACACTGGGCAACCTAAACCAACACTGCCACAGCAGCAAGAGTTTCAAAGATAGCCAGCTTTCACATATGTTAGCTGCCACAGATTCTGCCGCATTTCTTTTAAATCAACCTCAGACATAAACCGATACAAGGGGCTGGCATATGTGGCTGTAGCAGGAGAAAAGGCCTTTGCTACCCTCTGCCATGAGATGCTTCCTTGCTGCAGGAGGAATGCTCCAACAGCCTTGTCCATGTTCAGCTTCTCCCACTGTTTGGCCACTACAGCTGAAAAAGTGAGATCAAACTGGAGAATGCAACTTATACTCTTCCCCCTTTTTTCTCAACAAGCATTAGCTTGGGGCGGTGGGGAAAGAACAAGGGAAATATAGGAACTATAAAATACATGATAGTAATAGTAGCATTTTCTTACAACTCTTCAGGAGAAAAGGCAAAGAGGAGCACTGATTTTACACTCTTCTTCATGCTCCTTTTCCACACACCCTGTCCCCAAATACAGGACACAGCAGAGCAATGAAAATCGTGAGCTCTGATTTCCCTCCACCTGCCACATGGCACTGTACTTACCCACCTGGAAGTCCTGCATCTTGTTGAACTGCACTGGGCCCAGGTAGGCAATGTAAAGTCCTTAACTAGTGCTAGTGGTATAGGACATTATAAAGGCAATTGCTTGAAAACACTGTATAGGCATGTAAGTCATATTTATTTTTTCAGAAGATACATAACTGGCATGTTATGATCTTTCCTTGTAGAATGCTAAATATTGATTTATTTCTCTTTCTCAGATTCTTACACATTTTCAAAATCCACTAATGAAGTTTGTTTGAGGAGGAACTTGAAATGTGACCTTTTTATCAATTACCAAAAGAAACTGAGAGTTATGCCAAGGTTTTCTTTTTTGTTCCTGTTGGGTTTTGGTTGTTTCTCTGTGTGTGGTATTTCTAAACACAACGGCAAGGAAATCATGTGTTTCTGTAACTGGCCAGCATTTCTCTATCACATCTGAAAATATTTTTGAGAGCTTGCATAAAAAGAGAATGTCCAAATGTTTAAATACCTCTTCTCCCCCCGCCCCGCCCCCGGCAAAATTCCATATATTTTTCTTAAAAAAACCCTGTATTTGCTGTTACTTTTATAGAGCTGGCAGATGCTTGGCCACACATCTTCTCTTAATACTAAGAAAAAAAGATGCGGGCAAACCCTTTCGTGCAATTCTTTGAAAATCTCAACCTTTGATAAAACAGAATGCCAAAACAAAAGTAGTAATAATGTGGTTGATGTTAACTTTAATGGGTTCAGTTATTTAAGCTTTATCTGATTTGATGCTTCCTGAATATGGATAGTTTGGTTTCTGGGATAATAGCAATTTGGATAGTTATTTCATTATTTCATCTCAACTGGGTTTTTGAGGAAATGTTAGTTGATTTGTGGGTATGTTGTTCTTATTTACCAATGAAATACTATATTCAAATACAGCAAAGACTTTTTCCCATTTGCTTTATATAAAAATAATAACAATTCAGCCGTATCCCTGGAGGATTTATAATTGACAAAATCCTTCCAAGGGTTACTTTATCTTCTTTTTTTTGTTCATGCTTCCAGTCTGTCAGCAACTGAATCAATAATTAACTTGGACTGTCATGTTTTCTGTAACATAAATAGAATATTTAAAATAACAACCCTGAAAAACCCTATTTTCTTTAGGTTACACAACATCGCAAAAAAAAGCAGGCAGCTAAAAACCGCTACACAATTGATTTTAATGTTTTGAGTTCCAAGAGAAAGTCAGCTGCAGGACGTCCACATCTGTTTTACAGAGGCTCAAGGTGAACGAAAACCAAGCACTCTTCACAGGTTTTCTAAACACATATATGTCAGTGCTCTTTGCTTTTTCACTGCCTATGAAAGTGGCATGTTATTCCTAGCCTTACAAACACCTTTGATCTGGGTCGGTGGGGACCCATCAAAGCATCTGCTTTCTTAGGGGCTCACAAAAGATGACAACAGATAAGTATGCGTTGCTTTGCAGGCAGCAGTCATCCAAAATGCCAATTCATGTGACTGCTATTAGCAAAGACAAATGTCTAATCTATTAATTTAAAAAAAAAAAAAAAAAAAAGGAAAAAATCCTCACTTGTATCCCCTCTCTCCAAATCTCTGTAGCTATAGTAGCTGTGTATGCTGTTTCTTAGAGAGTTGGGACAGTATATTTCTTATTATTTTAACAAGATGGGAAAACCAGTGACATGACATCAGTGGATATAAATGCGTTTGCAACTAAGATTGTCAGAAACCTCTTGCCTTATGAAAACAATTCTGCTCAGTTTCAGAAGGGTTGAATTATTATGCCTCATTATTCCTGATATATTTTGGTGGGGGAGAAATACACTGAAAACAAGGAATCTGCCAGAAATATTGACTGCAGTGTACTGCATTTAAGTATGTGGTGAGGTGTGATCTTATTTCTGGAGATACGCTGTAATATGTGGTCTAAACCCAACAATGTACCGCTGTCAAAAAGACAATGGAATATAATTACCGAGGAGGCTCTTTTGCAAAGGATCACATGAAGACAACATAAAAGCAGAAGAAAACTATTATTAGGCTTACAGTTTTGTCACTATGGGCTTTTCTATGCTAAAGACAATTTACTACAATTTTTTTCCCCTCCATGATTTCTCAAAAAAGAGGGGTGAAATACTACCAAACCCCCGTTTTCTAGATGAAGAGATGAAGAGCACAGCATACCACACCATACTTCACTAACTCCAGTCTGGTCCTAGTAGTTTAATAATCCTTTCCCCAGGGAGAAACTAGCACTGACAAAGTACTAAAAAGGAAACAATGCTCCGATCCAGCTCGGGTTAAAGATTTTGCTGTTCATTTTGAACACAGGAGATCACTTTAGGGAAATCACCTTCTTATGAAGTAGCTGTTTAATAAATGGCAAAGAACATTCCCTGCTGGAACTGCCTATGCAAATATATGCTTAAGACTTTAGTATCTGCAATATGTTGTCCTCACTACTGGGGACCTGGCTGCCCTCTCCACTCCCATATCGTAAGAAGCAGCTATGCAGCACAGCGATTTGATGAAGCTCTTTCTCATGACATTCTGGAAAATGATTCAACTAATGGCTTGGTGGGCAGGTCCAATTTTTTGCCTCATTGTCTGTGTTCTGACTCCAACTCTGTATAATATTTTGGAGAAAGTTCGCCTTTTCTGCACTGTGCCGAGTAAATATTTTGTCAGTTGTTAAGGATGAGCTACAGAGTAAGACCCGGCAATGTATCCAAATTCAGCAGCAAGACTTGGAACCGTGTTAGAACTTTTTCCAGATTGTGATTTGTAATGTATTTCAGAAGCCAGCAGAAAACCAACCACTCAAACTATTACAGAAAGGCTGAATGAACCCTTTTCAAAGCAGTGAAAATGTTTTTCCCCACAGCTGAAAAAAAAAAAATCATTAACACTAGCAGAAAGGACTGGGTGATGAAGGGGGAAGCTTACTTCCTGACTGCTCCATGGTGCAGCACGTTCCCTAACGAAGAGCAGTATCTGTAGTGCACCAGAGAGAAAAACCTCACTGGGATGAGGCAAAAGGGCCAGTGCAAATGCAAGGCTGTGACACCAAACTGCCCATGTCAGAGACACATCCGCACGACCCGCCTCTGCAGTGGAGATATGGAGGAAGCACAAATGAAGACTAAACAAAGACTCATTTCAGGAACATAATTATTTGATCTCTGCTGCAGCCAGGCAATTACTAGAAGTGATGATCACTAAAACTGAATTCCACTACTTAGGCTAGAAAAACATTCAACTTATAAATTACTAAATAAAGAGAATGAAAAGTGAACTCAGCTATGCAGCTCAGCATACATCTATAACAATGTCATGGTAACCACTTGTTTGTACTTTTCATGTTATGTCTAACATAAAATCTCTACAGTAATAATCTGTGGAAAAAAGAAACAGATGATAGACCCATATACATGGTGCTGTTGTTTCGACCAAGAAAGAAATCAAAAAGCACCTTCCTTTCCAATAAAACAGTCCTTCGTCATATAGTTTTGCTAGAAGCTGTATTAGAATAATTGGTATCTTGAGGTTAGTATGCCACAGAGATTCTGTCTCCCTTTTGCTGTTATGATTGGGGCTGGATAAATAATTTTTACAGTCTACATGGCAAGGTACAAAAATCCTAAATTGCTGAAAAGAATGCAAAGGATGAAAAGGGCCACCAGGAAAGCAGAGACAAGAGCAAGAAGACAAAAACTGAAAAAATAATGTTGCTGTCCTCAGGGGAAGGTATACCTGAGGAAATTTCTGTTGCTACCCCAGCTATGCAACTGCAATAAAAATGGCAAGCAGTTTCATTTCCTTCCACCCACCCATCCTTCCTTTCTTCATTCCCTCTTCTCCATCCCCCTTCATCCTTTTTCTCTTTCCCTCCCCTCCTTCCTCTACTTCTCCCTCTCAATTTTTTTGATGCTTTTTTTGAAGTACAGACTTTACATGGGAGATAGTAGTAGGCTTTTTCTAGCAGAGGACAGAGTACCACTTTCTCAACCAGGGAAATTTTTGGACAGCATTTACAATCAAGCCTGGCTAATGGTTCCAGTCCCTGACTGACCTCTGAGACTTCTGGCATGCTCAAAGCAAAGAAAGCCAGTCCTTCAGGGAAGGCCATACTGAAAAGTTCCTAGGCAGCCAGAAGGATTTAATTTTTGTTGCAGCTACAGTTTGTCATTGGCAACAGCACCAAAAATGTCTTACTGAATCATCAGGCAATAAACTGAGGCATAAATTGATAAAATCTACAAATTTAAATTTGTTAGAAGAGTAATTCTTGACAAAATTTACAATTTGCACTGTAAAAACCATTTCCAGTTTTGTTTCTTTAGCACATTCGTGAGCTTACCATCTTGCCCTCCCTTCAGCTTCGGGGACATCATGTCAGATGAACAAGCACAGGCTGCTTCTTCTGGTTGGACTTCTAATGGACTTCTTCTAATGGTTGGACTGGATGATCTTAAAGGTCTTTTCCAACCTAGATGATTCTATGATTCTATGATTCTATGATTCTCCAGACCAACATGTTGTATGTACTGGTTTACCCCAGAAGCCCTTTATTTGCCATCCTCCCATCCCATCTGATTTCAGGACCTTCCTTCCTGCCATGCTCTTAGGCCAATGGCTCCTCCATACCACCACTCTCCTTCTCCCCATCCGCTGGGCTGGACACACGCCCTCTGCTCAGCTCTTCCCTGCCACACCCTGAGCTCTGGCTGCCCCTTCCCCGCCATTTCACAGCCCTCTCCTCCTCCTTCCCCTTGCCTGTGGCTTCCCATGCTCTTCTCCCCCAACTTGTTTCTTTTCTTTCCCCCTGGAGAACTGCTCATGTATCAGTCTTTTCTGATTCATCAGAAGTGAAGCAGAAGTGACACAACCAGCTGAAAAAGCCACAGGCAAAGCGTGCGGTTGTGTCCGGCGTTTCTGCTGCGTCTAATGTATCAGCACCCGCCTGCGACTGGGGCTCTCCAGCATGGCCAGAGTACAACCAGCCGAGCAGAACACTTCAGAGCCACCGGTCAGGCATGGAGACGCAGGACATACAGGTCTGTACGTAATGGTCAGAAAAAATGCTGGAAGACTATAAAACTTGTGGGGTAAGTCTAGAGAAGAACAGTTGGGTGCCTCATGACATATGCTGGTTTCTGATTTTAGAATGGCTTTTTTAGTCACCTTTCAAAAGCAGTCAAAACTACCAATAAAAGGAAAAAAATAGTAAGATTCTGAACAGACATTCCCTTTTTTTCCTCCCATCCTTTTTTGGCTCGGTTTTACAACTCCGCTGCAGACCAACCAGAGACCAGAAAGTACAGACTGGAAGATCCACACAAGCTTCATGGTGCTTCAGCTCGGGACACTCGCTGACTCCCCTGGGTTCCTGGACAGAACAATGCAAAAAAGAGGAAGGGACACATTTTGGAAAATGCTAACCCAATTAATTCCTGCATGTTGAAGAAAAGGCATGGGGCAGCACAAGGACCTCCGGCTGCTCTTTTAAGGACTGCTGAAGCAGGTGCGAAAAGCTCTTTTATGATGATGATTTACTCATATAAGCAAACATCACAACAGAGATGGGGCAAGGCATTAAACCTGCGGTCTGCTTTCAAGGTCTGGCCCCGTTTTCAACCCGTATTTACATCTACTGTCAACCTAACTTTGCCCACTTGGGGACGTCCAGTCCCTCCCACGAGGCCATTTACCTTCTCTCAGCTGGTGGAATTTGGGACCACCACAGAACAGGACACATGATTTTACATACACAGTTGACCAAATCCAGGCAGCCTTTATCATCTGTTATTTTTACTCAGTGCTGTCTCAGGCAAACATCAATGTCGGTTTCTGAATGTAAAGAGAGTTTGCCTGAGGAGAAAATGGGTAAGGACCTCATTTCCACCGACTTCAGTATCAGAAAGTCTTTCATACTCTGTAACTTCCTTAGTGGCCTTCTGCCAACCCATGTAATATTGCATCTATCCAGCTGTTTGAACCACTGTTCAAACATTGTACTCACTGGAAAACCCTACCGGTGCCACAACTGATAACAAGAAGTACGGCGATTTTGCGATGACTTCTTCAATTTTAATTATTTGTTCGTCTTGAGGAACCATATTAGCTCACATATCATCAGAAAGGAAGGGACATAACATAAAAACCTGCCATTGCCTCTTTCTGGTACGCAGACAATATTTCGGTGAGATTACAGGTGCAAATCTTCTCAGCATTTCAACAGCCAAAGTCCTTTCCTTTTGTGTCAAAATTGTAATATCAAGAAGAAACATCACTGAGCTCGTAAGCCATTTATGCATGTGTTTCTAATTATTTTCTTTCAGTCTGTTATCCAAAATTAGAAATTACATTAGTATAAGAACACACATTTTCTCTGTCATGCTTTATCTTTTCATCTTTCTGCTGGATCAAGGAATGAAGTCATAAGAATTTACTTATATATGTTAAAAATTATAGCCTACTTACATGTATTTATTTTCAGATAAAGCCAGTAACTATCCTTAAAAACTAAGCAGGGTCCAAATAAAAGTCATTGTTTCAACAAAAAATAAAAGGTATTGCTTTCCTCAGTAGTCTGTCTCCATTAGGTGTCCCATGTGTTCACCAACTGTAAAACTTGATTGAGGTTAAATGAATAAAGGGATAGCGTCAGTGACTAAGTGAGGAGACAGCAGGTAACAGAATCAGGAAATTAGGTATAAGTTGACACAGGATCAGCTACACAGACCCAGTCCTCTGATCTACTCTGGCACCTGGCCTAGAGGAATGCACAGCGCATATATGCTCACTACCTACGGCCAGTTTCAGCTGCGTACATGCAGTGCCTATCCCTTTAGTTCTGCCACATTTATGAAAACAAACCACAGACATCAATTTTTTCAGCATGTGCATGTTCAAGTCACTTGCTTAGCAGAAATACACCATTTTTGGGGTATCTGGCAATTCAGACTGCAGTACTTACTTTTTTAAGCCCAGTGACTGAAAGCAAGCTTCTGCAATTTTGTTTACTGCTGCAAAGAAATTCACACTGCATCTTGACAGCACATAAGATGGCATATGATGAGGAAAGAGCTTAATAAGACAGGCAAATATCAAAGAGCAATTCAATACAACTTGAGAAAAACATTTGAAAAGTTTGCTTAGAAAAGTTTAATTGTATGTATTTTTAAATCTGTGCCCGTGCTTCTTAAAAAGCAAACCATAGGATAATTCCTCACTGCACTGAAAGGAATAGCCTAACTTGTATTGATGTCAAAGGGGTAAGGTTTCATTGCGTAGATCAAAAAAAGAAGCTACATCAAATGATAAAATTAAATAGTAACATGTTTTGCAGGGTTGGCAGACTATGTTCACAGCATGGGAAGGTAAAGACACAATGTCAATTAAATATCTTTCAGAGACAAGAACCAAATTTGCGCAAATTTTGCAAGCTTTTCCTTGTGATGTCCATTATTTAGCACTTTGAATGACGTGTATTTGGCCCCTCTGAGGAAACAAACTAACTTGAACTTTATTTCAACAACAACCCAAGAGAACTAATGAAGCTTTCTTAACTTCACCAAAAGGAAGACAATATAGAAGATGCCCTTACTTCTATTTTTGTGCTTTTACACTATGTGAAAAGGCATTAAGTGGTAAAAAGGGGCGCTAGAAGCAACTGGAGAAAAGATCCCTCTAGCACAAGCTCCATGAGGACAGCTGTATGGCTATCCTTAAGCATGATGTACACCAAAGTAGAGGTGTATCTCGCAGTACAACTGGAACTTCACACCACACTCAGCCTGTGTAAATCACCGATTTAGGGAACACAAATCACTGCACAAGTCTTTTCAGCATATGGTGCAGAGAAGATACAAGAGGGCCTTAGGAGAGACGTAACACCTCCATTGCTCCTCTGCTGGCATGTGAATTGAATCTTTCAGAAACTCAGTGTAGAAACTTGCCCACAGCTCCAACACCTGTGAACTATGTATTTCTTAATACTTAATTTATAGTTATCTTTTTCATACTGCCATCCCATCTTCCACCCAAAGACCTAGTCAGGTCTCTTTCTCCTAGTAATCTGGAAGGACTGGAGTGTTGTGATTCGAGCTTTGGCTACACCTTTCATTTTTATCTAGATACGCTACTGATTTTGTTAGATTACATTTAGGAGGGATGAGAAACCAAAATTAAGTTAACAGTGGTGTGAGCTTTTTAAAAAATTTACTTCTATGGCTATTCTCTGCCCTTAATCTTGAGAACGGTAATGAACTACAAGTCTATGGAGGCAAATGAGAAATTTTTAATCAATTTTTTCCTTTCAGAGTATAATTTATTATTATTTCCAAAATTATCTTCCACAGACTACTGCAACAACAAACACAAGTCATGCTGATCAGAATATCATCTCACTGGCTGATCTAATCTCACTGAGAGAAAGGGAAGCTTATAAAAAATGTTTAAAGACTAAACAGTACAACTAGAGCCAAGTTTCGCTTGACTCATGCTATATGGAAGCTGAGGCCCAAATAGCCAATGTTCTTGTCTGCCAGAGGCCCATGTTCTCAAGTTCAAACACATTTTATATTTGCCAGTCATAATTCCACTAATCACCAAGTTCTACTAAAGAAGACATTTAATAACTCGTATGACACCAGATACTATATTTAATTTTCTCTTTAAAATGCATTAAGAAACATTTTGTAAAAAACAAATTCTTTATAAACAAAATGTAATCAGTATGGGTGTGTGTACCCAGATGTCTATGCATGAGAGAGATTTTGGAAACTAAAGGCTCTAATTCATCTTTTCTGAAAGGCCCTAGATTTAACAAGGTCAGACCAGGAACTTTCAAATAAAGAAAAAAACCATGAACGCACAGAAGGAACACACATCTGTTATGCTGCAGTTCAGACTGCAATCCAAAAGCAACACAAGGGAAGGCATGCAAACAACATAACAATTTTGGTGGTTCTGGTGGGATTTTAGATAACCAGGAAATTTTTGGTTAAGAGTGAACTAGAAAAAAAGAGCTATGAAAACTCACCATATTCCAGCTTTATCCCCTCCGGCTGCATTGCTCTGAAGAGGCTGCTGAAAAACAGACAGAAACCTCTGACATTTCTGATCCTCCTTCTACAGGGAAGTAGAGAGTCTGTCAGTCTTCCTTGTTCCAGTTCAGAGGCTGTGCAAGTGTACACCAGTGTTTTAAGACAGAACAGGGATGTATCGAGGGCCAGAAAATCCCTTTCCATAGGTTGTCTTAAACAAAGCAGAGCTGTGGGACAAAGGCAAGAGGAAGCGGTCTTGGGTGGCAGCCCGTGGTTTGGGAAGGAGTCCAGGCTGCTGAGCGCCCACAGTGCCCCAAAGCGAGGACCACAGCGTGGGCAGGGCACGGCTTCGCTCGATCTCATCTAGAAGGAATCCTGGAAAACGTAATCCCAAGATCTGCTGGGATTTGCAGACCTCCATAGAAAGGCATATTTGGAAGGAATGCAAGATAGAAGCAGCCTCCTTTCTAATAACTTAGGAAAGTCTGAAAGAAACTAGAGATGATGCTCATCTCTCCTGTAAGTGGAGAAAAAACCCTCCTTGTTTGACTTTCAATGTCAAAGCCAAGGAGGCAGCCATTCACTTAACCACAGCAACACCTGGGATAGTTTTCCTGTGAGCAGGAGGTTTGTTTTTTTTTTAGCTTACTAAAAGTTTTTAAAGTTGCTTGTTTGTTTAGACTTCGCCACTAGAGCTCTGGGGAGAAATCTCTCTTCAGAGAAGCTGTATTGTTTGTTTGTAAAATAACTCGATAGGCAAAGCCTGCAGGGAAGATTGGCTTGTAACATGCAGGAAAAGCAAACAAGAGTGGTAATGGATTCAAAGGTTAATGCAGAGTCAGTGAGGAAATTAATTAGGTTTATGAATGCCTTCAGCTACCCACCCACCCCTTCATCCAAATATAATGGCATACCTGCACCCCAGCTCTGGGTACATCCTCAAGAGGGATGAGAATCAGATACCACAAACCAGTGTGAGATGCAACACATGGGAACATACGCAAGCTCTAAGTGTGTAACCCTGCGTAAGTGTACCTACACACATTCACCTGTTAGGCTGCAACACTAATAACTTGCAGATTGACTGACTTCAGGCTGGGAGAGCACCTGCCGATTGCCATTTGACTGCCAACAGTGCACAGGCCACAGAATTTTACTCCATAATTGAAGGAAACCATTCTTTTCAAACGTGTGCGTCACTGAGCCCAATGTGTTAAGGCTGAACTACAGACCATCATGCAGGTGGAAGACTTACCCATTTCCCAACCCGTTTTTACAGCTGGATTTTCTTGCACTGGCTCCTGAAAAGCTTACAAGCAGCTAAATTAGCTTCCTGGTGCAGCTTAAATTCAGGCAACATTTCCGACTCCTTCATTTCTGAAGTGACTCCCCAACCTTCTTTTCCCTAATTTAGGATTTAACAAACTCCATCCAAAATTCCAGGTCACACCTGGTAAGCAATTTACTGTGACTGCCTTATTGAACATCACCCCTTCTGTACTTCCCCATTAACTTCAGGAACTACCTTGAAACCGTAAGGTGCTGGAAAAAGTGTTTATGTAAATTAAAACAGCAATAAAAGACTGCCAAGAAATTCTGTAGTATGCCACCAAAATAAAACCTCAAGGTACTTCACATAATCCCAAAGCCAAGGCTGAAAAAGCATCACAGTTAAAACAGTCACAAAGCTGCATGTTGGGGTTAGAAAATTTCTTTCAGAATGAATTTCTGACAGAAAACATAGTTTGGGTATAACTGAAATGTCGTCATTTTTCATTTGACAGAATTTTTTCCATGCTCATAAACAATCTAAAAGGTCCATCAGGCTACTTCAGCACGGCTGCACTGGGGGCATTCTGCCTTCTCCCAGCAGCTCTCCAGAACAATGTAGCCTTGGGGGAATTTTAGTTTCCGAGCACCAATGGACCAGTTCTCGGCTGTGGACTGAGCTTCTGGCTAGACCACATGTCTCATAACGCAGTTTTTCTTCCTCTCAGACTGACCAGTTTGGAGAAACGCAAATGCAATTGTGAAGTACCGTAAGAGGATGCAGTTCAGGTTTGAACTAATTCAGAATGAATTATTTTGTAACTTCCAGATTTAAAATATTTGAAATATATATAAAAATAAGATATATTGGTACAAAATAATGAAAAAGAACCCCAACAAAAAAAACCAGAACGAAACATTACAAGTTTTTTGCCTCCATTAATGGTATAGAGTAAATACAATCTATGGATATATGAAAAACTGGTGAATAATGGCTATGCAGACTACTGCATGTCTATATAGTAGTGGTGTGTTTGGGTCTGTCAGCTGTGAGACCTTGGAAAGCCCTACCTGTGCTGCATTTATGAGTATGTACAATGCATCTTTGGTAAACTCTATCATTCTATCCAAAAAAGGGAGAAACAGAGACTGGCTTATTTGAGGCTGCACAGGAAAAAACAGGAATAATTAATGCAAACTTCCAGGCAGTTAAACTAGGCTGCAGAATTTGCTGCCCTTCCTGGGGAAAACGTTTTTTGAATGCAAGAAGAATAAGGGATTGGGAGGGCTTTAAATTGAGTCCAAGGCCGGGGAAACATACCCAGTGGCATTAACAAGTGACAAGCTCACACCTGTCTCTGATAGCACCGTTAAGTGGCTGACGTGTTACAGCTAGTCAGCTAGGTCAACCACATGTAAACGGTTTATCATACACAGTGCATTTTCTCTGTCAGGTTTTCCTCCTAAAATAAACAGCACTGTGCTCTGTGAGAGGTAGGTGGTGACTGTCTCACCTTGTATGTGTGCTGATTCGCTAGGTATGATCAAAATGAACTGTGAGGGGATGCCGGACCCATGGACCCGCGTAGATCACAGCATGCTGACAGTTCAGGTGCCCCCCGTTAAAAGAGGGTATCGGAACAGGGGCAAGAAGAGCCACTAGTGCTACTGGGAGATTGCAGAGCACCTCCTGAGATGAGAGTCTCAGGGGTCTTAACCTGATCAGTTTATCCAAAAGGAGACACTCACAAGATCACTTCCTGTATGGAAAACAGTGATACAAAGCAAGGAATAAAGGGCTCTTTAACGTAGCAGTGGAAAGCATAACAAGCTGAAGTCAGACAAGTTAGAAATTTGTAAAAGAATTAGCAGTGACAATGAATAATGACAGGAGCAAGCTGCTAGGGAAAACAGAAGACTGTTGATCTCTTCAGATCATGAGCAAATGCCTTTCTGGAAGATAAACTTCAGTGAAACGAATTACTGGGCTCACTACAGGTGCAAGCGAAATGTTATGGCCTGGACAGGAGGTCAGACAAAATGATCTAATATTCTTCTCAGACCTTAAATGCCATGAATGTCTGGGTTTTTCTGCATGGTATTTTGTTGGTAGGTGAGAACTCACTCTGCTTCTGAGTCTGGATGAATCCGTGCCAGCAATGAACCAGGAGCTGTGTAGCTGTGGTTAGGATGGTGCATAATCCAACATAATAAACTTGCTCCTGGCTTGGAGCTGGCTGATGCCTGGCCAGCTCACAACGCCGAATAAAGTTGCATCTGTCTGCAAAATACCATACTGACACACCTACACCCAGCAAGCCAGCCACCCTAGCCCACTTTTGAGATAAGGAGACAGGAGGCATGTCTGTGCTACGTCCTGGAACGTGGTGCAGTGATTTCTGAGATAGTGCTCACGGTGCTTGCGCCAGAGCCAGCGGCAGTACAGCCACCTCAGCACCATCGAAAAAGACTGGCCAAGGGGCAAGGCCCGTGCCCTGGGACCTAGTGCTGTGCTGACCTGGCCATGCTGCCTTCAGGATTGAGTCAGCATGTTGGCACAAGTGGTGTACCACACGGTACCAGGACACAGCTAGTCACGGGGAATACCCCTACCGCAGGGCAGATGGGTGTAAGGTCCTCTTGCTGCTTGTGGTACCCCAAGGCAAATTGTGTCATGGATTCTCTTCTTCTGGAGCAAGAACAAGGGCTCAAGACATTCTCACTGGTCACAGCTGGAGCTTAAATGCTGTGAAAGGACAACCTGCATTCCCTTCCATCAAACTCTCAGCACCTGCTTGGTGACCTGTCTCTTCTCAGCAAGAACCGAATTAAAGCAATTCCAACTGCAAAAGGAGTGATGTGGTCACACTGTTTTCTGTGCTTGGTATCTAAAGAGTAGAATAATGAACAAGGTGGTAAGAATGTGCACTGGACGTGCAAAGAAGGGCAAATAAAGTGCGTGGTGCTAACATCATTGCCACCACATGGTTTGCCTTTACAGAAAGTAGAATGAGCAACACGCTGAGAACCTTAGTTACTCGGCACAGAGCTCTACACCAACAAGAAAAGCACAGCTTGAGGAAAGAAGACAGAACATGGTCCTAAGGGAAGAATGTTTTCTTATGCCACAGGACTGAGTTAATGATGTGAAGAAGTACTGAAGTAAAAGTGCAAACCAAAAGCGAAATTCAGACATTTACCCCACTTGGGACTATCTGGCCCAAAATGGTAGGTGCCGGGAAGGAATTAATATGGGAGAAAGGATTAACCACTTCTCCAGAAACATAAATACAGAACACTTTTGAAAGTATCTTAAGATTTGTAAGCAACGGCAGAGGAGAAGTTTACATTATACAGAAAACTCAATAAAAGTAAGAAAGACAAAGGTAAAAACAATAAATATAAGCTAACCTTTCAAGCAAAAACTCCTTTGTAGCAGGCTGTACTTACTGAGACATAGTCTCTTCTGGGAATGGCTGACCTCCCCCTTTTTTAAGGCATCAGATCCTCAGTTTACGTGATTAGTTGATAATCTCATCTTTTATTCAATAAAAAACATTTTCCAATCCTTCATGATGTGAAGAAGAGTTTAAAACTGAGGCCCTAAGGATTAAACTACCAAGGCAAAGTTCCAAAACTTGCATATTTCCGACCCTCTGCTCTTTTTAATCCTGACCATTCATATGTTAATGCTTGTAGGCTTAACCTCAAGACCACTGACACCTAGTGAAGAGCCCAAAAATACTGGCACCAGCGTAGGATGCTCAGGGTTTATCGACATATTTCACTGAGATTACATTAAAAAGTAGTAAGAAGGACTGCTGCATGAGCAGTACTAGCACATACAACTTATTCCACAGGATAGCTCCTGAAAGCATCCTGTATCAGTAGTTTCTGTGGGTGGATAGTTCCTTGAAAGATTAATGCCCAGCTGAATGGGCAGAGTATTTGGAAAGAGGCATTGGGGGTGGGATTTAAGCCGTACTGCAGCTACTGCATATAAACTATAAAACATGGTAAACATTACAAAAAGGTGTATTAATTGCAAAACAGAAACATTTAGGATGATAACAATGCCCTCAAAGTTAAGTTTTTCAGTAATCACAGGACCTTAAAAGTTGAAAACTCTCCTTCTTCCCTCTCTATTGTGCACCAGTATGATTCTCACAAACACGTCACTTCAGTTGCTGTGCTAGGAACAAAAACAGGATGGATATTAGACATTGGAAGCTCTCCATTTGCCTTTACCACAAGGGTTTTTTTTCCCATGGATCATAAGAAGGGCAGACGGGCATTCCCTTGAGGCAAACAGAGATGTTTTCAGAACATCGTGCAACAGGAATACTCCCTGACAACGTCTATAATAATATGTTCTAAGCACAACTTTCTGTACTGCACCTTAGGCTATTTGGTGGTGGACATATTTTTATGCCCAATCATTTTCCCTGAACTTGTGTAGGGACCAGTGCAACAAAACACCAGCCTTTTAAAAGCAGTACACCTCATTTAGCCACACAGATGCTCCTAACAAGTCAACAGGTCCATAAAAATTTCTGAAAAAGGATCTGTGTATCAACATTATCCAGTTTCTCAATCAGCAAGGTGGAAAAGGTTATGATGAAAGAAGTGCACTTAGTCACAAAGTATCTGGCGAGCGGAAAGATTCCAACCCACTCCCTGTCCCAGCATCTAGTTTCCTTACAGAGCTTCTATGTGGTCAGAGTTTGATTAAGACATGAAAAGTGAGACAGCGCAAAATGCCATCCAAGGCTTCCCCGTGGACAGACTTGCAAAAGAAAGGAAAGAAGATTCTGAGTTTGTTTCAGTCCCATGAGGCTTCACTCAACACACGGCTAATGTAAATGCCACCCCAGGTGGCATTTCCTCAGGCACTAACAACAGGTAAACATCGATCCAGGGATGTTTGTGTGTGTGCTAGAGGTGTGTGCTAGACAGCTCAGCTTGGTTCTCCCTGGGTAGCTCACCAGCTCCTTCCCTGCACATCTAGTAGGACATCAGGTTTGGTAAATGCCCGGCCATGAATATAGCAAGAGGATGAAGACTGTTGACTCTCTCATGCTCCCAGAGCAGCTGCCTTCTCTTTGCATCTCTGTGAATCCCAGCTGCAGTAGCCTTCCTCACTGAGAAAAATATAATTTTTCTGTGCTGCTGATGGTCCTTTCCGTTTCACATCTGGAGATTGTTAACTGTTTCCCATGTGGTCTGAGTTTTAGCAGCAAAACCACTCCAACAAATTCTAGTAAAAATGATTTATTTGTATTAACTGGACACTGGATACCAAAATAATACTGTATGGGGGACTTTATTCTCCCTTCCTCTTCACATTGACATTTCACCTCGACCTGTCCTCTGAAATAAATACTAGGGAAACCTCATGTTTTAGTGGTTGGAAGTTCAGAACTGAAAAGGTCAAAAGCTGAAAATAATTTGAGCATGACATCTCCTCTGTTTAGGAGAGCTTAAGTACATAGGAGTGGCAGAAATCCCAGCTAAAACTCGAACTTGATGCTGTGAGGCTGCGACTTCCCCTTGGATACTAACAGCTTACAGCAACCTCTGTTTTTGCAAAGTCATAATTTGCTGCCATGGAAAGAATTATATTAGCAGAAACCAAATGCATTGCTTCAAATCTTCAAGGGACAAAACACTGCAGGAGGGAAAAAGATACATATACATATATGTATGTTTTGCTACTGCATAAAAAGAAACCAGATAAATAAAGCAGAGGGGAGTGCTGAGTGGAGCTGGGAAAATGGTTTTAAGTTGCTAACATGGAGGAAAAATTACCCAAGTCTTGGATAGTAAAATCTACTACCTTTCCAGAAGAAGGCCAGTTATGAATTTATCAAAGCCTTATTTGGTGCAAAAACACTTGTGCAGAAATATCTTTGTTTAACATTCAAGCTACTCGTAGGTGAAAGCAAGGAGGATAAGCGAAATGCTCTTCAAAAGTAAACGACCACAAGTAACTAAAGAAACCAAGATATTATAAAGCTATGTATTAAAACAACAGCACTAGCAAGGAAAAGAAACAATTTAATAGTTGCAGAATGCTTTCCACTCTATTCAAGCAGGAAAAAGTTTCCCCCATGAGATCACCAATCTGCCTAAACCATGTGGCAGAGAAATAATCTTTAGAACTGAGAATGTGAGAATGAACGAGATGATGGCTGATATCAAATACTTGTTCCGTTACCTTACTTTCTCAGTTTAATTTAGTTTTGAGCCCATCGCTGCAAATTTACCGGCTACCAGAACTTTTTGCTGCCCACAGTGCTACATCATTGTGTTGCACAAGGTGGCAGAAGACATAACGCACCCCAAGGCCGCAGCCTGAGGCTTGCTGCTGCTGCTGCTACTACTGTCAGGGGAGTGTGCTCTCACTCAGACTCTGCCAGTGAGTATATCTCATTTGGGGATTTATGTTGTGGATAACAGTGGTGTAGTGCAGGATGCAGAAAGGCTGCGCTTGGCTGGCTTGTGTCTAATTTATGGATGAGTGTACGTAGGCATGAAGCGTTAAGAGAATGCTGCAGACCACACGAGGCTCCAGGCGTGCTCTGGCACAGCAAACTTAAACGATACCTCTGCCCCAGGCAAGGACTGGCTCTTGGGGAAGGGGTTTATTGCCCAGCATTCATCATCAGGTACTCAGGAAAATGAAAGCAAACAGGTTTTATTTCTGCTACAAATCATGCACAGCACCAAAACACTCTGTTGCAGCCAGAAGAAAACCAAAGGTTTGCCTGTGATTGCTGCAAAGAGGGACTTTTTTTTTTTTTTAAACTGAGACAAGTTGTAACTTTGAGATGGTGGAACTGAATATAATTTTTGAAGAGTTTTGTATATCATTCTCACTTAAGAAAAGGAGGAAAAAACGTGAAAATCATAAGATGATGGAGAGAGTCCTGTACCGTAAGAAACTATTTTTGAAGATTTTGAAACCATTGCAATTGAGCCTTCCCACCTGTAGGCCGATGCAGGAAAGCCGATGCAAGACCTCTGGCAGGAAGGGACCGCCTGCCAAATTCCTACTAATTGGTAGTAAGGACAGCTGAAGAAACTGGCCTCTGAAAGGAAAAATAAAGCTTGAAACCCCAGACGAACTTCTTCAGGAACACAACTACTTCTGAAGAGAGTAGTAGATCCGCATGCATGGATAGATATAGGCTAATGCCTATAAATAGCTCCAAGCTGGCAGTGCTACGGCAGTAACGGAAGCCAGACTGTGGTAACAGCCGGCTTCGCCATAGATCTTAATGCCATCTTCCTTCTTGCTGTGGGAGACGCGCTGAAAACAGGTCTGGATAGTATATTAAAACTCTTATCATGCCTTGAGCAAGGTTTCATAAGGTTATGCCAGTATTTTAGAAATTCAGTTCAATCTCTACGCAATACCTACAAAATTCCTAGATTTCACTGTTTACGTGAAAATGCCAAGGAACACGACCTTTAAATACAATTTTCATATTTAGTCCAGTAAGTTTTCTCTACAACAGTAGTAACAGCAGTAAGGAACCTTATACTGAAAGAGTTCAGATAAATCTGCCAGATTAAAGAAGCAAATACCCTTTATTCCTTTTGCTGCTGCTGTTAATTTAAACTGAGATAGGTGATTTTATTCCTTCGGAATCAATGTCACAACTCCCAATTAAAAAAAAAAAAAAGGCTAAGTAAACTGTCTTTAATACTCTTGTAAAGTTTAATTCATTTGTTTGCAAAGTGATCTGAGATATCTGGAAAGATTAAGTACTATTTTCTTTTCTTAGCAAAGGTTAGAATATGGTTGGGAATTCTGCTGCCGGAATGCTAGAGAGACTGGTTTCCATGAACATAACGAAAATGCTAGATTCTCAAGTACATCACATCTGCATTGAGTGCACTGAGTTATAAAGACAAAAGTAAGGAGAGAGAGAGGAGTAAAATCTTAGCACTCTTCTACTCTTCTGACACCATGGGGTTGCTGGGGCTCACATTTCCTGCGAGAGTAAATGAGAATAATTTGCTATTCCAACATGTACTGACAGGAATTCCCTGGTCTGTGTCACCTGTGAGGGGACCAAGCAGGGGCTAGTTCTATTTAAGTGTTAAAACACTGTCAGGGACTTTTTAATGCCAAGGAATTTTACATATTGCTATTTATATTTCGAAACTGCAGTCTCAAGAGTGTTCAGACTCGCCCTTCTCTGCCTAGCAATGTATAGGTGGGATCTTCCATGTACAAGCCAGTTTGATATAATACGCTTTCAGGTTCACTGCAAAATGTTCTTCCTTACACTGCAAAACTTACCAAGAGGCTGTACAGTATTATATTACATGCTAATGGTATTTCCAGAAAAAAAAAAAAGAATTACACATGAATAAGGCAATGAAAGTATGCAGGTAACCATGGCTACTGTTGTGAACTAAATAACATTTTTTATACAGCTGTGAATATTTGTATTATTGCCAGTTAAGCTGTAGAGTTCAGATTTGAGACAGGGCTGGTAAACACTGAATTCTTGCCTGAAGAAAGGTACTTCCCAAAGTGGATGCAAGGCTCTACATTGTGCCACTGCACATTCTAGTGTAATTTTTTTGTCTAGTAAACACACATCTTATTACCCCAGTCAAAATAATAAAAGCACAACTCTTCATGGCCATGACTTACACTTTACTGTCAGTGACACACTTTTGCACAAACTATTTTCTGCCTTATGGGTATTTTTATTTCCTCTTGCCATATACCTGCAATTTCAGCTTTTGACATAGCTTTTGAAATAGCTTTGGCTCCATAAAAGAGACTTTTGAAAGATCTTAAAAAAATCTGCAAGCAAAACTCTCAGCTTTCCTTGCTTTTCACTAGTGGTAACACCCCCCTCTTTGGTCCCAACAGAATTCCTGGACAACAAAAGAAAAAACAATTCCAAATGACAGGGCAGATGAGAGGGACGTTTTCTCCTTTGATATCTCTTCAATTTCCAAGTTCACCCTTCTTAAATCATCCTCCTGTTTACATGTCCGAGTCTCTCTTCTCAAATCAGTCATCATCAGAGAAGGAATGGAAACCTAAGGGATTTTTCTCCAATCAAATTATTTGGAGTAAGTTGACAGCAGTTGCTATACTAAAAGAAAACATAAACACAAAAGCAGTGAGATGAACCTGTGCTTCCAGTAATATAAACAAAATGAAAATAATGAAACGCCTATTGTAACTAAGTGAAGCAGGACATAGAGCAACATCTCTCTGTTCAAAAATTGACTCACTTCTTCCTTCCAGTAGACCATTAGTTTGAAACCCAAGTGAGCGCTCGTTCATTCACTGTGAATTTGCCTTCTTTGCCTGGTTTGGAGAGAGAATATAATTTCTTAATAAAAGCACTGGCTAATGAAGCACACACAGATTCACTTTGCAGTTCAACCTTTAACAACCTGCCTGTAGCCTCAGGCAAACCACAAATTCCATGTTTTAGTTTCTCCTCTGTAACACGGCGAAAATAGCAACTCTTTTCTGCCAGTCTCTGCCTGTCCTGTTCATTTAGGCTGAAAGAAATTTGAGGACTAAGCATTTCGTATCTGTATCAACAGTGCTTAGCTTAAATAAAATTACAGGAGATATTCTCTAAAATGGTACTAGGTACCAATATCGTTATTAATATATATGTGTATATATAGTGTGTGCCTGTGTACATATATATACACACAACTATATATACACACACACTATACAGTAATCCTACCAAATTGATGTCATGGAGAATAAAACTGTGGGAGGCACAGAAGCTTAGTGCTCAGGCAAACAACTGTGATATCTAAAGACCCACAAACTCCGGGGATATTAGGGGCAATGAGTGTACAAAGCAGGGCACTCTTCTGACTTCTGCATACGCAAAAGTGCTGGAAAAAGAAAACCGCTCTGCAAACAGTGATCCTGCACAGTGGTCACACGAAAACAAATGAAGCTGAATTTCTGTACGTTGGTCTAGAATAAATGAAGGGTCACATTTTCAATATACACTGGGTACTTTAAACTTCCCTTTCAAGCTTTTTCTCAGTGATGTACAGTACACACAATTATCACCTCCATGTTCTACAGCTCTCTCCAGCTGACTACTATTATCGCCTCTTTATTTCAGTATTTGGTTTCCTCTACTTTGCTTGCTGTCTTCTCTGTAACAACCTCTAAGGCTATCGCTTTTTCTCTTAGCTTCTGACACATGCATTTCTTCCTCCCTCAAATTCCCTCTTCTTTTTCATCTTACATTCCTCTGCTTCAGGAGCAAAGACCAAAACACCATCCACCTTAGTCTCTGATCTAAGAATACATACATTCACCTCCTAAAATGATTTGTAGCTGTATGTATTTTTAAACAACTTGCAGCCAACGCAGTTTTGTTAATGAAAATGTCAGTAAATCTGTGTATTAGTAAAAAGACATTTTTAATGGATGTTTCCTTTATAGAAAATTATATCATTTCCCATTTCTTCATTTTAAAAAGTGCCTTAAAATACAAAGTTCAGTAGACTGACATACATATTTCATCCTTCCCATAAATAGTTCATAAAAAAATTCTACATTACATACTGTATTTGCACAAGAAGCCACAAAAATGTGCATGGCAGTGACTCAGCAAGTTGGAACTCTGCATATAGGGTTTGTAGAAAGCTGGTAAAACTCAAACTAACAGAATAAAAAGCTAAAAGACTCACGATGCAAATAAAATTGCTTCCTGTGGGAAACAAACTTAAGTATGTGATTTGAATATTACAGCCATTTTTGATAAAGAAGAATTTCCTTTCTAGGTATATTTGAACTTTCTATAGCATGCACCATGTCAGCCTAGAGTATTTTATGAGATACCACGAGCACTAAATTTGGTACATAACCATAAGTAACGTTATTATTTGAAGCTGAGGTCGCTTCTGTTCTGCAACAGAATGGACAACAATACCAACTCTAACTCTTAGCTGCATTTGCATCCATGAACCCCAAAGTAATTTGCAAAAGGCAACTCGCCTCTTCATTGCAACTGACTGAATAGGACATTGAGGCACATGAAAGGGAAATACCTCTGAGCACCCGGCAAGCCCCCAGCATGGTGAAGAGCAGAGTGCAGGCGCACACAGTGTGGTTTGGCACAGTAGCTGCCCTGCCTGGGACACTTCATAACCAGAATCAGACACAGTACTATAAACCCAGTAACAGCCAGCACTGTTTTTCTAACGATCATTACAAAGCCCCACAAAATGCAGGTATTAGCTAATTAAGACTTACAAAAAATGATTTTGATCAAACACTGTATAACTTCTCCCAGATTATTCAGCAAAACCAGTGGCAGAACTAGGAGTAAAAAAAAAAAAATTTTAAACCAGAGTTTAAACAGCACTTCAAATATGCAGTGTTACTTGTTTTGAAGAGAGAGCAAGCTGTGGAGAGTTAAAGGATACTAGTTAATCTTGCAATGAAGATGTAAGAGCATATATTGGCCATTGGTCTGCCTTTTGCCATTCTGAGACACCTTCATGCCCTGTGCCATTTCTCCATGGTTGGACCTTTTTCCTGCTCAGATAACTGTGGTGTCAAAAGGAGGAAAAGAGTCACCTTAGTCATCCTTACGGGGTCTCTGAAAGAAACAGACACCCCTAAAAGGTGACATCTTCTCCTGAGTAGGGCAACAGGCTGGGACTTCAGTGTTTTAGGCGAATGTCCAAAGGTAAAAGGGATAATTGTAGACCTGCATGACTAATGGCAATGGCTTACACATCTGTCAGAAACATCCTTCATGCTACATCCTGAATTTGAGTCTCTTGTATTTGAGGAGTTACTAAAAATGTACACTGTTATTACTTATTTGTATCTGTGTGGGAAAGTAAAAATACGGGGATTGAACTGAACAGCAGAGCAGACATCAGGTTATGTCAAAGCTCATAACCCACCATGAGCAAAAGTAATTCCCAAGGTTGTCCCCAAATCCTTGATTTCTGCCAATCAGCATGTATAAAACATTACTGCTGTGGCACTACTTCAACATATTAATCACAGAATCATAGAATCGTTTAGGTTGGAAAAGACCTTTAAGATCATCCAGTCCAACCATTAACCTAACATTACCAAGTCCACACTAAACCAATTAATCATCTGAGTATGAAATGATTTCTGCAGAAATGATGACTGTTTACAAATACAAAGTCATGTAAAAAGACAGCAATTAAAAAAGAAAAAAGTTACTTTTAAAAAGTGGTAATTTGTCACAAAAACAGTGTCAAAATATTTCCTTGTATTAGCGTTCCTGTAGCAATAATGATCTTGGGATACAGGGAGAAGTAATATTTTTTATCCCACCAACTTCAAGGGCTGGAAAAAGCATATAAGCTTTTGGGCTCAGACTCCCTTCACCAGGTCTGTTGATTCTTTTGGTATCATGTCCATGTGAAATAACCCACTTTCCAACAACGATAAATAGGTAAAAATCAGGTCACTAAGTTAGTGCATATGCCTTCAATTGAAAGAAAAGCTGTCTGCCAAGCTTCAACCAAGTAGATCATAGGTCTGTGAAAAAAAGAATCTAAAAGGATGGAATCCAGTTGCTATAGCGGCAAATAAAACAAATACATGAGATACCATGGAATGCTGCAAAATATTTGTGGTATGATTAAGTCAGATTTGCCACATGTGTGAATACTAACAGCACGGTTTAGTAAAGTGGGTACAATATAGTACAATCCCACTTTTATTGCATGTACATTCTAATTCTTATCTGAGTAAGTGCTAATGAATTGTAACCAGCGTGTCCAAGGATACATAACACTGCATTTTACTGTAATCATAAGGCAAAGCACAGTCCCTTAAATACATAACGATAGACAATAAATGCATATTAAAGTACTATAACTTCAAAGAGGTATTTGCATCCTTTCCATGGCCTGCTAAAGAGAAAAAACTTTTTTGTAGTGAACGCCTCTAGGATGACTTATATGGGGTGCTTCAGAGTACACAACCTGTAGCTGGCAGCTGACATATTAAACCTTCTTCAACATAAGCAATCCTCCCCTCAATACATTAATTTTTTCCAGTGAAATGTTCTGTTTTCTTAATAAAAGACACTGTTTGAATATACTCATCATTAATCATACTAATGTATCACTTACTTTAGTTTGATTCTACTATCTGACTACGTTCTCTGGAAAAAAACTCGGGGGAAAAACCAGAAATCTATTATATCAAAAGATAAAACAAGTGTCTGACTTTAACTGACAGAGAAGAGAGGGGGGCATGTAGATTTTTATCAAAAATGCGTACTAGTTATTAATGCATTTTGTGCTGATTTTCAAGTTGAACATTTATTTACATTTATAGCCTGCAAACCATGTATCTTATAAATCGTGTAGTAGCACCAGAGAAACGTACCAGCTTAAGCACTACAAAAGAGTTGTGCACGGCTCCAGCAGTCACTATGGCGAGCAGCATAAGCTGCACAGAAAGTGAATGTTAAAACAAAACCAGTGTTCCTAATATTGTCAGAATTATCGGAATGAACCAAATGCGTTTCCATCCCACACCGCTGACGGTTTAACAAACAGACCTAACAGTCCAGGGCCAAACTCTGCTTCTAGGAAAACACAGCTCAGTATGTACTCCACGCCCAGAGAAAGGCAGAAAGTCTAAGGCTCTCTTTGTATGTCCTTTTGGGGCTTTTCTTTGCTCATGTGTTTTATGCCCATAGTAATTGCTTTACCAAACATTTGTATGAGCAACTTCAGCTGAAAATCTGGCTTTGAGCTTTTATTATCATCAGTATTATTACTATTACCATAATTATTACTTCCAGAGTTACACTAGCTTTGTCTGTTAAACCAGGGCAGTTTGAAATACAGACAGGACACCTTCTTACCTCTGGTGCTTCAAATATGTGATCTTCCAGCACGCCTGCAACCCTTAGCAAACAACACATCTGTTTTAACATGCAATGCACCTCATGCTTCACAGCTCATATGAAAGAACAAGGCACACTCTGAACATGCTTGTTTTTCAACAGCAGGACTGAAGTTTTGAGGGTCAAACAGACAGTCAAGATAATGTACAGCACTGTCAGATAAAAATATAGACAGAGATACAAAGACACCAATACCATTCTACAGATATCATACAGCTACAATTTATATGAACACAGGCCTCATACTGTTGCATGGTTGCAGGTGGTTTTAATCCTAAACATTTTACAAGGATTTGAAGCACCTGGCATGTCACTGTGCAAATATTAGTTCATCTGCCCCGTAAAGCTATGTCCAACAGCAGCAGAAGCAGTTCTCCTCTCACAGCAGCATCAACAAGCCATCTCCTTGCTCTCAACTCCTCTAATTAATAGATCTCAGGGAAGTTTTCCCAGGGAAGCGATGGAAAGATACAGTAAGAAAACATACTCTTCATTTCCTCTTTCTTACTTTTCCTTAATTCCTTTCTTCCTCTTTTCTCATCCTTTTCCTCCCCCAGGTCCTCTTTAGCATTTTGAGTTTCTTCTGGCTTGCCTACATTATTCTGTGGCTCCTTCTTGATTCACTTGCCTCACCTGTTTTGGTTTTTTTCTCTTCTTTTTTTAGGTAGGAGTTGGAACAGCATCAGCTGACTTTTTGATGAGTCTCTTTCCTCCTGCATGTCTTTTTCTCTCATCCAACTTTAGTCTAGTCTACCCTTGATTTTAGTCTAGTCTACCCTTGATTGGCTTAGAGTAGACTTGGTAGAGTAGACTACTTGGTAGAGTAGACTTGGTAGTGTGGGTTAATGGTTGGACTGGATGATCTTAAAGGTCTTTTCCAACCTAAACGATTCTATGATTCTATGAACTATCTTTCCCTAACCTCCTTTTTTGTGTGCTCTCTCTTCTCCCCTCCTTTGGTAGTCATTCCTGTGACTCGGTGGTGATGCTACATGCTCTCATCCTCTGTGCTAACAAACTTATGTGACCTTGTCAAGAGAAGGCAGCAAAGCTTCAGAAAAAGATCTCATCTGGGGATGTCAGCTCCCAGACTTTTCATTTGCAATGCTTGCGTTTAGAAGAGGGCTTGCATGCTTAGCTGTTACTAAGCATTCAAAGACATTTTAGAAAAGGTCCCTCATTACCATGCGTTGAGCTTGTTTGTACCAGGAGGAGCCTGTGACTACTGGAAATAGCAAATAATCAGAAACATTCAGCACCTGTGTTGAGTCAGAAAGTTGTCTTCACCTTACCCTGATGAGCCTCCTCCGGCAGATACATAACGTGGTTAAGGCCAGCTTCCTACTTCACAAAAACTGCTGTGCTATTACTGTATTAGGTAAAGGGGTTTTCCTAATGCTCCCAGAGGATACCTCTCAGATAATTCAATCTTTTTTACCTAGCAGCCTCTCTCAATTTTCAGGTGCTATGCTATCACAGGTTTTGACATAGTACCAATTTCCAAGCCCTTCACATAAGTAACAGAAAATCAAAAAAATCTTTTAAGCTGCTGCTGTTTTTCTCCCCGGAGCGGTGGGATAATTGATACTACTGTATTCACGCTCCAGTGGTGGAACTGGCAGATAATGAGGAGAGATACCAGACGGAGCCACATAACTGCAGCATGAACATGCAAGAAGTGTACAAATCCAACAACATCATTTTCATGGGTTTTGCAAATATTCTGAGTCCCCAGGCAACGAGCTTCAACTGCTACTCTTTCCATCAGACAGATGTTTAAATAATAGCCATCTAGTAGTGGGTATTCTGTTGAAAATTAAATTACAAATTTTCCTGATTTTTATCAGAAAACTGTGCAAGTTATGTAACAAGTGAGAACTCCTTCCTGGAGCACTGAAGATTTTATTCACCCTTAACATATGAAAATATTATAGATAGTTTAAGAAGAGCACTTGAGTTGGAATACCCTTGAAAACCTTAAATTGGATTTAGAAACAAATCTTAGAAAAGGGTAAGTATCTTCTAGAGATAAGCATGAGGCATTACCAAGGTGCAGTACATTGTACAAAACCAGCCCACATGGGATGTTGCTGTATTAGGAAAGCATCCTCAAGAAGTATAACGCACTGTTTCACATGAGTAATTTCTGAAAAGGATTTTTAGGGCAACATGCTAGGTGGAAACACTTTGCTGAAAGAAAGGACATCTCCTTGTTTGTACATCAGAGTGAGCACTGTGCAGCAACTGACCCAACTAATGACGGAGAGACAGGTTTGTCTAAAAAATCACCAGTTTTGGACCTTCCAATCTTTATATGCCAGGTTACTATGAATTTTGATCTTTGCATGGCTTTTCTGTTTTTCTACTTGTCGAATCATCAAGGAAAAAAGCTTTCCACCAGAAAAACAAAGGAACAAACAAGCCAAGGCCACTGGACCTAAGACAAGGCTGCCAGGAAGAACAACAATTGGAGAGATGGCCGGAGGGACTCCACACCACTCTCCGAGGGCTGAGCTTTTCAGCTGAGCAGCCAGCAGTAAGAAAAGAGAGCCAACTTGTGAAATAAGTAGAGATGTATCACTTGGACAGGCTCCTTCATCTCCATAACTTGTCTTCATCTGCTATTTGTCCCAGTTTTTGTGCATTCTCTTGAATACAAGGACAGAGGGTATGTCTTTCTAAGAACGCGATTGTTTCCCAAAAGCAGCATGAAAAGAATGGAGTACAAAAACTGCAAGAGCTCGTACAGACTGTAGTAGCGCAGAACCCATACAATAATCAGTTTTCCAATTCCACAGAGGCAGAGCATATTCCCCTTCCCTGACCTCTCCTCTAGAGTTTTCATATGAAGGCAACTCTTTGTTTCTGACCTCCAAAGCCATTAAACTCCCTAGTAAGTAATTTCTATCTCTTTTTTATCTCTATTTTACTTTCCTTGCCACAAACAAAAGATGATTCACATTTTTAAAAAGAATTTGGGACAGCGTCTGTGAAAAACAAAGAAGGACTCTCGCTGAAATGGTATGCTAACTTGGACAGATACTGCATGCAATCTTGCCATGTAACCTGGCTCAAAATCAGCAATGCTCAAGCTTAAATTAATTCAGTCTACAGATCTGTTTATGTGGGCATTGGTTAGAATAGGGGCAACCTCTAGTTTTACAGCCTGAGCTAATATTGAAGAGAATATAACTTCTGGAAACAAATGGTATCCATGCATCATCCTGTCCAGTCCCAACACAAAAAGGTGCAATGAATGAGCTGACAAAAATCCTAATGCTATGACACACTAGTTTTAAACACTAAAGGTTAGCCTTTAATTAAAAATTGCGAATACTGATAGAGATCAGACAGACAGCCATCAAAAAATGGGAAAGAACTTTTCCCATGGAAAATACGCCTGTGGAATTAAGGGTTGATACGGATCCAAAGTGCAGGACAGTCTCAAGAACACCAACGATGTCTCTGATGGAAGAGTTCAGTAATTTGGCAACTAAAACTGTAGCCAGAAAACATGAATTCATCTGCACAACTAATAAATACAGGAAGAAGTGAACTTGACACTTCAGAAATAGACCAAGGCCCTATTCTCCAACAGCCCTCTTTAGACAGGTAGTTATTTCTACTGACAGAAGCTTAACCTCAGCTACTCAGATGTGCTCCTTCACATAATAAACAGAGATGAAATCCTTGTCCTGCTGAAATCGACAGCAACCCTGCCATTGATTTCTCCTGGTCATTCGTCAAGTCATAGTGATACCATTGGTTATGGATGAATCGACTGACTGAGATGATGAAATATATCAGTTTTATGGCACAGTACAACTCTATTAGTGATGCCTTTCACAGGTGTATGAATCTGTACGTCTGAGGTACCATCTGGTGCCACAAGGCACCACTTATTACACAGATTTTTCTGTAGACTGGAATTATATTTTTAACTATTACAGTATATATATATGTATATAAAAAATAGAAATACAGTTCTTACCACTATATGCCATTTTATGGTAAATAGTTCGTGGCTTTTATCTTTGTGCACAATGATGAGCCTCTCTGTTTCTACAAAACTTTATAAACAATATTAAGATTGAATGGGTAATGGGATTGCATAGCTCTCAGGTTCATTTCCCTTACATTTTCTATTTCTAGAGAGGAGTTTTTTTTATAATTAGGAACTTTTTAGATGTTGAAAAAGTGCTGCTATAAAAGAGTGGTATCTCTAAGTATTAGCAAGACATTACTGTATATTCAAGAAAACAGGGTTTTTTTAACTATGGACAACACTGTAACTGCAGAGAAGGGATGGGAAAAGGGGAGAAGAAAAAGGGGCATGAGAACTAATTATTACAACCTAACAAAGCAGCAGACACTGCTGTCCAAACCACTTCTGCTTGGGCTAATGCACTGAACTGGACCAGCCCTTCAAACAATTTCTTCCTACAGCCTTCAATATAGTCACCTTAAAATGCTTCTAAAGTATGAATACTCTCCAATACTTTGATGCATGCCTATATTACTAATGAAAATACGATTGCTATTATTACAGCCAGATTTCATGACTTTTCATGCCTTTTCTAGGTGTGGATTTTGCAGGCTGATGTTGACAGTTAAGCAAGTTGTTACAGCTGGTCATAATACACGTGTCAGAAACTTTTGAAAATATGACTTCTCAGTTAAAGTAGGGAATTGTTACTGTGGAAAATGTATAGTTTTACATTTTCCACTTTTTGTGGCTTTTTTTGTGATAAATACATGTGTAGGGAAACTGCTGTGAAAAAACCTGGACAGAGTATTCACAGGTGAAGTAACATTTGAGCCCAGATCCTTAGGAGCTGCACCAGGCACTGTGGGGGAAGCTCAGAGAGAAGATGGATTCATCAGCAACGCTGCAGTAGCAAAAGGACCCACCTCTCACTGACAGATTTCACTCTGCCAAGGGTGAAGAATCTCTTGTGTGAGTTTTGCTGTACAAGGTTAGGCTCCAGCACAGCCACCCTTGCGTTCAGAAAAATTATCACTAAATGTGCACAGCTGCTGTAAAAAACGTGCAGGAAAAGATGGGAATAAATGTTTATTTCAGTAAAAATACCAGCCAGTGATCCCAACTTTTCTAAAACTGTATTCCCAGAGGTCAAACCCTTTCACCATGGGGGCCTCTATCATATTCTCTAAAATCTGCCATGTCAAAATTGTAACTACTAAGTGAGGTGCTAGCATTCTTAAGGTAGTTTAAGAACCCCTTTGTATTATGATGGGCAATGCATCAGAATTAATTAGTATGAAAGCTGGTGAGGATAAAATGATGGCTAAAACATCAGAAAGAATTAGACTGAAAGGTGGTGAAAAGCCCAACAGCCATAAGCTTTCTCTGTGACTGAACTAAAGGAACACTTGGATAAATGGAGACTGACACAGCAAACAATTCCTTTACAAAAGACTTTCAAAAATGCCTTCTACAATATTTCAAGTTTAAAAAAAAGAAGCTTAAGATGCTTGCACGCAATTCATTTCAGCAAATTTTATTATGTCCAAAAATCTCAAACAAAAGCCCTCTTCAAATATTTCAGTAAGTATACATTCCTACAGAGCAACATGAGCTTGAATTGCCTTTTAGTTATGGCACAGAGGAAACTTCCTGAATACATAGGGCCGTTTGTTGTCAACTGCTTCACAATGTACATTCATGAAAAATGTTATAGGTTAGACATTTTCAGTATGTGGAATGTCACCTGGAAGAAGTGTCATCAGAGCTGGCATTGATGTGGTGTGGGGAAAAAATCAATGTACGTATGGCTTGGCAGTGTTTGCAAGTGTTCAGTTTGTAACCTCAAAACTCAAGAGAGGACAGTCTGAACAAACACAGCAGGAGTCATCAGACTCCTTCCTCAGCTCTGCACACGCATAATATCAGACTGTTCCTTTCAAAATATTGTAAAACAGTACAGTATCTAGCAGAAACTGATACTCCTTTTGTCAGTAGTAACTCTCATACTGCTCCTTTAACACACAATTTAGGGAATAAATAAATAGCAGTACCATCTGCCCCACCCCACAAAGGACCAATTTATCAAGCCCAGCAGTAGTGGACAAATCTTGATCTGCTGTGGTGATACAGTACTCACACGCTGAAGGATGAGCTCTGCTGTCATCTGCTGATGAACAGCAGTGCCAAATGGTTTGCCATGCCTTGGTATGGAAAACAAAGTAATAATGAAACATTTTGCACAGATGCAACTAGAGAAGCAAATATGATGCTTTTCAGCTCTAAATGCTGCATAAACAGTAGTAAGTACCTGATGGCAAGTGTGGCCTTACCTGTCCCTTAGCATTTAAACATATAGTTGAGAGAAAGAACGTCCCACTTGACATACCAGAGAGGGATGAAAAGGTCAGATTTCTTCTCAAGAAACTACTTTTATGATTACTGATGCAGCAATTTTGAAGCTTTGAGTTGATGCATATAATTCCACATTATTAAAAATACTCAGATACAGGTTCTGCTACACAAGTTTGGTGTACTTGAGAAATGAGTAATTATGTCTTTTTTTTTTTTCTAAAAACATGCAAGTCCAAAAAGCATAGTGAGATTTTTTGAACAAGCATTTTAACCAAAATTTGTTTTCATCACAAATTATACTTTGGTAGAATGGTAAAGAATCATTCAATTAAGTGTTTCTGTCATTTTAGAGAAAGATTTGTCAAAGTCAGAACTTCTGTTTTGTGGAAGAGTCTCTTTTGAATAAACTTCTGACCAGGGTGACATTGCTCTGGGAAAGGCACCTTATCACAGAAAACAGCTGATCCCCACAACTAGCCTGGGATGTAGGACACACAAGTTCAAACCTCCACTGTTTCAACCTAATAGGGATCCAAATATGACTCAAGGAGTCAAGGAAGGAAAGATGTTATTCTTGCTTGCAAACAATATTCCTTAATCACTTCTGAGGGGATTAGCTCTGAAAGTATGCAGAGTCATGCACAGGGAAATCACTGTCTTACACTTTTGTTTATGCAAGGAAGTGTTTGCATTACTTTACTCACCATTCCATGATTTAGCCACGCTGGTATAAAATTATCAAGCAGCTTTGGGTAAACCAGTTCCCTGTCATAGATATAGATGCTCCAAAACATCGTCACAACAAACTAAGAAGAAAAAAAAGAAAAGACATTTTAAAATATATGCTTCTGAACAATTAACTACACATTTTAGATAGCAAAATGGAGCATTTAGCAAATGATCTATGGACAGACACAGACATTATTGTTCTTTGACCAGATCCTGCTTTAATCAACAGTGTGAATCTGGATTATTGCTTTTCTTCTGGCTTTTTTTTTTTTTTTTTGACTTTCAGCCTGGAAAAAATCTCAATTTTTGACTTACATGCCTGTGGCCAAATTACAACTGAGTACTACACTTTAGTAGCAGATGTGGCACATAAATAATGTTTTACCACTAACAGGATGGAAAACAAATGGAAAATCAGGTAAAATATCACTTGGAATTCATAGAACATATAAATATGAAACACTCACCCCTGAACAGAAGCCTATAAACTCATCTTTGTACTTTTTCATGTCAGCCATCGAAATATCATTGTTTTAAAAAAATATTTAACCCCTTAACTACTCTGCACACAATTCATGGACTGGGATCCACAGAAAGAGGTCTAGTATCGTGCTTGTTTGTCAATATGAAATTTGGCTTGGTTCTTGTCAGAGACTATTTACCAGGAGCTCAGAGAAAGACTATTATTTCCTCTAGAGAGAGGACAGGACAGATGGCTCAGATAAAATTCGCACTAGCCTAAATTTTTGCCAAAGTGTGCACAAATTCCTTAAAGATACCCTGATGTCTGAAAAGCAAAAAACCACAAAAATTTACAGAAAATAGTTTTAGCTTACCTTAGATGGGAAAGAACAAAGTAAATAATCTTCTAATTACAACACAATTGCTTTCTTACCTTGAATTTGAGTCATAGTTTTCTAGTAATAAAAGGCTTATTGTTTACAGCAGTAAAACCCAATACCTGGGCCAGGAGCTTTTCAATGACCATTTTCAGGGGATATCCACACAGTAGCGACAAGTCCAAGTTTAAGGTTTGAGAGGCAACAGATAGGACTTTCACTGAGATCAGCAGGGAAGTATTCAGTTACATCCAAACCAATGTGGGCCATGATCTTACAGCTAATTTGGGGGGGGGGGGGGGGGGGTCAGTAAAAGAAAGTGCAAGAAATATGGGGTGAGCGCAGCAAGGTCAGCAAATTACTAGTGTGTGTGATAGTGTAGGCATAAGTTGTTTCATACGCTTCTGACGTGGGAAAGTTAAAATTGAGGTTGCAGTTTATCAATGGCACCTTGTTCTAACCACAGACACGCAGACTTCGGCCAGCCAGTTATGTGAATGACCTGAACCAGTACACTGTTCCCTCAGTGTGCATACAGTACATAGTTTCTTGGCTTCCAACACACTTGTCCATCTGTTATGATAGCTATCGATGCCTGCTCAGAATAAGCTTGGACTATTTGACTAGTGCACAGAGGCCAGGAAAAAAAAAACCACTTATGATGGACAGCCCGAAAAACATTGCAAGTGTAAAGTACCCCACAAGAAGTCTCTCTTCTGGGACAGTCTTGGCATTGGCACAGCCTAGCTCTTTACGCACCTGCTGACACATAAATGCCAAGATATGAATAGCTGAACAGCAGGGAAAATGGAAACAAAGTATCCTCTTCTCTCTAGGCTTCCTAGAAGTCATGTATTATCACAGTGGGTCTCTGAGAACCTGCTAAGACCAACTGGGACATCAAAACATACTCTCAGGCGCATGAAGACCAAGACTGATAATGCTTTTTTCCAAGGAAGTCTTACAGCAAGAAAAATCACCCAGGATTAGGTTGAACCTTATTACACTGAACACAACAAAGCTGGCATGTTTTGACCTGTGATTTTTGTGCAGGGCACAATAAAGCAATAGACTTTGCCAAGGAGGTAAAGATAAGAAAAGAGGGGATGTGCCATCTGTCCCTTAACCAAAGTCAGCCAATGGATGGAACAGGATCAGCCTAGCTGGTTGCAACCATCTGGAGCTACAGACGGCAAATGCTGCTTAGCAAAGCACTATCACAAGGCAGACATAAGGTAAAGGAAGTACGCAAAACCCAAGGTGTTACAGAACTAACCTATCCCGGAGGACGACCTGACATGAGACTAACGCAATGCCCTGGGGAAGATCCCTTCCAGTGTCTGAATTGTTCACCTTACCTTTCCTTACAATTAGTTCATTTGGATAAAATGAACTATAAAAATGAACTGTTGTGCTATGAACTAAAATGAACTATAAAAATGAACGATAAAAATGAACTATTTGAATAAAAAGAACTGTAACGAGGACTCGCTACTTAGCTACCTTGGTGTCCTGGTTTCAGCTGGGATAGAGTTAATTTTCTTCCTAGTAGCAGGCACAGTGCTGTGTTTTGCATTTAGTAGGAAAAGAATGTTGATAACACACTGATGTTTTAGTTGTTGCTAAGTACTGCTTATGCTAGTCAAGGACTTGTCAGCTTCCCATGCTCTGCCAGGTACACAAGAAACTGGGAGGGGGCACAGCCAGAATAGTTGACCCAAACTGACCAAAGGGCTATTCCATACCATATGATGTCATGCTCAGTATAGAAACTGGGGGGGGTTGGCCGGGGAGCAGCGATCGCTGCTCGGGAACTGTCTGGGTATCGGTCAGCGGGTGGTGAGCAACTGCATTGTGCATCACTTGCTTTGTATATTATTATTATTATTATTATTATTTTATTGTTACTATTATCATTACTATTTTACTTTATTTCAATTATTAAACTGTTCTTATCTCAGCCCAGGAGTGTTTCTCACTCTTACTCCTCCGATTCTCTCCCCCATCCCATCGGGGCAGGGGGAGTGAGCAAGCGGCTGCGTGGTGCTTAGTTGCTGGCTGGGGCTAAACCACGACACTTGGCTGCTTCTAAATTTGTTTACTTTGATTAATGAGCAACTGTTGGTCTGGTACTTTTAAATCACCTCTGCTATCCTTATACTTTGGTACTGGTAGACTTTTATTTGGGCTGGGCTTTGCCAAGATCACACACATGGTCATGCAGTGCCAGACCATGATACAACTGAGCTGCTTCTTTACACTGCCTCTGTAAGGCTCAATCAGAACTGCGGCTCCTTACGCTCATGCCACCCTCCTTGTGGCACAATTCATCACTGTTGTGGAGACAGTCATGGTACTACCCTCACATGCCAGGCTGAACAGGCTGCTCATATGCAGCAGACATCTTTCAGGGAGGCCAATACTGTTATTTTCTTTTGTTCCTGAGGCAAAATGGCACAAATGTCACCTTTCCACTTCCTCTTTAGACAAACATGAGGCCTGGAATTCAAGGAAGATAACAGGCACCAGCAATTGCTTTTACACTTCTTTGCACAGGAGCCTCCTAAGATTGCCAACTTTTCGAAGACAGCGATTACTTGGTTAAACGTAAGGTTAAGCAACATATAAAAGAACAGAAGAGTCCCTCATTTGCTACTTATCCTATCTAGGGTCATTACAAACCAAAGGGAACCTCAAATTTGCAAGCAGACCTTGGAAATTGAAAATATGGAGTAGCTCACTTGTCGCAGGCATCTAAAGTATTGCTAAACAAATACACAGCAGCAGGAAAAAGATAAGGCTGAAAACTAAATGCTGTTTTCCCACTTAAGGAGATATTCCTTGAGGTTTTGTCCTCCATCTTTGAAGCTTCAGAGGACATTCAGAGCATGCGGCACTGCCAGGAAAACTTTGAAGGGACAAGTTGGGAAACAGCCGGCGATTCAAAAGGGAAAACAAGTGGTTTTATCAAAACACCACAAATGGAAGCAAAGAGAAACTAAGAGAGGAAAGCCAGTGAAAAGAATTGCATAATTTGCTGGTTTACATGAGCCCAACCAAGAAATGTTATGCAAACGAAGAACGAACCCAGTGGAACTTTATTTTCCTGCACTACGTGTTTTTGTTTTTGGCTGGGCTGTGCAGTTCAGTTCACTCATTTCCTGGATGGCAGGACAAAGGAAAAAAAACCCAACCCTTGGACCTTGACAAAATTTCTTCTGAGTACAGTTAAAGGTAAGCTTTCTGGCTGTCTCCCAAGACATTTGCAGTTAACTGCAAGTATAAATATATTGTTTGTGAGCCTCTTTGAGGGTTAAAGGCATTACACATAGAAGCAAAGTGTTATTAAAGGCAGACCACAGTAAGCACAAATTGGCATGGTACTGGCTTTAGGTGGGATCTAGTGCTAGCACAGCATCTCACCAAATGAATTTGAAAAGGGCCAATGAAGGAAATCACAAGGAGTGGAAACTGAAAATCAGGGAAGACTCCCCTCAGAGAACAGAGTTCAGGAGGCAACTGCACCATTGCTCGCTCATGTTCCCATCACCAGCCAGCACGTCACCACAGATGAGGGCAAAATCTAGAATAGAGAGATTTTGGCATGGTTGAGTCAGTTATGGAAATGAAAGTATTTTGTAGTCTGATCAAATAATGAGATAAGTAGGAGACTGCAGCAAATGCCTACACATCTTTTCTTGGGGTGAGATCCCAGATCAGCATTATTGATGAGCTACAGAAGGGTGATCAGCTTTCCTTTGGACTGTACCAGTACAGAGAAACAAGAGATAAGAAAGCATGCCTGGCTTTCTGTCTTTCATATCATAGGTTTTTAAAAACATAAAAGTATAATATAAAGCATATGAGATCATTCTAGCCAGTGTAGACTCAGACCCAAACGGAGCTATTGAAGCTACATGATATAAAATACCAACAGTAGAGTTTGTGATTTTCTAGGCAGCAATCTTTCTTCTAATATGTAACAATATCAGTTTTCTTTCTTCTTCCTATCTCTATTAAACACAGTCTTAAACAACTAGAAATGCCTGTTTTATCTCTTCTTCCTCTTGTTTGGTACAAATTACAAGAAACATATTGATAAAACCATATACAGTTTACACAAAACACTAATTAACCACAGAAACTCGGCAACTTCATGATCTGTGTCAAACAAGCAGAAAAAAGTAGGGATAGTCTAAACCACTGGTGTAGTCTCTGACTTTTAAGCATGGTCTCACACTTCTCTAGCAGTGTAAATTATTCCCAATATAAGTCTCCTTTACCCTGATAAGTGCGCGTGGGGGGTAAGTGCTGCCAGTATAGATGAGAACTGGTAATGAACTTCTAAAATATCTATGCAAACATTTTTCTTCAGTGGATGCTTCCTGATCTCTTTGGCATTTGAATGGTACCCCAGGCTGATAATAAACTCAAAAAGGGCTAGGAAGTGTTGCCCACAGACTTTTTGTGGAATAAGGCTTTACTGCACAGAACATTGTTCTGTTGATTTCTGACTTCACTCTCTTAAAGAGTGGTATCAAAAAGAGCAACAATAGGTAAACAGTAGTCAGTATGTCCTTCAAAGAGGTTCATGTTTATTTCTTGATGCTCCTAAACAAAATGGTAGGTTAGCAATTCAGTTTTATCTGAGCCCCCAAAGACACACAATGCATAACACAACACTAGAGAGATGTGATTTGCTGCAAAGATTTTGCAAGATTTGATTTGTTGCAAAGCCACCCAAGGAGATTGTTTGCCCTTGGGCTGGTTCTTTCCCCTCCTTTGGAAGGTGGGAGGAGGTTGGTGGTCAGACTTCCCAGGTGGTTTACATGTAATACTTTTTTAGGAAGTACTAAAAATTAAATACTTTATTTTGTTACATTTGTTTTTCACACATCATTGTTTGACTTGGGAGTGGAAACCCCTTTTCTCATCTGTTTTTCAGAACAAGTCATCTCAAGGGCTTCAGTAAGCAGGAAATACAGAAAAAAATGTGTTGAATTGCTCTTGAAAAACTACAGTTAGTGGGCTTTAAAATGTTCCCCTAGTATTTGCATTATTCCCTAAACATGCCCTGTATAAAACACTGAGCAATAAAAATAATTTAGATGTCAAGGTAACTGACAAGTACTTAAGCATGACCACTGCTGTTACATTAGAAACCCAACAAGGATTTTATTCACATCCGTCCAATTTTATGTGTGAAGGTTCCCTTGTGCGGCTACTGGAAACCACTGGGAAGCTCCATGGAGAGCTAGGTGGGTGAGTCTCAAAGAAAGAAAATCTGCATTTGAACTTCTTTTGTTCTTTTTTTTTTTTTTTTTTTTTAGTGAGGAAGCTGTTGAGAGAATATGGGAAATGAGGGAACTTTAACTTTTTTTCTGCAGACACTCTGGTGTTTAATAACTTCCTTCTAACAAGCACCTCCGGCATACCAAAATTTCACTGGGTGTTTTCTTACATGTAAATAGCTCTTTAGAGAACAAAGCCAGGATTAGACGTTTGCTACTTTTGGGCCCTGAACTCTTCCTACCCGTAATCCCACTGAAGAAGAGCCCCCAGTGGCTGGCAGTCCCTCAGGCACTGGCCAAGGCTTTGGCAAGGGGTGGCTGCAGCGTGGTGGGCACTGCTGGAGAGGATCAGGTTTCAGGAAGGAGCTGAGACCAGTGTTAAGTTATGAAGTGCTGCTGCTTGTCTCCCGGTAGCCAGGAGAAGAAACAACAATGCAAACAACCTTTTTAGGCTTTCTTTGTAAGAAGGAAAGTGAAATAATACGTGCTAATCAACTGCTCCCCCTCACCACTGAAAGGTCACCTTTGGAAATGAAGAGCATCTGCCCAATGAGCATGGCCATTTCTTGCTATTTTCTGGATATTTTTTTGTTTTGTTTTGTTTAAGACAGAAGTTGCTTCTGCATGAAGCCCTTGGGAAAGTAGCTAGCTCCAGGTATGCAACATGGCTCTTGGGAACTGCTAACTTGTAAACGTTGCAACAGTACTTCTAGTACAGACAAGGGCTAGCTGGGATTCCCCACTTACTGGTGGCAAGAGAAACAATGTCTGAAAGAAAGGCGCAGAATTACCAAGACAAAGTGAAGCTGAAATTCAAGATCTTGAAAAGTTTCAAGGTGAGTAACACTGCAGAGGTGGAGGAGCACACAGACAACAGTAAGGTGCCGAAACAGCCGCAGGAGAGAATCCCTGAATCCTGAGTGGCATGAGAGGGCCAAAGAGGGTGTGCTCTGATGCATGTAAAGGCTTACACTTCTAGATTGAAAAAGGCACTTAAAATCCTTAAATAAAGACAAATAATGTGATGTTGTTCTCCTTCTTCACTTCTACTATCAACACAGTAGGAAAAGCATCTGTTGCCAATCACAATCACAACTACTTCTAATTCCCAGTCTCCCTTAAAATACAAATGCAACATAAAAATCTCTGCACCCATGAAATACATATTTGCAAGCCTGTTTATGCACAGATTTTTTAAAACCTGTACTAGTTGATCCAGTTTCTTCTACCATGGCTGGAGAACTGCAGTCTGTTACTCCAACAGGAATTGTGGCAGCTCCCAAGAGGCAGGCCAGCAAGTATAGTCAGGGAAGGCTACCAGCTGGGTTTTCATGGAAGAAATACCTGCACAGTGTTTCACATATGCTTTGCATTTTCTAACTTTGCAAAAGCATTCTGTATTTCTTCATGTATTGTGAAATCCCATGTAAATGGTGAAATCACTTTTTAATGAAGCATCTCTGAATATATTGCATTATAAATGATAGGTTGATAAGTTGTGTGAACTGCTGTTAACTGACAGTAAGTGATCAGCTTTTGTGAAACAGTACAACTTTAGAGACCTCGTATAGTCTTCTAGTAGTCCTACCATGAAAAAAAAATTGCTTCTAGTGAATTTATTTTGAACTGCTGTACACTGAAATTAAAAAATTAGAATTAAAGGTTGATCCTGAATTACAATAAAAGCAATACTTCAATGAAAGGTTCACACTTCTTTTTTAATCTAACCTAAACTTAGAACTACACTGACACAGATCACACTTCCATGTAAAACCCCATGAAATTCTGGATTTTCAGCTGCTTTCAGTGTGTAGTATGAGACACATAAAGACACAAAGCACCTTTTGCCATTGAAAGCAATGTGCAATGTCGCAGTGGAGCAGGACCTGATCCAAAGAATAGTTTTCTTTTGAAAAAGACATGTAAAACCATATTTTTCCATACCTTCTGTGTGCTTTTTTACATTACAGACAAACCCCTTTTTTTCCTACCCCATTTATTCTGTCAGCTCTGAATCCCCCATGGGACTAACAAGGGGACTTGCACTTCCCTTCTTGCCCATGACAAAATGGCTTGCAGCCCAAACTCCAGTCAGGTTGTTATGGTGTGAAACGTGCCACAGTCAGTACTTTCACTACTCCTGATGATGACACTCGGTGCAGAAAAAGCCCAAACTGACTCTCAAGACGCTGCTGGTACCATTCATATTTGAAATGACTTGTACAATCAAGTTCCTATTGTAAAGTACATTCTTTTAAATGAACCAAAAATAATTTCAGCAACACCAGTGCTCCCTTACACCTGTGAAAAACAAGAGAGTAGTAAAATAATCTACCATTTTTCCCTTTCTGCATAACCTTTTGCGTAGAGGTGGGAAAGCTTTTCAGACAGAAAACAATCAGTGAATAACACCGCTCACCCAGTTTGTAAGGACATGCACAGATTAACACTGTACTTACCACTCCAACAGGGAAAGCTAGAACAGCCATCATCCAGTCACGGAGGGAAATGAGTTTTTTCAGCTGCCTCTCTTGCTCCTGACTGTCATTTCCTTTAGTGAGAAGACTGGACAGGTCGGTCAACACGCAGATCCCGAAGAAGACAGCCTGGATAACCTGCACGGAAGGGCAACACACTCTTGAGCACAGAGAAGACCAGACCTTTGGCAGAGAGCAAGCTGGACACAGGCGCACGTGAGGAATATTGCCACAGAATTGACATGGGGAGTGGGAAAACATCAGTCCCTTAAAGATGGGTAGAATTTGTTCACATAAAAGCCACTTGTGCTTCTAGACTGAAAGCCCTGCACGCACCGTGCTCCTCATGTATGGGGAGAATCGATGCGAGTTCCAGAGGTGGGACTTCCCACCCTCACCTCAGACATGTGCCACCCGCCAGGGACTGAACTGCAGCCACCCCTTCCTGCTTCACTCCATACAACCCATACAACTTGGCCGCAAAGCCACAGCATTTGCCTCTGAGGAGGAAAAAGTGAGGAACGGTCCCTGTAAAACGAAAGGAAAGAAAAAAGATGCACAATTCTTTCCCTTGTGCCTGGAGGTCTCCCTGGGAGACCCTGCCTGCCCCAGACACTCCAGCCAGAGGCAAATAAAGTGCCTGAGACCTCCTGAGAGATGCAGCACACGTCCCGGGCTCCGGGCTACTTCATCTCAGGTAGCGAGCAACAGAACAAACAAGCTGCAGGAGTTATTCATGCTTTCTCTTCATGATGGTGGACTGTCATTTACCTGCCTTTTCCTTTTTTGCATTTACGTATTTGTGTGTAGTATTGTAAGATTATCTGTTATAATAAATTGGTAGTTTAATCACCTGAACCCACTGATTTGGTTCAAACTTGACTTGATCTTAGTTTGATCACTGCATTTTTCTTCCTTAATTAGCTTAGTAAAATTGTAATAAGTTAGCTGAGGAATGCTCTTGCCTGAGGACCCGCGCATCCTTTCTAGTACAGTTCAGAGGAAGTGCACGCAGCTTGTTTACTCCCCGAGCTACAAGCCCGGGTCACAAACCCACACGCATCAGGTAATCTCAGGTAAAAAATGAACAAAACACAGGCTTGGCTCCCAAATTGCATAGTGATTCATCAAAAAACATAAACATATGCTTAAAATACATACTACATGTTTTTCAAAGCAAGCATGAAGTACTAGTTTAGAAGTCTTATTTGTAAATCTACGTGTTCCTCCAACTAGGAGTCACTGACTAAGCAGCAGACCATCTATAAGAAATAAGAATAGCACATACCCACATTTTGCAAAATACAATTTATTATGTGCATACATCTCTGCAGAATTTAGACTATAATAAGTAATGTAAGAAGCCACCTTAGGCTAGGGGACACTGATCTGGAATATGACAGGGGGTGGGAGGGAAGGAAGGGAAGACGGGGGGTGGGGGGGAGAGGAAGGAAGGAAGGAAGGAGGGAAGGAAGGAGGGAAGGAAGGAAGGAAGGAGGGAAGGAAGGAAGGAAGGAAGGAAGGAAGGAAGGAAGGAAGGAAGGAAGGAAGGAAGGAAGGAAGGAAGGAAGGAAGGAAGGAAGGAAGGAAGGAAGGAAGGAAGGAAGGAAGGAAGGAAGGAAGGAAATACCAAACAGATGTTGCCTACTAGAAAGAAATCCAGAGATGTGTAATGGTTGGATGGATTAAAGTACATTCCCTTCCTCAACAATCCTTATATGACCCAAATACTTGTAAATTCTGGCTCTAAAGCTGTGAATGACAGACATTTAAATGGCCCCTGGATCTGCTTGCAATTCTGCTGCCATTGCTCTCCCCTCTCCAGGCTGTAGCTACATATAATTTGCTTGATAAACAGATGAAGCAAAATTACAAAACACTCCCTGAAGCCATGAAATGTGATGGACTACTAGTGCTAGAGCTGTATGTTGTGCTAGAAAAAGGTATTACTACTTCAAATGACTGCCTGGAAAAGTTACCATTTTCTACATAGTTTCTGAAAAACTATTTATATAAAAGTTGGGGCTCCTTGGAGCTACATAATTACATGAAGTCCTAATGCAGTTTTTCATATTATTTGTTTGAAACAAGCACTTAGGAAAAAATCTTCCCATACTTAGATCTGTTTTGCACCAAACAGATGGCCTATTTGGAGAGAAGGGAAGAATTATTAGAAGAACTAATTATGCATTTGCTTGACTTAAGAGGAGATACGATACCATGTACTTTCGCTCACAAGTGTGAATGCCAAAGAAGGGAAAAGATTTAAGACAGGATTGGAAAAAAAAGTATACCTAACAGTAATGAGATCAATCTGGGTGTTAAAGAGGTTAGGCTGAGTACCAGGAAATATTTCCTAACAGTGAGCTCTGTCAGACCATGAAATAGTTTCTCAGAGGAAGTGGTGGAAGCCTCGTGGCTTGAGTCACTCAAACTGATATTGGACAAAACACTCAATAATGCACTGCAGGGAACAGTATTGCGCTGGCAGGGCTTGGATGAGTGACTAATGGATTGTTTGCAGCTCTAACTATGATTCCCTGAAATGGTCTCTCTCCAAAGAAACACAGACCCAAACAATCACACGCCCACTTTCCAAGGGAATTGAGATTGTACATCTACTAATCAATCACAAACCGAACAGCTTCTCTCCCCATTATCCTGTTATGAACGCACCACTTCAAGGGAAAATATAACGATATCATCGGGAATAACTGAAAACTCCTAAAGGGAAAGAAAGTACCCAAAGATTTCAGAGAGTAGGTATGAACTAAACTATTCTACAAAAAGATTAACAAATAGAAATCCATATAGGAAAGAGAAAATTACATATTTATTGAGAACATTCAGAGCCAATGAAAAAATCTTATAGTGTTCAGGGAGGAACAGTTCCAGCTTATTCATACAAATAATGTATGTACATTTGCCGTAATACTTCCTTTCCTTTCTAGAATGTGCAAGAAAACTCTTCTGACACCTATCAACATTTAGCATTAGACTGCGGACCTCCAGAGCTGCGTGAGCCTCAGCAGCATGAACTGAACAGCCAGAGTCAGTAATGATTTACGTCCTTTGTGGGTCTGGCATAGGAAAAGCATGGCACGCAGCTACTGGTGGTTTATGGTATGAAATGAGTTTTTAAAGTCCATGCTCCTCGGTGTGAATGCTGCCTAACAGACGTGAAAAGTTCACAGCAAGGGAGTAGAAACTCCCTCTAAACAATATTCTCCGAAGTGCCCTGGTGTTACCTCAGATTTTGGATCACATTTTCAAAGCAAGGACCTCCTTTTGAAAATCTGCAGGTGGTTAATCTATACCTGAAACATCCCCAAGTTGTTACACAAACAGTTGACTTTTTTTTTTCCCCCTTGGAAATGTAAGCAGTAACAGCGCTTCAGAGGAAATATCTTCCAATTTTGCCTCTAATTAGAGTTTGAAGGAAAACAGTGATTTAGAAAATGACAAATACAAATTTGACAGAAAACAGCCATACCTTCCTTATACCATCTAACAGTGACAGAGGCAGAAACTTGTGAGTATGCAAAAACAAGAAAATCATTAAACCAGGTATAAAATACTAACTTACTGCTGACCCCATTTTCTCCATTGAAGCCTAGAAGGGCCACTGCTACTATAGTTGATACTACAGTACACTGAAGCTGTGATAATGTAATGACAAGTAATGGAAATGGCCATCTACAGGTATTTTAGTAATACAAAACTCTGAGCAGAGAAAATACTTGTGTGATCGTTTTGGCTGGGAGAGAGTTAATTTTATTTGTAGTAGCTAGTATGGGGCTACGTTTTGGATTTGTGCTGGAAACAGTGTTGATAATACAGGGATGTTTTAGTTAGTGCTGAGCAACGCTTACACAGAGCCAAGGCCTTTTCTGCTTCTCACCCCACCCCACCAGTGAGTAGGCTGGGGGTGCACAAGAAGCTGGGAGGGGACACAGCTGGGACAGCTGACCCCAAGTGACCAAAGGGATATCCTGTACCACAGGATGTCATGCTCAGCAGTAAACTAGGGGCAAGGTTGGCTGGGGGGCCGCTGCTCGGGGACTGGCTGGGCATCGGTCAGTTGGTGGTGAGCAACTGTTTTCATTTGTATCACTTAGTCTTTCTTGTGTTTTATTTCTGTTATTTTCCTTTTTATTGTTGTTATTACTATATTTTGTTTATTAAACTGTCTTTATCTCAACCCATGAGTTTTCTCACTTTTACTCTTCTGATTCTCTCCCCCATCCTGCACGCAGCTGTGTGGTGCCTATTTGTCAGCTGGGGTTAAACCACAACAACTTGTGAAGCTGCTGCAGGAGAAAACAGCTATGAACAGAAGATGAAACCAAGCAGCCCAGAAACCTTCTCAAACAGTGAGATCTATTCAGATCATGTATCAGAAAAGATTGTTCCTTATGAACGATTAGAATAAAGTAAATTAATTGTACATGTCTATCTCCTACAAGAAAATAAAGACTTGCTTCAGTAGGACAGTTTTTCCACAAGGTGCTCACTGCAGGATAGCAGTTAATGACCTCCTTGTACTCCCCCTAATTTGACTTCTTAAAGTCAGACAGAAAATACATTTCCTCATAAACCCTTCTTCAGGGCATGGAGACTCCCTTCTCCCCCATGCCGTGGGGCTCCACAGTGCAGACAAATCTCTGCACAACTGAGGTCAATGGAAATTCTGTCACTACTTTTACCAAGGCAGAAAACTCCCATTAAATCTAGGATTTCATTGCCTGTGGACTCATCCTCTTTCAAGCTCACTCTCGTAATCAGAAGCATTACTTAGAGCTCAGGGCAGAAGAACTGGAAAAGTCTGTGCAAGCACTACTATTATTCGTGGGTATTTTTTCCTCTATCTACCTTTGAAAATGGAGAACTCGCTGTCCTCAAGTTATCATTTTCGAGCTTAACACCACTTACAAATTATTTCATGTACCCCTCTCTGAAATAAGGCATCTGAGTAGGCTGGCAAGTAGACAGCACTGCCAGAATAAAACATGGGAGTAACACTCACAAAATCGGCAAGAAACAACAAAAGAGCACAGAAAATTAAGTAACTTTTACACATTCCCAAATGCCATGTTTGCACATGAAATGCACGCGCACGCGTGTGTGTGTGCACGCACGGCTGTATTAGGTACCTGTACCTCACTTGCCAGGTAAGCTTGCACTGTTTAAAGGTATGACTGCATTTAAGAGAGACTTAAGAGTCTGCAAATATAACCCATATTATAGGAAGACTAATTCACACGAGGGTGTCAGGGAGGCCTGGCTCATCCCTCGGGGCTGGGAGTGGCAGGGGGGGGCAGCCAGGGCCCATCCCAGCCCCAGCCAGGAGCAGGGGAGCCCGGGGCTCTGGGGCAGCCCCAGTGCCAGGCACTGGGCACCTCCCTGGGGACGGGCCACCAGCCCACGGGTGCGGGGTGGGCATAACCTGGCTCAGCAAAGCAACACTCACGCTTAAGACAACCCGGGGCTTTCCAGAGGACGATGAAAGTGCAGCTCTACCACCATGCAAAATCAAATTGCTGAAAGTTGTCACTTCTTATGTATTTCAGATTTTACAATCTGCCATATACAGAACATGGTCTGATTTTCATTTTCAAACAACAGGAATATGACTTATAACCTCTGAGTATCTGTAACTACTCCTTGTCATCTTGTGTCACTTTAGCTTTCATTCCTCCAGCCTCTAAACATTATTATTTGACGTAGAAATGTACTATGCTTCAGCAATTAAGATGACTGTATTTTAAGAAACTCTGAACTAATTTGTCATATTTTTATCTCTTTGCCTGCTGTAAACACAACTGATTGGACTCTGTTTTGGGACCATGCTTGGTCTGGGTTGTAGTGTATCGGGCTGTACGCAGGCACGTGTGGACAGCCTGCATCTTGTAACAACAGCTCAGTTATCTACAGTTGAAATATACAGAGCAAGTAGAGGTTAAGTTGAGAATAGCAAGGTATTTCTGATAGAAAATGCACGGTGTTTACAGAACGAAGCCATGGACTGTAGCTGTTTATTAAATCTGTTACTGCTCTTGACTGCATGAAGCTACCGATTCTTCCTGTCCATCACCTTGTATGCACAGGCATATTGCTTTTATTCTTGTCGCTTCTCCTCCCCTTGCTCTATCTTTGTTAGTTATAATAGCAAGAGCAGAAGCTGGACAACACATAATCAAGCACTAAATCTTTCTATCAGAGAAGCTACTGACTTCAAATAAAGAAAAGGCAAATCTTTGTGTATACAGACGAATGAGAGACATAAAGAAATAAAAGCAAGAAGCACATCATTTTAAGTACTAAAATACAAGCCAGTGTAATATGTCGAATCACTAAATCTACAATTAATAAAAGTTGAAGTGCAACACACTGAAAAAGTACTGCTACTCAGAATCATTACTTCCGTGCAAGGAATAGTACTTCAAAGGCCCGAGGTAAAAGAGCATCACCACCCCAGGAGATTCTTTGACTGACGTTAAGTTGGGGCATGCAGTCAGACCTCATATCGCATTTTCTTCCACACTGGCTGCAGTGCCATGGCTGTTTTAGTTTGTTTTGTTTGTTGAAGCACGTTTCAACAACATCATAGGCCACTTCAACACAGAAAACGACCACAGCCCCTGCCCATCAAAAGCCAGCACCCTGAGAAAGCAAATACACAACATACAGGAGAAAAGTAAGGGACAAGGGAATGAAAACAGAACCAAAGGAATACTTAATGCAAATGCCATCTATTTTACTTTGAGTTGTTTGTTGGTTAGGAATCTTGAAATATATATTTCTCCTACTCCTCCTTTCTCTTTCACTTACACAAATTAGAACTTAAACTCCACTAGTAAAACATGACACTTATTTCTATCAGAAGAGCCATCAGAAATTCGTTAAGTGCATAGATGAACATAGCCTTATAAGTATCTAGCACTGCCCTCATCCGAAACAATGATTCACGCCTCCCTTTACAGCCTTCAATGGGGGGAAGGCTCCTCTAACCAGGCTGTCGCACATGAAGACTAGTCCTTACGAGGGAATTTAACTTCATTTTCATGATTTAGTCATATGACACGAATCAGCTTATAAAACGTGCCTAATCCCTCACTATATGACAGAATTTCAGGGACTCCTTTCAATATCATCCTTAACTTTCTACATAACCTCCTATAATCTTTTTCTTTGAAGCCCACCAGTATCGTCCAAATGTAACCAAGGGTGGGGTTTTAAACCAATGAGATTTTATAGAGACACAAAAGAAAGTCTACCATGGAATTATTATGCATGGAAAAGAAACTTGTTTGACTCCTGGGTCTAGTTTTTACAGGTACTACATTGTTGAAGTCCAAGTGCTTAAGCACCTACCTACAGACCTGTGGGAAGGGGACAAAGCTGTGTAAGCTAATGAGACCTTGTGTTTCTGAGAGGAGAGATGCATTTTAAAATACTGCCTGTTGGAACACAAGATGTGTTTTTATCTGGACAGACAAAAAAGCAACTTTTTGTGCAACTAAGCAACTTAAGTAAGAAATCAGAAAACCAAAACAGATGCGGGCCCCTAAAATATAATTTTTATAGCACTACCTTTCAGCATCTATTACAACTCACAATTTTCAGCACATAAAATAAAAAAAATCTGATAAATAATATAACTGTACTGCTTGCACCTCTTCCTTTCTCTCTCCATTGTCCCTCCACTTAACCCAGGAAAGACCCTTACTGTATTACACTTACTGGAGACGTTGAGTTTCAGACCATGGTGTCTTAACAGGAGTCTTGAATGTCTCATAATGGTTTTCAAGCATACGCAGCACAGTTCTTGGAGAGGTAATGTGGCTGTGCTAACATTGTTTTAAAAGCAGTTTTCTTAATATTTATTTTTAGTACTTCTGTAAGGACAAATATATTATTACTTACTACAACAAGCTAAGCTGAAATTTAATAAACTATCAAAAACATCTGGAAAAGCTTTAATTTTTAAAGGCAAAAAAAGCATAGTTAGTTATTCTTTTTACATGGGTAAAATACCCCCAACAAAAAAATTGCCATAGTGGACAACAATTGAGAAATTAATTTTAAAGTGCTACTATATCTCAGCTGTGTTGCATAGATGACATTTCCAACATGATCTCAGCGTGACAGAGTGTATGCCATCTGGCCCACAAGCGCTAACAGCGTGGAATCCACTACCATGTATCAGATGAAGAGATGGAATGGACAAATACAGAATATACTAAAGCAATATGAACAAAAATTTGACCAGATGCTGAGAAAGTATTAAATTTTCTCAAATCTTTTTCATTCCTTTTAGCTGTGTCATTCCTCTCTAACACCATGTCAATTCAGTCTTCCTTCTTCCTCTAAAAACTACAGGTATTTTCTGGACACTTTTGAGTTATAGATGTCTGGGTATCTTACTTCGATCTCAGCTAATACCCTCAAAGAAGCACTAAGCTCATTGTTGCAGTATTTAAGAAATTATTATTCTATTTTTATCTTTATCTTTTTGATTTTAAATTGTTTTGACTAAACTAATTTTCCAATAATCCCTGTTTTCTTCCTTACTCTCTTGCATTGTGTATAGAAAAGCTGCCATTACTACTTATTGTATCCTGCTCATGACAGTGTAATTTCATTAAACTTATATAATCCATTCAGCAAACATGTATAATACAGTTTATTTAGAATAGATTATGATTTTATTAGGTTATATCTTTTATGTTTTTCTTTGCTAAAGCTTAATCTTATTAGGATTATACACTGCACCGAAGGTTATGTCATTATTTTGGCTTAAATGCTAATTTTACACATTTCATCATGACTGGTACGCTCTCTGCAGCAGCAGCCTTGCACTCAACCAGGCAGGAATGGCAGCTCTCTAGGCAATGTTTGGGATAGCTAGCTAAGAAGCTAAGACTTGTTCTGCAGCTGTCTGTGCTAAACTGAGCTTTAGGATTGGGTTTCCGATGGCTGGAAAGTCCCTAGCATTTTGTAAGATAATTACCCCAAAAAGAAAATACATTTTATTAAGTACAGAACTTTCTCAAAGAAATGACTGTCTTCAAACTTCAGAAACTTCTGCATTGCACCAACTTTTTCACATTTAGAAATACAGTTTGAAAACCACTAGAGGGAAGCAATTTTGGCAGATCAAATTTGAAAACAAAACTACGCAGAAGTTTTTCAAAGTTAGTGTGACTGGTTTTGCTTTTTATTTCTTCCATTTTTAATGAATAAGTTAACAGCTGCCTTCTAAATTGCTGAATTTAGAAAAGGCCATGACTGATGTATCTCAGCAACTTGGTGACAGAGTTGGAAATGCAAATGAGAAAGGCACTCCAATGTCCTGAGACGCAGCAGCCTTGGTGCTGCCCTACCATGGCTGTAGGAAACAAAAGGGTTTAATCTGCTTAATCTGTTTCCTGAGCACTGTGAAAGCAGTAATGAATTGACTCCTCACACCAGTCCAGCAAGGCAGGCTATTAAGTGATATTGTCTCACTCGGGCAACTCTCCCTCTCTCCAGGGAAGGTAAGGGAAGAAAACGTTGAGAGCTTTATCCCGCCTCTTCACCCATCCAACTCACCACCACCACACAAACCCAGTCAGTTGCAAACCCACACTGTGAAAAATAGCTCAAGTCTCCAATCAGGGTCAACTTCAGCTTTTGCTTAAAGCAACTTTTCTTCCTTAGCTCACTGCTGCGGCAGCTGAAGGATCATTTATGAGGGGTAGGTAAAGTATATTCATAAATAAAGTTATTACTAAAATAAGGATGTTCTGTAATTAGACTGCAGCAAAGGATGCTGCTATTCAAGTTCCACCTGAAAAAAAGAGAGGATATAATTTTGTATATTAATTATAAAGCACGTGGTTCAAGGAAAGGTGATCTAACATGTTGTACTGTCCTCATAAACAAGACTATTCTTTACGTAAGATTTCAAGCAAGGCACTGTGTGATATAAACAGTTGTATTTCAGGAGAAAAAAAAATAAATTCTCATTATCTTACATCTCTAAAGAAAACATGGGAAAAACCCTGATATACGCTAACTGCATTTTAATTAAATAATACAAGGGAGGGTGAGCGTTCACTAGGTGTGTGGCATTTCAACCCCAGATGAAAACACTTGCCTGCTTTCATTGTCTTTCTCATAAATAAATCTCAAAGGAAATTAAGGATTTGTTTCCTGACTGTCTGTTGGTGAAAGCGAGGCAGGGAGAAGTGAGCTGGCCAAGGTCAGGCAGCAAGTCAGCAGCGGACCCAGGGGATGAACTCATGTGCCCTGATCCCTAGGCAGTTCTCTAGGCATTAGATCAGGCTGTTTTCCACCCCGCTGCCCGCGCTCTTACAGCAACAGCCACTTCCACTGCTTACTCACAGAAACAGCATGGACATTTTCGTTCCCTCCAAACACAGCCATACTACTGTTAGCATAAATCCAAATACTTTTCCTCTTATGCAGCTCATATTAGATTTAAAAGACCCTTTTTTTTTTTTTTGCTTTACTGTGTCTTTCAAAGTTTTCCAGTGGTTAGATACTCTAATTCTGACTAGCTGATCTACTTGTGCCAACCAACTAACATTACCAATGTCTCAAATATTAATAGCTTTGGAGAGTTTGCCCATTATACCATTCCCACCTTCACTGTTCTTACACCTTAGCTCGTAACAGCAAACATTGATTTTGAGCAACACTAGCACTGAATAATCTTTTTAATTTTTCCATCATTTGTTCTGCTCTGTATGAATAAGTTCAATGAGCTGCAATTTCAGCGTGGTGCACACTTGTCTTCCCAGCATCCCCACAGGACAGGGCACTGGGTGGAAGAAGCACAACCATCCCATCTGCTTCCTGGAGACTGTCTTTGGAGAGAGCAGCCTGAAAAAGAAACGGCATGGAGCCCTATCTTGCCTTACGTGCTCGTGAAGGCAGACACAGCTCAAACCTCTCTCACTCTTTCTTACTCTAACCAACATTTAACTGTTTCTTGAATTTCCAAGCTAATCTTTCAGACATTGTTGTTTACTGTATTTCTGTTTTGCTCACTACTTTTCATTTCACTTGAAAAAGGAAGCAAGAGATTAACTGGAAGGAAGTTTAAATGTACATCCTCCTACACATTATGCAAAGCCACTTGATGACAACTACCTGGCATCACACCAGGTCCCAAACTCATTAGATTTAGATGCTCTCCATCAGGCCATTGCACACTGACTGACAAACAGTAAATATATTTTTTTTTATCAGTAAACACCACAGGTTCAATAATGAGCTGTCCTTTCCTCTCAAGAGACAGGAGGCTCAGACAACACCTCTTGTAGCAGTTAAGAAAGCAGCAGATGACTCCAGAAAAAGAGACCTTTGCTAAAGCATAGTACTGGTGACCAATACAGTGAGCATGGTGTTTTGGACTGTCCATGGCAGTAAAAGCACTTTGCAGGTAGTAGCTTGTGGATGTGGCAGCTCAGCACCAAAAAAAAAAAAAAAAAAAAAAGAAAAGTATCAAAGCATCTATGCCTATCAAGGGACATAGCCTACTGATCAGCTGGGCAGATCACACCAGGAAATGCCCAAGTACCAACTGTCCTCTGCTAAATGTCTTAGAACTCCAACACTAATGCCTCCCTGCGCCAGGTAGGTGCACACATGCGCGCTCCAAACTAACACTATAGCTGTAATTGTAATGCAGCTGGGGACAAGGGCTGTGCCTGTGCACATGCTCGGCGTGCTGAGTCACGCGTAGGAGCTCCCTGGGCAGTCCCGGGAACTCCCCAGCTAGTTTCTGTCGAGATGAGATAATTGACTGATAGCTACAGGAACCCGCCCCGGGCAGGCCCGGCTCCACCAGAGGGCTGAGGGATCGATAGAAGAACTCCCCAGGCAGTTCCAGCCTGTGTTAACAAGATAATCGACTGCCTGACGGGGACTGGGGAGGCAGGGAGCTCCCGGCAGCCCTGGGAACAATCCAGGCAAGTCCTGCTTTGTACACATGAAGTAAATGGTGAACCGATAGACACTATTTATCTATTTAGGTAAGTTTGTCATCGGATAGGGCAATTTTTTGCACATAGTTGAGACGATTTTGACTAGAATCTCGTCATGCATGCACTGGAGCGTTGATGTGGGACCACAGGCCAGCTGGATGACAAGAATTCACCAAACCACAGCTTGCAGCCTGGGGAGTCTGATCCAAACCAGCTGAAAATGCTGTTACGAGGATACTTGCAATGGAGAATCCTATCACCACCTGGACTGAAACTGGCTGTACCGTCACAACAGTGACAGAAGCAACACAAGAGTCTTACCTCATGCAGAGCATCCAAATAAATCAGTTTCTTTAGCTAACACGTGAACCAGTGTGTGTGTAACACGGACCAGAACGGTCTCTAAGAAAACAAGAGCCTACTACCATGTAAGCTGGCCACAATGAAATCACACACAGATTTAAAACATTACCCCAGAGTACAAGGGCATTGGTCCAAGTAAATATATCTGATGCCACCATCAGATTTTATGTGAGGTACCTCTAATTCTGACTTGCAGAATACATCCTCTTTTCCCAAAACACTTAGTATTTACTAAGTACATTCCAGTATTCTGCCCTGTTCCTCAGAACACAAAAATGCTGGTTACACAGATAACATTTATAAATGTTGGTGGTTTCTGGGCTGTGCCCATTTATTGATGCTCTGGCTGTAGTCCATTGTAGCACTAGGGACACACACCCCCGCGATGGAACAAGGACCTCTCCTGTCCAGACCATCTGTAACCATGCAACACGAAACTTCACACCAGAGTCCCGGAGCAGAGCTGCTGACCAGCTCTGTCAGCATGCCTGTCCTGAGACATTCAGTTCTGACTAACAGCGAGACCAGGTCGTGTTCAACCTCTAGCTTTGGATCAGCCAGGAATCCTGGCTCAGAGACGTGTTACAAATTTCACAAGACACAGCCTGAGCAGGGGTCTGGACTCCTCTACCCCCCTGTCACGAGAGCAAGGCCAAGTACTCGATGCAGAGCGGAGATGAGTCCAACCTGCATGCTGCCCACACAGGGCTGTTCCATGTACATTCAGGAAAGCTTGGTTTGGATTAGACCTGTATCCACCAGGGTGTTCAGGTGTGACACTGCACAGCATTTTTAGACACCTGCCTCCCAAGGTGGAAATCACAGCTCTCACGCAACACTCAATTTCCAAGGAGCGGACCATAAAGCGGGGTGCTATTTAAGCAAAAAATAACCAGTTTACCTTGTTCTTCCCACTCCATTGAAGGGAAGAACCACGTGTGAGCTCTGGGCATATCCAAAGGTCTCTATTATTCTGCTGTCAAGACCGGACCATTTGACTTCTTCATTTCTATTTATAAACACAGTTAGGTATTACAAGAGCCAGACTATTTAACCATGAAGATTGTCAAAATAGATAATGTATTGTGTCTCACTGAATTACGAACTGGCTGGGTGCCTAGCCTTTTGACTGCAAAGGTCCACTCCATCATAGCTCCAGCAATGTCTTCTATCTACTTCAAAAAAGTTTTGAAAAACAGACAACTGTGAAATGACTGTATGGATCATACAAATTATAACTGTTAATCCTTCTATTGGTTAACTGCATGCAGTTACTAGATCTGATGCCAACTTAGAGAGAGTAATACCTTACCAGAAAATGTAGCCGATTACCTTCATTCTAATGAGTTACCACTCAGTGGTGATCTCTTGCAGTATCCACACTGACGTGTGCTCAGAGAAGTAAGGGTGTTAACTTACTCTACTGGAACTAGTTCTCCGATAAATTGTTTTCCTTATGTATTTAGGGAGCACACGTGCATCCACAGTGCGATCAAAATTAGTATTACATTTCAAAGAACCCAGTACTTAGTGCAGTAGCAGTTACAACACAGTGACTTTTTATGAGGACCATGAAATTTTATTTGACTCAGCGAAGGCATTGCTTGTATCTGCTTCCAAAATATTTGAGTTAGAAAACTAATGGCATTTAAGTGGGTTAATATTGGTTAATAAACCCATAGAAAAACTGTAATAAAGCCTATAACAAGTATGGCAAATCTAATATGGTTAGGAAAACATCCTCTTTTGAGAGGAGAACACTGAAACAAAACAATAACCCAGAAAATGCACATTGACTCCAAGTTAAAATACCACAGCTTGCCTTTATATGAAATTGTATTAGCTAATCTTTTGGAGGAAAATACAAATTAAATACTGCTTTGATTTATAAAATGCTTGACAGCCAATCATTAACCTGCACACATGCACTGAAAAAAGTGCAAGCACATTCTGTTGCCCTAGGAAGGGACTTCTTTTAAAGTGGCAGGGTTTATCCAGGTATGGATGTAGTCAGCAAAACTTCTATTTCATTTAAAAGCAAAATATGATGTAGTATTGCAATACAGTAGTATTATTAATATAAAACTATAACTTCAGGAATTTCATGTCTATGGTTACAACATTTGTATCAATGCCAAGATAATGCCAGCACATCAATACGTAGTCAATCTGAAAAGCAAGCACAAAAAATCTACAGCAGAAATGGTCATATTTTAACCAGGTGTTTATCAACCTTGTGTGCTAAAAGCTAAAGCATCGTCATGACTTCCATATTGTTAAGTGTCTTTAGCTTAGAAAAATTAACCAATCTCTGTATCACAGTATTACTACAGCATTGTAACTGTCTCTCTACAGATATTTTCCCACCCTTATTTTGTTTTTTGCTGTTCCTACTTCCCAGGCTTTCAGACTGAAGATGGAGAGAGTATTAGAGGGACTCTTGCCTCCCTAAACAACTACTCAAGAAATCAGAGAAGGAATCTGAAAGGATCTCACATACTTCATTCTAGGTTTGCCTTCACTTTACAGCACCTAGACAATTTGTATTTATTTTGCTGCCAGATGCAAAAACAGCCAGCTTTAGATGGGGACTTTCTCTTTGGTATTATCATAACTTCAATATCTTTTAGAGAAACCTGAAACTTTTAAGGGAGCAAAGAGATAATCTACTAGTTTCTTATCCATCTCTTAATTATATGTTTCTAAATGTCACATAGAAAGGGGGTTTTACCTGGAACTGTCATAAACCAGCCTATTTAATGGTATCTGTGTACCTGACTTGGCACTATAAATTCATTGTACACTGTAATATTTCTATTCAAGCTATAATTTTTTTAAAACCAACAGAAAATTGTAAAGCAGAGACCAATTGATTGCTGGCTATATTTAACAAAATTCAGCTCAGTCCTCAAAAACAATGCGGTGTGCTTCCCTGCTTTTAATTTCCTTATTCTTCTTAACTGTTATCTTTTTTAAAGCACTAATAAAAGAGATTTTCCTTATAGGACAACATATTTATTCAGATCAAAGATTCACAACTGAGATGTTCCCTATCAGTGGCCATTTCATAAGAAGGCAGAATAGTACATCTGTTAACTTCACTGTTGCGTAATAGCACAGGAGGAGCAACCAAGAGCAAAGCAGGCAAATCCACAGCAATTTACTGCTTTGTAACCCAAACCAGAGCTTTAAATTCAGCTTGAAAAAAATACAGGAAACACTACTGTAGCTGGACAAAACAAAAACAAAGGTAGTTTCTTTGTGGCAAGATATACTTAGTAAGCAGACTCTTACATTCTGCAAGACTTCCCATTTTTGGATGAAGCCCCTGCAGAAGAAAACTGCAGAGAAATAAGGCCTAAGGCATTGCTGCCACATGAGCGTCACAAAAACGTCACACTGAAAGCAACTGCTCAGCCAACCACAGGCAGAAAAAAGGACTCTGTAGTATTCCGGAATGTAGTGCAGACTTATAAGGGCCAAACCCAAGTAACAGAAAGGTAAACGCTTCCCCTAAAGAAATAAAAGCATACTTTTATTTTATTTCTGATTGATAATTATCATGACTGGTGGCAGGCTGGAATATGCTAAAATTTCTCCAAGCAGCATTTTGAACTGTTTTGACTAAATAAATGAACCTACTTTGAATGTGTTGCACATGTAAAGAAAATCTTAAAACACATTATGTATTTACATCTGACATACTGAACAAATGAAATGTTTTCTGTAGTAAGTGAAACCAGATTAATTATGTCTTTTCACCATGCCCCTACAAGATTTTAGAGGTAGTAGACATTATCCTCCCACAGCTCATTGTTATTCACAGGTGAAGAGGAGGAAAACCAGCTTCCCTATTTTTTAACTCCCAGTTGGTTTCTCAGTGATTTGATTTCTCTTCATTCTGTGTGAATGAAATAGTTACTGAACTAAACTAATGAATAACAGCAAGAAGTATTTTCTCTGCATCTGCAGAGAAGACTAGTGTTGTCAAAAAAACCCCAATTAATACTGAAGAAAACTCTAACTCTGGTGCTTAACCATTACTTTCAGTTGTTCTGTGGTGTGGCTCCTCTTAAAAACTTCAATAACAGATGCTCCAGCTAGATGTAACAACAAGAACTACTGAAAAACCTGGATGTGTAGTCCATGCTGATAAAAGAATCAAAAAATATGCTGCATTGGGATACATGAAGGATTATCAGTGTGTTACATTACATTTATCGCACATCCAGAAAATAGGATTATCACCAGTGAGATCCTTAGCAGACAATGTGATTGAGCAGTTCTACAATAAAACAGGAACAGATGGATGTGTAACTGCAGAAGAGTATTAACATGCGAAGAGTGGAGGTTTTCAACCTATTAGTCAGGACTCAGGTGGACAAAGTCCTAGGAAACCCGGATCAGTGTTGAGCATGATCTGAGCAAGGGGTTGAACTAGATGACCTCCTGGCTTACCCTCCAACCTGAGTGATCCCATGATTACATCAAGTCTGGGGCTTCACGTAAGGGAAAGTGTTTAGTCTTGTCAAGGACTGTGAAATCTCTTCCTTGTTTGCAAAACACAGATATCTCTAGAATGACTCCAGCTGATCACGAAATCTTAAACACTGCAAGTGTCTTCACAATTTACCGAAGGACTTTTCCTACAGTCATTACAGGTTTAAGCTTCACATGAGGACACTGGTGCACAGACACTGCAGCTATAGTACTGGGTCTTGTACAAATGTCTCCTTGCTAGGAAGACTTCAAACGTGGGGAAAAAAAGGACACAGAGCAACTGAAGATTTGAGTTTAAATTTGTATAATAGACTATCACTAACTAATATGTACTCAGTAGCATCTGATTGCTATTTTATATGTTCATATAGAAACAACCAAAAAAACCCCTATCCAAACCCCCATCCATTTAAAACTGGAGATCATTCTGTGATTGCAGCGTCTGCAAAGACTAGCTAGGCTCAACTCAGCCATCAGAATAAAGACAAGCTATTTGTGCACGTTTAGGCATGTATCTGTAACTGACACTCAGAAAGAGCAAAGACAAGTAGCCGGTTATTTCATTGCCATTTATGCTGTCTAAACAGGTCAGGAAGTTCTTACATACACACTTACATACCGGTACTGCCTTTAAAAGCTGCTGTTTGATTTTTCAAATGTAATCACAGATTACATCTCTGGTGACTGTTCAAAATCTGTTTCTATCTCCATGAAACCAAAAGACATTGAAACCAATAGTTTTGTCTTTTACATGTAATTTTACAGTCCACTGTTTCCCAGTCATACAAAGAATTCTTACTCACATCCTGGGTCCAACTTTCGGTTCACATTAAACTGATGCTATGCATTCTTTGGTGAGGTCCTCATCCTGGTATTTTTTCCTGGCTCTTTCCAAGTCTTGGTGTCAGCAGCAAACTAACACCAATTCAGCTTTTAACCAAGATGCATAATGCTGATAAAAAATTGTCACTTAAGTATCTGTAAGGCAAGTTGCATGTGAAATGCAGCACTAATGTATTTTCTGGAAAAGGCTTATTAAAATTTTGTAGGTAGTCTTTCCAACAGCTAATGGTATATTATTAAAAGGGCTTATCAACTGGGGGAGTGTTTTAAGGACTTGCATTTCCATAGGTTGTCATTGGCATCTGCGTGCAATGTAGACAAGACACTAACAAACTAGGATGATAATGGTTTATTTTCACTTTTTGGAATCTTCTGACAATTAACATGTAAGAGGCAAGATATGGATGTAGTCACGCAGTTATTTTCTCTGTTGCTGCTAAAGGCTGAAATCAAAGCTTCAGTTTGTCTTGGGATATTGGAGTCTTCCAGTTTAACACCTTAGATGTGTACACTTCAAAAATTGGCTAGCTTCAAAAGGAGTCTACCATTACTCACCATTGCCCCCTAAAACTAGAGGAAGAACCCTGAATCTTAAAGCGTATTTATGGTACCATAATCAGATCTACTGTGGTCTGCAGAGATATATTCAGCTAGAAGAGAGAACAAGGAGACTGTAGTGGGAGGGACTGTTGCTACCTCTCTCCGTACAATAAATCCTGCCCTACATATCCTACACACACTCGTCTTCACAATCAAGATTCATCCATTTGCATTATATGTCCTGTAACTTTTTCCTCCTTTGTTCAGTCCTGTAGTACATTCTGGGTGGGATCTCACAGTATGCAATGTTCTTTGAGCTTTCTACTCTACTGATGCTGGCGGCTGCCTAACTTTAACTGCAGCAAAGTTTTTGAAAAATCTCACTTTTTCTAATCATATGTAGCATGAAATGAATATGCAAAGCCTCTATGAAGGACTTTCAGATCAGTCACACTGAAGTCTGGTCTGTAACTGAGTCTTATATGCACCCTCAGGTGAAATTAGATTGCTGTTGTCTTGGGTTTTTTAATTCTTCCTTGATGTTCAGAACATTTGATAAAATATGTGGATGCTAGCTTCATATCCTACATATTAAGATGAGAAATATTCTCTAGTGCTGTTAAACAATATTGTATTACTGGCTTATTTGAAGAAACTGTGAAGAAAAATTACAGCTAGTAAGTATTACAGCAAAGTCTACATAAACTTTTAATATTTACAACTAGGACTTCAAAAGAAACTGAAAAGGAAACCTACTAGAACTCATAGCACAAGGTACAAAGCACTGGAAAAACGTATTTTCTTATACCTCATGACATCATCCAGTGAAGCAACAACAGCTAATTTCATTGTCACATGTTATAGATAAACTGAAGCCCACAGAGTTTACAAACTCTCCCGTGATGACATGTTAAAGCTCAGGACATTATGGAACAAGATGACAGTCAAAACTCCTGACTGAACGAGACTCACTAAATAATCCTTCTGCCCTTGATAGAAGACAGTTGGCAGAAATTCTTCAAGATTTGAATATCTCCCTCCCTTATAGACATCTTTGAAAGGTCATACTTAAATATAGATGTACGCACTTCTAAATAAACACCACTTGTGTCTTGCTGATAAAACTATACCCATATACCACTTGCTGATAAAGTTATGCCCATATGATAAGTCTATCATGGAAAAAAATAATTTTCAGTTACAGACCCCAGTAATGAGTGGAAAAGTTGCACTATAAATTTAAGAGAGTCTTCTCTGTGCTCCAGTTTGTCTATTTACCAGATTAAACATGTATTTCTAATTGGCATCTGCTTCATGGCAGAAAGCCTTCATCCAGCCTTGGTCTAATTTTCTATGCCTTGAACCTTCAATCTCATGTACACACAAACTGAAGATAAGATGCTAGCAATATCAAATGATAATGATGTGTATTCATATGACTAAGATGTAAATGGCAACACAGGGTGCAAACTACAGGCCTTAAAACCGGATGAAGAATGCACAGAAGTTCAAGCACTAACAAAGCTAAATCCTCATTTGGAAGACAGTAGAACAACAATAAAACCAGCTAATTTTCAAAGCGAAATTGTCAGAAGCAAATTTGGACTATGATTAATCAAGAATATAAACACCTAAAATTCTTTTGCTGCCATGATTGTTTACTACTAATTAAGCAGATAATTTTTTCACACTCCATTTGCAGCAACATCTTCTGTTTGAAGTGTTGTAAAGATGTTCTGTTTGTCCAACACAGAAACAAACACTTGTAAATTTCCCTTTTTGATGGTTCTACACTTTGATCAATTTAGTTCCTTTTATGACTTCAGGAAAACCGGCTTTTGGAGATTTATTCAATTTCCTGAGAACTGGCTGTATGAAACAACTGATGACCACTAACTTTGGCTCTTTATATTGTTGTCCCATGTCACAGCTGAGGCGAGATAAAAATAAAGCTGTGGAAAAGCCAGATTAAGCATGAGTATCAATATTGCTTCCTTTTGTTGCTGTGGTTGGACGTACTTGGACATACTTGGTGAACAGAAAAGATCCAAAGCATGGTTTGTTCACAGACCTGCCAGAAGATGAAGAGGGAAAGAAGGATGTTTATAATGGAAGTAGGTCTGATCGCTGTAAGCTGAAAGCTCAAATCAGATAAATCACTTAGGATGTAGATTTTCAAATGATAAAAATTTGGAAGTCATTGCCATAAGATTACAGATTAAAATGGTGGCTACTCTCAAAATTAGGGGTATCTGGAAGCTATCTACTACATTTAACTGGTGTTCTACGGAAGCAGATACACAACCTTATCTGAGTGTAAAGAGCAAAGGTGGTCTTCCAGTGCTGGGTCCAGCACAGGATGAACCAAGCAGAGTAAAACAGTTGACTCTCTGACTCTAGGAGTTTGTTATTAGGGTTCACTCATGCCTTTTTGATATTCTTCTAATAGATGGTTTTATATCTTCAGACTTTCTTTTTAGACCGTTTTCTTTAATTAAGTCAAAGACCTTTTTAGGCCACATAGCTGAAAGAGATACTAGGGAATTATTCAGAAAAGATTAATTTCATGCTCTGGGATGGGAATGTGAAAAATGTACTCACTATAAAAACATGCTCGGAAAACATTCTTGTGAGAAAAAGAGTAAACCATAAACCCTTATTCTCCCCACAGAAAAGTGTTAATTAATGAGATCACCAAAAACTGCAAACATAAAACATAAATCCAAAAAAATATAAAACCCGAAAGAGTTTGTGAATTAACTTGACATATGTTCCACTTCACCACATGAATACTTGTTCTATATCCCACGTCCTCCTTTCTTTTATATATAATTGTAAGTACATGTACACATACTCTCTCTTATGTATCTCAAAACCTTTGGGGATAGGGTTGCCATTGCCTTTTCTCCTGAAAGAAGGTGATGCGCTGCGCAGCTATGAAAGCTGGACCTCCTCGTGGGCTGCCCCAGCTAAACGACCGCAGGCTGCACTTACAAGCGGCGAGAGGAAGGCGCGCAGCCCGACCCCACTCTCCTGCGCGAAGGCAGGCGCCCGGGAGCCAAGCGGCAGGCTGCCTGTAGGCAGGGCTCGGCTGCGAGGCCTCACCGAGCTGCCCACAGCTGCCCCCGTCTCCCCCGGGAGGAAGAGGGCGAGCTGCACACGACTGCCCCTCGAGCCCAGTGGCGCCCGCAGGGCACCCCTCAAGCACCGCTGCCAACCAGCAGCCGACAGCAGCGACAAAACAGGGCACACAAATGCCAGTGGTACATAGGCTTAAGCACTTATGTAACCACAGACTACAAAACATGCTAATAAGTAAGGGCACACACAAAATTCGGCATCAGGAAGGCTGCCAGAACAACGTGTTCCTCTCCAAAGTGTGCACCCAGCCGCCTCAGCCCAGCTTTCGAGAAGGACCTTTCAGGCAGAAGGACCCAGCTCAGGAAAACAGGGCTTTGATCCATGAGGATCCAAGTCTGACCAAATACTGACGATACTTCTTTGCAATCTCCGTCACTGCAACTCACTGACCCTTTATGACTTTTCAAACAAATAATGAATATTGGAGAAAAAACTGTCCAGCACAGTGAAGCAATAATCCATGGACACGAAACGCATTCCTCATTTCTCTCCCCATTCAACTCCGCAGCTACATGAAGACAGTAGCACAGTAAACAAGCCTCCTCCTCCTCAACACACTTCAAGTCATTCTTCCCACACACAGCTGCCACTATCATGCATATTTCAAAGCCTCCATCTGGGCTTGACAACTGTACCTTCCTTTCTTCCAGCCAACAGAAATACACATCCTACTCAAACAGGCATTGACGGTATCGCGCTGTTTATTTCAGAAAAGAAGCTGATCCACAAGTAGGTCATGTGGGTGGAAGCCCCCATACTAACCTACATGTTCACCGTGTAGGTTAGAGCTACCCTACATTCATTTTTCCATCTTTCCAGCTATAAACTGTCTCCAGGCAGCACGTGAGGATTTGTGGTACTTGTCCAGGCTGCTGAATGCCTGGTTCTTCTGAATAAACACCTACTGCTCACACAGGGATTAACTTCACAGTATACACCCAGCAGGTTCAACATTTCCCAGATTCTTCATTTACGCCGCATGTGCTACACAGTGCAGGTACACCTCCTTCCGTCCAGAAATACGGCAATAATCCCCACAGCTGCTGCAGACTTTGAGGACGCCCTGAACTCAGCATACACAGGGGCCAGAACTCCCGGCTGGGGCCTCCTCTTTTTCTCCTGAAGGTCAACTGTCCCTGCTGCAGCTATCCCTCTTGATGCTCTCCCTGCTGCAGCAACCACCCACTCTGCACCCATGGCAGCAGCCTACGTTCGACCATTTAAATAGCTGTGTCTCTTCCTTCCTCCCTCACCAGCAGCTTGGACTCAGCTCACCCTTCCTATACCATCAAATGCACCTTCCTGCATCCACACGCAAACAAGCACCCTGCCTCTCTCCATCCCCTCCTCTGCAGCAGCTGGGGAGGCAGGCGTTGAGGACAGCGTCTGTTGCAACACTGGGAAGGGCTGAGGCCAAGATAGGATAGGGCCTTTATCTTGGCGAGCAGAAGAAGGTGGGGCCAAAACAAGAGCCAGTGTGGTTGCTCCTGCTCCACCAAGGGGTGGCACATGCCTTCATTCACACCTGATGGCGATGTCCACACACCTCCCATCTCTTTGCGCACAGCAGTAGCAGCAAGTGAGTCAGCGGGTGAGATGGGGCAAACTGGAGGTGACGTTTGATTATCTGGACAGTGCTGCTTGAATAGCCAGTCTCAACTCCAGCCCCACCCCACCCTGCAAAAAACCCCAAAGGCTGAATGGGAATAATCTATGGGCAGCCTCTGTCCCACAAATCACCTCCTGGACCACCTGAGATTAACGATGTTTTAACATATAGATTACACAACTAAGACAATTCCTTAAGGATTTTAATGACTGTACGTCCAGCCAATTTTAGTGTCTTGCATGCTAGGCTTGCACTTGGTTTAAATCATGGCTCTCTGCAGAGAGATGGTGTGAGGCTTAGCTAGCTAGTACTTCCTAAGTGCTTGGAGATCTTGGAATAAAAGGTGCAATGGCACTACAAAGCAATTTTACTCTTAGTAAGATACTTGCTACCAAGATTTATTAATTTTGCCCTAAAGAGAAATCAGATCTCCATCTATATGTGCATTCCTTCTTTCTTTGAAGATGAAAAATGAAGGAGATAAATGGTACAAATACAAGTATCCATAAAGAGAACTGACAAGATTGGCTATTTGGAATAGGCGCTTTTCATCTGTTTATACTATTTACCTATGCTTTCTTTTGGGAAGACCACCAAGGAGGAAAACTGCAAAGTAAACTCCATGGAAAGATACCTTCTACCCAGAGCACTCATTCATTATAGGTCATATGGAAAGAGATGTGGCCTAGATTTTGCCACTCTGCAGCCACTACCTGTCTTCCTACTTTAACAGCATTTCCAACAAGCTGAGATATGGCCTTAATTTTCCTTAAGCTGATCATACAGGTTTTAAAATTTTTCTTTGATATTTGTCATAGTGTTTTGGAGGTCACCCAGGCATTTTATGCAGACTGCTGGTACACTTAATCATTTCAGTGACTTCCTGCAGTAAATCAGGAGACATTATATTAATAAAAGATGGGGCTGTTCCAGGTCTGATTCATAATGCTGAATACCCATCTACCTGGCTTTAAAAGAGTCCTTTAAAAAGGTCAGTTTACTCTATGGAATTCTGAGTATCCAGGATACGTCTTCTCTCACACAAGATATATACACTTGAGGCCAGCACCCTGAAAGGTACAGAAAACACTGGAGTGATTCAGAACAAGGGCTCACAGCTGTCTGCACCACAACCTAGCCAAACAGTTCTTGTCTGAAAATACACCACTGAGATACAGGCACAGCACGCAAATAAGCATCTCACAAAACAAGTTTACCTCCATCACTGCACTTCTTTGTCTGGCAAACACTGTTTAGTCATTCATTGAGCACAAGACCCAAGACAGGCAAAATACCAGGTCTGAGAGGGAAAGATTGGCCAAAAGTGGACTTTGCTTGTACCATACTATTAATATTTGGTTACTTCTTCAAAATACTTATTAATCCCTGCAATCAGGATGTATCTAATAAAAAAAAAAAAAAGAGATTAAACATTTGTTTTCTGGATTTGACTTGTCATCACATCCCTCCTGACTTTTCTGTATTTCAAATTCAAGTTTGCTTTCACTATCTCACACAGCACAGGTACAATTCCTATGAAACAAGGGTAACATTTATGAATAATTTGCAACTTTCAGTATTATGTTGCTCTCATGACATTGGTCTTGCTCTTGCTGAAGGAAAATAAAACAAGTTTTCCATTAATACAGCTGGCAAAATATTTCTGAATAACAATTTCTCACTGCAAAGGCTGATTCCTTTGTAATGTAATTTTGTCCAAGTATCTTAATGAAGACAATCAAGTGTTTTGTTTTCACTTGGTTGGTCCAACTGCACCGAAACCATGAATTTCAAATACTTTTTCTAAATCTCTTCCCCCCCCGCCCCCAAGAAATTGCGAGATTGACTTTTTTGTCCTATCCGGAACAAATTCATAATTTCTAAATTTACAATCACACCAGAATAGACATTAAAAAAACAAAACAAAACAAAAAATCTTCAATACTTTAGGGTCTTATGGGGCAAGGTGCTGAAAACTCTCACATTTCTAACTTGCATGCAGCATGGCATGGATGCTGAGTACCACGCAGAACTGGAAGTCTGACCTCAACTGCTATGCAAACCAAGCAGAACAAATGTGGATACTACAGAGAGAATAGCTTCCCATTAGCTGCCAGAAGTAATGCCAAAATACCTCTGTAGATCAAGACCCGTGCGAGATCCAGACCTTATGTGACATTATGTGACAAGGCAGTTGTGAGCATTGGTTCCAACAACATGCCACACAGATCAAACCCCATGGTAGGGCCAGACTCCCTGCAAAAAGTGGCATCGAGACCAAAGTGCTCCCATCAAAACACTGCACGCAGCCTGCAACCCACCCCTGTGCTGGGCACAGGAAGGCTAACCAGGCAGGCTACGGACGCTAGGTGGGTCATGCATTGAGCACTCCTTGTTCCACCTATCACTTGACTATTTGGTTGACCTATGTTAAAAGACATTCTTGAATCTAAAGCACCTAGTCCAGTCAGAATTTTACTTGTATCAACTCATATTTTAGCGACCTGATTTTACACTCCTGTTTTTGTGTGTGCCTACTGGGCACATGTTCAGCCCTGCTACTGGCTGTACGTGGGGGCACAGAGCCATGGCAGGCTCATCTCTACCAGGCTACTGTATTTGACAAACCCTAACAAGAATGAAAATGCTTCCATGTAGGTTTGAGTAGAAAATTACCACTGTGAAATGCAGATTTCTCTCTTCCCCTATTTCTAAATTGCAACAGGTGTGTCTGCATGCACTCCCAATCCATCCACACAAACAAGGAGTAAGTACTTATATATGTTCACATGAAAAAAAAGCTGCTTCTATTAGCCACAGTAAGAGCCAACAAGCTAAGCAATGTTAAAAAATATTTTTGTTCGCCTCACTGAATACAGCAGATTTCAAACCTCACAATGACTATTATAAGTTTTCTTATTAGGAAATATAAAATACAATTTAAATCATTTCAGCATCTCATTTAAAATACATAATTTACAAAAAAGAAAAGATGGAAAATGTCTGAATACTGATTCCTGATTCCAAGCATTATTTTGATTTTTCAACTTAAACATCAATTTCTATCAAGGACCTGCTTCTGAATTGGAAAATTTATCATAAAAATTTGAATGGCAGACTACCAAAAAGTGACAAGATTTTAACACCATAATAAACACCAGGATCTTGATCCATTATGCTTAACACTTATGGGAGTTTTTTCCTGTAACTAGGATGCTCAAAATCTTGTTCAAAAACAGAAAGCAAAGCTAAGAGTCTTATGTAACAGCATAATTTCAAAAGTGGTGTCTTTAAGGCTATCACCACACCAAAATCAAGCTTTTCTGACGGAAGACGACTGATTCTTCATTGTTTTGGGTCTACACAGGGTGCTTTAAAAAGACAAGAGAATGACACTATTCTCCTGGTCAGTTATTTGGGAAGGACAGGGTGAGGATGCAGAAAACAACAGAAGACAGTGAATGCTCTGGGAGAAAAGACGTGGATGTGTGAATGGTGAGAAGGAGTATGAGGAGTGCTGTGGGGATAAGAAAAGCAGCACTAGACAGGAAAACACAGGCTTCTGGAAGAGGACTGGGTATGCAATTGGAACTGGTATACAGAGCTGAAATATCAAGTAGACTGTGCTGGGTAAGAAGAGATTAGAAGGAATGGGGAAAGGGATGTTGCACAGGCCGGTTCCTGTAAGGAAAAATGGGGATAAAATATAGTGATAGCTAACAGCAACCTGTAACTGAGGAGCCTGACTGGGTGATAAGGGGCATGAATGGATCAGGACGAAGTGGGAGCACTTCAATTCAAAGCCAGCAGTGGATGAACAGAATCATCCCTTGCACACCCTCAAAGACATTCATGTTTTGCTTATATGTTGTAGGTCGAATTTTAAAATCAAGAAGTTCAGATCCACAGGCTCAAACCCCCAAAGCAGGAGGTCCCTCCACCCTTTTCTAAAATACATCCCTGTAAAATACATCTCATAATTTTAACTCAGCCTTATAATTAATGGGGAACAAACCAGCTTTGATTTAATTTGACAATAACATTTTAGTAGCTTCTGCCCCAAACCTTGAGAAAAATAAAATAAAACTTAGCCTGAAATGCCATATGACTTAATAGCATAGAATATAATCTCTGGTGTTTAGACGTGTTTAGCTTCTGAAATTATACGGGCATTGAGTCAAGGAGATTTGAATACTAATCTTCTATAATCATATGTTAGAATTAGAAACAATCATTAGCTTCTTAATAAATACAGGAATATCCCTTTCTAGCCATGGTAGGTCATGAGACAGCTGACCTGAAAGCTGTTTGGTCTCTCTTATTAGCTAGAGTTCTTTGACACTCAAAAACTTAACAGCGTCTGGTACCTCAAACCACTGTAATCTTCTATCCATGGTTCATTAATTGGTCACCTAAACTGACTTCAGTAGTAGCAGGCCAATTGACTCTTAGATGTGCACAGCATATGGAGAGACTATAGAATAGAGCAGCTTTTATGAACAGTTTGTATTTTCAAGTTATGTGCAGAGTAAGTAACTATTATGTCAAGCATACACAAAGATGCATATGCATCTCCGAACACCCCAAATCCCTTTCAGCCTCCTGAACGTCCAGCTTAAAAGTGCTGTGCAGCAGGTCCACACAGTAGAGGTTTCCTTCGTGACTCACACATTCTTAGGACTCACTTCCTCAGACCTACAGGAATGCAGGTAATTGTGTCTAATGCACACACAAATTCGCAGTTCTTGGAATACAGCTATAACAAGTAAACTCAGGTCAAGAAAGTTTTCACAGCATGGAGTTTCAATTCGTTCGTAAGCTTAAGTGAACAGCAAATGGGGACCTCTGCATCTGTCACTGCATATGGCTTCTAACTAAGGACAAAGTTTTGCAAGCACCCTCCACTGAGCAGAAGCATGCTAAGCCAAACAAGTTATGTGCAGGGAAGCGGTGCCATGCCACCAGTGAGGGGGGGGTTGTATGTGGGGAAATTGTGTGGGTGTGTGAGAGGAAGAAATGGGGGTGAGGACAAGGAAGGGGAGGAAGTCTGAAGGAGGAAACACATGCTGTTTTAGCAGAGAAACACCAGCCACTTTGTATCCCCACCCGTTGTTTTCCCTCACTTCGTCCTCATATCCAGCAGTCAAATATCCAAATAGCAGTTTGTCACAACACAGGGCTGATCAGCATGGTGCACTCTCTCACCTGCACACCCCAGGTACAAAGTGCTGTCATCTACTGGACCTTCCTTTTCTCTCCCACCTTCTCTACTTGCATCCTTTGCAGAGCTGCGCCTGCGCAAGCACTGGCCATAAACAACTTGCATCTTCTCTAGGGTCAAGGGTCCTGTTGCAGTGCCTCAGGATCATACACAGATGCTAGCCTGGACTTTAGCTGTATGAAATGCTTCCACCACTTCAGCCACAAGCTTGTTAAGCATCTCACAAAGAAAACATCCCTTTTGCATTCATGCATTTTATCAATTCACATAGCAGCATTTAAAATCAGCAGTTTCTTTTTCTTCCTTTTGCATCTGATCAAGTACATTTAGCAACATATGCCACCTGTGCTCTGCATGTGGAACTCCCACTCCTACAGAGTTCTACTAATACTAGCAATAATAATTAATAACCATTTGTTACTTATGTGCTGCCAGGATCAGAAGGCTTCAAGACACCTGATAAAATATATGCAAATAGGGGGGGAAGAGTGAGTAAATTTACACTCAGGTACACAAAGAACTAGGTTTAAAAAATATACAGACAGCACTGTCCAAAACCACAAATGAGCCAATCAATTCCTAACAGAGTAAAATTGAAATGCTAAGTCCCTGTAAAACCAACTCAGTCTGAAGTGTCTAGCAGCATTTGTAGAGGTAAGATTCAGCCTCTTAAATTGTTTCACTTAAACTAAATCATTGCAAACACCCTCCACCCCTTGTAAATTGCTTTACAAGTTAGCAAGGAATTAGCAAAGGATTTGACATTCTGCTCTTCTGCACATTCTGCTCTAGTTTATCTTTACCGGGACACCTAATATCCAGCTAGTAAAAATCCAGTGGTACTAGTTTTGTTTTAAGCTATACTGTAGAGAGTCCTCGAGCACTTTGAAACAACTAACCTGACAGACAACTGTGGCAAAAATACCTGAGCTGTGTCAGTTGCACACAGATCTAAGTGGACATTATTATATAATTGCACTCTTTGGCAAGTATTTGTTTGGAAAACCTACTGTAAACAGGATGCTTCTAAGGGCAGTGGCAAGACAAGATGCCCAAGGAATGCAAGTGGCATTCAAATGTTGCTTTCAAACTCTCGAGGGAAAATCGCACGGACTTACCTAAGTTGCCAGGAGCCTTCATAAAAATGAAAATCAGGTTTGATTTTCTCCTAGCATTTCACATGAGCTTAACCTGTTTCCAACCAACAGAATCTCTAAATTTTGCAGTATACTGCAAAAAAACCCAACAAGCAACACCAACTATATGCCAAGAGAGTGTAAAATATCCTGAGGTAACTGGGAAAATGCCAATGAAAATCCTCTAAATGCTTAATCACAGTTCTAATTGGGAGAGGAACTTGTTTTTAAGTCTTACCAAAACATGTTTATAAATTTTAATTTACTTTAGGTTCTTCCTCTCCAAAAAGGCTGGAAGTTTTACTTCAGCTTCCAACCGAATTTGTTTTTTCTTCAGATTTCAGTTAACTTTTCCATTCACTAAAGTTAAACACAGCTTTTTCAGTGGTAGCAAATTTAACTATGTTGAGTTGAAAAAATCTTGCATCATACATAGTAAGAATAACAGAACAAAGGCCGTAAGGTTTTGAAGACTAATAACAAATTTACAGCTCTGGAAAATATCATATGGAAAAAATTTGTTTATTCAAATAAATGCAGCAGGCAAATAAGGCAAAATTTGAAAAAGCTTTCATTAGAAGGAAGAAAGCTTTTCATATTTACCCACTCAAAGAGTGAACAAGGAGTTTGTGCTTCACTTTGGTCTTCAAATTAAGCCAAGGCATTGTCAATTTTTTTTCTACCTCATATGCCATATATACCTGGATGTGCAAGGTGAGAAGACCAGGCCTCAGATTCAGATACTTAAAAGAAAAAAACATACATTGAGAGGAAACTGATGTTTTTCATGCGTGTATTGCGAGCAATAGCATCACTTTTGTTTCAAATATAGGAACATCCAATGTGAACTTATTACACACCAATACTTGTTGCACTCCTGAATTCTGCAAAAAGCACACAAACCTGTCACTGGTGTTGATCTTTTTAACATTTACTGATTGGAGTTGCATTAGCAATTAAAACTCCAAATGACAAGGAATTCTGCACCCATGCTGAGCTCCTCCCAACATCAGAGTCTGTATTAAAGCACTGCAATTAGAAAAATGTTTTCTAAATACTGCATTAGGATAGGCAGGCACTGACAACTCCAATTATTAAATATGGAAAGCTGCAGCACAGAGAGGACTGCCTGTAATGGAAGGAATCTGAGATATTTTTCTTTTATTGTTTTGTTCAGGTAAATACACACACTTGGCATAATCCGTTGTAATGAATCTACATTATACCATGTTTAATACACTGCAGATTGCCTATTTTTTAAACTTTGTTTTATTACATTTTATTGTGGTTTTACTTTGTTCAAATCTTCAAACTTACTTCTGTGGAATGACAGGGGTTTGTAATTTCATAAAGGGTTTTTTTTTCTATTTATAGGTTTAAACAACTTCATATTTTGTTGTACTGTGGCATACTGGCACATTTGAATTTTCCACAATGCCGATAATAAAAGATTTTTATCATGTGAGCGTTTCCCCATTTTCAGATAGAGTGATCGAGTTTGGGTTTTTTTTTTTTTTTCAGCCTAAGGACAAAAGAAGTAACTACCCACATGGACTTCTACTCTGCAAGTCTTTGTACATCCTCAGGTTGATACAACTGCAAAGATTCAAGTAGAATTTGATTTTTGTTTGAAATGTTTTTAATTTAAAACACGAAGTTTGCAATTTTCTGTATTAGTTAAGAATATTATTTGATAGGTTATATAGACATTTACTACAACTTAAGGTGGTTGCTCTCTCAAAATTTATTTCTTGTATAAGCTTATATGGCCTCATTAAGATAACACAAATATAAGGTCAAAAATACATCAATTAAATATTTTGTTATATACTTATATTCACAGCAAATTAGGACAGCCCAGAACCCCAACTTTAACTGCAGCATAGAACAATAACATTGAACACTAGATGTGTTGCTCTTGTCTAAACTAATTGTTTAAAATATTTAATAATTTTGTCATATGGAGGCATATAAAATTATCTGAGTTATCCTTACCACTGTAATAAAATTGTAAAGAAAATCATTCAACTGTAATACAACATAAATAGGATTTTTTTTTTCAAAGGGGAACAGAAAGACTACTAAACCAGCTTCTTGGAGTTGTCATCATTTGCAACTGTTCTGGCAAAACTCTACAGACTTTACACTGGTTTAAAACATAGCACTGTTACCTATCACTTACATACTCCAAGTTATAAAATAATATTACTGCCATGAGTTAAATCTATCATCATAGCAAGTGATCCCAATTTGTCCTCTCTTCCACTCTCTTCCTTTCCCCTGCCAACCCTACTGCCAACACAAATACTTCAAGACAGCCATAACTTTCCTAAGAATTCCCAAACTAAATGTTCAACGTATTTAAGTCCAATTGTAAAATAAATACATGCTAATGCAATGTGAAAATAACTCTTCAATGTAGTGCTCAAATTCCACTCAATCTGTAATAGCGCTACCAAAAGCAAATGGAAAACATGGGTCTATGAATAAGAAATGGTGATACTATTACATTTTTATTACTGCATTGACAGCACTATACGTAACTGTTTCTTTGACATGTTTAGAGCCTGAGAGGGAAAAAGAAAGCTCTGAAACACGCACTTATTAAAAGGTTCCCTTACATATGTCATTGTCTTTTCCCTCAAATGCATTAAGCACCATTAAGACACCTCACCTTGTTATTCCTCAAAAAGCAATCCCCTGCTTTCTTTCTCTAACTGATGAACACTCTGTTGACTGCATTCTCAGAACACTGAGATATTTAGACATGGTGATGAATTACCTCTGGGAATAATACATAATAATATTTCACACTTCTGTAATCTTTTCACCCAAAAGCCATAAAGCACTTGAATATGAGGGTAACTTTACAGATGATGAAAGAGGAAAGCAGAAGATGAAATTCATTTTACTAAAGGAAATCCTGGAAAAGAGTCATAGTTATATTCCATAGAGCGTGGGATGTGTTTTCACTTTTGTCCTCTGTGTTGTGGTAAGTTTAACCCATTGTCGTGGTTTAGCCCCAGCCAGCAACTAAGCACCATGCAGCCGCTCGCTCACTCCCCCTACCCCGATGGGATGGGGGAGAGAATCGGAGGAGTAAGAGTGAGAAACACTCCTGGGGTGAGATAAGAACAGTTTAATAATTGAAATAAAATAAAGTAAAATAATAATAATAACAATATAATAATAATATACAAAGCAAGTGATGCACAATGCAATTGCTCACCACCTGACGACCGACAGACAGCTCCCGAGCAGCGATCGCTCCTCCCCAGCCAACCCCCCCCAGTTTCTATACTGAGCATGACATCATATGGTATGGAATAGCCCTTTGGTCAGTTTGGATCAACTATTCTGGCTGTGCCCCCTCCCAGTTTCTTGTGTACCTGGCAGAGCATGGGAAGCTGAAAAGTCCTTGACTAGCATGAGCAGTACTTAGCAACAACTAAAAACATCAGTGTGTTATCAACATTCTTCTCCTACTAAATCCAAAACACAGCACTATGCCTGCTACTAGGAAGAAAATTAACTCTATCCCAGCCGAAACCAGGACACCCATATAGTTAGCAAGGAAACTTGCTCAACTTCAGATACCACACCAATGGCACGGTTTCTTATTCCTTAATTCTGAAACTTCTGGCCTCTGACATTTTCTGGTCATCTTACTTCCTATCAGTATGACTAAATCCAAATTGGGCACAAATCACCTATAATTTTTAGCCATGCTTTGTTACGCTATCTTTTTTTGCTGTCTAGTAATTCTATCTCATATAATTTAATAACTAATCAAATACACTAAATAAATAAATGATGACTCTACTAACTCTAGTTTCCAGTCCTATTGTTAACACGCCCCTCTGAAATTTTCCAAAGACAAGAAATGAACTAAGTTCTGATGACTTATTTAAACTTAATCAAACTAAACCTAAAGGCACTTTCTGCAAAACAAATACAACATGTACTAGCAAAAAATGTACTGGGAGCAGAGTTTATACCTGTTTTTTGTAGAACTCAGTCTGCCAGACAACATATAAAAGTTCTTACACAGACATCCTGCTATTTCTTTCAAAGGAATAATAAAAGTATAAGATTTATATATGAGCAAAATCAATTCCTCTCTAGCGTTGGCAGCCCTGAATCAAGTGGTATGAACACCCACATTAACATTCTGTTATTCAAAATAGGACCCTTAATCATAATCATAAAACATAACACTTGAGACAACTTCCAAAAATCTAACCTTGCATTTTGTCTCTATAACTACCCTGTTCAGCCTATCAGAGAGACCTTAAGATTAAAAAAAAAAAAAAAGCCATTTTGTTAATGCCCAATAGTATCTTGGTTTACTCTAGCTTCTTTTTCACAGAAACTGCAGAATGAAAATTAGAAGCAATTTAGACCAGCGCACCCCTTACTAAGGAGATACATAATTATTTTAACTCTAAGCTACTTTTCTGCTAATTATCATACACACCCAAACACAAAAAGTAGAACTGGTCTTTCAGCACTCACAGGCTCCACTTTATTCCAGAATACAAATTCTATTTATTTTTGCCTCCTCTCACAACAACAGTAAGAGAGCCAAGAGAAACGGAAGAACAAAACTTAACCCCTGCAACAGCAAGGATCCCAACATTTTAGACAAGTTGGTGCAACGGATCCCTCAACAAATGCGTATTTATAAAGGCAGGTGTGTGGTTGCAGTGTATGCGGGATGACCCAGTTATCTTTAATTCAAGTACTGTTATCTTTAATTCAGCAACTTCAAGTACTTCTAGAACTGAACAAACAGCGGTACAAGTTGGGAAAATTTCTGAGACACTTCCATAGCTGACAAACTTGTTGCAAAGAATCATTCTGTCCTGGCATAATTTTCACCTTAACTTTCAACTATGAGGCTCAACAATGAATTTACGGGTTGTGGTGCAGGACAGTGCAGCAGTCCACTACTAAAGCACAAAATGGTGAATCTGAGTCTAACGAAGGCAGCTATACAAGAAATTTTAGGCACAACTTTTGAAATATCCTGTCTGAATCCGGTTCTTTGCCGTTTTCACAGGAACTAACTTCGGGGCTCGGTTTGTGTTGTGAGGCTAAGTGAAAACAACATCTTGCAGTTTTGAACTAACCTCAATGTTCAGTTCAATAATTTGATCTGCTGCACCCACTGACTGATCTTGGCAGCAACTCCTTTCCTCTTCATAGCTGAGTTTCCCACTCTATAGATGACAAAAAGGATACTGCTCTCTTTTCTGAAGTGTTTTGGAATCCACAGGTACTAGGCAGATACCTTTACCATCTTTTGAATAAGTGGGATAAGCACCTACCACCTCTACATACCAGGGAGAAAGTCTAAAGTGGAGAAATGATTGTTAGTAGCAACAGTGAGGAGCATCACCAGTGTAATGACAAGACATACTGCCAGTACATTGCTTCATAAACCAGAAAAATATTCCATTGACATGGGTGTTTTAGGGAATGTTGCCACCACAGTCACAACTGCAAAAAACCTGAGTCAGTCATCAGAATGACAGTAGTTAAAAGTAGTCATCAGTTTTGCTTATTTTCTTAATTCAAGGACAGGAGAGACTAAGCATAAACATTGGCAACCAAGAAAATCTGACATACAAAATATTACGGATGGACAGGGACATTACAGTCTTTAGCACTGTATTAAGCAACTTCCTTGTAATCCTCAACTTCTGTAAAAAGTGTGAGGGCTGTAAGTCTACTGTTCAGATTAATGCACACATTTACAATACTTTACTGTGCCTTCTGTTTTAGAGTCCGAACTACTAGTTTTTCATAATTTGACTCAAAATTATATTACCTGCAGATAACCATAAATCATTTCACATAGCACCTCTGCAAAGCCAGCTGCCTAAGTCTCCAAGACATTTACTGATGCTGAGACTGGAAAGGAATGTCCCTTTACAACCGAACAGATGAAAAAAAATCCAAATTACTTTTCAGATTCAAGTCATAAACTCACTTTTCTCAAAAACTGGTAGTTTTTGGAAACAGAAAGAACTTCTACGTGCTTCTGTGATGTCAAAGATGAAATCTCTGCTTGTGGAGGTACAATCTGTAGCAAGAACACACGTCTGCCAAGACTCTGGCATTGATGATATTTTGTCTAGACTGCCTTTGAATGTGACTGACACAGGAACACTGCACATGGTTGAGGAAACTGAAACTTATGGAAGAGCATTTCAAGACTTAGTCAACATACAGTATTTTGGAAGTGTGCCTAACATCCTCCAACCACACCTCCTGGTATCCTCCTCAGGAATCTAACAGTTTTTGTTTCTTCAAGTGTCCCGCTTGTCCCAGGAGACAGAAATATAGATTTGCTTAGATAAGAGGCTACCAGGGCCATTTGGACATAAGTAAGTATTGTTAACAAGTGGAGAGGTTTCTGTGCTGGCTGGTCACTGAGAAAGGCATTCACGTCGTTGAATTGCGTGTTATTTGGAAGGAATGAAGACTGTAAGGAATTGATAACCTTTTCTCAACTATTGGACCTGACTATGAGAAACACATGATAACTATTAGGTAAAGGACAGAAATTACTAGCTGCAGTTGATAACTGTTCTAGACATTTTAGAAAGCACTACATATTTACCTTGACCTTTAGGGCCATGACAGAAGTAGCATGAACCATGTGCATGCTTTGGTGGTCCACATGAACTTGCCACAGAGAGCAGGCTGTAATTTTTAGGAAATGATGAAAACCGTGTACTGTCAAATGTTATTTTCACCGTATGACAGTCTTAGTTCACTTAATCCTCAAGCAACTGTCAAGGCTAGGAGAACAGACATAAAGGTGAAGGAGACTCAAAGACAAGATCACATCGGCTTTTAGCTTTAGTTGGTTCACTCCCAATTCAACTGCCACTGAAGTCAACAGCTCCCCCCTAACTTACTGGGACTTGATGTTAGCATTCTATCAATTAATATTACTGACAGTACTGTCCATCAGCCCAAAAGGAAAAAAAAAAAAAAATTAGATTCGAGCTTGCCTTCCAGAAAAACATCAGGCCTTAAGATGCCCTTTTACAATCGCAGTAAAAGCACTAGTTATGGCTGTGGCTCCTCAGAGATCCAGCAAATTTTTGGCACCCAACACAAAAATTATCCCATCTAAATGCAAAATAAGGTCGGTGCTTCTTCTCTCCAAATAAAATACGGACCTCAGTCAACCTTAGCTTAATGCTGATACAGAAATTTGCACACTTGACCTGCCAGGTTAATAGTGTTTGAGTTTGGTCTCCAAACTCACAAACTCAGCCCACTGACTGGATACGAAGTGTGTAAGCAATAGTAGCAACGCTTGTGAATCTACAGTGAGATTCTGAGAGAGGTTTTATCACTGGGAAGCACTGATATACTTGCATTTTGGGACTTTTCGGTAACTCGGCAGGAACTGAAAAATGTCTCACCTGTTTACACTGTGTATTCAAAGTAAAAAAAACTACTTTGATCTAGGTACTAGGTGTAAGTTGGCTATCATATTTCTGAACCTGAAACCAAGTTTCTCCTCCCATCTCTTCTCTTCCTCCTGCCCCTTCTCCTCCCACCCGCACTAGGGGAACACTGTTGTGGTGGTGGCAAGGCTAGGAAGCTCAGGGCAAAACCAGGCCCTGACCAGCACCTGGTGTTTTCCAGCAGGCCAGCATGCTCGTGACTGTTCCAGATCTGGACCCTTATGAAGAAAAGTGAAATGAAACATCTTTTGTTTTGTAGGCTCGTTTATGGGTTTGCAACCAAAACTAACTGGATCCGGCAAGTTGGGTTGTCCAACATTTTTTGTGTCGCTCTCACACACTTGCACCTGTTGGGGACGGATGCCTCGGATGGGCCAAAGGGAGCAAGGCATGTTTTCTATGTTGACAGCACATGGGAGCCAAACGCTGGGACCAGCAGGTTCTGGTGTCTACTGTCAGCCATTAAAAAAGGCGAAACACAGCACCAGCGCTGCGGTGGCAGGGCGTCGGGCGCACCTTCCCCACGGCCGCTCACCCGCAGCAGCCCCTCGGCTTTGTCCGTGTCTTTCTCCGTTCAAACCACCCGGCTCCGCCGCCGCCGTGTCCGGCCGCCTTCTCCCACGGCCGGCCCCGGAGTCACAACATGTCGCCGGCCCCGCTTTAAGGTCACCTCATGGCGCTGCCGTCGAGCGGGGCCGCCGGGGGCCGCGACGCGCCCGGCCCGCTGCCGCGCGGGGCCGCGGCCGTTCAACGGCCAGCCCGAGGGAGGGGGCAGGGCCACGGGCGCCGGGGGCACTTACCAGGTCTATGAAGGTCAGAAATTTCCAGCTGCCTCCATAGGTCTGATGCGCGGGCATGTCAATGGCCTTGTAATTGCACAGGATGGAGCAATAGGACAGGAGGATGGCGGCGCGCAGCACCTGGCAGGGCACCAGCGCCATGTTGCACGCGCTGCGCCGGGGCGGCCTCGGCGGCGGCGGCGGCGGCGGGCCGCGAGCCAGCTCGGGGCGCACTTCCGCGTCTGTGCGTGTGTGTGCGCGCGTGTGTGTGTGCGCGTGTCTGCGCGCCCCCGCGGGCGGGACTCCGAGAGCCCCCGCGCCGCCTTCGGCCCCGGCCGGGGCGGGGCGGAGCGGAGCGGAGGGGCCGCGCTGTGCGGCGGCGGCGGCGGCGGCGGCGGGTGGAGGGGTGGTTGGCGGCGGCGCTGCCGGCAGCAGCCTGGCTGGCGAGGGCTCGGCGCGCTCCCGAGCCGCAGCTCCGCGGCCGGGCCGGGCGGGAAGGGGCCGTGCCGTCCCCGAGGGAGCGGAGGGGCATGTCGTCCCGCCCCCATCGCCTTCCGCCGCGCCGCGCCGCTCCGGCGGCGGTAGGCGCCCGGCGGCTGGCAGGTGCGGGCGGCGCGGCCCCGCCCGCGGGCCCCGCGGCCCTCAGGCGCGCTGCCCCCGGGAGGGCACGAGCGTGAGCACGGGCAGCACGTTATTTGCGGAACCTGGTTGCCCGCGTTTTCAAGCAAAATAATAATAAAAATACGCTGCAGCAGCAATTACGGGTTTTAATCGGCGCACCGCGAAACGCTGTCGCGCCCATCTCCCTGACGGGGGGCGGCGGGGCGCAGGGCCCGGCCGCCGTTGAGGGGGCCCGGAGCGGGCGGCCCCGCGCGCCACCAGCTGACCGCGCCGGAGCCAATGGGCTGCGGGCTGAGGGCGCGCGGCGGCCGTTGGAGCAGGTGTCACCGCCCCGCGGCCCGCAGGGGCGGGGTCGTGCGCGGCCGGGCCCGGGGGAGGCGGCCGGGCCCAAGGGGGCCCCGGCCGTAGGCCCTGTGCCGCGCCGCCGCTCCGCGGTTGCCGTACGCTGTCCGTACCGCTGCCCCGGCGCGTTTGTCCGTTCACGTGTGCTTCTGAGGCGCGGGCGAGTCCTCAGCGTTTCCATCCGTCGCACACACGCAGAATTGCTAGAAGTGCGCTTTCCGAGACCTGCAGCCGCTATACCACGGGAACCTAATTTTCCCTGGATTAAAATGTTGGGTGAAGTACCAGCATTATACGGATACTTTCTCAGTGGTGGACCTGATGGCGGCAGCGGTGTTCCTGGTTGTAACTGGCCTCTTGGTAATACTGTCACCGGGGACCAAGAGGTCATCGTGAAGGTTCATGCCCTCAGCTCTGATGCGTGGTGGCTTCCTGATCTCTGAGGAGGCACAAAACACAGTGGCTAGCAGAAGCAGCTGGTCTTGGTAATCGGAAAAACTCAGGTCTCCACACTGGTCATGCTGGCTCTGAGGAGGCCCTGAGACCAAATCCTTTTCCTTTAGTCCAGAAGAAAATAACATAAGCAGCAAGACACAAAAAAAAAATGTCATGGGAGGAAAATCAAGTGAAAGATGATGCTTGCGATCTGAGGGATCAGTATTTATACCGGCCTTTGTTTTAAAGGCAATGAAAGACTGTTTCTGTCAGCAGAGGTTTGATCACCAAAAGGAACCTCAGTGCTAGGAGCAATTGAAGGGGCTCTGGTACTTCTACACCACGAAAAGGAAAGGGTCTTAAAGTGCTTGACTGCAGGGTAAATATGAAATTGCTCCATCATCTGGAAAAGTTATTTTAAAGGGAAAAAACTACCAGCAGTGATGTCTGGGCTTGGATAGACAAACCACTTCAATAAACACCATCTCCCTATATCTGTCTTCTGAAAAAAATATTTGAACAATAAGGTGCTTCATCATAGTTATACTACTGGAAGGCAAAAAGAATCAATGACTGCGCAATGTGTTCCCTACTTTCATTCCATTACGTAGAGTCAAAGCCTCTTAATCTGGTATCCACTGTGCTCAAGTTCTGCAAAAGTGAAGGGCTGTTTAGAACACATGCTAGCAGCTATCCTAGACAAAATTAGCACAGTTTAAGATCTCTGCTTATGCAGAGGAATTGTATGTCAGGCACAGACAAAGAATCCTCTAGAAGCATGGTGTACAAATTTCCCACAGGATCCTTGAGGTTATTTTACCTTATTTTACCTGGGTTCCCAGCACCAGCAGGCACATTAGGCAATTGGACCCTTCTGTTGTTTGTGACACATATTTTACTCTTGCAGGCTAAAAGGGTTTGGTCTCATTGAAGTCTCAAGGTTCATTGTAAGAGGCATCTGGGTGAAATAACAACAGGAGACCAGACCAATGTCTGCAATACAACGGGAGACCAGACTGGTAATGTTAGCGGTGTGTTCCAATACAAGTGGATCTGTAGAGCTGCACAGTTGCTGCTGAGGACCTGATGTCTGTACTGTATGTATTGCAGGAGGTTTCACTTCAGACTAGTTCTTATCTGGAGCTGTGGATTGAATATTCATTAGTGGCTGGAGTGCATTAAGTGAACTCCTGGAGCACATCTTCTGGTTTGGTTTTATTCAAAAGGAATCCAGCTTGCTTTCTGAAACTGTGTCAAGTTATAAACCAAAGCTCAGTGTAAGTCCAGATGATCAGGAGTTTTAGTCTTCATTTGAATGAGAGTGCTACTATAGAGGCACGCTTAGTGTGCAAGCCTCGCTGGACTTGAGCTTTGTAAGCTCTCAAAGGCAAGTTACTCTGCGCAGAGCTCCACAGCACGACTGACCCATGCACACCCTTCTGTCTTGGGATCAGCATCTGACAGGAAGAGTTTGGGGCTGTCTAAGCCTTAGGCAGTCTGTCCCCTACTTTTCTAACTGCACCTCCTCCTATGATGTACAGTAACTCACTCCTTGGGTCACCTCTATGTCACTAATACAGCATCACAGACATTAATGCTCACTGGACATAACTTGATAACCGCCATTCTCAGTTTGCCTTCTAGTCATGTGCATTTAAACATCCTCCAGGGTTACAGCATCCTCCAAACTTACAGAAAAACTACCCAGGCTTTTTGGAGCTCCATTTTAATGCTTTTCAGTTCTATTCTCCACTCTTCCATAGAAATCTCAGCAAAGCCTACAGAAAATCCTAACCTCATACAAAGAAAAATTTTCAGTCAGCCTTGTAAGCCAAGGTGAAAATCTAAATGAAGCAGGATGTATAAACACTCTTGTTCCCCATTATTTTTTTCTTTTTTTCAGTCAAGAAAATCTCAAGGCAGGCTAACTAACGTGCCAGGCTCAGCCAAGCTTCTTCCTGGTCAAACACTCTTCTTTATTACACATTTCTAGACCTTTGAAAGGAAATGGAACTCCTTTGTGGGTGGGTCCTTTGTGCCTGTGTTTTTTCTGAAGAAGTTTCTGTTGAATCTCTGAACAGTATTATAATAATGGCTAATTAGATTGTAGGCTGCCATTAGCCTTTATGTGCTACTGTGGACTTCATACTCCCTGTCTACTGAGAGACCAGCAGCAAAGTCTTTTGTGACTGTGGTTGAAACGGGTTTGCAGTGGAATTAATTTTCCTTTGGCTTTGGTCTTAATTTTTTTCAGCAAAGTGAAAACGAGTAGTTTACCAATTTGCCCTTTATATTGCTATGTGAATGCAACTTTTTGGTTCTCTGTGAAATGTTTACATTCCGGGTTTTTGACTAAATGCATGAATCATAGTAAGGTAGACTATAAACATGTAAAATATGATATTCAGTGCTAGCCTGTGATTTTTCAGGTCCTGATGTTTAAATATTTGTTTGTTTGTAAATTGTGAAAAGCCTCAAATGAATTTTCATGAGTCTCATACTGTAAGTTTATTTGAAAGTGGTAGTTTGACATGGGTCATACTTGTCATTCAGTAGAGATGAGAAACAGCTTTAGAAAGGAGACAGGATCCAAAGCACTGATATGTCTGGGATGGGAGATGTTAATGCTGTCTACTACAGGGTGGGAAGCAAGATGCCTAAAAATATGTGAGGGAACTGAGTGGATCAAAGAACTCAAAAGGTGGGCTTCCCATTCAATTGATAATATAAAATGAGTAGCATGATGGTTTTGCTACTTGGCACCTTGGCAGAATAAAGTGTAACATCTCAGAGTCTAAGTTTTAATCTTTTCTATGCAGGCTAGCAGATGAGAATGCTTAAGAGTTTTTTGGTGGTGGTGCTTTTTTGTTTTGGTTTGGGTTTTTGTCTTTTTTAGAGGAACAACATTTGAATTTCTGAACATCATTGTGTTTTGTGAATATCAAAGATATTGGTGAATATTGGTGAATGATCTTTGAGAGGTGTTTTGAGACCTGTGAGGTGCCTTTTTTTAAGCAATTGCTTTAAATGCAAATGAGTTGTTTACAAGGAATTATGCCACGAGCAGTTGCCTCCAAAGCAAGAATAATAAGCATAATAATGCATGCTTGAACTCATAGGAAATTGGTAATACTGCCTCATCACAATGTGTTCATGGCGATGCACCTGATACTGCAATTTCTAATGTTTGAGGCAGAGTGTACAAACTGTGCCAAGGTAAGTGTGCTTGGATGTGTGGGAGTGTGACTCCCACATAAGAAGATATGCAAAAATTAAGCTTTCTTGCAATGGATATAAGTGAAATTATCGAAACATTGCAAGTTAAAAATCAGCAAGCAATTATTGAACAAAAGCTTACCTGTGCCTGAGACAGAAGAGTTTTTAGAAATATTCTTAGTTGATATGTATATATTTTAATATATAGCTCTTCAGTCAGATGAACTATCACCTGGGTAGTAAATGGTCCCACATATCAGAGGAGGGATTCAACTCAAAATCTTTGAGTTATCTGCTGTAACTGGGACCATTGTTAATACTACTAATAAAGTTTAGGCAAGTTTTTATTTCTTCATTGACTTCAAACAGATATGACAGAAATTGAAGGATGGAGAAAAAAGAGAATAAAATTGAAAAGACCACATTTATACCAGGTATAAAGAGCAGTGTGTTTAATAAGTCTTCTGGAGCTACTTGTTTGTATGATGACTGATTATTGCCAATGTAGTTTCAAGTTTAGGTTTAAGAATTACAGTGAAGTAACTAATGGGGCATATTTTGTTCTGAGTATTCTACAATATATGTCTATATGTATTTAACAGTGGGAAATAGAGCTGGAGCCGAGACGACCAGGATATAAGTGGAACAAAGTTTGGGGCAGCTGGAAATTCATTCAGCTTCTCTGCACGTTAAACTTTGCTTTATCCTGAAAGACCATGAACTTCCTTGCTATAAAGGAGAAATGAACAGATAAAGCTTGTTGCGTTCATCTTCCCTGTTAAATTAGAATTTTCCAAAGTGGTGATTTTACAAAGAAAAAGCCTTATTGTACAAATCAGGAGTTTTGAATATGTAAGAAAAGCAGGGACTGTGTAAGCAGATTAACTTTTCTTCACATTTGGATGCGACACATTGTGTGCAACAAAGCAGTTTCACGGTAAGGATTTTATATCTTAATGTCATAGTTTCTGCTGATTACATCGCTAAGTGTTCAGGCAGAAAGAGAAGGCAGGCAACAAGCCTCTGAGGTGCAAAAGAGCAGTGCTGTTTGGGAGTGTTCTACCTGCCCACAGATGATGTGGCCCCCTGTAAACCAGAGCAAACATTCCTCTGCTGTAGCATGCGATCTCACAGCAGGATGTAGCCTTTGGGTAATGGTTTGCGTAGACGCAGTGCACAGTTACAGATCACCTGCCGTCCTGCTTTGAGAGCTTACCCCTTACACTACCTCTACCTATCGTCAAATTCTTGAAGAGGCTGGATATGCAGTATTGTTTAGGAATATCAGCAAAGAGTAAAAAAGCAGAACTGTTTGCCATGGGGAAATACGAGTCAGCATCTTATTCATTAAAAATGCACAAAAGAAGATAAAGAAAATTTCCACAGATAATTAAAAAGCCAGAAAATTTAACCCTGCATGTAACTGCGTACTGAGTGTCTGCCTTCTCTTAGACCCTCTGGATAGAAGACAGTCTTGCCATAACAGTTGTTACCAGGCACCTTTGAAACACATGAAATTCCATCCGAACATAAGAAAACGCTGTTTACTGTCAGGATGGTTGAACATGGGAACAGGTTGCCCTGAGAGGCTGTGGACTCTCCATCTGTGACGACATTCAAAACCCGTCTAGACACAGTCCTGGGCAGCCTGCTGCAGCTGACCCTGCCTGAGCAGGGGGCTTCCACTAGATGGTCTCGAGAGGTCCCTTCCAACCCCAACAGTTCCGTGATGCTGTAATGTAAATGGAGGTACATATGTGACCAACGCATAACTCGCTAAGTCTGCCTCAATTTTCTAGATTATCTTGTTAAAATCAGCTCTCTGGTGGATTAAATCCGCTAAGCACAAGAACACCTAGGCAAAGGGGTTAGAGGTGGGGTGAGAAATAAGGAATAGGAGAGATGCGGGTGCCCCACACCACTTCTGTGGCATTGCCTGCATAAGAGAGTTATATAATTGTTAATTTGTGCTGGAGACTTAATGTGTATATTTTAGGAATTGAATTGGAAAAATTCTCTACCCCTAAATCGTTGGTCAAAAGTTGTAGAATTACTTATCTGCACCCTATCTCTACCCCAAATTCTCATCCACAAAACTGGACTAGTAAAATTTCCCGTCTTGTGTCCTGGCTGGAAGTTTATCTCAGCAAGAACCATTTCTTCATTTATTTGAAAATTATAAATATGTAATTATACTTTGCCCAGTTACATCTTGGACTTCTGAGGAAACCTGAAATATTAAAAAATACAGTATTTTCTTAAACAACAGATTCTTTTCTGCGACAACTAACTCTAATGGGCAGCACTGGAAAATAGAGTAAATGTGAAGTATCTTCTATTGTGAATTGGTGAATAATTTTCTGGTTCAGCCGCAGTAAGGTTTTACTGATCGAGAAAGAGCTGTAATACGGATCTAATACAGCAGCCAGAATATAGAGGGCACTTCATTCAGTAGCAGAGAGACAGCACTGGCTAGCAAGGACAGTAGTAACCAAATACCCATCTCAAAGATTTGGCATAGCCATTTTTTTTTTTTAACTAGCTTGGCTTTGATGACTTTGCAGAAGCTTGCGTTGCATTTGGGCTGCCAAGCAAACCTGGAGGTGCCTGCCGTCATCTGCTAGCCCCCCTGCAGGAGACGCTTACCGTTGCCAACTCCTCCTCTCTTGGTAGGAGTGACTCTCAGCAGAACGCCACGCTTCTGGCTTTTTACTATCTGCCAGACAATACAGCAGTAACCAGGCTCTCTCCATCACCAGCTGGAAGCTGTTGTCCTACCTAGTTTTTTATTCTAGTGCTCATCCTAAAAATGTCTTTTACACAACTTGCAGAATCTGTGTCATTTTCCGTATGTGTCTTTCCCTTTGATACAATCTGCGGCTGAAGGCTCACATTTCTCTGGGCTAACAATGGCAGGGGGTCTCAACCGTACTGTGGTGATACTGCACTACAGATGGATCCATAGGATGGTTTTCCTGGATACTGATGCTTTTTTTTTGTTCCTCCATGTATCAAAAATGTTTAGTCAAAGCTGATTCATATTCTGTGAAAGTAGAACATGAACCGGAAATCTTTGGGTAAGGTACCTTCAGGTCTCTGGAGTAGTCTTTTTTTCCTGCTTTCTCCCTTTTTAGTTCAGTCCATGGCTATGCTGATGGATTAAATCATTAAAACTCATCTGCACTCTTCCAGCCTCCTTTCAAATCTTTGTTCTTAGACACACAAAGCCACTGTGGATATAGTAGACAGAAACCTACTCCTGTAATTCCCTCACTTACTAATCTGACATTTGTATTTCCATAACTAAAAGCCTCTTTTTAAATTAGCTTGAAAAAAAAATCCAGAATAAAAACCTGAAAATGTAAGGGAAGAATGATACGAACACACATATTGATGTGATACAAAAACTGAATTGCAAACTGGGTTTAGGGAAACAACCATGAATAACTTTCTCTACTGTTTGTTCAGCTTTGTATATTTTTATAGTCTGATGATCATTTGAGATTAATTGCAGAGGATAGAATGATAATGTGCTTTAAAGGAGAAAAGTAAGGGAGAAGCAGGAGGTCTAGACCAACCTTCAGGAAGAAACCAGCTGTACACTATTGCATATTTGAGCTCTTAGATAAATCACCACAAATGCATGTGTGAATAAATGAACACATTGAAATGACTTTGAACTTTCTCACAACCACCTTTTTCTTTATTATGATTCTCGCTACCCACTTGCTGGAACAAAAATCAAAATATTTTGAGACAGTACATCATGGGAATTTCTCTGCAAGTGAATGAAATAACCATAATCCTTGTTCTCCTGAATGACAGCACTGTTGTGAAACATACATAACCACTGCAGAGGACACACTGGAATAATGTGTGTTTGGAAAGAAATACTAGTACTTAATATCCTTGGGAAAAGTTTGGTTGCCACAGCTCCTGCCCCCAAATCTCAGATTCAGGAACTGAATGGACTATCCACAAGTCACTTTGCCATTGTTTTCTGTTTATAAAAGGAACACAATTGTATACATTTCACAGATCCATCATGAAGAGATGACAGTTTAAGGAGATGTGAAGCAACATTATTACAAGGCTTAGCAGTATGATTACTAGCTAACAAAGTGCAATCAAATAAACCAGAAGAAGAGACTGAATTAGGAAATAATCTTGGAGACTGTAAATATGATAATTTGGATACCTTTGAAAGCCTTTAGGTGCTTTTCTGAAGTATATTAGCTGGTGAATCTGACTAGTTAAATCTTGTAATTGTCAATCGCTAGGGATAATTGAAAATGCACAAGACTTCAATTTTTTGCCAAAATATTCATGTGAATGTGGGTGGAAGAAATCCTGTTTATGAACATTTTGCAAAAAATATAGCCTGTTTTCAAGCATCTTCAAGTCTTGCATGTACTTATGCAGCCACTGACCTAGCAGCTTTATGATTTATGAGCAGCTCAGATGGCACACTGGGATTCAGAACCCAATCTAAATATTTGGAAGACTCCATTTAATTTTGGCTGGTTTAGATTAATCACAAAACTGTCCTTCTCTTTATGTTTTCTGAACCTAAGCAGTCTAAGGTTTGAGAGGGTTCTTTATTTGGGTTTTTTTTTATTTGTTTGTTTGTTGTTGGCATCCTAATATAAGAGATGTCCTTCTTGTCAGAGTAAATGATATCATGAATGTTTCCAGAAATGATTGGCGAGATGGATTTTTAAAATTTCAGACATTCCTGATGGAAGCTGAGGAAATTCTGTATTTTTCACCTTGTCACTGAAAACATATCCAAGTGTGTCTATTATCCTGGTTAGAGATTCACTGTGGGACAACAGCTTGCTGCTCATGATAGAACTGAACAGAGTATGATGGCCACAAATTTCTTTCAGGGCCAACATGCCTAGTTAATACCTTATTAACTGCAAAATGTGTCTGCTTTCTGGAATTACTGGTCTGTGATGAAGATACGGGTGTAATGCAGGTGAATGCAAACTACTAACATTCAGCATGAGTATAAATTTTAAATGGTTACCTAAGTCCCTATGAACTGAATAATCTTAATGTAGGAGTCATCTTTTTAAGATATTTAATATACTGGGAACACTTAAGTACTGCATCTTTTCCACTTATTTGATATAGTTCTTCTGTCCTTCATGAATAAATTAGCATGCGTAAATAAGCCTGCACTACTTTTATTAGAATTAGTCTAGAAACAGTTTCCTGATTCAACTAACCATCTAAATTCGTGTCCAGTTTTAACACCTTCAGTGAGTCTGAGGTGAAAATTTGACCCTTCTTCTTCTGAATTTAATGATACAGTGTTCTGGCATCATTAAAATATTAAAATCACTACATAGATTGTAGTTTCTGTGCCTCAACTGGAACACAATACATTTTGAGTAACATCATTCTCTCAGTATGAGCAGATATTCTTAGTTTTCACTAATGTGCCAGTAAATTGAAAAGGAAGAGAAATAAATGAGCAGAATATTAAAGCAAAACAAAAAGCAGCTCAGAATGAAGGTATGCATGCAAATGAACTTATGTAATAGTGGCAGAAAGTGATTGCATCCTAAGTCCTCTGCCTTTTTTCCAGGTTTTGCATTATTCTCTAAACTCTGAAGTTATAGTGATGGATCAAATAATTTTCATAAAACCAAAACAAAAGCCAGTGTTATTAGGTTGAGCAGATATACCATGTGGAGTTTGTTACCATTTGCTAATTTTCAATTAATTTATTAAGATCAGCTCTCATTTTTTAATTTTCAGTAATCAGTGTCACCCTGTTATGAAAGCACCTCTGCAGTCTAGACAGTACTCATTTATGTGATAAATAATGGATAAACACTGAGTGTGCCATTAGCCGTTAATGCAGTAGATTGATTCCCTGCAGCACATACTCTCCATCCTTGTTTTAGCACTTATGCCACCTGTCTCTTGCACTTACTGTATGATGCTTCAATAATGCGAATGGGGTTCCCTGATCATGCTTAATTTAGCTCATTGTTATCATCACATAAATAGGTTGGCATTACCATGTCAGATGTGCAAATCAAAAGGTGCCGCTTTACTACCTTTATGATTGCTATCACTACTCTATCCAATGTTTTCAGCACAATACAGATTGCCTGTGGAGAACCAGATATAATCAGTAGACCTATTCTCTTCCCACAGATTTCCATTTTAACATACCACTACTGCTTTGGCCAAGTGGCTGGGGCAAAGACAAGTTATTTCAAGTCTCTGTTCCCATTTCCTTCAGCTGTAGGAACAGGGATTCAAAGTGAATTAAAGCAAACAGACAAATTAGGTATCAGTAAGTCACCAGGGCAGGTTGGCATCCAACCAATATTTTGAAGGAACTCAAATGTGAAATTGCAGAACTGCTGGCCAAGTTGTCTCACAAATCTATAGAAACAGCCACTCTGCCAAACTGCCAGTGTAACTTCCACCTACAAAAAAGGCTCTAAAAGAGATCTGAGGAACTGCAGACCAATGACTGACTCCATTGCTGATTAGATAGTAGAGTGTATCTTACAGAGAAGGATACTTGATCACATAGATAAACATCGCCTGTTGGGAAGAAGTCAGCATGGCTTCTTTAAAAGGAAGGGTCATCTCAATCACCTGCTGAAGTTCTGTGAGGGCAGTCAAGCACATGGATAAAGGGTATTCAGGGCACTTAATATTTTTGTTTTTCAAAAGATCTTTGACACGATTCCACACCAGTGGTTATTACAAAAGATAATTTTCCATGAGGAAGGCGGAGATGTTCTTTTATGGACTGAAAGCTGGTGAAAGGATTGGGCAGATGAAAGAGTCTGATGATCACTACTAAGGGTGGGGTCAGTTACCAGGGTTCAGTGATTTAACCAGTTTTATTCAACACTTTCATCAGTGACATGTATTAGGATGTATGCAGTGAATTCTCCAAGACTTCTTTTTGGGAAATGAAGTGCAATGCTAACAGTAAGGAACACCAGAAACAACTTGCTAAGTTGGGTGAGCAGGCAAGCAGGTGTCATACTAGCCTCAGTGCAGACTCTACGGAAAAATAGTCTAAACTCCATGCAAGCACAATGTGAACTGAAAAGTTATAACTCAGAGAAGAGATCTTGGAGTTACCATTGTTGCTTCCTTGAAGTCATCAGTTCAATGTGAGGTGGCAGCCAAAAAAGCCAATACAATATTGTACGTCATCAGGAAGGGCATCGAGAACAAGGCAGGAAACACATTGCCATTTTATAACATGTCAGTCCACCCACACTGTAGGTGCTATGTGTTGCTCCAGTCACCACAGCTCAAGAAGACATGGTGGAATCAGAAAAGATTCGGAGAAAGCAGCTAAAATGGTTAAGGAGAAAGAGCAGCTGACTCATAAGGGACTAAAAAAACTGGGGATTTTCACTTAGGAAAGAAGAGGGCTGAGGGATGTATGATCTAAATCATGAAGATGACACTACCAAATCTAAGGGACATTCAATGAAACTAGAACATAAATTTAATATGTATTTAAGAACTACTACTTTACAAAGTAGGTAGTAAATTACAGGAAAATGTTGCCTCTCCCAAAATTGAATCTCTTTCTGCCACAGTTGGAGAGAGAATGTTGGGCCAAACGGACCGCTTGTCTGAAACAAGGGGCCATTTTATTCTTATATTCTTGTGCAGCATTTGAGGCTAACCTAGGAAAGGAAGCACCCCACTTACACACCTTTATCACAGTTTTCAGTCAAAAAAAGGGAAATATGGAAAGAAGCGTGCTTCTTCATACACACAATACTAAGATACATCAGCAAACTAGAGATGCTGCAGAAGTCAAATGTGTGTCCCGCAAATAAAGAAGTCAAAGACCCAGGGCAGGAGGTGAAGTACACAGGAGATGAGGAACACAGTTTTTAGCCTCGCTGAGGTCTGCGGATGTTATAGCTATGAACGTGTTTTCTGCATGACACAGCAGTGTGCCTCAGCGTTGTCGATGCGCAGTAGTTGACTGATGTGTGTTGTTATTCTACGTGCTTTGGATGTTTTTGACCCATGACAATGCGTTAGATATGGCACAGTGATAGATCAGGGCAAGAATGTCCGTGGCAGATGCATGATTACATGTGCTTAAGTAGAAATTTGTGATTGTAATGCAATTCATTATGTACTGATTGTTCAACAGTGTTTACATACAGATTTGTTACAAATACTTGTATATGGTTCAGTTAAATAAAATTCTTCTGTTGTAGATGCTAGCAGTCTAACTAATGATATATTTTTTCCTTCCATAGTGCCTTTGTGTTCACTGGGTGGTGTTCCTAAGATGCTTCTTACTTTCGATAGCACATTGCATTTCATCTTTTTATGGGGATTACAATATTCAAGTCCTGCTATCCTGTTTTGTATGGTTCCCCCAACTCCTAGTGTTCAAAGTGAGAGGTCTGTGGCTGCAACTGGATAGTGAATTACCATCTAACTGTTGTTCTCTAAGGAGACATACAAATAACTTAAATGTGAAAAAAGCTTTTTGTTTGATCTGTAACATTATATTGTAGGAAAGATGGGTGAGGAAAAGCAGAGGAAAGGATGGACACAAGCATCTGTTCCCTGAATAATCCAGGGGTTAAAGCAATCACCAAGTATATGAGAAAATTTGGTTCGGTTCTTCCCAGTAGCAGAACAGACCAGAATCTGTAGCTCCCACTTCTTATTCTCTCCAACATGCTAGAGGATATGTTGGAGTGAGGAAGGGCTCTTTTAATTATTTTTGGTGACTGTGTATTTTGTATAAATAGTAAAATACTCTTTATTTTGGTATTAGCATTCAGGTTTCATCTCTGAAGCAGGATTGAGGGCTTATTGTGACCTTGGCTGCTGACAGCTTGTTTTATGCAAAGGAAAAAGTGTCAGCAGTAGAAAATTCAACTACTCTATAGCTTAGCCATTAAGACTGTCACATAAAGATAGTGGGAGAGCTAGTTTGAATCTACTTCTGCCTCATTCCTGTATACCCATGACTTTTTAGCTTTGTAGTTAGGCTACTCTCTCAGGCAATGAACTGAACTTGTGTTGCTCATATCTTGGGTAAGCATTTTAAGCCTTAAGTTACTAACTAAAAGAGGGGGAGAAAGGGGAAGAAGGATGCAGGGAAAACCTACATTATTCCTGTTGCTGTTCTGTGAAGACAATCCTCCCCACTTCCCAAAAGCACCTTTCAGTCAAAAGTATTCAAGCATTTGAACAAGTATTTGCAAATAATAAATAGACTATTAAAAATGTGTTTTCCTGAATTCACTATTCCTTTTTTTTTAGTTGCTTAATTCTACATAGGCACAGTGAACACATTGTCCCCCTGGATGGGCACATGTGACTTTCCTGAGCACATTAAAGATTGTTAGCAGAGAAAACAGTCTTTAAAAAATAGCTCTACTAGAGAATGTAGTAAAAGCTCATTTGTGTCTTAGTATACAAGAGCCAAGAACAATGCAGTATGGCCAGAGATTTCAGGAGGTCTCCAGCACTTATAGCTGTAGTCCAAAGGAGCTAAGCATGTGAACCAGTCAGGTTAGTGTAAATACATAACAGAAATACAGGGATCCAATTTGATACATCTCTTGAGTTCCACATACTCTGAGACAGTCCTCCAGATTCAATTCCTCACAAGGGAAATTGCTACTAAAAGGTATTTATTCAAGAAGAATTACTACATCTTTTTCCCAAGTCCATTTGTCTTTTCTATGGACACAATGGAAAATTAAATTTTTTGAAAGGCTTTTAGTCAGAAAACTGACTCTCTCTTTTTTTTGCCAGCACTTGCATCTTGCAGAACTATTAATATAAGAATATTAGATATTAAAATTGAAGTTCATAAGGAAGATTTCAAAGTGGTACCTCTGGAACTAAACCAAATATTGGGCTGAATATTGTTATTGAAAATTAGACAATTATTTCTTGCCAGAAGAACACCATTCACCAGCAGTACCAGAAAATTCCCGGCGTATATGGCTAAAGCTTGACTGGCAAGGTTTAAACAAAAGTTCAGTAAGAAATCAAAACCCTTGCTAATGCCACGGAGATGCAAGGAAGCTGCCTTTTTCTACCTACATGTCATGTTATTTTTTAATGCAAAACAGAGACTGCCTTGGTTGAAGAGATAGGCCATGTTAGTCACACTGGTCACTTGCGTTAAGCCATGTAAGCAAAGATTTGGGTTCCCATTAATAATAATGTTCTTCCTTGGTTAAGAGGAGTCCCCAGACATGGCTGGTGGAACTGATACTTGACACTATCTTCTCCCTTGGTAACAAAAACCTTGTCCAGGGGAAGTTTCCTTTCTCATGAAAATATAGACTGAACAAACTGGCAAATGTGCCTGGTTGGGGCTGTTGACAGCAAAATCTTTGCCTGTTCAGGTAAGCCAGAGGGTTCGTGCTCTGGTTGCAGCAAAGTTCTGCATCAAGAGATGTTTCCTCACCAGCAGGTCAGGTCTGCGACCAGCTGGCTCGGTCTGCCCCAGCCTAGGCTCCTACTTCCTCAGCCGTGGCCCTGCGTGCCTGGCTGCTGCCGGGGGATGACGAACAGCTCGTGCGGGCCGTCGGCCGGCCGTCTGCATGCTGCCTGCGGAGCGGTCGTGCAGGGAGAAAGCAGATGGGGCCGGGAGCACGCCCGGGCTGTGGCTGCTCCAGGGGCGGCTCTGTCATTGGGGCATGGGCACTGACCCCCCCAGAGCAGCTCCTCTTCCCTGGGAGTTTGGGCTTGGAGGTGTGCCTCGGAGTAAGTCACGGCGGTCGAGATCCTGCTTGCAGTGATGGTGCTGCAAATCTGGAGAAGGACCAGTGCTGACATTGTCCCTTCAACTTGCCCCCTCCCGTTCAGGATGGAAAGAAGTGCAGGACCGCACTGCGAGCCACAGCTTGCAAGGTTCCTGCTTGATCCCAGGGCAACCTCACCGGCGAAACCAGGGAATGTATTTATCTTTGCTGCATAGATTACAAAGTATATTTAATTAATGTAATTCAGTTGATCACTGAACGTCCTTTTGCTTAAAAAGAGGACTAAAATGCGAAAGACTAAATGAAGCTGGCATGCCTCTGTCTCTATATATGCACAAACTGATTTGACTGTAGTAAATACGTAGCAAAAAAGATCAGAACGTGAATCCATTCAGTTTAACCAACAAAAACTCTTTCCTCAAAGGACTGTCAGAAAAGGATTCACTTGTATTTAATCTATTCATTTTGTGGGAGAAAGCTACATCTCTTATCCTCAAATTAAATTTATTTACCCACGCGTAAGGGAAAAAATGAGCCTGAGAGATGCCCTGAGATTTAAAATTCAGTAGATTTTGCTTCTGGTTCCATTAGATTCTTTCCTTCTTGAATTTCAAAGACTTTTAAGCAACTGAGTCATGCTACATAGGAAAATTACACAAACCAATCTGACTTTCAGAAGAATGATTGTTAAGGCTGAACCTTGGAAAAAGCAGTAAGAGGCCAGCTTAAAGTACTAGGCATATCTTATTGTCAGTCTTGTAACACTGAGCTATGTTCGGCTGTGATAGTCTACTTTTCTTGGCAGGTTTTCACATTGCATTCAGGAAAGCAAAGTTATTTTAGGCTGAACAACAGCAACAACTACTCATGTCCTTCAAACAACACATCCCATGTATCTTTATTGTCAACTAATCTGATTCGTGTATGTAAGTTATTACCCTGTCGGTTTATTGGAAAGGACCCAGTCATATATCCTCTTACTTCAGAGGAAAATTACAAGAGCCTGAAGAAAATTTGCACTGAGTACCAAGATGTGGCTGATACCAGAAAAATGGGAGCAGTTGGCAAATGAAAGCGGCACAGTCCCTTCCTTCCCATGCCAGCCCATCGGTGCTGCGACTTAGTTTATCCCAGTGGACTCCTGATGTCTGGGGGCCTTGGGTATTTGTTCTGGTTCCTTGCCTGTAATCCCACCTATGGAGTAAGATGTCGGATGGAGACTGGGGGCCAGCTAAACTTGATGCTGATCCTACCGCATTCTTCCCCAATCGCATGAGGAAAGTCCAGGGCAATGATAGAAATCTTCCCTCTCTTGGTATCAAGCAACATATTCCATCTTTGTCCCTGTGAAAGCCTAGTTGTACTGCCCTAGGAACACACTGGGAAAGAATTTTTTATATATATGTATATGTGTATGTATATATATATATATATGGGAGGCAAGTGCTGACAGTGACAGCAATTTTTTGACACCTGACTTCTGATAAATAGAATCAAGTTCTTGGTTCCACTTGCCGTCCAATATACAAACCCCATCCATGTGTGGTTGAAACGCACCAAAAAGGAGGAAATTGCACCCACTCAATAAAGGTCACAGAAAGGACCAGGGAGGTCTGCTCCTCCTGATTTTCTTGCCTGCCAGCACAAAGTGAAGTCATAATCTTTTAGCTTCGGCTTCCCATCTGTAGAAAAGGCCTATTTTCTTACTTATACAGAAGGCTTGGGAGAATAACCTTTTTAGAAGCAGTTGCACACTACAGCAAGAGTAGCCACAATAAGGAGGCAGCCCCCACTGGCAAAATCTTCAGGGGAGCCTGGAGTTGACTTTTAGCTGTATCCTACATTTTAGCATGCATTACGTAGACACATATACAATACTTGGCATATGTAGCACTTACAAGAAATACCAGGTTTTTAAAATAGTCAATTAACTGATTAAAAACCATATCTGTGTCCTTAGAAAGATAAAAATACACATTTCTGTTAAATAGTTAAAAAACCTACCTTTCTTCATAAAATTCTCCCTAGCAAATCTCTGACTTTATTCTGTCCCTTCTAAATATCTAAAATCTTTTTTGAGGAGCCGTCTGAATCCCAGTCTGTCCCAACAGACTAGCACACCCATGTTCAGTCAGCTCTAGCAGGGCTCTGAATCCATGGGGACAATGACAACACGATAGTCTTGTCATCTGGAATGTCCATTTAGCACCCATTTAGCATCTTATTTTTTCAAATATTTTATGTTTGGTCTTCACTGCTGTTTTCTTTAACCTAGATCCTGTAAAATCTGAAGGCAAAAATAGGTAGTTAAGTTTCACAGTGATCAAGGATTATCTGACTGACGGAACTGTGATATGTTAGAAAATATCTTATAGCCCCTAAACAGAAAAAAAAATTGATCACAGAACCTATGAAAACATTCTAACTCTTCTTTCAAAAAATGCTTAGCTCTTTTACATGTTATAAAAGTCAGTTTATCAGAGTTATAAATAGCAGTACAGCGCACTAAAAGTCAGATTAATGTATACCAATACAAAATGTATTCCATCAAGCAGTACAGTCATTCGTGTAGATAGCTTTTGTCAGTTTATTACTAACCTGATTGGATACTCAGGATACTTATAATGGATTTAGTTTGGTAATAATAAAGTATTGCTTATGCTAATGGTGCTATCCAGATTAATAGGTTTTAAATGGTTGGTGCTATTTTATTGTCTCTTCCTGAGTAATGAACTAGTCTATATATGCACTGTACCTTGAATGATGGAGACCAATAATTCAAGCCGTATCATTACAGTGGTATCAATATGGGACATCTGAAAGGTTTTTTCGTATACATTAAAAGGTAAAGTTGAAGTTTATGAAGGAGAAGTGCTCTCAATGTTTAATGTGTGCAATAGAAACTGTAAATAGCTGACAGAACACTAGGAAATTGGTACTGTTTGAGTGCCTCACCACTCTTCACTCAAACCATCTGTCAGGCACTTACTTCTTCAGGAAAAAAAAAAATCCACAATTTTTAGAAATGTTTGCTCTGAAAATGCAAATTAATTTTTTTCTATTTATTTCCAGTCACGTAGATGGATCTGTTTCTTACACCATGTCTGCACAAAGATATGGTGCTTATTTAACTACTTCAGAAAAAGATTGTGAAGGCTCAGGCAGCCCATGCAAGATAAGTTTGAAATCTCTGTTTAGCTTTGCTAAACGAGAAGGAGTGGAGTGGGTGAGGACACACAGAGTGCAGTTTGGAGGTGTCTTCAGCTTGCGTCCAGTTCAGTTGCAGATCCTGGAAAAGCCAGTTTTGCTCTCGCCTCTCCTGCTCACGTCCTCCAGCCCCCATTGAAAGTTCACTGCAGAGCCCCAGCTCAGCAAGCTGCTCAAATATATGCCTAAATTGAGGCACGCAGACAATCAGTAAGAAAATACTGAAACATATGCTTTAACTTAAAACACATTATTAAGTGCTTCCTGAATTGAGATGATTTCCTTCTCAGAATTTCTTCTCTTCCTATCCAGCATAATTTTATTTTTTCACTCCCTCCAACATGCATTTCATTTCCCTCTTTGCATATTGCTAGCGATCCCTCGACTTTCCAATTGCATATCTTTTCATTCTCGTAGGCCACTTCTGTCTTAATGAGCAACACAGGGCCAGGGCATGCTTTTAGCCCTCTGCGTGCAATCATGTACGTTGTTCGGCAGTGAACGCGTTTCCTGGCAGGGTTTGTGCCAAATAGCAGCCTGCCAGATACACCTGAGCACAGCCGGGGGAATAGCATGGGCTCAGGGCTGTTCCTGCCGGGTACTGCGTGTGATACCGCTCTATTTTGGGAAGGCATTAAAGGTGCAAGTTCCTCAGGGACAGAGAATGGGCCCTAGCCCGGTCCATGGGCTAGCGTAGCTATAGCTTTGTTGTCTTCTGCGTTGTACGAGTTTGGTTGAAAAGTAGTAAGGACCAAATTAAAAAGTCCAAATATCTTTAAATGAAATTTGGGTTGAGATTTCCATACCAGCCTGTTCTGGCATCAGAACTTATGGTATGGAGGGAAAATCTACTTCTGCACCATTTCTAACTGCTGCACTGTCTCCTGTGGCCTTGGAGAGGTAGATAGGGGAAATAAAAAGCTTGTAAGTGCTACGCTGTAAGTCAGCTAGTCAGTCCAAGGCAGCATAACTAAAGATCCCAAACAGTAGACAAGTTTAGGTCACCAGCTACCTGATTTGTTGGCCCGACTATTTCTTTAATCAGAAGAAGGTTTTACTCGTGATTGCACTAACAGCACTTCACTGAAGCCAAACTTGAAACTTTCTGTTTTCTCAGGACTTAGACGTTTTGCTATGCTTTCCACAAATGTTCTTCTTCAGTTGTGGTAGCTTGAATGGCACAGAGTATGCAGGCAATAACTTGTTATATTCAACTAAATAGCTAATGCCTGTGCAGCCTCTGAAGTCCTGTTGGGATGATGCTGGAGGACTAGTCCTGATGGGGACTAGCAAATCTGTCAGGCTGGTTTACTGTCAACACAGCCACCTATTTTGAACTGTGTATTATCTCCTCTAATAGACTATTCTACTCCTGTTTCCTTTAATTTATCTGAAGCTATATCTGACCTCACGGATTCAGCAATTTTTCCCCCCTCAATGTCTCCCACTTTCTTACTATATCTGGCTGATCGAATATTTTTTACATTTCATTCTTTTGACCAAAATCCACATTAATTGACACTTCAGGAACCTCTGTTGCCTACAGTCATGAACTGTCTTTAGCCAGTTTTCTTGCTCTGAAACCAAAGATGCAGTTTTGATTTTTTGAAAGAAAAGCATTTCACCTAAACTATTTAACAGACCTTTACACCCACCTGCGTCAGAGAAAATAAGACAAAAAGATGGCCTTTAATTTATTATATGGCTATCAGTGAGTATTCTGTGCCCATTGCTCACAGCACACAGGGTTAGCTGCTGCCAACTACTTTCTCTAGTTTCAGAAATTTCTGGATTGTTGAACTGTAATTAGTTTAAATGAAGATGCCACAGACTTTCATTTGCTCTTTTAGTCATTTCTACAGTTCAGGGTCCTTAAGCCAGGAACGTGGATGGCCATGCTGTAAGCCCAGGAATGAATCTCTGCTTATACATGTTGGTATCCACTAATTGACTTTCCCCAGCTGAACAGGCTTCTTGCTAGTTCCTTAACAAAATCCTGTTGCTACACTGGCAATTACAATTTTTACCTTTAAGGTGAAAATGCTTTTTAAAGAGTCTGTCAATGTCCTCATTGACCAAAAAGACAGTCTGACACCTTTTTTTTTCTTTTCCCGTCTCCAGTGATTCCTTATTATTATACTGAGACCGCAACTAAAATTGTTAACAAACAACATCCAATGAATGCAACCTGTTCGAAATCAGTACTGTCCACCCAAGTGAAAAACCAAATAGTTCTCAAAAAGTAAGAAAACCATGTACATGCATGCTAATAGTCACTGGAGATGGGAAAGGGTTTGTATTAGTGTACTGATTTGGGCCAAATCGTACTTGTCCTCCTAGAGGAGTGTAAGAAATGTCACTATCTATGAGAAAGGACGGAGGGCACAGGGTTGTAAAGTCTAGGACACTTAAGCATTTTTTTAACTTTAAGACCAAGAGAACATCACTGAAATCACTAGGTTTATTCCTGCACTTAACAGTAAGTATATCTTTACGTACCAGCTTGACTTCAGACTTTACTGTACGGTACTGACTCTATGCAATTTTATCCAGCTCCCATTGATGTAAGAATTATTGTGCAGTCCTTAGTGGGTCTTAAGTGATATTAAATAATCCATTAGAGAAATGTTGTTTCCATTACAGTTTACAATTTTAACATTTAAAGACTATCATTAAAATATGTAGGTTTATAACATACTTTGTTCGTATGTGTAGCAGATTGCTACTTACTGGCAACTGGTCATGTATTAATTTTTCAGAAACATGTTTCCTGAATATGACTAATGACTCACATCCCTTTCACATCTTTTTCTTACAGATGAATGGTATATGGATTCTGAAATGCAAAACATATGCTGAACACCTAATTGGGCTGACAATTGCTCAAAAATATTAGAAGTTCAAAAAATCAGTTAATACAAAGTTTGCTGTCTGGGTGTTTCACATTTATAAACTTGTGGTATTCAGAAAGTAGAGTTTATATTGATCTTTTAACTATTAGAATTGGTTACATCATGACAAAGCAGTATCTTGCTGGAGATCTTTTAATGTATTTCTGTTTTTGAAGTAGAAAATATAACATGTTCTGCAATGTCTCTTTCATTATGAAGAAGAAAAACAGTGCAAGGATGAAATGAAATTTTCACTGAATGCTTCTCCATATAATCTTTGGAACTGAAAATCATGAAAAAGACCCAAAGGAGTCACATGTTTGCAGAAAAAGAGGCTAATTGTGACTGAAAAAAACCCTCATAAATTGGTAGGAAGGTAAGAGCTGCCACTGCTGCAGCCAGATGAAAGCTCCGTGTAATTTATTGTCCTCAAAGTGTGGCCAGTTACATCGCTTAGGGAAAGAATTTCCTCGTTTTGTCTCCTATATCTTTTCTGTGATACACCCTCTTCTGCCAGTCAGCAAGTGGTTTAAGGACTGATCCCCTGAGCATCTGTGTGCATATGGGCGGTTGTTTTAATAGCCCGTAATGGACTATCTCACAGCTAATGAGGCGAATCTTGTTTTGAAGACATTCATACTATGGTACCCCACTGCATTCTTCTGCCCCAGGTCCATAGTTTAACCGTGTGCTGTGTCAATAAGTGGTTCTTTTTGCTGTTTTAAACCTGCTATCTGGTAGTTTTCTTGGAGGCGGGGGGGGAGGGCACCTTGTGTGGTTTTAGATTTTGAGAATATCAGTGAGTGTTCACTTCTAGCTCATCCTCTCCTCATGATTAATAGTTTAATAGATACTACCAAAGGGATGGCCACCCTTCGTAATCCACAAAACCCTTCCTCCACTTGAGAGCCCCGGCATCTGGCATGCCTGCCTTGGGAGTTGCGTGGCGGGGAGCTCAAGGAGCGATTCACAGCTAGGAAAAACAACCAGCTCCCGAAGCGCTGCCACTGCGGCAGCCATCACGGGCTCGTGCCCTGCCTGCCCAAAGATTTAGCCCATGGAGCAGTCCCACTGAGAGCACAGCGGGCAGAAAATGACCAGAATTGCATTTGGTATGGGCCACCCTAGATTTCTATGGCTCGATAGCCTTTTTATCCCTTTCATTTCTGCATAACTCCCAAGAATTGCTCTGTCCTCTTGGCCAGCTCTGAACACTGAGCTGATAGTTTTGCAGAACTGCTCACAGTGACTTCCAGACCTTTTTCTGCTTGGTGATAACTAGTGTAGACCCTGTGACTGTGATGATGAGTTTAGAGTTAGATCTCTATCTGTTTTGTGCTTGCTGCCAATGAATTTTATTTATTTCCCTTCTATCTCCTGCATATGTGAAACCTTGAATGGTACAGTTTCAGGTGTTACAGAGATTTTAATGTCCTGCATGACAGGTTGGTTAAGACTGTGACGAAACTGGTAGAAACATGTCAAACTTTTATTATACACATTTTCAAACTGTAAATACATTAAGATGTTTATTCTAAAACATATTATTTTGTTTCTTTACTTTCCAGCTGAAGTTTTGATGAAATTCTTCATGAGAATTTCTGAGAATGACATTTCTTAGGAACAAATGAGTCCAATACAGGAGCGTGATAAGCTTTGAAGATATATATCATCTGTTAATTTCAGCGAATCAGAATTTTAGATGTTTTGATTATCTGCTGTAATGTACATGAGCAGAGTTTAAATCACTGACTCTGAAATGAAAGGCTCCGATAAGCCTCAGAACTGAAAGCTTTTCAGTTACCTAGTTCCACAGATTTTAATGAAAGCAATTGGTCTTGTTAAAATATTTATTCATGATCCACTATTACAGCAGTTGAAAAAACATCAACATCTCTTTCAATTTTTTTGATAGCAAAAATGATTTATTACTATGCATGAATAACTCAGTGGCATGAGACACAGGTAATGAAAGGACACTCTCTAGGTGTGTCAAGCAAGTTATGACAACAACTGTGTAAAGTTTCCTTTGAGCTTGTTCAACTGAATAATTAGCTGAAGAAAGTGCACTATCAAAGGCAGCTACTGTCTGGCAGTAAAGGAAGTTGTTCACTCATTTGTTAAAAAAGCCTAACTAATACCTAAACTGCAAGTATTGTGTGTGTCAGTATTGCCAACACATCTATGTGTTGTACTGGTTATCCCCAAATTTAATCTTTTCTTACAGTTACAGAGATAATCCTTGATATCTATCCCACTTGCGGCAGAAGTGGCGATGTAGGAGTAACACTTATACTTACTTTCAGACAGAGGATTTATTTTTATCTCCAGTTATGCTGCTTACACGTGAATTAGGTGGAACTAGGCTGGATTGCATTTGCTTATGTCCACCTTCATGACCTTGCGATTGCTGAGCTTACAAACTTTTGTAAACCAAAGACTAATTCCGTATTCAAATCAGTAGTGTGAAGGCCTGGAAGGTTCAGGAATGGGAAGGAGCTTAAGAAAGCCCAAGACCTATAGAAAGTGGCTGAGGCCCTTCAGTAGGTGGCACACTTCCCTCTGGATCTGTTGCGAAGGGAGGTATTTGCAGGATGCTCGGGGCTCTGGCCTGCGGGAAGATTCCTGGGATGCAAAACCAGGAGGGCAACCAATGTGGTTAGGAAGGTTCCCATGGCGTGTGCCAGAAGAGTAAAGGAGATAGGATAATATGGGCAAATTCTAGGTAGCTGCAACTTAGTTAATGTCATTTTTCTAATCCAAAGTGCCCTCTGCCATTTTGAGATGCTGAGATATTCTCCTTTACTGTGTTTTCAAGTTATCACCACTCGCTACTAAGAGTGGTCTGCCCCTCTGTCTCTCTCCAGCCCATACATGACATTCTGTACACATGAAGCACTTGAGGTTTCTTTGAACTGGAAGATGATGCAAAATTGTAACTTGCCTATTTGAGAAGAATGCTAAACGAAAGGCTATCAGGTCTAATAGGAATATAAATAGGTAAGCTTTTACAAAATTAAGTCACTTAATTGTTCAGGTTATATATAACTCAAAAATTGCTAAATCACGCCATGTCTTTGGCAGGCTCTTACTTCAGGTCTTCCTAGAAAAAGTGGGGCAAGGAGGGGGAGAGAACCGAGTACAGTATACAAAGTGCATGGGAGCTATTACTTTTTATTTAAAGAGAAATAACCAGTGCCTGATAACATGGCCCACTCGTCAGCAAGGCAAAATATTTTCTCAAAATGCCTAAAAGTAAGGGCCTTTCAAAAACTTAATTGGGTTGTGATATTATACAGGATGATCAAAGAGAATCTGGTTATAGCACTTACAGGGTTCATTTATCTCACATGAGAAGTGCACATAATCACTTCACTGAGTTTCTGGTCAGCATTGTAGATTTTCCTATTCAGCTTGCTAATTAGCTGTGAAAAAATGGAAATGAGTAAAAATAGTCAAATTTTATTTTAAAATCTGTTTCCAGAATTCATGAGCTTTAAAAAATGTTCCCATGAAAGGGCATAATTTCAGAAAATTCTGCCTTTTTCATTTTTTCCCCCCTTCCAAGGTCAAGTGATGACATGTTATTATCAAGCTGTTGATACACACAGCATGTTAGTTCTGCATCTGGAAATACTTTATGTGGAGAAAATCACTTTTTTTTTGAGAGAGAGAGAAGGCTCGATATAGCAGAAAAATATTTTTCCTTCAGGAAATAGAGCCATTTGTTCATTACTAGGCAAATAGTACTCCCCTTCCTTTGGGCCCTCCGCCAGGGTTATTTACACACAGGCTTGTTCAAGCTAACCACCTTGGCTTCTTGCTCCTTCACACCATTTGATACTGTAGGAGCTTGAAGCTGTTGCGGATAAAGAAGTGCTTCACTGTGACTCCTTTGTGTTCTGTGGAGGAGTCATGGGCACACTCCCCTATGAAGAAAGATTACCCTTGTTTACATAGGAGAGTAGACAAACAAGATACAGCAGCCCAGATTCAAGGAACGCATAGGGAGAGGTGCTGGGAGGGTGAATTGGCAATGCCTTTTCCTCTTTTCTTATACGGGAAGACGGCACTTGAGCAAAATGAAAGCAATGCGTACAAATGGGAAAGTGGAATGCTGTGGCTGGAAATATGGTTTATGGTATTAAATGACTGATATGTGCAACTCATAGCTGCTAGTTATCTCTGAGAAGAAGAGCTTGAGATGGTCAGTAGGAGGTAGGTATCTCTCAAAATAAAAATCTCCTCAGTTATCCGAATTAATCCTGCTCTGCAAGCTGATTTTGTGAGGCGTTTGGCATCCAAAGTAAAGCAGGAGACAACTGCAGCCCTTTCAGGACTCTCGACAAGTCTTCCGATCTAGCTCGGTCTCCCTTCTCACTCTCCTTCCCAGCCTCAAAACTGCTGGGGGTGCCCCCTCAGGCTCTCCAGGAGTCCCTGAGGAGGGGCCAGTGGCAGGGCCCTCACCCTTGCCAGCTGTTCGTTGCCCCAGCATCCAGCTCAGGGCCCTTCTCTCACTCATGAGGGGAGGAAGATCAGATCCTCCAGAGTCCTTTCTCCATACGGAAGAGGGAGTATATCCCCCTGCCAGCATCGGAAAGCCCGCAGTTTTACTGGTAGACGTAAGGAGCACTGAGTGTAACTAGGGAGGTGGAAAAGGCAGTGGTGGGAAGGGGCAAGGACAGCGAGAGACATCGCAGTCCAGGCAGTCGGAAAAAAGAGTGAAGGCAAAGGGAAGGAAGCTCCTACACAAATAAGCACGATGCATTTTAAACAGCATTGATAGGAAACTATTAGTATTTGTTTATTTATGAGGAAGGCCATTCCCAGACAGTTTCCCATAGATTTTGTCACTTAATCAAACCTTAAGAAAGAGGATGCTAAGCAGCGAAATAACGCCACCAACACTAATTTTAATTTGCGCTCCTGCCCTCTGAGACTTTCAGAGCTTTGGATACATTTGGTCCATTTTGCTTTACACTACTCACGCTGAAATCGATAGGTAGTATCATCCCCTTTATATAAAGGAATTGTCTCTTTTGGTGCGGCTGTATCTGTAACAACTTTGTGAAGAAACAGGTAAGAGCTTGTGGGTACAGGCTTAGGGACCAGGTAATTTTTCCCAAAGTAAGAAAGGATAAATCGCTTTGAAATTGTTAGCTATTTTAGGAATGCTTATCTAACATTTCAACTGTACTATTACAGAAAAATTATGTAATGCTTTCTATTATCTACTTTGGGAGCAGCACAGTTTGCAAAACCAATGGATTCTGTACGTTCTGAGATCAAACCAAGTTTTCAAAATAATTTATAGTGTTTAATAAACTGTGAACATCATTGCTGAATATTGTCATTCTGTATTGCACTTGCTGCTAGCGGCAGCTGTGATGGCCAAGGTGCTTTCCAAGCAGCAAGACTGACTTCTTTTCTGATGAATCTGTAAAATCAGTACTTGAGCAACAGCTGTAAATCTCACACCTGAAAGCTCCCTTAGTTTCTTTCTCAGTTTAGTTAGAGTGATGGTTTTATTAAAAGCTGGATGTAAATGTAAAAAAAAAAAAATCTAGAGGGAAATGATAGGACCGTGTGATGCAAGGATATCATTATTAAGTTATGTTGTTGTCACAAGTAGGCGAGAGAAAGTGACTCAGATGCCTGCTGCCTCTCTGGAGTTACTGGCGGGAGTTTGTGTGGAAAACTGCCCCGGCATGCCAGCTGCAGTTGCCCTGCGGGACAGCGCTCCTGCCTCCTGCTCCCTGTGGGAGGGGAAAGGGGCATCGTTTGGGGCCGAAGCGATGTTTGCACTCAGTTACAGCCGTTCCCCTACGATGTGGCACGAAGGGGGAGTGGGCTGAAGGAACCACACAAAGACCTCCTTGCCGCTTTGGCTGGGCGACCTGCTCCAAGCTAGGGGCTCTTGCAGCTGCAAGTTGTACAGCCTGTCAAAACCTGCCCCGGGGCTTGAGCCAAACAAATTGTGTACGACGGTCGAGGTCTCTGAGCACGTGTGTAGCCTCAGCCTCTTCCCTGGGACCACCGAGGTGCCCAAGAGTTGGAACTCCAGCATGTACCTTGTGGAGCCACAGAGAAGGAAATGGCTGTGGCTCAGATGCTGCGATACCGAGAGAATGTGGGAAAGGACACAAAGTAAAACTTGAGATAACCAACATAATTGGAAAAAGACCCTTATTTCGAAAAGCGTTACAGAGAGAACAATTTTACTCTGCTTTGAGAATAATTGTCAACAAACACTTCATTTAAAATTGTCTTGAACATTGAACCTTGTTGCAGTAGCTTCTGTCTCTGTGACAATAAAAATGAACTTCTAAAGTCTTGCGAGAGGCAGAAGAGAAGCAGACAGCGCTGGGCATACAGCAAGAGGTCGAACGTGCTGGTCCGGGGTCTGCAGCTTCCCAGAGGGGAAGGTACTGGCAGCCGTCATTTGGGGGCAGAGGTAAACGCAGTTGCTGTGGAAAGCGGCAGGATGGGAAAACCTCAATTTAAAACAAATCCTAAGCACTCATGTCTCCCATTGAATTATTCTGACATGACATCAAATAAAGATCACAGGCCCAAGGTCAATATGTTTACTCAGACAGAATAATTTCAGTCAAACAGTTCTCAGTGTCAGGAATGACATTATCGCTTACACCGAAAACCAGGAAAACAAAGACAGACATGCTCACAGACTTAACAAGGAGCACGCCAATCTGTGTTAGCTGTGGTTCAGTCCTCTTTGTGTTGAACGTGCTGGCGGGGGCAAGCCTTTTATGTAACAGAAGCGATCGGTTATCGTAAAATTACGATCACGCGAGACGCTTGTGCCCGTATCACTTGAGGCGAGTCCCAGGAAATCCTGCGACTCTCCTGCACCTCCTGCATGGAGCACAGTGGAGCCTTGTGAACCTGGCTGAGAGGCCACCCAAGTCAAGAGAGGCCAAGGGCCGTATTGGGATGACAGGATATTTATTAATAGATGCTGCGCCCCTGCGCTGCCAGCCCCAAGCACTGAGCTCTTGCTAGCCCCTAAAAGCTGCAGGAACGACTTAAAATTCTTGACTACTAAAATGGTGAAATGGTCGTTTTATTTGCTCTGGCATCTGCCGTAGGAACTGCAGCTTTCAGGATTTACGCGTACACGCTCTTTTTCACCCACGAGGCTGAGATTTTTTTTCTCGGTACGAGTCGAGGCAACAATCTCAGGTGCTAGCGCGACTTCCGATGTCACGGCGGGAGCGCTGCGAGTTGGCATCGCTTCCAGTCACCTTCCGGTAGGCTTCGAACTCGGCTTGCCCAAAGGAACATTATTTCTGCTCTGCAAAAATTAAATGAAGACCCGCTTTCAAAATCCCAGCCCGCCCCTGCGCCAGAGCGAAGCCAAACCGGGCGAAGGCAGGGACGGGCCCCCCGCGCCGCCCAAGCGAGGGAACCGGCCGGCCCAACCTTCCGAGCAGCCACCGCAAACCTCAGGCGGCCAAACGCCGCTCCCCGGGGCCTCGCTCGGGCTTCGCGAACCCAAAGCCGCTGCTGGCAGCCGCAGCCCAGGCGGCTGCCGGTGCGGGGCATGGGCCGGCTCCCGGTTCGGCCACGGCTCCCACAGCCGGCGCTGGGTTCGCAGCGGCGGGAGAGCGGTGGGATGCTGCCGGGAAGCGCAAGCACGGCCCGGCCCGGCCTGGCGGCCATTCCCGCCGCGGCCCCCCTGCCCCGCGCGGGCCGGCTCCGGGGCCGGCGGGGGGCGGTGGCTGCCGCGGGAGGCGGTAGCCAGGCCCCGCCCCTTGCCCCGCCCCCGGCCCCGCCCCTCCGCCGCCGGACGTCGCGGGCGCTCATTGGCTGCGGGCGGCCCCGTGAGCGGCGGCAGCGGCGGCGGCGGGGGGAGGTGGGGGCGCGAGCCCCGGGCGGCCGTTAGCCGGCGTGAGGCGGCGGCGCCGGCGGGGTCCCGCGGCCTCGGTCACCGCCGGCTCCGTCCGTCCGTCCATCTGTCCGTCCTCCCGGTGGCCCGGGCCGCTGCGGGGGAAGGCGCTTCGCCGCGGCGCTGGCGGCGAGAGAGGCTGTTCAAATAAACGCGTGTCTCTGCGGCAGAGCCCGGGGCGGCTGGAGCGCCTTCGGCGGTGCCTGCCGCGGGCGGGCTCCCTGCCCTGCGGGCGGGCGGCGGGCCCCGCCGCGCCGCGGTGCTCTGCGGCCGCCGCTAAAGGGCCGTGTAGCGGGCGGCGAGCGGGGGTCGGGGCGGCCGCCCGCCCGCCCAGCGGGCAGAGCCGTGCCCGGCTTCGGGGGCGCCGGGCGGGCGGGCCCGCAGGTTGCGGAGCCGGGGGCGGCGGCCGGCACGGGGAGTCCCGGTGTTGTATTGTTCTTCCCCGACAGATAAGGCGATCGTGACCAGGCAAGGGGGGGGAGGGGGGCGGGGGAGGAGAGCGAGGAAGGGGGGGGCGGGCAGGAGGATCCCGCGTCCTCGGAGGAAATTCTCAGGCCGGCGGGGCTCGGGGACCGGCCCTCCTGGGAGTTCCCTCGGCGGGGAGGGGGAGGGGGCGCGGCGGTCTCCGCCGGCGGGGAGAGGCCGCGGCTTCGCCCTCGGAAGCCCTGCCTCCTCCCTCCCTCCCTCCCCCCTCCCCGCCCGCCCGGCGCACCTCTCCCCTCGCCGCCTCCCCGCCGCCTCGCACACACACACGGGCGCGCACGGGCGGGCAGCGCCCATCACCCCGCGGCCGGGCGCTGCCGGTCGCGCCCCGCTCGCTCCCCCGCCGGCGCGCGCGGGGGGACCCGGTGACGTCACGGGCGGCGGCGCGCTCCCCGCGCTCGCTCCGCGCTCGCCGCCCCGTAACTTCTGTGTTCTGGGAAGTGGTGCCAGGAATAGCCCGGCGGAGCCGCCTGCAGCGCCGCGCGCTCCCTCCCGCCTCGGCCAGGGCGGGCTGCGGCGCCCGGGCCGCCGCCTCCCCCCCCCTCCCCCCCGCCCGCCCCGTGCAACACCGGCCCCTCCGCCACTGTCAGGGTGATGATGGTGATGAGCCTTCCCAAAAAGAGGGAGAGAAGTGACCTGCCTTAAGATAAATGCGTGAAACGGGCGCCCCGCGGCCGCTGGAATATCTCTGTCTGTCTTTATATATCGAGAAGCACCGCGCGCCACCTCACTCCAGGCGAGCCCTTAGCAAAGGAGCAACAAGAGCGCCCGGCGGGATCGGCAGCGGCAGCAACAACAACAACAAGGGCACCGGGAGGGCTCCCCTCCTGCCTCCTCGCTGACTTTCCAGGTGAGCAGCAGCGGCTGCTGCGGGCGGCCCCCCCCCCCCTCCCCCCTTCCTCCCCGCCCGCCGCTCTGCCCCGCCGCTCGCCCCCTGTCACCGGCAGCAGCTGACAGCCGCGCCGAGCCGCCGGCGGGGGGCGGCTGCCGGCGGCGGGGGGCTCTCCCCCGGCGGGGCTCGGGTGCGGGGCGCCGCGGGGCTGCGTTTGGGGCCGCGGCGGAGAGGGCGCTTGCCGAGCCGGGGGGGGGGGGGGGTGTGGGGGGGTGTCTGGCGCCGGCGCTTTCCAAGTGCCGCCCCAGCAACTGGCGGCGCGGCCGCCCCCCGGCCCGGGGGCCGCAGGGGTGAACGGAGGGCAGGCGGCGGGGGCGGGAAGCCGGCGGGGCCGTAGGACCGCCGGAGCGGTAAGGCACCTCCGTGGCGGCGGCTGCGGGCGCTGGCGGTCCCCGGCAGCGTCCCCGGGGCACTAGGGCCGGCGGCCCTTCCCCCGGCTCGGCGCCCCGCTGGGCCGGCGCAGGAGGGGGCCGGGGCCGGGGCCGGGCCTCGGCCGGTGACACGCCGTTAGGAAATGCGGGGAATACCCAGCTTGTAAGCGTATGCAGATGAGGAGCAGGCTGCCTTGCGTAATCCCCGCCTGTGGCGGGGCATGGGCATGGTCACCGCCGGGGAGAGGCGCCCGCGGGGGGGCCGCCCCGACGGGGCTCTCTCGGCGGCCTCCGGCGCCCTGCGGGGGGGCCGCCCTGCGGCGGGGGCGCCCGGGGCCACCCGGCGCGGCGGCGGGGGCGGGCGGGGGGCTGGGGGTGGGCCCGGCCGCCGGCCCGTCCCCGCGGGGGTCGGCGGGCAGAGGGGGTGCGCGCCCGCGCGGGGGGACCCGCCGCCGTGCCGGGGGTGCGTCCGCGGGTGCGCGCCGCGCCGCGGTGACTGTTCCCTGAAGTGGGTGGGAGGCTGGCCCGTTCCGGGAATGTTCCATGACGTGTAAACGCCACAGGAAGGGGGTTAACGAGGGGCTCGGCCGGGGCCGCCGCCGCCGGGGCCCTGCTTCCTCCCCCCCCGCCCGCCGGCGGGGCTGCGGCGGGGGCGGGCGGCGCGGGGGCGACCGGGGGCACGGCCCCTTATGTAACGCGGGGCGCGTGTGGGGCCGGCGGGGATTATGTAAGCGGCACATCCGCGCCTGTCGCGCACGCTACCTCAGGCCGGCACCGCGCCGCGCGGCGGCGGGCGGGGACGCCGCGGGCTGCCTCTGCGCGTCCCCGCCGGTGCGGGGGGGGGGGGAAGCCCCGGTTCATCCCGGGTGATGGCCCGCACCGCCCCGGCCTCCCCGCCGGCGGCTGTCGCGGCCTTCCCCGCGGCGAGGGGGAGCCCGGGGGGGGGGGGAGGGGGGAGTGGGGCGACGGCGGCTCCGCTCCAGGTGTTGCCCCGGAGAGCGCCGAGCCGCGGGCGGGGAAGCCGGGGGGAGGCCCCGCCGCCTCGGCCCGCCCGGCCCGGGCTCTCGGCCGGCCGCCGGCGAGCCCGCCTTGTCTCCGCGGGCAGGCGGCCGGGGCTCGCCCCAGGACAACGATAAAAGTCCTCCGAGCTTAATTTCCCAGAAAGAGAGGTCTCTGTTTTTCTTATTAGTTGGCAGCAATGGTCAAGCGTTATTTTGAGGTGGCTTCCCCCCCCCCCCCCCCCTTCGTATGGCAATTGCAGAAATTAAACTTCTACTCAAACATTAAAGGTTTTTTTTGATTACAATAATTCTTAAATATCCTTTTAAATTAAACTAACAGAAGTACTAATGAGTCTCAGCAGAAATATTTTGCTAAATAATTTCCCTTCTCTCATTTTAAAATGAAGTCGACTTTAATATAAAGCCTGTCTGGGTTTGTACGTTATTAAATAATATAGAAAGCATTTTATGCCTACCTAGTCAAGGGTGTTACACCCCTCCTCCGCCCCCCCCGTAAGTCTGTACTGTAAATTACTATGAAGGCAGTAAATCAAGTGGTCGGGGCGGCAAAAGCAAACCATTAATCGATAGGTCTGTGTTTATTGCTCGGAGCTGTGCATGCAGACGGTGCCTTCTGTCCCATCTTTGTGCAGCTCCTAGCACAAGGGGGCTCCGGTCATCATTAGCAGTTCTGGGGACACCGAGTAATTACAGTAATTACTAAATTGAAAGAACTGCTGGTCTAACAAGGTGCAGATTCAGTGGGCCCAGTTTTTAAATTCTGTTGTTGTTGTGAATCAGCACTGACTACCGGAGGAATTTGAGCCTCGGGTTATGAGGGCGCAGGGCAGAATCCTCAGTATTTTGATAGTGAAAATGATACGCAGACATGCTAAAAAAAGTGCATCTGTTTTTAAAGATAGGAGAGTCTCTGCCCATTAGGTTTGCAGCATGTGGACATATTTAGATAGATGCACTGTAACCAGAAGGGGGTTATATTTATTTACAGTTAGATGTTAAATCTTTCCTTATCCTTCCAGTCAGGAGATACTTCTGAAACTTCACGTATGAATTATCTGAAACTGTCCTCATGCTTTTTTTTTTTTTTCCGCTTTGCCTCATTTTTCCAAAAAAATCGTTAGTGTTGTAGACTAGGCTGAGAGGGCTTTTCTTTCATGTGAGTTTTAAAAAGTCACTGCTGTCATCTGTAAATACGTGTAAGGTTACTGCGGTCGTCAGCTGTGCAAAGGCAGCAGTGGTATGGTTCAAATTCAGGGTGTCATTACTTTTGTTGATAGAACGATCCAAATTTTTAATGTTTTATAGGCTATTGTGTTGACATTATTTTCCAGTGGCTATTTGGCGTAGCAGGCGTATACATCCTGGCTGAGGTGGCATGTTAAAACACCACTGCTATGGATAGGAGTAAAATTGAAGGAGCACTTGTCCCAAAGCACAAACTTAGAGGACTTTTAATTGTGTATCTAAGTCCATTTGTGTGGCAACAGTGCAGAACGCTTCTTTACAAAGGCAGATTTTTACATTCTCAAGTGACTAGATTGCCTCATATGTGAGATCTGTTTACAAACCTTCTTGTTACTATGAAGACAAAACAGAGAGCCATATGCATTCATGTGGTCCTTGCTGAATAATGGTACATGTGTCTGCCTGCGCGTTTGGCAGTATATCATGTTTAGTTTATGTGGTGGCACCCTACAAGGCCATTCTTTTTTGACTTTTAACTATTGCTAATACCATTGGCTGGACTCAGTTATACAAGTAAACTGATGACACTGGTCCACATGTTTGCAACTAAGCTTGGAGTTTTTTAAAGCAGGACACTTATTGTTGAGCATTTTGCCAAACGTCTTTGTTTGTTCATTTATTTAGGTGCTTCTTTTTAAAAGAACTAAGGTGAATTGGGTTTAAACAAAAGTGAAAGTAATGAGTACCATTTCGCATGTCCCTCTCCCCATCGTTTTTGAGTCATCGGCGGGGCAGTTACCGTTACTACTTTTGAAATTTAACCATATTGGGTAAGGTAATGGGAATATAGGAGCTGTGTGTCTGGCAGAAGTAGTTTACTTAGCAAAGTACTGCAAGACTTACCCATCAAAGAGAAAAATGCTTGCTATTTAAGAGTTTTACTGTAGAGTATACAAGTCACAGTTATGTGACTTGTATTATGAAATATGGCAAGCTATCTTCCAAATTTGAATATGGTGTAAGTAGAGCTCAGTGAGTACTACTTCCACGTAGTTCTCACTTGATTCTGTATAAGAATTCCAGGTAGATTGCCAGAGCTGAGAACTAGCTTTCTCTGCCCATCTCAGGTCCTAACATAAATCAGGCCTAGCAAAAGTTGGCTCTTCATGTCTGTGGCCTTCACGCAGGGTAAAGAGAGGAAAATGTTTTATCCATCTTACCTCAATCATTGAGAAGAGGTGAACCTGACAGTGCGTGGTTTTAAATTATTGGTCCTCCTCGCAGGAGGAATACATAATTATTATTAGATCTGATGGGTTAAAGTCTTCAGTAAGAGTTAATTGCAAATACTCCTGGGAGCTCCACAGAAGTGTTGAGTGCAGAGGCTGCATACCTTCGTTATTTGAAGAAGGTCCGATAAGTTATGAGGAAACTGCTTTAAACATTCTTTTATTTAAAGAGGCAGATTATTTTTTCTTAACGGATTTCTTAAACAGCATCTCTGAAGTAGTATGGTACAGATTAAAATAACTATTTTTTAAGTTATTTGGTTTTCTCCTGTAATTTAACTGTGTTTTTTTTTCCTTCAGTAACAGAAACTATCTAGCAGTTCCCGAAGAAGTGAAGAAACAGCAAGGGAAAACCTAAGCTAGATGGAAAATGGAGAATAGTATTTTTCATGTGTTTCAATCAGTAATTTTGGATGCTACGTTTAATTAAAGTAGCACAGAATTATCACACAAGAAAAAAGGTTTCAAGCTGGCTGTACCGTTTTACTAGGAAATAGCAGCTTTGTACAGTTTTGTTTCTCTCTTTGGGGCTTAAACATTTTTATAAGACTTCGCAACAACTGTTCTATTTCAGCAGGAAATATTAAAAAGCTGTTCATTGGGGCCATATTTTTCATTCTCAAGAGAAATTAGGACTTGTAAAAGTGCTGGTCTGACAATCCGAGAGCAAAAATCCATTGTAAATAAAAGTATTAGAAGTTTTTCCATGATAAGCAACTAGTGAGCCCTTACTTGGACCTTAAGAAATCATCAGTGAATTTAAAGAATATGTTAATCTCTGGAAACATCTGATTTTTTTTTTTTTTTTTTTTTTTTTTTTTTGGAACTGAAATAGCGAGCGGGAGGCACTACATACCTCTTATTTCAGCACTCTGAAGTTCTGCTCATAAATCAAACAGTTGACTTTACCCTAACCACTCCTTTGTAGTAGGTTGCCCCCAGTAAGATTTGTCCATGCTCATAGCTTTGTGAGAGAGATTTCTGGGGACAAGGGGTGAGAGGGTATGGGGATAGGTAGGGGAAACAATCTGATGTGGTGTTTCCAAATCCCTGATGTGAAATAATCAGAAGACCTGCAAGTATCATATGCAACTTTGCTTGTCAAATTAAAAGTATCTTGCCTTTTTTTTCAGTTGTCTTGTGACTAATTTCTCACCATCCTTAGTATGGTCGAAACGTAAGAGTTTCTTCTTGCTCTGAGGAAGTTCTGTGGATTCTGGGTGCTTGTTTTCATTTGTCTTTCAGGCACGTTTTGTACATCTGCCATACGGTCGCTCTCTGTTCCCTGTATGCCAGGATAATAGCAGCGGAGTGTGGACCACAACTGTTTATGGTCACAACATTGCTTGCATTTCTGTATTTCCTTATTCTGCCCTGGGCATGCCTCTCTTACTGTTTCTTGAAACTGAATATTGCCTTCTACTTTTTCATAGATTTATATATGAGTAAGCAAAAACCTATGCGTGGGTGGTTTTTTTTTTTTTTAATCCACTTTCTCTGGAAAGAGAAAAAAAAAAGTGCCACTTAGATGGTAGTATTGTTACAGTAATACAGTGTACCAATGTGGATGTAATTATCATATAAATTCCCCCGGTACGTGGTTACGCTGATATGACTAGTTTGTATAGTGATTATACCCATTTTTCTGAGTTTGTTTATGCACATTCTACCTTTGTCAGTGTAGACTTGGTCTCAACAGAAAAGTTCTTTCTAAAAATGGCATAGGAACCATAAGTAATGTAATAATGTAGTTGGTAATGGGTTTATGGCCACTTCATGCACACAGGGGTTTGTTTTGTTGCACGTCAAATTGTGTTTGACAGAAAATTATGTTATTGTTTTGTTTTTTCTTGTGATTGACAGTTCTGTCCCAATATGCTTACAGAGTCTGTAAAACGCAACTCTAATATACAAGAAATTTCAGCCTGCACAAAAAAAATTGTACAGAATATCTCTGTTCTTAAAAATGTAAGTTCACTTCATTGCAGCTTAAGTAAGTTGTAATAAACTGCTGTAGCTCTGGCTAAAATCTCTTGATTTATGTAGGCTGCCAAAAGGGGGAAAAAAAGGATGTACAGTATTTTTTGAAAGGCATGCTTTCATTGCTGTTGTGTCATATGGGAGGAACGCAAGGTTTGATTGCTGCAGAAAGTTTGGTTTTTTTTTTTAGATAGTGGTTTATCGGAAATTTGGTACAAAGGAAAGCAGTTAGATAATTTGCATGTATAGTTCAGTTTAATAAAAACGTGAAAACTAGAACTAGAGGAGCTAAAGGGAATTGAAAATAGTGTCAGGTGACATTTTAAAGGTAATGCAGTAAAGTAGGGTTTGACCCTCTTCATAAGAAAACGCTCATGAGAAAACAAAGCAGAAAAACCACAGATTATTTTCTGTAATTTATAGTGAAGTTTAGACTTTTTTGGCTACAGAGGTTAGTATTGCTGCTGGCCTGACTGGGCTAACTTAGAATCATAGAATCGTTTAGGTTGGAAAAGACCTTTAAGATCATCCAGTCCAACCATTAACCTAACATTACCAAGTCCACACTAAGCCAATCAAGGGTAGACTACACTAAACCATGGCCCGAAGTGCCACATCTACCCGTTTTTTGAACACTTCCAGGGATGGTGACTCCACCACCTCTCTGGGAAGCCTGTTCCAATGCTTGACCACCCTTTCCGTAAAGAAATTTTTCCTAATTTCCAACCTAAACCTCCCCTGGCACAGCTTGAGCCCATTTCCTCTCGTCCTATCGCTAGCTACTTGGGAGAAGAGACCAACACCCACCTCACTACACCCTCCTTTCAGGTAGTTGTAGAGAGCGATAAGGTCTCCCCTCAGCCTCCTCTTCTCCAGGCTAAACAACCCCAGTTCCCTCAGCCGCTCCTCATAAGGCCTGTGCTCCAGACCCTTCACCAGCTTCGTTGCCCTTCTCTGGACACGCTCCAACACCTCAATGTCTTTCTTGTATTGAGGGGCCCAAAACTGGACACAGTATTCCAGGTGCGGCCTCACCAGCACCGAGTACAGGGGAACAATCACCTCCCTGCTCCTGCTGGCCACAGCATTCCTGATACAAGCCAGGATGCTGTTGGCCTTCTTGGCCACCTGGGCACACTGCAAACTTAATCCTCTCTGCCTCCCCAAACCCTAGAGGTGTGCCTGGAATTTTCCTCTGCTGTGCTTGGTGGTGGCCTGTCAGAGCTTGGGTGTGTTCCTTATCAAGTGATTTATGAATATGGAGTAATACTGGATGTTTTCTAATAAGCAATTTAAAAAGCTGAAAGAAATGTCTAGTTACACATTGTAGGACATGGTATAGTCTCAGAGAATTTAGTAGAGCAGATGCTTAACTCTGTTGAAATAATATTATTTAATGAGCAGTTTTCCCATAGAGTAATACCTGCGCTTAGGCAGAAAGGAGCTTTATGTTTAAAAAAAATCTAACAGGACAGGATCAGGATTATCAGAAGTGGTCTTATTAGACAGTGGGGTTTTCTTGCATATTGTTTTTTTTCATTTAAATAACATAAATGGCCCAATGTCTGTACTTACATATTTTGTATTTGTGGTTTGCATTAAAACAAAACACGTGTAGTGTGTCAAGAAAGAACAGCATGAAATAATAGCTGGGGTTACCCTTCCTTGACAACAAGACATAACACTATTTAGTCAGAGCAAAAAATACTTAGTTTAGACCAAAGTCAGCATTCAACAGAGCCCAAGTTGCTGGCATGTATTAACAGTCTTCATAGCTCAGTGTAGTTAATTTTGAGTGTAGTCTGCTCACAAAAGTCCTAAAAGTATGTGGAGTTTCATGTTCCTTGTCTTTCAGTGACAGCTAAAGTAGTTCAGGTAGTTGGAAAATGTGTCTTTATTTGCTCTCACTGTTGTCAATTTGTGTGGGGTTTGAAAGTGATTTTATTTCTTTCTGTAGAAGCATTAGCAATGAAAAAGATGCAGTAGAGAGTAATGCAGGCCCCTGGTAAACTGACATCTGTGCATGCTGACAGGGTTTAGCTGAGTCCTCTGTGACACCTGTGAACGCTGATTCATCTTTAGAGTTGAATTTCTAAAACTTTTGTTAACATTGCAGAAGAGAGAATTGTGTACAGTTCGTGGTCTTCTGTAACAATACAGATAGACTAGTTTTGACTTTTTCCCATTTAAAATGTTTATGAACACAGTTTCTGAAGCTGCTTCTGAAAGGTTTTTTCCCTGCATTTGTCTGAGATAAAATAGTTCTTTAGTGAACAAGGTATTTATCTTTGGCTGGACATTCATAGACTGCTACAACCAAGTTCCCTGTCCCATTTAAGTCAATAAAAGTTTCTACACTTTGGTAAAGGCAGGATTTAACTATGAACTTTGAGACCATAAAGTTGGACATCTTGATGCTGTGTGATATGATAGTCTGTTTTGATCACCAGGAGAGGTCGTGGTACTAGGCTCTTAAAGAGATTTTGTTTTCAAATCTCTGCAAAGCTATGCGAATGTAATTTCTTCCAACATTCTTAGTAAAATTGTGTCAAACAGAACTTGCAGCCTGTTCCATTATTTTGTGCTTGGTCTTACAATACTGGTAAAATTCCTCTAGAAGTTAGTGGATATTTGCACAGTGCTGCTTGGCTGGAATCTTTGCTTTCTTAAGGCTTAAAGAACGGATAAGCTACATGTATTTAATTTTGTGAGGTACAGTTGAATTTCGATACGGGCTTAGCAAGTTGTACTAATACACTTATCACAAATTTCTTCAGATGTAAGGGTAGGAGTTGTTTATATAATACACTTGAGTAGGAAATTATGTTAGTGAAATGGTGTTAGTGATGTTAGCATGATGCTAGTGAAATACGAACTCACAGGAAGGTGTTTGTTTTAGAGCTAGCGTGATGCCAAATACAGCATCGCTACCTCTGCAGTACGTTGGTATAGCGGCAAAATGTTTGGATGGAGAGGGCAATAAAGTTGTTCTACTAAGTTATCTGTCAGGTTTGATACGTGTCATCTTTTTTAGTTTTCTAATCTCTGATTTACTTAATTACTAATTAAAAAAATACACAAATTGTAGTCATCTTTGACCTAATTTATCATAGCGGGTAATGTTAATTATTGGTGAAAAACTTCAGAATCAGCCATGCATTAATAAAACTGGTACATAATTTGGAGTAATTAGCAGGGCAGTTTTGAGTCAGCTATGTTTTTGTAAAGGAGTAAGGTTGTAAGTTGGAACTGATAATGCAGGAGTACGAAGGTTCCCATAGCACTTTTCTTTGGTCTGTTACTGACGGGACTTTGGTCTGTGAAATGTCGGGAGGCAAAAGGATGACATATAGTACCTTCATTTTCTCTGCTTTGTTTTTAGCTCAGCTCACTAGTAGTTGAAAACTGTTACCGTATAACTGCTCAGCGATTCCATTAAATGAGTTAGTGATCTCTTTGTGGACAAAAATTCATCACTCTGTATGTTGCTCTTATGAACAGGCTGGGCAGAGAGGTGAGAAAGGTATAGACAAGGAAATGGAAGCATATCAGATCCTTCAGAACTTCTGGAGCAAGGACAAGGTGCCGTTATACAGCACTTTGGAAATGCTTGTTTTGGTTCTGGGTTGTACAGATTTTAGCATCCGGAGTCGATAAACCTGAACCTTCCATGATGGCAGGTTGGCCCGGACACATTCACTTGTAAAAGTGTACAAGGAGAAGACTCTCTGCTTTAGTTTTGGGCTGTGTCCTCTATGTGATGCTTTATAGCGGTGTGTCTGGTGTCTTTGCTTGTTCTTCTGTGGTAACGGCGAAGTAGCTTTCAGTAGATATACCCTGACTTTCCTTCCCTTGCTCCCCAGATCACCCTCTGCATGGCAGGAAAGAGAAAGACACATGGGACGATGGAGTTCCTTTACGCACACCTCTCCAAAGCTTCAGTGCAGCATATTTTCCACAAATGGAGTGACTGTGAGAGAAACCTTCTAATTTTCTTTCTCTTTCTCTCTCACAGCCTTAGTAATTAAAGAAGAAAACGAGGATGCTAAATACACATTTTTGGATGCATGCTGGTTGAGAATGAAGCCTAGAGGGGAAGATAAATAAGATGGGGAGCGGAGGTTTGAATGTGACTGACAGTGGATTATAATTGCCCACAAGAAGTTACTTTTATCAGATCAAGTCTCCCTCTAACATTAAGTCCTCAACCTAAAGAATTTTAGTGCTACAGCCTTCAAAATCCCTGTCCAGTCGCAAGTCGTACAAGCATGTCTTGATGAGTAACTAAGATCCGATAGAAGGCAACGTCTTGGATACAGTGGTAGCATCCTCTAACTTCCATTGTTTGACATCTCCACAGATAATTCACACGCAGAATACAGTGCCTTCTTATCTTGCTCAATGCTTGCAGGTATTTCTCTTTACATTTGCTTATGCACTGTTTTGATTTAATTTAGTTGCAGCATCATTGAATCCTGGTCAATAGTTCAACCCACTTAACTAGCAAGCAGGGGAATAAATGAAACCAATTTTGACTAACTCTTTCTCAGTCAAGTGGGTTGTCTGGCAAGCCAAGAGTGTAATAAATAGATTTTGTGGCTATTTACAGACTCACACACTGGAAAACAGAGAGACGTGCTTCCCAGTTTCATCACATAATTCAGGCAGTGTCACATCCAGATGATGGGATTACACCTCTGTTTTTATCTCAGCCAAATATGTGATTTTTTGGCTCCTGCTTTGATGTTTTCCCATAAAAATGAACAGATGACACCAGAAAATTGAGGGGTTTTGCTATATTGCATGAAGAAATATTTAAGCATGCATGTATAAGTATATACATATACACTTAATGTACATTTATGTGATCATAGCTTTTGCCTCCAGTCATGTCCTGTCTCTTTCACAGTACAGTATACCTGGAATAAGTTTATGAGAGCTTGTGGTTGCAGGTCTGGCTTCTTTGTCACTGAGAGGAAGATTTGTCCTAGATTGGAATTCTGCTATTATTTAAATATCAAAGAAAATATTTTAAATAAACAAACTTATTTGCATTATTTGTGTGTGAGTATTAGCATTTATTTCACAAGTGTGTATATACATGCATATATGCAGCCACATTTTGTTAAGCAGGTGAAAAATCATATTAGTTCTCTATGATGAACTGCTGTGGTTTCACTTTGGTGCAGTGGGTATCAAAATCTGCCCAGGTGATCTTTCTGAAGTGTTATTCGCTGTTCCTGGTACACTGCTGATACGATGGTGCCGTCATAGTCAGTAACTGAGCATGGGGCGTTTTATTGCCTGTGACTGATTCAGCCAAGGTCATGTCTTGTTGGACCCTGAAGATGTTTGCCTTCTAAGTTGAAGCACTTTGAGTTCCTTTTATATCCTGTTGTTTCTGAAGGTCCATAATCTTATCACTCTTAGTCTAGTCAGAACGTTAAAGGATCAGTTCTGAGGCCCTGTCATTGGTGGTGCATGACAGTCAACCTGTGCGTGGTGCTCATGAGCCCTCTGGTAGGACGCCCACTTCAGCACGCCGTGGCTGAACTTGTGCCAGGTCTCGCGGCTGTAGAAATGTGACCAGAGAGTCAGTCCATGAACAGATTACCTGTGTAAATAGATTATGTAAATGAAAGATACCATAAAAACACTTGCATCATGCCAACACTTGTTATCTTGTTGCTTGACCTTCGCTTTCTCTGGTGCCAAGCGCAAAACTCTCTTGCCCTCATCTCACAGTTTTCTAATTGGTGCCGCACAGCTGAGAAGATGACACCAAACCGTGCTCAGCACAGCTTGTGTTTCTGTGTGAACTTCCTCGTCTCTTGAGAATAAAATGAAAACTGTCATTTTGCATCAAATCCTGACTTCAATAAAAGTGCAGAATGGCAGGTTGTTACTGATTTTTTCATGAGGCCAGGATTTTGCCATGAGCTGTGGATAGGACTTGTATGACTGAAATAGTGCTCCTCGTGACTGTCTCAGCCTAGAAATGGAAACCTCCAGCATGTGAGGTTTGCTCTTCATTGGATGTAGTAACACTAGGTGAGAATACTGGAAAAACTGTCTACATGGAAACAGCCTCTGGATACTTTAGGCAGAGAAGATATAAAACAAAAGGCACTTTCAACAGAAATGATTGTTACATTGCCAGATGGCATAAGGTAATTTGGAAAGAAAGAGTAAAGATATATTATCTACCCCAAGGTGCTTTCATTGTGATTTGAATATAAAATGTGTGAAGTCTTAGGTACAAGTGTTGGAACCAACAGCAGCTTAGAGCTGTGGTTTTAGCTTTTTTTTTTTTTTTGTAGTTATAATGCATCTGAGAAAGGAACATGCTGGGTTCCTGAGGGCATCGCAGTTCCAGCAGAGTTTGTGAGCTTGGAGCCTGGACTGTACCTCACCGGTCCTGTACGCTTGTTTCCCCAATGAAATCCCATTATCTGGATTTGCAAATGCTTGTTAAGATGTGAGAAACTTGCATTTCATTTCAGTTTGTGCATGATGTCATTTTGGTGTTGTGTTTTTTTTTTAATGAGGTCTGATACCTTCTTGTTTCAAGTGGCATAATTTCAGAGATATTTTTTTTTTCCCCCCTGCTTCTGGTACGGTTCAGCATAAAAAGAGACACATGAAAACAATATTTACAATAGGTTTGCAAGGTGCTAGTACAATGTTTCATTCAGTGTATGTAACCTACCTGTCCTATATATCTAGTTCTCCATCTGAAGCCCAGTAGCACCAAATTGAATTGGCTTATTGCTGATAACTGGGTTTCTCTTTGCGCTTTCCCATTTTTAGATGTAATTTTGAAAGGATCTTGCACCTGATGGGTTGATTAGAGGGGAGATGAGGTATTTTCTTTTCTTAAATACTACAAACAAAATAAAAAAAGGGAGAGGAGCAAGCTCAGATCAACCACAGTTTATGACATGATTTTAGAATGCATAACCTTGGGCAAAAAGGGCCAGTGATTGGAGTAGTTGTTGAGTAACCTAATTGTTTGATAAGGATCCTTGCCTGTTTAAGTTGTTGGTTATTGGAAACATTCCATTTCTAAATTTGTGCCTTACTGGATACCCTGAGGTATGTGTACAACCCGCTGCAATTGCACAGTTTATTATTTTATTAACGAGAGCTATGATCATGTGTTGGCTCATGAATTCCCTCCAGTCCAGGTATGGTCTCCTAATTGCCCAGGGTTCTGCAATTCCATCGTTTGTTCCAGGGATGGTGATGGAGAGCAAAAGCAAAGCCTTTACAAGCATGGTTTAAAGAACTCAGACCTTGCCCTAAGGCCTGTATTTGGTGTGATATTGCAACCAAAGGCTGGAAAGGTAGGATACCTTTTTAACACACGCCTAATGAATAGTAACCGAAGCGGCAGAAACAAATTCTTACTACATAATCCTGAGTACCGGAGACTTTGCCAGCTGGAAGGAGAGGGACGCGCACCTTAATTGGCCTTCCTAACCATAACAGAGCACCCCTTAGTAATTCTTTGATCTGGGTCTCTCCTGCCTGCCTCTTTGCCCGAGTGGCTGGAAGAATCGTACTTCATTTGCTGTAAGGCACACAACAGTGAGCAAGCATCTGGCATGCAACAGCAGCTCCTATTTTTAATGAGCCTCCGGGGTAGCAGGCGTGCTAAGGTGCGCATTCCCACGTTCCGGAAACTATTTCTGTGTGCGGATACTAGATTCGTAGTACAAGAGCAGGGAGCAGCATCGGTGGAGGTGTGGTCTGTGGAGGAGTTGGGGAAATCCAGTTTACTGTGTCTGTAACTCTGGAGACAAAACTTTCCCGTAAAAAGCCATGGCAAAACACCACAACCTCAAACAACTAGCACTTGCTCCTCAGCGCTGCCCTGCTTTGCTGGTATGCTGTGAACCTCTGTCTCTGGGCTTGCGAGATCCGGGGAGCTCTCTGAGGACGTCGCGGCAGCCCGGTTCCCCCCAGCCCGCGGGACGGGGGGACGCCGAGTTCCCACTGAGCGCGTCGCAGGCTGCCTCCTTACTGTGGTGCCTGGTATGGTTTTCCACAGCTTCTGAAAGTGCTCATTACAGTGCTTGGCTCTTCTACAAGGGCTTTTCATAGCTGTAGCCCCTGTGGCTTGCTGCAGCATGGTTTTCTGGTGGAACAGATGGTATATTACGTAGAAAGTTACTGTATTTTTGTATCGCTGATTCTTATTTATTTATTTCGCAGTTTGTCTTCCCCCCCCCCTTTTTTTTTTAAAGTAGGCATATAGCATAAGTGCAGAATTTGGAATTGATACTGGATTTGCCTTTGATATATTAATCTTTATATTTCTGTATGTGTGCAGTAGTTTACACTGATTGGTGCGTGCTTCCTGAAGTGTTAGTGAACGCATTTTCGTCATTCGAATTGAAATTAGTTCAAAATACTTTAAGGGAAAAAAGCCTGTGAAAGAAGATCTTTGAAGGAAAAAGTAAATGTCTTCTCGAACAAGCTTTGTACTTACTGGAGTACAGTTTTGTTTTTAAGTCAGTAGATGTGTTTTCTGTATCTAATCTTTGGTTTTTTTAATTGATATCATCTGGTCAATTTGAGTGAAAATGCTATTCCCATAAGAAAAATATTTATTCTAAATATTATTGTTGCCTAGGATCGTGTTGAATTAATGAGATACAGAAGCAGTCAAGTTGATTTAATATTTTTAACATTTTTATAGTGTTTTCTCATTGTTTCCATGAAAGCAATTTCAATAAATATTTTAGCAATTACTTTTGGTTTCTTGAAATTAGGTTACCTATTGTTGAAAACTGCAGGTTCTTAAACATGGGTTTCAGATCTACTTTGTCTTGATCAGACATTTGAAATAAAACATAAATACTTGAGCAGGCCCCAAAACAAGAGCTTGCTTTTTCCCCCAAAGTAGTTTCCAGGACTTAAAGCGTTTTGTCCAAAGAACCTCCGTCAGTTGTTACTTATAAAAGATAGTTACAATCACAGGGTTTTGGTTCCACTTAACCAAATCACTTTCATATATTAACTTTTATTTTTTATGTGTATGTATATATATATATTATTGTATATACACGCAGACGTGTGTATTACTCTATATATATACACTCACACGTACACGAGTGTGTGTGTACGTAAGCATACACACACAACACACCCACATACACACTCTCACACTATACAGATGCTCGCACACACCTGAAACGCATGGGATCATCCCATTTGAAATGCAAGGTTTATGTTTGCATCCCAAACCTGCTCCTTACCACATAATGGCCGTTGTGTTTTTCTCTTTGCAATGTAGCGTTTTATCCAGTAGCTTCTGAACGGGAGGCTGTGTGTCCTCATGTCTGGAGACCCCCTGAGGTACACGGGGGGAAGAGACCAGCGCGGGTGGCGGAGTCCTCCCGGGGCAGGAGAGCACGGCACGGGGGGGCCGAGTGCAGTAGATGAGAAGATGGATGATGAGGGATACTTCAGGAATTTCCGATTGCCGCCGCTTTGCTGGTGGTTGGGTTGTGTCCTTCAGTGGTGGGCAGTCTCTCATGCTGCATCCCATGTACTGCCATGTTTAGTCCAGGTTCACAGTGAAAAAAAAGCCCCCCACTTCTGTTTTCTGCCACATATATTTTGAAGGTAAATAATTAACTGCTGTCAGGTGTTTGGCAGCTTGGACCTTGTCATCTTCATTTGCCTTGTTTTCCTCATAAAAGTGGCACAGGATATTTTAATTATCCATTTATAGGATTGCTTGAGAGAATTCCCTCAGCGATGAGATAGTTCAACAAAAAATCTCAAGGTAATGGCTTTTCCACTTGCACTTCTCAAACGTTCCTTCAAATAGAAGTGAAAGAATTATAAAAACCTTGTATGTAGTTTAAATTCCTGAGTGATACAATATGGTGGCTTTGTTAAAAGTATTACGCAGAGGGCTGTAGAGGGTAAAAGTAAAACTGAATTTGTGGGAATCTGTAAAGGTGTTAAATATTTTGTAGGTAGCCAGGTTTGTTTAAGAGTTGTTTTCCACTATTTGTACTTAGCACGACCAACTTCTGTTTTGGAGTGGAAGAGCACGTGTTTTCATCGGCATACTAAGGGCAGTGACAGTGAGGCCAGATCACAGTTTGCATCTGTCCCTTTACTTTAAGTTTCGAACTTCAAATGAAAAAAACCCAACACCACAGATGCATCTCTTTTTAAAATATTATTAGGGTCATATTTGGATACAAAGTATACTGCAGAGAACACATGGCACTTTCTCACCTCAAACCATGGTAGAGATGGTTCACTACCATTCTTCAACTCATGGAACAGTAAGATGTCATTACCTGAAGATTAACTCTCAGGATGTGGATGGGCGTGTGAAAACACTGCTGTTCCTTATGATATTGTCTGCTCTTTAACAGACACTATTGCAACAGGCAGCCATAAATGTATGAAAAATGCCTGTTGCAATACTCTGTGCTGGTGCTGAATGGCTACACAGCCTGGCCGCCTGCTGCTGTTGTGCCATGCGGCAATTGTCTCAGTACGGTCAAAAGTACAAATCGTGGGTGCATTTCTTTCATTCTCGGATATGGGGCTAAAAATAGTTGACCAAGCTTATTCTGAGGGAGTGTGGTACTTTATGGTCAGATTTCAGAAAATCGAATGGCTTTCTTATGTGGTGTTTAGGATGCTGTGCACAGTGGAAGCGTTCTTACAGTACTTAGAAGGTTTTGTCCCCTTTGAACATCACTACTTGCACCCATCACTGTGTATGATATGGGCCGGATTCTGATCCAGCACGCCCATTTTTAAGGGCCAGATTCTGATCACTTTACTCTGATTGAACTAATCCAAACTGCCTTTGCTGAAGTTTATGCTTCTTTGATTCGATGCAGTGTTAAAATCAGATTTTCTTCCTTAGATGGTGTATTGTGTACTGCAAATCATTGCCAACACCAAAGACTCATTTGTCTGCTTTTTTAATATTGAAAAGAGTCCTGATGATTAGTGCCAGACTGACAACCTTCAGGATTAAGTCTTCAAGCTAAAGTCAGGACAAGAAGCAGTAGATGTTTCTTCATGCTGACTGAGCAGTGAATCTTCAAGATAAGCTGTCTTTGAAAAATTTACCTCTAAAGAAAAGGGTAGAAAACAACCAAACCAGCTCATATCCTTGTAGAAGAATATGTATCCAAAATGTTTCATTTATAAATAATTAAAAATATTATCTTTGACCTTCTTTTAGTAAAATGAGCAGTTTTGGTAAGCAAGTGGCATTGCATATGTCCTACAAAAGGTACGATTTCTTATGACTCCAAGATACAGACTGGTGGTTCCCTAGTTTCAGCTCTAACACTCCGAATTACTAGGGCTGAAAGGCTGGCTTCAGTTCCCGGTGTGACCACAGGGTGGTTATTGCAGAAACACAGCAAAAATACTCCTCTTCAGCTAGTGATGGTAGAAGTATGAGATGAGAATCTGGAAGAGCATTTTCCAAACTCCCTGTAACCTTTTTCATTGAGGTTTGTTGAATTCAGTGCCTCTGTTTGAAAATCAGCCTCCGTCAAGTGGAGCACTGCTACCTATCTGCCTCATTCAGTGTACAGAGGAAAAGTCTAGCGTCCCAGAGACCAGGGGTTGTCGCTGGGACATGCTCTTGTGGAATGACTGTATCTGTCGCTGTATTTTGACATGTTGTTCAGAGACTAACGAAAATGGTTCTAGAATGTGTCTCCTGAGTGAGAGCGTGCCGTAAGCCTGGCCGTCCCCCTGCCCCGGAGAGGGTCAACTATAACCAAACCATTTCCTATGGGTGGTTGTTCAGTCTGCTCTTTAAAACTTCCGTGGTGGAGACTCTGAAACCTCCTGGATGGTCTCATTTGGATTCTTACCGATGCTTTCCATTAAAAAAGTCTTTCTAATGTTTAACTTAAGAAGGTAGTAATGGTGAGTAGGACTGCAATCCAGGTTCTCCTTATGCTTGCCAGGTTAAGTATACTAATGATTTACTGGGGGTCAGCTGGACAGCCTGTGGGACAATCAGTTACCAAATGCTGAACTCCCGCATGCCACTACCCAACTCCTGTGCCTTCACCCTTTTCCTTAAGCTGGGCCCTTATCTGCTTCAGAAGGGCAGGGGCAAAATTGAAAAGAAGCATCTGTATTCGCTTTGCTGGGTTGTCAGCCACATCTGACAAGGGAATCCTGTAGTTTTACATTCTAGTTGTGCCCCAAATGTATTCACAAAACATGTTTTACTCCATGGGATCCAAAAATATGTGAGGCTTGATTTCCAGATGCTTGCAGAAGTACGGGCTGTAGTGAGAGCTTAGTGCATTTCTATATTGTAGTAATATTCTTACACAAGCTGTACAGGAAAAATAAGAGCAGCACGGCTCCTAAGCAAATATTGTTTCTAGTCACATACGATACTTTGCAGCTGAGCCTGGTAACACGCTGCTTAGCTGTTTTGCTATGCAAGTGCAGAGAACGCTGTTAGCAATAAAGCCACTGCTGGTTTCTCCTCCAAAACCTCCCTCCTTGCAGTGCATTGGAAATGACTGAACTTTGGCCCTCAATCTGCTGACACCCTGAGGGAGTGTAAATGTAATGACGTCTTTGCTTGTTTCAGCTGCACAACAGGAAACGCTCATGGCCTCCCCTTCTTCCTGCTCTGAGAAAGTGCTGCCTATTTTTTTTTTTTTTTTTTTTCCTTCCCTCCCTTCCCCTGCAGTCGAGCGGGCTGAGTCCTAGTTTCAGGTCTGGGCTCGGCAGCCAGCCGGTGCTCGCACAGGGCCCGCATCGCTGCTGCCTTCTCACCGGGGCAGCCAATAGCCTCCCTATTGCTCTGCTCTGGGGGTGATGCCAGAAATACGAGAGGTTTAATTTTTTTCCTTTTTTTCCCCTCCCCCCCCCCGGAGAAGTGACTGAGAAGAGAATACAGTTATGTGGCAATGGCTTGCTCCACAGAGCATGTCACTGGATACAGCTCAGCTGCAAAGACCGGGATGGTCAGGTGATGATTTGCCTTGGGGAGACTACATCACTTGCATAATATAGAGGACACACTGTCAGGTGGGCATTCAGGGATCCTGGAATACGGTCCCAATAGCGCTGAATAATGCTGAATATACAGGGCCTGAACAGATTTCTTTGCCTTGCTGGAATACGGAGGCTTGCTTCTTGCAGAGCATTGACAGGAAACCTGTTTAACCCTCTCCGGCTGCTGCTTTTATACTTCGTAACCAAAACAGGGATATGAGTAAGAATGGTTATTGAGAAACACAAGCATTTTGCAGCTAACTCAGGGAGGAGGGTTTCATCTCATCAAAGTCAGCCAAAATGTTAAAGCCATATAGCGTTCTTGCGAGTGAAATTAATTGGTTCAATATTCAACTGTTATTCTCTAATGACTGGGGGGACGGGTCGCTCTTTTAAAAAATAAAACGCATATGCTCTAGGGATTTTGCATATTCTGGTGTGAGAAGAGGCACTGAGTAGTCTAGAGTACGGTATCCTGAATTTGAAAGATTTAATTAACTTTGAATGTAAACAGTGCTGGGGTGCAGTTGCTTATTCATTTGTTTAATGTTGCATAGGCATATTATTTGAGGAGCAGCTTTTTTCTGGGTTCTGTAATAAGCAAGTTCTGGATTTACATCATTAATCTATCACACTACCTGGCTAAATAACTGTTGTTTTTAACAAGCTGGAGTTATGTAACGTGAATCATGCCTGGCGAGATGCTTGCAAGCAGGGAAGAGCAAGATAGGCAAAGAAATAACGGCGCTCAACCTTTTGCGGAGTAGGATATGACCGGGTTTTGAAATGAAATACTGTGTGTTGGTACTCTCAGCCATACAAACAAGGTCCAGCTATTCGTTATGAGGATGTGTCTTGAAACAAAGTCTTGGGATGGAAATGTTTAACAGACAGAGGAGTGAATTTGCTCAGGCATGTGCACTCCTTGGAGGGTTTTGTATAAATGCATGCCAAATTCCAACCCCCTCCACGCCCCCCTGCCCCCCCCCCCTCCCCCCCCATTGTTTTTCGTCTGGAAGAGCACTGTAGAGTAATAAATGGGAAAAGTCTCTTAAATGGGACTGATTTCATGTGTAAAAGAAAATAACTTGATGAGCTGTGATTGCCCCTATAAAGTGTTATATAAATCTCTTTTCTTCTTTTAAATATGCCCCTATAGGGTCATTAGGCAAGTACATACTACAGTAGTCCCCTGTCTCAAGGGGTTTAACAACCAGTTTATGGAAAAGCAGAAGCAAGTAGTTATATGAATGCATTAGAATAAAATCAATTGATTTTAAGTTAAATCTTCCTTTAATAACATTTCCTTGACAATTTTCTCTGCTGTTATTCAGTTTTGATCTTCAAAGCCATGCTGTGTTGTTAAGCCTGGGATGACCTTTTGCTTTGGTGGCGTGGATACAAATATTAAATAATAATATTAGGAAATAAAGGCATGAGAATAACAGGTCTTTAGTAAAGGGGTGGGAATAATGACTTTTTAGGAAAGGAGTGGTTTAGTGCTCCTGAATTCCCCTTCAAACTGTCCTGCTCCCTCTTGTTTTGACCAAATTCTGTATTTTTCCTTCCTCTTGTCTATAGAGGAAATAGCTGTAAACTGTGGCATAGGGTTATTAACTACTGTATTTTGAGATTTTATTGTTATTAACAAAAATATTCAAAAGTAAGTGCTGATATTTATGGTCTTCTCTTGTATACTACTGTGCATGCATACATACACAGTGGCTGATTATGCGTTAGCACAGACAACAGCTGAGATGTTATAATGAGAAACAGTTACATCTGTAAGTCAATCCTGTAGCTAGCACCATTGCTGATAATCTCAGCATGGAGAAGAGGAGATGAACAAGCACAGGCGGAAACGTATTTTCTCACACAGGAGGCCATTCAGGTCATGGCCAAGGGATGTCAAAAAGGCACTATAAGGAAGTGGACCATGTTGCTCTCAGAATGTCCTTATTTTCCAAAGAAATGCAGGATTTCTCTTGGCCTGTCAGTGCAACATCCTTCGGAAGGAACTTGCTTTTTATGAAAACTTAAATTTCAGTCTTCAGGAGAATTTTCATTTATCGTACTAAATTGACTTAGTTTTGTGTAGTCATGTGTTACTGTTACAGTGGCAGAAGCTTAGAGCTGGGGATGTAAGTAGTGGCATATAAGGACACCAAGATCTTGTAGGTGGAGAAAGACCTCTTCCTGGATCTGCATGATTATAACCAAATATAGAGTTCATCAAATGCTTTCTATTTGTATCGACTCCAAAACTCTTTACTTTTGACTCTGTAGTGGTTGTTGGCTGGCTAATAGTAATGTCCTTCCTGCAACTCCATGTTTTTCTTAATGCGGATGAATATTATGTAGGGGCATCGTATAAAATTGTTGAAATTTTTGTGCACACTATCAATAGTAGCATGGGCGCAGTTTTCCTATGTGGTTAATTAGGAGTGTTTGAGTGTCCTTTTCTTGATTTTTCCCTTACTCTTTTGGATGAGAAGTCCTCATGGTTTTGTTAAGAGCTGAGACTTGTAAGGCCAGGAGGGTAGGAGGGAGCACTGTGGGGCCCATGGGAGTTTTCACCCCACATTTCGGTAGAGCCCATGGGATGGGCATAGCTGCAAAGGGCGTTGTTGTGGCTGCCTGCTGCGTTATGTTGTCTGGTGAGAGCCTGTGCCCGCAGGTCTTTGCTGGGGGTGAGCAGGGGTGGGCTGAGAGCTGGGGGGTGAGCCGGGGCTGTGCGGGCACCGGCAGGAGCCGCGGCAGATGGGTGCCGCTGGGCTCGGCACCCGGGAGGAGCCAGGGTTGCTCACCGTCGGCCATGGGAGGTGTGGGCTGGCCTTGATTTCTTGTGGAATTTCTGTTGAAATCAGTTTGATCTGAGTGAGCAGAGTAGGGCAAGTACGTGGCTGCCAGATGAAAGAAAGTAATTGCCTTGAGTGACACTGATGCACGGGCAGGGAGGGGGTGTATCTGTGTGTGTGCAGGCAGTGGCTTGCTCAGGAGCAAACTCTCACATCCTGAGGTCCTTGAATAGATCTTCAGAGGTTAATAGTCCCGGTCATAGTGCTCTGCAGAGAGGGATTTCTTGCCCTGAAAGTTGCTGTACATAGTTGTTCCATTTTCCTTGCTTTTGTTAAAAGCCCGTGTATCTTGTCCGTTCAAACCCTGAAGTGTCTTCAGGTTATCAAGTTGTTCCTGTGTTGCAGCAAAACTTGAAATAATTACCAACTCAGGTTCACCATTTTTGCCTGTTAAAAAAGGTGAAATTTCATTTACACTAATTATTTAACTACACGAGATGCTCAGCATGAAAATGACTAGGTGCAAATTAAGATTAAATAAGTGAAGGAGAAAAATACGTTGTGTATTACATTTTTCATATTTAATGTTCTATTTGTATTTCATTACCAGTCCATCTGCAAGAAGACTTCTCTTAGCAGATTGAAGCATTTTTTTTTCAGAAAAAACCCAAATGTACAGTTAGGCTGATAAAAACAAAGTTTTAGGCTGAATAGATTAAGACGAGAGAGTTTTAATAAAATCTTCTCATTATTGCAGGCTTACTTTCTCTTAACTCTGGTTACACTGTGTGCCTTGGTATGACCTCCAGAGCTGTGCAACGGCCACGCTTTCTCCAGGTTGTCTTGCTGAAACACAAACATTTTGTAGCGTCCCCAAAGCTGTTGTGTGCGTGAAATCAGCCTTTAGGTAATACCGAACTTTGTAAAATGCATAACCTGAGCGGGTACATGGTCTTGGCTCCTTGTCGCAGGAATGGATTTCAGAGCGTTTGCCTGGTTCCTGCAGTTGTGCTTGTTGCAGTTCTGCTACCCCACAGCCTGTCCCTTGTGAACATGCCGCTGCTTTGGGAGAGACACATCATGAGCCATGATGGCTCTGCTGATTGTGGGGATGAGCAGCAAAAGCTTTTGGGCAGTCATAGACAAGACGTAGGGGTGGGTTGAGGGCACCATCAGTCTTACCAACGTGAGTTGAACACCGCAGTGGTGTTGCCATGGTACGTGTTTCTTTGGGAGCACCAACATTGTATCGCAGAGAACTTGTTTCACCATCCAAAAATATGTGTGCTGTCTTTCTTTACCTCAGCTGACCCTGGCTTTGAACCTTCCCAACCTTTGGGGACGTTTGTAGCGAGACTTTCCTTTGTCAATGGAATCTGTAAGTGCAGCATGAAAGATTTGGTTTATTTGCATGGCACATTGCTTGAGCAGTTGCTTTCCACAGTGCAGCACTTGTAGATTAAAATCCTTTCTGTTGTGGTTGTGTCAGTTCAATTCCTTCTGCAGCAAGTCAGTTTTGCTGGTGTACTGCAGTAAGGTGCCTGGTTACATTAGTGAGAAAGGAAATTTTTCATTTCCGCTGATGTGCCATTCTTGTAGATTCAAAATGGTAATGACAATTTTTTATAACCATTTTTTAAAGATACGCTGAAAACTAGAATAACACTCCCTGCTTCCATGTATATTTTATTTCACCTGTAAAACTGCTTTTAAATTGTGCATTTGCACTTGGAATTTGAACACTTTGCATCAAAACTAGAAATGACAGTGTCATATGCATGGAATATACCTTTTCGTTTATGGTGGCATGTTTTACTGTCTGTGATCAGTACACAGCTGACTTGATGTTTTTACTGTAATTCTCTACCTAAGGAAATACGGTCTAGTGACTAGCAGGCTAGGTGGGGACTTAATACCCATACGTTCAATTCCTGGTTCTGCTACACAGTTCATGAGGTTGGGGTAAGATTCAAAACAGCTTATACTGATTTTCATGTGAAATATATTCATAAGTATGAGTTAGGCACACAAACACCATTGTTGTGCAGTATTCTCTTTATGTCAGTTCCACTTCCTTATTTTATGGAGATGTCCTGTAGACAGATGCTGTATTTTGCTATTGATCCATAGGGAGCCAATAGGGGTTTCGTGCTAAAACTGACTGTGGGATTTGAACCATATTTTTTTTTTGTTTGTTTGTGTGTCTGTTTTTAAGTGACCATTCTCAGAGCGATCAATAGTTGCGCTATTTGCTATGAGCATCTCTGCTCACAGTATTTATGCTATTAAAGATCATAGAAGTCATGGCAGAAGTCAGGCTACATGCTGCTCTGGAATCCAGTTCTGTCTCCTTTACTTAAGAGCGAAAATAGCCCAACTGAGGTACAGTCAGCAGCTAAGGCATTAGAGAAGGGCAGCATGCATAGACCTGGATCCAGATGTTAAATGCTTTGTTTAGAAGAAGAAAGTAAATTTTCCTCCCAAAACAAACTGGTAAAATTCAAGGTGTAAATTTGTAGTGTAAGACATTGTATTGTGGCGAGTGTTAGAGTGAGCAGCAGCTTTGCGGAGCGGAGGGAAGAGATGCTTCTGCTGTTGAGCGGGTGCATGTGGGCAATGCGGAACGTGCCAGTTTTACTCTGGCTTTGTGCAACTTTGTGAAATTTGCATTTTGAAGTACTGGGCAATACAAAGAGTAACCGCCTGAGCAAAGCCTTGCTTAAGATAGCTATTGGGAACACTACAAAATGTTTCAGGGTCTATAGGGCACACCATTGCTTCCTAAACTAGCAGAGTGCCCACAGGGATGCTCTCAGCCTCGCCTCTGCTAAACCTTTGGGAGGTGTGAATCAGTTGGCACCATGGGCAGCCCGAAAGCCCCCCCTCCCCCCAGTTTATGCCAGGTGATGATCTGTCCGTCTGTGTCTGAAGAGAGCATAGTTGCTCTGTTTTTCCTCCTGATCCAGGATGTGACTGAGCTCTGTAAATGTGGAAGCGTTCAGGAGACCGGTGGATGGGGCTGGTTTTACACAGTACACGTAACCTTTACCGCGTCCACTTGTTAGCAACACACACTTCTCACTAACGGACGTTTCTGAGAAAATGTTAATCATCATTGCTACATGCATAGAGCTCGTAGTCTTTCACAGCCGTACTCCAGTGGCTGAGAGCGGGCGATGCCAGGGGACTGCGGTGCCCGGCTGCTCCCAGCTGCCCGGGTCGCGGTGAGGCTTGGACCTCCCCAGCCAGAGAAGGCAGAGCACCAGTGGCCTTGTCTTCTCTCTCCCACAGTTTTTTCTTCCCCCATTTGCTAGTTTAAGACTTAAACAGGAAGAATTTAAGTAATTAAAGTAATACTCTTGATACTGCTTGTCTTGTTTTCCTCTGTGTTGTCAGTGATGCTTCTTGTGTACTCGGGGGGACGTCCTGCCCGTTCGCGGTCCTTTCTGCTTGTCTTGTCCTCTGCCCGGCAACTTTTGTTGCTCGGATGCCTCCTACATGCAGCTAGGCCCATCCTTGCCAGTTTGGTGAGCTCATTGCTTAGCAAATGAAGAAAATGCTGTGGCAGGTGGAAAACGTACAACACAGACCCAGTGAAAAGAGAAGCCCGTAGACACCTGCCAGATGTATCTGGTGCTTACCTAGCAAAACCCCTAAGTGAGGCTTTAAGTTCAGGCAGATTCCGAAGTTGTAGTGAAATCACTGGGTCCTACACATGCTCCTGAAGTTAAGTATATGCTTATATACTTTATGAATAGAAATGGCTTATTGAGCTGGAGCCAGAGTGGGGAATTTTGGGACTCCTGCTGTTCTGCTTACAGTATTTTGCAGAGAGTTTAAGGCTGTAGAATGACACCAACTGGATGCACAGAACAATCTGCTCCTGTTCCCGTGAACTCCAAATTATTTTCCTTCTCACATGCAAAGTTGTACCAAGAGCTGCATTTAAAAACCCATCTGTTGTCCATATTATATCAATAGGAAGAAAAATTTTAGACTTCTAAAATATTCTGCTTACGTGTTCCATCCTGCTGTCATCTGTCTTTCAACTACAAGCCATTTCTTGTAGTTACACTTACTTCTAGCCACTCAGATCTTTTCCCTCCCACCAACAGATGAAACTCTGAGTTGCTTAAACTGCAAAAGTGGAAGCAGGATGCTTACAAACTGGTAGTAGAAAGAAATGACCACTTTCAAAATAAGATGCTTTTGATAGTATAAAATAAATAAATTGATATAATAGTTTTTTCTTATTGAGTGTGGGAATAAGCAATAAGTTACTTTAAAAGTTGTTTCTTCATATTTTTCATTACACAGATGGTATATTTCAAGTGTCATCAATGTCTATGTGTTTTAATATAATTTGTGACACAAATATATGATGTGTAACAAAATGTAGCAATTTTTCATTGTTTTTTATTTTTACAGCAAAATAAGATTATTATTCCAGTGCTGCTGATTATAATTCACCTGCTGCTGATCCCACTTTTCTGTGTTGCAGTGGCAGTAGCACAAACCTATTTCTTGGCAGATACACTGCTTTTCCACAGGGCAGCAGTGAAGTTCATCTGTCTTGTTTATTTTAGTTTTGTTGTTGCATTTTGGTAAAACATCCAATTGTGACAGAACTAGAGAGACAAGATCATATTGTTTCAGGTTTGCAAGTTTTTCTTTGCAACTGTAGCGACTACTCAGGGGTGTGTGCATACGCGTGTGTGTATTTACATCTTGTTACAGCTTCGTGGCTTTTCTCCCACCATTTTCCAAGCAGTAGCTTCTCCTTCAGGGCTTCAGGATTTTTCAAATACTGCACTGTGTCCTCCCTGGAAAACCCCATGGGAGACACTCGGGCGATGGGAGCTTTGTAGCCTTTTCCCAGTGAGATGTAAATCACAAACAACTGTCCGTCTCGTGATGGTTGGATAGGCCATAGACCTCTGTTCATGAGAAGTTCAGTGCTGACACCTGTCTCTATTCCTCGTCAATGCCCTGTAAGGATTCGTGCTCAATTTTAGAGCAGCATCTGTGTTGGGAGGTGACCAGTCTTGTTCAGTTGTTCCCCAGTATGAAGAACACAAAAGCCTTCACCACATGTGGTTAATTGTCTGCTAAACAGCTCATCTTACCGGGACTTCTGTTTCCAACACCTAAAACCTAGACTCTTATCCCAGTCTCTCTTTAACAATTTAGTATTTCCAAGGATCCAGTTGAACGGTACCTCTCTTGAAACCATCCCCTTGGAAACGGAAGGTCCCGGATGGGGGATCATTTGGCGGGAGCCATTTCTTAACAGGTTAGTGTGTGGCCCAAGAGCATCCCATTGATGTCCGTTCACAGATTCCCAGTCTTACAGAGGTGACTTTCTGGGATTAGGTAATGGAGGTGAATCACTCAGAGGAAAGTCCTAATATGGAAGGTTTCTCCCCATAGAGAAAGATTTTGAGGACAAAACTTGGACTAGGGGTAGTCCCACACAGAGCGACTAACAGATTTCAGGCTTCAGTGAGGGAATAACTAGCTCCTGATTTTAAATGCTTGGGTCAAATAGCAACACTGGTTTCCTCTGTTTATCAGGCCATTAAATTAGTTCAGTTTTAGACAAGCAATTGGTAAGACCCCTGTTGCGATGCTGCTGGAATATGGGAGGAAGGTCTTGGGATAAAGCATTGGTGGAAACAGCGGTTGATAAGGACTTAAGGCAGACCACTAAAAGGAAGATATAATTAATACAGCCATGGAGTTCTGGTATGGTAGTATGTTGTCCAGTATTTCCCCTGATACTTTCAAAGAAGCCTAGAGATGTCACGGAGCTTTCTGTTACCAAATTTCAGTCTTGAACAGTTGTGGGTAGAGAACTATAAAGCAGCGAGCATTTTCACAACTCTGGGTGATATCTATTTCTATAAAATACACTATATGTGCTGTTTATTGATTTGTCTCCTGAATGTAAAGGCTCTAAAGTTTGTAAGTATGCACAGGTTGCTGTTTTTAAATGTATAATGAATACCGGGTGGAGGATGTGTAGGAAGCAAACCGATGTCTGCAGTGGCAGATTTTTGTGGCAATAATATGAGACTCAGAAGAGACTGTTTGGGAGTGCCCGGCGTGGAGGGGCATGGAAGCAGGCAGGGGGCCATGGGGAGGGCTGGGTGCTCGCTCTGAAGCAGCTGTGTGCTGGGCAGCGAAGCTCAACTCCAGCAACAGCTCTAGCGGGGATATCGCCCAGTCGGTGCTTTCATGCATCTTGACTTACAGAACCAACGTTCGAATTCAGGTCAAAGATGGAAGAGTGGTGGGACAGAAGGTCAGCGAGGCGTCACTGTGAGGCAATGGTACATGTGTGTATTTGCGAACCCTCCCACTCCCCTGGTTTTCTGCTCCTTCAGTACTGTACCCACCAGATGCAATAGAAAACGCCTCCAGTTTTTCGGTGTGCAGCAGAAATCATGACCCCCAGCTTCCTGTAAGTGCCTGTCTTTTGGGTGCCGTCCCTGGCTGTGTTTGGGCTGCTGTGTAAAAGGAGGCAAAGGACTGGCCCTTGGACTGAGGGCCAGGTCGCACTGGCTGGGTCCCGTCCGCACTGCTCAGGCAGCCCTCCTGACAGCAGACTCGTCTTGTGAGGAGGTGGCTGGAGTGGTCCAAAAAGACGCAGAAGGCAAGCTATTGAGCAGTGCGCTGCAGTGCCCAAACTTGCTTCCTCTCCTACTTCTATTTAGCCATATGGGTGCACCTGTAGTTGTGAACTTCAACTTTCAGCACAGTTTTGTATCTCCGTACATCTGTTTTATTCATGGATTCTGTGCTGTCTTATGAGTCAACATGGAAGGTTTTTCCCTTAATGCGGACGCTGATCCTCTCTCTCTCTCTTGTCTCTTTGAGCACAAGTTGGAATTGGAAGGAGCTTCTGGCAACTGGGTAATTCTTAGATTGCTACCTCTTTGTTAAATGTCTTCAGAGAAATTATTAAGGGAAGACAGACAGACACAGGCGTGACATTATACACGGTGTGTGATTGCAGGGTTTTTTTACGTAGGAAACAAAGCTACAAAAGAGATCTCGGGAGGAAGGCAGAATTTATTCCTTTGAGAATACTTTCCGGATAGGAAGCTGTGTGCAAATGGTAATATGTTGGAATTGTGTGATAGAAGTGATTTTTTTATTACGGTGACTATTATTTTCCCTGTGGTAATGTCTAAAGGCTTCTATGAAGATGTAGGCTTCCTTGTCTTCATATCTTTAGACACACTGAATTTACAATGTAAGTATCTGATAGGTGAAGATAAAGAGAGGAAAGAAATGTTATCACAGGGATCAAAGACAGAGACAGATTGTGAGATGCCCTCCATGGTCAGATACGAAATCTGTGGCAGCGAAGAGCTCAGTCTGTTTCTCAAGTCCTATGAGCTGGTAGCACTCCCAGCACGATACATCGCTTAACAGCACAGAGGTCAATCTTGCAATACTGTGTGAGCCTTTAGCTCTATGTTAAACCTTCAGCAAACCTTTTTCCAGTGAAGCTTTTATTACATGTATCTCTGTTGCAATTCAGACCTAGATTTGTTTTATTCTGAAGTTTAAAGGTCCCGTCTGACATAAAGCACATTGATTTTGGGGAAGATTTATGGAATACTGTCAGGTGCCGCTATTTTAAAAAATGTTACTGCCTTGCAAAAGTGAATTTCTTGTTTCTTTGTCTAGTAACATATTCAGAGCACTTGAAAGGAAGTCTTGGAATAAGGAGATTTCTGCCCTGGGGGGGGTAGTATCCTGTGCTTTCGTTAGGTCATGTCAGGCCATTGTTTTGCTTTTCTTATCATAAAGATCTTGTGTCTTTATTCGTGCTCAGCTGTGGACTTGAGTTTCCTGGAAGAGAGCGAAATAATTAAGAATTAATACTACAAAATCATATGTTCTCTGTAGCTACGCTTGTTTAGTTGAAGGCAGTTCTTATCTGTAGTTATGTATGGTAAAATAGGTGGTGTAGATACATACCAGTAATAAGTAGTATCTTGTATCTGTGGTTCTCAGCATAGCTGAAAAGAAATATGATTATTCTCTGTAACTATGAGAAAACGTAGACTGAGAGATTCAAGGTCACCCATCAAATGGCTAGTAAAACTGGGGTCTCTTGTTCCCTGCTGGTTTTCACCCGTAGCTGCCAGCTGATGTTCTCAGTGGCTTTGTCTCTGCTAGTGGATTGCACAGTGGGAGGGTATGGGAAAGGGCATGTTAAATTTATTGGTCTAGATGCAGCCGCTGGGGAGGACGGTTAGGTACACAGGGTGGTTTATCAGAAGAAGGAGTCATTAAAGTAGGGTGATTAATGTGGTGCCAGAGAAGGGCATGCGGTGTGTTGTGCTTGCTCTTAAAATCTGCGAACTGCTACGCAAGGTCACGCAGCCTACATACGGTCCTGGTGAGAGGAATTGGGGGAGGAAGAAGAGCACTGCCAGCCTAAATTGAGAGCTTGTATTGCTGTGCAGTTGTGTCCTGTGATGGAGGAACACCTCCCTAATGACTTGCTAATGGGATGGCCAAAGCTTCTCTGTCTTGCCTGGTAAATCTGGCTTGGTTCTGGTGTGACAGAGCTGAGATATTAATATAAGTGATGTGAGCAATAGCTTCCTCGGTCACGGCCTGGGATGTGTGTGCCTGCTTTGCAAATAAGCAGAATTTCTAGCACTGACAGTGAGATGCCTTTCCCCAGAACTAGATTTTATCGTTAAATAGAAGGAGGCATGAGAAGGCAAGGCTTGTTAAGCCTCATATGCATGGGACTCTTGCTTTGAAATGTGTTATTCCATTTCCTCCAAGTCTTCCTTGGGGAAACACTTAATTTTGATTTCCTATGCATTTTACCATCGGATCTTCTGTTGTCACTATCTGCCTCTAGATTATGGCCACAGTTTCTGTCTACTTTATTCTCTGTCAGCCACTGCCATTCTGCTTGCAGGCTGCACCGTGACACGTAGGTTGTGTGCCATGTAAAGAAGGTGGCAGAATTCTTGGCAGATGCTGGGAGCGGAGCAAGGGTGCCGCGGGTGACCCCCTAAAACAGACGATAGGTGCGCAGCAGCTGGCAGATCTGGCAGCTCACCAGATTAGCACAGAAACTGCCTCCCGCACAGACCTCGTTTTTCCAACTAAGGACAACATGCTCACATACAAACAAAAATAAATAAATTGCACCTAGGGTATTGCAGTATTTCCAGGGGACAGCTCTGACTGAGAGAAGCTGGAGAAAAAACTCCTGGCAGAGGTTATACCGAGGCCTTTTCACATAAGTGGCAACATCAGAAAGAGAAGAAGCTGCACAGCTGTATGAATAAATGTGCAGAATCTGAAACTCGCACTTCTGGCTCATCTATCACATACCATCCTTTTATAGTGCGAGATGAAATGTCCAGCACCAATTTTAAGCTGGCCTCAGCAGACACGCCACTGCCTTCTGTCTCAGTGCATGGCCATAATCTCATCCTGAAAAATAAGATTTTACCTTCCACTTATCCTTCTGGAGACAGCTTGTCAGAGCAACATGGTACCGCAAACTTATCCTGCTTAATGTCAGCTAATTAAATTCATTTTTGAATATAGTACTAAGCCAATTTAATTCTGTCTTTCAGAGCCTGCAGAGACAGTTGTGACTCTCAGATGGGTTTCTGTCTCTGATTAGTGATCAAATCTTTTTTGTGCTTTTTTAGACTGACTCTCCGTCTCTCTTTTTCTGCATCTCTCACCTGTACTTGTGATGTTAGGGAATGGGGTGTTTTCTCCCATGCTTTCATAGCCCCAGCATCTACTGTCACATTTGACAACATACTCTGTTCAATGACTTTTGTTCTCTGAAATGGAAGTTTCATTACTGCTTCTGGAATAGAAATAGAAATTATTGTGAAGTACTCTTGGTGTTGGATTTAGATTTCAGAGGCTGTTTTTCAAAAGTGTTCATCTTTGGAGGGACGGGTATTCGAGTGACCTTCTAACTCTGAGCTCATATACCAGCCTCCGGATGATCATCTACATCACAGTCCAAGTCCAACAGCCTCCAGTAATGTTTACTGTCTGTCACTCTCAATATATTTTGTGATCACTAACATTCATGAAAATGAGGGGCAGAATTAAAAAAAAAAAAATTAGTCAAAAAAAGAGAAAGGTCAAAGCAAGTCATAGTGTGGAAAAGAACAATACACTTGATTAATTAAGTAGTGCTGGTGGAGTGTATCATACCAGAGACAATCTGATGAGTATTTTTTTATTTTAAATGCCCTCTGTACAGGTTATCAAAGAAAGTCAAAGAAAAAATATTGTTTGTCAGGAGATTTTAATGCATTATTTTTTTCTGCTGCTCTGGCATGTCCCTCACTCCTTTTGAGGAGCTTTGTGCCAGAGAGTGCCTCTGATCTGCTGTTTCTAAATCCCCTGATGCCGTCGGACAGCAGATCGGTGTGCATCACTGTGGAACCTCCTGCTGCAGTTTACCTCCTTTTTGCAGTTTCATTTTCTTTCTCTCATTCCCTCCCACTTCCCTTCCCACTTGTTGATGCCACTTACTTGTGTTCAGATGTTACAAGGCATCCTGGTTTAACCCCAGCTGGCAACTAAGCACCATGCAGCCGCTCGCTCATTCCCCCCAGCAGGGCGGGGCTGGAGAGAATTGGGAGGGTACAAGTGAGAAAACTCATGGGTTGAGATAAAGACAGTTTAATAGGTAGAGCAAAAGCTGCACACACAAGCAAAGCAAAACAAGGAATTCCTTCACTGCTTCCCATCGGCAGGCAGGTGTTCAGCCATCTCCAGGAAAGCAGGGCTCCATCACACGTAATGGTTACTTGGGAAGACAAACGCCATCACTCCGAATGTCTCCCATTCTTCCCTTTGGTCAGTTGGGGTCAGCTGTCCTGGCTGTGTCCCCTCCCAAATTCTTGTGCACCCCCAGGCTACTCGCTGGTGGGGTGGGGTGAGAAGCAGAAAAGGCCTTGGCTCTGTGTAAGCGTTGCTCAGCAGTAACTAAAACATCCCTGTGTTGTCAACAGTTTCCAGCACAAATCCAAAACGTAGCCTCATACCAGCTACTATGAAGAAAATTAACTCTCTCCCAGCCAAAACCAGCCCACAAGCGCAAACTGAATTGCCGTTATCAGCAACGTAATTCCAGGTTACTGAGAAACTACTGCTCTTGTTCCTTCCAGAGTATAGCTGGAGTCTATGGGGAGACATGGTTTGAGAAGTAGCTTGCGTTGTCATTGTGCACCGTGCTTGTTCTGCACGGAGAAGAGGGCTTCAGTCTGCGTGGATGTCAGTCTGACATACTTTACAGACAGTTGATTCATCCATCCATTTTTTGTGTTGCATAGTGAAGTATACAAGCGCTGTCGTGTCTGTAATGTATAGCTTCTGATGTCAGAACTAACTACCAGCTTTCTCAAACTTTATTGAAATAATGCTGAAGTTCTGAAACGGAAAGACAGATGCCAGGAAAGTAAGACTTGAGACTGTAATTTTTCTCTTAATTCCTTAAATTTATTGAGAGGAAAGGAGAGGAAAGTTTTTTCAGATCATTAATTACATTTTTTCTTTCATCTTAAAATATGTTTTTCTGAAAGGTTATTCACAGATATATCTTTCTGAAATTAGAAACTATAGTTTTTTTAAAATCCATAATAAAAGATATGTATCTGGGGAGTTTTTTAGCCTTAATACTTAGACCTGATTTTAGTAAACAATTCAAGGCCTGTATCTAACCAATCTAGGCATTTGGTTTAGATACTTTGCCCATTTTGTAAGTCCTTGTTCATTTTTCAAATGAGCAAATAGTATTTAATGAAGGTGGAGAAAGAATTGCCAAAACCCTGCTAAGTCCTAGAGCACAGCAGTGATTTTGTAGGCACTTTCTAAATACCGATGTTTGTAAGGCCTCTTCAGCTCTATTGGTGTGAATATGCTGTGTGCATTAATGTGAATATTTGTAATGCAGAAGACTGTATATTTGCTTCTTCAGTGCTGCACTTTGTTGTAAAAAAAGGAGTTCTTTGGGGTGCGAGAGTAACTTATCTGTAGTTTAGTATGTATAAATACAGTTTCAGGATTGTCTTAAGACCGATAGACTCAGTTCTGAGAAGTGATGGCACACTTATGTGCAAGTAAGTTGGCAGCAAAAATTATGTTTCAGCTTCCATTAATTTTTTGAACTGTGCCTAATGTTTGCATTTCCTAAAACATTGCTTGTGAAAATGAAGGTCTTAATTGATGGCACTGGAGATTACCACTGTCTAGCCATAGAAAAGAAAGAGTTTGGACAAGAACTGTGTGTATTTTCTTAGAATTCTCTCTTTCTGTAGAGACTATACTGATTTGTGTGTTTAGTTCCCAATCTTTCTCCTACCAAGATTTTAAGTGCTGGGTCCCCAGTGTATTCCTGTCAACACTAGCTATTTCCATAATTGCCAGAACCACGTACTTAAATACCTCCCATATAATTTCCATTTCCAGATTTCACAACGGCTTCCATGCTTCTGCTTCACCCAGAAAGACTTTGCCTTTGCCTTAAAGAGGCTCTTCTAGGACTTGCAATTTTTAAGTGTATTTTGGGGACTTTGGTGTTTCTTCCTCACCGAAGGAAAGGCCCTAGGAAGTCTGCCAGAAAGATCTTTGTGAAAGATCTTGGAAGTTGTCAGGTTCGCGAGTAGTGCAGTTGACTTAGCAGCTGCTCAGTCTCTCTGAGATCCCTCCATCCCAACTGTGAGCAGAGAGGCAGTAAGTGCTGAAAATGGGGCATGACTTATGGCCTTGAAAATCTGGGTCATGGCTTTGGCCTGGCCAAAGAAGAGGATAAAGACTCAGCGAAGGAATCTGAGCAAAAGGGAATCAAATGGAGGATTACAAACTCATTTCCTACAGGACACTGAACAGCAGGAAACCAATGGGAGCTGGTGGCAGCTACCAACCTGAATTACGTTTGGACTGATTCACTAGAGATGAAAGGCTGCATTTCACTTGGTTCCATGTGTTGCGATGTATTTCTGTTCACAGTGTAGCTACTTTGTGGTCATTCTTTTCAATTCATGTGGTGATTTAGGACTTCGTTTTAGAGTATTTGTTTTCCAAGAGTACTGCTAACAGGCAGCAAGAAAAAAGAAAGGAAAAAGGTTTAAATAAACTATTCACCTGGAAAGTTCTGGTAGTTTTTTAAAAGGTAAATGAAGTGATACAAGGTAAATGATTAGGTGCAGTCATTAGGGACAGATTGATTAAATGACTCTAAATAAATCAGCAAGCAGGAAAAGAATGAGCTGCATGTCTTACTGTATTTTGCTGTTGAAGACAGCTGGCCATGTTTAGCAGCATCCTTTTGTGGGGAGGATGCTACAAAAGATTTCTCTGCGAGGGAAGATTCTTTTTAAGCCTTCAATGGGTTGAAAAAGAACTGCTTTTATACGTAAAACAGAGTTATTAGGAAGCAAAATTTAAGCAGTTCAATAGAATGGATCTATCTAACACTCAGAAAGATGTCTGTTCTAGGGAAACTCCTTTATAACATCAAGCCTGTATGTGAAGAGTTAGGGATGTATGTTCCTTAAAAATTCTAAGTGTTCTTTCTAAGTTAAAGCTGTCCACCAAATCTAGATAATGAATGCTTTCTTATTCTTTCGTACCTGTGTGTATCTGGGAATGCAGATACCCGGTCATCTTTTGGCATTTCTGAAAACGAGGGACTGGTGAGCCCTCTGTATGTGCTTTCTGGCAGAACTCCCCAGGCAGGTGAGTGGTTTTCACACGTTCGTGCTCTCTTAGGTCAGAAATGCTGCGACATTTGCAGTTTTTCAGCCGTACCTGCCGGTTCGGCTCGCGCCAGATCCCCAGCCCGTCTGGCGGTGCAGCCCTGCCAGCGTGCGTTTGCTTGGTCCTCCCTATGTCAGCCAGCGCGTGCGCTTCCTTACCGGTAGCCCCAAGCTGGATTCGCGTACGTCAGACCTCCACGAGTTTCCCGGTGAGCCGTCTGTTGCTTGAGCAGTCGGAGGTGGCTGTGAGTGAAAGGGAAGGAGCCACTGCTGGGGTTACGGAGCGGAGGTGGGTGAATGAGTGAGATGGTGCCTCAGCCTCAGCCAGCGTGTTGCAACTTGGCAGTGTAGGAACCCCCGCTGCCTGCCTGCCGGGAGGGACGGGGCACTCCCCGATGGAGGGGAGCGCTGCTGAAATCCTGGCGATGGGGCACGGCAGAGCACCGCGCCTGCCGCCAGCCGGGGCTGCCTCTGGGTGCTGTTAGCAATCACTGCTTCTCCATCTTGCTCACTACTGCTGGATCCCATGCTGTGGCTCAGCAGCTCACCTCAGCATCTGGCATTTAAGTATGTGTATACCTAAATATATGTCCTCTACTCTGTGCCGATTCTGGTTTTTTTCTTGTTTTGGATCACAGAGTATGTTCTTCCTAACTTAATCTTTACAAAGTTTTACGCTTCCTGTTGAAGACCAAATACAGAATATGGGAGACACTGACTTGCTTAGGTGGCAGCAAATGAAGAAGTACATGGTGCTAGCGAACTGCATGGCGTTGTGGCTGGCCAGTGAAGCCTAATAAAGGCAAAAGCCAAGCCACTTTGGAGGTATGAAGAGTCAAAGAAGCATTAGAGTAATTTAAAAAATGTAAACTGTGGCTAAAATCTTAGAAACTTCATTTCTTTAAAATTCTTTGTTATTTACCAGACTTCCCTCCTGAAAACCTCTTGCCCTGGGATGAGATGCAGCTTGTAGAGCAGGAAGAAGATCAGCTTCTGTTTGGGGAGGCTTGACTTAAAAAGATATGACCCCAGCTTTATCTCTGATGTGACTTCTCATCACTGTGGGTGTGTCTGTCTGTGCGTGTCTGGGTATATTTATGAGTATCCTGTAAGTCATATTATTCACATTTTCAAAATAAAAGGAACCCAATTAATCTGCCTTTTTTATCAGCAACTGTGTTTTATAGCTTTATCCACCTCCTCATGCATCGCAGGATGAGTCAATACAATTAACAAACAAGAGTTTCTTGTTTCAAACACTTATTTACAGGAATACACAGTCCAAGCAATTTTTCTTTAATGCTGTAGACTTTTAGGTTGCCTGAACCCATGTTTGTTTCAATCAGTTGTGATTTTACCATTAGTTTTAGTAAGAAAAAACTTTTTCAGCTCTTAAATTGGAAAGTTTGTTTGGTTGCTGCCATGTGTCTTATCATTGGAGACAACGCTGCTAGTACAAGCTCATTTTCCATATATGCATTGGTTACCTAAAATATGTATCAAAATATTTAAAAACAGACTCACCTATGAAGTGATTTGAAATGATTGAATGATTATAAATAAGGTGATTGTAGTCACAATAGGAAAGAAATGCTTTTTTTAAGACCCCTGAGCTCCGATGTTGTGTCTTCTTGTAAAGCAGTGGTTTTCAATGTTAAAACAGAAGAAAAGAAGAAAGGTAGAGCCAAACTGACAATGCACTGGCAAAAGGAATTACGTGCCCGTCAAGGACCCGACGGGAAATCTGAAATTCTGTATCTGTCCTCCAGACCGTTACAGCTTCTGCATTAGCGTTGAAAACTAGTTTTCATTGCTTTGATAGCATGCCTGAAATCTGGTCTGGAGCAGTGGGCCAAAACAGTTTTGCCACAGCAGGAAACTTTTACTTGCCATTGTGAACAGCAAAATGTCTTCTGTAAGCCTGGGAAGAGCAGGGACCCTGTTAATGCAGAGGAGGAATATGTGAAAACACAAAAATCTATTAGCAGAGCTGGATGTAAACCTCTGAATATGATGAACTTACTATCTGGATTTGTTATGTTTTCAGGTGGGACCCTCTTCTGATATGTGATCTACAGTGAGCTACTTTGAATTGTACGATGACAATGTTATCACTGCCACATCTCTGGGAACCAGTTATTCATAAGTATACGGTATGTGAACGTCTGCATCTTACATTAACCATTGCTTGTTGGAACAACGCGGGTAACAATAACACGAAGGTGCTAAAAGTCATTGAAGTAAATGTTAAGCCACATGTACAATCAATTACACTGAGCTGTTCCAGCAGATGTTTCTCTGCTAGGCCTGGTCTGTATGCAGAATGGTGAACTGTTTTAATTTGCAAATGTATTTATTTACAGGTATTGGTAGAAATGTTCTGCCAATGCTTCCGTTGGATGAAGCTATACTGATACAGTGATGATATGCAGATATACAGACTATTATTCTCTTCCTCAAGCAGGAGAGGGTGGTAGCAGTAGCGTGAAGGGTTCTGTGCTTTAACTGTATTGCTGCACTTAAAGCACTACTGTTTTTGCATTTAGGAAAGGTCTTTAATTGCTTTTCTCCTTCATTCCATTTTCAATTTCTGGTCTATCTAAATTAGATTAATTTCACACACCAATGAATCCCTAAAGAAGTGTAAATTAACTCCATTTTACCAAACTCAGCCAGATGATGGCAGTTATTCCCTTGATGTTTAGCTTTGCATCACCCACCATCTTTGACCAAGATTTCAATAGAAATTAAATCCATATATTGAGCCTTTTTTCCTCACCCTGTTATAAGGAGTTGGAGACTGAGACCCATGTCTAGTGAAGGGAGGCTATTTAATTTATGGCCTACAAGGCCAAAAATGTAAGGTCACTGATAGCTGGCATGTTTTTCTTTTTTACTGTTCTGGCTTAAAATTGTTAACACACACTCAGGTCCTGTAAAACCATGAGCATGTTTTTATGAGAGTGGTTACATCATTATTTTATGTTCTGAAGCAGTTCATAGCACACCACATAGCCGTTAGCATGGAGCATCTTCATCTGATTTATGGCCCCGATGCAACTCCCGCTGAAGCTGGTGGAAAAACATTTCTTCATGCTGATGGGAGTTGAATTGCACTGCATGTAACACCTGAGACTTTTGTTTAAGTAATGTTCCCCGCATTGAGTTTTTTTTACTGATTAGCCACTTTTTAGAGATTAAGTATTAAAGACATAAGTATAAAACAGAATCACAAGGAAATGGATTGCCAAAATAAACTAAAAGAGGGCTCAATTATTGAAAATGCTTGTCTAGCTTCAAAAGTTAGAAAGTGATGGGGAGAGATGACTGTTTGCTTAAAAGTATGTGTCTGGGTTTAATGTGCTGTGTTTTTATATGTAACTTTGAAGACAATGTTTGTTAGAAATGCGAATGATTTGCTGCTACATCTGTGATGTGAGAGAGGGAAGGCAAGATAAAAGCCTTACAGGGAATGGGGAGAGAAAAGTCATGCTTCATCGATCAATTTAGTGTGTTTTGGGAGAGGAGTTCACAACTCGGGTAGCTTGTGTGCTGAATGGTGAAGAGGTTTCCAAATCTGGCTGGGCTCTGGGTCAGTTTGAAGGGAAGCTCCCGGAGGTGACGTCTCCCACTGAGGTGAGAGCGTTGATCCTGCTTGCGCTGGCAGGGCTTCTAGCACGCCTGTGCGGCCACCCTCCGTAATCCCTGCTGGCCAAATACCATTAACACGACCGTGTGCAGACTTTTGCTATGCATTTGTTCAGATGGCTCCTCTATCATCTATATCTAAGCACCTTTTCAGGAGGGATATAGGAATAATAAACTCTGTTGCTCTTGTTTCTTCAGAGTTGATTCATTTTTAAATGTTCAGGATTGTTTGTTGATACATGTTTTTGTAAATAACTTGTTTTGGGGTGTGTGGGAGCATTGGTAATGGAAAGCTGGTTTGAAGAAGATGAGTTTTACATTCTGCACGGGCAGAGGTCTGGAAAGGACCCAGCAGGCCAGCTGGTCTGCTTTCCTGCCGTCACAGGTATCTTGTCATGAAAAGCATAAATGCGTCTTGGTTGACATTTTCACTTTTTCGATGGAACGTGGCTTTTCGCCGGTGGAAGGGACCTCTCAGAGAGCCAAGGGCAGGTGGTGGGGAGAGGTGGTTGTCGGAGTGGTGACCGCTTGCAGATCTCCATGTTCCCCGGGCACAAAGAGCAAGCAGCCATCTCGCTGCCGTGCTTTTAATGAGCTGTAGAGCAAGGGATGCTGTGTCTTGCATGTTGTGAGGCTTCTGCTGATATGTGGTAATAACCTTCACGGATTTGCCATCTAACCAAATCAAAATGAAATTTCCTTTGACCGGTGAATGCAGGAGTCAGAAGGAAGTGAAGATTTTTGTGTTTGTTTTTCCTTTTGGGTGTTATTTTGGTTTTCCTCTTTTGCCAGTTCTCATATAGCATTGCAAATATTTCAGGAAACTAATCTGCAGGAGCATAGCTCATAAAAGATCAGCCTGCCGGAGGACGAGGCTCTGCTTATTACAGAAAAGCTTCTGAGACAGTCACAGCTGAAAAGATTACACACTTCCACAGGAAATTAAATTTGATGTAATACAGTGAAAGAATGACAAAATGGAAAGGGCATATATAACGTATTTGTGATTATTAAGTGGTAGAAAAATGAAAACCTGAGATCCAGTAAAGTGCATGTAATTTAGATATGAGTATGAAATTCCCAATAGTTTTAAAAAAATTTGGCCCTCCGCTTATTTTTGCTCTTTCTCGCTGTTGTTATCTCAATGAGGAAAATCATTAACGTCTTGTAAAATTATGTCAATTTGGGGGCATGTTAGATAATAAAGCATTTAAAACAAGGTTCAGAGCAGTCCTATGGAGTCCAGTTAGGTTGCATTCTTCAGCAGAAGGTGCATACGTGACACCAGACTGGGAATGACAGGCAAGAGCTTCCTTCTTTGCTTCATCCTTCTGCCATGTGGACGTGCGGTGCTGACACAGGGGGAAGCTTTCCTTCCCCGACTGCCCGTGCCCCTCGCCAAGGTGCAGCGCCGTGCTTGATGGCGGGTGGAAGCCCCAGCCCCGTCCCAGCCCCTGAGCTGGTGCTGCAGGTGCGCTCAGGCTGCAGACCCGCCGGGCACCGTTCAGGTTACACACGTGCTGAAGAGGTCTGTTGGTGCCGAGGTCCTTGCTCTTTGCCCAAACACGGGCAGGTGACGTGTCCCCTCTTCCTCTCCTCCTCGGGGTCAGTGTAGGTGATGGGGTGAGCCAGGCTCTCTCCTGGCCAGGTGCTTCACGGCAAAACGTAGGTTTTCTTTCAAAGGGGACAGTAATAACTTGCAACATTTTAATAATTTTTCCTATAAGATCTGGTTACCTGCAATTGGAAAGAACAAGCAGGACTCTGGCAGATTTAACTTTATTAACCATCGTAAATCCTTCCCCTTTTGACTCTAGTCAGTCCCTGGAGTCCTTTTAATGCTCTTGACATTGCACTGGCCTTTCATCACAGCACAATATACATTTTCCTGTAACTAGAAAACTGATGGCGAGAGCCTTACGTAAACCCGAGGTAGTGGACACAGTGACGGGGACGTGCGACTGTCAGACGCTTGCTGCCGGTGAAAGGAGGAGAGGGAGCTTATTCTGCCAGCACAGCTCTTCCCTCAGCGGAGGGAAGGAGAGGGGACCTGAAGGCGCAGGTGCTCACGGGGTCTAGCATGCACCCGCTAGCACCCAGGAACGGGGGACCAGCCGCTTCGCTCTGGCCCAGACTGACAGACAGACAGACAGCGGTGCTTTTGTGTCTTCTGCTGGCAAGTGGGGGGGCACCGGGGGCCAAACCCTGCTGCAGAAAGCCCCTCTATGAGCATTCCCCAGCCCACGTCCCCGGGGCAGTGAGCTGCCGGAGCTTGCTAGCAGCCGGCAGGCTGGCCAGGAGGAGATCGCTTGCGGCACGGGGACCGGGCAGACCTGCTCGGACGGAGGCGCTGGGTGAATGGATCTTTTCTGTGCCGGGGACAACGCTAAAAGGAAGGAGTGTTACCAGGTGGTCAAGGGGCAGGCACCTAAGCAACAAACACCTTCTTCATAAAATAACTACCTGGGTTATTGCCTTTCTGTCCAGCCTGTGCACAAAATCCTCTGGAAAGCGAGAGGGGAATTCCCTGGTTGGTAGTCTGTCTGTCTCTCTGCTGTCCAGGAATTCATGGGATGGAGAAGGCATCCCAAGAATCTGCCCCCGTGTGCAGGGAAGCTAAATTCCCTCTTGTTTTTCCGTATACACAAGTCAGCCAGTTTCTTTAGCAAATGCTTTAATTTTAAGCTTAATACTGTGCAAATATTTAACTTTGGACAAAAAAGCCTCAAGCTGGCTTCAGACCATGGACTGGCTTCCAGCTGTTTCTGCAGGTACAGATCCAATGTTTATGTACACAAGTGGTTATTTGTTTGTTTGTTTATTTATTATGGTAATCTTTTTATAATTAACTTGGATATTTGTGTCCCCTGTTTTTGCTTTGAACATAAAAATCTATGTGTTTGCAACGTGTGTACAGCCATTTTTAGAAGATTTGTCAAAAAGCTCAGATCTGCTGAAGATAATCTCTGCAGGCTAAATCTTTAGACGACACGGAGTTGCACTGCCTAATGTTTTCTCTACCTGAAGTGCCCAAAGCTGTGGTCATCATTGAAAGACCACCAGCCTAGGTTGTAAAAAAAAGGTGTGGAAAGATCGGGTGCCTGCTGCAGGAGCTTTATACTGTAATTTGGTTGTCCGGACAAATGGGTACAAAAGAATATTCAGAAGTAACGTCAAGAACGTTAGCAATAAATGTGTTAACTAGATTTCAAAAATCTGCTTAAATGCTACCTTAATATATAATACTTTGCTGTATCCACATATAGTTCATATATATATATGCTTTCTCCAGCCCTCGTCTCAGCTGCTGCATGCCTGCAAACAGCCTCTTATTAAAAAGGGAAAGTCCGTAGTCTTCTGGACCTTCTATAATGTGCTCAGCGTGTGAGCTATTGACTTCACGAAGACGAGAATAGCTATGTCAAATGTGTTTCATTTGCATGTGGCAAGATAGAAAAAGCAAACTCTGTGTGAAGATGAGCAGACAAGACAGACACCGAGTGCCTTAAATACTAAGGGAGTTAATGCTATGCAGTGATTTTGCTTCTGTTATAGGAAGTGTAAGAACAGTATGCTTCCTGGCGTACATCACCGTCTAAACTGCAAAGGTTTCAGTTCCATGGCAACACGAAGAACCCGATTGTGCTGAAGGTGTATGTATTAATGCATTCAGAGTGAGGGGTTGGGAGTGAGCTGGGGAAAAATAAAACATGCTGAATGTTTCCTGTTCATTTATTTATATATAAAGTAGCCTTTGTTCTTAGAAAATCAGAACCAACATGAATATACCCCCCTCTTCCCCCCCAGTCCTCTCTGATTCTTTTTTACATGTGTTTTTCTCGGGCAAAAAGCAAATGAAGAGGCTGTTTTGTTGGTTTTTTTTTTTTATATAAGGCTCTAAGTGCAGCAGCACTTGAATGTTGCAATAAAATGCTACTAATTCTTGAGACTGTTGTATATCCCTGGGGAGAAAGACTTGGGGGGGGAGGTATTTTTTCCAAGATGTACTGCTTTACAGAGCAGAGTGAAGCAGTGTTTGGGTTTTTTTAGTATTATTATTATTTTCCTTGATCTTTTTGATCTGCCCTCTTTCTGCCTTTCTCTACATCCACCTCCAGTTTCCCCCACCTCCCCTGGCTAAGGAGCAGGAAACAAGACTGAGCTCTGTTTCCTGACATCCAAAGAAATATAAAAGTATGAGGAAACGGTGGATTTTGTTTTGCCAGCCAACTCGGATTCGCAGACCCACACTAGGAAGGCACCTGCTCCCAGACAAGGTCAGGAGTCACCCTCCGGAGCAACTGGGCAATCAGCCAGGCAATAACCGAGAGCTGATCATTACCTGAATTTTGTTTAATCTGCTCGGTTGGCTGCGTGAATGCAGGATGGGGGATTGTGACAAATGTATTTTGCTCAGGGTGAAGAACGACCTAAGGCTGGTCCTGCCAGCTGTGCTGATGGGTGGATGAATTGCAGATTTCCAAGGTTTAAAGACTGGATGGTGGGGGAACCTCCAGATGTTGGTATTTCTGAGGCTAACAGCAGTGCTAATCTGGCGTGGTAAAGCTGACAGAAACTGGCAAGTTAAACTGGATTTGCAGCTGCTTTGCATTGCTAAAACAGGCAAAGCAGCCAGAACATATCAGTGGATCTGGCCTATAGATTTCAGCGAGGTTTCTCTGTTTAACTAGAGCTCTGCAGTTGGAAGTTGGTCAACCGCTCTCCTCTTGCTGTGCCAGGAGGAATACAATTCATCTCTCTCTTATCTGTATCCTTTTTTTTTTTAACTAGCAACAGGAGTTTTGGTTTTGTTTTGTTTTTTTTTTTTTCTTAAAAACAAGGCTTGCTTTCATTGAAGTGGGAACCCTGTCTTTGAGATTCTACTTGGGGGAAATTTGTCCCTGTTCAGGAGACCAGTGCAACATGGGTAAATCTTTTCTAAGGGAATAAATAGAATTGAAATGATTAAGTGATCCTGTCTTGGCATTCTACAAAGGGGTGGATTTCACCCTTGAGGCAACAGGACTGCAAAATAAGAAGGTGTCATTTTTAAACAGCCACTTTGTGAGGGAGAGCAGAACTGGTAAGCCTGAGCCACTTGCTAATGCTGCACTTGATGCTCTCCCAAATTTGTTGTTGTTGTTGTGGCTTCTAGTTTCTGCACAGCCCCCCAAAACAAAAAAACTCATACATAGCTCATTAAATACTAGCATATGCTTCCCAAATTATGTGGCACCTTCATTTTCCCGGCTTTTGACAAAGGGACTGTGCATACAACTCTGAATGAAGAGGAGGAATTACTCCAGTCAACAGCATAGTAAGGGAGGTGAAGGATTCCCGTGTAGGTGTCCTGACCTGGCATAACCCTCCAAACATGCTAGCTGCTGTTTGCAAGCACCTTCCCAGTGGAGCACCTCATTCAGCTTGGCAGGAAGGATGAAGAGAAAGCACCAAGAGGAACATCAAAAAAAGAAGAAAAGGAGGAGAGAAATCAAGGACAGGAAGAGTGAGGAAACGGCAAAGGCAGAAGGGCGAGCAGGGAAACAACAGGGGGCTGGGAAGAGCACAATGCAGGAAAGAGATGATCCCCTGGTGCCTATGAGGGAAAAGTTGTTTTTCAGATCTAATGTAGACAAAAAAAAAAAAAAAAAGGGGCAAGAAAATTGAAATACATAAAGTGGGAGAGGGTATCAGAGTGATGGGGGAAGAGAATTCAGATTGGCATGAACGGAAAAAATATAGAAACACATGGATTAATTTCATATGCTGGTCCAGCCAATCTTAAATAGTAGCTGCTAAGTTTGTAGCATCAAGAGATTGTGACATTCTCCATGTGGAGGTTTTGGGGGCTGGTGGGGAGCAGCAGGGCCACATCAGGAGGCTGCTGCAGGCACCAGAGTGGGTGGCTGGAGGCAGATCTCTTCTGTGTACCTTGGCTGGAAGCCTAAAGCCAGTATGAATATCCCTGAGGAAAATGGCCCATCCTGCATTTGAAGACTGGCAGTCCGAAAAACATGTCCGGTTCTCTCTGAAGGTAACTGAGGAAGGGCTGTTGCCACGCGGGCAGGGATAAGGGCTCCCTCCAGATCCCTTTTCTTCAAGCTATCTAGGCTACCAGAAATAAACAGCTGAATGGAAATTTTAGTTCTGGCTTTGAAAAGAAGCTTTTGAATGAATTCTGCATCAAATAATGAATGTCTTCTTTCCTCCTCCTCTCCACCTACCTTGTTCCTAAACATTAACATTTCATGTCACTTGAGCTAAGTTCAGTGTCAGACTCGCCAGATTCTGCTGAAAAATACACCCCTCTTTTGTGGCAAGCTGGAGAAGATGAGAGGCTTGTGGTGTTTTTCCTTCTCAATCTCTGCTCCGCTGGGAGAAGCAGCTAAGGCTGTGTGAAGCTGTCTCCTTCCCACTCTCCTAAACTTTGCTCCTAAAAATGCTTCTCCTTCAACGGCTTTGCTGCTTCTCTGAAGGAGGCATGGCTTGGCCTACTTAGTGCCATCGTTTGCCAGGGGATTTTTTCTCAGATTGCGGTGACTTTCATCATGATAGGAGGCTGAAGAAGATTGCTGTGGAGTAAGTCATAGGTACCGCTAGCTGTGCCGTTTGAAAATCGTTACTTAAGCATGAAAGGGAAGAGGAGGATCAGGAATTACGAGATTTAAACCCTGCCCAAAGCCCCAAATCTCCAGATAATTTCTGCCATTTCTGCTTCCTGGTCTCAAACACTTGGGCTGTACCTGTGTTATATTTTTCAGCTTTGTTCCAGAACCACAAAGGTGAGAAATACCCTTTCTCTGAAATAGGTTGTTTTGTGGGCAGCGGCACCCCTGCTCGCTACCAGGGTCACCGTGCAACACCCAAGGGCTGAGCTCGGGCCATCGGTCTGGCTTTCCTCCTCAGAGCCGGCTACCAATTTTCTCGAGACTTGTGAGAATGTAATTACTGAAATTTAGTGAAATTTATTGTCTAGGAGAGAAGATATGAATGTCTGCAGAGGTGGGGAAATGTGCGTTCAAGTAGTGGGTTTGTTGTACAAGAAGGGGAATGGTTCTCACTGGGCAGTCGTGTCTGAAATACTCTGCAGTATGTGCTAGTATTTACGATAAAGATGAATGCTTTTACGGTGAAAACTTGGGAACCTGAGCTTACCTGGAGACCTTAATTTTTCCTACTACAGAGAAAGCAAGTGGCACAAGAAGGAAATGTTGGTGCAAACAGGCCTTTTGACAGTGAGCACAGTCTCGCTGCCTTTGGTGGAGTGAGTAGGGATGTTCCTGTATTGCACCGTAGTTATGCAGAGATGTGCTGATATTGCTTATTTTGATTAGTGCTGAAAAACAGAAGCAAAAAATTGAATGTGGCTTTGGGGTGCTGTAATACAAGGCTGAATCACCTGACGTCAAAGCCAGTTTGAGGTGGAATATGATGGCTGATGTTTGTGTAACCCCAAATCTCTCAACCTGTACCTGAATTTACTTCTCAGATGTTAGAGAAAAATCACCCTTTCCACATATGCCGTGTGAGCAGGGCAGCCATTTCTGCACAACCGGAGGAGGTTTCTTCCCTTCCCTCACCTTGGTGTCCAGTCTGGCAATTAGGAATCAGATTTAACCCTCAGAGTTTGTTTCAGGCCCTATGAGTCTTTAATTCTTTTCCAGCAGCAAAACAATTATTTTTGATAGACACACTGGTTGTTTGTTAATTTGTTTATAATCAGTTTTCCAAGAGGTTGCTTTGATGTGGGAGGAACTGAATTCTTTGGGTGCAAATGCTCGCTGCTGACTCGCTGCTTAGTCATTAAGAGATGTTTTTCACGTTAAGGCGCCTTTACTTTTAAGGGAAAATGTCAAGCATCTTCTGATACCAGACATATGAAATGTGCGGTTGCCTAACCAGAAACCATTTGCTGAGCTGCAGCACGTGAGGGCAGGAATGGCCAAGGCCAGCCCAAGCCTTTGCCAGCCTCCCAGGGAGAGGCCAAACAGCCCCCCGTCCCCTCTGACTGCTCTGCTGCTGCAGCCCCCTGCACCAGCCCCCAGGACCTGAGACCCCGCGGGTGCTGGTTCCAGCTACCGACCTACATCCCGGCCGATATGCCTCCATACTAAAAGATGTCACTGTTCTTTTCCAAAAAGAACGTCTTTTTTTTTTTTTTTTTTTTTAATTCCCTTGCCACCTTTTTGTGTTTTCCAACTGCAGCTCTTTTAAGGCTTCCTGCCTCTGCAGTTCTTCCCTTTGTATAGGTTATTTTTGGAAACTGGGGAACCAGGAGGAGGGATGAAATTTAGGGGAGTTAACTGCAGTAGAAGTAGAAAGCTCTTGCCCTTGGTGTGCTCTTTCTTCCTTCTCCTTTCTTCTCGTGACCTCCGTGGTCTGACCCCCATCACATCGCTTGTTCCAGGGCAAGCTGTAGCCCACGCTCTTTGTGCCCAGCAAGCGACTTCTTCCCATGCGGAAGCATGCCGGTTTGCAAGCTATGCTCGCTGCTTCCTCCCTGCAGCAGCCATCGTTTCTCTTCTGCTTTTCTGGGTCAGCCAGTTGGCCAAAAAGTGGTAGGTGGTCGAGCAGAGTGTTGAGAGCAGTGAAATACTGGTAGCACTTGGGAGGTTATGTGCCTTAGGGTAAATTGTATGTAGAGAAGAAAATGTTTCCTTTGTTATTTCCTCAGTGGGGCAGCCCCATCAAGGTGGTTGGCTTTTTCTTGAAATGTTATCATGTTTTTACATTAGAAGTGTTACATGCCGATTGCCAAACTTTGCAAGAAAAAACAAATTTTTTGGAAGCCTGGGGAATAGTGGCTGAAAGCTGACCTGGCAGGGGGACTGGGAGCTCACCTTTTGGCTCTGGGGCATGGGGCAGGCAGTGGTGAGCCTGGACCCCCAAACCATCTGAGCTCTTCGGCACGGAGGTGATCACTTCACATCTTTCGTTTTGAATGCAAAAATGTATGGAGCAATTTTGTATAAAGGAGCACCCAAGAACCTACTTTTTTCTGTGTAGGTTTTCTAAAATCAGTAGCGCGTAGAAAGACATTGACCATACGGTAGGTCAGACTGCCCTTTTGATAACTGAGACAGTATTCAGGTAATTGAGATGCCTGTGACTGCCCACGAAAATTTGCTGATGTTTACACTGCTGTCAGGTATTAAAGTCACACCATAATATTTATTGTGGGATCTTGCAATGGATTTTAAAATAGATCAATATCACAGCACAAAGTGGGAATTTTCCTCATTTTTGCTGCGGTTATGAAAATGCCTAAATAGCAGTGTAGTAGAGTAAATGTTAAACATTAAAAGCTGGTTTTGTGTGTACTGATAAGAGTAGATTGGTAGAGGAGGAAGTAACTTGAGTTTGGTTGGTAAAGCTGATAGGAGTATGGTGGAAATCAAAGCGGGGGATGATTGTAGACTCAGAGCAGTAACATGCCATCTTTGAAGGATGGGTTTGAGTCAGCGACATAACAAGAAGTGATAATGAGCAGGACTTTAACCCTAAATTAAAAAGAAAAAAAAGAGGCAGATGATTCTGTACAAGAAGATGCACAACTGATGCAAAAAGTCAGGTACATTAAGAGAGAATGAAATCAACAGAACATGAAGTACTCTCTTAAAATACATAGAAATTGAGGGCGTTTTACTCCTGTGCTATGGCAGAGATCATTAAGCTGTGCAGAATGGTTATGCAAAATGCTCACTGTAGGGAAATCACCGTTTACCGTAGATTCTAGGAAGGAGTGCTGGCATGCCGCCGGCAGTGATTTATTTTCACCCAGCCCCGGTGCTTGTGGCTGGCACTCAATGAAATCTTCCAGGGTAAATTATTTATTTAATTAAGAACGGCCACAGTTGCACTGAGAGACTGGCAGCACAGCAGCAGGAAGTCTGTTAGAGATTAAGTCTAACTTCTTACAGATAGGCTGCTTATGTATACTATAAATAATTAAAATCGTAAATAAGTGTATGTTTGCATTTTTGTTTAAGCTTATTAACAACAGTTTGTAATATTGAATGCTGTGTATGTACTGCCATGTGTTGTAGTTCTCTAATTTCTTGATTAACTAACCCAGAGGCTTGTGCAGCAAGCTAAGACGTCAGATTGTTGCTAGCTGAACTTTTGAACTTTTCGTAAGCGAAGGAGACATCAGTAAGAGAACAGTCAAATTTATGAGTGTGTAAGCATGAGCAACTCAAAAAATTCCATTTCAGTAGCCATTCCCATAAGAGCAAAGAGAGAAACCCCCCCTCTTCTTATGCCAAATAGACAAGGTAATGCTTTCTTCTCAGTTTAACATATTCCAGAGATAATAGTTACAGCTGGTGGTTTGAGGGAGTCCCAGGAAGGGAGGAATTTGAATATAACTAAAGAGAGAAACTTGCTGGAGGAGAAATCCCTGGAGAGTCCCTACAAGATTTCATATTGTTGTCTGTGTTGTGGGTTTTTTTTTTAAAAAAAAAAGAAAAGGTGAAGCAATGTGATTTGGTAATGGTGCTTTTATCAATAAATTTGATTTTTGAAGAATACATTCTGAGTTTGATCCTTGCTTTCTTTCCCTGATTGTCAAGCAATAAGAAGAAATCTTGCAAGAGGAAAAGAAGCCACCTCTTTTAGAGGAAACCACTCATGGATTTAAGCTGTAGTAGTTTAGCATGGAGGAAAAAAATGGACAAATGTTTTGAAAAAATCAGAAACGGAAAGTTTTGAAACATTGGACATATTTGGTTTTGGACAGGCCTAATAAGCAAATCAACACAGAACTAAATTCAGCTTCTGGGGGCAAGTTCCCCTTTTGGTGGGTGCTGGCAGCGGGGGCCAGCAGGCAGGCTGCCAGCAGCCGAGGTGGGGCTCTCTCCTTTGCATGGGGTGGTTTGGACCTTCCCCTCTCCTCCCCCTGCGCCTCCTCCCTGGTCTTGCTGGCTGCCTGGTGGTCCTCCTTGAAGCTGTCGGCAGCAACGTCTGAAACACCCCTCGACTTTGAGAGGTTGGCTTTTCTCTCTGCAGCCTGGGCTCTCCAGCAGTGCTGATACTCGGAGCGAGTGCGTGGTTGGGGTTTGAGGAAGGGTTTCCCACTGTCCTGGCTGTGGGTTCACGTCCCAGCGGGGCTGCTCCTGCTACCTGTCCTCTGCGGCTGCCTGCCTGAGCCCACGCTGGGCTCATTTGGGCAGCTGTACAGGCAGCGAGCTGTTGGGCGGGCAGGGGTTTCTGATGGATTGGCTCCCCATGGACACGGGCAAACTCTATAGCTGCCAGGAGCACACGGCTGGTGTGGGGGGAAGAAGCAAAGCGGCATCTCCCCCTCTTGGGTGGCAGCTCGCCATTGGACCAACCTCGCCGGAGCATGAAACTGCTTCCTCAAAGTGCAGATCAGGTCTTGTATGTGCAAGGTAGTTCACACTTGAGTACTATGTTACATTATCATGGTAGTCAGGAATGGATACTGAGAAGATGATGGTGAAGGACAGTGGTGTTTCCTATGTTGCCCTTTTCTGCTCCCCGCTTTTGATGACCCCAAGTCACTCTCTGTTTCCCTTTCCAGATGGAGTTAGAAATGGATATATGTTCAGAATTGGGTCCTTATTGGCAGCACCTGTAGACAATCAAAGATTGTTTGTGCAGATTTGCAATCAAACTTTGAACTGAAATGAATGTGATTTCAGAATAGTTTGTTTACAGTCATTGTTTTTATTTTTTGCAACGAGATAAAAGGCTTTACAGTATCTCCTAGGTACTCCTAGTTACTGTGCACTGGAATCATAGAATCACAGAATGGTTGGGTTGGAAGGGACCTTGAAAGATCATCTAGTCCAATGCCCCTGTTGTGGGCAGGCACATCTTTCACTAGATCAGGTTGCTCAAAGCCCTGTCCAACCTGACCTTGAACGCTTCCAGTGGTGGGGCATCTACAGCTTCTCTGGGCAACCTGTTCCAGTGTCTTACCACCTTCACTGTAAAGAAATTCTTCCTCAATTCCAATCTAAACCTGCCCTCTTTCAGTTCAAAACTGTTGCCCCTTGTCCTGTCACTACAGATCTTGGTAAAAAGTCTCTCTCCATCTTTCTTATAAGCCCCCTTTATATACTGAAAAGCTGCGATAAGGTGTTCCTGGAGCCTTTTCTTCTCCAGGCTGAACAAACCCAACTCTCTCGGCTTTTCTCCATAGGAGAGGTGCTCCAGCCCTCGGATCATTTTTGTGTCCCTCCTCTGGACCCGCTCCAACAGGTCCATTTTTGTCTTGTGCTGGGGACCCGGTAACTGGAGGTGGTATCCAGGTCGGATCTCGCCAGAGCAGAGTAGAGGGGCAGAATCGCCTCCCTCGACCTGCTGGCCATGCTTCTTTTGATGCAGCCCAGGATGTGGTTGGCTTTCTGGGCTGCAAGCACAGATTGCTGGGTCATATCCAATTTTTCATCTACCAGTATCCCCAAGTCCTCCTCTGGAAGGCTGCTCTCAATCCATTCATCCCCCAGCCTGTACTGATACTGGGGGTTGCCCCAACCCATATGCAGGACCTTGCACTTGGCCTTGTTGAATTTCATGAGGTTCACACAGGCCCACTTCTCAAGTCTGTCAAGGTCCCTCTGGATGGCATCCTGTCCCTCAGGTGTATCAACTACACCACTCAGCTTGGTTATCATCCACAAACTTGCTGAGGGTGCACTCAATCCCACTATGTCATTAATAAAGATATTGAACAGTATCAGTCCCAATATGGACCCCTGAGGGACACCACTTGATACTGATCTCCATTTGGACATTGAGCCATTGACTGCAACTCTCTGGATGCAGCCATCCAGCCAATTCCTTATGCATTGAATAGTCTACCCGTAAAATCCGTATCTCTCCAATGTAGCGAGACAGGGATGTTGTGTGAGACTGTGTCAAAGACCTTACTTACTTACTTACATCACTCAAGGCTGATGACATCAGTTTCTCTTCCCTTATCTACCAATGCCGTCACTGTAGAATAATATATAGAATAAACCTGACATGTTTTGATGGTTAAATTTATCTGGTCCCTTCAAGTCAAGTGGCATATATATGATGTGAACAGACTGCTGAGACTACGATTATTTTTCATCACCATATTCTAAAAATACTTTTAAAGAATTTTGGTAAAGAATAGATCTCCAAAGTATTTTTAATTAGTATCTTGGAATAGGAAAGTACCCTTTCCTCAACTTACAGTTACTCAACTGTAAACAAGCTAGTTATTTAACAGACCCAAACTGAGTACAGTGAAATGAAGAACCCTTGGATCCTTTTGCTGGCAGCTGCAGAAGAGGTTATTGCTATCAAATGCTAGTTTCTCATTTCAACAAAACCTGGTTCCAGGTGCTCAGGGAACAGCTTTCCTTAGTTTCCTGGTTTGATTTGCTTTAAAACTTTGGCATAAACCCTGTAATTTACTGTTAACTATGCTACCAAATGTAATCAGTTTAGACTATATAATAGGTAGTGATAATTTGAAATTTAACTTTAAGTATACTTATTTCCAAAAATAAAAATGTTGATTTTCATGTTAAATATCTAAAATAAGCTAACTCCCACCACCACCATCCATTGTTACGCGTCTTAGGTTTCTTCAGGGGTGTTTGCTTGCAAAGGGAAGTATCATGTTCCTACTTCCAAATAGAGAAAAATCATTATGTAGTCTCAGAAACCTCTACTTCTAGAATATTTTAATATTGCTTTTCAGTTATAATCAATATTACCTGTGTTGCCAATGCTAGCATTGGGAGAAAAGCCCTAAGAAATTGATGTGCAGGCAGAATGGGAATAGCATGACTTATTTTTATGTTTCTGACATCACTGTCCTGGTTTATCTGATGTTGTATGACACAGTGACTAAATGCTCCATACTATTCCATCCTCAGTCAGCCGAACATCTTTTCCAATATTGGCCCTTGTTTCAAAAGTTGTAGAAACTTTTAAAAAATAATTTGCTAATTTGGGGTGTTCTCTTACTGTCTGTTTGGAAAGCTAATACAGTCTCTTTATGTTTCATAAACAATATTCCTACACCACATTAATGTATATTCCTAATTGAATACTCATGGGTCAGTAAGAGATAATTCATCAGCTTCCTAGTTCAAATACGGCATTTTTAAAACTGTCATGAAGCTTTGTTACATCTCTGCACTATTTTATACTTATTTAGATGGGTACATTTAGTTACCACCATGATTCCCTGTTCTGTCCTTTACCTGTTTTCGTTATTTTTTCTCTATATTGAAAAGCAACACATTTTTACTACTGGGAACAGTAAAAGCTGCTCCTACCGGATCCTCATTTTTCCACATCTCCTTTTACCCCATAGATAACACCTTCACTGCCCATCTGTCACATTCTCACATCTGTACCTATTCTGTCTAAGGATTTGCTGGGTTCCTTTATATTTCAAGAAAACAGGCTTTTGAAAAGTCTGTTGGCTTCCAGAAGCAGTTGCACAAACCAGCCTTGTGCTAGGTCTCCTGTATGAGAACTGACAGCTGCTTGCAAAAAAAAGAAAAAGGAGGAAGAAAAGTGAACTATGCCAAAAATTTCACTCTCCAAATGGAGTAAAATGCCTGTTTTACATGAACAAAGGGTTTTGACTATTCCTTGCTCAAACAACCCCTTTGTCTTTTAATGATGTAGAGATTTGGATTGCATCCCTTTAATGAGTATTGACCGAGTCTGTGGTGTCCTTTTCCTGGGGGTGCGTGTGCAAGTAATGTTAGCTGTAATGTTGTAAGGTGCTAGAGAAACGGAGCCCCAGGACCCTTCCAAAATGCCTGCCCGCTGTGGTTAACCCGTTCTGTGTTTCAACAGGCAAATGGCATGTGGGTAGTACACTTTCCAAGCACAGCTGGATGTTGCAGGAGCAGCCTGGCGCTTCCCAAACATTTGAGCAGTTACTGCTTTACAGCTGCTGTTCAGACACAGAAACGAGAGTGTATGCTGCAGCTTTCTCTTTCCCAATCAACGTATAAACAGACCTTTTGAGAATTAAAAGTTAGTCAATATCAAAGTATTTATCTTGACCTTCAGATCCTGGTCTCCCGGTCTCCCTTCCTCGTTTACTTTGATTAATGGTTGATGTGGTGCTATGGACATCTCTATGGCTTTAACTAAACGCACAGAGACAGCCAGCTCCGGCTAGCCTCTGCCTCCTGCAGCTGGACAAGGAGGAAGAGAAGAGATCTTTAACCCTGCTTCCCACACAGCCTCCCCAGCTCTCGGGTCCTTTGCGCGGCCGCTGGTGTGACTCGGAGCGGATGCACCCGCCGGTGGAGTTGCCAAAGAGCTGTGCTGGCAGCCCGCGCTCGCCGGGCACCTCGTGCTGCTCCTCCCTTGGTGCCTGGGACGCCGCAGGCACGGCGTCTCCCGGGGCACCTCTTCCTTGGCGGGGATTTCCCTCCAGCTGGGGGAGTCTCCTGTTTGGGATTTGGACACCATTTCGTTTGCCTCACCTGTCACACTAGGGCTGGTGTCCAGGGTGTGCATTAGCACCCCTGCCTCGCAGCTTTCACATCTTTGAAGATGCAGCGGTGCTCCGGGCGCGTGCCTGCCGCAGCCATGCGACGGCGTGGTGATGGGGCCATGCACCCCAGTCGTACCCCATACAGCCTCTGCGGGGAGGGGCTGGAGGGAGAGGGGAGGGGAGCACGTCGGGTGCATCGGGGCGCGCGTCCCTTCAACAGATGTCAGAGTGGAAGAGGCGGCAAACTCTCTCCGCTCGCTCGGGCTTGCGCCATGGCAAAAGGGAGGTCCCGGGCTGTGAGTTGTGAAACTTTCTGACCCATCACTGCCTAACGTTACATGAATTTCAGAATGCGTGGCAAAACATAATATATGTCTCATAAGCTGTTTAAAGGCTCTTGATGAAGGGGGGGATTATAATACTTCTGAGCAGGTGAGGGGCTTCGTGTGTTTCACGTGAAACATTGCAGGTTGTATTTTCCCACGGAATTTGCAAACTTGCTTCAAAGTATATTTAGGTACTTGGCGGGTTCTTGGTGAGGTGGTATCATACACATTTACACCTCTCCTATTTTTCGTGACATTTGCGTTATTGTAAGTGCTCCTACAATTGAGAGCCCTAGGGGATTTGAATGTTTTGACTCCCTCATCTTCTGTAGGAAATGAATTGTTTTATTCCAGGGTGTTGCATTGAGTGGGCACCAGCGAAAGACCCAGGAATGACAGGAGGAGAAAAGAGAGCCCGGTGCTAGGTGTCTGCAGCAAATTGGTTAGGATAATCAGCTAGAGGGCACCAATGAATATTTCTTCTTAGGCCTGTTAAATTAGGCCATGTGGACTGTCAGCATATAGATGCATGAGAGAAACGTGAGGGCTTTGTGATACAGTTGTGCTAAAAAGGATTTTCGGTGCTATATTTAATAATGTTATCACAGGTGAAGAAAGTGAGGTAGAAGTTTGTAGCCTGGGACATTTCTTTCTCCTGCTTTACAGGGTAAACACCATAAACCCTTAAGTGTTTGTTTGGCTAGGTGAAGTTTTCTAAAAGTATGTCAATGAAGTAGGCATCGGAGTTATAAAATACTTTCCTATATTTAGATTTTAAATATGCAATAGAAAGTCATTAACTTTTAGACTCCTAAGCACCAAAATTGCTTCTGAAAAGAGGGCCTGAATATTAAAATCAGTTAATTAAAATAATAAATATTTTAATATTGCCAGAAATGCACAGTCAGTGTTTTGCCACCAGCAGTGTTAGTCGGCTCAGTTATAGCCCAGTGAATTTGGCTGCTGTGGGGGCATGAGAAGGATCCTGAAACTGTTGAAGGGGGCAGGAGTATTGTGGGATTGCCAGCTGATCGGTTAATTTAGAGGATTATGTTTTTAACTTGATATTAATGCCAAAAAAAATCCATTTGCACAGAATCATAGAGTAATTTAGGCTAGAAGGGATCTCTGGGGGTCATCTTTCCAGCCCCTGCTTGAAGCTGGTGCATGGTATATGATTGTGCATGTCATCGATAATTTACCTTAATGTGGTTTTGATTTGTGCAAGACAGATTAACTATTCAGGTCTTTTTTTGAGTAGTAGAGAGGCAAATGCCAGAGGGTTAAAAAGTAAGCCAAAAGTATTTTACAAAGAAGTTGATCCAGATAGCATTGAAGCATCACCAAAATATCCCACACCATTTCCCATATATTGATTTTTTTTTTTAGAAGAAACATTGCTCTTGGGTAGCACGAGGGACTTAGTTTGAGCATTTGTGAATTAATTTTAAATTGTTCTTTTCTTTGCTGGCTAATATACAGAAGGAATTGGTAAATAGTAAGAGCAAAGGCTATACAGCATTTTATAGCCAGTGGTTCTGTTTAGACTTAATCCCTATAATGCAGTGTTAAAATTTACAAAACAGCTTGTAATTGCAGTAGCTTATTTAAACCAGCTATTTGTGGTTATGTCTGCTGAGGAAACTTAAACTTCAATGTTCCCCAGCCATCTAATAGCAGCAAATTGACTGCGGGTCTCTTGTAAGAATATCTAAATGTAGGCTGTTGAATAATCCCTTTGGGGGCCCTGTAACTATTTTTGTGCCTGGATATGCGTCATCAGTGGGTATTTTCTCTGGTGACTAGCTTACATCAGTAGGTCTCCTACCATACACTCTATCAGTGAGTGACTTATGATTGATGGGAGTCACGGCTGCTGTTTAGCTTTTATCTGTGACCTCAAATAATGGACAACAGGAATTTCCAGCCTGTTAAATTCCTTGAATGACTGAAGACACGGGATGGCTCTGCTGATAAACGCAGGTAGTACCCAGATACAGGGTGTTCACCGGGGGCCGAGGCGGGGAGGAAGGAGAGGGGGGTTCCTTGGCTGCAAGGCGGTGAATCCGGCTCCGACGTGTAGCCGAAAGGTACGCTTCCCCGGATGCCGGGGAATCGGCCGCGCCGGAGGACCGCCGAGCAACCGTGATGCTCTGACTAACTCTCCCGAGCTCTCCAGCCGTACGTGTCCGCCGGTGGCAGCGGCATTTCAATGTCTTTAACTGGCTGATCTTTAGGGCAGTTCATGGGTCTGTTTTATCCCAGGGAGACGAGACGCGCAGTTTGCAGCCCTGTGGAGGGAAGTGCTGTGGAATTTTCAGCTGCAGCCTGGTTGTTTTCTTAACCCTTTTGGTTACTGCCCGTGAGCAGCGAGCGGATTTATTGGAGTGCTTAACCCAGGTGCTATCTGGGCTAAATCTGAAGGTGCAGTAGGCTATGTGGTTTTAAGGTTAAGTTGCACCTGCCACAGTGACCCACTGAGCATGTGGTCGCAGTTCATTTCCTGGTGTTCAGTACTTCATATTACAAAAATAAGGACTGCAGATACTGAGTTATCCCCTCTTTCTCCTTCCACTCTGCCTCTCTGTCAGAAGCTGACATGCGAAATGGGGCTGCAAGACAGCTAAGAGATTTTTGTGAGTGCTACATGTGATGGATTTAGCAGCTTGAGTCAGCCCTACAGCAAGGCACCTTGTCATTTTTATTTCTTTCCCCCCTGTTCTTCCTGCTTTCCCAGGCTCAGTCCCTTCGATACAGCTGTGATAGGAAACAGGAGATCAGCTCTCTGTAAACTTGAGCTCAGAAGTCTCCCAAGCCCTTCTCCTGGCAACCAGGGAGTAAAAATGACAGATGTGGATGCTCTCGGTGTGACTGATGATTAAAAGAAGTCCTTAATGCTGTTTATTGTGCCGCATTGTTTGGCTGAGGGAGGATAGCAGCTGGATCCAAATTCCTCCTCACCACTTCTTCCTGTTGGCAGGTGGCCCTCTGCATGGGCTGGGCTTGCAAACTCTCACGCGGGTCTTACTTATTTGAGTGCCTGCTATTGTTTTTCACTCAGGTGACAGCAGACTGAGTTTTATGCAGGATTTTGAGACGTGAAAGCTGTCAGAGGGAAACCAGGAGCTTTGTTTTAACTCGCCTGTGTGTCTCCTCCTCCGCATGTACTAGCCCAGAGGTCGTAGTTAATGAATGAAACCAGGCTTCCTGCAGGAGCGAGTTAACCCACGTCTGCGCGTTTGTTGACACATAAAGTGCTTACATAAAGCTGCCTTCAGTAGCAGTGCATGTGCTGTCGTAGTGTGGATGCCCTCGCCCTGAGGGATGCAGGTTGTGTATATCTTTCCATTCCTTGCAGATGGGTGCCTGGTACAACACATGCACTGGGTCTGAAGCAAGTTTCCTCATCTGCTCTCTGGCTAGTTGAGTGCTGGTTAAGAATTGCATTCAACAGAAGTAGTAGGAAGAGAAGGGGCAATTAAAAAGAGGCTTGGAAGATCAAGGGAGAGGAGGGAATGAAAAGGTTTTCATTGAACTGTGATTTACGAGTATACTCTTCCTTTGTTTCTATATCTTTTTTTTTTTGCAGTCACTTCAATAAGACTTTGTGATTCATGACAAACTGGTTATATAATTCAAAATCTGTGAAAGGTTAAGCACAAAAAGCTTGATGAATCTTGAGTCATTTGCATTAAAATTCAGTGAATTTTCCTGGGGTACTGTGCTTAGAAAATGTAACGCTTGCTAACTGGTTGATGTTGCTGTACGTATTATTTGTCACAGCTTTCTAGGAATCATTATGCCCAGCTACACAGTAATATCTTTTGGCTAATACTGACCTCCTTTCCCTCCATTTTTAGGGGGATTGCATTTTAGGGTAGTGATAGCATTTTAGGGTAGCTTTCATTTACAGTGTTTGTGCAAAAGCTCAGCAACACCAACTTCCCAGAAAGACTCTGCAGTCCTTCAAAACATTTCAGAAAGGGTTGTTCTTTGCTAGGAGAAGGCGTTGGCAACTTGTCTGCCGTTTCCTGATGCTTGGCACTGGGGCTGTCTGCAAGGTGGAGGGGTGAAGTCCAAACTGACATGTGGCAATGTGTCTACGAACCTCTCTGTGTGCTGTAACAGAGGTGTCATGTTGGGGACAAACTAATTTAGGTGCTGACCCTGCAGTGAAGTCACGCCAGGTGGATGCCTGGGTCCGTATGCCTACGCCCTGTTGACTTCGGTGACTAAGTGCAGGCACCAAGTTCTGCTTGCGCAGCTTGAATTGAGAACGATGACCGCGGTGGCTAAAGCCTTGTTTGTCCGGAAAAGCCCTTGCCTATTCAATGGCCACCTTTAAAATCTTGTCAGTTGCCCTGGACAACGGCTAACCAGATATTTCATCTTGGTAGTTAAAATAATTAGGTGATGTGAGCAAAGGATACTGCACATTCACTGGAAGTCAAGGCATCGGCTGCTACATCTTGTAATAACTCCATCGGCAAACCTCTCCCTCCTCTAGTGAAGCGTTTTGGTGTTTCAGTGTGCAACTAGTTCCCAGTGGGCACAGGACTGTAATTACCATAGTTGGGAGGCGAAAACGGAGACTGAATCCGACACGGGAATATCAGGGGCTTCATTTCAAAATTCTTTTAAAGATTAAATGCAATTAATTTGTCTCCTACCTTTTAAATCTATGACTGTACGCTCTGTACAGCTGCTGTAGTGTTGGATATTTGTTGAGGGTCTTAACAATGAATCGGTATTTAATAGTTTTGTATCATTTTGACAAAGTACTCTCAGTGCTTAAATACTCTTGAGAATAAAGAGGTGCCCTGGGATGGGAAGAACAGCAAAGGCAGTACAAAGCTCACCTTGCCCATCGCCCTCCCTTCTGACAGCACTGTTTTGTTTGAAGAGTGACTGTATGGAGCAGGCAGTCCTGCTCAGTCACTAATGAAATCATTAATGCAAGTAGAGATATGTTGCTACTGTGAGCCAGCTATACATTGTAAAAGTATTCTGGAATATGAGGCAAAGTAGTGATTTCACTACTTCAGGACACTTCAGAATTTTCTTATTATGGTTATACATACTTGATCTCTCAAGGTGATCCTTGTGTTTCCATGAAGTCAAACTGAAATCGTCGAACTGGTTCCTAGATACTAGGAAACTCCAATTTTGGTCAGCTTGTGTGAGGAGGAGCTTGGGTAGTTTCATTGGTTTGTTCTGGGTTTTGTTTCTTCAGGTGTTGTGGAGGAAATATGGGTTAGCCATCGCCTTATTTTGCTGCAGGGAAAAATAAGGAGTTACTCGTAAACATTGTTGATGTTTGATGTGAGTGGAGTAATAATGAGCAAAGAGGAAGAAAAGCAATGCAGTGAAATAGTGTAAGGAAAATACAGCGTAAAGAAAAGTTGGAAAAATGGAAAAAGGTATTGGTATTTCATTTTTGTGGTATTTCATTTTTTTAATCCCATTGATAAGATAAATGAAGAGTCTTCCAGCTTTTTGATGTTGTGTACAATAATGTGAATTAATGGAGTCAGGTAACACTTCCGTGCTTCCTGCACGCTCTGTGCCTGTTGAACTTGGTCCTGAAACCTTTGCTCATCAGCTCAGTCCTTCCTGCAAGCGGCCAGTGTCTTTCATAAGACTGTTGGAGATCCAGGACTAGGCTGTCAGTAAGTTAACAGATTTGTAAATGTTACCCTGGCATTGAGTTAGTTTGAAAGGAATCCACCTATTTGTTTGCACATGGGGAAGAAGAGAGAAGGAAGATATTGCAGGCGAAGCCTGTGTACTGTGGCAGACGGGAAGGTACCTCCTTTCTGTCAGTAGCCCAGCACCAACTCCTGTAAACTGTGGCAAAGCCTTTTCTTCGTCTCCTGTTCTGTTTCCTGTATATGTACACAGCGCAGTAATTCCTGTAGGAATTTTAGCTCTTGGCAGTAATTCTCTTTAGTGCCGCAAAGTGAGCATTTTTCCTGCAGGACCTCAAACAGCTCAACAAGTGGTGTGCTGCCAGTGACTCAGCGCAGAGTCCCTGTCCATCTGCTCACAGCCGTGAGCACTCCCTACCAGCCTCCTATTTTCAGAGGCAAAGCCATACATGAATCCTGAGATAGGAGCGGGTAAGGGACAGGGTTATCCTGGGTAAAGAGGTCCCGTACCCCAAGGAGACAGCAAGGGAAGAAACTCCCTTCCAGCCCAGGTTAAAATCTTCGCGAAGCGGATCCTGGCCCTTCGCAGGGTGTTCAGATTGGCTTGGAAACTTGGTGTAAAGGAGGTGAGAAAGAAATGCCGTACACTGACATCTCCAGGAGCCTTGATAATGTCAGGACACCTGACAGTACAGTGGTACTTCAAAAATATCGCTGTCGTGAAGGATTTACATGATACTGCAACAGCTAATAACATGAGTGCAGTACAAGGCACTAATTCAAGATTGCTGAGGAGTTTGCCAAGTGTCTGTAGTTTCATGTCATGATTTTGTCCCTTTGCAGACAGGCCTCTAGCACTGAGAAGTTTTCCAGAAACTCATCCAGCCTTTCTTTTTATCAAGCACAATTGCCACTTGCTACCCTACTAGTTAGAAATAATAGCCAGTAAGTTAAAAAATGAGATTCCTTATCAGGTAGTCATTTTGTTTTCACAAACTTATTCCAACGTGCTCAAGGATGGACTCTCTGCAGCTTTTATTCTTGTACACTTACTTATACTTTTAGGCAGTGAAGTGAATGTACGTTTGGGAGTTACTCTGCATGCTGCTTGTGACTGTCTTTGTTCAGGGACAGAGGAGATACAAAGTCAGTCCGTGAGGTCCTGACATCTGCTGTCCCTTGCTTGGGAGGTAGGATATCAATCTGCGGTGTGAAACTCCTTCCCCTCCTCCAGGGAATTCTGTTTCCATATACAAAGGCCAGCCACAAATCCTAATCTGGAAGTCTGTAATTTGGGAATGAGAAAGAAATGGGGTTATGATAACTAGGAGACACAAAACTCTTTAAACCCTCTTTCGCTAATGTGCAGGGGGAAGTAATAGTAGTCAAATTATCTTAGTGTAACCAAATCTTGGAACATCACATTGAGAAAAGAGAATAGGAACCTTTGAGGTTGCTTTGCTAGTAGATCTCCGCCCTCCGTAAAGCTTAGGGCCATGTGCTGATGAAATAACAGCCTGTCTTTAAATGTGAATGGTGGTGATTTTTCATCCTCTTGACTCTTGACCAGGAGCTCAGGTCTCATTCCACCAGAAACTTGCTGCTTGTTACAGAAGGAGTAAGGCTGAAAATCAGAAGATCAGTTGCTCTTTTTAGTTTAGCATTTTCTACCTTGATTGCTATTAAATTAGATATCACAGTGGTAAAAGATCAAAGCCAAGATCACCTAGAAGGGAATAGCAGTCTCAAAGAGGTATAAAGGAGTAAAATGGTGCAAATGAGCTAAAGGAGTATTAGGTTAACTACCAGGAAAAAAATCATTACTGTGAAGGTCTGTTCTCCTGATGGAAACCAGAAGAGCTGATGAGTTTGAGTAACTCAAAAGTGACCTGGACAAAGCACTGTAAAATATACCACATAGATTTTCTTATGTGGGTATGAGCTGATCTAATAGACTTTGGCCATTTCCTTTTTGATCTAATTTCTGGGATTCCATGATCACCTTTAAAAAAGGTCATTTTCTTGCCTGTCTCACTGCAAACCTTCTTCCTGAAAGTTTTTGGCACTTCTTACCACAAAGGGAGGCATTTGCAGAAATCCAGCATGGCGGTATTTTGAAGACTCCAAACAGATTTTTCATGGCCATATCTTGCCATTGTTCCATTGTAAAATTGCCAGAATACTTGATGGGAGTTTTGCATTAGAATTGTGTGGTATTTATATCTAGCTGCTCTTTAGAGGCCCAAGTCATATCCATGCTCTATTCCCAGAGTAGCCTTCTTCCAGTTCTTTAAAACTATGATTTGGCTTTACAGGAAATAATAATCATGCCTACCATACTGTAACTAAAATATTCAGACACATGAATCTTTTTCCTGACTTCCTATAAAAATGTCATTTGTAGTTTTATTTTGTTTGTTCTGGTTTGACTATAATATAAAAAAGAGTTTATTAAAGTGTTAGCTCTAAGTTGCAGTTCTTTCTTGAGACTGCAAAGTCTTACAAAAAATATTGTTGAAACTGCAGGGCAAACCCACATATTAACAGAAAAATGAATAATGAGTCTGTTTTCATACGGATTTTTAGAAAAGTACAGCTTGTAGTTGAACTAAATGTACTATTTCTTCTACTGCAGCCAGGAAGCCCTCATAGACTTTTGACAGCGCCGCCAAAAAATTAATGCTTCAGCTGTTTAAGAGATATCAAAAGCTTGTTTGACAATTGTAATCTCTTCCAGGAATTTCCTTTCCCATTTTCCCTCCCTATAAAAACTGATAACAAGATGCTTATATAGTAGAAATGGGAAGTCGGAGGTATGTTACAAAGTGTTGTGCATTCCTTCCAGCCTCACGAGATGAGGCACAACATCTCCAAGGTGGGCTAGGAGACATGGGCACTCCATTGTGTAAGCAGCATTTGCTTCAAGGATTAGCCGCTTGCCAAGATAGCACAGATTTAAATGTTTCCTAAGCCATTTCTGAGTTTTTATGTAATGCAGCAGCCAACAGGAGAGCTGTTAGAGATGGCTGGGTAGGAACTCAAAGCAGTGACCAAGGAAAGACAAAAAAAAAGCAGAGAAATACACTGCATGTGCCAGCATCGGCTGACACAACAGAACTGAAGGCAAGGGAAAGCCGTGCCAACCCCACTTCTCTCGAATTTCTGTCCTCACTTTTACACGCAACAAGATGTGAAAAACTGAAATGAGATGCAACTTGAACTTTTCTTCTGAAGCGTATCGAAAAGGCATTGAAACATGGACTCAAAGGTCAGAATTGTTCCCTTTTCTGTAACAAATTCCCAGGATAGCCATTAATACTACTCTTGTCTTTTAAGGCTAATCTTTAATAGTATTCACTCGTACGTAATATGAAATATGTAGCATTACTGTGGCTGTGGTGAGGAGCAGTTTGTTCTTCTCTAATGATAGAAAGGAGATTCTGTGTTAGGAAAAGTGAGATAATGAAAGAGGTTGCCAATAAAAAGGCCACTGTGTTTGCAGAGTGTGCCCTCGTGTTCAGCAAATGCCAATTAGAGAAATGTCACTTTATATGTACGATGGGTTATTACTACACAAACACTTGTACAATTACGCACCGGGTCAGAAGGGCAGGTTACCTTCACCTCAACCATTATTTTAAAGCAAACACAACTATCAGGCACACAAATATCAGGCACTGTGGAAGGGGAACAGTAAAGCAGTGACTGTTTGAAAATGCAGGCTAAAGAGAAAAAGAGTCAATGTAACAAGCCTTGGCATTGTGGGAGGTAATTTTTACCATGTCTGCACTATATGGATTAGAAACATCATCTTTATATAATGGAGAAGCGAATGCTTCCTTCCACCACTTAAATAAAGTTAATACACTGTTATGTTGTTCCGGTGCTTGGAAATGGGAAGAGATTGTATTTCTTTCAGTTACCTCCTTTGATACTGAAGTGTTTGTAGTCCACATGCCTTTGTAAACGAGTTTGTGTACTCCCTTCTGTTGTGCTACCAATGGTCTGGTATCACCAACATCTTCCTGATATACCCTGCTCTCAGCTCTTGTGTGCCTCTGGCCGACTTCAGTAAATGGAATGAATAAAGGGCAGTTCTGCAAGTGACCTGGTGCAAGACATGGCCTTGGGTGTTAATTACTTGCACCTGTTTGTAGGTATTCTACTGGGTATTTTATTTTGCATGTGTTGCCTGAAGCTTCATTACATTCAAGTCTAAAGAGGCTGAAGGCTCTGTGGATACTGTGGCCACCTCAGGTGTGTGCAGGATAGCTGCGCTATATGTGGATTTGTGAGTTTTGCTCTAAGGCTGCCAGGTTTGTCTTCCTTTCTAATGTGGTGGCCATCTGTGCTTGTGCTGGCTTCTCTCCGGGTCATAAGAAAGAACGCACTTCAGCAGGGATTGTGTTAACGTCGGTGGCCTGAACCTTTGTGCTCGCTTGACCTCATACCTCTGGGAAGCTCAGCTGGCAAACGTAGCGCAGACCTTTGTGGCAACACCCTCTCAGGTGCGTGGGCTGCCAGTTAGGTTGTCCTGCTTCCATATATGCCGAGGTATTTTCATTGACACGTTCTTTTCACAGGTTTGAAATCGCTGCGGCTTTAAAGTACCAGTTTTCCCTAGAGAGGAAGTACTGCGCTTGCCTGAGGACCTGCTCAAACCCAGCATCTGCTGGGGCAGGACGGGGTAGCAGAAGTTAAATGGAGACCGTTAGTTTGAAAAATTTTATGAGGTCACCATTGTTTTAAATTGGTTTACACAGATGGCTGTCTGGTTTGTTGCTTTGTCCTTGCTTAATAGTAACTGTTTATGGAAAAACGAATTGCTTTGCAGAAGGAGGTCCAAAAGCTCATGCTGTTGTTTCCCTCACTGGAGATCTTCATGTTATTATGGGCATGCAAAGATTTGGCCTGAAATGGAGATTAATTATGAAGCGCGCAGTGAATAATTAACTGTTTGACTTGTTCCTAAGCTCTGTGGTCACTGGGTTAGAAATGATTTCCCAAACTGCAGGAGATAAGAGAAGGTTATTCCTGGTTTCACAATGTCCATATTGTTAGGGCTTTGTGCTGTGTGTACTCTGACATCAGCTGATACCTACGCAAGTCGGGTCCAGCTTCTCATCCAAACCACTTCCTGGGGTTTTCTCGGGTAATGGCAGTGATTCAGAAGACACCACAGTGCCTCAGAAAGCCGTTTCCTACATGTCGCACCCAGACTGTGTGACCGGGAGAAATTAGGTTCTTAGGAAAGAGTTTTGATCTTAAAAATAACCACTTTTTTTTGTTTGTTCTGCATTCAGATTTAGATGTGCATTGCTTGGCTTGTGTCCTACTGACCTGTTCATAGACTCGTGGTATGTATTGTGGAAGATGTAGGAATATGATGTACATGTATGTGTGAGGCAGGAGCCTGAGACCAGCCTCCAGGCAGAGGCACTGATTTTGCATCCACAATTGTTCCTATCTGGCAAAAAAAAACCCCAAGATATAGACAGGATTAAAATTTTTTAAAGGACATCAAATCTAAATAATGGTACTCTGCACTTTTGCAGGACTGTCTACTTAAGAAGCTGAGACTGAGTTAGAAACATTGATGAAGCCTCTATTCTGTGAGGTGGGTATGTGTTTTTATTACTATTTTGAAAAAGCATAGAAAATTCAAACCATTTGCCCGAGTCCAAACACAGAGCTATTTAAGAGCCGTGAATAAAGTCCAGAAGTTTTCTGCCACGGCACGTGTTCTGATCAATACTTACAAATAAGGTCTTTTGCCCTCCTCAGGAAGGAAGTGATGAGTTTTTGCATTCTGTTAGCGTTTGAAGTGGCTCTTTTAATTTTCGATTTCTGACTAATGGAATAAGTGACTCTCACAGATACTTTTGCTCTGCTGTCCTCCTGCTTCTGTTGTGTGGTGGCCTTAGATCACAGTTCGGGGAGATAAGAATCTGTGATAGGGGAGTCAGTGGAAATCACACGTGTCCACTGGATCCAGGCCAAACATAATCTGGGGTTCAGAAATGTTCAGTGTGTTTCATTACTTTATTATGTTAGCATTTCATCACGGTCAGATGCACCAGCAGTCTTTTAATAAATCCCCTTCCACATTGAGACTTGCAGCTCAGGTTTGCAGACCCATGAGGGATGGGTAATTTGAATAACTCTGAGAAGTGAAACTGAACATTTGTAGGTGCAGCAAACACAGGCAGCAAAAAGTAGTGAAACCTGGTAATTTTGATAGGCTTTGTCATTACAAGATACTGCATGCAAAGCCGTCAGCTCCGCTTGCCCTCTGCATGAGCAGCTTGGACGTGGACCCTCAGTGCTTCTGTGCAGCGGGCTGGTCGCCCACCCCTGCTCGAGCAGCCCTGCTCCCAGGGGACTCGTTTTGGGCAGCGGCCTGAAGAAATTGCCTCTTGGGTTCTTGGTTATTTGCCCCGTTTTCCCTTTTGGCTTTGGGAGGTAAACCCAGCGAGCGGGCTTCTGCCTCCTGCTTCATGCCATCGGAATCCTGGACTTGCTGTTGCAAGGAATAAGTCAGGATTGGAATGTGTCTCTTTAAGGATTTGGGTTTTTCTTTAAACCAGTGTTTGCCTTTAAATGCCTTTTTTGAATAAATTACTCTGACAGTAAGTACCAGAATATATACCGATAAAATACGAATTTATGCATGCCAGCATTTATCTCTTTTGTGTCTATTCACAAATACGTACCAAAAATTGACTCTAGCTCCATATGGCTCCCCATCTCTTCCCTCCCCCGGCTGTCAGCTTCTCCTTACCTGGATGAATAAAAGGGAGCAGAGCGCTGGGCCACAAGCTGAAGGTGGGTGTAGCAGAAAAGTTACATTCAGAATGTTTTCCTCAGGGACATCACTGTGGCTCCTCAAGTGCCTCTCAGTTCAGATGGAAAACGCATTAAAAATATGATGCGGTTTAGTGCCAATCATAGCTTCACACTCTGAAAAGGAACGAAAATACTCAGAGGGCGAAGTTACCTATGTGCAGATTTGCTTTCTGGGTGTTAGAGGCTCTGCAAAAGTTTTTGTTGCTTTAGAAGCTTTTCAGTACACATTATGGCTATTAATTAAAATCACTTATTTTTTAATCTGAAATTTACACTCGGTTGAATTAGAGATGACAGGCTTGCTTGTAATCTGTTCAATAGGGCCGTAAGACAATTGAGATACCTCCACCCCGAGACCTTCCATTTTCTGAACATAAGCACCATTTATTGTGCTCAGTTCCGAAGCATTTAAGTTCAAAATCTACGGTGAGATTTGTAAGACACCATTTGATTGAAATTATGCAAATCCCTTGCTGTAGCATAAAATGCTGTAAGATCTCTGGGAGGGAAACCGCCCGTTTCTTCTGCCTTAGCGCGCCCAGAGGCGGAAGGTGCAGGTTTCCCACGTCGCTGCAACGCGCGCGGTGGGACGGCACAGCTTGTGCCGCCTCACTGCCTGCACTGCGCTGCCGGAAAACCCGCGCCAGTCGCTTCAACGCTTTGATATGAACGGACTCCTCCAAGTCTCCAAAACGGGAAAGCTATGACCCAGTGTGAGGTGGTGTTGCCGTTAATCCATGATTCTGTTATTGCAGGTTATCACCTTGGCTTCCGGGGCCGCGTGGGTGGGCAGCTAAGCGGTCGTCTTCTGTTGCTGATGCTCTGGTCAGCTGGTAGGGGAGCTGAAATGGTCACAGCTGATTTGGAGGTTTCTTCGGAGATTCCTTTCTGCCACTGCCTTTAGAAACCAGACGTGGGGCCACAGCTTTCTGTCCTCTTAGAGCGTTAAGTTCTATTGTCAAATTCCACGCAGTTAGAGCAAGTTTTAAAGATCTCTAGGGGGATAGAGAGCGAAGCAGCTAAGGAGGAACAGAAGATAAAACTGGTTGGAAGAACATTTAAATGGCAGAAGGTCCTGAAATACTTTACCTCCGCTCTAAACCGGGACAAACCCTTGACAACTCTTATACAGTAAGATATCTTATTTCAGCACATTTTAAATGTTGCTTCAGGTTTTTTTTGCATAAAGATATTTTGATGGCGTGAAGGTATTCCAACTCATCTCGTATGTCTTGTTAAATTGTAATTCACAGGGTAGCACAACAATACCGTTAAACTGTTAGCATCGAAGTATCTTGTTATATCACAAGGCCTATTACTTTTACGAATCTTCATTTAAACCAGGGACAAAATTTCTATTTTTTATGGAACTCTTCACTTCTATCAAATCAGTATGTTTTTCTTTCAGGAAACCCCTTCAGTATGAAAAGTTTGGATGTTACACACTTTTACAAATGTTTTCAATTCTTACTATGCAGTTTCAATTTTTAAAATGAGTGAAACGTGCCCTCTTTTATTGTCTATAAACCCCATAAATCCCTAGAATTCCATATTTATGACTGCATAGGATTTCAGCACAGATAGGGCTGACTTTTCATTTCTGTGAGAATGTTTACAACTGACCGGTCTCAGGAATAAAAATGCAGCTTTTTTATCCGTATGTTTTGCGAATACAGAACTTGCACACACTCTGAGCCGTGAACCAAAAGCTTCAGATTCAGCTAGCAGAGAGGAAGGAATTTGTCTGCTCTACAGCAAAAGGAAGTATTTGCTATGTTATTGTAGTATATGGCCTTTTGCCATCTTTGATAAAGTATTTAAGGGTTGTGCACCCAAAGTCTGCTGCCCTCTTGACCCATCATCCATCACCGGCTGTAGATGAGGTAGATGAGACGCAGCTCCATAGGAGAGCCATTGTTTCAGCCCCGCGCAGCTCCTCCGGGAACGGAAGCTGCAGACAAAGCAGCTGCCTGTGATTCACTGCACCACGGCCGGCCTTTTCTCTTTCACCTATACCTTTTCTGGCCCCGCTCTGTGCCGGCTGAGGCGGACGGACACACGAGGAAGCTGTGGGATCTATCTGCTTTCCACTCAGCTTCACTGGGCATGAATGAGACGAGTGTCTGCGATTTTTTTTTTTTCTGTATTAAAAAGGAAAACCAGAGACAATTATCACAGCACTGTGCCTTGGCAATATATTTAAATTTATTTCCCTTTTGACTATTCAACACTGTTGATAGATGATGCTTAAAACACTGAATTGCCCATCATTTTTCTAGTGCTCTGTGAATTGCCCAGGTTTTTTTTTTTTCCCTCCCTGAAAGCAGTTCTGGTTACAGAGATGCCAGCATCCCCAGTAAGTATGCCAAGAATGTGCAGTTATACTTTATACTGCTAAATTAACAGACAGGAATAGTCACACCAAACCAGATTCAGCTCCCAGATGGGAAAGCGTCTCCTCTAGCCCAAATTTTAATGACATTTTACATGAGAAAGTTTCACCAATATAGCATACAGTGTGATTTAAAACAAATGCTGTCGTCTCTCTATGTTGGTGACAGGTAACTTGTAGAAAATAGTGATGATTTCTTTGTTTTCAGTGACCAACCACGGGTTGGAAATGTATCGACATTTAGGTAGGTTAACTCTTCTCTTAGTATCTTAAACTATTTAATTTTAACAAGATTATTTTTAGTTTATCAATTGTACTTTTCTGAGCACTGGTTTGAAGTGAAAACCAGGGTCTGATTCTTATTCAATTTGTTATATATGCAATTGTCTTAGGTTTGTGAATTTAATTATAATTTACATTCCTGTAAGTGACAGGGGAATGAGTTCTAGATGGCATAACAACGGTATCAGAAGAGCTAACTTTGACTGTTGCAGTACATGGTGCTGATGGCGTGAAATATTCTCAGACAGACATTTCTGTCTCCTGACTAGAACGGATCTGTTCATGAGATGATGAAATTCGTGGTCTTTGACGATTTGCCTGTGCCAGCTGGAATACTGTGGGAGATTTTGGCCCCCTGCAAATTTTAACGACTGTGTTGTGACGAAATGAGGCAGAAGTTTTACGATTTGTTTGAAAGAAGGGAAAAGGTCTTCCACTTTTTATGAACACTTTACCTAAGAGATGCTGAAGTCCATAGCCTGGCTTCTGCTTGGAACTGCTTTAGGTTCCTGCCATGAAGCTGAGTGAGATACGCAAGTGCTAGAAGAAAAAGTTAAAAGGGGCGTACACAGGCGTTTGGATAGAAATACACAATTCTCTGTGGTTGTACCAGACACTGTAAATACCGTATCTCCCAGTCATTGCAGGTGCTCAGACACTGGAGAGATACTTTAGATGGGATTACTTTGTGCTGTTCTCCACTTCGCGGTATTTCTAGTTTTCAGTGCACTGTACTACTCTACTCCTGTTTATAAATCTTTTAAGCGCGCACATTAAAAAAGTAATTAAATTGTCATTATAATTTATAGTACGCCTGAAGTCAATCACCTAATTAAACGGAAAGAGCAGAGAGGTAGTAGGTTCATAAGCATTTATTAAGTACTACAGTATTAATTATGCAGGACTTTTGAACCAAGCAAAAGAGGAAAGAATGGAAACACCAATCTAAAAAGACTTTCCATTGCTGCCCTTCTCAATTTTAATAATTTAATAATATGAGACACACCCCCACCCCCAGTTGGCAGGACAACACTAATGCTTTCTTTTTGTTAATTTTTAATGAAATTATGATGGAGGTTTTTTTTATGACAATCACTTGCAGCATTTTCCTGGAATATTTTTGAAAGAATAATATGTCCCTGTGCAGGGGCCTATAAATACGTGAGTAGAATTGGAGGACACATCTAGAGTTATGGCTTGGGCCGGACTGTGCAGGACCAGACTCTTGGTCATCACTCCTCAGCGTCTCAGGCGGGGAGTGGAGCCTGTACCAGTCCCAGAAAAAGGGCTTGGGGGGCAGTGGAGGTGGGGGCTGAGCCCAAAAGAGGAGGCTTTGGGCGGCACTGGCAGAGCAGCAGGGATGGGTAGGGACACCGTGGTCACGAGAAGCTTTGCTCTTTCTTGGCAACCTTTCTTCCACCTCTAGCTGTAAGCCCGTGTCGCTGGGCTGAAAGCGGAGGGTAGGAGCTGCTGGCTCGCCCTGCAGGGACAGGGGTCGGGAGGAGGCTCTGCAAGGCGGAGGGTTGTGGGTTGGAGCCTAAGAAATGGAAGTGCATTGTATTAGTGAGCTTGTGAAAACAGGGCTGTCTTACTGCATCTGGTTTGTATTTTGCTGCATCAGATGAACTGCCTCAACACAAGAAGGTGATGTGGGTGGCGCTGAAGCCTTGAATTTAGAATTTCTTCTTTTTTCCTCATTTGTTAAAAAATTAAAAACACTGATAACTCACGGAAATAGACTTACCCACATTCCATGTTGTTTCTGGGGTTTTCATTTCAGCCTCTGGCCTTTACACATGAACGTTAGACATCGAAACTTCTCTTTTAGATAGCAGAGGGGTCTGATCCTGCAGCCCGGGCCTCGAGCCCTGGCTGCTCTGAAGTAGCCCACGGGCTTTAGGGGAGAGAGCAAGTGAGTGGGCAAACAGGCAGCTGCCGGGAGCGTTTCAAGAGGTCTGTGATCTTGTACTGCTCCATCAGCCTGCGGTGAGCAGGTCCTTACTGGTGCTTGGGGATGCAAATGCTGCCAGTAGGCAAACAACTGTAATAAACCAGCATGCAGACCAGTAAGGGTTTTGAACAGAATTCAGTGCATCCTTTGCAACTCAACTGGATGTTGATGGTAAGGGTTAAACTGAAATCCTAGGAAAGGAACACCTTTGCTTTTTTCCTACAAGAGCCTGTAGCAACTTGTAGCAACCTCAACCAGAGGTGAGGCCTTTAAAAGACCTTTAGATCAGAGGTCTTTAAAAAAATAAGATGGCCAGAAAACCTTCTGTATAAATGGACAGGAAAGTGTTAGAGACTTACCTACTGTACTGTCATTATCAAATTGATGTAACATATTTGGAACCTAACTGCACAGGTTTCAGTTTATCTTGCAGTATATTAAGTAGGAATTCATTGGCAATACATAATCACAATATCACATCTAAAAGTTGGACCTGACTTATCTGAAAGCTGGAGAACCAGTTGTTTTTCTGAAGAAATTGAGATTGTGTGATTGGAATATAAATCCCTGCTGAAGGTCATTTCTTTTCACAGTCTTTAATAGGCTGCACTGAATCGGCAGCAAAAACAACAAAAAAGGAAAAGCTAGACTGAACAATCAAGAAAATTTACTATGTAGAGGTCTTTTATTTATACAGAAAACATAGAATCTATTTGGCCACGAGCACCGCAGTATTCTGTACCATCTTCTTTCATTCAAGGGTGCAGAGGACTGTGCGCTAAGGCCCGATCCAGCGGTTTAGATGGCAGCACCCTGTCTCCTTGTCCCGTGCACCCACTGAGACATGAGCTTGCATGCCTTGCTGGAGGGAGACCTGTAGTTACCACTTTTAATCTGTTTATTACTGTAATTACTGTTTCAGAAAGATGTAAGTGGCATTCCCTTTACAGCAAAGACAATGTTTTACCTTATATGGAGCAAATCAAATTATTGACAGCTCTTCATCCCAGAACTCATAACAACCCTATAATGAGCACCGTCATTACACTTCAGGTTAGCACCACAGCAGCATTATATAAAGAACGTAACTTGGCAGTTGTCTGGGGGGGGAAAAATATATGTGTATATATAAAAAAGGTAGTGGCCTAACCAAGGTCTCAGGTGACATAATACAAGTTGGGTTATATAATTCATTTTATGGTCAATAATCCTGTCTTCTGAGCTGCATATTGGAAAACGTAACGCTTGTCTGTTTGTATCAGACTTTACAGCTATCTCTTTAATACATAAATTGCTCTTGCCATGCTATTGTTAAGTGTGTTTTCAGCTTCTCCCGCTGGCAATAGGCAGAGGCAGTCCTGGCAACGGTGTCCTCTCTTTGTTGAAAGAGTGAAAAACTAGAAAACCCCAACCTTCCTCATATTGATTCTGAAAACAGGTTGGATGAGTATTACATTGCAGCTATTTGAAGCAATTGTGGAGCGAGCTGTTTCAATACCCTCTGCCAATTTTTTTGTGAAAACAGAGGAAAAAAGTCTCCTCTTCATGTAAGAGAGCCCCTTCTTTACCACTTTCTTTAGGGATATATTTTCATTGAGAAAATGCACTTGTTTTGTGTTACAGGCAAATAAGTGATGTAACATCCCAGATTCTCCTTAAGTGCATGTGCATTATGATACAATGATACACCAAATGAATATTGTATTTTAAATCCACGACTGTGGAAATATTTGCAAATCGTCAGGTATTCAAACTGGCACAGGTGTTCTGTTGCGGACGCAGAACTTGACCACCCGAGTCTTTCTTTATGGGTTACTCAGAATCACTCAGAGCGAAGCAGCCTGACAGAGGTCTGTATCAGTGTCCTGGTTTCGGCTGGGATAGAGTTAATTTTCTTCCTAGCAGCAGGCATAGTGCTGTGTTTTGGATTTAGTAGGAGAAGAATGTTGATAACATGCTGATGTTTTTAGTTGTTGCTGAGTACTGCTTATGCTAGTCAAGGACTTTTTCAGCTTCCCATGCTCTGCCAGGCGCACAAGAAGTTGGGAGGGGGCACAGCCAGAATAGTTGATCCAAACTGACCAAAGGGCTATTCCATACCATATGACATCATGCTCAGTATAGAAACTGGGGGGGGGGTTGGCCGGGGAGCAGCGATCGCTGCTCGGGAACTGTCTGGGTATCGGTCGGCGGGTGGTAAGCAATTGCATTGTGCATCACTTGCTTCGTGTATCATTATTATTATTATCATTATTATACTGTTACTATTAGCATTACTATTTTACTTTATTTCAATTATTAAACTGTTCTTATCTCAGCCCAGGAGTGTTTCTCACTCTTACTCCTCCAATTCTCTCCTCCATCCCATCGGGGTAGGGGGAGTGAGCGAGCGGCTGCGTGGTGCTTAGTTGCTGGCTGGGGCTAAACCACGACAATCAGGCACTGGCAGAGTTAGGATGGGTGGGTGTTTGGTAGCACGCACCTTGTACACACAGTGCGTGACTCCAGGCAGATAGCCAAAGACTTTCTGTAACCGTGAGCCGGCCACCGGCTTCTCCTGTGCTCCTGGACCTCCTCTGTGTTGGGAGCACAGGGGTGTCACAGTCATTAACGTGTATCGGCTGAAGGGTGTTATTTAAAAATCAAAGTATATGGTGCCCTTGCCATGACTGCAGCCCGAGCAGGCATATCAGAAGCAGCTTCTAAGTTCCTGCTACTGGAACTTAGTGTGGCTTCAACAGCCTTCAGATGCTCTGTGTAAATGCTCAGGTAATCTTGGTGCTGACGTGGCTTCACTCCTAGCAATACCTAGTGGAGGTGATATATGTTTATATAAGGAGGTAGCACTCCTTGTTCAAGTTTGGGTGCAAGTTCCCTGGAATTATGGAGCACAACCTGGAGAACAGCAGTATTAAATTCCAGATATCTCATTAATGTGCGTATCGATCTTGTATATGTGATTTTTTCAAGGTGTTTCTTGGGAGAACAATATTAAATTTGAAAGAACAAATGCCACTATAAAGCGAGGAGATGTGCAATGACGTATTTGTAACTTCAAGCTTCATAAAATAAATTCCTAACTAGACTCGGTGCAAACATTTCAAATCCTCTTCAGCCCACAAAATCAAGAGCCAAAAGGTAACCTCAATTCACAGGACTCTTCAGGAAGATGAAAAAACTGAAAGTCAAGATGAAAGAGTATTTGAGACAAGAAATCTAGGTACATTGAGCCTGGAGAAAGTGGAAGTCAGAGCTTTAACTGCAGACATATATGCAAAAAGGCTGGAAAGAACAGGGCAAGGTATTGTCACGTTATTGAAGAGAAAAGGGGGAAAAAAGCTGTGGTTAAGTTGCAGCAGGGAACACTTTGCTAGACTGTTCGATATTGGAAAGGGGTTACTACTACGCAACATTTAGGTCAGTGGAGCAAACTGCCATGGGAGGGTGTGGAGTCAGTCATGGCTAGACCAGATAAGTCTCTATTATAGATGATCTAGGATGACCCATTTAGAGGTGGCTTCCAACCCAAACGTTTCTGTGATTTTTGTTCTCTTCAGGTACAACTCTTGTCAGATTGACTTGGTCTTCCAGTTAGTATGTGAATTATTACAGCCCTGTTGACAAAAAAGCCCTCTATGCTAAGAACAGCATGTAAGCTAGAAATTTTACCAATACTACTTTGCATGCTATAGCAGATGTAAAATGCCAAACAATGATTACATAACCTCAATAGTGGTTTTGTGTTTATGAATAATCTCTTGAAATCTGTCTTAAAATGAAAATATCTTATAAATATTTAGACTATTCTTGAAACATTTTGTTTTCTTCTTTAGAATAAAACTTTTGTGTCACAGAAATGTCTCCATATTTTAAAGATGGGAAATGTACAAAATTTTAGAAAATAATGTTATACAGGAGGCAAGATATACCGTGTTCCCATGACCACATGAGCTATAGCTCTCCTCCTACAAATGTTTGTCGTAGTGCTAGTTCCCAGGGAAGGCTTTAGAGGACCTACAGATCAGTAAGCCAATGCATGTGTGTGTACATACATATCTGCATACCTTTATGTAATAGTGTGATAGCCTTACGCAACAGTTACTGTAGTCAGTGGAATTTTTACTTGATCCCGGGGCACAGAAGACACGTTTTTTCTACTCCAGGTTATGATTTCTTTCATGACAATATATTGTTCAAAAGCAGGCTCTATTGTTAAGTAATTAAAATTGGTGCATGCAGAAAGAGTCACTTTTATCAACAGAAGCATCATAATGTATAGCTAACCACCCATAGCAGGGAAAATCATTTCTCTTTGGGCTCAATCCAAGTTCCATTGACTTTTATGATACTTGGATCAAGCTTCCTAATCATGTTGCTGTGATGATCTGCAAACCCACTGGGGACTTTACTGCTCATTGTCAGGGCTAGTCGTAATGAAATGATATGAAAAACACTGGAATGTAGGTGCTGAAACCTAGATCTGCAGTTCAAATTAAGGATTTCTTTGACTTGTCAGAATGAAAGAAAAGGAGTAGCCCCAGCAAAAGTAATTCTGACTCCATTTACTTATCCCTATTAAATCCCATTTGAAACTGCTGTAGGATTGGCGCATTAGTAAGCAATCCTTAGAGAAGCGGTGAGAAGAGCTTTACTGTATCCTAAGGGCACACTAGGTAGATCAGGTATAGTGAGCCTGCCTGGAGCCTTTTCCTGGGGTCTCCTAATTCTGCTTGTCTCCTGTGAAGTAGTCCTGATAGAAAAATAGCTTGTTTTCTTGGAGTGCTTGCTCTTTTATCATTTAAGTGATTTCTGCTGGTCACAAAGGTTCTGGAACAGCATGATAATGGTTTGGGATATAATTGACTGAATTTTTAATATATCTGTTGTAACTTCCTGAATCAGAATCGGTGGTATTCATCTCTGGAAACACTCAAGTGGGAATTTGAATAACTCTATGGAGATGTAGAATTCAGTGGGGGTCTTTTTTTTCCTTTTTTCTCTAACTTATCACTTTCTTAGTCTTTAATTGTGTTTCAGTCTCTGAATGATCATTATTGTTTGTTGTGCCTTTTATTCCTCACGAGAAGCCTTTAACTTGATTTCTTATGTTTCTTAGCAGTGGCGTTATGTTTTCCTGGCAGAAACATTTTTGCTGTCTAGCATGCTGACTGTGTTAATCTGAAAGTGTTTTTAGGTCCCATGCACTTTCTTGGCTCTTTTCCTAGGGCAGTTTTTCCTCAGTTGGACTTTCTACAGTCAGTGTGGCCTCTCACCATTTTCCTGTTTTTTATTAATTTTTGAGCAGAAGCCCTAACCTAGAATAAAACCTTGAGTTTTTTTAAGTCTCGATGAAATTTCCACCTTGCAGTCTTTAGTCTTTTGCCTGCAGCTGCACTAAAGCTCTGCTGAACACAACAGAGAGCAAAGGTGGCTTAAAACTAGTTTTTTCCATTTGTCTGGTTCCTGGGGCAACCAACCAGGCCTTGAAGATACTCCACGTTAATAGGAAACACCCTCAGAAACCAGGTTTAGGTAATCCCTGCCAGTCTCTTTAAGTCAGCCTTAAGGCCTCTTTCTGTCATTTAGTGGTAGGGTATCCATGTGAGGTGGTACCTGACTTTTGGACACAGACATGAATAAATTCAGGGAAGGTTCTGCTCACCTGCATTGCCATTCATGTTTCAAAGGTCAATAAAATTTTCTTCTTTAAAATATATTGCTTTTCAGAGACCCTTCTGGGGATAGCAAATAAAGGTAGTTTAGAGAGGGATCGGTTTAGTACACTGTTTCGGAATCTTTGTTTTATTCTGACTCTGTTGTCTTGACCATCACAAAAGGATATCAGGGTGGTACTTTGCCCACAACAACATTCACGAGTCCTGAAAATTCAGGATAAAATCTGTGTGTCTGCCCTAAAGTAATGAGTCTTCTGTCAAGTACTGCATCACGGATAATTGTTACTTAGGGCTTTTAAGTTCAGTAGGGTTGCTGGTAAGCTTATTTCTTTAGCTAGTACTGTAGTGATACAGAAATTGAAACTTTCCATCTTGCCTTATCTATAACTCTTCATCTATGCTGCAGATCTCAGATGGTGGACAGGTGTTGCCTTTGCAAGGGGCCACAAAGGTTGAAGATGACATTCTGTTCATGGATCATCATTGCTTACTAGCTAGAAATTACTACTCCACCACTCTACTTGTTGAAAGAGCTGTGGAAGTGCTCTGTTTCTCACTCCAGGCAAAGCCATCTGGGTTGCCTTTGGTTGAAGGTCAGTGGAGTGTGTGGACTGAGGTAGGAAATTGAGTGTCCAGCCATCTGGGAACAAGTGGGGACAGGAGCATCTTCAGCTTCCACAGCTAGAGGAAGAAGAGGGCTTTCGTCATAGGTCTTAGCCAGCAGGAGTTTTCCTTTAAATGAGACGTGCTGCAGTAGATCACATAGCTACAAGCTTTTGTATTGTGTGTTTTCCTACATGATGCTGTGGAGAACTGGTTGAAATTCATATGCAAAAGCGTACCAGAACCTGTCTGGTAACTGTACTTGCATCCACTGTCCTCCAAAACCTAGCCTTTTATCTGAGATTATTCTCCAGGCTGTTGATTACATTTTTCAGAGCTGCACTGTTCCCAGTGATGATTGCGTCAGGACCATCAGTTGTTATTTCCAGGTCCTCAATTTTCTTTTCAGCCTCCTGCTGTTTTAATTCCAAACCTTCAAGCTTCCTGTCCATGGAAACCATAGTAGCCTGGATTAGGTCCAGCCTTCCAGAAATATGTACTGCATGCCTTGTAAAGAAATTAGATAATACTGGGTGGCCAAGGACCACAGCTCTAGCCATTGTCAAACCAAAGGCAGGTAAGCAGGTAAGCCCTTTTAACAGGCTGAAAGCCGTGTATGAATATGCTGCCAGATCCCTCGCAGATCTTAATTTCCTCAAGGGCACATTAAAGTCACTGCCCGTTCTCTTATGAAAATCATAGACAGCGTTAAAATCTTAAATCACTTGGGTGATTGTAACCAGTAGGTCGTGCCACATAGCACACCTGGAAAATATCTTTTCACACAGCTCCTGAAAGCAGATCTACAAATTGCTTTAAAATGCATCTTAAATCAGCTGTGTTTTTCATCAACTTAGTGAATTTGGTTGTTTCCTTAAAGCTGCACACCTAATCCCAGGCACTTGGTTTGGCATAATTTTTCCCATGTCGCTGTACATCGTGATCCTCCCTTCTGCATCCAGGGAGAAGGCTGTGCCTGCAGAAGGCGGCGGCACCAAGCCCGTGTCTGCTTCCTCCTTCTCGTGGCTTTGGGGAAGGGCGCTGAGCCCAGGCTGAGCCTCGCCGACGTGGGCAGGGCCAGGAGGGTGAGCTGTCTCCTCCAGAACGGTGGTGGAGCAGCAGCTGGGGTCAGTTGTAGGTGTGCTGGAGATCTTTTTTGCTCATGGAAATACCGTAACTATTCCGATCAGGGCACGTGTGGTGAGATATTTTATCTCTGCATTTCTGCAAAAGCCAATGAGAATGTGAGATTCGCGTTAGTGGCAGAGGCCAGTACTGAAGTCTTTACAAAGGACTTCTCACTCAAGTCAAAGGAAGAACATGCATGTTTTACAGATTTTTGCTGTCATAGCTGACTTGGCCAAAGACATAAAGAAGCTTGATCCTCGACTCGATCCCTGACTGACACAAAAGCTCTCGCTGTGGATACACTTAGGACAAACCTTTACTTTTACTGAAATGCTTTTCACTTGCTGGACAAGGGAAGAGGGACCTCAGGAAAAAGCTGTGCCAGCAAATAATGTGATTTTGCTGGTACGAATGAAGGCTGTGCTGGGAACACACTGTCAGTACAGTTTGCTAGGACAGCTGCACCAGCAGAGCTATCCTGTTCTGAATACAGCCTTGTTTTCTGTTCCAGTTTGTCATGCATGATTTATCTTTCTGTCACCTCTTCAGGTCCCTAGGCACCTCTCAGCATAAAAAGAAATTAAAACACAATACAGATGAGTCTGCCCTGTATTGGAGTCTTGACCTTTAATATATCAGGTTTTCATATTGCAACTTTCCCAGCAAATAGGCTGTCCTCCAAGAACTGAGGTTGCTTTAGTGATCTGCAGAGGTCCCACCTCGGCCATGCTTCAGTTTTATTTGCTTCCACCTACAAACTCTCAAGCTGCCTGAAATTCCTTTGAGAGGAGATAAGGTTTTCAGATTGCCTGGGAGATCATAACCATGAACTCCAGCGGGCCAATGAGGAAAAAAATTATCTTCAAAAATCAGAGAGAACAGCCTGGCAACCCATGTCTCAGAAGAATTGCTTAATGTTTTGTCCTGTTATACCAGTTTAATTTTTATCAGACTTTGGGGTTTGTTTTTTCCCCCCTTGGTGCTCTCATTACATTTTCCTTCCTTTATTAAAGAAAGCGTTTGCATCTTGCTCTGTGCTTTTGTGACAGCATTCCTCCTGAGCAGACTGGTATGTCACTCTGATGGCAGGCTTGCAGTCAGACTCCTTAGATCAATAAACCATCTTAGTTAGTTGTTGAGTATATCAGATTTGAATTTTAAAAATCCGCAGTCGCACTTACAATACCGCAGAGGCCAAAGCCTGGTGTAAATTTTAAGAGGCATCTGAAGAATTGCTCTGTATTTCAGTCATAAAGCTTTGCCAGCATTACCTTTTGACCAGATCACTGTTGATTTGGTTTCCGTTTCGTATTTTTCTCTGCAACTATTGAAGGGGGGGGGGGGGGGTGTTCCCCCAAGTGACAGACAACTGTGTCTTTAAAGAAACAAAACAACTGTGTCAACAGATGGGAGAGAAAATGGTGTGTCTGAAATAGTGCTAGGAATAAACCGTGTTAAAAATAGGTAGTCTTGCCACAACTGTTTCTTTAGCCAGTGTGGAAATCCTTCTTTCCCCTACTGCCGTGTTATCAAAACTATACTAAAACCCTGCTAGAAAACCTGCCAAATTAGTCTATAAAATGTTACTAGAACAGTAAGTACCCTTTTCCTGCCTAATTGTAACAACCATGCTAGTAAAGGAGAAAGGCTAAGGAAGCTGCGCTGCCACGGGAGAGCTCTGAACAATTCCTGTGACTGACGCCTGGCCAGCAGCAACTAAAACACAGCTCTTGCACTTCTGGATGTAGATTTTAATGATGTGACCCCCCCTCTGCCCCCAGCAGTACTAGGACAACTAGGACACCAGAGGGTGTCAGAACTTTGCCCTTTCTTGGAAGTGTTGTTCCACTCCTAAGTATGGAGAGAAATAATTTTCCTGTCCCACAAACTATCTGGGGACAACCCACGGCAGTTTGGCTAACGAGTTGGGTTTTTGTGAAAGAAAACTCTTGCCCTCACCAAAATAAGAAAGCAAGCCGAACTACGCTTAAACATGCTTGTTACTAGCAGAATTACAGCTGCAGTTTAGACATTGCATTTCTGCTTTCCATCTGTTGTCTCACTTACTTTTGCTGTCTGTCTCCTTGCTTTCAATTGCGTCTTCTGTGTCTCAGTTTATCTAATTTTCAGGGCTGGCCAGCCATTTCAGCATTATCGCTGTCCTAATGGCTGTAAGGAGAGCAGAGAAGCTTTTTGCTAAATGATTTTTTTTCCACAATGCCTCCACGCTTTGTTTGGTCGCTTTTTGTTTGTGCTTGGTGCTCCGTGTTGTGTCATCTGGGAAGAGAGGAGATGTTTGCATAATGTGTATTTTGCTGGAGTTGTTTAATTTCTGCAAACATTTATACTCTACAGCTCGCAGTGCCTTTGGGGCAGGGACAGATTGTAATCTCAAACAGAGAACAGATCAGAGGGTTGACCCCACACTGGCTGTCTCCAGCAGCCCCAAGGAGCTGGAGAACAGGTAGAGCCTGGCCCGCAGTGCTCCCCTCCCCGCGGCTCCCCCAGCCTTCGGCCTGGGGGACCCCCTTGGGAGGAAGCCGCCTTGGGCAGCTGAGCATAATTTAGGGCAGCCCCGCGGCGTTTGTAATTGATTCCTGATCTCCGAGATGGAATGCAAAAGTAGATAAGGCCCCTTCATCGGAAGAGAAGGGCAGAGGTAGGCGAGCGGTGCAGCCGGCTGCTGAAAATTCCCCGTGACCGGTTACAGCCCGGCTGTTTGCAACAGGCTTTTCCTTTCCCTCTTGCCTGCAGTCGAGGAATGCTCCTGGGGATCCGTGCTTGCCTGGACGTTGTCTCTGTTAGATTAATGGTGCTTGCTAAGACTAAAGGAAATTTAAAGGAAAAGAAGAGGTTTCAGAGGACTAGAGGCTGCCCAGTTACTTCAGTGCGTCAAGGAAAGAGCTACATTCCCTGTCAAAGCAGTGTGTTCATTGTCCCTACTCTTTCCTCATTCCCACGGGAGGGAAATGGAAACGGAGGGGTTGAAATGCCCATGATTTTCCACTCTTCTTTCCAGTGGATAAGAAAGGTCCCAATTCTCTCTGTGAAAAGGCTCAGAGAGGCTCATCAGCAATTCTGGATGTAAGGGATTTCCTACGGTGGCTTCTTACCTCATCTTTTCTGTGTTACCTCCTTCCTCTGGAGTCCCCTGCAATCCGTGGGTAGTGTGCATGTATGTCTGTGTCCAGCCCAAGGATATGTCCCGTGGCTTTTTTTCAATTTGTTTTTTACTTAACCAATCTATGGGTGAGTTAAAAATACTAGTACTTTACATGCATAAGTGACAGTTTGATTGACAGCTGAATTCTACCTTCTTCCAGGATGATGAGCTCTAAAGGAAATCAAGGGAAGTTTTGTGCAACATCCTCAGTCTGTGAAAACCCCATATTTGGAAAGATGCACGCTACCTAGTCACTTTTCACTTGAGCACAGGCTTTCCTTTGCTGAATTGGCTTTACTGATTAGAGATGGAATTAAGCATATGCTTAAATGACTTGCTTAGCTGTGACTGAGGTTGCATAATTTGTCTGCTGGAGCTTTCCTGTTGAATTCAGTGAGAGCAGAGTCAGGCTGCAGCGACAGAGAGGTGATGCAGTTGTAAGTGACAGGATATGCCAATTAAAACTTATTCCCTTTTTATTGTAAAATGAGTTTTTGCTTTCTCAGTACTGCCAGTTTCAAGTTATCGTTGCGAATTGTGGTCAAGTCAATATGGTTTCATGGGACAAGTATAGCAAAACAGTTTTGCTTCAGCTATAGGAATATATAGCTAAAAGCTCGCCTGTAGCTGTATCCAGGCTAACTGCTTGCTGCTGCACTGCCTCATTTTTCAGACTATTTCATTCTTGTGTTGGACACCAAAATCATTAGAGAACATTCACTGGCAGCATTTAATAGCACATATTTAGAACATGAAATAAAGAAACCAGACATTTGTGATGCACCACTAGTCTATTAGTAATTTGTTTAACTCCACTCTTCCACACATGCAAGAGAATAACATAGAAGTTATTTAAAAAATTATTAAAAAAGTGGTGTTTAAAAATTCTTCGTATTTATGGCTTTTGGGTTTTTTTCTTTAACGTACCAGCTCGTATTTTTCTTTTCTGAGAGTCACTGGTGATTGCAGAAGGTGAAAAACTGCAAACAAACCTAAGGAGAAGTTCAAGTTAGCTGTGGAGCCAAAAGTGTGATTCAGGAGCTGAAAATATCTCTGCGCTTCATGCATCAAACTCAAACACTGTGCTTTGGCAACGCCCCCTGGATTAGAAGTGGAGTTTGAGGTCATTCCTCCTCCAGCCTGCCATGTATGGATAGGGCCCACGCTCATGATAAATTACTGACTTACTGAGCACACACCAAGAGCAGCGTGGCATCAGTGCAGGGGGATCTTGCCTCACTGTGGAGGACCAAAGACCCCACTGCTGCCTTTCTCTTGTCTGTCTTTAGACCTGGAGGACCACCTGGAGGTAGTGGGAATGAGGACACTTTAAAAATTCCCTTTCTAGATGTGGCAATAACAAGGGATAGTGAGGTAAAGCGCTCGTCTCCTTGTAAAGAAGTCACACAGCATCCAGCGGAAGTGCTAACAAAGTACGCGGTCAGAGATGTTTTGGTGGCCCATCCAGATTTTCAAGACAATCTGCTGCCAGTGATGGTGCCAGTGATGGTTGTGGCTGCTGGCCTGAAACTACAGTAGCCTATCTTGCGCTGTACAGGCTGTCTTTGCAACCAGGAGCATGGCGTCAGAGCCCGATCTCAGCTTATCTGGTGTAAATCCAGAGAAAGTTGAATGAGGTCTGTGATTTAACACCAGTCTCACTGAGGTCTTCATTTTATTTTACAGAGAACATTGGCTTAGATTTTGAGGTAATAACAACCAAAACTCTGTAAGCAGATCCCAAGTCCTTAGAATATTCTTCCCGCTGACAAATTTCCGTTGTTCCCAGGCATTCCCTCCTGGTGTCCTGCATGTCCGACTAGTTGCCAGCTTCTCAGGGGCAAGTTAGCTTTCATCTAATCCCTGCTTACTGCAGGAGGGTTGGGCTCGATGATCTCTCAAGGTCCCTTCCAACCCAAAGCATTCTATGATTCTATGATTCTATGATTCTACTGCTGAGATAGTCCAGTGCTGCTTCCATCACTCTGCCATGGGCTTCAACTGGCAATGGTCTTTCCGTGGAGATGGAGATAATTTTGACAGCTCAAGTGATTGTCATGAGCTTGTAGGACACCTGCCACATTGCAGCCTGCCTGCTTAGCAGCTACGAGTGGCTCTGCCTCAGCTTCTTCATCATGTGTGTGGCTGTATTGGTTTTTCCCAATGCATGGGTGTCATAGCAGGGTAGTCATTCAAAGAGGGAAGGAAAGCCAAGGCACTCAGTGTAGGAGGTTCCTCGTGGTGATTTTGCTGAAGCCTGTTTGGATCGTGTAGTGCATGAGCTTTACCTGGAATCCTATCTTGGGCTCCGCTGAGACCCGATGTTTTCTGCTTCTCTGCCCACTCTCGGAGGATCGCCAGATACACTTGCATCTTGCTGCCAGCTGCCTGCACAAACAGCCCTCTTCTCTTGGCAACAGCAGGCCAGACAAATGGGTTGAGCAACGTGCGTATGTGGACTCTGTGTCAATTGTCAGCCTGACCATTGTCTAAAAGCATCAAGCCTGGTTAGTGAGGGCACTGATCTCAGCTGGCAGTGTCTAAACTGTTATTTGCAGTGAGGTTATAGACCTATACTTAGGGGGATGTGCTCTTGCTAATTTAGCTCCTGGCTGAAGCGGAAAAAAAAGCAACCCAAAATCATAGTTCCAGCAGTAGCAGCAAAATAGGATCCTGTGCAGAGTGGGCTCTGGGGATAGAGGAGATAATGTAGGGACGATCCAAAGAAGAAATCATGTGCTTGATTTTAATAAAGTGAATCACCTCTCTGTAAAGTAAACAAACAAAGTTCATAGGTGATGTTCCAAAAGTCATTTGGCATGATATATCTTTTAGGTAAATTTTGTTCTGATTGCTAACTTTCTGCAGAGCCTGGGAGACAATAAAACCAGTTCCGCTAACACACATACACACACGTGTTAGTAAATATGGCTATTTTTATTTATATAATATGCATACATATGCATGCATACATGTACATATACAAATATTTATGTATATACACACATGTAGGTATGCATGTGTATGAATTCATGCATGTATAAATTTCAACAAATTAAAATTTTAGAAGAATTTCTTGGTGCTCTTTGCATCCAGATCTGCAACATGGTGCTAGCATGCAGGAACCAAAGTACCAAAATGAAGAAAAGCTGTGAGTAAACAAAATTTAAATGGGCTATCACACTCCTATTGAGAAAAATGTGGAAAACAAAACCAACATAAATACCGAAAAATAAATTAGGCTTCAAATGTCTTTCTGCTTTAGTAATGAAGACAAAAATGTTTACAGCATAGAGACATTTGATTAAAAAAAAATTATGTCCCTTTAACTTGGAGGTAGTGCAAGATTTGATCCATTAATTTCATCAAACTGCTTGTAGGAAAACATATTTCTGCATATCAAGAGCTGTCAGAATGACCTGGAATGAAGAGGGCAAAGGTAGAGACAGTCTAAGTATTTTAATTCATCTATTCACAGATGATTTGTGTGAACACATTAAGAACACCAGTAAAGTAATGGGAATAATTTTCTTCTACTTTTTCCAAATTCAATTGCATATGGTATGATTGCATTTGATCAGGACATGAATGTCATTTCTCAGATGATTGTGTTCTGCCATTGATCATATGAAGTCAATTTAAAGTATGTCATTGCTTTTACCTTCCTCAAGTAGGAAAACATTTCTACTTCTAGAGTTAGTGCTGTAGCTATCAAGTTGTGCGTATAATAAATTGTGCTTTGTTTAGAGAGCGATAACTGTAAAATATTGCCCATTCAGAGAAAAAGTACTGAGATTGAGATTGATGCCTGGAGCTTAATGCATCATAGCTGCAATCAAGCAAATTTTAGATTTCTTCTCCCATTACAGACCGTAATTCACAGAGTTCTCCAGACTTTCTGTGTTTGAAAAGGAGAAAGGGGGCAAAGAGAGCATTAGAAAATCCACACAGACTGGGTTCACAGTCTACATACCACAGTACGGAAGCTTGCATGGTCAATTCATTGTATTTAGTAAGAAAACATCTATAAAAGGGGATTTGAACCCGTGGAGGAGAAGTGGGAGATTGGCATGTAGCCTCACTGCTTTGAGTTACCAGCCATGAATTTAAGCCCTTGGGTGGTAGGCTACAGAAGCATGCACATTTTTCTACGTGTGTTGCCTGGCTCTTCTTTGGTACAAATTATCCCATACAATCCTGGAACCTGGCTGCAATTTAACTGGCACCTGGCTTTCTTATAGACCTGGTCAAACTGAGGCTTTAGGTGAACTCCCAAACCATGGTAAGGTACAGTCTGTGCTGGGACGCTATCTGCTGCAAGCCCGTTAAGGAGTAACATGGGCATGGCTTTATTTGCTCTTTGTACTCTTGAGGCAATTTCACCCATTTATTGTGCTATTTCAGAACCTTTGAATAATTAGCAGTAAAATAAATATTATCCAATTGCTTTCCTTAAACTTCAGTTTCTGATTAAAATGCACATGAGATTTCTGTTATTTTTTACCTTGTAAAGTGCACGGGCATGTTTCTGTCACCCCCCTACCCCCAACTGACCTTAAAGTGTCAGTATAACAGATATGTAAGAAGTGATATAAAACAAAGTCCTTGTTCTTGTTGAGCCACAAAATGAATTAATCTTTATGGTTTTGTTTCACCGCTGAAGGTGTAGTTCTACGATTACAAAATGATTATGGGCGTTGCCAAGGGAGAAGCTAGCAGTCTTTCAAAAGCAGGTGGTGTAAGAGTCATTATCAGAGCACTTCTGCCGGTGTGTTTCCATGTCCCCTCTAAAAGGCTAATCCCTGAGTGTCCGAGATACAAAGTTCAAATTGAAAAAAACTCTTCCAAGCAGTAGGACATGCCATGCTTCTCATACTCTCATTTTCCTTCCAATGCACTTGTTTAATCTTAGTCTCCGTGGCTGGCAAACAACTGCAGCAGATTAGGAGAGTCGTGACCAGATATGACCAAATACTAGCAAATGCTCAGCAGCGGTGGTTGCATTGCTGTCTGCCTTTGGTGGGCAGTCATTAAAGGCACGCTCGTTTACTTTTGCTGCCAAAGAACCAAGGATTGCACAAATTTTTACTAATGCGGTGATAAAAGCAAATTAAAAGTTCCTGGGTTTAGTATCACAACAATGCCTCTGGGAGCTTTAATTGGGCAGTAAAATCCTGTTTGATGACACATGCATTATCTGGGGTTGTTAGAGACTCTGCAGGTTGGCTGTTCCCTCAGACCACGTCCTGTTTGCTAGCACCAGTGCTGCTGTAAGATGTTAGTAAGGAGATGCGGTAGTACTGCCTAGGCAAAATCTTACTGTTCTTAACCAGATCTTGCTCTGGATAAAATTGTGCCTAATTGTAAGTAAAGATTAAGCTTCTCAAAGACTCCGAAAGTGATCCAGCCTTCGCTGAAATCAGGGGGAGTCCTTGGATCAGATGCTAAGGTATCCACTGAGGAACGCCGTTGAAGACAGTGAGGTTACCACAGCAAGAGGGGAGATGCTGGCTCCCATCAGTTAAGAGCTAAAATGAAATTAGGGAAAACGGAATATAGTGTTCCTCATGGATTTCAGTTTAAATACTCTTTATGAAGCTGGAGCAGCAGCAGTGTGATTTTTGTTTCAAAAATAACATCTTTCACTAATGGCTTCATTCTCTTTTCATGAAAGTCCCCTCTGCTCCTGCCAGGATGCTATAGAGAGGATTTAGTGTAAATGAAAATAAAGACCCTTGTCTTTGGGTTGCAGATTAGATAAACTGATTCACAATGCACGTTAATTAAAAATAACTGTGTACAAGCGTAGCCAGCAACACTAAAGGCAGTTAGGCCTGCGAAAGCACAGGGTGACCTGTTTGGGGGCTGGAAGGTGCACCAGGGGGAGGACACTACAATCTAGAGCACCCCGAGGTCCTGCTGAAGGATGGGAGAATAAGGACTCATGACTTTTTTATTCCTTTCCTTTGTTTTTTGACTGGAGCTTTTCTCGGGCCAGTTGTAAAAGTAGCAAGTGAAATACTGTCTCTGCTAAAAACAGAGTTTTGCTCTTGAGTCCAGCTGTGCCAAGGTTTCACCCACAGATTAAAAGCGTGTTGGGCCCTGTCTGTTCAAAGGTTCAAAAGTGGTTCCTGGCTCCACATCCAGATCATTTCCTAGAAAGCTGTATATTGATGTGATAAAGCGTCAGGGTCTGGAGCCAGAGCATATGTTATTTTATACACTCAGATGCCTGTATAGACCACTGTTGACATTGCCGGTCAGTAACACATTATCATTTGCTATTTGTTTTTGTTGCTGATAGCAAACATTACAGGAGAAAAAAAGCATAAGCATATGCCTTTTATTGCTAACCGGTTCCAGGCCCGCTTTACCCTTCAGCTTTTGGCACTCCATTTCCACCAGCTCACGTCTGCGCTCTGCTAGCGGTGGAAGCGCCGTGCGTTGCCCACCCCACGGTGGAGAGGCTTTGCCCTGCGGATGGGGCAGCGTGGGCAGCTGCCGCACGCCCTGCAAGCAGAGCGAGGTTCACTGTTGGCTTTGCTGCCAGTATGGTGAGGCCACGGGTGCAAACCTGCAAGTTCGGCATGCTGTGTTTGATATTTTCCTGTCTGAGTCCTCTGGCATGCTCCTCTGCAGCAGTAGGTGGCCCGACTGCCCTGAGACAGCGGCCAGCCAAGGCTCAGCATCACAGCCAGGGCAAAGAGCAGGAGAAGGGGTGACACGAGCTGCGCTTCTCACTGGCACCCTGCACTCCCACGTGTCATCGCCCATCCCTGTCACGTCACCCGGGGTGGCATCTCACGTATGCGTGTTCAAGGACAGAGGGAAGCCTGGAAGAAAGTGCCCTGGGCAAAATGCGCACTGTGGTTGTCTGTGTGTTCACGGTGGTCTTCAACAAAATCAGAACAGCCAGGCCCGTTGGAGTGTGTGGTCGCTAGAAGATCACTGAAGGTTCGTTGTCTCGGCATTAATCATAGAATCATAGAATCGTTTAGGTTGGAAAAGACCTTTAAGATCATCCAGTCCAACCATTAACCCACACTACCAAGTCTACTCTAAGCCAATCAAGGGTAGACTAGACTAAACCATGTCCCGAAGTGCCACATCTACCCGTTTTTTGAACACCTCCAGGGATGGTGACTCCACCACCTCTCTGGGCAGCCTGTTCCAATGCTTGACCACCCTTTCCGTAAAGAAATTTTTCCTAATTTCCAACCTAAACCTCCCCTGGCGCAGCTTGAGCCCATTTCCTCTCGTTCTGTCGCTAACTATGTGGGAGATGAGACCAACACCCACCTCACTACAACCTCCTTTCAGGTAGTTGTAGAGAGCGATAAGGTCTCCCCTCAGCCTCCTCTTCTCCAGGCTAAACAACCCCAGTTCCCTCAGCCGCTCCTCATAAGGCCTGTGCTCCAGACCCTTCACCAGCTTCGTTGCCCTTCTCTGGACACGCTCCAGCACCTCAATGTCTTTCTTGTATTCCAGTCAGCTCTATTATGTGCAAATTAGATGTGAACCTCCAGTTCCTGATGCATTGCCTGTATGCCCCGATTAAGGGTAACCTCCATGTATTCAATAACCCCCTCCCTGCAGGTGTAAGTAGGGCAGCCTACAGCTGTCTAACGTGTCTAACACATTAACGAACATGTCTCCTGGTGCTCTTGTGCCTTGGAAACACACACATACATACACTCCTGCATACACACGTATAGCAGGTCTTTCGTATGCAGAAAGTGCCTTTTTATGGTCTTTCCCAGAGCACCAGGGTGATTTTCACAGTGTACATTAGTCACTTATTTTCTAAACCAGACTAACATCATATGGAAAGGGAATTTTTAGAGGTGATCTCACTTTTAAAGCACAGTGCTAGACGGGAAAGAAGATGAATGAAAGACAATTGCATGACTGATTATATAACAGGAAAGTATTTGCATTTAATTAAACAATATGTGCTCTTAATTTCTGATTTGGGCATGATCTTTTCAAAATTAGGCAGAAAGCCTGGCACTGCAAGCCCTAAAGGTAAAAAGAATACAAAGGCACTTCAGTGCTTTGTGTGTTTACACTGCTTGTTGTATACATCATGTTTGAAAATACATCATTGTATGCACCTTTTGGTCTTGTATGCCTATTGTTTTCACCTTCGAATATATTAGTTGATATGTATTCTAGTCCACAGCGAGTTGGAAGCCGCAGGACAGCTACTAATTGCTGGTGCTACATTGCTCTGAGGGAAAAAGACCTGAGTAGCAAGAAGGGCTGTGACTGAATCTCTGAAGTTCTTACACGTATTGATGTAGCCAACGCCATAATGTCAATTAGGTTATAAAATCAGACAGCAGGCTGAATCGACCACAGTCCTTAAAAATCTTTCATATTTGTTTTCCAAATAGGTGGAGGAGAGACTTAACAGCCATATTTGTTGGAGCGGTGAACCAAATTGCCTTGACTGGAACCATTATTCACTTGCACCTTTGACGGCAGCAGCCAGGTAGGAGAGCAAAGAAAGGATGGGTTTGAGTGAACGGAGGGAGTGGGCCTGGGTGAATATATCATCATTCTCAGAAGGCTTCATGTGGAAGTCACTCACGTTTAAATGCTGATTACATGTCCTTCTGTTACAACTGAAGTCAGCTCTTGCTGAAATCAGAGACATTTCTCTCTTGGGGCAGGTTATGTTTTTGTTCATTTGGAATTGCTGTCTTTGCTTTGTCCATGTATTTGGTTTGCCACTTCCCCTCTCTATGCACTTCTTGCATCAAGGATCCAGCGAGCACACTTTTTGAACCAAATAAACATGAAAATGTACTTGTAAAACTACAAGAAGAAATGGTGGGTGGGGTTTTGATATTTGAAACAGGGTTTTTTTTGTTGTTTTCATTTTTAAATTGTCCTAAAGTATAAGTTGGTGATTTCTGCTTGATCATCTTGCCATTTCAAGTGCACCATTGGCGATACTGTTCAAGGTTTATTTTTTACTCTGGGTCTTGAACACTTGAGCACATATAAACTGCTGTTATGAAAGTGATGATACTGTAGTGTAATGACACCCAAGCTAGCTTAAAGTTAGTTGATCCCCAGCAGCAGTCTTAGTATGGCATCAGATAGTTCAGAAGCCAGTTTATCTTGTCAAGAAAAGGTCTGTTTTCAGCTACTCATTGCAGCTCCATGTTTATTTGGGTTGGTAGTCACAGGCTGGGCAGGTGTCACGTTGACTTTGCCTCAAAAACTGCGCCTGCGTGCAGTACAGTCAGTTACTTTTGTTGCTGTAGGAGACTGAGGTACTGAGAAGCTCCTCTTCTTTAATCTTCTCTGTACAGGCACATCCTTGATGGTCAGAGAATTATGTTAGCCCTCAGAATTTAATGAGACTGGCTTGAAATAGTGAAAAGTTCAGAAAAAGTTTGATCCTTCTCATTGGCCTTCTATTTTTTTTAATTGTCTAATATTTATCTGCAACCACAGGAGCTAAGCATATAAGGAAGACACCAGAGATTCTCATGCGATATCATGACCACAGGAGGTGTTCAAAGAAAATGCAGAACATATTTTGAGATGAACCCCCCAGGTTTTTCAGAACTATGTAAATGGTTTTGGACCTATGTTTCATTCTATATATGAATTGAAGGAAGGAATGGAGGGAGTTAAATTGAGATGGGTTATCCCTTGAACCTTTGCTCAAACCTGGAACTGATCCCAAATATTCTGCAGTCCAGGGCAGTGCTATATGGGCTATCTCTTCTTATGGATCCCTCTCCAAGTCCCTGCAGTGTAAGTTGTGTCTATCTGCGTGGCACTCTTTCCCCTCTGCAGTCTCTGAGAGCTAACCGAGATCTTTCCGCGCAGCCTGGGGTCAGAGCTGGGTGGGTGAGAGGGGTGCAAACTGATGGCTGTCAGCAGGGGTGTTACCAACGAACATGTCGGCAAAAAACAAGGCATCATCCCTGCCAGAGGTCCTGTGGAATTTATGTTGAAAGTTCAGCAGGAAAACAAACTGTCCTCATGCACCCTGAGCTCTGTTGCCAGTTTGGGAAGCATTAACAGCGTGTGAAATTTATAAGCAGGAGTAATGGAATACTCCTGCAGTACAGAAACCCAGCCACGTCCTGACTCACCAGGCAGGATTTAAGTGGAAAACTGAGAACTTTGGTACACAAGAGCGTGGCAGCCATCCTCTGAAATGGGGTTTTAGCATAAATTTTTCAGGTTTCATTAGCGTGTAACTTAATGGTACTTCTGTGCATTGGGCCCTTATTGCTGCGGCTCTCTTGTATGCTGAGAACTCTCCCCAATAATGTGTCAGCCAAATAACAGCACATTTTAGTTTTTTGTTTGGAACAATTGAATTTTAGAATAGATGCTCTCAATTAACGTAGTTCAGACCAATGTTATTGTAACTATGACAATATGTACCGCTGCCTTGTGTGCTAAGGATATTAAGGCAAGCGCTTAATACTGGTAGGGTAGTAAATACGCTGTGTGAGCTAATGAAAGGCTCCCATTAAGAAACTGAACCCCATTACTGCCTACTTTACAGGTGAAAGCTTGCAGTCTGATTCCACGGCTAGATATGGGGTGATAGGAAGGCACATTTTCTCTGAAGACCGGAGCATGCAATGCTGCCAAACCAGCAGTGCCAGGCGCCCTGCAGGGAATGATTCTTGCAGCAGAGCGATTGCACAAGCTGAGGTGTGGAGGACTAGCTGCTTTATTTTGGCTGAGAATCCTTTGAAGATACTGGTCCTGATTCTCTACTGCCTGAAACCTTTTGCTATTTATACCTGGGTAAAGTGAATGCCGAGCAAGCATCACATGCCACTACCCTAGTGCTAAAGGAGCTGTTATCCACTTTGCCCAAATATAAATGACTATGCAAAGGGTGAAACAAGTTCAAGGTCTCTCTTTTTGTTATGACATTGCCCCTAGATCCTGCTGCTCATTGCTGATGGTGTGAACAGGAGGAGGCTGTGTCTTCCTGGCGGTTTGAGCTCAAGATGTGCAAACTCAGGGGGAAGCAAGAACACTCATTTCTTGTCTCGCTATTAGTCAGAGAGAGAAAAAAACATGTTTCTTCTTCCACGTCCAGGAGGTGGCCGAGCAGGGTGGCGGGGCAAGAAATCCATTTGCTAGGTGTCTGACAGCCTGGGGTGGGAAGAAAGAGCCTCGAAAACATCCAGAGGAGGCAGAAACGGGCTCTGCCAAGGCTCGCCGTCCCCGGGCACGGAATGTCTCTGCAGCTGAACTGCTGCCCACGGCCCCTGCCGCCGCAGGGCCTGGGTGCTGCCAGGGCTGCCGGATGCGTGCGCGAGTGTGCACCTGCGGGGCGGCGGTGGCGGCGGTGCTCACCGTGGGCCAGTGCTGGACGAGGTGTGGATGGAAGAAAAAAGTCTGCGTCTGCCTCAGCTGCCACCTGCCAGCCTTTGTCCCCGCGGGAAGCTGTGGCACCCTTTTGCTGGCGAGGAGGTGCAGTTGCGGTGCAGTATTTATCTTCTGTGTATTTCAGAGCTCCCCCCAGAAAATAAAAATCAGGACTTCCTTAGTGAAATCTTAACAACTTAGCTTCATTTTTTCCCCATTCACAAGATGAGCTTTGTGCATGTCCCGTGCAGCCACAGACGGCTATATGATAGCCAGCAGCGCATTAACGTGCCATATATTAGAAGGACATGGTCCTTCAAATCCTCTGGCACCGCAGGCTACTGCTTTCAAACTAGAACATAGGCAGATAAGGATATCGTGAAGGAGAAATTCGGCATTGCATATTATAAAATTTAATCCTTAATAAAACTGGATACTTTTGGCAGTATCTCGTATCTTGTAAAAAGAGCCCATATATATTCTTGCGTATTTTAAGTAGAATATAGTGTACTGCAATTTCTGCTATCTAAGCAAATATCTTGGTAGAATCATATAAAAACAGATCTTTTTTTTGTAGCCAGCACTGCGCCAATTAAATAGTAATGCTGGCCTATGTTAGGCATTCTGGGCCAGGATCTGCCAGCTGAAGGCAACAAAGACACTCGGGAGTTGACCTAGCACAGGGTGAGGTTATCAGTGGCTGGCTCCTTGTGAGCAGAATTGCATGTGGATTGTGTGCTGCAACGCACGCTGCTGTGGAAGGGACCCACTTAAAAAGCAAGAAATGCAAATCGTTTTGAATTACAGGCAGCAGGAAGGTTTCTTTATAATACCTAGATAAACCTCTATTTATGTGGCTGTATCATTTCATCGAATCATAGAATCATAGAGTCATAGAATAGTTTGCGTTGGAAGGGACTTTCAAAGGTCATCTAGTCCAACCCTCCTGCAATGAGCAGGGTCATCTTCAACTAGATCAGGTTGCTTAGAGCCCTGTTCAACCTGACCTTGAATGTTGCCAGGTATGGGGCTTCTACCACCTCTCTGGGCAACCTGTTCCAGTGTTTCACCACCCTCATTGTAAAAAATTTCTTCCTTACATCTAGTCTAGATCTACCCTCTTTTAATTTAAAACCATTACCCCTTGTACTATCGCAACAGGCCCTGCTAAAAAAAAGCATGTCCCCATCTTTCTTACAAGCCCCCTTTAAGTACTGAAGGGCCGCCATAAGGTCTCCCTGGAGCCTTCTCTTCTCCAGGCTGAACAACCCCAACTCTCTCAGCCTTTCTTCATAGGAGAGGTGCTCCAGCCCTCAGATCATTTTTGTGGCCCTCCTCTGGATCCGCTCCAACAGGTCCATGTCCTCCTTGTGCTGAGGGCCCCAGAGCTGGACGCAGTACTCCAGATGAGGTCTCACCAGAGCAGAGCAGAGGGGCAGAATCACCTCCCTCGACCTGCTGGCCACGCTTCTTTTGACGCAGCCCAGGATACAGTTGGGTTTCTGGGCTGCGAGCGCACATTGTCAGCTCCTGTCCAGCTTTTCATCTACCAGTACCCCCAAGTCCTTCTCTGCAGGGCTGCTCTCAATCCCTTCATCCCCCAGCCTATACTGATACCAGGGGTTGCCCTGACCCATGTGCAGCACACTGCATTTGGCCTTGTTGAACCTCATGGGGTTCACATGGGCCCACTTCTCGAGCTTGTCCTGGTCCCTCTGGATGGCATCCCGTCCCTCAGGCGTGTCAGTGGCACCACTCAGCTTGGTGTCATCTGCAAACTTGCTGAGGGTGCACTCAATCCCACTGTCTACGCCATTGATGAAGATATTAAACAGTACTGGTCCCAATATGGTCCCTTGAGGGACACCACTTGTCACCGATCTCCATCTGGACATTGAGCTGTTGACCACTACCCTCTGGATGCAACCATCCAGCCAATTCCTCATCCACCGAATAGTCCATCCATCAAATCTGTATCTCTCCAGTTTAGAGAGAAGGATGTGTGGGGGGGGGGCATGTCAAAGGCCTTACAGAAGTCCAGATAGACGACATCTGTAGCTCTTCCCTTGTCCACTGATATAGTGACTCCATCATAGAAGACCATTAGGCCATTTCTGCAAGTAATCTACCTTTTGTTAAGGATGGGGGGGTCATAACAGTATTAACACTGAACCACGCTTGATGGGATTAATTTTGTGTAACTTCCAATGCATATATATACCTATTCACATCTATATTTCCCTGTGCCTAAAAATATCCTAAGGTTACGGATTCAAGGCTTACAGCTTCAATGAAGACATAGAGTGAACAATTGCAATTTTAAATCTGCCAGTGACATATATGCAGAATTATTGTAACATGCCATGCTGTAGTAACAGTACATTAAATATTTCAACATATAAACAAGACACTATAGTATTATGTCGGTCTTTAAAAGTAATCCTGTGAACCTTGCTTTTTGTTGCTGTGTTCTTATCAGAAATTTGAAGAATTTACATTTTTGAAAAATTACATAATACCCAGTGGCCTGTGCAAATCCATGTGAGCGGAGTCTCTTGCTCACTGACGGTTTGCTGAAAAGTTCTGAGACTGCAAAGTTTCAGCCAGCTGGGAATCTCAAATCCACGCTAGCAGTTATCTCCAGATGGCTGCACTCTTATTTTGTACCAAGCCTTCTAGCATCTCAGCGTTTGCATGTTTGGAATGATGATGTATACTGTTCCACTTGGTTTTGCCAGAAAATGTACAGGGCATTGTCTGATAAGTTTTGACACATAGTATAGCTCAAAGAAGAGGTGAGAGAGCGAGTGTGGGGAGAGAGAAGGGGAAAGGAAAAGAGTAGGACAGGAAAGGAAAGGAGTAAGAAAATGCAGTAGGAAGAGTTTATGTCAGTGTAATGAATTCAGTCTGACTGGCAAATGCAATTTGACTGCAAGTTGTGAATTTCATTGAATTTGATCCAAGAAAGACACAGCTGAGCAATCTGCAGGAACCAATCTTTTCCTAGAAGTATGCAGCTCCAAACTGTACAAATTCTTCCACTGGTCATAAAATGTCTATGCGCCACTGAACCTGTGTTATCGGATACTTTTGAAGAGAAAGTAGTGTATTGAGACAGTCAACTAAAGAATAACAAAAACCATCATTGAATGTAGAGTTTTGAAAGGAGAAAACCTATATAATTTGAAGTTGGCCAATGAAGCCCTAGTGGTAAGGACAGTTAATCATTTCTGGTGCAGCTGTTTCCTGACATTTCTGCAAAATGTTGTGGAAAAATTAATGAAGGTTCGTTCAGTAATGGTTTCAAGCTTGGCTAGTGGAAAATATGACAGTATTTCCATCGTCAATTAAGAACAAGCAAGGCTTTTTTTTTCCGCAGGGGAAGTGGTATGCAGTTTGTTCTGCACAGGAAACTGTAGACTTGAGAGCAGCTGTGTGATAGTAACAGGTATGCAGAGAATATGGAGAAGAGCCTGGGCCCTCTTCTCTTATCACACGTGTTTCAGTGTAGTAGAACTATCTCTGTTGTATACTGGAAAAGACAGCTTACACTATGTAGCACGTGGGGTATGCCTTCCAGTGTCTGACTCTGAAAATAAATGCCCTTCTTGTCACCTCAGTAATAAAGCTTGTATCAATAAGGTTTTCATTGCGATTGTATTTTATTACTGTGATGTCCCAAAAGAATAACTCCTTCAGGTGGAGAGACGCAGGATTTTTTTCACTGATCTCTGAAATTCATGTTGCTTGCAATTCGATCTCGGCGTGTATGATTTTCACAGCCGTGCAGCACGCCTTGGTGAGCATGCGTGGTTGCTGCGCTCCCTGGGTGCAGAGCCGCAGTAGCCCTGCTGTAACTGGCTAGCCACTGCGTGGTTAGGGGTAGAGGGGAACTCATCGGCCTCGTGTGCGGTACGGACATGGGCTGTGTACGTGTGCAAACTCGGTATCATACGTGTGCATGTAGTGTTGCAGATAGCCAAGAAAGCATGCGGTTTAGAAACACGGGCATGGCCAGGGGGTGCGTTCCCATCGCAGATCAGCACAGCTGAAGGTCACTGTAGCAGCTGAGCAGTGACCTTTGTCCACTCCTTCACCTTGTAGCCTGCAGCGCCTGGCAGCCGGCCAGCTGCCGACAGCCTCCTCAATGGCACCTTGGGGCTACCGCTCCTGCCACCGTTCCGCTGTGCTTGAGCTCCTCCAGCTCGGCTCAGTTTGGGGGATGCTGGATCCGCTCTACTGCTGGATAGGCTACATGGGACAGAAGGTGGTCGGGAAAGAGGCAACATCTAGTCTTGAGAGTAAATTGTGAAGACCAGTCCCATGCAGTCAGTAGAACTGACTTTTTTACTCGCAGGGATCTACATTTTATTTTGTGTTAAAAATGCATTAGTGTGAAAATACAGGGCTGGTACAGAAATACTGTAAATCACTGCAAATGTTTAGGTGAACAATTTAGGTGCTTAGTACCTTTCTGGACTGTGAGGGGTTGCACAAGCCTGCCTCCTCTAACAGCTTTTTTCTTCCTCAGACTTTCTGAGATACTTTGAGCCCTGCCATAAATATAATTTCTAGCCTGTTTACACAGTATGATGATTCATGCTGAAGTGGTCGGTAGAAAGAAAATGCATTATAATGAATGGTTTATGCTTTTCTAATATCACTCTGTAAAGGAGATGCTTACTCGGTGCTCCTTCTGCAAGTTTAGAAGACCCTTAGCAAGCTCACTGAAAAAGTTTGTCTTACTCTCTGTACTGTTAGCTGTGGAGCGTGTAGTTCATATGGGTTTAAGCCAGTGTAAAACAGTAACAAGGGAGTTACATCCATGATTTGTGACCATTCACATAAACACATAAGGTCAGCCCCAAGTTCTCTCTCTCTGGTGCAGTCTACTGTGAGGAGCTTCATTTAAGACTCTTCCAAGCCTGCAATCCCTAGTGCAGATAAACATGTTGCTGAAGTCAACGACAGCTTTACCAGTATCAGAGCATTAGGGACAGCTTATATATAAGAGCCTGTAATTAATCTTGATTTGGGACATTAAAAGATTAATCCTTCAAGCATCCCACCTGTAACCAGGTGTGTACTGCCTCTGCAGTCAATACCCTGCTGTCGTGTCTGCGGTGGGACCGCTTGTGTGCTGCAGGGTATGCATGGGAGTGAGGGAGAGATGAGGGCTGTGCTCTTGCAGTTTATCTGATGTGGGAAATCTGAGGGCACTGGGTCAGACATGAGCTGCTTTTAAACTTCTCAGCATGAGGGCTGTGCCTACAGCTGCTTAGGAATTTCCCATGAAAACAATTTGTCAATTGAAAGCGGAATTTCCACAAGAACAAGTTTTCCACTGGAAAATCTCCATATTGCTGTTTTTATTTTTTTGGTTTTGTTTTCCCGTGGAAATCTCTGAATGAAATACTTCCCTTTAAGTCATCTTACTCCATGAAGAAGATCTTCCATTAGCTGAACTGAGCTAAAGCCGTTTCAGTTGCCATTAAGTTGCATCTGCCTATTATCCCCTCTGGTCTCATGGTGAATGGCAGTGCAAAAACTTTATGCTTAAGAAGTGCCTGTGGGCAGGTCACCTTCACAGTCCTCCATGTCCCACGCTGTATTGTAGTCACCCTTTTGAAAAAGTCTACTAACTACTGAAAAAACAACGTCAGAGTGAAACAGATTCTAAAATAGAGGCCCCTAACCCTGGGAAACCAGAGGAGCCTTGGCCATTTGTGAGCTTGTATCTTTGCTGTTCAAACTCAGTTTCCCAAATTTTTGTGTATTTTTTACTGGTTATTTAAAACATCTATGGGGGTTGTAAAACTCTTGGATTCCATTTAAGATTAATGGGGAATAAAAAGTGAGTACATTTAAGTGATTGTAAAATTGGCTAAGGTCTCACCATCAGAGTGCATGACGGACTCCCACACATGTCTTGCTTTATTGCCTGCCCTAACTGTCCCTGTGAAAGGCAGCTGGGTAATGGCTGGGACACTGCTGTAGGTGACTGGACACCTGGTGCTGAGCATATGGGAAGGGAGAGAGGAATGCTGCTGACACCAAGGTGTTCATTGAATCACACAGTGACCTCTTATGGATGAACGTTAAAAAAGAATGAACGCACATCCCACTTCTACTTTTTAAAGTAACAGTTTGAATAGTGCCCCAAGATTTGTAGTAGATGTTCTGTTCTCCCTACGGTACTGTGTCTCCAGACTTTTATGAATCTTTTTCTTTTTCTCGCTATCCCTCATTGGTTCTTCATCCTGTTCTCATTTAGACATGCAGCCAGTTCTACTTAAAGCGCTAAACCTTGGCTGTATTGCATAGTGACCAGCTGGCAGATTTGATGATCGTGGCTAGTGGCATGCACAGAGCACTAGCCCCTTCTGTCTCCAAGGGAAACGTGTCCCCCAGAAGGAAAAGGGCTGTATCAGAAAGCACACTGCGTGACAGCCACTGCACCGGAGGAAGCTCGATATCGACACGAGGCTGAAGGCTGGTGCAGATTTCTTCACCTCGTGCACACAGGAAGCAGCATGGTAGATGTCTGACTTTCCTTCGGGCTGCCTCCTCCGTGCTTCTCAGAAAGGCACGGGAGTTGTGGTTAAATATTACAGTCTAACCTTTTACTTGCTCAGAGACCGAACAGGAGCTAAGTAACTTTAAACCATTAGCTCCATTTTAAGTATCTCTTCCACGGGACGAAGGGCAGTTGACTCTCAATCATGTTGTATCTTCCACATGAATGACTCGGAGTGAAAATCCTGGGCTACCCTTACCTACAGCAGAGCATGGTGCCAGTGCATGTAATGAAACAGATAAGTGCAAAAGCCCTCCTTTGTCCCTCGTTCTGCTCCTCTCGTAGGATTCTATTTCCCTCTCCCTCTTACTCTGTCACTGGTTTGTTTTGGCCATCGTAATTTTCACTGGGTAGCCTGAATCAGATTTCTGAATGCTGACTGCTGGATCTGAGCCGTCTCACTTCTGGGAGGACAGGAGCGACAGCTTATGAAGAACTCGCTTGGCTGTGAAATCAGGAGGGCTTTTTGGGAGCTGCCTTAGCCATTAGCCCCGCCAGCATCCCCTTTCTCACCAGAGGGTGCTGGGAGCCCCCCCGGTCCCGAATGCTTCTGCTTCCCCACTGCTCAGGTGTCCTGGTGGTGCTGAGGAAGAAGGTGACAGGTCTGAATTGAAAGAAGTGGCACATACAGACTGGTCATTTATTCTTTATTTAAATATGTCAAAAATTACATTTAGGAGATACCATTGGCATTTGGGGGAACGCCAAATAGGCTTTGCATGCTAACAGTGAAGACTTAATTGTAGCTGAAAAGCTGAATACAGTTTCAGAGATGACACGATGTGACACCACCATTTCCACCAGTGTACTCTCCTTTGGGGAAAAAAATAAAGCCCACCTCACTTTTAATCCCCTCTACTAAAAGAGGTGGTATTCTTCAGTTATAATTGAAACTGGAGATTTTACTCACCTGTTAGAATTTAAAGACTAAGTGCAGGAAGGATCATAGCAATTCTTCAGACCATTTGACAAGAAAAAAAAATTGGCAAAACCTACATTGGTGACAATCAGTTGTATTTCACAGTTGGATTGCAAAAGCTACGAATGGCTTCAGTTCTAAATTTAAGATAGGCAGAAATTGTTCTGTTTAGCGTGTCCTAAAATTATCCATCACAGAAATACTTTGGGGAAGTGTAAAAATTAATTCTCAAATTTTAAAAAGGCAGCTTAAGGGGGAAGGAATGCTGATGCGGAAGTATTAAATAAATGCCATCTCGGTAACAATTTTACCAAATGTACGGAAGAGTCATACACTTCATGTCCTTGTTATAAGATTCTTGGAGAAAATACTCCCACTCAGATAGAAATTCACTGTAAACAGCTCTCTTGCTGTTGGAGTTGATGTACTTTTGAGGATGCAGTGGCTCTTAGAAGGAGCGGAGCGCATTGTGCAATAACGTGACCTTATGTTGCGTAGACACTTCCAGTTTTGGAATGCGAAATGTCTGAAACTGGGAGTGGGCGGACAAGAGGTGGAGCCAGCCAGGAGCCTGGGTGGCTGTGTTTCTGAGAAACTCTCTTCTGCTGGTGAGTACTGCTAATTTGCCAAGCATATGGCTAAAGCCCTGAATAGTGCTAAGTCGAAACCACTAAACAACATCGAGTCACAAACGGACATGGAGCTATAGGGTGATATTTTGGAAGTTAAGCGTGTAAAACCTAGTTGAAAACAAGGCTGAATTCTTTCAGACCCGAAACCACAGCCTCCCAAAATGCGTCAGAGACTCTTGATGCTGCAGCAAGGTCAGCTTCCCTCCCCCCACACCTGTGAGTCAGGACAACTCTATTAAAGGAAGCTTTTATTGGAAGCTGTTGATAGCGAGGTAGACAACATGCAAGTGGTGAGGACACAGTGGGAAAGAGTTTGGATCCTGTGCCTGCATAAATGGTCACCGACAGGGAGAAGACCATTTTTCTGGAGACAGAGGGATACTGAGGAAAGCATAGTATTTAAGCAAGAGGTAGGTTCGCCTGATTTCACCTTCTCTCTAATTAAAACTAGGGTTCAGAGTCCGCTCAAGCTGGCATTGTATCCATTTCTCAAGAGGGACAAAGGCTAAGTCTCTTGTGGGCCTGATGCCCTCAGTGCTTGTCCACAGTTCCTTCTGTATCTACTTTTGCTGAAAATCACAGAAAAATAATCTTAGAGCAGCTCAGTTCACTGTAGAGAGAAAAAGAAAACCAAGGAGGAAACGGATAGTATTGGATGGATGGGAATTTCAGCGGTGTGATCTGGATTTTCAGGCAATGCAGACAGTTTTTGAAATAGAAACTTTCTGTGGGGTAGTCATGCACTTACTCTTTCCTTTGTTATAAATCCAGACCTGCTCATGGGTGGATCAGCACTACTGGGACTTAAAAATGTCAGTGAACAATGCTGTCCCATTTATATTAGTGCTCCTTCAACTTTTTCCTTGTTGTTTATTGTTGCTGTTTACCTGGACTGCTCTAGCAGAGTGTTAGCATAGATGAAATTCCTGTAACAAGCAGCATTTTGACAACTGGGACCTGTGGTTTTAGATTCGCTCTTCTTTTAATGCTGCCAGGTGCTCTGTGCTTCCTGAACTCACTGCTACCGGAGAAGAAATGCTTTGCAGCAGCTTTGTGATTAAAAAGATACCTCCAGAACTAATTTACAGTGTCAGTACTTTTGTTGTTTCTGTGTGAGATTGCTAGCAGAAGGAGAGAGGTCCTGGAAACCAGCTGTAGTTATTTAATTCATGACCTGTCAGAAAAGAAGGTTTTGGTTTCCAATCCTGACGAGCACCTTGGGTGAAAAGCAGAGCGTGGTCCTGGCTATGCAAAGAGCTGACCTCCCCAAGCCCTCAGCACGCTGGGTAGCACTGCATTTGAGTGATTTTCCTGAAGGCATCCCATGTGGAGTTTTCCGCGGTCTTGGAAGGCTTGTGTTGTACTGGTTTGATCCACTTTCCATTTCACTGGTGGAATATTTCTATTAACTTTCCCACAAGCTGATTCAAACTGCATAAAAAGGTGGGAAAAAAAAAGTTCCTCTTCTTTGCACCTTTAATTTTCATGTCAATGTTAAGATTTGGATTTGAATCCAGGGGGGGTGGTGCATTTTATAAGCAACCGCAGCAATGCTTTGTTCCTAGAGGTGTAAGTAACCTTTTCTTTAAAAAATGAAAAACGACTGGATGCTCTTGTGGTGTCCCTCTGACTGCCAAGCGTTCATTAGCAAACACTCAGGCAAATGGACCTCTTTACGTAGGTATGTCTGAGCCCGTATGTGGAGGTATTCGCATGTGGAGTTTGAGTTTGAGAAAATAAGCTGCTCTTGATAGACTTGCTGAGGCAGGTATCTGCCTGAAATTAGATTTATGTTTTCCATTCAGAAAGTGTTCAGGCTAAAGATGGTTGCGAAGGAAGAAGGAACAGAAATACATGTTCTTAAAGCATAAAGCAAGGCAATGGTTTATCCAAGCTGTATGATGAGGGAAGGAGGGGGTGGACAGGCAAACCTGAGCACAGCAGCGTGGGCTCCCAGAAGGGGCACAGGACTGCACCTGGGGGCCACTGCAACAGGTAAAGGGAGCTCCTGGATGTCATGGCGGGACTGGCTGCCGCGTTCCCCTTTAGTGTGATTCAGCAAATCGTTTCACCGTTGGACAAGATAGGAGTAAGCTTCCTCTGCCATCTGCCTGGTCACCCGCTGTCCAAAGCTGCTGTGAGCAGCCAGCAGGAAGCGTGGCTGCCTTTGACCTCTGCTGGCCTTTTTCTGGCCGCCTTCTGCCCTTTGCACCTTCTGGCGAGGTCCTGGTGAAGTCAGACTGCAGGACAGCACTGTGACTGCCAGCATCGTGTCATCCAGATGTCATGTGAAACCGCAATTTGGTTCACATCAGTTCTGCTCTTGCTACTTTTTTTACTAAGCAGGTTTATATAGAATATAAAAGTCCAAATCCTATCTTAAGATTAGATTTGACATCCTTGAACAGATCAAGGAGAAAAATAGTTACCCTGAAGAAAGCTATGAAGAAAAATATCAGACTGATAGCTTCTTTGCTTTTAAGTTTTGCTGATCAGAAATCAGAGGCTGAATTTTGGATCAAACATCCGTAGCAGTATTGCAATCAAATACTCCAGCTTGTGAAGATGCAAACAGCAGCTCCTCCAGCTTGCTCTAATGAACCGGCAGCTCTTTGTTGGTGCTAGCAGAGCAATTAGGCTCCCTGCTAGAAGAGTGGTGTTTGTTACGCAGTTGCATCTGAGTGATTGGGGTTATTTTACTCAAGCAGACCTCACCGATCTACAATTAAAACGGCATTTTCATCTCACACTTAGAGGTTGAGAAAAAGCTTTTGAAGACCTTAGTTGCTCTGATGATGAGCTTGGTAGAGGAACAAAATCAAACAAGGGTCTTTTGTTGCAGCCGTTTGGTTGTGACTGAGACAGTTGGCTGCTTCATTACAGCAAACATGTAGGTGGCCATTCTCATGTTTTGAGATCCAAGAGAGGAGCTGTGACTTTACTGACACCTTTGAGGGGAGTGGAGTCAATCCTTTGCAGAAGCAGCGTCGTGTCAGCTGTGCCGTACGCAGCACATGCTGACAGTGAGCCCTTTTCTCTCAGCTGCTTTGAAGTTACAGGCTCCATCTTTCTGGCAGGAACAGGTCTGAGTGGTGAGATCGCCCTGGGTTCGGGCAACTTAAAAATCTGTCTGTAATTTTTTGCACCTGTTTGATTGTGGTATTTATAGCTCATTTTTACCTGTGCTTTCTCTTTGGTGTAATAGTCACCAGCAGCCTTTCTTGCTGGTACTGGTTCAGCTCCGAGGGAAACACTGGATGTAATGTGGAGGATGATTAGGGTGAGATCAGCTCTTGAAACCTGAGTCAAGTTAATGATGAAACCCGAGTTTTGTTAATAATACATCGTAATTATTACTGCCGGCAGGGCAGATATCTCATATTTCTCATCTTTTAGCTTGGGGATCCTAGTTACAGTGATCTGTTCGACTTTGCGGCCGTTCTGCCCCCTTGCTCGGGTCTGCAAAAGGGAGGTGGCCCATCTCCTCCACCAGATTTCCATTGGAGCTTTCCCGAGTAGAGCAGTGCCTCCGCAGGTGTCGGTGCGTTGCACAAGCTGGGGTGCAGAGGGGCTGAGAGGAGGATACGTGATCAACAGATGAAGCAGCAGAATGTTAATAATCCAAGACACCTAATTGGACCTGCCCTCTCGCCCAGCAGCGAGGACGTATGTCAGCGTGCAGCAGGCGCCAGGTCTGTGGCAACCTGCTCCCAGCTCCTACAGGTCTTCGCGAGGGAAAAATTGCATTATGAGCTGAGCCGCTTGCCTGCTGTAATTGCCAATAAAGCATTAATCCTAACCTTTTGTAGACTGCATCTATTGCTCGCACCTAAGAGATCCCGGACCAGAGAGGTGACATAAATCATGGTGCGCGTTACACGTTGGTGAGTGGGAGGGGAGCGCACGCCGGTGAAAGTGACACCGCGCAGGGGTGGGAGGGAGGCGGCTGCGGCAGGAAAAGCGACCTGCGGCAGGATGTAGGAAGATGTGCGATAGCGCAGCCCCTCGTTACTTAATGCCCTGTCTTCTCACTGCTGCCCGTGGCTCCCGTCGCAGCCTCCCCTGCGATCCTGTGCTGGCGCCCGCTGCCTCCGTTCGCCCGCGGTGGGGTGCCCCTGCCCAGGATGCGAAGTCGGTGGTGCCGTCACCGAGTGTAGGCTTTCATTTTGTGAAAAGCGCTGTCATGGAACCGCTGTCCCACCCGAGGTTCAGGCAGCCACCGTCCCTGGTCTCCCACGCCACCTATGCCACGTGCTTGTGGAGGCACAAGTTAGGGACTTATTTACACTCAGGAAAACAAGTTTCCAACACCCACAGTTTAAATATTGGCCAATGGAGAAAGCCCATAGCAGGAACTTACTGAAAAGAAGAGCGACCACCCTGTTCTGTTTTGCTCCTGCTCGTTACCTTGCCTGTGTCGTGACTGAGTGTGGTATGGGGCAATGAAAACAGAAAGTTTTCATGCGCTTGAACCCCCTGTGGGTGGGCTTTGTGCTGGCCCAGCAGCTCCTCGTGGACATTTGGGCAGCAGAAGGCGAGCCGGCAGCGCTGGCATGCCTGGGGAAGGCGGGAGGTGGCATTGAACCGGGCTGGGCTGGATGGGATGTGGTCAGGCAGCCCCTTGCCCTGCTCCACCCTGATCCGTGGCTGCCCCCCTCCCCTCCGTCTGCCAGCTGTGCCACTGCACAGCGATCCCACCAAGGGGTGCATCTGTTACCGTTTCTTTCCTTCGAATTATTTTCCAGTCAGCCCCTTTCTCGGTTCTACATTGCCTTTGTGCACGGTTAAAGCTGTCTCTTTTGGGGGTTACTGAGAGCCCTGAGGCCAAAGGGCTGTGTGGGTGCAGGGGGGCTGAGGCGGCACCTTGCCAACACCGGGGGGCAGCTGCCAGGCTCTGCCCACCACATGCAGCCGGCCCCGGGGTGCAGGGCTTCGGGGAAAAGGCACCAGTCTATTCTACATTATTTTGGAAAATACCGCATAATAACAAATATTCTCCTAAGTGTACAGCAAAGGTAATTTTTAATTTTTCTAATACGCTTTCCTGATATATTTCTAATTTCATCTTCTCCTTTGTACATTTTTTTTTAAATAGGTAAAGTCTTAAAAAGATAGGTAATATACAACTGTTACTTAAACAAAAATTCTGCTCCAAATCTGAGTGGGGGGATAGGCTGAGGTTCTGATCACTGTTAGCTTTATAACTTCAGAGTGGTTTGGAGTATGTGGTCCTGTCTCCTCTTAACTTTATGTAAATGTACTGCCAGAGTATGGTCTTCAGTATTTAAACCTACTAATAATTATTTTTACCTCCATATTTCCCCTAATATAATAACATTTACTATTCATTTCAGATGAAAATTACATTGTCTGAAGAATAGTATCATCAGCTGGCTTGTCTTGCATCACAATGTTTATCTATTCTAGTAAAAAAAATCAGTGACTATTAAATTTACTGATAAGGCATAGGATGAAAAGACAAAACTATGATGCTGAACAAAGAATGGTTGTTTCAATGGGAATTAATCACAGCATATCAAGAAAAGGGCATGCTCTCAATTTCCCACTGGATATAATGTTAAAAATACAATCTTACTAACTTCAATTACTTTCTTTTTATTTTAAAATCGGAAGAAAATAAAAATTATAATGTCAGAATAATCGTTTTCATTGAACCTTGCATGTGAAGTTGGCATTGTCTCACAGTGGGCTTTTTTTCCTGTTGTAAATGAGAGAAAAGGTCTGCTATAAACCTGTGCGGTTTTGTTTAACCCTGGCCCCAGAACGATTGATGTGAGGTATTTGGAGCCACACAGGAAGGCTGCATAATAATGAAACAAAACCCTCATGTAAGCATCAGCCAAAGGAGTCACGATATTAAATAGAAAAACCATCACTGTAAAAAAGACCATTTCCTTGCGCAGCTCATGTGGAGCACTAGAAAGTTGGCATGCGTATTACTTCCAGTAGTAATATTGCAGCAATGTACTTTAAACAGTTGCAGACGCTCTTAAGAGAGTCCTTGGGACCGGGCTTGCCTTCCCTTTGGGTTAGGGGGAGCAAAACTCACATTGTGCAGAAGTGCAAAGTCGCCCTGGGAAGAGAGGCTGCTGAACGTCGGCACCGCTAAGTTGCGGATATACCTACTGCAATTAAACCTGTGAGAGTTGCAGGGCTCCCGACAGAGTAAGGTGGGGCGAGCAGTGGCCTCAACGTGTGGTCAGCGCGGCACGGTGAGCAAGGTGCCGGCGGTGCGGAGGCGGGCTGGGGCTCGGCGCGAGCCCTCCAGTGCCTGGGCGTGCGGCAAGCCCTTGGCTGCAGCCGCGTGGAGCAGATACGGCGCGAAGAGCCTGAGCGCTGCTCTCCGCTCAGCGCGCTGTGCGTGCCAGCTGATGCACACAGGTACGGTGCCAGCACTTTAGAGGCGCATTCATTAATTCCTCCCAGTACCGGTATTTGGGAATCAGAAATTCAAACGTGCGGTTGGAAGTGCTTCTTGATATTCCTCGTAGGATACTAAACTGTATCACTTGGCCAGATGGTCGCTTATACTCGTGCCGCTTTATTAGGCAGCATAGGAGTGCCTTCAATGGGAGTCAGTTATATTTACACCCTTCCTAAAAGCTCCTTTGTGCTGGTACAGTGATGTAAATTGGCCTCCGAGTAGATGAGACTTGCAGAACAGGGCTGTAAAAGTGCAGCCGCATCTCATCAGTCTGTAGGTCTGTGTGTCTACCTGTGGTGGGGCGCAGCCTTCTTTTGAGGGCAGTGCTGGCCCAGGCAGCGGAGCTGGCACAGGACGTGTCCCCCTTCCTTCGGCTCTCAGAGTCCCATTTCTGCTCACCAGAGAAGTTTGCTGGTACAGCTCTGGTTTTGCTTCTGAATCCATTTCCTAGTCCAATGGGCTGTATTAGCATGCCTTAAGAGCAAACTCTCATCTATTTGTTACGGGATGTCAGGATGCAAAACCCATGCGGAAGATCTACCTGGCCTTTTCACATTTAATCTTTTTGTAATCTCAGTGAAAAAGGGACAATTTCAAAATCTGAATTTTCCTCCCTCATGTTCTCACATTTCTCAAGTTATGTTTAGAAACAGGAAGCTGTTTTGCATAAAGGTAAGATTGTTTTTAACAAGAAAAGTTGGTGTTAGACCAGCTAAATATACCCACACAGTCACACTCAGTGGGTAGTCCTGGCTATTTTTAGGCTTTATTTTTGCCTCTCTTTATTTATTTATTTTTTTTTTAGTGACACCTCCACTGTACCTTCAGCTCGTAGTGAGGCACCGTTTCCTGCGCCGGTATGAAACTTGCAATTACAGGAGCAGTCAATCTTGTCAGGTGTCATTTATCACGCGTTGCAGGGGGCTGGTTTCAGCGAAGGAAGAACAAAGCTTAATAAAAAGAGAGAGAGAGAGAGAGGGAGAAGCATTCTCTTAATAATTTGCCCTTTGCAACAACAGACCCTTATCTGATCACCCACGCTCATCTGGCTGCTGACGCTGTACTTGCTTCATTAGTACGAGCTATTTTTACACCTTTTGTGTCTTTTGAGGAACCGAGTGGGCCTGCTGGCTTGTAGTGATTCACCATCTCCAGGCAAACAGGGTGTCCTCAAATCCTGTGAGGGTGGTAGGAAGAGGGAAGTAAGGGGAAGAGTTCAATTGAATAAGCAAGTTGATTAATTGTTTTGGGTGGTCTGAGTGCTAAAACATTGCACTTTAGTCTTAAGGAAAATAGCCTACGTGCTTTCGGTTCGCAACGCAGTTTTTCAGATTGTTAGGAGCTATCCCAAGGAACATTTAGTAATTAATTAGTTTAAGTGTAGCTTAGAAAACTTGAAGCCCTATATGCTTGTGCGTATACTCTGTTTGTTTCCCTGTCTGTAAAGGGGATGTTGGGGGCTGGACTAGGGGATGTTCGGGAGTTGAACTCGATGATCTTTAAAGGTCCCTTCCAACCCAAACCATTCTATCATTGTACGTTGGTGATGCTTTCTTTTGTTTGTAATGTACAAGCGTCGTTGGTGTATCACAAGCACCCAAGAGACTTTTGGGCCGGATCGTTACCTGATTTCACTTCCACTTCTGACAATGGAAAGAATGGAATGTGCCAAGCATGATGAAGGAGAAGGAGAACCCTGTGGTTGTTCCTCCAGGCAACCTGGAGTTGTCTAGAGTTTTCTAGAGCTGAGCAGCGGTTGCTTTCCCTTTCGATACACCATCAGCCCTGAAAATGTCCTCTCAGAGCCTGCTGAGTTCTTGCCTGGTGGCTGAAATGAAGATTTTTGCTGTCCTTACTTAGACTTTTCCTGGGTAGGAGTGATTTGGCATCCAGTTGTGCCACTTATTAAGTACAGGGCAATGGTTTCACATTGCAGATTTCCTTGGAGTAGTTTCAAAAGTTGGTGCGATGTGGGATACATGTATGAAACTTTAAGGTGCTGTTTGTACTAGGAATGCCCTATAATACCGCACTGTGGTCTAACCTTGTCTGAGACATAGTCATCATGAAACCCGAGCAGCGTCTTTCCCAAGAAATGTTTTGGGTTTTATTGTGTTGCACTTGTTGACAATCTAACTCAGCTGCCAGCTTGGCCTGTCCCTCAAATATCAGCACAACCCTGTGGTGTAACAGAGGTATTATATGTGGATTCAGGCATTTTGGTAGACCTTCGTCTTTTCAGAGGTGTTTGCTCAGGATAGTGATGCTCATGTTAATAAACACAGTTGATTTGTGTTTTGTAGAAAGAAACCTAACTGCAAAGAGTGAAATGTCATGTATACCTACAAAACGCAGCAGAAAGCATAGGCATGTTTTACTGAATTTTTAAGAGGTGTTCTGATGCAATTGGATAGTATACATACTGACTTTCCATGCTTCATGCAATAAAAAGAAGGAAGTACTGTAAAATATGGCCAGAGTAATTTTAAAGAGCTGGGTTTTTTTTCTTTTTTCCCCTGCCAGGCATCCTGAGGGTTGCAAAGAAAGCAGCATCCTTAAATGTGCAGTCTAATTAATGTATCTTATATTACCACTGTAGTAGTCAGAGTCTTTAGGCAATGCTAAGTGACTAAATTTGCTACAGCAAAATGCCTGTATTGAGTCACTAGTCAAAACAAAACATTTTGGCTGCAGAGCAGTGACTGCTGTGACATCTGTGTGGTATATAGGATTTGGGGCTTAGCAGCTGATCTCAGCTGAACTTTTAACAAACTATTCAGAATGGATTGAAATAGAACTGCCACAAAGGCCCATTCTACTTTGGTTGCAAAAAATGGAAAAAAAAATGGTAAGAACATGCTACTGATGTTTAGCATGTTGTCTGTTTTTGTTTTGACATGTGGTGACCACAGGGCTTAGTAAACAATGACAGGTTTCAAAATAAGGTTGTATAATAATTGGTGTGAGTGAAAAACAAACGCAAGCTCAGATACTATAAATGTCTTCCTATGTAATTCTTCCCCAGGTGAGGGTGTCCGTCAGAGACAGTGCATTTGCTCATTCAAGAAAGTGTTTGAAAGACACTGATATTTTCATGTGAAGTGCAAGTGGCTTCTTCTGACATGGTGTGAAAGGAGGCATAGCTGTTCGCAAAATCTGCCGTGGTTGCATAATTAGGATTGTGTAACTTTTAAACTAAAAAAGCCTCACTTCCCAGAAAATTCAGCGATATTTTCCCTCTAAGATGAAAAAGCTAGGCAAAGGCCTGATATTTGCCTAATATTTCCATTTGGCAACAGAATAATAATTACTTTGTACCTAAAAATAATGCAATATTTACACAAATGTCGATTATTTTTTTTTTCCTGGGAAAACTTGGGGAAAAGCTTTATGGTATCTTAGCAGAGACTTACCAGAACAGGTCTGTTCTCCCCAGCTGCTGCCCAAGGCTGCAGTTCTTGTGTGAAAATGAAAAGGCATGTCAGACTTTGCATGTCGTTTCAGTTAGGAAAATTGTTATATCTGACAACGTTGGCAGTTTGAACTCTCCAGTGACACTGTTCTTACCATTCTTACCACAGATGATGTTTTATAAATCTAGAAATGACTACAAACCATGTCCACACGGGAATCTTGCTCTTTGCATATACTTTATCTTTCACAAGTGCTGCTAAATTCATAGTTTAGTTAATCTGTCCTTTATAAGGTGTGAAATTTCCCTTTCTGATTAACATGTTTCTTTGTGTTGAATTGAGAAAAAAAATCTTTAATCTCAGTAATTTTCACCAGTTCTTGCAAATGCAAAACTTGAATCGCAAGCGCAATGGCATCACATAGCATCATTGGTTATTGTCTGAGCCTTTGCTTTTCACAGATTTTTAGGTATTTAGCCTTTTGGGGCCTACATAATGCCTGCTCGGTCACATGATGATAGTTCGGGGCCAACAGCAAGGCCAAAGCTGCATTTCTTTTCTACACTGCAGGTGCGGAAAAAAAGAAAAGTAATCCTACAAATAGTGATCGGAAACTATTTCACATTCTTCCGGTTTCACACGGTATCCTGTGGCTCAGAAGAAAGTGAGAGAGAGTTGAGTTTCTGCTGATGAAGAGAGTAGCCCAAGAATTAAGAGCCCATTTGTATCTCCGCACCACTTTGGATACCACTGTACATTGTTAATGTGCATTTAGTAAATACTGTTTACTTACTACTTAACTCACCCTTGAGAGAAATTCATTCTTGTGCAGGTTAAGACCAATGGGATTAGGCATCTTATAAACCTAACTTCAGCCATCAAAACAGGGTTTAAAGAGGGCCTTAGTGGTGGGCATGTGTTTCTGACTGTTCTCTGCATGGGAGCTGCTCTCACTCTCGTTAAGTTGCTGCATACTATGATTCAAAAGAAAAGGCAGGGGGGCAAAATGACTGATACATTTGCTGCCTTCTGAAATTTTAATAACACTGGAAGTGCTGTCTGTCAGATCTGTCATTGCTCTGCCATCACATTTTAAGGTCCACGTGGGAAATGACTGGTATTTTACTCATCCCTTTTTGTTTTTTAACTCGCTCCCCAAGGAAATAAGTAACAATGTGAGAATATTAGCAGTTTATATAATTCTCTTGTTTAATTTCATATCTGAATAATGCCAAGCCTTTGCTCTTGTATACAGATAAATTCAGGATGTCCATGTCAGAAGATGGTCAGTCAGAACAGGTAGATGTTGTATTTTTGACACGCTTAAGCACCTCCGACAGGCTCTTATGTGCACAGCAAGGTTAGGCAACGAGAAACAAAATATTTACCTGATCCGTTAAAAGCAGTGGGATCAGAGAGATCAATTAGCAGCTAATTGACTGACAAGACTGTTTGTCCTGCCAGCTGGTTTGGCATCTCTTTGATAGCAGGTTTTTGTTCAATTCAAGGAGAAGAACTGTGGTTTGTTTGCAAACTTTTACCTTTAAAGGAAGTGTTTAAGATGAATTTGGCTCCTGTGTAGCTTTCTCTCTCTCTTTTTTTTTTTTTATAGTCATCCTGTGGAAATATGTCTGTGTTCAGTTGGACTTTGGCAACGTGAAAGCTTTTTTTATACATTTTTTCCATCCAGTAGTAATATGTACATTGTGTATGATGCTGAAACAGGAAACAGTGATGTACTTTAAATGAGCAATCCTTGTCATTATAGTGAAAAGTCAGTGTTAAAGCATTTCTGCTGTAGGCTTCTTCTATGGCTTCTTAAAATACACTCAACTTGAAATTAAGTTTTTTTGGGGGTGCTATTTTTCTATAGAGAGTGGCAATTTAAAATTGTATTTGAGATACTTAACATAGCAAAAACTGAGTGTTTTGCTGCAGCTGTGCTCTAAGCATTTATGATGCAAGCCAGCATCTCTTCAAGAAAATCGCCCATGTTTTCTTACTACCGTGTAATTGAACATTTATTGCAATACTTGTTATGAATTTCTCTGTAGACATCTTAGAGGTGTTGGATTAGTTTATTTTTACCTCAGAACAAATAACCTCCGGTATTTAGTATGTAGGATGTAAGAGCCTAAACCTAAGTGATGTCTGATTCTGTTTGTTTTTATGAGGAATAAATCTGGAATTATGTCCTTGGATTTGCAACTCATTGTTTCAGATTCATGCCAGGATAATGTGGAGCAGAATCTGGCTCTTACTTTTACTTGCTGTTGGAATAATTTGTCTCCTTTTAGTCACTCTGAGTTGAATGTCCTATCTGTTCAAAGCTCCTTGAAGTCAAATGAGAGACTCTTGTTTCATACCTGATTTTTCTGTAAGGTCACCGCAGAAGGGATAGAGTGTGCTTGACCTCTGATTCAGTCGGATCACATTCAGAGGAGGAAAGGAGAGTCGTTGTCTTCTTCACAGAATGTACCCATTGACGTTTATATGAAGTGTCTGAGACTGGTATAAATTCCTACAGTTAAGGTTAACAGGTGTTAGAGTACAGCAGATTTGCTTATTTATTTGGTTTTTGAGTTGGCTTCAGCGTGCTTTTAAGCAGGCAGGTTCCAGTTATTGTCTTCAACATACTCAGATAACAGTCTCCAATAATAGTTTGAATTATCTGAATTAACAAGATTAAGGTGAGTTTGGTAAAGCCTTAAAATCACTGAAATAATCAATACTACTACAGTTAACTAGAATGTGCTGTTATATGCCATCTCTCAATGGCTGAGATTCTAGAATAGTTCTCAAAATATGAGGCAGATTTAGTGCAAGCACTGCAATAGTAATCATAGAATCATAGAATCATAGAATCGTTTAGGTTGGAAAAGACCTTTAAGATCATCCAGTCCAACCATTAACCTACACTACCAAGCCCACCTAAACCAATCAAGGGTAGACTAGACTAAACCATGGCCCGAAGTGCCACATCTACCCGTTTTTTGAACACTTCCAGGGATGGGGACTCCACCACCTCTCTGGGAAGCCTGTTCCAATGCTTGACCACCCTTTCCGTAAAGAAATTTTTCCTAATTTCCAACCTAAACCTCCCCTGGCACAGCTTGAGCCCATTTCCTCTCGTCCTATCGCTAACTACTTGGGAGAAGAGACCAACACCCACCTCACTACACCCTCCTTTCAGGTAGTTGTAGAGAGCGATAAGGTCTCCCCTCAGCCTCCTCTTCTCCAGGCTAAACAACCCCAGTTCCCTCAGCCGCTCCTCATAAGGCCTGTGCTCCAGACCCTTCACCAGCCTTGTTGCCCTTCTCTGGACACGCTCCAGCACCTCAATGTCTTTCTTGTAGTGAGGGCCCCAAAACTGGACACAGTATTCCAGGTGCAGCCTCACCAGCGCCGAGTACAGGGGGACAATCACCTCCCTGCTCCTGCTGGCCACACTATTCCTGATACAAGCCAGGATGCTGTTGGCCTTCTTGGCCTCCTGGGCACACTGCTGGCTCATGTTCAGCCGGCTGTCTATCAACACCCCCAGATCCTTTTCGGCCAGGCAGCTTTCCAGCCACTCCTCCCCAAGCCTGTAGCGTTGCATGGGGTTGTTGTGACCGAAGTGCAGGACCCGGCACTTGGCCTTGTTGAACCTCATACAAATCAGGATGCCAGGCTTTATACCACTTCTAGTTTTACGTCACAGATCCTGTCCCTTGAAACCAGCAGCTACCAGGGACACAAATGTGCGTTCATAGAAACCTGAGAGTAAAAGCCTGAAGTTGGTGTTTGGTCACAGCGAGCTTGCAGTCTACCCTTGATGCGTCTGTAACTGGATCCTCTCAGTCAGACCCCTCAGTTCTGGCTTCTCACGGAATCCGTGTCAGCACAAGTGTTTACCCAACATAGCAGTGGCGAACAGATTCTGCCCTGTAGCTTCTCCTCAAATAAGCTCAGTACATCTTGTTTGATCATTTAATAGTAAATTCACAGCGTACTGTAGTGTGTACTTGCTGAGCAGTATTTGTTTTTGTATTTGCTAGTACTTTTAAATGACATTTTAAAAAACACAGTGGAATGATTAGTTCAGCTGCCCAAATGTAAAAAACATGTGTGTTATTCTGAATGTTTCAGGGTATTTTCAAAACTGTGATTCTCTGGCTGGTTTTGAAGAATGGCAATACGTTCAATTAAGCACTGAAATCCGGAGGCCAGGAAGAACATCTGGGGTGGAATTAAATGAACAAATTAGAGTAGTGTCTTCAGATTTGAAGAGGTAACAACAGCAATTACAACACAGAAAGTAGGAGATTAAAATAAATACACCTAACCTGTTTTAAAAGGGCTGCATTCTTGGAATTGCATGTGTAAAAGGATGTCTTACAACTCCTGCCAAACTGCAGCAAAAGCACAGGCATCCTTGCATTCCCCAGTAATTCAAGACTTTGCCAAGTGCCAGTGGTTGACATAGGAATTTACAGTCATTCCTAGAGGTGTTCAAATAGACAGGTAGAAGGCCAGCTACAAAACCACAGTCAGATGGGACCCTGTCGTGGTTTAACCCTGGCCGGCAGCTAAGCACCACGCAGCCGCTCGCTCACTCCCCCTGGGTGGGGTGGGGGAGAGAATCAGAAGAGTAAAAGCGAGAAAACTCGTGGGTTGAGATAAAGACAGTTTAATAAGTAAAGCAAAAGCTGCACACACAAGCAAAGCAAAACAAGGAATTCCTTCACTGCTTCCCATTGGCAAGCAGGTGTTCAGCCATCTCCAGGAAAGCAGGGCTCCATCACACGTAGTGGTTACTTAGGAAGACAAACGCCATCACTCCAAGTGTCCCCACCTTCCTTCTTCTTCCCCCAGCTTTATATGCTGAGCATGATGTCATCTGTTAAGGAAATACTACCCCTTTGGTCAGTTGGGATCAGCTGTCCCAGCTGTGTCCCCTCCCAAATTCTTGTGCGCCCCCAGCCTACTCACTGGTGGGGTGGGGTGAGAAGCAGAAAAGGCCTTGACTCTGTGTAAGCACTGCTCAGCAGTAACTAAAACATCCCTGTATTATCAACACTGTTTCCAGCACAAACAAAAAACATAGCTCCATACTAGCTACTATGAAGAAAATAAACTCTACCCCAGACAAAACCAGCACAGACCCCTAACCAGGGACTGCTGGAAATGCGAAGAGAATCCCTCCAGTCAAGAACGGGCAGCCTTTTTACAAAACTGGGAAATTTAAGAAATGTTTCTTCTTCCTTACCCTTTTAGTAAGTACAGTTCAAAGACTGCAAGTGTGGTGTCAAGTAGTTAAAAAAAGGTTGCAGTTGGTCATTTGGTCATCTTTTTTTTCATTTGTGTAAAATGCCAAAGCTATATATCCCAAGGACTGCATTCCTTTTGTTATGTTGCTACATAACATCCTCAGCCCATGAATGAATATATAACCTTGCAAAGAAGGATGAACAAATGCTTATCTGTCTTCGTGCCAGTTAAATCCTTCAGTTCAGAGATGCACACTGACTGCTGGTTGAGAGCTCTTCTTCAGACTTAGCCCACCTGTGACTTTGCCTAAGTAGAAGCAGCTGTAAATCCATGCTTTATTAGGGTTCCCTGTCTTTTTTTTTTTTTTTTTTCACTGGGGTGTCAACACCAGATAGCTCTTTGGGTAATATCATTAGCGGGGCAGAGGGAAACGTGGGGTAGGACAGCAAGCCAAAGGTGTGCTGTCTTTCTTCCTGAAAGGCCAAGGCAATTTTCTTCTGAGTTGCAGGTGGGGAAGAGCTCAGAGGTGGCCTCTCTTTCTTGTAAGGCTGCTGGGCTTATCCCAGGAATAAACTAGACTTCCCTAATAAGGGTCTTGGCAGAGGTCTGTGCATGAATGCAAGGATTTCATAGGAGCCACTGCAGCTTGTCTGTGCTAATGCTTGCCCTATAGAATACGAATTCTTCAGGGGCCAGTTACTGTGGTTTTAGGCCGGCTTTGTGCTGGCAGAGCTGGACAGAAAAGATTTAAAGCAGGGCTGGATCTGACCCTTAGTCCTTACGCTAGAGTCAATATTTATTCTGTATGGTGCACTCAGGATTTAGCCTGGAAGCCATAAGCTTCCAATTTGTTCACTTTCAAGAGCCGTAATATGAGCTACAAATTGAGAAGTAGTAAAAGTTATATTTTGCCAAATTTTATTTTAAAGCTGTTGAGTGTAACCATTTAAATGGTCTGAAAAAAAAGGGGGGGGGGGGGGGGGGGGGAGGAAGGAAGGAATAATCTTGGAGCTCTGGAGTCAACCAGACACGCGTCTTCTGCATGCAGCTCACAAAGGCACCTTAGGAAAAGGAGCAACAGGATAATGCTCCTTTCTAGAAAGTTTTAAAAGTCTTGATTTAGTGGGTGCATCTGACATAAATACAGTTCCCAGTTTCCCAGTAATCTTCTCATGTTCAAAGTTTTCGCAGAAGTAAAATGTCCCGGTTTGAAACGGGCAGATAGTGCAGTTAGTGTGGCTGGGGGAGCTGGCTCCCGGGCCACATTCCTACCGGGAAACCTGGCTTGGCCCCCGGCCAGGCAGGACTTTGCAGCTCCTGTCAAACAATGTGCTCAGCGCAACTCCCGTACGGCTTCTGATCCATGTAGGTGGGCTCCTCTTAGTCACTCCAGCAGAGCTGAACCGTGCCAAAGGTATTAAAGAAAAACGTGCATTTTCATCATCCTTAGTTCCTTAGTTTGACATATGTAGTACTTGAAATACACAGAGTTTCTGTCTATTGAATAGTATATGTTTGACGAAGAGCAATATTGAAAAGCATATTTACAGTGTTTTCTAAAGGAGGAACATTAATCAGCTGAAAAATGGAAGTCTGTTGTCAGCTTAAGCTAGGCTGTGGATGCAGGCAGATGAGATAGAAGCTTGACTGGAGAAAACAGACAGAATGCAAACTAGCTTTGCAGCGTCTTAGATTTCTCCAGTTAGGCCAGTCTTCCGTTAGGGAGAAGGAAAGGAAAAAAAAAAAAAAAAAGAAACCAAAAGAAATAATATTAAAACCATCTTTGACACAGGATGGACGGCAGCTCAAACCAAACCAGAAATGATTATGTTGGTTCTGGAAAGGGATTTATTTTCCCCAGGAGAGTGACTCTGACCAAATTTAAGCCATCAATAATCCCTGTAATTAGTCTATACCTGTTTCATAGCGTAGGTTGAAAAATTATATAGAACGTTCTCAAAATAGCAGGACCGCAGAATGGCTTGAACTCTGTAATGGAGGTCTCAGTCCAGAACAGAAAATTGTTGGAAGTATATTAGCATCATCTTTTGCTGAAATAGAACCATTACTGTCACATTTCCGTGACTGGCAGATTTCTTCTCTAGAGGTGCTCTCGATAGAGGGAGTATGGAACAGAAAGGGTAGTCCCATCTTCTAGAAGTTTCTTCTTCACCATTTGCAAAATTGCCTAATAAGGAGAAAAGTATTTTTTCTTTGAAGATGGCTAATAACTTCATGCTCTCTCAGTGAGGAACATTCCCTCTTGTCCCTGTTTCAGCTTCTCAAGCCACACATTTTCCTTTACATCTGTGCTCGTATATTTGCATCATTACTGACCTGATATTCAGGATAGCTCAGCTGCCGAAAATGGTTTGCCACTTACTTGCCGTTTCCTCATAAGCCACTGCAGAGCTGCTCCGTAGTAACCACTTCGTAAATCGCGCACGAGGATTTCTTTTTCCATTTGTAGCGACACTTGTTATTTGAGGAAGCAGATTAGGAAAATTTTTAAAAGTTTTACTTGGATTACTTTTTTTCTTTTAGAGAATCAGTCAAGACAGTTATTTAAAAAACTATTAGCACACCAAAGCTGAATGACATTATGACCTGAAATATTCTGGTTTGTATTTGGTAGCTTGCTCTTATTTTGTATGATATAGGATTCTTCTATAGTTACAATTTAAAAATGTTATCCATATTTGACTAAACCAACCGTTCATTAGCTATTGCTCTCCTAACTACTGATATGCTATTTGTACTACTAAATAAATAATTGATAACAGGTGGCACAGTAGTGATTCTACTTATGTCAAGTCATGGGGCTTTGCTAACGTCCATTTGTTCTTTGAAAGTGTTATTAATTACAAAGAACTAAAAATTATTTTTCAATTGTTAATGATTTTTTTCTTTTATAGACTTTACTATTGTCCTGGTTTCGGCTGGCATAGAGTTAATTTTCTTCCTAGTAGCAGGCACAGTGCTGTGTTTTGGATTTAGGATGAGAATAATGTTGATAACACACTGATGTTTTAGTTGTTGCTAAGTAGTGCTTATGCTAGTCAAGGACTTTTCAGCTTCCCATGCTCTGCCAGGTGCACAAGAAGTTGGGAGGGGGCACAGCCAGGACAGCTGACCCAAACTGGCCAAAGGGCTATTCCATACCATATGGCGTCATGCTCAGTATATAAACTGGGGGGAGTTGGCCGGGGGGCAGCAATTGCTGCTCGGGAACTGTCTGGGCATCAGTCAGTGGGTGGTGAGTAATTGCATTGAGCATCACTTGTTTTATATATTCTTTTATCATTATTATTATTTTCTCTTCCTCTGCTGCCCTATTAAACTGCCTTTATCTCAACCCACCAGTTTTACTTTTTTTTCCAATTCTCTCCCCCATCCCACTGGCGGGGGGGAGGGTCAGCGAGCGGCTGTGTGGTCCTTGGGTTAAACCACGACAACTATTTTGTCATCTGTTGGTTTTATTCAGTGGAGAAAGCATGAGTGCTCTAGCTGTTTTTCTGACAGTTTCTAATTGAGGATCCTTATAGTAGCCTATATCCCATACTCTGAAGCTAATACTCCAGCTATTTCTAAACATCTGCTCTTTAGAGATGCTCTGACTTGTGTCCTAAATAAAAACCACAAAGAAAAGCCATAAGTGTTGCTTTTGTTATGACAATTGAACAAATATCCTTTTTAATGAAACAAAAGCCAAAATCTGTTTTCAAGATAGGATGTGTTGAAACTGGAAGGGAGGGTCCTCCTCTGACAGGAGAAATGCTTTTTAGGGCAGGGAGATGATGTTCAGGCTCCCTTTTTTAGAGATGTTCTCTGTGCCAGTCTTTTCTGCAATACAAAGAGTAGCCTGCAGTCTGGTGGTGGTCAGACAGGTGGCAAATCGTGGCAGTCAGAAGTCTTTTAACCATGCGTTTGGTGTGCAGTTTTCTTCTCTGAGAAGGCAGCCACATATTCTTGAGCAGTATCCCACTGGTGTTAACTGATTTGGAAGCCTACTTGCATTTCATTATGTTTTCTTGTACCTGAGTGGTGACACCCAGGACAGGTTTTTGTTCTGGTCCGTGAAACATTTAATGAGAGGCCTGGAGCATAAAAGTATTAGCTGGAGAGAGGCATTGAAACAGGATTTGCCAATGGGATTCAGGGATAATCCAGGCTTAGCGAAGGCATAGGAATGAAGAGGGACATTGGCAGCTCTCTTTTGACCGATTCAGGAAGGTGAGACTGCATCAGTTCAGACTTGCAGTTACTCATCTACACGCTAGAAACCCAAATATTTTAAAAAGACTCGCACTCATTATTCATCAAAATGTGGTTGCTCAGACCTCTAAGACACAATGTGAATTTTTTCCAGTGGATGGATAAATGAAATTTTTTGGGCCTCTGCTGTAAAGAATAGAAAACTTTCTTCAGCAGTATGCTTAGTATCAAGAATTTCTTATGACTGTATTTTTTTTTACTACAGGAAATTTGAAGATAGTCATGCCTATTAGATTCCTAGAAGATGCAGGTAATTGTTTTATACTGAAAAAAAATCATATATTCCCATTCTTTATGTGTTGGCCTGCACTTTGCTAATGTTTCCTCAAGCCCAATTCAGTTTTTCCACTGTAGGAATGAAAAATATTCCAGTATCTCTAATACTGCTTTTTTTACCCTTTTCCTCGCTATTGTAAAATCATGACTGTCTTTATAATTCTCACTGTTGCATCCAGAAAATATCCTGTGTTTGGATAATATGGAAGCAGAAAACCTACATTGTTCTTCAAATTCAAATGCTGTACTTGTCTATGAAAATCATACCTCTGAGCATTTCTTCTTTATAGTACAGCTGTGGAAACGTAGTGCATTTAAGTATAAACAGTACATGTATAACTGGATGGAAATTTCGATGTTGAAATCTAAAATGCTAAAGGCACATAAACACAGTCGTAGCTCATTTCTTTAATACGTGTTTTACCTCTAGTAAGACATTCTCACTAAAATTTAATATAGTGATTGGAAGATGGAGATGTGGGAGGGTACCAGTAATGTTGCATTCAGAATGCTTATTTGATGTCTCTTTGGCTGTTTAAAAGTGGTTTAAAAGGGTGATCAACATCTTCTTGTAAAACCAGTTAGATGGTCTAAGGTAAGAAGTACCTCACTTTAGCCATCTTAAAATTTGGTATGTACTCCAAAGGTAGTCATCTGGGATTACTGCCTAGCTGACAGTTAGAAATGGGCATCTCCAGAGTGGAGGGCCATGTGCATAGACATCCCCAATGTCTGAAATATCCATCACGATATGGAAAGATTTCTCCTCTGGAAGTACTGATCACCCTTCTCTGACTTTAGAGGAAGGCTGGGTGACTAAAGTGCATGTCTGAACTGTAGGTGAGTAATATTGGATAAGGTAATTCCCACCCGTGGTGTTAGGACTCCATTTTCAGCAGCGATTTACTGACAGCGCTTTGACAGTAGGTGGTGGACTTTCTGAGAATCGAGCCTTTAAACTGTCCCCAGAAAGCCCTCCAAAGCTTCTATTCAATTTGGAAAGTCTAGATCCCTGTTTTCTGTTCCCAAGGCTTTTACTGAGTAGTGATTACGCTTGTGTGCAATTTCTGGAGCCTGACAAAAGGGGGTTTTGTGACATGTAGTTGCCTTTACTTAAGTCCCTCAATAAGTTTCATGAAAGGCTCAATGAAAGTGCAACTGACTGCATCGATGTTATTTTGCATGGCTGTATTAATTGGTGTGTGTGGTTTCTTTGTTTTTGCTTTTTCCTTACAGATAGCTGTGTCACCATGGAAGAGATGAAGAGAACTTTGCTCTAGTAGATCACAAATATCTCTGGGTCATTCTGCATCTCAGTATTTAATAAGAATGGAAAATGTCCAAATGCTATAACAAGTCTTTGCAAATGTATAATAAACTGTTTAGGAAAGTTCCTGCCATGAACAGAACTGTATAATACCCACATTAGTGTACAGACACAAATCTAATGCCTATAGACTACTGCGTGGAAAGTTCCAAAGAGAAAGAAAAGTCTGTGAACTTGCAACAGCCCTGGAAAAATGGGAGCAACAAAACTTTAAAAAGCACAGCTTTGGACACACTCCATGTGTCTGCACAGCTTTCAAGTGAACTAGCACTTAAGACCTTGTGTAACAAAATGGACTCTGGGGACACAGCTATAGGGCAAAAAGCTACCTCAAGGTCTGGAGAAACTGCTAAAGTACCAAGTAGATGGAGGCAAGAACATCCAGCTGTTATTAAGATGAGCACTTTTGGCAATCAAGAATTACAGAGGCAACCACAAATAGATCACGAGCAAATTGGAAACACAGCATCAGCACAACTTTTTAGTTCTGGGAAACTGGTATCATCGAATGAAACTGCACAGCAAGTCACAGAGAAGCAATATCCACAGCATCGTCCAAGTCCTTACTCATGTCAACATTCACTTTCTTTCCCACAGCATTCATTGCCACAAGGCTTCTTGCACAACATAAAGCCACATCAGAGCTTGGAAGGCCCTCCGTGGCAGTTTCCTAGCCACTTGCAATCAGTTGCCTCAGAGGACTTGTTTCCTTTTCATATGCATAGCCATAGCGGAGGTTTCTCCAGGAAGAAGATTTCAAGTTTGAACCCTGCATACAGCCAATATTCACAGAAATCTTTAGAACAATCAGATGATGCTCACAAAAAGGAGCACAAACCCAAAAAGCCTGGCAAGTATATTTGTCCTTACTGTAATCGGGCTTGTGCCAAACCTAGTGTACTTAAGAAGCATATTAGGTCTCATACTGGAGAGCGACCGTACCCTTGTGTTCCTTGTGGTTTCTCCTTCAAGACGAAGAGCAACCTTTACAAGCACAGGAAGTCACATGCCCATGCAATTAAAGCAGGGTTGGTACCTTTCACAGAATCAGCAGTCTCTAAATTGGACCTAGATGCCAGTTACATTGATGTGGAAGCTGAAATACATTCAGATGGCGAGCAGAGCACGGACACTGATGAGGAGACCCCACTCCTAGTGGAAGGGTCTGACAAACTGAGCCCTGTCCCACAGCTCCCCCTGGACATTGCTAGCAGGAGCAGTTTTCACTCCTCCATGGAAGAGTCCTTGGTGGGGCCAATGAAAGTGCCCATTTTGATCATCCCTAAAAGTGGAATTCAGTTACCCAGTGAGAATTCACCATATATTGGCTCTGATATATTGCAAAACCCATCCTTAAGTACTAAGTCTGATGACTCTCATACAGTTAAACAGCGACTTGCACTAAGACTGTCAGAGAAGAAAGGGCAAGATTCTGAGCAGTCGTTAAACCTTCTGAGCCCACACAGTAAAGGAAGCACTGACTCTGGTTATTTTTCCCGCTCAGAAAGTGCTGAGCAGCAAATTAGCCCACCAAATACTAATGCAAAGTCTTACGAAGAGATCATCTTTGGGAAGTTCTATAGGATTAATCAAAGGACAGCACTAACAGTAGCCACAGCAAATCAGGAACACAGTTTAATGGGTAGAAAGGGCAAAGCAGAGCCATTACCTCTTTTAAATAACAGATTAGATATCAAGATGCTTGAGGAACATATTTCTCAGCTGACTCCAAATAAAGAAGAACTCATTGACTCCAGTAATTTGAGCACTATTAAATCTACACAAGTTTATCCAGGCAGCAATACAGAATCTAGGCAATCCCAGACTACCACATCATCCATCAAAAGTGAATCCAGCCTGTACCAAGTCAGTCAGCAGGGTGACGTGCCCATCCTTCTAGAGCCCCCAGTAGATTCCACTCCTCTTATTAGAAGTAACTCCATGCCAACATCTTCTGCAAACAACCTAAGTATTCCCCCATCTCTGAGAGGAAGCCATTCATTTGACGAGAAGATGACTGGCTCAGATGATGTATTTTATCCTGGGACAGTGGGAATATCCCACCAAAGGATGTTGAGAAGACAGGCTGCCTTTGAACTGCCCTCTGTGCAGGAAGGGCACTCAGATTCAGACTATCATGGAAGACCAGGGAAAAATATCATTATTGCTTCCAGCAGACAGACAGCCGGTGACAAAGGACCATCCTTAAAAGAGAAGAAAGGAGACAAGACCTTTTATGACTATGATGCCAGCGGAAAGCACTACAGAAAGTGGGAAGAATTTGAAGCTCAGAAGCAGAACTACAGGGACTCACCATCCTTAGGTGGGATGAACAAGGCAGGAGAGTACTTTGTTGATCCACTTGGACAATCTCAGGTGGTGCCATCCATGCTTGGAACAACTTTTGAAAACAGAAAGCGCAGGAAAGAGGAGAGTGTTGGAGATGAGGAGGACAGTCCCATGCTTTGCAGCAGTATGACTGGCACCACTGGTGGAATTCAGCCTTTGGACTTTGATCCCAAATCCCAAATTCAGGAAGTGCCAAGGAGCGGATTTGCCCTTCAAGGCCTGGACAATGCTGCCCATTGCCATGCGGAACGTTTTGAAATCTGCAGGCCTTACTTGCAGTCTGGAAGCCCGGCAGCTTCTCTGGAAGACTCATCCTTAACTGCAGAGCAAGAAAAGACTGCAGAATCACTGGCTAGAAAGCCCCCTGGAAATGTCATCTCTGTCATTCAGCACACAAATTCATTGAGCAGGCCAAACTCATTTGAAAGGTCTGAATCTACAGAACATATGGCATGCCAGCAGGAAAAGATCTATTCACCATCTGAAACATGCGAGAGTGAGATTTGTGAGTCCCCAATGAGCCCAGACCGAGCTCCACAAATGGAAAATGCTGACACCAGTAAGCCGTCTCCATCCCAGCAGCCTCAGCCGTATCATATGCAGCCCAGGTTGGTTCGCCAGCACAACATACAGGTACCTGAAATTCGTGTCACAGAGGAGCCAGATAAGCCTGAGAAAGATAAAGAAGTGCAGAGTAAAGAGCAGGAGAGATCCACTGAAGAATTCCAGTGGCCCCAGAGAAGTGAAACCCTTTCTCAACTTCCAGCTGAAAAGCTACCACCCAAAAAGAAGCGTTTACGACTGGCTGACATGGAGCACTCCTCTGGAGAATCCAGCTTTGAGTCCACAGGTACAAGCCTCTCTCGCAGCCCTAGCCAAGAAAGTAATTTGTCCCACAGTTCGAGTTTTTCAATGTCGTTTGAAAGAGAAGAGAATATGAAGTTCATCACGCCTCCCAAACAAGATGAGTTTGGAAAGCAGTCTGAGTTTTTAACAGTTCCAGCTGGTGCTTACTCACTTTCTGTCCCTGGGCATCACCATCAGAGGGAAATGAGACGCTGCTCATCTGAACAGATGCCCTGTCCTCATGCTGCTGAAATCCCAGAGATCCGAAGTAAATCCTTTGATTATGGGAACCTGTCTCATGCCTCTTCAGCTGTGACACCTACTACGGCACTGTCTCCATCCCGAGAAAGGAAGAAATGCTTCTTGGTTCGCCAGGCTTCCTTCACCGGTTTTCCAGAGATTTCCCAGACTGATCAGAGCACGGAACAAAGTATAAAGCAGGAGCAGATGGAACATGCACAGGCTGGTCTTCGCTCCTCCCAGCTTGCCTGGCATCACTCCCCTTCGTCTGTACTTCAGCCCATCCAGGTAGATGACTCTGGAAAACAGGCTATTGGCTCTTGTGCTCAGCTTAGTAATAGCTCATCCCACCTTGCCCAGCAACAGGCTCTTCTTGCAGACAGCCCGGAAATGTTAAGGGCTCCCTTGATCCAACAAGCACCTTATATTCCTAACAAACATCCATCAGAGCAGCAGCAGCTATTTGCACATCAGGAAAAAGTCCCATTTCCCCCTATTCATAGCACCTTGTTTCAGTTCCCATATCCACCTGTCTGCATGGTTCACTTACCACCGTCTCAGCAGCCTGTCTTGTGGCAGCCATGCACAGAACCTCTACACTTCCAGCATCATTTTGTACAGCAGCTGCAGAAATCTTATGTCAAACAGCCTTTCCAAACAGACGTTCCTCCAAGTTACCACCTGGAACACACACCAGAGCTTATTGGAAAGAAACCAGCTGATTATGTGCACGCTAAAGAGCAAGCATACCAGCATTTCTCAGGAACATCTGGGCAGTATTCAAAAAATACTCTTGCTAAGTACCAGTCAGACCACAGCATTAAACCAACAGATACCTCCTCTGAGCAGCATCTTCAGACAGATTTTGACTCCCCAAGTGATGGATCTGTACAGTCTTTGCCAGGAACAGTTGTTCCCGTCAGGATTCAAACCCATGTGCCATCTTACGGTAGTGTCATGTACACAAGCATTTCCCAGATCCTTGGACAGAGCAACAGTCCTGCGATTGTAATTTGTAAAGTTGATGAGACGGTTTCTCAAAGAACATTGGCAACTAATGCAACCATGCAAGGGATTGGATTTAACATAGCTCAGATGTTGGGTCAGCATGGAGGGCTAGAAAAATATCCTTTGTGGAAAGTGCCACAGACACTACCACTCGGACTGGAGCCACCAATTCCCCTGTGTTTGCCTTCCAGTTCTGACATGGCTTCTACCTTGGGAGGAGGCAAACGAATGCTTTCACCTGCCAGCAGCTTGGAGCTCTTCATGGAGACCAAGCAGCAGAAACGAGTCAAAGAAGAAAAAATGTATGGGCAGATAGTTGAGGAGCTAAGTGCAGTTGAGTTAACTAACTCAGATATAAAGAAAGATTTTCCAAGAATGCAGAAGCCTCAACTAGTACGGCAGAGCTGTGCTACCGAGCCAAAAGAAAGTCTGCCATCCATGTCATCCTCTTCACCGCTGTCATCCTCATCATCTCAAGATTTCCCACCTGTTAGCATGCCAACAGCTGATGCTTTCCCCCTGAGCAGGGAGAAACTTTCCAGTTTTGATTCCACGTCACCAGGGCAGAAGTCCAGTGGCCCTTCTGAAGGAAGAGACTCGCCAGAAGAACTGGATGTGGATGAAACAGCCTCAGATATGAGCATGAGTCCACAGAGGTCTTCATTGCCACCAGGAGAAATTCAGCCAGAAGACCAACTGAAACATCAAAAATTGCCTCTCGGGATGTTAGTCCAGATGTCATCCAATACCAGTGGGAAAGTCACAGGCTCAACCATTCTCCTGACAGACGTAGCAGATTTTCAGCAGATCCTTCAGTTCCCAAGTCTGCGCACTACTACTACTGTGAGCTGGTGTTTCTTAAACTATACAAAACCCAATTACATTCAGCAACCAACCCTCAAATCTTCTGTTTATGCTTCATGGTGTATAAGTTCATGTAACCCAAACCCATCTGGGCTAAGTACAAAGACCACCTTAGCACTTTTAAGGTCCAAGCAAAAAAACACCACAGAAATCTACACTCTGGCTGCTATGCATAGACCTGGAGCTGGTAAACTGACATCATCAAGTGCATGGAAGCAGTTTGCTCAGGTAAATAAGAGGTTTTAGTAAAATTAAATTAGTATATCTTTATCTGAGAAAATATTAGTAAACTATGAAATGTATGTTAATGATTTTTAAAAAAAAAAACATTCCCCATTGGGAAATCAGACATTGACATCTTCCCGTGACAACTTTCGAGCCTCAGTTTACCCTTCTGCAAGCTCTGCTACTTCTGCTGTCTCTGTCTCCATTTTCAAAATCAGAGGTAAAAAGTGAGGCTTTTAAAGCCCTCCCTTCATGTGTGCCAGAGCCTGATACATTATCTCCTTTTATTTTGTCCTTTGTTTTTGCCATGTCCTGATTGAAACAGTGTCAGACACAAACATCCATGTGTGTTCGTAAGTAAAGATTAAGTTAAAATTGAGTAAGGATCTTCAGATCCATTTAATGTCTTTTACGTGCTGACTCTTCCTCATGGACTAAGCATTAGATAATGGTGCCAGGGAAAATTCTGTAATGGCAGTAAATTACTGTCTAAGGCTTTTCCATCTCTATTTTCCATGATTTTTTTCTGAGGAAGGATATGGTGCTGTCTTTTCTGTCAAGACTCTTGTAAAAATTTGTCCATGCTGCCCCCTCTCTTATTCTCCGTCAAATTAAATGGGACAAATGAATTCATCTTATAGAGTTGCACCAAAATGAGAGTTTGGCTTTGACCTGGAATGTTAAAAGTACTTGAAATGAAGTGTGCGTTTATTGTGTGCTCCAGCAGTAACACCCTTCCTTGACTTTGTTCTACAGATGAAACACGAGCCATTCTTCTTGTTTGGCAGCAAGCTTGAAAAGAAAGTAGTGGGGAATATTATAAAAGAAAGAGTAAAAGGAGACATTCATGGAGATAAAGACATTACATCCAAACAAACTGAGCCGATACGAATTAAAATCTTTGAAGGAGGGTAAGAAAATGCAACTGGAAATTTCAAGCTCAGCCTGTCATTTTAAAGACATTTGAAAATGAATATGAATGAATTAGGATGTGAACAGTCTCCTGTATTCCTGCCATGTCTTGTAGCTCCCAAGCCTCTTCTTTTTTTATGTATATGTCAGTCTTAAACTACAGGGTACCTGTGTACTTAACTCTTGGCTCTACTTTGCTATTAGGACAATTATATCTTCTGTCTGTGTGAGAGCACTCCCTCAAAATTGTTAGTGTTGTTCCTTACGTCATAAAGAAATGGATAAATGGTTAACATTTTGATATTTTCTATACCATTTCTTTGTATTTAATGGCTTCCATGAGGTTATCTTTCCATTTTTAGAGTCTGTGTATGTCCACTCACTTGAACGGGTTAGCTAGGCATGCTTATTCTTATTCTTGTAATTTTTTATTATTTACTGAAGTTGGATTTTGGAGGTAAAATGTGAGATGACAATGAAATCTATGGTATCTAAGCCTAATCCATAGATCTGTCATATATGGTTAATAAAATAATGTTTAATTTTACCATTGCCATCTATCACTCAAGTGATAACAGAAACAAGTAAGAGAGGGAAAAGGGAGACCTGAAAGTTCATTAGCATTGTTTTGAAGCTTATGAAGCTTGTTATAAAACACAAATGAAATGAACACTTGTTTGCCTCTGCAGTACACTCTAAAATGGAAGATATTGTTTTATTTCTTTTACAGAATTCTGACACAATGCAATTAATTCGCCAGTTGTTAGTAGTGAATAGTCAGGTAGCTGAACAAGATGTGGTTTTCAGTCTTACCAAACTCAGATGGTCTCACAGCACTGTTTTATTGGGGTAACTAAATAGGTCAGGATAGAGATGTGAGAAATTCGTACATCCATTTCCTTCTCCCATCAGTTTGTACACTTTAAAATCTCAGTTGTCCTTCATTAACATTATGTGTTTTGGCTCCACTTGGATAGTCTCCATGAAATGAGCATTGGCATTTCTCTGTAGTCTGCAAGAGTGAAGGAGTATAGCCTACATCTTCCCTGAAAGATTGAAAATGTTACTTTGGAGATTGTGATAGGTATGCTGGCCCAGACATCCTCATCCTGGCTGTTGTCTGTAATTGTACATTGTCCTTGTACCCAAGCCAGTAGGCTGGCTGCACAAGAGTGACCCAAATTCAGGGGTGAGCCTAAGTCTACAAGAAGTTTAAAGAGCTGTTGCTTCACCTCACACCCACTTTGAAGTACAAAATTTGCCTGCTTCCTGCTATGCATCATTTCTGAATTTGGATCACCCAGCTGAAGATAGTCTGCACTGCTGTAAGCTGTGTGATGAGAGGTCAGAAAAGTAAAAGTGTGTTAAGAAAAGCAACTTAAAGGAGGATTCAGATAAGTGTGAGCTGCAACAGATCACTCTATAAAATGCCTCTATCATCTAACACCTTCTTTAAGAAACTTTGCATGTTACTTACACCATCTTAAGTTTCCCTGTGCACCAATAAGGTCTATGAAACTATTTGCATAAAGACATATAATTCATGTGTCCCCTAGAAATGTGTCCCAGTAATACTTGGCTATGTTTAGGTATCCTTTGAGTAGAACAAAACGTAAGAAACCTTGATGTGCACATTAATTTCTGGAGTGGGAGGGACAAATAATCTGTGGAATAGACTGGGACTTCCCCAATACACGCATATAATCCGCAAAGCTACAGTGAATGAGATGATATAATGTTAATGGGTCCACTCTTTTTGTATACATCATAATTTTATCATACATTTTATAGGAATTATTTGTGGAAGGGTAGATCTATTATTTTAATTAGGTTGGTCTTTTTTTTTTAAATGGGTCTAATATTCTTTACGTATTATAACCATGTCTTTCATTGTTTTCTGTCCTGACTATTGAATTTGTCCTCCTCTTCAGGGTTTTGTTTATGACTTCTGAAAGCTAGTTTTTAACATGGGTGGGTTTCCATGCTTCCTTGCTCTTTGTAGAGCTATTCTGTTGTACTCTGTTCTGCTCTACTCTCGTCAAGCTCATCTTCGTGTCATCTTGGCATGTGCAAGTGGTGCACTGAACTATGCAGCAAATGTCTGTCATCTTTGTTTCACATTTTCTCCCCTGGACAGACAAGCATGCATGGTGATACCTTGTTTCAGCAGCGTATTTTCATTTTGTTTTCTGTTTGTCTTGGGGAGTGGATTTGCTTAGGCTTCTTGATTGCTTTTGCTTTGTAAGTGTGAAGAAGGCAATTCAGAATCCATAGTTGAGAAAGATCTACGGTTGTCAGTTTTCGGTTTGTGGGAAAGCCTGTCCACTAGGCAGGGAAGTGCAGTTGTGCAGCTGCCTTGTTCCAGGGGAGTGAAGTGCTCGTATGGCAGGTGGGCAAAAAGCAAATAGACGGGGCTGGGGAAGAGTGAGAAGAAGCTGAAGGAACAGGATGAATGGAGTTGAGCCAAAAAGTAGATGTCACAGCATATCACCACCTCGCTGCACCAAAGACCATCAAGAGCAGTTTGTAAGCATCGCAGCAGAGGGAGTTTTGAAGGAAGAAGCTAACAACCATATTATTACCTCTGGCAGGTGCCTTGATTTGAATGAAATGATCTGAATCACAAAATCTGCTTTCCATCACCTGTGACTGCAAAACCCTGATGGGATATGAAGCAGTGTTCCTCAAAGAAAAGCAGCAATATGAAGTTCAGTACTTGCTGCAGTGCAGTTAGTTACTAATGGCATGAAGTGAAAAGAAAGGAGGGACAGGGCAAACATGCCTGCTCACCTGACATCTGACTTAATCACATTATCAGCTGACAGCAAGAGTTCACGGTTTGCTTATGTTTGTGCTTTTACATCTATCAGTAATAGGATCTAATTGAAAATCCCCAATAAAATAACATTTTGGATAGAAATTGCAGGACTTGTTAATGCTTTTTAACTCTAGAGTCCCATTCAAATCAAGCTCAGAGCAGCAGTGACCTGCTTTTCCTTATATGACCTGCTCTTTCCTTATATGAAAGTTGTGTAGTGGGCAGGGGGAAATTACTGAAAGCCTTGAGAGAGGCACGAGTTAGTAGTAAGAGCTAATATTCCTGGGGGCTAGAAAAATAATCACCATAGACTCAGTCTTCTGGTGTTTCAGTTTTTGGACGAGGCCATCTTTAAGTGTCAAATTTGCGTGTGTCATTTTTCTTACACTTGTCATTATGGTGAAGCATACTTAGAGAGTCAAGGTCAGTTATGGCCAAGAACCGTCCATATGAATGATGAAGAGACAGATCTTGTCTAATTGTCTTTGTGCCCAATGAGATCTGACAGGTGACAGAAGCCAGTGGAATGAGGTCAGGCAGAGGAACAGCAGAGATGGAGCAACAGAAAAGCACATGTTATAACACAGCATTTATCTTACTAGTATCAGTCAGGGGTGATATGGTAGACTCCATCCCAGCAAGATCAGACTGCAAGGAGAGATGAAAAGAAGATAAAATGGCAGTCTTTCAAACAATAATGGACATTTTTTCTGTCTGTGGGAGAAAGCCTGGAGGTAGTTGATGAAGCAGTGGATAGATGACAAGGAGTCATTGGCATGTGTGTGTGAAGGAGAACCTGGGAAATGGGGCAGACAGAAAAGCAGAATCCCAGAAATGTTACACAAAAATACCTGCTGGAGAGATGGCTAAATATTAAATGACATTAGACTATGCCAGTTTTGCCCAGAGTACCAGGGACAATGAAGGAAAAGGGAAAGGGCCAACTTTATTGGAAAGAAGATGAAAAGAACTGAATTTAGGGACCCACATTTGAAAGAGGAGCTGATGTGTTTAATAGATAATAAGATAGACATGAGAACAGGACAGTGTCTTATGTATTTCTAAGATATTAGCTTCAGTATTTATATTGCCAGTGATATAGCTGAACATATGGAAGAAGTGTTCATCTAAGTAAAGCACACTTGAAAAATATTTCAGCTCTGTAACCCAAAAATTGCCACTTGCTTCTTGTAGAGTTATCATCACATTAACAGAATCTTTCACACAGTCCCTTATTTATTTAAAGCACTGACTGTCAGTAACCAACGATATTTTGTGGGCTGCAGATCCACAGGGTGACTGAAAGTACTTTGTGCTGCTTAGGGAGAGGGCAGCGGAGGACAGAGGGCAGAAAAAATATTATTTCTCAGTTCTCGCAATTTCTGGATTTTACTTTGGGTGAATGAGGATGAAATTCTCCCTCTAGGGAATGCCCAGCACTCTTCAAACCTCAAAACAGCCTGAGCAGATCCCCTGGGCCCTTTTAGATTTCAGTATTAACAATTTATCAAGATAGTAAAGGCAATGTGCAGCTCTACATAGATTTGCATATCTTATTTATTGTCTAACTACACGCTATGTAATCAGCAAAAATAGCATGGAATGCTTACGCCTGTGCTAAGAAAAAAATCCTTTAACAGCTTTCTGCTGAGTATGCAGGTTGGAAGTTTCCCATTTTATTTCTAAAGCAGCACGTACCTGAGTGAACTCAACTTGGTGTCCCTTAGGGAGGGATCCATCTTTGGAACGTCAGGCATCTGTAGTGTAAATGTGTACATCCTTGCTAGTCATCTGCGTTCCCTTTATGCTTAATGGGGAGAAACGGGCATTTCCAGGATGTAATTTATCTGATCCCAAGGGATAAATACACTAAAATAGTTAAATGAACTGTGCCACAAAACAACGCTGTTTTCAGTGGTGGTAGATGCCTACATTGTACAAGACTACAGTTAGCTGAAATAAATCCAGCCTGCAGACTTGTATTTGGAGTTGCGCTGTGCCTATAGGAATGGTAGCTAATCTGTTTCCTGACAAGGTGGTTATACTGTTCTCACACTGCAACCCTTTGGTCTCGTATTGTTAAAGCACATTGGGACCAGTGCGTTCCCTGAAAGGCAAATATACTTTGTGAGTTCCAGCCTGAAAATTCACTAGTTCTTATGGACTTCTGTGGATTTGTTATGATGAGATATATACAGGATCAGGATCAGATGCATAGAGGTGATGTTTGTCCATGTATGTGACCTGAAGTCTGCATGATTTAAATGCTTGCTCTCTTCCAACAGGTATAAATCAAATGAGGATTATGTCTATGTCAGAGGTCGTGGCCGAGGAAAGTACATTTGTGAAGAATGTGGAATTCGCTGCAAAAAGCCAAGCATGCTCAAAAAACATATCCGCACTCATACTGATGTCCGGCCTTATGTATGCAAGCTGTGCAATTTTGCCTTCAAAACTAAAGGTACTCGACCCTTTTTGCTGAACTCCTGCCACTTCCCAAACAAATCTTGAACTATTTTGCCATGTAGGATCCAAGCACCCTTTGCAATCAAGGAGAGAATTTTCTTCAGAATAAAATTATTGTGTTTATGTATACAGAAATTCATGAGAGAGGTTTTTCTCTTCTGTTTAATTGATCCAGGGATTTTGTGAGACTCTGAGACTCCTTGAATAGCTTCATTAAGAGCTATAGGCTCTTGGCTGGTCCATCTGTCTGCAGAGAAAATGTAGTAGTATAAGAACCTCCCTTACAAATAATACTTTCTGCCAAAATTGTTACATGGTGCAAATTTTAATTGCAGCAACACTTAAATGCTACCAGGAGAGTACACTTGTTATGACATAATGTAGAAGCAGAGCATCAGCTGCTGAGGAAAACATGCCTTCACGGGCTTTACAGTGGGTCAGTTTCAAGTTTATAAATAATGTATGTCTCCCAGATGGGCCACTCCATCCACTGTGGCATTAATTATGGATAGAGATCTGATAGCTTGTGTTCACATGTATTTATCAGCACAGAAAAAAGCTTCCATTTGTCACCCTGAGGCCACAGATAATGATATTCTTTGGAATTCGGATTTGCGTTGCAACTATCTCCTTAAAAGAAAAAAAAATCCTTTTCTTTGGTAGCATTTCTTTGTAGCACAGCCCAAATGAGCCTTACATTCTCAGTTTCTTAGCTTCCCTTTGGCATACAAGGGAAACGGATTCTGGTCCCAGTGTGGTGAACTTACTTGAAGCAGGAGAGAGGAAGCTGAAGGAAATTTCTCCCAAGATCCCAGTGCAACTTCATGGCTGTTTTGAGGATTGAGTATTGTCATAGTTTCCATGACTCCAGCACTTCTTCCTCTGCCAAAGATGGGAATGGTAGTAGACCCATCAACCTAATTTAAGATGAGAACTTTCATGGGGGTGTAGAGACAAAGACAAGGAGCTGCTCGTTCATAGTCCCAATAGACCATCTGGTGAGCTGTTCTCGGATCATTGTTTACATTTGCCATTGCTGGAGGAATGGGTCTTGAGGAGGGACTTGAAGGAGGATTGTGGTTTTGCAGCTGTGTTCAGAGAGGACATTCCAGGAAGAGCAGATGGCATGGAAAGAAATGTGAAATTGCTTGCTGAGGCTAGCATTTCTGGCAGAGAAGAAGAAACAGGGAGGAGGTGGTACGCTATTGCACAAGAAGGGCACGAGTACAAAGAGGCTAAGTTATTCTTCAAAGTACATGAAGTGTTTAACTGGTGTATTACTGCTTATGAGCAGCTGTCAGCCTCGTAACAATTGTCGCTATTTTGCTGAGAACAGTAGGGTACAGACCTTCAGAGGCACTTAGGTTTTCAGTGTACACCCTGAGTGTTTAGCCATCCAGAGGCATCAGTGGCCAAGTTAGACTTTTCATGCAGTGCACAGGCACAATAAGAAACTCTTACTCAGAAGGGAATTATTTGAACTAGCTGGGACTGAAAGTCAGAGGAGAGAAGCCTGGCTTGTGAGCTTCTAACCACACCTCCACTATCCAACAGCGTGGTGCAGTATTCCTGCCCTCAGGTTACATGTGCCACATGCACCTTCTGGGGATGCTGGTTGGGGTCCCAAAAGCAGCATAGGTACATTCACAGAGTGCTTTCCTTGAGCTAAGAAGCACCATGTCGTGATAGTGGGTTGGGCTTGCTTGTGCCATGCTTCCCCGTTGGGTGTTGCAAATGTGACTGAAGTGGCTAATGGATTAGAGTGATACTGTTATTTCTCTAGCTTGTGCTTTGTGCTCAAGATTCTTTGCCATGAAATGTCTCTTGGGGCCAGTCTCAACCCAGTTTTCTTATCTGTGAAAAAAACAGACCAAGACAGGCACTCCAGAAAGTCAATAGTCTAGTGTTAGATTGCTCCCTCAGGGGAATGGGAGATCTGATTTCAAACCCCTGCTGTGTCTGGTTCAGATCCGTACTCCAAAGTAGGGAGCTTAGCCTGGATCTCCCCCATCCCAGGTGAATGATGTAAGTACAGCTCCTCTCAGTCCTGCGATTGCAGCTAGATGGTAAACTTGCATAGAGAAGTCTCCCATAAATGTCTTTTTTGTGGGGTACTTCTACTTCAAAATGCTTCGAACACACTGAACGTTTGGAGCCTACATGTGAAGTAAATGGGAGCCCTTAGCTTGAAAGTACTGCTTTCAAGGAAGCTAGGAGTGTGAGCCCTGAACGGCTGGTGTGCATTGGACTTATTTGATGTCCAGGCAGTCTGTACATATCATGAACACTGAGCCCAGGGATACGTAACATCCAAAAGTGAGTTTTTTAGCTTGTTGAGGTGCCTAAATTTCATGTGGAAAATTGTAGAGATGCCTATATACCTCTCAGGTGCTGAGTTGAAGTTTATTTGAAAATTTTGGTTTTTTGGAAAATACAAAAACCCACTCTCATTAAAACAGGCTCTGAGGGCAATGGGCTGGATGAGTCAGCTCTGTTTGTTGAGGTTTTTTTTTTAAACTAAAAACCACCACCCATCTGCAGGATAACGGAGTTAAGATACACCAAAACCTGACTTGAAGAGTGATCTTTGCTGTTGTCCATTAATAAGATTAATCTCTGATCCGTAGGAAATCTGACAAAACATATGAAGTCTAAAGCACACATGAAAAAATGCCTGGAGCTTGGAGTATCAATGACATCCATAGATGATGCTGAAACTGAAGAAGCAGGTATGTCAGAATGATTTAATTTAGTTGGAATGGCCTCTGGAGTATGCAAATGACTCATTGCACTTTAGCACAGTGGCTGGCATGGGAAGATATATTAAGTGTATTTGGGGCATTTTTTTAATTAAGACGCATCTTCTTAATAAACAGGAAGTATAAAAAATCAATCCAATCCATTTGTCTGAGTTACATTTTTTATTAAGATACGTGGGGAGGAGCTAGAAATAAAAGTATGATCTGTTGTCTTCTGTCTAATACAAAGTTCCCAATCTTCAATTTAGATGTGAGAGATGGCAACGTTTAGTGAAGTTGCAAGGTGGGGTAGGGTGAATTTGATTTTTATACTTCCTTTCAAATATAGAATTTTAAGGTACTATTATGAAAAATTAAGGTTTCAGACTATGAAGAATGGCTTTATGCAGCCATTCCAGATGAAGAGCATCCAGCGATGGCAACGGCAATGGGTATGCTGGGTGGGGAATGAATGTGGCGGAAGGCATAAGAGGTGGAGTGTGTGCTCACCATTTTGACTTGCCATGGCTGTTTCAGAAAACATGGAGGACATGCAGCAGGAGGCAGAGAAGAGTAGCAGCCTGGCAGGTCTTTCAGCAGAGCACCAGTTTTCTGACGCGGAGGAGTCAGATGGCGAGGATGGCGATGACAATGACGATGACGATGAAGATGAGGATGATTTTGATGATACTCAGGGAGACTCGACACCAAAAACCAGATCAAGAAGCACCAGCCCACAGCCCCCTCGGTTCTCCTCCCTGTCGGTGAACTCAGCTGGGGCGTCGCAGGGGGCTTCCCCCGAGGGCTCCCTTCCCGTGGGACACTCCTCCCTCATCAGTTACTTGGTCACCTTACCTAGCATTCAGGTTACTCAGCTTATAACACCAAGCGACTCCTGTGAAGACTCACAGATGACAGAATATCAGAGGTTTTTCCAGAGCAAGAGTACCGATTCAGAGCCCGATAAAGACAGGTTAGACATACCTAGCTGCATGGATGAGGATTACGTGCTTTCGATAGACCCCAGTTCGTCTCCAAGGGACCTCTCACCTTCCAGTCGACAGTCGTCACCTGGCTACGATTCTTCACCCTATAGAGATAACTCACCAAAGAGGTATTTAATGCCAAAAGGGGATTTGTCACCCAGAAGGCATCTGTCACCCCGAAGAGATATTTCACCCATGAGGCACCTTTCCCCACGGAAGGAGGCTGTGCTGAGGAGAGAGTTATCCCCAAGACGGGACGCATCACCAAGACGTCACCTATCGCCAAGGAGACCAATGTCACCAGGAAAGGATGTGTCTGTTCGAAGAGATTTGTCTCCTAGGCGAGAGAGGAGATACATGGCCTCTGTTAGAGCGGCATCTCCCCGGAGGGGCTTATACCATAATCCGGCGTTGTCCATGGGTCAATATTTACAGTCTGAACCTATTGCAGTGGGGCATTCAGTAAGTATGACAGAGTATTTTCACTCCTGTTGTCAAAACCAGTGTTCTAACCTAATCTGTGCATAGTATTTTAAAAAACTGTGCAGCTTTGTAGAAGAAGAAGGCATATGCTTTGACCCTTGTCGGGAAGTCCTGGAACAAATGCAAGAAATTCAGAATAGATGGGGACCAAGTTGGATGTTGATTAAGTTAGATGCCATAGAGTCAGCCTAAGGGTCAAATCTTCACTTGGTACAAGCCTGAGTAGCTCCATTAACTTCAATGAAATTAGGCTGGCTTACATTAACTGCCCTCGTCTTCGTTTTAAAACGGCCCAGGAAGCTTACATGGCGTGTGGGGCTTGTTACAGCACTGTAAAACCTTTTACCTCCCAGACTGTCAGATGGGATCGAGCCCAGATCAGGGCTTAAGGCCCTGATACTGCAGTATGGTGCCCATCACTGATGTATTGTTTAATGCAATAAAAACACTAAAAAAAATAGAACCTCTCCGAAAAGCAGGGTGCCCATTGACATCAGGATCTATGACTGGAGTTTAAAGGATATTATCGTGTGACAGGAGCAGGCAGCTGTCTGCCCCGCAGAAAGCGCCATCAGGACTGGCTGTTTCGACAGGGACACAACCGTCTGGGTGGAAATGGAAATATGCAAAACTTGCACAGCTGCTGTCTGTGCTGTTCCCTTTCAGTAAATCAGCTCTCAGAAACTGCCGACTTGGCACTTTGGACAGGCCCTAGCATTCACAAAGCACTCACTCCACAAATAAATTTGGTCTTTAGAGTTAAGGAACGGCCTCACTATGTATGCATTTATTTATTTATTTATTTATTTTTTTAGTCTGCTTCCCTCGCTATGTTTGATGTTGCTGCTGCCCTCTCACTGCCTGCCTCGTCAGCCCGTATGCGTGGGTGTAACCCCGGCAAGCTGTGACAGGCTCCCGCTGCCTCCCTGCCCTCCTCCCAGCACGGCTCTCCTCCCTGCTTCCCCATCGACAGTCTTCTCGGCTTTTTGTGTGATCTTTGTGGTTCTTCTCTGTAGAGCAGAAGAGTTGAACCCTGAGCTCATAAAATCGGTGTTTCCAGAGCTCTGGGGTGAATTCCTCTGTGGAGCCAGGCTGATGTGTTACCTGCACCTGGGAGCGGAGCGAGGGATGTAGCTGGGCAAAGGTGGCGGAGGCAAGGATGGACCGAACAGAGCTGAGATGCCTCCAGCTTGGCAGATCCAAAGTGGCTTCCCAGGGAGAAGGGGGTTAAGGGAAAGCTGCAGTGTGAGCGGCCATGTGTGTAGGAGAGAGCAACACAGGTACTTCTCCCACATCTTAGAGATGGCCCCGTGGCCTGGTAAGTTGTTGGAGAGAGCAGCAGAGCGGGGTGGCTGATAAATGGTCCTTGAGGAAGGGCATGTTGAAACCCTGCTGCACTCTCATGGGGGTGATCACTGCGCAGCTGAGAGAGGATACAAATCCAGCCAGCAGTCCTACTGACTAAGGAAGCACAAAAAGAGGATAAAGAGCCACCAGTTTAACAGTCATTATGTCTTAATATCAAATGAAAGGGGTTATGTGAGACGCTACAGCTGACATTGTGCAGGGAGCCCAAGTCCCTAATGTCCTGTGTTAGACACTTCCACTGGCATCCTGTAGTAGAGATTTTGCATGTGTGATGATACTGGCAAAAGGGTATGTAAGAGTCACCCTTGGCCATCTGACAGTTCTTGCTGTAATGTTTGCCTTGTGTGTTATGCACACCTTCCAGCAAGGCGTTTAGCACATTGTAAGGACTCTTTTAGCACCCTTAGCTCCTTCTTTTGGAAAGTCCACCATGCCAGATGGGCTTTTAACACTTACCTTATTTTTGAGGTAGGACCAGGCACATGGCAGTGAAAAACCCAATGTAAAAGATCATTTGTCCTACAGAAAGCATCTGTAACTCAGTGACATGTTGAGTGTGTTGAGAGAGAAACCCCAGACCTCAGTACAGTTACTGGAACCTGAACACGGGCATCACTGGAAGCGGAGCCCAGGCAAATTTAAATGAGGAAATGACAAAGTGAGGATGATTGCCCATCTTGACAAAAAACTGCAATGAAGGAAAGATGGATTCCTAAACTCTTGATGCCTTTCTGGAAGACATACTTTAGCCAAACAGTAGTTGAGTTTAGGTGAAACACAAGTTATTATACTCAGTGTGTGGGAAGACAAAGAACACCTGAGCTTGCTATAAATGAAAGCTGTCAGAGAAGAAAAAGGAATAAAGGCTGTTTTTCACTTTCAGAGAAGTGACATCCAGCAAATCAGAACATGATTAGCAACTGCATCAGTGATGCAGATGCCAGCTTACAATCCTGCTTCCTCTTTCAGAGCTGCATTGGGTTCCCAGTTCCTGCAGTAATAAGAGTAGTTTTGTGCTTCTGCTGCCTGCAGTTCCCAGAAGAGGCCAGTTTTCTTTCTTCTCCACTGAAATTGATGTATTTGCTCTAGTGTCTTTGGCCAGTGCTGGTCTAATTCCCCTTCAAGTTGCTTCCCCTTGAACGTTCATGCACTTTGGTGGTCCTGTGCAAAGAGCTTGTAAAGTGCTCTGGCATTGAAAGCACCACATAGAAAGCAATTGAAATTATTTCTTTAGGAAGTGGAAAAGAGCATGGGGAAAGTAACTATTTTTGTAGATTGTACAAAAACACAGAAAAATATACTTTTTTTTCTTTGGCAGTTAATAACAGGATACACTCTTGCAACAGGATACTCTCTCCAAAGTAGCCTAAGGCTCTGGTTGATGCTGGTGCACATTTGGCTTTAGCAAATTAAATGCCTGTCTTTAAATTTAAAGGCAGATCCCCATTGCTCTCGAAATACATTCAGGTTGTTCTCTTCTGTCAATGCCAGAGGTTTCTGTCCTTTCTGAGGAGGCTGGTGCCATTATTGAAGGGCTCTGATTCTTCTCCCCAGTGATTTTATGCCAGTCCTGAGAGAAGGAGGAGAGATGAGAAGGCTGCTTTTGTGCACACTGAGTGCATCTCTGTTAGCATTTTAGTTTGGATCAGGCATATGTATCTGTTGTCACATTTATTGTGCTTTGACTTACATTGCAGAGCAGTCTTGGAGTAAGTGACCTGGGTTGTTTTCAGATGAAATTAGACCAGAAAATGTGCACCAGGAGCGCAGCAGGTGCACTTAAACTGTGAGTGGGCATTCAAGTGAGCGAGAAGACACCGCATAGGGTTAGTCCGAAGCAACCTTCCCCTCCAACCCCCTAACACTCACATCATGAACATGGGATCCAGCACCAACAGTTTTCACTCTGTTCCTGCTTGTCCCCACTCCTACTACACCCTGCTACTTCCAAGTGTGGACCAGAGCTTTTGCTGCTTCTTCCAGTCCCAGGGCTAGACACAATGAGACTGTGAATATGTCTTGCTGTGAGCCATATAAACTTGTCCCTAGCAACTCTCTTAGCTTCTAGGAGGCAGTGGATTTTGCTTGTGTTGCTGTTTTGTTGCACTTCATTCATTTTGAAATCTGAAGCCTGTCTCAATATATTCAGAAGGGCTGAAGGGAGTTAGGCACCACTTTCTCGCCCAAGAGTTGGCGGGACTCATTGAGAGGGCTTTAAACTAGGTTTGAAGGGGGAAGGGGATATAAACAGGCCCGCTAGTAAGGAGCCCAGGGGCGGCATGGCAACATTGGGGGCAAAATCGACAGCCCAGCTTAAGTGCATGTACAGCAATGCACGTAGCATGGGCAACAAACAGGAGGAGCTGGAGGCCCTTGTGCAGCAGGATGGCTATGACATAGTCGCCATCACGGAAACGTGGTGGGACGACTCTCATGACTGGAGTGCTGCACTGGAGGGCTATAAGCTCTTCAGAAGGGATAGGCAGGGTAGGAGAGGCGGTGGGGTGGCTCTGTATGTTAGGGAGTGTTTCGACTGCATAGAGCTCGACAGTGGTGATGACAAGGTGGAATGCTTATGGGTAAGGATGAGGGGGAAGGCTGGAAAGGCGGATGTCCTGTTGGGAGTCTGCTATAGACCACCCAACCAGGAGGTAGAGGTAGATGAGGCATTCTATAAGCGGCTGGCAGAAGTGTCGCAATCGCTAGCCCTTGTTCTCATGGGGGACTTCAACTTGCCAGACATCTGCTGGAAATACCACACAGCAGAGAGGCAGCAGTCTTGGAAGTTCCTAGAGCATGTGGGGGATAACTTTCTAATGCAGCTGGTAAGCGAGCCTACCAGGGGAGGTGCCCCGCTTGACCTGCTGTTTACCAACAGAGAAGGGCTTGTGGGAAATGTCGAGGTCGGAGGCTGTCTCGGGCTTAGCGACCACGACATGATAAAGTTCTCAATTTTGGGTGATGCTAAGCGGAGGGGCACCAAAACTATTACCATGGACTTCCGGAGGGCAGACTTTGCCCTCTTCAGGACCCTGGTTGGGAAAGTCCCTTGGGAGGCGGTCCTGAAGGGCAAAGGGGTCCAGGAAGGCTGGGCCCTCTTCAAGAAGGAAGTCTTAAGGGCGCAGGAGCGGGCTGTCCCCGTGTGTCGTAAGACCAACCGGAGGGGAAATCGACCGGCCTGGCTGAATAGGGAGCTTTTGCGGGGACTCAGGGAAAAAAGGAGAGTCTACTGCCTTTGGCAGAAGGGGCGGGCAGCTCAGGAGGAGTACAGGGATCTTGTTAGGTCCTGCAGGGAGGAAATTAGAAAGGCAAAAGCCCAGCTAGAACTCAATCTGGCCAGTGCTGTAAAAGACAATAAAAAATGCTTTTATAAGTACATCAGCAATAAAAGGAGAGCCAAGGAGGATCTCCATTCTTTGCTGGATGTGGGGGGGAACATTGTCACCGAGGACAAGGAAAAGGCTGAAGTACTTAACGCCTTCTTTGCCTCTGTGTTCAACAGCCAGACCGGTCATCCCCAGGGTACTCAGGCCCTTGAGCAAGAGGATAGGGATAGGGACCAGAATGGAGCCCTCATAGTCCAGGAGGAAGCAGTTAATGACCTGCTATGCCACCTGGACACTCACAAGTCTATGGGGCCGGATGGGATCCACCCAAGAGTACTGAGGGAGCTGGCAGAGGAGCTTGCCAAGCCACTTTCCATCATCTATCAACAGTCCTGGTTAACAGGGGAGGTCCCTGATGACTGGAGGCTTGCCAATGTGACGCCCATCTACAAGAAGGGCCGGAAGGAGGACCCGGGGAACTACAGGCCTGTCAGCCTGACCTCGGTGCCGGGGAAGATTATGGAGAGGTTCATCTTGAGCGAACTCCACAGGCAAGTACAGGTCAACCAGGGGATCAGGCCCAGCCAGCATGGGTTCACAAAAGGCAGGTCCTGCTTGACCAACCTGATCTCCTTCTATGACCTGGTGACCCGCCTGGTAGATGATGGAAAGGCTGTGGATGTCATCTACCTCGACTTTAGCAAAGCTTTTGACACCGTCTCGCATAATATCCTCCTCGGGAAGCTGGCAGCTCACGGCTTAGAGAGGCATACTCTTCGCTGGGTAAAGAACTGGTTGGGTGGCTGAGCCCAGAGAGTAGTGATAAATGGTGTTAAGTCCAGTTGGCGGCCGGTCACGAGCGGTGTTCCCCAGGGCTCTGTTTTAGGGCCAGTCTTGTTCAATATCTTTATCAATGATCTGGATGAGGGGATCGAGTGCACCCTCAGTAAGTTTGCAGACGACACCAAATTGGGTGGGAGTGTCGATCTGCTCGAGGGTAGGATGGCCCTGCAGAGGGACCTGGACAGACTGGATCGATGGGCCGTGGCCAACTGTATGAGGTTCAACAAGGCCAAGTGCCGGGTCCTGCACTTCGGTCACAACAACCCCATGCAACGCTACAGGCTTGGGGAGGAGTGGCTGGAAAGCTGCCTGGCCGAAAAGGACCTGGGGGTGTTAGTAGATAGCCGGCTGAACATGAGCCAGCAGTGTGCCCAGGTGGCCAAGAAGGCCAACAGCATCCTGGCTTGTATCAGGAATGCTGTGGCCAGCAGGAGCAGGGAGGTGATTGTCCCCCTGTACTCGGCGCTGGTGAGGCCGCACCTGGAATACTGTGTCCAGTTTTGGGCCCCTCACTACAAGAAAGACATTGAGGTGCTGGAGCGTGTTCAGAGGCGGGCAACGAAGCTGGTGAAGGGTCTGGAGAACAAGTCTTATGAGGAGCGGCTGAGGGAACTGGGGTTGTTTAGCCTGGAGAAGAGGAGGCTGAGGGGAGACCTTATCGCTCTCTACAACTACCTGAAAGGAGGTTGTAGTGAGGTGGGGGTTGGTCTCTTCTCCCAAGTAGCTAGCGATAGGACAAGAGGAAATGGGCTTAAGCTGCGCCAGGGGAGGTTTAGACTGGAAATTAGGAAAAATTTCTTTACGGAAAGGGTGGTCAGGCATTGGAACAGGCTGCCCAGAGAGGTGGTGGAGTCACCATCCCTGGAGGCGTTTAAAAAACGGGTAGATGTGGCACTTCGGGATATGGTTTAGTCTGGTCTACCCTTGATTAGTCTAGAGTGGGCTTGGTAGTGTAGGTTAATGGTTGGACTGGATGATCTTAAAGGTCTTTTCCAACCTAGATGATTCTATGATTCTATGATTCTATATCCACTTGAAGGTTGATAGGACTTCAGGTGCTTTGATCATCCCAGACATATGGATATTACATTCCTTCCCAAGCACTCAATACTTTATCATCTTGAGTGAAATGCATTCCCCTACAGAGAGCCAGCATAAAACTTCTAAAGTCCAGGTAAACTGTAAATAGGTCCACTGGTGTATGTGGGCTGCTATGGTGCATTCTCAGTAGGACTGCAAATCACGCTGATCCTGCAACTGAAGTCCACTCTTCAGATTTATAGGCACTTTATTAAGCATCATGTCTTTCAGAAAGCACATCAGTAATATGCTGTGTTATTGAATGTCACAGTAGAGTTCAACATCTTCTGTTTTTTAACTTTAAAAAGCCTCAAGTACATTACGATATGGTAATCAGAGATTGTTTTCCACCCGCCATCTTTTTGCCAGCTGTGGTCTCAGACTGCCAGGAGGATGTCTGTGAAGGGTGCTTGGCTTTGAAATGCGATCTTCCTCTTAATCCCCTGTAGCCTGTTTTGGGTGATGTACCAGATACAGGGTAAACCCTATCTCATCCTTGAGGCATTCTGTGGGACCTGTGAAGCTGGATAAGGCTTTGCTCAGGGGTGTGGTGTGGCAGTCTAGCTTTATGACCAGGTCAGAGAATTTAGTGAAAAGTTCCTACAGAATATTGTTGCTTGGGAAATTATATGTCACCTGGAGCTGGAGGGAAATATGCTAAACTGTAACAAATGAGAATTAATAGGAAATTAACTGGATTCCCATCACCTGACAAAGAAAGGAGATCATCTCACTGTGCTGGCAGCAACCCATTCTGACTGCACTGCAAAAAAGATACCGTGACTTTCTGCACTGTGCTCAGTGATGGGATCTAATACTCGCCCTGTCAACAGAGTAAAGTCTTTGGATTTCCAGGATTTTTGTGACAAGAAGACAGCTCCTTTACTATTCAGTCTTTCCCCGTGAATATGTATATGTCTGTCTGCTTGTAGGTATAAAAATGCTAGATATTGGTAAAGGAAATAAAAGCAGGGTAAGAGGTATGAACAGTTGCTAATGCCTGTAACCATTTATGTTGGCCGTTTCCAAACTTACTTTCCAGAGCTAGAGAAAGATAATCTGCTATGTGCTCAGCCAGGCTTGGAAGGCATCCAGTGGACATGCACACACTGCCTATGTAGAAATTATGCATATGAGACATATATTGGATGATACTGCTGATCTTGAAGTGTGTAGCAGTTTCTATCATGTTAGCCACCTCTGTCTGACAAGGACAGACAGTTGTTCTATTCCCTTTTGAAACTGTGGCAGAGTACAAGCCAGTGTCTTTCTCAATTAGGGATTTGTGTATGACTAGGTTTGTTCTTCGATGAGTTTTACTCCTTTTTTTTCGGTTGCTTTTGCTCTATTTCCCTTAGCCCAAGTTCACATCAGATGCAATAGTGATAAATGTCATGGCTTAGGAAACAGCCAAGAGGACAGTATGACTGAGAAACAGGTTGACAGACCAAAGATGGAAAAAAAAAAGGGGGCAGACAGCTGTGCAGAGGTGAGGTTGGTGATAGGAAGGACTGACAGGGTAGGTGAACTATGTCTTGTGGCTTGGCAACCGCAGTTTATTCTGTAAATTTTTCCCCATTCAGCAGTATAACATGCTGTCACTGTGCTTTCTTATGACAGTTTCTCTTTTGTGAGACTCAAGTGTCTCACTTTCTGAATAGGAAAATTCCCAACATAGATTAGTCTCTGAATAATAACATCTCTGAAGTTCGAGTCTGATGATTATGGGTCACCCTTCCTGTCTCGACGTTGATTTATATCAAACAGGACAAAGCATCTGAGCACAGTGAGATTGAGCCCCTGGGTAGCACAGAAACTGAATCTTTAATTGCCCCCTAAACCAGTTCCCTGGGATGGGATCAAGAGGTTGCTTAACGCCTTGAGAGCTAGGATTTCCCAGCAGTGAAGTGCTGCCACTTTAATGCATTGGCGTTTAGCAGCGCAGTCCTCGGGCTGCCACACCAAGACTGTGGTAGCAGTACAGCTCTGGGGCAACTGATAGGCGTTTGGTCAATTTGCAGAGCAGAGACGAGCATTTTCGTTCATTTAATTTCCTATGGGAGTCCCCGAGAGTTGTGTGGCCAAGTCCCACACACAATTATAAAAATGTCATCCTGCACTTCTGTCATCGTTATTCCTCTGGTCTGCAATAAATGATACTTAATCATCAGATGGAAAACCAATTTTAAAAGTTAAAAATGAAACGAAGAGAAACCCAGAAGCCCAGGGCATATTTAATAGTGAGTGGGGATGGAGCTATTCATTCTTCCAAGGCAGGAACTAATGGGAAGGCACCGAAAATGTCAATATTGTGAGATCGGTTTTTATTAGCTGTTACAAAATCCCTCATTCTTCTCAAGCCCATTATGAGTGGGTGAGTCTCCCTGCGACAGACTCATCACTTTCACTCACAGCTAATGCCTGGGCTTTTGTTGTTATTTATTGTTTACACTACAGATAGGCCAGAGTGGTGCTCCATTGTCTTACTGACTATAAAAATGTGTGTCTTCGTTGCACAGAGGCACTTGAACTTTCATGGAAATACCCGTCCCCTTTCACCAAGGACTGGGGAAAGCTCACGGTGGAGGGTAGGAGGAACAAGTGCCTTCTCTGGGGCTCCAGAGCAGGATCTTTCATCAGGCAGAAAACACGTACATGCAGTCAGATTTTTCCCGTACTGCCAAGCAGTGGTGGTGAGCTGGGAGCGTTTGGATGTGTGTTTCTCTGCAAGAAAGTCTTGATACCCAGTGTGGACTGCCAATACCAGCACAGTTTGCAGAGTTTGCCAAAAGAGAGGGTAAGATGGAGGTCCTGGCCAAATTTCTCTTGGGGAATGAAACTCTATCACCCCAAATTCTCTCTTCAGTTTCAGTTGAACATAATACTCTTCACTTCCTGACCTAAATTGCTGCATTGTGTTGCTGAGCACTCTTAACTAGCTGCTGCCTTTCACCTCAGAGGCATGAGCCCTGTAGGGCTGAGCTAAGCAAAACCTCCTCTGTTGTTTGGATAAGCAATTAGTGGAGTTTTCCAAATGCTTTGGGATCCATCTGGATGAAAGGTGCTGTGTGAATGGGAGGTTGTGTTAGACAGGAAAGCAGATAGGTGGTTTGGCAGCCGGACAAGAATTTTGCTAGTAGCAGCACTGACATTTCTTTTGTTTTTTTCTGGTTACAGAGAAGGGGGTTGTCTCAGGGGCCTTACTTCAACGTATATGGAGAAAAAGGAGGTATGGAGCACCGTGGGTCTAGCCCGTTCCCCGAAGGTCCGAGCGACTACGTCTTCAGTCATCTTCCACTACACTCCCAGCAACAGATCCGAGCACCCATCCCCATGATGCCTATCGGGGGTATCCAGATGGTCCATTCAGTACCAGTGGCCCTTTCAGGTTTACATCCTCCGTCCACTCTGGCCCTGCAGAGGGAGAGCTCTGAGGAGAAGCAAAGAGGAACTGCCGAAATCCTTACAAAAGAATCGTGTAGTATGTCTAAGCACCACGAGAAACGTACCTCTCCGCACAGCTTGCACTCCGCCGCTCCCCCCAGCGCGCCCTCCTCGCCGTTGCTGTTGCTGACGCAGAGCACGTCGGAGGACAGCGTGGTAGCTACCGAGAGGGAGCAGGAGGAGAACATACAGACTTGTACAAAAGCCATAGCCTCTCTGCGAATCGCCACAGAAGAAGCCGTTCTGCACGGGGCGGAGCAGCTGCAGAGGCCTTCTGAGCCTCACCAGAAACCCTTAGAAAGTGCACATTTTAGCATTAAACACTTTAGTGGATCTGAGCCGGGCCAGACCTGTGCCTCAGCCACCCATCCTGACTTGCACGGTGGTGAACAGGACAGTTTTGGTACACCACAGACTGCGTTAGCCCATCCCGCCTTTTACAGCAAGAGCTTTGTGGACGCCCGGCAGTTGGGCTTGCACAGCAGGAGTGACCCCCCATCAAGCACACAGGAAAGGAAAGATCCGTCATCTGAGAAGAGCAAGCCACATTGATCTGAGATGCATGGAGACTTTCGCCCATACATTTACCCCACTTTTTTTTTTTTTTTTCTAGAGATAGAAGAAATATTCAACTTTACAGCATGCCTGTTCTAAGTTACAGTAGTTTGCTATTATATATACTTTTGTTATATCAAAAGAATTAGATAAAATAACAAGTCATCATGAGCCTGACCAAAACTAAATTTGAAATTCTTATTGGGTCTGGTACTTTTAAATTGTACAGATGTTTGTGCCTTTTCTTTACTTTGCTTATATTCTTATAAGCATTTTTTTAGCGGTAATTTGTACATATTTTAGAATTTGTGTATCTGCTTTGTAATAAATGTAATTTCTTTCCTTTTTTGGACACTTGGATCTAAATGATGTAAAGCAAAACAGCATCAATATATGTGAGGTTGCACTAAAACATATTTTTATATGATTAAAACTGAACAGCTTTTATGTACAGCTCTGATTCTGTAATACTAATATTTATTTACTTTGTTTCATAAATTGTAAATTTTTTTCTTAATGTTGTGGATTGCTTTTCTATGTGAAGCATGGGATTTACTGTTGCGTAATTAGAACAAAATGTATATTGTAAAACAAGATATTTAAACTAGAGTATCTTATCTTATTCTGCACTTATGCATTAGTTAAAAAAAAAAAAAAGATAAAGGATGTATCAGTCAGTTCTTAACTCTTGTAATTTTTTTTTGTCTCTTGTTTGCCGGATTGACTATAACTTAAGTGCTGATTGTGATTTTAAACTGATAGTACCGTAAAGCATTAAAGTAAAACAATGTGCTATTGTGGGTTTTTTCAAAGCTTTATAAAACAGTTATAAATATATTAAAAGTATTTGGTCTTATGTGAACATGTTGATCTATATACTCCTTTAAAAAGCTATGGGAAAACATTCCACCCCATGTAAATATGTGCAAGTGCATCACTGGTGCCGTCTGTGTAACCCCACCGGGACAGGCGAGGTTTGCTGTGCTGCCAGGCGCGGAGCCGGGGCACCGCTGGCTGCCGGGAGGCAGAGTCCGGCCGCGGCTCGCCCCGCTCCCCTGCCTCCATCAGCAGGGTGGCCAGGCCCCTACGGCCGCACGGGGCTGGGCGAGGAGCTGGCCCGCTGGCTGGCCACGCGGCCCCCCGCCGAGCCCCGGCAGTCCCCTGCGCGCCAGGGCTGACCGTGGGGTGTAGGTGTCGTGCAGGGGTGCCCCGGAGCGTCAGAGAGGGGCTTGGAGCGGGAAAACAAGGTGTTTCCTTGCACTCGAAAGCCATGGCTGGTCGCTCCCTGCTGCGGTTCCCGGGACAGCTTCAGGGGAGGCTCCGTCCCCATCCCCATCCCCGTCCCCGTCCCGTGGACGGAGGAGCGTGGCCCTGCCAGCAAGAGCACCGCCACCCCGGCCTCTTCAAGGAGTGGGATTCACGGGCAGGAAAGTCGCAGTCTTCCAGAGCAGGGTCTCCATCTGGGTGAGGTTTGCTCCAGAGGAAAGTCAGGAGGAGCCCGGGCTTGTGTTTGAACACGCGTGGTGGGTTACCGCTACCACCAGCAGCACGCGCGCGTGCACGCGCGCGCGCGCGCACAGATGAAAGAAACCAACGGCCTGGGTTATATTTTGTGCTATTTAGTGGATTATAAATCTGTGAAAACAAGTTTGTATATTGACTTACAATACATTTAAGGAGTGTTCTTTAAAAAGAAATAAATATACAGTTACATGCACGAGGTGTCTAGTTTTCATGTGTTCTTTGAATTTTCCAAGTTTACTGGCATTCCAGTGTATCGTCAGAACCTTTTATTCCCAAGCACGGCTTTTCCGTACAAGAAGCGCCCTTAAGAATGTGAGCGGCAGCGAAAAACGTGGATCATCTTTTGGCCTCCTCGGATGTTATCAAACTAAACCAGTTTATTTCTCCAATAATACCATGTGGGCGTAGAGCCACAGCTGGTACGTTGTCATAATTCTAGCATGATGGCATAGGACGAGTGTATTGTCATTATGGACGGTGACCGCTTCTAACCATTAAAGGTTAGTCTCTCATATCCACCGACCGCAGTGTTCCTACCTTTACTCCAGGTCATTACGTTAACCTTGCCAAGATAAGCGTGTGCCAGAAAACTGGCTAATCTCAGACTGGAGAGAGGAGCAGTATACGTAGTTGGAGGCGAGCAGCTTGTTGGATCATGCTTCCATAAAAAAAAAGAAGTCAATTATACATTTTAAATAAACAAGCCTTATCTGATAAAAGCCTGTCTCTTCTCCTCCTTGGCTGCATGGCTGTATTGAGAACAAAATGCTCTGCACAATGATCAGCTAATCAGGTAATCACAGATATTTTATTAAAAGGGAACCAGGCACCCCCCGATGGTAAAAGCTCTATTAACATTACTTTTATAAGCAGCCCCCTTACTGTGGGAGTTACCTCTGGCTTGTTTGATTATTTTAATTAATTTGCAGCTGCAATTTACCATCCACCTTTTCAGCCTTGGGGCAACTTTTTTTTTTTCTAATAATCATTGAGGAAGTATCACTGAAATTACATGTGATATTTTGGGGTTACAGTGGAGCAACCCTAAAGAGGTTTCAGGTACTTTTAATCTTATTTTCTTAATGAGTTATTGTTTATATGTTGCTTTGAAAAAAAAACATATCCTCATACAAGGCGTAGGCATTGATGATGACCACTTTTCATGCTTTGGAAGGGATGTGGGGGAGCAAGGCAGACGCATCTGACAAAATTTTCCCAGGCATAAGGAGTTTTTGGAACCAACATAGTGGCTACAGCAACCGGGACTGGGGGCAGATAATTTTGTGAGCGCACTGCCCGCTCCCTGGTGCAGCCCGCTCCGAGATGTCAGCAGGAACGACGGCGTGGGGCTTCATTTGTGCCCTGCTGTGCTGAGCTAACGCATCGCGCCTCAACCTACGGGCTCGGGCTCAGTGCCGCGGGAATGCGACCGGATGGCTCCCAGCCGGGGCTGTTGGTCTCTGGGCAAGACTGGCGGCGCCTGTGTGTGCTGACAGCCCCTCTGAGGGTGGTGGGGTTCCTCCAAAATACCTGGTGTGGTGGGTGCACATAGGCCTGATGGGACCAAGAAGAGTAACTCTGAGGTCTCTAATGTAAAAGTTCTGTGTTTTTAAAAGGGATGAAAAGAAGAGATTTAACAGGGCACTCTAGAAAACTGCAGAACTGAATGAGGATTTTTATATGCAGTATGTTATAGAATTTCTAAGTCAGGAATATAATTACCTATTATATTTTTCAAGAAGGTTATAATTTTCTATGAAGATCCATATGTCTCTTCTGTAAAGCACAAGGGAAATACAGATGCTCTGGCAAGCTCTCTTTATTCCCTTCTCACAGAACACTGTCACCAGAGTCACTTCAGGATTTATTTGCGTCAGCAAAACAGAGAGCATATTGGTCTCATATAACTGCCTGCACAATGCTCTTACGAAGCTTTAGATTCTGACTCAGGGTAGTAACTCCGTCGCATGTTAAATACCTTTATGAGGACTTCCCTGCTGCAGGACACATTGCCAGCAGTGGATAAGAATTAACACCAATAAAGGACATCATTAGCCCTACAGACCCAAATGGAGTCAAGCTACTTAAGTACAAAAATTTCAATCCAAGAATGCTGCAGTCAGCTCCTGTTTAATCCCAGCAGCAGGTAGACTTACAAGGTGCCTCCTTGTTTGAGGCTTCAGTTCTGCTTTTGGGCACGAGCTGAACTTCTCTCCTCAGAACTGCTTCATGCCGCTTCCCCTTCCAAACTGAGCTGGACACCAGAAACCACACATTTCTTGGCCTAGACTCTCCAAAGCACCTGCCCTACCGAGCGGGTCTTTGAAAATACCTGACATATGATGAAATGGGTCTCCCTGATGAATTATACTTATGGCAAGTGCTGTATCCTCTTCTGGATTAGCCTAATGACTTGGTGCCCCTCCCTGGGTATCTAAAAAAAAAAAAAAAAATCCCAAAATTCTGTGTTGAAACCTCTCCCTTGCTCAAGCAACAACTCCAGCCTCCTAGGAGAGTGCCCTAAGTATCATCCCACGAGGGGCAGAAGAGTCTTTTTCTTCCCTGCTGAAGTCCTGCTACTGTGAGGCAAGAAATTAAGATACATTGGCTCAGCAAGATTGCAGCCTATTGTCCCCAAGAAGAAAAGCTCTTTCCATGTGCCCTGCTCAGTAGGGAGAGAGCCATCTGGAAGGCCAGTGAGTAGAGTGGTGTGACAGAGACTTTGAAGGACAGGGACTGAGCTCAAGCCTGCAGCCTTCTAGACAGCTTGGAGAACATGGTTTCAAACATGCTTCCTACTTGGCATCCAGCTCCTTTCTGAGGTGATTGACTATCCTGTGTCCAATGGAGAGGAGGGGCAGATGACAGACTAATAGTTCTGGGCTTCAGAGACCAAGGCCCAAAAGTTAGGTGCTGCAATGCCTGAATCCTTTATTAGGTTTTGCCCTGAATAGCTGAGGGAGAGCAAGCCTTATTGATTTATTCCATTGCATGGTGGAACAAGTCAATGGGAGTTATCCTTTTAAGTCATTTAGTCACCCCTGAAAATCCCAATCAATATTCTCTAAAGAATGTCCTTAAAGTAAATCCAGGATATTCAATGCAAAACCTGCACAGCACATCATATATTTTAGTCTAGCCACTGTTTGGGGGTTTCTTTTTCAGTTAAATTGCCTGCATGAAAAAATCAGCAGTCTGAGTGCTAATTGAGTTTATTACTGTGATGATGTCCCTGTGTCCTTTTCTCATATACAGATTACATACATTAAACACGGATCCTGAACGTATGCTCACTGTAGGCTCAATTTAAGATGAAATTGCTGGATGGGTTGACTTGTTCTGCAATTATTCTTGGGGGCTTTGCATATGCTATATCTGTCATGTGTGTATGGGCTATCTTTGATATGTCTGCTTTTGACTGGATTCGGTACCACCGATAGCACCAGGAATGTGGGAAACGGCTTTCACTGTGAAATACTTGTCTTTTGCCGCTATGTGATGCCTACATGACCTATAATAAGCTCATTTGTTGTGTGTACATAAGTCTTTTCCAAATGATTGTGCGTGGTGAGGAAAACTCTTTTTAAGAGTTTCTTTAACTTACAAGCATAGAGGTGCCCTGTACATACGGTTGATATGTGTTAGGGCTTTATTAGGTATGTGATTGAATTTAAGCAAAAGAGAAATGTCTCTTTCTTTTTATACCAGATAATCTTGAGCTGGACCACTGTGGAGGCAGAGCTAGATTAAACTTGTCCTTGGGAGCAGACTGCTGCAATGACCATGAACCACTGGAATCCCCATAGAAGGTGAACTGGCATTCAGGGACTGCTGGCTCACCGTGCTGGCAACTGGCTGCACATGGTGCCTTGGTGTCATTTTCCCCGCAGCTTTAAGAAACAGGGATGGCATCCTCTTGCACTGTGCATTGCTGTACGTTGTAAAATCACCTCCAGTCTCATCAAAGCTACAGGCAAGCTCCTCAGCCAACGTGCATCAAGCTAGCTCCAGGGGTGCCTGTGCACCTCTGCTGTAGAGCAGCCAAGGGACTCTGGGATTCTAACACCTCTGAGGTCTGTTCAAGCATACAAATAATCTGCATGAGCTTGGCTGCTTGCAGGCTGGACTGCAGGCTGATGGGAGCAACAGTAGAAGAAAACAACGTTTTTTTGAAAACCAGTAAAAATTTCTGCTCTAGTGAGTTTCCCTGCTTTTCTGCATTGTATGAATATTCATTCTGAAGCTGACATGATGAGGGGAGCTTGATCAGCAGCAGGCTTAATCAAAAACAAAAACAATATTACCACATAAACTGCGTTTTCACATTCTTTCTTGATGAGTGCCATCTCTTAACTGACAGGAGTATTGCTAAGCAAAGCAGTCAGGATGAATATGCATGGCGGCGTGCACAGGCCCATGAACACCCAGCAAGGTGGAGAAAGCCAGTGGAGGCAGATCCAGCTCCGTACTGGAGAACAGCATTTCCTTTCCCTCTCCCCTGCCAGAATATAAGAAGAGGCTGACACCATGCCATAGAAACTAATGGAGTTTCCACATTCATTTTAACAGCAGGAGATGCAGTCTCTGAAGGCTTGTTTCCATGAGGTGATGAGAAATCTCGCTGCTAAAGTTGCAGGGATGTCAGAGTACTTGGCATTTTGCCGTTCCAACTCCTTTTCTTCCCATCTGCTCCTAGAGAAGTGAAGGTCTTTGCCTGGTTCAGCCACGCTCTGCCAGGGCAGGGGGGCTGTGGGGGGGCAGCTCCAAGCCGTGGAAGGAGCTGGTCCCTGAATACCCTGAGTGCTGGTGTAAATGCCCTGAATCCTCCAGGCATATTACTGCTGGGCCTCTAAACACTGGCATTGTGTAGTCTGCAAGGCAAATGAAGGTTTGGGGAGGACCTGTGTGCTTATTCTTCCTAAACAGATTTATACTCACAGTCTCCAAAGGGTTACTTCAAAAGGGTGACTATTCCAAAAACCAGACTTTCTGAAGAGCTGGGATCTTTGACTGAGCCACTTAGGTGAGTGGTCAGAGTTTTCAAAAGTGCTGAGCACTTGTTCTCGGCAGAAACTGCTGGATTCTGGGCACATGTGAAAATCTGGCCCTTAAAACTTCTTAATGACTAACTTAATGACGTCTAGCACTTCACTTCCATTTGTTATTTCTCACAATCTTTCTTCTCTCCACGACATCCATATTTAGCCAGAGAGAAAGAAAGAAAAAACCCCAAATGAATGAAACAACTAACAAACACTCATGGCTGAAATAGCCTGTTCATTTTTACTGCCAGGAAAAAGGAAAATGATAAAGCAGAGGCTTTGACCAGTTTTGTGACAAAGTTTTTCCTCTCCATTTCATATTTCTTGATGACATTTTAACTCATGGGACTGGTACAAAGAGACATCTTGGACTCATCTTAAATCTTTCAGAAGTTTTCTTTGGATACTCAGTAGAGAGGGGGGATTTTAACTCTGAAATAAAAAAAAAAAGAAAAAAGAAAAAAGGCAAAGGCATGGTGTACTGCAGGGAGCAGTCTTTCTCTGGCAGAAGATGAGCTAAATAGTCTAACAGTTTTTTCCATCTCTATTTCCTCTGGTCCTACTGTGAGCAGAAGGGATTCAGATCCAGCTGATCTCTCAGGGTTGGGGGTGAAGAGGGCTGGGTGATATTATAAGCTGAGCCCCGCTGCCTGCTCCATCAATTAACACAGGCAGCGGGAAGAAGCTGAGGCAGATAACACCCCTGTGGCGTTGCCCCTGCCCTGCGGGATCCCGTGAAACGTTTTTTTGCGGGCTCTCTGCAGAGCTGGATCCCCGCCAGGCTGCGAGAGCAAAGGATCAGCCACTGTCTAGAGCATTGCCCTGCGCTAACCCGCTGGATTTCCATGCAGAAATCCAAGGGAGAGTTAATGCTGCTTTCAGCAGCCTAAACTTCGGCTGGGCTTCCTCTCTAGCTGCTACTGCGCCGCCGTGCGCTGCCTCGGCCAGTGCCAGGAAAGCCGCTGGTGGGGCAGCGCTGGCTGGGGGGCTCAGCCTGGCAGGGCTGGGCAGGGCAGGGGGCTGGCGGGGGGCTCCAGGGCCCCCGTTCCTGGGGGATGCACTGCTCGAGGCTGTTCTGGCCGGCCTGTGCCCCATGAGCTCCCAAAAAGTACTTGGAAATTCTGTATCCTGGAGCTTGCAAAGTTTCCTGGCTCCTGCAGTCTGATTTTCCAGGAAAGGGGACAAGCTAAACCCTCCAACGGTTCGGTTTGCTGTTTTTCTTAAAATTAAGGTATTCAAAATAACGCCAACAGTGTCAAACGTTACCCCTCCCTGGGGGAATATGAGACAGGAGCCAAAAATGTGTTGTCACAATGCACATCACCTGAGAATTTCATTACATTAAAAAGGGCAGTGAAGAAGAAAGTCTCTGACTGTTTTAAATAGGTAGGACAGATTCTTTTTTCCCCCCCTTTGGCCTGTTAGTTTCAGAAACATCAGCAGTGATGCTGATTTAGTCATCTGTATTCTGCGGGCTTTAATGGGATGCCAGCTCTTGATTCTATACACAAGTTTCTTGATAGACTGCCTATTTCAGCAGAAATTACTGTTGTCAGCTCGGTGTTCAGGATGTTAAAATCATCAATGTCACAATGTTCTAAATAGGTGATGCAAAATGTGACATCCAAAGAGAAGAGCTCAGAGGGTGTAACATTTTCCAAAAATTTACCATCATTCAAGTGCTACAGGATCTGCAGTGAAATGAAGGCTGGGGGGGGGGGGGGGGGCGGGGGGAGAGGAAACCTTTCTGTATTATAACAAATAAAATGCTACAATGGAGTTTGAAGGTGCAAATCAGGCTATAACAAAACATGAGTGTGCATGCTTTCAACACCAAAATGACTTACTGGCTGCTAATTAAATCTCACTGCAAATGGGATTTCATTTTTATTTTTTGATGGAAAAAGTGGTTTTATTACATTTACTTGGCTGACAGCCAGGAATACAGCTCAATATGAATCAAGCAAAGTTAAAGGCCTTCTGCAGCAACATATGGCTTGTTTGGGAAGTATGAGTCATAAATGGAACCAGATGCAAAAAAAAAAAAAAAATTGTTATAAGAAGGTAGCAACTGTCCTCAGGCAGATGCCGATATTGTTATTTCTGATGTTTCCACCTCGTTGTGAAAAATTTACACGTGCATATTAGTGAACATTTTTTTCCAGCACGGACCGTCTGTTTCAAAGCCCGTCAATGGTATAGGTCCACCTGGTCTGCTCACACAGCTAGTTCATACCTTACACAAGCTATTTTCTTCTTGTGACTTATTGAAACATGATTCCCAGTGCTGCTCTGCTGCTCTCCTGCTTTCGTGGTGTTTCTTAACATGTACAAGGTTGGCCTTTAGTTCGTTGTTGTTTAGTCCTCTGTAGATACAGGCTGGTAGAAGTATGTCCTTGCCTAGCAGGAAACCCTATGGATGCTTCGTAACCGCGCCCTGCGCGTATCTGCGCGGAGGGTGTGCATGCACCTGCCTGTATGCACACAAGCCAACCCAAATGCCAAGAAAATGACAACCGACGTGGGGAGGGGAGACATCAGGGGCCGTCTTCTGCCAGCAGCTTTGACTGCCTGTAGTGAGGCAACGGGTAACCAGGGGAGGGCTGGAGCTGGTGAACCGTGGGGGGTGTGGGCAGACTGGGGGCATTTCGGTGCCAGCGGGCCGCCAGCTCTTTGCCTGCAGGCTGCTGGCATTGCTGTGTGTCAAGGGCTCTCTGCAGCCGCATAGAGCTACACGCCTGTGCACCCGTTGCTGTTTTGTGCACTCACAGCACAGGCATGCTTTTAGCAGAGGCCCATAAGTTTCTAAAAGTTTGTCACTTGAGCCCTAGATATAATTTTATTTTCACCAGAGCCTTGCGTCCGTTTTTCACCCTTTTCCTGTTATTTCTCTCTCCTAACTCTGCCAGCCCTTCACTCCCTGTTTACCACGTACAATGTCAAGAACTTTGTCAGAGTTTAAGTCAGCAAGATCCTCTTCCTTCCCACATCAAATCCCCTCTTGCTACAGGTAAGACGGATTCTCTGGGTCTCTCTGCTGGGCAAAGCCTAGCTAGCCCTGGTCTCAAAGGAAATAATGTCTTACACCCTCGAGTCCTGTAGAGGAAAACGGCCATGTATCCTTGAACAGTGTCACAATCCACCCAGAGTGAGCAGCGCAGGCGCAAACACCAGTTGATAGGGTAGGCTATAACTCAATCTCCTTCACCCAGTGGTGGACACCAGACCATGAGCAGTGAACACCCCGCTGGCACAGGGAGCCCTGCTGCACATGTCCTCCCAGCCCTGGCTATCCCTGCATGCCGCTGCCAAGGCTGCTCTGGTGTGGGGCTCTTTGCACAGTCCAGGACTGTCATGTGGCTCAGCCCTGCCATATCTCCTTGGAGGTGGAGCCCTGCTCGGTGGTGGTCAAGCTCCTTGGAGAACTTGTAAGGTGTTCTGCTTTATGCTGTGCCCTCTTCCAGCAGGATGTTATAAGAGCTGCCCAGGGCCTTGTTCATGTCCTCCACCTGGAAAATTCAGTGCTTAAACCGCAGCTTGAAATATTGCCCTTTTCTTGGCAGGCTTTTTTTATACTTAGAGAAAGGCTCTTGTATTAACAAAGTCGTTAAGTGATCCCACAGCATCTCGTTTGATCCGCAAAGCTTAGTAAGTCACCTGCCTCTCTCAGTGGACATGCATTTGGAGTTGGTGAACATGGCTATAGCTTGCCCAAAATGTCCAGCCACAGTAGTATCAGCTCCAGCCTCTCTCACTGGGGTTTAAGCTCCTGCCCAGCTACGAGCTACTCTGACATATGAGCAGGCTGGCTCAGCTGAAGAGGGGGAACTGGCTCAGCTCATAACGCAGAGGTATGCTTACTCTCTTGTTATCTTAGTGCAAAGTCAAACTACAGGCAAACATTACCTCCCAGGGTTTGTATTACAGCATACGTGCACTCCTTTGCACTTCAGGAATTCAGATTGCATATTGGAGTTGGAAATGTTATTTTCTTCTTTTGCACCTGGTTTCTGCTGGCATCTGGGATCCTAATGATAGAGGCGAGTTGGCTGTCAGTAATTTTGAAAGTGATACCAGGGACTGAAGCTAAGGAGAGAGCTGCTGTTAAGGCTGTTGCTTTGTATCCACAGAAATCCTCTGAGAAGGCAGAGGGAAGATCAAGAGACCGCATGGCCTCTGTGATGAACAAGAATCTGTCACCTTGGTGGGGGACCCAGAGCTCAGCTGGACGATGAGACAGGTTGTGCAAGCTGAATGGATAAAAATTTATACCCACCGCTAAAAACATCCCTATAGCACACAATGCTACATAAAAGCAGCTAGATTTTGCAATTCTTGCTCATGCTGATGACATCAATGGGATTACTTAAGTGAGCGGGTGTTTATTAATGTGAATAAGGCCTGTGCTATGTAGCATTAAATGCACCCCAGTTGGGCTGGGGGTTGGGGAGTTCATATTCATGACTAATGCTTGGTGCTTGCTAAGAAGAGCTGGGAGTGCCAGAAAAGGAGCTTCCAGCTCCTGGGGGGAAAGGCTTTACTTTCTGTGCATTAATTGTACTCGCCTTGCTCGTTGTGAAGGAAAAACTGAGCTCTCCAGCATACCCTCCAAAGGCTTCCTACCTCAGGAAGAGCTGTGGGAGGTTTTGTGTGCAAATGCTCCGTAAGAAGAAAAGACCGAGAGGATGGAAAAACTGTGTGTCTGTACCAAACTCCCACAGAGAGAAATTTCAGGGGGGGTTGGTCCTACAAAGCTGGAGGTATGTGCTTAATTTAACACCCAGAGAGGCCCCATTGACTAAACATATTTAAAATCATCGTATGGTCTGTGCCTTAACTTGTAAGCTCTTTTAGTCACAGATTTTGTCTGCCTCTTTGGCCAAGATTTTGTTTCAGACAGTGCATCCTTCCAAGCACAACACTTGTGGCAGTGTAATGGGTAACCCTATTTCTACAGCACAGGAAACCTGGCAGTTGTTTCCATGCTCCTGGGCTAGATAACCCTCTACCATATACTGGAGGCCAAATTTCCTCGTGGAGCATGCTTCCTGGCCCCTGGGGGAGATGTGAGCCTGTCCCGAGCACACAGGGAGGGCTAGGGAGCACTCCACTCCTGTGCAGCCCTCCAGAGCACCTCATCTCTGCTGATGCAGATCCTATAACAGAGCTATCACGATTTAATTGAACAGAGGATTTTGCTTTCAATTTTGCATGATTTTGATGAGCAGCTGGAAGAAAAAAGCTGCCTGGAGATGAGTTTTGCTTTGACTTTCTGAGGTTTCCAGGTGGGTACAAAATGTATTAATGGCAACCAAAACCAGATCTGTACTTTTGTGGACCAAATATATCTGGCCTTAGACTACACATGGCTTCAACAAACCATACACAGTTGTATTTAAAAATCTATTTGTTTCCACCTCACCAAATATAACATTGTGATGATGGTTGCTATCATAACCCTCAGTGCTGCGAACTCACAGTGTCACAGCAAGCTTAAGTTTTTCAAACATTTTCCTGTTGTCTCAGTGGTAGAATTTTTCATGGTTGCCCTTCATCACCAGCCTAGTGACAGTTTATGGACAGCTGACAATAAGGTACAAGGAAAAACTGCAAGCTTTGGAGAGTTTGTTCCAATCAGCACAGAAATTTGGAGACTGTTCAGGGAGGCCTGGGGGGACTGAGCCCCAGGGTACAAATGCCCAGGCCAGAGGAAGGCTCTGAAAAAAGGGTAAAGCTCACAGCTTCCCAAGAGTCAGGGATGGGACACTGGTCTTTTTAAATTGCAAGCTGATAACCAAAAGAGGGGGAGATAACAATAAACAAAACAGAAAAAAACCCCTAGAAATGCTGGAAGGATCTCTTCTTATACCAGGTTATATTTCTTATTACATGATCTTTTTATGATGTTCCCATTCAGATACCAGTCCCTCACAGGAACAACAAAATTACAGCAGGTCTGTGTGTGAGACCAAGTTAAAATATTCAAACTTGTGAAGAGATATTCTAACAAAGAGCTGTATGTGAGGAGCTGGCCGCTGCTGAGGATGGGGCCAGGTAAAATATTTGAAACTGACTTCTGACTTGTAGTGAATTGCTTTTTGGAAGCTTTGGGTTTACTGAACGTTCCTAACAGAGAAGTCAACTGCTCAAAAGCAAATAAACATGCAAGCCTTTGTTCAGAATATCTCCTTTAAAACTCTAACTCATGAGGGGAAGAATTCAAATTTCAAATATAAAATGAGATATGTGGAACAGAGGTAAACTAGAAAATTCTACCTTTATTTTTCTGTATTCTGAGTGAGAAGATGCATTGATTTAAAACAATATCCTAAAGTACCAGTGTCATGGGTAACAGATATAAGTTGTTCCTCTCTTATTAAGTGCTGCTTCATATCATGGGAGCATAGGTTGCTTCCATGGTACTGAACATTTATTTTGCTGGATTCTTCTCTGCATTGTACTTGTGGCACATTAATATCCAGTTACTCTAGTGAGCCAAGGGAGGTATATTAGTCAGGACATACAAGAGAATAAGTACTGTAATATTTTGTTATGCGGGAGGCAGCTGGTGTCTATGGCAGATGTGATGATTTGGGGAGTCTGTCTAAGAACAGTTTATGGGTTATGGCTCCTGTACATTTGTGTGATATGGAAAACTCCATTTTATCAGAAGCCTGATTTTTGTGTTGCTACTACCTTTCACCGTCTGACTCGGACTAACGTTCCTAGGAGGACCTGGCACAGGGCTTGCGATGATAATTAGTGATACCATTGCAATGCACTCATTCTGAGCAATAAGCTCTCTCCTGTCAAGTCAAACTTGTTCATCACTGCATAACTTAGTTTGGCAATGCTGTCACCTGGCAAGGTACTGTCGTCATCAGATGGGGTAAATAAGAAACTGATCTGACAGAGGATAGAGAATGCACCCTCTTGAATCATTTTAAACCTTGATCAGCTTATACAGCTGAAGAACAGCCTGCAGGAGGAAATCCTTAAGATAGGGAAATCCCAGCACTGTTGAATGCACATGAATTACAAGGACACCCAAGAGCGTGGATGAACCAAGGGACTAGGGACAAAAGAGGTTCAGTGAAGATGTTTGTCCTTGAAATTCAATTAAAGCTTAAAAAAAAAAAAAGGTAAAAAAAAAAAAAACAAACCAGAAAAATTATACACATGTATCTACTCATTTTTGCACGTTTGGTTACATACTGTGTATGTGTTCTTGAAGAGTTAATACATAAACCAGAAGTTTTGCTTCTCTCCTAAAACTCTGGGAAAATTAAATCCTGGGAGATCTGTCTGTACCCCAGGAACAGGTAGTTTTCCTGGGTCTCACTCCTCAGGAAACAGTACTAGGTGAAGGATCTATTCCTCAAGAATTTGTTTACTGACCCCGGAGACAGGTAGAGCATCTGGACTCTTGCTCACACCCAAAGGCTCAAGACACAAGGATTCAGTGTTGCAGCTGACTCAATCTATTGTGTGGCTGACAAGGTGCACTCAGCCAGATGTTGCAACAGCAGCTCCAGACTCGGTGAGACTGATGTGCACGCTAGATATACTCGACTTAAAATAATTATGAGAATCTACCAATCTCCTCTGGGGAGCAAGATCCTTGTCATCCCAGGAAATCCTCTTCCAAGAAACTAGGTCTCACCTAACCCTTGCAGCCTTCAGAGAGAGTGGGGGAATGCATGCACAAGTGCATGAGAGAGAGCACACCTTCATTTTAGCATGGATTTGCAGGGTAAACAGACTCTGGACAACTGTTAGGTATTGAACTACATTTTGCCTTTCAGAGCAAAGGCAGTGAGAAGAGCGTGAGAGGAGGTGTCAGGGGTACGTGCAATGCACTGAGGAATCCCTGCAGTAGCCCAGTGGAAGTGGAAGGAACCCCTGCTCAGATGGCAGCCTGTCATCGCAAGCTTGGCAAGGGCAACTTTCTGTTGAATAAACACGAGGGAAAGAAGGATGTAAAACTGGGCTGTGATATTTCTGAAGACTTTTGACAAGTGCTATATTTGCTTGGTAAACCCATGGCAACTGGCAATGATACAGAAACTTGAGACAAGTGATCAACTGGGTGCAGTGAGGAAAAAAAGAAGGTCATGAAAGGACTTCCATAAGGTTGAGGCTGTTCACAACAGAACATCCCAAAAGCTTAGTGAAGGCCACTCAGCCACTTGAGGGAATTGTACCCCAGTACAACAGGCAAAGAAGGAAGACATGAGACACTTTAAACTAAGAATGAGAATTTAAGGATTGAAAGCAGTAACACCTGGGGACTGCACAGGAATATGGGTGCCAGCTCACACGTGACATGACTGTAGTGAGAAGGGTCATGCAGAGCAACGCTAGAGAATAAGGGACCCAAAATAAGCCTCGCATTAGTCTCAGGTGCAGAATGTGATGTAGTGTTGTGGAGCTGTTCAGATCTGGGGAAATTATGGACATTTGGAAAATGGACTTCTGAAGTTTGAACAATAATCTCTGGATAGCTGGGACAGTGGATTTCTTTGCTGTTGTGTCATAAACTCCAGAAAAGAGGACTTTTATGGGAACAGATCAAACAAATAGTTTGTAGGCAGATGGTTTGCTGTGGTAAAGTAGCACTGCCTCAGAAAGCAGAAGACATAATAAATTCTGTATTGCAATAGTGTTCTAGCAAAGAGTAGAAAAAGAAGAAGAAAAAAGCAGCCACCAGAAGAGTCTGGTTTTGAAGTCCAGGTTTACAGATGAATTTTAAATTTTAGCTACCAGAGGTCTCATAGGTTATGGATTCTTACCTGTTTGTGCAATCCATGCAAATATTTTGCTTATTTTATAAAAGAGAACTATGACAACCCCAAAATAAGAAGTGAGCCAGTAGATTTCATAAATGACCATTTATAAGAAAGCTGCAAAGTTCAAAGAGATGAAAATGTCTCCCTTCAAAATAGGAAGTGGCCTAACGTCATCCTGTCCTTCAGCTTCCCTCAGCACCTTGGTTAAAAAATACATGATGACAGCAAACTCGATGCAGTCGCTTAGTGATTTGCCTTCCCATAAAGAACTGCGTAAAACGCAGGCAGGGTAAAGAGCATTGGCACAGGAGAGGTGATGTTTATGTTACAGAAAAGGATCCATGTAAGACAAGAGCAGCCCTTGTGCAGCCGTATCTCATGGGATCATCAATGGATCATGGTTTTGCTTTGTTTTGATTTGGTTTTGATGTGTGTAAGCCTTTGCTTGAGGCAGAAACAGGCAATCAATATTTGCTGTCAGCAGCCAACTACTCTACAAAATGGTTGGAAGTTTGTCCAGGAAGGAGCCAAGAGACTCTGAGAGTAATAAAATTCTTGACCAGATCTGATAAAGTCATCTACAGAGATGGTTTTGAACCTAGAGTTATTCAGTGAGTTTACAGGGGATTGGCAGTCTACCCACCCCAGCATCCCACAGGATGGGGGAAGAGTTCATTGGGGCTTGGCTGTCTTCACAGTGAAGCACTGTGCCTCTGGGACTGGGCATATTCCACTTCTTCTCATCAGTTACAGTGCTCTCCTGATTGTTTCCTCCCCGTTAAGGGAAACAGGTCTTTGCACCTTCTTTGTAAATAAAACAGTCAATGCCCAAGAAACACTTGACTTGTGCCAGCCAGCCATCCTAATGGAAGCACTCTGCATGGCCCAAACTGCTAACTGCTCAGGCCAAAGCAGGGCCTGGGGTGGTAGCAGGCAGGTTGACTTGCTAAAGGCAGCTCAGGAAGTGTGCTACTCGAAGTAATGCATTTCCCTGAGTGCAGTCCCCTGAGGTCCCTTCCCTAGGAGGAAAAGATTTTCCCCAGCCACATAAATACCCCCTGAAATGAAAGTACATGGTGTTCCCAGATCAACAGTGCAGCCTACTGGCCATTTCACTCTAATTAGCTTGAGTCTACACCAAAATTCAGCCTTCAGCAGAAGCCAGATCAGGTCCTTGCAAACATGCCTGGATTATATACAACATGTCTTTACCAGCAGAGTCATAATACCCACCGAGGGTGGCTTAAATACATTTGACTTGTGGCAGATCCCATATATCTTCATGGAGAATTTGCAGTTACTATAACAAAATAAGTCATTTAAACTGCCTTAGTTATTTCTTGGAATTTCCTTTGATTTATTAATGGCTGGAGGATTTGCAATTCAGAGTTTTGGCAGCTTGTCAACAGTTGCATTGCTGAAGGGAAAGATGCATTCCACAACCTTTAAATAGGCTGGGATCGTCTTGTCGGATGTGTTTCTAACATCTGACCAAATTCCTTATGCCTATAGTTAACAAAAATTTCTTGCAATTATTTCCAATTTCTAGGCTCTACTTTTACTTTATTTTTTTCCTTACAGCTTGGATTAAAAACCATGTTCTTTATCTGGTAATTGATATTAATACAGGAGTATATGTGACAGGTTGTAGAAAAAATAATAATTCTTAGTATGCAACCAATAAAATGAATTACTCTGACATGAGCATTCATTATCCCTTGTTGTGTCTTAGGCTCAGCACACCTTCTCTAGGTAAAATATTGTCTTTCTTGTGGTCCATTGACAGTGTATTTATCAAATATTTGCATATCCATGAAAAAATAATATGAAAGACAATGTTATTTTCAATGGAAATTATTGCATTCCTGAGATTTGGCTCGGGTTAAACATAACTGTTCATCCCAACCAGAAAACATACATCAAAAATGTTTCAGCAGTGCTTATATTCATGACTTTCCCCCCTCCATTAATTTAGGATTTCATTATGTTGCTTATCATTAATTGTTGTGTAAATCAGAATATAAATATGCCTCAGTTACTTTGCTTGCTTCTTGAAATATAACTTCATCTTGATTTTTTTTTGGAAGAAAAAGAAAAAGAACCCAACAAGAGCATTTTGAGAGATTCTAGCTCTGTGCCAGGGAATTATGAAGGAACTTGGTCAAGACAGCATCCTAAATCTCTTAAAAAACCTCTTGCAAAAGCATGTTTTTTCCAAACTAGGAGGGCCCTGACCCAGCCAAGCACTTAGCTGTGTATTTAACTTTAAGCACCTGCCTAAGTGGCTCACTGAGCTAGCTTGTCCCTCAGCTGAAGGGTACAGGATGGAGCCGAGGGAGTAGCAGGCATCATTTTTTTGGGTCAAGAAGGTTTAACGCACCATGGTGGTGGAGGAGGAGAAATGTAGGAGGAATCTGAACTGATTTCAACTTATCAACCTCAAAGAAATGAGGAATGAAGTCTGAAATTGCACCGCTCCTTTCCCCTCCTAATGAAAGAGAGAGCAGCCGGTTGCTCAAGCGTTTGCCTCGCCTGCCGAGAGCATGCTCTGCTCCCGCCTCAGCCAGCCCCCATCTCCTCTCCCTCTGCGTCGAGCACAGACATAGGCGGTCCAGTTGATTTATTTGTAATATATTTTCTTTCCACTAATTTATCCATTTATTAAAGGATATTTTTTCCCTGTGTAGATGCAAAGGAATTGAAATAAAGAGGCAACCTTTGGCCTTGAAAATGTATGGAGGCAAAATAGGCAGTTGGTATCATTGGAAATCACCCTGTAATTACAACCTGAGACACTTGTTATGATTGGGCTTTGGCTTGCAGGAGCTAGCATAACCCCCCAGGCTGAAAGATAAAGGTCTGCTGACGTTAAATGAGGGTTGCAAATTATTGTAATGAATGACTTTTAATAATAACCTTTTGGAGGCGGCTCAGTGTTGTTAGTAATAAGTCCTGATGAGGATTTGCTGCATGGGCCTGAAGGACCGGGGCAGGCACTGTCAGGAAAAGTAAGTGGGAGTGGGGGTATCCTAGGTTTTTCAGAAAATCCCCATATTCTGTGTGTGGCTGCTGTCAGTCCCTTCACCTTTTATAACTTCAAGAAGGTCATAACTTCCCAACTTTATCTCCAGAGATGTGAACAGAGTGACTTTAACAGGTGTGATGTTGTTAGGTCAGGCCTTATTAAGGTATATTTCTGAATCCTGAGGGTGATCCTATCTCATCTCTTCAACAGCCAGGGATAAAGCTGTGATGGTCAGCAGCTGTGACTATTTTTCAGGGCCAAATGTAGGAGCCATATCTCCTTTAAGGGTCTTCTTCAGAAGGGGTGTCTTCCTCTGCTCAACCCCCAAAAGGCTGCAAAGGTAAAATGATAACAGAAACCAGAGAAGACAGTAACAGAGAGCAGTAAAGAGAGAAGAGTATGGAAAGGCAGAAAATAGTCTCTTCTGGGTGTGCTCAGGGCCACTTTTAATTATTTGGCACTTGGCTTAATTTTAAATATACCCAAGGCAGTCCACTGGATGCCTTCCTCTGCAACATGAGCGCAGTGTTTGTGGCTGCAGTAATGGGGGAAGGAAAAGTATAGCCCAGACTGAAGTAGTGGATGGAAAAACCCTCAGACATCCTCGCTTCACTGATTAGTATCTTGAGTCATTGCCTTTGAGGGAGGTGAGAGTTTCCTCAGTACAGCGCAGTTAGACGAGCTCCTTTAATGAGGTTAGATACCAGAGGCATTGCACAGTACCATGGAGTTCCCTGGGGAAAAAAAAAAAAAAAAAAGAAAAGATATCTTTTCCCTGCTGAGATTTGAGGTCTAGCTGGGGATCATCAGTGTTAAGACAGTAGACTTTGAGAGCTACTAAAGCTACCCTACCTATGGCAGCTGGAAGTGGTGGCTAGTGATGGGAAGAGCTGCGACACCGTGTCGCTGCTCTGCTCCCCAGCAGATCTGCCTCTAGACCCTTTCCAGCCCCTCGGGCTCAGGGTCTGTCACTGCAGAGAGGTCCCTGTCCTGCCTGTCGGAGGCTGTCCCCCACCAGCTGCCAGGTGGCCAGCGGCGGTGGCACGGCAGCAGACCCTCTGCGACGGTCGGCCGAGGCACAGGCGGTAACGCTAATGCAATGTGAAACCTCCCCCAGACAGCAAGGCAGGCGGGCGGAGGGGAATGAGGACACAGGCAAACAAGAAAGGGAAAGAAATCGGGCTGTCTCTTTATCTCCTTTCAACAGATATTTGTTACACAATGTGTGTGTTTCTGCTGCTTTATATAGCATGCACTGAGTTTTCCTGCCTCCTGCGTGCATTGGTCGGGACATGGCATTGAGGTGAAGCATGCATCTGCTGTGCTTCAGGAGTTAAAGCTGATGAAGGAAAGGGGAAGGTCTACCCTACGTGAACCTCATGACTGCTGATCTCTGTCCTGTGGCTAATGTAAAAACACCCAAATCTGGATGTTCCGGTTTGGAAGCAGCTTGTGCCCGGGTTGGGTCTCAGGGGGCTTTGTGATTTCGACACCAGAGACGTGGCAGGTTGCTCTGAATAACACAATCAGAGCTAAGAAAGCAAAGCTGTCACCTTTGCAGTTAAACCTGCTGAGCACCTTCAGCTACCAACTGGGCAAACAGGTTGTCGCTAACTTCACGTGGCCAATGTGGAGGGCTGACCTCTAATTTAAAATGTCATTTGTCAGGCTGCTTCACTGGAAATCTGTTATCTTTTTAAAATATTCACCAAAAGCAAGGGCGAAGAAATAAATCAGAGAACTCACTTTGCATGCAGTGACCTGGCAGTACTGAGGTTGGGTTTTGCTTTTCCATTTTTTTCTTTAATTCTGTCCCAAGAATTTATAGCTCTCAATAATTTTTTCTGATAGTTTGGAGTGAGTTTAGGAGCTTGAAAGTCTCTTCATTACCACCTTTTCCTTCTTGACAGTGCCAGACTGGTTTTTGCACAAAAGACATATTAATAGACTGAGAGTGTTGTAGCGATAATAAAATCAAAACGAGTTGCAGCTAGCACCCTGCTGCAAGGGAGCAGTGAATCCAGTCACCAAATCTGTCTAACCCAAACCAAAGGGGCTCTCAGAAGCCCTGCTCCTGCTCCTGCCTATGACCGAGCTCGAACAAGCAGCAGATGTCCTGGTGGTAACAGGTCCGGGCAAAGCTGCAAAGTGTCTTAGCCAAAGGGCCCTAGCCAAAAAGCTGAGATCCAAATTTAGGTTTGGACCTTTTGGGAGCACAGGGTGAAGTGTTTGGCTTCAGGGTTCTTGGTAGCTCTAAAACTCAGGTGAAGTTCAAAGCTACAATAAAGTTTTTGACAAGGCGAAGGGAAGTTGGTCCTAGGATAGCAAGCATGGAGGCACCTCAACTTCCACTGAAAACACCCCTAAGCTGTTTTAGCTTTTCTTTCATGATGTGAACATTTCTCTGGTCCTTTTAATACATTTATCACCCCTACTACCTTTCAAGATAATAGCTATGAATGCCTCCTTTGTTATAAGAGGCACACTGCCCTGCGTGTGTGGGAGGTGGGTGTTACGATAGGCATCATATGGCAGTATTCTGGTATTTTAATAAATGAGCTTCTGCTGGAGGTGACATTACTTGAGTGTAAAACCAGGCATATCTGTCTCCTTAGTAAGATACAGGGTATTTTGTGGGGGTGTGAAGTAATTTTCTTTGAATAATTGAATTAAGTAATTACGAGTTATATAAATGTATAAGGCTCCAATTGCCCATAGTATCTGTGTACCATTCACAGAACTCAATGCAATATTTTCTTCTGATTACATGAACACTCTATTCTGAATATGCCAAACAACCTTGCTTTCTCCTTTTTTATAGTTCCCTGAGAACTACTTCTGTAACACCCATGAGATGTGAAGAACAACCAGAGACCTCCTACAGGGAACAATCTGCCACCAGAAGAGCTGTGCACTTAACTGAAGTTTTTGGCTCAGATGCCAACTCATGCACTCATTCTAACACAAAAAACACTTTAAAAAAAATTTTAAAAAATTGGTTTCTTGGTGAAGCAAAATCTCAGAACATCTAAAGTGTTCAAAATATTTTGATTTGGGTCCTTGCAGACCAAAGAAATAAATGCTAGATTCACAAAAGCTGCTGTGGGAGTATGTATTACCCAGTAGCCTGGAGCACGCATCAAACCTTAGGAGAACTAGTTCAGTTTCCATCTCTGAAGAAATCTCAGAGCATGTGCCGCACAGGACAATGTTTTTACTAACCGCCTGCAAGCTGGTTGCGACTATGCAAGGCTCGGAGCATTGTTCCTTGGTGTCTCCTGATGAGACATCCACTCCGTGTGCAGCATTTTACATTCACTGCAACATGCTCTAGAAACCAAACATCCACTTCCCAGACGTGTGAATCATTTTCACATTTGTCTTCTGCTTCAGCGCCTGTTAAAAGCATTTTATTCCAAGTAGACTGGCTTCAAATGGAGTATCTAAGGAGACCCTTAGCTAAGTTTAGAGTAGCCAGAAAGGGATTTGTAGGACATTCGTCTGCAAGGTGGAAGAGCTAGATTCAGATCTGCCTAAAGGATACACCAGAGCTTTGAGAGGGCACCCTGCACTCCCCAGCACAGCGTCTGAGGCTCTAGGCACCCGTGCGCCTCAGGCAGCTCCTTGCAAGCCCTCCTCTCCTAGGTGCTGAGTGAGAGCAAGAGTGCGAACGATGGCCAGGTAGCTGGGGCACTCACCTGGGAAGTGCAGGGACACACTGGTGTGTGCAGGACTTAAGCATGGCATTCCTGTACTATCCAAGGTTTCAATCACCAGCACAACCATGGGGTGTAAATTTGGCAACACAGAGCATCTGGACATAACAGTCCATGGTGACGGACACGTGTTTGAGGTGGGAGCTGGGGTGCCACTACACCTTTTTCATTCCTGCTGTTTCTTCCAAAGGCTACAGGATCATATCTGGATTAAGCAAAGCTGGCTGCTTTTGTTTGAGGGCTCTTCAGATGAACTCTGGGAAACCAGACAAGAACAGTGTTCCCATTTACTGAGAAACATGAAAAATTACCTGGCATTAGCACACTGATGATGACTCTTCCTGTCTTCTGCTCCTCAGATGTGTGGAACAAGGGCAGTAAGCTTGAAATATGTTTACAATACCGAGCTATATATCAATCAATATTTACTTCTCTGACTGTAGAAATAGTAAAGATTTAGCTTTAACTACTCCATTTGGTTTCATCCTCAAGTTCTCATTTCGACATTCTTTTCATTTTGCTGTTCTTTGTCTAAAAGCAATGAATTTTTCCAAGATCCTCTGGAAATTTCCACAATGTCGAGTTTTGCTTTGGGCTTCAGTGATCCCACTTGTGGCAACGTTTAGATTTTTATTTCAGTTGCACCTCTGAGTCACAGAACTGCATTTCTTCCTTCTTTTCTTCCCCTTTTCTTTTTTTTTAGAATATCAGAAAAATGTTTCAATTCCCTCCCCCTAAAAATGCTTTGGCAATCTTAAGAACTGGAGTCTTAAAAATTAATGGAGCTGTTTCAGTGTCTCTACTAGGAAGCTCATATTCATCACTTTTGTTTATGATTTTGAAGTAAGAAGGTTCTGATTTGCAATGCTGTTTGCTTGTGGCTTTGTCTTTTGGCAAGATATTTTAAAATCATAATGTCCCTGGTGCTGACTGTCCAAGAACAGTGCAATTTCATCCCTTCAGGTGGCTCTGCTGAAACCAAATGTCACTCGGCTGCCTTATAAAGTCAGTGAAATGTGGAATAAACCAGTCAGTAGCCTGGGGAAGTACCCCTTTCTGGGTGGCTTTGTGTTCCTTGGCAATTTTATACGCCTGCATACATTATCCTTGTAAGTGTGATCTGATGTGTAGGTGGTCCCTATTTCTGACACATTACATTTATCTGCATCTCTGGAGCAGCTTAAAAAGTCAAGCCTTTTTTACAGTCAGAGTATTACCATGAATATGATGTATTCTGGGGACTGCGTTCTATATCTCAAGCATTCAGTTAATCAGAGCTGCAACTCCAGCTGGCCGTATTTTGCCAGTGAAATAAAACGGAGCTATATAGGGAGAACACGTGAAGGCGTGCAGTAAATTTTTATGAGCCCGAGGATGGAATGACCACATTGCTCAAGACTCACGAGCAGAGAGCTATGAAGGGCTTAACCAAATAAGTGGCAATTAAAACTTTATAGTGTTTCACATTGTCATGTGTTTGTTTGTGCCCTATGTGTAATTTTTAGCTCTTGTTTACACCAGCACTGGTGAAACTGAGGACAGCATGTATTGCCATATGGTCACCCAAGAGGCATGATTTAATTTTTGTTTGTTCCCAGGTCTTCCTCGGAGTTGCTTGGAGTTTTTTCACCCTGTTTTGAAACACAGGGCGGTATGCGGCCAGGAGGGAGCTGTGTGGTAGCACTGCCTTCTCCCTTTCATGCTGCACAGTGGGCTCCCCTGTGCCAAGTGGTGACAGTGCCGTAGTCTATAGCTCCTCATGGGAACTCTTTTCCTCCAGAAAGTATACTTCTGTAGATACCATGGAAACTGAAATGTACTAGTGGTGCTTACAACTGTGTAACAAGTGATGAAATACAGGCATTTATAATGGCCATAGGGTATATCCACCAGACACCTCCTTGAACCAAAACTAGGGTTAAACATACTCCTGAGCTTTGTGCCTGACTCTATCCTTCCTTGGCTTCAGCCTGCTTCTAGGTGGTTTTTACATTTTCTTTTTCTACTCCCGGTACAGGTGGTCTCTCTGGTTCTCCTTGTACCCTGGCAAAGGCCATGGAGGGTTGGGCCAGGCAGAAGGGAAGGGAGAAGGTGCCAGCTCAGTACAGCAGTGAGGAAGAGGGAAGGAAAAATCACCTCAGTAAGGACAAGAGAGCAGAAAGTAGGGCAAGACAGAGTTAAATAGCTGGGACTGCAGGATCAGATTAAAAAGTACAGTAAACGGTCTTGGGACATCTCTTCTGAACCTCCAGCTGACAAAACCTGAATGACTCAACCCTGTTCACATGATGAGAAAATCTTCCACTTCGAAAAGTGAGGCCCCTGCCATTAATGCTAAACATCTCCCTCCCTGTTTCTGGCCTTAACACGTTCACCAGTGTAACCCTGGAGTCCTGCAAGATGTTACCTCAGAGATAAGCCTGTCCCCAGGGAATCATAGAAAACAGGGATGGAAAGCACCTCAAGAGATAATCTAAGCCCTGTTGTTCCCCCAGGCAGAGGAAGGCAGATTGCTTACATGGGCTGGGGGGGGTGGGGGGGGTGGGGTGTGTGCATGGGCAGGGTTCATTTGCTGGAAAGCTGTTAAGTAGCATGTCAGGAGGACGGTGAGGTAATGGGAATGGTGTTGCATACATATAGTATTGGAAACTGCCAGGTAGAAACGAGGTGCTTTGCGGTGACAGTGGAGAGGTAATAATACAAGGTAATGACTATGCTCTAAGTTTTCACATCCAAATGATTTTGCATCCATCCTGATTTGACTGAGATGACCTTCATTACACACCTGTATCCTCAGTGGGGTAGGGGTAAGGACTAGGAGGGCTGCAGCAGGGCAGTAGCAGTGCATATGTTGTGCTGTTAGTGCAATCGCAGTATTGAGCAATGCTGCCCTTCCCAATGACAGCACTGATGGATCCAGCCTGGTTGCTTTATAGGGTCAATAATTTGCAGTAATCAGCTTAGTAGTTGAGCAAGGTAAGAAGCAAATTGACCTCTTCAAGAACTCTGCCTATTTCAGATATCTAAAGTGTTGTGATTCTGCGGAGTTGGAAGTATTTTCAGACACAGGCTTCCAAGTTCCTGCTCTGTGAATTGTAAAAGTTCAAAGATGTCAGGGCTGTTTCTTGGCATATATGAATGTAGAGTAATGGGGAAACAAGAAGGACTAATGGGAAACCTGAGACTTAACTGGGTAAGGTACAGAGTTAGAGCGTGTAATATCTGGCTGCTGAAAGTCAATGTTGGAAAGTCAAGAGGGAAAGTCACCAAGGACATTGAAGAGCTCACCACTCAGTTGGAATGGAAAAGTCACAGGGGAACCCCTCAAAGAAGAGTTTCAGCATTTATCCCAATAAATTCAGCCAGGTGATTAAATTAAAAAATAAATATTTCTGCAGAATACAAGCAAAAGAAATTTTAAGACACAGAGCAGCAGTATCGTTTGCCATCGGACGGTGGTGGGGGTGGCGAAACTTAGTCCTTCCATGCCACCTAGTGTAGGAAGCTAAGCAGCTCTCCTGGTAGCAAAACTGGGACCTGAGCATCCTGCGAGACTGGACTCTGCAAGCAAGGGTGATTAAGCAGGAAATTAAGTGGAGGTCTGAAGCCTGCCACTGTATGAACCAGCTCACCAGTGCAGATAAAAAACTTCCTCCAGCACTATGGCAGTAGGTGACATTTGTTGCTGGCTGTGTTTGCAATGTGGCACACTGAGAGGTTTTTAAAGAGAATTGTGTGGCCTATGTTTTTATATATTTTAACTGAAAAAGAATAATGTTACCTAACCTGCAGCTGTCAACACACTGGAAAAAAAAGATAGCATGGGATGTTTGCATTATGACACTTAGTAACATGGTTTGAAAATCTTCATTTCTGGGAACTAAAACTGGTTTGTGGGTATAATGTTTGGATGGTTGGTTGTTTCTTTTGACAGGATAGGAGAAATTTCTGTTTTGTGGCTGATTTGTGTGAGGAGAAAAAATAAGCTATGGTTCCATTAGTAGTTGCTCCAAAACATAACCAATGGATAAAAAGGCCCCAAAGTTGTGGCGTGCTTTCTAATTGCTAAACATACATCTGCTTCAGCTGAGTGGTTATGAATAATTTTCTCTAGGGACAGTTAGTGCTGTAACTAGCTAAATCAAGGACTCTTGACCTTACTTTGAAACTTTTGGTGCTAGTTTCTCTTTGATACAGAAGAACAGGTTAGGTGGGAGAGAATTCTGATAGCCCTTTGTACTCCCGGAAAATCTATACCATGTCATTGGACTCATTCAAAACTGCTTCTTAACATATTGCAATGTCTGTCCAGGATGTTACCAGTCCCAGAATAACCAGATAGCTATATATATTTCACCCAGAACACCCATGGACAAGGGCACCCGCACCCTGTCAGAGTGTCCTATGCATAAGCTGTGAACTGTGTTTATAAGCAACTTTTGAGAGTCATAATTGCTAGCCTTGATATATAAAGAATAAATGATCTCAGCAAAATAATAAAAGAAAGACAGTTACCCCAGATACTATGCTGGAGAGCCTGCATCAAACGTAGGAAGAGGTAATTCATGTTTCGTTTCTGACTTAAAAAATATGGGGTTTTTTTCCCCTCTGCTTTCTAAGTTTTCTTCTACCACTTTGTTTAGTCCCTCTAAAAATCTGCTGTTTGAGTTGTCCCGCTGCTGGCCTGCTGGGGCTGATAAACAGTATTGCCTCCAAACAGAAACACTCCATGCTTGTGCCAGGCTTAAAAGCAGATCTGTGCTCTTCCTCCTCCCTGCCTGCTGATAGATGCCCTCACCTGTGCACAGGCTTCTGTGCTCCCACATGCCCTTATCGTGGTGCAAGTAAGGTTTTATGTGGTGTGTAAACAAGGAAATCCCTGGAAGCAAAAGCGCACTTCAAAAGTTTGGCTTGCGTGATGGCAAAACGATGACATGTAACTACAGCACTAATAAAGGCCGTATGTCTGCATTGTGTGTTGAGAAATGGGTGAAGCATAGCACAGGGGAGGAAGAGATGGAATGTCATCATATGCTTTCCATTTGCATCCACATAAAAAAAAAAGATAGTGTTTCTACTCTTTCCAAGGCAATGTGATGTATGTGTCTGGTTCCATTATTAAAAAGAGATTAAAATGATTTAAAATATGTTTCAGTATTAAAAAAAAAAAAAAAGAAGTGGATGTTGGCCATTTTGAGTCATCAGCCAAACTCTTGGCCTTCCTGTTTTTTCCTTCTCTTGGAACTCCCACGTATCTCTAGTTAACAGAACTCCCAAAGATGACTGATGTTTAAATATTTAAACTCCTTCTTTTTTGACATTTTTCTAGTCTAATTATTGATCCCACAATGTTTAGTATCCAGGAAGCAATCCTAAGTTCCTGAAATGAAAACCACCTTCCAAAAGCCAGGCTTTTAAAAGATGAGTCATTGGCTGGCACTTGAGCATTTTTTGGCACTTAGCTTAAAAGTAAGAGGTTTTTGAGGAGAATTTCTGCGTGTGAGAAAGTGAAAAAAAAAAAAAAAATTAAAAACTGCTTGGCATGCAGCCTGTCAACTTTCAGAGAAGAGTGTAATAAAATCATGGTGTCTTGGGTGAAAGTAGGGGCACTCTTATATTTGGTGTTTAACTCCTTTCTGAACAGTCTGTAATTTCTCAAAGTCCATCCTGTATTTCTGTAAGGCCAGAAAGGCATGACTGGAACAAGATAGCCCAAAGGGCTGTATTGCTCCCTCTTTGGGAATGTGTCTTTTCCTTGCTGGAGCTGTCAGGGTCTGCCAGGGTTTTGGTTTGCTTGGGGGGTTGTGCAGGCCAGGGTCTCTGCTTCCTCACCAGCTCCTGTCCCTGTTCCTCACTCCTGCAGGATTGTTGTCCCTGAAGCAAATGCCAGAGTGCTGGAAGATATTTCGTAACTGATTCACTTAGGACTTGCCCTGCCTTTTTGTCCCCTTAGGCAAGACCTGGAGCAAGGAAAGAGAGGGTAGGCATCTGACCGTGTCAGCTGAAGTGCTCTTAACATCTGTCTGGAGATTAAAATCTTTTCCTTATTGTTTTTATCATGTTCCTCCTGAAAACTCTAGTCCAGTTTCAGAAAGCTCTGCTTGTTCAGGTCAGCAAAGATTAGCATAAAATAGAGGGGGAACAGAAAAGGCAGGAGTTGGCATACGTACCTCCCTGTACTGAACAATCCCAGCAGAAATGAGTGTGCTACTGGAGTGGTGCATGGTATCTATTAACCCTTGGAGAGGAAAGACCTATTGGTCACATGCATATGGTACCCACAGCAGAGAGGGCAGTGCTGTAAATTCCTGGGTCTCTTGCCAGCCCCATAACACACTTGCATGCTCCATAGTGCCTGCCAAGAGAAGGCTCATGCTGCATGACTTTGATTGCCACTTCATTACGCAGGAGTAAATGGGGAGTAATTCCAGTGAATAAAGAGAATCAAGGCTGACAATCCACGTGTTTTTTAACATTCTTACACTTTTCATTATGTTACCCTAAACTTGCAACTTCCCATCTTCCGCTCATCATGTGTGTCCCTCCATAGTAGCCTGCAGTGGCTAAGCATTATTTGGTTTGTTTCATGCTTTATAATTAAATCTATAAAGCTTGTGTCGCAGTGTTTGTGGAAGATGATGATGATCCTCTTACAATTTCCATTCTAGGTATCGCCTTGATAAACTGCAAGCTGATGAAGACTGGGGCTATGCATGTGCTTGGACACTTCGACACATAAAACCACGTACCAGCAGGCAGGTTGGTAGAGTTCCCTTAAATGCAGGCAACATTTTTCGAGCAGAAAGTACAACCAGCTGAACTGGAATGGCCATGGGTTATCAGTAGCATCACCTACTGCTGCATGACTCTCTTGTCAGTATTCCTAGCCTGTCACAGTAACAGCTGGGGTGAAGTTTTCCATGCCAAATGCTGTCCTATGAATCTGAAGGAAAATTTCTATCAAAGTAGTTCAGATATCCCTGCAACACAAGAAATAAAACCTTGTTTGACTATGTTAAAAAAGAATTGCCTCCTTTGGATTGCTTTGGTGCTTTTTTGCTCTGAAACAGCAAGCTGAAATTTGGTAGAAGGCTGGGATGTGCCCTTTCCCAATGCCAAGTTAAATCCCCATGAAAATCAGTGAAGTTACAAGATTTGGGGGGAGAAAAATTCTGTATACCTGCTCATTACAGAGTTGACTAAAAGTCAAGCAAGTGCTTTGAAAACTGCAGCTGTGGCGAGCAGGTCTGAGCCTCTCAGTGCCTGTGGCTGATCACACTGCAGCTGCAGAGAGCAGCCAGGAAAGGTCTCTCCTGCAGTCGAGCAAAGGAGCTGGGCTTTCCTTGCGAAGGCAGCTTCCCACTGCACCGTGCCAAGGAGGGTGGGACACGGAACCCTGAGCATTTGCCCTCTGCCCCTGTATTCCCCTGCTGTGGTCAGCCTGGGCAGTGGGACAGAAGGGAGCCATGTGATTTAAGTTGAGAGGAAAGGAGCAGATAAGGACATGGAGGGTAATGAAATGAGTAGCTGGAGTCAGGGGAAGTGGGAAGCTGACCTCAGGAGGGAGGAATGTCATTGGGGACGTTGGGGTGGGGACACACGAGCTTGGCAAAGAAACTGGGAGGGGAAGCCAGGAAGGGAGGGTGTGGAAAGGCTGAGATTAGTCGGGGACCAGAGACAAAGTCTTATTCTGGGGCTGGGCTTGTCTTGGGTTTGGGAAGAGGACCGGGTCCAGAGAGCTGGTGAGTGGACCATGGCACTGGTCAGGGAAGGGGTCAGGAAACAGAGTGCAGGAGAAAAAAGTTGAAGGACATTGGGATGAAGGGTGTGTGCTGGGATGGAAAAGAGACAGAAGAGTGTGCACCCACCCAAGCATGCTCCAGCCCCCAGAGCTGGAACGGGACCCAAGAGGACTGTGTGCTGACCCCACTGCTGTCCACAAATTCCTTTCAGAACTGTTCTTCAAGACAAGATGCAAGACCATGCCTTCAGTTTCTTTCATGTTTGACAATTTGGCTGAATTGGAGTAGGATAACTCTGTTAGGTAGGGTGAAAATGAAGTTAGGAAGGTGAGCCATGATATATATGCCTGAACAAATCCTTGTGGGTTTTTTCTGCTTTATCATGATGTATTTTTAAGTCAGAATCACATTTTATGGCCAGAGAATTTGTCATCAATTCCTTACTTTGCCATGTAATTAATCCATTAGGTCATAAATTTCAGCAAATACTGGAGTAGACTAATTCTAGAATGTTATCATAAAAAATAGCACATTATGAACAAAATATAAACATGTTATCTTGTTTTATCTTCTGAAATTTTACCATTCTTAAAGAATTTAAAAATTGTAGCAGAGATTTTTCTATTAATGTAATTTCTGGCATGTAAAGCTGGCACAGATGAAAACAGCCGATCAAGACATGCTTCAATATTTCCGTGCATTTCAGGCTGACAAAATGTGGTAGCTCCTGTGATTCTTAAATCCTTTTGTGAGGGGAAGTAAGGAAAGGTCATAAAAGATTGTCTTATCACTGGTGTATTTAGCTGCATATTGTAGTATATGAACTTAGTAGTCAGGTGGAAGCAAATATATCTTCTCATTTTCTAGTTAATTTGTAGAAAGAATAGAGTGTAGGCAGAAGAAAGGTCTGCCACAATTAACATTGCTAGTAAGAAGCTTACATCTATTCACAAAATTAAACCCTTTTTACTACAGAACACTTTTTACACTTTTTCAAGTACTCCTGATGCAGTTTCAGTGCAATCAAAAAACAATCATGGCCAATGAGTTATTTCTCTTCAGTTTTATTTCAGGAATGTAATTAAGTGCAGTTTTTAGATGAGATAAAGATAACACTTTTAAGTCTGATTTGTTGTTAGGTTGGGTTTTGTTTTTTTTTTTTTCCAGCTTGGCATTAGTATAAATTCTGCACTGGAAGCAAGTTTGGCCAATGCTGCTCAGTGTCCCCCTGCTGAGGCTGGATTGATGCATTCACCCTTCCTTGCAGTTATGTGATAAATAAGTGAAAAACATGTCTCTTAAAATAGGACAGAAGAGCACTCTGCCTCTGTCACTTATGGTGAGGCCCTGCACAGTCACCCCTGAGCAGCTCCATTCCCTGCACTGTGGGAAGAGGAGGGTATATCTGTCCCATTCAATGCAGCACTAATCTGTGGTATTTCAGCTGGCTTCAAACCTGGAAGCAATGTTGATGTGTCTGCACTGCGCTAACACAACTGCATTAGTTGGTAAGACTCCAGTGAGACCTTTGGTACTGCACTTTGCTGTATACTTCTACTGATTTACCTGGAAGTTGCTTCAGTATTTGTAACAGTATTTGCCCAGTGCAAAGAAATGGAAAATATGATGTGATCTGTTAATTGAATCTACATTGAAATGCAAGGACATGAGGGGACTCAGCATGGTCTGCACCTGGTAAGAGAGCACAGGATACTGATATGCTTACTCCTTTCTGATAGTCCATTACAGATAGCCTTTGGAATATAGCCTTGATTGTTTTTTCTTTTTTTCCCTTTTTTTAAATACAATGTGATATTGCTAAAAGCTATTTAATGAAAATAAAATCTTTTCCAGAACAGGTACTGCATGAACAGTCCAGCTTTCCTGTCTGCTCTTCACATTTTTACCACATGTATTAGCAGTGCAGTTTTTAAGGTTCTCATCCAAAGTACTTGAGCAGGTGCTTAATTTTAAGCATATGCTTAAATGATTTTCTCTGTTAAACCCTTTTTCTTGGCTTCCACTAAGATTGCTGAAAAGGGTGATAAATGTATGGAAGTTTCTGTGATGTAGAAAGCTGTCTATTAGTAACTCCAGAGAAACCACCAAGTGATTCCACATGGACCACCAAACTGTCTTCAGAGTCTAATGATTTTCATTTGCACTGTCAGTCTGGGGTAGACTCAAGATGAAAAGTTATGTAATATTTTTCCAGCTCCCCAAGCTATTCAATCCTCCCTCCATCATTTGTTTAATACATTCCTCATATGTTGCTCTGGTCTCCTGACACCCAGGCTGTTCCTGGGAACAGCTGAATTCCCATATGGGGGGAAACACATTTCCATATGTTTTAAGTATTTCAAAAGTGTTATTTTATTTAATAGATTTAAAATATTTAAGCCCCCACCCTTCCACCCCCCTTTGGCATGCTTTTAGTGGGTGTCCCGAGAGACTGTAAAGCAGAAACGAGAAAAACTACAATAGTACAGAAAAGCATGCTTTTCATAGGAGTTCAAGGTGACATATAGTCAAGAAATACATGAGAAATAAACTGAACTTAGCCTCCTCTCAGTTTTATTCAGACCTCTTCACCTCTCTGTCTCTTTTCAAAACTACTTTTACTGTTTTAGTTTTAAAAGCTAATAAAATATACAGAACCTGACTCTCCTCTTGCATCAGTTTTAGATTGTTAATGTCAGGGTTATATTACTCCATTAGCTACAGGACTCCATTAAAATGTCGGCACTACATCAAGAAGGAGAACCATGTCCATGTTATCTGAAAAATTCTGTCTTACCTGTATTTTGGGGACTCTTTCAACTTGCAGATTAGAGGTATCTCTTTAACACAGAAGTGTTAGTCCTATGTGAAGCTGATGTGGGAACAAAGACAATGGGCTAAATTCTTTGATTACATGGATAACATGTGAAAAGAAAAGAAGGTAAACTCCTGAAGGCAGTTTGTGTTCCTAGTCATGCCCATCTACCTTGCTGAAGGCTCTGCAACTGCAGAGGACAAAGATACCAGTTACTCTATGAGCTCTAAAAAATAAAATTTGCAGAATGAAATACTGGCACAGATAAAGACAGTGGGAGTTTCCCTCTTGCCTTTCATATGAGAGGATTTTACACAAAATATAGATACTATGGGATGCAATGATCATGTCTCATCTGAAAAGTAATGTTCTTGCCCATTCCAATCAGGTACAATCACTACACACTAGTAACTAGCGGGTCGATCCCTGGTACAGCAGTGTCACTCAGCAGCTGCAGTGCTCCATAACTATGAAACTTCACAGTATAGGAAACAGAAAAATAATCCAAGATGCATAACGGAGAACAAAAGTAACACAGACCATTGAAATAAATGATCTTTTTAATAGGAACAACATGCAATAACATGGTGTTTGCTAACTTATGCTTTTTGGGATTTCTGCTTATCCAGGGAATGCAGTGTGGTGACCCCCAGCGTCTGTAGTTTCCAAAAAGAGTGGAAAACTCCACAAATTAGAGACAACACGACAGAGCCAGAACTCTGCTTTGCATCTTTCCTCCCCTTCTCCTCCTATCTATGTCACCAAGCGTTTTCTATTAACACTTCTCCGTTATCCTACACGGTGCCAGAACCTGACTGAGTCACTGCTAGAGAAGGGCTTGTTGGATGGCAAAGGCAATGAGACAGCGTTACTAACCAGTTTTGAAACAATAGGGAATACTTGAATGTCCAAAAAAGGAAGCACTAAACTTCTGCTGTGTTAGACTGTCACTGGCTTACTGTCAGCTCATTAGGCATCATCCCGAGCAATTATAAAGGAATGTATTTGAAAATACATTTGGGAGTGGTTTGCAAGCATCACAATGTTTACACTCGTTGTGAGATTTCCCCTTCTTTTGTATTGGGTTATTGTGCTAAGAGTGTTTGTAGTTAGCATTGTTGATTACCCCTGGCCAGAAAACAGCAGTTTCTTTTGGTAAGTATTTCTGAGGTTTTGAAATTTGGTTTTGGTCCACATGTGGTGGAATGAAAATGGGAATTTCAGAGTCTTTTAGCAATAACAACCGAGAAGAATCAGGAGAGAGAAAACAGTCAAAAGATGAACCTGGCACTAACCTGGCGTATGGGAAAACAACAGCTGCTCCTGGTAAGGTGATTACCTTATAAATAACACTTCAGGCTATTCTACATTCTTCTGTGATAGGCTATAGGAAACCTTTTTGATTAACAAAACATTCTAGGTTTGGCAGAATAGCAATTCTGGAAATAAGAAATATCACTGAAAATATTTGGATTAGCTTTATTGAGAACCCAAGAGCCAACTTTACCTTAAGAGATTAGACCTGGAGGCATAGAAAGTGAAGAGATCTGCAAATCCTAATCTTGCATTCCCTTTAGAGGAAGCTGCCTCAAAATTACATTGATTTAACAATATACGGTTCCATGAGAAAGTGTTAGTGGCACCTACATTTTACTCTTGGAAACATGAACAATATCCCAAGACTGTGCCTGCAATGGCAAATGTGAGGCTGGTATCTACATAACGTGTCTCATTACCAAATTGGTGTTTTTCCCTCTGAACAGTCATGTGGTTTTAAAAAAAGCCATAGGCTCATCATAGCCAATAGCTATTACAAAAAGTTTCATATGTTGGAGAACAAAAGGGAAGCAAGTCAAATTGAAAAACATACTTTGAGGGTTTGATATCAGATCCTGCTTTTCCTTTTCAGGTGACACTTCCACTACTGTGGCCACACCTAGAATTTATAAATTGCTCCAAAAAGTTGAGAATGTTATAAATCAAAAATTTCAGTTGACATTTGGAATAAAGTACCAAGAAAAGAAATTGAAGCAAGGAACATAAATAAGCTTAAGAGTCACCTAGATTTATTTCTGGACAAAAGATGAGGTGAGTGACATGGTAAAAAACAAGTAAGCATAATAGAAATCTAAGTGAAAGAAGGGTAGACATAGCAAGATAGCTGGCTTTTTTCCTGTTCTTAAACTGTTTTGTGCTTTAATCACAGCCTAGAAACAACTTAGGCCTCACTCAAGATCATAAATGCATTCCCTACATGGCTTAATTCTGTAACACTGAAGTTTTGCACCATATCCTCTAATTGCAAGCAGATGCAGTATCAATACCAGGTCAGCAAGATACCATATATGGAGAAAAACCAATCTATTCAGGAATTTTAAGAAACATTGCAGGTATTGTGATCCAAAAGTGGTCCAAACAGTGAGATTGATCCTGGATCCTTTGCATCCTTTGCACCCTGATCCTGGCCTGAAGCAGTGGGGCTGGTGCTAGGTTGGGTTTGGAAGTTGCTGTGCTAGTGCAGCACTGCGCCATCGGCAGGGGACGGGGGCTGGCTGCCACAAGTACCCTGCTCCGCTTCTGTTGTGGACTCAGTTGGCATCAGTTCAGGGCTCTATATACTGTGCATTATTGTTCTGTGTAGGCTTGAATAGTCCTACGGGACTTTGTCTGCTGGTTTAAAGTAAAGCAAAACTTGGATTGTCAATGCATCCCAGAGGTGCAACTCTTAGTGTCTTCTGGCATTCAGTTCTGGTCCTGGAAGACAGAAATATTTCTGGCCCCTGTTATAGAGAACAATATTAAAAATTGGCTTTGCTGCATACAAGGAGACTTAGATGTTGAAACAGGCTTTTGGAAAAGCCTCTTTGTGCTTGTGTGTAGGTGTAGGGTTTCTAGGGCAGGAAAAGGCCAGAAGGGCAATCCTGTGGCTCTCATTGTCAGGCTTCTTGTGTCTGAGGCACGTAAGAAGGAGGCTGTGGCTGTCACCATGGCTCTGTGGTGTTTGGGACAGACAGGCTGGTGCAGATGGGGATGTGCCTTGCTGACAGAGGTTGCCAAGTCCCCTTTCTTCCTCAAGCTGGCTGCACATCTGGAGAGACCTAACAACAATGTAAAGATACCTTTTCCTTCCTTCTTGGCTTTGAGTGACACTCAGAGAAGTGTATCACATCATCTCTAGTTTAGATCATTTTACAAGCTTATATCATTTATTAATTGTATTTTTTCTCAGAGCTTCAAAGGTCATCATAACTATCAGAGAGTTTTCTGCTGTTATAACCTGTGTGTTGCTACCATCGCAAATCCTTTCTACACACAAGCCCCTTAATTCGAGCAGGGTGGCATTTTTAACTCAAATTAGTGGGCTCACAAGGGAACATTAGCTACAGTTTATTAGCTCAGCTCCCCAGCTGCTAATCCAATCTCTCTACATGGCAAGCCAGTCATTGTGTGTAGTACAGGTGTTATTTCACAGTGTGCTCTCACTCCAGCCAGGCTAGCCCAAAAGGCATTAACTGCAAGGCAAATAGTTTGATTCTGTAATGAAGATATGGTCATGGCAACAGAGGCAACAGAGTCACCAGCAGACAGTTGCAAGTGATAGGCTTAAGATGTTACCTTCTGTGTAAAGGATTCAACCAAAATTATACTTTCACATACAGGAAATGCTCTGGGAATGGTCTTCTCCAAAGGTTTGAGATACTTTGCTTGAATCACTTCTGAATCATCCTTTTATGGCTTTGTACATCTGTATTTAAAAATCTCTTTAACACCACACTAACCTCCCTGTGTTTTTGTTGTCTCCAAAATCCTTGTGCAGTACGCTAGCAGCAGTCCCACTGGGACAGACCCACCTGCCTGCTGGCTCTTCTGCACAACTAGAGAGAAGATGTGGAGTGTCCTTTCTTTAAATGACTAAGGTACAGAAAAGTAAATGAAACTGTTATTAAGTCTTTTATTGCATTAATATATATCCCGGTCACTTATTTTAATGACCAGCATACTGTAATGGGTTTCCCTGGCTTAATAAAAATGTCTCATCAAACCCAAGAGCCTGGATAGATGACTGCAAGCAACTGAGTTACTGCAGGTCTGAGCTTTTAGCTTATATTGTCTGAAGACATATACTTCACCCATTTTGGTCTCTCCCATCTCCCTGTAATGAAGGACAAACAAAACCAATCTGTGTACAGCTATTTTTGATGACAAGTTTGATAGCAAGATGGAAATCTTGCAGTAATGTAACACATTGTGGCATTTGAGTCCTTTTTCTTTAGCACAGATAGATGATGGGAGTGACTATGTGGGTAACAGAGGTTTCACTAGTCCCAGTTCTCAAAGTCTAAGGGCCTGTTTGTGTCACAAAATTCAGATGAGCAAGTTGATCTGTGAATTTTCTAGACTCTAGGTCTCCCTTGTTTGCTCCCTTTGAAAGTCAAGTAAGCAACTTCTAGCTTAATGCTACTAAAGGCCACATTCAGATATCCTAAAATCTACAAGCAGGCTTGCCTGGTGCTTCCTACAGACTGATCCTAGGTAGCTCTCTTTATGGTGCTTGTACAGTTTCTTTGACACATACGTCTGTGGTTCTTGGCCTTTTCCACAGACTGGAGATATGTAATTAGGTGGTATTTAATTCATCCTGGGATGGGTTTGAGAGCAGAGACATTGGGAAGGAGTACAGAGTCTTTATTGCAGTGTAAATTCCCCTTAGTTCACTCTCTTGTATTTAGGTATAATTTTCTGCCCTGAACTTTAAAGGCACAGTCCTGAAAACCTGGGTAAAAATCCCCAGCAGATATCAAAAAGAAAGACTTATTGACTGGTGTCTCTGTGGAAGTTGAAATAATAGGTAACATCGTGGCCTTCCTGACACAGTTTAAGATTTGGCTGAGATTTGTCCTGGTTTCAGCTGGGACAGAGTTAATTTTCTTCCTAGTAGCTGACATAGTGCTGTGTTTTGGATTTAGTATAATAATGTTGATAACACACTGATGTTTTAGTTGTTGCTAAGTACTGCTTATGCTAGTCAAGGACTTTTCAGCTTCCCATGCTCTGCCAGGTGCACAAGAAACTGGGAGGGGGCACAGCCAGAATAGTTGATCCAAACTGACCAAAGGGCTATTCCATACCATATGACATCATGCTCAGTATATAAACTGGGGGGAGTTGGCTGGGGAACAACGATCACTGCTTGGGAACTGTCTGAGTATCAGTCGATGGGTGGTGAGCAATTGCATTGTGCATCACTTGCTTTGTCTATTATTATTACTATTATTATTATATTGTTATTATTATCATTACTATTTTACTTTATTTCAATTATTAAACTGTTCTTATCTCAACCCAGGAGTTTTTCTCACTCCTATTCTTCTGATTCTCTCTCCCATCCCACAGGGGCAGGGGGAGTGAGTGAGAGGCTGCGTGGTGCTTAATTGCTGGCTGGGGTTAAACCACAACAGATTGCAGGACCAGGATTTCACCTGTCCTCTACAAGTGGCTTGTGGTCAATATAAGGGCTCTCAACTCAAGTTCTGTTCTGGAGAAATGAGCACTATAATGGTTTATGTGTGGAAAACCAAAGGGGTTGATTGTCATAACCTAATGAGTTCCCCATATTTTTCATCATAAAGTTTTTTCCTGGGTACATGCTTTAACTAAACACCATAAAAATAGTTGGAATGGAGTATGGTTTCAATATAGATAGGTATGCAAAGATTAAGTAAAACTAGTTTTTCATCAGAGTATGCAAGGCGAGGCAGAGAAGGGAATTGCTGGGTCAGAGGGCCATCAGCTGACTAGCAAGATGTGAGCTGTTAAGCTGCACAAGTCTTGTATCCACCTACTGGGGAATTTGTATTGTCTCCCTGGAGGAAAATTAATCACAATTTTGTGCTTAAATATAAAGGTTTGATGAACAATGTGTTGGACAGTGTTTTACAGACATAAGAGGATCTACAAGGAGTCTGCAAAGATGTTTCACCTTATATACACTTGCACTAGCACCAATCCTGTGCATCAGCACCCTCAGCCAGGCCCTGGGTCCATCGCCTAGCCTAGCTCTGCTGCCCAAAGGTGGCTTCTCAGCACTCACATTACAGGACTGCTACAAGACAATGCTGTGACTGTTTCTTATGGCAGCACCAAGGGAAGCCTCACTCCCCTACATGAAGTCATTCTGTCTCTGGCATTCCTACTTCCAGCCAGTTTAACCTGTTCTGCAGTTGGGCCTTCTTGCCCTCCATGCCAGATCATACCTTGGTCACAATTTACCACTGCTGAGCCATTACAGTTTGAATTTCCCCTTCACCTGTTTTTAATAAGACCATCGAACCCCAGCCCAAGAAACCTGACAGAGGATATTTACATATAACTGTTGTTAGAGGAATTTTCTTTCCAAGTCTATCGACAGGTGATTCATATCCTGAAGCATGAGAGAATGTCAGCTCACATTTTTACATGCAAGTTGTATGTGAAAAAGGAATAAAAGGGAAGAAGTACATGAACACTAGAGAGTTCCAAAGTAATTAATTTTCCCTCTTAGTAATTATTGAGAAATACAGGATATGTTATTTTCCTTTGGTCCACATCTTGCCATCAGATTCCTGAATATCTGAGCATATCTCATTGAAGATGAGCTATATTCAGAGTGCTGCTCAGACTGGGTTAAAAGACCCTCAAGATGAGTACCTACGAGCTGATTCAAGGAATACAATCTCAGCCAGCTTTTCAGAAATGCCAAGATGTTTAACAGATGTATCGTCTTTCAGAGTTAAGCTCTTCTGAGCTACAGTCTAATGCTGATGTATCAGAGGTTGATAGCTGGTTTCTGTCACTGCGAACCTCTGGCTCAGATACATTTCACTGGAAAAAGTCAGTTATGGGCACTAGAAAATTGAGCCCTTGGTCACTGGTTACTCCACCTGCTTGGCAAAAGGATCACCTCCATGCTCACTGAAAAGTATATGCCAGAGTTCCTTTTCAGAGGCATTTGGATGCTAAGTGGGGTTTTCTAAAAGATCTTTTGATCTGTAAATGCCTAAAAGTAGCTTAAAAGTCTGGTCCCTTGTGACTAAATAATTACATTAGAGAATATAAATTTGGTGTTTGAATGACCCGAGCTAGATATTTTAAACACATACTTCCCCTCTAGATGAGTTTTCCATGTTGAACTTTATTTCAGATAATTGCAGGTGTAGACAGAAATGTTGGAGTTGTTCCTCAGAAGAAGGAAAAGATGCTGAGTATGGAAAAGCGTTTCAGACTGTAAGGGCCTGACTATAGGATTTCAAAGGTCTTTGGAGTAAGTGCTAGATCAGGGGTTTTATTTATCTGGGTTGATTTTAAAAGGCCTGTGAATCTTCATGCAAGAGGATTCTGTAACAAACCATTTTAAACAGAGAAGATTTTTGTTGAATTAATCGCTACTTTTGACTTCATTTTCCAGATACTGCAGCCATGCTACATAACTGGAAGCAATTACTAGAAAGGTACAGAAGCTAAATCTGGCAAGTTTTCTGTACATATGTCAGAACTGTTCTTACGTTAATCGTCTGAATAGAGAGTGGGAGTTCTGTGTCTTTTGGAAGCGTTGGGTTTTTTCCCCCGAAGTGGAAAGCAAGGTCAGAAAAGAGCAACTGCCTCTTCTTGCCTTGTACTCTTTTCCTGCACTGATTTGGGAATTTGAATACTGTTCCTTGGCTGCTCTTGTAAATCTGTCCTAAAGTATGGCATTCGCATATGAGTTTTTGCCCAATGAATCATTTCACTAGCTCTCCTCAAAATCCTGAACTAGCTTTGAGTGAGAAAAGCTTGAAAGTGTTTCCACTGGTGGGGGAAAGGGGGTGAAGAAGGGGTGGAAATGTGCTTTATGTGCCTGTTCAAAAATGTTAAAGCCGGTCATTGGGGTAGTAAGTTCAGCTAAGCTCCTTCCCAAAATCTGCTGGATATCAGATAGCAGGACTTAGTCGTTATTCTAGTAAAGCTTAGCAGTGGTGGTCTTCAGCTGTTTGAATTCAACATAAATACCATTTTCTGCTTTAAGATTTATCTCTGTGTCCCTGTGAAGCTGATTTAGGGCGGTAAGAACCGAAGACATATAGGAACTGCTGATCTGGACTTATCAAGGTATGCATGATCTCTTGTATCTAAAATGAACTATCCTGAGCAAGTTACCTGTTTTCCATTGAGTGCTTCATGCTGTCACAATATGAAACAAATGCTTACAATAAGTAGTAACTGGTTGCTGACAAATAGCATTGAAAACAAAAGGTTTCCTTTCTGCATGAAACATTTTGAAATTTTAAGTGATCCTTTTACTAGTAAGTGTAACAAAATGCTTGGGAAAGAAAAACGGCTGATATGACTTGTGAGGGTCTGACTGAGACTTGTTCTGCAGACAAGCTTTGACCTTGGAAAGAGGCAGAATGCCTTCCTCTTTGCTGGCTACTCACAACCACAGAGACTGTGAAAGTGCGTTTTCTCCCAGGCCCATCTGCAACTTCACAGGGAGGCCGCGTAAAGCCACCGTCCAAGCTCTGATGCTTGCGTGGGCTTTGGGAGCAGTGTGCTCCCACAGCAAGCCTCAGGGTGTAGTAGGTCTCCACCCTTGCAGATCCTGCAGTTTCAAGGTCTCCTCCACACCTTCTCGTCCTTTCTGCCCTTAATGAAGTGATGGAGAGGATGCTTCTATGGAAGGACCTGGGCTCCTGGTAAAGCAGAGTTAGGACATCCCTATTCTCTGCTCCACCATCCGTAGCAGAAGAACTGCTCCAGTTTCACTGCTAGTGGTGCCCCCTTGGTCCCCAAATTTGCCTATAAAACTCACTCCTCCGCACTGGTGCAGTTCTGATTCCATGTGTAAAAGTGCTTTTTTTAAGCATTTCTCCAGTTGACGAAGACCAATTGCTCCATAGTGTCTTTGTTTCTGCTCCCTACACAGATCTCCTGTAGATATAACATATGCTCATAAAACCTGCTGGAAGTGGGACACGTAAACAGCAGTCACTCAGCAGTGGCTGCTCATGCCAGCTTTGGTGGAACAGAGTGTGAGAATTAAATTTATATTCTCCTGCTTTCCTACAGAAAATAACTCTTTGCTCTTGGCACCGGTTCCTCAGCTTGTGTAAAAAGTCAGAGAAGCCACACGAGTTTGCACTAGCTGAAGGTCTTTATCTACCTCTGAATCTCTGAAAATCTCTCCTGCCTGGGGAGAAGAAGATGGGGCGGGGGGGAAGAGAGGGCACTTGGCTATACCGAGTGAGAGCCTGTTCTGGGCTGGTGAGCGGTTACGTTACTTTTCCTACCACAGGTGTTAATCTTGGCATTGGCGAGAGCTAGCAGAACAGAATGAGTCCTAGGCTCCTGTGATGCAATGACGTTTCTTTAAATGGTCTGTTTACTTAGGTTGACAAATGACAAACTGGCAAAGCTGGAAACAGGTTTTCCGTTGATCTACAAAACAGCTACAGCAAGGAAAGAGGAAGAGCAGATGTCTCCACTAATCCCCTTTCCCCAGTTCCCTCCAGCCAGCCATTCAGCTCTGAAAGGTCTCTCCTGGGTCATTAAACTGGCTGTTGAGCTGACAATGCCTCTCTTGCCACAATTGCATAGGCTGTGTCCACAATAATAAATTGAGCTGATTTTACAGCTTTCTCAAAAGCCACCGAGAACTTGCCACTTGGTCCATTACTACTTTACCTGGCTTGGATTAGACACTCCAATTTTTTAATGGAAATATTTATTCTCCGTCCTCCTCTTTCCTTAGTGAAAGAAATAGCATGGAAATGTCTTATCGTAGCACAGACACATCAGCTTGTTTCTCTGGTCCAGTTACTCCTAGCACAGGTACAAGAAATATTTTCCTCACCATCCTGAACATACCTGCAAACAAACAGAAAAGGCAAAAAGTAACTTTCTTTTGGGAACATGGATACTTTAGGAATTGCACAATATGTAATTTGGATCACTTTGTTGTGCAAACTGGCCCTGTGTAGGAGAACACTGCTTTGAATCAGCTTCACAGAGACTCTCTGTGAAAAGAAAGAAAATGAGCTCATTTACATGTTTGTCACTTTTGGGCAGTTTTCTGGCAATTTTCAGAAGTACTGAGGTGAATAGCACACTTTTAATGTAAGCATGTTATTTCTAACTGCTGAGATTGAAAACACTTAACATCAAGGACCAGGGATTCATTATATTTGTGTATTGCATACAACATGTTAGGGTGCTGAAGAATAGAGACCTTTGAATTCCAGCATGTTTATTATTATTATTTTATTTTTGAGTATTGCAATACAAGCATGCACCTAAGGCTGTGTAAAGTCAGTTATATTCACAGAGCTTTAGCTTTTAGATTACGTTAGAGTTCTTGCATCCTGATCTGTCCTTTCACACAGCCTGATGTAAAAATTGCTGAAGTCTATGGTTTTGGGTTAGGCTCACAGATATTAGGTGTGCCATCTGGACTCATCTAGTGGCTACTTTTAAGTTCCTGCAATACTTCTTAAGACATGAAAGAAAATTAAATTTCTAATGGAAACATGAAATCCCTTTGTATATTCTAACTATAAAGAAACAGGGAAAATACATTAAGTACTTTTTAAACCAACAGTTGTTAATTAACAACAATAATAATAGATTTTAGCTCTGCTTGAGGTAGTATTTGTTTCAGTCAACCAGCCGAGCTGTACCAATACAGGTCAGAAACATCAAAATGAAGATGACTTCAGACCTGCAAACTGTAAGTACTTTAAAGCAAGGGGTTTTCATTCCTTTACCTTCAACAAAACACACTCTTTTCATCTATTCTTCCTCTTCAGCTAGTTCAGTTAATGTGTAGAATATAAAGAAATTCTAAATTTTATTTCTTTTTCAAGGTTTCCTGAAGACTTGTTATGTCTTCCGTAAAGTTTTCACTCTTAGTGACAGAGGAGAGCAAAGATGTCATGCAGATTGGTTTGGTTTTTTTTTTTTTTTTCCTTTTTCTTGGAAGTATTGGTAGAAAAGGACAATGTGATAGTTTATATTTGGGTTGACCAAATTCTTTGCCTTCTGTCATAATGAGTTCGCTGACACCAGGACTAAGGTGAGGGCTTTATAGTCGAAAGTGTCATTGGTAATGTGAATATAATTGTCAGTTCTGTAGCAACCATCATGTATCCATAAACTGCACAGCTTTGTGGATTCAGTGTAGCTGAGATTTTCTTGATTTACTTCTTCCTTCCTGTCTTTGGGCTCCTCATTCACTCTGCAAGCTATTCTTGTTTGCAGAGGCACAAATTATTCTCCCTCACCAGCACTGAAGGTACCTCACTGTCACATCCTTTCAGAGATGGTTCTGTAGACCCTTACTATGACCCTGGATGTTATCTAGCATATCTGTGACTCTTTCAGCAAATAAGCAAATTAAAAGGTTTAATCAGTGCAAGGAAGATTTCTTCATCTCTTTGATCAGCTTTCTATGAACAGAATGAGTTTTTTTTTTCTGCATTAGAAAATGCAAAGTCCAGTCTCAGAAAAAGCTACCCAGGCTATTCTGCCCATTAAAACAAGAGTGGATTAATCTTGGAGAGGACTCAACAATTGTTTGACTGTCCTGTATTGGATGATGGGGGATGGATTACAGGGAAGTGGGTGTCAGGATCATGTGATTTTCATGTGCCCTTACAGTTCAATGGCAACTCTATCTGCTTATCTGGGGGCAAAACAGGAACCAAAGAATTTTAAATTAATAATTGCCCAACATGTCATAAAATGGAAGCAACATGGATTGTTCACAAATAAATCATCCTGCAGAATTTAAACATAGATGGCAAAGTCCAGTTCAGCAGCCAGGAACCCCTCTCCATAGTACAACTGAATACAGAAAGTACTGAAAATATTCTGTATACAGAGAGATGATCTTTTATCTGAAGGCAAAATTATACCATCAAGTATTTAGCATACACTTCTGTGGGAATCAAAAAAGTGTGCTCCCCAGAAAATGGATGGCAAACTGTATTTCATGGGGAAATGTTCCAGGGACTGGGCTAGCATAAAAACAGGCTTCTCCCCAGGCTTGATGGAGAAATTTGTATGGTGCTTTCTGCCCCTTCCCCCGACTTCCACCCACCCTGCACCTGTAGCCTTTGCCAAAGAATGCAAGTTTCTCTTCTTTAGCTGATTCACTCTATGATCTGAAAACATTCTTCCAGCCTGGAGCAGATGTGGAAACTTAGAACAGCAGCTGTGGGATTTTGTGCTTCAAAAGGAATTGGCATTGGTGCAACGAGCATGTTTGATACTGGCTTGACCCTTGTAAATCACATAGCCTTTTTATCTAAATGAAACCATATGATCCCTGGGAGCTGGGAAGTGAACACCTTGAAGGTGGTTTTCTGTTCAGCATGATATAGGAAAATACGGGAGAACTGAAATGAGAGAGAACCAAAATGTAGAGTGACAAGGGGCAGACCCATTCATTCCCAGTGTCAGATGAACAAACTTACATTCAATGGGTTGATCTGCCTTGCTAAAATATATCTTATTCTCAAAAGGTCTAAAACTCTGTGACTCACCTGGATATGAGTGTCTATTACAACACTACTGTCAGTTCTGGTCTGCATGTTCTCCAGAAACTTGTGCTGCTTTTACCTTACTATGTGAATTCTTTTAATGGTACCTATGCTTGGGTAGTCGTTTCTCTTGCCTGGGAAAATATCTCAGCCAATGCTACATGTACAATCTTTGGTTTAACAGCTGAATTACAATACTGTCTCTCCCTCCATTTAGAACTCTGAAGTACGCATCTGGGTATTTATCTAGCAGCCTGCTAGCTCATACCACAACTCCTTAGAAACAAAAACACCACACAAAATCTATTTTTCAACAAGTAAGTAGAAATATAACAAGCTGCCCTCAATCACACTTCAGGATGACATGGAAGGGAACATAGCCCCCTCTCAGGAGAGAGCAGAGCCCACCTCCCAGCAAAGGGGGAAGAGTAATGTTTAGAGCTAATTCCACTTACTCCTTTGTTTATCATCATGTTTGCTCTTCAGGCATTTTCTTCATCATCTTACATAGGCATCAATTACCATCTTCCTCTTTCTCTTCAAGCAGGTCTTTTGAATGAACGTTGCCAACTTTCCCTTAGTGCCCAGGGTATTTATGAAATGTGTTAGAAGACAAGTCCAGCAGAGAAAAGGAATGAGACACTCCAAGTTAAATGATAAAAGGATGCTGCCAAACTCATTTTTGAATACAGCCCAAGGCACAATATGCATAAGAATTAGTTTAGGTACCAGCAGACCAGACTGTGGTAGTTTATGTAGGTAGGCTTTTGGACTGCTACTATTAGACAAGTATTGTAACAAATTAGGGAACCATTTTATGCCAGAAAAGTGTGAAGTCTAAAGACATGCATTGACTTCTTCACACATAACGTTTCTTTTTGTTACAACTTTCCATACTTTTTGCGTGTGTGTCTCTGTCAGTACATGTGCAGGTGGTCTATGAATTTAATGTTAGACTTTGGGGGCAAAATATATGTTGATGTTGACACATACAGTGCAACTGGAGAGCTAAAGGAGGTGGGAGAAAGAAGGTAAGAAGTGTAGTGGACTGAAAGTACAAAGCTGGGAATGCAATTAAAATGGTAGAAGAGGAATTAAAGGGAATCAGAAAGTAATAAAATAATACATACTATTATTTTTGTTGTTCCTATTCATAATATGCATATATCAAACACATCTGGCACAGAAACATGCGGGAAGGGCATTTGAAGCTCCTTGCACCATGCAAAAAGCAAGCTGTAGCACGGAAGGACACCCACAGGCCGTGTCCCAGCTGTGGCTGTCATACTGCAGTCGGGATGCATGCGCTCCCCTTGCTGGGAGAAGCAGCTCCGGGCCAAGGAACGGTGTCCAGGTCTTTACACCCAGCGTCCTTGTATTGTCTAAATATGCCTAATGGGACTTGAAGCAAAATGCAAAATGCTTGTTATGCACTGAGCATAAACTGCGCTGCGTGCCTCTTCCCCTGGCTTTCTCCCAGTTGGCACCCGGGAGGCACTCAGGACTGGAGTGTGTGGCTGCGGAGCTGTGCTGTGGGACAGTGCTCAAGACACCTGCTTGGGAAGAGGAACAGGGCCTGATTGCCACCAGATAGCCTTCGGGAGAGCTGGTGCTTTAAATGAGTTTATTCATAGTTAAACATTTCACATGAGTTACTCAAGAGAACTTGTTTGTTAGAGGCAGGTGGTGACTAATCATCTCTTAGCCCACCTTTACCACATTCAAGAGTTGTCAGAAAGCTGACAAGCAGAAAAACCTCTTAGTAACTCTTCATTATAACAAGCTGACATAGGAGGCACAGACCCCCGCTGCTATTGGATCAAAATGGGAAAAATAGGGCTTCCAAGTTCCTTTTTCTTGTCCTTGGAGCTTCATTACTTAGGTAATGGCAAAAATATGTTCCTCACATGGTGAAACTAATACATGTATAATTCTCCTTCCCCACACAGAAATTAATCATAACTTCCAAATTCAGAACTTAAATTTTTTTAACTCTTTCTTGTTGTCGCAGCTGAGGTTAGAGATTTAGAAGGTATTCCTTCATGGTCCCATGCAGTGCTTTATGCACTGCCTGTCAGCAGAACAAGTAAGCCAAACTCCAGTATTACAGGTCAACTTGCAAGCAGAGAGGGACGCCTAAGTGTCAGCATATTCTCCAGCCTGGAGCAGATGTCAAAGTGCCCTGTACTCCATAGATGCCAGGCAATGAGTAGAGCAGCTCTGAGCCTCCTCGGATGTAGCCTGGGGGGTGACACAGCCATTTTCTTCATCCTCAAGCTGAGGAGAGGCTAAAAGGCAGAGAAAAGCTGCTTTTGTATCCATTCTGCTGGGACTGGGACTAACAGTAGCTTGGGTGAGCATAAAGAACGAACTCAAAATGTAGCAGATACTGCTTTAAAGCCTAATCTATAAAAGGTGTTTTTTTTAAAAAAAAAAAAAAAGAATTAACAGTGCAACGAGGAAAAATATCCTGCAGCTGGAATAGAAAACACTGTAGGGATGAAAGGAAGCTAGGTATCCTTTGAGATGGCAGATGTACTACCAAATATTTATTTCTTTTAAATATTTTCTTAAGTCTTTAAAGTAAGGTAGTAGCTTCTTTTGTTTCCTTTGGCAGCTTATTCTAGCCATGAGTTTCTCTGTGTAATGAAATTCCACCTACAGTAAATCTTCTGAGTGCTTGGCTGTTCCTGAGGTTTAACTCTTCCAAGTCTGGCTTTCTGCTCATCTGCCTACCCCACACTTAGTTAATTCCAACTCATTACAAGACTGACATCAACAGTTCTGTCCTGGATGTCCCGGGCTCTCAGCTGGATGAACTAGGTGACCCAGCCAGGTCTATTTTCTATGATTCTCTTATTTATCTACCTAGTTTGATTGCTGGAAATCTCAGTCTTTGTTCCTGCCTAAGAACTCTTTATTTTGATCTGGAGAATCACTCTTTGTGAATTCAGTGTATTTATTTGCCACAGCTGGAATCTGTATGGTTGGAGCCCTGGATGACCCCAGACATACTAGCTGGCCTACTGTCCTGGTCAATGATCTTCAGGCTGGGCTGGGTTGTCCGTGCATCTTCATTTAGTGAGAGAACAGCACTGTGGTGCCCATGTGTATGTAAAATATGTATCATGACTGGGAAAAGGCACAAGGGCCTGGAGCAGGCTGCTGTCATTTACAGGGTGCCTCCTCTAGCTTGCCTGCTGTCAGAGGCCAGCTGATGCCTGGTGATTTTTTCTGCAAGTCAGCCACAAGTTCTAAGCAGTTATGCCCCATTTCATGTTGACTCTAAGTTTGGAGCCATAGCTGCAATAACCCCAGGCTGTGCTCTAGCTATTCCTCCTTGACTGCACCAAACCAGGCACTGTCAGCAAGAAGCAACTCTTTGACCTGATGTGTCTGCCCAACCAACACAGATCAGTCAGAGCCAAACACCAGCAGAAGGATGATGAATCCAGTAAAAACATGACCAACTGATGGTTGCAGGAAGCCAACAGACCCTTCCTGACAGCCTTGGTCAAATAGCAACCGGGCAGCCACAGCTCAGCCCCAGAGAGCTTCCTCTTGGGACTCCTGGCTGCCAGCCTCGTGGGAAGCAGAGGACTTCCCTATGCATCTTAAAGCCCTTTCCATGTTGCAGCCTTTTCTGACTTAAGAATATTTATCAGCTATTTGGGAAATTTATATTATTTCTGGAAATAAAAAATGCTGATTTATTGAGCGAAAAAGGGCTCACCGTCTGCTGAACAAACTCTGCAGCCTCAAGCCAGTGCCACTATGCTTGAAGTGCCAGCATTTTCTGTGGAATGCTGGATCCATGTCTGCTCCAGGCAGAAATTGTCCGAAAGGTCAAAAATAATGACCCTGAAGTCACCAGCTGAAATCATCTGAATCCCATATGCCTATATGACTTGCAAGCATTTTACCTTTGTGAAATCAAACATAATTCCAAGCAGACAAATTCAGTTCAAATAGTTGGCTTGCCTTAAGAAAGCCTATGGGAACATACCAAAGAGCTTCTAATTTTGTGCCTAATATGTTAGAGTACATCTGATTACCCAATGCTGTTTTTCTTCCTCTTAAAGTGCTATGTTTTAATGATCAGTTTTACACCATATTCTGAATGTGACTTCAGTAGCCCAAACAACAGGCTGAGCTCCTTCTGTTTTTCTCCGACTTCAGGAAAAAGAAAAAAGAAAAAAGGGTTTCAGGAGCCGTTGTTACCTTGCAGCTTTCAGAGTATTTCCTCTCTTTACATACAGAATGGTTTTCTTAATTGTTTCTCACTATTTGTTGGTAAATACTGTCTTGATATTTATTTAGCAGCTTGACACTTCAGCCAAGATGAAATTCACATTAAGTAAACCGAAAGGTGGAAGACAAAATTAATGCAGAACTGAAGTGATTCACTCAGTGTCCGTGCTGAAGTCAGGAATGGGAAACAAACTGGAGCTTAAGGAGAACATTTTGTCATCTGGAGGAAACAGTTTTGGGGGGCACAGTGTTTCCATCTATTCATTGTTAACTTGCTTTTCTGCAGCAGGAATTGCTGAACATTCCTCTATGATTCATTCAAACTGCTCTTCAGAATTCCTCCACTATATTACCATTGACTAAAATGTTAAAAAGAGAGCTACTCTGAAGGACCAAAAGGGTATGTGTGGATTCTGGCAGCTGTGCCAAAGCTTTGGTCTGTATCTGTAAGTAGTGGAAGGCACTTATTTCACTGGGAGTTAGATGCTTAAATGCCTTGGAGAATCAGAGCTTTATTGGGAAATTATGCAAGTTTACTACTTTTTTTTAATCCTTTCCTTTTATGATCCATTTAATTCAGATGGTAAATGTGTTATGGAAGGAAGCAACCTTCCTGTTTAAGCATTCCGACTGCTTAATACATGAACAATTGCCACAAATAAATAATTAGTCCAGGTCATTGCATATGGTACTGCCTTGCTGACTGGCTGAAAAGGGGGAGGCTAGAAATGACAGAGAAGAGGCTGTATGCATAATTTTTCTTTCCTACAATAGACTAGGAAACAGACACCAACACATTTATATTGACAGAATCTTAATATTGGCTTATTTTATGTGTACAAGAACTTCTCATTCTGTGTGATATCCTAATCTTTCCCTTAGGAGCTGTGAACATTACATAACTATTGAACAAAAGTCTATGCACTGTGTTAAATTTCCGAAACTTGCAAGGAAGAATGTGTCACCTGTCAGAGAGATGTCACTTTGGCTGACTGCTGAGTGCTTTGAAATGGGGTCTACTCCCCTTTGCACATATTCTCTGTGAAATGGTTTAACAGGATGAAGTGATTTATTTCCGTTGACAAAGCTTCTCAAGTAAATTAAAAAAATAAATTATTCTCTCCTGTAGATTTATTAAGCCACAATTAAATTATGGCTATTCAAATGAGACCTGAGCTATATTTACCTGGGTGCATCTAGCACTGTGTACCCAGGTACCTAATCTGTCATGGGATGGTATGGGTCTACCCTACTGCAGGGTAAATCAGTCCTAAAGGGCTTCTGCCTAGTGAGTTTGTTTTGAGTCCAGTACTTCAGCTTGCATGGGTATCATACAAATTTTTGGTGCCAGAATGATGCACCCTCAGTAGTAAATCTAGTTGTTCTACTGCCTTTACCCCTCTTCTCTCTTAATTTAAATGACTGGTTTTATTATGGTTCTGAATAATTAATGCTTCATAGTGGATCTTATCTTTACAGATCATGATCAGTTGGAAAGTTCTTTCTCTACTTTACAGGCAGAAAAATGAAGCACAGAAGAGGGTGACTGAGTTTTAGACCCTGGATCTGTGTTTGTACATCTCCTTCCTGTTCTTGGCTGCATTCCATCACTGAGTTGGAGCCATGGGTGACAACATATTTCTTTGCATGGAAACTGGAAAAGAAGAATTATTATGACAAAGTGTTGAGCAGTTTTGGAACCCTATTGACATGGAAAACTGATCTGAGTTTGAGAGATGGATGAGTTTCCTTTGGGAATCACTGCCACCATTAACTGTCAGTGACACAGGAACAGCATCTTCCAAACAAAACATTAAAGTACGTAGAGCATAAGGTTATACTACTATGTAAGACTCTGTATCTTTCCCCTTACCTAAGCTCAATCTTTTCTCGTAAACATTTATAAATGTCACTCTGTCCTGCCCTCATTGGGTGCTCTGTCACTTTGCTTCCCTCTGAGATGCTTGGACAGCAGTCGGGTACAGGGCCCCACCACGGTTTAGTATCCTCCTCTAGTCTTACAAGTAGCCTGAGAGAAGCATCAGTATGTGGGGGTCTCTCCCAGGGTTAGTTTCTGGTCAAATGGTAGGTTGTATGGAGGTTATTGTATTCAGTTCAAGATGTTCACAATTTAAAAAATGTTGTAGAGGTATTGTAGAGAGCTGAAAAATGATACGGTGCTGGAAGACCAAGCCTGGATTCCAGTAATAAAGTAAAGAACTTGCGCAGTGGTACTGCTGACCTAGCTGTTACATCTAGATCTCCAGATGCAGACCCCATAGAGACAATGTACTGCACACTTTCATCTGGACTAAGGAGCTGAGGAGCTGAGGGGGCTAGATTTCTGTGAGCTTGCCCTGTTACCTCCACCAAGCATGCATGCCATGCAGGTGCCCATAATGGTCATTGGTCTCTGCACTGTGCCTCTTTGCATGATGTAAATATGTCTTCAGACTCATGAATATATTGAAGGGAATGCTGAGAGATTACCCTAATAACACATTATAGTTACTTACATGAAGACTGTATATGTCAAAGGGTAGATGTTTTCATTGTTTTGTTAAACATACATAGCAGTGTGATAAGAGACTGCATAAGTGCAGCTTAGATCCGTGACAGGGCTCTGAAGACAGAAACATTTAGTCTTGAAATAAGATGTGGGTCCCGATATCTTATGGGTCCCCATAATCATCTCCATTAGTGGAGATGATTGGACCTTTGGATGGTGATAAATTTGCCATCTATCATAATAAACTTTACAATATTTTTTATTTTAGGAAGACAGCTCAGTCCAGCAGTGGGAAAACCTTTTACAGCCTGGATATGCTGGGTCAGATGATCACTGTAACATGGGCTGTCAGTTTTAGTATGAAGAAAACCCCAGAAAATTAACCTTGTGCAGTTCAATTACCTTATTGATTGTCTCTGAAGTCCATAACCCATTAAGTATATATTGGCAAGTCTTGCTCTGGACTTATGGATGGTCAGTAACTGAAACTCAGCAAGCTCAGTATATATATATATATATATATGTGCGTGTGTGTGTCTACATATATATATGTTTATATCCATACTTGTTTATAGCACATTATGAAAAGGAGCTAATCTCATCTGCTTATCTTATATGAAGAAGTACTGAAGTACCAGACACACAAATCTTCATAACTGGTATTTGTCTGGCAAATTTTAAAAGCAGACATGTAGAAGTGCAAAATAAATAAATCATCTCTGACAAGTCCAAAGAAAGACTGCTAAAATTTTTTAAAAATACTTTACAAGCTCAAAGGTCATGAAAAGGTTATGTTAAGCCAGTTAACATAAGTGCTTATGGATCATGGGAGTCTCGTTCATAAATTAATGTGACCCAGAAAAAACCTTTGATCAAATAAACATGCCAGCTAAAATAAATACATATATGTTGTTGTTTAATGCAAAACAAATTAAAGAAGAACTATTTTAGCTAAGTATATCTTTTCTGACCTAAATTAGTGAATCAGTAAACTCTAGAAAGCTTGGGAGGAGTAAATCAGTTTTTACCCTATATGGAACAGGTTATGGTTCAATAAACAGTTTCCTTAGTGTTCCCTCCAGCGCCCCTGTTGGCTTTATTTTCCAGCCACATTCCCTTAGCAATTCTTTTGGTCTATATTTACTGTGTTTTGCTTAGTCCCTTACCAGATAATGTGGTTAGTTGTATTGTGTAGCAGAGGTTTTGAATTTGCAGTGTTTTTTTTTTTTTTTTCCTCCTGAACAGGAAAGGAGTAATAATCATCAAATCAATCAGTATTGACCCTTGCCATATAGACTTTGCTGTCCCTATGCATTAGGTGAACAGTCTCTTACTGAATTGACTTCTGTGAATCTTATTGTTGTACCAGAATCACTAGAAAATTCTGAGGTATTCAGAACTGTAAATGCCTCGAGCTCTCCACCTTTGAAGCTGACATTTGTTTGACCTTAGTATTTCTTATTTCCTGTAGAATTGAAGGAATTGTAACTTCAAAAATACCATCAAAAATCAGCAAGACATTTCTGCATTATTCTCTGCCCAAAATTTGCAATCAGGCCATTGCCTAGAACACACTAATGAAAAAAGTAAGAAAATTCTAAGCCCAAGATTGTTCCTTTTGAAAGGTGAGGAAAATGCCAGAAGCACAATAGCTGATGTTTTAAACCTCTCTCTGGACTACAGCATCCATTTCACTGACTCACACACAGACGGTCCAATGAAAAAAAAGTCTGTGTTTATGCTGGCAGGAATCCTGGTCATTGTCAAGGGAAACACTGTCTTAAAAAAAGTGATGTTTTAGATGAAAATTCCCAAAAGACTGACTCTCAGTTTTGATGTCACTATGGATTCAGAAATGAAGTCATTAAAAAACTAACTCAGGTATCACAAAGACTCATGCTGTAATGCCAGATATTTTAGTACTCCATAAGGATTCTTGCCTCATGCTGAATTGTACTGCAGCTTTTTGTTCAGAGACAAGAGTGGTGTATCCCGCCCAAAGAAAGGACACACGATTTTATGAGAAGATGCAGCGTACAGAGCAACAGAGGATGAGGTGCAGGGTCTTTCTTCACCCCATCCCTTGTTTCCCATGATTTTGCAGGAACTTGCTGGAGGGATACATGGTTAATGCCCTGTGGGGCATTACAGGGCAGCACAGGAGAAATGTTCCTTATAGATAGGCATCTGAGGATTATTTTCCTCCCTGTCCCAGACATTAAAAGAAGTGTGTTACACGAAGAATAACAAAAAAAGGGCTGGAGATAGGTGATAGAGGGGCTGGGCAGGAAGAACGGAGATCAGCAGGATACCTGGATGTCAGCATGATGACGTCCAAAGGTCCATCTGATATCTACACAAAGAAGAGAAAGGGGATGCCTGGTAATCAGGGTTTTGAGGCGTACTCGGAGAGGAAGAAGGAGGAGGTTCTGAGTAGGGATAGGGAAAACAGAAGAATCACTTATTGGTGAGAAAAAGTGATGGCCAGAGACTTGTCTATCAGGAAAAGGTTTAGCAGAGCAGTGATCATGATGCAGAGTCTCTTTGTTGTCAGAGAAGAGGAGGACAAAACCAACAAAAAGCCCAGCCTCATTCCTGCTGTTGAGTTTTTTTTTATTTTATTTCGGTATGTAATACATAAACCAGTGAAGCCATGACCATGCACCCAGAATAACACTACAACTCTCAGACATGGGGACCATCACACTTTCATCGCTGTTTTTTTCCAAACCCATCTTCCCCAGAGTGGATGCTGGGTGGGAGACCAGCAGTATCTCCTCTCTTCTTTTCTCCCATCACCAGTGCCTCAGTGCTCCAGCAAGCCTGAGGAATGTCTGATCTCATAAATATCAATCTGATCCTGTAATCATTAGTCATGCTGAAATACATCTCACTTCTTCACTGGTAGCATCTTCTCATCAGCAGGACATGAAACAACTCAACACAGATGCTTGCTCTGTCGATTGGTGCAATGTACCACTACCACTAACAGACTCCTGTAGCCAAGTATTGCAGTATTTGTTTCCAGAACTTTTAAACGTGTATTTTAATACCAGTTTCTCTAATTCATCATCCAATCTCTCCTGTTACACATAATGTTAGAAAAAGAGAAGTACACGTCTCCAAAATATAGTAAGAAAGCAATGTTAGGGATTTCTCATGAAAAATGACCTTGCCTCTTATGCAACTGAAATGCAATAGGTTAGCCACTAAACGTTAATCCAAAAAAATGGCTTTCATGACTTGGACTTAATCCGAGATAAAGCTAATTTACCGGTGGCATGCATTGGTACCTTACCATTCAAATGTTTTATTAAAGCTTGATGAAGTTCCAGTTTGGAAAGCCAAGGGGAAAAATATTATATTCATGACTTAATATAATAACAGACTAAACTTTTCTTGTATGTATTTTATCTTCTTTATATGAGGAAAGGTGGAAAATATTCTCTGTGGGGAAAATGGAATCCCACAGCTGCTAGGTCTTGAGACTTTCTCCTTCCCCCTTTCCCCTCTTGTAAGCTGTTTAGCTGATTTCTTGGGAACACTAGGAGGATCCTGCATGTATAGCATCTTAGTGCCTAGCAGAGTCCCAGTACAGGAGCCTGTATGCCTCTGCTTCTATTACACAGAAAAGGCAGTTCTGTTTGAAAATCAGGTGTCTTGTATTTCTTTTAAAAAGCCTTTTCCTTGCTATCTGCAAGTTTCTTCTTGATTTCAATTTGTATCACCTTTAAAAATGGACTATGTTATTATGCAATGCCACAGCTTTGTACTTCTTGTTTTCCAGACTTACTGACATCTCCTAAAAAGACAGTGTGTTATTTGATAGAGGAATAGGATGAAATGGAGTTGCTGAAGGAATTAATTAGAGAGTTTGAAAACACTTCCTTTTTTGTTTTTCCATTTTAGTAATCTCCTCTGTATTTTATACCCAAATTGTCTTTCTCCTTAATTTGGCCATTTTCTCATTTTCTGACCTGTTTTGTGCATTGCCATAGCACCTAGTTTTGATCCAGGTCAGGCATTGGCACACAGCTGTATTTCTGTTGCATAAAATGATATAGGCTGTATGATGCCTTGGGGACCTTTTCACCAGTTTCAGGCTACTTGCAGGAGGACAAATGATGCTCAGACTGAAGTGAGGGCTATACCAAAATACCAAGCTTAATAATCAGACTGTTTAGACAAGCAAGTTCATAGCAGATCAGATTTTATGTGAAGTGGTCATAGTGCTTTTGACTTGCTATTAGAGCCCCAAACCAGGATCTCTTTTGTGATCAAATTACAGCTACTGTAGAAAAAGCTCTTTCCGCTCCCCCCCCCCCAGCTTTCTAAATTTTATCTCATTTTCTTTCTTCAGGCTTTCAGATATCCAGGGTCTAGACTTTTCAGATAGTTGTGTCCACATCTGCTTGTGTCTTCAACACTGAAAATGGGTTCATTCACTTGAATTAATTACAGAAAATGTAGCAAAAATCATGTCTTTAAAGAAATAAACTTCTATATATTTCTAAAGTATTTGACATGGTGGGGTTTTTTTTTCCCCCGTCATTTTTCCATTTAAAAGCAGAACCAGAAGTAGCAGAAATCTCAGAGAAGGGCCGTCTTTGTGAAAATTTCAATGGCTTTTTCTCTTTTTCAAGAAATGAAAAATGCAGAAAGATTGGATAAGCTTTCAGACGTTTGGGTGGTTGCTTGAATCAAATCCAACCCCCAGACCTTTCAATGCTTCTTTGCTGCAAATGCATATTGACAAACAGACAGCCAAATGCCACAGAAAGAGGCTCTGGTAACTGACATTACTGTTGTGCTACCAGAAGAGTGCTGAAACAGAGGGCCAAAATAATTATCATAATCAGGCAGAAATTTATAATCTGTTTTGTAATCAGAATTACTCTACAAGCAAAGCCTACTTCATTCTGGTGTCAGCCCCTACTAGTATTAAACTTCTACTCTTCCATATTTAAGTAAAACTATACTTTCTATAGCAGTTAAAAGGTTTAGAGCTCTTTCTCTTCTTCTTTGGTTTATTAATAACTTCTAAACCTTTTTACTTGCTTCTATAGGACTCTCACTTCTTTTCCACTGACCTATACATATTCCTTTCTCCTCTTCAGGCTCTCCTGAAAAAGCCCAGAGCAGTGCAATTCTTGGACACCTTCCTCCCGGCATGCTCTCCATTCTCCAGCTCCAGAGCAGGCATTGCTCTGTCTGGTCATGGTACCCTTTCATTTATTCTTGGACACATACTTTGTAAGTCATAGCCAGATTTGTGGACTTGGATTCTGCTTTAATCATACACCTATGTCATAAGGTTAGACTTGCCTGGCTAGTTGAGTAATCTGTTTTGGAGATGGAGTAATCTCAGATGGAAAAAGGAGGAAAGTTTAATATAAGAGAGAGAATTAACCTTCTATTAACAAATCCCACACCACTGAAAACATACCTACGGGGCATGACAAGAGAACATCTTGTTCATTCTTTTCGCCCAGTCTGGTCAAAACATATTTTAAGAGAGACCAGCAAAGAAAATGTAGATCTTCAAATCCCAGCATGTGCAAGCACATTCATTTTAGCAATGGAAGAGTTCCTTAATATCTGATTCTTCCCACACCATCCTCTGCCATGCCAAATTATTGAGAACTGTTGCTTCCTGAATACCAAAAGAAGCTATTCTTCACCTTGAGAGAAAAATGTGGGGTTTTATCTGAGAATGAGTTTTGTCTAAATAGAGGGTTATTCTGCCCTTTCCTAGCTAGACCTGTGTATTTAGACAAGACCCTGCAAGTGAACCTCCCAGTTAGTGTGTTGAATAAAACTGTTTTCAAGACACTGTTTTTACTTTGTGTGATCGGAAAGAATATGGCAGGAAGTGGAAGAGAATAAAACTGTCCATCACACACTGAAGAACTCGAGTGAAAAATCGTAGCGTATTCCCTATTGCACAGAACTTCTTCAGAAATGCAAATTGTTATGGTGATCACAGTAGTAAACTGAGATGTCATATCTTCTCCACATCCTCTGAATAAGATGGTTTCTGAAGTTTTCTGGAGATATTTTTTATGAGAGTATCCTTCTTATGAGATTTTCTGGGGAAAGATAAAATCAGAACTAAAGATGAGATGAGCTACTCAAAATCATACTGAAGTAAAGTCCACAAGACCAGGTTCCTAACACTTTGTCCTGAATATCAACTCATTAAAGGATTCATCCTCTCCAGATACATTCCTACACCATATATGCCCAATTTTTTCCTGCTTGCATCTCTTTCAGGAGAGGGGAGTAGAGTGCATTTTGATGACTGGTAATTATCAATGTAATAAAATAAGCTTCCAAAATACCATGAGGTTTCTGTGCTTGGGATAAGGCATGAATCTTTAAGTGAAATGAAAAAACTCTAAAATTACATTGCAAGAAATCAATATTTTTTTTCAGTTTGCTTGAAAAATCATTTTGCAAAAAGGTCTTTGTTTTTGAAATTCCATGACCACAGCTGAAACACATAAACTGAAAAGAAGTTCTGTAAAGACATAAGTCTTGATAGAAATCATAGATTTGTCATGCCATTATTGCTGCTCCTTGGCAAACCATGCAGTTATTTTCCATTCATTTAGAATTTAGTCAAGTAGGATCAATCCAGGCTTTGCTTGTCTGTATCCTGTGGTGTAATGGCATCTAATGAAGCTGCAAAGTATAAAATCTGACTTCAGCCAGCAAGACCATTATAATGCTCTTCCTTCTGTTTTGACTTTTAAGTAAGAGTGTAAGGGAATGAGTGCTGCCTGTAACTAGCACTTGTGGCAACATGTTGAGTACAAATATGGATGGGTCTGTTGCTATGAATCATCTAGATAATGTTATCTAAGCAAATAATTTATTTCAAATGAGAAAACTTCATTAAAGAAACACTATGATTGCGAAGTCAAGCATGCAAAATTTAGGAAATGGTAGAACTGAGATGGACCATTCAGCTTCAGTTCAACTCCCTTAATATCTGCCATGTTACAGTTACTTTAGAAGTTAGTCACATGTTCAGATATGATTTTCCCACGGATGTGTTCAGCAATGGTGACAGTAAGTAGCTAAGTTTATTCTGCCTCTGTTGTAGTATCTGTGTAGCTCAGGAAGACACAATCTGAATTGGAGGACTATACATTTCCTGGTAGATCTTCTTCTGCTATGCTTGCTTAAGAAAATTAGTGCTTCAGAAAGACTGATCGATCCTCTCTCTCGCCATATATGCACAGTCACACATCCATCCAGGTAAGTGTATTTATAAGATTCCTATAAAGTGTGTTGTGATCATCACATCTTTATAAGGCCTATGCAAGACAGAGGCACGAATCTCCTCGTGCAGTTGCCATGGCATTCTCCTAGCCACAGAAGTTGGGAGACCCTGGGAGAAGGGGCCTGCTCACTCCGTATAGCTTTGTAGTGCAATGCTCAGTCCCCTCCAGGCCGCCTCCCACATAGTGCAGCTGGTGCATGACAGCTGATATTATGACCAAATTTGGGCAGGTTTCCAGAGGACTGTCTGATGTCTTCTTTACATATTTGGTGCTATGGTGAGAAGGTGCTCAATGTTCTAGACTCTGCAGTGTGGCTGAGCGTAAGCTCTATTAAAAAAAGAAAAGCATAAGTAAAACAACTGAGTATGTCTCCAAGGTGTGATACAAGCATCAAATGCTCCTTGTGACAACGTGGAAATAGAATAGGTGGAAACTGTTACCCCTGCATTGCAAATGGACAAATCAAGGCCTGGACCGAAGAAATCTGCCAAAAGCTATACAAAGATCCAAGGCCAAGTGAAAATTAGCAGTTTTCACCTCCCATCTCTGTGTTTATTCTTCTTAACCATGCTGCTCTTCATTATTCACATACTGCATTGTTTTTTTTCAGCACTGGTACTCAGCCTTGACAGAGAGCTTGAGAGAAGCACTTTGCAGTCAGCTGGAATCAGCCAGGCACAAATAATTGGTTTGTGAGCACATGGCATTTTCTTGTCCCATTCAGTTCAGCACTGTAAGTCAGAGCATCTGCACAGTGACCTGCTGTGTATATTGTGCACCAGGTCAAAATGCTCTATTGCCACTGTTTGTTTTCTGCAGCTCTGTTTATGAGTGCACGTTAACTTCATCAACTGGATATGCAAAGAAATTAAAAAATACTTTAGCAAGCAATAATGCAGGATGCACTTTCAATAAAAGTGAAACAATTTTGTTATGCAAATATTTCCCCTTGACATAAAAAAGAAGGAACAACCACCTCAGATCAACCCAAGTATGCAAGCTTCAGCAGTAATCCAAACATCACTTCCAGGGGAAAATCCCAATTACTTTGAAGCAAAGGGCATAAATTTTATTGCATTTGATGGACAGAATTCTACCACTAGCATCTACATTTATACAAGGAGTCTGTTGGAAAACTTGCCTGGAGTAGGGGAAAGGGAATGGGAAATTATGGCAGGTGAACAAGAGAAATTGCCCGAAAATAGTTTGTTTTGTTCCAGCTTAAAACTCATTACTCACCGCGGTGACTGTTCAAGATCCACTTTAACTGCCCATTGCATAAATTCTGGTCATGTTGAGTTATTTGACCATCTAGGCTGCCAGTCTAACTTATTACAGATGAGGCAATAGAAAATACATTTCTGTTCTATTCTGATTCAACACTGCACATTCACATCTCCAGCAAGACTGAAGAATCACCTGTTGCTTACATTTCACTTTCTTCTGACAGACTTTATAACCCAGACATATTTTCTAAGCATCCTTGGGTCTGCATTATCTTTTCTTAGGGCAATTTCCACTTCCTTTTGTTTTTTTACAATGCTTAGTGAGAGACATCCGTCAATAATCTTATAGAAATGACTCAGGAGATTAAATTGCTAAACTATTTTTCATACACATTCCCTTCCTGGAATAAACATCTTAAACCACAAAATTATCTTTCTGAAGCACCATGCCAGTAGACTGAGATGGCTTCTCCTAGCATTTACATTTTTTAAAGTCTGCAGTAATTCCAATGAAGTCAAAAGAGGGACTTTGCAGTGAGTGTAGAAAGAATCAGATTTGATGAATGCAAGCTTTAGACCATCGTAGCAGTCCAACTACAAGATATAATCTCTTTTTGTTCTCTTTTTTTTTTTTTTTTTTTTTCCAGCAAGGTCATCTGCAAATCTGCTGCTAATGGGTGGAGGGTTTAGATTATATGGGCTATTGTTTATTGAGAAGAGCCTTTCCAGAAGTATATGCTTTGTATCAAACACGAAGGAGCCCCCTCTGCTGTCCTTAAAAGGCTCACTGTTAGCAGGTCTTGTCTGAAAAAGAGCAAGCTGGCAATTTCTTAGCTGGGAATTTACACTCTGAAGTTACACAATGAGTTGTGGTAGCCAGAGGTACTCTTTGATAGAGTACATCCAGATAGATTCAGCAAGGGGAAGCTCCCAGCAGCTAGGTTTCCATTGGCAATGGCAGGTTTTTTTGGGAAACCTGTGCCTGTGCTTTTTGCATTCTCTTCCAGTCAGCCGGCTCAATCAGAAAGTTGTTTGGAGGGAAATTGCAGTGGCACTTGGTTGTGATTATTATATCACTTTTGTTATGTCCCATATGGCTTCTGCAACTGGGTGATTTGATTCTGCTGTTGCTGGCTAATCAATAATATTGCTATCACTCCTTACCAGTCTCCTAACTTCTGTGAAGAAAAGAGAGACATGGGGATTCATTATCTTGGAAGTGTTAGAATTTTCCTAACGAAAATTCAAATCAGTTCCTCCAAATGGGTGTTGAAGTCTTTCCCATGGCAATCACTGGGGAAAAAAAAACCCAAACCAAAACAACAAAACCCCAAACCAACACTGAATCACATGTCTTTACTTATCAAAACCATTTTCCTCAAACCACACATCAGAAATCATATGCCAGATTATGATGTACCAGACCAAGTGTGTAGACAGCTAAAGATCTACTGTCATATTTTCTAAGTTTTAAGGGATCGATCAACTGAGTTTTTCTGGGACTTTAGGAGAGGTCATTTTCACTGTTTCTGGTAAACCTTCATTCCTCTAGAGAGAAGTTTATTCTAGAAAGATTATTCTTGCAGCCCACCATTTTTTTAAATAGTTGGCCAAAAAGACAGGGTTGGTTTTTACCCAAATGTGGATTTTCCAGCTCGCAGGAAAGTCCATGGGCTTGCAGGTACCTGTCTCCATGGCAGAGTGCCTGGGTGCCCTGGCATTGCTGGCCATCCTACTGCCACACATCCTAGAAATTCAGTTTTGTTTCCCATCAGGTCCAGTTGTAGAGCACCTGCATAATACAGATGAGTTTCATTAGTGTCTTGTTAGAAGGAGATCTTTAAAAGTGAGGCCAAATAAATGTTCTATGCACAAACAATACACAAGTGGCTTTTGGTATTGGTAAATTGATCTGTGTAGTAAAGTGACTGTTAAAAGTGATAATAACTAAAATTGTTCCAAACAGATAAAAATCAATTTACAGTTATGTGTGAGCTTGCCAAGCAGAAAAGGTCCAAGGCTTTATTATTTGGCAACTTTTGATCCCATTTTTCAATCTATGTACAGCCTTTTTAGCAGAGTGTGCATTTTCCTTTTTTTTTAACATACCATAAAACCAAAACTGTTCAAAACTGTAACGTTGATGTCCAAAATGTGTTAGGCATCAGTTCAAGAACTTGGAACAAAATCAGTTACAACTCTTTCTCCCCATTTTTGCAATTAATTTGCAAATCAGATACTTGACTCCAATTCAGACAGTGAGATTCTGCATTGTTTATTCTATTAACTTTAATTAATGTTTTTCAAGCAGTTGGAAATTTTCAAGTGAAAAGAATTATAGGAAAGTAATATGATGTGAAAGTATGATACAAAAGAAAATATTTATTTGTAGCATTTTCTTATTTAAATAATTAGAAAATCCCTGCAGAATCAAATTATTGTAGGCTTCTAGTTCCTCACTCTGTTATTTGTCTGTTGAAAGGAATCTTAGCTCTTATGACCCCTACGCCACTGTTAAAAGCCGATCCAAACTCCTCTGCAGTCAGTGGCAGGATATAAAATGCTTTCACCAACTCTGGAACAATCCCTGAAAGCTTTTACTTGGGAAACTATTGAATGCTATATTCCTTCTCTTGTACCTTGGTCCTTTTTTGTCAGTAGGACATTTTCAGAATAAACTTCTACTACTTTTCAACAGGGTCTGAAATCCGTCATGGCATCTACTATAAAGCAGTACCTGTGGTAGTATTGAACTGAACAGAAGCTCAGATGATTAACCAGAAAGTTTCTGTATCTTCTTTGACTTTAGTTTAAGGATTAATTCAGTGTAGGTTTCTGAGATTTTTGTCTGAGTACTAGACCTATTGAATCAGCCACATTCCGTGGCAAACATAGTTTCTAGAAACAACCCCCCTTTATTTTTATTATCCAATTAATGTTAATTAATCAGTAGAATATGAGAGACATGGACAGTACAGACAAAACAACATCGGTTGCCAAATAAAATTTCATCCATAAGTCACTGGAAGATTTTTATGTACAGTGGTGGTGCATATGACCACCAATAATTTAAGCAGTCAATACTCTTCAAATGGAAGATTTGCTTATCAAAAAGGGCATGGAGTCCTATGTTTATTGGTTCTTTAGACATCTACATTGCAGAGAAAATGTTGACATAAACCAAGCCAAATTATGATACAATATTTCATGACATTGTGATACCTCACAATCAGTCGAGAATGTGATTCAGAAAGTAATGTTTCTGTAAAACTTGAAGTCTAGCATCCAGGAACTCCAGAGTTGTGAAAAGTAATCATACATGGAAATTTAATAGATGAATGGGGGGACAAATTCCTCTGGTTTAGAATTACTTTTTAATGTAATGCCAGGGACTAAAGAGCCCAGTCTAGATCAGAGACATTTTCAACCCATACACATTTTAGAACAGAAGTTCTAGGATTGCATATTCAACAAATATTTTCATTATTTAAATGACATATTGTTATTTAAAACATGAAAATATGCCATTTTATAAAAACATTATAAAATAAAATAAACTTCAAGTTGTTCTTCTCATAAATAATTCTGGTTTCTCATTATGCACTGCTTAGCATGTAACTTACTGCTCTCTGAAGTGGCCTAGATTCTCTAGGCCCAAATAGCATCCAAACAGTGTAAACCTCGGTCCCAGGGGAAAGGACGCAGAACAAAACCACTGTTCTTGCAGGGACTGTGACACTGCAATCAGAGCTGGGCTTCCCAAGCTGGCAGCAGTGTAGAAGGCGAAGGGCAGCAGAGGAACACTGACATTTCCATATTAGCCTGTGTGTAGGGACTGTGTGGCATGGTCCAAGGAAGGTGTTAAAACTACTGGGAAAAATCTCAGGCGGCGACTTTGTGCTCTCCCTACTGGGGTACGTGCCTCTCGGGTATCCCTCCCAAGGAAGGCAAGGAGAGGTGCACAGTGCCTTTATGGCCCCCAGACCTCCCTCCCCATGACACCGGCCGGCTGCAAGGGCCGGCGCTGCCCAGGGCAGAGATTCCCAGCTGTGGGAACAGATCAGGGTACACGGGCTCCCTCGGGCTGCGCTGCCAGCTGTCTGTTTGGCTTCAGCCTCAGCGTGACTTTGTTACCCCCACAGCCAGGGTTTTGCGCCGAGGTGTGTAAACAGGTCCCCAGCACGCGGCAGGGTCTGCTCTGCCGTGTCCCTGCTGTGCCAGGGGTAGCTGGGGCTCCAAATGCCCTGCCGCATCCAGCACCGCAAAGGTGCCGGCACCGGGAAGCCTCTCACCCCAAAGCACACCATCGCTTGTGATCGGCAGTCTGTGGAAAGAGAGGTCACTGGCCCGGATGGCGGCTGCATTATACCCTGAAACATCAGGACTATCAGGTCTTAAAGGTTATCCTACCGAAGGAGTTGCATGGGCTCTTCATATAAATGTCTGCGTCTTATCATTGGAAACCTACTGAAAGGTTTGTTTCCTCTCCACTGGGGCAGGCATGCTGCAGGCTATGAGTGAGCCAGGGAAAGATATAAATGTGTCCTTCATCCTTGCACATTTTCTACTTCTAACAGCATTGTGCAGGGCTGCCCCTTTCATGTCACCTTTCGTACTCTGGTGAGGCAAAGGACTGTTTCTCTCTGTAGTTAATATAATAGTATTTTTAGATTTTTTTTTTTCACTTTAGTTTTTGCATTCATTTTCCCCAAGAAGGAAAAACAATACTCTTGATTACAAGTGTGCTAATCCTAGCAATAAAAATTATACACCAGCATTTCTATCAAGTCCCTATCATTACAACGATTATTAGAGTTGTAGAGTGGGGCATCACCAGTATTAAGTATTTTTGTGGCTTTCAGGGACTTGCTGCCCATGCTCTGCAGTTTTTCACCACGTGTTTGTGCACTGTGCTTAATGGTGTCTGGAACAATGAAGAATAGTGCAGTACAATAATAATGCTAAGTCCTCTCACAGAGAAACCTCACATTAATTTTAAAAGAAACTTTAGTCATTTAGGGACTGTAGGGTTAGGCTAACAATATTTAATGAGCTTTGTTCCAAAGTCTATCCTGATAACATCAGCAATTCTGGTTCACAGATGAGGATGCAAATAAACAGAAAGGAATTATTTTCCAAAGCCATTTATAATAGTAGGCAAGGGGAAAAAAATTACAGCTGTGGGAAAATAAGGTGATTATTTACCAAAGAATATATTTTGACAGATTTTCTCAGCTTTTAAGCTACTGAGCATGAAGTTATACAGATGACTTACAAATGTGTCTTCGAAAGCTGTTTCACGTGACTTCAGTAATGCGTTGTTTACCCAATATTTTCCTCATCTTAAGGCAGTATGTGGGGTTAATTTGCTGCTATTCATTGTGATGGTGAACATCCTTGCTTAGTATGAAAAATATATTGTAAGTAATTTCAGTTCATTGAAACACAAGCATTCTGGAACATGTTCTGGAATAATATAAATATTGTATTAAGTGTATGAAATTACTATCCAATACCTTGTTGGACGTTTTGGGGTGGGGAATTACATTTCATTTATAGAAGCACAAACAATGTGCAAGGAATTGTCATTGTGTTCTTGTAATGCAAGTGACCCTGACATTTTTGTGTGGGATGCAGAAGGAATTAGCCAAATTTTAGTGCCCAGTCAGGGTATGTGAGTGCTGGATAAATATATGCTGTGGAAGTGGCAGTATAACATCATTGCCAGTGACAGCTTGCGTCATGGAAACCAAAATCTGAATAGGAACAGCAATTCCTCTTCTTACTTTCAGATGGCATCAAAGGTCCACAGGAAATTTGTTTTCATTAACGCATTCTTCACTGATGGCAGCAAGAAAAACATTTTTAGTCTGGAAAAAGCAAATCAACCTTTTTCTGAAGTGGTAAATATCCATAAGATTTTTAATTTAAAACTTCTTCAACATATGCTTTGCATTCTGATGTAGTAGACTTCAAAATCATTACATTGGATTTTTTCATGGGTTTGTTACAGTGCTGCCACACAGCCCTCCCTCCCCTCTTCCTTGGGAAGGTATTTCTGCTATCTAACTGCAACTGAGGCTTCAGGTCCAGCACTAAGCATGAGGTAAAGCCCTAACTGGGACTCTTAATGACCATCGTAGACTGTGAAAGGCTATCACAAGATTTTCTTGTGTCCTATGTGCATGAAATGGCTCATGTAAAACAGAATCCTGGAATGGCTGATGTTGGAAGGGAACTCTGGAGATTATCTAGTTCAGCCTCCCCACTCAGAGCAGGGTCAGCTGGAGCAGGGAGCTCAGGGCCATGTCCAGTCCAGTTTTGAATATCTGCAAGGATGGAGATGTCACAACCTCTCTGAGCAACATCTTCCAGTGTTCTGTCAACTGCACAGTAAAAAACCAGTTTTCTTATGTTTCAGTGCAATTTCCTGTATTTCAACTTGTGCCCAAAAACGGTCACATGATGACATTATTTGCAGTTGTAAGAAGTCTTTCAGATTGCATGACTGAACCAAAGCAAGCCACTGCACATCCTAGGAGCTTAGAAGAGGTACTACCTAAAGAAATGAACATACAGGCAGGTATGCTCAGTGGTAAATTTTGAAGTGAGGGAGACATCCAAATAGAAGAGCAAATGTGGCTTGAAGCACAGCCAGAAAGGCAGCTACTTTTCACCTGCTCCTGATCATAAGGTTGGAAATCTCAACATGGCTGACCCTGGCAAGGTAATATGCTGCATAGAAAGCTCAGCAAACCTTTAGTCATGCAGAATTAATGATCAGGGTATGAAAGTACATGGTGGAACAGTTATTTGAGTGCTAACCTACTCACCCTTTTGCCTTGATGGCTTGGCTGGCCAGAGAGCTGTCTGGATGTGCTCCCTGACAGGGGCAACGGGTGTGGTGAGTGCCCTAGGGAGACAGGCACAGAGTATTCAAATGTTGGAGCAGCTCTGAAATGCAGGCTACAACTCAGTGCCTGCAGGTTTCCTTCAGCTATCTATGATCACTGTGTCAATCTCCTCTTGGTCAAACCACATGAGAAATGACAGTACTTCCTGTATAACAAATGCATATGGCCTTGAAAAGGCAAAAATTATAGATGTCCATTTGTGGGTAGGACAGTTCAGTTGAGGCTGAAACAATTTCTGTCCACTACAGTGGACCTCTCTTCAGCAAGACTAACGTCCTTTGGTCTGAGGAACGCCACGGTGTGCATCCTCAGGTCCCAGAGCAGTGGAGTGGACCCTTTCTTTGATAGCAAATGAAAAAGGGAACATAATGTTGTCCAAAGACTTGGAGCTAGCAATGATGAGATTTTTATGAAGACATGCTGAAATGTGGAGGAGAACTTCTGAGTAAGATTATCAGTGTCTGGGCATTTATTTTTTTTCAAAATTTTGGCCAGAAAGGAAGTGAACCCTGGCCGGTGCTGGTTGCTCTCACTGTACACAATAAGCAAATCTCACCTAATCCTCTGTATGTGAGTCTTTATCAGGTCTGCAGGCAAAAGTTTTAAATATAAAATATTCACGGGGCACTCAGTTCGTAAGTGAAAGCCTGACAGTCATTCCACTGGGGTGGATTTCCAGGGCAAGGCCTGGAGGGATGGAAGTGGCACTGGTGGGGCAGAGAGAGAAGAAAGCACAGATCAGACTGTTGACAGCAGCAGCAGAGAACATCTCTGTCCCTCTTCATCTCCTTCCATCCTCAGCTCTGTGTGCTGAATCTAAACCAATGGTTATGAGTGAAGTGTGCAACCCACGAAACTGAGGAAAGCCAGGAAACTGAGGCAAGGCAAACAGACTGTTGGAACAGATTTGAGAAAAGAAAAAGGAGGGAGGTAATGGCATGTGAACCACTTTGATGGGTTGGATGGGGAAGGTCCAGGATCAGATATAGAACCCCCAAACTTCCTAACCTGGGGCAACATAGTCCTGGTGAGGATGGCTCACATGGGGTCTGAATTCAGCTGAATTGAAATGGTCTTCACTTTGTCCAAGCCAAGAGGACCCTAAAGCATGGCCTCACGTTTCCCATGTGCTTTAACTGCCAGACTGAGGAACAGCTGGAAAGGACCCCTCCATGTTTCCCTGCTGGCATACCTTGAGTGGGGCGTGCTGGGCCCCATGGCCAGGATCACCCATCTGTGGACATTAGGAAGCCCGGGAATGAGGCAGGTGCTGGGAAGCTCAGTACCACCAAGACTCAGGGAGCCTTGCACTGCCCAGGGGCAGACATTTAGAGGCTCTGGTGGTAGCTGGCAAAAGCTAAGCAGGTGCAAAATGATAGGCAATACCTCTGTCCTTCTGTGTCTCTCACCTGTGCTCAGCGCTGCCTGCAAATATTGCCTCTCTTTTCTCAAAAGCAACTGAAAAAGATTTTTAGTTGACTCTCTAGTGTTTTTTGCACACAGAGGCATTACATTCCTGATTCATCCCTGTCTACATTTTTTACATTATATTTCTTATTAACTCCAAAAGCACATTAAAGAAGAATGCAGTAGGGTTTAGGACCCTAAGTCCCATAGCAGGATTTGGTCCTTCAACTAGATGCTGTTATACATTCTATCCTAAGTCTTCCTTTCCCTTCCCCGACTGAGTTCACTTCTCTTTTATGTGCAATGGATAACTGGAATGAAACAAATATGTGTCCTTCCTGTGTATTTTGCTCATTTTCTGCAAGTTGGGTGCCTCAGTGTTTGAAATTTCTTTTCAGGGATGGGGTTTTTTTTATGACATATATTGAACATCTAGTAAGTATATCTATAGCCTTGGTGTGAATTGTTAGGCAGTAAGGAGAAAGACTTATTACTGAGAGGCTTAAAGTTATAATTATTACCATTTTGGAGAAGAAGGAGGGCTTATTCAAGTGTTTAAACTGATCAAGCAATTACTTTTTATGCTAAAAGGTTTTTTTATTCCTATTTCCCTGTCACAAATAGTTGTTGGAAACTGGTAGTTTCATTTCACTCCAATAAGCACCAGATTCCTTTGGGGAAAAGATTGGCTCTAGGCAGATGCTCTGTTTAGCCAACTTCTTTTCTTTGGAGGGAAAAGAAAAAGATGTCAACACAAACACAAGTCTGTGATTGATGAGATGTTTTAGGGCAGCGGGGAATATTTCCAGTTTTAATTTGTTAGGCGCTTAATGATGAAGAAACTAAGGAGATCCTGAAAGCTTATTTAACTTACTTGAACTTACTTATTTGTTGGCCTCCTAAAGACTAGACGTCTGCCAAGAATGAAATTAAATTTAAAAAAATAATCTTATTCTTCTGTTGAGTTAGGGATTTTTTAAAATTTTAACTTAATATTTGAAAGGCATTATTTGCATTGGTACACAGCTGTGCCAGCCTGGCATTATGAGTATGATTAAGTGTGTGGTAATGAGTCCTTGAATACAGTGCATTTGTTATTTGACCAGTCAGTCTAGCACAAAACTGACAATTCCCGTGGGCAATGTCAGCTGTGAGACCAAGAACTCGGTGGTGCCAGCGACCAACATCTGGTCTATTTTCTTAGAAAATCAGGATTGATTTTCTAAGAATAACCGAGCACTGTAACCAATGGGTATTGATTATTTCAGGGAATGGCTCTCTCCTATTAGATTTGTTTCCTTGCCATTAGTAAGGAGACACTCCCTAGGAAAAGGGATTTGAATCTTGAACAACTTCACAGGAAGGGACCTCTGTTTGCCACTCATGTCAGTTCAGATTTGTATAGACAAATTTATGACATGCAGTCATAGAAGAAACAAACTTTCCCTTAGAACATACATGGGTAAACAAGGGAGAAAGAAAGACTTTTATGTCATCACAATATTATTCTTTCTCATCTAGACAAGCCAGTGAAGTCTTCCTAGGAAGACATTCCCAATTCTGAATAAACTGCCTTCTTTTCCAAGCATTAGACTAATTTATTTGATCCTGCCTTAGGAACATATTATTTTTAGGAGTATTGCCCATTTGGTTTGCTAAACAAATACAACTGTAAAATTAATGGGTTTTGCCTGCCCTTGTGCATTTAAGACCTCATTCGAGGTCTTAAACTTTTGGAAGGATCAAAAAATATTCCTCTACTGTATTTCCTGTCTGGGTTTTGATTTTCTCTAAGTTCTCTTTTTAATGTTGTAATAATTCTTATGATACAATAGCTATTTTTCATTCAAAAGAAGGAAAAAAAAGCCTTCTTTGCTCTGCACATCTATTAGATGCTCTTGATTTTACCTTTCTCATTTTAACTCATTTATAAACGTGTAAGGTTTCTTCTGCTTCATGGCAGGAGATAGTGTCATAAGAGGGCACATAGAGGATATTGCCTTGGCTTATAGCAGTTCTATGAACCAGGAGGTGTGAGAATGGACCATGTTACCAAGCAGCACCTGCAAAAGGTAGAGACCTTAGTATGTACTGTAGCTCTTTCAACACTGTGTCCAAGTGGTCTTTCAGCTGCTGAGCCCATGCTCCAAACACAGCTTCTCTGAGAACAAGCAAGATTCAGTTTGAGGCCAAAGATCCCAAAGACCATGGATTGTCTAAGTCTGAAAATTCTCAGTGTGTGAGACATGACAGGTCACACTCTACTTTCAGTCAAGCTCTGGATCATTGCATTTGACTTCCAGCTTGTAACCCAGAGTCTGTGTAACTAAGCGGAGAATAATTTCCTCCTCACCACATGTAGTATCATTGGCAATTTGATCTCGTGCTCCACCAGCATCACCTTGCAATCCCAAATTAGAAAGGAATTGTTTATATGTTAGTGTCTCTTGTAATACAGAATTCCATCTTTCTTTTGCAGAGAGGCGTTCAGCACATGTATCAGCGAATTGCAAGAACTCTGTCTGCAGGCATGGTTTCAGTAAGCCCCTTGTTAAATATGGAACTCTCCCTAGACACTTCTCTGCAGCCAAAGATTTAAATATTCAAATAAATATTTAATGACTCGATGGTTTTCTTCTTCACTGGTGTGAATTTTCCTTTACACGCCAGAGGGACCTAAGAGAAGAGCCAAGTGGCTTGAATCATGATAACCATGTTGCCAGTAAATGGCAAGCTGCATGTTTTGATTGGCAAAGGCACTAAGGAACATACCAGCTGTGAATTATTTCTTCTCCCTGAGTAAGGGGGTTTGCGGGACAATTAAAAATAAAGCCAGATAATCTTGGGCTGGGAATGATAAGGAAGTTGGGGAAAATACTGAAAAGAGCTGAGAAAAGTCCAGAATGAGCTCCCTTATGTTGTTCAAAACTATGCATAGTTAGTATCTATAGTCAAGCTACAGACTGCTCAACATACCTTTTGTGGAGAGGGAGCAGATGAACCTGAATGAGGACAAAGACTCAGGAAAACCTACGTGTATTGTCCTGACATAGCCATCATCAGATTTTCTAAAGGAGAGTGTATGTGGGGTAAAGTCGTGAATTAACACTCTTGGTAAAATATGGAAAATCTTAGTTAAGAGATGGAAGTTGGAGATGGAAAGATCTTGTTAATCCATCTAATTCAGAGTTATCGTTACAGGAGGGCTCCCTCGTGATATTTTCTAGTGACTCATCTAGCCTCACTTAAATTCATATCTATGAGGTTATTATTTTCTCTTACTTTTTAGGAGTCATGATCATGGAAAGTGGGAATGCAGGCTTAACTCTTAAGAAGTTAAAATTTCTTGCAGCATAATTCATGGCTCTGCTCCAGCAGAATGCTCCCTTATCCTTTCTCATTAAAAATGAGGTCTTTTTTCACCTGCTCCTCAAATGTCATTATTCTTGATGTCTTGTTCCCTCAAGTACCCCATAGAGCATGCCTAAATTATGCTTTTTCTGATCAGCTGTTATGGAACAAGATTGCTTCAGTGCTCAGTTAGCCATGGGATACCCACAGGGCAACACCAGTTACAGACCTTGACAGACACAGACTTTATTGAAGTTATGGTTAACTCCGTGGCTGGAGCAACAGCATGTATAGACTGTATATAGATTTTTAGGTGTGTAATACTAAATGACTGGCATCGTCCTATGTACTTTGTAGCCCCAAACAAAAAGTGATTAGATGAGTAGAGAAGGCCATTAAACTATTCCTCTCCTGATGCTGTGAGGTGCTAGCCACTGAGAGAGGGCTGGCCAGACACAGCGAGGGGCCCAGAGGTGAACTGCCCCTGTGCACCACTTGTGGCCAGCTGCTGGCTGGGTGATGCCGTCTGTGTATCGAGGCACAGCCTGAAGGAAGGGAGGATCCCAGAAAAAGACACGATGCATTTTCCTTTTGCTGGCAAGAGAATGTACTGCCTTGCACATAAACCATGAGAAAGACTTTTTTTTTCTGTTAAAACAGAGGGAAAAAACCACGTATTTTTCAGGTCAGGCTACCATGTAAACTATAACAGAATTTCTTGCAGGTATTTACATTTCAGGCTTTCAGGTGAAGTAGGAAAAACGGTACAGGTTGCCAGGACTAGATGATGCTGGTTGCCACACATTCTGAAGAATCTCCAACACAGAATTGCTAAACTATTACCCGTGGTAATAACACATAGTTTAAACCTCCAACAATAGCAAAGAAATTAAAGCTGACAAAGGTAACTTCAGTCACTGAAAGAGTGGTCTTGGAAAATGTAGACCAGTGGGTCTAATTTTTCATTCTGGGAAATCAGTAAAAAAACTAATAAAGAGTAGAATATACAGATACTGGATAACACATTACAGGAAGGAACAGGCAATATGGATGTTATCAAAGGCAGTTATGCCTCACAGAGCTGTTAGAGTCCTTTGTAAGTAATATATGTAGATCTATGTAGTACATATGGACTTTCTGCAAGATTTCAGCAAGATCTTTTTCTAGAGGGCTTAACAAACCTCTAAAACCACCTAAAATCCCCATCAACAAAGAAGGAAACCCCGCTGGGGTAAATAACTGCTAAAAGATAAAGAACGAAAACTTTTAGCAATGGAATGAGGTTTCTAATGTAGCCCCATGAGAGATGCATTACTGCAGGCTGTACTGTTAAATTTACTATACATGATTTGTGAGGAAAATAGAGAGGTGATGAAGTCTGAAGGTGATTTGGGATACTCAACTGGAAAGATGACAGTAAGAAGCTGGAGTGTGATATCACAGTACTGGGCAACAGGGGAATAAAATGATAGATGAAATGTAATGTAAAGTACTGTATGAGGGGAAAAATGACAAATCCAGCCTAATGGGCTCAAAATCAGCTACCAACAATCACTTCAGACATGGCTTGTTTTTTGTACTTTTTCCCAAAGTACCTGCAGATAGCCTCTATTGGCCAGACAAAATACTAAGCTGGATGAATTTTCAGTCTGAACTCATGTGCCATTTTGTTGTGTTTAGAAATTTTGATTGAAAATTTGGGAAGACATGCAGACTTTATGACCCTTCTTTAAAAGTTTTCTGCTTTCTTATCCTCTCTGTGATGATCATTTTTATCTTAAAATGTTTGAACCATTAGTACTGTAATATTGACAGAAGACAGACTTACAGGACAATACATATAAATTGTGTCATTCTCACCATGCAATCAAAAAAGCAGAGGAAACTCAGATGACTTTGCAAACATGATAGGATTCAGGAATATAAGCATATGTAAATACTTGAATGCTTCCGTTTTAGGAAAGACATAAAAAATCATGCTTTAAATCTCTTGAGAGTTCATTTCTGATCCTGTGAGACACATAAAATATTATGTTTTGGACAAGAAATGAATCTTAATACTAGCCTGGCTAAAGCTAGCAGGGATGATTATATTCTGTTTATGTAAATGTCATAGAGAGTTTTAACCTTTTTTCTTTGCTTTTTTTTTTTCTCCTAGTACTCCTAAGTGTTCCTGTACGGATGCTGTATTGCACTTGCATTTGTTATATTGCCCTCGTGCTTTCAGAGGTTCCCTTCGATGCCATTTTCAGAAGGGTCCAGCTTCTCTGGAGGACAAAATTGAAAAGTGGCATCATCAGTGCCTTGTTCAGAGCCTTCCAGTCTGATGCTGTCAAGTTGTCATACACCAAAAACCATCTGGCAGTGGCCTTTGTGCACCAGCAGTGATGGTGGAAGGAGCAGGGGCGCAGGAGAGACTGGCCACTTGAGGACTGCCTCAGGGCTGTCCTCTAGAAATGCACTAGCTGTCCTTTTCCCTCTGCTGTAGTCCATGCACAGTGTAGGATGGAAAGGTGGCATCAAGGACTGATACCCACCCTCAGAGACAGAGAATGTTCTCTTGATTTTTATTTCTGATTGCTCTTCCCCTAGACGCTGTCATCAGTTCTATACTGGAATGTGCTGCACATGTTTGAAAAGCATTATCTTGTGTAAATCATAAGCTCAAGGGTTGCAAGTGCTTTGTGATCCTTGTGTGGCAGGGAGTGGAACCTGGTGTATTGCTGAAACAGAACCTCTGGAAAGGGAGGAAGAATAAATCAGAAAATTGTTTCTGTCTGGAGAAGTAGAAAAAAAAAATCTATGGAAAGAATTCCCCTTCATAAACTCTAGATTGCACTTGTAGTTTATTGAGCCCAGAACAAAGATTTGATATCTATTTCCTTTCTATTACAGCTCATGAACTCACAACTGGAATTTGCTTTTTATAAAAGAATAAAAGAAGAAGAAGAAAAAAAAAAAAGGTGCAGTGAGCCAGCCCATAAAACAGTGTTGGAGTCTTTAAAATTATATTATAATTGGAATTTTTAAACTTATGTAGAATCATTACTGTGCTGAAATATATGAAATAAGATATTTTCAACATAAAAGTTAAACAAAAATAAACACCAGTAGTATAGGGTAAGAAATTACAAATTGAAACACTCAGTTTAAAAGGGATTATGGCTAATATAAAATAGGCCTTTGACTTAACACTGCTCTGTCACTTTGGTAACTACGCACCAAGAGACAGTTGAACAGTTGCATTATTTGTGGCTACAAATGCTATGAGTAAACTCAAGATACAGAATAAATAAGCTGAGAAAATGAACTTTATGAGGAGTCCCCTTACACCACTTAGGCTTACTCCTGTCCCAACAATGGTGATATAGAAAGGAAAACCAGAACAGGCTCCCTAAAAAGGGCAAAAATGGAGTGCCAAGGCCACAGAACTCTGTGACTCTCAGTTTACCTTCAGTTCTTCTAGTCTGGGGTCTTTGGCTACCCACCATCCTGGGGCCATTTTTTCTGAGAGAAGAACGAATAGCTCTGGTTTCCAGTGAGAAAATAGCACACAGAGCCCACAGTGCCTGCCAAGGACCAGCAGGTCCGCACAGGTAAACACCAAAGGGACTGCAGCTTTCCAGGCTGGCGTCCGGAAACATTTCCCCCCAACCTGCCCTCCTGAGTGACCTGAAGAAGCAGAGAAGGAAGAGGAGTAAGACAACCAAAACCAAGGCAGGCCTAGCAGGGGGGTAGAAATGGAGATGTTGGCACTCCTGCGACACCTTGCAGGTGCGTATCACGTCACTGGAGCCTGTGGGGCTAATTCTGACTTAACCTGACGTCATACAGCACTGCTGTTACTCTGCAATTGGTTGTGGTGTGTTCCAATAACAGAGTGAGACCCTGAGTTAACTCTTTCAGCTTTGAGAAAGTTTGCCAAAAGTACTTATGAACACTAAGACCTCTTGTAGTGACAAATTTTCTAGCTGCATCAGTTATGGTTAAAAGCAAAGGATTCAGATTGTCACAGGGTAAACATGTTGCTTTGTAAGCATTTATATCTTAATTCTTTAGAATTTATTACAGGGCTGGGAAAGAAGCAGCATGTGAGATAAATGGAGTGACAAAGACAAATGGCAAGAACCTGTGATTATTAACTGAAGCAATTCAGCATAGATTGTAATTCCACCAGTGTGACTATGCTGATTTGTGCCAACTGAAGCTGGGGTTGTTTGTTTGCTTGTCTTAATTGCATTTAAAAAGTAAAGTATTCATTTCTAATCCTCATGTTTGCAGAGAAGTGCTTGAAAACATAAGTGCATCTAATTGTTCGAAGAAGCAGAACGCAATTACAAGAGAACCTAATGGTATTATTATTTCATCTTGTGGTACTTAAAGAAAATTATTCTTTTTTTTTCAGCCTATTTTCAGAATTTGATAGGAGTTTGGTATAATGGTATTTTCCCATGTGTTTTTGTGTATCTTTCAAACCATTCCAAAAGACAGTAAACATTACTTAAGGTAAGAAAGCTTTAGCATAAAAATTAGGCAAGTTTGACGGTAGTAGATGTAGTGAATGTAGTAACTAAACTACCTCCTTACTGTCTAGAGAAAGTTATTAATTGCATCCTGTACAAAGATTCCTACAAATTTTTGACTCTAGAATTTGCAAATACCTTTTCTGAGAATCTCACACCAAAATAGTTAAAAACTCCTTTGACTGAATGACCAAAAAGAAAAGAATTGAAATCCATGACCACAATGAAATTATTTACAAACTTTTTATTCTTTTCAGGAGGATTTTTTCCAATGAGTTTAGCATAATAGAGTGTGCTGGTTTGGTCATACTAGAGATTGAATTCTCTGTCCACCAGCCAGATACAGAACAAGAGGCAGCATGTACAATCTACGAAATTTTTTCTTACTTTTATGGCTTGTCTTCAGTGGTGATCTACCAATGTTCACTGAGTTATTGGTTTTGCTGCTGAGCCAGCCTAAAGCGAATGCCTGCTTGCTAGGGATGTTTTTCCTGGGCTCTGGAAAGCGAAGAGGCAATTATTTTCTCATACTTTTCAAAGAGTGCAAATCTGGGAGAGGGTGAACTCAATGGCTGGAGGAATGCAGAGCTCAGATGGGAGGTGGGGAGCAAAACAGCTTTGTGCTGCACCTTTGCATGACCATGCTGTGTGTTTGTGTGGTGTTCTTGTGGGCACTGGCCAGGGGAGGGAAAAGACTAAACCCTTTCTGATACCTACATGCCTGTCGTCTTCACAGACCAGTCTCCTTGGTATACTAAAAAGCCCCAGACACCATTTAAATGTAGAAAAATACTCAGTGAAGTGACAAATAATGTTACACATGAGCAATATACATTACAAAGATGTCTAAATCTTCTTCTCTGCCTAATATTCTTAAAGAATACCAAAAAGAGTAAAAACTGACACTGAGGTAGCTCTAGGCCCCTTCTATTCAAGCCAGGTGTTCCAGCATTCAGGGACCTTGCAGCTACAACTGATCAGGCATTTCTGCCGCAGCTATTTATCATTCAGTCCCTCCACATGGATTTATTTTTTCTTTCTTTCTTCTTCTTCTTGAGGACATCCCAATTTTGCTAAGCCCAACAGTTTTCCAACAGCAGGTAGCACCCAGGGAGTTGGCTTGAACCCTTCAACACCAAAGAGCAGTGCCTCAAAGAATGGCCCATGAGCCAAAGGGTGTTTTGGGGGTGACAAGTTTGAAGAGTGCCTCGCTGGTCATGCTGCTACAAGAAGCCAGGGGCCCCCGTACCCAGTACCCCACCACTACAGGGTGGTGCCACAACGGGAAGTTGGATGCAGGCAGAGGTTTTGCAGGCATGTTGGGAGTTAAGTTTTGCATGTACAACAAGTAACTTAGTCATTCTGTAGATACCAGGTGAGATGAAGTTCATGCATGCAAAGAGCCACATGAAACCCTATAAACCAGATAAGATCTTTCAGGAGGCTGCCCAAGGGGGCTGTAGGAGGTAGAGGCAGCTCTTTGACTACTGCAGCCTTACTTGCCCACTCAAAAGACAGTAAAACTATTTTTAATTCAGCCATACACTGTAGCCTGCAATGTCCTCAGTTGTTGGACTTCTGCACTGGATGAATTCAGAAAAAACTTATACTAGTGCCTTTTGTTATTAGATCCTCTGCTGGGAACTTTCATTTCAGTGGATTTTCCCTGTATTAAGCAGGAAAAAATCTTAGAAGTTCTTGCAGAATGGGAAAAACGTGTTGTCCTCAGTGCTGCTTGCAGTCAGGTAGCACTGTTCAGGCATAGAGGGGCTCCTCTGAACACACTGAAATGCAGGCTTGAAACCACTGTGGAATGAAAAGTGATTTCTGACAAAAAATAAAACTTTGTTCTGACCACTACTCCCCAGTAGTTTTCTTTTCAAAAACATAAATAAATAAAAAGAAAACATCTGTCAGTGTCTGCAGGTTTTTTGTACATACAGTTTTTATTTTAAAAATGAAAAAAGATGGTGAAGAATTAAAAATATATAATTTGTAAACTTATCCCAGTAAAAATATTTGAAACTTTACCAACATTTTCTCTTACTTCTCTTGAATGTCTTTGTTGCCTTATAGCTTATGCATCAATTTATCTATGTCTTTACCTGAATTTGAAGCCAATTATGCCAGACAGAAGTTTAACATTTGACATGTGACAGATTTCATAGGAACACCTTTACTCATGAATCTGTGGCTCTTTAGTGTCACTGGTGAGTCTGAGCAACATTCGCCTTTCTGTGCTTCCCCTCTGCTGTGCTTTTTCGTGAACTGTTCCACGCAGAAGTTGGAATGGCTTTATTGAGCCAAGCACATGTGGCAGCACTTTTCACAGAGAGAAAACAGCTCAAAGAAAGGTAAAACTTCCCCTTCTGCATTTCTGACACTGCTGTGGCTACAGGAGCACAATGAGCACAGGCACAGCTGCAGTTACAAACAGCAGCACGGCTTCTGTTGGCAAAGATTTCCGTGTGGCTTATTACAACTTGCTCCATGGCCACTTATCGCTGATTATTCCTCTACATTTCTAGATGGGATTTTCTCTAGCTGTTGAGTACCCTGGACCTGCCTGAGCTTATTTTTAATCATCCACCCATCCCTGAGCACTCTTGACTTGCCTGAAGCCCTGGGGCTGTGGGGCGGGATGGTATTGCTGTGGCTCTGCTGCCGTCCCACGCGCGGCTTTGTGCCCACGGCTGCACCTGCTGCCACGCCGCTGGCTAAGAATAGTGCCCCATTAGCTGGAGTTATCTCCAAACCGCCGCCGAAGGAAAACAGATAGTGAAAAACTCACCACTGCTGAGAGTCACAGAGGAAGCCTGGGGCTGAGATAAAGAGCACGAGGCTCTTAGGGTGCCAGCAGGCACTTTGGAAGCACCATCTCCTTTCTGCCCATGTGCCTACCTCCGAACGTCGGTGTACTCCGAGTGCCAGAGTGCTCACCAGGAGATCCAGGGGGAGTTTAAGGACAAGATGACAGTCGGATTAATGAACTCGCAGAAACGGAGCTTCACCTAACACTGCTGTCAGGAGGAAGGTCTTGTTTCAGCAGCATAGCGACCGCAAGATGAAAAGGGCCAGGAAGGAGAAGGAAAGGCGAGATGGTGTCTCGCTCTGTAATGCAGTCTCCTGGTGGGGGAAATGCTTCTCATCCTGTGCTGCTCTAGAACGACTCCCACTGAGCAAAGCAAACTGGCCTCACAGGTCTTGGGATTTATTAGCGCTCCATTGCCCTTGTAATGCCTGTCTCATGACGGGCTCCATTTGGTCTCCGTGCAGAGTGCAGGAGCTCTCCCAGATCCCCAGTAAGGATGTACATGGTGTCCACATGTTGGACTACAGGCTGAATGCTCAACCCCCTTCTCCTCCCTCACTCCCTGCTTTCCAGGGGAAGTGCGACTCAGGTGGGTGCCCTGGCAGGTCCCTTCCTCAGGGGTCAGGCCAAACCCCTCACTGAGCAGTAAATACAAATTCTCCCACCAGGACCACGCTTAAGCCTGGACCCCCTCATTTTAAGTCTGGTGCTCTTCCAGCAGAGCCACCTAGGGGTCCATTCACCTCGTGCACAGTGTCACAGGAGTCAGCCATCACCACCCTGGGGACGGTCTCATGGGCCAGACTTGGGATGGCTTTTACACCAGAGCTTCATGGCTGCAGGAGACAAATGACATAATTTAAGGCTGCCCTTTGCCTTGATTTTTCGCTTTGACTCATTCCCGAGTCTTAATGATAAATTTGCTTTTGGTTTAAGCTATCTGACAATTTCTTGCAATTGATAGATTTAACAGGACAAGTGGAGACAGTCAATTTACATTTTGGTAAGTGTGCTTGCAAATGATTTATTGTCCTCCTAGACAGAGAAGTGCAAGATGTGCTGTTCATTCACCCTCATGCAGTGACTGACCAGCTGCAACCCCCTTTTCCTTACTCAGGGGTTTGAAATCTGTTTTAGTCTAAAACTCCATTGCCATAAACTTGTAAGCAGCATTCCTTCTACAGACAAAGGTATGGTAAATCCAGTGTGACAGAGTATTTTCCCTTTTTTCCCCCCACATGTTATAATCTATGCTACTAAAAAAACTGCAGATATTTTTAAATACTACATATGTATTATCCAATGGTCTTGTACGTTGATGTTCCTGCCTTTTAAAAATAATGGTAATTTCACGTACATAGAAATTATTCAGCTATAGAGGCTGCAAATAGAATTGCCTCATTCATCCACTCTGAAATGATTTATTCTTATGACCAAAATCATTGCAAAGACAAGAAATAATTTATCTTTTTTTATATAGCTAGTTACACCCTGCTTCATAGGCACAACAAGAAGACATCAGTAGCACGTCACACTCAATAAATCAGTGCATTCAGGTCTCGGGCACGTGGTTCTGTTACAGCAATCCAATGTGCATCAGCTGAGTGAGGACTGGCAGCAACTAGCTCGATTCTTAACTTGTGGCAAGTATAAGGTAAAACATGTCAGAGGAAAAAAGAGGTCAGTGAAGGACATTCACCTTGGCAGCCCCAATGACTCAGGAGGATTGGGCAAACTTTTTAAATGGCAATAGCTTGATTGTATGTCTGAGCCCCAAGATTTATGGAAAGGGAAAGCTAAGTGCTTGAGAAAAGATGCCAAACTTTGTGGATGGGATATGAGAGGCCAGACAAGGAGATTACACATGGTGAAACATCAGCCCCATGGCTTTAAGCTTCTGCTACCTCTACAGTGAGAATGTATGTCACATAACTATCTGAATTTAAAAGCTATTGCTGTGCAGCTAAATGGATCCTGATAAAATGGAAAAGTGAATGACCCATAGGGGTTGTTTGTGCATTTTTGTTACATGTGAGAAAGGCCTGGAGAACCACTGCAATAATGCTCCACTGAAAGAACATCCATGCTAGAGAACCAAAAAATATGTAGGGAGGCTATGCACAATGCTAAGCTCAGGGTGAGGCCTCCATCTGGGGCAAGAAATAAAGAGGGCTCTGTTCAGCCTAAGTGAAGCTGATGTTCCTCATCCTCCTTCAGTGGTGTGGCTTAATAAATACATCGTGATTGTATGGCAAAAGAGTTAAAGAAAACTGGTCCTATTTTAGCTGATCTAAAAAACCTATTTCTGTGAAAGCTGCCTATCTTACATGTGGGTGTTGGTTCAGAGGACCCTATCCATCCCAAACTGGACAAATGAAGGTGTGCTAGACAAACAACCTCTGTTTTCTGAACTCAGGCACTTAGTCATTGGTAATTATTTAGAACGGGTAAAAGAGCCAAAACACTTCATAAAGCAGTATTTTTTTTTTTTTTGTTCCTCAGCTATTGCATCTGCTGCTTTTCCACAACCACCTAAATATTAAAGTGCTTCTCTTGGCATGGTGCCAGCCATGGGAGAAACAAGCTGGTTGAAAGTAGCTACATGCCAATCACAATCATAGGGCTACTCTACACACATTGAAATGTCTGCTTTACGGGAATAAGGCACCGCAGCTCCTATCATCAGGCAGCCAAAACCTCATGATTTGTATGCACCAAGACAATTCAAGGTTTGTGTGCATAGAAACCCTGTTAGCAGAGATTGAGATCTAAGGAGGAAGGCCTCTCTGCCAAAAGGAGAATTTTTTTTCCTGTGGTATGAAAAATAACAAAAATCGAGCCATTTAATTAAATGCCTAAATGTGGAACTGTGTTGATCCATTTACTTGAAAATATCCTGGAAAACTATCTGTTAGTTTCTGTATCCTGGACTTTGGGGCAATTGCAGCTAGTGTTTTGCTTTTGCACTGGATTGTGTATGCAGCAGTTTAGAAAAAGAAGAAACACATGGCCTGTTTTTCAGATGTGGCTGGGATGTGTGTATGTGCATCGGGATATTCCTCCCTCCACATGTGGTCCCAATATGCATTGTTACTTACATCTTTCCCGTCCCACTGCCTGCTGAGTACCTGCTGAAATGGCTGCTTAAACAGGGAGCACTGCAGCAGCCTCTGCATCTGCATGCCCAAGCATTTGAGAAGCTAATGCTTGCCATCCCTGGCAAATGTCAATGCTTTGAGTCAAACTTCTTCGTGTTAACATTATCCCTGAAGCTTCTTTCTCACGTTCTTTTTTTCAGCCTCACTGAAAGACAACACCAAATTGTCTTTTGTAGCATCTTCAGTAATGGATGGTTTTCTTTTAACTGGGAGATTAAGGGCCTGTTAGTTTTAGCTGGCAGAGTCAAAGGAGGTGCAGGCCACCGTGCTCATAGTAGAGCTCACACAGGCAACAACATGAATTTAGCACAAAGGTTAAGGAGTGAAACAGGTATGTGAAGCTCTGGCATAGATTTGACCTGGTCCATAAAGGCACCGGTGAGAAGCCCTGGTTTCTGGTGTAAATAGCCCACACAAGCCTACTGGAGATGGCAATGCTCCTACAAGGATGTTAATCTGAGTAAAACAGTAACAGAAAAGGAAAATGGAACCAGAAAGGATCTCAGGAGGGCATCTAATTTTCCTCCCTGCTTTAAGGCAAATTTACCTATGTCAAAATCAACCCTAAGATACATATGCCTAACCCAGAGATTTGCAGCCCACCTCTAAAAGGGGCCAGGGCTGAGAGGTAGTGGTGGCAACGGCGCCTGCGACTGCTCCTCCAGCACATGCCTTGCCTGCACACGGCAGGTTACGGCTGGCCGGCTGTGCCGCAGCGCCGTGCCAATGCCAGGCTGCCCAAGAGCTGGGAGCCATTGCTCTTGCTGCCATCTCTGCTTTAAATCTACAGCAGAGACTGCGGTAAGCGAAGGGATAGGGGCTGTTGCCTCAGTGGGACAGATGGGTGACTAGGGTGATTAATGGTAGCATGGAAGTGTGATGGGTGTGGGGTCTTTTTTTGGGAGGGTGAAGCTATATGGTGGATCGAGCAGCTGTTATGGGCAAAGGGTTTACAGCTGAGAAATTAGGGGGGAGAAGATAAGTTGTGGAGATACGGCACTGATATTAATTTATTCTGGGAGCACCTTCCTCCTCATGCAGTGTACTGTGTTAGTAAAAATAGTTACATGAAATTAAAGAGGATCACAGGGCAGGAGGTTGTCTCTGTATGTCACCTGATACTGTTGTCGGTGTTGATGGTGGCACCCACATGAGTGGGTTTAGGAAGCCCAGGATCAGCCTGTGATAGAGGGTCTTCTCTGCGCTGAAAGTCTTCCGGTGCTTCACTAGGACATATTCTTTACCTTTGCCTTGTTCAGGAGGCAATTTATAGACTATCCTTATGCTAGTCCCCAGTTGATGTCCAGTCTGATTGCAGTGAGAAGATTTCTTTGCCTGAATGTAGGAAACATCATATACAGCATCTGGTAGGATGGAATTTGATCAGAGGATTGCTTATTTGCTCAACCAAAGCACACATCAATTTGGGTGAAAACAACAGGCAAAGTGAAAATGACCCATTTTGGGAAGCATTAAAAATCAATGAGAATAAAAGAGCAGGATGCGTTACCCAGCAACAGTATCTGACAGTCACACTCTCAGGAACAGGCTGCTTCTGCCTATGCTGATCTTTTCAGGTTGGTCTTTTCTGCAACGAAATGTGCGTTTGGCTTTTCTCTCAGTTCTGCCTAGCCACCTCAGAAGCACCACGACAGACTCACTTCACTTTGCCTCTGTCTGAAGCTGGTACAAAGATCTGGAGGTCTGCGTTGTGGGGCTTGAACAGGCTCACCTTTTCTTTGAAAAGCCAGTGAAGTACCTCCACAGTGTGATCCTTACAGTCACCTACTAGGAACTGGCAGGCTTGACCCCAGCTTCTCTTCCATCTAATGTAGGTAAAATAAATGTAAAAGTTCCTTATCTCCAGTAAAAGCTGCCACCTAACCAGACCAGGGGTGTGGGGACTGGTTTGGATGACCATTTTAGGGCCCAGCCTGTCTAAATACATCCTGCTAACCTGCAACAGGCATTAGCCTGACTGCTTCAAATCTTGCTCCACAGTTACCACCACCTCTAGGCTACACGAAAGAAACGATGAAGCAGCCATCCATGAGTCAAGGTCCAGTGAGGCTGCTGGAGCTGCATCCCTCCAAGCTGTCCTCCCTGCAGGGCTGAGCCTGGGCCCGTCTCACACTGAGTTGTTGCAAAAACACACAGAGAACTCCTCCGAGAGCTCTTTGAGTTGCACTCTGCATGGCAAACCACAGTATTTCAGCTCCTGTCCTCCAGTGCCCCTGTAAAGCTTTGTAAGTCCTGTTTTCCCATGCTCGCCCTCCTTTCTTGAGCACCCTCACTGTCCTAATCTGTCGATTGTGCTCTGTGGTCTGGGTAGTGTTGTCAGCACCTGCATGATGCCCAGCTCACCCCATACCTCCGATAAGTCTAGAAAACGACCACGCCTAAGCAATGAGACATTTGCAGCCAGACTGAGAGGCATGCTGGCACGTCTACTTTCCTGGGAAGCAAGTGTGGGTTGTACGGAGCACAGAGAAACAGCAGGGAACTCACGCTGGCTCCTGCCTTGCGCGGAGCCCTGCTTGTGTAAGTTCACCGAGAGGCGACGTGCCAGTAACGCAGCTGTGCTGCGACTCTGAACTTGTGCAACAGCAACATCAGAAGTGTTTTGGATAAGTGATCATGTCGTGACATCTGTCATATTAAGGGGTTAGCTCAGTTGGTTAGAGTGTGGTGCTAATAATGCCAAGGTTACGGGTTCAATCCCTGCTCCCTGCAGGGGGGTTGGGCTAGATGATCTCTCAAGGTCCCTTCCAACCCAAAGCATTCTATGATTCTATGATATTAGTCTTGTGCCCAGTCTGTACACCAAGTCCTGACTGTTCCTGGGCCTCCCTTCCCACGGCTCCTTCTTCCCACAGACAGGGCAGCCACGCTATGGGCTTTCTCCAAAAAAAAGTAGGAGAGTCTAAAGCAGGTCATGTCCTTCCTTGGCTTTCCGACCCCATCTGCCCCAGACCACCACTCTTCCCTTAGCTTTGTGCCAGCTTCATGCTGGTGCAGCTGTGGGGTGAGAGGGATAAGCTAGTGAGACTCTTGGGACGAGCACAGATGGGGGCGGGGATTCAAACTGTTTCAGATTTTTTGCCCTGAAGATCTTGCCAGATTTGGAGATGAGACATTTTAATTTCAACACGATGCCGTTTTCCAGTGGAGCATCTTTCTGGTCAGTCCTGCCCCATGACCAAGTGGCCTTAGGGGCAGCTGTACAGCTGAGCATGTAGCCAAGCAGTTCTGCACCTTGCTTGAGCTGACCTGGTAATATGTGCCATGGGGAAAGAGTGTGTGGAGCAGAGGGTGCAGCTCTGGCCCTTTGCTGTTGAGGGAAAAAGTGGTAGGTAGGCATGGGCCTGTGTGCCACTGTCAACAGAGGACTGCTGGTTTTTGTTGCCTCCCTGGATAATTATGCATACAGTGGGTTTCTGAGTCACAGGATGGCAGCCCAGCAGACCAAATCATTTGTCCAGTACAGGAATAAGCTAGTGTGCAAACCTGAAATGCTGAGCTGCCTTTGCCTAGCTGACAGCAGCGTAGCAGTTGCTAATTCCATCGCATCCCCTCAGAGCAAAAAAGGAGAAAATGTAGGAACCAGCAAGAGAAAAGACAGAGAGGCTCTGTATTTCTCTTTTCACTGAATATGCCCAAATGCAGGCAGACAGCTCTCTCCCCTCACTTCCCCGAGCGCAGAGTGTTTTGGTTTATCCGGTGATGTAACAGATTGCTAAATAGACAAACCTGATATGAACTCTCCTACTTATCTCTGCGCTGGTGCTTACATGTGGAAGAATCTTGTCGCATTTTTCACTTGATTTTAACAGCTTTACAACTAGCAATATGCCACTGCCCTCTGCTGGAAAAGCACGAGCAGTCGTGCCAGGCGAGTGGAAAAGAAAACCAGAGTGGAATTTTGTAAATGTGTAATATTATTGCATTTACTGCACTTGGAACTGGAGTGCTGTGAAATGCAGCATGACAGGGACAGCGGGAGCCCTCCGCCCCTTAGGCAGAGCAGGATGCACTCCCCTACAGCCCTTTTCTTCCCTTGCTTTGGTGGGCTTCCAGGATGGGAAAAACCTGGCAGCAGAAGGAAACATCAGACCAGAGTTATCATCATTTGCTCTTTCTCCTACACTTCACATATGGAACAGTCAGGATTTTTGAGAACTCTTTTCTACCTAAAACTATGTTTTTTGAGAACTCTTACTAGAATAGTCTGGATACAAAGTGCCCAGTTTAGGCTATCATCTGGTACGTGCTAAAGATTCAAGCTGGCATTTATTTTGTAGGGTAGGTCATTCCACACACCTCGAGAAAACCGTGTCATTCAAATTGCTGTCAGATGGCTGTGGTTATACAATCCATATGGACATCACCACAATGTGCACTCCTCATGAGTACTAAATCTGGGCTTTAATCAAAGACCAATAGCAGCATTGGCTTTGAACGAGCAGATGTATCTGAGGAAGGGCTATCTTTCCAGAAAAGGTTTCCATGAGATTTATTTAGCTATTTCTGGTGTGGTGCTTCAAGCTTATCAGACTGATTTCTCATCATGAGGGGCATTATGTTATTCCTGAACTACAGAGATATTATTGCTAGGTTAGACTCCAAGCATGGAAATACTGGAGTTGGTGCCTTGAAGAAGCATGGCAGATCTTCAGCTTAAAGCTGGAGGGTCAAAAATATGAGTTTTAACTGACATGTGCACAAATAGCCATGGTGGTGTGTTCCACCTACTCCAATGGCCTGCCTCCATCACCGGTCAGGGTAACCTATCCTGGGGAAGGGGCAAGAAATCACGTGGAAAGTGAAGAAGATGCGGAGCAGGCCTTAGCAACTACCCTTCCCTTTCCCCTTCTTTCCCTTTCAGTTTCGTTTTCTTTCTTTTTCCCCTCTCCCTTTCCCTAGCATTGCAGCAAATGATTGTTCCCAAATGATGGAAGTGCCACAATGGGGCCAGGAGCTCTGAAAATTAAACGGACTGAGTAGCCAAAGACTGGCTAAGTGGAGGGTGAAGGGAAAGCCTCCTAAGCATAGCAGCAGCTGAAGCACTGGGCATGAAACAGCTGCTCCACAGACTAGTTTGCGTGACTGGTTTCCCTGACATTAACTTCTAAGCCCTTTGCCTAATTTGCTGACCCATATATGGTTTTACATCTTTATATATAGTAAATGCATAACAACTTTTTATAATGGCTCTATGAATGACACACTGCTGCCCTGTAACTTGATAGTTGTCCCTGTGGTTACATAGATGTGTCTGATTATAGATCAGCCTTTCAAAAGTACTAAAATGAAGTGGCATTTTATGTAACTCAATGGGTTACAGTAGGAAGCTGTTAACAGTAGAGGATTAAAATAAAATTGTTCTTGATATTTAAAAAGTGATGAAACGAGGAGAAAAATAAATCCACCCCCAAATGCTGCAAATCACTCCTTACAAGTTTGGCATCTGCCAAGATCCTACTTGGAAAAAAACCCTGGGCTCCTTCCCTCAGAGGGTCCTCCCACACCGTTCAAGGCATAAAGCTCAAGGGTAGTGTTCGCTGTCCACAGACACGCATGGACAGGCCGTCCACAGGCATACCCAGCATCCTCACTAATAAATGCCACTTAGCACATGGGGTAGTTTTTGATTGCTTTCTAAAAATATTGCCACTAAATCTTCATATTCTGTGCATTTTCTATGATGACTTAAATACAGGGGAGCAGATCTGACACATTTCAGCAGGCTTCTGTGTTCTTTAAAGGTAAACATTTAAAGGTAGGCTATTAGTGTGTTACATTTAATGTTTATATATTAGTGTATTAAATGATTAGCTGACTAAAATATTTCAACAGTGATCAGTCAAAGTATGATTACAAGTTAAATCAAGTTATTGATAATGAGGGACTACATTCATCTAGAAAGAAATATATGAATAGAAATAACTCCTGAGTGTTAGATTTTTCATTTGTATTACTTCTAAAAGATCATCCCAGCATATTGTCTGTTGCCTTGATTTTCCTTTCATTTCTATGACGATGACTGCTACCATAAATAAACGAACTTACATAACTTCCAGATCATTCACTGGATGTGGCATTGAGTAAAACACATAAGAGAAAAGCATATTCTGCAAAACGCGTTCCTCTGATGAGATGGCATTAATCTTGCACATTTATTTGCAACATTTTGGCTAGGCATGTACCTGTCTCACATACTTAATAAACACAAGATTATTTTCCGGAATTCCACTGAGCAATTTTTGCCATTAAACACTAAAAAAGAAAAAAAATCAACCATTCACTATTAAAAGACTTTAATTATTTGGAACACTAACATCAAGAATGTTTACTTGAAAATGTTTGTTTCCACTTTAGTCCATCTTCAAACCTGTTACACTATATTCCACTGACTGGTATTACAAATTACACTGACATGTTTCCTCATACTTCTAAAAGATAGAACTACAGTAAATTGTTTCACAAGGTGTTTGGAAAAAAACATATATAAGAAATTATTCTTTCCCTCTTCTTCTATGGTGAAGCAGAAGCTTAGTTTTAAAGTAACAAGAACAGTCATCATAGAGCTAAATATATTTGACATATTTAACCTCACAAATAAATAAATATATACAAGGGAGGTTACAGCATGTCAACTACAAAGTAGAAGCTTTACCTTGTAGAACTGAGAGCATTCAAGAGCATCTAACTGACACAGACAGTTTAAGATTACTACATGGTAGTAAAAAAAGAGAAAAAAGTCTTAAATCAGCAAAAATATAGGTAGCTGTACATTAAGCTGATAGTTAGGTTACAGCTCAGCTTCAGTCAGGATACTGTGTTTGCTTTTTATTTATATTTTACTAATCTATTATGTTTTATTGATTCCTCATTTTTTCAGGAATGTTTGGTTTTCATTCTCTTCGCTTCTAAACACCTTAATCAGGGAGAAATCTCACAGTAAGCTGCTATGTGAACACTATTATCTACAGTAGTTAAGCAAGTGGGTTGATAAAATATAAGTTCAGTAAATGGTTGTACATAGTTTCTCCCTAAATGATTTCCCTTATTAAAGATATCTGACAACACTCATTAATAATTACATTTTAAGTGAATCAGGTTGACTTGCATTCATACCACCACATAAGTATTTGCAGTTACGAGACTGAGGTTCCGTTAAGGTCCGTGTAGCGACAGCAGTGTTTCTGGACGGAATACCATCAGGACATCCTCCTCCCGCCAGGTGTTTGCAGCCAGGGAAAATACGCCATTTGCGCGATCACAGCATTAAATGATCTCTGCGTGCAAAAATGCATGCAAAGAGCAGAGAAAGGCACAAATCCACATCCCTAATCACTGTACATCCACCTGCTTGGCAACTGAAAAACCTCACAGCACAACTTTCTGGTCACCTTCTGAATACAATTAATTAAACATTTGGCTAAAAATATTTTGGTGGAAAAAAAGGCCTTTTTAAAAATGAAAATTTCCATTAGGAGACATTCTCCTCTGAAAACATTGTTGGAAAATACCTTTGATATTTCAGCCCATCATTTCAGTGACACATGTAGCTACAATTTTTACAAAACCTGTCATGGGGTGAGACGTGCTTCGTGAGGAAAGATGCACTTTTGGCAGTCATGGCCATGTGCTAATGTGTCACACATTTATATAGATTTTAATCTCTATGAACAAAAACAAGTAAGCATTTTATGCTCTTGTCTCTTCTCCGCACACACACACAACTCAGTGTCATTATGCACACAGAATAGCAATGCGAAATTCCCTAATGTTGCCTGAGCACTGTTTAAACTCTGTGCCCCCCAAAAACTCAATCAAGTCAATCAGCCAGGGGTGGGGAGGGGGATACTGATACTGATAATGTTATGTGCCCAGAAAGATGTTATTTATTTATTACTGGTTATTGTATTCCAGGTTATTCTAATGTTGCAATGCCATCCGATGGAGGTGTCTGTACATACAGTATATCTGAAGTACAGAGACTGACAAATGAACCCATGGGCTTACAAAGTATTCATCTTGTATTTAAATACTTAAACTTAAGTTTTAGCACCGTTCATTGCTCTTAGATTGTCTGTGGTACACATTGTGGTTTCCTCTGTCATATTCACTGTGTGCATTATTATAAAAATATGTGCGGAGAGAGATCTAGGTGTATATTTATATATCTATATATAGTTGAATGCCTTCTGTTTTGTTTAGTGAAAAAGAGCATTAAACATAGAATTGCGGTGGGAGATGTCGCATTTCATACATACCAATCAATGAATGTTGAAACATGACTTTGTGTAAACTTTGGATTTACCTGTGTACTTGTTCTGCACAGATGCAAATGATATGTACAAATACCTGTTTCCATACATACCAATGGGCTTAAAATTTGCAAGAGTTACTAGCACCCTGCACGCCCTTCTCAGCCAGCACATCTATGTAATAAGTGTGTTTCTATGTACGTGGATACAAAATAGGCTGAATTTACAGCACATACTGTTTTGGTAAGCAAGATTTGCATGATTAGGTCTATTTAGTAAAAAATGGTTTAAAATAACCCTTTAACACTGGTGTTAGGGTTTTATTCACTTACAAATAAAGAACAGACAGCACTAGACAGTCAAGAAGCAAGAATGTAACAAGTGTCGTAGGGGAAATCCATATTCTTCAAAAGAAAAAAGTCCATCAGTAAACTGTTCAATAAGAGCTTGCCTGTATTGCGTGACATGTCTGCTATTTTCTCCAGGAGTCAAGACTTGCTTCTGTTTGGACTATATAATTTAGAGTTAGGCTTGTGGCTCTTCAGTCTTAAAAAATACTTACACAGGATTACAATTAGCTGTCCAGGCATACGTTGGCTGGCACACATTTAAAAACAGCTCAATACCATGGTGGAAAATTGTCTTTTTCCACAACAGTAAAAAGGTAGAGAAATTGGTCCTTGAGTGGAAGCTGTTAACAGGAGAACGTTATAAACTGGGAAAAAATAACTAAACAGGTCGCATTCTGTGACATCTGGTATTCTCAATTCCAGGCAGACTTTTGTCTTCATTTGGTTCAAAAAATTCAGAAGCCCAGTTAGAACTTTGTGCTGTGACTAAATGTTTCAGACATGATGATACTTTTATAGAAGTTGTCGGAGTGAGGATTGCAGTATCCCTTGACCTTGTCAATAACCTGGTGGACAGGGATGATTGATGTCTGTTCTCCATCCTCTTGGGCAAATTTTGAAGATGGCTTGTCAAGAAAAACATTCTCTAGGAAGAGGAAAAGGCAACAAGAAGTTAGGGCTTCTTAAGCAAACTCATAGTTTAAGAGGTGTGTCACTCCCACATAGATAGGCCTTCAATTGCCACTACTGCTGAATGAAATTACTACCCTAAAAGCCAGCAAACAACTTTTTGGCTTGGCATTGCTTCTTCTAAATTCTTTTCAGACACCTGCTTTTGTGGGCAAACCTCTCAGGTCTCTCTTGAAATTATCCCCCTATTATTTTACCTAAAGTGTAACTGACTCCTACGACCCTTTAATGTATTCATTTGCTGTTGATGCTTTGAATCTTACAAACTAAAAATATTTCCATAGCACTGGAAAAGGGGTGACCTCCATAACATCTGGTAAATAATACCTTCATATAATAAAGTAGTGGAAAATGACAGTAAATGGATTTAGTTACTTCAGCAGTGGAGGTTTTAAGCTATGCACAGAAATAATGTATTCTGCACAGAATGTAGCAGATGACGACGTGCATCTTAAATCAGATAACCAGAGCCAAAAATGGCCTAAACTTTGCACTTGCCTAGCACCACTTTGTCGTTTCCATAATGTGGAGGGTACAGACTGAACAACTGCGAAGAGGAAAAGATGCCAAAAATTGGCATCCTTTCAGTGCTCATGTGCTATAAGCCAAAGGTGGAGCTGAAAAGGGAGCAAGGCAATTCCCAGCCTGGCCGGGAAAGTCTGCTTCAGCAGCTAACAGTACTGCTGTTCGGAGAACGGTCAGTAGGTAGAGCTCATGTAGTGAGCAATGAGAAGGAGAGACCCTGTTTCTCATTTTCTGAAGTTCATTGTCCTAATGAGCTTTCTTATCTCTTCCACTGTAGTGAAGAAAGCTGGAATTAATTCTCTTAAGCCAAGGAAGGTTTGGACCATCGCAAGCCGACATTAAGAGGGAGTATCCTATGAAGCAATGTTTTCTACACGTGGCATTTTTGATCGCTATTTACAAAACCTTGGTGAAATGACCTTCAAAAATTCCTTGGTAAAGGATCATTTAAAATTTTTTCATATTATTTAAACTATGATTTAATACAAAACTTGGTTCTTATAGAAATAAATCTTTAATTGAAAATAAACAGAAAAGTAACCCACCCCTGCAGAAGTCATGATATCAAGCCATAAAAGAGTATGAAGTGTTTCATGAAGGAGAAATGGATTGCAGAGTGAGAAATCAAAACAGTTGTACTCATGAAAAAAGAAACAGGCATGTTCAGGCATATCAGAATGATTTTTTCCAAAGCACGCAAGAATGTCCATGAATCGCAGCAAATAACTCCATGCCCAATAGCAAACTGCTGGGTGCTGTGTACCTTTCAAATGTATGCACTTATTAGCTAGTGGTACTACATTTTGAAGTTTTTCTACATATTGAATACCTTATTACAAAGATGAGAAGTTAATTCTTAGTCTATAGGGAAGTTTTTTGAAATTCCTTGCAAATATGTACACTTCTTTTCACAAGGCATCATTACATTGTTAAATACCATCTATTTCCTCATGAAATTTGCACACATGGGAATTACATAAGTCATTTCAAACCAGTGGGGCCCTTTTTTTTTTTAGCTCAATGGGCTTCACACCCAAGTACAAGGTTAAAATCCTGTATCACTGAAGTAAATGGGAGTTGTACCACCAAATCCACTGCAGAAATAATCTTAACTTCTAAGTCATAGAAGTGTTATATGTGGTATTTAAGTACTATCTACAAGAACTTTGTGTCAGACTCGTAGACAGCAGGGCCACAAGATGCTAAAGTGATTTCTTTCATCCACTCAGTAGGGTCCACCCAATATTTCTGTCCCAACCAGTGCATTCTGCATTTAACCACCAGTTCACAGCATGGCTCTCAGGCACATATAGTTTGTCATTCTGACTTACTTTGGGTGTGACTGGATATGAAAAAAACAATGGCTAGAAGACTAATTCCATAATGGCCATAGACCAAATAGAAATACAATATCTTAAAAAAATTTCTAGGATTTCAGATTGGTTTTACTTTTTGATGTAAGCTTTGTGTATGGCTGTTCCAACTTAATCTCCTTTCCCCAGACTACTGTACACAGCCATTAATGTCAGGACATGGTCTGTTTTCTAAAATGGTATCTTCCAAATGCTTCATGCCCCATGCAGAGTGCAGACACCCAGAGTTTGAAGCACGCTTATCCTTTGATTCAGCATCAATGGCACAAGATGCAATAGTGAGAAACAAGCAGCGTTTCTGATTAGCAAAGTCCTTTGTGTCAATGAGGACATCATGCAAGTGGCATCCCTCTACTCTGTGCAAACCATGCATTCAACAAAAGCAATTCTCACTTTACCTGTAATGCTCCACCACTGATGAGGAAAGGGCCTTAGAAGACATTATCTATACCACAAACACATGAATGCTTGTGTCAATTCCAGGGAGCACATTAACCATATTAACAAGAGTTGCCAAGACATATAGCTATTACATTATTTGCCTACAATTTAGCTAAGACATCAAACTGAGAAGTTTAGCTGTATTAAAAATCAGAATCTTAATGTTATTTTCTATTATTTTAACACTTGAGAAGATATGTCAGTATTTAAAAACCTAACATTAACAAAAATTCCTTTGGAGTATCACAGTAAAGTGTGTATTTTCAGAGGTCAAAGCAAAATCATTAAAATTTTAAAAATATAGAGAAAACTGCGGTATTCCCTTAATGCCCAATAAACAATTGCATTACAAACTATGATTACATTACCAACTGCAATCCCTTTTAGGAAATAATTTATGCATGGGATTAAGCTCATCACTTTTGAAGAAAGTACATGAGCATGTTCCTAACTGTAAGTTTCTTTTAACTTACTACTTCTTATCTGGAACTCTTTTATTGCTTTGCTTCAAGAACGCATTGTAAAAACTCCAGCACTGTCTCTTTAATTGTCAGACTGATAAAAAGCCCTGAGTCCAACAAAACATTTGAGCATATTTTTATCGTTAACCACAATACCAAGGGTCTAAAGGTTGAACTGCCATGAGTACAAATAGGAATTCTTTGTCTGCAGAATGAAGAATGTTCTACAGCGGAAAGGGCACAATGCTCTCCTCCTCTACTATTAAATTAATAGCAGCACAGTGATCAGTGAATATTATAGATGTTGTTCGTGGAAGACTGCTGACAGAAGTGCCACTTCATAGGAGAGCGAGCTGAAGACAGCTTGCTCAGGGCAGCTGGGCGTGTGGCACATCAAACCTGAGATGGCAGCAGGGACAGGCACCCTGGTGAGGCAGGCGCCAGCTGTGTGCTCCCAGCGCAGCTGGGAATGTCAGTCCTGAGAGTGAGCTCAGGTACACTGGGGAATTTCTAAGATACCGCTCATTTTTACTGTATTCAAAGCAAATGTACTTCATGTATATTCTCGATAACCAAAAAAGATTTACACTCTTAAGACACCTCATGCACAACCCCTCATGCTAACGGGTGCACTGAATATTGGTTGGCGAGAAAATAACAATGTAATTCTTAAAAAGGGGGATTTCTAGACAAAAATTGTGTGCCTAAGTGAACCAGGTAATGATCGTCAACAAAAAGAAGAAGGTATTTCCTGGAAACTATGCCACATATCAAGAAAGGGGACTGTACCATCATAAATGAGACATTGGGGACTTCTGCAAATAATATATACTTATGAAACAATGTAACTTTTGTTCCAGTAAAATAATATATTTCATATCTTAACATTGCTTCTAACAAATATTTTGAAGAAAGTAAATGCATCTTAGGGTTACATATGTGCACAGATTTTTTTTCTACTATGTTTCAGAAAAGGATTCTGTCATAACGTTATGTGAGTTTATACAGGACAAAAACATGAGTTCACAAAAACCCAGTAACAAAAAAATCTGAACTATTTAAGTGATTTTCTGAAATATTATCTCAGACATAAGCAAACAGACTTGCACATCCAGCTCCTCTCTTTTTTTGCTCCTTTAAAGTGTTCTTAAAATGAGCACATTTTTATTGCATGAGTGGAATACAGATGATGACTTTTATTACATGTACCATTGATATTTAAATAAAAAAGCGGTAGATATGGCATGCTATTTGTAGAAGGGAAAGACAATGCATACTCTGGGAACACAGTATCAATTTCCAAGTAGCCTCCATTTGCCTCTTTACCCATAAATGTGTTCCAGATAAATGGAAGCAGTTTGACCAAGTGAATCAACTGTGGACTTGGGTTCAGAAGACTCGATTCCTATTTCCGCCTGTGCTGCTAGCTTTCACATTACCTTGATGACAACATCATCTCCCTGTGCTTTGGTTACTCTGTTTACAATGGGATAATAAGACTTACCTTCTTTTAGCCAAAGAGGTGAAAACACTATAAAAAAGTAAGGTTTGCTTTCATCCTGCCTACTTTTTTTAGTATGGGAACATATCCAGATCAGAATTATGTATTGGAGGTATTGTATATTAGGTTAAGATTCTTATTAAACAGTAATATATATTTTAAAAATACTGAAACTATATAAATTGGTGAAATGTTCTCACATTAACCTTTGGGTAGAAAACCCTACTGTACCTTTAACATGAAACTACTTATTTACAAATGCACTGTTACAGTGCAAGAACTCACCTGTATGGCTGTTTCGTTTACAATATGTATTCGTTGTAGATTTTGATTTGGATGTTAAGTAGGTTGAATTGGAGCCGATGGAACTAGAGGATAAGGATTTCCCAAGATTATCAGAACTCTTCTTTATAATATTGGTCGCTGTTTTGCTCCAATCTAAAAATGATTGAAAAGTTTTACATGAATAATTACCATAGGTACTGAATGCCTAATTTACTCAATTACAAACGATTCAAGTATCAGACGCATTTCTTAATGTTGTTTATAACAAACAGCCTATCCTTTTCCTGTCAGGTAGCCTCTTTGGTTCTTAAGAAACACAAGAATTATTCCAACTTGATTTACTTTGCTCTTTACCACAGTAGTTAAAATTGGTGGCTCTAACACTCTAACAGTCATTTGGCTGGGTGGCAGAACTGTACAATATGGCTTTCCAGGATGCAGGAGAGCAGTGAAGATCTGTAGCAGTATAAGGATGCCGAAGTTTCATCACCTGAACAGAGAAATCCAAAGGGATAGAAAATGGATGGATAGGAGCATTTACAGAGGTCTTATCATTTGAGGGCTTGATCTGCTGAGGTAGATACTACATACTAGTGGATTTGCACTTGTTGTTGTAGGATTTAGCATATTGGTGCACTATTAATAACAATGAATAATAATGGTTTTCAGTAGTTCACATTCAAAGAGTTTTATCCAAACCATTAACATGATAGGCTCTTACACTGGAACAACTTCCAAAAATGAAATTAAATAACTAATACTAATAAACTTCTTGAGGAAAACTGACACTGAAAAACTCATCACAAGTGTCCCAATACCAGTAGAATAAATGTATGCAACTACTTTTTTATCATATACTTGCAGGTAAGTACAGGTAGTTTCACACTTCAGTCTTCTTGCTGTTATTCACTACACTGCGATGAAATTCACAAAATGGAAGGGATGTCCAAACCAAAGACACATGGGCCACTTTAGCCTTGATTTAAATCAAGACAAATATTGTTTCCTAAATCATTGCTATAGGGTATAGGTTAATATTTCTCTGATCTAGCTATGGCAGTGTTGCAAGGCTTTCACTTGTTTGTTTCTTTGCTTTATCATAGCATGCCCTAAAGTACATTTCAATCGGATAGGTATGCGAGTTCACCTTTGGCTTATATTTCATTGTTCTGCCTGCAAACTGTGTCAGGTTCATGGAGAATAAAACCAGCGGGCGGTGATGGACTGGTTAATGCTAGGTGTAATGATAGCACATTAACTATACCACTGAAATACTCAAATCCTTCAGGTTTTTATTTCTGTCATACCCACAAGCTCCCCACCAGCAGGATAAAAAAATGGAAATAATTTGATCCATCTGTATTTTCCACTTCAGGAGTTACAGCATGAACCGCATGGAAACTGAACATATGAAACAATCTAGATGCCTGAACTGAATGAATATGCTTTTCCTAATTTGCATTAACTCTTTGAAATCACAGATCAGGTTTTCTTACTACAAAATGAAAGCATAAATGTTTTATAGTGTACAATGAGAATGCATTCCCTAAACAGAGCAAGACAAAGCAAAGGTCTTGATGGGAAAGCAGTTACTTAAAACCTTGAAACAAACCTTGGATGCCAGGAGAGAAGGGACACAAGGATATTTGGAGCACTGTTGTTATCCACCATAGACCGGCTTACCTTACTAGGCAATGAGCTTATGCCATTTTACAATAACTGTAGATTTCAACCTTGGTCATTGAGCAAGAACCGTATGAGCAAGAATTATATGGCCCCAAATCATTACATCAGACAGCAAAGCAAGGTCCAGTTGCCTAAACACAGGAGTCTAATGCCATCCAAGATGGTCAAAGATGCAGGAGACTATAAATGCAGTGTAAAATGTTGCACTTCAAAGTGTCCAAACCAACTGCTCTCCTTTCTCTCCGAGTCGCAGATAAAGATGAACTTCAATTCTGGAACCTAATCAGGCTTCTGCTAAAGGAATTGTCTATGTTTTTGAGTCTCTAATGGTCTCTCTGAATTATACAGTAAAGGAGAGAACAGTTTGAAAAGGCAAAGATAAAAGCAAAATATGTCAGCCTATTTCTACCTGCCTTTTGAGAATGCACCTACATCAACCTAACACAATTCAGTCAACACACTGTAATGTAGGAGAAAAGGAATAAGACTGGCTTTTGAATGACAGAGTTTGAATTTCTGGATATTTTTTTTTTCCCCCCCAGGGTGCAAAGGGCCTTCCAAAACCATGCTTATAGCACCACAAAATTTACCAGCTGCCTTCAGTGGAAAACTGAAAGAGAAGACTTGAGAATTTTTATGAAGTGATATCTGGAAAGTCCCTTGGCAATTGTTAGTACTGAAGTGAAGTGACAGCCTATGATTAATCTATTTTTCCACATCTCTGGCTTAGATTGTATTATATTAAAAATCGCATAGCGATTTTATGGACTACTGCAGCATCTAAGGAGGGGAGCTGTGCATTGCTTTTACCTGAATTGTCTGCCAGTCGGAATCTGCCACAACAGAGATGCCTCCTCCATTGTTTCTGCACATTTTCCTTCATAGCGCAATGGAATACAAATATAAATAAACCTGCGACAAAAGCAAATAAACAGCAGATGAAACATGTATTTATAAACAGACAAATAGATTAACTAAAATCTGCTAACAAATGACTATGAAGTACAAGCAAAGGAAAATCATAAAGTTTCTTATTGTCATCTATGCCTCATTTAAGAGGTATGGAAATAAATTAAAGCTTTCTTGTCCTCTAGCTGCTATGTAAGTGCTTGGGATATTAGAGAATAGGACCCCTTTTATTGACACTGTTGATTTACATCCAGCTCAATGCGTTTTTTTTTTTTTTTTTTTTTTTTTTTTGGCTTAGAGGGAAATAATTAAAAGGTTTTGTCTTTGAACCAAATGAATATTTTGCAACAGCAAGAGCCAGACTGCAAAGTAAATACAGACACTATCATATTAGCAAGAAGATATTTTATCTCCTCCTGTTCCAGATCTACAGAACTGTGGACTGTATTCTTTTAAAACCAGAAGTCTTGTCATTGGTACTAAAGAGTGCCCTGAAAAAGCACACTTGGATGTATATGCTCCACACACATGTACTTGAAATGATTATGAAAATGGTAAGAATATGTTCACAAGTACTAATTAGGTGTCCAGCTACTTACTTCTGAAGAAAATTACCTGGTTTGCGCATGCAATCTCAATAAATATGAACTCTACAAAAACATTCTTAAACATATTTCTCATGCAATTGTATAATCTTTATTTTCAAGACAGGAGATAAGCATCTACCATGTGGTAAAGAAGGTCTTAACTGGGTGTATGGTATGATTTCATCATTCTGCAGAGATACTTTGGAGCTAAATATAGAAGCTGAAAATCTCATATGCTCCTGGCACTTCCCAGGCAGGCACTGGCTATGGAATCTTCCGTCGTTCTCTGGCTTGGCCTGTTATTGTTTTATTCTTATTCACTGGGAGAGAGCCAACCTGGGGCTGAACACCTGATGGCAAAATGTTACTGCCAAATCCCTCGTGATTATATCTTAAACATGACTAAATGCTACATAATGTGGACAAACAAGGTTAAGTGCCATCCTCTAAGACTGTTCCTTTATGATCATCATGAATAGCTCAGTATACTAATGCCTACTATGTTTCAGCTGGTAGAACACAATGGCAGGGTATAGCTTGGAAAAAACTGCTCTGGAGCATAAAATTATCCTCTCTCCTCCAAAGTGCTGAGGTCTAATTTTGCATGAATGCTTGTCATTGAACTGGACTTGTATTTGTTATAGCTGTCAGGCCAGGGTGTGACCACTGAGATCAGTTAACTTTAGGTAAACTTTGTGTCATGAAACACATTTTTTGCAAAATTTTTCAAGACCTGATGGGGGAAAAAAAAAAAAAGGAGAAGCACAATTTAAGTACGGCAAACATACCTTAATGCATCCCATACCTTAAAGCTCCATTGAATTATGGTTACTATGTTTGCATTTAGTAAAATATTTCTGTGTGTGATTTGTTTTAAGCACAGCGTTATTCCAATGCAGTCACTAGCAGCTCTTACAGGCTTAGAGTTATGCAGTTGTTTGTGGCCAAAGTACCTCTTAGGACTTCTGTACAGCTACAGACTTACTAAATTGATGCTTAATTAAATTGTGGTGAATGTTGGGAACATTCTGAATGGTTAAAAAAGAAAATGTGTATGCCTATAGTAATACAAAACGCATGTACTGCATTAAGTACTTTGCCTTTGCCCTGTCTGGGCTTGGTCTCTAAATTTTTTTTCTCTGTATTTCATTATTCATTAAGTTTACAATGTGCTTTAGTAATGCAGCTTTGGTTTTGTTTCCCAGAGCCAGATCAGACCCTAGGCTTGGCTCTAGCTTGGCTCTGACTTGAAAGTATTTGGCTTGCCCAGGCATATATATAAAATGAGCAGCCAAAAAAAGAGATCTTCCCAGATTTTTTACTCTGAGCATCAAAGAGAGAAAAATCATTTCCTATGTAGATGAAATAGCAAAGTACAGTAACACCAGTAGTTGCTGCAATTTACTTTTTCCCTGCCAGTGCACAGAAAACTAAGTTGATGAAGGCTGGCTAGTATAGCTGAAAATACTAGTGCAGTTTTCAAAAACTTCTGAGAAAGAATAAACACATTTACTGAGGGCTCAATAATTAAGCTCATGCTAATACTGATGAAAGACTTGCCATACTGAACTGCTTTTTGCTGCTAGGAAATGCTTCCTGATACAAATCCTAAATTTTTATTTGCTCCCTTCCATCTCCTTACTGCTACATGTGCATGACACCAGTTGTATGTGATTTTAAACATCCTCTTGTTTCTTAGCTTTTCCCAGCTCTTTCTGACACAGCAATAAGCATTTTCAGATATGGGATTGTTATCTTCCTGTGCTTGATACGACAGGCCTGAATATATACTGTGCCATCTTTGCTACCACAATCTGTGAAAAGCTCATCACTCCTTTTTGCATTTACTCCTCAGGTTTTTCAGTTTCATCTTCTGACTTAACTTCCTTCCAAATATTAATTTTCCATTGAACAGTGCTATTACCCCACAGAGACTTAAGCAGTGGTGGTCAACCTTATGTGCACTCTGCACATACAAGCTTAATTGATTGCACTGGAAATTCTGGTTGCAGAGAACTTGCTGAATTTGATCCTTGGCATGCTTTTCAGAGTTTTAATCTTTTTTCATGTTCTTCCCATACTTCTAATCTCTCTAGGCCCTTCTGAATTTCTAATATGGACACATTGCAGCAAATACTTCATTATGCTGCTAGGGGAGTATCACAATCTGTGCATTGGAAAAAGAGTCTTTAGCAAGAACACCACATCCAAACAATTTTTGCCATTTTGCCTAGCATTTTAGGTTGAAACTGAACCAAACCAAAAACCACAACATTATTCTCTTTCCACGAAAGCTCAATAAATCTTTTAGCGCAGTAAATATGTCTCAACTGTAACAGATAAAATCGACACAGTGTAACATTAAGTACTTTTTCCATAAAGGGAAGATATGTTGCTGACCCTGGGAAAATCTATATTTTATCTCCATGTTTGTGTGGCATAACACACACTCCTCCAACGACATTTGTGGGTTTGTTTTTTGTTATCTTTTGGGGGGGCAAATTTTTTTTTAATCTCAATATGTGTGTGGTATAATACATGCCTCTCCAATGGCTTTCTTGGGTTTTTCTTTTTGTGATGTTTTCAGTTGTTCCTTATTAGGAGGCAGGGCAAGCCGGGGTGGAGATTCTTACGTCATTTGGTACATACACAAATTTCAGCTCTGAGCTGAAATTTTCTTATATGTCAGCTATATACTTCTGTAATTTATAACCATTTGATTACAATTTATAGCATTTTTCAGAAGGATGAACTACATTGGAAAAAGAAAATATTCAAAACTTCAGTAAAGGAAGCAAAAATAGGCTGTCTACAACAGTCATTTGATTTTCCTTAAAGAACCAAAGAATATTCCATATCTCTGTGCTATCTCTCCACACTGAAACAGGACTGAATTTTGGCTTATACCTTCATGCCTCATGCCTTAATAAAATAGTTATGAGCTTTACAGATTCCCTACCGGAATAAATCAAGGAAAGAGGTTTCCTATATTTGCTATAATCAGTGAAAGGAAATATTGAAGGTCATACAGCATCTATCTCCATAGAAATCCCTGCAGACTGTTAGTCAGGAATAGTACTATTTATAATAAAATGCATTTTATTGAAAAGACCCTGAAACTAATTAATTTAACTAAGATATTCAACCCATGTGTAGTTGGTATCATTGTTCCACATAAGGGGAAACTAATGATGTTTTAGTAGCAAGGAAAGACCCAGAGAGCTTGGATCTGAGTTACTTAGTCAAATCATAGGACATAACATGTCCCAGAACATACTTGTCCCAGAACAGCTCAAATTTTACTTGTTCACAGAACAGAAATTCAGCTTACCTTGCAATGAATTGAAAATGGAGAAGAGGTACAGGAAAGGAAGTGTTAAGGGACCCCAGGCAAAAAAGGCAAAGCCCCACGTCATGCCCAGGAGGAAGGTCAGGCTGACTACGCTACGGAGGTTCCTCAGGATCTCTTCCTTCAGGCTCCGATTAGTTCTTTTCCCATTCCTCCCACAGATCTGCACCATCACCACAATAAACATGGCAACGTTCATCAGAAACATGATTCCAAAGTAGCCAGCACAAGTCACATAAAAGACAACATCATTCTTGATCCAGCAGCTGCAAAATAATACAAAAATATGATCATTTTTAGATAAAGCAAACTATCCTCCAATAATTTATATGACTACAAGGAAGATCAGTCTATGTCTGATTCCACTGATGCAGAGCTATACTTTCAAATGAAACCTTTGTCCATTTTCTGCTTGTAAATAGGATGAAGCAGAGTGGTATCTTAAGTGTGACTATGGAGCATAGTAGTATAATGTCAGAAATCTGAGGGCTGTACCACAGTTTAATTAAAACTATTTAAAAAGGAAATCTGACTTCAGATACAAGGTGTGGGAAATGTAATCCCATAATGGAAAATTTAGACTCAGTATGAGTAGCTTCACTGCTTTCATCTGTGTGAAGCATAGGATGCTTTAGTAACAGAATGGGCAAACCTGGATCTTCAGCGCCAAAATCGCAAGCTTCTGCCACTTGAGCTAAAGGAGAACTCATACAGCTCTGGAGAAGAAGCAGGACAGGTAGTCCTTTGAGGCAGCCATTTGACAGTCAGCCATGTGAGAGATCTAGCTTATTCAACCAGCAGCAAATGGCCAGAATGCTTAACATGATACTTTAATAAAAATGCAGAATGACATTTTTATTTATTGTGATGAAGCTTTGCCAGGCAAGGAACAGAAAATGAAGTAACAAACAGCCACATAAAAACTGTGGCATTTGGAGATTGTTATCTGGACATCAAGAGAAGAACACGGAAAGCTAATGAACTACATTGACAAAAGGCTGGTTTATTCACAAAGGTGAGTATTTTTATATTTACTTCTTTCTTTGCTCTTACCTAGAAGATATAGCTTTCATTTAAGATAAACCAAACCAGACATTTTTTAATTTTATTTTCATGACAAAACTTATGAATTATTCTTTTACCAGAGGAGTGTTTGTACCTGGCACTGGGTAATGCAGATTTCCCTCCAATTTTTCTTCTAGCCTTCTTCATAGCTCAGATTCAAATAATTTAGAAGACAATTTTGCCCACTTCGCTTGTTTAATGCACCTCTGACTTTTCCAAAGCAATCTGACCAATGCTAATTCTTTCCTTTTTTGCAGACTGTAAATGCTAAATTGTAAGAGATTAAAAGAAATACTCACAAGTCATCTCCTCCTTGCCCATTAGCATCTTTGCCGTATAACTCTTTGCCATAAACATGACTTGCATTTGTATTAGCACTTGCTAAAACAATTGCTATCACCAGAGCTGGCAAACCTGTAACACAAGAAAACTTGTAGTTTGCTTTCAAATCTCCTAAACTTTCAAAATCACCAGGCAAAGCTGAATTATTGATGTCTCCATCCCTATTGCTTTAGTACAGAATATCCTGAGGTAGTTCTATGTCAGAAGACTGCACAGAGAAGTAGAAAGAAACGATTTTTCAAACAGTACAAATGTATAAAACCTTCCAAGTACTTAATGAGCATTAATGAATAAGCCTCATTGTTCTGTAAGGTAAAAAATGATATTTTAGTATTTGGTATGGAAACTAGAGTAGAATAATCTCCCTTAATTACTCAAAGTTAAATTTGCAATTGTACACAGGCTCTCATAATAAAATGAAAAGAAGATTAACGAACTGTTACAAAAATGAGATCTGCTGGAGGGATGCTATTGGGATTTTTTTGAGGGATTTTTTTCTCACAGATGCTAATGTCACTTGATTAGGCTAGGGAACTGGGGAACTTGAACTTGAACCTGTAATTTCACCGCTACTTCTCTCAACGCTTAATGTGGTCTTTTTTTCTACAACATTATATATCCTTTACTTAAATGTGTCCAAAAAATTGAAGTAAATTATTTCTTTCTAATAATAAGGTAAGGGGACTATTTTGGGAAAATAACAGAACGCTGTGCAGAGAGGTACAGCTCACACAAAAGAAACGTATGTTTCCTGGCATGCCTTATTTACATGCCTTATCCTTGCTATGACAAAACAGATTCAAAGGGGAAGAGGTTAATTTGCTTTTCCGACCACTCAGTCCTTGTCATCTGCTGAGGTTGCCAAAGAGGATGCTCCTTGCCAATGGAAAGACATCAATTATCAGCTGGACTGAGGTCAGTGCTCTAGCCATGAGGTTAATGGTTTTGTATTGTGTTGTATTATTTCAAACACAATATGCGCATTCAGGCAGAAGGCACAGATTCCTGATATAGAAAAAAACGAAGAATAAAAGCCTTGCTGCCTGAGCCTCGCAGTTATTTTTCAGTATTACATTTTTCATTTCAGTCCTGCAGTGTATACTGCTTAGGGCAGGCAGGATCTCTCTGTGGTTTAAACACTGTGCTGAAGCTCAGGAAATTTTGGTTGTTTTGGATTCCGCCATAGGCTTTGTACTTGTTGGCAAGAAACTTTAAGCTGCATTGAAAGCTTTTTGAAAGTCAATGCAAAGATCCCCATAGGCTATGTAGTAACTGCAAGTGTTTCTGAATTCATTGTTTGCCACAGTTCTCCTCTGATATGATATAACCTTTCCCCTTTCCCATTCTGGCCTCTCTGGAAAGTAAGACCAGATTATCTGGTCTCTCCGCTCCTCCTCGGGCTGTAGGCTGCTCCAGGCAGAGAATGAGAGTTATGGTGTATTTGCACAGAATTATACAGGGGAACTCAGTGACAGAGAGGGCTGGATGCATGCCAGCACTGCCACAGGGTGGGGGGAAGGAAATGCCATGCTGATTTTGATTCTGCTCTGCATTTGTGATAGAGAGCTTTTATAGAGCATCGTTTCAAAATACATGCTATGTAAATACTGCATCTACTGAACTCACCCCACCCAATGATGCAAAACTTCAGTATGTATCGCCGTATATAGGTGTTGAACACTTTCACTAGAGCAATGTACATATGAACGGCTTCTAGTCCCATCCATGTAAAGGTGGCCAGAAGAAAAAAGTGCAAAAGTGCAGCTACAGCTATGCAGAGGCCATCGATGCCAAATGATGCAATCCAACCATCAAGCAAGAAGATCAGGTTAAGAAAGAGCAGGGCTGTGCTCAAATTCATCAGGATTTTGGATGGATAATCTCTTCGCAGCTTCCTAATGAGAGAAATACAGGTGCATATGATTAATTGTCGTTAATCACCCAAGCCACTTACAGCAGCTAGATTTACCAGTTTACAAAGTAAATAAAAGCACAGGGATCTCCTCTTAGCCATTAAGCTTTTGTGGCAATAAGGCATAGTGATGTGTACTTCTGTGAGATATCACTGAAGGCTTCTCTTGTATGTTGTGGGGGAAAGCCAGCACTTCTTTGGGCCCTTAATGAGTTAATTAACTGGCACAGTATTTTAGCAACTGATTTATTATTAAAAACCTTTCAAATTAAATATAATATAGTGTGGTTTGTACTTTAAGTGAAAATTGAAGAAAACAAAAACTTTCAATACACAGCTGGCCAAAAGCTCATCTCTGATCATTTTATATGTTAATCTTTGCTTAATTTTTGGAATATATTGTCCAGTGCTTACTGTTGTTCTCTGTCAGAATTTTTCTTTTTGGGGGGGTGGGGGGGGTGAGGGTGTTGGGTTTTTAATAGGATCTTAGGAAGTCCGAAGATCAAGTCAATTTTCTTTTTTAACTGATACACACTGAAATGCATGAACTGAGGCTATATTGGACCAGAACATTATACCATAGGTAATGCAATAGGAATGCAATCATTAGAGATACTTAGAACTCGAAAACTCCCTTTCCCCTGCCTCCCCTCCCCGCCCCCCAGCAAACTATCCGTCTTTAGCAGCTACTCTGTCCTGTCCTGTTACAAGCAAAATGGTTCCTTTGTGTTGATATGACTTCATTTTCTCTTTTCACTGTTCACAGAACTGTATCACTTCAAAACTTTTGCATTCCCTTGAGTCACTTTCACATTTCAGTAGCACTGCTGTTGAAATTGTTGTAACACTTCACGGTTTATCTTCATTTTATTTCTCTTCCCACTTCTTTCTGAAGGGCTCTAGAATGTAATTGTTCTTGTTGGAAATTTCTCTTTTTATACTTAGGGCTTGTTATGCTCACACAGGCAAGTTTGGTTTTTGTTTTTACAAAAAGCCTGGTTGTGGATTTTAAAACAATACATATCTGTTCAGAATCTAGAGGATACCATACTACCAAAAGAGAAAATTTCGAGACACATTAGCCTTGTTGCCCAGCCTGAGCAGCACAACACATTGGAAACAGGAGGAAAGAGTCTGAACTTATGTCCCTTTGGAAAAAATTTCCACTTACAGCATTGGGACCATAATTTTGCAGGTTTGTTTTTTTTTTTTTTAAACATAGATTTCCCTTCCTAGACAAATAAACCACACCAACCATATAACTAATTTATTTTATTCATCACATACAGGTACTTCCTTTGTGATGTTTTTTACAGAACTAATACTTACTCAAATGCAATATATGTCAGAAGAGTTGCAGCTGAAAATATAGCAGATATCCCACAGCCTACGTAAGTGATAAAGGTCAGGACCTTGGTATTCTGTGGGTCTATTTGTGTAACGGTCCTCTGAAGGTCCTATGTGAGAGAGGAGGAAGAAGCATCAGTTATAGCAAACACCTTTTCCATAAGCACAACACTGTTTTTTGGTAATCAGTCAAGTAAAACTCAAAAGCACTTTGGCAATACCACTATAACCCTGACATTAGGGTTCATGTTTACTGAGTATACTTAGTCTATAGTCGTTACACCTCTCACTTCCTTCCCATAGCTCTTGAAAACATTGTGCTTTAAGTACTATAACTGCTGGAATCAGCAGACAGACAGAGCCTGATACTGATCCTTATAATTCGGTAGCAGGAATTCACATGTCCTTCTCTGGAAAAATCTCCCCTTTTCAAACTTTTTAGGTCCATTGCTTATAGACAACTCTTTTTAAGAAGATGTAACATTTAAGAAAATGTAATTTAAAAGTATTCATACTGAAATATGCACCATTCTGGGGAGCTTCTGACATCACTTCTTGTTATTAAATGTTCGTAAGAGTCAACGTAGCTAATCATCTATGGGTGAAACCAAGGGCAAGATATTGCTTTTTGGTTTTATGGTCTGTTTTGACATGCAAACTACAGTTATAAATAGATTGGTCAGAAAAATAGTGACAAAGACAACATTAAAAAAAAAAAAAACAACTGGAAATGAAGCAGGAACATTCTGAGGATTTTTTTTCCAGCTTTCTGTCCAACTGTAATTGCCACATAGTACCGTCTGAGAATAAATGCCAGTGTTATTTCCTTTTTTAAGGACAAGAAAAAATGAGAATGTTTGGATCTATATCACTGTGGGGTAAATGTGCGCAAATACTAACATATAATGGTGTCCATTCTGCAGTCAGTGTAACTGTTGCCCCTAGCAAAACTATCTAGCAAAAAGAAACCAACAAAATGCTACAAATCTTGCCTTTCTTCGTAGGAAAAGGAAGGAGCTGTATGCAGTTTTTTTACACCCTGTCACAATCTTATATGACAGTTTATATATATAAGGAGAGTGTTATTTGAAAATAATTTAATAGCTAAATTAAAGTAAAAAAAGATTATTTGAATGGAAAAGCAATTTAAAGGGTCAAAACTGTGTAAAAATCTATTGGAACACAGCCCAAATTCAAAGAACTTCTGCCTTATTTCCTACTGCCACAAAAGCATTCAGGGAAGAGAAGGGACTCATTGAATATATCCTAAAGAAAGCTCTTTTTTTCTCCCTTCGAGGATGAAAAGTGAAACAAGACCACAATTTAGCTTGCAAAAAGACAAAAAGCTTGTGGCTTTTTCATATCTACATCTAAGCATGACGTGAAGAGAGCAGCTCTATTAAAAAGGCTCTGGAAGGCCAAAGCTGAAAAAGTCAGTGCATGCCGCTCCCTTGTGCAGTTAAGTCCTATGTGTCACTGCAACAAGTTAAATCAAACCCCAAATACTTCTGCATCATTGCCGTGGTCAGGAACAAACATCTTTTCTTCAGGTATGTTTTAGAGGCCAAAGAAAGTTAATTTCAGATGGAAAGAAATGTTTCAGCCCATTTCTGAATGTACAAAATCACCAAATGTTAAGAAAAGATAGCAGTATTCCATCTTTTTCATGTTGGGAATTTTTTCCTCTCAAAAACACTTCACACGTGCAAATTGCTGGAGGCACCTGAATGCTAGATGACTTATGCTACTGAGGCTGAAGTGCTCTATATGGTTCCCTCTTTCATCTCCCTGATAGGCTATGCTCTACCTATCTCAGCCACCCAGACTAGAGACTTTGCTTACGGCTCTGATAGAGTATGAGTTACACGGTTTGTACCAGCCCTCAGTGGGCAGACTTTTTCCAAGAGAAGGCCTGTACTGCAAGGCATCCCCAAAGCTGATTAAAGCCATTTATAAGAAAACAGCAAATATGGGTTTACACATTTCACGAAAGAAGGTATTGCTTTATACTTTCTGACATTAGATAAATACAAATCTTGTCAGATTTGCAACCTAAATTTGCAAGGGGGAATTTAGTCCCTTGAATCTCAGGAGGAAAAGGAATTATTGTCATCTCTTGACTTTTCATCCTCATCAGCAGTTTTACTCACTGTAGGACATATTTCTTTCCCTGAATACAAAAATCTCTCTTTTTTTGTTCTGAAAACAGCACCTCAACTTTTTCTCCTACTTTTTTCTCCTGCAAACAACTTCCCACTTTCCTGATCTTGAAATTTCAAATCTACCTAGACTTGTTTCTCATTCACTTCCCTTTTGTTACACCCTCCTGACTCAGCTGCAGGTCATTTTCGTCATTATATTGTTAAGGGAAATGACAGGGATCCCCTGCACCTTAGGACTCATTAAGATAAATTTTTTCTGTTTTGCTTGTGGAAGTGTTAGTACTGGGCCTTCATTTTACAGTTCCTGACTTTGTTTTTCACCCAGCCATGTCCCAGCTTTGAAGCTGGATGTTATAATATACTGTTTGTATTTTGGTATCACTCAGAAGTCTCAACCGCAGGTCTTTTAAGGCACAGTATTTGCAAAATTTAGCATAGTCTTATGGGCACATTTTACTTTTTCTTTTATAATACTTCGCCACTTGTAAAGAACATAACAATAATAACATACTTTCATTACTAACTTTATTCTTTACCTCATTCCTGAATCCTTATTGCTAACTATTCTGTTATGAAAAGATAACTTTATGACAGTAAGGGGGAAAATGATGTATTATTATTAAAAACCATCTGCAAAAGGAGTAACCCAAGTAACAAAAATGAGAGTTGTCTTGACCCAAGACAAAAACTGCACTGCAGTTCCCAGGAAAGATAACTTGGCGAACAGTGAGTTTGCCTACCATGAGGACCCCGAAGTGCGTGAGGTGGTTGCATAAGCAAACCGTCTCGTTCTCGTTGGACTCTGCATCCACTCGGCAGCCCGCAGGGTTCCAGCCACCATTGCCACCTGTGGAAATGAAACAGGAGAAACTGTACTTTCCAACAAACTCATGTCACCCTCTCTTTTAACAGACTTCTCACTTCATCTTGCGCAGATGCGGAAGTGCTTGCTCAAATTGAATGAGAGAACATTAAAAACAGTCAGGAAAGAAGGAAGTGTCAGATTTCCTAGTTTCTGCAGAGAATCACACCAGATGACTGTCTCAGTAATGGACTACTGAGTAGAAGCAACAGGTGGACATCTATAATAAAGGTAGGGAACTTTTTGGTTAATGAGGGATGAGTAAGACCTACTATGTGGATCACGCATTAAGACACACCTTAGTTTTACCCAACAATAAGATGGTTTTAGAACTCCCTTTTACCACACCAATGTGATGTCTGCACCTGCCTTCCTCCTACTCATATATCCTCAGGCACATGAAAGTAGCTATGGCTCAGGAGCAGAGGGTCCTGCCATTCCTCTCTGCAGCATGTAATGCAGAAGGTCAGAGTGGATAATCCCAATTATTCTTTGTGGCCTTAAGAAAAAACATGAAGTAAACTATACCCTACCCACCCCATCTGAAAAGGCCATTCTGAAAAATAAGTAGAAAGATTTTATTTAAAAAAAAAAAAAAGTTAAAAAGTAAAATTTGTATTTCTGATTACTTCTCCTTTCATTTTTTTCCTGCTAAAATATGAACTAATTTGGTGAAATAGCTATGAACTCTTTTTAAAGACATTTTTGCACAACTCCAGGCAAAATCCAGCAAATTATCTGTCTAGCCCGATAACTTTACCTCAAATTCAAGACAGATTCTCTCAAAAGACTGTGAAGATGTTCCAAACCCACTTAAAACTCTCCCCGATTCGAGCAGCCACTGAGAATAGCTTCCTCCCTGGGTGTTTCTCCTTTGATGTGCTGCTTAAGTTTAGCTTCCTAACTAGGTTCTTTTTTCTTTTTCTTTTCCTCTTTTTTACCCTTCTTCATGCCTCTCAGTTCTTCTGTCTGAATTTCCTGTTTTCACCTACAACTTTGGGAGGTAAATTTTATTTCTTGCAAGACTCTCTGTACTAAACCCCGCCACCTCAAATCCTACTGCTAGGGACAGTTACTTCTTTGCTCTATCTCTGTTTCTATGGTAAGGAGAAGTAACATTCCAGTAGTGAACTCTAAAATAGAAGGATCTGGAAAGTCATCCCGGAGAATGGCAAAGGTCTGTGCAAAGGGCGAAGAGCTTGAGTTTAACATCACACACAGGTTAGGCAGTAGCAATGAAGAATGAGGTAAAATGATGCCTTGTTAATGTGTGTCTCCATATGGGACCTCATCATGCAAACTGTCTTTTTACAAGCTGCATGTAGCGTCTCTGTCTAAATGCAGGTTGTGTAATATAGTTCCTAACCTTCCACAGAAGAAAAAAAACCAGCTTAAGATTTGTAACAGGCACAATCTCACAATTAAATAACACAACATTTTTAAAATGGCCAGTTAAAAGTATGGCTAAGAACCACTCGTCTGATTAGAATTACTATTTAATTTGCACATACAGGCAGATCAGTGAAAAACTGCTTTCAGATACAGAAAAATAGAGAAACTATTTACAAATTTAAAACGTTAACCAAATTTACATACAAAACTTTTAGTAAGAATATTTAACATCTGTTGTTACAAATGACCTTACTCACTAGAAACGATACAGTCTAAAGATTTCATCTAATTCTGCAAGGACTGATTAAGAAGCAAAAAGAGCCAAGACTGTGACAGATTTTAAAACATAGGCACCTTTATTCCTCTCATAAAAGAAATAAAGTATTTTTAAACTTACCATTTTTATTCATATCCCAGAAGACACAGGTAGGCTTAGGATCTTCCTAAGAACACATTAAAAGTAGACCTTTTATACCTCTTCAGACACAAATCTCATCAACATATAACAACAGATGTTTTAATATATATCTTTTCACTTAATAAGCAGAAAAATAAATATTATTTGGATTGTTTAAATTTTGTCTAGTGTCAAATCAGTACTTGATCTGCTAGAAAGACAGATCGGCCCAGATTTTATAATCTAGAGTACTGTTCCTCTGCACTGTTCCTTTTCCACATCCTTAGAATAATTTTTTTATTGCCTCACTAAAGTTATCCATGAGTATGATGTCTTTACAGAGTCTAAAGTGGAGGTGGTTGTTTTGTGACTTTGAAATAATCATTATAATGAAATGTAGGTAAAGTTAATTGAATTGTGAAAATTATGAACCAGGTTCTCATTACATGAACAATTTATGTAGGTATTGCATTTTAAACTTCTTCCTTAACTTCTCTAGTGCTATTGTTTCTTTTGGAGTAGCTATTGACAACATGTCTGAGAACAGAGTCAAGCTCACAAGTTTTTTTTTAACTGAAACAGTATGTACCAAAAGGTTGCATTTGGTCTGTATTTCCCTAAATGAATTGTAGTCATCTTTTAACAACATGGTTCTGTCCATTCTTCCTTTGCTGAAAAACACGTAACAACAAAATAACTTGGGGAACTATTAACAAAGGAATTCATGTTTGATCAAAGAATTTAAGTAATTCTAAAGTTCCAGTGTAATAAACTGTGTCCCTGGTCATGAACATGGTCATGAACAGAGGTTTTGCCTGCAGTTATTGGCACAGCAATTGCCTCTGAGTGGCAGAATTAATAGTCTTTCAGATAAATGTTAGATCATGAATGGAGTAGGAATGTGCGAGGATGGGAGAGGTTATTTGTTTTTACTTTTTGCTTACTTGCTTTTGTTCTAGAGTTTTTATTTCCATTTGAGTTTATGTTCTTAAAATCCATCCAAATCAATCAGGCTATATGCTTAGCCTTTACTATATATAATCTGCATTCCTGTTCCTCTGAATAATCAGTCTTGTCTTACCTGAATTTTGGTATGCTTAATTGTAACCTTCACATGATCCTGAAGATCCTGAATGGTTATGTTTCCAATACTGCATGCCACCACGAAACTGGTCAAATTGGCAGGATTTTCTGCATCCTTAGAAAGTTTCAGAAAAATATAATAAATGCTTACACAGCACATAACATAAAAGCCAGAGCACACAGTTTCATTTTTGCAGCATGCCAGAATAAATAAGTTGTCAGCATTTCTACAGTTTTGATCATGCAATATAAGAACATTATGTTTATAAAATTATGGGTTTGCCTCATGGAAGTTTCCCTATTTTCCTTATAGTCATAAACATATATAGGCACAATTATAGAGAGAGGTTAGAAGGCATAAATTCTCCTTTTAATCATTATGTCTGATGCCAACAAAATTATAACTCAAACAATGTAGCAGATAACAACCCACGATATGATTAGCTCATTTCCCTAAACAAGAATGACCTAGCTTTCTTATCTTATTGTTGACACCATCCTTTTTAGTAGATGCAAAGTTTTTGGAGAATAACTTGTTTTCTGTGTCTAGTTGCTAAATCATCCTCCATCTTACAATCAATGACTAAGAAGTAGTAAACAAATTCAAAGCAATGTTACATACTGCAAGAGATAATATTTTCTGCAAGGTCTTACTTGATGGGAATTTAAACAGAAGACTGACATTATCACTGAGCAATGCCTGACCAATTTCTAACCTGCAGTCAAAAAGTACCAGGCTGAGAATTTTCTGAAAGAGAAGTTTTCCTTGGAAACTGGTGATTCATTAAAATGGAAGTGCTTTGGAAATACTATTTTCTTTTGATGAGCTTCCATTGAAACTTACGTAGTTACATGCCTGGTTGGCCTTACGGGAAGCTTGGTCACTGCCTGCGGCATATCTTAGGTCAAATGAAATCTATTGCCATTCACTTTCCCTCCAAAAATCTGGGCTGCCAAACTCCTGGCCCCCTCTGATTCCTTCAGTCTAGGGGTTTTGTTACCATCACAAGTTGTCAGGTATCAGCTCAGCACTGGGCTCATGAGATCCCACCACTCATGAGACGCACAATATTTTCAGCTTTTAAGTGCACATTATCCCGAGCAGAATATTTCATTTCTTAAGAACCATATCCAAGAGTTTTCAAACACAGTATTTCAGATTATACTGGAGCTTTGTGACATAACTTCATAAAAACTTAAAAATTGCAGAGGAAAGAAAATGCAGTTTTCTAGACAGTTCTTCAGCATTCAAACAAGAGAAAACCTTTTGGCTACCGCCTAAATTTCAACTTCTGACAAAGTTTATGAAAGCCTTTGGACAGATTTCTATGGGTTTCAGTGGGTTCTGCCTCTAACTGATAACAAAAACTAGGAATAAATATCAGATGGTCTCTTTAGGGGAGGAAATTTAATATATTCTTACTTGTCCTTAGAAAGAAATAGAAATAATGTGCGCATTAAAGTAAAATACAGGTAACTGCTAATTTAGCTATATGGCGTGCTCAGCTAAAGTTAGGGGTAAGCTTTTAGCCAATAAAATATAGAGAGGTACAAAGTAAAGTGATGCTGAGGCTAGCGTCAATGACAGAAATCTGGTCTAGTCTAGGCAGTCATTACAATTCACATATTTATCATATTTGCACATTATTTTCATGGTCTCAGGACTCATGAGGATGATCCTCCCAACCTAACCTAAGACATGTAAAAAGAAGATGTCTAGAACTGAAGTAGCCATTCTAGGGTTTCTTAACACAGTCAGTGAAAGCAAACTAGTACATCCAGGGCATAATCCATCTTACCTATTCTATACATCTAGGTTGAATACAGGTTGCCTAAAAATAAGTGTCCATTTTAGAGGCTTTAAGGTGTCCTGCCAAGTCTCCCACTGCTACTGCAGATCTCACACCTCTTACACGTTCATTATCACATCTGTCAGACAGTAGTACCTTTGTACTTGGGGTACGAAGATACCTTGTGGTATCTCAGATTGCACTGTGCTCCTTTGTTTGGGGAACTGATGCCTACACTTGCACTAGGATGAGATGTGTCACACCTCAACAGTGTCCATTCTTTTCCATTGACTGGCTTTGAAAGCAACTTATGGACAACAGTTCAGGAATAGGTATGTACATTGAACACACCTGCCTTTGGTGAAATGAATCCCACCCTGAATAGCTTACATCAATTTTTGATATAGTCTTCTAAGTAATGTAACCATCAGATTTTAATGGATGACAAGATAAAACTTACTAGTATTCTCTCAGTTACAATAAAAAAAAACCCCTCCAGTGCTATAAAGTATGATGTTTCACTGTTATGTTGAACGCTTATAAGAAATACAGCTAATAGTATTGGGATTTTTTTAATTGCAATTGGAATAAATATATTTATGAAATACTTCTATACTAATGGATAAAGTTATTGGGTTTGAGATGGCATGTAGATCAATTTATTTTTAGGCTTTCTTTTTAGCCTTTATTTATTTATTTATTTTAGACTTACTTTATTTTTAGACTTACTAAAACATGAGGTTTACACATTTTTAATTAATTGTGTTGAACATGTCACCTGTTAATAGTTTGAAAAACACACAAAAAATAGAAGGAATTTTAGTTGTAAATTTAGACGCAAATTTTCCTGGTTTTTGCTTTTCAATGACTATGAAGTATCCCTTAGAAACACATTCTAGCACCATTAAAGGTGCTAGAACATCCTGACTTTATATGATTTTTATGCCATTATGACAAGCCTACATCTGTATTCTTATGGTTTCTTTATTAAATATACCCATCCTGTTTTTCTCAAAAGCAGGCTTAAAATGAACACTATTTTAAATAGTTAAAGATACTTCGGGGTGTATTTCAGAAGGCAACTGAGGGTCATGGGTATTTTCTTGCCTAGATTATCTGAAAAATCTGGATATGCTGCCAATAAAAACGATAATATAGGGACAATACAATACTACGGAGTTCTACGGATGCAGAAGAGCCAAAGGTCACTTGAAATACTAATGGGAAAACAAACTCAAGTCTTCTGAGGCTCAGTCTACAGTTCACTGTGAAACAAGGTTTCCTTCTTAATTAACTCTTTTTTTTTTTTCAAAATAGGTATGTTTTTGGTTGTTTTTTCCAAGCTACGAGCTCTTCCTAATTTTTCTTTTTGCATCTACCATGCAGGAACTATTTATAATTACTGTGTGATGGAACCCAAAGGAGAAAAAAATCAAATCTACCTGAGTCCCTTTAGTTTTTAAGTACAAGTGTTGTTATCCTTATTCCATATTATAATATGGTGTGCTTATGGGAACACATATATGAAAAGAAGAATAGTATGCATAGAATCAAATGTTCTTGAATATAAGTAGTCAGCTGGATATGAGTGTCAACCAACTCTTTTAAAGAAAAGAGAAAGAGTACTTGGCAGTGTTATAGGCCAAATTCCCTTCTGATAGAAAAGAATCTGGCCCCACTGAACGTCATATTAATGCATTTTAACAGAAGTTATGCCCTTTAAGAGGCCTCGCTACTTTACTCTGACTATAAGCAGCTGGGATCCAGTTTTCCATAGATTACCCTGACAAAAAGGTTATCTCAGATGTGACAGGAATTTGCAGTGAAATCACTGACTTGAATTCAACTTGGGCACTTCGGCTATTTTGTCACTCTGAACATAACACTGTCTCTAGTGCCTACATCTGCTATCACTTTCTCATTCCTATAACTCATGAGATTCTGTGAAATGATTATACTACAGGAAACTTTTAGCAGCTGCCTTTGACTCACCCTAACAGAAATGACTTAAAACACATTGAAGTTTACCTGAAAAAGACCATTTTTATTGAAGAAAGTAAATTGAGCCCTGGATATAACTTCAAACTCATCTTGACTTAGATTCTTCAGTAAACTTGGTGGCAGAACAACAGAAGCGTAGGCATTTGTCTGATCCTTGTCAAAATCTATCTGTTAAATAAACAGAAGAACATGTTCAAACAAAAACCAAACCATCCATTGTCCACAAGTGGGCTCACACCCTTACACAAAGATATCTAAACATGGGACTAGAACCAATCAACACTAATATGACCTGTACCTATGTAAAAGTTGATGCAATAAATAAACAAACAAACTGGGTTAGGAGGCTTCCCCACCCTTCCAGCATGAGATCAACCTTCTGCTACAGGAAGGTATTAGACAAAACAAACAAACAAACAAACAAACTCCTCCACTGTTATAATGATGATTTGGAAATAATGAGATGGCAATAATGGCAGTCATAATAATTTTCAGTAACCTTCAAGATACTTTTCCTCATACAATGTTGAGAACTGAAAACTGTGCTCTGAATCCTTCTTTCTTGAGTTATTTGGCTTGATCTGTACATCTGAATTAATTCTCTTATGAGCTTTTCTAGTTTCTCTGTTACAGAAGGGAAATTTAAAAATAATGATTAGTGTCACCTCTATATTTATCATGCTGTGTAGCACAAAAAAAGACACTTTCTTCCGTCAGTATAAGCTTAATCTATGCTGGCAATGTGTCAGACAGCTGAAAGCCCTCTATGGCACAAGGATGTAACAAGTGAGATGGAAATAAACGAGGATGCAGATTTGTATTTTATTAGTTACCAGGCAGCAATTCTAGACTGCATGCCCTCCCACCACAGCATACTCAAGTTGTGCCACACTACCCATCAAAGGAAGGGGCGCAAGCTATCTCATGGTGGCTCTGTAGTAAAAGCGTTCAAGAATTTTACTGTGAGATAAGGAAATTCACACTCCTGACTTCTCCAGAGGCAACTTGGTCATGTGTTGATGCCTCTCATGATCAGTTTTATGATCCTAAATGCACCATTAGATAAAGAAAGTTAAAAACCATAGGTTCCTGGTAGATTTATTTAACTTCTAAACTTTCACTGATTTACTATGAATAACAGGCACCCTTGAAAATTAGCAAGTGGTTCATACATATCTTCTGATGGGGCTAAATGCAGTTGAATAAAAGGTTTTCAAAGGATAATTCTGCCACATTAAACAGAAAATGTGTGTGTGATAAAGATGTCCCATTAGGTGTTGTCTGCAAATAGAGTGGAAGAGGCTTCTATAAAGAAATATGGATATATTACAGGAACAATTTAATAATATGAATCATCAAAAGCTAACTTAGTCAAAGGTTTGGCAAGAAATGTAAAGACACAGGGGACTGAAATAGAATCTTTCCAAATTGCCATGGATACATTTCCCTGATATCTACTTTAAGAAAAAAAAATGAAATAAAATCTGGAAACATTCTGACATACAGCTTGAAGAGTTTAATGCTCCCTGATGAGCCTGGGATAGATCATCACATCACTGGTGAAAAACCTGGGCTTTCACAAGGGAATCTCTCTCCAGCAGGGATAGCAAGTATCTTTCCTGATAGGCATGGAAAATATAAATGGTGACCACAGCTGCTGCAGACTTTTCTGGTAGGAAGGATGCTAAGAATTCTCAGTCAGCTGTTGGAAATGTAAAAGTCTGAGAAAAAACTCATGTTCCAATAGGAACATTATAAATAATTTGATGGAGTTTGGATTTTATGATTATTTAGACAGTGCTGTAATAAATGATTCCAAGGCAAGAAAATTCCTGGATGTCCTCAAGCCACAGATGGTAATTCTTATTATACGTGCGAACATCCCAAACCTGACTTCAGAATTTTTCCTTTCCTCTTTCCATAAATACAGGATGAAATCTGGAGGAGAAATGTTCCTTTGATAACAATCAAAGAACAATCAGCTATTGAGCTTCATTAATAGGAGCGAAACAAAAGTAGATTCACAATGATCAAAAATTTCTAGTAAAATTGATTCAAAGAAATTTCAGCCAAAAAGTCTATGAATATAAATATGTGAAAACTCAACTACATTTAATCCATTTGTATCTATTTAAACCAGCATCTGAGTTTTGATCCAAGGTCTATATACACTCTATGTAGAGGGCCTGCAGCCTATTATATTACTACTACTTTTTATAGCACTGTCTTACTTACTGGCTTTGATTTTTACAGTAGACAGTACTTTATAAAATTATTAGGAATTTATTATCATTGTTGTCTTGCCAATATGCAGTGGGATTAATCTGGTTCCATAAGTTGCTTATACTCTAGTGATTAGTCTTTTACTGTTATCATAATGCCATGTTTTGTCTGGATTCAGATTTGGTTCCTCTGGCCCAAACAACAGTAGGGTTCTTTTTTTTTTTTTCCTGTTTAATCTTTTCTGTGTTTTCTCCAAGTAAGGTTCACTGCATTTGACTCCGAGAAAACTGAGGTTACATTACCTCTGTCATAGACCTCTTAAATAACTGAGAAAAAAATACGTTGCACTATATTTTTAAAAGCATTTAGGTGCCATAAGATGCAGACAGGCACATAGTGAAATTTAAAAAGTCTAGGCACCTCATTGCTACTGATTTCAATAGAACCTTTGCAATATCCCAATAGGTGCTCATGTGCCTCTCAAATGCTATTTCATAGCTTTTACACATCTGAGCTTTTCTATTTGTGAAAAAAGAAGAACAAATGTTTTTGAGGTGATGACAAATATCTTAACTACAGCAGCCTGTCTAGATATTGTAGCACTGCAGACCATTCTGTATTGTGAGTGATCTATGTTTCTTTTGTTTTTCATGTCTAGGCTGGCCAAGCCCCACATGAATGTCTTGAACTGCCTTGGACATCCCAAATGGCACAAGCTTATCAACCTACATGTGGACAGCTGGTTCAGCCTTAGGTCTCTGTTAGCAGTAGATGTTTAAACTATACTGGAAGGTTGAAGAGCTATTGTATCTGCAAAAATCTACATGTAGATACCTATTGTAAAGCTGAAATGCATCAATGGAGTTGTTAGCTAGTGTATAATGGGTAGTACAGCAGACTGTTATTTTCCCTTTTGACTAGTAAAAAAACCCCCAAAACTAAAAAGGATAAAGTTTGTAAGCAAATTCCTTTTTGTCCATATGGAACATGTGAGTTTATCTGGGTTTCCTGTCACTCAAGGAAATACTACATTAATCTGTTTGGATGATTGCAGGAAAAAGGAAATAGAAAGTAGGGGGAGAATTGGGAGTTGTAAGTGGTTTTATAGGAACCACAGTAAACACTCTTGGAACAACAGGCACATTTCACGTTCAAATACAACTGCTTGTTCCATACCTGGAAATCAGATGCATTATTCTGTGGACTGACGCTGAAAGAACCACCTTTGAATGAAGTTGAGTTTATAGAAGACACTCCAAGTGCGAGGTTTCGTGTTGAAATACTCATGGATGGTCCAGTGAACTGGATCTTTAAAGCCAGGGCATCAAGAGTTTTCAGAGCTCTAAAACCAGAAAAAATTATTCTAAAAACTGAATACAGAAAAAAAAAAAATACTATGCTCTGTATGCTCTCCATGTTTAAGATGATCCTCTTATTATTGACTATGTTTCTGTCACCCATAGATGATAGAATTCACAGATAGATAGTATTCATAGATGACAGTATTCACAAGGAGACTGTCAGGCTGTAAATTTATGCATCTCTGTTGAAAACAAAAGTGTTTGATTAACGGAAACTATCTGACTACATATCACTACTCCTGAAATGATTTTCCAACAATACTGAGATCTATGCTGTGTCATGTATCAGGAGACTTCCATCCAAATACTTTATCTTTGTCATGCACATTAATTTTAGTATAAGAAGAAATATTTGTATGTCTAATTTGGAAAATTCTTTTTGATGGAAATCAGAAAAGTTTGATTTTTTTACTGTAATTGTTTGTCTATATATGGAAGGATGAATCCTTCCAACCTTGCAGGTTGCTCTCAAAAGCTTGTCTCAAATGCAGAAATACTTACTCTGAAGATGATGCTGCCAACACACTGTCTGAACTGGTTAGAATATTGGAAAAAATTGTCACCACGGTAGAACCCAGAGATTCATCAATTTCTTCATCGTTCACAATTTTTTTGAGCTTCTGCACAACATCATTTACTTTGTCTGAGGTTAGCTGCTGCCCTTCACCAGTGAGATTCAGAAGCTGATTTGCTATATCAGCTGCATTTTCTGTGAGTATACATGTAAAATGAAGTAAATAGAGAAAATAATGCATATCAGTCCTGAAGTAATTGAGAAATACGAATTTTTATCTTCATTGTTGAAAGCTAGAGCATGTTCTGTGGTACTTCTAATGAACATTGGATTTTATCATTTTATCAAATTTATAATTATATGAAAAAGTATATAGAACCTGCTGATTATTATGCACTGTCCTCATTGCCTGTGTCTTTCTTTTCCTTAATTTGATTTGAATTTGTAAATCAGAACTATTATTGAAAGGGCTGATTGAAAGAAAAAAGGGGAAGTAAGAAAGAAAAAGCATATTTTCTCTCTTTTTTCTCCTTATGTTATCTTTTTTTTTCACTGGGAAAACCAGTTTCACTCTTGAAGTGAAACAAATGCATCCAAAGTCACTATTACTGACAAAATATTCACTCTTTTAAGATTTGGGGAGAAAGTCTGACCCCATTGTAAATGTTTCAGTTCCTTCAGAAGATTGTATTCTTACTCAGAGGGTTGGCAAGCACAACACACAAACAAATTTCATGAAAAGAATCTTCCTGGTAAGGAAAGTTTGATACTGTGTCCAATGGCAAAACATTAGTGTAAATCACATGTTAAACTGTATGTTTGATGTTACCTGGATAGAAAACTAATGTAAACACTAACATTTTACAGTATCAGAATATTTGAGATATATTGGCATTTGCAAATAAGATTTTGAAAGATCAGCCTTCTTTAGTCTGCAACTGGCTGTGTTGTTTTTATGTTGTGTTTTATAATACAGCTTTTGCTACATTTACTGTAGAATGTTCATTTTACATGAGACGATGTTTTCATATAGCCTGACTGCATGTACTCAATCAACTAAGTTAGGTAGCCAGGCTCCCCATGACCCCTTTATCAGTGGAGAAAGAAAAAGAGGCTTCTCCAAGAAGCAATTCAGAACAGGAGCTTACTGTAGGTGCTGAGTATGAGAGTATCATTCTCTTCACTAGCTCTGGCACTAATAAAAGGGGCCATAAAATTGTTGTCTATTTATTTTATTACTCCGTTAAGGCCAGAATGACATCAAGGGGTATTTTGCAAACTGAGAATAAATCTGAAAATGTCTGATCGTAAGCCCAGTGAAGAGAGTGGGAGTCTTTCCACTGGCATCTGCAGGCATTGGAAACATTTTAAAATTTGTCTGAACCTGAACATCAAATTGAGGCAAGCTACCACCTGCCTCTATTCTTGCTTAAATTACCTGAAGAATTTGATTTATTTCATTAATTGGTATCCAGAGCTTTTCATGGGTGGGCTGAATTCAACTTGGTGTACTTCCTCAGAGTTCAAATATTTGCTTTGCACTGATTTTTTTAGAAAGATTTTAAACAACTTAGCATAAGGGAGGAGGATATTCTTCCTTAATGTAACTTCCTTATAGTAAGCAGTAACCAAAGTCTACAAAGCCATTCCTTTAGCCAAAGACCAATACCAATATACCCACCTGAGCAATTTCTAAGATCAGGCTGGCCCCAGTATGATGTATAATTCTTCAGACCCAAATAGCTAAAGAGGAAAAATGACAAAATCCACATGAAATACAATAGCAAAATTATGTAAATGTTTCATAATTCTTTTGTAGGTGTCACAGTGGTCCACTCTTCTCAATTCATTATTTTCCTAGCAACATAGCCCCTAGTGAAATGAAATATGTATGCCTGACAGCGGAAATATGTGATCAATTAAGTGACAGTGCTGAGAGAAACCCTAGCTCTTTTGGACAGATTCCCAGCTGATTCCTATACTGATCTGATAAACTGCATCAGTGGAAATTCTGACCTTGTATTTCAGGACAGACCCAAATGTTGACACAACCTATTATGCCCCTATTATGGCCTAATAAGATGCTGTTTCTATAATTTCCCACTGATATAAACAGCTTTGATCAAGTCAACAGCAAGCTGTAATACCTCTCAAAAGAACATGTATGGAGCTATGTGGAGATATAAACTTATGCCACCCATGAAAACTAGGGTAGGTCACCATCAGATCCAGGTCCAAGGTGAAGGGCAGATATAAAATCTTTTTTTTTTTTTTTTTTTTAAATGTTTTTTTAAAAAGCCGTACCATAGCAAAATACCCTGATATGGCTCCAAAATTAAACACACTTTTTCCTCAGTTTTTCTTTAAAGACAATCATGTTATCAGAGCATGGCAAAGGCAGGATGGAGAATGGGAAAAAGTTATCCTTTCACTGCGCAGAATAACATTATTCCCCAGTTGATCACCTTTATTGTAACAGCACACTAGCAGGTAACCTTCTACTGTGGGATGCACAGGACTAGAAGAGACCATTAGGAGAGCTTCCTCTTCTCTCAGAACATATCCCACCTGTGCTCCATACTGGCAAAAGCTCGTGGAGGCAGAAGCAAGGAAAGCATAGCACAGGGCAAAACACGGTAATTTTTTTTATGAGAAGTGCTGTACACGGACAATCAATGGTATTGTGTAGACCACAAATGAACAATAAAGATAAGCAATACTGGGGCAGCAAAGGCCAGAAGCCTTAATTTTTAATGATTCTGAGGCTCTGACATAAAAACAATTTGACTTCTGCACTACTGACTCTACAACAAAATTTGGTCAATCAGAATCTAGCAGTTCTTGTACAAGACTAAGAGGCTGAGGAAGTGAGTTATTTAAATATAATGCTGGTTTCTTTCCTGTTTGGCGCAGAACCTCAAAGCTGATTCATATCCATGTTGCCATATTGTTTTCAAAAAGTAAAAGATCTAGTCTTCTCAGAACACGTTCCAGACGCAATGTGGGTGGATAAGACTACTATATTGCATTTAATAGTGATCATCCTAAATACTGAAGAAATTAATTAATATTGCATCATCATTGCCATGTCCAAGGCACTCAAACGAGATCAAAGCCATATTGTTTTGATAATGTATCAAAGGAAGTAATAATATTTCCATTTTACAAAGGGGGAATAGAGATACAATGTCTAAGTATTTTGTAAATGTTCACAAAGAAAGACTACATTAGGGAAAATTTATCCTAAACCTTAAAAACACAAGTTCAAATCTTTAAGCACAAGATTGTCCCCACCTTCAATTATGACTAACTACTGGCAAAATGTTAGTTTCACAGGATTTCTTTTACTTTGCCTTAATGAGATGAGAGGTTCTGCATTAAACTAAACACACATCTCATCTTCATAGAATTTTGTTGAGAATTTGTTAGTCAAGTCAGATAGTAGTAGCAGAATGGTAGCAAATGTGAAACTTTGGTTTCAGTAACATAAACATCATGACTTGAAAAAAGGAGTTTCATTCTTTAAGAAGGTGCTATTTTTATAGTCACTTTCAACATGTATTGTGGGCCTTAATATACCCTACAGAAGTGGTAGATGAGCTCTTTTTTTTCTTACCAATGAAGCTCACTGCACACACATAATCTCTCACAGTATAGAAATAATCTTCCTGAAATACAATACCAGCCAATGGCAACCATTATGAAGGATGTAGTTTAACTATATAACCAGAAAGTTGCATTTGAAGCTCTCAGCTTCTCAGATATTTGAATACATACCAGGTTCTTGATGCAGTCTGAACTGAGCTCCCATGGCATAATGTGAAATTGGTCACAGTTGGTCTGGTATCTGGCCAAAAATAGTTTGGAGGGTTTTCTTCAGCTAAACATTTTTCTGCAAAAATAAAAATATATCAGTGTTAATGGTAAATTTCTTCATCTAATCGTCTTCCATTTCTTGCCCTCAGCTCATCAACCAGTCTACAGCACAAAGCTGTCTTCAAATGAAATTCTTTATTGTTATCTGTAGAGTAGTGGCAATGGAGGGGTGCACAACAGGGGACAACATATACTGCTGCTGCTCAAGGGAAAGGATTGAATGTGCATGCTGCATCCGCTTGCACTCCACCAGCCCCAACCTCCTCCCTCCCAAGGGAAGCACAATCTCTGACTGGAAGAAGTTGAATGGGAAAAGATGAGAGCTAAAAAGAGATTGATTAAGGGCTACAGCTGGTGGAAGCACAAACAACAGGGTTGAGGAGTAGGCATAAGGGGCCTTGGAGGTCCAAAATGTCTCATTATAGCTCTGGCTGTAAATCGTACTTCTTTATCCTCAAACTACCAGAGGAGCTGTCAGGAACTGTCCCAGCCTTTTTGAACCAGACAGCAAAACACTGACTAAAGCAATCTGGACAACTGTGTGTGTGTTAAAAGAGATATCTTGAGCACAGGTGTCTCAGATTAGTGGAACAATGAGGCTTAAAGGGACAGTTTAAAACCTGAAACAGTCGTACTGTGTGGTTATTTTAACACAGAAGATGCTTATTTATGGACAAGCAAACAAAATCTGTTGTGTAACAAAGCCAAAAACTACTTACCCACTGGATCAACATCCACAGTCTGAAGCTTATATCCTCCTTCCATGGTCCCATTATTATTTATGAGCCTCTGTCGGATTTCTTCCTCTTCTAAATTGATGTTGTTGGTAGCATTATAAACCAGAAGAGCCAAAAACTCAAAAGGGCTAGGAAAATTAACCAAGGGTTTGAGTCAGGACAGCAGAGGCCAAATGTGTGGAAATAAAAATATCTGACAAACTCTGGTTTTCTGAGTATGGAATAGTGTCACCAAGACAATGTTGCTCATTAGTTCTAAATTATTATTTTTGTATATATAGGGCCACAACAAGAAAGTATGGTTGGGAAATTTCATCCTCTAGTTACCATTAAAGAAGCATATAATCAAAAGAGCTAAGAAATGTTTTCAGAAGATTCAGATTGTTTTAAAAGACATTAAAAGATGAAAGCATAAAGTAGTGAGTTCTAAACGGGCCTTAATTAAATTTAAAAATCTGGTTGCTGATGGCTTAGGAACTTAAGAGCTGATTCATCCCGTTTTACAAGACTTGTCAGGATGGGACAAGTTATCCTCCAGAGGGTCTATCTCTCCACTGGCTACAGAGGAAGACTAGAATATTAATGAAGGATAGATGCCTAACATTTAAATGTCTAAATTTTGATGGAGGGAAAAACACCCTGACACACTTCTGAAACTTTTAGTCCTAATTAGGAAAGTCTAGTTGCTCAGATGAGTAATTCAAGTTTGAGCAGTAATAGCTGTTTTGTACTGTAGCCCACTGCTACTTTCTTGGGCATGAGAAGTAGTTCTAAGTGCCCAAGTCTCTTTCCTGTGAGAGAAATAAAACAGTCCCCACCCTTGTCCAAAAACATAGCTTTTCTGGAAGGGAAATAATGAACAGAAAAGCAGTTCTAGCAGGATACAGGAAAGAAGCCCAGAGTGGAAGGCTCAAAAATTTCCTCCTGGGACACAGAGAACACATGTTGGAGAAGAGAATATGTCGGTACCCAAGAGCATTGCTTGGCTCTGGCTAGTAGGAGGTGACGCCACTGAAGCATGGAACATTGGATCTCCATGGGAGCCAAAATGTGGAAAAAAGGAAAAAGCAAGCTTGCTTTGGGCTGTCTTCATCTTAGCCTTGCCCTTGGATACCCAGCAGCCCGAATAAAGACAGACCTTCGTGATGTGTGAGCAGTTCCTGGCAGCCTGGGAAATGGCAGCACTGCCAGCACACAAACAGTGAGCAGGGCAGACACCGAACTGAGCTGCTTTCACCGGCGGCCCCCAGCACAAGAAAGCAGCAGTGAGTTAAAGGGTCTTGTGGTCTATTTGAAGAAGAGTAGGAGAAAAAAATCTGCAGGGGCGCTGTATGGGAGAGAGCTAGTAGTGTTTTCAGGCACCACTTCCTAGATAGTCCAGGGCTTCATTTCCAAAAATCTTCCAGAAAGACATCCCCATGATGACAGCTCAGAGTTGCACTTTCCAGAGATGCCTAGTCTGGTACAGTATAAAACTACAGCTTAGTGTACAGATATTGCTTTTAGATGGCAGATTTAACCCTCTTTCTGTCAGACATCATTCTGAAAACTGAATAACTCCAACCAATAATTCTGAAGTACTCTCATTAGTGAAATGGCATTAAAAGAGCTAGCATTAGAAAACAACTTCTCAGTCTAGGAGAAAAATAAAACAACAAAACCAAAGCCCAACCTCATAAAGAAATCACGGATGCGAACTAAATACTCCACACCTTTCACTGTTGCAGATGGAAAGAAATAAGTAAATAAATATACATGGTCCCTGGTTGGTGGGTCTTTTCATAGGTTTTTTTTTTTGTTGTTGAACACCAGTACACTTGCCATATCTGCTGTTTTACTGGTAACATGTTGCTGGAGAAGAAGATAAAAATGTGACTACCTGTTGGCTTGTCTTGTTTTTTTCCCAATGGATGTATTTTAGCAGAGAAATTCCAGCTATCCCTGGCCAGCTCGCTCCGGCCCAGCTCCCAGAGATACTGAGTTCCTCCTAAAATTCCTTTGGTCTCTGTGGAGTGTTTAATATATGGCAATAGCCTCAGCAGGGTGGATGTGCATTAGCAGGCTTTTGCTATATACCTTGGATATATTATGAGGCACAAGTTTATTATGGCATTTATTTTTAGCAGAAGCATGGAAATTGCCTATGGGATTGCCAATTCTTTCAGCCCTCCAGTACTTCAGCCCCAGAGTCTCCTGGCGCTTAACCATCTTTCCTAAAAGATTCTGGCTTCACTCTTCTATTCCCTTTACTTCAGAAAAGGAAAACTTAATATACTGTTGCCACTCCCTACCTCAGCACTTTGGCTGCAAAACAGAAGTCATAAGTGAACAGTCACTGCTACTACTATGCTGCCTATTGCAGGACTCCCAACTAACCCAAATGATATTCAGTATCCATAACTGTGCGGAGGGATAATGGCAACAAAACAGAAGGGATAATGATAGATGAGACAGAACTGGTTACAGTTATCTCGAACAATTACAGAGAAAAGTATTGATTATGAAGCACTGATAAAAATAATCTGTTAAACCACTTTGTTATTTGTTTTCTGAGAAACTCTTAGAGCACGAGTCATGTATACTGCGTAATAGGAGCCTGTTCCATATTATGATGAAAACAATTTCTATAAACTTTTCGGAATGACTCATGCTAGCTTCCCAAAGTAAATAGATACCTTTTAACTTGACAGCTGACGCAATATGAAGCTGAATGCTTCCTTCCACTTTTGTCACACTCAGATTCCAGAAAGAAAACATTTTAATGGTGAAGAACAAAATTCTCGATTTGGAAAACAGTAGGCCTACACTCAAATAAATGGCAGCACTGCCATGCTCTGCTGGTGTCACCAGATTTGCTACACCCAACCTTATGTCTTTTATTGTGTGTCATATAAAAGCAGATAGATTCTTGTAGCAGTAATCAATTATAAATTACATATCACCTACAGTAATGCGTACTGCTAGTATTACTGCTGTCAATATAAAAAAGATGGACTGCAGTGTAGGTAAACGCAATGGGGATAAATATTTATGCCTCTCTGACTGAAATGGTGACAGCTGTAGCAAGCAGGAAAGCAGGGGAAGACCGGCGTCTGTCCCACTTTGTCCTGGTCCATTGAGCTAAGCTGGCTCAGAGAGAGGAGTTTATGAAGCTGTATCCTCATCAGAGGCACAAGAGGCGGTGGGGGTGCCTGCGCTGCCATGGTGCATACCACAAAGCCGGCTTTCTTCTCCGGCAGCGTGACTCAGAGCTATTCCAGGACAGTGTGCCTACACATGGGCTGTGGTCTCACTGCTACACGATGCGAGGAGCCTGAAGGAAGGATTAACAAACCATGTGAACCATGCAGCACAGACTGTCTCATACCTGAAGATATGTGGTTGATAATTAGCAATGCATATTTCTCCTCTTGTTTTAGTTGTACTAGGCAGGCTGAACTAATACTGAATTATTGTGATTTTCAAACTGTTTAGCAAATCACTATTAATTTCTTTTGTACTTAACATTACTTGATTTGAAGAATATGAAGAATCATTTTTAAAGCACCTAAGTACTCAGGGAATCTAAATTTCCACTAAAAGTCACTGGGAATTTCAATCCTAACCACCCTAACATATTTAAAAAATTTTTAAGATGTCAGCATTAAATTCTTCACCAATCTTGCTGTTATGTTGGCTTTGAAGATAAGCAGCGATGTGTAGCTATAACTCAAGACTGGCAGCACAGGTAGGCTCACATAGTCACCTGTAAACACTACTAACTTCTTCACATTAACTGGACAGATAAAAAAAGAGCTGACCATTGCATAAGTCAGTCAGTGAAGATGTAATACAAACAACAGACAAAATGTTAGAAAACACACAGAATGAGACAGAAAGAAATATGAAAGTAGAAGGAAATTAAAAGCATTCCACAAAAGCTCTGAGTTGTGGATAAACTATTACTTGAGGTGATTTTGACTGTGATACCATTAAAATGTTCAGAACAGAGAGCAAAAAAATAGGACCAGGCACAACAGACACATTTAAAGTAATGCCAAGGATGAAGAGGTTCCTTTCTCAGCAGGTGATGTTATAAAAAAAAAATATAAAATATGAGATTTCAGGACACAGAACTAAAAATTGCAGCTACGTTTTGTACTAGTAAAAATAAAAGCATCCTAAGCCTTCCTTTTAAGTTAATGGCCATTGTATCAGAACAGTGCTGTGAGCAACATGGTCACGCATCTATGCCTGTCCTTGTGTCTCCAGGGCTTGCTCCTCCCTGCAGGTCTGGTGTGGGAATACAAACAACTATGGCTTTTCAATGGAAAGCACTTATAATACGTGATGATTTGGTATGAAGACTATTCGTTACTAGAGAATGTAGCAGAAAGGCAAAACAGAAAGGGCTGGACCCCCTCACATTTCAACAGCTGGTCTTCGCCGAAATGAGTTTTTGGTTATGCTTGAATTATGTTCCAAAACAACAAAGAAAACCCCCATCCCCCAATACATTACTTTCCTAAAAATGGCATCTAACAATGTCAGGCCTACACTAAATCCAGTTAAAGTCAGTGGAAAGGCAAAGGAAGTCATTGGAAGCTGGATCAAGAGCAGGCAGCTTCAGCAGGATACGAAGAATGGATCATCATTCAGTCTTTCGGGAGGAATTCCCAAATTCCTCCATCTGTGATGAAGGCTTTCTTTACAGGTCATGGACACAAGATGCCAGCAGGGCACTGTGGAGAAACCTGTGGATTTCTGCTTGGCTCTCTGTTGGTCAGTTTTCCAAGCAGAAATATTACATATAATGTACACATTATGTGGCATTTTAAAATGTGCTCTGCACTGGTCAAGGCTGTCCCTTACTGCCTTCAGGAACACTGAAGTTCACGTCAGCGGCAGTAGAGGTGAGCCAGGTCCAAACTGTTCCTAAAACCTCACCAGTAGACACCAGGAAAATTATTAAAATAGGAATAGGTATCACAGATGTGTTCATTTATAACAAGAATAGCATTATTATTTCATAACAAACAATTTGAAGTAATCTACAAAGAATGCAAAAGCCTAATACTTTACTCAGTAAAGATACTTAGGACTATAAAAGCAAAATTATGCTGCTTTGATGTTGCTAACTCCTGTCTATAACCATGACACAACCTAATTAGCTTAAGTTTTATCCAAATGCATTAAACTTTCCATGAAGCAACACAGCACCCAAGAACACAGCATGCAAGAGCCTGAATCTGCCTCACTGACACTGGGGGCAAAACTCCCACGGACTTCAAAAAAGCAGGACTAGGCATGGGCAGCTCTGATTTCCTGCTTTCCTCTCTATTGTCATTCCTAAGAGAAGGGATTTCTGTTTAAGTCTAGTGGTCTTTACACAGATTACTACCACTGTAGTTTTTAATTTGGATGAGTTTAACAGTACTAATGTTAATGTTGTTTCACATAGTAGAAGCAATTGAACACAGGAAATAGGCCAAAATTATGACAAACAAGTAGTGGAAGCTGGAGCAAGCATAATCTTATTTGAATGTTAAGTGGAGAAAAGGTTATAAACTAATTTGGGCCTGAATTCTCAAAATTTCTTGCAAAATAAAAGAAGAAAGGAGAAACAGGGGAGCTAAGCTGCTTAATAAAGACCAATTCCCCTACTGAGGCAGCCCTATGTAGTCATCTGACAAGACCTAGGATCAGTAGGACCCTTCTGAGACAAACAGCAGGAACAGTCATAGAAAGTTTTGACAAAGCTGCAGTCATAAAAGGCAAATAATTAATGAAAGAAACACACACATTTATAATTTATCTACATAAAATCCACAAATTGGCTTCATTTTCAAAGGTTTGTGCAAAATAATGAGGGACAAAGAAACAGCTATGTCCATAGCCCATTCTGAACTCCTGTGTACTTTATTTTGAACAGCTGCCCTCTCATTAAGAGATGGAAACAGTATGACTAGAGGAAAAAATTAAACACAGACACAAAGTCAAGTATAGCTGTGATAAAATTCTGTCTAGTAAAGTAGTTAATAATCTACCAAAGTATTAGCTTGATATACTACTGTCATCCAGAGATCTCACAGTATTAAAGGCATTGATAATAATCTGCACTTTTGGACTTGGCACTCTGTCTCTCATCACCACGTACGTAAACACATAATAAGCACAGTGTACTTTGGATTTCTGCAGCTCATAGAACACAGCAATGAAAGAATAACAATCCAGTTCCATATTTTTGTTTTGTTTTGCTCTTCTCAGAATGCAGTACAGTTTAAAATATTTATTTGGAAAACACCTATTTTTAACATGCCAAAAAAAGCCAGCTGCCTACCTCCCACTTCCAGCTTCTATTTCTTCTCTGAATGATTCCCTCTAATGATTCTTCCCCTTGCACTTGCAAGAAGACTAGGTGGGGAGACCGATAACAGTTTCTTGATAAGGTAGCAATGTGGTAAATAAGGGCTGAAGCAAAGCAAAATGCATCGAAAAGGCTGGGAAAGGTTGTTTTGTTGTTTGGGTTTTTTTTAACTGTATAAAATACTAATCCAAAAGGTAAGGAAAAAAGATGTGATCTGAATTATAAGAATACAAATTCATGTAAAGATAGTGAAAACTTCTCAAAAAGCAATTTAAAGAGATAGTGCCTTAGAAATAAGAAGGCTATGATCTTACAGAAAATTCAGAAAAGAGACATAAGGTTTAGTGAGTTAGACTAATGCATTCACTTCTGTACTTACAGGTTAAGTCTGAAATTCTAACTGTGGAGTGAAATTCTGTTCAGATGAACATGAAGGTTAATTGAATAAGTACTACTTAAAAACTAAGGGGAATAGTGGAATGTCTAAAACTGTAACAGACTTATTCTTGACTATCCAAAATGGACAAATAAGAAAATCTTTGGACAACTATTCACAGGAATAATTTATAGGAATATTTAATCAATAGAAACAGTATGAAATCACACTGTGAGCAAGTTACATGCAAGAACTCAGCCATAACATTCCAGTGGATCACCTGAGTAGTGAGAAATTAACATTGCTTCCATCAGGGATTAAAAACTTCCAACCAGTAACCTGCTAATTTTTTATACCCCAAAATGTTACTCTGGTGTCTTGTAAGATTTCCTTAGAATCCTACCCAGGATAAATCCAAGAAAGTGGAAAACCTGACAAAGTATCTTGAAAGCAATGATCTGGAAGTAGTAGGAAAAAAAGGTTGCTTTCTGGATCTTCAGAAATTCAGCAGATTTCTTCCTCACAAAATCCAGAAACAGCTGTGTGAACCTCAAAGAACTGGAAACTTGGTGACTAAACCCAGGAACACTGAAGACTACTGGGAAGCTGATCCTTCTTTTGTTTCAGAAGGGAAGCAACATACAATGATAGACATATACTCTGACAACCTAAAGCTCGGAGACCAAATTTTCCCAAATGTTTCTCCTGTAAGAGGCAAATGATGTGTGAAAATATATGCAAGACATGAAAAAACAGCAAAAAATCCTGGGTGTATATATTTCTATATATGTATAACTGCATATAACATGTGTAAAAAGTGTAATTTTTGTTAGTCACATATCATGTATCTCAATTAAATTTTTAATTACCCCTGTGTTACCCCAACCGGGTTGCTAGGTTGGGCAGAATCTCGACTTCTCTTTTTTTTTTCTTTTCTAAGAAAACATGCACAGCATAACAATCCTGATTATTTGGAGAACAGTAACATTTTGTGTGACGTGATTAGCATTTATACTAACGTATTCAGAATGACGACAAAATGCCATTTGGCCTTGACACAAAGTGCACTAGAGCCCATGAGAAGACTAGTTTCTCACTAGACCAGACCTCCCTTGAAAAACTTTATGACATATTATGAACATGTAATTCCATTGCCTCTGAAATTACATGTGATGGGCAAAGTAAATAGGAATGGGGTTACTTCCCCACGAAAGTGATATATCGTTAGAAGTAATTTAGTGCCATATTCACTGTATGTCAGAAAGGGAGGGAAAGGAAAGGGGAAGGGAAAAGGAAAGGGAATTACTAGAATTAATTTCTCCCTCTTCACCTCCTTTTTTAAATAGACCAGGAAAAAGAAACAAAATCCAGAGGACAGGTTGGTGGGAAGGTGAGATGAAAAGAAATCAGGTGTGCAGTCTAGGGCAGAACAGATGCTGGCAAGCTGGGCTGCTAGCCTCATAAAAGATGCAGGAATAAGGATGGGGAAAGCTTTACATTTCTCAGCAGTCTTGGATTGTTGGTAAGACCTGAGGCATGGTCTCCACTTAAAAGGTTTTGCTGGCATAATTGTATCATTTAGAAGTGTGAAAAAAAATCCCACCCACATCACTACACCCTACTGTAAATGTAGGCCAAGCAGCAAAATAGCCCATTCAGAGACTGGGTTTACACTACACCAGTTAAATGGTTTTGCCAATAAAAGCTGTCTTTCTGCTGTGGGTGTGTGGGAAGGAGATAGTACCTTTTACAAATCTTTTCATGTCTAGGTGAACTCTGTAGAAAACTGGAAGCATCAGTAACTACTTCCTAATGGTAAATTGGGAATACTGGGCTATCTCTGACATGAAAAAGCCCAGCTGTTATCATGGCAGTTCTCAAGAGTCAGCAGTTAAAGTCCTTTCCTATGAGACTTTTGCCTACACTGCAAACAGATACATCCTCATTGGAAACAGATACATCCTCATACCCACTCATTGCCCCTTTCTCACAAGACTAATTATGTTTTGGTTTCCTCTTCTTAATTTAATCCTAAAATTCACTCCCTCCCAATATATCCCTCAGAAATCAGTCTGCTGCTTTCAAAGAAATCCCCCAAGGCCCAGTTTTCAGTGGGTGTGACCCATCTAACTTTCTTTGGCTGCCTTTGAGGCCGTCCCAACTCCAGTGCCTCCAAGCCCAGCAGAAGTCAGGAAATGAGAGCATATGGTAAATAGTTTAACTCACACTAGTTTGGCTTTCAATTCTAGCACGATTTTTCAGTGTTTTGCATCTAGTAAGATGTCTGTTAACTCAAAAGGTTCTGATTCAAGAGAATAAATGCAGTGGCAGCAGACAGATACCAGTGTACCAAAGCTTGTTACTACAGCAAGCTGGGTGTGCCATATCACATATATATGACACGTCTATGCAGTTTCGTGACAGATGAAACCCGAGCTCTGAAAAAATGATCTGTTAAGGTTTAAAGCTCAGTAAGTTTAAACCAAAACAAACACGATAACCAGTATTAGGTTTCTGAGCACATCCAGAGGACTTAGCTTGCCAGCAGTCATATATTTACAGACTGGCAAGCATATGCCCGATAATAGACAATGAATCCAATAATAGACAATAAAGCCTGTTGTAAAGCCACTTGTAACAGCAGCTGTTGCCTCTATCAAGAACATCTCTTCAAAAATGTTACCTGTCAATATTTCTTTTTTCTCTTACTCCCTCTTTTATGGGGCGAGGCTTCTCGCTATAAAAGAAATAAACATTAATTAGGGTGGGCTAATTCTCAAAAGGAACATAGCATAAATATCTTCCCCCTTCATTTACCTGATATTGACCACATACACAGTGTAGTTCCAGTTCTGGAAAGTACGGTTTAGCTGAAAAACAGGAAGACATTGATCACATGAATGGTGAGATGTTAATGTGGCTTTTTGTTGCTTAAGACAGAGTTAGAATTTCACCCTTCTCCCCCTTGAGAAATCCCCTTCAGCTTTTCAAAGCAAAGAGAACACTCTCCCATTTCAGTGAGGCGATTGTTATATTAGATGTATAACTGGTAGCGAGAGATGTGGGCTTTTTTACTGACAGAAGGAAATCTCTATAAGGTCACAGCACAGTGTGTAGGTGAGTGCACAGGATGCCGAACTTTTGCTTTTCTCCCTCTCTTCCTCATCTTAAATTCTCAGAAACACGTTGATTAGAAAAGACTTACTGACAAAACTACAGGGTCAATTTTCACCTAAAAGTCTACAGCCTTACAATGATCCTTTTTTTCAGACCTTCGTACTATTTATTCTGAGTGGGAAAAGGCTGTTCAGTTTTCCCCCTGGGAGACACTTTTGCATACTCTGCTGGGCCAAGTGACACCTTTCTAGATTCTTTGGCTCAGGCACCTACGTACTTTGCCTGGCTACTGCTGCTAAAAGAACAAGCTTGGCAGGTGTGGATGGCTCATTTCTGGTTGGTGGATGACTATAGGTGATTTCTCTTCCTCAGCTTCTGAAAGCCTCCAGGTTTATTAAAAGAAAAATAAAGAATAATTGCCATATATTTATGACATCATATTTTCATGTAAATAGTTGGTATAAAGACTACTTGCAGCTTGTGTGAGTGCCACTATGTGAACTTTCAAAAAGGACACAGAATATCTGTATTCAGACAGGGGAAACTTTCAGAACGCCAAGAATCCTCCATCCAGAGGGCCCAGAAAGGAGCTTATGTCTGCTAAAATGGGCTGAAAAACCAGGGCCTACTAGAAACCCCATCAACTGACCTATAGCAGAAGACTTCTGAAGTACAGAATATTAGGGTAAATTGGAAAAGTGTATTGCCTCACACAAACAAATACTGCCTGTTTTTTTTATTATTTCTATCACAATATAACTTCAAAACCACATTAGTATTTGGGGAGAATAATTTCGCTCTATATAGTGATGTTGGAACTTAGACTTCTACCTTTTTCAGTGGACAATTCTGATTTCTCCATACTTTCCAAAACCTCAACTAGTATCTATGTTTCTTAAGAAGCTGGTTGGTATAGTGGAGACATTTCAAAATGTTATCCATAGTGCCTGATAGCCCCAGCTAGACCTGAATTCATTACCATGCAACTCAATAATAGAAAGATCTCCAGAGAACACATATTAATTTAAGAATTTATTTGGTATTGTCTCTCTTTTTTCTTTTTCAGATTGATAACATCAGTGGGGCAGATACATATATGTAGTCACACAGGAAAGAAAACTTAACTTACCCATTCTGCAACCACATCACGTGCTCTTGTCTCTGAGTTGGAGTTGGAACTAAAGACAGTTATAGATATCCGGTAGAATAGCCCACCTGTCCATTAAAAACAGCATTTCAACATTAGAAAATGTGCAAATTTACCTTTTTAATAATGAGTTTCATGATGAATATGAAGATTGGGCTGAACGCCAGATACAAGGACACCTCAAGTTCTTGTTAGCATTATACAAGTTTGGAGTGAACAAGCACTGCAGACTTGGGCCCATTCTCACTAGTCCTGTCAAATTAGACAAGAATTCCCCCCCCTCCATATTTTTAGAGACATTTGAAATGTGATGTGGAAACTCACAAACAACAGACATATAAATAGTATTTTGCATATACCTTTAATGTGGTGTGTAAAAGCAAGATCATGAAAATGTCATGAATTTAAAAAATAATCATAATTACTGAAGTCTGTAGAATGGATAAATTCTGCTCTCAGTCATATTGTTATAAGCCAGAATTCAACCACTGCAGATTAGACTTAAAACCTTGTGGGAGCAGATAAGGCTTATCAATTGAAAGTAACAAAATAACTGAGGACTAACTGAGAATTAGGTGGAAGAAGGGTTATCCAGCTCTTTTTTTCACAGCACACTCTTTGCTCTCAGGCCTGGTGATGGCTAGATAGTAAAAGAACCCACATTAGCTTTACAAAACTGGCAGCTGAACAAACCATCTTTCAGTCACAAAATGTGTAACACTTGGCTTGGAGCAATTTTATATTCAGTAAAATTGTTTTGAAGTGGCACTGGGTAAATATAAATTCTCTTTAAGCTCATGAGTTGGTAGGCAGCATTGCAAGATTTCACATCTAATAAATAACATCAAATCATCTCATAGTTAGGCTCTGTGTTAAAAGTCTATACTTCTCACAAGTCAAATTTTTTTCATTAATCTACTAAAAATTCTGTAAGCTCTGGTCGGATAAAATTTCCCAGGATGTGGGGGAGGTTTAAGACCTTCTGGATCCATTCACTTGCATGTATGCACACATGTGGTATTGCTTGGTTCAGGGCTGTTACCAAATGAAGTTGTGGGTCTTGATTAGATATGTGTATTTATATAAATCTTATGTAAATCTTACAGAGACACTACATAGGACAGAACAGGACATGACAACAATTATAGAGAAATCCCTTTCTGTCTCTTGATTGTAGAGGAACTGCTCTCTCTTTCTGAGTCTAAATAAAAGACCTTTAATTCTAGTTATGTACATGTGGAGCAAATTTCATCATTTTACAACTTCATAGAAAATAACAAGAGCTTGAAATAGAAGTATCTGGAAAAAAATTGAAGTCAGTATTTTCTGATTTAATTGTGCCTATTGGTTACTATACTATTCATGACCTGGCTTGAATATAGTTCTTTCCTCTCATTATGGAATTGATCATACGATCACTGAGATCAGTATGAAAATTCCTCTGCGATTAATATGAAAATTCCTCTGCGATAAAACACTAAAGAATCAATTTCTTGCAGGAAGATGGTTTACCAGTTGCCTTCCATGGTAAACCGTGATTAAATTTTAGATGTGAGTAGAATGAACTCGCTTGCTTTTTCATTTATTGTCTTTTCTTTTCCTCCCTTAACTCAGCAGACACACAAATTGGTGTGCAGTTTAATCTGAAAATGTATTTTAGTTTGTTATTACTACTGTGATAGTTTCAAATTAAAAAGAGGAAGAAAAGTCTTTGGAAGTAGAAAATTGGACTGCACAAGTTGGAAACACTTGCAAGACTTGTATCTCATTTATATGTATATATCTCTGTATATACATATATTCAATTTTATATGTATAACGTACCTTTTATATGTGCTATACAGATACGCACATACAGAAAGTGTGCATTGTATACATTCTCTCTCATTCATATATAATCATATACATAATTATAACCTTATTTATATAATTACATATATGGACAAAATAACTTTAATATAGGAATATGCAAAGTATTTTTAAAATCAAACTTAGTAACTACAAACTAATCAACAGCTTCAAGATCTCCACCAGATGGTGACCCAAAGCATGTTTTAATGAGACAAAAAAAGAACATGAACAAAGAACTAATCTACATTTTTAAACACTCTCAGGAGACTGCAGTGGCAGATAATGAAAACTAAAAATGATTTCTCACTCTCCAAATTAAACAGTGGAAATCCCATGTCAAAATGCTGAATGAAAAAAAATATTTTTATGGGCAGAAAATTGCTGAAAGGTAGCCAAAGATAACTTGAAAAAAGAGGAAAAAAGAATCTGGAAAAACAGTTCTCCCCACACCCACCACCAACTACAAAAACATAACGATCAATGAAAAGCCAGGATTGGTTGTTTTTGTTTTGGTTTTTTTTTTAATTGTTAGGCAAATTAGCCAAAACTTTCTTTTGGAAAATCTTTGCTTTTTGAAAGTTAAATCCTCAAAAATGTATGAATACTGAAATGAAAAACATTCATACAATCTTAAACAATAAAATAGCATAAAAAAATATAGAATATCTGAAAACCTGATACATTATTCTCACAGTCTCATGAAAGCTGTCTTAAAGAATTACACAGAAGTTAGAAATCACACATTAATGACATTTACTATCACTAAGATACTACAAATTCCCTTCTACTATAATTAAATTACTATTCTAAAATCTTTTCATATGCTAAATGGATCTATATCTAAAGGATGAAAGTCATCTACTTCTATGTTCAGTCTACAAAATGAATATCTAATAGGTACGATGATCTGGTTTTGTTCTACATCTAACTTAATGGCTTGACATACTGTAGTTGACCTCAGGTCGACACAGGCAGCCCAGCTCAGTGAAGGAGGAACATAAACACAATAAAAAGACTGCAGGAGAGTTAGTAAGTTGATTCCGTTGTGGGTGAGAGGTGGTATTTTGGCTTGTCCCAGATGATAAATTGGCCAAGGAATGAACATGTGCTGAAACTGATGACTGATGGTACATTACAGAAGAAACTGGCATTTGGGACTGCATGAAAGAGTGATGGATTGCTGCACCATGTGTCATCAGAGTGCCATTCAAGATGGTCTCTTTGTGCTGAATAACTCCACTGTATGAAGATGGAAAAGGTATCTCATCATTCATTATTGCAGTTCTCGATGATTCCAGAATAGAAGAGTGATTTGCAAAACGCCCATAATCAGCATTTTCAAAATCCAAGGCATGAGTACTAATAATATTCAGAGAAGACATTCCTTCTCTGTGATTGCTAAAGGATCCATACACCTCCCCTTCCGAATCCCATTCAGAAAGCCTCAGTATGTTTGTCGATGTCAGAACAGCAGAATTCCCCATGTCTTCATTACCACCAATGATTTTTTGTTCTACTGCCCACAGAGAGTATCTCAGATTGTCCCCTGGATTTTCAATGGAGTTTTGTCCTACAACAGTTAGATGACTTCTCGATGCTGCTGTTGTTGGCAAGCTTAATTCTGCTACATCCCACTGAGGGATCAGGCTTGGAGAATTTGTATCAAGATGGTTCTGAAAACTTTGTGGGAGTGGAGGTGTCGAGTAGCTGTTAGGAGGTATGCTGGCTCTGGATTTTGAGTCTGAATGAAGAAGGTGCCTTAATTCCAAAGACAATGTCATTGGAAGGAAGTCAGAACTCATTGAACTGATGTTTTCTAAAAAAACACCTGCATCTATTTGAACTTTATTTCTTGCTTTATCAATAGTATTAGTTACAGCATCATTTGCTGAAAGACTTTGAGACTGCGGTGATCCATATATTCTTGTTCTGTTTACCAAACTCTTAACTGGTGTATTGATCAAGAAAGCTTGGCTATTCCTTGAACATGAAGGCTGGGTTCCTGAATGTGTTGGAAGGACAGAAACAAGCTGCTGTCTATTGATTAGGAAGGTCATGTTGGTTTGATCACTTACTATGTCAGTTCCAATTTGCATGTGCAAACTATCAAATATCATTAATTTTTCTGTCAAGTTTTCAAGTATCTTTTCAAAGGGACCTACCTGCACCTGTACAGAGGGTTGACTCAAAGGTACTTCCAGGGAAGGGAAAGGAAAATCAAAATAAAATTCACTGTTGGAAGACACAGTTAGGTTTGCAGTGTTCATTGTTGACTGCGACTGTAATATTGTCCTGCCATTACTTTTTGAAATTCTCTTTGAAAGGTCTGGAATAAATGAACTAAAGATTTGTGTTTCCAAAGCTGATGCATGACTAGAGAAGTTCATTTCTTCAGCCCTGTGACCTAATAATCTAATGGCCGATGTTTGTTCAGAGATACTGTCAGACTTAGCAGGTGAACTAATGGATGGCAATCTCTCTGTTGCAGAAGAAAGCAATTTACTAAATGAGAGCCACCAATTTTCTGATGGCTCCCCAGAAAACACTTGAGATGCTTCTTTCAAATGATAGGGAACAGTCCAGAAACTTGCTGTTAAAGAAGGGGAAATAGCTACATATTTTGTTGGAAAATCCAAGTAAGCTGAGTCCCAGGAGTTGCCAACTCTATTCACGTTTGCTGGCTCTAATATGGAAAAAGCTGATTCTTCATTTTGACTACTATCATGAAATGGGTCTAAAATTTTCTCCAGGACTCCATTTCTAAGGATCTCACTTGGCTTTTGAAAATATACTGAATGTTTTAAATAATGAGACCAGTAATTACTATTAGATACAAATATGTTATCACTTTCCAAATATATGTCAGTCAACGATTGGTGATAAACAGGCAGCGTCATTACAACATGCTTAAATGTTGAGCTTGTCCAGCCTGTTCCTACCAGAAGTGCTGAAAATGTTAGTAGTTCTCTACTGTGTCCTAGGACTGAATTTGTCAGTTGGATGTCAGGCATAAATTTTGTGTATGTTTTTTTCATGTTTTGAAAAAAAGTTGTTGGGTTTGCATGTGGAGTCTCCTCAGAGGTTAAATTTGTAATGCCTCCTAAATGATGTTCCTTAATGTGTGTAGATTTTCTAAACTGAAATTCACTGTTTGCTGCTAACACAGAAAAAGGTTTCCTGTCAGCATTGTCTTCTATCATTTCCAGGTAAAAATTTTCAGGTGCAAAGTCTATCAAATCTAGCCTACTTTTCTGGAATGACAATTTCTCCTCTGTAGGTGATATAGATAAGCTAGAAAGAGAATGATGTCTGTCTTCTTGAATGTCAGAGGTGACATGATGATGAAATACAGTCTCACTCCACCAACTCACAGGCTCCAAGATGTCACTTATATGCATGAAATTGGTTGTGCCACTTTTGGAGGATGAAATCCACACGGTTTCTTTTTTGTGTTCATAAGCAGTGCTGCTGCTGCTGCTAACAGGAGAGTGGAATGCTGACTCAGAGTCAGAATGGTCTAGTCCATCTGCCAAAGTCAGTGCTAGCTCTGCATTAGGACTTCTGTTTTGAAAAAGAACTGCTGCATTCACAGAAGGCTCTGTAACAGCATCTGTTGCATCAGAAGTGCCATGAAATGAACTTCTAGAATCATTCAAAATATTTTCATTTGGTAACAGATTCATCACAGTATTATCTACGTTGATTTTTTCTGTAAAAGCAACCAAGGTACTGTTGCTGGTCTCCTCAGAAGCAGCTGATGTGGACACAGTTGGAAGAAAAAAGCTGTACATGTTTTTTCTCTCTGGGTTCTCATCTGCTGAGTTTTTACTGAAATGGAGAGGCCTTTGTTTCACTGGCCAAATAATTGGGGTTGAGATAATTCCTATGGTTTTGACCCCTTCTATCTTAGACTCTTGTTGCCTCTGTGGTCGTGAATGGGAGGATTCAGGTGAATTTCTCTTCATTCTGAAGATAACTGCTGCAGGAACTCTGAATTCCTGCAGGTCTGTGTGTAGTAAGCCACATAGTTAACGGATTAAAGAAAATATATGCAACTTAACAGTCTGTTCTGGGCTGTCTGCCTTTGGTCTAAAAATCAACTTACCAAGAATGGAAAATGAAGCTAGTTAGCTGAGTGAAAGTTTAATTTGCTTCTGCTGTAAATTAATTTGGCTTATTTTTCTTAGTCTTTCTACTTTCTCTTGGGAGTTTCAGAGCCAAAGAAAGGACTTAATTGTCCAGGTTTTATTCAACTAACATTAATAAGGCATTCAGTTCCTTCTGTAGTTACAAAAATCAGAGTTAACTCTTCATGGTGAACATAGGGTGAGTGGCTCCACAAAAAGAAAAAAGCACAATTTGGAAGAAAATGTCAATATTTTCTTCTTACTTCTACAGCTTAGTAACTCCAAACAGGCTGAATTCAGATAAATTATTTCACATTGTCTACTCTACTGCCCGATTGCCAATGTACAAGAAATGATGTGCCAAGAGAAAAAATACTCCAAGAATACTAAATCCTACAGTAAAAGCTGATGCATTTGGGGAAAAAAAAAAAACCCAAACAAACCCACAAAAAACCCCCAGATTCTAATTTAATTCTGCGGAGCACACTGAAAAAATAAATCTTTACAAAAAATATCTTTAAGCCTCAGATGAAAATTGCAGAAATCTATCTCTGTGTTGTTAATAATGTTTAATAACTGTCTTTAATAAACTAATGAATATTTTAGCAGCACCTTACAAAATGATGTTCAGTCTCTGGGAGACAGTGATATCATAGAATTTGAGAAAACCACAAAAGAAATCCCTGCTTTTTTCCTGTGCTAATAATAGGCTCATTTACTACCTTATTTTTTCCCTTAATCTTTCTAAATGAAAAGTAAACGATATCTGATACTGTCAACATTTTCCCTAGTAAAGTCTGATCCAGCTCTTCTTGAAGTCAGTGGAAAGATTGCTGTTGACTCAGTGGAAGTGGCTTTGCTCCACAGGAATGATTCCACTTGGCTCCTGTGCCCAACTAGTGAGGAACAGAGAATCCCAGCATACTACCACCCTGGCTGCACAGGCGGGAGCTACACAATGCCTCACAATCTGCAACCTCAACACATTTCAATAGCATGGTTCTTTTCCAACCCTTTTTAAAAATCCTTCTCCCTTCCCTTGTTCTTTGCATGGGTAAACACAACAGGTGACACAAAGTGAGCCCCTTTTGTACAAGACCCAGGTAAACATGATACAAATAAACACCGAGTTTGGTTTTGTTCTCATTTACACCATTCTTGCATGGTCCAGTGAAGTTACTCCTGATTTATTTCAGCGTAAATGAGATCAGAACTGAGACAAGACCCTTGACATTATGACACTATGAAAAACACACCTTAAAATACGGTAAATTTGCTCTAGACACAGTACAAGGAAAAATGTAACACAGGATTTCTTACCATTGTTTGGCTTATCGTTTCTATTACTATCGGGCATGTTAGTGGTGACAGTGGGTGGTGTAGGAGTAGTAGCATTTACAGTAGCTGGTAATAAAGATGAGAAAGAGGTGAACTTGAATGAAATATGAATGTTAATAAGGTAAGACAAAATGGGAACAATGCATGACAATGTAAAATGAAAACCATCTACACACAATGCTATAAATGTTAAATAAACACATTATTTTTTCTGCACAAATTGATGAATGGATATGAACTGAGGCCTCAGTCCTGCAATCTTCACTTTCACTGCCTTCAGTGGGAGTTTTGCCAGTGTAAGGTTTGCAAGATCAGTCCTGTACTGCTTTCATAAACTCAAAATCCTCTTACAAGAGCTTCAGATCCAGACAGCTGTGCAAAGACCAGAAAATAGATCTTAAGTTCTAAGATGCATGCACTTAGAATATTGCTTGTGAATAGAATAATTGTCCCTACTCAGGGACTGAAGATGACAAAAAAATGCGAAAGTAAAACGCCCATGTAAGGATCCAGTTAACTTCACTGAACTCTATACAACGGAGAGAATTGAAATCATACTTGGAATAATTGAGGTGGAATATATATTTTGAAAGCTTCATGTAGGATCTCAGCTGTACTGTTCCCACTGACACTAACAGGAGTCACCCCACACAACACTGGCAAATGTTTCCCAGGAGAACCAGCTAGAACCCTTTACAAAATCAGAGTGAGGAGCCAAAGCTGCAAATTTCCCCCACAGCAGACTGGGAGAGTATACACGCTAGAGCAATTCAAAGATCATGCCACTAAATTTTCAAATAATAGTTTGGAAAAGAACTTAATTTTACCTAGTAACTCCCAAGGAATGCAAATCCACTCACTGACAGATTTCTTTTTTCCTGAAAACTCTTTTTAAAATCTGAAGGTTGGTACAGTATAATCTCACACTGTTACATGGCTTTTGCAGATTTTGACCAAGAACCAACATGGAAAGCTTAAGCAATTGTATTTTAGGCAAGAAACCGCACTTCTGATTTTTTGCGAGGTTGTTTTAGCTAATCTTTTGAGCCCGAAAGTCATAAACTCAGGTCTCGGCTTAGGAAGCAGGTTCGTGTTCAGGTTTCAGTGAAACAAGAAACTTAGGGAAAGGGAAGGAAGAGTTGGACACTTCAGCAAACAGGTTCTAACTGGGAAAGTGAGTATATAAAGTGACACCCTATAATACAAAAAAGCTCTCTTCCATGTAACTTCAGGGCTATATTGTCTCAGAAAGAAGTTACAAGGCTTCTTACTGATTGTATCTTCCAGCCTATGCTGTTAAAGGAGGCATCTTCCAGTGAATGAAAATATTTGCTAAAGGTAATTAGAGAAAATGGCTCTTTCATCAGACTGTAGGTCACATAATCTGACATCCACAAACTTTGTAACTGATGCTATTGCACAACACACAACAAACAAACAAAAAAGGAATCCCAACTGGCCTCTCAGTTTAAAGTAAGTCTGCAGTGCTGACAGAAATAGACAGACAGACATGATTTTCATTATTATGACAATAATGATGATGACGACGAACAGGGTAAATCTGATCTGACACTTCCAAAATGACAAATACAGAACACCAGTGACATTTTACCAAACGCTTTTCAGAGAAGGAAAGAGTATTACCTCCATGAAAGTACTCATAGTGTTTATTGAAGATGTGATGGTCTAAGAAGTTAAGAGAGGCAAGTTTGAAAGGTAGCATCTGTTATTAGAGGCAATATCTTCACCTAGACAAGTTAATAAAGCTGGAAAAAAGGATGAGGCTTTTAGAAATGCAGGCTTGTTTTGCTGAAAGCGTGTCCATTTCTGCAGCCATATTAGCTGACATAATGAAAGATATTCTCTCTCCTTTCACACTATGCCATTTTGATAGAGGAAAATGCTCAGAGTTCTTCCAAGAGAACACACAAAGTTCTTTATAAGGTGGTTGTATTACCCTTTACATATAAAAAGAGTAATACTGAATAACTGTTGCTGTCACACTTACCTAAGGTATTCCAGTAGCAGTATTTAGATCATATTGTGCTATGTGAATATGGTGCCTGAAAATTACTGTTTGAAATCTGATCATGGACATAACTGGTATTTCACTTTCCCTGTGGAGACCAGTATAATACGCTCCAAGAACCTGAACCAAATTTACCTCAACATAATCTGGGAGAAGTACACTGAAGACTGACATAGATCTCTTACTGACTTCCCAAGCAGAGTGCATTTTTCTTTATATTTTCAAGCTAAATCTGATTTACTTGTAAATGTCAGTTTTGAAAAAGTTCTGAGACTTCCTCCTGCCCTTTTATATTTTATTTTCTCCTGTCTCCTTCTTCCACCATTCAGACTGAAAAGGGTTACAGAGCTAGACGTTATTTTTGGTGCAGCTGCTGCTGTGATTAAAGTTTCACATAGCATGCCACCTCATTAGCAGGTCTGTGTTCATGAAGGTATTGTGGAAATGGGCTGATGTTGTTCATGTCGAGCGTTTTGATAGAACTTCAGCCTCTAAGCAGAGCAGAAAGCATTAATTGTCTTTGCATGTCCAATGATTCACATGGCATGGAAATGTTTAGGGTTCACCTATTCCTTGCATTCAACTGAGCTGACCTTTAAAGACACCTAATTAATTCTTACATGTGGTGATTTTTACACTATTAAACCATCACTAAGTGCTGTAACAAGTGTTTCATTAACTAATAGCTGCTGGATTTTGCAGTTTGGTGTTAAATTTTTAACCGCTAATCTCAAAGTATCTAGCCTCAAAACAGTTTATTGGAAAAAAATTAATAATAGTCAGGTCCTTTATTTACATCTGCTCATTTTTTTATTTACAGCTGTACCCACTTCTTATCCTAGTTAATATTTTACTGTCAAAATGTGCAGGAGGAAAAGAGATGGAGAAAGAAATGAAAGCAGTCAATTAATTCAGTTTTGATATAATGGAGACTATTTGGAAAATGTATTATCAAGGGAGCGATCACATTTTTTCCACATATTGTACGTACAGGACACCCACACGCTTGATGGGACTAAAGAATTCCTTTCTTTGCTATTTTTTATCGCAGTTCACCCTTTTAGAAACAATAATGAAAAAGAAATGGAATACAAAACCCAAGGAAAATAAAGATTTCCTAAAGATGAAACTGTGAAAATGACCTGGGCTTCTTACCTTGGCAAAGGCTTCCCAGGTTTGCACAACTGGTTGGTTCAATTGCAGAAGAGGGAATTAGGTACGAGCCTTTAGAAAAAGAAAGTAAAATAATTAGAAAAGTTTGGCTACTGGACATAAAACTACCAGGTCTCAAAATATATCTTGCAGTGATACAGTCCTCTTCCTATTTTCTCTCAATGGCAAAACTGATACTGCCATTTGCCTATAATACTTATATGCTTTCATTTTCTGTTGCAGCTGAGGGATCCATGAAAACCCCGCTGACTTGCAAGTTACAGTCACTTACATATCCTCCCCCAGTTTTCTTAGCTTTCACTAAATAACATCACATTAAATGAATGCAGCTTGTGTGGGGTCAGTATGGCCATAGGATTTATGCAATCTTCATGAGTAATAACACACGCCTTGGAGAAGCAACCATGCTCCGCTGCTGTAGAACAGGTTACCCACCACACACTTCTGAGTAATCTGCCTGTTACAGACACCAACCAGATAAAAGGTGATTAAACTTGTTCCTCTGCCCAGGGCGTGGACATGATTAATATTCTGGTATTCATGATTTATAAGCAGATAATGTTATAAGTCTGTATCTTATCTCTACTGAATTATTCATAACAACATGCACACACTTTGATGATCTGGAGACAAAAAAAAGGGCATATAAGAATGGCCACAGCAAAAGAACTGGTGAAACCGCATTAATTACACTTTGCATATGCCAGCGGTTCAGCTGCAGATACAGCTGCTGATACAGCTGCTTTTGCACACTGTGTTGAAAATAATGGGGCCATAGAGCATGGCATAATCTGAACCTACTGGGAGTGTTGCGCTTTTGGCTTTTGCTTTACAACTTCAGAATCATATTGACCCAGTGAGGTTCTCTCATGAAACGTTGTATCCTTCCATAAAATTACAGAGCTACCACCCATAAAGTCATAAAGATAGCTAGGAAAATATTTCCTGTGATGCAAGAACAGATTAAGCGTAGGGCCTTGACACAGAAATCACTGCACGCCACAGATACCATTACATGCATTGCCAACAAAAATAGGGCAGAATTTAAAACATGTGGTCCTCAACAAATATTAAAGCTCACCATTTTTATTCTTTTTTTAAATCGATTAAGAGGTACAGACAAATTCAATTCCTTGGTACACTTTCTATGAACTCCAGGAAGGGTGTTCTAAGTGAACTGACTACCTCCTGTGGGAGATTTTTTTTTTTCCCCCTAAAATATATTTGCTAATACTTGGTTCTGCATTGTGGAAAGATTACCTGAAAGTTGGCTTGGAAAATCTGTGGACCTCCATATTTTATTCAGTGAGTATTTAAAAAAAGATCGTGATTTTATTTGGTGAAACTAAAAAAAATCTAATGCAACTTTACAAAACACCTAAGTCAGAAAAGTGTATACTTTAAAGAGGAATATTTTCAGTGAATATATTCAATAAGCTTTTTAAAGTTTTAATTGGGTTGAATTCTGGCCAGTCAAGAAAATATAATGATTGGATGCAAACAGGTACTTTGCATAAGCTACTTTATGAAGCCAAGTGGCACGGTCAGTAATGTGAACAGCAGATATGGACCTGTATTATGCACACTTTGTGTGATACATCTCACTCACTTCAAATGTCTAAAAGTCAGCCATCCGTATCTGCTAGTCATGCTAGACTTTCTTTATAGTCAGTGGAGAGGAACAGGCACTCCTACAGCAAAAAAAGTTCTGACTTCCCTGAGACATATTCTCCAGTATGAGATGCACTGACCTTTGGAACAGCCTTTTTCATTCCACTATTCATAAACAGCACTAAGGGCAATTAGCTCAGCCTGAAACATCATTCAGCTCCCTAAGGCAGACAGATCCCACCCTGAGTTAAATCTGACAGCGAAATTAAGAATTCCTCTGGCCTTTGGGAATGAAGGGCTCATATGAAGTATACGTGAAGCAAATGCAATTGCAGGCATGGACAGACATGCAGCCACATTACCCTTAAACTGAGTAAATCATATCCTGCTATAGGTGTAGCCAGTGCAGGCTCCAAAATCAGTACCAGAAGTTGATTAAATGCTCCTCAGTTTGAATGCACTGGGCTCTGAACTGGTGGTGTTACACCACTATTGCTAGGCTACTTGTTTTAAAATTAGTCGGGATACCCAGGCCGTGTACATATACCTTTAAATGCAAGCTGTGTGAAGGTATGGCAATAAAAACAGAATTCTGTCAAGTCTTCCAGAAACATCCCACCATGACTGCACAGCTGTGAAAACATTAGTCTAAGGAATAAACTAGGAGAAGGTAAAACTATGAAAAGATTATCTGGAACAATTTGCCAGTGTTTTTATGCTCCGTAAATCTACTTGTAAAAGCTTTGTCTGAAAAACCATGAAAATAATACCCCTTGAAAAATGCAAGCACTGTTCAGGCACAGATATGTTGAGATCACTGCTAAATGCTTGGTTTGTTTTTTTTAAAGTTACATGCCACTTCCTGGGGAAGCGTTATTGGAGCTGTGCAAAAACCTCTTTTCTGTATAAATCCTTCCATTGCTGCTAAATGAAGCCTAATCAGAGTCATCTCCCCACTGTCAGTGGTTTATTCATGGTTGATAGCCTGACTCATCAACCTTCCTGTCGAAGGCTGGTTTTACAATGAGGGCTTTTATTCAAGAAGATGAAGGGAAGAAAATGCTAACAAGTCCATCTCTGGGATTAGTAACCATTTTTGAAATGGCACTGCACACAGTATTTTCTTTTAGGAAACACTGGCTCAGGAAAGCCTGTATCATAGTGGGTGACTTAACATCTTCAAAAGAAGACGACTGACTGGTGAGCTAGTTTTCTCATAGGCTTAGTTAGAGGAATTAACATGCTTTTATATATAGATACATTTGAAGTGGCTTGTATAGACACTTGGGCCTAACATATGAATGCTAATATATGTTTTCTAAAATAATGTTCTGCTGTAAGGAAATGGCTGAACAATGACATCCCAAGGAATAAAACTGTGGAATGAAAGTAAGTGTATTTTTTCTATGACCACAGCTATGATATTACATTTCTGTCACAGGACTGTACAGTCTTTACAAGAAAGAAGGACAAGACTCATACTCCACTCAATATTAAATGAGACTGCAACACTTACAGAGGTCTTGGTAGGTTGTTTAGGAAAAGTCTTGTGGTAGCCTTCATGGTATAAACAGTCTAAGAGCAGTAAGATTTTCTGGGAAGTTATTTTCTGTTGGATCTGTTTGTACTGATGGAAAAGCAACAACTTTTTTGCCCAGGACACCTTCATCAGTCACAGTCAATGTTTAGATCAGCCTTTTCTTTGTTCCGGTAGAGGGGTGACAGCACCTAGTTGTTCATGTTTTTATAGAGGTGTTTCTTAAATTCTTTTAGCAGAGGCATACTGAGAGCTGTCCCAGTGAGTCTAGGTGTGAATGAGTACCTCATATTTTGGTTTGAGTAAAGCAAGCAAGATGGTTTTTTTTAGCTACCTTAATCCCTCATGAGCTATTAGATACAGAAACTAGCACACCTTAATGATGTCAGTCTCTGTTTTAAGCTAAGGATTCACAGAGCACTAACAGATGCTCTATCAGGAGGCGTTTATATTGACACTATTTAAACTGTGTTTAAACTAGTAAGTAGTAAGGTGTCAGAGGCACAAGAAGTCAAAATTGGAGAGGACAACATTAAATATGAAGAGACCCCACGTGGTTCAGAAAGAACCAGTATTTGTAACTGTTTACTTTGACTTTTTGTTTTTTGTTTTTTTTTTTTTTTTAACAAATGTGTGTTTGCTACTATAGGAGGGCTCAGACTCTGTGGTCATGGAGTTTGATAGCAGTTGATTTCCACAAGCATCATATATGAGTGTATAGGCTACCGCTGGCCACGATTCAAGATTTTCCCCTATGCATTTTATAATTATCCAAGTATCTCTAAAGCTGTTACTAACCAAAACATTCTTAAAATAAAAAAAAAAAAACACAACAAAAAAACACAAACAAAAAACTGGTCCAAAGTGACAAAGAGTTTTCAGTTTTGATTTTTTTTCATCTGGAAAAAATGTTCCAGTAGAAAATTGTCAACCAGCTGTAAAAACATATACATATATAAAAGTTACACCTGGACACTTATGAGAATCAAGTGTCTGAGCCATGAAATGAGAATAGGTTGGACAATGTATTGAAATTTATCTTCTGGAGTAATCTGCAGGCAGAAAGACCTTCAGTAATTACCAATTAAAAGAAGGACTGACAATATGTCATCAGGAAGATAAAACCCAATGATTTTCATCTAAAACTCTTCCTTCCTAGCTGCCTCCTCTAATTTAATCTTTTCTCATATGTTTCTGTCTCATATGCATTGTCATTTTGTCACTGTTTTTGCTGGCTCTGCACACACAGCACAAGGCTTGCAAGTGCTCCTTCTGGCTAATCAAAGGGCAGGTACAAAAACATTTACTAAATGGTTAGTTAACACACATTTTTTTTCTCCAGATACCACTGTAATCTTACTTGAGGCTAGCAGGTACTTGCCTGTTATCCCCATTTTGTATGAGTAGAAGGCCAATAAACAAACATTTCGGAAAAACTTTGATCTGCAGATCATTTCAAGCAGCAACTCGATATACTTTGGGAATTTGTCCTTTTCCTTTAGGGAATCAACTCTATACCCTTTCAAAGACTCTGTGTATGGTAAGAGTTGAGCTAAGGTCTAAGAAAGGTAAGACCTAGCTGTTTTTCTTTCACAGGAACTCTGGGTTTTTTTTGTGCTGGTACAATATGTTCAGCACAATGCAGAAGTGTGTGTGTGGGGGGAAATAAGAAAAAAGATTTGGCAAGGCGTACTCACCACAACTCAAATTGTTTTCTGCTTTCAGTGCTGAAGTTGGAATACTCCAGAATTCATTTTCCCAGTCTACAATGTTTCCTTTCACATCACAGCTGAGGTTGGCCAGTGTTTGCGCATTCATGGTGAAATTCCAGAGGCGGAAGTTGTAAATGTCCCCATTTAGAGAGCTCATGTCATTGCTGTTAGAGCCCAGCACCAGCCTCCCGTTTCCAGGGATAACTTTGCCAAAGATTCCCGGACAGTACACTGTACGATAGGTGCTTTTGGCATATATACCTATACTGCCTGAGAAGCTATCCCCTACCACACAGAGCTGTTGAAAGGTTCCTGTGAAAAACTCTGCATTTTGGGGCAATGCATTCTCAAGGAGGCACTGTGTGCCTGAGATGGACAGAAAATGGCCTTCTGTGGTCTTCCCAAAGCTGAAGAATTCTGTCGACAACGTATCGGTGTAGGAGAAAACCTTCCAGTCGTCATTGTCATCACTACTGCCCTTGGTTGCTTCAAAGCACAGTGTAAACTGGCTAAGATCTGGCACTGAGACAGTCTCTGCCACGGACACAACATCGACATCGGGAACCTGGGGAATGATGACTTTCTGATTCCTCAGGGACACGGCAACTAGAACCAAGAGCAGATAAATAAATTAACAAAAAAAATAAACTCATCATATAGAAATGAAGGGAGACTAGCAGCAGAGGTTAAAGTAACATTAATTAAATCAAACATTCATCACATGGTTTTTATCACTGTAGTATACCAATAACACACATGAAGGGGAATTTGGCCTGGGAGTGCACTCAGCTGAAAATATGCAGAGTTCCTTTTTAATGGCACAGAGAATCATAGAATGCTTTGGGTTGAAAGGGACGTTTAGAGGTCATCCAGCCCAACTGCCCTGCAGTGAGCAGGGACACCTTCAACTAGATCAGGTTGCTCAGAGCCCCATCCAACCTGACCTTGAAGGTTTCTAGGGATGGGGCCTCCACTACCTCTCTGGGCAGCTGCACTACACAGTTAACAACCCCTCGAGTTGCATTAAGAGCAATATTAAGACATATTCCCCACTAACTTCCAACTCTGCCTCAGCCCACTTTATAAAAATTACTACTCATTCATCTAGTAAGGATGCATTAATCAATGGAATAAACCAGCTTTTTGAAAAACACAGTATGATTTGCTTTTAAGATATATTATTTTAATTACTTGTCTGCATGACTGCAATACACCACTGAAGTTCAGGCCTTGCTTCTTTTAAATATCGCAATAGAAGAAAGCCCCCACCACATTTCTTGGCAAACTGAAGCCTTTTGTTCCTGAATTCATCTAATGGGTTTCTGCAAAGCATTAGGCATCTTCTCATTTGTCCCCAGCAGCCTTCTGGTTGAATACTGCTATCCTATGTTCATGAATGTTTATATACAAGTTGTTCACTATTTGCTAATATTTGGGTCAGCAGTTTTGGATTTTGCGCAAGTATCTAGAAATGGCTAGTCCTCTTGCAAATATGCACCACAGTAAGGGTATTTAGGCATGGGCAGAATTACTCTGTCTCTAATCGTTTTTAAGTATTCTCATTTGCACTGGCAAAATGGCAGTCACCAAATGTGAAAAACAGTATCAAAGGACAAATGCTTTTTATCCATGAGTACATTAATGACAATTCTCTTCACTCTACTTTGGAGAACATTATTTTTTGAAATAAAGTGTCAGTATGCTCAGTTTTATTGGCACTTTCATGGCAGCAAAATTCTTCTAGTACATTTCTCCACAGAAAGAAGTTTCAGGTTATCAGTCATGCAAAGGCATCAAGGTCAACAAGACCCGATTGCAGCAGCCCTTGCTTTTACTTCTGGTTCTGCAGTTCTGTAGTGGACCACAACTCCAGCAAATCTCTGCTACCTCTTTTACACATTTTCACAGCGTATATGCTGGAAGTGAAACTGGTTTTTGCTAGACCTGAAGAATAACTGCCGCAGTAGTTAATCCTTATTCTCCCCTGGGATTTTTAAGTGATGCCACAACACATACATTAATTACAACACCTGTTCCCTTCTCAGAATGAAATAAAAACCTTTCAATATGAGAGGGTGAGACATGTGAGGGAAGGGCGACTGTCACGCCACGCTCAAGAAAAGGGACAGATATATGGGGTATAAGCAATTTCTGTAGTCTGTGGTATTGCAATTTCCCTTTGCCAGCTGCTTGCAAATACTCTTAGCTCCAAACTACCATATTTGGATATACACAAGGACATAATTTGACCAATATATTATATAGTAAAATAACATAAAGTATTGCATGTTATCCACCAACCTGGCAACTGAAGAATGGGAAGGAAGAGAGAGAAATACTGGGCTTTTATAGTTACTGGATTTACTTTGTATATTTTTTTTTTATTCCCAAGGGCAAAAGTGTGTTGTAACAATTTTATAGATAGAAAATGTGTTCAACTCTCCATTGAAGACAAGGGCTTTTTTTCATGGGTTAATTATATTGTAAGCTTCTTTACATAACATGGAAAGTGTTCCAGAAGAAGTATAAGGATTCAGGACTTGAAAAAGAAGAAAGCTCATTCATATGAGCACTGTCCAGCCTGTGTTAGGGTGGTCAGGAGAGTTATGGACCATCTGGTCACATTTAAACAGTATAGGAAGAGAAATAAACAGGGAGGACATTGCTCCCTTACTGAACAAGTCTACTCAACTTTGCTGTACTCATCTGACAGATTTAACCACTAGCATCTTCCCTGTACAGTGAAAGGACAAAACTGACAACTATTTTGTCCATGTGGAAACAGAATCCTGCCATCAACATTAAGCACAGGTCTCTTTCCTGATTGCTGTTGCACAGCCAGTCATCATATGGATGAATTTCAGATGTTAGTGTTGAAGAAACTGGTTATTCTCTGAGGAAGAATGTATGTATATTCTTGGAATATTCATCCAAGTGCTTAGACTATTTTTAGAATGATGTTAAATTGTTTCTGCTAGGAAGACAACTGGATTACAATGAACAGGGGGTTTTTTGGACACATTGTTATTTACTAATGAAGAACGTACAAAAGTCTTGGCAGCCTGGATGCAGCAGGAGCGACCAGCAACAGGCAGCTCACTGTTCCGAGATCCTCATCTACTTTTATGGGAGTGCTGGGATGACACACAGCCTGCCTCTGTTGCTTTTTAGAGCCCCTAGCTTACTTGCAGCTCACTGTCTCACATTTCATACACCCCTTTGCACATAAGCAAGCCAGGAGTCCCTAGATTGTATTTCACAATCCCTTGCAGGGAAAACTGCTTTCCTGCTAATTGATGGGCTTTTCAGCATGGTTCAGTGCTTGAGTGGTGGCTTCTGCTGTTCCTAGCTTCACTGCTTTCATCTGCCCTTTCACTGATGCTGGAAGAAATGCATTAACTTTAATAAGGTCTGCAAGTGTCTACATACCAAATATCCGTTTGGGCGTTTTTTGTTACTACCGCACTGAATTGTGCTTTTAATCTGGGCTACTGCAGTACTACTCAACTGTGTGCTAATTTTACATGACATTGACTCCAGCATTTCAGTACTAACAGAGGTCTGCTGGCTCTCCTTCCTCTCCTTTTGGTGACTGAGCGACTTCTACTCACTGGTGGAGCTTACACAGTTAACTACTACTAGAAAAATATTTAACATGGCAGCTCTTCAGCTGGTGTAAATTGACATAATTCCCCTAAGATGAGCAAAGCTGCATTCATTTACTGCAGCTGAGAATATGGTCCATCCATCTGCTGTTGGTGTGTTGCAGGAGGTGACAACCAGGAAAGTCAACATTTGTGCAGGTGGCCAACTTGCTATGGATAACAGGACGTGCTCTGTGAAACTCAGTTTGAAACTGCTCTTACATAAAACTGAGCAGTCACACAAAAGCTGTTCTATTCTTGGCTAATTCCCTCCCAAAATTCACTCACTCTCTTATATTTGTCTTTCCCCACATATATTTTGTCTTGTGTACATATTGTATATTAGGATGTACCATTAATGTCTTTTTAAAGGTCATTTCTAGATAGCAAATTGCTGCGTGTCTTTGAACGGCCCTTTACTTTCCAACTTTGCATTACTTTGTGAAACTCAAAATTGAACAAACTACTTAATTTTTTTATTTACATATGATCATTTCTGAGAAATGAAAGAAAATATGACTATAACACTGTTCCCCTCGCTCTGAGAGAAATCCATGATTTTGCCCAGGTATCATGTTCGTAGTACTAACAATGGTGTCAGCTTGACAAAGGAGCTTTGAAACTCCGTTGGGAACCTGAAGTGAGGGGGTGTACCATCTCTCCAGTGGCTTTGGAAACTCTTTGCAAGGACAGGAGAGGGTAGCACTGAGATCTGCCACGTAGATGAGTTGTAATTTCAGTGTGTGTGTGCATTGATGTCCTATTGTCTACATGCTTTTATAACTTGAAATGAAAGCATACGTTATCATCCCTTTACCAAGACCCTTTTCTGTATCCATTGCCAGCTTAAATGTTGCCATGATCTTTGTGACTATCTTCTGTACCCAGTGTAATTGCACAACTGTTGGCAATAAGCAAAATACAGTTATAATCTGCCCTAGATGCATGCAGCCGGCTCTCCTGGCATCCATGGTCAAAATCAAGAGGTCAGGTGGGAGTTACAGATTTGGAGTAATGAAACAAAATTCAGCAGCCTTAGCCTAGATACTTAACAGCAAGCCTTAACATAGAGTTTCTGAACTAATACATATGTGAACCATTAAAATACAAGTCACTGGTGAAGGTCACTGATACCTTTACTTACACTGGGGAGTAGTCTTATTCAAAATGAAAGGATATCTTCCAGGACTATTTAACTTTAATGGTGCTATCCGTGAACATAAGGTATGATTCAATTTGGCATGGAGGGATTATTTTTGCTTTCATAAAAATACATTACCTATAGTGTATATATATACACAAATGGTTCTCTGACTATGTCTGTGGATCTTTCCTCTTCTCCACACTAACACATCTGAGGGCAACACTGCATCTTTCAATTCCAATTATAAGTCATCTTATATGTTACAGTCATACTTAAACATTAAAATATTAAACAGGCATAAAGAAATAAATCATTTTGCATAATCTGATTGCATATCATTTTTCATGATCCACTTGATTTTACAACTTCTTATAATACAGCAAAAGCTGTTATTTTCAAATGGAGAAACCTTTCAGAAAATTTGCTTCTACTTTCAGAAAATAACAGGTGCTCCTAGAATTATTACTACATTAATTTCATCAGCATGAAAGGACCTCAGTAGAAAGAAGTATCTTTAGCTCCTCTGATATGACATTACCTTTTTTCTTTTCAGAACTACACACAAATTTTGCCAGCATGATCAGGACTACTTTTGTTTTATGATTCCTGGGGGTTACTATCTTAATTATTTTAAAATATTATATGTGTAATAAATATTAAAAAAAAAAAAATCATGAGGAAGATGTGTTTGTGAGTTTGTGACTGAAGAGATAACTGCAAACATCCCTGCTCGGTGTTTTTACAGGAGCCAGCCAACCAGCAGAACATAAGTGTGCTACAATAATATAAATGCTCAGTGCAATACTAGTATGCATTCTAATGTGTGTGACTTCAACAGAAAGAAGGCCTACTGAGAACATGCAACTGTAAACTATAACCCTGAAGTGGAATGAATGGTGAGTAGCATATGGGGCCTGTAAGTGATCATCCTAATGCCCTCCAGTATCTTGCTGCCCTTTACTGTCATGTGAGAGCAACTTCTAATTAGTACTTTAAACAACAAAACAAACATCAATCACATGTTATTTGTACCCTTATCTTCTAGGGGAAAATGTACGAATGTCTTTTTTTTTTTTTTTTTTTTGCAGTTGTTAGGCTTTTTAAAATCTAAGCGGTGCTATGCATTTAAGGAATGGAAAGAAAGGTCAAGGAACTGGAACAAAAGGTAGCCATTTTGCAATGCCAGTTCATCTCTGGGAGTTTGTTCTAGAGGCTGGAAGAAACCCTGAGAAGTTCTGCTTTCTGCACAAACTCCTCCCCACTGTTGGGCATTTCACACTGGCAGAGGTCCAGGCTGGCCTTGTTTCTGGCTCAGCTAAGTTCCCGCTCATGATCTCCTCTAGGCCTCTATGTCCCTCTGCAGGTACGCCGACCTGAAGGACAGGTGTCCTGCTTCCAAACCCTCCAGCATAAATCTGCAGGGAGAGGCACTGCTAGGCCTAAAATGTTTGCATGTGAAAAGTTTTTCTAACACATCTGATGTCATGTCCCAGAATAAAATAAATTATTTTCATCCAAAGAAAAACAAATTAGTTAAAAAAATGTGCAGAACTCTGTAGTTCTACCCTGCAGCCTCCCCATCCTTTCCCTTCTCATGGAGGACTTGATTCCTTCAGGAAGCGTCATTCTAATCCTTATAGGACATTTCCTTCTAACATCTATAAGAGAGATGAAATGCTTTGGATTTACTTACTTCGTACATAGCTGGCATTAAAACCTTTCTTCTGGATACTGAAGTCACTCTTAAATGACACGATCATTTCATTTCCAGTAGAGTTATAGGATAATCCTTTGGCAGTGATGCCACAAAGGTTCATTGAGCTTTCTCCATTGTCTAATGTCAGTGAATCATAAATGCAGCCTGGAGCTTCTTCAATGTCAAAATCAATAAATGTTAGCTGTATGATGAATCCATGAGGTGCTCGGATGATCCATTTGCACGCTTGGCTGTTGGGATAATCATTGGGGAAGCATGGAGAAGTGAAAACTCCAGAGGGGTCAGTTAGCACGATCCTACAGTCAGAGCATCCATGAGCTGGCAATAAAAACAGAAAGGCTGGAGGTCAGGAAGAGAGACAACTTAACAGAAAAGTAATCATCAACGCAATAACTATATGTATTTCTATACAGAAAAACTTAAACAGAGATGGGAGAAAGAAAGGCAGATAAAGGCCTTGTTTCTAGTGGGCAAAATGCTCGAGGAATAGTACAGCAAAAGAATATTTTACATAAGAAATCCTACACAAAAGAAATATAAATTATACTGCTAAATATTCATTTGTGCACATAATATATATCTGCTGTGTATATTGACCTGACAAAGGCAAAGTGAAAGCAACTTTTTCAGAAAACAATTCATAAAGGCAAATGAATTCTTAAACTGCAGCTTCTAACAAGATGACTGGTATAATTTACATTTTTTGGCTGCTGGTCTGATGCTGAGTGGTGGCTATTCTAGCAGCTCTGTGCCATGCTATTGTTTCCAGTGGAATGTCCCTGGAACGCGGCAGCACAAGAGATGGGTTGAAGAGCAGTGGCGCAGAGCTCTTGAAGGTTAGTTATCAGCATTTCCGGCAAATGCTCTCTGCATCACCCAGAAGGTGAGCTATTAGCTTTTGAATCAAAGGCAAATTACTGCACTCCTCCCATGCTGACTCAGCTCCATTGACATATTTGTGGCAGTCAGGCACTAAGAAATTCTTATCCTATTCCTTTGCTCACCTGCTGTGCTTATCCATGAGAATTTCAGGCCCAGTTGGTCCCCAGGGTTACGTTTCTTGTTTGGTTTACATTTGCTCATTTATCATATATTTACTTAGTGTATTATATAATTACTGTGAACTGCCTGCTGCTAAAATCTGTAACAGTTTGCCAAAGCAGCACTGAACAAACTAAGTGGGAACTGAATATCGCCAGTAGATAATCAAAAGAAACTAACCAGCACATTTATGCTGAATTACTTTGCAAATATTTCATTAGGACACAATCCTGCGTCAAGTACTACAGTACGGGGGGAAAAAAAGAAAGGAAGGAAAAAAAAAAAAAAAAAAAGGACAATGTGAACATGCATTATTAGTTGCCGGAGCCGAAAGCAACTAAAAAAGTTGTCAAGTGTAAACTACCTATGGAGCAGGTATAAAATAGGAATAAACGCGTCAAACTTCTCAAAAGAGGCCTTGATGTTTCTTTCCACTGCTTGGGTCCTGGTATTATTCAGTCACATTCAAATGGTGTTTGGCCTAGGCAAATGGACCCTGACTCTGAAGTGGCATGGCAAAAAAAGGCACTTTACATCTGCATGGAGAATGGCAAGGTGTATTTTACAGAGTTTTTGTAATTTTTATTTGCAAATCACAAATTCATATGGCCCCGGGGAGGTAAAGAGACTATTAATTAATTGGGTGCTCAGAGCCAAATACAGGTTAGTTACATTAGAAGAAAATCAGTGGGGTGCTTATTTGTTCAAATGAGAAAAAAAAATTGTCTGAAATATCTGCAGGTAGCTTTGGGAAGAAGTGGCACTCACGACATTGAAAAACTTGATCTGCATAATACAAACAGGAGCCTGTCCACTCTTAATTACTTTGCAAATCTTTACAGTCAGAGGTCTATGCTCACCTGCCCTGAAACCCTGCTGTTCCATTTATTAACCAGAGAGGGAATATTTACTTATTAGTACGGTGACTATAAACCCTGCAGTTGTACAGACAGATGACGGCTTCGTCCAGCAGATTTTGCACAGATAGGTATCGGTTTTCAGAGAACCACCCTAGATTGAGAGGGGGTGGATCAGGAAAAGCATGCTCTAAGCCAGAAGCCACTGTGGTCTCCTAGTCCAGGGCAAGTGAGCCTCTACAGGGCAGAGCAGCTGTAAGACAGCTGTGGCTGGAGCTGCCTCCAGCTGGAAGGCTCAGCGATTCGTGCTCCTGCCTTCGTTATTGCTAGAATGAGGGCTACAGGGGTTGAGGATTTGGCAGCACGCCGCACCCACTCTCCTACTCATTCCTGCCAGAGAAATAAATGACACAGAGCTATCTGGGCAGTTGAGAGCTTTCCCTGTGCACCCAGATGGACCAGAAGCCAGGGACTAAGCTGTTAAGTGACGCAGATACATATAGGAACATGGGTGTTAACGTATACTCATTCAGCCTTGAACCCCTAAAGTAAATCTTAAGGGCATTATAAAACATTGCTGAACCAGAAAAAAATATGCCAGTTGTCAGTAAAAATGTATCTCTCAAATTGGTAGAATATTACGTTCAACCTGAGACTGGAAAAGTCAAATTTGTCCATCAGAAAGAACACAAACATTCTTAAGAGAAGCCTGCCTTTATTAATTCTACCGATCATCATCAGCCAAAACAGGACTCAGCTTTTCTATTTCTCTCTTGAGTATTTATCATTGTTTCTAAGCTGTGTAAAAAAAAAAAGTCAGTACACATAACAAAAATACTTCTATCCCTGCTGTCTGTCACTGTAAATACTAAAACATAAATGTTATTTATGTTATTGGTTTTTTTAACTCATTTAATGTTTTCACTAATATATTCTCATTTTATTATATCCATATTGTTTTGTTGGTTTTACAGAACTAACACACACACAAAAAAGCCAGCCCCTAAATTTAGGTAGGAAAATAAGTGCTCAAAACTTTACATACACACAAGAAACAGATTTGGTGAGCAAAATAGTTTACTACTTTGAAGTGGGTTGGCTCCATTTTGGCATAGTAGCTATTCTGTCCATGACTGCAATTTGAAGGAGAAATATCCTGTTTTCATGCAAATGTCCACAGTAGTAAGTAAAAAGAAAAGAAAACAAACAACAAAACTATATATAAACAGAATGGTTTTGAATGGAACTTTTTGCACAGCTTCTCATGAGACAGTTATTTTTCTATAAACACCACCTATTTTACCCATTAAAGAGAAAAATTGCTGTAGTAACAGCCAAAGCTGACAGATATTTTGCAATCCCATTGGCCCAGAGCAGTTCTGAAGTGTGGATACTGAATACTTGTTGCAATGCACACCACAAACATTTCTACAAGCAATCTGAGATATTTTATTGATTTTAGCGGGAACAAATTTAGGTACCATGTTCTTGGTCAGGAACCCCCCCATACACAGAGTCTGCCTGTCAAGTATTTTTTATCACCCTAGACCACAGGAAATTCACTCTCTAAATATATTTTATTCAAAAAAAAGCCTTCGTCTTTTCTCCCCCTCTTCTTCCCTAAACCAAAATGAACACACTCCCCATACAGTCAAATCAAGCACTTAATTTCAACATTTCCTAAACTGAACGTTTCACTGGGCAATCCATTTGTCTCCATCATGATAATACCCTGGAGTGTGGTTTTCATTTCATAATCACTTTTTTCTCCCCCCCTGCAGGACTCATACTTCCTATAATAAAAGAATAATTAGGTATTTAGTATGACACTTCAACACTATACTAAAAAGGAAAATTAATAAATTCCTCTGGAGTATGCTAGAGCTTTCACCAAAGTTATCTAAGTGATTCACAAATGTTAACTGACTTCAGAAGGGGAACTGACTGTAGGGGAAATGGCTTTTTCCCTCCTATCATGCCCATTTTATAAGGATAAAATCAGGCATGGAGATAATGGGCAAAAATGGCAAAAGTTTCCATGGATTTTGGGTTCTTAATCTAAGAAATGAGAGTACTGATTTTCCTTAACTACTTAGTATTTGTACAGGGTTTTATATGGCCAAAGCACACTATCAATGACTTTAAACTGCAGCTGGGAGAGCAGTCTGCCAATCTGGCCCACTGTAGAAAATCCAAAAATGAGTACTTAGTGGCCAATGGAAAATTTTGGTCAAAGCAATTTGGCCACCTTTAATAGGAACTTATCGGTAAAAGCAGGAATAGAATCCCATTCTCATGGTTGCCAGTTTTCCTAACCATGAGACCATTCCCTCTCTTCTATGAGTCTCCTGCCTACTTCACATATATAACTTTTAATTTCTATGAAGAGGAAAGTACCCTATCCTAGTCTTTCCTACACCATGCTGAATCATCTGAAGACTGTCCTAAAATGAAGGTGCTAAGGGAAACAGTATGTGACTTATTAAAAATTGCACCATACAGACAGATGCAGACACAAACCTCATATCCTACAGAACAAAATTAATTGCCCAGCTTGTCCTGTCTACTGATTTTGTCTCTTCAGAGCCCCAGCACAGAATTCCACCATTTGAACTCCTGAAGACACCTGTAGACACCGAGATACAACATTTGAAAGCAACTTTCACAAGCCATTTGTGGGTAGCTGAAGCCACCCACAGCAAGACCCAGAGCTACAATGTTGAACTACAGATTTGGGAAGGAAACATTCTGTATATAACCTCATCTGATGCGTTCATACTTCCTTTTTTTGATTTCTTCTTACATGACTAACACATTCCAGCACTTGCTTCCAAAATCTGTGCAAATATTCATATTTTCCTCTAGCTCCTCACACTTCTCTACTTCTCTCCGTTGTCACAATTTTCCCCCAAAACCTCATCTTTTGCCCTATTGTACTCCACACTTATTTCTCAGGCATGAGTTTTGACTTCTACCTCTCCACCTGCTTTCATTTCTGCACTTACCCAACCTTGGAGAAATGCTGGACAACAAATTTTGTTTGGCCAAGAATTTTTTTACAAGAGCAAAAGCAATCCAGCTTGGGACACCACCTATTTCAGTCCTAAAGACTTAAAGTTTGTAAAAGTTAGGATCAAAAGAAAACATGGTCTCTGGGGAAAAATGTCTGTGCTTGTAATTCGTGCATTACCCAGTTTGTTTTCACACTAAGTTACACCTTGCATTGGGTTTTTCTTTTTCCAGCTGTAGCATGCAGCTGGCCTTCTGTACAGCATTTTCCACCTGACAGAACTGTAGATGACTACATATGCGTAGGCAGTGGCACAGGATACCAATGATAGCTGGTGTGGGTTGAATTAACATTACTGGTATTTTTTTAAAAAAAAACATTAAAAGTTGCCCTCATAAAAGTAACACAGAATGCGGCTGGATTCCCTTGTGGCATGAAAATTAACTCTACTTCTCCCTGTAGAGGACACAACTTTCATATGAAAATATCCTGAAATAAATCTATGTAGCTCTAGGATCAAATTTTCAGAAAATAAAACAAAACAGTTTACGTTAACTCTAGTCTTATTCAAATGAACAATAAAATCTCCCCTGCTGACAGAATTAGGCCAATCCTAAACCACAGAAAATCTTAGCTACAGCACCCAGAACTTTAGACATAAAAAAGCAGTACAGAATTAATTATAATTTGCTTTCATGTAGACATCTGAGAACCTTTAAGCACTTTACATACATTTGAAAAGGTAGCACTTACGAGGATGGTCATGTTGAACTAAGTAAGAGAGAAGCACCGGGATGTGATATGACATAGGCACTTGCAAGCCTGTGGCAAGGCCCAAAATAGAAGTGAAACCTTACAGTCATTTACTGTGACAGCATGAAAAAATACCTATTTTGATGAACATTAGGCAGGAAAAAGTCTGGCTTTATAATAAGCAATTAATTGTTGGATGTTTTTTTTTCCTATTTCAAGGATGCCATAACAGAGGTATGGCCAAACATTAAGTTAAACATATTTATGACTCCAAATAGATGGGTGAATGAGGTCAGTAATGGGCACACCTGCAGACAAGCAAGAGGAAGGGCCAAACCACCAAGATGTGGGTGGGCTGGAATAGCTACAGAACAAACAAACCCATGTTATTCCAACGAGAGACAAACACTAAACCCAGAACAGCTATCACATGGCAAAGGCTTCAACAGTAGCTTATCTTCATTTAAAAAAAAAAAAAAAATCCTTTCAGACATAAAGGGGATCTGTAGATCTACAGAAATACCTATACAAAAAATGTGAATATATTAATTGCAAAGAAGTGTCACATCATTCACTCTGGACAAAGTAATTCTCTGCTTACTCACTTATAAGTTAGTTACAAGATAAGACCTATACAAATTTCTATGTAAAACATTAAGCATAGCACTCTTCTGGAACCTCTGCACACCAAACCATGTTGTCTACTCTCTGCACAACCCACAATTTGATCGAGTTCTGACTGAGAAAGTGCAAATGAGGAGGTGTGGCAGGTTTATTTTGGCTGCTTTATTTACTTTTCAAATTGTAGAAGCTGTTTGATCTCCCCAAAAGATCCTTATTTTGCTACATTATGCTGGCCCTGATAAAAATTACTATACACAACACATAATTTAATGTTAGCATGCATTGTAATCCTCAAATTAAACAGACAATCCTAATTCTAGCTATTTAAATATCTGAGTTTAAAAAAAAAGGACAAAAATAAAGGACAAAAAACAACAAAAAAGGATTATCTCTTCAATAAATAGAAGGGAAGTAAGACTTTCACCCTGATGTGTATAAAAGTTTGTCCCTGCACATATGATGTTACAGGGCTGAAGTCTACTGGTTAGAAATATGATTGTGATTGTGTATAAAGGTAAATGTCCCCTGATTTGTAATCATAATATGGAACTATTTCTACTTCAGCATTTCCACAGTGTGCACAGCCCTAAATTAACAAAAATCTTGAGCGAATCCTAGACATGATTTGGATTTAAGCATGGACTTAAAATTCAGCAACTGTTTAAAGTCCTTTCCTGCACAATGATGCCTTTGAGTCCTGTATTTGAAGCTTTACAGTCCCGTCTTCAGCCTTGCAGCCCCCTCAAGGCAGAACGGGAGGGCATGACTCCATAACTGCTGCCGTATGAAAACAACAGGGGAGGCACTGCACAGACCTAAGCTGTGAGGAAGGCTCTGCTATCCGCTCTAGTTCTGATCTTTCCTTTTAACGAAAGGAGTAATAACTGGACCAACATATGCAAACACCTATTCAGGGAGAGAGATCCACTCCCAGGCACACAGCTTGCATATGAAAAGCTGGTAGCTGTGTGATTAAATAATTAATATGAACCATTTCATGATTCATATGAACTAATATGAACCTGGCCTAATGTCCACACAGCAACCCATATCCTTCCTTCCTTTCCTTGCCAACCCACTGGGCATATTCTAGATTCCCAAGTTGCTGACTGAATTTTGGGGGAGCGAGAGGTTGATCTTTTATATCAAACTGCCACAAGAATAATTCCTTCCAGTCTTTGAATTTACTTCCCAAATTACTTTCTGCCTAAAGACCAGGAAAGGCAAGGTTTAATTCTAATTCAGTCATAAACTTTCTAAAAATGTCACCATGTCAAAGTCTTTTATTCCCTGCCCTCCCCACTTAAAAATAGAAGCATTATTCCTCTGGGTAGTGTTCAAACCTGTCCCATCACCCTTTGTTAGTAGGATGTTATACTAATTTCCAGCTCTGCAAAGGCATCAGTAGCAGGTTTTGAGGCCGGACAACTTGTGCGTGGAGAAATATATTTCAGCTCACTTTTCGGGGGGGGGGTTAAATTTCCCCAATCACTGAACAGTTAAACTGCTGGTCACTAAAATACCCGGCAGTGCAACACAGGTCATCGAAAAGTGAAACCCAGTACAATTTATATAACTCTCTAAAACATTCCTAAAATACTTATTTATATTAATAGGTGTAGAATATATAGAATCCCCAACAGGATAAACATTACCAGTTTTTATGTGAAACCACCTGCATAAACGTGTCAGTAATATAACCGGCATAATTAAAAAAATAAAAATCTTATAAGCTTTATATGAGTGAAACATTACATTATCCTACTTAAAGCTGCAACAATCAAATGCATTTTGCACAGCATGAGTGTAATAAAGATGTAATTAGGAAGAATCTTCCATCTCTGTGTTATTCTTAGTTTGCAAATGGAACTTTTTTTGTTGATTTGTAAGAAAACACTATTTTAAGCACTATTAAAAACTCAGTCAAGACTCTCATTCTGCATCACTCCCATTGCATCATCTGCATAGTACTCCTTGCACCCAGCAAGAATTTAAAGCCTCCATATTCCTGACTGAAAATAGCACATAACCCTGGCAGAGCCTTTTATAATTCAATGAAAGACAAGATTGTGCTCTCACAAAATAATTCAACAATTGGGTTTTGGCCACTGAAGCCAGGGGACAAAGAGAGTACTATGTCCTGGCCAGTCATATCAGCTTGCCTCGCATCTTCTTTTGTTGATGCATTATGTCCTGCAGCATATGCTTTAAATGGCTGAACCGGTTGGTGCACCTAAGAATAATGAAATGGTAAAAAAAAAAAAATCTCCTCACAGACTAATATATAGATATATATGGATGTGTAACTGTTGTCTGTGAAGTCAATTCTTATTCCTGCTTCCTGTTGCCCTAACCATTATTGCTTATCAGATCATTACCAAATTAAATTTTTCATCACATGGAATTAGAACTGGTTACTTTCTCTCTTTTGTAAGACAAGAACAAAACACTTAATGAAATTATATGTGGCAAATTGAAAACTCAGAAAAGACAATATTTTCTCTTATGTTACAATGTCAGCCTGTGGAACTCTGACCTGAAAAGTATCAAAGCAGGGAACATAAAATTGAGAAATTCAACAGACATTTTTCCAACTATCTAATAAGACCTCTGAATCCCTCCAGATATATGATAATTGATAAAAGGAGACATAATGGTAAGGAATTGTAAACCTCATGGCTTATGCTTGAAACTAATCTCAACCAACTGATCAGGAACAGTATTAATAGCTCCACCTTGACGGTGGGCACGAGCCCAGGCTCTGGCACTTGCCTGCCCCTATGGCCACAGCATGAGACTGACCCCGGCACCACTCGGGCCAGCCCAGCCAGCTCTTTTCCAAACCCTTCCTGGGCACGGCTCAGCAGCCAGCACAGGTCAGGGACCATTCCCAGCATGCAATCTGAATACAGCTACCCTAGTTTTAATAACCGTGTGCATTTGGGACACGGTATGACCTGGCCTCTGAGGCAGAGAACAGCCCTGGGCACGTCTCATTTACTGGAACAGAGGTGGCCAGTACATGTGTGGGAAAGGGAAAGCAGCCATGTGAGGCAAAGCATGAGACCCTATCTTGTGTATCTTGCGTAGGAGCCAGTATAGCAGCTCTCACTAGTTTTGGCGGTTCAAATATTACGTGTAAATCTGGGAGAAACAGGTGGTAGTACATCCTGTTTCGAACATGATAATCAAAATTATCTTTCAGGATACACTTGAGGTCAGTAACAGTAATAATATACCAAAAAAATCAGGAAGAGCAAAGCTTAATTTTCAAATCTGAGGTTAACATTAGAAAAGCAGAAGTGAGAAGAGTAAATTACTGACTCATTTACTATGAACGCAGGCAGTAACCAGCTACTACTAAACCCAGCAGCAGACTTTTCACTAAAACAAAGACAGCAGAAGCTGATCTGCACTTCCTCATGGCACAACTGTATAACATGGTCCTACACCAAGAGAGATTTTGTTATTTATTTTCTCATCAATAAATACATAAACCACAGCATGATTCTTAATCCTTTTCGTAAGGGACATAGACGGACTGGAACTTTACACCAATTTAGAGTGTACTGTTCATATGCAGGCTGTTGAGACTTTGGACAGGACATTTCAGGGAACTGACCTCTTGACTTCTCAAGACTAGCATCCTAACCAGCCCTCAAATGGGGTCATCCAAGTATTGACATTACCAGCATTTGTTATATGTCTGATCTCCAAAACATCATCATAGCCCTGGAAAGATCAGAACTGGTGTTCTTCACTCTCTCAGAGTGGGATGCTAGCATGATACAGAGACCATTAGAAATTCAGTGTGTTTCCAGATATCCATACCTCCCCTCAGGCCCCATTTTACACTGGAATTCAGTAGGTATTTATTTTTGTTGTGGGGCTACTATTGCCACTAAAAGCTCTGACCCCTCTTGATCACCCTAGCACAAATATCCTACCTCCTGACAGCAACCAACTTTATCACAACAGTGACTCCAGCAGGTTTTGATTGATCTGGGAAATTAAGGGAACCAGCTACAATAGAAGAAAATATGTTCAGAGCCAGGGTGGGGGCCCTGCACTGCCTGTTTCCCCTTAGTTGTTTGGTTTTGTGCCAATGAAAATGGAAGTGGAAACAAACACACTGACTGGGTAAATCTGCCCTGACCCATATGAGTGGAGTTCACACTGTAGACAAAGTTATGGATTTCCCCCAGAGGGAGGGGGTAATGTGAAAATCCTGTGTTACACCCATTGTAACTTAAGAATATTTTCATTGGCATTCCTGTGATAATCTTATAAAAATAACAGAATTGACTCGCTAGTTTTGGCCTGAGTTGGATTTTTTTTCCACAAAGTAGCAGAAGTTTGGGACAAAGAGTGGTATTGACAGTTCAGTTTAGATACGCTGGTTAGAAAAGGTATTAACTAGTAAGTATACAAGCTAGTACAACAAGCACATAAGCTAACACACATGTCAGTAAAGAGAAGATTGTTAGGAAAGGGATAGGGTGGGAACAGATGAGGTTTTTTGTGAGGTTGCTGCATGTAACATAGTGGTTTCAAACCGAGATCTACATATCGCACTCCATCACAAATCATGCTGAGATTTACAAGAGGAATGGTCACCAAGAATGTTGTATTTTTGTCCAGTCCAGCAAAAAGTTCTGTCTGCTGGCTCCTAGCTGTTCAGTTGCTGCATTGTTACAAAGAGGATCACAGCCTCAGCTGGAGTAAATCCATAGGTGCAGTTAGCTTCAACACAACTATACCAGGCTGTACAAGCTGAGGAGCTGTATGACTAAATAATTTATTTGGTATCGTTTGTGCAAGCAAGTGTCATGCTTGCCTGGGAGGCTGTTCAAAAAAATGAATGGGAAAACAGCTGACAATCTTTTAGTGAGGTGTGGTTTGTAGGAATTTGACATCCCACCAAACTGCATGGACACTGGATAAAATAATGTTATATCTGGGCACAGGTCATGCATGTTCTTAGTAAAACTCAGTCATACAGATGCATACAAGAAATACATTTCCTCTGCATATACATTGGACACAGGCTAAGAAAACTGTTAGGATGAAATTTCTGATGAAATTCAGACTATTTTGTGCAGTGAAAGTAGAAAATATTGCCTCTTCACTGGGTGCTTTACCCAACAAATCCAACACATGCCAAATATCCAAAGCAGTTTCCATTTGACCCATGATGCATTCAACATCTTTTATTGCTTATAAGAGGACAGTTCAATTGCAGAGTTTTCTTTCCCAGGCTGCAATGTTAGAATGCATTTTCTGGCTGCTACTATCAGTATTTAGAATAAGCATCATTCTTAACTCTTATGAAGGCCTCTAGAAAACAAAAGGTAGGGGGGTTATTGTACTGCTAGTCAGTGATATCTTCATGCTTTGTGTGTTTATAGGCCAAATTTTGGGTCTAGAAGTTTTTTCATAATTTTTTAGCTATCCCAGAAAATCTGCTATCAATGATGTCGGTTTCTTGCAGTAGAGGTTGAAACTATGGCTTGCTGGTGTTTAACAAGATGCAGAAATTATGCAGTTACTTTACACTGGAATTCACTATTATAATACAATACCAAGGCATTCTAGACATACTGGGAGACACCGACTCAAAAGTGATTTCATGCAGAGCCTTTGAATTGCTTTTAGGGTTTTGTTACCTGTCCTTTCTACTAGTTTTCAAAGTATCTATTTCAATATGATTTTGGCTACTTATATTTCTGTACTTTAGTATTTTCTGGGTCCTTTCAGTAAACTATTAAAAAAACAGATGCTGTCAGTGATATATCTGTCTCATCTGATGTGCAAGAAGGAGCAATCTAAGTCAAAATATTTATGATTTTTTAACATCACAAAATAATAAAGAGTTTTTCTATTACACAGAAATATTCTCTTCTACCCCATCATAGAAAATTAGTCATGCTTTCACCTTCCAAAGATAATAACATATTCAGTGTTAACACTTATTATTCCATCAGTTCTGCCCAGAGCAAACTGAAAAGGTGTTCTGAATAATGATATTAGGTATTTTCTTGTACACTATTAATGGAGGAGTCAGAAGACTGGAAAGGGGTTAGAGCCTCTTTTGCTGATTGAAGCTTTGACCTGTCATACTTCATTTGGGGACTTGCTGGAAACAGTGAAACTACAGAAGTAAAAGTGAGATCAGAAATTACTTCTCAATAGTTTGCATTGCTAAGAACAGAATAATGCTATGTACAATATGGCAAACTAACATCTATTGGGGGAGAAGTGTGCACATTTTTGACATTTAGTGTTTGTTACTTTGGCATCACTAGTGTGGTTTTTGCTCCATGTTCTCAAACAAGCAATTCATTATAATTTGTATAATTTCAGTGATACAGCATCTAGAACTGCTTTCTTATTGTGGTGTTTCGATCAGATGTAAAGATGGAAGGGAATGGCATACCTAGCTCAAAACAGTAATTCCTTTACTGCTGTATTACTAATGTCCACCCCTGGTTTGTTGGTGTGTTTCTCCTTTAAAGAACAGGAGAAAACATTATGAATGCAGACAGCAAAGTCTTGTATTAAACAGTCAAGTATCTCCATACTGCTTCCATTAAGCTTACAGTAACTGATCTTTGTGTGACTACACCTGAATCTGTTATTTTTGCCAGTCTAGGCTATGTAATTTATTTTTCTAACCTCCATCCAGTTCTCCAACAGCTCTAGCCACTGAACTCCCACTGCAATCAATCAAGAAGTCTCCCTACACACTTCAGTGCTTTTTCCAACTCTATCAGCTTTTTCTACCAGTTCCCTAGTGAAGAATATTCCATGGATGAATGGACTTCCAAGTTAGGAATTTGATTCTGATCAGACTATATGTGTTTAACTCCTTGAGGATGCACAGTGTGTGCCCCACTTCTGGTTTTGCATCTTGCAAAGAAGAAACACTGAAAGCAAGAAAACAAATCAACAGTGATCAAATCAGAAATAACTGATCTAACTGTGTCTTTCTCATCAACTATGACCGCTTAACACATAAAAACCAGAAAAGATTCTCACTTTAGCAAGGAAACTATGATAGGCTTGACTAAGTTTGGCTTGAAAACCTCTCTGTTAGGTTTCAAAATGCTTTATGTCTTGTTTTTATTATTTATCTACTCTACATCTTAATGAACAGGTTTCCAGATACCAATGTGAAGTTTTTAACATGTCTGCTACAAAGCTAAGCTGGTCTCTGCGTTCAGAACATGTATCGCATTTAATCATGCACTGCTGGACTGCTTCAGCTCTCAGATAACAGGAGAACTCAATTCTTCACTGAAAGAAGAATTCTGAAAATAGACTTACAACTTCTTGTTTCCCCAAATCGAAATCAGCAAGTTATTCAGCCTATTATAAGAACAAAAATGCTGTCTTAGTCTTAACAGAACTTGCTTCATGTGGAGGAACTTACTCTATTTTCTGCGATGGTTCTGCAGTCATCAGCATTATTTGGAAACAACATCTAAAACACTTGCCACTTAATGGAAACTGCAGAGTTTTACAACTGACTTGCTCTGTAATTTCTGAAACCAGACCAAGCCAATCAACAAAAGGAAACCTCTTTCATGAATCTGTTATTTACATATAAAGCAGACAGGAAAAAGGTATTTTGTTAGCTCTGGAGACACAGTTTAAGGAGGTTTTAAAAGATTAGGAAGTATAATGACAGGTGCACAGTGTTCCTTGAAATGAGACAGGAAGTGAGTACGAGACAGAACTTCATGGCATCATCCTTCTATAAAACTAAATGGACAAACTGTTCTCTCTTAATAATGACTATACACTAACATTTACAACAAAGTATTGTACCTTTACTTGACCCTTAACACATTGTACTGCATTAATTGCCTTAACTATTCAATTAATGACAGCCAAGCCCTGGTTTGCTCCCATATTCCTTCTGCCTGAGATTATTTTCTAAAACATTTTCCTGAAATATTAAACTCTGCAGTTGTTTTGTATCCAACAAAGTTTTGAAGTTCAAGCAAGCCAACATGTGTCATCATCTCAAAACTTACCATCCTCACCTTTTAGTTTTTTAGCTAATGTTTCCAGCAAAACCCACCCTCAGAGAACACCAATGACAGTGGTGCTCTCCCTTCTAAACACCGCTTCCAACACCGCTTCCAATCCCATTTGAACTTTTCAGCTGTTCTCAAGGAAAGCCTATTTCAAAGCACAGTTAAAAAGATATATTCTTGTTTAGAATTGTAGTCCACTTATCAATTTTCTCTGTCTTTGCACCTGAAATACAAACTAATACGAAAGTATCTCTTTAAGATCTGCCATCGGTATTGACTATCTACACAGAATATCTGGAACCCTCTGAGAATCAAACCCCAGTTTGACTGCAGGTTTACTGTTGTTGAAATTTTCAAAGCCTCAGAGACTTAATCCTTCAAGATAGTAAGTCCTGGGTTTTGCAGTGATGGAACCTCACTGATATCTAAAATAAAATAGGCTTAAGAAAAAGAGCAAATACAGAGGAGACACTAATCCAACTCTAATATTGAACACCTGACTTTTTGAAGTGCCAAGAGTGCTTACAGTTCCCACTGCTTTCACATCACTTACTTTTGATTATAGTTTTTAATCGCAATTACTCTGATTCTGTAAATACTCAAAATCTTAAAGTTCACGATACTGTAACTTTTAAGCTAGCATTTGAACAAGCAGTGGCACAAGCCCAGAGATGTAAACATATCAGCATGGAGAGTATAAGCATAATTGTCAATAGAGGGAGGGGTATTCTGCCTCCTGAATGTAGATTTACTTTGCCGTAACAGTCAATAACTAGAGTTGGAAGCACACAGTTAAAAGATGGTGTATTTTTACCCATGACTACAGGTTTGTAATTATGCAGAGTTAACTGCAAAGTTTGGAAGGATAAGGGAAGAGAAATATCTCAGTGTCATGACATAGAATCATTAACAGATAAGCAATTTGCCGTGTGTGACAATTAATTAAAAAAGCAACAAAATATAAACCATATGCCAATTTCTATTGCACACACCATTATGTTACCAGTATGACACTTCACAATGCACTAAGTAGAGCAGCAAGGTATTTAAACTTACCTTATACAATAAATAGAATACAGCAGTGTTCTTGGGTTTATCTTTTTTTTTTTTTTTCCCCTGCCTAACTTCTTCACATATGCCGTGTAAACTATTAAACTGCAAACTGTAAACTTGGGTCATAAATGACTTATCTCAGCTCTTTTAGGACTTATCTCAATGATCATTTCCCTGCATTGAATAGTCACTTCAGGGTCTAATGAAGCATATCAGCAAAGCCTTCAAAAGCAGTCTGAGGAGACTAGTGTGAATAGTGTCTGTCTCCCACATCCGCATCCTATCATCCTGTCAATTACCAAGTTAGGATGAACTCTATTCACTGTTGTCTACCCAGATGTTCTAGATATTTTATCGGAAGTTCAGATAAACACTTAAACCCAGGAATTCAGGGTAATAAATTTCAAGTTTTGAAGAAGAATGCTTAAACATATTAAACAAATATCAAACATAAAATTTATCTAATTCTCTTTATTTCAATTTGAGATTCTATGCTTACTAGAGGCTTTTCTCCTTTCACAGTCCTTGGCCAGAGCATCTAGTTTTAGGCTTCATCCAAACCTCTTTTAGCTCAAAGAAATGTTCTCACTTTGCAGTGGGATTTGGATCAAACCCTATAGACTCAAACATGAAAAACTGTAGTTGACAATAAGGGAACCTCAGAGGGTGATCTGACTGCTGGTCATGTACAGTTTCCGAAATAGAAACAAATGACCTATTTTACTATCTTCATACACAAAGTTCAACAGAAATAATAAAGTTGCTTAAGGTGAACACCTTAAGCACGGCAATTTTTTATATGGAAAGCATACTACCTGTGAATGGTTATATCTGGTCAGAAAATAGGAGGCAACAGAGTAGAGACAGTTATTCTTATTACTTCATAAATCTACAGTGTTAGTTTGGAATCATTATTCAAGGCGGTCCCTACCAGGCATACAGAACGAAGAGAAATTCTGCACGAACAAGTAGTAAAAGTAATCTGACAAATCATGCCAACAATGTTGCCCTCAGTCCCTTTAACATTTATCTGAGGGTAGAAAGTAATAAAAACTGTAAGATAATGAAGCAGATCACAGAACATTTCCAGAGGGAAAGAAAAGCAGAAATGCAGGGCCTAATCTGGGCAATATATTACCTTCATAGACGTAGCGTCAAAAAAGGCAAGAAGTAGCCTAAAAACATAGAACTGTTGCTTGGCGAGTCCTAGCTACAACACAGAGTCACAATAGGAAAGCTACAGACATGGAAAATAAGGTAAGGCACACCATAACTGCTTGCTAAATGATCGTATCATTGTACTTATTAAAGGGTGGAACAGAAAAAGGCAGACAAAGCCAGTGCAAAAACAGTGAGGGCTATATCTGACCCTGCCTTTCTCCTAATAGTATCTCCTGAATGTGATATACTGTATCCTGAGAGCAAGGATATTCCAAAATGTCCATCAGGCTACCCTATGGGTAGGAATTAGGAAAAGGCATATCAATGTTGCAATGTATAGGTTGGAACCCACTGTACAGACCTGCTAAAACACAACTCAGCATATTTAACAAGTTGGTAAGTGTTTCTTGCCATGCCACAGTGAGATTTTTTTAGTGAGAATATTTCACTCATGCAAGCAAGAGAAGAATGAGTCATGAATGATTGCATAACAGTTCTGCAGAAATTAGTCCAACATCACAGCTGTGGGAGAACTAACAGGCTGTCAGAGCACTGAGGAACAAGGAAAAAGAGTCCAAAACCATCATTAAGAAGCACAGAGTAAAGAGGATAGAGTCTGTGTAAACAGGAAATAAAGGAAGTCTTGCATTTCACCCTGACCACAGTCCCTAATTGACATGGATAAGAACAATTAAACAATTCCTTTCACACTACCGACATACATAACCAAGCAGTCGTATTCTGCATGCTGTCATGTCCACCTACATCCACCTGGCTACAGTTCTGTGACAGCATTATTTCTTCAACACAAGTCAGTGACTAAGCCTAAAACTATGGTAGACTCCTGTGGCAGGAATGGCAGAATTTTTAGGCAGATCATCTGCGTTTTATTTTGATTTATGATAGATCCACTTTGTTAAGACTAGGTCTTTGGTGAAGAGTTCTGTCAATAAATCTTAGTGACTTTATATTTTCTTTCTTCTAGATTTTTCTATCAAGTACTCTCAGCTAGTAGCTCAACTAAGATACAGTCAATATAAAGAACTCCTTAGGGAAAGTATTTCTTCTTATTCTATTTACTCCAGCTGACCCCAGTGCCAAGGTCTGCAAAACAGCTGCTGCCCAAGAGTTAAGAGTTATTGTACCTACTTTCTTAAGAGACGGGCTATTCCAGATGTCCTAGTTCTTACGAAATTAAATCTATTAAATCTATTTTAGTAGCTGTGTGGCTGGCACTAGCACCAATCATTACAAGTTTTTCAGTGAAAGTTACTGACTAATGTGTGCAAACCAACAGGGAAGTCTTCGGTATGTTCAGGATAGCTTCAGTACAGCTCTCCTTCAGCGTGCACAGAAAAGTCAAGAAATCTTTTACTACTTATAGAATCATAGAATGCTTTGGGTTGGAAGGGACCTTTAGAGGTCATCTAGCCCAATCCCCCTGCCATGAGCAGCGACAGCTTTAACTACATCCGGTTGCTCAGAGCCCCGTCCAACCTGACCTTGAAGGTTGCCAGGGATGGGGCCTCCACTACCTCTCTGGGCAACCTGTTCCAGTGCTTCACCACCCTCATTGTAAAAAATTTCTTTTTTCTGTCTAGTCTAACTCTATTCTTCTTGAGTTTAAATCCATTATTCCTTGTACTGTCACAACAGGCCTTGCTAAAAAGATTGCCCCCACCCTTCCTACCAGCCCCCTTTAAGTACTGAAAGGATGCAATAAGGTCTCCTTGCAGCCTTTGCTTCTCCAGGCTGAACAACCCCAACTGTCTCAGCCTGGCCTCGTAGGAGAGGTGTTCCAGCCCTCGGATCATTTTTGTGGCCATCCTCTGGACCCGCTCCAGCAGGACAATGTCCTTCTTGTGCTGAGGGCCCCAGAGCTGGACGCAGTGCTCCAGGTGAGATCTCACCAGAGCAGAGTAGAGGGACAGAATCACCTCCCTCAACCTGCTGGCCACGCTTCTTTTGATGTGGCCCAGGATTTGGTTGGCTTTCTGGGCTGCAAGCACACATTGCCGGCTCATGTCCAGCTTTTCATCTACCAGTACCCCCAAGTCCTTCTCCGTAGGGCTGCTCTCAGTCTCTTCATCCCCCAACCTGTACTGATATCGGGGGTTGCCCCATCCCAGGTGCAGGACCTTGCATTTGGCCTTGTTGAACCTCATGAGGTTCACACAGGCCCACATCTCCAGCTTGTCCAGGTCCCTCTGGATGACATCTCATCTTCCTGGTGTGTCAACCGCACCACTCAGCTTGGTGTCATCTGCAAACTTGCTGAGGGTGCACTCGATCCCACTGTCTGTGTCATTGATGAAGATGTTAAATAGCACCGGTCCCAGTATGGACCCCTGAGGGACTCCACTTGTCACCGGTCTCCATGTGGACATCGAGCCATTGACCACGACCCTCTGGATGCGACCATCCAACCAATTCCTTATCCATCGAACAGTCCACCCATCAAACCCATATCTCTCCAATTTAGAGAGAAGGATGTTGTGGGGGACTGTGTCGAACGCTTTACAGAAATCCAAGTAGATGACATCCATTGCTTTTCCCTTGTCCACTGATGCAGTTACTCCTTCATAGAAAGCCACAAGGTTGGTCAGGCAGGACTTGCCCTTGGTGAAGCCATACTGGCTGTCTCGAATCACCTCCCTGTCCTCCATGTGCTTGAGCATATCTTCTAGGAGGATCTGTTCCATGATCTTCCCAGGCACAGAGGTGAGGCTGACAGCTTGATAGCTTCCAGGGTCCTCCTTTCTTCCCTTTTTAAAAATGGGCACAACATTCCCCTTCTTCCAGTCAGCAGGGACTTCACCTGACTGCCATGACTTTTCAAATATCATGGAGAGTGGCTTGGCAACTACATCAGCCAGTTCCCTCAGGACTCTGGGATGCATCTCATCAGGTCCCATAGACTTGTGTACATTGAGGTTCTTCAGGTGGTCTCGAACCTGATCTTCCCTTACAGTGGGAGGGGCTTTACCCCCCTGGTCCCCATCTTTTGGTCCATCGATTCGGGAGGGGTGAGGAGAGAGGTTGCCGGTGAAGACCGAGGCAAAGAAGTTGTTGAGTACCTCAGCCTTCTCCTCATCTGTTGATACAAGGCCACCATTCTTGTTCATCGGGGGGGTATGCTTTCTTTAACCTTCCTTTTCTGGTTGACATACCTGTAGAAGCCCATCTTGTTATTCTTTATGTCCCTTGCCAAATTCACCTCCATCCTTGCCTTGGCCTTCCTGATCCCCTCCCTACACAACCGGGCAGTTTCCCTGTATTACCCCCAGGACACCTGTCCCTGCTTCCACTGCCTGTGCAGTTCCCTCTTACTCTTTAGTTTGACCAGCAGGTCTCGACTCAGCCATGCTGGTCTCCTCCCTTCCTTGTTGGATTTTTTACACTTGGGGACTGATAGCTCTTGTGCTCTATGGAAGGTGTCCTTAAAGATCTGCCAGCTCTGTTCCGCTCCCCTGTCCCTGAGGACCATGTCCCGGTGGGGGGGGTATTGAATCTAAATCTAATTAAATCTAATATGAACCTAATACCTGGTCAGCTGATCCAGACATGTTAATTTGGTGTAGCAAAGAAGTAACTGGAAGATTAAAAACGTGATAGCTCCTAATCAGACCTCCTGAAAATAAGTAGCATAAGAATAACTAGACAGGAAATCTTATTTCCAGAAAAAGGAAAAAATTAAGAAATCGCCTTCAAAAAATATTCTGCAAAATAATACCAAATAAGTAACTTCAAGTGAATCAAAACATTTCATTGTTATTGCCTTCAAAACTTTTAGGAAACCTTTTTTAAATACTGAAATCAATTCAAAACAATGACTCAAAACTTTGCTTTGAATTTTCAAAGCAGTATTTTTTCTCCATCATCAAAACATTTGAGCTAGAATTCTTATCCTGTCACTATTCTTTGAAACTGATACACTTTTCAGTTTCAATAAAAACAATATATTTGGAGGGGGGGAAAAAAAACCCACCAGTCTGATTTAATAACACCATTCCTCATCTAAACAGCTTTCCAGGAATTCTGATATTTTCTTTCCTCTTTGTAGTTTTCTTAAGTGTTATTGTGCAGTAAACTCTGTGGTGAGACAGAGTGCTGGAGATCCATCTGTAGTCTGAAAAGCCTTCAGGTGTGCTAGACGTGACTCCTATGACTGCAGGGGTTTCTCCATCCAGGCAGTTCCCATCCCCTCCTGTGTTCAGTCTCAAGACTGCTCAGCCAGAACAGCAAAACCACGCTCTGACAGTATACAGTACTAATAGCAATTATAGCATTTTATAGCATGTGATAATTGAGTCATTATGATCAGGCTGCAACAACTACAAGAAGGAAAAGTCATGTAATAGCTCAGATCGTAACTGCTTGCGTATTTTCTTTAGTTATGAAAATGGCAAAGCACTGCTTGATGGTGTGCCTAGGACACAGTTGGGTGAAATGCCTTCTTTTCAGATGAGGAAGGCCTACAATGCTGAACAGACCCATTCAGGTACCCACTCATATCTATGCAATGTCATAGAAACAAAAGGTTGATGTAATCCTGATCTAAAAGGCCACGAAACTGTGACATCTTCCAGTATTGAATCACATGCTGCACTATGTGGTAGTAATGGTGGCAGACTAAACACTTTTTTGGCTCATGATAACTCTGCTACAGCCTGAACTGTAAACTTAACTAAAATGAAGTGCCAGTAGCAACTGTAAGCAGTTTTTAGTTACGGAAATGGCAGAGGGTTGTTTGTAAGTAATCGGGCAACTCCTAGATTCATCACCACGTACAACTTGCAAACATTTCCCAGAAGTGTCTTTCATTTGTGACTAGACAGCCAATAGCACCTTTTCTTTTCAAACTTCTTGGCTGTTCACAAGTGCTATGTCTGAGGCTGACTCTACTGACAGAACAAATGCAAAATGGTAACAGAGACAAAGATATGAAAACCGTAGCCTAAAACAGGTGATCACACCAACTTTCCAAATGGGACAAATCAATGCCACCATGCTTACATTGGAATCTTCTCAGTAGAGTAAGAATGATCTTATTTTGCATGTCTGGGGAGAAAGGGATGTGAAGCCACTCCAGCAAAGTATAAGGGACAGAGTGGGTTAAGTGACACAGGTATGATGAAGAGTTGTCATGACAGTTCTGGAAAGCCAACCCTGCAGCACCTACTGCTTTTATCAGTATGAGCTGTCACTGCTGCTGCTTGCACGGGTGATCCCACCTCCTCCAGCATAAGCCACACATTCACATCCCTTCCTTAATGGCCACAAGGCCACCTTGGGTCATGTGTAGCAGGACAGCTGCTCTGTTGCCTACAGCAGACTTCTGCTCAAAACAACTCTCTGCTCTGCCTGAAGCTAGTCCTCCTCTCAGGGCTACATCTCCAAGACTAACCAAAGGCCCAGTTTCATTTCAAAAGCCAAAGCAGGAGGTGTAATGGGAAATCACCTCATTCTGGCTGTAATCCATGACTCTTAGCACAGATGCAATGTGAAACATGTATTATTTCATGGCAAATGACAGTGACAAGAAGCAAACAGTAGTTCCAGTGTAGCAATTTCTTAACCTCAAGGTCAAAGTGAAGGCAAACATTGTAGAGGACCAAGATACTATGGAAAAAAGGTATAGGAGAAATGTATTACAATAATCAGAAGTACATAATTTTCCTCCTTTTTGGCACTTAAAGTGGTAAAATACAACTTTAGAATAGAAATGTGGAAAAAACATTCTAGACAAGATACTAGGCAGGTATAGATAGACATACTTCTGCTGAGTTCTTGCCCATGAGACTTCCCTTCCACACCAGTAACGTCACTAATTTTAAAAAAATTCTAAGAAGTTCTAGCTATGAATCATGCCCACTATCTTTATATATATTTATCCTTTTAGAGAGAGGTAGGACTGTTAGTCCCATGACTACCAGATCTGCACTGTGCAGAGTAACATATTTGTGAGATAGAGCTTATAGCATATACGATGAATTGCAGACTATCTCAGTTCCTTCTGCATTTTAGTTTATTCCTGTCTCTTCTGCATTTCAGAAGAAAGCAGAAATTCATGCTTTCTTTTTCCTATGACGGTTCTTTTCTCCCCTTCAGTCTGAGGGAGCCTTATATGAAAAACAGACATTTGATTCCTTCCTCAAGATGGTCAAACTGAGTTCTAGCTATTCGCTGCAACTGAAAAGGTTCTTAGAATCATAGAATCATTTAGGTTGGAAAAGACCTTTAAGATCATCCAGTCCAACCATTAACCTAACATTACCAAGTCCACCACTAAACCAGTTAAGGGTAGAGTAGTAATTTCATGTTTCCTGGCTTGGTGGCTGGATTATTTTTTAATGAAAGTAAAAACTACGAATCATTAAGGTTGGAAAGGACCTCTAAGATCATCAGTCCAACAATCAACCCAACACCACCATGCCCACTAAACCATGTCCCAAAGTGCCATGTCTACCCATTTTTTGAACACTTCCAGGGATGGTGACTCCACCACCTTTCTGGGCAGCCTGTTCTTCTGCTAATGTTCACAATTGTGAGCAGCAAGAGTGACTCCAGGACAAAATAATGAGGAACTAACACTCAACTGAGCTGCTCAAACCTTTCATTACATTTTAATGAAGTACTAGAAGTACCGCTCAGTCCTTTCCACTGCTTGTCAATATCATCAAACATATCCTATTATTTTCAAGCCCATTTCTGCAAGACGCAGTCTTCATCGAGTCATAGAATCATTTAGGTTGGAAAAGACCTTTAAGATCATTCAGTCCAACAATTAACCTACACTACCAAGTCCACACTAAACCAATCAAGGGTAGACTACACTAAACCATGTCCCAAAGTGCCACATCTACCTGTTTTTTGAACACCTCCAGGGATGGTGACTACACCACCTCTCTGGGCAGCCTGTTCCAATGCTTGACTACCCTTTCCATGAAGAAATTTTTCCTAATATCCAATCTAAACCTCCCCTGGCGCAGCTTGAGCCCATTTCCTCTTGTCCTATCGCTAACTACATGGGAGAAGAGACCAACACCCACCTCACTACAACCTCCTTTCAGGTAGTTGTAGTCTTAGTCTAGAGCACTGGAACAGCAGTGCAATTACAAGTCATACATCCTGAAGATTTGCTAATAACGTTAACACCTGTAAAGGTGTTATTGGCAGTCAGGTAAAACTGGTTTACTCCAATTTTATTTTTCTCACTGAGCGGACCAGTGCCTCAGCTACCGCAAGGGATCTGTGGTATAAGAAATGCTAGAATTAGTGGACACCTGGATAAATAAAAAACTATTTGGGAGAGTCAACATGACTTCTGTAAAGTGATGTTTTGTCTCACAAACCTCTTGGAGTCCTCTGCAGGCTTGTCATGCTGTGCGGGTAAGTGTGACCCAGTTGACATAGTTCACTTGGATATCCAGAAAGTTTCTGGCAAAGACTTTTGCCAAAGGCTTTAATTAAAAGGAAACTAAGCAGCCATTACATAATAAGGAAGGTTCTGGCACGTTAAGAGGTAGGGCGTAGGACCAAATGTGAAGCTGTAAAAAGGCAAGAAAGTCACCAGCAGAGTTCCACAGGGGTCTTTGCTGGGATCGACGTTACTTAACATATCCAGAAAGTATCTGGAAAAGCAGTAGAAGAGTATAGACAAAGTTTGCTGATGATAGAAAGCTACTCCAGACAGTAGGTACATTGAAGGCAAACTGTAAAGAACTGAACAATGAGTCTCATATAAGACAGAGTGACTAGACAATACAACGACAAATAAAATTCAACATAGGTAAGTGTGACAGTGCCCTGAGTGCACTAAAAACCCTTAACTGGCTTTCCATTCTTGCTGGACATATGGTGTAGGTGTATCTGTCTCTGGCCTTGTCTTTGTCTGCTCCTGACCCGACTGCCTGGATGGACCATGGGCCTGGTTCATTGCCTCACCCTGTCTGCTAACCCAGCTCGGACATGGTGGGACTGCATCCAGTCAGCAAGGGCCCTGTCTGCTCTGGGGCTGTCCTGGCTCCCAGATCCTCCCCCATCATGGGCCACCCAGCTCCTTCTGCTCCCAGATAGCTGACAGCCCAGTGCACGTATGGGTGTCCCAACCTGGGCTTAAAGGAACCCCTCAAGCCACAGGCAGAGGATACCTGGGTGGGGGTCCTGGGTGGGAATTGTCAGGGCAAGTGAGGGAGTAGTCAAGTACTCTTCAAGCTGGGAAAGAGTAGATGTAATGGAGATTTGACAAAGGTCTACAGAAGGTCTGTGGGTGACAGGAAAAAGGGAGAGAGGGAGTATCTGTTCACTGTCTTCACTTGGTGGCCCCTTGTCATAGAAGTCAGGTTCAAAGTAAGGAGAGAACAAGGTGGTTCTTCATGCAGTGGGAAGTGGACATGTGGCACTCCCTGCCTGAGTGTGGATGTGCGAGTTCAAAGGGATAGTGGGCAACTACTTGGCAGAAATCCATTGCAGACTACTAAACAGGCAAGCCACACCAGCCTCAGTGAGATTTTCATTCCAAAGTGGAAACAGCTGAAGACTGAGAGAGTTTTGAGGGGAAACATCATGTAGGTAGACCTTGTTTTAACTCCCCTATTCCAGGTGCCCATCTATGAACACACTGGGCTGCTTGGACCCCTGGCTTAAACCAGTAACAGACCTAATTTTTTTCTAAGGGCAGATGGGCATCAGCACCTAGGTCCATGGTTACAGGAAAATTAAATTATTTGATGACTTGTAATCCAAAAACTGACACAGTTATTAAACATTTCTTAATTTCTGGAAAACCCATTTGTCCTACCACTAGCTACATGTCTGGAGGGTAAGAAAAACAACCTTAGCTCTAAAGGAAATCCTTTTTCAACTCTGATGTCTTAAGGATTACAATACTTGTTCTTTTTGAGGATGTTGGCACCAAAGGCACTAAGGAAGCAGGGGGATGCTTGGCACTGCATGCCAGTTTCAATCCTTCATCTAGCAGAAGATCTTCACATCAAAGATATCCTACCCTTGACTAAATATATTTATTTATTTATTTTATTTATTTATTGCTGAAGAAGTAGGCATCTTTCCACAAAGCTCTGGGCACCCTGCCATTGCTTCAGATACACAGAAAGATTTTATGCATTTCAGAGAACCCCATTTCCTAGCAAAATGCTGCCTTCATTCAAACCTCAGTCTACACATGACCTACTCATCCAGACTCCAACATTCCCCAAGTGCTCCTCCAGAAATTAACACTGCAGAAGTAGAAGGCTTAACATCTCTTCGTTAGATAGATATTTTTTGTCCCTCTTTTGCTAAGTTTGACATTGAATCCTCTGTTCCAAATGCGAAATGTTTTGTTTTCTTTTTCCAACAAGATAACACAAATCAATCATCAATAAACTAAAAATTACAGTGCCTTAAAAAACAAAACTAAAAACACATCCACAAAAAAACCCACACACAAACAAAAAGAACCCCAAAACCAAAATTCCCATGGACAGTATCACCCTGGAAAGAATCTTGGAGAAGCTGGAGAAAGGATATATCTCAAATGTGTAACCAGAAATCCCCTTGAATTCATGGATGGAATAAAAAATTGAAGGAGGAAAAAAAAAAAGAAAAAGATCTTACAAGTGATAGTAGCATGTAGGAAGTAATACAACAGAATACCTCTCTGTTCCTTTTTTCTTTTTCATTATGAAATACTATGTTCTGGTGTTACATAGGTGATATAGAACCAGGTTGCTATTGTTCTAACTGCTGGGTCATTCAAAGGCCACAATATATAAATAAATTAAAAGGGAAGTTGTTCTACTCCTAAGCAAATTGCTTCAAAGTGAAGTGGCTTGATTACTCCAATCACTGTCAATCTCAGCTTCCTTAAATTTCTCAAAAATTTGGTGAACATCTTGATTAAGTGAGAATGAATGAAACAAGAAAAATAGGTAAGTAATATTTTGTTAACAAGACTTTCTGCTCTGCATAAGGGTTAAATTAAAATTCTGAGTAAGCATCTCTAACAGTAATTATATCTTTATCTGCATATACACCCCCCACCCCCCCAACATTATAAACCCCTCCCAGAAACATGCAGGCATCATTAGGATTGTACAGCCAAGGACTACTGAAGTTAGGAAATGCCAGAGTTAACCTTCCTTTGGCCTTTGTGCATAGATAATTGGGTGGAAAAAAAAAAATCTTCACTTACATAATTGCATGCTACCGCTTTTACAGGACCTCATTCAGTGCTCAGGAACGACAAATCCCATGAAATAAGCAACTTTTCAGTATCCTGCTTTACCTCTGTTCTTCAATGTGTGACCTAAAGCCTTGCAGCAATTCCAGTCCTCTCCTGAGACAGAATCACTGATTTCCTCATGAGCTCTTCTATGGTGGTCATTAGTACATTTGAACATTTCTCCAACGGTTTTTAATTAATAACTTACAATATGACTGTGAAAGCAGAAGTATTCTTAAATTCATTTTATAGAAGGGTAGTTGGGCAATATGAAGGTCAGAAGAATCCTCTGACATTAGGTGTCTAGTTTCAGACGCACAAGACCTAACTTACTCATGATTTGCAGCATTATATAGAGGTTAATATAGTCAAATAGTTCCTATTCACTTCAACTGCAATTACAGATGCAAATCACTTTAAAACTTTAAATTAGGCACAGAAAATGAGACGTGTTAAAAGCCATGAAATTAATTTGTTTAGCCACTCCTAGCAGACAAGAGTCAGAGACAGCATTCAGTTTTCTAGCACAACCTTCAACCACTCTAGCCACGAGATCTTGCAATAAGTAGAATATGTATTCTACCTCTGGCCACACATTAAGCAAAGCCCTTAAAAACCATGTTTGTTTTCAGCCTCATAGTATGTCTGCTCTGTACAAAGCTGGAGGCCAATGGCAAAAAGCACGTGACTTTGTAATTAAAATCTGCATCATCACGGTGGATGTGAAAATGGAAAATTCCATAGGCAACCTGAATTCTTCAATTCTGTTATTTCCAAATTACTGAATTGACAGCTTTCCAGCCTTAGTATTTTCCTTATAATATTTTCTTCCTACAGCTTTCTTCTGTTAATTAAAGTAAGTCAAACTTTGAAAATTGCCATTGTGTGACAATCAAAGGAAACATACCCCACTGGTTTATGCCTTTATTTCCACACAGGTCTCCGACATTTCGACGGAAGTAGCAACTGCTGATTCCAGATTATCATTCTCTGTTTTAGTTCACTAGCTGAATCCCAATCTTTTCCTCACCTCCACATAAGACAGGAAATTATTAGAAAGTACAAAAATGTAAATGTCTTACTCTGTCAGAATTGGTAGGAATGAAGGGTTATGTTACTTTCAAGCAGACATTTAATAGCATGTGAAATTTCAGAAATAAACGTACTGTGTCATAATTAGAAAAGATAAATTACAGGGAAATGTAAATATCCATTTGTAATTGGGAGCCTGGGTATTCACTCAAACCTCTCATACTGCTGCTGATGAAAAGGTGCTCACAATGAAAAACATTATTCAAGTCTTATACAGATACATTTTTCCATGACCAAAGCAGCCCATACTCAAGGACATAATTTACTTAAAGTGTGGACAAAGGCTCTGTGCTATTGGGCTAGACTTATAAATCTGTCAGCGCTCACAGACAGTACAGGAGATCCACCTGCACACAATCCAAATATACACATTAACATGTCTCCATATGGATATTTGTCCTTAAACTGTTCCAAAGGGTTAGCTGAACGTTTTCCTGTATTAAAGTTTAAGTTGCATCATAAGCATATAAAGTTTTATAGACATTTTTATCAGTAATTTTCATCACATATAATTTATATTGTATTTTTAAAGTGGTGCCAAAGAACAAATCAAGTAACTTTATTTATGGCAGTACACAAGCACAGGGTAATGGCTGATCCTACGTCCAGACAATATCTCTCCAGTGAGATATGATGATGCTAACTAGTATTAGTTTATTTATGAAAGATCACGCTACATGGAGAAAAATAATTGTCCTGGTTTTGGCTGGGATAGAGTTAATTTTCTTCCTAGTAGCAGGCATAGTGCTGTGTTTTGGATTTAGTAGGAGAAGAATGTTGATAACACACTGATGTTTTAGTTGTTGCTAAGTACTGCTTATGCTAGTCAAGGACTTTTCAGCTTCCCATGCTCTACCAGGTGCATGGGAAGCTGGGAGGGGGCACAGCCAGAATAGTTGATCCAAACTGACCAAAGGGCTATTCCATACCATATGACATCATGCTCAGTATATAAACTGGGGGGAGTTGGCCGGGGAGCAGCGATCGCTGCTCGGGAACTGTCTGGGTATCGGTCGGCGGGTGGTGAGCAATTGTATTGTGCATCACTTGCTTTGTTTATTATTATTATTATCATTATTATATTGTTATTATTATCATTACTATTTTATTTTATTTCCATTATTAAACTGTTGTTATCTCAACCCAGGAGTGTTTCTCACTCTTACTCCTCCGATTCTCTCCCCCATCCCACCGTGGTAGGGGGAGTGAGCGAGCGGCTGCGTGGTGCTTAGTTGCTGGCTGGGGCTACACCACGACAATAATAAAATACCACCATTATTACTATTTAACATTTATATTATAACTTTAAGGTGACAACCCTCATGGAGTTCCTTTATAACTTTAAAAACATAGCAGGTGAATTGTTAATCTTACTGAAAACCCCGTATGTGTAATATACACCATAACCCCAAGAAACGTCCATATGGGAGCATACTCACTAGATCAGTGTTTAGACAGGGCATATTGGCCTCCAGTGTTTTTCATAATTGTCGACAACTTGTTAAGTATAGCCCAACAATGGTATCTAATGGTGCAGATTATCTCCTTGCGTTTCAGGTAACTGGTTCTTGAATGCATAGACTACCTTAGCCATACAAAGTCTACTTGCATAGCATTTGATTATCATGATATTTGTTACCATCAGTATTTGTATACATACTTCTAAGTTTACACTCCAACGCTGTAAGTTTTATGAGGAATGATATAAAAGGACTAATGGAGACTGTGTATGAGCTATTGTGAGGGCCAATATAAAAAAACTGAACTACGGACATGAAGACAATTAAATTATGACAAACTATAAAGAACAAATTGCAAGTACCACAGAAGAGCTTCTTGGCAAGAAAAAAAAAGTTTCCTTTAATTTTCACCAACTGCTATTAAGTAATTTATGTTTGTGACTCACAACATTCACGTTTTGATGACCAGTTTCTAGTTTAAGACCTTTTTTGGTTTAAAATATGCAAGACTATTTTCCATTCTGCTGTCCTTGTATCATTCCTTACAACTAAGTCTGCAAGGGAAAGTTAATAGAACACTAATGTAAAATACCATGAATTGCTAAAAGACCAGATTCTGTATTTTTTTTTTTCGTAGTTGGCTTGATCCCTGCTAATAGAAAATGTTTCTTCAGATTTTCACATAGTTCAAGCGAATAAACACAGTAGCTGATTAAGATAACAAGCATTGCAGACCTCACCCTAAAAATTAAAACTCTGGCCAGGCTGAGCCATCTTCTCACGAGAAAGACACACACACTACAGTAAAATATGAGGAAAGCTCAAAAAAATCTTTCATGCCACTATAATCAAAAGCAATCCATTTAAAGAGGAAAAAGAAAGTTTTCCTCTGTGTGTTGGGATTAAAACCCAGGCAGATTATGGATGGATGGGTAGGTAGAAACAGGAGTGGATGTCTGGATTCTTACGATATTTTGACTGGCTCTGCCAGTTACTGAACAATCCCCAACAGGGTACAGTAAACCTAGCTGAAAAGAGGGTGATACAGCAAAAATGCTGGCTTCTCCTCGGCTCAGTTTTTGGGAGTGTTGAGAATGCTCATTTCCCACTGAATCTCTGGGAATCTGAGGTGCTTCAAACTCCTCCAGAGGGTACTGTGTCCTGCCTAAAGCATGAATGGTGCTGAAAGAAAAAGTCTTTCAGTATCAGTCCTTCCAGGAGAGTTTGTACATTCAAGTTTTTTTGCTGGAGCTCAAGTCAATTCTTAAGTACCAAGTCAGGATTCACATGACATGGGGATTACACAGACAAAAAGCAGAATACAAAACCCTCTTCCATTTCAAGCATTACTGGGTGAGATCACAGTAATCTGCAGACAAAAACCCCAAGTTACGACATAAACCACTGCCAAGTGTACACAGCAGCTCTTCTTTCATTCTTTAAGCCTTTTTCCTTTCTGAGCACTGAACAGCAATGCTGCAGCACCATGCACGTTAGATCTTTTAAAGGCATGGGGCAGAACTTTGGCTTCCTCTGACATAACATCATTTGGCCAAGACCCCAACTTCCAAATAGTTTCTATTTGGACATGTGGGAAGGGATTTCCCAAAGTGCTCAACAGTGATGTATCTCGGCTCTTATTCAAGGGGGCAGTAAAACTTGCACTAACTTTGGTGGGACCAAACAAAATCAATGTTATGCAATCCAGTTAAAATGGAGGAACCACTAAACTATATATAGCCAAACTTTTACCAAAGATTTTCCTTATATCTCATTCCAAAAGCTGTGCAAAATTATTTCAAGGTTAAAACAGATCTGTCTCGATTTCACCATTCCTAAGCATAAGAAGGCAAATGGCATGTTTGCTATGAATTTATTATTTTTTCAGTGATGTTATTAGTAAGGTTATTTTTCTTTACTTTCTTGAATTTATTTAAGAAAATTAATTCCTTTTAGAAATAGGAAAATATGGTGAAATTTTAAAGTTAACATTGGAATTTTATCTTTCAAATTCAGAATATTTATTACATCAGAAAAGTGATTAAGATGATAAAGCAAGATAAATGTTTGGAAAACAATAGCTTTAAGAACTGGACTCTTCTCAGCTACTTTTCTGACATCTGATACATTTCATTCTTATGATGTGCTATTCAGAAAAGATTTATGCAGCCAAGCACAAGAAAATAGGCAATTTTTTTCCTAAGATCCTGAGTTCAGCTATTGATTATATAATTAAATTGTCAGTCACTCAATTCTGATATGCTATAAACAATATAGAACAACTTCAGATACTTTTGTTGAGGGTAGTAGTCAAAGGAGTCAGTAACTACAGGAGTTGCCTAAAAGAGAATATTTGTATTGTATACATCAACACTGCTGACAATGGGGGGAAGAAAACCACCCAAAACTAAAGACAATTGACTACACCAGACATATATTATTTAGAGGTAACTTCTAAATTACTAGTGTTTGGCAAGGAATTTAGAAATCACTCATTTGATATTACCCACATGTGAAAAATATGCACAGATTTTATTAGAGGGAGGGAGTGTATATAGAGAGGTTTGCCTTTTCAACCTCAGTACTATCTTCTGATTGCCATGTGCCACCAGAGAAATTTATTATTATACCAATGATACTTCTACCATTTTGACTTTCACTGAGACCCTTCTGAGAACATATCCCTGCTTACTGCAGGGGGGTTGGGCTCGATGATCTCTCAAGGTCCCTTCCAACCCAAAGCATTCTATTATTCTATCATTCTAAGTGTCAAATGCAATTCATTCGTAACACAGTGAAATAATCACTTAACAGAAGATTAATTCCCCATATGCAGAGACAGAGAGAGAGAAGCCCTGACTGGTAGTATTGTTGCTATACAATGTCTTTGCCAGTTCCAGTGGCAAGACTTGAGGAGAAGCATACCCAATTCAAAATAAGATCAAAATACCAGACATCGTGGAAACCATATACTCCCAAAATCTGACAGGTCAAAGGAAAAAGCCTACATTTTACAAACTAGTTACATAATAATCTGTAACCAGAGCAGCTGGTGCATACAGCACATTTGATGTACCAGGCTTACACATGGAAGTGAGGGGGCTCATTGTTTTTATAGTTACACTTCCTCTAAACATTTTTATCGGTCAGACAATATTTTGTTTTTTAAAAACCCCACAACTTCTAACTCATTGTATGAATAATGCCTTTGTTCAACATCAGCATTTCACCTTTTTATTTTTGTACATATATTACAGATACAATGTCTTAAAATATAACAATTCTCTAAACCAAAGTTAAAATCCAAGATGAGTTAAACACAATTTGGGCAATTTGTTATTTAAAATATTGGACAGGTGGACACCTATACCCAGCACAAAATCTCTTAGTTAAATCTAAAGTTTCAGTACAAAACACACAATGTTGGTGTTCCTTTGCCTATGTTTAATGACGCAGCAGGCAAGGCGATTTCAGCATTCCCTGTATACTTCCAGTTTCTGTAAAGTGCAGTATGACTAGCATAATTTGAAATTGGAAAATATTTAGACGCAGAATTAGAAGAAAAAACAGTAAAAGATTTAAGATTTAAACCCGCTTATAAAACTTTCCTGTAAATTCAAGACAATGAGAAAAACAAAGCCACACTTCCCCTTACTCCTCATACCACAAAACAAAAAATCACTGAGGACTAGGACTTGTAAAAATGCCTCTGTGATAACTTCAACCATGAGGTCTTTTTCTCCACCTAAAAAGCAAGTTCTGATAAAAAAAATGACTTCAGCTTCATAGTATGGATTTGTCACTGCACAGCTCTTAATGAGAAGAGCAGTGAGAAGCCAGAGCATGCATCTGAACAAAACAAACTCTGTTCAAGATAGGGAGTTGCAGTTTTCTGTCTGACACCCATTAAGAAGCATATTCATGAGGGAAAAAGCTGGAATTGGAAAAACTCTGATCACATTGTATCCTTACAAAAATTAGGTTAGCTGTGTGACGATCTTTTCATGGATCTACCCTGGGTTCTGCAAGAGCTAACCCTTGCAGCTATTTATCCCTAAAAAAAGCAACTGTTTTACAGTGTACCGGAAGACAGTTGGACTACTTTAGGGATATCCAGAAAAAAAGTGGTTTCAAGAATGGGAGCTAACTTTCTGTTACTCTTTAAAAGAGCAAAATATTTTCCAACACATACTTTTTCAGTCTACAAGAACTTTCAAAAAAGTATGTTCTCTGAAAATATGCCATGCTGACATGTCTATGGAATATTAAATATCTTACATCTTAATTGATATAGCTGTAGTTTTGGAGCATTAAACAATCTGAGGTACCACTGTGGTGACCTCTCTTGTCAAAAGTGACTATTTGCTACACTGGAATTTGGACAAACCAGTAAATAACGGAAAAGATGTTCAGAAATTACCAAAGGGAAGATTCACAGAATGGGAATTGGTGAGCATATTCTGAAATCTTGAGGACAATTAGCAAAATTTTTTCCAGCTAACAAATTGAAAACAGTTAACATACTGCTTAAGCTGCTGTTGTCCCAGAAAAGAGGGTAAAACCAACAATATTAAAGATGAGAAAAAAGGAGCACAAGTCCATAGTGGTACCAAAAAATTATGACTGGAGTTGGTTTTAGAGTGGAAAGTGGCTTGATTCTTCAAGAGAAGGCCAATAAAATGAATTGGTATGAATGATACCTGGAGGCCAGACTACATAAGCAGAACCCTAACTATGAATTATGCACTTAATTTTCCTGTACTGCAGCAAGAGTTAGCGCTTAGTCTGTCATTTACAGGAACTGAGCAGACCAGCAAGCACTGAATCCAGACAAAACAAGAGGTGTTTCTGGAAGCCCTGCCTTCCCTCAATATAAATGCCTATATTATCATATTTAGGGCAGGAAAAGTGGTTTTGGTTCAATGTATCCCAGTAAGAGATGTACTCCTCTGATGTAACGTACCATTATTACAATGTTTACAGTCTACAGGTGAAATACTTTATTTTCCTCTCACAGGAGACAGATTTTTCTCTTCCACAATGGGAGGAAGAAATTCTGAGATAGTACAGGTGAATTATTTAATCAGACATATTTCTATATACAATCTTAACAAGGAATGTGATTTTCCAGGTGGGTCTTGTATTTCTTAGTACCTTACTAAGTTGTAGCTAAAATTCCTTCACTTCATTTTTTTTCAAATTCTTGTAAAATACAAGTCATATATGTCTTTCTTCATTTTAATATTGTCCATACATAATACATGGGGTAAGTATATCTATCTCAGACATCTCTGTGCTGTGCTTGTAATAAAAATGCAGATTTTACATTTCAATTATCAGACAGTGATAACAGAGGCCTTGATCTAGTGAACATTACATGTTATACCTTATGCAAATCATTTAATCCCATTAAGTAAGCAAATCCAATACTCTAGCAAAACAACCATGGATATAACAATATGCATCCAAAATCTGCAAGATGAGCCCTTCTTATTAATTGTCAAGTGCTGACTTTACAGCTGAAATCACTCAGTTCTAAAAGGTCCACTGCTGTATGAAATCAACCATTGTAATTACTCTGTATTAATTGTAATACATACTAAAATGCATGTCACATGATTGCTAGACTTACATGTAAGGAACTTTTGTCTGGAAAACTGTTCTATTCCTAGTTAAAACCTTCACTTCATGATGCAACATACCTCACATCACTAATCCACAGGAGAAAAAAAGTGACATTTGCCAAGACTTCAGCCTTTTAATGAGACAGAAACTCATTTTGTTCTAAAATGCTCATTCACTTTATCAAAAGCAACTGACAAATACCATAAAGAATTAATTTCTTTACATAATAACCTCTGTCAGAGGCAGCCTTTTGTAAAGCACAGTCCAGCTGGCCACAAATCATTTTAGGGCTATCGTTGGATATATCACTGAGCTAGATACTTTTACTGTCTGTGTCATAGACAACATTGACAAACTGACAAATTATCATTTGGCTATGGTTTTAATTTTTAAGAGTGAACAGAGAAAATGAGGCAAAAATAAATTATAAAAAGATTCTAAAATCTACAGTTCATAAAGATAGGACCTTCAGTGAAAGGTATAGTCTTTCTTTAAAGGTATATTCTTGAGAAAGGTACATAATTTAGCCTATCTTCTAATAAAGGAGTGCAGAGACCCTGTAAGATGAGGTCCTAGTCAGCTTTGAATTTCCATGATGTTTCATAATATTCCATTTGGGTTTGGCTACAGGTGCATATCAGAGGAAGGGGGGTGGGGAAATCACTGTGCTTTTAAGGCAATATTGTTATGGTTAACGCAATGAGGTCCAAACACTTTAGGGAAAAGAATTATCAGCACCATCAAAAAATTATAACTAAAAAAGTAAACAGAGGTAATGAGAGTTAGCTTCCTGTGAAATTCATTCCAACAGTGATTTACTTTTACATTAACGAACTGTCAGCTAAGGGAAATACAAGAAAGCCAACTAGTAACTTTTTTTCTGCAAGATTTATATGAAAAGAAATTCCAAACCCATGCCTCAAGCCAGCAGAAATTTAGATATTAAACAGAACATAAAGGATTGCTTTTGTTTTGTTTTGCTTAAGTACATTAAAATATAAAAGACTGACAGAGAAAGGGGAAAGAATAAAAATACTTTCAAGCTATTCATTAAATATCCAGAATCCTGCTGATTAATCTCTCAATTACACATGGTGCCTGTGTGAGCAAAGAGACTGCCAGACTGAATACGTTTTTCAAACTTTTTAGGTTTTCTGAGTTTTTCCATAACTTTCAGAAACGTGGATTACCATGCCTGAGTCAGGGACAGCAATCTCAGTCACATTTACCCTGCTCAGCAATATAGGCACGCTCGTTCACACCCTGGGGACACCATGGGAGAAGTTTCACAAGGCGCCAGGAATAATGTTATAAAATCATTCCCCGCCTCCCTGCCATACGCAAGGATTGTGCTGACTGACTGGATTAACGTCTTGGCACTTTGGTTCTTTTTTGCTGTGCACTTGGTAAGAGAGAGAAAGATAAGGGAATGTGCTGACAACCATTTCATCATTTGCTGAGCGATAGGATCTTTGGCCCTTGTCTGGGGTAGCAGTTTCAGATCTGTGGTGAAAAAACACACTTCCTGACTTGGGCTTGTTCAAGATAAAACTCAATCCATTTTCACAGACGACAACGTGACTAACGCTTGCTGCTCGCGCGGGTGGCATTAGCACTACTTCGCAACATCTCTTACTAGGCTCCTGAGCCCGCAGGGTCACTCTGAAACTCTCCCATAAACAAAGGAGGCCTTAATCCCTTCTTTATCTACACAGGCCCAGTTAAGGAGCATGATGGACAGAGATAATCATATATTGGAGACTTATCAGCCATGTGGGTGAAGGACCTGCTTTCAGTTTTACTCTTTTTTTCTCACCTCTCTTTTTCTTGAAGAAAAACAGCACAAATTTTGCTTTGAATTGCCACTAAAAAAAAATGAAATTAAAATTTCAGGGACTGTAACAGAATTGAAACTTACTCTTCGGTGAGCTCCTAGGGATTGATTAAAGCCCTTTGAGGACATGGGAACATGACTACAGACACCAATGCACTTTACTGATGGATGAACAAAAGGACAAATGTTCATTCCGGCATTAGCTACAGTGACAGTAATTATGTGATAACAGCAGTATGGGGCATAATGCAGAAATAGCATAATAAGAATTGTAGATGTACTCATGGCTTTATTAAAATAAATATTTTCCACATCATGTATAAAACTAAATATGGTTGCATGGTAGTCAAAATTTAAAACAGCTATTGACTCACATGATTATGTATCTATTGATGACAGAAGAAGGTAAAAACCCTTACAAGGATGCTGCAATCTCGTCAAAATATGCAAGTATTCAAAACCCTGGAAGTCCAGTACTGACAGTCAAAACCAAGAGATAGTACAATATTGAAACATTAGACATTTTGCTATGAGAGCAGAAAAGCCAAAAAGCAAGGGGAGACTAAACCGAACACTTTTTGTGAGGTTACACACACCTGAAGCGATCGATTTTTACTTTCCATACTGAACTGAATAGAAGAATAGTTAGACTAGACAGAAAAAAGAAATTTTTTACAGTGAGCGTGGTGAAGCACTGGAACAGGTTGCCCAGAGAGGTGGTGGAGGCCCCATCCCTAGAAACATTCAATGTCAGGCTGGATGGGTTCTGAGCAACCTGATCCAGTTAAAGCTGTCCCTGCTCACGGCAGGGGGGGTGGGCTAGGTGACCTCTAAAGGTCCCTTCCAACCCAAAGCATTCTATGATTCTATGAACTGCTGCTTTTTTATGTCAGATAAAAACGATGCCATTGCAACAGGACAAACACCAGCACAACTTTGTAGGCAGAGCAAAAGAACTGTCATATTCTGAGGAGTGCAGTTTCCAGTAGATCTCCTAATTTCCCAGATTTTGAGCCAAAATAGATCTATGGGGCAAAGATTAAGGAAGCACTATGGAAGTTAGGGAAGTTTGGAAATCATCTAATGTATTTCTCAGCCCCAAGGAAAGAGGACTATAGATTTACACAGTTTCTGGCATATATTACTATACATTCCCAAGGACTGATATTCCACAGTCTTCCCTGGCAATCTATTCCACTGCTGTCTATACCTTTCGATGAGATGTCCTCCCCTCATTTCTCTTGCTGTAATTTAAGGCCATTCTTTTTGCCCTTTCAACCGCCCAGAAAGATCAGTCTATCCTTTCCCACTGCAGCTATCTCTTTAAATATTCTCAGTTCTTATGCATTCCCCCTTCTGCCTACTCTAGACCAAAAAATCTTAGTTCCTTCTGTATGCCCTCATTAGTTATGTTTTCCAGAACTCTGTTCAATTTTTTTGTTCTCTTTTGGGCTCTCTGAAACCCACAAAATGCACATACAAATGAAAAGCTTGGAACATCCGAATCTCAGTTAAAAGCAGATTTAACATGTTATTCAAAACATCACCATTCTAACATCTCAGCTTCTGTACAGTCCTTTCACTTGAAAGCTATTTAAAAGGGAGGCAAGACATACACTCATCTGTATAGGCAGGGAAACAGAGGCACAGCTAAATGACTCAATCAAGGCCATCAGGTATGGAAACCTGTCGAGTTGCTTACTGAGCTGCTCTGTAACTTCACCCCATGTCACAACACATGACCTGATGCCAGTATGACCAAACGGTTATGGCTGCTGAGATTTTAACTGAAGTACACATTATATTTTTATAATTTCTTTCAAGACAGAAAGTTTTAAGTGTCAGAGTCCATCCATTGATTCCTCTGAGGTATCAGACATATATTTTGGGATTATACTCCACTGCTGCACCTGCTTGTCGATACCTTACTGATCAAGTTGTGGCTAAACACTTTTCACAGACCATCCCGCTCCTGTTCTCAGTTTTCTGCTCTGTAATCCTTCTCCTAAGCTTTGTTTCTGAAAGCAGGCCAAGTCCTGTAGTTTTTCTCAAATTAAACTATAAAATTATTGCTTTTGCATTTCTTCCATGTCACAGCATGGCTGATATTTTTATCCTTATGAATAGCCCCTTAAATAATCCATAAAACCTGTACCTGCTGATCTTAATCCCTTGCTTGTATGTAACCTCCTCTAGGAAAAGTTTAATAAGCCCCAGTAGCTTTCTAAGCTTACAGCTCACTAGGGAAGCTGGATGAATGTCAGGTGTTACGATATTTCTACTGTAACTTCAGTAAAGCTTAAACTGCCAGAGAGATTATGGATACCATATGAATCCACAGCCAAAGTGACCAATACCTTTTAAGAACACAAAATAAAAATTGCAGGAGCAGCAGTGTTTCCCACCTTGTCTGCCTTGCTCTATTAAAAAGAGCAGATGAAAAGACTCCATTTGCAGCACAACCTATGCTCTTACATCAACATAAAAAGAAACATGAGCCCTGAAGGTCTACAGACAAGTACTGCCAAATGACAGGTTGCTGTAAAGGTAAATGTCTCATTTTCATTTCAGTCGACTATCAACAGCAGACTATCAACAGCAGACTATCTATGATGTCCTTCACTGTTGAACAGCAAACATTTGTCTATTGAACCTGGGTGTTTCCCGTGTACCTTATTTATCTACTCATCATTCAGGCAGACAGAGAAATAGCTTTTCTATTTATTGAAAGTTTTGAAGATTTCAAATCTTTCTTTTCGAAGCAAGAAAGAAAAAGCCCCTAGGGGCACGCACTTGAGATGTAAAAGACTCAGGTTCAGGTCTCTGCTCTGATTCCCATCAGAGACCTGGTTCCAAGTCTCCTACATGCCAAACCAGTGCCTGAGAAAGGAGCACAGACAGTAGCTATAATAGAGGAGACCGAATTAGCTAGAACACTTTGGATGCTTTTACCAATCCAATAGCACCTACGACTTCATTGCTAGCCAAGAGCATATATGATTTTGTAGAAGTGTATCTTGGAGTTTCACATGGGGCTTTGGACCCACCTATTTGTTTAGTACCAGCACAGGTAGCAATGGTATGCTGCAATTAGCTGAATGCACAGATGAGCTTGGGCTTTCTCTGTCCTCACAGCATACTGGCTAGGACCTTCTGGCTCATGGGACTTATTCTTGCCTTGTCACCTGCACTTTCAATAACTAAGCATTTATCAAGAGGAATTAGCAAAGACTAATGGAATGTTCTAGACACCAGATAACAGCCCACAGCAGCTGTTTATTAGAGCAGTTTATGCTGAGAATGGCAGCTGCATGGCCCAGGATCATATATGGCCCAGGAACATAGGGACACAATCATCAGCCAATGGAACCACAGGTGAGAGCTGGGTCCGAAGTACATTTCTGGCTACACAATTTAATGGAAATGGAAAACACCTATTAAAGTGACATGAAGCTGGAAACTGCTACTGCACAGCTACTGCATAGTTTTTTCTCTAAATAAAAAGTGCAGGTGTGAAAAAAAAAAAAAACAAAACCAAACCAACAAAAAACCACTAACCAACCAAACCCCTGCACTTGTTGTTTAGAGAAAAAACAATATCAAAGAAGCTAGAAACTCTTTCTATACATAAACCATCCTTTTTTTCAATGGCAAGCCTGTAACAGCAAAACTACCCATCTGATATGGAATTAGCTGAGCACTATAAGCTGCTCCAAAATTTTCATATGCTCCAGAATAAACTCCAGAGGTGGGGTTGTTTTTTGTTTTTTTTTTTTTCCAGTAAAGCAGCTGGAGCTCCTAAAATATTTTGCACTCTAGTGGTTAGGAAAAGACATTTAGTAAATGAAATCTTTTGTTCGTATGTTTAAAGAAAACAGTCAGAATGTGTAACATTACTCTGTATTCAAGTGTCACTACAGGACAAGAAGATGTTAAGTTTAAACTGATTGTTCTTTACAGTGTATGACTATCATATATATATAGCTTGCTGAGGAATGTTTGTTATTTGAATCATAAAAGCATTTAAAAATAATAAGTACACTACAGTTATTTTACAGCTTTAGACTATAGTGAAGAGTTACTGAATACATATTCTACAGGCACAAACAGTACTGTGGAAAATGGAAGAACTACGCGATTACTCGCAGTATTCCAACAACTAGAAGAAATTCAAAAGAGAGGTAGGTATTAACATGGTAAAAGCAAAGGAAGAGCAAAATGAAAGATTTCAGAGAACAAAGTCAAAGAAAAAAACATAACAATTAATAACAGCAAAATTATAAAAAAAAAAAGAAAAGAAAATTCAGCAGTAGCAGAAAATATGACTCAACCTATGAAATCACAACTAATAATTACAACACATCACTTTTCATCAAAATGTTATATTGTACATAATTCAGTCATATGTAAGCATAATCCTTAGTCATCAAAACTTTGGCTCCTAGACCATTTATTTAAGCAAGAAGATAGTTTGCTGACTTACCTGCTTGCTGCGTGCATATAACATATATGGTAAACAAGCAGAGACAGTGCTGCAGCTTCCATTTCCAGTGGTAGCACCACATTTCACTTACATGAAACATCCTGTGGAAAAAAAGCAAGCAAGAATTCAGGGAGCTTTACAACAAGCCAAGAAAATGAGAAAATACTGGTTTTAGTCAAACGAGTAACTAACAGTAAAAGTAACACTTGAAAATTATGGATGTTGCTTGAATAGAGACAGAAGCCTTCATGCTTGCTAAAAAGGGCCAGAAATGATGCTGCCTGGTCCTTAGCAGACAACAAAGTGGAAGACTGGTCAGTGCTGGGCTTCAAAGCAGATAGGTGTGGGTGGTATTTCAGTAAAAGAAGCAAACAGCCCATATGGTAACAGTCTGAAAGAGTTAAGGTGTAGCATTTTCTTGGAGACTGCAAAGTTCTACTTTACTGATTTACATATACAAATACATTTATGCTGTGTAAAAATATATATAAAATACATACATATTATTAACTATATAAAGATGGCATATGAGAATTTCCCTCTGCCCTTAACTAGCCTTTCCATATTTTTCAGTGCTACTATTTTGATAGCTACAATATTTTCTGCTGACAACTTTAATGAAAAACCTGAAACAGTCATTGCCAAAATCTAGGAGCTCATCTGTGGTGCCAGTGAAGTCAGGGACATCTTCATTATTTAATAAAACAAATGCAATTATACAAAAATCTTTATCAGTTATAGCATGAAATTAAAGTTTCCTTTGCCTTGAAGCATACAGGATATTTAATGGCTAAACCAAAGTGTTTCCTCCATATAGGACAGAAGAGGAAGCAAGAAAGACTCTTAATAAATTTGGTCAGACTTTTAACCATGTATCCAAAATGAATGCTGCTCCATTACATTCTTGTATCATCTTCTCAACAAGTTAGCAACAAGCAAAATCAAGCAACAAGTAATGAAACACAACACGCACCATTTTGACCAAGTCCTTCCCCTCCTATTTGGCGATGATAACTGGCTTTTGTTCAGTAAGATCTTATATACTTATGCTGGGAGAAAATCTCTAACAGAATCCCTAAAATATTTCACAAGTCTATTCCTAGCAACAGTACATGAAGAAACGCCACAAATGAACAGTCATGAAGAGACACCAATGAACACAAATGTCTTCCAGGTTAGTGCATATTAAATATAGAAAAAAAACCCCAAACCCAAAACAAGAGCGGTATTTGGAATGGCCAGCAGTGTGATTTATCGGGATGGAAATGTGGAAGAGGTAAGTGAAGGAAAGTACAGAGTCCATAGTCCGTGGCAAGAAAAATTAATTTTCTTAAACTTGGGAAAATCATCTTCCTTCTGCTCCACAGACGTTGCTGTGAACACACCAGTGAAACCTGGGGGCAAACGTAAATCCTTTCCCAGTATCAGCTTCTGTTTCTTCCCAAAATGGAGTTTGGTAATGTAGACAACCCAAACTTAATGCAGCAAGATAAACCATTGTAAAGGAAAAACTAATGTTTCAGTTTTAATAGCAGTAGTTCATCAAACTGCTCCTTTGGGCTAGAAGCCAATGGGGCCAGGTAAATGGCACTTCAGACTGCTGCATTCAGTTAAGTCTCCCTTCAGTGCAGTGTTACATAGCACAAGTATCTGATTACAAAAGAAGTCCAGTTCTTTATGGGTAGTAGTATCAAATTAGGAATTTGAAGCTGATTTATTTTTCTGAGATATTGTAAAGTCAAACTTAACAAGTGTTGAGGACAAGCACAGAAAACACTGGTCTCTGAAATACAAGAATCCCTTTGATGAAGCCAGACACACAAAATAACCAGATTATCAAACAATAGAATTATTGTCCTTCAATTTAATGACCCAAAAATCCCTATTAAAATCTCAGACAACAGAACGCTGAGGTTTGGGAACAGTTACTGTTCAATGTATATAATTCATAAATCCACAATGCCCTTAATATTCATTTAGAAAATTGGCTTTGAACAGAAGTCCTTTTAAGACATGAAAACAGTTATATGCACATACAAACACAGAGAGCATGCATATATACTCACAGAGTGGTGAAATGGAAATGTCGAGGATAACAGCATGACATACCAGAGATACAGAAGAATATTGCTGTTTCTACCAAAGAAAGAGTTTGCAGCTACTGATGAGATACATGCAAGCCTGCTGCATAATTTACCAATGCAAACCTGTAGAAGTGGTTGCATTACTGGTTTTTGTTTGTTGGTTTGTCTTGAGCAAGCACAGTTAAAGTTATCAGACTAGGAAACAGTCGCAAAAAAATATTTATTAATTCAGCAGAAATCTGTGGGTTTTCATCATACTGATACATTTTATGTGTGTTATAGTAACCATCACTTTTGAGGTCTCTGTAAACTCAGCTGAAGTTTTTGCTCATTTAATAGCTGGAGAATCCAAGAACAAACTTTTTAGATACTCAAGGAAAAATAACATGACAAGTTTCTGCTGCCTAGGTCTGGAGTGAATCTCCCAGCCACATTGCCTTTAGTGCCTTTCTTAAAGAATCTGAGACTCTGCGTTAGTCTGAGCGAGCGATTTAATTTTGCCAATTTCTATTTGTTAATGTTTACTTGCATTGCAGTAATGCTTACAAGCCAGTACGGTGTTAGTTTACAGTTTCCTCATCTTCACTCTTGTAAAAAGCACAAGTCAAGAAAGATGTCAGGAACATGGATAATCAACAGCAGAGCACAGCATAAGTGCAAACAACAAGGCAGGAAGGAGTAACTATAAAGATTCTTTCCCCAGAGAAAAAGGCTAGATAATTACACAATTGCTATAAAAAAATACACAATTCTCCACCAAAATAAACAGATACATAAAAAATAGCTAACCTGTCTCCTCCACTTATATTCTGTACTGCTGAAGGGCAAAACAATTTTCTTCATACCACATCATCTCAGTTGACAAGAAAGAAAGGTTTATCAAACTCAAACAAGAATGACCACAGAAGCAGCCTGCTACCAAAACACTCCACTAATGCAGCATCATGAGTCAGATCTGTTTCTTTTGGAGAGGACTTTTGAAGTTCTATGTTACAAAGCATAACCTCTAGCTTAGTGCTATAAATGAGCGAGGAAATCAGTTATTTACATGTTCTTGAGACCTGGCATAGACAAAAAACCAAAATTCAGAAACCTGACTGCTCACAGCCTTACACTGTGACGTGTGTAACACCCCTGCTCACACAAGAAGTTGTCAGGGACAGGAATCAGCTAACAGGTTGCCAACAAAAAGGCTTCTTCCATACCAAAATCCACCCCTTGTATTTTTATAATGTGACATCCCGATTGGCAGACAATTACAAAAAGGAGCCAGAGCAACTGGTAAATGCTTCCCAGACATTAAGAAAAAAACCAAGTTAGTTGCAGATATTATTCACCTGTTAATACCAACTATGTTCATATTTATTTTAAGGGTCATGTTCTTGATTTTTAGTGTTAATTAACATCGAGAACTGGATCCAAACAGCATATGAATAACTCAACAGAAAAATTAGCAAACAGTTCTGGGCTAGTTTATAGCTTATCAAGGGATGATATGATCCCCTGCTACAACAGCACTGACTTGGTGGCCCAAGAGACCCCTTTGATCTTGTGTTCCTATTTTAAATAGTATTAAAAGGATGTATTCTGTCATTTAATATTCATCAATAGCACAGAGAATGGATATCAGCACAGCAACGTACTAAAACACACCGAGTTTAAGTAAGCGAAGCAGTCCATAACAAAGATCTCAGAACATACATGGATTATTTCAGTCTTTAACCCTGGATACATCAAAATTGCTGAACACTGTTCATAGTGGGTTTTCTTCTCTATTTTGTTTCAGTTTAAATGAAGAACTCCTGTCCTGTCCCCAGCTGGTAACATGCTAGCAGATCTGAACAAGTCATTGCAGATTGCCAAACAGAGAACCAAAACAATATTTTACCCAGTATATTTGGGGACTATTAGGACACCTATATGGAGTACATCCATTACAGCTGGATGTAGTCTCACAACAGCAATCCCTCTTAATGCTTTCCCCCCCTCCCCCCAACAAAAAAGTAGAAAAATTAGGAAGTGCCTTCTATGGATTCTTATAGAATAACTACTAATTTTTCTAGGGACTGGCATTATTCCATTGTAGACACTGTGTGACATGACCAGCTATGCACTCTAGCTACCAATTCAATACAGTCCAGTTCACAGCTACTTTCCTATCCTATAACATAGGGAGACAATGATCTTATTCACAATTCATTCCAGAAGAGCAAAATAGACATGTAATTTATCTAAACCATAAATGGATGGTAGCTTGACATAGATGTGGCAAGACTCCCACTAATTTAATCTTGAACTACTAAACCTTTTACTATCTACATGCCAGCAGCCAGCTAACGCAACATCATCACCTTTTAGGGAAGTATACAGCTCTACAAGAAAACATACACAAAATGTGAATAATCCTGGAGTATTTCATTTGGATACTGTATGGTCTTAAAACATGCAATACATATTTGAATACACCATCTTCCTTGTTCAAAGCTCCGGCAAAGTTCCCTGGAGTAGGATGTGAATTCTGCCCCAGGCAGACTGACATGACTCTCTTTGGTCGTTGACATGTCTAAAGCTATTAAGGAAAAATGTTGCTGACATTTTAAAATTAAAAGAAAGATAACATCAATTTCACAATTTTTTTCTCATATAGGTTGTAAACAAAAAGATTTTAAGCTTAATCACTCTTAAGTGGAACTACAGCAAGTGAAAGGCTATTACGACTCACAGTTTAGTTCCTGCAGGTTAACAGAGGAGTCAATCTTAATTTTTAAACCCTGGCTTTAAACTACTACTACTGTCATACTACACACAAATGTCTTGGAAGATTAATTACACAATGCCACTTAAAACCTGCATTTTGTTAAGCATTACTTGTTCCTAATTATTCTTAGTCACAGTCAGCCTTGAAAACGCCTTCACACTCATCGGAAGAGATGCAAAAATTAAGACTGCCTTTTAATTTAAACAGTGCCACCTGTATCAGATCACAGAATCACAGAATGCTTTGGGTTGGAAGGGACCTTGAGAGATCCATCTATAGCCCCTTGGCTTTCCTTTCAAAGTGAACTTTTCCCAGTTGCAGGCAAGTAATCTGCTGGCTGTTTGCAACTCTGTAGCACTGCAACACCAGGTCTTTAGGAACTCCTTCTCATTTCTGCCTTAACTTCACCGTGCACTGGTTAGAAAACCCTACCTTCTCCCCCTTGCACTGACTCCCGTCAGGTCCAGCCACAGGTCCCCTCCCTCCCCTGGCTGTGAACGCACCTGCGAAACGCCTAACCCCAAACCTTAATACCTTGCCTTACCTTCGGTAAGAGCCTGTCAGCAAAAGCAAAACATATCAGGGAAGGCGCCCAGAGGCCACGGCAGTGGCCCGCCAGGGCCAGGCGGCGGGCGGACGGACGGACGGACGGACGGGCACCGACCCGACCGCCCCTCGCCCCCCGACGGCAGCGGAGCCCCGCGCTGCCTCCTCTCCGCCGTCCGCTGCAGGGAGGAGCGGCGGGACTGGGAAGGTTTTATGGAGCCCGCCCGGCCCTCCCCTCTCCCTTTGTCCCTGCTTGTGCTGGCACCGCACCTGGAGGGCTGGGAACGGTGCCTGTGGTGGACGGGGCTCCCCGACGTGAGCGACCACGGCCCCGAGCCGAGAGGCCGGGCCGGGCGAGGGCCGGGGCACCGGCGTTCACAGCCGGCGGCGAGCTGGGCCGAGGGTTTCGCTACTTGCCTGCAAGCACGGGGAAACTCCCCAGAGCGGTGCTAAGGACGGGATTACAGTGCTGCGAGAAAGGCGGCGGCCGCCCGGGACCCTGCAGGGCAGCCGCCGGCAGAGCCGGAGCCCGGACGGGGCAGAGCCCTGCCTGCCCTGCCCTCTGAGCTCCCGACGTGAAACTCCCTCGTTTCCCCATTCCTTCAGCCTTACCTACCTGCACGGCTCTGCCTGACATTACTCATCCCTTACTACAGGGTGGGGGGTAAGGCGGGGGGGGGGGAGGGGGGAAGCCCTGCCTATCTGGCGCGGGTTTCTTGCCCCACGAAGGAGCCCGCGGGGGGTAAGCCGCAGTCCCTCGCCCCAGAGTCCGGAGAAGAGACTTACATGGTGACATTACGGGGCGGCTCTCCTCCGGGTCTCAGCAACCATCCTCCGCCGCTGCCGCTCGCCCTGCCTCTGGCCCGTTCCCTCGCGGGCTCCTCGCAAAGGTCATCGCTGCTCGCCCACCTCTCTTCCACGCCCGCCCCTGCACACGCCGCCCGCGGTGGCCGGGACCGCGCCGATCCGCTCCTCCTCCTCCTGCTCCTGCTCCTGCTCCTGCTCCGCCGCGGCGATCCCCCCCGCCCCGCGCCGGGACCTGCCTCTCCCGCCACAAGTTGGGGAAACTTCGGTGCCGAGCGAAGCCGCCCCGCCCGCCCTCGCCGCGCCGGGGGCTCAGGTGGCGGCTCCGGCGCGGCCCCGCGGGCTGGCCCGGCCCCAGCCGCCGGGGGGGGGGCAGGACGGGACCCGCCGAGCCGCCGCCGCCGCCGCCGGGGAGAGGGCTGGCTGCCGGGGCGCCGCCGCCTGCGACCCCCGGGAGGGCGCTGCCCGGGCGGCACCGCACCGCCGCCTCTTCCTCGGTCGCTGCCACACAGCGCCACTGATCGGGGGCTCGCCCAGGGGTGCGCAGTCATAGACTCGTAGAATCATAGAATCATAGAATGCTTTGGGTTGGAGGGGACCTTTAGAGGGCACCTAGCCCAACCCCCCTGCAGTGAGCAGGGACAGCTTTAACCAGATCAGGTTGCTCAGAGCCCCGTCCAACCTGACCTTGAATGTTGCCAGGGATGGGGCCTCTGCCACCTCTCTGGGCAACCTGTGCCAGTGCCTCACCACCCTCATTGTAAAAAATTTCTTCCTCATATCCAGTCTAAATCTACCCTCCTTTAGTTTAAATCCATTACTCCTTGTCCTGTCACAACAGGCCTTGCTAAAAAGATCACCCCCATCCTTCCTATAGGCCCCCTTTAAGTACTGGAAGGTCGCAATAAGGTCTCCTCGCAGCCTTCTCTTCTCCAGGCTGAACAACCCCAACTCTCTCAGCCTGGCCTCGTAGGAGAGGTGCTCAAGCACATTTATGTACCCGCAGGAGAGGGTAGCCACAGGCCCAAAGCCATCCCCAAAGGACACAGGTCACCTCTGAGGAGGTCCCACCCCCGGCACACCACCCTCGGTAGCTGTACCTCCTGGGCACACAGCACCACGCAGCACCACGCAGCATCCCAGGGGCAGCAGGTCCCAGGGGGCAAACGCACCCCGCACATCCACCACACTGTACACAGCAGAAGTAAGCACACACAGGCCTGCCTACACACCCTGGGAAACAAACGACCGCGCTGTGTCCCAGGGTTGCTGACACAGACCCCAAGCCACTTACATTGTGCCATTTTTCTCTGATGCGTGCAACGCACTACACTTGGCAGAGAAGATAGGTAGGTGAAGGTGACGCACCTCTGACCCATTTTCTGAAGCATATGAGGCTGTATGCTACTCGTACATACAGTGTTGGCCCACACCTCACCCCTGGGTAGCGTTTTTGGAGGATGGTATTTTGCACCATTTGCTGAAAATCCTGAGTTGTTTTGCTCAGTTAAAATCTGTAGAATGTGGTACTGTACTACAGCTGGGCAGGAAAACATTGAAATGATAGAAAGTGAAACACAAGGTCACAAAAGAAGTCCAAAATTTTCACAGTACTCCTTGGATCTGAGCTGGCACGATTAGGAAAGATGGGAGAAGAGAAGACTTGGTGTAGTGAATCAGTCAAGGAAGTTGTCAGCACGCAATGGCAGTTAAAAGCAAACAGAGTTCCTATTTAAAAAAGTAAAGAAAACATCACTAAATTTTTCATGAACTGTAACCTGAATATTAATATTCACTCATTCTGGTCAATTTTTATTATCTGTCTTTAAAACCGATAAGCTGTAGGCTTGCTTTCATTGTAACCTCCTGGCACTGAACACGGGCGCAGGAGCCGCTGAGGCTGGGTTAGCCAAATCTACATGGCCAACTGCGACTCAAAGGCAGTACGAACAACTCTGTACACGGTCGGCCTTTTCTCCGCGTTAAGAGCTCTGTATTCTGAGTAAGTGTTGTGCTGCTTTCCACCCTGCTTCTGGATCTGGTGTCACACGGGGGATCCCCCCCTGGGGACTGTGGGAGGCACAGGGAGGGGTACGTGCCAGCTTTCCTCCAAGACTTGTAGTCAACTGCCCTATTGCTTTCTCTAGCAATCTGCTCTATTTCTGGGTAAAGTCTGGGTAGATCAGCTTTATATTGCATTTCCAATGAGTCCAATGTGTAAATGCACATAAGACTTATTCTATTATGTACAGTCAGTTTGTGCTTGGGCAATAAACCTACATGTTCTCGCCGCCTGGGTTTATTGTACACATGCCGACTGCATTTACCTCGCGTGCACAGCAAAGTTTGTGCATCTAGAATGCATTGGACCTGCTGTACATGTGCAGATCAATTGAAGATAAAGCTCAATATCTCCTGGGCATATTGGACCCACTGTTATGTGATGCACACGGTAAGTCAAGAGCATCTGGAAGAAGTCAATCTGCTCTTCATGCAGAGATTAGTGATATGTGTGTAGCGCATATCTGCTGGCTATGTTGGAAACTTACATCTTGCTTCCCTACTTGGAAGGCATTAGAGGTGACTGCAATTCCAGAACCTGTGAGTCAAGCAAAAAAAAAAAAAAAAAAAGGAAAAAAGGAAAAAAAGAAATCATGGTTTTTTTTCTCCTGTCATGCTTTTGTTGAGCTGTTTCTTGGTTAATTCTTCTGTTCTGAATTTGCTGTCATATACTTTCTCAATCATCTCAATCAATGCTTTCCCCTTCAAAGCAGGAGCACTGCCACTTCCAGATCCCCAAACCGAACACTGCCTGGTGAGAAATGCCTGTGCTGTCCAGTGGGGATAATGTGCAGTGCAGATTTCTGGATGATGAAGTAGCATATTGCTGGAGACTGTCTCAGAGCTGCAGAGCAGTGAATAGCAGCCTAAATGCTCACGAGAAAATGCCCAACTTTTTCTGGCAGCAGCTCACTGTGTCACATCTGCCTTTAATCAATAGTGAAACAACTCGGTATGGGGTGGGTAGTCAAAGGGCTACTTTTCTGAAGAAGACATTTTTAGGATCGATTTTTTGGCCTAACATCATTGTTGAAACAACTTCTTTGTAAGGGCGATGATCTCTTTAACAGACATAGATATTTCTTACTAACTTCCATAATGTAGTTAATCGTCATGACATGTTAACCCATGGGATGATACTGAAAGGTTCAAGCCATTGGGAATTCACCACTTGTAATGAAAAAAAGGAATATTTGCTTTCAAAACCAATATGAACATGAATGATGTTAACGACCCTTTTGTAATTTTGAGAGAATTAATCTACTACTACTGTCACAGCTGTGGAAGCCTGTTACCTGATACATGTCATGCTGCTGCTTAAGAGTGAGAGTTTCTGTGTGTAGATTACAGTGATTTTAAGGTCTCCATCTCAGAGTGAGAGACTGCAGGCTACCTTACAACACCCATCTCAGGTTAACATTGCAGGCTGTGTTTTGCACAGTGTAAGTAAGAGGAAAAAAACTACCAAAGTATGGGAAACAGTGCTGTAATCAACCAGTGAAAGGTTCTTTATATGGACATCTAATGAGTGATACCAACAGAAAGGTGAGCGGATCTTTTTATTCTTTTCTTACTGTGTCTATAGTGGCAATGTTGCTTTACACTTATTTTTATTCTACTAAAAGCAATGGTGTCTGAATATTGTTAGGTACATGGATAGCATATTCTATGAATATTCCAGAGTGTTTCATGAATGTTCTGAGATGATTAGTGAACTATTTTGTATGAATTTTATAGGCCCCAATTTTTATGGCTTTGTTCATATATTTTTTAAACTTACGGTTAGGATGGTTTCCTTATGTTTTGTGCAACATTGCACGGACCCCTGAAAATATAAGAATGTTAAAGAATGTTTAATGAAGTAATAATATGAAATACAATATTTTATGACTGGATACTTCATTTTAATGTTTGAGAAACATAATTTTTCTCAGAACTTTCATTTTGAAACTTTCCCCCTTGTTATATCAATTATACTAGGAAAACCTGTGTTTATTTTCCAAAGAAGTGCAAATACTGAAGCTTTATTGGCTATAGCAGTGCAAAAGAGAAAACACTTAACACACAACAATAAAAAGGAAGCTTAAAATAAATAGTGCAATGCTATAAACGTAGGAAGAATATTCCAGATCATATGTGATCTCAAAAAGTCCAAGGGCAAAAAAAAAAAAAAAATTGGCTTTGCACTCTACAACCATTCCTGGCTTTCTGCCTGGTCATTCTGAAAAACATGATAGATAACCCCAAGCTGAGTGTGAAAGTTCAAAGGTTAGCTCCCAGAAGCTGGTTTTGAGGATCAAAGTCTGGGCGTTGATCTAAAAGCTAAAGTAGCATAGTTGATACGAACTGCTGCTCCCGATACTTGTAACCCAAGAATTACTTCAGACTGTTGAGATATAGAAGACAAGGACTCTGTTTCACTACGCTTTTACATAAAGTAATCTTTAATTTCCTGCAGATCTTCCTTTTTGAGGGTCTTCTATGTCTCTGAAAACTACTTAATCAACTCCCAGACTTCCCAGCCCCAGTCAGCCTTGTTTGCCCCTAGCTGGGTCACAGCAGAAGCCGAGTTTCACAGTCCAGAGGACAATCTGCCCGAACTTCCCGGCTTTTCTACTGAGTCTGCCAGAAGGTCTCTGAACAGCTCCTCTTTCCTTATTTTGCCTTATTTGAGAGATTAAGAGACTTACCTTTCTGTTTCAGGTGTAGACGAGGTGAGAACAGGATCAGGCAGGTCTTTTTCTTCGTTCAGTTCTTTTTTCCAGAGAGATGTTTTCCCTTCAGATTTGAGATGCTGTCCAGACAGGGTTGGTTCCCATTACTAAAAGACTGAATAGGTGGCAAGTCAGTTTTCTAAAATGGTCCTTAATGCAACGGTTTCATGTACTTGCTGGGCAGGGATGGCTGAATGCTGGGTGAATGAATGTTTCTGAGAGGCTGCTGATCCAGTAAATAGTGGGAAATGGCACGCAATTTCTATGCCTGACCAAGTATCAAGCAAGCACAGGCTTCCAGGGACTTGGGGTGCAAGGGATTTGGAAGGACTGTATTGACTGAAGTTAGTAATTGGTGATACTGCCCATAAATAATTGCACTGACATATATGTTCTTGAATTTATTTTTTTGTCTCCTGAAAACAAGCATAAAGTGAATTGTAACTCTAATATATTTTTTAAAATGCATGTGCAGAAGTTCAGGGGCTAACATGTTTGCCTTATTGGTAGTGTCACTGTGTGCTTTCATGTGCATACAATTTAGGTTACTAAATATTTCCAGTCAGGGAGGTTACCAGTGGCTAAAATGCTGTGCTTTGTGCCAGATGAAATGTCTTTGATGAAGTGCTGAGAGCATGGCATATACAGTCCCTGCACACATTGCACTCCATAAAATTCTGTAAAGTCTGTGACCTCAAGCAAAGCAAGAGGCAGATTGGGCAGCAAATTAATCTGGACAGTTTGCACAAAACATTTCGAGTTTTTAATCACTGTCTGGTTTTTTGAGCCCATTTCAACTCCTTAACCTTGATCAAGCACTCCAGGGAGCCTAAACCTTAGCCTGCTGGAGCATGCTGCCACTAGTGTTCTTGCACACATTTCTGATCTGTGGAGTTGGGAGGATGCTGGAGGTCCCTGCTCGTCCACTTGTAAAGGCTTCCTGAACTTTCATTTCTCTGAAGGGGAAGAGGAACCTCGGAACATTTTCCCAGCTTCAGATGAATGAAGGAGTGCTCACATTACATGGTGAGGCACTCTGTTGTTATAAAGAACCCGTAGGATGATGTTGATATCAGTAATAAACAATTAGCAGCAGCCTGATCTGAGCTGGTGTCTGGTGTTTGAACAGGAAGATAAACCTGGTAAGCAAGAGCTTGTAGAATCAGAGGATATGCAGGGAGAGCTGGTCATTCTTGATGTGATAAGAAGCATGGGGGAAGAAGCACAGTAAACAGAAGGTCACAGGTAGTGAAAATGGGGGCTTCATCAAAGAGATCATTCATTTCTGCAAAGTATACTTTGAACTTATTAGATACCAACCAACAGGGTAGAACACATTAAGCTATCCAATTCTTTTGTCTAGGAACATGTCTCTGTGGCTGCAAGTCATTTCAATGCTACGTTCAACACCAGCTAAACTCCCCCATCTTCTCAACAGACTAACTCTGAAATTAGAGCTATTTAAAGAAGGTAACACTGATAGCTAGGGTTTCCCCCAGAATATTAATACTGGGAGGAAATGCACAGATATTTTTTGTACAAAACTGAGATAACCTTTTGACACCAGGATCTGAGTACTACCCGCTCAGGAATGAATAAATACTTGGCTGGAATGCGAATAAATACTTATCCCTGAAAGCTTCTAAAATGTCACCAAATTTGAATTTTGCTCTGCATATGTCACTTTGCAAATAACCAAATTCTAAGAAGCAAAAGGTTTCAGCTGAGTAGGCTATAGGTTCTGGTACCCGTTAACCTGATTCATATCTAAATCTGGATTATTGATTTTTTTCAGTCATGGATTAACCAGTTTGGTGGAGTGAAAAAAACAGTTGTTCTTCACCTATTTTTAGAACCCAACTTTTCCTATAATACAACTTCTGGGCAGGATTTCTCACTTCCGGTTTCTGTCCAGATGTTAAAGATTTGGAACAACTGGAAGAAAAGCTGACCTCATGGTATTTCCATCAGGTTCCACCAGTGGAACAACTGGAAACCTCATGAGGGAAGCCCTTCTCTGTCTAAGTGTTCAGACTAGTTTTGCAGACTCAAGAGTGTAGGAAAATCTGGATAAGTTTTGAGTAAGCATCAAAATATTTGGATGCTTATCAGAACTGAAACTGAAGTGAACATTATGAAGTTCATTCATCATTCTTTGTAAAAACCACACAAGTGGTAACAAAATCACAGGATTGCATAGAAACGGAAATAATTGCACATTAATGATAATCAATTAGCTTTTTCCCATGTCATAAAAAATAATGTATTTCTTATGCAGAATGGAAATTAGATACTAAATACAAGTGCAACATTAAATCAAAACAAAGTTTTCAAAGAGCAGAGTTGCAGTTGTAGGGTGAAAGCAGTAAATGTACAGATGTATAAACCCTTTTTGACTTTTGAGAGAATGAAATAAAAAAGTGAGGTAGTGTCGTGTTTGAGATTAATGAGCTATCAACTGCTCTTCTAAAACTTTCCACTGTATGCAGGGTGAAACCACAGGAATTACACAGCAGTGTTTTAAGCTAGTACTGTAAAGTATTGTTTTGAAGGTATGAGAAAAAGTTCTTGCAATTTCACTTTTCAAGAAATTATACAAAAAGGAACAATATTGGTTCAAAACTACGTGAAAATTTGACCTGCCTTTATAACTTAAATTCCATTTCCTGTGCATATGCATTATTATAAGCATATACTATCTATTCCACAAGACAAACAAGAAACTTGACAGTTTCTTGAACCTGAAGCACATAAAGGAGTGATATAGGTAACATTTAGTCCGGCAAGCTTCAGCTCCCAAACCAAATTATTAGGAATGCTTTGAAAGCTGAACTAAATAGGACAGACTCTGGAGTGAATTCAGAGTAATGATTAAACTCATGCTTCAGACTACCAGGCCCCAGCCAGTACAAGAACAGTTAATTAAAATAAAAAAGTGCTTTCCATTAAAAGTGTGATCTGAGAAAAGAATCCAAAAAATGAACTTTTCAAAAGTACATTTTAAATTACCCTCACCATAATATCTGAATGCTTGATAACACAGCACCCTTGAGTGAATACATGGACTTACCCTTATTTTCCAAATAGGGAACTGACAGACACAGAGATTAAGGGCTACTTCAAAGTGCCCACATACTAAGTGTCCAGCCTGGAATTCTTAGGATATTATTTTTCCTTGTGATATATGTGCTATATATAAAACTTCTATATTTCTAAGGTGTATTCCTGTTGAGCTCAGGCTTCCTTATAGTAAAAACTAATAGGGAAGAGGAAATACAGCAGCTAGTAATGACTTTTTTCAATTTAAAAAACTCTATGGCAGGGGCAGGAACCAGTTCTTCATAGCTTCCTTAAACTACTTTTTGCCTTCAGCTCCTTTCTCATGTGTTGTTCCTCCTTTCTCACTGGTTGCAGGTATTGTGCACAGTGAAGAAGCAGCTCAAATTCTACAAATAATCCTGATTCTTTCAGGAATATGTACAGACTCCCAGAAGTGAATAAAGCTGGGACCTTGAGAAGGGTGTGGTGAGAAATGAAAGGTTATATCACAACATATACTTTGTTATGTGACTACTTTCTAATCACATCCAGCTCACTGATCTCCTCTTGAAACTGGATCATCTAACTCCAGAACCTCCAATTAAGCCACCATATTTTACTCCAACTTGACCTGACACTGATACAACATCCTTGTTAGGACCTGCAGCTAACAAAGAGCGAGCTGTGAGGGAAAAGAGCTTACCTGAAACAGGTTATAATTTACTACTCAAGGAAATACTGCTAGATGAGCCAAAATGAGTTCAGAATCACTAGATTAATATGTATTTGCCCCACCCAAACCTGGAGTTTTCCATAAGATGATTTAAGAATCCACACCTCTGCAGACCTCCTGGCTACTACTTCTTTGTATCTTCTCTTTCCCTTTCACAGGCAGAATATAATTTAAAAAAAAAAAAAACCAAAAACAAACACCAAACAAAAAAACCCCCAGCAAAAACCCCTGAAAAGCAAAGGCACAGCCCCATTAAGAAAATGGTACTGGAACAGAGTATCTTTTTGTGATTGCAGGGGATGATGAGAGGTATCAGTGGTGACTTTCCTCAGACCAGCTGCAGAACAGGGGAAGGAGGTCAGCAGTGGAGAAACAGACACCAAAGCTTTATAGACAGCTTTAATTCAGAATTGTAATAGAAGACCTAGTCCACCATCTGAACATGCTTAATTCATTGTGAAAGCTCAACTAGATGCATGTGTTTTCAATTTATTTTATTTTATTTCTTTTTAAACTCTGCTGTGACTCTCATCATAGAAGCAAGACTGCACCTACTTGTACTGCAACGTGAATGTGCAGTCCCATGAATTTCCTGTTTAGTGAGGTGTAATTAAGACTGTGTTTGTACAATGTGCTTATAACTTGTCGTAGCCCAAGTCACACTTAGTTTTTTTTAAATCTTTTAGATCCTTTGTGAAAGTTTATGCATTTTCTTCCATTTTTTAGAATAAGACATAGTAAAACATCCTAAAACATAGCCTCAGGAATTGAATTCACTTAATTTTTTAGTCTTACTTCCATGGGGCATGTGTTGGATGGTTATAGCTATGCTTTTCTCCTTAATTTAAGAGAGAGTGCATAAGAAAAACAGTTGAGGCTGTATTTCTTCATGATGGATAAATAAGACATGGAAAATTTTGTGGGGAAGGGGAAAGAAACAAGGAATGTCTACTTCCCTAACTTGAAATCAGGGCTTGACAAGTCACAGAAAACTATGCAAGGAGAAAAGAAAATATTTTCCATTTAACCCTGTGTGAAACTTTGGTGTTTCATTCTTACTATTATAAAATTTTTCCTACCTTCCTTTCCCATTTCTTTCCTTCCTGCCCTGCTTCTGCTCCCTTCCCTGTCCCTTTCTCCCCTCACTTTCCTTCCTTAAAAATGTTTGATGGTAAAATTATTTTAATTAAAGATTCTAAATTCAATGTTATTCAACTTAACTCAATATTAAGATGTACTTCAATGAAGAATTATAACATACATTTTTAAGTATTAAAAATCTATATTTTGCATATATTTTGAAAAATAGTGAGATTAATATATGATTGTGGAAAAAACCCCAAACTCCAAGCTTGTATTACCTAGGTATATTCAGTCATTTCCCTGAACTGTATTAAAATTTGCAAAACATCATAAAAAGAACAAACTGTATTACAGAACAAAGTCCATTAAACCTCTTCGTTAAAAAAAAAAAAAAAAATTAAAAAGGAAGAAAAAACTCTAGCTCTAACTTTTTCATAATTTTTAGGCAGTATTTTCCATTTCTGTTTGGGAAATATGGACGAGTCCTACCTTCAGTAGAGGCGTCGCCTGTACTTTTGCTAGGACCCAGAGACTATTTATTTTACTTCCCTAAGCATTACATTATATGTGGATACATAAAATAATCCTGCGGACTGTACCCCTGCCTGCTGGGAGGAGTTTAAGTGCAGATATAGCCAGCAGCATAATCCACACCATACCCCAGCCCTCTCCCCAGGGCTGTGGTTAAAAAGGCACGGGTCAGCGTTTCCCAGTGAAATAGCTGCAGCAAAAGCCCACAGCTTACCCACAGCAAATTCCAGCCAGTGAGAAGAAATCACCCATTACTTACTGAAGCAAGGAGCAAGCTTTGCCTGCAGCCAGGACACAGGAGGAAAGGACAGATCCCACAGCACAGGAATTGTAGCTACTCCTGTGTTTCTATGGCTCACTTCACATTTCAGCCTTAAGGTCTAGCTAATCATGAGAGCTGCTACTACTTACATGCTCTAAGTGTTACATTATAGCACATACTAGGGCTACTGTGCTTCTAAGGTAAAAGAAATAAGCAAAATCTGCTCTTATGATTAATAATATTAATTACTGACTACTTATATACACTCAATCTCTGAAATCTCTTACAATAAAAGAGTGACAGAGAGAAACCATTGCAAATAATGTAAATACAGATACAAGTATAAATATTCAAGATTCCCAAAGTTTAAAGATGGTTGAATATCATTCCTATTTAACTTTCTCATTTTGTTATTTTAAATATTTTCATTAGAAATGGGCAATGAGAATGTAGAGGGTTAAAGAACAAATTCCAAATAAATCCGTTGTGAAAAAACATCTGAACGTAGATTAATGATCTTTTTTGTAATCCACAAAGACTAATTAAAAAAATACAGTAATTCTTTTGAAGTTCACCATTTTCATTATCATGTTGAAATGTCTTCCTGCAGCTGACCTTTGTCTAATCTATCCTGAACATACTTATTTATTTTTTTTCAAATAGAAAAGGAAATTCAGACAGTCAAATGTTAGTGCTGCTTATTAATGTCACAACATTAATATTGTCAGTAATTTACCAAACTAGAGGTATTTGGCGGACTAGTTAGAGTTAATGACTCAGCAGCTCAAATATGTCCCTAAAGCAATGATCTAATATACAGGTTCTTTTATGTCCTAAGTTATTGGAGTCTGGTTCTTAATGACTTGGTTTTACCATCATCACATCATAACTCTTAACATCTGCCTTGGGATCTTTATTTAAAGTCTCAGTGGAGAAGTGAATGGAAACGTGGTGAGGGCCGACCTCTCTCTTATGGTAGGTATATACCACTTGAGTTATGGACAAGACAGGTTAGCTGAATGACCTGGGAAGGCAGCAACATCTAGCCCAAACTCCTCCTATGAAAAGGGAGTCTGCAGCACTAGAGGCCCACTTTCAAATAACCACCTTAGGGAATTTAAAGTAGTATGCTAGAAATATTAACGTATTAGTAGAGATATTTTGTGTATCATTAAATGATCCTACTATAAAAAGCTGCATTTAGATATTCAGAGTGGGTGTTCCTATGGGAATTGCCCTTTCTCTCTTCTTGTGAAACATGCTTCCTCCCCGTCTTGTCTCTGCCCTTATTGCCTCATGCGTCTTTGGAGGACGATGAAAAAGAAAACAGTAGTGTCCACAGACCACAACAACAGCTCCCTTGTCATCTTTCTGCCCCCCAGGCACACAGAGCACACCACACACCCCCCAACCTTCTCCATGATCAATAATAGGCGACTGGATCATCCTGCACTGGAATTTCACACATCATCTTAGCAAATAAGGTGCATGTAAACAAAGGAGTGCAAACCCCTAACCACTATGGAGGAAGAAGGGTGAATGTATGAGGTGGCAGAAGACAGACATCTGTGGGGTGATTAAGAAACAGGAAATCGCAGCAGCTGGGAAGTTCAGAAGGAAGACCCTGGGAAAATGGTAGAAGTGTTGAAGAAAGATTGGTGGAAGAAGGCTAGATGGATAAACCAAAGAGGTCCTGAAGATGTAGAGACAGGACCAGCTAGTGGAGAGAATAGAGATGGAAATACTGCTACAGAGTGGAAAAAATGGCAAGTCATGGTAGTGAGAAGAGGAAAGAATGGAAGAAGGTAGAAGGAGATACAGAAGGAAAAAAACAAATTAAATTGGAAAACTTTAAAAATATGAAATAAGCATTCAGTTTATTAAAATCAAAATTATTAGATCGAAAGAAAATGGGTATGGAAAAGGTGATGCAAAAACTTGGACCTGGAGTTCATACACTGCAAACAAGTATTTTTGTAAACATTTTAATAATTTAACTGGAAATTCACTTTTCAGAGCACAGTTTTTAGGTATCACACATATTATGTGGGAATGTGTGTGTAGAGATAATGTCCACTATACTAAATATTATAAAGATGAACAATCTAAATCAGTAAAAGCTATGAATTTACAATCACTACACTCTTCCTCCATTTCCCATCCCTTTTTTTATGAACTTGAATGCAGACATCCATTAAGCTAATGAGGAAAATGGAGCTGAATTTGCTCTAGTCTGCCTGGAATGGCTCCCAATGCTGCTTGCTTTGATAGTCAGTAAGATTTAAATCTGACTTTTTGTAGAGTTTCCATAAAGAACCAGCTCAGATTCAGAAAGGTCTGAACACCCCAAATTCCTACTGAAGTCAGTAAGAACAGTGTCTATTAAAGGGACAAAATTTAGAGAGCAGCTTATCTTGTGTCTGAACTTCCTCTACCATTAAAAACAATCTCCAGACAAAACCTAAGTTTTTTTCCTGAGTTATAATAACTAAATTACCTTGTATTATTGACATAAACATTTCAAAAGACAATGTGAAGAATCATTATGATATCTCCACTGACAGTTATTAATGGCACAGTCTTTAGAAGCTGCACAGTTGTTCTTAATTTCTTTATTCCCAGTAGAGAAGAAAAAAGTAATTTATCTGTTGTTTTTCTGGCAGCTGTTACTACTTAAGCTTCTTAAAGCACAACTAAAAGAGTATAATAGTAACTTAAGACATCATCAACTTAGCCATAGTGCTGGATCTCAGGACAGGTTACTGATTTCAACCAGTACTTACACTGTAATCAGCAGTGGAAGTAATTTGAAACAGCTCTGCCTACACAAGCAGAGCTGATTCCTCCTGAGGTCAAGGGAAATGTTCCCACTGACTTCAACAGGCTTTGGATTAAGTTGTGAGTAAGGAGCTGTGCAGGGTAAATACTGGTGACAGAATCTGGGGCTCTGCCATATAAACAGAAAGAGAAACAGGGAATTTCAGAATGCTTTGTTCCTGGAAGAAATTAGACTTTCTATCCATTGTTTTTTGGCTCTAATTATTCCCCATCCAAAAAAAGGTCAGGAGGGAAGAAACAGGAGAAAAGACTGAATTTTTCTTTTGCTCTCAAATCTTCCACAGAATGTGAGTACGTTCATGAGAAACCAATCTGGTTTAAATAGTCTTTACTCTACTAACAGTGATAACAACCAAAATATAGGAAGGTATGATCTAGGAAAAAAGTCATTGGTGTTAGAACCCATGGACAATTCTTCTAAACATGGTTTCAGGTTAAATGTCAGAATGTACATTGGAGAATTTCATTCCCAGTCGGCACCTATTTCATGCTTGTTTGGAGATAATCTGACAATTAGTACTGGGATATCCTCTTCAATATAATATATAATATTACCCACCCCCTTTTATCAAATTTGGGAATATTAAGAGCCAAGGAACATCCCTTTTATTGAATGTTCTTAAGACTACAGTAAGACATCCCTCTAGAAGGTGATTTTATGTGAGGACATAGCAATAATTCCAATTTGTATTGAGTAATATTTCTCTTAATTTTCCATTGGTTTTCATACTTGTAAATTAGTTAAGTGTCAATGCCTTCTGAATTACACTAGATTTAAAAACTATTACAAAGGGGGGGACAACATCTTGAAAATAAATAATTTATATACAAGACGAGAATTAAATACATTGATTTATTTTCATGACATAGGCTGAACATGTATTAAAATAATCATATTAGGCACTGCAAGTGCTTAAACATTGTATTCTTTAGATCATCAATGGATTAACCACTATTTTTGCCTTCAGGCACTTTCTGCTCAAGGAGACACCAGACAAAAGCAGCAAATGTGAGCACTGTATTAAATTTATTGTGGCACACTGATGTTTTTAAGATATAAAAACCAGATTATTTTTACCAGAAAACCAGGTTTGAACAAAGACTTGTGTAGCGAAGCAAGCTCATAAAGACTGCGAGCTTCCAGTACAGAGGAAAGCATTTGTCCTTTCCTGAGCCAGAAAGCGCATTCATCTTTCCCATTGTCAGAAGTGCAAATGCGTGCAATTTACACATTATTGTCCAAGCTTCTGAAAAAATGTGGCCCTTGAGGCTTTCTTCTTTAGAAAATACAAAGTTAAGCTTCCCACTAACATTTTTTTGATGAGAATCATGCAAAAGCAGTTGGGAAGCACAGCTAAAAAATTCCTTGACTGTAACCCATTCATGCCACTGCCAAGCCCAAACTTAGCAGGAATATAATACAGTGATACACTAGGGTTGCCTTACCATGGCAGGCCTAAAAAAGTAATCTTGACAATTAGCTTGTTAAAGCATGGGGACTAATTCAGTGCAATTTTAGTTAATGATGCAGAAGTTGTTGCAGGCAAGTTGGATGAAATATTTTATATTCTACTTTTGTTAGTTGATGGAACAGGTGTATGAATGAGCCTTGATGAGCTGCAGGTCCTCTGACCTGGGTCTCTTTTAGCACGGAATAGGTTTTTACTTTAAATGCATAATAGATCCAAATGCCTGAAGTTTTGGTTTTATTTTCCCTTGAGGTAATAGTTCCTTGGCAACTCACCATGCCTTTTCTACTTGCTTTGCATAAGAAACAGCAGGACAGTGTGAGTACAAAAGACTTCCTCAGAGAAAATATCATGTGTCATGATTAAGATATATTCATATATATCCTATATACACACACATATATATCCATATGAGTGTGTGACTAATAAATAATTAATTTATTGTCTGCATGGGGTCTGAAAGAAACTGAGAACTTGTAGATGCACACTGAAAATGAAGTGCTGTATTCAGAAAATAACATGGAAAAACAATCCACTTGCTAATACGTGTATTGCTGAAGTAAAATATTACCTTAATAAAGGAAACCTACTTGTGTCTATATAGATGTAAATATAGTCTAGTTTATTATTTTAGCTCTAGCTTATGCTAGAATTACTCATTTAAATTCCTGATATAATAAAACCAAGTCTTGCATAGCCCAGTTGAGGAAAATCACCAAGACAACAGTTAAGATCTGGAATCCAAATGAGGGTAACACTGTCTAACCAAAAATCAATGTTCCCTCATCTAATGCTTTGTCCCTGTTTTTCTGCTTGTATTTCAGGCTGCTTAAACCATGTCCAATGCAGCCTTGTAGTCATTCCTTTCACAGCCATTATGCACTAAAATTTCAAAATTGCCTTCTGCTTGACGGGTGCTGAACTGGCTCCCCATGGTGGTGATACCCTAATAACAGAAAGCAGCTGCCTGGGAAAATTTTGATACCTCCAGTATGGTCTTCCTTCCAACCCACATACTGCCCAACTCTTCACAAAAGCCCCTTCCTCTCCTGACCCTCGCTATGCTGTGGAGACCCCAGTCCTGCAGCCTCCATCACATCCCAACTAACCTCAGCACTGTTCCCTGTGCTGCTCAGGGCAATGTGAGAGGATACCAGCATTGAATCCTCTTCCCAGTCTGCTTTCCTCCCTGTTGTGTTCATAAAGCAAATAATTCCTGTACTGTCTTTTTTTCAGACCACAGCCTTTTTACCTATGTCCCTCTTCCTTCACATTCCCTCCGTCCCAGCCTGCCTCACTGCATCCTCAGACTTTGGATGTAGACCTGGGAAATGAGAGAGGCAAGCTGGCACAAGCCAGACGAAAGAAAGGTAACTAGCAGAATTTAACTAATCTGTGGGCTGTTCTTAGAGAAGACTGAATTAACCTCTGTGGAAGTGGGAAAGATATCTGAGCCATTATGGAAACATCCATATACGTAAAACTCTGAGAACAGCTCTGGGGCTATTCTCAACAGAAACACAGAAGAAAAACAAATAAGCTAACACCAAGAGAAAAGTTTTGTGCCATTAAATTATGGCACAAACACCCTTGGAAGGAGGTGCTCCGTGATGAAGGAGTTATGGCTTTGAGGGACTTCGGCTGTAGACAATCCATGGCAGGGCAGGGAAAGCCCAGATGGACTGAGACCTGTGAGTGACCCACGCTGGGGCAGAGGACAATGAGCAAGAAGTGAAGAACAGTAGAGGGAAAAGAGTAAACAAGGAGTGTCAGAAAGTAACCATTATCCATCAACTCCAGTCGCATGCAGTGCCTTGTTGTAAAGCTACTGGGACAGTCTTAGTGTAACAGGTGGTAAAAATGAGGGGAGCTGAGACCAGGAAGGGCAGAGGAGAGACATTTGGCTGAAGTTGAGCCTAGGAAAGGGGGAGGAAAGTCGTTTCCCTTGGTGTTTGTTTAATTGTTTATGTTTTCTTTTTCTGAATCAATGTTTAGAAGTTTATGTTAACTAGCAATAAATAAAATAAATTTGACACTGTTTTGCCTGCCATAATTTTGGAGACCCCTTCTGGTATTTATAAGTCATTGCAAATAATTTCTTCCCTCTTACCCTGCCTCTGCCTCTGTTATTACTGTGTCATGGCAGGCTGTAGCTACTTCTCACACACAAGAATGCTCCTCCTGATTTCAAAATAAGTCTAAGCATTTTTCAAAAAGTTTCAGGTACAGTTGTGACCTTAACTAACACTATTAAACAGAAATTCCAGGAGGAGCTAACTCAGTGCTGATTTTGTTAACTATGTGAACGTCATGATAAACATGTTGAGTTTCACATACTGCGACAACACAGGGAAAATCTTCCTCCCTGCAAACTGAGGCTTATTTTCAAGAAAATCCAGTTACATTTATATATACATACATATATATAAAACCAAATTCCTGTTATGCAACAGGCAATATCACGTTTCTTGACTGTTCCTCAAAATAATGAGAAGCATTTTTAACTGACATGACACTTTAAATATAAGATGGTGACATGTGAAGTTAATAATTAAATTCAGTACCAAAAAACTTGGTATATAAATCTTGACATATCCTGTTACAACCTTTAACATAGGAAACTACAATTTCCCAGTGCAAACACTTATTTTAGGCTTAATCTAATCAGAATGACTGTAAAACAGCAATTCACAAGTTTTGTGTGTACACCCTTATTATGATATACACACAACCATATTTAAGAAAAAAATTAGAATACAACGTAACACATCCACAAGGAGAGACTGAGGTAAACTCCAACAGAGTTTGTTCTTAGAGACAGAGTTCCTTCTACACCAGAAGAAACTATTCTAAAATTATTTTCCATTTTGCATGTCAGCTTAGTTGATAGTCAAAAGATTGCCAGTATTTCTGCAGAAGTTCCTTTCAGTAGCCGAGGGCAGTTTATGCTGTGTGCACAGAAATAAAGTGACTAGACTTTCCTCAAATGGCCATCAAATGAGCGAAGGAAAACCTTTTTGTAATGGTTGCCATGACCATTCATAATATTTGTTAGTTGGTCATCCACTTCTACTCTTTCCTTTACAGAATTACTGAAAAAGAGGATAGACCACAACTTAATTCAATCACAGCAAGCAAAGGATGGAAACAGACCCCACACAGTGCTGTATTTCCTTTCTCTCTTAAGAATGATACTGGCATCTAAACAAAGAAAATTTGAAGAGAAGGAGTCTGGCTTTCATTTTTGGAAAGTATAACAATTAGCCAACAATACGTTTATGGATGCAATCAATAACATACCCATCTCTGAAATGGCTTCGGCAGTCATCCTTTGGTCTCCATTTCCCATTACACAGTCTCAGAACTCAAGGTACAAATGCTCTCTCCACCTGGTTTAGGCTCCCTTCCCTTCTGCCCTCCCAGAGCTTATTGTTTATGGTGAATGAAGTCTCAGCCTGCAGGAAGGTTACTCCCTAAAAGAAATAATGCATAGACCAGACTGGGCTATTCTGACTCCTTTCCCCACTCTGCCTCTAGGAATCTGGATGGTTTCCTGAGTTGTCATCTCATGATCATACCCACTTGTTTTAGCCTTACCAGAACACCAGCTCACTAGATGCCAAGTGAGATTCCATCCCATCCTCCATGGGATTTCATCCACTTCCCAGGCTAACACCTGCTGCTGCAATGCCATCAGGCAGGGGCTGTGACAGAGCTTAAATCTTCAACTTACCTCTCCTTCCGATACTGAATCTGAGTTCCTTTCAGTTGGAACACATGTCACTTAATCTTTCTACCAAGCACCTTTGTAACATGTTGGTTGTAGGTTTTTAACTGCATGTGGTAATCCTCCCACATTTACTGCAAGCTGCATAAGGCCTTTAAGATTTTGGCTGTTGGACTCTACGATGGGATCTCAAGACAGCCCAAACTTTTGTGGTGGATCTGCCTGCACTTTTTCCTTGAAGTGAGTGCACTGAACACCCCAACAAGACCTTCTACCTATGCTGGCATACTCAGAACACAAACTAGAACTAGATGACTCGAAACAGAGATCTTCAGATCTGCAAGGTAAATCAGACAAAAATCAAAGCATTTGAAAAGAGATTTTATGTGTTGCCTGCTCTTGTCTTTGAATGGCAAGACCTTTACTTAAGGCCTGATTTTTAGTCCAGCAATTTCCAGCAGCTTTCTGCACAGCACTGAGCACTGTACTGTTCCCCTTGGGTGTCTATGAAAACTACTTTCTTTTTATTATTTGCCTAGTCCCTGCTTTCCTCATAGTGCTCCCAGTGTCCCATTTGTGCTCTCTTTCACTCTTGTGTTTTGAACTTCTCCCTTGCTAAGCTTGCTTGCTTTTAGCAATGGTGCAATCTTCAATTCTTCTGCAGGGTTTTCTGAGCTGAGACAGCCTTGAGAAGACAAGAGGCAAGCTGCTTCCTTTTTTGCCTTCCAGCCACAGTCCCCTCAAGAAAACACGCAGCACTCTTGGGAAATCAGAACACCTTTCTTATACACACACACCTGCATGATCCAACAGTTCAGAATGATTTTTTTTTCCAAGATCTGAAACCATTAATGGGACACTGTCCTTACTCTCTGAAGGCCTTTCCAGACGTAATGGGATGACAGCCATGTGCAATCTTCCACTGCATGGTTTAAGAGATTAGAGCTATGGCTTTTGAAGGAAAGTCTGTATTACCCTTCCTTCTAGACTAAAGCTTTGGTATTGTCTTTCTCTTGAGATTCATTTTCTTGGCTGTCACTTCAGGGTAGTTTACTCGCAGGAGAGCTTCTAAAACTTTTCGACTTCCTTCCAAAGTCCTTTTGTATTTTGTCAGAATGACAAATAAATTAGCACATGGTGACAGAAATTTTACTTGACTTTGTCCTGTCACTGTAGGAAATTATGCTCCTATTTTCTCTGTTGTGAGATAAGATTCTGCCTTCTGTCTGGATGCTCTCTGGATGTATTAGTCAGCAGGACCCAAAGTTTACACAACCCTCACTTTGGTATGAGCTACAGAATGCATCCGAGTGCTGTATTGATGAGCATTTCTATCTTGTCTTTTACCAGCAAGATCAGCAAGAAACCTCCCTCCAACTTTAACTGGAAATATAGTAATGATATAGCTGAGAAATATCTCTGGTTTCCATTATGCAAAGCAAAAGCCTATGAATAGTCAGGGTTCTAGCTGAAGGACAGTGGGACCAGCACGCAAACTCTTTAGAGAGTGGAACATGGCAAGGACGAGATATGGACGCTTGTCTTTGTGGCCTTTTTGAAGATTATGACCTTGTAACACAAATAGTTCTCTTTGCAGGAAATGTGACTACCACTGAAGTTCAAAGATGCTGGGAGAGTATGCCAGAATAAATGTGATTTTTTTCTTGACAGGTACTGAATGCTGAACTTGTCAGAGCCAGTCAGGGTGAGAATCACTGATAGTGGCACTTGGCATTTATACCTGACATAGAACACCCATCAATTAAACTAAGATTTCAGTTCATGAATGGGGTAGATTTCAGTTTGTGAATGGGGTAGCAAACAGTTGTTTGTCTGGCTGCATTACAGTCCACAGCTAGAAAAGGTCACTTTTCCAAAAATCTCTTTACCCCTCTGTTCATAAATTTTTTTTAAAAAAAGAATCCTTTGCCAATACATCTGTATTAGAATTTAAATTTTTAATTCTCCCCTAAAATGGCCTTAGGTGATGGGCCATTTTTCAGTTACGGACATTACAGAGCCACATTAAACAATTTACTAAGTGCATTTCATCACTCAAGCAACAAGTTCTTAAAGGTGACAGTATTTCCCTTTTCAACAGATGCTATGTCAAATATAACTTTTGTCCTGTAAATATCTATCATTCTCCCATCCACATTTGAAGGCTTCCTTGACATTTTTGCTCCTAATTCCTCCAAGTCAATGCTACTGACATCTCTGTTCCTTTTCCTACTGCACAGAAGAATTTCAAAGCTGAAGCTCTCCAATCCAAAATATTTTTATACATGGTTTAGTAGTTTGTGCAGCACATTTTAAATATGGGAAAGGAACTTAACAATTAACATATGTAGACATAACCATGTTTCTGACAGTAGGTGGAAAGGGGCAGGGAGAGCACGCACAGCGCTCCTTTTCATTAATTCATTTTGACTCATGCTGTCCCTCCTTTTGCTGGAACTCTTTTTAAGAATTGGAATTTCCTTTGGAAGAACTTGCAGGTGGCTGTCGTGCATGCTGGTTGGCTATACTATTTTAGACCTTTTTTGTTTACTGAAACTGCTTGCCAATTTGCAAGTGATTTGCAGTCTTTTCCACTATTGAGAATGCCTGGTGCAGTCTATTTCATATGGGCATGTATTGCCTGTCTTCCATTAGAAAAATATTTTATAGAGGACAACACAATGCTTTAATTATTTTGTTGATTTCATTGCACTCCACTGGATGGATAGGATCCCTTTGCACATCTTGTTTTTCATTTAAATCTTTGTTTTGCTGTAAAAGACATTTATTTTGGCTAGATGCAACTATCAATCTATACCTGTTCATTAATTTGGCAGCATCAAATTAAAAATGTTACACAGTATTATTCATTAAGATTTGATTAAAAAAATAGAGATTAAATATAAGGATAATTCCAGAGGTAAAGAATACTCCCTAAAAAAAAAAAAAAAAAAAAAAAGGGATACAGGCCTTCTTTGCACAGAGAGATTGTTGCACTTCATCAGCTGAGACAACTGGTGCGATCATATCCTAGCACACCTGTTAATACTGAAATAATTTACATCCATCTGAAGGGACAACTAAACTATGCTGGTAAAAAAGCATATTGATGCTCCCAAAAGGCATTGTATTGATGTTCTACCAAAACAGAAATCATATAGGTCCAGCCCTAAGGTGCCACTGAAAGCTATTACCAAATACTATCTAAATTACCCAAATCAGGCACAGAATTACTGGGTTTGATGTAGCACTCTTCAATAAAAGGCAGAGCCAGGACAACCGAAATACACTGTTCCTCCCAATATTGAAGTCTGAAAAAGTGTATATAAAATGAAGATACTGAAAGAAAAAGCTTTGCTATTGTCTGTCATTAACAACGCTATAATTATTATGGCCCTCAGCACCAAAATCTAATTAAACAGATTCAAACAAGCAGTCCCACAGTAGGAAGAGACTTAAGGAGCAGCACAGCGTCAATTTTAAGGAAGGACTTACTTTTCATGCCTAATCTACTATTTCCAGTTATTGTTTACAATTCTTTCATGTCAGAGCACTGCCGTTAATGAAACCATTTGTGTTTACTCCTTTTCACAGGTCCCTCGAAAACTGATGTGTTATTTATCTTCTCTAGAACTAATAATTATAATACTAATATACTAGTTATAAAAAGCAGGCTGCAGTCCAGACAAAGCCACTTAAACTCAACTTTAGTTCAAAGGACAGCAAATAAAGGCTAACAGTGCAACGCTGCGCAGCTAAGAAAGTCAGGCTTCACTGGAAAGTAAATTGTGTTTACACAGCCTTAACAGAAGGTAACCTAAGCGCAGCTTAGAACTACAACACCTAGCAGAGATTTAGGCAGTTTCTTTGATTTTTGTGGTAAAATCCTCTATCTTCTTCACTTCTTCAGGTAACAGTCAAATTACAATTACAATTATAATTAGTCTTTTCTCACTTACAAAATATACATATCTTCTACACTAGAATCAACTACATTCTGTATCTAACAAGCATTCGGGTACCTCCTGCAGACTGGATACAGCTTCAGCAAAGTTTCCAGAATCAAGCTTAACTGCTGACAGGGAACATAGTATTACCTGGAATGGAAGATGAGAAACACAGTTTAGGAAAGTTCACCTCCCTAGGATAAAGTTAGCTTTGGTGGATAACCTTTTCCAGCTGTATATAGAGATGCAAACTAAAAAGTCAGTGAGGAAAACAGTGCAGTTTGTCGTGGGAATATGCTGCATGAATTTTGCTAGAGTGGCTCATTTGGTTTCAGTGAATTTGAGTGGAATTTCAGCTGTACTGTGTTTGAAAATTGCATTTAGCTGTAGTGTATATGATAATGAAATTACATTTATTATAATTACTTCTTTAATACTTTGATACCAATGCAGAACTTGCACTAAAGGTCATAAGACTTTTCTTCCCCCAAGACACAGTTCTTCTTTTAAAAGTACCTTATCTGAAGTGTAGGCAATTCATGTGAAAACCTTACTTTAAAAGTACCTAAATATAAAAAGGAAACACTTTTTCCATTTCTGTTATAGGGCTATACTAATGAAGTATAGCTGATGCCAAATACTCCTCTACATCTGATTTGTTAGTAAGGTTTTTGCATGTACGGTTTGAAAAATAGAAAACATTTGGGCAAATTAAATTTGATTTGGTATGGCTCCAAATGTGTTTCAGTGCACATCAGTTTCAAAATAGAACAATTATTGCATAGCAGTAAAAAAGCTCTTCAAAGACATTTTGATCTGAGGAAAAAAGTAGAACATGATCAGTAGCTAAAGTTTCTGCACTAGTAGAAAATGCAGATTTAATGTGTTAGAAACAATATTCCTAAAGTAAGCTCTTCCCCAGTAAAGGGCATCACCAAAACATTTAATTTGACAGACAAAGAAGTAATTGAGGATGCTGTTACTTTACCATTCAGAGGAACCTGTTTAACAGTCACTTAATTATTTAAGTGTAATCTGACTACTTAAACAATGATGTACAGAGACTAATATTTTAATAAACCCAGGTCCAGAAAGCACCATAACCCACTTGTTGCAACCATCCACAGTACTGATGGCAGCAAAGCACCCCGACACAGGCTTCAGCTGCTCTACTAGCACTCCTAACCTCAGGCCAGCAAGGATAACCAGCAACACTGAAATCCAAGCTGCCACAATTTTGCTGTTAGCAGTATTTAAGATAACTTAGATATGGCTACTTTTGCTGTGGTAAAGCTCCTCACTAGAAGCTAAACAGCCTTCAAAAATATGTCCTTACTTTGCACATGGAGACAAAGAGCTCCCTTTTGGCTTTATCAGTTGGTCTAAATATTCGGGTTTTCAACAACATGGGGAGTGGGAAAAGGATATTTACACTACCCAACTTCAAGTACTTAACATACTTCCTTCCCCCTCCTTGTCTGTAGTGTCTGCCAGGTTTACATTTGCTGCAGCTATAGCACTTCTGTCTCCTCTGGGAACAAAACACCAGAAATGGCCTATCGCCTCTAGCTTTCTGATAAGCAGCAAGGAAACAGGATTTAAATTTAAATTCACAACAGGTACTCAGCTAATAATTTGTCATAAATGATAGCGCTATTATATTAGATATTAAACAGGGAAAATGTGTTTGTGTGTACAGAGACATTCATCTACTTCAAGTCATCTACAGAGAAATACTTTAAGGATCAGGTTCTCATTTACTTAATTGATTTTTCTTCTGCACACACTTATGCAAGGTTATGATGTAAGACGACAACATCAACAGTTCTGGTGAAACAACAACTGAAGAGAGATGTGAGAATACCACTTGGTTTTCAACTATGCAAAGAATGTATCTACAGACAGCTATCAGTGTCATCAAAACTATCACTGAGATGAGGTTTGATTAATATCAAGGCTGCCTTTGGAATAGACAATGTTGGATTAGTAACTATGAAGACACCAGAGTTTATAAATATATTGCTTTCCCCAAATTTCCTACACTTACAACTATAGTTCTCATAGACCACACATACCTGAAGCTTCCTCACCTTGTTCCGAGAACCATAGGGTTATATGGAAGTTGCTACCTGCAACAGCTCTCCACCTGGGCAGACAGGTAATTTAAACTGAAGTGGCATCTGTCTGGTATTTTGAAAACAGAGAGGTTTTAAACAGTAGGTATCAGTGAAATGCAAAGGTTTTGCATCTCTATGGGCATTTTAGAATGGAATACGATGATTCTAAAATTTCATTCTATGCTGTATTGTATTGTCATACGTGGAATTATTAACCCTGCTGACTTGGACACAAGAAGGGCTAGGAATAAGAACAGTGACAAAAATGAAACTTTTAATTCCTGATTGGTGAAAATGTGCAGTAAATTCCATGCAGCCCCATACTGTTCCTTCAGCACAAGAATTCACACTATGCCCTTACAGTTTATCCTTTTCTTGTACATGCAGTTAAGTTTAATACAGTCCTACCTTATGACATGTCACTTTGTATTTCACTAGAGCTACTTCTCCCCAGTCTTCTCTGAAGTCTTCAGTCATGAAAGAGAGAAACTGGAGGGCAATTAAAGCTCTTGTTTATTTGGTGTGTTTGAAAATAACTGATATATTATCTGTGGTCATTCCAGATTACGTTTCTGTGCATCTGTACAGAATTTGTGTGTTAAAAAGGTGCGATTTTAATACTGATATTCTGGAGAGCTAAAAAGATATATTCAGAAATGCCTGCCTTCACTTGGACAATACAATCACTCCTATTAAACTAATTTACTTGTTTACATACCATTTGTCTGTTTTTCATTGTTATAGTTTCCACAGTGTATGGTAGGACCAAGCCTTAATTTATACCACCTTGTTCAGTTGTTCTCAGTCTAGGAGTTGTGATCGCTAGGCCAAAAGCACAGCTAAAACTCAAACACCAGCAGAATCATAGAATCGTTTAGGTTGGAGAAGACCTTTAAGATCATCAAGTCCAACCATTAACCTAGCACTGCCAAATCCACCACTAAACCATGCCCCTAAGCACCATATCTATGCGTCTTTTAAATACCTCCAGGGATGGTGACTCAACCACTTCCCTGGGCAGCCTTTTCCAATGCTTGACAACCCTTTCAGTGAAGAAATTTTTCCTAATATCCAGTCTAAACCTCCCCTGGACAGAAATTGGAAGCATGAACACTAATGAAAAGAAAGGGTTGGTTTAGTCTTTCTAGAATAACCCCACTCGTTGAATTCCAGGCATGATTTATTTTCTCTTTCTAGCATTTGGATAACTTGAGTGCTGCATGGAACCAGCTGTGGGTCTCCTGGGTAGTCCCTTAATGAAGCTGAGTGCTTAGATCTTCTGTAAGATTTAGAACATGTGACAGGTTACGGAAAGTAGAATTTACCCAGATACCCTTCCCTCAAATTACTTGGACAGAACACATTGTTTCCCCGTTTGTTTCCCTTCTTCACCACTGGTGTCATTTATATCTAAATTATTCCATTAGCACACTTCAGGATCAAAGGTCCTGCTTTTATACAAAACACATATTAGAACATAAACGTTTCTTCAAGTTTGGCAGAACTACAGGAAAAAAAGCGGAAAAACACTGGAAGGGGGGATTGAAACAGAGAAGGCAGATTAGATCGTTCACTGGCATAATCTATCACAGTGCTGGATACCAGGTCCAACCGGACAAGGAAAAGGGCGCAGTCACTGCTCTGTTAAAGCCAGAAGCCTGGTTAGACACAGAGGCAATGGTCTGAGCGGTATGTGACAGTCTCTGCCCCGACCACTGCCTCTCTCATGCCTGCACCGGCATCCCTGCAGCAAGCATGCCAGGAGGGATGCTAAGGAAACGTAGCTCTGAACAGAATTTGTGCTGAAAATACTGTTTGCAATAGCACATTCTTGTTGTGCATTTCAGGATTGTTGTTTAAAAACTTATGAATAGCTTTTACTTTTACTGCCAGCTATCTTTGCAGAAAAGCAGAGAGATTGGTTGGGGAATTCCGAACCCCTCCAACACGTACGTTCCTTATGGATGATTGAGGAACAGCCACAGTGGTGATCCCTCTTTTCTGGAGACGGACTAATTTAATCTTTTATACAACAGTGGCAAGTTCCTTTGGGAATAGAGTAAAATATATTAGAACTTTATCATTAGTAAATTTTATTATTAATAAATTGTATCAGGTAAAGTAAGAAGCACTTGATTGTTGAACCTTTTATGATTTTGGTTCCCCTCAATAGCAACTTTTCTTAAAATTTATTGGTTCTCTTAAGCTTGTGCTATAGAAAATAGAAAACATATGCAATAGAAGAAGAGCCACTAGTTGAATGAGACTTATAAGAATTTACTAGTAAAACAAAATAAAAATTAAAGCTCTAAACATTATAACAGAAATGCATCACTGAATCAAAGTAAAGGCTAGATTTTTTAATTTTTTTTTTTTATTTTTTGCTTTGGTGCCAGTGCCATGTTAAGAATGATACATAAAATAAATGATCAAAGTTAAATATAAAAATACACAGCTCGCCCTTTAGAAGTTCAGATCCATTAGGAAGGTAGGAAAGTCAAAGCTCTGTCTGATCCTCTTCTCTGCATGCTCCTAGTTTTGCTAAGGAAGCAGTACACAGTATCTGTTGACTCCAAATAGGCAAGAGTAGGAAGTCTAATTAGTCTGCAAAGAGATGGTTACTCCTTTGTAGTCTAACTAACACTGGATATACTTCAACACATTAATACACTCCCATTTTTAAAAGAAGTGTGCTTTGTAAAACGCTGGTATGCTTACATCCTGTTTCTTTCATAATGCATCACACTGTGGTCAGAAGTACTGCTCTTGGATACCCATCAGAGCAGCTTCCAAGACAAAATTAATGCACACTTAAATCTTATTTTGTTTTCAGAATAGCACTTCTACTTGAAATAAATTAGTTAGAACTAAAGGAAAAAAATAGCACACCTGTTCAATAGACAAATCCCCCATATAGAAAACTGGCAGCTGTTATGCAGTGTAATGACAGCTAGTGATGCGAAGCTGAGGGATGCTGTTTGACACAGCAGTCTGCTTCCCACTCTCCTGCCTGGGTTCATCTGGGTTTGTACCCTAAGGTTTTGTTATCCAAGAATCTTCCAAAAGACAAAGCAAAACTTGATCAAAATGGAGTCTGCACTGCAGAATACTGACTCATGCCTTTTTCGCCCTAAACTAGTCTTGGTTCACTCGACTCTAATTTTGGCAAATCTAGTCAAGTTTCATATCCAAAACTGTAATTACAGGAAATAAACAGAGATGTAGCCTGTTAAGAAATAACATGCTCAAAACTATAATGGAAAGAACAACTGAAAAAACAGTATTTGCCAATGTGGAATAAGGCTATATGCAAAAAATCATATGAAGTGATGTAATTTTCTCCTTCCAGTTCACAAATTGTTTGTCTTGTATAAGATGCTCAAGAAAAATACATTCAAGATTAGCTGTAAGGAGAAAAAAAAATCATATTTGGTCAGTCTGCTGACTTCTAGGAGAGTTGGCAAGATACAGAAATAAGTGAATCCTTCCACCCAGAGCTAGGCTGTTTTGAACAAGAATGCGGAACGAGAACAGAAAGTGAGAAGTTGTGGAAACCTGTATCCCAGAAGAAACCACATGGAAATTCTATAGCATGCCAACAATGTCATGGCACAGGCAGAAAACTGTACTCTCCAGGAGTGCCCAGATGAGGGTATGTCAGCTGATAATTACAACTTCCATTCCCAAGCAAATCTTGGAAGTGGAAAATACTAGAAAGCTAGGAAGTAAAATATCTGAACAAATGCGATGCACAAAAGACTTCTCATAACATATACATAGTTCTTTTTATAACATATGCTCTACAGATACCAGACTCCTGGTATTGCAAAGCAAATGGACAAAATCATGATAGCCATTGATGACATTTAGTCTGTATAAATTTTGAACCTGTGTTAAAAAACTGTAGGAGCACAGCTCGGTAGCTAAAATCTTCATAATAAATTAAGCCTTAAACTTCTGAACTGATTCTTAAGAGTATTTTTCTGTTTTAATCATCCTTGCTTCCACTTAGGGCAATCTGGATGCAAGTTCTCCAGCATTCTCAAATTATTCCCCCCTGCCATCCCTGGAAGTTTTCTCCTTTACATGCTCTGCAGTCATATGCCACCAAAGAATATCCGTCCCTTCTCCAAGAACCTACCATTCCTGTAGTAATTATACGGATTCATGGAAATCACGCTTGCAGCAATGCGCAAAATAGCATACACATGTACAAGCACGCTCCATCTCAGGAGAACAAAGCAAGCCATTCACCAGCAACTCACGTAATTTTTACAACATAATGTTAATAAAAAAAGCCACTGACAAGTCTGAAGTACCTGCCATTACTGTTGCCACATTGCAGGGGTGGGATTGGGTTTCTTTTAAACTGCTTATGTGATTTGTTCATGACTCATGGCAACTCCAGGAACCAAAAAGCTGGCTGCATGCATGAAATGGTAATTGAAAGCAGTCAGAATACTTTTTCTTGCACATAAATATTCATATTGCATAATCTTCTCTGCACAGAATTCCACGTACTTATTGAAAGTTCTGATTTTATCCCCAGGAAAGTGCTAATTTTATCATTTTAGTTAAAGATCTCTGTGGCTCTAGATTCTTCCTCCCATAAGCAGAAGACCTGATGTCTGGACACTAAATTAGATATGACAGAATCAGACAATACTAAGCTGGAGACCGATGTTCATATGTTGAATTTTATTAGCTTTCTTTTCATGTAGAATGTGACCAGGTAATTTTCTTCTCTCCCTGCCTATTTTGATGACTCTAATTAAAATGTGTGGTGCTGGGGAAGGGAACCACTGTAGAAATCTTTATTTGCATTCAACAGCTGAATGCTTGCAACAGATTCCATGATTTGGTGTGATCATGAAGCATGCTGGCTTGTTTGCAAATGCAGTAATGCAAGTTATGAACCTCCATTTGGTGGCAAGTGTAGCATTTAAAGAAATATCAGATAAAAATGGATGTGCTGTGCTAACTTTTAAAGCCACCCTTCCTAAGTGTGGAATATGTTAAAATGTCTATGAGGCAAAATGCAAATTTGCATCAACATTCCCCATACTGTTTACTTTGCCTCTATCTGGTCTAAAATACAATTTTAAATACAATAGTAGTTAGTTGAGCACTTCAACTTAGTAAAAACTCTGGATACAAAATGTCTGTGCAAATCTCTCTCATTCTGGACAATCAAATGAATCTATGGTGTAATCCACTAAGAAAAATACTTGAAGGATGAGTGAACTTTTCTGGGGAAGTTTCTTCTCCCACTTCTAACCTCTCTTACATTTTATGATTTTGAGACTTCAAATACATAAAACCTCTGGTTTTAATTATATCTAGCCAGAGACAAATATTAATTACATTAAAAACTATAATTTCATTTACACTTACAAGAGTTAAGCACATACTTATTATGACGCCCACATAGAATAAAAATAGAAGCTTACAGTAGTGAAAGCAGAAATTAGTATACATGTCCCCAAACCTCCCCCCGCCCCCAATGATGTAAGGCAGTTCAATTTTCAACATTTGTTTTACTTTAGAATCTGGGTCCATTTTTCTTTCTTCCATCCACTTCTGTGTGGAAATTTTTGTGGGGGATGTTCTTTCCAAATAAAGTCCTTTTACTGGGCACTGCCCAGAGCATAGCTGGAAAGAGGATAAATATGAATGTCCACCCTAAATTTTCAATTATTTCATCTTTTGCATGTGCATTAACTTTATAATTTACATTGCATCTTCATCAACAATATCTTCTATGGTCATTTCAGTGATGAAAAGGTGTCTTAAAAACTTGTACAAAAGAGATTAGTTACCTGTAATTAATTCCTTTAAGACAGATTACCTATATATACAGCAGCGTTAGCTAGCGAATTTCTGTTTTCAGCCATCTCCATCCACTCCTTTACAATGGCACACTTCTAGCAGCATCTGCCCCATTGTCACCCATGGTTCTATCTCTTCCCACGTCACCTTGTCACAGTCTACTGAGAGGACCTCCACACCAATTGCCAATTGCTTGTAGACACAGACAAGAGGACAACCTGAATAAACCTTTCCTATGAACAGAAAAAGATGAAGCCAATATGGCATTCACCTAGCCTCAGTTCTGTGAGCAGGCTTACGGAGGAAGACAGACAATGGTTTCAAGTGCAACTTTGATACCCGTTTTCAGAAAAAAAAAAACTTACAGTGAATCCTCAAAGTAGCCTACTCATCAAAGGATGTAGAACATCAGGTTTGTACCCTAGAAACTGACCCTTTCCTACTCTCCTGACCAGATGGATAGCTAGTAGAAAAAACTTTTTTTTTTTTTTTTTTTTACAGGAGACAGAATAGCCCTTGGTCAAAAGGCTGGTAAATCAAAAATACAAAGAAGATTAAGTCACACTAAGGATCTTGGCTTTCAATAAAATGAAAGGCCATCACTAAATGCTTCGATCATAGTAGGAGAGAATATTCAGAAACCTGCGTCTACAACCACCAGCTGCACCTTGGCTCCTCTATTCAGTTCTTGAGGCACTTGATCCATTGACTGACTCCCAGGAAAGTGTGGAGGACCACTCTCTGAGACTATGAAGAGGACTCTAATCTGAAATGGTCCTGATCAGGTCTGATTTAATTGAAAAATATGAACCACTGTAGATGACACCTGTGATATTCTTCACTTAAAACTCAAAAATATAAATATAAAATAAAGACTGGCCTATGATATATCCATTTTTGATGACAAGAAATAATTGTAAATTTCCTTTCTCCTAGGCAAATTCTGAGCCTGATTGTATGAGCAAGTCTAATGAGACAATCGGACACTCATGGGAGGAGTTCTAGAAGAGAAACAAAAGAACAAGAGCTCAAATGTAGTGAAGAAAAACTGTTTCACTGTTTCATAATTTTGAGCATGTCTGAGGTTAGCAGCTGTCAAACGCTGGAGAGAAATGGCATCTAAAATTACATTAGGTCAAAGAGGCCAGTCATAGCACACAGAGGATGAACAATTTGGATTGCATTTCACAAAAAGATGTCTGAACAATTCCTTTATAGCTAGAATGTGTAACATCAGAGGTCATATTGGTACCTCCATGGAGGTTCCCAATATGGAGTCTGCAGGAAGTTCCCTGTGTGGGATTTGGGAGACTGAGGGCAAGAGAGCATAGCATATACAATAGATTTACTATGTTTTAGAGTGAAGTGAGGTCCCCTAGAGACAAAAAGTATCAAGTAGCTATCCTTATCAAAATGATAACCTCACTGTACAGGTGCTAAACATGGTTTCCTTCAAAGGATGATTTCTCATTGCAGGATAAATTTTCTTCAGGAAGAGACACACAGCCGACATTAATACATGTGCTCTGGTATCTTCATGGGAGGCCCAGAGTGTCATATGACAATAGCTCTGTGCTACTCACATATCCGAATCCCAGAAGAAATTATTTAGGGAGTCTTCAAATGTTATCAAATTGTCAAGTGGTTGACAGTCTTCTACTATAAACAAAGCCACTTGATTCTTGTTTGTTCACTCTTTTTAAAGGCTGCAGTAGACATGGTGGCTACTGTGTTTGGTCACATGAACGAAACAATCCTCTTCTGCAGTCTTTTGTACTTTTTGTCAAAAGCTCCTAGATATTTGAATATGTCAAGTATTTTGAACTTAGCCACCCAGCGAGTGCCAGTCAGCAAGACCTTTGTTTTGGAGTGATGATGGAGGAACCTACCAAGACATGGACTGATTCAACATATTATCCTTGCAAAGTGCTTCTGCCAGTTGCTTGCCAAAACCTCAAGAAACTACTTTAAATCAAAGTCTTAATAGACAAAGAATTTCAGAAAAATGGCTGATACTCTCAGGTCTTCTCTAGAGTGCCCTACAAAGACAAAGTCTCTTCAGTCTCTAAAAACATTATGTCTGAAAAACTCAAGGTTCCCACCCTGTGTTCTGCATTCCTTTTTCTAAAGGCTTGAATGTGAAAGAGCTTTTAAGCTGGGAGACGTAAACAGATGTTTTCTCTCAGGAGCTCTCAAGTCCTTACATTTTGCATAACTGAGGACTAAAAAGACAAGGAAGTTGAGTGAAGATCAAGAAATTTCTAGACAGGGGACTAACAGAACACTAGTCATTGAGAGCGAACACTTGTAGGAAGTTATCTTATTTTTAATCTAAGACTGAGGCTGTGTGAACCAAGGGGAAAAAAAAAAAAACCCAAAACAAAAACGTGGGGTGTTCTGAGGCTTGTCCTGAAGATTTGCATAGTGCACATCTGTTTGTGGCAGCATCGGTGTCTACAGTGACTGGAAAGACTGATCAAAGCAGTCAAAAGAGGCAAGATGATCTCTGAAAAGATGAACTGTGACAGAGGAAGAATTTGTGGAATTTCAGAAGACAGTAATCTTGATACGTATTTCCATTGTCAGAAACTGAAGAAATTACAGGTACTAGAAATGCAGTAGCAAGGTGTTTAGAATACTCCAATGTGCTTAGGTTCAAAGAGCTTAGTGATTTGACCAAATACACATGGATCTGTAAACCTGACATACACAGATAGAAACATTTACGAACAGGTTACTTCACAGAAAGCTGACTGAACAGTACCAACAAATATTACCCAGTTACTATGAAAAGTGGCTGTGGAAAGACACTTTCAAATTTTATGCTGTTTGTATCTCACTTGAGCTTCAGCAGGGACAACTGCTAAGTACTCCCAAGAGTCTGTGGGAGAAATACGTCATCTAAATCTGTGTGGTAAAGGGAAGAAAGCTTCAACAGTGTTCACAATACTCTCTTCAAAAGAAAGCTGAATGTTCTGATTTAGGCAGGTGGTTGAGAGTGAACAAGAATAGAAGTTGCTGTCTTTCATGACCACCCAAGTATACACGGCAGGGCCTGTACTGTGAGGCTTGTGCAGTTTCCTGCAGGTGTTGCTGAAAATAAAAGTTTCTTAGCTAGTAGGAGCTGTGTTTAGATATATCTGTACCACAAAATATACTAATTGAGCTTTCAAAGGAGTACTGTCCTTTTCTGCAAGTCTAGTGCAATTAGGTTCAGTAAGATTTATCATTATTATTTTGTATAAAGTACAAATAAAACCTCAGCATTTCCAAACAGAAAACATAAATGGAAAAAAAGTCAAGACTTCTGTCTCAAAATCTATCAGTATAAAGATTATGAGTTTAGAACCCCCGCGCTGGAGAACTAACAGCATACCACACTTGGATCCATTAAAGCCGTTGCCATTGTTCTAGCTGTAATTTACTGAACAAGCAAAGCTTTCTACCGAAACACAGCAAACACTTATGTACATGAGTACTCTTATTGCCTCAGGAGGACCATTCACAGGGGTGAAGTTACTCAGTGTAAGTGTAGGATAAAGACCAGGTATGTGTAAAGCTTCTATTATCAAAGGGCTGCTGAGCTGAAGTGCAGTGGCCATGAGTACCTGCATGCCTGTTTTACAAATACAGATTTAATATCTACACTGACTAAAGTATTTTTTCCCAAGACTGTGCTGATACACTTGATTACTTTCAGCACAAAAGAAATATTTGCAGCACAAAAGAAGTATTTGCTGTTTTTTACAGCAGTGTACAGGGATTTCAGTATGGGCTAGTTCCTGCAAAGCTGTATTCACACCAAGAGATATGGCCTCTACTTTGAGCAGTGCCATATCTTGACAATATGCTATACATCTAAATCTTTGATAAGCTTTTCATATTGCAAGTTTAAAAGGTGTGTGCATTCAGAAACATGCAGACTGTGGATATTCTTCCACAGTCACAAGCAAACATACTACTCATATGATGCATAGAAATCTCTTCATTCTGCCCCACACTCACTATTATTCACAAAATGCTTACAATGCATCACAACAAACATCGGATGTAATAAAGACAAAATGATGTGTCACTGGAAGACACTGGGAGAAATCAGGTCATCACAATGTCTCAGGTCCTGCAATACCTTTTTTACAGTAACATTTCCAGGTATTTTGGGAGATGGACCATTACTCAAGGTTGAGCAGAAGTCAGAAAAATCCTCCCAAAAGCTCAGACTGACAAACTGAAATTTTAACTCTAGAACCACTTCACTCTTGCAATCCAATCCAATCCATAAATTTATCAAGATGTCTTAAAATAAATTAATGCTTTGTCCCTAATGGCTTAAGAAAGCCATTCTGTAACCAGAGTTAATCTATTTTCAACAGGTAAAGATTTTCATCATCTCAGTAGCCCTTCTTTGCATCTCTTACTGGTAAATAACTTTCAACAACAATGATCAGAATCACACCCAGTATTGTGACAGTTTACTTACTCTCTGTACTAAAATGATCTCATCCAATGCACCCTAAATTTGCATTAGCCCACTGAACTAGGTGAGGCTGATAAGAATTACTTCAGCTTCCAGTATCCTAATTTTTCTTTAAAAATATTCTGTTACAACCCGAGTGACTTTGTATTTTGTGCTTTCAGTTTCACTCCATTCTAGTCCTTCAGTCAAAGTCACAGAATTTTTCCCACTTTTCTGCAGTACTCGCAATACCTCCCAACTTCATCTCATCCACAAATTACATGTGACTTAGATGGTGACCTCAACCTAAGTCACTGATATATGAAACAGGATGTGTCCCTAGGCTGATCTCTCTCCATTTCCACCCTGGAAATTACTCAGAATTTATAGCAATCTCTTTTTCCACCAGCTTTAATCTATCTTTCAATTCTCATGTTAATCTATTTCCACCTAAGTATTCTGAGCCTTATGTCAAGCATTACTTCATTTTAAGTAAATTAAATCAATTGCTTTCATTTTCTAAAAACTTTGTGTCCCAAACCACTAAGGGGTGGGGGGGCAGAATGAAAGGGCTGGGAGAAAACATGCTATATGCTATCATACCCATGTTTGAACTTCAGGTCTTTTGTTCACAATCTGAAGTAAGCTTTTGCTTAATATTGTGGTTAAACTAACAGGCCTGAAGCTGATTACAACTGGGTTTTTTAAAATACAATTGCTTTATTTGCTGTTCTGCTGTAAAATACTAACTCTGAACTTATAGATTCATTAAAAGTTCTTATTACTGGAATTAGACTTATTTCTGTATTGCAGAATGGAGGTTATGTTGGTCCTTTGATAAATCCAACAATCTGAGATTTGCATTTGGTATTACTACTCTGTATAAATTGCTGCCCATGACTTACAACTACACTGTCTTCATATCTCAGATCTCCTCATTGCTGCTCATTGTCCCCTAAATTATCCTATCAAGTTTTTGTTCCAGTTCTTCCATTCTCATTATACATCTTCTCATTACATATCAATGCCTTCTCTGCCTCTCTTAAAAACTCTATTTATTCTGGGAACTTGTTACCATAATCAACACTTGTCCTGTCATTGCTTGTCAGGATTACAAAAATCCTGACTATATTAAGTGGTGTTAAATCTCAAGGAGCCCATTTTACAAAGGGGCTAATTGAGGCAAGGAAGTTGACAATTTGACCAACCGCTTAGCTGGAGGTCTCCAGACTTCTAGAGATCAGTTTGTTGGGCTCTGACTGGGAATACAGCTCTGAGTAGACTTAATTTCCACATATCCTTCTTCAAATATTGTAGTCATACTGCTGTCAAAGAGCCTCTAAAGCTCAGGAGGGAAGTACAATCACTACATTTTTCTCCATAGCGCACACCAGGTAAAACCCGGACCTGTTAATCTCCCCAAATAGCCTGAGAGTGTCTAAACACGTGGGCTCTCTCTCATACTTAGCATTATATTCAACCACAACAACCTCCCCTCTAGCTATGGGAATACCACAGAATAAATACAATGAAAAAAAGGGAGGCAAATCAAAACAGGAAGGAAAGCACAAAATCAGGAGATAGCGTTTTAAGGAGAAACATGGTGTTCTCTAGTTCTCTGCAGATACCACAAAGTTATTTACGCAGTCTCCTAAGTTTTCCAAAAGGGCCACATCAAATCAACTTTAATTATTTAATAAACATGACATTTTAATGAGCACAAAGCTCCCAAGTATGAGAAGATCTGCTCCCCTCTATTTTCAGAATGCTGTCAACTTGTATACTTTTTTCTTCCCTTTTAGAGCTAGACTGAGTCTCTGCTATCATTTCCTCAACTAGGTTAACTTTCTCCTGTGCTGTAACACATTTTTCCCAGTTTGCTGTAAAAAAAGGTGGGTTTTCTGTCATTCTAGTGCTCCTCCCCACCTCTGCTCTCTTTCTGTAATCTTCTGCCTTAAGCTCAAGCTTCTTTCTCACCTCTTTCAAGGGTCTAAAGAAATCAGCCAATAACTCTAACCTCATTCCAGTCACTGCCCTGCCCCCATCCCATGTGGAATTTTAAGTATTTCCTCTGTTTTCTTCTGCAATAATTTCTGTGCCCTGTCCCATTCTGTGGAGATTGTGATTTCTTTTTCTAGCATGGCATATGTCTCTACTCTCTTTAAAATTTGTTTTCAATGCTCTTATTCACAAAGTTCCTATTCTGAGATCATTTAGGGCATTGCATTCAGAATGATCTCTATGATCAGACAGTTCCAATACTCTTGTAAGCCAAAAAGAGCTCTGCTGGCAACATAATAACCTTTTCTTGCTGGTAGTGAAATATCTAAATGCAAACTCATGTTTTCTCCAGTTCTCTTCTTACTACATCTGTGTACTGAGAGGTGGAAACGCAGTAAGAAAAAAAGCATTGCTCCTTATCCCAACAAACGTGGTTAAAATTCCAACATTAACAATAGGTACTCTGAGGTGACTGAGAAGAACAGTTGCTGTCAATATCAGCATGCACTGGAGGTTTAGAAACTTAGCATCAAACTTTAGGTTTTCCTAATCCAGATACCCAGGCTCAGGCTTTAATTCCATAAACCGCACAACAAAGGAAATTTTAAAAGAAAGCAAGAACTGTATTTCAGAAGCAAGGGCACTTTCCAATCTCAAACAGAACATTACCACAAAGAATTTACAATAACAGAAACTATGGTTGATCTCTTGTAAATCTAACTTCCTCTAAATTTGTGTTCTCATTCTTTTTGTACCAGGCTCATCTTTTACTGTTGACATGAAAAAGGAGAAAATAAAAGATCATTCACTCTCTGTCATCTGTCAGCGGTCCTGCTTAACAGGGGAGGTCCCAGATGACTGGAGGCTTGCCAATGTGATGCCCATCTACAAGAAGGGCCGGAAAGAGGATCCGGGGAACTACAGGCCTGTCAGCCTGACCTCGGTGCCAGGAAAGATTATGGAGCGGTTCATCTTGAGTGAACTCAACAGGCAAGTGCAGGTCAATCAGGGGGATCAGGCCCAGCCAGCACGGGTTCATGAAAGGCAGGTCCTGCTTGACCTGATCTCCTTCTATGACCTGGTGACCCACCTGGTGGATGAAGGAAAGGCTGTGGATGTCATCTACCTGGACTTCAGTAAAGACTTTGACACCGTCTCCCACAGCATTCTCCTAGGGAAGCTGGCAGCTCATGGCTTGGATGGGCGTACTCTTCACTGGATAAAAAACTGGCTGGGTGGCCAAGCCCAGAGAGTTGTGGTGAATGGAGTTAAGTCCAGTTGGTGACCAGTCACAAGCGGTGTTCCCCAGGGCTCTGTTTTAGGGCCAGTCTTGTTCAATATCTTTATCAATGATCTGGATGAGGGGATCGAGTGCACCCTCAGTAAGTTTGCAGATGACACCAAACTGGGTGGGAGTGTCAATCTGCTCGAAGGTAGGAAGGCCCTGCAGACGGAATCTGGACAGGCTGGACGGATGGGCCAAGGCCAACTGTATGAGGCTCAACAAGGCCAAGTGCTGGGTCCTGAACTTCGGTCACAACAACCCCATGCAACGCTACAGGCTTGGGGAAGAGTGGCTGGAAAGCTGCCTGGCCAAAAAGGACCTGGGGGTGCTGGTTGACAGCCGGCTGAACATGAGCCAGCAGTGTGCCCAGGTGGCCAAGAAGGCCAACAGCATCCTGGCTTGTATCAGGAATAGTGTGGCCAGCAGGAGCAGGGAAGTGATCGTCCCCCTGTACTCGGCACTGGTGTGGCTGCACCTGGAATACTGTGTCCAGTTCTGGGCCCCTCAGTACAATTAGGACAATGAGTTGCTGGAGCGTGTCCAGAGAAGGGCAATGAGGCTGGTGAAGGGTCTAGAGAGCAAGTCTGATGAGGAGCAGCTGAGGGACCTCAAATTGTTTAGCCTGGAGGAGGCTGAGGGGAGACCTTATCGCTCTCTACAACTCTACAACAAAGGAGGTTGTAGTGATGTGGGCGTTGGTCTCTTCTCCCAAGTAGTTAGTGATAGGATGAGAGGAAATGGGCTCAAGCTGCGTCAGGGGAGGTTTAGATTGGATAGGAAAAATTTCTTCATGGAAAGGGTGGTCAAGCATTGGAACAGGCTGCCCAGAGAGGTGGTGGAGTCACCATCCCTGGAGGTGTTCAAAAAACGGGTAGACGTGGCACTTTGGGACATGGTTTAGTAGGCATGGTGGTGTTGGGTTGACAGTTGGACTGATGATCTTAGACGTCCTTTCCAACCTTAATGACTCCTAGTTTTTAATTTCATTAAAAAATAATCCAGCCACCAAGCCAGGAAACATGAAATTGCTACTCTACCCTTAATTGGTTTAGTGGTGGACTTGGTAGTGTTAGGTTAATGGTTGGACTGGATGATCTTAAAGGTCTTTTCCAACCTAAACGATTCTATGATTCTATGAATACTGCACAATTAAAAGCTAACTTTTAGAACTATATTAGTACTATTAAAGTTTAGCATTAACAACATTTGTCAGCAGTGTCTATATATTTGTATCTGACATTTTCCCAATACTCATGAACAAGGTACTAATTATGTGCTTTTGGAAAGCATTCTTACATTGAATTTACATGTATTATATTATAAATGCAGACACGTGTCTGCACACACACCACCACCACCCCCCCCCCCCAATCCTACTTCAGACAGTAAATTTCTCTGTTGTCAATTTGTCATAGGTAAGAATCATATAGCATCAAATACTACAATTACAGTCACATTCTGGAATATGATCATACTTACGTCTGTGCTTCAGAAACTTCACTTACAAAGGACATCATTACAAATTCCACCTGAAATGACTGCAACAATTTGAAAAGAACACCTCCAGTATTAGTAAATCCAATTAGTGCACATTTGAAAAAAAAATCTCCACCATTTCAGAAACAAAGACCGACCTGATCTGCAAGACAATTTTCAAAGACTTTTGTAGGAATCCTGAAGTGTAATATGGAACTTTCCCTGCAGAGAGGTGAAAGTATAAAGAACTGCAAAAACATTAAGTAATACCAAAAGCCTTGCAAGTAACAAACATTGAACAGATTTACTAAAATTCTAGCTTACATAAGTAGCAAAACTGAGTATGGAGTATCTGTCAGAATATGCTTCTTTCTCCTTTCTTAAGCAAGACTGAGAAGATTGGGAACTCACAATCCAAAGAAGAAAGGCCAACAAGCATGTAGGCGGCAATCACACTGAAGAAGAGAGAGTTGTTGGCTGTAGCATGCAACAAAAATGGCACTCTCCTTTATTTAATACTGTACTCATACATGTTGGGAATTGGTTTAAGAGGAGCTATGGGTTGATACTTTATCATTCAGAGTGGCTGTAAAATGAATCAATCCACACTTAAAGCTCACACAATATTTAACAATGGGGCCATAAATTCCAGTGCCTACCACAAATTCCAATTTGGAATAATTACAGGCTATCTACCTACATTCTCCTGACATTTTCAAATATGTACACTTTTTGCATTGTTCTGCAACACTGGTTTGTACTATTGGACTATCTGCCACATTTAAAGCTGTCCCAGAGGCTATACGTAATGGAATGGAAACATTTTGCTATAATTTACTTTAGGCATCAGTTTGGATGATAAATACTCAGTCTGCTGCATCAAATGTTAGCAGCTTAAAGATGTGACTTCAAACATGGTTTGATGGGCTGTTGCAAAACTTCTCAATTAAAAAATAAACGATCAGAGCAAAATAATTTTATGCAAAATAAAACTCAATATGCTAGTTCAGGTATTGTGGTCTGAAGGTCAGTATCAGGATATGTTTAATTTTACAGAATTCATGAGCATTTTATATGATAAATCTTCTGAACACTAATTTATTTGCAGAAAGAAAGTCCTGATAGCTTCTCTAAGAAATTCTTAAATTTTATATTAGCATTTTAATCTCCATTCCCCTCAGAAACACTTATTTTAATTTCTTTCTAGGCAGAAGGTTACACATTTGTAAATGATCACTCAACAAAATTGCTTATGGCTTTTTCACTGCTTATCACTTTTTCACTGATGATTCCCTGGTTTCCTAGAGGAACCTAGAGGTTCAATATAATCATGGCCAACAGACATCTTTTATACACTTTAAGAAATACTTAAATTTTTGTTTTCACCCTTCTTAGTTATGTACTTCCATTTCATATCACTCAATCACCAAAAAAATAACATCAATTTTAATTGAAAAGCCTCAAATTAATACAGTATTATACCACAGCTTGCTTATTTTTCCATGTAATACAAAAGGCCCAAAGTTCCTTTAATTATTTTATAAATAGAAACAGGAAAAGTGACTTTCCTCCTTCAAGTGTTGGGGACTAAAGCTGGTATTAGTAAATAGTGATATGATCCCTAAATGAAAGCAACTTCTCATTTTTTATAGCAATGCAATATATATATTTCTACATAGATCAATATTCTGCATCCTTCTTTCAACTGAAAAGCAGCTTTTCCAGCATGGTGTAACACCACTACAATATACATGGAATAATTTACAGTATTTCAGTTTGATACTGGAGTGAGGGATCTATCTTGCATGAAGCACTGTACAAAACACAGGCTTACTGCCCAGGTCTGTACAGCATTACTGTCAAAAAAGTTTCAGACTGATTTCTTCTAAATTTCCCAAAATAATTAAAATCTAATCCAAATCACTGTCCAGATTAGCATGCTATTGCATATCAGAAAGCAACACAAACAATACCAGATGTTTTATCTTTTAAATCTCAGGCAACTAAAATGCTTAAGCATACGTTTACAAGTTTCATACTACCCTTTTCAAACCTGCTGTCAAAAACTCTACACTCTTAAAAGGATATGACCAGGTAAACTTTAATGCATGCTTATGTTTGATTTTTTCTTCCTCATCCTTTTGCTTTGAATATCAGACTTATTTGAGTCACTGCAAAACAGTGCAGCTATAAGGAATACGTGGATTTGATCTGGCAGCTTGGAAGGAAAGACAGGTCAGAAAATATGTCATTAAAATTATTATATAAATCAGACGCTTTACAGTGTACTCAATTATTATGACACATTAGTTAAAAGACTACTTTTTCTTTCTTTTAAACAGCATGGATGGATTTTTAACAATCAAGAGCTCTATAATTGCAAGGGCAGACCTCATAATGACTCAAAATTCAGTTTCCAAGATACTTTAATTAAATCCCAAGTCCAAAAAGTCTCCACAACAAAGCAGACAGGAAGAATATTAGCTGGAAATACAAAGCTCTATGACACTAATACCAGAGATGAACCTATACTGCTTTAATGGCTGAAGAACAGGCCTTTGTTTCAGCCTCTTAAAATGATGTAACAGCTAGGAAGTAATCTCCCTAAAAGTTCATGTTGTTTAGAATCTCTGCTTCCGGTTTCAGGATCATCTCTGATAAATATTAGTACTTTCTTACCCATACATATACAAAATTGTAAGTATCCACACAAAAGGAGCAAGAACCAATAATCAAGAATACATGTAGCAGTCCGTACAGTTGTAGGGGATTGGGTTGGAACACCATCAAAATGATTCTCTCTGAAGTATCAAGAGATGTTTTTTCCAGCATGTTTTAAAATGAAATACAAATGTCCTCAAGTCTCCCTCAACTGTGACTTACGTCTCAGATAATACCCAAATAATTTATGTATAGAAAAAAGTCCTTCCCACAGTGGATCTGTCAGCCTTCTCACATGCTCTCATTTCAGGAGGAAAGCACTAATCTTAGTTACCATTTTAAAGCTATTATTAAATAATTGTTTGAAATAATAAAATCAGAGTAAGAATTTTAGCAGAACATTCTTATACTCAAGTTTTTTTACAGATTCAGCATTTTCCCATTCTGATAATCTAAATATTGCAAGATGAATTCTAACTCTTGGGCAGTGCTCACAGTACTTTCTTCAGTATTTTGCTTACATCAAGCCACTGCATTGGTATGTTTCTAGCTCCACTGTTTGTAAAATGAAAACAGAGATTCCTACTGTACCATTAATTGCTAATCTGACACTGAAACAGTGATTTCATTGTCATGGGTGATGGGATTGAGGACTTCTGTATAACTCCACTCCCCTAACAGGTACAGTAATAAACTGTTAGTTCTTTAGGCAAAAGACATGAATCTGTCAGATAAAGGCTTCATTCTCTGCCCGTAATCAGTAACTTGAGGGCCTTCTGTAGATTCTGCACAGCAGTGCTCACATCTTCATATTGCAAAGCACTGCCAGCATATTTGCAATATTTTTGAGCTCTGGCAAAGTCCTCTGGAGTCAAACGGACTTCCCCTGCAAAAACATAAGTATTAGAAAGTTACTATAAAAGAAATCTGTCTGAGGCTTCCTTTCACATGATTTCTTTGACTTATATTTGCAGTAATATTATGAAAATCAGGCTATATTTGTGGTAATATTACAAAGACTAAGCTACAGTGTTTCTTCTGTTCATTTTTCTTTCCATTTATATAATGCTTAACTCCTTTGCTGCTGGCATTTGAAAAATATAAAAGGACCTTTCTAAACACTGGTATTTGTACAACCCAGTGCCTTTCAAAAGTAAGTCAATACCTTTGAGAAAGATCTGCTTTTCATCTAAGGCAGCAAAGGAGAGCTTTTTAATGACAATAAGTTAGCTGTAATCATATTACAAACTGCAAGAAACAAGGACAGTGTTTCTTGTGTTTACAGTATAACTACTTTGCTCTCTTCTTCAGGAATAATACATATTAGAAACTGTTCCTTCTCAACTGGAGTAACTTTTCAAAATGTAGAAGCATTTCTCACTGGCATGTTTTTGCACATTTTGTATTTCTGTTTTATCCAAGTAATGTTTATGTTTCCAATTTTATGTAAGATGACTGAAAACACAACTGATCTCATTAAATGTGCCCATTTTTGTAATACTGGAGAACACTAGCAAAAAATATTCTCATAAAATAGTATACAACAATTAACTGTTATTTATTAATCAGAACATTTTCTCGACATAATTTAAAACATTGGGAATTCTGTAATGCTCAACACATGCCTTCAGTCTTCTAGAAAGCACAGCAGGGACTTATGCCCTAACTGGCAGAGGATTTAATATGTGAATAGCATCACTGATATGTGTGTAAAATAAAGCACTGTTATTTTATTGTCCCTCCTTCCACCCACAAATTTACTGGGAGTTTTAAGGCTAATCCCATGCCACTCCAATAACCTATGGATAAATTACAAAACCTTTACTCAAGTTCTTTCAGAACAACTTAATTTGCAAAAGATTGATTTTTATGGACACAGATAAATAATTATATCCAATACTAAAGAATTATGTATTTATTAAGTTTCCCACACAGCATCTTTTAAGCAATGAACAGATTTCACAGATTAAGAAAAAAATGCATTTAAAATGCACCACAAATTTTATATAAAATTGGTTAATCAAAGGTTTAGCTCTCCAGGCACAGCTTTCTCATTTTAAGCAAGGACATGAAAATACTTAAATGCATTTTTTTATGGTACAATTTCAGTCAGCTGGATCCCCTTCTTTCAAAATAAAACTGTTGTTAGCAATACTGTGAGAACGTTTACTAAAGAATCTCAGTTCTTATCAGAAAATGTCTATTATATTTGCTTTTCCTTTCCCCAATCTTATTATTTAAGAACAGCTTTTGAACAAATAAAACGGAAAACCTGGGAATATTAAAAACTAAACTGGTCTGCTAGTTTTCAAAACAAGCCTTCCCCAGTAAAAAGCAGAAGGGTGATCTTGAGATTTATTTATCAATTTTTAAAAGATACTCTAGAAGTCTACTTTTTTTCCCTTTAATAAAAAAATATAACCACAAAATAACTGTTGAATATTGAGGCACATGACAACTCGGTGACCTCATTATCATTGCAATGTATATTAGTTTACTGCTGAGTAAGTGAAGCCACATTAGAATACATACACATGTGAGTAAATACGTGTGAGGGAGTGCATAAACACAGGTACACTTATGTTATTTTGCAACCTAAATAAAGTCACAGACTAAAAGCAGCTGGGCAACCGCATTACTGAACATCTTTAAGAAACTGAAAAGACCAAGTTCCCCTCAAAGTGGCTTTAGGCTATGATGCCAAAAGAAACTACAAAATCATTCTTTAAAAACTGGCCAAGGCATCAGTCCAGTATTCAACTAATTTATTGGAAGGAAGCCTAAATTCACCAGCCTAATCTTATTTTTACAGTATGAGCTCTATTAATGTTTTGCTGGCATAAAGCCTTATTTATTATGAAATCTACTTCAGATGCTATTATGACATAACTTGAGGGAAAAAAGTTAACAATTTTAAATTCATAAACCAAAGTTTACACAGTAAGGGTGTTGATCTTTTGATGTGCTCAGTAGCCTCAGCTGCTACTGAAGTCATCACCTCACAATGGACAAGCAGAATAGAAGAAACAAACCAGCTCTGTGTTCTTAAGTTTTCAAAACAATGCGAAACAACTATAATGTCTGTACTGACATCAAAGGTATAACCACAAAAATTAGTAACTGACTTCAATTTACATATTCTAAGAGTCAAGCAGCTTTGGAGAAAAGGAAAGCAGCTCTGCAGAAAAGGACCTGGGGGGTTCTGGTGGACACCACCCTGTCCATGAGCCAACAATCTGCCTTTGCGGCAGAGGGCTAATGGCATCCTGGGCTGCGTTAGGAGGAGTGCTGCCAGCAGGTGGAGGGAGGTCATCCTTCCCCTTTATTCAGCACTAGTGAGGCCACACCTGGGGTACTGTGGCCGATTCTGGGCTCCTCAGTACAAGAGAGAGACAGACATCCTGAAGAGAGTCCAGTGAAGGGCCACTAAGATGATGAAGGGACTGGAGCACCTCTCATATGAGGAAAGGCTGAGAGAGCTGGGACTGTTCAGCCTGGAGAAGAAAGGCTGAGCAGGATCTTATTAATATACATAAATACCTGAAGGGAGGGTGCATAGGGAATGGAGCCAGGCTCTTTTCAGCTGTGCCCAGTGACCGGAGTGATCGACACAAACTGAAACACAGGAGGGTCCTACTTGAACATCAGGAAACACTTTTTACTGTGAGGGTGACCGAGCACTGGCACAGGTTGCCCAGAGAGGTTGTGGAGTCTCCATCCTTGGAGATACTAAAAAGCTGTCCTTTGAATTAACAGTGACATTTTTTCTCAAAGTTCTGCCTTCAGTGCTGCAAATTAAACCATGGAAAGAGTGCAGGGGCAGGGGGAGACACAAATAACATCGTCCTGAGCAACCCGTTTTACAGGACCCTTGCTTGAGCAAAGGCATTGGACCAGATGACCTCCAGAGGTCCCTTCCAACCTCAACCACCCTGTGATTCTGAGCTCTAAAAAAGCCCAACAACATTGAGATGGGAAAAGTATATTGTATTTATCCTGAAAAAAACCTGCTTCTGTGTTAAACTGAAATTATTAGCACAGTAGTTATTTTTATTACTGAAATGTGACAGACATATGGAATCCATAACTAATGTCAACAAGCATGATTCTTTTTGTTTAAGAGGAACACAAAGCGAAAACCAAAAAGCGATTTGACTAGAGATGCTGAAAATCATGTTGGGAAAAAGAGCAGTTTTAGAATGAAAATAATGTGTATTTTACATGATGTATCTGGTTCTCCCTGGTATCCTTTTCTACCCATCAGATGTTTTTCTTTTTTATGAAGTTGCCCAAATAAAAGGCAACTGATTTAAGAACATTTTAATAATGTAGCTTGGTGTATAAAAACAGTGATGGCAAAGTTTCAAAAATAATTTCAGTTACCAAGATACTCTTTTTTCCCATTAAAGCACTTAAGATATTCAAAATATAAATCCTCAAAGATTTCTTCTTGAGATCATGAAAACATATAAAACGTCAAATTATTATTTCTACTTTTATTTCTACTATTATACACACAACTAGAATGGACAAATGGTTTCTCTATACTATGCCACCTGCGGACGGGAGCTTGTGGTAATGTAAGATTTTATAAAAAAAACTGTAGCACAATCATGAATGCATGTAGTGTTAGCAAAATCTAGGGGTAATAAATTTTTTAAGCAAACTACACCAGAGAAGTGCATGCACACAGTATATAAAGTTGCAGTGTAGCTCTACATTCTGTTGTCAGAGACGTTAACCAATGCTTAATCGCATAAGCTTTGACACTTTCAAAAGTCAATGTTAAACTCTGAAACCTGTTCCCACAGGACAGGACAATTAGTGATTTTAGTCAGCATGAATCCTTCAAAGGAATACTGTTACTTTAACATAATTTTCTTTTGATAAAATATTCCACTCTTCTCCACCAAGTTTCTCTCCCATCAGAGCATTAATCAAATTGCTTCTCCCATGTTATGGCAAGGAAAGAAAATATATAATTTATTTTTAAAATATACATTTGATCTCGCTACCAGAAAGAGCCTTGCAGGAGTATGTGGAATATCCTGTTTGGCTGTGCCTATACTAGTACATTCAACAGTGCCAGGGAATGTGTCTCAGCACTCAAACTTGACTGTCTACACTGTCAAACTGCTGGAACAGACTCCACTATGGTTTTGGCCCATGCAAACTAGCACTTTCCCAAACAATTCCTGAGCACGACTTGTGGTTAAAGCAGGCTAGAGACTATTCAATATGGGCAGCCTTCACAAACTACCCTGTTTAGAAGGTTTAAAAGTTTAATAGCATGGATGTTAGTGGTTCTGTGCCAGCTGTTCTCAGTGTCAAATATTTACAGGCATGTTTAATTTATTAGTATACACAGACATAGTGTCTAAATTGTGGAGCAAGTGTACTTTGCACTGTGCTAGCTCTATGGACCTACTGGAGGGCAACGCTGATCCCTCCTTCCCATCCAAAGGAAATGTCAGTTCCATAGGAACGGTGCATACCAAAGTCTAACCTCAATACACAGCCCGAATATATAGATTGCAACTCAGGAACTGGGGAGGGCTCCTGGGTCCCACAGTTTAGAATGTCCGTTGTGAGATACAGGCATTTCTAAATCTACTTACAGGTCAGGGAACATGGCTACTGGGGAACAAAGTACTGTTGGCGTAAAAAGGACTCCTCAGCAGCATGAGGAGAAGAATGATACCTGCCATTACCCTTACGCGTACAGCTGAAGGGAGGATGCTTTGGGTAATGACCAGGCATGCATGACAGGATGGTGGCAGGCAAAGACAAACACTTTTCATTGCTTCAAGCTTCTTAATTCTATGCATGCAAACAAAACTGCTACTGTATCTCTGCTGACTGGCATATCCCTCAAACTCCTGCATAACTGACAGCATATTTTCTGAGCTTTCAGAAATGAGTATCTGTATGAGCTGTATCACATCTTTGGGTGCACTTCTGCAAAACTCCCTTATAAGAAAGAACGTAACACTTTAAGCTGTTACAGGAGCCAAACTTGTAGTGACACAACAGATGTGCAGAGGAGGAATGCAGGCATGCAAATACTCAGGTTAGATCAAGTTAAGAGATTCATCACTGTGCTTAGCAAGGGTCTTAGTCTCTTAATTACAGGACAGCAGTTATTATGAATTCTCAAAAAAACAGGGTATCTGAATTTACTCAATTCCTTTTTATTTATATTTATCTACTTATTAAATCAGGTTATCACAGGTAAGTGGCTAGAGGGAGCAATGCACTGATACTATCCAGATATCGAATAATGGAACTTCTAACACTTAATGAAGAATTAAAGTTTACATCAAAATTATGACATTTTTGACAACTAGAATTAAACATTCAAACCAAGAAACAATGATGACTACAATTATCAGAGTAGTTATCCAAAAACCTATTAGAATGACTGTCTAGAAGATCATGATAAGCTGGTTAAATATGAAAGCTTTGCTGCCAAACAACACAAAATTTGCTTTCCAACTAGCAGTTACTACGATAAAGCTTAAGTAAACCCTTTAGCTGTTTTGGTTAAGGAGCTACTGAAACTCCCACAACAGCCCCCAAAACTCAGAAACTATCACCAAGTTTCAATGGTTCAGCTACAGGTCTGAGGTACTGTTTTCAATAAAATGAATTAACCGTCACGAGACATTACAGTAATATGCCAGACAAACAATAGGATGTGCCTTTTGTCTTCAAGAGAATACTAAAGGTTAATGTGACTCTATCAAAGGTAAATATTTCTATTTTTATCTTTTTAAGATATCTTCTACAAAAATGGCTTCCTAATATATTAAGATGGACACATCCTTAAGCATTAAGACAGCAGAGTAATATGAAGCTAAACACTGAACTCCTATTATAGCATTCCATTGAATCAAAAATGCTTTTTCAGTAAAGCTGATATTTTAACATAGACACCCTCTTCAACAACACAATAAACTAAAATATCTAGCTAAATATTTGTAAGTTACAATATACAAGAATATACCTATCTAAACTCGCTAGTCATAACAGGCAATATTTGACTGTATCTAGTACTGAAACTTAAAACTTCAATTACGTATACTATCAGCTTTCCCTGGTGAGGATAAACTGTAGGGTAGAATGTGAACAGATTTCATACCAGGACTTCTAGACCTCCTCCTCACTCAACATCCATGTTATATTGCCAAAGAAAATCTGATTATTACAGATTTAACTTATCTTTTTATTATCTCTATTCCACAGACAGAAAAATTCCTAGAAAACAGTTAATAATTTGTCCAAATGCACATCAGTGTTCAAATCACAATCTAGGATTATTATAGCTTTATTGCCTGTCACTACTCTTTCACAGGCCATGGTTTCTCTAAGGTTAGCAATTATGTGTGCACTTCAAAGCACGATATATGCAAGCAGACATAAAATACACGTAATACAGGTTAACAGTGATTTTAGCATCAAAGACAGATGGATTTTAAAGGATAAAAGCCTTGATCAAATGGTACATAAAAATGACGTAATTAGCAGTATTATTTTTCATTTAATTATTTCATTTAATACAGGTACTATTTATAATCAACAAGCACACATAACAATTATGTTGCAACAGAAAACACGACTGGAATGTCGTGCTTATTTAATGAAGTGAATAAATAACTTATTTACTGACCCGGTAGAAGAAGTTTTAAGTGAAGGGAATGTGTATTAATTACCAAAAATACAATTTAGCAAGCCCATCAGGAATATAGGCTTTGCTAAGTGTATCAGAACCTCACCTGAGAAGCAATAACATAAATAATAAAAAGCGTAACACAATGCTAGCTCATTTGTTCGAAAAAGTCAGATAGAAAACACTAATCATACACTGTAGCAAAGCTTTCAGAAACTATTAAACTCTTAGCAACACAATGTTTAGATGATGTCCATTCTTTTTAAAATTTCTGAATTAGTAGCATTCAGATAATGATGATGTTATTTCTCAAACTTCTTCCTTCAGTGCAGGGGAAACACACAGGACACAGCACATCCATGTACAGACAATACAAATGCCACCACCTTACCTGCAGACTGAGCACTGTAAAGGGAAGGATCAACTAGAGGAATATTCTGAGGAGCAGGCTGAATGGTGTTACTTGTCACTCCTGCAAATCAATGCAAAAAATTGGACTGGGGTTATTTTTATTTATAGACTTTAAAAGTAAGCAGACAAAATAAGAAAATAGAACAGGTAAATCTAATGACTCAATGATTTTTAAATTAAGTAGCTGCTGCCTTTCCAATTCTGAAAGCTTGTAACAAATAATTTTAAACCCCTCACCTCAGACTATGGATGTTTTATAAAATAATACAGAAGAGTTTACAGGCTGTCATTCATTTTATCAGTACAGTATTTCACAGAAATTTAATTTCAAGCATTAAAAAAAATAAGCATATACCAGTCCAAAAGACACTGGTTATCCTAAAGCATTGAGGAAAACCTGCTAAAGAAGAGTAGGAGTAAACTTTTACATTTCAAGTTTAAATTCTGCCTTTTAATATCAGAGAGTCTCCATTATTGTGTTTTTAAAGCCCCATGCCTGCCTCCTCAGTTTGCACACTTACAAACTCTCTCCTTCCTAATTCCTTAGAAAACAATTGGTGAAAATAAGAAAGCTAGCTAGATTTAAAAGGGAAATGGTGATGCTAAAAGAAGAAACAGCACTTTACGCTGTGAAGCATTCTTGTGTCTGTGTTCACATTTTAGACACTCTCATTTGCATTGATCCAAAACTGTATATTTGCAGTATGTCCAGAACATACCAGACTAACATACACTTATTTCTACAACATTTGCTATGTAGGAAGATGGTATAATCACTTTTCTAAATTATCTGTTATTTCATGGAATGAATGATGGGGTTAAAACTAAGTAATGCAAAGAATTAATGTATTACAAGGTACATATTTCATAATTTTCAGATCTGGCAGAAACAAAGAGCTAAACATTTACCTAGGCTGAATGTAAAAACCAACACTCTCCCCCTCCCAGACCCAAAAAAACCCACCTATCTGAAGGATTTCCCTTTCATAAAGCTGAAAAAAAGACCATCCTGAACTTTGCATAGGGTGAAGCATTTTTAAAATGAGGAAGTAAAAGAAAAGGATGGTCTGCATTTCAAAAGCATCTCATATGTTCTGTAATATAAAAATGTATCTGAACAATCAAATGATCATCAGGATTGAAATCAATATAAAAAGGTAACATGAGGTGAAAAAGTTGTATTCACAAATCATTTAATGCAACTTCCCCCTGCCCCTTAAATAAAACAACTGGGAAGAAATTTGGATTTCTAACAACTTGGTTTTGGTCCAAAAATGACACAGAATAAGGACGTAGGAGCCAATATGTTTAGCACTAGGGACAAAATTTCCATTAATAATATTGTTTGAGGTCAATCACACTGAAGTACTTGCATGGAAAAAGGAGTGCAAACCAAACAGAAGAAAGGTATGAATGGTACATCAAGCATGATTGTTACAGTGTTGTTCTAACAGTTTCAACACTATGTTGGACATGTTCCCACATAAAGAACAGCAGTCTATCTGCAGAGCGAAAGCTAAATATGAAATGAAGTAATATAATTTCATCTATCAAGTGAACGATTCAAATGGTGCTTTACAGTATAGATGGTGCAATGCATGATTCTAGAGAAGAAAAAAACATTCTGTCTGCAGGAACACTCATTCTTTCAGTCCCTATATCTCTTCTGACAAAATGCTCCAAAATACAAATTACATATTATAAAAACATAAAAAAATACTTCTGATGACTTTTTTATGATTTTTTTAAATGAAGTTGCCTCTGCCATAGAATACCTATACTATTTTACTTCATATGTAATGGAAAGGGGGCTAGAATTTGTCTCTCAATAAAGGCATGAATTTTTTGGGTGTGATTTGGAAATACCTGTGTTATGAGGTACTTCAGCTGGAGTGTTGGCTGGTGCATGGGCACCTGGTGGTATATGTATGCCAGTGTAATTACTAGTTGGTATGTTGTTAGCTTCATACGTAGATGATGATGTTGGTTGAGTTGTTCCACTATGGAAAGAAGATGACCCTGCTTCTTCCCTTTCAACATCTGCCAAGATGACACAAAATAGGAATTACTGTAACTCTTCTGTACAAAAACTTGAAAACTTAGGCTTTCTTTTAAAACCTCCTTTCAAATTTTTGTTAGCAGAAACACTGCCATGGCAGCGTGACATAAAACATTTATCAACTCAAACCACCTATGGTTGACTTGACAAAGTTAAAAAGCAACATACCATAGGATAAAGATCTAGAAACTCACATACTTTCAAAGATCTCTTCTGTTTAAATTGAAGGATCATCTCATTACTGATCTGAATATAAGCAATTTGTCTCATTAGTACAATCCCTTATACTTCCATGTACTGCATCCACCGTAGTTGAACAAGATATTACAAATATGCAGTAATCTATATTTTAATATATACATGAACCAGAACATGGGAAATTGTATTTGCCTTACAAACTCTTTGTAAAAAGAAAGACAGTGCCAATCCTTCCACCATTTATCAATTAAAAAAAACACAAATAAGTAAGAAAAAAGGGGAACTTTGGGAAAGTAATACCAAACAAGAAAACAAATTGCAGCTTAGCAAAGTCATTATCTAAAAAAGCTAGAGTACATAATGCACTATAAGAATAATGAGGTTCAATATATCCCATAGCATGTACAAAGAACATATATATTATTTTTCAATATATTCTTTTTCAATCTATTCATGTTCTTAAGGTTCTGGTCTAGTTTATTCAATGTTGCTTTGAAGGCTAATGGTCCAATTTTATTATGCTAATGACCCAGTTAATTTAGAATATGGTTGACTTCTACTCCTTAGTTTGAATTCAATTTAAAATTCAATTTAAAACAGATAATTCTCTTTTGCTGTGTATGTGTTCATCTGTATCAATAATGTCAGGTGGAATAAGCAGAGTTTTGGGAATGGCTTTGTTAATAGCCAGTTTTTGAAAGGAAGCAAAACAAACATGGGAGAACAAAACTTGCATGTGTCTAGAGCTGGCAAAAGAGATGTTTCTTCTTCATGAAATTCACACTGATCTTCAACTATACAAGATTATATGTTACGCAAACACCTCTCCTGCTTAATAATTAATAGGTCTACTATTACAAATATCAGATTTTTTTCCGAGGTAAGGTCCTCTTCCTCCCAGAAAAAGTTCAGGTACTACCTTTACTAAAATGACTAAACACCTTCTAATTCACAATACTATTTACTATGAGAAAAGGCTATAATGCAGAGTAAAATTAACAGTATTGTCTTTAGAACATTTTTACTGGACGTTAATAAATACACAGTTAGAGAACATATTTTTGGTTTATACTGCAAAGTTGTAGTAGTTTACTTTCATTCAGAACATCCAAGTACTAATAAACAAATTCACATATCCCCAGTCTAATACCAAGAATCTTTATTTACAAGTATTAAAAAGCAAAGAAACCTAGAAGCAAAGTTCTGTCAGGAGTGTCAAGCACTGCTAGCAAAATTTAATATAAAAACACAGAACATGGTAAAATTTTTATATGTTACTCTTGTGAAAATTACTTTCACTTGCTGCAATCAGTAATTCAGGCTCTGGTTTTATGAAGCTATTTCTGACATATGCAAACAAACATCTGGCAGATTTCTGGAAGGCAAAGGATATCTTAAGGTGCCAGATTTTTCCTTTGCTGTATTTTTTGCTAGTAACTGATACTGCAATATCATGTGGCTAGGATGCATGAAAGTAAAATTAAATGTGTTAAAACTGGCAAAAAAAAACCAGTGAGATTCAAAAGTAAACCCCAGATATGCTACCTTTTAAATAATAACGCAATGATAGGAATAAGCCATTGGTTGAATGCTACGTTTTCCAGTGGGTTTGGTGTTAACTAAAAAAAATATTTTAAAACAGTTTCAGAAAATAAAATTTAGTTTAACAAAATCCCAGAGACATACTGTACATGAGATTAAGGGAATAGTTAGACACAACACTCATCATGCTGTCTGAAGGTAAGGCTGCCCAAGTTTACTTGTAACATTGTTATCAATTATTTATAGCTTGGTCAAATTGTAGCCATAAAGTTGGATTTTCCATGTTGGGTATCTGCCTGAAGCTAGTATTTTGGGAAAGAAGTTGTAAAAATTACTAAGCCACTTTTGAGAACGAGGGAGTGGCAGAAAACATGCTTTCATTGTACTTAGTATCTCAATTAAGAGAAATTACCTGTAAGTTCTTGCCCAGACTTAAACCATTAATGCATTTATTCCTTTGTTCTGCCCCCTGCAGCTTCCTGTTGCCCTTATCTTGCTTTTCACTCCCATTATGATTTCTTTGTCTCTGCACCAGGACTTCATATCCCATATATGCAACCTCTTGCCCCACACTTGTGTCTGTCTTGCACTACCTCCTAATCTTCTCTCCAAGACATTCCCAGTTGCAGCTTCAAACTTCCTCACTGCATAGTTCATGGTCTCTAGTCACTCCTATAAAAGTGCAGTGCTGTAGGCAACACTAGTCACAGAAGATATGAACTCAAATGGTTAAAGTCTGCCAATGTTATAAACAAAGAAAGCAACTAAAAAAAAGGGTTAGAAGTGCTGGCCACCTTTAATAACAGCGCCTGTAAGAGGCAGTTCAGAAAAGTTCAGAAAAGGGCGATATACTTTTTAATCGGGCATATATATCAAGAGATCGAGCTCCACTGTTTGATTTGCTCATTAAGCAATTGGCAAATGTTAAACTGTATTAAACATAAAAGTGGCTTTGTTTAAATTAACTCTTCTTAGGTGTTTAAAGTGCCCAAATGTCATCAAAGCATTGTAGCTATTCTTTCTGCAAAGTAAATATTTAAAATATTCTTTATCAAAGATTAAAGTATTAGAATCATTTTGAGATACGCACTTGCAGTATTCGTGAAGATTTTTAAAAGTAGTGCTAAACAGAAGGAGTCCAGGCTGCTGGGAAAGAACATTTAAGTCAACAAACTGTTTTTAAGTTCTGTGGTTAAAACATCCATAACATTATTGAAAAACAAATCTCTTACAGGGAATGGGAATGAATGCTGGAAAAATTAGAGGATTAATTCCTAATAAAAATAATTTCAAGTTCCTCACAATTTGCTTAAGGATGCGGAAATACTACGCTGTGAAACAGTGACACAATTGTTTCACATTCAGTTTCAGCTCCAGCTGAATTTCTTGTCTTGAAACCTCATCAGCCTTTGTGCCTGGATCCCAGAATAATGAATCCATGTTGTCTTTAGACTTTCCTCAGAGCCACAGTATACCCAGACTATCTGGTTGGTTGGTTGGTTGTTTTTTTAAATTATTATTTATTTATTGAAGGCAAGACTTTGTGGAATAAGGCTGATACCCCTGTCCCCTTAACCAACTGTCCAAAGATACTTTCACATAAACAGAGGATTCTCAAGGCTTAATGGCATTCCCTTGTCTAGTGTAAGGAAGTACTGATTATGACGTAACTTCAGCAGCCCAGAGCACTGAATTTAAAATGAGCAAAAATTTTTTTTTTTTTTAAGGAGCCTGGACTCCTCCAGTTCTCTGGACTGCTATTTTTAATGTTTTAATTTAAAAAAATTTTCTTTTTCTCATTCTGCTGCACTGTTTCTCAGAGGCACAATGTAAGGTTCTATTTGAACACTGCTTTTTAAAAAAAAAAAAAAAAAAGGTGTATTTTTTTCCACAACATTGAGAAATGGTCTCAAAAATCCATCAACTTTTCATACACTGTTCTTTCTACTAGTTGGGACTATAAAGGTTTCCTGGACTTCTGCAATATAAATGTAGAATACATACTATATATTGCAATAAAATTGGTGACATTTAATGTATTTTACTATGGCTATACCATGACCATTTAGGAACTTTTTCATATTTGAAATTACATTTTTAATTTTTTTCCATTAGTATAAAATCTTGTTCGATGACCTAGGGCTACTGCTAAGTGACCTTTATGTGTACTCTAGGACTTGTATTCCAACTGCATTAATAAATCAAGCATGTCATTTAAGGTTTCCATGGTGGCATCCTGACAAAAGCATCCATAAATCCAACAGCAGAGCTGTATAAAGCATGCCTATGTTACTGTAAAAACATCTCCAAGAGTTACAGTATGGTTTTCAAGAATCACAAAGAAAATAACACTTTGGAAAAAAATGGTAATTTGCCAAGCTACAGAGACCTAGTTTCACTCTGTTTAAACAGACTTTTTCCACTTGCAAGCGGAGGAAGAAAATGAGCAAGCAGAAAGGAATGGGGAAGGTCCAGCCGTACATTCAAACAATGCTGCTTTTCTTCTTATGATGCACAAAGTAAGATTTGACACTTTTTTTACTGATTCATCTAATAAAAATTGATTTGCATAAAATTTTTGTCTTGGTTGTGTAAAGCATTATGGACACCTACACTATGGAGTTAATTTCCAAAAATAAACATAAAAAAGTATTTTTCATTTAATTCCTCAGAAAATAAGAGTGTGAGAAATTCTCTTACTACATGAAATACAATTCAACAAATAAGCAGATATTGCCAAATTATAGATATTGCAGGCTCCCTATCAAGGAGGATGTTAAAATTTTGGTTCACTCGGCATTTGCATCCCTTTTAAGTTTTATGTAGACATAACTCGTTAATGAAAGCAACAGTCTTCACCTATTGACACTACCGCTTGTAATGACCTGCAATGAATAGTACTTTCCCTCCTACAACAGTTTCTTTTGCAGCCTTGAGCATGTCATGTACCTTTGCCTCCACATCAATAAAATGAAGAAAGGGCCTATTTGTTGCTTCTGAGGAACAATTATTGTTTCTACACAAGCTGCATACAGAGATTTTTAGCAAAAGCTCTGTAAGCTTTGCTTAGAAATTCTATTTTTGCAATTGTTTATAATTCATAATTGACTTCACATAAACAGGTGAGCTTTGTAAGCATTACCATGCTATGAGCCAGAGCACTAATGAGCACTCATTTAAAGCTAGAAATATTTAATTGGGCTATTCATTACATTCACTATAACAAAAGATTTTTTCCCATGTGTTGTCTTCTCCATTAAATTATCAAAGTGGTGTAATTTGACCTACAAAGATGTGGTGATGTTTGCAGCCGACTTGCATCATACCTCTCGCTACAGCTGCACCAGCAGTTGAGAAAACTGCCTTGAAAAAGATTGTATGCTGAAGAATAAATTCGTTTGCTGATGTTTCACTTCAAATATAGCTGTGCCTAGATTGGAGCATATTTCAGTGGGTAAGATAGCCATTCCAGTGTTTTAGTCTGTAGGGCATCTTTAGGTAAGGAAAGCATAATAACAACAATAAACCAGTAGCTTGGAAATCAAATTGTATCATACGCATTATTTATTCACAAATACTTGAATTTAGTTATGTTGCAGTGTTTCTAGAGTATTAATACCCAACAGTATTTTACCCAGGAAACTGCAAAGAAGTTATAATTGGCACCCAGGCTTTTAGACATTTTTCTTTACTTTTAACAAAATAAAGGCTAACCAATAAACAGGGATAGCTGTTTGGTACACATTCTCATTAAAAAAAAGTTGATTATGTATTTTATAATTTTTTTTTGTTTTTAAATGTAATGGTGGCCAGGAGATAGAAATGATAGGAGATTACACTGTGGAGAGCCACTTTTCAGACTTTTTTGGCTAAATCCGAACCTCAGAAGCACTCTTATCTGGCCCTCTCCCCTTTCCACCCATGCATTCTCTTTTCCATATAAAACTGAATGAATTTTTTCAAGAATCATGAAAAGGCTGAAGGATCCCTTGCAGGTTATCTGGTCCAATTCCTCACTCGTAGCAGTGCTAACACAGATCATGCTGCTCCAGGCACAGAACAGCTGAGGTTGGAAGGGACCTATGACCTCCTGAGATTACCTAGTACAAACCCCTAGTTGCCCAGGACTGTCCAGTCAGGTTTCGAATATTTCAAAGGATGGAGATTCCGTAACATCTCTTGGACTCTCTTTTCAATATCTGACCACATTCATGATGACAATTATTTTCCTAATAATTAATTCATATTTTCCTCGTTGCAACCTGCGTCCATTGCCTGTTGCCGTATCACTACGCACGTCCAAGAAGAGTCTGGCTTAGATCTTCTCTACACTCTCCCATTAGGTAAAGTTTAAGACAGCAATAAGAACTCTCCTTAGGCCCACTTAACTTCACCTTGTATGCCATGTTCTCCAGTTCACATTTGGAAGACAATAGAAAACTCTCAAACAATATACTACTGCAAATGCATAGTTCTGGCCCAAAGGTGACAATGCCTTCTTAGAGAGTAGCTGTATTCAAAATATTAATCTCCTCTACACAGGAAAGGAAAAGAAAATTCATTAAATAAGTCAATCAAGTAGTAAAGTCCAATAAAAATAACAGTAGGAGAAGCAGAGAAGAAAAAGCAGAAGGCGGCCCATCGTGAATGGAACATTAAACAGGGAAGCTGTGGTTCCTGTGGGATGCTCCCTGAAGAACGGTGCATACCACCATCTCGGTCTTGGCCCAGCCCTTTGCTCTTTTAAAAAGAAAAGGGAAACACATACCGAAGCTCTCTCCTTCCATTCCGATAGGCCCTGGCTGAGGAGTCTCTCCGTTCTTCAAGCAGTTATGAATGTATGCTGCCTTCCACCTGGCATACTTCCTGTGCTGGGCGTTCTGGGGAAGGGAAAAGGCCAGCCATTTAACCACTCACTTCTGCGAATTAATGCATTCAAAAAACAAACATAAGCAGGTTTTCCACCCTGAGAAGAGATAGTAAATCAACTGCTTTCTCTGCCATCATTTGACACCCCTTTAAAGATAAACAACACGTGAAATTAAACAGTGAATTAAAAAAAAAAATAAAAAGAACAGCTCTAACAGGATCTCAGTACAAAAGGAAAATGTGGAGATCTTCAGTTAGTGCAGCATGTCAGGAAAAGGAAATAAATTACATCAGGACCATCTAGTGTGAAAGACAGAGCACTGTGTAGTAATTACTGATGTGAAATAATAAAGAAAACTTTCTACCTCCATAAACTTAGATGATTATTTACTTTAGATTTAAATATCTGAAACTTAAAATGCTACTCCTGCTGATCAATAATATAACAATATTACATTATTTCACATTTTAAAAATGTATTTAGAAGCATGAATACAGAAAGGCTGCCATAGTCACAGATTAATGTGGTGTGTGTTCTAGGTTATACAATATTTTGATTTAATATCTTCACAACATAGCTAAAAATCAGATGAAGGACTTTAGCAATACACAAACTACCTGCAGAGCAAGGGGTTATGATAATAACGACTTTAAATAAACTGTTAATGACAAGTTTAATAGTTCAGTTATTAGAAAAAATATTAATACTTCTCAAAAAATTAATTACTATATTGACAGTCAATATAATTTTTGGCCAACTCTCATTTTCTGAAATGGTCTCAATATGAAGCAATAGCAGTGAGAAGAGAAATCTGCTTCTTGTCTTTCTGATTCCATTTCTATTTCCACAGAAAGAGTTTGAAATTGAAAAAAGGCGGCCATAACTTCAGTATTTAAGGAAAATCAACATGATTTTTCACTATTTTCAGTTTCTGGGAAAAAGGAATTGAGGAAAAGCATTTCACCTGGGTTTTCATAAATTCTTCTTTTCACAAAACATGAGTGATTGAAATAAATTTCAATCTCAACTATTTTGAGATTTTCCATTTCATTTTTTAAACTACACTTTACTGTTCTTAGATACAACTTTAATATGCCAAAAACATGAAATGAAGATTGCCCACTTTACATCTCCTGGGACTGTTACAATAGCGTTTTTAATCCAGGAAGAGTTCTCAATTGTTAGGAGAAAACTTAAACTGATTATGCAAATGAACTACTTTGTCAAAAGTTGTAAGAGAAATAACCAGTTCTGACAGTTATGAGGTAATATATTTCAAGGAACAAGGCTGAATATAAACAGAGATGAGAAATATGGAAGGATGAATGCAATAATTTGGCCAAGTGAACAATACAGGTTGGTAGTGTGTTTCACATCAACATCATCACCTGCAGGGTACTGGTGAATTCAAATTTCCACAGTAACAATCACAGGTAAAGTCGTTTGGAAACTGAGGTAGACAGAATAACCTGTCTTTTTAAAAGTCCTGACTGAAATTACATCCAAAGTTTTTGAGAATTAAAATTAAATTCAAATTTGTACATGACAAAGTCTATTGCACTAGAATCATCTAGAACAGGGTAGAAAGTGACAGTATAATGAATATCTCCAGCAAGCTCCCTTGCTCATATTTAATACATTGTTATCCACCAGGATGCTCACACCACCCACGAGAAAGATATGGTCCTCATTTGCACAAACAAAATGCTGTCCAGAAAAAATGCCAGATTTATTAAAATGCCTTCACTATACCTCAGAAAGGAAAAGTACAATTGGAAAACATGGCTTTCTGTTACTTTATTTTAATAATCTTTCCTGTCCAGGTAGTGTTACAGATTAATTCTTTTAGCATTCACAAGCACACTAGAAGCCACAAAATGCAGAAATACACATCCAGAGTATGGTACTTTTAGAAAAGAACATTACACAAGACTTAACAGCCCATACATCTCCCTTCTGTTCTAATACCACAATTATTTCTCAATAAAGTGTGAAGATGCTGTTGTATCAGGTGTCCGTGCCCAGGTGCTGGCAACTGGGGGCGGCAGGGGTGGCATCTGTGAGGGGAGGCCAGGGCTGCTCTCTGCCAGACATAGCCAGCTCCAGCGGACCCACCACAGGACACGGCTGAGCCCCTCAGCCAGGCTGCTGGTGCCTCTTGGAAAGTGTATTTAAGAATGAGCCAAAAAAACCCAAAACACTGGACAGAGAGAGGAAAAGGGAACAAAGAGTGTTTGATGTGTGTCATTATGCATCCCAACTGCAAAGCTTATCCTTCCAGAACTGAGAACCTAAATTTTGTTGCTTTTAGTTTGTTTTTAATATGCATTGCTGTCCCTTTTTGGAAGGCTGCCCTACTGTATGAACATTACTACTAAGGTAAATGAAAATAACACTACCATCACACAGCTTCTTACTGATCTGATGTAAGCTGTGTCTTGGAAAACGTGTCTTCCAGAAAATCCTTTTGCCTAGTTCTAATACTGAGATACGGAACATCCGCTGTTTCCTGTGACACAATCCATTCATATTACCCAATAATCAACCACTTGCCAATTAAAAATATACATATTATTTACAATACCCATTTTCGGATTTTAGCTGTCAAGTATCTGCCTTCTATGCCTTCTGCTGTTGATTTAAAACCCTTTTAATAGTTGATATTCCATACATATGAAGGCAATTACATAGTGAAAAGGCACACAGATGGTCTGAATAATATGAATGGATAGAACATTTAGATCATCTTACTACATAACCAGGTGTCAGGCTGAGGTTACTTCAGGCTAACAAAAGCTTCTGCAAAAGTCTAAGACGGTCACATGTCATACTTGTCCCATCATTCCTTCATGTGACACTGGATAAGGAAACTGTTGAAATGTAATGATGCTAGCCAGAAGTGCAAACCTTCTGCTGTATTTATTGTACACTCTATTTTAACCTCATCTTCACTGATTAAACAATCAAAATGAGGCAATTCTGCTTCTTTCCAATTACAAAGTGCTTCTGTCCTTTCAGCATCAATCCCCACCCCCCACCCCACTCAGTAGTAAACATACCACTGCTAGCAGTCCACATTGACATTTGTAACAGTTTTTTCCATCTACACGAAGGATTGCTTCAGGACCTCTGAGGAGTTACCGAATCAATGCACTGCCCTGTGCACTGGATTCCTACAGTCTAAGATGATCATCTTCTCAGTCCAATTCAACATGCATTCACTCTCTGGCTCTAGGAACCATTACTATTTGATATTTTAAAGGACGTCAGGGTGCAAAGCAGCCAGTTTTAAGCAAACACATGACAGAACAATCTTACTTGCACCTCTTGACAGATGAAAATTGTAGATTGGTGCAGTCTCAGGCTATGGAAGATGTAGAATCTTGCAAGAACACTTGGCCAATTGTTCTTCTTAGGCAAGACCTATCTTTAACAGCTACACTTACATTCCTATAAGTCATAGCATACAAGAAGTGCACCACTACCAAAACCATTCTTTTACCTTCCTTCCAATATTTACAAATGAAAGTAGCCACGGCGACTGCATTTTAAACTGAACAAATGTGCCTGCACGTTAGGCGCGCTTATCAGATAGGCGATTTACATCCAGGATGTCAAGTCTGTGATTTCCAAGCAGGGCATGGAATAGTTTGGGACCAACACAACCACGGGCTTGTTATGGGCCTGCAAAGTAGCAAAACTTTTGGTTTCTAAGGCACTTTTACTAGTGTAAGAGTGGAAGCCTATTAACACCGATGCATGTGAGAAAAAAATATTTGTAGATTACCTGCATGGATTTAGGTGTCCCGAGACATACTCACACTTATGTGATCAGCACTGGCTGATTTTGTCTCAGATTGTTTAGTGTTGTTGCTGTTTCTTATTTATTTTTCCAGCCATTTCAACCTTCATCTAACAATCTTTGAAACTTGTATTAATGAGTCAGTAGCAGCTTTCTCTAATTTTTTTTTCTTTTCCAGAAGTTATCAACTATACCAACACATTTTCAGAATTAACTTCTCATTCAGTTAATTTAGCAAGGAAATCTCACTTCTCATTTTGAGAACGAGGAATACTTTATTAAGAGTACCTGCTCTTCTATATCTGAGGTTAATTCTTCTGTGGCGTATGAATAACAGAGCAGCTGGGTATGCATCTAATAGAAAAGTTTGTTTTATAACAACAGATCAAGAGATTATTCTGGTGTGCCTTAATAAAAGTAACCATGATCTTGTTCAGCCAATTCTGGAATGCTTGTTTGATTAAAAAATTACCTGCCATAAAGAGCACTGTGTTAGTTACTTCAGTAGATAATTTTTTTAATTAAAACATTCATCTTCTGGCCAAATAGCAAGGCATTTTTCATGAAGTAAATTCATATTCTTCCAACTTATCACCTTTAAAAGTGGGGTTTTAAAGCCAAAAATATTTTGAAGCCAAAAAAAGTTTTAAAACCAAAAATAGCTGTTCTAACTAAAGCTGTACTCAATTCCACCTCATTTACTAGCACTAAAGCTCTTGCTTGCAGGGTGAAAAAAGTGAAGGTGGAAAAAGCCAGGAACCTTGCATCATTTTTCCCTATAATCATTCCTACTTGCTCACTGTAATGCTGTGTCCCTCAGTAATAATCAGACTTTGCATTTCTAACTGATATTTAAGTCATGAAGCATCTTCTAATAGGTAACAGTTATCTAGTATTTCACATATAATTTATTTGAAATACTTAGCACAATTCCTTATGACTTACTAAGATGTATTTGCCTACATAACTAGAACCTATGTTCTTTGAAGTTCATATTCACAAATTATAAAAACAACTTTACAGAACTAAAAACAGTAGTTTGCACCTGTGCTAGGAAAAGCAATCAGATAATACACTGATATCCCTAACACTTACCTCTTCAGAGAGCTCCCCAAATACTGTTAGAACGTCTATCAGGAGACTTGCAGTATAAAAGGACTTTATCATGTTTCTGTAAAAAAGAAAACATTTCACTAACTTGGTAATGTCAGTCTTTCAGGATCACATTTCAGAAGTTGGCATTTTAGATCATACTGGCTTATGTCAAGCCAATCATCTGTAATTTTTTTTTCTTTTAATCTGATGTTACAGAAGTTACTTCACAGTGTTTAAATTTAGCAATATATTAGCTAGTCTTCTGACTACTATGCAGAAAGTTTTCAGTATTTTTTAAAGCTGGTCATCTGTTCTACACTTAGTTTCTAGTTCAGAATGTTCAATACAGCACATAGGACATCCTATATTATCTTAGAAAAAGCCTAGCAAAGTCATCAAGCTGTAGTAATTGCTGTAAATCAAACCAGATAATGTATCATCACAAATATTTTAATATCACTGGACAGTAAAAACTGTAACATGCTTGATGCCAACCTCTGTATTAGCCTGGGGTTTTAGAAGGCTTGCCAGCAGGTGAGCAACCTCCTAAAGAACACAAGGATAATACCAGTTAATGTGTGAAGTTAGAGACATAAAAATAGTAACAAATCAAGTTTTCTGAAAGAGAAATGAATGCGAAAAGCACAATTCTTGTTTCCAGGCAAATTAAAGAGAATTTGGAAATTCAAATTTCCTGACCAGTATCTTAATTCAGAGAACAAAACCAAAGATTTTCACCTACTTATGAAATTGCCCAGCCCTGTCTTCATTGTCTGCATACAAAAACATTTTCAAAGCATAGTTCTCCACATGAGCAGAACCAACAATTTCCTGAGTAATTGCTTCGTTATCACCAAATTGCTTTTTCATCTGAAAAAGTTGAAAAAAATACATTCATTACCTTATTAGACCCTAGAAATTCTGCAATCTAATTCAAATACAAGAAGCTGCTGATTTAGACAAAGCCAAGTACAATTTAAAAAAAAGAACCAACCAAAAAACAACACACAAATGCTTTAATTATTTTACAAATCTCCAGCTTCTAACATAACAAATACTAAAAGTCGCATGCTAAAGAGAAAGCACATTCTTTTGGAGGGAGAAACATTATGAATAAGTAGCTCTGAATACCATCTTCAACCACAAATACTTAAGAAAAACCCAAACCAAAATAAAAAAAATGTTAAAAATAAACACAACTACAATATTGTGAAGGAATAGCTACAGGTATTTTCCCCTTACTATCCGAAAGACCAAGCACTGAAGCCTGCATCAGGATTCAACACAGTTCAATTGATAAAGTAATGCATGCTTTATAAAGATACTGTGTGTCAGAGTGATCATGTATCTTCCCTCTTGTAAGGTTATTTCACTGCAGTTCATTACATCTTTCAAAGCGTCTGAGCCCTACCTTGACTGGTCTAGTGACCTATGGATTTACTGGAATTTTCAGTGTAAGCAGTGTACTGCAATTCAAAGACCTCTTTTCAAAGACGTTAGAGTACAAGAATCCTCAGATTTCCTAATAAAAATCAGTAAAGCAAATAACCTTCTAACAGCTTACAACAGGTGGATTTACAGCTTCTGAATAGGCTTACTGTTAGCAAATAAGGAAATCTCAGGTTATCCTTAGAGAACAAAACCAGAACACTGCATGATACTAATCTGCAGCCTTTATTTTGCCAAAAGATTTAAAAACAATCTCTGAATGGCAGTTACTTTTCACTGTGCATGTGAAGAAAGTTTAATCATGCAGGCTGCATTTCCATATTTTTTAGATTGCTGCCAACTTTAATACATAGAACGTTGCCAGAAAGGTTACTTGATTTCAGTAGTGAAATATAAACTTTCCGAAGAGAACTTTACATTTGAAGACTTTCGTCAAACTCATAATCCACATAGTACAAAAAGCATTTCTGTTTTATGAAGTGTAATTGTTTTTCTTGTGAGTGTACCACAATTTGTACCTTGCAAGATATGTAAGTGAAATGAAACAATGAAGTTAACTGAGGAAGAAAATGATTTGTTTATATATATCACCAGCCTATATATACACCTTACACTCAATTACATATGCTTCTAAAAATGTTGAAGTTAACCAAGTTGTTTACTTCTGAAATTACTCTTCACACAATCTGTGATTCAGTACAGCAGTACTGATGTTTTAAATGATGATTCATAATTTGAACATAAAATCAAGCGAATTTGGTTTAATTTTACTAAAAACATTTAAATGAAACAGTTACCTATTGGAAAAGCAAAACACCATAATCATATGTAAAAATATTTCTGACAGAAACATGCATTTTGGGTACAAAATCACTGTATTTAATTAATTCACATATTTGAAGTATTATGAAGTTTCTTGCAAAGAACACATCTGGTAATTTCCAGATGTATCTACACTGTTTTATTCTTTGCTATTATAGAGTTCAGGATTGGTTTTAAGATTCTGTCTTAACCTCTAAAACAGTCAGTTGTGGCAACACACAGAAAGCTGTGAGAAACATTCAGCACAGACCTGCAGCACCCCTTTGTGCCTCCTGCTGGTTAAGGGCAGACTGAAAATGGCTGCTATTGAATTACTGCAGAGGTCCAACTTCTCAACATACCCAAGCTTCCTAGCCCCCAAAATGCTGTATTAGATCTGCTTAGAAGTGCTCTCTCCACCCTTCCACCACTTGGCTATGTAGAAGGAACTTCAATGCCTGAGCATCAGTTGTCACACAGACAATCTTACCAGCAACCAAAAGATGAAACTGTGGTTTTTTTCTGGTTTTCTAGTCTTTCCAAATTTGAAACAAAAGGTGTAACTGAACACCGCAGACAGATCAGTTGCCGCAGTACCACAAGGGATCAAATAAATTTAACAATTTATTAGGGAATGAAGAGGAAAATTTTTCAGAGTTTTAATCTCATCCCTCCTGCCACCTCTCTTCCCTTTTGAGCATGAAAATCAGACCCATTATAGATGCTAAAATTTGATGAAATAACACACCAAGAAGTCACTGTACACTAGATTTTCCATTGCTACAAAATCAGAGATAAAACATAGCAAGTAGCACAAGGTATGAATAAAAGACAAATGATTCATGTTTCTTTTTTTTTTTTTCTGAAGAATTGAAGGCTGTTGCAGTAGTTTCATACAAACTCTTCAAGCATTGTTATGGCTAGATTTTGGATGGAATCATTAATACTGAACACAAAAAGAACCACTGCTTCATTTTTCAATGTTATTTTCTGCTTCCAAATAAGCACTTAAACCTAAAAATCCACATTTCCTTTGAGACTATTGAAAACTACAGCATACGAACATAAATGGCTCCTGAACTTAAACTGACCATCTGTACAATGACTTTACCTTTCTTTAACTCTGTTCTATTTAAGGTTGTTTGCTTTTTAATACTATCGGGTCCACTCAAAAGAACGTGGCATATCTATCTCCTACCCACACAGATAAGACTGTGCTTACAAAAAAATCACAGTATAAGATCCCCAACCTCCAACAGAGGACACGATCAAAAGTATCCTTATCTTTTACAGAATGTTTCAAGGAACTCCCTGGGTACAACAGTTTAGGTCAAAAATTTCAAAAGCACCAAGGCCTAGGCTAGCCAGTCCTACAGCAGTGAAAACAACTCTCACAGACTTCAAGGAATCAAAGACAAATCAATAAAAAAAGTCTTCTAAAACTTCTGCATTTATTTCATAATGAATTATGATTTCTTATGAGAATATGTATGTATAAAGTATTGTAATTCATGTTGTCTAGACAAAACCTTACAGCAAACGTCTGCTGTATGAAATTTCAGTTGGTTGTGCATGCATACATACATATAAACATACATAGACATATAGCTTTATCTCCTTTTAATCCTTCTGCCAATTTATTGCATACAACATAAATTCATACAGTATGCCTGCATGCAGAATAGTTGCATCAATGACTGATGACAGAGGAAAGATAGTATTTGCAGAAGCTTAAATAAAAATTAAAGTACCATCATGAATCATTTTAGAGAAGAGCAATAAATTCTACTTACAGCTTCCAACTGATCCATAAGTTTGGATAAAAATTTACGGCATTCTGGGGTTTTACTATCAATCTTCATCCCTGTTTGCATTGCATACAAACGACCTTTAAAGGAGACAAAACACACAAAAAAATCAGAAATGATTATCTAAGGCACAACCCATAAGCAAACAAAGCAATCCCCCCCCCATTCTGAAAGACAAACTCATCTTGTGGTTTAACAATGTACTACTACAGTACTATTGAGCAATGACAGCAAAATCTTGATATGTTCAGTCCTGCAGAGATACTAGGAGATATCTTTCTTTATTTATGCTTTATTTTTCTCAATGAGTATTTCTGCTGATTTCAGATTGCTGCTTGTATCACTATGATGCAATATTAAGTGCTTTTGTAAATAAACACCATCCTCATTTGCAACTCTCTCAAACAGGAATTCCAAGTTGATTTTTATCCCTAATTATGCATGAATAATTTTCATATGACTTATATATGTGTGGAGTGTGTAGCTATATCTCAAAAATGGAACTTCATGTAGCAGGAACCAGCCAGCTTTAAAACTTCACTTTAACAAATGGAATTAAGCATCTATTATATCCATGTATACACATATATATCATCAAAAGACACAAGACACAAACCTGATCTTTAAATCAGACAAGACAGACTTTATTAAACTTTCCCTGCAAGTAAAATTGCCAGGTTTTCATATGATCTTGAAAATGAATGTTTAACATCTTCTGATTAAAGTGTAGCTTTTTACCACCAAAATTCTATGAATTTTAGATATGTGCATGGCAGAACTTTATATGCTTCAGGAAATTGTGGGTAAAACCAAACAACTATTATTTACTAGGATTAACACACACAGAGAAGGGAAAATGGACAGAAACATTCAGTAACCAAACAGAGAACATTTTTCCCCATTCCACTAACTCTCACTCCTGTCCTCCAAGGGAGTCCTACAAAACACCTTCACATGCAGAGCTTAAGAACTAAAAGCTGTAACTCTACCAAATATTATCACGAGCTAGTTATGGCATACCCCAACATACTTCTTCCTGCAGGACACAGTTCTGCAAGTGATCCTTACTTGCTTCATAGTTTTACTATTTCTCTCCTTCCAAGCATCTCTTTATGCATTAGAGATAGCCTTTTCCCTTCAAATTATCTCAGCAAACACAAATATAACACAACTGTTTTCAAACTACACTTATCCTGATGTTTGCTGCAGAAGAAATCATTATATGCTCAAAAGCTTGTCTGCCTTTTCCATCTATTAGTCTGCCTAATAAAACTGGATCTCTCTACAAAACTTACCTAGGATCTGCTGGTGAGCATCATAATTTAACTCATTTTTCTGGATTTTAAAAGTAGTATTTCATGTTTCACATACAATTGATTATTCAAACCAGACAAAGTGTACATTCCTTATTCAGGACTGCAAAGCTGAAAACTTTTTGAATGTTAAAGCTATTGGGCTGCCCAACCATTTAAAGACACCCCAAAAATAATAAATAAAGTACTTGTGCCCTCCAATGCCTCTCTGCTTCTACATTTACAATTTCTAAAATGACCTAGCACCTTCACAGTCAAGTTTTCAGTAAAAACCAACCAAGTTCTGAGCGAAACTTCAGGAATGAATAAAGGCTATGAACAACTATAACAATTGACCATGACAAATGAAAGATGGCAATTTTAACAAAAATTGCTATGTATGTTCTATGCTATGTAGGTTTCATCAAGTGACAACACTAATATTAAGCTAATTACTGATATGTACTCTTAAGCTCACCTTACTTATCTTCAGGATCCTGACATGTTAATATTAAAAATTATTAAACCAGCACATGTAGAGTTGAAATTACATTTCAAAGAAATCCAAACACAAAAAGATATGGAGATGTGTATTTAAGGCACTCAAACTAATTTAAGACTACTGCCAATTAAAGTACCATAATCACATGATGAGGAGTTAATGCTTACAGTCTTCAATTAAACTGATTTTTTTTTTAAGTACATACTTGATTGTAAGCTTCCCTGAACACATTTCATGGTATGATTTAATAATGTAAGACTTAGGAATTAACACAATGGATACTATACCTATGGGCCATCTAGATCAGTTATTTCTTTTTCACAGATGCAAATATTAGACATTTTCGGAGGAAAGTAAATTGATTTTAGAGAGATATGAGTTCGGGTGACATAAATTCAGAATACCCTTGGTCATTACTGGATATAGATTTATCTTACTTGCCGAAATATGCACCTTCGTATCTCTTCCAAAATTCACTTACATAAAAAGAACTCTGTTTCCATATAAATGGAAATCTTGCAAATGTCTTTAGTCTTGAGGTTCAGTTTAATCATTAAAAGATCTGCTTATTTGTTATCTGCTTAACTGTTACTCTTCTGTTACCTATAAGTGGCTTTTTTCCACATTCATTCCAAATACATCCATTTAAATAGTGAAAGCAAGATAATTTTTTTTTGCTCAGTTAATATCCAAAGGGCTGTATTTACAGGACTGTGACATCTCTATGCTATGTAGGCAGCCCTAAAAAGCCAGCCCTCTCCCCACTTAGGATTTCAGAGACTGAGAAAAACTTGAACACTCCTTCAGGCATTCCAATGAACAAACGCAGGACAGCAAGTCTTGAACACACAGAGAACACAGGTCAGAGAACAACAGTTACAGATAAGAAACATGTTTCTCTCGTCTCTATATAAATTTACTCTGCAGGTGGCATCAAGCAATGTTCCATACCAACACCACTTTCCTGCTAACAAAAGACTCTGGGACCAAGGTGCCCAAGAGTCCTCAGGTCATTCAAGATTGAAGGACTATTACCCAAAGCGTACATAGACTGTCAAGAAAACATGAAGGTGCTCTAAGCAGCAGCTCTACAGATATTATGAACAGAGACATCCTACAGACTATTAATGTCACCTGAACTAAGATTAGACGTGTTGCACCTGTCACAGCAATTACATTGCTGGACCACACAATTGATTATACAAGACAGTTACCACATCTAGCCACCAAACCCTGATTTGTATCAACATCTATATAAATTGGAAAGGAGATTTCCTGCATGATCTTATTAACTGGTAAAAGGTCAAAGCACACTTAAGTGACCCTAACAAGAGAGTCTACTGCAATCTTTAAGAACTTTCAAAGTTCAGAATTTTTGCATACTCACTTCTTCGCATACAGTAATATGTTTGAAAGGAGTACCGCACAACAAAACCATCCCAGAAACAAGCCTCTGATGAGGCAGTCAGTGAGGTAAGGGCAAAAGCTATTCCTTCTTTCTCAAGTAAGTGGTGATCAAGAAAAGAGTATGACGTTTGTGAAAACTGCTATTGACAGAGCATGACTACCTAGTAGCATTCAGGATTGCAACAGAGTCTTTATTCAAATATCTTTGATAAAACCACCTGATTGTAATGAAAAACAGGTCAGAAAAAGCAAACCATACCCTACCACTCAAAATCTCCTAGAACATCGGTTTCAATTGATGAACTGAAGATACAGAAGGAAAGTATACTCTCCAGTGTTTGAAACTCGGCAGTGACAAACAAAATGTTAAGTACATTTAGGCACACTTACTGCTTTATGCAGTGCTGCTCTAGTCAAAGGTTGGGCTCGGGGGTTGAAAACCTCTATCAACAATCATTAAACTTATCAAGCAGACAGCAAGTGAAGTACTTGAAAAACTGAAAGAACTAGGAATTCCTCTGACAGAAACAGAACAGGATGAAGAGAAATAATTTGGTATTGCCTCTACAGACAATACTGAAATGAAAATAATATTCTTTTAATGTTTTGCAATTTTGCTTTTGAAATTATCTGTATGAAGAGCAGTATGCAAGGGAATCTGAAAGCAGTAAGTAATCCCTTGTCTTATTACAGACAACAGGAAAAAGTGTCCGCTAGTTCTACTCTTTGCATTTTTGTGTATTAATATTACGTCTTGTTCCTAAGGCAAAGAATCTTAATTCAGTTCCAAACACAAGTTTTTCCATGTCTGCACCTTTTGTCATTCTTCTCTCTGCTCTCTAATTTTGCAATGTCCCAAGTATTCTATACGAAAGCTATCTGCAAGACTGTGTTGGTTTTGATACTACTACCTTTGCCAATTAAGATGTCAGAAGTCTCTTACATATCTTTTACTTTTGTGCGTAGTTTATCACACAAATACTACTTACGGTAAGGATGCATGATAGTAACTTAAAAGATATGCTTTGATCTAGTGAAGGAAATCTATTATGTCCTTTTCCTGTTTAACTTGCAGCAAACGGGCAAACTCACTTAATTACTGAATTTTCAGCAGCAATAAGCAAAACAATTTTCCTGTGTCAATATCATCAATGACATTTTAAACTGGCAATTAATGGTCAAAGAACTGTCCTCCATGCTTATGTTGACAGGTAACCTCAGTAGCAGAGAACTCATAAGCAAGAGGCCAAAAGTTTACTGCGTCCAACATCTCTGCTGAGAAAGCCAAATGTAACATGAGTTCAGTCCCGTCTCCCCCATCTGAAAGAAAACAGACTCATTATTTACATTCCTTTAAATACAGCTGCTCTGGTTTTTATAATATTGCAAAAGCAGTGGAATGTATATGCTTGCTAAGTCACAAAAATTTTGCTTTAATGCAAGTGGCTCAATTTTGTAATAACTAGAAGTGAATCTCCTGCATGGTATGGACACCACAGAAAGAAATCCTCTTCGTGTTCTGTACTGCAGTTGCATTATTTCACCTTTTAAAAATACTGCAGTTGAGACGCCATTTTATATCAAAATTATTTCAGAGTTCTTCACTTCAGAACTTCTCTCTATACACTGAAAAATGTTTAAAGTGCATGTCCCTAATGACCACAGTAATATACTGTAAAACTAAACAACTAGACTTACAGGAGCCATCGCTTGGTAACTTTTGATAAAAAATTTCCTCTGTGAAAAGCTGAGGTACTGAAAATTCTGATCTAAAAGACAACTAAACCCATACATTGTAGTTGCAAAAGTTTTCAAGTTTTTAAAGCCTAAACAAAGTATTTGAAGAATGCAGACAATCTTGGAAATAAGTGACCTGTAATTCTCATCTCTCTTCACTATTTGTGATGAAGATCTGGAATACCTGGAAACAAATAAATGAATGCAATTATTGGTTCTTTTTAAGCTTGGTTTATGCGCTTGGCTTCATAACAGATACAATCTATATTTTTTGCCCCCTTTATCCAAAACAAATATCAGAAAAGATTTTTGTGTGGCCAACAACAGTAGTATATGCATAAAGTAAAGCACTAAGGAGGTAAAGGAGGCTACATAGAGCTAATGTCTAAATATTAATAAGTAGAGCTAAAGTAATTTGTAATCTTTTATGCATGAAGACAGAACTGTTTTGCCAATTATTAACTAAAAGAGGGTTTGCTCTCAGTTTGCAGACAGGACATTTATCTTCAAATTCATAAAGACTTGGCAAGTAATCATTCTCAGAAAAATCTTTAGCCAAGACAACTACAAAATTTATGTCTTGATTTGTTGCCCTTAATCTTTGTTCAGCAAATACTAAGTGTGGGTGTGCTGGAAGGAATTATACAGTGAGCTTTACCGAAAATTCTCTGCTTTTATTTATGTCACGTAACACCATGTTATTTTTCCTTTGCTAATACACAGCACAATTTCAGAGTATTTTGTCTTTAGTATATGCCAGGCATTCATTCCTAATACACAGTAAGTTATTCCAGATTTATGTTTGGATAACAACTGAAACTCCCCTCACTCCCATTTTAAATTAATTCCGTGCCAAGTAAAAATACTGGAGAACAAAAGTTCCAGCCAGCAAGCATGCACAATAGGCTGATTCTATCTTCTAAATTCTGTCCTACTATCCATCTTTGTTTTTCCTGGTCTAAAAGGATCAACAGAATGCAGTTTTTTTTCCCCACATGTATTTAATTCTCTAGTACAGAAAAAAAAATCATTAGTAACTGGAATATTTTTGAGATTTAATGGTAGCAAATTGACATTAAACAGCAACAAAAAACATTGCTATAAACTTTAGCCATATTTTGATTCTGATTAAGAGATGAAAGTTTTTTCAGGCCATAATTTATTACTCATTCATATTCTACACCTTCCTCTTCCCTTTGTCAAACCACTGACAGAAAAATGTTTGTTAACTACTTGGTACATGAAGACAACGGTTGGAATACAAATGTGGGAAGCCAAGGGACACAAAAACATTAAATTGGATTGTACTCAAACTGCTGCAAACCTGGTTTCATAAAAAATGCATCTGCAAATAAAAATAAAAATTATTTTTGCTTTCATTAATGTATCATACTTCACGTAATTTCTGCATGTGGATCATAAATATATGCTATTTCTACATGGCTAAGTCAAAGTCGTCGGAATTCAAAGACTTTTAAAAACAGATTTAATAGCACTGACAAACAAACTTCAAAGGGCTTGATACCTCCTCTTCATTCTATGATTCTGAAGGAAACTGGCAAAAGACAAGGTAAGCATTAGGACGACAGCACCAATTCAAAATCTGAAACATTCCAGATAAAACAAATTAAAATATTTATTTTCAAGTAAAATTAGTTTAAGGAGAAACGCAAGGAAAAAAAAAAATCTGAGACAAAAGTGGGCGGCAGACTACATGCAAATTTAATTAAGAAACTCAAACCAAAAAAAGGATAGTATCATGACCCCCTCTTCCCCTCAGATTCTTTCACAGTATTGTAAATCCTATAGAGGAAAATGGATTGATAACAGTATATTTTAAGGTTATGTTACATGCTAGACAAACTTTGTCAAAACTATCTCAAGTAAAACGTCTCTTTCTTAAAATTACTGAAAGTTACAGTAAATTACATTAGAATTCACTGAAATTTGAAGAACAGCAACTTGTAAACAACCTAAATTGGTGAAACAAAATTTGCAATTACAAGAGTGGTAATTATTAAGGATAGATGATAAAACAAGTAATGTAATAATATCTTATGAATCCTAGGAAATCACTCAGTATTCCACACTGCCATTCTTCAGTGTGTTTTAAGGACCAATTTTGGTCTTGTAAAATTTGACTAAGAGCTCTATATGTGGAATTCATAGGTTTCTAAGCTTTTGCACAGTATTTAAACTCCCAGTATTTTTCAAAGCTTGTCTCTATAGTCTAATAAAGAAAATTAAATATTTCTAATTAAAACAGAAGAACTACCTTAACTGTAGGATTTATAGTAATTGAGATCTCAAGAAGGCAACAGGAGGATAAGGCAGCTACTTTGGATTAATTATGGTCATGCGGATAAACCAGCTTGTATTGATTAGAGCACAAATCTGAAGCACTCCTGTGGAACACTCTCCAGTTTGGTTTAAACTGGAAGAAACCTATTTCATGTTCTCAAACTACTCCATGAGGTGAAACAAAGCACCCTAGATTAGCATGACCTGACATAAGTTTCCAAAGTGCAGTCCTGACCTTAATTGCTAACAGCATCCATTAGGAGAAGCATTGCCAGCAGGTTGAGGGAGGTGATCTTTCCCTTCCACTCAGCACTGGCATGACACACCTGGAGTGCTGGGTCCAGTTCCAGGCTCCCAGTACATGACACACAGGAAGGGCCACAAAGATGAAGAAGTGCTAGGAACATCTGTCACACCAGGGGAGGCAGAAAGCTAGGACTGTTTAGTCTTGAGAAGAGAAGGCTCAGAGGGTCTTACCAATGTGCATAAATACCTGACGTGGGGAGGGGTAGTGGGGAGTGAAGATAAAGCCAGACCCTTCTCAGTGGTGCCCAGTGACAGGACAAGAGGCAATGGGCACAAAATGAAATACAGGAAATCCTATTTAAACATAAGAAAAATCTTCTACTATGAGGATAATCACACACTGGAAAGGGTTGCTCCCAGCAGCTGTGGAGTCTCCATCCTTGGGGATATTCACAAGCTGCCTGTACAGTCCTGACCAACCTGCACTAGTGATCATCCTTTGAGCAGGGGATTGGACTAGGTGACGTACAAAGTTTCAGTCAACCTCAATGATTCTGTGATTCTGCAAATTAGGAATGATGATATTGATGCATTCCTTCTTCAGAAGCAGCAGCAAACCTCGGGCAGGAAAAGACAGTTCTTAATTCTACTTCCAGAGGTTCAAGTTGAATAAAGATCCACCAAAAACCTCTGAATTATATGGTGGAAAAAATGCATGTCAGTATATTTACACCGTACAATTGAACTTTAGGAGTTTTATACAAATACACATACCTCAGAAATAAAGTTTCAATCTCTGATATACACTTGGTTCTATTTTATGTTCTAATTCCTATCTCTGTCAGAACAGGTTATTTTTAAATATTACCTATGTAATCAAAGCAAGTGCCAAAACCACTGCAGAGTAGTTAACATCATCTTTAATTTTTGCTTCTGCCCACAGTTTGCTTTGAGGACTGTGGGGTTTATGGATTTATCTTTGTTATTCCAATCACTTCTGTTTTTCTGTCTCCACAAACCAGAGTTTTAAAAGCACAGTTTTCCCACTGACAAATCTTTGCAACAAATCAGAGCAAACAAGCTAAGACTGAAGACAGAAAAAATAGAAAGCACAGCAAAAAAAAGAAATGGAGAAATACTTTTAGTTTATACTCATAGCACAATCAAAACAAGTCTCACAGTACTGTATGAAATGGATATCTACTTCTTAAATATTTGACCATTTCAATTAATTTATCCTGACTAAAGAACAGATTAAATCTATTCTTCAGAATGTAATCTCTAATAATAGGCTTTAAATAATTTGTAGTATTAGTAGCACTCTTTTCTGCCACCAGCAATATGAGAATATGGAAAATGTGCTTTTACAAATGGGTTATATAAAACTAGCACAAAAAATGAATATTTAAAATGGAAAGCTCAGAAATTTGATCTTGTTAGATTAGGAATAAGAACATTATTTTATGCATTTCAATTCTACAGTGTCCCAGTAAAAGAAGTCAGTATGTGCAGAACCTCTGCAGTGAAATACAGCAAATACCAGTTACTTTTATTTCCATTACTACTTCTGAATTACATGCATCTTCTAAATTAGTCATTCAAAATGCATCAAGATACAATAAAAAGTTGAATAAATTAAAAGCTTGATTAAAATATCTGTCTGTTATTAGTCCTCTGCTTTGAGCAAGGATCAGTAAAAAATTAACAGTATTTCTGTTGTAAAATTACACAGTAACTATATTTCCCAAGTTCTGAGTCAGGCCATGAACTTTATTTTTTGTCTTTTTTTTAATTTTAAAAAAAAAACAAACCAACTTATAATCGGTATGCAGTGAGAAGCTTGTTTCATGGATGTCAGACTAAACTTGAAAGTAAAAAGCCAGTCACATTTAACAGATGGGTATTTCTGTTAAAAGCTGAATGACTTTTGATTCCAGAGGTTGTCAACTAGTTGTAGAAAAAAAATTGTCTCTTTTGCTTTTCTCTCCTGCTTGATCCCACAAAAACCAGAAAGGTCAACACAATAGTAAGATCCTTCAGAAGGATTTCTCTGGTCCTTTTCTATCTCAAGAATTTGAAAATTGTAGATTTTCTTCACACCTTTTTTTAAACCAATCATGTCTACTGATCTCACATGACTGTTTTCTGATGTTTAGCAGACTTTAAAGCAAAAATCATTATAGCCCTGCTTTTCTGAAGTTACTAAAATATTTTTTCATGTTGCATTCACTGGATATCCAAACACTGTTTTGTGTTAGGAAGGTACACATCATGAAACATCAATGCTTTTCTGGCAACTCACTACATTCTCTCAATACTTTTGAATTAGAACATCAGTGGCCAGTAAGTACAGACATATAAAGTAAACTACCCATCATCTTTGAAAAGAACTTAACACTACTGAAAGGCTGAAATAACAGCTATTGAGGAAAATCTTGCTTTAAACAAAGAGAAAAACTACCTCTCAAACCTTGCAATTTTTCAAAAAATAACTTCTGAGTCGAACTGCCTATGGCATGGTTAGAGATATAATTTCTTTAGTTATTACACAGGCCAGACGTTTTTTTATCAAAGCCTGCCTCCTTGTGTTTGCAAAATAACATCTCAAAGTAGTCAAACAGTCACTCATGTAAGTTTTTAAGATGACAGTTATTTTACTGACCACCAGTCACTTACTTTCCTTTCACCTAGGCAATCAATGTAGTATCCTTTACTGGTATTCCCTTATACCTATCGAATCAGCTGACCTTTACTGAACCCGAAATAGCTACATACTTAATGACAATGATTAACAAAATAATATGAAATGTGAGAAAAAGTACCATATGGGGAGACAAGCATTTTAAAAGAAGGTGGTAGATTACCTCAGTGTTGAACACTTACATTAACCATAAAGCATCTAATCTCCTTAAAAGGAGAGTTATTTTGTGAGATCATGTCCTGTACAACTTAAAAAAAATAAGCTTGGTTTCTTTATTTCTCTACAGTCTATGTTCTAAGTAGAACAAATTTTACAACCACATAAATTTATGGTACATACTGCCAGGAAGCAAATATATTCTCATTGCTTCAATCAGTTATGTCCACTTACTAACAGTGGCTAGGGCTAAAAAAAGTAACCATTTACAAACAATATATAAAGCTACTGATCATATGCTGCTTTGAATTTGAATACCTACAAATGGAGTTAAGCATAAAGGCTTTGTAAGGAATACACAGGACTACCAGAAATAAAACCACTTTTTAATTTTTGCAGTGTTTCTAGCAAGTATCACAACAAAAAGCATCTGTGACGTGTTATGGCGCACAAGAGCATCAATGTTGTTCTTCAACATTTTATTTTTCACATGGACAATCATGTGGCAGTTGAAAAATATGTATCATCCCTGCTGTAGCTATCCATATTGTGTAAAAGATTAATGTTTGCCAAATTAGTTTCTTTAAATCAACATATGCCAGCAATACCAAAAAAGCAGGAGTCTTGTCTTCGCCCCAAACCACTGTGTCCTGTTCCTTGTCTTTGTGTGGGAGCACAGCTGTTTAAGCAGTAGTGAACTGGCCTGGCTGAAAAACACTTATTGTTGATTTTCATCATACAATTACATCAATGTTTGCTTCTGAGGCATGTTAGGGTTGGAAATGAGAGGCTAGAGAAGGACTACAGTATCTTCTTTAGGTGGCACTGCTGGTTTATGATAGTTTAATGCTTCAAATGAACTATACACAAAAAACATAAGAGAAAAAAAATTATAATGGTACACGCAAATAAAACGTGTAACTGCCATTCAAATTCCCAGCTTTGAGAGCACACCTCTAGCACCAGTGGATGCTGATGAGAGACAAAAATAATAAGATGAGTAGTAAGTAGTTGCTCCTGACAATTTTATTGCTGAGCTACAGAAAGTAATATTTTAGGTTGCAAACACATCTTACCAGAGTTCACTTGCTTCTGATATTCAAAATAGTTTGCGTAGCAGCTCTTAGTATCAGAAATATACAAGTAGAATTGAACTAAAATGCACATAAAACAAAACCTAGCAAACATACGTCCATACTGAAAACTACTGTACCATGGAAACATTAATATTAGGACCAAAGCTTTTGGCTAGGGATGAACCACTCCTGGCAACATTCCAAAGCTATAAACACCTTACTTTCTTCTTCAGACTGTTACATCCATCATACAACCAAAATTCAGATGGTCCGCCTCATGCAGAGGTTTGCTGTGCAAGCAGCCTTGTGACAAAACATGCAGCACTGTCCCATCACATGACCTTTCACTGCAGGGTCCCCTTGGCTGGCTGCTGCAGCACACCACCCTCCTGGTCCCACAATGTGCGTGGTGCCAGGCACAGACCTGCAGGCAAGGCTGGCGGAGGAATGCCAGCACAGAGAACACCACGTGTTCCTGCACACACCAAGCTTTCCTCGCACTACTCCTTCCACACAATACATTATAGCAAATGTACAGAGCTCCTCTGAAACACATTCAAAGACTCAACAAAGAGATGTTCCATTTTTTTCAGTGAAGCATCTAATGAGAAATGTTGCTTTAACTCCACATAAAACCTGTGTTGCTTTCAAGATGTTATCCGAAAAGTATCCTGAAAACTTTTTGTATACCCAGACTTACACTTCAAAAAACCCTACCTTTTTAGGAAGCTTTTATTATTCATAGCATGCTAGAAGTATATACAGTACTTTTTTTGACAGTAGCAATATTAATAATTAATACTTTGCGATTCCACATAATTGTTCCAAACCCAATCTTCAAAATTAATGGTTCATCAACCTAATTTTTGCTTCAAAACCAGAATTAAAATAACAAAAAAGTTCCTATGAAACAGGAATTCTGCATTTTAGTCAATCCAGACAAACTCATCAATGATGGGAGGAAGTAAGTGTCATCAGTGGAACACTGGCGAAAATTAATTCTTCTCCCTTGTGTATTTAAAAGAATAAAGGATCCATACAAGACCCGTCTTGAAAAAGAGGTGTCATTCCTTTTTAATGTAATAATATAATGAGATGGATATCTCTGGAATATAGTGCTCACTATATTCAGTAATGAATCAAATGTGCTGAAGTACTCAAATGAAAAAATAAGATATGCAAATTTTCAGACTACTTCAGACAGACAATGCAAAGGACTTTACACAAAATGCTAATTATTCAACACAGTTATTTTTTTCCTGTGCACTAAGACTTACATTAAGTTTCAGAATGGAAAAGGCATTAATAGAGATCAGCCACCAAAATAGTTCTGTTCTAAAATCAAAATGGACTTGTATTCTGTTACCCGCACTAAATGCTAATATTCTTATTGTACAGCCAAACAGGGCGTTACACCTGATAAAAAACCCCAAAGAAATAACCCCCCCCCAAAAAACAGTACAGCTTGATCTAGCTGGTGCTTCCAGCCACACAAAGTATGATTTGTCCTGTGTTTTTCCAGTAAAAAAGAGGGAGTACTATTGAGAACATCCAGTGTTCTAATACATGGCTATCTCGCTTCTCTGGTGGCACTTTTCCACATTAGTACAGTATTCCTGCATAACACATAAAAATACAAATTATTCTTCTGACACTGAGCTGACAGGTTTTTCAGAGCTTTCTGAAGCCTTTAGAGGTCATCCTTCTAAACTTAAGACGGCCTTACAAATTACTTCTATTTTTTATTTAACTCTCTTTGAAGATAAGCTATTGACAAGTAAACCCCCCCAATGACTTCCTCACATCTCAGTAAAAAAGAAAAAAACAAACATCATGAACATGCATTTCTAGTGATCTGCTAAGTCTTAGAAATTTTCCAAGTGTGGTGATTAACTGTGACAGGAATTTAAGACTACTAACAGGCTTGCATTTCTTAATTAACTGTGGAAAGCCTTTTAGAAAGGCTCACAGACCACCCTGACGGCCATTAGCTTAGAAGCCATAAGTTAGCTTGAAAAGTTTACATATTAATTTGAAAGATTTACAGTAAATTATTTTTGTTGTGTTCATTTCAATGAAACAAACAAAAGAAGAGCCACCCACTCTCTCCCTTAGAGAACCCTGAAGAACTGACAAAGCCTCACAGAAAATAAAATTAACGCTATTAAAAGAATCAAAGACTCTCAAACCCAGATTGCTTACTGAGATACAGGACAGAAAGAAGGAGGTCTTTTCAGCAGGTGAAAAACTCTGAAAAGACTCCCGAATGTTAGGTTTTTTGCGATAGTTATTACGATTATCCCAACACAGAAGACTTGACTTTATACACGTGCGTACAAGCATGTATTTAGGCTGCTGTCATATCCACTACGACCGCAAAGAGGCTTAACTCTGCAAAAATAGAGAACGTGAAAGACGGGTTGGGGCTTGCAGCTGAAGCGGCAGACAAGGAAGACCGTGAACACCCCGAACCACCCCAAGAGGAGGGGCTTCCCCCCACCCCCACTTCTCCGGAGCGACATCCGACGGGCACGCCGCTCAACCCAACAAGCCAGGCGGACAGAGGGAGGGCCGCGCTCCGCCCGGTGCAGCGACTGGAGGCCGGGGGGCGGCGGCGGCCTCAGTCGAGGGGGGCGGCGGCAGGGCAGGGCAGGGCAGGGCAGGGCAGGGCAGGGCAGGGCAGGGCAGGGCCGGGCAGGGCCGGGCCGGGCCGGGCCGGGCCCGGCGGGGTGACGCGGCGCTGCGGCCGCCTCACTCACAGTAGTATGCCACCACCGGCTCGCGCTTGTCCAGCTCCTGCGCAGTTCGCAGATGGTGCTGGATGCTCTTGAACTGCGGCGGCAGCGCGGGAAGCGCCGTGGCCGCCATCACGGGGGCAGCGACGCGAAGCGGCAACAACGGGCGGCCGACAACGGCTCTCGCTCCCGAGCCGGGCGCCGGCCGCTTCCGCTTCCGGCAGGGGACGCCGGGGCGCCTGCGCGGTGGGCGGGCTGCCGCCGGTGGCCGAGCGCCCGGGAAGAGTGCCCCCTGCTGAGCGGGAGGGGCAGGGGACGGGCGGCCTCCGCGGACCTCGGTCCGCCGCAGCCGGGCAGTGCCGGGCAGGTTGGGCCGCCCGCCCGTCCGCCTATCCGCCGGGCTGTACGGCCTCACGCGTCTCCTGCGTGGCTCGACAGCGTTTGAAACGCGTCCCACAGCCGCCCTGCGGACGGGCCTGGAGACCTCGGGGCGGCCGGGGCTTCCCCGGGCTCAGCCGGGGGAACGGCAGCCTGGCCCCGGCTCTCTGGGGCCGAGCAGCGACTCCCTCCCCAGCCCTTCTCTGCCCCTTCCTTTGGCACGTCAGCCCCAAGAGCCGTGCAGACCTTTCCCCTGGAAGTAGACCTGCCAGTGAAATTCCTTTTCAGGTTGAAAAACCTTCCCCTTGGGCTGCCCAGAGGCACACCAGAGGTCTGGCAGGCCCTGCAGCGCTGAACCACACCTCTACTCCCAGGCCTCTGCCCTTCGTCCCGTAGCTGCTCGCTGGAGAAGCCTTGTGTGACCAGTGGCCTGGTTCATAGCACTTCACCAGGCTGGGCTGCTTCCCTGCAGCTGTCAGCAAGTCCACCAGCCGTGGAAAGTACATCTTGCAGGATCACCGCTTCCCAGATAACTCTTTCTCGGAGGAACCTCCGGAGATTTCTCTTTTGGCTGAGAGGGGATAAGAACAGCAAAAGAAATGGGAACTGTTGAAACAAAATGGTTTCAAATGGATTTCACAAGTTGCAATATAAATTATTTTAGTGTCTGTCATCTTCTCATTCTGATGACATAGTGAAATGTTTTTTTAATTTCTTTTAAATGGCCCTGTTGCCAAACTTCCTTCTGGTCTCAAAATGGCTGTGTGCAAGGCAGGAGAATGTCAATGCTCCAGGGCATAAGGAAAGATGCATTTTAGAGGGAGGCATGGGGTAGGAGAGGTGGCTGCATTGTCTCGTTGGTATCATGGGAGAGTGCTGAAAAGAGAACGAAAGGGAAATGATGGCTGAACAGAAGGAAGGAAGACAAGAAAGGAACAGAACAAGGAGTGGTTATAGGACTGGGATGTCGTGGTGGTGTACTAGAAGTTGGCTGGCCCAGAGCAACTATACCTTTGATGTAAAGGCAATCGCGTCACTGACTGGGTGTACTTAGCTTGTTTCGTTGAAGATGATGGAGGGAACAATTACAGCTCTTTGTTAAGTGAGAACTGAAATGGGCATGATGTCTGGCTAGAGACAAAACTGACTGCAAACGCATGAGCTGGGGATTGCTTTGAGTGCTGTCTGTGAAAATGAGGCAGGTAGAGTATGGTGGAAAACAATGAAAAAGTCAAAGAAGCACTTCTAATGTGATCCTGATGTAAGCAACAAAAATACTTCCTACTGTGTTCTGGGAGACAGGACTTCATACGTGCTGTGTAAAGAAATCAAATTGAATCAAAGAATCCCCAATATAATTCGTTTCATAATGGAAAAAAAGCCTTCAGGATCATCTCGAATATTTGCTAAGTATTTGAGCTAAAATCAGTGCAACACTGAGAAACGCATGCAGGCATGTTATAAATCTCAGAGGGAGTAAGGGTGGAAGGAAGCTGATAGAAAGCAATGTAAATGAGGGTAAAAGTGGTGGGAGTTTGGAAGACTAGGAGAAAGAAAAGTTTAGAGACACTTGAGAATACAATGAGTGCCAGGAAAACAAATGGCAAATATAAGAAAGAGAAGTGTTGACAGCCATGGGGAAATGGTTTCTTTACATGGACATAATATCTCTGTCAACGTGTTCCAGAAACTAATGATGGAATCAGTCACAGGAAACGTTTGCACTAAAAGGCAATGACGCATGTTTTGTTTTTAAACAAAAAACAAAATGAGGAATTTGACAATTTTAATTTCACAGGAAATGCAGAAAAAATCTGCGTGGTATCTCATTTGGAAGAAGAACACATTTTGATGCGTTCCAGATGCTGACCACCAAGGGAAAGGGCAATCCAGCTCCTAGAGCCCCCCACCCTGGGGTCCTCAGGCAGTCCTGTGCCAGTCCTGGCTCTGCAAGGCTCTTGACAGTAACAGGGAAGTACCCTGAGGGGATGGGGGTTTTGGCACTCGTCTGACCTTTCTGAAGTGTTTTGAAATCCACAGAAGAACAACAAGAAGCAATGGAAATACTAAGCACTAGGGAAAATACTGACAGGGTTGTGATGAAGTTGTTATTATACAAACATCTGATTGTGATCTGAGTACAATTGGTCACAACTGTACCTAGCACATGGAAGTAAACTATTTAGTTTTAATATATATATTGTATTTTGTTTATAAATAAAAAGATTTTTTTACCTGAGATTAAAGGTTTAAATTGCAAAGAATAATTCCAGATGGATACCAACGTATACAACAAAAATTAAGCATTTTTTTTGGAACATGGTATATTATGCAAACAAGAAGTTAGCACACTGATTCTTACTCCACTTGTAATGCTTGCAAATATCAAATAACTAGTTGAATATTGTACAGATCTGACAGTGTTGACTGGACATATATTTAAGACAACATATAACTTATTTCTGTAGGGAGAAAATAACATTAATGCTTTAATACAGTGAATGTGTTGAAATTTATGATCTTGTTCTTGATCAGCATATTAAAAAAAATCACACATCTAGTTGTGACCCACTTTGATTTAAATGGCCTAGAAGCAATCAAATCCAAGACAACTAAATAATGCAATTCCATTTATGTAACAAGGACTACTTTTGTGTTTGAGGATTACAAGGCTCTTACAGGCTAACCTTGTTTGCGACTGCTTCACTAACAGCTAGTGCTAAAAGATTTTATAGTAATTTTTCCAGAATTTTCCAAATATTCCTGAAAGGACCCAAATGCTGTCACCGGGATCTCAACTTTATAAGCTTTTATGCTGAATGTTGCCTATACTGTGTTTTTTCAGATAAGTTAAACTTAATTCAAGAAGCAAAGATGTTCTTCCCTTCAGTGTTACAGGCCTCAAATTGTGTCCAAAGATGCTGGCCAATTCCTTTTGACTTTGCTGGTTCCTGGGTCACTGTTAACTGGTAATGAGGCTGAGTCTCTTGTTTCACTGAGATACCAAACAGAATTTGTTCAATTCAGTAGCTGTAGAAAATGATGGAAGAGGAAGAGGAAGAAAACCTTCTATTTTTTATTTTCCTAGAAATTGAGGGTATTTGAAAAACAAATGGAAAATAGCTAATTGTATATGATTGCTATTTGTACATATTTTATACAGGAAACTACCTCCACCTCTCTTTCCCATTCTGAAATCTGTTTTTTTTTGTTTGTTTGTTTGTTTTTTTCACATTACTTCACTTCAGCACCAGGAATGAAATCACTTCTAAGTTTAGGATATCTGTGAGTCCTTAGGAAGAAACTATCGCACGCAAAAACATCTGGTACCTATATAAAGTTCAAGTCATAACCCATCCAAATACACTTATTACATGGAATAATTTTAGTATGCAGACATATTTTTAACTGTTATTCTAGCAACTTTAGTCAGAGCAATAAGAAGCTAGATGTGACACACATGGCAAAAAACTCTGTGGGCCCAATTCTGCAGTCACACATAAACAAAACTCTCACTGAAGTCAAGGCATGACTGGACCCAGAAGAGGCTTTTCTCTGATACTTTCTTTTGACACTTCTAAGCCTCTTATGCAAAACTAAGTCATAAAGCCCTTTTACTCCTTCAAAATGTGATCATACAAAATTGGTAAAAATCTACATCATAAGCCAAAACATAAAGAGGGTAAGGCATTCCAGTCAGCACAAAGAATTCCATGACAGTCTTTCACTTTTAAAAGGAGATTCTCAGCTAGCAGATGACACTAGCTGGACTGCTGCAAAGTAAGCTGATATCGATGGATATATTGTCACCTCAGCCTAACCAGGAGTCTCTGCCCCTGGGGTCTGGGATGTGGGTTGCAATGGTGGCACTGCTTGGGAAAATGTTTGAACACTTTCTGGTACCCAGAGATTATCCACCATGACTGCTTAATTCTCATGCCATAGAAACAAGTAAGAAATTTGGAATAGTTTTTCCTGGCGGGTCAGTAACCTTACTAGCTCCAATTGCATGTGTTCAGAAAAGCTGTGAATAAAAATACATATATAAATAACCTCCTCCTCACACACAGACACTTCTCTGGCAGCAAAACTATTGTATGTGGCAGGTCAAGAAAACACGTTGCTCTTGTGAATCTTATTGCCTTTGGTCTTTTCATGGAAACAAAGATTATGCACATAATGCGGTGGTTTTTAGATGAGGACTGAGTGTCAGATGGCTACTCTGCAGCAGTAATCATGAATGTGGTTCTCTTCTGCAATACTGCATAGAGGATGGGCGATGGTTTTTGTTATAGCTTCAAATCGTTGTTAGAAAACTGCAGGTTATCAGGGTGGTAAATGACTAGGAGTGATTGACATCACTGAGTTTTTAAGAAACCTAGCCTTCTACATGAGATCTCAAAAATTTCAGCAACACCCAAGACCACTGTAATCACAGTAAATGTGTACATTGCAATAAGAAAAATTGTCTTTTCAAAGTGCTCTGGCACCAGGCACCGGGTAATGTTAAACTTTTTTTCAAGTGCTCCCACATCAGACATGTAGATTGCATTCACTTTGAAACCAAAGAGCTGAATCTGAGGCCAAAAAGCCACAGCTTCAAGGATAATCCTTAAGAAAACAGAGAAGATATAAAAAAGTGTAGAATGACTTTTGGAGGATATGTTCCTGTTCAGTGCTCTTACATGCAGCATAAAGGTGAAAAAAGGCTCCGGGTTACAGTAATCACAAGCTGTAATGCCCAGAATACCTAAAATGTGGCAGAAACATAGTTGTCAGATCATTCACTACTCCATCTGGACAGCTAAAATGCGCACATTTTGGAACACTTTGCAAGTCTGTTTTTAATATATATCAAGTGTATAAACACTTAGATGACAATAAAGGTAAAAATCACTGTTATGTTTTAATTTGAAAAGTTCAGCTGTTTTGTGAAACATGAGGGTTGTTGTTATGAAAGACAGAAAGCACAACTCCATATATAGTCACAGATAAAAGGTTATTAAAAGGAAAATATTAATGGAAAAGTGAAGTGATAATTAGCCCAGTCAGTTACTAGTTCTTATATGGAAAAATTATGTTTAATTTTTGCAGTTTATTTTCTTAACATTGGATTTCTACAATAAAAGAAGAGAATTGCCTGAGGAGTTACAGGCCTGAACTGGTCGTAACAGGAAAGATTAACCTCTCTCTTGTCTGGGTCACAGCTGAAATGCAAGGCCTCATTTCTATAAACAGCAAAGCCCAAAACACCAAGGAAAAACTTATGAACTGAGCCAAAGAGAAGAGTATGGAATTGGCCAATTACCGTTGGTGGTCTGAGCTGCAAATCACAGGGTTATTCAACATGAAAACAAAAATGAACAGCATTATCATTGGAGGCCTACTTGCTCTTTTTCATTATCCAAAATATTTATTTTATTCTACTTGTTTTAAAAGGACTTGCTCTCTTTCATTATCCAAAATATTTATTTTATTCTACTTGTTTTAAAAGGACTTGCTCTTTTTCATTATCCAAAATATTTATTTTATTCTACTTGTTTTAAAAGGACTTGCTCTCTTTCATTATCCAAAATATTTATTTTATTCTACTTGTTTTAAAAGGAGTTTGCCTATGAAGGCTGCAGTAGCTTCCTAACAAAATAATGGCTTAGAACACTTTATTGTGTTGCTAGTAATTTTATATAAAAATTCGTTTGTCTAGCACTTATCAGTTAATTTATTTCACTGCCTTTATCTGTATCCTGCTGTTGCAAGATGCACCAGACGGAGCTGAACGCTTGGACCGCAAGTCCATTCATTTTGCTGTTGTATCGATTTACATGATGTCAGGCGATGGCTAAATAAGGACCGCTGCACCGTCAGCAAACCTGACGATACTTATTCTTGAAAATTAAATTTCAGCTTCCCCAAAGGGGCATTTCTAGCACCCAGGCAGGCCTGTTTCGGCGGGCGTCGCGTCCCGCCCGGGAAGCCCGGCTGCTGGCCGGCCCGGGAAGGAAGACACCCGGCCCCGCTGCTCAGTCCTCGGCGGACGGAGGACGTGGCGCGGCTCCCTCGCGGTTTGGGGCCGGGCCCCTCGCTGCCGGCTCCCGCCTCGGGCCCCGGGTCGGCCCCGGTGTACTCGCACATCCCTCCCCGAAGCTCGGCACGTGGTGGGGGGCACGTCTGGGGAAGGCGCCCTGTGCGGGCCCCGCCCCGCCTCGCTCCGTCCTTTGTCCCCGGGCGGGCGCCGGCCCCCGGGCAGCGAGCGGGCGCAGCAAAAGCGGGGCCCCCCGGCGCCGGACGGTAACCCCCGGCCAGCACCGCCAGCCGCGCCGGCCGCCACCGCCGCACCGCTGCCGGCTGCTCCCCTGCCCCTGCCCCTGCCCCTGCCCCTGCCCCGCCGCCGTACGCCGGCCTTTCACCCCCGCCTCGGGGTACGCGCTGTGCCGACCGCCGCCCCAGCCCGGACCGACAGCGGGGCTCCCCCGCGCTGCCTCTCTCCCGCCCCGGTCCCCGTCCCCGTCCCGGTCCCGGTCCGCAGCAGCCGCAGCCCCGGCGCCGCCGGCGGGAGGAGCTGGGACCCCGTGAGCCGGGGAGGGGGCAGCGGCAACCTCCTGGGCTGCTGACGGGTTCGGCTTACACCATCTAGAGCTTAACAACTTACTTTTAACTAAGTCCAATAAAAAGTAAGGATGCAACCGAACTTGGAAGCTGTAGGTCCACGACTCTGAATTCCTAGAAATAACAGCAATTGAATTAAAACAAATAATATTAACCAATCCAATATTGCTACAAATAACCTAATGGCGGCAATGGCTATTAATAACTTGCCAGAGTATATGCGCAGTTGAACGGACTCCAGAGGAGCCATGCATGGGAGCTCATGCGTGCGCCAGGCACTCCTGGTGGTAAACAGCCACCGGGACAGACCTCAACGCCTTGGTTTGAACCTAGCGGGAGTTTTATGAGAAGGTGGAGAGAGGAAGGATGGAGATGGGAAACCAGAGGAGGGGAAGAGGTAGCTCGTCGTTCAGTCACTGGTGCGCAGTAGCTTCTCTGGCATTCTGAAGAGGATGCTCAGGGAAGTGAAATCCAGCCGCCAAATCCAAAGAGAAGCGTTTACTCTTGTGCATCTAAAGTCATGAGCGAGCCTCCCTTGTAATTGTTGCAGCGTGACTTTAAGCTGATGCAACAAGAGGTATTGCCCCCTCTGTGGTGTATGCTCACACGCACAGAAACATAGGCAGGAGGAGGGAAGGGATGGGAATCGGGGTTCATTTTTACGTGTGGGTTTGGCTGCTGTGGCTCTAAAAGGTACCACAATGACTATATCCATGGCATGGTTAGAATAACTGTTGTAAGGACATCGGAACACCCTTTGTAAGGGGAACCTGTCCTACATCTGCTGAAGCAGCTAGATAACGAAGAAGGTGAAAAGCGCTTCAATAAGCGTGTGTTATTTACTACAGCTCCTTTTTCAGGCAGTTAATTAAATGTCTATTTATCTCCTAGAGAACTGTAAAAGGTGCTGTACTAGTAGCACTGAGACTGGGTTTCTAAACTTTTTTTAATGCAATCTGCTGCTCCGCTGCATAGAGAGAATGCTGAGATTTGTATATATTGAATGAACTAAAAGCAATAATATCTCACAGTGGTATGTGATCTGCAATAAAATACTGTGGTTCTCAGGATGTGTGACTAACCATCACAAAAATGCAATAATTGTGATTACAGTGAATTGTTTTTCTTCTGTTCATAATACATATGGAGCTTAATTATCATCCAAAAGCAATATTTCATGTTCCCACAATACTCTAAAATTATTAAATTATCTCAGCATGCTGGACAGATGTTTAATACCAGTGATATTTTAATAATTTAATTCTTTTAAAATGTGTATTGCTATTGAAAACATACTGTTGAATGTACTTCAAAGAATACTTTTATTTGTATTTCTTATGATCTCTTTAAGCAGAAATGTTTAAAAAAGCAATAATGGAAAAACTGAAAAACTAGTTTCTAAATTGAGATAGATCTTTCAATGCTTTTTATTATGCTTGGTGTAGTAGCAATTATTTTTGCATTAATCGATGAACATGAACCCACAATAATAATAAAGTTTGGTCAGGAAGCATTTGATTTTGGTCTAGAGAGAAACAATATTTAAGAACACATTTAAGGTAAAAAGCTGCACTATACAAATGTTACTTTGTATCTTTTTATTGTTAGGTGGGGATAACATAATTGCTTACCTGACTGGCTTGTCTAATCTAACACAATCAAGTCATTCTCTGTATGACCTCAGGAACATTATGGAAACTTGAATTTATGTCCTGTGATGAAGATGCTAAAAGAAGTGTTAGCTGGCCATGTTCTGCTTTAGTTCTGGGAACTCATAAGGAATACAGCTGCATTGAAATAAAAAATGAGTTCTGGAGAGGCTGTCAAATAAACCCAATACAAACCCCATGGGTGTCTGTGCTCAAACCCACTGAATATGATGAATGGGCCCACAATAAAACTGTTGGTTTCTTTGAAGTGGCTCAATACATGCCATTTGAGCTGAAGCACAGGAAGCCCATTATCTACCCACTAGGAGGAACTAAGAGCAATGTTTTTCTTTTGTCATGTGTGTTCAATAATGTGCTTCATAACACCACATTAAGAGGGTGACTTGAGATGGGAGTAGAGTAAGCTGGCATTGTGCAGTTCCGAATGCAGTCTGCTAAGGCAGCTCAAGCCATTCCTTGGGACTTGACAGAAAATCATTATTTGCTTTGAAACTGCAGGAGCAGCTGTCTGTTGGTTGTCTATCATGCACAAATGGGATGGGAAATGTTGATTACACACTTGGTTCTAAGTGGGTCCTAAGCCTGGCTTTCAGCTCAAGGTTGCAACTCAGCAGTGTGCTCTGTAACCTTTTAATGAGTTGAAGTCCTACTGAATAATCACAGTTAAACAAATGGAAACTAAATGCATGCATAAAGCTGCACTTGCGCTTAGAGGGATGAATTGCGTGTTTAACATTAAGCACCCAGTTCATAGCTTTATGTGTGTGGTTAAATGTAACGGCACCTATTATCCTTGTGCCATGAAAAAATGGCACCATGAAAATGGCACAAAATGAAACGGCACAAAAACTGAACTGGTATCAGTAAGATAGGTTTTTGTCTGCCAAAAGAGAACTTGCGTGCCTAAGTCTTGGAGAACAGCCTCTTCTGCCAGCTTTCCAGCTTTGCCTAGTGCTGGAAGCACCTGAATTTCCATTTTGGTTTGCAGAGTTCCCCACATTGAAGCTTAGGCCCAGTGGAGGCCTCTGCTAGCTGCAGACTGGTGCCTCCACCGCAATTCGGACCTGAGATGGAGGTTGCCTCACCTTCAGCTAGGGCAAGAGGCTTAGGATGCAGGTAAGTTCCTCAGATCCTCCTGCCTGCCTGCTGATTTATGTTTTAGCATGAAGAGTAGCAGGCAGGATGCAAAGTCTGGGGGTTGAGAAGGAGGGACTAAGGAGAGTCTGGGTTGATTGCACAGGGGTATGGGCTCAGCCATGGCGCTCAGTCTGGGGAGATGTGTGTCATACATAAAGCTTCTTCCTCACTTTTTTCAGTTAATGGAAAGTCTGTTTATCTAAAAAGCATATCTTGAAAATTTAAGAAATAGGCATGATGAATCACTCTAGCATTCTTTTCTACAGTCATCGTGTCCAGTCATGCAGACCTAACAAAGAGGAATTTCCATATTGGTGTTTGTTGCAGCTTTGCCAGTCCTGGGAGGCCACAAACTACTGCTTGCAGCCCAGTGCTCCAAGGACATAGTACTGCTGGCAGACACAGCTTGGCTCCGACCACAGAGTGTAGCTACTTCTGCTATCTGGAGTCCTGAAGGGGAAAGGGCTGCATGGCATACATCAGACATCTTTTCTACTAGTTAGCTGCTTCTTAGAGCTTATCCTTGAGCAGCCATATTTGAACTCAGCATTTCTCTTTTGAACATATCTAGTTTGCTAGCTTATGCCATTTGTGACATTCTTTACACAAACCTTTTTACACAAATACACAAAAACAATTCTTCTTTTTAGAATAATTCTTCTCATATCATTTGCCCCAGGGAATGCACTGGCATTGCTTATGAGATGATTAACTTTCAGGGCTATTTTACTAGTGAAAGAGTTGTAGAGATTTTGTGTTGAGATGTCTAATCTTAGAATTTGGGGTCTGGCCTTAGAGATGTGGCCTTAGAAACTGAACATTTCTCCTCCTTGGAGGCTCCACAACACAGAGTGTTTCATACCTAGGTGGAGAGCCCTTGTCTCCATCCTTACTCCAACTCTGCCTATTCTTCCCAGCTGCTTCTTGGACCTACTTCCAGCTACCCACATAGTAGCAGCAGCAAACTCTGTTATCTATGCTGAAACCTGGGGACAGGGGAAGTGTTCTGTTTCTGTATCCTGTTGTCCTTTAAATAGAGCCCCTGACTCAAGAAGCTGAAAGGTAATGGAAGTCTCTGCCAAAAAACCCCTCCATCAAATTAAGAAAGCCTGCATTCAAGTAACAAGAAAGAAGACATGACTTACTTAAGGTTATTGTTCATCTGACTGTCTGGGAGAAGTCACTCTCTGCTACAATGCATGTCCACTTTTTCCAGCTGTATCTGCTGGTCTAATGCGTGATACCACAAAAATGTCTCTGAGGTTTGGTTGCTAATGCTCAGTGTTTAAAATCAAATAGAATTTGTTCCTTGTTTGTTGCCTTGTTTCTTTTTAATGAATGACTGATGCTCGGGCCTTCAAACATGATCAATTCCAGGGTTGCATTCAAACACAGTTCTCATTTAGTTTGCAGGCATGCATACTTAATTAAAGGCTACTTACTGCAGGTAGTTTTGGTGGCAGGTATGCTTGGGTCTTCTTGGGACTACACAAAGTTTGTTGTGATGTGCCAATCTGGAATTAGCCCTGGAATTATCAAGCACCTTGAGCTGCACAAACACGTGAAAGGAGCATTTTTCCTTGTTAGAAGCAGTTCTCTGTAGAGGGCGTTTGTGAGATGTGTGGAGTTCCTCATTCCTGCACAGACTGGTATTGCATCCCCACGTTTGGGAATTACTGATGAAGCAGATTTGCCTCCCACGTTTCCGAGTTGTTGCAGTCCCTGCCCTGTGGTGCTGCACTCCCAGATACGCTCTGTCTGTGCTGGCTGATTTCAGCCTATGCACAGTTTCTTTCCCGCTGCGGAGACTTACCTGTGGTGCTCACTCTCTCTTCTTTGCTCTTGTGCTAAGTACTGTGTCACAGCTGCACAATGATGTTGTCCCTAGACTATAATCTGAAATAACATCCAAAGAGTCGGATGGATTCTTTTGCCTGAAAAGAGAATGATGAACAGTGTGTATGCGGGGATCTGAATTCCGGCTGGTTTATGTCAGGGTCTGTGGATGTTTTCCCTCTCCTTTTTGCCTCTGCAGGAAACTCTATTTGTGCTCTTTGAGTATATTCCGTTGTCTTTACACAGACATCCATGGAATGACAGTAGAAGCATAACCTAACTTTCTGTTTCCTTTGAGCTGGAAACGTTCTCAGTCTCCAAAGCCTATTTCCTTGCTGTTCAGAGTTCTGAAGATATGGACTGGATAAAATCAAGTAATGACAAAAATCAGGAAGATAATTTTCCACTGAATATCTTCCTAATTCCTCAACCTTAGGAATTCCATCCTTTGGACTAAAGGACAGGTAAAAATTATTAGGATAGAAGAAATTCTCCTGGAGAGCAGCATCAGGAGTGGTGATGTTGTGCAATAAAAAGCAAGGGGTCTCACCTCTCTCCATGCAAACTGCAAGAAGTTTATGCCAATAGAAGCTTTTAAAGTGTTCTGTTGATATTCATGCAAAAAGACTCAGCTTCTTGATGTCTCAGGTAAATCAATATTAAAGATGTGTTGACTTTAAACTATTCTCCCAATGGGAATCATATCATATTGATTGATCACATATTAATGAAAGGACAATACTCTGAGGTCACAGTGTTAAGCACATACATTGGATCCAACCAATGGGAACCAAAGAGACTGATTTGTATTGTTTGCAGAAACGTGAATATTGATGGTCTTAGAAAAGTTTGTGTACACTCAGCGAAGTAGAGGGTACCAGCAATTGTGATAAAAACCCAAGCTGACAGTAAGGCTGCCTCAGAGGGAATGTAGTTGAATTTAATAGTGTGGAGGAAACTTGCTCTATAACAAGAATCACTTACAGAGGAGCTCTGTGACAATTCCTATCAGCTGCCTAGTGGTAAAGGTAAAGTCTCCAGCCTGATCGTTTCTGAGGACTAGCACTGGCTGGGTTTCCTAATAAACTAATCAGCATTAATGGTTGGTCTGGATGATCTTAAAGGTCTTTTCCAACCTAAACGATTCTATGATTCTATATGAATCAGTAATTTACAAAACTGTAACACATTTGTATATCAGGGAAGTGAGAAGGGTCACAAAGATCAATCAACAGATACAGAGAGGCATAACTATTAAGAAGCAGTAATACTTTCTGTTTGATAATCTTAGTAGAAGGTTATTTCAGATAAATCACTGATGTCTTTTAAATTTAACTCCTACACTGGACAGCTTGCCATGGACAGGCTATGTATTTACTACACGTGATGTGCTTTACTTCTGGTATTTCAGTGGTCAAACTCTTTCTCCCACTTCAGCAAGACCTCTGCGCATTCATTTGCTTTCTCCATACACCTATCATAAACCCACAGGGCTTCAAGAGATCTGTTTTAATATGAACAAGCAAGTTCACTGCAAGCTCATACATCCTCCTTTTTGAGAAGAGGAAGGGAAAGAATCAGTCGGCAGACAATGTTCCTGGCAAGTGCTGTTTTTCCTCTGCCTTAGCTCTTCATCTTGAAAACTTCAGTCCAGTAGGTCTGCCTCTCTTTCAGCATACTTGCACTGCTAGCTACATTCATAGCTTCTGTTGGAAACAGATGGAGCTGTTTGGAAAGCCTGTGCATGTGCAGACACTTGGAAGTAAAAGATATTACCTCACTGAAAAGCAAGAAACACTAGGGACAAATGCTACACTTCAAAGAGGCAAACAATGTTTATTCTCCACTGTGTTATAGCATTTGCATAGTAAGTCATGGATAAAACACATCACCTGTCCCCATTTCCATAGTCGAGACGGATGTGAAACGCAACTTCGCAAATCAAGCCCTAAAACTTTAAAGGCAGCTGATGTCTTTGAGTAGGGTCTAGTCAGAACCTCCAGCTGGGTGACAGGAATAAAATCATAAAATCTCTTCACCTCCAAGTCCCTCGCTCCCCGTCACCCTGTGTTTCAAAGCGCCCTGGCATCACCTGGCTGGAAGACGGGTCTCCCGGAGGTGATCCCTCCTTCCGCCCGACGTGGCGGACAGCTCTCCGGCTTGCCGGGCAGCGCCTCCCGGGGGGCTGCTTGCGGAGGGCAGCGGCGGGGGGAGCGGCCCCCGCCGTCCCCCTCCCCGTCCCCCTCAGCCGTCCCCATCGCGCTCAGGGGCTGGGACCCCGCGGGACGGCGGCGGCCCCACGCTCCGCGTCTCCCCTCCGCGCAAGACCCGCCTCGGCGGCTCGGGGCTGGGGCGAGGGCACCGGCGCTTGCAGGAGGAGAGGCGGGGCGGCTCCTCCCAGCACCAGGTATAAACCGGGGGGCTGCGGCGTAGGGAGCGGGCTTGCTCTGCGCCTCGCCCCCGGCTCCGGCGGCCGCAGCCGCGGGGCGAGCAGCACCGCGCCCGCTGGACAGCGCCGGCGGCTCCGCGGCAGCGGCACCCGCGGGGAGGCGGCGCCCCGGGGCTGCTGATGGCGGTCGCTGCCCCCCAGGCGCCGGGTCTCGCCCTCCTGCCCCCCCTCCCCCCCCGGAGGAGGGCTTGTCCAAAGCGCTGGAAAGCAGCGGCGCGGGATTTTTTATTCCCCACCCCCGCCGCGCTGCGCCGGCGGACGGTGCTTCCTCTGCATTTCTGAGGGGAGAAAACTCGGCAGAGAAAAAGGGGGAGGAAGACAGGCAGGAGGGAAAGGGGAGAAAGTTTGTTGGCTTGCGGAGAGGCGAAGCTTTCCAGTGATTCCCACTGCACTTTGCGCTGGAGACCTCCGGTCTGCCTGAAGCTGGAGGATGGAGGCAGAGCTGCCACCCGAGCTCACGGCAGTGCCCCTCGGGGGGAATAGGAGCACCCAGCTGGTGCCAGATACAGCCCTGCTGCCCGCGGCTCAGGCCACGGCCATGTTCACCATCCGCTGCGTGATCCCTTCGCTTTACCTGCTCATCATCACTGTGGGCTTGCTGGGCAACATCACCCTCATGAAGATCTTCATCTCCAACAGCGCCATGAGGAGTGTGCCCAACATCTTCATCTCCAGCCTCGCCGCCGGCGATCTGCTGCTCCTAGTGACCTGCGTGCCTGTGGATGCCTCCCGGTATTTCTCCGAGGAGTGGCTCTTTGGGGAGGTGGGCTGCAAACTCATCCCTGCCATCCAGCTCACCTCTGTTGGTGTCTCTGTCTTCACCCTCACCGCCCTCAGTGCTGACAGGTAGGAAAGCTTGGCTGCCCCTTCTCAGCCCTCTGTAGCTTGGGCTAAGGCTAGCTGGAGCTGGCATGAAAGGTAAAGCACCCCTCTGATAAGGTATCCCTGGTTTGCAGTCCCCTCATTCCAATCTGTGAGGTGCCCATACTTCTCCTTCCCTCACTGACTGGTGGTATTAACTTGAGTTAAAGGGTTTCTGGAAATGGGTGCGCCTGGGCCGCCAGCTTCCAGGCTGCCAGCTACAAGAACTGGGTTTAATGCTGTCTTCTGCACCTCTGGGATGGTCCTGTCACAGCCCATATACTGAAGTCTTATTCATTACAGAAAGGTTTTACACCCTAAGTATAGTCCATGACAAGCTGCAGTGATATGTCAACAGGCAGTGAGCAGCTTAAACCAAGTCAAGCACAGAGGTATTTTTAATAGATTTGTTTCTTTCTGCTGAGAAAGTAAGCGCGCGCGCGTGTGTGTGTATTTGCATCCTAACAGAACAGCAAGTTACCAGAGGTGACTGCCAGAACTAGTTAAGCGTCTGGGAATTTGGAGGCATCAAACTGTTCTATTACAATTGTCAGTCTTAAACTTTTAGTTCAAACTATCATTGTGGCTTCTTCTAACTTATAGAAAAGGGGGGAAAAAAAAGAAACAAAAATCCCCCAAAACAAACTTGAAAGTAACACTTACATCTCCAGTACTTGTCAAATTAGGAAGAAACAGAGCTGTCGCCCAAGTTTTTCCTCCCAATTAATACAAATGGGTACTTAAGGGATTTATAGCAACTGTACGGCTGTTAGACTGTGCTTCAGGCTCTGAAAGACAAAATCTTGCAGTGTAATTGGCAACCTGAAATTAAATGAAATTATCCTTCTTCCCTTATCTAAGCAAGTTTTTTTTTTTTTAGCCAGAAATGAAAATGTTTAATTCCTTCTCCGTGGGAATTACCCCATTTCCTTTTGTTGGAGTTTAAGCCAAACAAATGCATTACTTTGGTGCATGATGTAAAGGCTTGAGTTTAGTAGTGTAACTTCACACTTACAGTAAAGTTTCTTTAAAACTTTTAATCCTTTTTTTATAGAGTATAACTGTAATTGATTTCTTTTTTGTAGCCAGTTCAGTAAACCATTTGATTCCACCCGAGAGTAGTCTTCAGTGGCCATCAATTTCAGTGGTGTTTGAATCAGGACCTAAATAAAATACTTGTGTATAAAGACTTTGTAACTTATGAAAATGGATTATATTTTTGAGGAAGAGCTTGCAAAACATACCTCAAAGTGAACACCTATAACTCTCTGATTACCTCACTTAAAGAGTATGTCAAAAACTGTCCTTGGAGAGCCAAGCAAACCTTGCTGTTTTCTTTCTGCTCTATTTCCACTGTTTAGAAGCATGATTGTGGTATTTTATTTGAAAAGGGAAGAAGCTATTTGCAGAGGAGATCATATCTCTAGTGAAATATAGTGTGAGGGAATGCTAGTCATTTAATGATTAAATTTAAACATGTTTAAAGTAACTAATTTACTTTTTATATACCTTTGAGGCACTCATTGTTTGCTTTTTCCATATAATTTTGTATCCTTCTATTAATATCAGTAAAGATTCAAGAATTAATAATGCTGAATCCATTTACACTGCATGCATTTAGGCTCACACAACCTAGAAAACAGCTACAGATGGTGTGCTGTGACCATATAAGCTCATGATAAATACATTCCTCCAGCATTTTGGAGTCCACAGTGTATACAAATATCAGAAATTGTTATACTAAGAATTTAACAACTCTGTCTCTTTAACCTCTGCAGTTACATTTTCAGTTACTGTGAACAAAAAACATTTCTTTTTCAGTCAGAAGAGCAGCCACTGACTTCAACGACCAGTGTCTTATCTCCTAGGGACCCAAGTCACCTCTGAGTGAAGCTGGCTGGACTCTCAATGGAGTTTGGTTGGACTCAGGTCTACTTTTTTATACAACAGACACTTGTGTTGAACTAAAAGGAAGGCACTGCTGTGGAGGGGGTTTTGTTGCACTAATTTGTAGCCAGATCCTAATGTCTGTCATCTTGACTAGATTCGGTTATGCGGAAACTGTTCATGTAATCATGTCAGCAGCTCAGAAATGGTGGCAGCATCCTGCACCTAAGAGGTGATAAGGAAGTGAGGCCTGGCTGGGGGCAGTGTTAGCTCCAGATAAGCAAATCTAACGTAGGATGTTAGCAGTATGGAAGCAGTGATATCGCTAAAAAGGCTCCATCATAATCCAGTACATATCTGGTCTGTTATACGATATCTTCTCAGTGACCCCTTCTTTCACAGATAATGCTCAAAGTATGTTTTGATATATGTTCATTAAAGCCTTTTGTGCTTTTTAGTCCCTATTACCACAGGACTGTATAGAACTCGAGGCATTGATTACACTAAGGAACAGATTTATAAATATTTCGAGTTCTTTACAGTGTGCCTGTGTGAATTAGGATAAGGGAGGTTGTCTTGGTTTCCATAGTGTAATTAGTGCTATTTGTTTATGTGGAAATTCTGCATGGCAAATTACATGTATGTGATACACTTAACAGCAATGGCTACAGAAGCAATAAACTCTGAATGATCGTTACCTACAAACTGAAGCTATAAGGAAGAAAAAATAGTATTCATTACATATATATCTTTTCTAAACTTGCTTTATTTCTTATGGCTTTTTGTCACAGAAGTTTCTCTCAGCATCACTAGTGCTTTCAGTGTGACAAATGTGCACCTTCTATCTGGAAGCTTCATTACCTAGTACTGAGATTATCTGTTTTTTGATTTGGGTGATTTTTTGTGTACAAACATGATAAGTAATTTGTAACAGTGCTTCCCAGACTTCCCTAGAGCACACTTTCAGCTTGAAATTGGCAGCACACAGCTGATCTCCCCAAGGCTGCCCATCCCTATCCCAGGAATAGTAGCTGGTCCCATCGAACAGCCCTTCCCACCCTTGAGCTCCTGTGAGTCTGGCTGCCAGGGGTGGGTGGTGGTGCCCTGCTGTGGCCCCACACATTTTGGGGCAGAGATGGGTGGGAGGTCAGTGGCAGTGACCAGCAGAGACAATGCAGTGATGGCACTGGCGGTGCAGTGTGTTGGCATCAGAGGAGGGTGCAGTCGCCCTCTCCTCTGTGGTGCAGAAGGCGGCACAGGAGCAGTGCTGCTGAGCCAGCCTTCCCCTCTCACTGCCACACAGGAGATGTGCAGGGACAGCACCCCTGCTCCTCACGGCCACTGCTCCTATTGATTTTCCACTATTGTGGAGAAACCAGACCTGGTTTAAAAAAAAAAAAAAACCAAGAAAAAAACAGAGGGTGGATTACAGAAAGAGAAAACCTAATAATTACAGTGGATGACAAATGGAAAAAAGGAAGGCGATTGAAGGACAATGTACAAAACAAAAAAATAGGGAACTGAAGGGACCATAGGGAAGAAGACTTCCCATAGGACTCAGCACATCCTCAAAGTGCCCACAGAGCTGATGCGTGATGGCCAGGGGTGCATTTCCTAGAGGTGTGGAGGGACAAGGCAATAAAAATGGGTCTGCTGTCTAGCTTGATTCTCTAGGGGCCATGGACTGCAGTTTTGGCCAGGGCTAATGGATATTGATGAGAAAGTCCCAGGAACTGGTGTGGTCTTGGATAAGGAGGGTGAAAATAAAGAGGTGAGAGAAGAAGAGGAGAGGTGTAGCCAGAAGGACTGCAGCATGGCACACATGAACAAAGGTGTGCCAGCATCTCCTCACTGCAAAAATGACAGAAGCCAGGGATGAACCTGGCTTGAACTGTGCCTGATTTGAATCATCCCATGATCTTGTTCACTGCTTCAGGGAATGTTTTTCCAATTTATGTCCATAGTGGGCAATGCAGTTACCCCAGAGTGTAGACTGGCCTAGGGGGCTCCTCACCCTTTTTGCAGGGCTGCTTTGTGTCTGGGAAGGATTCTAGGGTAAGGAAGTGGAGCAAAAGTACAGAAAGTTGTTTCCTAGATGTCTTTCAGAGCTAGAGGGCTGAATGATGCACAAACCTTGGTGTGGAGAGGCGGCTGGAAAAGCTCAGGGGACAGTGGATTAAGAATGAGTGAGTGCTATGGTGTGCACCTCTGGCCATCACTGCATTATTGTGTATGCTGTTGAAGAGTAATTGTATCCGAAAAATGCCAAGCAAGCTCGGTTGAATAGACTTTGAAGGAATAAATGGCAGCTCCTCACAACAGCTTTAGATTTGTCCCACATAGTCTTTCCTTTTCTCTTTGTCTGTCATTTATGCTTCATTTTTATGTGATCTGTAAAAATAGGATTAAATTTAATTCTGCTACTTTTTCGAGATTGAATTTTCTTGCTAATGAAGGGTTTAAATGTGTTAGCTCAAATACAGTCCTGCTGCACTCTAATGAAGACAGTGAAGCTGAACAGTGGAGCAACTGGCCCTACTGCAATTGAAATAGCATCTCCTTTGTATTCTTCCTAAAAAGTGTGACAGAAAGACACCTTTGATGAGACACATACTTGATTAACCAGGTAACAAAGTTATTTTTAATTAGTGCCTTGACTCCTTTCCTGTATCTCAATAACAAAGGAGTTTGAAAATTTAAATTCATATTTAAATAGCTAAATACAGTGCCTGAGATGCTTAAAATGTATCCTATAGATTTGAATAGCTAAACTATTTGATCCTTTTTTGTTTGTTTTATTATTTTTATTTATTTGCTTTAACTTTGGAATATTGCAATCTGTATTTTTAAAAGTGTAAAGAGACTCAAAAACATTTTGTGCAACTTTAGTATCTACATGCTGACTTCTGACTATAGCTGATGATAAAAGCCATTCTGGTTCAATTTGCTTGCATACTGTCTCCTACTTTTTGGGGGACTCAGGAAATATTTTGAAGACATTCAGGAGTGTGAAAAGGTACCCTAGTAACTACTTTAGGATTTTTCATTAGTAAAATCACTCTTAATAAAAATTTTTTTCCTCTTCTTCAGAATTTATTTGAAGTTTCTTCTTTTGTTATGTCAGGTGCTGATTCAGGCTGAAGTATAGTGATTGGAGACCTCTAAAATCCTCATTTCTTACTACGTATAGTGAGTAGGTGAAGCAGGAAAGTGGACATGATTTCCTTTTGAGCTTTAATAGTTGACATTCAGGGACTAAAGAGCCTCGACAAGGAAAGTGGTATTAAATGACATCCTGAAAATTGCCTGTAATTAACCAAAGAATAAAGAAAAAATAACCAAAGGTAAAATGAAAGACTATCTGTATAAGAGAAAAACAATGCCTTGACTGTATATAGTAGATGGGAGAACAAAATTATATAGGATGAGTAGAACTATGAATTCTATAAGTATATCTCTTAGAAACCCGAACACTTGAGGTAAATGTATTGAATAAATGACTTAGTGAAGTGCATTAAAAGAAATGATGGTCCAGATATTTCTCTCACTGTAGGCTGTAGCAGTGTGGTTGTAATTATGCGATAACAGGCAAAACAAAATAAATTAAAGAGAGATTGGGCAAGCTTTGTCTCTCTCATTTTTTTCAGCTCACCCTTTAGTTTATATGTGCAAACTTGACTGAAAAAATAAAGCTTGCCAGAACACCTTTGATGAAACTCTGACATACTTTGTCAGGAGCAATCCTTTTTGTCAAGTTAAACAGTGAAGCCTGTCCTCACCTATCCCCACCCCAAAATGTTCCAGTTAATTTGTATCCATTCCATACAGCTAAAAGGGATATGATAGAAAATATTCTAGAAAGAAAAAATGGATGGGGAAAAAAACCACGCAACAATACAGGAGAAATTTTATATCTGGGGTAGATTAAGGAATTACCTATTTCAGGGTAAGTTTGTCCAAGTCATGCAATTCAAGTAAGTTGTTGGAGAAGTTCCTCTTGTGACCATCTTTACACAGCTGAAAATGATTTCTCAGCAAATAACACTTTCCTCCCAAGTTAGGCAATTTTTTCTCAAGCTTCATACAGACACACACATCTGTTAATCTCCTGCCTTTGTGCATGTGTCCTGTGTGTGCTCCTCAACTAATACGGAAACAGCTTAGTCCTGAGGATGGCGAAGTGAGAAATGGCTGTGGTGTTTATCCTAGTCATTGATCAATGCGATGCCTGTGTTGTGCTGGCAGCAGCCAACTTTGCTTTGATTAATGCAAATGCCAGTGTCCAATAGCCTTTCATAGGTTGCAACCTAAACCCTGAGAAACTGTTACAAAACCATTCCTCCTGTTTCCCATTTCTTTGATCAGTTCAGTAAAAGCCTGTGCCTGTGGCAGACAAAATAGCTGCTAAACAGCAGATCCAGTTGCATTCTTAACAAGCAGGCCTGAACATAAATCTTCATACATTTATTTTGTTTGTCTCTCCCCATAACATGGTAGACAATTCCCTTATGTATTACATTGCAATGAGTTTGTCCAAATTGGACTGTAGGAATCCTCAAGTCTGCATTCAGCAGGTCCTCAGAAATAACGTCAAAGATCAAATATCCTCTACCAATGCTCTCTCTGTGGAAAAGATTTCACATGTTTTCTGTGATGATAAATTTGTTAGAGAATAAATAATAAATATCTTTTATATATGTGCAGAGTGATGGATCTCTCAAATATCCTTCCCAAAAGGGACAATTTCATTGAATCCTGATTTTAAATAGTTTAATTATAGAAGAACTGGTGTATTTCTCATACGGGTTTTGCTGCGGGACCATTCTTCCAGACTATATATTCCTAGTGCTAAATTCTTCTTGTCTTTTTATATGTACTAATGAAACAAGGCATATGCAGTCACAATCCATGTGTACCTCCACTAGTAACTTCTAAATCCATGCCAAGATTCAGCCCAATTTGACAGCGTGATTACAAATAACAAGCAAGTTCTTACAAGTTCATGAAATTTGTGGAAGGTAGGAGGAAAACTACTTTGGTGTCCATTGAAGAGAAGTGTGTTTTGGAATTAACTTGGTACAACTTGTCAGATGTCAGAGAAAATAACCAAGAGACAAACAACCCATGCAAACCTTGGTGTAATTAGTTCTGCTGCATGTAGGTTTAATTGTATATTTCCAGCATTGTATGAGTACAAATAAAATTATGGTGTGTGTATGAATATGAGAGAAATGGATTATTCTGAGATGTTATCATTCTGTCTTGTATGATTTTGTCCTTCACATGACTATCCCAAGTATTGTTTCATTTTTCCAACTAATTTTTTGATAGGGTTTTTTTTTGACATAGTCTCATGTTTGTGCTTTGGCTCCAAGTTTGTTTGATTGTATTTTAAGGATTGCTATATTAACTTCTTCCTCTGTGATTTTTTAATGTTCCTTTTTTCACTATGGCTTGTACTTGGTTTTTTCCATCTACATCGATTTAAATGGAAAATTACAACAGAAGTTGCAAATGAAATTGAACTGGAAACAAGTTTAAAAGTGACAGAGTGGAGCCTTCCAAATTGTGATACTAGAGCAAATAAATGAAGTTGCAGCTTTCTGAACTTAGAGATTTGGGGTCTAGCTTCTCAGATGGTAAAATCTAAGTCTGTTCCAGATACCTTAATAGAGGTTTGGTTATTTAATTCTTCCTGGCTTGTATCATTTCTGAAAATCATCTGACTATTTAATGTTCTCCTCAATAGTTATGTTGTCTGCCATGGCATGGACTATTACTGAATTATTCAAGGAAATGGGAGGAATGATTTTGTAACAGCAACAATTTTATAAAGGTAAACTGGCACTGAGCATATGCTACACCTGGGATTTCTGCTTCCAGGCATTTTAGTTTCTGTAACTGATATTTTTATTGACCTTCTGCTCCAGCAGTGATGATTTTATGAGATCTTCTTCATTCAAGTATGTGAGGATATCATTGCTGGAGTCATGCAGTAAGCATATGGTGGGTATGCAGATAAGCATGCATCTTGTCTCATCGATCTAAAGGCAGGTTTATCAATGGGATTTGGATCAAGCCCATTTGGGGAAATGTTTCTCTTTCCTCAACTGCTTTGACCCTTCAAGATTCAGAATATAAACTCTAAAAGAGTAAGACGAGGTTAGGTGTGGTTTTCTAAGATTTTTTTTTCTTACAATAACATTATAGTGAGGAAGAAGTAATATGACTAGAAGGAGAACAGAACACTAGGGGACAAAGCCAAACAGTACGTAAGCTCATCTAGGCTACATATTGCAATGCCTACTCTCTAACCTAGGTGTTGACCTTCCCCTCCTCATGTCCACCCCTTGTGAGCAGAATCCAAAATCCATAATTCCAAATTAGTGTTGGAATGACTAAATGCTCCAGAAAGGCAATAAAAGCCAAGAGAACACACATACTAAGCTGCCATATACTTCCCAGTGGGAAATGGTAAATCCAAGGGTTTGTATGATGCAGCCTGGTAAGAAGAAGGTTCTCTGCTCATTGAAGAAATGTTAATTTTGAGCCACTGCCTAGCAGGCCTGGGCAAAGACCCCTGGACACCCTGGCTGAATGAATGCTCCATTTTGTTCTTGGAGAGGCGGGTACCAGAGCTGCCTTTGCCACAGCTGTTTTGTGAAGGCTAGTGACTTCAATGTGCTCCAGCCATTGTTTAAACATAACTTTGAGATCAGGCTCCTCAGGTTTGCTGTGCTTAGTTTCAGGATCCTAGTGAAGCTTAGATACAAACTGAGTAGGTCTGGTCAGGGGAGCTTCCAGAATGCGCAGCAGGGGAAATACAGCTACTTGCATAATTTAAAAGTCAGGAAAGAAGGGGTGCAGCAGGCCAGGGTAGGCCAGCCATTGTGTGAAGCTGTTGGGTGGTGTTCTTGGGACCAGGCACCTGAAAGTGTGTGTTTTTGCTATGCACATACATTCATATGGAGATATATATCTATGTATATATTTGTATATATATGCACACAAACATATTCAACAGTGCCGAAACATAGGCCTGAGCACTGGAAGTCAACCACTTGTCAAACTGCTAGAGCAGCCCGTGGTGTGGTTTTGACCTGGGTCAATCAATATTCTCCTAAACATTCTCTAGGCATGATTCAGGATTAAACACAAGCCCAGGGGCCATTACCAAAAAAAGTGTAAACTGCCTATCTTGTCTGGATGTGGTGGTCTCATATTGGGAGACTAAAGAGTGTAATGGGATGGTCATGGGTGTCCAGCCAGTGCCACCTGGCCTCCAAGAATAGGCTCTGGCACTGTTTAGCTTGCTAATATAGATGTAGAATAAGTTTTTGTCAGATTTGGCTCCTGGTTGCCTTCTCCCCCTTTCTCTTCTCTTCTCTTCTCTTCTCTTCTCTTCTCTTCTCTTCTCTTCTCTTCTCTTCTCTTCTCTTCTCTTCTCTTCTCTTCTCTTCTCTTCTCTTCTCTTCTCTTCTCTTCTCTTCTCTTCTCTTCTCTTCTCTTCTCTTCTCTTCTCTTCTCTTCATTCAGTAGAAACTTACAGAAACTGCAACTCTGCTGAAGACATTTATCTGTCTTAAGATATGTAAAAATGAGTTCATCAGTGACTTGCCATTATCAGGCTTAAATATAAATCTACTGTGCATACTGGCATATATGAACTCTTCTGAATAATAGTCAGTGAAACAATTTACTATTACTGCTCTCAGGAGGAGAATTGAACAAATCATGAATGGTACTTTTAACTAATGCAGTTGTAAATAAATGGGCTTAGACAGTAGGACTAAAAAGCCAGGTTGCAGGCAGTGAGCTACCATTGCAAGATTTGTACTAGCTTGTAAGAAATATAGTTAGCTAATGTGAAGTGAATAGCAAGAGAAAGAAGTTGCAAGAGAAGAAAAAATGAAAAGGAAAGAGAAAATTTATACTCTGAAATGCTGGGTGGACAAAACAGGTAATATAGCTCATGCAGAAAAAAAACCCCAAACCATCCTGGGAAACTTACGTTTTGATTCTTTTCAGGGTGGAGAAATCATCATCCAAAAGACTAAATCAGGTGTTTTTGTTGAAGCATTATTGATAGTTTTTGGCTCAACAGAGCATATTTCTATAGAGGGGAAAACTTTTTCCACTTAGGAAAATCTTAGCATTTTCCCCCTGAGAAACACAGAATGCATGCCATTGACATTAATTTTAATTGTGTTTACACATGGTCTGCCAGTCTTCATTTCAAACACTATTCATTATATTTAGCTGTCAGACCTTGAACTGTGTTGTGAAAGAAGTTCCCACAACACTGGACATCAAATGATTCCACATTGTTTTCAGCTAAACTGTTCTCCTCCTACAGCTGGACACGATATTAGTATTTTTAACAAATATTAACCATACAGCCATGTTTCCTATTTAGATATATTTTTATCTTTTTATATTGTTAAGCTAAATGCTGTCTTTTTGTGTTTGAATTCTTCCTGTAATGACACAATAAAATGCTAACATAGGAATGGTTTTGATAAATGACTCTAATTTGCAGGAAATGCAGTACAATGACACAGCAACATCACTTAAAACAGAAGCTTTATAATAAAGCCAATGATACCAACCCCTCCAGCTCCAGGATTAAAATGCAAGTTAAATCAAAGCAGTATGGAGCTGCCCTGCTTGAATTAAATCTCTCCTTGGTTTATGACACTTCATTATTATACTTATTTATTTGCATTGGGATGGCATGTAGGAAACCGGGTGATAAATTAGGATCCTATTTGTAGTAGGTGCTATATGAACAGGAACAAGAACAAAGTCCCTGACCTGAAGGGTTTTTAAATACAGACAACGCAAGGTACAGAAACAAAAGGGAAAGGAAATATTGAAGCAATTCTGGTTAGAATGGTAGGCTGTAATCATAGTTTAGTGGCTGCCTGAGTATTGGCTAGTTGTTTAGGTTTTTCTTTTTCATTTGTTTTTGAAGGGCGTCACAACAAAGTACTCTAGAAAAAGAGGTAGCACTGCAATAGAGGGACAGCTTAGGACTAATCATGAAGCAGGTTCTTTTGAAATCAAGTGTGTGGGAGGGAAATAGCATTGTGGACTCAGCAGAGACAAGAATATATCTTCCCATACTAACTGGCAGATGAGAAATACCTTTGTGAAGGCCTTTGAAAACAAAGATGGGGAGGAGTAGGTAAACTATACTGGAGTTTAGAAGGTAGCAACATGTTATAACTCTGGAAGAAGAGGTTATCCTTTCTTTCATCAATGTTTTTTTGGGTTGTGTGGAAGGGAAGAGATTGCTTTATAATGAAAACACACTATACAAACAAAACCAGTATCTGCGGGATAGGTCATTTTGTGCTTGTGTCTGTTGGCAGAAACCACAGCTCCAAAGAAAGGAAACTTATTATAAAAGTATTTCCTGAGTTGGGATGCCTTTGTCAGCAGTGATAATTATAGAGGATGTAGGAAGACAGAATTTACATGAAGGCTTTTAATTAAAACCAAATGCATATTTATAATTATTTCCTGATCTTCATGGCAACCTATGATTTTCTTTTTTCATCAGTGAAGTAAAGGAAAAGATGGATTTTGCTTACTAATTTGACTAAATAATTTGCACCTTTACCCTGATTTACTAGTGTTGTTTATTGATAGAAAACATGCACTTTGTAATTTGAATGTTTGGTGGTGTGTTTTAGCTTTGCACTGGTTTTAGACAAAGGAAGAGGCTGGGTATTCATTTTGGGAACACTTCTAATTTCACGCGGTTTACATTTGATTTTATCTGTAACCTGTCTCTTTCTACTCTATATCCTTTCAGAGATATAAACAAGAAGACAGATTGTATAAAGCACTTAGTGCCTTTTCCTTCCCATTGACACCAAGTACTGTGCAGGGCTGAGTCCTAGGAAGAAGAATGCCATCTTGTAGTTAGCTGAAGTAGAAAGTAGAATTTTGATAGGATTAAAGAAAAAGTTTTTTGGGCTGAACCCAGCTGCTCTTGTGAAAAAGGGCACTCTGCTCCAATGCTTTCCAACTTGGAATCAGTTGTAGCTCAGGGGAAGGCATGTTATTTGCTGAAACAGCAATATATGCCAAGGTACAAATATATGCCACATTTTCTGCTAATGTAAAGGCTTCTGAAAAGGTCTCCCATTTAGATATTAACCATATTGGACTGGATGATCTTAAAGGTCTTTTCCAACCTAAACAATTCGGTGATGATTCTATGATAACAAATGCTGCTGAAACAATATATTGTACACAGTCACTGTCTTGGGGGACAGGACTGTGGTCAAAATAGTTGCAATGGGAAAAGAGAGGGAAAAAACCTCTGTAGTACGAAACATGATTTTTATCCAGTGTCCTCCCCCCGGCAAAGTCCCCAAACCAGCTCTTCTCCAACAATGTAATGTTTTAAAGAAATGAGCAGATGTGAGGACTTGACGTCACCTCAGTTGAATGAAATGAAATGAAATGAAATAGAAGGTCTGTCTTCATGTAATGAAATCAAGGCAAACAGCAATAGGAAGCAAATTATTGAATAATAAGGTCACAGTTTGTGCTGGAGAGTTTTCATGCTTTGTGCAGAAGCTTCTATCCTTCCCATGGCAGTATAAAGGATTTCTTTACACCTTGGTGTCCAGGGAGTTTCTCACTGTGTGTTAGAAGAAATAGTAAACATAAATTAACAGAGACAGTTTATTGACTTTAGTTTTCTACTCTGTAATAACTGTGAAGACACAGTAAAAATCCTCTCTCTGAATTCAGAGAGCTTATGAACATAAATATCCATAAAGAGGACTCCAAGGCACATTTTGACTCAAATATTCTCTGAAGAAAAAATTTGCTAGAGTACCAAGACAGTGCTCTGCTCCAGACATGTTCATGGCATAGCCATTTCCACTGATGGTTTCCAGCAAACTCATAACTTGCTGCATGGGTGTCGTGGTTTAGCCCCAGCCAGCAACCAAGCACCATGCAGCCGCTCGCTCACTCCCCCTACCCCGATGGGATGGGGGAGAGAATCGGAGGAGTAAGAGTGAGAAACACTCCTGGGGTGAGATAAGAACAGTTTAATAATTGAAATAAAATAAAGTAAAATAATAATAATAACAATATAATAATAATATACAAAGCAAGTGATGCACAATGCAATTGCTCACCACCCGCCGACCGATACCCAGATGGTTCCCGAGCAGCAATCGCTGCTCCCTGGCCAACCCCCCCCCAGTTTATATGCTGAGCATGATGTCATATGGTATGGAATAGCCCTTTGGTCAGTTTGGATCAACTGTTCTGGCTGTGCCCCCTCCCAGTTTCTTGTGCGCCTGGCAGAGCATGGGAAGCTGAAAAGTCCTTGACTAGCATAAGCAGTACTCAGCAACAACTAAAACCATCAGTGTGTTATCAGCATTCTTCTCCTACTAAATCCAAACCACAGCACTATGCCTGCTGCTAGGAAGAAAATTAACTCTATCCCAGCTTAAACCAGGACAATGGGGATATAGCTTTTATCTGCAGTTCCTCAAACATCTGCTCAAGGTCTTGAGAGGTTGTGACACACCTGTCAGGACCTGCAAATCAGCCATAAAGGGTATTTGGGATCACAACTCTATTTCTCAACATTCCATTCAGCAAGTATGTTATATTTTGCCATAATCTAACCCTCGGGATGTATTTAGACACCTGTTCATACCCATACATATTTATATTTGTATATGCATGTATACGTACCTACATGCACAGATAAGGAGTTTTATCACCAAGTACAGACATCTAAGTTACAGTTCTTCTCACTCTAAGCTCATTGTATAGCTAACAGAGAGAAATAAGCACCTCAGAGGGTGATTTAATGCACTTAAAACCTGATTCACCCTTTGAAAGTACATCCCCACTGACTAGAAAGATCTTAACATGAATAAAATTATGTACCTGGAGTATGAATCTCTCCTGACTCCCTTCTACCTGTTAAACTTTTCTTTAGATGTTTAAGTAAAAATCATTTTTCCATTTCTCAAAACTTCTGCAATTTCCAAAAAAACCCTCACCCATCCCAAATCAATCAAAACTAGAAACAAATAACTGAAGAAGCAAAAAAAGGGAGAACATCAGATAAAGCAACCCTCTGCATTACCAGAGCTTAGATAAACTGAAGTGTTTTGCTTTATGTTCAGTTTTTAATAAAAACATTAAAATATAATTTACTTACCTTTTGAAAAGAAATGTTTTCAAAATAAATTCAATATCTAAGCAAACATTAAGGTATCCTTGAAGTATTTTTCTCAAAGTATATTTGGCCTTCTAAAGCTGTCCTTTTCTTGTGGTAAGTTTCATTTTGTACCACCTTCTGCAACAATTTATTTTTAAATAAAAGAATTCCTGTCCAGAGTCTACTTGTATTCATTTATTTTACTTTGCTGTAGTGTGATACTTCCATTCTCTGCAATACTTACTGTCTTCATTGTAATGGTTATGAAATTATCAGTTCTGTAAAGGTTTGTATGTAGTCATATATTATTAGACAGTTTCCCAAAACGCGCTACAGAACAGCAGCCTCCAATTGTTTATGTGGAAATGTTTACTTTAAGAGTTTAATACTTCTGCACAGGCCATTGGGAGTCATTCCTGCCTGACTTTATGAAGATGCTTATATTCCAGGCATTACAGTCAGGGCAGTATATCTGCGTGCGGAAAGGTGCTGGGGTGGAAAGGCAAGAGCCACCACAGCAGAAGTTGTTGCTGGTCTGGCAAGAGGTGGTTAATGCTGATTACTGCCCTGTGCTCCCACAGGGCTGGTGGAGTCTGAGAGTGGGAAATCTGTGGTGGCGGGCAGGAGGGAGTCCTGGGCTGCGGGAGCTGAGGAAGGTAACAAACTCGAGCGTGCATGCGCTGGTATGAGAGTGAGGTTGAAGTATGGAGGTAGGATGTGCATTTGTTGTGGATTTGCTGGGAGGATTTGGGGAAAGAAAGAGTGGAGTCATGGCGGCTTCTGTGCTTTCACCAGGCTAGCACAGAACGGGCACCTACAGCCACAGGTTCTATCCAGGGCTCCTTTTGCCACCTCTGGTAGGTACATATGCAGATGAAGCTAGAGATTTACAGAAGGAAATTTAAGAAAGATTACATACCTGTTGACATTTCAAATAAGAACAAAACATGACATTATTTTAATCAAAGGTATGAATCACATGTTGAATTTGAAAAGATAACTTTTAATTTGCATCTGCATTTTGATCAATTTCAGGTACAAAGCAATTGTAAATCCCATGGACATCCAGACCTCCAGTGCAGTGCTATGGACCTGTGTTAAAGCCATTTCCATCTGGGTAATCTCCATGCTCCTGGCGGTTCCTGAAGTGGTGTTCTCTGAACTGGCCCACATCAATGACACGAATAATGTCACTTTCACAGCATGCATACCATACCCCATGACGGATGATATGCACCCAAAGATCCATTCGGTGCTGATTTTCCTTGTGTATTTCCTTATCCCTCTTGCCATTATTAGTATCTACTACTATCATATTGCAAAGGGTTTAATAAAAAGTGCTCACAACATCCCTGGAGAATACAGTGAGCATTCCAAAAGACAGGTAAGCAACTTGCTTTTTACGTCCTGATGAAAGATTTGTGTGCTGTATACACTTATAAATGAAAGTGCAGGGACTATAACATCCAAATTGTTGGATTTCACAGAGGATTAATTCAGTTTCCACATGCATGAACTAAGCCGAGGATTATCTGAAAAATCTCCTTGTATCCACAATTACTCGGTGGTAAGACCAGTATGTAAATGAATGTGAGCAAGGAAAAACATAAATTGAATGTCATTGATGCATATTCCTAACAAGAAATAGGATAGGTATTTGTGTTTGTATGTGGTGTTAGTGTAGTACTTCTGTTCTTACCGAGGAACAATGTTTTTGTAGTTACTGCTAGTGGCTTCACCTATGTCTATAGGCAGCCATTTTGGGAAGAAATCTTCCATGAACTTTTTGAGAATTCTCTCTGTTTTATTTGTGATTGGAAATGAAAAAAATTGACACAGGCAGGGAAAATTTTTCATAGGGGATCTAAGGTTCTTAGACCAACGAGTGCTGAGAATATGAACACAGAGTAGGAACTGATTCTTTTTTGGCTTTCTCAGTAGACCTTTCTTGGATACAATCCTGAACTCACACTTTTCTAATATCCCTTCTATTATAGATGCTATAAAACTTTCAGTATAGGTTCTGCATACCTTTGAGACAAAGCATTTTAAAATGCTGTACAAAGCCAGCTTCCCTGTAAGGCACAACAAGTGATAAGATACCAACAGGCTGTTCATTAGCAGGAACATTTATATATACAAACAGCTTTTGCACTGAAAGTGCCTCAACCACTGTACAAAAGCATTAGTATTGGTAGAGAAAAATACTTTTGCTCATTAAAACGATTTTGGAGGGTCTTCTCTGCCAATATTTTAGAAAATATGTTTATACTCACTGAAATCTCTTTGCGTATACAGCATGTACGTATTCTTTTAAAAAGAAAGACCACATTCCCTCATGTCCTTTTTGCTCAGCATTTCATTTCTACTCTAGCCTGTTTCTTGTCAAAAATGCATACATATTAACACTTCATGTATTATTTTATTTTCCTGTGAAATATAGAGAGCCTTTTGGCTGAACCCTCAGGATGGAAACAATATTTAATTTATATCAGATTTCTGAACCCACATGTATTTTCAAAGTAAGAACATATTTTTTGATTCTACTTAGTTTTTTTCTTTTTGTTAATCTATGAGGCTCAGAAGAATAGAAAATTCCAGTGTACTTACATATCTCCCAGCAGGAGGAAGTAAATTCAGACTATTGCTATCAACTCACATTTCTTTAGGCCATAGCGCCAAAGTGTAATATTCACCCTATATCTCTATACCTTTTAATCTGCCTTTGCAATCTGTCTGAGTGCAAATCGTACCAAATTGGAATGGTAGATTTTTCCCATCTTTTGTGAATTCCCCACTGGTTTTGGTTTAGACAGAGCCAAGAAAACTACTTACAGATTTATTTCACAGATTTTGAAACCCTGTTAGAATAAAATCACTTGAATTTTTCAGGTTAAAATTGATAGCCAATTGAGCAAAACCAGAAAACTTTCCTGCCTCTGCAAAAGTCTGGTACCTGACATAAATAATAAATCTCTTGGGAGGAATATGTAGAAAGTTTCTGCCTCCCTATGGTGCCTTCCACATGGCCAGTTTCCCTCCCTCTCTCAGTTTGGAACTACTGTGTACGCTCATTTCATCTCAACTTTTCAGCTACTCTCAATAACTACATTGTAATCCAATTATACTTTAGCACTGCAATTAAGGTACATTTCTTTCATGTCATTGTTGAAGATTAACTGAACCTTTCACCTTACCCTGGAATTAAGATGCTTCAGACTGTGCAATGCAGTTTTGGTGGTTTGCCTAGGAGAGAGGCGCAAGCTGAGGCATTTCAGGCAAAATAATGGGATATAAGTACCATCATATAACTAACACCCTAGCAATGTCTCTACATTTCACTCACAATGTCTCTACATTTCAAAGCCAATGGTTTCTAAACAGCTTTCTAACGAAAACTAAGTTTCAAGCCAAGCACTGAGATCTCATCAGAAAAGGCTATGTTTCATGGCATCCTTTGGTGAGTGCTTTCAGGCTAAAAGTCAATGTTTACTTGGGTCACGAATCACTCTTGCTGCATATATCATATAGAAGGAGCAACCTTCTGTAACTGCAAACAGCTAGGGTCTGTCACTGAAAGTAAACTGAAAGTGGGAAAGGAAAGTAAATGACATAGAAAAAGTAATTCAGTCCCTGAAGGAAGCACTTTTACTGGCCTTATTTATGATAGTTGTAAAAGCTAATATAAAGCAAAATGCTACATGTTTTAATTAAGTCTGTTATGTGGAGTAGTTCTATTTGTTGTTGTTCATTTGGGTTCTCTTCATCTTTTTAGATGGAAACTCGGAAACGTCTGGCAAAAATTGTTCTAGTTTTTGTTGGCTTCTTTGCTATCTGCTGGTTTCCTAACCACGTGCTATACATGTACCGATCTTTTAACTACAATGAGATTGATCCATCGACAGGACATATGGTTGTTACCTTAGTGGCCCGAGTGCTAAGCTTCTGCAACTCTTGTGTCAACCCATTTGCACTGTATTTTCTCAGTGAGAGTTTTAGAAGACATTTCAACAATCAGCTTTGCTGCAGGAGGAAAGCTCAGCAAGAGAGATCTGCCAGCTACTTGCGCAACTCTTCTGCCATTCAAATGACTTCCCTGAAAAGCAATACCAGGAACACAGTGACTAGCATGACACAACTGAATGGGCACAACTTGAAACAAGAAATGTCATTATGATTTAATAGTTGTGATTTTTGACTGTGGAACAAATTTGAACTTTTTCTTTGCAGTTTGTAACTTACTTTTGGCTCTCATACTCTTAGACTGTCTGAGTCTTCAGCACAGAGGATCTGTTAAAGTCTAGCCAGTCTGAGGTTATTTCACACCTAGTCTTTTAGATAGAAGTGAGGAGTACATTTTATTGAGAAAACAAAACTGACTGGCTTCATATTGTACTTTAAAGGAGATGCTAATGTATGCTTAACATATAAGAAAAGAAAATAATTAATATTAGTGTAGCTGATCTAACATTGCTTTAAAAAGTATAGATTTTCTGATCTGAAAAATATGTATTTTTAACTGAATATTGATTCAGGCTTATGTCTTACTCTGATAGATTTTGCATGATTTTAGCTGTGCTGTGTGTACAAGCATTGCTTATTAAGACTGGTAGGCATTTTTTGAACCAATTAAGGAGCCAATGCAATGCATAGATTCTAGTTTCAGATAAAAAAATATTCAAGTATTGAGTGCCAGATCTTTACCTCATTTAAATCCACCTTGTTTTTTCACTTTGGTAGACATACAGATGAGAATTTACTTTTTGGGGGTTCTGTTTGCTGTTGTGGTCAGAAGTTTGTCTGCTAAAATTACATTCTTTTTGTGATTAACATCTTGAAAGAAAAATCTTGTGTGCAACATGCAGGTTTTCTAGAACTCAGTGTCTGAAAGCTCATTTCTCTGATTTGTTAAGTCTGAAACATCATTGGTTTAGAGTGTCTACATGCTTTATATTTGCTACTACTAACTGATCTTGCTGTTATCAGTACACAGCTAAGAAGGACGCTAAGTGTAATGGGATGGCTGAACATTCAAAAAGGTAAAGTTCTGAATGGCTTTTTCAAAGAAGGTCTGCGACAAGGCTTCCTACAGCTCAGAGCAGTCTCAGAGTGCAGAACCCAGATTGCTAGCAGACAAAACCAAACTGAAGGATGCCCTGCAGGAGCACATCTAACATACTCTGATCACTAATGATTATCCAGCACATGGGGCCAGACAAGCTCTAGTCTGAAATAACCCCCAAGTCATGAAACAGGGGTAGCTGGCATTGGTTGCTCAGTACCAGCTGTTTGCTGTCTAGATCTACTCCTTTTGCACATACTGTTTACCGGTCTAAACAAAGCCTAAGTACTGTTGAAAAACTCATCTTTAAAATACACTTTTTCTTTTCCTGAAGGCCCTTGTGCATAAATAGTTAAGGTACTTCTGAAAATCCTAGCTGGGCTGCCTAAAAGAAGGATTTTCAAATGTTTTTTGTGAGCCATCCCAGTGCCATGGACAGTGCACAGGTCTTTGTCAGTATTCCCAGGAGGATATTTTCAAGGTACATGGTCAGTGCAGATCTGGGATTAAAACAGTAGGGAATGGTGGGTGCTGTAGTTACCAGTTACCATCCTGTCCAGAATATATTTGCTAGGAGGGCTTACTGCTCTCTCTTTTCATTCACCCTCCTCTGCTGGGGATACCTTTTGCAAGGCTTGCAAAGCTGCCCTTCAGACCACAAGCAAGCAAGCAGTTCAGCTTTAAAACACCTCTTTTTTTTTTAACTCTTTTAAAATTTTTTTTTTTCTTTTTTAAAATCAGTTCATGTGTCAACACAGGTAGTCAAATAGACATGATGACTGAAGCTTGTTGCTGCAAAAACTCATGTAAGGCTATCTATATAAAAGTTTGTAATCTGTCTCTGGGCTTCATCAGCTCTTGCTGAAAGAGCTGGTGGGGTAGGAGCAGATCCTCCCCTTATATGGCTGCATGCTGTCAGACTAATAACCATTTCCCAAGCCAGGCAAGAGGTGAGCTGGGGCAGGGTCTGTTCTGGGTCTGAACTCCAGAGAGAATATGCTCACAATGTCCTTCTTAGGAGAAGGGGCGGTAGTGGCAGACAATGGCACCTTGTGGAAGTAGTTTTTTATGGCCAGTTCATGAGCCAAATGTAATTTTAAATAGCTTTTTCTTTCAAATTGGGTGGAACAGAGATCTGTCTCTGTCACAACACTGTAGCCTGTACTTCTGCAGTGACTTCTCTAAAGTGAACAGTAGAAAGTACAGTAGCAATTTATATTGGACTTCAGAGTTAGTTGCTAGTCTTATAATTTCAAAAGCTGAAGTGCTAATACAGTGTAGCAGCTTATAGTTCCTTTTGTCCTTATTAATGCACTTGCTCTTAATTTAGTTCTATTTGTAACTCTGTGGAACCAGCCAAAGTTCAAAATTTCTTTCCCAATTCCCATACCTTCAAGGTCAGTTATCCTCTTACCCCAATTTTTAAAGCAACAAGAAGGTACATTGCTGTAATCTGTACATGATTTTAGCTAAGTACCTGAAAAAAATCCGCCATTGTTAGCACTCAACAGAGAAAGTAACAGATTGAAGGTCTGAATGTCAATCAGTGTGGTCCATCTGGTGAGACCTATTGTATGTAATGTAGTTAAAGCTGTGTGCAGCATTCAAATGACAAAATTTTTGAAGTTCAGTGTGGACCAACTCCATGCTGCCTGCCCTAGCTGACCGCAGTGGCCCTGTGGCTTCAGTCGCTCCTTGGAAGACTTTACATGAAGGAGCAGATTGATGTGATCTTGTAAATCTATCTGTAATAGTTTAGGAAGTTGCCATCCATAACTGCCTAACACTGCCTCATCCTGATTTTTCTCCATTTTGCCTCTTCTTCTCTCTCGCCATGCCTTAATTCCATGTGAGCCCACATGTTCTCAGAACTCCTCTTTAATTTTATACCACTAATTCTTCCTGGATGCCAGCCAGAGTTTGATTCCTCTGGTCTTATCAGTCTTGAATCATTTTTACTCCCGGATATTTTACACCCACAAAACTCAAAAGCTTAAAGCCTTCCTTCCTCGATTCTCAAAGGCGATCATTAACTGTCATCAAGTTTCTCTTTTATTTCTGCATTTTTTTCCTGGTTCCCTGCTTCTCATTTTGTTTGGCAATCTCTCCACCCAGCATAACATTTCATAGGACTTCTAAATCCATTGTGTTTTTTATTTTCTGAAGGCATTTGTCTGATGTGGACGTTACCAGATGATACAGGTACTCTACTGGAAAAATAATAATCTAATTTGTAGTAGATTTGATGCTTGTGTTTGATTTATACTCTTCACTCAGTGTCTTAAATTGCGATGTGTGGTATGGACAGCATGAGTCTGCCTTCTGGCAGAACTGCAAGCTCCAGTCTGTTCTTTTTCATTGTGCAGGGAAGGTATTCCCAGGTAGACTATAACTCCTTCTTGTCAGGAAATCAGCACAATTTTGGTTCATTATTTCCCAGGCCTAATAGTCAAAGCCTGTTTTTAGTAAGTAACCTAAATTGTATATGTCTCCTCTCAAATTCCTGTAGCATGGTATGGGGGAATTAGTTAATCTGCCTGGATCTTTGCTAGGTGTATTGCTAACCCAATATGCACATTTTGGAAGTGTCTGTTAGTGTGTTTTTGTACACGTTGTATACAAGTACATCTGTATGTATGATGATATTTTCAGACAACACTACTTGCTAACAATTAAAAAAATGATTGTAGAATGCATTATATGAAGTATTTTCTTCTAACTGAAGTCAAAGAAACAAAGGAAATCTGTAAATGAAATCATGTCAACTTTTCAGGTACTACATTGAGATCTATGCCAAAAAGGTTGTTAAAATACCATTTGATTATTTTTTTCTGTTGTCAAAACTTTATTTCAGAAACATCAGGTTTTTTCTCTCCTGAATTTTGAGTTGGTTTCCTTCAATAATATTTTTGCAGTGATTGAGAAAACTACCATCCCTTCTTACAGTCTCTGAAAAATGAGAGAATAGAGGTAATTACTGCTTCCTCTGTGTAAGACTTTTTTTTCTAGACTAGAACTAGCACAAAATAAGTCTGAGAGCATCTTGGCACCCCACCCTGCTGGTAATAGAAACATTACAATGCTGAATCCTGGTGTCAGTACGGCTGAATTCTCAACAGACTTGAGGTACCTCATTTAGCATTGCACTGTGACGTGATAATTGTCTTCAACAAAGCCACTTTGGTTACAATACAGAACAATGTCTTTACTTTTCACAACACACCTGCTCTATAGATATTTTTCTTAACTCAGTTGAAACAGATTCACAGAAATATAAGCATGGGAAGAGTCAATTTGGGAGCAGGAGAGAAAAATGCTTTCTCATAAACAGGTTCATATTAAGTTGAAGATTTGCAGTGTTGATTTCCAGTACAATTTCTTTCTTCACTTATTTCTAAAATAAGATCTTGTTGCACAATAGTCAGCCTTCAAAGAAATCACAACTCAACCTCACAAAATCACTGGATGCCTTTGAAAATCCACCTGCATGTTTGTAGTAATTGTAACAATCACAGGGCTCTACATGGATGCTCGGTCTTACCTGCTACTGGCTTCTTTGTTCTTTCTGGTACCATGACAAGCCTTCTCATTCTCCTGCCTGCGTAAGGCTAGGGGTCCCCATCCGCTGTGCCAGAAGAGGATATGGGAGGAGGAAGAATGAGAACAAGGACAGACCAAAAACATATGTCTTCAGATAGTCTTTGCTGGCTCAAAGAATGCCAGCATGACTGCATTTTGACAAACACAGTCTGAAAACATAAGTTTTAATAGGGTAGGGGTCCTTTGGGATCTGGATGAGAAAGACATGGAAAAATGTGCATGCTGTAGCTCAAGAGCTGTAGCTTCCCAAAGAAGTTTTATATTTCAAGCTATGGAAATATACAACAAAGGTAGAACCAAGTACAATTCACAAGTACATTCAGACACTTCTGGGATTGGTCCTGGTCCAGTGGAGGGAAGGGGGAAATCTGACTGAATAACTTGAGTCCATGCTTTACATTACAGCATATTTTGCAGCCACTAACTGTCGGCACCAAAAATACATTGCTTAGCCAGATCTGCTTTTGATTTCTCATTTAATTCAGACAATTGTCTAATTCAGTTTTGAAAATTTGCCTTAATTTCTGATTGTTTCTGACTTATTTCTGACTCCCAGTACTACTGCTATCTTAGTGACTAGCAATAACGTAAAAGAATTGTGTTTGCGTTTAAAAAATATCCATTATTGACTTTTATGACTTAAATCAACAGGAAAATGGCAATATACTGGAGGTGAATATGTTAATTTTTCTTTTAGAGGGTATAGTTGAGGTTTGTCAGTATAGAAGGTAAATTAAAGTTTGGATTTTGTATTACAACATGATACAGTTAGTAAATTTCTATAGCATTGATTTTGAACAGAAAAGGTATAATACGTGGCCATGCTTAACTAGCCTGGTGAATTGTTTTTAATCTATCAGGAGAGGGATTTTGTCACTTCATTCTTTACACAAGGGGAGTAATTTGTGAGTCAGAAGCTCTGTGTCATTACCGGCTCAGTGCACCATGGATTCACCTTGCAGTGCATGTTTGATTCAGAAAAGTTACTTCTATTGAGTGAGCACAATAAGATATTAATGCTCTTTCTCTCCCAAGAGGGATGGCACTGTAACGTAGCTGGTTTTAACCCTTCCTGATTCTGAGCTGCTTCATGAACCAGTCTGTATTATTGCTGCTCAGTGCCTACAGACTGCGTTTCCTGTGCATCCCAGCAGTCTACCTCCAGCAGATATACTGTGTGGATGTGGGCTGCAACTTTCTGCCTTAGCTCCCATAAAGCTGTAGGGTCCCATCTACATGGCATCTGAGACAAGATATCATTGCTGACATTAGCTATTTTGCAAGGTCTTGCTCCATAGCAGACAGCCCCTCCAGTGTTTGTACCATGTAGTACCTACCTCTCTGTCACATAAGGTCCTTCTCATTTTAGTCCTCTCATCTTCTCATTTCATGCCCAAGGCATGTATCAGCCAGCTTCTAACACTAGCTGGGGATTGGAAAGGGAGAACAGGAAAAGGATGAGAAGGAGGTGTTTCAGAGGTATCCTATACATGCTTCTCCCCTCCCTATATGCATAATGGGAAATCAGTTCCACCACAGGTGAACACCTTTGGAAAGCTATCTGTGCTTGATGTAGCTGACGGTGGTCCATCTGAACTACTAACAAAAATGCTATATATATTTTAAGCACAAAAGGCGGGTGCCTGAGAGCCTGTTGTGCCTTCTCTCCATGCATTGTGACTGTCACTCCTCCCACTGCAAACCCCAGACTTGCATGAAAACTAGAAGCACATCCCAATATTTGTCTCCTGTTGCTGAAACTCTTTGCAGCACCTGCCCTGGACAACTAGCCCTTGCCTGAGTGCCACGACTGTTGTCAGAGCACCCCTATTCCCAGTGGCACATATTGTCCATTGGTCCTTTTTCAGTGCTCTGCACAGTTGTTCACAGCCTTTTGCCCAGGCTGAGCTGGGGAGTGCATTCCAGCCTTAAGTTATGCACAGCTTTGGACTGTATGTACTTCAGGAGTTGTGAGAGTCTGGAGTTATACTTAGAGCTAAGGGTAGATGATCTCAAGACAATGAAATAAAATCAATATGATCTAAAAGCACTGCCAGTTCTAAAATGACAAAGTACCCTTACTTTTGAGCATCCTAATGTCTGAAACTAAATGCTGCCAAGCACCCACCATCTTAGCTGGTCTGAGAGCAGAGTTACCTAATTTCTGTAACAACACAGCCATTTCAGAAAAGCACAGCACATCTTTAGGTGGGCTCGTGAGTCTGCAGCAGCTTCCCCAATCTGATCCTGTAGCTGTGGAGAATGGAGCTGTCAGCAGCAGGGGAAGTGTGCGTAGGAGAGAATGCCAGCAACAGCAAATATTATAGCTTTTACTGTGCACAAGCCTCAGTTAAATGCTTCTCCCATGTCTAGACACTGTTTGCTTTCATTTCCTCTCTAGGCGAAGACAGATGTATTCACCATGTTTCATCATTATCACTTTCCTACAGATTCAGCAAAGAAAACCCAGGGACTGTAGCAGTGCTCCACTCAGTGAGGGAATGACACTGTTCTAAACCACCTTTGTACCCCCAGGAGCTGTATGGGCTCCTGTCCCTCAGTTTAACATTATATCTGTCGTTGTTTTAATAGCCTGGCTCCGCTGCTGGACCTGAGCATTGACAGAGAAGGAAAAGCTAAAATCACTGGTGCCTCTCGCTTGTCTTTTGAGTGAGACATCATTGGGGTTGTTGTTACTTCTAGGACCACGAACTCTTCCACTCTCACAGGACTTCTCCTTATTCATTGCACAGGGCAGGAGCTGAAGATAGTAAGGGTCACTGTAAATCCATAATTTCCTAATTTTGGAGAGCTTTGCTTTGCTACTTAAATAATGACCTTTTACTATGATTTTCTTGAATGTTCTGTGTGATGTTTACAGAGCAAGACCAGTTTTGTGGGTTTAGCCTTTATTGAAACAAAGTGGCGGGGTCACCCTGACAGCTTGCATCACAAGAAGTCAGGCTGCATTTTCCAGCATACTGGCTGATACTAACAACACACTCAAGGACACATTTCAATTAAACATCAAAACTTCAAATCAGCTTATACCTGGACAGGATTTAGCAGTGCCTGACCAGAAAAGCAACTAATAAAGACAAGTTTCCAAATAATATTATTAAAACCCGAGCAGAAGCAAATTCATGGTTTGGCTCTTTTGCCCACAAATGCAATAGAGAACAGAGACTACAAGCAGAGGAGAGGAAATGGTCCTTTTACACAGTATGCGTGGGAGGGCCAGTGTGCTGATGATCACATCCTGTGAGATTCCCAAATGGGCAAGTACATGCTTGGAAGTTAAGGAAATTCTGAACTACTTTTCAAAGATGTAAAGACGTTTTATGATGACTTTATAATGACAGTAGCAGCCTGAATTGAGTTAAAAAAAGACCACATTGCTATAGAGTTTTCTGCCTTTCAACAGTGTGTAATCAAGCATTGAATGCTGCAGATCGATGATCGTTTGTGTGGGAGATCATAGAGTCCTGCCTCCTTTTTAGGAACACCCATTAGCTATCCATGGCACTGCTTGGATTGTGGATGCAGGTGTGATCTGAGAAGTTACATGGTGATGTACAGTATCAGTATTCAGTGACATTTAGCTGCCAACGAGCAGAACTGTTGACAATTCCCATGGTGTTTTTGGATCTGCAATCAGGCTGTGTAACTGGAGAAAACAGATACAAAACAGTATTTTTAAGCCTCTTGTACGTAAGAAAATGAGAGGAAGTAAGAGGATCTTTCCATTACAAAAAAGAAAAGGTCTTTTCGGTCTTAAAAAACTCCACTTATTTAGTACACTAACTTGGTATCTTACTGCCATTTGGCTAGCCTGAAATACCTGATCATCAGGTTGATCATACAGAAAATTGTTTTTTAAAACATAGGTTGCTATCTTACAGAAACCATTTTGAAAATACAAAATGATCTCTGGAGAAAATAGCTTGAGCTTAACAAGCTAGCCTAAGTCTACATCAAAATTATCTTGTAGGAAATGCTAATCATGTAAGTAACTAATTACCATTTAATCATTAACATTTCCTGTTAGACATTAAAAAGTAAGCAATTGCAGATATTTCTGACTTGAAATTTGACAAAAATTTTTTAGAGTATGAGTCAAGAAAAGCTGATTCTGCAGACTAGCTGTTTCTTCACTGTTTTTTACTCTGCTGATTCTCCATTGTCCTGTACCTTATGTTGTTCCTCACATAGAGAGAACATAAAGATGCTTTCTGCTCTAAGTTCTGGTCATGTAATTAACTAGTAATCTCAGATACAAGCCCTTTAAAAGTGTTAGGAATTCCCTGAAAGAAAAATGATGGAGGGTAACAAAATAGTCTTGCAAAATATCTCTGGGGTTTTTTTGTTTGTTTGCTTTGTTTTTTAAACTTTTATATTATGGATCACCATAAAGCTTAAAGATGTTTGTTAGACCTCATTTTAAGTCTGGAATAAGTAGAAATCATGAGTTCAGAAGCATTATTTTGGGCTCACATTTGTGTAAGTGGGTGCAAAATAGGAAAATTTACTGTGTATTTTCTAGGAAGGGTTTTCTGTACTAAAGAATTAAGGTGATCCTGATGTTTCTAAAAGATTCACTAACTTTCCTCTTTACCTTTCCAACAGAAACTTTAAGGTCCTGAAATTTAATATTAATTTATGAATGCTTATTTTTGGCAGTGTAAAGCCAAAGTAAATATATAGTAAAATAGACATTCTTATATGACTTTAAAATTTTCTCAAATGTATGCAAAGCAGCCATACAATTGTTATTGATATTAATAGGAAATGCATATTAATATAGGGAGGATAATAAGGTAGTTCTTCAAAGTGCTTGTGGATTATAAATCAGACCATATGGGACTGAGTATTCATTGCACTACCTCAGCAGTTACTTCAATTGCAGTATAATTGGGTTCTAATTAAATTTTACTTTTGGAGAAAGCCTGCTAAAATATTAAGACTTAAGAGCTTTATTTTTCAAGCTGAGAACATGTTGGCAAGTGTTCATTGTAATAAGCCTGTTAAAAATCCATTTATTCATCTCATTTAGCCTCTATAATTCCCATGGAAGCACAAAACCAGCAAAGAACAACTGAAAACCAAACTCAGGTGTCCTGAGTGATGCTTTTCACTAGGATTGTCTGAAAAATGGAAATTCTTCCTAAGAAGAATTTATACAAAAACAATTTTTTCTTGAAAATGTCACATTTTATATGAAAAAAAGTCATTTTAAATCTGTTAAGAAAAATGACAGTCCTGTTTGAATCTAAGCAAAAAGCAGAGAAAATTCAGATTTTATACTTAGTGCCAGAGATATTCTGGTTTTGAGGAGCAGAAGAACCCAAACTGCCCAATTTAAACTCTCTGGTATTAGTTTTAAATCTAGGGAACTGTTTGACAGTCCCCATGCAGCAGTGATATGTGCAAAAGGTCAAGTTTGAAAGGATCTGTCCTGTGTACAGAGAATTTTTACTAGAGAATCCCCTTCATATTTAACTAAATTACATATGACTTTTATTTCATGTGAAAGATATTGATATGAACAAGCACAACATAGTAATTTGACTGAAAAGCAGAAAGTAAAAATGGTTATTCCATCAGTCTGTCAGGTGAAAATAAAGATATTTTCTGACAAAGTCTTATATCAGACACTGCATAAGTGAAGCCATGGCACATAAGAACCCTTCAGCGTGTTCCCAGAGCTTGCACAAGGGCAGAACGAAGAGAAAGTTTTAATGCAAAAGCAGTTTCTCTTCTTACTGAAGCAAAAATGTACACAGCAGATATAGCCCTTGGGTATACCCTTGAGTCATGTCAAATAGATTAAAATGTTTCCTTTTTTGTAAATTGTCTTTCATGAAATCTTGTTGGATCAATGACTGTGCATAATGCTCATGAAGAACAAGAGAAAATGTCAAGTCTGTGACTTTTTAGTTCCCTGTGTTTTCAAAAATATGGCAAATAAAGTGTGACAAGTGAGCAGAAAGTACTATGGGTGGTGTAAACAATGGGAGAATGTTGATTTTGCAGTGCATCTGTTTTGCACTTTCTTTGCTAAGAGGCAAATACATTTAGAAAGATACAAAACCCTCACAAGATATAAATACATAGCAGAGAATCAGAATAATTCACATAGCTGATACTGCTGAGTAGAGACTCATGTAGGCCTGCTGAAGGCTTCTGTACCCTTCAGAGATTGTGTTGTCTTATGGCATTGGTCGGAAGTGGGGACAGCTAACAGCACAGGACTCATCAGGAAAATGGGCTTGACAAAACCCCACAAAACCAGACCAGTATCAGTCTTCAGCTAAATCAATTAAGATATTAAATATTAAATTAATGCTAATTAAGTTAGTGTAAATATTAACGGTGCACTTCATCTGGCTGTAAGTATTCATCCAAATATAGGCTAGACACGTCTTCCAGAATGGATGCTCATTTTAATTGCAATCCATTCCTCCTAACACGGATGTGTAGTTCACCTTCTGCAGAGTGTGTTGCACTGTAGATATTTATGTCCTCATCCAGACTAATGCACAGCCTGAATGCCTGGATGTTTATACAGTCCTGCAACTAAAAAGAAAGTATTTGCTGGGTAGTCACAAATAAGCACACTGATTTCTGTACACAGTCCTCCTTTTTCATCATAATGGTCATAACTGTTGCAAAAAAAAAAAAAAAGGTGGAAATCCTTCTTGCTTTTCAAGACTTGATAACAGAAGAATGCCATAATCTGCAAATAATGGTGTTCTGACAGTAGAGAAAGGCATAACCTCTGTCAGACCAGTGCTGAAAGCAGAAGTGGTTGTGTATCTCAAAGAACACTGTACCACGACCATAGTGCCTGCTTCACTGACTGCCCTAAACAGTAGCCCCTCTTCCATGGTTGGAAAAGACAGCTTGATCAGTCCTGCAGACTTTCCTGTACAATTCAATAGCTACTCAGCATGCACAACAAGTTAAGCATTACACATGCTCTTACCTGGGTGCTACAGCGGCATGTTTGCCCAGAAGGAGGAGTTCCTTTGACATGGGATAGGGAAATAACAGGGAAGAAGACAATACGAAGGTACCAGAGAAGAAGCTCCCAAGGTTTCCCAAAACTGGGGACATTACTCTGGAAACCTGACTTGGTTTCATCCTGGAACTCACAGTCCAAAGGGAAGTGGACATGTACTTCAAGGACCTCATTGTATTTTCTCGGGATATGGTGGACTAGAACACGTCAACACCATATTGGTTTTTGTACATCTTCCTGGTAGGGGACCCCTTTCTGTAGGAATATGCATGGGTACAGTGTGGCATGAACACAGAGGAGGAATCCAGCAACACATCCCTCATGAGGGATTTTGGACAGAGATGGAGCTTCTCTTGCTCCCTTTCAATGGACACTTCTAATTGTGTATTACAATGTCATGCACACGCAAGGATTTTCCATTCTATCAGGTATTCTGATAGCTTGCACCATGAGAAGCATCTGGACAATTTCATATGCTGCAGTTTGTGCTATAGCAGTTAAGAGAGATATTTTTTCTCTTCCTATTTAAATTCAGTGAGTTTTCAGCTCCACAAGAGAAAGAAAAAAACCCCAAAGCCAGAAATTAATCTTTCATATAGTAATATCATGATAGAAATACCTTAAAAGAAAAAAAAGAGGAATATGATATTCTGAGTCTGTTTTTACAGCCCCAGGCTATGGTGATAAATAACATTTTGCTTTTCTTCTTCCCCATTCCTGTGGCAGTGTTAGTGTTGTTCCTTCTGGAAAAACTCCATGGTGCAAATAACAAGATAAAACCACTTTCTCCATGGTGGGAGTTGAAGATGGAACATTAACTTGAAAAATCAATGGTCCTCATAAGATTATAGTTTTATGGAGTGGGGAAAGGAGACATCTGAGACCAGCCTTTAAGTCTTAGGTAATATATGAGACTTCACAGACTATACGGTACTAACTTTACCTACAGAAAATTTATGGTGCTTAGGAAGGCAAATTACTTGTCTACAGACTACAGTCTGTGATGTGCTGGGGAATGTAGCATGTGCCAGGGTCTTGTGCTGATATGAAGCTGGGATATAGGTAGGGCATTCAGCCAGACCTGAAAATTGGGAAGTGTCTGGTAATACAGACATACCTTTACAGCACCAGTATGTGCTTCAGAAAGAAAGAATACAGCATCATTGAGGCTGGTCTCTAAAAAAATTACCACATATATGGAGTTCTAGTAAAAAGGAAGCTTCTCTTTTTTGTAGTTATCTTAAAAAAGAATGGTAGGTCTTTGTGGTAGGACCCTTACTGTGATTTGGATGAGCACTTTATTAGAAGTATGGCAGAGAGAGAGAAAGTAGCTGAGAAGGTACGTAAAAGGACCATGAAATACTATTATTTACTTTTAAAAGTAAAACACAGCATTCTGTATCGACAGAAGAGATATTATACTTATTTTAAAAGTCTCACTGAAATAGGACACTGCTACTTTACCCCAAGCAGATAAAGGAAATTTCAAGGACAGATCATGTCTGGAATAATTCTCAAACTATTGCAGAGAGCAAAAGCTATCTCAATATCTTCTTTCCAGTCTTTACATTCAAACACTGCCTGGTGCTGAGGCCCCACAAGACTGAGAAGCGTCAGGCTCCTAGTGCATGAATGCACCTTTTGTGCTGATCGAGCCAGCCTGACCTTGCTCCAAAAAATGAGCCTTGGGAGCATTGGTAACTACAGTATGTGCCCCATTGTGGCCACCAGCTGAGCACTCCGGCATGAGGGGCAGCTTGTGCTCAGGACACTTAGGCACGCAAGATATGAAGGCAGCAATGTGCTGGTTCTCTCTGAGCCCTCCCAGGGCTGAGTGGGTAGGCTGAGTAGACCTTACACTCCCTACAAACATCTATATCTTGCTTCTGCACAGATTGGAAACTGCTGATGCATATGCTACACCTCCCTTAACTCCCTTATATATGTACACCTGACAGTCACAGGCTTTCTTTCCTATCTTTGGGTATAGAGCAGGAAAACAGAATTGCGGCCATAACAACAGTCCAAACACACCTTTAAGACACACATGCACATGTGCATGCACACACACACACAAACAGAAGTACTGGGAGCAGCCCTGCGGAGAAGGACTTGGGGGTACTGGTAGATGAAAAGCTGGACATAGGCCGGCAGTGTGCGCTTGCAGCCCAGAAAGCCAACCGTATCCTGGGCTGCATCAAAAGAAGCGTGGCCAGCAGGTCGAGGGAGGGGATTCTGCCCTTATACTCTGCTCTGGTGAGACCTCACCTGGAGTACTGCGTCCAGCTCTGGGGCCCTCAGCACAAGAAGGACATGGACTTGCTGGAGCGGGTCCAGAGGAGGGCCACCAAAATGATCTGAGGGCTGGAGCACCTCTCCTGCGAGGCCAGGCTGAGAGAGTTAGGCTTGTTCAGCCTGGAGAAGAGAAGGCTGCGGGGAGACCTTACTGCGACCTTCCAATACTTAAAGGGGGCCTACAGGAAGGATGGGAAGAATCTTTTTAGCAAGGCCTGTTTTGACATAACAAGGAATAATGGATTTAAACTGAAGAAGAATAGATTTAGACTAGACATAAGAAAGAATTTTTTTACAATGAGGGTGGTGAAGCACTGGAACAGGTTGCCCAGAGAGGTAGTGGAGGCCCCATCCCTAGAAACATTCAAGGTCAGGTTGGATGGGGCTCTGAGCAACCTGATCTGGTTAAAGCTGTCTGTGCTCACTGCAGGGGAGTTGGGCTAGATGACCTCTAAAGGTCCCTTCCAACCCAAAGCATTCTATGATTCTATGATTCTATAATTGTCCAGGTGAAAATTACGATCAGCACTAAATCTAATAAGAGATGTTAATTTAAAATATTTCTGCTTTGGCTCTGTGTGCTTGTATAACTGCACTCTCCTAGTCATATATCCAGTCTCAGGCAGGTTTAGGTGTGTTAAAGTGCAGGTCACTGCTAAGATGTTCCACTGGTCCAGCACGATGAACATGGACATGACAATCACAGTGGTGCAGTCTTTTCCTGGTCGTGATGTGTTGTAAGATAAGTCATACTCCATTTCATTTCCTGCTCTTTCACTGGCTTATCTATTTATCCTGTAAATATGTGTATATGCAGCACCTTTGAAGGTGCCCACTCTTTATTGGTGTTTTAAGCATTAGTGTAATGAAACCAATGCTAATAAAAATAATGTCATGTTACCTATTTCTGAAGTCTGGGTGTAATGTTAGACAAATGGTTTCATTAAATACTACTCAAAATATCTACCTCATAACTCTTATTCTTCTCTGTAAATGCTGATGTATAAAATGCCTGCTTTTTGTATACTCTGTGACCCTCAGTGGTTTACCATTCAGGACAATAACGCTGTGAGGTTTGAGAGCCTGAATTTTACTGATCTTATGGTTTATTTCTAAAAGAACAATTTATAAACTCAGACTTACTGTCTCCTGTACTCAGCAGACAAGTAGATCTATCATTAAATTATATAGACATTAGTTTACTTTTCTGGTGTGAAATATTTTCCTTTTTTTCCCTTTTCCCTATCTCAGCATGACAAATACAATCTCACTTAGAACAAACAAAGTTGGTCTGAACTCTGCATCTTAGCTCTCCTTTGAAAGTATTTTTGATAAAACTGACACAAAGTGTGTTGCTTGATTCCTTATTCCCTCTCTCTAAAACTGTTTCATCCAGCTGTTAAAAAAGGTAAGAACAATCTTGCACAAAGGTGATTATTATATGAAAAAGATGGGGAAAAATCAGAAGCCTAATTGTTAGTCTTAGTCCAATACTATGCCTCTCCCCTAATGACAATATTCAATACCTAGAACATATAATAAATAATTTGTCTCAGGTGGACCTCCTATTTCCAAAAACTGTCAGCAGCTGCCTGGTTCCCAGACTTCATGTTCATTCAGCTGTCAGCATATCTGTAATGACTGCCAAGAAGAGGGTTGATTAGTACATACTGTGGTAGCTTTTCTAATTAAGGCTTTTCTCTCCAAGGGTGTGAATTTCACATTTTGGTAGTAAGCCACAATGGATTAGACTCTTTGTTGACACAGATGAATGGAATTTGAGGTTACTTAATCCCCTAATGACTAACCCCTCAAACTTTTGCCAGTTCACTTCCCTAGAATAGTATTTCATAATATGCAACCTCAAACCTCATTTGTTCAGAAGTTTTCAACACAGTACTTTTAAGCAAAGTTGTTACTTTGTACTAGTTCTTGGCAAATAATCTGTCTCTGCAGAAAATATAATCTGTTTTGATGCAGGATCTCCAAAGGATTTGTGTACTTGGAATTGACCAAATAGGTATCCAAATATATATTTCTCTCTCAAATAATTAATCCTCTAGCTGTTTGCTTAAAGCCAACTATTTTTTAATGCTGATGATGTTTCACCAATATAAACACAGAGAAGACTTAAGCTTCTTGGAAGGAAAAAATGAAGCTGAAGAGTCAACCTTGCAAAAAGAGAAAAATTGTCTTCCTTGGGCAAAGGGATGCTTTTTTGGTGTCTACAGCAATGTGACTGACTGTGAGTAGCAATGGCTCAGTCCACCGCTCATGAAGTGGCTGCAATTCTGCAAACCACACACAAAAGGATGGCCTTACTTGGGAGGAAGTATTCCCTGAGTGCAATATTTGGGGTTTTAAAAATCAGGAAAGCATGAGAATGGGTACGAATGAGGTAAGTAGACAAGGAGTTGAAACCTTGTGAGTTTCAACATCTAAATCTTATTCACCAGTATACCCTACTGACCCACCACTTTCTCTGGGGATTCACAATGAGTTTAAGTCGGGTAATTCTCCACTTAGATTTCTGATTAACATACACAGTTAACCTATCTTCTATCTGAGTCCCATTTGGTTTACCTTTTCTAAGGTATGTGTTCCACTCAGGCTGCCAGGGAAGCCAGTAATCCTAGCAGCATGTGGGCCACCAGCAGTTTCCACACACTGTACTGAATGGTGGATCTTAAATCTGAAACAAGATTTATCCGCTGGAACAAAGGTGGCAATTTGCTTGTGACCACGTTGGCCTTTGAGTAAATGACGAGAGTGAATGGGAAGAGAAAGAGAGGGAGAAAGTGATTAATTTGCTTGCCAGCATTACCTAGAGCAGAGTATGTGTTAGAAGACAGACGGACTGCAGAGAGTAGGGAGATGCCAAGAGGCTGTCATATGGTAATGAGGATGTGAGAGGACAGAGGAAAGGCTGGGATAGGCGAATGAGACTAGCAGTGACTCGAGATCGGTTAGCTTGGAGATAAGGCACTGCAGGGGGAAGAGTCAGCAGGGAACTGGGAAGCAGGGAGCTGGGTTAGGGGAAGCTGAAGCTACTCTGTATATTTGCCAGTAGGCTACTCTCACACATGCCTTTTGGCCATGCAGAAGCTGTCATAGCTTCAAGGAAGACAGCTGCACTAAGAAATGATGGCTCAGTGATAAAACTGTGCAGCACCTGTGGGACTTCTCCTGGCAGCTGCTGTAACAGCTTGATTTGTTTTCAATTTACTGAATATTGTTTTCTGTGAAAAAGGTCTAGCTGAGAAGCAAGAAGGAAGGTTGCTTATTTCTAGGTGATGCTGCCTGGCTCCTGTGGCACTCTCTGGAGGCTGCTTCTCCTGAAAGCCACTGGGTAATGCCAGGAAATGAAATGTTCTGTATGGCCGGATGTGTCAGGTAAGCAGCCTGCAATTAGAAAGTAACTCCTGGAAGGAGCGAGGGGAGCTTTTATGGTAGAAAGCAGACACATAAGTGTCAAAGAGAAAGAATTTCAAGGGACCAGATGAAATGATGAAGTTGCTGGAGAAAAGATCTTGTCCTTCAAAGGACAAGGAAAGAGTGGGAAGGGAGGAAACTTGCAGACTGAGCCCAAATCACATGATTCCTTAATTACCCTGAGGTAATTAAGAATGTTCATTCTAGTATCTGGGGATATTGCCTTCTCTCAATACATGGCCAAAGAAAACCATCTGGTCCAAATCCTCCAAGATCCATTCTCCAGGGAACATCCCACTATTTTCTGCAACAGCTTCTATGGCACGGAGAGAGAGGAAACTACGCGTGCGAATACCCCTTGGAGAGGCAGGTTCAAACAATGAATTGGACAGAAGCCTTGTGTGCCTTTGCTGAAAGCTCTAGATCCTGGCTCAGTGGCAGCTGCTCACTATCACTGCAAGTTACAAAGTCACTAGTTATTTAGACGGAAAAACTGGTTGGCCTTGTGCACATGTCTGCCTAAAAAATCCTTGCCAGGCAGCTAGCTAATTGCTAGCTAATAATGTTTGGACAGTGTTTTGCAGGGTGTCTTTTCCATTTCAGCTCCTTTTTTGAGGCAGTACAAATTAGCAGAAAGCTGCTTCAAATGAAAAACTAGTTTAAAGCCGCTCTAGGTAGCATCCCTGTCACTGCCTGTTGCAGTGAAGGAAAGTTCTGGCACAGAAAGGCAGTGTAGTTGTGCCCTCCCATTTTTATCTGATATAGCCTTAAGGCCAGCTGAGATCAGCTCACAGCAGTGGGAAGCCATAAATAATATCTTATAGTTTCTAGTCAAACTTCCCTGAATAAACACTTTTCTGTGCAAGAGAAAAAAATTGTGCTAAAAATGTGTCAGGTAATAGTTATTACTAAAATATGTAGCATATACTAACAACAACCCAGCAACAGTTGTTTCCTGTTGCTTAAGCTAAGAGTATGATAAAGACAGAATTATTTTTAATGTTCAGCAAAATTCAGTTGACTAATTAAATATGAGGCTACACAAATGATGGTATGAATACTGTGATAATGAAAATTTTTAGCTACCAACTTCCTAAGTGTTGATAGGAGATTGTTTTCTGTGTATCCACTGTGTTGGAATCACTCAGTCCAAAGCTGGTGGATGGTGTCATCTGTGACCGTGATAGTCTCATAAAGATAATACAAGGCTACAAAATGATCTAACAAGTTAATTTAATTGTCAGTGCATTGATGCTGATATCTCAGGCTTCATTATTTCAATTTTGAAATTTTAACACTTCAGACAAAGGTTCAAATAAAAAAAAAAAAAAATCACAGTATCAAGCCTTAGAGAACCAATCTGAAGAGAAGATAGGTAGCTGGTTGGCAGAACAAAAGACACTATTTACTTATACCAGAGGTGTATTAATGATTTTGCAAGGCAGTTGTTCTGCCTTCATGGGAGACGGACTTCTAGTAACAGAGAAAGTACATTTTCTTGCCCTATTTCACTCTAGTTGTTTTATTTATTTACTATGGTGGAGACTTACTTGTGACCTAAGACAAAACCTTCAGCTGTTAATGATGGCTGCTGAAAAGTATGAGACTACCCAGGTAACATGAGTAGTTCTTACAAGGATATCAGCTCAGGGTATATGCTTAGTTTCCTATCTTCTTTACTACAGTCTGCTAGTTCATACAACAGCTACAAGGCCACTTTTCCTTCGCTAGGGTTAGTTGCTGTATTTCAGCTGCCACACTGTGAAAATGCCTTTTTCTCCTGATGAAAACAAGGCCCAAGGAACCAGTAACTCAAACAAGAGAATTTAGGCATTCTTTCCTCACTGAATTGCTTGCAAATGATGATAGAAAGATGGGCAAACTCATTTTCAGTAATATGATAAGAAAGACCTAAATTAATGAATATGCAATTAGAGAAAAGAGGGGATGATTATAAATGAAATATCTTTCATTTAGATCAGAGTATGTGGGTCTGCTTTGATCAGTTAACAAAATGTATTGCCTTTTCAGCACTGTATTTGTTCTTAATAATATTAAAGGCATTTGATTTCTTTGACAGAGAAGGCGGCCAATCCTAATCACAGGCACCGTGAATATTTGTCTAATCCCTTTCTTTTTTGTATCTCCCACATATTATTCAACAACATTTCTGCATGTCTAGTCATGTATATGCATTGCTAACACAGCACAGTCTTCTAGAAGGTACGTTATTTTATTCTTCAAATGCTCAAAAACAGTTGCTGCAGTCACTTTTTTAATCACCTTATTCATCACATGGACACCATGGTTTTTTTGAAAGAGCATGAGTTACTATTAAGCACTACAATTATCATAGCCAAGACTGAACAGAAAAAGAAGAAAGAAAGGGGAAGAATAGCCAGAAAACAGATAGAGAGTGAAATAGAGGATCATCATAATGAAAGGAAAATAAAATAATTTTTTAAAAATATGTTTTATCTATTTTATATATTCATCATAGCTCCTTCACAGGTAATTGACTTAAATAATTTTTATGGAAATTCAGGCATAAAGTTAAATCACAAGGAAGAATGATTTGCTTAAATACTTTTAATGAACTTTGCTGACTTCCTGAATGATTTGTATTGCCAGGAAATCTCAGATGCAGGCTTTTGACAGGCTGAAATAATACTGTTTATTTCTTGGGATGAAAGGAGAGATGGACAGGAGAAGCCTGACATAATATGAACTGAAAAGAATTTTAAAGGTCTGCTCTATAACAGCAAGTTTAACCACTGTTACTTTGTCTCTGATAAAAGTTATGAAGTCTGTCTTGAAATAAAAGGATAATTCCAGTCACTGTGATTCCATAATCTACCTTTCCAATGAGTACCATTGACCTGATGTTTGATACAGTGGCATTATTGAGCTTTCCTTCTAGTATTTGACCTTAATATATCTTCTGTATATTTAAGAGGACAGTAACTTATTTTCTTCTCTGAAGTAACTAGAATAGCTGGTTCCTGTCCTAAAGTGCTGATTTAAATGACCTTGGTCAGAATTGTCTCTCATTCCTTTTTTCTCTAATAATGCATTAAGTCAGAGGAGTGTCACTAAAATGTCCCCCTTCCTTTTTCTTCCCCCAGATTTATATGCTGAGCATGACATCATATGGTATGGAATATCCCTTTGGTCAGTTGGGGTCAGCTGTCCCGGCTGTGTCCCCTCCTGTCGTGGTTTAGCCCCAGCCAGCAACTAAGCACCACGCAGCCGCTCGCTCACTCCCCCTACCCCGATGGGATGGGGGAGAGAATCGGAGGAGTAAGAGTGAGAAACACTCCTGGGTTGAGATAAGAACAGTTTAATAATTGAAATAAAGTAAAATAGTAATGCTTAATAGTAACAGTATAATAATGATAATAATAATAATTATACACGAAGCAAGTGATGCACAATGCAATTGCTCACCACCTGCCGATCGATACCCAGACAGTTCCCGAGCAGCAATCGCTGCTCCCTGGCCACCCCTCCCCAGTTTCTATACTGAGCATGACGTCATATGGTATGGAATAGCCCTTTGGTCAGTTTGGATCAACTATTCTGGCTGTGCCCCCTCCCAGTTTCTTGTGCGCCTGGCAGAGCATGGGAAGCTGAAAAAGTCCTTGACTGGCATAAGCAGTACTCAGCAACAACTAAAAACATCAGCATGTTATCAACATTCTTCTCCTACTAAATCCAAAACACAGCACTATGCCTGCTGCTAGGAAGAAAATTAACTCTATCCCAGCCGAAACCAGGACACCTCCCAAATTCTTGTGCACCCCCAGCTTACTCACTGGTGGGGTGGTATGAGAAGCTGAAAAGGCCTTGGCTCTGTGTAAGCACTGCTCAGCAATAACCGGAACATCCCTGTATTATCAACACTGTTTTCAACACAAATCCAAAACATCGCCCCATACTAGGTACTTTGAAGAAAATTAACTCTATCCCAGCCAAAACCAGCACAGTCACTCCTTAGGACATTATTGTTAGCCTTCTGAATTATATTCATTAAAATGTCGGCTTAGACTCCTCTTCTGTCTTCTTGAATTTAACTGAAAAAAAGAAGGCAGTTCAGAGGAAATTTTAAATAATCTTATCATGATGTAGTTTGGTTTTCACACTGGAAGATCCCAATATGGTTTTCATTTTAACTTCCTAGAAGTCACTCTTATGAGTAGGTGAAATGCTGCTAGGAGCACAGTCTAAGCCATTAAACATTTTTACATGCCATGGAAAGTGTGTCACCCTGTGCCACTGCCTCATGCAGGTCTCCCAGAGGAGATATACCTTTGCAAAGAAAAAAAAAGCTTTAAACTGCAAACACCTTACTGCGCTGACAGAGGATTGTCCTGTTCAATGTCCTTCCATTCCCCAGGGCTTCTTTCACTGTCATTGCAGATACACTTATATCCTGTAAAACCTTGTATCTCCTTGTACAAATCTGCTGCTGGCTATTTCCACAACAAATACAAGATCATGAAAATGGCATTCTGAGGAGCTACATGTTCAGGAGAAAAAAAAAAATTAAGGTGCAGGGAGCTATCTGAGTTAATCATTATTTTCTGTCTTTCAGACAGTAAACGGGAAGTCATCATGGACTTAACATACATTTGTCATCTCACATTAAACCTAAACAACATTTGTGAAGATCCAAATGGTAACTGCACAGGGAAACACTGTATCCTATGGTGTTCATGACCCAGACCAGCCAGTTTCCAGTTGGTTCCATGACGGCACACATCTAATGCCACCTAAATGAGGTGGGAAATGAAGGTCTCTGTACTAGTACTTAGATTATATTAAAATAAAATATAAATATCCTGCCCACCTAACATAGGAAAGAGGAGAAATTATTTGCTGTGGTTTTTTTTTTTTTAAGGTATATGGCTTATCTTCTTTTATTCTCAGGTTTTTCTCTCTTTTAAAAAGCAAGCTTTGCTCATATCACCATGTTAAATATGAAGACAGAACAAATTATTTGGGTGCTCTTTCCACGCTGATCTTAAAACTTGTGACTTTCTGTGACACTTATGCTAGAGTATGGTAGGGACACCAAAGAAAATAGAATCACCTCTAACTTTCCTTACTCTAATACATTCAGCATTTATGTTTGTTTCTATAATGAGAACAACCATGGTTTTTATCTCACTAGGAGTCAGTGCCTCCAGCAGCAAAATACCTTCTAATCTTTTTTAGACAATATGTTTCTGTGGAGCTTCTTATAAACTAAAACTGTGAATAATACCTTATGCCAAGTCAGACTGCAAGTCTGAGTGCTGGATTACACTTAATTACATTAATCAATGCAGTTCTACTACTGTCTCTACTAACGACAAAATCTTGACTTATCTGCTTGAATAGTTGCTGGCTGTGATCAGGCATCTGACTGAGCTTTTGAAGAAGAATGCCCTTTTACATGAAGCTAAAGTAGATGTTTGCTCTTACTGATGCTTGTGTAAAGTTCAGCTCATGAACAAGTGCTCTCTGATTTTCTTTCTGAGAATTGGTCTTAGGCACAAGCACTCTGGCAATGCTTTCTAATACTGTAGGGCTTGCAGGTGTTACAAGTCTAAGTCTAGCATTGGAAATTAATTTCAGTACCTCACATGGCTGATTTAGTTATCAGCTTTTCTCATTTTGTGTCTGAAGATAGCACCATCTTCTGATGGCTAGGCCTGGAATAATAAGCAGCTTCACAAGCTACTAGGCAGACATTATAAAGGATTATTTTAAACATTTTGAACATTTTGGAATGCACTCTTATCTCCTAAATTATGTTTAGATTTGGTTCATTTCTCCCTATTGATAAAAAGTACCATTTAGTAATACAGCCCTTCCTTTCTGGAGATCCCTGTGGAGCCTGGTCTACTTTCTTCTGCATGGTGGCCTGTAGGAAATAACTTTTCTCTCCCCTTCTGACAAAAGTTGTGGCTCCACATGCTAGCATTAGGACCCGCTAACACTAGGAACAGCGCTAACATTTTACCTGTGACTACCAAGTCCTTGCTTCACTTGTCCCAGGGGAGGAAGGAAGAAGGAAGGGGAAGGCAGTGGAAATGGGCTCCTGTCACTCCAAAGTCCATGTTTCATTAAGGCAGGGAGTTTAAACTCTTCCTTTCCGGTTTGAAAGCAAAAGAGAATGGTTATCACATGTTTTCTTCCTCATACTGTTACTCGCACCACTTTTAGGTGCAACTGCAGTGTGTGCTAGTACATTTGAAGGATTAAAGTGTGAATGGAAAAGGTGTGGTCTGAAATCTGTAGTTGTAAAAATGTGCCTCATTTATGGGGCCAGTATTCTGGGCTAATACAGTAGTGGAGCTGTGTATGTATGAAACATACTAACAAAATTTTCCCTACAGTATTGTTTTTGACAAATATAATTCCGTCTCTGAGAGTAACTTACTACACACTAAACCTAATATTTGCTAGAGTGCAGGCATATTAATTTGCACAGTCCAGATATGATTAAACATTAAAAAGTGAATGCAACTCCTTAGCATGTGTTGGTCAATACTTTTACTTCCATGTCTGAATATCTATACATCTGTAGCTGCCTCCTGTTTTAGATCACACAAAATGGTGATGCTGTCCTTTTATTCAGCACGTACACATAGCCACAGTTATTTCATATTTATGACTAAGTTCCTACGTGCTGTAAAAGAACAAATAATAAAAGCCCTTGAAGTAAACAAAGAACCACATAATCATTACTGCAAGTAAATAGAATCACAGAATCAGAACTGTTTAGGTTGGAAAAGGCCTTTAAGATCATTGAGTCCAACTGTTAAGCTAACACTGCCTAGTCCACCACTAAACCATGTTCCTAGGCACCATGTCTACATGTCTTTTAAATACCTCCAGGGATGGTGACTAAACTGCTTCCCTGGGCAACCTGTTCCAATGTTCGACAACCCTTACAGTGGAGAAATTTTTCCTAATATACAAGCTAAACCTCCCATGGCACAGCTTGAGGCCATTTCCTCTTGTTCTATTGCTTGCTACTTGGCAGAAGAGACTGACACCCACCTCGCTACAACCTCCTTTGTTGCGATAGGAGAGAGCGATAAGGTAGACAGTGATAAGGTCTCCCCTCAGCCTCCTTTTCTCCAGGCTAAACAATCCCAGCTCCTTCAGCAGCTCCTCATAACACTTTTGCACCAGCTTTGTAGCCCTTCTCTGGACATGCTTCAGTACCTCAATGTCTGTCTTCTACTGAGGGGCCCAAAACTGAACACGGTATTCAAGATGTGGCCTCACCAGTGCAGAGCACAGTCTGGGACTAGGGACAATCACTTCCCTAGTCCTGCTACCACTCTGTTTCTGATACAAGCCAGGATGCTGTTTGCCTTCTTGGCCACCTGCACACACTGCTGGCTCATGTTCAGCTGGCTGTCTACCAACACCCCCAGGTCCTTTTCTGCCAGGCAGCTTTCCAGCCACTCTTCCCCAAGCCTGTAGCATTGCATAGGGTTGTTGTCACCCAAGTGCAGGACCCGGCACTTAGCCCTGATGAACCTCATACAGTTAGCCTCAGCCCATCGAGCCAGCCTGTCCAGATCCCTTTGCAGAGCCTTCCTACCTTCAAGCAGATTAACACTCCCACCCAACTTGGTGTCGTCTGCAAACTTGTTGAGAGTGCACTCAATTCCCTTGCCCAGATCACTGATAAAGCTATTAAACAGAACTGGCCCTGATACTGAGCCCTGGGGAACACCACTTCTGACTGGCTGACAACTGGATTTAACTCCATTCAACACACCACTCTTTGGGCCCGACCATCCAGCCAGTTTTTTTACCCAGTGAAGAGTACACCTGTCCAAGCCATGAGCAGCCAAATAATGGTACATCCATTGATTAACTGGAATGAATCCTTAACAATGTGAAGCTCAACCTTGGTCCAGCTCAAAGACAGAGGTTTAGTCCCATTTGCATTACTGAAATTATTAGCATATCAAGCTGACATTTGCCATAGCTTTGTGTCTGTAAATTGCCTTAAGTCACGCTAGCAGTAGCACTCCAATATGTGTGGCTGTATGAACAGAAAACCCAGAGCATCCTATGGGCTCCACTTCCAAATTTGCTCATGTCTCTGCCTGCTGAGAGGAGGAACAAGCGATATATCCTTGACATATATAGATGCCTTTGCATATATCAGTATTAAGTACATCAGACAGTAACACAAAATGTTGGCTTACAAAATTTGTATAGAAACAGTGGCCTATTTTTGCTTTTTTGCTTAATTTTGGGGTGAAAACCTAAAATATTTGAACATTTTCTTTGATATCTGACTGATTTTTTTTTCTAATAGTGAAATATGAAGATTAAAGTAACTAAAGTTTCTGTATTTCATTGCACCTACTCTAATACTTTAGTTTTTTTCTTGTTTCTAGCTGTAAAGAAAAAAAAAGGAGAAAACTAAGTTTAGGTGTTCTTTTTAATGCACCTTTACAATAAAGTGTTAAGTAGTGTACTGAGTTCTGTTTGATTCTTGTTTTTGTTAACTTGATGAAATAATCTTTGATACATTTCAACACAACATTTTGATAAAGAATAGTATTTGTTTTAAGAATAACCACATTTATTTTTTTTTATTGTCATCTCATATAAAACCATAATTCTCTGTGATTTTAAGACAACATTCTCAGCAAGAGACGGAAATATCACAAAGAATAATCTCCTGGCGAGAAGAAGCAAAAGACAGATTTCTCTCAGCAAAATGCAAATTCTTTTCATGGGGATTTGCTCAGCATAACAAAGGGAACCATAAAAACATAAGTAAGCTTATACATTCAAAAGCTGTAATTAACTGATAAGGTTTAGATAAAATTAAAGAGCAAAATCACTAGTGTTCAAAGTTTGCAAGCAAAGATGTGATGATACTTCAAGTTTTGCATTTGGATCCAGAGTTCATACAAATTCAGGGATAAAGGTCACAGATAAGTAAATTTGAAATCTCTGGATTGTGTTTCTAGTGATATAACAAATTTTAGTAACTAGAAGGGTGCCTTGTGAAATGCAAGGCTTTGTGCAGGATGTTTCGTGGTAACTTCCCCAGTTCCTGGAGGTTCAATGAGTTAGAAAGATAATCTGCCATTCTGGCTATTTTTGCTTATATGCACTGATCAACAATCCTGATCTTGAAATGCTGTTTTACTCCTCTGCAGACCAGAGATTATTTTGCTTGGAGAGTCACAGTCTACTTAACAGAAAAAAATCAGACTGGATTCAATCCGTAAAGAAGTAGAAAGAATATCATTAATGTAGCTGTAGCTTCCTGTGGGGGAAAAAAACAACAAACCACCCCTCCAGAAATTGAAAACACCACCACCACGGAACACAGCTGTTTTACAATATACATCACCATTTTAAATTGAGATAATGAGGTGAGACCTGACCTGGAGCTCTCAAACGTTGTCATTAATAAGAAATAACAGGTGAATGGAGTTTCTAGTGCTGGAGTTTCCACTGAGGATTTTCAAGGAGTGGTTTTCATTGTAGCATGACTCAATATTTTCATCAGTAATCAAGAACCAGATTAAAAAAAATTAATACCAATGCACATATTACACAAAGATGCCACTGAGTGGCAAATAATGAAGGCAAAATAATCATACTTACAAGTTTTGTTAAATAATTTCCAAATAAAAGGATGCATAAACGTTACCACACCCAAATACAGAAGTTGCTGCTACACTTCTGTAATGGCAAAATGCATTTTCCAAAGTAAGAAAGAAACTAGGAATAAAATCACAATGTTGCATTGTAGCAAAAAGTCTAGTGTTACCCTTATTTATAGAGGGAAGGAATTAGCAAATAGAAACATGGCTTTACCTCTGTAAATGGCTTTTTTCCTACACAAGGAACATACTGAATCCCATCGCTATCCACATTTTTAGAAGGATGATGAAAAATTGCACATAGAGAGGTGCAAAGACTAGAAGTGATGGAAGGTCTGTAACACATGGCTTTCTTTTAAAGAATAGAAGGGTTCACTTTGTTTAGTATACCAAAAGGAAAAGTGAGAGATGATGTGATTCAGTTGTAAAAGTATCTTCAGGAGGAGAAAAGACCAAGTTTATTAAAAATTTTTTCAGCTTACTAAAAAATAAAATGTGATGAAAGTCAATGATCTGGAATTGAAGCTGAATAATTTAGATGAGAAATTAAGTACATTTTTACAAAAGCCATAGTTACTCAATTATACAAACTACCAAGACAAGCAGTAAATATTACAAGAACAGTATTTTAATTATCACAGTTATTATTAATTAAGGTCTTCAAATGAAGTTTGAATTATTTCTGGGAAAACATGTTGGCCAAATTCAAATTACTGAGGTTACTATGAGAATAACTGAGAGAAATTCCAGATACACTAGGAGTCAAAGAAATTGCTAGTTCTTCCCAGGTTTCAGGTTTTGCATAAGCATTTGAGGTCTATCTTTTAAAGCAATATACTGTGTATATGGTAGTAATGCATGGAACAGATATGAGGGATGCGTGTGTGGAAAGGAGCAGTGGTGGAAAGGGGAAATCTACTTCTGTACATCTCCCGCAGTACTTTTCTGTCTCCGTTCCTCTCTTTCTCCGAAACTCTCATGGTAGTTTCCTAACAGTAAGCTTGCATAGAGAAGGATTTATCTTAGAAGGATTAAAAAGCTCTATGGAGATAATAATTAACTAAATGCTTTTATGGCAGAATCATAGAATCATAGAATCGTTTAGGTTGGAAAAGACCTTTAAGACCACCCAGTCCAACCACTAACCTAACACTACCAAGTGCACCACTAAACCAGTTAAGGGTAGAGTAGCAATTTCATGTTTCCTGGCTTGGTAGCTGGATTATTTTTTAATGAAAGTAAAAACTAGGAGTAGCACTTGCCTGTTCAACTGATAAATTCATAAAACATATTGGAGAAGGTGGGGCTGTTTCACATATCCATTCAAAACCAGCTGCAATATCTGATATAATCTGGAGAGTGGTAATAAACCTCACTGTTCCTAATTTCTGCTCCAAGTTGCAGTAAAATGTAATTTTTAGAACCAAAAACTGAGCAGATGGACAGTCAGAACAACACTGTAGCTGGCATCAGGACCTTGCTTATAGCACTGGAACTCTGTGACTGTGGCTTGCTAATAGAAATATTTGCAATGCAGAGTTAGCCATTATTCCCTCAGATAATGATTTTAGATCAGCCTTTGCAATTTTATTTATTTATTTATTTAGTCATAATGGCAGCATTCTAAGGTGCTGATTTTCAAAACAACAGCCTAGGATTAGAAAACAATCCTAGTCAAGCAAATATTACTTCATGAAGAAGGTGACCTAATTCCTTTAGTTGCTGAAGGTTTTGTACCAGAAGAAGGGCAGTCATTTTGCAATGGGCAAGTCTCAGCAGACTGGGAGCAGCTGGTGATACCTGGCATGTTTGTGTGGTTGTGATGAAACCCTCTGATTAATTTAACATCTTCAGAAGCAGCAGATACCATGAGATATTAATGTTCAGGATGCCCGAGAGGATGCATGCTATACCAATGGAGACCAGGGCAGGGAGTCCCTAAGTTAACACTGGGCACCAGTTCACACTCTGTGGCAGCAATGCCTTGCAGGTGTAGCAGGTCAGATCCAGGCATGGTCAGGAGGTGCTCTCTCTAGGCAGGGCATGTTAGCTTAGAGGCAGTCTTAGGTGAACACAGCTTCCAGGATTAGCTTTGGTGGATCCAGTAATAGTAGCAACAGTCTGAGGGGTCTGTTGGCACAAAAGTCTTCTGGAAAATTTTACCTCAACAGTGTACTATATTGAAGCTTTAGCTTCAGTAACATACCTCCTACAGTCTTGATAATTATGCTGAAATTTCCCTCTTGAATGCCCAGGCACGTAGAATGGATTGTTTATGATGCAGCTTTTACATGAGAATACCTTGTCTTTATTACATGCTGTGTAATATGTTTTTTTCTTTTTAGATCCGTACCAACGTTATTTTTGTAAGCTAATTTTCCTTGCTCGCCTTATTTTTCCTCTCTGTTTATGCATGACAGAGCCAATTCCAACCTGTTTGAAGTCAGCAGAAAGACTACTATAGACTTCAAAGGAACCTGAATGTGTTTTTAAGAACATTTCAGAATAAGCTTTCTCCTGTGCTGAAGGATAATTTAAACAAGGGGATGTGAAGTGCAAGCAGACACAGCACCAGGATCTGTCATACCCCATAGAAAAGGATGGTTCTTCCCAGCAGAACAGCTCATTTGTGCAGATTACCTGTCATGTTTGGGGAAGTATGTTTAGGATGGTATTGAATAGCCTAAGAAGACAGAAACCATTTTCATTTGTGACGGGTGACAAGGCAAGAACAGTTTTTAAAATTAAAAATCTGCTGGTGGAAATGGCTATACATCTTGTTCCTAACACATCTTTGCACTGAAAATGTATCCTGAATTAAATCTGATTTGATCTGATTTCAGCAAATCTGTTAGTATTAATTTGCCTATTCCAGAGTCCCACACTTCCCCCCATACAGCCTGACTGATTTCTGAAGCAGACAGAATACATTTCTCTTTACCACTGACCCATTTCGTAAGCCAACTCAACTTAGTCATGATGTCTTAAACAATGTGAAATTTTTACTAAGCGGAGGTTCTGATTGCCACTTCTGGAATGGAAGGAATCATTGCCAAACCAGGTTTACTTTTTTTTTTTTTTTAATTTATCATACAAAGAATGATGGCTACTTATGTCTATTTCCTTTATGTTTTGCTAGAGTATCCAGATATAGCAGCTGGTTTTTGTCTTGTGCAAGGGAAAACGCTCTATATCAGTCTGCTCTGCAAAACACATCTAGATTAATCCTCCCTGCAAGGTTAAAATTCATGAACTTAGTGGCTTTGGTTGATTGTCAACAAAACCAAATAAATGTATCCACATTTTTCTGTGCTTATTGTCTTATCAATTATGACTGATATAATTAGCTTTGCACTTTTTGCATTGCAACTGCCTTATCACTTGCCATTTATCCTGTCTTATGCAGTAGAATACATTTGCTGCTTAGATTTACAAATGTTTCATGAAGCAAGATCCCATTAAATCTGTGTGCATACTGGTTTCCTCTTTCACTCTTATGATGCCTCCATCTCATGATAAAAGGGCACAGACACTGCTGAGGGGCTGACTGTGGCAATTACAGATACCTGAAGATAAAGAAACCCTTTTTCTATACCCACACGGGAGAAACTTCCCTCTTTTAAGCATGCATAGGAACTTTTACTGGAAGGATAGCTTAGGCCAAGTTAGTGATTATTTATGTCATGAACAGAATTAAGTTCTAAATTATACATACAGAAGAACACCTATTTGCTTGAACAATTAGCCTGAAGCTACTGTGTTTCCCTGACTGGTGATGTGACTCTGTGAGCTCTGTGTTTTAAATAATATTATCCATCTAATTAATATAGATGGAGGAGATGTCCAGAATTATAATGAATATGGTAACTCTTGAGCTAAACAGATAATTATATCAAGAGGAAAGAATTAGCCAAATTGTGTTGGGTTTTGGCAGACACTAACACTGGGTAACTATATTCAGCTTTATTTGTCCCCAGCTGATCATAGAATCATAGAATCATAGAATTGTTTAGGTTGGAAAAGACCTTCAAGATCATCCAGTCCAACCATTAACCTACACTACCAAGTCAAAGGTAGACTAGACTAAACCATGTCCCAAAGTGCCACATCTACACATTTTTTGAACACTTCCAAGGATGGTGACTCCACCACCTCTCTGGGCAGCCTGGTCCAATTCTTGACCACCCTTTCCGTAAAGAAATTTTTCCTAATTTCCAACCTAAACCTCCCCTGGCGCAGCTTGAGCCCATTTCCTCTCATCCTATCACTTGTTACTTGGGAGAAGAGACCAACACCCACCTCACTACAACCTCCTTTCAGGTAGTTGTAGAGAGCGATAAGGTCTCCCCTCAGCCTCCTCTTCTCCAGACTAAACAACCCCAGTTCCCTCAGCCGCTCCTCATAAGGCCTGTTCTCTACACCCTTCACCAACCTTGTTGCCCTTTTCTGAACACGTTCCAGCACCTCAATGTCTCTCTTGTAGTGAGGGGCCCAAAACTGGACACAGTATTCCAGGTGCGGCCTCACCAGCGCTGAGTACAGGGGAACAATCACCTCCCTGCTCCTGCTGGCCACACTATTCCTGATACAAGCCAGGATGCTGTTGGCCTTCTTGGCCACCTGCACACACTGCTGGCTCATGTTCAGCCGGCTGTCTACCAACACCCCCAGGTCCTTTTCTGCCAGGCAGCTTTCCAGCCACTCTTCCCCAAGTCTGTAGCGCTGCATGGGGTTGTTGTGCCCGAAGTGCAGGACCCGGCACTTGGCCTTGTTAAACCTCATACAGTTGGCCTCAAGCCCATCGATCCAGCCTGTCCAGGTCCCTCTGCAGGGCCATCCTGCCCTCGAGCAGATCGACATTCCCACCCAGTTTGGTGTCATCTGCAAACTTACTGAGGGTGCACTCAATCCCCTCATCCAGATCATTGATAAAGATATTAAACAAGGCTGGCCCCAACACAGAGCCCTGGGGAACACCGCTTGTGACCGGCTGCCAACTGGATTTAACTCCATTCACCACTACTCTCTGGGCTCGGCCACCCAACCAGTTTTTTACCCAGCAAAGACTACGCCCATCCAAGCCATGAGCTGCCAGCTTCCCAAGGAGAATATTATGGGAGACAGTGTCAAAAGTTTTGCTAAAGTCCAGGTAAATGACATCCACAGCCTTCCCATCATCTACTGGGTGGGTCACCAGGTCATAGAAGGAGATCAGGTTGGTCAAGCAGGACCTGCTTTTCATGAACCCATGCTGACTGGGCCTGATCCCCTGGTTGACCTGCACTTGTCTGTTGAGTTCACTCAATATGAACCTCTCCATAATCTTTCCTGGCACCGAGGTCAGGCTGACAGGCCTGTAGTTCCCCGGGTCCTCTTTCCAGCCTTTCTTGTAGATGGGCGTCACATTGGCAAGCCTCCAGTCATCAGGGATACAGGCAATCCAGTCTCCAGAGATAAACAGATATACATAGTTCACTCTGTCACCTGGTTCACCGTCTTCTCATGTATTGTATTCTCTCTATGGCCACAAGTTGCTACTGGTAGAAATTTGGCACGGAGACTTGGGAGTGAAGCATATATGCATCTATCTGAACACACAGGAAGCTTTTGAATTATTGCAATATTTTTAAAAGTTCCTTTTCTTCCCTTCCTTTATGTGCATTTTAATAAATCAAAGGTCTCTGAAGCCAAAGCATTAAGGCTCAGCAGAAGCTCATTATTCTGAATTCAGCTACTATAGTTTTAGCCTCTTGGAAACAGTTAAAATCACTGTAAGTGCTCTTAATTTGTAAATTTTTTGATGCCAGTAGTCTGCCTGGTGTCTCTCACTTTGGTCTTGGCAGTTTCAAAGTGTGCACCAGTTTAGTCCTTGCTTGTGTGCCAAGTAACTAAAGATTATCATCAGTGATAATGTTAATTAAAATTATTCTTTAAAATTATGCCGAAAATATTCCTCATTTGTCAAAAAGAATGTGCATACATGTTATGAAAATATAAAGGTCTCTCCCAACATTATAAAATCCCCAGAAACAGGGATTCTATACAGAGGCAAGTCTTTTCCAAAGAAAAGTCTGACCAAAATTTCATAGACACTCAAACCAAAAAGAAGGCCAAGATGTCAAATGTTACAGACACAGTACATATATATGAGTCTCTCCCGCCCCCCATATATTACATTATAGCATATTATTTATTTGTGGTTTGTTATATAACATGTAATATAATAAAATTATATGTGTATAAACATGTGCATGTTTGTGTATGTGTACACTTTATGTATAAAAATATAATATGTATAATATATACAAATATAAATATGCCTCTATATAATATTATGAACGAAGCACTAGGTCCTGAATATTTTTAAGATTTCCTAAGTTTTTTGACTGTTTCATTTTTACTTCTATTGTTTACTAACTTTATTCAGAATCACCTATGAAACCACTTTTTCTATGAAACCTAATGAAAATCTATTTTATTCTCATTACTACCACTACATGACCTTTCCAGGTACTTGTGCATTTCAAAAAAGGTGTTCATTGTGGGGTGCAGATATAGACTTGGAAAAAATATTTGTGTTCTATTTAACTTAGTCTTCCCATGTTTCTACTTTCACACCTTGTTTAGTAAATTAAAGGACACCTTTCATGGTGCTAATTTTCCTGTAAGCACTTTTATGTTTTCCCTTGTAATGACTCACATCTTTGTTCATAGTGTGAGATGAAGTGTCCTACAACTTCTGCACTCCAGGGAACTTTTTTTTTTTGTGGATTCATAGCACTCATTCCAGTAGTACCTAACCAAAAAGTATAGAGATGCTATGACTGAAAATAAAAACAAAATGAAAAGAATTTTGCATTTGGTATGTGCAAAGTCATTGACCCTTGGCTGCTGTTAATAGGAACTGTATAATATAGACTTTAAACATGAGCCCCCCTTGGGGCATCGTCTGTTTTTATCAGGTTTCGATCAGAGTGGTGTATATTTACTTTCTGTAAGAGAAACAATGTGATCTCTACTTTTTCTTGAAGAGTCTTCATCTTATTAAAGTAATGCAAAGAGAAAAAAGAGACAGGTTTCAGTTTTGTCATACTCAAGGAACATTAGGAGTTGTCATTCAGAACAACAAATACAGTTTTATTAACCTTTTTTCCCAACTAAAATTACTTCATCAAGTTACCCAACCTTTTTGTATTTAATACTGTTCTGACATCTCTCACTTTTATTTTCTGACTGTAGCATTGCAGATAAGGGAGAGTTGTGATTTAAACCACCATGTAGACCAGAGAGTACTCTCTTTTATGAAAGTACCACAGGGTTCTTACTGAGTGTTAATGCTACTGAACAAATGGTGTCTTAGAGCTTTAAATTCTGCGCTATCAGACAATCTATGTGATCCAAGTAAAAAGAGGTTCAATTTTGCTTTTTAAATGTAAAGCGCCTGTGTATAAATTAATGCTCAGAAGTTATAATTCAGTAGGTAGGAATTTTCTGCAAGATGAATGTAGATAAAACTGTGAAGACATAGATTGGTCATTTAACTTCTATTTTCCATTTTATTACATGGGTAAGATATTATACAACATTAACTACATAAAACAGATTTATAAGAATCATTTTTTCAAATTTGTAGAACAAAATACTTTCATCTATTCCTTACTGGTCATAAAAAAAATCTTTGTTACATCACAAACTTTAAAGTGAACTCTTGTAAATTATACTTATTTTTCTCATATGAATAGCTTTTCTATTTGTGAAAAATGGGATTACTTTTCTGTTTACAGTAACCATATAGTCAATATAAAGACGTAGATGTCAAGTCCAGACTGAATATATATTTATGAAAATTTGTAAAGTGGTTGTATGTATCTTCAAATTTAACCTTACTTAGATAATATAAGAGGTCCAGTTTTCTTTATACAGAACAATATTTAATAAGTAACAATTATACATTTTTATGAACTGTCATAAGGCATAGCATGTCCAAATGCACACCTGAAGTTTCATGTCTGATATTCAGCTAAAAATTTACAGCACAGAAATGATTACAAAGAAGTTCTTGGATTGACCACAATTCTTTGGCAATTCCAGGCATCATAAGCACAGTTTAACTACACAGCTAAAGTGACTTTGCATCGCCAATAGATCATAATGGAGCATGAGTAGATAGAATTTAATCTTTAGTCTATTAATAGAGACATGAACCTTAATCAAAATGTAGGAGTACTGAGTTCAGACATACTTGCCAAGATACAGTTTTTTGCAGTCTTTACGAACATACTTAGCATGAAAAGAGTGAGAAAAAGAAGGTTTCTAAAAAAATAACTTGTGCAACAGAGATCATGTCTGCACAGGAATGAAAACTATTTTGATTGTTTCCAAAACATATTTTTTCACATTTAAGAATGGAAAATCTAAAAGTATATGTATTTAAAACTAAAGGAAGGAATGGGGTTGAACATTGTGATTCAAGTTCTCAGTCCTAGGAAAGTAATTGATTGAAGCCACCAGACACATCAGAAGATTTGTAACATTCATATTTCTATTAATGTGTTTTATGTCCTTAAACCTGAACACATTTGGACCAAAGGTTAGCTCTAGTCTCTTTCAGCAGCTTGTAGCATGGTGGGGTCCACTACACTAGCTCTCCCCTGGATGGCACTGACTCTCCCACTGAGCAGGGAAGTTGGGGAATTCAAACAATTCTATATATTTGGTGGTTTGGTATCCAAATCCATTTAACCTTCATACTGTCACTTGGTCTTAAACCATGACACCCATGAAAAATTTCTACTGATTTTAATGACCTTTGACTCAATCCCCCAGAGTTCTACTGGCTTTGAATTTGATCAACTACCACTGTTTCAGAGCATTTTCCACAAACAAAACCAAACCCCCAAACACACAGGAAAATCCCAGTAAGGTTCTCCATTAGGAGACAAAATTTATATATAGACTACCAGTTTAACTACTCCATGACTCATGGAATGATATGCACAATGAGTTCATAAAATTAAACTTGTAGCAAAGAGGCCAAATGGGAGGTTTAATTAGTAAGCCAAATAATTGTAATCCCTACACATTTTTCTGTTCATGCAAAGTATTTGTGTCATCTTTCCATTACATAATTATGCTAAATAGAATTATTAGCTTAATGAGCTCCCAAAGTATCTCATTGACTTCCAATGGCTTTCACCACTGATGATGTTCAAAAACCCTCAGAGCTGCCAGTTAAATAAATAATGCAAAAACCTAGAAAATTTGCAGTTGCATCAGTAAAGACATTTAGTGGCTAAGGTGTTCTATGGAAAAACACTAATGCTTGTACTCCTTATCTTGCTATCTTTATGAAGTAAACTCAGGCAACTGCTGGGACTGAGTGGTGGTCTACCTTAAAATCCACAATATTCTTTGGGACAGATTGTTTGGTGCTATTATGAACTTCTTGTAGTACTACATGCACGTTAAGACTAAAGTACTCCAGACAGGGTGAGTTTAGGGCCAGCACATCATCCTTTGAAGGTGACGACTCAGTGTAATTACAGTGTAATCACTATAAGGGATAGATGATATCCCTTATATCCCATGCAAACAGAAAATTGTTATCTATATGTTCTTTATTTCTATGTTCTTTATACCTTTTACACAGAAATTATTTTCAATTGCTTTTTAAAAAGAAAATCTACAATAGACAAAATTCAATATTATGTCAGTCTATGGTTTGTAATTAAATAGAAAAATTTCAGTGCCTCCCCCTTCCTTTCTTGCATACACATTGCAATCACATCACATCCTTCCCTCATTTTCATGTCAAAATAGTAGGGGAAATGAAGCAGAAGAAACTCATCATGTCTTGCTTGTCGAGCATGACTAGTAGGAGGTTCTGTAGACTATATGATTTATCTGCCATTTTGCTCTGGCCAGGAAGTTAATTTGCAATTGTTTTTAAAATTTCTTGTTGTTCATCAAAATAGGTTAACATTCAGAATTGCTGAAGTACGATGAAATAGAAAAAGCAACACTATCCTTCCTATCTTTTTTTGCACTAGTTGCAGTCTTATCTCTGACATGGTCCTAGCAAGAAGGAGAATTTAGCTGATACTGAGTGCTCAGTTCTTGAATATCAAGCCTGGAGCATCTTTTGTCAGTTTTCCAGTAGTGTTAGAGAATCAAAATATGAAACCTGAACAAATTGTATGCTTTGAGTCTCTGTCCCACTGACAGAGTCTCTGGGTCTCTGTCCATTACACTGTGCTGGCCATTTACTGTGACCCTAAAATCAAAGCCAAGAACTGTAAGACATATGTTTTTTCATGGGTTCTGCAGAGCATGCCTGGAGGTCCCTTTGGGCATCAAGACAGTCACTGATATCAGACTCATGCTGTGCTTGGCTCGACTGCTTCCAAAGCTGAGAATTTGTACTGCTTGGCAGTCTTTAGACACCAAAACCTCATCGCTAATTGTGTGACTTTGCCCTGGAGTGGGAGCTGCTCCAGAGCTGCTCACAAGCTGCAGGAGATTAAAGGGCCACAGATCATCTGTGTTGCACCATATCACTCAGTTGCCCTAAAACATATCTACATCTGCTTTACTTGGTGACTGTTATTGGGAAAAGGGAGTGTTTTGTTCCAAACACTCACCTGATGTAAATCAGTGTCACCAACGTGAGTAGAGATGTAGCAGTGTATGCTGGCTCATGCTGTGTTCTGCTCCTCAGAGTGTATTTTTCTCTACATTAAATTTTAGGGACTGTCACCCCCCAAAAGTGTTGCTATAGTCTACATTAACAAAAGCATGTTTTATTCATGTGTTAATAACATCCTAGATAATTTAATATAATGTATCCTTAACTTGCTATTTAATGCAAATAACATAACTATCATGGGGAAACACACATAATTTTATGCAAAAAGCATTTTAGCTGTCTATTCTTAGTATCCACATGAAAAGCTGTTACTATGATATGTCTTCCGGGCTAAATGTTGTTATACATTTCAGAGCCACTTAACAGTATAAAAAAAGAACAAGAAAATATGCCAAATTTAGCCCAATCACAAAGCTTTTTCTCGAAATGGTTTCTTTCAGAACATACAGAGAATTTGTGCTGTTTGTATTTCAAGAAGAAAACATGGTCTCTAGAAACTTTTTCTCCCTTTGTTGTTTTCATTTGTAAACCCATTGTGTATCTTGAAAACATTATTCTGGTTGTACAGGAAATTATTAATTTCCTCTGTCTGTTTCCATTTTTCATATGCTTGGTCTGTGATTTTCAGGCTCTGTTGCTTCCTTTTAGCTCCTCTACCATTTGCAGGGGAGAGGGGAAAAAAGCTGCTTCTTTTTATTACATACTTGTCTTCCATTATCTCTGCCCTGTTACATTTGTGCAACTCCTATATCACCTGTTTCATAGTATTTTCTCTCAGAATTTCATTGATACGAATTTTAAGAGAGTCTTTTCGATATTTTCTTTTCTTAAAACAGATTTATAGCATTGTAATAATTGTACTAGTGAAATAACAGATTTAACAAATAGTATCTAATCTTCAAACATACTTTCTAATGAAAGGATTAGACTGAGGGCAACATCCTCTGGGGAAAGCTCTAATGTTGACCTGCACTTGCATCTCACTACCAATACCATTGCAAAAGAATGGGAAGGGGAGGGATATTTTAATGTATTTCCACTTACCCATTCCCAGTTTCTGCTACAGAGGTGCCCTGGAGCTTCTTTTTAGAAAAGTGATGGGAATGGGGGATAAATTAAGTCAGGAATCCTGACAGAAAGTACCAATGTGCAGAGTGCTGGGTGACACAGAGCAGACATGGAAAGGTCTTGCACCAGGCCTTAAATGCCTACACATGGGAAAATGTGTCAAGCCATCAACGATGAGGTCAGAGTACCTGGTTTCATTTCAACTATGACAACAGAATTTGATAATGCTGACAATTCTATGTATCTGTGGGTAGTTTGCGTATTGCTCTATATTGCAGTTATGTGAACTACAACTCTTTATTTATAGAGAAACTTTTTCCAGAAGCAGAAAGAAACTACTTTTACTGAATTTGACTGATAAGGCAAATGTTTCACTTTGTGTCTGTTAGCAGAGAAAAAATTCTGAGCATATATGGGAAGTTTTGCTTTGCTGGGTATTGCAAGGCAAGAGGCATATTAGGGATCTTGACTCAAAGGAGCTGTCTCTGAAAGGTCCACTTCCCAAAGAAAACTGAGAATCAGTTGTAGTTTCAGAGAAATTCAAAAAGACATTTAAATATAGATAATTAGAGAAAATGTGTTAACACTGACCTCATTTAGAGGAGTCAATAAGGAATAAGTAACATTTGCAAATGTTACGCTCTGGAATTTTTTGGAAATAAAAACCTCAAAACCTGTCCCAACTCTACTTTCAAAGGTCAGAAGTCACAAATGAAAAGTAATTCCTGTCAGTTTTCTTAACGCATTGAATGATATTTCACTCTGGGGCGTGGGTAATGTTAATTTGGGTATATTGAGGTCCACCCCCACAAAGAGCTTTATACTGCTTGGTCACGTCTTTCTGAATGTTTCCCTCCTGGCCTGCCAGCCCACTATATATTTAAAGATGGTCCAGTACTGAGATTGTTTCTTATCATGCCTGGGCTGTCTGGCCATTGGCATTTATATTCACCAAAGACATCACAAAATTTAGTGGGAATGATGAAAAATTGGTAGCTACAGGAAATAGTCAGTAATGTATCATAAACTACCAGAAGACAGCACAAAGGGACCAAAAATTAAGCTTTCAGGAAAAGCTGGCATTTAGTTCACATAATGCCTCTTATGAAACATTTCTTAGTTTAGGGTGTGTGTGTTTGATTGTTTGTTTTTAATATTTCCTCTGCTTTACCATTGTCTGTTTGTAATGGACCTGAGGGAATGTCTGCATGCTACAGATTTGCCTTTTTTTTTTTTCTCTGCAGGACATATTGTTCAGGTATGCTGAGGTACAAATGTCCTCATCTGTAGTGAGAACAACTTATCTTGCAAGGAAGTAGGTTCAGGGTCAAGGCTGTTTTGTAATAAAAGATTAAATTATTGCAGTTATCCAAACCATCACAGCTGTGTCTCTTTCCTTTAAAACAATCTCTTGGGAACAAACTAGGGGCTTGGGCTGAAGTTAGATGGCAAAGTGAAAAATAAGTCAGGAAGTTTCAGTTTGCAACTAATTAAAACCCAACTTTAATGCTTAGTCTTAAGAAGGACAGAGCTATTTCTAAATGTGCTGGTGACTGTATTTGCTACAGCCAGTAGCAAGCAGTGGTACTCCACAACAACGTCACACTCTTACCACAGCACTTAGCCACAACCGCAGTCAGTACTCCAACAGGTGCAAATAGTGAGTCATCTTGATATTTCCTAACATATTTCCGGAACTGTCATCAGACTGGTCAAACCTATGCATATGATTGCTTTCTTCCAGCTGGTCCCCTCTCACCTCTCTTGTCACGCCTGTGCTTACATGGCATGAGAGAACTGTGAGTATCAGGAGTGAGATATTTCTATCTTCTTGTACCAAGGATGAAAATTTCTTACCTTGTCCTGTATACTTGGAGCTGGAAGATGCAGCAACATTACAGATCTCCCTGTCTTCTTATCAAAATGCACTCTTTTGTTGTACAACTTGTACTAAGATTAATAAGTGTTTGACTGTTAGGAACAGTCAAGATTTGTAATATGTATAAGCAGTCATTAAACCCACTATGCTTCCTAAATCCGTTTGTAACTCACACATTTATCTTGGCTTCCTTCTAATTGCTCTGAAATAGAGTTTCAGATTATTATTTACCTGCTGTATTACAATTATCATGTTCCTAATAGCTTCCAAATGGAAAACTAAAGCTGAACATCTGAGCCTAATTAACAGTTCATGTCGCACATTACAGGATCAGATACTTGTTGCTTTTGGCAGAGTTAAGAGCAAATAGAATAGCATGCATAATGGTCATATTAGGCTGCCAAGCCTAAAATTGTAATTACTAAAGAATGAATGTGATTTGATTTCTGAAGAGGATGCTATCTGAGGAAGAGGGGGATATTACATTATGTTTGGGTGCCTGATGCAAAGGAGAGAAAATGAGCTTGTATTCTTCATAGTGCAAATTCAAAACCAATAGAAACCTGATTAATTTTCATCAGTGTTAATAAGTATAAAGAGCACACAGAAGGTATATCAAGGGAGCATGAAAAATCTATCATTTGGATTTCAGCAGCTATAATCTCTCATAGTCTCTCATCATTTGCATAGGGAATGATGATACGGATGTCCCCTGCATAAAGTACTTTGGCAATGGCAAGTGGCTTCCAGTTAGCAGTCAGTCAGGCATGAAAATCCTCATTCTTACTTCTCTTAGGACTTTGTGGAAGGGTTAATTAAACAATATCACTGAAGACTGTCTGAATCTCTGTCTGGGAATTGTCAGCCTTGTTCTAATTAAATAGGAGCCTTGGAAGAGGATTTGTCTTGAAATTTATTACAAGGAGTGAATACTTCATTGCTTTTCAGAAATAGGTGTTTTTGCCCCTGGCTGAAATGCTTCCTTCCTGGACCTCCTCTGGTAATAGACCTATGGCTCTTCACATAAATCTGCCTGTTCCTGACATTGGTGTTAAACTTCAGTCCTGCTCTTTCCGTTCTTCCTCCTGTGTGCATTTTAAAAAATGTTTTCTTTTATTTATACTTTCCATATGGTATCTCTGGATTCTGGTCTCTGCATGCTTCACTGACTTTTTTGCGGGAGGGTGGGGGGGAGGGAGGGGAGGGAGCAGGGGGCTAACTAGCATTTTCTTTTTTATCTTACTACCACTTTTTTTTCCTATCAGTCTTATGAGAAATGTTGTTTCAAGGTTCCTATTAATAAGTTACAGGCTGACTGTTCCAAGACAGGGATTCAGGTGATCTTCAGTGATATTCTCTTGTTCCTAAAGATAATGAAAGTGCTAAAGAATGGTCAGATGGTTTAAGTATCAGGAGTATGAGGGAGGTTTTGGTGTTCACCACTGAGCTTTGTTCACAGCAGGGACTACCCTAGGCAGATGAACACTGTGTGAGTGCTGGGACAAGAGCCTTTTAGATCTGACATGATTATAGAGGAGTTCTACTAAAGCAAGAAGTTGCAAGCTTATCTTGATACCTGAGAAGAGGAAAATCAGTTATACAAGAAACACTAATGCATGAAAGAGTAACAAACAGCAGGAAAACAAACCAGAAAAAGTGCAAATCATCATGAGAGTAGTAGAAAACTGAATAATAGTTACATGACTTTTTCTATGGGGATTAAAAAAGAGGTAATAATAAAATACAGCTGCAATCTTCTAAACTTACTACATAAAACAAGACTCTAAATTAGAGTAAACTGAAATATTGCTGAAAAATACAGTAACTGGATACTGTGAGATTTGCAAAACCACCAATCTACATGTCACTGAAGACAGCAGATGATATATATATGTATTAGCCAATGATTTTATGTTGTAAAACAGCAGAGGTTTCTAATTGCCAAAGAAGTCGACCTTCATTTTGGTATAGAGGAGCAAAATCTTCAAATGTTTTAAGTTGGAACTCAATTTATTCACCAAAAGGGTTATTGCCATAGCTGCTTGCAACAAGCACTATCTGGGACTTGTTCTATTTTTGTTGTTGTTGTTGTTGTTTCCCACAAATGCACACCGAGTCCAGAGTCATTAAAATTAACTATTGGAAACCCACCAGATTTTAGTTATGTGCCTGGAAAACTCCAGGTTTATCACTTAGCACATATTTGATCTTGGTCTAGACTCTCCAGTCATTCACACATATACATGTAAGCAAAGGTCTGGCACAAACTTCAGTAGAGATTTTTTTCTGTGGATATAAGTGAGCTTGGTTTGCCACAGACTAGCTATCTGGCACTTACCTCTTCATGAGCACAGTGTGAACATTTTAATCCTGACCTACAGACATGTTATCAGCATGAAAAACAGGACACTTGAGGAAGGAGGTCTGCTCTTGACCTTACAGCTCTAGACAGCCTCTTTCCCTCTAGAGTTATTTTGACCTTCAGCTGCTGCTCCAGACTGTCTGTCTCCATCTCATACACTTGCCCCTCTGTTTATTCTACCTACCCTTCCATTTTTGCAGCTTGGCAAATCCATAAATCCACGTGGCTTATCTCTGACATACCATGTAGATTACTGCACAGACCTGCCCATTCATCATGCTTACTATTTTAAGGAGTCCTAATGGCTCCATCTCCTGAGCCAAAAGCACAATTCTGATGTGTTCATTGGGTTCAGTCTCTAATCCTCCTAGATCCAAGTGATTCTTGGATCGCAGTCATTAGTAGCTTTCAGTATAGTACTCTTTGTAGAAAAGTGTCCTTTCTCCCACTTTTTTTCCAAGAAGCCAGCTAGTTAGGATCTCTATAAAAAACAAAACAACCCCCCTGAAAACAGTTTAAGCATCCATTGTTACTTAATTTGTAAACCTACTCAGATTGGCAAAATGGATTAAAAGAGCACATTTTAGTTCAAATAGCTCCTAGAGAAAACTGGAGCTATTCCAAGCCTCCTGTTTTTCCTGGCACACACAGCACTTCTGCCTGACAGCTTCCACTAACTTGTTTTTAATTCTCCCACAACTGTTACGACAAACTGTAAAGACCGAATTGCTTCTTCTGGGTTACATTTGCAAAACTTGTTAGCAGAACTGCTTTATCAAGAAGTAGAGATTTAATATCAGCAGCAATTTCTCTATAACCAACAGGTTTTATCCACTACCAAAAGAACCACGGCAACCTCTTGCAAAATGACTCCTAACCAGTAACAGCAACTAAAAGAAGGATGGTATGTCAGTAGCTTTAATGTGGATGCCATTAAACAGGTCTGTTTTGGTACTGGACATGAAATATATTGAGGGAATATAGACAGTGGAGGGAATTAATTAGTTCAGTTATAAATGGCACAGAGATGGGATTTGATCCAGTCACTGCAGAGATGTACCAAGTAGCTGACTGCTGGAGGACTGCATCTCCAGCCATTTCCAGTGGGAGACCCACACTGAGACTGCAGAGACACGACTCTGGCTTTCTCTTCCTACATAGAATCAGACCAGCACCGTAAAGTGGCTGCTGCACGCTTCCCTCATCTGTAAACGAGTGTGCCATTTACTGCCTATGCACTTAACGTGGTCTGTTTGCAAGGCTTATGTGATTTCTTCCCTTACATTAATTCTCAGTGGTGTTTTCTGGCTTGGTGACTAATCTTGCAATTCCTTCAAGTCTGCTCCTTCATTGTAAAGTTACGTTGTACAAGAAGTATGCAGCAGTATTCTGAAGCATAAGAATTAAAATCTGTTGTTTCTGTACTCTTTTTCAGGATTAAAGGACTTTTGTTTTCAGTTTCGTTTTCCTAACTGTTGCAAACTGGTTTTAAAACATCTGTGACATGACACACTTTCACTCTTTCTGAATCACACTGTTATAACACACAGTTGTTTCATAGCAAAATCACATTATTCTCTGGGTGAAAGAAAGGCAGCATTGTAACACAGCCAGAGAAGAGCCTGGGGTAGAGCCAGAGCATCCCAGTGCTGTGCCAAGGTGAGGCAGACATCTCTTCACACCTTTCCAGCGTTAAAGGCACACTTGCACTGTTAGTGAGAGGGAAGGAGAGGAGAGACAATCTGTTTTGATGAAACAATAAAAAAAGCCCTCTGTATTCCTTATTTTTCCCTGATTTCTTTATCATTACATTGATCTCACTACATGAGTTCTTTCTCTGGGTGGACATTTTCTGTTACAGAGGCCCCTTATAGCACATGCTGTGCCTGCTATCCAGATGTAGGAACATACTGCTTACTCATTCTCACCTCAGGATTTAAAAACAGCTGAGAGATCACTGCAAATTCTTTGCCTTTAAGTATATAGATTAAATTACCACTGTACCTTTTTCCACAATGGAATCCACTGAGGAGGTCTCTTTTGCAAGATGACTAGTTGTGGTGGCAAAACTGTCTGTATCCTGTCACTTTTCTAGTGACAGGAATTATCACTTTTCTGATCTTCTTTTAAAGTTTTTTGGCAGTTCAGTATGCCTGAATTAGTTCCATAACTTGCAACAATATACAATGTGACTTCACAGGTAGAACTGCCTTTTGAAAACCAAATCCTTGTCCAATGAACAGCAGATCTGTCAACTTTGCTAAGATCCACCTTATATGTATGTGAGCTGAGTAAGATATTTGTGCTTGGTCTGGCCTTGCCTCTGGAAAGAAGCCAAATTGTATGCTGTCATTCCTAATTCTGAATGACACTAACATACTGTATAATATAGGTCCCTGTTCTGACTGAATGAATACAATTTTCAGAATAATTATTGTAGATGGCAAAGATCATACCCAATAGATTTTCTGATGTTATAATTCCTTTTCAGATCTTATAATGCTACTAAAGGCTTTAGTTAGAGTATTGAATGAGCCAAGAGTCCCGAGGAAAAAAAGTGAAGTAAGATAATACAATTAAAGATTTAATAAATCTTTAATAAATTAAGATTGCATAGATCATCTTAAAGTTTTGTAATATGTTGCTGGGTAAGATTAAATTTCTGTGCTAATTCTAGAAAAAAAATTAGTTTGAAAACTGTCCTTAGAATGTGACTTCAGAGAGAGCTAAAGTTGTCCAACATCCTAGAAATCCAGCCATTCAGTCTCTGAATACATATGATTGGATTAGAAAATTTGGACCCATGTGTCTGTCTAAGAATCAGGATTCTTGATTCCTGGTTCACTGCTGAAGCTAGCTTCCATTTAAATAGCTGTATACCTTCTGCCTCTCTCTTGCCTCCTGTACAGTGTATTTTTAGGACAGAAGTACATGGTGCACCCCTAGGTCATAAAGCAGTCCCACACCGCATGCTGGAGCAAGCAATGAGATGTGTAATGCACAGGGCTGCACAGACCACCTCAAGTATCTGGAAGACCAAAGAGGTCTTTCTGGAAAGGAGAAGAACAGGAATTATGAACATGCCTGTGGCATGACATGCATCATGGTGAAGACATACTTGGGTATTGGGTAGAAATCATCTGAGGCAGAAAATTTGTTTCTCTTCCCTTCTTGTGTAGTGTGGTACAACACTACACGACTTACATGCTTCAGGCTAGAGGCTATATACTTGCAGATTCGTGATAACAGGATAGCAGGCACTATACAAACATATTTATACTGTATCCAGACTGCAGACAGTTTAGGTGTTACCAAAGTGAATGTCTCTGCACACCAGCACCCCCATTTATTGGGTGTATGGAAAGAGTCAAACTGATTGTCTATGTCTGTGTGTTTCTAAGCGGAGCCAAAGTTTTTGTTGTTTTCCTTAATTGTTTAGTTAAATCTCTGAAGGAATCACCATATTTAAAAATCCACAAATGCTACAAACCTCTTCGTTTTCATTTTGTCTTCAACAAACTAGACTTACCTAGATTTTGGGCAGTTAGAATGATTTCATTGCACATGTGTCATCATGATTACACAAACTTACTCTAATCTTTTAATTAACATGGATGCAATTCCTGATAGTGCATTTATTTTCATTTTATTGCTAATGATGCACATGGTTTCCTGAGTGACCCAGAAAATTTAATGGAACAGCTAACTTTTGTAGTTTTAAATTAATTGGATTGTTCTGCAGCTAGGTAGCTGGGTTTATTTTAAATAGATTTTAAGCATTTTTTACTTTCATATAACAATTTACTTCAAATAACAACTGCAAATATATACATGGTCCAACATCTCATTCCTAACAGGTTTTCTGTTTGGCCAATATCTGATTAAGAAGTTCCCGCTCTGCTCAATAACAGTTAACTACCTCTGATGAGTGTCTGCCTCATATACTGGGAATATAACCCTTGGTCCTAGCACAGAAAGCAGCATCTGCTTAGATTTTGACTAACACAAGCACAGCCAGAATGTTTGTTGATGTCAGGAGGGGACTTTAAAACTTTAAAAAGCACAGTAATGCCAATCTTGCAGCAGTTTTCCATGTTAGCTTGCAAGTCTCTGAGCTTCACAGGGATGTATGCACATTTATCTAAACCATGGGCAGAAAATGGAAGTGAAGATGACCTTTCATTGTACTGAGTTGATCTTTGAAGAAGCTTTTGCAGATTGCAACAGTTGCATAAAGTATGGCTCCAATAAACCTTAGGACACAGCATGATATTATAAAGAATATGCCACTAAGCTTTGCTGAGGACACTTCCCATTAACTTTCAGCTGACTCTGTACTTCTATGTACAGTATTCTAATAATTTCCTTATTTTTTCTTGAATAAAAGTATTGCTGATGTATTGAATAGTTAATTAATTAACCAGATATAATAGACCTAAAATGACCTACGCTTTATCCTTGTTTTTTACCAATTCAACTTTAAAGATTGTTAATTTTAAAAAGTAATGATAACATTATATTTCTTACTCCACCAATTTAGCTATATATATCATTATAAGCTGAAAGTCATAAAGTAATAAAGTCATTTGTGGAAAACAATACCAGCATGGATCAGTGCCACAGATCTTTTAGTCACTAAACTACTGAACTCAACGAAAGCAGATAATGAAACATTCCAGTGAGCCAGTATATCCTTATTGTATGTATTGCCATAGCCAAACCATTCAGGTCTCATGGTGTCTTGGTGCAACTTCACAGTGCACTAGGGTCCCATTGTGCTAAGAAAGAGAGAAATGGAGACATAGAAACAGTCACTGCTCTACTAGAGCTTCCAGTCTGAACTATTGTTAAATCTAGGTGTGCTGAATAGAAGAAAGGCAACAATAACAATCAAATGCAAGCAACTCTCAGTATTATTTGAAAAAGCATAAAGCTGTAGTTTTATTCCCTTGAAAACATGAAAAAAGCACCACAAGCTGTATAACTTTTCATACAAAAATTCATGGAAAGGCTGCCAATACTGTCCAGGTTTCCATAGTATCCCTGACACATTAGAATACCAAAATGTAAATTCAGCTGTAAAGTCAGTTTCTGACATGGATCACCTAGTACATTCTGTCTATCTTTGCTCATTTGAAATATAATTCAATGAAACTATTTAAATTATTTTTAAATAAAAACCAGACTGAAATACAAGTATCTATTATACCTTCATAAAAGAATCAAATGATCTTGAATGAAGTGGTTCATATATGTATGAAAAGCAAAAAACCTCTAAGGTAAAAGCACTCAAGTATACCATTTTAGTAGGAAAAAAGAGGACTTGTATGATGAAAAGTAGCATTAAATAAATATCCATTGCCATTTGAGCAGGTTAATAAAATTTTAAAAGGCCATTTTGTGTGATACTAATTTTTTGCCCTTGAGTGTCCAAAAGGCCCCCTGTATTTCAATCTTTTCTCTTTCACGTTTCCCCCTTCATCTTGGTTTGCAGGATAGGCAAGAAACATAAACATAAATAAAGATAATCAGCAATTTTAAAAAAAAATGCTTTTTTGGATAGACATACAATACAACAACAAGATTTCTCTGCTATAGTTTTATACTATAACCATTTACTTGCAGTTTTGCAGTGAGGTAGTGAAATCAAATATGGCTCACAAAATTCCAGCGGAAACATGCAATCCACACATGCAGTTTTACAAAATGTGCACACTGAAATATTAATAGTGCATACTTATCATTGAATTGCCAGGATTACTGAAGGCAATATTACTGTACTGTTCAATACAGTGAGATGCAGAGATCCCCAGACACCAGCTTCACTTCCTCATCAAGTTGTTCAGCCACGGCATTGTGCTGAAACTAGTGAGCTCCTTCTCTTCAGCATTGCAAGTTTTTAAGGCACAGAGCCACAGAAAAGTAGCTCTACAGTTTTCTATATTGATGCTTGTGCTTCCATGTCTTTTGTGTTCCTCTCCTAGTTGCACTGTGTTAGTTGTGTCATATCAGCACACTCACAGCATGCACAAGATTTCTGTCATTGTGGAGTGGATGTTTCACAGCTGCTATAACTATGTGGAAATGCTTTATGATGGAATGGAGGGAAGTCTGTATCCCCAGACATCTCATCTGGGAACATTTAGAAAGATAAAATAAACACCATATTTTGGGTGCTACCTGAAGGACTTGAAAAGCTATTTGCTCTGTGCAGATCTTTTGATGACTGTGAGAAATGATTTCACTGCACCTATGTGCAAGAAGGCAAGAAGTCTATTTAAGGCAAAAACCAACACTGCAGGGTGGTGGCAAAATTTAGTGTGTGAATGGTCCCTAGCACCTCCTTCACTCTCTGGCTTTAGGAGGGAGCAGTTCCATATCATGACCTGCTTGCACACTTTTGAAGAAGAGATCTCCCAGACAAGCAGCATGCAGAATAAACAGCAGCAGGATAACGGGTAGTATTAAAAACACTGGAACCAATTAAAATGAGCACCCAGTGCTGGAGCTTATAACTATGGGTTGCTAGCATAATAATGGTCAGGCCAAAGAAGACAACTAGTAAGAAAAGGAGAAATGCATTTGTAGGTTGTATCAAGTGCTCACCAGCTTTTAACACAAGTAACAAAACATAACCATATTGTCCTGGAAGTGACAAGTGTTTCAGTGCGGGCATTTTCAAGGACCAGTTCTCCTTTCAATAGTGAACTAAATGGAATAGTGGATGGAGACTTCAGCACCAGAGCAGGCATTAAAAACTAAACTAAACAATATTGAAGGAAAGGCAGCACTATATGCCTTGTGCACTGGACAGAAGCTAAGATGAAATCTACCACAAAGGAAGGGTAAAATTCCACACTGAAAGGCAAAAAGAAACAATGTGGTGCAGAATGACCTTAATTAAGATCTTAAGATGCTCATAATTTATTGCAGAAGGGACAACAGGTCATCTGAACTGCTGTTTTTTTGAAAAAGCCTGGCTTGTTCAAAAAGCTACCCCCATGCTGAGTTCATCCGACTATATTCAGCTAGAACTTTTCTTCTTAAAGGACAGGCAGCCTTGTCTAAGGATAACAAGACACAGAAGCAGCATTATTACACTTGGTAATTGATTTTCGTGGTTTAATCACTGTCACAGCAAATTATGCTTAATTTTTTAGTTTGAATTTGTTTTTTCATGCATTGGCTTTATTATGCCTTTCTTCACTAGATTAAAGAGCTCTTTAGTGACTGGTAGTTTCTCCGTGTAAAGAAACATATAACTTGTAAACAAATATGTTCATCATCCTTTTTAATTTTAAAGATGTAAGTACTTTCTCCAATCCTTCATTAATTTTTCTATGCTGTTGTCAGTATTGTCTCACATCTACCATCCTTCTAAACTTATGGCAACCAGAAGTAGATGTATTCCTTTACTGCAATCTCATTAAAGTTCTGATTTTGCAGAAGTAATGCTCCATGCTAACAGTATGCTTCTTTCTAGGACACAGAATACTGTTCCTGTCATAGATCTATTACTTTGCATTTGCTATACTGAAACGTTGTGCTTTAGCAAGTTTCATTTGCCAAGCAATTCAGAGCAGTACCTGTGATTGCTCTCTCCTTACCAGTATTTAGCACTTTGTCAGCTCTGTGTCATCTGCAAATATTATTGGATTGAGTTTATGTGCTTCTCATCACTGAGGCACAGAGAGCTTTCAGACTATTATCAGGCTCTATAAATGCTAGAAATACGTCTATTTTATGATGATTTCCCTTTGAGAATGGCATTTTGTCATCAGTTAATTGCATAAATTTTAGTCCATTAAATTTATGCTTCGTGGATGCTGTGTCTACTCCTCATTTTTTAATCAGACTGTTGTGCAGCGCTCAGATCAATGTCTTCATTCAGCGTATATTGTGCCTCTATTATGTATTTATCCACTGTAAGTGAAATCCCTTCCAAGGATATCACATTTATTTGACAAGATCTTGTTTCCATAAGACTGTGCTGACTGATATTCATTATATACTTTCTCTTTAATTCTTTATGAGATAATTTTAATTCTTTATACTTTTACAGGCTTAATGGCTGGACCAACAGGCCTACAGACTGCCTGCCAGATGCACGAATAGAGCTAACAAATATTGGCTGTTCCAGCTTCAGCTGCTGCAAAAGCTGGATCTGAGTTTTTTCAGCAGAGTCCCATAGCAGCAGTCACCACCCCCCAGACCAAGCCCCCTTCGGACGGCAGCAGCATGTCGTGTCGCTGTCGCAGTTTGGCATGTAGCTGCCTGGGGAGTGCTGGCTGCTTGGGAGCTGGTCAGATGCTCAGGAGCCTGACGGGTGCTTGGGGGCCTGATGGGTGCTTGGGAGCCTGAGATTTCTTGCCTGTCCTGAGAAAAAGCACTGGCCCAGATGGAAGCAATTCATGGGTCAGCCTGGATCAGAACTGCTGAATAAGCTGCTAGTTCTGGCCAGGAACTTGCCCAGCATTCCATACCTTTGTAAAAATAAGCATCAGCAAACTAGCTGTCTCCTCAGCCAGCACTTTTGCTACTCTGGGTAAGCTGTCTGGGCTTCCTTAGCTTACATTATTTCTCCACCATCCACACAGGTGATTAAAGCCTTCCTTAATTATTAATATAATGAGAAGTGCTTCAACTTTCATATGTAAAATAATATCTCCTTGCTTCTTTCCAAGTACAAATCATAAATATTTATTAAACACCTCACACCTTTATATTTAATGACGTTTTGGCTACTCATTCTCTATTTACATACTCTGGCTTTTTTTCTCCTTTCAAACAATAAATCTGCAGTGTACTATAGCTGTCTAAAAATTAAGTGCTTGCCTATGTATTCATGGTATTAATCTGAAACAGCTTATCTTTTTTTTTTTTTTTTTGTGCTTTACACAAAAAAGAATCTTCTGCTTTGAAGGGTTTGCCTATTGTTATATTTTTCTCATTTTAATTTCTACTTTATTTTCCAAATCTGTAATAAAAATATAACTGACAATAACCATCCCTGTAATTTTCCCTGGATGTGGAGTGAACACTTTCATCCTGAAACATTAGGAACATTCATTTTTAGAGAGTTCCTTCCTCAAAACACAACAAGCCTGATTTTCATTTGGCTCACATTGCAAGAAGAGGAAGATTCAGGCATGTGATCCCTGCTCTATGTCTTTCCTTCACAGCATGTATCCTGACATGGTAAACTGCATTCTCTGGAAGTTTTACACCTTTCTCTTTGAGTTGGGAGGGTAAAAGATGCAGTCATGGATAATTTTTGGTTCTTATTAATAAGCTGGATCTGAAAACCTGCAGAGAGACCAGTGCCTGTGCCAGGCTGGTGTCTATTTTGTGCAAGTCTTCTTGCGGCAAGTGCTCTGGCATGTCATCCTATGCCTGCTGCTGTGTCCAGAACAGACCCAGAGCACACTGTACAAGAGCAGTGTTTATTTGTGCAGCTGTATCTCAGTAGCTATAAAGATTCTGTTTCTGCACTATGTGTTACTCTTGACTCAGAGTAAAGAACATGATTTTATCTCTTTTTGCATTCCTTTACATACAAATGTCTGTTACAAATGAGGAAAGCGTCCTTGGCAAGGAGGAGAGCATGGAGCTTAGTGCGTCTTAGGTTGGATCAGTTGAGTCAAAGGAGTTTCACCACAGAGAATTTAATTTTGATAGTTTTTGCAGCACTGAGGCCACTGGTACTGCAGAAGGATATTACATTTTTTGCTTCATTTTAGATATATTACCGTTGGAGAAGATGACCAAAAGTTTTGAAAGTAATGAAATGGTAAGCTTTTTCTGTAGAATGCAGGATCTTCCAGCACATCCTTCCATGTTCTAATCGCTTCAGGAAACTTGTTCCACAGCTATAGCTGCTTTATTTCTAGCAGTTTCCATTTCCTGGGCTTTGTAAGCTACATTGCCAAAAGCATGAAAGTCTAATCTGAAATAAAATGCAATGAGTGAGTGCAAAGAACAAAAAAATGGGAAAAGGAACTTAACACAAATGGCTTTCCTGAGCTTTGATTAAACTGAGGTATTTCAGTCAGTCTCCTTGAAAGTCTGTTCTTCATCATATTTAGAACTATGCAGAGGAGAACAGTAATAATTTAAAAGTACTTAATGTTTTATGCAGAATTTTTCATATCTGGAAAGGAAAGGAAAAATGTGTTATCTAAAAATAGCTTAAATGGCTGTTTATATTGCATTGCTTATATTACACTGGTAATACACTTCTGTTACTCTACACTTGGAGCATTTCTGTATCATTTCAAAATGAACAGAGATGCTAGGATGAAATAGCTGGAGATAAATATTCTTCAAAGTTTTTGATGTTAATGAACATGCCAATAAGGAGTTCTAAAGAAGTTCAGTGTAAAACAAATCCTTTTTTCTTATTTGTAAGAGCCTGAATACCTGAAAATTAGCCAAGGTATCCCCAATCTTTATTTTGAAGAAGTTTGTGAGTGGACATTGCATATTGTATTCTACTTCTCAATAACCTTCTGAAGCATTAGGACTCTGTAGATTTTTATAAGAGTATCAATAAAAATATTCCAGTCTGTCCCTTGGATGACTTTTTTGGGGAGGGTTGAATGTATTTCTGTTTTACTCATAGAACATAATAAATGGACATTGGATTATCGGTGCTCCAGAGCACAGAGAAATTGCTATGTGATTTCCAGTATGTTGAAATGCATGTACTTTAGCTTAACTGAGACTGATGGTAATTTGTTTCTCCTGAAGTAAATTTCATAGCACTATGCAATCAGCAATAATATCCATCTGGTGTTTTATCCTGTGTAAAGATAACTATTGATCCACGTTACCCCCAACCAACATTAGTCCATCAGCAAGGATATTTTTCACCTATGAGGTGCTAGTGTTCAAGTTGTAACACTGCAAATGTTATGACCTAAAAATAAAAAGCTGCCTTGTTTCCATGTTGCATGTAGTAGTAGAATACTGATTATTAACCAAAGCCTGGCAAATCTCACAAGGACTTGCCTGTATTTATGAGTATCCTGAAAAAACCCACTCCTTAATACCAGACCAGAAATAAATGAGAGTGCAAGTACTAAAAATTATCATCACATTAAAACTGTGGAAACAGGAAAAGAAGCTAAAGAATTTGGCACACGGATCCTATGGAAATTCAATGGGAATTGAACTTCTTAGACTCAGATAGAAATCTTAAATATAGGGCCAGATTTTGAAAAGACTTTACTTATTGAATGCAGATGTGCATATAGTCATGTGCTTAGAAGTATGATGGCTGCCTAGCACAGTGACATCCCCACATCAGTGAATACTTTGATATCAAAATATTAAACATTTTGACTTAGTCACATGCTTCTATAGCTGGAGCCAAGTAATACCAAAAGTAGTGTTTGAAACTACTACATTTTTTCTTATATATTGTTGACTGTCAACGACTTTTAATTTTCTGACCATTTAAGAATATTTTATAGCTGTATTTATTCTTTATAGTTTCTCATGGTTTAGCCCCAGCCAGCAACTAAGCACCATGCAGCTACTCACTCACTCCCTGTACCCCATGGAATGGGGGAGAGAATCAGAGGAGTAAGAGTGAGAAACACTCCTGGGCTGAGATAAGAACAGTTTAATAATTGAAATAAAGTAAAATAGTTATGATAATAATAACAATATAATAATAATAGTAATAATAATATACAAAGCAAGTGATGCACAATGCAATTGCTCACCACCCACCGACCGATACCCAGACAGTTCCCGAGCAGCGATCGCTGCTCCCCAGCCAACCCCCCCAGTTTCTATACTGAGCATGACATCATATGGTATGGAATAGCCCTTTGGTCAGTTTGGGTCAACTATTCTGTCTGTGCCCCCTCCCAGTTTCTTGTGCACCTGGCAGAGCATGGGAAGCTGAAAAGTCCTTGACTAGCATAAAGCAGTACTTAGCAACAACTAAAACATCAGCGTGTTATCAACGTTCTTCTCCTACTAAATCCAAAACACAGCACTATACCTGCTACTAGGAAGAAAATTAACTCTATCCCAGCCGAAACCAGGGCATAGTTATATATATTCTAACATATATATTTAGTCGGGAGATAAAATACCTGATAGTATATTCTGGTCCTGAGACTACTATAGTAATCATGAGCAATCTTACTTATCCCAAATATTCTGGAGCACATTTCACAGGAATTAAAGTGAAAATCTTCCTTCACAACAGTTGCAGAGATTTAATTAAATCTTTCTCTATTAATGGTAATGACAAAAATATATTTCCAGTCCTTCACTGATTAAGTAAAAGACTGTCTTTTAAAGCTTTTATGCTGGTTATTTTTTAAATCTTCATACAACTAATTTCAGAGAACATTAATAACAGAAACGTTTTACAAATAAAACAGTTCCTATAGAGGTCAGAGTAAGAGACTCCATGATTTTTGTAATCCAGTAATGTTAGCTACATTTGAAAGTAATCTTTTTCTAAGTAGGGTTTGAAATAAAACAGTAGGCACAGTTGTAGGTTGTATGTATACAAACAGTATACAAAGGTGTAGGTTGTATGAAGACCTTAACAGAAAAAGAAACTACAACCCTGCCAGAAGAACTTTGTGTAGTAAAGAGAAGATTAATTTATGAACTTGTTCTCTTGCCAGCTGAGAGGAGAGCAGAGAGATAGCAAATTAAAAATCCTATCAGTTACTAGTCCAAAGGCAGAGTTACATACCTGAAGTCCCCACGGTTAGTTTTTCCCTTGATATGATTCTAGGTTCTTAATATCTCTTAAAACATAAGAACTAACTTTAGGCTAAAAGAGTTGTGTTAATAATACATGAAGTTCTGTCACAGTCCATAAGATAATTATTTCCTCTACAATTGTTTCTCTCATAAATTCAGCTGACCACCTCATTTCACCTATGGGGAGATACCATCCTTCTATGGAGAAACCTTGCAAAGCCCACTGCAATGCAAAGCAACCACCTGGCTCCCCATGTAGAAGTGATGCAATGGCATTATTACCCTGTGTCGCTGCAGTCAGAAATGGAGGACAAACTAGGGAAGGAAAACAACTTTCTAAGCTTGGAAATACCTTACCCTTGCTGTACTGAGCAGAGACCCTTCCAACATGCCAGCAAGCATAGGAAGGTGCTCTTGCTGACTGCTGGGCAGAGGCTACAGCAGCAATCAGGTAGCCAGCACAGAGGCACACAAAGAGGGAAAACAGGGACCAGAAACTGCTTGGGAGAGCAGGCTCAGCACTGGTCCCTCTCAGGCCGAAGCCACCCTCAGGACCAAGCAACCCAATGTCAGGACTCTACCAAAGAGGGCAGAAAACACTTGAGAAAAATGGAAGTTCTGTCTGCTGGTTGCAACAGAAGGGAGAAAAAGAGATGCCAAAACTCAAAAAACTGTAGTAATCCCAGTATGAAGACTCCCAATTAAAGCAGTTCCCATAATCCTTCCAGTACTTAAAGGGGGCCTACAGGAAAGATGGGGAGAATCTTTTTAACAAGGTCTGTTGTGACAGGACAAGGAATAATGGATTTAAACTCAAGAAGAATAGATTTAGACTAGACATTAGAAAGAATTTTTTTACAATGAGGGTGGTCAAGCACTGGAACAGGTTGCCCAGAGAGGTGGTAGAGGCCCCATCCCTGGCAACATTCAAGGTCAGGTTGGATGGGGCTCTGAGCAACCTGATCCAGTTAAAGCTGTCCCTGCTCATTGCAGGGGGGTTGGGCTAGATGACCTCTAAAGGTCCCTTCCAACCCAAAGCATTCTATGATTCTATGATTCTATCTACTTTCCAGACTGTTGTGGTTTAGCCCCTGTTGGCAACCAAGCACCACATAGCTGCTTGCTCACCCTCCCCCCCGGTGGGATGGGGGAAAGAATCAGAAGGGCAAAAGTAAGAAAACTCGTGGGTTGAGATAAGAACAGTTTAATAATTGAAATAAAATAATAACAATAATAGTAATAAAAATTGTAATGAAAAGGAGAACAACAAGAGAGAGAAAGAAAACCCAGGGAAAAAAACCCAAGTGATGCAACTGCTCACCACCTACCGACCGACACCCAGACAGACCCTGAGCAGGGATTGCTGCCCCCCGGCCAACCCCCCCCAGTTTATATACTGAGCATGACGTCATATGGTATGGAATAGCCCTTTGGTCAGTTTGGGTCAGCTGTCCTGGCTGTGCCCCCTCCCAGCTTCTTGTGCACCTGGCAGAGCATGGGAAGCTGAAAAGTCCTTGACTAGCATAAGCAGTACTTAGCAACAACTAAAACATCAGTGTGTTATCAACATTCTTCTCCTACTAAATCCAAAACACAGCACTATGCCAGCTACTAGGAAAAAAAAAACCCTCTATCCCATCCAAAACCAGGACACAGGTCCAACACTTTTCCACTAATAATTTTATAATCTCTCTGACTAATAAATTAATTGAGTTCTTTTCTATACTAGTCAAAAATTTCCTCAGTTCCCAACAGATGCAGTAAAAACCAGTGATCATGGTAAAAAAAAAAAAAAAAAAGACTTAATAACATTCCTGCCTCTTCCCAGAGACTGTCAAATGGCTCCTTACCACATGATCCCACTGTGGTAGTAGTTGCCTAATTAAAATTCTGTGCAGCTCTTTGAAAGTGGACCATATTTATCTTAAGATGGTATGTACTCTATTTTAAAGCATTGTCTCGCCCTGCTATTTACTAAATGTTGCATGTTTGATACTTAGAGTGCTATATATAATTGCTAACAGTCTCATGATGCCTAATGAGCATATTCAGCTACTCCTGATCTATACATTTTTCTTGGAAACTACTAGGAGTATATTTCATTGTTGTAGCTACATCTAGCAATTTTGCTCTGGTATATAACTTCTTGTTTAGAGAAAACAGTGTGGAGGCTGCCTCATCAGATGCACTTTTGCAAAAAGCATCCTGAGTAGTTGCTCAGTCATGTGGGCAAATATTATGATGCTTCTATCACAGAAGCTTCTTGCTGCAAAGAAAATGAGAAAAACATGGCAAACAGATCCATCCTCCCCTGTGCTAGTATTAATGGAAAACACCTGAAAAACATACATTGTGATTTGCCTATAAGTATGAGCAGGGATCTGTGGGGAGTTATGTCTCTATTTAACATATAATGCCTTCCAATGACAGAACTATTGATTGTTATCTCTGCCCTCTGCACTCAATCTGTCCTGTCATGAATGAAGCATCTGGGAGTGGAACTTCAACAATTTATTGTTTTGAGTCTTATTACCACAGAATAAGATCACTAGCATCTTTCATGTGTCATTCAAGAAGTCTAAGATAGGGCTTTTCAATCATTGGTCCCCCATAAACTGTAGCATCTCTGAAACTTCAACTCTCCATGGAGCTTTTTCTTAAAAAATAGATATTTAAACAAAGCATGCTTCACTGCTTCTCTACGTACCATGTAGCATATAGTTAAATTGCCTTTAGGATGTCCGTTTCATTGTACAGATAGGTAATTTATTTTTTACTGTTCCTTTTCCTCATGCATTGGGCCATTAATTATGACCATAAAGTAGTCAATTAGTTGAGATTAAAAGATTTGGTTGAAGTCCAGACCCCTGGCAGTATGATTTCACTCAGCTTTAAGTTTATCTTTCTGCAATCTTTTTTAAAGCTAAAGCCATTGCTAGATTTGAAGTAATAACATCATTGTAACTAAATCAAAAAGTGTTTCAGAGACTAAGTAAAAATAGAGGTCCTGAATCTGGCAGCTTGAAGACAGAGTAAATGCTTTACAGATATTGTCTACTAGATTTAAAAAAAAAAAAAAAAAAAAAAAAAAAATCAGGAAAATGTTAATTGGAAAAAAGAAGAAATAACATCTATCTGGGAAAGATCTAAATCAATAGCAGCTATCTCTTCCAGTTGATAACCAGCAGCTAGTTTCTTTCAGTATTGTGGCTTGCCAGGAATAATCACAACGTATTGAACAGTTCAGAGGTGTATTTAGACTGTAGTCTGTTTGACGCAGAGACTGTTCTGTGCTTGTGCAGTGCTTGATCTACTCTTACTCTCTTTTACTCTATTAATCTCTATTACAGAGTAATAAACACACTCTCCTCCCTAGTTGTGGGACATAACTATAAAATTGCTGGTTCTTGTAGCAGAAATCAGGAATAAAGAAAAAGCCCTACAGCATTATCTTTCTTCCAGATATCCACTGCTAGGATATAATTAAAATGTAATTATTAATTGAACAAGAACTTTGCCTAAACATGTAAACATTATATAAATATATACAAATATGTATATTTATGTATCTTTCATATACATGTATTACAAATAAATTTGCCTTAATATATATAGACCTGATTTAGAAAGTAAATAATTTGATTGTACAGTGTGACTCACTGTCATTTTTAATGTAGTTTTTATATGAATAGGTGGCTCAATAGAGAGAGTATTGTGTGGGTGTGACTGACTGGCTAAAGGGAGGTTGAAAGTCTGAGATACTGTTCATGAGTGTTAATGACAGTTCAGTGCTACTTCTCATGCAATTATCTGGCCAGGGCTATTACTTTTAGAATTAAAAGCCAATCAGCTAAAGTGCTTTTTTTTTAGTTTTGGGTTTTTTTTTTCTTTTTTTGCACCTGGCAGTAAAGCTTGATTTGGTCTGTACACAAATGCTGCTCACATTGTTAGTAATTTTGAAATGCAATCCCTGTTACATTTAACAGACTTATTATGGGAACCCTTGATAGTTTGACACTTAGCTCTATTAATGTTCGAGGAGGAGTGAAATACAAGCATTCTTTTCACATGTATGTGATCAACAATTACAAACAATGTAAATAAGGCAATTTTTAGAATATTCAGTTGTAACTGAATAATGTACATTTGGACCATACTACTGTGATGTAGCTTGGATGCAGGAAGGGAAGTCAGCAAACTACTTATCTTCTGTGCAGGTACCAGGTTTAGACATTGCTCAGGTGTTGCTTATAGTCCCCAATGGTCAAAATGATGACTACAGCACCTAGGCACATGAAACTGAATTAAGGATACTGTTGCATTGTTGGTTCAACATTTTTTATTGCCAGCAGAGAACCTCACTCATATGAGCTCTCATTCCTTCAACTGCTTAGTGAGAAAAACAGGAGGAAAAGGCAGCATGAAAGACTATTACAGATCACAGTATAAATATAATTTCATCTTTCTGGGGCTCAAAACTTATGTGAAATTATAAAGCGGTTTCCAGAGGATACAAAAATACCCACTGGAATTCTGGCAATATCTTAAAATCTGTCAGTTCATTGTGAGGATATTATGAACAACAGCATAGCCTCGGTGGATATTTCCAGTCAGTGTTTTGTCTTAAACTTTCTATTGTTGGCAACAACCTTTTATTAACTTTCAGACAAGAAATCACTTGAAAATAGCAGCATTAGCAACATCTCTTTGTAATAAAGAGATGACATACATACAATTTACAGTGTAATTTTCCATCATGACTACACACAAATTATGGTCAGAAACTGGTTGTCTTCAGAAGACAGATTTAATATAGCTCAGACATTAAAAACCTGCATGAAAAGAGAGTGACTGTATTCCACACAAGCTAGCCTCTGAGACTTTGCTGTGAGATGATGTCTACCTGTGACATAAAGAAAGAGCTTTACAGCAAATTTCAGCATGTTGAATTTGGTCATTCTTGAACCTTATATTGACATTGCTCTGGCTATTGTTCAGCCTCAGATCATTCTTATTGTATTCAGGAAGAGCTAAACTTGGTATAACTAGCAGTCAGTGTGCATGACTACCTCCGTATCTAATCTGACTAGATGATGTGAACAAGAGGCAAAGCACAAACTATGTCTGGGCATTCCCTTTTAGATAGTCATTCCTAAGGTGAATTCTTCATGTGGATAGTAGGGTTCACAATATTAGTGGTACGTAAGTCTGGCTTCACAGGCTAACTCTACTTTGCTTAATTGATAGTTTGGACATAGTGCTAACAGCCTTCAGAACAGCTCCACATCAGGAACATTACAATACAACTCAGGTGAATATAGACAAGGCTGTATTTCCAAGAAACACTTTCAGCTTCTGATCGGAGAATATGGCACTTTCATAGATTCACAGGATGGTGTGAAGGGTTGGAAGGGACCACCAGAGGCCATCTGGTCGATCCTCCTGTTTAATGCAGGTCCAGTTAGAGCAGGCTGTGCAGTGCCTTGTGTGAAGGATAGTGTTGTAGTTTAGCCCCAGTCAGGGACCAAGCACCACACAGCTGCTCACTTATCCTCCCCCCGCAGTGGGATGGGGGAGAGAATCAGAAGGGCAAAAGTAAGAAAACTCATGGGTTGAGATAAGAACAGTCTAATAATTGAAATAAAATAATAACAATAATAATAATAATAACAGTAATAAAAATTGTAATGAAAAGGAGAACAACAAGAGAGAGAAAGAAAACCCAGGGAAAAAAAAACCCAAGTGATGCAACTGCTCACCACCCACCAACCGATGCCGACCCAGTCCCTGAGCAGCGATCGCTGCCCCCCAGCCAGCTCCTCCTGGTTTATATACTGAGCATGACATCACATGATATGGAGTACCCCTTTGGTCAGTTTGGGTCAGCTGTCCTGGCTGTGCCCCCTCCCAGCTTCTTGTGCGCCTGGCAGAGCATGGGAAGCTGAAAAGTCCTTGACTAGCATCAGCAGTACTCAGCAACAACTAAAAACATCAGTGTGTTATCAACTTTCTTCTCATACTAAATCCAAAACACAGCACTATGCCTGCTACTAGGAAGAAAATTAACTCTATCCCAGCCGAAACCACGACAAGGTATTTGGTGAAAGGATTGCACTCTGCTATGCGAGTAGGATGAGCCAAGCATGTTGGGGTCCTCCTCACCGTGGCCTGCTGGATCCTAGTTTAGTATAAGACTGCAAGGGATTCACAAAGATACAGTGAAAAGCTCACTCCAATGAGGCATCAGATTGCTGCATGGAAGAAAGCACAGGAGTATTTTTAAATGCTGTGTCCCCATTCACATCAATTAAAATGACAGGCAAATATATTTTTTAAACTGAATACTTTTACACTAATTATGTGCATGTCAAAATCTAAACAACATGAAATAAATGACAGAAAAACCTGACAATTTCTTTTAAAAGTGGAACTATAATAATATAGACTAAAGCAGCACAAATGTTCTTCTGTAACATACATTTTGAGATAAAGAAGATGTTAGGGACAGGGTGTGACTTTTGCTCTTTGATATAGATGACAGATTTTTATCTTACATTTGCAAAGTTCTTATAAGAAGGGAGAACTGGGGAGGAGAATTGGAGATAGGAGGCGGGTAGGGAATAAGATGGGTCATTTTAGACTTTCCTTACAAAGAGAAAGAAGAACAAATAGTCAGGAAGAGTAATCTAACTGAAAAAAAAAGAGGAAATATGTATTAAAATGTTTTCTTAATCAAAAGGGTAAGTACCGAAATATTCAAGAACTTCCCTGCTAGCATAAATGAGAACTGCTTTATTCCTTTCTATGTATATTGCATTGGCAGCAAAGAATCACCACCTCTGCCTTTTTTTTTTTTTTTTTTCCCAGGTCCAGCAAGACTTCTGTAAGCCAGTGAAGCTTCTGCTTTGGATAAAATAAATCATGAGTGTAAATCTTTGCAGTACGACATGTCTTAAGTAAGCTGTAAGGTGGGAAAACTCTGCAAACAGCTGCAGGTAAGTCTTAACAGAAATAGCAGTGTAAGGGCATTGTCCAGAGAAGATTCAGTTTCAGGCTGTTGACCCTGAACCTTTTCCCATCCAGAATTCTGTATTAGCAATTGCTTATAAATAGTGTAAACTATGTATATTTGAACATAATATGATTATTTGTATAATACATCCATTCCCAATCCTCCCTCCTAGGGCAAACTCTCCCAGTCTGTGGTTGGTTGCTGCTTTGGGTATTCTTTGTGGTCTGAATAAGGTTTTGAAAGTAATTCTTGCTTGGTTTCTCTCTAGATACAATCCATATATGTCAGGGGCCTTTGGTGTAGTATTCTCTCCCTTCCCAGGAAGGAGGGGAGAAAGTAGCACTCAGTTATTTAGTACATTCAGAATGATTTCCACTCTCACATTCAAGGCTTATAAGCATCTTTCTTGAGTGCTTTATTTTGGCTACTTCAACCTACAATCTCTCCCATTAGTTCATTGTCTTTCTGCACAAAGCTGTGATTGAAAGACTGGTATCAACAGAGAGTGAATAGGAAGGTACAGGATTGGAAGCTCCAGGATGGATAGCAGAAGAAGAGGTGCATGAATGGGATGTGTTGTTGACTCCTAGATCAACAGGTCATCAATGTCACAACACATCTACATGCAACCTGTCATGACGCCCAGATCAGGAGGAAAGCAGACAGCCCAATACTCGCTTAAACCAAGAGACAGACTAAAGTCATTAAGAGCTGGTGATGTGAATATAAAGAAGAGGCTTGAAGTCTTAAGTGACACAGGCAGAGAGACAGGAAAGGTGGACAGATAGGAGACTCAGATAGGTAGACAGGTAAAAAAATCCTAATGATGGATAGGGGTGACACAAAAAAGGAACATCCAAAAAAGGGTCTATCTAAACACAGCATCTTGTCACCAACCTAAGAAGAACCTAAAGGACATAATGAGGACTTGACAGCTGGTGCTCCTTGTCCTCTGTGAAATCCTGACCAAACCACTTCGATGGTGTATGTATATTGGTGCTAGTGAGCATGTTGGTATGAGAGCATGAGTGAGTAAAATTGCCACTCCCATTTCCTAGTACTTATACTCCTTACAGTGGAGTCCTTCCATGATCTCATCACTTCCTTTCTTTCAGAGGATTCAAAAGCTCCTTCCAGATAAATGGAAGATTTTTTTTGTGCCCAAACGTAGTTTCTCCACTCATTTCATTAAAGGCATAGAAAAACAGAGTAAGGAAGGTCAGGAGGGGCCTCTGCAAGTCACCTCATGATCTACACAAGGCTCAGGTTAGAACACACTACTCAGGCCTTTCTCCCGTTGGCTTTTTGAAACCAGCAAGGAAGGAAATTCCACAGCCTCCATGGTGAGCCTCTTCCAGTGAATGATTACGTTTTTCGTATTACTCACCATCCCATTCCAAACTTAACTTTTTTGCTTTTTTAACCTTGCTGCAGGTTAAACACTACTCTATTAAATGGTCTTTTAGGAGATTATAGAAAAGAGAGGATATGTCAAAAGGCCAGCACCTTTTTTTCAAACCCTGCGCAGAAGTTTGCAGTACTTTCTGTACTTACTGACACAGCATCTATTTGGATAGATCACCTAAGTCTTTCCAATATTCTTTAGAGTCTTTTTAATTCTAACTTTTGGCTAAAGTAATTATCTTTGTGTCTTCTGCAGATTTTGCTACTTGACTACTCACAGTGAATGTAATTTTATTAGTATGGTATGAACTTCCAGATACTCCATTCTAGTCTTTTGTCAGGCGGAGATTTTCCTCCTACTTCATATCTGAATCCTCACCGGCTTTTAGCTGTCTTTGCATCACACCATGATTGCTTAGCATCTGTAGTAACTGCTTGTGCAGTATATAATAAAAAAACCCCTATTGAAATCTAAATTAAATTCGTCAGCTAGTTCTCTTTTCTCTGATAGTGAACACCAGAAAACTGTCTGAGAGTCACGAAAGAGGTCTCTGTGACACTGTTTTTTCAAGGACTCTTCAATCCAGAATCACCATTTTAAATTCATATATTTCTAAAAATACTTAACTTCTGTGACACCGAGCAACAGCAAAAAAAAGAAGGAAGGCTAGAGAAAAGGAGTTAAAATTGAGGAGAACAAAAAAGCTCATGAGATATTGATCCAGCAATTATAACAGACAGACCAGTGGTCTGATCTCCACTTGGGCACCCATGGATTAAATCACCAAAGTTTTTTCCCTGTTCTAAAGATGGCACCTGACTGAGCTGTCAGTGTGAGACATATAGAAAGTACAGCATACCCCACCTTTTCTTATATTAGGAGCTACCTCAGGGGAAGCTCAACTGCAGAAGTGTGGGTGCAGCCTGCCAGGGCAGATGTCCTTTCTAACTCCACAGCACTCAGAAGCAAAACAATATATTTGCAGCTCCACCTCCCCTCAGAGTCTTAACAGTCTTCCTTCTATGAAGTAGGGGAAAAACAGTTAAAAAAATAACAGCTGGCAAGAGGTTTAGAAAAGAAAAGTGGAAACAAAACAAGTAAGAGAAAGATGAACAGAAAAAGCAAGAGACGGTTAAACAGAAAATATATTGGGAAAGGAGAAGAGGGAGGACTCAAGACAAATGGGGAAGAAAACAGTAAATGTAATCACTGAATGATACATGAGGGAATACAGAAAGTAGAGGGCATTGAATCATCAATCCACCACAAGGGGCTCTGACACCCACCCCACTTACTAGACAAATTTGCATGAATTTTCCTGAGACAGTTAAAATGTTGCAATTTGAAGAAGAAAAAACTTATATAAATGTATTAATACTATTAACAAGTTTAGGTAATTGACTGATCATTGTGACTCTGATGAGGTCGGTGGAAATTTTGCCATTGTTTCTTTGTAGTCTGTTTTTCACCTTCAAAGTGTTAATATTAAAGTGAAAAATGAAAGACAAAAATTATCTGTAGTGCAAGCGATGACCTCAGATGGGTGGGGGACTGGAAGACTTAAGGCTGAGGATATATTTTTGAAAACCTTGATGTAAAAGCTATGTTTTGTACTGCTTCTGATAATAGTTAGTGATATTAAACTGAAATAACTGAGAAGATGGATTTTATTCAATATCTTTATCAATGATCTGGATGAGGGGATCGAGTGCACCCTCAGTAAGTTTGCAGACGACACCAAATTGGGTGGGAGTGTCGATCTGCTCGAGGGTAGGATGGCCCTGCAGAGGGACCTGGACAGACTGGATCGATGGGCCGTGGCCAACTGTATGAGGTTCAACAAGGCCAAGTGCCGGGTCCTGCACTTCGGTCACAACAACCCCATGCAACGCTACAGGCTTGGGGAGGAGTGGCTGGAAAGCTGCCTGGCCGAAAAGGACCTGGGGGTGTTAGTAGATAGCCGGCTGAACATGAGCCAGCAGTGTGCCCAGGTGGCCAAGAAGGCCAACAGCATCCTGGCTTGTATCAGGAATGCTGTGGCCAGCAGGAGCAGGGAGGTGATTGTCCCCCTGTACTCGGCGCTGGTGAGGCCGCACCTGGAATACTGTGTCCAGTTTTGGGCCCCTCACTACAAGAAAGACATTGAGGTGCTGGAGCGTGTTCAGAGGCGGGCAACGAAGCTGGTGAAGGGTCTGGAGCACAGGCCTTATGAGGAGCGGCTGAGGGAACTGGGGTTGTTTAGCCTGGAAAAGAGGAGGCTGAGGGGAGACCTTATCGCTCTCTACAACTACCTGAAAGGAGGTTGTAGTGAGGTGGGTGTTGGTCTCTTCTCCCAAGTAGCTAGCGATAGGACAAGAGGAAATGGGCTTAAGCTGCGCCAGGGGAGGTTTCGACTGGAAATTAGGAAAAATTTCTTTACGGAAAGGGTGGTCAGGCATTGGAACAGGCTGCCCAGAGAGGTGGTGGAGTCCCCATCCCTGGAGGCGTTTAAAAAACGGGTAGATGTGGCACTTCGGGATATGGTTTAGTCTGGTCTACCCTTGATTAGTCTAGAGTGGGCTTGGTAGTGTAGGTTAATGGTTGGACTGGATGATCTTAAAGGTCTTTTCCAACCTAGATGATTCTATGATTCTATGATTCTATGATTCCAGTGGAAATAAGTGTTGGGATAAAGCAAAATGAGAAAGCTAACAAAAGCAGAAGGGCAGTGAAAAACGCCTTAGGGATCAGCTCAGCAGTGCAGGTAATGCATAATCAGTGCTATGGTACACGTACTGTAAAAAAATATCATGTTGTTTTGTGTTACAGCTTCACATCTGAAACAGGACTCATACCCAGAAGGTTCCATGGGATGGGAGCTTCATGGCTAAGATGCCTTTTCTTGTGTGAAAAAAGTGGATCACCATCATGTGTTTCACAAGCATTATTATCCCACTGAATAAAGAGGATACTCTTCTATCTTAAGTTTTGTGTAGCTGATAAGCTAGCTGTTTGGAAAAATTCTGTGGATTTTTTTAAAAAGTAAAGAATACTAAGTATTGTTAAAAAAAATCTACTAAAAGTTATCAACAGTAAAACCATGCTGACTTACAAACTATACATAGTTATAATCTCATTTAAAAAAGCCCATATTCTTTCCTTCTAAGATTTTTTCACATTCATGGTCAGGACAGCTTCATTAATTCCTTTTATATTCATATCATCTCGGCTGTGTTATTTATTTGGTCGATTTCTATTCAGAACTAGTAGTATAATTCTACTGAGAAGAGTATATTTCTAAAACATGTTAAATTCTGTCAGTTTGTATGACAAACTTTACCCACTTGTGCTACAGTGTCATAAAGGCATTTTTCCTGTTTCTGAAAATTAGAATATATTCATGTTGTTTATAGGTTGGGCAGTGGCATAGTCACATGCATGAACATTATAGATTGAAATTGCTGGTGTGCACTCATATGTCTTGTATTAATCAAAAAAGGTAACTGATTTAGACTTTCAGAGGCACCACCAATTTAGCAAATACTAGAGCTGAGCTGTCTGGCTCTTGACTCCTGTTGAATGAATTATCTCTTGGTAGACTTCTGAAACCTTTCAACAAGCTTCAAGGGCTAGTGGTAGTTGCATATAAAAAAAAGCAACTGGAGATCCACTGAAATGGAATATTGTCAAAAACAAATTCTCAATAAATCAGTTTTATATATGAAGCTGTGAAATCTGTTTTTCTCCTTCTCTGGAACTGATGTATCTACCTTCCAGGCCGAGACTCAGCATGTGTAGCTTCTTTTGGTCCATAAATTACTGAAGTTACTTGAAGCATCTCAGCTCTGTTCATTTCCTGCTATTCTTTTTCTTCTCACACCTCTGTGAGAAATATAGACCCAAAGGATTTCTTCAGACACTGTTCATGTCTGAAAACCAGAGGTCAAATAATAAAGAAAAAGATATCGGACCTTGTGACTCAGGAGGTCAAACATGCTGAATGTAAAGGTAGACATGGAAAATTCAGAGAGGAATGCCCACTGTCAGCACATGGTCCTCAAAGCTTCCGTAGGACACACATGCGGTTGACTCACAGTCATAAAAACAGCCAAAATGAACTGCTGAATGAATAGTTTGGTTGGCTCCCTCCTCCCTGTTGCATACAAATGTACCTACCTACAGTGTGTTGTGAAAGACTTACACTATTCAGCTTGTGCAGTTCCAGTGACTTAAGAATGTTAGTTAAGTCATTTGCAAAATAGCAATCAATAAAACCTGTTTAAAAAAACCCCAACAACGTTCTAATTGGTTTTGAACATACTTTCAAAGAATATTATTTCTGAATATACAAGTTGGCATATCATATTAGAAATGGCTGGTTACAGCAATGAGAAATGTGATCTCTACTTTTGCAGAATTCTCCCTTTGTAAATGCATTTTAAAAGAAGGATAACAAAATTGAGAGGTTCTTGTTTTCTGAACTATGAAATGATACATTAAAAACATTTGGTAGGAGTAGTTAATTATTGAAAAGGCATGTAATTGTTTCTTAAAGAAAACATTCACTAAATTACTGTGGAATTAAATAAATAATACGAAGCACCTCGACATTGCTACTATAATTGCAAAGTAAGCAGACATTTGATTATATTGCTTTTGAAGTGAAGGGAAGTGAAATTGCTGATATTTCTCAATAATTACAGGTCCCGCAGGTATTTTCTTCTTTCTGAAAAAGAGGTGTAAACAAATACTGTGAGTCATTAGATTTCTGTAATGACTAGAATTAGAAGAGCTAGGAAACTTTCAGGAAAAATTGTTGGTTAAATGAGCGTGAGTAATCAAATACACCACGTTTAATGAAAATCCATTCTAGAATGTAATTAGGAAATGGAATGATTTATTGACATTACTTTTGTACCTTTTGGTTCTAAATCCAGAAAATCTTATTACTTGGATTTATGCTTGTTCAATCCCCATTGGTTTGAATGGAGATCTCTGACTCAATAGTGTTTTGGATGTACTCTACATAGTTGCAGGGCTACAATCAAGAATTTAGGACACTGAAATTTTGCAAACAAACAGCTACACTTGGTAGCAGTTTTGAAACAGAAAGTAATTTTCAATGAAGACATAACAAAATGCTATGGATGAAAATGAAATGGGTTTCCACCCTTAAGGTGTCATTATAAGGAATCCATTTATAAGGACTTAACTTCCAGACAAAATTAAAGTTAAGTAGTAACTTACATACAATATATTTTATACAAAAATGTAAGAAGAATAAGAATATGTAACATCCAAAGTTCTGGATTCAGTTTTCACCTGTTATTTGGATGACTATTTAACTACTATTTCTCTTAAGAATAATGAAAGCATCACGTTAAGCATCTATTAAGCAATAGTTTTTATGCAGTGCTGAAGGGCTGGGACAAAATATTTAAAGGCTTTGGGACAAAAAGTATGTATTATATACCTGAATGAACTTGAATTTCTGTAGGTAAAGGAAATATTACAGAAAAATTTTGTCACTATTTTCAGTCTGATAGATATTCTCTACTAGATATTTCTAACTTGTAGTCAAAGGTCACTTTCAAAGATGAAAGAAGCATACTATATAATCCAAAATGCAACATGGAGGCTGGAAAATTTCAAATACTGAATCCATCAGTAGTGGCACTGGAAGATTTAGCAAACACTTCAGGGATGTGTAAGCCAACATATATTAACCAAGCAAGAAAGATATAAATGACAAATCATATCACAGAATAAAGATTCCCTCTTATTTTACCCGAAGTAGAGCTTCCTAAGAGCTACCTGTGATAGGGACCAGACTGGCTCACTGCTCATTGCTAGTTTTTCCCTTTAGGATGAACTGACATAAAGAGTCAACAAATTTACAATAGAAACCTAAAAGGCAATCAACGGAGCCATCTCAAAGTCAAAGAATAAGCAAAGCTCATCCAGACATATTATTAGAGTTAGCTTCTTTTTCCTGCCACTAGAAATAAGCTTGTTCTCTAGAAAAATTTCCTAAAATAGCATCAATTTATATAGCATGTATCTCCTATATGTATGATGCATATATGCTGTGCATGTATCTATATCTTTGTATACACACACGCAAAAATATTTATATATATACACACACACAAATGTGTGTAATTTTTTATATAATACTTACACATATGTACACATATAAAGCAATACTTTATCTATTAGTAGTGTCCTGGATCATATGGGTATATATGCATATATATGCTTACATATATGCATGTACACACAGACACACACACATATATATGTATAAAATCTGTACATCCTGTATGTCATAGGATACTACTGATAGCCTACTAAACCTGCCTACTTCTAAGGTCTGAACTTAAATTAGTCTTGTTGTTAATTTACCCTAATATAGTTAGATACTGTACTCTATAAGAATGTTGGTTGATTATATATTTATGAGAAAGAATAACTGATCTTGCAGCTTAATTTGTAGCAGATGTCAGTGAGCATGGCAGTTTCAATTAAATTTTCTACATTTGGCAAGCTAACTAAATGCGCAAGCTTCTGATTTCCCAGATTTTCAGAGTCAGCTGCGAAAACTTTCCCCTGTGTGAATAGGAATCATCAACTTGTAACATCCAGACAGGCTCAGGGAACACACAGCAGGGAACGGTAAAAAAATCCAATAATTTCTGACAGCCTATTATGAAGTGCAACACAATCCCAATTCAACTCTGTTTTAAAGGCAAGAAAATCACATAGAGGTGTTGGAAATGTGAATGTGAGACAGTAAGCAGACAGCTGATTGCTTTACACAGGTCAGGCTCCAGCTGTCCATGTGGTGCTTTGGAGAAGCAACGTTACCCATTCGTGTCATGGATGTAGCCCAGGTGGGCTTGCCCATGCCCAGCCTGTCTAGCCCTCAGGAAGGTGCTGGGCATGTCTGTGCTCTCATGAGCAACCTGGGGGATTTCCAGGGGATTTCTTACATGTAAAGAAAGTGGGCTGGTTGTAGATGGTGACTTGCTGGCTAAACCAAAAGACCTAAGACTTAGAGCAAAAGTAGTTTGGTTTATACGTTGTTTTATTTTTCATAAGAAAAACTGGAGGCAAAAGGAGGGGTGCAACCCTGACGGAGACAGTAATGGGAGCAACTGTGTGGAAGAGGAAGGTCTGAAGCAACATTTCCCAGTAATTCTTAGTCTCAATATACCATAAACCCAGCACACTTATGTGAGGTTACCCCAGGAAAATATTTATACTTGCTTCAAGACTTTCCCTGAGAATGGTACACACAAATACCAGTTGGCTTCCATTTTTATTTTCCTTCCCTCAGGTTTTATTAACTATACTTGCTGGTTTAGCTGAACTGTTTAAAATCCCTCTTACCAAATAATGGAAAGTTTCTTATGTTAACTTAAAGGCAGTCACAAGGATTTTTTTTTTTTTTTGCCACTCAAATTGTACTTTCATTAGATTTCGCTTCATTACTTTGATATTTGGGGAAAATGCGCAGTGATTTCCTCACTGGGTCTAGTCACAGGAAGATTAAAAAGTTTCTCATGTCCCTCCTGTAGTTACACACAGATAACAAAGTATTCAGAGGTCACCAAGTTGAAAACTCTTAAAAAACCTCAAGAATATTTTTCATTTTTCTTAAAGGTGGTGATTACCTGGTATTATGACAATTTTAGAACAGCTAAACCTTTACTGGGGAGCACAAAGTGTAGATCCAGCCTAACCTAACCAGGAAAAGTTACACAGTAGGAGTAGTGGCAAAGTAAAGTACAAGTAGATTATATATCCTGGGGATTGCCCACTTGTGAAATGTGCAGCGTGACATAATCAAAAGACTTTTTTCCGGTATAAGTCACTAAATATTTTTTCTTTGTTTTACATCCTGTGGGTGTCAAAAGAAGAATGAAACCTGATGAAAGGTTGAAGCTTGAGAAAGTATCTTGGCAGACACCAAATCAGTCCCTTTTCCAGGACACATAATAATTATTACAATTTTTGAAGTGAAGACTGCAAAAGACAGAGGACTTCTATCTGTGCCCTTTCTTCCTCTTTTCAGATGGAAGAAAGGGCTCAGTATGCCTTCATCTATGTTTCAGAACCAGGCCCATTTCCGCTTTTTGCACAACACATAAATGATTTCTGGAATCCATTGCCAGCAGACATTCCTGAGGTCAGCTACTTAGTCTGAATAAAAATGAATATAACACTTCTATGTGCAATTAAATACCCAGCATTATGTAAAGAATGTGGAACTACGAAGTAATAATACACCTTTAGTTTGAGGCATAAGATTATGGCAGAAATTGTTGAGAAGGGAAAAGAAATTTTCCCTTTGGGCAGGCTATTCCATGATGAGGCTTCCTGTATCTTTCACTTAAACATCTGCTGTCCTAGATAATAATTCTTATGGCTCCCAGTGTGAAACTTTCATTGCACACCATAGCAGACAGACATAATTTATAAAACACAATCCGTAATCACATTTCACACATCATTCATTCAAGATCGTACATATTTACATGTCAGGCACAGTGCTAGTGAATGCACATGTCAAATGTCATTTCTCAGTTGCCACATCTAGCTCCCGATCCGTAGTCAGGCTGGTTAAGGCCACCTGTGGCAGATGTATTATGACGTATTTATGAGCGAGTATTTGGGCACACAGGGAACAACAGATCAGTATATCCAAGCAGTCAGTGTTTGGGTCCCTATACCAAGGCAGCAGATTTTTTTGGCAACTTTTGCTTCTGAGTAGATTTAGGGTGGTCCCCTGGATCAAACATTCCCATAAGGTGTGTGGTTTGAAGCCAGTCAGTCCAGCACCATCAGGAGCTGGAGGCAAAGCTTCTGGTATCTTAAAATGCATTTGAGCTATGTTCTAACACTGTTCTTAGTTTTGTGTTTGTTGGCTATTTTTCAATGCATGTTGCAGGACTGACTTTACTTCCAAATCATAGTTTTACTAAACAGGAAAAAAATTCTCTGCTAAGCCACAGGTAAATCACAAACAAGAACAGAAATAAGGTTGCCACCTGCTATTAAACTGAAGCTTAACTCTTGTGTTATTTGGCTCTGCCACAGAGAAGTAATTAATCTTCTGTGTACATGTGTGAGCACTGGATATAACTGTTTTCTCTGGAGTTACTTATAACTCCTGCAGCAGTGAGACATCAGGCTCTCTAACAGGAACGAAATCAGGATATATGAGCAATCCCAGATCTGTGACTTTCAGGAGACTACAAACATCATTCATCTGCCAATAAAATATTTCCCAAGCTAATGTACTCCAAACAGGGATTCTCTTTTAGACCATAAAGTGTCTAACAAAACTCTATTAACGCAAGTGCAGAGACCAGCTGGATGTTTTTATGCAGTTTATCATCCAGTATGCATAAAAGCGAAGGGACTGTTAAATCTAACAAGCTTTTCTTCTGGCACACTGCAGCTGGGCCTATTGGACATACCCAAATCTGGGGGTGATTTGGAAGAGATAAACTATTAAATTTGATAGCATCTGCATTGAGGAATCAACTGGTAAAATTCATAAAATGTTTAGTGTGAAAATCTTCTACTTTCCTGTAAAGTGATGGTGTGGCCCTGAGTTCTGACTGTTGAAGAGCATCCTTGGTGCAGGAAATGTGGAGGCAAGCACAGCTCTTTTCCAAAGGACCCTCGCAAGTCCAAACGTGGGCATGTTGAGGGCAGTATTAGGCAGTTTTGCCTTATCTCAGGCATTATCATGGAGAGGATTCAGTGCATCCAGATCTCTTGTTCTCTCATTACAGCCAACGTACCTGGATTTCCAAAAATAACCAAATCCTACTTTGATTTACGTCTGCTAGTGACATTGACTGACTTTGTCAGAAATACAGACAGTATTGCCTGTCAGCGTCATGAATTGCTGAACACACCTAGAATTACAGCCTGTAAGTCCCCAGAAATAAGACACATTATAACATAAGACCTTAAATACCAGAAATACAGTTAGACACAGATCAGCCCTGACTTGTTGTATGTATGGCATACTGGGCTGTATCAAGAGAGGATATTCACTATAATTTCTATCTATGTCAGAACTTTTTGGGCATAGTAGGTAATCCATATTTTGAAAATAAAGCAGCCCAGTGTCCTCGCATCTGCCCCATAATCTTTATTCCAGTCTGAGGGAGAAGGGAGGGCTCCAAGTCTCACTAGAAACAAGAATGGGAAGGAAAGGAGAGGTCTTCATACTAAATCTCCTACTGAATTGGAAGAGTATATAAGGAAGGGACTACAATCATCACTCTGCAAGGCATGATGAGGCTATGAAGATCTGACATTTTCTCCATCATCTCTGTGAGATGTTTTCAAATGAAAGAGAACATCTACTGAGTACCCAAATGTACCCGAAACTATATCTGTGAGAAATCTGACTGGCTCCACCCGTGGCAGTGTATTTCTGGTATCCTTTCAGTGCATCTGTAACAGGCCTCCTAGTACTGGCTCACTGCTGGCTCGTCAAACATATTTGATCCAGGGTCTTAATGCTTCCTCATGGGACTTCTGGACAGCAGTGGCAGATACTCTCATGCTGACATCTCAAAATGTGATTTTCAATAAGATATCTTGAATATCAGCCCAGCTCCACACTAGGTTTCCTGTCCTGAAAATGCAACAGTCAACTAAAACCCCAATTTTAATAACCTGTAGTCTACCTATTAGTCAAATTATTCCTTTTTTAGTAAAAAAAAAAAGTTTTTATGAATTAAAGAAATATTCTTGTAATTATTATAGATGAAAATATGTAAAATATTTATTAGGAGTTTACTTTCTCAAAATGTGTATGTGTACACACATATTTTTACACATATATGTTTTTACACATATAGGCATAAGAAAAAGGTTTTTTGTTATGTTTTATTTCTGTATTTCTGAAAAGCATCTGTAGTTGTCAGCTTACTAAGTGCATTTGATATCTTTTGTGGTACGGGGTGACTCTCACCCTCACAAAATTTGTCTTATTATCATCCATCACTACTCCAGTCAAATCATTCTGGAGGCAAGAAAACATACGACACACCTTAAATATGATTACACTGAAAAAAAATGAGGCTGTGGATTTCTATGCAGTCTTTGTCAACAATCTGTAGGAAATAGTAATTTTCCAGGCAAAAAAAAAATATTCTTTTTCTGATGTCATCTTTCTCTTTACTATTAATGAAATGGAATGTTGAGCTAAGTTGAAAATGAATCACTGTAAAAATTATTTGAGAGTAAAACTGAAGCACAAGCAAATATTGGTTATGATTTTGTATGCAAATAATCCTCTATGCAGCTGTTACAATAATGCATTTTTTTATCAGTTCAAACTCTCTCATATGGTAATAGTACGTACATCATATCACTTAATGAGTAATAAATACCTTGTCTCAAATACTTTTTACCAAAATAAAAACCAATAATCAAGCATATAATTTACTATCCCTACTTGCACATATTTTTTATAAAAAATTTCAAATCTAAATTCTACTCTGGATTCGTTCACAAATGCAATAAGTTTGTCTACAGGATTTATTGTATGTCATTGTTAAAACCAATTAAAACTTACATAAAGATCTTTCTTTGTAAATTTTGTTATTCATCTCTCATAGATGAAACACTTTTATTCTCTTTTTCTTTGTGAGTTAAGGTTTTGATATAGGGTATTATGAGAAGGCTTTTGCTAGCAAAGTGGGCTGGAATTGCACACTTTTGCATGTGGGATCTCTTTAGCTTTAGAACTTTAGCTCAATCGCAGTTTAGGTGGCAGGACATTCAACAGAGGATGATCTTTCAATCAGTGTCATGCTGTCGCAGACATTTGTGAGGTTTTGGCTGGAGGTTTGACAACTAGACAGAACTTAAGGGGAGTGGAAAGTTGAAGGGAAAAATGATCTCAATCCTCATGCTGGAAACTGGTCACAGTCAATTGCTATCTTAAGGAAAACCAAAGATGGCATGCAGTTGGCATTGCAGATGAACAACAGTTGACAGGTCTGAGACATAGCCATAACTTCAAGCTGTATGAACATCTCTGGACAGTCTCTGAAGTTCAGGGTGACCTGAGGCATGACATCTTGATTTCACTTTGTCTTTGATCGTGTAAGAAGGACCCTAGACGTCTTGTCTAACTGATACTCATCGTGTGATGTTACTGCAATAACAAATGAAATAGATGAAGACTATGGCCCAGCAACTTTTGAGGCCTGCCTACACAGTAGGTAAATAATTTTAAAACTCGTAAGATATGTAAGGTTCCCTCATTTCAATAGGATTAAGATAGCACCATCACAAGTGTCCATAAGTGTCCATAAATATCCAGTTCAATCATTAATTACGTTGGCATCAGCAGTACCTCCTACCCCACTGTCACAAAGTTTGCCAATCTGGATCTCCCTGTCTTGGGGCAAATGTCATTCTGTTGCTACTCCTATTTGCAGCAGTATTGCTAAAATCACTGGACCAAAACCAGCCACTAGTTATGCTAGGTGTTGTAAGTGAATGATAATAGAAGATAACTCTTGCTCTAAAGAGCATATGATCTGAATAGAAAAAATGGATAGAAAACAGAGAGAAAAGACAGGGTCCAAGTGTCATCATTCCCATTTTACAGAAGGGAAACCATGGTATAAAAGAGTTAGGGTAAACAAAAAGCTGTGGTAGATCTGCGGTTGGGTGATGGATCTCCTGGATTAATCTTCTATTAAATAGACATTTAATATCTATCTCTGCATCCCACAAACATCATTTTAAGTTACCCATCTGTAGAACTCTGGAGGAAGTGAACTGCAAAACAAAGAGAAACTTAGGGTTTTATGACTGCGTATTCACATGCCTGTTTTCCAGGGATCCTATTGCCTACTTTCTGTGTATTTGAAATCTTAGTTATTATTAGCCCTTGCCCTGTAGTTAGATTTTCCTAAAGTCAACAAATACCTTGGTTGCTGTAAAGAAACAACATACATATAATAAAATAGTATAAAATATACTAAACAAATTCTAACATGAGATGGTACAGGAGAACAAGAGAGAAAACCTTCACAGTCAAAAGAAGTACTACTTTGGAGAGATTATAGACATCTATGAAATATCTTTCTTACATTTGTTTTTTCCTCCAAATGGATCTTTTTTTTCATGTTTTGGATTCTCCTGGCATTGACAATTTTGCCTTTTCTTTCTTAGAGCAATTTGTTTTGCTCCTTCATAGGGCGTATAAAAAAGGTTTCTGTGAATTCAGATGAAGTCCAAGTATGTGTCTCTAGATAAAGGCTTCATACAGAGGACAATGCTGGATCCTCACAACAAAAATCCTTTGCCTAAACTTTGCTGTGGTCCCACATGCCTGATGTTTTTTGCACACCTGCAGGATACTCCACGTTTCTTACTGTTCTCCCTCCCTTTGGTGATGATGCGGAAAGCTGGATGGCACATGTGCCTGGCCTGTTTGTACAGTGTGTCCACCTGAGAAGATCTCAGTAAAAGCGGAGACAGTTGATGTTACTCAGCACAGCTTGGTAAAAGAATACTGGAAAAGCTTTATTCTAGATCTGTGTTTTGGACCTCTGTATCTTGTACCTGCCTGCTCAAACCTGTTTGCTTTTCTTGGCTGGCTGTGACTCTTGTGCAGAACTGGCAGATACCTATGTAAGGATGCCTCTCTGGAGCCACTGATGTGGTTGAAATTATGTCCCCATGGGAAGCATTTTGCTGGCATATAGTAGACTTGGCTTTCTCTACCTCCTGGTGATGATATGACCTTAAAGAAAACACACCTTTTAGCACCTGAGTAAGTGACCTGCCAGTGGTCTGGGGTTTTTTTTCATCAGGTACAAAAAGTTTTGCTTTCTTTTTAGCAGTTTCCAATGAGATTACAGAAACAAATCCACTATTCATGGGTGTGAGCAGGACAGCACTGGCAATATACAGCTTCATCCCAAATACTAACTGTATTGCCTGGGAGACCGAGCTGGGATCCACTGATAGTAGTAATTTCTCTGGTTAGCTGCACCCAGCTTAGCAAGGTAGGACAGCTTGGATATCTGTAAAAATCAAGTGTAAACAAAACCAAAGTGGACAATTCTTTTCCACTTTCTTAAAAGGAGCAATAATAATTTTTTTTTTTCCTAGAGTTAGTTTGAGTTGCAAAAGCTTTTCCTAGAGAAAATCAACTAGGGCTCTCTATAACCTTTGCAATAATTGGAAATAAATCACCCCTTTGAGAAAAGGACAATAGACACCTACATACATTTAACCAAACTGATTTTATTTTAGCCATTCCTTGAGACAGACATGTGAAATAGCATAGAATGGCTTTGAAATTCAGAAAATATCCATTCTATACAAGTTGTCTTAAGAGCTTCACTGAGTTTTGGCTACAAAAGGATGCACTGAAGAAATAACAATACCATGTCAAATTCAGTCCTCTGGTTTTTACCTGGCTATTTTCAACTTTTAGCTCTGTTTCTTTTCCGTACTCTATCCTTTCCTTTTTGGGTGCTGTTTTCCTTTGATGTTTGCACTTCCAAATATCAGGAAAGTGAAGAGACTATGTTCTTTTCTCTTCCTTGCACCTCAGAGATCCCACTAACCCCAGGGATCTTCTGATAATAAAGCAACCTGCAGTTCTTTTTCATGCAGAGGGTGCCTCTTGGAGATTCTGCTGTGGATGAATCTCTGTGTTATTACAGTTTCTTTAGTGGTTCCTTACATACCTTCATAGTTTTCTTCTGTTTTGGGGAGTACGTTCAAACCACTCCTGTTCATTGCTGCTCAGACTAGTAACGGTACATGAATACTGACAGTATTGTGACCCCTGGCTGTTAGTTTGTCCTTCTTAAACTGCAACAGAGATCTGCTTACCTCTCTGCTCCTCACCTTCCTCTGCATTTTGGAGAATATTTGTTGTCAAGTACACAGAAACTGAGTCTTAATTCCTGTTTGGGATTCTTAAGAAATATATTGTACTATGCAATACTATGGATCCAGTAATAACTCCATGTACGGAGAGTCCTAATTCAACAGTTCTCTTAATACAACATTGCTTTCTTACATGTTCTTTTAAGTGTGTAACAAAGCTATTTTCAGGATTCCTGCAGTATTAGTCTCAGTTTATTTACCTCTAGTTATCACAAAATCCATTTGTATCACCACCTTTAGCATTTTATTGCCACAAAGCTGAAGTGCATTAGAAAAGGTCTATTACTCCTTTGTACAATAGGGGCCAAGTTCACAGGTTCAATCCCTGCTTACTGCAGGGGGGTTGGACTTGATGATCTCTCAAGGTCCCTTCCAACCCAAAGCATTCTATGATCCTATGATTCTATGTTCAAGGCAATGTCCAAGTCCTTTCTAACTCTGATAGTAGATACTGAATTCCAAAATGATGATCTCCAAATCCTTACTTAAGCCACCACAACATTTCAGGGAACCCCAAAATACTTATGCCTCCTAGTTTTCAACATTAAAATACACCACATCCTTGAGGGTTTTCTCTTTGATATGCCTAAAGGCCCCTCCTCGTTGACAGCACTGAGTAACTGATCACTATTTCATTCTCATCTCCACTAGCATCTGAACAGGTTGGCTCTCTCCAGATGTTAGTTAGTTGAATCAACCTCCTATATATAGTAGAAATACGCTGGTACGATTACTAGGGTGCTTGACGCTGAAATGGGATATATGGACCACTAGCCTCAGTGTAAGTGCCTGCCTGTGGGAGACTATTTTAGGCTGGGGAAAAGGTGTAGAGACCTTGCAAAGTCATTTTGTTGATGTGTGACCACCTATCTTGGATATCCATTGGTGTCTTCATCTGGGAAAAGGCACTGGGATGGAAATTCTGAGTGATGCAGGAAACCCTAGCATGAGGCAGTCTGGTCTGAACTGGCTGTTCTGGTATGAAGCTGATGTTGCTTATGTATATCTGTACATACATGTATGCATGTACAGATATACATACACATGTATGCATGTATATATGTAAAAGGAGGGAGAAACAGAGAGAGAAAACAGACTGTGAATGAAACAGACCTTTGTCAGTCTTTCTGTCTCCAGACAATTACTAAATAACTAATTGAAATATGCCAAATATCAGATATGGCTTCATCTTCCCCTATTTGGGGAGAGAGGAGACCAACAATTTTACCACAAAGATCCTTACTTGATCAGAACTTTTGTTTAGAAAAAGCTGTCTAATGACAACTGTGCCAGAAAGTTTGAAAATTTCTTATTTTAAAATTTCAAAAGTGAACTTGCTCTTACCTGCTTTAAATACTTATGTCATTCAAGGTAGTTGAAATATTAATTCTTGTGACTTCTTGGCTGTGTGTGCCAGCCCACATCACCTGCTATTCTGCTGCTTCTAATTTCCATACTGGCCTTTCACAGAAAAGGCAGGGATTTGTCTCTTTTGATTTCCCTTGGATGTGTTCCATTGCCAAGGAAGAGAAACACAACACAATATCCATATTCACATCTGTATAAGTCTAGAATGCTAAAATTGATTTTACTTCTAGCTCAGATTTCGTTACAAAGAAATTGTCTACTGCCAACTTGGGTCCATTTTCAACCTTGCAGAATGTTTTCCCTAAGTATACACCTTTTTCATAAACATTATCCTCTGAATCATGATGTAGGTAGCATTATCAGCACAATGCTTTCTTTTTTTCATATGTAATTGCTCCATTACTCGCTATTTTTTTTGAAAAATCATTCTGTTTTAGCCAGCTTTGGCAGAGGAACCTTACCTTCAACTGGTTGCTGCACATAGTTAAGAGCGGGTTCGCTTCCAAAGGCAATTTAATCTGATTACTGAACAGAGGCTGAATTTCTGATAAATTCCTCCAAGCCCTAATTTCTCCTTTTGCAATTACTAGGTAGGGGTCCTTCCACATGACTTTTCGGGTTTTTCTCTTGTGCTTCCTTGACATAGAACATTGTCCTTGTATATCTGTACCCTGAGAATGATTTTGATAGGTATCTGTGCCGAGTCAGTCTGACAGATTTGATGGGTAGTGATTTGACTCATTCTATCAGATCTTGAGAGAAAAAGCAGATGCCTATTTGATGCATGCAAGCACAGAAGCCTGTTTTAGGCAACTGCTAACTTAGGCTAGCCCTGACACCAGTGTAAAGTATTTTTATGTTCACATCCTCCAGATGTCCCATTGTTTAATATGCTTACATAGTCTAATGGTTGCTTTAGTGATGTTAAGTAGCATGGGACCCAATTACTAAATTCTTAGCAAGTTTTTTATTACTTGATGCTCATTTTCCAGGTAAAGCGATTTTTCAGCCTCCAATATTTTAAATCACTTTATGATTAAAATTCAACATTTGGAAAAAATAATTCTTTTAAGATGTAGATTTGAGAAAACATATGCCATGTATATTTTCTCTCTCTCTTTCATACACATACATACCATCTGTCCTGCTTTTTCCTCCCAGCTCTCCAACACAAAAACACCAGTTATACCTAGAGAATAATATCTCTGTTTCAGCCACGAATAGTTTGAGGTTTCCTTTGCTCTGCTCTCACCTCTCCTTCTTTGGGATGGCAGAAGGTAAGCCCAGAAAAGCCATCAGATCCAGGCTGCAAACCAGAGCTCCCTTCTGCTCCAGCAAAGGGCTTGTCCCCAGCCCACACAGAAGAGCCAGGAAATTATAAAGATTCATACTCTTCTGCTTTGGTGTCTGTGTCTCTGAACAGGGAAAAACAGACCAAACCAAAGCAGCAATTGAATAGGGCAGCTGGTTATTTCCAACAATTCTGTATCCTGTGAACTGATGTTAATTAACGCCTTGTGAGCTAGTCCTCTTTCTGGTCAGTTCTTCCAAAGTGCCAGTTGATATTATGCCTATTGACATTATATAGAGGTGAAACATTTCCATAGGAGGATTATGCTGATAAAAGGAAATTAGAACACTTCTTGTAGGAAGATACAAAAGAAAAAGAAAGGTCAATAAACAGTTCAGTACAAATTAGCAGTGGGGGTAGGACCAGTTTTGTCCCTCTGCAATTTTGGCAAAGACATACTAATTGATTCTTCAGATGAGTGAGCAGTGATGCTTGCTAATTCGAAGAGATGTTTGTTTTCTTAGCTGTTCTTGCTAAGTAACAAGCCTTTAAAAATTCCCTTGGGGATGGGTGAAAAGTGGAAAAATTAGAAATAAACATATGTTAATTAGTCTCATTAGAAATTCTTTGTACATGCTGCAGTTAAATTACTTGTAGTTGCCTTGAAGAAAGTTTAAAAGACTGTCCTTATTACAATGGTTTTTAAATTGCTCTTTACTTTTGAAATGACACACGGGTTCTTTTTTTTAAATTTCCTTTTGTTAAAAATGCAATTGGGTACTTGGAATAAGATCAGGCATACTAGGAAGAGAAGGAAGACTGGACATAACAAAAAATCACATTTTTTGACATTTAAAAGATTTACCCTTAGAAAAGGTATAGACTGAAGAAAGAATAAATTTGTCTAACCTCTGTAATGCAGATCTGAGATTAAACCATGGAGCAAGATACATTTCCCTGGTTGTGGGCAATTATGGCAATTTTGGCAGATGTTCTGCAGACTGTGAATTCAATTTAATGATTCTTGACATTTACAAGATTTCATAAAAGCAATAATTAAATACACAGAAACAGTCTTACTAGTTTGCTTGAACATCAGATAAACTGTTTTGCTCAGTTTCCTTTTTGCAGAAACGGTGTTATATTATGACATTATAAGATGGTCCACTTTTCCATGTGTTTTATTTTGCAGTGCATACATAGTTGCTTAAAAAGTTGCAAGAGATCTACTTCAGTAGTAATCTTTTAATGATGCAAACATACAAGCTGCTTTTAATGACCATGTTATTTCTGGGGTTTATGCCAATTATTCAGCAGTCTTAGAAGGACCAGAACTTGCAGTACTTCAAGCAAATTATGTAATGATGGCATCATGTCATTACAACATAGCAAAGCATGTCACTAATCCATCCAGGAAACCCACATTTTAAGATGATCAGAGGGGACTAAATTCCTGTTGCTTCATTTTGCCATTAGTGGCTCAAACCACCTATGAATTGGTGAAGTACAGAACCTTTTAAAATTTGTATCTCTGAAGAGCATTTGGATCACAAAATTGAAGGGTGTGTTTCTGGCAGAGAGTGGGTGGTGAGACACAGGCCTGACCTGCACACAGATATTGTCCTGGGCTTCTTTGAACAGTTGTATTAAGTCAACACATTTGGTGTGAAAGATAATTTGGGCCCTGAGAGTGCAATTTTTGCATACAGAATGGGAAATCTGGCTGTAATGGCAGTTATAGGAGACAAATTCTGTGTTCAAACTCAAATAAAAGCTCTGAATCCTGAATTGTACAAACATATTTAAGAACATAAAGGAAGGTGATATTTGGAAGATTGTAAGCCTTTAGACTAGTCCAGAAAAGTGAATTGAATTATTAGATGAGGTTGTTTCAGAGACATGTCTTTGTAGGTGGACACTGACTTTTACCATACATATGTATGTATGATAACACAAATGTTATCATTTTGTCAGAAGAGCCAGAGGAGCAACAGGCTGTGCCAAAGGACTGGGCTTTCACATAACTTACAGATGCAAAGTAATTATGTACACATGTTGGTTTGTATGTGTGGGTGGGGAAACATTTTTGAACACTAAGAGGAAAAAAAGCAAAATTAATTTACAGCCTTGCCAAGGCAATATCAGCAGCCATGGATAGTTAAACATTTCACATGAATGTCATCTGATAAAAAAAATCCCTTTGCAGAGGGACTGAAAGCCAGGTTTCTTCGTTTGCAATTAAGTGTCATAAATAAATATCAAGCTCCTTTTTTCTGGCCTCCAGAAACACAAGCTCTTTTCTGCAAAGTGGAGAAAAGTCTAAAGGAGGGATATGGAAAATCTGCACTTCCCCAGAGAGAGAAGAGAATGAATCCAGTTGTCCTGCATGTTAGCAAATCTTCCTACCACAAAGGTAATTTTGAGGGTTCCTTCTTCTTCTTCTTCCTCCGTTTGAAAAAAATCACTTCAAAGCCTTCACTTTGTGTAGTCTTATACTACACTTTGGTTTATTATATGAAGGCTTCCTAGGCTAATCATATGAGAAAGTGAGAAACTCAAGGATCAGAGATATAAAACTGGTGAGCTGAAGGCAAGGTGAGGGTTGGTCCACAAATTAAACCTCCTTGAGGTAGCAATGTGTGGCACATCTTTCTGAACCAGTGGAAAGGATCAGCTTCCCTTGGTGGGCTCATTTATTCTCAAGTAGGTATGCATAGTCTGGCAGGGTTTTCATCACCATGTCTATTTACATGGAATGTATGATAGGAAGGTGAATGAGGGAAACATGCCTGTTCCTTTGGGAACTACTCTCCTTTATGCAATATATTTTTTTTCTTGTCTCACTATATGATTTTAAGTAGGTTAAAACACATTTTATTAGACTGTAAAGATAATGCTGCAGGGCAGTTTTTAGGTTTCTAAAGTGATAATAATTAAGAATCACTGAAAGAGATATTCTGGATTTCTCCAAGTACAACTTGATTTGATATAAGGTATGTCTTAGGGAGGGCAGTTGTAATGACCTTGCAAGCAATAAAGCATTCACATAGGACAGAAATTTTTTCAAATATCCCCAAATCCAGCCTTTTACATTTCCAGAGCCCTTCTTTATGTGGATAGCCATTGGCAGTTTTTTCGTATAACTTCTTTGAGTAAATGAAGCATCACTTCAGTAATGATATTAGAGCTCTAAGATGATAACTTAAACCAGTAAGGAATCACCTCCCTTGAAAAGATGAGCAAAGCACCTGTACAGTATCTGTGGGCAAATCCATTATCCTTCCTTTCCCCCCTCCTCATAGACACATGCATGAAAGATTTAGGAGAAAACTGTAGTTGAATGCTTATAGAGATTTTTGTCTTTCCTGGCAATTTTCATCAGTGAATCTGAGAGCTGAAATCTTAGTTCAGAGTTATAAAGTTTCACTTGGATCTCTTAAAAAAAAGTGATTCAACTCCATGACTCTAAGCATGATGAAAATGAGAAATACTGCCCCTTATAAGTTCTAACTTTGCAACCCAGTATGGCTACATACAGTGAAATTGCCAGGTGTGAGTTGTGAAGAGAATTCTCATTCAGTCTTCAGTCAGAGTGACTCTTGTTTTAAGACTTTAAAAGTAGGAGTCTTTGATGTTTCTCCTTTGTTTTCACTGGTTTAAGGTTCTTGGACTCCAGAGCTACTTCAGTGTAGAAAAGGAGAGTCCTGCACTGTGGCAACAAATAAAATTTTGATGTTTTGTTTCTACGGAGAGAAAGAAAACACTTTCCTTGCTTTCAGTTTTCTTCTGCATTAGGGCAAATCCACAGGCCAACTTTATTCTTGACAAGAGATGTTGTTAATTCATCTTTATGCATTGAGCTGTTGAGAAACTGCTGCTAAGCACAGTATTTGTCCACAAATCCATGTCTGCTTTATTGCAGTTTAACATTAACTTTCTGAAATGATAAGCCCAAGAGGTGAAAAGGTAATTCCAGACCTATTCAGATAAAAATCAAATTAAAGCAAAAGTAGAATTTTTTACAGATCAGCAGCTTTGCATTTTGACAACTTCCTGCAATGTTTGGAGCTTCACTGAAGAAGTCAAAGGAAAGATCATGCTAAAGGGTAGACAGACTTTAAGGGTGGGTAGGATAGGGAGAGTAGGCGATGCATGCCTGGTTTAACAAGGGCTTACACATACCATCAAAATTTCTAGCTAGCACAGCACAGCTTGGTATCAGTCAATGAAATTAGAGACATCTACTTAAGTTCAATCTCTTTACATTTAGAAACCTGACTTAAAGGAGAGGAGACATAAAGGATAAGAAAGGCAGTGTTTGCTTTGAAGGAAAAGAAAAACAAATCTAACCAGTGTAGTATGGTCTAAATTAAACAAAGTATTTTTATTATGCATTGTAACTTTACAGTAACAATATTTGATAGTTTCTTCCTGCCCACAAAGGCGAAAACCTGTTTTACTCATGTTAGGCATTTCAATTTTATCTGAACTAATACGTGATTAATTGTGTTTAAGTACTGTGTGTAGTCTGACCATTTTTTATTTGAAGTACAAGGTGAAATTACAATGAGTTTTCTTACATAATGGATGATCTTTTTTCTCTTGTTAGCTTTGCAATGGAACATCTCTGTAAGGCAGTACAATCTATTACCCTTTTCTCAGATAAATTATTTATGATAACTGTAAAAGCATGCTTCATTTTTCTTACAGTGAATTTATAGAAGGTTCCTGAAGATGAATATCTATTATTGCCATTTCTAACTTATACCAGTTCTTAAGTTGTAGATGAACCTTCAGATGCTCTTTTTTTTCTGGAAGCACTGCCTGGAAGGCCTGGTTTGAACCTTAGCTGGTTTTGTGTGACCTACCTACTAAAAAAACACAAGTGGGAAAGATTCATGCACAAACCAAAAGTGGACTGATGGAGTGATGATCAGTAACAGATCTGGAAGGAGATATGCAAGACTAATCCCTTTGGTTTACTAATACTGATAAAAGAGAGACTGGTTTGCTGTGCAAAATTCAGACCAAAGTTCTTTTGAAGTTTTGTAATTATATACAGTCTACCTATCACATGACTCATCACTTCATGACTGGTATTGAATATCTTAAGAATCATTGGAAAAGCCTTTTTATTTCATTACTGGCTTGTCTACTATACAAAGCTAAACCTTGTCAATGAATTTTTAATTTGCTCCCTTTATTTTCTACCTTCTGAGACCTCAGTTATGCCATCTCACAGTAAAGCGTGGGACGTGATCACTGCTCTGTCCCTGGACAAGAGCTAGCATGGAAACATAATGTTCTCCAGCAGTTAGCCTGATACATAACTCAGATCTGCATGGACTCAAACACCTGCAGACCTGGCCAATCTTATAAACTTCAGACACCCTTGGGTATGTCTCCTTTCTTGTGCTTTCTCTCATGCCCTTCCTTTCCAGCTGCTTCCCTGGAAGTAGCTGGCCAGGGAACCAGGGATCTATTCCCCAACTTGTCCCCTTTATCAGGTCACAGCATGGCAGGTGCTCTCAGGATGGCACCAAAACCAAAGGTTTCCATGCCCAAAGGAGCACCATAAGCTTATGCATTCCTAAACAAAACCTGGAATTGAACCTAGCTCCTGGAGCAGAACCAATGTATCAAGCACATCCCTTCACTGATATGAAGTATTTCTTAACCTTGGAGACTAGGATTCTTACAAATTATCTTTCACTGCTGAATGGGTCCAAACTTTTATCATTTCATGCATGAGACAATAGAACTTCACTGGAGCATAGATAACTTTCGCCACGTTCTGAAACTTACGAAAAGGTGATGTTTCTAACATTGAATTCTTCCAGACAGTGCTGACACCCAGGAAGGAACTGCATGATGGGAATAAGATCAACTAAACACACAAGTAAGTAGTTAAAATAAATACTTAATACAGTACTTTTCAACTTCCATGAAGAACTGGGAAAATAATGTTACATCAAACACATCTCTGCACTATGCATTGAAGACATATTATCTAGAAAGAACTTAAAACCAGATGAGCATGATGAAATAATTCCTGTGACCTCAGGGGAAAAAAAAAAACCCAAAACAACAAAAGCCCAAACCCACAAAACAACACTCAACAAATCAGTGCCAGCTCTTTTATAAGAAAAAGTCTGACTAAGAACCTTTTGGACTATATCATGTTCAAACTAATTTGTGGTTACAAATAGTCCAAAGGGTTTGTTTTCTCACTGCTTTGGTGATTTTTTTTAGGATTGTATTCCTGCCTATTTGAATACTGCCAAGGGAAAATTTTTGAGAGATCTGGTGGAAATAACTTTTTCAAACACAGAAATGATCAGGTGTCTGAACAATGTTGGACCTACTGGGCTTAATGCCTTTACAAAACTTGGACGTCTAGCGTCCTTTCAGGCTGCCTCCAAACATGGGATGGTATTCTCTGAAGACAAAAACCCTTTAGAAACTATAGATGGGTGGAGTGAAGGTCACGGGAACTGTATGCTAGGAATATTAATACATATGTCAGTGTAAACCACTTTGATCCAGTGGTAATATCTGGAGACATGTTGAACAATTTTGACTGAAATAGCTTAGTCGTACTAGTGAGAGTATCAAATAGCCTCAAAATACAGAGAAAGAATATTGAACTTTAAAAAGGGTACAGCAAATTGCAAAATTATCAATGGATTAATTGTATAGACTTATACATATGTAAATATACTCACTTTAACAGATATTTCATATGATCTAATTATGTTGGAACATGCTTTGACAGAATCTTTTAAGATTTTTTTTTTCTTTTTGAAAACCAAAGTGCTTATGAAGTTTTAAGACTGTACATACTATATATATAACAGCTAGTCCTACATTTTGAAATTGTTATTGATTGAGGGGGTCTGAGACCCAAGAAGCACAGATTACTTTCATTTAAAGGTAAAATTTTAATGCTCCAGCTACAGGTCTACTGGCATCATTGTTTGTGAAGGAAACTTGGGTTTTTTGGTATTATTTCTTTCACAGGCCTGTTACACTCAGTACTACTTTGATTTGTAACTGTGCTAAAGTTGTGGTGAAAGAAATTATGGGAGACTAATTTATACCTGTTAGTATTTAAGACATTATTAGAGTAGTTATTAAGAGTAATAGTAAAACGTTGTACCTTTATGAACAACTACTATCAATTTCAGGAGGGTCTTAATAATACATTACCATTCAGCCCACCTACATAAACTGAAATAAGCTTAGAGAGGATGAATCAAGAAGTATTTAATATTTACAACAAAACTTTAAGTGGACTCTTACATCGTAAGCATATTGAGATTGATAGCCTCAGTAGAATACTGCAAAGGAAACCATATCTCACGCACAATTTGTGTGATGACAAGAGTATCATCTGACAGTATCTTGGTTGTGTTGAAGTACTCAGCAATTAAAGCACTCATATCTTAGTAAGACAACATTCCATTCCAACCAGATTATATTTACTTACATGTGCAGGAACATACATTCTAATTTGTGAACATATTTATTACTGGAGATGGAAAAAGAAAAATCAAATCTTGATTATGGGCCGTATCACCCTGAAAAGAGTTTTCTTTCAGATTGTAAAAGAATTCTGAATCAAAACAGTAATTGATGTGTCTTCCTCTAGGCTTGATCTCACTCATCTGATCAGAGGGAACAGATTTCTGCAGTTTTTCTTTAATAGCTTCCTTTTTTTTTTTTTCTCCCCTATATATAAATTTCCTCCTTTTTGCCTCCTCTTTTGTCTCTTTAATGTGTTCCTCAGAGATCTGTGCTCTCTCATCAGTCATGAAATATCGTTTCCTTTGGACCATGTATTGCTATTTGTTTTTCTTGTGTCATGGTACAGAAAACCAATGTGGTAACAAAATATCACAAACAGCATTCATCTTCAAACCCTAGCTACTGTCTATTTAAAGTAGGGGTCATTAGTATGCAAACAAGCCTTACTTTAAATATACAATGTGAGTTTTCTGACTTATAGTGCAGCTTCCTAAGATAGTGCAACTCGGCTGCTCTCTTCTCTTTCCTCTGCGGCTTCCTATTAGGGTACCAATTAGCAACAAAATAAAATAAGTAAATAATAAAAAGCTGAAATAGATGAATAAATAAATCACTGTATCTAAACAGCATAGTCCAATACTTTTCCTTACACAAAAAAGTACTTTATAAATTCCTTTTGATTTCACATATTTTACAATGATTTGCATCTGTTACTAAAAGAAAATGTTTGCTTTCAAATTCAAATAATAATAAAAAAATTAACCAAAGTTTGAAGATTTTTAAAACACGAAAATTGTGAGCAGAAGTTAAGCAAAATGTAATCCAGGAACAGTCTTATTTTTTTTTAAGATGCAAAATTATTTGACTAAGTTCTTGACATGCAGCTGTTAATTAATGTATTCTATTTTTTTCAAGGTTGTAGTATTAGCCTAGTATTGAAGTTAAATACTTTCTAGCACATATTCTTATATTGCTTTCCCCACACTGGGTCAACTGGACACTGAATAGTCTATTTATTTCTGGTCACAAAGACCTTGGAAGAGTTGTGTGTTGTTGAAACATGAGAGATGACTGTCTTTCAAATGAGTTTGAAGAGGATTGGAACTATACTAAGTGACAATTGAAGGCACATCCTGGACTTTGTTATTCTCAGTGTGTTGGTTAGTTGAGTGATTTTTTTTTTACTTTTTTTTTCCTCCATGGACCTTATTTTAGCAGTGACAGGTCTTGCCATTAATTAGAATCATTTGGTTAACAGGCATTCCTTTGCGAAGCGAATAAGTTATCTGATTTACTGAAGGCAGTTATTCTAACAATGTCAGGTAGAACACAATCCTCCAGCCCTTGCTTCACTTCACTTGCATGTGAAATGAGATCTGCGCATAAGTTTTCTGAGAAATATCACTATGTATAAAGCTACATATAAACTTGTGAGATCCATTTCTTTTCTAGATATTTCTACCACTCAACAATGAAAATATACATTTGTATTAAAAGGAAGATTTTTGCACTGCAAAAATCATCTGGAAATTAGTCTTACAAGAACAATTTAGCCATGTACATGCTTTTATCTAAGTAGATGCTTTACTTTGAACTGCAAAAAGATATTGTTATATATTAAGAAAATTCAAAATCAATATGCAACTACATATGATTAACCAAACGGAAAATTATGGATTGCTGAAGGAAGAAAAAAAAAACCAAACCACCCACAACTGCTTTACAGACCTATTCACTGCTGAGACTAGTTACTGCCAAAGAAAGGCAAACAACTTGAAAGCAGATTTGATTTTGTGTGCAAAACTGACATTCAGGACAGCTTTGTTAAAAGGTCTACTGAGATATGTGACCAATTTGTTAAGCTACTTTTCCCCCTTTGACATTTAAGACATGTAAGCAGATTAATTTTGCCCAAACCTGGGATGATATATTTCAACAGGTTGGGAAAAATGTAGAGCTATTTTCTAATATCCAGCCATAATCAAGGAAGTTATGGTAAATTTGTTGAAGTTTCAGTGTGAATTTTGATGAATCACTTCAACGACTATAACAGCCAAGATCAAAGCCAATAGGGGAAAGTGACTGTATCTTGAAAACAGTTGCTTTATCAAATACTGGGAAACTGTAGCATGATCAGTCAAAGTATTTTCAAGAAAAAGGAATAGGTAACCTTGCTACCACATAAGTACTATGTTGTACTTTGTTGTGGGAAATAACAGGAGTAGTAAGACAATTAAAAAATATTAAAAACACCAAAACAGAACAGGACTGTATGCATAAATACCAATAACAGTTTCAGCTGCAAACTGAAAACCTCTTTGCAGTAAATGAAAAGGACAATATCCAGGGAGTATTGATCAGTGGTATGATTAAGGGCTACCACTCTCATGGTGCTGGAAACCTTGTGATATTAACAAATAACAGACAAAATACTTCCATAAGAGCATCATTAATGTAATTGAACATGATACTTGCAAGATTGTATTAGAAATATCCATTAAAATGCTTAAGGAAGTGACATTCAGAGACACTTTTTGTGCCCATTGTCCCCCAACTCCTCCAGTTCTGCATTCCTGCTCAATGAAGTTAAGTAGTTAATCTTCTTACTATGGCCATGTTGATTGACAGAGAGTTTCCTGAAAGGGGTGTATTAAATTCCATACATCTTTAACTAGTAATGAACAAAAGTAGATATACATTTCCTCAATTTATGCAACAAAGAGCTTACACTGTGTAAAATATTTTGATTCACATTGCTTACATGGTCTCACTGAATAATTTTATTAGGTTGCATTTCTTGATATTATTGACCAGACTGTAGGATTTAATTTGGAGGAAAAAACCAAACATTCTCTGCACTACCCTGGCCGCTGATCTAGATGAAACTACATACAGTCATACAGTGGCAGAGATGGAGTCATCAATTTTTTGTTTCTTTTTTCATTTGTTAGAAAATGATTAATTGGGTAGTCATGTGAAAGTAAAAGTCTAGTGTGGTCTATAAGGTGCTTCTGTCTCTCTGATCTTTCTTGAGCTGAGATGATTAACAACCATGCCTGGAATGAAAGTGTTAAAAATTATACACTGTTGTTACCTGGAAAGGGAAAACATAAGAGAGTAGTGTTTCATTAGACATGAATGATCTAAAGGATGGCAGAGAAAGGAAAAATCAAAAATATGGACCATATAGGATCTGATGGGAGCAAAGGCATTTTAGAAAAGGATGATAAAAGCTACCCTTCCCCCCAGCTTTAGGTTTAGTTCTGTGTGTCTACTATAGATGGATAGAAGGGTAGTTGGTAATTAAGACTATGAGATCAAGAAGATATATACTGTCAGGGATAGTATTATTATGTGACACATTCACTTCCCAGATGCAGCTTGATAAATGAACATGAATAGTAGTGCTAGTGCCCAGTAATTCTCAGATGTGTTAGCTAAAAGTTTTCTGTATCAAATAGTCACCAAATCAGTCAGAACAGATGATGGTATTTGTGTTCTAGCTTCGGAAAGAAATGACGAAATTACAGAGGATTGATGATAAAAAATAACCTTGGAAAAGCATGATCACAAGCAGGTCATTTTAAATAAAGCAGCAAGCAAAACTAGATTTGTAACTAATGTTCAGATTTTGGAAAAGCAAACCTGAATAAATTTAAATAACAAGCTAGTAAAACCTTCTGGACCAAAGCACTTAGATCCTTGAGTGTATAAAACATTTGGAATTTCTCCAAAACAAAGAGGAAAACCTGTCCAGCATACGGGGCAAAAATTGTCTGAAATTTATATTTGAAAAAGGGGAATTGTAAGAAACAGTGCCAGCTGTAATGCCTCAACAGTTATATTAAGAATAAGTAAAAGAATTTTAAAGACTAGAGCAAAAGGACAGTCATTTGCAAGAAAACCAATCACGAAGGAAGTCAAATAAAAACTTCTGAAGAGAGAGACTGAAATTCCAGAAGCTATTTAGCATACCAAATTAAAAACAAATAATAAAATAAAGTGCTCTAAAGTTAAGATGGAGAAGAGAACTAGCCTTAGCATGATGTTCAAAATTAATCACCCTGTGGAACATGAAGATTTTAGCAGAGTAGTTCCCTATCTTTTCTGCAGCTAATTCTGAGAAAACTGGTCATTGCTTGGTCCTCACAAGGGACTTGGGGCATCATCACCTCCCTCTCAGCCCACACTCCTTGGAGCAGTGTCTTCAGGTGTCTTCCCATGACGGTTTATGTCTTCTCTTTATTCCTGTATGTCTTCTGTTAGTTTTGAAACTGAGCCAATCTGCTAAGGGTGCTCTGGCTAACTGCGTACCTGATCATTTAGACTTTACTCATCTGTGCTTTCTACTCTGGATTTACAGTCAAAACACTTGGCTTCACTTGTAATGTGTCAACATGTGATTTGATGGGAACCCACTGGCTTGTATAAAGTAGATGTACGACTAACCACCTGTTTTTTACTGCTTGGTGTCATAACACAGAAAATGGCAAATTCAGAGAAGTAGTAGGACTTCTTTCTGATAAAAGCCCACCTAGTCTGATCTCATTGCACTGTCTTATCACTTAGTTACATGAAAATGCAATGCATATTACAGACTTACAATAAAATCGAGCTTTGTTATGAAAATTTCCCTTTTAATCATAGGATGCATACAAATAAGGAAAAAAGTCAGATGTATGTGGAAAGCAGAGATTTTTCTGGTGTTATCCTGGTGTGATTAGAGGAGTTGTAGTTTGCATGTCCCTTTGTTGTTTCTCTTTATGAACATTTGTTATCAGTGTTGCTTATTTTGCATATTATGAATAAATGTGTTCATCTGAATTTTGCACTTCACTTGATAAAATTAGGCATAAATTGAGGCAAGTAGATATCAGAAAGACATTCCTTACCCAAGACTGTAGGAAGTGAGACAAACCTCACACATGGTCCACCTTTCTGGAGTATTCTTGACTGTACTCAAAGGGTAACAAGGCAAGTGGCTTTGCTCAGAAATACCAGAAGTCACAAAGAATGTGTGACAACACTGTAAATTTAGTATAATTTATTACCTAAGCTGCTCTTGTCTCTAGGGCTGGTTCTGAAGTTGACACAGGCATAACTGCCTTGGGTCTGGCTGCACGGTTCACACAGAAGTGCAGTACGTCATCTAGGCAGGTGTGAAAAAGACCCCCTTTTGCTGCAAGCTTCATTCATCTTTTATATTGCTTTATTTTAAAATGCTGTTTCTTTGCACTGAAGTTTACTAGCCACAACAGGAATCTTATGCTCTGAGGTGCTGCCTGCTAATGTCTACAACTAATGCTTCTCTGAGGGCACCTCTTTGATTGGTGCTCAATCCTTCTGAAAAAAATGGTGGAGCACAGAGGGCCAACAGAGTGTCGTAGCAGCGGTATGGGATGCTGGGGTGGCAGGCAAGGCTGATGGAAATGGAGGGAGGACATTTTCCTCTCCTCCAGCAGTACAGGACAGTGCTGTGCACGCCTCCAGGACGAATCACAGAGTAATGGAAAAGGAGAGTCCTTGCCGGTCAGCAGCATATGTTGCACCACCTCTCTTGTAGCATAATGGAGAAGCTGGTGCAGATACAGGCCTTTAAATATATTTTTTTATCTAACCATGTAATCAGTTTCTTAGGAAGAAAATTGGAATTGCATCATTTATGTTATGGATGAAGCTTAGTATTTACAATGCAATCACTTGGCACTGGAGGTGGAGTGTGGAACTGGTTAGAAAAAACATGGCTATACCTACTTTAGTTTAGATAAGGTGTAACTCCTCATGTGTGACTGAAATCATAGGATCTGAAATCATCTTAAGCCCTGTAACTCTTTTCTCATGAGCCTGTTTCTGTCTTGCCTGTGACATCAGAAGTTTCCTTTCTTTGTACATCTGAGTTAGGGACTGTGTAGGGGGACACTAGAAGAAATCCACAATATGTCCCTTGTCTTCTAAAGTTCTTGGAAGGTCTTAGAAACAGAAACCAATGAAATAAATCTCTACATGCAGTGAGAACATGTCTTTCTGGTGGTAGAAGAGCTTTTAAAAAAATAAGTTGTAAAGAATTTATTCTTCACCTATTCACCCTCTCTAATACTTATTACTGCTGTTAGTCAAGTTAGTTTTTACAGATAAAGCTATATCTTCTCTGAGTATATCCAGGGCTGCAGTTACAATATGTCACTAACTGTCATGCTAATCCGGTTGTTTGCAATAGGAACCCTCTCTCCCATACTACTGCCAGCTAAGAGCTGGTCTAAATTGAGTTTCTGTTAGTAAAGTATTGTGCAGTGGTATCATTATGTACTTGCTGCTGTTTGTTTAGGAATGTTAGTGATGATTAATAGAGAAAAAATGAGCTGTTTGATGACAAAACCAAAATAATTACACAAACTTTTAAAGTTTTCTCAGAAAGCCAATGAAGATTACTTAAATGATGGCATGGCAATTAGCAGTGACACCCATAAATCCAGCTGCTTAAAAAGAGGGCAATTAATAACTAAATGCATCCTTATTCTTATACTGTGCTTGCAGTAAACAAGCATATTTATTTTGCCAGGCTCTTGAATTCTAAGTTAGTGACAAAAATACTTGTCAGCATATCTTTTTTTTTTTTTCCCTCTCCATCACATTCATTACCAAGAAGCATGTCTACAGGTAATTTTTGAAATTACTTCTTACATGAAATATGGCGTTTATTCCTAGAGTGTGTTTTATGATATGATATTGTGTTGTTTTATTGCTAGAGAAAAACTTGTAGAGAAATGTGGAGAGCATGAGACATACTAAGAATGTTTTCTCTATCCAACAAATATTTTCAAAAACTATTTCAGTTGCCAATATTGTGAAAAAAGTGGAAGTGTATTCCTTTCTACCTTTTCTCCCTCTAACTTTCTCTGAAAACTGTGTGATAATTCAAATTCAGTTTAGTCTGAGAACTTTAACTAACAACTGAGATTTTGCAATAATTATATACCACAAAAAACATATACACAGAGACAGATCCAGGCCATTAAGATTTCTCAGGTGGCTTTTCAGCTTTTCAAAAGCTTTTCAGCTTTCAAAAAGAGACATTTCTACCAGTCAATACTATTTTAGCTAGCATTTTTCACAGGCTTTCAAACATATTTTTTTAGTTTGAGTTATATTTTTAAAGAATGACTCATAAACCTCCCTTTCCACTGGAGCCTCAGTCAAGCTGCCTGTTAAAGGGAAAAGTTCAGTTCAGAATGAATGTGTATGTACACATGGGTCAGGGGACAAACATCTTAGACCAGACAGTATTTCAAAGTAGCATAATTTCTGATGGCTAGGGATTTGAAAGCAGAATGTAATTTTGCATAATGTCTTCTCTTTTCAAAAGACAAAATACCATCCTGGTATTTTAGGTGATAGTGTGAGGACAAAGCAAATATCAATCCTCCACCCTGCCCCCCCGGCCAAAACGGCAGATGCTACTGAACTTTACAGTGATAAGTGCTGATCTTCCACAGTGAGCGGTTTTAAGCTGCCAGAAATAAAGTTGCACCTAAGAATGGCTGCTTTCACAGGAGTGGAGAAGATAACTTCTTAATGAATGTAAGTCTGAAGAGCTATGAACCCGTTCCAGTATTTCTTCCTTGTAACTTAGAGACAGCATTCCTGAACATAAGTGCACTTGTTCTGCTTCCGCATGCTTGAAAGAGAAAGCTTGACTTGGAGTGTATTTCTGGGTATATAATCTTGGTTAAAAGCAGATTCCACTAGATATAACCCAGCCTTCACTTCAGATCAACATCTCCATAGGCTGTCTCACACCTACCAGCCTGAGTTCCCCTAATGTCAAGATAATTGCACACTGTGAATCACCTTTCATAGCAACCATTCTGATGATGCTGTAGATTTTTTTTTTCCCACAAAAATGTTTTTCTCTCTCAAATAGAGCTGACATGATACAATTATGCCTGGTGGAAAATGGGACCTCTTATCATGCCACAGATAGCTCTGGGGGAGGAATACTTGCCTGCCTTTTCCTTATATAATTACAAAGTTTCTGATATTTACCTGTGTAGGAATTTCGGAAGCACCCCTCAAACTCAACGCCAATGAAAATATGCAGTAAAATGTCTGTTCATGGATTAATTCTGAGTATTTAATTCTGAGTTCCTAAACTACAGTGGATCTCTAAATAAGCTGCTTTGCAAAACTGGTTAAGTTTCTCAGGAAAAGCTAAAAAGCACTTTATGAAAGTATTTATATCTAGCCTGAGTTTCAGGTGCAATTAGACAAAAGAACAAAAACCTACCAGGCAGTGCAGAACCATGTCCTTTATTTTTAGACAGAGGTGAATGTGATCTGCAAAATCCAAACTGCATTTGGATTAAGAACAAAGATCTTCAAATTTTGGAGTATGAAGAAGGATTTATGGTTTAACAGATATGGAAAATAGTCCAGTTCAAAAGCCCCATTTTCCGTGATGTATATTTTCAAAGTTTTTGCTCTGTTTTTAATGATGAATCTAAATCCTACTGTCTCAAAATGATTGTTGCTTTGCAGTAGTTTGGCTTATTGGTATTACTACTTATGAAAGTGGAATAAATGAGCATTTTAATTGCTGTGAACCAGATGAGATGTTCTATATTGAAGACATTTAACCTCTCCCACACCCATCTTTTCTTCTTTGAAACAGGATGTGATGGTTGATACAGTTTATCTCTTCTAACTTGTATCTATTTTCTGTCCTCAGAGACTGTCCTGTTGCTCTTCTTTTTCTTTTTTGTGTCTCTAGTTACTTGTTAATCACGTTTCATGCTACAGGAAATAATGGGATGCAGATCAGCCTTCTGAATGGTGTTATTTTAAATGTCAGGCTCTGGCAGAACTCACACAACTATGCCCAATGTGTTACAGCCCCCTCATGGGTTAATCTGTTCAGAAACTTTAGCACCTGGGGCATCTGTTACAACTGCACTGGGACAGCAGACAAGGGAGGTTCCCAGTCTGTCCTTCCTGGGCCTCCCTTGTACTGTCTCCCAGGGCCGTCCACTTTATCTGTTCCCAGTTTTACCTCTCGTTCTTATAAATTAGTACCTTTTTACTCTAAGGCAACCAATGCCTCAAATAAGTAAAATACAATTGAAATGCCTTTCAAGACCCCATTATTCAACTTGACATTTGAACATACACTGCCAAATTAATTTTAAAATATTCTAACCTATGCTACCAAAGGAAAAAAAAAAAAATCCTGTTATTGGTCAACAGAGGATCATATGCTGAATTTTCTCTTTTAGGTGCATGATTTGTTCACTTGTTTATACTCCGTTTTTTTCCCCACTAGCATGAATGCAGGATTCCTCCAAAATGTCTGCATCCTTTCTCTGTTACTGGGGGAGATTATTCCCTTCTGCTTATTATCAAGAGAGAGGAGAAGAGAGAATCAAAATTTTAGCAGCTCTTACTCCACTCCCATGGTGGTTTTTTTTTTTTCTGTTGTGAAAGGGTTGGGGTGTTTTTACTGACTTTTCTGCATCAAGACACCTAAGGCTGTGAGGAAGAAGTTCTCTTTAAAGAAGTATTTTTCTAAGTCTCTCTTTTTCGGTCCTCTCTTCCAGTAGACCTTGGTTTGTCTTATATAGCAGGGAAATTAACTTCCTTTTGAATTTATCAGGTGTTACTACATTTTAGTAACGCTTTCAAACAGACTTTTCTACTTAACTTTACTCTGGATCTCAGGTAAATGTTGGGACTGCATGTATTTGCATCAACTGGATGCCTACTGGGTATGAAACAACTGCTGCGATTTCTCCTTCTCAAACTTGCAAGTACACGTCACATGATTTCTGCCCAGCTCTGCAGAAAAGGCAGAAGACAATCATTTGAAGAGTTATTTCTCCTTTTCTGTTTCATCCAAGAAAATGTACAAGCTGCTTTGCAGCTTGCTGGATGAATGCAGGCTGTCCCCAAAGATGTTCTGTGGGAAGGAGTAATTTCAGGCCCCTCAATACAAGAAAGACGTTGAAGTGCTGGAACATGTCCAGAGAACCTCAACAAAGCTGGTGAAGGGTCTGGAGCACAGGTCTTATGAGGAGCGGCTGAGGGAACTGGGGTTGTTTAGTCTGGAGAAGAGGAGGCTGAGGGGAAACCTTAACGCTCTCTACAACTACCTGAAAGGAGGTTGTAGTGAGGTGGGTGTTGGTCTCTTCTCCCAAGTAGCTAGTGATAGGACGAGAGGAAATGGGCTCAAGCTGTGCCAGGGGAGGTTTAGATTGGATATTAGGAAAAACTTCTTCATGGAAAGGGTGGTCAAGCATTGGAACAGGCTGCCCAGAGAGGTGGTGAGTCACCATCCCTGGCAGTGTTCAAAAAACGGGTAGATGTGGCATTCTGGGACATGGTTTAGTAGGCATGGTGGTGTTGGGTTGATGATTGGACTGATGATCTTAGAGGTCCTTTCCAATCTTAATGATTCCTAGTTTTTACTTTCACTATAAATAATCCAGCCACCAAGCCAGAAACCATGAAATTGCTACTCTACCCTTAATTGGTTTAGTGGTGGTCCTGGTAATGTTAGGTTAATGGTTGGACTGGATGATCTTAAAGGTCTTTTCCAACCTAAAATATTCTATGATTCTATGATTCTATGATTTAGATTAACATACACTGTAACCTCTCCTGAGACTTAGTATATGCTTGGCAAGATTTTAAAATAGATGTATAAAGAATCCTTTCATGAATTAAGTCAAGAGCCAGTTCAATAGTCCTGTGATAATACAGATATAACAACAACCTCATATCTAAAAAAAAATCCCATCAGAATTTCAAAGCATTTTTGTCTTGCAGTCACCTGCAGAGACAAGGAGAAAGAGGTGGAAATCGCTGTGCACAGAATCACAGAATAACAATGGTTGAAGCTGGAAGAGATCTCCAGAAGTCATCTGGTCCAACACTTCTGCTCAAACAAGGTCACCTAGAGCTGGTTATTCAGGACCATGTCCAGATGGCTTTTGAATATCACCAAGGAAGGAAACTCTGCAATGTCTCTGGGCAACCTGTGCAACTGCTTGGTAACATCACAATAAAAAAAGTGTTTCCTTATGTTCAGAAGGAACCTCCTTGTGTTTCAGCTTGTGCCCATTGCCTCTGGGCCTGGCTCTGTCCTCTTTGCACCCTCCCTTCAGGTATTTATATACATTAATAAGATTTCCCCTGAGCCTTCTCTTCTTCAGGCTGAACATTCCTAGCTCTCTGAGCCTCTTCTCATACATGAGGTTCTTCAATCTCTTAATCATCCTTGTGGCCCTTTGCTGAATTCACTCCAGTATGCCCATGTCTGTCTTGTACTGAGGAGATTAGAATTGGCCACAGTACTCCAGGTGTGGCTTCACCAGTGCTGAAAAAAGGGGAAGGAACACATCCCTCAGCCTGCTGGCTCATATTCAACCTGATATCCACCAGGACGCCCAGGTCCTTTTCTGCCAAGTTGCTTTCCAGATGTGTGGCCCCAGCATATATTGGGCTTGTTCTTCTCCAGGTGCAGGACTTTGCACTTCCCCTTGCTGGACTTCATGAGGCTCCTGTCAGCCCATTTCTTGAGCCTGTCAAGGTCCCTCTGGATGGCAGCATGACCCTCTGGTGTATCAGCCACTCCTCCCAGTTTGGTGTCATCTGCAAACCTGCTGTGGGTGCTCTCTGCCCCATTGTCAACATCATTAATAAAGAAGTTAAACAGGACTGGACCCAGTATTGATCCCTGGGATACACCACTAGTTACTTGCCTCCAGCTAGACTTTGCCCTGCTGATTGCCACCCTCTGGGCCTGGCCATTCAGCCACTTTTCAATCTACCTAACTGTCTGCTCTCTATGAGGATGTTACAGAAGACAGTGTCAAAGGCCTTACTGAAGTCCAGGTAGACAATATGCAATGCTCTCCTCTCATCTACCAGGCCAGTCACTGCATCATAGAAGTTTATCAAGTTTGTCAAGCATGACTTCCCCGTGGTGGAGTCATGATGACTACTCATGATGATTTTCTCATCCTTAATGTGCCTGGAAGTGGTTTCTAGGATTAGCTGCTCCATCACCTTCCCAGGGACCGAGGTGAGGCCTACTGTTCTGTAATGACCTGGGTCCTTCTTCTTGCCCTTCTTGAAGATGGGGATGACATTTGCTTTCCTCCAGTCTCTGTGCACTTCTCCCAGTCTCCATGATCGATTAAAGATTATTGAGAGTGGCCTTGCAATGACATGTGCCAGTTCCCTCAGCACTTGTGGGTACATACCATCAGGGATTGAGCCCAGATGACTTGAGCATTACTTACTTAATTTTATATGCTAGGGACTTGATATCTGGTCTAGTTCTCAGTGAAACCAAAAAAGACTGCTGACTCCTACTGGCTTTTGGCTTAATGCATCTGTGAGAGGAGAGTCCAAGTCACTACACAAAATAAGCACTTAGGCAAACAAATACTGTCCTTGCAGACAGTCTCTTTCTAACATGACCTTCAAATAAGGCATCAAAGAGTAGAGAATTCATACCCCCACCCCAGTCCTTTTTTGCAGTTGGAGACGCTGATGCACAGAGGAAGTCACTTTCCATTGCAAGAAAAGAAGAGAAGTTCCTCAACATCATCTTTTCTGCTCTTATCACAACAATGTAAAATGTCTTGTGAAACTGGTAAGAAATGGATAGGAAAAAAATGAAGGTATGACTGCATTCCCCTACTTTTGAATTATATGGTTGTTTAATGAAACAGGTGAAACATGGGCACAGACTGAATGAATTAGTCAGAAACAATTTGAGACTTGAATTGTATTTTCCCAGGCCAGTAAAGCTTCCCAGAGGAAAGTGTCTTACAAATGACAGTAAGGCATGGCTACCTAATCCCAGGTGGGTTTGAAACACCTTAATTTTGACAACCACTGAAAGACCATTATTTTTCCTGTATGGAAAAAATATGAGGATAAGGGAAATGAAAAGAAAGATTATCCTGACTTCATAGAGAGCAAGAGGTCACTGATGTTGTGTATATTAAACCTGCTGCACATTGAGGGCCTTCACTTGTACCCTAGCCTGGACAGCAGTACAATTTGAAACTTCACCTATGTACAGGGGTACAATAACATTTCCACACCAGGATACCTGGCTACTTGCCCTAAAGAATGACCCTTGCTTGTAGTGAAGTTCCTCAGGCAACACAGAGGAGCCGCTCTTGATTCCTTTCCACAGCGAGCAGTAATACATCATCACGCTGACTCTCCTGTTATTTCTGCAATTCCTTTCATGATAGGATTTCAAACCTTACACATGAATTCTCATAGTTTGTTGGAGTTACATATAACAGATTTTATTTTCAAAGCAAATCAGCAACAAACGAAAAAGAGATTCCAGGTTTTCCTGCACTTGCCATGCTGTTCCCCAGCCTCTGGACCAACTTCCACAATGCAGATGGCAGGATGTGAAATAAGACTGAAGAATAGAAGAAATGTTACTAGGATGAATTGGCAGCCTGGGTGGTATGGAGTGTTTTGCACTTTCCAAAGCCTTTCCACTTCAGCTCAGCAACCTGTGTGGTTTGCATTTACCTCTCATTGCTATTGTCAGATTGAAAGACCCCAGGAGGAATAAAGCTGACAAGATGTGGTTGGCAGTCTCTGCTGCCTCCAAAATCACAAATTCAAAAGAAGCAACTATCTGTAGACATTTGTTTGTTTACACAGAAGTAACAGATGGGCATGAACCATACAATCATATGGTGCCCGCCCTCTTTTCATGCATTAATCGATTGTGAAATCTGCAGCCAGAGGGTTTGATATTGATTGCTTGCTCTCTGTTGTGATTTTAGCTTGCTGACAGTTTAACACAGAATTACCTACATTGCCTTAGCCCTCCCCCACTGTCAGAAGCAGACAACTCTGAAAGGTTAAGCTATCTCCAGCCACATCTTGTGGATTGGCCTCATCAAAATGGGTATAGTATTCAAGGCATTATGTAGATATCACATTCCTCCAAGTGAGATCTCAAAGTATATATTTCTGAAACACGTCAGTAGACATTTGTCTAATCTTGAATGACATCACTTTTATGTTCTCACCAAGCAATGTATTCCAGTGATAAGCTATCCCTGTGCTTAAAAACCTTTGTCTGTTTTCTGCTTTGCTGCACTGTAATCCCATTGCTTCTTGATGTATCCAGAGTGGATATGGAGACAGTGTTCTCCTTTCCTTTTTCTAGTTACTTTTTTTGTACTTGTCCTTTGCAACTCACACTAACCCACTTAATGCCTTTAGTCTTTCCTCTAAGATCATGTATTTTGACCAGCCATGCTGATTTCTAGACTTTTTTTCCTGCTGTCTCACACCTTTTCCTGAAATGCAGGGTCTGGAACTGGCAGCTGAGGCTGGCCTAATATAGTAGCATAAAAAAAGTCACTGCAGAAATCTCTCATACAGTACCTCATTTTTCCAGCAGTGTGATCCTGATGATTCAAACTCAGGCTATGATTCTCTGACAGCTCTAAGGGTGATGCAGGAGGAGAGAGGGGCCACCAGACAGGGAGGCAAGAATGCAGCAAGGGTAATATGCTCTTCTGAGAATGGGAGCACAGCCCCAGTGTGGTAAATGGATACAGGCTGTGATGACAGTCCAGCAGGTGTTTAAAATAATTTTGCTGCCACCTAGTACTCCGTATTAGTAGAAGCACTACTCTGGAAAAACACTGAAAAGAAGAAAAACATACAAACAGTCCTAAGTATGTGACATCTAACATAAGCTTCTCATGTCAGAAATGGAAGAATAAATCATGTGAGACAAGGCCTTTGTGTGGGATATTACTGTCCATATGGAAATTAGATCCATAATGTAGCAGTGTTTCTGTGAATGGTAATATTGCTTTTTGAACTTACTCTAGAACTGTAAGCACAGGGGACTGGATAACTTGACTGCTTACTGCAGTATCTTTAAAATGTGCTCTTGATAATTCAAGTATCTTCCTAGTACATGAACTTGTCTCAAGTCACTGGTTTATAGTGCTCTCTGACAGTCCAGAACCATCCAAGCTCAGCTTCCTTACCTGTCTGTGAAATGTGTCGGTCAAAATATTGGCTCTGACACAACCCAAGGGTTTGTCAGATGATCTTTGCCCTGTACTTGTCCTCTATTTAAACTCTAGGTAAAAAGCCTCTCATTAACACACCATGGATAGTACTCTGGCTAATTCTACTAGCTATAAAGAGAAAACCAACCTAATCATCTCCCTGAATATACCTTATTCTATTGCATTTCTACTACCCAGAAACACATATTCCCTTGCAAAGTACAAAGAAGCACATCCCTTCTTTTATCCATGGCTGATACTCCTAATCAATCCTTACCTTTATGCTAATATGGCAATAATTTTTTATTTTACCTCACCAAATTTCTTTGATGCTATTTGAGTACTATTCAGCAGATTTGTGAATTATGCCTTACCATGATGTAATTACTTGGGTAATTACTTTTAGGATCCTAAAAATCTGTTTATGCATTTTACTCTCTAAGTCATCAGTAGGGTGAATTGCTATTCTTTCCTACATCTGCTTCCACATACCATGGGCAAAACCCCTCACACATAGCTGAAGGACATGATGAGAAAATGTAAGAGTACTTTAAACTATACAAATTCCTTCCCTGAAACTTACCATTTGTGAGTCACATATATTACTTTAACACAGCAGTTACATATACATACAGAAAGGACTCTACTTTATTGCTCTTTTAAGTATAGGTAGTTCCTATAATGTATAAAATGCTATACAGCATTTTCTATTTCTGTTGTGGCTATATGACCAAAAATAAATTTCTGGAAGACTGCCAAATACAAGTCCTTCACCCTGATGTTTTTTACAAATGCTTGTTGCTGTCCTATTAACCTTGGTTCCCCATCTACAGCCCCAAGACAGTCTGAGCTGTGCATGAGTGGATGCACAAATACAAATCTTAGTAAAAGTTGTTGGTTTTGTAACTCCCTCACGGGGACTAAGTTGCAGTGTTTTGCAGAGCTCCACTCATCTATGAAGAGTGATGAAAATTCTGGGATTAAACACACAATATATTTATCTTTAGAAGACACAAGCACTTTTTATGCACTGAGAGATTTTAACCTTTCAGATAACTTGCCTTCAGCATAGTAATATCAAATAAGGATGTTCAATTTAGTTCTACACTGTGATTCCATTTCTGAAAGCTGACATGCTTGGAGAAGGCTCTGTAACCTGTCTGCATCTACAGGCAACAGAATGTAAAGGGACTTTGTTTAGTCTGCATGACCACAAGCCTTGGCTTTGTATTTTATGTATAATTTAAATCCTCCAAAGTGTTTTGTTTTGTTTTACCTTTATTTTTCGTTCTCATTTGGATGTTTAAACTCTTGTCACAGGGATTTAAAACATCTGTTGTTTTTTAGCAGGAATGATGGGTATTTGTTGCTTGATGTGAGAGAATTATTGGATAAAAGGATATATTAAAATTGACTGGCCTACAGATTAGAACTAGGTTTAGAATGCAAACACTTCTATATATTCACATAAGCTTTTAAAGAAAAACAGGTACAACATTTGTCTTAGATATAAATTAGAGACACAGGAAAAATTATTTTCAGCATTAGTAATGTTTTGACTCAAAAAATATTTATCAAATTCCTCACATATGTTTTGGAAATTGTATATGGACATAGAATGCAATTTGGAAAGAAATGACTGGTTAGAAATTAAGCTACTTTCTATTTTCCCTTTTTTCATAGTATCTCATTGGTTATTGTGCTTACTGGGGTATAATATTCACTTTTATCCAAGTAAAACATTACAAATTTATCTGGGCTGAACCTATATGTAACATAGAGTATATATATACCCTGGCATCAGAATATTTTGACTATCATTATTTTGTTTATGTTTTTGGGCTATCTTAGAGAAAAACATTAAAGATAGGCACTATTTAGTACGGACTGAAATGTCTCTTGTCAACATTAAAAATATCTGCTATTTATATTGTAAGGGAAAGAATGTGGCACTGAACAGAAGCATGGCTCTGTTGAAGTATCCTTCCATTATACTGGACTCCATATTCCCAGTTACTAAAAGCCTGTAGGCTTTACTGCATGCTAAAGAATGCTGCTGGCAGGTCTGACAGAGGGCAAAGTGACAACAGCTCCTACAGACAGCACTGAATCCATAACATAACTGCACTTGTTGGCCCACGAAAAAACCTATAAGGGTAAAAACGGTCCCAATGATGCAGAACTAGGAAGCATCAGTACATAGTATCCCGGGGCTGTGTATGTGCTTGGCTTGCCACTGGAGAAGGAAATAACAGCTCTTAGGAAGCAGCAACAAAAGAGTATGTCACTTTTGCATTGATTACCTGCCACATTTTGTGTTTCACAGCACAGGTAGGAGGAGAGTTGTATAATCAATGTGTTCCCCCTCTCACCGTAAGAATTGCCCTTCAAGTGCTGCTCTGCCATGGCTTTGTTTGACTGATATCACAGGAATTTTGTTGGACTCATCCAATCTAAACTGTTGACAGTTTTGCTAGCTAGAACTTCTGGTGCAGTTGGCATTTGGCATTCTGCAATGGGAGGAAGGACAACACTTCAAGGAATTTATATAGATGGTAATATCTACCTGAATTTTCAGCATTCTCTCTGCATGTCTTTGTAAGCTTAAGACAATCTTGAAAAACATACTAATAATGAATGCACTGTCTGTTATTGTTGCATTTTTCAAAGAGATTCCCATTAAATCATTTGAGTCAACATCTGCAGAAAATTGCCGTGGATGATGAATTCTGTGAGATCTTGCAAGAAAGAATTTCATTAAGTAAATGAAGATGTCCCAGTGAAACTCCAGGTGGATCCAGGGAAGAATTAGAGAATACAGCTAGTCATAAAATGTCTTAACCCCTTTAAATCCAAAGTAGTAAAGCCTTTACAGAGGCTGACAAAATGTGCTAATTTATGTATAGAAATAGCAAATTTACATTTTCTCTGAAAAACATGGTACATACCTGTCCATCCTCCAAACAAAGCTGACAAGAAAAAAAAAAAAACCACCCTATTTTGTTTCCTAAAAGAACACTTAGTTTGAAAGAAAAATTTCTACCTCACATCTCATTAGAAAGCATGTAACATTTTCACTGGACTTAAACTCGATGTGTTACTTTATAGGAGAAAGTTGCATGGAATACTTTAATTGCAATGTAAAACTAGTGATGGCCAAAAATGTTAGGAAGTAGCATTTACCTCAGTTTTATTATTTCTTGCCTTTTCTGCTCTGTTTTGGACAAATGTCTATAGTCTTAGCTTTGGAGTGCATATTTTTTGGAAATCAAACAGAAGAACTAGTATTAATGGTGGTACTAATGATATGTAATGCTAAAAGCTACACATATTTTCTGTCAAAATTAATCACTTAACAATGGATATGTTTGCTATACAAACTACTAAGTCTAATCGATGCTAATCACAAATTGGACAGAGTAGGGTCTAGTTGCAGCAATACCTTTTTTATGTTACATTATTGGCAATACTGGGTTACAGCCATGTGCCTTGGGAGAAATCAGGACCAGGTTAATCCATAATTTGGATAATCCACTGATGGATAATGGACAATTAATTGTATTACATGCTGTAAGCACACATCACTTAAATATTTGAGGACTAGACCTTTAAGCAGATGCTGGTGATTGCCTGCTTCTAGCTATCTGCTTCTAATACTCAGGCACTAGCAAAATCTTAAAGTTACTGCTCAGCTGGTTCTTAACCACATAAATCAATAAATTTCAAACTGTGAACATGCCTAAAGATTTTAAATATAAAACATACTCCAAGCTCAGTAAGTCTTCAACACCTGAGGTGGGAGCCCTCAAATCAATCCCTTTGACTGTGCTCATTAGTGGGATTTGATCTTCTGTATGTACCTGAGTGAATGAGCAGAATTTCCTATCCCAGAATAGCTTACCTGGGGATACTCTGATTGTAGATAGGAATGGAAAAAAAGGAGTGATGGAGACCTGTAAAAGAAATATTGTGCCTTAATCAGACAAGTGGTCTGGAAAAAAAAAAAAAGAGCTTTTGTTGTATGGTGGGTTGACCCTGGCTGGATGCCAAGTACCCACCAAAGCGACTCTATCACTCCCCTTCTCAACTGTATAGGGGAGAGAAAAATACAATGAAAAGCCCATCAGTCGAGATTAAGGACAGGGAGAGATCACTCACCAGTCACTGTCATGGGCAAAACAGACTCGACTTGGGAAAAATCTGTTTAATTTATTACCATTCAAAACAGAGTACAGTAATGTGAAATAACACTAAATCTTAAAACACCTTTCCCCCACGCCTCCCTTCTTCCTGGACTCAACTTCACTCCTGATTTTCTCTACCTCCTCCCCCCAAGCAGCACAGGGGGACAGGGAATGGGGGTTGTGGTCAGTTCATCACACGTCTCTGCTGCTCCTTCCTCCTCAGGGGAGGACTCCTCACGCTCTCCCCATGCTCCAGGGTGGGGGCCCTCCCATGGGAGACAGTCCTCCATGAACTTCTCCAACGTGGGTCTTTCCCACAGGCCACAGTTCTTCACAAACTGCTCCAGCGTGGGTCCCTTCCACGGGGTCACAAGCCCTGCCAGCAAACCTGCTCCAGTCTGAGCTCCTCTCTCTCCACGGGTCCACAGGTCTTGCCAGGAGCCTGCTGCAGCACGGGCTTGCCACAAGGTCACAGCCTCCTTCGGGCACATCCACCTGCTCCGGTGTGGCGTCCTCCCCGGGCTACAGGTGGATATCTGCTCCACTGTGGGCCTCCATGGGCTGCAGGGGCACAGCTGCCTCACCATGGGCTTCACTGTGGGCTGCAAGAGAATCTCTGCTCCGGTGCCTGGAGCACCTCCTCCCCTCCTTCTTCACTGACCCTGATGTCTGCAGAGTCGTTCCTCTCACATATTCTCACTCCTCACTCCAGCTGCAGTTTGTGTTGAACTGTTCCCCCCTCCTCCCCCCCACCTCCCTTCTTAAATATGTCAACCCAGAGGCGCTACCACTGATGGGCTCAGCCTTGGCCAGTGGTGGGTCCATCTTGGAGCCGGCTGGCATTGGCTTTATCAGACATAGGGGAAGCTTCTAGCAGCTTCTCACAGAAGCCACCCCTGTTGCCCGCCCCGCTCCCAAAACCTTGCCACACAAACTCAATACATGTTGATAACTCATTTTGTATGTTTACTTACCCCTCTCAATCATGGAAGTGACCCTAACCATCTGCCTCCTATACACTCAAGAAACCTAATGTATGTTTTGCAGGGAACCTGACTGCTAATGTCCAAGGACAGAGTTAATGATGCAAAAGTGTGCCAATGCCCAAATTTGATTGCTATGGCAATCTCTTGCCACATGTGAGACTTCCAGCCTGATGGTGTGTTGAGACAGCAATCCTCATGCAAGTTGAAGTCAAGCTCCCTGCAAGGACAGTAAAATTGTACCCTGATGGTCCTTAAAAAGTTATACCTTGAAAGAGTGTCAATGGAGAGCACAGTGACAGGATCCTCAAAAGAGTGGCTTTTCAAGCCATGATTTTATCACAGGCATGTAGTTTTATTAAGGTTTTTTCTGGTTGAGAGGGCATACCAGGTCCCAAGTGCAGGTCCAGGGACCAATTGTTTACATATTGCTCAGGATTTTTTTAAAATCACAGGTGCTTAGAATTGAACTATTTAAGAAAAGAGTATAATTTTTGATACTCCATATACAATGGCCATCAACAAATCAAAGCTCTCACAAAGATAACATTCTTATGAGATTTGCACCTAATTTTGAGGGCAAAACATTCTAGCAGATTGGATTCTTCAGTCTGGAAACAAATAACAAACCTTATATCAGCCATCATTACCAGGAAAAAAAAAAAACCAACCCCACAATAAATGCTGACGTCCTGGTTTCAGGTGGGATAGAGTTGATTTTCTTCCTAGCAGCTGACATAGTGCTGTGTTTTGGATTTAGTACAAGAATAATGTTGATAACACACTGATGTTTTAGTTGTTGCTAAGTACTGCTGATGCTAGTCAAGGACTTTTCAACTTCCTATGCTCTGCCAGGTGCACAAGGAACTGGGAGGGGGCACAGCCAGGACAGCTGACCCACACTGACCAAAGGGCTATTCCATACCATATGATGTCATGCTCATTATATAAGCTGGGGGGAGTTGGCTGGGGGGCAGCAATTGCTGCTTGGGGACTGATTGGGTATCGGTCAGCAGGTGGTGAGCAATTGCATTGTGCATCACTTGTTTTGTATATTGTTTTATCATTATTATTATTACTACTACTTTCTCTTCCTCTGCTGTCCTATTAAACTGCCTTTATCTCAACCCAATGGTTTTACTTTTTTTTCCAATTCTCTCCCCCATCCCAGCAGGGGTGGGGAGGGCGAGTGAGCAGTTGTGTGGTGCTTAGCTGCCGATTGGGGTTAAACCATGACACCTCATCTGTGTCACCTTATTTCATTTTTCAACATCTCAATGTGAAATGGCAGAGTTGTTTTTTCTTAAGGAAGAGAAAATAGACAGCTGACTACTAGAAAGAGGAATTTATCTTATGTGTCAATAAAACCTTTTAGTAAAGAATTGCAATAGTTTACATGCTTCTATGAGAAATCAAAATAGCTAGCAAACAGCTAAATAAAGAAATAGAGTGAGCATGCAATGGAAATCTAACACACAAAACCAACACATCTAAACACAAGAAAGAATATACGGAACTTTCAAATTGTAATAAAAATTAATGAATACAGGAAAATTTCATTTGTATATAAAAATGATTGCACAATTGAATTTTCTAGAAAGTCAAAGAGTATCAGACCTCTTTTAACATCAAAAATTATGCACTTTATATCCTTATTTGTCACAGGACAGAATAACATAGTTTGCTCATTCTTTTTATAGTGTCATAATTACAGATACAATTTTTCTTTTGTATTTTCATAGTAGAACCTGGAAAAGCAAACTGAAAATATTTTTCTGATTTTTCTGGTTTGTGAAAAAGTAAATAAGATTTCATGCTTTTGATATACATTCTCATACTGCTTGTCTACTATTTTTTTTTTTCCTTTCTTCTTACTGGGTTATATGTTCTTAGTTGCTATCTGCTTTTTCCAGACTCATACTAGAAATTGGTTTAGTGTACTTTTTATAGTCAGAACAGGTCCAGGTGAGACAGATTTGCTATCTGTTTTCAGATAGTTATATTATTTCATATTATTGTTCCAGGAACCATTCTTCCAGGTCACTGGTTTTTGTCTTCTGATATATTTTTAAAATTTTCTTTATATACTTTTTTCTTTTTTTTCCCTCTCTGCATTAGATTGTGTTAGAAACCATTTCTTTCAGTTATCTCTGACTGATGGATTTTAGTCTTAATTTCTTTTCCACAGTTTTATTTCTTTTGTATTGATTTTAGTATTTCTTTTTCAATGAAAACTTTCCCTCCATGTTAAATGTGATAGCTACAGCTTCAAAAGTCCCATTAAATTACTTGGTTCTGACAATGCATATGAAACGCTTAAAACTGTTGTTCTGACCCCTATAGTGAAGAAAAAGGATGGGAGGCCCAAGCCAAACCTCCCTCCTCCTCCATTTTAGTCAAGAAGTACACCATGGCAAGAGATTTTAAATAATTTCTATGTTTGTCTGGAAAAAAACCAAGTCTTAATCTGTTTATCACTGTATAAATTCAGCAAGATTAAAAATTTGAAACCACCAGTCTTCCTTTACAAAGAACAGCTTGTGCATAGCGTCAAATAATAATGAAAATATTGTAAGAAAACAAGTGGAGCATTTTTGTTCCAAGTTCCATAACCTGAAGAGGATGACACAAGGACCACATCTTTTAGCAGTCTGGAGCTCCTTCCTGCTCCCTGGGGTAAGATGTTAAACGTGCTTCTCCTTGGTAAAAACAAAGTGAATTCCACAGAGATGGGAACTTTCTCTTTTTTGGACTTTTGCTATAAAACAGGGTGATGGCCATCACGTTGATAATGTGGCAATACAGCTTTTTTTCCTTATTGATTCCACCAGGTGAAATGCCTAATTTTTACTGGTACTTCATTGAGAGATATGAAGGTCTGGAACTTCATTTTGTTAACAATTGCGGAGACTTGTTTTATACAAAAGCTACACCTTGTATGGCTTGGCATAACACAGAGAGGAGGAAAAGCCTCTTCACATATGCATCACATATATCACCATGTTTCAGTCTTCAGACACACTTAATAATCACCAAAAAACTCTCTGATTTGGGCAGAATGAGAATGAAAGAATGCAAGCAATCAAAACAGTCACTGAATACCACACATGTGCCTTTCCATTCTCTTTTCTGTAGTGTTTTCTAATGGAACAGAGACATACAAGTGTGACTGATTAATTGATTTTCCATGGTGAGTGATGAAAAAACCCGTGATCTAAAGCTAGATGGGGGATACTTTACAGTAAAATGGCTGGAAAGCAGCTTGCTGTACTTCTACTCCACGCCTTCCATTCTGAAATCTTTAATTACACCCATGAGCCTAATTACTCCTTTTCTTTTCTAGCATGATAAACTGTAGGGTGAAGTCTATGCCTCCAGCGTAATCAAAAAATTGTTTATATATTACTCTCAACACACATTCCCTATATATTTCCTTCAACGAGGAAGAACTTTTTTTAAAACAAGTGCATAATTAGAAGAGTTTTATGGGATTTGAAACTTATTACCACAGCTACTTTGAGTTTTGATAGGCAAAAGTATTCTTCTGGTCAAAGGTTCATTATAAGTATTAAGTGATTAAGAAATTATTTCATTACATCTCTTCTTTCTTTTTTGAAAAAGGTATTCCTATTCTTGCATTCTGTCACTCCAAAACACAAGACAGGACCTTGGAACTGTCACCTCAAAGGCTTTCCACATGGACATGCAGATTTCAAAGTACTTTTAGAAGTGATTGTGAAGGAAAGATGATTCAGGTTTGGTCTGTCTGAAACTAAAAGTAACCATCATCTGTAATAGGTCAAGTATGACTGTTTCTGAACTAGCAATATTGAATTTCATTGGAGGAGAGAACAATTACAACTTATTTGTTGCCGAAAGGTTATCAATGACTAGCTCAACTGCTAATAGGACTTGGTTGGTGTGAAATTACTCTGTTTCCTGAGTCTACTTTTAGATAGACAAAGTACTGTAATTAGCATTTTTGACAGTTGTAATCTTTGGTCAGGTAAAGGAATACATAAAAAGTGCAAAGCACGCCTTTTGCAAACATGTATGGTGAACACTAATATAAGTGGCTCTGGACCAAAACTCCTTTGTGTTGGAAAGGAGATGAGAAGCATTTCTTATACTAATGATTTGTACAAATGTTGCCTGGCATGTTTTTGTTCCCTGTGTTCTCCCTGGCAATTTGCTGATGCCTCTCACAGGTTTGCATAATGCAAGGACCAATTGCAATTAGGACCCTGCATGCAGGCACGCCATTTCCAAGACTAGCAAAATCCACTAGCATAAGGGTAAGACATTCTTTCCCAGGTAGCCTGAGCAGCCAGCAGTATTCCCAGGCAAAGGTTTTTACTATTTAAGATGCAGCCATATTTGCCAGATGGAAACATGACAGAAAAAGATACACGACAAGTAAAGAAACAATTGTATAATAGGTCACACAATAAAATCTTGTCTTTTTCTATGAATTTATTTAAAAAAATCATTGCAAAAAGTTAATCCTGGTCTGTAATCCTTGAGTAATTTGTTCTGTATCTAACAGTGATGGAAAAGCCATGGATTAGATAGGTTACAAAAACTTGTCAAGCTTCATTATCCAGGTGGGCATCTTCTGCACAAGACATGGGCAACATCAGCAACACCCTCACAACCTCAGCACAATCATGCTACAGACTGGCCTGAGCAACCAGGGAACTCCATTTTTTTCTCTATCCTTTTCTCTCTAAAGTCCTACTCACACTTTGATCTGTTGCCCTATCAGCAACACACTTGCAAGCCCAGCACAGCTGTAAGTCTGTATTACAGTTTTTGCACTGTGATCGTGTTTAATGCATGCTTTCAGTGGGAATAGAAGATACTTAACTACAGTTCAAATAAAAATGAAGCAACTAACTTAGACCAATACTTGGCTTCTGTGCTGCATTAGTACTTGAATTTATCGCTGGAAGATTTAACTTGATTTATTTATAAAACTTTAAAACCAGGACTCTGTTTCTTCACTGTGAATTTGATTCAGCTAATCTGAAGTAAAGATAGACACTTAGAAACAATCCCAGAGAGCACATTGTAGAAACCTACATAGACTAAAGTCTGCTATTCACTTGTGAATACAGGCAGTTTTGCCTCATGGAAATAGTTTATTTGCTTATTATTTTAAACTAGTTTGGCCAAACTTGTTTGTCAAAAATATTTAGAAAAGGAGTAAATGTTCAATTGTGACATTTTTTTAACATAGTATTTTACAAATTTAATAATGTAAAAAATGTTTCATTTCATATTCCAAAACTTGGCTATGTTTAATTCAGGAAAAAAAAAAGGTAATAAAATATGACCAACATTTCCAATAGAGGATCTAAGAACAACAGACTAAGAAAGTTTTCATCATCGTCATCAGCTCCCATCTTCTGCTATTACAGGCAACTAATCCATTTTAGTTATGGATTTACTGAGATTTATCCTTGTTTGCATGAAATATTTTTTACACAAATATTTTTTTCAATTTTACACTTAACCAGGAAAGCCACATAAAAATGCTTAAAATCAATATGTGCTATTTTAATTTCTAAATTTAAATACCTCACTTCTCATCTCTTGAAGAATCTAAATTTCTGAGACCATAGGCCTTACCTATGCTTATCAATAAAATAATTCTAATGCCACACTGACAAGCAAAGATGTTGATTAGACATACAGAAAATATTGCCTGAGTTTTGTTATTTAAACTTGCTGTTGCTAAGAATTTGTAAATTATTAGGATTTTTAAGAGTGAAAAATAATATACTATAAACCACTAATAATGGAAACACTGTGCGCTGGGTGGTTAACACCTAATCCAAAAGAAAAAAAGATAAGATATGCTAGTGTATTGGTGCTGTGTTTTGCACTATGACAGCTACACTCTTAATTATAAAATGTAATATAACGTAAGCTGATACATGGAGGGTTTTTTCAGTTCTTCCGTAACAAAAAATGAGCTTTATACATTCCTAGGCTAAGCACATATCACTATGAAACAGGAGAAAAGAGAATGCTCATTTTATCTTTATTCAATAGATATTTTTTTACAACCCACTTATTCATAAGATCATGATGGTACAGAAAGTAATGTGTTTTATTCTTTATGTAAAATAAAATGCATTTTCATTAACACTGAATATGAATTTCTAATGGGAAATACATTTTTTTCTTTTCTCACTATCACATGACTATATAAATAATTAATTTAACCAGAAAGAAAATAATTTTTAGGAAAAAAAATTAAGCAAAACAAAGAAAATCTAATTAAGCAAGTAACTGCAACAACTAAATTAATAGCTTTCCTTGGCTTCCTGGCTCTTGAGTATCTTACTACAGTGCCCTATTAATGTTCTCTGTTATTAAATACTATTAGTAAGAGATCAGTGAACCTTTAAAGCAGATTTATTACAGTATAAATTTTTGTGGCCAGCTATAAACTATCCTGAATACATGTATGTTGTAAATATTAAAAAAAAAAAAAAAAATAAAAAAAAAAAAAAAAAAAAGAGAATTATCCTAGCTGTAGTGAGTTCTTTTCACCATCCTCCATTTGCCAGAATAGGATATCTCACTGGTAGTACATTGTGAGCTGTAATGCAACATGGAAAATAACATAGTGAATAGATGCATTAATATATTCTAGGGCAGAAAACTTACTGGTATGGAAAAAGATCTAACCATAGTCTGCTAAAAATTAACTACAGCTTGTAAAAACATTCAAGTTCAAATTTAGTCACTCTGAACTCAGCAAAAGCAAATTTGACAGTCTAGGTGATGATGTTTGGGTGGCAAATTTAAAAAGTTGTGTTTTATCACTCTGAGCTGCAAGTATGGTTATACAATAATTCCAGCTTGGAAACTCTGTTTCAGATCTACATGATTAATAACTGGATTTTAACTACTTATATAATCTATACAAAATCTAAGCCTGTGGACAGTAGGACACTTTTGCCTCTCAACAACAGGAATCTGAACTGTGCAAATACAGTTTCAGATAACTCTGAGAGTTCCTGTTTGAATTTCAGTGTTTTCTCTTCTGAAATGATTATTTACTTACAATGGATTGGCAGTATAAGCAACCTGCACTGTCACCCAAACTGACATCTGGCATTCCTGTAGCACTAGATGGAAATAGAGGTGGTCTGCAGGCCATCATTGTGCTTTCTCCCCTTCTACTCCATGCTTCTCTTGGCTGCTTAATCTTTTGGATTTTGCTGGCAGGGTCTATCTCTTGGTGTGAGACCTTTTGGGATACACAGAACAAAAGAAAATAACCACAGCATCTATGCGGCACTATTATCTGCACAAGGGCCTTGTACTAGGCCAATAACTAATCTCTGAGCTGGTTCCCGATCTGACATTAGCAGGGCAGAATATTACTGCTTGGCCAAAATAATCTCTTTAATAGAAAATAGGGAAGAAATAAACTCACAGTCTGTTGTCTGGTCCTCTGTTAAACAACTGGGAACATGGCAATTCTAGGGCCAACTTTGAAATGCATGTTTGAATGGGCTCAGCAAAATTCTGCTTTTTAATGGAACATGTGTTTTATATGCAGTGAGACAGCTGGTCCAAAAAAGCATATCTTGGCAGATCCCATTTCTATGGCAGTGAGACACAAAATCAATGTGAATGGGAGTTTATTTTAAAATGACACATTAACTTAAAACTTTCACTTCCATCTAAAGATATTTAATCTGTTCCTCTTGCAAGATTGATTGTTGTAATTTATAATTGTGAATTATTGTGATTTATTTAATAACAATGACGATAGAGAAATGGTCCCTAACAGCACTTTTGTTCAAAAAGGTCTATGCTATACCTAAGCAGTCCCATTGACTTCATACTCCACTCTCAAAAATAGCAGGTGTGTTGAAGCAGAGGTTTGGAAATGTTTTGTAGGAAATAAATGTGTCAGACAAATTTCATCCTCCTCCCTAGTTTGGTTAAATATACATACAGTGGATCACAAACCCATCTACAATATTGGGCTTGTGTTTAATTCCTTTTGGGGAAGTAAAATGAAGTAACATTCTTGGAAAAGGGGAACTATTAAAAAATCACATGTTCTGGGATATTATTCCACAAAACAGGAAAAGGAAAAGTCAGTAAAAATTTTTCACACACTCGTATTTTAGAGCTATATCCCTGCTCGTGGTCTTCAGAAGTATGTTCATTGACTAGCTGAAAGATGTGTAACTTTATGTAAGATTGATCCACGCTCCAAGCAGTGGAGCTTGCTACAAAGTGTTAAGAGGTATTATAGAAAGATAATTACAAATTACAAATTACAAATTCAAATTAAAGAAACTAGGTTTGCAAGGTAAGTAACATCTTTGTTTTGAGGGAGTAGTAAGATCTTTACTTGATATAGTTTGCTTTTTTCCAGCTGTATGCTCTAATAGGTAATACTTCTTACTGCACTTGTACCTGTAAGTCTGACTGGATCTGACTACCACTGCTACTGCTACTACTCTTAGTACTACATATTCACATTAGGGAGCTACAAAGCAGCACTACTAGATTTACCAGTATCACAGATACATAACCACATCATGGCACTGTTTGTATCACCCTTTACATCTGACACAGAAAGAAAAAATCCTAACGCAGACAGCATAGCATAGCCTTTCTCACCTCCTCTACCTGCTCAGTGCCATTCAAGTTCTGTGCTCCAGACCAGACTGTCTTTGTAGGCAGAGGTAAGAGCTTTCATTACACCAAGATATGTCATGCTAAAAAGTAGGCAAGCTTTTGGGCTTGTAGATCTGAAATAGAAGCATCAGTCTCCAAAGCTATAGTCAAGACAAGAAAACTTACACAAGGTTTATTTTGCTATATATAGGAACAGAAATTGAAAGAGACTCAATACAATTGTTTCTCTAGAGGAAAATGGGAAAGAAAAGCTATTTACTACTTTTGGAATATGGAAAGATAAGTCAGGGTCAGAGGGGTTGCAGTATAACACAAAAGCAGTATTTCTATTGAATTTTGATATCCAGCAGAGTTATGAATTTTGGTTCTCAGTCTCATTTTTGGAAGATGTTCCTTAGTTCTTTGATGATCCAAATTAGAACAGGTATAGAGTAAATGTTTTACAAAAGACATCCCTCCACTTGTAACTGCAAACTTTGAATTCTCTATTAGCAGCATGGAGAAAAGTAACAGGAAAAAGCAATAATAACTGTGAGGCAAAGAACTGTTTAGATAGAGAAGATAGAGACTGAGTCATGATAGCATAAGGCAGAGAAAAAACAGGCAAACGCCCAAACCGTGGTCAAAGCAATGTTAGTATAATGGGAACTGTATTTCAAATCAAAGGAACATACATACACACATATGCAATTCAGACAAGAGAAAAGTTTATGGGTTTACCAATAATTGAATATAATACATTGTAGAATTCTGTTACATATTTTTATAGTGTAGAAAACATACACTGTTTTGCATCATATTAAATAAAAACCTTTTCTGATGTATGAAGTTACTGAAAAAAATCAGAATATGCTTAATATTCACTCCATTTCTTTTTCTCCCTCTCTCTCTATATAGTGGGATACTTATCTAAGACTTATCTTACAAGATTACACATCAGAAAAAGAGACAAAAAAGTGAGAGACACTAGTTAGCTCTCCTAGGAGATATATGCAGAAGCCACGGCAGAGGCTGAATCAAATAAATATAAAATTCCCCCCTCCCCCCTGCCCAGTCTTAAAAACTGATAGGAATGCATAGCCTAATGTCTGTATAGGTTTGAGCCATTTTATAGGTCAGCCGTTTTCTATCTGTTATGTATCCATCCATGCACTGTTTTACAGTTTGGAGTCATCTGTCTGTGTGAAAAGCAGAGGCTCATTGACCTATTAGTTCTTCAGCCTTTGGTATTTCTTCAGACTGTGATGAATGATCATACATGTAACTACCGCACTCTGTTCACTTTCAACTGCATTACTGTCTCTGGACATCTTGCTAATATGCATGAAGCGAGAGTGATTTTTCAGTGTTTAAAAAACTGGGCTGGAAAAGTAATCAGAGGAAATTTTCCTACTGTCATTTTCAATGTTGCTTCAACTAATAACACTCTCTCTAATCAGAAAGGATTCAGAGAAGGCTAACAGTCCTATTTGTGTACTGGTAAGGAAGGACATACAATAAAAGAATGAAGCATAACATTGTTTATGCTACATTTACTGACTGGCCAGCATAGTTTACTATAGGGAGCTCCTAGCTAACTAATAAGGCTAATATCTAATAAGTTAGCTAGTGGCACAACACAGCAACACAGAGTTTTACATGCTGGGTAGCAAAATCATTAGGTTTAAAATAGCTTTTTTGTCTGTTCAGTGTGTTAAAGTACTCTTCAAACATGACAAAGAGGCAAAATGCCTCCCCTTTTAATGAACATTTGAAATATGCAAGCTTTTGTCTGAGACTGCAGCTGCTGGGCAGAGAGCTATGGACATGTTGACTCAGATCATTCTGGCCTCCAGAGTCTCCTTCAGGATGCAGAGTGGCAAAGACACTGGGCTAAAATAACTATCAGGCTAAGTGTGAAAAATGTTCCTTCAAGATATCAACAGGTCACTAAACAAATACAATACCAATAGTTGGCAGCAGAAGATGCTCCATGACACAGTGCAGTCTTCCAGCGTTTCACTATCCCGTAACCCAGATCTAGCTCCTCCTGAGGTCTGACTTAGCTTCTCCTTCTTTTCAAGACAGTGCCACTTTTTTACTATCACTGTAAATCATTCACTTGCTCATTCCATCAGACTTTGCTTTCTCCAAGAGATACCACAGCAAAGAGGTCTGTAAGCTCCTGGCAGTTCTTAGCAATCTGGACATCTGCCCTTCAGACTCAAGCCATGCTGCTGCTTCTTGGCAATTTCTTATATTCCTAGACTTCACTGAACCCTTCCAAATTTTTGTGGAGTGGTGATTGACCAATTGTCCTTTACCTGATGCCTGATTTTGATCTCCATGGCTATTTTCTTCTGAAGTTCTCTCCTCTGGTTTGCCCTATCCACTACCATCTTGTCAAGATGGGTTTACTTCACACAGCTCTCAATCCATAACTGCAACACATGAATTCTCCACCTCATTATGTGAGTGGAGGATGGCCCCAATACTCAGCTTCCTGCTAAAGAATCAGAAAGAAATCACAATGATCTTCCACCATTTCACCCATTTTATTAACAAATGCAAACTTGGTTAACTAATACAATAAGTAAACAATAAACCACTTCACATGGGTGTACATTGGCAAGTTCTTCAGGACTTGTGTTATACAAGATTTTTCATAGAATCATAGAATCATAGAATCGTTTAGGTTGGAAAAGACCTTTAAGATCATCCAGTCCAACCATTAACCTACACCACCAAGTCCACACTAAACTCCCTCTCTTTCCTGTTAGGCAGCTGACATCATTGGTGACCTAACTGTGAAGTTTCCAGAGGAGAACAGAAACTTTTCCTCTCTGAAACCAGTGGGAGATTTGAAGATCACTTACAGGGCATTAAGTTTTCAACTGCTCTCAAGTTCTTATGGAAAAGAGATTGAAATAAAAAGGATTGGAAAAAAAAAACCAAACCAAAACACCTCAACATTGGCAGCTAAGTGTTGTTTCTTTTTCTATTTTATTTTACTTTATTTGGTTACCCATACCGTATGGGTTAAGAGAGAAGGAAGCCAACTGCTTCACAAGAGCACTTTGCAGAAACCTCTTAGGAAAACCAGAGGATCTCAAGAAATCTGACCAGTAGCAATTACAGAAAGCTTAGAGTGTGACTAAAAGTGTAATGCACCTTGACAAAAAAATAGAATTAGCAAGATTTCAAAAGGCTTTAGTGGTTTACATCATATGTGGCCGTCTCAGTAAACAACTCGGATTAAAGTATGACAGTTCAATGAATCCTGCGGGTACGATACAACCAGAGTGTGAAGAGTGCTCATTATGAATGCAGTAAAAATGTCAGATTTCATGGTACTCAGGAAATTAAGATGCTTGTAGGAAAAGATTCTGGAAATAAAAAATACAGCTCAATAAAGTCTGTTATCAGTTACATAACCCACTGGATAGAATGCTGAAATAAATTTTAAAAAACCTGATTGTTTTAATTCATAAAATGGAAAAACCACTAAAAATTTCATGAGTATAACTGCATACAGTTTTAAGACTCACTGTTAAGGCCTAAGCTGGTGTTACTTAAGTACAGTTAAACATATTTGAAAAAGTCTTCTTGAAATAAAGTTAGTGGAGGAAATTTTATCCTTCTCCAAGGGTTACTTATGTGTAATACAATAGGGTGATCAGTGACAGTGTAGAACTCTATTAGAGATTCATGATTTTAACCAAAATTGGTATGAAAACAATTTGTACAAATGTTGAAAATCTATCAAACTGTTGTGTTCATTGAAAACTAAGGGTTGTAGAATAAAGAAAGCCTACAGCTATTTAAAAATTTTTCACTAGGAATGATTTCCATATGCATGGGACATCTGAGAAATCTGGACAGATTGTGTTAAATAAGAGAAATGGACAGTTGCTACCAAAACAAGGGACTGTGGGAATACACTGAGTTAATTTCACTAAGATGAAAATGTATTGTGTCATGGAGTATCCTTTATTCTGACTCACTACCTGTCTGATGGAAATATTCTCCTTGGCTTTCACTTAGGAAAATGATAAAAAGTAAGGTGGAGGTCTAGTCTTCCACAAAATAATGTTGTCTGATCTTCAAACTCAGGGCACTATAATGAAACCTGTGTGCCTAAACTGTAACTGAACTTCAAATTAGAGTGTTTGGTTTAGAGTATTATGACATTAATGCTCCTGAATGCTTGCCAGACTAAACTGAAGTATCTTGCAGTGGTCAGGAAAACATGAACTTTTCCTTACCTGAGGGGACATCTTTCTGTAACAATTGCCACTTTTTTCTTCAAATACCACAAAAAAAGAGAGCTAAAGTAATGCTCATAAAGAATTCTGAATCTTTAAGGAACTGTTCTTGGATTAACTTGCTTTAGAACCAGAACAGCTTTTTGAGGGAAAGAGAAAAAAAGGCAAAACCAAAACCCATACTCAGGTGAAAGTAGCCATTACATGGTTTTAACAAACCTTACTCAAACAGCTAGAGGGAAGCTATCAGTATTTATTGGCCAACAGTCTAATCTTCTCAGTGTGGTAGTAAGAAAAAATTGTTGGCTGCAATCTCATAGCATTTAGAAGTAAATTAAATAAATGATGAATTCTAGTTTTGGATGCTCATCTGAATGTACTAGAACTGTAGCCTGAAAGGTATTTTATTTAGTTGGTTGAACTTGTATTATGATTAATTTTCTGCTAATGTTTTTAGTTCAAATACTCTCAACTGAAGGATATCTCAGAGAAAAAAAAAAATCCCTGATATATTTAGAACAAAATCTGTAAGCCAATAAAATGCATCCGGAAGATTTTATGTATCCACCTCATTTTATCCGATTGCAGTATTAGAGATTAATTTATGTATTCAGATAAATGCTTACATTTCTTGAGAAAGTAAGCCTCTGCTTATTGGCTTTGTGAAAGGAATTTCAACTGTGCACTGTGCACTCACAGTGCCCGAAACCAAAGGGATGGCTGTGATGCCTACTTTGTAGCACAAAGAAGTTGTAGAGAAATATGTGCTTTTCTTAGGTTCAACTGTTTCCTATAATTTCAAAGAGATACTGCTGGTTTAGGTATTGTCATGACCCAGACTGGGCTGCCCAGAGAGGACCATGGAGGTTCTGTGATTCCCTTGGGCTAAATTAAGGTCAAATGACACCAAATGATCGATTAAACACTTTATTGATGGTAAACACCAACCTGAACTCGGAAAGTGCAACGGTAGGCAAGCTGAACTAGGAAAGCGTAATGATAGGCAACGTGGGTTCTAATTCAAATACTTGTAAGAGGAACCAGAGAGGTGGTGGAGGCCCCATCCCTAGAAACATTCAAGGTCAGGTTGGACTGGGCTCTGAGCAACCTGATCCAGTTAAAGCTGTCCCTGCTCCCTGCAGGGGGGTTGGGCTAGATGACCTCTAAAGGTCCCTTCCAACCCAAAGCATTCTACGATTCTATGAAAGGAAAAGGAAGAAAGAGGAGACAGAGGGAGAGAGATCACCACCCTTGGATCCTGCGATGTCGATGGTAAACGTGACAGTCCTCTGGCAGTGGACACGATGCTCTTGGAGCACAGGGCCTTCTGCTGTGCTGGCAGCTCTGGCACCGGGTGGGAGAGGCAGGTCTAGAGCAGCAGCAGCATGGAGTCCTCCAGTGGTGGGGGTGTGCACATGGCTCCTTGAAGTTGTGTCTTTCATAGGCCAGTCACCGCCTCTAGTCTCACCCCCCTTGAGGCTTGTTCCAGAATGTTCTTAATCTTCTGCACAGGCGCCAGTGGGGAGGGGGTTGGTCACAAGGGGTCTTTCAGGTTGTTGTAAGCCCCTTCCTCAAATGAACTCCGCATGATCTTCGGCCATCAGAAGGCGGAACCGTGCATCCTCTTGCAGGCCTCCCTGTGCCAATCGCCTTCTCACCTGTGGTGCTATGCAGACCCCAGTTTATTGCTTTGCAGACCTCACCACAATATTTGAGACATTAACTCTTTCAGTCTCTCACAGGTATACAATCTAGAAAGTACTAAATTTTGTTTAATTACTCAAGACAATACTTCCTGAATAGTGGAGCTAAACTTCAGTGATGTTGTGCCCTTGGCATCACCTGGAATACTGCAGGAGGAGAAAGTATTCTTTTCAGCTCACTATTTTGGACACTTTTAGCTGCAGGTGAGACGGACTGATGTGGTAGAGGTCACATGAGATCAAAACCAAGACTGAATAGCTTGGAAAATGTTGAGAGAGAATTTCCAGCTGGAAACTCTACTACAGCTCTGAAGTAATTGGTTGATACATTTGGAAATGTACTGAAGTGTTAACTCCAGAGGGGCCAAAATACACTGCATATATTTCTCAAAGGATTTATGGCTTTTTTTCAGTAAGTTCATGGCATACAGAACAGCATAGTGATCTCCAGCAGGTACTCTGGGGCTGCTGTCAGGCCCCCCGTCCCAAGTTGTCTCTGTCCCAGGCTGAACCAGCCCCTGTACCCTCAGCCTCTCCTCACAGTTTCCATCCAAAGGAATTGGATTTTATTTTTTTTAGAGCCAATTGAAGGATAAATCAAGTTCCTTTAGACTAAGGCCCCAGTTAAAGATTCTAGTTAATATAACACATTGGACTATATCATAGGAAATACAGGTTGTATAGGTATATTAGTACAATACAATTCAGTACTATGCGTTGCATTAAAACTTCCTTAGATTTTAATTTAGTAGTTTTAAGCCCTCTGACATCCATATATAGGCAATGCAGGCTCTCCAACAGCTCATAATTGTATAATATAGAATTTGGATTTGATTGCACTGTCTTCACTGTTACGGGGATAATTTTTGAGTTTCCTTACCTGAGAGACCGTCTCTGTGATTCCAAGGCCAATGAGGTGTTCAGTATGGTTAGCATGGGCCACTGTCATGGTTTAGCCTCAGCCAGCAACTAAGCACCACACAGCTGCTTGCTCACTCCCCCTACTCCGATGGGATGGGGAGAGAATCGGAGGAGCAGGAGTGAGAAACACTCCTGGGTTGAGATAAGAACAGTTTAATAATTGAAATAAGGTAAAATAGCAATTATAATAATAACAATATAATAACAACATCATCATCATCATCATCAACAACAACAACAACAACAACAACAATAATAATAATAATATAAAAAGCAAGTGATGCACAATGCAATTGCTCACCACCTGCCGACCGATAGCCAGACAGTTCCCGAGCAGCGATCGCTGCTCCCTGGCCAACTCCCCCCAGTTTATATACTGAGCATGACATCACATGGTATGGAATAGCCCTTTGGCCAGTTTGGATCAACTATTCTGGCTGTGCCCCCTCCCAGTTTCTTGTGCACGTGGCAGAGCATGGGAAGCTGAAAAGTCCTTGACTAGCATAAGCAGTACTTAGCAACAACTAAAACATCAGTGTGTTATTAACATTTTTCTCATCCTAAATCCAAAACACAGCACTATGCCAGCTGCTAGGAAGAAAATTAACTCTATCCCAGCCAAAACCAGGACAGCCACAAGACTCACAGTAGGAAATCTGCAGGGCTTATTTTCTGCTACAAGGTCTCTGCTCTGAATGTCCACTGCTTTTGCAAAATCAGCAAGGCTGAAACAGATCAGAACTTTTTCAAAAATATACTAACAGTAAGATAGCTAAGTAGAATCTCTAGGAAGATTATGGTATTAAATGTGAGCCTAAATCCCATAGTTAGCATCTCTGATTGCCAGGGGGTGGGGTAACCTTGGCAAACAGCCAAATGTCCACACAGCTGCTCACTTCCTCCTCTTCTTGATCAGAAGAAGGGGAGAAAATAGGATGAGAAAGCTCACGGGTCAAGTCAAAGACATGGGGATTGCTTACAAGTTACTGTTATGAGCAAAACAGACTAGACTTGGAGAAAATTAATTTAATTTATTTCCAGTTAAAACAGATTTGGGTAGTAAGAAACATTAAAGCAACAGCTTGCTCCGCTGCTTTCCCAGCTCAGCTTCACTCCTTCACTTCCAACTCCTCTCCCTCCCTGCCCCAAATGCTGGAGGAGTGTATGGGGCAGGTTACATTCAGTACATAGAGGTTTCTCTCTGCTGCTCCTTCTCTCTCACACTCTCCCCCTGCTCCAGTGTAGGCTCTCCACGGGCTGCCGTTCCTCCAGGATTATCCAACTGCTCCAGCATGAGGTTCTTCAGATGGCAGCCTCTGGCTTCTCCTCACAGAGGCCATCCCTGCAGCCCTCCACTGCCAGCATCTGAACACGGACATTAGGTTCACTGATATAAATGTCAAATGATCCTATCGACTCATTCTTACCTGGCATGTGCTGATTTGTCGCTTGTACACAAACTTTGGATGAGAATCATGACAGTTTTAAAAAATCAGGAAAAGATTTAACTCTAATTTAAATGAGTAAAATTTTCTCAGGCCTATCAATATTTGGACCCATGGTCCTCATGAAAGCCTTTCTGTTAACATTACTAAATTCTGTATCAGCCTATTAAAAAAAAGTATCTTAAATTAAAACAAATTAAATAGCAAGTTAAACCAGTATCATGTCATGTTCTAAAATTTGGAATCACTTTCACTCTCTGTTTTTCACAGATAAAAGAAGATATTTACCAAGAAAGGTGCAAGGAAAATGCTAGCAGCAGGTCTCATTAAGTAAAAGTGAGGCAAATAGAAATCCCAATCTGAATGAAAATATATCCTCTGACAGTTAAGTTCCAATGGAATATAGCAATACCACATACAGATAAAATAATGAATAAATATGTCTTATCTGAGTGTTTCTCTTCATATCTCCACTTGTTTGTTAATTCCCATAGGTCTGTTTTTATAGCATAACCATGATAATGTGCTCTCACAGAAGTAAGGTAATATTGTCTTTCTAGATCTCTTTGGAACAAAACTGGGATTTTTTTTATGTGTGTGCATTTAGAGGCAAAGCAGAATTTAATAGTGTTTATTCTGTCATTAAGCTGAATAGAAAAATGCTCATCTAATGCTCCAAGATAATTCAAAAAACAGTATGCTGATATCTGGGGAGAGTTTGTGCGTGTTTCCTTTTCAGGGCCAGAGAAGAGAAAAAACTGGATGTTTTCCTGCCCTAAGGGCATAAATAGTTTTCTGTTGGACTGCTGCAAATCCAAAGAGACACCACTGACTCTGACAGAGTTACTCCGAATTAACAGCAGTGTGACTCAAATTAGAAGCTGCTTCTTTGCATTTAGATTAGAGGAAAATAAGCTTATTCCAACCCTTCTGATTCTGGGAGCTCACAGATTTTTATATAATATTGTTACTTACAGAAAGCATGCAGCATAATTAGTAACCAATTGGAACATCAGAGAACTTGAGTATAAATTTATTAATCAGCACTCCAGCTGTTTCATCAGGAAAACTCCTTCTGCTCTTATTTAAACCTTTTAACATTGTAACTCCACTAAAAGCAATGCTTCTGCCACAGGGGTTCTTCAGTATGAACAAATAAGTAATTCTAGAGGAGCTGATGCCATAACTGACATAAAATTAGATCTGGCTGCAGGCAGGGCTCTCTGAAGGTGCCAGGGTTTGGGGGGCACTGCGGGTGCAGTGCAGCTGTGTGCATGACCACAGTCACCATCATACATGATGTGGAGTCAAGTCTCACTGTGCCCTTGATGTAGACTCTCTGAACTTAAGCAGTAGATCCAACTCACCCAGCAGTTAACCTGTCAACTGTAGGACTTAAAATGGCAATGGGCTCTAAGTATTTGATATTCTGTAAAGCTGACTTTTTAATGTACTGTCCTTTTTTTTTTCATCCCTTTTCAGCTTTAATTCAGATATTCACTGACCTGCTACAAAAGAATGAAAGTCTACTTTCTGTAATGCATATTTTTTGTACGTTAAATGCAGTAATAAACAGATACTTCATAGTATGGGTATTCAGTTCTTCACCGTTCATTTATACCAAAATCAATAACAGTTTGATTTAATTTCACTCAACTGTGTCATTCTAGGGAACATCTTTTTGATGAGTACGGTACAGGAAACATGCAGATGAAATATGAATATTTTCTATAAGAAAGTGCAGTTAGATGCATCTTTTTATAAACGGTGTATTTTTACACACAGTGTGTATATTGGTAATATAATATGTTATCACTATGTATTCATCATACTTTTAATTTTTTTTTTATTGGTAAAAACAGAAAAAAGGAGCTGTAGGTCTTGCTTTTTAGTTTTACTTTCCCAAGACTGCACAATATTTTATACAAACTCTGAGCCACATTGTGGGGACTGGCTTTGCAAAAGGTCAGGTAGCTTCATTTTCATGTAATAAAGAAAAACAAACCAAGCAGCACTAAATCCAGATCACCTTGCCAGTCAAAGAACTTTCAAGTTCAGCTGCAATTAGGATTTAATGCAGTGCTTATTGTAAATGATAATTACAATGAATCCATTATATGTTGTGCAGGATGTTTTGTGAATTAATAAAGGGCTTTTTCTGTAGCTCAGCATTAATTAAGCATTAGTTATGGACACTTAGTTAGATACATGACTGTCAGCTTGCCAAGTTTTAGACAACAGACTCTAGGTTTTACAGTGCATTGGAACCACACAATGACAGTCACAATAACAAATGCCATAAAGACATAATGAAGAAAAATGTAGAGGTTTATTTCTGTAATGCACATTTCATTTTAGAATCATAGAATCGTAGAATTGTTTAGGTTGGAAAAGACCTTTAAGATCATCCAGTCCAACCACTAACCTAACATTACCAAGTCCATCACTAAACCAATTAAGGGTAGAGTAGCAATTTCATGTTTCCTGGCTTGGTGGCTGGATTATTTATAATGAAAGAAAAAACTAGGAATCATTAAGATTGGAAAGGACCTCTACGATCATCAGTCCAACCATCAACCCAACACGACCATGCCTACTAAACCATGTCCCAGAATGCCACATCTACACATTTTTTGAACTCTTCCAGGGATGGTGACTCCACCACCTCTCTGGGCAGCCTGTTCCAATGCTTGACTACCCTTTCCGTGAAGAAGTTTTTCCTAATATCTAACCTAAACCTCCCCTGGCACAGCTTGAGCCCATTTCCTCTCGTCCTATCGCTAACTACTTAGGAGAAGAGACCAACACCCACCTCACTACAACCTCCTTTCAGGTAGTTGTAGAGAGCAATAAGGTCTCCCCTCAGCCTCCTCTTCTCCAGACTAAACAACCCCAGTTCCCTCAGCCGCTCCTCATAAGACCTGTGCTCCAGCCCCTTCACCAGCTTCGTTGCTCTTCTCTGGACATGCTCCAGCACCTCAATGTCCTTCTTGTACTGAGGGCCGCAAAACTGGACACAGTATTCCAGGTGCAGCCTCATCAGTGCTGAGTATAGGGGCATGATCACTTCCCTAGTCCTGCTACCACACTATTCCTGATACAAGCCAGGATGCTGTTGGCCTTCTTGGCCACCTGGGCACACTGCTGGCTCATGTTCAGCTGGCTGTCAGCCAGCACCCCCAGGTCCTTTTCTGCCAGGCAGCTTTCCAGCCACTCTTCCCCAAGCCTGTAGCGCTGCATGAGGTTGTTGTGACCGATGATCAGGAGCCAGCACTTGGCCTTGTTAAACTTCATACAATTGGCCCCAGCCCATCGATCCAGCCTGTCCAGGTCCCTCTGCAAGGCCATCCTACCCTCGAGCAGATCAACACTCCTACCCAATTTGGTGTCATCTGCAAACTTACTGAGGGTGCATTCAAAAAAATCCCCTCATCCAGATCGTTGATAAAGATATTAAACAAGACTGGCCCCAAAACAGAGGCCTGGGGAACACCACTTGTGACCGGCCACCAACTGGACTTAACTCCATTTACCACAACTCTCTGGGCTCAGCCATCGAACCAGGTTTTGTACCAACTTTGTTTCAAGAATCAGCATCTATTCTGCAATTCAGTACTCTTGCTTCCAAGTGCATTATACTCTTCCCCTGCTAACCAAATGCCATTTAGTGAAACATAAAAATGAGTAACCTGTTTTTTGGTGAACTATTTTGTTAGGAAAGCCAAATGAACACTGACATGCATAAGTCCTGATTTTGTAATTGTTAATCATACAACAGTCATGTGAAATCAAGGAGAGAAATGTCTGGGTGGTCTAAAAATTATTCCCCAGTAACACTGTGAAAGGTTCTCTGTGGAGTTTTTAAAGTAAGCACGAGACACTAGTTTTAGTAACTGTTTTACTTGTCAACCTATGTGACACTTTCTTAGAAAGAAGTACAATAATTTTTTCTCTTTAGCTATTTAAGTCAGAAAAAATATCAGCAAAAATAATTCTGTCATCATCAATAAGTACAGAACAGGTCCATACTTCAGCTGGTGCCTTCATTATTTGTGTACCTAAGATCTATAAATAGGTATAGGTCACAGGATTTTGACTTATCTTTCTATGCTACCCTTATTTACAGTATGATCAGTATTTTTTGGCAGGAAGTTAAGGATATAGCACAGTCATTTTCTTGTCTGGCTACAAGACAACTACATAGGATTATTATACAAACACAAATAAGGAGAGGCTTTTAGAAGCCTTGGCTTTCTTCTGGAGACATAGAAGTTCAGATTATTGTTCAAAGCGATTGCTACTTTAAATAAAAGTTTTCTTTGACCTGTTGGATCTTGGCATATGGCATTAAAATGACCATGGAGAAGAATGAACAAAATGGCAGTTAAGCATAAAGAAGAGGAAATTGAACAAAGATGATCTGATAATAGTCTTCAGGGGCATGAAAAGCTATTGCCTGGTCTTCTAAAATATCTAAACTGAAAGGAAAGGAAATTCAGCTGAGGTGTAGAAATAATTATCTGATGCTAGAGACTAAAGTACAACTACAGTTCATATGACAAGACTGTAGTATTCAAAAAATGGGTAGATGTGGCACTTCGGGACATGGTTTAGTCTAGTCTACCCTTGATTGTTTTAGTGTGGACTTGGTAGTGTAGGTTAATGGTTGGACTGGATGATCTTAAAGGTCTTTTCCAACCTAAACAATTCTACGATCTCCCGCATTGAGGGTCTTTAAGAAGAAGCTTAAAAATGCTTCTCAATAATTGTATACTTGGCTGATTCTGCCTTGTGCAGAATGATAGATTTGGTGGTTCTTGCAGTGTTTTGATGGTAAGAAAGTCTTCAGTTTATCCTTTTCAGAATTTTTTATTTTTGGACCTCTATCTGCCTGATCTATGAGCAATGTAACAATGTCTTAAAACACAACTCCTTACAGGCTTTCTTCATGTAAATTCTGTAGTTAACAGATCACTGTTAGCATCATGAATCAAAATTGTAAAAGTCAATAATGTTTTTCCAGCTGGGAGTTTGGTTAAGAAATTGCAAAAACGAGTATGTGAGAATGAAAGGGAGTAATCAGTGCTGTGATTCTATAGACCAGTTGGCTTGACACACAGGTCATTGCATGCAAAAGACATTTGTTTATATCCACTTTAATTTGATTTGATACCCCAGAGAAAAGATGCTCAAGTATACAAATGGATTAAAAAATACATTCTTTCACTTTAATCCTTTGATGTAATGACCAAAATATCTGATAAGAACCATTGATTGGCTGCCAGCTGTGATAAAATACTGCAAATGCAGCCATGAAAGGTAATAACGCTGAAACGGCTTCATGACAGTTCTGATTTATTGACTTAAAGATATGAATCCAGCAATGAAGCCTCATGAGGAGCATACAAAGTACAAATCCGAGTTAAAATAACTGGATTTTAAGTCAAAGTTCTAAGACAACACACACACACACACAAAAAAAAAAAAAGAATAAAAAGAAAGAAATCTAATTCCTGACTGTGAGGCTGTGGAATTGTCCTGGTTTTGATTCTTTGGAAACAGCTGCATATCTGCATGCCTTCTTCTGAGTATTGTTGTAGTATATTTTTGTGTTTAGCATTTTTTATTCCAGTTAACACAACCAGAGCAACAGTATTTACAGCTCTGAAATAACGTGTGGAAACATGTTTCCCTGGAGCACCTGCTTCCTGTAGGTTCTTTATCTTTCTACTCAGGTCTATTGGACTGAAAAGAACTCTTCAACATCTATATCTTCCCTAAACAACACAGATTTGTTTTGGAAAAATAAAATGAAAAGCAGATATTAGTTTTGGGTTTTGTTTTTTTTTTTCCTAAAACACAGCTGTCACAAAAGGGGATCTGAACACAGTACCTCAAGACTGTGTTCAGAATAGAAGCAGCCATGAGGGATTTTGACATCATTGTCCTGGAATGGAGTAGCAATTGTGGAGAATTAATGTAAAACATAGCCCTGTGTGCTGGCAACTATCATGGTGAGAAAATACTAGAGAAATGCACAAAGTTTTCCACAAGCACTATGAGTTTATTTAAAAATTAATTGGCTACCACTGCATTTTCCAAAGGTGGGGTGTTTTTTTCTTTGGTTCCCACAACTCATCATGAAAAATAGTTTTCTCTAACCAAAGACAGCATTTGGGTTAATAACAGTAAGAAAGAAACAAACGAAACCCATAATACTAGAAACAAAACCTCTGATATGCGAAGGAAAATGTGAGATGATTTCAGTAGGTTAGATGCTTTTAAATTATCTGGACTGTCTAAGTCTCATGGAGGAGAATTGGCTGAACAAGTCCCCAGACTTGTGGCTGGTAGTTATCTTTGATAATTCACAGAACACAACTGAAGTACTAGAAGACTGGGAAAAGAGGTAAACAACCACTTGTATTCAGACAGGGAAATAAAAAAACTTAGAAGAATTAAAATTAGTCAGATGTTTATGCTTCAGAATACCTTGTCATAGGTTGTAGAGCCACTAATGGGAAATACATTTCCAAGTGCTGAAATGAGAGATTTAATTTATGTGATGTCTTGCAAATCTTATAATCCTACAACAATTTTTACTATAGTAGAGTTGAATAATGCCCCATATAACTGGCTGATACAGTTAGGCTGCTTATTGCTTTATACTTGGTGAAGCCATTTTCAGCCTTGCAAAGTATACAGGGAACAGCAGCATTGTCCTGCATCTATTGAAATATTAATTCATTAACTTTTTAATTTTTTGGTTGTTGTTATTAAGATAGTGAGGACTGAAGTGGACAGCTGGCCAATTGACAGCAGTGGGAACTGAAACAGATGGAGAATATTCACATGAAACTGAGCCATCAGACAGTCCTAATGTTGGTGATCCGTGGGTGATATCTGACCACTTTATGCATCTGCTAGTGGCAAAACCATGACAGATTCTAGGTGATGCTTTACAAGGATCTTGAATGCATTTCTGGTGTTGCTGGGTAGTAATACAAACAGAGGTATTGCTGATTCTTAATTTCTCACCCACTAGTCATCTGTGGCATCCTTTGCAGCTGAAGTTAAGAGGATGATAAAGTTTAGGGAGAAGGGCTGGAAGCATCTGCTTTGGCTTTACCAGCTACAGAAAAAGCCTCTAATTGTCTCTGGCTCTACCTCTTTCAGCTCTGCCATGTGCACACAAAATGTGTGTGCCTTTAGCAGGTATGGAGGCTAGCAGGGACCTTCCGTTACACATTGTACATATAGAAGCCTTATGGTTTTCTCTTTGCAGCAAAGCACCAGTTCCTGCTTTTCTATGTCATTCTTGTAGATTTTCAGGTGCTAAATGAGAGAAGAGCCAGGAAGAAATTATATGAGCATGACAATGAACTTCTATACATAAGACGCAGAAAAAGCAATCTTTTTAATTTCTGTCTCATTTCACTTGACAGATTGAGGTAAATGCTAGCTGTCTTCTTTTCAATAATTGAAATATTACACAGAACACAAATCTATGTAAAGAAAAGAAATGAGCATTTCTGATCTAAATTAAAATGCTTCATTCTACATGCTTCACTATTTTTTTCTGTCTGATTCTTCTTTCCAATGCCTAATAATTCTATGTAGGTAATTATACACTAGTAAGTACATGGTCCCAGTATGTGATCAATTACTGCATTGGTCTATAGTCTAATTTGCAAATCTGTGCAAGAAACAAAAATGAAGACCATTAACGTTATTTAAGGGAAATACATATTTTCTATCAGCAGATGGTTTTTATTTTCACCATCTCTACTAGTTAGCATTATTTTTTTGTCAGCTCAAATCAATGTTTTGTAACATACATCACTATGATGTGATAGCATCAAATAGTAATTGGTAAATTACAAACATCTTCAGAAAGGAAAAAGGAGAAAGGAATATCTAAAGTAATAAATAAAAAAATCTCATATTGCCTCTCACTGAGATACAAATTGGAACTATTGTGAAGCATTTGAATAGCATGAGAGAACTATCTCAGAGTAGCCAGGGGCTAGTACAGCAGTCAGAGGCCTTTTCTAAAGTCAGACAAAGCTTGCTTTTAGATTAGAATCTTCTGTCTTTACAGTTGCGCTCTCTCTCTCCCCCCCTCCCTTTCCCCCTTCTTTCTTTCTTTCTTTCCTTCCTTCTATCTCTCCTTCTCTCCTTCTCTCTTTCTTTTCCTTCCTTCCTTCCTTCCTTCCTTCCTTCCTTCCTTCCTTCCTTCCTTCCTTCCTCCCTTCCTCCCTTCCTTCCTCCCTTCCTTCCTCCCTTCTTTCTTCTGCTTGCTTTCTTCCTTCCTTTCTTGCTTTCTTAAAAAAACCCTAAAATCTTCATGAGTTCTTGTTTTTATCCTTGTACATATTGGGAATATCTTTGCAATTTAAATTACTTCCCAAGTAATTTTTCACTCAACTCTAGCATCAGTGGTTTTTGTTTATACATTTCAAATTCAAGTCCAGCTTTTACCCTTGGAAGACTATTCAGTGTCATTATGAAAAAGCTATTGATCACACACAACTCGTATGCATAGTTGTCTTCTACTACAAGAAATGCTACAGATTGCGAATAAAACTTTGATAACACCATTTAAAAAAACCCTTTTTATTAAATTCTGTAAAGCATATTGTTAGGTGAATAATAATTTGGCTTCAGAATTTGCTTCAGATTTCCTATCTCCTGCTTGTTTTGATGGCTAGCTCCAGAATAGATATTTTTTACACCAGTAAGCCTTCATCATATTTAATGTCATCCTTTGATGAGGCTATGGCTGCTCCTCCAGCTGTGAGGCAATAAGGGCTCAACCACACAAGAGGTTTTTTTGGAAAACCTTTATTCTGTGAGACGTATGTCAGCCAAAAACTGCCAACAGAGACACTAGCACACTAATTCAGTCCTTTAACCTTGTTTATATCACCCCTTCTAAAATCATAGAATCATAGAATCATTTAGGTTGGAAAAGACCTTTAAGATCATCCAGTCCAACCATTAACCTAACATTACCAAGTCCACCACTAAACCAATTAAGGGTAGAGTAGCAATTTCATGTTTCCTGGCTTGGTGGCTGGATTATTTTTTAATTAAAGTAAAACTAGAATAGAATCATTAAGGTTGGAAAGGACCTCTAAGATCATCAGTCCAATCATCAACCCAACACCACCATGCCTACTAAACCATGTCCCAGAATGCCACATCTACCCGTTTTTTGAACTCTTCCAGGGATGGTGACTCCACCACCTCTCTGGGCAGCCTGTTCCTATGCTTGACTACCTTTTCCATGAAGAAATTTTTCCTAATATCCAATCTAAACCTCCCCTGGCACAGCTTGAGCCCATTTCCTCTCGTCCTATCGCTAACTACTTAGGAGAAGAGACCAACACCCACCTCACTACAACCTCCTTTCAGGTAGTTGTAGAGAGCAATAAGGTCTCCCCTCAGCCTCCTCTTCTCCAGACTAAACAACCCCAGTTCCCTCAGCTGCTCCTCATAAGACCTGTGCTCCAGCCCCTTCACCAGCTTCGTTGCTCTTCTCTGGACATGCTCCAGCACCTCAATGTCCTTCTTGTACTGAGGGCCGCAAAACTGGACACAGTATTCCAGGTGCAGCCTCATCAGCGCTGAGTATAGGGACATGATCTCTTCCCTAGTCCTGCTACCACACCATTCCTGATACAAGCCAGGATGCTGTTGGCCTTCTTGGCCACCTGGGCACACTGCTGGCTCATGTTCAGCTGGCTGTCAACCAGCACCCCCAGGTCCTTTTTGGCCAGGCAGCTTTCCAGCCACTCTTCCCCAAGCCTGTAGCGCTGCATGAGGTTGTTGTGACCGAAGTTCAGGAGCCAGCACTTGGCCTTGTTAAACCTCATACAATTGGCCTCAACCCATCATCGATCCCCCTGTCCAGATCCCTCTGCAAGGCCATCCTACCCTCCAACAGATCAACACTCCCACCCAATTTGGTGTCATCTGCAAACTTACTGAGGGCACACTCAATCCCCTCATCCAGATCGTTGATAAAGATATTAAACAAGACTGGCCCCAAAACTGAGCCCTGGGGAACACTGCTTGTGACTGGTCATCAACTGGTCTTAACTCCATTCACCACAAAACTCTGGCCTGGTCACCCAACCATTTTTTTATCCAGTGAAGAGTATGCCCATCCAAGCCATTGAGCTGCCAGCTTCCCTAGGAGAATGCTGTGGGAGACCGTGTCAAAGGCTTTACTGAAGTCCAGGTAGATGACATCCACAGCCTTTCCTTCATCCACCAGGTGGGTCACCAGGTCATAGAAGGAGATCAGGTTGGTCAAGCAGGACCTGCCTTTCATGAACCCATGCTGGCTGGGCCTGATACCCTGGTTGACCTGCACATGCCTGTTGAGCACACTCAAGATGAACCTCTCCATAATCTTTCCTGGCACCGAGGTCAAGCTGACAGGCCTGTAGTTCCCCGGGTCCTCTTTCCGGCCCTTCTTGTAGATGGGTGTCACATTGGCAAGTCTCCAGTCATCAGGGACCTCCCCTTTTAACCAGGACTGCTGATAGATGGTGGAGAGTGGCTTGGTAAGCTCCTCCACCAGCTCCCTCAGTACTCTCAGGTGGATCCGATCTGGCCCCATAGACTTGTGAGCATCCAGGTGGCGTAGCAGGTCATTAACTCCTTCCTCCTGGATTATGGGGGCTTCATTCTGTTCCCTGTCCCTGTCTTCCAGCTCAGGGGGCTGAATACCCTGGGCGTATAATATAATATTGCTATAAATTCTTGGTTTTATTCAAGTGTCTGAATCTGACTGTATAACAGAAAATTTCGCTCTGCCATTTTATAACAGGTAAGTATTTTGTCTCAAATTTACATTTTCTTATTTGTTGTAAGCATGTATCACACATTTCTTGCCTTGTTAAAGAACTTGCTTCATTTTGTCTCCCCTCCAAAACAAGGTGTACCATTTGTGGACAATTCTCTTCCATTTTTATTGCTAGGGAAAGGTCACTTGTTAAAATTATGGAAGCTGGATGGAAGCACATAATGTGTTATCTCTATATCAGCCGCTCTATTTTCTCTGTGTTTGTAAGGCACTCAACACAATATAGGTAACACGGCTGCTTGTCATTCTTTGTGGAGCTAAAACTACCCTCTTTCAGCTGGTACAGAGAGGAAAGAGCAAAAAAGAACAGTTTCCAGTGAAGCCTCCGTATGTACCTTTCACCTACATCCCAACAAACTTCACCTAGAGAGGTTAAATTAAACTGCTGCTCAGAGAACTGCTGTCAGACCAAATGAATGAGTTGGAGCTCCAAGAGCTCTTGCCAGTGCTGCTGTTTCTCTTCTGGCAGCCCGCACTCTCCAGCACGCTGGCTGTTAGTCTTTCCTGGCTCTTACCTAAAGGCACAAGAAATCTCTCTACCTCCACCATCCCTTTAGCTGCAGTAATACTATCATCAATGTTGAATAATGACACAGTTGAATACTGCAATTGGGACATAAATGAAGAATAATGTACTGCACCAGACATCACATAAAATGTTAAAGGGAAAGATTGCTTTTAATCATGAAACTTTATAACAAACTATGCTACCATTTTGTCAGAAGTGGGGAACCAGACCATTCAAAATCGTCCCAGAAGCTAATATAACATGATTTTACTGCATTTTGTCCAAATGTAACTTAATGCTACTCTATGAAAACATGCACGGAGTTTTTCATCCTTGTTGTATGTCGTGGTTTAGCCCCAGCCAGCAACTAAGCACCATGCAGCCACTCGCTCACTCCTCCCACCTTGATGGGATGGGGGAGAAGATCAGAGGAGTAAGAGTGAGAAACACTCCTGGGTTGAGATAAGAATAGTTTAATAATTGAAATAAAGTAAAATAGTAATGATAATAACAACAATACAACAACAACAACAACAACAACAACAACAATAATAATAATAATAATATACAAAGCAAGTGATGCACAAGGCAATTGCTCACCACCTGCTGACCGATACCCAGACAGTTCCCGAGCAGCAATCGCTGCTCCCTGGCCAACCTCCCCTAGTTTATATACTGAACATGACATCACATGGTATGGAATAGCCCTTTGGTCAGTTTGGATCAACTATTCTGGCTGTGCCCCCTCCCAGTTCCTTGTGCACGTGGCAGAGCATGGGAAGCTGAAAAGTCCTTGACTAGCATAAGCAGTACTTAGCAACAACTAAACCATCAGTGTGTTATCAACATTCTTCTCATCCTAAATCCAAAACACAACGCTATGCCAGCTACTAGGAAGAAAATTAACTCTATCCCAGCCAAAACCAGGACATTGTATTAAGAGAAAAAATGCCAAAATTCTGCTCAGAGTATGACTGGAAGAAATTGACGTTTAAAGCAGCTCCCAGTCTGCTTCCATTATATTCACATAGATACAGTCACTTCAGTGGCTCCAAAATAGACCTCAGTGTAAGAACTTGGGATAATTGTCAGAGTAGTACATAAGGACAGAAATATTTCTAATAATTTAAAATAACTTTTCAACAACAACAACAAATTCTTTTCCTCAGACATGCTGTAAACTAAAATATTTTCCCATAGAAACAGATTTTTGTGGTTTAAGAACTCTGTTGAGAGGTAATTGTTAACCCTGGCTTGCACTAATAAAGATTTATCTAGAACTAACTCAAATTTAGGCTTTTCTTTAGAGAGTTCAAAGCACTTTTTCCTTCCTTTTTTTGCCTGTAGCTTTGTCTGCCCTATGTGGCATCTCAGTAGGTATCAGCATTATTTTCCTCTACAGTTTGGGCCCAATACCCTTCAATTACTTAGAAGCAAAAAACACAGCACAAACCAAAACTCTTTAAAAGTATATGCTTTTAAATGTGTACCTAAATATTCAGCTTTTCTTCTTTGAAACTCCAGTCTCTTCTACACTGAAGAATCCTGCAGATTTTTGTGTAGCCAAACAAGACGTATTCCATCATTCTCTGACCCTGGCTGCGCTGTACACTCTTTTCTCATCCACACCATGACAGGACTTTTATCTCCAGGGCATCAAAGGAAGAAAGAGGTTTTCAGTTTTGTTTGCCAAGTTCAGAGATTTCACCCTAGATCTGTGTGACTGGCAACTGGCCCTGCAGGCAGTAAGTAAAGGGTTGGTTATGTCATCTTACTTTGGTTGACTATTGTTTCAAAATAAAAACAAGAGTTTTTAACAATATTTTAGAAGGCATGATATAAACAAAATGAAAGGACTGAAATAGTGTGCTGGTGTCCCTATTGACAGTTTTTGGCTGACAAATGTCTCACCAAAAAAAGGTTTTCCAAAAATGGTGGGTTCGGATAAGTTTATCATGAAACACTGAGAGCTGTGACAGCCACTTTGAAGTTATTTTGAAAGTCACATGACTGCAGAAGATTTATTTTTCATTCAGAAAATTTCTGAGCACTGTGAATATTTTTAAGCAATCATGCTTGGTCAGTTCTGTTTAATGAAACTGCAGAAATTAATCTTAAGATTTCAAAGTTTAATTTAAAAACATCTTTTTGTTGACAAGATAACTGATGTTTCAGCTACTCTGAGAAAATATATAAACCCCAGGAATTACATGGATCATTGAATATTATAGTCATTTTACCATTTCGGTCTCTCAGAAAAGAGACATGTTTAGCTGGTGTGTTTATTCAATAGCAAACATTCCTTCCCCTTTGCCTACTGTCATCCTGAATATCATGAGGCCAGAATTACAATCCTCAGAGAAATGGATTCACTACTCCTAAGTGATTTTTTTTGGTCTTCCAAAGATATTTCTGATGTGCTTCAGAGATAAAAATTTTATAGAATAAGGCAGAAATCATAGAATCATAGAATCATTTAGGTTGGAAAAGACCTTTAAGATCATCCAGTCCAACCATTAACCTAACATTACCAGGACCACCACTAAACCAATTAAGGGTAGAGTAGCAATTTCATGTTTCCTGGCTTGGTGGCTGGATTATTTATAATGAAAGAAAAAACTAGGAATCATTAAGATTGGAAAGGACCTCTAAGATCATCAGTCCAATCATCAGCCCAACACCACCATGCCTACTAAACCATGTCCCAGAATGCCACATCTACACATTTTTTGAACACTGCCAGGGATGGTGACTCCACCACCTCTCTGGGCAGCCTGTTCCAATGCTTGACTACGCTTTCTGTGAAGAAGTTTTTCCTAATATACAATCTAAACCTTCTCTGACACAGCTTGAGCCCATTTCCTCCTGTCCTATCGCTAACTACGTGGGAGAAGAGACCAACACCCACCTCACTACAACCTCCTTTCAGGTAGTTGTAGAGAGCAATAAGGTCTCCCCTCAGCCTCCTCTTCTCCAGGCTAAACAACCCCAGTTCCCTCAGCCGCTCCTCATAAGACCTGTGCTCCAGACCCTTCACCAGCTTCGTTGCCCTTCTCTGAACACGCTCCAGCACCTCAATGTCTTTCTTGTCTTGTCTTATCAAAGGACTTCTCACACAGCAGAAATATTACAGAAGATGGAGACTGAAATTACAGCTTCATTAAAATACATGCAAACTATAATAATCTTTGATAGGTCTAGGATTTTACCATGAGTCCATCAAAAACCTGAAAACGAGTTGAAAAAGCTGATAACATCTTAATTTCATTAAACAAGGACAGCTACGTCCAGTAACACACACACACACACTTTGCAATCACATAGGTAAAGTGGATGTTGAAATATGTAAACTCTGTTGACATTGTTGAGAATGGGCTACCCATCCTTAAAGAAGTGGCTTAGATAATTTTAAGGTACTAACATTTGTGAGGGTAAGGATGGAGCTCCTAATATAGCTGTAATGTTGCTGCTGCCAGGTAAGGACAAGGTAAGAGGAGCCATAGGGGTGTGTGCATTGGAAAGCTCTAGCAGCTTCTAACAAGAATGTCAGCTACCCTTGACCCAGGGTACCTGAGGCCATTGCTGCAGCTTCCCCCTGATTAGGGAGGGTTCAAGCATCCTTTCAGTTGATGCTAGGGACAGATCTATATGAGAGAGGCCTAGAGTACAGCTAACACATACAGTAGGGTGTGCAGAAGGGGTCTTGTCTGGGTTCAAACCAGCCTGAACAGTCTCAGGCACAGAGCTGTTGTGCCACAGGGCAATATCCCAAGTGGGTGATGGAGCAGCTCCCCCTGCCAAGGCAGAGGCTTTGACCCAGACAGAGCTTCTGATGGTGGATGCAGGCCTCCAGGTTCTAAGCTGCAGGGAGTGCCTGGAGTCTATCCCTGAAGGCTAGGGGAGATGGTCTTCAAATTCACTGCCCTCAAAGCTGAGGAGGAGCTTTGTCCTTTCAAACAAAACACCTGGGCCAACTAACACAGAGCCATGCAAAATAATCATGAAGATGTGGTGAGTGATAGTAATGAAAGACCACCTGCTGCTACCCCTCTACTGACTTGATCTGTCTTCTAGAAAAGTTTGCTGCTTGCTAGCAGCCTGGATCCAGGATGCTGTTGAGACACCACCCCTTTGGTTATTACCCTCTGCTGTTCTTCCATGTGGGCACTAATGATACTGCCAGGGGCAACCTAGGGAGTACCAAAACCAACTACAGAGATCTGGAGGTGGTAGTCATGGGCACAGGGGCCCAAGTGGTGCTCCCCTCAATCCTGCTGGTGAGGGGAAAGGGTGTAAGAAGCAAGGCATTCATACTGCATATCAACAATTGGTTGTGGAGCAAGTGTTGGCAATAGAGTTTTGGTTTCTGTGGCCATGGGAGCCTGTTTGAGCATCTGTGTGTTCTTGGAAGAGGTGGGATCCACCTTGCTAAGCAGGGCAAAGGTATCTGTGCTAGTAGGATGGCTGATATTATAAGGAGGGCTTTCAGCTAGGAATGATGGAGGAGGGAGAGAGTTACCAGCAGCCCCATGAGGGAGCAATGCACAGGACTGATGAACAAAGGTCCTGGAATAATGTGAAAGAAAAGGAATAGAAAATCAACAAAACAGGACTTAAGCAGTGCAACAAGGGGAAGTGCAAATCCTGCCCCTGTGGAGGAACAACCTCATGCACCAGTATATTTTGGGAGCCGCCCAGCTGGAAAGATGCTTTGCAGAAAAAGGACCTGGGGATCCTGCTGGACAACAAATTGAACATGAGCCACTAATGTGCCTTTATGGCAAAGAGAGCTAATGTTATCCTGGGCTGCATTAGAAGTACTGCCAGCAGGTTCAGGGAGGCAATCCTTCCTGTCAACTTAGCACTCATGGGGCCACATCTGGGGTACTGTGTCCAGTTCTGGGCTCCTCAGAGCTACAAGAGAGACATGGACATACTAGAGAGAGTCCAACAAAGTGTTATGAAGATGATTAAGGGACTGGAGCACCTCATATATATGGAGAGAGCTGTGACTATTTAGCCTAGAGAAGAAAAGGCTCAGGAGGGACCTTATCAATGTGTATAAATACCTGAAGAGAGGGTGTAAGAAGAAGGAACCAGGCTCTTTTCAGCTGTTCCCAGTGGCAGGACCAGAGGCAATGTGCACAAACTGAAACACAGGAAGGTCCTGTCTGAACACCAGGAAAGACTTTTTTGCTGTGAGGGTGACCAAGCATTGGTACCAGTTGTCCAGAGAGGTTGTGGAGTTTCCATCCTTGGAGATATTCAGAAACCATCTGAACATGGTCCTGAGCAACCAACTTTAGGTGGCCTTGCTTGAGCAGGGAGGTTGGACCAGATGACCTCTGGATGTCCCTTCCAACCTCAACCATTCTGTCAACATAATTACATGAAATAAATAAGTTTTGATTTTCTGCTAGATGTTATTGACTTCACTCAATTTGATAAGTGTAAAACTTCAAGAAAAGTTGACAAACATTATGTTAGACAATACCATTAGATTTTGAAAAGAATCTGGGGGAAGGCAGGAAACACTTAAGAAACAAGTCTTTAGAAAAAATGTTCTGTACAGTAGAAGAAGACTTTTTCACTGTTGGAACATTTAGAAAATGGATGATGGAGACTGGGCTAACAAAATCAAACAAAAGTTTCCTTAACAGAACTCACTGGGGCTCTATACAGAAGTTTACTTGTCCTGGAAGTTTAAATGTTGCAATTAAACTAGTATAATGATTTTTGGAGTGATACCTCCACGTCATAGATGTTTGTCAGTTGCTGAGTTACTGTCAATGTATTTTTTTCTGTTGCTGCTTTAAACATTCTTGTGAAACAGATGCTCATTCATGTCTCTTTCAGAAAGCTTTGGTTCTAAATAGCTAAGCTGTGGGAGGTAAAGATTATGCAGACTCATTCCAGTGATCTTGGAGAACATAACTCTACTCCCAGGCAGATTCAAAAGGATTCATAATAGTGGCTCTTTTTTTTTTCTTTTGTCACATTAAGGAAACTGAAGATAACATTTTTTCCCCATAAAAACAGGTTATCTCTTAGCTTTAACCACTCTTTACCTTCATTTTTAATATACTAGTAGAAAACATTCTTAACGTCAGAAGCTAAAAGAGAAATTAGAGTTTATATAGCTAAAGTAATTTGGCAAAATATGTATAGGCATTTTTAGTCATTATTATGAAGTTAGACAGTTATTTTGCATAACTTGTGTATTTCAATGGTAACCTCTGTGTACTTACAGTCTTTGAAAAACATATCATAACTTAAAAAAAGTGTTATATTTCAGATTGTGTCCAAGACAGCAAAGTCTACTTTCACCTTTTTCCCCCATTATTCTGTTTTCTTTCATTATTTTTTCAAACCTAAATAAAAGACATCTTTACATCTGTATCAGGTCTGATGCTGTAACAGGAATATACTTCAAAGTAATCTTGTTCAATATTTTAGACTTTACAAGCTGCAACAGCAACCAGACTAGACAATAGTTGGCCTTGTGGAGTAGCATGCAAAGTAGATCACTTTCTGTAGCCTGGCTCGCTTTGTAGGTGGCCATTTTATTTGCTTTTGTTTTGTCACTCAGAGGGTCCAGTTATCCCTTTATTAATACGTTGACCTGGAATGGGCATCTTTGCACAGCTGGAGTAAAGCTTAAGTTCCCACTTGAACTCTGGAATCTACAGAGAGACACATAAAAATCTGCCCCTTCAGTCCTGCAGCAACCGATCAGTTATTATTTGAAACACCCTTAGTGGTAGAAATTGTACAACTGGATGATATCATCCAGACCTCTAATACATTTACATCTCTGATTTCTAAACAAAATAATTACAAATTTCAGTTTGAAATCAAAACCTTTTTTTAAGTTTTAAAAAAGAGTTAACTAAAAAAAATAAAACCTACTTCAGTATCATCCAAAATATTTCTTTCTCTCCAAGTCTGATGTTGTCAAGGGGAGGCACAACTTTTCCTCCAATTTGCTTCAGAATGTGCCCTAACAGGAAATCCTAATTCCTTTAGAAATCACATAGTCCAGAACACTATGTGCTTAAGATTCTAAAGGAAATAACTCTTTTCCAGTCCACTGGTGTTTTATTACTGTTTTGCTTTTAGCTTCAGTGAAGCAGCCTTCTTAATGAGAATCAGCCAACTAATATTCAAACTGAAATTATGTTGGATTTGACCTTTATTCTCATGATGAAAGACAGATAACATTGAAAAAGATAGACAAACTGGGCAGAACAGTCATGATGAGGATGGTGTGGAGTAATTGCTGGAGGTGACTTGGACATTAGACTTAGATTTACGATTTCAAGAAAAACACAGCATTGAAGAAGTTGCCCAGTGGTATGCAGCTGGAATTTATTCCACAAGAAGTTCCCTAAGCCTGTAATCTTGGATGTCGTAACCCAGGGGAGCCTGGTGTGCTGATTCTGAGGAACTGCCCAGGGGGGTGGAGTGGTGTGGAGACATCACGGCCAAGCCCTGTGATAAGGGAACTCAGAGGGGCACCATGGCACTGATAAGCTGCATAAGTGATACCTTGAGTCAACAAACTGTCATGATGTTGACAAAAATGCTGTCCTTTAGTAAACTTTACTCATTATAATATCATTATAATACCAAAACATACCTCCATCCCAAACCCTACCTGCCTCTAAGGTGAGACCACTCCTCACTGAGCCTGTGCTCTGAATTTTTCTGAGCCTATACCTTTAAAATGAAGCAAGAAAATTTTACACCAATCATAATAAAGTATGTATGACTAGAGTCCCTCAAGCTCCAGCTGAAAGGTAAAAAATAGTATAAATTAGCCTAAGAGAGAGGGGATGTTTGGGAAGATACCATCGTGTACTCTGACCTCTGGGATCAGTCAACGGGCTAAGCCTCTCTTCCCTACCATCGGGACGCCTTTGGGTAAGAATCTAACACTTGGTCATACCAAGTGCCTCCCCGGGAAACTTAGAAACCTCTATAGAGTCACTTTTATGTCTTTTGATGCATCTGTATTGTCCAAAGCTTTGGTATTTGCATGTGCCTTGCAGTCAGTGAATTTATCACCGGTAATCCAAAGAACCTGTGTGTCTGTTGCTTTAATAAATTGCTTTGATTTATTGGTCTAGCCGTGATAGTGGTCATTGAACGTGACCAGACGCTTTAAGTGTGGCCGTGATAGTTCATGCAGCATGACTAGATGAAAGATGGCTACGTTATTTGCGAATCCGTAATCGTGATAGTTCAGTGCACTGAACGCGACCGGACTTATAACGATAAATTGGGTACCTTCCAAAGCCTCTCTTGACACAACAGATGGGGCTAGTTTTATTTTTTTTATCAATTTCTTGTGATTCCTTCTGAATCCTTGGGCAGATGAAATGCATTCATTCTGACAGTAAGGACATGAGACCTTCTGATGTTAAACAGCTGAAACATTCTGGGCCCATATCTGTTTTGTGTAATGTATTTGTTATTTCTTCTGAATTGTAGACAGTAGGTCCACTCTGAAATATTCTTCAAGGCCGAGACTCTGGCATGGTGTTTAAAGGTGTCTGTTTTGCTGGTCCTCCAGGCATTCTGTAAACATAGTAGATTCATGATTACTGGTGTGATTGGGAGACTAATTTTCAAAACTGAACAAATTCTTGCCAAAGAGGGATATGCATCTCTTCCTGCCTGAGACAAAATGTTGAAAAGTATGTGACATTATACAGTGAAAAGAAACAAGTTTTGTAGAACGGCAGTTTGAGTTCCTGCATGATTAGGCAATGGAGGGGGGGAATCTCCTGTGTCTAGGAGGGGTCTACCAACACTTGCCATGTGAGCCAGAAAACACTTGGAACCAATATCATGATAGGCAGAAAAACAGATATTTTTTTTTTACACCTAGAAAAGATTCTTCTACTAATTTATTAATAAAGCATTCTATAGCTTCACATACTTGTTATGTCTATTTGATTTATACAGACATTTCAACCACTTTTTAATGCAGCACAGGGGAGTCAGGCACACTGCCTGTGATAGAGCCATATCTCCTGTGATCCTGAAGCATATTCTTACAGATACAAGTGGGCATGTAACCATTCCTCTCTGGGTTACCATGTTCAGGAACTATTTACCATTTGCAAACAGACTGTGTAAGCTGGATACACAGAGTTTAAATGTACAAAGCAATTATTTATTGGCTAATGCACAGAACAGTTATCATTAATAAGCCACGAAGTTAAGCATTAATATGCTCACTGCCACTGATGAGATACCAGTGATATTTTGTTTGCCATGAAATCACTGCCAGGTGGACAGGGATTGCCTTCCTGTGCTCTTTGGAAGAGAGTGATCCTCAGTGTTGATGAGCTGCCATCTTCTGAATGCATGATTTTCCCCCCTCAGTCCGATTGTTGTTAATTCTTACCACATAACAATCTCACCTCTCATTTTCTTATCGTGCATGGCTCTTGTCTTCATAGTTTCCCAACTTTTTCTTAACTTAGTAGTATCCTTAGAAATTGAAGTCAGGTTTATGCAGCTGTGCTGTAACAAAACCAGACCTTGGAATACATCATGTTGAACCCCTGGCAGGTGGGTTTCATGTAATCTTTATGATGACCAGTGAGGTTTTTTTATTTTTCCTTTAAAGTACTGTATTTCTCATATGATTTTGCATTCTGTGCTTTTTCTCACAAAAACCTCAGAGTTTCTGCAGTATAATATTGAGGCCAGTTCTGACAAACTGTTACCAGGAAACCTTTTCCAGCATAACAGAAGAATGTAAACTGCCTTTCTGCTGTAACCGTTGATGAGCTTTTACCTATCCTCAGGGAGAATGAATGTATTGTGTAGGAACAAGACCTTTCAGATGTTGGAAGAAGACCTCATTAGTCTGTCTGGGCAACTTGGGCAAATGAGTCTGGCAGCTTGGTTATGGGCTCCAGTTACAGAAACACTGGTGTGAGAAGGCAGTTCAGTCCTTTTTTACATCTTTCCAAGTCAGGTGTTACAGATAGCTCCAGGGTAAAAAGATCAAACAATCTCAGAGAAAGAGAAACAGCCTAAATACTTTTCAGGTGTAAGTTCATTACATGACCACCATGAAAACAGAATTAGTGTATCAATGGAGGAAAAAAATCTAACCCTATATCAATTTGCATTACTTCTCTGAATAGTATGATAGGACTGGATGATTTTCATAGAATCATAGAATCATAGAATTGTTTAGGTTGGAAAAGACCTTTAAGATCATCCAGTCCAACCATTAATCTACACAACCAAGTCCACACTAAAACAATCAAGGGTAGACTAGACTAAACCATGTCCCGAAGTGCCACATCTACCCATTTTTTGAACACTTTCAGGGATGGGGACTCCACCACCTCTCTGGGCAGCCTGTTCCAATGCTTGACTACCCTTTCCATGAAGAAATTTTTCCTAATATCCAATCTAAACCTCCCCTGGTGCAGCTTAAGCCCATTTCCTCTTGTCCTATCACTTGTTACTTGGGAGAAGAGACCAACACCCACCTCACTACAACCTCCTTTCAGGTAGTTGTAGAGAGCGATAAGGTCTCCCCTCAGCCTCCTCTTCTCCAGACTAAACAACCCCGGTTCCGTCAGCCGCTCCTCATAAGACCTGTGCTCCAGACCCTTCACCAGTCTCATTGCTCTTCTCTGGACATGCTCCAGCAACTCAATGTCCTTCTTGTATTGAGGGACCCAAAACTGGACACAGTATTCCAGGTGTGGCCTCACCAGCGCTGAGTACAGGTGGACAATCACCTCCCTGCTCCTGCTGGCCACACTATTCCTGATACAAGCCAGGATGCTGTTGGCCTTCTTGGCCACCTGGGCACACTGCTGGCTCATGTTCAGCTGGCTGTCAACCAGCACCCCCAGGTCCTTTTCTGCCAGGCAGCTTTCCAGCCACTCTTCCCCAAGCCTGTAGCGTTGCATGGGGTTGTTGTGACCGAAGTTCAGGACCCAGCACTTGGCCTTGTTGAACCTCATACAATTGGCCTCGGCCCATCAATCCAGCCTGTCCAGGTCCCTCTGCAGGGCCATCCTACCCTCGAGCAGATCAACACTCCCACCCAGTTTGTTGTCATCTGCAAACTTACTGAGGGTGCACTCAATCCCCTCATCCAGATCATCAATAAAGATATTAAACAAGGCTGGCCCCAACACAGAGCCCTAGGGAACACCACTTGTGACCGGCCGTCAACTGGACTTAACTCCATTTACCACTACTCTCTGGGTTCGGCCACCCAACCAGAGTTTCTTTACTGTCTCTAGGTAAAAGGTGGGGAACATAGACATGGCTACTGTGACATCAATAGCCGGAAAAGTCAAATCTGGAGGACATTAGGTACGTGTGTACTGGAAATATGGTGCACAGTCACTGCAAAAACAAGAATAAGAACTACCTGTTTTTAGAGGGAGAAAAATTAAAGATCTGTACGTTTAAACACAGTGTGATATATCTGTAAAAGCCAAAAGATCAGAGGTGATGGAAATACAGTGGTGGTGGAAATTAAAATAAGTGAACATCTCACTGAAAAGTAAAGAAAAATAAAATGGGCTGCTTTTTATTTAGGAAAAAAAAATCTGTGAGAGTAAAAATATATTTTAGAAGAAATTGTTTTAATTGTATGAAATGACTATATGCCACATTAATAAGGCATGCTAAGTAAAATGCTAACATGGTTACAGTCAGAGATCATTTCAGAGGTCTCTTTTATTTTTGTTCTGGTTAACATGCGATTCAGAGGAAATATCATCCTCCATAAGCTCATGAATCCCATGGATCTGGCAGTGAAATTGTGCATCTGTTTCTGGTACTACTGTCACAAGACCAAGAAGTAACTAAGTATCCCTTACTAATGAAGACCTCTGCATTATGCAAAAAAAATGAGAAAATGGTGTAATATTAACCCTATAGAAGGTATTCTTAAAATTGCACGTAGAAAGTTTATGTTTGTAAGATAAATACCCAATAGTTGATACAAATGAGTTTAATAATTGTTTAACAAACGTCACAAATATAAATCTGTACTGGATGAATGGAATATAAAAAAACCTTTTCTAGATGATGTCCATGCTACCTAGAAAATAGATGATAAAAGGATGACTCTTCAGGTGGACCTATTTCATGTACTGTTTCCCATTGTGTTTAAATAAATTAGTGTTTCTGTCTCAGAGGTTATAGGATATTAATCATGGCTTCCATTTTGTAAGAAAATTTCTGAAGATGGAGGACTTCCACTCACTGTAAAGTATGGCAGAGAGCAATGGTGAATATCTTATTTGGAAAATATAGACCTTTCTATTGTGACTGAACTATCTTCAAGTGACCATGTTTTTTCTACTCTGTATCATTGATCTATTTTTTGCCTAAAATGAATTTCAAAAAATAGGTTGATCAGGCCAGAAGGCTTTCAATGCATTGTAGGCATTAATCAAGGAATAGTGTCAAATGTTAAGATAGTCACTCTTGACTTGACAGCAAAGCAAGAGAAATAGGTACCTACTAGCAGGTGAGTTATATCATCCTGCTACTGCTGTAGGACTAGACAGAACCAAAGTTTAGTTATTAAAACTTAGGGCACATGAATCTCACCCTAAATGTATCTTTAAAACAACCTAATGATTTTCCTCTTTCTTTTCTTCAAATCTCAATGAGTGAAATCCTATGGTTTGTACAGGATTTTTGTTTACACAACTCTCTGCTTTTTCAAAAGCTAATACCTATACTACCAGCAATTCAGAAGGGAGAGACATAATTGCGTTTCATAAGTCATTTTTTTCTTTTTCTTTTTCTGTCTTGTAGCTGTGGAAATGACCTCCTGTAATATCAGTACAGGAGGTCCAGATTTCCCTCCAACAGTGTGTGCTGGCCTAGGCTATCTTGTGTGATGCAGGCTGCTTTTTGCTTAGTGCTCACACCTTCTTAAATTGTTGGTTTGGACTTTGTTGTGATGAATGGACTAACTAGCAATTTCATTTTTTTGAGACAATATTAATTCTCCACTTCCCTGTCTCTACTACTTTGTTAAATATCAAGCCAATTTGTCAATTCAGACAAACATACACAGGAATATTTGTGCATATATTTTTCACAGGAAGGGGAAAGATTATTGATCTCAATGCACTGGTTTTGATTCCTGGTACTAACTTCTGATGACCAAGTGTTGTATTGATTTCTTTAGCTACATGTAATGGTTGGATCTGTTCTGTATTTGAAAAATCTCCACATTTCCATTTTAACAACTTCACATCCAGTAACAGCATAATGTGTTTATGAGGATAATTTCTTGCACACTTGACTGTATAAACTGAACCTCAAATCAAGCAGTTCATCATTTGTGCTACCCTGTCTGTTAAGAAAACTTTTTTTCTCTGTGTTCTTAAAAAACTTAAGAAAGAGGCATGTGATTCAAGGAATTGTAGACAGCCCTAAGCACAGGTGTACTTTGCACATCTCTCAGCCTTAAAGCTTCTTTATTTGTAATTGCTTGGACACATGCTGTTTCAGATTTATCAGCTTTCTTTTTTTGTTTAGTTGTAGATTACCAAAGCCAAGATTATCAATCAGTAAGGTGCCTGGATACACAGCATGTTTCCTTTTATCGTCATGGTTGTGTTGTATTTCTCCATATTTAGCCAGTAGGTAGTTTTAAGGGGAGAAATGAATGAACTAAAGAGCTGAATGAAGGTTAAAATGGTACTTTGATCTGTACTTTATATTGATTTTCCTTGCTTATATAGAAAGGTCTCCATGAAATCTTTCATCTTCACTATTTAGCTAAAGCTGTAACAAACCTACAGTTAAAGTGTGCATATTAAAAGGTGTAGATGAATTCAGCAATATCGTGTGAATATCAGTAGCACAAGATGAATGCACAAAACTCAACATTCAATTTTCATTTCAAGAGCCATCTGGGAAAAGCTCTATTAAGCTGCAGAAAAGGAACCCTGATTCAGATTCGTCTACCTTCTTAAAATTATCAGTTGCCATCAGCTCATAGCTAAATATCAACATTTAGGAACAAGCAGTCGGTTTAGTGATTGGCCACACAATGCCATTTTCATTTTCTTTATCCTAGATAACTCTCAAACTGAAACATTAAAATTAATTTTCTTCTACAGGAGATTCCAAAATTCTGCAAAACATGTACATATGTGGTTGAGATTGGGGGTGTGTGTGGAGTCAGTCAGTGAGACTGACTAATCAGTGAGCCATTAATGAGAAAAAAAAGCCTGAAAAAAAAAGTTTTTTAATGAATAGAAATTGCTCTGCAATACTCTGGTTTGGATCCCAGCTTCTGAACCTTTTTGCTTAGTTCTGTGTGCTTCCTGTTCAGGAAATTAGGGAGTACAGAAGCTGTGGGTGTTCAGAAATTTCAGGTCTTTGACCCAGAGATAATTTTTATACTTCCCAAGACTGGAGAAAACTCCAGTTAATGGGACTGGGAGCTAGGATTATCAACATTTCTGGATTCTCTGTTTCAGAGCTATCTCCCAGTGTATGTTCAAAAACTGCTAGGCTCCATGATATGTAGTCATCCCGAAGTCCCTGTTTCTGGCAGAAAAATTTATCATGTGCTGGAACATAAATAAAATTTACTTGTAACAAAAAGCTGTCATGTGAGGAATGTTCATCAAAACTGCCTGGCTTACGTGAGGCATCCCAGCAAGTTCTGCTAGCTCCAACTGTCCATCCTCTAAGGACTCCTCACAGGTCATATGTATGCATGGGAGAGTCTGAAGGCTCCAATAACCCAGATGAGCTGGTGTCCTGGTTTTGGCTGGGATAGAGTTAATTTTCTTCCTAGTAGCAGGCATAGTGCTGTGGTTTGGATTTAGTAGGAGAAGAATGTTGATAACACACTGATGTTTTAGTTGTTGCTATGTACTGCTTATGCTACTCAAGGACTTTTCAGCTTCCCATGCTCTGCCAGGTGCACAAGAAACTGGGAGGGGGCACAGCCAGGACAGCTGACCCAAACTGACCAAAGGGCTATTCCATACCATATGACGTCATGCTCAGTATAGAAACTGGGGGGGGGGGGGGGGAGGGTTGGCCGGGGAGCAGCGATCGCTGCTTGGGAACGGTCTGGGTATCAGTCGACGGGTGGTGAGCAATTGCATTGTGCATCACTTGCTTTGTATATTATTGTTGTTATTACCATTATCACATTATTATTATCATTTTACCTTATTTCAATTATTAAACTGTTCTTATCTCAACCCAGGAGTGTTTCTCACTCTTACTCCTCCGATTCTCTCCCCCATCCCATCGGGGTAGGGGGAGTGAGCGAGCGGCTGCGTGGTGCTTAGTTGCTGGCTGGGGGTAAACCACAACAGCTGGACAGATAAAGTTAAATATATGAAAGTCAACTGTATGATGACTGGAGTTTGAAAGAAATTACTGAATTAATTGGTTTACCTAGTCTCACATCCTAGCTATTGTATGCCTAACGTCTATATCCATGACTGGGAATGATCTCTTTGGAAGAATCCAGTTTTCTTTCATGGTGGCAACAGATTCTTATGCATCATTGTTTTTGCATGATAACCTTCACCAAACAGCGTTTGTCAAATATACAAATAGGATATAAACCTACAGTGAAAATGAGATAAAGTAAATGACAACTGGGGTCTTTTCTGGTTTCTAAATATTACAGTTGTGAACCACTCTATAGCAGTAATGAACATTGAAACAATCTGGAGTTCATTATTAGAAAAACAAGAAAACACACAGATGAAAAGCCATCCTGTTTCAGTGAAAACCAGATATAGGTAGAAGGAAACTTCAGTAAAAGACTGGGTATGAAATGTACCAGTCTTTCTGTAATCAGTAGGGATTTTGCTTTTAGATGTCTAAAAGCTGGTGATTTTTCTAGTATTTTATGGAGTAAAAGATCAAACAGTAGACCTCCTGCTTTTCATAGAGGATGCAATACCCCTGATTCAAGCCCAGCCAGCACAAATGGCAAGTTTGAGAGAGAAATGTTCTTGTCTCACGTTTCTCCACTCTCACCTGTAGCATAAGAAGTGTTAAGATGAAGGAAAAATATGCGTGGTTTTGTTCTAGCTCCTGTGTAACAAATGAGTTGGTAATAAAATTGTGAAAATCATATTGCCATAGCTCTCCTACACTAAGTGCATTAAAAAATACAATTGAAAAACTTCTATAGAGTGTTGTTCCGTGGAAGTATAAAGTTTAGGAGACCTGAAAGATATTTTCAAAGCCTCATTTTTAGCGCTCATTATAATACAAATTTATTTTGCATACACTTCCATAAAACATATTTGGATTAAAATTTTTCATTCAGCCATGCACTAAACCAATCAGAACTATTGTGAAATTAGCAATCCTAGGTGACAACAGTAAATAGGACTAAATTTTGTATCCATCGCACAGAGTGAATAGGTTCCACAATGCTGTCATTATCTGAAGAGACACAAAGCATCCAAATGAGGAATATGCTTTTTATTTGCGTGTATGAAATAAGTACAGTATCTGAAAGAACCTGATGTTTATATCACTTGTGGGAATGAAGGAACATGCCATTTGAAAAAATTACTCCATTATCTGTCCAGTTCATTAAAAAAACATCTTCTCTCTCTGTCTTTTGTGGTGATATTTTAATGCAGAAATGAATCATTGTAAATCAAGAGATTTATCTTTTAAATTTATGCTGCATTTTTCATTTGCATTTAAATTAAAGTGTAAACATTTGCTGTGTTGCATATAATACACAAAGGAGTTGAGCTTTGAAGGTATTTCTTTTTTTGCTTGTTTTCTTTAATTGCAGTGAATTTACCATTCAGAGGTTATATCTATACTGGAGATTAAGCGCATATGACCTGTGATGTAGTGGATCATAGATATGGTCAATTCATCCCAACAATGGTAACAATAGGCAGTTGAGACTGGTTCTCTAAATCAAGTTCCCAGTTTCTAGTCTCACATTTTTTATATCACAAAGGGCTTCTTCACAATTTTTACTAGCCTCAGAGCACAGATCATATGACAATCACTGTACTCTTCACTTGTAATCTTGGAGCAGAAGTTTAAGTCAAGCTGGCTAGCTTTGCCACGAGTTCAACATTCCCCCAGCTTTAACCACAGTTATTGACGTGATACTGCAACATGTCTGAGAAAGTACTTTGCAGGCAACAAAAGCTATGATTTGTACAGGACACTGATGAGAGATGGTTTAATGATGGATGATTTGATCAGAAGAGTTAGAAAAAAACAATATTAAAAAGTTAACTGAGCTCTAAGCAATATTTCCAGTGAAATCATTAGATGTTAAAAAACAGGAAAAATAACTATGATCAAACACAGAGATGCTTGATTATGAAAACAAAGAGGTTTTACTTTAGTCAAGGCACTGTTTTTGGCCTTGTGTAGAAGTGAATGTCAGGGGTGACAGAATCAGAATGTGGATCATGACTGTCGATCATGAATAACCTTATGTGATGAGGCTTTTGTCTCATACTTCTGAGGCTTTTTATTTCATGATACATCTATAAAAATACAACATGATACATTTATAAAAATACAAAACAACAGAAAAGTGACTATTGTGTGCCCCAGCATCTTCTTACACCATTTTTTTTCTTCCAGCAACAGGTACAGAGGCAATGGAGTGCCAAGTTGGTGTTCCTCAGGAGAGAACCTGTACAACTGAACTTTATAACTTCATGTTGCAGTGCTATACAGAAATATTGGCTCCCAAGGTGAGATCTCTGAATCTCTGGCATGCTGCTTTATAGTTTGGCACTGCACTGTTTGAGTTTTAGTACTAATCTGGTTCCCAATAGCTCTGGGATGTCTGATTTACCATTGAGAACAAATGTGCCCTAATTGGTTTTTATAAATTTTAACCCAGGCTTCCAGTTTGACTGTTGAAGAAAGCTTTCATTTCAACCTAAATACCTCAGGACAAGGAGGTATTGTGTACTATGTAGCACAAGGGAAAATGGGACTTTGTCTGAGTTGGACTCTATGATTATCACCGTAATACAAACAGCACCGGTCTATCACTATCAAATTAACTACTCTGAGGAAAAAAAAACAAAAAACAAACCCATATCTTGCCTTTTTTTCCTCTATCATAAATGCACCAAAAGATTAACACTGAATCAGTAAGCAGCTTGAACTCTGTTGTCACAATGGTCTTGACCTGCCAATCAACACTCATATACTAGGAACAGAACATATTTTTGAACACATCTAGTAGGTAGATTTCTAAGAAAGATATGGAATTTCTGAATTGTCTTTTTCTCTGGAATAAAAATACAGAAGAGCCATTTTTCTCTTCTTTTGATTTGGAGAAAGGGAGTTGAAAGAAAGTTCTTTCTCAAGGATCATTTTGTGTGAATTACATCTGTCATAGAGAGAAAAAAATGTCTGTATGATCTTTCTTTGAAATACTGACACCATTTGACACTCTAAAATGCTTTTAATTAATGTCACAAAGTGCCAAGATTCTTCTGTATTACTACAGAATTGAAACACATTTCTTGAAACATGTCAGTTAAAGCACGTAATTTCATTTTTTAAACTTGGTTTCTTCTCTCAGTGAAATGCTATGTTTTTAGGCCATTGATTGAGGTTAATAGTTTGGACACAAGTCCATTTCTGAAAACATCAAAACAAACAGAAAAAAACAAAGGCAAGCTACTGTCTAACTTCCTGAATTCCAACCATTCTGTGATTTCTCCTGGTTCACTAATTAAAGTAGGTTCAGATGTGTTTGCTAACACTATCATTTCTACTCTATGACCTTGGGAACCTTGCTGTGTTGAAAATTGCTCCCTTGCAATACTTAAGCATGAGGAACAAAGAGGAGAAATTAGAGGTCTGTGCGCAGTCGCAGTTCTGTGATCTCACTGGGTCTCACAGTGAGCACGTGAGTGGCAGAGAGGTGGTTGGGTAGGTCACAGAACTGGAGAGCTGTGGTAGATAGATTCAGGCTCTTTAGGAAGGACAGTCCAGAGATGTAAGGAGGGGTAGTTGCCCTTTATGTGAGAAAGCAGCGGGTTCTGTGTGGAGCTTTCCTTTGGATGATGAACCAGCTGAGAGATTATGGGCTAGGATTAGAGAGCAGATCAACATGGACAATGTTGTGGTGGGTGTCTGATACAGACCCTCTGACCAAGAAGAAAAATTTGATAAGGCCTGCTTCGGACAACTGGAGAAGCCTTACATTTGCATTCCCTGGTCCTTACAAGGGATTTGAACCACTATGATACCTGCTGGCAGAGCAAGGCAGCTGGGCACAAGCAATCCAGGAGGTTTCTGTAGTACATTGATGACAACTTCCCATATTGGATTTGTGTGGCAAGGTTTTGGCAGTGGGGGGACTACAGGGGTGGCTTCTGTGAGAAGCTGCTAGAAGCTTCTCCCTATGTCCGATAGAGCCAATGCCAGCCGGCTCCAAAACAGACTCGCCACTGGCCAAGGCTAAGCCTTGCCCATCAGCAACAGTGCTAGAACCTCTGGGATAACATATTTAAGAATGGGACAAAAACCCACTGGGAACACAAACTGCAGCTGGAGTGAAGAGTGAGAATATGCAAGAGGAACAGCCCTGCAGACACCAAGGTCAGTGAAGAAGGAGGGGAGGAGGTGCTCCAGGTGCCAGAGCAGAGGTTCCCCTGCAGCCTGTGGTGAAGACCATGGTGAGGCAGCTGTGCCCCTGCAGCCCATGGAGGTCCACAGTGGAACAGATATCCACCTGCAGCCCGTGGAGAACCCCATGCTGGAGCAGGTGGATGTGCCTGAAGGACGCTGTGACCCAGTGGGAAGCTTATGCTGGAGCAGGCTCCTGGCAGGTCCTGTGGACTCATGGAGAGAGAGGACCCCATGCTGGAGCAGGTTTGCTGGCAGGACTTGTCACCCCATGGGGGACCGACACTGGAACAGTCTGCTTCGGAAGGACTGCACCCTGTGGAAGAGACCCACACTGGAGTAATTTGTGAAGAACTGTAGCCTGTGGGAAGGACTCACGTTGGACAAGTTCATGGAGGACTGTCTCCTGTGGGAGAGAGACTGTCTCCATGCTGGAGCAGAGGAAGAGTGTGAGGAGTCCTCCCCTTGAGGAGGAAGGAGCGGCAGAGACAACGTGTGATGAACTGACCACAACCCCCATTCCCTGTCCCCCTGTGTTGTTTGGGGCAAGGAGGTAGAGAAATTGGGAGTAAAGCTGAGTCCTGGAGGAAGGAAGGGGGGGGAGGAGGGGAAGGTGTTTTAAGATTTGGTTTTATTTCTTATTACCCTACTGTGTTTTGATTGGTAATAAATTAAACTGATTTTTCCCAAGTCGAGTCAGTTTTGCCCATCGTGGTAATTGCTGAATGATCTCCCTGTCCTTATGAGCCCATGAGCTTTTTGTTATATTTTTTCTCCCCTGTCCACTTGAGAAGGGGAGTGATAGGGTGGGTACTTGGCATCCAGCCAGGGTCAACCCACCACACTTCCTCACACAGGTGACCATGGAGTTAATGAAGGGGAGATACTTTGCTTGACCTCATACCTACAGACAAGAAATAGATGATCAGGATTATTAAAGTCAGGGGCAGCCTTGGCTGCAGTGACTATAAGATGCTAGAATCCAGGATCTTGAGACAAGGCAATAAAGCGAATAGCAGGATTACTACTCCGGACTTCAGGAGAGCCAACTTTAACCTGTTCAGGTACCTGCTTGGAGGAATCCTATGGGACACAGCTCTGGAGACAATAGGAGTCCAGGAGAGCTGGCTGATCTTCAAGGATCACCTCCTCCAAGCTCAAGAGTGGTTTATCCCTGCATGCAGGAGCAAAGGTGGCAGGAAGCCTTCATGGAGGAACATGTTGATCCTGGCTAAATTCAACCATAGAAAGAAAGCATACCAGAGGTGGAAGCAGGGGTAGGTGGCCCAGGAGGAGCATGGAGACACTATCTGAGCATGCAGTGATGGGGTTAGAAAAGCTAGCGTTTTTGGCAACTACATCCTTGGAGATGCTCAAAACCTGGCTGGATCCAGCCCTGAGCAATCTGCTTTAGCTGAACCTGCTTTGAACAGAGGGGTTGGACTAGACAATCTCCAGAAATCCCTTCCAATCTCAATAATTCTGTCATTCTGTAAGGTAATGCACATATTGTCTGGAAGTTCCTGAAGACTGCATATGTGAGCTTCATTCTCTTGGTTCTTTTCATGACAGTAACTGTTAAAGACCTAGACTTTTGTAGTGACTGAAAAAATACTGGAAAAGCTGGAGACTATTATATTACATATTCAAAAATTTTCAGTGCCCTTTTCTCTCATCCTGCAGAGAAAATTACTATTTCCCTCTTCAATTGCCAAGTCTTGGCACTTTTGAACAAGATATAAAGCTCAGGTTTTTCTCTCTGAAGGTCTCCATTTTGTCTCTGGTGCAAAGCAATACATACATCCCACACATGCTTTCACTACCTACATGATGTGTTACTTGTATTTTGACTGGTTTAGCATTATAACACCCTCTGCCTTCCTGACCATATGGTACACTGGTTTCTGTGCAACAAGAAATCATCTATTTTATAGTTTAAAATAAAATGAACCATTATCATTGAAATTATAAACAACCATGTGTTCAGGTGTTCCAGATATTAATTTCAGCAAGTTTCACAATAGCTTTTTGATGCATCCAGTCACTGTCTTTATTAATCAGGTTACACAGTAAAAATTTCTGTTTCCCTACAAAAGAATGTAGGAGGTCTTACTTTGAAAATATGGTGGTTTTGGGAGACATAACTCATAATTGTCAAAGCCTTCAGATTTATATATGGGACCCTACCACCAAGGTGGATTTCACTGACTCCTTGAATGAGTTCTCAAATGCTTAGCAGGTTAGCAGCCCTTATTAGCCCAGTCCATGGTTACCAATATCACTGGTTTTTTCCATATTGGATGCACCATTTGGCAGTTTCACCCACGGTGTGCGTGGTTATGGTATTGAGCTTAGCATCTCTTAATAAGTCTGATCTTAATACCCACCTTGGTGATAATCTTGCCACTATTTTCCAAGACCATGAGTCATTTCAGTTCTGAAAATCATTATGATATCTGCTTCCCAACATGCCTTTTAAGTCCATACTCTTTTGGAAAACAGGTTAGATGGAAAGCACTAAAATGGCAACCTTAATATTTTCCTGTCATTGAAAGGTGAGCACTCTCTATCACATATGAGTAATTGCATCTGCTTGCAAATCCTGATCCAAAATGTTCTGCTCTTGAATGATTTCTTTCAAAGTTAAAGGACTTTCTGATTTAGCAGCTGGGGAGCATAACTATTGTATCACTGACTCCCTAAAAATGCTTTTCACTTTCTTTCTCCCACCACAACTTTTGAGTATATGCATACAAAAGACTTGAAGCTTACAGCCTAGTAGAAAAAAAAAAGACTTTTTGTTTGGATGATAATTGTAGGACATAGCAGCAGAGAAACTATTTGTGCAGTCAGATAGATTTATAACTCTCAGGTTACACCAGTTGCTTTTTTTCCACATATGCTTTGATCAATCTGTTCATATGTAGGACTGTTGCATCTTCTATAATCCCCAATACACTCATTCTTTCCAGTGTGCGTGTAACTGTTTCCCTTCCTTAAATGAAACATTTGGGACACATGCATGGAAAGCCTTTTCCTATTTATACTCCTTTCATAGTTCTGAATGTCACTAAGCTAGACATAAAAGATAAAAACTTGCAATCATATGCATAGGCACCTAGGGTTAGAATGAAACATAGGGCCACTAAATTCAGTCTTCTACCACCACAAACTGCTATGGAAGGTCCAAAGTCCACAGAATATAGATTCCACATATCCCTATACATTACCTGCCTCAAAGCACTGGCATTATTGCTATCATGCATTAAAAAGAATTGCAACTATGCTGAGTTGAGTAGAGTTAGGTCTCAGATATGTGAATCCATTCAGCTGAGCTGTGCTAGCTTAGTGGTATAGGTTGGCCTGCAACAAACATGGAGACATAAACCTTAGTTAAACTTTAAAGGAAAATGCTAGCCCTGCATCTGCAGAGGCTGAATGGAGGGCATGCAGCTTGTTACCTTCCCCAAGAGGACACATGGCAGCTCTACTGAGTTGTGGTAACTGGATTAGACATCTCAGTCTATAAAGTGTCCTCAAGTATTTCAACTGCTCTGATTCTACTGCAATATTCACACAAGTTATTGCTATTGGGGAATCTACAGTACTGGGGACATAACTATTGAAAATTGAAAGAAAACGCTGCTATCACAAAGCACCTTCAATGTCACTTATGTCAGTGTTTTATAACAGAGCACATCAAAGATACTCTGTGCTGACTGCTAACAAAACTGTGACAGACAGGAGGGATGGCTTGAGATGTCTGACTGTGCTTTAAAATGTTCCAAAGCTATGTGATATTTTCCATATACTCAAGTAACTCTGCTTCTGTAAAATGATCTCCCATATCATAAGAGACTGTATGCAAATAGACGGCAACCAAGCAGTCAAAATCTTCATGGAAAATACATTCTAGGTTTTTGAGGGATGCTAACGGAGGCAGCCATGTAAATAAGAAGAGTTTGCAACTTCCTGCAAAATTCAGTGACTAGGAGAGTCCGAACTCCTGTAGCACTTTGAAAATGTAGGTGAGTATTAATTCCTTGTGGAAGGTAAATATTTCCATATTTATTTGTTTACTCCACTGAAACGCGAACAGTGAATAGCTTTCTGACAGAGGAACTGTTAGACCATTTGCTTGTTTTAATTCTGTGCTGCCTAATATTACATGTAATGTTGCATCTAGAATACTGTTTTAGAGTGGTTTCAAGGATTCCCAGGGAACGAATGGCACGCACACACAGACTATCTAGCAGCACAAAAGACTTTATTAACTACACTACAAGCGTTCAGCAAAGCAATAGTCTTACCGACCCGAGGACTGTGAGGAAGATGGTCCATCCGTACAATCTTGTGCCATCTTGCGCTGCGAGCTCAACGCAGCGGTCGGTAGGTGCCAGCTTTACATGGTGTCGCCACGGAGGCAACGGTGACCTCACCGTACACCTGCCCACCCCTCTTTAGGAAGTACCAGTATTTATATGGCAGAGGAAACGGGTTTCGACGCACGTGGCCAATGAGTGCCGAAAACATGCCTCAGTTGCAACAAAAGGGAGACTATGGTGCATGCACCCGCTGGCCAGGTGCTCTGCATGCAACATAGTCATCCCGTCTACTGGTTCATGGGCTTTCTTCATGTGGCATATTACCATAATCCAGAAGTCACGTATTGACTATGCTCAAGCCAATAACAGGATGCAAAGCAAGCGAAATAGAATCATAGAATAGAATCATAGAATCATAGAATCGTTTTAGTTGGAAAAGACCTTTAAGATCATCCAGTCCAACCATTAACCTACAATACCAAGTCTACTCTAAGCCAATCAAGGGTAGACTAGACTAAAATAGACTAAAAAAATAGTGAGCTGTACCTTGTATCTTCACAGCTGCACATCCTCCCTAACATTTCTGAGCTTTTTATCTCTATGGTCAGCATTTCAAACAATAAATTATCTGTCTCTTGTGCTAACTGCATTTCTCGGCTACCTACTTCTCACCCAGTGTCCATCCATGGACCAAAATTCCATCTTTTAACCCTTCCGTACACAAATACTAATACAGTAATTACAAGTTAATTTGTGTCTTTATTAGGTTATGTTATACCTTTATAGTGTATAAATCATTACTTATCTTGGTAGGCCATATGTCAGGTAGTATGCAAAGGAGAACAATTGAAAATGAATATAGGTCATTATCAGTGAAAAATAAGAGCGATTTATTGTTGGTAAAAACTGACTACTCCATCTTCACAAGTGGAGAAGACTGCTGCATAGTCATGTCAAACCCCATGTTTTCAAGAATTCCTAAAAATGAAGTGTCTTATTCTTTACCTTTGAAACTGCTGCTGGAGATCTTCAAAATTTCATTGTAAATGTGGTTGTTCATCAACTGACACTCAAGCTTGGATTCACAGAGGTTTGCATTGAAAATGCAAAGCATCTAAATTACATCTCTGGAAAACTTGCTACATATTTTCTTGGTTAAACTTGTACAGTAAGACCTGAAAAGTATTGATTTCATTCCAGTTCAGTGTCCTATCTAATATGGAGGCAATTCATTTGATAGAAGAGATGAATAGTGTTTTAATGCTAACCAGCATGCCATATTATTGTTTCTTATTTTGTATTTATACTAGTGTATTTCATGTTAGTGCATTTTTTGTTTTGCCCACATGTTGTTGGAAATTTCATAATCACTACTGCCTCCATTTCTGTGGAAACCTGTGCCGTGGATGGAGTGAGAGAGAATCAAATATATATTGATATAAAACAGTGAGTTAACAAAGTTCAATGGTAAATGCAACAGTGGTTTAACAAGATTCAATGGCAAGGTACACTTGATTATTTACTGCATAGAGGACAGGGTCAGACAAAACCATCAGGGGACCCTCCTGTTGAGTTGTGAGGTTCAGAAAGGGTGCCCTTGCTTTCTAAACTCCTTCCTCAGAGAGGAGTCTAGTGCAGTCGGATCTGATCCTAGTCCCAGACTTGGTCAATTGTTTATGTCTAAAGGATTATATATGCACAATCAATCCTTTATATCACTTAGCTGAGATTTCAAAGTTTATCATGCTATTAGTCACTTAGCGAGGATCTGTTGAGGCAAGGTATCTCTCAGCCTTGAGGAGTAACCTTGAGAGGTGTCCCTACTCAAGGGGAGATCCTCTTGTGCAGCCTGCTGCCTTGCAGGAATGCTCAAAGGGCTCTTGGGTTGCTCACTATTTATGGGGATAAAATGATTGGCTTATAGTCATATTTGCATACCAACTGCAGATGTTAGTTTCTTCCAAATTTGGCTTGAGTCAGACATTGACCAGCACTGTGGTAAGGTGGACACATTGCTATAAATTAGCCCTTGGCTATTGTGTTGTTATCTGTCACCCCCAAATCCACTTAGAGCTGGATGCCTCCATCATGACCAGACGCATCCATCACAACTGTCACTGGTGGTTATTGCTTGAGCAGGGTTACGTGAAAAAATCAGGTGGGGGAAGCACACTGCCACAACCTGGAATAAAGCACAGACATTTAATCCAGAAGCAGACATGGGAACTAGAATATTTTGAAGAAATAAAAAGATATTGCAAACAAATAAAATGGAAAGTGTCAAATGAAATGATAGTGAGTACCAATACAAAAAACTTGTGTGTGAGTAATAGTTCTTCTATCACAGTCATAATTAAGAAAATATATATAAATGCAAGAATATCCATGCCCAGGCTACACTATTCTTTCTACAGTCATTACTTAGGACAGCAATCCACCTGTGTTACAACAATAACAGGAGAATTGTAAATCTTTTTTTTCATTTTCTTGAAGCAGCAAGAATGCAGTCCTTAATCGTCAGATCCAACTGAAAAACACTCAAGCATTTTGAGGGCAAAAGGGTGCAGAGATCTTAGCATTTCATAGGGATTCAGCTGATTACCTTGACCAATAAAATGCAGATAACACTTTTAGAATATCACATTAACCTCTTGACTATAATCTCGCTCAAAAGTGTTTTTCACTATTATTGTTATATTCGTGACTAGTTGTAAATGGCCTTCACCAGCACTATTCAAATTAATCATCTTAAGGGAGCATATCAATAAAGCAGTAATGTCAATTAATTAATAGAATTAAGCACAGTATATTCTTGTGGACATTTCATCAAACTAGTATTCTGTTTATTACTTTTTCACTGACAATTGTTAGAGCATAGTGACATAGTCTGAGAGCCTATATTTTGGGATTTTAAGTAGTATAATACTTGTCTGTGCAATAAGTGCGTGCTTTGCACCTGTCTCAAACCAGATGACTGCAATGTTAATTTGATAACATTCAGACAGTCATATGCACAAATTAGTACAGTGAGTTAGCTGGAGTACCAAAATATGCAAACATTAATACAAGTTATTTTAAGAAACTTGGCTGTTGCTATTGCTTTACTTGGAGAAATATATAAACTTACTGAGTAATTTTTTGCAGTTATTTTGAAAAAATGTGCATTCTATCATGGTCTTTCTCACAGAAGCCATTAAAGGATTCCCAAAGAGCAGAAGCAGAGATTCAAAGATGTCAGCCACATGCTTAGGAAAAGATATTTTCGTAGATATTGACAGTCATTGTTTACTATACCTCAGATTCTCTAAAGCTCTAAACTCTCACTTTTTGCAAGTTTGCAAGGTGTTTAAATGCCTGGATCATTCTTTTTTTGATGTGTGAGGCTTAAAAACCTGCTAGTAATTTTACAAATTAAAACCACTAATCAACACCAAATAAGGGAATTTTTAACAGGATTTTATAGTAACGGATTTCTCAGATTTTTTTGAAAAAACAAAAATAAATATTTCTTTAGCCATAACTATTTCAGCTGATGGGTAAGGGAAACTCTCTTGCCAAATAGTAGTGATGGACAAAAGAAGAGAAATCGCTGCCTTTGCAATGTTTATTTTAGAGGGAATGAGCCACTGATCTACAGTTGTGGTGTGGGAAGCAGTCTGCTGCTTCTTCAGAACAATATTGACCTGAAATCCTTGCTCATTCAAAAAGTCAGTAATGTCATAAAATCATAAGAATATAAGAGGGAGGAAATCTCAGAAAAAGCAGCAGAATATCTGGGGAAACTGAAAGGCTGACTTCCAAGGGAAAATTTGCAAAGCTTAGTATACAGGAGTTAGAGAAGGAGTTACATTTGTAAAGAATCTCAGACATTAAAAAAAAAAAAAACCTGAGAAAAAAAATAGAGATCAGGAGAAGGAATATAACCAGGTATTGATTTTTTCTCCTAGTGAGAGGTCTACTTAATTTCAAGCAATATCTCCCTGCTCTCTGCTGAAGGTTTATGCACAGTAGATTAATTTCTGGCTCCTTTCCTGAAGGTTTTATCTGCTTAAGTTTGTTAGCAGCAATTTGCTAGTCTGAAGGAAATTAGCTCTACACTGGTAGTGCTTTACAAATAAGAAATCAGTAATAATTACTTTGCACAACAAAAGAATTAGATTGGCAACTGTTGAAACTTTTCATTTGCCAGGATAATATTTCAAAATGAATAAAGTTATAGTCAAAGAAATGATTGCAGCATTAAATATAGATGATTACTTCTAAATGGTTGAAACTGAGATGCCACACACTAAACTTGGTATCATTTACCTGTTACTCTTGTTACTGGGATGAAAAAGTGTGATTAAGAACATCTATGTTAAATCACTTCCAAAATATCAAGAGAAACCCTGGATGCAAGTAGTTTCCTGCAAAAACTGGAAGGGAGCCTCTGGCATATCTTCAACAGACTCATAATTTCAGTCATCTTTGTAATTGGCTTCAGACAGAAGAACTGATTTATGATATTCAATACCATCTCCCAGCATAATGAAACTGCCTTTATCCATCCTTCCAGCAGAGGAAACTGTTAGCCTAAGTTATTTCCCTGACAGAAAGTATGGCATGAAAAATGTGAGAGAAAGTGTCATGGCAGTGATTTTTAAGGAAAGAGGGATGTGCCAACTGCCAGCATGTAGGAGGAATGAATGCAGACAGGTAGAGGCAGAGGGCAACATAAGATAGGGAAGAAAGAAAAAAGAAACACATCCTGTTCTCTCATGCATATGGACTTTTATTGTGGGAGCAAATTCAACTCAATTTAATCAAGTGAATGAGTAATAATCATGAGGAAAAGGATTATTGGGAAAGAGAGAATGGGACACACACAAAACTGCTGGTATGTGGAGTGAGAAGAGAGTAAGAGTAGGAGGAGGCAGAACAAAGATCCTCACACGGGCAAACTACATGAAACGGTGACAGGAAAGGGGTTGGTTCTGGAAAGTGGACAAAGCCCATAGCAAGGAAAGGAAAGGACAGTGAGGGAAAAGAGAGCAGGGTACCACTCAGGCAGAGTGAATGAGAATGAGAAGCTATGGAAAGGTGTCAGAGATGCAGAGTTGCAGCCTGTCCCTAGGGAACCAGGATGTACATTCAGGAAGTGTGTGAGAAATTAAAGTCTCTGACATGAGTGGCATGCACAGCCTACCACAGCAGTAACACGAGCCTGGTTTCTGTGCAGTGCTCTCCAACACAGAGAAACTGTCAGCACTTGTACTCTTCCTAAACCACTGACTCTACTCTCCTTTGGGACTGCTGGACTGTATAATTTTTCCAACTTGAATCTTTTGTTATGTTGACTGAAGAAATTAATATGTTTAGCTACACATTCCTGAAAGCGAGACCTTTTTTTTTTTCCCCAGAAGTAGAGTGATAACAATAAATATCATGCCTTGCTTATATCACTGGTTTTATAAGGGCTTTACAGTTTTATAGGACTAAGGGATAAACATCATGCGCCAATCAAGAAAGACTATGAGGAAGTCAGCTGTGCAAGAAGCATCCTAAATAAAAATAGAGGTCACTTAGCAGTTTTAAACATAAGATAAATACTGTGATCCTGAAAGCAGAATAAGTTTGGAAGTATAACTTAACTAGATGTGAGGTAACTTATTTTCAAAATTAAAACAATACCTGTACATTGTAGATAATCTAAAAGAAAGTGAGCTTTGATTATTTCCATCTTTCTAGGATATATTTTTTATTCCAGCACAAGGCAGTTGTAAAAATGAAGAGAATGTTCATATCGCTAGTAACTTAGCTGCTGATTTTTTTTTTTCTCCTTTAGTGGATGCTTGAGAACTATCTTTAAAACAGAAGAATCAGTTCACAGGTGATGAGTGTAAGACTTATAACACCATCAGTTTTAAGTATCCACTTCTTTTAAGGGTGATGGGTGCTTAAAATCAATGAACAAGTGGTATAGAATAGCTTAATATATGGCCCCTAGGATCTGGATTAGAGCTTTGTGCAGAGAGGTCATTTAAACTCCAGTCCATGCTGGGAAATTTATCTGTTGCGGATATCAGCAATGTGTGATACTGAACTGCATAAAACACCAAATGTAAAAAGCTTCAGTCATATTCAGTGCCATTTCAGAGACTACAGATGAACATTACGCTGACTCTGCAAAACAACTTTATGCAGCTTTTGTACCTTTTCAAAATTGTTAACGCCCAGAAAATCATCAATAACAGAGAACCTGTTTCAGGAGCTAACCACAGTCATCTTTAACTTCATATCTGTGAATGAATTTTAAATGGCTGTTGGTTAAAAGGAGTTTCTATAACAAGGAAGGTGAAGGGCAACAGTTTAGATCTGTGATTTTCCCATAGCTGACTGAATAGTTAGGTGTTTTTTGCTTGTTTGACATGCTATTTTCTCCTAGAGAATTGAAGACTGCATCTTGCTATTGTTCAGATAGAACCTGGTTCATCAAAAGTGACTAAACTCTCTTCACCTCATTGCAGAATGGGAACCTCTGGACAAGTTTCAGTAGGAATGGGGAGGGGTGGAGGCGTGGACATAACTTACACAGATTGCAACTCACCTTGTTTAAAATATTTGTAAAACTATTTTTCAAATACCACATTATCCCAAATAAAACTTGCATACTGGGTTTCTTGGAATGTATATGCTTGTTTTCTTCTATCCTTGTTCTGATTGCAGTTTGGAGCTGTTCTGGAGGAAGGATGAAGGTAAGAAAGAGAATATGTCTCTACCTCCTAATTCACTTGAGCAGTTCCAGAGAGAGAGAGAGAGAGAGGAGATGGGAATATTGACATGGTTGATGACCGCCCAACGCTGATGAGTATTATTGAATCAGAACTTTCATAAACTGCATGTTTCAAGAAAGAGCCATATTTTCATAATACTATGAACACTTAAAATTTAGACTACAGAAATGAAATTATAACAGCACTTGTTCTAATTGTGTAGCTTTAGTTGATTTATTTGCTATCTTAAAAAAAGTGAGAGAAATCGAATCCATTGTGCAATTTTGACATAATTGGGATATTCTCTTGTCTATGAGAGTTTTAACTAAGTTACAAGAATATATATCAAACCTTTAAGATTTGACTCTGCCTGTGGTAGAAGAAGACATTGAAGTTCAACATCATATCATAGAAGGTCTTCACACAACAAATTACTATGTCCTAAGTCTTTACTACAGATGACTCATAGTAAAGCCAGTGCAGCAGCTTTTGTTATCAACTTTTTATCAGCAGCTTTTTGTTATCAATCAGGTTATCAACTTCTGCCAGGTGAAAACATATGATATAAATGATACCATAGCAGATATGAGGAATGGGGACAATGAAGACTGAGGGACACCGTAGGACACTTTTAAGATGTAACCATAAATGTTGGAAGGCCAGGAGAAAATGAAAAAAACCCCACCCAAATCAAATACTTGTAAATAGGGAAAGCCAACATCTAGGAATCAGTTAGAAAATAATAATCTTTGAGTTGTATTGATCAACTCTTTCACACATAAAAACCAGAGGAAATTAATATGTTGAAGAAAAACACGTGCAAAATGGAAAGAAAGGCTTCACTTGAAATGAATATGCCTAAGGAAGTTCACTGATTGCTCAAGTTGGTAGAAAGAACTTACTAGTCTCTGGAAACTTCTATATGTGTTTTAAAGGATCTTTTCAGAGATTTTGGGAAACAGGATTTCCAGTTCAGTGAGAACTTGATCAGTTTGAAATCTTTTCTTATTAAAGATTTTCAAAAATAGGAGAAAATCATACTTAAAAAAATTAGCAATATTCATAGAGGTGTAACTTATACTGTTCTTATTGACAAAGAAAATGCAAAAATCAACACTTTGTTTCCTGTTAAGATATGACCTCAAAGACTTTTGACTTGACAAAAATGAAAAGAATGGAAAAACTGTCAACACTAGTGTTTGCACTGACTGTTTTTATAAAAAGTTAATTGCCTATAGATATATTATGATAAATATCAAAGTTGCTGGCTAACTAACTCAGGATTGCTTACTCTCTGAGTTCTAACTCCAGAGGAAGCACAGTAAGATCATCTGGTAATTAATGTTCTCAAATTCCTCAAATCTTTTCTGTAAACCATGCAGGGACTGTGTGTAATTCAGAATTTTTTTTCAGTCTTATCTTTCTAGAAAACTCTTTTACATTTCTATCTGTAATTCCCTGCACTAGCATATTAGCTTGAGAGATTAGACATCGTTTGTGACTAGTCTCCAGATATCAAAACAATAAAAGCAGTTATAGCTTCCCACTTTGAACAAACAGCAAAGCTTATCCTTTTCATACCACTGGATGTTTTTCTAAATGAACGTAATTCTTCACAAACAAGTGTTCCTCTGTAATTTGCTTATGTACAAACTATTTCACAGGCATTTTAACGTGCTGTGATGTCACTCAGGATAAAGCAATTAATCCAGTAAAAGATGGCCCCGCTCAATCAATTTCCAGTGAAATGCTGCCTGACGCTCTGCAAGTGAGGATGACACATACGGCATCTGCTCCACTGATGTTCAGGTGATCTCACCAAATCTGTTTGGAAGCTCACCATATGAATACCCACTTTACAGCCACTGGCAGGAATTGAGGTATTGGTTGAAGAGACATGTGAGAGCAGAGACAGACAACTGTGGGCAGTAGAGGTTCTGAAATGTTTCCGAGGAAAAGGACTGCTACTCTGACACTGAAGTTGGTGAACAGAATGACGTTATTGGCCTGTGGCACTCTGAAGATGTGAGTGCAATGCACATGCCCAATGTAGCCTAATTTAGTGATCTCCAGAAGCCCACTTCACTGTGTATTGTGTGAAGTGTTGTTTATCCTTGTGCATTTACATAAACACTGGCTTTATGGAGCAGGTAGGGAACTGGTTGATCAATAAAGGTGTATTGGGAGTCTTGCGGAAGACATTGTATTCAAAGAGGCAGTGATCTTGAAAAGGCCATGTCTGATCTACTGGGGTGCTCTATTCCTATATATAGAATATAAACTCCATAAGAAAAAAAAAGCCACTAAAGTGAATCTAGGTATTATAATGTTCTAATAAGGCTATTATAATATAATAACAGTATCTGTTTTGCTTTGTTTCCCTAGTGCTGCAAAGGAATCCCTGCGATTTTTGGCTTATTAATATTTGAGGCACATGCTTGGTGTTGAATAACAGGAGAAGAGATAAGTAGGAAGAATAACTTCATTAGGTATTATTTTACAGTGGCCGAATTAATGTGACGACTTACTGCTAAAAGCCTGAGGACCATGTCCTCAGAGACTATAATATCTGGAAACTGATTGATTACTGCAAAACATAGGTTCTACAAAATCTGACTTCGCAAGTGCACTATGTAAATTCACTAGAGAATTTGGAAAATTAGTGCTGTAAATTATTACACGTTTATTCCCCTAATACTGTGGAAGACATGAATAAATACTTTAACATCAATATTAATACTGATCTTTTAATAGTGATGGTGTCAATGCTTAAAAGTAAGGAAAATTTGCATTTTTATGGCTTCAAATGAACTGAATTGCCAGTGGTTAAAATAAAAAACAATCTATTTGAGTGCATAATCTTCCCTCAGAAGTCATTCCAGTGCGCAGACACAATTGCCAAAGGTCAATCTTCAGTCTCAGTTATTTCTAGTCTGCTCTGAATTCATGGTTGATATTGATAAAGCACTTTAGAAATTAAAAAACAAAAACAAAAAAAAAAACCCAAACAAACCGCAAAACCCAGTGTATAAATGGTGTATAAATGTTAAATATAATTAATATTATGTAGTCAACTTGAAGAATGTCCTTAGTCTTTCAGAGAAGGCACATGACTGTGAATAACTTAATTTACTGGCATAAGGAGGCAGTGATGGAGGAGATACTGCACTCTAATGCAGTGCTGAGATAAAAATTACCATTACACACACTAAATGATATATTTAGTGTGTATAACAGTTGGAGATCTTCACAAGATGGATTATTATTGATTGGATAATTTTGATTTTAATCAAATTCTCTGTGTAATTTTCTTGGGTTTGTTTGCTTCCCCACTATTATATTCATTTCAGTTTTGTCAGATGTGTCTATATGGTGTTCTTGGTACATCAACAAACAATTTATGCAGAAGTACATGGGCTGTACCAGTTAACACCTTGGGATGTCTCCCTTATTCAGCTCTCCAGTATGAATTTCCCATCCCTCCTTCCACTTCCTCAGTATTCTCAAAAAAAAAAAAAAAAACAAACAACCCTCGATAAAAAAAAGACCCACCCTCTAAGAGATTGAATAAGCTGAGCAAAATACATTTGAAGTATATTTATTTCAACCCAGTAAGGACATTATCTCATCAGGTAATGACATAAAAGAGGAAGTGCCAGATGAAAGAACCTTTGTTTGCTATCTCCAGAGTATTTTGCCAAAACAGGGAAGGCCTACCAGTGAAGTATAAGTTTTAAAAAGGCTAATAGTATTTTGGGAGGAAACAGTATTTTGGGAGGAAACATCCTACTGGAAGTGAATGGAAATTGTACTGGGAGATGAAGCCAAGGTTTCCAAATGGCCATTAAAACAAATTGAATGTACTGCAAACCACACAATGGAGATATAATCAAGTATGGTTGAGTGAGTGAGCAATTACATTTTACGTCCCACATTGATGAAATGTTCTTGCAGTGTTATGCTAGAATGACTCTGTAGTAAACTATGATAATTTGTAGAGGTACCAGTTGTTTGCATAAATGTTTATAAAGGAGCTTTGGTCAGTGTGGCTTATTTATTCATTACACACAGCAAGCATTTCTGGAGTTGCTGAAGATACTGATATGTAGGAGGAAAAACAAAACAGGTTAGAGAACACAGACAAAACAATTAAGTTTTAAATAATGTATTCTCCTGGGACACCTACTTCGTTAAAGGTTTCTGGACAATTTGCCAGAACTTTCATAGAATTAGAGAATCACATAATATCTGAGGTTGGAAGGGACTTCTGAGGTCATCTGCTCCAACCCCCCTGCTCAAGCAGGGCCACCTAAAATTGGTTGCTCAGGAACATGTCCAGATGGCTTTTGAATACCTCCAAGGATGGAGACTCCACAGCCTCTCTGGGCAACCTGTGACAGTGCTCAGTCACTCTCACAGTAAAAGTGTTTCCTCATGTTCAGACAGAACATCCTGTGTTTCAGTTTGAACCCATCACTTCTGGTTCTGTCACTGGGCACCACTGAAAAGAGCCTGGCTCACTCTCCTTCATTTCCTACCATCAGGTATTTATACACATTGACAAGACCCCCACTGAGCCTTCTCCTCCAGGCTGAACAATCCCAGCTCTCTCAGCCTTTCCTCATGTGTCAGACGCTCCCATCCCTTAATCATCTTTGTGGCCATTTGCTGGACTCTATCCAGTATGTCCGTGTATTTCTTGTACTGAGGGGCCCAGAATTGGCCACAGTACTCCAGGTGTGGCCTCACCAGCTCTGAAAAAAGTGTAAGGATCATATCCCTCCACCTGCTGGCAATACTTTTCCTAAAGCAGCCCAGAATAGCCTTCACCTTCTTTGCAGCAAGGTCACATTCCCTCTTATTTATATCAATATTCACAACACCACTCGTCTGGCATCTTTTTTACAGAAAATTCAAATTAGGTTCTGCATCTCTGATGATAAACCCAGCATCAATTGACTGTTTGTCACATGTAGGCTGCTCCTGCTGAATGTTGGATATGATGGTGTATTAATCAGGAGTTTTTCCACTGTCCTTTTATGCAGTTTTGTCCAAGATCCTGTTGACAGAAGAATGGAAAGTTGTTTTCATGGTACTGGAAGCATCTTCCAATGATCAGAATAACATTCCACTGAGTGCTCCTACAGACGGAAGTTGACTACATACTGAAAAGAGCATACAAAGATTTACACCTTTTGTATAAATCCAACAGTCTCAATGGGCAGATTATGTTCATTATTGAATTAACTTTGTTTACAGTCAACAAGATTTTATTAGCAGAAACAGATTAAGGCCAGTTCTGAGCAGTCTGTTTGATAATGTGACACCAACATTATTTAAATGAGAATTATTATCAGATTCTTTCAAGGACAGCATGACTTTTATAAATGGTGGTTGTCACAGGAAAAACTAGGATTAAAATAACTCTAAAAGGCTTTGTCATGCCCTCATGGTTCTGTATCATAAATCAGGATGTAAAGTCATTGGTGGTTTGGATTACTGGAATCAAATTTTGGGACTCTCCTCCACCGCTAACAAAGGCCATGTGGACTCCAGCTGCACACACACAAGAGCAAAGCATGCTTCGAGACTTGTTTCTTGCGTAGGCGCGCTAGGAAAACCATGGGCATAGAGTGAAAGACAAGATCAGTTGTCAGCATTATGGAGTTCCTGTATCTTTCAGGAAAGGGTGAATTGTTGGATGGAGACTGTGAAGTGAACTACTGCATTATAAGGGAACAGAACTAACTATTGACAAAACACAACTATTTGACAGAACTAAATATAAATCCAGTTTCCCTTAAAGTTGTGTTGTTTTTGCTAAATTAATTCAATATTTTCAGGCTCTTCCACTCAAGACAAAAAACTTAATAAAGTTTTCTAATGAAGGAAAATGTAGGTTTTTTTTTAAATGTCACACTGATATTTTAAATCACCTAAAAATTGATACAGAATTCCTCCTTTTCAGTAGAGACCACTGGTTTCTTTTAGAGATATGAATTACCAACTCTTCTTCCAACACATTACATTTCTTCTAGCTGCTCCCTCTTTCTCATTTTCTTTTCAAAAAATCAAAACCAAGTATGCTCTCATTCATTGTTCTGAGGATCCTCTTGCAAAAAATAGATAATAAGCAGCACATCACGATGCTGTTTTAGACAGAGTTCATTTGTTTTGGGGGATAGAAAACAGCAGTGTGTGCTTTAAGAATTGTAGGCCATATGTTTCTATTTGGAAAGCTTTGGTTTTTAATTCATTAAAAAAAGTAGCTGAAAAAAAAATTGGGTTTTAGTATCCAATTCAACAAGACTTAAATATTTGATAATGACTTTATTGAAAGGGGAATATTCTGGGTTTTAGTTTTAGTAAATTTTCAATTATGATTTCTTATTGTTGTCTACAAAATTACAAACACAAAAATTACTATACCAAATGTTCAGACATTCTGTCATTTTCTTTGCACAGTTTCATTTCATATACAGTTTTTGAGCCTGTTTTGTTTGCTGCTCAAAATCAAACAAAATCACATTCACTTAATTTCCCATAAAATGCTCAGTACTGATACTCAGTGAATCCTTTGGAAACTAGAGCTTGAACAGCTAGGGAATACAGATCTGAACTGAGATCACATGTAGTGCCAAGCCAGGTCTGAGAAAAGAGAGACTAGCTAGGAGAGGACACAGGTGAAGTCACACAGCTTAAGGGTTTTCTTCTATGGCTGGTGACTGTGACTAAATCCTGCCTAGAATCTAGCAACCATTTTATTTTTCTAAGAAAATATTTTGAATTAAAGATAAGTAGTCAGGTCTGAAGTCAGACATAACTTACCTTTCTTTATTTGCTACTCTTATCTGGCAGGCAGCACCTTTTGTGCCCAAGTACAGACCATTTCTGTGACAATGGCCCAAGTACCTAGTGTTCCCTTCAGATCCCTCAGCTGCCATGTGCACACAGAGCATCTGAGTTCAGGCTTCTCTTTCCTTCCAGCCAGTGCTAGCAGCACAATCATCCACATCCACATCCACAGAACACCTGAACAACAGATTTTATTGGTTTGCCATTATCAGGTCTGCCTCATTACCTGTTCTAAGGTCCTGGAAACCACAACTGTTATTATCCTCCTGCTGGCCAGGAACACCACCCCTTATCTTCTGTCTTACCGCTTAATGGCTTATGTATAATTTAGACACAACTCTACCAATTAAAATGTTTCTTAGTGTTACAGTGATATCATTCACAGTAATATAGTTGTCATGGTAACAAAGGAATTGTAAGCATTGATTTTTTACTTCTATGTTTCTCAACGAGTGAAAACCATACTTTCCAATCCTGAATACCCAAAGCTAAATGCCTGAACTTATAAAAATCCTAGCTGTCAAAAATCTGAAACATCTCAGCTCTCATTGGCCTCTGAAAAGACACCTTTATTCTGATTTCTAACAGTCAGCTGAAAAATCCAGAAAATTATCTCAGCTGCAGACTGCATCTTTGATTACCACTGATACAAATGTAGGAGTCTTTGGAAGACAAAGAACACATAGAAAAATAACTATTATAGTTTTGCATACTTTAAAAATTGGAATTCCTTGGTATTTTTGTAAGCAATTTCACCAATCCTATTTGTGCACCAACTGCAAGGTGTACTTCAGAAAATAAGGAATGAAAGAGACAGCTTTTGTAATCATATCCAGTTATGGACCTAAGACATGGCATAAGAGATTATGTTGTGGTTTATGTTGTCTCCCTAGCCAAAACCAGTACAGGGACAGTTATTCTTATGGGTTGATTTGGGACTTGATTATAACATATTTGCTTAATCATGTATTGTACTATGAATAACCTGAATCTTCTAAAATAAAAGACCAAAACCCTCAAAATTACAGTGTGACCCTGGAGGAGGAGGAGGAAAAGATTAAAAAAAAAAAAAAAAAAGGAAAAGTTTATGTTCAAGTGAATAAAAACTTGATGTCATTATGAATCCAAATTCAATCTTTCATAGTCATGACTATATTTTCAGGTACAAAACAACCAAGTTCTGAAATGACTTGTGATTTATGTAGTCAGTTGAAACTACTGAGGATACTGACTAAACATGAAACAGTGAAAGAATTTGCTTACTTAGACCAAATTTCACTGCCACTTACAAATACAAAATTTCAAAACTATCCTACTGAAGATCCCATGATCTTTAAGAAAGAGGAGTAGATGCCGTGTTTGAAAGTGTCATCAGCACTAAATGCCTTTAGAAATTGGGCCACAAATTTATTTTCCTGTGAATATAAAACAAGTACATGTGGATATCACCCTTGCTTTCATCTCATCTCCATTACTTCAGTTTCTGAAATAATATCCAGAAAGCCATCAAAATATGTACTTTAAATTAATTTAAAAATTGGAGGCAAAAATGTAAAATTCTTGGTAAAAATCAATATTTCTAAAGGAAGTTTAGAAATAGGTTTCAGCATAGAAGTATTATATGATGTACAATGTCTTTCTGACCACAGTGACAACATAATAAATTGTTAATGATGGTATCTAAAATTATTCTAATTAACGATCTAATCTGAAGTAATTCAGTAGTTAAATCATTTTCATGTGTCAGCTGGTAAATCTAAGCAAGGGTTTTAGGGTTATACATTGTAAGGAAACTTTGTTTCTCCTCATATTCTGCACAGTTCTTTAGCCTAAAGATTTTCCCTGGGCATCTTGGTAGTTGGAGAAATAATGACTGTATATTAAATTCAGAAATTAAATGTCACTTATCTTGAAATAAAAATGTGCTGAACAGTGCCCAAAGTTGCTGTACTGTTTATGAATCAGTCAGTCACTCAATGAATAAATAAAGCTAATTACTGTCGGAACAACTTGCCACCATTTATTTGATCTTTGAAATAACAGACACTGGAGTCATTAATGTAGATCTAAGGATTTCTTGTTGATCTTTCTGCTGTGCAATGTGGAACGCATTCTTTAGCAATTCTTATTCAAAGGCATACACACATTTTCTAAAGGCCATAAACAATCTAAAAAGTCCCTATTCAGTGTGTTTGGATTTTTTTTTTTTCTGAATGTGTTTTAATACAGTTTTCTGATAACAAACCAGCAGTATTTTTGTTAAATAATTAACATTATAAAAGCAAACAGCAATTTAGGAAAAATTCCTTCCACTGTTTGTACTGTAGATCAAGTTGCAGAAAGGTCCTAGAAAATGTTATCAAATATTACTGTGTAATTATTTTCCAGACACAGTGGAGGTTTTTTAACAGTTCTTTAAGGATCCATTGAAAGAAATATTCCTTCTATTACATAGAAGAGCAATTTGTATCTCAGTGTTAATTCCTCCGGAAAATATTTTCATAATGAAAGATTCTTTCTAGTTTGTATCTGTAGAGAAGGTTAGGTTTTTATAGAAAAAAGGGCACCTTCTCACAACATGGGGGCACAGAGTTCTACTATGAAAGTAGTTCCCTCTGTGAATAAAACCACATACAGGGAACTTACAGAGTACTTGCATAATAACTTAGTTTTAGCCCTTAATCTCCACCTGCAGAAGAAGAAATTTTTTTTTTCTTTCACTCTGAGGTAGCGAAACATTGGAATAGGTGGCCAGAGAAACTGTGGAATCCCGATCCTTGGACATCTTCAAAACTCGAGGCCCTGAGCAACAAGACCTAATGCTGCAGTTGGATCTAACTTCATGGCTGGCCTTGTGGCTGACAGGGACCTTAGAACTTGGACCTTGGAGGTTGGACCAGATAATTTCTAGAAATCCCATCTAATCAAAATTATTTCATTATTTGATTACAAATTTTAGGTAGAATCTCAGCCTTGCTCTGGGTGTGTTTCAGTTTTCAAGAAAAGGTAGTTCTGCAAAACTTTTTGCTAATTGTATCTCTTTTTTGATGCTGCTACTAGAGTCTGTGCTTGCTGCTCAACGGACTTCTATGTAGGCCTTGCACAACTTTAGTTTCTATTCAGGTGTTTAACTGACAGCAGGGCTGATTAAGTCTTGACAAAGTAGAATTTGAGACAGTGTCTTATATCTTGAACCAACTTTCTGACACAGTATCATAGAACCGTAGAATGGTTTGGGTTGGAAGGGACTTTTAAAGGTCATCTGACATTAAACACATACTAATCAAGAGCTATCTAGTACTAGCAGCCACCTACTCAATACAAATGTCACTCATAAGGGACATTTTATACATAACTTTTTAATACTCAAAACTTTCCATATTAAGTTTTATAGCAAGTAAACTCACAAAACTGTAATAGAGCATATGTGCCCTGTGAGGATCCAAGAAAATAATTGACTTTGCTCTGTGGGTAAAAGCACGCAAGTGCTTAGCATCAGATCAGGATTATATTACCAGCTGAAAGACGTAAACAGGGACTCAGCCAGTAGCAATGGGTAGTTGCAAATGCCTAGTGAATGCAGCATTAGAGAAATGGAATCCTTCTGGGTTCAATAGCTGTAAAATCGAAAGACAACAGCACCCACACTCATTAGGGCTGTTGTCTTTAGCTGGGGACTTTCCATGATATAAAATGGATAACAAAAATCTTTAAAAGACAGTTGAAACAGTTCCAAGTCTTGATTATTCTGTGTTTCTGAGAAGTCTAAATTAACTTGAGAAAGCAGTGTATAGGAATTTTTCTTGAAAAAAGGGCATTTTTCCTCAGACCAGAAGTACCTTCAGTAATCACCTTTCCTAAACTAAAAGAGTGTTTAGTTTAATCATTCTGACCTTTTACAGATTAGTTTCTACTTAGATACATTGTACTTCAAAGACTTTTCCATGCTTGGGCTGATGCAGTGGAGACCTGCATGGCACACGTTGTCTGTCCCCTGTATGCAACCAAGATTAACAGATGCACAGTATCATGGAAAGTTTGGTTTCATTAGTGGGAAGAAAATAAGGACATCATGCAGAACCTTGCTATAAATTTTACTATATGTTTTGAGTATCACAGTGGCTCTAAAATTGTTGTATGCTAAATAGTTACTTGCCTGAATTATCCTGAGTAAGATTTGCTGGAATTCTTACTGCAAGATATGGGGAAACATTCCATTTAAAGTAGATTTTCTAAAATCTGAATTATTTTCAGAATAATTTTGCATCTACAATTGCCTTTTAAAAAGTCTTTTATTTAGAATGGAGAGAAAAGGCAATGTTGTGTCATCAGTGGAGTCACCAGATTATTTAACAGATACATTTTAAGTGGAAAGCAAACACTTTGGGAATCATGAGCTACAACAACCAAATAATATTTTTCCCTCACTGATAACCACTGTTGTACCTAGCAGGTATCTTTCTCTAATCCAAAATGAACATTAAAAAAAACTCTTTAGAAAAGAATTTAAACCATTCTACAGGTATTTTTTTTATTTTTATAGCCTAATTCTTGCAAGTCTTACTTAAACACTTCAGTTATGTGTGCTCAGAGGTCTAAAAGGAAATCTAATACCAAACTAAGTTTTTTGCAGCTTTTCAAGTGTAACTACATGCTAAACATCCCGGATTACTTTAATTGAAGAAAATTTTTGGTATTTTTAACCCTCCCAGATCATCAAGTCACTCCTGGACCAGGAAAAGCTTCATTTCTTTCAGATTTTGTGTCCAATGTGCCCCGGTTTTCTAAGTCTCTCTTTTGCACAGATCTTCTAAAATGCCCTAACTGAACAACAGGGAGCTCAATTTCACTGTCCTAGAGCTCTGTCACCAGCATGTCAACAGTAGTTCTCTGGCCAGTTGCTATCAGGTTGCACATGTCATGACTGAGCTCTGCTGGCCTGCCCTTGGATAATTTAACATCTTTCCTCCACCTAACTGCTAATCTTTGAAAGAATAATTTGGCTGAATATGACCAAAATTACTTGAACTATTATGGCTGGTTTGCTGACAGACAGCATGATAGCACAAATATATTTCCCTTATGAAACCAGGCCAAAACCAGATTAAAATTCTATTTCCTTTGACAGAAATTTTTATCTTATTCTGCTGTTATTGGTATCAACACTGTGTCATTTGAATCATCATGATTCAATAACTTTGAATTATGGAACATCAGCATGGGGTATATCTCATAACAGAGCATGTCTTTGTACTTTTATCTGCAGGTGACTTCTGGGAAAAAGAATGACCACTCAACTAATAATTTCTCAGCCTGAAAAACCTTCAGCATATGAATAGCTTAAAAAAAGTAAAAAAGTATTAGTGTTAGAATGTATTCTTCTAAGCATTTGCACAACATTAAATGCAAAACTCATCACAGTGATTGAAAGGAGCAAGTACTGGCTTTTTACATATACTCATTGCCTATTTCTGAATTTAGATGTTTGTTATCTGTATGTAATTAGTTGGTCACATGAACAAGAAACATCTGGTATATGATCCAATGAGATATGCAAATAGCTTGGATTAAAATAACCTTTAAATGAGGTTGAGCTATTCAGCATTAAAAAATGCTGGGGACAGCTTGTTACTGAAAGTGCACTGAGTAACCTTCTGTTGCCTGATAGCTCCTGGGACCAGATTTTTTCAGGCTCATCAAAAAATGTTTGGACATCCTTTATTTTTGCCTGCGTATAGGAGAGAAGATGGGGGAAACAAGGAAATAAGGTAGTAGAGAGCATCTGTGCAGGTAGCACTCTCAAAAAAGGACCTATTCCTTTTCCAAGCAATGCAAAGAAGCAAAAGCATCCTAGGTTAAAGGAATATCCACACTCAGATTGAGCTTTTCCAATTTTGGAGTGGATCCTGTCACAACCTCAGACAGAAAGTTAATTTCACCAATTTGTAATAAACTATATTATTTTGGCACTAAATCTGTTTTTTCAAAAAGTTAAGAGATTTTATGTATAGATGTACACATTTTCATGGGATTCAAGAGAGTATTAAACTGCCTGAATAGGCTCATGGTAAAAGCCAGGAGCTGAGGGGATTTACACCTTTTTATCCATATTCTTAGTTGCAGAGGCACATTTAAACTGGTATGAAATATGAGAGTAGCATGTAAATGTACCTTAAGTGGATTGTGATTATGAGACTACTAACTTAAAAACCAAATTCAGTATGCATGACTGAGGCAGAAAGGGAAATTTTTTTCCCATGTGAAATAAAGTTCCTAACACTGAAAAGGAGGACAATAAAATAGAAAAAATGGTGCTAGTTCTGTCTGGTGCTACAGTTAGGTCTAGTGGCTGTTTTATTTTTGAAATTTGAAATTTAATTTATAGCACTTTTAAATTTATAGTACTGTGGCAGATAATGCATAGATCTCTGATAAAGTCAGTGATTCTGGCAAAAAGATTCTGAATATGGATACCTGCTAGTTTGCATTTCAATTACAACTGAATGACAGACAAATCTGTAAAGTTAATTTTGGTTTGGTATATTGTTTACAGCAGTGGTAACAAAGTTGTTAGGGAAGATTGTGAGGCTATTGCACTTCAATCATAGTATTACTTTTAAATAACAGTATTAAAGGAGGGAAAGATACTAAAAAAAGAAGAAAAATAAAATGTTTTCTCTTAAACTTTTGTACTCCACAGAGCAGGCTGAGTGGGAAGCGGAGGCATAGAAGCATTTCTTAGCACATCTGGAGAAAACACAATGTATCTGGCTGGAGGCAAATTCAGAATATACACTTTGCCTGCCTACAGAGCCAAACATCTCATTCTGCTTGTAGGCAGGCCAGTCAGAGAGAGAAAACAACATTTTTTTCACAGGCTACTTATATGTCATATAAGCGTACTTTAGTTAAAGAGAAAACATGTTGTAGGGGAAGAACATTCTGACTCCTAGGTTAAGAAAACTAACCATAAATAATCTGTTACTGAGTACAAAATGATGGTATGCTCTTCACTGTCATTTTTCTTCTAAATTTCTTGAGGAACTGACATAGAGTAAATCTGTATTGAAGTTACTGGAGCTTACTGCTCTTTCTTTTTTTATTCATTCTTGCTACATAAGTACACTTTGAGTGAAGAAATATGGGAGTGTTTTATTTCTTTAAGTTTTAGAATTGATTACAGTGCTCTTCAGATATACCAGATTTATGGCTGTGAAGCCTAAAATCCTCATTTTATTCACTTTACAGTCCCAGTATCAGAAACATCAAGAGGTGCCTCCACATTATTTTTCTTAGAAGTGACCTAGAGGAACATGTTTAATGAAAGAAAAAAGAACAGATCAATCTTTGGTTCATGCAATCTCTTGTGTTTCTGCTGAAGCTGTAAAAGTGTCTGTTATTGTTTTGTGTTTTTTGGACACTGTTCCTATAGAAAATCAATTGGCATTCCCTTCACGCAGTCAGACAAGCTTTGAAAGGGTGTGTATACTTGAAGTAACATATTTCTAGCTGGGGAAATATAAAATATTTAGTAAAAATAATCTTGAGTTGTTTTCAGTCCCCAGAAGTGAGAAGCACTGCAAATAAATACCAGGTAGATCATCCTAAGAAAGTTTCCAATCAGGACATATAGTATAGCGTAAAATATCCTAGAGGTGTTTATTTAGGATTCAGCACTTCAGAGTTAAAAATGTCTTATTGCTGATTTAAAAATATAATCTATTTGAATCTGCAGGGATGGGGTTTTTTTTTTTGTGTGTTTTGGTTTTGGTTTGGTTCTCTGATTCTATAGAGAGAAGACAAAGGTGTTACTGGACAGGGAAGTGATGGGTAGGGCACTTCAGTTAAACTACTTAGCTCACCTCTTACAATTCTAAGCAATCATCCTTCATCTGTGTGCCTGACTGATGTTCAACATACTAAGCCCAAGGTAATACCAACTGACCAACGGTATCCAACAGTATCCAGCTGATAACACAGATCACCAAATATAGGTGATTCATCTATCTGTTCTGCATGTTAAAGGTTGATCATCTTTGCTTCTTTGAGAATTGTGGTGTCTCAAAGTAAGTGACTGTAACTGTTTAGCTGGATTTCTTTTCTTTGCCATATACTGTTTTAAATGTGTTTGAGGAAAATAATATATGCAATGTTGAGGTAGAATGAAAATAAACATAATCTGTATGAAAAGATAGCTTCACTTATCACTGAAATGTGGCCTTGGAAATGTGACATCAGGAGAAAAAGTTGCTATCTAGCAAAGTTTAGCTCTACTAGATAAAAAACCAAAGTGTAAATTTAGAACAGTGCCAATGAAGAAAAATAACTATATGATTATTAGAGAGTTTTCAGAATTAATTTACTAAAATGAGAGCTGGATAGAAAATAGGGGTTTTTAAAAGGTCTTGAAAATTCATACTCAGCCATTGTTCAATTCTGAAGAAATCTTTGCTTTATACACACTTTGTCTTTGCCTACATGGCGTCCTATAAATGTGTACCTTGCTGTTCGGCATGAACAGAAAGATTATGACTTTACAATGCCTAATAATCTCACATTTTATCTTATTCTTGGGAAAACTGTGATTCTTCTTTCAGCTACTTGTTATGAGAGGTTTGAAGATGAAAGTCTGCTCTAGAAAGGTCTAACAGCTCAGTCTCCACACAAAAGATGTGTATTTCTCCTTCTCTTTTAAAAAATTCATATACCCACTCAAAATGGATCAGCTTTCAAAAGGTGAGATACTGAAAACTGGTCATAAAATACAGATGCAGAATTTACTTGCAGGAACAAAACATAAGGTCATTCAACACCAGGCTGAATTTGAGACTGGAAAAATAGTGAAGTATGCTGAAAACCTTGTATAATGAATTATTCATCAGGTCTAGGAGAAAAAATTGTATCCCTCATGACAGTATGAGAGTAATAATCATAGAATCATAGAATCATAGAATGCTTTGGGTTGGAAGAGACCTTTAGAGGTCATCTAGCCCAACTCCCCTGCAGTGAGCAGGGACAGCTTTAACTGGATCAGGTTGCTCAGAGCCCCATCCAACCTGACCTTGAATGTTGCCAGGGATGGGGCCTCCACTACCTCTCTGGGCAACCTGTTCCAGTGCTTCACCACCCTCATTGTAAAAAATTTCTTTTTTCTGTCTAGTCTAAATCTATTCTTCTTTAGTTTAAATCCATTATTCCTTGTCCTGTCACAACAGGCCTTGCTAAAAAGATTGTCCCCATCCTTCCTATAGGCCCCCTTTAAGTACTGAAAGGCCACAATCAGGTCTCCCAGCAGCTTTCTCTTCTCCAGGCTGAACAACACCAACTGTCTCAGCCTGGCCTCGCAGGAGAGGTGCTCCAGCCCTCAGATCATTTTGGTGGCCCTCTTCTGGACCTGCTCCAGCAGGTCCATGTCCTTCCTGTGCTGAGGGCCCCAGAGCTGGACGCAGTACTCCAGATGGGGTCTCACCCGAGCGGAGCAGAGGGGCAGAATCCCCTCCCTCGACCTGCTGGCCACGCTTCTTTTGATGCAGCCCATGATACGGTTGGCTTTCTGGGCTGCAAGCGCACATTGCCAGCTCACGTCCAGCTTTTCATCGACCAGTACCCCCAGGTCCTTCTCCACAGGACTGCTCTCAATCCCTTCATCCCCCAGCCTGTATTGATATCGGGGGTTGCCCCATCCCAGGTGCAGGACCTTGCAGTTGGCGTTGTTGAACCTCATGAAGTTCACACAGGCCCACCTCTCCAGCTTGTCCAATATTACCAGTGTATCCCAAAGTCAGTTTACAAGCATCTGATTTTAAATGTCTTCCATATTAATCCTGGAGGATAAATGAATTAGGGTTGTTAACTAACTCAGATTTGTCAGGAAGTTTACTCAGAAGTCCTCACCTTTTGTGGCCCAGTGGCACCTGTAGTGAACCAGTATGACACTTGTACATCATGCTTTGTGCTTCTCAACAACCCAAAGAAAGAAGTGAAGTGGGAAGTGAAATGTCAGACTGTGAGCAGTTTCACAGAGTCTTGCAAGCTGCATACTGAGTTTCAGCCACAGGTTGGGGACCACAGGCTCGGACTTTAAGGGCATGAATATTTTATGCATCAGTACTCACCTACTTTTGTAATAGGTGCTAAATAAATCCCAACAGAAATAATTTCATTTCTGAAAAATCATATAAATCACATAACTAAATTAAAAATTTGAATATATTAAAACTTTGGCTCTACTTTCCCTCCATTTTCAATGGTTTTCCTTTTATTCCATTTAAATTCCTTGCCCTGCCTTTTCATTTTACAGTTGTCAGTTGCTATTTAGAAGATAAAAGAAGCTGACCAATCCTTTATATATGTTTTCTAATTTCTTCTATATTTGTTTTTACTCCCATCTTGAAAGTGAAGTTTTGGTCAGGCACATGGCAACAACCCTCACTCTGTGTGCTAGCATCACCTACTGGATTCCTCCATTCACATCAATTCTCTGCTGCACTTGGGCTATCTTCTTTCAAAACCAGAATGAAATAAATGTCTTATTGGCTCATCCTCAGTAAGCCAGCATTGTCTTTGAGTGTCCTCTCTAGCAAAGCAATCATTCATGCCATTTTAGTTAGCTGATCTTTCCTTCATAGAGCTGCACATTTATTTATATTTTCTGACCAGATACGACCTTACTGGCTGCCAAACTAGAAGGTATTTTGCATGGATTTTCTGCACTGAGTTAAACTCCTGAGCTGGATTAATTTTGTTGCACATGCAGATAGGAAATGTGTTCAAAAAGCTGCTCTGTCTAATATATCAGTATTAACTATCTCAACAATCTGTACTGAGGAAAAGATTTATTAAAAGTCCTTCAACCCCAGAGTCAATTTTCACTAATATTTATGTCTTCCAACAGTCTTTTTAGGAGAATTTTGTTTCCTCTACTGAATACATTGGACATGTAAACCATTTAATAAATGAAATGACAGCAAATATCAAATACTTATATTCTTCAGGAGACCATAGTGAGTTATATACCTTGAAGCAACATTCAGTTTATATATGGGTTAAGAATTATGAACCATCCACTTACAGTACAAATTATTTCATGTCACTTGTTAGTAACTTCGTATTGGTATCAGCTGGTGAATATTTCTTATGTTCAGAGATTTAAAAAATGGATCAGATGTCATCAGAGTTGCTTTCTAAAAACAAGGGGACAACCAAAATTAAGTTTCTGTGGCATAAGGTGTAGATGGAAAAGTTCATAGTGCACACAACAGGTTAGATAGAGACTGATACTTTTTATTTATTTTTTTTTTTATTTGCTATCTTTCAAAAGTATTAGCCAGTTCCAAAGGGAGGACACCAGATATTCCTCACCATCAAGCTCAGTTGGTCCTTGCCCCGTACAAATTTCCAAGTCTTGTTCTTTAAAGAATTTTATCTAAATACTGATCTGACTCTACTTGCTTAGTCAAGCAGATGCCAGCCTTCTCACAGCTGGAGCTAGAATAGCTTCAGGCAAATTTCTGCTCCTGCTGTGCAAATACTTACTCCATTTCACTGTCACTTGTTCCTCCTCTCCAGAATGGAAATAATTTGAGTATTAAAAGGTCCTAACAACCTATCATAGCAATTAAACTATAAGTGTGTAAAAACACAGAGGAAATTCCAGAACTCGCTCATATTCCAAAAGGAGAAGAAAAAAGAAACATTGCCCATCTCCCAATCAATATCACAGAACTGCTATGGTCTTAACGTCTCCCTTATATCTATTATCATCTAACTAATTTCCTAGTCATTTCCATCACTCAATATTTATCTAATTTTTAGATGGTCTGTAACTATTTTATCCCAATGGATTTTTTTGAAACATGAGGGATTCAGCATATTTAATAATAATAATAAAGCCATAACAATTATTTAGATGAAGTGTACTTTTGTTCAGCAAGAAGGTACAGAAAATCTTATCATTAAAAAAATATTACCAAGTTCAGCATCATTAATGAACTCAACAGTGAGCAAAGCTACAAAGTAATCTTAGGTGCTGTCTGTTCTGCCTGACCTGTTGGATACTCAGGTGATTGTCTGAGTGACCAAAGAATTAGTACAGTACTTGTCTCTGCTAAATACACAACCAAAGAAAAGTATTAGAAATTTAAAGGAAAATAATTTTACATATGTGAACATAATAACAGCAAGTACAAGGCACTGAATGCAACAGGTCTCAGGGTTATGATTAAAACTGTGTGTAACTAGTATCTCAATCTGTAGTTCATTATGCATGGCAGAAGCTCAGCTGAAGATGTGCTAAAGCATATTTCAAGGATTGCTTGTTTCAGAGTTGATGGTAGATGCTGTTAAAAAATGTTTTACTATGGCCAAAATACAACATGAGGAAAGTTACTCTTAGTAACCAGAAATTAAGATGGAGATACTAAATAATGAGAAAATAATAGTAACAACAACAATTAAGTATGACAACTCCTACCAGGAGACTCACATGAAATAAGCTGGGAACAATGTCAGAAGAGTCTTCTTTCCATAAGTGAGTAAATTCATCTGCTAGCCACAGACACTTTATGTAATTTCAGAGGCTCTAGAGGATCCAGGACATTTGCAGAACATCTAGTGTGCAGTCTGCAGATCTTTTTGGTTTCCTGTCATCTTTCCCAATACCCTGCAATTTTGTCTTTGACAAGTAATGTTAAATACTGATTTCTGAAAAAAAAATCTCCTGTTTCATAAGGGAAGAGTTTCTCAACAAGGAAAATGGACATAGGCTTCAACTCTTTCAGAGAGGACTGATTTTACTAATTTTCTGGATCCAGCATAGCATAGCAGGAAATGAGGAAAATAAAAAGAGGAAAAATGTAGTTCAAAAAACAGTATTTGGAGGAATGAGTAGAAGCAACGTGTGTGTATTGGGTCTGACTGGGATGGAGCTAACTTTCCCCAAAGCAGCCCTCATCGTGCTGTGCTTTGTATTGGTAGCTAGAATGTTGTTGATAACACACCAATATTTTGGCTGCTGCAGAGCAGTGCTTGCACAGCATCAAGGCTGTCTCTGCAACCCATTCCTCCCCAAAAGCCAGGAGGCTGTGGATGGGCAAGAGGTTGGGAGGGGACATAGATGACTCAAAATGACCAAAGGGATATTCTATACCATATGACGTCATGTTCAGCAGTAAAAGCTAAGAGAAAGGAGAAGGGGTGGAGTGGGGTGAGTGCATTCATTTTTCAGGCTTTTGTCTTCCAAAGTAACCACTACACATACTGAGCTACTTCCCAAGAAGTGACTGGACATCCTGCTGATGGGAAGTAGAGAATAAATCGTTTTGCTTTTCTTTCTTCTGCATGTGGCCTTGGCTTTTCTTTATTAAACTGCCTTTATCTCAACCTATTAGTTTTCCATCTTATTTTTTCCCCGTGTCCCACTGAGGAGGGGGAGTGAGAGAGTGGCTTGGTGGGCGCCTGGCAGCCAGACAAGGTCAACCCTACACCATGGGATAATTTTTGTGATTAAGAATGCACCACTAAAATTTACAGAGTGTGATTGGCATAAGGATCTCCTGAACAGCACTTCCAATGTGTATGGAATGCATTAATATCTATTGCACATCTACCTCTTCCATCACATTTAAACCTGGACTGGAATATTCTTTACTCATATATAAAGAAATAAAATTTAGGTAACTGGAAAGACACTGAAAATGGCTCAGTGTTAATCTGTGATAAGATTTCACCTACTTAAAACCCATTCGCAGTTCACTTGGACACTGCACTTACCATGTCCTGGCCCAGAAGCCAGTATTTCCAAGAAAAATTGCTTTGTCCCCTTAACTAACCAAAGCAGTGGAGTAATGTCCTTTACTAGCTATTCATTAAATAGCAAATTAAAGAACTGTCACGGGCAGTGTTTTTATGTTGGGTTCTTTTTTAATTACTTGTATTTTAATCTATGTCCTCAAGATTTAACCTCACTGCAGCAATTTATCATTCCTCTCAGAGAAACACTCACTCTTAAGAGATTAATTCACCTTCATTGAATTTCCAGGGTTCTATTTAGTATCTTCCTATCTTAAAATTCCCAAGGTAACCCATTTGTATTCATGTTCTTGGGGCAGATTCCTTACCACATCATGACAAGGTGAGTGTGATGTTTTAGTTTGGATCAGGAGTGGTCTTTTGAAGTGCTTCTATTCACACTGTGGAGTGGCCACAGAGAGAGTGAACTGGTGTGCTGTTGAATGGGCAACCAGGCCATGTTTTTTCTAGGGGACCAGCCTGGTGAAACCCTTGGAAAATGTATGGTGTGGGCAGTGTGTCCTCAGTATCCAATGCTTCTCTCTTCGTATCCACTCCAATTGCGCCACATGGCCCTACAGTGTGGATATATGCTGGACACTCCCCCATGTATCTTAACTTAATCTTCAGAAGATAGAAATGTATTTTCAGATATAGAGATGTGTTTACTGAACTAAAATATCCTATTTCTTTATCTGCTGTTCCTGTGATGGAGAGACTTTTTTAATAACCCTTCCATAAAACTGCAAATACTCTAATCTGGTAGTGACTTTACCATGTAGACAGCTTGGCTTCTGTAAAAGTTACGATAATTTATTATAGGAAGCTTGCATCACTTCCTTATACAGTGAAAAAGAATTATGCTAATCTTACTTCCTGTCTGGTAGAGTTTCTATAAGAATTACAGCTTCTCTCTAGTGATGTACATTAAAGAAGTTACAGACATTTCAGTGTATTTTTTTTAGATCATTTTTAAAACAATTCTGTCTCCAACTGTGCAGAGCTTTGCACTTCAGAGATGTTAAACTCCTTCCAAGGCACATAAAACAGACACCTCTCATCTTCCTTATACTTTGAAGATGACTCGGAAAGTACCAGTAACTGATGAGGCAGGGAAAGAAACTTCACAAGCTGACTGTTTTTATTCAATTGTCAGTTTAGTAGATAATATTGCCTAAGAAATAAATTGGAGAAGGGATAAGGGAACAGTGTAATACCTTTGAGAAAACAGTTATCAGTCAAGCAACTTGTTTTCTAGTTATCATGTCTCAGTTTCACTAGCATAGATTTTGAAACACAGAGAAAATCACAAGGAGTTTTATCACTGACTTCAGAGGGACTAGGTTTCATCTGCAGGGTAGGAAAAAGACCAGTAATATTGGGATCCCATATTATTTTCTTCAAGCCACAACAGACTTAAAACCACAGGAAATGACAGTGGTTATGTACAGTGGTTATATCATCGGTAGACTTGGAAGAATTCAGGATTTCTTTCAATTGAAAGTAAATGCTTAAAATTTGCAAAGGTAACTTTTACCTTCAAATTTTATCAATAACTGTAATTCCTGGTCAATTCTAACCTTTTTTCTCTCGTAATCTCAAGGACCCAGAGACCTGCTGTTCACACTCCATTCATTATTTACACTGTTGATTTTATTTTAGCTTTCTGATCTGAACTGTAATCAGCCCCAGATTCTATGAAAATCAGAGAATGTCCAACTAAAATCCTTGATATCAAAAATCCTTTTTTTCTGCATACAGACATTGAATGACGCTAAAAGCTCTCCAGCTGACGAGAAATCTGCCTTTTCCCATCCAAAATTCAGAAATAAGAATTTTTCAAGCCACAGGACCCTTTTGCACTCATCTACTGCTATACACCTTTCATATCTTGTCCTGAAATTAGCTTCCCAAGATAACAGGCTCTGATGTTGAAAGGCTATTCTTGGCTGTATGCTTCTACTGCTTATAAGATGCTTATTTTCTTTCTTCTATTTGTGGTACATCAAATATACCACATGGTTCATGACCCAGCTGATCAGCTGTTGGGCAGGGAGTCAAGTATCTCGCAGCAAAATTTCCAGGCCTGTGGCATGAAGGCAGCCAAAAATTAACACTGGCTGATAGATCTTGTTAAAACCCTGTTCTTAAGCTCCGTTAGACACGAACCAGGCTTGAGTCAAGCTAAAGCAATTAAGAATTCATGGATGAATACTTCAAATGAAGTTCATTTATTCCTCATGCTTTACAATATTTTAATGAGTTGGAGATTAGCTCATAGTCCTTGAAAATCAGTAACTGTGTTAAACTAGGCTGGAATATATACCTCGATTCACTTCTAGCTGATAACTATATTTCAGTTGGGAATATACTAATCATGTTGCTGGTATTATGGCAAGTATTGTAATAGAAAAACAAAATTAGTTTCTGTGGAATCATACAAAAGTTGCTGTTTGCATCATTTGGAATTCATTTGACTTTAAGCTTTACAAGTAAATTTTAACCAAACAAAATACTCAGTACACCACACATAGGAGTTCTGCCAACTCAGGAATCAGGAATAAAACTGAATAAAAGAATCATTTAACCAAAGGAAAAAGGAGGGCAAAAAAACCCCCAAACCCTACACCAACAGCTAAATATCTGTGAGGCATTAAATTTTCTATTTAAATGTTCTTCTGAACATTTACTATTAGTAATCATTCAAACACTAGAAAATATGTGTGAATATGTGTAAAGTAAACCTTGACAGATATTAACGGTTTTTCTGAATAAGAAATGATAGCTCTCCTAGACAAAATAAATAAACTAATCTTTTCTCTTGAACTGACATCTACTTGAATTACATAAGGGATGAATTATTGTCTTTTGATCATCATAAATATGTAAGTAAGTCTGAATAAGTTTTCACTAAAATCCAGGTCATAATTCTGTAGCTGCTTATACATTAATATTGAATTTTTTTAAAGTGCTTGTTATTGGTTGAGCTGTTCTCACTGACTTCACTAAAATTTGAAAGTTCTCTTTTAAAACTTCCTAGAGAACTTCTTTCAAATAGTGTACTAGCAAATTCTCAAAGGAGGAGGGAACTATGTCACAGAATCATGGCATCACAGAATCCCCTATATTGGAAGGGACCTTTTGAGAGCATGTAGTCCAACCCTCCTGCTCAGGCAGGGTCACCTAGAGCAGGACACCCAGCATCAAATCAGTCAGGCAACCTGTTCCTATGTTTGACCAGTCTCACAGTAAAATAGTGTTTTGTTGCATACAGATGGATTTTCGTGTGTTTTAATTCGTGCCCATTGCCTCTTGTCCTGTCAGTGGGCACTACTGAGAAGAGCCTGACTCCTTCTTCTTTGTTCCCTCCCATCAGGTATTTATATGCATTGATGAGATCCCCCTGAGCTCTCCGTTCTCCAGGCCGAACAGTCCCTGGTTTTGCAGCCTCTCCTCATGTGTCAGATGTTTCAGTCCCTTAATCATCTTTGTGACCCTTCAGCGACTCTCTTCTGCATGTCTATGTCTCTCTTGTACTGGGGATCCCAGAACTGGACCCAACATTCCACATGTGTCTCACCAGTGCTGAGTAGAAAGGAAGGCTTGTGTTTCTTGACCTGTTGAAAAGGTTATTCCTCATGCAGCCCATAAATAAAAACAAATACATAACCAAAAAAAGCAGAGAATTTAAAATTTCTAAACATTTACATTTCATAATAATTACCATCTTTCAATGATTAACAAATTTTTCCAAGAATTAGTCCCATTCATTTGAATTAATAAGTGTGGAGAGTCAATTTGAAGCTAAGAATAGAGAAAATGAACTTTTGTCTAAATTTATCTTAACTTTAAAAACATGAGAGGTTATAGTATGGAAATTTTATTAAAATATATTTATAATACAGCCTCTTTTTCAGTTATATTACCCGTTTTATAACTTTTTCAGTTAAATTACCTCCAGTTATATTCCTTCTTACAAGCCCTCTTCTTGCCAACTGAGTTTGAATTTCTGTCTTCCAAATGAAATGGAATTTGTAAATGAAATGTGCAATCAGATTATAAATTAAATGTAACCAGTACCAAATACTAATCTTGTTACGGTACTGATTCCTGCTTGAGAAACACTTTTTGCATAATTAATGACAGTTCTTTTTTTTTTTTTTTCCCAGTTTAAATAACACAGTATTTGGAATAAAAGAACCCACAAACCAGTCCTGAGTTTCTGCAGAAGACACCTGCAAAGCTATGTCTCACACCCATTCCCTGCAATGGCCTGCACCAGCAACCAACACCCAGAAAAATATGGTTTTTTTTTTTCTTTTTTTAAATATATAGCATTTAGAAGTGTTTAAGCATGACAATGTAAAAAGCTATTTTAAAATAAAATTAATACTGAATTCTCTAACATCCAGGAGACATCAAAATTAAGCATGCATATTCTTATGTGTTTCCCTCTATGTGTTTCACGTGATAGAACACTTCCAGGTTCTTTACCTCTTTTGGCTTCATCGATACTCAAGACCATTTTTTGGTAGGTTATTCTCATTACCAGAAGAAACTCATAAAGTTGAGTGTTTCTGGCTTAGTTGTGTTTAGAAGGATGTGCTATAGGACAAAGAATAGAATAGAATAGAATAGAATAGAATAGAATAGAATAGAATAGAATAGAATAGAATAGAATAGAATAGAATAGAATAGAATAGAATAGAATAGAATAGTTCAGTTGGAAGGGACCTACAATGATGATCTAGTCCAACTGCCTGACCACATCAGGGTTGACCAAAAGTTAAAGCATGTTGTTAAGGGAATTGTCCAAACGCCTCTTAAACACTGCTTGGGGCATTAATGACCTCTCTAGGAAGCCTGTTCCAGCATTTGACCACGAGAGCTCTAGCTCTCAGTTTGACCCAAGACACTAATCAAAATCACGGCCCTAGGGAAGCCAGCAATGTTTTTTGGATTGTATTGGAACTTTTTGCCATTTGATTCAAATATGTCTTTGTTTCTCCTTTTGAACACTGTAATTAAAGTTACCCTTAGCCTGAATTGTGTATTTTTTGCTTTTCTGGTTGGTTGGTCAGTTTATTTATTTAACTTACCCCCGCCTTGCCCCCCCTTTGTTAAAGACAATGGTTTCCAAGTGCGAACATGCATTTTAAAAACAATGGATGACTCAAGCAAAGCTGTTCTGAGTATTGTCTATAGATTGCTCTAATGGTATCTGAAAGATGGGGATTTGTTTTTTGAGGGATGAAAAGTGAGGATTTTTATATAATTGAAGGAAACAATTTTTTAAAAGTTTCCATTAAACACTAAAAGCAGCTCATTTATTTCAGTAAAAGTTATAGTTCAAAGTTGAAATTTATTTGCATAGAAAATGATGATTCTTTAAAAACCTTCTGATGTTGTTTCAAATATCAAATAGTTTTATGTTGAATATTCTCATATAAATTTAAGTTATTATTGTTAATATTATTAAGTTATTAAGTTGTAATTTCTAGTATCTGGACATAAGCATATGTGAAACAAGCTCCTAATTTTTTTCTGAATTCATGACCTCTTTCAATGAAACTTTGAGAGATCACATCCTATAAATTGTATATACTGCATTTAATGAGATAAATCAGGTTTTTAAACAAAAGAAATTGGGAGAATTATTTCATACCGTACCTCAGTTACACCTGCTCCTTTCTAAGTCATAGCAGTTAAGCATGTGCAGGTTGAAACCTGCTATTCTGGAAGCTCTCACTAAAAATCAGTGCCCAGCTAATGACTGCAAGAAAATATATTTAAAAAGGATTGATTTCTTTTACATTGTCTTGTTGGAGTTTGCAAGTTATTTTTACTTAGCTAGCAAAACTAACATCCAAGCTGACAAAATATGTGTGGAGCCATCCTCAGATGATAAAGGTAAGGAGGCTTGAAACTCATTGAGAACGTCCATCTCCTGAATATCTCTGCTTTGCATGACACAATGGTAGCTGCCCAGGCACCACTCCCTAGGGGTGCCGATGAGAGTCATTGCTGACAGAAGAAATATATGCAGCTTCTTGCCCTTACGCACTTTCATTTATCAGGTCTTTTTTCCAGTTGATGTGATGATTCTTTAAGGTTGACAGACACAGTGACCCCACTACTTTTAGAGGGAAAGAATAAACAGCATTAGGTTGTGCCTACATTAGCAACTTGGTTCAGAGCAGGAGCTTCGTTTTGAAGCCCTGACAGTCTATATTTACTAAACAAGTGGCTGAGTTCTCAGGCTGGTTTTAATGCAGAAGAACTAGATTGTCTCCATAGAAAACTAAACTGGGAGCTCTGCTCCAAAAGTGCTTCAGTACTCCTGGGCTCCTTGGTCTCTGAACCAGTGTAGATCATGCTCCCCCAAGACCCTCTGAGGCATGCAGCAGAAGGCTCCTGATCCATCTAGAGGTCTCACAACAACCTGGAAGGTTTCTAAAGCAATATATAGGGATAGGTGCAGTGGAAGTCTTCCTGCTTGCCCTCTGCTCCCAGACTTCATCTCATTCTTCTGACTGTTGCTCCTTTCTCATTCATCTGCTCTCATCCTTTTTCAGGACCCTTTTACTGCTGCCATCTGGACTACTTTATTTTGCTGTCTCTCCCCTGACCTCACTGAACCTTACAGTGTTCAGATGAACTTTGTATAACATTTAAAATGATTAATTTTCTACTTTTTCCATATCTTTCTGCCATGTTGACACTATTCATTTCACTACCCAGAAAATTTAGGGAGAAGGAATCTTTGGCAATATCAAGGGTTGTTAACCTCAGTACTGCCTCTATGTGTGAAAGATGACTGTTTCAAGGCACACAGCACAGAACTCAGTACAATGATGGCAGTGTCCTTGAAATCATGCTTTGAAGGTATACACTTGTTACTTGAAGAGCACTTGAGAGGTCTCTGGCTGGAAGCATAAGTCAGAGAGAGGATCTCATTCATGCTTCTGCACTGGGGTGCCAGTGCTGTGAAATATGAGAAACAAGAGTACACAGCCCTGTTTCTGCAGAAGACACCTGCAAAGCTACGTCTTACACCCATTCCCTGCAATGGCCTGCACCAGCAACCAACACCCTGTACCAGTGCTCCTAACTTCAACCCTCTCTCAGTGTCCTCTTTGCTATAGAGTCTCCCACGCATAGGCATGATCAACCATTTAGAGGTAAACACAAACAGGAGTACAGTTGTTGTACAAGCATCACATATACACAAACAGCACTCATACAAGAGTGAACAATACAAATGGCCTGATCCTGCCCTGTCTTGCAGGCTCATCAGACTCAGGGGTTGCTAGCAGATCTTACTCATGGGTCTCTCTGGTTGCTGTCTCAAATTTATGGTTCCTTCAGTGTCCAGCCACTAAACCTCTTAAGCTACTCTCCAGGTAGTTTGACTTGAAGTTTGTTAGTGTCTTACACAAAAATTGGTGTCTCCAGTAGCTAGTCCAGAAATCTTGTCCTACTGCCCAGCTAGTCTGGCTTGAAACATCACAAATGGACACACATTCACACACAGAGTGATGAGGCCAATCACACAGAAAAATAGTTAGAGGTAGAGTTTAATAAGAAAAATAGAACAGACTGTGATGATCAGGTACAGGGCTTGGTCATACAAGTGTGCTGACCGGTGTCTGTTTGCACACAGAGGGCCCTGTAAAAAAAAAATAAACAGAGTGGAGCGGTCTGTGGAGACTGCAGTAGGACACTGGGCACCTTGCAGGGCCAAGAAGAGTTTGAGTGTCTGGAAAGTAGACTGACAGAGGCACAGAATGTTCTGGGGAGGTGGTCGGAGCTGCTAAAGTGCTTGCTGGAGGCCTCCTGCTTCTCCAGTGCTGCAAAACTCAGCTCCCAGGCAGCAGCTGGTGAGCCAGATGTAGGAGGAAGAAGAAACTCAGCCAGATGATGAAGGGGTTGATTTCCATAACTCCAGGGTCTAATCAGCCAGCTCTCCCTCCCCTTGCTGCCTCCGTACCCTTTATCAATCTTTCTCCCGTCTTGAGCTGTAGCTGCTGCTTGTGTAGTCCCTGTGAAGATTCTTTGCCTTTGGCCTCCTCCCTGGCAGCTCTTCAGTGAGCAACAAGCACATACGTTCCACTCACATCCTCCTCCCCTTTGTCGTGAGCTGAACGTAGCATCCCATCATCTGCCTTCTCCCAGGCTAACTACCCTCACCAAGGTGTGAGAACAGTATGCACACTACAGGAGAAGGGCTGTCTTCCAAGGACTGTGCAGATAGCAGCCAAAGCCATCACACAACATACAGGAAAGGTCAAAAAGTGCTTTGAAAGTCTGAGGAGACATGATGAGAGTAATCACACCTGCCTTGAAAGGACTTTGGAGTAAGGTGGGGGGGGGGGGGGGCATGGTGGGAACAGGCAAATCTTAAAGAGAGGGGGGAGAGTATGACATCAACCCTCCAGTCTCATTCTTTTTTCTTTTATCTTTGGGAAGCTATGCTTTTTCAATTTTTCATTGCAGTTACTACTTTACTTCAGTGAACTTCCACAGTTCAATGTGGATAGAAAGGCTCTCCAGAGTCCTCGCAGTGTTTGCACAGGAACAATGCATTAACCTTATATCTATTGTGTGGGGTCTGCCATCTGGCAATGTGCTTTTCATCTCCACCTTTCATGGGGAAAGGACATGATTAAAATAGGTGTGGACATTTGTTAATTGATAGCCTTATGACCCACGAACGTGGGAGTACACATGCAGGGGTATGCATCTCTCAGGATATCCACAGACATCTTCACACTGGATTGGCCTGTTTCTTTTTAAGAGAAAATACCAGTGCTCCCAATGATTCTGACACAGAAATTGCAGAAACCAGGGTCATCAGAAGTCACTTTTGGCCCAGCCCACCAGGGTGACTATACCTTAGTGATCCAACAAGGCTTGAAAAACAATGTAGTGGTGGGCTTTGTGGTTTGTGTAGTCAGAGCTGCCCTGGCCTAGGGAAGACAAGAGAATGTATACCTATTTGGGTATTAAGTAGTTTAGCTGAAACATGAAATACAAACTATACTCTTACTTAGAATCAGGGAAATTCCTGACACATGAATTGAGTTTAAATGCAGTAATAGCTATAAAGATTTGAATGAAAATCTTACTATAGAGCAAAAAAGCAGGAGCTGATACTTGTGGATCTCTAAGTTTTAGAGGACTGTGACGCTTCAAACAAGGTGAGTCTATTTTCTTTGTGATGGTTTTGGCCCAGCCATTAAGAAATGTGCAGAAACCTTCCCAGCAATATGGAAAGAACTTGAAGAAATAAAGTAGCTTTTCTGCCAAACTAAGGGTTTCTAAGCCTCTATTCTATAAATGAAGAAAGGATTCTTATATCTTGACAGTAGTAGTTGGTGATTTCGCATGCAACTGCACCTGCACTAAAATCATGGATAACTGGCAATGTAGTAGTAAACAAAAAAGAGAGAAAGGGAAATAAGCGTTGTCTATATCTTCATGTTGGCAACTAAATTATCTGTACTGTATGTATTATAATTAACAATTTATGTCCCATTAATAAAGTATAATCCTGATTCACATAATTAGAGTAATTAAAAGTATTTCATTAATGATGACTGAGGACTTATTCAGTCTGTGAAAGATGCAGCAGTTTCTCAGTGAAGTTTTGCCTTTAAAAGTTTGATTCCTTCTATCATTTTATTCTGTCCTCCCCCAGATCTGAAAAAACCTCTGAGCTTTTTAACTTTATAGTGAAGGAGATTAATACTCATGATTGCCTTTTATCTAAACTGGGTTAACAGTACAGTGTTTCTCTGTTTTAATAATGGATTGAAATGGATGCATTTAATCCTAGTATGTGAGGAGCCAAGATTCCAGTTCAGTTTTAAAATGCAGAAACAGTGTTTTTTCTGATGTAAAAAAGCTTCATTTCCCTCTCCTATTGAGCCATCTTGTGGTTAATAACTGTAATATTCTCTTAAATACACACTATTACCTAACGTGATGGGAAAGTTGTCTGCCAATGGTTATATTACCCAATGGTTACATTAATAAGAGCTACTATCCTATATTCTTGAATGTTAACACAACAGGTTTCTTGGAGGGTAAAAAAGACATATTATAGTATGATACATATAAATATAAAATAAAATATAAATCAGAGAGAGGAGATTATTATTCTTTAATTTAAAATAGGTAACTATCAGTACTTCAGTATCCATAAAGAGGCCATTGTAGTACATTGCAAATGAGGCCACACATTTTTTGCAAAAAGAAAATATATTTTAGTAAAACTGTATTTTTCCAGGCATGAGAAGTAAAGCTGGAGTGCCTTAAACACGTATGGACTCTCATAAGCAGGGTTTGGAAAACCAATTATAATGTAAATATTAGTCCATTTTTCATGTGCTTTAGTTATTATGGCCATAGTGATACTAAGTTCCACTGTTTTCTAGGTAAACTTTTCCATTATGTAGAGTGGGAAAATGTTCAGCTATGTCATGTGGAACCATTAAGACATAAACAATGAAAGATATTTCTTTCCTGCACAACAAATATGCTATATTATGCAGATCACACAAAAGGGAAACTAACAAGTGATCGCAGCTGTATTATATTATTTATAAGGGTTCAGTAAAGGAACCTTCTGGCAAACAGTAAAAACTCTGAAAATTTTCCATTAAAAGATAAGCAGATCATGCTGTTGAACATCTTAGAGCAAAAGTGGGCAATTCAGTCATTAGCCAGCATTGAACAAGTCTCATTCCTTGTACTAGTGACTCTGTTTAAGGGCTAAACTTCTGAAGCATCGTTTTCTCTATCTGCACAGTGTAACTCCACACATTGTGAAGCAGTTCTTTTATAGATGTTGTAAGCCTTTAACAACATTTGAAACCCGTGTGATATATGGCATAAAATGGTTCAGTGGCAATCCTCCGAGGGGAAGAACACAGCAGTGAATAGATTCTCCAGGAGCTCTGTGGAACAGCTGAAATTAAAGAGAGAAGTTTGAAACGTTTCCCCCTATATTCCCAACTAAGGGACTCAGCTGAAAGACAGCTCACCATGAGGTAACACTAGTACTGACAGCAGCCTGTTCAGAGTCCTTGGTGGATTATGATTTCTTCCTTAATTTTGTCAAAGGATGCTGACTAGGTGGCTATCAAAGACTTTCAACATCCAACATAAAAATTTAGCATGTAAGGTTTATACTGTTAACCAGAAAGTAGGAAAAAAAAAGACAGATGAAACCAGGTAGATTTGTGCCTTACAGAAGAACAAATCTTGCTGATTAAGTGGGTCCCCGCTAAGGAACTAGTATACTGGGAGAAGAGACTCAAGGGAATATTGCTGGTACACCAAGCATTCGTGTTGACTAATTAGTAAGAATTTACCAAGAAATGGAAGTCATTGAATTCAGACTCAATTTTATGAAGGCTGAAAGTGTGATAGTAAATATGGTGGGGAATCTGTAATACTATTTGAAAAGAGGCCTGATACGATACTCAGAATTAAAGGCCAACAAATCAAGACAAGCAAAGTCACTTTAATGTGTGTGTGTTCATGTACATGTTTATGTGTGTGTTAGGTTTCACAAGGACTAGCAGAATGTTTGTGACTTTGACCAAAAAGACAACAGAAGAACAACTGCACCTGAGAAAATCTTCATGGAAAAAGCATTTCATTTTTACAGTGGTGACTGGACTGAGTCAATCTGAAAAGAGAAAGGGAGATTTATTAATGGATGCTAATGACTGATGCAGAACATTTCTACTGGTATTGTTAATGTAAGAAAAGTTGCAGGAATACGAGAGTAATTTGGTAGAATTCCACTTTTTAAATGGCTCAACACAAGATCTCCTGTAAAAGAGTATATGGATGAAATGTAGGACAACTAAATACACTTTTTAAAGAGACAATTTATATTATCCTCAGAGATAGAACAGCAATGACTGGATTAAAAAGACATCAGTGCTTTAACCTCCTCAGAAGGGTGAGATGTTGGGCGGACAAGAAAACAAATGCTGAAGCGGAGTCAGGTGACATCTTCCAAGAAATTCACATTGAGATATTTGCTTGGCTCAGACTGAACAATGTGAATGAAACAAAGTGACCAAGAGAGGTCATTTAATTCCTCAAGGTGTAAATGAGTGTGTTCAGAAGTTTACCGCACTTTAACAAGCAACTGCGACAGCTGAGGATTTAAATAAAGCAGAATAATTATCTAAATGAAGAGAGAAGGTTTGGATAGACAGAAGACAGGTTACTGCATCTGAAATCTGTCAGGACTATAGCAGTTAAACAGATTTCTACATTTATAAGAAAATCAAGGCAGAAGCATGTAAACCACAGAAAAACGAGCAGAAGGGAACTTTGGTATTTCAGTTTTGCTATGTCAGTATCACAGTCTTCCTTACAGTGTGCTGAGGCATTGTAAGGTCAACACTAGTTTAGCAGGAGCATCGCCATCTATCTTATCACATATTCTTTCCTGAGGTTCCCTTGCGTTTCAGTATCCCAGTACTGAACAGGAACACTTCTGTTTAAGGTGCCATAGCTCAGGAGAGACTAGTTAAGAGTACAAGGTGGAACATTAAGTAAACCAACATACTTAGATACTGTACACCCATTTTGCACAATGAATGCTGACTGCAGTATTTAGAAAGACTATTTCTGAGAGAATATATCAGCTCAAAAGCTACCATTCCACATGCACAAGGGGACTGAAATATTATTGAAAACTCACTACTGGGATCGCATCTAACTTCCCATTTAAAAAACCAAACCAAACCAACCAACCAACAACAAAACCAAAACCCCCAAACAATTGCATAACTCTAGAACAGGCCTAAATGCAGAGCAGATAGGAAGACTGGGTAGGAGAAGGCACGTAGCAATTTCTTGAGGTATGTCTCCAACATTTGCTATCACATATAAATATGAGCATTTGTGCAACTCCATTGCTTTGGCGGGCTTCACCAGAAAATCAGCAGAAGTCCATTCATGCAGTTAAGCCAAATAACTCATCACTGCTTCAGGGGACCCAATGGCCACATCTTTTACAGTTAGTTGTGTTTCTGTAATGTACTTTATAGGTGTAGATAACAAGTGTAATAATTAATTTCAGAAAAAAAATGTTGGAAATGGGAATGACTTACAGCTTTCTTCTGTGATTACAAAAGCATTTAGAAAACAGAATCTAAGATGATGTTCAAATGTGACATTGCATAACTGTTTTTGATAGACATGTATTTGCATACAGCTGGAATAGTCCATGTGCTAATGGAGAATTAGTTGCCTTCTCCTGTGTTAGGAAAATACACAAACACTCTGCCATTACTTCACAGTTATCTGTCCTTCACAACTTAAAATAACATGTTAAAAGTGAGGGTGAATGACAGGAAAATTCGAAAGGGAGAAAACTTAAAAAAAATCTCTTTTAACAAATCTACAGTTCTCTAGATCATACTTGACAAGAGGCATAAGATGACACTTATGACTCCAGTGAAATGACCAGAGAGCAGTTAAAGACACAGATGGTGCAGAACATATTTCCTTAAAATTACCTAATAAAACATATGAAGAAAATCCTCACTTCATGAGAATTTATAGAACATGTTACTAATATTTTACTGCAGATATAAAACTAATTCAGTACAAATTAAATTGACTAGAAAAAAGAACAGTAAAATCTATGGAAGTTTAAGATCAATATAGTAATAAAAAACCAGGGTTAGACAAAGAATGATCGTTTTCCAGATAAATGTTTCTGTAGCTGGGCATAAAATGTTTTTGTTTCATTATTACCTAAATTATAAAGTGTAATAATCAATTTGATAATGGATAGGGTAATTTTATTACTTTTAAAAATGAGGGTGCTCTGGTGGCGATGAGGAATGGGCAGCAGTGGCTGGATGGGTTAGAGCTTCCTGCAGGGGGCAAGCTTGGGCCATTTTACCGCCTGTGAGCCTGAGCTGAGCTGCTCTGATTTATGAGTGTGTTACAATTCTGGTGCATTTTACTCCGTTTTCTCCAATTGTTATTACGACTTCCCTAAGCAGTTGTTTATCTCAGTAGTCCTGAGCCAATTCTAAATAACTAATTTCCAAAAGAAATGCAAAATGCAAACCTTACTAAATCTTAGACCAGACTCCAAAAAAGATGCGGTAGTGAATCACAACTAAACAGAAAAACAAAAACTATACACACCCTCTTTAACCCAAGCGCCAAGAACATTTACATAGTTTTCCATCATTTTTTCCCACTTAGAATTGTGAAGTTTCTGGTGTTCCCTTCTAGAAAGACAAGTCCAAAAATGCCACAAGAAAGCTTTTACAATATTTGCAGCTTAATTTGCAGCCCCATGAAGACAAAAAAACATCCTGTCTTCCCAAACTAGTTTTGGATGGAAGCTCAGTAAATTCTTCAGATCTTTTTACCTCTTAAATACACTGTGAAATATCTATCATTTGGTTCATTGGTACAGCACACACATTTTACAACTAAAATAATAATGAACTAAATGTGAAGTGTGTTCAATGGGATAACTGAAGTAAGAAAATTTAAATTCCAGAGTTTCTCATGATGTCTCAGCATAACAGACACTATATGAGTCTTCCTCAAGATTCGTCAGATCTGAAGCCTAAAAATAATTGAAGTGAAAATATTATTGTTGATATTAGTACTCCAGATTTGACACTAAGCAGTGTTTAATAGAACACCTTAATGTTCACCAGTCATGCTGTACCCAGCATGTACCCAGAAATTTCCCCCTAAACAGAATCCAAAGTGACTGAGCATTCCCATGTTACCATGTAACATACTCATTGGAAGCCTCCCTGCAAAAATACAAACTGTGAGTATCAGAGGTTTATTCTATTTCAGAGAACACACATGGGATTTTATATTTACACTGTACAAACATTAATTTTACAGACATGAGCTAGGGTTCTCATGAGAATACACTTTCTTGCAAGATTTGTAGCACACCTGGCTTTTCTAGTAAAAACCCAATTAATATTTAAAAAAAAAAAACCCCAAAAAACCAACCTCAGAACACAAACTCCAGGCATTTCTTGTGGGACTTGACTAAATCAAGAATTAAAGAGTCTCAGAAAACTGAAAAGCTGCTAAAGGTTACCACCATTTTGGGGATGAAAAGGTTTTAATCTAAGTTTAGGAGACATATAACTATGAAAATACAACCTGAGACATGCACAATCCCTTCCTCCAAGAAAGTACATGGAGATTCATAGCACAGTGTCTGCCTCTTAGTCACCATTAGTCATCCTCTTAGTCACCCTTTCTTCTCTTATTAATACAGAAAATGATGTGTCCTGGAACCATTTGAGAGTTGTATGTATTTCGTCATCCTTTTGGTCTCTGGTGAGAGCAGCAGAACCTCTCACATCTTTTTGGGGTGAGAGGAACACGAACTGATACCTCAGAGTAGCTGCAGTGTTTTCTACAATGTTGAGCTTTAAAGTTCTGTAGCATTTGAATGGCCTAGCAGAACTGAAGCCACTACAGCACTGCACAGCTTCATGCTGCGAGGGGGCTGATAGAAAAGCAGCACCACATTTCTTTCCCGAAGCATAAACTGTGAATTCCCACAGATGATACCACCACTCAGGGGGAAAAAATACACCAAAAAAAGCCTTTTTTCTAGTGTAAATGGAACTGATAAGCATGTCATCAAATGGGGAAATGTTGTAATGCGTAAGGAGTATTCTGAACTGTCTCACATATTGACTACGTTAGTCTTCCATTATCAAATCTTCCCCTGTAAAACCTGTTCTATCTATTCTACAAGACAATTAAACATAAATGCAGAGGGCATTTAGGAAAGGTCATTCTTTTTTAATGACTGCTGCCAGCTTATTCTTTCAAGATTTCTTCTTTTTTTCTCTCTTTAACCTGTTTTAAGTTTTAAATTTGTCTCAAAGTAATTAAAAAAAAAACCCGACCAACTTATTTTCTTATTTGAAGAATGTTTTTCTACTGCACAAGAGTGTTCAAACAACCAGGGAAGATTCATGTATTTTGCACTAATATTGCTGGCATTATTTAAGTCTATTTTTCATAATTTTAATTATTCTAATTAGAATAGGATCTAATTATTTTTAGCATAGATCTCCCACACAGAGCCTAAGATAATCATATGCTTGGCAATGAGGAGATCAAGTCCCAGACCAGGTCAATGCAGCAGTAAAACATTTCAAAGCCCCCCAAATTTCAAATCTTTCAGTATTTCAAGGTTCAAAAATGACCTGTTTTATTATTAACTAAGTTAATAATAGAAACCAAGTGTTCTGCTCACACACATACACATATACACAAAATGACCCAGTTTTCTTAGTAAATTAACAGAGAAATAAAAAGTAATTTCTTTCCTTCCTCAAGAAAGGTTGACAAAATGAAAAAAATAAATATGTGCAAAAAGTATTGTCAGTTGCATTTGCTCAGAAGTCTTTGCCTCAGGTTCACTGTTTCAGGTGGGGACTTACCTTAAAGTGGGCCTGATAGTGCTTTGATTTTTTGCTTACAGAACTAATAAGTGAAGACAATAAGCAAAGAATGATTAATAAAAGAGAGAATCTTTAAGATTCCCCCCCCCCCCTTTCTTTTTTCCTGGCAAAAGGGAAAAAATTATTGAAATAATTGTAAGAACAACTCCATCTAATAATTATGGAAGATAATTTTTCTGCCAGAAGTGGGAGAAATGTTTTCAAATATGCCTGTTTTGGAGTGAGATCTGAAAATCTACACACACACACACACACACACACCCCCCATCTTTTACAAAGGAGAAAAAAGTTCCAGCAAACCTGCTGTGCAGAATTCCAATATCATCCATTGCTATTTCCTCCTGCCAGAGCCCTTGCACTTCATCCTAGGTAGCTAAATGTTTATTGGACAGAAAGGGATCATAATGTCTCCAGAAACAACTGACTGAAGCACTTGGAAGTTAAGAAAAAGTTTCAGTTAAGCAGCAAGGTATTTAGTGTTTTTTGGTTTTTTTTTTATTTTATTTTCATGTTCATAAACCATCCAGCCCTGAAACATATCTCCTTGGCTGTATTTGCTGCAACATAAAATCTAGCTGTTATACCCTGATCACTCCTACTAGATCAAACCTCACAGACTACATCCAAGTGGAAACAGCAAGGGTGAGATACCTGTCAGGGCTCAGGTGCCAACTAGCTTAGTCTTAGAAGCTGGTTTTAGCAACTTTAGCAGCAGAAACACGGGCAGCTTTAAGTTTAGGAGCAGATATAAGTGTAGCTTTTGAAGATCTCTTTTTAAGCAGTGGTGGCTGAGGTAATCCAATGTAGTACTGAGATTTGGAAGTCCCTGGGCGGCTCTAGCCATAACTGATTGTCTGAGATTAGCAAAATTTGTGCTGATAAGACCAAGATTTATTCTTCCAAACATATACAATCCATCTTGCTACAGTAATTAATGAAATTACTCCTTTAAATTACATCAGAACCCTAATTCACAGCATTGCTTAAAATGCAGTCAGTTCCTCATGTAACTGGCATGCATATCATAGCAAAATATGCAGACTGAGACACCCTGTTTTGCTCTTCTACCAAGATCTTTACTCTCAATTTCCTTCTGGTTTCTACCTCCACATCCAAATAGCACACAACCAACAATCTAATACCAGCCTTTCTCCCTAGATGAACACCTCTCACTTCCAAAAAGTAAAGATCCATATTAGATCTAATGTGGGACTGATTCAAGCTGTAGCCTCCAAGATGAACATTTACATTCAAAAGCTTAAATTCAGCACCTTCTTTTGCTTTGTCTTAGCTGGTTGTAAGGGCTTTCTTAGGATATTGTACTGCTTGGGACTCCTATATCTTGCCATCAGACCAGGTTTATTAAATCAAACCGCATTTACTCATTTATAATCCCATCCCTTTAATCTTCAAAAAATATTTCTCTGAGGCTTTTCTTTGATATCTATCAAAAGGTGTGGTCTATTCCACTTAAAAAATGGAACAGTGAAATGGATGGTAAGAGCAGGAAGACATAACCATTGTCACTCTATTTTAAGATGAGGGCAGACCTTTTGGGTTATTAAGTCAGAGCAAAAGAATAGCTGTTAGAGAGTTTAAATTAAAAAAAAAAAAATCTACTTGAATGAATTCCAGTGAAGATAAGAGAAGTACAAATGATATATTCCATTATAAACCTTGTAATAACTGAAAATTGATTAGTGTTTGAAGACTGATGGATAACTACAAAGCATTACTATTATAAAGGAAAGTGCAATTTTTGATACTATGCAACTACTTCAAGATCTCTAATTTTTCCCCCTTTTACAATATTCACAGCAGAAATAAAGAGATATCTGTCATTCATGAGAAATGAGTCTAGTTCTGAAAATGATATTGTTAGTCATGTCAAGTTTTAATAGAAATAGTGAAATAATGATTTGGAAATAGGGGGAACCAGGATCAGAAAGAATGGTTCAGACATGCAAGAACAGGAGGTCTCTATCTGCTCAGAATCTCAATTAGAGTAGGTCAGGCAAAGGGAGTTTAGCTGCAAACACAAAGCTTAATATGAATATATTCAATGACATATGGGAGAAAAAGCCCGTATAGGTAAACCACAATTCAGTCATGAGCTCCTGAGCAGACTATTTTGTCTTCTCCTTACATTTTTTCACTAGCTGGCATACAAGAAGAATTTATAGGGCAGTAGTTAGAAATTAGACCATGGAAAAAGACACGCTGACTTTAAAGGATAAGGCAGAAAACATATGTGATCTCAAGTTATCTTTTACCAAACAACAAATAAAATGTTACACTAGAATAATACAATTTAAAATCCAATTTTGAACTCAAGGCAATTCCATTTAGAAGAACATTCTTTCTCTGATTATGATGTTTTAACAAAGCCAGCACAATTTAGGATGGTAGTTGAACTATTTCATTAGAATCCAATGTCACAAATATGGTTAACTTCTTTCTGCTTTTTATTTTCCCAAATAAATGAATTTCAAAATAATAAAATTATCTTCCTTGTGTTGAATTTTTAGATTGTAGCAAAACCTAGCTTCTTTTCTAGGCATCTATCAGGCTTCAGATAGGTACAGATAGTGAGATAGATAGATGGACAGATAGATAGATACGGACAGGCCTCTGACACACAATGTGATGAAAGTGAACATGACAAGTCCTCATGAGAGCCAGAAAATAATGGGGTAATGCACTGTACCCGTTGAAATTATGTAAGGATGAATGGTGACAACACAAGTGCTAAGGTCACTGCCTCTTCTTATAGGAACACCATCCTTCATGCAGACTTCAGGTACAGTTTTCCCTTCTCTGACTATGCAGTTAAGAGTAAGTGCTAGGAAAACCATTGATTTTATTTAAATTTAAGTTTCCTGGCAGGAAATGAACAAATTCATTTAAGAAGGAAAGTAAATTACCAATGATTTCTGACTGATTTTTTTGTAAAGCTCTCAGTAACAAATGTGGACTTGATAGATTTCCAATGGAGCTGCAGTAATGTGGAGAAGGACAGAGAAGAATTTGGCTGAGCTGTGAACAGTTACCATTGATAGCTCTTTTTTAGCTGGAACGTGACACAACCGGGAGAGTTTGCATGTTCCAGATGAGGCAATGAACGGTGGGTGTACTGTACTTTTACAGTTTGAAAAAGAGCTCAGAGCATATCAAATGTGGTGGACAGAGTGAAGAGGTGTCTCTTGAATGTTCTAGTTATATATTTCGTTCAGGCAACATAAGAGAATAGGTTCAAAATTTAAACTTAAGAAAAATAAACTGCTAACACATAGATTGCAATCTTGATCTGTCAAACTACTACTGTTACTTGAAGAAGGTGGTTAAGTGTTACTGCAAGCTTTCGTCCACAAGATTCATTAGCAATTTTCCTTTCTGATTCCTTATTTACTGTTTAGCTCCCAGCTTTACTGACCTCAGTGGTCTGATTCTGAAGATCTAGCAGAATTAAGGAGGAAGAAGGGAAACTTGTTTACCTTGGAAAGTACCATTACATCTTTGTGAGGTCATGCCTCTAAATCATTTGGCAATTAATATGCAACACCAACAAATGAAGGGAACATCCAGGGACTGTCCAGTATTCTGCAGATGCACAGTGGAGTTTTACATATCTGCCCCTTTTGCATGCCTGCCTCAATATTTCAGGCAAATCTGAAGAACAGAAAAGTGGATAGGAATTTCATGAACAGTACTCATCTGACAGTCACTCAGCTCATTTCTTCTCCTCCAGTCCACTCAGAAGTGGTTGTATAGGGATTCTACCTGTACTACCTGCAAAACCAAAACAAAGTAACCCCTGAAAAACACAACACCCATGGAGTTCTCTTTATATAACCTGAATAGCCTGGTTAAATAATTTATTTTGTGCTTTCATATACTGGTGTAAATCCACATGAAAGTCCCAAGGAGTGTTTTTCAGACTTTTTCAGAGTTCCTGACCATGTGATATGACAATGTCACAATGTAAACGCCATTAGCCTTGTGGTAGTGATCCAGAAGAAAGTTTTTTTGCTTGCAGTTTATTTTCCATGCCTCATGTCTTTGCGTTGTGCTGTACAATACTGTATGTCTTATTCAAAGACCTCATTAATTTTCATTGGCACCTATTGGCACTAAAATCAATGCTAGTAGTAATAAATAATAAACATGGAATGAAAAGTGAGATTCAGAAGAATCTCACTTTTTTGGGGATGAAATGAAGAAGCCAGGGTCTTCTCAGTGGTGTGCAGACAGTACTGGAGGTAATGGGCACAATCTAAAACACGTGAAACTTCATCTGAACATAAGAAAAAACTTTTTTACCATGAGGGTGATCAGATGATGGAACAGGTTGCTCAGAGAGGTTTTGCAGTCTCTGTTTGTGGAGCTACTCAAAATCTGGCTGGACACAGTCCTGGGCAGCCTCCTTTAGGTGTTCCTGCTTGAGCAGGGGGGGTGAACTGCATGATTTTAAGAAGTGCTTACCAACCTCAATGTTCCTGTGATTCTGTGTTGAGAAAAAAAAAAAACAACCCAAAAACAAGCTGGCAGACACTGAAGTACTTTCTTTTCATGGCAAATCTTTCCCTTGTCTCTGCAAGTGCAGAAGGCTGAACACTTGTATACAGTGATGAGGGACACCACCCTCTTTGCCATCCCACCCCACAATAAAAAAGGAGGTGTCACAAGAACATCACTGTAATTAATAGGGGCAAAATGGATGTTGTCCTGCTTGACTGGGGAGACAGGAAAATGGAATTTGAACAGTCACCTAGTGGATTCTCATGGACTCTGTGCAGTATTGTTTCTGCATTCCTAAGCAGAAAGGCCTGACAATGGTGAAGCTCATTTTTTGCAGGGTGAAAAAATGCACTATCCTTCACTTACTTATAGTAGTCATGTGAAAAATACTATAAAGTTCTCTGGGTTTTCTACAGTGGATGACTAAGTTGATTACTAAATCCTTCTGCTACTACTTCTTCCTAAGGTTGCTTCACCTTCAGTGGTAAATTAATCAAGGCCACACCGACCCATCATCATCTGTACAGGTTAATTATTTTCCTCTGCTTTGCACAACTTCAGTCTGTGCCATGTAAAACTCTCTCAGAGAGAGCCTAAGTGTGGTTTGAGGAGTACCTCAGACCTGAAATTCTTCCGGTCTGCTGGAGCGGACACAGGTCATGCTGCGCCACTTGCTCTCATGGCCAGAGAATTGTTCTCAGACCTGTTAAGTTTGCTAATGCAGACATAGCATCAAATCACAGTGGCAGCTTGATGATGGATCCTTCATACCTACACAGGAAGGTTTTTCGGCTAGTAGTGTATGGGGCTTTCCAAAGTCTAAACCCTAAGGTTCTGGCTCAATGGCCAAGTAAACCACTGCAGCACTTTAAGACACTAGTAGCCTAAATTTGTAATATTAACTGTCTGCCTGCAGTTACTGTTCCTCTGGTAGACTTCATGGAGTGCAATGTGCCCAGTACTCCAACCAGTTCAGCATACATCTTGGCACTTCTCCCCATTTCCCACTGCTAAACTAATGCACTAATCTTTAGACTGAAATGTCTAGCACATGCATTTTCTTCTGTCAGCTCTGCTACAGCGATGCTTGCTCCCAGAAGATATCTTAAACTGACACAGCAAGATCAGCCAAAGCTCATTTGCCAGAGACTTTTTTTATTTCAAAAACAATGAGAACCAAGATCTAAATGGACTTTCACCCCTTTGGAAAATGCCATCCAATGCCTCTTGGAATTTCTAGTCACCTGTGGTGTAAAAGGTACAGTTTATCCCAAAATGATGATGATGGTGTTTGTTCTGAATTTCACATTGTACACGAGCTGCATATTTTACACATGGGCTATTGTGCTGCCACCAATTCCAAACATTATATTCAGAGTTAAAAATATTTTGAAAACGTGATGGAATAACCTATGACCCTAGCTAATAAAATGGTCATGGGGAAGGAGGGTTATGAATGTGGTAATTAAGGCTCTGTTACAGACAGCTAATACTTAGCTATACACTAGTTGGAAAAACATCAACAAACTTTTCAGGATCTGTTGCAAGTGAAGAAAGCAATTAATTCTCAGTAGAAAGTGATTTTGACAGATGCCATAATACACAGGTAGCATTAGAGGTTGATGAATAATTTAAATGGCTCTCTAGACTACCTCTAAATACATTTGAAAATAGAAAATTTATATAGAAAAATGTACAGCTTATTTCATTTTTCATCATGCATCTTTGAAAATAACAGTAATAGTCGTAACATGACCTTAGCTGGAATAAAAAATTGCTTATGGGAAAAATTGTAATTCACTCATTAATTCTGAAGCCTTGCTGTAATAAATTGAATTACATAACAGACATCAGCTCAGTCTTGCATGGTTTAGTTTCTTGAAGTGTGATGTAATCTATCTTTTTAAGTGTTTTTGAACATGAAAGGAAGTTCTTAGGAGTGTAAGGACTTTATACTAGAACAGAGCAAGACTGTCTCTACACCAGGAGTCTACTTTGAACTGATGCCACACAGAAACTTCAATGGGAACATTAACCTTTACATAATGCATAGAATTGTCCAATTCTGTATCATGAAAATAAATTTCTTCTTGATTCTAAATGGTGATCACTTTATTTCCCAAGGTATTAGGGTTGATTGATGGTTCATATTGTTTGGTCTTACTTGAAGCTTAATTGAAGAGAGGAGACCCATTTATCCCTATTAATGCTGTTTATATTCTCATCTTAATTACTCCAGTATCATTCCAGAGTAACTCCTTCAAGATGAATGCATTGCTCTGCCTTTCAATTGATGTAAATGGATCTGAAGTCAAGGGTCCTCATTTGAAAGTTTCATCAAGATTTAATCTACCTCTGGTGTAAAGGCAAAATTATATGGACGTTAATTCCAGCAGCAGTGGACATTACATTTTATGTTTTATTTAGACAGCACCTTTGATCTAAAGCACCAGGAAATGATAAATGGGGAGCATAGAGAGAAACAGAAGTGGTAATCAAACAAGGAAGTAGGAACAAGCTATCAAGTGCTTGCAAGAAAGGAAGCAAAGAAGAACCATCAGGTTGTCATTAAAACCTGTGCTAAAGCAGTGTTAAGGAAGAGAGAAAGATCTAAAATAAAAGTGCAGGATGAAATTAGGGGAATCACCTGGAAAACATCTTTGGGAAAAGATCCTTTTGTGTAGAGCAATACTACTCAGAGCCTAACAAATAAGAACATCCGTTAATGAATTTCATTTATTCTGCACTGCCTTTGGTTAGTAAAAAGCAAATCTCATCTTGCCAGAGAGAAATAGCTGTCTTATTCAGGAGGAAAATTTGTAAACTGAATGTTTACATCTTAAACACTGTGTTTGCATGAAGACATGAACATTAAATACTGACAAGGCAAGAAAAAATACTGAATTTCTTAGAATACTAGAGCAAGAGAATCTGCCATTCTCCATTACCATACCTGCAAGTTATCAACTGCAACTATCAGGGAGAAGTTGTCAATCAACTCTATTGCAAGGATGAAAGAGTAGATGGTACAGTTTAATTTTATTATGGAAATTGATTTGCATCTTTTATATGTCTTGATTGAAATCTTTCCAGGTAATGGCATTGAAGAATACTCATAAAACTGCCATGACTGTGGTAATAACTATTATTATGATGGAATTTAATAATAAAAAAACCTGCCTGCAAGATGGGCAATATGAATAATTCATGTACAGTGTTGCTTAAAATGTGATAGAGAGAAAAAGACTTGTAGGAAAATTCTTAATGTATCCAGACAGGGATGATAATTGGTTTTTGCAACTAAATGAGTACTTCATGTACAAGACAGCACTAACAAGGCAGGAGAAGAAATTTACACATTGGGGAGACAATTTCATTTATCTGGTTACAGCAGGATAAGTGGAATAAATGGTTTTCCTTAAAGGAATTGACAGAAAATGCATATCCTGATAATAATTAGTTTTGTTTACAACTAGAGAATAAGAGGAGACACAATAGCATCTTTTCAATATGTAATAACATATGTACCATGTGCTTATGTAGGCCTTACTTGTGCTATAAATCAAATACCTGCAAACACTGACCAGATCTCTTCCAGTGCTGGTTTTTAGTTGCAAGCATAAACAGAAGTCCAGCATATGGAGAATTATTTCACAGTTGCACTTTAGTTAATTTTGTTTGATTTCTTTTAAGCATATAGTATCAGATAAGCTTGTGTTTCCTGCTTTTATTGCCTACCATCTGGTGGAAAAAGCATGCAATAGCATAAAAAGGGACAGATGACTAAGACAATATTTTAGTGTCAGGGTCTGAAGTTACAGTCCGTAAAATTTCATCAAGGATGTCAACTTCAGGAACAGAAAGCCATGCAAGAACTCATCTCTCTACCCTTGCCCAAAGGCACTGATTAGGTTTGAGTGTTGTCACCTCACTTGTAGATATGACAAGTAGAATTTCTTATACATGAATGTCTGTGATGTCTCTCTAGAGCAAAAGAAGCTTGAGAATAAGCTAAACTCACAAGTACCAGTCTACACCCTCCAGTCTGGGCAGCTAAAGGTGGGTCATTATTTTCTCTTTGCCCGGGTTTCTTCAGTACTGGACACACATCAGGATGACCTACAAAACAAAACAAAGCAAAACAAAACTAGACTCAACTAAACTAAACTAAACTAAACTAAACTAAACTAAACTAAACTTCTTCTTATAAAAATGATCAGAAAATTTGTATGTGTGAGAAAATACTTTTGTGCCAAGAATCTTTCTACTGGTATCAATATAGCCTTTTCATAATAGTTTGATTTTTGTCCTCTCTGATGTTCAGGTGTAAAAGCTTCAGCATATGACTTTCAAATAACTGTCCCATTCCTTGTTCTGTTTTCTATTTATAATCAGGGCTAAGCATACATATGAAAATACAGAAAGCTATAAGTACTTGTATGTAGCAGTGTGGAAGGGAACATACTTCTGTTTGGAGTACACCACCTTCTCAAATTATTAAAAACAAACAAAAACAAATTTCCCCCCTTCAAAATGCATAAGAAAAACCATTTGCAGTAACATACCAAAATTAGTTAAGTAGCCTGAAAAAAACTTGGGAATTGGATTTAGTCAAAATCCATGTTAATACATTGTGCTTTACCCATTTCTAATTCTCTCTTACTTGAACCTTAGATCAATCCTTTGTTCTGGCTTGCCACCAGGGTCTCAGATCAATGTTGATAAAACAAAATGACAATAAAGAAAGCTTTGAAAGCCACTGTGGAGAACAGTGGGGAAAAAAAAAAAAAAACCTAACAAACCAAAACTGTATTCTTTTGTTATGACTATAGCCTGTGCCTCTGTGTGTTTGTTTATGATGGATTACTTGCCATGGAGATTAGATCTAAAGGGAGTTACACGTGAGAAGCTACACAATAATCTAGCTAAGAGACATCTCAACAAGTACTAAAATACAGTAGCCTGGTTAATATGTCTATGGTTTCTTTGCCAAGATTGAGATCTGGAAATTATAAAGCCCCCAGAACCTCTTTATCTGTTAAAAAAATCTGCCCCATGAGGCAGTTTCCAGGATGACTCAGAAAAAATGTCAGAACTTGAAAACTACAAATTGGTTCCTAAGAAACTGAAGGGGCCTGAAGGGAATGTTGTCCAGAGCCCAGGGGAGAGATCAAAACACGTAACTGATAGCGGCAGACAACCACTGATGTTTGCCTGGCTCTCGAGAATGGGCTGTGGGCTGGATAGCTGCAAAGAGAGGTGGCACCACAGGACTGGTTAGAAGTGACAGTCACTGCAGTTCCCAAGCACGCAGCAGGCTAAGATTCGTGCTAGCAATCCAAGACAGTGTATCCCAAAGAGCAGCTAGATTCCACATCACTGTCTTAGTGAGAGCTCCCTATGTACCTGGTCTCAAATCAACAAGTTGCTGCAGGGATGACCAGAGCAACTAGTAGCCCACTGCAGATCTCCGCATGTGATCAACATTGCACTGAGCCACCTCCACATGAACGACAGCTCCTTCCAACTCACACTTTCAGGAGCCTCTCAAAAGTAACACTTTCACCATGGGAAGTGTGCAAGTACTGTTGAGCACCTTAGGTTTTGTGTGTGCATGCTGTGGGTTATTTATGCACAGCTACAAATGAACTTAAAAGTGTTTCATGTTGATAATCAGTACTAAATCTGTTCAGCAGACTGAGTTATCAAATTGAATAATTTTATTAAGTGGCTCATGTGGGCCAAACATAGGTATTTTAAGTGAGTACATTGCGTTAACTAGAATCAACATCATTTGACAAAAGATAGATTGGATGTTGCCCTTTTCTCTGGGTTTAAAGTCCAGAAGGAACTCCAAACCTACTTTCAGGATGTAAATCTCTGCTATCAAAACCATTGGCAGAGGTCAATTGTATGAGGTTCAACAAGGCTAAGTGCTGGGTCTTGCACTTCAGTCACAACAACCCCATGCAATGTTACAGGCTTGAGGAAGAGTGGCTGGAAAGCTGCCTGGCCAAAAAGGACCTAGCGGTGTTGGTCGACAGCTGGCTGAATATGAGCCAGCAGTGTGCCCAGGTGGCCAAGAAGGCCAACAGCATCCTGGCTTGTATCAGGAATAGTGTGGCCAGCAGGAGCAGGGAGGTGATTGTTCCCCTGTACTCGGCGCTGGTGAGGCCGCACCTGGAATACTGTGTCCAGTTTTGGGACCCTCAATACAAGAAGGACATTGAGTTGCTGGAGCATGTCCAGAGAAGAGCAACGAAGCTGGTGAAGGGGCTGGAGAACAAGTCTTATGAGGAGCGGCTGAGGGAACTGGGATTTAGTCTGCAGAAGAAGAGGCTGAGGGGAGACCTTATTGCTCTCTACAACTGCCTGAAAGAAGGTTGTAGTGAGGTGGGTGTTGGTCTCTTCTCCCAAATAACTAGTGATAGCACGAGAGGAAACAGCCTCAAGTTGTGTCAGGGGAGGTTTAGATTGGATATTAGGAAAGAGTGGTCAAACATTGGAACAGGTTGCCCAGAGAGGTGGTGAGTCACCATCCCTGGAGGTGCTCAAAAAACATGTACATGTGGCACTTTGGGACATGGTTTAGTAGGCATGGTGGTGGTGGGTTGATGATTGGACTGATTATTTTAGAGGTCCTTTCCAACCTTAATGATTCTATTCTAGTTTTACTTCAATTAAAAGATAATCCAGCCACCAAGCCAGGAAACATGAAATTAATTATTACTCTACCCTTAACTAGTTTAGTGGTGAACTTGGTAGTGTTAGGTTAATGGTTGGACTCAATGATCTTAAAGGTCTTTTCCAACCTAAATGATTCTATGATTCTATAAACTTACTCAGGATTTGGTTTTACAAGAAGGAATTCTACATTCTCCCAGTAAAAGACAGATCTGAGCAACACCAGGTATTGCATGTCCTGTCATTCAAATACAAAAGTGATAGGTAACTTTCATGAGTGAGGTGGATGTTCACAGAAAGCTTTATGGATGTGCTCAGACTGTTTGAACAGGCTCTTGCAGGGCTAAAAGTGTAAGCAATCTGTCTGAGCCAAATCACTTCTGACTTTCCTCTAGCTGAGAGACTACTTTATACTTAAACACATTCTTGTAAACAGTGTTTCTGTTCCTAAAACACTTACAGAACTATAGTTTGAAGTCTGACTTCATAATCTTGTTCTCCTTGGCCATTTTTACACCTCACTAGGGAGAAGACAATCCCATCTTTCTGGATCACAAATAGAATCTGGACATTATGTTGATTCTGCAGTAAAACTCTTTTCACCTTTGTTAATTACATTGGAAAAATCAATATCAGAAAAGGCCAAAATGACATATCAAAAGATTATAGGGAAACCTGTTCCACTTCATTAACACAGTATCCAGAATTGCTGCTTCTGCATGTTATTGAGTTGTAGAGATGTACTGGAAGTTTTAGAAATAAAAGCAGCATGGTCGTTTACTCTCTGCATAGACCAAAACACTTCAGAGATAAAATAGAAAAAGTGAAAACAAGCTTCTTGTCTTCTCATTGAGTAAAATAAGTGAACAGTCTTTAGTCTCCACAACTGGAGCTTTTAGACAGCTATCCATTAGCTTACTGCCGGGGGGGGGGGTTGAGGGGTGTGTGGGGGTGGAATGTGTGTGCAGGGAACAAAGAAACAAACAAAACCAACAAAAAATCATATCTGGCAGTTGAAATAGTTCCAATACATTCAATAGATGTTCTACTTTCCATAGAGGAATCTTATTTACATGAGCCTCAATATTTAATATTATATAGAGAGACCAGCAAAAGTTACCAGAAAAAAGTCATAGCTAACAAACAAATCCATTTACCTAATTTAATGATTATGGTGAATAGCAGAAAAATATGTCTTCTATGTTTTCTTTAGGAAAAAAAAAATCTTGTAGCAAGATGCATTTATTCTGCCTAATAGATTTTTTTTTATACCAAAGTACTGTGGAGGAAAAGAAAGTTTTGATGAAACTTGCAAATACAGAATATTTCCCCTGACACCAGCAATAGTAGGATTAGTCCAATGGGAGCTGCTCAGGGCAAGTGCTTGACATCATCTGTCTGAAATTGGTGACATGAAGAGACAGAACATGTAACATTTTCAAGGTAAGGAATTATATGTAACTGTCATAGTAAATGAAATTTCTGTAAATTAGCCATGTCCAAAGGGCATATAATTTAAAAACAGAATTTGAGCAGCTGACTTTGCAGATATCATAAATATTTCAGAATGAGAGGAGAGACATCTGAGGAAAATAGACATTCTTTGGTCTCTGTACTGACTTTGTATGTTTTGTTAATAGAAAACATAGAACTGTGATCCAGATAGCCAAGAATTTCTGGCTTTCCATTTCCACTGAGAAAAATAACTTGCATTACTTGTGAATTCACTATAAATTTAGGATGTTCCCTTCTGTTCACAAAGACATTCGTGTTGCATTTTGGGACTCAGTGACCCCTCCTCTCTCTCCTGACATACACTTTAAAGTATGTTTCCCCTACAGATCAAGTCTGAATCCCATGAAAATGGGAAGGACAGTTCTTATTGGGAAGCCAAACTGGGTTGTGAGCACTATGAGAAAAAATCTTCCCAGGTCATGAGGTTTTCTTTGCCATGCCAATGGTTTGCAGGAAGGAAAACGTGATGGGTTGTCACCCTGTCTCTTTTCGAGTGTCTGCAGATGAAATTCAGTACATTTTTCAGTCCTTTGTTCTCAACTTTCAAACTTTTTAAATGTTTCGGAGAAGGGCAAGATGTTCTTTACAGAAGAAAGAGACGTGGATGTCAGCTCAGATTATATGCTGTATGACAGTTGTTCTTTGGCAATGGGTTAATGGTCTCATTTCATACCTCTGGACATTTCCTACATTGAAAGTTACTACACACACAGCTTCAGGCTGGGGAAAATTAAAAAAAACTGAAGTTAATCTTTTGCCATTCAGAAATGCCATTTCTTTGCAACCAACATGTACTGCAGACAAATACAAAACACTGAAGGAAGCCAACATGGAAAAAGAGACCATGGTTTAGTAATTCAGAAATTCAGCAAGATGGGAGGGAGACCCAAACACGAGCCCCTAAGCTTAAAAGAGGAAGTTAAACTCCTGGCTGTTCAGGGATGGGTTGGGGGAGGAATAAGGGCCTGGGCAGGAGTGAAAGAATTGTTTGCTTTCTCTCCAAGAATCCAGAAGATCTTATTCTCATCCCAGCTGGGATGAAAGAAAAACAAACATTATATAAATTTTCAACATACCTCACAAAGTTGTTTGTACATCAGACAAATTTTTATCTATGAGATGATTGACAGTACGGACCCTAAAAGCAAAACACATGAGCACTGTAATACAACACACCTGGGTGGGTCATTAGCTAAAAGGGATAAAGCCTGAAATCTCTTCAGCTCAAAAGCACAGGTCTGTACTGTACAATCTGAAAAACCCATTCCTCTGTCATCAGCTGCTGAACCCTCTTCTGAATGCCAATAAGAATGAGTTTAAGTTACTCAGGAACGCATATAAAACACATGGGTGATCCGCTTTGAAGTGTCAGTGCCTTAGATTTAATATGCTAATAATTTATGCATAAAACACAGGTTGCATTGAAGGAAAAATCCAACATTGTCAGTTTCCATGACAACCAGTGTGCTACCAGACTACATTGTCTCACATCAGATGGTTGCCAAGGTTGTGACCTATTTCTTAGTTCTAATCATTTTGTTTGAAGAATTTGGAAATGCTACCTGGAACATAAATGATAAAATATTGCACATGGTTAGGATAGTCCTCAAATATAAAAGAATCTTGCATGCTAAATTAAGGACTAGGCTTAGAAACTGGAAAGGAAGTATAAAGTAATAAAGCCAGGAGTGAAGGAAGACTTGGACAGTTGTGTGAACATGTAGTGGGCTAGTGTACGACATCTCAAGATGAAGTCAGTGGTTAGGTATAACCTACGCCAGTAGCAGGTACCTGAAGATCATTATAGCTTGTTTGGTAGTTCATGTGAAATACACCTCATGCTTATGCCTAAAAGGCAGTCGTTTTTAGCATAAAACCTACCAGTGATATTTCCATGAAGTGAAATTCGCAATATAATTGGCACTGATTGGTGCTCTTACTATCAGCAAAGCAACAAAAGAGGGAAAGGACCCAGGCACTGAATAATCCCCCCAAGCACTGTGATAGTCCTCCCCAGGCACACCAAGGAAGGCTACCAGAGCTGATGCCCATGTTGCCTCTTTGTGTACAGAAAGAGAGGTACTTCTGGCCAAGTGGTATCACCCTAAGACTTTTCCCATGCCTGACATAATTATTAAGAACAAAGAAAAACCTGATAGTTGGCATCAACCTTTTCCTGACCTCAGCTGAAATATTCTCTTGATAGTGGAAGGAAATTATCAAAACTTCTGAAGATGTTTTTTAAAAATGGGTGAGCAAGAGATCAAGTATTTTATAGGTTGTGTACCAGAGTACGAAATAAATCAACTGATGTTGCAGTTAAATGAAAAGGAGCACTTTCAAACACAAACATGTGCTGGTGTACTAGATTATGTCACAGCTTCTGGATTCTTCACTGACCAAAGTTCACTACAATTTGAATAATACTCTAACTTTGGTTAGTCACTTCTTTTTTTCATGCTCAAGAAAGGTATCAGGTTGCCATTCTTAAATAAATACGTTGCGATAGTATCTGCAGGGACTGACTGTGGTTTAGGTACCAAACAAATGGTCCTCCACTACTTACTCGTTTTACACTGTCTCATTGTAAAACAATCCAGGTAGGTAACAGTTTTGTCACCAGGACTGTTAACTGACATTTTCTAGTTGAGCAAAGAATTTGTCCTTTATTTTTCTCTCCAACCCAGCTACCAGCTTGGAAAGCAATCACTGTCAATCATGATGGTAAGATCAATACCATAAGCCCCAGTCCATGCTACTGAAACCCTGCTTTCTGTGGTCCATAAGACAAATAGTCCCACTGCTTGTTTAATCAAGTTGATCTGGCCAGATCAGTTGAGGTAAAATGGAAAATGGCTCAAGACTGGTTTTTTTTTTCAGGATTGCTGAAGTACAATCCAATGGCTATCAAGTGTTAGAGTTACAGTAACTGCAGCAGAGTTGTATAACCTCAATAATTCACTGGAATTTGACTTCAGTTATCACAGTATGGTTAGAGGAATGCAAATAGTAATAACTTGAAAAAAATTAACTCTTTTTACACCAGTATTTGTAGACTTGCTTTGTTGTTCTTTCTGTTTTTTTCCTCCAGTCCTCTCTTAGAAGTTGTCCCATCATGGTTAAAGATTATCTTTGAATTCTAAGCTCTTCTTTTCAGGTTTGTTAGACTAGATTTTATGTAAGAGATGCAAATAATATGCAAAATGAAACACTGCAAAATCTGTTTCATTATGTTCTATTTTTCCTTCCAGTTGTTATTCTTTAACCTATTTTGTTCATGACACACACATTTATAACTGGCCTTTATTGGGAGGTGAATTAACTCTAATGAATAAATACGATAACAGATATTCCTCCTTCCTTCTGCCCCAGGCTGGTCAGCTAGTCCAAACAGAAAGATTTACACAGAACAACTGTTGGCATTGATTTGAGTGATTTCCTAGCTGCCTGGTTTATACAGAAATTTATTTCATGTAAATACTTATTGTTCAACTTATTCATAAAACTCTTATTCCTTTAGATCACTCTAGTTGATTCATATTAGAACATTCCCATTCTTAGGGTTTTTTTGTAGAAACAAAATGAAGGATTTTCTTGCTAAGGAAACAGGAAAAACCTCATCTGGAGTACAGCCCCTTTTTATTTATATTGTAACTTCTTTAGCAGATTCATTGACCCACTTGAGAGAAGTTCAAGTATGGCATTAATGGATGAGAGAGGAAATAAAAAATGGGAGGAGAAGAGTGTGTCTAGCAACATACAAGTAGCACAGCTATTTTATTTCTACCTAACACTTGTTATTTAGTAACATGCTGGATAAAATAGAAGTGTCCCTAGAGAGGCATAGCTGGTACTAGAAACTAGTATCTATGACTTTCTGTCACTCCGTAGAATTGTTTCAGCTTCTCACCATGACTCAGCCCACATGCACTGGAAAAAGGGGCTCCCAGCAGGAGATAGAGGGGATCAGACAAGCATAAAAAAGACAAATATAATACCTAGATCTACCTAGATCTTCTAACAGCTGAACACTTGGGATAGTACTTTGGTGACTCATGAACACTTGCTTGGTGTGTGGAACAGAAAAGGTGCAATAGTACATTTTTTACCACTTCCCATGGGTAGATGGGAGCTGAAGACAAGCTACTGCTGTTTTCCCTCCTGCTGTTACAAGCAGTGACATCTACTTGGCTCTACATGACAGCATCAAATTTCAGCGGCCTAGTCCTAAGAAGCAGTGCTTTGAAAATCCCTCCCTTGAATGTCAACCTGGTTATGGGATGCTAAGACCCAAGTGGGGCTGGCAGGATAACCTGGACGTGAAGTCTACACATTTATTTTTCTCCTTAGGTTAGAGTTTCCTGAATGATGACAGAGAAGCCCAAACTGAGCCCAGCCTTAGTGAACCCAGTAGTGGGACTCCCATTTCCTTAAAACTGTGCTCTCCAACATATTTTAATGAACCATTAGTACCTTGATGATACTTTATCCTATCCATACATATTTGATATGGTGAGCCTATCCTCAAAAATTTCTAGTGGCAAGCCCGTACGTTACTTTTTCTTAGTGTCTAACATCAACATAACAAAAAAAAATCATGTAACAATCTTGAAATTTTACTTGCACTACCCATTCTTCTATTTCCTCTGTCCCATGATCTTCTAGTGGCAGCTGGGAGTAACAGTGATGTGCTAATTTAAAATCCTTGTGTATATTCCCTTCTTCAGCAATTTGTGGTGAGGTGAAAAGCAAAGGCAGGCTGGGGAGGGAGAGACATATTGTGTGTGCATGCTTCTTCTGCTTTACAATGTTTTATCTGCACAGCTATGTCAGTGAAGAGTGTGAAAAATCACATATTCTTTGCCAAAATAGATACACCAGCCAAAAGCCCCATGTGGACACAGCTATGCTGACAAAAGAGAGCTTTATGGGCTGACCTTTGGGTGCCTGGGGAAGTTATACAACTATGCAGGCAGAAAAACTCCTTCTGTCAACACACTTTACCTCTATAGGAAAGGATACTGCTGCCACAGCTAAACCAGCATGGATATATTAGCATAGTTATATCTGCAATATAAGTTTTGCATCTTGTGCAGTGGTTGAGGGAATTTAATCATGGTAGGAAAAAGAGTAGTGGATATCTTAAGCCACTGTGAATACTTGTTCAGCACTAGTTGAAATTTGCCTGTCACAACCACAACATCTTATTTCTAAAATGCAAAATAAATTCTTGCTTATGATGTTGGTGGGTTTTTTTCTACTCTGCCTCTGGAGAATCTGTACTACTCCAATATCTGTCACTGGGAGCTGGTTTTCTAGATCAGTGGTTTAATTCCTTGATTATCATTTAGAATATGTTACATTCGCTGATTACATCCTGAAGTTTTAGATTGTCCTCACAGTTCCTTTTATTTATGAAATATTTAGAAATATTTTCTGTCACACCATTCTAGCACCAAGTTATGTTATAAAAATACATTTGTATATGCATTTTAAAAATGTTTTTAAAAATAGCAGCAGATAGAAGGGAGGTACTAGGGAAACCGGTGTTGTGCTGAACCTAAGTAATTAACAAAGCATTTGCAAAGGAGAATCTGAATACCTTTCCGTTGCTGTAAAGACAGAGCTAAGTCAAAACCTGGCAATCAGTAGGGTCTTGGAAAGAGTAAGCAAATTACTCTTTTCCGATAACTGTATACAAATCACTTCAAGTTACTCAACCTTTCCATGGTTGTTTTGTTATTGGGTTGGGTTTTTTTTTTTCATTATTCAAAATGATTTGTTAAATAATCCCACAGAACCCTGGGACTGTGATTAGGACCAAGCTTTTTCACTTTCATGATGGTTTATCTTCTTTGGATTTTACATAATTTATTTACTTAATCATTGCCAAATGGTGAGAGATCCACAGGTTATATACACAAATACCTATATATACACATATGTATATGCATGCCTTATGACAGTTGGGATTTAAGAAAAGTCAACCATTTGCCTCCAAGATAGTATCAAGATCAGGCAGCAGGACGCAATGGTCAAGAATGGGCTTCTTTTTCCTATAATCCCAGATATTCACGTCATGTTCTCACCTGTGACATTTTTATTGCCATGGTCTGCTGGTCTTTTCCTGGTCCATTAAATATTCAAGGTTTTCTTATTATTGTTTGAGAATCCTGATTAACATCCTGGCTTGTATCAGGAATACTGTGGCCAGCAGGACTAGAGAAGTGATCGTCCCCCTGTACTCGGCACTGTGAGGTCGCACCTCGACTACTGTGTTCAGTTTTGGGCCCCTCAATAAAATCATAGAATCATAGAATCATTTAGGTTGGAAAAGACCTTTAAGATCATCCAGTCCAACCATTAACCTACATTACCAAGTCCACACTAAACCAATCAAGGGTAGACTAGACTAAACCATGTCCCAAAGTGCCACATCTACCCATTTTTTGAACACTTAAGAAAAAAAAAAGAAAGACGTTGAGGTGCTGGAACTTGTCCAAAGAAGAGCAACGAAGCTGGTGAAGGGTCTAGAGAACAAGTCCTGTGAGGAGCAGCTGACAGAACAAGGGTTGTTTAGCCTGGAGAAAAGGAGGCTGAGGGGAGACCTTAACACTCTCCACAACTATCTGAAAGGAGGCTGTAGCAAGGTGGATGTCAGTCTCTTCTCCCAAGTAATAAGTGATATGACCAGAGGAAAAGGCCACAAGTTATGCCAGGGGAGGTTTAGATTGGATTTTAGGAAAAATTTCTTCACCAAAAGGGTTGTTGAGCATTGGAAGAGGCCGCCCAGGGAACTGGTTGAGTCACTGTCCTGGTTTCGGCTGGGATAGAGTGAATTTTCTTCCTAGCAGCTGGCATAGTGCTGTGTTTTGGATTTAGTAGGAGAAGAATGTTGATAACACACTGATGTTTTAGTTGTTGCTAAGTACTGCTTATGCTACTCAAGGACTTTTCAGCTTCCCATGCTCTGCCAGGTACACAAGAAACTGGGAGGAGGCACAGCCAGAATAGTTGATCCAAACTGACCAAAGGGCTATTCCATACCATATGACGTCATGCTCAGTATAGAAACTGGGGGGGGGGTGGGGGGGGGGTGGGGGGGTGGCTGGGGACAGCGATCGCTGCTCGGGAACTGTCTGGGTATCAGTTGTCGGGTGGTGAGCAATTGCATTGTGCATCACTTGCTTTGTATATTGTTATTATTATTATCATTATTATATTATTATTATTATCATTTTACCTTATTTCAATTATTAAACTGTTCTTATCTCAACCCAGGAGTGGTTTTTTTCACTCTTACTCCTCCGATTCTCTCCCCATCCCATCGGGGCAGGGGGAGTGAGTGAGCGGCTGCGTGGTGCTTAGTTGCTGGCTGGGGCTAAACCACGGCAGTCACCATCCCTGGCACTTAGGGACAAGGTTTAGTGGTGTAGTTGGCAATGTTAGGTTAATGGTTGGACTCAATGATCTTAAGGCACTTTTACAATCTAAATGATTCTATGATTCTAAGATCCAGTGTAAAGAACTCTCTCCTGAATAATTTTCTGGTCAGAGCACATCAGAGAAATAGGATAGCTTCCATCTAGGGCAGACCCATCCCAAAAAGGACAGAACTGAGTAATAAGAATATCTGAACCCATGGAAGAACTAGAGGACAACTCATTTTAAGCAGTAAGGATCAGGAAAGAGACCTGATCTTGTGAAGGTACTAGTTTAACCCCCATGGAGTGTTGAGGGGTTAGTAGGAGTGTTATACACATGTTCAGCTCCCCTACAAAGATGTGTTCATTTTTTGTTTTTGGTGGAAGAATGACCTCTGTGCAATCCCTCATTTTTTTTTGGTTTCAGTTGTCATGTATCTATGAAAGGTGCAACTGAAATGTAGCTGAAGTTTTGGGGAAAGAAATCTGAGCAACTGGTGGTCAGCTGAAAACATGAAATCATAATAATGTTTGAAAACTATGCCAAATGCTTATGCCATGAAAGGACTCTTTCTAACACTTAGACTCTGGAAAGCTTAGCCCTTGGGGGTGTGGTGATCTCAAGAATGCATCTTACTGTGATATACATGCATACTGCATTAATAACAGTGATGAGAATAAGAAATAAGATATAATAACTTTAGTTTGTTAACACAGTGTGTGTAATAATTTATGATTAGTAGAACAGAAAAGAAACCCTAATGGAAGCCATTGGTTTATCTAAAATATCTATTACGTTTTAAGCATCTGTAAGGTAGAACATTAGGTAGTTATCACTGATGTTATAAAATGTTTAAATCTTATTTATTATTTGGAAGCAGGTATGTAGTTTCCTGATAATAAAATCTCTGATTTTCCTTTTTGAATTTTTAGACTTGACTGCAGGATTCTACAGATCAGTGTAAACAAGAAATCAAGTTGAACAACTTGCTAGACAAGTGTCAAGTAATTGATGCTGACCACTTTTCACTGACAAGATAGGTGTTATTTAGTTACATGAGGAAGAACTATAATATCTGGAACAAAACTGATCACTAGATTGGGTTAAAAGGTGCTTTTTAAGCATCAAACTTAAACATTTGAACAAGTCATGAATATTAGACATACTGTTATGAGGGAAAGGAGTTAGAAAGAGCAGATGATATGGTTCAAGCAGGGAAGTCTGCCAGGTTGGGAACCAGGATGACTGAACCATGCAAGAATAACAGATAAAGAAAAGAAATTTTGGAGGAATGGAGAGAAACATGTGATTGTGCTAAGCTAATTTTGAGGTAATCATAACCTCTAAATTTTTGTAATAGAAGTTCCATGGACATTTAGCATAAGGAACAATTAAAGCATGTAAAAGGTTAGGAGAAAAATGCTTTTGTCATTTACAATGGGAGAGCATTCAGCACAGAACAAAAGCAGAAGATTGTAGCACATAGCTACTATAGAGAGGTATGTATTGTCATCAACATGTTCACTCTTGTACTTTTATTTTTATATTTATTTGTCTACACATATATTTGCACAGAGCACATTTATTGATAGACAAGAGGTTTAGACAAGCCCCCTTAGGTGATCGTGCCTCTTTCAGTAGCCCACAGCTGACTGCCTAAAGTGTGACATGTAGACATTTACTTTCCAACCCAAATTCCTCTAGAAAGATTCACTCAGGAACCATCAGGGAGAAGAGGTTATCTTGAAAAGGTGATCAGGATGGCAAAGTCAGGAGAATTCTGAGGGAAAAGGGTAACTTTTTGATTACACGAATGATTCTGAAGGTGTAATCCTGATTCAGACTACAAAGGAGAAAGATATACTGTGCCTTATATATTCTATTTTATTCTTAGCTTTTAAAGAATAAGCCAGGTTTGCTACAAAGTGTGAGCTGAGCTTAGCAGTGGTAGGTGTAAGTTCAGTGGCCCTGGCAAACCTTCTCATGGGATGTCCCTATAATGGGGTCTCCTGGAATGAAAGCAGGAGAACCAGATAATCTTGATTTCTTGAGGTGTCAGACACACAGTGAGTCAAAAAACTTGATTTAGTTGTCTGCCTTACCACAGGTGACATGGACAAACAATCTGGGTCTAGATTTTTTAAGTATCTAATCTGTACACAGTTTGCAGTAAGAGCTAGGCACTTACACACAAGATCACTCTGACCTTTGCATTATGGACCTCATTTTGTCTGTGTCTAAGTTTCTTATCAGGGAAATGGGATAGCAGTGTCTATCTGAAAATGTTCATTGAAGATTGCAAAGCACCACTGTTCACAAGGGCTGGATAAGCTTGGAAGACAGCTGAAAGGACAATAACAGCTTTCTTTTCCTAATATTGGTCAAAGAAAAGCCAGAGATCAAAGAAGCAGGTAGAGGTTTTTCCAAGCTTCCCCACACATCCATTTTATTCCTTAAATTTGGCTTCACTCTTAATTTATGAGATCTGAGAAAATTCTGTTCTCTTGCCTCTGCATTGGGGAATGTGAAAGTAGATCTGGCTGTAAGAAGACTCTTGCACTTAGAGGTGTGGTGCCCTTTCTCTTAATAATGAGGAGGACAAAACCAGGTATAACAGGAGGCTTTGTACAATTGGAACAAATTAAACCACTTTTATTAAAACAAACGAGGCAGTTGAGATCCTTTGATATATCCACAGTGCCTACATCCTGCAGATGTCTCACTTCAGTCAATTAATCAGCCATTTCCCAGAGCATGGTAATTGTTTATGCAACCTACTTTGATATGTTTTATAGCATTTTGTTTAATCCTCCCCAACTTTTCATCCCTGGCAAGAGCTTTATGGTAACATAAACCGTAATTGTGCAGTAAAGAAAATCACCTTATGTTACAGTCTACAACTGCTTTATCACCCTCATCGTAACATACATAACATACACTCAAACAGCTAAGTGTGGTGAGCGAGGCTGGGCAGCATGCTGCTTTAATAGAACGTAAATGCAATGACTTCTTGACAAAGAACTTAACCTCTACCAGGAGACAGAGTCAGAACAGTGTAGGGGATTTTTTGTATTTCTCAGTCAATGACAGGAAAGGGAATATATTACCATTATAGCTGGCAGACATTTTTCTGCATTAAAAAAAAGCTTTAAGACAAAAAAGAAGATAAAAGCCTTCTCCAATCCCCTTTCTTTTCCCTGAGCAGACTTTTTTTTGGAAAATTGTCAGCATTCTAAAAAACATTTCTAATATTTAAATTAGAAATAATTTGTTCATTAGATTTTTATCTTTTTATTTAATTAAATACAGAAATTAAATAAAATACAAATGAAAACTTGTAAAATATAAACAGAGTATAAGAAATAGCTCTAAATCTTTTGCTAACCTATTCCGTTGGAAAAGTGAAGTAAAAAAAAAGTCAAACTGAAACTTCTTTCAGCTTTTCTTTAGGTCAGAAATGGATCAGGATCAACGAGGTCCTCTGATCCTTTGTCTCATTCTGAGTCTTATTTTCAGAAAAAAATATCAAAATACCTGATCAAAAACTTCTGGCCAACAGAACCACAACATATCTTTGTTTGTCCTTAACAGTTGCCAGCCACCAGTGAGGTGGAGAACCCCTGCCATTTGTGATATCCTCCCTCCCAGAAGGAGACTTATTTCGAGACTCCCATCTGCCTATGTAAGTCTGCAGACAGTAGTTGTATGCCTCTACGTAACTTGTGTGGCTTTAGGACACAGGCTGCAGAACTCCCTCTCTGCTCCCTTTTCCTTTGCGACCTCACTGACAGTTTGTCCCTGTGCTCACTGTTGTGAGTTTCAGACAAATCTTGGCTTTTCCTCACCAACCTTGCTTCTCTGTGTGCCCGTAGGAAGTGAGAATGGCACAGACTAAAGAAATTTCTCTGCTGACCTTGTGCTGGTTACAAACTGAGTCTTTTTTATTCTCCAAAGAATATTGAGCAGGAGTATGGCAGTTGAGCTGGGACAAAGCAGGAAGAGTCTTTCTGGAAAGAAGAAATCATAAGACACACATTGACACTATTGCTACTTGTTGCCTGCCACACATTGAGCACACTTGTCCTCCTTTCTTTAGAGGAGAGAGGGTTAGGGGAAGCAGTTTGTTGTCTGCCACAGCCTGAGTGTCTACAGACAGCGCCTGCAGCCATTGCTGACAGCATATGGGTAAAGGCACCTCAGACTTTTGAGACTAGGAAAGCAACTGCAGTGACAAATCAAATTCCATTCCTTCAGTGAGTAGAGATGGAAAGAAACCACAGTCATGAACCTGGCAAAATAAAACATCAGGATTAAGATATAAATACAGGGGACAAAACAGCTCCCCCATCCAATTCCATTTCTAGATGAGGTCAGTGCCTTGCAAGTTCATTTGTCTCTCAAAATCTCCTACCTTACCACAATTATTTTCTGATATGTTCAGAGGTGCTGCCACTAATCCCTGTGCCATCCCACACTGACTCTGGTAAAGAAGCTGTTGGGCATGTGAAGCATGTTCATAGGCATCCATGCATCTTCTCTGGTGTCTGCAGACATCCTTTGCATCATATCTTATAGCATAATCCTCCATCTCCATTTCAAGTCACAACAAACCCACCCTTGTCCAAGTCATGAGTGTTGAAGACCATTGCACTGAACCCCAACTGTCAAGAAAGAAACTTTCATCATAAAACTCAATCTCTTTCCTCACTCCCCTTCCTCCTCTAACACTTGCTGGTTGCCACTCACAAAATCTAAGCCTGTGGAGAGATTTTCTAGGATTTATGAAGAGGATTTGCATGCAAATGAATGGATGTTTAGACTTCTCCTCCCCCTCCTGAAGAACAGATGAGCTATTTCCTCCTCAGCACTTGGCCACAGAGCTTGATGATATATAGCATCAGTAATTCTATTCTTTATCCTAATGCTGCATATATTTTTGCTATAGTTTTTGGTTGGTTGGGTTTTTTTTCTTCTTTCTTTCTCTTTAGGTTAGAGAAGTGTTGTGTGTTACATTTGGATCATTTCCAGTCTTTCTGTTGTGTGCCATACTAAGTACCACAAGGATCCATAATTGACAGTAAATAGAGAAAAAGCAGTCATCCTTGGAAAGCAGCTGTTCTATGAATATATGGTATAACAGTAGTGTGGAGGCTGTGGTAGAAAGATTTCAGGTCACAGCAAGCTTAAATGGAGGACTTTGACATGTTGCACTAATTAACTCCATTCTAAATTTGAGGGGCCAGGGTGGGCAGGGGCATCAGACAGTCAGTCTCATCCTTGGGCAGAAATGAGACCACTCTGTTCTATGAACTGGACTTTGTTCCTTTTTGTCCTTCACTGTCTTAATTGGATTGACTTTGACAACTTGATTGTGCACCATTATGCTGACTTGTAGCATTTCATACTGGATACTTCTGGTATGGTTTTAGACACCACCAAGAACAGCGGAACAATGGGACCTGGATGTTAAATATATTTTGTAGTGTTTTGCGTAGGAAGAGTTTTGCCTGTTTTTCCATAAGGAATGCTCTCACTTCATTGTTAACATGATATGAGGGGGCTACCATTTTTCATAGACAGGAAATAAATGTAATTTACTTGGTAATTTCTTTTTCTTATCACTAGACAGAACACAAGTTATCTCCAAATACAATTTGTTTGAATAATAATGTTAAAAGAGACAGAGAGAAAGGTATTCACCTTTTGTATATGACTGCAAATGGGCTGAGCGCTCCTTTAATTCTCAAATATAGCAAATCTGGAGAGCTTTTTTGAGTGAGCAGTTGCAACCAGGTGGATGCAAATTCATTGCCCAACAACAAATTAATTTACTTAGGTATGATACATCTTCTTCCTCTTCCCATTATCGTAATTGAATATTCATCACATAACAAGTGCAGTTAATTAGCAGATTACTCATTTACTGGACAAATAATGAACATCTTATTCTGAACAAAGAAGGGGAATAGGAAAGCCAGAGGGAGAGAAAAGAAAACATACATTTTTATAAGGCTATTATTTAAATTAGTCTTCTTTTAAATAAGAAGAGAAAAAGGAATCACCAAAAATATGCAATTAACTTTTTTTTAATATTATTATTTAATGATAACTATGCTGTATCCAAAGATAGTGTAGCTCAGGTTTCATACCAAATGGGGAGGTTGCTTGCCACCATACTCTTGCCAAAATCAATGGTAAGCCTCCCACAATATCAATGGGGCTGGTTTTCACTCCTGATATTTCAAAAAGAACAGAATATTACCACCACTTTAAAACAAAGAGTAAACCGTTGTGACACGTCAAAATTGATAGATTCACATTTTCTTTAATTTATTATGCTGTTGTTTCCTGAAGCTTTTTTCCCTGCTTGCCTGTCAGCATCATTCTTTTGTCTTTTGTCTAATGTTTAGACTGTAAAGATCTTTTAAAAAGGCCATTTTTTTCTTCTCCGTTTGTGCACAGTGCAGTCCTTGCCCATAATTCAGGCTCTTGCATAGTACATCCTTGCTATCACTAGACTGAAAGAAATGTTTTATTGGTATAAATTGGCATGGGTCCGTTAAGGGGAATGGAGCCAACCAAATTACCTTCATTGAGAATGATCCTTAATATTGAAGTTTGCTTACTTAGACTTGGCCTCCTCCCACCTTCCTCCCCGCCCCCCCCCCGCCCCAGGTACTGTAAAAGAACTCCGGTTTCTTATCCAGAAATTTACCGGACTCTTAAATGCAGAAGAGGCAAAATGAATCTCTGATATAATTCTGCTAATGTCAGTGGTCTCGTGCCAGATTTAACCGCATCCAGCATCTTTAAGCTGTGCCAAGTATACATTCTCATTGAAAACTCATTAGTGAGAGGAAACAATTCAGTTCTAGATGAAGCTAGAGCTGTATTGTGTGCAACTACACAGTACACACCATTTGTGGGAGGTTTTCTCATGTTGCGATACTTTATCATTAAACTACAACCTGTCAGCACCTGTCAGAATGGTTCTGATGTTGGCTAAATTTCACACGCTCATGACTGTGCTAAAGCAAAGATATTGGACCAAAAAATCATATACTTGGAAGGAAATTTTTGACAAATTGAGGGATTGAAGCAGAGAGCAAGGAAGGAGGAGGGATGACAGAGGGAAAGGGGACAGAAGAAAAGGGAAAAAAATAAAGCTTTCAGTTGGATGGATCCAGAAGTCCAGGGAAGGGGAAGGAGGCAGGAGGTGGAAACTGCTTTATCTTAACACTTCCATTCCCAATTACACTGGCCTAAGAAGTTGCTGTTGTCCAACAAATGAGGGTGAATTTTATTGAGAGACTGGAATTAGTTGCATCAGCCCCATATTTATATTTAGCATCATTGAATTATTGTATATTAGGACCTCATAATTTACTCAGTAAAAATTGATAATGCTTTAGAGCTCAGCTAAGCTTTGTGCTAAGTTTATAGAAACAGAACTGAGAGACATGATGTCTTTAAACATTTGTGGGCTTTTAGTGGCAGTGCAAGAGGATTCTGACAACTGCTCTGATATCACTTCTGCAGCTGAATACAATAAGTTTTAGAATAAATTATTACATATATCGGTTGCTGTGCCTTTTAGTGACTATTTCCACTTGTAACTTCTCTTACTGTAGGCTGGGCAAGACCAGCCCACTGTTCAGCTTCCTTTCTGTCCTTGGCATGAATTTGTGAAGCTCCTTGTTCTGGGCAATGTGCAGAACTGGAGTGGCAGCTGAGAAATGAGACACATCAAACCAAAACACCAAATAACTCACAGCTCAGCCCCATGCTAAACTCCTGTGTTTGAGAGTAATTTTCTCTTCCCTTCTGCTTCCTTCCCCACTCCACCATCCCGTGTTAACTGGAGTAGCAGCAGTAGAAAGTGAAATTGCCTTCAGCTGTTGTTAAATATGAAATAATGTAAAAAAAGTGAGAGCTTGTAAGAAGAAGGAAAAAGAAAACCAAACCATTAAGTCAGTACAAAGAGTGAGATTATTTTCTACACTTCACCTTCCACTATGTCTCTAATTACTCAGCTTCCCTTTACCAATCATAGCGTGAGCCCAGATTAACTAGATGAAGTGCTTTAGCCTTCTACATATGGGCAGGTATGTACCATTCCTGAAGGGAAGTCTTAGTCTCAGCTCAGGTAAGAATTGGTCCTTGAGGCTATCATAGACTGTCTGTATTCCAAAGTAAGTATAATTTTCTTTTTCCCATTGAAATCCTGATACAGAAATAATTTTGCAACTACAAAAGTTCACAATTAATGCTTAGGCCAGAGACAAAATCTGATGAAAGTCATAACCAGAAATAGCTGGGTGTTTAAAAATGAAACTATGTCTCAATGAGATAATCACTTCCTTTGAAATTAATGTTTTTCAAAGGTAAATGTCAGGTTTGTGAGATAATCCCCAAGTTCTGTCAGAAAATCAGTCTGTATGGCACTGTGCTCTGGCTTATCAGCCACAGAAACTTCCAGACTCTTGGTACAATGCTCTGATTTTAAAAAGTTTTTTTTTAAAAAAACATTTTAAAAACTAAAACAAAACACAACACTGCTTTTTATCTGATCTCCCTTTGCTTCCGTTCTGTTCTTCAAAAATACTTAATAAGATAATGGACAATTATATTGAATGGGAGATTATTGTTTGCTTGCTAGTAATATAGAATAGTAAAAGAATAATTTTATTCCTCAAGTGACTTGAATACTTTTCTCCAGTAAAAACTAATTAATCCATAAATCAGAAAATGTTCAGTTATTCACCTGTTGCATATTTAGTTCAACTGGAAGGAATGGAAATTTACCCTGGCAAGTTACAGACCATAGAAGGAAAAATATGCTTTGGAAAGAAGTTATATTGCTAGACCTTCATGCTATGCAAGAAGTCGTCTAGATTAGACTTACCATTTAATTTAAAACACTATTTTAACTCCAAGGGCAGATGCTAGATATAGCATGTCAGAACATGCTTAACTGAAGGGTGATGTGTGGAAGAACAGGTTGAAAACTGTCCTTAGGACATTCCTTTTCGAGATAATAGCAGTGAGCTTCATCATGCTAGCTTTGTACTCTTCATCTGTAACAGTGCTTTTGGCTAGATCAGGACATTACCAGCTATGTCCTGGCATGCCACTTGCTGGAGTTGGAATAGGCAAATTACAAATGGCTTTTAAAGGGGAACAGGCAGTCATGGTGAATGGGCTCATTAGCAATATAAACACGGTGTGTATAGCCAACCTTCAGTGAAGAAGTCCCTGAACTGATGAATGCTGCTAGCTGGCATAGTGCATCAGGGAATGAACCATTCTGCATTGGCATTGTTTCCAAAAGCAGCTGCTCTGAGCCCCAGCCAGAGACAGGCTAGACGGGCATTTGCTCATTCCTGCCTAGATCAGCAGGGGTTCGCCACTAATACAGTATTATAATATTAATTGAGTGAATCACTCAATGGGAAATGTTAACAACTTCAAACTTGCATCAAATGGGTATCCACAAGCCCAAGCCTTCACTTAGCATGCTGTTTCACCCCACCAAAATGGTCCCCACCCACAGCAAAGAAGGATTGCAGAGAGTAAAAAAAAAAAAAAGCAGCTTTTTGAGAAACATAAGGAGGTGCCATGTTACAGCCAGAAACTAAATGTCACTAAAAACATGAGACAGAAATACTTCTTGGACTAATGCTTTACTTTCAGTTGTAATCCACCACTCACTCTGGCAAACTCCATGGGATTCAGGATGTAGTTAGTATCCTCCATCTATCTGCATCCAGAAGATGTAGGATACTGTCCTAACAGGATGCAAGTCTTGCTGCAGGTTTTCACATGCAGTTCCTTTACAGAGGACTAAGCTTAAATGGTCAGCTCTGTGTCAGAAAATGAACATTCTTGGATTTTTTTGGAGATAAAAGAATAAAGCAAACCAGGTAAGTGGGCATGTCATTGCACCTACCACCCTACGAGCTGTGTATTCAATAGCCTTGGGAGAATGGGAGTCACCCAAAATATAAAATACACAGGTTTAAGTCCCAGCTGCAAAACAGGAACTTGAGCCCAGCTTACACAGAGGACCACTGGTTTGCTCTCCATAGGACTGTGGTCTTACTCAAGTTTAGTCCAGAAATGTCACTCTGTAGTTAAGAAACTTTTCCAACAGAAAGTACAGTTTTGATCAGGAAATATTTTCAGGAAGTTGTATATGCAATTAAAACATTCCTGATTGCTCCTTTAATTAATACCCAGACTCTTTCACTTAGTTTGTGACCATGATTTGATAGTGCCGCATTCTGCTCATTTTCCACATGGGTTTTTCAAGAATCAGGAAAGCCTAGTAGGGGCTCAAGACAGCTGCAGAAGGGAAAGGTGGAGTCAGTTCAGGGATAGAAGGGCTAAAAATGTAGTGGAATAGTTTTCCCACAGTGGTAACAGCTACTGTGAGCAGGTGAATGGAATTAGTGATCTTGCCAGGTGCCTGTCGAAGAGGGAAAAAACCACCAGAGGTGGAGCCTGAGGGAGAGATTTAATGATAAGGGCTTACCATGAAAATATGTGATTCACATCTTGTTTGTTGAAACTCATACACATGTTGGTTAAAGTTTACATGAAATCCTGCCATTTTCTCAAAGCCTCAATTATTGCAGAGTCATTTCGGAGGCTGCTACACTGGTTAATTGCTATCAGATGTGCTACGTGAAACTCTTGCCAGTTCAGCTAGGTGAAAATCTGGGAATGTAGCACATCCTTTAGATGAAAAGAAAATTCTGGCACACAGTGAAATATGTGAGTAATGCACCAGCTTGAGTATTTAAGCAGAGTGCAAATGAGAAATTCAAACTGAAATGTTCAGTACCTCAGGATCCAGTATACAGAGTGTATGAACAGCATGAAAATCAAAGCTTCTGCTCAGCAACATCACTCACATATGTCCAGGGAAACTGAATTATTAGACCGGGGAGTCTGATCTGTGAGAGAGGCAGCAGAAATGTATAATGCAGAGGGAACAGCAGCAGATATCCTAAGAAAGCTAAGAAGTAAAGGGGCCTGGGTTTAAAGACAGCATCCTCTTCACCATCCAGGAAAAAAAAAAACAAAACCAAAACAAAACAAAAACCAAAACAATCCAAACAAAGAACTCCCTCCTGTCTAACATTTCAATTATTTTACTGATGCATGTTACTATCTGAGGTATTATTAGTAGGATGTGAAAAGTTCAAGGGCATTTCCTGTGCTAGGGATTGTATTTCTTTTCTAAACAATAAACTAACTTAATAAACAGAGATGACTTGCAAAGAAGAGATTGTTTCAAAATGCAAGCCACATAGCACAGATGATCAGCCTGTCCTCTATTAATCTTGCTATACTTCATATATCTGAATCTATTATTTGTATAGTGTTTATTCTCTAATAAGACAAAATCAAAGTCTGTATCCTCAAGAGCTCAGGGAGGTCACAAGTGTGAATTAATCACTAACCAAGTAAAAGAGCTGTACTCCAAGGATATTGTGATCAATTCTGATCTGCATATTAATTGATGGCTCATTCAGGAAAGTGTTAAAAAGCAATTTTCAGTCAGACAAAATGAATTAATTCAGTGGAAGTGTTCCTATGATAGATACAAACCTGTCCGTGTTGGAAAGGAAAATATTAGAAGTCAAATCTACAAATATACTGCCACAGAAGAAAAAAAGAAACCACGTGCATGCTTTGCAAAGGGAGCCTGGTGTGAACAAATGTACATGGATTTCCACCATCATTTCAAAGAAAGCTTGCTCCAAAGAAGAGAGGACTTGGAATAAGGATGGATGAGTCCTGCAGAATAATACCTTGAAGGAATGAATAAACAGCAGAAGATTCACACAACTAAAATCTGCAAGGTAACAGGAGTTGCACTTTAACCAAGCAAACTTCTATGCTCTTATCTGCACAAAAGGACTGTATTTTGAGTTGGGCAGTTTAATTCTTTAGAGTAACTCTATTTTCCATTACACAGACCCACAAAATCCCAGCAGTTCTGTGTCCTGGACTGTATGAAACATAATGAAATTCAGGATTAAATCATCAGTACTTTCCAGTCTACTGCAGGTTCCAGGTCAATGACTTGACTGCTCCATTAGCCTTCCATTTCAAAAGCCTAGGACTCACAGTGTACCCAGGGACTGGCAGAATCAGGTGGTTTCAGATCAAGAAAAGTGTGTGTGCGTGTGCATGTGCATGTGTCTGTTAAGACAGAACCCCTCGCTAATGCACACCTGGAGAGTCCTGTGCTTGCTCTCTACTTCATAAAGACTTTCAGCTGAAGACATTCGGTAGCAGTAACTACAGAGCATAAAGGAATTTAAAACATCTTCAAGGATATTTGGGTCCACTTACACACTAGCAGGCAGAAAGCTAATGTGCACTTCAAAGCACCAAGTGCTTCCTTCACAACAGTCTGCTTGCGGAGTGGGATTTTGGGTGCTGCGCAAGCATCTGTTTTGTGGATCAGGTTGAGGGACAGCTCCAGGGAAAAGCTATGGCCCTATACAAAAATTGGAAAAAAAAATGGCCACTCAGGGCCACATGCTGTACATCTCTGTCAGTAGTCAGTAGCAAATTCTGGGCAGAAGATGTAAGGAATATGCATAGTCTTTTTGCTTCCAGCAATTCACCTTTTCAGGACTTGCTGAACTAAGGGGGGGTACATCGTTGTGTTTGATAGACATTGATCAGTCTACTAATCACACTCCATAAAATTGTCTAGTAACTTTCTGAACAAATTTAGGTTTAGCCTCTACAGTACCATCTAGCAATCAATTCCAGGTCAAGCTATGCTTTCAATATAAAAAAAAAAAAATTGGTTTTAAAACTTCTACTGGATAATTTCAGTGGGTGACCGTTATTTCCTCGATACTATTTTGCATTGGACTTTGGGCCAGTTCTTATTAATTCCTAATGTTTTATTTGTTTTTCTGACACTGAAGTTGTTGAAAACAGAAAAATACCCATGACTTCTCAGCCTCTTCCTTAGGTGGCTATAGCTTAGCTAGAGACCACCACAGCGGGCAGTATAAAGGAATTTTTTTTAGGTCATAAATATTGTGTGTCATTTTATCACTCAGTCATTACTGAGATCTGTCTGAACCTTTCACAGTCAGCTATAACTTGAGCAATTGCAAATAATTATATATTGCCTTCAAACATTGTCACTTCCCTTATTCATGTTTTTTTACAAGCTTGTTTATGGTAAGGTAGGATAGCCCAGGTCCTCACATAGATACTTTAAAGACCTCCCTTAATTGTGAAATTGACTGTGATTTCTGGTTTTCTATAGCCTGTATGTTTTTATCCTTTGTAAATTAATCAAAGAATGTGAAAGACTTCAAAATCATTTGAAAGCTATGTGTACTAAAGCAACAGGATCACCATAACCCACAAGCTCATTGATGCCTCCAAAGAAATCTAATGGGCTTTTTGGAGATTAGAAATCCCATTTTTTGGAGGGATGACTTCCATTTACAGAAAACACTTTGACTCTTCCCTGATATGTTATGCTTAACTACGAATTGTTTGCAGTACCAGTTTTATCACTTTTAACAAAAAGAAATAATAGTTCACATTTCCCAGTAACTCTGGAATCCCTTCATAAATATCAGCATCACATTTTCCCCCTTCCACTTTTCTCCTGCTCTGACTTGAAGTCATATTGCAACATACATTGTGCTGAAAAGGTCATTATATATTAAATATTCAGCAGTTCAATCATGCAACCCACAAGTCACAGCCATAGGAACAGAGCAGGGTTTGAGACAACAGGGTGACAAGAATATCTGTAAGAAGCAGGGCAGAAATAAGTATATGCAGATTTTTGCAGCAAGAACCAGAGCAAGATGGCAAGATCTGAGAGAAACACCAATGTGTGATATAAATGTCAAAGTGAAGGACTTGGTGTGAAAATATAGTTAATAGTAGCTATGTTGGACAGCTCAAATGCTTACCGTATCCCAAAGAAACAATTACAGTCACTTAAACAACAATATCAGAAAGTTTTCTTTGAGAGTACTAACAATACTGCCAAAACATACCTGTAGGATAGTCATCCTTCTATCTCCATAAAATATTTATTATACATTTTAACCTGCTAGCTTGCAGTCATTTCTCAGTTTCATCCAAATGACCAGCTAATTAATGGGTAAGCAAGGAAGAAATAGGTGTGGGGTAGAGGAAGAATAAAGTCAGCCTACCAAATGCAGTAGTAGCCTCAGAGCTTTGAACAGAGAGTGAAACCACCAGAGTCACAAGGGACTCCATGGGCAGCTAATTGAAGGATGTCGAGTAATTGCCTAACATTAGTATTCTGAATGCTCAACTTGGATGGAAGAGACGTTCAAACTACTACCTTCAAACCTTCCTGAGTCCACAAGATTAGAAATATTTATTCCTTTTCCTTGGAAGAGGAAAGGTAGCTTTTCAGATATTGAAGTATATGAGACTAAGTACATTTTTTGAGCAGTCCGTTTTCCAGCTGAAACTTTGTTTTAGGTTACTTCCTAATTTTTTATTTTATTTTTTTAAATAAACAGTATTGTAGGCAATCATTAAAATTAATGGAAGATTAATGTCTCTACTGCCAGGAGGAGTTTATCTGCGAGTGTTGTAAAAGTGTTTATTGCATTGAAACTCTATTCTACACCAACAAAAGCACAGTTCAGATCAACTCACTTTCATTTGCAAAGAAATCAGAACTACCTTCAGAATAAAAGGGGCTTCTCAGTCACTGAGACATGACTATACAAGCTGTTTACCACTTGAAAGAAATCCACTGATCAAAACTTTGTAGATTCTTCAGAGATAAAGAACCTACTGCTAGCTTTCATTTTTGATATTTGTTAGTTCAGCTTATGCAGCTATAGTACAAAATAATGTATTATCATTAACACTGTATTACTTCACCCAAAAGAATGACACAGTCCAATGTACAGTATTAAGGGTGAGTAACTTTCTTCAAGTACATCTGCTCAAACAGCCCTGATTAGAAAGCAAGAGATTACAGATCTTTATTTAGGCTGAGGGAGTCTTGTGGACATAAAGTAATAAAGAAGGGCCACTAGGTTAAAAATGCTTAGTAGGGCTAGGAATGTGACAATTGTGTGAGTCAGTTTTCCCAACACTGAATTTTGCAAATCTGTTTTGGAAATGAGAAGGCATTTCAAATGGCTGCCTATCCCACAAGACACCCCTTTACACACGGCCTCCATTCCCTTTGGCTGTATTTCTTCCCTTCTCTTCTCCTGCAGTTCTCCTCTCGCCGTTCTGTAGAAGAGTGTTGTATGCACAACTTGTCAACTTGAGATTGAGGATGCTCACCAATTCATCTGCAATGCCTGCTGGATACCAGTTTGATACTGCTGTTTGATACTCAGCAAATAGAATATTAATCTTTTTGCAGCATAGCTCTAGGATCAATCAGATAGGCTGCTGGGGATTAGAAGAGAGAAATTGTAGTCTCAGATCAGAGTTGTTATTCATCTAGTCTGGTAACCTGTCACTGACCAGATGTTTCAGAGGAACGAAGGAGAGAGAGACCCTACGGTACACGCACACTCTAAGGTAGTCAAAATCAGACCAAGAGAATTTAAAATAATCTCTTTCTGTAAAGCTACTAGAAAAGACCTGTATCCCCCTCTTAAACCACCACCAAAATTCAGGATTTCCCTTTCCTCTTATTGCACAGAAAGTAGAAATGGGAGATTTATCTACTTTAAGTTAACTTGTCTTCCAATTTTCATCAGTTTGTAACAAATAAGAGTCCTTATTTAAAACTGCTTATTTCAAATTATGTTTTAAAGTGTTCTGTCTCCCTTCAGCAATTATAGATACTTGAAAAATATTGAGGCTCATTGTAACGGTTTAGATCAAATGAGACAAATACAGTGATAGCATCATATGATTTAGAGATAGGAAGTTCAAACTCAGTAGGAGGTGTCTTTCAATTCAAAATGCTCTTTCTCTCAATAGAAAAGAATGAATAAATGTTCAATGGATAATTATATTTATCACCCTAAAAATATTGAAATGTACTTTTGTCCAAGAAGCAAAAACAAATATGCAGAATTACACCAAATTTGTATGAAACTCTCTGCTGTAGATCTTACATGCTGACAGAGAAGTATTTTGTTTCCATTTCCTTATGCTCATGTTCAAGTTTATTAATAATGCGTTCATATTTATTAAATGTCTCACAAATAAAAATATAATTATTAAATTTAACCTATAGAGATACTATAAATCTTAATTGTATATAGATTTTATTCTTAAGTGTGAATAAGTGGGTTATAATGAATATAAAATGTTATTTTCATATGTAATGTCTGAGAAATGCGTTTAGTTTACATATAGTGTACACATTAATTAATATACTTTAATAAAGTGGAAAGACAGCAATGCTGTGACTTCCTTATTGTGTGGTACTTGTAATTCTGTTTCTTTGCATGTAACAAAAGTCATAGCCAAAAATGGTTGTGGGTCAGGCAGAGTACATGTCTCAGATCTGAATTCATTCAGTCTTCACACCCTCATACCCCAGGCATTTGTATGGTTGCATTCTCACTGCAAGCTTTTATAATGATATAAAATCTTTATTTCTTAAAGCCACAGCTCCCTTACCACATAAGCACCTAATGTTTCTGGTGAAGTAAAGGTATTTCTATATATTCATGGAATTAAGGTAGGGTCAAGGAACTGTGAGGCCAGAAGAGTTCCTCAATAAAAATTAATATTGAAAACTCATGATAAGCAAGGCTCATGATAAAGTCATGATAAGTCACAGAATTTGAATATTTAGAGTTTTTAGTACTGCTGTGTTCTTTCCTGTTATATAGAGAAGGATACACTGATTCTGTTTATATAATCAGAATTTCCAGCTGGTCCAGTATCCTGTCTTCTCTAATAATAATAATAAAGCAATAACAATGATAATAACACTAGGACTATGAGAACAGGGGAGAAAAATAAATATTTCTCTTCTCATATAATGCCTAGACATTCACAACTCAGAAATTTTCAAAGATAGAAATAGTATCTTTGTTCTGAATGCCTTTCATGGATATTTTCTTGTTCATTTCTTTGTTGTATTGAATGATTCGTCCAATGACATTGGAACCACTGTAAAACTTTAGCACTTAATGACATCCTGTGGTAAGGAGCTCAACCATCTCAATATGTATTGCCGGTAACAGTATGTCCTTTTGCTTTTTCTGAACTACATTGCCTGCTAGTTGTGTTTGGTACTCATCTTCTTTGTTGGGAGAGAAAAAAAGAATTGTTCCATGTTCGTGTTCTGCATACCATTCATGACCTTATGCATTTGGGGTTTGTGTAGCAAGGTTTTGGTAGTGGGGGGGGCTACAGGGGTGGCTTCTGTAAGAAGCTGCTAGAAGCTTCCCCCATGTCCCGTAGAGCCAATGCCAGCCTGGCTCCAAGATGGACCCAACACTGGCCAATGCCAAGCCCATCAGCGACGGTGGTAGCGCCTCTGTAATGATATCTTTAAGAAAGGGGGAAAAAAACCTGCAGAACTGCAGCTGAAGAGAGGAGTGAGACTATGTGAGAGGAACAACCTTGAAGACACCCAGGTCAGTGAAGAAGGAGGGGAGGAGGTGCTCCAGGCGCCAGGCACCTGCAGCCTGTGGTGAAGACCATGGTGAGGCAGGCTGTTCCCCTGCAGCCCATAGAGGCCCACGGTGGAGCAGATATCCACCTGCAGCCCGTGGAGGACCCCATGCCAGAGTAGGTGGATGTGCCTGAAGGAGGCTGTGACCCAGTGGGAAACCCATGCTGGAGCAGGCTCCTGGCAGGACCTGTGGACACATGGAGAGAGGAGCTCATGCTGGAGCAGGTTTGCTGGCAGGACTTGAGACCCCGCAGGGGACCCATGCTGGAGAAATCTGCTTCTGAAGGGCTGCACCTCACAGAAGGGACCCACACTGGAGCAGTTCATGAAGAACTGTAGCCTGTGGGAAGGACTGATGTTGGAGAAGTTCATGGAGGCCTATCTCCTGTGGGAGGGACCCCATGCTGGAGCAGAGGAAGAGTGTGAGGAGTCCTCCCCCTGAGGAGGAAGGAGCGGCAGAAACAACATGTGTTGGACTGACCTCAATCCCCATTCCCTGTTTCCCTGTGCCGCTCCGGGGGAAGAGGTAGAGAAAATCAGGAGTAAAGTTGAGCCCGGAAAGAAGAGAGAGGTGGGGGGAATGTGTTTTTTATTTTCTCATTAGCTTATTCTGTTTTGATTGGTAATAAATTAAACTAATTTCCCCAAGCTGAGTTCGTTTTGCCCACAATGATAGCTGGTGAATGATCTCTCCCTGTCCTTATCTTGACCCACAAGCTTTTTGTTATATTTTCTCTCTGCTGTCCAGTGGAGGAGGGAGAGTGATAGAGTGGCTTTGGTGGGCACCTGGCATCCAGCCAGGGTCAACCCACCACAAGGTATCTTGTCTTCAGTAAGAGTCCTAGGCTATATTCCTTGTTGGGCAAACCTTTCAGATTGCTAAATGATTTTGTTTCCTTTGTCTATTCCTTTTAAGTCACAGGTTATATATTACAATAGTTGAAGTATTGAATCCCAAGTTCCCTAAGAAGTCTTACATAAATGTTATCTGGTCCCATAGTGTTAATTCTGTTGATTTTAAAGCTGCTTCAGCCATTGCTACTTCATTGCAAAATGCTTCTTCTGCCTCATCTGCATCCTCTCTCAAAAAAAAACAGTTCCTAAATGGCTGAACACGAGTCCAATATATTTTAAGTTTTCTACTGCAGCTCTATGTTTTCTAGGTGCCTCTTTTCTTTGATTGTATATTGACATTTTTAACTCTGTTTCAGGCTTCCTGCTCCTGAGATGTTTCTATGCTATTGGCATCAGCCTTCTTGCGCTCATACAGTCATCACTGGAGCTTCTTTTCCATTTCCCACACGGTCACACCTTTGGCTTTCTGAAGAATATGTTCTAAACTGAATAGGCTCCATTCCACCCTTCTAAGGCAAGGAACTTTAATTTTACCTTTCCTTGTCTTTTTGTTAAAGCTGTATACATTTTTGTCAGAGACGCCAATACATATGTATTTTAACTCCCTCCACGCTGCCTGTATACATTTCACTCTTTTGACTCTACCTTTTAATTTCTTCTTAAAAAGTTTCTAACTTTTTCATAATTTTCTCTTTTAGCAAAAGACTATTAGAGTGCATGTTTTGACTTTTGTTGCTTTGATAAGAATGGTAAATATAAATACACTATAATCATGGACGCATTGATAATAAAATTTTGACTCAAGCTCTGCACTTGGCTCACTTCTCTCTTTCCTTGTAAATTTACCTGTGAGAATATAACACTGTTCGATTTCAGGTGTCTAAAAATGTATTTTTCCTATTATGTCTTAAAAAGCCCATGCTAATTTAACTGTCTTTGTCTCCACTAGTACTAAATAGTAGCTTTCCCACACGACTCAAAAAAATCCTTAAAAAGTAAGAACACTTCAGTATTTAGTTTTGGAGCATCTCAACAGCAATGAAGTATGTCATAGTGCAAGGTGAAAATATTAGTATAAAATATGAACGTAGAAAATAATACAAAATTATAGAATCATAGAATCATAGAATATTTTAGGTTGGAAAAGACCTTTAAGATCATCCAGTCCAACCATTAACCTAACATTACCAAGTCCATCACTAAATCAATTAAGGGTAGAGTAGCAATTTCATGTTTCCTGGCTTGGTGGCTGGATTATTTATAATGAAAGTAAAAACTAGGCATAAGATTGGAAAGGACCTCTATGATCATCAGTCTAACCATCAACCCAACACCACCATGCCTACTAAACCATGTCCCAGAATGCCACATCTACCCGTTTTTTGAACTCTTCCAGGGATGGTGACTCACCACCTCTCTGGGCAGCCTGTTCCAATGCTTGACTACCCTTTCCATGAAGAAGTTTTTCCTAATTTCCAACCTAAACCTTCCCTGATGCAGCTTGAGCCCATTTCCTCTTGTCCTATCGCTAACTACGTGGGAGAAGAGACCAACACCCACCTCACTACAACCTCCTTTCAGGTAGTTGTAGAGAGCAATAAGGTCTCCCCTCAGCCTCCTCTTCTCCAGGCTAAACAACCCCAGTTCCCTCAGCCGCTCCTCATAAGACCTGTGCTCCAGACCCTTCACCAGCTTCGTTGCTCTTCTCTGGACATGCTCCAGCACCTCAATGTCCTTCTTGTACTGAGGGCCCCAAAACTGGACACAGTATTCCAGGTGCAGCCTCACCAGCACCGAGTACAGGGGAACAATCACCTCCCTGCTCCTGCTGGCCACAGCATTCCTGATACAAGCCAGGATGTTGTTGTCCTTCTTGGCCACCTGGGCACACTGCTGGCTCATGTTCAGCCGGCTGTCAACCAACACCCCTAGGTCCTTTTTGGCCAGGCAGCTTCCCAGCCATGCTTCCCCAAGCCTGGGGTCACATGGGGTTGTTGTGACCCAAGTGCACAATGGAATCCTCAGTTCTGAGATCAGCCGGGCTGGCTTGGCCGTTCCCGTGCTGCTGCACCCTTGAAATGGGTGGTCACACACAAACTGTCCTCCTGGAACAACTCCTGGACTGTGTTAACTCCCAAACCATGCCAGGGGACGGTGTAGGTCACCATGCTGCATTTCTGATTTACTGCAATAAACACAGCAGCAGTTTCTTCATGCCTAAACAGGGTTAAAGCTTGGTGATGCTACTGATAACACAGCTAATACACTCAATGCGTGAAAAAAAGAAACCCATATACAGCACCAGGCAGATGCAAAAATTTTCATATTCATTATTTCTACCCATAGACCCTGGCTGAGAATTATCTCCTCTGTCAAATCCATCCCTCCTCTATCAAACATTGCTCAAGATCGAGGTAATATTCCGTGCCTTTTCTTCCTGATGTCACTAAACCCTTGCTGTTTGCGCTTTCCAGATGGGCTCAGCACTTTCTTTTCCCACACACAACTAACAAAGCCCGCCATGCTTTGGGGCTTGATTTCAGGTGGGTTTGAGACCCTTGCATGGAGCACCCATGCTTACAGGCTTTAAATACACGGGTAATCAAACAAGACCAGAGCACATCCCGATCAGTGACCTGCGACCATCATGTTGCTTAAGTGTTAGCACACTCCTGGGCACGGTTTTGGTCCAGCCACCCACGTCGGTCCCTGCCTGCTCTATTCAGTCGTGCAAAGACCACTGATGGAGTGGGGACAACTGACCCATTTCACATGCCAATGCTGGAATTGTGCCAGAGAAGTGCCTGGGTTTTGCCGCACCACCCCCCCCACCACCACCACCCCCTCCCCCATTGACTGAAAAAGGAGCCTGGATTTGTTTCAGCTGCATCCCGCTTTCACCTCCTAAATTTCCTCCTGCAAGGTCTGTGGGACACGGTATCCTTCCCTTCCATAATACTCAAACCCTCATCATTTTCCAAGATTAAAATGCTATGATACAAAAATAAACACTTTTAGTATAGAATATTTTTCCAAAACAGACTTCTAAGATAGAAAATTACTTAAAATAATGCCTCTTGATTAACTTTATCAATGACTCACTGAGTACAATTCATCCTGAGCAAGGTGTTTGAGTCCTGTTTTTGCTGTCCTCTCAGGCTGCTACAAGAACATGGTAATCTTGTCTGCAGAACAGTTGGAAAATTGTTCTCAGTGGGAATTATTTGACCAGGTCAACAAATTGAGAAAACTGCCATTCATGAGGATACACACCACTTGGAATAGTGCTGCTTGTAGGGGCTTTACAGAGACTAAGGTGAACCACAACACAATGTTTCTCAGCCTGCAGAATGAAGTATAACAAAATGTGTGTTGTATGTGGATGCAATAAAATTGTGACTCACAGAAATGCTGGAAAGATGAATTAAATGTATCATGCTTGGGCAAGGAGTGGTTCAGAGACCCCATTATCCCTACTGTATGACATGGGTCAATATACACCAATTCAGAAATGATACACTTACAAAGACATTTTGGAAGCCTCAAACAGACTGGAATGGAAGTGTCTAAATGAGTTAAGAGAGTCCCTAAAGCACTTGGAACAAACACAAATCTCTCCAGTTGTTCGCTGGAGTCTCAGCAGTTTTTTGACACTGTTAAGAAACCTTTCAAAATAGGAAGTATGTGAGAAGTATTAGGACAGGCCTGTAGTACAGATCTCCCTCTATTTTTCATCCTACATCTGCAAAAGCAAAAAAAAGAAGCAGTACATTTTTATAAAGTGTAATTGTGGTGTGATTGGAATGCCAGAAAGCCAGTGCCTAAGTGAGATGTTTGTTTCAGTTGTCCCAGCTGTATGTTGCCAAAGTAGACTTTAGTTTAATTGCAGGCATTCTTTAAAGTAAATCATTATCTGTCATTGTCATTCCAAAACGATAAAACATTAAAATAATGCAACTTTCAGCACTATTTAGACAGATCTGAAAACATTTTAAAAATATGTATTCTGTAGTCTTTACATCACAGGATTTTATGCATTTGCTAGAAAGACCTTTCAGCTCAAAATATGAGCCAAATTACCCATAAAATATTGTAAGCTGGTAGAGGAAAAGAGGGTAAGCCTTCTCATTTTCACATTTGTCTGAAATTGGAAATGTTATAGAGATGTTTAATTATTGTCATTTCATCAGGCTGTCTCTCCAGTCAATGAATGGAACAGGGATAGTGAGATATCAAATAGCTTCTTTCCAACAGCTGGAAAGCCAAAGGTTCCCAGTAAGATGTGATAAAGGAAAAGTGGATGTGACATGCTACTTGGCATTTTAGGAGAGTCATATATATAACAAAAATACTCGCTAATGATCAAGAATCACCAAACTCAAAATTAAGAGAACTATATTTTGGTACCCTAGGAAAATTTATAGTTCCTTTATGTAGCATGTAATACAACTATAACTTGCCACAGAACTGTTTGTATTTGACTGTGTGTCAGCCAAATTTAAAACTCTCTTATACACACCTCTTCAACTACTTCTTTCCCTTTCTTCTGGATCAGTAGTATAGTTCCTGTACCAGAAACTGTATTCTGCCCAAATATTCTTTTCCACAGCTTTTTTGCTACATATACACTTGCTATCCAGTGCAGGAGCAGCTAAAGGACACAGCATGTGCAGGGACACAATGGAAGACAGCAGAGTCACTGTGTAGCTGAGAGGTGCAGAGCAGCAGGTCACAGATGCTGTGAGCAATAAGTGGATTCCTTCAGTGATCATGGGATTTACATTGAATCTGTGTGTCACTCTGGCTTAGTGGTTCTGACATATTGCTCCTTACAGTACCTTCTTGTTGATTTAAGCAAGTTTCCTCTGTTGCTGGAACTTTGCCTCAAACCATTTTCCCTCTTAAAAATCAGAAGAAAAAAAAAAAAATTCTGTTTCCCTGGAGGGGATCATTTTCATCTAACCCACCTCCAGATTAAAATATAATGCAGCTCTGCATAACATTTTTGAACCAAGTTGTACTAAAATAAATTTTGCGACAAAGGAGCACCACTGCCACATCTACCATCAAGCCTGTTTGTAAGACTGTGCAGCAGAGGAAAGGGAAGGTGTGAGAAATGTATTCCCCTTTTCCATGTAAACACAATCACTTTCTTATAGTCACAAGCAAGCTAATATCCATTATCACTTGGCAACATAATTTATAGCAACTGCACTCGGGTGGAAATGTTTATGCTTTGCTACAGAAATATATTGAATATCTTCATAGCACATCATAATTTTCAAATCGTGTTATTTAGAAGATGTTTGTATGGTAGGATTCTAAGGATGACCTAATTAAGACTTTCTAACTGTATCTAGGGGTGCTTTCCATTGAGATTGCTTTTCCTATAGATACCTGATACTGGGTGCAATCTGTTCAATTGCAAAGAAAAAAGTCAAACATAGTGATTACTCTGTAAAGTACTAGTCATGTTAGACCTCATCTGGTTGGAGACAAGAGGTGCTCTCATCATACAAATAGTAATTTACTTTATGAGCCTGAAGGATAAGTGATTTTAAAGGCAGGAGTGATTTCTCCACAACTACGATGGGCATAAAATCTGCCAATTAAAGCAGGGAAATCAGGTCTACCTAAATGCTCACTGTGTCAGGACAATTTCCCAAGAGGCTTCTGCAGAGCAGTGTGCAAGAAGAAACGCAATCCCTGCTCCTACTCCACGGAGCAGTGTCCCAATGAGCTCCTCCTTCTGAACTCAACCCAACTTTGCTGTTTAGACTGATATGCCAAGCCCATCTGGTTTGACTAAGATCATCTAGGTTTTACAAAGCTCCAGCCACGTTCTTTGGCTCCAGCTTGCAGAATGTGCTTCCAGGGTAGAGGATCTCTGTCTGCTATTACTTCTTGGAAATGGATCTCTAGCTATAAATACAACACTGAGTCCCCTAAGGGTACCTATACATTCTTAAAAAGCTTAGCTCCCCAGTTCATTGCCAGGTCCTGACACCCTGGTATTGAGGTCAGAGTAGGCAGTTTTAGCACTCTAGACATAACCTAAAACTGTATGGAAGGGACTGCATGCTCTTTTTTCCTCCACTGGTTGGGACTCTGAATTGTGCAAATGCATGTTATCTGGAGAAAAGAGATGCAAACTTTTCAAGTCTTCTAAACAAATGGCTTTTCAGTTTGGATAATACAGAAAATAGTGGGAACAAAACCAGTAAGCATCTACTGACTGTTTTTTTCTTTCATTGTTCTCATTGTCTGAGATATGATCAAACTTAAAAAACTTTAAAAAGAAGTAGTAGTGCATACCTTTTTTTTTTTTTCTTTTGTTTTCAAGGAATAATGTCTCTTACCTTCCAGATTAGGTCCTCTGTTTTAAATCCAGTTTCCTCTCTGGTCCCTGAAGGCAACATCCCTCCGCATGTGTGGGCCAACAATCAACAGACCTCTTCTTACACAAGACACATTCTCCAATGAATTCACCTACAAGTTCCCCTTCTCAGCTGTTGTGTTTTCAGACACTTGACTTGGCACAGTTACCTGCATTTCCCCCACCCCACCCCCGTCTAGGGAATTTTTACTCCCTAAAGAGTGACTTCCCTGCAGAAGAACTAGAGAAAATTGCTTTTGCTGAGGATGCTGTCATTGTGTCTCTTTGTTTGGGCAAGACATACTCAGCTGCCAATGACCATCAGCAGGTGTTCTGAAAGACTGCTGTGCCTAATTTATAAGCATTTAAGTCTTTTATTGATTATACCCATGACACATTTGGGATAAGGAAAATTGCATTTCCCAAATAGCTTTTTAATACATATTTGTGCAAAGTAATGACCCCAACAGAACACAGAAAATTTTAGGTAATCTCCATGTTACCTATATTTTGCAAAACGGAGTACTCACTTGGGATATGGGAAGAATACAGGCATTAATATTTGAATCTTTGTAGCTCAAATTCCAGTTAAATTTGAATTTCTGTGACAAACAGGTTTTAATTTCCCTCTCAAGTATTTGCTTTATCTCATGACATAATAGAAACACTTTCAAAACTAACTTCATTTTGTTCCCTGCATGTTTTTATGTTGAATATCAAATCACGTTTGAAGCCTTTCCTGATTTTCTAAAAAGATCTCTACATAGTTGGAAAAGTATACATTTTTTTTCCACTAAAGCCATAATATCAAGAACAACAAGAATGGTATGGACAGGTAGTTGGAAAAGTCTGTCTACAATAGCAAGAGTAAAATACTTTGCATTGAGGATGTAATGTCCAACGTAGATCCATTTCAGAAATATATATTTAGGAATTGCTTCAGTCTGGTCCCATTTGCTGAGTTTCCATTTGAGATTGAAATGCACCAGGCACACTCCTAAAGTGCTCCTTCCAGCTGATAGAAACCTGGAATGGGTTCAGTCCATGCACTCTGAAATCTCTCCAAGACCACTGCACAAGCCCCATAAGGCTCAAAACACATATCCAAAACACAGAAAATGGTGACAATCCTGCTTAACTTCAGAAGCATGCTTACAATATGAACTGAACAGTCATGTACATGAAACTTCCCAGCAACAAATTAAGATCCATGGGTGGTTCACAAAACATTTAAGAATAACCTTCTCCTTGATTGCCCTCATAACAGAATAGAAAACATCACTCCTTTCACCTTTTATCACCCTACTTTTCCTTAATAACTGTACACTCAAAAACCAACAGGTGAAAACGTTATTGATCTAACTTCTATGGGTGAGAGGGGAATTTTTATTTATTTTCTGAAATGTTTATAATATATCTGATGTCATAGACAGATCAGATAGTGCCTAACTCTGTCTTGACAGGTAACCCAAATCAGATATTAAATGAACTTCCTTTATGATCTAAAAAGAACCAAGATTCCAGGGAAATAAGCAATGCCAAAATTATGCATATTATTGCATCCAAAAATACATCAAAAGGAACATTGTTAGATTGCACTGTCAAATACTCTCTATCCATTTACTCCTATAGAAGGAACAAGAAGGGTACAATTCCACTGAACCTGCGAGATCACAGCAATGGTTATGGCGTGAGGAGCAACATAGGAGACAACTAGAAACATATTTAAGGTCCTAGAATTTTAGTAAGACCTCTAACTATGTCAGACAAAAGTGAGACCATTTGTCCAGTGTTAATCAGTCCGAGTAGGTGGGTTTTTTTGTATGAACAGTATATAATAGACAAATGTATTATTTACATTATACCTTTCTATAGGATCCTTGTTCCAGTCAATGTACAGAATGCATAATATAATAATGCATAAATGTCAGCCAACATTTTTCAACCTCTTTCTATTCACTGTTCAGTGTATACTTCTGTAGGTTATCTACTGCACACTGTTTTGATCTGTTCCTCATGTGAGTTTTTCTACTGATATATACAAGTGATATATACAAACTGATATATACAAGTGCTTCATAAACAATTCCTTTATCTTCACACCTCTGTGAGAGGGTTACCTGTTTTTTTATGCACAGAGAACTGAGACACAGGGAGATAAAGGTGAAAGATGTACAGTAATGTGAGGAAGCTAATCTGAGATGTTTCAAACCTGAATATTTGCATCTTAAGTTATGACATAGGAGCCTATTAACACAAAACACAGCTCTAGTTGCAAACAAGAATGCTCAGCATTTCTGCAAAGCAGACGCCAAGGAGGAGATGGACATAAAAAAGGAGTGTCTAAGCCTGTGGGTACATGCAAGCCCTTTGGCTGTACTTTGGCTCTGTGGCAAGAGCTTTATTTCCCTCCTTGCCTTAGCGTCATCGCCACTCTGGGGAGGCAAGAGGGGAACATGATCTGGAAGGAAAATATGTCTACATTCAAACCAGGCACCTTTCTGGACAACCTGAGCATTCATGACAGCAGGGTGCAAATTTTACTAAACCCCTGTTCAACATCAGTGACTCACTATGAAATCTTTAGGAAGGATAGTGATAATATTCCTTACAATAACAAGGCAGATTTGCAGAATAAATGTCACAATCTTTAACAGGCCCTTGGACATACCACCCTGGGTATCAAAAAAACATGTCTGGAAATGATGGGAAATTGTGGAGACAATTGTCAGAGTTGTTCCTGATTGTTTAATGTTACATCCTGAAACCTAAATTTTCATTCATTATAATAAATTTAAATGAAAATATAATTAAAGTATAAATGTTGACTGTACTGGACCACTTCACTACAATACTTGAAAAAGGATGGATATGGAAAGGTTTTTACACACACAGCTTAATATAATAGTTGATGTTTCCCTCAGTGTGCACATGTTGAGGAAGAATGTTCAGATTTGCTTACAGGAATCCTTAAGAGCCTACATCCTCTCACTTATGCACAGCAAGTGGTGCCAATGATATACATTTAATTTAGCAACAACATCCCAATTAAGAAAAATGACCTTCAAAGCAGTAGTGAAAAGATTACTGAAATGCTTTGAAAAGGAAAAACTAGAAAAAGACCTTAATTTTCAAACAGTCGAATTCAGGTCTCCTCTGTAATGTTTTAATGTCTATGGCAATAAGAAAATATTTCTGTTTTTCATTTTCAGTCCGTGAAGCTCATGATGAAAATGGTATCATGGAGAAATAGGCTAATTGATGCATGATCACCTGCCATTTCACAGGAACAAGATTACCTAAATTATAATTGCAGGAGAGGGAGAAGCAATATCTGGTAGAAGTGCTCGAGACCCAAATCATTTGTGCATCTGATTTGTGACAGCCAAAAGGCACCCAGCTCTCTGTGCTTCCTTTGAAAACCCCAGCCTACATCTGTGCATACAAAATATTTTCTGTTTTCAGACACATATTAGCACTGTTCAAACACACTGTTTTGTTGCCGTACTTTATGTCATTTCAAGCGATTTTTTAAAATCCCACCTGCCTTACTGCGGATTGCCAGCCCTAGTACAGCATTCACCCATGAAAGCTGTTTTGAATCAGCGAAAGAGGAGAAGAGAGCAGTATGCAGATAAACCCGGCATCCATGCAGGCAGGCTGGGGAAGGTCATTTGCTCTCAAGTGCTAGGGACATGAAAATGGGAAACTCACAAAGGGATGCGGGAGGACCAGAGTCACTAGGTGGCAGAAGCACTCCTTCGGCTGCTCCTCCTACCCCTTGTGGTGTGGGCTGTAATTAGGTCAGTGTATGGTAAAGTAGGACTGGGTGATAAATAAAGTAGGTTTTTCTTTCCTAGTACACACTGCAGCTTAATTTCGCTTCTTTTTAGGTAGTGTTACAAGGTGGATTAAAACTTTTAAAGGAAAAAAAAAAAAAAGCCCTCTTGCCAAAGTAAATGAAATTTAAACTCACTGAGGAGTAACGGCAGAAAAGGATAGGAAAAAAGGAAAGATGACTCCTCTCTGGTGACATTGATATTCTGTTCAGAAGAACACTGAGGAGGGGGAGGGCTGTGCAGAGATGTGTGTTAAATCTCAAATCCAAACAGGCAAAATGTGCAGTTTTGCCAGCTCTGGTGCAAAGCAATAACATGCATTTTTTTCCTTGAGGTGTTTTTGTAATTTTGCTATGAAAAAGGCAGTTTTAGTCAGCAAAACATGACTGATTTCCCCTTCCAGAGATCAGAGTAATGTATCTCACTATGGAGGTTGTACTGAAGGTCAAAGATGAGATAACATCTCCTGTATCACTTAATCTCCGTCTAACTGGGAACCACGTTACCCCAGAGCTCAGTGTCAGCTCATGGAGAGGAAGGTACAAGTTGTCAGAACAATTATTACCGAATGTGCTAAATCAGATTCACAAAGCTGTTCTTTCTGGGTTAAATCTTGTTAAGGACTTGATACTATTTCCAGTGAAGTCAATGCAAACCTCCCTTTGATTTCAACAAGAACAGATTTTGCCCTCAGTGCAGCGCTTGACTTCCCAAAAGACGTGGCAGAGGAGTTTTCAGGAAGAGGAAGACAGAGGACAGGAATAATCCTCTTCACCTCCCTAGGCTTTCCACCCCTAAACATGCATGGAGAAAAATAGACTTACTTAAAACAGAAGACAACCTGGCTGACAGGAAGAGACGCAAAAATGTAAAGAAAATAAACAACAATGTAGGTGCTAAAACATGATTTAGGCAGAATCTGAAATACTGCCTAGATCTAAACCAGTGATTCTTAAATATGATATTGCAGAGAGATACTAAGGTCAGGAGCTCTGAAAGCTCAGATCACTCCTCTATTCAGTTCTCCAGGTGCTTGCCAGTCCTGTTTTGGCTTGGGGGCTTAGGTAAGTAACTCCTCCCTAAAATCCACTGGGAATTCAAGATAGGTAGAGTGCTGTATTAAATCCCCAGAAACACCCAATTTGTTCAATTTATTTAAGTATGGACAACTCACATTGACAGGATCAGATCTTAACAATGCACTTTTATTTACTTTAGGTTTTAAGCACGGTAAAGGGTAGTGCCTCTGTCCACTGTTAATAGAATATCCTGCTGATGGGTAACCTGTTTAATAGAATATCCTGGTGATGGGTAACCCTAACGGGAAGAGAATTTTAGTGGTATCAGATTAAGTGTGTATGAGGATTTGTGGGAAATCTCAGTTCTGGCCAGTGCGAAATGCTGGAACCAGGTCTGTTCTGCAGCGGGACAGTGTCTCCCCTGAAGAGTCCTTGTCATCTCCTGTTTACAGCCACTCCTGGAGTGGCTTCCCCTTGACTTTCTAAGGTACTGTATGTCTGTTGACCAAATGAAGTCTTTCTTTTTTACGTGCAACTGAGTAGGTTAGTCATTCCTGGTTAGCTGTTTGCAGATTCACTTAGAAAGGAGGACTCCCAAACCCCACCCTGAAGTGAGTGTAATACCTACTTTTGTACAGAGTTATGCTTTTAATCCTGTTTCTACACAGCACTGGTAGGGATCAGCCTATAACTGAGGGCATTCGAGTAAGGAAAACATTCACCCTCTTTCCATCTTTTGTTACCCAAGCCTGAGTAGGTCTCTGAGTTTCCAGGTGAATTCACTAACAACTAAGTTGTTCTGTAAATGGTGGGCACAGGTTCTGTAAATGACCTGGCTTCTAAAAGCAATGCAGTGAACTCTGCTCTTTGCAAGGGTATATGAAAGCAAACATTTCATGGCCTCAGTTTCACCTTGTTCAAGTGAAGTATGGGAGCTGAGATTTCCCTTGTTTAGCATTTTCAAATGATACCTGGTAAATTGGGGAGAGATCACATTGCACAGTATACTGCATAAATCCTTGTGTATACTAAATTGGATGACAGTGCCTAAAAGACACCGCTGTGTCTCTTTTTATAGACACTGGAGTCCTATATTGGACCTAGGGCTATAACTTTGTTGTTATTACGGTTAATGAATTTAACTAGGACAACAGCTACATTAGCATATAGCTTCTGCTGTGAATTTCAGAGGTTTGATACATTTCAGAGAAGAAGCAAGAAGATGGAAAAACCCAACATAGTCCTGGTATCCATAACACCATTCTCTCCTTCTCGGTGTGGTTGGGTGTTCTATGGTGGGAATAATAGTTATCACAGGACAAAGATGCTGTGAACCTGAAAGAGTAAATGCATTAATATTAGATTCATCATTCAGACCCTCAGGTGGGGAGAGCTATGAAAGAGTGTTAAAGTAGTATCCTCCCCCAGTCCTATCATCTTTATTTCTCATGTACTGTATTTCTCATGTACTTCTTACTACACAAGTATAAACTCTACAGGTTACCAAATTGGTTTCATTTTTATGTGGCTCACCACCAAACATCTAGTAGCATCACAGCAAAAGGTTTTGTAACCTAAAGGTTTTGTCAGGCATAGGAGAGATTAATTTCACCATTGTTACTGCAGTTTCCCATATCCAGCAACAGCTGATATTTCCAATTCATCTACAAGTTGCTGTCCTTGTGTTTGATCTGGAAATCATAAAAAGCTTGTTGACTAGTTTGACTAGTTTAGTCAACCCCTATACTTGCTTGAAAATGAGCTATGTTGAGGACTAGATTCCTTCTAATGGGTCTGGTTTTATCACCACCTCAAGAAGCATAAGAAAAGGTGAAAGGTGTTGGTGACGATAGGTGTAGCTAATGGACTCTTGCCTACATGTGGTCTCTCACTGATGACAGTACCAGAACAAGAGAATCATCAAGATTTCTTAGAAATCTTCAATGTAAACAAGACCTGACTGTGGGTTTAGAGTGCTAAACTTACTATTTGACAAGTTAGATCCCAAAAGGATTATTTTTGTTACTACTAAGCTTGAATCTGATGTAGAATGAGGGTTGGATTTTTTTTTTTTCTTGGTATTTTTAACCGCTCTTGAAAACATTTTGTTGAATAGTAGGAGTGGTTGGTACTTTTCCAATTTGGAACTGCTTAGCTCATGAGTTCATAAAATAACTGCTACAACTGAAAAGTACTGCAGCAGCACAGAAAAAAAAGATAAAGAAAACTCTGCAGACTTATAAACACATTATTTTCTCTTTTTAATTGAGGTCCAGATGTTGAAAAGAAAACACATGGACAGAAAATAATTTTGGTTTTACTTTTAAACAAAACCAATACATTTTACTTCTTTCACTTTACTTCTTTCACTTAAAGAATTTTATAGAGCTTAGAATTTCTATTTTACAGTCGTGTTATGTGATGCACACTAAGGGTTAGTGCTATGTTTGAGGTTACAAAATCAGTGGCACAAAATAAGATGCATTTAGCTTCATCATCTCAACTATTTTCCCATAAGAATAAAATCATTGTGGTAAGGGAAGAATTTGTGTATTGTCTATTCAGTCCTCTGCTTCCTTGTGAGAATCAGCTCAAAGCAGAGATGCTTAATCTTTTAGACAGTGCTAGCCACAGAGTCTGTGATGGGACCATGTCAGTGCCTCATGCTGTAACTTCTCCTCAGAAATATGTCATACCCTTGCCTCATGATCTGGTGTACACATGTGCATGCCAGACCTATCACAAGTAGACGTGTAACACCTTCCCTCTCATGATATATTCCAAATCCATGAATGGCCAAATTATCATATGACTAGCTGTGTATATACCCACTACTTCCAGTGTCATTGCTAGATGCGTAGGCTTATGGCAGAGGAGCACTCTGAAAACTATGTACAACAGGGAGCAGGCACCAGTTAACATGCCAAAGCTGAGCTGCTCCTGACTCAAGATGCACAGATGTCTATTTCTATCCTAGGAAAATTGTTCAGTGCACAAACGTTTTGGGATGGTATGTTCTGACTGTCACATCAGTTTAAGCAGATGTATTAGTCTCCATTTGTAGAACAAATGGACTTTTCTGATAAATGATACAGTTACTTGATTTCAAAATCAATTTTATTGTGTGCTGAACAGGTGAATATCGGTCCACTCATTCATGAACTTCTGCATGGGAATGAGATTGTTTGTTCAGCAAAGATATCAAACTGTGGTGAACAGTGCTGCAGTTTTAGTGATGAACTTAACTGGCATCCAGTGACAATAAAATAACAGAGGGTACTGCAGGTCAAACTTCAACTGCATTGGCAGAGCTCTGTGGGGAAGCTTCCACAGTACCTGCTGCACTATTGTTCCCTCTATTCAGTACTATCAACATCTCTCTTTCTGATGAACACTAGGCTTTTTATTTTAAACCAAAAAAACTCACAAGGGGTTCTATGTGCCAGGATGGTGTAATGTATGATTTGCATAAGAAAGGGTGAATAGACTCAAAATACCTCCTTGAAAAGCAAGAAGTAGAGTTTTCCTTTTCAATGGTAAAGAAAAAGTCTCATGTCACACTCTGTATCTCATTGTGAGTCTCCCACAAAATCACTTGATTAGAAAAGCAGAGGATAATTGGCATGACAAAAACAAGGACACAAGAAGTGAGGCATTATGTGCTGTTTCCACAAATATTACTGCTAATTGTGTCAATTAAATTATCTAATTAGTCTACAGTAAATCACTTGAACACACACTAGCACAAATTCAAAGCATATGTCTCTACAGAGAAATTAATAGTTCCTAAAGGGTCAGAGTTTAGGAAAAGCCATCAGACATGGCACAAGCAAAGAGTAACTCTGATCTGAATTCTGTTAATAATCAAACATACCTAAGTAGCGTGCAGGTCATCCTGCTGCCTGGGAAATTATCTGATAATAAGCATTACATGTGGCATGCCAAAATCAGACCTGGACACATCCTGACTGTTCTAGGAAACAGCCCAAAGTCATGGCTGTATCATGCAGGGCTGAGCCCACATTAACGAGCCTTTGTGAAAGGCAGGATATGTGTGCTGGCCTGTGCTCTGAAAGCTTGGAGCAGGGCATGCCCACCTGCAACATATGGCATAGGCAGACCAGTAGAGGCAAAGCCTGCACTAGTCAATTAAATGTTCCCAGGACCACTATCGCATCCACTGAGACCAGCTGGCAGGGAACAGCCCATGCTCATACCATTAAATTCTCTTGCAGCCCCAGGCAACATGCCCCCAAGTTAGAATGCCTGTTGGGAGCGGTCCCTGGCCCATGATGACTCCCAAATGTGACCAGGCGTTGTTTAGGTGAGCTCTATTTCACACAGGCCAAACCTGCCTTGGGCTGTTCTCTCGCTTGGACAGTTCAGGCAGTCCTGGGGTTCTCCAGCACTTTTAATTTGCTTGTGCACAAGCAGTCATGACTTTTATTTTACCCTCTGCATGATGCACTCTTACAGGGTCACCACCATTTTTATATAGAGAACATAAGTAAGTTGCAGACACTGGGATCATAGGTTTGACTAATCTAAGAACCAAATTCTTCTCCAGACTAAATCCTTTATCTACATATGATCTTTAGATGTAGCTATAAATACAAGCTTTTAGTTGATGCCACTCTTCCTGCACACATACATGCCCCAAACTGGCAGGCTAATAATCAGCTTTGTTATGAAGATCTGACCTTAATCTTTGACAACATCCCTGGACATGTGCCATGTGTGAAGAATAAGAATGGCCTTAGAAGACTAAGGGTGATGAAAAAGTTGCAATCTGATGTTTGATACTTTATAGAAATAGTTCTTTCCAATTATCAGTGCAACATATAAAATAAAAAAGGAGTGTCCAAAGAGTAGTCAGCTACAGAATCTTTTGGGAAATCAGTGTTTGGAGGAAGCTTCTGCAAAGTAATGAACAGGAGGCTGTGATTTGTCATTTAGCACCATCTGATGTCATTGTTCATTGATGTTTCATTTGTCCCATTTCACATGTTTAATAAGAAACAAACTAAATTCTTACTTAGTTGTGGTATGATAAAACCACCTGAAAAACACAAAGACACACATATATTTTAAAGCTGACCAAATTAACCCTTTCATCTGTCAAGGTGTCTGAGTATGATATGCTCTGTTGTTTTTAAATATAGTTAATCTTTTATATAAGCATGTCTGAATATAAACTCAAAAGCTGAATCTCCATAGAAGAGTATTTAGATTGTATCAAATGGTGAGAGGAATTTTTAACTGTAGAAGTGGGATATGAGCACCAAAACAATTTAGATTACTCAGTTGCAAATTACATTTTTTAATCAACTTTTCAAGTTGAAAAATGTCCTCAGTAGCTGTAAGACCAAGTGTGAAAGGAAAATGTTAAAACCCGTGAAGAGCAGCACTGAAAAGAAGCTTTGGATGACAGGAACTTTTGTCTTCCATTCAATAACTAGGCACTCCCCACCAGAAATTGTACCAATGTACAGAGAACTTCTTACTGTCTTCATAACTGAAATTACTTCCTCATTTAGCATCTTCAGTGGATGCACCAAAATTTTGGAATCAAATTTAATCTCTTTTTTTTTTTTTTTTTTTTTGTCTCTGAGCCAATCATATTTCCCCTCCCCTTCACTAGACAGGGACATTTACATCTAGAGAGATTCACAGCAATTTTGTGAATCGTGCAAGGGGTTTCTGTCATTTTTCCAGAAAGCTTTAATAACTGTGTGTGTAAGTGCCTCTGCCTATAAGTGCAGGAGGCTAGTTCACAAAAATATCAATGCCTAAATTAAGTGCTTATCTAACTTATCATTATCTAAATGTCATAAAATTATATAAACTAAACAGTGATCAGGTTTTAGTTCATGTTGCCTTTTTCTTTTTAATGACACTGTTGTTCAGGAACAAAACATTTATTAAAACATTTGTAGATGTGCTTTCAAGGATTGGGTGTGTCTTGTAGAAAATAAAAATGAAACTTCAGTGTCTGTATTGCCAGGGAAACACCCTACACCTTCATTATGTTCAGTTCTTTCTGAATAGTAACAATGATGCTCTGTTTCCCTCTCAGTTATGTCATTATTGCAAAGCTTAATTTTTCATTTATTATTTTTACCTTGCTTTGGTAATTTCTAATTGTAGCAATGGAAATGTGCATGTATCTTCATTGTCCAAAACAAAGAATAAAGTAGATGTTTTATGGATGAATTAATATTGAGGGTATCAGTTTTAGAAAGTAAGCCAAACTGTTATTAGCTTGATTAGCTTAGCTGCATGCTGGTCAGTCAGAAGCAGGGATGACCATGAGACAGTGCTTGGAACCACAGCCTGGCAACACTTTGTTTTCTGCTACATCCCCATCTACTTAGCACTTGTTAAACTGTATACAGTTTGGGATGCCCCAGTACAGGAAAGACATTGATAAGCCGAAGCAAGGTCCACCAAGATGGTCGGGGCTGGAGCACTCAGCTGGTGAGGAGAGGGACCTGAGGGACCAGGGCTGGTTCAGCCTGGGGCAGAGGCAGGTTCAGAAGGACTTAACAGCAGCACCCCAGCATCTGGGTGGGGGATAAGGGGGGAGGTTCAGCAAAAAGACAGTGTTGAGCTTGGTGGGAGGATAAGAGACAACATAGAGAGGTTGGAAAAGGGGCCTTGACTGGATATCGGGAAATACTTTTTCACCATGAGGGCAGTCAAAACTCGACTAGATAAAGCCCTGAGCTACCTGAGCAACTGACCCTGCTTTGAGCAGGAGATTAGAATAGAAATCACTCAAGGTCCCTTCCAGCCTGAATGACTCTGTGGCCATGTGATTTTATAATTGCAAATAAAAATTAATTACATATATTTACATATATTTATCTGCCAAAAATTGACCAGGAGAGCCATTTAATTTAATAACTACCTGTTGACTCTTCACTCTTAACAGCTTAGGAGTTTTGCACAATATACTGCAGTATAGATCACTGTCCATAGGAAATAACTACCTCTTGAAAAAAACAATGACACCATTGTACCTTACTAAGGCAGTATTATCACAGCCAAAAGGGTATGCATTTTATACTGTGATATCTTGATGGAGCATATGCTATAAACAAAACAAAGATAGTTTTTGTCTTCATGTAGTTGACTACCTTTGATGTTACAATTAATGTGGGCTGGGCCAGCTGCCTTATAATTAAAACCAAGTCTTTGCTTTGCCAGACCTCAGATTTTATATTATTGTAAACATCCTTCTTGTGCCAATAAAAATAGCTAGTGTTTCAGGTTAACTTTCCACTGAGGGGTAGGAAGACATTTCCTTCTTTCCTACTTTCCCAAATGCATAGGTTAATAGGTTTTCACTGTGCATTGAGCTATTTCAACAATGACCATATTTCCCTTACACTGGGGGAAATTGGTGTCATGCCTCTGAAGCATGGGTGATCCAAGCAAAACGATCAAGCAGGTTACACCTGGGTCTTGGAACCACTCTGCCTCTCCCCATCCAATAGCAGTCTCTCCCTTCTCACACAGCAGTAGCTGCCAAATGCACTGGTTTCTGCACCTTCCCACAGGGAGCTGTGGTGAGCAGAAGACAATGCCTCTTGAAGAAAAAGCAGTGGGCTGTGTTCATCTTGCAGGCCATGACTGGATCATGTTACTTTCCTTTTTTGAAAAAATCCTCTTGTACAAATGAAGAAAAAACTATTTGGACAAAGAATTATATAGGCTAATATAGGCTTTCCCTTTCATTCTCAATTCTTCTTCCTCATACTAACTCAGTTAATAGATTCCCAAATAATTCTGGTATTGAGTGCAGAACAGAGTTACTGAAAGGAGGTAAGCCTCAGTACCACAAGTAAATGCACATGGCTGTCTTTTAGAGACAGATAAACTACACCTACAAATCTTGCATAGTTGTGGTGCTGTGCAGAAACTTCCTCAAATACAGCTGAACTGCATGTAACTTAAAGAAAAAGAACATCAAGGTCAGTAAAGACAGAGAACAGAAGCCAGGGTATAAAAGAAGAAACAGATCTTGATTTTTCTTCTATAAGACTGGTTTTTCCCTCTTTTCTATAGTTTTAAGATCTTGAATGCCCCTGGCACATGACCTTTATCACGTATATCATGAATCCATTTTGACTTTCTGTTTTATTTAAAGGTAGATGTCATTGATTTTATTGACTACTTTGCTTCACAGCCAGTGCAGGTGTTCTAATGAAACTTGGCACAAGCGTTACAGTCTTTTAAAATTTGCTTTCTTTTCTAACTACTGGCTTGCATAATTCAGAAATAATTAAGCATTTATGTAAAGGCATTTCACAAAGCAAGTTCAAATATAGTCATAAATATACATACAGGATTTTTTTTCTTCTTGGAAAGAAACAAATAATCTTACAGTGATGGATTTAATTTATTCATAATAATAATCAGAAATTTGCATATGATGAGCAAATTTTCCAAATGCAACATGTTGAAAGAATCACACTATTTTTAAAATGAAATTGCTGGAGCTTTTGAACAAAGGAATTTTTTAATAGCAACTAAGAAATATTTACTAAAAAAAATATTGCTTTTCACAAAGATCAGGAAAGGACATTTGTACACTATAAGCCACAGAAATATGTCCATTTTCTGAGAAGAAAAGGCTTTGTTTGCTGGGAACACTTGTTTAATATGGATCAACGGATTATGTTGTCTTTACTTGCCATTTAACGTAAAGGTCCCAAATTCATTTGGATGGCCCAGGTTTCACTCTTTCACATGCTAGAATTTCTCCTTTATAGGTGGAGGAAATCCTGCTGATGAAGAAAATATATGTTTCAGAAAATGTCTGAAAAGCTATAGGAAAAGTTTGGAACTACATACCACTTAAAATTATTCTAGACAAAAGTTAACTGTCTTCCTGAATGGCACTTAGTACCAGATTTGCTCAGGGAAGAGCCATCCAAAAGGCTGCCTTCTACAACAATGGCAAGTAACCATTGATCACAAGAGGTGCAAAAGCAGCTGATTGCATGTATGTGTGTGTTCTTATGGGTGTATGTGTGCCACAGTTCATAGTTTGCTTTGCCATCATTCAGGACTACCCCTTTCTTTCACTGGATTTTGCAAAAGGGTTAGGGGCCCTGGCAGCTTCTTCCTAGCTGAGAGCTCCAGTTAAGTTATGCCCATATGTGAGTGTCTTGCACTGCTTCTGACCTCACAGATCTGTGTGTGGGACAGTATATGTTTTGGAAGAAGACGACTGAAGTCTAGTGGTAGGACAAGAACTTTGGCATTAGTTTTTAGATACAGCATACATGTGCTAGGTGTAACTTAAAAGAAAAAAAAAAAAAGAAAGATACTTCCTTCCACAAAGAGCTTATAGTCCAAGGATAGGACAGAAATAAGAAAGGTGGGTAAGCAGGAGGTAAAAGGAAGATGATCACTATTAGGTGGAACTAATGTTATGGGGCTTTAAGTTCACTTCTTTAGTGCTGGTTAAATATTTCAAATATAAAGAATTGTAATACCACCATTGTCTACTCAAGTCTAGGAAAAAGTCGTTATTGAGACCTTTTCAATTCTGTGTTCCATAAAGTATTTGTTATAAAGTTGGATTACTGTAAGGTTGAGTGACACAGAAAGTTAGATTAAGAAATGAGAGAGAAAAGGTTTAAGTAATGAGTACAGAGAACAATGAAATGATTGAGAAAGGAAAAAGGAGAGCTATGGGACAGCTAGGGAGAGAACACATGGAGAAACGGGTAGGAATAAAATAACTTTTGTGGCTGGAGCTCACTGGACTATGCCCCTCTTCTATCCCATTTACTAAGAATTGTTTCTGGAGCAGGATTTGCAATGTTATCCAGTATGTGAGTCCTCCAGCTCCAAAACCTGGTATATTCCTGTATCAGGGAGCCTGCAGGAATCTAATGGTTACATTTGGACCACCCTGATAAAAGCGTACATTACACACCAATATTAATAATAAAATAATAATAATAATAATAATAATGAATGTAATGAGGGTATGTCATTATTGCTGGCTGTATTACAGATTTGAGGTGACACACTTGTTTTCAAGGCCTATTGCATTCTGCTAAGGTAACTTCTGCCTACAGCACATTTAGCCAATAGTGAAAAACTGCATGTTGGAAAGCAAATACAATGCTTGTCATTGTTGGTAGAAGACACAGCAGTAGCTTCCCCCTTATTAGGCTGAAAATGTATCCTGCACTGTATTGCTCTGGGCTTTGTCAGCATACACAGTGTGCATTTTTGATACAACACAGGCTGATCTAACCAGACACAATGTGACCCATGTAACAAATGGCACTAAAAAGAGATTTGCTTCTTTAATGGATAAAAACAGGCAATTCCTCTGACAACAGCATTTGCAGCTGCCCTTTCATGTTAAAGATAACTATGCTTATTAATAAGTACTTGACACTACATCCATATTGAATTTCTGCTTGTTTGTTCATTCAGAAACCAGAAACATCACTAACGTGTTCATATAACACCACATGTAGATCATGCTCTGCCTATTAGGACCTACAGAAATGACATGGCAGTTTTCAGACATGCAGTTATACCTTGTCCGTTTTGCAGTAACAGAAGCATATTGTAGACATACACGGCCATTAAAATCAGGGATTGCTTACTGCAAACTGGAAAAAATGTTTATGTAGTTTTTTTTGTGTGAAAAGAAAGAATGTCCTGACTTAGTCAATGCACTTCTCTGGTATCAGCTGTTCTAGTTACAGACCCGGCACTACAAAACAGCCCTGAACTGTACTTATTGGACAACTGTTGCCAGTCTAGCCACTCACAGAGTCAGCGTTTCTCCTGTTGCAGAGTAAGTATGATTACACTACTGGAAATGAGAAGGACTTGCTCTCCTAGTTGTTACCAGTTGAGATAGTTGGGAAAATATTCTGCAGTGGCTCAGAGACAAATTAATATCCTTGACAACATCATACATAAAGAAAGCTATTTTTAGATTTGCTTAGTCACAGACAAAACTCTCAGTGCCTGCAAGAGTCGACAGAAACAGGGGGCTAAAGTCTCCATAAGCCATCTGTGAGCCATGTAGCCACTGCTGTCGGACAGAGCCAAGAGCTTAAGGAATTCTTATTATGCATAGAACCGTAAGAGAAGACAGCAAAGGAAAAAAAAGGAGGGGAAAAAAAAAGTGATGGCAGTTGATTCATGCACTGTTCCAGCTCCCAGGAGTTTGCTGCTGGCACAATGCACCCAGCTGAAGGTACACGGAGTACAGCTTGCCCCTTGCAGTAAGTGTCGTGCCCAGCTCTCCCATGAGCCAGCCATTCTCCTGCTCAGCCTACACACTGTATTCCACAGACATTGTCCAGGACCACTTAAATCAAAGACAACTTTATTAACCTGATAAATTACACCGGAAACAGAAGTTAGAAACTATTCATTTTTATTCTTGTCCAGGAGAAGCTGTTGACTGTTTTGCTTTGGCCTTCTGTCTTGCAAACCAGGGAAACTTCTGAATTTTAGCAGGGTCTCGGGTGCCTGACTCTGAAAGGAAAGATTGCCTTAGTATGTGGAAAATGTCAAAAGGCAGTCCTTGATTTTAGAATCAAGTACAGTCATGAGTGACATGTTTTCATTTTATGGAAATTTATCATCCATAAAAGTGGGCTTAATACATCAGCACAGACCATACGCGAACAGTTTGTGGACACCCTTTTCTTAACACAGATTTGCAAAAACCACACAACCGAGGCAGGCAATGAGGTATAAACAACATTTCACTCTGAGCCTAACTTCTTCTTCCTACATCTCTTGCCATTAGGCTCTGGTGCCATGCTGTAAGCCTTCTTCCACAGTTCTTCAAATACTGCAGATATAACCTGGTATTTAACATACATTAAGATTGATATATTTGCTGTTATAGTCAGAATCTTGTTATTTGTAATTGCTTATCACTGATATGAGAACACGAAAGATTATCCATGGCAGAAACACAAAGTGATAATGTTCCTACAAACAACTATTGTGAGGAAAATGCTGTGTTTGAGGAGGATAAAGGATAAAGGATTTGCATCTTGAGTCCTGTACGGTTGAATAGCTTCTTGAAACAGTCACAGTAGCTTTAGTCAGTGAGGCACAGTCTAATATTGTCCCAGTTAAATGGACATGCTGGGGGAAAAAGGTTGTTTTGGGTAGAACATGGGCTGCTTCCACACACTTTGCCCCTGAGGACAAGGTCATGCATTAGCTGTATGATAAAACTCCAACAGAACATGCAAAGGTCATATTTAATGGACTGAAAAAACCCCCAAGGAATGTAAATGACTGGGACTAGAGAAGTAGGATTAAAAGCCAGGCAAGAGGAAACACTACATGTTGGGACTTGGGTAATGTTTAGTCCTTCTGAACTTGGCCAGCACTACAGGAATAGAATAAGTGGTGGAGAACATATATGTAAAGGAAGTATTCATGCGGAGAAAATAGCTGTGTTCCCAAATGTTTTGTATAGCTTATGTTTTTCAACCCTCAGCACTTCCTATGAACCAGAACATTTCTTATTCATTGAACTTCTAGTTGGAAAACACTGTAAGGCAATAACGTTTTGTTGTCCAGTTGCAAACCACATCACTGTATCCACAAAGTTCAGAGTTTGGAAGCCAATTTGGAAGCCACTTAGCTATCATCATTTATCCTGTTCCCACTATCTGGTGACAAAGTTCTTGAGCCCTTTTAGAACTTTTTGTTGTGTTTACAGTTTAAAAGTTTCCACCATAGTTTATGCTTCCCATTTTTAGATGTTTCTTCATTAAGATTGTAGGTTTAGTTGCATTCTCACCAAAGGGTAAGTATATAAGCCTGTGTTTGGAGCAATGCTAATGTTGTCAAAAGGAGTATCTATTTGGTAGTCCTGGCACAGTAAGTTCCCATTTGCTTAAAATACACTGTCTGGACCTATTTTCTGTAACAGATCCATCTAGTAGCCACAGCTTAGGCTTCTGGTTAGATGATGCATGTGCACAAGTTATACAGTTCTTTCAGACATGAAAAAATCACTAAGCCTAATAAACCACAGAAAAGTTACTATAACATATTAATAATAATACAGTTACTTAACCAAGGTTTAGCATATGGTTTCAGCCAACATTTGTGGTTACATTAGATGTCGTTGAGGAGGTTAAAGGAACTTTTATGCACTGGAAGGCAATGCAGTGCACAAGTTTAGGACAAAGTTCTACAAACAATTGAGTTTGTGGCACAGGGGCTGAGGCAAGAAGAAAGAAAAGGCAGTGCTGTGCTTGATTTATTTGGGAAAAAGAAAGGAGTGGTAAGAGACAAGCAGGTGACAGGCCCAGTCCTCTTTTTTCTCATTACTGTGGAGTTACATGGTGACATTCTGCATCTCAAAAAGTAAAAAAAAAAAAAAAAAAAAAAAAAGAAAAAATATATGCATTTACATATGTATACAGACATACATACTTATGTATGCATATAGTTGAAATCTACTTCCATTTATTTTTAGAGAAGAGTTATTTGGTATTAGACCAGCAAAGACAGATTGAACTGTAAAATGATATAAATGTATCACTGTTCAGGATTTAAAAAGAAGACTGAAATATGTGAGAAACTACCATGATTTCTAGCCATTCATGCTTTTGTACACATACTTCTACAGAAGCATGAATGTAGTGCTCAGGCTAGTTTTCCCTCTCTCAGCTATTTGTACCGCAGCAATCATAGTATCTAGGTGCCAGTTTTGACAAAGTTTCACTAGGAAAGAAACAGTTATTATAGGTTTCATTGTGAAATAACTGGTTATGTGTCAGCAGCTGCTGTAGATAACTGCAAATACATCAGTGACTGTACAGAATGAGTGTTAGAGAGATTTGGATACACATCACTGAATGCTGGAGAGACTACAGACACTGTAGAAGACTGTACTGTATTCTGATTCTGAAGAAGATGTATTTCCCTCAGAAACACCTTTAGAGAGATCCTCAAAGGGCAAAGTTCAATACAAAGAAAACAGGTACCTGAAAACCAGAATCCCAAGATATTTCTATGTCTTCCAGAATACATGATAATTAAATATACCTCATTCAATTACCTTTGAAGGGTGTTATGGGTATTATAAACGATTCCCTAATTCTAGGAAAGACTCATACTGAGATGACAATATTGACTTGACAGAGACAACTAGTGATAGTAATAGGTTGATGCAGTGATTAATATTTTAATAGATTTATATATGACAATAGTTGCATTATACTGTAGCTACCACAAGTGTAATCTGTAAGTTTGATACTGTAGTCATTTGCTAAAGTAGGTAGTCATCTGATACTTGTTTTGGATCTTATGAAAATGGATCATTAAATATGATATTTATATACTTACAAGTAAAAGCTATATGGATGTGTGTATTTTCAGTAGGACCTCTGTAATTCATCTTTGGCAATTCATGCTTCTAGGATTTCACTGCTCATAGATATTTAGGCAAGTAAGATCCATATTTCTCCTTCTTGTTATATGTGGAGAATATTATCCACTGTAATTAGAAGTTATGCAGCTATTTATGTCTTTAACATCCAGGCCTCTTTCTACTGATGGACTCGTTGAGGAAATAGTTTGTTATCCCACATATTTCTTCAAAATGTAGTATTTGATTCCTCTAATAAAAAATACACATGTTCTGACATGAAGTGTATACAAGGCAAAAGAAAAAGTTTATATTCTTATCTGAGCCATCAGCTTGTGCCACACCTGCATAGGCAGAATGCCATTGAGTCTGTGGCCATTATCGTGAAGAGTATTTTAAGGAGCTATTTTCTGTCATGGGCTGATTTTCTGAGTGAAAAAATACCCCATAACCCATTAAAGTTTAAAGCAAAATTTCCACAGGTAATTTGAAAGGTCTGAGGAACAAGAGCAGCAAAGATGTTCATGGTCTAGAGTACCCTTGCAGCCAGGGCATGTATTAAGAGCTTGATAATCAAGAAGTCTGACTGCCGAAGCCCTGGTTATACCAGTGTGTCATTCAGCTAGTGAAAACTGTGTTGACACAATTTTGCTTATATCCTGAGTAGTTTTGAGTAGCTTATCAACTGCCATGTGTTGCTTTTCATTTTCCTGATTATTTAGAGTTTTTAAACAGAAATGGCTGGATCACAGTGTGATGCGTCTTTGGGTTTTTCTGGGTTTTGTTAGTTTGTTTGCTCGGTTTTTGGGTGGTTGTTTTTGTTATATTCAGGTCATTCAAGGGACATTTTTACAGTTGCTCTGAAATGATTTTCATACCTCTGAACAATACCCAGAAAAAACCTTGTAGTTTCTAAGCCATGTCTAGTGATGTCAATTAGATTTTGTGGATATTCTTTACACCAGACACAAAGCAAAAATCAAGAAGAAATTTTCAGCATGTAACTTCCGCTGTATGTGTCAAGTGTAATTTTGTATGAGATGTTCATACAGGACATTGAAAAACATTCAGAAAATCTCATGTTTTTGTAACATTGCTAACATTGTACTCATAAAAGGAGAGATTTAGTGAAGTTTGGGCTTTCCAGTTCATAAATAAAAAAAAAAAAAAAAAAGAAAAAAGGAAAGAAAGAAATAATAATAAAAACAGTATAGAGGAAAAGTTAACTTTAACAATCATGTTTCTCTTCTATTCACTTCAAATGTAGTTTCATTTTAAGTTTTGGGCACATGTTGGGGTCATTTCTTATTTTATCAAAACAGTTTTCCCATCTTAATTAAAATCAGTGGACTATGCAATGCTGTTAGATTGGAGGAAAGGAGAGTTTGTTAATTTACATTTAAATAAAACTGATTTTCTGAACTTCTGATATAGTTGCATTTTTAATATCTTGTGCTTCATATTATATTTATAAGTGGTACCACTGGAATTATGGGGAGTCTTGGCTCACTTTTCTGACTGTTATCTTTCAGTAATAGTAGTGCTTTTGTAGCCATGGTAGTCTAAGAACAGAGTCAAGGCAAAGTTTATACGTGGAGGTAATATTATTTTATTAAATCTATTAGTATAACTGGAAGAAGAGGCAATTTGAAGAATAACTTTTCTCAAAATATTGCCATTTTTTCCAGCTGTTCCATTTGGTCTAAATGAAAGTATGATTCATTACAGCTGAGAATATATTAATTCTGTTATAATGTCTTGAGTGGCAATTTTCCTGCCTTGATATTTTATGATCATCAGAGTTTGAAGTGTAACTTCCTATTGACAGATTCCAAAGTTTTCAATAAATAAAGTGATCAGGAAGGTTTCTACTTTTTTTTTTTCCTTTAGTCTTTCATTTGCTTTTTAACTTCTTCTGTTTTCCTTTTCTTTTTCTTTACTATTTGTCTCTAATCTTACCTCTAGACTTCTAGTTTTCATTGAAGGCTTCATTACTTGTAGTTTAGTAGTCAGGACATTCAAATGTATGCAGTCAGATACTCTTTAAAGAACTACAATTAACACCTGAACTATGTGTAATTAACAAGAATTGTCTGCAGTATAGAAAGGCGTAAGATTTACTTACAACTCTGGTACACTCTAAGATATGTAGAAATGCACAAGGAATTCAGCAGTTTAATTTTGATCCTTTTAATATTCAAGCAGGAATCACTGGGCAAAGAAGCTTCCTTAATGATTTTCTATTTAATAGTTCTTTTCACATGGAAACCTGAAAAGGCTTCCTCATATTTAGTTTTGTGCTGTGATATGTCCAAACTTGATTCTTACAGTCCTTTTGGACTTAGCACAGTTTCATACTAAATAATGCTTAAGTTACTTTGCAGCTCAGTGTATATTTATGGGTTTGGCTTTAATAGTGACTGGAAATGTTTCACTGATCTGAAAGTAGTGTAACATTTTTGAGAACGCTTTTAGTTTAGATTCAGTTGCTGTCACTGAATATAGAATTACAAAGAAACAGTTTTCCATCTGGTGATAACAGAAGGATTTTGGAACATTTCCTAATTAAATTGTAGTAGAAAGTAAAAAAAGATTTTGTGACAAAATATAAATAATTCTGAAATAGTTTATGCAACACCAGTTATTATCAATTATTATACTACAGTTTCTAAGCTAAAAATTGTTTTAAAAAAAGAAAAATCAGAATTTTTCTTTAAAAACTGTCAAAGAGAACTTTTTGAAAATTTCAAAAAAGTTTTTGAATCATAAAAATTAATTCAAACTGACCTTTCTTTAGGGGTATCAGGCATACATTTTTACTGGATGTCCTGGAATATTTATCCAACAAAGAAGAATGTTGATATTTATTTGGTTTTCACAGAAATACAAGTCAACCAACAGGGGAGTTGGTTGCTTGATTATTGCAATCAATATGACTCTGAAGTCAGGTAATAAAAAAAAAGACAATGAGTGGTTCATTTAACGTTTTCAACATCAATTATACATGAGCTCCCTTTACTTGGGAAAGTTGAATGCTCAGACTTGATCTTAAACTCCAGTCCCAAGAGAACAAGAAAACAGTTGTTCTGCCTGGGATAATGATGTTCTATATAAAGCAACAAAATGCTACCTGGATTTTCCTAATGTTATGTTGTATGAATTTAAATATTGCTCAGGTTCAGGGATGTTTTTCCACCATACGGAAAGACTTGAAGGTGTGCTTAGATACTTAGACTCTGAATGTTACACTTGAGACTTAATTGACAACTTCCATTAGCTTAGTGGCAGTTCTGCATCTCAATCTTCTTGTATCATGCCCAAGCAATGCCTTGTGAAAGATGATATGCATTTTTGTTTTTTTTAAAAAAAGACACTAATTTAAAAAAAACTGAAAAAGGAAGGAAAAAAAAGATGTCACAACTGAACTCTCTGTCTCTAGAAAAAAAAGAGAAAGATATAAACTTAATTATTTTGACACAAAAAAAGGCAATGGCTCTGTTTTAAACATTTGCAGCCAGAAATCTAAGTCTTAGGATATTTTTTGAAGCTGCTAAACCATTATAGATGCAGCCATCCATACCCAAGATAAACCCAGTGATAGCTTTTGAGACTGAGAGTTATGTCCTTAGGAAAGGTTGATTTTTCTCTTTTTCTGCAAAATAGTTTGTAGTCAATTTATATTTCCTCAGCTCGAAACTTACCAGAACATTGTGTCATGCCCAGTTACCAATTGATTTAATTATGCTCTGCAACAGAACTTGCCAATAAAACAAGGTGTGAGATACTGTTACTGCAATAAGCTTGGAAATTTCAGAGAGATATGCAAGGTACTTTAAGTTGCTAGTCCCCACACAGTCATTACCTATTAATATTGAATGAAACTTCTTGACAAATGCATTGTCATGAACAGTCTGTTTCCATGGGTGTAATATTGGGCAGTAATGTCTAATGCAAAGTTAATGTTTTTCTGTTAAAAGAGTTGTACTACCTTAAAATTGATTCACATTTGTGTGTTGCAACTATATTGGTATCTAACATCCTGCTGAACCTATGTGTGAATTCATGTGTGCAGTACAAATATTTTTGCTCCTTTAAGCGGGATTCTTACAGATATTGTGAACATTTTTTAGCTAAACATTGTTTTCTTCTTTATTCATGAAATGCTGAATATTTGGGAGTTTTAAAAAAATATTTTCCATGTCTCACTGTATTAGGGAAAAAATTTTGTGGGAGTTATTAAATTCTGAGTGTTATTGAATGTATATTTCAAAAAGGGCAGTGTAGAGCACGGCAGGGCAGCAAAGGTAAGAGCAGAGCAAGGTGAAGCAGAGCAAAGAGAAACATCTGAAGTTTATAATTGTAAACAGGAAATAAATGAATAGGGTTGAAAACAGATAGATAAATTATCTGCCCAGCTACACAGAAAAGTATTGATAGTGCAGTATAGACACTTTTATGTCAAGTATACTTCATTTTCCTCTGTCAAACCTAATCAATCATTTGTCAGTATCTGTAATACTGAATTTCAGAAATGCAAACAATATAAATTCACTATATACTAGAATACCATATATCAAAAGATGCACATACCTAGCATGTTTAGCGAAATCATCAAAGCAGTGTCCTTCACCTAGAAGGACAGTGACAAATATTAAAAATGTACCAAGACAGAGATAGAAATACTTGAACTTGTAACTGACAAAATATTATCCAAAAAATGTTCTGTGGCATCAGTATAAGAATTTCACTCATTTCCTGAAGGTGTGAGTCCTGATCTTGAAGAGACTTAAGTACAACCCTCAGAGAAGTTGCACTGGGTAGTCAGGCAGAACTGATAGTAGTTGAATGAACCTTTTTTAGAAGTTGCAAATAAATATGGCTGCCATAAGAACACTATATCCATCACTGTTTTATTTTGGTATAGCTAGTCAGTACAAACGGGGTCTACTTAAGGATGAAGGTATCTAACTTGAAGTAGGGTCCAAGACCCTTGTAAAGGCTTATATACTCCCTTTATAATGTACAAGAGAAATTACATGCCTTGAAATGGGAATGGGAAGGGAAGATCAACCTGCTGAGCGGCAGGCAAACTTAGGCTCTCCTAGGAGAACTAGTTCTAAGAAGAAACATCTGAGACTTTCACCCCTTCAGTTCCTGGAGTGACAGGTCCTTTCTCAGTGTCTGGGTTAAAACTTTTCAGAAATGTAGGAAAAAATGAATTTTGCCACTTCAGGATGACAACCCAAGTCAGGGTTGATTCCACTACAGAAATGAAAAGAGGAAGAAGAGCCGGAATAAAGGTGTCACACAGAGGAGGTTTCCCTTTCCATTGATTCCTGTTGGTGCTGGCAATGGGTAGTGGGGGATAATTCCCAGGACAGAGACCAAAGACTGTCCCTCCTAGGATGGTCCCTCTCTGTCCTCCCCCCGTCCTCTTCTACAGTGGCAGCCACTTTCCCGCAGCCTCCAGCCCATCCAAGAGTGGCAGAAGCATGACACAGCCTAATTTTAGGGGCTGGTGAAAGGCAAAGTACATAGAAGAGCTGTGACAATTTTGTTGCTGTAGCTGGTAATTAATGTCTTATTACCCTACCTCTACGATCTATGCAACCAGCGTGCTCCAGACATTCTCTTAAGAAAGGGCCTGTTATGTATAAAACATAAGAATGAATCTACCTTTAATTGAAACAAAAAATACGTATCAAATTTGGTATTTCTATCTGTGAAGAAAATAAAATCTTTAGCTATTTTTCAAGTACTTTGTTATTGGGTTACAGAAATGTGATTCGATGGCAAAAAAATCAGCTACTTTTTGTTACAAAATTGACTTGAAACAGTTAAAAATTAATGTGGCTTTTGGGATTTCATTTTCTGACCAAAGAATCAGTTTCAGGACTTCTGTAGCTATTTTAGTTACTTCTTGTTAGTCCATATATGTCAGTAAATCTAGCAATGAAAATAATTAAGTAAATCTGTTATGTTTTTTCTCCTTTTCCCTTTCTGTTGTACTACCTTTTTTCTCAAAGTTATGTGACTATTAATAGGTGATTATAACTACATTTTATGATGACTAGTACAACTACCACTGCTATAGCTTACTTTATTTTTCGGAAGTGCTCCTTTTATAAAGATGAGAGAACATGACAGAATTTTGAATGAAAATGTGAAAACCCAGACACTTTCTTTCACACATGTGGGTCTTTGTCCCTGTTTGTAAAAAGTGCACTGGATTTTCTGAAATGTTTATTAAATATCATTGCAATACAAAATACTCACAAGTACTTACTGGCTCAGGAAAATAATTTTAAATATGTACTAATTGAAATTTAAAACAGGAACAATTTGTTGTAACAATTCTGCTAAGATGTGCGAAGTGAATCATCATGCTACAGTTCTCTTTTCTCCAAAAGAAAGGAATGACATTGTAAGAGAAACATCTGTATTAAAATATAACACTTACTTTATTAAAAGGAACAGATAAATGACCAAATATTCATGGTTACCTATCATGTTGAGGACAAAGGTATTTTTCTTAAATAGGCAGGTTTTCAAATTACTCTGATTTTTTTTTTTTTTTTTAATTTATAAACAGAAAAATGCTCAGGAAAATCCTTCCACACCAGGAAATATTGAATTCCATTTTTTTAGGTAATCCTAGTGTAAAAGATGCCCCATGATTCAAGTCAATCATAGAGTTTTTTCATGTATCTTTAACATTTTCGTCTTGCAATTGAATTTATAACAATTTACCACAACTATTGCCATAGCATTGCATGCTTTTTACTGACAGTTTAATTCACTCTTACAGAAAAAATATTAGGAACTGAAAGTCTGGAATAGAAGTGGTGAGGTTTGTGGTTTTTTTCAAAACATATGTTAAGCTTAAATAAATAAATTCAGTCAAGATGCACTACTCTATGTACTGCTCTGCAGCACAGTATTGTAACACATGATGTTTTCACAGGGATGAAATCCTTACTTTGGATTTCATGAGGACTGTTGTAATGTCCGTTAGCTCTTTTTCAGGTGAAGTGTGATTTTTACTCTCAGTAAAGAAAACAGGAAGGTTAAAATAAACAAATACATCAAGATTAATAGATTGTATAGCAAAGTGCCAAGAGAAAGGAAGAGATTACAGTTTTTGTGCTTTTGAAAGTTACTGGATTATAGGGACTGGCAAACAGACTAACCATTTGCATAGGTATCTGACATATGATTATGCCTCAGATGATTTATGTAAGGCCTTGACAGGCTACAGTGATGAGCATGCTAGAAATACGATAGATGAATGAATGGAACTCAGTGAGGGGAATGTGAATTGGAAAGTCAATATCAATTTGAAAATCAATCAGCAAGAATAAGACTGCTCAGTTTGTTTGCACAAAATACCAGGCTAAGGGCTGTCTGTAAAGGCAAGGTGGAGATTTCTGAACCCTACAGAAAATATTTTCTCCAGCAGCATTCAAATGTCTACAATAAAACATGTGTGATTCAATTGTTTATAGCTCAGGAAATCACAATTTTTTCTATACCAGAATCTTCTCTCCCGTTGCCAGGGGCCTGCCCCGTCTATCTGGGATTTAGAGGAGACTCATTTCCCTTTCAGCAACATGAGAAGGGCAAGGTGGCTGTAACTCCCTGACCTCTGGCTGAGAACCCCACCATAAGCCAATTCTTTAGATAGCCTTTTTGGTGGAGACACTTGGCTGCCCTCATCTCTGTGCCACTTTGAAAGCGTTAGCAAGAGAAAAAGCCCCATTGTTCTTATTCCAAAAAACCCAAAACATGTAAAGCACTCTCAAAAAACTGCACCTATTTATACAGAAAACTACTTAAGGGCAGTCATTGTCTCGTAGTGTTTTGGTACAGCCTTGTACAATAGGACCACACTGGCTGAAGCTTTTAAGATTACCTTTAATAGACTGCATCCAAAAATATATTAAAGAGCATTTAGGGTTAAAAGCCAAGAGTTCTAAACTTAGGAAATACCAGAATTAATGCTGATAAGACTTAATTTACAATATACATCAGTCATTCATTAAACACTATACTATTTCTGACTCCCAGATTTTTCGTTGCTTGGGAAGGCTTATGCTCAGCATATGAGAAACAGCTATTTCATTCCACCCCCTTTGTTCAGGGTTTGGCACCATGCTTTGTTTACAGCATGCCATTTAATTGAGCTTCTGAATACAGAATTATTAATATTCTCATGAGTTTTTCTATCACACTTACTGCTATAGTGTTTGAATGTGTCAAAGGAATAACGTATTCAATTTATTGGTATTTTTGTGACATAAAATGTTATTTTTCCCATTTAATAGACAGGGAGGTAACATCCATGCATACATTTTTTCAAAAGATTACAGTCCTTTTGGATGCCCAACTGAAGATGGCCTGATTTGTTAGACAACATTGTATCGCAGCATTATTTATCAAAGCACAACTTGTATGCAATTCAGTAACAGATGTAGGAACATAGTATTTCTGCAAATCACATATGAAGTCTTTGTGGACACTAAAAATAACATCCATTTGAAAATCAAGTTCTAGGTGACTTATCTAACACTATGTTAGGACATTCTCATGGAGATGGGCATAAATCCATTTCTCCTAGGCAGTTCTAGCTGTCTAAACCATAAATCATACTTTGTTTTCCTAGAATTCTTTGCTTCATGTTTACACAATAAGTAGGGGAAGAGTTCTTGTGACAAAGCCCTACTCAGAGCAATTCTAGCATATTGCAGGGAACAGAGGTAGAACTGTTAGGCTGAGGAGAAGAGGATGATAAAATGAAAAAATACAAATACTGTACTTCCAAGAGGAGCTTCATGAACATCAGGATGCAGCAAAAAGAATGACAAAACAGGAAATTATAAACTTACAAGGTCCATTATGTTTGTTGTCATAAATGATAAGTAAACAGAACTGGAATGCGAAGCATGCAGAAAGGAGCTACTTTCACAGACACTCGAGAAAGCAGAAGGCTTCCTCCTCTTGCTACAAAAACACAAGGAATGCATTCTTCACATTTTTAGTATGGAAAACATGCCACTTACCACTCCGTATCTCCTGAACACCCACCTAGCAGTGTTTGTATACTAAAATGGAATCTCCTTCCCAGGGACTTTCCAATATTAAACACCTTTGCTGCTACAATTATCATGAACTTACTGTCTGCGCTATATTGCTGGCATTCTTTGCATGCTAAAGAGCAGATACATGAAGGTCTGTGACACCTATTGATTACAGTGGTAAAAACATACACAGAGTAGCTAGGTGCTCTGTGGATCACAATCTTATTCTACTTTCTGTTCAGAGAGCCAGACACAACCACAGTATGGGCAGGAGGAGCAAGTGAGGAGTTGACCAGCCAGCTCACTTTATAGCATTGATTATAAAGCTAACATGGTATCAACAGGGAGATACTGTTAAGGGTTCCTTCGGACCTCCCTCCTTAGTAGACAGAAATTCTCATCTGGCTTCCCAATTTTAAGATGCATTTGCTATCTTTAATTCATCTTCTGTTTGTACTTTAGCTTTTTTCCTAAATCAAAATATTCCCAAAACATAAAGGCTTCCAAATGGAAATACCATACGTCTCTAAATGTCAGCTTATTTTCATCTATCCTGCCAAGACTCCAAGTTTTGGAGTCTGATTTGAGTTAAATCAATATTATACGATTCGGAATGCATGTATATAACTGTTTCACCAAAGCCACTGTAATTTGTACTAAGGGATTATGTCTAATGAGGTCACCAGATTCACTTCTATGTTTTACCATTTTAAATTGAGTTGCCAACGCTTACGGTTTCCCATGGTTGAAATTTTTAATGTAGGCAAAAGCAATTTCTTGAAGACTGCAAAGAGTCTTAATGTAGTTGCTACTATAAATTACAAGTGGGTTGTGCTAAAACTGTTAGGATAGGTAAACAATCCATATCCCATAAGAGGAGATCTTGCTTGTGTGAGCATTAGTCACTTTTTCTAAAAATTCAGTGTAATCTAAAGACATAATACTACCTACTATGCTGGATATTCTTCAAAGCTGCCTAGGGGCATCAATTTTTATGGGAGTTGGTTTACAGAATCCTTTGACATTTTTGAAAAGTCTAAACCATTTTTTACTCCTACAGTACCCATATAATCATTATTGCAGTAAGGTACTATGAAGCTTCTGCTTTCCTAAATTTGCAAAGCACTCAAAGAAAAAACTCAAGAAATCATGCTCGCTAGCTGATATTACTAAAATTCCCATATCAGACAACAGATACATACAACCCAGAATATGGGCCTGTTAGCTTCCTTCCTCTATGTTATGCTTCCCCAGACCATCTAAAAATACTCTTTCTAATGCAGACCCCGAAAGGCATTTTAACAGCTGTAATGAAAAAGATGCTTTCTTGCTTTAATTAATACATGTGCACAATTTCAAAAATGACTTAGTTGTTGCTTTCATTAGTCTAATTTTTTCTGGTCATAGTGAACACTGCCTATGCAATTTTCCAATTAAAAATTACAATTCTGTGACTGTCATTGAAGCCTTATCTACTGATCCATCAATTCAGTACGGAAAATGATCTAAACGTTACAGCTTGATTACTTTTTCCTAAATAGCCATCAAGGTTATATATTCTATTCTAAATATATCTGCACAAACCTATGTAAAAGACATTGCTTAATTATTTAAACAAAATGTAAATCAATTACTCAACAGCACATGTAGAGTACCTCTCAAAAGCTAACCCCATTTTCCATCTTTAGAACATTTATCTCAGATCAGCCTCTCCAATACGCCTCAGAGGGCAGTCCATGTTAATTTTTTTCCCTTTTTTTCTCAGTTGATGGTACATTGACAAAAAAGGTAAAATTACTTAGTTTTCCAAAACCAAAAATTTTATTCATAAATCCAGCTAGTCTAATCAGTGCCATTCTTTACTGCTTTCCATTTTTTTCTCTCCTCAGATTTACTAACACTTGGAAAAATATTCAAGCATTTAGATATTTTGCAAAACTGGGAGTTGTTGAGCCCTTGCACTTAGGTATTGATGCACTATGTAACAGAGAATCCAGAGTGCAAATAACTCATCAGGGCCTGAGTCATGTCATAAAGCTGAAATAAGCTCTTTGTTGCTTGGGGTTCTCAGTCCAAAACAACTGTCTATTTAATTATGTATTATTGTGCACATAACTTAGAAAAGCAGGAAAGCATCTTTCCCTCATTGTAATTGCTAAAATGCCTTTTAGGGGTTTTCATCAGAAACACCTTTAGGTGATCTTGGGAACTGTACCCCAGAGGAAATAAGCTAATAGCTTATACTATTAGTAGTACTAGTGTTTTGATATGATCACATTTCAGCATTCAAGACCCTCCGACAGGTACTGTAAATAGATTCATTTTTAAAGAATATGAAAAGTATGATAGGTATTGTCTGTAAGGAATTAGAAGATGATAGACTGTGAGAGAAATATTAATGAAAATAGGGAATTTTTAGAAAGAGTGAGTTAGCACCCAAAAAGTAATGGTTCCATAATCATGAAGAACAATATTTCATAAAAGTTCATTAGTGAAATAGGGTGAGACAGGAGACAGAAACAAAATATATATATATGATTATATATATATTAGTTTAGTTTAGTTTAGTTTATATATATCATATATAAGATATGATATGTACATAAATATGATTTGATATATACATATATTTCTCATATATACGAGAGACATAGAGGAGAACAGATAATAGACAGAACAATAATATTTAGAAAGGATGAAATTCTGAAAACTGATAAGGGAACATAAGGATACCAGAATAATTCTGTGGCTGAGAGAACTACCTAAGAGCAATATTCATTGCAAGCTAGATATGACAAAATTATTAATAACAGTTATTCAGTAAATGAAAAAAGAAAATATTCATTAAGTACCCCTGCTTAGTATACCAAACCAAAAAGAAGTGAAATGAGAAAAATGAAGCATAAACTAGCTCTGCAGTGACTGAGAAAAATGATGTTATGCACTGTCTATTATCAATTCACAAAGAGCAAAGTGGGGAAAGGGAGTGAGATTATGCTTCCAAACTCAGCAAAATGGCAATGCTGAAACAAGATACTGTTGAAAAACTGAGAATCCCTGTTGTTTCCAGAGATTCTTCCAGAGTAACTTAAAACTGCTGTCTTACACAAGTCCAAGTTAAATTCTCATCTTTGTGGAGGCAACAGAGCCTGGCTCCTGCTGAGAGGACCTGTTGCCTGTATCTTGTCTCACTGAGAGTTAGTGACTTCATTTCTCAGAAGAAAATGTGAGAGTATATTTACATTTTAGGATATAAAACTGGTGGAAAATCACAGCACTGCATACTGCTAAACTTCAAGCATCATCTACCATGAATTAATACATTCAATTAAGATAATATTCAAGAGTCCTTAAAAATTGGCTGAGGAAATGTCTGTTCTTCTGATGTTCATTTTAATAAATCTCCAAACAAGAATATTCCAGCAGCTTGAAGGAATGTTAATCTGCCATATTCAGTAGCTGGTAAGCCTTATATCAGTCTTAAGCAATAATGGAAATGCTGGTATAAAATTCACTGATAAGAATTTCAGTGATAGGAATACAATTAATGCCAGCCAAAATGTTTTTACATAAATTAGATCTAGTCAAATAAACCTGATTCTAATGTTTGATTAGATAAAAAAATTTGGCTGAAAAGGTAAATGTGCAGATGTCGTATACTCAGACCATGACAGGCATATGACACAGTGTGGCCCAGAACTCTGATTAGCATTACACAATACCAATAGATCACATAAGAAATTGATCTGACAGATGGATCTCAAGGGAGTATGTGTCAACTGGGAACGAGCACTGAATATGTGATTCCAAGGGAGTTCCATAGTGATTAGTTTATCTGACATTCAACTTTTATGCAGCATTCTTAGCAGTGGTCCAGAAATAAACAAAAATCATGGATAAAATGATGCACAGATTGGAGCAAAGAGTAATAAAGATCAAGATATGAAAATGGGGTTGATACATGATTTCTGAGTAAGATGGGCCCACTTACAGCCAGATTCAACAGAATCAAATAAGTCAAATGTCTTATAGCAAGCAGTGCAGGAAATTTATACAGAAGAGAGGGCTGTATAATGAAAATCAAGATTCCAGAGAGGGTATAAGAGCCATACTGGACAAACAACTTAATGACTCTTGTCAGTGAGATGCTGTGCAAAAAGACTAATAGGAAAAGCAGAAGTGAGACATTGAATGTCTCTCTGTTACAAGATTTAGAGAGGTTCAGTATTGGAATGCCACTCACAATTTTTATGCTCCCACTTTTTAAAATGATGGTGCAAAACGTAACCATTTCACAGAATTCAGTGGAGTGCCACAAAAAACTGTGTGAATGATGGAATTCTTAAAGCTTTTGAAAAGGAGGCTTAAGTGCTTGTAAGAACAAGATGGAGATGTGAGCTGATTACAGTGTAGCTGTACTTCCATGGGAAGCAAATAGCAGGGATCAAGAGGTTCCTTAATTTAGTAGGTGAAGGCATTTGATTTTGTTATATCCAGAGCCAGTGCCTAGAGGCCAAAACCAGTCAAATTCAAATGAGAAACAAGGCAAAATATTTAACAGCTGGTGTAGGAATGATAGTTATAGATAGATTCTAAATAGGAAACTTACTATGAATAACCTCTTTCTTGGTCTAGTTCCATCTGTGTTTCTTCCTTCTCTCCCTCCTCATCATTTGCTTGAAATAGAATCATAGAATTGTTTAGGTTGGAAAAGACCTTTAAGATCATCCAGTCCAACCATTAACCTACACTACCAAATCCACACTAAACCAATCAAGGGTAGACTAGACTAAACCATGTCCCGAAGTGCCACATCTACCCGTTTTTTGAACTCTTCCAGGGATGGTGACTCCACCACCTCCACCACCACCCACCTCTCTGGGCAGCCTGTTCCAATTCTTGACCACCCTTTCCATAAAGAAATTTTTCCAAATTTCCAACCTAGACCTCCCCTGGTGCAGCTTAAGCCCATTTCCTCTCGTCCTATCGCTAACTACATGGGAGACGAGACCAACACCCACCTCACTACAACCTCCTTTCAGGCAGTTGTAGAGAGCGATAAGGTCTCCCCTCAGCCTCCTCTTCTCTAAGCTAAACAGTCCCAGTTCCCTCAGCCACTCCTCATAAGGCCTATGCTCCAGACCCTTCACCGGCCTTGTTGCCCTTCTCTGAACACGTTCCAGCACCTCAATGTCTTTCTTGTATTGAGGGGCCCAAAACTGGACACAGTATTCCAGGTGCAGCCTCACTAGCGCTGAGTACAGGTGAACAATCACCTCCCTGCTCCTGCTGGCCACACTATTCCTGATACAAGCCAGGATGCTGTTGGCCTTCTTGGCCACCTGGGCACACTGCTGGCTCATGTTCAGCCAGCTGTTGACCAACACCGCTAGGTCCTTTTTGGCCAGGCAGCTTTCCAGCCACTCTTCCCCAAGCCTGTAGCGCTGCATGGGGTTGTTGTGACCCAAGTGCAGGACCCGGCACTTGGCCTTGTTGAACCTCATACAGTTTGCCTCGGCCCATCGATCCAGCCTGTGCAGATCCCTCTGCAGGGCCATCCTACCCTCCAGCAGATCGACACTCCTACCCAGTTTGGTGTCATCTGCAAACTGACTGAGGGTGCACTCAATCCCCTCATCCAGATCATTGATAAAGATATTAAACAAGGCTGGCCCCAAAACAGACCCCTGGGGAACACTGCTCGTGACCGGCTGACAACTGGACTTATCTCCATTTACCACTACTCTCTGGGCTCTGCCACCGAACCAGTTTTTTACCCAGCAAAGACTACACCCGTCCAAGCCATGAGCTGCCAGCTTCCCAAGGAGAATACTGTGGGAGACGGTGTCAAAAAAGTGGAAATGTTCCATCTGGGAAGTCATTAATGTATTTCCATCCTTATTAAAATAATAGAAAACAAAGTTACCTAGAAAGCCAAATCAGACTAATCTTTAAGGTAAACTGCTGCAACTCAGATGTAAATGTTGGAGCTAATAGTGACAAACTTTTAAAACCAACAAGCAGTTTTAAACATATTGAAAAACATCAGCATGTGAATTCTGAACAGAATTAAGCAAGAAGATGAATACTTGATGGATGTTTTGGGATGGCAAGAGGGTAAAAATACCAACTTTTTATTAATGTATGTTAAAAATGTAAGACAAAGCTGTATTTTTAAGGCACAATGAATTGTTTAAAAAATGCTGGAGGAAATTCTTGTTTTCCAGTTCCACTCTAGCGGCACTTCCTGACTTTCTCTCTCTGTCAAACCTAGTCCTAAACCTAACCCCATCCTTAATGTAAACCTTAACCCCAACCATAGACTGAGGCTTAGGCAAGGTCCTTAGGCAAAGTGTCTCACAGCAGAGTTCTCTACACCTTACACTTTCTTTTCATAGCCCCATTTCCAGCCTCATTCCAGCTGGACCTCTGGTTTTTGTCTCTCTCTTAATCCTAATCCTAATTTAACTCTAACCTTAAATCAAAGGTACCCAAAAGCAAAGTCAGCATGAGGCAACACAAAATAACTCCTGAACGCTTCTCATAATTAAACAGACAACTTGATATTTCAAAACCTTGCTTATAGACTTGGGGGATTATTTTGGTATTGCTATTTTAGATCAACAGCTCTACCTATCCTGAGGAAAAAAATTATTTATTATTGCATTGCTTAGAGAATATGGTCAGAGTTTGAGACACACTGTGACAGTCTTTCCATTCTTATTAGTGGCAATTACACAGATAGGTCATCCTCATATCCTGTGAATCTTTAATCTCAGGTTACAAATCCATACTGAAACATTGACTGTGACTTCATGCAGAACAATAGTCACTAGAAGCAACTCCAGAACAATATTATCATGTACCCTAGAATAGTATTTGTTGTCAATCAGAGAGATAAACCTTATTCAAGTGTTTACTAGTAAAAATACAGAAATCTTTCTCAGTCATGGAGAACTTCTGTTCTGGAAAACTTATTTTCTTTTATATTTTCTGGTCTTAGCTTACCTTTAAACATTGACTCCTCAGAAATCGCTGACAACAGTGAAGAGACCAGTACTTTTTATGAGAGCAAGGTGAGACCAGTACTGGGTAAAGAAGGTTGGAGATTTTTCCAATGAAACTTGTCCATATTGGATCTTCTTACCAAAGTCTTCCAGTTTCAGTCCTTAGCTGGAAAAGTTATCTCATATTCCATAAGTAATTTCTGCTCAGACTGAGTCTATCATCTCAAAAATTTTGTGATGAGAGGAATCAGACTCGTGAGAAACAAGCTGCAGATCTCAGATCCTCATCTAATTCATGAAAAGAAGGCATTTGTGTTTGTTTCCTACATATTAAGGAATACTAGTGGCTATTCAGTGGTCCAGTGTGCGTTTTCTGTGTGGTTTGGGGGTTTTTTTTGAAGCCTGTGACATGAATGATTTCTGAGACCTTCATGACAGGATGCGCCTTGAAATCATCAGAATTTTAGTGGCACAAGAAGAGCGTCTTCCTGTCTCATTTTCATTATGAATTGCATTTGAAAATCACTCTCAAATTTTTACAGAACAAAAAATTATCACTTATAAACCCGTAATGTTTTTTTCATCTGCAAGGAGGGTGTTTTTCTACCTTTTTTTTTTTTCCTTTGTATGCTGTTGAATCCATTCTTCCTAGAAAATGTAAGCTGGCTCTTTCCCATTTAGTGTCTGTTATGCTACATTTTTTGGCCTATGTTTGACATGATGAACAGCAATTGAATGAGGCATAATTATAAAGGATTCTATGCCTGTTGTTTAAAATAGAATTATTTGCATGACAATGTATCCTGGAGAAGTAGAAACCAAGAAAACTGGCTGCTGCTTGGTATCTGCTTTAGGATGAACTGAGTCACTCTTCATGCTCTGACACACATAAAGACCAGAGGTGCCGTTCAACTGCCAACTGAAATGCCCTACAGTATTTGATATGGGGATGACAGAGATGACACAGGATTTAAGAGAGTTTCATAGCTCTGCGGTTGTAGGGTTTGGATGCTTGTTGGGATACCCTGGACTGCCACTATTCACACTAGATGACTATGTTTAAGCAACTGATCTGAGCCCTAGACCTCCATTAATTTCATTAACTGAAGATCAATTACTTACTGCATATGTGGGTGCTTACCAAAAGACACCTACATTTAGGAGTCTTTATTTGGAAATAAATATCGATTCAAATCACCGTTATCATGAAATCACCATCCTGTTTAGATTAAATGTGATAAATAAATAAAACGTGAAACTTTTTTGATACATACAAATTCCTTCAATGAGTCCCAAAATCTTTTATGTATGGAGTCAGGGACTGGGAGGTAGACAGAAGATTGACTGAGCTATATCTGTAGGTAAAGTCTTATGCAGGTCTTGCAGTCCTGAGACTTAACTCCTGATGAAAATGGAAAATTCATGGGAAAAGCCTGCCTATTTGTGTCAAGGCCTTAGTGAACATTCACAAGTGGATATATCAGAGGGAAAATCCCTCCCTGTTCGGGGAGAGGTCAGATATGTGATAAGATCCTCGGACGGTATGCATTGATGTTAGTACTCCCAGCAAGAAACAGCGAGTCTTTGCTTCTAGAACTGTGTTAGGTTGTTTTAGTGAAATCCTTGCATTTAAAAAAAAAAAAAAAAAGTTTTATTCTGTTTACTTTATTTTGTTCTTGTTGTGGTTTAACCTGGTAGGCAGCTAAACACCACACAGCCATTTGCTCACTCCCTTCCTCCCCAGTGGGATGAGGGAAAGAACTGGGAAAAAAAAAAGTAAAATTCGTGGGCTGAGATAAAGACATTTTAATAGGACAGAAAAGGAAGGGAAAATAATAACAACAACAACAACAATATACAAAGTGATGCACAGTGCAATTGCTCACCACCCACCGACAAATACCCAGACAGTTCCTGAGCAATGATCATTGTCCTCCGGCCAACCCCCCCCAGTTTCTATACTGAGCATGATGTCATATGGTATGGAATAGCCCTTTGGTCAGTTTGGGTCAGCTGTCTTGGCTGTGCACCCTCCCAACTTCTTGTGCACCTGGCAGAGCATGGGGAGCTGAAAAGTCCTTGACTAGCATAAGCACTACTTAGCAACAACTAAAACATCAGTGTTATCAGCATTATTCTCATATTAAATCCAAACCACAGCACTATGCCTGCTACTAGGAAGAAAATTAACTCTATCCCAGCTGAAACCAGGACAGTTCTGAGAAATTATGGAACTTTTTTTTTTTCCGGGAAGAAATTCATGTAAGCCAACTTTCATGGCAAACTTCTCCTGGTCCAAAATTAATGCTTACAGTTTGACAAAATAGTAAGTGAAAACAGTGACAGGCTTTAAAGAAATGCAACTATATAGCCATCAGTTCATATAAGTACTTCATTAAAAGAGCAAAATGCATTAAAAACTATTGGGAAAGGGAATATTGGGCTACAATCCCATTTTTACAAGTCTCATTCTAAAGTTACTGTGCAAAAGAGAAACTAATTCACATGAGTTTTTATTTTCTGTTCTGGTGTTAGCACATTGGCAAAATTAAGTTTAAAACTCATTATTTTCTGTTCCACACAGGTAATGATACTATGCAATTGCTTTTCTAAGCACTGCAGCTATAGACAAGCTTCAGTTCTGTTACACAATTCTCTGTTTCATGTTTCTTCTTGAAACATCAACTCATGGAGTTGTGAATTTGTGAAAATTGCCACTACTTTGAATCAGCATTGTATCCTTTATAAAAATAGAAGAGTGGAGAGAACTGTCCACTACCTAAACTGTCGTTAGTGAAGAGAATGGTTTGAAAAGCCTTCTAGCAATTGCAACATTGCAATTGCTAAAAAATAAGACTATAAAACATAGTGTAATGGTTTAAGACTGAGACCTGAATTGGGAGACACATGAGACACCTAGATATTGCAGAAATTGTGCTTGAGACTTGCAATATTGAGGTTTTAATAGTGTTTTCTGTAGGCTTAATAATTCTAAATGAATTAATTAGGTGTATCACAGATCAATTAGTAGAAGTCTAGTTGAAAATCATAGCAGATTCTTTACAGATCTACACTGGGAAAATGTACATACATTTAAAAGTAATTTGCAAAATCTAGTTACTTTTGTGCATGCAAATTTCCAAATAATTGGACATCGATAATGAACACATTCGTGAATACTTTATGTATTACAACACTTTAGTGAGTGTGTGAAAAGTCTCATTTTTTGAATTTTTTTTGTTCTTCTAGAAAAGAACCAAAACTGACAGTACAAAAACAGATTTCAAATTGAGATATAAGAATGTGACAAAATAAGTTTTAATAGTAATGATGACAGCATAAGAATTTTAGATGACTCTGCTCCTGCTTCAAAATTCATTGGAAATAAATGTAAACTTTGCATTACTTGTTATTTTTTTTAGCAAGGTCATAATGAGAACAAGCAAACATATTTTATAGTATTAAAAATAGAAGAGGCAGAAGAAGCTCTGAGGTTTATGTCCAGAGTAAAGCGAAACAAAGGACCCAACATAGGAATGCTTCAGAAAAACATTGCTACCATAACTACCAAGCACAGGATGCACACAAAAGCAAAATGACTGGGAATGACACATCTGTGGAAGTAGAATTTCTGAGATATCATTACTCATGTCAGCTGTATTTTTATTAAAATATTAGCTTGAATGCTTTTGCGAAAACTATGAAATAAAGTTAATATTCTGGCAGCTCTAAAAAAACCTACCTAATGTCTAATTTCTAGTAATTTAAGAATACCAGCATAAGAAACAGATGGCAAAATAGCTCAATATCCTTTGGAAAATCTTCTGTTAGCATTAAAAGCTACACCTGCTGAAATGTGTGATCTTACTTTAAATGTAGAAAAGCATTAATAGGAATGTACAGCAGTGTGGTTATATCTCTTAATTGGTATACCCTAGTGGAAACAAACATGCTAATTAAGCGATCATCCTGATTATAAGAGCCTGATAGGAATACACAGTGCTGGGAGACATTCGTTTCTATTTCAGCAATTGCTTTAAAAATAATCATAGTAAGATTCTTGAGATATTTAAATTATATAAAGGTAAGTGACTCATTACAGAGCACAGAATGAGCATGAAGGGAAAAGGATTACAGTAGAGAAATTTGTGACACAGAACAAAATTACAGCTTCAGTTTCCTCTACAGAGTATTGTGGACAATACCAAATAGTCACTTTGATTTGACTAGGTTTGTCATTTTTCTACTCATTAGACAGTGAAATTCATTACACTCAGTGCATTTTCTGAACTCATTTGGTTTAAGGCTTTTCTTTAATCCAGGTGCCAATCTAGAAATTGATTTCAAAGTTCTTTTTCAAAGCTCCTACTGGAACATTAATCTGGAACTCTTGGTTCAAATTCTTCTTGTGGTCCTTTGGGGTTTTGCAATAACATTCAATGAAATTTGCCTCCATACTCAAACATGCTCCAGTCACACCAAAAACACTCCTTCAATTTTAGAAGGCCAGTACTGTCAGAGTCATGGTAGCTGGTGGGTACAGCCTAAAGAGAGAGGTATTACAGCTTCTAGACCCCTGGTCTTCAAACACCACAGATTCTGACAACAAAAGAAGTGTTTGAGTCCTTGACACCTTCTGGTCTACATATGACTCCAAAGAGAGAGAAGTAAAAAGAAAGAAAATTCAACTGGAAGTAGAGAATGGGGATAGAAACCAAAATGCTGAGTATCTTCTCAGGGAAAGCTTTTTTCATGGAACTATAGCACATTTCCTCTAGTCAAATCCAATGAGGGTTAACAAGAACAACAGTTTCCCTTGACTGAAGTGCGTACCTTGATTTGAACTATATGGTTGAGGACAAGAAGATCAACATTTATCTCATTCTTACAATGGCATATCTAGAAGTACTGAATAGATGACAGAAGACTACAGGAAATTACAAATGCTGTCACAGGATCATAAAGCATATGGAATGAGGACTGGAACAGAGGATTACTTCACATGATGCATTAGGAACTGTATTTGGAGATATGCTTGTTCCTAGAAGAAAAAGGAGAGAGTCAAACAAAACATATAGTTATTGCTAATTTTTAATTAAGAGCCTACTAAACCCAGCATTTTGTAGGAGGTTGAACATACTACCACAAATTCAGTCTTAAACTCACGTAGAACCAAGAGAAAGTATGTTTCTGCAATATTACTAACAACATTGATCACCTGCTATTGAAAAAAATTCCAACAGCTAGCACACCATAACATTTCTGATAACCGTTTTATTCCTTACTATAAGTAGAGGAAAATAAGTACAGCTCTGCTTAGCCTTTTCTCTGTTATGTGTCAACAAATAATAAAAAGAATTGTATTTATAACTGTTACCTCACAAAACACTTAACACTTACCTTCGTAGTGACGAGCAATAGAATTTCTCATTAGCTGGCATAAAATATACCCTTTTCTTTTTTTCAGGTTGAATGAATAGAGTAAGTCTCTAAGAATCCCAGCACTTTTCTTTGGCAGTTCCTTTCCAGTCCTACTCCAGCTGTACCCTGGGATTTATAACTATGTGTCTCAACCCTCACCCCAATGCTTTCCTGAACTGTAGGAAATCCACTTAGTACAACCTGAGCTTTTGAGAATCTGCTGGAAGTTTCTTCTTTAAGATTTCAGGTATAATTTACTATAAAATAAGTTCTGAGTCTTTATATTTCTACTTAATTCGCCTGGTATTTCTATTTAATTTCAGGGGAGTGGCAATAGATGAAAACACAAATAGAATCTTACTGTTTGGTTACCAGGATTAGCGTATAGAATATAAGACACACTAGGTATGAGACTGCAGAGATAAGGGATTATTCTCTACTTGAGTAAAAGAGTGAAACAACTCTGAGCACAAAAGAGTTGCTGAATTGCTAGAATTAAAGGGAGTCAGGTAATAAAAATGCAGAACAGAAAAGAACCCAATGACCATCCCTGCTACCCTTGTTTTGTAACTGCATATAAGACCAGAAGAAGTCCATAATATCTTTGAGGTTCCTTTTCTGAACTTCAGGTCTGGAAATCTCCCTGTCAAATTTTTACATGTTTTCCTTAAAAGGTATTTAGAACACTGAGTAGTCAGATTCCATCAGTCATTCTTAACGTCATGACCCCTTGACTTTACAGCATATATAGGTATAAATGCACGTGTTTCTCTCTCTTTAAATATACTTATACCTAAACATATACATACGTATGTACCTATATATGTATATGTAAGAAGTTGAAGCTCTGAGAAGTTAAAGAATATACCAGACCTACAATTTAGGAGTACTAAGCCAAACAGTGCAGGAAAGGAAAGGTCCTACAAGTGCATCTGTGCTGACAGCTTGCGCGTTTCATTCCAGCCTGTTGCAATGTAAAATGTCTGACTTTCAGCATACTAAAAGACAGGGTTTACAATGAAAACACCACAGACCTTTGGTACCTGTGTTGGTAGCAGGACAACAGGGCACTTGCTGTAATAAGAAAACCAATTGAAGAGTCTTCTTTTACAGCTGAATGGCAGCACTAGAATTTTCAGTGTTCAGATATAATTAGAAAACAGCTGTGAAGGAAAATCAATTGTTCCTGGTCGTCAATGGCTAATTTTCCACAATCAGAATAAAGAATGAAATATGACAGCTTTGAAATGAGCAAGTAATTGTTTCTCCTTTGTTTATTGTTTTAACTTTTCTCCTTTTATTTGTGCTAGCTATCCTTTATTTGCTTCAGGACTACTCTTAAAATTCTTAGATTCTCCTAATTATACTTAAACCCTGTTTAGCTGTAAAAAACTCTTTTAGAGAGCTTTTTAAGGTGGTGATTTGTCATTCATGAATGAAGAGTTGAACAAATGCTTATAAATTACTCTGTGATAGTTTCATAACAGAAGACTTACTAAATGAAAAAAGTTGAATCCCATCAATGAAATTGCACACTTATTAATATTAATAAGTATTTGACCCATCAGAGGACTAAATTCTTCAGATTCTTTGTCCTCATCTTCAAAGTGCCTTTGAAATACACCTGTATTCTAATACGCTAATTTTCTTTTTGTTGACATTACCATGAAAAGGGCGGGAGGTGAAGAGAATTGTGTCCATCACGTAGTGTGAGTAACGGATTGCAGGAGGAACTCCTGCAATCCAAATAATGAGATCAAATTACAACAAGTTTGAATTCTGGCAGGAAAATATGAGTTTTAAGTTATTATTATTTGTATTATACCAGTATTATTAATATTGATTTAATCTTACACAGTGACAGAAATTGAAATGCCAGGAGTGATAGCTGTGCTGAACTGTTTTGAGCATGTAAAATGCTGTGGTGTTCGATTAAATCACCCTCAATTCATTTGTTTATCTTATGCTGTACTGTAAATTTATTCTCTCATTACATGATTTGGATCCTAATTTACATGGGGTTCTAGGCAGGAAAGCAAAACATATGTATTTGCAGCAATATTCCCCGTGACCCTTTGTTAGTTTGAGGAAACGGTCACTCAGAGAGAGAAATGCTCCTGTGATTGTGTGTTATAGGGCCCTACACAACTCTTCAGGCCAAAAACTGACCCTGCTTCTGTTGTGAGTTTGTATGGTGCTTAGCCCAATGAGGACCTGATCGATAATTTGAACCCTGAGGAGCTACTTCCTTGCAGCTGACTATTGAGACAACCATGTTAACAACTGTTTGGGAGCAGTCCAGGAGCAATACCTTGCCCATTGCGCTGTGTCGCTGTCGCAAAGGCTTCCTGCTCTGGCAGGGGTAGCAGCTGCCGGTGCTGGAGCACTGGCTTTCAACATTAACACCCAGCTGCATGCTGTAAAACTGCACTCACGTCTGGAGGGTAAGCCAAGACACAGGCTCATGCAACAACTGTGTGTCTTAACCACATTTTTTATCTTTCTTCCTCAGTCATCAGGTCTGGTGTACAACGGAGGTCTGTGATTCTGCCTTCAGCCCTTAAGTCAGATGCCAGAGCCCCAGACCTGGACCTACTTTGTGTCGCTATTTTTAAATTAGCTTGTTCCTTTAATGACTGTAGACAAGATTCTGCTAAACACAGACATTCTAAAAACTATATTTAACTACAAAGGTGCTAAAACCACCTTCTAGAATAATAATAAGAAGCCACAGCTCCCATATTTATTTGTGAAAAAAGCAAAATGTTTTCACAGCTTCCAAACTAGCCTGCCAGAAAATTTCCTATTCGCAGCTTTGGGCTTCATATAGAAAATATTATTGTAACAACATTCATTTACACAGACTATAGTCCTTCAGAATTTTGGGGTAGCAAAATCTAGAGACATGCATAGAATCCAGACAAAACCATAAAATATTTTCAGAGTATTCGTGAGGACAGATATACTGCTGTATGTAAGTTTCTACCTAGGAGTTTTAAGAGACGTTCCTTGGCAAGATGCATAGAAATCAATGAAAGAAATCTGAGGCACAATCTATTAATTTACTCAGAATAGTGGGACTGACTTTAGAGAGCACATTAAACACTGGTAGTGGAGTTACTTTTTGGATAAAAAAATCTAATTGTCGACTCTCCTACTTACGGCAATTTTACATCACCGGTCATTCTGTAACTGTGATGAGGTTTCTCCTAATTTACACCAACACAGACGAAATTAAAATGAGGGTCAAATGGTTTCACAAATTGAGTAATTTATTTCCCTGTGGCAGCTTCAGAGTCAGACCAGGCAGATAGAGACCAAAGGTTGCATCGTCCAGCAGTTCAGTAACCTCCCTTAAATGAATCTGGTGATCTCAGTCTTGTTCCCAGGGGATAAATGTTTCCTGACAATAAGCAAGCAAACAAACAAATAAATAAATAAATAAGTGCCATCACAACTGGCACTCTTGCTGAGAAGTCTCTATAAAGGGGTCAAACAGTAAGGCCAAGGGCTGAAGGGACACAGAGTACAAGCTATTATACCTTCTTGGCAGTTTCTCAAGTTGAAGATAGTTAATGAGGCAGTAGTGTGGCAGGGAAGGAGGTGGAGCTGCTCACAATTCTGTCTCTATGACCAACAACCTTTTATGGACATTGAATTTGCATGGATATTCTTTTCAAGCTGAAAACTGAGCAGAAACAATTTTTCTAAATGAGTGAAAAGAGCTATTTGAAATGCTCAGTATGAGTTGAGTGAATTGTTTACCTGAATAGAAAAGCATGGACTAGCAAGAAGGTTAAAAACCCAGAGAGGGCATTATTTGCAGGAACAACAGTGGCTTTGGGAGTGTGAACAGGTGATGAGCAGAGGCAGGAAGTGGTTCTCATTTGCAAAATTTGAAAGAGAGTTTATTAAGACAGTGGTTTGCAATTAAAAAACAAAAATCCTGTAGAATAAATTTGCAACAGAAGAGGGAAAGAAAGAAGAATCAGTGTCCTGATAGTTTGCAGTGAAAGATGCAAAGAAGGGAAAGGGTTCAAGCAGGTATGGTATGGGATGAAGCATTTAGAACTGAAAGAAAGAGCAGAAAAGAGAGGATCTAAGAGACAACAGACAAAAATCACCAAATAAAAGTTCAGATGGGTTAAATAAAAGGAAAGCTACTGAGCCAAGCAAAGATTTTAAATGAAATGCACGATCTCTTAAGTTCAACATTTTCCTTGATCCTTACATTCCACAGCACTGCTTTATTTCCAACATTAGCAGAGCTAATGTATCTATCTAAAAAGATATATTACTGCTTGTCATACAATTAGTAGTGCGGGGGAGGGATGTTAATAGTTGAGCAACAAAGTTTGAAAAATATTGACATTCCAGAACAGAGATCCAGCCCCAAACTTCTCCAGATTCATCCATGCTAATTCTTCCTTCTTCTTGCTGTGTGTTTTCGACCTCTGAGCCTTTTGCAGGTGACAGCATTAAGATTCCGGAAGGCACAGGGGGACATTGAAATTCCCTGCAAGCTCTGAATCTCTCTCCATTGATCGGTGTGTCAGTCCATGATGCAGTCATGCACAGATGTTACACAACAGCAGCAGCAGGTTACAGAGCTCTAAAAATATTTGGATTTAATTGAAAAAAAAGTAAATGTTTTAAGACCTTTAATTTAATGCCACAGCTTCCTCTTTGGCACAAAGCAGTGGCTGTTGTAGCTAGAGGGTGGCTTATTCTTTTTGGACACTACAGTTGATTCACACAGAATTTGAAAGGGGCAAAAACAAGAAACAGAAAACATGGCATCTGAAAAATAGAGTAGACAGAAGAAGAAGGGGGAAAGCAGACACTTGAGAAATTTTTCAAGCATGATTCTTTGTCTTCTTGAACTCTGATTTAAAGGTTGCTTAGCAACAGTGGCAGTAACAGCTGGGACACCCTTGATCTTGTTGTGTAAACTATTAAAAATAGGTGATGGAAAGTGGCACCATGGAAACAATGACAATTCTGAAGCAGGTGTCTGCAGTGCTGCTTTTCAGCTTAATGTCAGAGGTGTAAATTACGGAATTACTTTCTCCCTTTAATCTGAATTTTTAGGAAGGAAGGAATTTTTATACCCCCAAAATTAAATAAGACTGAAGATAGCATTATCCCATTTTGTGTCACTGACTTCTGATTACTGCTTTATATAGTTTCTTGCCAGAACCTTTAGAGGATCTTCTTTTCCAGAGACTGAGGTCATTTCACTCCACTGAATTACTGAAGCAGTCCTTCAGCAAGGGGCATAACTGGTATTTACAGTATTAACCTCAGCTATGAAAGGATCATAACCTTGATTTTGGCTGGTCAGTTTAGCTAAAGCCTCACCCCAAATTACTATTATTAAAACCATAATCTGAGATCGCTTACCTTTTATGGGGTTAATAATCATAGCTAGGATTAATAAACATAGACAATGGAATCAAGAATGCTCATTCTGAAAACATTCAGAGACCCAGGGTCAAGATTTTTTTAATATGACTAGTAAATCTGGGGCATGCAGAAGAGGACCAGTTCTCAGAAACAGTAATTGCCTGCCCTTTGAAACATGCTCCTTTTAAGGCTCTTAAATTCAATGCCTATGTTAAAGCAGGCAAAATGTCTTTAAAACCATGGGACAATATCTTTTATTAGGCTAAGAACCTTCAATGTCTATGTTAAAGCAGACAAAATTTCTTTAAAAACATGGGACAATATCTTTCATTAGGTTTAGAATATTGAATGTGAATAAAACATGCTGTATTATTAGTGACATTTTTATGCATTATTAGCTTAAAATATTACAAAAGAGAAAAACTATCCCTGGCCCATGGCATAGTTGCATTTTACATAGGGTTTTTTTTTTTTTTTAAATTGTAATGTGAGGTAAACAGAGTCAAATATTCAAAAAAGACTCAGATGTTTATGTCATTTTAACATCTCTGTCCTTCTTCTATCATGGGCGTACTTGCATTTTGATTGAATAATAATCACCAATTGCACAACTGAAACAAAGAACTATGTGGAAAAAAAGTGTAAGGAATTATCTATCTGGCCAATAAAACTGTAGCTATGAATCTAAATAGCAATTACTTAGGATATTCTGACTGACTGAAACAACTCCATCTCTTTATTGCAATAACTTTGAAGAATTCAGCTTAATTTTTTAACACTGCTTATGAAGCTGAAAACTGTTGTCGTCTCTGAGCATCTTCCCTGCTACAGAGATTGGTACATTGCTAAAGCAGTATCTTGTATCAGTCTTGCTTTTGCTTATCTTCAAATAGAGAAATCAGGGACTGGAATGCATAATTTTGGTATTATGTTGTAATGCACTGTACTATTATTAGAAGATATCTGAATCCCACACTGAGACAGGCTAGAGCTGACATGTAATGGTATGCTTCCCAAGGAATCAACTTCCACTGCAATCTGGCTGGAAAGCAAATTTTGGGTATAAACCTTACACTTTTCATTTTACGGCAAATTTGATAGAAACCTTTACTGAATTCTTGGTTGGGTGGGCAAACCATATAGGGTAACATGAAAGTTACAGACTATTTCTTCTAATCTAATTTAGTCTTACATACTTTCATACATTGTTAGACAGAACAATTACGCACACAGGCACATTCTAATAGTCAAACTGACACCGGCCTGTATTTGAAAGAATGTAATAGTATTAAACCTTTGTGCTCAGCATACATTTCTTCAAAGACTCTTCTGTAGTGTGCAAGAATGATGTACTAACCAAGCAGAGAGACTTGTCTTCCTGACCTCCATGAATTAAGCTAAGTGACAGAGCTCACTTCACAAAGTCTGTTCTTGTCAATAGTTTCATAGGAGCCATTCTGCAATAAACTAGTAACATTGAATTATTTATTTTACTCAAATTATTTTGTGAAATAATGTATTTGATTTCATTTTTCCTGCTCTGTATGAAAATCAGCCTGTCTTCCTCTGCAATTTAGATGAATGGGGAGTTGTCCAAAAATGTAGGATTTATTTTCAGTGTTCTGTCATTTGGTTTTTATTAGTAGCAGCTGATTCACAAAGAAAACCACTTTATAAAGTTTTACTGGGGAATTTAGGTAATGGCGCTTATTTTAATTTGTGGCATATGCAAAGGCTGTGCTGACAGCTACCAGATGGGGTGTGTGTGTGTGTGTTTGTGCGTAATGGAGACTTCTCATTTTTAACCTAAATATTACTCTACTTTAAAAAATCATCTGAAGTCAATGGAATTACCTAAGGAATAAAATAGTATAATTGATGATAATATCTCTTACAGATTAAGAAAACATTTCAAAACCTACATCTGATACTGAGAAAATGTCATGGGAATTATTAAAGATTTTCATTAAGCATTTCAGGGAAAATAAAACTTACCACAGGTATGACTAATCTATGTCTTCGTGTATCTGTTATACCAAAGCTTTCCTTGAGTTATGCCAAGAAGAACTGTGCCAGCTTAAAGGCTTTACAATATCAAGGTGTTACAAGTTGCCTTCACTATTTGCTAGTGTCCTACATTTTTTGAGATTCCTGTATTCCTGTATACACAGATACATTTTACTCTAACAACAACCAGAGCCATTAGGAAAGGATATCACAGGCAATGTACTCCATTTTACAGAAGGATTATCAGTTAGGAAAATAATGTAGAACTACACTAGCATACCAAAGCACTAGAAATCACTAAGTACATAACAGTAACTGTCTAAGTTATGTTCTTTAGTAAAGGAAACTTTTCAGCTTACATTTCCTCATAAATGTGTCCTCTTCATTGGAGGACTTTGAGGGATAAATCCAGGGGAGAGAAAATGCCAGTGTTTCTATTATTAGCTAAATGATTCTTTAGATTATTTTGCACCAATTGCTAATGTTATGTTTTTCTGGGAATTGGTACTTTAGACAGATAGTTTTCCATAGCTTTTTATAGGTCTCTAAAAACCTGTTTTCTTCCTTTTTCCTTATTTGCCACTTGCATAGAAAGTCCATGTATTTAGGAGATAAAAATTTTCTGAGATCAGTCCAAGATCGGTAATGAAATCTCACAGGAACTTAGGACCATCATGGTTCTACTGGTAGGATCTACCAATCCATTCTAAGTACAAAGTATACCTGGATTCTTCTCTAACACACGTATTATAAAGCCCTACCACAACACCACACTTCCCTGAACAAGGTTTTCTTTATTTGAAGGAGCTGGGGAGAACAACTAAAGCTACAGATGTCCATCATGTTGCTCAGTGTATTGCTGCAATGGTCTATGATATTCAGTAAGGAAAAAATAAGAGCAGCGTAATCCTGGGCTACCTGGTGGGGTTGAAACATACTCTAATTGATCACCTTGTCTGGCAGAAGAGCTGCCTGCAGGCTTTTCAGGTGGATTCTGAGACTACAAACTCTTTAGCTCAGCTGCTCTTTTCTGTGTTTCTATAACATCAAGCATTAAGTCCTTCATTTAACAAGGGGAACCCCCTGAAGCTGCCCTCTGCAAATGAAATAGAACCAAAATAGTCACAGTATACATAGTATTACAAATCTTCCTCTTGTCATCAACCATCTTTTTCTTTGTCCTGTACTGATAAAACTGATGACTGAGGTGGAACAGAAAGGGAATGAGGAGTCATAGGAAGGACACTAGTCATCTCATCATCAAAAAACCCTGTACCTTCACCTGATCCCACTGAGCAGTCTGGGAGCGGGGAGCAGAGGGTCTGCTCTGGGTATTGGGATGTTAGAGAAGGCTGCAGGGCTGACCTGCCTCTGCACGCTGCCACCTCAGTTATCTGAGGGGTTTGAAGGTCATCCTGGAGCTGTGGGACAGACTGGGGCCAAACCCCAGCCAGGGCTTGAATGGCAACCCTGACCACAGGGAGAGGGTACCTGGGGGGGGCACTCAGGTGGGGCTGGTCCCAAGTGGGTGCACTCAGGGCCCTGAGACTTTTCTCCTCTGTCAGGACAGAAATTTCCCATCCACATTTCAGTCTTCTCTCCCCATCCTCCACTCCCTCTCTTCCAGCCTCTCTGTATTTGCTCGATTCAGCAATTTCAGGATCTGTATGTGAGGCTGTTTTCTGTACATGCTAGCAAATAAACATATGGAGCAGCCCAACAAGCTCATGCTCTTGCTGATTTCACTGCATGCTGGGCAGTATAATGAACTATGAAATAAACTGTTTGCCAGCAATATTTTGAGATTAATGCTTTAAAAAAATAAGCCTAAGAACAGTAATACAAGAGGTGAAAACTGGACTAACCATATTCTATACTTCTCAGAAGAGATGTATTTTATTCTTGCTATGCCTTGACAGGTATCTTCCCACCAGGACTGCAGTTTGCAATGTAGAAATTAATCAGATGTTCAAGATAATTAAAAACACATTTCTAAGTGCTTTTGGGAAAGTGAGATGTGGAATGAAGGGACAAGTTCTTAAATGGACTTACAGACAATGATTTTACAGTTCAGTTCCCCTCAGCATCCCTATTAAAATGAATCTTAAAGTTACTTTCAGTCTGTTTGCAGATTTACAGTATCAGCAAAACAATTACTGATGCTTTTTTCTCAAATGAAATGCACACTAAAAGGTTGTTTTGCTTGGGGTTTTCCTTGGTTTTGTTTTCATTTCCCCCCCCCCTCCCAGTAGCAGCATTTAAGATAGAGGTCCATGGAAACAAGAATATCTTATTTGCAAGGAAAAGAAAAGCATAGAGGGAAATGAGGAAGTTTCATAAGGATGTATTGAACATCTAGATGCAAACATGTGCAGTAAAGATTCCTTTTCCAGAGGGATACTGGGACTACTAACAGTCTCAGAAAACCTAACTCAGTAGGCCTCCAGCAATACATCTGTGACCTGGAGCCCATGAGCCAGCAAAGAGTCCAAGAGACCTTTGACAAGATAGAGCTGGCTTCCCCTTCACATTTGCACAAACTATGGAAATGATGAACAGACTATGGGGTTTGCCTGAGAACTTCACCCCATCCTCCCAAAAGATAAGAGGCATTTCCTTTGCTTTCTCGTTCGCCTGTGTGTTTTCCCAGTGGAAGGAACTATTGGAAATGTTAGAAGGATTTGTTTCCAAAAACCTTCCAAAGATTCATGTGACTATTTTAGGAAAAAAATCCATCCCTTGATAGTTTTTCACTGAGAAGATTATGCCTTTTTAGTGCCCTTATATCTGAAATCAAAATATATGTCTTCCTGATTAGTCCAAGAATGGAAAAAGAAGTGGGACCTTTCAAACCCAGTGGAGCAAATTATGCTCTCAGTAACATTATGCAATTTTGGCCACATGCTACATATTTATTGAAAAGATTGCTTATTCGTCTGCTTGGGGTTTGTTTGGGTTTGGGGTTTTTTTATAATATCTTGCGCTTTTCAAGGCTCACTGTCCCTTCTGGCACTAGAACTACATAATACTGAATATGTGTGACACCACATTAATTTCCATAGCAGAGGATTAGGATATTACAAACATGGGATTAGGTCCACTTGAAGGATCAAAGCAAAAAGAGAAGTGAGATGTGAAGAATAAACCTTTTTTTTTTTTTTTTTTTTTTTTTTTCCAAGCAAACAAATATCCAGGATAATAGGGTAAAAAAGAAAGCAACTCCTGGTCCATGAGAATATTGGATTTTACCTGATACATTTTTTACCAGTAGAAAAATTCTGAGTTGTTTGTTTTCTTTTGCTTTTCACTGCAGCAGCGTTATTCATACAGAAACCAATACAGAATCTGAAACAATATCCTGGGGCCATTTTCATACAATTTAGCATCTTGTATTCATGTGCATCAGGGAACAGCTACACTTCCCATTCACATTGCTAAGTTATTGAAGTACATTTGTGGTTGATTTTTCCATTGATGTTAGAGCAGTGTATAATTAGCAGTGAATAACTTATTCCATGAATTCAACCTCATTTTCCTCTTCATGGAATGTCCAAAAATAGATAAAAACATATCCCTTATTCCATTTCACTGTAGAATGAAGAGAATCTTTCTGTTTTAAACTCTGTAGGTTTGTGAGTATTGTGCTGCAATTATTCAGTAACTGAATTTAGATATTAAATGGGTGTTTGACAATATGATTTTTCACCTAATTGCCATAACTCCTTATCATTTAATTCAAAAAGTGTTACAATATCAGGATGAGAGATTCATCTGATACAAACTGGCATAAATTTGTTGAATGTAAGAGCTGCTTTGTGAGGCTGAAAGAAAAATGAAGCAGCATATTATGTGTAGAGATGTTCTGAACAAAACAGAAAACTATAAAAGAAGTAAAGTCCACTGAGTCAAAAAAATCCACCTTATTTCTCTGCAAGAAAATGTTTAGAAATATCCCCCAACTTCCTTAAAAGAGGTTAGGATTTCCTTCTTGAAGGGATAACTGGTTCATTAATCAGGAGTCTTGACAAAGCCAAAGAGCTCTAATTCATTCAATAAAGGTAGGAAGACATACATGATTTTCACATTTCTTTTTCACGTTGCTTTCCTTTGTAAGCTATACCAAATCCTACCTTCTTTGTTGTCCAAGTGATCATCAGTTTTGCTTTCACATTTGAACATGATAAGTTAAGCTACATGGAACAACATCATAGGAAATTCCCATAACAGGTCTGAAAATGTGTGTATTTAAATTTAAATGTATTCTTTATGATCTACCTCCATGTATAAGTACTGCTTTCCTTGAAGATGAATGAAGATGCCTGTTTATCACAGACTCAGAGAAAGCAAACTGAATGATTAATCCATTTTAACTACCTCTTAATTTTCTGTCCAGCTGTAGGCATTACCAAAAATACCCAGGTACTCTGTGTTTAGCTGGTGGATGTTATGATGTGGGAGGCTTCTCTCAGGGAGAGTGGGGTGAACAAGAGAAGTGTTTATCCTGACTTTGGTAGGTTTATGTCAGTTCCTTGTAAGTGGCCATGCATGTGTGGAAAATTATTTTTGAAAATAGTAGTGATGTGATACGTGGCGCAAAGTATCCACTTAAGAGCTTAGACTACTTACTACAGTCAAGCAATCAGCTTAGATAAAAACAAGGTGAATGAAGAGCAAATGGAATTCCCTATTTGTCAAGACTGAACCCCAAATCCCTAAAACAACCAAAATATCTCCCCCATTTCCCTGCAAACTTGCTAAATAAAACTTGCCTTTGAATGAACATTGCAAATCAGACTCGCATACCGTGAGTAAATTCAAAGTAGGTATACAATGCCAATACATGACTGACAGAAACGCCAGCAAATCTAATTGCTTATGGAACTTGAAGATCTCACTGGAGAGTTCTTCATTGAAAATAATTATGTGCACTCTAGGCTGTGCACTCTAGGCTGTAGAGTCTGGAGAGCTTAAAAGTTAAAAAAAAGAAAAAAAAAGAAAAAAAAAAAGAAAGAAAAGAAAGAGTGAGTGAGTGAGAGCATTTTCTTGCCAGGCATATTTATCCAAGCTCACAGCTCAAGATTAATCCACAAGGGCATAGAGGCAGAAGATTAAGGAACTAAAGACAGTCTTCATTCCTTGTGGAATTTTATTTTTACTTTGAAGCTGTTTGAAGGAATATGTCCATAATATTACATTCTGTCAAGCACAAGACATTGTTCATGAAACAGATGTCCAATACATTTGTGTCATCGTGTAGTGGCACATACATACAATTGCATGATGGAAGCTGTATTCTTGCAGAAGCTGCAGAGGAATTTATCATATGTGAGCAAGACATCAAAAAAAAAAAAAATCCCATTTGCCTTGTTTTCAAGCAGCACTAGAAGACTATATTTACACTGAGGAGGGTATAAGAATTTTGATGGAACTTAGCATTTGCAAATGGTTATGAAGCAAAAAGATAAATTCCTCATATTAACTGGAAAGATTCAGGAATCACACAAAGCATGGGCTGCTAAGTATGCACTAGAGAATAAGAACAGAAAATTTAAAATTTAGTAAGTGTTAAAGTTTGGCCTTAAAATATGAGAGGCATTCAGTCAGTCAGACAGAAGAAATGTTCTCTAAAGACATTCATACAGCCTTTACATTGTACACCAAAAATTTAGCTGAATAAAATAAAATATCGATGTGTACATACAGACAACTAAAGGGTTCAAAGCAGAACACAATGTGTCAAAGTGTTTGCTTCAAACCAGAAATTATTTGCTTGGTTCTAATATTGCACTGGTGGATTTCCAGTTATCTATGTTCAATTTTTGCAATAATGTTGTATGGCTAAATTTACTAAAAAAATTAAACAGCTATTTTTATTTGAAATAAGAGTAAAATAGTAGTATACAGAAAGCATCTCATGTACATTGCCAACAAAGACATGAAGTAGACTCAGAAGGGAACTAAGACTTGAGAGAAGCAATGGGAGAGAAAAATTGCTATAAATAATGCAATAACTTGGACATGTCAGAGAAGGAGTAATTTTCTAGTCATTCATGAAATACTGAAAGGAAGGCATTGGTTCTGGTAATGGAAAACATGTAAGAAAGATAAGACCTAGATGACTTAAAGGACTGTGTAGATTAAGGTAACTTGCAGCTGTTTGATTACAGAAAAGTTACAGAAAAAGATTTCTGGAAAGTCAACGTATACAGAAATATCAGAATGTGTCTTGAGTCTATGCAGGACCAGACTTCTACCCTGCACTGCTTTTCAAAGTTTATCACAGCAAGACTACTGCTATGCACAATGTATTATTCTTGTCCTCACATAGTTATTCTGGGGCAGTTTATACTTAGTTCTACAATGTCCTAGAAAATCAAGAGATTTTGGAAATGGCACAACTTAGCACAGACCTTCTCAACATGACACATAAGTGATCCCTTCCTTGAGCACGTTCTCATTTAAACTATGTCATACAAAAGCAAGGAGAATTTGTGGTTTTAATCTGGAAAGGAGATTCATGGATGAGTGAAACACCTATGGGTTTTTGTATGTTAGTTTCTTCAACCAAAATGCTAAATCTGTCTAACCAAGGTGCAAGACACATAGGTAATTTATGATTGACTTTAAGGAGTGATAAAAGCTTCTGCTAACTTTGTGTCAGAATGTCACCCCGTACAGTGCCTGTCCCTCTCTCACAGGACAGTGATAAGCAGTTGCGTGAAAAGACCAAATATCCAAATATGAACTGTTGTGAAAGTAAACCTCGTGTACAACACAGAAATTGGGGATCAGAAGCACAGGAGCATTTTTGTTGTAAAATACTTATGGACAATCTTTTAAGAAAAGCAATACTGTATTCAAGACACTTTGCAATTGCTTTTGGAGGAGGAAACATATAAGAAGGCTATGCCATTTTTCTGCCCCAGATATAGGTCAAGAACCAAGGAAACCCCTTAGACAAAAAGCATTTGTAGCTATTATCTGGAATCAAAGCCAGCCAACCTCTGAATTTTTTATTTCCATTCCAAGCACTGCAAACCTTTCTAATTCAGTGGAAACAGAAGCCAAATGATGGTGATGTATTTGGAGTGACATATATTTGTCTCAACATCAAACATTCTTCCCAATCCTTGGAGCTGCATTTTCAGAGCACACTCTGTACTATTGTCCCTGAATCAGAAGCAGGCAGCCAAGCAATGTTTGTCTATACCCTGATGAGTATTTTAGTATCTAAAGTAAAAGTAAGAGCATAAAATTATTTCATTGCCTCACATGAACTGGGTACATACTACTGAATTACCAGTTTTTTTGTGTTGCCAATATCTCTTCTTTGAACGATATACACATATAAATGACCTTCACAATTCAGAAGATTGATATTTAGGACTTGCAATGTCTCTACAAGTACATCTGGCTTCTGCAGCACCATCTCATTTCATCTTCTTTACAACTTCAGGATCTCATGCAATGTTTCTTAATAGCTGTAATAAAGTGGCTCCATGCAAGAAAGTGACAAAAGTGCGTTCTGCCAGCAAATAGACAGCAACTTTGGCCTGCGTTACCTTTGAGGTACTCTGTACACTGAGGAACTGATAATTTTCTTGGCCATGCGCTTTACAGTCTTCTGACAACTTTGGATTTTCATGTCACACCACAGCAAAAAGTCCATTATTATGGCTTACAACCAGTGTAGGAAGTACTGTAATAAGAAAATATGTGAGGAACAAAGAAAGTGTGCTGCAGTGCAAGTAAAAAATGGTGCAGTGAGTTAAACAAGACAGACTGATTCAGCAACAGTCAAAATGGTCCTTTCCTAAATATGTAAGACACAAGATCTGCATTAAGTACTATTTTCTCTCTTATTTCAGGCTTTGCATAACCTTTACTATGACTGTAAGACAATGTTCTTTTTGTTGGTTTTTTTCCTTGTCTTTTTTTCTTCTGAAAGTAAATGAGTGCAACTGGCATTTAGTTCTAAGGTTGTGCAAATTCTACCCAGTTAACTAGAAGTAAATAGTTTGTCTGGTATTTTTATAGAAGCCTGAACATATGCAAATCTCTTGGGCTTTACAAAGACAGGAAAGGTTCTAACTCACTTTTTAAAAAGTTCTGTATATAATGATGGCCACACTCACAGATCTAACTTTGATGTCAAAACTTTTGTAGATAACATTGCCTTTTCCTCTGCAGGTCTCAAAGACACCTGCTCTGCAAGTTACTTCCTTGATTAGAGAGGGAACTTTTTGGAAGATTGCTCCATACATGGCCAAAACATTAGATACAATTTAGGTATCACCACCTGGGCAAGTTGTTAACTTTGTGAATTCTGTTCAAGGGCCTCTTCAAAATACATTACTGACCGGCTCTCTGTATTATTCTTTATTTGCTTAGATAATTTTTAGCTTCTTCCTGCCTACCCTGTCAATTCACTCACAGCTTTTTTGAAGAGACTGTCAAACTTGTTCACCTGTCAGTAATTAGATTGTCACTTAGCAACAACAGCAACAGCAACTCAAATGAGAGAGAATTAGTTCACCATCAGATGAAAGGTGCAGTGGCCATAGCTATTAGCTTCCAATGGTACATTATACAGAGGAAAATCTTGTGTGCAACAGAAGGTTTCCTAAGGATTCCAGCAGCTAGAAACTGGATCTTGTGCCTGCAAATTAAATCCACAAAAGACAAAGGAAGTCCAGTTTTTATACATGGCTATGGAAATGAAGTCTTGGACATTAGACAAATGAATTCTTAATGAAATTATTGAGGGAAACAGAGACAGGTTTCCTAGGAATGGAATTAATTCTGGGGACCTCAGGTTACGTGTCTGAAATCTGGCCAGCTCCTTTGTGTTGGCACCTTCCTAAATGTCTGAGCATGTGTATGCCCAAAAGTGAGACTAGACTTCACCACCTGTACCTGAACTTGTGTAAATATGCTAACTGATATGTTTCCTCAGGCAGGTAGCAACTGTTTTGAGGTTTTCCGACTTGCATTCTGTCTGGATATAAACCACCTTAGTTCAGAAACTGGGTAGCCATGTGGTCTTTTACTTTACAAGGGTTTAAGAGGAAAAGGTTGCATTTATTTCAGGGGTGCTGGCAATAGGATGTGGGGAAAGGCTTGAAGGAATCTGACTGCTATCTCACTGTCCACTGAAAATAAAGTTAATATATTTTTACAATTTTCTTGTCATTGCATGCAAGGACAGCCTGAAGATATCTGAAAAGTTCTAGAGAAGCATCTGAAGAGCTGTAGGAAGCAATTCTCTGGGATACTGTGACTGCCTGAATCCCTAAGCCTAACTGTAGGCACAAGTTTAGCTCAAGCCCTTGATGCCTGTGATGTTTGGGTTAATAGATCACATTGGGGATCCACAAAGAGAAACTTAAAGATTATGAATTTTAGAAGATACAGATGTATTTAGTTCTTATCATAATGTAACTTCAATAACAGAGCCAGTGTAGACCAAGAATGATAACACTGTCAAAGGTGTTCCATCTTCTCAAGGACTTCACACACCAGGCCCCTGTAATACAACTGTAGTGTGTGAGTCATTAGACAGATGTCTGAAAAAGGCAAGTGATGCTTTTTACAACAGCAGTGATCATGAAGAACTTCCCAAGTTGAATTACTGTGGCACATTTTCTAGATCTTTGTCTTGTCAAAGACCAATTTTCAGGCTGGCACATCCAGGTATTGAGTCCTGCAGAAAAAGAGTGGGTGGAGAGAGAGCTTCCCACTCTGATAACCCATTAAGCTCTTGTTGATAAATTCTGTTATAACTTCTGATATTCATCATAAAATATCATGAACATACAGAAAGCATTCAGAGAGAGGTTTTTAAGGCTCTGTAACTTTCTGCTGCAGAACTAGATATCAGAGATAGTTTTCATTTTAATGATTAGCCTAGATCAGCATTTTTTCTTTCTAAAAAAGGAAAAGGATTAGAAACACAGACAGGGACTCTAACACTCTGTCATGGTTTAGCCCCAGCCAGCAACTAAGCACCACGCAGCCACTCGCTCAGTCCCCCTACCCTGATGGGATGGGGGAGACAATCAGAGGAGTAAGAGTGAGAAAAACTCCTGGGTTGAGATAAGAACAGTTTAATAATTGAAATAAAGTAAGATGGTAATGATAACAATATAATAATGATGATGATGATAATAATAATAATAATATTATAAAAAGCATGTGATGCACAATGCAATTGCTCACCACCCGCCGACCAATACCCAGGCAGTTCCCGAGCAGCGATCGCTGCTCCCCAGCCAACCCCCCCCCGCCCCAGTTTATATACTGAGCATGACGTCATATGGTATGGAATAGCCCTTTGGTCAGTTTGGATCAACTATTCTGGCTGTGCCCCGTCCCAGTTTCTTGTGCACGTGGCAGAGCATGGGAAGCTGAAAAGTCCTTGACTAGCATAAGCAGTACTTAGAAACAACTAAAACATCAGTGTGTTATCAACATTCTTCTCATCCTAAATCCAGAACACAGCACTATGCCTGCTACTAGGAAGAAAATTATTCCAGTCGAAACCAGGACACACTCACATAAGAGTAAGATTTCTCTTACATTGGTAGTCATAAATGGGCAGTGTTGTTCTTCCCAAAACAACTGTGAATCAAATGTAGGATGACAGGAAAAAACAACAGTAAAATAATTTAACAAACAAAAAGATAATATGTACAGTGATGGAAAGAGGAAATTGAAAAACTAAAAAAAAAAAAAAATACTTTCTTAGTAATTAACTAGACATGGCTCTGGCAGAAAATACTTGATTTCCTAATTCTGTATTGCATACAAAATTATTTCAGAAGGAGGAACTTTCCAAAGCACTATATTAGTAGAAAAAATAACAGTGCATTGCAGAATTTAGCAATATTTTTTCAGGGTAGTTGCTTGCATATGTGACAGCACCAAGAAGGTTGCAAAATACTGACCACTTTAAATTTCTGCAGATACTCTGTCTTAAAATCTCACATGTTTTCACTAAAGTGAATTTCAGGAAAACAAGCAACTTATAATGACATTATGATACATAATTATCATATTCTCATTTTTTAAAAAAATGGTTGTCAACCAACAATGAAATTTCGTTTGAAATAAGAATATCATGTACTTTTAAAATAAAAGGTAGGTGTCAGAGTTTCAGAGTAGTTTATGGATTTAATATATCTAAGAAAATGTTTTGTGAAGAAATTTTAAAAAATAGTCAAACAAGATGTGTTATTAATGAAGAAAAGTTGTTTTTAAAAAATAAAAATATTTGAACACATATTTGAAAGCTAATGTCAACTAAGCCTATCATTGCAGACATCCTAGAATTGTTTTTAAATATATCAGTCCAATAAGATTATTATTTCAATATAGAAATAGTTTATTTAGCAGGTATTAAAAGGCTTGTAAAACCAAAACTAGGGCAAATTCTTCAAAGACGATTAAATAATCTACTGTCACATGCAAACACACCACTAAATACTTTCATGTGCCAAAGTGCTTCACTTTGAATAATTTACTGATTCTTTTAAAAGCTAGAATACACGCATGATACTATACTTATTAAACAGAATGCTCAACCTGAAAAGTTAACCAGAGAAAGGAGCACCAATACTTTGGAAACTGTCATCTGTTTAGTCTTCTGGAAATCCTAGAGAAATAACTGATGAGATTTGAGTTTATTGCCACAAGAAACAGGAGGTGTCCCTTAGTTCCAAGAGACAAAACCCCACTGACCTCATGCCTGAGCTCCATATTCAAATGACTTTCTCTTTAGTATCAACAGAAGTATTGCTAATTGGGCCTTTCATCTTACAAATTAGGAGATAATCCTGCAAGATTCTGAACAGTACTGAGTGCTACTTATAACCCTGAATTTTCAATCGAATTGAAGGAAAACATCAACTTTCAGTATCTATTCCTGAACTAAAAATGCATGTTGAACATTCAGATTTCTGTACACATAGTCAGAGATTGGTATACACAGTTTATACACTGTACTTGTGCTCACTCAACTTAAAGGAAAGCTACAGCTGAGTGGGTTGATTTCCTTCATTTAACAATAACTACTAAAGACAACTAGAGCACAGCATGCTGCAATATCAACTTGCACCTACTTGAATAGGCACAGCATTTTCATTCACTCTCTGTGTTGTATCTGTCAACCTTTTGAGTTCGATGTACATTCCGGTCTATGCAATACAATAAGACTGTGAGACTAAATCTGAGAAGTGAGCGATTTTTTTCAAGGAAAAAAATATCTGCAGACAAAAGTTGTGTTAGGAAAATTATTATGATGTCAGTTGCAAGTATCTTCTCCATAAACAGTAAGAAAAGCATCCTAAATAACTGTGAATTTCATAATAGTTATAGCAAAAATTCCATCTTTTTCTATATTAGGTGTTTGTACTTTAATAGTGCTGTATAGAATAGGACTGATTACACCTGCCACTCACACAGAGTGCCAGAACAGTATGCAATATTTCTTTCTTAAATTATTTTTAACTATTTTTGTATTGCACACACTTTTAAAGAATTTCCAAACACTATAATGAAAACAAATAAGCAGCCACTGGTACTAGGATATTTTTATGAGTTTCAATAAAATACACAAAGTACCTGTTCAAAGACAGACATATGAAAAATCTCTGACCTGGAATTTATCTGTACAGGATTACTCTTTTTGATTTTTAATTTGGAGCCACTACAATAAAAAAGATATTTCATAAGGAAAAAACAACTCATGGAGTCATCTACCACTTATTTGTGTTATGTTTTATATAGTGATTGTTTTCAAAGTTTGACTAATTGGTCTCATTCTATTAGTATAAGGCTTCAATATTAAAATATAAATGTAATATTGATTAGAAACTTTTCAGGAAATTAGTGTAAGCAATGGAGCCTAAGCAATGGAGTCTAAGCAATGGAAAGCAGAAATTTGTTTCTCAGGAGGAAAGTAGAAATAACTGGCTATTGATCATAGGCATTGGGAAGTTGGTTAGCACCTAGTAACTAATAAACTGTGTTTTATAAAACTGCACTTAAAGAAAAAGAAGAATTCAACAATGACATCTGCAGAATTTAGAGACAATAAAAAATGTATTCACTAATGTTTGGAACAATCAACATGGGGGAACGATGATTTTTGGGTAATGTTAAAACCCTGAACTAACTCCTTAAATTTGAGGTATGATGGATTACGGATTAGAAGAAAGAGATTCATAATCAATTTGAAATTAAACCACACATGGAGAATAGTTGACATTTCTGATAACAGCTATTTCTGATATTTTTCAGTTCGGGGACAAAATTTTAGGCAGTAACTTAAAACACCCAACCCATCTGAGCCCAAGACATTGAGTATGAGTCCTCTAGTACACTAAATACTTGAACTAAACATGAAATGGGTATAAACTTGAAATGGGCATACACTAAAAGAAAAAATGCTCCATGGTCTTTGATGCATATTCCATGCTCTTAAGATTTTAAAAAGTCGCTCTTCTGGAGAGAGAGTTTTTATGAAGGCCTGTAATGACAGGACAAGGGACAATGGTTTTAAATGGAAAGACGGTAGATTTAGAGTGGACATAAGGAAGGCATTTTTTATGATAAGCATGGTGAGACGTTAGAGCAAGTTGCCCAGAGAAGTTGTGGATGCCCCATCAACAGAAGTGTTCAAGGTCAGGTCGGACAGGGCTTTCAGCAACCTGACCTAGCAAAAGATGTTCTTGCCCATGGCAATGAAGCTGGACTTGATGATCTTTAAAGGTCCTTTCTGACCCAAACCATTCTGTGGTTCTATGATTCTATGAATTTCTTTTGCTGTCATCGATTATTTCTGTGATTTCTTCTCTAATGTTCTTCTGAAAATCTGGATAACAGCATTTTCCTAGAATACATATTGTAGGTCTAAACGTATTAAAGATCATGAGGAACTTAACTCATACCATGTCACATACATTATACAGTATTTCTGTTGTAATGGCAGTTCATGAAAACTTTTATAGAAATAGATCAAAGGATGCAAGCTATGTAAACAGATAAAAATTCTCTGCTTTTGGATATATGATTGTTTTAGCAGGACTGTCTTATAGCCTGACCCTCCATTTGAAAAAGGATTTGACTAAATTTGATTTAAATTAAAAACAAACAAACAAAACTAAAACAGAAAAGGATGAAAGTTCAAGGGCAAGGCATGGCTATGTTGCTATCTGGAATGATTTAACAACTGCTAGCAGGCTTGCTGCAATAGATAGATTTTTCCAACTTTAGTCTGGGGCTTTCAACACTCTCCCATCTCCTGCATTCGATTGCTTTCTATGAGATGAGGGAGGGGGTTTCTGACAGCACTTCTTGATTTAATTTTGTACTGTTGGGCAACAACATATCAGCCGTAGTGCACCCCTGGTGGATTTGCACAAGCTGGGGGATATAGCAATATCCTATTGGATTTTTTGCTATCATAGGCAGGATGCCAGACACAACAGAGAGAATTAATTATTAACAGCACTGCTATCTTTCTAACGTAGCTTCAAGGCACTATTGTGTTTGCGCTCACTGATGGTGATCATTTCTCAACTGTTCCGTGTATAATGAACTGCATATGCCTCTCTGATTTCAGCCCTTAATCCAGCAGGTTATCTGTTGTAACCACAAATCCTGTCATTCCTGCAGTATGCAGGTATTGGAGTTTGTGATGTAAACTGCAAACCTCTCTGGTGTGGCAGTAACATGCACAGGATTTCACTGAAGAGCATGCTCTGGCAGATATGTGCAACACTGGACCAATTCATAGAGGTTGTCTGTTGGGAGAATTTATGCTCATAAATTCCAAAATAACCAGCTAAATTCTGTACTGTAATTAATGCAGAGAAGTATGAATACATCGTATGTACTCATTTGCAGTTAACAACTGTCATTTCTTCAAGGAGGTGACAATTCTTTTTCAAGTCTACAATACCTTAAAAGTTAAATTATTGTGAAGCTCAAGGGCATACCTGAACAACCTTCATTTTTTTTTTCCCATCTGAAAATTGCCATTTCCAATGTCTTCAAAATTCAGCACTGTAGCATTTTTTCAGTCAAGAGCATCTGCTTAGTGTCCTATATAAACAATTAAAAACTAACAAATCCTTGTCAATATATATGCTGGTCTTTGAATGTTGAGGAATGTGTATATTATCAATATTGCATTCCTAAATCAGACTATGAGTAGGCGGAGGCAAATTGAGTGTGAAAAAGAAGAAACAGATTAGGAAGGAGATTTTCAAAATTACCGTGAAATCAGCAAACACTAGTATTTTTTCACTAAACCAAATATGTATCGAACCAAAGGAAAATGAGGTTAAAGCTATTTGTTTTCTTAATATTTATATAACACTGAAGTTATTAATGTGGCCAGATAGGCAAGAAAGCAGCAAGCAATTGCTTTTTAAGTGTCCAAGGTAATTACCAAGGGACAGTTTTCACTGTTCCTAATATGAGGAGTTTCTAGTTTAAGCCTATGTTCATGCACAAATTGAGAGCTGTGTAGAAAATTTCTTCTCAGAAGTTAAAAATTTCAAAATTTGAGTCAACTAGTATCCCTCTGAAGAAAAAATATTGCTTAGCATAACACTAATTATTTGCATTTGAGAATTTCAATAGGATGAATTTTATTTGTGTTTACTCTTAAAAATTTATTTATTTATTGGTTTATTTTATATGTGTCCTTAAAATATAATTATAAAAATAATACTAAAATAATTTTAAAATAATGTGAAGCATGAGATGGAACTCTTGTGGTATTTCAACACTGTCATAACTACTTTTTGAAACAACATTCAACCAAAATTTCATCAAAACTTCCCACAGATAGCGAGACAATAAGACATCAATCAATTTGTATTTTCAAGGGGAAAGTCATCCTATGTCAAAAATGCTTCTCAACTTCTCTTGAGACTCTTCTGAGACTATCTCAAAGACTAACCTCTTTCATTAGATTAATGACAATATTCAAGTGTTTGCAAAGAAAGGCTGGGGGAACACCTTCACAGAAGAAACAAAAAGAGAAATTTGGTGGGATTTTTTTGTTTGTTTTGGTTTTTTCTTTTTATATTTTCCATTTCTCAACTCTTTTTGCTTGTGTATCATTAGGTAGCTAGATACGTATTTTGGATCCTAGATTCAAAGCCTGCATTTGAAAAGTGTTATAATGGGTTTTGATTTCTTATTTAAAGTTAGTAGCAGAGAAGTTAAAATGTTGTATGTAGCATGCCCTAGATTAAATTTTTTCCAATATTGAATGAAATTCTTGCCCTTATTTACCAGAAATTTTAGTCACCATGTTTGCTTACTTACTTAAAATACAACTGAAAATGGTTCTGGACTGTTATTTATAAATTTTTTTCTTAAAATCATGGTTGGATAAGCTATGTTTTTATGCATATTTGTATATACAGTGAGTGAAGTAGATAACCAAATTAGGTTTTTAAAGTCACTTTGAAAGCTGCAATAAATTTAATATGATGCCACAATGGACTGCATGGCCTTCTATAATCTGAAGATGATAAGGTGTAAGGCTTTTGTTATTTTCAAAACCTGATAATATCTGAGATGAAAAGATGAAAAGAAAGAACAAGAGAAAAGTAACAATAAAGATATTTATTTGTCAAATCATTGTACTCCCTTCACTTAAGGTACAATTTGAAAGCTTGATATCATGCCCTTTGCATAGTTTCTGTTACATAAAACAGAATGCTGTGGCAAGGGATAATGTAACTTCAGTTTGCAAAAACTCAGGCTGAATGCATTGTATATATTCATCAGGTAATCAAGGGTGCAGCTTGCAGCTGAGGAGATAAGGAAAGCAAACAAAAAGTCTAAAAATTCATTTAGTTAGAGACTTGCTGCAAATACCCAGCTGCTCTATTGGATGTTGTTATTTTGTAAGCAACATCTGAAAACATTATTATATCTGCAGGGGGATGGAGATTATTTTCCTTTTTTTTTTATTTTTACATGTGCTAATTCTGGAATAGCTAGTATTGCTACAAGCCATGCAATTCTAGGTTGAGTTTAGGTAGAAATGAAGAAGTGTGAAGTTCAAGCCTAGTTTTGATGACAAATAATAATTAGTTCCTACCCCATAAACAGTTTGGCAAAAATAAATTTGTTCCAGAACACTTAAGCTGAACTTCTGGAGAGGATTCCAGATGTCGATTGCAATATCTGCTTTTCACCAAATGCAACAGATATTGTTTACGACACCTGTGTAACTTCAGTTCCAGCTAGTGATACTTTCCTTTCATCCATGCTTTGCATCCTGTTTCGAATTGCTGAGGACTTCTAGGACAGTTCATGAAAGAAACCATACACTATTCTATTCAGCAAAATATAAAAATTCTGGGATATGTCAGAAAAATTATAAATATGGACTTAGGGTGAGAAAGAAAGTATGGAAAGATTGTACCAGGCCTGCAACGTGCAAGTATTCCTTTCCCAACCATGTAACTCTTTCCATATGTATTCCACTGATTATACTCTCTTTGCAAGAAGTTCCCTTGGAACTTCACCATGAAAGCTTTTTCCAAGCTTTTTCCATATTACAGGATTTTCTCATTGGTATCATTCAATACTGACAGTATTGATAGTTACTGTGTTTTAGTAGTTTGTGGAGCTGAGGTACATAGGAAATATGTCTCAGTTAAGCTGTGTGACTGAAGTCAATAGGTAGCTGCATAGGGTGTTGCAGGGACCACAGAAGAGGTGTAGTTTGGTCAACTACAGTGACCAGCAGTTCCATGAGGGACAAAAGCTCAGCCCTGGTGCAGGAGTGACAAGCATGGACTTACTGGGGATATCTGATGGGTCTTAGCATCTTCCTCTTAGCAGAGCCTAACATGCTCTACTTATTGCCTGCCCTCCTCCCACATTCCCGCTACATTAAGACCACCTCTCTCACACTTGAACAGAAATAAAGAAATTCCAACCTTGGGAATTCTGAGGCCCCAGTTTGGAAGAACAGTGGTAAATATGCGGAAGATTAAATTGATTCAAACATAATTAGTACTTCTGCAAAAATATTTTGTGTTTTGCCAAATAGGAACAATACATAACACAGATATTTTACAGCAGTACTGCAAAGGCTGATGGTATTTTTAGAGCACAGTAGAGCATTTGAAGGAAAGTACTATTTAAAGCCTAGATATTTTCTGATTAAAAGCAATGGATAGCCTTCTTTTCACTTCTATGTTTGTTGAACAAGCTTTGAGCATTATCATGTGGCTTTATACTTCACTCACTTGCCTATTCATTTGTTTTTGTGGAACAATCCCTACAGAGCAATACAGAAAAAAGGGAAATGTATGAGCAATGCTATCTGTCCTCAAATGTCCATACAGAAAGAAATGGAAATTGTAATTATTCACTGTGTTAAATAACATCCTTTTAATGTCTAACATTTATTTTGAATGTTAGAATCCAATTACCATGTAATAATAAAGACCCTTACAGTACAATATCTTTCAGCGCAAGGGGCTTATGTAGCTAGTTTCCATCCATTATTTGTACATTTCCAATTTGTTTAGTACAGAGTATAATTAAGGAGAAATATAGGAGAATAGAAAACTGTTCAATTTTGTCAGAAATATATACAAATAGAGCATGATCCAAGAGAGCAAAGATGACAGTATTAAAAAAGAAGACCACAATATTAAAAAAGAAAGGGCAAAGCATTTAACAAAAAGAAAACTTGATCTGCAAGAGAATGCAATTGAAACAGGGCTAAGATGGTTGAGTAACTCAGTTATATATGACCCTCTTAAAGACGATCAGAATGAGCACCTGAAATAAATGTCAATATGATCCAAAATACCCCCAAGGGATACCAGAACTAAGACAAGTGACAAGCTAGCACATGCCTGTCCTATAAAACTGATGTTGCTGTAGCTATTGCTAGAGACAATATCACCGAGGACACAGAAGCTCTACTCAAACAACGAATAAACATACTCTCACACAGACAAAACCATATAATCACATTGGGTTTTAAGCTTTAAAATGGGAAAATAATCATACACACAAGGTCACACACAAAAGAACAAACTTACTTTATACCTATAAGAAGGAGAGAAGGGCAAGCAGATAAAGATGTTTACAGGAGAGACTGACTGAAACATTATACTACATTCTATAGTTGAGGGTATAAGACTTACATATGGTATGGATCCAAGTGGATAGAAACTTTTGAGAGCTGCGAGAAAATAGATTCCAAATTATGAGCAAGAAGAAACTTAATTAGCTGCAGACCAAGCAACAAAGAATTACAGACTTATCTCCATTTTAACCTCTACATGCCAAATGAAAAAGCACTTGGGCTATTAAAAGAAATATTGTTGGCATTCTGACACATTTTTTTTAATAGTGTTCCCAAAATAATGTAATTCTGTGGTTGGGTGTCATAGTAATATCGCAAAACCAAACAATAAAAATGGTATTCATCTTACTCTGCAAAAAATATCATATTTGATTGGGATCTTAGTTTATTAAAAACAACTATCAAATAAAGGATTTCAGCCTCTATATATTTGCATACCTATAGTTCGGAATGAGTACTAAACTTTAGTATTTTCAAACTTAGATGGATTATTTAGTCAAAATCCTTTTGCTCAAGTAAAACGTCATCTGGGACAAGGGCTTAAATCAAGGTTTGGATAACTAAGTATCCCACACCCCCACAGAGAAAATGATCAAAAAATATTTTATTGTTAAAAAAATATATTTATATACAATATAATATGATACAGTGGATGTTTGAAAGCTCAAAAGAAGATAAATTATGTTTAGATTCATGTTACCCACAGCTCAGATTTTCTGATGTTCTAGTGTTTGTGTCTAGCCCCAAAATCTTTGGAAAATAAGTCTTCTGCAGATTAAATAGTATAAAATTAGTACAATCCTATGAATCTTTAGAAGTCTTATTACCACTGCAATTTGCTTTGCATAGGTTTACAAACTAAAAATAATTTGAAAGTGAAATGCAAATGCTAATACTTTTTGCTCTTTACTACTCTGCTGCTTATTGATTAGCTTTACAGGCAAATACAGATACCTGCAAAACTCTAAAGGGAAATTCACTCATCTTCAATGTTCTTCCTTTAAAAATAGTGTTCACACGGCTCATGAGATTATAAAGTTAGTAAACTAGGCATACTGTATTTTTTATTTTCTCAGCGTGACATGCTCAAGTGAGTGCTGTGTTATCCAAAAGGAAAGGATATTTCTATATTGTCCTGGACCCCTTGTGTTTGAAGCAACCAAGCATGTTCTGAGGAGCAGGATAGTTAAGGAAATAATAAATTATTAGATAGCAGCTTTATAATAAATATCTTTTAAATACTTTTTCTCATATTCTAGTTGACATTAATACTCTGTTAGCACAATGTTCCTACTGAAGAAAATGAGCAGTTAGTGAATTGGTAAATCTACACTCACCCACTGCTCCCTTTCATCACTTTATCACCTTCTCTTTTTATTCCTGCTATCTATGTTCCTCTCATGAATAAACCACAAAAAAATCCTTATGGATGAAATAGAAAAGATGAAAGCTATGGTGATCTTTGTCCCTGGAACTGTGTGGCTACAAATGTGTGCAATTACACCTGCAAGAATTTCTTCCAGTTTGGCTTATCATAGTGGTTGCTTGCATTCTAGGTCCACTTCAGTCCTAGGAAGAACTTCTTAATTGCATAATGTCTATCTCCAGAGGCTGTTTTGTTCCTCTGAACTCTTGTAGAAATTCTGACTTAGAGAAGAAGTTATTTATATTAAAATTTTACAAAATATTTCATTTATCCCAAAACAATTGAGTGACACCAAACATACCCCTGTAACAACCCTAAGTAATTCTAGGCACTATTTTGCCTTGTGTTCTGTTTTGTATTCACAAATGATAAAGGCGAAGAGTTGATATGTGATGCAGCAAGTAGAGGACCATATAGGTATCAATATCTCTCTCAAAAAATAATTAAAGGAGTAAGAGGAAACTGTCCCAGCCTAGTCCTAATGTGGTACAGTTTAATAAAAATAGATCTTAACTGCAATGTTTTCTTTGGGTAGTGAAATCAGTTTGAGATGGGGAATGTGTGATCTATAAGTGGTGCTGTTCATGTTAGAATTGAAAGCACTGGGATGCACTTTCACCCATGATCATGTTCAGTGTTTATTTTCTGTGTTGAATGTGTTTAATATGTACCACTACAAAACTTAACATGTTAATTTTTTGTGTGCTTTAATTTGAAATATTATTACAGTATTCAGGAGGGGGGTGCAAGAATGTATAGACACATGGCATACATGTTCTTAATAAGTGTTTTTTTGCTTATTCCCAACAGGTTTTTTTTCTGTTTTAGTTAGTATCAACTGTTTTAGTTGGTCAAAACAGTTTTGAATAAAGGAAGAAATAAGTCAAACAATTTCTCTTCAGGTTTATCTGAATAAAAACATTGAAATTATTTTTACATTTCACATGTCTCTACCCTTTCTAAATTAAAAGGACTTAAAGATTGAAATGAAAACTGTAAGTGCTTAAGAGGGAACATCATTTGCAGTATTAATTTTTATCCTATATGACTTCAACACCTTTCTTCCTTCCACCACTGGACTTAGAATTAAGCTTGCTTGTACCCCTAAAGAACTGTTTGAGTTATGACATCCATTAAACTTCAGAAAACCCACTATTACGGTTCTCCTTGAATTCTCCAAATTATTCTCTTTTAATGTGCAACATACAAAGTATACAAATGAAATAAGTGAAGTAAGTCTCTTCATAGCCTACAGAGTCTTGTCATGGTCTGTGCAAATGTTGTAAACTATGCTGTAGCTGCTGATGCTTTTGAATGTTCAACTCTGGTAATCTTAGTCTAAAGCACACTTCCAAAATGTGTAGAGGGCAAAACAGACCTCCTGCAGACATTGCTCAGAACAGTAAATCTCCCAATCCAGCCAAACTGAAAAGCAATTTTAATCCAAAAGCAATTTTAATCCAATAGCATGTTATCTTAGTGACAGCTTTTTTCCCCATGCAAAGTTTCAGGCTTTTGCCATCAGCTGGGTCAGTGCCCATATTGTGAAAGAACTGGTTACAAAAGTGATTTTAATAGTGACTGTGTATCCCTGCCCTTGATAGCAAACCCAGGAAACTGTTTCTTCACAGGATTTCTAATACAGTTTCTTTGTGGACAGAGACAAAGCTTTGGAATTTTAAGACAGCAGAAAAAACAGAAGTGGATTTAGAATGGGAACCTGTATTCAGAATAGAAACATTTGGAAGTACAAGCTTAGAGCTATCTCTAGCATTCTATCTGCAACTTTTATTTTACTTGAATACAAAAATGCACTCTTTTTGTTTACTGTGCATAGATATACATTTCTACGCTACAAATGTTTGAGTCAAATAGCATGCAAGTTACAGGAATATGAGTCATTTACCATACAGTATCATTTTGGAGTTTAGAGTCAATTATTTGGGAAGACAAGATAAAGCCAGCACTGTAAAGCCAACAGTCAGTAGATTACTTTGAAACACACACTACTATATTGATATTTTGTCACAGATACTAAATAATCAAATGTGGAGATATATTAAGTAGATTGGGAAATAGTAGATATCTTTAACCTAGCAGACCTATGCTGCTCTACAGAGACTGAGATTTTATTTAAAGAAAAGCACCTTAAATCAAACAGTGTTCGAGCTGTTGCACTTAAAAGCATCATGGCAACTGAATTGTTCTGTTCTGTTCTGTTCTGTTCTATTCTATTCTATTCTATTCTATTCTATTCTATTCAATAAGTGTTAGACAAAGAAGCTCAGAGGTTTCATAAACCCTGCACACCAAAAGTCTTTATAAAGAGTTTGCATTTTCTTTTTTAGTTCTGATAAAATCTGGAAGGAAACACTAGAATTTTAACACCTCCTTTTTCAAGGATAAAGTCTTTCTGACTATAGGTATTTCCTAGATTGCAAAGGATAGAAGTAACAGGTGTTTTGAGTCAAGAAAATCACTGTGGCTCAATTTACTATGGTATCTTGACAAAGAATAATGGGACTTTATTCAATTCACTAAGTATTATTTACTGTAGGAGGAACTACAGCTGAAAAGAGGGAATCAAAGACTTTAAGACAGTGATCATCTTAATCTTTCTTTAGCTAAAAGAGAATACTAATCTTATATGAATGTGTGGGGGAAATATGCATTAAGAAGTCACTTTGTAGAGAGGTTAAAGCAATTGCAAAATATCAGTTCCAGGAATTGCTCAGAAAATTGTGCAAGAAATCCTCTATGCTGGTAAATCCAGTGGTGGGAGGATGACAGCTCAGGGATTTTTTTTTTTTTTTTTTAAATGGAAAGCAGTTTTCTCTGCTAGGAAACTGCCCTAACCACAAAGAGAAAGATTCACTCTGAAAATATGAACTTGGTTCTGTTATATGACTAGTTTCATGATGGAGGGAGTATCTCTTAAAGTCCTGGCTGCTGAAATCAAGACATTAGAGAAACACCTCAGCTTTCATTTTAAAAATGGGTATATGTTGATCTATCCTCCTTGCAAGAGAAGCCAGAACAATGCTCAAGTTCAAAAATACAAATTGAAGTTTAGCATTTACTATTTCAAACCTCATTAATTTAGAAATCGATCTCCTGGTTTCAAGAGCTCCAGGCTCAGGGTTTGGCAGTATTAGGAACTGGTAACACAGTACGCTTCCACCCATAATAAACTCACAGGCAGTCAGGAAGATGGGTCGGCATGTTAAAATGTAGATCAGATTGGGACAGTGAAATAGGGACAATTTGCATCAAAATGCATCAAAAGTGAGGAAGCTGGTAACTTCTCTCCCACACACATGATCCAGCAAATTACTTCGGTGTCTCATCTAGTAGTTCTCTTTCAAAGGGGCAGGAGAGCCTGCAAGACACATGACATAGTTCTTTGTTTTATGCAGCACTGGCAGTACACCAACAAGTGTATTGCATACAGATTTGAACATTACACCTCTGGAAAAAGTAAGATCACTTGAAAAGTCTCTGGATGAGAGCAGTGAGAATGATCTGAGGTGTCTAATACGTTGTTCTAGGAGGAGAAAACAGAAGACTGTGAACAGTGTGGTCTGAACAAGGGAACAGAGGAGAGGGAGACACAAAAACAGGCTTTAAGAATGTGAAAGACTGATACAGAGAGTAAAAAATCACCCCAAACCTGATTTGTGTGTCTCCACCTGAAAGACATAAGTATAACTGATCCTGCAATGGTTTATATGGCTAAGATCCCTCAAGCCATGCTTTTTCAAGACAATGTTTTTTATCTCCCAAGGTGTGCTACTACTATCCAGTTGATCAGGGAGGAAAGTGATAAAAGTGGCAAACATCCATTCAGATGGAATTTTGAAAAAAAAGAAAAGAAAGAGGAAAATGTTTAACATGCTAAAGTAAAACCACAAAACTCTTCACAAAATTTGCTGAGAATGAGTAATAACTTTGGTCTTTCAAAAACTCAGTTTTCCAGCAAATTTGCAATTTGCCAAAGATATTTTATCCAAAAAGTCACAAATTCTTTTACTCTAAAAACCAGCTTTGGTAATGTTTGATATGGTATGCTTTAATAATGAATGGTACACAGAGTCTAATAAACAATGAATAAAAAACCTACATATAAGACCTTAACATAATTTTGCTCCATGTATTCTGTATCCTAAAATGAAATAGTGGCAAGGGGAGTAATTTCTACTCTGATATACTTCTCTTTGAAGAATATTTTTTATTTGAAGGGAAATGGTATAGTACTCACAGACATTTCAAAGTCCAGAATATTTATAAACAAGCATCTTTCATTGCTAACTATGAATAACTTATCACGCTGATTCTGTGAGGTAGTTTTTACATGTTCAAATATTTAAAAATGTGAATCATATGTGTTACAGAATTAAAATCATTTGGTCCTATCTAGTAAAAAATTGAAAAAAAAAAGTCTCTTCCCCTAACAAGTGTGATAAATGGGCTTTGGCTCTTGGTTTCTTTCTGTGTTCATTTAAATTAAGGTGATTTAATGATCGAAAGCTAGAGATTTAAACTTAGTAGTAACACATTCTATTTGTCATACCATAAGAAATGATACTAGGATGAATCACTTCTTTATATGGGCTCCAAAATAATTCAAGGAATAATTTGTAATTTGCAGAGACATTGCAGAAGGGAAAACTGCTTAGTGAAGAAGAAATTGCTTAGGAAAAAACTCGTGAATTTTAGATGGATTTTCATTCATGTGAGTTCAGAGATATCTTCCCTTTGGATGAGAAGTAGATTTCTGTTTCAATCCTCTGATTTTATTTGAACCATGTGGTTCTAGACATTCATATGGATGGCATGGTAATTAGAAGAGAGAAGTGAGAAAGGACTGGTGTACCATGGTTCAGATATGACAAACTTCTCTGAGGAGTATGCATGGCCAAATGTTACTATAGATGGTGGTTGGTGAGGGAAGATTATCATCTCCATGTATGATGCTCACCTTCAGGTAATTATACAATGTATAAAGATTAAGCAATGCACTTGTAAATCAAGCAAGGGACCTTACTGTAAGCCATATTCAGGAATTGTGCATATAGTCAGAATTACTTTTCTTACTTGCAATAAAAGAAAGAAGTAATATCTTTCTAAACAGGAACTTCTTCCTGGAATGTGTGTGTGTGAAAACCCTTTAGGCCAAAGAGGGCCCACAGTTAGAGCTCTTCCCCTGGGGGAAACTGGCAGAACTGAGTTTATACGACTGAATATTTATGTGTCCAAAGTGGAACTGCCTGAAGAGAAAACAAGAGAAAAATCCTGATATAACCTATGCCCAGTGGTCTGAGATCTTCTTACACTTACAACAGGTACACATCTATACCCTACTCTTCAAATCAATCTCAGAAGAGATAACTGAGTTACAACATTCTTCAAATGCTGACACGATACAAAGGAAAAAAAATACCTAGAGTTTTCTTTTTTTTTCCCCCCCTAAATGTTAAGTAGACTCCATAAAAGCTTTATTAAGTTTTATAAGTGAGCTAGCCAGCGAATATGCACTTTATGAATCCCAGTAGATTTCGAGTAAATACGTGTCAGGCTGGCAGGTGACATCAAGAACTAGGCAGCAATGGAACAGAAATGTGAGGACTTCCTTACCCATTTCTGATTCCTACTTAGATAAGCAAGATTTTTGTGAGTTCTCTGGCAGTCAAGACCAGGGTCCTCCAAATACTGCAGTGAAGCCCTCTGAGTCTAACCAGTGAATATAACCCAGGTGCCTTGATAAGAATGTGCAAGCTTCCCATGACTGAACACAGAAAAGAAACTGGGCTTCCCCAGCCCGGCTTAAATATTTTGTTGCACTTCTTTGGTTGAGGTTAAAAGCTGCAGTGCTAGGGAAGGAAGTTAAATGGCAAATTCCACCATTCTCTCATTCCTTCTATAACCACCTTGCCAGCTCAAGGTGGTTGAGATGCTTTGGCTGACACTCACAGAATGGTATTATTTCAATGCCAGGCGCAAGGCTGCTTCTCAGTTAGAAACAAACATCTGCCTTTGGAATTCAAAGCAAGTTGTCTATTTTCGAGACATGTCTATCTCTATGACAGAGGTTGTGATCTTAGTATATTCTCATTTCACTAATTTGGATTAGTTTATGGTCAGTATATGGTGCAAATATATGAGGAAGATAGTAGTGATAGTACAAGTTAGAAGGCCATGGTTTGTGAGTGGCTTATTTAATATGTCGTCTTTTATTTTTCTGTATTTAAGCACCCACAAACACAGTTGATAACAAACAAACACAGCCAACACTATCTTCATGTGTGCATTGATAACTTGGTTAAATATACACTTGATTCATTTTTTACCTGTACTTGTACATACTGTAGTACACCTGTCGTCTGTTTAATAGCTACAATTGAAAATCTGTTTGTCCTATCATTTACAGGTTTTATTTTAATGCAGTTTATTTATTCAACAGCATATTTAAAAATCAAACTACTCATCTAGGAATAATTCTTAGGATTTTTAATTATTGTATATTGGTGTAATTAAAGTAATTGATTCATTGAATGTTCAGATAAGCAAAATGCCTTAACAAAAAAGGATCCCATTTAAAGGAAAGAGAAAGTTTGAGACAGTGTATATAAGAGAATATAGCTGTATTATCAGGATGCTATGAAATAGTTTTATTTATATGATTAAATTTTGGATCTTGATAAAGATTTTTTCAACTCTATTTCTTCTTAATGAAATATTCATTAAACACTGCTTGCATTTGTCTCTCTTTGTACATGAATGTAGACAAAAGAATGGATAGAAATGAGAAAAGCATACATATACCAAAATAATATAAGGGAAACCAGTTGTCTCTCACAGGAACCCAGACAGTCACTATGGTGCTTCCTGACAGAGTAAAGCAGCAGGAGACAGCTAATGAGGCAAGTCATCCATTATCATTGCAGTGCTTAGCTTGATTTAGTTATCTGAATCAAAATGACAGATTCAGGAGGAAGGCTCCTGGGAACTTGACTGAAAATGTTATGTTGATGTTACCATGCATTGATCAATCTAGTGGAGTGCCTCTTCGTCTCCATGCCAACAATGAATAGAAACAAAAAAGCAGGGGTTAAGGGGCATGCTTTCGGAAAACTGATATTGGTGAAGATATTTTCTTTATAAACAGGTTTTGTTAAACACTGAAATAAGCTTCATGCCTAGGACGACTCATGGCTCTTCGAAATATGGGAGGTTTTATAATGTAATTTCAGCTTGTCAGGAATAATTTTCCTCCTTCCTTTTAGGATTACTTAGAAGTTTAGCTTTAGCAGCTCCAGTCAATGTCACTGGTTTCTTATTAACTTTATTCTAACATGAAGAGGAAGAAACAGACTTTAACCATTTTAATACCAACAAAATGCCACTCAGTGATTAAAAAAAAAAAGTGTGGTTATATTTTCATAGAATATTTGTCTTATTAGATGGGCAAAGTTAAATCTTCGTAGTGTTAAACATTTTGAGGAAAGATGAAATCTAGAAGGCAAAAAGTAGATAATATCTGAAAACTGTAGAAGCAAATGGTGAATAATTTTGACCAGGAGTTGAAGGTGGAGCTAGCTTTTTTTGAATGAGAGGTCTAGACCAGGCTTTCTTGCAAAATGAGTAAATGATCATTAAAAAAGAAAACAAAGAAGAAAAAACCCAGTCCTTGAGAAGAAAATTGAGTTGTTCAAAAATACAGCAATTCATTGTTGAAGCTTTCAGTATTCTTTGATACAAGTCTGGAAAACACATTAGGAAAAAACGAGAGCCAATTTTAGCTCATTTAACTGTGAGCAATACTCACATCAAGTTACAAAGGTTGGATACTTCTTCAATGTAAGTAAACCTCTTCTCAAACTGATGAAGAGTTTTGTGTTCAATACCTAAATGTTCTTTTTCAGAGGAAATTTTACTGGTTTGTGGTGTTCAACTGGGACTTACCAGCTGTTTTAGACATAGATCTTAAGGTTTTTGCTATTTCCCAGGAACTATACCCAGTCACTCATCTCTGAAGCCACAAGTGTTCCAGGCTAAAAGAGGTTCTCTGAGACAAAAGGATATCTACACCCATTCCACCCTGTTCCTGAATCTCTGGAAGTTTGTGGTTTTACTGAAAACTGGCTGAAACCTAGAATTCATATTCCAGTGGAAAATAATAATATGACAAATTCTGAAATGGGATGGAAAAAATATGTCCTGGACTACTTCTGAGTGGGAAACCCGAGCCTGTACTTTGGGAGGGGCCAAGACAGTGTCTTTGGTTAGGCTCAGAGGGGTTACTGATCTCCAAAGGATCCATCATCCCCATTCTCCAACCATTCAACAGGTAGATGTTGCTGAAATTGGAACCTGAAAATTCCAGTACCCCAGGCAATGAGAAATCACAAACCAGGAAGACTATAAGGTAATTTTCCTCTTTATATTTGAAATAATAATTAATAATAATAGCAACAATGAACACCATGAAGCTTAAACAACTACAGCCAAAAGACACAGTGTGACATAAGGTGGGGTTGTTTAATAAATACAGTACTGAACACCTCTAAATAGGGATGCAGAGAGAAAGGAGCTTGGAGAAGATAAGACTCTTGTCCCAAATTTAGCATACTAGAGGTTGCTGGCTCAACATGCAAACTTTCGTGCGGCTTGCTTTCCTGTTGGAAGGAAAAGACACTTTAATATTGCTCTATACAAAGTTAAATCTCCTACAGTCCCTCATCTTAAAGCCTTCATTCCTCCTGTCAGCAGAATGAATACGCACATTCTTCAGTAACATAGTCTGACCAGAGGAGATGGTCAGCATGCTGAAATTTGTGTAAGGATGTTTCCAAAGGTGTATTTTTGAATGAAAAGATTTGCTTTTAGATTTTAAACAGATCGTCATCTTATTTTGCAGCCTCTGTAGGATGACTTAACATAGCATTCTTATTTTATAACATACGGGAGTTAAGAGATTGTGGTAGAAGGCAAAAGATATGGGCTTCATTGCCGCTTGCCCTATAGTTTTTTTGTGTGACTTTGGACAAATAGTGTAATTTCTTTGTGCCTCTGTTCTTCATCTCCTTCATAATACTCCTATTCCTCATCCTCTGTCTGTCTTTAAAATTTAAACTTTAAGCAGTCTCAGTTCATAGCAGTCTAATCTGATCTATTCTGCCACTGTTGTTGGGGGAGGCTGTAAGGATATTATGATACTTGAAAAATGTAGGATTTTTACAAATATGTAGCAATTAAACAAATATGAATTTATTTAGAAAATTACGTTATTTGTTAATTTTCATTAAACATCCTCATCTTTCCTGGGAGTACAATATGTATTTCCATCAGTACTGCCATCTGAGTGCTCTGTCACAAATATGGAAAAGCTGTTTTCATGAGCAAGCAAACAAAACTATTGTATCCATTTTGGACTACTGGGAACCTTGCCCACATTGGCTGCTCTAGTAGGCATCTCTAGATGCCTACTAGATAGTTTGCCAAGCAATTCACTATGACCTACATGCAACCAGAGGCAAGTAATGTAAGTTTTAGTCTGTGTGAGACACTTTAACATAATAAATCTCTTTACCAAGAGCCTGGATGACAGAGACAGAGCTGCGTATCTGAGAATCACCATACTCCTAATGGAGTGGCATTATGCATAGTGCTCCAAAGGGAATACCTAGTACAGGTAATGTTAGCATAAATGGAAAAAAATAAAGCTAAAACTTCACAGAAACCTGAGGAGTTTGATGGTCTTAAAAAAGGCTCAAAATGGTGATAGAATCATAGAATCATAGAATCATAGAATCATAGAATCATCTAGGTTGGAAAAGACCTTTAAGATCATCCAGTCCAACCATTAACCTACACTACCAAGCCCACTCTAGACTAATCAAGGGTAGACCAGACTAAACCATATCCCGAAGTGCCACATCTACCCGTTTTTTAAACGCCTCCAGGGATGGTGACTCCACCACCTCTCTGGGCAGCCTGTTCCAATGCCTGACCACCCTTTCCGTAAAGAAATTTTTCCTAATTTCCAGTCTAAACCTCCCCTGGCGCAGCTTAAGCCCATTTCCTCTCGTCCTATCGCTAGCTACTTGGGAGAAGAGACCAACACCCACCTCACTACAACCTCCTTTCAGGTAGTTGTAGAGATCAAGGCTTATGGATTGGAAAAGACTTTTATCCATGAAAGAAGGAGCTTAACTTGCTTAAATGCTCCTGTACTCAAGAGAACAGGATGCTGGGTTGGGTTTTTTTAAGCAAAAATTACAATAAGGAAGTACCTGGCTCCACCATTAACTAATCCACCTAACTAAATCCATCTACACAACTAAATTTTGGCTAGTTGGCTGGATCAAATGGTATGTCTAATGTATAACCCATTCTGTGATGTGAAAACAGGTTTCCAGAGATAAAATAACCTGCCTGAGGATGGCAGCGCAAAAAATAAATTTGAATGTCCGAGAGCTGATCCAGTACTATTCCCACTGGATCATGCTTTTGTACATAGTAAGACACTATTTTTAATAGAAAAATCCCTGTAACAGGTTACTTAAGAAAAATAATACATTGTTCAAGAATTAATTTGTCCACTTACCAGATAAAATAAGCATATTTGTGTTTATAAAAAAGAGGAGTGATATTTTTCAGGAGCTCAAGAGGATTTAACTACTTTTTTAGCACTAGTTGGGTTATTGCTCGAATTAGTAATGCAGTCTACAGGCATGGATAACTCAGTCTTGTGTGAGCTGATTAAAACTATTGTCTTAATAGTCTAAACCATTGTAAATATCATGGATGGGATGAAGACCTGTCAAACGGACAGTTTATTACTAGAAGGAATATGAGTAAAAATATATTACATGATCATATAGGGATGTAGAAATTGTTATATTTTAGTTTTTTGAATGAAACAGCAAATGAGATACAGATAACAAATTATTTCTGTCCTTGAAGGTGATAACACAGGTTTACTTCCTGTCGTGGTAAGACATTTCACTATATTTTATGCCAATGCTAATGCCAGTCTATGAAATCCTTAACCCTGATGGAACAGTACCTATACCTATGACTAAAGAATTATAGAAATACCATCAAGTAAATTCAGTAACAATGTGAGTTTTACATTACACGTGCTGAGTGCATAAAAAGCAGAGTGAGAAACATGGTGCATAAAGAAAGCAAAGCTGATGTAACAGTAATTCTGATGAAATGCAAGATTCAAGATTGCACATTAAAACTACTTGTGGCCTAGTTTTTATACTCTGTAATTTCTTCTTTTCATTAGTTTTCTTGCTATACTAATTTTTTTTCTGCTGAGACCTCACATAAGTTACGCAAACGGAGTGACCTAAAGTCCCTTAAGGAACAAGTCTAATCCTATTTACAGCAATATTGCTAAGGAAAACACCCTTTTCAATGATGAACTTGAAATCAGAATGTAGTCCTTAAAAACAGTTACTTTTTTGTTCCCAGGTAAAAGGTGAATGATACCCTTTATATCTTGCATTTAAATTAGGAATCGTGTACACACGCTAAGCTTCTTGTTGCATTCAGAAATGAAAGACAGAACAGTTTGAGTATTATCAAAGGAGATAGCTTCTGCTGCAAACCGATGCCAGAGAAAAGCTGAATTTAAAATGAATTGTATCAGAGCCAACACTTCATTTTATAAATCCTGAAAGTATGTAACCACTTACTTCTTATCTCCTCGTTGGGGAAAAAATAGTTAACTATATCCCTTCCTCATTTAAAGATATTTCCAGATTGTCTGCTAAATTGATTGTTATTGCATTCCACTTATCTCTGCTGCTGAGTCAGCAGTGTATTGACTATTCCTGCCACCTGCAATGCAAAGAGAGTTTGGTTCTTATTGCTTAGTACATAGTAGTCAAATTCGGCTTAGGAAGTCTTGTTTTCATATTAGGCAGTACTGTATATTAAAAATGGTCTGAAATCAATTAGTTTCTTTCTGTCTAGGAATTTCCATGTAATATGGATTAAATATAAATATTTATGCAGAAAAGCACAGCTGGAAAGTGAAAGACATTTCTTCTTCAAGTCTCTTAGTATGGGAAATTGCAGACAGTGTTCTGTGTGCATTACATACTCTCCTTGAAACTCAAGAGTTCAGAGACTCCAGAAACACTCTGTAATGGTCTTAGAGAGCAATTCACAAGGACTTTTCTTCTCTTTGTTACTCTGTGATTTGATGTAATTCAGGTGTGTCTATGGCAGTGAAATAGAGACAGACTTTCAAATCGCACTTATTGTTAGCTAGTACAAAACAGGACAGGGGACCAGATTCCAGAAGTAAAAAGCTTTTCAGTGTCTTGTGCAAAACAGCCTGTAGAACAAAAGCATCAGGCCATTGTCCTTTTGCTTCTTTGTGGTAAAAAAAAAAAAAAAAAAGAGGGGAAAAAAAAAAAAAAGTTTAGGATACTTTAAGCTTTGGTAACTTTTTCGTTATCTCCAAATAGTCCAGCCAACATCCTCTACTGAAATTTGAGTCTTTAGTATTGCAGGAATTGTTTTTCTTTCTGGTTTTCTTCATATTTTTTTATTCAATTTTTTATTCAATTTATATTCAATTTACAGAATTCACTCATTCCCTCATAACTAATGAAGTATAAATGAAGTCCTAGAAACAGAACAGTCCTTGAAACAGAACAGGCCTTGGAATGGTCAAGCAGTAGCAGTTCAGAAAATCTGTTGGTTCATGATACAACCCTCAAAATGGAAGTGTCCCATCTATAAGAAAAACAAATTTACTTCAAGTCAAAGTTGGCTGTGTTTCCGAGAATGCACAAAGCATTATCTACCTGTATAATTTTCTTCATCATTGTTGGATAGTGTTGCTTCAGCATGTGTCCAGGACTTCAGTTCAAGGTAGGGATGGGTGATCTGGTGAACAGGTAATTGAGAAAATCTGGAGATTTTTTTCCTATTTTATTTTATTTTATTTTATTTTTCTAAAAAATCTACAATAGCTTCAGGAATACCTAAATCGTCTTGTGAATTTAATGCAACTTCAGCCAATAGTTTTAACCAAAGGGAGATGGAAAAAATTCAAAAAATTTTATCACTTTGTGCTGTATGCTTTCTATGCAATCAATGCTTCTCCTTTCTGGCTCAGAACTGTCAGCACTTATTTTGTAAGGATTCTATGCCCTCAAATTTTAATTTTTGGTTAAAAAAAAAGGATATGACAACCAAAACAATGCAGATTTTTTCCTCTGAGGATAATTTTTTTAGGTTAATACAGCTTATGTTTTTTCAAGTTTTTTTCTGGTTCCCTCAACAAACAGAAATCCATCCACTGTTTGCACAGTTTTGGCATCATGTTCACCTGTCGTCCTTGAAACTTGTTTCCTTTGTCTATATTAATACAGTGATAAAGATTCAGCAGTGCAAAAAATATTCACGGATTACAATTTGTGTGACCTCATAGTTTTAAAATTAAGCTGGTGTTTTTGCACATCTATAATTGAGGGTAGTGTTTGTCCTGCAGATCTCTATTACCATTATGTGAGAGAAGGCGAGAACATAGTTTGTCTTAGAAAGTAGTCAGCATAAGCACAAATAGCAATTACAAAAAATAAATCTTTTTGTTTATAAACTAAAAAATTAAAGGCTGAAATCATGAGAACTTAAATCACTTTAAAGTCATTTTACACACTGTCTTTTCTACATATCTTCACTTCCTTTTAGCCAAAGGCAAAGAAGGAAAAGGGAATGAGTAAACAGCCTGAATCTGTTTTGTAAGAGATTATGTCAGTTGTTATTAGCTGTTATATTATGTTTCATTGGGCTGGTTGAAGGCAAACAGAAGGTCAAAATATTTGTTTCTCTTATTTGGCTTTCTCATCTTTGAAAGAAGACTCAGTTAAAATATTTCAGCTGACCAGTAATTTTAAATGCATTTTATTAGAATCACTCACAATTTCATGCAATATTTTTAGAAGGTGGAAAAGCAGAAAGCTTTTGAGAGGAACATATGGATGCAATACCTTTGGCAGGGGGAAGTGCTTATATGGTGGTATAAAAATGTCATGCCTGTAAGAACTAACATGAAGAATATGAGCTCATTCTAACTTCACCCTGTAAGCATAAGAAGATCGTTATGAACTGAAGCAATAAACATTAGGAAGATATCTCATTCATAGGTGTTATTTTCCATTAGTGGACCTAAAAGAACTTTTTTTTTTTTTTTTAACAGACAGAGCACAAGTTATCCAAGGTAAAAGGTAGGTAATGTCAGAGCCAGTAAAAGAACCTGACTTGCCTGGCAACCACCTCAAGGGTCTTTCCACCAGGCAATGTATTGTTTAAGTTATTTTGCAATCTTACTTTTAACTGTACTGACAAATGCAGCTCATCACCTGTAATTTTTCAATTAAAGTCACAGACTTCTGCATTTTTTCCCATGCTGAAGACCAGTCTGAAATTTATGTATGTGTCCTGGTTTCAGCTGGGAGAGAGTTACTTTTCTTCCTAGTAGCTGGCATAGTGCTGTGTTTTGGATGTAGTATGAGAATAATGTTGATAACACACTGATGTTTTAGTTGCTGCTAAGTAGTACTGACACTAGTCAAGGACTTTTCAGCTTCCCATGCTCTGCCAGGTGCACAAGAAGCTGGGAGGGGGCACAGCCAGGACAGCTGACCCAAACTGGCCAAAAGGCTAATCCATACCATATGAAGTCATGCTCAGTAAATAAACTGTGGGGAGTTGGCCAGGGGGCAGCGATTTCGGCTTGGGGACTGGCTGGGCATCAGTTGGCGGGTGGTGAGTGGTTGCATTACTTGTTTTTCCTGGGTTTTGATCCTCTTTTTGTTTTCCTTTTCACAATTTTATTATTGTTATTGTTGTTGTTGTTATTATTATTACTGTTGTTGTTATTATTATTTTATTTCAATTATTAAACTGTTTTTATCTCAACCCATGAGTTTTCTTACTTTTACCCTTCTGATTCTCTCCCCCATCCCACCAGGGAGAGGGAAGGGGGAGTGAGTGACTGCGTGGTGCTTAGTTACGGGCTGGAGTTAAACCATGACAGTATGTTACCACACATGATAATTGTGAAAACTGTTTTCAGTAGTTTAAGGATTTCAGTCTATTCAACCCTATGCTAGCAAGTTCCTCACATAGATGGACTTTTTGTCCCACAGAACTGTGGTACCCAACAATGCTATCGCATTAAGTAAATGATTGTCTTCATCCATTCAGTGATGTATGATATTATAGGCTCTGACAACAGACATGATTTCCTACAGCAGTAATGGCACAAATATGGAAGTTCAGTACTACGTAGATCTGAAGAAACCTGCCCTGCCCTGCCACCGTCAAATGGGAAGATGCATGAAAGCAGCTTGATGTTGTAGAGTATTCAATAAAATATAAGCTTTCACAGTATGGCATGATAGACAAGCAAAAGACACTGCTAAAAGTGAGGGCTTTGAAATTCCATGTTCCAAAATAACCTGTATTTGTTATCATACAGGTAAGCTCCTTTCATCCCACCTTGCTTTGAGGATGGACAGATCAGTGCTTTGCTCTTACCCATGTGTGGGAAGGTTCTTGTTTGAAAAAGCTGTTTGGTGGAGAGAAGTGGCTGACTGGGTGAATATTATTAGAAGTAATTTTTTAAGAACTCAGAACTTGTCTGTGGGTACTTTTCTCAATTTCAATAAAACCAAAAATAAACCATAGCAATATTTTTGACAGAGTTCCTGTCAAATAAAATATGAAAATATTACATCAAGAAAGCCATGCTCACTTGGAAGATCCTACACAAAGATCTCTGAGTCATCACCTTCCAAGTGCCCTTAATAGTTCAACTGCTAAAAGAAACTTCCAGGTAATTGCTTCCAGAAAATCAGCAATTGCTTGTAGTTCCCACACAGTAATATTTCACATTAGTATTGTAATAGATGAATAAAGTAGGGCAGTCCATTACTAAATAATGCATGAGTCATACTTAGTATACAGCAGATCAGGTACTGAGAACTGAGTTAATCTTAAAAGTTATTAAATGCTGGAAAATCATGCCACATTTACACATGTTGTAGAACTCCCCCGGGATTCCAAATTTCTTTCTAGAGTTTTAAAAACAGATCTTTAAGATGTCATTAATTAATCTCCAGGGCCTGGGAACACAGGAAATGAAAACTTCTAATTTTTTGAGTCAATCTACATTTATTGAGAACTACCAGTCGTAACTATGTGCTACATACTTTCACCCAGTACAAATAGCTGCTGGAAGTCAGAGGGGGACATATGAGTCAATAAATTGTTATAATTATGGCAGTTTTCTTGGAATTATCCACGGTACAATTATTGTATGGATGGCCCTTCAAAGAGTTGGGAGCTGAATAGGTATTCCAGTGAGTTAATCTGACAGTGAAGAGGCACAACACACTAGTAATGAAAAAAACAGATAGCAGAGACTAGAAAGCACCACTTGAGTTGTAAGATGCTTCTGATACACCAGTAATGAGACAAATCCAACAAGCTATACATATATAAACAAACTTTCAGGTTGATGAGGAGGAAAAGGTACAAAATACAATAACTGGTAGCAAGGACTGTCTCTGACAAGGTAGGGCCTGTTCAACAAAGCATGGTTTGGGTTGGGAAGAATATGGAAGTTTTATTCTGCAGGAAATTTTAAAATATTCAGACCTGTTTTCTTCCAACCTGGACAAAAAGACACATGTTTTTACTGAAGACATTCTCCAAAAATGATGATTTGGAGACATGAGAACCATTTGCAGGATAAAAGACAAAACAGTTTCACTGCAGTATTGTGAAAGAATGTCTAAAATATTTGGTTTATTTTAGTAGAACTATTGTGGAAATGAACCATCAAAACTATATTAAGTATTGGTAGATGCATTATATCAGGTGTGCTATAATTCAGGAATTAACATTTTAGTATCTCATACCAATCAAAGCAATATAAATAATTACATTGAAATATTTCATTTATACTGTTTCCACTTAACCCAACTAAACCTATTCCATGGTTTTGTGCTTGTTGAATAAGAGGATTCATGGCAGGCTAGTTTTGTGTAGTAGAGGAAGTTTATATATGTTTAAGCTACATTGCACAGGATGTAAAGTTTATTCATCATGCAAGATGGATCAGATTGTTTAAAAGGAAACTTCTTTTGCATATGGCTTGTTTTCTTTGCTGAGGAAGATCAGATTGGGATGGAGGGTTGGTTAAGGAAAGGGAACAAAAACAATGGCTCCATGGTTAAAGGGATTGAACATCATCCTGCAAATATATTCTTATCTTTGATAAAGAATTTCTGCATGAATTTAAGCAATCTGTCATGAGTAGTCATTAACTGTGTATTTGTCATATTCTGGGTTTGACCTGAGATCATGAGGTCTGGTCTGCAGAAGTGTTCAGCTTTCATGGATCTGACACAAAAGTGCTTTGAACCTTTAAAATGTTCTGTGGTGCATGCTGGAAAATCAGATTCTATGCCCTCAACTTGGACTCCGAAAATCCATGAGTGCACTTGACCTCTTTGTCTCTCTCTAGTACCTATAAAATAGGGAATTACACCATCTCTTCATATCACTAGAGTGTTATGAAGATTAAATAATTTTTGTGAAGCTCCCTGATATTACTATTTGGGTATCATAGAGAAGCCAATGAGAAAATTAATCATCCTGTCTTCAGAATAAGTGTGTACTGCATAAATCCTAAGGCTACACATTTGACAATGAGAATAAAATTTACTGAACAGCTAGTTTTCTAGTTTCTCTGTTCTTGTTCTTTCTTCAGTCATTCTTTTTTTCTTTCCCACAACCCCCAAAGTTTTCTCTCTTGCACTTGCCAGAGACTCATGCTGATAACTACATTCCTCTACCTCTTCAAAATTCATCCGTTGCCTCCCTGATATGCTGTCATATTCTCCTCTTCTCTTACTGCCTGTCTAAAGCACTCTCACAAAACTAAACAACAAAAAACTTCTGAATATTTATTCATTGATGTCTTATTCTTCCTTGTACATTTCATTTCTTTTGTAGAGGCTACCATTTCTTTAATTTGCTGCAGAGAAGAAATTGTAATTTTTCATGCGTGGGTAACTTGGTGCAATGAATTCTGATCTTGATCACAGCCTTTTGGTGATGCTTTAAAATAAATATAAAACACTATTACTGACATGGCTGGTTCATATTTTAGTACTGAGATCTTACACCACATGCTTAGTTTCACTGTGCCCTCATCAATTTCCTGGCATATGAGAATTAAGAGAAAAAAGAAGAGTGAGAACTGAAAATGCTGTTGTGTATTTTCTTATTTTCCAGTAAGTTCAAATTCAGCTTTTAGCAGATGTCTAGAAGACCAATTTGTAGATTTTTTTAATTTACATAATTTGTTTATAAATATATAACACACTATATATTTCAGAAACCAATTGCCTGTATTGTTCCTCTATAAATTCTGTACTAGCACTTTCCTTGCCTTTTTTATTGAGAAACAGTCCTGCAGCCAAGAATGCATCCTGAAATATCAATCTGATACACTAGCTTTGGTTAATGACTTCTCTTAGATAGAAAACATTAGCTACTCCATACTAAAATGGATTTTTAAGCTTGTAGGGTCAGAAATACAGATTACTTAGCCCTCTGAATTTAACAGAGTTAGCAAAATACATGAATGGAGAATCAGGTTTGTAAAAAAGGTTTAGAATAGATTTGATGAGTGTTTTTTATATTTCCCAAGGAAATAATTATTTTATAACACAGCTACAACTGTCTATCTTTCATCAACACAGATTTGAATGTTCCAGAAAACTTCAGAAGTAAAATTAAGAGGAAGATAAAACAGGGAGGAAAGACCACCAAAAATGGGATTGATGATTTATGCATGTTTAACCTTTGGCAATTCAATTTGCCCTGATTTTAAAAGTGAAACAACCTCTTTAATGGAAATATAGCTGATTTGTAAAAGTTTTTAATACAAAATCAGACACAAATGTTAAAAGCAAAAAAGCTTTTTACTTGTGTTGCAGCTATAAGGAAATCTATATGTATCAGTTAGGGAATTGGGTTTTACTGTGATGGGAATGTTTAAAAGACTGACAAATCAAAGCAGTTTCAAATTTCAAGGTAATCTACTGGATTGATACTTGTTAACAATGCACATTGTGTTGTCAATAGCTACTTCTTAATCATTAGCAATCATTATCACTACATATGCAAAACAACGATTCCTTAACAAGCTTAACCTAAGCCAGCTATGAGTGTGCAGTACCCAGGAATTAACATGCTTTTAGTTGGCACTGAGGTCTGTCCTCCATCACCAAGGTCAGGGCCAGTCAAGACTATTTCCAAGGGAAGACAGATGCAGGGTGGTCTCTCTTCTTTCTTCGCCATCTTTCTTCTCTCATTGCTGGCTCTCATTTCATGCCCCTCTGTCCCCTTCCCCAAAAGAAAAGAGGTCATCTCGTCTGCTTTTGACACCTTACTTTTGGGATCAGGACTCAGGCTAGCTTAGTTTATTCTGCAGAATTCTGGTTTTAACAGACACCCTTCCTGCCTGTATTACATCCTTAGCTCTCCTCTGGCAGATTTTACTGCTTGCACATGTTTTCCTCCTCCCTGCTTGTGCAACTATACTAGAGACCTCTGTTTGCCTCTTGGGGGCTATGGCTCTTATTTTAATATTTAAGCTTAGCTGTCTTACAAAACATTATTAGTCACATTATAACGTTACAGAATGCTTGGACATTTTGACAGTCATACTGTTTTAAGTTTGCTTTTGTTTGGGTTCAAAGCAGTAAAATATTACATGTCTTCCTTAGTGTGCATGAACCTTTACGGGTCCAATTGACCTCTGCTTTGTCTACACCTGAGGAGTGGGTAATCTGTCATTCACTAGCTAGTGATTTTTCATGCTTTGTCCACTAACTTTATTCTTCCTTCATATTTTCATGGCCAAAATGTAGAATATTCAGGCAAACACCATCACATGAGCACCCTAAAATATTTCTTGTCCTTACTTATAGCTGGATTCCCACCCATTTGTCTTCTGACCCTAACACTTCCACTGAAAACATGCACCTCAGGGCTGCCAAGAAATTCCTGAGCAAGTCCTCGTTCCCTTACTATGGTAAAGAACTATGTTCATAAATCTGCAATACTTGATCTTAAACATAATTAGATTTCTGGAATGTCCTGCAGGAAAATTGTTCCAAAACCTCAGTCCTCTGAAAGTCTCTAATATTCAGACTAAATATATCCATTGACGATCTACATACGTATGTTCTTGTAGAATAACAACTTTGGACAACTTTTCTAGCTTTGCGTCATTTAGCTTAATTTCCTATCTCTTCTAACCCCCTGTAGTAGAAGTTTCCTCTTTCCTGACCACACCCATATTATATATTGGGTGGGAAATATATCTTGCAGTGGTTCTCAGGACAGCCATGCAGTTTTCCTGTTGTACAGGACCTGATGTCAACAGCTGTGCTGGTGAGGCACTGGCTGTAGGTGAGCAATCTCAGACCTGTCGGTTCTGAGTGATTTCTGAACAGGGGCACTAGCAGTCTCCAGTCCTTGTTAGAAATGTCTCACCTAGTATAACCTAGAGGTGGAGCTGTGACAGGAAATTGCCATTTAGAATAGTTTTCTGATGGAAAATGCCTTTTTCTCAAAATCAAATTTTTCCACAAGAAAATTATATTCTTTGCTGTGATGGTTACAAAAAATCTGCAACTGTTCATTTCGCAATGTGTCTTGAACAGTAATCAGGAGGCACTCTGATTGTCTAAGGATGCCAAGAGGATTGTTCTGCCAATCCCTCTATTGCATTTGTTCAGATACAATTTTCTTTTCCAGTAGATGACTACTGAAATCTCTCTTAATCCTGACATATCTAGAAGGACTCCTTAACAGTAAATGACATTCTCCTGACTATACACTTTCATTGAAGTCAAACCTACATGCATTTTAAGCCAAGAGGGCTGGAATGTAATTGCCACTTCCCACGCCCCCCTCCCCCCACCCCACCCCATGCAATGAAAATGTTAAAAATTATTTCAGTGGTGGTTATGTGAGTTTAGTTAAAATGTGAATTTGTGTCAAAAATAAGATTGCAGCTTCATAATATGACAAATGATTGAGCCTGCCATCTGAGTCAGAAATTTTATGAAAAAAAAACCCTTTTGGGATGGTTCTTCCTGCTTCCACATGCACTAAAAATACTTTTAGGGAAGAACCTGTCATTATATTTTAGTTCCTCCAGTTTGATGCCTGCCAGAACCTATGCAGTATTTCTATTAATGAAAACTAAAAAGAAAAAAAAAAAGTAGGAGTTATTAAAAGCAGGAAAAAAAGCTTAGTTTAGATACAGTGATTTTTAAGCAAACAAATAGATTTTTTTTTTTTTTTGTTAACTGATCTAACAAGTCACAGCAGCAGATTTGAGGACTGGTGAATTTTTTGTAACTAAGTTAAGGTGATGAATAAATCCCTCAGTGTCTGTTCCTATCCATAAAGAGCCTAAAAACTTCAGAAAATCTGAAGCTAAATCTTGTTCAATTTATGACTGAAATGGAGTTCCATTCCAATAGCTAGGAAAAGTTTTATTTATGTGAATTTCAATCTTTAAAGTATTTTGCTGTAAATTAGCTTAATTTCCAAACAAAATCATCCAAACAATACAACAAAAAATGAAATATTACCTTTTGAAAAATGTCAAATGGACACTTCAATAACAGTAAAAAGTCATGATTTCTTTATGCAAAATACATTTGTCAGAAATGACCTTTTCTCAGTTACAGTCTCAGTTTCAACAAATCGTACTTTCCCGGTATAAGAGTTTAGTAACTTATAGTTACTGCTAGAAATCCCCTGGCGTTCTTTATGCTACAGTGATATTTGGAAGATAACTACCACCCCCTACTTCTGTGATCCTGGGTAACTCACAATAATGAACAGCCTTTGGAGAACCATGTTTTATGTATTGTTTCAATGTCTTCCTTCCACCATATCATGGCCTTGGTTAGTCTGTGCAAATTAATGAGCATTATCATCCATGACTTGCTCTTCTCTGGTAAAACTAGAGCAATTATGGTTCCTTGATTCCGTATTTTTCTCTCTACCTGGACAGGTGGTTATTTGGGCCACACCTGTCACTTACTTCATGTTTCTGCTTCCTCATATGGTAGTAGTCTGGCTACTACTAAACAATATTAATTATGACTACTATTTCAAGGAAAGAAAAACCAAAAAAAAAAGGTTATAAAATTTAGCTATTTGAAAAGCAGTTATGGAAATCACAGATAAACCTTTATCAAAATAAATAGTAGCAGTTCAACTCAGCTGTCATTACTCTTTTTTATTGAAAAAGATGTTAGACATAGGGAAATTTTCCCCCTTCATGGAGATATCATTACTTTTCTTGGCTCGAAACAGGCTGCCACAGCAAGCAGTGCACATTTGTCTAACATTTTAGAGTATAACTTTGTCCATGGTGAAATACATCATTTTGCTCAGCAGCCTTGAGTTAAACGAATACTTCAATTGATCCAAAATCTTTTATTCTCTGGCTCTCTGAACAACATAACCTAAAAGCAGGAACACAAAAGACACTCTTCTCCATTTTAAGGGATTTTTTTTTTATCCTGTATAATAGTCAAGGATGTTATACCTATACTTAGATATGGTTAATTTCCAGTGCCCTACAAAACAGAGTTATAACTAAAAAGCACAAGCAGTGCCAATGACATTTTTTTCTTTCATGATCTCTAAGCTGCAGTATGAAACACAGATTAAAAAACATAACAGCTTTCCAGTAAGCGGTATTTTTTAGCTTTCTGCAATGTGCAGCATGGCAAGCTGGAACATCAATATGTCTTCAAAACCACTTAAGTGCTTGTCATCAAACCAAGGATTAATTGCTTCACAGTAAACTTGCACACAATGTATAGGTTCCAATTCTCTGAAAAACATAATGATCCTAGAGCTTTGAAAGGTGCCAAGCCTGACATCTCAGGAGACTGAAAAACTGTACTTAGCCATAAAACACGGAGATCACAGAAAGAGCCAGCTCAGGCATGACTCATATCCTTCCATCAAGTCACCTCTCCTCCAAATGGCAAGCACCACTTCTAAAGTCGAGGGGTCCTTTTGCCTCCCTTAGGCATGCACTCTTTATCCCTGGCTGCAGAAAACTCTGGAAATTAATACCTGTAGTGGTGACAGTGTTCTGGGAAAAAATGTCAATGCCTGATAAATAGTGGCAATTGCTAGGATTTCTTAGCAATGTGTGTCTGTTTGTTTGTTTGTTTTTAATTACTTTGATAAAGCTGTTTGATAGATGGGTGATGAAGATAACTTCTCCTGCTTCAACTGCTACCAATGTCCACATGTCTCCAGTCAAATTTGGTAGTTTTGTCCAGAATCAGCATATTGATGTCTTCTTTTTCAGTTGCTTCCTTCTCACAGCCCTCTTCTGCCATTTCATACCTTCCAACCGTCCATTGCAATTTCACTGTGTGTCTTCTTTTGCTCCATTTCAGATGAAATGAATAAGATGAACTGAGAATAAATATGTTTGTGTAGGCAACACAAGAAAAAGAGTAAGATGACTATTCTGATTCACACCAGAAGAGAATAAGTTGTTGCTTTTGCTCTACACATCCTTTTTCAGATACAGGCCCAACCTCAGCAATCAGATACCACTTACTGAAGTGATATGCATGCTTTTACTAGTCTAAAATATGACCATCAATTATCTAGCCCTTGAGCTTTTCTCTTTTATGTGTTTTTTTCCTTTCTTTTTTTCTTTTTCCACTCTTTGGATTCACTGAATTGACGAGTTCATTAAACATGGGAACATGCTTATCCTGCAAAGGATTGTCAGGACCACCCCCACCCCCCACCCCCAAATTTCATGGAATCCAGGGTTTCATTTAAAAATTCTTGGATGTAACAAACGTGGGCTGATAAGAAACTGGTCTTTTTTGTACAGCTTCATTTTGTCTTTAGCACCTGCATGCAAATAAAATAAAACACATTTTGTAAATTAGCAAAAAATACTTAAAAAGGATTCCACCTCAGCACTGGAACATGACAGGCAATACTTCAGATTCTCCAGTCATGTCTTGTCCTGTATGAGTGATAAATGTAATGACTTTTTCAAGCTTGTCTAGATTTACCAGTATGATACTTGAAATATGTATACAATCTGCACATGATCTTTCAGGCAAAAAAATCCCCCTCCAACTCATTTTAGCATTTCTAACCTTTAAATATCAGAGTTTCTCTAGACGGTTTAGTCTCCCCTGTCCGGCAGGAACTGTTTGCACTGAACCTCCAACTGCCTCGTCACTGCACCAGACCACTGAGCCCTGCATGTGGCTGATGAAGTATTTCAATCTGCTTTGGGATTAACCTGTTCTTCTTATGGCACAACAACTACTGTATGTTGACTGGAAAAGGTGATTAACTAATTTTCAATTTGTTTGTGGACAGACTCCCATTTATAAAACAAACAGGCAAATCACTTCAAACAGAGAGAGCACTCAAAGCTAAGTGGTATATTTCTTCAGCCAATACCCAATGACCTTTCAAGATGAAAGGATAATAGTCAACACAGAAAAGGAAGAAAAAAAGCCCTGTGTGCTGTTTGCAAGGTTTAGAGGTCACTTGGCTACAGAGAGAGAAGGATACAATAGAGGCTGCAGAAAACACTGCAGAGGCAAACATGGCCGTTCGTTTAGATTTTTTTCTTCTGAGCCTCACCATTCACCACTGGCCTTCTTCATTTAACAAGAGCCTCTGTTCCCCTAACTAAGGATATGTTCTGTTTATTGTGTGGCTGAGGCTCCACTTATGTATCAGCTGTCTATTTGCACTCCTCTTTGGAGAGCAAGTAATTGGTCAAACCCAAAAGCAAAATGGCATGCTTATCCCATTCAGCTGTCTGGTGATCATATGACAGGGCTGAGAGAATATGATGGGGGTCTCACAAGACAAAGTAAGATATTATTCCCACTGAAATCCTGTGGCTACATGCACCTCTGTCTACAAGGACAATCAGGGTCTTTGTTCTGCCGTGGATCCTGGGAGTCAGCTTGCTTCTCCCATTGAGAAAACTCAAAGCAATTTCCCACACTTGTAGCAAAGCATCCCTGGGCCATAAAGATTGTTCTGTCCTCTGAGCACACAACAATGTTTAGACAGAAATAGAAAATTAAAAACAAATTCCCTTTTCATTTTACTGACCTTCAGAATCTATACTCTTAAAAGTAGACACAGCAAAATGCATTTGCACCAACAGAACCTGAATCTTGACTACACAGAATATGCTTTCAGAAAAACTTTTTCCCTTGCTGAGTTTTGTTTAAAACTTTCTATACTGCTTCTTTTGAAAGAAATCAGTGTTTATCAGCAAGTGCCAGATACCAGTTACTTCCTACACATTTTACCTCCTCACAATTTCACTCTTGCCCATACACACATCCACCCTCACACAACCACCAAATTAACTACTCTTCTCCCATATGCAAAGTGAGAGACAACCCTGATAGCTGCTGAGCTGTTAACCTTTTTTAATGGTAGTCACTATACAGATGAATGCTAAGCTGACCACCATTTTAAAAGGCAGAGGTCAGCATTCCAAAATCACCTTGAACACTATCATCAGAAATTACCTTTTAGCCCTAAGCTATTCTGTCTGCATTTTAAAAAAAAGTATTTGAAAGAAGAAAAATGCTGATGAAACATGGTTCAGTCTTAGCATTAGTTTCTACATGGGACCAGCATGTTTCCTTCTATATCTTACTAGTCACCTGAAATAGTACCGTTTATTGTAACTACTTTTTTACTTGTCATTGCCCTACTTCTCAAGAACTTAGAGATTAATTAAATTTCTACTCTCTGAAAGTTGTCTCCAGATTTGGGCTTTGTTTTGTTACAAAGCCAAAGACTTTAGGTACAGAAGCAATACCATGTTCATATGAAGGCTAGGTTGCCTATTTAACAGGAGACTAGAAAAACTTTGTTTAGCCTAGTGAAACAAAGGTTGAGAAGGAATAGAAGGTAGCCTATAAATATATCAGCAGGGTAAACATTGGGAGAGAAAAGAACCATTTAAGTGAAACACCAGTGTTGTCACAGGAACAAATGGATGTGAACAGCTGGAAATAAATTTAGTGGGAAATTAGAAGAAATGACCCAACTCTTAGAGCAGCCAGGTTCTGGAACAGAGTCTTCCAATAGGAAAAGATAAGACAGAAACCCCCAAATAATAGTTTTGAAGACAGAGGTCATTAATGAATGAGTTTTCTGAAAGGTGAGAAAACATATTAAAGAATTTCAAAGACTTTCTCCAGCCTTGGGCTCTTGGGGTTTTTTTAATGGTTTTATTTATTTGTTTTGATTTTCCATAGCTGAAAAACCTGAATGGAATTTCAAAAGCAAGTTAAAGGAATTAGGTGTGGAAAAGAAGTTAATTAGGTCTCTAATTTATGCCTGGTGTCCTTTGAAAATCCCAGTGTTGAAACTGATCTCTTTAGATATGAGTGAGGCTCTTGAAAAATTCAGTGCTCCTGTGGGGGACTGAAGCTCTCAATGATTTGGGGAGATACCAGCATAGTGACTAAAAGGTGAGTCAAGTGTGTTTGAACATCTCTCCCTCCCCATGATCAGCTCTCAAATGCCCACAGTTATAAATGTCTACCTGCTGTAACCCACAGTGCAGGGGTCCAGCTGTCTGCAGTCCAAGGCACAGCTCTGTGAAACACAGCAGTATGACCTTGGCTCGGTTTTACTGTAAAAGTTGTTGTATACTGTGGGAGGGTTCCTACACTGAAGATGTGCATGATAAGAAAAGGAAAGAAAAAACAAAGATAGAGGAGAAATTTTTGAGACACTACTAGTTACCAGCTTAGGGAATAAAGAGGAAAATAGCAATGTGAAACAATATGATATGCTGAGAAAAAAAAAAAAAAAACAGAGAACTGAAAGGTAGAACTCAGCAACAGCCTTGCTCAAAGACTGACACTCCCCCCGCTGCCTAGAGGGTGTCTGGGCAGCAGAGACTCGTCAAGCTCCTGCATGCTAATGCTTGGTCTAGTAACACATTAGTCTCAGGTATTAGCCAACATACCTATCTAATAAGCATATTAACCAACAAATAATTGCTGTATACTTGTAAGCTCTGCATGGGATGGTAAAAGCCCCAAACCCAAAGGTAAGTCAGCAGAGGAAGGGTTACATTATATGAATAGGAATTTAGAATACCACTTTGGGATTCAGAGGGCCAAGTCATCTATTGACAAGCTCATTTTGGTCTTTTTGGACACATTAACTTCTTAAAATTTTATCCTCCTGAACAGTCTGGCCCAAGTTCTTACCACCACTAAGGAACAGACAAGGCATATGGGTAAGATTTAAAGCTTTGTGTTCACCTTCACTTTGACTGTGGGCTGGAAAGATTCTGTGCACTGTCACTGTAGAAAGGAGTTAAAAGGATTTCTGCTTCCACCACAGGCCATGTCATGGCCTTCCACCATATCCATACATGTCAAAACTTTTTCCTGTCAGATCAAATCGGCTCCTTACTCCTTAATATCATTTGCATTGATGAGGCAGATGAGCACATTTATATCTAACTGGTGTTAGAGCTGCGCTGCAAACTTTACCTTTTTCATGGTAATGCTGTAAAGAAACATTTGTAATAGCTAACAAGATGGTACAACACAGAGCAATTTGCCTGGAGACTGTAACTTATGCAGTTGCTAAGAGAAGTAGCTAACAAATATGATTTGAATAAAAATGCTAATGAAATAGAGCTGGATGCTTGTTATGTCATTTAACACTACTGCATATACAGCAGTTAGTCCTTTTCAGGATTCTCTTTATTGCCACTGAGGACTATACCTGTTTTTACTGCAAATCAGATAAATGCTGTCACATGGCAGGAAACAGTGAACAAATGTAGTGGTGTAAGGTTACATTCAGCTGGACACCATCTACCTGAATGATTAATTGAAGGTGTATGCAAAAAGCCACTGAAACTCAGCAGTTCTGTCAAACAGCAAAAAATCAATAAGAACACTACTGTCTTGGTCTGTTGTACTTTTGTGAGAAACACAAAGACAAATCAAGGATATATTTTCCAACCTGCCAGGAAGTCGCTGCAAGATGAAAGCCTTTTATTTTTTTCCCACTGAATTATAGCTTCTATTAATACAATGGTATCTGCAGTAAGGACAGAATCTAATATGCAACACTCTTTCCCTGCCTTTCATCATCCCTGAGGTTTTCAATGTATTCTTGTTCAACCTTTAGTTAAAAATCATTGCTACTATGCAATCAATTTTTCCTCATCTCCTGGGTAAATGCTTAAGAAAGATTTAACATGACAAAAAGAGGGGCATTTTGGCACAAGATATTTACATGTATGTGACATGTGCCATGTTCAGTTAGCTTAGACCGTTGGGATATCCTGATGAAGGAACGCTAATTTCACATGCAAGACCAGCTTGTTTATAGTTCATGTCTAGCCAAGTGGGACTTCTTTGCTGGGATACTAGTGGAGAAGCAGCTTTTGTCTTGAGTCTCTGAACCAAAACAAATTGACACTTCAGGAGACATAGAGAAGTGTCTAAATTACCCGGCCACTGTGCCCAATCTATTTTCAGGAAACAAACAAATCAAGAGACTGAGTGTTTCAAGCCAAGGACCTCAAACCATATTGGGAAGTACCAAAGACAGCTAGCTTCTAATCCTGAGAGTAAATGTCAACAGCTTCAGTACTGGCTTTATCAGAGAATGAAGAAAACACTATTTATGATTTTTTCCTCCAGATAAAAGCTCCCAGTCCAATATGTTGTGAGATTTGTAAGATCAAATGAATGTTCTCTGAGAACTCTTGAAAACATTCGCAATGCAAGAAGCTTCCCAAGTGCCATATGAACTCATTCTGAGGCCAATGTATTTACCAGAAAGACATAATGGATTTGTTCTTTAATTTTCTCTTTGAAATATTACAGTCATAGAATTAGTGGAAACAATATAATGTCTCTTTGCAGACTGGCAGTATATGAATAAGCAAAGCTTACAATCTGAATTCCTGTTCAGCAGTTTTTAATGTTATTCAGAAGTAAATAAGGGTCAAATCCAGAATGATTCACTAATTCACAGACATAATGAATGCCTGAATAGTTCAATGAACTCTAATGAATGCAGGTTGCAGTGACATCTCTTACTAAGATAATGTGCTCAACATAAAATAAATTATATTGAGAGTAATAGGTCAGTATAAATGCCAGAAGACTTTGCATCCATATTCTGAAACTACATTTGAAATACAGATTTCTACTTCTGAACACATTCAGACACACAGTGTTGCTCCTGGAAACTGAAGAGGACAAAAGCTCTTTGAAGAACTCTGTATGAGTGCTCCTGACCTAGAAACAAAGAATAGGTGAGGAGAAAAGAAGCTTCCGCAGTGTCATGATTTGATTCAAGAAGTAGAAATTAGATGTAAATTGTGCTTACTGTACTTGAAACAGACTATACCTGCACTGGTCTGTTGCCAGTGTTAACTGACTGCTAACAACTTTTCCAGAAGCCTTGTTGACAAAAGGTGGCCACAGGGCAGAATTAAAAACTAACAAGAGGTATAAGGTAAGACCATTGGCTTCTGTGTATGACATTCTCAATCTCCTTGGCAGATTGTTGACATTTCAGTATAAAATGGTGTTCACATCACTTCATAGAATTTATCTAACAAGATTAGATAAATTTTCTAAGCTGATATAATCAGTAAAGAGAATATAGTCTTAATTGCAAGTGGAGAGAGATGGAAATCTCCAAGGGGTGATATATCCTATCCTAAAATAATAATTCTTAGGTGGAATAAATTGCTGTCTGGAGATATCCACTTCTCTCCATCATTCAGTCCCAGCTAAGGGAATGTTTCTGGGAGATCTCTTCCACATCTCACATGTTTAAGTACATGCATAAGGCCTCTACATGAAGACAGAGGATCATTGAATTGCAGTGGTGCCATAACTATATATCATTGTAGATCTTATAAACCCTGTTTTGCTTTCATTTCTAGGAGAATGCTTAAGATGACTCACAGATGAGATGGAAATACTGTGTTACTAGTAAATAATGAAGTAGTTAATAACTTTAATAACCTTTATGACTATTCAGGAAAATGAGTATGTTTTTTGATCCAAGATAAGAAGCTAACAACTTAGTTTAAGGCTTACCCTTGCTTGCAAAAAAGCAAAGTGAAAATTAAGAAAAATAAAAAAGAATTTTGGTATTACTTTTGATTATGCAAACCTGTATGTTTGCCTAAATATGAAAAGAAGGAAAAAGACCTTTTGTTAGTCAAACTCTTCATCAAAGAAGAGCATTGTATTATATTTCTCCTTAGGAAGGACTTTTTTTTTTTTTTTAAAATCACCTATGTTAGCAGAATATTTGCATACAAATTCATGAAACAGTGATCAGATCACAGAATCCCAGAAATGCGGAGTTTAAAATACCCCATCAGCTATTTTTATACACTGATAAGATCCCTCTGAGCCTTTTCTTCTCCAGGCTGAACAGTCCCAGCTCTCTCAGCCTCTTCTTGTATGACAAATGCTCCAAGCCCTTGATAATCTTTGTGGCTCATCAGTGGCCTTGCTTTAGTATGTCCAGTTCACTCTGATACTGGGAAGCCTAGAATTAGACTCAGCACTCCAGGTGTGTCTCACCAGGGCTGAGCAGAGGGGAAGGATCACCTTTCTTGACCTTCTTTACTCTGAAAATGCCAGTTTTTCTTTTTTATATATATATCAGGAAATGATTGGTTTTGACAAATATGGTATTTTGAGTAGTGTGAGAAAAAGGATGTTCTGAAGATTTCAAAAGTACTATGTGGAAATTTTAAGAAAAGTTCATGATTAATCTGAAAATTATTTTTCATGTAGAAACTTTATAATAAAAACTAACAAGTAAAAAGAGAAAATTTGAAATAAAATAGATTGATTTACCTTACCAGAATATTCTGATTTTTTTTTTCTCCTTATTCAATACATATTACTTGGAATTCTGTAAATTATAACAAGATAAAAAAGGTATTTTCCTGACAGACTTTATAAAACAATTTTAGTAAATAATATCTGCCTGCTTTAATTATATAATAGAAACCAGCTGGCTACTCAGAAACCATACATTGTGTACCTACAGGTCATCAGTGCAAATGAGAATGCTAATACCAATAGCTACTATATCCAGGGAACCTCCTCTAATCTCACAAAGCCACAAAAGCTCAGGATTTTTCTGTAGCTAAAGGCAATGAACTAAGTACACTTATTTTGAACTTAGCTTTCCACCCAGATTCATGTATGACTGAGCTCTTTGAGTCAGTACTGTTTGCCAGAGATTGTTTATTAACATAATGCAGAAACCTGCTCTGCCTGATGTTAAAACGTTATGATGAAAAAACCCCAAGAAATACCGATTCTTTGCCACTATAGAAAGAAAAAAAAAGCAAAATATTACATCTCTCAATCCATACTGTAAGGAAAACACCTGTTACATTCACACAGCAGTCTGGCCTTCGGAGAATGATCATTACAAATAGATAGTTCAGTACTTCTTGTTTCACCACAAAACATTCAAGCTTTACAAACTGGTGCATAAGTTCAAACACTGCTGTCTAATTTTCTTTTTTCTTTTAAATAAATCCTACTTTTAAGAGAGGTTCTTTTATTCAGTAAGTGAAATTTATGATCTACACTAAAACTACTGAAATGACAATAAAAATATTGTTACAAAGTTCTGGCAATGTGGTATAATAAAGGGGTATGGATTTGTCATTTAATAGATCCACTATTGCCTAGCACTGGATAACAATTGAAATGTTTTACTCTTTGAGAGATATTGTTCATTAGTTCTGAAGTCAACCCACTGAAAAAGTTGTCAGCAACATGATTTTGTGAAACTTGCAAGTGAAACATGCTAGCATTCTCTGAGGTGGTCTGTATTCAAGAAAATCATCATCTATTCACAAAAATTTCACAATGATTTCCCCCTTTGCTCATTCCTTTTGTAGTTTATCAAAACTGATTTTACTGTGACATATTTCAGGGTTGTCACATCTTTCACAACAAACCTGTCATTTCTTTTATGCTCCTAGAGAGTTTACCGCAATGAATAAACAGATGCTTACATTTTAGAGGGTACTTTATTCAACTTTCCTTCAACTTTTTGGACTTTGTCTAATAAAAGCTCATTTATAAACATTTCTGACATTAACTGAATTCATTGAGAGTCTTTTTCTTGCCAGAGTAGAATATGCGGTATCGTTGATGAAATGCCAGTGACCTCACAAATGGGAAGGATCTGAGGTTTTGTACAAGTAATCCTGTATTGAAAATAGAAGTCTTTCTGAAGATCTGTTGTGGTCCTAGGAGTAAGACTCATTTATTTTTCTTGTTATTACACTTCCAACTGCCAGCTCATTTCTCAAATAAGAAGACTTAATAGATGTCAGTGTCGGGGATTTAAAATTCATTGTAAGATTTATGAATCTCACTTACAGGGTGAAGGATGGCCACAAAAGGCAAAATGACAGACACCCCCCGCCCCCATTCAGGAAGAAGCAAAATCTGACAGAGAGCAAATGTTAGCTTCCTTTTAACCCTAATACCACAGAAAAGTTAGAGATGTTAATACAATACGTATATCTCATGTTGTTTAAATTTTACCTATGTTGTTGAAATTACAATTTGCGGGTTTTTTTTTTTTTTTTTAGTCTGAGTAACATTGTAAATATATGGATTTCTTTCATTGCTTTGGTTATAGACTCTACATACTACAGCCAACATTTTGTTCAGTGCACTATTTTCCATGTAGTTCTTAAGAACAGCAAAATAAAATAAGAAGTAGTGGAGTTCTTTTCTATACATAGAATGAGTATTAGATTTGGGGAAGGAAGAACATCTCCTATAATTTATTTCAACATACTTAAATGAGTATAGCAATTCATTTAAACAGCACTCAAGGAGATGTGAAAATGTTCACTCCCTTAAGAAAAGGAGAATTTTCTTCATATGACTAGCTCTCCAAATGACTGGGACTGCTACTGAAATGTGTGTTACTGCGAGGTAGGATGCAAACAATAAAAGAGGAAACAAAAGATGGAGCCATAAGCTCTGACCTCATTGAAACAAAGCTGCTAAGTGAAAAATGCATTCCATGCCTCTGGTCACAGACTGGTCACAGAATTCTGTTTGAAATGAAGACAAACATACTGTTCAGGCTGCAGGTTTTTTTTGCTTTTAGATTGACATCTGCACATAGCATGCAAATGGATTTCCTATGTTGGAACAGGCAAGGCTTTCTTCCAAAATTACTTTGATTTTACAGGTATTTGAGAAAAGAGTGGAGGGGGGTCCTTAGGAGGACAGCAGGGCAGGGACCTGCTGGCTGGGGCCTGTCACACCACCTTTGGACACCAACCCCCAGCCAGGGAGCAGGGCAGGCCAAGGGGTGCTTAAGAAATCCCTATATCTTACGTACCATAGTTAAAGAACCATCTTTATTTGAAGAGCACTTGAACGGAACTACATTAAAGAATGCCTAACACAAGGATTTGAACATAGATTCTCTCCTTGTGAACTTAGTTGCTAACTAAGGGGAATATATAGTAAATAATATCTGTTGCCATTTGTCAAGTAGATAATAGCATATTTAAAATAGCATATATAAATTAACAACAGCAATTGTTATATACTGTAGGCAAAGGAAAGAAAAAAGTGAAATGAAAAATATAGAACACTTTGTTCTTATAAGTCTTAGTATATACAAAAATCATTTTGATTGATATTTAAAGAAAAGGTGAATCTTTATAGAACATATGGGTAAGAAACTGCCAGTAACTTACTTCTAATAACTGACTTTAATTCCAGTTGTAGCCAGTAATTCATCTTAACTCAAGACTGTTGATTCATCTCCAGGGCCCAAAGATACTTCTGTTGAAAGGTAACGTGCTGGTAAAGACCCTACTCTCTGTCCTCTTTTTCTACCTGAGTTCTGTCTTTGGCCATGATTGTCATATTGGACCCACCATCATTATCTGTCTACTGTCATTGGGGCAGCCAGCCTTTCCATAGGAAAGTTTGGGAGAGCAACAGCGAGGAAAACGTGACTGGTAGCACTTGAACAAGAGACAGAGGAGAAAGAGGAAGGGCGGTTGCACTGACAAGACATTCTTCTCAGGAGATGTAAGTCCTGTAGCAACTCAACTCCCGGGGCACTTAAGATGGAACTTTTTCATTCATTTATTTAGAACTATGCATGTTCTAAAAGAATGGGTAAAGACTGGAGTACCCAAATCATTGGAATAAGACTGATGAAGGCAGGGAAGATTGCTTTCACATTTGCTAACTGGTAACTTGTGAGCAGGTGATCATTCCCAAGTAGTAGATATGTGAAGCTAACTTTTTGCTGTGCTGTTAAATCTGAGGAGAAGCAGCAAGCTAAGTGGAACAGGGCTTTTTACAGTCAACACAGCAGAGCTTTGCCAAAGAAAATCCCAAATGAGGCTGCCTAATCAGCAAGAACTGGGCCCTACTCCAGTCTATGAAGGCAGAGCAAGGTTCTGCATTCTCAGCACACTACAGATGAGACTCAGTTCCTGAAATAGCGACTCCCAGGAGGTCATGTAAAGCGAAAGACTGTCAGCAGTCCACTTGGTTATTCCTCTCATCTAGGCTTGTCACTTCCACAACGTCCCAACTAGCTCCCCGTTTATGCAAAGAACTTCTAAGACAGCAAGTTCCCAATTAGCTGGAATTCTCTTGAAGTGCTTTATATTTATAGTAGTAAGCAAAAAGCCCCAACCCTAAACGCAATGTTTCAGGCTGTAATTATACATAGAACTCAATAAAAATAACTCCTGAAGTGTCATCTTTATCAGAATGCAATACACTGTACAAATCACCTCTGAACTGGTGCAGAGATCTTTGACCAGTACCAGATGTCAGAGATGCTTGACTCATTCCTCCTTTTTACAAAGTTTAACTTTTGAGTTGGCAATTCCCTGAGAGGACTATGCCTTTTTCCACCTTCAGTGAAGTTAAAAATAGGGTTGTTAATGTGAACTTCTTCTTTGAAAGAAGAGGCAAAAATATGGAAAATACTATTAGAAGCTTAGGGGTTTAGTTACAGGCTAAGACACCTGCTTAACATTTACTGTATGGTATTTTATATTATGTTAGTCATATACAGGAGTCTTAGAGTGTATATAAGTTTAACACCGTGTGGGAACGGAATCACAGCAACTTTTCTTTAAGAGTGTTTCTATTACTTATACTATTATTTACACTTTATGTAAACATATTTTTGAAAATTATGCTGCCCTTATCCACACAGTCTCACATCTGACATGTATTTTTCATGTTTGGCTATTTTTATTTTTTATGGGATATTCACCATTATTTTAAAGTGGAATTTTCTATGAATGAATTTAAGCCACATTTCCCCAAATAGGTCCTAATTTAACATGGAGGAAAGTAATTTAAAAACAAAATTGCTAACAGGATGGTATTGTGTTTTACTGTAAAGACTAACATATTGTCATTAAAGTTGAATAGAATATAGCTTTTCCACTCTATGAATGTTCCCAGAATAAGAAAAAAAATCTCACACACACTCAATAAAATCCAGAGTCTTTCCCTCAACAACAACAAAATTGTCCATTGCTCAAAAGCACAATGATCTGTGAGAGTTAGATTCAATATGGATCCTGTTATAATCATTAATTAGTTACGCATCCAACAAGTTCCAATAGAAAATATTCAGAATGGTTCACATCTCTACAGCCAAACAGGAACAAGTGATTGGTACTACAATTTAGATTTCCAGGCAAAATCAGAGATTGGAATTTTGCCTTTCTATATCTTATACAAGCACACAGACCCCTAGGCTTTTAACAATTCTTTGCTGAGTGAGTTCTTCAGCTCAGTGAGAAATTTAATTCATGCTGAAGCTAGTCTACCTCCTAAAAGTCTTCAATTTAAGTAGAATTTTGGACCAAAAAAAAAAAACCAACCCATTGGAGACTGTCCAGCTTTAGCTGTTATATAACTTTCTCTATGACAATTTGTAAGAGTACATGTGTCAAAGATGTCAGAAAATATTTAAAATACATAAACTTATAGATTTCTGAATCTGACTTTCCACAAACAGAAAATATCCACAGTTTTCCTCCAAGTTGTTTCAAATTAGTGTTCCAAATTCAACCAGCTGAAGAAGGGTAGTTTGCATAAACTTATCTAAACAATTTATTGAGCCAGAAATCTGGGCTTTCTATTTTTGCTTTTTACTTCCTGGAAGCAAAGCTTATTTTAGAATTAAAGAGGGAAAAGGAAACAAAGTTTACATTGAAAACATATACACATTCAAATAAACTAAAGTATTTACAAACAACCTGGATACAGTAAAGACTCCAAGATTTCTAGCAGGGTTAATTAATAAGACTATTGCAACAAAGAGTCAATTTACCCCCTCAAACATAGCCTAATGCTCCCAAGTCACTTAATCAGAGCCAGAAAAAGCTTATGGAGAAGATGAGACAATTTTAATGATCTTCATTACCTCTGAAAAGCTGATCTGAGACTGACATATCTGTATAGATCAAATGATACCACCAGTTTTTAAATTTGCTCTCTTCTGGTGACTGATACCCTGAAATGGTTCTTTGCATTACACTAAAAATATTGAGTTATGCTTTAAGCATAAATTCATTTGTGATTTCAATTTTAGTCCAAGCTCAATTCCACTTTAGAAAGTGAGAGTAAAAAAAGGTCACATGGCTTCCTCAATAAATTAATTCAATATCTGCATTCAGAACTATGGTCATAACTTTTTACAGTAGTCACATATATATACTCAATTATTTTTTAATCTTGTTTATACTTTAAAGAGAGTATAGCTGAGACCAATAGAGTGATTTAATCCATTTTGTGTTCTTTCTTGTGTACTGTTTAGGAAATTGAGCTGAATTATAAAACAAAGCAACTAATGATTAAATACCTCCACTTTGGGTGACTAACTTGAAACATCTCTTAAAGCCCTGATTTTTGAAGTCAGAAAATCAACATTTTTATCAAATACAAATGCCTTCAAGAAAAGTTTGTTGATAAACCACATATTGAGATGCTGAATAATTCCTAATCATAGGCTTTTATTTTCCTTTTTTGTAGAAGAGGATTCCTTTGCTAGATTTTGGCAGATTCTAACTGCACATGTGTATGTAAAACAATAAGGTTGAAAAGGTGAGCTGAGATCAAGATATGGAGTGGTAGAGATTTGCAGACATAAGTGAGGATCTAATTTATCTGTATGCATGTTAAATAAACTCATAAAGAAATTGACCTTGGTGAGCCACTGGTGATAAATGATCCATATGACTGTATATCTAGAAAGAGATCAGTTCATGCATCGAAGTGCTGTTGATTGAAAGAAGATAGAAAAAGCATGAGAAAGAGAGAGAACAGTCCAGATAACAGCATATTAAAGGTCATACAGGATGTTTATGACAGAGCTGGGAAGTAAAGAATTTATCTTGCTCTTTGGAAGAGAAGGTATCTGTCCATGCTTCCAGGCCAGGTGTGGGTACCAGCATGGTGATACCAGGAGGCTCAATCTACTTGCTTGGGTGATCTCCTTCTAGCCAGGGAAACCACCACCACCCCAGTCACCCTGACCATTAAAGCAGGTTTGACTCTTGTGGTATTGTCAGAACAGGGTGGTTTATTGTCCTGATTAGGCTGCAGTGATCAAGCTTGAGGCTGCCCACAGGTACCCTTATAGCACTGATCACATTATTCACATACCTTGTTACCCCTCCTCCTGTTTCTTGACTGAGTTCTTTGCTGTCTTGTCTTTGCCCCACTCTCTTCCTAAATAAACAATTCTTTTTCCCATTGATCTCACTTTTCTGCATCCATATCCAAGTTTGGTATTTCTGATACTATTAGCTACGTAATCTCAGCCTTATATGGTACAACGGATTCTGTTACACAGATGCTGTCTGCCTTGCAAGACTCTACTCCCCCAAAGTGTTTCTTCAGGTACCTTTGAAGTTTCACCTTTTCTCATTTGTTATCTGTCCTGTCCACCAGTTTCACATGTCACGTCCACATCCTGCTCAGTTAGCTTTACTGCAGGCCAGGGCAGTGAACATTAGTCACCTGTTCACAGAGTCCCTCTCCCCTTTATTCCTACACATGATGATGGAAGGAAAAGGAGAGAGCTCAGTGCAATTCTGAGTCCAGCCTGATCTTCTCTGTCAGCTGATTACAGCTAGTCTAACTTCACAGAGATACAGTGAACACAGAATCTTACCCTGTGAATTTTACATTTCCTTTTCAGAGTACAGCTCTACTGCTGAGGCCAAATCTGCCTTTGGAACTAGCCTTTTGGCTGTCATTGATATCAAATAGCAGCCAGGCAGAAGTATCTAAAAGGGAATAAAACTTCAGATGAACTATCTAAGCCAATTGTTTCTCAGGACCCTATAATACAGCAGTTTTTGATTACCCTGGGGGGTTGATTGTCATATTCTTACTATAGGATTTGGAAAGGAGAGAAAAAAAGGCAGCAAAATAGCAGAAACAGCTTCCAAAGCATTTGATACAATGGAAGAAAGAATAAGCAACATAAAACAATGGAAAGAGGTGCTTATTTTTCAAAGCAAGAGTCTTATAGAAAAATAAGAAAGAGGAAACAGAAAGAAAAAAACAGAGATAAACAGCATAAGATGGATAGCATTGCTGAGATTGTTTGTTCACAAGCAGGGTGTCTGGACTTGCCAACCCAGAGAGTCCATTTTACCTCTATGTTCCTGAGTCACATAAACAGAAAGTCGTAGGAGTAAAAGGAAACTGAGATCGAAGATATGTGATAAAAAGAAGATTTCAACAGCACTTTGTTCTCCACCATACTAGAAGAACTATTTGTTGAGAAGATTCTCATAAGGCTGCAACTATGAACTGAACTTCCATTTCTCCAATAGGAAGAAAAGAGGACAGAAGGAAGGAGGGAGGGAAGGAAGGAAGGAAGCAAGCAAGCAAGCAAGCAAGCAAGCAAGCAAAATTTTTTACTAATATTGTCAGCTGGAAAGAAAATTTTCAAAATGATACTTCCCTGGGTCTGCCAGGTAATCCCAGGTTTTCTCTGTCTTTTCAGGCATGCAGACTAAAAGAGAGAGGAGAGAAATTATATAAATCTATACTTTCTGTCTGATCATGATGCTATGCTATTTGTATGTTCAAAACAGGGAGATAACATTTACAGATGCATTTACAAACTTAAAGGGCTTTGTAGTTGTTGGACATAGAGCTGAAGCTTTTGTATATGACACAGTCTGGTACTCATTGGAATAACATTACAACACAAATTCAACCCGCAGTAGGTTAAACATCATAGCACAAATCTTCAATACTCTTAGACATTACAACAGCACCTAGGTATTATGGTAATTGGCATTCTGTGAGTCCAAACCAGATTAAATACTCTGTTCAATGTGTCAAGTCAGTTTGCAATGCAAAGCAGATGTATATTTGCTTTGGCTTCTGCAACCAATATTTAAAATAGAAACTGGGAAGCTGATGCAGAGAAATAACATTTTAACATTCAATTTGATTTTACTGCTTTGTCCCTATTTAAGCCTTCATTTCAGCAGTAATGAATGCACATAGTTGGTTTTTTTAGTATCTCCTTTCTTTAGCATAGAATTAAAATGTGGTCCTGTTGGAGCAGAACAAATATAAATTAAAAAATTAGGAAACAAAGAGTTCTTTTGCATCTCACATCTCTAAATCCATAACACTTTATTAGAAGCCTCATTTACTTTAATAAAAGCTGTTCTGTAGAATTTAGATCTTCCAATGTTAGAAATCACAAGGATCTTGGAAAAAAGTCAGTATTATAATACTGTATATAATGGCTATAGGCTAAATCACGGAGTTTTTGGCAAGATTCATAAAACAAATTAAGATGGACAAATGTTTTACAGATTCATTCTCAAATCGCTTCAAATTGACAACTACTGTCCCTCGGTGTTTCAAATCCAACTTTAATATATGCAAAAGTTGTTGAGTCACACAAATGGGCAAATTTAAAAAATAACCCATCTCGACAAAACCTCTAGTCCTCAAGATGATGCACTTTTACTCTTTTGTGTCCTCTGGCTTGATCAGATCCCAGTCCTGTTTCTATTAAATTCCACAGTAAAAAACCTTCCTCTTGACCTCAGTGGATTTTAGTTTTCTAACATCTAATATTGACAAATGTTGCTAGAAATTGTCTGTGAAACACCTGCAAATACAGTAGTTGCAGTTCCTTCCAGTCATACTATAATAGGAATCAGGAAGTTATTTCCTTGACTTTTTTTCCTCATTTGTACTGAAACCAGTAAAGTACTTCTGACTGCATTATGAAACAAGATCATAAAAATATTAAAATGTAATTTTTAACAAGAACATATATTTACAGACACTCTGAAGCCTCTGAGAAATCTTTTTCAATATTCCATGTTAAACATTTTGTGACCAAATATTATTTTTTTAATTCAGTCAGTTCTTGCTGAGAAGAATACTGGCAGAAAAGCAGTATCTCCCCTATCACTCAGGAGAACTTGTTCTTTATTCCTGATCAAAAGTCAAAAAGTCCTCATCCTCCTTTCTCCCACTGAAACAAACTGGATGTATATTAGAGAAAAATACACTATTCTATCTAGATGTAATACAATAATAATTTGCCAAAGTAGCAACCACCCAAAGATAAGATTGTTGGAGTAGAAGTAGTTGAAAATTCATTTACAGACAATAGTTATTCTATGTTTTTTGTTATGTAAATAACAAATAGTTATACTCCACTTCAAAGAACATCAGCTTGTGTTTTGAATATTGCTTATTGTATGTCATACAGCTTTACTGTCAGTTCTTCCTAGCCTCTAGATAGAACATTTTAGAATCTCTGTGTCAAAACTCATAGCTTTAAGGAAAAAAAAAAAAAAAAAAACCCAAAACATTTTCCAATTCTATTTCTGACTATTGAGGCTGAGATCTGGAAGCTACACTTTTCCTGTGTGATTTACTAATGGTCACAAAGGATAATGATTATTTCATATCAAATTTTATCCTCTGGTGTTGTGTTGATTGTAAGATGTAAACCTAAGCACGTTTTTCTCATGTGGTCTTAGGGATGCCAATGTTAACTTCAATATCCACTCCACCAATATGTCTTAATCAGCAATTTCTGTGTCTTGTATCTCTAGTGGTCACACACAATTGTCTGTGTAACAAGACCTCTGAAGAAACAAAGTGCTCTTTGGGTGAAAATTTAATCCTTTTTTTTTTTTTTTTTTCCCTGGACTGTGAAAGGTAGTTTAAAAGCTGCCCCAATTTTACCTTCTACTGCTGTACTTTATTTTTCAATACAGACTTATAAGATCCCTTGTAATATTGTTCAAGTATCTGTTGGCTTCTTTAGAAAAGATGCTGTACATAGGTGAACTCAGGCAACTGTCAATAAGCTTTAAAAAACATACACTGGAATGGGAACTTCAGGTTTCTAGGTCTAGTCCAAAAAGAACTCAAGACAACTTAAAGAAGTACTCAATTAAAAGCAATCAGTGGAAGGCAACAGGTTAGAACTGCTGTGGTGCATGCAGGTAATATTGGCATCATATGGTAACAACTGAACAGGGAATAACAGACTGCAAAGGATGGAAGGAAGTCCTTGATAGGTAAAGAAGAGGAATATATGAAAGATTAACAAAGTTAATGACATTTGCAGGTATGTTAAACAGAACTGAGTAATTAGCATGAAATGGAAGTGTCTAAGTCCATGGCTGGTTCAGGGTAGGGTTAAACTGACCACACTATTATTACCACTTTATGCTTTACACAAAAAGGAATTAATGATTTCTGCATTACGCTTCACTGCTGATGTAGCCAAAGTGATGCTGTATTAAAAAGGAAGGTGCTATGCCAAACTGTGAATTCTTATAATTGTGTAACTAAGATGAAACAGCATTCACTGAGGGGCACTTATGACCGAAAATTAGGAGTTTTCCAGGGAAGCTCTGGGAGTACAATGCACATCTTTCACTAAATGTTAATGGGATTTGGGTACCTAACTGCATTAGCGACCTTTGAAAATCCCTATCAAAGTGACTGAATTGCAAACAAAAAATACGGATCTTCTCATTAATCTCCACTATTGTGCTAGTAGACTGGAGGGTAGCCAGTATTGTAGCCATCTTTAAATGATGTGTTAGGACTGAGCCTGAAAATTATAGACCAGTGAACATGACTTTAGTATTAGGTAAATTAGCTGAAAACACATTTAAAGAGACTTATAAAACACACAAATGAACATAATACAATAGAAATCACCAGAGCTTCTGTAAAAGGAAATTGTACTGCTTAAGCCTCATTTTGTTCAAAAGAATTGAAACAATAATGGATAAAGAATTGTTAAATGTAATTTAGTTGGACTTCTGAAAGGGCCTCTGGAAAAGTCTGGCCCAAAGATGTTAGCAGGAGGAGCAGGTAGTCTTGGGGAAAAGCATAATGTTTAATAAGTGTGCTGACATGAAAGCACAAATTTGAAAGATATAGTGGTTATTAAAAGTAATATTTTCATATATAACAAAATTAATAGAAATCAATATTTGAAATATTATTATGCTATTATCTAGGGAGGTGATGTGTCTCTATCCTGGCATTTATGGTTGTTTTTGGCCAACCAGCTTTAAAATTGCATAGAAAAGGTCTGCAAACACAGAAACATGCAAACAAAATAACAGGCCTCATGTTTGTCCCTATTTTTATCATGGTATAAAATACATTTTAAAAAGCAATGACTCTAAAACTGCCAAAAAATAAATAGTGATCAGTGGCAAAAGAGTAATTACACTGTATTCTTAGCTATTTTTGCCAATTTTTGTACTAGCAAATTGCTTGAGACTATTAGCTGTCATTGAGGCCAGTATCTGCCAAGCACCTATGTCCTTCCTATTAAACATTCACAAACTCCAAAACAGAATAGCATCTAGCTTTTCTATTGAGTATTCTCTGCTAAATCTCAAACCATGACTGATAATAATTTTAGAGTTCTAGTTGTTATAGGCCAACAAAATGTCAAGGACTTTTCTAACAATTCAGTAGTGTAAATAGCCAAGTTCCAGAGCCCAGGAACATTCCTTAACACTTCTTAGTTGACTAGTATAGAAGAAGCCATTATGTATGACAGGTCGAGGTTCATTATTAGAAAAAAAAAAAATTAAAAAAAAAAAAAAATCCCCCAAATCCACCAGAATGAACTACTTGATTTGCTGTTTTTCTGTGTCATTTGTGATGATTTAAGCAAATATCAGGTGGTTACAAAGTTGCTACCAATTCAGAACAAAATGCCAAGCTTGCATTCTCCTAGAGCTGGTGTAAATGAATACAAAATACCCATATCCAAGATAAGGCAAGATTTACACTTACAGGAAAATTTTTATCTACCACTATGCCAGTTGGAATACAATTATAAGGCTACCAGCCACCTCTCATCGGATAACAACTGATCATTCATTACATGTATTTAGAAACAAGTTTGCCCGTTATGAGTAATATAAACCCCACATTGTGTATACAAGGATTGCAGTTTTTTCTAGCCATGCGGACTCAGAAATGGCACAGTCACTGGAAAACTTAATTTATCTAGACCTAATTCTGAGGCCAGGCTGGCTTCTGTGAAGTACGATGTAGACATGCATTTGAAAATCCAAGTTTAGCTGAAATCCATGAAGATTGCGAGTGTTGTAATGAGGCACAGTTCTGAACCAGAAATGCCAGTCAAGACAGACCATAACTGTTTTTCTGTATAGAGAGAGCATAATCTATGTGCATCTTGAGTACCACCCACATCTGGATCTGAGGGTCAACAGACGGTTGAAACTCTAGGAAGGGCCCATTACACAGGACTGAATCTCAGTCCCTGGAAGAGCCATAGAGACACAGAGCTTAATTCAGTTGCCGAAAGATTTATTTCCAGAGGCTTTAGTGTGACTAAGACATTTAGCAAGGGAAGCAGATATGACACTGAAGTGAGCAGAGACCTGCAGTTTTCTGAAGCAAGTAGGGTACTCTATTAAATTTTATCTGGTACTAGATGGAATAAACAACAAAACTGTGTCTACACATTTGAACTGAGCCCTAGAAATCAGTACATAAGCAGCAGCAGGACTGTGACCACAATCACTTTCAGCACACTTTCTCAGCAGACTAAGTAAGCTTGCACAAATGATATAAAAAGGCTTTTGTGAATTGGACCCTCCATTTTCAAAGCTAAGCACTTTTTTCCGTTTACAAATCCCATTCATTTATTGCCAAGAGAAAAAGACACACATACTCTTACATAATTTAACATCTTCATTTGCTTGAGTGAATTATTTAAAAAACAAATTTAATTTCATGTTTTATTTTGTCCCAAAATAAATTTTTGAGCACAGTATATCGTAGAAAGCTACGTTCCTTTTGTCAGTGACAAAATACATCATCATATTAAATGCCAAAATCTTTCAAAGCACATCTTTCTTCCAACAGAAGAACTTTTAATTAATTCAGACATAATGATACATCACCTTACAGATGTAAAATATCCCATCTCTCAGCCTCTTTTTTCTCTTCTCCTAATGGTTGAAACCTATGCGGCCAAGAACCCCCACAATACCAGCTGACAAATTGCTTAAGTTTCAGTAGAGCAGTTTCTGTAAAGGTGTTATTCTACCCTTGTACTTCAAATTCTACGTCTGTATTTCCTATAGAATAACCTTTTTACTGTTCTTCCCTACAAATTTCTGACTTACAGCGCATCTGAAAAGTACATCTTGTAATTAGGCCAGAAAAAAAGGCACTTTATTTTTAAATTGTGTGTCAGCACACTCTGCAGTCCTACAGATTTTCTGTTCTTCACTTACACAGAATATTCTCATTTGCTTTCATGAGAAAATCTTCATCTCCCTACTCTTTTTGTGATGAGAAATTTGCAAGTTCTATTCACCCCATGCCGACAAGAACATGCAGAGATACTAGCTTATGAAATGAAATAGTATTAACATCCCTATTAATTTATCACTTATTATTAAATAGACAGACACTCACATACCTTTCCAACAAACTCTTTATTGCACACAGCATACTTCCATGACATATGTAGTCACAATGTTCATTTGCATGCTTTTATTAGAAAATTCTTCTCCAACTACTGTAGACCATTTGCTTCAACTGGATATTGAAATTTAGAAATTTTTATGTTTTTTAAGTTAAGTGTAAAAAGAATTTGTTGTTTCAATGAAGAATTCAGGGTTGCATTTCAACAGTATAAAGTTTAGGTAAACTGGACTGTGAGAGGAAGTTTATCCATGCTAACTTCCAGTCAGTAATCTCTGTAGTTTTCATAAGGAAGACAAAGACACTTGTTCAGTCTTCAACTTAATTTCACATATCCAGAAATTACCTTACAAAAAAGAAACTAAATTTCTAGGGTTGTTGATTCTATAGAGCTATAAGATCTTATCTCTTTTAAATGCTTGACAGCCCACTGTTACTCATTCTTGCTCAGGTACCTAGCAGTTAGAGATAAATAACGGGTCCATTTCCAAGTAAGTCTAGAATTTTTTAGCATTAGCTTAGTATTTTGTCTAGTAGAAGATTTAAACAACATGACTTATGCCTTTCCTGTTGGCCAATTCCCTTGTTCATTGTCCTTCACAGCTTCTTAATTGCGAAGTTTTCCCCAAACATTCTTTTTTTCCATCTTCTTTGTTGTTTTCCACAGCTTTCCCAAATAGTTGTTTTTGTTCTTGGAAGTTGGAGGACAGATTACTGTACAAGTTACTGCAAGTAATAGCACTAGTAAAAACAGGTAAGACTGAGCTAACCTAAGACATCTGTTCACTTGTTAGGTTCCCTTTATATTCAGTAAAGAGATATAGACACTGTCGGTGCGTGTGATTGATCGAATGATCTGGTTTAGACATACATTTTGGTGAGATACATTACTGTAGTGACCCCTTAAATATATTGGCTATATCTCCATGGAAGACACAGATGACTAGTTGAAATTAAAATCTGCCTTTAGTCAAATGAATCCTATGCAAAGTGTATGCACTGTGCTACATCAGCATATTTTTCATAGTTTAGAGCAGTATCAATATATGAGCAGACATAATGCAGGGAAGTTATACAGGTGGAATATCAGCACATATCAGGTGTACCCTTACAACATTTCAAATGTTGTTTTGTATGTGGCATATTGTACTGAGTTTATAATTCTTTATGAAATGCATTCTTTGTGCTTGTTAAAAATACTATGGGCTTTTTCACAGGAAAAGGTACATTATTCCTAATGTCCTCTTTATATAAAGGAATGATACCTTACATTTTCCTCCTGGAGCATTGAAAGTCCTATGAAGAAAGATACTTCTTTTCTTTTATTAGAAAACTGTAAGAAAAATAAAGTAAAATATAATCACACTTCCCACTAAATTCCTAAACTTTTACTTAATCTGTCCATCCAAAACAAATGTCAGTCATGGAGATAATCTAGCATAAATTCCATGCTATTTTTCTGCTGGTACTGTTTCTCTTCTAGGCAGTTAACTTCATTTGGAAGTTGCTCTGTAATTTGCTTCTCAAAATGAAAAGCAAGTACATGTTCTGGAGAAAACCTCAAAAAGCTAATTCACTACATGCTTAACTTCTAGCAGAGACCATAACCATCTTCTCAGAATGAAAAAGTAAATTATTTTAGTCCATAATGTCAAATAATTGGAAGCAAAATATGCTCAGAACCTTCTGTTTGCATTTTGTCTGACATTTTGGGAATTAAAAGCATCCCTAAAGCATCATCAAAATGGATATATACAAGCTTAATGATTGCTAAAAGGATGATACTCAGGCACTGGAAAAATATAAAAGACTTATCTGTGGTAAGAATTTTTGGCAGACCTTGTAAGAACAGCCTCATATAAAAAAGGTTACTTTGTGGCTGGAAGATAAACCGAATGATTTTTAAACAGTGTGGGAAGAATCTACAGAATGTCTATACAGTTGTTTTGCAAAGGTGACAACATAAGGCTTATTAGTATAAAATCAACATTCTGTACATTAATAAAAGTACAAAAGAACAAGGAAAAGGATATTTTTACTCTTCCATAGGTATAATTTTATCAGCAGCTGTTAGCGTGCTATTGCTCAAGAGAACCCTCTTACTCAAAGTAGCTACTTAAAAAGGAAATACATTGTTTGAGGAGGGCTGAGGTGATATGCTTTATCTCATGTATGAATAGAACTTTAGAGAGCAGTGAAAAAAGGTTCTTCAGCAGCAGCATAAAAAGGTGTCTGTTTAGTTTGCCCATACATCTAACTAGAGGACAAAACCTACATTATGTGGAAAATACAACATGTGGCATTTCCTAGAAAGCAATCTAACAACTTGGAGAATACATCTGCATGAAATAGAAACTTACTTTATTCACTTTGGAGTTGAAAACTTTTTAACATAATCTGTTGAAGTTTATGGCTGCCATATGGCTTTCCTGTGATAAATTGCTAGAGTGCGTAAGTAAATAAGAATACACAAAACAAATCACACAAATTAAATCATGCAATTCCTAGCCAGAATATTTAAGATCTAGGTTACTGTTGGCAGATCAATGGTCAAGCATATTTAATTTTCAAACTAGCAGAGAATGTTTATATGGATCATTCTGATAGTTAATCAATTTACAATATGTTTAGTATGCAGCCTTCCTAGCATTAGAATGAGGTACTCTGCGAACAATACTTTCCCACTTCTATTTAGTACTTCTCTTTTGTAGAAATTGAATGCTTTAAAAGCTACTAGAGATGGAATATAATTTTTTTCACCAAAAGGATAAGGGATTAAGGGGTCCAAATCTTACTGAATTTTTTTAAGGCGAGAAAGAGGAAAAATGTGTTATCTACCTTTTATCAGCTCTTTTGGAAAACCCTTCTTTGGTGACCCATAACAAAGATTTAAAATTAGTTGTCCTTCCCAACTTCCTCTTATTCCTTTGCTGTGAAAGACATTTGGAGAAAAGTGAGATTGAGACCAGGGCTGGCATGAGTTGGAATGAGGAAACATGGACAGATCTTAAAAGTATTGCCCAGCCCTACAAGCACAGGCATGATCAGAACTTAATCACAGCAATCTCTAGGTGTTTTGATGAATGACAAATAATCAGAAAGATCTTGTGCTAGTGTAATTTAATACAATATCTTAGAGAATGATGCCTAGAAAGATTATCATCCGCAGTGTGTGGAGGAGGAATGGGAATGACGATGGAGGGAATGACACATTTTTTCCTCAAAAAATATACTTGAATGATGTAGAAATGTGTGGCTCTGGTGCCAATATAAAGGAACAAGGCAGAAAGGAGAAAAGCAGCAAATAATCACGTTCACTTTGTACAATTATGTAGATTTGCTGGTAACTCTGCTAGAAATACTTGGATCCCTGCTTCTGGTAGACTTTTCAGATAGTTCCTGTTAAGATGACTCAGATGTTTCTGAAAATTAGATTAGGCTAAGAATCATGTTGTCAATATACAAGCAATTATATTTTTAAGTAAAACCTTGTGCCTATACTTTGGAGAATGAACATGAAATTTGGAGATGATGTCAGATGAGAATAGTTCATCTGTTTCTGTGAATGTTGGTTTGAATTTCCACTTAATTAGTGGATTTATGACATTCTTTTTCAAGCTATTTATTATATTCCAAAACTCATGTAAAATGAGATAGTCCTGTGTAACAAGATCACTATGACTGCAATATCAAAGTCCTAAAGGATTTCAGGAAGTGTCCAAATTTACTGGCCTGCATAATTTTAATTTAACTGGGTGTATTCAAATTACAAAATTATCTTTAACAGTATGACAGTGTACTAAATTGTTCCCACGAAAGTCTCATCACAGAGTAGTGCAATCTCAAAACCTATGGGAAGTCTTGTTATTTTCCTGTCCTTTTTCATTTGATAATTTATTTACTGCTCAATAGAAAACAAAACTTTCCTTCCAAATTAAAATTAAGATATACATTTCAAAATGTCTATTTATTATGAATTATAATTAAAATCCAAAGATTTAACATTAGACTATAAGGAAGAATTGACTTTCTGAAACAAAACCAATCATCTAAGAAACTACAGAATGTATTGTTTAATAATGGTCAGTCTAGCATACATCGATACAGATAAGTCTTTACTCAATACTGAACACAAATAATGATTTGTATTAGACTAAGCAAAGTCAATATAATTTGAAGAAAAGTCAAAGTAAAAATGTTTCAATATGATCAAAATCAAGGAGACAAGCAAAGGAGTCCAGATAGGAATTTGTTTAATAGGAAAAAACAAACCCTCTCCATTGCAATACATTTACTGCTGCTGTGGTACACCATCCAAATGTACATCAAATACAGAATTACTAATTTTCTCCCTGACTTTTCAATAGTATCTCAAATTTAATTACCACTGTATGTTTATGCTTATCTATGTACTTTTTGTTTTCAGTTATTTCAAATGCCTCTTCATTACCGGAGGCACTTTAGAAGTATTGCAATATCTTCCACTGCCTCTTTTGTCTTTGTATTTTACTTTTACCACAGCATAGTAATCAGTTATGTAAAGCTGAAGACTTTTAAAATAACATTACTAAACTTTTATCAATGAAATGCACATTGTAAACATTGGTATAAATATAATAAAAAAGAAAAGTATAAAATCTAGGAAAAAATAAAAATATAGGTTACTGTTTCTGACATAACAGCTAGAAAGTGCTTGAAAATGGAGTAATACTAACTCAAGAGACACGACCTAGAATAGATCCTGTCTGAAGAATAACAGTAGATCAATAACTTTTCTTCCCTGTCTAAGCTTTCATACGGTATGTCCTCCCACTATGTCAGAGCAAATCAAAAAGCTATTTAAAAATTATTAATTTTTATTAATCTATAGTATCCTTGTACTATAAAGACAACAGAAGTGTTACTCTGCTAGTGAGCAACTTTATCATTTGGATCAGTTTAACTTAGAAATAAGGAATACTCCACTAACAGTGACAGCAATTAATCTAAGGAGCAGCCAAGCAAGAGAAGAGCTTGATTTTCCCATTTTCTTCTTCAAGACAAGACCTGGATACATCAGGGTGTTGTTCTATGCTGTATTTTCTATAGAAGAAACCTTTCTTCATCTCCCCTTCTGTATTCCTCTTATCTTTCATCTCTCAACAGCTTTTTACCACTCCTGTGCTGCAGCTTGCTGCCACCTCCAATATAAACATCCTTCACTAAAGAATCACTAAAATTATGCAGGTTAGAAAAAAAGAGGAAAAGTAATACCAATATCCCTGTTTCCTGACTGGTTCCATCCAGCAGTTGTGTGGGCCCTACAGAGGGAGAAATGATCTCCAGCATGGGAACAGCAGGGATTGACCAAGATCAACAAGAGCTGCCTACTGTGAGTTCACCCAAATACAAAATTAACCTGTTCTCAACAGGTATACTGTAGTCAAACACAAGTTATTGGCAACTGCATCAGCTATGAGGTCAGATCAAAAGATGTAGTACACCATCTGACTTCAAAGCCTATCAATTCATGAAAGCCTTATGGGAATGGAGTGCTTGATTGGCAATGCAAGGAGAGAAAGAATTTGTTACCCACTTGTCAAAGCTCAAATAATTAAATATTATTAACTGTATTTCAACATGTCCCATTAGAATTAAAACTAATATTTTATCTTTGACAAAGAAAATCTATAGTCTGGTGCTATACACGTCTCTTTCCAGTAAAATATCCATCACTAGTATCATTTAGCTTCAGCAGAGAAATCTGAGTTCATTTTCTCATGAATACTATACTCCCCAAGCAGATATGAAATATACAGGCTTTCAGATTTAAACATGTAAAACCAAAGAATTTTCTCTGTTAATTTTCAAAACTGGCAGTTATCAGAGGGAGGTATATTCAAATAAACACAGAGGTATTGAATCTCACTGCCTTCCAGTACTGTACAAGACCTCTTCTCTTCACTGAGGGCTGAACACAAACTGGATGTTTTCTATTTATAGCATTTACCAGTCTAACTGTATCAGTATCTCTTGTGAGTTTTCACTAGAAGAGTTATGCATCTGTGTAGGTGCAGTTTGACACCAATATAGCTGATGTCATTGCAATGAACTTGAATCAGCTGTATCAGTCTGAACATTTTTATAGCAATACCTCTGTGATTACATTAAGGAGGGCAGGGAGTGTGTTGATTTTACCAGCAATGCTGCCGACTGTAAAGACAGCCCTAATTTCTCAGTGAGACCAGTTTGATCAGAATGCAGGTAACTGCTGATTTCACGTGCCATAAAACCCAAAATTCTGTTAAAGAAACTATTCAAAGGTGGAAAAATAGGAAAAGGCACAGAAAGAAGAGAAAAAAGAAAAAAAGAAAAAGAATGTAGTATTGTAAAAGGCCAAGCAAAATGTGGCAGATGATCAGGAAAGGAAATAACACTTATTTAAAATAGTTTTTAATCAATACTACCTTTCAAATCAAAGACGTTTGCTAATAAAAATATTTAAGCAGCTAATGGAGAGTTTTAAAGCCCAAGTCTGAAGAAGTACTAAAGTGATAAGACCTCTTCTCATATCTCAGAAAAAACCCTGCTCAGAAAAAACAAAAACCTTTTTGTTTTAGGTGTTCGCCGCAGCTGAAGCACATATCCATTCCCAGAATGACCTTGACACTTGACAGGACAGTGCTCCTCAGAGAGACAGCCATCTCCTGTTTTGAGGCCAGGACATGCAAGTTCTGCTGCCTGAGCTGTCAGGAGGTGTCATCTAGAGGACAGTAGGGTCAGCCAGCCCACCCAAACTTGTGGTTATCAGTTAATTTTAAAATATTGGGTTTCACAGGTAAAGGAGAAAATTTAACTTCTACAGCCATCAAACAACAAGCATGTGCATGGGACTCCCAGCTACAGGGAGCCTGCACTAGGATAAGGCTGAACACAATTCAGAGCTGTAGTGGATGGGAGGTGAGGAAAGCACTCAAGCTTTTGTGTCTGTAAGTCTAGCATGACCTTATCTCTCCCCATTTGTCCCCCAGTGTGTAATGGCCCACAATCAGCTTGTACATTCAGGAAGAGAGACATCCAAGTTCAATAGGGACAGTACTCTCTTTTCCAGTTCAGACTGTGCCATCACCTCAGAGATGCAGTGCTTTCCTGTAACATGGGGGAGATTGGTTTGTGCTCTCCATGGCTGAGCAAGCCTTATAAAATAGGTCTTCTGAATCCTGGGAGAATGTTGTAACATCTAAACAATTACCTGATAGCAACATTGCCCCTAATCCCTGAATGAAGTACCAAGGTTGCAGCTTTGGGTGGGATTTCAACCAGAGGCCCTGCATTGCTGAGCTCTAGACTAGGTCTGAAATCAGCATTGCAACTCCTTACATTTCAGCCTGAGGCATCTGACTCTTCCTATACAGCTGAAAAATCTTAAAGACTGCTCTGCAGTCCTCATCAGAGGGTAGGTCTCTGTAGATTTTAGGAGTATAAGACCTTTACTGACCCAACCCTACCTACCCCTAGACAACAGAATTATCTGAAAATGTGGCAGTTGTAAAATATTCTGTAGTGTGAAATGCTCTCTATCTATATATCTATCTATCTCTATATATATATCTATATAAATATCTATAATTTGGTTCACATCTTCCAAGAACATGCCTTTGAGCAGGACTTCTTCAGAATTCAGAGAGGATAACGAGGTAATGATAAATTACTGGTTTCGATGTCTGTTTGGCTAGCAGCCACTAGCAGCAGTTAGGATCAAGAGAATGACAGATGTCCTTTATAATATATCATTTACTGATGGGAAGATCCCAGATCTGAAGTACAGTAACACCCTTCAAGAAAAGGACATAAGGGTGGAGAATATCACAAAGTTAGAATTAGATTATACAAAATATATATTTCAGATGAGTACCTTAGGCATCTCTTTGATTTCTTGGGTCAGTCTGCTAAGTTTAGTTATAAAAGATGAAATCAAGTAGACTGCTGGAATAAATTGAAATAGAATAAGTAGTCCATTCAGGACATTAAGTAAAGGAGTTTTATCAGTTTTATAGTGTATATCTAGATTTACAAATGATTTGCTAGAAACAGTGTTGCTATGCTTCCCAGAGATAACCCTTCTCTCCTGGTTTTTCTGGGCAATACAGACATTTTCAGATGGGAGATATTAAACTAGAAGCAGCTCTACCCTCTCCACAAAATATTTTATTACTGAAAACCCGTATGTCTGTTGCCTGCCCTTCTTTCTTAAACAGACAACTACATGCCACACAGCATGCAGGGGCTTGGGGCATACCATAGAGACAAAAAGAAAAGAAAAACTGACAGTCAGGAGCGGTGTGGATTATGTCATTGTTTTGCCCTGTACCATAACTAGTCGTTTACACAGACAGGCACAGAAGCAGAAGACATTTAGCATTTAACTTTGTTAAGGTAGGACATTTCCCACACAGTGTTTTCTTGTGCCCTGCCCACACTGTGGCTCTGGCCTCCAAAAGGGACTGTGCTTTGTCCTTCCTGTCCATTGTCGGAGACCAAGGTTTTCCTCTCTTCTCAGACCTTTTCCATAAGCCTTTACTTTCTCGGACTCAAGAGTTTAAATTTACAACAAATTTCATGTTACTTTTTCTAAAGGTCATTTTAGGCTGTTCTCTTTTGGCAGCCAGAGTATGTGTAAATCTCAGAGTTTCTCATGAAGAGGAAAAACTTTTTTTTTTTTTTCAAGCAGAAGACTAGTTATAGAAAGTATTTGAATAGTAAAATAGGTCAAGAAAAAAAAAGAAACTTGTAATTTGCCATAACTGACACACTCACAATTTTACTTTGGGCTTAGACTGAAGTGGCATTCAACAAGTTGATGAAAACTTTTCTTTTGAAACACTTCAACCTCACTACAGAGAGTGTCAAAGCCCACTTAATACCATGTAAGAGATATCTGTGGGTACTAATATGCCTCTCCACATGGAACAACAGTCTGCAGAATTGTGCAAAATTACTGACTTGGCTCCTGAACATCATACAGATATGTTTGCTTATTTTCAAAGGCGTGTTATTCTTCCAGCAACACATAACGTAATGGTAAATTTTATCTTCAGTATAATGGCCAAGTTATACCATCAGTAATTTAACCCAGCATAAAGTAACACATTAATCTTGGAGTATTGTCCAAAATTCCAGAGGCACTACAGTTTATATATATATATATATATATATATATATATAGTTTCCATATGTATGTGTGTACATGTATACACACACACACCAGTCTGACCAATCATTGGGTTCAAATGCTGAGCAGAAAAGTACAATGTGTTTCCACTGTTTTGGAGATGATACTTCGCTGGTATCAGATATCTTTTCCTGTTTTATGTAGCATATGACTAGGGAGGGACAATTTCTCTCATACAGTCTTCTGTTGGTGTAGACCAGAGTGACTGCAAGCTACACTCAAATGAAATCCATTTAAACAGTTCAGAGAAGTCAACATCTTACTCCTTCATGTTTTCTTCTTGTCATTTCTGTGAAGGCTAAATTTAACATTCTTTAGTGGTCTGATCAATTTACTGGAAGGACAGATTTTGCCATTCTTTCCCACAGTGGCCTATAGGGAGACTGAAAATTGAACACATTTTGGCTCCTAAATTCCAAACAATTCCCACTCTAACCAATTATAGATGCAGTTCATCATGCCTAATTTCAGTTGTCCAAAAGTTAGACATCTTAGTATTAGCCATCTGACACAGACTTTATATTCAGTGTGCAGAAATATGTGAACTTCAGGAGAATGATTAATCTCATCCTAAAATAGGTATAAAAAATTGAACAAATGATTCAGCTGAAAAGGTTCCTGTTCCTTTCCATTAACTCTGATGATTAGCTGACACTTAAACATTTAAGAACTTTTGAACGTTTGAGTTCACCTGGATGAATTCCAGCTATGGTGTTCATTGTGTTTTGGGTTTTTTTAATCCCACACCCAGTCCCCAAACATAAGTATAAGCTTTTCAGCATAAACAAAGAAATCAGAATCTGGATATCACTTCGAACACTGAGAAACAGAAATAATGAAAAAGAAGAGGTATATTATGAGAGATTTCACAGAAAAAATGTGAACACTGAAAATTGTCAGTAGAGACTTGTGAATTGGAATTTCAATATTATTTTCTCCTTTGCTATTAAAGAGAGGTGCAATCTTGTTCTATTTTTCATATAAACTTCTGCCCTGTAGATAATCTGTAAAAGTGCGTATTTGTCTTCCTCATTACTCAGAAATAAAAAGTTCAGGTCTTACAGAGAAAAAGACATGAGGCGTATTGTGTAACTGTAACTGTAATTGTATAAAGTATTGTACAATTTGACTCACAACCAAAAAAGTTGTAAATGGAGAAGTTAGAAGGTTATGTGTCAAATATGATGAGTGACAGAAATGCTGACAAGAGGAAATCTATGGACTTTGGTAGTACTATACTTGAGAATTTAGATGTATACTAATGAGCATACAAGAAAAAATCGGTTATTTACAGTCCTACTATATTATAAAAGTAAATGCATTGGAAACACCCAACAAAGAAAAGACTATTTCACAATGTTTCCTCCATTATATTATAGCATTTAATAAAAACACATTTGCCAAAAATAACAAGACTCAAATGTTAAAGTACATGCAGCATCCTGACGCATGATTGTTCAGTTTGCCAACTCTTCCAACATCTTTACAAAACTAATGATCTCCACAATTTTTCCTGTCCTCCTCACTAAACAAATATGTTGCACAGAATCCCAGACACACTGACAGAACCCAGAAACAAAGCTCTCAGAGCCCAGAGACAAAGCTCTCATTGAGGAACTCACTTTAGCCTCCTGTTACATACCACAGAGAAAGGTGATCCCCACTTGAGTCAAAATTATAAAAGGATCTTTATGTAATTATAATATGAGCAGTAATGTTAAACAGACAGCATCCATACAAGAGGAAATGGGAATTTGATGAATTCCCACACTGCAGTGATGAGGCTGAAGCAATAAAATAATTTCTTTCCTCTTGCCTTTCTACTTTGCCCTACTAAGTCACAGAAGGGAAAGTGAAATCACCAGTGGCAAATAAAAACGTCTGTTCTACAAAAAAAGAAAAAAAAAGAACAAATTATTGCATTATGGAAATACTAGGGAGTTTGGTTTGGTTTTAATTTTTTATAATATCTCTGTATATTGACAATTATCAAATTTAAAATTACAGATTTAGAAATTTGCTTGCAATTCTTATAATCTAAGTCTTTCTGCCATAGGTAGCTTGAGTCACTATTACAGTCAGGGAATTTCATTTATACAAGTTCCATTAACTTCTTTTCAAAACATAGCAAGATCCATTGTTCCAAGACAGTAATTTAAATGACTGAAAAGTGGAAAGCAAGAGCTCTGAGAGCTCTTTCTCTTTGAAATATTGGAAAGACATTTTTCTTTCTTCTTTTTTCTTTTTTTCTCTTTTTTTCTTTTTTTCCTTTTTTTTTTCCTTTTTTTTTTTCTTTTTTTCTTTTCTGGATGGGAACTGGCATTAAATGTCATTGATGGATACCCAATAACAACTGGAGCCAATACTTCTTGGCACTGATTTCCACTATGGTTTTATAGTCTACCTGAATTACCTTAATAGAAATCAAAAGAATTTGCATAAAAAATTAAAAAAGGCCACAATCACAGGCAGAAACAAAGAGAAAATAATGCAAGACAAGTTTCTGTGCTATGTCTATATCACAAGAATTTATTTGTATATCATTCTTTTTTGCAGGTTGTGGTTCATTCTCCTGCTGTCACTGTGAACATGACATTTCCACCACTATTTCATTATCAAATTTAAAAACCACTCTCTGTAACTATTAGCTTCATGAAAACCTTTTTGAATCATGCCACAGAAAGGAATAGTTGCACACTACCTGTGAAGCTGGATAAATTTGTCAAATGCAAACATCAATGTACTTATACACAGGAAAAAATTTTTAAGAACCTCCATTAAAAAAATCCCTGAGTCTGTTCTATACTCATTTATACTCAGTCAAAGAGTTAAGTTTGTCTAAAAGTAAATAAGAACTACTTGCTCTTAACAAATGTGAGTATCTTTACTAGGTTTTACATGTGTGGGAAAAAAACCAAGTCATAATCCAAATGAGCAACAGTTTATATGTGTCTGTTGGACTAGGATCCATTTGTTTTTTATACAAGGACCAGGATCCTTCTTTGCTTTAGAGCAACAGTGTTCTCAGCAGAGACCAGATCTCACATAGACAACTACAATGGCAATAGAGACTAATAGGTTAAATACTGTAAGACCAGTCATAAACATCAGTAGATCTCGTCTTGGAAAATACAGAGGAGTTACTGTATTTGAGTTACAGAAAGATACTGGTATGGACCTATCTAATCCTTAAAACTATGTGAAGATTAACAGGTACTGGAAATAAATGGACAAAATGAGTTGTAGCAGTAAGTCAATTTGATCTTTAATGTCTATTTCTGTATAATCCTCCTGCAGAGATGTTTGTTCCTTTGAAGTTGGTATGCTTTTCAAGGGACAATTAGTACAGTTGTTATGCAACCCTCACCCTTCTCTGGAGAACAAAACAGCTCATCCAGTTTCACAGATGTGCCACCCTATTCCTGGACTGAAATGTCAGATCTTTTGGGACAGCACACCCCATGGTTTGAGGCACGCAGTAATTTAAATTTAGATCAAGTCAACAGGAAAAGCTTCCTGTCACAGTGCACACTGTTAGTTGAAGGGAAGTGACAGAAGACTCATACTTAAATAGATAAAAAAATGCAACATTAAAATATCTGATGAGTGTAAATGGAAGTAGGAAAAGACCCCTTGTAATTAATAAATTCTCTCTTTCCACCTCTAGATTGTCTGAAGCCCTTCCTTGGATACGTTTGTAATAACTGATTACAGGTGAGATTCAAGACAGATTACAGACAGGAAAGATTTAAAACCAAGCCTTTCAGCAATCCATGTTACATCAGTTAAGACACTACAGTTCTTGCAATGGAAATCCCAATGGAAATTTAATTTAATCCAATGTTTGTGTTTAATATTTGGTTTGCACAATGCTAGAATTTAGTCAACATTATTTTTCTGTATCTGAGGTTGTAATAAAGCAAACACAAAATATTCTCCTACTGCCCTACTGTGAAGACAAGCAGCCAAAATTACAGAAAGTAGTTTCAAAATAAGGTTGGAAGGGGCACTGAAGGACCATTTACTCCATCTACTTACAAATTTTTACTTTTACTTAACATTTAAATCAAGACGTCTACAAGGTACCGTGTTTGGATAAGGAGCAGAACTTTTCCTACGTTCAAGAGACCTTTAAATATGAGCCTCTGTTTTATCCATTTCTTTTAGCTGACACTTAGGTGAAAATGCAAAGACTATTCCTTCTACTAAATGGTTATGTTATGGTCCATGTAAAGAAGTCCAACTGTGAAAATCACTCTGGATACCAAGTAAATTGACAAGAAGCTGACTTTTAAGAAGCAGTAATGTGCACACCAAATTGTTTTCCAGTGGGATTGCAATATCTTTAATGCTCCCCCCGACCCTGGCCCAAAAGTCTTCATGCTTCTCCTGGAAAAAAGGGTTTTTCTTTTAATACGAATACAACTAGTTCCTTGACCACGTGAAGTATTACTGTCATAGCAAAATTATAGGAAATATTTGTAGTTTTCCATAAACTTTTATTCCCTAGGAACTAAATTTATGCTTTAAAATTGACTTTATTTTAAACAAGACAAAGATGACAAGCCAGAAGATGAGATATGAAACTGATTGTTCCAACAAGAAAATGCCCTACTTTAACTATTATGATCTCAGATTAGTATGTCTTTTTATTAGAGGATAAATGATTACTTTCCTGTTCCACAACATTTTTAAAACAAGTGAAAAAGAGAACACTAGAGTGAAACTCTTTCAGGTGTGGTATTATGTAGGAGAACTCCATTAAAAAAAAAAAAAAAAAAAAAGAGGCCATTAAAGGTAGCTTAATTTTATATAATAAGAGCTGTGGACACTTGCAGCCAGATTATTGCTTTCCTCAAACAGATTCATTCCTCAGCACTTCTGCTCCCCGTCATCAGCATTCCAATCGGCAGGCCTCCGGCTGCAGCCACACACACAGGCACACACTCTGCTGCAGAGGAGCTGATTGTATAGCCTGAAGTGTATGAATAAAGGCCTATTACAAAGCAAATGCATAAGGGTCTCCTGCAGTGTCACTCCCCTCAAGGAAGCAAGGCGGGAAATTGATCATGATTCTGAAAAGTAATTAAGTTTGAAAGGAAAAGTAAATCCTATTTATCTAAAGCAAGCTCTGGTTTAACTAAAGACAGCATCTCAAGCCCAGAAAACACCTTCCTGAAGGAAAATTATAAAATAAAGCAGTTATGAAGGGTAAGACAAAATAGATGTAAATAGTAGGCATGTAAATTCATGTTATGCAAACAAGGTTTTAAGTTAAATACACCAGACATCCTCACTTTTGTACAATAAGAACATTAAAAGTCTGCAGCATTGACAGAAATATTTTATGACATGTATTTGATGACTGTGAAAGATCAGTAGCTCACCATAGTGAAATCTGGGAACAAGGCCAGTAATCTTTAAAAAACACAATTAAAATACTTTAGTTAGTTGGTTTATAACTCAGAAGGATAGCATGTTCTAAATATTGAACTTTCCATTTGTAAATGCTTTAGTGGTAGACACTCAGAACATTTAACTTCTGCTCTTGTGAATACCACTGTTTTTTTTCTGTTTTTAAAAAGTACCACATAAAGAATATCTAACAGGGTAAGTACTGTCTAGGGGAAGGCTTGTTTCCACTTATCCTAACATGCTAAAAGTTTGCACTATTTTCCTATAATGTAGCTGAAATTTGATCTCCACCTAATTCAATGGCTGCAGTTCCTTACAGCCAGGTTTTTATTGATAGCAGGGCTGAGCTTGTGAGTGGTCTCACAGTTAGATCCTCTAATACCTTTTGTACAGCTCACAGTTTTCAAGTGATAAAATATAAGCTTATCAAGTTGTGAAATACAAAACTCTTAGACACTTGTAGAAGTTACTCAAAAGAGAAATCAAGAAACCAATACTTGTGGGCACTTACCTCTTTATGCAGTCATACAATATGTGAAAAGACAACAAAAAAGAGTGTTTTACCAAATTGACATTCATTCAGTAGGTTTGCTACTCTGCCTAGAAGAGAGCAACACCTGAAGTAGTCAATACCAACCACTGGAGAAAGCAGAAGTGAAAACAGCTCTAAACAAGGCCTCCAGCCAATGTCATGGGGTGCAGCTCTCCCACCCTGCAGTGATTGTCTTGCACTATGACTCATCCAGCTCTGAAGTAATCTAATAAAGATATGATTCAGGCCAATGTGATAGGAATCATGATTGATTTTGCATGCACAGGTTTCTGACATGTACAAATGGAGAGGACTATTTCGTAGATAATGATTTGATGCCTACAGAAAGCCAAAGACATAATTCATAACACAAGCCACATTTCTTTGTAGGAGAGAATATTTTACATTATGTAAAAGCTGTGTAGAAAACAGTATTTAACTTGTAATAAACTTTAATTAAATAAAATGTTAACTCTGAACTAGAGAAATAACGAATGTATAAATGTTTTCTGTAAGTTGTCCTCTCAACTATTGGAATGAATTATTTTCAGCCATATCTTTTATTACTATTCACGTGCTTGGAGTTAATTAGTTTCACCAAGAAAAACACGAATTTTCAGTTTATGACTTGAAATATTGCAATACTGAATTATCAGATAGGTTTTCTGAGTTCCAGCAATCTAGCTATTTGAAAAAGGTCCATCAAATCACAGTAAAGAAACCATATCACTTTACCTCATAGCATGCTTGAAAGTTAAGTAATGCAATTTAACTGCCACATTGAAAACTGAAAAAAATAAAGGTCTGAAATTTTTTGGTTTGTTTCTTCATTTGTCTTTTAACAACTGTCTGTTTAGAAATTACTGATATGTTTAAGGAGGTCTTGAACTTTTGATAGACAATTCATGACATAAAACCAAACAACATAAAAATCAATGGATATATTTGACAGACATTACAAAATGTATGTTCTACACTATCACAGAACAAAGCAAAACACAATTTTATCTTCTTCCATGGTTATGAATGATCAGTCTCATTAGCAGTCAATACTAGAAGTCAGGAAGCTTTTTCATATGGAAGCTCTTCCCTTCTCCCCAGCCTTGCTCTTCTCTGTCCTCCATAGACAATCATAACAAAACACCAGAAAACTTCAGATAAAAGTTTTCAAAAATGTTTATGAATTTATGTCAGCTTTATTAAACTATTTCAAGAACAATTGAAATAATTGAACATTTGCCATGTTTTGTCAGATACTTTATTATATGATATATTGTTTTGAAACTCACTTTAATTTTAATTAAGTTTTGCATAAAATGCATGTTTTATCCACCCTCAAATGCAATTTCATTGCATCTTATTAATCTGTAAGTACCATATATTATATATACTGTAGCATACATATAATGTGTGTATATATGTGTGTATCTATGTGTATAAATTAAAAAGCATAAATATTTCACTGCTTTTTTTTTTTTATTTTTTCAGAACAGTAGAAAAAGCAAAAGAACCCAAAACAGGGTTTGTCCTCTTCCCTCAACACTATACCTCGCTGTGGCAATCTCCACCCTGTTCCTGTGGCCCTCCAGGCATCTGTACATTTCTAACTAGAAAGATCAGTACTTGGAAACTGCTTCAAATCCTTCCTGAAGAGTTTCTAGTTCTCTCTTCTTACACCCAGCAGCTTCATTTTTGTCTTAATAGCTCATTTCAGTCAATCAGCATAAAGAAAATAGCTAGATTAACTTCAATGAAGAAAAAAGATGCAGTAAGGATAGATTTACAGATATCAGAAGTCACACAAGCACTGGCATAAAATCTACAGAATGTGAAATCATAGCTTAGTTACTGCACATAGTCACCTTTCTAGCTTTTATTGCAAAATGTCAGTATCCATTACAGCTTCAATTCATTTATTACCGCACCTTTCTTTCTTTCTGCCTGTAATAATTTATAAAGAAAAGCAAACTTCTGTTGCACTTACCACTGCTGCTGAGAACTTGAACAAAACTGTTTTTCACAGATATTAGCCAAGCTTATTCCCTTACCACATAGAGTTATACTGTGAACCACATCTACATTTAGACCACTGGCCAACACGTACACTCATATATCTTTCTCAAATTAATTAAATTGTTGTAAAACTACATAGACTAGCTGTGTTCTCATACACTTTAACCTAATTCTATACTTATTCCTCTCTGAAACTGTAATGTCAGATTAAGTTAAATCACCTTACATTCTAAGTAAATGTTTTGTAACCTACAGGGTAGTTTAAGAAATTGTGTTCCACACTATTCATTTCCATTTATCTGTTCAACTACTCTACCTAAGTGATTTTATTTCCATGATTTCTCTTTAAATCTAATTTCATTAGGATTTAATGATTTCCAAAGGTTTTGTCTCTCTCTTTTTACTCAGAAAATCCAGCTGGTTTTTGTTAGTTTGCCACTGGCTAAATTATAGGCCCTATCCACATCTGTCTTTATCACCAGCATCCATGTCTATAATATTGGCAGTTGTACATGTACTGAATTTTGCAATGTCCAACAGGAGGAAATTGTCCACTCTGATACCTTGAGGCTTCTTGATGAGAGAGTGGAGGCATTCAGGAATGCATTTCTGCCTGTGCCAGCAATAGCCCATGTCAATGGACTCTGAACAGTACCAAGGAAAAAATTGCCATCAGGAAGATTTGATGAAGTGAAACCCACAGACTGCACCATTTCTGCATCTAAAACTGTCTACAGTGAAAGTAGTCTAAGGACTGCTAGATATCCATATCCAAAATGATATCCATCATTTTATTCATCACCTTTCTCAGAACTTTTGGGAAAGCTGAAGAGTTGACATTACCTCTCAAGAGTGTCAGATTTTAGTCAAGGCACTGACATAGTTACTACCTTAAAAGAAGGCAACATGAATTGTGAAGAGAGGAACAGTTATGCAACACTGTGAAAAATTACCAGATTCTTCTCCATCTGTAACCACTGAAATCTTCACTTTCTGGCCACTAATATTTTTTTCTTATCCTCTCCCCTGAACATCCACATATTTTAAAGGAGCATTGGGGATGGAGACTGCCAGCCCCTGAGCTCATCCAGGGGAATTAGCACAAGCCAGGATGCTCCACAGTTTTGAATATCTTGATGCACATTGTGCTAGTGAGGATTTTAATTAAACTCAGTGGCAGATAGTCTGAAGCAGATGAGCCCCATAGCTATTGTGTATGAAGGAAAAACATAGAAGGAGTAGATGGATAATTATATTGAAATCAGGACGCATTTCAGGCTCCTATGTAATTATCTAGGTCATCAAAACAGTCCCTCAAAAACAGGAAATCCTTGTAATTCAGACACATTTATATATTTTTTTAAGTTATAATATCAAGCTAGGACAATATTATATGTGCATAGTATAATTTTAAACCACATATTTATCCCATAAAACATTTCTTAAAATACAAACTCCTGAAAAAATAACCTCATCTTCCTCTGCATCGAGAAGTATCTGAGAGCCTACCCCACCTCACATCTGCATAACAAGTGCTGTTTTTTTTAAAGCTGATCTTCCAGTTTCTGGAAAATGAAGCAGAAAAGAAAGGTGAGAAGCCAAGACTTGCACAGATAACTCTACACTGCTGTCAAAGAAGCAAATAATACTAGGAGGACCTTTGTCGTAACTGTGTCATGAGCTCATAAAAAATCCAAGACAAGAGTAAAGAACTAGCTATGACATTGGATAGGTGTCATAGAAATCTATAAAAATCTATATTAAAGAAACTGATATGTTCTTCAATAGATGCAAATACTGATTGTTTTGGGAGTATTCTGCTTAGGCTGAATGCAGTGCAGTAGCTTCAGAACTTCAATTAGGACTGAATCCTAAAAAGAAAACTCTTCTGTCAAGTTCAGACTGGAATTTCAGTCAAGTATGATTTTTACTATCTCATCACCTGCAACTCCTTGCTTAAAAAAAAAAAAAAAAAAAATCAATGAAAGTCTTCAGAAAGATTTGACTTTTTCCATTCTTTATACAAATATGCCTTTGAACGTATGAAAATATCTGCTTGCTCATTGATTCTAGATTACTTTACAGTGAGACTGAGGTAGATGGGTATAATATTCATTTTACATCTGACCGCCACAGTCAGCATCGTTTGGGTGATGACCACAGTAGTAATCACCACAATGGACAACAGCTATCTGTGGCACCAGAACTATATCACTGGTTACATTCTCCTTGTCCCCCTGCAAAACATCCACACACCATTGCTGCCACTGTGAACACCACCATTATCTAGCGCATCCAGACTGTACTCATGCAACTGGAGCCAAAGACTGTGGGCTGTAGCTTTTTATGGTACACCATCATCAGCTTTTTCTCTAGAAAGTTGGATCCTGCTGTCCTGAATACACTACAGCCCTTTCACAGAATGGTTTTCTGAAAGGAGGCAGGAGGAGGCAGAGCAGTGTTCCACACATCCAACCACACTGCTCTACTCTTCCCTGCTTCACATTTTTTTCATAGAATCATAGATTCATAGAATGCTTTGGGTTGGAAGGGACCTTCAGAGGTCATCTAGCCCAACCCCCCTGCAGTGAGCAGGGACAGCTTTAACTGGATCAAGGGTGCTCAGAGCCCCGTCCAACCTGACCTTGAATGTTGCCAGGGATGGGGCCTCTACTACCTCTCTGGGCAACCTGTTCCAGTGCCTGACCACCCTCACTGTAAATAACTTCTTTTTTCTGTCTAGTCTAAATCTATTCTTCTTTAGTTTAAATCCATTATTCCTTGTCCTGTCACAAAAGGCCTTATTAAAAAGATTCTCCCCATCTTTCCTGTAGGCCCCCTTTAAGTATTGGAAGGTCTCAATAAAGTCTCCTCGCAGCCTTCTCTTCTCCAGGCTGAACAACTCCAACTCTTTCAGCCTGGCCTCATAGGAGAGGTGTTCCAGCCCTCAGATCATTTTGGTGGCCCTCTTCTGGACCCGCTCCAACAGGTCCATGTCCTTCCTGTGCTGAGGGCCCCAGAGCTGGACGCAGTACTCCAGGTGAGGTGTTACCAGAGCAGAGTAGAGGGGCAGAATCACCTCCCTCGACCTGCTGGCCACGCTTCTTTTGATGCAGCCCAGGATACGGCTGGCTTTCTGGGCTGCAAGTGCACATTGCCAGCTCATGTCCAGCTTTTCAACCACCAGTACCACCAAGTCCTTCTCCTCAGGGCTGCTCTCAATCTCTTCATCCCCCAACCTCTACTGATACTGGGGGTTGCCCCGTCCCAGGTGCAGGACCTTGCACTTGGCCTTGTTGAACGTCATGAGGTTCACACAGGCCCACCTCTCCAGCTTGTCCAGGTCCCTCTGGATGACATCTCATCCTCCTGGTGTGTCAAAAGCACCACTCAGCTTGGTGCCATCTGCAAACTTGCTGAGGGTGCACTCGATTCCCACTGTCTATGTCATTGATGAAGATGTTAAATAACACCGGTCCCAGTACAGACCCCTGAGGGACACCACTTGTCACCGGTCTCCATGTGGACATCGAGCCATTGACCACGATCCTCTGGATGCGACCATCCAGCCAATTCCTTATCCATCGAACAGTTCACCCATCAAACCCATATCTCTCCAATTTAGAGAGAAGGATGTTGTGGGGGACTGTGTTGAACGCTTTACAGAAATCCAAGTAGATGACATCCATTGCACCCATTTTCCCCTTCTCTAACTCAGTGATTTCAAACAAAATTAATTAAGAAAAAAAAAGTGCCTCCTCTTTGTTGTGCTTATTCTCCCTCCATCTCCCCAGTCTTTCTCCTCTTCCCCTGCACCTTTTTTTTTGGCCCCTTCCCATTTGCTCTTCACCTCCTAGAGAGCTAGAGCACTTTCTTTCCCAATCTCAGTTCTTAAATATGCCTTGAAAGGTTATGCTGTTGTTCCCTTCTTATTAACTCCCTCCCCACTCAAGGCCCCTGCAAGTAGTGTGACCTTCTCATCAGCCTGCTGGCCCTGATTAGGTAGTTGTTCCCAGCACCAGGCAGTGGAGGCCTAACAGGGAGGCTGTCCGTGGCCATGGTGTCTGTTTCCATCACCTTGTTTTCTTGCATCTCTGGGCAGAGCTCTGTTAAGCAATGTCTGCTGGCTCCTAGGATGCTTTCAGGAAACAGTGAAATTGCTTGTTGGTGTCCTTCCAGTCACACTTCCTTAATTTTTTCTATTTTTGATCCTTTGAATCTCACACTCCCTCCCCTTTTTCATTTCTTGCTACATGTGGTGAACTGATTCCTCCATAACCTTCCGTCATCCCTTCCTTGAGAGGGCTTGAAGATTTTGTTGGATTGTTGTTTAAGTTGAATTCAGTAAAGACTGTGGCTGTAAGAGAAGCTGTTTAAGGAAAGCATGCAAGCCTGGTCACTTCCTGCCGTACTTTCCATACCTACTCCCCCATCATCCATAATTGTTGCAGTAAGGATGCTGGAGGGTACACCCCTGCCTCTTGTTTTCAGTATGTTTTCATGGATCTGCTGTCCAATAACCTACCCACTTCATTTTTGCAGGTGTCTATATCATCTGCAACCACAACCTCCTATGGCAAAAGATTCCAGAAGCTTACTACCAGCAAGCAGAAATATGACCTTTTATCTGTTTTAAATTAAACTCCTGCAATTTTCTTGAAGTGCCACCTAGTTTTATTACTGCAGGCCAAGATTCTTCTTTCTTCTTTCATGCCACCTTAATGATTTTGTAAACTTTGCTCACACCTCCATCCTAGCTGGAGAGTCCCTGAAATTTTATTCTTTTCTCATAAGACAGCTGTTCCATCACCTCCATCATTTTAATTGTCCCTTTGCCTTCTCCACTGTGTCCTTCTTGAGATGCAGAGACCAGAACGGCCCAACATGCTCAAGATGTAAACACATCAAAGTCTTGTGTGGCAAATTGTCTTTCTCTGTCCTGCTCCCAGTAGCCTTTCTGATAATGCTAAGCTCTGTTAAGTTTTCTTTTTTATTTATTTTTGGCTATCAATGGATGCCAAGAAAGTTATTTCAGACAATTGTCAGTCCAAGATCTGTTTCTTGAGTTAAGTGCTATTTCCAAGTTCAGTACTGGAGAAAAGTTAACATACAATGGAAAGTTAAATGACTTTCTCTCTGTCACAGTAGTTGAACCAGACTTATATTTCAAAGTGTTTCTCTTCCTGTTTTCTGTTTCAATCATCAGGTAACTCTAGCTTCTTGTGTGTTAAAGATTAGCTCTTCCTTTTCTCTCAAACTTCCCCTGTAATCTGTCTGCTGACTTATCTCTCTTGATATATTATAAGGAATAAGCAAGCAGTTCTAGAAAGCTATGGCTTCATGGTCATCCTTGGAAACTTGATTTACTAAGGCATAACTCACTGCCTCCACAGCTGAGACCCTGGCTTAGAACCAGCTATGCTCATGGTTTGTAGCTGCAAAGGGCAAAGCATCACAAATCTAAAACAAATAGATAACATAGTATCACAGTGAAACAAAACCGTATTTAAAGAGAACATGAAACTTTTAAAATATCCTCTGAAATCCCACTCTGAATATAGCAAACTTCAGACCAGTGTTTACACACATGCTTTCAGAAAACCCTCCTAAACATGCTGTAAGTGAAAGCTTTTTTAAGCTCTCATACACATCTAAAGCTGAGAAAAGAATTTAAATGCCTGAGCTTTCTCCTTGTCTCATGAGAGCTGTCCCTTCTGACTAATAGCTCTTCTGGTATCATAATGAAGCCTTTCCTCATTGGGCCTATTTTAAACTAGTTTTATTGTTTTCTGCTATGCACATTATGTTGGCTAGGTAACTCCCTAGCCAGTTTGTGTTCTCATTTGAAGCGACAGCCTACCAGTAAATAAAAATGTTCAATTACCAAATGAGATCTGAAACTGCAGCCCTATCACTTCAGACACCATTTAAAAAAAACGATAGTGGGAAAACAGGAAATAACATTGATTTGGGATTCATTTTTGAGTAGCATTCACTAATTAACTATTCCAAACACATTAAGAGCCTCAGGGAATCTTCCATTTCTCAGTGGTGGAGAGGCAGTTAGTCAAAACTTTTTATTTATAACAGTCACAAGAGTATTCAAACCAGGAGCTTTGTGCCTGGTAGCAAGGGAATTAAGTAGTACCTGAAGTCATACTTCTATATCATGTCTTACAATAGTATTCTACGTGATGTACACATTAAATGAAGTTCTTTAAAAAAGAAAAAAAAGTAGTTTTATGAATTTTCTTTTATAATGCGCCAAGCTCCCTATAGGTTTTCCATACATACATATACAAAGCTCACAAGACTTAGTGTCTTAGTTTCTCTCAACTATTCAGTTAAGATGATCTGTATTAAATGTAACATAACAGTCTCAAAGTTAACTAGAGGAGGTTTAGATGACTAACATATATACTCTCATATTTTTAATGCTTCATCTACATTCCTCCTTCAGCTTTTCCGTTCTGCTGCAATCAAAGTTCAGAGGTACTTCTGTCTTTACTACTTTACCTTCTTCTATTCCCAGCCTATGAGCCTGCATATAAATATAATGGTCCAAGCTCTTTCTGTCTCCTCAGTTAACGTTTGTTCCTTCTAGTATTCTCAGTACTACCACATATTTTCCTCGATGGTCTCTAGAAATCCTGTTTTGAACTTCTGTAAGTTAGTAGACTCTGAATGGCTAGAAAAGTTAATTCAAATCATTGAAACTCCCAGTTCAGCATCTTAGTTGGTCTCCAATGCATTTTGAATAATAAGAAAAGGAAATAACCAGAAAAAGTGTTGTGGTGTTCCCTCTACAGTAGCTGGAGCTGAAGTTATTTTGATATGCAAGTTGTGTTCCGAGACTGCCATCAGAGATCCAATTTTAGTTTACCCTTTCTAAAACTGTCAGTTACACAGTTAAGATCATGTCTGTTTAATACACTCAATAGCTTTAATACTGGAGTAATTTTACTCCCTAATTTTGGAACAAATTCTTGTTCAAAAGTAGATGAGGAAACTTGGGCTGCACACTGCCTCAGCTACTTGGCACTCAGCTCAGTTAGGCAACAGCACACCTGCAAGCCAAAACAGCATCTGTATGGACAGACAGCAACAGCCTGAAAAGCAAATACAAGAACAATCTACACAAAGTTTAGTGGTCACTCTCTTCAGCTGCCATCTATTAAAAAAATGAAGATATAAAAATTATTTTTTAGCTACAAAGGTGTCAGCTCACACACTGCTTCTCTGCTGCATGGCTTTATATATGTTTGAAAACTACCTCCTTCCTCTTCATGGCAGCTAACCAAATTTTACCATTTTGATGTGCAAAGGTAGCTTATTAACATACTGCCAGGAAAGCAGAGGAGAAAAAAAAAGTGTATATCTTCCAGCCGACTCATTCATTCAAGACTTTTGTAGGCTTCATTTTTATATATTTTTTAGGTTTCTTAAGTATTCCGACTTCCATTGCTCGCTCTCTCAAACAAATGGTATGGAATTTAAGCAGCTTATATGTAGCTACAGCTTTATGCCACTGTGGCTGTTAAATCTTGTTTTGATAATGAAACAATTCAGAACCAAGTTTGGTGAAATGCCTGCCTTCCTGGTGCTCAGGTGTCCTTGCTGTGGACTGAGGCAAACATCCTTTTATTTTTGTTCCGACCTCTGTTGACTCTCCTCTGCATTCCATTCCCCTATATTTCCCAGTTCTGAGAATAATTAGCAACACCCACTGGTGATAGCAGGGCTGCAGCAACCTAACAGTGATATCTTGCCAACACCAGCTGTGCTTCAGTATTTATTTATTAAGATCACACTATTTACACAGGGCAAACTTGCTGAGATGGCAAAGGGATGAATACAGTTGCAGCAGCTGAATTTCAGCTTGACTTTTGAAAGGAAATAAAACCCATACTGGGTAACATTTATCTCTAAGAAGAGGAAATCCAAGCCTTTAATTCCACTTTCAAATTATGTTTTGCTGGCTCTTGAGTTTAGTCTATAGGTGTTGGAGGGGAAGCTTGTACTGCAGGGTGTAGCAGGATGAAACTTCTTTGTGCACTGCATTTAAACAGCTGAGTGTAGAGACATTGGATATGCAGGAGAAGGATGCAGCAGTGAGGCAGGCATCCTGTTCACATTGCTAAGGGTAAGCTGTGACTGGGCAAGCCAGAGGCTGGCTTTGTAAATGACGATACACTTGAATTTTCACATCTGCTTGTCAGAACTGTTGAGCAACATGAAAACTAATGTCAGCAAGTCTGCTGCTTTCTAGTTCATCTTAGGTGGAAAATAACATTAGGCAGGCTTATGACTTAATGTGTGTGTGCTTTATAGTAGAGTGAATGCTAGTGTAATTTAAAGGGCAAGACTCTTCCTTTAGGAGGCCTTTGTAAGGAGAGCTGCTAAAGTGCAACAAAAGTTTACCCTAGAAGACACTGTACATTTGGAAGGTTCCTGGCTGATTTATCTCTTTTATTTAGAAAATTGTGTGTCTTCTGTTCCTCTACCCTGATTTGATTATTATTGCATATGATCTAGTAGAGATTTCTAGCCCCCTTAGATCTAGGAATAAAGGAACTACCACTGAAATACAAGCCTAAAATGAATGTTTAAACCCTTCATGATACACATAGTACTAGGTCCCTTAGTCATTTCAAAAGTAATGCCTTCCAAGGAAAAAGGTGAGCACAGGAAATATTTTTCTAGAATGTATAAGCCAAAGAAGAGGTGTCTTTGGAGAAGTCTTAAAATTTTAAGTTAAAAAATGAATGTACTTTTTTTTATTCAAATTTGTAGCAACATTTTGTAGCCTTTAATTGACTAAAACAGGAAAATCTTCTGTATTATTTTGGGGATATTTTTTAAAGACAATAAATGCCGCAGGAAGGATCCAGAGTGAGAAGCTAAGAAGGAAAACTCTTCAGCTGTGAAGGCAGGAGTTACCAATGAGACCTTACTTCTGCGAATCTTTATGACACTAGTACTTGCTACTGTTGAAATACAACAATTTTCCTCTGTACTCTTAGATACCTGGGTGTGAGGGAGCAGCGAGGCCTGGCTGCTCGCCAAGGGAAGGGAAGCTGAGGGTGACCGCAGCACAGACTGCACCCTTAGCAGTGGGGCACCATCCCACAAGATCTGAGCACGGCAGGCGGAGCCAGGTGCTGGTGACAGTGTCCATCAACAGTAAGCCATGAACCAGGGCCAGGGAACCTGGTGAGGAGCAGCGGGAGGCAGGGCTGGAGACAAGACCACAATGTATGTTCCACGGGTCTATCCAGGAGCCAAAGAGAGAGATGGAGACACTTTCAGCACAGCTCAGGCAGGGATTGGAGGTCCCGGGCTGAGCTGAAATGGGGTTCTTGGGCTCATGGGTGGGCAAATCCCAGGTGGGGCTGGTCAGGGCCATTCATACCTATTAGCATCCTCAGGGCCCTGACACAGGGCCATCCTGAAATACACTATATGGTGTCACTCCGTTGAAAAGCAGTCCTGAGGAGCAGTATGTAAAAAGCTGAGGGTGAAGAGCATTTACATAATACTATCCCGCACTGGGATTGCGGACTTCTTGTCACCTCACTGAAAGAAAATATAAAGTAACCTCCTTATATATGAAGGCAAAACTTTACCTAAAAAAGTAATGCATGTCCAGATAATAAATGCCTAAATGGAAACATAATTTGAATCTTTTGCTTTGGCTTTTTCTAATTTTTGAGTGCTGAGTCATACAACCTGAAAGATTTATAAATACATTCACGTGAGATTTGTATAAGACAGGCATGACAAGAAGTCAAAACTGCGCAGACAATGGTTTTGTCTCACCTCCCGTTAACAATGGTTCATCTTCGTGCAACTATTTTGCATGCATATTTAAAGCTTCTCAGGATATATTATTTTTCCAAAGTGGGCAGCTTCTCTAATTTTAATCAGTGTTGAGTGATTAACATTCTTGAAGATATACGTGAGAAACATTCTTAAGTATGGTTCACCTGACCTCTCCAGCTATGTTAAGGATGATGTTATTTTTTATGAGCCATGAATACAGAATCATTGACTGCTAGGAGGTAGCTATAAAATCTGGAGTACATGATCAACAGTAGTTATCCTTAGTAACTGTTTTCTGGTCTGAATAAAATAAATTGACCTTATATCCTTTTTTCATTAGCGAGCATCAATACCACAGTAAACAGCTAGGGAATGTCAGGAACTTTTCAGTCTAACAACAGCCTCAATATTGAGGCCAAATGATGGCATGAAATGCTGACCTGTCTCTTGTCCCACAGGTAGCAAAGATTCTGACTCAAGGGTCAAGTAAAATGCAAACGCTTTCTGTGGTGGTAGTGTTCACATACCTGGTTTTTGGACCAAACTTTTTTATGAACAGTTGTAAAAATGATAATTTTGTAAGAAAACCTGGAACCTCTCTTGACTCATTTCAACTTACCCCTCACAAAGCCTGGATACTTGTACAAGACAACACTCCCAACTTTTCTCAGTTAAAATCAAAAGCCTTGTTTCCAAGCTGTTTGACTGAGGTTGTTCCCTAGCTTGGGATTCAGAAACCTGTGAGCAATATGTATACAAATATATATAGATATAATGTAGCTATATTAAAATACAGAATAATATATATTATTGGTGATTTCCACATAACAAAATTTGTTGTTGTATGGACATCTAATCCAATCCCCTAGGCCAAGGCTGGATCATTAAATGCATCTTATCAAATGGCAGTTCCTTGAGGTTTACATAAAAGAATTTAGGACATTTACCTAATGCTTTTCCTGACTAGATCTAGGTATTATAAATGTCTTTTTGCAGATGCCAGAGTTAAAGGACTTGCTCAAACCACCAAGCGGGTCAGTTGCCAGTCTGCAAGAAGAGCAGAGGCTCCGTGCTCCTGCCTAGGATCTAGCACCATTTGAAACATGGAGTGTCTACACAGAGCTAGAGGGCATGACACAGGACTTAGGGAAGGATCCACACCTTCTGAAGCAGCAGGTGGAGGCTTCATGGCCTAACCTAGGGCTTCTAAAATGACACTGAACCCTATGCTTAAGCAACTGAAGTAAGACTTAGTTTGAGATGAAGACATCCCAATGTAGTTGTCTGCATGCAAGTGAGGCATCCTGGCTGTTCATTTAGTTCAGGATTGACTGGATCACTGTCTGTGCTCTGAAATGATCAGCTCTCCTTTGACTACAAGAAGAGCTAAGACACCCACGCGCAGACAGACACCTACCTGTAGGTGCATACATGAGAAGACAGGTAGTCACCTTTTGTGTGAATAGCTTTGACTGGCTCTGAATCCTGAATTAGATATCACGGTATCTGTGGTTCCTCCTTTACATGAACACATGTGCAAACTATCTAGATACAACAGCTGTCTAAAGAATAGGGAAGAAAGGAGATTTTTAAGTGGAAAATAAGTTATCAAATGCTTAAGTTAACAGTGTATTATAAAACTTTAAAGGAACCAATACACCATATTTCATGTGTGTTTCTACATATATATTATTTAGTGTTGAATGCACAATGTGTGTATTTAAAGAAGCATGACCTTCAAAAAGAAGCAAATAGATGTGGGAACATTGTACCAAATTGTGTCTGTCCTTTAATTAAATATGGTTAGTTATCCATCAGTCAAGGAAAAAAGAAAAAAATATCTGGATTATTATAAAGCAGCTTTTAAACTATTTGTAACAAATAAATATAGACTTTCAAACAATTTTACTAACACTGTTGCTATCTCTGAATACATATATTTTTCTTCTCCTATATGCATACAGCTTGCTATTATTTATCCATATATAAATAATTTTATTTAAATGATACAAGTTTTTGTCCTGGCATAGGTGTAATAGTGCACTGTTTTACAGAATTATTTTTAGAAAATGTTGTGTGTGGAATAACGCATAAACATGTAACTGAGATTACCAGAATGAAAAATTTCTTAAATTTAAATGTAAAAGAACATACATACACCAAGCCTAGACATTTACTTCTGGAAAAAAAAAAGAATTTTCTGACTGCTATGAGTGAAGAAAACATAGAGTGAAAGTCATTACGTAACACTAACTCCAGTGTATTTTTGTGCCTTCTGTGATAGTGTATGCATCAGCTGAGTAAAAGACAATGCATGAAATGTTTTTTTAATTGAATAAAAATTTGACTATAAACCTAAATATGAAATAGCTCTTACTTTTAGCAAGAATCCAACAACATAAAATGAATAGCTGCAATGTCATAAAGGCTTTAGGATGTTAATTAACCCTCAGGCAAAATTTTCCTTTTTGACATTGTCAAAAAGGTCTTAAGGAAGAACCCATAAGGAGGTCATAAAATTGCTCAAATATTTTCTTAATCAAAGGTCGTATGCAAAACATCTGTCTTGGTGCATGTTTACTTCTGTAATATTGTGTTCATGTTAAATGATGTTCTTGAAGACCTTGTAGAGCTTAATAAGGACAAAACAGAGGAGCAGAGCTGTTATTGCACTAGAAGTTGACAAAATTTAAAGACAGAAGACATTTAATGAAAATCCTACAGAAAATCTAAAAAATTAATTCCTAGAACATGTCACAAATTTTTTTAATCAGTGAAATATCTTTAAGTCCAGTTATTCAACAGCCATTTATTAATATTTACACTGTGTTTCTAAGTACAAAAGACGGTGACATTTGAGACATAAGATGCAGCTTTTTTTTAAAGAGTAGAAATGTAGCATAACTAAAGGGTCTGGAATGTTAACTACAAACACTCAGTGACATCATTTCTAAGAGATGATCTTTTTCCTTCTTGTCATCAAGTAGTGAAGAAATATGTCATTTTTATTTGAATAGGATTAAGCCTCCTGTATTTCACAAATCAATTTTCACCATCTTTTAACCTATGGGATTTCAAATGAATGGCAATTAATACTGAAAGAAATGAATGCTGGCTGCACAGAGGTTTTCTGTTTCAATGAAACCTATGTATAGGAAATTGACTTGAAAACCAGAAGTGAAGGTTTAAGGTCTAAATGATATGAATTGTGGCTTTTTTCCTTTTTTTCTTTCCTCCTCCTTAAGAGTGATGAATAGTTATAGTTTCACCTATGCCTATATACCTGCAAAAGCAAAGATAACAGACAACCACTTGCATTTGTAACAACCAAATGGGAAGTATTAGTCTTAAAAAAATGATCAATAGAGATGATCTCCTCCAGTGTTGGAAATTATATTAGATGAAGGAGAAAACACAAAACCAGAAAAACAAACATGGGGAGAAATAAAAGCAAGGTTCACTCTATGTAATAGATCAATTATTTTCAGTTATATCAGAAACTAAGCTTCAAGCTTAGTGGACATAGCAGGTTTTCTCTTTGACTGAGTAAGCATGAAACCACTTTGAAACCACAGTGCTTTTATTGTACTTTGACTACATTAAATTAATGTACTCTGGTTAGGTTTTTCCCATACATAAACTGTGATTACAGAATAGATAAACACAATTTCACTTAGCCATAGAGTAAATTATCTTATTTTGAAAGTATATACCATTTAGATAACATGGAAAATAAATTTAATAACTTTTAAACTAATTATGCATTTCACTGAGGCAGTTAATTTAAAGTTAATAAAACAGTAACAGTGTGATATGTTTTAATTAACAGATCAGTATACTATGAGATTTAGAATCAGCAATATTAGGAAACAATCACTCTCCACACTATGTCTCAATATCAGATGTCTGTCTGTATGCATTTTCTCTTGTATACATTGTGTTTTAAGATTAAAGTCACCTATAGGAAATTCACCTATAAAGACTTATTTTTCATTATTTCCATAGTGCTGAATGCAACCAATTCATTAAACAACAAATAAGAAAAAAATATGAAAAGTTTGCTCTTTAACTCTAGGATCTCCATCACCTTACAGGTAAAAATCAGTCTTGGTAGGCCAGATCATTGATCTATTGTATGTATGTCTGACATATGTCTAACATTTGAAAGTTGCTTTACCAGTCAAATATAAAAATCCACTAAAAACAATCAAGTCTGAGGCTGAATAACCAGCCTCCAAGGCCTACATAGCCTTAAATGAAGTAGACTCATTTAAGCACTGCATCAGCACTTAAACGCTGCTTCAGCTACTGATGTACTAGCCTGTGGACTGGGATATGGGTTTCGGTCCCTTTAGATTTGGTGAGTGCTCCAGCCACACACCATTACTGGTAGCTGTTGCACCATCAACATCCTACTGTGGCTACCATTTAAAAAGAGCAGCTTTCACAACATTTTGCGAGGGTCTTGCATACATGTGCTATTGCTATAGGTTAAGTATCCTCATAGATTTTCCCTCCAGCAGCTGACCTCCTCTCAAATAGCAATCTTCCAACAGTGCTTCTGACATCTATATTTCTTGTATTTTTAATAATAATAACTTTTTTTTTTTTTTTTTCCCCCCCAGAATTTAAAGATGAGAAAGGCATTGGTACCCCCTGTCGTAGTTTAGTCCCTGTTGGCAACCAAACACCACACATCCCTCGCTCACCCAGGTGGGATGGGGGAGAGAATTGGAAGGGCAAAAGTAAGGAAACTCATGGGTTGAGATAAGGACAGTTTAATAATTGAAATAAAATAATAATAATAATAATTGTAATGAAAAGGAGAACAACAACAGAGAGAAACAAAACCCAGGGAAAAGAAAAAAGTGATGCAACTGCTCACCACCAACCAACCAACGCCCAGCCAGTCCCCAAGCAGCAATTTCTGCCCCCTGGCCAACTCCCCCCCCAGTTTATATACTGAGCATGATGTCACATGGTATGGAATAGCTCTTTGGCCAGTTTGGATCAACTATTCTGGCTGTGCCCTCTCCCAGTTTCTTGTGCACGTGGCAGAGCATGGGAAGCTGAAAAGTCCTTGACTAGCATAAGCAGTACTTAACAATGACTGAAACATCAGTGTGTTATCAACATTCTTCTCATCCTAAATCCCAAACATAGCACTATGCCTGCTACTGGGAAGAAAATTATCCCAGCCAAAACCAGGACACCCCCATAGGATGTGCATGGAAGCAGATCCAAATATTTCCAACAATAGACTAATAATAGTCAATAGACATGCTGATAGAAAAAGGAGATTGGAGTGGGAAGTCTCAAATGAAAACTGAGAGTGGTTGCTTTAGTTGTTACTGAATAAAATCTGCATTGCATATTGTATGCAATTAGATATGGACTTGTTTTTAAGACGATGAATGTCTTTCTGAAGAGTGATAGGAATATACTATCATTTCTCTATTGATAAAAACAATAACAAAACATTTATCTCATAATTTTAAGATTGATTACAGATCAAAATAATTACAGATACATAGAATTTTGCCAAGTGTTGACCAGAAATACTTTCCTTATACGGAAAAAGCATGAGTAGTTTTATCCCAGTACACACACTTCATTAACTATGTACTGAAAAGATTCCAACATTGACAATACAAATATCTTACACATATGCTGGTATTCATTAATCAATTACATGAGTCACAATATATCCACTTTAGAACTTAGATTAAGGAACAGAATTTTTTTGTATCTGAAATACCTTAAATTGCTATAAAAACCTGTTTTCATCTGTCTAAAGCATTTCAGATATTCATTGTAGCTTTCATTCATTAAATTTTGACACCTTCTACCACCTTAAAAATGTTATAAGCCTCTTGAAGTGAATGCTCTTCAGAGCATAATAAAATATTCTTTAAGTATCTGATAATGGGAAGAGATGGGCAACATACCAACAAAAATGTAAGGTTTGATAGTAACGTTCAGTGAAATCTCTACTAAAAGCCAGGTATTAAAGATTAAAATACTCAGTATTTCTGTTTTTTCAATATTTTCCATAACATTTTACATTTTAGTTACATGAAAACTTAGTTGACTAAAAAGAGATAGATGTGCACAGAATTAAAGAACAATTGTCTATTAACTGTGGCTCTTCATTTTATTCTACCATCCATAACACAAAAATCTAATTTACAGAAATCTTAAAACTAGACAGTTAGGACAAGACTGTAAAATAAAAGATAAATGTAGAAATCAGGTCATTTCAATCATAAGTGTAAAGACATTGTGAGTATTATTTAATAGTTTCTCCACTGCTAACAGAAAAAAATACAATATCTCATAGAACACACAAGGAGAAAGTTGGTATTGGGTTATATTGAGCTGAAAGGTTCAATTCAGTTAACACAAAAGAAATTTATTATATTTTAAACAGCCTATTATATTAAAGGGTATTTAATCAGATCTTTTCTACCTAGTAGCTACCTCTTAGGCAGTGGTTGATCAGCCCCAAGATGCCTCTACATAGCTAATAGCTGCTTCAGAGGAGATGCCTTTTGGAAGTTAAAATCTTGCTGCGCATTTCACTGTAAATCCAAGTATTGAACATAACAGTGAAAGCACATGGCATGGGTCAACAGTGTGGTGTCTGATCTGTCTGGATTTCCCATGTGAGAGGGCAAATATTTGCTTAAGCAGAGAAAAAGCAAATTTGTTTTATGAAATAAAAAAAAACCAAACAACACTACCACAAGGTTTTATTTTGTAACTAAATGGAAAGGGACAGAAGACAGAGGAAGGATGGTTTTGAGCGATGGGAAGGGCCTGAAAATCTGCATTCTTTATCTCCTTTAGATTCCTCCTGTAGTGACAAGTAAACTACTGCCGCTGGTTTTTCCCGGCTGTGCTCTAGTTGTGCACTTCTTATTTTCCTAGTCCTAGTTTGTAAATAGCACAGGTACTGTCTACCAATATGTGGTCTACCTGATAGACGGTGTAGATATTTCTGAATTGGTTATCTACACTCCCTTTGGAGTCAATTAAAAGAAAAAGTCTCCCAGGTTTGTCTGAACCTGAGGTGTGTCTCTAGAATTAAATGGATGAATTGGCTGAACCAGCTCCCTTCTTATGAAATAAGAACAACACTACCACAGTTCTCAGGAGTGTTATGAAGACACCAGATGAGACATAAAGTGTATAATATCACCTAATTCCTGTACGAAATATTTAATCAATTGATTTGAAACATTTAAAAACAAAGCCTGTGTTTTTACTCTCTGCTTTCTCTGGGAAAACTGACCCTTGGACAAGAGAAAGCACACACCCAAGACAGCTGCAAAGGGACCCAGCCAGGCCCACAGCGCCTTGGACTGTCTTTGTCACTGGTCAACACTGACAGTTTTGGAGAAGATGCCAGATGAGCGTTTGTAGACAAACTAATTTTGGAAAGTGTATCCCCAGTTTTACTTTGAACAGTACATTTTGGGGAAAACTTTCCTCTTCTAAACTCCATAGGAGACTGCTTTTACTTTTTTTTTAAAGAATTACTGACCCTGAGACTTCACAGAGATCAGATGTACTACAAAGTAATTTGTAAGAAAATTAAATGCATTATTCTTTCCACAATAATCACTTCTACAAACCACAGTATAAATAAGTGCTGCTTGAATGGCAGCTTAATTTATATACAGTGCTAGATTTCAGATTTTGATTCATTCCTGAAGTCTTCTCTGCCTCAGCTTCTGATCTTCCTATAATCTTGATACTCTCAGTCAGAGAAGGATGAACTTTAGGTGTTGCTAAAAATAAGGTATATAAAAAAACTGTTTCAGCTGACAATACTCAAGATTACTTGTATTCCTAGAACAAAGAGTATGAATGCACTGGGAACCACTTAAAGGTCACTTTTTCATATCAGATAATGTTAGAACTAAGAAAATAAACAGAATGTTCTTGGCTGAAATGAGTCAGACCATTTTCAAGTATACAGTATAAGCCATTAAGATTTGGTTCTGACACATGATCACTCAAAAGAATAATGACTTTCACCAAAAAGGAGATGATTTAATTGCCTAACCTGCATTATCCTACATAATAACACTGTAAGCCTTCTTAGTGCACTCTTCCCTTAAAGTATTTTATCCATTGTGTCAAATTCTACTATTCTTTTCAGCCGCACCACAATGGTTTAGGCAACAGGGCTTCACTAACCTTACTAAGAGTGCTGTCTAACCTAATTTTGTGCCCTGATATAATAGGCTTAGACGCTGATCCTGAAAAGACTAATGCCTGTCTTAACTTTCTGTGCAGCAACCAGCTCCATTGGCATCAATGAAATTCCTCAGAGTGTACAAAGAGTGTACACATCCATTAATCTTTGCAGAACTAGAAGCCTAAACTCTGTGTGAATGAAATGGGACAGGACTTGTGCTATAAAGCAGCATTTTACAATGGAGAACACTATGGCATGACAACTACAGCTGTATGATTCTTCTGAATATTTTTCTGAATTTTTTGAAGTTCAGTTTTAATTATTTTGTACTTCAGAAAATATCTGTGAAAGCTATATTTTTCTTATGTGATGTAAAGAAATGTGTAATTTTGTATATTTTTGCTGTAAAAAACAAATCCTTTTTTCTTAAGAGTGGAATGGAAGATTGCAGCAAATTAAAATATTCCTCCAACGTTCCTTTCAGTTGTTTCAGATTGAATTATGAACACTTTATACATATATAAATATATTCTGGTTTACAGCAAAATTTCTATAGGTAGCAGCAGTTTTTATTGGATAGTTTTTCATTGCCTGCTATTTCCAACTCAGGCTATAGGCAGATCAAGATAAAATGGTGATCCTGAAAAGTTGTTGTACACATCTTAAGTTCAGAAATCAACAGATATATATGTACCTTAGCTTGACGTTAAATTCTAAGGAACTGGAGATTGAATAAGTCTTAAGGCTTTTTACACTGAAGTCTTGTCACTGATAAAGATTTGGAAGAAGTGGTGTCATTTATAATATACATTTTCCTCTGAGTAGCCACATCACAGAATTCTATTTTAGCAGAAAGAGACATACATCACTGGTTCCGGTCTATTCCAGACTGAGACCAACACGTTTCATTTGTCTTCAGCTGGTGTTTCCTTGTGCATAACTGTCCTACACAACTTCTTTTCCCCTAGATGACATTAGAGCAGCTTTTCCAGCTGATGACTTAAGGCTGTTGTATTATCTGAGAGGTTGTCTTTCTTGTTCTTGACACAATAGAGAATACATGGATTATAGCAGAAAGCAAAGTTAATTATATCAGATGAGTACAAAGCAAAGGCTATTTCAAAGACATCCTGTCATTGGGTAGATGACTAGTGGGTTTTCTTGGTCTTTGGTTAACATATATCAAAGTAGAACAAGTGAAGATTTCATACTACCAGTATTCTATTTAAAGAACAGTAAGAGGATGAAATGATGAATTTGAGATAACTGATTAACACTCAATATGAAAACCACATATGCTTGTGCTTGACTTTTTAATCGTAGCTTCCATGAGGCTGATAAAGTCTGTAAGGCTAAACACAGTTCACATATATTTCATGGACAAAGCGCAACAGAACAGATAATCTCTAACTTGGCTGAAAATGCACATGGAAGAAGCAAAGTTACACATTAATATCTGACACTAGTAAGAGGAGAAGTGTGGGGTACTTGATCTGTACTCAGGGAGCTAAAAGAAAGAAACTAAACACAAAGAAAACTGCATTTGTTTCTTTGTTTCTTAAGGAAGTGCTTTTATAGGGCTGTGTTCAACAGAAGAAGTCTGAGAAAGAAAATTGTTATGAACAGCCCTGCCCTGACAGGAGAGGTGAGTGTCTGGCTTATGCTATAAACAAGAGGCCATTTCAGAAGTATCTTCCATGCTTGCTCTTCCCAAGGAAAGGACCCACCAGCACAGCAAGATTCAGTTGCTGAAGAGAATTCTTAATGAGGATTCTCCATAAGGTCCTTCTTTGTTTTGAATAGTCTGCACTGTAAGGAAAAGAACAACTGTCAGTTTTATTATCTGATTTGGAGTGCTGAAGCATATTTTCAGCTTGTTTCAGTACATTCTTGCCTCCATCAAGTGGAGTTCTGATAGAAAAGTCCAGAACACCACAGACATGGAAAGTCAATGAGAAAAATAATGTAGCTGCACTTAAATATTTATTTAAAAAACTTTTATTTCTCTTAGCCTTTCATACCATAAAATATTAGGGCTGTGTTGAAAACTGTTTTTAATAACAACTGAGGGGACTAGCTGAATGTGTTGCATTCAGATTAGGCTAAATGTTAGATACCTAACATTAGATACCTGTTCTTGGTACCTACTGGTGCAAGATACAGAAAAAAGGTTCAAGTGTGGTGTGTTCTCATCTTCAATTTCTTTCTTTGTTTCTCATTTACACGTTGGTTATATTAAGAAATACGTAAAACTTTTTCCCTCAGAATATCATAAGCACTAATGTTTATGAAGATATTTTAAAGTGTCTTGCATGAAGGAATTGTCATGTAAAGTATTACTGATTTTGAGAATATTTCTTATGAATGGATAAATGATAACTCATACCGTTAGCTGTCTAACAGAACATTTACATTTTAAAAATTTTTAACTCCAACAAAATGACCTCAGGATGGTCTTCGTGTTCAAACTTTTCAGACTATTGTTCAAAGTACCGGCACTTCTTTAGCTGCCCTTTTTAAAAAAAAATTTATAACACAAATCCACTCCAAAAATGCCACTTTTAATGACTCTGCTAAAATTTTAAGTTAGCACTCCATCATATCCAATAAAAATGGTTCCTGTAATACACAAGTTTTCTGATAACCATGACACATAAATTGCCTGCAGAAGGAAATCAGAAGAGTATATCTTGAATTCAGCTCATCTGTCAAAAGCTTAAAGACAATTTCTGACCAGTGTTATAGGAATGGTTTTGAAAAACCTGTTTTGGACTGTTAGTAAACGACAGCTATTGGAGAGATAAAAGCACCAGCTTGGAAAATGAGAGCTCCTTTAAATTTCACTTAATGGAGCCTATTTCTGAGTAGTTACACACCATGAAGTTTTGATTTTGCTATTTAAAAACCTTAAGATGAAAAGGACAGCAAGAAGAGAAGGGTTAGGATTGAGACAGCAAGATTATCTTTTGAGATAATACAGAAACACGGCAGTAACAATAACCCCATAGATTATGAAATTCTGACCCCGGTGGGTAACCTCAATAAAATATCCTAAAGGCAGACTATAGAGCACAGAAGAATTTAATACATTTATAAATATTTAAGGAATTTTGAATAGAAGCTGCCATTTTATTAAGAGGAAGGAGGAGGAAATATCTAGATCACTAAACCAGAAGCATATACATCTAGTTAAAACTTCCTAAAGGTTAACTAGCTGATGTTAGAAAGAGGCTGATTTCCCCAAATAGAAAAAACATTTGCACACAGGCCCGCTGGATAACCATGAGTAAGACTTGACGTTATTATTGTGTAGAACAGTATGGAATGAAGTGTCCAGATGATGCAATAAGAGCTTAGTACAATTAAGCACTCTAATGCATGGGCTGCTGGCAGCTCAGGGCTTCCTCCTGTGTTTGTGGGACTGGATATGGTCATGGGTGCACTGGGTTTTATACCTGATTAAGGTAGAAATATTTAATCAGAGCCTAATTAAGGAAGTCTGTATTCATCTACCATAAAGTCCTTAGCCCCTCTGGCCCTGTCCACCTGATATCACACTTTCCCTGTTAGGGCTTTTCAGAGGAAAGTTTCTGTTTAGCTGTTGAATAATCTGGACCGTCTTCTCTTCCAGACCCACCTTCATCTTCTCCAGGGGCTTCCTTCAGAAGCTGAGCATTAAAAATACTGCTCTTCCAACAGAAACCACCCATACGTAAAAGACTTGCTGGAGAGTCCTAACTCCAAAACTTGCACTCATGACCATCAACATACATGTATACACATACTCATACACATACTCATTCATAATACTATAAATTACAGAGGAGAAAGTATAAAGTAATTAATTTGAAGACAATTGAGATTCATTGATTTAGAAGCTGAAAAGGGACTGTTGAGGCTATTATTATGAGTTTCTACTTTGTTTCTCATAAAGGAGTTTCCTGAATTAATTTCTCTTTTAAATTGAACTACAGCCAGTATTTTTTAAAAAAATAGTAATATACCTCTCAGACTTCATATAAACATTTTCAGTGATGGGGATAATCTGTCTCAGGCCATAACAAGTTGTTCTAGTGGTTAATTATTTTTGCTGCAGAAAATGTTTGCCTTGCTCCTTGCTACTGAACACATCTAGCTTCTGTTTCCAGCTCACTAGCTCCTGTTATATTGTTGTTTTTCCTTATAAATATAAATAAACTAGGATTATTCTTTGTTATTTTACCAAAATTATAATTTGGCATTTTTCTCTTGATAAAATAAGTAATTTTTTTTTAAAAAAAAAGTCTTCCGGCTTTCTACATAGATACATTTCATGGTGCTTTTCTAAATTCTATCCAATATTTCAATGTTTCCCATATCAACATAAGGCAGGAACACAGAACTCCAGAAGTATTTGTGTCATTATCAAGATCAGAAGAAATATAGTCTCTGTCTTCTCCTACTCTCATCTTTATATACATCAGGATTAGATTAGTCCTTTTGGTCCCTTTATGGTAAACATCACTTTTTCAGTTACTATTTCCCAGAATAAAGTTCTTCTTCTTGAAGAAGCATGAACTTCATCTTTTGTTGCTACATTTAGGACCTTATATGTTAATAAAATATATGGTTTTTACCAGGGTAACAAACTGATCTAGATCACTACTAGTGACAGCTTCTCCTGTGCTTGTATTGGTTACACCTGTATTGACAGTAATTCAATACCCTTTTCCTACTTTCTTCATATAAAAGTTAGAGCACAGGGTCATGAATCATTCCCTGTGGGAACTATTAAAATGCAATCACTTGATTATGGCTCTCTGTTTATAATTACACTTTAAAAGAAGTTAGTTTTTAATCAATTTGTTCACTGAAATTCCCATTTTCATTTTTATTTTTACTTTCTAGAAGTTAATTTTTAATAAATGTTCATGTTGTATAGAAAAAAATTTAAAACATAAAGAAGATAAAACCAAAAGGTATCCAGAAAGAAACTAGGATGCATTAGTTTCTCAAATTGTCTTGTGATTTTTATACCAAACTCATTATGCATATGTGACAGGGGACGGAAGAGGGCCAAGGCTAACTTTCAGCTGGACAATGATGGAATCTTTGCAGTATTTATCCAGTAAATAGAAGTGAGTTGTATATTTTCAGTTTTTAAATGAAGAAGGTAAGGTTGTTGCAAAAATGGAAATAAAATACGATTTGCAGAGTAAGGCTCTATGACTTCTTTTTTTTTTTTTTTTTTTTCCTTTTTAAGAGTTCTAAAACAGATTTTTAAAATAGTTCAGAAATTACTTCCAGAAATTCTGAGTAAACACTTTGAGAATTAGAAAAGGGAGTTATTTCCCGTTAGGACTATCCTTCTGTCTGTTTTTTACAGAGAGAAGTAATTTAGAGAAATTATTAAGAAATTCTTTGCTTAAATCATCCTCATTTACAGCATTATGAGTAATCGATATGTTATTTTGGGTGCATTCAGTCATAGCTATCAATTTAGCACTGATTTACCATCCTACTGCTTTTAGTATTAGACTCCAGCTTCTACGAATGTCTAAAAACCAAGGCCAGAAATCCAAAAATCCTTGAGAAATGTCAATTACACTTCTGCAGAGCAACTGTATACTGCACGAATAATTCAACTGACAAATACAGATCAATGAGTTTGACGAATCATGGATATGAATTTTTGGGTCATTAAATGCTGGCAGGTGTAAATACTGCAAATATGTATTTGAAAGCTTCATGTGTTAGGTAATCTTGAGTAGAGATAATAGACATTTTAATAAAATATGTAACTTGGTGTTGAATACCAAGTTACATAGCTGACTTCTGATTATGGTTCAGAATACACTTCCATACAGAAGTATCATGGAGCAAAACAGTTTTTCCACATAGTTACAGAGAACTTGTGCTACTGCTTTTTATGAAATGCTGGAGCACTACCGTCCCCCAATTTACAACTACAACAACAGAATGCATGGTTTCCATAGAAACTGAAGAATTCCAAATGAGGGGGAAAAGTAGGCTGCAGTGTACTTCTGCCCCTTCATACAAACAGAAAAAATAGTAAGCAGATGTGCAGGATGAACAAAATACTTGATCTTCTCTCTCCTCTCCCTCCCTCTCCTCTTATAGCATGAATGGCAGTGGTAAGAGCATTCCACATGAAGAGAAAATAAAAACTGGTGGTGGCACTCTATCATATGCTTCGTATATATGGATTTGCAGTATGCTAACAACCAGCGGAAAAGCAATTAACATAAACAAATCAATAGCTTTATTTAAAAACTACTGAGAAGGCTTCCTTGCAGTGCCTGTTGCAGTTTGCAGTGTCTTGCAGTGTTGCGGTTTGCCCTACATTTGATATGACAAATCCTTGGCAACATTCCTGAACTCTGAAGCCTTTCAACATGCTTTGACTGCCAGTGTATATGCTTTCAGAGGTGTAATATTTGTATGACCAAACTCCAAAAAGACCTTGAAATTATCAGCTTCAAATTAGTGTTATACTGCACATGGCAAACAAAAATGAAGAACAAGAATCTAAACACTTCTTTGAGTACCAGTACCTTATTCACTGGGTAAAACTCTCATTTTCTTGCTAGCTTATTATTTTAAAAAAATGTTGATTTTTTTTTTCAAGTTACCAGGGGATACTTTAAATAAACAAGATCTATAATTTCATATTTGAATACATACCACAGAATTCACAGACCAACTCCAGCATAGCAACCCTAAAAAAATGAAAAGGAATAAGGTATTTTGGAGAAAGAACATTTTTTTATGACTGTGAGGAACCTAAGGTAATAAGTAACTAAACATTCACATTCTGGTACTATTTTAAAAAGCCATGTTTCTAACCTTCTGCTAATTAGGATAGTAAAACGCATGCCAGTCTGCAGTTGCCATTTCTGAAGTACCAGAGCTCTCTAACCTGTGGGGGATTGCAGGTTCCTATAAGTAATAGGACCTCTTTGGTAAGAAGCCTCAGGCATTTGCTTGTGTGTCTTTAAATTGGCCCAATTAGAATTTAAATGTTTTATACAAATAAATACATAATTTTAATTGGACAACTGAATATGTACTCCCAAGTATTTGGACCTTTAAAGGATATAGATCAGAAGTTAGGAAAAAAAAATCCAGTGGTTTTTGTCACCTCTATGGAATCATCCTCCATAAAGAATTCATATATATCTGCAGTAAGTACAAATAGCAGTAATGTTTAAACAGCTTCATGAAACTAATGCCTTGCTGTAAAACCTTAGCAGCATCTCAGGCCACCTACAGACTGGTCTATCAGACCACTGAACTGTTGAATTACTGTGATTACTGGTATTATTTGACTTAATATCCATGTCTTCTGTCAACAGACAGAAAGGAAGCTTAATAAGCCAGAAATGCACATACAAATTTTCTGTAGTTTGTCTGAGTTGACAGTAAAAACCTCAGGAAGAGTGTTACTTCTTGTGTAGAGTAGGAAAAAAACACTGATGATTTTCCCTTATGATCATGTTTTGAAGACTCACATTTCAGTAGAGAGTTTCTTAACGTCCCTAATTGTCCAAGCAAGCAAAGATCTTGTCTGTGTTAAATTCCTAGGGACAGGTGTTTTGTAGCTTGGTTTCTTAAGGATATGAGGCTTACATTCACACAATATGTGTGTGTTTATGGATGCGAAGGTCTCCAACTGCCTGACTCAAAAAAAAAAAAAAAAAAGACCCAAAACCCAGCCTTGTAGGGTTCTCAAAACTATTCTGTTCCTAGGCTACCAAAGAAGAGAAAGACATGATTAATGAACCAACAGAGGGGGGAAAGCAGCAATTATAAACACAGCCTCTGAGATCCACAAAGGAAAGAGATGCTATGAAAATCCCAACTGCACAGAAGCTTCAGATGGAGGTTGCACCTCAGATACAACAGGATGCAACCACAAGATGTAGGAGCACCTTCCTTCTTTATTACAGTGCTCATGCTTTACCTGTTCAGACAAGATTAGTGAGTGCCTTGAGGGCAACTTGGGTCAAATTTTTGTTCTGGATATTGCTGTCCCACTGAAAGAACCTGTTAGCTGGGCATCAACAAATATGTAATCTACAAACACATAAGGTATCCCAAAAGAAGTTGTTGACCATTTCTAAGACAATATTTATAGGAATAGGGGAGTACTTTTGCTACAGAAACTGAACTCTGGGCCTGGAAGGAAAGGCTGACCAAAGGGCCAAGACATCTCTTAACATAAATACATAATATTGTTACCAGATGTCATCCTGAAGTGGAGACATACATAGTTTTCCAAAATAACTTCCAAATTAAAATCCAAAAAATAAAACAAAACAAAACAAAACAAAAAAACCCAACCAACCAAACAAACAAGCAAAACTTTATGTATAAGACCATATTCAGTTTTGGGAAAATTATTTTTATTTATAGTGCATTTTTTCAGTGTGCTGAGGATTGCGGGAGGGAGATACTGTTTTAAGGACAGAAAGACCTACTAGGTTTTGCATATGCCTACAAGCTGAGTTGGGGAGATAACTGGGTTATTTGTGAGTGTTAGCAAAACATTGTCAGGCTTCACATGTGAATACATGGTTATAGCTGAAAATATTGCTTTTTCTCTGTTGCACATCTTTGAGCATGGTTCAATTCACATTTGAGCACCAGGAGGACATGTGAAAATGGAGGAAAGCTAGATATAAAATACTGATACACTTGTATCAGCAGAGTCACGGTCAGGATTTTTCTGCTGATTTCTGGGTTTGAAGCCTTCAAAAGGGCAAGCACCCTGACTGTCTTAAGGATGTGATAATCCTTATTTATCTAAGGTGCCAAGGCAGTTGATGGCTTTGTTTTCCAAGGTGCAGCCATTCACACTCCCTTTCAGTGTTAAGGAGGGTAGTTTTCCTTTAGTCTTCACATTTTGTGTTTGGTTGTTGCCTGCCTTATTGATAGTTGTTCTGATCACCATTTTACCGAGAGAACTTCAGGCACAATTCCTCTGGAAGCTTGTGACAGGAAGCAAGGAAGGGATACAACCATAGCCTGATGGAGACATCACTGGTTTTGGGCATGTCAGCACCGTGCAACGGACCATTGCGCTGAAGTTGTACTGCAGGGGCTGTTCATTTCTGCAGCTTCTGCCTGGCAGAAGTGCATACAGGGTTGGACAGAGCCATGACAAGATACTTACTTGGTCCACAAGGCAGGATAGTCCTAACAAGCACACCTGTCTCCACATTGACATGCTTCTACTGATTCCAGGTTCAGATCAGCTGTGTCTGTACTTTTCTTGAGGCGAACATGTATGATGTTAGCCAGTTCCTTACTCCTGTATTTCTAGGTTAATATGACTTTGTATTCTGTGAGAAAATATGTACACTCCCTGAGGTATATACAGTTTTCACCACAGTGAAAAACTTATTTCTATACTGATATTAAGCAATAAATGAGGAATGTTATTTAAACCAATGATTTGGTTAATGAAAACTGAAACCAACAAATTCTATATGAAAAAATGTACACTTGCAATAGACACTTCTTATATTAGAACTTAATCTTCTGCACATCTCTACTAAAACAAATCATATAAATCACTCTAATATCTGCCCTAAATGTACCGCAGCTGGAAAATCTGCTTACCTGAATGCAGGTCAGTGCTTCCAGATGCTCAGGTTACATCAGAGTTATTCAACTAGTGCCAGACCCTTAATTTCATACCCTGAGACCCACAGTGGACTTATTCCCTACAGAAATGAGAGAAGACCTCAGCATATGTGTGTGTCTTGCTCAAGTCCCTCAGGGGTCCGTACTGGGACCGCTGCTGTTTAACATCTTCATCAATGACATAGACGGTGGGATAGAGTGCACCCTCAGCAAGTTTGCAGATGACACCAAGCTGAGTGGTGCTCTTGACACACCAGGAGGATGAGATGTCATCCAGAGGGACCTGGACAAGCTGGAGAGGTGGGCCTGTGTGAACCTTATGAGGTTCAACAAGGCCAAGTGCAAGGTCCTGCACCTGGGATGGGGCAACCCCCGATATCACTACAGGTTGGGGGATGAAGAGATTGAGAGCAGTCCTGCAGAGCACTTGGTGGTACTGGTCGATGAAAAGCTGGACATAGGCCAGCAATGTGCACTTGCAGCTCAGAAAGCCAACCGTATCCTGGGCTGCATCAAAAGAAGCGTGGCCAGCAGGTCGAGGGAGGGGATTCTGTCATTTATTCTACTCTGGTGAGACCTCATCTGGAGTACTGCGTCCAGCTCTGGAGCCCTCAGCACAGGAAGGACATGGACCTGCTGGAGCGGGTCCAGAAGAGGGCCACCAAAACGATCTGAGGGCTGGAGCACCCCACCTATGAGGCCAGGCTAAGAGAGTTGGGGTTGTTCAGCCTGGAGAAGAGAAGGCTGCAAGGAGACCTGATTGTGGCCTTTCAGTACTTAAAGGGGACCTATAGGAAGGATGGGACAATCTTTTTAGCAAGGCCTTTTGTGACAGGACAAGGAATAATGGATTTAAACTAAAGAAGAATAGATTTAGACTAGACATAAGAAAGAATTTTTTTACAATGAGGGTGTTGAAGCACTGGAACAGGTTTCCCAGTGAGGTAGTGGAGGCCCCATCCCTAGAAACCTTCAAGGTCAGGTTGGATGGGGCTTTGAGCAACCTGGTCTAGTTAAAGCTGTCTGTGCTCACTGCAGGGGAGTTGGGCTAGATGACCTCTAAAAGTTCCTTCCAACTCAAAGCATTCTATGATTCTGTGATTCTATGATTACATATGAAGCAATGCAAAGAATATAAAACCTGACATAATTACAGCTTATTCAATATGAATTTACCAGTCCTCATATTGGTAGGTCAAAGAGATCTTCGTCCTGTGGCTATGTCAGAGCAGTCACTCACACTAAGGTGATTGGGACAGTATCTGTAGATCCCAGACAGGTATACAGATAGAGTAGGTACAAAATATAGCTCAATACCACAGTTTTCTAAAATGATGAGCAGTTGTGGGGAAGACAGCTGGTTTTCTTCTGGGTATTCAGTTAAAGGAACTTCATAAGATCTTTAGGAAATGCTAAGATTTCACCCCATGAGGACCAAGATCCTCCAACTACACGTTTCAAACCACTAGTCACTTTTTAAAACCTTGGTCAACCTTTTTTTCCTTTCTATACATATTAGCATGTTACTTGTCATTGATGAGGTATTTGAACATAAATAGTCACTGAAATTATAAGAAAACATGTGCTTAAAACAGAGCAATACAATGGACAGAGTAACCACATGCCATGTCATGTGTAAATTTGGAAACACTATACAATGTTTGAAATTTCTTGGATACATACATATATTATGTAATTTTGTTGTATACTCAGCAGAACAATTGTTGCATAAAAATTGAATAGATTATATTATGTGAAAAGCACATTAAAGCTAAAGCTGAGCCCAGAAGTGTGAATTATAAACACCTAAATATTGCTCCTTTTTGACAATCCTAAGGGCAGGTGCCCTAAATCGGCTTTTCTGACTGACTCACATCCATCACTTCAGAGCCACAAAACACAGAAGACCTTGTATGTATGGAGACCTTCCACTTGGGGACGAACAAATGGTTCAACACCCCATAAAGACACACAGGTTTTATGAAACAATCTCCAAATTGAGGCAGCCAGAATGCAAAGCTTTGCCTGAAGATTTCTTTCTATTCTTACCTCAAAGGTAGGGATAATGATTGATCCATCTGGCAATCATTGTTTTTTACTTTACATTACTCCATGTTTTTTATGGAGTAATTAGTATTTGAAAGGACTGCTGAATATGAAAAAAACAATATAAAATGGTATGTGTCATTACGAAAAGAAAATCAGTTACAGCTCTAGAGGTCTCTGAAAGCTTTAATAGTTATTGTTGAACTCAAGTGCATATCCACAGTCAGTCATTATATTTAAGAGAATGCCAGCTTTAAAGGAAAAAGTACAGATTTTAAACACCACTTTACACATTAGTGTTTCAATAAAAGTTAAGAGGCCTCACTACATAATAAATCCTGGACACAAGAAAGAGTAACAATTCTCATATTAATATTACTAACAATCACTGATGACAAATGGAACGCAGGCTTATTATTTCAAGCAATTGCCCGTGACTACTTAACCAAATTTTCAGACAAATGTATTTGGCTCTGCTTATATCTCTTTCCACTCCTGCTGATCTGGCATAAACATTAATGGAGAGTAAATGTTAAACTCCATACAAAGAGTTGCAGAGACTGAATGCAAAGGGCCTAATTCTCTGGTGGTGCAACCGTGGAATTTTGCCAGCACAGAAATTTGGCTCTACACATGCACACACAAGCAGTTGGCTGCCAGTTTTTGTGCATACAGCCAAATGCAGAACAGAAACAATAACACATAACTTAGCTAGGCTCTCACAAGTAACCAACATGTTCTGATTACAAATAGCAAATAGTCACATAGGTGCATGATTAATACAGAGTACAATTCAGTCACAATCCAAAAATATTTTTGTGAAACAAAGGCATTAATGGAAATCTATCTGAAGAGTCTAAATTTGTCAGATTAATTATTCGTTGTGCAGTAGTCCTTTATGTGTAGTGCTGGGGTTAGCAATAAAGGAAGGAAGAGTTACAGTATACAACAGCAATGCAGAGCAGTTCTTCAGCAAAACAAGCAAGTATAACAGTAAGGTAAACAATGAAAAAGCAGCATGCTGCTGAAGATGTAAGCAGTGTTTCGTCCAAATTCAGCAAGACCTAAAAAGCATGAACATCTTCTGTAACCAAAATGCAGCCGAGAATATGATGCAGTTGTGGACCTCTGTATTCTCTGTATTCTCTGTATGGAGAAATTTAATATCTTTTTTAAAGCAGGAGAAAAAGGTTTTTCAAGCATACTCTGGACCTGTGCAAGATTCAGTTAGTAGTCTCTCTCACAGCTGGAGAACTATTGGGAAACAAACCATTAAAAATCCCACAGGGCAGCATTGCTAGACATCCAAATAAATTTGAGTTATGCTAATCACAGTGAAAGAGTGAAACAGCTATACAACAGACACTTGGTCATTCTTCTTGTGTCACAGCTGGAAATCCATGGCTGCATTGGGCTGCCTTGCTGAGAGGATTAATATATCTTTACAGGACTGCTTTTGGTCCTCGGTATTCTTCCTTTTCTGTTTCCGACTAGCAGACTGGTGTTGGATGACCCATTGGATCTATACTCATGACATTAGTACACCAGAGATACAAAGCTGAAACCCCCTACAGCACCTTGGGATTCAGATATGGCTATATTACTATTCAGTTACCTAAATTTGTCTCTTGCTGGTGACCTCCTCTGTTTTCACAGGCAACTGCTTCACATTACTACCATCAGCAAGGTGAATTATCGTGTCTGTTTGGAATTTATACACACAAAGAGACACCATCTATCTTTAAAAGCCACAGACAAAGGAATATTTTAAAACTACTTTCCTCGTGGAAGACTACTTTTTGGCCTTTGTTTTCCATGATGGCTCCTCTTTCACATACAGTTTGCAGACTTTTCAAGACACGACATATTCAGGAAGGATTTCCAGGCTGAGGTCTCTGAGATCATAAAATAGAATAGGTTGAATATATCAGCAGACTAAGCTTTCTATTCCTAATTTTTAAAAAATATTTGTCATCTTCTTTCTTCCTCTCTTGTATGTTCTGGAACAGGATGCTCTCCTATTTTTACACATATATTACTTGATCAAGTACACATCAATATTAGAGCAGAATGCCACAGTTGAGGTTAGGCTTGTTTACTGTATTTTACAGTTTAGTCAATTCTGAACAGAAAAGCTAATAAATTAGCAAGGTACACTGTACCAGCTAGAGCTGTCTGAGACTGAGCTGAGACACAGAAACATTTCCTGGAGCAACTCAGTCATACAGAGCTGAGCAGCCTTTGTTCACTGACAATTATTCTGTTTTTCCCAAAGACATTTATTAATACATAATGCAATGGAGCCAAGACTCACTGTGTTCTTTACTTCCTACATGATGCCTCTGTTCCTCCAGGAACAAAGAGAACAATCTCGTAAGACCTCCTTGCATTGTACTCATTTAAGAAGAAATACAATCCATCTTTCCGTATTTAATCTACACTTTCAGATCACCTGATCACCTGATCATCTACCAAACATATTTAGATTCTATGAGATCAATAGGAAGGTTTTGGAAATGTCGCTTCCTGAAGTGACTTCTCAGCTATCCTTCTCTTGTCAAATTGCACATTACTCTCTAGTGATGAATAATAGGCTATATTGTTGCTCAACATGTATGACAAGAGAAGGGAGTGATAAGTAATGATGAATTTGGATCATTTTGATAGACCAAACTGAATTCCTTAGGCGTTGTGAACAATGGGCTCTTGTGCAGCTAGTGCCATATATCTGAAAGCAGAAACGGAAATCCTACTTTAGAGGGTATCCATTGCCTATAGTCAAGAGACTTTCAAACCAAAGCTTTTGCTACAAAACAAATGTGACCTTCCATAGTTAGGCATTTACTTCTGTAAAAGAAATTAGTGAGACTATTATTAGAAACATTTACGCAGCTGCTGTAGATTTGAACAATTTGAAGATTCATTTCAAAACAGACAGAGAAATTAGAACAAAAAACAGAAATTATTAATAAATTCAGAAGAAATATGACACAAACCTCAACAGAACTTGGCAAAAAATACAGAACTCAAATAAAACATGACTTCAAGGGTAAAAATTAAACAAATCAATCTATTCTATTTGTCCCTCAAAAAGGTTTGTTTCAAAAGAGGTTTTATGGTAAGAGAGATTTCTCTCATATGAAATAAAAAGGCACAATGAGATTAGATTTTCATACCTGTACACAATCAGACTGAGTGAAAAGAAGTGTAATTTTGCACCTGGAAGATAATTAAATTCTGGCATAAGCTATCAAAAGATGTGATGGAGTCCTTATCATTTTAAATCAGGACAGCATAACTTGATAAAAATATTCTGTTCTCAAGTTATAGACATGGTTCAACACTTATTCAGTAAAGTTCTCCACCTGGTATTGTACTAAAAATGAGACATTTCCCTAATAGACTTTTCAGGCCTTTATAAATGTAAGTATAAATTACTATGCATTTCATTCTATACTAAATGATAAACTATACCAGCTTCTGACAATATCCATGTAGCAAAATATTCACTGATAAATTTAGTAATATTAGTCTATATTTAGAAATGTACAAGCAGTCACATAAGCTATTTCATATGTGGTAACACAATCCTTTATTTACTTTCTTTATAAGCTAGAGGTCATGCTATAGAACTTACTGTTTTGAAGATTGGCTAGTTGAATTACCTTACATGCAGACGTATATCTAATGTTCCTTAAAATGTATCCTTACTATGTATTTTAAAATATGTTATCAGAAGTCTTCAGTGAGTGAGACTAGGAACTTTCTTGATCTTTCAAGGCTATTTATGTCTTAGAAATTAATTATTCTTGCAGTCTTAAAGTGTCCTTTAGACCTGTATTTCCAAAATTTCTCTCTCTAGCTTTCATAGCTCTTCATAATATATTGAAATGATTAATATAACTTCAATTTACAAGATTAATATAGTACAGCTGTTACAGCTCTGACAGCCTAAGAATACAGGCAAAGAGGAATTTGTCCAGAGAGTCGATATGTTCATTAGATCACTACGTTTCTGGAAAAAAACAACAAGATAAATTTAGGGACACACATTATTACTTGGAATTTTTAGCACTCACAGTTTTCATATTTTTGTTCTATATGGAAGCTTGAATTGTTTTATAACTTTTTAAAGCTGTGTTTTGAGAATATATTTTTGTGTAAGTCAATCTGTTCTCATCTACAATATTCTTTCTTCTTTTTTTTTTCATTCCATTCTTTAGGTATAACTCATTCCTAGTAAAAAAACATGTAAAAGTCTAAGATCATTTTATACTGCATATCTAAAATCTTATGTGGCAATTTTGTTCATTGCTCACTGTCAAGCAATGAACAGAATGAGTTATATTTTAGAGAAAATAAAGAAATATATATAAATCTAATAAATATAAAATAAATAAAGAATAAAAATGTAGCTTGGACATACATGATGGAAAACCAAACATATAAGGATTTAGCTTGATCCCCCAAACTGTAGAGTGTATATATATATATTTACCATATAAGTCCATACCAAAGAAAAATAGGCTTAATAACTCAATAAGATGATACATATATACCTACATTGGGTTTAAATTAACATTGAGGTTACATTGAATTAGAACTCTGTGTAATATCTATATTTCATAGCTCTAAGCTTCATAAGTGGCTTATTTGGTACACTGCCTGGGTTCTTTCCTCTTTTGTGGAAGTGGAACACCAAGACCCTGGTCTCCTGAGTCAAAGCCAAAATTTAAACATGGATTTCCAATGAGATCTATCCCTTTGAGCAACACTGTTGTACAGGTAATCTCCTCAAGGAGGTAAAACAGAGTTTGTAGAGTAATAGAAGCAGATAGATTTACAAGTTTTATGCAGCTAAAGCTTATCACATTTTTCTTGAACTGGACCATGAAATATAACACAGGATTCAATTGCCTAAATAAGTGTTTAGTGCCATTTGAAACATCCTTGCACATCCTGTGAGGTGTCCAATTGCTGTTCCAGAAAAAGGGGAGCATGATAGTGCCCTTTAGGTCCTGTGTCATACATGCCAGTCCCATGTAGATGTCTCTCATAAACCAGCATGTCTCAGATGGCACTAATTGTCCATATTGAGGCAGCTGAATTTGAGCTGATAGCAAAGAAAAACAAGAAATGCACTCAATATCTCAGTTTCTTCCAAATCTTCAAGAATTATAACTATAGGGCATACGTCAGACTCCTCCAGAGATTCATAATCCTACACATAGGCTTCTTTTGAAAAGTGGGGTCTATCTACAGTGTCTCCAAATAGTTTGTTTCTTCCTTACCTCGTCATATAATTGAAAAGGTTACCTTTAATATAAAATAAAACCAAAACCAATCAAACAAAAAAATCAACCAAACAAACAAGCAAAAAATGCTCCCAACCAAAAGAAAAATAAAACAACCCCCCGCCCAAAACCTCCCCTCCCCTTGTCTTTCCTGCCAGACTTTATTTTAAGATTTCTGATGCCAGATTCTTCCTTCTAGACTCACCAGCCCTCAGAGAATTCCCTGTCAGAAGGTTCCCAAATGAACATCATTAGGAGATCAAAGTTTTCCAACAGTTGATCTGTTGCTTAGTTACCTAGTCCCTGGAGTTATGACTTGACAAACTACTTTGTCCTGAACAGAAGTCGACATTTTGTCCAAGGGGCTTCCACGTCAAAAGAGGATCATCAAGATTTAACAACCCTCTGATGTCACCTTGGATCACCCTCCTTTGAAACTGCAGCATGGAAAACACTCCAAAAAAAGAGGTAAAAAGACGATAGATACACTGGTCCCACATAGAAAATACATTTCACAGTCTTAACACACAGTCTCATGGAGCATCTCCAGTATCAAACAGAAATCAGAAGTTCTGCATAGACGGATTCATTGTGTCATAACGCAAATGGAAATTAAAATTCAGCCTCCTGAAGCTCCAAATGTGAAGGACATCCAAGTTAAAAGTTCTGGCACAGGCTTATCTTAAATTTAATAGAGAGCTGTTTAATTTAAGATGTTAACATTAAAAAATATCTGGATGGCACCCAAGACATTATAAAGCTATGATTTTCTAAATATTCATCACTTTGTACATTCTCTAAAACCATCTTTCCCATGCAAATAATTAGACATTTCATTCTTTTAAAAATGTGTCTTGGGAATTAGCAAAAAGTCAATTCTCTGTTCCAAATTCTGAATGCAAATATGGAAAAGAAAGCACCTAATACAAAGGGTTTGTGTAACTTTTTCTACAGCAAGGTCAGAGTGAACAAAAAGATTTCCATGTCTATATCACCCTTTATGACCTGCTCAATCTTTACCTTGCAAGAAAGCAATGCATTTTATTACTTTTCGAAATGAAAGCCTAGTATTTCTGCAAGCAATTCTTGATCAATAGCAAATTCCCCACATAGTTTATTTGAGGACGTTTTGTATCCAGGCATTTGTCATTATTTTAAGGCTGAAATAAATGAAATTTAAAATAAAATTACATGTCTCTCTCAAGTTTTTTTTTTCCTAAAAAATATCATTTAATTCATCAGGAAAATCACCAAGGAAAAAACTACAGTTTTTATGTATATGAACATGAACCGTAACCAAATGCATTACATTCCTGTTATGCATCCATATTTGGACTATAAAAGAAAAAACATACTAAATATTGTACACTGATGCAGATGTACATATGCATACATATACACATACACATGCACAAATACATACATACATATATATACATAATATATTCTAGCACTACAGATCTGCCTATGTCCTTAAAGAGTAATTCACAAAGAACCCCAAACTTAAAAAAAACCCATCACTTTCTCCCTTTCCTCTTATTCTCACCACCGGATGAAGGCTGAATAATTGCTCCTTGTTGTCTCTCTAATCCTCCATGCAATACCAGAGTATTTTAAAAATATGCTCCTTTTGGATAATTTACCAGAATTTCCCAAATCTTAGGTAACTGTTAAAAAACCAAGCAAACAAACAAAGCAACACCCCACCAGAAACATTTACTTGACTTCAAAATTCATAAAGACCTTTTTTTGCAGTTCTTATAGGATGCATAGGGCTCATACGTTTTCCTACTTAAGAAACAGGGTCCCTTCGCAGAAACAATGACCTCTTTTGCAGGACTAAATAAAGGTCTATGACTGAACTACAAATCAGAGGCTTAGAGTGAAACTAAGAACAAAATTGTAATTAAATAATGAAATAATACTCTCAATTTAATTCATATGAAATCTGTCACATGACAAATCTATAAAAAATCGCAGTGTCATCTTGAAATCAGTCAATGTGTGACGAAATTGTCTGTCTCTCTTTACACTCAAATCTCCCTTGAGTTCAACAGGCTGCAGTTGTAGGGCCTCAGACTTCACTGCAAGAAACAAACATTTACTTGACTAAAACCAAAGTTTTATTATCACAGAGGAGAAGATGATGCATTGCACAGCTCCATGTTCAGCAGCTAGTGTCTTCTGAAAACCTTTCTAGTCTATGGCACTGCAGTGAAGGAATGTGAAACTTTGAGTCCCATTTGCAGTTTGACTCATAGCTGAACCAGCGTTTGACAGTAGCTAATTTGGGCATGGGGCCACTCGGAGCTGGCTGGCCTTCCCAAGAGTGACACTTAGCCTGAAGCAGTTGCCACGGGTAGGCAGATGCACCTCCTGGGGATTGAAGACCTTCAGAGAGCGTGGTGGCACAGGATGTCATTTGCAGAGGGAGCTTGGCTGGTGGAATGATATTCATGGGCTGTCGTGGAGCCGCTCCTCAGCAGGAGGGAGGGATTTTTCAGCCCAGAACAATGCCCTGGTTGCAGTGCAGAGAGGATGCCATGGCGGCATAGCCCTGATGGGCTGGGGCAAGCCGCCAAGGCCACATTCTCATGCAGATTTGGGCCTGTCAGTGTGCAGTGAACCTGAAATTGGTACAAGGGGAGCAAATGTGGGCCCCTTTCAGAACAACTAGCCTCACCCATTCAACTGTTTGGAGAAATTAACTCTGAACTTTGATCATATTTCTTAGGGAAGAAAAACTGATTAACAGTCCCCCCCCCTGCTGGGGTAAAAAACCCAAAAATGTCCAATACAGCCTTAGAGAGCAGCACAATCCACACCATACAGTCTTGCATGTGTTACCTGTGTAAAGGCTTTCTGTGAAAGCACAGCTGCACATTTCAAAACTATTTTATCTGCTTTGTAGAGAAGGGAAGTTTTAACAAGTGCCTACTGTAGAAACAGAGTACTGCAAGGAAGTATTCCATATCATTACAACAAAAATGTTCAGCAAAAGGCAATCTAGGAAAGAGCCAGTGGCTCCCACATTCCCACTGTGGTTTTGATAAATCGGAGGTGCCTTTCCCCAGGGAGGAGTGGGAAGTAGAAACACAGTGTTTCAGATAAAAGACCTCCACAAATTAGCAGTGCATGTGTCATAGTGTATCCCCACACTCAGATCTAGCAATGTTTACACAGTTTGTTGGAGTAATTCAGCAAGGTTTGGGCTGGTGAGGATTCCAGAAATAAAAAGTAATATTACTGGGAGAAAAATCCCATCTTGAACATATCTTTGCAGCAGACTCTTCTGCACAGTATTTTCAAAACCTGCACAATTGGATATGGTTCATGGAGCTGGACATGGTTCATTAGACAAGTGTTCATAATGGCCTCCTGTTACATCTGTTGAAAGTAAAATGCTTTGATCTTGCATCCAGGAGCAGATTTTGAGACTGCCTACAATATCATGCATACTGGTGGTAATTTACCCTTAATTTTCCCATTCAGTTTGCATTGCAAAGCAGCAGGGAGGTTGGCTTAACTTTAAATGCTGTAGTGTCAAAAGAATCAGGAGGAGCCACTGCCAGCATTCATGTGAATTTCTTCTCTTCAGATTTGAAACAGAAAGATCCTATGTTTGCTTATTAATATGCCATAGCCAAGCAGATAGTCAAAGACTCTACCAGCTTCCTGAACTTTTATTTCCTGAACTTTTATGAGACTCCCGGACATTTATTAAAATCCATTAATTGGTTTACTGATCTTCAGCAGTCATCTATATATGCCTCTACCTGCTAACTCAAATTCCATATTAATTAAATACTATATTAATTCATTATCACTCCCATCAGTATATTGCTAATATTTATTGAAAAGCCACTTCATTTTTGGTTCTTAATGAATCTTCTGATATAAAGCCAATGTTCCATTGTTTAGGGGTTGTTTGATTTTTTTTTTTTCCTTATTTTTAAGGTTATCAATTCAGTTTGTTGGAAAAAACCCACTTTTTTTTTTTTATTTTATTTTGTTTGCTTCCAAATTCTCACATTAGTCTGGAATCAGAAAGCCCAGGAGAGTTTTTATTGTTGCTGTTATAAAGCAGATTGTTGCATGCAGCTGGAGTATTTTATGTTCAAAATGGGAAACAAGCTAAACATTGGTCTGAAAGGTCTTGAGACACAGTGAATCTGATTCAATAAATCCCTTTGTTAAAAAACAATGCAGTCAAAAGAACAATTGAGACAGAAGACTTTTCTGCTTGGGAACAGACATTCACAAGGAGTAATTTTAACCCCAAATAAATGACAGTTTTGTTGTTTTTTTCATCAGAATGAGGATTTCACTCTCTTATCATGGCATCCAAACTCTCCCCATCATACAGACCCTCAAATGTCATCTCAGCCACAGGCTGCTGTTTCTCCTCCACAGCAACAGGTTCTCTCAGCAGCCCCCTCTCAGCAGTTTGCAGAGGGAATTCAGCTGCACTTTTCCTCCTCTCTTCTCACCAGGATGAACTGTGAATGACTTACGTATACAGAAATGTGACAGCGGCTAAAAAATACATACAAACAAAATCCACCTCAAGAGTAAATTATTAGCTAGAATCTGCTCCACAGTGAAGGGTAGGTGGCAGAGCTAGTGTTAATGTTAAAGCTCTATTCTGTAAAATATATCATCTTTGAAGTGCAAGTACAGAAACATAGAATATAAACCTAAAGTATTCTTCTGAATTTTTCATGGTGGTTTGATGAGAAATAAATTGGAATAAATAGAATAACAAACTCTTTTAAAAAAATCCCTTCTGGTATTTTTTCACTGGATTGTCTTAGTTTCCTATGCAACCACCTGGTAAAAATCTGAACAGTCTAAGACCTGTGTTTTGAGTACAGCACTGCTCTTCGTAAACTGATTATTAGATTACCAATCATATCCCACAATTTTATGTCTACGTATATTATGCCTTCTTATTCGCATACAAAAAAAAGGCCACCAACAGTAATGGATCAAATTTTAATGGAGTAAAAAAATCTACCTAATGACAAACATCATTACACCTGAGATGTACTACACAAATGCAAAAGGTGAAAGTTTAATAATATTTTAAAATAAAATCCACGATTTAGGAAAGATCAGTCAGCACATGACCAATGTGACTCATTTCACAACTGCTAGAAGGTATTCACAAACTAAATGATGAATAGAAGCTATGAGCTTGTGGGAATAAGATATCAGGAGCCCAAACCTTCTAAATGCTTTTATATCCCCCCTGGGGTTATGAGGTCTTAGCATACAAACAGCTATTGTTGGATATATCTCACTTCATATAGACATCTAAAGGCTGGTAGTCTGCATCTAAGCTAGTTGTCCAAGGATCTCTTCAGCAAATTCTTCCTTTCTTGGGGAGAAACTTGCATTTCCAAAGGCTATTGGTCTCATGCAAAGACTAGTGAGATGCCTTGTCATCTCTAAATGTCTCTCCATAGTCTGTGAAGGGTGAATATCTTAAACTTCAAGTATTTATTTTTCAACAGTGAGATGAATTCCTCTGTCACTGAACATGCACTACTACTTAAAAGTCCTTAGGCATGAGCTTAGGCAGTATCACTGCAAATGTATAATTACAGTGGAATGGAATACATTGACCCTTAAGGAGATTCTTGCCAAAATATTATTCTTTTCCAACCCAAAATATTTTGCAGAACTGTATCGTGTTTCTACTTCTGACTAAATATGTAGCTGTTATAATAAGCTATATAAGTATATAGTTAGTTGCTCACCAGTGGCTCATTTTCAAAGGACCACCTCTCCTGTAGCTTAATCAACAAGTTCCGATCCTCCCCAGTCTAACTTAAGATAACAAAATAATACCTCTGGAGACTTGAATCAGTCTAGAAATGTCATGGCTTTTCACTGGCTGCTGAAGAAGGTGGATGAGGCAGAAAGCTGGGGGGTAACTAGGTTTCTAATTGCGTTTAGTGAAATGTTGGAACTTGGGTGGGGTGGGTCCAGGCTGAGCATCCACCTCAGAAATCAGACAAGAAAAACAAACTCAGCTACCAAAGTATATAAGACAGTAAGGTGGTTAAACGAGACTTCTATAAACCAGGCCTTTAAAAAATGACGCTATCACTAAACTACAGTGCAAGTCATGAAAATTTAACTGTTTCCACCACTGTCTGGGATTTTGTTTAAAAAACCCACTGTTGTTTCTGCTTGCCTGAGTTTGTATATGTGTTATGGAATTCTGCATCTGCTCCACAGAAAAAATAGTATAGTTCTGCAATTTTGCAACTCAGATGTTGTATCATTGTGATATAAAGCTCACAGACACAGCCTGCACAGTGAATATTTATTAATCTAGTTTTACTGGATAAAACACAGCACTCAGTATAAGTAATAATGACTAACCTACTTTTTAAATAATTATTTCAGTTTTAACAAGCAAGTTCCTACCAATGTCCCAGTTCTACCCTGCCCCTTTATTTTGGCTGGATCATCAGGTAATGTTTGAGAATTTTTAAAGGTTATAGTCTTGAAGAAGATATAGCTGATCATTTTTACAAGCTAAACTAAACAGAAGCTTGTCGCTTCATTCCTATGCACTTGCAGAATTTCTCCCTGCAGAAACCTAATGACATTGATAAAGATATTTATTTATCAAACTTAAAATCACACATATCTTTAAACAAGTGCTAACCATATTTCAAAAGACCTGAAGATGTTCAACTCCTCATTCTTACCACTGCTGTTTACTGGTCAAAATAACAGCAACAGAAATATGTGTCGAGTTTTTAGAGGCTAGCTAGAAAAACACAGCTATACTTATGAGCAGTGTCACATTTGTAAGGGTTAGTCATTTGGATGATTAGACAAGACAAAAGAAGTTCACCATGTAATTACACTCCCAGGTGTATATTTGGACAGTGAACTCTTAGACGGGATTATCTTGATTCCTCATTCAGAATTCTTCATGCTCCTTTCTGAGAGAATAGGAGGAGGCAAACATCTTATTTGAAACTAATAAATGGAAAGGTTAGCATTTTCTAGTGTCTCGATGTTTTTTAGAAAAGAATACAAAGATTTTCAAGAGTAACTAATTGTTTTGTATGCCCAGTAAAATCTTTACTTAATAGCAATGACACTGTAGCAGATTAGCTTCAGTTCTTTGACCTACCAGGATTTTAATCCATATTCAAATTGCACTGGAATTAACTTGGAGAAATTGCATCACTTTCAATGCTATAATGAAAGCAAATTCAAAGCCACCATTCCAAACTGCTATGTATGTAACTTTTAATGTCCTATCATTTTTTTTCCAACAAGGAGAAAGTCCATACTCCATGCGTATTTCCACATGTGAAATAAGCTTTGTGCATTAAAATGCAGTATTTGTATGTTCAATTTTATTTTTCCTAGCCAGCACTCATCTCAAATTTACATCTTTTACAGTATTATAAAAACAAGAACAAAAGTAAATAGAAAACTGGAAACATGCCTCTTTAAAAATTTTTATTTTTATTTTTTTTCTTTGTCATTGGTAGGACACTGTCCTACTTTGCCAAGTTTCTGAAATGAACCTTGTCCTGCTGGTTCACTGCATGTTCCCAAATGAATAGCATTACAGGATAAAAATGGAATTCCTGAATATGCCACAATGCAAAAGACTACATCTCTTTTTTAAGTTCTGGTAATGAATTTTCTACAAATAAAAGACAATGAACACAATTTTCTGAACAGTGAGAGATTTGTATCGTATCTACAATTTGAGCTATTGTAGGTTTTTGTCACATTTTCCTGAGGTTTGTTACTTTTTAAACTGATTTGCATGTAGCATGAAAGTTACCCAGCTGTTCAGATGAATACATTACTTTTGGCTTTAAAACACAAAAAAAGGAAGTAAGACTATGCTCTGTGTGTGTGTGTGTAGGGAAGGAAAGAGGGAATAGATTAGTTTATGTATTATGCTTTTTATAGAAAGGAAATATATTCATACAGGGAAAGCAAAAAAAAAAAAAGAGGGGGAGGGGGGAATACATATGGCATATAAATGAATAGTAAAAGCCTTTCTATACTGTGGAACTTTGGTAAAGATTACTAACTCCTGGGAAACAGGGAATGATACTCTAGAAAACGAAGACTCTCAACTTCAACAGTTTTGAAAGCTGATATTGTTGGCTAAAAGAAGACAGAAGATGAAGGTCTCCTAACATGTATTGAACAGTTCTTAGGCAGTGTCTAACACCAAATTAGGAAGCAGAGACAACATCATAAAGCACTGTCTGTTGCATTGTTTCTCTGAAATTCCTGCATAATTTTGCTAATCCATTCACAGAATTTACAAACTACTTGTACTGTATCCTAAAAACCTCCTGAGAAAAGCTTGTTTTTAAAATTCAGACTGAATAAGTTTAGATTATAACTGTTTTTCTAGCTGGAATCAAATCCTCACATATGTGCCCGTACAAGTCCTACCAAGAGTCAGGGTCCTGTTTAAAACTGACATCTTTGTTGTGTTACAGAATCACAGAATAGTTGAGATAGGAAGGAACCTCTGGAGACTTTCTAGTCCAACTGCCTTCTCAAAGGTTCCTCAGGGCCATGTCTAGTTGGATTTTTAATATCTCTAAGGATAGAGACTCTAAAACCTCTCTAGGAAATCTGTATTTGACTACACTCTCAGTAAGCATATTCTAATTTGAATGTCAGTAAACACTTTTTCTAATGTTTAAAGGGAAGTTCCTTTATTTCCGTTTGTGCCCATTGCTTCTTGCCTTGTCACCAGGCACTACTGAGAAGAGTCTGGCTCTGTCTTATTTACTTCCTACAGTCAGGTGTTTATACACATTGACAGAGAATCATAGAATCATAGAATATTTTAGGTTGGAAAAGACCTTTAAGATCATCCAGTCCAACCATTAACCTAACACTACCAAGTGCACCACTAAACCAATTAAGGGTAGAGTAGCAATTTCATGTTTCCTGGCTTGGTGGCTGGATTATTTTTTAATGAAAGTAAAACTAGAATAGAATCATTAAGGTTGGAAAGGACCTCTAAGATCATCAGTCCAACTGTCAACCCAACACCACCATGCATACTAAACCATGTCCCAGATGCCCTGTCTACCCATTTTTTGAACACTGCCAGGGATGGTGACTCCACCACCTCTCTGGGCAGCCTGTTCCAATGCTTCACCATTCTTTCTGTGAAGAAATTTTTCCTAATATCCAATCTAAATGTCCCCTGATGCAGCTTGAGCCCATTTCCTCTCATCCTATCACTTGTTACTTGGGAGAAGAGACCAACACCCACCTTACTACACCTCCTTTCAGGTAGTTGTAGAGAGTGATAAGGTCTCCCTTCAGCCTCCTCTTCTCTAGGCTAAACAATCCCAGTTCTCTCAGCCACTCCTCCTAAAACACGTGTTCTGGACCCTTCACCAGCTTCGTTGTCCTTCTCTAGACACGCTCCAGCAACTCAATGTCCCTCAATGTCCTTCTTGTATTGAGGGGCCCAAAACTGGACACAGTATTCCAGGTGTGGCCTCACCAGTGCCGAGTACAGGGGGACGATCACCTCCCTGCTCCTGCTGGCCACACTGTTCCTGATACAAGCCAGGATGCTGTTGGCCTTCTTGGCCTCCTGGGCACACTGCTGGCTCATGTTCAGCTGGCTGTCAACCAGCACCCCCAGGTCCCTTTCGGCCAGGCAGCTTTCCAGCCACTCTTCCCCAAACCTGTAGCGTTGCATGGGGTTGTTGTGACCGAAGTTCAGGACCCAGCACCTGTCCTTGTTGAACCTCATACAGTTGGCCTCAGCCCATCGATGCAGCCTGTCCAGATCCCTCTGCAGGGCCATCCTACCCTCCAACAGATCGACACTCCTACCCAATTTGGTGTCATCTGCAAACTTACTGAGGGTGCACTCAATCCCCTCATCCAGATCATCAATAAAGATATTAAACAAGTCTGACCCCAAAACAGACCCCTGGGGAACACCGCTCGTGACCGGCCGCCAACTGGACTTAACTCCATTCACCACAACTCTCTGGGCTCGGCCACCCAGCCAGTTTTTTACCCAGCGAAGACTACGCCCATCCAAGCCATTAGCCACCAGCTTCCCTAGGAGTATGCTGTGGGAGATGGTGTCAAAGGCTTTACTGAAGTCCAGGTAGATGACATCCACAGCCTTTTCCTTCATCCACCCGGTGGGTCACCAGGTCATAGAAGGAGATCAGGTTGGTAAAGCAGGACCTGCCTTTCATGAACCCATGCTGGCTGGGCCCGATCCCCTGGTTGACCTGCACATGCCTGTTGAGCGCACTCAATATGAACGGCTCCACAATCTTTCCCAGCACTGAGGTCAGGCTGACAGGCCTGTAGTTCCCCGGATCCTCCTTCCGTCCCTTCTTGTAGATGGGCATCACATTGGCAAGCCTCCAGTCGTCAGGGACCTCCCCTGTTAACCAGGACTGCTGATAAATGATGGAAAGTGCCTGGCAAGCTCCTCCGCCAGCTCCCTGAATACTCTTGGGTGGATCCGATCTGGGCCCATAGACTTGTGAGCATCCAGGTGGTGTAGCAGGTTATTAACTGCTTCCTCCTGGACTATGAGGTCTACATTCTGCTCCCTATCCCTGTCTTCCAGCTCAGGGGGCTGAATACCCTGGGGATAACTGGTCTGGCTATTAAAGACAGAGGCAAAGAAGGCATTAAGCACCTCAGCCTTTTCCTTGTCCTCGGTGACAACGTTCCCCCCCCCCCGCATCCAGCAAAGGATGGAGATTCTCTTTGGCTCTCTTTTTGTTGTTAATGTACTTGTAAAAACAGTTTTTATTATCTCTTACAACAGTAGCCAGATTGAGTTCTAGCTGGGCTTTTGCTTTTCTAATTTCCTCCCTAACAAGATCCCTGTACTCTTCCTGAGTTGCCTGCCCCTTCTTCCAAAAGTGGTAGACTCTCTTTTTTTCCCTGAGTCCCAGCAAAATCTCCCCGTTCAGCCAGGCCAGTCGTTTTCCCTGATGATTCATCTTACAGCACAGACCCCTTTGCCTTTCAGGACTGCCTCCCAAGGGACTTTCCGAACCAGTGTCCTGAGCAAGCCAAAGTCTGCCCTCCGGAAGTCCAAGGTAACAGTTTTGCTGCCCCTCCTCCTTACGTCACCAAGAATCAAAAACTCTATCATATCATAGTAGCTAAGCCCAAGACAACCTCTGACCATGACATCTCCCATGAGTCCTTCTCTGTAAACAGCAAGTCAAGTGAGGCACCTCCCCTGGTAGGCTCAGTTACCAGCTGCATCAGGAAGTTATCTTCCATACACTCTAGGAACCTCTGAGATTGTTTCCTCTCTTCTGTGTTGTATTTCCAGCAGATGTCCAGCAAGTTGAAGTCCCTCACAAGAACAAGGGCTAGCAATTTTGAGACTTCTGCCAGCCACTTACAGAATGTTTCATCTATCTCTACATCCTGGTTGGATGGTCTATAGCAGACTCCCAAAAGGACGTCTGCTTTGTTGGCCTTCCCCCTCATCCTTACCCATAAGCACTCGGCCATATCAGCACCACTGTTGAGCTCTATACAGTCAAAACACTCCCTAACATACAGACCCACCCCACTGCGTCTCCTTCCTTGCCTATCCTTTCTGAAGAGCTTATAGCCATCCAATGCAGCACTCCAGTCATGAGAGTCATCCCACCATGTTTCTGTGATGGCAACAAAGTCATGACTCATGACATGACTCAAGACATGATCCCACTGAGCCTTTTATTATTCAGGCTGAACTGTGCCAGATCTCTGTTTTGCTTTGTATGACAGATGCTCTAGTACCTTAATTTTTGTGGCCTTTTCTGGACTTGTTCCAGTATATCCATGTCTTTCTTGCACTGAGGAGCTCAGAACTGGACCCAGCACTCCAGATATGTCTCACCAAGGCAAAGCAGAGGGCAATGATCACTTCCGTCAACCTGCTGACAAGACTCCTCATAATGAAGCCCAGGAGGCGGTTGACCTTCTTTGCTGCAAGGGCACATTGCTGGCTCTTGGTCAGCTTGGTGTCCCTTCAGACCCCTAGTCTTCTGCAAAGCTGATTTCCACCCAGATGGCCCTGAGCCTGTAGTGTTGCATGGGATTATCCTTCCTCAGGTGCAGGACTTTGCACTTGTCTTTGCAGACTTCACGAAGTTCCTTTCTGCCTGATTTTCCAGACAGTTCAGGTCCCTCTGAATGGCAGAACACCCATCTGTATCAACCACATCTCCCAGACTTATGTCATCTGCAAACTTGCTAACCCAGGTCACTTATGAAGATGTTAAACAGCATTTCACCTGCGGACTTCTGGGGTACACCACTAGTGACTGGCCTCCAGCTGGACTTTGTGCCCCTGATTGAAAGCCTTTGAGTCTGACAGTGTAGTGATAGCTTCTTTGTTTAAAGAACTGGTTTATGGAGGTTTCATTTAACTACCTTATCATCTTATATACTTTGGTAGCTGGGTTTGTTTTTTTTGTCTGATTCAGGCAACTTTCAGTGTATCTCTGTCCACTTATCTAGTCTGTACTTCATCAGTTTGTGAGAATGTTATGACACAATGTTGAAAGCCTCACCAACAACGTTGAAAGCCTTGCCGACAATGTCAGCTACTCTCCCCTTTTGCACAGAGTTAGTCACTTCATCATAGGTCCCATGGACTCATGTATGTCCATGTTTGTTTAAATATTCCTTGATGCAATCCTCCTCCACTGAAGGTAAGTCTTCCTTGCAACAGGCCTGGAACTGCTGAAGGCAACTTTTACCAGTAAAGACTGAGGCGAGTGAAGGTACTCACTCTTCTCCATGTACTTTTAGTTCAAATATGAAACATTTGTGTGGAACCTAGACAGGTTCCAGATTTCTACTGTTTATTTCTATATGAGTCCCTTCCTCACCCTGAAGTGAAAGGGCTGGTTTTCTTCTCTGAAATTATGGGAAAGTTAACTCTGCAGTGAATTCATACATCAGCAGTCCAGATACACCTTTTGTATGACTGATTATTTCTGCTTTTCTTGGTCAGCAGTAACACTCTTTCAGTATGCCTAGGTATAGAACTTACTGTAAGATAATAGAACATAACCATTAGAGATAGAATAAATAATGAATACGAGCAGCAGTTTAGTGTATGAGTCACTATTATAAGCAGCTTTGATATATTAGCTTTAGTTAGGCTAAGCAGAAATTGGGAGAGTCAGGGCCTTCCAAAGGCAAAAGATTAGAAGAAATAGTCCAAGTAGCCAATATAGTTTTTCCCTTATTCAGATGCTGACAAAATCTTAGAATCATACCTGGATTAAGATGAGGCACAGGTTCCCACCTAAAGATGTCTGAATTGTTCTTAAAACTTCATTGCTGAACTTCAGTAAAATAGGTAAATTTCCCACCCTAGCACAAATATCCTTCTTAGTGCTTTTTTAAATGTTATTTTTGATATTACATATATACGTTCCACATGCAATAAAAGTTATTTATTTCATTATGTGTCTACCTAATCTACATAAAATCATAATGATTTTATTTTACATATACTGCCATAGTAAATGATTTGCCATGTATATCTGTTATGCACTATTTGTCATTCACTTCTTGTTTTAGCCATTCAAGTACAACATTTTCATCTGTGATCATGAAAGACTTTGAGATTTTCTACTCATTGTGGTGAGCTCCTTGAATTATTGTGATTAATCACTTCATCTCTGAGGAAGAGGAAGTCAAGGTGAGCAGTGTTGTCCTGGTTTCGGCTGGGATAATTTTCTTCCCAGTAGCAGGCATAGTGCTGTGTTTGGGATTTAGGATGAGAAGAATGTTGATAACACACTGATGGTTTAGTTGTTGCTAAGTACTGCTTATGCTAGTCAAGGACTTTTCAGCTTCCCATGCTCTGCCACATGCACAAGAAACTGGGAGGGGGCACAGCCAGAATAGTTGATCCAAACTGACCAAAGGGCTATTCCATACCATATGACATCATGCTTAGTATATAAACTGGGGGGGTTGGCCAGGGAGCAGCAATCGCTGCTCAGGAACTGTGTGGGTATGGGTCAGCGGGTGGTGAGCAATTGTATTGTGCATCACTTGCTTTGTATATTATTATTATTATTATCATAATTATTATATTGTTATTATTATCATTACTATCTTACTTTATTTCAACTATTAAACTGTTCTTATCTCAACCCAGGAGTGTTTCTCACTCTTACTCCTCTGATTGTCTCCCCCATCCCATCAGGGTAGGGGGAGTGAGCGAGTGTCTGCGTGGTGCTTAGTTGCTGGCTGGGGCTAAACCACGACAAGTGTATAATCCAGATTTGTCAACAGGAATTTTTGGTTTCTAATATTCACTTAGGGTCTAAAGCTTCATTTGGATCTTCACTCGTGGTTTCAGCTTCACATCTAGTAGTCTTAGCAGAAGAAGCAGCTGGTAATAGTTGTGTCAGTGTGTTATTTGAGCCTTTGACCTCAGATTAGTTGCCCCCAAAAACTTAATAGAAGAAGAAATTTTATGTAAAAATAAAAATGGTCGAGAAAAAGTTTTTCCAGACTGTGATTTCAAAAGTTTCCCTATTTCTCACTGGGACAAGGCTGACCTTTTGAAGTTTTCAGTGAAGAAACAACCACAAATCCAAAATAAACAATACTGCACTAGCAACATACTCAACAGTAGTGTTATACCTGGTTGGCAGCTGAAACTGAAAACTTATGTCCCACAAACCAGTGTAGTGATTTTATTGTTAAAAAGGAGATTATTTTAGAAAGCCTAAAAGAGAAGGAGAAAGGATAGTGGGAATGGGAAAAAACAACTGGACTAGAATGACCATTTTGCATAGATGTCCAAAAGTGCAAATAAGGTTAGGAATTCTAGAAAAAGCACACAAAGCAGTAACAATGTCATCTTTGTTATGAATAAATCGAGCGTGGTTTCTTTGGTTATGCCTAAATGTTCTCAGCAATCCCCAGTCCTCCAGCCAGGGAATAAGCAGAGAATGCTGTAGTTCTTCGCATACTGAGAGGACCTGGGTTGCAGTGGAAACTACATGAGGATTGGAAAAGGAAAAAAAAAAAAAGATTGGGATGGTATAGAACTAAGCACATCATTCTTACATGCAATCAACATGTATCTGGGATGTGAACCCAGATCAGAAAATGATTTTCAAGTCTTGCCCAATTTCTGAAAGTCATTTCCAAGTTCCACAGATTAGAGTTAGCCTTGAGAAGTATACAGAAATGCAGAATTTCCAGGACATGCAAACATATCTGTAAAATGAATACTCCTAAAGAACAGGGGATTGATTATTTTTCTAGAGTCTTGAAAATATGGTAATAGTAAGCAAATATGAAACTAGAAAAAATGTGGTAATTAAAAACAGTCACAGTGATATAAACTCCAGAGATTTCCTTTCTTCCTTCCTTCCTTTCCTTTTTGGAAAAAAATAGCAGGAACAAAGGAGGAATTGGAATTGGTAATACAGCTACTCTAAGTGAAGGGAGAAAGGAAGAATTATGACAGTGATACTTGGTCTAAAAACTAAAATGATGTTCCTAGTATAAGAAAGAGAGAGAGAGAGATGGGGATAGGAGGTCTGATCAGAAAACATGAGAAAACATGAGGGAAACCAGAAGACATTCCAATTGCAACTCAGTCAGAAATCGCAACAGAAGAAAGAGAGGACCCCAAGAGGGTGCAGCTTTAACAAAAAACAGATGGAGTGTTAGAAGATTCCCCAGTTCGAATGATGTTTCAATTGTACCTGTGTAGGCAGTAGAAGAGATAAGAAAGAAAATATTAATTATAGACAAAGAAATAGAATTTAAATTAACTCACTAAGGCTAACCTATCCTTGAAAAAGATGAGGGGACAGACCTTATAGGAGACGTGCTATCTCCCATGGAAGCATTATCCAAGATTGTGTGTGTGGGGGGGGGGTAAGATAAGCTTTGGGTTTTTTTCAAACTAAGTTTACCATTTTGTAATCAAGAACATAATCTTTTATTTTTCTAGAACAACTGTACATCATTTTCATCATTAACTTTGCCTGGTAATGAGCTCTTCAAGGGAGATATGACAGGAACTGAGTATTTTGTTCCTAACTGAGCAGCAAATACACAGAACTATGTTCAGGCATAGTCTTCCCAGTGGCCCCTCCACCCAAAATGTCATTGATAATCTCAGGATGTAGGCCATGTTTTCTTAGTGTGTTTCCCAGCAAGTGAGTCTGAGGACCAGTAATGCTTCTGGTAATGCCTCGCACCTGTAATGTTAAGCTGCTAGAGAGAAATTCTTCTGACAGACTTAACTGGTACCTCTATTGCAAACTGCAGCTAGCAAATAGCTTTGTGTTCACGAGTGCCCACAAGCATCTCTGTAGGTAAGGTAAAAGGAAGTAAGAAAGTAAAAAACATAATTAGAAGAGAAGCAGCAGGACAGAAAGAATGAAAACTACAATGCAAGGAACCAGAAAAATATCCATACTTAAAACATTTGGAACCAAATAAGATATGGTGAAGAAAATAATATTGGGAAGGCAAAGGAACTGAGGGGGTCTTGACTTTCTCTATCTATCCTTGATTGCCTGTTTAGGATAAAGGAAAGAGCTGAGACAGTCTGGGGTTTATTAAAATCCTCATTCAATTTTCCTTTGTTAATTAAGAAAAATCAAGGAAGAGATGCACAGACTCTATTTGATTAGAAGTATTTATGCAACTATGTGTCCTAACAGATTGCGTTTCAAAGTCGTCCACAAAGTCATGAGTGCTTTAAAGTAGCTCTCTTCTGATCTTTTAGATTCAATTATTCAGACTTTTTTTTTCTGGAGATGCTAACATCACATCACATGCAGAGTCTGTCTCATATTTGTCCAACACAGTTTATAAGACAAGGCTTTAACCCGAGACATTTAAGCAGTTGCGCTCTGCTTTTATGCATCAGCCAGACACTCAAGCTGTCATCTTCATTAGCATCAATTCTCTTGTGTTCCTGAATCCCAACATCTTTTTCAGCAGTACCTGCACCTCCCAGTTCTCTCCACAGATGAGCAACTTTTCATTAGATAAACAGGTAGATTAGTGCTTTCAAGACTAGATCCTAGCCAATATCCTCTGCTCCCTTCAGTCCCTTCTTCGTATTAAAATGTAAGTAGGTATCTCTTCCTAATGGGTGGCCAAAGTATCAGAGACGTACATGTCATATCAGTAAAGTATATGAGCCTGCATGAAAGGTAAAAGATCTACTTTTTACAGCCTAAATTTTGAAAATCATGCCCAGCACTCAATGCCTGCTCCCTCACCCTCTTGCAACATCTCCTGTGTATTATTAATTTTCCCATTACATGAATGTCTCCACATTTCATTGCTAATTTGTGTCATATTCTTTAGTGCCATTTACACCACTGTTGTGATTTTAGGAGGTCCAATAGATTAGGCTTGGGTAGATACTTTTCTCCCTCTAATCAGACATACTAATTGGCAATAAACTGCACTGACACACTCACAGTAATTTACTTCTATTTCTGTACAAGTATAGATTCAAAGCAGTAGGTTCAAACTTTGACTTGGGTATAACTGAAGGCAGATTTTATCCTACAGGTATATTGGTTTTAGCATTCAAATTCCTCTGTGATAGCTACAGCACATTTTTTCTGTACGAGGCACCTGTCTCGGGTACCTGTGGGATTATTAATACAGATTACTTACTTTAGAATTGCAAAAACCACAGTGCCTTTTTCTCTTTCACTTTCACTATATGAGTACCAGCCATGGGCTAACTTGGGTATTATTAACCTTGTTCCTTTACTGTATAAAATGAAAACAAGAGGTAACAAAACCTTGAAACACCTTCCTGAGCCTGGCAACAAACACTATGCTGAGCTCTTTCTAGTGTAAATTAGCATAACTCTCTCTTTGCTTACTTAAACATGCTGACATTTGTGCCTCCAGCTTTTTAATGTTCCACAGGTGATTCTCAGAGCTGCAGTGTATCTCAGCTTTTACCAGTGCACCTGGGTTAAAGTCAATTAGAGAGGAGATATTCAGCAGCTCTTCATACCAGACCTATGTATTAGAGCTGTTCAAGAGATGTATCCTTTTATCTGAAGGCTGGATTGAAATATAAATATTTCATTTGGGGTCATTTTTTTCATTCTGGCAGGTATAGTTCTTCTTCCTTTTTGTTGAAAAGAAAACCCAGTCACTTGGGGTTCATGCAAACCATTTTGTTCAGTCTGAAACAGAATATTTTGTTTTGGCATACTTGAAATAAAAGGCAAGAGAAGCCACATTTTAGATAAGCAAAATGTATCCTGATTTTACATTTTTATCTAATAACCTAGTGCTCAGGGGATTCATGTAAAGGTATGAAATGCACAGGGTCAAGACCTTTCTTGATGTAGGGATCTGACCATTTACAACACACAGAGGTTACTAAAGCAGTCTCAAATATTTTGGTAGATGTAGCTCTCCCTCAGTCTTTTCTGTCAGACCTATGATATTCTGCACAGGCTACTTAAATATTCATCGGGCAAGAGGAAAGCATAAAAATGACTACATGGCCTGCTTTTTCAGGTGTTCTTCTGGGTAGGATAGATTAATTCAAATCCCTGCTCCGAGTCAGCCAAAAATAGAACTGCGATTCTGCAGTGTTCCAGCACCTCACTTGTGGGGAAAAGCAACTTTGACTAACTGGATTTTACGGCAAATGGTTATAAACTGCTTTCACATTTCAGAATGCTCTGCCACTCTTATTTGGGACAATAACAATTGGGTAGAGTTGTCTCTGAGCTGTGTTTCCCAGTGAATGACTGGTTTATTGACAATGTAATACCCAGCTATACTGGATATCTACTACAAAAAACACATACTGAAAAGAAAAGGAGATCAGCCACTGAAGAAGCTACCTCCACTTACCAGACAACATCAGAACTTGAGTACACTAAAATGTTTCTCACTCTAGTCAATTAGTACTCTAGCTTTCTTTTTCTTTTTTCCCTTACATGATATTTTAAAGAAATGTCAGGAAGAAAAAGTTCTCATGATCACATCTAACACTGATTCCATTACAAAGGAAGGGATTATTCCAAAACTATCTGCAGAGAAGGTCTGAAGCAGTGTTTGAAGAACACAGATTTAAGTAAGCTCCCAAGGCATGTATTTTTTGGCAGTTTGACTAATGTTTCTACACAATTCAAGGAAATTGTCTGTATTTGTGTTCGTGCTGCATCTAGCGCAACAGAGATACGTTGCTACAGTGGATCTCATTCTATAATCTCTGGGACAATGAAAATATGCTATGGGAGCTGATAGAAAAAAAACAACTTTGAAACATCTGTGCTAAAAGCACCAGAAAGTGAGGAAAGACAATATCTGGAAGATATTCTGCTTTACCACACCTTAGTGGTCTTTGTCAATAGGACTATTATAGAGCCTTGCAGCCTCCTGAAGTCAAGCCTTCCTGGTAACCACAAGGAAGACTGAGTATCTCTTTTGGAGCAATTAACTCTTTGGTTGAGCCATTGTGAGAAATACCAAAGCCTCTGACAAGAAATGGTTTAAATGTTTTTCTAAGAATGGCAAAGGACTGTTGCACATGTCCTACTTCCTTAGCCATCATCATTTGCTGCATGGGAGAGGACACCCAGATGAGGATGCTCATCTCCACTGTGCCAGAGGACCCCATTGCTGCTCTTCCTGACTGGCTACTAGGGAGAGTTTTTATTTTCTCTTTTTTCTTTCTTTCTTTCTTTTTTTTTTTTTTAAACCTTTCTTTTCTTTTTTTCCCTTTTGCCCTCTTTTCCTCCCCTCCTTCCTCCCTCACTCCCTCCACCTCTAGCTCTCTCTCCCCCCACACCATTAGCAATTCATGTGTGCCATCAGCTATAAGCCCAGCTGCAGGTGAATCTGTTCCAACAACATTTGTGCAATAGGACCTATGACTAGGACAGTAAAAGTGGCAAAGAGATACAATATGGTAGATGAGAGATACTAAAAAGAATTTTGAGCAGTAATGGGGAAAAAGCTGGAGACACAATATCAGACATTGGAAGAATAATAATGAACTTTCAGAAGAAAAGATTCAGAAACCCAAAACAAAGAAACTAAAGTCTGAAAACATATTCCAGAGGTGAAGGCTGTATTAGAAATCCTGATATTGTAAAGACAACAGCAAAAGGTACCAAGTGCTAATGCCCAACTCTTTCCCTTAACAATGTATTTGATTATTTTCTTTACCATCCATGTACACTGCTCTTTTTTGATAAATTTATTAAATGAAGCCTGGAGAAAGGGTCTGGTACTTATCTATTTGATCATCTGTATAAAAATGCCTATAGATGATCTCCCTTTTTCCACCTAAATTTTATCTCTTTTGCCATCCATCTGAATGATTGTAAATAAAGAAGAAATAAAGCAAGCTTGATATTTTATATTTCATTTTCTATTTGAAGGTTTCAGATTTGAGACTAAGGCTCAAAGTATGAAAGAACGATAGGACAGATTTTCTATTTTCCTATTCATAAGCAGAAGAATTGGGTATTTCTGAAGCACATGAAGCAAATAAAAGTCTCTTTTATTATTATTCATAACTAAAATTCTGGTCTATTTTTATTCTTACTGTAGCTTTTATGGAAAGCTATGCATCTGAGTCAGCACCTCAAAGCAAAACTCATTTCCAATTCATGACATCTCTTTTTCCTCCAGTTACTTAGCTTCATTTCCTTCTCATTTCATTTTTTCCCTTTTGACTCTCACTCACTCAGATTAAATTGCTACACAGTGCAATTCTCCATTTGAGATAGATATATCATATACTTGAGTAGGCTTTAGTTTAACTAGGGTTTTCTTTTTTGTTTTTTTAAACTGCCATAATTACATGGCCTTGACATATAGAGCTAGAGTGTAGGAAGGAGAAAGACTATGGGAAGAATGCCCATTTGTGCATTTTATTATGGCTGTTGCGGTCATATCTTCGAAGTGTCATTTTTCACTCTTCCTTTCCATACTGTTGTGTTGATGGCCTGTCAGGTTTCTCAATTTATCTCTTTCACGTTTTTTGCACTGTTCGGCTTTCCTCAAAGCTTGATTCTATTTATTCTAGCTCCTCTACTTCTCTTTCTTTTCCATACCGTATATCATTTTTTCTGCTCTACTGTATCATCAGCTGTGATTGTCAAAACTTGAGTTATTTTCAGTAATATTAGGGTGCAAGGAGATGTCAGACATGATTTTGTGTGCACTTCCTCTTAAAAACTCAAGGTACTCTGTGTTCCTTACTGAATAGTAAGAATTTCCAGAGAGGACCCTATAAAGCATCTGACAGAAGTGCTAAGATATTCATTAAAAATTCATCCCAATCTGTAAATGTATTTCTAATCACTGCCTTTGCAGTGTATTTTCTTGGCACATATTGTGCACTTGCTTAGAAACACATTAGCACTTTTAAAGGTTCCAGTGCAACAAGGTTTTCAGTATATGCCCTGAGAGGTAGTTCTGTGAATCATCCACCTGCAGCAGTACAGAGGAAAAAGATCCTCATCCAGGTCTATGGGAAGGAAGATTTTTATTTCATTATTTTCCCAAACAAGTGTCTTTGTCTTAGTGATGGCAGAGCAAAAGGAGCCTCACTTACATGTACAGGAAATCGCTAACTGAGCTTGCTCATGGTCCTCCACCATATTTGATGCCTAGGCATTGCTGCAGCCTCCGTGACCTATGATACCACAAAGCTCCAGCAGATTAGGAAAAATTGAAATGTATTTTGTTTACTCACAAATCAAGGACAGAAAAGAAAGAGTGTCCTGACTGTTATATATACAATTTTTCACAATAACTGTGTTTTTTTTTTTTAAAGACTGCTTTGCAGAAAGAGAAATGGCACGTATAGCAGTAAGTCTGCTATTAAAAATCATGTGCTCAATGTGCTAGAGTGCTTATACAAAAATAGCTCATACACAGAAAAATATACCCCCTGTAGCATTGCCAAGGTCAGTGAGAGTTAAGATGATCTGAACAAATGTGGACTCTGCAACTGAAATGTTACATTAAACATCAAGTACTTCTGAAGTTTCCCTTGAATTGGAACAAGGCAGATCATTGCAACTTACTTCTCTTAGCAGGTTGCTTGTCTCCAGTGACATCCAGACATTATTTAATATTATCTGACTGAGTGACATGATGACAACTGTATAAAAGTGTAGAGTCTCTGGGTCAAATTCTTCACTGAAATCAAGACAGCATTCTCAATTTACCCTAACTGATGACATGACCTGACCAAGGATCCTAAACTACAGTTCTTACTGCAAAACAGATATGCCAAATGGAGAGTGTCCAGCTGCTCAAAGGGAATACTCTCCAAACAGAGGGTGCCCAAAAGATTGACAAAGGCTCTCATTTGGAACTCAGACAGGATTAACTGGCAGATTTGGAAGACTCTTTTTCGTAGGTCTTTTGATTTGTAGATAGCAAAAGCAAGGATCTAACCCCAAAGAACAATATATGCAATAATAAACCCAAAGGTAATAAAACATTATCTGAGCCATCAAGCTGTAAGTAATCATGCAGTAGGGAGCAAGGAGAAGCTAAGTGCAATTTTAGCATTGGTACAGCATATCAATGTATGGTCATTTGAAGTAGTTCCATACTCCGTTCTTGAGAGAAATCAAGTACTTTTTTTGTTTTCAGTTGTGATGGAAATGCGTTAAATGAAAAACATCTGAAACTTTTTCAGTGGACCTATGGAATAGATACATTCTTTCAGACTACAGTCATACCTGTGTTGATTCTGCAGAGCTAAAAGGAGTAAAACTAAAAATACTTTCATGTTGGCCAGCAGCTCCAAATACCTAGAGGGAGCAGAGCTGAGTTAGGCAGTGCTATTTTTACATAGCCACTTTTCACAGAAGTACAGCAGTTCAAATATAAAGATGACAGAGTCATAGCAACATGAAGAGTGAGCAATTAAAATCACCAGAACTCTCTGAGTGGGGCTTTGCTTGGGTAAGAAGTGAGCACATATCCAGAAACAAGCCAAGAATCTGTATCCAAAGGAATGGTGCTTCCAGCAGGAGCAGAAGGTGCCTGAAGAGAGGCAAACTGACACTTTCCCTGCACTCTAGGTGCGGGACTCCCATTAATAGTTAACGACAACAATACACAGGGAACAAGGTGAGAACAACTCCTTGTACAAGAGTTCAAGAAAGCAATTAAATCTGAATTCCCAAAGAACATTTTTGGCAAGCTTACAATTAGTTCAGATGTGAATATCCTCCTTCCCCAGTGTGTTTACACATACAAACAGACACACAGCAGAGGCAATAACTGTGGCCCTGATTCTGTAAGAGTTCATCTATCAAGACTGAGGTATTTCTTCCTTGCACACCTGTACACAGTGCTCTGTAAATGGTTCTGCAAATATCATATTCCATATGTGTTATTATACATATGTTACTGTATTTAATACAGAGATCCATTACCCTGAGGATAAAGTGGCTTCCGTCATCTGGATATGTTTATTTTTGAAAGCTTTTAGCACTTTCATGGCTGCATGACAAGTTTAGACTATTACAGTGTACCCTAAGTGTAAACTGAGATTTAGAATCAAAGTACAGCTTCATTTATTCAGTATTTGCTGCTCATTAATCTTTCTTTTTTTCCTTGAAAATGCCCACCAACTATTTAAGAACCCACAGTGCATTGTAATGTCATATATTAGCTTGTCTTGTGGTTATAATAAATAAAATTTCTGAAGATCACATGGAGTCTCTCCGTATTCTTCAGCTGTGTAGTCAAAATGGAGCTGTAAAAGTTACAGTAGTCCATGTCTAACAAAGTGCTGGTATTATTTATACCATTTTGTGGGTCAGCGCGCTGATTACTACAGATGTATGTATGTATGTATACATGTTTATATATGAATACATATACATAAGTAAAGGCAGGCAAAGACAACATATGTTGGTGTGTGCCAAAAAAACTCTACCCATAAAGGACCACCCATAAAACTTAGAGTATAATTTAAGTGCCTGACTTTGATTTGGACTTCTATTTTCCTTAGTGCTGTTTTCATGAGTTTGTAACCTCTGTTACTTGCAAAGCCTCAGAACAAGTCAGAACTCACTGATAATTCAGTATCTTCCTTGTACAGGGAATATCAAGAAGAGATAGTTACATGAACTAATTTTGCCAACAGTAAGAAAAAAGTATTTCATCCTATTTTACATCCAAAATGTTTACCTTCCTTACTGAGAGATTTTGGTCAAAATCTGTCCTGCTTTCAGAACTAAAGAGGTCTCTTGTACTGTGATCTGGAGAGTCTGGAGACATGTAGGTAAGTTTTCAGAGTAGCATCATGACTGGAAAGTCCACATCTACACAGAGTAAATGTCTATTATCTGTAGCAGTCACAGGATCTGCATGCAGTAATGGCAACTGGATTGAAGAAAGGAATGATCTCTTTCTTCCCAGCTCATGTGGCTTTCTCCACAGATTGCATAACCATGTAGTCTGTAAGATTATGTATAAAAGCTTGGTCCTATGGATACGAATAAGGATAACAGGACCTAAAACCAAGATTGAATTGCATTAGAAATTAATGTGACAACATGCATGCTTCATAGCTATCAAAAAGTAGTTAACCATGACTCTCTGACTTGATGTAGAGCACAACAGCAAATACTAGAAGATTATATTCATGCATAAAATCAAAATGATGCTTTCATTAATTAATTCTCTACACGCTTACATTAGGTTATATGAAACAGTTTGAAGTTCACAATTGCCTTTTCTTAAGAAGTACACTGGAGAAGAAAAAGACAGATTGTACTTGATTTAGGAACACTACAATTAGAAAAGTGTGAATATAATTTTTATTATTGGTAAAAACAGTGCAAACACATTAAAATGTAGTCCATGCATTCTGCGTCTTGCTGATTTTCTGTCATACAAGAAAAAATTTACCATAAAATAACATAATATGCTTCAACCTCAAAAGTAATGTGTTTTTGGTTTTGATTGAACAACAAGAAAGCTGGGGAAAAAAACCAATAGCAGCTCTTCCTGATATTTTACTAAGTTTCAAAAAACCCCTCAAATTTCAGAATAAAAATAAATATCCAGAAATTCAACCTGTGTTCTTTGAGCTTTACAAGCTTAAAAACAAATATTCAGTTTTCTCCAGTGGTTCACTGAGCCTTGCCCAGGTTCAGCTAGTAAGGAAATATTGCAATGACAGAAAAGTTAAAGGGAGTATAGTTAAGACTTTGGTAAATATGAGTAGAAAACCCCCAACAACTCCCATGATTACTGATATATGTGCCTTTTCTTTTAATATTCCTTTGTCTTCTCATCATTTCTGTTTCTTTTCCTTGAATCTTCAACAGTAATGTTAGTTGACAGTACTATTCATATAAAGAGATGTTTGTAGACAATTGTATCATATGGAAACTGAACTGTGAGATAGAACTGGAACATGATACTGGAAACTTCAGTCTACAAATTACAAGAAGCTGATCAATTTTTATCAGCTTATAACTTTCCAAAACTGAAATTCTGTTTTCTTGGGAAATTCTAAGTTTTCGTCTGCCCATCATAAGCTGAATTACCTTACCTTTTCCACTTCGGTTTTAACTCTTAGTAGCATGTTCTGACTGAGATATGGGAAGATCTTCCCAAGTCAGGCTGCAGTTGTAACTTCACTGTGAGCCCTGAGCAAATGGTACGGATGTGAATAATCACTGGAAATGAAAAGCTTTGCTTGCTGTCTCCTTCCCTCTTCTTGCAGACCATCTTTCTCCAGGAGTGCCAAAGGAAGGAGGAGAAGGCAAGAGTAGGAGGCCCTGTCTACCCTGCTCTCCAATGCACAATGGAAGGAGAACAGCAGCTCTGTGATGGCTGCTTTCCTTTGCTGTAGGTAGAAAACAAATGCAGCCTTATTCCGTTGTACCAAAAACAAGGCAAACAGCAATGTTCCTCATTAAGAGCAGTATCTGCTAAAATAGGTTATGTGCATTTTTTGCTCTTATTTTCTGTTTGAAATAGGAGGGAGCTCTAGTGAACAAGGAGTAGAGGAGTGGGGCTGAGGCAGATTATTCTGAACTTCAGGAGCCTTCCAACCCAGGATTTAGGTGTAGGCTACTTGCACTTTGCAGACTGTAGAGATTTGCATAAATACCATGAGCAGTTAATGTTTGGGAAGGTTTCCTGATGTTAAAGAAACATGTTTCCTTGTGTTAAAGAAATATGATACAAGCTCTTACTATGTTGGCACCAATGTTTAATTCCATTTTCGTCACCAGAAAATACCAACAGAGTTCTCTAGATCTTGTCTAAGGGCTGAGGAAGGGAAAATGCATTCACAATACATAGTCTTGTAAAACATGAAGATGACATCAAGAGAGTGATCAAGATTATATGGATGCTATTTATAACTATAAAGAGAATATCCATGGACAAGAGAAGTATTGAAACCATTGAGCCTGGAGCATTCGTAGGGTACCCTAGAACTGTGTGAAAGGCATGCTTTTGCCTTAAGTAGAAGAGAAAGTATTGGAAAACTGTGAATAGCCTCCATATGTTACAAAGGTCTCTGCTTTTTAAAAGGTCACCTCACACAAACTTTAAATTCTTCTGAAGTCTTTCCTCTGGACCATAACCTAAGACAATAACACAGAGTATTCCTACAAGTCTCAGTTGTGTGTTTGTGTCATTAGCTGTGGCATGCTAGGTGTCCTAGGGCTATTCAAAGTAATAATTGTTCTGCACTTAATAATGTAGCAGACAAACAGTGGCATACATAGCCTAGGATCAGTCAGTAGTGAACGCTTACATGACTTATTACACTTATAACAAGATATTTAAACATTCAACTGTCTGTTAGCCTGTGCAAAATGCAATTCTACATGGAGAGAGAAAATACCAGTTGTTTCCATTCGAACATGCGTTATTATTGCTGTCCATCTAAATGCTCATAGTTGAACATGTTACTTTTTTATGGTCAGAAAAGCAAAAAACTGTGTTTTTAAAGCATTTATGGTGTTGGACCTGCTTCTGAGATGGAAGGAGGAAAATAATCAATACTTTTGGTACTTAGGGGCAATTAATATTCAGTTCTTGCCTGATCTGGCACTGAATTTTTCTTGGATTACCTGGAAAAATGTCATCTTCATAATCTTTTTGTTATGGGCCTGTAAAGCAATCCTAATGATCTGGACAAGCCCTGAAGCACCTCTAAGGCTTTATGGAAAAATTAATTGAGGATTCACTGCCCCTGGAATTTACTACAAGTGGAACTTAATAGCTCAGGCAAATTCTCTCCCATACGTTAATAAACTACTGTGGCTCTACGGTGCTTCTGTCTTGGTTTCTCCTCAGTTATTATTCCAGTGTCATCTCAATTAGCCGCTACAGGTTCTTATTAATGTAATTCCCACCTAATCCCCTTTCTTTTTTTCCCTTTCCTATGTCAGCAGCATTTCGATATGTAATCTTTTACTGTGTACACTTGCTCGTTCCATGTATTTCAGCACACTTTCTAATGGACACTTCCCATTCTATTCTACTCTGCATGAAATGTTAACACTAAATCCATAATTTATAAGAGATCCTTCCAAAACCTGCTATGGCTGGCTTGCTCTTTCTGTCCCTTTCTCCCTCCCCATCTGTCTCATACATTAAAAAAAAAAAAAAAAAAAAAAAAAAAAAAAAAAAAGCCTAGTATTCCCAGTTTTAAATAATCTAGAAATATATATTAGAAGTCAGGAGCTCTGGTGTGATATTGCTTTTGCCACTGCCTTGCTGTGTGATCTCTTTATTGTCCTTGTCTCCCAGGTCTGTAGCCTGGGACAAGAAAGGATGGAGCCATTGTGTCCTATTGACTCACCAGCAGCTGAGTTCCACTGAGTGACGACACACTTGCTTCTAGTCCATGGCAGGAAGGAAGTTACAAAAGCATGAAAGTACATGCAAGCATGAGCTGTCTTCATGGTCCTGCGCAAGAACCAAGTGCAAATATACACATACTTACCTTTATATGGATAATATTCCTCACCTCACCTACTTGCATCAGTACTGTTTGCTCTTCCTATTACAGCTTAACTAGTAGTTTAGAAATAATATGAGAATACATATTCACCCACATTGCTCTCACTGCACGTCCAGTCCACTTCTCATTCCTGAGTGCAGGCAGGTACAGTATTGTTCAGGTTGGGACACATGCAGAAGCTCACCTTGCAGGTGGCAGTTGCTACTTGTGCTTATGTTCTGTAGGACAAAGAAACAATATTGTAGGGAGGAACTGGGTATTTTTATCCTCTCCTCCCCCTTTCCTCCCCAGTATGCCATCTAACTTAGGTAGACCTCAAACCAGTGTAAACAGAAAATTCCACTTTATTATCAGAAACAGTGGTGAGTTATGCTTAACATGTTTGTTAAATTAGACAATCCTTTGTGGCACTACTGAAGGTGCCTGAAGGCCAGTTCAAATACTGTTAATATAGTCTAAACTGAAATATATTTTCTATCAAAGAAGCCACTTCTCTTAAAGAGAAAAACCTCTACACTTTCTTAAAAGAAACAGCTTATTTTGCTGTGTCTAATGCCACATGTTTTTAAGAAACTTCTCAGTATTGAGGTTATAACATTTTGTTTCCACAGGGAAGTTAAAGTGCTTGTTTAAAGTGAGTATTTTGAGAGAGACAGAAACAAGACCTTTATTTTTCTGCTTAATCCTGCCTTTACTAGAAAACAAAATATTTACTCCTGTGGATAGTCCTAGTAATTTTAGATTTCTACCACTTCCATATGAATTGTTCTTCACTTTTTTTTTTTTAATAAGAATTAGTTTCATTGGGACCACTGGCACCACCAACCAGTACATCTACTATCAAATCTTTTCAAGGTAGTCAATAAGCACAAGTTTGATACCTGGTACAATTGAAATAGCCAATAAATTGTATAAAAAATTATAAAAACTGGTTGTCTATTAAATTTGTATTAGATTTTGGCTGTAGCACAATAACAGCAAAATAATTGTGTGCTTGACTTTCCTGGAATAAAAATATTTACCTCAGGGAAAGGATTCTGATATTTAAGTTCCTACTGTTCACCCTGGAATTTGGTTCAGCATGCTTGTTCATCAATAACATTTTTATATTTGTTGATGTTGTCATGACAATCCATATTTGGACTCTAAACTTATTCTCTCAAGTCTTCCACCTTGCTCTGATCTTGGACTATCTGTTGGGGTTTTTTTTTCCTTTTTTGGTTTTTTTTTTGTTGTGTGTGTTTACATTTTGCTTGACACAAAAGCAAAAAAAAGCAATAGCAATTACTGTCTGAAATTACTGCCTAAAAAGACAACAGGAGTTACAAAAAAGGTAGTGTCTTGAAAAATTACAACTGTAGATGCTTAAATTTTGTCTCAGGATTTCTGCCTGAATACAGACCATGAGATCTGTCCCAGTTAAAGCTTTATTTTAGTATCTTCAGCTACAACATGTAGCAGAGATGTTAGTTACTGCACATTTCTTCAAAGACATGAAGAAAGAAGCTTCTGGTACATTTTTGCTATGCCTTTGTATTTTCTTGAATAGCCAAAAGGCAATGACCATGGTCTCATCTTTAAAAACAAGCAGTGCATCAAACACAATAAATAATAACCCTTTCCAACTGAAAAGTAAACCTTGGCAGGGAAACAAACACCTACGAACATGACTTTGGTATATAGGTCTGGTAGGCTAATAATTTTAAGATCCGATCAAGATTCTGAAATTATTTGATGCTGCCTTCCTGTTTCCTAAAAGCAATCTAGGATTCCACTTTTAGTATAATTCCAAATGACCTTTAAATATTTCTTTAAAAATATCCTAAACTATCCAGAAAAAATATAATGAGTTTTAAGGAAAAAATCTTTAATATTCCAAAGATCTTATTAAATTTAACTCAGGAACACTGACACAATCAACAAATAGTAGCAAATTCAAAAGCTTTGTTGAACACTAAGAAATAAAGTAGCCTAGGAAATATCCTGTCAGAATGTTTTATGGGCTAGTTGTTTTTGAGAGCAATGATTATAGAAGCACTCCTCAAATGAAAACAGTTTTTATGAGAAAGATTTGTAGTTTTCTATAATTAGGAAAAAATGCTCCCAGTTCTGGTCTGTTGAGCCAGAAGAAAAAAAAAAAAAAAAAAAAGACAGGAAAGAAGATCTCAATATTAAATAACAGAGAAATAATGGTGGCCAATGAGACAGAGAGTATATAGTCATTAAGCAGAAACTATGGTGATAATAAGATCTCCTTCCAAAGATAATTTTGAAAAAACTTATAGCATACAGATCTCTCATTCCCTTTGCTTCCCTTCCCCTGCACAAAAGGACCCACAAAAAATAATCCTTTCTTTCTCATGATAAAGTCAAAATACACTATATTTTGAATGACAATATTTGAAATCCTCAAATGCTCTAAGTACTGCCTACTGTAGGAGTTTAAACAAAATGCCTAAGGCAAATCAATATTCTCCTGCCTTACTCTGTCATACTTAGGCCTTTTGTGATTTGGAAAAGTTTAATATTGCTGTATCTGAGCCAGTGGTGAAATCTGTGAGACTGTATATGGCTAAGAGGCTCCCACAGATGTGATTACCTGTGCTTAAAAACAAAACTAAAAAAAAAAAAACCCATAACACAATTCACAAAACATTTTGTTTTCAGGCTTAAACTGAATAAGAAACCCACATGCCCTGATTTATTGTGAAGAAGACCTCAGGAAGCATTTGAAAGGATAGCTCACCAGCTGTAAATGTCCATTCTGAATTTAACCGCAGGTACGTCCACTTTCATATGCTCTGTCAATACATGCATTATTGATTGCATTCGTTACTAAGCAATGGCTCGTAGCTTCAGTACAAAACAGATCCCTTAAAATTTTCATGAAAAACAAATATTTCAACTGCAGCTTTGGAGAAAAATGTGACTAGACCATTTTAACTGTATCTCTCTCCGGTTTGTCAATATGATTTGGAATTTTGGTTTTTTCTCTTGAAAATAAGAGAAAGGAGAAGGATGAAGGGTCTCTAATAGGGGCTACCAAGGGAATCAGCTCACCTACTCTGCTAAGTATGGAAATTAAATTCCTCTTTAACTCTCTGCCCTTCAGTTTGCTTCTGTGCCTATCTGCCTCTGCACACTTGGAGAAGGCATCTGACATCTCCAGGGCTAATAATAATGTTGCCAGATAGTAATGGTGTTCCTGGAACAGGTTGTCACAGACAAACAGACTATAACAACAGGCTGAGGCAATTATGGTGAATAACAGCAAAAGTGGTGAGTTACTTCCTGAGACAGACTGTTGATCTTTTTGCCTAAGGGATTTTGGCAGTGATATTAGCTCTGACCATTAGATGCCCAATTAGAGCAGCTAACAGAGAAGTGGAACATGTCTGTCTTCAGCAGGGGCAATTGAGACTGTGGAGTAAAATAAAGCAGCCTCTGCTTCACAGCACATAAAGTTCCTGGAATCCTGGTTGCAAGGGCCAACAGAGTGAGGGAATGGGCTTGAGGATGGACCAGATATTAGGGAAGAGATGAACTGCAGAGAGGTTGGTAAAAGAAGTTCAGCCAAGAACTCCTGTAACTCTCATCCAACAGGGCTTGAAGAAAGAAGGCAATAAAAACATATTTTGCCTTCTCATGCATAGCTGAAGCTGCACCTGGAAGTTGGCTACTGTCAATCACAACTTAGGCTGTCAAGACTCAGTAGTACAATGATCTGCTGAAAATTGGTTCCTAGCTACAGCCAGTTCAAATTAGCATAGATCCAGAGAAAAAAATGTTGGTCCTGATCACAGGAACCATGATTAGTTTAGGGGGAGTCATTTCCTGCAGCAACCCAAGTAGATATTGCTCTACTCTAGAAACAAACTTCCATACTGCAGTAGTCAAAAACTTCAGCCAATTGTCTTGTGACAGCTCTTTACAGATAATATTAAACCACTTTTTACATCATTCCATGACATATTTCAAATTGCAAGAAGCTGGGTACTTCAGGCTTTTTCCCCAGAGACATTACTGAATGGGAAAATCTGAACAGAAAAACATCCAGGAAAAAAACATCCAGAAAAAAAAAAAAAGAGATGTAGAGGGCCATAGTAGTTAAGGCACCTTATGCTGTTCCATAGATCTATGCAAGAGTTTGGTACAAAGAAAGAGAGATGAAAAAACAGGAAGTAATTATTGGTTTTATCAATGCTTCGTTGTACACAGACACCAGAGATCTTAAAAGGTCCTATTGGAACTGGTAGTGACTCCTTATTTCCATCTCCATTGTCTGTTGAAACAAAGTCCAAATGAAACTCCCACTACAAAGGCAGAACTTGGGCAAGCACAGACACTTCTTTTCAACATAGCTGTCTTGCTGTTGACCTGAAGGTTTTATGGTTTATTATGGACGTTCCAACAGTTGGTTTAATTGCCTGCTTCCACGTGCTGCTCTCCTTACAGAACCTTAGTTATCTCATACAAAATGCAAAAGAATTAATCATGCATTATTTTAAACAACACACAAACATGGAACAAGATCTGCCTTCATTTGCTCCAACTGCCCATCATGCTCATGTTCAGGGTATACTTCTCAATGATTTTTCTTTTTTTAACAGAACAAATTTAACAAAATGTCTTCACAGTGGGAAAAGAGAGAGTTTTGTGGGCATCATAGGCATCATAGATAGGAACATGCATATTCTCGTTTTCCTGAAAAGCTGAGGCAAGTTGAAGCTAGTCTTTAAAATCCTTAAAATGCATTGTACAGATAGCACTTTCTTCTGGTTTCACCTCTCACTCACAGTATTTCAAGAATCTTTTTTGTGTTCCTTTAGATATTCATTTAAAAAAAAAAAAAGAAGAAATAAAAAATAAATTAAAACAAATAAAAAAACAACAGGGAGAAAATCTTTCTTTAGTTGTAGGAATACACACTTCATAATGAGAAAAAATTAAGGTTCTTGAGTCACACATGATTATGGTTTCTGCTGCAGCTGCTTGTCCCATTCCTGTCTCAGATATGTCTGTTCTTTATTTAGGTATGCTGCAGGCACTTAACCTCAGGGGTCTACAGCCTGGCACGGCAAGAAAAGATGAAATTGGTGCCAGTTTTGCCTTCATAAATCTGACTATAAACTACTGGTCTCCAGTAACTTCTGCACAAACACAGCAGCTGAGCCATACCTGCACTGGGATGGAGAACCTCCAAAGTTTGAAGGAGTACCCTAGAGAGGGGCAAGAGCCACTGCTGCTACAACGAGTTTAGCCGTACCCTCTTATGAACCAGACTCCTGCATTATACCAACCATTACACCATACACTACTTATCAGGCACCATGCATCCATCTGGATGTCCTCCTTCCTCCAGCTTTTATTGCTGAGCATGACATCATATAATATGGAATATCTCTTTGGTCATTTGGGGGATGTTCAGTGTTAAGGCGTTTGTCTTCCCAAGTAACTGTTAGGCATGATGAAGCCCTGATTTCCTGGAAATAGCTGAACATCTCTGCCTGCTGATGGGAAGTAGTGAATGAATTCCTTACTTTACTTTGCTTGTGCACACAACTTTTGCTTTATCTATTAAACTATCTTTATCTCAAGCCATGAGTTTTCTCAGTTTTACCCTTCTGATTCTCTTCCCCATCCCACTGAGGCTGGGTGAGGCTTAGATGCCTACCAGGGTTAAACCATGACAGAGACACTTGCCATAGTTGAATTCAGTGGTTACTTATGGAGCCATCTCTGAAGTCACATTTTTCACAAGAACATACAGTCCTGCTCTACAGCTGATAAAACACATATTCTCTGGAGCAAGTAAGTACTGTGCAAGTACGTAGAAACACATCAATAGGAAAAACTATTCTGATGTTCATTTTCAAAATCTGAGAAACAGAACATGAGAAACAACATTCACTCTAACGTTTTAGAATAATAACAGTAAATTAATATTCATTACCAGAACAGATTTATTTCTACCATGTTTTACCCATCATAATGTTATTGCCTAAACATACTATTTTCTTGGGAAAATTCTTTCTTACATTCTCCTGCTTTGAATAGTCTTCCCATTGCTCATGTATGAAAGATAATATAGTGATGGAATAACCTCTGCCTTCTCAATGGGCTTCATTTCTTTCCTTTTTCAATTCTTTATAGTTTTCTTAATTTGTCCTTAAGTCTGGAACATCACACTACATCTGGCATATACTTCCATCTCTTCTTTTGGATTCTACCTTTAAACAAATATTCTTCACTTTTCTCAAAGTGCTGAAAATGTTGATCCACCCCAGTAAATATGCTGTCTCCAGCCAGCAGTGCTTTTTATTAGAACGTTTACTTTTAAATTAGAACCATCCTTTGGTTGTTATCTGTAAGGCCCAATCCTCTCTAACACATCATGGATTTAAGTTAAGAGTCTATGTGTTTTCATCTTTTATACCACAGAGTCACTCTAGTATGAAAATAAGAGATGTCAATAAGCTTAAACTAAACTAATTCTATTCAAATAGATCTGTGCAGTGCTGGAAATTGATAGACGTAGCAGGAAAAGTGGAAGTCCACAGGGTAGATAACACGGGAGGAATCTGTCTTTAACCTGGTTTTGGCCCAAACAATCGGTGAAAAGGACATGCAGCTTCTAGTAGCACTTTCCCTGTTGCACAAATGGAGCAATGACCCTAGCAGCCTCATTCTGCCAAACACCCCAGCATCTGCTCCAGCAAAGCCCCTCGGCACACAGCTCAGCTCTGGTTTACAAGTTATCCCAGGGGGCAGCCAAGAGCTACATCCGCCTCCTGGATTTTGCTGGATCAGAACCAGAGTATCCAGAGTCTACAAGCAATTCTTGAATCATTAAGTCTATTTTGGAAAATATTTGAAAGGGATCTAAGAAAGCTTGGTGGATCAGTAAAGTGGTAAACACTTGCATATTTAATTAGAGTTCTTGGTACAGAAACACAACAGTGAACTTAAGTTCACTTATACCTTTAATCTATCATATCTGAAGCTGCATACTAAGACCCTTTTCCTTGATACATGTCCATGCTAAACCTGTCTAGAGGAAAACTTAAGAACATAAACAGAAGAACACAGCTTAAAAAAAATATGCACATGCACTTCTGCAAACTATTCTGCATGCTCGACTCTAGCTTTAAGCAAAGGTGTCAGTTCTCTTTTTTTATAAATCAGTTCACCAATTCCTACTTGGGAGGTAACTGCTCAGAGTTCTCACATGGTTGCTCTCCTAGGGGAATCTAATTTCTCAGTTTCAACATGCCCAAGGCATCTGCTTTCCTTACCGACAAGACACAATCTTTCTGTCACTGACATCAGAGGAATTATCAGTACATTTGACAACAGTGATGTTGAACACTGAATATAGCTATCATATCAGCAAAAATAACATGGCAGCTTACCAGAAAAGTTGTGAAAAGAAGGACTTGGAAAGCTTTCATTTATGTAAAAAAAAACCAATTAAACCCCAATATTATTTGAATTTGACTATTAACATTTTAAGAAGTGGCTTTTTAAGACAGAAAAAGGCCTCTAGGTCACAGCAAACTCTGCCTGGGGATACCAAGAAGACACTGAAGAAATGATTGCTTAGCAGTGTTTTAGATCAATTACAGATAAACTAGTAAATAATTTGAAACTGTTGCTCCGAGAAAAGTTGATCTTCACAGCAAGAAATGACATTTGGAAATTTTTTTTCTATTCAGAGAAAACTTTCAGATACTTCTGTACTTGGCTTGTTTTTAATGATATTTCACTCTTTGAAGACTGTGCTACAAGCTTCAACAAGCCTTAGGAACTAGACTGTAGATCATTTTAAACTATATAAAAAGTGACATAATAAAATTCAAGCATTAGCAAATATCTGTTCATAAGGATTTTGGTGTTAGGGCTCTTGACTGTTTACTAGAAACACAAATACTACAGAACACAAACCACATGTTTTATACACATATGTGTATTTTAATAAAAGAACTGGTAAGGAAAGTGGAGGCCAGTTTGTGTTAAAGAATTTGTGTTAAAGGATATCTAAATCCAAATCTTGGCTCTGCAATAGACTTCTAGCTTACATTTGTATAATAAACCACTTAGGTTCTTCTATTTGAGTACATCTAACATACAATTAACAATATAGCTATGTTCAACAGTTTAAGAACTAGGAATAATGTTTTCAAATTTTTCTTCTTTTTTTTTTTTTTTTTTCTTTAGAAGCCAAAATCCCACTTTCAAATGTCTGAAAATAGTATGCAAACTTTAGCAGAATGTCTCTGGAGGTTTTTTGTTGTTTAAGTGAACCTGGTGCCACTGATCTATCTTCATGCTCAGGTAATAGTGATGGCCTGACTGGAGTCTGCTGAACTCAACACCTCTCTTCTCATTTTTTACAGTGAGCACCAGTGCTTTCTTCTCCCAAAGGCTGATCTGGGCCTTTCTTGGTAAGCTAACTTAGGACACTTTCTTTTGTCATTTATTATTGACATTCATAAAACCAAATGAAATTATATAACTCATAACACAATTCTTCTCAGCATGAGACAATCAGATGATTGATATCTTTGGTAAGTCATCAGAATTCACTGAAATTGATAAAACTTCCAGTTTGAAACTTCAAGTTAACTTGCAGGAACCAGATATCCATTTCAATTTTTGTGGGCTAAAATTTTAAAATACAAAAAAAATTACCATAGCAATGGCACTAAAGATTTTTTTTATTCTTTAAAATCCCCAAATAGTAATAGCAGCAGCATAAGATACCATGGCTGTTTACATTACAGTAGCAGATAGAAAGGCCGCCACCAAAAGATGATAATCTCACAGTGTTAGGTGCTGCTTTACAGGCTGAGTGCCAGAGCTTACAGTTTAAACAGGTATGGCAGAAGGAACCTAGTTTTATAACATTATTTCCACTGAGTCTTAGAGGAAGGAAGACCAAATCCTTGGGGCTGGTTAAGCCTGCCTTTTTTTGACTTCACTTCTTGAATCATTCTACCTGCTAGTCCCTAATTTGAAACTGGTCTTTAAATTTCAACAGAAGTACCCTCTTCCTTGCACTTCTTTTTAGCGCAATATCAATAACTTAAGTTCAGTGGGACAGGGGATGAGATACTGTATGCAAAGCAGAACAAAATATGTAGTCTGATTGACATCAGCCAGACTGCAATGACAGAGAACAATTTAAAATTTCTCTTCTGACCTATAAACTTCTTATAGGATCTATTAAAAAAGCTAAACAAACAAACAAATAAACAAAAAAATCCCCAAAGCCAGTGTAAGATTTAGGGTGCATTGAATGGTTTTCTAAGTTCCCTACTGCAGTGAATACACACATAAGCTTATTGTGTCTTAAAATACTGTGCCTTGAAAACAACCTCACTGAAAATTAAGATAAAATAAATGCCCTAATGTTTTTTTCCTCAAACAGAAGGCAGCATATAGTCCATCCACTTTATAAAAAGGTTTTATAGTTTGTTTACTGTGTAAGACTTGTACAGAAGGTCAGCACTATGCAAACCAGCAGTTCACACCTGAAAGAATGGCGTCACACTTTATTTGTCTCCAGAATCATTGAATTAGGGTCCTGAAGGAATGAAAGATTAAATTCACAATCTAATCATTCTCTCACAATTCTTTCATCAAAAATGCTGAAGGCAATTTTTGGTATAGATGTTTAAAATCATGAACATGAATTGATATTTATATGAGCAAATAAAAATGACTGTTGGTCACTAGTTAATTGTCTTCCATGACCACTGGAAGTATAAGCAGTTAGGATTTTACTGTTTGTAAATATGATGTTAAGTTTTGGTGGCTTTGATCAGTTGATATAATCTAATATCTTTCTCTCTAAATTGGGGAGATATGGATTTGATGGGTGGACTGTTTGGTGGATAAGGAATTGGCTGGATGGTCACATCCAGAGGGTAGTGGTCAACAGCTCAACATCCAGATGGAGACTGGTGACAAGTGGAGTCCCTCAGGGGTCTGTACTGGGACCGCTGCTGTTTAACATCTTCATCAATGACATAGACGGTGGGATAGAGTGCACCCTCAGCAAGTTTGCAGATGACACCAAGCTGAGTGGTGCTGTTGACACACCAGGAGGATGAGATGTCATCCAGAGGGACCTGGACAAGCTGGAGAGGTGGGCCTGTGTGAACCTCATGACGTTCAACAACGCCAACTGCAAGGTCCTGCACCTGGGATGGGGCAACCCCCGATATCACTACAGATTGGGGGATGAAGAGATTGAGAGCAGTCCTGTGGAGAAGGACTTGGGGGTACTGGTGGATGAAAAGCTGGACATGAGCCGGCAATGTGCGCTTGCAGCTCAGAAAGCCAACCGTATCCTGGGCTGCATCAAAAGAAGTGTGGCCAGCAGGTCGAGGGAGGTGATTCTGCCCCTCTACTCTGCTCTGGTGAGACCCCACCTGGAGTACTGCGTCCAGCTCTGGAGCCCTCAGCACAGGAAGGACATGGACCTGCTGGAGCGGGTCCAGAAGAGGGCCATCAAAATGATCTGAGGCTGGAGCACCTCTCCTACGAGGAAAGGCTGAGAGAGCTGGGGTTGTTCAGCCTGGAGAAGAGAAGGCTGCAAGGAGACCTGATTGCAGCCTTTCAGTACGTAAAGAGGACCTATAGGAAGGATGGGGGCAATCTTTTTAGCAAGGCCTGTTGTGACAGGACAAGGAGTAATGGATTTAAACTAAAGGAGGGTAGATTTAGAGTGGATATAACAAAGAAATTTTTTACAATGAGGGTGTTGAAGCACTGGAACAGGTTTCCCAGAGAGGTAGTGGAGGCCCCATCTCTAGAAACCTTCAAGGTCAGGTCGGATGGGGCTGTGAGCACTCTGATCCAGTTAAAGCTGTCTGTGCTCACTGCAGGGGAGTTGGACTAGATGACCTCTAAAGGTTCCTTCCAACTCAAAGCATTCTATGATTCTACGATTCTATGTCAGAGGAATGGGGTAAACTTCCTGAGGATCCTTTCCATGCCTATGCTTTTCCTTGCTTTTTGTAAATGTTTCTCTGATAAGACTTACATACAGTTACAGAATTGAAGGTTGGAATGCCAAAGGTTTGACTGTAATGTCTTTATAATAGCCATAAAGTTTTAGATATCACAGCATGGAGACTGCAGAGGCAGCTGAAGACTAAATGAGTTCTAAAACTGCGTGTGACATATTTTCTTCTTCTGTTTATTTTGGGGTTTAAAAATATTTACTAGCAATAGCAGAATATGACTTATTTTGTTGGCTGGCCAAGGGAAAACCCACCATCCTCCCAACATTCCTGCAAAAGAAATAAAAAAGTCTGTCAAAGGGATGAATGGCATATTACTCCTCACAAAGATTAAAGTTTTTAAGCATTCTGATAGAAAGAAAATGAGCACAAAGGAGTGAAATCAATCCAATTTTTACCTTCGGGCCACAAGGAAATTCCCGAGTAACACACCTGCCATCTTTGAACACACAGGCGGTTGAAAAGTTGCCAGCATGTACTTTTTTCTCGCATTCCTCTAAATTTCCACTTCCCCCAGCCACTCTTTCTCCCTGTCACACACATACACAAAAGAATCAGAAATCCCATCTCATGCCTTGCTTCAACAAGCCAGAGGGTCCCCTGAACTTTTGATTCTACTCAGAAAGACAGGTCCTGCTTGACTAACCTGATCTCATTCTATGACCAGGTGACACGCTTAATGGATGAGGCAAAGTCTGTGGATGTTGTGTACCTGGATTTAGTAAAGCCTTTGACACTGTCTCCCACAGCATTCTCCTGGAGAAACTGGCTGCTCATGGCTTGGATGGGCATACTCTTCACTGGGTCAAAAACTGGCTGGATGGCCAGGCCCAAAGAGTGGTGATGAATGGAGTTAAATCCAGTTGGTGGCCAGTCACAAATGGTGCTCCCCAGAGCTCAGTATTGGGGCTAGTTCTGTTTAATATCTTTATCAATGATCTGAATGAAAGGATCGAGTGCACCTTCAGTAAGTTTGCAAAGAACACCAAGTTAGGTGGGAGTGTCGATCTGCTTGAGGGTAGAAAGGCTCTTCAGAGGGGTCTAGACAGGCTGGACCGATGGGCCGAGGCAAACTGTATGAGATCCAACAGGGCTAAGTGCCGGGCTCTGCAACTTGGGTTACAGCAACTCTATGCAATGTTACAGGCTTAGGGAAGAGTGGCTGGAAAGCTGTCTGGCAGAAAAGAACCAGGGGGTGTTGGTCGACAGCTGACTGAATATGAGCCAGCAGTGTGCCCAGGTGACCAAGAAGGCCAACAGCGTCCTGGCTTGTATCAGAAATAGTGTGGCCAGCAGGAGCAGGGAAGTGATTGTCCCCCTGTATTCGACATTGGTGAGGCCACACCTCGAATACTGTGTCCATTTTTGGGCCCCTCTCTACAAGAAAGACACTGAGGTGCCGGAGCATGTCCTGAGAAGGTCAACAAAGCTGGTGAACCATCTAGAGCACAAGTCTTATGAGGAGCAGCTGAGGGTACTGGGATTGTTTAGTCTGGAGAAAAGGAGGCTGAGGAGAGACCTTATTGCTCTCTTCAACCACCTGAAAGAAGGTTCTATTAAGGTGGGTACTGGTCTCTTTTCCCAAGTAATAAGCGATAGGTTGAGAGGAAATGGCCTCAAGTTGTGCCAGGGGAGGTTTAGACTGGATATTAGGAAAAATTTCCTCACCGTAAGGGTTGTCAAGCATTGGAAGAGGTTGCCCAGGGAAGTGGTTGAGTCCCCATCCCTGGAGGTATTTAAAAGGCGTGTAGACATGGCACTTAGGGACATGGTTTAGTGGTGGAGTTGGCAGTGTTACGTTCATGGTTGGACTCAATGATCTTAAGGGTCTTTTCCAACATAAATATTTCTATGATTCCTGTTGATCACAGGAACAAAATTTGGTTGGTTTTAGCTATTTATACTGCTTGCTAAGTAGATATCATAAAAAGGATCTGCTTAAACCAGTAAATAAGTGTTGAAAAACTAAGAAGTATAGCTGTGCCATTTTTATTCATGAAAATGAACTGGGAAGAAGAAATGGGCAGGAAATAGAACTAACAGGATTTTTAAGTGTTTCCCTGTTCTTTATCCAGTATTTTCTTTTGCAGCTGTGGCTTTTTTCCATTGCATAAGAATCTCAGATTCAGAAGAGCGGGGGGGAGGAGGCGGTGAAGAAAAATGTTAACCAGATGTACCAGATGTCTAAATTAGGATACTCAGTTGTCTTTTGTTGTTTTGATACCAACAAAACTGTCTCTCTCTTTCTCTGGTGCTGAAGACTGCATATGGTTTCTGGTCTGAATAATTTCACCACCTTCATCCTATAGTCACTGTGGCAAATCCAGTTATGTATTTCTTCATTTTATATAGGACAGTACAACAGAAAGCTGCTCCCTTTGTAAGTACAGAAGGATATGAACAGCTATAACATATACTGTAAAATAATGCCTTCAGAAATTTTCATTTTACTGGTAACTCTGAGACTGTTTCATGTGTGGAACACCATAAGTCCTTTTTAATTCAATAAGATTATAAAGCAGTATCATTTGGTAAGGTTGCTAACATAAAACTGTCAGTTTTCAAAACTGCAAAAGAGCTAGAAAAGTTATTCTAATGTGCAATGCTGGCTGGTGTCATCTGACTAAGGCGGGAATGGAGGCAAGCTATAAGTAAACTCCCCCCTCACAACTGAAATCATGTTAGAAGCTCTCCTGTTGCCAGAAGACCCCAAGCCACCTCTAACGGGGCTATGATCCCTTTGCTCCATGCATTGTGAAGTCTAGTGCCTGGGCCTGGAAGTGTAGAAGTATGCTGATCCAACAGATGAGCTAAAAAAGCGGTTGTTTTTTCTTCAGTTTACTGATTTTTAAACAAACTGCTTAATTCTTAGATTTCGCCCTTTTCAAATCATTCTATATGAATCCTAAAATCTGTTTTCCTTTTTATTTTTTTGCTGTCTGCAGTGACATCAGCTGCACTGAGCTCTGCTTACTCTAACTCTTGTTATATATCAAGGGTAGCCTCTGCAACTAGTCTTACCTACGAGAAAAATCCCCCTCTACCCCATTCCTGTCAACAACAATCCTCCTGGTACCTCACTTTCATGCACAAAAGTAGCAAACAGATCCCTCTAGGGCTGTCACTGCTGCTTCACCAGCCGAAAGACAGAACCTTCTGCCTAGTGATGCACTCAGTCTCTTCTCCTCTTTCCTTCTGGATATTGTTCCACCTTGGGGTACAGCCAGGCCCTCCATGAGTCCACAGGAAGGGTTCCAAATCCATTGGTATGAAACAGCAGGCTGACAGGACTTGCTGTAGCTACGGTTGCCTTTGACTCCCAATCAACATGGTTAAATTTTGCTGTATGCTATACAGTGCAGATGTTTAGAAAATGCTCTGCTCATAGAGACATTTAATGCCCAGGGGAAAAAAAAAGAAAAGATAGCCTCTCCTTCTATGCCCCTGTCACTACTGAGAAAGATGCCTTTAAATTTTCCATTTCCCTGCAGATATCTTTACATGGATTTGAAGATAATAAAGGTGTAGCCTTTAAATGAAGTGTGCAAAGTCTAAATACATTGTTGAGAATTAAGTCACAGTAAATTAATCACTGATTATACAAATGAAGATAAAATGTGGAGCTCGCACATGGCATTCACAATGCAGTGTAAACAGTACAGGCCACGGACTGCCTCTTGCCATGGCAACCTCGTCTGAGGATTTCTCCTCAGCCTCCTACACGAAAGAGCTGCACCAATGTTGTAGTGCATTGTGTCAGTGATCTGAGGAAAGGGACGGCTCCCACCCCTGCTGAAGAGGAAACCAAAACTGGGGACTGCAAGAAGAAAAATTATACTTATCCCAGAAACAGGAAAAGTGTCCACGTTTACATGCCTCCCCAACGTAACACCATAAACTTCCTGCACAGCTTGGAAAAACTTCTTTTTCTTCACATAATCCTTTCAGAGAGTGGCAAGAAGTGCGCTAGTGATCTACGGTGAAAAGATGATACAGGATGTCAGCTCTAGATCTGTCTCAAGTTTTACTTAATAAAACGTATTTCTCAATGTTAAAAAATAATGAAATGTTTAACAATTTGTTCTAGTACATCATGATATACTGACTACTGGCAATGCATATAAGTTATCAACAAAGACTAAAAAGATTTAACAATGAAAAGCAGGCCTAAACATATATACATGTTTTTATATATATATAAACATATACACTAAACATATATATAAAGTGCATAAATATGTTTATATGTTTAATGTGTATATATATAGTGTGTATAAAGTGTGTTTATGTATTTAATGTATAAATATATATATAGGCAGCTTACACTTAAACTTTAAAAATAGCAAACTTGACCATGCAGAAAAGCAAACCTATTGAACTCATGTGAGACTTACATTTCCAAAGATATTAATTCTGTTGATGCCATGTGTTATGACTACACTACACACCATGCATTCTCATTGTTTCTAACTGGGCTACCATTAAAACATATAGAATGGGAGAGAGTTTATTGCAGGATTCATAACTGGGGCAAATAAACCTTTATTCTGCAGTTACATTAGATAAGTTAAAGCATTGTATTCATAATATCACAGCATTCAAACTTCAAAATCTATGAGCAATTCCATTGTGCCTACAGAGAAACAAAAATTTAGTGACACTGGATTAGATGGAAAAGAGGAAAGACTACATGTTGAGATGGTTATGAAGTCCTGCCACATGTAATGGAATAGCTAGCTCCTGAGATGACAAGTGTAGTTTTTAGGGCAATAAAGTAATAAAGACCCTGAGTGAGCAAATCAGTAGAATGGAACTACTCTGGAGATTAAACCATGCATATACTCAGTGTTTTGCCTAACTGAGATCATAGAACAAAAATTGCTATCACATATCCCAAGGCAGTTAGAGTTTCTTTAATATTAAAAAACCACAAGAGATATAATATTACAAAAAGTGCAGATGAATAAGTTAACAATTTTGTATAAAATTCTCTGGAATATTTTTGTATTTAAAATCAGAGTCCTAAATTCTTTTGGCCATACACCAGCTGCAGCTGATAATTATGGTTTTGTTTGCTTTAGAAGGGTAAGACCATAGAAACAAGGCTATCGTCAGCTAAAAAAAAAAGATCAAGACCAAGACCTTATATATATGTTAAAGGGCCAACTTGTTTTTTGTAAATAGTCCAATATATGTGGGTTACAAAGAAAAGGTGAGAAGTTTTTGTCATAAACTTAAATACTTACTGTTCTGAGTGCATTTTTGGAGACATGAAATTCCACCACATTCCAGCAGATATCACATCTTCAGAGTCCTTCCTAGTTTAGTGATAAGCCCATTCCTCTGTAGACTAGCCAAAGAAAACAGTTGTTTCTTGGTTTCTCTAGAAAGTACCATCTCTCCTTGAAAACTAAGGTTCCTTTAGTTGCTTCTTAATCAACATAGATTCTTTCCATTCACTGGGGAATAGTCTTTACAAAATTAAATCTAATTTTTTAAAATTAGCAAAACATATTAATGCATCTGACAAGCACACACAAGCTTGATTACTGCTTCATCTGTCCAGCACTGTGTGAACTTTAAGAATAGAGTTCCTGCAGGAGATGGCCATTTTAAAAAAGTAAAGAATGCAGACTGAAAAGAAGTTCTTTCAGGATATTGACAGCACTATTCAGAGCAAAAGCATTATATTAGGTTTCTTTTCCTCACTCCAGTTTATTCAAATGCACTGTATTTATAACAGAACAAAAGACCAGCAGTGAGGAGTCTGCTAACTGTGTATATGTACATGATGACTGGATTGTAGACCATTTCTTTTAACAAAGAGTGCCATTTGGGAGAGAAATCAACAACAACAAAAAAAAGTGGTTCTAAAAATAAGCCAAATACAAGGTAAACTATATCGTCATCTGCTTCACTGTTTGGTAAATAATCTGATATAACTGGAAAATAAATGTATCAAGAAGTGTTTGTTTATGTTGCTATGGCTAGTAATCTCCTACTTCAGGATGTAAGCTTTTTTCCTCTTGTCTGTTAGTGTCTGAATTAATTCTTTCATTGTACAGCTCCATTTCATCTTTGATTGACTGCTCTGGTTACATCAGTGTCTCACATAGTAGGCTTAATGGATGTATTTTCCATGTAAAAATAGCTAACTAGTGTTATGTGTCTGTGTTTTTTACCAGCTAACAAAAGATGAGGCCAAATGGTTAAAAATGTTCTTTTAACACTATGTATTATGGCTTTTTCTAGCACTATTAATCTCCTACTACCCACAAACAATAAATAAGATTGGATTGTACAATATATTGTACAAGATCTGTTGTTTTAAAGGTTGTGTGACAAATCTCTCTTCTTTACAATTACCTCATTTCTATAATTTCACAACATTGTAGTTAGTTACTTCGGTCTCAAAGAAAGATAAGTTGCACTTCAAGCTGAACGTGTATAAAACTGAGTCCAGCTGATTTGAAATGTCAAAAGAAGTAGAAAACAGTTCATAAAGAGTAATTTGCTCACTTAAGAACACATTAAATTAGGATACAGATACAAGAGCACACAAATGCCTCTGTCTGTACTGCTCCCTTTTGGCTAAGCATTCTCCTATGAGTAGTCTCAAGCTAATCATTGTTTGAATTATGACCTTACTACTCAATATTTTTATTTAGCTCACTCTTTTTAGAGTTAATAAATGTATGAAATAATGATTCCACTGGCAAAAGTAATGAAAGCAAGCAGTATGTGCTAACTGACAGAAAAACCTATTATTATACAAGAAAAAGGATATCTGACCTTTTCTCAGATCTGAAATTTTCTGCCTTGCAGTGTTTTCTTATTAAGAAATATTGAGGTTCAAATGCAGGATACTGCACTTAGATGGGAATAATCAGCTGCAAATATTGCATGTGTAACAACTGGCTGGGTAGAAGTCCTGTAAAAGACTCTTGGCCTTAGGGTCAATTGCAAGATGAATATGAGTCAATAATGTCATCCCAAGCAATCACACCAAGGATATACATACAAGAAGATAGGCAGCAAGACTGTCCATGAAGCAATCTTATTGCTTTAGCCTATATAATAAAACCTCTACTAAAATTTCACCTCCAATTTTGGAGACTTCAGGAAAGAAACTGAGCAACTGGATAGACTCCAATGGAGAGCAATCAGAATGATTAGTTGTCCTGAGAAGATGGTCCACAAGGGAAACTGGAAGAAACAAGGGCTGGATAGCCTAGAAGAAGGCTGAGAAAGAGGAAGGAAGAAGAAAAACCTCTTTTTTGCAGCAACTAATATTAAAATATTAAAAATAAGATTCTGCTGGTAAGGCTAGATAATCACTGTAGTAGATTTGCTGGAGAGATTGTAGCATCTATAACAATAAACTGAGCAAACATTCCATGTCTTGGACATGGAAAAAGCAGACTGTTTCATCACCTGGAGACGTAAGCTAGGTGACTTCCTGGCATCCAGGTCTATTTTTTCTGTCATGAATAAGACACCATTTCAAGGAGGAACGGCAAAACTGAATCCTTATGAATGTCAATTGTTGACAGATAAATAACACCACCAGGTATTTGCATACCTCTTTAATTAAAGAATGTCACATCTTTTTACAAATATTAATAAAAAGAGCATCACAATGTTATGTGGTAGATATAAATCCACCCATTGCACACATGAATGAACTTAATGCAAAGCGATTACGTGATGTTTCTCTAGGGACCCTTTTCCTCATTTTCATTTGTATATGCCCTTCTCATATGTCAACTCAAGATTTATTTTGTTGATTTTATTTAAATGGAAAGCCCTATTAGTGTATATGTTGTATAAATACACATGATTCTAAGTATGCTATATACAGTACATATGGTTCTTATGTACAGTATCAGTGATCGGATCATACCCAGACTAAACAAAAGGTTCTTTAGCCAGTCTCTCCTAAGAGAAAAAAAGGCAGATGTTAATGAGTTTTCTTATGCATCCCCCAAACTTCTTTCCATAATCCATATAAGAGTTTAAATATTTATGAATACATTAAGCTAAACAAATTTCCTCTGTATATTTTGATCTATCTTTCCAAATACTCTATTTGTCTCACTTAAATCACAACTCTGTGATCTCAAGTTTGATTTACACATAGAATTCTGAAGTTAGATACTAAGATAAACCCTTACTGGCATTTTCTATGGTTGTCACAACAGGCCTTCATGACCCATATGAGGTTTCTCACTGTTAAGTGACTTTATTTTAGCTAACATACTTTTTACTTAGCAAAAATAAAACTGAACAAGGTATCATTTTTAGCCCCAGATGAGTGTGTTTCCTGAAACCCAGAAACTGTTAACTTTGAAACATCAACAAAAATCTTTCAACAATTATCTTCAAGGTATATGGTAGAGTTCAATGCATTACATCTTTTATCATTTCAGGGATGCTCAGTTGGAAAGAGATTACCTGTGACCTTTTTTCACTCTGAAATTTACAACATTTGATATTCACTCCTGTAGATTAAATCTCAGTTGTTCTCTTGCAGTAATAACAAAATCCTCTTAAAGATACATCCCTGTTATTAAAATGTCCATTGTTTACAAACATACAGCATGATTACCCCTTACTGTGGCTCCTGAATGGTAAAATCATTTTGTGACATTGTTATAAATTATCTATTTTATTAGAACAATTCCCAAGAAACAAAACTTCATCTACACAGCAAAGTAATTCAAAAATTTACAGTAATACTGGGAGAAAAAAAAAGAGTATTTTCCTGCTACAAGAAGTTATGTGTCAAGAAAAATTGTACAATTATCAGCTTATTATTGTGATATGACTCTATGAAGGATTCCTAGTTCCAATTACATCTGTAAAATGCCACCCTTGGAAAAACAAACATCTGAACTTTGCTAAGCTGTCACTTTAAACTGCTCACCTTCATAAGATTTGAAAGTAGAAATCAGTCCCCAACCTCAGGTTTTCTAATGAACTGGATTTCACAAAACTTCTTCACTTTTTAATGAGGCATCTCAGAATTGTGCCAGCTTTTCCACTCTGTGTTATTTTCCATGCTGCATTTGGAAGGCTTGCCTTCCAAAACACAGCAGACTGTTGGAGGAGCAATTGCTTCTCAAAGTGGCAAGGTGCAGCCCATCAGCACTATTGTCTTTCTCTGGAAGGTCTGGCTCCTAGGTCCAAGTTCCTACTAAATACTGAGCTAGAAACAGTTACTCAAGTGACAAAATCTTTCTTTTGCTGGGGCAGAGGGTCCTAGATCAATGTCATGCTCCTCTGAATGCTGAGCTCGGACCAACCACAGGACTCTCCTGGCATGGGATGCCCCACACAATGCTTAGGGAGCAGGACCAGCTGCCAGGCTCTGCAGTGAGATGCTGCCCCTTGGAAGGTTTCTGGCTCCAGCTCCTGCTCATCTCAGCAGCTCCTTAGCACCTGAGCCCGACTTCTTTGGTGAGAGCATTACATCTTCCCCCACTGCCTGCTGTGGGCATTCATGTGCATGTGCTGTGGCAAGGGGGTGTGGGGATGTGGATGAGATATTGCAGCTGACTAACACAGTTAGCTGACTTTAACGCCCGCTGGGCCAATGCAGAGGTGCTGCACAATCCCTTTGCTCCTTTATTTTGTTCTCAGCAATGGCTGATCATTTTCCAGCTATTCTGGAAAACTTCCCTTTGAGCTGTTTTAGCTTCAGCTTGTTAATTCTAATAGCAGATATTAAGTTGTGCTACCAGCCTGCAGAATAGTTCTGCCTGCTTCCCACACATCTCCCTTTAACAACACAAGGCATTTCACTGATGTTTGAGGGACAGTAGCACTGATTCTATTTCCACTTAGATTCATTGCAAAACAATCCACCCACATTTCATCTTACACCATACTACTTTCAAGAAGGAAAATATTTGTGCCACTTTCAGCATGATTATATTTATTTTCAAAGGCACTGCATACTTCTTTGTTGCAGGTCTCTGGTCCATACAGAGTTTGCTGGACATATGAAAAAAGATTGCAAAGAAGACAGTTTCAATCTGTGCGATGCATGTGAGAGCATCACATTTGGTTAAAAAAAAAAAGAAAATACCTACTCAGATTAGCTGGGAATGAAGAGAGTGGTAAGAAACCCAAATAAATGAACAGAAAATATTCACTTATTCAGCAAATCAGAAGTGCAATTGTGCCAGACTTACACAGCCATATAGTTTGTTCCAGAAAGAGTATCTTTAAGATGTGCTTAGCTTTCTAATCACCAATTTTATCATTCGGGGTAAAAAGAGATCACATCTCACTCTAAATTTCAGGGTCACAGGAGACAGACATGTCTTAATTTGCAAGACCCTTGGCATGCAGTAGCAGAAGGCAATTCATACCATCTCCAAATATATTAGGCATTTTCAATACTTGGGGAAGAAGGGGTTATCAGAAATTTACAAAATAAATTCTGTAACTGAATAATACTGTGGTAACACAGGAGATGAAGAACTATGACTGCAGCCTCAAGAACAATCTGCAGTCAGCATTAATTGCAAAAATGATCATAATGTTGCCATCTGTTTCAGTGGAAACCATTAACAGTTTGTGGTACTTTGAATACCTAAGCCTCTTTGTGCTCCTGGAAAGTTACAGCACCAAAACTCAGTGGTTTCACAGGAGTGAGTCCAATGTTAGCAACTACAGCTCAAGGGTTATTTCTCCCGCCACCCCTTTTTTTAAGCCTTTTAAAATTCATTGCAGTTGTATAATGTATTAGGACATTAACTCTTACAATTGCTTCTCACTATTAAAGAGTCATTTATAGTCTCCATTATGACATAACAGACCTTTTTACTCCTTCCTTATGAAGTCACTGGTAGTGTTTACCTTTAAGAAACCTAACTTAAGTGCTCTGAAATACTCTGTGGAAGATTGACTCTCCTTCTCACTGTGACTAAGAGGGAATAATCTGGAGAGATCAACTTTCTTACTTTGATGCCTCATATAAATGATTAAAGTTAGGCCAAGTCACTAGCTGCATAATAACAGTATGAGATTAAAAGACGACATAGAGAAGAGATTTATATATTAGTGCTGCCATGCCAATAGTGGGAAATTTAGAAATCCAATTATATACTTCACAATTCTGACAAGCAACAATGCAGAAAACCAACAGTCCTCTGTCTGAATCTCCAAAGTTAATATTCTCTTTTCAAATTTGCATTAGGGTATACACTGGACTATAGATACATTTCACCCAAACTGCTTACCCGAAAGATGACCATGCCTTTTGAAAATTAAGAAGAAATGCAAACTAGGATGATGGAACTATTGACATTTTTTTCTCAGAAGTGTAAGATGTCCCATCTTCCCCCTCAACACTATTTCTGAAGACGGGGGAAAAGAGATCTATAATTAGATGCTTAGCATCGCTCCTTTCATGATATGTTGATGCTGAGATATATTTCAAGTAGCTACAGAATACATTTTTATCAGTTTAGTTCTGTGAAATATGAAATTTAGAACTTGAGCATAAACCTTTTCTGGGTTTCATTTTGCTTGTGCTTTGGCTTAGTAGCATTGCTATTTAATCCTTTCCAAATAAGTCGCTTCCTACTTGTTCCTCCAGACGTGGCTAAACTGATGTATGAACCACACTACTATGAGTTCTTCATCTGCAAAGGCTGCTTTGAGAAAACTTGTGGGAAAGGAGGGCAGTAGGAAAGGGCGAAAGAAGAAAATAGCATTTAAGAACCCAGGCTAGCACAGATTTCTTGTTCTCTTAAGCTGTGCATTTAAATATTACTGTTTCCTTTTAGAAAGAAACCCTTTTTGTTCTGCCACTTCCTCAGAACTTTACTGACTAGGCAGGAACTAGTTAACCTTCTCCAAAAGGATTTACAATTCAAAGTTGTGTAATAATTATGCTTGGGGAAAAAAACCCACACAAAACCAAAAACAAAACACCACACCAAACCCTAAGAATGATAATTAAGAGTCTGAAGTACAAAAGGGTAATGCACTGTCCTCTTCCCCAGTAGGGAAGTTCATTAGCAGTGGAATCGTGTCATTTTCCCATCTGTTCATAATTGCATTCACTGCAGGAACTAAGTGACGGAAGTGACATCACCTAGGCTTGGCACAGGCGGCTTGGTAAATCACACGCGCCTTCAGCTCTGAGTGAGCATTTGCTCCAGTTCCAGCTCCAGCTCAGCCTCTTCTCCAGCCTTCTCCATGGCCTGGGAAGCCCATCCAATTTATGCCCATTGCCTGAGCAGGGCTGGCCTGGAGCAGGTCTCTGAGAGGGTACATGGAAATTAAAAAAAAAAAGGTGATGCAGCTTCTGGAGAGGAGTAAAGCCATATTGAGGGGGTAATTACCCTTCAACTGGTGGGAGGCATACCTCTTGTTTGTAAGTCCTAAACATCGGGTGCTTAGCAGCTGCTGTAATATCAATGGGCAATTGAAACAGGCCCTCATTAGATTAGTGCTGAGCTTATTGCTTGTGCCAGTCTCATTATTATTGGTGACTAAACTGGCAGATTGTCAGGACGCCTCATGGTGAGATGAGCTTTTGCAGCTCTTTGTTTGTAGTTATTATAAACAATGAAGTGAAAGCAATCCCCTGGGCATAGTCATGTCAGATGTTTTTTGCAAGCAGCAATCAGCTTGCAGAAGCAGCAATGGTAAACAAATTCTTATTTTAAGAAGCGATATTAATTAAAGCACGAGGCATGGTTCTGAAAGAGAACTTGTTAATTATTTAATGTCACCTGCACTATCAAGCCCACCAGTTGGAAATTGTTTCATTTTGCCTCAGATGCGCTCTGCCTGTCATCTGAACCAGTGGAAAACAATGTGTGGTGCCAAGTGCCAAAAAAATAGGCATCGTACAGCTGGGAGTCATATCACAATTTAATGTACAGTCCAGATTTATTACTTCTCAAGAACTCTGGATGTGAATAGTAGGCCATATTACAGTGTGTATAACTGCTAAACTTGCTAAACTTAATTTGGAACATTACATTTCTCATAAGAATACAGAGAATATTAAGTGGGCTGCAATTGTAGATATTCATGATTATTGAAATTGCTGGACATCTACTAATATCACTGCATACCAGTAGATGGTTTGGAAACTGCCCAGCTGTTAAATTAAATAGTGTGAATCAAGGGTTTGACATCTGCTAAAATACACATGTGTTAAGAAGAAAAGAGAAGTTTTTCAAGCTTTTAAGAAAACTTCTGCTGCCATTCTCTAGCACAAGAAAAAGCTTCCTACTTTTCTTGAAAGACTTACAGATATGACTAGAGAAAGCAGGATATGAGCTGGAGTCACTGGATCTGAAACAGTAGTCAGAGGTGGGCTGGTCTGACTTTGCTTCAGCGGAAATGCTAGCCCCACTGAGAACCACTGGGACTCATTCAGTCACCAAGTTCAGCCCAGACCAGGAGGCCATTGGTACCACTTGAAGGTACTTCTAGTTGCAACTGAGCTAGAAAATTCCAGCAGATGAGTTTTTGTCATAAGGTGACAACTTTCTTGTTAAAAGCTGAAAAAGTGAACACAAGTTACAAGTACAGAAAAAGTGAAAAAGCACCATCTTTTTTGCAGCAAGAAAAATTTAGGCTTCTTTCAAGTTTCAGTTGGCGAGTCACACAGTTGTGGCAATGTTAAGTTCTGTGGCTGAGCACTAGATCAAGGTGTACAGGAGGGGTCCCAGAGCCAGGGAAACCTGGGGAAGATCAGAGTGCCCTGTGAGAGAGGCTGACTTGGCTTGGGCTCTGCCAGGAGCATTAAATGGCCAGGAGATTTAAACAGCCCTAGGGAGTGTTATTGACCAGAAGCACTGTGAACAGGGTGTGCAAACAGGGAAAGAGAGGGCACAGCAGTTCATGCAGAAGGGTTCGTGAGAAGGGCCATGCACCCTGTTTATAGGCCCACAGCCCATGGAAGTTCTCTAGGTCTCTGCCATAATGGTGGGTACTTGCCTCAGAATTACACCCAGTTTTTCTACAGAGAAAGCCCCTGAAACATCTGATACATCCACCCAGACAGAACTGGTAAAGGAAGGAGACTTCAGTACAGATGGTAGGTTGTAATGAGTGCCTGGACCCTTCTCCTGGAGAAAAGGTAAATACCTGCAAAGCAGCACAATTTGATGATCTGTTGCCTCAAGTGGTCGAGTTGCAGGAAATAGTTACAAGGCTGCACAGTATTAGAGGGGCCAAGACAGAGATAGGAGTACTCCTATTTAGGAGTACTCATAGTGGGTGACTCTCTGTCAAGGGGCACCAAGGTGCCCATCTGCCAGCCTGACAGGGAGTCACGAGAGGTATGCTGCCTTCCGGGAGCTAAGGTTCGAGATGTTGCCTAAAGGGTGCCACAATTTGTCAAGAGCACAGACTACTATCCACTGCTAGTCTCTCATGTTGACAGAAATGACACTGCAAGCCAGAACCTGGGCAGAATCAAGGAAGACTACAAAGCCCTGGGGGTGCAAGCAAAAAGTATTGGTATCCAAGTAGTCTTTTCTTCCATTTTACCAGTTAGAGGAAAGGGTGCAGCCAGAAAGAGACATATAATACAAATCAACTTCTGGCTTCATGGCTGGTGCCATTGTGAAGGTTTTGGCTTTTATGACAATGGGATATTCTTCCATGACTACAGCCTGTTAGGGAGGGATGGGATCCACCTGTCTAGAAAATGCAAGGGAATCTTTGGCAGCAGGTTGGGCAACTTGGTGAGATGAGCTTTAAACTGAAGGACTCGGGGTGTGAGGTCCAAAATGGCAATGCTCATGCCATTGCAACTAGCTGGGGAACAAGCCAGGCCAACCAGAGCAGTGACAAAAGTTCCTTAGCTGCCTCCCAAAATGAGAAGCAGAAGAGCAACCATCTCAATTGTATGTATACCAATACGTGCAACCTAGGAAACAAGCAGGAGGAACTGGAGCTCCATGCCCAGTCAGAAAGTTATTTTACCAGGAATAACCGAAACATGGTGCAACAACTCATATGACTGGAGTATCGCAGTGCATGGCTATAGGTTGTTTTTTAAAGACAGGCAGGGAAGAGGAGGAGGAAGAGTCACCTTCTACATAAGGAGAACCTTGAATTTATAAAGTCAACCACTGTGATTATGGAAGCCCTATCAAATACCTCTGGGTCCAGATCAGAGGGGGTCATCTCCAAGGGGGGTCTTAGAGTAGACATCTGATACTGACCTCCAAACCAAGATGATAAGGCCAAATGAAGCAATATTTGGGTCACTTAAGCAAGCTTCTGGTCAACAGAACCTGGTTCCTATGGGTGGCTTCAACTACCCAGACATTTGTTGGAAGAAAAATACAGCAGTTCACATGTTATCCATCAAGTTCCTGGAAGGTGTAGGGGACTGCTTCCTCATAAAAATGTTAGATGTGCCAAGCAGGAATGAGGCACTGCTGGACTTGCTACTCACAAACCAAGAAAACCTCCTTTGTAATGTCTCGGGTAGTAAGAGCCTTGGCTGCATTGATCACAGTATGGTGGAATTTGGGATCCTGCTGAGCACACTAAGGTTAGTACTAATATAAAGATTTTAGATTTTAGAAGACCAAACTTCAGCTCACTCAGAGCTCAGTTGGGAGGGATTCCATGGGAAGTTTCCATGGAGTATAAAGGAGCTAGCAAGTGCTGGGAGTTTTTCAAGAATGCTCTTCTGGAAGCACAAAAACAGTTCATCCTCTTTAAAGGCTAGGGAAGTAGGTGGAGCAAGAGACCCTCTTGGCTTAACTGAAAGCTTCTGAGTCTGCTCAAAACCAAAAGAGAAGTGTACCAGAGATGGAAAAGTGGACAAAAACCCATTGAGAACTACAAGGGCATTGCCAGGGTGTGCTGAGATGCAGTTAGAAAAGCAATAGCTCAGTTCGAATTGAAATTGGCCAGAGATGTCAAAAACTACAAGAAAGGGTTCTTCAAGTACATAAACAAAAAGCAGAAACAGAAGGAAAATATTGGCCTGCTGTTAAACAGGAGAGGTGAATTAATCACCAACAACACTGAAAAGGAAGACATTCTGAACACTTTCTTCACCTCTGTCTTTACCAGCACTGTTTGGCCCAAGGCCTTGGGAACAAAAATCCAGGTAGTGTAAACACAGACCCACCGTCAGTGAAGGAAGAGTTGGTATGTGAACTATTACAGGATCTTGACCCCTACAAATCAATGGACCCTGACATTATCCACCTGAGGGTGTTAAGAGAGCTGGCTGATATCATTGCAAGGCCACTTCCATAATCTTTGAGAAGTCATGGAGATTGGGGGACATCCCAGAAGACTGAAAGAAGGGTAATGTTAGCCCCCATCTACAAGAAGGGCTTGAAGGAGGATCCAGGAAATTATAGGCACATCAGTCCTACTTCAGTCCCTGGGAAAGTTATGGAATGAATGGTCCTGGGGGCTATCACAAGTCAAATGAAACACGTGATTGGGAAAAGCCAGCATGGATTCACCAATGGCAAATCACGCTTGACAAACCTGATCACCTTAAATTGCAAAGTAACTTGCTCGGTTGAAGTGGGGCGAGCGGTAGACATTGTCTACCTGGACTTCAAGTCTTTCAATCTGGTTTCCCACAGCCTCCTCCTAGAGAAACTGATGCATTACAGTCTAGACAAGTGGTCTGTGCAGTGGGCAGGGAACCAGCTGACAGGCTGCACACAGAGGGTGGTGGTAAATATCTCCTTTTCCGATTGGAAACCTGTCACAAGTTGGGTCCTCCAGGGACTGATAATGGGCCCAACGGTGTTTCATATCTTCATAAGTGATCTGGATGATGGGATCAAGTGTACCCTGATGAAGTTTGCTGATGATACCAAACTGAGTGGGGAAGTGGACACTTTGGAAGGGAGAGCCACCCTGCAGGAAGACCTGGATAGACTAGAAGAATGGGCTAACAAGAACATTATGAAGTTCAACAAGGACAAGTGTAAGGCCTTGTGCCTGGGAAAACATAATCCAGGAGTGGGGATTATGCTGGGGAGCAGCTCTGTGGAAAGGGACTTGGGGGTCCTGGTGGAAAAAAACCTCAATATGAGTGAACAGTGTGCTGCTGCAGCAAAGAAAGCCAACAGGATGCTGGATTGCATCAACAAGGGCATCACCAGCAGAGATAAAGAAGTCATTATCCCACTCTACTCAGTGCTTGTCAGGCCACAACTGGAATACTGCATTCAATTTTGGTGCCCACTGTGTAAAAAAGATGTGGACAGGCTGGAGAGGGTCCAGAGAAAGGCCACAAAGATGATCAAAGGACTAGGAAGCCTGCCAGAGAACCGGGTTTGTTCAGCCTTGAGAAAAGAAGGCTTAGGAGAGAATTTACCACCATGTTACAGTATTTAAAGAGTGGCTACAAGGAAGATGGAGACTCCCTTTTTACAAGGGGTCACATAGAAAAGGCAAGGGGTAATGGGTACAAGTTACTTCTGGGGAGATTCTGACTGGACACAAGAGGAAAATTTTTCACAATGAGAACAATCAGCTATTGAAATAATCTTCCCAGGTAAGCAGTGCATTCCCCTACATTGGACCCATTTAAGATTCAGCGGGACAGGGTGCTGGGCCATCTTGTCCAGACCATGCTGTTGCCAAGAAAGGTTGGTCTAGATGATCCTTGAGGTCACTTCCAACCTGGTATTCTATGATTCTATGATTCTAAGTGAGTAGCAATTGGGGACTTATTTTTCCAAATTGGTAGGCACTGTGTTCTGGCCTCTCAGAGAATAACATCTGACGTTTATGTCTATTCCTATCACTATGTAAACAGAAATTCAGGTGAGATAGGACCTGGCAGAACAGGCTTGCAAGACTAAGAATCATCCCCAAGCTGACTTCAAACCATTAAGATGCAATAGCAAAGTTAGTGCTTTACAGGTCATTAATCTCTGCTGGAAAATTCATCTAAATTGTCACCTCAGTCTTTTCAGTACACATACCTAAATTCCAGCCTGCAACAAGCATCAATCCAAAAGACCATGGCAGTTCAGGCCTTCAACTCCTACACAGACAGTACAAAACTCTAATAAAAAGCTCACAAAATTATATAAAAATAGCCAATATTCTGTGAACATTTTCTACAGGAGAGTCAAACTAAACAGAACAGTAGGAGAAAAATAGGCAAGCATAACAAAGTTACAGGCATCAATAGCTGCAGTAAAGAGAAAAGGAAATTAGGGAGTAAACATGCAAGAAAGGACAAGAACATTGATTCACTACTTGCTGATTTGAAAAACAGGATTGTATTTCTTTTCCTGCATACACTGTGCAAGAAAAACCCTGGAGCCCTGAGGACACAGTGTTAACCAAAGGGTCTGCAGTATTAATGAATTGCAATTCTGATAAACTATAAGATCCATCAAAGACTGAGAAGAATACAAAGCTTACCAGAGAGGTTAATTAATTATCTGATAGGTAGAGATAAGACAACAGGAGATCCATATCCCAAGTCGATCTAACCCAAAAGTTGACAGGGCATATCAGGAAGGATGTTAGCCCCAGGAAGGAGTATATAGCGAGGACAAGCAATCAACGTAGTTAGATCTGGCAGTCACTCAGAGCTAACAGTGAAGTAAACATGCTTAAAATGAAGCACCAAGGAATTTAAAAGTAGTATTTCAAATCATGAAAGTGTCTGTGGGCTGTTTGTTCCTTTAAGAAACATTTATGATTTGTGAGAACAAAATGCTGCTGTAAGTTACAATTCTATTATCACCTTGCAACACACTAAATTGATTACACAATAATGTTTCTATTTTTTCCCTACTCTCTCAACCACACTCAAAGGTGTCTTAACAGTCAATAAAGTAGCAACAGCAGCAGCCACAGCTTGCTGCTGCTAGACAACATTTTTGAATGGGATTAATTTCACCTTTGGTGGAAAAGAAGAGGGTGATGCAGCTACTACTGAGAGTATTTTTCTGCCAGGGTTAAGGGTATGGCAACCTTAGTTCAGGCACATTTTCTTTTTTTCAAGGGAAAAGAGCTGGGGTCAGTAGAAAGTGGGTTGTACAAGACGTTTTTTCCATGTATCCACTTCAATATTAACATGAATTCAACTTTGAACATTGGCCAGCATAAGCTAAAAAAAAATTGTCAAGGTTTATCTTATACAAGACAGCCAACTGATAGCTCCTTATTTTTTTAATCAGTCATGAACCAACACATACTCTGTCACAAAACATAAATTTGCTTGAAGACAGTCAGAATGGGTCATGAAATCAATTTTTACTTCAGAAGTGGAAGTTATTTTTCCTACAGTTTAAAACCAAAGGAGATTCAACCATTGAAAAAATCTGTTGAAAGGGAAACCCACTCTTCATTTGCACAAAGACACACAAACTCCATTTGGTAAAATCATGTATGTTATTGGTTTATGGTTTTCATTTAGGTAAGAATTTTTTTATCATTCATAAACAGTGGAAAGGTCTAGAATAAAAAAAGCAAAAACTGATTGGAATCATAAACCTAGCATAATGCATTAAGAAACTGAGAAAAATAGATTATTTTTTCTACTTCAGCAACCATAACTTTAGCAAATAGGGATTAACAGGGTGATTCATGGGATGTGCAATGCAGGCAGAATATCCCACCCATAGAAGAGACTAGGGTTAAGAGGTGTTTCATTTAAGTGTGGAGAAAGATTCTGAAATTAATATTTTGATTTTCAATGAACAATCTTTATTTTTTTACCAAAAAAAAAAAATTCTTGGAAATATTTGTACGTGTGGAATGTTTTCTACCAGTGAAACATACCATACTTCTCCCTGAAGCTCTATTTGAGGAGTATGTGAATTACACTATGCATCTCAAAGGATGCCTCAAGATTTTGCTGACATCTACCCTCTAGAATCCTGCTGGCATCTACCCAAAAAGGACCTTCCTTTGCATTGCACAGACAGACAGTAGGTATGCACTACCCAGCCATGCACACACATGCCAGCTCCTGAGGTATTTCTGAGATAAACTGATGGCTCCCTTAGGTGAAAAAAAAAAGGAAAGGCAGCTCTCCAGACATGGAACCAGTAGGAATACTTACATAATATTCTCCTTACAGATCTAAGTTGTCTTAGCACAGCCCTAAAACACAGAACAGCTCTTTTACTAACTTGTTGCTTCCACAACATTCAAGATACTAAACACTTCTACAAGACCGCATATACTTCCTTCCTTCATATTAGTGGATAATGGCAATAACACTACAAATGTTTCCCATTTCAAAGGAAAAGGAGTTCTGACAATATTTTTGTTATTGCAGTTGGTCAATTACTCAACAGCATAGGAATGCATCTGTCACTTTGCTACTTACACATCTTTAAAGTGGAAAACAATTTAACGAACAAATACTTGGCAACTCAGGCAACAATCACATCAACTTTCCTTTTGCACTGAGAAAAAATAATCTATAAATGTCAATGCATTGAACAGGAAACAAAAGCAATAAAAACAGAAATGTTGTAAATGGTTCATAAGATTGCTAAAGAAAGTATGAAATACAATAGCAACCGTCCACTGCCTATTATATCATATGCTTTTCCACAATACTGAATTCAGTACCTCCATTGTTCCTCCAAAGGACTTTACATTTTCAAAAGAACAATAATTATTAGCTGTGTTTAAGACCATTAATTTTAAAAGTGATTAAGAATGGCAAAAGTTTCACCACTGAGATTTCACCAAGTAGGCTTTCTACTTTATTTTTTGCAATGGAAACTTTCTGGCAACAGAAGTAGAAAAAAAAAATCATTTGGTGTTGAATCTCTGATTCTCTGTGTCCTTTCAGGAGTCTAACATGTCTGTCTTCTCACCATGGAGACAGACCTGAAGCTGGAAGCAAGCTTTAGGGACATTTTATTGATACTGTTTTGTACTCAGTTGCCTTGATCACCAATAATCACAATATTTGTGTTCTCAGTTTGGTTTTGTTTTGTCTCCAGCTGTGGCTCTAGGTGGTTGCAGATCACCCCTGAGTTTTGAGTCACATCTGCCAGCAGTGTGGAGATGCCCTGAAGACCCTCCAGTTCTGGTTTTTTCACTTTTCACTTCCAGGTATTTTTGTTCCTGTTACTTCTTTTATACAAACATTTTCTGACTTCAGTGGTACCATGGTTACTTCAGGGGAAAGGTTCCAGGTTTTTAAAGGGGATTTAGAGATTTCCATACATAGATGACCTAAGAACTAAGGTCTGGTAACCCAGACACTGAGTTTTCAATAATTCTTGCTTCCAAGCAAGAATGTGAAAGTGAAGTTCACTGGAAATTCACAAGAAATTTCACTGGATGTGAAACAGTCACTCTGTCGATTAAACAGTACTGTAGCAGCTAAAATGATATCCAAACCTGAGCCGCAATCTCTATCAAATCTCCTTTGAAGTCTGCTGGGATTTATAGCCTTCAAATATGACAGTAATCAGACTAGAATGCCACTTTTTATTTATGCTACAGGTAAGGGACTTTCTTCTACTTTTGTGGCATCCCAGGCTTGCATGATGGCTGACATGTTTTTCACATAGTTCCTCACTCCATTATGTTGGACAAGACAATGATACCTGAGATGACATGTATATGCCCTTTAGGTCATGGGCTGTTTGCCTGTTGATGTGGGCATGCTGCATATCTCCAGCTTCTATATGACTGTCCAGAACATTTTTCCTAGAATCGTAGAATCATAGAATGGTTGGAAGGGACCTTAAAGATCTCTAGTTCCAACCCCCCTGCCATGGGTACGGACACCTTCCACTAGACCAGGTTGCTCAAAGCCCCATCCAGCCTGGCCTTGAACACTTCCAGGGATTGGGCATCCACAACTTCTCTGGGCAACCTGTTCCAGTGCCTCACCACCCTCATAGTGAAGAATTTCTTCCTTATATCTAATCTAAACCTACCCTCTTTCAATTTAAGCCATTACCCCTTGTCCTATCACTATGTGCCCTTGTAAAAAGTCCCTCTCCATCTTCCACAAGGTCCCCTTCAGGTACTGGAAGGCCTGCTATAAGGTCTCCCCAGAGCCTTCTCTTCTCCAGGCTCAACAATCCCAACTCTCTCGGCCTGTCTTCACAGGGGAGGTGCTCCAGCCCTCTGATCATCTTCGTGGACCTCCTCTGGACTCGCTCCAACAGCTCCATCTCCTTCTTATGTTGGGGGCCCCAGAGCTGAACACAGCAATCCAGGTGAGGTCTCACTAGATCGGAGTAGAGGGGCAGAATCACCTCCCTCGACCTGCTGGCCATGCTTCTTTTGATGCAGCCCAGGATACGATTTCAGAACTGATCTGAGCTCTCATGGCCAATAGAGATCTTCTGTGGTCAATGGTCCATGCGGTATGGAGTCTTGCCTTTTGAAATTGCTTTTGCAGTTATTTTTAACTGTGTCGAGGCCTGTTCACTTGCAAGTCCTAGTCATGGATAGCTAGCTTTTCTGCAGCATTAAGTAGTCTGTTCACAAGTATTTCCTCAGCTGTTTCTACTGTTCGTTATTTTTGGTGCTGAACAGAAGCAAATATGTATGAGAAGCATAATTTAGTTCTCCACCTCATCAGTCTTTGCTCTAAATTTCCATGCTCAGAAAAAACATGGAAAGGAGACCTACAATGGTTAAACTTTGCTAGGTAACATCATCCCCACTTCTTTCACCTTTTCCGTCAGTCTCTTTGCTTCTTCAATGCTGGCTCTGCTCTCTGCTCTCTGTTATTTGGCAGTCAATTGTCTGAATTCTCCTGAAGTGTACTATGGCTCATTGTCTGAAGATAGCATGCCTTCAATTTCCTGATCACATTCATTGCTAAATTGTCTTCCCAGAAATAAAAGCAGCAATTGATTGTGACTATCCTGTTATTAAAATGAACAGACCTGACTCACTCTCTGCTGTAAGTTCACCATGGTTTTTGCACACTTAACACTTGCGCACAGAGTCCACAATCCTCTAATATTACTTTCAGTACCTGCTTCTTGCAACCTGACTTAGCCCAGAGCATCAGGTGCTTCTTGGAAGGTAGCCACCAAGTCCTGCCTCATGTATTGCCAGACTGTATTGGACCTCTTTTTCGTAAACAGAAAGGGACTGTGACATGCTGATAGACTCTTCCCAATTCTTAGAAAATACCAGTGTTACACTCTGAAAGGTGTGCTCTCCAAAGTGTACCTGCTTTCAGCAGTGGCTTATCAGAAAATTTGTTCTCTTTTTCACATCACAGCACTACAGTGTCAGTATATTTTGGAGTCCAACAAGACTTCTTTCAGCAAGTTCTTCATACTTGTTGAATTTCATACACATCTTGTACCCAAAGGTGCAGGTTGCATTGTCACATTGTTCCCAGATCAAACCCACCTTTTCTAGGTAAGCTTATACAATTTCCTTTTCTGTTAAGGCTGTATACCCAATGAGATGCTGGATTCACAACATTGTTCTTTCTGGGTTTCCTTCTGAAGCATTACAGCCTGGTTGTAGCTCTTCTATTGCCTGAAGGTACCCCTTATTCTTTACTCCTTCAAATGGCGTCTCCTGAATGGATGACCAGCACCCTGACACATCTTGTGTGTTAACAGTCTCAGGGTTCAGTTAAGGCTGAGTAGAAGACAGTATTTACTTTTTCATTACAGAGTCATATGTCCTACAAGAGACCTTCTTTATTTTAGCATAGTGTTGCAGACTTTCACAAAGTTTTTGATAAATAGGTAGACTACAACCACAAAAAGCCTGATGACTAGGGGACTTTTTAAAGAAAATCTAGGTTCAAACCTGTGTTTTACTTAAAACTGTCTCCTGCCCTCCAGCTGGACATGTATCGGGGCCCTGCATACACCTTACACCCAAGCCCACTCCTAGAGGTTTGGCTGCAGGTCCTGGGCCACCTCAAAGAGGATGCAGTGGGCCACCTTGGGGACAGCTGATGGCCTCAGGGACAGCTGCTGTGAAGAAACCTAGAACAAGCCTCAGCAAAGCCCTCTTCTCTTGGGAGCTGCTTTTAAGCTAAGGCTTTTGCTCTTGGCCTCCACCTGAGCTATCTGTCAGGGATCAGTGAGGGATGGTTTCTGCTTAAGGTTGGGGTGCTGGGAGTTCCCCACAAGGCAGGTAGAGGCTGGGTCCTCACCAGCAAGAGCTCCATCTCACTGTATGAGATCCAGGAGAGCCTGGCAGACCTGATTAAAGCCCATGTTTAGAAGGAAAGCTTGGATTGCAATGAACTGGCATTTTCTAACAAAAAAAAAAAAGGTTTGTTGAACAATTCCTGTCCACTCTTATTCACAGACTTTTGATAGATCTGAATCTGGGATGACAGCTAGCTGTCGTTAGACATTAATGGATTCCCACAACATCCTTTGATGTGGGCATATCTTTAAAGACTGTGTTTATTTGAGAACAGCTTCATTCAGTAAACTTCTGACATAAGGGACTTTCATTTTTGACAACTTCAGTTTGCCTGTATTCCATCTCACAATCTAGTCCCAAACACTCATCTAGGAGTTGTCACAAGCTAGCATCTTTGCATTCTTGGTCCTGGACTGACTCTTCCTTGGCTCTAATCAGATGATGCTACAGAAGAAATAAAGGTTTCCACTCCATAAAGTTAGGTAGTTGTACTCTGTTAACTCTTTACTTTTACAGGTTGTATTTTAGTGCTAGTCTTCTCAATGGCTAGTTGTTTGAATCCTACATTCAAATTTACGCAAACTCTCATGTCAGCTGAAAGGTGTACTGATTTCAAAAGGTGGAGTTTTGTTTGTGTACTAGGGGATTTTTTTGCATAAGCTCCTCCAGGACAAATGGGTGGGAGTGGTAATTCAACATCAGACTGTCTCCCTGTCGTAAGTCCTTACTTGGTTACAACACAGTATGGGGCCTGCAGTTCATGTTCTCCTCCTTCTGTCATGCATTATTGCCAAAGGTTTATGTTTTGCTCCTAACTGTTGTACTATAAACTCTAAAGACAATCTATTGCTTTTTAAATCTCTTGACAGTCTGTATCCCCGCCTAATACCTAGTCCCTGATTTTTATTGTAAAACATCAGCATTTGTTAAATATTTTTCCAATCTAAAAATGTTATTAGTATTCCTAGTCCTGCATTACAGCTTTCCCCACAATCCAGCTCAAATAAAGTATTTCAACTACATATATGAAATTATTGCAGAGTTGTAAATATGACCAATGAAAAGCTGTCAGCCTCTTAAGTACAAGTGTATTCGGAGTCTACCTATTCAGTTTATGGAAGATTTTTTTTCTTCAATGCAGTCATATAAACTTCATGTGCAAATGTCAGGCAGCTACAGCATTATCACAGAATATTATGTCATTTTCTATTTTTTGTATACTACCGTTAGTAACTTTCATTCTGAGTTTTTGGGGTGGATTTTTGTCCTTGAGTCTGAACAGGTTCTCTGTTCTTGCTAACTGGAAGCATTTTCCTGTGGTTAAATCCATTTCTGTGGTTAAAACATCCTTCTGGTTCATTTCTGAAAATGGAAAGGAATATTTTGTCGCATTCTCAAGTTATAGGTTATTGGTAGGTTACTCAGTTCAATAACATAAACAACTGTTTCATCTTCTATTTCTCATCTTAAAATCAGATTAACAAAAAAAATGTCCTGCTCTAAATCAAAGTAATCAAAATAGATTTGTCAGTTGTTACAGTGTTTCTGGTGTCGTTGTCTGTCCTATCTTTTCATTGACCACTGATAAGATAAAATGAAAACTTTGCCTCCATTTTTTCAGGCTTATAGTTCATGTTGAGGTCTGAAATCCTTATACAAGCCTGGAAACTAAATCCTAACATGCACCCACTTGCACTACTTCTACACCCAGCCACACTTCGCTGTAAAGCATTCTCTTGTTTTCTCAAGACAACATCAGTCTTACCAGACTGCCCATTAGCACCATATTTTATTTAATATGCTAAGTAAATAATATGGAAAGACTCCAGGAAGTAGAATAATGGTAGAAAGGAGAGTGTAAACTCACCAACATAACTATTGCAGCAGTCACTACCTTTCCAGTTTTGAGCATGCAGACTGATTCATTGGTTCTTCTTCTAAACATACCTGTTTAGATACACAGACATTGTATAGATGTCTAAATATACGTTTAGATATGTAGACATCTGTAAATCTTTTTTCTAAGTTCTTTCAGGTGTGAAGACCTTCCTTGAGAAGATAATTAAAAAAAAAAAAAAAAAGAAAGAAAAATAAGGGGGAAAACACTGAAAAAAATGTATTCTGTATGTCATCTCATAATGTCCTGCATAAACACGTGCCAGTTCCCTTAGGAGAAGGTGTACAGTACATGGGAGTGAGGGAGAAATGGAAGAAAAAGAATTCTGGAAATAAATGTTTCAATAAAATATGCATCTGTTATTACTTCCAGGCGACAGTACCAGTCCTAAAGTGCCTCCAAATTTCCAGTATTATTTGGTTCATCTTTTGCTTAATGGATCATTCTGTGAACCATCACATTTTTGGGGGTTTAGTTACAATGGAATAAAATGCTAAGTCATGAGACTAATGAATACAATGGTGACATAACTTATTTACTGAGGCCTCACCACATACCACACTGCTAATACATAACAATAATGCCTCCATTAGGAAACATCCATTCTATAAATATACAGCACCTCAAAATATTAACATTTCCATCCCGTGAGAGGAGAATAAATAATTTGTATTATATTGTAAATACAGGTTTATCAACTGTAATTCACAGTGGTTTGTCTTCCCTCCTTCATTACACACAATGGCTCCTATCTTTGGATGAGGGTTGTGATGAAAAAGAAGCAAATAAAAAGCTACACCTGTTCTTTCCAGTGCTGACTTTGACATTAGCTGTTTATTAAAAGAGCCTTTAAGTTGTGAAAATTCTACACTAGTGCCATCTGTAATATTATTAAAAAAAAAAAAACACACAAAAAAAAACCCATAAAGAAACCCCCACAATTTTCTAAGACAATCTGTGTGGTGTTTCAGAGGTGCTTTTAATGTTACTGGATGTGTTTGCTTTCTAATAATTAGATGTTGTCAATAAGAAAAAAAATGTTAAGTGTATTCACAGACATAGTTTCAGGACATAAACTGATCACCAGCTGGAATCAGGAAGAAATTTATCCCTGTAGTACATTATTGCAAAATTAGGCACATAGCATAGGCTTTATTACTACCTCCTCCAAAGCTTTTGGCATTGACTTCTGGTAGAGAGAGGGTCAACTGTATGGACCTACTGACCTCTTCTGCTGTAGCAGTTGCTGTGTGCATCTACTTATAGAATGAGTTAAGGGATGCAAAAGCATCACCTCTAGCAAAATGGCCATCACCCTGCCCTCTAATGTAGGTTTGCTAGTAGTGCAGGACCCATTGACAAAGTTTTCCTCTTGTGCATTCCCAGTGTTATTTCCACCAGTTCAAAGAAAATACAATATTTCTCTGGTCTCCCATCGTGTTTCTAGACCTGTAATTGCTATCAAATAAACTTAGAGGGTGTAGCCCTCCAACTTTATGTTTTCCATTTTGGCATATGTTTTACATTTTAAGAAATTAGTAGGCTAAGCATAAAAATGAATGGGGAAGGAAGGGTACAGTTGATAGGACACAACAGTCTTACATAAATGCACCATTTTATAGAATAGACCCCAAAACACAGTATTGCATTCAGATTAAGATCAATATTTGGAGCACAGAACTCCTCTTACAAGAAAGAGTCAAAGACATTCTGCAGCTTGCCTGTGTTCACATTCACAAAGGATTTTCTAACACCTAAGCTGTGGTTCAGAGTCGCTATTTACCCATGAACTGAACTTGCAATACACAGGATTATGAAATAGTTTACAAAGTTTGGACACTGCTATATAAGGTCAAAAATGCTGTTTACATCAGTATGGAACTGCCAGAAGCTTGCTATGGAATAAGTACAGAAATTTTCAAACTAGCATCTGTATGTTAGGGGTATGCCTGCATGGTGCAATACACTGCCATGTAAAAACCTCTGAGCCAGATAAGGTTCTAGGAGAAATAAAGGACTATTTTGGTGCAGCTCTGCAAGGGCTAATTAACCTAGGCTATGCTATACTGATGTCTGAACTAGTGTATTCATATCTTGCCTGTTGTCTAGAAACAACATGAGGAATATGGACTAGAACTGTAATAAAAATGTGTTTTGACACAACATAAGATGGCATTCCTTATGTCAGAAGATAGGCTATTGCCATTTGGAAGATAACTTTGTTCTGCATATAGGATTAATATTTCAATTTTTTTTTTTTTTCCTACAAGTTTAAACAGGTTTAAATATTTGTTGAGGAAGCTTTGCTATAATTGTTTTGTTGGGTTGTTTTGTCTTGTGTCTTTTTTATAAGGAGTAGGTTATAAAGGAATGCCAGAAAAGGTTATTGCTCTGCTCTGAGGGTTTTAGAAATTCTATTCTGATGTGCTGTATCTGGGCGAAGCTTTAATTACCTCTGTTCTTGAAGGTCCTATTTATTGTCTTATTCAGACTTCCCTTGAAACCATAGCATTTGCTGCCCCAGGTAGTTTATACTTCAGAATAAGGGATACTTTAGTTTTTACTGCTGCAGAGGAGCACAATGTGAATTTTTAATGGGACCTACTCACTGTCTCCCTTTTCTTAGTTGGGCATAGCACCAGTTTCAGGGAGAGGTGATGGGAGTAAAAACAAATTCAGAAGGAAAATAGAGTAACCATCAATCAAGTAATATCTGCAGCTATCTCCTAAGGGTAAACCTGGTGTGGTTCTGTTATATGTCATTTCAGCAAGGGCTGGCATAAAAAGGGGCTAAAAAGAGCCTAGACGACATGAGAGAGAGAGGGAGAGAAGGGGGGAGAGAGAGATTTAATCAGACTGACTGACAAAGTTAATATATATTCTCTATGAAAGAGGAGTCTCCAGGGTCATGGTTTCAGTGTTGAACAAGAACTCCAGAAAGTTTAGAGAGCTGGATTGAGTCAGAATTGATTTTTCTCTGTTTACTACATTCCCCAGGTGAAAAGTTAATGAACCAAGGCTAAAGCATAAAAAAGGGATAGGTTACTTGAAGGGCTGTGATAGAAATATCATCCAGGTAGATCAGGGATGAACTTTCATGCTCCAGAGCAGGCTTCTCACTAACCACAAAAAGGAAGAACGAAAAATGTAGTGACAAAGCAGAGCATGCTCTGTGATGATATTTGGTTCTAACCAGAAAATACATAGTAATCTCAACAGTGTAAGCACATACAGGTACCTCTTTACCTGTAGATAAGCAGGTATTTGACTGCTGCCTTTTGACAGGTCCATGAAGCCTGAGGTAAAGTATTTAGTAGCAGAACTACAATTTCTAGGCAGAAATGCCAGAAGTCAGAAGCCTAGGCTGTTAATTAGGACTGAAAGTGAAAAATTTGGGGCTCCGAAGCTCACTAGCCCTGTGAAATCTACCTCACTAGTATGATATAACACTTTCCTCCCATGACTGCCTCTTCTCACCCACCCCTGTCAGACACCACATGAAAAAACACATGTTTATTGGTCCCAGCATTTCATATTTACTCTTCTCAACGCCAGGCAGGGAGAAAGGATTGGAGCCTGCTTTGCATCCTGTTTATGGAGCCCTTTCTTGTTCCTTTTGCAGAAAAGAAGATGGATCAAAACCAGCTGACTCCTTTTACTGTCCTACCCTTTTATCACAAAAAGTACAGAGTAACATTTTATCTCAGACTTTTTTGGATCCAGGAAGAGTGAAGAAATCAGTGCTGTTTGATCAAACCTGAAAGGGGTCATTTTGGATGCTGGGGATAAGCACTGAAAAAGCTGCTGCTGGGGGATGGCAAAGATTTTTTCCAAGTTTCATTTTTCTTCTACAGAACTGTACTAGGTATTGATGAACACTTTGTTGGAAATTTTTTTCATAAGCAGAGTCAAAACTAGAGAACATGAACAGCACAATTTCTGCCCCAGCTTGTGTTGAATTATACTAGCAGATTAAGTGATTAAAAAGAGACACAGGCTCTACAGCCTGGTAGTTAAGACATTCATGCATGATACTTAACTCAATATACCTTATCCTCAGAGTACTGAGATTTTAGTGTGGTCTTGACCATGGTCTGTCTGTCTGTCTCTCACATTTTTCCAAAAAAGTTCAGCAGATTCACTTTCACACTTGGGCTAAACTGAAAACTATTTCTTATCCTCAAAATTTCAAAATCATGCTTTGGATTAGAAAGCTGTTTCCCTTTGAATTTTAGATTCCCTTTGAATTTAGAAAAAAGTGCAGTGCTAACATTTTTGCCTCAAACAATGACAGGAGAGAGAGGGTAATTAAAGTAAATCTTAGGTATTTCTTCTGTTGCCTCTGGTATTCATATTCCTTTGACTTGTCACTGGCTAGCACAGTCCACTTAAAATGGCTTTAGGATACCCATAGAAATTTCAGGGACTGATTACAGGAAAATTGATGAATCTTCTCAGAATAGGCTAGAAGAACAAGAAGAAGCAACAGGGCTGTAATGCTGATATCTATGTCACATAAAATACATCAGGTTAGCAATGTGAACCTATTAACAGTATTTTCTTAAAACAAGAAGACAGGCAGGAAAAAGACTGAAGTGGGTCAAGCAGAAGTTCTGCACTGAAGTGAGACAGAATACTTAAGAGATAGTGGTGTCTTCCTTTAATATTTTTCTTTTTCTCATTTGTGAAAATACAAACTCTTTATTCCTTTATAATGTCATAAGATATATTGACAGAACAGTCAAACACTTGAAAGCTGGTGAAGCACAAATGTTATTTGGCACCTTTGGATTTAGTCAACGGGAGGGTAGGAATTTTGAGCACCATAGTTTGGCAATTAGAAGCCCAATGTAGGAATCCAGAAGTACATTGGAAGACGTCATCAAATATTAAATCTGCCAGTGCTCTGAGCTCTCAGATTACAGACCAATGGCAAAAGCAGTCAGCTAGAGCCAGCCACATACTTCAGGATTTCATGGCCTTTGATGGAAAGCAGATAAAAGCCAGAGCCACAGAAAACATTCTGCCCTCAAAGACAACCACACAGGTCTCCCATCCATTGATTTTTTTTTTCCATTTCATTTTATTTTATTTTTTCACTTCAGTAAAAATGATTTCAGCAAAATGACCCACAAAGGCTTTCAATGGAAACTGCACCTGCCAATAGATGCGTCTATCTTGCAAAAGACATGCAACACACAGGATACTCACAGGATACTGGCCTTTTTAAACTAAGCAACCATAATTTTTTAAAATAACTTTTAAGTCTGTATTGTGACAGTTTGCTTTATGATGTCATGCCTGGACAATTACAGAGCCATAATTGCATAGCTATGACTCACTGCAAACCAATCAGTGCAGTCAGTTTCCTAATGCTATTTTCTACTATAACATTGTTATTGTAAAGGCAGGAATATTTTAATCATCAAATTGAATGTCTGCCAAGAGCTCATTTTATTGACCATTAAACATGCTTCTGTTTAGAAGAAATGTTACAACACCACTGTTTCCAACAGTGGATTTGTTCTTGCAGTGGTTTTTCACAGGGTAATCTGCAACCAAACGATAGGTCAAAAAAAATGTTTATCATCTGCAAATGTACAGGACATTCACAAATGAAAGTCCTAATCCAATCTGTATTAATATCTCTAGGAAAGCTTGCTGGTTTTTAAAAGTATCAAAACCCATGCAAAGAAACAATAAAATGCATATTTTCTTTGACAAACACTAAAATTTCTCAAAGATGACTGTTCTAAAAAGTAAAACTAATATCTGCATCTGAACAACACCACTGAATGTCTTTTGATGTTTGACACCTTTTGGCAATTCAAATGTAATTTTCAGTAAGGCCACAGTTTTAGAAAATTAAATAGAAACTGGTAAATCCACTGCTGAATCGTGGGAATATTTTTTAATGACAATATTAAAGTTTCCTTTCACTGTCAAAGGATTCCATGAGAGGCACAGCATGATGTGCTTTATTCAGAGAATAATTTTCCACCTGCTGGAAAGAGGTATTTTGTTGGAAGATACTTCAATGATCTGAAAATTTAGATGAAATAAAAATATATATATAACCATACTGACTTTAGTGGTAGAACAGTGGGTTGGTTTCCAATATTTGGAAAACCTGACTTTAGCAAAGCTTTTGACACCATCTCCCACAATATTCTCCTTGGGAAGCTGGCAGCTCATGGCTTGGATGGGCGTACTCTTTGCTGGGTAAAAAACTGGTTGAGTGGCCGAGCCCAGAGAGTAGTGGTGAATGGAGTTAAGTCCAGTTGGCAGCCAGTCACGAGCGGTGTAAGGTCTTTTCCAACCTAAACGATTCTATGATTCTATGATTCTAAAACCTTATGCCAGTACCAAAATATTTCTACAACTGCAATTTCTGAGAACACTTGGAGTTCCATTTGGAAAAAAAATTACCTTATTTACAAAAATACATTCTCTTTGGACAGTAAGACCATGAAAAAAATGTGCAATTATGTTACCTTTTATCTTTAAACACACAGCAAGTCTAGAGTCTGTAGGAATAATCTTGCTGCATTGACCTGCCAGTACCAACTAATGATTTCCTACTGTTTTCTCTTTTTCTTGTTCCGTTTACCAAGAAAAGTGTGCAGAGAGTAAAAGTAAAATAAAGTCTGTTTCTAAGGCAGTAAAAAAAAATTGAATATGCCTCTGCAGCTCCATAAACATCAGTAGAATCATTATGATATTTGTCACTAAATAATCAATTTAATCAATGATAAAGAAAGGGGAAACAGTGCAGTCTTGTAATGTACTTAAAAAAAGGATGTGCTTATACAACAAAACAAATCTGATTATGTGAGTCTGTAAATAAGCAGAGGTTTTGTTCTCTACTAGTTAGCAAACTGAGATATCCTTTTAACTGGCATGAAAAGTAAAATAGGTATTATTAGCAATAAGGAATCATGAGAGATACCAAGAAAAAAGGAAAGGGCATTTACATTCTGGAAAAGAAAGGAAAGAAGGGAGTAAGACATGGCAAAAGAAGAGTGGGTCTGTGGCATAGATGTACTGACAAATTCATCCACAATTTAGTACAGGCATGTTGGACAATGACAAACTGAGAAAAAGTCCAGAATTTTCCAGTAAGTAAATGAGGTTGTAGAGAGGTGCGTGTTGGTCTCTTCTCCCAAGTAACAAGTGATAGGAAAGAGAAAATGGCCTCAAGCTGCATCAGGGGAGGTTTAGATTGGATATTAGGAAAAATTTCTTCACGGAAAGAGTGGTCAAGCATTGGAACAGGCTGCCCAGAGAGGTGGTGGAGTCACCATCCCTGGAAGTGTTCAAAAAACAGTTAGACGTGGCACTTTGGGACATGGTTTAGTGGACATGTTGGTGTTGGGTTGGTGGCTGAACTGGTGATCTTAGAGATCCTTTCCAACCTTAATGATTCCTAGTTTTTACTTTCATTAAAAAATAATCCAGCCACCAAGCCAGGAAACATGAAATTACTATTCTACCCTTAATTGGCTTAGTGGTGCACTTGTTAGTGTTAGGTTAATGGTAGGACTGGATGATCTTAAAGGTCTTTTCCAACCTAAACCATTCTATGATTCTGATTCTAAGTCTTTTGGAATGAAAGTATCAAAAGGCAAACCAACTTGGCCAGTTTATGTTGCAGGTTAGGTGCTACCTGGCAAAAGAGTTAGTATTTATGGACCAACAACTAGTTGAAGCTGAAGTCATTAGATGATGCTGAAAGTGGTTTTTTGTTCAGCTGCTATTCAGTGAAGGCAACAGCACACAGGCACCTCCATGGAAGAGTCTCTGGTGCTTTAGACCATTTCTCTTTCTTATTTCCCCTATCCAGGAAGGCATAAAGGGAATAATGCTTTGGATCTCAGTGGATAAGCCAGTACTGTCTTCTAAGGCTGTCCTCAAAGCCCAGATTAGTCTATTTAGAAATGAACACAAAAGGATTCAGCTCTCCTATCTTAGCATACCCAGTGCCTTAGTATGACAGTGCTTTGTATCCTTGCGGACAACCATTAGCAGACTGCCTGAATGCAGATGAAGAGCTTAGTCTTTGCTATTAGTTATAGGCCATGCTAGGTTAGCCAGAGCATTTAAAGAATCCATTCATGCCAGTTCAATTGGATTTTGATATACGGCATCCAGTTTCCTGTAATTTCACCCATGTGAATTTGGGAAAACACACTTCCAGATCAAGATATTGTGTCACATCAGAGGCTGTACCACAGGTATCCAGGGTGCATCACTGAGTTAGAACTAATAAAACTTTCTCTCTGACCCTTTTGCAATGCTGGTGTGATCACGTTCTCTCCTAGCTTTGTAAGCCCACAGACAGCTGTCAGTTGCACACAAAGAAAACTGAAGATATTCACTGAAATATCCAAAGCAAAATTTTCTCAAATGCAGAAAGAGAAAGAATATTGTCACACTAGTGAGTGGAGCAGAAGCTGAATGAGCAGCATGGACAATCATTACACACACACCTCTACTCATTGCAGCATTTGTCAATGCTAACCTTTCATGAAAGACACCAATAAAGGAACTGCGTATTGCCAGTATTCCTCAGAAGAAAGTTTCTCTAATAGCACACAAACAACCTGGCAAATAAAATACAGCAGTGTGACAAGAGTTTGGGAGAGACTTGTCTTAAAGAAGGAACCGAACCTTGGTCTGTTGAAAGAATTGAATAAGGATGTTGTTTAGTGCTTTGCTAGCTGCTATTGTAGTTGTGAAAGTTTGTCTGAAGGTTGTATTATAAGTGATAATTGAGCAGAAGGAAAGAGAATGGCAGCCTAGTGATGGACAGTCAACTACCGAGGCAAAATTAAATGGATGAGGGGCAACAAGTCAGAGATCTCAGCATCCAAGCAACCCTAGCCAAAGAAATGAGAGAGCAACAGGTTTTAGCAGAAAGATTACCATTTTCCTCCCTCTTTAAGAGATAGTAGTCAGAAAACAAAACAGCCATGACTACTGTCAGAAGCCTGAGTGCACTCATGGGCACCCTTGCCCTGCCTGGCCCCACCGGGACTCCCAGCCAGGCCCTCTCAGCCCGTGACCTGAGGGGCTCCATTCAGGTGCAGATCGGAGCACCCATGCCTGCCCTGAGATGTGTTCCCTGCCATTCCTGACTTGCTCCTTAGGCTTCCAGATTGACCTTGGACCAGACCTGTCTCCTATCATTTGCTTGATGATCACAGGCTTGTAGATGGACCCTGTCCCTGCCTGCACTTTCGCTTGGGTGCTGTAGGCAAGGGTCCTGCCTATGGTGGGGGTCACCCCCAGCTCCCAGCTCAGGCCTCCTCATGGGTCTGTCCCACTTTCCCTGCTTCTGGTAACTGCTGAGGCAGGAGAGGATGCAAGGAGAGTGAGTCCCATCTTCTCTTTCCTCTCCCACCAAAAAGTCCCTTGCTGCAGCAGCTGTGTGTATGTGTACATTAGAGCAGGTACATGCTGGAACACATTGTGTAGAAAGAACTCTCTGGTAGAGCTTGTGGTGGAGAACAGCCAGAGGAAACAAGAACTACATCTGGAAACAATGATGGAGTATGCATGGGGACCTTAGGACATCAAGAATGCAGCACAGAAAACTTCAGAACTTGAAGCCAGTGCCTGACACAAAGGAAGGAAGGAACCTGTTAGTAGGTTCTTCTTTTAAAAGAAGGAAAAAGCAATGGGATATAGGAGAAACTGCTCTAAAATCAGAGCAAATCTGATTTTGTAAATGAGCACTTCCAAGAAAACAAACAAAAAACCCCCACGATTAATGGTGCCAGAAGGAACAGTGCAGAGTAACATTCCAGACTGACTCCGAAAACAAGAAAACAAGAAAAAGGGCCAAGTGGCTGAAGACTCTGTGTTTAACACTAACAGGTCCATCAACAGACCAAATCCAGGAAGGAAAGTTGTGAAAATTATGTGCATACATGCGAACAGGGGTCTGAAGAAGATGCAGAAATACACTAGTCAAACACCAAAATGAGTAAACACTGTCACCCTGTTCCCATCAGGACTAATTAAAGCTGGCAATATCAAACAAGGCAAAATGCTTCCTACAACATTCAAGTCCCTTGGAAAGACAGTTTCCAACAACTGTTGTCCTCCCAGAATGGTTACGTTTTCAACTAATGTCATCCAACCATCACGTGCCACCCTTAAGTAAATGATGTGTGGTTGTCTTTATTTACTTCACGTAGATCTTTTATGAATATTTTTATTTTACTTTAAGGTCTTGTACAAACTTAAAATTATGTACTCTGTTTTGGACATTCAGATAAATATTTTGGGCAGTTGTTATCCTCACTTTGAATTTATGGAGATCTAAAGATAAATGGGTAACATGGAGAGACTTGTCAACAAAGTGTACAATGAATCAAAATACAAGTCTACAAAAGTGCCACCCCCAGCGCGGTACCGCAGAGCACCCACAGTGTAGCAGGTTTCCTATTACAGAAACTGCAGAACTGGTCTAGTTTCAAAAGCTTGCACTGGAAGGAAAGAGGAAAAGATTCTGTTAATTACCAGTAACAAACAGAAAAAGCTCTATATCATCTGGAAATTAACCTGAAATTTTGAAGGAGTTTGTGACAACATTACCAGAAAATAAATAGGGCTCTCATATTCCTCATTGAAATTTTTCTAATCTCTAGCTATAAAATCCTAAAATTGAATAAAAGTTTGCATCGTAATATAGGAGATCCATAATTGCTAAGTTTTAATTTAGTTTTCGTAATTACAGGCAAACACTTCAAGACATAGTCTTATGATTTTTAATAAAAACCTACAGGCTGTTTAAAAAAATACTGCAGACCTTCATCTGGTCACAGTTGCATAGTTACTTAAACACAAATGGGTACCTAAAGCTGCACACAAGCTGGAAGAGTCAGTATCCAGACATTCAATTTTAACATGAAAATACTGTTTAACGTGTATTTTAGGATAGGACAGATTCAAACCATAAATGCAGGCTTTTTGAATGCCTGCAAAGCAATGTTTAGAAAATCAGTGAGTCCTGATCTTTCACATCCACACAGCGAAGATGGACTTTTTCTTTGCTAGTAATGTCAGCTGTTGCTATCTCATTCCTCCTCTGTAGCTTTCCCACAGATTCTGTGGCAATATTTGGGAGAAGTTTTTCTTCTGTGATATCCCATTATAAAGTTTCAGACTTCACCAATCACCCAAAGGCTGTTTTCTCCCTAAGCTGCTATTATCATTGAATCATAGAATCATGGAATCATAGAATGGCTTGGGTTGGAAGGGACCTTAAAGATCATCTAGTTCCAACCCCCCTGCCATGGGTACGGACACCTTCCACTAGACCAGGTTGCTCAAAGCCCCATCCAGCCTGGCCTTGAACACTTCCAGGGATTGGGCATCCACAACTTCTCTGGGCAACCTGTTCCAGTGCCTCACCACCCTCATAGTGAAGAATTTCTTCCTTATATCTAATCTAAACCTACCCTCTTTCAATTTAAAGCCATTACCCCTTGTCCTATCACTATGTGCCCTTGTAAAAAGTCCCTCTCCATCTTCCACAAGGTCCCCTTCAGGTACTGGAAGGCTGCTATAAGGTCTCCCCAGAGCCTTCTCTTCTCCAGGCTCAACAATCCCAACTCTCTCGGCCTGTCTTCACAGGGGAGGTGCTCCAGCCCTCTGATCATCTTCGTGGACCTCCTCTGGACTCGCTCCAACAGGTCCATCTCCTTCTTATGTTGGGGGCCCCAGAGCTGAACGCAGCACTCCAGGTGGGGTCTGCAGCCAGGACAGTCTGTTGGGGTGGGGGAGGTGAGGTGTCAGCAGGGTAAGCGGTATTTCTGCCTGCCTGAAAAGTGACCAAAAACAGGCCTTACGTCTGTGCTTGCTGTTTCTGTCTGGTAATCAGAAGTCATTAGTAATGGCTCTGTTATGAAGTTGGAGAAAGAACCAACACTTTCCTATTTGATGACTCAAAGGTCTGTACTGATCTTTGCTCATATTAATTAAAATACATTTTAGTTAGTTAAAACACTGCTTAATAAGTACATTTGACACCAAACACAACCAAACAGCTAAAATGGTAAATGACATTTATTAACAATGCTATCTAATTGGGAAAACTTTTAGAAGCCTTCTAGCAGTCTTAAGACTTATACATACCCATCATAACAACAACTTTCTTCTAGCCTCTTTTCTACTTATACCCTGTCTATGCTCAGCTTGACACACAATTTCACAGAAATGGGAAAACGGGGAAAGGAATGCTCAACTATCCAGTGCTACCAAAGGGCCAATAAGGCAGTCAAGAATTACTAGGGAAGTTATTAACAAAGACTTCTTTTCCTATACTGCCTCTGCCTTCCTACTGAACTTCATCAGCTCCTGCCCCCTTGCTCAAAAGTCCTTTGTAGCTCATTGTTAGATTTCAGGGCAGATCTCAAACTAACTGTAATGTTTTAGTAATGTTCATTATTTATCTAGTGAATCTCTGTTCAGTACAGCAAACTTAAGTCAGGGAGATTCCTTTTGCCTTTTCCCTTTTTCCCAATACTCTGCTTTTCCAAGCAACCAACCTCAGTCCATTTTTTCAAACCTTTTCAGGCAGCTGAGGAGCTTGAACCTTCTTTTTTGTTATCCTGGGGAAGTGGCTAATGACCTCTGGGTTAGACAAATCAGAAGGGGAAAATACGAAAAACTCTGTGTGGCAAGTAAGGTCTGAAGCCTGAAGTCTGAAAAACAATTCACCAAAGATAATTATCCAGTCCTGTTGTATAAATAAACATCTGTCATCCTAAGTGTCTTTTAAAGTTTTGGGTAACCACACATTTCTCCATTGCATAGATGAAGATACAAAGTTTGATTTAATGATTTCTTCTCCACTTTACTCAGAAGGGAGAAAAACTAGGGAAAAAAATCAAAGTTCCCTTGCATTTCAATTACCTCAGCCCATTAGGGAAAACTCAGACAATTTACCTTTTAAACCATTAGTCTATACAAGAGAGTTTTTGACACAGATTTTTATTATATTCATGTTGCTTTTAGAGTAGTAATATATTTACAGATCTCCTTTTCATCACCACTTTCTTTTAAAAAAGCTCAGTAAACAGGCACATCATCTTCAAAGCACCAACAAAAATGAGTGTAGTAACTCACATCATATTAAAAACATCTTAAAAAACAGAGCATGTATACATATGGATTAGGAAAAATCAAGATGAAACATGGCAGGGGAAGGGAAATATTACCCTGAGAGTAGCGGCCCCTATTATGTTCTATGCAGAGTAGATCAATGCATTTTTGATGCAAACACAATGCTTAGTTACAAAGGCATAAGTCCTGCAATTGACTTTGCATAGACAGATTCAGCTGCCCTCTTGAAGCCTCATTGACTTCAATTGACTCCCACATGGAGTCAGTTGCAGAATCAGAGACTCTGGTAATGACCACGCTATAAGGGCCTGAGTCCTTGTCCATTAAACTCAGTGTGAGATTTTTCAGTTGACTTAGTGGATTTCAAATCTGAGTCTAAATGCGGATAGATAAGAAAGCATAAGTAGTTTGAATGAATTTCTGAATTAAAAGACTTTCTTTCAGCCATTGCATATAAACGTTAAACCCAGCAGCATACATCCTTTAAAAATTCATTCATCTCTGTTATGGGAAAGTAAATAAAAAGGAATGCAAGGAAAGCTTACATCCTAACTGCTTGAATTAACCTAAAAAAAAGATATTTTTTCCTGAATTTTCACAGCATTAAAGCTCTTCTACTACTGTGGTTATGTGCAGTGCATTTCACTTTAAAAAGGTCCACTCATTTTCATTGATAGTTTTGTACATTTACAGTATAACTCAATGTTAATTAAAGTCAGTCAATGCTACTGAAACAATTATAGGATCTCTTTTGGATTTAAATGTTCCACCACTGAACAGTTACAATTAAGTGCAATTAAATTTTCTGTTTACATAGGCTACATTTCTTGACACTATCATTTTTATGGCTTTACAGTGGGAGGGAAAAATCCACCACAGTCCCCAATTTTCTTGCATATTTTCATCCTATGTCACTTTCACAGTAAGAAACACTGATGACAATGCTTTCTTTAATAAAAGTTAAGAGTCTTTCTCTGCATTTCTTATCTTGCAGGCACCGAGATCTGCTCTCAGTGAACCTGGGCCTCATCAGAAGAATTATCCATTTCAAAAGCTTATTAACATTAATTCTTTCCTTTAAGTAAGGAAAACAGATTTTTAAAAGCTAAGAACAATGACAGAGAGATAAAAAACATATGGTAAATATTTGTATTTCTTGTGTTATTCCAAATTAATTTTTCATTTTTGTGTTTGTAAGTTGCCTAATTTTTAAGATACTTGAGGTAGGATCACTACCTTTACCTACACTTGCTCCATGCAATAAATATGAAACATACATTTATGAATAAAAGATAATACAGTAAATGTGGAATATTCATACTATTTTTAGACTACTGCATTCCAGAAGTCTTACTGCCTCTTTTACCACTCATATTGCTGTAAAACAGAAGTAATGACATCTGTCTTCAGTAGATAAACCATAATATAAAATTAATGCATCTATATATGAGCAGGCACCTTTAAAATAATATTTGAAGGCATCATCTGTAATATTCAATTGCTGGAGATGAAGTACTGTCATTCGTATAAGCAATGTAACTGGCTCTGTCTGATAGAGAAGTTGCCCAAAACTTCCAATGCCACAACCTTGTTTCTCTTAATTTTGCTAATCTACTTCTTGTTAAATTTCTCATGCTATACATCTACCCAGGCTAACTATTTTGGGAGATGCTCCAGAACCAGGCGAGCCATTTTGTTTGAATATTAAAATGGGTGTTGAGTTATTTTTCATTAAATCCTGGTAACAGTTCTCTTTACGGCTTTAGATGACCTGATGACCTGGAGAATTTTCAAAAATGTGATTTTGTTTAAATATCTTTTAAGAGCTTTTTGCCATGCCCTGGAAAATCCATGCAGATCTGGTAAGTTCTTATGTTCTTGGTAAATTGTGGTTTTATACATGCTTAGTGGAGGCGTTTTCAATTTTAAGAGCTAGACACCTCTGAGGAACTTATTCTCCCTTAACATTATCAAGACCCTAATGGTGTTGAGATTGTATATGCCTTACACTCACAGAGCAACCAGCCAGGCTTCCTGAAGGAAGGAGCTGCTGGCATTCAACCAGATGTTGTCAGCAATAGCTGCTCTCAGCTGCACAGGCCTGGTGCAAGGCCAGCAGCCAGGAGACTTTTTTCCTCCAAGCTAGAAGTATTTCTCCTAGTAGGACCCAAACCAGAAAAAATAGGAGGAATCCTAGAGCAGGAAAAGCAAATTGGCCCAACAGGCTTTGCAGAACCAAAGCTGGCACACAGCAGCAGGGGGGTCAGGCTGGCACAGGACACTGAGCTTACACAAAGATTCAGACCCCAGAGGGAAAGCTTAGCCAGGCTAGGTGAGAATGAGGGAAGGAGGATACCAAAGCAAGAACCCATGTGCATCCCCAGAGAAAATCTATCCCATGCAACATAGCAACTCTTGTAGAAAAAAATGTTGTGAGATAGGTAAAAAATGGCTTTTTACTAATCTGGATCTCAAGCACCTAATCTGGGTTGAGCTTGAGCCTTTCCCTCATTTCACCAAATGGAATATTTTCATGAAATTTATAAGAATGTAACACCTCTGAGATCCTTTCTTGTTGAAGTTTGGTCAGATGAGTCCAGCTGTTAGGAATGGGGCAACAATGCTATGAACAAATAAGCCTCATCTCCTTGCAAATTGCATGGGGGTGACTAAATCCATCCGGGCAGAGGGTGACCAAATTAATGATGCATAGGCCCTCTGGATTCCAGTAGTTCCTAAAATTAAAATGCTTGACTTTGCAACTTGAATAATGCTTAATGCAGCAGTTCTTTATCCTGCATTTGTAATGCACCATCGTTGTGAAGTTTGAATGCATTAGCCAGATTAAAATGAACAGTTATTGTCAGTGGCACAAATCAAACTTCTCCAACTACTAATCTCAAATGGAACAGACACAGACCAGCCTTCCTAAGCCCTCCTTCATGTTTTTCAGTGGAAGGCATTATTTGTTTGCTGCCTTTATTACATACAATATATTCTTGGAAAGGCAGGTTGCAAATACATATTCTATATCAACCACATGAAAAATGTTTGCCCTGTATTTTCCCTTGCAATTGAACTCTCTGGAGGATAAGAGCTATGAGATCAAAGCAAACTGAAAGAAGTCATAAAAACGGTGCCACACATCAACACCCTGGTAATACACGGAAGTTGTCAAAGCTGCATGCAACTGCAAAGTCGATGGGGAGAAGGGAGGCTGAGGGGTGGCACAGCTAATATACACAATTCAAAATATGCTCCATAGAGTCAGGGCTAGTGAAAGTTATTTCATCATGCACCTTTCATATAAATCTGCCTTGTTCTTGTGCTGCTGTCTGTGAGAATAGGACAAAGGAACTCAGTGGGCTCACCTAGACTAGGGTAAAAAGGTACTGTTTAAAAATGCATTAAGGAAAAGTAACAAGAGTTTTGCCAACAACTCTAAAACTCCAAGCTGGGTTGAGAAAACTAGAAATGCATCAGCTGGAAAAGGTGAGACATCTTATATTTTACCAAAAAACATAAAGACATGTTCTTGGCTTGGAGTGGTAAAATAAGTTAATTATGATGCCTTTGCTAACCATTTGAAAGTTTAATTTTAAAAGATACATATAGAGAGATACATAAAGATCTACAAATAGATAAATGTAAGCTGTTTTAGACGAAGTTGGAGTGGAAGAAAAACTGGTGTATGACTGTAGAAGATTTATAGAGACACTTTTCATGAAATGTTTATGGACACCTGTAGGCTACCTCCAATGCTATCAGCTTTGGCCATTTATCAGCGTCTGGACCACACAATCAACAAAAATAATCAAAGATAATTGTCATGAATATCAAGGCATTATTACCAGAGTCAGAGGGAATGTTTGCCCATTTTGTTAAGGATTCTGCATTCACATTTTGAGGGCAGCTCTATTTATTTAACTCCACTTGGAAAATATAGCTAGCGAGTTATACAATTTTTTGGAAAATAAACATGAGAATTTACAAATGTAATTGCAACTCTGAAGAACTCTTTGTAGGTTGCAAAACATACACACATTTTCTGAATTTGATATCTCTATGCTTGGGGTTTTTTTGAATCATACAAAACAACAGTAGTGTTAGTGCTTCTACTGAAAAAGTAGACTTATTACTATACCAAAAATATGGGAGAAGGATGTTTTCAGGATTATATAAATTCCACCTTTATTCCCTCTTCAAGAACAACCAAAAAATGTCAAGTGTCAGCTAACCTACTCTCATTCATTAGCTCTTGGGGTTCAGAGTAGAATGGACTTCAAGAAAGGACAGTTAGGAAATGGATATTGACAAAGTGTAATAATCTCTTTAGGCTCTGTCTATAGTCAGTGGAGTAAGATAGTCTCCTATAGAGGATGATTCAGAGCAGAAACCTAATTTAGCTCATCTGACTCACTCTCCTCGGAATGAATCTGCAGGCACTCTTGACCAACATTATGACTGAAAATTGAAAATGTCTTTCCTCTACCTGAGCACATATGACGCACTATTCCCAGTCAGAAAAAAAAATTATATTCTCTACAGTACTTACTGTAACCTATTTGAAATCATGTTTTCCTCTGGAAAACACCAGAAAGAAAAAAGATCAAGAAATGAACAAAAGAACAAGACAAAACATAAGACAGTTAAATAGCTGGTCAAAGCAGCCTAAGTCTTTATGGCCACAGCTGATATAGGAAAAATGTGATCAAGTATAAACTTGTTTCAGCTGATTTATCTCTTTAAGTTATAGGGTCTATTGAATGTGAATAGGAAACATCCTTAACCAACTGTATCCTTTTGGGGGTAAAAGCTGTGATTTCCTTGCAGTATTTGATATGCCATAAGCTTGTCTGGAAGATGAAGCTAGTTCAGAATGTTAATTTCAAGTGGAAAAAAAATCAGTCATATACAACAGCTTGGCAGGAGCAAAGGTGACAGAGAAAAAAATACCCACAGGTATCCACTTTTCCTACCATCATGTCCATACCTATTTTTTTCTAGCAGGAGGAAGGGAAAGAGATATTCTTGAAGTATATGAAAAGGCAAGAGTTACCAAGGATGATATTACACATTTTTAGGCTTTAATGATTCACAGTTATATCAACCAACTATGAAAACTGCATGTTAATTAGAACGGGTGACCTTGGGAAAACTCAACCAAGTAGGCACATTTCTCTGAAAGAAAGAAAATATCCTTCAAGTTGACTAGAGTTGTAATACCAGAAAGCAAGCTTATTTGAGAACTCACTTTTTCAGTTTTTCAAATATATATCTGAGTATGTATTCAAAAGAGCAATCTTCTTCAAAGATTTTGTTTTATCAATATTAGCATTCATAAAATGTATAAACATTCTTATTTCACAGAATTTTATTTTCTTAACTTTTATAGTAGACATTAGCATTTATATAAAACTTTTGCATCAGAATTATTTTGTCTAATCTGCAAAGACTGACGCAGGTTGGTTCACACAAATAGCATTACAAGTACTGATCTTAGGGAACATTTTGCAAAAGCTTTTTACCGACTAACTGTAGTCCTATTTGCCCAAATGACTGAGATTATGAACAAGTCTATGTACTTTACACCTACAGAGTAGTAGTAATATTCTGTTATGCTCACAATATTTGAAGTAGCTTTAAAGAAGCTTGGTTGCTGCTCTCTGGCTAGCAATAGCCGTAAGGCTTTAGGTAGACAATACTTCCAAATATCTGCTTTGGACTTTAGCAGTATAATTCATCGGCAGCAGCAACTGCAAGATAGACGTACTTGGATTAAGCACCCCCTGGAAAGGGGAGAGTAGTTATTTCAGCATTTTTGAAAATGCTACCTGGTCTACTTCAAATATGTTCTTCAACATCCAGCAGTCATTGTGAGTCATTTCAACACACATTTGTACACACATCAGCCACCTGTTATGGGACCTCTGCTCTTTTCTTCTCTCTGTTCTCTGTCACTGTCACCACATCGTCCTCCAGGCAATGTGCTCAGCATGAAACATGAGTGATACCTTTTGGATTTATCTTATGGAGAGAGAGGAAGCACTGTAGCTCTGCACTGCTGCATCATAACATTTGTATATATGCCCCATAGCATCTCATTAGGTGATGACCTTGCATTTTGCATTGTGTAGTCACATTCTGATGCACATCATCACACCATGATGCTGTGTTTCAATGCAAATTCACCTCAGGAGGCCTGAAATAAAACGGTGGTGTTTCTAGATGTCCCAAAGCCTAGGAAATTGAAAAACTTGATATAAAGCTTTAAAAATTGGGACTGCACTGCAAGTATTACCGAGTTCATTGATCTCATAACCAATATTACTTCATACAGTGAACAATTCTGCCAACAGCAGTGTATGGGAGTTCACTATTAGTTTAGGGAATAATATTTTGTTTCCTTGCTTGCTTTTGGCTCACTAGTTGTCATGAGCCTAACAAAATAAACCAGACTATTGAGCAAACAGCAGTCAGCTTAAACTCTTTGTTTACTACAGATCCATTATATAGCTAATGGTTTAAGCTTTGTTCCTGCTGTAATGTGAGTCTAGGCATGGTAGAGGCTTATTCCAAGTGTTTTGTGTTGTTGAACTGAATCCTCATCAATTTACGTTTGTTTCTACTGGGTTAGCCTGGCAGGGGTGTTACAGATGATGCCCAATGTTGATAAAAGGAGAAGGAGTAACTTTGTGGTATTAGACAGACAAGACTCCAAAGACTCTGGAAATGCATTAGAAAATCCCAATATAGGGTCTAGCCATGTGTCAAAAGAAGTTGAAGGAAAGCTACCTCCATGCTGACTGTAAGGATTTCCTTAAATGGCCTTATTAAACTCTTTTTCACACCAGATTTGCACAGGAAGGTGAGATGGGGAGACCTTCGCAGAGACCCTGGACACTTCATGGAAGGCTATATGGAACTAAATGCTCTTGAAACTACCCTAAGATTGTTTTAGCCATTTTAGCAGCTTTAAATCATCCCATTTAAGCAGCCCCATCGTAAGCTATGCACACTGTGCCTTCCTTACAAATACATTGTACCTGGTTCCATTATAGACATCCTCTACAACTATGTAAATGTCATTCTTCTCTGTGCCTCATAGCACGACTGTAATCCAGGGTAAGAAAAAAAGGGCAATGAGAGGCATGTTCTCCTTCTGCCTTAGTGTCTTCTCTGTTCTGTAAAAAGGGGGCTACAGTAATTCTCCCAAATAAAACCATTTTAACACTGGGAAAGTAATCATAGCTCTGTGCTAAATGGTTCTGTTACTTGGGCTTGATTAGGGACTATGTGACAGAAGTGACCACAAGCATGGATACTGACCAGTCCTGCAGATTATTTGCTTCACATGTCTCTGCTACTAAGCACATCCAACCAAACATGCAAGTTTAGCAGATGGTTCAGTTTTTCTTGCAAACAGAAACTTAAAATGACTACTTTTCCTATAGTGTCAAGGACTGCAAAAGCAGACAGTCCTACATACACCAGCAGAAATAGTTAATCTTTAGAGCCAGACACCAAAGAGAGCTGAAACAGTAGAAAGATTTGTATATGCACAGAAACTGAAAAGACTAGTAGACTTAATTATGTTCTTACTCGCCATAGGGCCAAAAAAAATGTTTGCCTCATTCTTTTTTTTTTTTCCCCCTAAAAATTCTGGAAACCACTGGGGTCAGATACAGGTTATTGGAAAAGAAGTCTGCTTTGCAGTGACCAGTCTTTGCAGTCTTACTGGTAAGTGAGGCAAAGAATAAGCAGGAGGTAGAAGTATTTTACTTTAAAATTACACCCAACTTGTGTACGTCTGTGGAAAAGAGAGCTGTATCACTTAGAATGTCTTCACACTTACTCTTTGGATTACACAGCTTTTAACATATGTTAAGGTCTATTTCTTCTCTATGGGATGTTGTATGAAAGTGTCAGAAACAGGTATTCAGGCACTGAGATTTTCATTAAAAAGCTGTCATGCCCATATGTGCTTAAAATTAGAACACAAAATAGAGTTTAAGTTATTCAGTTGAGAAAAAGTATGAAAGAAAGGAAAGGCAGAAAAGATATCTTCCCACTGGTTTGTTCAGTTTTTTCTTTTAAGTGATACGATCACCAAAACAACCTAGATGGTGATGAACACCCTCTGAGGACACTGTCTGGCAGCACAGAGATGGTCACCATTTACATCCAAATGACGTATACAGAGATGACACCACTCTAGGGATGTGACTGTGAATGAAGAAGGAAACAAGCAAACCAGAGTACATTATAGAGGCTGCTAATCTCAGTGCAGACAGTGCACCCAAACTCTGGTTTGCACAACAACTTGGGTTTCAGATGGGATTCAACAAGGATTTCTTGTTCTTACAGCACCATCAGTTCAAGACCAGTCATTCTAGACCCATTCCTTTTCCCACTTGTCTTTTCTCAGCAACACCCCCTCTTCCAAAGCTCCCACTAGGACTGTTTATCTGGTTTATAAATTGTTTTCTGGAATGGCAGCTAGCTCCATTATTGCTTGTAAAAAGGGTCAGGGATTATTTTTTCCCCAAGAAACACAACTATGATTAGCAGCTACTGTTCTCATCCTGCTCCAAACAAAGATTGCACATGCTTGATAAAATCAAACTTACTCGTTTAAAGAATGGAATTAGCTTTATTAGAAACTCAAAAAAACCCCATGATGTTCAGTCTAAATGTTCTCTCCTGAAGGTGCTAGCATCTCCAAGCTGCACCTAATTATCACTGACCAGAAGGTCAGACCATCTCCCTAATATTCTGGGTCATTAAGAGAGGGCACAGTGAGCTAGCAGCACTTACATGGCATGCTGATGAAGCACTCTGACTCATGCTAAGCAAGTGGGTCAGAAGAAAAGATCCTTGTATGCTTACGTGAGGTTATGGTCACTGCTAGTCTGTAGGGATATCTCCCATCACAGCTCTGGACCTAATGAAGTCACAGCACTGTCTGGACTTCTGCAGTTATTAAAATACTCACTGCCCAGGAGGAATGCAGAAATCTGATGTTAATGTAGGTCATTCAGGGAACCCACATTCCCATTCCCAATTACATTTGAATGGGATAAGAATGGGTATAATTAGCTGACCTAGTAGGCTGACTAATACTTTCTCCTCTTCCCTCACTCCCCTAGACACCCCCTCCCTAACATTCAAGCACACATTTTTATTTCATGAGGCTATTTGCAAGATCACTAACCTTTCTCCTGAGATTGTTAGTACATGTGGCTCCATTTTAATTGGTTAACATGTGCAGATTAGAATCACCACCACCCTGCAACTCTGCTGCAAATATGTCTCGCCTATTTTCACGATCTTTATTTGCTATACTATTCATCATCTGTTAAGCTTCTGAAATCTGTGCGCATGTTGTAAATAATATAATGCCTCTATTATGGCAAAACAGCAGCCCTGGACAGAGACATTTTGGGTCACATGTCCAGTAGCTCCCATTTCTTCAGACAGTGAAGAGAGAATACAAATATGAGTGTCGTATTCAGCATTGTGCTTTTGTTCACTGCAGCTTTCTTTTTTTAGACTGCTGCAGTTCCTGTAAGGAGCTGTGTGACTTTCCCACCTCATGTTCATTTGTACACACTGAAAAAAGCAGGCAGTAACAGTCTTGTATCCAAATCATGCAGGTTTAAAAAAAAAAAAAAAAAAAAAAAGAAAGAAAGAAAGAAAGAGAAGAAATCATGAAAGGAAAAAATTAAATTTTTTGGACCATATGAAAGAGAAACACTGGGAAGACAGAGGTTTTGTACTGCATTTGACACAAAAAGAGTGTTTTTTTCTACACCGAGCCATATTTTACAATGACAAGCAATGACTGGACAGTGGCTGAGATTTGAACATTGCAGCAGTATCAATCAATCATGCATCAGATAAACACATTTCAAAGTGTATATTAAATACAGGCTTGAGCTCATGCAGACTGACATACAGTATTTCATTCTCAATGTGTTCTTTTCCTACCAGCAGAGACTTCTTTGTTCTTCAGCTGTGTTGCTTAAACTGCTTCTTTTTTGCAAAACAATTTCTGAATTTCAGAATAATTTCTCTTAAACCTATTTTTGAAAGTTGAAGTTTAGGTCAAATGCAAATATGAATATAGTTTTATCCTGCATGCATAATTTGTAGTCTGTGTGGAACTGACTCATCTGTCTTCTGTATCTGGCACTCATGTGATGAGCTCTCCTGCTAAGAGTGACCTATTCATCCTTCAAATAAACATCCACAGAGGAAGAAAAACAATATGTACGGTTCCAAATAAGGAACGACATATTGTGCTTGATGTGATCTACTCATGTCAGTTCTGTCAACAGCCTTTTGAATTAAGAGTCTCTTATTCAGAAAACATTCAGAGATACTGGGTAGTATCTTCTGCACTTGAGCAAATCAAAACTCAGAAATATCTGAATTTAACTGTTGATGACACATGGGCAGTTAAGACAATGTCTTGGCTCAGTGATCTTAAGCAGAATATTTTGAATAATTAAGAAAATGTGTGCAGAAATTTTGCTGTTTGAGGGGTTATGGTCCAGTGGCAAACAAAAGAGTATTACTGCCTTGAGTGACTGAAGTATTTACTACTTACAAATATTTTCACAAATAATTTTACGTATATGATCAACAAAATGTAGCAAAACTGTCAGCTAATACGTTATCTACAAGACTACTGTTTGACTAATGTGCTCCCTTCTGTCAGCATTTAAGATTTGTTTAACTTGATTCACAGCAGAAATCTTGTTACATCCAATGGAAGACTAACATTATGGGTATTCACATGCTATGTGCACATAACATCACACTAGAACTTTAGATGTTTTAAGTAAGCATCCAGAGACCAGACCTATAGAAATCTGACCGTGGCCACAAACAACTGGAACTGGTGTGGCTGAGTGTAATTTTTCAAAATTTGCTAAAAGATTGAGCATTTCTAATCAGAAAATTAGAAAATATTAAAATAACTTTTAGTCTGTAGATGACTCTAAGAAAACTTTTAAGTTAACATCTGGAAATAATAAAAAATAGCTTTCTGTAGAATAAAAAAGACTATATGCAGCAAGTATTGATCCCAAGAAATAATCTCTTAGCATTCATACGAACTGCATTTCTACCTGACAAATACAGGTGATAAAAAGGAAGACAAAGTTTCTTTATTTTTGGCTTTGATAAGTTACTATTTCAAGGTAAGTAGATTTCCATTTCTTTTTCCTTTACAAATGAACCCTGAATCTAGTGGTCAGGGTTGGTTCATTTTGTCATGTTTTACAACACCTGAACAGAGCTGTCTGCATGAAATCACTGGCTTCATTCACACAAACCCACAGTCTTCCGAATATATCCTCCCTACATGGTAAAACCACAAGGGTTTATGTATTTGCAGAGGTGTTACTAAGAGCATAATAAAAATACAAGGGACTGTACAGGTGTCCCAATAGACCTAATCTGGCCAGCAGCACCTGCATTACTAATAATGTTGAATGCAATATCTAAACCAAAACCAAAACAAAATGTTGGCTTAATTCCCAGATCTAGGGGGTGCTCACAGGGCTGGTTACTAGAGGGAGAAAATAACAGTATTTTTTTTCTTCAGCTGACAAGTAGAACAAATTTGAGCTGGAAATCACTAGGAAAATGGATATAGAACCCTATAATGTCATTTTTATTTAATCATTTTATAGGGTACAACTGGCAGGCTCAGGTTTTGCCAGGTTGTTTTTTTGTCACTTAGCACATTGTGAAAATCTGTTTTACAGACAGACATAGTCAAATAAACTAGGTTACTAGATTGGAATTTTAGAGAAGCAGACTTAACACTGCAATTAATTTGACCTTAAACTTTGTCTGCTTTTCCTGAGTTTCCTTTGCAGAAAACCCCCAGCAGTTGTTGTGGCATTGCTGGAGGTTTCATATGTTTTGCTTTGTTTTGGGATCTTGCAACATCACATTCCACCTCCCAGTTGCACTGAAACAGCTTCCTCTGAGATTACTTCTACCTCCTCACCCATTTGCTTAAAACGACAAAGCAAAGCATAGAGTGATGTAGATGACTGATGAGAAGAAGGGTCAAGGAAAAAGGTGATGGTATCTCTTCTTTTTTTAATAAGGCTTGCAAAGGATAAAGAGAAAGAACAGAATAATAAGTAGTAAAATTTCATCTCTGTGGTGTGTTTGGAAATGAAATATTTTCTCTTGTCAGAAATCAAAAGTGGCTATTGATTCAAATATGAAATGCATTATAGAAATAACTCTTAAACTGTTATTTCCGATTCTGTGTTTGAAGTGTAGTTATGTCAATGCCTGTGTAGTCACTATGGTAGAGAAAGCTCTCTTGGCACATGTGAAAGTCGGTCAGATGGAAGCCAAAAAGAACATTGTCGTATTGTTACTGGCACGTATTGAGGAGGTTGTTAATGGGGTATTGCCTGCACAGCCCAACCCAGAAAACAGTTCAGGCAAAGTAATGTCTGCTGCATTGGCCATGATACTAGCAATACAGAAATTACTGTGTTATGAAGGAATACCATGTGAAAATTTTAAAGGCACAGTGAGGAAGACAACTAACTTCTAAAGCAAACTATACACTAAGTTATAAATCTAAAACAGAAATTGGTCTTCCTTAAAAGACACTAGTTGTTAACTGTTTTTGTCAGCTTCAAGATGACTACAGTATGACAGCTGTAGCTAATAATTTGAAGGAGTCTAGCAGCAAGAAAGCCTCGGGAGTTTTTTGGGTGAGGGGAAGAGAATTTTTTGTCAACAAGCTCCTATGGCAAATGACATCTACATTACGTAGAGGGAAAGTCTAATGTAAAGAATTAGCCAAACACAGGAGATTCACATAAAGAACATAATAACTGGTAGATACAGTCTGTATTGGGCTATGGCTTATGGGAAGAACTGCCCTGGTCCTGCTGGGGTGTTCCTGTGCTATCACTTCAGCACAAGTTCAGATCTTTTCTCTCTTCCGGGTTACCCTAGAATTCCCAATAGTTATTCACAAAGTCTTGCCTCACTGATCAGGATGGACCCTGCACAAACTGGGCATTAGGTGTCCCAGCCCCTGATCCTTCTAAACAATGCTTGCAGCTGAACTAGAGGCAACAGCTGCAGACTGTGTGCTGTTGCATGCTGGTCACAGAGGTTGTTATACTTAAGTAAGTACATGCATGATGTATATACATAATCTAGATATCTGGAGGCCTCAAAAGTTAGTTACCTATCAGACTCAGACTCTGTCTGAGTATGACAAATAGCCAACGCTGAGCCAAACACAAGATTTTGAGTCTCTAATTTTGGACTTATGTGCCTAGTATTTTTGTGAATCAATTTAGAAAGATAGTAAAATGTCTCTTTTCCAAGTCCCTATCCTAAACCAGATCTTCTTGACACATCTGATCACTCTGTATTCCCTCTGCATGGTCTTGTAGCAGTGGCAGGCTCCAGAAGTCTGTGTGTGCTTACTGATACAGCTAAGGAAGACTGGAGGATCTATGTGCTTGAGGGCACTCTTTGTCTGGAAATAATTCCCTGGGTTGGTTTGTTTTTCCCTCTTCCTATACAGCAGATCTTCCCTCTCTTTTCTGTTTTTGGATGTAAGGTAGCTAGAGTCTCCTCTCCAAGGAAAGGTTTTCTGTAGTCCACATGGCAGCTAGGGCAGCCAGGAGGTTTTGTCTTTTCAGGGATGAGGACAAAGAGATCTTGGAAATATTGCTGGGAATTTTCTTCATTTTGCCAAATAGTTTTTTGTATTTTCACTTTCCCTCCTCCTCCACTTTTCTGCCCTTCTAAAACCTTCTTGGACACTGCTGCACCAAGGTGCATTATTACGTGTTTATTGCTACAGTGTTGTAGTAGCCCCTCCTCCTTATTCAGCTCATGTTCTCAACCTGCATCTTTCAGTCATTTGGTTACAAGCAGCATTTAAAGTACCTCCAAAGACTGTTTTTCTGTTGTTTATGTGGACATTAGAAGCTCAAGATATTTCAGCTACTGGGCCATTGTGAACCTTTTCCACCTATTGCAAGCAGATCCTTAGTGCCAACTTTACCTCACCCTGCTGATTGCTCCCTGCTTATAGGATATGAGGTACATCCTGAAAGAGGCAGAGCAGAGCACAACATTGAAGGCTGCATGAAAATCTTATTGAATCCTGCAGACAGCAGTCAGAAATGTAGTCCAGGGATCAGTAAGTGAAGGTGACAAGCAGATGCTGGAAAAGGAAGTGAAAGCGATGAACCATGTGAATGATAGCAAATGGAAAAAAGAAGTCCTCTTTTCCAAAAACTCTTAAAATATCTGTTAGTCTGAATGACTAACTTGGTAAAGAAATATATTGAATTTAGTGGCAATAAATATTTACAAACATCACACTATTGCAGTTCCTTTAGCCTGCAAAAGACATAATCAGCATCTGCACACCTACAGTTGTAATGCTGTGGTTCTCAGAAGTAACTGGCAACATGATATATACATTTTTACTTTCGTCTTCTACAAAGAAATGTAAACCAGCTGCAAGGGAATTTAACAACTGAATTTATAGGCGTTTATGCTTTATAGAACAATCTACTTCCTTCATGTAACTGACTATTAACTTTATTCAGTATGCCTGAAAGTGAATCATACCATAGAGGCAAAGGATTAGGTTATACCGGTCTTCTATATTTACGTAAAGTGCTGGCAGCTATTTCAGAGGACTGCTGCTCTGAACTTCCTTACCCTGGGGTTATAGATTGACACCATGAGCCCAGCAGGGTAAAGGGAGACTCCTATGGTGAAAATATCCACACAGATAGACCTGTTTCTAGAACCTCATTCTGTTTGCTCACTTTTTATTCTAATTAATTCACCAATTAATTCCCAGCAGTGTCTCAGCATCTCATGAATAAGATGATGCTAGTGCATCAGTGGTCTGCAGCTAAACACCTGCAGATGGCAGCTTGAGAAAAATATTGATTTTCAATGACTGGAATTTGTTGTTTAATTCAGCATTATCTTCATAACTATTCCTTCTTCATCAGCATATGACCACAAGGAGCTTGTCTGTTCTAGGCAGTCAGGAACAAGCCAGTGAGTCAATTTATAGGAGCAGCTTGCTCCCTAAGTAGGCAGGAGGAGAGAAGATGAAAGGACTACACACACAGCCGCGGGGGACAGTACAGCGCTATTCTTCCACAGACCACTCTCATGAGTGCAAAGCAGAAAGACAGGGGTGGACCAGCTGCAAAGAATGGGGCAGACCAGCTGCATGATACACCCCAACACGGGAATTCTGGGAGGGATGTCCTCTACCAGTAGTTCTTCACAGCACCCTTGCCTGGCATAATGCAGCTCACCTGTGCCTGTAGTGATAAAAATCATCAGGAACAACAGGCTATCATTTCTTTTTCTGGGTGATTTCATAATAGCTGTACAATATTATATAGGGAGGAGTTTCTGTTCTGGGGATGACGGAAAAAAAGAAAACAGAAAAAACCCTCATTCATGAAGAAGCAAAGGAAGTTGCTGTACACATTAAGAAACAAGATGGAGATGTGTTTATCAAAGAGAAAAAATACAGCTGGGAACTCTGACTTTCCTAGAGGATGTTTGTGCCATCAAATAAAGGAATTACAGCAATCATTTGATTGTACACCCAGCTGCATGGAGGAAAGCAGCAAATCATATGGCCTATAAAGAAAACCCTTCAATAGAAAAAAAAAAAAAAAGAGAGAAAAAAAATTGTTTTACTTCTACACTGACAAGAGACCTTTCCTTCTAAAGTCATTTTGGTGTGTGTACTACTATGTTCCATAAATTTCAGCCATTTACATTATTTTTCTCCGAATAAGGTTTTACAGAATATGAATAATCTGAGTTCAAATGTGATGCCTTACCTCCCACATGTAAATCCTCATCTATACAAACTAAATGGAACGGAAAATCAGACCCCAAAAAACTGGGGAATCTTGGGTTTTACCACTGGATCTCCATACTGAGTACTGGACAAGATTATTCCCTGTTGCCATGGTATGTGTACACCCTGATATCTTTCATGAATTTACTATAATGTAACCTGTAAAAGATCAGTATGAATGATTCAACTCTAAAAATGAGGATAGTCTGGAGTATGGAGTTTGGAGTTACAGGATTGCATTTATAGCATTAAGATTCAATACAAGCCACTATGAAATCTTGTCAGAAACAGTACCAGCAGAAGCAAAGACAAAATAAAGAAATCCAAACTGATCTCCAAGAAAAAGTATGCACAGTAATATGATAGCAATACCATAATTTTCATAGCAATATCACATTGGTTATACATCAAATCCAGTATTTAATCTGTGGTCTTTCAAAGAAAAATGTGAGAAATCAAGAGAACGATTATTCTCCCCATAGGAAAAATCTCTCCACAATGCAAACCAGGTCTCTGCTCTGAAGCTTGGGGGTCATCCTTCATCTTTTAAGGAAAAGAAAGTGTGATCATACAATCATTCTAAGGAGCTAGTGAAACTATGGAAGTTCTCATTATCTATTTAAACGGATAATCACTCTTTGAATCCCACTGAGCCTGATGGCATGTTGTGGCAGTGAATTCTACAGATACATTCTACATTGACATACTCTACTTTTTAATAAAATCAGACAATAAATAAGGAAATCTATACTTCTCATGTAAGAGCATTATGAAGATCTGAGGGTTAGCCCTGAAAACTCACTGACTTGGCTGCTCTTCAGAACAGCACAATTAGAGCTAGGACAGATGAAAAAAGAGGGGAAAAAACCATTGATAAACGATGATAATGATCTTTAGCTATTGGGTCCCTTTAAATAGTACTTAACACATTTTAAAATATTTAGCATATTTTCTGTGTCTTTTAGACTGAAAGGGATTTCTGCTTCCAGTTTATCTCTCTATTGCCATTAGGTCTTCCTTTTCTAATAAATTCTCATTCACACAATGTTAATGTACCAAATCAATCATACGCATTTCAAGTAAATATGCCTTGGTCTTTCCATTGAATAGGGCATCTCAGACTTTCTCAGTGGGTATTTTAACTTCTTTAAGCAGCCCTGTCTGTGACACCCCTTCCACCCCCGCACTTTTTGGTTTTGCTCCTTGTCCCTCTAAATAATCAATCTCTGCATAAAGAGTTGGTACCAAACCACTAAGTTCAAAATAGAATGAATAACAGATCAATAAAACATGAACTTTTCTCCCACTTTCACGTTTAACAAAACAGTTATTTCAATAACTAAGCTTGCAGCCAATATTGTTACATTGCTGTTTCTAAGGTCAGAACTGTTTCTGGCCTGAGAAAGATCCAACAGTTCATTTTTGGTTATAAATGAGAAGATTTAAGTGCCAGAAGATTGGCACTTCTACTGAGTAACAAACTTCTCCCACAAAGCCTGATTTCCTCTCACACTGCACAAAAAAATGATGAAAAGCACTGGCTAAATTGGCAAACTCCCTAATTTAAACTGCAGGCACAAACGTGATGTATGAAGCAGTTCTTCCATAGCATTAATTTCACACAATGGATACATATGTCTCAGCATATATTCCTGCATCTTCTCACTTTGAACTGAAGATATTTATCATTGGCAGTAATGCCTCAAACCTTGGCATAGAAAAGTAAAACTCACAGAGAAAAAATGTCCCCAGAGGCATGGTCTCTGGTCCCTCCAAAAGTTCAGCAGAAAGGGACATAAATTTATGTAACAAAGGCAGACTACTGGGAGTCAGGAGATGGGGAGATTTAAGACTCGGTCCCAATACTACAAGACTCTGTTTTCAATGATAAACAGTGAGCTCAAGCCTGTACCTGAGCATGGTGAACTTGGGATCCCTGTTCTTCCCACTCACATTCCTGGGGTGTGAGGAGCCAAGCCAAAAACTCCCACAAAACATTGTGCATGCTTAGGAAAAGCTGACCTCAGGATATCTTCAGGTAGACAAGGGGAGCTATTCCTGACTCCAAAATATGAGCCCAGAGACATGCTAAAAAGCATGGTAAGGCTCTGTTCCTCCAGAGAGCTGCTGACCAGAAGGAAGATCAATGCAAGCAGCCCGCACAAGCAGAGACAGTGGTCAACAATGTGGATAGTTACCAGATTTGATCTTCCGAACAAGCTTATGCTGACATAAGCGTGCCCATACCTGTAGTCCATGTAGTTACTGATCCCACAAATGCAAGTGTTAACATGTGTAAGCAGTTCACTAACTGTCTAAGAGTAGGTTTGTGCAGAAGCTGAACATATTCACCAGTGACTGTAAGATCATGGATGGCAAACTTTGACTCAGTTTCCCCAGTAGTGAAGCTCCAATTGCAATGTTTATCTGTTTCACATGGGGTCATGAAGGTAAATCTATGAGTATTTTATAGCTGTAAACGGAAATAGCTGGATCACTGCATGGTATCATTACTATATTCCCTCAGTGGTGTGGGAAGCATCACTATAATAATTTGCATTCCAAAGGAAAAATCCCCTTTTGAAGATTTACTTGCATTCCAGAAGATGAATTCCCCGTCAGAAAAAATCAAAGAAAAAACAACAGAGCTGCTGAACACACCTTTGCACAAAGCTGCATTTCTTCTCTTCAGAGGCTTTACTTTTTTCTTTCTTTTTTTTTTTTTCTTTTTGTTATTATTTTAGGCAGTAGGGAGGGCTGAGTCTATGGGGTGGGTCTTCTTTTCATTCTCATTTGTAGAGTCTTACCAATAACAAGAGATTTACAATTCATGAAACCAGAAGGTGAAAACAACAGTCCTCTTCACATTAATAACTTTGTCCTTTGGATTACTTTTTCTCTTCAGATTTTTCCTCTTTCCATTAATTTTGAAACCCATCTTCTCATCATGTTGTATCACAAGACCATTTCCAGTTTTCTCAGTCAAACATAACAGTAATTACTTCCTTTTAAAAAATAATTTCTGTAAAGCGGTAATTTAAGTCCTTTATACATGAACAGTGTCCTGCTTCTTCAGCCCAGGCAATACCTGGTATAGACTAGCTATACATACAGGCTTTGGACTGGTGGCGGCATGAATGCTGTATGCATAAAATGCCATGGTCTTCTCATGCCTTTTCACCTGGTTGTATTACGTAGTATTTCTATATAACCCATTGGAGCAAGACTGTTGGCCTTCCTAGCATCCCATATACTCTGGGTGTACTCCCTGGCCATTTTTCACTGTCTGTACCAGCTGCAAATAGGGATTGGGGAGAGCTTCAAAAGGCAGTATAGACATAGCCTCTTCCTTGCCCCACCCACACAAAGTCGTCGTTCTTCAGAATAAAAGCTGGACACAGCAAAACCTCTCCTTTAGACCACCATTATTTGCTTCTACATTTTTCAGCATCTGCTAAAAAAATTCTCACCCAGCTGTGCTCTTACTTCTCTGCTGAGATCATCTGAACTATTTCAGTAGAGGCTGATAATTCAACAGGGATTTCCCTTACAAAGATAGCCCACAGCTGCAGGTATAGCATCAGAGCATCAGAGAACTGGCATGATAATAATTTAAGCACTAACACACATCATCCACTAAAGGTGGGCAAACAAGGGTTTCTCTGATTTCTTTCTCATGTGTATGAGAGACTGGTATAACATCATGGCCTGGGCCAAAGATTGGACTCCTCTCAAAGAAAGGTAAGAGGTGAAGGTAAGAGGTGAAATACATACATTGCTCCAACCACAAGGAGTACAGGCTACTTAGATGACCCACTCTCAAAGACTGTGATTTCCCCAGAGCTCTCACTCCCAGTCCTGGAGGCTTTCTGCACTTGGCAGAGCTCCCAGGGAGTTAGTTCCACCACAAATTGTGTTCGCACAGGTTCCTTCTGTCAGGTTACTTCTGTACCTTCTAGCTTTTCATTGTGTGACTTTGCTACTTTAATATTATTTTAAAGGAGTATTTTACAGCTTGTGTATTCCTCTCGGCAGATAAGCCCATCTGCCTCACACCTTCCAACCCTGGCCTCCTGTTCCCAGGACTCCCTCCACCACTTGTTTTCCTTTCTCTCCCATTTTCCTTTCTCAGTTTCCCAATGTCAAATCTTGTCCAGCAAGTGCCAGTTAGTGCCAGCTGTTTTCCAAGCCTCATCACCTTTTCTCTCTCCCCTTATCTAGCAATGTTGTCTCCAAATTTAATACTTATCATAGCTATTTTCATTCCTCTGCTAAGTCCCACACTCTCCCCTGTCCCATCTCACAGCTTTGGTTTTGAAGCATTCGATTCCTACTACAACAGCAATGCATATATTAATTACAGCTTAGCCTTAAATATACTACATCTTCAAAAGCCTAATGAGATTTTTTTCTGAGTTAAAAAAATATACACTGTAAAAGACTGTCAAAACTTCTCAAAAATCTTGGCTAATAATCTTAGTTCATCTTTTGGGAGAAACTAGCTTTTAACTTCCCTGCTGTGTGTGTCTGTTTCCATCTTCCTATACACTGTAGGTGCTTATACCAAGTTCATCAGTGTGCGTACACTGACTCATTGCTGTGTGACTTTGTAATTATAGGTGGCATAGATACCACCATCTTCCCACTATAAGACATTTTCTTCAATTGCTTAAAACTTTGTTAAATTTTATCAATTGCAGGTGGCTTCAAGAGGCTATATTTTTTTCTCAGATTGTTGTTTCAGCCACTTTCTAGAACTATGTGCACACACACATACACATACACACACGTAAGCTCTAACAAATGTGGGTGTTGGAGCAGGGAAGTGAAAATCTGTAGGGAGCGATCTTTCTATCGGTGATGTACCATTTTCCACAATTTTACTTTTTTTCTCAAATCCACCAAATAATATGCTTAAATCTTAGTTAACTCAGAGAGTCAACAGAGATTGCTTCATTCTGGCAGATAAATCGACAATTCCACCCAAACAATGTACCTTGCAATCTAGAGTGTAGGGGTGAAGCAGGGCTTCTCTTCCAATTCTGGCTGCCCAAAACTCAAGAGCTGCCATTTCCTTTAACAAAAGGATTAAGAACATGTCTCTCTTGTACTGGTAGTACAATACTGTACCTGCCACTTCTGGGCAGTGGGAAGAAAGTGGGAAGTTGTCTACTATAATTTGGAAAAATAGGGATCTGAGTAAGGCAGAAAGGCGTGTGAACTGAAAGAAGGAAATGAGGATGGTTATGGAAAACTTGAGGCAAAAAAAAGGTTGGGGGATAAGAAGGACTGGGATCCCTGGTAGCAGACTGAGACAGAGTGGTGAAGGATGCAGGAAGGAGGGTTGTCACTGAAATCAGCTCTGAACCTTGATAAGTCATTCTTGCACCATGCACACCTTGGTCTGTGCAGAGCAGACATCAATTACTGAAGGAATACTAAAAAGCAGGATGGACAGTTCACAACTCAGAAACTGTAGCTCTTTAAGTCTGCATATTTCATGTTAAATGATTTGTCTAGTTAGATCTGTTTCCCCTTTCCATGCAGTTCCCAAACCCTAGCCTGCCTGTGCAGCCATTATCACCACCTGATACAAAGCATGGCTACATGATGAGGGAAAAGTTGCATTGCCTTTCTCTCACCACTTCTCAAAGGGATACCTGGAATCACTGCTTATCCTTTTCCTAAAGAATTTAAAATAGATTTGACAACATCTTTGTATGGTATATGCAGATTACATATACTGAATGGATAGCTATTCAATATTCATGTCTATCCACTTCTGCTGTTGTGTGACATTGGGTGTCATGTTATTGCACTCTGAAGTATATTGAAAGCCAGTTCTGAGTATCGATCCTTGAATTTTCCTGTGAATTTCAGAAAAGCCTAGGATTAAAATGCTTCTTCTCCATTAAGAAGCCCAAGGTCTTCACCCTATAGCTCTTACATCCCAGAGAAGGGATGCACAGGTTTTAGCCTGAAATTCTCATCACTGACTGTCAGGATTACATCCAAAAGGTGTGGTTTTATTTCAGTTAAGTGGGACTTTGGTAGCTCAGGAACAGTAATCTGTCCAGCCCCACTCCCAAGAACGGCAGCTGTCCCTTCAGCCCCACACCAACTGGCAGCTGTCTCCTCCACTGCACAGCTCTGAGTCCTCCCCAGGACACGGCCCCTCCTGGGGAAAAAAATAGCATGAGATTAGGTAACAAAAGATAGGCTCATAATGTGCATGCACAAGAGGGCAAAATTAAGGTCATGCAGGCAGTTCCGTAATGATTTCTGATTGCTTAATTTCTCCTCACCACCTACCCTGCTCCCCATCGAAAGGCCCTATTCCCCTTCCCAGCCTCCACTATTCTATTTCCTCAGCTTCATCTTTCTTACTCATCTCTGCCCATTTACAGAATCACATTTCTGTCTCTCTGTTTCTGTCTCTTGCCCCTGTTTTGATACTTTCTGTACATATGGCTCTCACTCTCCGCTCCTGTTTCTCGCTGCTGTTTGAACAAACAGTTCATTGCCTAAGGCTGCTGTCTCCTGACAAATACAACTCCCCCTCTCCACCCCGTCCTCGTGTCTGAGTCTACTTTCTCTCAAACTCTAACACAAAATACTTTCAGATGTACAGAAGACTTTCTGATTTAATTTCCTCTCCAGACACAGAGGGGAATTATTTGAAAAATCCTGATTAGACATGATCTGAATCAACTTAGGCAACATAATGTACACATAGCACTAATAATACTGAACATTTATACAGCATCTTTAGCCATGAAAGTGCTTTACAAACACTAAGGGAGTGATTTTTCAGAGGTCCTGTGCACTCGTTGCTCAGTGACTGTAGCTTTTTTTTGTGATCGCTCAATGCTTCTGAAAATGAGAACCCATCTAATTAGTGTTTTAATATTGCCAAAAAAATCTCTCTAGCTATCATTTTATATATGGAAAAGCAGAACTATAAAAAGCACCACATGTATGAAGCCAGGGTGTAAGACTGCCTTTTTATTTTATGTTTGGGCAGCAAGGCCCTGGGGCTGTATACAGAAAAGGGCTCAGCTCTCAAACTGATACGTTAGGTGTCTAAGTCCATAAAGTTTCTTAAAAACTAAGTTTCTGGGGATGTTGTTACCTACATTTCTTTCAATTCCATTTTTACAGCAAAGTCATAACTGGTTGTTGCTTTTGAGCCTTACACAGAGGAGAAATAAGACAAATATGAAACTCACTGTCTGCTTTTAGTCAATAATTCAATGGCTAGAGTGCTCATCTGGATTGTGAAAGATCTTGCTTTTTTGAGTTTGACCCCTGAGGTCTGACACCTAGCAGACAGTATAATGAAAGTATTAATATAAACATTTAGCCTCACAAGTAAAGAAGCCAATTACAAAGAGGGAGCTAAAGCTGCATCTTTTAACATCTTACAAGAACACTCCTAACTGGGTTAGATTTTCATGTATGTTCTTTTACATGAAAAAGAGACTGTTCTGGCTTACTTATATCAGGACAGGTTTCACACACTCATTTACAGATGGAGGCTCCCTTTTCCATTTGCAGTCTGGTATAGGACTTCTTGCAATGCCCCAAGTTCTTCTCGTTATTTCCCTCTGACTAGCTTCAGCAGTGCTTACCTTATTTCATTGGTTTTCTGTATTCCCCTTTTAAATGCTGAGGTCTTCCTATGCATTGTGGAGAGCATGCAGAGCCATCCCATTTTAGGCACTCATCCTTGTAATGCTTACATCCCTCATGGATTTTGCCCTTGACATCTAAGCAACACTGTAAACAGCAAATATCAATGACTTGAAGTTCCTAACTCCAAAAGCCACTTAAATGGAGTTACGTAGTCACTTAACTCCAAAGTTGACTTAAGAGTTGGTGCAGTTCAGTCCATGTAATCTAAATTTCATTTATCCAACATCCATTGTCTGAAAAAGGGCCATACTCTCTTTAATATTTCAAAGGGTTTTCCTATAGGTGAATCTGGGTTTCATAAAGATTGTTAACTGCTGATAAAATGTTTCAGTCTGATCCTGTCCTGTTGACATAGGCAGCCATGAGGTAGCTAACAGCCATTTTATAATTGCAGGTCTTGACTGTGACGATTTGGAAGTCCTCTGTCAGGGAACCTTGAGAGAAGTTATCTAAATCTGTAGATTTCACATTATCAATTTTGAACATCAAAACATTGGGAAGATGCATGAAGAACTTCCCTAGGATGCTCTACTGTGGAAGACTCTGCTCTAGTAGGTCATATATTGCACACCCTTCTGCACGTGTCATCAGTTGTTTCACTGAGACTAAATATTTTCTGTCCTTTTAGCCCATAGATAGCTAAAAACAAACCTGTATTCAATGATTATTTGAGATACTAAAATTGGTAATGCTCTTCTAAAAAAAATGAGATAGAAAGATTGTCAGTGGGTCACAATTAACCTCAATGATTTTAAAAAAAATTAAAAACTACCCTACTTTTGGGTGAGGAGCTCTTTTGGTACAGATATTTGTCAAAGAAAATAGCTCTTCTGGTCTTGCAGGTAATATTTCCTCTAACATTTTCAAGTAGTTAAACAATTGTGGGTTTTGACATTTTGAGACCAACGTAAAGACTCATGTAGCATGAACATGTAGTGGTGCAGTGCATTCTTATCAGGAATGTTAGAAATAGTCTCTCCTTGACCCTTTCCTTTAAGTGTGCCTGCCTGGCTTTGTGATTCAGCCCAACACTCCTGCCTTTTTTCCCCAAGGTACATCAGGTTGAATTTGATCTGTAGAACTGGTTTGGTATCTCTTAGGAACTTTGAATTCTTTCCTTGCTACAAGTCTTTATAAGGGTATTCAGTAGCTTAAAAAAAAGGGTCTTTTCTTTTTTTCCCCCACTGTCTCATAGCTGATTACTTGGGTTTTCAGACTCGCAAGAGATCCTACAAAACAGCAACTTCTTTTGCAATCCCAGTAACTCCTGCTCAGAGAAGCGGATCTCACTGGTGGGGCTCAAGCACCTTGTAAGAAAGGAAGAAAAGTGTCATAAAGCTCAAGTTGAAAGCTCTGCTGCACAGATTGTCACAGGAAGGACAGAATATTGCCAATTTTCAGAAATGAGCCCAGACCACGAAGAGACTATGCAGTGCAGGGGTTCTTTATTTTGCTGTATGGTGCCAGGAGTCCTGTGAAAAAATTTGAAAAAGAAGGTGAAGCTGAGACTGCATATGCATGTTTGAAGGTTGCCCATTCTTTTATTGAATTTAGTCAAAAATTAATATCTTTGCATTGTTGTTTCTTCTGTAGAGCTGTGTGTTTATGCGTGTGCACGCATATGCACAGATATACGTACATATATATACACACATATTTAAGAACAGTTTTCGAAAGTGAAAGATAATTTTGAAGTTCTTAATCTATGAATTCACATCCTTTGAAGATCTTCTGGGAAACTTTCACTCTTGGCAAATCCTTGGAAGAAGGACTACTTTTTTTTCATATCTGACTGAAAATTATTTTACAAGTACAAACAGAGCCAACACCAGAACTCAATCTAGTCCAAATTCACCATTCCTAGAATTAGCAACCTACCTACACCAGCATCTAAATAAATGATCTAACACTGAACTGTACTCATGAAAATTTTCAGAATGAATATATAGTACTCATACTGTAAATATAGTTTGCTTTGTGTTCATGACAGTTTTATGGCTCCCTGTCTTATCTGAAATTGCCTCACCTCAGATTCATTGTGAAGCTGTTTTACTATAACATCATGGCAATTTTCACCAACCATTTCAGTTTATCAAGATACTTTTAAATCTCCAGGAAGTTGATTAAAACCCCATCAACCTTTTGCTTTCTGGAAGTAGACTGCACTTGCATCCCAACAATTTCCATGAGCAAAATATCCTTTTCAGTGTAACAAAGCTTTGAGTTAGCATAGACACAGCATTATGTTCTCCAGCATAACTGTTTCAAGCCTCGTAAGTTTGGGTCCATAGCTTGTCATACCTTGTTCTGGTTATAGCAAGTCCTGTAGCCTTTAATAGAAAGCATGACTGATAAAGAAATTGATTCTGAGATTATGGTACAAAACAGTGTGGTACAAGATCTCAGGTTAAGAAACTTAATGATGGTATTGACGATTGCAGGTGAAGCAGAGGCTTTATGTTTGTAAAACACTAGGATGAGCTGATTTGTTGACTTTGAAAGATTTTTCTCATGTCCTTTCTTCTCCTTACCAATTCACTGAAGTATGTACAGAGGACATTGGGCAAAAGCCTGAAGTTGTGTGTATGTGTGTATAAAGTACATATATGTATGTACATATATGCACCTATGTATATGTACGTGTATGTATATGCATGTGTATTTATACACGTATATACTCTGTGGACTTTCAATGATATAGAAAGTTCCAAACTGACAAGTAGTCTCATATATATAGCCTCTAGTATATTATATATATGTAGCATATCTTTTATATATAATATGAAATATATGTACAATATACATGTATAATATGTATACTACATGTATATGTAAAAGAGTGCATATTTTTCTTCCTTGTTGGTGGCAAATCAATTGTTTATTTCCTTAAAAAACCCAACATTTCCAATAACATCTGGTGTAACAAGTACTGTCTTTAAAAATTCACTATTTCTATCATAAACTATCATATGAAATATATAACAAGGGGAAAATCCCCAGCAAAACCATTGTTGCCATAATTCACAACCAGTTTGTTAGAGGCTTAACTGCTTTCAGCTTTGCCTTGGGCCATTAACTAACAAACCAACCATTAACTGCTAGTAATGACCATTTTTTCCCAGAGATTATTGCTTAATTGAACAATTGAATTGTGATGGTTATTTTTATGCCATCTCACAATGACTATGCATTACTGCATTTTCCTAGTATTCCAACCACCTACTGAAATAAACAAGGTAAGTGTTGGAGAATTGGATCTTTCACTATATATACTATTCAAAATACGTTACCTTAATGAACAGCTCTGATGTAACAGAGGTGCTTTTTCATTTTTCCTGTTCTCCAAAGCATATGCATCAAGTAACTTAGATGCAGAATTAATGCATGCTGCTGTTCAGTAATGTATACAATGTCAAGGCACTGTATTAGTAAGCTGTGTTATATATTCATTTGGGTAAGACACATTTGATTATTAGCATTCTGTTCTTCAGCAACAAGCCACATGTGCTGTCTGTTGCCATGGCAATAAATTAGGAAGGATAACCTGACTACTTATCAATTTTTATTAGTGCAATCATCCTACCTGCTTAACCCCTCAGTAACAGTAACATATTTAAACACTACTGATAAAATCAATGCAACTCTGGGGGTATGAGTTAAGGTAATAGGGTGGGGAGCCACGGTACTGTGGAGATGGGGGAGAGAAATACTGACTTACAACATGATGCTGATGTGATTCATTAATATTACAGGATCAAAAATGTTAATGTTTCTGAGGATCTTAACACAGTGGGAAGAGATGAAAATAAACGCAAAAACTTAAGACAGATAAAATGAAAAGTGCTTCCCTCCTGCTATGTTTAAAGCACTATGTGTAAATGCATATGTTAAACTATAAACCTGAATAAATGGAAAGAAAACATGTACTTGCTAAATGTTAAGGAACATCATATACTACTAAATATATCCTTTAAAGTAGAAAGGAACGAAATCATTAGAACATCAGCAAGATTTTCTTTAAGATATTAGAATTATATTACTGTTGATCTGTGACCTTTAAGACTACTGCTAACACCCCTTCAATTATCACCCATAGAAAAATCAATTATTGTGTAGTATTTGGAAATAAGAATAAGCTTCCCATTCATTCCAAGATCTTCCTGAGATCAAAAAAGTTGCAACAGATTTATTCTGAAGTATCTCATTTTGATCAAAAGATCTAAATGTTCCTGCAGAGCTAAGTATCATTACTCTGTGTTTGATTGTTGTATGGCTATTTAAATCTCCATATTAGCATTAATATTATTGCTGAGTTTACATACATTAAAAAAAAAAAAAAAGTCTTGACAATCTTATTTGTTTTAATGAAGCACTGGATCTCACTGGTGTTAAAGCAGGGTGTGAATGCACAGCACAGCAGCGAAGGCTGGACAGGGACCTCCTTGGACCTGCTCTCTGTATGGATCCCCTTGCCAGGAGGAGACATGCCCTGCTCTGCTTTTGGATTCCAGAATGGCCCCACCCATCGCCTCAGTCTTACTATCATTCCTTTGCTGTCCACAGGATATGAGTTGTCAAATTAAACTGTACGTCTGTGGGCATGGCATTATTAGGTTAGTAAAAGGCTGTCAATTCAAAACTTTTCCAAAGCTTTAGAAAAAAAGGAAATATTCAACACAAATAACTCCTTACTTCAGATGGGAAGTATTGACACAACATTTTCCAAAACACCTAAATCCTTCACTTAAAAGGCTGCCAGCTCTCATCTTTTTAGGAGCTATGGGGGAATATGACAAGAGTTTGGTGGGAGCTAAACCTTGTCTTATGGAGAAAGGAGCAGCTCTGGCAAGCCAGAGGAAAAGACCCGTCTCCTGGGATTGAGAGCTTGCTCCAAGGGAGAAGCAGATCTCTTCCCTCACCCCTTCACTGGCACCTGCTGCTCTCGCCTGGGAAGATGAGGGGCCACCATGGGCAGGCTGCACTTTCTTTCCCACCGTGAGCTTCCTTTACCTACCTCTGTGAAAGAAAACACCCCCAGGAGTGGCAAAGCTGCTGGTGGGATAGACATGGTGTGGAAATGGCACTGACAGGAAGGGCCTGGGACAGGGGCTGAAGGGGAGCCAGGACAGGGAGCCAGGGAGACCTCAGGAGTGTGGGCAGGAACCACTGCTGGGAGAGGAGTGAGCAGATGTGGCATTTGAAGCAGCCTGAGCTTCAAGATAAGACAAGACATCAAGATAAGACAAGACATCAAGAAGGACTAGTACCTTTTTTTTTATTACTCATCGCTACATGAATTGTCAGAGAAAGTTAAAATAAACAACAGTTAAAATCAGTGTGCACTTCTAAAGCAGCTGAAATCTTTTAATCTGGGAGCAAGTTGGACAACCTGGGGTTTAAGTTTCTTCCTAAAATGAGGCAAAGTCTTCCAGGTCATTTAGGTACTTAAAAATACTGACTTATATAAGCATAAAGTCTGTGCACTTTCAATGATAACAAAACTCTCAAGGCATGTTTGACAAGTAGTGTCAGGGTCAGAACATTTTTTCCCCACAACATTTTAAATGTTAAAAGAAGCCTGTGCCTTGTGAAGTAATTTGTTTTAGAAGGAATAGTTGAAATTCACTTTACAATTTACAGCAAGCTTCTAATCAGGTATGCCAAATGTTTTTCTTCACAATGCCAAACCATCAGCCAGACACCAGGTCAAGGCTAGCTGATAGTTCAGAAGTCTTGATTTATAAAAGAGTACGGTAACCACTGGCTGCAAGCTCTGTGCATCTGTGTGTGTGTGTGTGCATTCAGTAATACCATCAAGATTTGGTAAATCTGGGAGTGTTCTTACTGTGCCTCTCAGCTTTCTGAAGGAAAATACTTTGTTCAAACCTCAGATTGTCACCATGCTTTCCACAGCCGAGAAGGTGTTAAGATGATCCATTTCATTCCCATAGCTGGCAATGTATATTCAATGGAGCCTGACAATGGTGCACAATGTCAAAGTTCAAACTGAACTGATGGATTACTTACTCTGCTCCACTCCAGTCGTGCTCTGTAAAGGAAACAAGGCTTTGTTATAAATGCCTGCCCATTGACAAATTTCCAAACAGGGCTGCTGTTTGTGCAGACCTCTCTGGAATGAATCTTGTGGGCAAACAGACCTTCTCCAGTTGGAAGCTGAACAAATCCCAACATTGTTATCTCCCAAAAAGCTCAACCTTCCCTGTCAGCATCTTGCTAGAAACAGGAGTTGTAAAACTCTGTATCCACCCAGACTGTTTCCAATAAACTGTAATAGTAGTGTGCATCTAACTAATATACCCAAGAACATTTATAAATGTTGCGTTTTGAGGATAAAGCTATTGTCGATAGCAGGTATCACTTTAACAGCTGGAATTTTCACAGTCTGCACATTAATAGATACTGATTGGACTAAAATGGGATTAGAATAGCAACAGAAGTGTATTCAGGTTACTGAGTCTTGGTATCACACTGGAGTCCAATATCATATTCCCATAGGCTTGGCACAGGCTGTGAGAAGACACACAGGTCTACTCATAGCTCATCACAAGCTGAGCTATACATGCAAATCAAAGACATCACAAAAATAGATACCAGCATACCATTAGGGGCTGTAGAAGAGTTCTGTCTTTGTGTTCAAGCAGGAAACAAATGCTTTTGGCATCAGAAGCTCAGACAAAGGACACAATAGTGTTATCCTGAATATGACAGGTAAGGCTCAGTTAAGTTCTTCAAAACTGAGGGAAAGAACAATTTTCCTAAAAGCCAATTTTCTGTCATCTTAAACTGACATCTGGTCATTTAATTCATAAATCAAAATAACATTACTGGGGATAAAAGTGAAGAATAGAAGGTAATCACATAAATGTAAGACTGTTGAATAAATAAATATGGGCCACACAGTGGTTTACCTATGCACGAATGCAAGAAGCAAAGCTTTCTTTTGCTTCGCAGTACCAGCTATTTTTAGACTGGGCAGCACTATATAGGGATAAATGGTGCTCTCTTCCATATGAGGACAAGACCAAGCAAAATAGGGAACTTCTCTCCCTGCTTCATTCCTGCAGCTGGAAGAACAATTCCTGTTGAAGGTATTGCACCAGTGCCATAGCAGGTTGCTCCTACCTCAACAGTAAAGATAAATCAGGCAAGCAGCTGTGAGTGGCATTCTGTTCCAGTCTCCTTTTGGGACCAAGAAACATTCCCAGGAAGGTAATAAAAGCACATTTTTTATCTAAATAAATAAATGATCCACTTCAAAAAGTGTCCATCGTGTTTCTTGGTTTTCATCTTCTGATTCCAGTGGTTCCACATTTGCTGAAGAGCTTAACTGAACAAAATATATCCTTGCGATAGGGGCTGTACAGAGGCAGGGGAGAGAGAGATATTCTACAGAATATGTATGTTTGCAGAAGAAGACTTCTACAGGATAGGTGTCTGTAGTAGAAATATATATATATATAAATATTCTTCTATAACATTTTTGAAGCAGTTTCTACAGGAAGCATTAAAAGTTCAGCCCTTGGTTCATTGTGTGTGACTCAGCCATAAGAGACAGTTCAACATTCCCAGTGTCTGGGTTCCAGTAAAAAAGAAATCTGAATAAAAAAAAATAAGAAAAACAAAAACACATGAGACATGGAGAGTTACAACCGGTGAGCAAAAACCCAAATCCCTGCCCAATTAGCACCAGTGCAACTAAAATATCATAGACAGAGTTGTTTGTTTATTTGAACTTTGTTTCCTTTCTCCAACAAAAACACACAATGTGGTGGGAGAAGTCAGAGATACAGAAATTCTCTGACAGGAGAAAGTTTTCAGTAATGACAGTTCAGACATTTTTAAAAAATGACTAGCACACAGAGCAACATGCATGCTTTCTAGCTTATCTAAAAGTCTTACTTCCCTCACTCTGTGCCTTGCACTTTACCATAGCCACTATACAGCTTTTAACTGTTTTCACAAGTAAAAAGTTTGCTAATGACCAAGCCTGGGAGGACAGGTATGGCCATAGCATTCTCCAGAGGCACAAAAACTCATGAGTTTATTCATTCCTACTTCTCTGTTCTTACTGTACAATTGTGATTCTTTCTTACTGTTCCTTTTACGCTATTGTCAGCTCTCTTCTGACTCCTTAAATGAATCCTCAGCTAAACCCTCAGTGTAAAGACCATACATCTTTTCCTCTGAACTGTAAGTATTTTAAGTATGTTTGTGATGTTTTTGCTTCTACAAGACCCTTTACTTTTCTGTCTTTAATTTATACAGTTTCTCCAGAGAAATCATCAGGTGCACAGGCAAGCAGCCAGATGTGGAAGTTGTGATTTTGTATAAGTATTAGATATATTGTGATTGATTGCTCGGACTAACAAATAGCAAGGGTTCAGAAGAACTCAAGAGAGACATACCTACATGATGTGAGAACAGAATACTTAGTCAAATATTTAAGACATACAGTTTTGCTTAATTCTAACAGAGTTTACAAAGTGGCTCCTCAAGCTCCAAGACAAAGAAAACTAGGTTTCTTACAGATATCAGAGTCTAAGAATATATAACCTGTTCTTGAAACTTCTCCAAGGTTGAGCATTCATAAAGGGTTTCATAAAGTCTTTGGTGTCTCATAAAGGCTGAATTCACAGTGCAGTTTTTCCCACAGTTGGAAGGGAATTGATACCCACCTTTTACCCTCCTACCTACTTTCACAAAATCGTACAGGAACTTAATAATCTGTGTAAACCTTACCCTTCAGTCAAATTTGGTTGGGATCAGGAAACTAATTCAAAAGTTGTTCTGTAGGTGTGGGGGATAAATAGACAGACAGCTTTGATATGTGTATGCAGTTACATGTAGCCACACACACAGCACAACCATGTAAGCCTTGTTTTCTTATGAAACCAGAGTATAAAATAAATGGATATTTGACCAACTGGGATTAATGGTTTCTGTACCTGTCAACAAGTGTTTTTCCCTAAGATTGGACAGATTACAAATACAAACTTTGCAGTGTGCAGGGTTAATAAATCTAGACTGTGAAGGGCAAAAGACAGTCCAGGAAGGGAATAAATTCCAAGGTTCAAGACTCCTTTGCTGACACAAGGGCACCAGTAAGGTCTCATTTTTACTGAGGAAATTTCAGTCTAGTTCCCTCAGCTGTGCAAAGCTGTGGGAGTGTCAAGCTGGCCAAGGTGTTACATCTCAAAACAGTACCTAACTGCTGAAGGTTTCATAATGTAAAAACAAAACCTGGACATGCTTTCTGAAACAAATAACCCTGCAGTCTCATTTTTAACAGCAGCAGCATGAACACCACATTCACCATTTTCAGTATTCAAGGGACCTGGGAAATCGCTGAATGCTGTGTGAGAGGCATTGCAAAGATGCCAGCTGGAGTAACACGCTCTGATCTCAGAAGAAAGAGGAAGTAAGACTAACTCTATCTGAAGACAGATTAAACAAATAAGGAACCAAAGCTTGAGCTCTTTAGCTTAATGATGCAAATACTGAGCAGGGCCATGGCTACAATACATAACTGTATCAAGATGGACAGCTATTTAAGCTAAAGGACAATGTCAGCACAAGGACATTTGTCCATGAATAAAATTAAGCTTGTTATTTTCCAACTGTAAGAACACTGAGAGTCTCAATGGCCTCCCTATATGGCCAGTGGTTTTTAAAAGGTCAGCTTTTACTTGGCAATTGATCTGTTTATGAGATTTTATGACATCCTTGCCTGGAAAGAGACTGTGAAGATGCAGGTGGTCTTCACCAGTCTTATCTTCCTGTGAAATCTTACAGACTCTTGCATTACTGGTATCTAAATGCAGAAGACCAAACTGAAAGTCCAAGGGATGTTTTCAGAAAGAGAAATTGTCCAATTCTTGCAGTATTGTGGTGAACAAAATATTATTTTCTACTTTAAGCTCTAAAAAGGAAGGAAAAAAGTCCCCTCCTCACTCTGCCTGTAACTCTGTGTTGCAAACACATCCCCTCAAGAGATGTCATTATGGTTCCATCCAACTTCTCAGACCAGTTCTCCATTCCACCATTATAATTTCCCTTTCACCTGGTTTGATCTTTTAGAAAACAGCTGCAGCTCTGGTTGTTTTTAGTTATTATTCCAAAGAACGCTGTTAACTCCAAACACTTCTCTCTGTATGCTCACTTTTGTCATTTCACCATGTAAGTTTGCTCCAGTTACTGTCCTAAAAGCCTCAATAAATCCATAATACATTCATTGTGAAAATTAAAATCCTACTGCTTGCAAAAGTGTTATGGTTTAGTGTTTGAGAGTCTGATCTTTGCAGAGCAGTACAAGGAACTCTGTGAAGTCAGGAAGTCTATTTCAGAGCTCAAAGGCAGAATCAATTATACTCCAGTTTTGCTATGACTGATGAGCTTTATATCCTCCATTCCCAAATCTTGATCCTGTTCAACTACTGAGTTAGCAATCGTCAAGTTGACATTAGTGTCTAAGAGTTAAACAAATATTTAAACGAATGATTTCAATTGTAAGCATTAAAGCTCTTCTGATGATTGCTAAATCAATATTAAACAAGCTGCAAACATTTAAGTTCTATCCACCAGAGCTGCAAGTTAAAGTATTCTGTTATAGTACACCAGTAGCCATAGATCTAAATCTATCCATTGAAATTAAAACTTTTAAGACATAGTACATGATTTAGCTCAAGTATATATTTTTATTATCCTTCCAGACTCCTCAACAGTGTAGAGATTCACAGTTCTCTATTTTTAAATAAAAGGTTAGACTCTTGGCCTTTTAGCTGTGTGTATCCATGGCTGTTTGAAGAAGGGTGTACTAAATAGCCTGCTGAAATATTGCATTTCAAAAGACCAGGAATGGGCAGAAGTGGTAAGAGTCCTTATTATACATGAACTAGATGAGCACTCCAGCTGCATTCTGCTTTCAATTACTTTTGAATCAACCCTAATCCCTGGAACTAAAATGTGAATTAGGGAGGAAAACACAGTTTGAATTCTGCATTTAGGTAAGAGAGAGAAAAGTCAACAGATAGAAAAACAATGTCAAAAAGGCATTTTTAGACTAAGCATTACTGTTAGACTGAAGCAGGAATGTTCTTCATGTCACAGGCTAAGATTATAAGATGTCTGCCTGAGCTTTTTCTTAATAACAATGTTGTGAACCCAGACTATCTTAAAAATAGAAGTTTGTTCTTTTTTCAAGAAAACAATGAACTGTTTTGGAACAGATGTACAGAACTCAGTGAGATGACTCATCAGCTGTGCTCAGTTACAGTGTCTTTATCTATAAACGCATATAGACCAAAAGCCACTCGAGAGTTTGTAAAAGAACAGCTGATCTACTGAGAGCTAATCACACTGGGCTATTCTTGGAGGAACACAGTGTTTGTACGTAATGCCAGCAGTTACCAATTATTGCCTCTGCTTGGAAAAATGAATAGATCTGTGCAGTTATTTAATGGTGTTCTCTGCAAAGACTCTATTAAAAATATCGGAACCTGTAATTGTCTAACAGTGACCTGATCCAGCAACTGAGCACTCTGCAGCATGAAGGCATATCTGCTTAACTTACGCTTGTTTTCTCCACAAGACAGATCCAGTGCCTGGCATACTAAGATGCATATTATAATATGTCATTTGCACAAGGTTGCGTTAAATTTAGAAAAAGGATTAAAAACTGCATTTTAAAGCAAATTATTTCATAGAATCATAGAATGCTTTGGGTTCGAAGGAACCTTTAGAGGTCATCTAGCCCACCCCCCCTGCAGTGAGCAGGGACAGCTTTAACTGGATCAGGTTGCTCAGAGCCCCATCCAACCTGACCTTGAAGGTTGCCAGGGACGGGGCCTCCACTACCTCACTGAGAAACCTGTTCCAGTGCCTCACCACCCTCACTGCAAAAAATTTCTTTGTTATATCCACTCTAAATCTACCCTCCTTTAGTTTAAATCCATTATTCCTTGTCCTGTCACAACAGGCCTTGCTAAAAAGATTGTCCCCATCTTTCCTATAGGCCCCCTTTAAGTACTGAAAGGCTGCAAATAAGGTCTCCCCACAGTCTCCTCTTCTCCAGGCTGAACAACCCCAACTGTCTCAGCCTTTCCTCGTAGGAGAGGTGCTCCAGCCTCAGATCATTTTTGTGGCCCTCTTCTGGACCCGCTCCAGCAGGTCCATGTCCTTCCTGTGCTGAGGGCTCCAGAGCTGGACGCAGTACTCCAGGTGGGGTCTCACCAGAGCAGAGAAGAGGGTCAGAATCACCTCTCTCGACCTGCTGACTCAGCTTGGTGTCATCTGTAAACTTGCTGAGGGTGCACTCAATCCCACTGTCTATGTCATTGATGAAGATGTTAAACAGCACTGGTCTCCATACGGACCCCTGAAGGACACCATTTGTCACCGGTTTCCATTTGGATATCGAGCTGTTGACCACTACCTTCTGGATGTGACCATCCAGCCAATTCCTTATCCATCGAACAGTCCACCCATCAAACCCATATCTCCCCAATTTAGAGAGAAGGATGTTGTGGGGGATCGTGTCGAAGGCTTTACAGAAGTCCAAATAGATGACATCCATTGCCTGTTCCTTGTCCACTGATGCAGCCACTCTTTCATAGAAAGCCACTAGGTTAGGCAGGCAGGACTTGCCTGGTATTCTGCCTTATGAGGAAATGACAGATACGCCATCAGATTTCTACTGATGTTAATAAATGACACCAACCTTAAACATAAGGAAAGGAGGGGTGAATCATACCCTTATAAGCAAAATAAGCATTACAGTCTCATTCCCTGTGACGTACAAATTAAGAGCAATTTAGCATAGAAAGTTTTGTTTCACAAGTGAGTACTGGCAACATAAAAATGAAAGAGCAGAATGGAGCATCTTTAGTAGCAAATCCATAACTCTCTTCAAATCCAACAATTCCATAGTTAGCTAAAAAATCCCTTTTGTGACAATTATTGAAAAGTTGGTGCATCACCTTTAAAGTCCTTCAAAGTCAACTGCAGTACCTGTACATTATGTGCCTTTTTTAACAGATGTAAAACAAATTATATGGATTTGAAGGAGGACATATGGTAAAAGACAGGCAAAGAAATTTGTATGATTTATTCATATAATTTTGAAGTAGCATATTTAAAATCTCGTCCCATTAACATCCATTGCCCACCTAATTACTATAAGTAATTGACAGCTCTCATTAGGAAGAGACAAAACTAAAGGGAATTAAGGTCTTGATCTTGCAATTGGATTTCCATGAGCCGATGCCTTCATTGTGTGGAGCCTCTTTGGCATATGTGGGCTCAGTCTGGATACAGGAGTCCATCTGTGCAAATGTGATTGCAAGATCAGGACCTAAGGGATATCATGGGAATTAAGCAGATTCTGTTATTTGGAACAGATTGGCTCCAAAGTTACATAGCAAGTTAAAAGTTATCAATTCTCATGGAATAGAGATAGTATGTTACCTGAATTTGGAAAATGTGGCAAATGACCCACTCTCTGTTAATCCAAATCTGAAAGAAGAGGAGAACATAATTTTGCAAACTTGTTCTTTACACTTTTTATGCCATTAGTGGTCCTTTCTAAATTATTATTGTTAATGAGAGATTTTAAATGCTGCGTGAGGAGATAAATATCCAAATCCTGTTAACAATAATAAGATTTACTCATGGAACTCCCCACACACATCTTTGCAAATTTACTCCTCAAGCTTTAATTAAGCATTTGGGTTTGGTTTGGTTTTTTTTTAATTCATAGCCAGTTTTAAGATTAAATGTACTGGAGGAGCTGTAAAATGATCAAAGATAAAAGTATATTTCATCTGATTCCTGCCAGAGCAACTCACCTCTCACACACCTGCAAGCACTCCTGTCTTGCCATAGTCCCTTTTAGAATCATCCCCTCCTTGTACCACTTACTTTCATAATATGTTCAACCTATACACTATATAGACGCAAACCCCATTTTGCTACACAATTTTTTCATACCTAACATACTTACTGATGGAGATACCAGTGTATTTAACCACTGATTCTAACATCTGGAATAACAGACTTCTGCTAGTTGGATCTGGGAGGCAGCTGAACTCAGGAAGTCTGCATTTTTGTACCTTCTGCCCTTACCACAGCAATACTAGATAAGGACAGCTTTGCCTGCCTCCTGCCTCCCCAGCTGCACTTCCTGCACCCTTCCACAAGACTTTCACTTGTCTTTCATGTACTTCACACGTAATGCAAACCTCCCCTTTTCCTCACAGCTTCATCTATTGAGCCCTACCTGTTTGATAGCTGACCAGAGATGTGCAAGTATTGATTTGCAGGTGCCAATCATCCTGATGCACATAACAACTGGCCAAGTGGTTTCTCTCCCCTGGAGCAGTTAGGTGTTACATTCAGCTTGCATTTTTCTCTCATGGGGCCTTACTTCAGGCCTATGTCCTCTACCCAGCCCTTGTAGCACAGACAGATGACACAACCTCACTGGCATTGTTTTCTTTCCAAAGAGATCAAAATGTTCCCTGAAACACTGCAAAACTGGGGGGGGGGGGGGGGGGCGGGGCGGGACACGACACACACGGGGAGGGGGGGGGACGGACACGACACACGAAGGTCTCTGAAACTGCTTTCAAAACACTGCTTTCAAAAATATCATAGAATCATAGACCAGAAAGGTCATGTTTTACCATTGTATGTTTCCTAGTCTTGTGTTTGAACAGGAGAAAGGAACTCCCAGAAAATAAATACAGTGTGGAACTTCTATTGTCTATTCTGCAAAGTCACTGTGGAGTGGGTAGCTGGCTAAAAAAAAAAAAAAAATGAGGAAAAAACACTTGTCCAACACTGTATGTGTAGGGCATGAAGAGCAATAGCCTGAATCATAAATATCTTCTTTGCAGCTGGGAGTGGGGAGGAGAGCTTATTGGCTGAGAAGAATGGAGTTCATTATACTGCAAGAAATATGCAAGAAAATCAGATTCTGAAGCAAGATCAGGATACTTACTGCAAGAGCTCTATGAATAACTGCTTTGGGGTTTGCTGGCAGAACTGAAAAATAAAATGCTCAACTCAAAAATAAAACATCTTGGTTTTCCTCATGAAAAGAGATGTTTCATTCTTGGTGAAATTAATGACCATTTCATATTAATTTTCTATAAATCAAGCACTAAAAATCAATCATAGCATTTAGCTTAAATGATGTTAGGTCCAGATAGCCCTCTCTTTTAATCCTGTCTGAGTATTAATTATGTTGTAGATAGCAATTGAGATAACAGTTATCTACACTGACATACATCAAAAAAACCCCATAGGCAGATAGTAGTGCTATTGAATGTATACTAATAAAAATAATAAACATATATATTACTAAAAGCATTAGCTTGCTGGGGAAAAGATGGAAAAAACCCTTTTAAATGCCAAAGGGGGAAAAAAAATCATAAGCAATGCTTTTCAAATCTTGACTAGTAATTACCACTTATTCCAAGACAAAGAGGTCTTGATCCTTTACTGAATGGCATTGCTGCTGTGAATTTGACTGAGAGGGTTACCATTATTTCTTCTAAATCAGAAACCAGAAGTGCAAAACGAGACTTCTGACCCTACCTGGCCCCATTTTAGTATTCAATTTAGCAGGGCAAACACAGCAGTCAGAACTGTAACAAAAGTATTTTGGTCTGGCATCAGATGTTTTCTCTTCTCTTATTTCCTTACTTATTCTTTTAAATTCTTGATAATAGAGGGAGTCCAGCAAACCTGCTTGGAATATGAGACAAATCTACAGCAACATGAAAAGCCATAGTTTACAGAAGGTGAATGCTCTTGGCTGAGCCTCCTCAACCTTCCCAAAGGGAAAAAAGATGTAGCAAAGTAAAGAACTGGGAAGCCTCCTTCAGGAAAGCCTTTTTGTATCCTGTACCTCAAAGTAACTGCCTCATCTCCCCCAGTACATAGGCTGTGCTTCCCCCCTTTTTCAGTGGAAGCACCTGGGCCAGCCTGGGACCGGTGAGGCTGCTGGGGAACAAGTGTGGGGCTGCCAGGCTGCACATGGGGGCATGAGGGAAAAGCCTGCTTCCGTGTGTTGGCGAGGATCAGCATGGGTTGCGGAGATGCTACAGCCAGATTAATTATGCGTTCCTATTTCTCCCTTTTGACACCTCCCTCAGCTGGGAAGCTTGTATCACACCACTTTCAACATAGCCCAGAAAATAACGTCACTGGGGCATGGGGGAAGGGAGGAGGAGTTATTCAGGAATCCTTAAAATTTGTTAAGAATAAATATGAATAAATAAATCTTGTTTTTTGTAACATACTGATTTCGGAATGCACTCGCTAAGTAAAAATGTCTTTTAGTGTATACAAAGAAAAGCATTAAGCTGTATGTACTGTATATGTTTCATTATATACACACATATATGTTTACCTGCCTACAACATGCTCTCTCCTATTCTCTCTGTCTATGCATGTCATAAAAAGACTAGTGCATATTTTAAGTAAATTAACACTGGGCAGTTCTGACATTCCCCATAAGCTGCCAATATGAGCAAGGATGTAACAGGTTCCAATCCAGGTTTTAACACTGTCCTAACACCCGTGTTTCATTTTTCAGTGGGCAATATCACTACTCTAATACGCTTCAGTGATTAGGATAACCTGGAAAGTTACTGCAGGAATGCTAACTATGTGCCGGGCAGAAGATGAGTAACCTGGCCTACTATGGCATTATAATTTCAAAGGGCTTACACCAACATAAATCGAGAGTCATCATGCTGTGTCCATATATATATGCATGTCTATGAATTTAGAATGGGTTCAATCTGTAGGCATAAGCACATCTGTTAAATGACACGGCAATCCTGTTCTCTGTGAAAGTACAAAATGAGGGAAAAAACACAGACAAATACATATAAGAAAAATTACTGGTTAACTGTATTCTCTCTAGTGTCTACACATATCCATCTACATTTTCTAATGAATATGGCATGATATTTACCTTTCACACAAGAATGAGGCAAGACATAACTTTAATAGCGTTTGCAAAGTGCTATATAAGTGCAAATGATTGATAAAGCCAGTGAATGGCAAAGAGCCAAAGAATATTTAGACTGAGAAATGCTTAACCCAGGGGCCTTTAGGGAAAACGCTTCTCTTCCAGCTTTGCCATAATTCACAAATAAGGAATTGGTGAGCAAAAGTAGCATTTTACATATTCTTAGATTTTGAGAAAATGGAAGAATTTAGCTGCAAATAATGGATCCATTTTCCTATCATGTGAGTTATAAAAACAAGATAGACACATTATCAGTAGCTATTACACAGCAAATTCACTGGATTTTTCCCTCTTGATTTTAATTGATGATCTCTTTTCTTTGACTAGGTTTTGTGGGATTGTATTATGTAATTTCATTTAATATTATTACAACAGTTCTATCACTTCTAGAATGTCTCAAAACAAGAAATTTCTGGTTAATAAAAGACACTTATCCAGCATGAGATAAGTCAAGAGGGTGTTTCTTAAAAGAACGTAGCACAGAAAAATTGGTACTGCCAGAAATAAATATAACTCTATTTGATCCAATAACACCTTTAATTTCAAGGGGTTTAAAAATTGTTTAATATATTTTATAGTCTCAGCAGCAGATTCTCTCAAAGGATTTGTTTTCAGAAGGCTTTAACTGTGTAAACTTTATCACCCACACAAAATTCTGCCTGCTTTCAGGAGGCTGCAGTTTCAGTGTAGAAGATACTTTTTGCCTTTTGTGTTTCACGTCATTTTGTGTACATACAGCTTTCACTCTGAGGATCACTAACTAGGGATTCTTTTCAGAAGCATGACTGGGACTTAATCCGCTACCTTTGTCTTGATAGTATAGTTTGCCATCTAGTTTGAAACTCTGCTGAAAAGGTACTTACAGAATAGAATCACCTATACCTGATTAAGCAGTTTTCCGCAAAATCCCAATGAAGTTTTCCACAAGGCAAACTTGCAAGCTGGGGCAGGGGAGAAATGGAGAAGAGGGGCTAATTTATTCTTGACGTGATAGAAAATACATGTTAACACATCCACATTTTCATCTATCATGGTGAAAACGCACTCTTTGCTGCCTGCTATTGTGCAGATTCTTTGCTGCCATCATTGAAAGAGCAATTTTTACCAGTAGTTAAACCAAGACTAGTCTGCAGTTCTTCCACAGTAAGGATTTTGGTGGGAGGCAAAGACGCCATGAGAAGAGCATTCACCCAGGATGCAGAAGAATCAAAGATTAAATCACTTCCCCATGAGCTCCACAGAAAAATTGAAGCAGGAGGTTTCTCTTCCCAGGTAAGTGCTTTGACTGCTACTGGAGTGTGGTGATCTCTCTCCTCCCAGGAGAACCTAATGACCAGCCAGTTCTTGAATGAGATGGGACAGTGCCAACCTAACATTTTAAGAGACTGACTTTACAGGCTGGTGCTCACAGCACAGGGATGTAAGAAATCCAGTTTCACTTTCTCATTCCACTGGCTTTAAAAGGTCTGGGATTTGTCCAATGTGGGACAAAACCAAGCCCAGAAATCTTTATATGATTTGGCAAAAATGAATTCTTGTTTTCTGACCAGCCTTAAATACCACACACAGTAGTATCTGATGTCATATTTAATCAAACTCCCCCATTAGGAAAGATCTCTTGTGTCTTACATACAATTCAGCAGTGATACCCTAATAGCTAGTCACTTGCTTATGAAAACCACCATGAAAGAACCCTTAAAGCCCAAGAAAATGAAAAACTTTTTTGCTCTTGGTCTGAGATTCAGATTTTATCTAAAAGATGAAAATCACCACAAAAGGTTTTGTTTAAATTTTAATAATGATAATAATTATAATAATGATAATGATAATGATAATAATAATAATAATAATATGCCTACATTACTAATTACTATCAGCAACCCCCATTACTAACCTGGAGATGAGGAGAAGAAAGGAAGGAACCATAAATCTTAATGTTTTAGGGAACAGATTAATTCAACATAAAGTAAGAGAAGAGTATGAAAGAGTTGAAGATGTGAGTAGCATCTTCAAGTGAAGAGTCATTACAAGACGAAACTCCATTAAGATTATATTTGAAGATCAGAAGAGTCTGGAGATCACAGGAGTTAGGTTGCATCTTTACCAGAATTATTTTATTCAGGCTGTATATGCACAAGAAGCCTGAAAAGATAACAAAAGAAGGAAAGAAGTTTCTGCAAAGCTCCAAGTGTATGGATCCTTAGCCTCGATGGCTGCTGATCAAATATCTGTAGGATGTTAATCAAACTTTTACATGGCTTTCAAGCTGACAGTTTAGTACAGGCAACGCTCCTGTTCAAACAGAAATTTTGGCATAGGTTAAGCCTATTAGTATTGATTGTCAATCACACCGCCAACTTCTTTCAGTTAAACACATTCCAAGGACTTTAAATACTCTTAAGACTCATGTTGTCCCAAGGGCTATTTTAATCTAACATCTAAATAGGACCTTTAATATTATAGATATAGGTGCCAGCAACATGTCCTTTTGTTGTGGGCTGAGGAAAGGGCAAGAGCACAGTAGCCTACAGCAGTCAAGGCCTTTCTGAAGTGTGCAGTGGAAGCATGCCACCCCACACAAATCAGTGGTTACCTTTACCACACAACAGAAACAATTTTAGAAGTAGACAGGGTTGGGTTTTTCCTCTCCCTCCCCAGTTCTGAGCTTCCTGGGAATGTCTCTCGGTGCAAAGTGAGTATTATTCATGAAAGTACACAGTGAGCAGAACAGCTCAGACGTGATTGCACAACATAGCCCATATTTCCAAAGTGGGCACAGGCATTCCTTATATAAATCACAGTTGCAGCAGTGACAGGAAAAATACACAGAATCATAAACTGTATTGTTAAAGGTTTTAGTAAATCATCAGAGCCTTGAAGTTGCTTGGGGATTTTAGCCCAGTGCTGTTAATGGCTGCTGACTCTCCTGTAATCAGACAAAGAGCACAGGACAAATTCGGTAACTGGATGCTTGTGGGGAGGTTCTACTTAGGCCAATTACATGCATATTCATGCTTTCGAGGGAAAGTTTTGTCTCCAAAGAAGCTGCCAAAATCAGCGTGATTCTCTAGCTGGACCACAGGAAATCCAAAAGTCTCCTTGTGTGACTTCAGCAACAGAAATTATAATTGTGGGAAAGTAATTTGAAATTCAGTTCTAACATGATTTTTTAAGAGCAAAAACCTCTAACTACATTTCTGACTCCATGGCACTCAGACACAAGTAGAGAAGAATCATTCCTGAACAACAACAGCTCCAGTCTTACTCTACTAGACTCAGATAGATCAGTTAATAATATGGGAAATATGATGGTATTTACTCTATTTTTGTATGCACACAAGAAAACCAAACCAAAAAAATCCCAACAAACCCAGATCTCAAAAAAATGCAGCAAAATTCAGAACAGCACTTGCAGAATATGCAGTAAGAACACACATTTCAAGAATTATAAATTTAAATAACCTGATGAGTAGTGAAGAATTTACCTTTTGAGACCCTTGTTTCATTTATATGTCAGACATAACAACAAAAAATGGGATTGCTGCCCATTCATAGCCTTATCTCTCACAGCATAAGTAGTAGAAGTCAGTTTTCATTGCTTTGGAAATTCTAAGGGTTGCGGATGAGAGTTGGCTGTTGTTGGCACCTTTGCATGGTCGGGTTGGACTTATGGGACACTTTCTACAACTTTGCAAGATGTAATGAAGCAGATCACTCCCCATTTTCTCACGAGAGACACTGTATCTCCAAAACATATGCTGCCTTATGCCATCACTCACTAGCTAGAAGTCTTTGCCCACCCAGTGAGGCAGCTTGACATCCTAGAAATCTTTATGCAAAGGACTAAATTCTTCAAACTTTGTTAATATACAGTATATACAAAATTATCCAGTGTACTGTACTGCTGGAGTTCACAAATGTCACTATGGGTTGGAGTTTTTATATGAACTGTGTTAGACATCAAGACAGAATTGTTTTCCATGTAATCTTCAGGGAGTCCTTCAGGAAAGTGGAAACAATGAATGTGAAGATTCATTTCAGTGCCAGCTAGCAGGAATCTTAAAGATTATTCTATGTTACACACATTGAATCACACAGCTGATTTCAAAGCTAAAAATGTGCCCATGAGTAACATCCTATGAAGCAGTTTTCTTTATAAAATGTAGAAATGCATTCCAAATGGGTTGATCAATAGAACAAAAAATATGTGCTGTGTATACTGAAATGGGGAAAAGCTATCTACTAAAAACAGACCAAGTTTTGAATAGGCTATTTTATAAGTTCATCTTCAGCATTCAGTAACTGTGTAACTGCTTGAAGACACCAAACAGAAAGGAAGTGCACTGCTGTTGTTTAATCATGAGAGTACTATCTGGTCACAACCTTAAGAAAAAGTCCTCAAGAATTTATCTAAGCGACTAACAAATAGAACTTCATTCCCAAATACTGTTAGAATTTAATAGAAAAGAATTCCTAATACTGGGTAAAAAAAAAAATTCCTGTAAAAACCTGTGAAAGAGTTACAATTCTCAAAGCATGGTTATCCAAAAAGACTACAGAATGATTCCTACTTTGCTACTGAATAGTGAAGTTTTTTCTTCTGGATAAATACAACCACAGTTTCTTTCTCATGTGCTGGCCTATGGACGTGGTCTCCACAGAACTCTAATCACAGGTCACAACACTTGCAGACAACATCCAGCTATGCAACTCATTCATTGCATAAAACAGCACAGAACAAAATAAAACTATGGAAAACGAAAAACCTGCAGGGGCTGTATTAGTTGCAAGAGATTCTTTGAGTCCAGATGGTATTTGTGACCTGCAGATCTGTGACATTTACAAACTCTTTAACTAAGCCTCTCTGTCTCTCTCTGTCTCTCTCCCCCACCCCCCAATCTGCTTTAAATCTCTCTCAGACAATTCCCTGGAGAGTCCTATCATGTACCTCAGGTTTACGTTGTACAGCAACCTCTTCTTCCCAGTGTGCACCTACCTGCCTGAAGGGAATCAGGGCTGTCACATTTTGGCCCTCCTGCAGCCACAGATTCTTCTAGATGCCATCCTCAGAGTCGAAGCCAAACAAAGAATGACACACATTTGATTTTCTGTCTTTACATGTAAAAAAATCATTCTTGATGGAGAATTAGGACTCAGTCAGTTCCAAGACTGTATCTATTTATGAAGTCAGCTAGGTCTAGATCACATTCAAGGTTTAACAATAATTTTGAATTATAGATGCATTTCTATGCTGTGTTGCTCTTGTCAGTTTTACAACTATAAGGTTACCTCAGAGAAGAGAAATAGTCCTTAGCACACACAGCGTAATATATTTTCTACAAGAAAAGCATATAATTATTTTGGTTTTCTTCTTTTTCTTGTCACACAAACTTACAATTGCCTTGTATTTCTAGCTGATATCTTCGAATAAAGTTAGATAATGAAAATTTTTTTAAGTGTGTCATCAGTCTCAGTGCCACTGGCACTGTTATGCAGGGTTGTTTGAAAGAGTTTTATGAGGCGGGGGGGAACTTTGCAGAAAGTAGGTATAGAGCTACCCTTCTCTTGTAAGATCTTACCTATTCTGATGAGGTGGGTAAGCTGAATGACTCCTATAAATAGATAGCTTGCCAAAAACTGTGCTTCTATTATTAGCTATCAGATAGATGACAACTAATCAGCATTCACTTTTCTAATTGCACTGCATCTGGGTTCTTCTGAGTCCTCTGTAATTGTGTCTTTTAGGAGAGGAAAAATGGGAAAGGAAAGCTCTGCCAGTCTTATTTGCACATCTTTGCCAAAATTATGATTTAATAGCAATAAAATTTGCAACAGCAAGGCAATTTTTCCCTGTTTTTATCCCAAAGTCATATCAAGTGAACCTGAATCAATGATGAATGTCTACATTAAAACCATCATTGCTAATAGTATTCTATATCATTCGTCTTTTGCTCAGTGTGACCAAATTACAATCAGCACATGACTATAGCTACTTGTGATTAATGATGGTTTTACTTAGTAACTGACAGTGAAGCTTCTGGGAGGAAAATGGTAATATATTTCAAAATTTCAAGCTATAAATTTTGGAAAAAAATAGCTCTATTTTCAAAGCTGTAGTTAACATTGCTGCTGCTGCTTTTTCCACTGTCAGAGTGAAGGGCTTAAAGTTGTTCAAATTTTGAAGGGATTATTCCTCTCTTCTCAGGGTGGAAGTTTTGGCTTAGGCATTCTTAAATCCTTTCCAGACTATACACAATATTTCAGAACAACTAGAGAGTATGGAGGGAAGAGTGTTGCAATTGCTTAGGGAAAAAAAAAAATAATTAATGACCTGGAATAAAGTCTCTCTCAGAGCATGGTAAATTAAAAAATTATAGATAACCTTTATGAATGAATTAGAGAGTAGACTTTGTGAAACACTGTAGGAAAGCTGTAAAAGCTTTCATTTGGCAGAGGCTGATCTTGATAAGGTCAGAAGTGGCTAAAAGCCATTTTTACCATCTGATGACCACTCAGCAGCTTTAGGCTGGTGTTTCTTAGTCTGGCACAGATGTTCACATCAAAACAAGCACTTCTGCTGACAATCTCAAGAGTCTGAACAAGCAAAGAGACTTCCCAAGCCTCTTGCCCACAATTATTCTGATACAGAACAGCTGGGCAATGCATGAATGACCTGTGCTGCCATTACCGAAATTATTATAAGCCTGAGAAAACTCTGTCTTTTGAACCGTTAGTCTGTAAATTGTGCCAACATGACAGTTATTCAAAACTGAGAATGAAGTAAAAAAGGTATGTGTTTTAGGTGGGACTTTCTACAGCATTCATCAAAGATTGATAGTTACTTTCTACCCCTTGAAGGCAACAGCAAAATTCGCCTCTGCCTCACTGGGAGCAAAGTTCTTCTGACTCAGAACAACTTTATGAAAAGCCTATTTTGAAGGCAAAACCCTGGCACTAAGTGAAATAACTAGCAAAACTCCAATGGGCTTTGGCCAGTCTAGCATTGTACCCTAAATCTCCCTATGTGAGAAAAGAAAATTTACCTTTTTTTTTCTGTCTTATTCACAGACAAAATTCAGAATACATGCAGAGCAGGGAGAACTGCATATTAGCTGCCTCTGTGGTCTTTTCCTCAAATAATTTTTCTGTCCCCATTTTCTGATACACTAATGTGCGATAATTACATTTACCCTGATTCATATAACTGCATTAACCATTTTATGTTCACATTAGTATGCAACCCAAATATGTGACTATTCATATTGGATTTTCTTTTCCTATGCATCAGTTATCTAAATATATATAAAGATGTATTCTTATCTATATATATACACACACATTTTGAAGTAACACAACTGGAAAGTATAAATACTTCTTCCATTTCTAAGCAAATGAAGAAAATATTATTATCCACTGGAATTTCACAGAGTTTGGCCTTTCTTTCAAAGTTCTCCTTAAGACCCAATAGAAAAATCAATCAATGAGCTAAAGAAGTATCGCTTTCAATTTGTGGCACTTTGCTTACCTTTAAATTTTACTGGGAGGATAACTGCTATCAGCTTTTACAAGAATATTGTAAGTAACATGGAACTAAAGAAACATTGTTTCTAAAAGCAATTAATCAGATGATCTTTTAAAATTAATTCCTATTGTGACTAGAAATGACATCTAGGAGTTCTGGGAGACTGCTGAAGACTACAGAAGAAATTTTGGTTTTCTTCTCTTTTCCTTTTGTTTTAACTAATAAGGAGTAATTTAAAATGTTTTTCTAATAGCAAAGTCACCTGGGATCTGTGCATCTATCCAGCAACAGTTTGTATGTGGATGATCACTGTCATTCTACCCCCACTAAGTTTCATTATTACACATGTACAAGGGAAGTTGGGTGGTCTGTGTTTAATACACTTGAGTCACCACTAATGCTGATGCCGATCACAGCACAGCTTATTTTTTCAAATCTCAGAAAGAGTTTAAAGCTGCAGAAATGCAACGCTATACAAATTGATAACACTTTACCTGTAAACTGAGCAGATGTGATCTGCAGACTATTGAAACGCATTTGTATTACAAAACCCTTCAGAGTAAAATTACTTCAGTTAATTCTGCTTCCTTTAAAAATTAAAGGCATCTTTACCCTACGTTGCTCTTATTTCCAAAACTCTCACACAGTAACACAAATATGAAAACATAGCTAAATATATCTAATATTTTGGTAGTAGAACTACTTACATAAGGTTCACTTTAATTTTAGTTTATACATTCATTTATTCTTACTGTAATTTTGATGAGATAAAAATCAATAATGTAAGTCAGTGCATAAAAAAGTAAAGATGTTGCCTGCAACTATTTATATGGAGATAGCAAATACTTTCTGACATTCAAACCTCATTGCAAATCCATAGAAAGTGACCTTTGCAATGATTTACAGGAATTTATTTCTCCAAATGAAATAAGTGATGTTTACACCTAATTACTTATTCAGAATCTCCCATTAAAAGTGCTACATGAAATAGAATAATCATATACGTAAAAGTACACTCTGTTCTCCTTCCGATGCAGCTATTCAAGATGATTTTGTTTCACCTTTTGTAGCAATGACATAGTAGAGCATCTTAAGAGGTAAAGCTTTTTCTCCAGGATTAAAATGTAAACTCCATGGTGGTTAGGTCAGAAATTGAATTTAGCACGTCACAAAAATTCTACCAGCTGCCTTTTAACACCTTCAGACACCTAATACACTTCATTTCTGTGAGCATTTTTCTTCTCCCAATTAACCTAGTGGGATCTTAATCATGTAGTTTGCCAAGATGAGTCTCACATTTCGGTTTACTGGTATATAAATGGTCTGATTTTTAATACCTTATATTAGTACATTAGAATAAAAATAGATGTTAATAATAATGTAAATTTATTAGGTAATTATGCAATGATCATTATTAGTTAATATACTACAATGTCAGTTAAACAGTCTGTCACAATATAGTGTGCTACAATTTGGTAAGATTTGACTTCCAGACTAGGTTTAAAGCAAAGAAGTTATCACTGTATAAAGGAGAACAAATTATATCAGTGAGATTTTGTAAAAAAAAAACCCACAGCCAAACCAACAGATTATAGTCTGATAAGGAAAAGAAAAGCAATATAAATAGCTTGTGTCTGCATTGCTTCAATAGTTAAGTTGTGGTGAAGCTTGGAAAATATCATAAGAGGTTAGCAATTATCCAGTATTTGGGGAGTTTTCTTCCAAAATACTGATGTCTTCATGATTTCTTTTATTTTGTGGTTTTCTTACTGAAACTGAGGCAGAAACATTACCTTCACTACTACATCTGGAGTTGCTCTGCCACTAGATGTTAAACATTAAAGATCATGAATTGAAATCAATGTTAATGAATTGCTGTCCCTTTACTATGCTATTTTTTTTGGCTATAATCTTTATTGTCATCAGATCTAGATCTGTTAGCAGTTCTAGAGCTTTCACACTCTCTCCTAAAAATGGTCTTCAAAACACCCATTACTTATAACTGTATTTGGAATACCAAAATTCTTGCTCTGAGGTGAGTTATTCATCTAACCTGGGACCTTATGCTGTATCAGGCCTTTTGGCCTCAGCTTCCCCAATACCGACCCTGAGGCCAGCTGTTTTACTCCTTTCAACTGAGAAAAGTTATAGTCTTGTGACTAACTATCAACACCTAGCACAACGATGATAAGCTACAAAGTGGTGCCACATGTATGCAAAAAAAATGACAGCTGATCTCCATTTACTAGTCCTCATTCATGGAAGAAGACGCACAAAATGTGTATCTCCTAAGTGCCAGTCTTGTAAAGCATTATAGAAATCTAATTTTAAGTATGTAAATATTCCCACTGAGGCCAAAGGAGGTCACTTAAGTCAACAGCACTACTGTGTGCTTAAATGGCAGATAAACGAGGACGCCAGTTTGGGGAAAGTGAAAAAAAAAAAATGGCATCTATTTAAGCACTATGCATCTGAGGCCTACTTAACAAAAATGAGTCACAAAGCAGCTTAACCATGTTCCTCCACTGGGACAGAAGGGCTGAGAAAGAGACAAAGAGCAATGTGGAACATTTATGTTTAGAAACTGTCACCTCAGCAGCAACAGGACTTTGCTCCTCCGCAATAGGAATGTCAGTGGATAAAAAATAGTAGTTTTTACATCAATTTAAAGGAGCAAGAACTTTGTATTTTTTTCTTTTTTTTTCTTTTTTTTTTTTGCATATAAAGACTGTGTTTTTATCCCGAAACAACTTTTAATTTCTTCATATTTCCTTTCAGAATGTTCCTATATTGTCCCCTTAATAATAATAATATTCTTGATAGCTTATGACAGTGTGCTTTCATTAGGATACAAAACTTAATGCCAGATAAAAGTTTTGGACTAGGGCTCTTCACTTATCTGATACCAATTTTCCCTTTACTTCATTATGCTTTCTTTCCTGTTCTAACTTCCTGTATTCCCAGAAAGCTGCCCATGGCACTGAAAGTTTATGGTTTGGGTTTTGTATAGATTTGTACTTGTTAATATTTTATTCATTGGTTTTCAAGGCTTATGGCAAAAAAATTTTCCTTCTCTTACTGTTTGCCTGTATAATCTGCTCTAGAGGATAACATTTCAGACCATGATGTGATATGGAGCAAGGTGAGTCCCTGAAAGGTTATAAAAGGCTCCAGAAATTTGCAGAGGCATTCTACCTTACACCTGAAGTGTCCTGTACTCTGTCATAGCATTATTTCAAATGAACAGCCTTCAACACCTTTTTTTCCTGGGAATTAAAAAGAACAACAATGATGATTGAGCTCCAGAAGTTCATCTTAAACAATTACATTAGAAATTTTTAATTTAGTTACAGAAATTTGGACACTATAGAGAATTTGACTTCCCAGTGGTGCATCTGGTGGAGCTCTGCCTGCAGGGGAGGTTGATGCCACTAGACTAGTCTCTTTTGCCCCTGCCAACGTGCTGCCTAATGAAGCATTATTGCATAAACTACAAAACATAAGGAAATTTAAGAAAATATTAAGGAAATCTTAAATTTTCCCTATTGCTTTGTGGTATTTGAGTATCATGTTGGGGAGGAAGAGGTATCAACATATACTAAAAAAAGCACAAACTATTGCTATGTGTAAAAAGATTGAATAATCTTAAAATGCTAGAAGACATAGGGAAAAAATATGAAGAAACTGTTTGAAAGCAGTAATGTGTTCTCCTTGCTGTGTTTATTACACTTACACCTTGTCTTTATACCAGTGCCAATATTTGCATGGAAAATGTCATCTGTTTATCATATATCTTTGCTAAATGAATGTAAAATCTAAACAAACCTGAAACTTCAATGTAGATTTTTACCCATGGGTAACTGAAGTCAGAATTGAATTCTAATAGTTCATTAAGAGTGAAGCCATTAATCAAACCCAATGAAATGAATAACTTCAACTGTCCAGTTAGCACTATAACTTCCCAATTCATTTCCAGGTCACCAGGCACTATATTTAACATCTCAGACAGAAATGGGTGCAAGGAAAAGCAACACAGTTACTCTAATACTTTCTAAATGTCTTACATTTTTGTTGCATACCTCTTTGCCTTTTTTCCTCCCTACTTTTTTAGTTTTAGTTTATTTCTGTGTTAGCCTGGACTACACACATTTTTTTAATTACATGGATTTGGGCTACTTTAGCTTCAGATGGATGTTGAAAACAGAAATGCTACCCACACAAAAAAAAGTACTCTGTCTTTTAAGTCCCTTTGGTAGCAACACTTGAGTTTGGTTTTGGAAGTTAGCCTGCTCAAATTATTCAAATGGAGAATTGAATGGGCATTGCACAAACACTCATGGAGTGTGTCTGACTTCTCCATGGGGTAATGCTTACAGGGGGAATGAAATCTCTCGTACAGGGTGACCAGTCACTGTTGGGATGTTGACAGGAGTCTCCATTGCAAGGGTCCTTGCAAGAGCATCTCCAGTGAGACTGGGAGCTGGAGCCCAGCTGGCCCATGGTCCTGTATGACCACTACAGCGCATGCATGATCCATTTCTATTTATTATCTTAAATAGGTACAAAACCTTTCCTAGTTGTCTTAACTATATAGAAAATAGTCCTATGTGACAATTAGTGCATCTGCAGAACAGTTTACACTATTTCAAATTACCTTTGTGAAGTTTGGCCAATTCTATATCAGGGACTGCCATAGCCAGATAATTCACCCAGGGAGCTAATCAACACACCTTAAGCATAAAGGTTGTGCCTGTCATTTGGTTCGGGGCAGCAGAAGCTCCAGGACTGTCTGAGTTCCTGTAACAGTGAGTCAAATGCTTGACTGTGAAGTTGGATACCAGTGCAGTCTATCACCTTGTTTCAAGTCAGTCCATTGTCTCAACCTACAAAGCAGTAACTTGAGAGTTCCTGGACTAACAGGGAGTTGCTAAGTATCCTGGATATGCACGTGTAACAAGACAAATTTTAATTTCATCATTGCATCATTATTATAACTTACATTGTGCCACAGGTCAAATGCTGCAAAACTATCATTGCAGTATCACCAAGTTAAAAAAATAGTAGTATGTGTGGTCACCACTGGAATGCTTCATGCACGTGTTCAAGAAACTGATACCTTGTTTTCAGAATGTTGCAGAAAAGATAGTTTACAAATAGTTGGGAGGTATACAGAAGATTTTAACCCAGAAAACCTCTTCATAACAATCTTGGTAGGACTAAAGGTATATGCAGTCTGGACTGTCAGGTATGAAAATATGAAATATGCAAACGTGAGAAAAACAGTGACTAAAGAAGTGAATACACAAAATTGAAAAGAGTTCACAGTAATCTATTTACTGAAGTAAGACGCTATTTATTAAATAGCTTAAACAACAAGAAGAGAGTGAATGTCTAAGCACACAGTATAATTTACAAATGGAAAGCAAGACTTTAAATGTTCGTACACTGTAATCTAAGTAGCTAATTCTGCATATGTCTTATGAAGGTTTTCTTTTTCAGACCAGTTGAGGAAGAAAGGAATCAAGTGACAAATTCCCAGTCAGTGGTGGAGCCATTTCTAACAAGAATCCTCTGTCTGTGCTTCTTCGCCATCTCAGGAGCAATTGACCAACCTATGCAGCTACTGCAATCAGCTTTGTTCCTTCTCTTACTCAACCATTTGCCACCATCCAAGCTAAAAATGGCAATGCTCTTTTCACAAGTTCTCATATTTCGGTTTTCATTCCTAGGCAGATTCCAGCTAATGGGCTCAGATTAATGATATTATTTCTAACAATGTTATTTTCTTGAAGCTACTCCAATGTCTGCCACTTAGCTCCCTACTGAGTAATTCCTAGCTGGTTTGTGTTGCACCACACCCAGGCTCTGCCCACTGCCAATCTTGCAAGATTATACAGTGTTACTACACCTCCTCAGTCTTCTAAGAGTATTTTCTGCACCATTTCTTTTTTTTCCTATAAGACCAGCTGGAGAACTATCTTTTTATGAAGCTATGTCCTGCCTTTACAAAGTCTTTCAGCCACTAGCTCATCATTTCTTCCCAACACCACAGCATAACTAATTTTTCTGGTTATGGTACCATCTTATTTTATTTCCATCAGTGCAATGTGTAGTTATGGTAGAGTAAGGGACGGGGAGAGAGAAGAAAAATAGATATTCACCTAACTCAGCGAGCTAAGCCTGCCTTCTTAGACAGAAGTTCAGTACCATTTCTTAGGCTAAGTGAAACCCCCTTCTTCTTGTCTGGAACAGTCCCAGCTAGACACCAAAAAGAAAACTACAGTCTTTTAAACCCATCATTACTGTTATTGCTGTTATGGCAGATCAAATAATATTTTCCTTTTTGTACTCCCATGGTTTCTCACACATGCATACGTATAACTGTGTATGTCATGACCTGAAAACCCCAGCCACATATTAGAGAGGATTATAGTAAATATAAAAATAACCTATATCTTATGTAATCTGTCATTTTTGGAGTAAAGATCTTGAAAAGCTTGTTCAAATATTTGTTTGACCTTGTCTAGTTTGAAAGCTAGACAAATACCAAAAATCCTCTGCAACAAAGGTACATAGTTAATGTATGGTAATTCTTGGTCATTCATAGCAGATAATGAAGAGATAATCATAACATAACCTTGCCAGTCTATTTTAGTGACCTCTGCCTGTCAATGTTGCTTTTTTATCTCACATTTCTACATCCACCACTGCGTAGTCTGCATCATGAGTCTCTGACTGTTGACTTAAAAGTGACAAATAAAAAGTTAGTGTTATTATATATATCTATCAGGGAAATTCCCTGAATTCTTACTGTTCAATATCTCCAACATTCACTCTTCAAAAAATCTACATATTTGATAAGGAGGATGTAAGCTGTCAATATGGAAAGAATGATTTTCCTTATGATGTTAAAATAGTTCTAATCTGCTTTGCTCTTAGCTTCACTTCAAATGATCTACCCTATCTTCTTTGCTTTGATGTAAAAACTCCAACTGAAATGATCTTACAACAAAATCCCAGATTTGAAGACTTTTAAATAAAGATAAATTCAGATCTAGAGACACCCAGTCTCTCAATTATGAGATTCCTAGGAATCTTATTTGTCTGGATCTGTTCATGACAGAAACCTACCTTTCTCTCACTATGGATCTGAAGATCATCTGAGCCAAGAGTTAAGTCTTTATCTATTGACTGATTTACATACCCTAAGAGGAACCTGGAAAAGTCTCAAACATGATGTAGATAAAATTTGTCACCTTGCTGCTTCTGCTGCATATTTTATCTTCTATTCTAACAAGGTGGAGTCTGACGGCTGCAGATGAAGTTATAACACACAAGAGATACAGAGATTTAAGACCCAATTGACTCTATCCAACAGGACACAGAAATTGATACACTGTATAACATTACTGATTATTATAACTAGTATAAAAAAAAAAAACCAAAAAAACCAAAACCAAAACAGTGAATAAAACATTTTCCTTTTGCAACACAAAGTTTTGGAGGATTCAAAATTTTCTCCTAGAAAATAAAGAAGCCAAATATACAGGTGACTAAATTTGTGCAGTATTACAAGTATTAGAGAAATAATAAAATTGCTCTTTTGAAAAATACAGTATGTGTATTTCTATCTTCCAGGGAATCAGTATCAAAGGTGGTCCCTGTGTGATGCTGAGGTTAGATTGTATTGTTCTTATTTACTTTATTTTAATCCTATCTGTCACCACCAGCTTGTCACAAATATCCACAACTACAGTTAGGTTTTTGTTTTTTTTTTTTAACACCATTCAAAGGTTCTACTAACCTTAACATGCTTCCAGGTCTGACTTCCTTCTTAAGTTCTAGTCATACTGGGATAATTTCTAGAACAACTCCAATCCATAAAAATCACTATTTCCAACCTTCTATGATTTTACCATGTAGAAAGCTACCTTTTTTTTTTTTTTTTTTTTTTTTAGTGTTTTGTTCTTTTTTTTTTTTATTCAGGAAGGTGTCTGGTCTCTCAGCATGAATGGCAATATGAGAATTCCGCGCTATACCACATTTTCCACACTGCTTTCTACATCATCATGAAACTCCACAGAGCTTGTTTGGTGCAGTATGTATTATGACAAGTTTCCTGAATTACACTCATAAGGCAATGTGCTAAAAATGTTGTACAGATTACTGTTGGTTTTGGTGGTTTTTTTCCCTTTTTTTAATTACTAAATATATTGCGACTGTCCAACAAAAAAAAGTTTGTGGCAATTCAGGTAGAATTCATACGCTAACTTTGTTTTTTTAATATAAAATTGACTGGAAACTTTTTTTATTAAAACTATCAAACATTTAGAAGCTGCATTTTTCTTACAAATTTATTCCATGGAAAACTCTAGAATCAATATTTAAATCTCATTTTTATTGGCATCATTAGTCTTCAACTTTACTTTCCATTTCCTATGCCTTCAGCTTCCACTTATCACTATTTTCAGTAGAGAACATTCAATCTTCCATTTGGTTATTATTCCCCTTTCACCTAGCTCTTACCTCTTGTCTATTACAAAAACCTTCTTGATAAATAATCTCCTACCTGTGCTCCAATCTTTTTGCTGTCCATAAAGTGCCAGGTAGCACTGAAGAAAGCAAAGTTTTTTGTGCTAGAACACTTCTTTTACCCCTGGGAAAATCATCCACATCACCTTTGTGATAATGAGTGCTGAGAAAATTCCCAGAAAAAGAGCTAATTTATTTTTCTAAACACTTTTCTAGAAAAAATGATCTTGGTATATCAGTGATTTTTTCTCTTTTTACACCTCTAAATAAAAATGCCTTACTTGTTTACGGCTCTTTTTTTTTCAACTGACTGATGTAAAGTTGACTTTTTATTAAAACATCTTTAGTAGATTAATTCTGGAGTTTTACAGAAAATTCTTACACCAAGATACTTTCTCTACCTTATGATTTGTTGTACTTTGTAGAATTACTGCCCTGCAAGCAACAGTAGGGATCTTTTCCTTATTTGCTTTCTGATCCACTCCTTGTAATATTTACTCACTGTGACACACAAGGTACCTCCTAAGACAAAATTTAAAGACAAAGAATTAAAACATCTTTATGGGCCATCTACAGGAGGAAAATATTTTATCTGAAACACTAAGTACATTAACATTGTCTGCCTCACATTTCCTGGTTCCTCACATTCTCTTTATAATTTAGCCTTCAATATTGGGTCATACCAGGTATCTCACCTTCAGTATGATTTTCATGTTTCTTTTTCCTCTTACTGTTACATGGTCCTCCCATAACTTTCAGGAGCTCTGTAACTTCACTGTGCATCCCTCTCAATGTCTTTCCACTTAACAGTTGTGTTTCCTGCTCTACATTTCTCTCTCGGTACCTCTAAATCTTCGGACTAGCAACCTGCAAGGTTGGCCCAATGAGCAATATCCATTATTTTCAGCTCAGGTTTATCTTACTAAATGTGATCATTTCATCTCATATGCCTAGTCATTTTTCTTGTTAATGTGTTGTCTTGAACCAACACTGTCATTTTTATTATCTATGTGCAGACCCTAGCTCAACAGGACCTGAATTCTATGATGGGAAAAAATCACAGCAAAAAGGCAAAATATTTTGGAATTTTTTTTTTTTATTTGATTTTCAGTGAAAGGCAGTGTTCCCACCGGTATCTGAATTATTATGCACCACAGATATTAGCACAGACTTTTCTCATCACTGTTTACCCCAGTAATCTTTTTCTATTTTTCTAATGTTAAGTATCCCTTCTCTCACTTCTGTTTTATGGAAAGAGTCTTCTCTTTGGCCCTTTTTACATGTTCCTGCTCTTGCTCAGTTGCATGTCAGCCAAGGCAGATGTTCTAGTTTCACTCAACAAACCCTAGATATTTTCATTTTCTTTTCTGGATATCTTTGGAGATAAGAACTTCTTAAAATCCCTGATGAATTTTACATTTGTTATAACTTCATTCCATTTAACATCTAGAATTTTCCTCAGCCATTTCCTTTCAAAGACATTTAGATGCCTGTCTACATCACTGCTGAATTTCAAGCTTTCACGTCTATATATTAAGGTGAAAATAATGTTTGAGTGGAAGACTTGTATATAGACAGCATACTTTCAACAAAATTGGAACAAACAAGACCTCTTTGTATAGTATGAAGATGGAAAAAGTTAATATTTAGAACTCTAATTTCCAAAAAACTTTACAGAGAGAAAAACAAATCAATGTACTCAGTACCTAAAAAAGCAACTCTAAGAGATGATTTTGCAAAGTACACAAAGCCTCTCCTTACAGGAAAAAACTAGGTTGGCAAGGAACATTTTAATAAAGATGGGTGACAAATTTGCCGCCACAATGTACTTGTCATCCTTAATATTTTTTTATTAGTTTATCAGTATTTTAATAAGTTTTCTTCCCAGTTTTCTCAATAGAAAATTAGTTAGTGAAGTCACATAAACCTAAGGAGACCTAGATTCAGTTCTCTTTTCTATCTAAGGGAATTTGCACCAATAGCTCCCCAGAAAATATGCCTTAACTTTTAGTCTACAAGGTATTGTGAAAGGCAAGTTCCTCCTCCTCAATCTCTTCCACTTTAAATATTTAAATATTCCCTTAATCGTTGTTTAAGGGATATTTGGTTGGTTGGTTGGTTGTTTTTAAAGTGGAACAGCATCAACAGATAAAAATGAGATCATTGTCTCCTGGAGTACCTGATAATTTTGTGATTTAGCTCTTTGATGGGAAGTATTTATTGGATTTAGGTGCCGTTGGTCCTGCCTTAGGTTGAGAACATGGAAAAGACGACCTCTCATCTTTCCACCCTTTTATGATGAGTGTTCATTTCCCCTCCAGGCAAAGGTACAGACTGAACCAAATCCTCTGTAACCTTAGTGAATGAATCACTTACTGGACTGTGGTGAAATACCATGACTTATTTATGAATGAAACCCATAATTTTCATTGCTTTTCTTACAACTTTCCAGAAAGGAAGTACTTTGTTTTTAAGTGAAATGTTTCTTTAGACAGGAAATAAATCCTTACCTGACACCATCTCCAATCTTTATTTATTTTTTTTTTTTTCATTTTCAGCATCAACTATCACTTACTGAAAAATTGACTATTTCTACTGCCCTGCCCCTAAATATAGCAGAGTGTCGTGGTTTAGCCCCAGCCAGCAACTAAGCACCATCCAGCCACTCGCTCATTCCCCCTACCCCGGTGGGATGTGGGAGAGAATTGAAGGAGTAAGAGTGAGAAACACTCCTGGGTTGAGATAAGAACAGTTTAATAATTGAAATAAAGTAAAATAGTAATGATAATAATAACAATATAATAATGATAATAATAATAACAATATACAAAGCAAGTGATGCACAATACAATTGCTCACCATGCACCAACCGATACCCAGACAGTTCCCGAGCAGCGATCGCTCCTCCCCAGCCAAACCCCCCCCAGTTTATATACTGAGCATGACGTCATATGGTATGGAATAGCCCTTTGGTCAGTTTGGATCAACTGTTCTGGCTGTGCCCCCTCCCAGTTTCTTGTGTACCTGGCAGAGCATGGGAAGCTGAAAAGTCCTTGACTAGCATAAACAGTACTTAACAACAATTAAAAACATCAGCGTGTTATCAACATTCTTCTCATCCTAAATCCAAAACACAGCACTGTGCCTGCTACTAGGAAGAAAATTAACTCTATCCCAGCTGAAACCAGGACACAGAGGAAGAAATTTTTTTTTTTAAAAAAAAGAAATCCTAACAGCTGGAATGTAGACTTGACAGATCCAAACACAGCAAGTCTAATGCAGGAATGTTTGTATACAGAAAAGAGAAGAATCATTGTTCACTGTTTTGATTGTTCAGTTTTATTATTTTCAGTTTGCATACTTCTAGTTATTAGATTTTCAGCACAAAAATATTTAAGATTTATCTACATATTAAGGCATTTGTATTTGCTTCATTAATAGCAATGTTAACTTTTAGGTTCTGAATAATTTCGTGTTCTAATTTCACTTCAAAGTCCTGAATAATTTAGTCCTAATTTTAAAACTTGTGAGAACCTCCCATATATTCAATTGCCTACATTGAGGACAGTCTAACACCAGTACTCACAGGAAGTGAGAATTTCAAACATAGTTGTTGGGTTTTTTTCTATTAGGACTAGATTTTTATTAGATTATATATATATATTGCATTGAAATAGGATATCTATTTCTTCTCAACTATTTGTACTTTGAAATTAAAGGCATAGATGAGCCGCATGTTTTAAATCTTTGATTATTGGTGACAATAATTACAATTACCTGTTTCAATTTATGATGAGAACCTACAGAATTTTGCAAAGAGGTAAACGGCTTCCAAATTTCATAACAGTTTTGTTCTGTGTAGTTAGTGTATGCATGCATGCATGCACAAAACTTCTGTTTAGTTTAATATAAACACAGGTTATCTTCCTATGAAATTTAGTCAAGCTCTCTTGGTATAATGATAGGATCCACCCCTGAAACTGCAAGGAAAACCACAGGTTTATTTTCTTTTTCAGGACGATCTTATGCTATACAGCCATGCCTTTACTTGTTCTGTTTTTTCAGAGAGAAGAGCTGAAGTGGAAGTGGACCTCTTTCTAGACATATATACTTAGTAATTTCATCTCACAGTTGAAAACCTTTTAAAAATGAAATGTATATCCACAGAAATGGAATAGGATTTGTATGTTGAGATAATTTTCACTGCTATAAACTCAAATGCTCAGTTAAGAAACATACATTGGGAGTATAGAATCATAGAATTGTTTAGGTTGGAAAAGACCTTTAAGATCATCAAGTCCAACCATTAATCTAACACTACCAAGTCCACCACTAAACCAGTTAAGGGTAGAGTAATCATTAATTTCATGTTTCCTGGCTTGGTGGCTGGATTATTTTTTAATGAAAGTAAAACTAGGAATCACTAAGTTTGGAAAGGACCTCTAAGATCATCAGTCCAATCATCAACCCAACACCACCATGCCCACTAAACCATGTCCCAAAGTGCCACATCTACATGTTTTTTGAGCACCTCCAGGGATGGTGACTCCACCACCTCTCTGGGAAGCCTGTTCCAATGCTTCACCATTCTTTCTGTGAAGAAATTTTTCCTAATATCCAACCTAAACCCTGACACAGCTTGAGGCCATTTCCTCTCATCCTATCGCTAGTTACCTGGGAGAAGAGACCAACACCCACCTCACTACAACCTCCTTTCAGGTAGTTGTAGAGAGTGATAAGGTCTCCCCTCAGCCTCCTCTTCTCTAAGCTAAACAATCCCAGTTCCCTCAGCCGCTCCTCATAAGGCCTGTGCTCCAGACCCTTCACCAGTCTCATTGCCTTTCTCTGAACACGCTCCAGCACCTCAATGTCCTTCTTGTACTGAGGGCCCCAAAACTGGACACAGTATTCGAGGTGTGGCCTCACCAGGGCACAGTACAGGGGGACAATCACTTCCCTGCTCCTGCTGGCTGCACTAGTCCTGATAAAAGCCAGGATGCTGTTGGCCACCTTGGCCACTTGGGCACACTGCTGGCTCATGTTCAGCTGGTTGTCAACCAACACCCCCAGGTCTTTTTTGGCCAGGCAGCTTTCCAGCCACTCTTCCCCAAGCCTGTAGCGTTGCATGGGGTTGTTGTGATCAAAGTGCAGGACCCAGCACTTGACCTTGTTGAACCTCACACAATTGGCCTTAGCCCATCGATCCAGCCTGTCCAGATCCCTCTGCAGGGCCATCCTACCCTCCAGCAGATCAACACTCCCACCCAATTTGGTGTCATCTGCAAACTTACTGTACATGGCAGTACTAGGTGATCTGCCGTGATACTGTCAACAAAATGCCAGCACTGTCAGAGTAGGTGATTTTCCAGGTGGGCTGTCCTCTCAATATGTTTCTTCTGTTGTCCTAACTTCTTGTTGTCATCCCACCAATTGTCAGTTATAGGTCTGAATATTCCCTGGACACATTCCCTTCAAAGAACAGGCAGTTCACAGATCACTGCCACTCTAAGTAGTCTCAAAGAAGTGCCAGGCACTATCCTCAAGGACCGAAAGCTGAAATGTAACTAACTTGCTGAAGAGCATCTACAGCACTGCCATTTCCTCTGGGATGATGGCTTGGTGCTGGACCAGCATCCCCTTTGCTCTCCCCCTTCAGCAGAGGTTGACAGCACCTGCAGAGATCCAGTAGGGGGAGGCCAAAAAAGATCCACTGCAGGTACCTCACCTCTTTTGCTGTGCCCATGCTGATCATCCTTTTTGTCTCTTGCATGCAGTCACTTGTATAAGGACCTGAGCAAGAAAGTGAAAGCATAACACTACTCAGACAAGGTGACAAATATACACGTTGCCAGCAGTAAAACTCTGTGTGTAATCTTCCACTAGAGTGGAAGTGTATGACTACACTCAAATAATCAACAAGACTATCCTTTGATTTACATTGTTTTATTAGAAATTTTCAGTTCTCTTAAATGACCAAGGAATATGAACACTGTAAGTAGCAGTATTGTAATCCTTCAGCTCAGGTCTAGAAAAATCACCTAAACGTATCAGAGTTTGTTTCAACCTTTCTGCAGTTAATCAGCCCTTGGCTTCTTCATCTAATGTGCTAGCAAGTATATCTGACATTGCCAGTGGGGCAATGATGTTTCTAGTGATGATATTTGTCCAGGGAGATCTGGACAGAGCCCAGCCACTCGCTCAGTAAGCTTTCTCCACTGCCACCAAGTACTAACAACTCTCATTCCCTGCCGACCTTGGCTGATTTCAGACTACTAATGTAACAGTGCATTTTACATGTGTTTAATAGGCTTATGCCTAGTTCGGCCTACATACAGCAACTTCCTTAAATAAACCAATATCTGATTTGCTGGGTTTTAATAAATAACAGGTATAAATGGTTACTATAAATAATAACACTGATTATCCTGTGTAATCAAACTCTTCACCTGCTGTGAGACGCACCACATTTATGCAGATCAGCTGTAGGCTTTTCATCCATGAAATTATAGAATGTATAATGTGATGGGCCATGATATATTTAGTGTACTGTAATTGCTTATTTATAAAAGAGCTATCAACAGCCCACTTTAAATAAATTCAGAAATCACCGTAGGGCATTTCAAAATGAATATTTTATATGACATTTCTAAAAGATTATGAGCATTTCTTTGAACAGTAAAATTAATGGCTGTTTTGCTGTTTAAAGTCATCCTGTGTAGATTCAGGATAATGGCATATAAACTGTAATTACTGTATTTGTGTTTTAATTAGGAATATAATCATCTACCTCTCTCATGCTGCAGTTTTCTGAAATTAATATTGGGGGGGGACAATTTGAAATGGTCTGTTTACTAATAGAATGGTTATAAGAAAGTGAATGAATTAAGCAGTAAGATATATACTTGCAGCTCACTTCTAACGAGAGAAATTCTGCAGGGTTATCTTGCCTATTGCATTTTGAGACACATTCGTTGATCTTCAGCCTTTCCTGTAAATAAGGTCTAATGACAACTGAAGGTGTCAGCTTCGCCTACCTCCTTGCATATATCACCAGGCTGCGGCACATCTACCCAAAGATAACCAAGGTTTGTCCTGTAGGCAGCGATGCTACTCTTGGAAAAGGAAGGGATGAAAGGGGAGAAAACAGGTGCTCTAACAGAGAAATCTAAAACTTGCAAAACCCCTATGGATGTGAAGGCCAGTTAGGCTTCTATTCATTTTGACAGAATGAGAGATAATAGATGGAAAAGCAATTTCATACTTTTAGTGACTGTCAACACCTATTCCATGTCTTCCAGAGCAGTGCTATTAATAAACATGTTGATCCATGGAACAATACATCAAAATCGCCCTCCAGGACCATCATTTGTTTTTACCTGCCCCTGTGTTTATGTGATTTACAAATAAAGCTTGAAGGAAAGAAATGCCCAGAGCCTACAACTGCTGTGCTTTCTTTACCTGCAACAGAAAATTAAACTGATTACGTGTTCAGCTAACATGTCTTCAGCTGGACCTTAGTGTAATATAAAAGTCCATATTTATGAAACTAGCCTTGATATTTCATAATAAAGAATTCCAAGTTTGGAAAATTAATGAAACCTGATTTCTTATGACTTTTATGGCTTGATCTAATTGAGCTAATTGGTTCTCCCATAAGATTTTCTACAGATGGGGTATTTATTGAGCCTCTTACAGTTGTGGATTCTCTGGTATCTAGGAAGGGATATGTTCATGTGGCAGCATTTCCCTTAGAAGGGACATCAGTAGGGCCTCTCATGTCTACTAAGTCACATATTTCAATGAAAGTGAGAGATATCACTGACAGTAAGATCCTACAGCCCATCTGTCAAATTTGGTTGTAACTGGCAGATTTGGCTGAAACTGCAGATACAAAAGTTTCTAGGGGCAGAAAGAGAAAGATAGGAATCACAAAAAAAAAAAAAAAAATCTTCAGCTAAAATAAGGTTTTTCATTAAATGTTGGCATTCTGTTTCCCTACCCAGCCTGAACCACTTTGCAGAAAGCAGGGGAGGAACGGTAAATTATCAGAAACTTTTCAAACAAGGTCCAATTGAGGTTTGGCTCAAGAGCCAAGCAGAAGTATAAAGTGATTTTTATTTTACCAAAACTGGTTCATGTGTCCAACCTATTTTTATTCAAGTGACCTTTTCAGATGCTTTTCCTGCCTGTGTTTACATGCTGTCTGTGTGATTTCATTAATGCATGCAAAATGTATTTGTCTCCCTTCTAACACTAAATGGAATTATACCCTTACAGTACAGGCAAAGAACAACAGCTGAGATGTAAAGGTGCCAGAAGGAAAACTCTTTATCAGTGTGCCTTGAACCAATTTCCCATTGTTTTTGGCTTTACAGTGCAGGGAAATCTGCAGTCACTAGACCATCATGAATGATGTATATTTTCACAGTGAACTGGATCAAAGCTGTCTTGCACAGATGTTTCTGTAATTGTGATGCATTGGGGAAATTTACTCTTCAGTGTCCCACAAATACATATTTCCACCTGTGCAGTGGTGTAGTATTAAAGCTGGGCCTATAGCATAAAACATGTAGTTAAGATGGCTGGCACAAAACCAACTAAAGATAATTTCTTAGAATTATCTGTGTATGTATTTCTGTAACCATATTCCTTTGTTTCTGCAACTGGATTTCCAGTTTTTCTTCCAGGGAGAAAGAAAAAGAATTGGCAGGCTAATGGAAAGTTTTAATTTAGTTACATAAAAGAAAACGGGAAAAACATGCTTTTTAGCCCATTATTTTATGGGTTTATTTACTTATTATTTATTTTATATTGAGAATAAGAAGTCAGCATAAACCTCAGTATGGACAGCACCCTCATCCTGATGCACATATCCTAAGTTTTTTAAAAAGTCTTAGGTAAAATATGTGTGTGGCATAAAGAGTGTCTGCATGAATGAGATGAGGTGCCTTTCTAAAAGGTACCTGAAATGCTCTGTGAGGAAAGTGCTTTTAGTCCTGGTTGACATCATTAACTCTGAGCTTCTGATTCCTCACAGAATAATCATCTTCCAGAACTTGTCTTAGTCATGACAAAAATCTAGTCAGTTTTTTTTTGCTTTGAAGCATTTTTTCCAGTTCAAAATATGCACACCTTTGAACAAAGACAAGGCTAGTTCAGCAACCACAGCACTAAACAAGATATTGTTAAGTGGGCTGAAGAAAATAATGTGGGAGAGTCGGGATTTACCCCCTGTCTTTGATCAACCAGAAACACACTGTTCTTCATGCAGTTCTAATTGCATTTGACTTGAGAGCTTATTTGTGGCCTTAAACACAAAATAGAAAGGCACAAAATAATAAAACCACACTTCCAGTGCACACTAAACCATATTGTTGTAGTGGCAAGCTGCAAAGGGAAGTTGGAAAAGGCACAGAGCTAGAGTTATCCTGGCAACCTCAGAGCAGTGATACCTTACATCTGAAAGTATTCACCCTTCCCCTGGCAACTGAAGTACAGGGAACCCACACTAAGATTAGAAAAATGAGGCTTTTTAGCTTATCCATAATTGATAAAATAATTGTTGATTGGTTTTGGTGTTTTTTAACTGTCTGCTCAACCCTTTGCTTTTTAAATGAATTATCCTAATATCACTCTGACAGCTCTAATGTCTTAATCTTGTAAATCTTATTAACCTCTCTGAATCAATATTCTAAGGCTAAATTTTTATCATAGGTCCATTGTAAATGTTAGGATCTCCGATTCTCCCAATTGAATCTGTTTTACAGTAGTGTCACTCCACTGACTCCAAAGGAATAACTTATGATTTACAGTGGTGTAGGTGCTGAAAAAAATCATGGCTTAATAAAATGGTGAGCTCTGCGTAAAGGTTAAATGGAATATGGGGAAATTTATAGTCTAAGAGATCATGGAAACAACTGACTGATGGAGAAGTAAAAAGAAGAAAAGTTAATAAATATATGATAGTGAGAAGGACAGCATGAAGAAGATAGGAGGAAACAGAGAAGGAAAGGAAACAGAAATGTTGTTGATTTGTAATTGTTTTAAAAGGATGATAAAGTGCAGGAGGTGAGAAGAAGAATTTGGTTTTAGGAGCTGTCTCTTCATTACTGCCATCTTTGGGACTACTTTTATTCTGCTTTTATGGTTCTTATAAATCAGCACTAACATTTCTCAGGCACTACTATGCTGGCTGCCAAGAAGACATACAATCAACAGCTCCCAAGTTAAAGTCCTGAGTAGCAGACAGAGGTATTTTTCTGGTGTGGATTATCCAGGCATTCACTGCCATCCCACAACTGCCCTTGGCTGGCATTGCCCAGGTGACTAGCTGCTCTCTGCTGTGGTGAAAAGGGGTATGTATTGCACAGCTTCTCTCCATCAACGGCACAGCTTAATCCTCACCTCTTAAACTGCCACTAATGAAGGTCATCCCTCCCAGGATGCAGCTGAACCATCTACGTTGTATTTCAGTAAGGCTTTCAACACTGTCTCCTGTAAGATCTTCATAGAGAAGCTGTATGGGCTGGAGGAGACAATGAGCTGGATTGAAAACTGGCTGAATGGTGAGGTCCAGAGGGTGATGATCAGTAGCATGAAGTCTAGTTGGAAGCCAGTGACTAGTGGTGTACCCCAGGGGTCAATACTGGGTCCAGTCCTGTTTTACACCTTCATTAATGATCTGGATGATGGGACAGAGAGTACCCTCAGCAAGTTTTCTGATTACACAAAACTGTGAGGGGTAGCTGATACACCAGAGGGTCATGCTGCCATCCAGGGAGACCTTGACAGGGTGGAGAAATGAGTTGGCAGGAACCTTGTGAATATCAGCAAAGGGAAGTGAAAAGTCTGCACCTGGGGAAGAACCACCGTGTACACCAGTACATGCCAGGGGCTGACCAACTGGAAAGCAGATTGCCTGAAAAGGACCTGGGGCTCCTGGTGGACACCAAGTTGAACATGACCCAGCAGTGTGCCCTTGTAGCAAAGGTGGCTAATGGTATCCTGGGCTGCATTAGGAGGAGTGCTGCCAGCCTGTTGAGGGAGGTGATCCTTCCTTTCTAATCAGCACTGGTAAGGCCACATCTGGACTACTGTATTCAGTTCTAGTCTCCTCAGAACAGGAGGGACATAGACATACTGTGGAGAGCCCAGCAAAGGGCCACAAAGATGATTAAGGGACTATAGACTCTTGTACAAGGAGCAGCTGAGAGAGCTAGGACTGTTCAGCCTGAAGAAGAGAAGGCTCAGGGAGGATCTCATCAATATATATAAATATCTGAAGGGATGGTGTAAAGAAGATGGAGACAGGCTGTTTTCAGTGGTGCTCAGTGACAGGACCAGAGGCACAAACAGGAGGTCCTCTCAGAACATCAGAAAGCACTTTTTTACTGAGAGGGTGACCAAGCACTGGCACAGGTTGCCCAGAGAAGTTGTGGAGTCTCCCTCCTTGGAGGTATTCAAAAGCCATCTGGACACAGTCCTGAGCAACCAGCTCTAGGTGACTCTACTTGAGCAGGGGGCTTGGACCAGATGACTTTCAGAGATCCTTTCCAGCCTCAACCATTCTGTGATTCTGTGATCCCACAGACATGCCTCACTAAAATATTTTTGCAACTTGGAAGGGAAACATATGCATGGAGTTCACACATTTAAAAAAATATTCCTTGAAAGACCCTATCTTTTGGCCTTGATTTCCTAGTCACCCATCTCAGAAAAGATTAATGTAACATTTACTATGAAACATACACTTTTTTTTTCTTTAAAAAGTATTCATTTGCCAGGTAATATGGCATTACTAGGTCTGAGAAAAGAAATTAATCTATCCCATACTTAGTCTCTCCTCCCTAAAATTCTCATTTCTGCCAGGGAAATTTAACCCTGTGCTGAAGAAAGCACAAAAGCCGTGTACCATTTTTTTCTACTCACTTCTAATTTCAAGATAGTAAATTAGTTATAATGGTGCCCTGCTCTTTGCCTAGTCCTCTATCATACATCACCCTGTATGCATGTGTCTGCTGTCTGGAGCTGATCAGACACAGGAAGTATAGGCAACCTCCGTTTTATTGTATTGACAGAAAATCAGTTTGTTGTTGCCAACTTTAGCAACATCTTTGTGACTCTCAGAATGCTTAAAAACTTAACTGTCTCTGTCACAAACATTAATATACCCAGTTAATTACAAAGCAGTAATTTTGTTTTCTGGCAATGGTATAATGATTTGAAAATAAAAAAGGGAAATCAAACAAGTGGTTTGTGAAAATGATAATGAATAAAATCAACTGAATACTGTGAGCAGCATTTTTTGAGTGCTATAAGTCTTTTCCCACCCTCTTTTTCTTCTTCATATACATGCAACATATTTGTAAGAAAAGCAGGCAGTGTTCTTAGACTGTTACAGACACCATCAATCATTGTCTTGCTTGGTAATGCTTCAATTACTCTGGAAAAATACTGTCATTTTCATGGCTACAATCTGAAGCATGGAAAATCCCACCCACTCCCTCCCCAAACAGTAATGTTTGCATATGAGAAACGTAGGCAGTGTTGGCAGGATGATGAACCATTAATAAACCTTTCTCTGTGCCTCCCAAGTATTTGGAAAGTGTACTACATGACAGTCAAGATCTTTGTAGGATTAGCTTAATGCTTTGTCACTTTATACTTTCCTGCATTGCTTTTTTCCTCTTACAGCTTTTGTACATTGCATATTATACTTGACACTACACTAAGTATCCTTGTAGCTTTTCCACTATAAGTTGCATAAGGCATGAGTAGTGGAGCCATTTGATAAGACATGGGACTGACACTGGTCACCAGTCTATGTGCAAATTATTTTCAGTATGTTACTGTCAAGGATTGTCAGAACCTGTAACATGACTGAGGATTTCATGTAATGCAAAGTTACTTCCATACATGAGAGGAGAAAAGAAAGCATTTTGATGTAAAGGGAAAAAAACAACATATTTATACCAAAGAAAAATGGAGCCAACAGAACTCCAGTCTGTTCAGTATATTAAAAAACATAGAATGGAAAAGTGGAAAGGGAAGGGGAACGGCTAAGGGGAAAAGGGAAAGGAGAAGGAGTAGGGGAAGAGGGACGGAGAGGGAGAAGAAGAAGAAAAAGAAAGGCTAATGTTTAACAATAGGTAACATCTAGGTGAGAAATGTTAGTAGAACACGGTCAGTTGTGGATAATATTACAGAACTATGTTCTGCATGTTCTGTATTTAAATGTTCTTTTTTACAGACTGTGTAGTTTCATGTTTTTATCTCCCTTCTGTATGTTCAGCACTTCCCTCTATTAGATCTTGCTTTTAGGCAGGTCTTAAGCCCTTTGCAGCAATAACCATTGCATATTAGTGCAGTATATAATTGAATGAAGCCTTGATTCTCAGTGAGAACCTTAGATACTACTTTCCTTCAATAAATAATCAGGCGGTGTTATTTACACTAGTGAGTTCCTGCACCATTTCACCTGGTTGACCATTTCCTGTAACATATTCCTTCCTTATATACCCATGTGTTTATTACTGCAGCTGTTGGTTCGTCAACCATTTCTTTCCTCATTCTAGATACATATGTGCCAGACTGCTACTTGCATTCCTAAGCTGAAATTCACAGCTTTGGTGTTGTGTTTTTTTACAACAGAGAAGAAATTCTCTTTGTTGTCAAATGTCCAAACTTGCATATTGATCTGATATTTTCAGATGTTAGTCTGAATCTTCAGTGTCTTTCTGTGCCCCCATGTGACACTAGGGCAGACAAATTGCTGCACCTGCTCACTGCAGGGGGGTTGGGCTAGATGATCTCTCAAGGTCCCTTCCAACCCAAAGCATTCTATGATTCCTTCTTGCTGTCACTAACAAACACCATGTATTCTATCAGCAGGTCTACACAATTAACTTACTGCAGCCCCTCTTCCTACAGTGTCCTGGAACTATAGACTCTCTTCTCCCACTTCTCCACAGCATGTACAACAGCATAACTCCATATAGCACAATTACTTTAACTGTGCTACTTTGTAGGCTTTGCATACAGCAAAAGAGGATAGTGGGAATTGTATCACATACAAGGCAGATAAAAGAAGTATGTTAAGAACCATACTCTCAAATTATCAGAAAATAAATAAGCAGAAAAATCAAAGATTCAGACATGATGTAGTTACTTCAAATATATTTTAGAAGAGCAACCTATTGGGAAGAAATGCTAAAATCAATTGCAAAATACCTCTCATTTTCTCCCTTTGCTCTCTTTATCTTCTTGTAACATGCTTACCTCTATTCTGCCACTTTCACACAGGTACAGACACAGTCTGGATCTGTTTTATAACTCCCATTTGAATTCAGGAATAATAACCACCTTGATTACTTTATGCATGTTGTTGTTCATCTCCACTGGACTTAAAAAAAATAAAAAAGAAGACAGAGCATACTTGTTGCTACCTGGAAAGCATGAGGCTTCATCCCCATGATTATTTGAACAGCCACCTTAGAGTCACATTGTGAACATCTCAACAAAGGCAATAAAAGAGATTATTACTGTAGATGTGATAGACTACTTCATATAAGAAGATTTCTCAGTTAATTTTACATAGAGATTATATGTATATTTATATGCATAATTCAGTACTTCACCTTTTCTGTTTAAAGCACTGTATCATATGCAAATATCATCATGGAAAACAAAAACCTGCATCCATTTATTAATAGAAGCAATCCATCAATACATATGGTTTATATGCTACTGAATGCTGTGCAAGTCATCTTTGACTCATCTGTATCTAAATCAGCTCAAGTAATTTAGTAAATCTAAACAGCCAAGGTAAATCTAAATTCAAATTCAAATTATAAATGAGCTTTTTGACTGAATCATATATTCTCACTTGACCAGATTCTTGGCACAACACATTAGCCCATTGCTTCCTGCATAATCTCTGTTGAAAACAACAGGAATATTTAGAGAGAAGAGTCTTATTCTTTATTTGCAAGTCTGGCCAAAGGTCACCCCACAGAAGAACTGTTTTCTGTCCTGTATTGGTGTAAGCTGAGTTTTATAACACTGTTACTTCTGGGAAGTATCTCCAGTCAAATACATGATACTTATTCATCACCAATACTGCCAGATGAGCATTACTATTACCACTTTACCTGTCCAGTTTTTTCTTCACCAGTAAGACCACTCAGTCCTCTACCCATGAGGTTTTTGCAGGTTTCTGAGCTTTAGCTAAAACAAGGACATTAAAAACAGGCAAACAGGCAGCACAGAAGTATTTATGATTTTTTTTCTTCTGGAGATGCACATACTGTACAAGACTAAAAAGAGCACAGATAAGGAACTTGACAGATTGTTCATTTCTGCTGATTTATAGTAAGATGAGGCAGTGATGGTGCCAATATGCTGTCATTTTGTTTAAATGCAAGATGGAAATAGAGGGAATTTGTTTCAGTATTTAAATCATTGCAAATCGAGTTAGCCTATGTAAAGGCATTTTACAGAAAAGGTTTCATGGTTGTTATTGTCATTTGGGCATGACAAAACAGTGTAATGATTTCACGTTCAAGTTTTTATAGGCTCCCCTTAGGGTGTTAGACAATATATTTAAAAGTCACAGCTAGTTTCGCTGACAAAACTCGCATGGCTCCTTATCCCAATTTGCATCTCCCACACTGCAGAGGGAGTGACAGGAGTGGAAGCTAAAAGTTAAGCTCCAGTTATTCATTGCACTCTAATAACATCTCAGTTAATTAAATATTTACTAAACATTCTGGTCCCAAATCCCTTTTATACACAAGCTCTAGCAGGGACAGGCAGCTCCAAGGAGCTGACTACAGCTCATCAATTCAAACTATTTTAGCCCAGGCACTCAGTCCTTGAAACCAGTGGCAAACCTGTGTGCTGGGGTTACTTTCTACCCACCTCAACATGTCCAGTTCCTAAAATCCACACTGTACCCTGGTGTACTGAAGTGGAGCAGACACCTTCAACAGCTCTACCGTCCCCCTCCTTGTGCAGTCTGCATAGGTAAGCTTCTGAATATATACATATGCCAGTTAGAGGTGTCCAGGTTTATATGTTAGAAGTTCAGTAGTATGCAATATAGTGTGAAAATAATGGCTGCATTAGTCACGCACAAGTAGTCACAAATGAGTTACGCAGGACCTCTAACCCAACACAAGGCTTATTAACTTGGGCAGAGTACCACGCTTATGCTGCTGTCCTGCCTGTAGCACGGGGACAAGCCTGACATCTCATAGCACTGCTAGCAGTCAGCTAGTTCAGTCATGTGGCATGGACATGCACATAGTGTAGAAACTCTCTTGTAAAGAAACTGAAGATAATGTTTTACACACAAAAGACACACACAATTTTACATCCAAACACACACACCCTCCCTTCAACTCAGCCAGACACATTAACTTACAGTGGCATGTGACTACCTTTTGGAGAGGAGAGTGAACTGAGAACATCCAGTGTTAAACACATAAGTTACAAGAGATGGCAATAAATGGCCATGAATTTTAATTGAGTTTTAGCCATATCTCACACAGACTGTTCACAGGAGAAAAATCTCACACTTATTTTCCAGTGAAATATAATGACTTAAAAAACGGATAAAAGAACAGCCCAAATATCAGCTCTTTGCTGGTGACCAGAGATTTGGACTATTAAAGATATGAATGATGCCTAATAAATTACATTTATTGCACAGCCCACAAGCTTATCAGATAAGGTTAGTAATTACTTACGAGTGCATTTAGCACATAAGTGATAGTTACAAACAATAAATGTAACCAAAACCACATAATTTCCATAACATTTCTTTCTCTCACCCTTTTGAAGACATTATTTCAATGTTTGCCTATGTTTGAATATTTCCACTGTTCCCATAATAAACTGAGGGCATTCTAAGTGAAGTTTTGGTAATAAAAAATTAACAACAAAACAGATCTCCACCATTCTCTCATTTTCTTATGCTCCTGAAATAGATTGCTTTAAAAATTTTAGTATTCCTACAAACCTGATTCGATTAAAACTATTAAGAATGAAAATTTTAAAATGCTGGGAACTCCTACCACTTTTCCAGGAACAAATAAAATGTTGTGTGCTAGTTTTACATGCCCAGTGGGCAGGCTGTACTAGTGGCTGGGTAGCAGCCAACAATATGACAATCAGTGTGACCTGTGAAATTAAGTGGGACTTAGTCCAATGCCTAGTGCAAAGGCATTTTCTTCCAAATCGTATCATTATTATTACCATAGATGGACACTGTTTCTGGTATTATGAGAAGAAATGTCCAGGCTCTAAGTGGGAACAGACAATGTGCTGCCACCTGAGAGAGTGTTCAACATCATCATTGGTTTGCTGGTGGGGAGGAGCAGTGAAGAACATAAAATAGGTGTCTTTTCTGCAAAGAGACAGGACACTAGAGTCCTTGGGTTCAGCCAGATCCCCATTGTTACAGGAAAAAAAAAAGTGGTTTTCAAGAAATTGCATCTAATTCAAAGCCTTTCAAGCATCTGCTATTGAGTTCTAAGTATGTATACAACATAGAAGCATATTGTGCATTAAAATGCACAGTTTGCATTTTAATACACAGTATGCACAGTAGTGCATGTAAAACATTCAAAGCGTAACTTTCTTCAGATTTAAAAACACTTCTCCTCTTAGTTCATTCTTGTATCATACTGTTCACTCAAAACTCCTACCTACAGCAACATATAAAGCAGACTGGGACAGAAAATGTGGAAAATGCTGACCATAAGCTCTGATAAGCCAAAACCAAGGAGAGCACATAGGAAAGCCAAGCACCCACTGTTAACAACAATTGTTCTCCATTTTCATCTCAGGGTGGCTGTGCTTTGCAGTAGAAAGAAAGAAAAGGTGTTTAAGGTAGCTGTAACTACATAAGATAGGACTTTGAAGATAAAACACCTTTAATACCACCTAAGAATTGGTTAACTGAAAATCCTCCATTCATTGACATATCACACACCCATCTGTGACCATTGCTGAGGTGTACAGCCCCTCCTAGGTGAAAATGATTCTTTTCTTTGTTTGTTTAAGGTCATAACACAGTCTAGAGCTTTTTGAAGTAATTCAACCTGCAAATCACTTAGAGTTCAATGGTGTTAAAAGGGAAAGGTCACAGGTTTCTTACCAGAGAAAACTTGTCAGAATTATTGAAGAACGCTTCTGCCCAATCAGCACATCTGGACACTCAGTAAGATTCCCGGACTACCAACAAAGTTAATAAATGGTATGTTGTCTTATTCAATTACAGTTGTATCCCATTTTTATCCAATCTAGGTCTCAGAATGTGTGTTTCTTAATCCAAAGCCTTTTTGTGTAAGTCTGAACTGTTCAGAGACAAACAAAAGTCAGATGAGATGGAAATACAGGACTGCAAGTGCCATGAAATATTCCAAAAATACTAAGTCTGCTCTTCCTATGCATCCCAGCTTCTGGTTGATTGAAATTGGTCTCCTGTGTTGATAGCCAAAATGCAGTTACAACATCACCTGTCTTCAAGCAGAACAGCAGGACTGACCTCTAAGTTTGGCCACACAGCACACAGTTCTTGCTTACATAGAACAGTGTCCTCAAATGTGCCATGAGCCCACACTCATGGCACAAGTCATGTAGACTAGTCTGAACTGAAAATCAAACTAGCAGCAAATACACACTTCATCTGGCACAGTCAGTATTGGCTACTGTACATCAGCTGGAGGAGACTCTTCAAACTGAGGGCTTCTGCCTTACTCTCTTACCTTGCACAGCTCACCCACCTGTCAGGGGGGGCTGTGCCTTTAAACATCTTTAATCATTTCTGGCTGGCATCATTAAAGAAAAGCCTCAGCTGTTTTGCTGTGATCTTGTCAACAATGCTATAGGAATAAGAATGCTGAACTGGATGCAAACTAACAATTAACCAAGCACTTCACTTGCAGGAAAGGTCATCCTTTTATGGATGTTATGACGGACATGAAGAGACTCTTCCTTCCGTGCTCTAGACCAACTATAAAATTCATCTACTGCTTTACCTGACTTCAAATGAAAACGTTATTCTTTGACTTTGAGTCATCTCCTCTTCTAAGTCCCCTGAACATATTGATGACTTGAAAGCGAAGCTGAAGAAAATCGTCCAGGATAAATGTTAAAAAGAAGTACCCTGTAAAATTGTAGAAATTCAGTTAAGTATTGGCATGTTGGTATGTCAGTATTTTTCCAAATAGACCATTGTTTGCCTGCGGCTTCCATACATAACTTTGAAATACTTGTCTTTTAACATGGCAGCTGTAAATAACTACAGTATACTACAGGGAGATTTTATACCTTAAATACATCACCAAATATTTATATATTCAATAAACAATACAGAAGTCTCACTACTGCCTGATGATTCATTTTTAAATGCACTCCTTAGTAAACCATATTTACAAAAATATGATTTCTTAAAGACAGTTCAGTGGAAAATACAGCGTATATAATAAGAACATTAAATAGTAAAAACTGAGTTATTTAAAATAATCCATTGTGTTATGAAATACGATTTGCTTTACTATGCAAAAGTCATATTCATTGAATAGAGTTTTAAATAGGCTACATTCTATTGTATTTTACCTTCAGGGACCCTGGGAGTTTATTCTTTCTAATGAGCTGTGTACTATTCACTTAGAAGCTTCATTTTTATTATTATGTATAAGGCTTTTTTTTTCTGCTTTAGCAAACGCCTTTTTTAAACAAATTCATTCTTTTCCTAGGCATTTTGTTAACTGCATGGGATAATATCTGAAATGCTTACAGTGTTTCTAGCAGTTTGAAAAAGGTATATAATGTTTTCAAGCAGACTATCTACATTAGTGATATCCTCCACTAGAATAGGATTGTCCCTTCTGGCTCCATTTTTTTTGTTGTTGTTGCTATTCAAATAGAGTTTATTTAGTGACACTAAAGAGAAAGAAAATCCCATTAACAATAATGAATCCTTCTTTAGACAGGATCAAATGGGGGAAAAAAAAGGCGGGGGGGAGGAATTCATCTTGGGTATCTTTTTCTCTAATGAAAAGTATTTTCAAAAGGTAGAATGCTGTCATTTAACCCTTGAGAGCCTCTTGCAGAACGAAACTAAGATACCTTAAGCCACTTTTCTATACTAAACATTTAGGATTTCATGGATGGAAAAGGGCTTGGTAAACTTCAGTAGCCTTTAGTTCCCATCTTATTCATACAGAACTATGTGTGGCAATATTTGTCAGGATGCAAGATTAAGGTGTTCTGAAAGACATGGGTTAGATTTATTTGGAGCCACCTTCAAGGTTATCTTGCAATGGCAAAGTCCGTCACAGTTTGGATATATACAGTTGAGATATACACAGTTCAGAAATACACAGTATATATGCAGTTAAGATACATATAAGTATCAAATCCTCTTCCACCACATGAAACCTTCAGATCATTATCTTTTGCTTATTCTTTGCTATAGAGTTCACCACAGACATGATTTACATCATGACTTTTTGTCTCTTTCACCACAAAAACTAGGAGGCATCAAATAAATGCCTCCTTGCAGTCAGCAAGCTCAGACAAACAGAAGGCACTGTTTTGTCCTATAGCATATATTGAAGCCTTGGACCTGCTTGCAGCTTTGTGGATTCAAACATTTACATGGATTTGGAAATCATCTGGAGAACTTCACAGAAGAATACTCAGTCTGGGACTACTAAATACAAAACCATCACCTGTCCCTTAAAAATTTCCTGGACCAGATGGCCTGAGGCTAGGAGAATATACAGCAGAAGGATCAGTATCTGCTTACCCTGAGCTTACACTGAGGCTGTTATTCTGGATGGGCTTTTATTCAGACTCAGTATTCACACTATCTCCATTCCCACATTATGGTTAATAATAAAAAAAAAAAAAAAAAAAAAAAAAAAAAGAAGCATGAAATTCTGACTGACACTAATGCTTCACTGTTTGAAACTAATGAAGAGCAAGTGTGCAGCATTTTGGATCCTCTCAAACATTACTGTTAAATCAGAAATTAGGAACAGACTCTAATCTGGGGAAGTGTGAATTCCTCAGTACTCCCACTAAATGCTCACTGCTTTCTCCTGCTGTGTGCAGTGCCCTAAAACTGGGCGTACACACAGACTGCTCTCAGGCTGGGGTTCCTCCCCAGCTATACAGGAGAGGAGGAAGGAAAAGTGCTTCAAATCTGGATAGCAGAAGACAAGAGAGTCCTTCCCACTGCCCTCTCTTGCTCACACCCTGTGGAAAGAAAAGAATTGAGATCAGAGCCACACAGGAATCCTGCTTAGCCCAGCAGGCTGGGCAGAAGTTCTACCCTGAAGAAATGGGCCAGGGAGGTGGAGCAGAGAGGCAGCTGGCTGGATGCAGCAGTGCAGAAGAGGAGTGACAAACAACCAGGAAGTAAAGACCATAACAAAATCTGGGGGAAGGAGAGCACCTTCCTGCTTTGCTTGTGGTGGGAGAACAGAGAATGGCTTCCTGGGACTGCTTCTTGAAATCTGGAGAGCAAACACAGGATCCCATCTGCTCCTGTAAGATACTGTTCCCACCCATCCCGGCTGACATGCAAGTGTACCTTTCTTGAAGAGGAGCATGTAAAGCTGTTGAGCAGTGAATTCTCCCACGAGACATCATTTTTGAGGCAGTAATGGCATAGAACTACAAACTAAAGAGTGATTTTCTATTCAAGTTCTTGCCTATACACAGATCCATCTGATGTCCTTTATGACAGAAGGCAGTTCTTCTTACTGTTGTAGAGGCTTCTTTCTTCCCTTTTTCCCCACCACAGCCCCACCACTGCTACTGCCTCTTACAGCTCCTGTTGGGACTGGTTGACTTTCACTCTTTTCAGAATTATTTGACAGCCATTTGTAAACAGTTTTGAGAAAACCCAAACCTTTATGAACATCACTCTGTCCTCAGTTTGCAAATTCAGCTAATTTGATCCACCTGAGATGAGTTCAAACCAAATTTGTAAGTCCAGCAATAATAAATAAAAATAAATTACTTTTCTCCTTTTCTTTTCTTTAATAAGCCATTGTTTTCTGAATGCAATGAGAAGCAATAGGATATAAAATGCAAACTCTCATTCCCAAACCCATAAGATAATCATGTACCTTCTGCTGTTGCTGCTGTTCCTGCTGCCAGCACTGTCAGCAGCTCCAGTGCTTCTATAGCAACAACTACTTCCAACTGTGCAATACTTGCAAGTAATTTAGGTGCATAAGACAACAACATTTTAGTGAGAAGTGCATGTTATACACTTGAAACATAGCATTTGTCAATAAACCCTGAGCCCACCTCTAATTATAATTCTTCTGTATTATTCCCAGCCCCCTCACCACTCTTTTCTGGGCAATATCAGTTTGCAAGGAAATTTTAGGAAGAAAAAAAACCCCACCACCCTAACACCAAATATAAACAAAACAAAATACACAGAAATTTAGGAGACAAAAAAACATCCCAGGCAGTTGCTGACAGGCAAGCATATGTATCAAGGTAGGGTGACCATTTTAAGCAAAACCAAAACAGCTGGAGCATTTCTCCTTTGTTCAGGAATCTGCCCTTTGCCTTGGATTATGCAGGGGGCACATTTCATCTCCTCAGAGTGCTAAAGACATTTCTCAAACCGCCAGAGCAGTAATCTAAATCCCAAAACTCTCTTGGCCAGTCCAGGATGGTTGGTTATTGTCTGTCATCCAGAAAAGAAGTACAGGCAGGTACAGATAGAAACATATTCAAACTGACCTTTTCCTACTGCTAAACATTACCTCAAATCATGAGAGAATCATGGGTCATAATGGGATAATGTATGTTCATTATGCCTTTGGACATGATAACGCAATCCATTTATTTACTCACTTCAGTGCCTGGGTTTTCCACCAGTATAATGCATTCAGGTTTGAAGAAAAGTGTGTATGTTATAGGAGCCTAAAGATGAATCAAACAGTAATATTTACTGGACTTGGAACACATCACACACACAAACACTTGAGTCTAGCACTTCTGCTTGCCTAGCAAGGCTCTGTAAGCTCCTGTAAATTGTAGCTTCCTCCACAAAGATCAATAAATGTGAAGATTTCACACAGCACTTTCAGAGGTACCAGCTGCTGCGGTATTCAGTGGGGATGTCACCTAATGCTGTCACCTAAAGTCTGGACTTAGCAGGAAGTCCTGCTCACAAGGAGGTGATTTTAAGCAACAAGTACAGTAAATTACTGAAATACAGTTCAAAGCATGAAAAGGTCCCAGTTTCTGATGTCTCCAGATTTGTTTTGTGTTCAGGTTTACCTTTATACTGTATGTAATCACTACCAGTAGAGCTCATACACTTGTATACAGTTACTGGCCCAGCACGGTATTCACTCTAAGTTTTGCTTATGTTCCTGGATTCCTATCCACACTGATAAAATTAATACATCAGTGCAGGCAGCAGAAAACCCTCCTAAATTAAAATTCAAGTTCTTGTGTTTCTTTACTGCTCTTGCAACAAGGCTGAAAAATCAGAGAAATATTTTAAACAGTGTGAAAGTGGCATCTTCATGTTTATTTATCTTTTGCCAAATTTCATACCACTTCTCAATGTAACAGCTTATAAAAGGACACATATTTGCTTTTCCTGACAAAGAGACAGTGTAACATTCAAACACTTAATCCCTCGTCTACAATGAGGAAGGAAAAGGGCCAAAATTTTGTCTTCTGGCCAATAGAGGGCAGCTTGCTTCCTTCCGAAAACGGACCCATTCAGCGTTTGTGGACCCATTTAGCAAGGCACCTACAGGAAATCCTTGTATCACCAGTTTAGATTTCACCATCCCCACTCGTTCTTCTGAATCAGTTTGCAAGAGAATAAGACACAGTCTACCCACCACAGCCTAGACCATATGCCTAAGAAGAAACAAAGACGCAGCCCCATGGCTAGAAGACTACAAAATCATGGACTGCCTCACTAAGCAAAAGACAGAGACCTGACTGTCATCAGTTTGTAATTCTGTGTTGCAGTATGTGGAGTTTCTTGCTGTGAACAATCCCATGCTTAGCCCTGGAAAACAGTGGGTAAAATCATAAACTTCATGCATAACCTGAATCAAGTTCAAAAGTGAATGAAGCATATCTCTGCCTCAGTGGTACCAATGGGACAAAACTTTAAGATTCTTAAAGTCTCATTTGCAACCTACAAATCCTATTGGCAAGTTGTGTGCAGCATCCAGGCAAGATGGGGCAAGCAGATCTTATTAACCCAGATATTAAGCAAGATAGGGCTTTAACTGAGGCTGATACTTGATAGAAGGTATAAATCCTGTAGACAACTGACAACAAATGCAAGAAAGGATAACCAAAACTGTCTTCCAGCATCAGTCTTTTGGGAAAATCTAATGAAAAGGATTGCTAATTGGAATTCTCTGCCTTGGCACTCTTAACCCTTTTTGGACCAGACTCCTGTGGAGAGTGATTAAATACTGTAGATCCCACCTTTTGTTGGAGTCCCTTGTCACTGTATGAAGAGACCACTGTTTGTTGGTGGACAGGTCCACCTATATTAAAGTCTGAGGTTTTTGCTCAGCTCTCAATTTTTCACCTTCTGTCGCTGGCACAGCTGAGTGTCAGCTTAAATTTTTTTTTCCGCTGCAACACTTCTAGGCTTTTCCTCCCACTGCTGCTCACAGCCCTTGGATTCTCATCCCCTTACACACCCCTCTTTCTTGTTAGAAGCCTCTACTGGCTAAATGCTCAGCTTCATCATTCTTCCTACCCTAAAACTGAAGGAAAATATGAAATGTACTTCCTTTCTCCGGGAGGGCTCACCACTGCATTGTGTCCTGCTAAATCATTCATGTCAGGAACTATTTATCTGTGTGCCTGAGAAAAACACTTCTCCAGATCAAATGCTATGTCTTTTTGGACTAGTACCCTCCAAACAGACATGAAAGCAGACAGACGTGATCCTCCCAATTTGTTCTGTTAACCTGCTTCCTCACCCATTTCCAAGTATGCAAGTAAAACATAGTTCTACTCCTTCAGTAAATTCAGCATCATACCTTCTGGAACAAAGTTAAATAATTTCTCACAAAGATATTTTCATCTTTTTTTTTTTTTTTTTTTTTTTTTTCCCCAAAACCCTTCTCTGTCTTCTTGACTGTCAGGGATTTTTCTTCAAAGAAAAAATGAACATCTATGTCATGTCTCAGTACCATTCTTAGTGTATGTACACATACACTAAAGCCTAGTTTAGGAACAGAATGCATAGCATTATCATTTTCAATAGTGATTTGAAGGCACAAAGACTCCCCAGACTATTCCAAACTATATGCAGAATATCAACATGATAGACAAAAGAACAAATCTCAAAGTGTCAAGAAATCATACTTAATAGATTTTTGGGGAAAAAAATTAATTACTTTAGTCTCTCACTGAATGATTTGGCCCTGAAAGTATTCTGCACACTATTAGAGAAACACTGAGCAGAATTAAAAGAGTGTAACAAAGGATGGAAACAAGTGTCATGCTTCAGAAAAGACCAGACATTTGGTTCAAATAGAAATTATTAGAGCATCAACTAAGGCAATCCCAAATGTTCAGAAATCATAGAACCAGTTACATAACAATAATGATATTTCAACTAGTCATGGAAATCTTCTTTAATGATAATATATTGTATTTCTTTTTTATTTGTGTGTGGCTTTTGTATCTTTAGGATACACTCTGCTCACATATTCATACTTCTCTGCAGACTGAAATGAAAAACAGAAACATTTTATTGATGAAGCAGTCACAATGTTATACTTGCATACTTGGCAAAACAGAAGAAAAATGGGAAGAATAAAGTTGCTTATTTAATCACAGGATTCCATCAGCAGAGACTTTAATCAAGATACTAAAATAAAACTGTAGAAAGTAGCAAGCACTTACTAAGTTGAGCTGGCTGTCTTATAAAAAGTGTATGACAAGTATGCTGCCATATGTCTGATTGCCTGCCTAAGATAAGGATGGGTGCAGAGCTGGCCTGTTGGGAGAGGCTTTGCCCCTAGAGAACAGCACCCTCCCAGCACCATACTGGTGCCAGGTCTGGGCGAATGCTGTGGCTTCAGCCTGCATCCCCCTCTCTAGCTTAGAGGGTGAGAAGCTGTCTCATCATGGACACCCAAAATTACACACAGGTCACTCTTAAGCACATTTAATATAGATGATAAAAATAGCATGATATTTACATCCTCTCCAAACATCTCATTTGACAGTAAAAATTTGTTCTTTATCATTAGTCACCACAATCTAAAGCTCATTATTGACCTTAATTCTGGTTTGAATTTGATCTTAGCAATAAAACAAAAAGTGTTTTCACCCTCCTACTACCCTGCTTCAGGGCAGTCAGCCAAAAAGCAAGCTAACATCATCACCACAGTTTGATATTGTAATCCTGCCCAGCATTTTGCTTCATGCCATTGCCACAATGTAAGCAGAATAAAGCTGTGTATAGTGTACCTATACAGATCATGTTCTGCACTAGGTGGAACTCCACTGAAGCAGTCAAGTCATTCAAAAGTTTCTGGTTTTAATGTATTTCCAATATTAATGGCAACCTTGTCACAAGCAAGCCTGAAATGCCGAGTGTGGCGAGGAACTGACGTTGCTAAAAATGAATGTGAAGACATTTCGTTCAAATTCTGTTCTGTCCACTTCTTCCCCTGCTTCAGGTGCTGTCAGGTTTGACAACGCTGACAATGAAGAGGTCGGTGCTGACAGGTGACGACAATGGACTAGAGCGAACAGAGAAATCTTCCAGATAGGAGTCTAGTAGCATTACATGTTTTGGCTCTGTGAACCCAAGTGATTAGACAGAGGGAATAAATAAGCCTAGGTGTGAACTGTTGTTCCCGTATCACAGACTTTGCATGAATATATTCAACATGGAGGAGAGAAGTGAGGAGCACACACAGGTTCAAGACTGACTCTCTATATTTCCATAAGATGTTAATCATAAAGGCTTTGCCAGATTGACCATAGGTGGGTTAGCTTGTGCTTTAAGGTAGTCAGTCACAAAGCCAAAACTTTGGGAAATAATAGCTCAGTCTTGCTTTCAGACCACAAATAGAAATAAATTCCTCTAGGTTTTGCTCGTGATGAATGATACCTTAAGGGTAGTTTGCTAATTACTGTAGAAATAAAATCAGACACAGCACATTGCTACTGAAGCAGTGACACAAGTATATTTATTCCTGTATAAATATGGCCCTGGATGTTTTGCTACCAAACTTTTTTGCAGAGGTGCAGAAACATGAAAAGCTGAACAATCTGTCAATCTTAAATATATTCACAGTTAGTCTAACTTGCAAAGAAACTGAGTGGAGGTGATTTCAAGAAGGTGCTTGATACCTACAATTTCTACCTAGTAATTATGCCATCAGTTTGGTCTTATCAGAAAGCAGCATTAAAAAAATTAAGGAGAAGAGGAAATGGTAGGACAGAAGCAAGCATTTAAATAAAAAAGGGAATGCTGTAGAGCTTCTAATTCTCATTCTTTTCACTAAATACCCTTCCCTTATACAGCCCACTTTAAAATGAAGAAGTAGCATCTGCAGTTTTCATGAGTATATGCATAATTATAGATAACTGGCTTACAGGTATTTCAGTCCACATTATTAAACTCATCAGCTGAGAGTTGTTTGTGACGCTCGCTCACTCACAAAGAATTGTCCATTTCTAATGACATTAATTAGTAATCTTTGACCACAACAGGCTTGAATACTTGAGCTAGCAGCAGCGCTCTCGACCCTTGTCATAAGTGACTTAAAGAGCTCAATCTGTATAGCTTATCAAAAAGATTGAGAGGTGACTTGATTACAGCATGTAAGTACCTTCACAGGGAGAAAATACAAGGGCTCTCTAATCTAACAGAGGCATAACAAAAACTGGGAGCTGAAAACTGAAGTCAAGTAAATTAAGTGAGAAATAAAGCATACCGTTTCTTAACTATATGGAAGCAAACCTCTGGAACAAGCTCCAAAGGAATCAATAGATTCTTGAGTTCCTAAGGTCTCAAGAACAACATCAGATGCCTTTCAGGAAGTTATGCTTTTGCCAAACACTGTGTACTTCAGCTGAAACGCAGGTTATTGTGCTCAGCTACAGGGAATCTGGGGGAATTTAATGACCCATGATATGCAATAGGTCAGACTTCAGCATCTATTACTATGGGAGAGGTAGTATTTTTTTCACTATGCCAGATGATGTTCCTGCAAAACAGGCAGACTTTCAAGCACACAAGCCTTCCTTCAGGTCTGACATAGACTGAAGAAGCAATCTACAAGGCTAAAGACAAGTTGAAAACAATTGCTCCAAGTTTGACTGTTACTACTTGTATTCCACATCCTGGGGTATAATGGCAGATGGTAGAAGAGAGAGGTACTGACATGGAGCAGAGTGCTTCATCCCATACCTTTTTAAATGAGTGCTAGTGATAAAGGAATAGACTAGAACCTGCTTTTTAACCACAAAACGCAAACAGAACAACTGCTGCTTCTTCTGTTGCTGATCCCAGGTGCATTCTTAGCTTTGTTAGAACCTGTAACAGGAATAGGGAAGTGTCTAAGCCTATTCAGTTGTTTCTTCATATTCTGAAAGTAAGGAAACTCGGAAAGCTTTCTGATGAGAACCGCAGTGCAAGCTCATCAGCTCTTTCCTACTGTTCAATTTGATCCTGTCATGGAAGAAGGAGGCCATATTTAAAGCAATATCAAAGGCTCCATTACCCATTATTAGTCTCCTGAAGCATGTAGTTGTCTTTCCACACAACAGATCGTTGATTATAAACTAGTGGTCAGACAAATCCTCAGCAGAAAGTTCAGAAGCATTATTCCATTATATCAGTGAAACTATGTTGATGTATAACAGCTGAGAAAGTCCTGGAGTTTTGCCCTAGTCATTGTGAAACAGGATTTTCCCATGGTCCCATCTGTTCACTTTCACTTTAAAGATTAAGCTATGTGTGTAGTATGGCAATAATAAGGAAAAAAGTATTTCAGTCACATTTGCTATGACACTAACAATAGATATTACAATTGGCAAAGTAGTTAAGCCACTTATAGGCAAATCAAACTTTCAATCGGTCTTTATTTAAGCAGGGGAATTGAGAATAACTATGCTGTGGTAAATGCCAAAGAGGATGCTACCTCACCTGCAGCAAAATTTCACTGACTTAACACACCTATACCATAAATGAGGTACCATATAGGCCTTTCTCATGATCTTGAGATGTTTACCCAACAAGCCTGTTATTTAACCTGGTCTTTATTGATTGTCAGGTGAAGTAAACTGTTTGCTGGAGCAACATCAGTGAGTTTGCTGTACTCGCCTAACTAATTGGTCTCTCTTAAGCTCTCTAAGTTAAGTAACTCTCTTAGTAACAATGTTCCTAGAGGTCCTTAAGTGGAACCTGAAAGTTTTTAGCCTGTGTTTTCTAACTAAGCCTTCTACAGAGTTCCACTGATAACTAACAAACAAAATGTGGTAAAAGCACTAAAATCAGCAAACACAGAATGACAGACCAGTTATGTACTTGCACTGCTGAACATCAGCATGGTACAGGCAAAATTTCCCCTGTCCATCACTCATTCACATTTTTTTCTTTAGTGCTATTTTGTGTCGCAATTTATGGGCAGGAAAAGAGGACAATTTTACAGACTGTTCCTACAGACAAAGGGTTATCAGAAGCATAGTGAACTTCAGCTCCCCTTGATCCCAACACAGACTCTCCAATTAACGTCAGCAGTGCAATTAAAGCACATTTTCTGAATTGAAAGAGTGCACCGATCCATAGCTGTTCTTCAGCCAATAATCAGCACAGCTACCGATAACTCAGGATTGAATGGACCAGGGTAACAACGTAATAGTAACTTGGTAACAATAAGTTACTGTGCAAGCAACTGTGACTTACTGTAATAGCAGCTCTAACAGTAGGTGCTTACAGACAGTGGCTTTGATTTAGCAAAGATGTTTAATTAGAACTTAAAACACTGGCTTAACAGAGTACTACAGCATAACGTAACAGGGATGGCTTATGAAAAAGTCCAGTACTAGACGTGTTTTAACCAGTAAACCAAGGTAGGAGAAAAATCCATCAGCTTGCAAAATTATTCTGTGGTCCCTTCATAAGCTTTTTGTCCTTAGACCAGAATTCTGTCAGCAAGTAATCTTACCTTGATACTCAGAAATCATATTCAGCTGCTGAAAGCACATGCTTGTGAATACGTACAATTTTACCATTCTTACTAAAATGTGTATGGCTACTACTTTCTAACAGGTATGGATACACTTGCAGAGAATGCTAAATCATGTGATGATATAGTACCTTAAAATAGTCCAAAATATAACTCCACCAAAATTTGTTAGGAAATAATCCATTTCTGCAATGATGCTAGTTCCAGATAAACTAAGCCCTCAAATAGAGACTACACATTTTAGTAGTAGCAGTGACAACTCAGTATAACAAGTGAGTGACTAAAAGTTATTATCCTCACAGAAGTGGAGAATAAATCTCAGTGTTCAAATCTATTCAATAAAAATGATGGACAGATGTCTAAAAAGGAGAACTTTCATTGGAATTCATGTCCACCTGTGAGGAAGTGTACTGGGTCTGGCTGCAATGGAGTTAATTTTCTCCATAGCAGCTTTTATGGTGGATTTGTGACTAAAAAGTTGTTAACACGCCAGTGTTTTAGCTATTGCTTAACAGCGTTTGAACAGCATCAGGGCTTTCTCTTTCTCCCACTCTGGCCCACCCAGCAAGTAGTCTGGGGGTGCACAAGAGGCTGGGAGGGGACACAGCTGGGACAGCTGGCTCCAGCTGACTAAAGTGATATTCCCTACCATATGACATCGTGGTCAGCAAGAAAAGCTCAAGAAAAGGAGAAAGAAGGGGGTGGCAGGAGCACATTCAAGTTACAGTGTTTGTCTTCCCCAGCAACTGTTAGGTGTGCTGAGGCCCTGCTTTGGTGGAAACAGCGGGAACTTACCTACTGATGGGAAGTAATGAATTAATTTCTTCTTTTGGTTTGCTTGCCTATGCAGGTTTTTTTCACTTATTATTTCACTTATTGTTATTGACCTTATCCTGACACATGAGGTTTCCACTTCTGCCCTTCTGATGTTCTCCCCATCCCATTGCAGGGAGAGTGAGAGAGAGGCTGGTGGGTACTTAGTTGCTAGCTGGGTTCAACCCACCACAAGAAGAAAAAAAAGTCCAAATACAGAAATCACAGGCATAGCAAAAGATGGTGAGAATGACTGACAGAAGAGACTTACGGAATGTCCAGTTCTTGCATTCGCTGAATCCCATTCTACCTGAGGCAGAGAGGGACTGGCTCCAGAGTGGCAGACGAAAAACACTTAGAACATTTCCTTTCAGATGTCAGGAACAGAAGAGGGCAAGCAAGCCATTCAGGTGATGCTAAAAACATTTCAGCTAGTGGATAGAGGTTTAAAATCCAAACTCAAAGTGTCATCAAAAGGAGAATGATTTGATTGTATCTAACCTGAGAAAAGCGTAAGGAGTGTGACTAAAGAAGAAAGAAACTAGCTGGGCTGAGTGAAGGGGTCAGTTAAGTGTGCACCTTGTAGAGGCATTCCCCCCACTTACTCCTGCAGAAAGGGAAAGATAGAAACATACACATCAACTACATAACAATTTTTTTTAAAAACAGCTTAAAGCAAATCTTACCATATGAATGGAAAGAATTTAAATCAGTTCCTTTGCACTTCAAGGTTTTATGACTTTGCTGAGAAATCTATACTGCATTCCCAAGCCCCCATCTGCCAGGCTCACAGGATAGGGCAGCGATGGTTTCCCTTGGCTTTGCACCACTTCTCAGGAGCTGCAGAAGTTTGGGGAGGGCAGAATCACCAGTAAGGACAATTAAAAAAAAAAATGCTAATAAGCTTTGTATGACAATATTATTCACCAGCTCCCAGGAGCTGTGTTGGGTATTGTAGGAGTCACATTACAAATTCCCAAGTCTTTCAGTACTTTGGGATGCACCAGGTATAGCTACAAAGGTTGTCCCTCACCACACACAAAGCAAGGTGGCAATTAGAGATGTACAGCACCGTTCCTGATGTCATCCTTTTATTCCTCCTGGAACATAAAGACTCTAGGGTTCTGTAGTACAGTGATTTTAGAAAGAAAAATGAGCAGCAGATCTTTCTTTGGGACCTCTCAAAACAGAGTTAAGCATAATTTCCATAGCCTAAATCACATCTTTATTCTGGTACCCACTGTTCTCCAGAGAAAATTAGAAACTAGGTTACATAGGAGAAACTGTTTGCTTTTCTGTCTTATCTTCTCTAAAAATAATAAATTGGTTCACCTTCAACCTTGTATTACTTCCTGCACTTAAAATATATTCCATGTCTCAGGACCACATGTGACAATAAGTAAGAAAGTTTTGCTGAAGGCTTAGCTGTCCACTTTATGTTTATTCACAGATAAAATACCGGCTTTTTTCCCATCCTAAAGTACCAAAGATCAAATGGAAATAACTAGTCACAGGCTTGCCTTGGTTTTGTTAATCAGTGCTTCACCTCTTTATACTTCAGTATAGACCTAGCTTGTTTTTACGATAACTATATGATGACTTGAGAAGATCACTTGTGATCTTCTTAGATGACAGGACCACAAAATAAAGTCTTCAGGAAGTAATATAGAGGTAAAAGTATTTGCAAACCACCAGTGAGGACAGAGACTTTATTCTAAAGAGACGGGTGTTAACAATGACCAAATTGATTAGAAATTTATGAATACAATCCTCTCAAAAATGCCATTTATAAAAAAAAAAAAAGAAAGTTTTCTAGATATACACATGTCAGTGAAATTTAGGTCCAGGATGAAATTTCTGCTTAAGATGACATAGTGTAGAGCGTTCACCTGTGTGTGAGAGACCTTACTTCAAATCCAACTGACTTAATGCAGGAGTGTAATTTTAGGTTTTGCAGTTCCCAAGCAAGTGTCAAGCTGATAAGGTACAGACCCCATATTTTATAAGCACTACAGCTAAAGGTATTGCATCTGTTTAAAGAAATTATCAGACTATGGATGAAAAGAGAAGTATAATAAACAGTCACCATTCAAGTACGAAAACAGGAGCACAGTTCATTCCACTGTAAATCAGACATTGAAAAGAGATCATATGCTTACTTTCCCCCAGTGAGTATAAAGAGAGCCTTAGGTCACTAGTTCAAATACAGTATGCACTACAGAAAAGTAAATACAGGTGATATCTTCCCACTTTTTAGCTTTATATTCTGTCACTTAGATCCAGGTGAATCTAACCAGATCATTAGAATCCAAGATGAGTCCTGCATGTGGGAATTTTTGGTTTTGTTTTTTTTGAGGGGAGGGGTGTTGAAAAATTAATTAGTCTAAAATTTGCTTAGCATAGGAACAAAAAGAAACAGAAGATCTTTGTAATTTGGGGAGGGAAGAACTCAGCTGTTATATTTCAGCCAGGTTTGCTAAAGCTGAGCAAAGTGTACTGAAGAAATCTACAGGATTTGAATTAATATTCGTTATACAACAGCATTAAGAGTACACAGGTGCCAGAGACCTGATGACTGAGGAGAAAAATCAGTGATGCCTAAAGTATATTCAGGTGGCAGAATCCCTCAAAATCAGGTCTAGCTGCAGGCAGGAAAGATGAGGAACCTGTCCCATTTTTCTTAGCTACAGAGAAGGAAATACAGGTTTTGCAACCTCATATATGTGTGTCATCCAGATCCTCAGACAGTCCAGACTACCAGACTGATAATGAACTCCTGGTGAATCCAAGCAGAATAGTGAGAGACAAGATAATAAAAATATTTTAAGTCAGTTGCTGCTAACTTTCTTCCAGAAACACAAAAATAGGTCTTATTCTTACCTGCATTGTGTCTTTGGGAAGATGACAGACAGTAGACTTAATTAACTTCTTCATATAAAATTTTCAAAGATTTAATGTTTCTGAAATGGTTTAAAACTTGTGTAAGGACACTCTGAACATATGAAGATATTTTGCATCATGTAATTTCAGATATGAAGGTGAGGACTTCATACAGGGCTGGTGCATTGCCTTCACATCATTGGTATCTAAGAGTGTTGTTAGTGCGCAGATGTTTTCCAGAATTCATCCATCATACCCAACAGACAAGGATAAGTTTGCAGAAGGTATGAGTTTGTGAACAACCACATAAAGAATTGTGCATTTTTATTCTTTTGTCTGAGAGTGTGTTTGACCACAGCTTCTTAAAATCAATCCAACAGTTGCTAAACAAGATTAATAATATATTTCCTGTATGATTAATTTATTTTTTAAATATTTAACTAGAAGGAAAAAAAAAAGAAAAAAGAAAAAAAAAAAAGGAATGTCTTTTTGGCATCTCACACTCACAGATTTCCAGAAACAAGTGGAAATCATTAAGATGAAAATGCCATGTTTTACATATTCCAAAGACAGTCTGCAGTTGCTTACTATTTTAAGAGATGCATTCCAAAGATAAGCCTTTATTTTTTTTATTGAGCAATACAAAGTTTCAAGTAATTATTTTTTTCATGGCATTCGACTTTTGGGGCTCAAGTCCACTAGAAGATTAGGACAGTGGCCCTGACCTAATTATCTCATTTTATAAAATCTGTCATTCATTCCAGATTTAAGTCATCTTTCTCTAATTAAGAGTTTCAATAAGATTTGTTTACATAATTTGATCAAAAAAATGAAGTATTCAACAGTTCCAAATTTCACTGAACTACAGAAGTCTTGCAGAAATATTGAAATAGAAAGGAGACTAAGCCATGTTAAAAAAAAAAAAAAAAATCAAGCCAAAGAACAAATAAAGAAAACCAAAACAAGATCATAAAGTCTGCCAGGAAGTCCTACACAAGCTTTACAGGTGGAACACAGCTGAAGCAAAAAAAACCCCAAATCTATTACTTTGTCTCAGATTTATTTCTATGAGAACATATTTGAGCATGAAAACCAGAGAAGACTGGATCAGGACTAGAATCCTTTCTAGAAACATTCAACTCTATCACTAGAATAATTTTTTTCTAGATAGTGGACATTTAATATTAGGTTTTCTCTAATTTTGCAAGTTTAATTCCTTGCCTTATGTAAGGAAGCTAATATACTCTCAAGTAGATCTGTAATTTCCTAGAATTGATTGACAACAGGACTTTCATTTAAAAACAAAATAAAGTAAATATGGAGGCTGGTGGACTTTAAACTGTGTAAAGTAAATTCGTAACCTTGGCATTGCTGTAGATCACCAACGTTAGTAGTAACACAATGTCTTACAATTCTGGAAAGTAATCTGTCATTTTCTGGACATATGGAAACCTCAGTCCATACTGCACATTTAAAAATCAGTAGTGCTTGTCCCTCTGGGACAGTAGTGGATCTACTTTTTCAGCTCCACAAAGGCTGGAAGATCTGAATGCCATGTCTGCAGTAAGCCACTAGCAGAAAAAAATCAAATACATGATTTCTGTGTGGTTTTGGCCTTTATAATTTAAGAGGAAATATCTGTACTTCCTAGCCGCCAATAAAGGAAGAAGACACATCACCAGCCTCAGTGGAAGCACAGCTTATACTTATAGAAGTATAAGCTTACACACAGCTTATAGAATTTCCATTCCTTTTTTATTCAAATACAGACACATATTTGGTATATGAAGATACCTGAATTTAAAGCAAAAGTAAGATAAATAGGCACACATAAGTAATGGTATAGGTTCCAAGATGGTTACAAGGAATAGTAGATATCTCCAGTAAACAGAAGACAGCAGTGCTCACTCTGTTAGTTAAGAAGGCTGAAAAACTTGACAGTTCAGAATACATACATTGCAAACAATTGCATTTCAGTTATGCTGCACATGTGCAGGTAGTGGTGGATTGGCAACCTTAGCCCTTAAGGAACTGTGAAACCATTGGTGGTGCACTCCTGTAGTGTGGAAAAAATACACATCTGCGAAAGTATAGAAATAAGAAAGAAATTAAAGCAGAAGTGTGAAGTCTGGAAACACAAACACACAGAATCTTGGAAAGAAGGGAGGGAGGAAAGACAGTAGATTGCTTTAATGATCCCAAACAAACTTGTCATGAAAGGAACAATGTGATACTACTAATAAATGCTTCTGACCTTCATGGAGTGGGGCTGCACTTTTTGGCCCACACATCCTGATGAATTGCTAAAGAATCATTTGCTGTAGTGTAAGTTACGGATGTCATTGTTTTGGTGCTACACCAGGTGAGATACACTTGTACTGTGCCGTGGCTTACCCACATGCTAATTTGAAAAGTCAATAAAATTAACAAAGAAACAGCATACTTTCAGCTGGACAGGATTAAAATGCTGAGGACTATGCTGAGAGGTAACTAACAAACAGGAAGAAATGTACTTGTGAATTTTATTAGCTCGTTTTCTAGAGACAAGGAATCCCAGAAGACAAGTCAGCCTATCAACAGAATAAACAGACAGCAAATGCCAGAAAAGATGGGTACCATACAAACATTATGCATCTTTCCCCAACAGGGAAACAGTAAACAGCATCTCTCTTCAGAAGTGCGCCTCCCAGAGCCCACTTCCACTAATATGCAGAGCAGTCTGATCCCAGGAAATTCAGAGTAACTCAGGATGAAAATGAATGATGCAGCTTGCCCCTCACCTTTACCACATTAATTTCTCTCAGCACTTTTTTCTGGTAGATAGTCTGAAGTGGGGTTTTTTTCAGTTTGTTTGGAGCATACGTGTATTTATTTCCCTAAACAATACAGGATAGAATATTTTCTTGCTTACTAGTCAGATCTCACAGTTTCTGTCATTCCTTTTTCCTCACTGTATTTGTCTGCCTTCTTATCCCTCCACCTCACAGATGTAGCCAAGCTGAAATCCAGCCAGCTTTCATGCTTGTTCCCAAAGGGTTCAGTCTTCTTCATATTACCCAAATGCAGATTTGTCCAGTCTCTCTTTTTTCTTCTCCTCAGCACCATCTTTATATTGCACAGAATGGTTGAAAGGGGATGGAATTTAAGAAACAGGATCTATAACCTGTGCCTCTTCTCCACCACATGATTAGTTATTTTCCTAGTTTGTCAGAATAATGAGGGAATTTAATGCTACAGTTCTTATTAAACCAAATTGTATTAAAACAACAGCTACCCTCTTTGAAAGTTATGAATTTAAACTAGACAACATTAAATTCAAATTCCTGACAGAGCTGATTGTTTTCTGCTAGATCATGCTGGCATAGTCTGTATTTTCTCCGTGCCTTCTAATGAGAGACCACTATTTCTCTTGTGGAAGAAAAAGTGTTTTGATAACAGGTGAATCAGTTAAAAATACACTCCTTTAAACAAAGCAGTAAATAAAAACTGCACTCTTGTTCTCTGATGTTTTTATTTTTTCACACATTTTCAGTTGAATAAGAGCAGGGAATGTAAATATTTCCTGCTGTGTTCTTTCTCCAGATATAGATATCCACAAGTTCAGATACTGGAAAAGATGTCATGTGGCCATTCCAGCTCATGTCATTATACTATAAATAGATATCCACAGGCATAGGAAGGAACCTTGTTGTGCTGCTGTTCACAATGATGACTGACTGTACTAATGTTTTCCCTTTTGGTAATATAATCTTACTTAATGACTGCTTCCCTCAGTACTCTATTTTTGGAAAGGATATTTAATTATATGCCTGGTTTATCATTTCTTATATTAATTACATCTACAGGTCATGTGCTAGCACTTTTAATATGTAATGTTTTGAAAATAAATTAAAATACATAATTTCAGGATAACTAATTTCTAGATATTACAAAAGGATTACAGAAACAATTATGCTCTATACTGTAACTCTAGATGACTCAAATGATGGCTAAATGGAGGCTGGGTCTTTCCTCTTTAGGATACCAGTTCAAATCCATCTGGTTTACTAGAGACAGAATGTGGGTGGTTGAGTCATTTGCTGGAACAATTAAACTGATTTAGGCTGAGATTTTCAAGGCATCCCAGAAGTACCTAATCTCCTTAGGTATCTTTGAAGATCCTAGCCTTGGCTCTTTTTTCACTTCACAAAGTCATTCACAAAGTGTAAAATCCTCACTCCATTAAAATCAATGGGGAATCTGCCCTTGACTTGAGCAAAGCCAGGATTCAAACTATTCAGGCCAAGTCTTACTTTGTTCATTTCTTTTTTACAGCAGCCAGCTTCCAAGGAGGGGACTGACTGTGTTTGAAGTGCTGTTTCCAAACTCTTCAGGAATTTTTTATTGCATCCCAGCTTCTGTATTATCACTTATTTTGCAAGTTGGGGAACGCTGGGAGGCAACCTTGGGAAGAAAAGGCTTAAAACAAGAGAATGAACCAAGTATGAATAACACTGTTTGGATATATCCATTTGGTAAAAGACATTCTCCAAACTATTAGTCATACTGTAATAGATTTTAGAAATCCCAGCACTGCTCAGGGTCCTAAATTCTGGCAATGCCTGTAATGAAAGTCACAGCCCAATAGGATTTGTAACTAAGCTAGTTAGAAAAGATAGGTGAAATCATCACTCCTTTTTACAGACGGAGAGCTAAGGCACAAAAATCTGAAATGGCTTTTCAGACATCATATAAGAAAGCAACCAATCCAAGAGCTGCATTAGGTCTTCAAACTCTTCATCAAGTATAGCCATTTAACCTATCTGTCATAGTCACACTTTCATTCAAATACTTTCATGCTGAAATATTAAAATTTCAATAATACATCTGAGCATAAGAAGAACATTAAAAGAAGTCACTCTCAGACTTTAAACAAATGGGTTTTGATTCTGTTATAATTCATTTCTCCTGAGCACAAAGAGCTCAGCAGGATTCTGCTGATGATGCCAAACTGGGCGGTGAGGTGAACAGGTCAGAAGGGAGAACTGTCTTACAGAGAGAACTGGACAGGTTGGAAGAGCGGCTACCAAGAACGGTATAAAGTTTAATAAAGTGCAAAGTCCTGCACCTGGGTCGGAATAACCAAAGAGCCCAGTACAGGCTAGGATCTATGTGGCTTGGGAACCACCTTGCTGAAAGGGACCTGGGGGTCCTGGTGGACAACAAGCTGAACATGAGTCATCAGTGTGCTGATGCAGCAACAAAGGCTGCATCTGCAGGGACATTATAAACAGAGGTAGAGAGGTGATCATCCCACTCCACTCAGCACCGGTCAAGCAGTACCTGGAGCATTGTCCCCATTTCTGGTCCCCACAATTCAAGAAAGACAAGGACAGACTGGAGAAGGTCCAAAGGAGGGTGACAGAGATGATCAAAGGGCTGGAGTACCTGCTCTGTGAGGAAAGACTGAAGGAGTTAGGTCTTTTCTCCCTGGATAAGAGAAGGCTCAAGGGGGAACCTCATCACAGTATTTCAGTACTTAAAGGGCAGCTTCAGAGAGGACAGAGGCTCTCTCTTCACAAGGAGTCACACAGAGAAGACAAGAGAGTGCATTGGGAGTGGTTTCATCTTGACATAAGAAAAAATTTTTTTACAGTAAGGGTTCACTGGAACAACCTCCCCAGGGATGTGGTAGAGTCCCCATTGCTGAAGGTTTTCAAGATGTATAGAATCATAGAATCATAGAATGCTTTGGGTTGGAAGGGACATTTAGAGGTCATCTGTAGTGAGCAGGGACAGCTTTAACTGGATCAGGTTGCTCAGAGCCCCATCCAACCTGACCTTGAAGGTTTCTAGGGATGGGGCCTCCACTACCTCACTGGGAAACCTGTTCCAGTGCCTGACCACCCTCACTGCAAAAAATTTCTTTGTTATATCCACTCTAAATCTATTCTTCTTTAGTTTAAATCCATTACTCCTTGTCCTGTCACAACAGGCCTTGCTAAAAAGATTCTCCCCATCCTTCCTGTAGGCCCTCTTTAAGTACTGAAAGGCCGCAATAAGGTCTCCCCGCAGCCTTTTCTTCTCCAGGCTGAACAACCCCAACTCTCTCAGCCTTTCCTCGTAGGAGAGGTGCTCCAGCCCTCAGATCATTTTGGTGGCCCTCCTCTGGACCCGCTCCAACAGGTCCATGTCCTTCCTGTGCTGAGGGCTCCAGAGCTGGACGCAATACTCCAGGTGAGGTCTTACCAGAGCAGAGTAGAGGGGCAGAATCACCTCCCTCGACCTGCTGGCCACGCTTCTTTTGATGCAGCCCAGGATTCGGTTGGCTTTCTGGGCTGCAAGCGCACATTGCCGGCTCATGTCCAGCTTTTCATCCACCAGTACCTCCAAGTGCTCCGCAGGACTGCTCTCAATCCCTTCATCCCCCAGCCTGTACTGATATCGGAGGTTGCCCCATCCCAGGTGCAAGACCTTGCACTTGGCCTTGTTGAACCTCATGAGGTTCACACAGGCCCACCTCTCCAGCTTGTCCAGGTCCCTCTGGATGACATCTCATCCTCCTGGTGTGTCAACAGCACCACTCAGCTTGGTGTCATCTGCAAACTTGCTGAGGGTGCACTCTATCCCACCGTCTATGTCATTGATGAAGATGTTAAACAGCAGCGGTCCCAGTACAGACCCCTGAGGGACTCCACTTGTCACCGGTCTCCATGTGGACATCGAGCCATTGACCACGACCCTCTGGATGTGACAATCCAGCCAATTCCTTATCCACCTTATCCACTGAACAGTCCACCCATCAAACCCATATCTCCCCAATTTAGAGAGAAGGATGTTGTGGGGGACCGTGTCAAAGGCTTTACAGAAGTCCAAATAGATGGCATCCATTGCTTTTCCCTTGTCCACTGATGCAGTCACACCTTCATAGAAAGCCACTAGGTTGGTCAGGCAGGACTTGCCCTTGGTGAAGCCATGCTGGCTGTCTCTAATCACCTCCCTGTCCTCCATGTGCTTGAGCATATCTTCTAGGAGGATCTGTTCCATGATCTTCCCAGGCACAGAGGTGAGGCTGACAGGTTGATAGTTCCCAGGGTCTTCCTTTCTTCCCTTTTTAAAAATGGGCACAACATTCCCCTTCTTCCAGTCAGCAGGGACTTCACCTGACTGCCATGACTTTTCAAATATCTTGGAGAGTGTCTTCGCAACTACATCAGCCAATTCCCTCAGGACTCTGGGGGGCTTCTCATCTGGTCTCATGGACTTGTGTACATTGAGGTTCTTCAGGTGGTCTCGAACCTGATCTTCCCTTACAGTGGGAGGGGCTTTACCCCCCTGCTCCCCATCTTGCGGTCCATTGACTCGGGAGGGGTGAGGAGAGAGGTTGCCGGTGAAGACTGAGGCAAAGAAGTTGTTGAGTACCTCAGCCTTCTCCTCGTCTGCTGATACAAGGTCGCCATTCTTGTTCATCAGGGGGGGTACGCTTTCTTTAACCTTCTTTTTCTGGTTGACATACCTGTAGAAGCCCTTCTTGTTATTCTTTACATCCCTTGCCAAATTCAGTTCCTGGGCTCCTGTGGGGCAGCAGCCTTCCCTATGAGGAGGGTCCACCCAGAATATTAGACCCTCTGTTCCCCTCCGAAGGGAGTCTCCTACAACTATGACCCTTCTTTTCTTCCTTGTGGAGGTGGTAGTAATATGGGGGGTAGGTCTTTGTCATCTTGGCGACTCCTCTGGTGTAGATGGATCAATGCCCACATCATCCACTGACTGGTCCTCCACAACTAGAGCCTCATACCTATTGTGCAGAGGCACCTGGGGGGTCACAGTGGGCAAGGAAAGGGTTCGCTTGCTGCCCCAATTGCGGACTTGTTTCCACTTGCTGCTTCCCTCTGGAGGCTGTCCCTGGTCAGGTTTCCGGGATCTCAGACCGTGGTGCCACCAGTCTATCTCTTGCTCAGACTCCCTGATGCTCCGTAGCCTGTCTACTTCCTCCCTTAGCTCTGCCACCATGTCAAGTAGATAGTCCAGTTGGTCACAGCGCACACAGCTGTTCCCTCCACTGCCATCTGTTCCCAGTGCAAGCTGGTAGCAGTCTCTGCAGATGGGGACCTGGGAGCTCAGTCTGGGTGGATACAGCCTTTCTGGGTAGTGCAGAGGATGCAGCCTTCTGCCGGGTGGACACCATGGCCATGCCTAGGCTCCCTCTCACCAGCTGAACTTACTGAACCCACCTCTTGAGCTAGGAGGGGGACTCGGCCTTCCCCGCTCACCCTACCCGTGCGAACTCCCGCACAAACTGACCCGCCACGCCCTGTTTGCCCATCCTGGTGGCCGCACTCCTGGTTGCTCGCGCTCCCTGGGGCCTGCTTTTATAGGTGGAGGGGTTTGGCTGCCATCACTCCTGTCCCTGCCCACACCGCGTCAGAGCTGCCGCACGTCAGCAGCTCGCCCTTTCCCGCTCTTTCCCACTCTAGGCGGGGGGCTGGGGTGCCCTCTTTCTCCCTGTGCTTTTGCCGCCTTAGCAAGGGTGCCCTGGCACGAGCGTCCGCCCCGCAGCCCTTCGCCTCGGTGACTGTGCTCAAGTGGCAGTTACACCGGGTTTTAAACTGCCGCCGTCACTCCTGGCCCTGCCCACGCCACGTCAGCAGCTCGCCCTTTCCCGCTCCTTTTCCCTGTGATTGGACAGGGTGCTAGATAATCTCACCTAGGCTGCCTTTCCCATGAAAGTTAGACCAGATAATCTTTTGAGGTCCCTTCCAACCTGGGTTATTCTAGGTATGATAAGTTAGTAAATCACGGTTATCAGGAATTGGTAGTGCTGAGGTAATTGTCAAGGATTCTAACATTTATATATCTGAATATAATTCAATATTTAAAGATTGTAAGACTAAAAGCAACTTTTTCAGTATGTCCCAGCTCTTCTGATGTGCACTGAGATAATTTGAAAGTGTTATTTATCATCCCTCCAGCCCCTTCACACTTACTCACCCATTTGTAATGCTTTTAGGAGATGCACTGGCAAACTGTTACTCTTCTGGCCTTGCAGGAGATGATCATATTCCCAAACCCTCACATTTTGTTCTGTTCTTGGCAATGGCAAGCAATTTCACCCCAGCCACTTGCAACCCACTCACTTCTCTGCAGGGCACAATTATATTTTCTGTTCATCCCTGCTGGAACATGGAAACAAGGAAACAACTGTAAAGCCAAAAAGAAAAGGTGATTTGATTGAGGCAGAAATAAACTGCCCAGAAACATCTGGCTAGCTCCCTCCTCCATCCTGGTGTTTCTCTATCCAGGGCCATTAGACAAGCAGTGTTTTCCAGTCCTTGAACTTTTGGGTTGAGCACCAGATTGGATTGCTTATTCTGTGACAGCAGGCAGTGAATGCCCAAATGCTAAAGCAACAAGCTAGGCAAATGCTTTGAAATATAAAAAGATTGTGTGTGAGGGAATAAGAAGGGACAGAGTAAGAGCACAGGTGAGAAGATAACTGCGGCTTCTCCACTGAGGCCTCTAAGGGGAAGATGGAGATTTTTGCCAAGACAAACCCTGTCTTGAGGGAATTTCCAGAGACTTCATTTTGCTTTCTGGGACAGAAAGTGGTTCAGTTACCAGAATAGATCTCAGACACTGGGAACTATTTTGCTGGAATTATTTGCAACCCAGAAAAGTTACCAGAATCAGACTTTTACATGCATCTCCCACAACAAAGCAAGATGAATTAGCACTGTTGAGAGGGAAAACAATTACTGATACAAACAAACTAGGACCACAGTATGTGAGGAGAGCCGATCATGCAATTTTTCCTGCTAGCCTGACAACTTCACACACTTTCTCAGATTTAAATACTGTTTTGAAAACGCCTGCCTACAAAGAATTGACCACAGCAGTGATTTGTCAGAGGTAGTCAATATAGCATAAGGAGAAATCCGCTCTGACTTCTTGTGTCGTGGCAGTAAAATTCTTAAATTTCCAGTGAGCAGCGAGTCATCCAGTTTCTGGTTGAAATCAAATCTAGTGAATGCAAGTCTTTTGTCTTTGGCAGACTGTGAGAAACTTTGACCTGCTTGCAGTGACTGATTTTTATTTCACAATCAAAATGGTTAAGAGTTAGCTCTTTGGAGTTTCTGGGTTTGTTCTGCAGCTCTCTATAACGAAAACCATTTCTTGGAACATTTTTTCTGCCTTTAGGAGTACCTTATGTAAGGATCCCTGCATGGAAAGAAGGCTCTGAACTCTATCTGCCTATAAATGGTTCACCAGGCAGGAGTGAACAGCTACTTCATTTAGCATGCTGTGTTGTCCAAGCCCCTAACATGACGGTCCCTTGACTATGTTCATCTTTGGTGTATGGAGCACCAGATTTTTTTGTGGCTTGTGAACTAATTGCTCAGCATGTGCTGTAGAAATGCAAAGGGAAAAATGAATCCAAGAAAATGTTACCTGAAAGCAGTAGGTGAGATGTGGGCTGAAAACTTCAAGATAATATAGAAATCTGTTTTAATTCTGGATGTAGAGCCAGAGGGAAATACTGCTGACACCATCTGGCCTTCAACACTCAAATTCTATGAATAAAGCATTGTGTTAAATTCCTACCTCATTAAATCAGCTGTTTAGCTATGTTGTGTTCTGCTACTGCAGCTCTGATCTGCATTTACAGTGTTGCCTGTAATACCTTGTAAGGCAAACAAAATGCCTGAACTATGAGGTATAAAGTAATGCAAAAGTCAGGCCAGATTCATTCTTGTCTAGTTAAGTACATTTTTACATTCTTTACTGAATACTTGTTGAGCAGTGTATTTTTTTAATGTAGTGTTGGGTTGTGAGGAGCAATCAGCTTTCCCAAAAACTCAGAACAGTCAAAATATCTCTGGAGTTTCACAAGAAAATTTCCTTGTCAGCACCATTCAGGAGCCATTAACCATAGGAGCATGGAAAAAAATTCTAAGAATAGGCCTATATCTTTGAAACAGAAAGTTGCTGTTGAAAGGCCTTAGCTTGGCATCACTGGAGATTTTGATAGATGATTAAGACAAATACCATCTGGACAAGCAACAGTGAAGTGCCCCCAGTATGCTATTGTCTATCAGCCCTGTCCCTTAAACACCAGCTGTAAGTGACTGTCAAGATAGGATGGATTCTGTCACAGGCCCATTTATTCCCCTTTAAAAGGACAGGATGCTTGGCAGTGACTAGGTTCTCCAGAAAAAAATGTTAGAAGAACTGTTCTCAAACTTTTCCTTTAAATGTGTCTCCTGATTCCTGCAATGAACTTGGTTAACCAAGCAGCTGGGATATTGTGTGCACTGCTTATTATACTGATCACTAACATTTCAGCCCTCATTGTGGAGATCCAAGTTTTCTATCTCAACTTGCACTTTGAATTTAAATATAGCAGGGTATTTTTGTTCTGTTCTTGCAGTGCATGGCAAAATAATGGGGTGTCAGTGTGCAGAAAGAAATGAAGAACAGCACATGAATAACATCATTTTATACAAACTACCACAACACTAAGTCCATTGCACTGTTCATATAAAATGCTCAAAGAATTGGTAAGACAGGAATAGTTCTGTTCTCTCCTAAATATTGATCTTTCTGTGTTTGCAGAACTTTGCCTAAAGCCTTTGGTTTACAATAGAGTGTTAGGAGACAAAAGACAGTTTGAAGAGTGTGATACAGAGGGAGAAAGGATAAACTTTCTAGTGGGTCCCTCTAAAACATTCATTATGTGTCCTTCTATCACTGCAGAAAGGAAACTGTATTCAGTGATCCAGCTGATCCCGACTGTACTTTGTCACTGCTTCCAAAATGTAGAGTCATTACACAGATATGAAGGTCTCTATGCACTCAGTAATGTCCTTTGGACACCAATATCAAAATTAAAAGGACAACAGGGGTTACTTTTTCCACCTTTTTTGTATTTCACTGCCCTTCTAGTTATTGCTAAATCAGAATTGTCAAGCTGATTTTTATTCATGGAGCTCATATAGAGCATCTTCTTGGCTCTGAAATACAGCAGATTTTATCATTAGTTGTTTCCTAAAATATCTTTAACCTCTTTCTCAATCAAATGATACAAATAGAATACAATGCAAAATAGAAGCACACTTACTAGAAGTTTTTCAAGAGGTGCTGCCTCTTTCTTTGTTTTTTAAAGAGCATTTCTGTTTGCTTGCAAAAGCAAAGGAATACATTTGCCAGTCCCTTGACGCTCCTCTGCAAGTGTACGCGCCTGATATGAATTCTGTCACAAGCCAGTGGGAAAAATTTCTGTTGGTGCCCATTGTGAAAAGATTGGCAGCACATCAATGTTTATATCCCGTTACGGGTATCTTGAGCTGCTTATCTTTCTCAGTGCTAGCACTCATCTTAGGCAAATCCTACATCCTGCCACAAACCTACTGTCTAACTTGGGTCAAGTCACTTGGGGCCAGATCTAGGCACAGTGTGGCAATGATGAGTACAATGGTCATGCTATGTGGTTATGTTTAATCCAGTATCCTCTCTCTGACCACTGCTACTAGGAGAGTGAGGTGCAAAATCCTATGGAGCAACTGGGATTTGCCTATCTCTGCCCCCTCCCCCAGTAAAGGAATGGTGTCAGAAGCCAAGAAGGAAGATAAAGGAAAGTGAGAAGAACAGAAAATAAGTAAATAAATAAGCAGAAATCCACCCAAGACATTTCAGTAGAAGTGAGGATGAAGAAAGAAAACAGAACAGAAGGGAAAATTATAGAAGCAAGAGAGGAAGCGTTAAAGAATGATAGTGCTTACAGCATTCTTTGTTGTAGATATCTATTAAAAATGAATCTGTTTGAATGAAGGTGTCTCAAAACCATGTAGTCAGATATAGTCAAGGTATCTATTTACTCTGCATCTGTAATCTTATGCCTCAGCCTGGGTTTTAGCCCAACCATATTCTGAACCCACTATTTTATCCAAATTAAGATATAGGATGTATGTCTCCATGGTTAGCTATCATGGGCACTGTTAAGTACGAAGAGTCTTTGTATTTTTACCTGCAGACAAACAAACTGAGTCCTAGATGATCTAACCTCCTTTGTTTGAACTGAAACAGATCAACAGAATTGCTCACATAGTTGGTACCTGTTTTAGAGGTAGGTCAACAGCTAACTGTTGTGTAAAATCATCTTTCATAGTATGTTCACACAGCATGATGATCTGAGCTCCCTCCCACCTTGTCCCCTTGGCCATTCTGAAAGGTGACTGAGGAGGGGATAATGGCACATCCACAAATATTAGTCAGGTTCTGTATTAAAGTCAGTGAATGGTGAGCTCAGGGACAGTCACCATACTTTGTATCATACCCAGGATAAATACTCAGTAGAGATACAATTACTGACACCAATAACCATCTTCTGTGAACCTCCAACAGCAGTTTAAAGATCCTCAGCATAAAGGAAAAAAATGGACAAAGAGATTTAAGTTGGTAAGTTAGTATGGATTTCCTCATTGTGAAAATGTCCTTGCTGTCATAGAACTGCATCAGATCTTGAACATTCCTTCCATTTGGTTCATTTTTATTGTATTAATAAAATTATGACTTTCTAAAGTAAAATCAGATTTGATAACTCCCACACAGAGAAGAATAAACTGAAAGCCAGCATGTTAAAAGTGTTATAATTTGCATTCATATAGTGCCTTTTATCAAAGAATCTCAAAATATTTTTAAAATGGGTATTATTGAGTTTTTCAGAGGAGAAAGCAAAAAAAGGGACACAATCATGAAGATTAACACTTTTCAAGTTGGGTATAAACATTAGATATGAAAAACATGGCCCAGCATTCAGAATTTCTGAATACCTACAGCTGCTAGTACTTCTGAAAATCAGGCCATAACTGGCTTTCAGGTCAACAAAAGATATTGACTAAAATTAACTACTTTCTATTTAGACTAGTTGTTATTAAAGATTTTAATTGCTTTGGATTACAGATGGTTGAAAAATGAAAATTATTTTCATGCAGTATTTTGAAGTCTCAAGTTTGAGTTCTTTCCTAAGGATTTGAAACAAATTGATTTTCATTTCACTTCTATTTATTAAGCAATAGTTTACAAGTCAATGATTAATATAATTTCTCATTTGGCTTTCAGATAAACCAAAAGGATTATGAGGATTATTGGGAGAGTTATTTTTAAAATGATAAAAAATTCAGATCCTTCCCCCTACCCCATTATGTGCAGTTACATGCTGACCAGAGATGAGTCAATCTACTTTCCCACAGTAACTTTTTACGCAAGACAAAGCACAGCCCATTGGCAGCTTCCAGGCACTTCTATAAAATGGCATTGGCATCTAAAATTACATACCTACCTGTGCTCAGAAATTCTGCAGCAGTTCTTGAGGTTTAGGCTCAAGCAGAGAATGCCACCCATTCTGCTCAAGTCCCCCAGGAAAGGCCAAAAGGTCTGCAAGCCATGCAAGCGCTTAACCAGAAAGCAAACGGTTGGTCAGGATGGGGAAGGGATGGAAGAAGGAGCCCACTCTCCACTCCAAAAGCAGGTGCTGGAGCAGGAGATCTACCCTTTCCCAGGAAAAGGTGGGATGCTCTTTTATCAGGCTGATACAGCTCTCCAGCTTTCCTTTCTGCTCAAGCTCCAGGGGGAGGGGGAGAAGATGACTTTAAACTTCCAAAATATCTTAAAATCTGTGAGATGTTGAACAATCTAGAGATGCAGGTTCAAAAGAACTTAAGCTTTGCTCTCATTTCCTGGACAAAGAGTCTAAAAAATATGAATACTGAGCAAAAAGACACAGAGCACCATTACTGGCACCTTTTTTCAGAAAAGGCCACCCAGCTCTGTTCAGTGTTTTGCCACATGAAAAACCTATACAGATGTGGGCAGCTCTCATTTCTGTTCATTCCTCTTGTGGTTTAACCCCAGTAGGCAGCTCAGCCCCACACATCTGCTTGCTCACTCCCTGCAGTGGGACGGGGAAGAGAATTAGAAGGGTAAAAGTGAGAAGACTCATGGGTTGAGATAAAGACTCAAATTTAATAGGTAAAGCAAAAGCTGCACATGCAAGCAAACCAAATAAGGAATTCACTCACTGCTTCCCATCAGCAAGCAGGTGTTCAGCCATCTCCAGAAAAACAGGACTCCATCACATGTAAAGGTTACTTGGGAAGACAAATGTCATAACTCCAAATGTCCCCCTTTGCCCTTCTTTCCCCAGCTTTTATTGCTGAGCCCAGCATCACATGGTCTGAGATATCCCTTTGGTCAGCTGGGGCCAGCTGTCTTGGCTGTGTCCCCCTCCCAGCCTCTTATGCACCCCAGTCCACTTGCTAGGGGAGCAGCAGGAGAAACAGAGAAGGCCTTGACGCTGTGTAAGCACTGCTGTATAATAGCTAAAATGGGGGGTTGTTATCACCACCCTTTTGGTCAGAAATCCAAAACATAGCAGCATATGAGCTTTTATGAACTGGAACTCTGTCCCAGACAAAACCAGTACAATTCCCCATACAAACAGACAAAGTCGTGGCTATGCATCTCAGGTCATCACCCACCTCTGTATTTGCCTTCATAGGGATTTTTGGTCCCTCCTTTGGGAAGCCTCATGCCACTTTCTCTCTCTCTAGCTGCAGAAAAAAAACCTTTTCATTTCAGGTACCTCTTCACCCAAGTTAGTGTGATTATCTTTCTACTCAAAATCCCAGCTGAACCTTCCATATCTTTTAGCACTTGTTTACTCACCATCAATTTCTATTGCCATAATTCTTTGTCATAGTCTACTTGGCAAACTACGTCTATTAAACTGTCAGTTTAGGGTGAGGCAGTTCAAGGAGGAGGGAAATAGTCTTCATACTGAGAGTGCAGCCTGAAGTGTAGATGGCGAAGATGTTAAAAAGTAGCCTTGTCATTAAAAGTGGCAGCAAGGTATTGAAAAGAAGTCTACTCAGACTACATGTTGGTAAAACTCATGTGATGGAAAAAATGGAAATGTATAGCATCTGTCATCCACCCTGTTTCAAAGGACCTTTGCAGTTTGCAGCATTTGGAGAAACTATCAATTTTCAAGAATGCTGCCTTGAGTCATCCCTAATCTTACTGCACCTGACCATGAAGATTTGCATTTGTCCCATGCACAGGGCCCAGGGGAAAAAAAAAAAAAAAAAAAAAAATAACCAAACCACCCAAAACCTTCTTGTTTTTATTTTCTTGCTTTAACACTTCATTAACTTATCAGCTCAGAAACACAGTTTACCCCCAGCCAATTCCCATCAGGTTTTTTGCAAACAGTAAGTCCATTGTTACTGCTAGGTTGGTTTGGCTTTTTTTTTTTTTTTTTTTTTTTCCTATTGTCAATCATTTCTACTATTCTTAAGTGAAATGTTCCAGCTCAGAAACAACTCCCAGTAGGCAATTGCTGCCCAGGCATGACCTCAGAACTGAGTGCTGTCATCATTGAAGAGATGCAAACACTGAAGATCTCTGGCACCAGTATTTCAGAAGGAAACATGCCTTGTATATGGGACTGTGGCAAAGATCTCATATAAGTCAATGTGGCAACAAGTACTTAAGAAGCTAATAACAGTTTGATTTCTGCCTGAAGGTTCTCAGTCATTCTCAGATGCTGGAAACTTCATCTTCTGCTTCAGTGTAATTACACATGATTCTTCTGGAATGCAAATATTTTGTCTACGGTCAGAGCAAACTCAATGGCAATATAAAGTCATTTTAGTAATAATTCTAGTATATTTTTAAAGCCAAGGGTTGCCTCCTGTTTCAGTTTGAACCTGGCAGAAAAATAAGCAGGGGAACATATTACAGTTCAGCTTTCCCCTTACTGAGCCAAGACTGATAAAGACGTTAAGGTGTCACTAGTGCTATCTGTCTGAAAAAATATTCAAAAGCAATGCTGACAGACAAATTTGCAAGTCTGCTGCCCAGATATTAAATAGTCTGTATAGCATAGGAAAGCCTTGTCACAAAGATCTTTACTTGCTGCTCAGTCAGTTCAGCTGCTTCCTCCTCCAGCTCTTCGTCAGAAATTGAAACTGTGGCTATCAAATCCAGAAAGATGTCTCAAGGCAAACCGGCCAGGTTTATGATCAAAGGCTAATTAAAAGGTTAGTAATCTATACCGAGGACAGCTGAAAAGTTCACCCTGGAGACAAAACTGTGACCAGCTTGAATGCGCAAGCTATCATTTTGCTAACATTGAATGTTAAAAACATAGGATGAAGAAATTTACAAAGGTTGAAAGAAACATTTGTGTCCAGATTTCACTGCATTCACTTCTCCTCCTCATACATACTAATGGACCTCTGTAAGCCCTTCAGTAGTAATAGCATGAGTGTTTCTTACCAGCTGAAATGAGGGGTAAGGACAGATTGAGGAATCTGCAACAAGTAGAAAAGCATTTGCTAAGACACTACTGTACAAAGTTAGTTTCACTGGTTTAAATCACACTTTAACATTTTACTAAAACCTAAAATTGTGGGAGATTTTACTAAAACCTAATTGTGGGAGATGTCGTGGTCGGAGGCCATCTTGGGCTTAGCGACCATGATATGATAGAGTTCTTGATTCTGGGCGATGTGAAGAGGAGGGGCAGCAAAACTGTTACCATGGACTTCCGGAGGGCAGACTTTGGCCTGTTCAGGACGCTGGTTGGGAAAGTCCCTTGGGAGGCAGTCCTGAAAGGCAAAGGGGTCCAGGAAGGCTGGGCCTTCTTCAAGAAGGAAGTCTTAAGGGCACAGGAGCGGGCTGTCCCCATGTGCCGTAAGACCAACCGGCGGGGAAAACGACTGGCCTGGCTGAGTAGGGAGCTTTTGTGGGGACTCAGGGAAAAAAGGAGAATCTACCGCCTTTGGAAGAAGGGGCGGGCAACTCAGGAGGCGTACAGGGATCTTGTTAGGTCATGCAGGGAGGCTGAGGGGAGACCTTATCTCTCTCTACAACTACCTGAAAGGAGGTTATAGTGAGGTGGGTGTTGGTCTCTTCTCCCAAGCAGTTAGCGATAGGACGAGAGGAAATGGGCTCAAGCTGCACCAGGGGAGGTTTAGGTTGGATATTAGGAAAAATTGCTTTACAGAAAGGGTGGTCAAGCATTGGAACAGGCTGCCCAGAGAGGTGGTGGAGTCACCATCCCTGGCAGTGTTCAAAAAATGGGTAGATGTGGCACTTCGGGACATGGTTTAGTCTAGTCTACCCTTGATTGGTTTAGAGTGGACTTGGTAGTGTAGGTTAATGGTTGGAGTGGATGATCTTAAAGGTCTTTTCCAACCTAAACGATTCTATGATTCTATGATTCTATGATTCTAAAAGCTGCTGTGACCTGTTTACTACCTATGCGCTGTACAAACAGCAGATAGCTGATGAAGAACCTAATCCCTATACTTAAAAGGCAACATTCGCTGATTTTGTTATTTAGCACTGACTTGGCACAGCTCGGTTCTCATCATTTTCTCACAGACTTTTTGTTCAACCACAGACACCTCCTTTCTTTGTTAAGGCTACTCCCCATGTGCAGGGGAATGACATTCCTCTTCCCTGAGAGCAGTGATGAGGAGACTACACTGGGCGCTGCCTTGGCACACTGACTTACTTTCACTGCTTTTTTCTTTCCATTTCTCTGTGTATTAGTGGCAATGCTACAATGCCAGAGCTGTAGGTGAACACCATCTCAGATTCAACTTTCAGATTCTGATAGCAGTGAACAGCTTTCTAGAAATCTTACACTGATTAACATTTGTCAGTTACTGATCATCAGATCCCTTAAAGCAGAATGCTTGCTCTTAACACTAATGCCAAAAAGCTGACTTAAAATAAAGTAAAAAATAAAAATGTTATCATGCTCAATTTCATTTTATTCAGTACAAGGACTAAATCCAAGTTAACAATTATGTTGCTGTGGTTAAATAGCCATGATGTTATTTGTAGCAAAAAAAGACTCTCTGGAAGCAGAAGATTAGTGAAAAATGCATGAAATAAATTTTAAAAGAACATAAAAAGTATAAAAATATAACTATGGGAAGGGTTAAAAGAGTGCTAAAAGAAACTTGAATTTGTCTGTAGAACGAGATACTTGAGGGAACAGGGGGAAAAGGTTAAACTAAACTACAAAAGAAACAAGGGAACATGAAGGAAGTATATAAACAAATGATAAAGAGAAACTATTTGTGAAATCATCTAGTATACTAGAAAAACAACAATGAACTTTAGCCAGCATAGGAACCCCTTCTTTACGTCAGAGAGCAAAGGGGACAATTCCATTGATTTCAGAGATGTGACATGAATAAGTGCTTGTCTCTTTATACATGCTTTATCTTTCAGAGTTTTCAGCTGATAGTTGCCCATTGTTGTAAAGGGTGAAGAAAAATCACTGCTATGAGGTTTATAGTATTTAGAATGACAACAAAACCAACAAATTCCTAATCTACCATATAATGGCTTTACTCTGGTAAACTTTCTTTCTTGTTAAGACATATCTAATTGTAAAAAAATGGTAGAGAAATTAATTTGGCTGATGCTTTTTAATGTATGAATGCATCACTTGCTTTAATATTTCTAACACAACTTCTGAAAATGATTTTTTGGTGTGTATCACATGCTTGTCCTTCTGGGACAATACAGTTTTACTTTAATACTATGCAAGTTTCATTTGTACTTTTTGTCATCATCATATAGGGCCCAGCTATGGACAGCAAACCTAGCCAACCAGTCTTCCTGTAGAAACAAAGTAGATAGATAGGATTAATCAATAGGGAAATTGATTAATCAATAGATAAATTGAAGTCCCTTCAGCAGACAAATCAGATGATACCTTTTCTCTCTATTGACTGTGACCTGTGTCCTGACAGATCACCCAGCAACACTTAGTCTGAAACGGACATGAGGACAAGATCACATTTCTCTCAAATTAGTCAAAGAGAACATAGCATGGAGTCAGTTGTATACCAGACTCAGGAGGGTCCATGACACATGGTCCACATATTCTTCCATGGAGTTAAACTGTTTTATATTTTGAATAAATTTGGACCAACAGAACAAGTTTTTATCAGGTAAATACCTGCTTGCCATGGTACTGGTGTTTCTTGTTCACTACTGTGAGGTTCAAAGCCAGATTTGTAGTTTTGTCAAGCCACAATGAAATTTAGGCAATGTGACATATATTTGCCCAGAATGAAACATTTTCACATTTACAGTTTTTGTGCTTTTCCACACTTTCTGGAGTTCTCTATCCCTATTCTATTACAAAATTTTATTAATCTTTGCATGTCCAAACAAGGTATTATAAAGTCAGCAATGGCAGAATAGCTGTTCAATAGTTAAATGTTGTCTTTAGGTTAGGTTATAAGTGGCTAATGAGTTCCATTCACCATATTGTTGGATAGTGGGACTTTCGTTATGCTTTAGAAACCCTATAGCTTAATGTAATTGCTGTAGATTCTGAGGTGGAAAGAAACTTGCATAAACATTTTAACTAGCTTCCAAAAGTTGGCTTTCTTCCTCAGTTGGTGTCTTGCACAGCTACATGTGTTACGCACTTGTCTGGTGAACAAGCTTCGTTAAGTTCCACATCCCATACTTCATCTACTGTATTACATGCGTTAACAGTTCCATAACGCTCTGCATATTTTATCTGGCAATGCTTTAGGTTTAGGTTATGTTACACATTAAAAATTCTGCAAGTTGGAAAGAGGCTTTATAAAACTTACTCGAGATTTTGTAGTGTCCAAATGTCCCTCAAATGCAGGACATCAATTGTTCAAATTATATGGACATCTTTCAAAATTACACTTATGTTTACTTACTGCTCAGAAGGACGTTTATACTGACTTGTGTTTTCAACACCATCTGGAATAGGATGTTGCATTTGTTTAGGAGTGACACCTAAGCATTTGCCTCTTCCTACAGATTTGTGAGATCCAGGGACATAGACTAGGGAGGTGGGTTTTTTGTTTATTATGTGGCAGGAAATAGGAAAGGGAGAATAAACTAACACTTTCTTGAAATGCCACTGAATGCCATACACATTTTTCTCAGTAGGAGGAGGTCCTCCACATATGAAAAACAACCGGTGGCTCACCAGAACAGGTTGCCTGGTCCCTTTCCTATCACCATTCTTCCAAAGAAACCTGTCAGAAATTGGAAGGTCTGATGAGTTGTTCTGAATTGCTCCCTTTCTTTGATATGTTTTCATAGCCCCTCCATAGTAAGGAGTTATGTCACCTGGCAAAATGTACTCGGTGTCAAGCCACTGTTTGTAAATTTGGTCCTGTCCTGGACCACGCTGCACAGGTCATCTCCTGAAGCATGCATACCTCCTCTTCTGCATGACCAGATGTGTGCCCAGTGTGTGGTGATAGTATGAGTATGTGTATTTGCATCCGTGTCTCCCTGCATGTATCAGCCCTGCACAGCACCACGTATCATATATCAGATAGCAGCTATACCATGAATGCCTCCACTGTGGTAGTATAAGCTTCTCAAACTAACAAAATGTGTATCGCTGATTAAGGGAATGTTTTGATTTGCTCAGAGTCCATGACTGGAACTCTACACATGCAGTGCAGCTTTTGGATCTGGACACACAGAGACTATTTTAATCTATGTATAAATCAAATACACAACTACAGTTTTCTACAAATTAAAATGCTGGCTCCTTGAAATCAGAGGGAGTTTTGTCTTTGTCTTTAATGAATATTTGGAATGTAATCTTGGCCCAAAGTACTTTGTTACAGGCTTAAACACATGCTCAAGTATTTTGTTGAGTCAAAGCCACACATTAGGTACACAAAGAATGTTTTAAACCACAGTTAATATAGTTTTATTGATCAGCTTATATATAAATAAAATATAATTAAGCACTATTCATTTTAATCCTTTAATGGCTAAATCTTTATGGAAGGTATAAAGAAATTAACAGGAGAGTTTCACAACAACATGAGATTTAAATTTTAACAAGTCAGACATTAAACAACAACCGACTTATGTTGTGGACCTGTGCATACACATAATTATCCTGATTCCTTTTTTAAGATAATTTATGTATTAATTTTTAGCTATTAAATATCTAAAGTTATTAAACATTATGAAAATGAACCATATACCTAACTTAAATTTCAAGGGACAGATTGTAGCACATAATATTATTACAGTATTTCTAAAAGTAACACAGAACAACATATTAAAAAGGTATCTAATTGCTACTATATTAAGCTGCTTCATAGCTAAAATGTAAGTAAGAGAAAACAAAGTCACTCAACATTTAAATGAATGTTAAGGGGACACACACAGATGACCACAGGGGAAGAAGAAACACTTTGTTTAATGCAGGTATTTGGTTTCCAAATGAACTTCAGCTCACTTATAATAGTTTTTCTTCCTGGTATTTGTAAAGAGCAGCCAATCAGAAATACCAGTTCCTAGCCCTAGAAACTTTGCCTTACAACTTTTAAAACTGATTAAAATCTTCTGGCAAACTCATGATGTATTTAACCATTAACTTATCCAGATAGCAAATACCTGACCTCCCAGTTTGTTAACTCATTAGCAGGTCAAATCAACTGCCAGAACTAAGAATATTTAATTCTCAAGAGTGCAAATCAGCATTGTCCACACTAGTGATAATAATCTCCTTATGTAACACCTACCTCAATATTTCACCAGTAATGGCTGAACAGCCTCATTTATGTATTGACTGTTTTAGAAAATGTGCCCTAACATGTCCCAAGGCACGTATACAAAATGCAATAACTTGCACAGAAATAATGCCCTACAGTATAATAATATACGTGCATAGGAAAAAATGTATGGTATGTAAAAATCATTCAAACAGTAAAATGGATACCGATGCAGAATTTTTCTCAGATATGAGATCTGAGATCTGCTCCCCTAATAGTACTAAGAATTCAAAATAAAACCTTTAGGGAACACCTAAAGACAGCAGGTCCTAAACCAGATAGATCAACTGAAAAAAAAAGTTCTCTCTCACTTCTGTTTTCCATGCATGTTTGCCAGCAAGTTATGTGACACACTAGCAGGGAATACTCCATAGGGCCTAATATTTTACCTATGCAGATACATGATATATGTGGAGTGATCAGTGGAATAATTTTTCCACACAGAAATGTCTTGCTGGTTGTCAATTTTTATTTCTTATACCATACCTTATCTTCACTTTTTTCTTCATTTACTGGCTTAGAAATTTTGTATTGTTCACTTCAGTGGTATGCATCTTACTACAATAAGATCCAACAGAATTCTTTTGTTTTCATAATAAAAAAGCCCTAAATACTCTGACATCACTCCCTACACATACTGCTACAATTTTACATCACAACTTTATTTTCCTTAATGCTTATAAGGTAGAGAATGTTTCCCATTTTTTACAGTTACGTTTTCCAGTGATGCAAAAGGAAAAAAAAAAATTGCTTAATGCCATAAATATCAGGGAAAAAATGAAATTTTTGCATTTCTGGAAACAAAAATTAGGATCACTACAAGAGGAAAACTGAAATTGCAGCACTTCATTTTCAATGAAGTCAGCAGTGCTGACCCAGCAGTTAAAATTAAAAACATCACTTCCAGCTGTCACGGGTTTTGTTGCCACTTTCACAGTAGAAACATAAGGCACCAAGACAGGTTACCATACCATCACTGCAAGAGTAAAAAGTTTCATTTCAAACATATATCAATCATACAATAGTATATATGAAATTAAAATCACACTTATTCCCAACTAGAAGTCTTTCTAGACTTTCCACCTATCATATGATTACATTACCATTTTACCAATCCGTTGTGAGTTACGGCCCATGCCCTCTCCTCTCAACATTGTAGATGTTACATCAAAAAGCTCAGTCCTGTTTCTCAGTCTTTTTTTTTTTTTAAACGATTCTCACTAAATTCTGTATGCTTTGGAATGTCATGTCAAACTCTTACTTGGATGGATAAATGAGAATATCAGATAAAGATCCACATCACACAAGTGACTTCAATTCTATTTCAGTTTCAAAAGGCATTTTCACAGAAGCCCTCAAGTTTTCCAGCTATGTTTCAGAAAAATTATACTGTTTCTCTTCTTACGCTTTTCTTTATTGACTTTAGTTGCACACTTTGAAAACAAAGAAAGAAAGTGTAAGTTAAAAAATATTAAATTTTTAAAATACAAAAGAGCAATTCTGAATGGATTAGTAAATATACATGATAATTAACTCAATATTATACACATGCATGTGATTTATGCCATTTCACCTTTATGTGCATTATATATAAAAATGTTTCTTGGAAGTAAATCTGAAACTTATCTTTTTTCTTTTTCTTTTCTTAACAAATACAGACATGTTATTTCTGGGTTCTGCTGATAGAGGGTTGTACTGATTGTGTAGGACACTGGGGGAATAAGGTATCTGGTGCAAGGTTTTCAAATTCATCATAGTCCAGCTGCTAATCTTCTACTAAAGACTTATTTCATTCTTCCTATACATCTCTAGATTGATTCTTCTGTTTTGGTACTACAAATAGTACAGTATTAGATCATTCTAACATTACAAACAGCAATTTCAAGTGACCTTTGTTTCAACTGGTACTTCATTTCACACATTGGTAGAATTGGGCTCATAGGTTCTTTGAATTTTCTGAAGCTATGGGACCCACCAGGATCAGCTGCAAGACTAGGAGGATCAAGAATGGTCAGAGCTTTTAGTGCAAGTGATAACCCAACAGAAGCAAACTGATTTCCAGAATAAATAATGCCTATGGGAAGTATGGAATGTCTGCAAATACACTGAATTTCAAATGGTCTCCAGATTGTGCTAGTATACCACGCTGAATGAAGAGTATCAACTCTGACCTTTCCAGGGTGATAGTAATGTTTCAGAGATCTGTCTTACAACAAATGAGAAAAAGTCAATACTTGGATGACTCCATTTGAGAACTGGTTAGGATGTTAACCTCGAGAAACCAAGAGATCAGTTCCCTGAACTGTCCTGTCTGAAATCTCAACAGTATTTGAATGAACTGGGCACCTTTGTTTTAACAACAAGCTTAAGAAGTTGAGTCTGCAGAGTCTTTAGCTACTTAAGCATAGGAGAGGATTTTAGTGGGATTCAAAAAAACTATCCCTTCATTGGTCTTGTGTTTGGAGGGTGCATATAATAAAGGCTGTGGGGCACTCTCACGGAAGTGAACAGGGCTCTATAAATTCCATACAAAGTGGTCGTCCAACTCAGGGCTTAAAAATTGTGAAAAGGTGAAAGCTGTCATCTATTTTTTTATTTCATTAAGTCAACCAACCCATACATTTATTTGAAAACAATAAAAAAAATCACCGTAAGAAAAAAAAAAAGAAAAAAAAAGAAAAAAAAAAAAGAGGGAAAATGTTGGTTTCAAAAAGCATTGTTTTTCTACCAACTCCATATTTTAAGTATTAAGTGAAAACAAATGAACCTGAAGAGCCAGCAATTCCTCACTAGAAATCCCTTCCCATCCCAATTACTCAGTTCCTCAGTTCACACCACATTTTCCTTTCTCCAGTTCTCATAATTTTTTCTCACCACAAACAAGGTCTCACGTCTCAATATAAAAACAGACATTCACACAGGAAAATTGCATCCTTATATTAAAAATAATCATAATTATTCAACAACTTTTTCAGATATACTTTCAGATATATATTGTAGAAAATAAACCTCAAAAGGGGCAAGAACAAGCCCAGTTCCTCCCATTTTCTGGTCACCTTTGAAAGGCAGCTTCCTCCATAGAGGTGGCTAGATGCCCTCAACATATTGCATCTGTTATCTTTGATATGCTTAGCACAGACTCCTGTGGAGACATTTTCTTAATTGTGAGTCAGAGAAGCTCTTGGAATCCCGACTGTCTCTTTTACTTTATCTAATGTGGCAGGCTCATTTGTCCTAAATACTTCACTTTGCAACCCTCAGAGTCATTCTCTAGCAGTATCCTATAACATGTGTCACTCTTTCCCTACTAATATCCAATTAGGCAGTCATCCATCTTTTGCTATTACCTTCTTTAATCAGGAAGTCATATGCAGAGATGGAAAAGATCTATTTTACCCATCTCCCTGTCAATGCAGATTTATTCCCTAGAGTATATTTTCTAGCGTTATGTTTATTTAACTTAGATTACTACAGATTTTCAAAATAAAGTTCAAGCCAAATAGTATGAACAGCTTGGATTACACCATTTGGGACTTATATGATCAGTAACCAATGCCAAGAGAATCAATAGACAGGAAACAACATTTAAAATGTGAGTAGGGAAATAAATGTGCCTGTTGCTCTACAACCAAATACAATTTATAGGACTAAATATTAGTTAAATAGATTCTAGTGCAACTCTGATAGTTCTTTAGAAAAATTGGATCTATCTATTCTTGGCAACCAAGTGGGAGGTAAAACAGAACTGGTCATCAAGGGCCAGACATTTTACATTATCTATAAATTTGCACCAATAAATATTTGACTTTTTTTTTTTAAAGTGTCAATGACAGTATGAAATGGCTGAACTTTTCAACAGAGGAGCCCAGCCTTGTCCAGGGAAAGTACATAGGCCCAATCTTGGCCTGTTCAGTGGGTGTGATCAAATCCAGAAGCCTGTTCAGTGCCTGGGCAGCCAGTGGTGAATCCCAGTAGTGCCAATTAGTGCCAGCTACAATACTAGTTATTGTGATGCAGTCACTTGTCCACAAGGATTCAGGTTGAGACCACCAAACCTACTTCACATAAGTCACTGAGCAGTTGTCAGATGACAACAATACTAGGTCATCACTGGCTCACAGCAACAGCTCTTCATGCTCTCCTGATGCCACTGGTCATGTCTTCCCATCTATTCTTGCCATATCTTCTCTCACCTTGTGTGCACAAGGCATGTAAGCAAACACAAGAGGGAGAAGAAGCAGCAGGAAACCATGTCAAATCATTTCATGTTGGGGGACACCAACAGCCCTGTCAATACCATCTCTATCGGTGCAAAGGAAGTCACAGCTCATTAGAAGTGAGAAGAATTGCTGTTCACAGAAATGAAGAGAGTAATGGGAGAAATGAATAAACAAATAGAGGGTGATGACACAGACAGGTCTTCAGCTTTCTAAGTACACCAAAACATAGACATTCACTGGAAGATCCTTAGACATGACATAGGTGGATTTAGTATTAGTTCGGCCTGTAAATTGACATGTAAATTGATGCCATTTCCACTTCACCTTGCCTATAGAAATAAAAACCCTAATTAAATAATAAAAATTGATATATTAGAAGTTTCATTAAAAAATCACAGTCATTCCAACACTTTCTACTTAGCTTTTTTATAGAAACATTGTTTTCTGCTGATGAATATCAGCAGCTTCGCACACTGTCTTCATTTATAATAAGGTCAAGTTGCAACAAACTGATGAAAAAGACTTCTTATAAAAGGGAATAGGCAAAGCCAACAACCCATGTGTAAGGAACAGTCACTGTCACAACACTCAGTCTCAGTAAGCACATCTACGCTAGTAAGTTAAATAACTCAAGGGAATGTTCCCAAGCACAGTGATACTGTTGGCTAAATTGTTAGCACTGACACTCATATGGTTTCATTGCAGCCCAATGATCCTCTCTCTTGATCCATTTTCAGGCACAGTTCAGGCATTATTAAGGACTCAGAACAGGTAGGCATCCTTTTTAGGGGACCAGGAGAGCAGGTCAGTGTGGATATGGGCTGCTCCTTTCAAGCTGGCTTCAGAGAACAGTTCCAGACATATTTAATTTACTGTCACAGATTTGGCATCTGGAAGCACAATTCACCCCAGGAAAGGAGAAAGGAAGTGAAAGTCCCTACTCTTTGTTTTCCCTGTGTCTGCATTAGTGATATAGTTAGTAGATATACTGCCATACAGGTACTAGTATTGCAGTTTTCCCATGCAGACTGACCTCATAGTGAGTCACTGTGTGAAGGAAATGTGCACCGTGTGAAGGATAGGCGACACTGTTCCTACTGTACTGTTTTGCTTGCTGCCACTGGGGACCATTTTTGCTGTGAACTGTGAGATACCATTGCGACTTCCAAAAGATTAGGAGAATTTGAGGGTGAATTGTTCTTGTTTCAGTCAATAATTCAGTCTTTCTTCACCCTGTCTTCAGGGCTAGCTTCTCCCTCCTTATCAGATTTGAGGCTGCTGGCATGGTTTGTATCTGGTGAAGAGATAGCACATTTAGTTGTCAGGAACTTGAATACCATGATAGAAGAGAAAAATTAGAGTGTTAGGATGACAGACAGTAAATAGAAAATGATGGGTGCTGAGGGCATTCACTGACCATCTGTATATGGCAGAATGGTCATTCTGGGCTGAGGAAATAACAATTAAATCTGAATTATGGTGCAAAGATCGGATGACTTACTGACTTCAGACAGGGAAGGCCACATTTTTGGTATTACACGATAAGCTTGCCACATCCCTCTAGCAGTGCCACACTAAAATCAGAACTACTTTGAAGCAGAAGAACTCGGAGAGTTTTATCTGTGGGGTCCATAAAAGTAAGAGTTAACCTGGTTAATTTTTTAGCTGCACATGCTATTTCCTCTCTTATGTAAAGCCATTAACTGGGTCGTGCAAAACAGTACCCTTTTAATCCTCTTCTGAATAGGAGAATTATTTAACAGGCTGCCCATATTCTAATACTGTTACTTAGTCCTCAGATTTGCCTTTGCCTTTTAGTACCGTCATCATCAAGGACATCTCACAGAAATTAATGTAGGTGGTCAAAACGCAGTGATGGGGTCTGCAGTAGAAGGAATGCAAACAGGGTGGGAGTACAGTTACAATGCCACTAGTGAATATCAGCATCCTCCTTGCCCATAAAGATGTAAAAGGGGCTCTAGAACTGCAATGTGAAGCAAGCCTGCAATCTTGGAGCAGACACAGCCTGCTTTCAAAAGCAGTTTGGTAGACTGAAGGCATTCAGGACATGCACTGCGAGAAGGCTTGATCTCAGCATTTCAAGTGTCCCTGTTGTTATTGCTGAAGTTTGTGACCACCTGTGAAAAAAGAAGGGAAGAAAAATATTAGAAGTCAATGAGACACAGAAGGCATGCCTGTTAATTTTGAGCAGTTAGTTATAAAGGCAGTCACAAAATCACATCATGGTTGGAGTTGATTGAGGACAACCTTAAGAGTATATTCACTGTCCTGTTTTGTGGGGTTTTGGCTTTGATTTTAATTGATTGATAAGATATATGATTTTATGAGAGAAATGTCCTTCTGGGAAGAATGAATAAGCATTCTGTGAAGCAAAGCAAAATATTAACTTCTGAAAAGCTAGTATATGGGACATTGCAAAACAAGCAACAAAAATGCCTCAAAAGAAAACCATTTGAATTGGTATGTTCCTGTCCTGGTTTCGGCTGGATTAGAGTTAATTTTCTTCCTAGCAGCAGGCATAGTGCTGTGTTTTGGATTTAGCAGGAGAAGAATGTTGATAACACACTGATGTTTTAGTTGTTGCTGAGTACTGCTTATGCTAGTCAAGGACTTTTCAGCTTCCCATGCTCTGCCAGGTGCACAAGAAGCTGGGAGGAGGCACAGCCAGAATAGTTGATCCAAACTGACCAAAGGGCTATTCCATACCATGTGACATCATGCTCAGTATAGAAACTGGGGGGAGGCTGGCCAGGGAGCAGCAATCTCTGCTCAGGAACTGTCTGGGTATCGGTTGGTGCATGGTGAGCAATTGCATTGTGCATCCCTTGCTTTGTATATTATTATTATTATAATCATTATTATATTGTTATTATTATCATTACTATCTTACTTCATTTCAATTATTAAACTGTTCTTATCTCAACCCAGGAGTGTTTCTCACTCTTACTCCTCCAATTCTCTCCCCCATCCCACCGCGGTAGGGGGAGTGAGCGAGTGTCTGCGTGGTGCTTAGTTGCTGGCTGGGGCTAAACCACGACAGTTCCAATAGCTCCTGCTGACTGGCACATCTGTATTATACCTGTGGCTTTTTTTTTTTTTTTCTCTCAGGCAGAATGGAAGAGCTTTCTTGTTATGTTACACCTGAAACTAAGTTGGGCATAGCAAAGGAGCTGTGCACTGTTATTCATATTGTGTATTGGCTTCTGGGATACAAATCTTTGCATCTTTTTTTCTTCATGATCCTTTTTGCCATCTGCTTTTTCTGGCACAGGAGCTACATGCTGTCTTGAAGCAATTTCTTACATTTCTTTTGGTCCCTTTCATTCATTCCCTTCCATGTATCAAGGGTCACAGGCTCATAACTTTTGGGCATTTGATAGACACCTCCTTCCTTCTTCTTTTCTTCTTCTGATATAAAATTGGTCTTTCATTCATTGTGGAGAGGATGCCTCTTACAGATATCCCAAATGAGGCCAATGGTGAAAATAGATTAAGAAAGATATTTTGAGAGATTTATCAAATACAAGAAGATCAGTGAGAAAATTTCTTAAAATTTTCTGTAAAAATCTTCCCAGAAATAATGAACTGAAACAAGTATCATGGTGGCTTTTCTAATAACAATTTAGAGTCAGCAGGGTGAGTGCTGGGGTAATTTTCTCAGCTTCAGATGATAATGGGAGTTTGTGGGATATCCCAAGCATTAAATGTGAAGTAAATGGAATGTAAATAAGAATGAATATTGCCAAACCTATTCTAGTAAAGATTGATCTTAGCTGATGTGTCTTTCATGAAGGTGTTAAAGGCTCAAAGGAAGCTGCTGACTGACATTGCTAAAGACCTAGAAATGCTACTCTGAGCTGACTGGAGAGGGTCACAGAAAGCTGTCCTACCAACCTACAGAAAAAGGGCAACCTACAGAGACCGCATCCACATGGATGCAGATGGTCCAGGGCAGTCTCTGCCCTCATTCCCAGACAGCCAGGCATACTCCACTTCTGTTTCAGAAGCTGTATTACCAGAATCAAGGGGCTCTTTGCTCAACACCTACTGTCTCTAATTGACATTAATGCAGATATACTCCAGGGCAGGTTTCCGTCCCCTCTCAGAGCAGAGGTCTGTCTGTGCGCATCCCAAGTAGATGTGTCCCCAGAAATATACAAGCATGGTTTAAACTGCTTGAAAATATTTTCAAGGTTATGCTAGGAAACAAAAGGATTACTGTGCCAAGAAAAATCCGAAGCTCTGCAAATAGGGAAGGATGGCCAGGCTGGTCTCATTTTGTGAGCCAATTCAAAGCTTCACCCTCTGACCCAGCAGCAAACTAGCTCTCTGTCCACCTCAGAATTCAGACACAGCATGCAAATAATTTGTTTTGGACTCTATGGCTGGAAAGCTAGGGCATTTTGGATTGGATATTTACATTGTAGGTTTGCTTTACAATTTTATTCATAAAAACCCTGCAGTTCAAATAACTGGTTACTGGATAGCTTGCAAGGATAATTTTAAATTGTCCGTGTATTTTATTTGAATGCTTAGGCATGATTTTCAGTAATGTGTTGGTTTATGTTGCTAGAAATTCCAACTGCTTGCACTGCCAAAAGCATGCATTTGGGAATAATTGGGGGTTGCTAATAATATTATCTTCCTTTTTTCTTCTTTTTTACATTTGATTGCCCATGCAAGTTGTACTTGTAAATTGGCAAGATCCAAAGGAGCTTTTATTTGCTCCCTGCTGTCAAGCACTTGGACAGGGAAGCAGGGAGGATACAGTCATGCAAATAACAACTTTATTCCAAGAACCACCATGCTTTAATCTGATACCTTTAAGTTAGTTGTTGCTTTATCCAGACCCATTTCATCTGAATCTGGAAGAGCACCTGGGATGTGCACCTGGGATGTGCAGTATCTTTGATCCTTGTCCAACACTGTTCTGTGGTCTAAGTACATTTCAGACCCTCCTTGCCTCAGGCCATGCAAGATGGCCATTGTCACAAGGTTCTCATGCACATCCTAGCACAGATGGCACACAATCCTCCACAAAATCAACAAACACAAGACAATCTCACATATTTCATTGGTTTCCTTTGCAGTCTGCGAGTACAGCCCCTCTCTGACCTTGCTCCATGTTCTGTCATTTTCCAAGTCCTGCACTTTTTTTTAGTACCTAAACTGCTTATACTCCCAAAGATTAAAATGCACTTGCCTTGCCCCTTTTCTCCTCTGGCTGAAGTATATAGTTCTTTTCATAGCCTCAACAGCAATAAAGATGGAGCCACACTCACACATGCAAAACTAAACTCATGAGATATCTTCTAACCACACCAAAGATAAGGGTGAGGGCAGTGAGATGGGACAAGAGAGGAGCTCTTTACTCATAACAATTCCCTTCTAAAAACATTTGAAACTTTGTCTAAAATAATTGCTATTGTTGAAAAAACAAACTACTGGTAATGGCACATGCTGTGTAACTTTACATAAACTCTGTAGCTATAGCTACTGGGTTGGGCTATAAAACACACATAAAATATTCCTCTGTGCCCAGGAACAGCTGGACTGTTGAGGGAATTCACCTTTCTTTCAAGCAACTTTTCCCCGTTACAGGTCTCACCCCACCCCTCTATGATTGAGTCTTCTCCAGTTCTTTGAGGTACCGCTGCTCCCCCATGCTTATGGTTTCCATGCTGAGTTATTGGTCAGCAAGCGTAAGGGCAGCCTGCAGTTAATGAGAAATCGCTGGAACAGGAAGGATGTTTTGTTTATCTATGGGTACATAATGGCTTTTAGCCATCACTAGCTCTATGGGGTTTGGAGAGCTGTTTCAGTCTGGCAATGGTTTTCACGAACAAATCTCAAAGCTGGGTATGAAAGCAAATGAGATGGCAAAATTTAGTGGTGGATCAGGTTGTAACCAGTCAACCAGTCAGATTTTGACAGGAGTTGAACACTCAGATGACTAGGTTTCTACTGAAAGAGAACAAACTAGTCTCAGAAACAATTGCCCCAAAATCAGAAAAATTAAACCAGGAGTAAGTAACTTGATGGGGTGTCTCCCACCATTTCAGCAGGAGATACAGAACTCAGCCCTACTCTGTTTAAATGGGCCACTGTCATAATGGTATCTATAGTGATAGAGAAAAGATTTAACCAATGTTAAACTATGTTTTAAAAGAGAAACAGAAAATTAGAGTAAAACTAGAAATTAAGGCAGATTTGTTTAAAAAAACACAATTTATGGTTTGGGGAATGAGTAAGTGTTTCTGGGTACTTGAGCTTTGCAACAGTATAAGCATGCATATACCTCTGCATACCTGAATTGCTGGCAATAGGCTGGTTGATATACTCATAAACACTTATATTTATACATTACTCTGATTTTATAGCTATCAGAGTTTTATGTGTCTATTTGTGTTATGTTAGTGACCAGTACTCCGCCAGGGCATATAACCTATCCTACAGGGTTTTCTTCATAATAGGTCAATAAAAGAAACCTTATAGATTTTATGGCAATGCTGTAATTCAAATATTAGATGGTTTAGTAAAAACGTTCTAAAAGAAAGAAATTGCTCAACAAGTTTATCTACACAGTAGAACCATTATCCCTGGACTCACAGTGGCATTTTTTAAATGTTGTGAGGGAATTCATCTCACAGACTATTAGTAGTGTTTGCCCTATAGCACATACAGCTACCTCTCTGTAGGTTGCATGGTTGTCTAGTCATTTCCCCTGGCATGTCACAAAACTGTAGTAAACATTTTACAGACATAGAAACTTACAGATCTCTGTTCTGCTGAATTTATCAGATGCTGTTTCATGCACATCTAGCATCTCTCTGAACTTCATGGGCTTGCTCAGAAGTGTAGAAAGAAGCACAGATGCTTTCATGGCTGTGTGACTAGCCACAAATCCTGTAATTGCATCTAACCCAGCTGATCCCGGATACCACAGGGAATGCTGTGATGTCCAGGACTAAAGTCTTAATACCTGTAAACCATGTATTTTAATACTTTTCAGTATCCCTAAGTCAATCAGGACATTCTGACAGAGAAACTGCAAAACTGATTAACAGAAAATATGAAAAAGACAGTGACAGTAGGAAGGGAAATATAGACATATGGATTTTTCAGTTCTTGTTCCACTTATTTCTATAGAAGTTATAAACCACTTTGCTTTCTGCTCTTGGTGTGGTTTGATTTATTTAGAATCACATCTCAGATTTCTCTTGTTAGTCTTTCAGTCTCACATACTTCCCTTCCTTGATTCAGGTCTATGGCTATTCAGTGTTTTCAAACATAAGACATACCTCACATAACACTATGCCTGTTGGAGAAGACTGGTGCTTGAAAATAAACCTTCAATGATCTCATGAAGTCAGAAACAGAGGGGAATCAGAGCCTGGGACAAATGGGGTTAGTGGCAGGGAAAGGCTATGTAAGGAAAGGAAACATGTTCTGGGGTGTCAGAGAGATGCAAAAGGAGGAGAAGGTTTTCCAGGACAAATCTAGTCATATTACCCCTCACCCATCTATCAACAAGATAACTAGTGAAACATGGAGGAGCTTCTTTTAACAGATGACCTGTGGATTGTATACACAAAAAATACGAGAGCTTTCTTTTTGATTAACACACTGAAAGTTAAATTGCTTCTTTCTATATTTGGTTGTGTTGCTCTTTGAACGAATAATTTCCTTCTTCCTTTCTCTTGTCCACTCCCTGGCCTTGCAAGCAGACATTACTCTGCAGCAATTGTGGCTCCACTGAAATGGATGCAGCTCTGCTTGGTAAGTTGTATAGACAGATCTTCTTATTACAGGTATGAGGCCTACATGCTTTGTCTGCTATAGCAGACTAAAAGAAGAGGATGTAGTTGTGCAAGAAATACACTCACATGGGACTCTGAAGATAAAGATTCAGCTCCCACCCTTTGGTTGGAAGATGCAAAGGCTTTTGCAGCTCTTTTATCTCTCTTTTATCCATCTTATTTTTGGGGGTAATAATGTATCTGGGTCAGCAAGGATAGGATTCTACTTTTCAGCTACTTATCTTAGCTCTTTTTAGTCAGGAGGAAGAAACAGACTTTCTAGCAAGCAATTCATCTTATCTTAAATGAGATACCTAAACTAGGTTATACTATTAGCACCCAAAAGAACCCATTTTTCTATATTACTTTTAGGGTAATCTAAGGTGACTAGCATGACAGTAGACAACTGTACAGTATATCTGTGTTTAAACACATTAATCCCAGTCCCTCTGTATTTTTCTGTAGCTATGGTGAATGAACTAGAAAATAGACCTCAAAACTTGATACCAGTTTGTTCCCAAATACAGACACAAATTTATGATCAGGAGTAAACAATCTCTCCTGAGCATTTCAAATGTCTGACTATATCTTCTAGGCTTGATAACAACAATGTTGTATGGAGTCTTGGGCTTTTGTTTAGTCAATGTTATCTCCCAAGAGGTCTACACACTGTTCTGCTTCTACAGAAGTGCAGAATCACTGGACCACAGCATAATTCACGTCTCCAGTCAAACCTCCTGCTCAAAATGAGGTCAGCTATGAGGTCAGACCATGTTGCTGAATCATGAATCACAGACACCAGGATTCTTTAATCAAATCCCCACATCCTTCTTCCCACTTTATAGAAAATAGTCCATTATCTTAAAAACAGATAGTTACATGTCTGGAGTTCACTGTCTTTGCTTTATGAATCTTGAAAAATGTGAGATCGAGTTTTTCTTCTACAGTCTTGAAAAGTAGATTTCTTTATTTTTTCATTTTAGTTCTTCTTGGAGTCATAGGATTCCAATATCTGAGGTTTTCAGAGAATCCCCTTACAGTGAGAGACTGAGGTAACAGCACTGTAAATGCTACTTCATTAAGTATACCACTACTGTCATTTCAGTTATGTCTGACCAGGTAGATCCATTTCAAGAAAATTATTTTTAATTGGTCAAGTTTTTCCTCAGGCATTTTTATGTATCTTATACGTGCTTCATACTTAGGTGCATTTATTTTCTCACAAAAGCTGTGGTGACACAGCCAGCACTATTAACCACACATATAAAACTATAATGGAAAAATAGCAAGTAATTTATCCACAGGCATGGATAGGAAAAATACTCTGAGCAAATCCTCAGTACATTTCCATTAACAGCCTCAACTGAAACTCCAGTCCTTTGTGCCCACAATCTGGACTTCTCTGGAAGGCCTAAACAGGAGCCTACATCAACAGGTATACAACCCTGTGGGAGGACCCTATATAATATCCTTAGGGCCTGATTGTCCCCAAGTGTTGCTGGCGATTGGATAGTGCTGTGGCATTGGTCACTAAAGGCTATGAAGGTCAGAGACACTATACCTCACTTCAAGTTCCTAAGTCACAAACCACAGTATGGCAGAAGAAATCTCAGGGCAAATATCACTGTGTGCTTCCCTTTGTTGAAGTCTTCCCCTATTAGCTGCCAAGAGATAGGAGTCTGGGCCCAGCTGACCTTTGATCTGACTTGATATTACTTTTCTGCCTCTCGATCCCTGCATACCCTTCAGATATATCCTAGCATCCTTCTTTCTGCATTGTCTTTTTTGGAAGCCTGGCTTCACGGTGTGTAGGGGAAGGGATCTACTAAATTCTCCTCCCACTTTTGCACGGCTGCTCCATGTCCAGTTCCCAGTGACCCAAAATGGGAGACAATGTGTGGCAAAAAATTCTTTCCAGGAATTCAGGTGGAGTCTAACTTCAGTATAATGCTTTTTCTTAAAACAAAAGACTCCTTAACCTAAATGTTACAGATCATCCTCTTCACAGCTGCCCTTCACAGAGGGATTACAGTTTAATGGCTATGAGATCACCATATATAGTAGCACCGTTTTTAAGAAAAATCTGTCATCTACTGCTCCATCTAATAAAGACAAGAGATTCTGCAACTCTTCACATCAAAAGATACAGCCTGGTGTTTCTTATGAGTCATGAGTCAATGAATTATGTAGCTTGCTTTCTCTTGAGCATGTAATTTGATCTCCAAGCATGAGCAACAGTTTTTGTATTTCAATCAGTAAACAATTGCTCTTTAAAAACATTCCAACTGATGTTTATTTGTACAATCTGTCCTTCAGCAGAGCCTTAGTTTGATGAAGTAGAAGATGTAACTCTAATAGCAAAGTGTCTAAAAACTGACAAAACATTACATTTGATCATGTGTGATAAGTGTACTAAGGAAGTCTGTAGTTTGGAAAGCTGATACAGCATCTCATTGAAAAGACTGTGTCTTAAACACTGCTTCTTTCTGAACTAACCAGTTGCTACCACTGCAGTGAGAATTTTCTTTTTTAAATTACGGGTATCAGATTTCCAACAAAAAACATGACTAATGCATAGTCTGAATGAGAGAAAAATAAAACATTTTTCTTCAGTTTTAAGTTAAAAGTGGTTACTGTGGATACCTCTTTCCTTTGGGAAGAATGCAATGGGGTCCTTTATTTCATTAGGGTTGTCAAACATGGAATCAATATCAGTGTTGAGACCTTGACTGGTGGGCAGGCTGGATGGGCACTTCTAGAGTAAGCAAACAAGATGTTCTTTCTTGATTAGAACAACTTTGTTGCAATTAAGCAGGCTACAAAATAAAACAAAAAATAACCTGGAAGATCAAACTGTAACTGAAAACTTGACTGCAGTTGTATAACCTTAAATGTAACAACTGTGGTGACAGACATCTTTGGACATCCATTTTTCAGAAAAGAAAAAACAAGAGGTTCCTACTCACCCTTCCAGTGGACTAACACTGTCCATTATACAACACTCAAGAATATCATTATAAAACAGGTATTTAAATACACAATAGAAATTTCTTATAATTTGTACAGTAGGTAATTTTTTCAGCTGTCTTCACAGAGCTGCACATCACTGCAGAATTCATCCAAACCAAAGGAATATGCTATTGCAGTGTAGCATTTTAGACACTCTGCAGGAAACAGCATCTAAGGATTGCACTGGTCAGCAAGGTATCTCAAAGCAAACTATTTCAAAGCACCGTGTCCTTCTGCAGATTTACTTCCTTAAGTATAAATCATTGTAAATCCCTGGCTTTTGATAAAGGTTAAAAAAAAAGAGTGTCCCCACCTCCACCTTCCATAATGAGAAAATATATTTTTGCCAACGCTGCTATTTTTTCTCCCAGTTCATGTTCATTTCTTTTTACTGACTAAAACTGGAAGGAGTGTGCCTGGTTTTGTGCAAATATGGTAGGAATGCTTATTTTGGTAGTTCTTTTTATTTTATCTCCTTTCTTATGGATTTGTATATTATTATGATAGTTATTCCCAGAGACAGAACAGTGATAGATTTAGTACATCTATATCTTGTTCTGGATGTCCACAGTACAATATGTTACCAACACTCTTATACATCATAGCTCCTTTAGTGTCACAGTCTTACGGACAAATCACCGCTATGACCATAGACCTTATGGATACAGCTGTGCAATTTTGACAAGTGTCTAAATCACCAACTGGATTCTGATACACAGTGACAAATATTTCATCCTGTAAAAAGTTCCTTTATAGTTAATTGGACAACTCATGAGAAAAAAGATACTCAGTCTCCATATTTATTGGTCAGATACCTGTTCATTTTGTTTTCATGTTCTGGCCCATCTTTATGTTTATTCTTATATCTAATACCAATCTATTTGGCTTTTCATGTAGCCTTTCTCCCAGAGTTATGATACCTCAATAAAACAATAATATTTTCTCCTCTTATTGATTACTACGGATGGGTTTTCAGGGCTTTTTAATTCCTTGGGTCAGGCTGTGCTTTGAGACCTGTATGGTGCAAGAGACCCCTAAGCCAGCCACAGGACTCAGAGGCAAATTTCTTCGGTCATCTGAGGAAGACAAACCAAGGTTTGTACACCCTGTAGCAAAATGCATCATAACCTGCCTCAGACCTTTAATGACTCTCTAATAATGAAAATAATAATTAGAGAAAGTAGAGAAAGTTTACAATAGATGGAGACTAGTCAAGTGGCTTAAATACATAGTAACTCCATAAATAAGTAATCGAGGAAGAAGATATACATTGCCTTTCATCTCTAAATTGCTCTTTCAAATGCAGACCTGGTGTCTAAAATGTTAATTTGAGCCTATGACATCTATTCTGCAGCCAATGTGAAGTGAATTCCTGGTACCTGGCCAGTTTCTAATGGACAGGTGGAAACTACCCAAGAAAAGATGACAACCACAATTGGCACCCCAGTGGGGAGTCATAGCAGTGGGACAAAGACTGAATTGGTCAAAAGAAAAAGTGATCTCCTCACCCCCTCTAGACAGTTCAGCTAAAGCAGGCTTGAAATAAATGGGCAAAACACTGTAGGGAAAGATTGTATTATGATTGTCCTGCCATCCTTTGTGAATAAAACAGGAGACTTGTTTTTCCAAGGCTGTCAATCTCACACCTTTCACAATTTGAGAAATAAAGAGAGAAATGTTGCTCTGTCCCCGCTTACCAGGTCTCCCTGCTGTGACAGTGAGTGTTGCCAGTCACACACTTGAGCTCTAGATCAAAACCAAGTGGCACAGCAAACTGTATTTAAACTTTGACCCTCAGTTCCACTCTGTTGCACAGCTTTTTCTTTGAAAAGGAAAAAAAGACCAAAAAAAGGTTTTGCTAGCAACAAATGCTTTTCACTTGCCAAAGAACTCATTAAATAGATATTCTACCCCAACTTCAAATATTTCTGTAGTGTGACCCTCCTCCCAGAGCACCAATTGTAAAAGGAATTTGATAATGAATTTGTCTTCCAGATTCCAATATTGCATTTTCTTTCCTCTTTCCTTTTAGAAAAACAACAACAACAAAATCATAAAGAACAACAAACAAGAAATTGATAAATCTGTCTAGCTACTATGAGGAAACAAAATGACTGCTGTGCAATGTCACAGCTAGTAATGCCTCAGATTCAACAGAAACAGCATTGAAAAATAGCCAAACAGGAACCTTTCATGTCTGACTTCATAGGTCACCCACCCCATGCTATGTGTTCTTTCTGTGAATCTCTCAGCTAAGTACTTCCAGCTAAAGTAGTTCAAATACACAGAATGAGAAAAATCAACAAAGAACAAGACACAGTGAGCAGTCTAGAAATGCCAGTTAGCTAGTGCATTGTAACAGGTAGCACTGGATTAGTAGCAACATGGCAAACAACTCATTGCAATTTGAGAGTTTGTTTTATGACCAGAGTACATTTCAGATTTATCATTCTAGTTTCAAATATGATATCAGATATGTATGTGGTCAGAGCACAGTTGTTCATTTGGGTTAAGAAAATCCCCAGACTCTGCACTTCCAGAAAAATGCTACTTTGAAGTAGCTTAATAACAACTAGAGGCCATGAATAAGCACAAGACATTGGAAAATATATTCAATGAAAGGAATTGTCTCAAGAATTTGTTCTAAAACATAGAAAACAGAGGTATGGAAATTGGAAAGGCTGCCTACCTCCTTCACTAAAATAACAGCAACTGCTCACCTGGACACTATTTCCATTAAATATGTATATACACACACACTAAGAGTATCTGACACATCTAGAATTATTGCTAAAGAAAGAGAGTAAGGAAGAATATTTTCCTGTATTCTGCATGTGTGTGTGCATGCTTGTATATAGTTACACCTCCAAAACTGCAGGAATAATCAACCCTACAAAAGCTTTGCAACAGTTGGGACTTTAAAGGTTTTCTGCATTAACTGAGGATTGCTTCTTTTTAAAACACGTGACAACAGAAAACTATTTTAAGTTGACTAAGAGATTCAGAAAAAAGCAAAGTCTCTGATTTCATATTATTTTTCCACTGTTTGATTAGTTACATTGTTGGCAGATTTCTAATGTTTTGTATTTACCTGATTTCTGTCATCTTTCTGGTTTAAGAAGAAAGCACAGTAGAATGCCAGCCTATAACTTTACAACAAGAATCAAGAAGAGACACTGGTGTAAGAAGTCCCCAGGCCAGATCCTTGTTTACGCTACAAATCCAAATAACTCCATGACTTCTGGGAACTTACTTATCCATGACAATAGTGCAAAAACTATCAGAATCTAGGCCACCAATTCTATTTTTTACAGTTGAAAGGTTGACCCAAGCACATGAGATTTAAAAAACAGTATCACTTCAGTAAAGCAGTGAAGAGCTCAGAACAATTCTTTCAGATCAGTGGCTTTATTGGGGGTTTTTTGTACTTACTTGCATTGCATCTGGTCATGTCTTTCTCATATTACCTTTGCTTACAAAGGTTAGTCAGTGTTGGTTTACCTTGGCCTGGTTTACCTTACTTGTTTTTCCATGTTCAATTATATGCCACTCAGTCTCTGGCTCATTTGTACGTGACTAGTACTACATTCCTAGGTAACAACGTGTCTCAATAACTTTTTGCTCAGTAGTGTATCTAGAAATCAATCATTATCTGCTTTACCTCTACTAGTTACATTTTCATTTTTTATCCTGGTTTTCTAAGGAAATAAGACTCGCTTGATCATGCTCATCTGTCTGTTGACCCCCTTCTAATACCGATCAGATCTGACAGAGAGGTTGGAATCTGAAAGATAAGTTATTATGAGAATTGTGATGAAAAGTCAGAAATCAGGTGGAGAAAAGTCCCCGCCAAAGGAGAGGCAGACAGACCCACATAGCAAGAGGGAGTGAGCTGGAGTGGAGCACACCTACAGCACCAGGTTACACACCACAAATACTCTTGCTTGCTCAGGAGAAGGTACCACAGGGGAAAGAAGAGTAATTGTGAAGTTGGCAGTGTGCATTTAAAAGAATTAGTGCACAAATCTATAGGAAACCAGGTTTCATTAGTTTATCTCTTCAGGAACTACACGTTTTACAGTTTCAAATCTTTATAAACATATGTTGCCCGGAACCATGCCATTCTGTCCCACTTGAGAAATCAAAACCCTGTTTTCCCTGTTTTTATAAGCAATCTTCTCTTTACAACACAAGCACTCCAAGTGCACTCCGGTACAATTTCTGTAAATAACCTAATCATAAAAAACCTTTTCCTTATTAAAAAGTGAATGTTCCAGGTTATTCTTGTTCATGCTGTTGGCCTATTTTACAAAAATGTCTCAAGTAATCTTACTTTTCAGTTTCCACATCAACACTGATTTGGAACAGAGAACATAATTTTTCAAAAGGGAGGATCAGATATTCTGAGACATTCCAGGCTATATTTGTTAAGTCCCTATCTCCAAAGATCTGAGTGAAGTTGAGCTCATTACAAAGTATTTGTATTACAAAGAGAAAGATATCAGGCCTTCCTTTTTATTGAGACATCTCTAGAGTTCATTATTTTCTCTTTTAAGTATCTAGTGATACACGGGAAGACATAGCACTGGTTGTGTGCCACAGCTCCAGGTATGAGTCTCTTTGCTTCCTCTCACAGATGTTGCTTGCTTTTAAAAATTTTCAAGCAGTTTTCCAGTCCTTCTCAGCCCTGAGCTGAGCCCTGGATACTCGAATAAACCCCAGATAGCAACTGATTATCTTGGATGATGCTACTGATTTGTGGTTAAACAGTCCCCTAAAAACCTGTTTCTTCTCTTCTTGCTGACTTTATTCCTATTGATGTTGTCCCTATACTTGGCCTATATAACTTTCTAGATGAAGAATTAAAATTCACCTATCTCAGCTACCTTAAGTTAATGCAAATATAGATTATAAAACGCTCAAGCAGTAACCATAAATTGTTACCAGATGTTTCAATTTTATTAAAGCCAATCAGAAGTTACAGGATGTGCCATTTGGCAACATTGAAAAACTTTACTGTAACTTGAGTGAGGTTGTCAGCTATGCAATTTCTGATACACGAAGCAGCCTCACATTACCAGAATAAATCCATTTTACCCACCCTTCTCTCTGAAATGGCACATAGAAGCAAAGCAATTTTTATGGCTCAATTTAGTTATTTGCTCCACCAGTCTATACTACTAGAAAGCCAGATATGGGGCAATATTAGTTTTCTTGTGCAGAAATGTGAGAATTTTGCCACTTATTAGGGCTGGAAGTTTACATTTCAGAATATAGAAGATGTAGGAATTAGTATTATCCTTATGGTTGACCATATGTGAGTTTTCTGTTATATCTATCTATATCTATCTTACCAGCAATATACTGTTTTTGTTTTGAGTCACAACTACATACAAGAACATCTGTCATATTGACGATGTTGTTACAAAGTCTTCAAAGACTATAAAGATCCAGACCCAAACAGAATTATTTGGGGATGGAGAGAGAAGGAATATGAAGAAATAAGACATTGATTATAAAGTCTAGTATGCTCCATGTTTTTCCTGTTTTCCTTTGGGAAAAGGATCAGGAAGCTGACATCAGTATCATAATATTCCTGATAGCACAACATAACTGTGGCAAGTGGGCAATGCCATTTTTGAACTTTTTAGTAAAGCCCTAGTGAAACACCTGCCCATTCACTAGAGAATAGCTAATAGCTCACTAGTTTGGAAATCAAGCTGGGACTGGAAAGACTCTGCTCTCTGTGTCCACAAGTGTTTCTACATCACCTACATAAGAATTACACTGACCAGCAAAGGTGCCTCATCAAGAGGATTCCTCACAAACTCTCTTTGAAAGAACACATGTGATCTAGCAACCCCCAAACTGTGAATCTCTGGCTTAGATTTCAATCTGTGGGGACAAGTTTGTTTTACTCCCTGAATGACTCACCAGCCCAGAGGAAAGTAGTCTTCACGATCACTTTAAAGTAGCATTTGGAACACTCTTTATTACCATATGCATTCATCTGTTTTATTATTTATGCAAACTAGTGCTTTTGACAAATGAGCAAATTTGACACATGCTTGCAGGAAAAAAATACCAAATCAACCTTTAAATTGTCTCATTTAGGAAAGTATTTATATTCTGGAAAATGCTCCTTATTTTTTCTTAGTAGAGACTTTCCATCATATCTTTTAGCAATTCTGCCACTAATATGCTCACTAATACATTAATGGAAGTCTATTGTTCACTGTGTTTCATCTTTTCATATTAATTCCGTATTGTATCATTTGTATTCACTTTGGTGAACACTCCTTTTGATCTGCATCTTATCACATTAATGATTTTGCTACAAACAACACTGTATTATGAGACTTCAATATTCTGTTAGCATATAAATGCTAATAATTCAAAGCTGATCAAACCACATGGCAAAAAGAAGGTCAATAAATGAGCAGTCATAATACAGGGTTGGCAAAGCTATTAGAAAAATATGGAACTCATTAATGACCATTGTACCAGATACTTTTAAAGATGAATAATGACATGAGAATCTAGAAGTACATAGTTAATTAACTATTAGTGCATAATTTGTGACTAAACTTATTTCCAACAACAAATTATTAAATAGATAGGGAAACTGACACTGCTTTTTTGCCCTCATATTATTTATTTTCATCTATATCTCTTTCACCATCCCTGTTCTTTTTATTCACAGTGTGCCTGTATTAGTTTTGCTCTCTGAGGATATGTTGTCCATATTTTTCAGGCTGTTCTTCACATTCAGACATTTCCCCTCTTGCGCATCTTTTCACTTCAAACACAGACTCAATTCTGTGGGTGTCTGTGGTAAATGTCCAAAATCCAGAAAGCTGAGGTGAATTTGAAGCTAGGCAGAAAGAGCTTTCTTTCATCCATACTGTATGCAGTACTGGGATAATTATTTTTAGAAATGAGATTATACCGGTCACCTTATAATATCTCCACAATAATCTACCTCTCTTTTTTTTATGTAGTATCAGATAAATGCAAGCCAAAGACATTGTGCTTCAGTTGGAACTTTTTAAATGTGGGAAGCTAAGGATTCTGAAAGTCTGCTTTATCCTGAGGCTGCACTTTTATTTTATTTCTTTAAATGCAGTCTCTATGCAGATTTTGAGGTAAAGGTTTCATAGGGAAGTGAACAGTGCAGCATTAACCGTTGTTCAAATTACACAGCACACAAACATGCTCTGGAGTTTTGGCAAGTAAACAATTGGAGAAAGAGAAATAATGTTATTTCTTAAGACAGTTAAAATGTAGCTACAAGCTTTCCAGGATCCAAACATGAATAAATGTTTCTGCTGGGAAAACAAAGTGGGTTTTTTGGTTGTTAGTTCAGATCTGCTCTGTTCAGAATTGTCTTCTCAAAGAGATGGGGCAGTGTTTAGTAATAAAGCAAACACAGAGTTAGCCTTTCAACTTTAAAGCTGCCCTTGTTAATGTCATAGGCCAGAATTTTAAGAAGTTAGAACTACTCTGACTAATGGCTGCTCAAGCCTCAAGCTAGCTGATGTTAGACTACCCCATACAAAACTTGTACCAGTTTTTGCTGCATGTCATTTTAAATGCCCCTTGCACTCACAAGGCAATTTGGGTTTGTTCTTAGGTAAGAGTGTTTGCAGCCAGGCTTCTGAACCTGCAAGCTATTTTGTGCAGCTTGACCTTTCCATCTGCACGCAGCCCTTCTGATTCCAGCAGCAACCATCTCTGGTGTCAGAGGCTGCCTACATGTAGCAACTTGCAGGACCAGAACCATCATCATGCAGGAGATCCAAAAGTACATAAAAAGCACAAAAAAAACATAGATGTGAAATCACCACTGGTTAGATAGATCCTCAGAGGCACTATCTGCTCTGGTGCGTACTTACCTATAGCTCCAACTAAGGTTTCAAGCTTGAAACCTTACTATAAATGGTCACAGAAGAATTTCTTCTGCAAGGGAAGAAATGCTCAAAAAAACCCCTTTTCTGGAAGAATTTCTGAACATGTACAGAATGCTGCAGAATTATCCATACTTTCACACAATACACTCCATGATATAAGTGAAAACTTAACTATTCTTCCTAAGCCTGTTCCCGAACTAACGCTCTCAGTCCAACACAATATCATGGACAATTACAGCTAGTTCACAAATAGAAGCTATTCTTCCACTTCACAACCACTATCTCTATTCAAGTCAAAAGACTTGAAATACAGCTGTACTGGAAGACAGTACTTTGAAGTTCCATAATTTCACCCTTGTCACCCTTATATCTATATCCATCCAAAGGTTCTTGCTTCTCTGTCCACCAGATATAAGGTTCCCAGCTTCACTGTCAAGCGCATCCATCATTGGCCTCCATCTGTCTTTCATCTCCCATTTGGTCTCAGGAGGTCAATTTAACATCTGTCCACCCTACGATACTATGCAATTATTCTATTTTCTAACAAGTATATTTGTATTCTTTTTCATGCTAGCCCACCTGCTTTGGAGGGAACTTTCTCATCATCATCCATGAAACAACTCATCAATCTTTCAGTCATTGCTTAACGTTCTTCTACCACAACAACTTTGAAACAAACACACGCACACACCCTTTGGCAGCAGGTACACAGGGGCTGTACTTAAACTCCTGACTGCTAGGGTGACTGATTTTGTCTCACCAGATATGTCCAGAAGGGTGATCTGAGCCTGTGTAAACATATTTAAGTTTGCTTTAAACTGCCTTTAGACATACCACTGACTCCTTGACCACCCATTCCCCCTGTATCCCAGTTTAATCCTTTCTCATCCTTATTAGATGTGCTCAAGGAACATGGACTATGTTTTTGGTTTTGCAATTGTATAGCAGGTCCCATACACTGGGTTCACAATGGGATCCTTGTCTCTGACACACTTCTAGTGTTAACATTTAAATTACGAAAAAAAAAACCAAAACACCACCACAAAAAATCAAAAAACCCTCAACCCCAGAAAAACCAAAACTTAATAAACCAATTCTAAAATCTTCCCTGAGGTGTCAGGATTCCAAATCAATTCAGCCCATTGAGATTGATGAGTTGTTGCATACAAGCAGGACCTGCCAGGCTAGTCCACCAGTCTCACTCCAGCAAAGAGTCCTGCAGATGTAATGTCCTGTTAGTAAAATGAATATGTAATATAACCTCTGTGCAATGTTGTAACCCACTACTGTCAAGCACAGCTTTTTTTTTTTTTCTTTCCATGGAAAAATGATGCCCAAAAGTGTTCTAATAATTATCCTGAGTTGTCCCAGTTCTTCCTCAGCAGTGTTGGGAAATAAATTACTTCTAATAACATGACAAACCACCGTAGGACATGCAAACACAACTTTGCATTCTGCTTTTCAGTAAATTTTATGGAGAGCCTGAAGGCTGAATCATCAGCACTTTTTCTTTTCTTTCTTTGCCTTACCTTTTTGTCAAATGTCATAATGCTTTTACTGCTGGGAACAAATGTACAAACATGTAAGAAAATTAAATCAAGGATTAAAATTTTACTCAGGCCATTCCCAAATATATTTTATTTTGACAACTCACTTCCTTTATTCCTATTGCTTACTCAGTCACCTCAGTTGTCATTTTAGCTTGAATGTATTTTCAGCTTAGCGGGATACTAGATGTTTCTACTTACATGTTTTTTGTGCCTTTCCAAAGATTTAATTGAACTCCCATTTTTGGTAGCACACACTTGCCAGCTTTCTGGCAGAGCACAAACATTTTAAAACTGTCCAATCAGGCTTACTTTTGACTGTAATCTAATTACTACTGTTGGACCTGTCCTTGCTTTGGTCCTTATTTGCTCTTTGAAGTTATTCGTTTCAGAACATTTAAAATTCATACAATTAACTTGTTCAAGAAACTTAGATGTTTGGTTATTAGGTTATTAGGCTTTTCTTTTTTTTTCTTCAGAAAACCCATGCAAGTAGTTCAGCCCCATCTATTCGTATAATCTATTGAGCTGGGTGATCTATTTATGACATAATGGAAAAGCAGGCAAGAGTGATGGTAGCCTTGTGCTTGGCAGCAGCTGTTGCAATCAATATTCCAGTCACGAACAAACTGTCAAAAATTAAGGATGCACAGAACTGTATTATTTTATCATGGGCTGGGTTATTTTCAAAGGAATCTGGGAGACTTACAGGCCCAGCTCTCATTAAATTCTAATGGGAACCGGGAGTCAAACTCTATAGAGCTGCCTTCAAAAAAAATCGCAGCAGTGGTGAATAATTTTATGAGGTCACCCAATCAAAATAAATTCCATCATGATCTCTACACACAGTTAAACAAGTCCTTGTGCTTAATTCTTCTTTTTTAAAAGGACTAAGAAAACCAAAATAAATTGTATTTACATTTTTGTAGGATTTCAAGATATGTTTTCCTAGCGATAGCCTGGCTTTTTTTTTTCCTTTTAGAGGCAAATTATTTTTCATGTCATACTTTGTCTTCACTGTGCCTTAATCTCATGAGAAAGTGATGAAAAATGCAACTGCTGATACAGACCCCAGCACTTGGGCATGGGGGGAGAAGATGTGCAGTACATATTCTGACAGTTTCACATTCTACAGGTGATCCTGGTAAAACAAAGAAGTGTGATTAAATTTAGTGTTAGACTGAACAGCAAGGATCAATAGTTCACCAGCATTAATAAACTTTCATCTCTTCATATCACCCACCAATTTTTTCTTCAATAATATATTCATATATTTAATTTTGTGCAAACTTTTACCAGAGCTCTGACTACATGCTGGGATTCTGTATAATGTAAATGGTGAAATAAGGAAACCAGGAGCAGCAAATTGTCATGAATTGGAGCATTTCCCCTGCCCTTGCAGCTGTCCCATGTCATCAAGGTGGCCTGCCATTCGCCCTCTGGTTCTGTGTTAATGTGTTTCCTCACATAGGCAGGAGTACTCCTTCCCAGCTTCTTCCTGTTACCTTATGACTCTACAGGAAAATATTACACCAGTTTGAATCTTCACTGTTGCCAAAAGGTCACTTTTACCATGACCATGGGCAAATTTATAAACTGCTTATAGAGTGGGGGGTCAGTCTTTCTCGATCAGATTTTTTTTATAACCTAGGCAAACTGCTCATTCAGCCTAACCTGAAGGACCTTGTTCTCATCTCATCCTTGCAAATATAATATTCAGAAAATCCATAGGAGGGACTGAAAATCCAAGTCCACTGATGAGTTCAGTGATTCTGTTCTTGGTGAAATCATGTGTCACTTGAGTTGATACACCCTGTATTGCCATAAAACCCTTTTGGGAAAAACTGTGTTTGCAGGTCCACAGTCATGCATCCTCCTTCATGCAGCATCATAAAATGGTCAAATTTTTAAAATAAGTGACTTGCCCATGGACCAGACTATGCAGCTGAGAATTTGCTCCTGTCATTTGCTTTATCTGACATCAAGGTATGTAAAACTGGAAAAAAAAAAAAAAAAAAAATCAATGAGAAGCTGAGGACCTTAATTACCAGTAAGGGCTGATTAATAACAGTCTCTGTTTCCTCTCTCTTTTCCCCTTCTCCACACATTCAATGGTGGTACCAGATACAGTAATTAGAAAACTCAGTGCAAGTGAAGCAATTTTCTTTTACAATGAAACCTTTGCTTTTACTGCTTCATGAAAGCAAGACAAGGTCTATTAAAATGACATTAAAAGATGAGCTGCCGGACTGAATTAGAAAATAGGTTTTAGACAATCCAAAGAAGAAAGTAGGGAATGAGATATGATTAAAATGTTGATATGATGAATAAGGAAACAGAAAAATGGAATGAGCAGCTTTTTAATCAAGCTAAGTTTTCCTCCAATCCTTCCAGTTTTCCACCAGTTCAAAAGATTTCAGAAAATATATGAATATATTTATAGACATACAGCTATGCATGTATGCATACATGCACAGACAAACACACATATGTCCTCAGCTGATGTGAAACAGCCTTTTTTAGATATTTTTTCCTGTGTTAATATAATGGTTACTGTTTAGTTAAAAACTTGCCTATAATCCTTCACTCAGAACCCAGATCTCTCAGAAAATGGTGTTATATGATGTTAGTACAGCCAGCACTTCCAAGAAAATATATCTGGTATCCCCTGTGTGACTACTCTATTGTCTTGTTAGATTTGACTTTTATTATCAGTAATCATTCCACATTTTTCTTAATTTTATCACAAGGTATTTGTTTTCTTATGAGTGAATGTTTGTGAAGCTTATGATCTCATTACAATTAACACCAATAACTTGCAGCAATAAAGGCAAGTGAGTTCCAGAAAAAAATACACAGAAAAAGATATGTATTTTAACCACTTAAAGGATTTCCTTTTTTTCTTTTTTTCCCCTCCACTCAGAACATTTTTAAAGGTTACTGGAGCTACTGTTTTTCACACAGTCTTTGAAACTCCAGAGTACCTTCCATCAGCACCTATGTGGAGAGCCATACACTTTCAATCTGTTCAAAATAATTGTGTGGAAAAACCCATTCTGTTGCTTCTAGACACAATCCAATCAGTGTAATGGTTTTCAAGAAAGCAGGAACTATATTCACATTTCATTCATGTAAAGAATGAGATAATAGAAGGCTTTCATGGTAGATGAGCACCCTGCAGGTACTGCCGTTTGCTACAGCATACATAAGGCCTTGTCAGGTTCATTGCATAAGGAAAAATCTCTCTTAAATTGTACTGTTCCCTCAGGCTTCAAACACAGGGTTTTTTAAATGGACTGAAGCAGGAACTGGGGGGATTTTGCACCCCGGTATGACTTTTGCTTTTGAATGGCAGCTCTGATGTTCTGGGAGAACTTGCCATAGTTTTGTCTTTCTTTAATGAGTTAAAATTGACCCAAACAGCAGATACTAGGGCTCTCACCATCAAACTTAGATCATTATTTCTCAATCAGACAAAAGAAAGCCCGAAAACAAAAACAACCAAGGAAATTAACATCTTGTTTCTTTTTGGTATTCTCTGTGCCTGCTACCTTTGTGTGGTTTTCAGTTCTAATTGAAATTCAGTAACAGCAGAGTTCAAACGTGGAGTGGATGTCAGCCAGTGTACTGCAGCAGCAGCACTGCCAGAGAGGTGCTGTTGTTTGACAAAGAAGAATGTTCCTTTGCTTTTTATAGCATACCATTGTTATCGGTTTCCTTTTTATTGTAGCAGGAAAGATAGCCGCCACTTTTGTGTTCAGACACTGTGCCCATGACAATCCCTCCTCAGCCGCTCATACCTCTCCAAATCATATTCCTCCTGAGCTGAGACTGCTCACCTTCACTCAGCGCACAGATGCAACAGATTTGAGAAAGCATGTGTTGGCAAAGACATATCATTAAATTAAAAACTGGGGAAAAAATGTAGAGCTGTAGACATTCAAACATGTTAGAGAAGTGAGTTTTGAACAGTAGTGACTAGAATTTGCTCTAACCTGACTTCTTTGACCTTACATGTGTTAACCAATTGATTTTAATTCAAGAGATGCTAATGCTTAACTGATATATAATCTATATACATATATAAATGAGCAATAGAAAAAGTATGCAGGAGAAAACAAGTTCTTGAAGAAAAGCCTTGCGTGGCTCAACATTACTAAGAAGCATGAAAGACTTCTTCTTAGCAAGGTTTATTAGTCTTTACATGCAATTCCTGTACTTCATTTTAAACTGTCTAGTCTCATATTTTGAATCAGTTCTAAACAGCACTGAAGATAGATTATAGATATGTTGTATCTGCAAAGCTCCACTTTTATGACAGAAATAAATATTTGTATTATTTATTTGATCTATTAATGTAACATTGTCACTGGCAGAGTTTATGTTAGACTTCATCAAATCTTTCTAGAAAAATAAAATTTGTAGTACAACAGCATCTGCAATATGGGATTTGTAGGTCTAGGATTGGCAGTCAGCAATCATACCTGTGCACGTACCTGTGTGATATGGTCCAGGTTAACACATATCTGCAATTCCATGTGGCCTGAGTGAGTTCACTCAGTGACTTCTCATGAAGATGAATTTTCCTGCATGATTCAGCAAAGCTCGCGAATTCACTCACCCCTCCTCAAACCTAGAAGATGCTGAAAGAAACCAGAGAAGTATTTATGTTGTATGTAACTCTCATACGTTTATGTGACATGTTACTAGTTCATGAAAGCTCTTTAATTCATAGAATGCTTATAATTTTTGGTAATTCTAGTCTTACAGAGGTAATTTGAACTAAGTTTGGTTTATTGCATTGGATACATCTTTGTGGAGGGTAGGTGCTAACTGTGCAGTTGAATTTAGAAAGGTAAACACAAAATTTCACACTGAGGATGAATAATTCAGTTTTTAAGTTGCTAGCAAGATAAGAATAAGTGGATTGCTGTCAAATGATCTTTATCTTATTTGTCAAGATACAGCACAGTCCCAAAGCCATAAACAGATTGTAAAGGAGACATTTCCTTCTTACCCTTTCTTTCACACTTTCAAAGATCTTTGCAAATCTGTCCAACTTAATTAAAGCACTTTTTTTTCTCTCTCTTTATAAGCTGATACTTTTTAAACAAGAAAACCCTTAGTTTATACATCAATATCTAGAAAGGTTTTACATGTTCTTCCTCTTAAAATTCTATATAATTAGTACATCCATATATCTGCATGCTCCAACATCAATTTTTACAACATATTTAAAACAGTTACAAAAAGAAAACAGCTGCACGTTTTCACATTTCTCGCATATAAAGGTCCAGCCAGTATATCCTACCCTTTAGATTTATCAGCTATTTAAGCTTAGGTAGCTTTATCTCTGACCATAGCTACTACACTATCATTCTCGTTAATGACAATAAGAAAAAAACCAAAAAGTCTTCACTCTTTTCAGTGTCCCTTTACTTCTCAAAAATCTTTCTTCCAGAAGTGTTATTCTCTGGAAATATAGGGTCATCAGCCTCTTCTTCCTCTCTACATATCTTTTTGAGCAGTATCCCAGAGGGGAAAAAAAACCCAACATATTCTGACCAAATTGGGAACACATTTCCAAGCTGAATAGTAGTTCCCACCAGCAACAATTCTGGACTCAGACCAGGACCTTAGCTCACATAAATCAGCATAAAATGCCTTTGGAACTGCAATAATTTACACTTGCAGAAGATTTGGACCTCAGACCAGAAGCTCAGCATGGAAGAATTTATATCTCCCTTCTTAATTATGCCAGACAAATGGTGTGTTGCTTTAATAAGGAGAGAAAAGCAAGACTTAGTAGGTTCTAGTTGTTCTTTTCTGATAAAGTTGTACTGGGACAATATGATTCTTCAGGGAAAAATTAAAGTCAGCTGAAATCAAGCAAAAACAGCCTAGACAGCATTTAGACTTAAGACCCCTCACTCCTCTTTTTCATTTTGCCTTAAATCTATTTTTTTAATCATTCACTTAAGATTATTTCTTTTAATCATTCACTTAAAATTATTTGTATTTTAAGGAATACTCTTCAAGTTCCCCCTTTCAAGTTTCCTAAAAAAACTGAAATTGGGAACTTCTCCAATTACAAAATTTCTCCTGGAAAGTCTCATCCTGATATAGGCAAAGCAAGTTAGCATAAGCAATTATTATCTGAATGAAAAAATTATTTAAGAGTCTAATACTAAATTTACACAAGGACTTTGTCAGCTATCTACAATTTTAGGCAATATTGTCTGACACTGAGTTGTCCAACACAGAGATGTAGCGTCCTGAACAGTAGTGCATAGAATCATAGAATCATAGAATACTTTGGGTTGGAGGGGACCTTTAGAGGTCATCCAGCCCAACCCCCCTGCAGTGAGCAGGGACAGCTTTAACTGGATCAGGTTGCTCAGAGCCCCGTCCAACCTGATCTTGAAGGTTTCCAGGGATGGGGCCTCCACTACCTCTCTGGGCAACCTGTTCCAGTGCCTCACCACCCTCACTGCAAAAAAACCACCTCAGTATCTGCCTATAAAGTTGCACAAGTACTTCATTTTTCACCGATGCTGATGTGTTTCTTCTGGGCTTTTATCACACTCCCAGGTGCTCCTCAGTATACCTCCAGCAGGATGTTGAGCCACATTCATTGTTCCTCCTTGGGGTCCAGGGCAGTCTGGTATTCACAAGACACACCTGCCTGGACAGGGCCTCCCAAAGCAAGACCCAGGGATGAGGCTGCCAGGCAATTGGATTAGGAAGGAGCAAGAGGGGATTGGGTCCATGTCCCCACAGGGTGCGTTAGAGGGTGGGGACCCTGGGGAGTGTGATGACACTTACCCGCTGGCCACATCAGGCACAGGCTTTCCAGCCTCTGATTTTTCAGCTGAAGGTCTGACCTTGTCTATGATACTGAGGGGCCTCTTTGCGCCCCTCTTAGAAATTTCTTACCCTCCAAGGTAGCTGCTGGCCAAAGTCATTGGTTCCTGTGAATGCTATCTTTAGGCACCCAATGTTTGTATTTTACAGGGAACTTGGGTCTGACAAACTTCATGTTCCAGAGGCCCTAGCATGACTCAGAAACAGCCAGGAGAAGCTTGTTTTACTATGGTGGTCTTGAGATAACCCTTCAGATATCTTGCCTCTGAGTGACTACTGAACCCCTCTCTCATCCTTCAAACGAAGAGTTACCAGGCAAAGAGGAGAACTAAAAATTCCCATTACTTACTTAGCCCTCAGAGTCTATATTTGGAGGGTTTTTTAGAAAAAAATTATGCAGCATTATCCAAATACAAGGGGAGAGAGGTACCATCAGCTGGGGCTTGTACAGTTCCCAGGGAAATATGTCCCATTCTCACAGTCCTGCTCTTCTCTTGGAAGTAGTACATGTAGCAAAGCAACTATGACTGAGGAGCAAAACTAAAATGCCTCACTGTTTTTCAATTTTTTCCATGTTTCTATTTAAATAATAAAATGGCTGAATCAGTACATCTTTTAGTGAATTTAAAGAATTACCGTGTGCATAAAAGAGTGGCACATATCTCTGTACTTACTGTTTCTGAGAGATAATCACTTATCATTGGATTACAAGTTCCTTTGGGGTTTGCAAGGAGGGAAATTCTTGGTATTCGGCAACTTAAGCAGCATACAAAATTACATCTGTGTTCCCCATTGCAGTCTAGTATCTGAAGAGGGCGTATGTTTAGGAAGAAGTCACCCTGAATTTGTTGCCTCACCCATCTTATAGGCCCTAGACGTACTGAATTTCCAAGTATTGTCTGCTTACATAGTGTGAAACATGCCCCTGTCCCAGCAGGATGCATATGGTAAGCACCAGTAAGTGGCTGGGGCCAGAAACAAGGATCTGCACAGACAGCTGTATGAGCCCAGACAGCCAGCTCTACAGACCACACAGGAGCACAGGCAAGCAGCACAAACTCCTAACTTCAGCACCTCCTGTTAGAATATCCATATGCACTTGATGGTGACATTACACTGACTTGTGTTTCTGCAAGAGAGAAATTCAGATGCTGGCTTGTTTGGAAGAGTTCTGAACTTTGTGTCAATTAATGCATAGGAGAGTTTATTGTGCCTAATTAATACATTAATTAATATTTTGCCTATGCTTAGAAACATGTGCCTAGAGTGGAAAACAGGAAAACTTCATAAGAGATGAGGGAAGTATTCTACTGGAAGACGTGAGGTTCTGAAATATACGGGTTTCAAAGAGCTATTGTTGCCTAAAAGAATGCAGTGAAAAACATCACATTTGGATGTGTTCCACTTACTCATTTCTTCCCCTTACTTTGTATTAGTTGGGCTATTTACATGAAAACATCATCTTTGTTCCTTAAGAGTTCATCTGCTGCTTGTTCCCTGCCTGAAGTCAAAATAATGCTATGTTTGTGAGATTTTAATCACCTCTACTGCAAACAATTATGAAATTATAAACAGAAGATTATGACTTCAAGTGGGAACTAAGTGGCAGGAGCTGATGAACTCTTAAAAGCAAAGATCCCGTTATCATGCAAATGCTTCCAGTAATGAAGAAAATGAAGCAAAAATCATGTAAAAAATCTAAATATGAGGATCTTAATCATAGACAGCAGTGGGTCTTTCAGACAGGATAATGGTAGTTGAAATGATTTCATAATAAACTTGTAAAGCCATGCTAGCAATTATTATTTCATTATATATCCATTTTTGCATCCGTAATATTTCTTTTTCATTAGCAGGATTTTGTTTTGAAAAAGAGAGTCCTACCAGAGCCTACCATTTTTTAAACAGAATCTCATAATTTTCTGTAGATAGCACATGCTTTTCACACCTCTTATTTGTTTATGGCAGTTACATCCAAGAAAAGCAAGACATGCATGGTTTATACTAGTTTCTTTCACCTTCCCATTGAACAGTGCTCAGGAAGTCAGGAGTAAGCCTGAAATGTTCAGCTTCAAGGATACCAACAGAAGCAGCCAGCCGGCCCACATGTGTGCCATCACCTGCACAGCAGCAGCACAGGTGCTCTCCAAACAACCTCTTCGCCTCAGCTGCATGCATTAATAGCAGAGGGAAGGGCTCTCCCCCAGACTTGCTCTTTTATCTCCAAGGCAGGATATACAGAGAAAAGCATCTGATGCCAGCCTACCTTCTCAAAGAGTTGCAGTGATGCACCTTCAAACACACAACCTCCCTCTCCTCTGTATTTTACTGCTTTCCCTTACAGGGAATGACCTTAAGTGTTCTGCTTAACATATCTGTGCAGGTTTCATTGATATCACTCTCTCCTGATTGATGCTGGCTTAGAAATGCTGGTAAGCCGAGAGAGACCTGCTGTTCTTATGCAGGTTGTGGATGTGGATTGCCCTGAGAATCCCTGGCAAATCCTGACACATCCACTTAAAAAGCTGTTTGTTCCCAGTATGCTCTTTGAACTGCACTCAGCCTCTGTAATAAGTAGCTGGATATTTATGGCTATCACTGAATTATACGTACTGTTTAGGGACCACTGCACAAGATTCCTCTAAACGTGCTTTATATATTTTTGGAGTGCATTTTATTTCTGGCAGCCAGGCTGGTGGTCTGAAAGACCATTTCAGAGATTACTTACAGTCGCTGCTGGCATAAAAATGGGAGGACACTAACAGCTGGAGACACCTCCAAGGCCACTGAGTCTGGTAGAGGTGATCTGGTCCAGCAAAGGTGATTCACCTGAGGACTGAGGTTTAGCCCAGTTTCCAGGGGGCAGAACTGGTCATAGCAAAGGTGAAGTCACCAAGAGAAACCTAAGTTAATATCAACTCTTTATGTAAGCAGATAGTGTTTTGACCACTGAAGTCTGGCATATGTATAATTGCCTGAAATTTAAAGTGCCTGTAAAACAGGATAGAGGTGAGATTAAGGATATGGCAGACATTACTCATATCATGATTTTTTATGATAGCATGGTAATCAGGTGAAAATGGAGGTTTCTCCAGAATTGCATTTTGAGAAAATGGCTGGTATTTGTTAGGTGACAGGTTTTCAGTATATTTGCTTTGCTAACCAAAGCTTCGCTTACTCTAGACACATAATCACATGCCATGTGAGCATGAGAGCAACATAGACTACAAAAACAGCTTCCAAAAGCTAAAAACAGACATTGAGTGAAATTTGTCACCTCAAAGGACTAGCATAAGATTCAATGAGACTTGCTTTAGTAATGTTTGCTACCTTGCTTGAAGTCTCATCATCCAGGAAGCATAAATGCATAAAAAAATTCAGGTTTTATTTTTTAAGTAAATTTCTAGCTTTGTGTTGCAGAGAAAATCTTGAATATACTACTCAGGTGCACTTTGAAAGTGCCTAAATCAGAAATCTAATAAAATAAAATTACTTTTCAAAATCTCATGGAAAGGAAAGAAGACATTTATCTCCAAAATTTATTTCAGTCCTAGGTTGCTGAGACTGAAAGATGTGGGACTTTGGTCACATTTAGACAATAATTTGAAGATTTTTGTGGAATTTCACCATACTCTTTTCTACATAAAGTTTGCCTTCAATTTGATCTATTTAATAGCTAAACCAAGATCTTCAAAGGGCATGTATTTGAAAGCACATGCAGTTATGTCATGTAAAGCCTTAGTTCAGCTACAGAAGCATTTAGACATCTGCATCTTATTGTGCTTTCTCTGAAGACTGTATGCCAACAAGAAATTTCATGCATTCATTTACATTTTATATATTCTTTCTGTAAAGCTTCTTTGCAGAACTCTCAGAGCTGAACAAGTTTTGGTCATAGTCAAGACAATGTTTTTTATATTATTGTTGCTCAACCTTGTAATTTAGTGGTAAGTCAATAGATCATATTAGAAAATCAGCTTTAAAAGAAAAGAAGAAATCTTTCCTGACCACAATTGCTCAATACAAAAAATTGTGCTCTGAGGGTACAGAAATCAGAAAGTTAAATAAAATGTATTATTCTTCAATAGCCTAACCATTTCTAAGTCAGCAGCATGAATTTAGGGACCTAACTCAATGCGACGCTTTAATTTTACACTTAACAATACTGCTTAGATACATGCTTTTTTCTCTTTAAATATAGTGTTAGGGCTTTTTTAAAGATCAGCAAAATTCCTCCTATTATTCCTGAGATATGGAAGTGTAAAACACACACACACATTTTACCTACTGTCAAAGTTTCTTTTCCTTGTGCTCTCTGTAGAAATAATTGAAGGTAGAATGTCGTACCTTTCATATAGAAAGACATTACTGCTTTCAATCAGTTTCTTATTTAAGATTCTAAAAGAGATAACAAATAGACAACTACTTCTAAATGCAGTGATTGTGGCACCTTTGGGATGCTAACATTTCCTAACCATTCTAAGCCTTTTTTACCGTCACTGCTTCATTTTCTCTTCTAAGGCCATACAGTGTACAAGCTGTGTTTTTAATAATTTTTCTAGGTTCGTAATACCAGTGTGATGCTTTAATGAAGATTCAAGGAGTAAAGAGGCAGCAGGCCAAGTGTTTTCACTGAGACACTTAGCAAGTGAGATATACAACAATGGAAATTATATTTTTTTTTCTTCCCAGTCTTTGCTGCATGCTATTGCAACCTGAAAATGCTACACTGTAATTGTACAGCAATAGACTTCTATCATTCTCTGCTGCAGGAAACAACCAGTGCACTGTAACAGACATACTTCTCTATTATCCCTGTTTAGTGTCTCCAGCCAAAAAGCAACAACAGCAGTTCATCCTTGGTCAGGTCCCAGTTGGGACTATGTAATTACCATTGTGGTGGATCAGAGGCAATTAATTTTATTCCTCTTGCGTTAAAAAGCAGCAATCAGAAGCGGGGGATGGTGATGCTTTTAATGCCAGAATATAGTCCAACACAGAGGTTACACAATTAAAATAAGAAAATGTCAAGCAACAGAAAAGTTAAAATAGCACTACCTCAGCTGGCTTACAGTGGCAGAGTGCTATGGGGAACAACACCAGTTTACACTCTCTAAAGATCTATTGCAGGTTTCCAGCAGTTCAGACACTGCTATTACTAAACCATATTTTTTATTAAAGTCATCACAAAGTGCAGTCTTTCCTATTACAACAAGCTTTGTTACTTGATTGTTCTTATTCAAAGCTCAGATTAGAGGATGACAATGTAGCCTTCTTGAATAAGTGTGAGTCACCATGGCTGTCATTCCTCAAGGTGCTTATTTACACAGATCCCTAGTAACATTGGTTTCACCCTAAGAAAAAAGACTTTTGAGTAGCAAGATCAACCTGCGAGAGGTTTGTCCAGCTTGTTTCCAGGCTCATATTTTGTTTCATTTTTGAAATAACAAATCAACCACAGTAATAAATCCTGTCTGTCACCATACCCCTCTTTTGCCATATGTATTAGTTCCAAATAATTCGGACAATATGTAAGTTACATCCTTTCAAACGTTCACTGAAGTTCACACAGCAAAAACATACTGCCCATGAAGGGGAGGTAAATACACACAGAGGGCATCAGTTGCTTGTGATGCACATTAAGATGGTTGAGTAAGCTGTCAGCAATAACCATCAAATTTTTGTCTGTCCTCAATGAATTCCCAGCAGAGAAATAAAGCTTCCTTGAAAGCCAGTCTACAGGTTGCCTTGTCCTCTTTCAAAAACAACGTCCAGACAAGAATTTTCTGTATAGGTAAAATAATGGTACATTTTTTAGACATATTTCAAAGGAAGAGACATTCTAAAATATGTGACAGAAACTATCTTAGATCTAGTAAACTATGTTCTAATATCCTTTGAAACAATGAACTCCTTAATCTGACAGCAAAAGTATATACTAGTTCTGACCCACTATGGTGCTCTTGAAAAAGACTGCAATAAAAATGATGTACATGTTTTGCTAAATGATCCATTTCTATTCAGATAACAAACCTCTCTTAACATCTAAAAATGTTATCTCATCTCTTTTGAAACTGAACGGGCTTGTCAATAGGCTCTTGCACGGGTGAATTGACTTAGGCTATTTCAGAGAAGGTTTATGGGGGAACTCCAGATAAATATATAGAAAATATGAGACAGGATTAGATTTCATTCTGTCTGCTATATCACATGGCTAATTCATTTATTTATTTTTTTCCTAATTTTCATTTTAAAGTTTTGCTTTTTGTTTTTATTGGATGTGTTTTTTAATATTATCTGAAAACCTGCCAGATGCAAATTTGGATACTTACACTCTAATATTTCAGGCTTCAGGGGTTTTTAACCACTAGTGTTGAGAGTCATGCACTTGCCTTACTACCTGACATCACCTCGACAAGGCAAATAACTAAATGCATACCAGTCAGCTATCCTGCAGTGATTCCTTTGAAGGCTCTTCATGTCCTCCCCTGTTACAGAGGCCACAGCAAACCATGTTACTAGGGGTAGCATAGAATTGTCATTGTCTTTCACTTTTGGAAGCCAAGTGCCACACTGGCAGCAGGAAACTAAAATAAGAGAAGGGTTACATCACCCTTTTTTTGCTCAGGGAATATGTACCCCAGCCAGGGCCAGCACAAGGAACAAGACGCCATCCCCACCCATAATCTTGTGCCTGTCTGCTGTGCAATCTACCTCTCACCTGCCACACAGTCCAGGAGCTGGGCTAACCCCAGTAGATGACACTGTGTGTGGGGAAGTCCTTTTCTTAAACCCCAGCATGCAGTGCATCAACTCACAGACACCAAGACTTCAGAAAATCAGGAGCGCTGTAAGAACAATTGTGGTCGCAATCTTAGGTTTAAGTTATGAGGTGTAATATTACATATGCAATGTAAGCGGAAAGGTTAAGTTGGACTGAAAATCAAGGCCTTAAATTCATTAGTGGTACTCCACTCACTACATCTGTTTTACATTGGCATAACACCACTAGGCTTTTTCATTAGAACATTTTCCTATACATCAGAGCAGAGAGGAACATATTCTAAATACACATTCAGATCCAGGGCCAAAGGCAGGGGGAAGGGTTTGGGAGCCACTCAGCATGCAGTAACAGCCATCAAAAAGTTCTGCCTGGTATGAATGTTAACTTTTCAATGCTTTTGTCAGGAAAGACTAATACATGTTTAAAACAAATATACTGGATTACAGAAAACAGAGGTTATACGTATAGCTGTTACACAAACACACACAAACAAATCCATTACCAAATCACACATTAACCTGAGCAATCATTTGCTTAATAAGCAGGAGTGATAGAGGTGGATTGAGGTAGACTGTTTTGCCCTGCATTAGTCATGCATCTCTGGGTAAACAACTTGATATTTTATGAATAACCTCAGTTTAGACTCCTTTTTATACGGTACACCGAGAGTTTGCACTCTAACCTGTTTGTGTCATTTGTGCAGTATACCTCAAGGATCTTGGTGGAAATGTTGAGGAACCAAAGGTACAAATGCATTTATAATAATATGCAATCTCAGTTTCTAGCTATTTGCTTTATTTTTTCCTCAAGAAATGCTTCAAGTGTTCTGTCTATCACAGTCTGCATTTCTGTTCCTAGAGCAGCATATTCAGTACTGACAGTCTGGCCAAATACCCGCCTACCAGGAGGGGAACCTGCTTAATTGCCTGGATTCTGGCTTCATAAAACAGCTTTCACACCTTAAGCTGGACTAGTTCGCATCTGTGGCTGTCAGGTTGCTGCTTTGCAAATGAAGAAATCAGCTGCTCCTGTTCCTTAAAGAATACCCAAGGGTACTAAACCTCACACATAGAGTCAAAACATACAACCTGATTTCCATACAGAATAAGAATAACATATTTTGTTAATAAGAACTTCTCTAAATTACTGTACCTACCTTTTTTCTATTTTTTTAATACACAGAAGATACCATAGCATGGTACTGAGGGGGAATTAAATCAGACTTCTAGTTAAAATTTAGATCACACCACTTTGGTACCCAGTCTTACTGTTATCTCAATTATGTCATCTGGATCCATTCAGACTTTTTACTAACTCCATTTTGAGTGACATGTTTGAGTCATTTTATTTTTTTAATAAACAAAAGGTATTATGAAAAGCCTGCCTCATGGCAACATATACTCCAAAAGCTATCCACCAAGTAAAAACCCTGCCTTTCAAACCTAAGCATCAGCTCAGTTGAGAGGTGTAGAAAAGGGCAACCTTGTTGTTGTACAAGAAACAGATTATTTTACCCCCATACAACTTCCCTCTTTAAACACAGACTTGAGTCAAGGTAACCAATTTTTTTATAGTAAACATGAATGTTAAATAACTACAAAGCTCCAGTTTTTTGAAAGGAAAGTGAATGCTCTTATAAATCTTAAAAGAGTTTTGCTGGCATCAGATGTTCTATTAAAAAAAAATCCTGTGTGTCCTACTTTACCTTTCCCCATACAAATTATTTTTCAAATGAAAGACTGTGTATACTCTTCTGCATTTAAAAGATACTACTATATTCAAAGAACATTAAGGATGGCAAGTTAATCCTTTAAATAATAAAAAATGCTGGAAATCAGTTCTTTTCTACTTTAGATTTTAAATCAAAGTCCATCACTGTGGGAGATTAATATCTTCCATGCAAAATCAATATCAATAACAAAATCCTCACAGATTTTATAACATTTTCATACTTATCTGCTTTGACATCAGAATTTTGCCTGTACATTATTAATTCAACTGTGCCGTTTATGTGTATTGGTGATACAATCTTTAATTAGGTAATTACCCAGTATTTTTCAACACGATGCACAAGATGACTGGCTCTCTCTTCATGATCAGCTAATCAATATTTCTTCTTATCCACCATTTATTGTGTAATTCTGACCTTATTTATTCCAGAGTCTCTTCACTCAGCAGAATAATATTTATGTCTCAATAGACTGTGATATTGCTGTCACCACAATAGGGCTCAAAGGTAAATAATTCATCTTTGCAATATCCTCAGTAGGTAAAACCTTCGGAGAATTAAGACCTATGGAACAGTTGCTCTCTGGTAGGATCTGAAAGTCTTTTTCTCCTGACCATCCTTCTGGCCCATGCTTTTGGACTTCTATCAAAACCACAGAATGGAAAAGAAGAAGTGCAGGAATGGCACATGTCTAGGTCCCATTCAATGTGGAAGCCATGCCTCTGCACCTGGCAGCTGGAAAGCTTTTTTGGGCTCCACAGTTTAGACTTGACCAGACACATCTGTAGGATGTAGGAACAGATTTCTCCAGCTTTTCCTAATTTTTCCCATGTCACCAAAGCAGCTCAGCTGGACAATAGGTCAGATTCAAAGGGAAAGATAAAAAGCGTAATGGGGTTGACACTCTTGGAAGATAGGGAATGCTACTTGAGCCTGCCCAGATCTTCTTTTAGACAACAGCTCAAGCTCCTAGATTATCACATAAAAGAAATACAACGTAACTGCCGTCACTGTCTGAACAGAAGAAGAAGTTCTGTCCTCTGAAACCAAAGACAATTTAAGGCAGCCACAGTAAAATAAGTAGTAGATAAGTACATGCCAAACTGAGCTCCAGAATATCAAAAGTAGAAGCTATGGGGAAAACTGTGGTGCTGTATAACTTTAAGTTGTTGTTTTAAAATGTTCAATTGCTTATAAAATTTTAGGACAGAAAATGATAAAAGGATTAAAAAGACTTTTTAAGTGTTTTTACATTCAGCAGAGCCCACTGTGAAACAGATGAGACACAAATATGTGTGTATGTCCTTCTTTCTTCTGTTGACATGAAGAACAGAATGCCTTGAGATAAGAGCAACACATAGTGGGAACATACACTTTCCTTGTCTGCCTCTACAAAGTTCCAGACTACCTTCACATCCTCTTATACAACTTTGAGAAGGTAGAGTTCTTGGGCTCATGTCCTGAACACTAGGCATTTCTTCATCACTCAGAGCAACTGGAAAGATAAAAGGTATTAATTAGACCTTCACAGAGAATTTCAATACCTTCCTGACACTGAGTTTCAAAATTTGAAATGTACATTGAAAGAAGTTTGAAAAGTTTTCTAAAATTTGTACTGTCACCTCCTACCTATGTTTCATGTTGCTATTTTAATTTGGAAGTTTAAGCATGGAAATTTCAGAAGGTGAAGGTCAGTTTTTTATGTGTCTCGTGCTTTCAAGTGCTAGTTCCAAATATTCAGCAACAATTTCTATCCAGTGACCAACAACTAAAAACCCATGGGGAAGTAAAATACCCACTAAAGTTCACAGAGGAATTTAGACCCTACTTTAGCAGCTCAAGCCCCTGTGACATTCTTCCAGTATGAAAAACTTAGTTTCCCACTTAGACACCAAGAAGTACTTATTGATTTTCCACAGCAGAAGTAGAAGGAAATGAAGGTCTAGAAGGAAAATAAATTCTTATAAGACCATGTACGCTGCACATGGTACTCCCAGATTTTCAGACAATTGGCTTATATAGATGACCACCTCCACAGCATGTTAAACATGCAGCTTTCAGCTATAGGGATAAATGGAGGGAGTAGGAGCAATGAAGCTACAGGTTATGCACAGGTTATCTTAGTTCAGCGAGAAATCAACAAACTGTACATTTGAATTCTTCTGCCCTGAATCTACTTTGGTCTGAAAACAAACCATTAGAAGTCAGTTTTCTTTCTCTTTATTCTCACAACTTGACAGACTGAAGAAAATGAAAGACAGAAAATGTCTGTCTTTTTTCCCTTCTCTTTCTTTTTCAATTTCTTCTATAAAAGGAAAAAATGAAAGCCCAATAAATATAGCTGAGGGAATGATGCCTGAGTTGTTGCTACACTGCACATATTCTTATAGCCTTCTAAATCGTAAAATGTTAACAGCAAAACTAAATCTTGACATGTTGATAGCTAAAACCATACTGCAATATGGCACATCAATTGCCTGTTATGTTTTTGAGGACCAAAAAATATTCTCTTCTGTACCATTAACATAAATCAAACTGGTTAAATCACTTTAATACTCCAGGTGCCTTTTTTTTTCCCCTCAAATGGCACAATGGTTGATGTCAGTGCTAGTGGCAGAGGGGGGAGCAAAGAAGAGGGGGGAGGGAAATCAGATAGACTGTAGATTTGCAGAAGGGTTCCGTACACAAATCAAGCTCAATAAGCTTGTCAGATGAACATTTCACATTAAACAAAATAATAACCTGTCATATGATTTTAAACAGCTTCTTTTTTTTTTTTCCCCCTTCCTTTTTTTCCTCCAGGTTTCAGAAGAGCAATGCAGGGCTGTAAGTACAGTACTACAGCTGCATTTCTCAAACTCAGAGCAAACATGTAAAAGCCTCCAAACCCTTGGTTCTTGCCAGATGTTGATTCTGACAGAAGAAAAAATACCGGGTTTTTCCAAAACCTCAGCATGGATGAATTATAGCTAGTGCAAAACAAACAAATAAATATAAATAAAATCTCTAGTCTGCAGCTCTGGAAAATTATTGTGCACAAGTAACATTTCAACATTTCCTGACCCAGCAGAAAGATATTAATTAAAATAAAATAAATAGAAAAAACACAACACACCCAATTGACATTTGACTGCTTTGGATGTTTGGAGGACTGAATCTCATGCCTTAAGTAACCAAGTTAGGACCTCAGTATCCTCTCTGCTAACCACCAGTAACTGATTTCTCTCAAAGCAGCTCTATCCAATCTCTAATAAATATTTAAATCTCTGATGGTGGCAAAAGCTCATGCTCGAATTCCTTTACTCACAGAAAGAATGGAGCTCATAAAATCCCAGGGTTCATTCAAGGTAATCTGTCTATCAACTTGTTTTTTCATAAGAAGTTCTGTTTCATGATCTGCCTCAATTTCAGGCCACTAAAACTGCAATTAATGGTAATGGAGTGACTAGACCTCATTTGCCTGATGAGCACACAGTCCACCTGATGCCCATTCTTATACTAGGGTTTGCTGCTGTGCTCAAACATGATTATACAGGTTAGCGGTTGAGAGATCTGGGTTCATTTCTGCCATTGTTTATATATAATCTTGACTTTTGCTTTATCATCTGTGCATCAGTTACTCCTTACTGTAAAGAAAAGGTGAAAAAAACCCAAACTATGCAAATTACTTCGTTTTGTACATAGAGGAGTCCTAGCTGTAGGTACAGAGTATGAGTGAATTCATTCTCCAGTGTAATTAGGTTGCTTGTAGCTAATTCTCTTTGTATCATGATGTATTACAAAACTGTTATTAAAGATCATATTTCTGAATGCCTTTAAGAAATTAGGTTCTGGTTCTGTTCATACTGAATTTGATGGCAAATTTCCCATTAAATTCATTGGTTCAGGATCACAGCTTGATGAGCATAATTCTTTGAGTCTGCTCTTGGTATAACAAAGAGTTTTCATTATACCGTAGTCTTTGTTCATTGCAATATTCAGGACATAGTCAACATATCACTAAAGGAAACTCACTGAATGTGTAAGTACATTCAGAGCAACTCAGATTAAGATTTTAGTATAAGAGATACTGTAACAGAAACAGTGTGTATTTGTACATGAAGGAGAACACAGACATGTTGAAAGAGTACCTCAAGTCCTCAATCTCTCTTGTCTATAAATTACATTCATAACCGACAGCTCATTAACAACTCATTATGGATACTGAATATTGCACAAACAGACGCAGTGCAGCAAAGGAGACAAAAACTGAATTCATGAAAGGGAAAACACAGCGAGATATTTTTCCATTGAAGAGTACAACTTCATTAATGGCATTTGGGTTCTTTTTTCTACATTTGAATTGCTACAAACAGATCTAGTGATAACTACCACTTCTCAGTACCTGAGGAAAAATGTGTATGCTATATGTAGATAATAGACCAGCTGTATAACCATGCAGTGCCTGCTTTCCACAGACGACAAGATTTAGGAATTACAAATTAGTAAAATTCTACTAAAGTGGATATAAAACAAATAGGAATTCAGTAACTCTTTCTGTATCATCTGCGGAATGAGCTCAAGTAGCCTTCATAGTGTAGCCTAGGAAATACTACTGCTTCCTTACACCAACAGTCCTCAGAAAGTTACAGTGACACTCAACACATTGTCATTTGACCTGTATCTTTATTCAACAACCTAGCAACTGCATTTTAATTATTCTGTTTCATGGGAAAGTCTGTACCAAAGGAAAATTGTTATTTTTCAAGTCCATGAAATCACACATAGACTGGTAGCTCCAGGGAACACTAACACATCTTCCCCATGTTCTAGAATCATTTCAAAGGAGGAGTTGGTAGATACACTGCAGATACACTGGAAGCCTTGGATTACACAGTTTAACATTCCTTTAACAGGACAATACAATCAACGACTCCTGCCAGACAGTAACATCAATACTTCAGATTATTTAAGTTAGTAAATGTACCATTCTTCTGCAGTAACATAAGTAACAGGAAAGTACAAAGTAGTCAAAGCAGACCTCTTTAAAAAATCCAGGAATTAGCACAGAAAATACTGCGAAGACAAAAGGTTATGTTCCTATCTACAAGCAAACAAATTAGAAATTTATAAGAATTATGCATGTTCAGTGTCTTAGAGATTATTCTTTATTTCACTACACTCTATGACAAGATCTATTTTGTACAAAGAAAATTAAGAGCTGATACATTTATTTTTTCCTTCTTTCAAGGGAAAGCCCAAAGCTCAATTGTATTATATTCTGTATGTGGATCTTCTGTCCACACAGAGCTCTGCAGGAATTATTGCCTGAAGACATTTGGGCATGCATTGTCATGCCAAAACTGGAAAAATTAATATGTGTTCACAGGCTTCTAAAAGGCTCTTTTGCCTCCAAATAAAAGAGGAAACATGCATTCTCTAAAGCATGTTCCAAGACTGGTGAAAGAGAATCCTAAGAAAACTAGACAAATCTAAATTCCTCAGGAAAGCATTTAAATCATTACTTTCAGCATTGCTGTGTAGAAAGACAAGTGTAGCTGAAGATCCCTCTGCATGGCTATGTGTTGAAATCTACTTAATTTCAATAATGAAATGTTTGTGTAAATGTATAAATACTGTTTCACACAAGAGGCTTTGAGGTCTTTCAGACAAGAAAGAAGATTTCACTTTGTACTTTTACCAATCTTATATCCATGAATTATGCATGTATTGACAAAATTACTTAAACATTACCATAGTAAAAGACAGAGAGACTCAGAACTACAAGACTGGAAGATGAGCTAAAAGTGATGGCATCTATATTTCATTTATTTAAAATTGTGTAATAACATTACTTATAATGTCAGTTTTCAAATGTGCAACTGGAACTCAGACAATGGGAGTTAGGCAGCCAGCATCACTGAAAATGTCCTCTGGTGATGACTCAAATACCTTTATGAAGGGTCCAAAACAATTAATGGTTGTACATGTATGTGTGCCTATTACAACAAAACTCACATTACTTTGCAGTCTCATGTCAGACCATTAACAGATAACAAATCACAGGTGGAAAACTGTGGGAGACTATATGATTTTGTTGATGATAGGATGTACATGAGCAAACACATTTTTTAAAATGCAGGAAAGAAAAAAAAAAAAAAAAAAAAACCAAGCAAGTCTGGCTATATATACAATGCTTAAACTTCATTTCTTTTAATGAACCCTGGGTGTTGCATTCTAATTGGTGTGAAAATGGAGGACGACAGTCAGTGGGAACTAAAGCTTTGATGAATGTCTCAGTGTGTCCATACAATGAATTGGAAAAGTTTTGATTTTTCCCTGCCAAGGCTCTCAACAGTAGATATTTATGAAAAATGTGGATATGGATTTGTGGATATCATTTAAAACTTTGGATCATCCCAAAAGGCCGTGAGAATGTGTGCATTTGTTGCTGGAAACATTTATTGGTGAAATTCCCTGAAAAGTGCAACAGCAAAAAGTGGTGTTGATAATTTTTAATAAAATTAGAGCATTCATTTCCCTTACCTTAACACCCCAAAATTCCTCTGCTCACTCTAAAAAGTCTTTGCAAGCACATCCTGTGCAGGCATTCATATTTCTTCCAGTAAAGATTAGGTCAGCGTTTCTGTTCTAAATTGCTGTCTTCAGTGATAACCAAAGTTAATAAGTCATTCTTATATATGTATTCCAGGCTGAAGTTTAGAAAACCAATTTCAGTCTAAAATTAACACAGGTCTTTTATCAAGTTTGTTTAAGTATTTTTTATTTTCATTGGGTAATTTTTTTGCTGATACCTGCTGCAATGTACATGAAATCAACAGGGGAAGACAAGGAAACAAAGGTACTTTGTATTCTGAATGGAAATTACCCATTTCTCTCTACCTTTCCAAAGCTTTGTCACTCAGAAATATCCAAAGACAATCCTTTTTGATCAGTGGTAAAATAACTATCTCTTTGAGTCTTTACATCTAGTGTAGTGGCTTTTTTTGGAAGACAGGGTATTGAAAATTGTGTAGTCATTACCAGGTGACATTAAATGGCCTTGTTATACACTAGGTCAGATTAATTATTCCTTCTGGCTTTAGAAATCTAATCAACATAGGAATGAGGGGCAAATGTTAAATATGTATTTTGGTTTATGATTCTTATGTTTATAGAGTGTTGATTATCCTATATTACAGTAGAAACTGAAATTCCTTCATATTTTGCAGAAGCTGTGGGCCTTGAGAAACCAAAATATCAGAAGTTCTACCTCTACCTGTAACTGTCACACTGTTTTGTAGTGGCTATTTTGTAATAACATAAAACCCCACACTATTTTGGGGTGGGGGGCGGGGAGGTGGGGTGGTGCGGGGAATATCCAGACACTTGTTCTAAATTATGTTTTAAATTCTGGCTAAGTCCTTTTTTTACAGAAAAGTCAACTTCTGATTTTGTTACATTCCATTCGATACTTGTGTCTTTAGTTTTAAGACTTTATTCTGAACGCTCTAAAATCAGTGGAACCCTTTTATGTTCAGTGATTTAAAAAAAAAAGTTCAGGTTTTCTCTGGTGTATCACAAAGCAAAATGTGACACATTATTTCATGGGGCACTTTTTGTGACAGAGGGAGAGTGTCCAAGCAGAGGGAGCACCTCCAAAACACCCTGTGTCTAACCAGCGATCTAAATTAGTAGAGTACAGCTCAATCATCATAACTGCATCAAGACACACAGACAGCCTCACACTATAGCTTATAATATGTCAGAACAAAATTTTTAAAAGATGATCTCTTCATCCCAAGAAATAGTCAATTAGTTTATAAGCCACAGAAATGAGATATGAAACTAAGTCAGTGATGTATCAAAACCTATAAGGAAATATGACATTATGCATTAAAATGTGAAGCTGTGATTACTTTCTGCAGCTATGCTCTTTGATAAAACTGCAGGTAAGTAATTCACTGATGATTGTTAAAATACCTTATCATATTTACTAGCACAGCTGGGCAGATATGTGTAGCATGCATGTGGGAATGGAAAAGAAGGAGAAAAGTACACTGCTCAGAATATTTTAAATGTTCAAGCCATTTATTGAAAAAATAATGTTTTCAGAATTCAGAAAAAAATACCTTCTCTTCCCTGACCCCTGCAGGAGGAAGAGGCTTGGCTTCTCTCACTTTTGTGTCATTGCAAAAGTGACATGTCCATTCAGCTGTGTTTAAGCCACAAGCCCTACACTCTTGACAATATCCATCATCATAGGCAGATTTTCCTGCTCTGAACAAGCTGTTACTTTAAAGTCCACCTCTCCCACAAGCCCCTGTCAAGAAACATATCCTTTACCAGACTACAGAAAGGCATATTTTTTTAATTAACCACCCTGCAACTACCAGAAAACTACATTACTTCAAAGACTGAATTGATCTAGTGGATCACCCCTTCTCTACTTTGTGGTACCACAAATAGACAAAACAGTGAAATTGCCAAAGGTATCCAACTGAAAATACAATTGAAACAGACAGGGGAAAAAAAGGTAGAAAACTCAGCATTCACCTTTTCTGATCTCATCAGTGGAAGTAAATCCACAGAAAACAGTTCATATTTTATTTACGTACTTTGTACGACTCTTCATTCCCACCCCCCTTGCACACAAACACACCACAAACAGATGTGATAATCTAAAAAAGATCCTGGTTTTGGTTGGGGTTTTTTGTTTGTTTGTTTGTCTTAAATTAATCATTTCTTTATTTGGTAAGGAGGAATCAGAATTTTCCTTGGCAGTAATTATTTAACAGGGTGCAGTTCTACTGGCAAATAAAATGGAGAATGATATTCCCTCCAAAACACAGAAACTGTACTAGATATTTTTAAGGAAATTAGTTTTGATCATCAACCTATACAATGACTGAAAAGCTTTATACAATTATTTTTATAAATTTAGGAAGGCCTCTAATTCTCAAACATATTTGTTCCGTTTTTATTACTATATTGCAATGACAGAGTTAGTGATCTTTATAGGAATACATTAACAGAAAAGCAGTTGAAGACATTTTTTAAAATGCAGTTAGAATAATTAGAGGATTTCCTCTGAATCAGTTTTGATTAACTTCAGGGAACCAACTCTTCAGGATACACATAAGTACCTGTATTAGGAGTCTTGCAGAAGACAGTGTATTCAGAGAGTTAGAGATCTTGAGCAAGCCACATCTGCTATACCGGGCCTTCTAAGTAAGGCTTGAGAAACCTGTGTGCTAGTATGAGGGACTGCAGTATAACCCCATGCATATAACAATGTAAGGGAACGTGCTGGAATACCCTGGGTGCGTGCTGTTCCTGGACACAGTTCCTAGGTACATGTAGCTAGAAACACTCTGGTGGGCATTAAGAAAGATATAACATTCCTACCTGTCAAGACAATTTGCAGAGCTTTGTTACTGCAAATATAAGGAGCCACCATATAGAGGGAGGTTGAACCTCTCCATGGGTGGGAATCCTGCATAGCAAGCTATGGCTGCCCAGCTGGTGTCTGCCTGATGCTGCATAAATGTGGGGTTCCCACCAGGAATGTGAGATTGGCTTGCTATCTATATTTCTCTTCCTACTTTCTACCTTACTCTACTTGCTGTTTTGCCTTTCTTAATACAACCCAGAAAGAACCCTGCTCCTCCTCATCACGGTGCAGAACAGTACCTCCAGAGTTTCAAAATAAGTTTATACAACCCAAAATTAGCAAATTAACAGCCAGTTCTCAAATCTATGTGATAAGCCTCCAAGTTTGGAAGAAGACATTCAGGGATATCTTTGCTGACCTTTCTGGGCAGCCTAGAAAGCACATGAGTTGACTACAGGATGCCACCTTGTCTCTTGGGAAAGACTATGATGAAACGTTGAGTGAGAAAGGGAAGAAAAAGGGGTTGTCTTGGATTCATTATTTCAACGCATGACATAGGCAAAATAGGGGAGAGCAGGCAGGTGACTTGCCAGTTGATACCTTCTAGCACTGCAGTTAAGGGTCACAAAAAAGAAAACAAACTCAGAGGAATGCTGGACAGAAAATGTCCTCTTTCAACATCTTATTTCATCACAGTGTCACACCATGACTGAGATGTACCACAACAAGGAATAGCTGAGTGTGAGGTGTGCAAAGATCTTTGCTATTCTAAAGTAGTTTTAGAATGGAAAAGGGCAAGGATAGCACAGTACATCATTAATAGAGTTGGATGATGAAAAAAAGAAGGGAGGGGAAGGGGGAAGAGAAACTACTTTTCCAACTCTTTATTTGCCTTTGAATAGTTTGAAATTGTCCAAATTCAGGTTAACTGCAAAAATAGGGAATAAAAGATACTATATTGATTTTGTCTAGTCCAGCAGCAGAAAAAGGCAAGTTCAAAGTCTTGGACTAGCTAAATTATCTCTATATGAAGAAAAATGAAATGAGCAGTGTCCTGTATTGTAGCAAATGTGTAGATTAGTGATACAGGAAGAAGAGAGTAGAAACACATTGTAACCCAGGACTGCAAAGCTTTAAGTTCAAAGGTATTAGATGCCTAACTCCTATTTAAAACAAGGTTAAGTGATTAAAAACTTCAAAGATTTTAGCTTGAGAGTCCAAAAGGAAGGCTACATCTATTTGAGGGGATAATGGATATAATTACTTCTGAAAGCAGTCCCAGTTATTTTGACTCAGACAAGTCCCAGACACATGGGTCTAAATAATGACTCAGCTTCTCAAATCAGGACTAAAACAGCAATTTGCATGCTGCAGGAGTGTTAGTTGCTCGATAGCTACAGACAGACATACTAGATGTTCATCAGGTCTTACACCTTCCTTTGAGATGAACATGAGCCGAAGTTTTTGCAGTAAGCTGAGGCCTAACTTTCCTAATATGCTTCTTTCTAATATACATTTTTATATGCTTAAAAAGAAAAAATCTAATGGCAGATTTTGCATTTAGTTGCAAATTTTCCAAACTTTCAGAGTGTGAAGGTTCAAGACCCTTGTTCTAAAATTACACTTATGTTTAGGAAAATGCTCCCTGACAGAAAGCTATGAGTCTTAGGAAGTCAGAGACTGATGATGGACAGTACTTCTCCACTGTCTTCAGGAAAGGATTTTCAAACAGCTGGCTTTGTTTGGCCTCTGGCACTAGGTTAGAACTTGGACCTGCCTCAGGTGCCACAGATGGTTTCCAGAGAAACCTCCAGGTGTTCTTTTGTCTGAGGAAACACTGAACACCAGTGAGATGTCTGGAAGAGGGTCTTCAAGTCCTATTCCCATATACAGACAGGTGCATAATACAAGACACCTTTATAGCTCTTCTAATTTAGTAACGGCTGAGGGATCACCCTAGAAATACCTGCATGCACGTGCATGTGAGTTTGTCTTGAATTCCATCTCCAGTGACTTTTGGATCTAGTAGCTGATGATTCAGCCAAACTTGATAGAGGAGTGGAGAAAGATATATATTCCAATAAATTAAGTGGGTCTGAAGGATGTGTTGCATTATCAAGTCATACCATAGTAGACACCTGACACACATGGGAGAAAACTCTTAAACAAGCTTCAACTCCAAGAAACCCCTCTGTTAACAGCTCCCACCATTTGGCAGCTAAAACCAAAAGAAAGAACACAAAACAGATCTGCAGAAATGAGTCTTACAGATTTGTTACTCCAAGAACTACTTGCTTCCTTTGCTATTCTATGTCATTTTTTGTATTTCAAGATCTGTGGCCATTTCTCTCTGTTAAGGTGGTTGGACATTAATTCTAGATGGACCGTAGATCATTTCCCTTCTGAAGCTGTTAAATATTTTTTCAGATTAAACATTAATCATGAACTCTAAAACTTATTTCAAGAGTTTTTTACACCTCACTTACTCCCTTCAAAGGAAAGAAAAATCTGCTATCTGGCATATCAGTCCTGGAATAAGAGATACACTGATGAATCTGCAACATTAAATATTAATTTCTATCCCTGAAGGTTCCAGTTTAAACATTTACTTACAGTGCATTTATCAAGAAAAGGAAAACAGTCCATTTCTAGATTCAGTGAAATAAACGGTATAAACCAAAGTTAACAAAATAAGATCAAATTTTCATTCTATAATACTAAAAAATAAAGGTCCCTTAGAACTACAAATATGAAAATAAGACTGGGGTGAAGTAGTTTGCCTTTTCTTTCCCATAATCTCTGGTCTGTGGCCTTCCAGCAGACAACTAATAATAATCTGAAACAATTTTGCTGCTAGATTTTCTAATGCCTCATACCTGTTAAGAAGGATTCAACATAGTTTCTTGTTCTTCCTGTTTATTGACACAAAAAAAATTCCCCTACTTGTCATCTCAAATGATGGCATCTATCTTGATCTGTTAAAAAAGGTGATTGGAAACCTTCCTGGGACACACACCCACCCCTGCCTGCAGGGCTGGTGTCTGATTTCAAGAGCATTCCATTAATTGGGAACACATAATCAATACTGGCTACTAGGTGTTTACCGGTCATGCTTCAAAGAAAATTGCAAGGAAGATAATATCCTTAAACAAATATAAAAATTTCATCTTTTCTGGCCATTGCAAATTACATTTCTTCAAATATTTTTAGACCATGTGAGCAGAAATCCAGCTATTCAGAACAAAGCTTAAGCCCATACAGTAACATATCTACCAAATACTCCTTTTTAAGCACTGAACTGAGATGTGCTAGTTCTGTATCATTTGCTGTGCACATCAACCATTGGCAGGAAGCCAAAGATGCTAGCATTTTACACATTTTTAAGTAAATGTTTGTTCTTTTATAGATTGCTTAAATTAGAAGAACGGATTTCCAGTAGAGAATATTCTGCTTTCTTAAACTGGAAGAATTGTAAGATTAGTTGTAACTACAGATAAGCTATACTGAAGTGCCTTTTCATACCTCTCAAGTATGCTTTCCTGAGAAGAGGTTTGTTACCTTCAACTTTCTGTGGATAGAGCCATATGGTCCCACCGCTCTGACTGGAAATCCTGGCGGCTATCTCTCATTTACTACTCATGTTCAACTGACAGACCCGACTGTGTTTGTCATCAATATGCCTTTTCTTCCAAGAGCCTATGACAGCAGATGAATTGAAGTGACCCCAAGCCAGCTTCTCCAAAGCAAGATATTATTGACTCAAACACAGAGAAAAGGGCTTAAACAAACGAAAGACCCTTACCTCAGGTTTCATGTTTCCATCAGAGCCTCAGTAAATTCAGCTTTATCCTACTACTTCCACCTCTAGGTTAGGTGGGGGTAGGCAAGACTGTTTGCTTTGTTTCAGCTTGCTTATGTGCCCCTCAGATTCAGTCATCAAATGCCTTCTGTGCAGCTGCTGACAGCCCACTTAACCTCCCTTCTTCCCTTGAATCGGCATCTGAAAAGTTTTACTGTCCTGCTTGTGCCTGGAAAGGGTAAACTTGCCACCAATTTTGTATTTGACAGAGGTGATTTCCAATTCAGAGCTTTCCTATTAGTTCCCACAAGGACCTCGGACATTTTCCTCAGACTGTCATTATTTTCTTTCATGTGGGTTTCCCTTTGCAGTCAGGCAAGACAGTAACAATTAAAGAAAGTGAGGTGCATATGGTATTTGTTAAAAATATGCATAGTTCCCACACCATCCAAAGCAGTAGAAAGCAGACTCTAGTGGAGGTGACAGCCTCATTCCCTGTCACTGTTTCAGGGTCTAATTGGTCACAAAAAAAATTTATTTCTTGTTCTTCAACATCTTAAAATATATCTATTTAGTAGGTTGTTTGATATACTGACACTTTTGATTCACCCTACAACATACGTATGTTTTCTGTGAATTCAGTAGTAATAGCCCTAACTAATGGATTTTAAGTAAGCAACTTTTCCATAAAATACACAGTAAAATGTTTCTCAAAGTAAGTGGAGCTGGACTGCTTTCAAGATACATGGTACCTAGACTCTCTCTGGGGCAAGCAGAGGTGGAATTCATCTCTACCTACCCATGCCTGAGCTTCAGCTGCTCAGAGCACCTCTTCACTCTCCTTCATACTGTAAGTGTTACACACAATAGGCTTCACCTGCTGAATCTGCAGCAGTTTCCAGAGACAAGTACCAAGATCCTCACGTGACTACTGTTTTACAATGTGCTGGAGAAGACACCTGGAAATACAATGGAGAATGAAGTCCCCTAAGTGGATGATGGACAAGACTATCAATAATAGTATGATCCATTTTAAACCCAGCATTTCTTACTCTGTTCAGAGAAATAAGGGTAGGTGGCTTACATGGTGAGTTTTGGTGTTAATTGCATTACAGGTTTTTGCTATTCAGACAAGAAGGGCAGACCTTCTCATCTTCCCAACTCTAACACACCATCCCTTTCTGTACGTTTGCTGGCCTGTGAGCAAGTGCTAAATTAAAGTGGGTCACAGCCAGCAGAGGACTAGAACTGTCCAGTGGTGAAAGCTTTCCATTTCCTTGCTTTTGTGTACTTACATCAGATATGCAGCAAGTTTGGCTGCTATAAAGCCAGGCTGAGCACACAGTAAACTGTTTAGAAAATACACAATTCAAAGAATTTGAAAAGCAACCATCATGGTTTAACCCCAGCCAGCAACTAAGCATCACACAGATGCTCACTCACTCCCCCTGCAGTGGGATGGGGAGAGAATTGGAAGACTAAAAGTGAAAAAACTCGTGGGTTGAGATAAAGACAGTTTAATAGGTAAAGCTAAAGCTGCACACACAAGCAAAGCAAAACAAGGAATTCCTTCACTCCTTCCCATCGGCAGGCAGGTGTTCAGCCATCTCCAGGAAAGCAGGGCTCCATCACACACAACAGTTACTTGGGAAGACAAACACCATCACTCCGAATGTCCCTCCCTTTCCTTCCTTCTTCCCCCAGCTTTATAAACTGAGCATGACGTCATATGGCGTGGAATATCCTTTGGTCAGCTGGGGTCAGCTCTCCCAGTTGTGTCCCCTCCCAACTTCTTGTGCACCCCAGCCTACTCACTGGTGGCGTGGTGTGAGGAGCAGAAAAGGCCTTGACTCTTGTGTAAGGACTGCTCATCATTCAAGAAAACATCCCTGGATTATCAACACTGTTTCCAGCACAAATCCAAAACAGAGCCCCATACTAGCTACTATGAAGAAAATTAACTCTATTGCAGCCAAAACCAGAACAGCAACTCATTGCTTAAAGTACAGCAAGCTGCAGTTACTTTTACCATATATACATAGCTACAAAATTCAGTTGTGAAATGTGTTCAAAGGCTAATATGAAGCAAACCATTCTCACAGCACTGTAGTATTAGATTACCACATGCCACTACACAAGCTTTCTATCACCCTAGAGCTGCTTTCAGCTACAAAAGAGACCGCAGCTCCTGGGGGCACACTCTTCTAGCAGGCTTCCTGAGAGGAGCCCTAGTGACTCATTAAGATCCCCTCCATGTGTCCTCTGAGACAAGGGGGCAGAGCAACAGGAACCATCACTGGAGGCACCAGAGCTGGCTGACAAGGAATGTTGTTTTCAGGTATATAAAGAGATATATCAGAGACTGATGCACTGAAATCTGCTCAGGAATTCAATAACGAATACATTATAGCTGCCCTCCTTTGTAATACCTCGGTACATATCTGCAGATATGACTGGTGCCGACATGCAGTGCACCATCCTCATCTGAGCAGCCTACTCTGTTGAAGATGAAGCACTGCATGATAACATCAGTCTCCCCTGATAATGCTTCTAAGTGAAAGCAACCACAGGGCATATTATTACATTATTTGGGCAGCTTTGGTGTTGTGCTTTGGTCATTTTGTTCTATCTCCAATTATTAAACAGAATGGTCCCTGACGTTTGATGTTCAGTGAGAGGAAGGAAAAGCATTCCACAAGCTTACATTTGTCAAGTCTACTTTATAATGGAAAAAGCTTAGCTGTATGATCGTAAAATTAGGTAAAATCCAGACATTTCACCCCCCAAAAAAAATATTCTTAGCACTGTAGTTTAACATCGAGGCACTTGCACTAGGATAGTAGGCTAAACTAATTTGTGCCACTTGGTGTAAAATTTTTCAAAACACGTATGTAGTATTTGTTTACTTTTCCAACCAAACAGTCTTTGACAGGAGAAACAGACAACCTGGTAACTGGAAGCAGATCTGACAGTGACTTAAAGCCTCAACTGCAAAGGCAAAAATACTTCCTATTGTTAAACAAAATATTATTGCTGTTACTATACAATGCACATCAATTAGGCACTATCCCCATGCAGTAAGAACTGCCATAACCATTGCACTCATGCTAAAACCTGATTGCTAGAGTTTGAATAAAAATTAAAAACCAAAGCCCACTAAATTTCTGTTAATTTGGATGTCTACTTTTAAAGTATTTGGAAATAATATGGTGTTATAAACATTATGAGTGTGATGAAGGTGAGGTGGAATAAACCTGTTAGAAACTGAGGAATGACAAAGACCATTCAACTGAGAATCAGAGCAAGACTGACTTACTACAGTTTGAAAATGCTTGCTACCCATTCTATTTAAGACCAGACATTCCCAGCAAACTATTCAGATATATTTTTCTGCATAAATTCTGGGAGACAAAACTACAAAATACCACAAAAATACTATTTATACTGTATTTTCATCTTGCCAAACCTGAAAGACTGAGAAAGTTCACAACAGTCTAGTCAAACCTGTCCATGAGATAATGTTTATTTTCTAAACTGAGTTTCCTTAAGCATCTTGACTTAGAAATTGTTACCCCAAGGCTATATCTATACCATTAAAGCAGACTGTGCCAGGGCCCACTCCCTGGCCCTGAGGTCAATGGCATAGTCCGTCCCCTTCCATTCTGTAGCTTCCTACCAGGAATGATCCATGGTCTCTGCTAATTCCCAGCACTGTCCCCAGAAGTTACTTGAGAGAGTAGAAGTTGGCTGAACTCAGAATCCAAAGGGTTTTTTTCTAGCAACGTCTCTGTGCAGAATATTTTCTTCCAGTGCCTAGACCCAAGTCATAATACCTTTTAGTGTAATGCAATAAGCCTAGCCTGAAAGTCTGGAGTTTGTTTTGTTTTACTGGTGGTTGCACATTTAACCCAATCTCTTGTTCTTTAAATAGGGAAAAGTCTCATTAACCCTGTTAGATGTTTTCCTTTATGAAGACTATGAGTTTGGTGTAACAGTTGGGTCTGAGCTGATCTGTAAGAGGACACTTGGGTACATCATGAGCATTAAATTTCTCAGCTATACATATTGATTAACTTGAAGGGACACTGATCCCTTCCCTAAAGAGCCAGTGGAAAAATTTAAAATACAATCCCTCTCCTGGGGAATCTGCCAGTGACTGAGCTGTTCATAAAGCATACACCACACCACCATCATCACGACCATGTTACAGCTCAGCAGCAACAGCTATCTAAGCTGATGTTCAGAAATCTCCAGCCACATGTAACCCCATTTCCCAGACTGCCCTGCTGCCATGATAATGCCCATATACATCACAGAAGAGATGCCAATCACAGCAAAGAGGAACCCCTCACTAATGAAGTGTGCCCCCATATGCACACTCACAGTCTTGGGCAGGGATCAGCCCGGACAGGTCAGTGTAGCTGCCTAATCCATCTCCCGCTTTTAGGGATGGGGTGTTGGGTCCCAGTTCTGTCACTGTCAGGTGAACACCAAGGGGCAGGATCAAAGTCTGCTTGGGCCTGAGATGACAGCAAACAATGACAGAACATTTCTGGCCTTGGGTACCTGCCCATCTGTTTTGCCTGTAACCAGCTTTTGTCAGGCCAGCCTGTTCTGCCTCACACTTCACAAATATGGGTCTGACGAGCCTCCAGCTCAGGTTCAAATAGTCACCACTTGTACTCTGCCAGTCTGCTGAAGCACCTGAAAGACAGTGTTAGGGAGGATATGAACCAGCTCCTGTGCAGCATGAGACTGTTCTCACACTTCTGTACCCTCCTGCTTCCTCTACAGTTCAGCCATTATCATCTACAAAATCCCAGGCCAACTTAAACCAACCCACCTCTCTTCCACAAGCCTTCCTAAGCTCCTTCATAGCTTCTGTCATGTATTGCACTTAAAGTCTGGTTCCCAGAAAGGAGGTACTAGGCTCTTAGACATCTTACAGAGTTGTGTTGGAGGCAGTTGGAGGAAAATATCTGGCATGGGCCACAGGACAAGAATTTCTCTCTTTATACTCTCTTTATACATAATAGCCTTTGCATGTTGAGATTTGGTGAAGTCCTTGCTTCCAGCTTCCTGAAAAGCCCATTAAGCATCACAGTCCTGCAAGAGTGCTTATTGCTTTCTGGGCTGCTATATCAAAGAGCTCATGAAGTGGTCTCAATCACCTAGCACTGACACTTCATCATGCCATGTCCAGCTTTATCACAGATGGACTTGCCTGGCGACATAGAATCATAGAATCATAGAATCGTTTAGGTTGGAAAAGACCTTTAAGATCATCCACTCCAACCATTAACCTACACTACCAAGTCTACTCTAAACCAATCAAGGGTAGACTAGACTAAACCATGTCCCGAAGTGCCACATCTACCCGTTTTTTGAACACTTCCAGGGATGGTGACTCCACCACCTCTCTGGGTAGCCTGTTCCAATTCTTGACCACCCTTTCCATAAAGAAATTTTTCCTAATTTCCAACCTAAACCTCCCCTGGCGCAGCTTAAGCCCATTTCCTCTCGTCCTATCGCTAACTAATCTTCACTAACTAATCTTCGCTAACTAATCTTCACTAACTAACATCTTCAAAAGAAATGTGACACCTTTGCATTGCTAGTTCACTGTAGAGGATTAGCAGGTCAAACTGCCAGTGCTGAATCAGTATGGGTGAAAAGCAGTGAAAATACACTTACATATGGATTTGCAGTTAAGTTTTTCTGCCCACGACATAACCAATATAAACTAAAGGGAAATGAAGGAGACTGTACCAACTTCATCATACTCATAAATTGGAGTGTCAGTCTTAAGATCTCAGTCATAAGATATGAAGGCAGAACCCAGGCAGTAACCCAAATTTTAGCAATGCTACTGGGAGCTCAAGTGGGTAATACAACAGTCTCTTCTGGATTTAAAATCTGTGATTATTAATGAAAACAAACATATCTGCTGTTTCATCATCTCTCTTCCAAACTATACAAACAACATTTGGGAACTAATGGCCAAATTCATTCTGGAAAGAGTTTATGCAGCTCACATGAGAACAGAAAGAAGGCCATCCATTGAAAAGCAGAACTTGCATTTGTTCACAAATATCAACAATGTATTGTAACATACAGCATTTTTTAATATGTAATAAACATGTATTTGCTTTTGAAAACAACAAAAAGTGAAAGGCGGTTAAAAATAATAAAATAATTAGAAGACATTTCCTTAGTAAGCAAGGAAACAAGCATAGCTAAGAAAGGATTGTCCGGGAGCGTCAAGAGTGGGTGGCTCCTCAAGGGAAAGGAGACCAGGAGCAGCCCCCATGCAGGCAGGGCCAGACCCTGATTGATGGGCCACAGTCCCATGACAGCAGAGCAGGGCGAGTGGGGCAGGGTGATGGCAGCAGCAGCTTCTACTGTCTGTCCAGTGATCTTCTGGCAAAAGCAGGGTTTAACCTTGAGTCCAAGGTTAATCCACAAAATGCAAACAACAGGGCTGAGGACAAGCAGAAGCATATTGTCCCTACAAGTGCTCTCAGGGCCCTGGCAGGGAGAGATTTTGTGTTAAAATATTCTAGCTTTAATCTAATGCAATCTGAAATGGGAAAGGCTTTGACTTCCCTAAGTGTTTGTGATACAGGTTTCAGCTTGTTTTTATGTCTGTGACAATTTATTAGGATTAAGGAACTGTAATTTCCACATTGGTTGTTCCTCACATGGATCAATGGATTCAGTGCCTGTGTTTTGCAGCTAACAGCTGACTGAGACCAAACTATTGTGGTTTTCCCAAGACAGCACTGAGTCCAGACTGACTTCTATTTTGCATATATTTACAGTGTTACTGCCAATGTCAAACAAGATACTTTCAAACACATGTGATAAAGTATGTTGCAGTGCATTACATGTTATCACTGATTAAATGCTCCCTGTGCTGTCCAATATGGCCCTTATAGGGCTCATTCAGTTGCTTATCCAGGATAGAAGCAAGGCGGAATCATAAATATTTGCCAAATGAAATGTTCAGTGGTTTTAAAGGTGCACAAATATCTCAGTATCAATAATAAAACTACTTTTACAAAAAGACTACGCAGAGTGAATAAAAGAGAGAGGTCATATTTATTGCTGAGCTAAACTGTCACCTGATAACTGTAAACTTTCATCATAACTGGCCTAAATATGGTACCTCTTTGAAACACATCACAAGCCTAGTTGGAGATATTTCTAGTCTATTTCTAGTTTATTTCCTTTTTAACTGTCATTCTGCAGCAAAAGCTGAAAGAACCATCCCCTAAAGTCTTTTCCTTTTGCTACCAGATACATAAAGGACAAGTAGCCTGAGGCTTAATATTTTTCAAGCTTCTAATATTTTTTTTTCTCAATTTAGAATGAATATGTGTCATTTCTGTGGCAATTCAGAAGCAAATGGTCCCGAGTTCAAACTGTGACTTTTCAGATTAGATCTGCTGGTTAAAAATTTGTTGGGATGAAATGGAATTCATTTGCAGTAGATGACAACCCAAATTGACAGGAGTAAGGATTCATTGACAAAGGAAAAGCAAATTCCAGGGATCCAAAAATCCCAAACATGGCAATGTGTCAAATGAAATGTCTTTATTCACAGCCCATACACCTGACTGTTTTGTTCAGTGACAAAGTATCAAAGGGATTATCCAAAAAGCAATCAGACAGCTGGGCTGTTCCATTTCTAAATGCTAGTTTCTCTTTTTAAAAAACACCATCAGTCAGCAGACAGAGAACAGAAACATGCTGCCAAGAACCAAACAATCAGTTAAGGCCAGCTATAATACATGTGCAGTTCCTTCTCAAATTCATGGCTTTCTGTGGTCAGTGTTTCGAGCACCAGTCATGAATTAATAAACATCAATGGCTCCAGCTTCCTTGCAACACAGAACTTCTTGCAGTATTTAACCGAGAGACATGGTAGGGAACACATAATGGTTTCCTATAACTGGACATAAGCAAGGACAACTGTGTTCATCTGTTAATTAAATGTTAGAGCACAGTGAATAATTCAACATGAAGTATTTGTTTGACAGGTCTATTCTTTTATTGATTGCCTTCTTGAGAACAGTTATGTCCTCCTCAAATTAGTTTTGTTTCAAAGGGTGGAATGACCATGAATAATTCAGCCCATTAATTCATTATTTTACTACTGAAATATGGATTATCTTTTTTTCAGGTTTATTTGTTGGCTTAAGGCAAATGAAATAAGTATGCAAACTCTTCCCATATAAACGTTCTTATGCATGAAAATTTGAGACACAAATGTCATGAGACATTTCAAGCATAGGAATTTGAGATCATCTCTGCCATTAAATGCATCACTGGAACTGAAAACTTGAAAAGCAGGGCATCTACTAAAAATTTACCATCAACTTAGAAAACTCACCCATCTATCACAAAAATTATATCTTACAGTGTATAAAATTCTGAAAATTACCAAGTTTTTTAAGTATTTTCTCATTTTTTATAGTCTGTGTACCTGCTCATTTGACATTCCTTGCTGGATATCCAGTTTTCCCTTGCTGTTTTGATGGAATTGACACCGCAGAGATGCTGTGGGAGGAAAATAAATAGCATGTTTTAAAAACAGAGTTTGGTGAATGTAATACTAAAAAAATCAGTCAGGACAGGTCAAGTACTTCTTAATTTGCTCAGTTAACCATATCACTGTGAGGACAGCTATTCTAATAATATCATAGCTACTGTTGTAACCCAGGCCACTTCAGGCTAAATTACATGGCTGAACCTCAGAAAAACATCATACAACTAAAAGCTGTCAATGGTTTACCATGCTGATCCTACCAGCTGAAAGTATATTGAGATATGTGCTCATGAAATCTTAAAGCAAAGTGTTATTTATATTTCCATATTGACCAGTGTGATGCTCACTGATATACACTAATTGCACTGCTGAAGGTTAAAAATTGCGTATAAGTACCCAAGCTGCTTCTGTCAGCACTTATCTTAAACTGTAAGGTTCGTAAAAGTCTAAGATCATTAAATCAGAAGTAGGATAATGAAGGAGGGGACCATAGCCTATTCTGCAGTGACAAATACAGAGAGAGAATATTTGAATAAAATGACTTCAAGAAAAGGTATAATTAGAAGTGGTGAGGTGAACGTAAATATTGTATACAATCGCCTGGCTGACAACAGCAGGAGCCAGCAGGAAGCATCTTAACCTAATAGACCCTTACCCCCTCTGCTTGAAAAGCAGATGGGGGCTAATACAAAAGATTTCTCAAAACTTCATCGTGGACTGTTATTACACATTTCAAGGTATTTATTACGGCAGCACCTGCTAGTGCCACCAGAGTTAGAGGGAATGTTAGCCTTTCCTAGCTTAAGTCCCTGCACACAGGGCTTTTATAGTGACCATAGATACAGGCTGAAGGCTCAAACTTGGTAAACAAGGATCTGAGAGAGAGATTTGCTAAAGCACAAAGGGCATTTAGACACTGGTAGATTTTGGTAAGTTACACACATAACTGCCCTTTTTACACTTACAAATCTCTGCCTCAGCTGCTTTTCCCTTATGCATTTTTAGGATATTTTGGTTCATTGAGAGCAGAATATTAATTAAAAAAAAAAAAACAAGTAAGCCAGCAAGCAAGAAGAAAAAAAAATTTTTTTTGTCTTCTTGTTTCTTTCATAAACGTACATTGTTTGTGTTTTTAATAGTCTCAGTGTTCCCTTCACCTTCCTGTTTCTAGAACAAGAACTGAAGAAAGATGTGAACAAAGGTCAGTTTGAAAAATAGGGAAAAGATGTTGGCTAAAAAGTACTCTGGTGACTTAGAAGTAAGTCAGTAGATGGACAGTGACTCATAGTGACTAAATGGGACTTCCATTAATTGCACAGGCACACACAGCACAGCAATGAAAGTACTGTAAAGGCTGATGTTTAAAGCAGAACCAAAAATCTGTGAGGAAAGAAACATGTGATCTGTGAAGGTAGAGGCAAGGAGCTGGTACAAACGAGCACTTTATGACTCTCTTTGGTCTTTATTTCCTTTGCATGGAAAAGTGCAAAGGAACATGGATGCAGACACAATCCTGGGAACTGGAAAACACTCTCCTGTCCCACAGCACAGATTTAATCTTAATTTTCTGTTGATATGTATAAGCAAGAACGGTTCTAATTTTTAAATATAATACTGAAAGGATCTCACTTTCTTTGCTGACATGGTTTTACAGCTTCAAATAAAACAGAGTGAAGTTGAATAGAAAGGATTTACTTCAGGAATCTTTTATATGTAAAACTACTTCTTGGTACATGTTCTTCATTTTAAGAGACAGTTTTAGTCTCTCCATTTGTGAAATACTAATATGTACATATATCAATGGTATTTTTCATGCAGGACCAGTGATCAGCTTTGCCAGAGCCCAGATACAGTTTGGAAGCTTTGTTGCGAACTGGTTTGTAGCCAACACCTACTCTTGTCTTCCACAAAAGAATTTAGAGAAAAGAAAGGGACATGGTTATAGTTCAGTGCTTGAGAGCATTATGCCAGGTATTTAAATGGCATTAAAGGAGCTCAGTAACAACAAAGTGAGACTACTCAAATATTTCTTTCTTGATATAAGAACCATATTCATATATTTACTACCGGTAAAATACAAATGCTTAGACGCCCCTGTGTGACACTGGGCTTACTGGTGTGGGGACTGAGATACACAGCAGTATAATATTTTACTACCTAAATGAAGTAGACAGATAATGGGTGAAAAAGACTGGAGAAGGACAGAAAGGTGTCTCCTATCAGAGGGATTTTGAAGGTACAGCTCATGACAAGCAGGTCTGTAGCTTCCCCTCGGTACTTGGTTGACTGTCACAGGCTAGAGCAGCTGCTCAGCGCATGGTCTGATGTCTCAGAGAAGTGCCTAGGTGTGAGCCTCCCTGCTTCTTCTGTGTGATCCAGAAAAGGGACACCTGGGAGAAAGCTTTGGCAGCCAGTAGCCTTCCTTCAAAATTACACAAGGGGAAGACAGTAGAGACAGTCCAATCAGCTGAACTGTCTCCTGTCCTCCTGTCTAAAAGCAGCTAGAAGAAAGAGCATCTTGTAACTGAAGAAGACCTAAGTATAATGGGTATTTCTGAAATAGAACTGTCTGTCCCAAGTCAGAAGAAATAAAAGTAGCTTATTTCTACTATGTGCAAATGAGAAATTAAATTTGAGACAGGTTGAGAATGGGATTGAATGTGGACTTAAAAGTCACCTGGGAACAGGAGTGGGGAGCAGACAGTGTTCAAACAGATAAGGATTGGAATGATGGGACAAAATAATTCATGTTTAGAAAGCACTGACAAGCTAGTCCATTCTTCCTGGAGCAGCTCTCATCTCAGTCTGTATGCAGCAGAAGGGGCCTACGTCTCCTCATTCCTCTACCATCAGACAACATGACAGTAGAAACCCACCAGAAAAAGAAAAAAAAAAAAAAAAGCACAACTTATCTTTTAGTTCTGGGGATGAACTGGAGCTATATATTGGACAGACCCTCTCCTCGTTCATCGACAATGTCAAAGACAAAGATGTCAAATGCCAGTACAAAAGCTAATAGGATTATAAACCCTTTCTTCTATATCAGGAGGAAAAGAAACAGAAGTTGAGATAAAAGAGAATAAACCCTTTAAAACTGTAACAATGGGTGACCATAACTACTTTTATATAAACCGTCCACACAGCATGTCAAAAATGAGGTGTGGAAAAGCAATTTTTTGGTTTTATATGAGTTGAATAGTTCTGGCAGCTTTAGCAAATGCAAGAAGAAAACCTCATCCTAAGTAACACCTAAGGTATTTGATTAAAATTTGGATTGAACATTAAGTACAGCGACTGACTGTAGCTCTTGCAACGCTGTAGTGCAGAGTGGGTGCTACCAAATCAGGAAACATGCATATACTTTCCCCCTTTTCCATCTTCATTAAATATGTTTTCTTAGTCCTGAAGTCAATTTCTGGGTCTGTCTTTCTAAATAACTCAGTCTGTGTGTATGCCCATGTTTCTCCTTCACAAAACAGGATTTCATTTTGTAGGCCCCATGTTAATTAATCACAAGGAGAGATTTGAAGACATTGTTTCCGGTTAAGGTTACCAAATGTTTTCCAAGCATGACAGCATGAAAGATACTTTGAAAACAATCTTGCTCAACAAAACAGACTAACAGATGACCCCTGAATGGCAGCAGGGCAAACTTGAGGGACATTTAAAAGGCAAGAGCAAGCAAGTAGAGGAAACTGTTTTCTGATGGGGATAGTGGAAGAGGTTTCACAATTAGGTGGTTTTTGAGAAAATGAAAATTCATAGCCAGAACCAGTGCTGGACCTCTCCAGAGATCTGAGAAGAAGTAAATTCTATGGGTACAAAAGGCTGTTTCTTTTGCCTGCACTGGCAACTTTTTTTCTGCAACCGTGTGTCTTCAACCAAGGACAACTCCTGCAGGAGATGAGACCTTTGATAACTTGCGTCTGTTCTAATTCAGGTGGGAGGATATAACTGTGGTGTGCTGGGAGCTCAGAGACCTGCAAAAAAATCTTTGTTCTCCATGGCTGCATCCTGCTTAAGCTCTTGAAGGCTGTTAAGAGTTCTTGAAAACAATGATTTATATGAGTCATACAGATATGACCACCTAGCACAGTGAAGTTCAGAAAACTCCCTCCCAGCTCAGAAACTAAAATTGGCTCAGTCTGTTTTGTCTTCTTTTCTTTTTTTTTTTATTTGTTTAAACTTGCACAGGAATGTCATATCATGTCACAACTGCTAGGAGGAAAACAAAATCTTCAAGGTCAATGAGGCTAAAACTGATATCCAAATTATATTTAATATATCAGGACTCAAAACAAATGAGGAATGCCTTCAGCCCTGAACAAAGGCCAGTAGAAAATGAAAATCACCCGTTGAAAGAATAGAGTTACACATTCTTAATGCAGCAAATGTTGGTGATTCAACTGCCGGAATAACACAAAGCAAAATAGAAAGCATTTGTAGATAAGAGAACAGAACCTAATGGATATTTTCAGTAAGCCTAAAAGCTCTGTTACCACTATAGTGCAAAGATAATGGTTTCTACCTCTACAATTCCTTGCAATGATTGTTTTGCCAATATATAGTATAAAAGAAACAAAGACTAATAATTGCTTGTCAGCACTGACGAAGCATGACAGGCATCAACCAAGGGAAGGGAGAATGCTGCTTCTACTGCTGTATCCTATAGTAACAGACTGCATAGAGTTTATATTGTTCACCTATGAAATTGGCTCAGGACTGTAAAGGAAAGGACATCTGAAGGTCAGCTTAAACAAGCTGTTTATGTCTCTAGTTAAAATACATTCAGGGACTCTCAATCACTGACATCATTTAAAATTGCACAGAATGGTGATGCAAATCATACAATACACAGATAGATCTAGGCTCTGCTCACAGATCAGGTCCAAATGAAGTTCAGAAAAGCTGCAACAGAAATATTTTTTCCAGGAAAAAGCATATGTCTCAGAACATTCCATCACAGAGAGGTATCTAAATATAGGCTAATTACATAAAATGATATGCAGCATACAGATTCAAATTGTGGAGTAGAGGCATAGAAGGAAGGAGTCGCCAGATGAAACCTCATTATAAAAAAGCATGCACAGAGAAAGATATATCATAGTTTATGAAGATCCTTTGTTAACTAAATGAAATCATAGCAAAGTGGAAAAAGAAATGCTGATAATGTTATTACCCATCTTCCTAAATATCATTTGAATCCAACCTCTCAAGTACAGTTTCTTAAGGATTGATTTCTTTCGGATTTCACAAAGGTCTCTTTTTGGAGGTTTTTTTAGTATGTTTGTATTTCCATAATAATAAGGCTCTTAACCTTTTCAAACCTGTTTGAACAAAATTTCCAAAAAAGGCACCAGTGGTCTTAGGAACTCCACCTGGAGTACCTTACAAAAGTCAGACTCACAGTCTGGGGCTCTTTGCATTCCAAAATTCAGAAGTCAGTTAGTACCTAGTCCTCAAGATCCTCTCACTCTTTAAGTAATGGTCTGCCCTAAGAAGAGGCAAAGCAACCTCTCATATATTAAACCACAGAGGAGACCACTAATGCAAGTTCTACCTAGAAGCTTAGGCCATAATGTTAATTGCTAGTTTGATTTACATATGGAAAAAATTACATATTGTATTAAAAAGCTGGATTAAAAATATACAAACACATTATTAATTCTGGGAGAATTAAAAACATTATTGTTGTTTGTCAAAATTATTTTAAGGCTATTTTTCTTCTCACTCATTTGGCTCTGCAGACTAATTTTACTGTAAAAATTTGGGGGTTTTTCCTGCAATAAGAGCAAATATTTCCCTGAGGAAATATGACAAAAATTTAATAAGTTTATCAGAGGCAGGACTTTGCCACTTCTATTGTAAAAAATGTGTTTACTGATGGAAATATTGGAACGTACTACTAACTGAAAGTCATAATAATGTTACAGAAAACAAACTGAGGTTTTATATAGCAGTATTTCTGGGAAGAAAGGAAAAAAAGACACACAATTTTATAGTTAAATTCCACACCAAGTAAGTCTGCAGCTAATCACTCAGCTGTGCTGGTTTTGGCTGCAATAGAGTTAATATTCTTCATAGTAGCTAGTATGGGGCTCTGTTTTGGATTTGTGCTGGAAACAGTGTTGATAATCCAGGGATGTTTTCTTGAATGATGAGCAGTCCTTACACAAGAGTCAAGGCCTTTTCTGCTCCTCACACCACGCCACCAGTGAGTAGGCTGGGGTGCACAAGAAGTTGGGAGGGGACACAACTGGGAGAGCTGACCCCAGCTGACCAAAGGATATTCCACGCCATATGACGTCATGCTCAGTTTATAAAGCTGGGGGAAGAAGGAAGGAAAGGGAGGGACATTCGGAGTGATGGTGTTTGTCTTCCCAAGTAACTGTTGTGTGTGATGGAGCCCTGCTTTCCTGGAGATGGCTGAACACCTGCCTGCCGATGGGAAGGAGTGAAGGAATTCCTTGTTTTGCTTTGCTTGTGTGTGCAGCTTTAGCTTTACCTATTAAACTGTCTTTATCTCAACCCACGAGTTTTTTCACTTTTAGTCTTCCAGTTCTCTCCCCCATCCCACTGCGGGGGGAGTGAGCGTCTGTGTGGTGTTTAGTTGCTGGCTGGGGTTAAACCACGACATCAGTTTTATTCCCCTGCTAAGTATTTTGCTACAGACCATGGAATCGCTCTAGAGAGGTTCACAGATGCAGAGAATAGATGACTCAAGGGAACAATACTAGGCTACCAAGTCTTCCACCTCTAAATAGACAGCTGAATGTAACACAAGGAAGAAATAGATGATATTCTGAAAGCAGTATAATGTTTTCTTTAATTAATCACTAGAGTCTAAAAGTATATTTTGAAAGGAATCTTTTAATCTGATGGATGTTCAGGGTCAGTGTTAGTGATGCTTGAATCCTTTTTTATGTATCAGAAGTCCAGTCATCACCAGTACTTTATGACTGCTTCAGTCACGGATGTAAGGGACACAGAAGATGAAATATCACCCCAGAAATTTTCCCTCCCAGCAAGATTTGAGACAAATTAATGGATTAATGTGGGGAAATTTACATCAGGTTTTCTTAAACAACAGAGCATCAATAGATGTCTTCAGTCCCCAAGGCTATGAAGTCAACAGCTTTCATCATTTTAATACCTTCCAAAAAAACTCTTAAGACAGAGTACATTCTCAGGAAATCTAGATTCATACAAATCAATGAAAGATAAATCAATGAGCCAAATAACATCATAAGCTACCAAGACAACAGCACTGTCTGAACACATGAAAGAATAGACCTTCAATACTTTATGCCATACAAACCTTTTGGTGAGTAGAGCTTTTTAACTGCTATCTAACTAGAACGGTTTGTTTTAAGATGTACTTATATTTGTCTTCTGACACAGAGTAGTCTATTTATAATCAATGTTTAGCTTTTCTGGGATTTTCCTTTTAGCGTAGGACTTTGAAAATGTGTGCCCTTCAGTATAATGTCCGATATCCAACAAGCAACAGTTTGGAATCATTTAATTAGGTGATTCTGCCAAACAGAGATGTAGGTATGCCTTTCAATCTTTCTTACTTATTCCTGTGTATTACCTCATTTTGTGGATAAGGATGAGTGGATGTTAACATTACAGGAAAAGAAAATAGCAACACTATATTCCCCTTTCTTACTGCTGGTCACAACGTCCTTCTAAAATGCAGATTTTTTTCTTCGTTGCCATAATCTCCATAACAGATAAAATGCAGACAGAATAATTACAGTGTAATATGAGGAAAGTGTGTCCTTTTTGGTTAACATCTTGAGGGGGCACATTTTCTTCCTCTCATTTTTGAGCAATATATGTAGCTCTATCACATTCATTGCAGTTCCCGGAGGATTTTCAGGAGAACTCCTCCTCCTGTAAATAGGCCAATTCTCTTGCAAATATGTATTCCAGAAAAGAGTGAATATATAAAACTTGAAGGTGGCTGTTACCATGCTCCGGCTGCACCTTGCACTTCACACCTTGTCTACAGTAAGGATGTTTTAGGGGAAATTTCACACCTAGACTAGAAAACCTATTTTGACTTCTGTCAGCATTTTAGCACCATATCGATTAGGCCTGCATACACAGTTCTTGAAACACTGACAGAATATGGTGGTACAGATACCTTCTAAGTCCAAATAGTGGAATCAAATTAACATTAGGAAGAAGAAATTCCTATTTCCAAAACTTCCTAACTGAAAAAAAATATTACAACAGCTTCTGCAGTATTGTGGGCTATATACCTATATTTGTGCTGTTCAACATTTCTGAAGGATGTAACCTTTGCTTTGTTTCTAATGTAAATGTAGCTCATTATAAAGCAATTCAGTGATCACTGACCCTGGGTTTTCTTTCTGAAGTTAGGATCAGCTTGGGGTATTGTGCAGTACAATGAGAAAGAAAGAGACTTCGGGGGGGTTGGGGAGGGTGAGAAAAAAAAGATAAGAATGGATGACATTTTTGGTGGAATATTTTTGTGGCTAATTCACAACTTCTTACCATTTCTGCATGCATTTATTTGTAGGATTCCACATCATTATGTTTGTATCACTACCCTCAAAAGTACTACCAGGAATAAAAAGATTTCAGTGAGAGACCACAGTCATATGGATTTGATTTACACCCTTCATTTTTCAGGAGGCTCAGATGCTCATCTGAAGCACTCTTGATATGGTCTACAGGCTTCACTATCTTCTGTGGTCATGGCTCAACTTATCCACTGATTCTGCAGGTGTCTGTCAGGGTGAATCAACACTATTATCAGGAAAAGTTGTTGCTGTCCATAAGTCTTGAAATGCTTAATCTGGTTATATCAAACATTAGTACTATTAAAGCTATTGCAGCACGAACTCCAAGGCAGGCTTGTCCAGTACTGTGGGGAACTACTGAAGCAGAGAGGAAGTCTGTGCTGCTATGATTAAATTCCTGTCAATCAGGTATACCTACATATAGGTTAGTGATACCTTGAGTTGCAGCCTACAATCCAGTTTCAAAGTTACTTGTTGAGGGTACTCTGAAAACATCCTCTTCAAAGGCTTTGGCCCTTTGAGACACCTTTCCTGACACCTTCTCACAAATAGGTAAAAAGAAAGCATTAGTGATACGACGTGTACTTGCTAAATCTGCCCATTAGAGGATAGTGACCAGTACTTCAAGCTGCCATCAGAAAAAGCTGCAGTAGATTTGAACTCTAGAGGGTAAACTTCCTCCTATCCCAAACATTCACAGCAGTGGCAGCAGCAGGGGTATCCTGGAGGCAGAAGCAGACTCTCAAAGGTAACTCTTCTGAACAGCACACAACAAGCCCGGAGGCAATCACAGCAACTCCCTCCTACCCATGGGAGTCCACAGTTAGATGGCTTTGCATGCTCTTCTTTTTGAGGTTTATACCCGCATAATGCAAGATGGTTTTTGAACAGCTTTGAACATGGATGAGCACAGAGGCTGAATCCAGTCAGTGTGAAAAAGAACACTTTACTGGAGCTTTTATAGCAAGGCACAAATCAAGCCCTGTGATACTGAAGATTTGTGGAATATTATTGTCAGCAATACTATTGACAGGCTTTAGGAAGACACACTGAGGGTTCAAGGTCAGATTTCCATCAGGCAAAGTCGACACCAAGTCTGATTTTGTAGTTACCAGTATTAATACCCGACATTACTCGTCTAAAAAAACCACTCACTAGCTGTATGCTTACACCACATGCTGCACATCAGTGGGAGCTTGTTGTGGGCACAAATGAACTGATTCTGTCTGTGTCCAGAACTGAGAAAAAAAAAGGAAAAAAAAGACAAAGAAAAAAAGCCCAACCCTTAAGTGACCCATGTCAGTGCATTACCCATCATGTGCTAATAATCTCAGCCTCTCAACAGCTTTCATTAGTTCAGCACTTTATTGATGCTCTCATGTATCCTTTTTCCTTTCAACTCAAGGCACAAATAGGGCAACTTTGCACCTATCCACAGTGTATAGTGTAAGCACTGTGTAGAAGGACTCTATAGCAAGGACTATTTGCTATCCCCCACATAGAGCACACTGCACTCATGGAAAAACAAAGGGCTTAAGGACATGAGCATCCCCTAACTCAAGTAGCAGAAGAGAAATAAGAATGTGCTGGGAGGGATGGAGGGCAGCAGCTGTAGAGTCACTGATTGATTGGAGTGGGAGGGGCTCCCATACAAAACTGACATTGATCTATCTTTTAATCTAACAGCACAACAACAAATCTTAAGGCAATCAATTTTAATGGTATTAATAGTTCCATTCAAATTATTCACTTTCTACCTTAATTTAGGAGGCTGGCTTCATATTTTCTTGGCAGATTTGTCAGATAAGTATTGCTGTTTCTTTGAGAGCAGCTTTCCTTACTGCTCCATTTCTTTAGCATGCTTGCTTCTTTAAAGAGTGTTATAATTTCCTCACAGGACTGAATAATTAATAATTCATTCATTTGCTGCTTGTTGTGATAATCTTTCTTCCTTTTATAAATCATTTCCATGTTGGCTTGTTTTTCCTTTTGGCAAACCACAGCCAGCCTCAACATATCTTAATCCAACACAAACTCTGATCAGTTTAGATAATCTTTGTCACTCCTGAGTCAAGGCTGGGCACAGGTCAGGACTTCACTCTAGTAATTGCCCTTGCTTCATCTATAATTTGCTCTCTTGAATAAACCATCAGCTCAGATTTTTTTTTTTTTTTTCATTCATTTCAGGCCTCATCCAGTGGCCATGGGAATCAATGGGAGATTTTACTCTGGGAACAATAGGCAGTGAGCAAAATTTTTATCACTTTCCAGTGTATTGAACTGGGTGAGATGAGCAAATGCAGCAGGGCTCGGATGAACCGCTTCGAGACAGAAAGCAATAACTTGAGCAGCAAGCTCACAGAGCTCATAGCCCTGCAAGCATATGATCATCTTCCACGGCTGCTTAAGTCTCTGGAATAAGTAAATAAATAATAAATACATGAACAGAAGCCAAATTGCTGTATTCCTGTAACCAATAGCCACGGAGTGATGCAGCAATATTATTTTCCATCTTAATTTGGTTTTAAGTAAATTATGAACATAAATACATGTAAACACCATATGTAAAAGCCATACATCCCTACTATTAAGGGACTACATTTTCATTTAAGGGAATACAGTTAAGGGAATGCAATTATGTGAATACATCTTCAGTTTCAAAGAACTTCCTAATTTCAGAAAATTCAAACACTTTGAGAATAGACATCTCTGCTAGAAGTTGGAAAACTGAGTTTTATTTATCTCTCTTTATTAATATAGTCTTCCATAAAGATTTGCTACTGACCAATTCCAGAGGCAGGTTTGGTGCATTTTTCATCTGACACAGTAAGACAGTCCTTGCATTCTTACACCCTCACACCATCACAGTGTGGGTCTCTGCACTACAGGTCATGTTAACTTCATACATCTAAGTGGCTGGTTGTCAAGTAGGTTTGGGGATGTTAACCATATACCTGTCCAGATCCATATCTGATCTGTAAGTCTGAGATTTATCTCACCTAACTTAAAACTTCTACAAAAGCTGAATAGAAGATCTCCACCCTAAAACAGGTGAATCACTTTCCAGAAAGGCTTGTCATCTCCATCTGTTGCAGAGAGACAGACTAGTCATTGAAGACTCAACTTTAGCCAGCTGGTCAAGGGTGTAACCAGCTGTGTGAAGCTCTGATGTGTGGCTATGTCCCAGCCAACTTTGAGCTGTAGCTGTCAACATTAATCTGTGAGCAAGAGAATATGTTGACTATGAAGCTGTACAGATTAAGAGAGCACAGAGTGGAGGAGTGAGGAGCACAAGAAGCTATGAACTCAGTTTCAGAAGAGAAAAATTGGCATGAAAAGCTATAAAATTTTGAGGAAAAAAAGTGGAGAGTAAAAAGAAAGTGATTTAGCAAGACTGAGGATGAACCCATTTCACAGAGCAATGGAGGCTAATGCTTTCCCCTGACTGCCTCACCAACAGGGACTCCTCAAATACCTGCACCAGGGTGGCAAAATTAAAAATGTTTAACTTAGTAGTATATTTGTTTCAGCTTTTGATAGCCATATTAGTCAATAAGCAATTGCTGTGTATGCAGAAATTGTGCATATGATCCTGATTGCAAGTCTTTACACAGAGTAAAAGATGTCCAAATGAAAAGGTCTAAAAACTTACTAAAGGAAGTGTTTCAGATCACTAAACATAGGTACCTATTACCATTTGAGGTGTTCAAATGATCTGATAAAGCCACAAATATACTTCATTCTGGCAGATAATGACGCAAGACCTTCTGGAGTACCCTGCTGAAGTCAGGTGTGATAGTCTAGGGTACACAGTTAAGTGCTCATGTAGTGTCCTGAATCACATCTTTAAAACCAGATTAAATTAATCTTACCCTTACACCCCAGCCTTGAATACTGGGCAGTGAATTGCAGTAGTCATTAAATGAGGAAGTAACTGCTCTGTTTCTCCTTCAGTTTTTCGAAAGACCTCCCTAACCCATATGGATAAGGAGATTTCAACCACAGATCTCATATACACATCCTATCATTACTTATATGTAATTTGGTAGCACAGGGAAGCTCTCATCGTGATCCTGGACTCTTGTGTTATGCTTAGTAAAACACACAAGACAAAAGGAGCATTTCCCAAAGACCTTAAAATGTAAACACAGGTTCCTCCCAGCAGTCTGCTGGACCAGCAGTCGTCTTCTTTTATCACTGTTTGTTAGGAAAAGACAGGGAGAGAGCTGAGAAAGCTCATATTACACTGGGAGAGAAACAGAAGATGGAAGAGGTAAAAAAAATGCAAGGAGAAGAGGGACAGAAGAGAAAAGCTTAGGAGAAGATAAAAAGGGTAAATGAAAAGAGAAATATAGACACCCATCCCCCGAGAGGAAAGAACAGAAGAAATCATTTTATAATGAAGCCATCCCCTAGGAAAACAGAAGAGAAGATTTTACTTGAGAAAGTCAGGAAAGAAAAAAAATAAAATTCTTTCTCTCTTTAAGATGTTGTAGTGAGAGAAATGCCTCTGTCATAATTTAGTTAATGTATAAGAATGGAAATAACCCTATCAGAAAATCATCAGTAGCACAGAGATCTTACAGAAAATCACTGCAATGCTTACTCTGAAAGAAGATGCACTTCATGATAGAGCGTAATTATGTGACAGTTTCACTGCAAATTATATGACAGTTGCCATTAATAAAAATGGAACACAACATAGAATATCTTAGCATTTATCCCACAGTCTGATAGTCTTAATGTTTGCTTTTGAAATCCAGGTATAGTGTATCTGACTGCACACTTAATAGCACCATACTAAAAAATCCTGTAACCAAAGTTTACTATACCAGTGATGAATTAACCATGCATAATCACAGTGGCGAGTAATTAATGCATTTTTTAGAGCCCAGATTACAGTGTACAACTATATATCACACAAATGTGAGATACAAAGACAAATTATGGTGTAATTGCAGTGTACCTATAGGATATTGAATGTGACTGTAAAGTATCAGCCAGCCAAAAGGATGTACGTGTTATGACTCCCCAACACTCTGTTGGACAGTGCAGTGTTAAAAGTCACCTCATTAGTCCCAAGACATTGAGAAATAGGTACATAAAGAGCTTATCTGGAAGAAGAAATGAGGAACAAAACTCAGTCCATCGAGTCTTGGGGAAAAGAGTCAAAAATGTCAAGAAGACTGTGAACCTCTTATGCAATATGTTGAAGGCAACATATGCCCTGGGAGATGGTGAAGATGAGAATTGTTTGTCTTCCTGATGGCTTGTGGAGGGATGTTATAGGAAAGAGTCAAATAATACAAAGGGAGACAACCCAAAAGCCTAAGCCCACAGCTGGCTGTGGTCTGCACCTCCGTGTCTGGAAAGAGACCTCAGCTGTGTGTGAAATGGAACGGGTGGCAGTGCCATCCATTTGTGCAGGGCATTGTGCTCTCACCATCCCGTAGTCTTTTTCCCTTTTCTTTCTCTTTTTTAATGTTTGGAAGCCGATTGATTGGGATATTAACATATTAATCTTTGCTCTGTAGGAATCTCTTTAGAGTCTAACAACATTGCCAAAACTTCAGAAGTGTTAAAAAAATCAACAAATGCCAACAATCCTAGCAGAAGTCCTCATAAACCCCAATGATATATCCTTCAGCTTTATAATCTTCAAATTCTTATATCCATTTAGTCAGACAAAATACAGAACATGGCTTCACATCCTCTTCATATTGCTAGTCCTATCTGCCCAGAGGCTGAGACCACCTGGAGTCAGGAACACTATAGAAGCAAACATATGTGATGGCCACAACCCTTCACCCTGTTCAGCACTTACCTTATGTCAGTCATTATTTCACAACATAAGGATTTCTCATTGATTTGTCTTGAAAATTAAAGCCTGAGCTGTCATTGGATGACTTTCATGACTATATGAGAAAACAAACCTGAGCAGCAAAAAAGCTGTATGATAAGAGCTCTACAATGACATAACAAGGCAGGGAGGTGGGGAGACTTGGTCATGAAGTGGAAAGGCTGTGCTTTCTTGGATATCTATAAACAGGTTGCATGAACCATGTTAAAATTTATAACCTTGCAATTTCTCTTTCTTTCTCTTCCCCTTCTCTTGCAGCTAAAGAACACATGGTAAATGTCTCTTCTATTCATTTCAATCAATATCTGATAATTATGCCTTCTTATTCATGTGTTATTAATACCTGTGAGTCCTGGACATGGACTGAGAACTTGTGATCACAGGCAATGAGCACATAGATCTGAAAGGTATTCCTACTCTACCTTTTACTCTATACAATTTTGGCAAGCAATTTGCTAGGCAATAAACTAAAGTCAGCTTTTCTATGAGTGCAGAGATTGGTATATTTTGACTGAGAAGCTGGAATTGTTGTAGGCTGAGTCTGAAAATAATTTCTATAATATTGATTCAAGTGGGCAGTTAAGTCCATCAGGGCAAGACAGAAGAATGCTTTATGACCCTTTACTTAATAGGGAGAAAAAGATAGCTGCAAATTTTCAAAATACTTCACCTGCCATCTCCTACATTTCCATTCTGGTACCCCCTCCCACAGCTGCGTTGTGCTAGGGATGCTGTCCTGGAAACAACGAGCTGTTCACAAGAGCCATCCTTTCCCATGAGAGCAAACAAATGGCTCCAGGAACAGAAGGGGGACAGGAAGAACTGTGCAAGTGGCAGGGTCTGCAGCCTAAATTACATCGTGCCAGCAGAGAACCAGACTTTTCAGATGCAAGACAAAAATTCCAAGTTTTCATGCATGACAGGCTGTTTTCCTTTGAAATTCAGAATGAGTTAACAAGCAGGGCATTATGTAAGAAAAGGATTGTTAATTTATTCCCCTAGAAGTCCAGTAATGCTGGGAAAACACACCCTTTTCACAAAGCTTGGGGACATGTGGGCAGCTATAGTGACTATGAACGCTCTAAAATAAGATATGACCTTACCCCTCTCACCCTCTGCCTCCACCGAGGACAACCATCACTCTCAGACCATTCTGCTTCTGCATTTCTCTTGCAGCCTTTGACATTTTGTTTGGACACTGAGATAAGGCTGTAACAGGAGAACAATGGAAGCAGTGGCACCACAGAGTGATTTTCCTCCCTCCACCTCCAGTTTCTCATCCTCCCCCAGCAGTGCACAAACAAATAACGCGGCTGCAGCCTTTTAACAGCTTGGGATCAGGTTCACACTTTCATTCAGGACACTGCACTAGGATGATTTGTGTTGATCTGAGCCACTGAAGCAGTCAAATCTGAGACCAATGTTTTCTTGGTATAACAGAAGTTAATTGGAACACTGCAGGCTTTTTCTGGGACTATCTTTAGACTGATCTTCCATAGGATGGAGTCCAGTGAAAAATATAAACGTTAAAATAAAACAAGCAAGGCTTATGCCCATCTGATGCTGCAAACCCTCCATTAGTGGTATTTAAGATCTAGCCAGCCTTGGAGTTCAGAAGGTGAAAACTTCCTCAGAAGGATCAAAGCTGCTGTTGTCTGAGGGTAGAACAAAAATTTTAAACCAGAGTGGAAAGATATGGAAGAGTAGAGGTATCTCTTTTTGTAAATTTACAATAATTCAGATGTTTCCTAACAACAGGCATTCTGAGTTTCTGCACTGTTTTCATATGGACTATTTGGTCATTTTCCTTTTTTTTTAAAAAAAAAAAACCCTATCAAAATGCTAACCAAAAATAAGTTCAAATATTTTCAGACACCTCATCTTCTTTCTTTTACCTGGAACCCACGTTTGGAGGGGGGGGGGGGTATTTATTTATTTCAAGTATTCAACAAATCATTAATGTAGACAACATTTTCATATTATTTTAAACATTGATTTTTCTTTTTTGCTATTTGTCTTTTGGTTTCCAAGACTTTGAGATACACTTAGTCACTTTTGTAGTTTCCTCTCCAGCCAAAAGGCTGGAAGCTTATGGTTTTTTGAAGGTTTTGTTCTGAAGCTGGGTTTCTGACATAATTTCATAACTCCAGGAGGCCATCTTCTATGCTAATAAATAAAATACATAATGCAGTTGCAATATTTTCTATCTTTCCTTAATCTGAATATAACAGCTGGTGAAAGAAAATCTAAACAACTGTAAACAAAACAGAATTTCACAGATGAAAGATTCCGCTTTCATCAAAAATCACACATATGTTTCTGGACAAAGATTTTCTTTTGAAAATTTGTTTTTCATTTCATCTGAAAATGCTACAGAAACCTTTAATTGATGGGAAAACTGAGAATTCTTCTGATACATTTTTCTCCCACTGCTTAATCACCTTCTCGGTGTAAAGATGCGTAGTTTATTTCACATTTGCAATTGTCTGACTTTGGCTTCCAGCTATTACACTTTGTAAAGCCTTTGTCTTCCAGATTAAAGAACACTTCAGTAGCCAGTGTTTTCTCCCTGTGAAGTTACTCTATCTATGTTATAATCAAGTCACCTCTCAATCTTCTTTTACTTTAAAGGAGTGTGAGGGATGAAAGACCTAACAGACGATGAACTCTGGAGGGGTACTAGAATGGGAAACCCAGTGTTCATTACAGGGACCTGTTCACCCTCAGGCAAACTAGCTTATCTACCCCCATGTTTTCCTTCTTACAGATTTTTGTTGGTAGTTTAATTGCAAAGTCATTGGGTGTGTCTGTAGCACAACAGATTAACAACCTTTTTCAGATATTTATTAGTGCAATAAAAAGCAGCTAAACCATAGTACAAAGGGGTCTGTCCATTGTAGCTCATTTACATATATTTGGTTGGTAACTGTTATTACACTGTTCTCTAAAGTTTTTCTTTGTTTGCTTGTTTGTTTTCTAGTTGAAACATTGATTGACCTAGAAGACATGAGGATCCCTCTTTAGATCACTGCTGACATGATTTCAGAAAATTTAGGATCTAGTTAACATAAGAATATGAAGTTTTTCCAACCTACCAATTCCCCATCCCAAGAGAACAATTTCAGACATATCTTTTTTTGGGTTTTGTGAACAGCCAGATTACTAATGCAGGAAGTTCTGTTCTTTTGGAATATTAGTTGCTCCATTTTAATTAAGCATAGGCAAGAGGTCCCTACCCTATAGAAAAAAGCATAATTAATAATATTAGCAAAACTGTGTACTTTATACGTTGCTCTTGTACGTATCTCTGCAGTAATTAAAGGCCTTAAATGACTGAGGCAAAAATAAGAGGCATCATTTAATGATATCTGAACTCTGCTTCATAATGCTTATTGGTTTTGATGCAGGTTGAGTTAATTAAACTTGGAGTAAAAGGTAAAGAGTTAATCAAACCCAGAGCAAAGTGAAAGATTTTTTAAGGTAGGAATGTCCAGAGGCATAACTGCAGTCAAGACAGAACAATTCTGAGAATACTTTAAAAAACCAAAATACCATGGTAGGCTGCAATAGGTAACTTGCAATAGATAATTTGTGGTAGATAACATGTCCCTCTGGCCACACAATTCTGCCTGCATACTATGGACATCATCAATGCCAGCTAAACTATACACAATGCTTTAGTAAAGAGACCAAACCAATGGAACAAGAACATAAAATATTATTTTCATCAAGGTATTTACTTCTTATTGGGACTGAAAGGAGCACTAAAAAGGTCCCTGCTTGTGCACACCAAAGAAAGATTGATGAGGCATAAGAAATAATTAATTCATTTTGTTATTTTCTTGACTGACTTCAGATGGAAAAGTTGGAGGAAAAAAAAATGAGATTTTTTGAACATTGATTCAGGGACCTTTGAAACACCACAGAGGTTTTTTTATCTTCATGCTAGACTACCTTAGATATGACAGCAATTAATTTTAGTATACGCTATAATGTTGAAATGTACCTTTTTAAAACAGAGACGATTTATGAAAACTGTGGAATCCGAATGAAATCAACATTTAGAGAGTTATATGAACTTACTAAGCTATACACTTTCATGAGCTTCAGTAAATTACTTTTCACCCATTCCAAGAAAAAATAAGACTAGGGGTTATTCTATGTCCCACTCCACTCTGGGGCTCCTCCGAAATTAATGAAGCTTAATATTAAGCCTTACTCCAGGGAAAGAGCAAGCTAAAGTGCTGTAGAAGAGAGAAACAAACTGATCAGGACATTGTGAGGAAGTTTGCTTACAGTAGTTGTGTAAGCTGAGTTTACTGCATACCTTTGTATAGTAAATTCCACTCCAAGATAATAAATATAAAGAAAGAAAAGAAAAAAAGGGCTGAGATGAAGGTGGCGACATGTTTGTTAAAGTGACACTCCATCTCATTTTAAAATAAGTGTTAGGGTTGTCATGGGTCCTTAATGCTAGCAACTTATTTACACTGTCCGTCTGACTCCTCTGGGCAAAAGCCTAAAAGTGATGGAGGTGGGCTGAGATTTCCTCACTAAACCCATCCCAAGGCTGAATTCCTGTAACTATGCAAGACACAAACTGATTCCTTAATGCAGATCAAAAACTTCCACGACTTATGATAAAACTGAAAAGATGGCGCATGTTGGTACGTGCTCAAGCCTGTTGACCCTGTTGTACCCAGGGATAACTCCTGGTGGCATAAGCCAAACATCCCTGTTAGTCTCTGGGCTAAACCTAGTTATCTGCCCTTATATTTTATGCTGGCTCTTTCCAATTCCAACATTCACCCTTTGGTTCTCGTAGCTTGAACCTTAACTTTAGGGATAGCCCAAATGTTAACCCTGAAGAGATCCAAATAGCCATACAGAGCAGTTCTTATGTGAACACCGTGCCTTTTGGACACCCCTGCCTGTACAAGCCTCAACCTTCTCTGGCCTTAATTTCAACCTGGAGACCACTTCCATAGCCAGAGATCATAAAGTGGCCACAGGTCATGCTGGCTGATCCTGCTGGTTGATCCTGCTGTAAACCTAGTCCCCATTTGGCCCAACTTCTTCTTGCACCATCTGTTGTGTATCTATATGTCATATAGATAGGTATAGGAATAGGTATATAAATTCACACCCACACTACATATGTCTGTATAGGTGTATAAACATTGTATACATGTATACAAATACACAACAGCATACACACAAAATATAAAAATATATACATATATAAATATATGTATGTTTACTTAGGCGAGTAACAAATACCACTGTTAAACTATGATCTATAAAAAACCAGGTGATATCTGCCTATGCCAGTGTTAATTTCTGCTATATCCTGGCTCAAACACTGTCGTGGTTTAATCCCAGCCAGCAACTAAGCACCACGTAGCAGCTCGCTCACTCCCCCTGCCCCAGTGGGATGGGGGAGAGAATCGGAGGAGTAAGAGTGAGAAAACACCTCAGTTGAGATAAGAACAGTTTAATAATTGAAATAAAGTAAAACAGTAATGAAAATAATAACAATATAATAATAATAGTAATAATAATATACAAAGCAAGTGATGCACAATGCAATTGCTCATCACCCGCCGACCGACACCCAGACAGCTCCCGAGCAGCGATTGCCGCCCCCTGGCCAATTCCCCCCAGTTTCTATACTGAGCAAGACGTCATATGGTATGGAATAGCCCTTTGGCCAGTTTGGATCAGCTATTCTGGCTGTGCCCCCTCCCAGTTTCTTGTGCACCTGGCAGAGCATGGGAAGCTGAAAAGTCCTTGACTAGCATAAGCAGTACTTAGCAACAACTAAAACATCAGTGTGTTATCAGCATTCTTCTCACACTACATCCAAAACATAGCACTATGCCTGCTACTAGGAAGAAAATTAACTCTATCCCAGTCAAAACCAGGACAAACACATAAACCCCTCCTAGCCCCACCACCCAAAATAGTCTCATAGTGGTCCTTCCTGGTACAGTAATCTGTGCAGGTTTCTCCTGCACACTGTAATTCTGACAAGAGGAAAAAAAATATATGTGCAAGGCACTCCTGGAAGGTTGGTTTGAGTTTTGTTTTTACAATCAGCAAATATGATGTGAATTTGAAAGTAACTAAAATGTTCATTATGTATCAAGGACATAGAAAGGCTCTTTAACTGGTGCCCTGGATGGCTTAAAATTGTACTGGCGCCTTCCTGCCTGCTTCAGTATCTTAAACTAGGAATGAATCACAAGTAAATTGCCCAGTCTAATCAAATTCTACCTGAATATATGTTACATAGAGTTGCAGAAGATGTGCTATATCTTGAAAAATGGAAATATTTCAAGGTCTAATCAGATCACTTTAAGTGGAAAAGCAGTGATCACTAACGCCAAATGAAATTAGATTGTGGAAAGTACAGAATAGGTTATTAGATAAGGGCTGAGTGATCACTAGTAAAAATTATTGATCACTGCTTCCAAATTCCACTCTATGACTGACATCTCTTCCAGTGTTTCTAAGCATGGGTCAATTGTTATGTGACTAACATCCCCTAAGCTTATACTTTCAAAGTACATGCCAAGTTTTCTAAGAAAGAATCAGTGTGATAGATAAAGCCTGATTCATCACTCTTTAATTCCAGTCTTGGCAATGTATGGAATGTTATTGAGCTCAATGGCGAATAAGTAGGGTTAGTGCATAAAGCTATAATGATCATTAATATAAATGACAGATAACTATCTTAAATTTCAGTATGACTGTTCTGGAGCTGCAGGATCAAGCTGAGGGAGACAGCTGCAGAAGAAGCAGATAGAGAAAGAGCAATGTGATTTCAGAGAGCATCTGTAGTCAGGAACTAAAGCTTCTTTCACTGTCATAGGTACCTGGAGAGCTAAAACAGGAGGGTAAATGCTGTGCATGTCTGTGTTGGTGTATAAGGAAGACAGGGATAAGAAATGAGGATCTTAGCAACAGCCAGCTGAGAAATCCCCTTGTAATCAAGGGTAACATCCTTCCTATTTCTTGGAATGTTTTCAGAGACAACCAAGAAAGATACAGTTTACTCAGAGCAGAGAAAACCCAAAGTACCCGATTCCCAGATATTTGGAAATATGGAATCCAAGTCCAGCAGCTGGTGGAGGTTTACCGGTGCCGCAGAAATAAGTACTGGCAGCACTGAGCAGATATGTAAAAGGAAGAGAAAAACCACAGACTGACTCACAAAATATGGATCACTGGACTTATTTACCTTCAGAGAACCACTGCAAATCTGTATCTTTCACTTACACTGCAATTTATGCTTCATGCTGCTTACTCTTCTGAGCCAGGTGCACGCACCAGTTTTTTGGCTCACTTAACACCTCACTTTCCTGTGATTTTGAAGACTCTCCTCCTGACTAATCTATCATATTTCTGTAAAACATTTAAAAAAAAAAAAATCCAGAATCCTTATGCAGCAACTTTGATCTGTCTCTGGGGTGCATGGGCTTGACCGTTACTGTATGGAAACCAGAAGGGGAATGGAAAGGAATATGGGCAAAAAGAGAGGAAAAGCCAGTTACTCTGAACAGCTTAGTTGCAGTCAAAACTAAGAAGTTCAAGTACTGTGAACAGCACAAAGGATGTCTTTTGGTTTTCATACAGAAGTGTACTCCTCAAAGATTTCCAGCTCAATTTTCAAATAAAAAAGCTTTCAATAGAACTGTAATATTTGCAGTTCATTTTCTGCTGAACATCATGGAGTGTATGTTACAAATATTATTTAGGTCAAAAGTATAATTTTCATTTGAGCCCTTAGTCTGAATGTTCATATCTTATCTTTGATTTGGGTTTTTTGGAGTGAAACAAAAATTGACACTGAAATAGGAGTTATTGCACACTAACAGCACACATTTTTCACAATATTTTTGCTAAACCAAGTTGCTGGATCAATTTAAACCAACAGCACTAGTCTGGGAGCTTGCTATCAATTCAGATTTGATAGGAAGGAAATCAATAGAGCTGTTGAAATTAATAGTACCATTCTAAAGAATATGACCTGTTAACTAACCAACATTTAAATAATTGCTCCTGGGCTCAATATAAAATTTCCATGGCTTTAAACAGTAGTTTGAGCAAATCCTTATTCATTAGCAGGTCAGATTTGTTAGATATGGTTTATTGATTTCCAAATCAATGAAAGATGGTTTTGAGAATGCAGCAGGGACTATTTATTAAAAGTTCTAGTTTAAACTCACAGAAGAGCTAACCAAGACAGCTAAAGATAAAACCTCTAGCACATAAAACATTCAGATCTGTAAGGAAGGGCACCATTTTTGCAAGTACATTATGCTTCTCTGCAGCCGGCTGATCTTCCTACTACACAAGTAAGAGTCCTGCTCTGTAGCAGGAAGTCAGAAGGAACGTATGAGAACATATCTACAGATGCAGCCAAGAATGCTTTTACAATTCTTTAAAATCAAGAGCAAAGAATTAAACCTGCAGAAATCTAATTGATCCCATGAAGAGAAATAAAGTCAAGAAAAATACACTGTGAAGCGTATATTTTAGAATAGTTCATCACCACTCAAAAGTAAACAGATTTATATTTATCATTCTTCTCTTTAAATTCTTTTTGCAATGCCAGTTCTAGATCAAGGCAAAGGGCTTCACTCCATCTTTAAATGAATTTCCCATTGTGTCCACCTTCTCAGCAATCCAATTTTTCCAGCACAAATGTGGAAGTGAATGTCACATAAGTGTACACAGAAATGCAAATATTCACCCTGGCAGAGCATGCATGGTCATTCAATCCAGAAATAGAAATTATATCATGTGAGTTTCTGACCGGCTACAACTAAGCAATACAATATAAACTTTGGCTGTTTGCATATCAGCGACTCACAGAAAACAGTTTATGATTAATGCCTTCAGGCAATAAATATTGAAAAATGACAGAGTGCACTCAAAGAAACAAGGAAGCCTGACCTGAACACAGCTATTTCAGAGAACACAAAAAAAAAAAAGATGCAGTTGTATAAATGACTGACTTCAAATTATTTCTGTGAGGAAGACAATTTGTTTCTATTTCAGATACGGTGATTCCAAGTGCAAAATTAATTCTTTCCAGTTATCCAAAAAAGAAAACCAAGTTTGCTTTGTCATTACTGACTGTTTGTTTACTTATTAAATCATACATGGGGAAGTTTTCTAGTACTTAGCCACAGCATAATAAGCTATAGAGAAGCAACGGAGCATGAATTTCTGGACATATATAAATTCTAAGTGCTATATAGTCTTTAAGATATATTTTATCTGTTCTTTTGCATTTGATCTTCATTTAAATTTTTTTTGCATATATATATACTCTACTGTAACACAATAACGTTATGCAATTTTTTCATGTTTCTTTAAATTTTACAGTAAGAAGAAAACTGCAGTACATATTGACTTTAAGAAGACTGTGGCTGCATTGCCTTTCAGGAAGTCAGGCCATACAGACGTATTATCGGCAGGTTATTTTCTGTTGTTTGACAGCAGCAACCACATTGTGGGATCTTTTTTTTTTCTTTTTATTCAGACATTTGGAATTGTTTGTTTCTGTTGGTAATGAGTCAGTGTTCCTAACTCATAAGTGCTTGAAATGTTCTTATTTCAGAAAAATGACAGAATAACATGAAAGATGCTGTCACTTACTGTATTTTTCTGCAACCTCTGTGACATATCTCAAGTAAGTAAAGAAACAGAACATTTATTTTTCCCCCATCACTGGAAAGAGAGACTGTGGTGGATCCAAACAGTTTTAACTCTTTAGTATCTAACAGCAGAAGTAAAGCAAACAGTCGAGTGCTAAAAAAAGAAGTATGGGAGGCTGAGTCAGGCAGGCAGGAAGAACAAATCAGAGATCCAGGATCTTTTCTATGGCTGAGGGAGAGGGACTAACCACCTCAGGGACTTCATAAAGATGTCCAGAGTGCTTGGGAAGGAAGGACTGCTCCACCCAGCCCAAACCATCGTGCTCTGTATGAACACAGCAAGACAGCTCTCTAAACTGATTAAACTGGATTTTCCTCTTAACGAATAAACACCAGAAAAAAATGCCTCTCTCTTAGCACTAAGCTAAGATGTGTTTTCGTTCCTCTATGAGCCCTAGCTACAGGATCACAGAGCTTCAGCTTAGTTCCTTATTACAACAAGCACTCCTTCAATGAATATAAAACCAGCTTAACAAGCTTCAAGTCAACAAAACTGGGACCGCCATGGCTAACACCTACTGTCTCCTCTCAGAAGTGAGTGACACAATAGCAGTGATCTTTTGTGACTGACTGAGCATGAATGTTGTTTTCCCCAATGTGGCCTAATCTACCCTGTCAGACTCGCAGGGGGTTAACTAACATCAGTGGGAACCCTTCAGTTAAATCCCTGTGAACCATTCTTTAAATATCCCCCACATGTCACCTTTTAGAAAGGCAATTGTGCTGCATAACAACACCCTCTGAAGCTCTGGCATCTCATTGCCAGAGGAGGAACACAGTTTCAAGGTATCAGAGCATGTAGGAGTAATGCAGCCCATCCCTGTTAAGGATATCCCTTGTAAGTGGAATGAGGTGCGGATAGGCATTTCTAATGATAAATTGGACACGCTAATAGCAAAAGATCCTACCTTGTCACTGGTGTCTTAGCTGCTGCTGAAGCTACTAATACTGATCTCTACACTCAGAAAAAGTTTCCAGAACCATCCACAGTGTCTAGATCTGGCCCACAGTCTGAGGAAGAGAATATTTGAAGATTTCAGGCCCAGGTCTAATCAATCAGACAGACCTAGTGGACTTTCTGTTACTCTACTTTCATTCTTAGGATTTCTATAAGGAGAGCATATGAAGCCTCAGCTGGCAAAAATTAAGGTATTTGTGGGCTGAGGTATGCTAAAAGTGATTTACCTTTCAATTTTTTAAAACTTTACCTTTGAATTTTTATGCCCCTTTTCCTTGCAAACTCACTGCATGACGCCACATGCGTCATGCCTACTGCTCTAATTAGAGTTACAGCAATCATAACCACTCCTGGCTCTGATCCTTTCCCACAAATCACCTTGTGAAATGAATTAATGAACTGAAGGGTTAAGAAATCTTAATCCAGGTTTCATTTCTCTTCGCCTGTAGCATATGTGGCCAGCTAGCTGCTTGCAGCAACAAATTGCATTATTTCCTGTTCACTGTTGTATGCTCCACACTCCAAAGGGAGTCCAGGCACTGCAAACCCAGATGTGGATCTCTAGCCTTCTATGTTTGTCACTTCTTGGAGGATTTTTGCGGTATTATTTTCTTACAACTCTTTTGCCATGGAGGAAACTTTGAGTTTAAGAAGCTGGTAAGTCATTTCTTCTTTCCAAAGCATGATTATTTCCACAACAAGTCATTTGTACTTTCCTGTAAATAGATTTGTATTCAAGGTTACTTAATACCTCATTTTAAAAGGGGATGCATAGAAAAAAAATACTTCTTTCCCCGTTACAACTGTTCTTTCCACAGTCTAATTTTATAATTTGTAATTCTCTCTTTCTATAAAGTAAGGAAAATAACATTTAAAAAAAAACTAACCTGATTTGTCAAGGATTAAGAATATATGAAGTAAATTAAGATTAGACATGTTTGCCTTTTTTCTCTACCTATTTGCTGCATTTTTTTTTCATCAGCTTTTCCTGAAATTCCCATCAGCTTCTCCCATTCCAAGCTCTACACATTTTTTTCTTTGTAAACATCCTGTGAATACAGACTTCAATTAGTAGACAGTATTCCCTAAGGGCAAATTGTACCAAGGGCCCTCCCAGGCCCTCTGGAGCTCTTCAGCTTTAAGTGAAGCTGAGTAATACTGGTGGAACGAAAACTGGGAGAGCAAATTTCTTGAAGTGTCTCTAATTCTGTTATATACTGCAGAGGAGTATAGTCAGGTTAGCATCAAGTAGAGTGGCAAGATCTCCCCTCTTTTATGGCACTGAGTCACTGGTGTGGGGTTCACCATGTTCAACCTCTCTGGACAGCTTAGGTGTGGAAGGGATAAAAATATTTTCACTCAAGAATGTGAAACATAGTATGTTGAAATTTGGATACATGCATCACTGTCATAAATAAAAAACTTCCAAAAAGGAAAGGACTTAAGAGTCCTGTAGGGGACCATTCACTGGCCTGAAAATTTAGCTCACCATGCGATGTTTACTCATTTATAAACAACTATTCCCTAATAAGCAATTTGGAGTTTCACTTCATTTGCTTTAGTATTCAGTACTGTTTTGTACTTTGTGTTTCACATATTATCTTTGCACTATATAGACCCAATACAACCCTCTTCAGACTGAAAGAGAAAACTTGCCACCTGTAAGTAAGGGGCTGAGAAGCTTCTCAGTGAAAAACAGCTTGTGTGGTGCTCTGGGCTGAGCGCAACAGAGCCTGGAAGGATGGCGTGTTGAAATAGCGCCTCTGTTTCCCGCCCTCAACTGAGAAGCCCATGCTTGAAGACTGACAACTGTGCAAGCTTTTCCTGCACTGCCTTGCAATGCTTATGGCCTGGATGCCATCTGAGGAGCAGGGGTGAACAGCAGCTAAGTAATGGGGCAAAGTGCTCTCCAGAAATAACATTCACCAGCATTGCAACATTCTCTATTCCTGTAGCATTGCAGTTTTTCAGAGGGGAAACACTGCTTTCAGGTGGGGATAGCCCACCTTCTTAGTACATCCAAGGAACTGTAATTATTTCATTCATCTTCCAGGTTGAGAGTCACTGTTTCTTTTATTACCTCCAACACTTTCTGAGATCCCAAATAAGATATTTCTTCAGTGCAAACAATCTCTGCCCTCCAGGCCAGCTCAGGATTTCTTAGATAAACAGCTCCACATATGCTAATGAAGATGCCTGCCTGGAAGAGGGTATAAAACTCAGAACCTCCCCTAGCTGCTTTTTTCCACCATAAAAAAAAAAGAGAAAAAACAGGTCAAAACATGTCCCTGGGGCTTCAAGACCAGCTTGTGTTACCAAAGAAAAACTCTATGACAGCATAAAAACCCTGCACATTATGGCACAGGGAAAGTTAAGTTGTGTTAAAAGTGATGGATGCAACGTAAAGCCTAAAAAAGTGCAGAATCCATTTTGACATTTGGAGATGCAGGTTGTTCTCAGGTGCAGCACAATGTAATTCTTCTTACTAATTGACCAATTTATGTGTGACAGAAAACAGTTGATTATGAGTTACAGGAACTTTTGTTAAGCCCTGCTCCTGCTTTCCTCTCTCACACTATCAGGTGAGATCTTTCAGTGTGGCTGAACCCTTGTCGAAAAAAGAGGAAGGATGCCACAGTGGTGGCTCAGACAACAGAGGGTGGGTTTAGCGCTGAGAATAATTCCAGGACACTGGAGCATCTAAGTTACACTTGTGTGTTTTGGGGTCCTACTTCAACGTTCTTCTCACACATGTTCATCCTAATTGCCACCAGCAGGAAAGCAAGACAGAACCCCTTATCTGGGGTAACCATCTGTCTTTGTAATGCCCTTTTTTTCTCCTGAAGCAGCACAAAATGGTAGCTGGGTAGACAGATACAAGGATCTAAGCCCCATCCCTTTTTAGGGATGGTCTATTAAAGTGATAGTTTGGATTGGAAGTTTATTTATAAGTGCCTGTACATTAAGGTTGTTAACACCCTGTACAGTGTTTCTTTAAAACAAACAAAAGCATCTTTTTCCTGCTACTACTCATGACTGAATTGTGTGGCAAACTAGATAGCAGATCTTCCAATACTATACTCTTAGCTATGTTGATTCTTAGCTGAAAAGTCAACCACCAGTTGAGAGAGCAGACACTCCCACTGAAAGGATGCAACAGAAAAGTATGTCAGGAAACAGGGAGGAAGGTGGGGGTGGGGCTGTTTATGAGACATATGTGAACCAAATGCCCAGACAAGCCTAGCCCACACAAAAAAAACCCTAGCTGTTCGGGTTTTCTCCTAGCGCCTAAGACATGAAGCTAACCAGAAAAATTCTCATCAGATTTTTCTCAGGACAGATGGATATAACACTATTTAAAATAAAAGAAAAAATAAATAAAAAAATAGGAATAGCTGGTTCATTATATGCCAGTTGGGATGTCTGGTTACATTACCCCACACTTAGTCTGTTATACAATTTTACAGTTCTTACCACGAAAATGAAACCACTGGGTTGGTTTGTTTTTTTTTTCCTTTCAGCATTTAAGAATGACATTGCAAAGGCATGAAAAAAAATTTCATTCCAAATACAAACCCTTTGTACATTCACTAGTTTGATGGTTGTTTGCAAACTTCCTTTGAGAGGAATAGATCCTCAGTAACCAGGTTAAAAATCCTCCCACCCGGTCAGCATAGCATTTATTCCTATTTAGGAGTGTGAGGAGAGCGGCCAAGGAGTCTGGCTACCAGGGTGCCCTGGAGAGATGGTACTACTTAGCACGGAGGTTTTAAAAGTAGTTTTGTGGACAGAAGATGAATCAGAGAGAAACACTGTCACAGAACAGCAGGAGAGTAACGTAAGGAAAGTCCTTGCATTGCATGCATTTAGTCCTCAAAGGACAGCTAAGCAAAGTACAAAAGAAGAGCTTATGTGCTCAAATATTTCTGCTCTTTCAATGGTATGAGTTGTTCTCACAGAAAATAGTGCCTCTTTCCACAGACCTGGCTGATGAACAGGAGAAGTCTGCTTCAGCTGAATCAGCAAAAAGGAAGGCGGCAAACAAAAGGAAGGAAAAACAAAACTGAACCAAACCTCAGCAACCATACTGCAAAGGCTTTTGTTAGTTTAGTAGATTGCCTATTTTAGTTTTGGTTTTAATGTGCACAGATAATTTTCTGGTTTGTATTAAGAAGTAGGAAACAAGTTTCATTGTCAACAAAGAGCCACCTCCAACCAGGATGTGACAGCATCTTGAAATTACACTCACTCTTGGTCCAAAATAAGTTTAGCAGAAGGAAGCAATTTTCTTGCATTTTTATCATTATGGAGGGTTTTTTTGCAGTATATTGACAACAAAGTGACCATTTAGACTTATTCTACTAGACTGGAATTTAGATGATACTTAAATGGTTATTTTTGCTTACACAAGCTCTTGAAATATTGTCTTTGGTGTTTATGGGCCTGATTATCAAAAGAGCCGAGCAGATTTTGAAAATCTGGTCACCACATTTTACTTGGAGGCAGAAAGAGATTGATTGTGTGACTGAAAACATTTGCTTTTTTTTTTTTTTTAATTGATACCAAACATTCATCATCACTAGGCACTGTACCTCGGACTTTTGGCATCAAACTGCTGACCTCTCTACATTTTGAAGTAAGGAACAAATCTGTTGGCTTCTATCTTTGTGTCAACAGTCTTTAGAAGGGAAACAGTATGTGTGTATTGTTCACCTCTATGGCATTTGTGTTGACTGAAACTCCTAAAATTCTGACACATGCCCTTTGGACAATCAAAATTGAGAACCATGTGCACAGACAAGTGGGTCACAGCCAACTTCCATCTCTGAAAATACCCCTGGATACCAAAATCCCATTGAGTCCTCAGGTAGGACTGCCTATGGTAGCTGCACATGCTTTAGAAAATACTGGCCTCGGTGAGTATACAGTGTTCCTTAGCCACTCCACTTCAGCTTTCATGCATGTGTATGAAGGTATGAACCTCACTAGAGCCCTACATGTTTTCATTTTGCAATACAACATACTCTCTCTCTCCACCAGAACAGTTATTTCTCATCGCAGCTTTGCTCCCTAGTACAGGATAGAAGAAAACTCTTTTAACATCAACAAACTTTCCCATCCCAGGAGTGAACTACTTTCAGCTATTGGTGAGGTTACTGGGCTGCATCATCAGGAAATAGCTGCCCCGTGAGAGGACTGCTGAACTGTCTGGATTGACCTTAGAGTAGACCTGGAGGCAGCAGTGATACTAAGAAACAGAGAGACAACAGTACCTGCAGATTATAGCATCATGTTGCAGTAACAAACTGTTCTTGAAAGCAATCAACTTCCAACTGAGACTAACGCTAGGACTGTGAGACTATATCTGAAATAGAGAATAAATGTACTTTACTTACATGTTCCCATTGGTGAGAAGAAACCAGTTTTCCCAAGAGCACAGAATATTATTCAACTCCATCCTCCAATGACACCTGGGAGTTCCAAGTTCATCCAATATGAAACATTTGTGATTAAAAGCAGGATGAACTGAGCTCATCTTCAGGTACAAAGACCGCTAAGCTAGGAAACTTAGAACCATAGAATCATAGAATGCTTTGGGTTGGAAGGGACCTTTAGAGGTCATCTAGTCCAACTCCCCTGCAGTGAGCAGGGACAGCTTTAACTGGATCAGGTTGCTCGGAGCCCCGTCCAACCTGACCTTGAATGTTGCCAGGGATGGGGCCTCCACTACCTCTCTGGGCAACCTGTTCCAGTGCCTCACCACCCTCATTGTAAAAAATTTCTTTCTTATGTCTAGTCTAAATCTATTCTTCTTTAGTTTAAATCCATTATTCCTTGTCCTGTCACAACAGGCCTTGCTAAAAAGATTCTCCCCATCCTTCCTGTAGGCCCCCTTTAAGTACTGAAAGGCCGCAATAAGGTCTCCTTGCAGCCTTCTCTTCTCCAGGCTGAACAACCCCAACTGTCTCAGCCTTTCCTCGTAGGAGAGGTGCTCCAGCCCTCGGATCATTTTGGTGGCCCTCTTCTGGACCTGCTCCAGCAGGTCCATGTCCTTCCTGTGCTGAGGGCTCCAGAGCTGGACGCAGTACTCCAGATGGGGTCTCACCAGAGCAGAGTAGAGGGGCAGAATCCCCTCCCTCGACCTGCTGGCCACGCTTCTTTTGATGCAGCCCAGGATACGGTTGGCTTTCTGGGCTGCAAGCGCATGTTGCCAGCTCATGTCCAGCTTTTCATCCACCAGTACCACCAAGTCCTTCTCCACAGGGCTGCTCTCAATCTCTTCATCCCCAAACCTGTACTGATATCAGGGGTTGCCCCATCCCAGATACAGGACCTTGCATTTGGCCTTGTTGAACCTCATGAGGTTCACACAGACCCACCTCTCCAGCTTGTCCAGGTCCCTCTGGATAACATCTCGTCCTCCTGGCATGTCAACCGCACCACTCAGCTTGGTGTCATCTGCAAACTTGCTGAGGGTGCACTCGATCCCACTGTCTGTGTCATTGATGAAGATGTTAAATATCACCGGTCCCAGTACGGACCCCTGAGGGACCCCACTTGTCACCGGTCTCCATGTGGACATCGAGCCATTGACCATGACCCTCTGGATGCAACCATCCAGCCAATTCCTCATCCATCGAACAGTCCACCCATCAAACCCATATCTCTCCAATTTAGAGAGAAGGATGTTGTGGGGGACTGTGTCGAACGCTTTACAGAAATCCAAGTAGATGGCATCCATTGCTTTTCCCTTGTCCACTGATGCAGTCACACCTTCATAGAAAGCCACTAGGTTGGTCAGGCAGGACTTGCCCTTGGTGAAGCTGTGCTGGCTGTCTCAAATCACCTCCCTGTCCTCCGTGTGCTTGAGCATATCTTCTAGGAGGATCTGCTCCATGATCTTCCCAGGCACAGAGGTGAGGCTGATAGGTCGATAGTTCCCAGGGTCCTCCTTTCTTCCCTTTTTAAAAATGAGCACAACATTCCCCTTTTTCCAGTCAGCAGGGACTTCACCTGACTGCCATGACTTTTCAAATATCATGGAGAGTGGCTTGGCAACTACATCGCCAATTCCCTCAGGAATTGCTTATACTTGGTTATACAGGGAAGCTATCCTTTGTTGATTGTACAAGGAAGCCTAGGGGATGATTCCAGGTAAAATAAAATGGGATTAAGACCTCAAAAACATTGCCCAAATAGCAAAAAAAAAATATATATATATACTGTTCAATGGGTAAACAAAGAGTGCTCTTACAGTGGAACATCTTTATTACAATAGGTATATTAGAATCTGTCGTGGTTTAGCCCCAGCCAGCAACTCAGCACCACGCAGCCGCTCGCTCACTCCCCCTACCCCGATGGGATGGGGGAGAGAATCGGAGGAGTAAGAGTGAGAAACACTCCTGGGTTGAGATAAGAACAGTTTAATAATTGAAATAAAGTAAAATAGTAATGCTAATAGTAACAGTATAATAATGATAATAATAATAATGATACACGAAGCAAGTGATGCACAATGCAATTGCTCACCACCCGCCGACCGATACCCAGACAGCTCCCGAGCAGCGATCGCTGCTCCCTGGCCAACCCCCCCAGTTTATATACTGAGCATGATGTCATATGGTGTGGAATAGCCCTTTAGTCAGTTTGGATCAACTATTCTGGCTGTGCCCCCTCCCAGTTTCTTGTGCACCTGGCAGAGCATGGGAAGCTGAAAAAGTCCTTGACTAGCATAAGCAGTACTCAGCAACAACTGAAAACATCAGCATGTTATCAACATTCTTCTCCTACTACATCCAAAACACAGCACTATGCCTGCTGCTAGGAAGAAAATTAACTCTATCCCAGCCGAAACCAGGACAGAATCATAGAATCGTTTAGGTTGGAAAAGACCTTTAAGATCATCAAGTCCAACCATTAACTTAACACTACCAAGTGCATTACTAAACCAGTTAAGGGTAGAGTAATCCTTAATTCCATGTTTCCTGGCTTGGTGGCTGGTTTATTTTTTAATTAAAGTAAAACTAGGAATCACTAAAGTTGGAAAGGACCTCTAAGGTCATCAGTCCAACCGTGAACCTGACACCACCATGCCTACAAAACTATGTCCCAAAGCACCACGTCTACACGTTTTTTGAACACCTCCAGGGATGGTGACTCTACCACCTCTCTGGGCAGCCTGTCTACTCAGTTAGAGTAGACTCGTGCTGAGATGCCTGTTGGACCTTACAGAAATGAGTAGGTAAGGGCAATATTGATTACAGAGCAAGTGAGTCTCCTCATAGCATAGATCCTTATGGCCTAAAACTAAAGAAGCAGGTTAACTGTAGACCTTGTCTTCTATTTCATAGCCTTCACTATGATTGCAGCAGGAGACAGACACAGGTTGGCCCAACAGAACACTAAAATTTGCCCTTGTTTTGTAAGAAAATAAGCCAACACCCAGCTTCACAAAAACAAATCATAGAATCATAGAATGGTTTGGGTTGGAAGGGACCTTAAAGATCACCTAGTTCCAACCCCCTGCCATGGTCAGGGACACCTTCCACCAGACCAAGGTTGCTCAAAGCCCCATCCAACCTGGCCTTGAACACTTCAAGGAATGGGACATCCACAACTTCTCTGGGCAACCTGTTCCAGTGCCTCACCACCCTCACAGTGAAGAACTTCATTCACTGCACCTTTGTATAGGACTGGGTCAACAGGGTTTACTAGTCATAGAGAAATGGTTGGATAATAAAGAACTGTTATCATACTGATGTACCACTCCTTTGCCCCTGCAATAGCAAAGATGATTTTCACCATAAAGGCTGCTAGCTCTACTTTGTGTCAACTGTTGGGATCCTTGGGAGTCTCATCTTGGTATAAATGCCACTAACTAACAGTTCTTCTTGAGAAAGGTTTGCTGCTTAAGAACTATTTTTATTGAAAAAATATGGCAAATGACACACACATTCATGGGAATATAATACATCCCCCTCCCCATCATAATTCATCAGGGTCTATTACCATTCTTGACATAAAACATGCATGTTATCATCACTATGATTTTAAAATGTATGCTAACCCATGGGAACACACTAAATCATTTCTTAAAGAAATAATACAGCATATTGTTTGTATGGTACAAACCTTTTAATAGAATTATAACCTAGTCCGTCTGTATTTTAGCACAGTGTTTGTGTTACTCCATAATCCTGGAGTGTGACATTCCATGTCATGTATTAAATATTTACTTTTGACTTATTGGGCTCTCAATCTAATATAAAACACCTTTTGGGTCCACTTATCCTCTAATATAAAACAATATTATTTGCTAGGGGAAAGCATTCCATATTCCCAGGAGGATCTTAACAGCTGCCTGGCTTAAATCCAAAATCAAAATGAACAACAAATAAAAATTTTTTTTTTCAGTGACCATTTTATTTCTGAGAGGGGTAGTATCATGGGGACATTATCTAGTACCGCAATCTTCTTGTATTGAGTTACACACAAAATCTCAGCCGCATGACTCACCATCCTTTACATTATGCAAGAGAGTGACTACATCCTTCATTTGACACCTAAATCACTAATTTTCCCAGACCATCTCAGCATCAAGAAACTTTAATTCCAAACTATTTCAAAGTTATCAAGGAATAATCTGACTCAAAAAGAGTATTTGAAAAACATTTCAACAAATAATGGAGAAACCTTTGTTAATTAAGACAAACCTTTCCCTAATAATTTTTTCCTACCTCTCAGGCACGGCATATAAGCCTGGACTGCATCTGCAGACATAGAGGAAGCAGAGCATGTTTCTATGAATATTAGAGTGCTTGTTTTAATATGACTATGGAACCAGCTGAGCACACTTGCATACACATTAGTGAATGACTAGCAGAATTGATTACTTGGTCCTGTCAAGCACTTAAAAAACATGACTAATGATTTTGAATCCGGCATTGAATGAACCTGCAACTTCAACACTGAAGATATGACAAAGGAAAGTTGTGGTGGGCTATCTTTTCCAAACTTTTTCATCCATGTCTTGCTCTGCATTTTTGGCACAATGTAGCAGTCAAACAAAATTTATGAAAAGCACATGAAGTAATTCTGACTTACAAGACCACAGTCATCAGAGGCTTTTTTTCAATCTCTTGGCCACGAGAAGGAGGATAACCCCTCCTGTATTTCATAAGAATAGAAGAGCAGTCTGTGAGGTGAAAGGACCATCCAGCTCAGTGTCTTCTGTCTGTGAATGACCAAGTGATACAGCTGCTTTTTTGAATTTCCCATTCTGCCCTGACACCCTTACAAACCCACTCAGATTATCTACTTTCCCCCTGTAAAGAGTCCTCAGCCACTTTATAGGAGCTGTTTCACACCTTTGATCACCTTAGCCTGAAACCTTCCTATTTCTTTTATTATTACATCTTTCTTGAGATGATGGGACCAGAACTATACAACCTATATGAGTTGCTGTCACATCTTGAATTTTAACATAGGAGTGTCTTTGATTATGTTTTCAATTCTTTCCTTTATAATTTTTAAGCTTTTCTTTTTCTGCTACTGAGACATGAGCTGAACTTTCTTAGGAGCTAACACCCAAATGTTTTTCAGTGATAAAGACTATTTTGATGCCTATAATTCCCACTTGCATCCCATTTGATATTTATTTAGATATAAGTTTATTTGTTGATTTTTTCATTTTTTAATTTTGTTGTTTGTATATTTTATTTTTTTCTTTCATATTTCTGAAGGTCTTCTGCCACATGTTTGCAGGAGGACTGAATATTATCAAAAATCTGTGATCACAGTGTATGACTGGTCTTTCTAGATCTTTCATTCATCTTTATCTGTGCATAACTCCTCACACAGATCCCTGTGGCACACACCAGTGACCAACAGTGAGAAAGCTGATTGTTATTTTTGTTGTATATTTTTTTGTTTCCAGTCTTTAAAAAGAAATTGGTAAAGTATCACCAGCTCCTCATGACATTTGACGTTTTATTTTGTCCACCTTGTCCTAGAATGTCTTCTGCTGACCCTTTGTTTTGAGACAGATCATCCAGTGCTTCCTCCATAAAGATTATGGAATGGAAACCTTCCTAAGTTTAACCATGGTTACCCCTCCTGTTATGCCACATCAACTTGCTTCTTTAAGAACCTTTGGTGAGAAGATTTCATCTTTCAGAAACCCAAGTAAATTATGTCAACTGGATATTCCTTCATCTTCATGCTTGGTGATTCCTAGGATATCAGCTAAGACAATCTTTTGTTCTTGTGACTGTTCATTCCTTCAAAGAACTCTACTAGCTTTGTGAGGAATGGTCTCCATTCACACTAGAATTGTCAACTGTCCCTTGATAAAATTACATTTATACATTTTTCTAGCAATTCTGTTCTTTAGTGTAGTCTTATGAGTCTGTCTAATATCAACATCAGGCTCAAGACAATTTTAAGCAAGATGTTAGACCACATATTAATTGTTCATTCATTTCATTCTTAAGGTGTTTTAGAACCCTTGGCAAAGTATCACCAGCTCCTCATGACATTTGACATTTTATTTTGTCCACCTTGTCCTAGAATGTCTTCTGCTGACCCTTTGTTTTGAGACAGATCATCCAGTGCTTCCTCCATAAAGATTATGGAATGGAAACCTTCCTAAGTTTAACCATGGTGCATACAGAGACAAGAAAACAATTAATTTTTTCTGATACAGTCTCATCTTCTCTGAGTGTTTCTTTATTCTAATAGATGAGGCCGTACAGATCCTCTGGCAGGTTTCCTGCTACTGATGTGTTTGAAAAAGGATTTATTGTTAGCTTGTTTGCATTTTCGAAGTGTTTTCTAAAAAATGTTATTGAACTGCCTCAGTGTTTTTATATTTTACATACCAGAGTGTGTGGGTTTTTTTCTTTTTCTATTTTGTTTTGTTTGTGTTTGTTGTTTTTTTTTTTTTATTTGAACAGAGTTTGACCCTTTTAGGGTCATTCTTTTACTTCTGGTAGCCTGCCACCCCCTGCTATATATCTTTCTTTAGCTTCTACCTAAAGTCTTTTAACAGGCAGTATCTTCTGTGAACCACCAGCGTTATATCTTCAAAATTTCCCCATCATCTGCAAATATTTCCTCCTTGTAACTGCTCTTTTTAATTTACTTCCAGTAAAATGCCTTGGTTTCAAGTTTTTTTCCTTTCTATAACTAAGCATTACAGCAATGAATTTCTTGGCCTCATGTGTGCCATGTGGACATGCCATGTTAAGTCATAGCTCTGACACGTGTCATGTAGCTTGTAGTCATTATGTAGCCCTTTAGTCTTTATTTTATCATGTTCTATCAGTCTTACTGTTTAGCGGAAAAAAGACTTCCCTACAAACGACCCCAATCTTCATCAAGGATCAGGCTGTCTCTACATACGATCTCAGCTGCATAGTTATTAGAAGAGATTTTGAAAGGTTGTGGACAGAAGGAGGCACTGAGCTCCCTTGCTATCAAAACTGAGAAACGAGATCTGGAAAACAGCAGTTTTCTGAGAAGAGAAGGCAGGGAGGTTGAGAGCTAGTGTAGCTCCCTGAAATATGAAAAAGAAAAGGTGATGTAGAGAAAGATCCATCAACAAACTCTGAAAAGGATATCCTGTAAATCAAATTACCAAGAAAACATTTTGGTAAAAAAACTAGGATTCATATCAGCATGGGGCAAGGACGGCAACACAGTGGCAAACCTGAGAAGTGGGTACACATGTCAACAGGAAAACCCTGGGGCTTGGAAGACTGAGGAGGAAAAGCAAAAGTAATACTGACTCTGCTTGGGGAGATAGGATAGCTCCAGGACCTGCCCATGTGGAAAAAGCATGGGTGCTTCATACACACAGATAGTCTGACATATGTTTTTTATATATAACATATGGTATGTGTGTGGACTGTAATTAAAGGGAACCACTCTTATGAGTCAATATATGATCTCACATAAGTTCAATATGTAAAACATATGCTATTTAGGTATATATAGCACTTGCATATAGCTTACATACATTTTTGTGATGCATCATGGGCAAGCATAATAGGAGACATTTGGATGACTGTGGATGTTAAGGGGAAGGGATTTTTAAGCTAGGAGAAGACAGTATCCTGATGGAGTATACAACAGTGGGAATGATGGAAAAGGGAGAAAGAAAAATCAGCAAAATGGCTTAGAGACAGTAAAACCACAGGGTGAGAGGGGGAGGAGGAAAAGGGGTACTTCTGTTTCCTAGCTTGGAGTACAAAAAGCCTATAGTGAGAAAAAGGCAACTTATGGAAGAATTTGCTATGACAGATGGAAGAAGCAAAAAGCAAATACAAAAAAATATGGGCACAAGAAAATACATTTTAAAAAACAGTAGCAGAAAACAACAACAAAAAAAAGAAAATACTGTGGGAATGTAAGAAAAATAAATGTTAAAACCAGGGAAGTAAAAGAAAATGAAATACTGAAGAAAAACCCACAGTAAGAAAGAAACAAGGAGAACAGAAAAAGAAACAAAAAGCACTTGATTATTTTATTGATAGCAATTAAATACATTAATACAGCTTGAAAAATAAAGTATAATTTTCTGTGTATTAACAAAGTAATATTAGACATTTTTTCTCAGCCTTTGTCACATCATGCCTCCTCCGGATGTTGAGATTATACATCATTAGGATCCATTCGGATGAAAGGCACTATGTAAATTTAAACTTATTAGCATAGTAATTGTGACATTTTCACAAATGCATCATGATTCACTCTAATTTATTTGTTATTTGAAATGATTTGCCAACTAATTTCTATAATTCTTGGTCTGCAGCTCATTCATAGTTCATTGTGAAGAACTGAAATTCATAATCCAAGCTATTTTCGTTGAAAAAATAATCACATGGTAATTTTTTTGTTTGCTGATTGGAGGGCTGTGACTCTTAGAATATGCATTTTTGTCCATATATCTTCTTGATTACCAATTTAAAATCTGTTTGTAGCTAACAGTTTATATTTTTCATATAAAACCCTGTGCTCTAGAAAACACTCTTGCCAGGAAACTTGTTTGTAAGAATGGATATTGATGGAAAGTGAATAAAATAGGTATATCTACAAAGTCAATGAAATTCATTTAAAATTGCAAATGAATGTTCACAGTATGTTTCTTCTATCATTTGCCAGCTCTGGAAATAATCATGGCCTAGGTTACACCCAGAAACATGTGTGTACACCATGTTTAAGCCAGATTCAAAATTCTCACTAATTTATGTGTGAAAAATGAAGTTGCTAACACTTCTAATGAGCTTGTTTTACAAAAGAACAACATACTATTGTTCTTCTAAAGAGAATAAATCGATAGGCCCTAGAGCATCAGCAGCAAATGTAGTTGGATCTGTGATTTTGAGTCTTTTTCTAAAATGTTGATTTGTTTAGATAAATTCAAGGTTTGATATGAGAGATGACTCATTAAACCTGAATTCTCAGTATTCCCCAAGCAATTTCTTTATTCTTACAGAAAGGTTGTGTCAAATGCTCAGATGAAAACATTGCTTGTGATTTCATCTCACTTAGAAATATTGTGTGCATTTAAATTTGTACTGAGGAACTGTCTTTCCATCATATAGATTTTAATTTGAACCTATAATCATTCTCAAGTTCCTATAATGGCTAATCACATGGCACTCTGCCACATCAACTTATGTTTCACCTAGAGGGAGATGAATCACAGCATGCATACAGTAAAATGCATCCAGCTGCAGACTTAGCTGGGATTTCTTAATTACATTCCTGTAATGAATTATTGGTGATGGACATCCCATGTCAACTTTTTGGTCCCCATAGCCATGGTCTCATGTTCATTTGAAGATACAGGTTCTTTTACTATACTTTAACACTTTTTGTCAATGAGTGCAGTTTTCGTTAGGCATGGAGTTTTTGTATAGTCAAAAATCTGAGATACCCAGATTTTGCTGAGAATTTGAAATTAAACTGAAGCTGTCAGCACCATTAACAGTTGTTTATTTAAGCAAAATATCCACACTACTTATACGTTTGCTGTTGATGTCTGTCCCCGCAAAATGGTAGGGTAAAGTGGCAGGCTTTCTTGCAAGCAGAATCCTGTGCTTTTCAAATGTAGGGCAAGACACATTTAAGTTTGCTCCAAGAATAATGAAGACAGAATTTCTAATTCCATTGTTTCATTTCATGTTAACTTGATGTTTGTAGAAAGTGATAGAATAATTGTCTATGGGAACTAGTTATTGTCTTCATCAGCTGTAGAGTTAGAGCAGCAGCAAGGAGTTTCTAACACTTTCCCTGAAAAATGCCTCAATCCTCATTTTGAAGATCAACAAGAAAAATCATTCATCCACTCTTCTGTTTCTCTGCTGGACTCCTAAAAAATGGTAACTGTCATGATTTTATGTAGGTAACGCACTGTGGGCTTGGATACACAGCCAGCCAATCCAGATGTGTAAGATAATGTTTAGATTAGTGAGCAGATGTTCTAGACAGCCTTACTATAGAAGTGCAGGGTATTTCTGTATTGCCTGTCTATTCTGTAGCACATATAAATATTTTTTTATTGTTCCCTGCACATTAGGGAATTACATTCCACTGGAATGATAATCAATTAACTAAGCAAGTAAACTCATGCAAAATACACTGTATACTGGACGTTCAATAACCAAATTATTAAAATAAGAAAGGGTTAAAGCTGTGAATGTAATTATATTATGTCTAAATCAGTGTTATTAATTCTCATTGAAAATGGAAGTTGTAATGAGACATCTTAAACAACAACTACTTAATTTGTGATGAGAGTAGGACTGGACTCTCAGGTATATGAAAAATAACAATTTTTTTCTGCTGAAAATGTTTTCAGTTTTTAGCTCTAATTATAGTCTTCTAGGAGTATAAACCGAGCAGTTTGAAATACTTCGAGGTTCTCCATACAACATCAATAAACTCCAGCTAAATTTCAAGAAAATCAAGCTGTGTTTTGAGCAAACTTGATTCATATTATGGAAACCATTAAAATTGCATAGTTTAAAATTAATCTAGTCACTAAACATTACAAAAATACTGTTGCCAGTTTGCTTCCATTTTAAGAACCTGGTACTTTTCAATTTTATGTTGAAGCAAAACTCTGTGGGTGAAACAAAACCAGAAACAAAATTATTGATGTGAAGACAATCTATTGAATCTCAGAGTCCTATCAGCATCTCTGAAATCAAACATGATATTCAGAGAGAAGAGGAAGAAGAAACAGCAGAGTTGTAGTTTACTACTATAAAATCTTTTCTTATTCTTTTCCTTTCAAAGCTATCACTTGTTCTAACATTTAATTGGCTCGATATAAAAAAAGTCAAACATCTATAATAGAACACAACATGGTACTTAAGCATATATATTTAGACCTTCACATCTGGTCCTAAGCCCCCACGCACTCTTACATGCAAAGAGAATTTAAAATCCAGTGGAAAACCTTGAGTGTCAGCTCATGTGACTAATTCAAAACACATTCAAAATAGATAAAGAGTGGGCAGAGCTCAGAATCTAAATACACCCAAAAAAGTGCAAAGAAAGTATGTGGGCAAATTCCACTTGTGGTGGACAATACTATTTTCAAAGACTATGCTTACTATACATAAATTACTTATTAAATTACAAATTAAACTAATCAGGTTTTATGTAGAAGAAATTATCAAATACAACATTAAGAAGGTACCATCCTGCAAAGGGGACATTGAAGTACAGAACAGGGTTATTACTCCTGTTTGAACCAGTAGTGTAATTCTTTGTGTGCATTTTATTAAATGGCAGTGTAAAATACTATAACATATTTATTAAAGAAATAGATTATGTTTCCTCACTACAAGCAAGTGACTTCACATCACTGACTATCTGGTTGAACTAAGGGAGAAAAGCATCTTTGCAACTTACATAATTCTCTATATAAGTGAGTAGTGAATCTTTTGGGTTTTTTCTACTCTATCACCTGAAATACTTTTCTTTGCCAGTAGGACAAGAAAAAGACTTGTGAAAGCTCAGTGTCACAGCATGTTCCTGTCCTTTTTTCAACCACAGTGTTCCTGAGGCTCTCTATGTATGTTTAGAGATCAGCTGGGATAGTTTGTATTAATGAGATTTGGTAGCAATTCAGGTGAGTATCGTTTCAGCCACACAATAATGGGCAGTCCAACAAGTATTTGTGCAAAGCACTCTAGGTACCAAATTACAGGGTTGAGAGTATTAGCCACTTGTATAAGGCGATTGGCTGAACATTGCTAAGTATTCTTTAATAAGTGTTCTCTTTATTGTTCTCGTGTGAAAGGCTGGGCTACAAAGCTGATGGGCTTTGTAGGTGGGAGCAGGCAATTAAAGGCTTTTTCACAAATGCAAACCCCTGTAAATTGAGCATACTCTTCAGTGGGGCATTTTGTTTATTGAATTTTATTTTAGCTGCTTTGAACTTTAACTTTGGTGTTAAATTGTTTTCTTCTGGTTTTATTGGTGTGATTTGTATGCAGACTTCCCACACACATCTAATACAATACACTTCATGTTGCACTGTGTTTTTCTGTTCTTTCAGACAAAATTTTCATTCAGGCTCATGGCTTTTTCTAGGTTCCATGCAATTCCAATGCTCCTGAAAAGTCAGCTAAGGGGAAGCACACTTCCACTTGGAGGCAGTAAGCATACGTCATCCTCTCAAGGGCTCACCCCTGCATCTCCTACACTAGCCTGCAACATTTCCAGGTGGGACCTATTTCTTTGCAGAGCTTCCCACACATGGTCAATTTGGTCACTGCCTTTGATCCCAGCAAATATCCACCAGGACTGAGAACAGTTTGCAGACATATTTCAGCTGATCAACACTCAGCCCAGGTGCAAAATCCTTCTATTCAAATTTAGGTAGCTGCCATAAAGATACCTGCATCTGAGCTAGTCATCCTGAATTCTCTTTATTATTAATAGAGAGGATAAAGTTACCCTGAGATTCATCAGATTGACCTGAAGTATTCACATTAGGATAAGTTAAACCTTATGCTAGAAATGAGGCATAAAAGAGGAAGAAGTTTGAACAGGATGGAAGAACTATTGGAAAAGTTTTTCTGTCAGATGGAGACTTTTCAACTGCCAGCATGTGAGCAAGTGGGAAGCTGGCAACAAAGGAAGGAAATGTAAAAGGAAAGAAGGAAATCCACTATTCAAAGGAGGCCAGTCAAAAATATATGAAGGTATGTACAATGCTGAAATTGCTGGACTCCTAAATGACCCAAAATACACAAGTGTGTTAAGAAAACTGATTTATTCCCCTATTTTGTCTAGTTCTTTCTCTTCCTGGATTTTTCTTTTCACTAACTAAAATGCAGGTGGCTCTGCAAAGCTAGTAGGTCTGACTGTTTTCACCATCAAATGTCACAGAAGCAGTGAGCTGTAAGCCAGAATTGTGACCAGGTGAATCTTCAGGGAAGTTTTCCTGGGAACTTTTAGATACCAGCTAGTCTTGGAGAGCTGAAGCTCTGGGTTTCCATTTCTATAAGCTGGGAAAACAGTCTTTACCTAGAAAGTGTGCAAAAGGGGCCATGAAAAGCACTGATCCTGGAATGTCCTTGGAAGATAAAGGCATATGAACCCAGAAAAGAATGTTCAAACCCAGTGCCTAAAACTGCCAAGTATTTAGCTGAAGTGCTTGGCTACAATTTACTTTGCAGAGTGCTTGATCTTGTGCCAAAGTAACCCTCCTTCTCTTACAAGTGCTCCTCCACAAATTTAAGTTTGTGGAAGAGGATTTAGATTATAGCAGTAGAGCATTTTAAAAAAAAAAAAAAAACCCAAACATGATCTGATAAGCAAAAATTCCTATTTCACTAACAGTATTATTGCATTCCTCTGCCTTGAAACATTTATTCTAATTTTCATAGGCTAGAGCTCAAGCATTGTGACCTATCTAGCAAAAGTATTTAGCTGTCTGGGGTGAGGTGGGGGGAGAAAAAAAATTAGGTAAAAGAAAGGAAACTAAAAATATTTTTCCACCTCAAGGAAATAGTCTACAATTGTAAGCATAATTAAAGTCTGGAATTAACAGTTTTCCCTAGGAAGTAAGAGAAATCTCATTATTTTAATAATCTGAATTGGGAAATATGCTATAGGTAATAATCTCGCCACGGCAGAAAAAATGGCCTTATGCTGTTATTAAAACCTAATTTACATGACACTAAGAGCTAGATGCTTGGTCAATGTGAATTTGCATAGCTCCATTGAACTCAATGGACCCTTGAATATCTACAGGCAAAGAAGTGCCCTCATATGTACATCAATTAGAGATTTATTAATTGTGGAACAAGTGTTTACATCTCCACTTGAATAAGATACCATCCTATTTCTTTTGCAGCTCTTGAGCTCTTCAGTATAAAGATATTTGAAGTTGGGTTTAATTTGATTCTGAAGTTCTAACAATTTTTTTCAGAAAAACTAATTCAGTTCTTGAATTCTCAGTCTATAATGAATTGGAATATGTGTTCTTGACACACCGTAACTACATGATTACATATGTAAGTACTCAGGATCTTAACTCTTGTACCAAAATATACAAAATGCAAGTGCTAGATTAAGAGCATGTGTGAATACCATCACAGAAGCTGATCACACATTTTCCTTTCAGCACTTCTTTTTATCTGTATTTAGCAATAGTAACATACATTAAATGATTCTGAGCCTTTGCAGGTGCAATTAAGTGAATAAACACAAAGAGAATGGAGAACATATACCTCTTAGCAACAACATAATTATTTACCTTTCAGATATTTAGCAAATATATATTTCTGTTGATCAGTACACTTGATTTTTTTCTTATGTTGCAAGTTTAGCAAGCATCCACAAAAACAATCTTAGTCAAAATCTTAACTGATGTGCAATTTTTACAAACTGAGCCAAAAACTGTGTTTAACAGAACAACAGCTTCAGAGGAATTTAGCAAAAAGATTTATAAAAACCACATAATTAAATTTTAGACAGGGGAAAAGAAAGTAAATGCATGTGTGAAGGGAGATTGTTGTTCCAGGCAGATTCCTATAGAATGTTTAAGGGCTTAAATTAACCATGGTATTATAGAAACAGAAGAAAAGAGGTGGAATATAAAAGACCAGAGCTGCATTTAGCACTAAAACAGAAAAATTGCATAAAAGGTAAGAAAGTAACCCTCATATAATTCAACAAACCTTTTAAAACAAAAAAAAACCTATTAGTTCTTAGTAGTCCCTTATCTGAAAATATTAATTGCAACTGTAAATAGTTATCAGCTGATCATTAAAGCTGAAAGTTTGTTAATGATTTCTCCAAAGAATCAAGATTAGTCACATTCCCCTCACTTCTGGCAGTACTGTCCTTCACTGGGGAAGAGCCTTTGGCTAGCAGTAGCTACCCCTAAGCCTCCGGCTTCAGGAAGTTCCCTGGCCCTGAGCGATCTGATCTTCCACAGCTTGTCCTGTTGAAAAGATGTGCTACCCTCCAAACCTTTAAAACAAGCACATGCTAGCACAGTGCAAAGGCTGGGTTTATTAACACTTTTAAGGGCTTGCCAACATTAAAAGTTTACATTCAGTAAAATACATACAGAGTTATCTGAGCCTTGGAAGCCAGAAGGCCCTCTGACCCCCAGCTTGCTTGGATGGTTGTTATAACATACCTCCAAGGCCCAATTTTGTGATGCTGCCCATGCAAACCAGTGACACTTGTGAGCAGAGTTTCCATGGACAGGTGTTGTTCATCTTGGAGACAAGTAATTTATGGTTCCAAGAGAAGGGTTGAGGAAAAGAGATGCAATACTTAGAATGTGATGATGTCAATCAGCAACTTAATTCCTTTACTCTAATGTGCAACGTATTTCCTACATGATTTGCTTGATTGATTTGAGGTATTTCATTTCAAATTTATTCAATACAATTATTTTTGACACTGTTATCCTTGACTTTTAGCCACTCCAAAGCAAAAGTCCTTTCAACATTTTTGTTTTGGGGTGCGTGTGTCTGTGCATGCGCCTAGAATATCACCACCATTACGGGAAATGAACTATGTCTATCTGTAGCTAAACCCACCTCCATATGATCATGACTTGTGTCAAAAGCCTGTTAAAATGAAAAGCATTATAATTTGCTTTCATTTGACACTGAAAAAATCTGACCAGTTTTCTTTCTAATGAAAGCATGTATTTCTTGGCCTTGTTTTCAGAAGAAAAGGACTTAAAACCACACATATATATAAATGCGTATATTTTATATCTTACATCAATTTTCCACAGCAGGAAAATCTGCAGAGTACATCTCCATATGATAGATGTCAGTCACGTTGCTCAAAGCAGATCTAGAAAGTGCTTGTATAATATGATGGTGGCAGCAGAACTTGGTTAAGGCAATGTCTATGGGTCTGTTTAATTAGACCCAGGCATTAAATTGATTCCACAATGACTGCCTGCCCATGTGGCATTTACCATTTATGGTAAATGGGGAGCTTTGTACCAGGGCTGGAACAGCAAATGACACAGATGCTAACTGTCCAGAAACTAGTTCGCCCTTTTTATCCCTTTGCTCAAGTCAACCACAACTAGAAGGCAGTTCTGACAATACATAAGGCTAAATGGGGGACCCAGGGACTGACAGATCCAGCCTTCAGTAATTGAATATCATTGCTGCTTGCACGATTTGGCCTCATATCTGTTTTAAACAATTGTTCCTCATCGCTTCTCTATATAGACAGTCCTGTTGAATACAAAGGCCAGAGCTATACTGTGGGGTTTGGGAGTGCTCTGCTGTGAGTGAAAGGGGGTGAATATCAGTCCTCTCCTCTTTCTTTATCACAAGCCCAGGTTTCTACGCAAGGACACCCGAGTCCAAGCAGGAAGGAAGCTGTGGTACCCTTTAGTGCATCCATGTTGAGGTAACAGGGGGATCAGAATTTCAGCACTACATAGAATACCTATCACACAATATAAGCACACCTGACCTGTGACTTTGCAAATGGATGAAATTAATCTACTATGCAGAATAAAGGAGTCTTAAAGGAAGACAGTGTGGAACCAGTATTGTGCTCTAAAATCTAAAATCCCACTTTTCAAAGTTGTTCTCTTGTGCATATAGTTGCACTCTTAATCCATTAAAACACAGCTTCATTGGTCATACTGGACAGGCACACAGCAGTTCATGCAGGGAGGTGTATGCAACTCAAATTGTGCTGAAATAGACTGCTTGTGTTTGACCAAGGTGAAAAGTGGACTATCTTGTCTTCCCATTGCACATAGCTTCTTGCTCAAGCACATTAAAAAAAACTGAGAGCTGAGGCTCTGAGCAAAGCATCCATGCTTTCCTATTTTAAACATCAGTGGAATATCATGACTCAAAATAGGAGATGACCTGAAAAGTTCAGAATATTTCTCAGTCCTTCAAAGTTATCACATTTCAAGAACTTGATACAATTCCCTTAAAGAGCAGAAGTCAGAAAACTTGAAAGTGGCTCCCCACCCTAAGTGCTTACTTCCCAACTAAACAAGTCTTTTTCCAGGAGATTCTTCAAGTTGAAAATCTGTTTCTGAGCTATATATAGAGATCACATCCCACTGCAATATTTGGAATCACATGTGGAAACCAGCTGAAACAGCTGTCTCATATTTTAAAGCCAGGTTATTAATATTTGTTAAGTGCCCATCAGCATGTAGGCATTCATCCCTTTCACAAATCAGTATCTTCAGAGCTTTATAATACAAGCAAAAATAAATAATCTGTGAAACATCTTGGCATGGAGCATTATTTCCAAAGACCATATTCTGAACAACCTTAAGCATGTCTGCACAGGGAAATTACCCATTACAACTGCAGTAAAATAAGCTCTATCAGAAAAGCTATTCAGTGAATAAGGCACACCAGAACAACAGTTATTTAATATCAAAATAATTATTCCACTAAGATTTATTTTGCTATTGGTAAGCTGGACAATTTCCTGTTTCCAATTTTTCTGTTTGAACAGGAATACGTACCTGGAGGTTTTAATCACATGCTAAAAATAGAAAAAAAAGTCAAATATTGTCTGTGTTGTCATTACACTTCTGTTAAAATGAACATTATTTATTTGTTCAAATATGGTCCAATTCATGTGATATTGTTAATTATTTCTACAGTGACAGAGATCTAGCAATTTAACAATCAGTTACTGCACATCTGTAGCAAACATTGCAGATTTATTTGTTGGAAGGATTTTGTTCACAACGTTGCTACACTTTCTAATAAAGTGGAACTACCTTTTAGTCCTGGCTTCAATAAAATTACTTCCTATGCATACATAAATAAGAGATTTTATTCAGAAAACTGGAAAGTCTGCAGGTTGCTCCAGTCAGACGTGATAATGTTTGTTTTTCTTTAAAAGCTTTATCTACTGAAGAGACCACATATTTGAAGTCACTAGATAACATTCACACATTAAAAAAACCTTTTGTGTGAAATATTTTTAAAGACTAAACAAACGTGACTAAATATTTCTTTCACACACTTACGCTAGAAGTGCTAAAATTAGAAGGGAGTTCAAGCTTTGGGCCAGATCATACTTTTGCTCTTACTTTTCCCTTTCCCCATCCCAGTCTTCTCATCCCACTGCAGGATAACACAAGTTAAATGAGGACTGTTGACTTTCCATTGTATTTCCTGCCTTTTTTCAGCTTCATATCAGATGCTTATCATAATTCAAGCATTTAGTGTGGAACTTAATCATTTCAGTCATGTAAATATCTATGATTGAGACTTTTCATATACCTATAATCTGAAGTAGTTTATGTAGCATAAGTTTAAACAACTGAAGAGCTTTTGTCTTCCACCACTTCCTTTATGGCATCTGTCAGACTTGCTCACTCAATGGGGATCTGACCCATGCTGAACTAATATTGGCCTTAAGTGGTGACTTGAGGACAAACTGGCAATAGGAGAAGAGGAAGAAAATTTCCGAGGAAAGTCCAGTCTCCATAAAGTTCGTTTCTGGGCTCCTTGTTTGAAAAGTAAACCAAACAAAGAGAGTGTGATTAGGTGCCGTATGTACAGATTCTTCATATGTAATATTGAAATGATCTTAATAAGCGTTGTCGTATTCTTATACCTGGACACCCCCAAAAATGACAGTTGCATCTAATCAGCCTAAAGACTTCTTTTATTGACATTGAAAAGATTTGAGGGGAAAAATCCAACCCCTGAAAAGGGGCAGAAGGTTCGATAAGAAAGAGATTGAGCAATCACAGCCTTATTTCAGAGAAAGGATATCAAAAGATAAGTATAAAATCCATATTTGATCTAAAGAAGTATTTCTATTGTTGTGGGCTCGAGCAGCACCCAAAAAGAGATACAGAAGATCAGTCCTGAGCTACTATGAAGTCCCAATCTTCTTTCTGCATAGCCATTAGCCTTCTTTTAATCCTGGGAGTTTGAGACTTCAATAACTGAGGAAGTCAAGTCATTCCCAAACACAGCTACCAGAGGATTATTGCCCACCCTGGAGGAGCAACATGAGGTGCCAGCCTTCTTGTTTCTAGTGGAGCTTGAACCACATCTAAAATGATCTAGTAGGAATCCCTAATCATTATGCTATTTGCCATCTCTCCCTGCAAACCAAGCAGAAGTACCAAGCTCAGGGTTAAAGCTCAGAAAGCAATCAGAATTGTGTTATCATCATGAGTCATAAAATCATCATACAGTCATAAAATGAATATTTTTGGTATTGATGTTATAGATATTCTAGCACGCTGTAACTAATTTCTCTTCTTGAAGCTCATTTGTGTGTATCTGTGTAGGTTCTAAATATTTATCAGACCACTGATTTTGGAGACTGACTCTGCACCTTATGTTAGCACTCAGGTAGGAGTACAGAAACTCAGCTTCCAGGCTTTAAGCTAATGCTACTATATTTTAGTGAAAGAGTTTCAGAGTGTATCTTTTGTAAGATGAAAAATCAGATACCAGAAGTGTGATAAGAGAGAGAATTACCGTGTGAACTTTGACATGGAAAAGCAATAAAACAGGTATGTACTAACTCCTTGCTGTTAAAATTTTGGAAGTTATTCTGAGCCTTTCAACAAAAACTTGACTATGTATGCAGTTTTAAGCACCTATGAAAAGGCAAGGAGGAGGAGGGTGGGTGTTGAATACCACTAGCATTTAAATGTCAGCCCTGGCTGCCTGAAGAGGTATTTATGTGCCTAAACTCTCCTTGTGAATCTAGGTCTTTAATGTTTAATGTGGATGTTACTGATTGCTAGAGTGAGATGAATAATTCACAATTAGCAATGTATTCACCCAGCCTAGCTTTTTCTGCTTGCAGAATGTGCAAAGGCAAATCTAGATTTCCCTGAATTTATTTGCTTTATTCCTTTAAGTGGATTGCAAACAGCTTCTGTCAGAGATTTGTCCATCACAATAGAATCCTGAGCTTCATGAATTAAAGTGTAAGAGTTCAGATTATTCAGCATATTTTTCTGATCTCTGATAATGGTTTCTAATAGGTTTTGAACCTCTTGGGGAGTTGCAGTAGATAAAGAAGATTAAGGAATTTTAGAACACTTTAATTCTTGTCCTCTTTAGCCACATAGCTTTTCAGGGATTCATAGCCACCAAAATTAGCTTGCTGTTGAATATATTTCCTGCAAACTGAGCTGAAGTTAATTTTTCTTTCGCTGTGTTGTAAAGTTTTTGCATATAAGACTCCTATGAACTTGAGGAGAGGGGGGAAAAAAACCCAAAAAACTACAGAAGCCTGGTATATCACTTTCAGTTACCCGTGTTTTGTTATGTAACATGTCTTCATTCTCTTTGACTGTAAATTTTCCTCATATCCACGACGACTGTGACACTGAAAAAATGTGTGAAGCCACTGTTAATGGTCAATTAAGAAGGCATTGCTACCTTCTTCTCTGGAGAAGTCACCCATTTGCAGTGGGAAGGTTGGATGCAGCTGTTGTCCATCTCTGGGAGCGGTCTGAAGCTGCTCTTGTATCTTGAGACATCAAACCTGCACCATAGCAGGCAGTGTTAATCCAGTTGGAGAAGAGACTGCAGTCTCTCAAGTGCTTACAGTAAATCCCTAATAATGCAAAAGCTATTTTTCAATCAGTTTTGCACTCAGATGTGCTGCTTCTGTGTTTCTTCTGTACAGGAATAAGTGTCACCTATTGTGTAAAATGGTGCAATTAAAGCCTGTTTGCTCAAGCCTTTGTGGAAAATAAGGGCAAAAGGAATAGGAAATGGATGTATAACTCAATCAAAAATACGCAAAAGATATTTTACAGTATTTGTCTAGCTCTTAATGATTAAACAGCCAACATGTCAAGCAGTTGCCATGCAGAATACATTTACTGTTTGTTTGGCAGTTTAAGGCACCTAATGTACTTCAGTGCAAAATGTTGATGTTTTATTAACATATCAAGCTTTTTTAATGTGTCGTTAATTAAACATTAAAAAAATTCTCCGGGATAAATGTTTTGATAACACTCCAGTATTTGTCACTGCTTTCCAACCATGTGCTCTATGCACTAAATCTCTACAGTACCAACTGCACTGTAGCAGTGGGAATAGTCCAAATGTCCATCTTGGTTTACAGTAACACTATTTTGCTTTAATTTCTTCTTTGGACAGCCTCCTTAAGTTAATACCTTTTTCCTTTGGAAGTGCAGACGTTCATATTGCCTAGCGTTTCAAACAGGAAACTTATTTACAATCAGAAATCAGGTGATTGCTTCTTTTAACATATCTTGTTGGTGTAACCTTCTGGGATGATTCAATGTGGACATGTCATGACAGAAAGAGCAGAGGGTCTTCTATAAATGGCTATGTAAGTTTATAGAAACCCTGAAAATATTAGAGAATGTTTCTTATACAAGTAGTTTGCATTTATTATAGCAGTATATTTTGATGTTAAGCCACTGGGAAATAAGATAGAGGTCAGTATCATGTAATAAGTGATCCAAAAAAATATAGTGACTAAATTGTTGCCACAACAACCTGGAACTGAATGGATGTTAAAATCTGTTTTGATGTTCAGTTTTTAATAGCATTTACATTTCACATATTATTCAGCTTGGATATTAATAATATCAGACCTAAATTTCTGTTTCCTGTTAGCTTTAATTTCTTAAGTTTTCATATAATTCCTTATGTTCTAATAGAGTACTTAATATTAAAGTTTCTTCTAACCTGAAAGAATGTTTAAAAGCCTCTAAAATATTTTCCTGTATTCTAAAAGAAAGGAAGGAAGGAAAGAGAAAGAAAGAAGGAAAGAAAGAAAGTTCCTGTTTATTCCTGCAAAACTGAGTTGATGGATGAAGAAAAGTTTAACTAATAGAGTTCTTTAACTTGGATCCTCTCATAACGTGAGGATAAGAGTTATACTCATAAGACACAGGTGATACATAAACTTTCTGGGTGGATTTTGATTCAGGAGAAGAACCTAACTGTCCTGGTTTCAGCTGGGATAGAGTTAATTTTCTTCCTAGTAGCTGACATAGTACTGTGTTTTGGATTTAGTTTGAGAATAATGTTGATAACACACTGACATTGTTGCTAAGTAGTGCTTACACTAGTCCAGGACTTTTTCAGCTTCCCATGCTCTGCCAGGTGCACAAGAAACTGGGAGGGGGCACAGCCAAGATAGTTGATCCAAACTGACCAAAAGGGTGTTCTATACCAATTGAAGTCATGCTCAGTATGAGGAAGAAATTTTTTATAATGAGGGTGGTGAGGCACTGGAACAGGTTGCCCAGAGAGGTAGTGGAGGCCCCATCCCTGGCAACATTCAAGGTCAGGTTGGACGGGGCTCTGAGCAACCTGATCCAGTTAAAGCTGTCCCTGCTCACGGCAGGGGGGTTGGGCTAGATGACCTCTAAAGGTCCCCTCCAACCCAAAGCATTCTATGATTCAGTATATAAACTGGGGGAGTTGGCCAGGGGGCAGCGATCACTGCTTAGGAACTGGCTGGGTATTGGTCAGCGGGTGGTGAGCAACTGCGTTGTGCATCACATATTTGGTTGTTGTTGTTATTATTATTTTCCCTTCCTTTTCTGTCCTATTAAACTGTCTTTATCTCAACCCACAAATTTTACTTTTTTTTTTTTATTTATTCTCTCCCCCATCCCACTGTGGAGGGGGGGAAGTGAGCAATTGGCTGTGTGGTGTTTAGCTGCCTGCCAGGTTAAACCACAGCACTAACTTACCCTCTTGCTAGCAACATCATTGCACTGTCAATGTATCTCAAGAGGGCACATCCAAAGGAATCCCAAAGTCAATTGCAATTCTTTTCATTTCTGTTTATAGAAATACTCTCATGTGGTGCTTATACAGCAGTGGCTGTTTTTAATCCACTTCATAGCCTAATATAAATAAGAGATATTCATGCCTTTGAGCACATAGCATTTGGAAAACTATGGCTGCTACAACAGGTAACCAATCAAACACAAGAAAAATAATCTCTCCACAAAAACCTCAGAAGAATGAAGTTTTCCCACTGCTTGTGGCAAAATAGTACAAAAAGAGGATGTTTAAAGGAATGTTCTTGCCACAAAAAGCCATATGCATAAAGTTTAGACTGGCCCACAAGGGACAAAAAAAAATAGAGTGCTAGAGCTACCAGTAAACCCCACTCTTGAAAAACAGAATCTGATAACAAACTCAACTGGCCTTTCTCTCATGGGCAAAAACTTCTCGAAATCCACATGTTCTTGAAAGTTTTTGCAAATCTCTTCATCAAGAAGATCTACTGTAGCTCTACAAAACATAACATCAGAAACTATTTTATTTCTATAAGACTCAGAACCTTATCTTCCTGATTTCTTCTTAAAAGACAGGCTCTCATTTGTAATGTTCATTGCTGCTAGGTAATATGTGCCAATAGTTTTAGACTTCCTGCCAACAATACATCAAGTGATAGATCCCTGTTGTATATCTCTTAATTTTAAAAAAGCATGACAACTCTAGTAAATCAAGATGAAATTTCTACCCAGTTCAATTTACTCAACATCCCATGGGTGAATCAGGTGACCTCAAGATTTTCTACTCTTTGGATGGTTTTGATCAGGTGTGTTGCTACAATGATGAGTTTGTTTCTGAGGAAAAAGGGAAAAGAATCACTCTTTCTCAGCATGCTTCTCTAATCTTGGCCTGGAGATGTCATTAATAAGAATCAGACGAGTGTGCATTCCACTCTGCTCTCTTTCCCATCAGCTTTCCTGATTTACTTAAGTCTTTACCGATTGTAGTCTTTCATGAAACTTGAAGTTAGTAAACATTCTAGATATCTAAATATGTACTTGTTTGTTTGCTTTTAATGTAGGAGTTAGGGCAGCACCATTAGGTGTAGGTAGCAGGACAGCAGTAGCCAGGGTTGGATAGACAGAGCTTTTCTGCATGGCCTCAGCACTATGCATGTACACTGCAGATTTACATTCTTGTGCTCAGCACAAGAAAATAATTAAGCAGCCCCACCTCTCTCACTGTTTTGATATTTCCCATCTAGCTGTACTCATTTTAATGGTGTTTATGTACAGCTGGCACTGGTGAATGAACCTAGGAGGGAACTCTGGACAAGCACTTAATTGAAAATTTAAGTTTCTAAGGGGCTGATCTGCCTCGGAACTGGGTCTCCAAGGTACTAGCTGAGGCAAACAAAACAGATGGCGATTAAGATCTCTAGATATCCAAGGTTGCTTTCTGAAATTGTACACCTCCAAAGGAAGGTCATGTGGCCACTTGAAAGTCTTCACTAGACTGATTACATTTAATATCTTTGCCTTGCTACTGAGCATCCTGGAGCCAGTCCTGTAAATATGTACTCTGACAAAATAATTTCATCCCAGCATACCCGCCGGCTCTAGTGGCATCACTTGTTTGATTAAGCATTCAGCCCAAGACCCGGAAATTGCCAGATCAGTCCAAAATGGAGGCAGGAATAAGAAATGCTTGTAACAAAGCATTAGAGATAATTAGAACAGGGGGCATAAGAAAAGAATCTCATCTTATTGCTTCGTAAGTAGCAATTTATGCTTTTACGCCATTTAAATATTTTCTAGGAAGACTGACATATAAATTCTGAACATTTTCTGCCGTTTTCTGCATAAGAAAAATATGCTGCTTCAAGCATCAGTTAGATTTTCTCAGCTATTTTAAAGGTGTGTACATCTGCAAAATAATCTGTGCTATAAAAGGAGACTAGTACATAACATACATGTTAGTTGCTGTTCACATTAGTGTATATATTATTATTAAATTTATTTATTTTATCATAAATACAAACAGACAACTCAAGACAAAGTTAGGATAATCTGTTGTTTGTATTAAGTAGGTTTATGTGGATTTTATTTGCACTGTTCTTCATTATCCAGAACTCAATTAAATAAACTCATATTCAAGATCCACTATATAGAGAAAATATAGAATCAAAAGGTTCTAATACTTTCACAAATGTGGACAAAACTTGATCTATATGAGTATGACTTTTCAGTAAAATTGTCTTATTTTTAGAAGAGGTAGAATTTGTACATTAATATTCCTAATACTTGCTAAAGAGCAGGAGCTGTATATCAAAAAAGAATTGGATTGCTTATTGTTAGTGGTTTTTCCCACCTAAATAATCATCTCTTAATGTCAGTATTAATGTTAAGGGACTGAAAATATGTACGAATGGCTAATTTATCAAGGTGTTTCCAGGACTAACTAAATTTGTCATAAGACCAAGGAATCACTGTAGAAGTGGCTTTTTCCCAGGGGCTGATGAAGATAAGGAAGATCATGTTTAATTGGTGCATAAATAGGATACCACCACACATTTCTCAGAATATGTTCTCACAGAAGATAAAGGTTACTTTTGTGTTAATTTCCAAAGTTGTTTTATACATAAATTATCATTGGATGGAATTAATTTGTCATTGTCTTTCAGGGGAAAACATCTTCAAAGTACAATGTAGAGCAGGTAGGGTTTATTTAGACTAAAATGTAGATCTACTCCAACATTCTTCCTAGGAAATTAATCTGTGGCCAGTCCAGACTGCAGAAACATGGGGAGGACCCTGGGGAAGTTGGAGATAGTGAATGAAGGGTAGGCAGATACAGAGTTAATGTGCAGAAGGAGGGGTTTGTTTTTTTTTTTTCTTCCCTCCATTGGGAAAAAAAAAAACCCAAACACCACCACCAACAATTTACAGGTTATGTGGCAGTAACTGGAGAAAATTAATGTTAACAGCCTCTCTGTGGAATGCACTGGAGGCTCACAGGCGTGAAGGAGAGAATGGAAGTAGAGAATGCTTTGAAGAGACAGCTCCTCAGCAGTTGGGTCTTTTGAAAGGCATTTGCAGGATTAAGCCCAAAAGGCTTTGTATACCTGAAAAAAAATTGCCATGGATAAAGTGTATCAAGTGGGGTATAAACTTTTCTCACATTCCTCTGAGGTTCCTATTGCCACCATGAGCTGGCAGGCTACCAAGTGTAATTGTTTAGACATACGAAAGACACGGAGTTAAGATCAGGTTAGCTTTAGAGGGAAAAATCCCAGTAGCTTAGCACAGTATCTCCATAACACAAGACTAATTTTAACCTAGCAAGTTAAACATTTCCAGAGAAGACAAACAGTACAGAAATACAGAATGGGGTCAGGAGATTAAAATAACAATGCCAAACACAAGTGCATGAAAGCCAGGACTTCAATGAATGGCTTGCTTATGATTTTTTTATAGTACAAGCTTCAGAGTAACTACAAGTACCTTTGCATTCAGTTTATCCTTTGGGCTATTGTATCCTGTTTACATTTATGATCAGCTGAAATACAAGCAGTAATACCCGCTATTTACCTCTCACAGTACCTGTGGGAGACTCACTGTGGCAGGCACAAACTGCTACACTCTCATATCCACCCGACTTGTCTCCCAAAGCTATAGGGTGAGCAGGCAGGCAGATACACTCTCCTCATCTCTGACACATCTCTGGTGCTTTGTGTCCGCTGAGGAAAAGGAGGGACATCATGTAGAAAGGCAGTGCAAATAGCAAACTGGCCTACTCACTTGTCTGCATTGCTTCAGGTCGGGAGTCATGTGTTGTTCTGGCTTATTCAGGTGGAAAAGGTTAATAAAGAAGGGCCCTCTGCTGATGGAATACATAGGAGGAAAACCAGAGAGATAAAGGAGGCACCAGCCAGCATTGACAGAGTACCAACACTTAAGCATATACAAGGTAGAGAATGAGGTGTCCAGCTGTGGATAGAAGTTGTTGCTGGAGGTGCTGCTGGTAACTAAAAATGGGATAAGGAAGGTAAATCTGAAGTTTCATTCAGCCAAGAAACATGATTTCTGATAGTCTGCTTCACACATCTTCAGTCTGTCCTGCACAGAAGGGAAAGCACTGCGGGGGAATCCCTGTAATATTTCCTAGAGGCTCTGGCAGACAGCAGTTTACTCTGCATTCTTCCTTCGCACAGGTAAGCGAAAACCGAGAAATCATTATTAGTGTTGGTTTTTATACTAATGCATCAAGGACTGTTAATACTCACAGGCTGAGTATTCCCTGGAAAAGAGACTGTCATTGCTTAGAAGGGCTTACAACCTCGTAATATAATCTCTACAATATGTTTGCATAGACCTGGACACTTTTTATTCCTTCAGCCTGACACATTAAATTTCCCTCCCTGAAACATCCATTTGTCCAAATCTACTTCAAAAATAGCTGGTTGTTATGCAGTTGCCAATTAATTGTCATATTGCTACCAATTGTGACCAAGCAATGAGTCAAATACGAAAGAGAACTTAATCATATCACTCGTACCAAGGTTGAAGAATAGGCTCCAGCCTTTAATGAACAACAATGACTTCACCTAGTCTGCTTTTTTCTCAAATCAAGATCTGTTTTACTGAAATTTATTTTAACTGTATTTCATTACTGAATATCATAAAAAGAGGTAATAAAAAGATACAATGTGTTATTTTCCCCTGAAGTGACGTGAAAACATATCTTATTGTATTTATAAGCTTTTTAGGCTATAACTTTATGATCAAACAGCTGTTGCAACAATGAATTTTATCTTCATAATCTCAGCTGGTGATTTCTCTTAAAAATTGATATTATCTTTTGTAATACTAAATAATTTAATCTACAAACAGCTACACAATACAGATGTACTATTAAAACAAAAGGACAGTGCTGGCACAAGGACAAATGAATATAAACTGATTATGAATAAATTTACACTGGAAATCAGAAGAAGGTTGCTTAACCATCTGGGGACTGTGGTTCAAAAATAGCCTTCCAAGGGGGGAAAAAAAAAAATCAAACCTGTATTGGGGGCAAAGAAGCATTTAATTTCTGGAAGAATTTGATTCCTGTTGTCTCGGCAAGTGATGCTTTTGAAGGCATATGCTATTTGGTCTTCTTGCTCAGTTTGGGAGAGTCTTTGAATCAACTTTTTTAATTTTCCTCTGCAGCTACTCTGTCCTTGACACTGCACATCTACAAATAAGAACAGCCTCCTTTAATGTCTATTTTAACACTTTCAGAAGACTTTTGAGTTTTGAACATTTTGCCACGAAGAACTGGGGATCTCTTCCAAAACCCTGTGACACGTTTTTGAGAACTCCACATAAGTGAAATGACATGTTCACACCTGGGACAAGTTTGTTCTCAGAGCTCTTGCTCTTCACTACCTGTTCTAGATCATTCCCAGCATTTTATATGTCTTTCCATCTCAGTGAAAGCTCCTATATTTATGAGAGGCAATTTTGTTCCTGAGTAGAAGATTTAATTCATGCATGTCTTTGACTCTTCCCATTCTCTTCTCTGTGTGGACTACTCTAGCCAGAGACAAAAATGCTGAGATAGAACACTGTAGATTATTTCCACATAATTTTGTTAGTTACTCTTCTAAATGAGCAACTTCTTTCTGCATGTAAGCAAGTCTTCCCTTCAGCCCATTGTTTCCCTGTGTCAGCCTATACTTGCAAAGCATTTGAATTCCTTACGTCTTCCTGTTCACCCTACGTGTCACATCATTGACATTCTTCCTCATTTTGCTTGCTTTTTTTAATTTTACCTTTTCTTTTCTGTATTTTCCCTTGTTTAGTTGTGCTCTATGTCTCCTTCAAAGACCACAGCATGTTTTCCTGGTTGTTATTCAGCATAAGTGTCAGGCCTCTGAAAGCATTTCCTATTTACCTTCTATTGCTGCACCAAAAGATATTTAATTTTTAATAAGAAAGTCTTTGAACAAGACTTTTTATCATTATGAAAAATGACTGTACTGTTTTCTCTTCTTACTCAGTCTGTACCTTTTGGAATATATATTCCTAGAATATTTATTAAGCTTTTCTGATCGTAGGTCTGCCTGCCTGTTACCCCTACTGCAGAGTCAGAAAATCAAACAGCTCACACATTCACGAGACATCTGATTAGGAGAGGCTATAACTTCCACTTTTAGGAGGCTACAGACCTACTGAAGATGCACACTCTTGCTGGCCAAGTGCTATGTTAAAGTTCCTTTGAAACCACTCAGCTCAGTCTTCTCTTGGAAGACTTGAAAATATTGTAAGCACTTAGAGTTTGTACTTTCCCTTCACCTCTCCCTTTATTCAAGGCCTACCACAACCTCCTCCTGTACAGGCACACAGGCATGCACATACAAGTTGTCATGCAAACTTTACGGGCATGTACATCTGTTACTGTAGCTTTGACACCTTGCTCACTTTGAGCACATTATTTCAGGAATAATGAGATACTGAGAACAAGAGTTTCATACACAGAATTACAGATTTCTGGTGATGATATTAAAATATCAGCAGAGTGCACTTCTTCTCCCTGTTCTGCTACAGACTTTATTGTGACCCTGGTCAAGCCAGCACTTCTGTTCTCCCAGTAAAAGGTCCTTCACAAAGGTATGAGAAGAAAAATTTCACCATTGATTGGTTGATGCTCGGGTTTGTGCAGGCAGGGAAGCACAAACCTACTAACACAGAGTCTTTCTCTGACACAGAAAGTTCTGCTGGTTATTTTCCTTGATAATATCTTTCCTAGATTGTGGTTAGACAACCAGCAGAGTTTTTTGGATGCTCACTTCGAATTACTTGAACATTTTTTTTTTCCTGTCTCAGTTATAATCTGACTAATATTATGGGAAAAACAGCATAATTTTTTTTCTTTTCTTTTTTTAGTCTGAAAATTGAACTTTTTGAAGAGACAAAAAGCACACTGGAAGTTGCTTCTATCTCTGTAGCCATTCCGAATGCAAACTTCCTATAGTCCATGGCATCCAAGGCCAGTTATATGATTATAACCATTTGAATAAATTTGGCTATTATTTGGAGAGAGATTGGCAAGTTTTTCCCCTCCTTCAAACAAAACCAACTTCATTTGTAAATAGAAACATCTGCAGATCTTTAGTACATAAAGATACTAGGCAGGACATATTTGGGATTTTCTGAAACAGCAAAAAGTTAAGGTTATATATTTTACAAGAAAATTGCTCTTCACACATGCTAAAGAAGATATTCTACTACTTCAAAATAATACCGCTGCATTCATTAGAGAGACATTGCAACATCAATATTCAAAGGCTTTGTAGACTCTATGAGAGTGTACCTAGTTCAGCATTATCAGAGCACCACCAGATGTAATGCATAGTAATCTTATTACGCATTGACAGCTTACACCCTAATGGCTCTGATGGAGCTGTTATGATGTATTGTGTCATATCCTAATAGGGATATAGTGCTAAAAACAGCTGTATCTTGACAAGCTCCACACAACTTGGTCTGAAGGATCTATGGCTCTGCATGCTGACAGTGTATATAAGCTAAAAAAGTTTATATAAAATGAAAAATTAAGTGCTTAGGAGAGGTCCACTTTAGTAATAACAATACTTTGTTCTTATCTAAACTCTTCTGTGTGAAGATCTTGAAAGACTTTGATTAATTGAACCTTATCAATACCTCTGAGAGCTGGGAAATGTTTTAATATCCCCCATCTTACACTGAAGCACAGATATGTTCTGTGACTTGTCAAGGTCACCCTGCAAGCCTATGACTGGGAACTCAGTGCTCCTTGCTTCAGCCTTAAGACTTAGGCAGAGAGTTCATCTTCTGCTATTGTTTAGAAATATTAACAAACTTGAATTGCACCTAGTTATCACGTCATTCAAAGACCATTTAGTAATGCAAATTCATACTAATTCTAGTGCTAATTCTTCAGCACTGGTAGAGGATAAAACTGATGCCTTTGCCCTTGCCTTTCCTTGATTCCATTCATTAAACTTAGACTGGTGATATTATTTGCATATAATTTTTTGAATTTAATTTTGAGTCAGGGTGAGAGCAGAAAAGAGATTTGGTATTCTTTTACAGATTGGTTCAGAGGTGTCACAAGACTGTGCTTTTACATAATTTAATGCAGTCAGTGTGACTGTAGAAAGAACTGCAGGACCATAAAATATAAAAAGAGAGAGACAGTTCAGGTGCAGAGTAAAATGAGATTCTTGTACTCGTACAATCTTTTGCTTTTCCCATGGGGAGCTGAAGTTTTGAACTTTTAAGCTTAAAAAAAGCAATATCTTAGTACAAATGAACATTAAACCTGGGTGGAAGTTTCTGACTGGAGACATTTAAGCCAAACCTGAAAGTGAATAGGAGATACATGGTACTTGCTGCTTTGCTGATGCTGTTATATAGGAGCAGGGTACAAACAGGTAAAATATTTTCAGTATAATTGATGGAGAATGCAACTGAGATATCTGTGCAATAGGTTTAATTTCCTTCTCACCATGCTACCTCTCATGCTATCTTTCAGGAAAAAAATTGATGCACTAGCTCAAATAATCAACATGCCAACATTCTTCAGAAGCGTGTCTGGACAAGAAGTGTGCTCTTAATTTTCCCACTCAGAATGCAAGCCACCAAATATTGCCTTCCACCAACACAAGTCAGCCAGAGGAAAAAGATTCCACACGGCTTCCTCCAAGACTCAGGGTGGGCATTCTTGCTTTGTCCTTGATCATACGTACTTACAACAGAAAGAAGAGTGAAAGACAGATACCCGAGAGATGACTGATAATATTTTAAAAGACATTGGCACATGTTTAGAGCAAAGAACCAATAGCCTGTCATTTTCATGTCATTATACTAAAACATAAATGATACTGTAACTTATATGAGGCTTACAAAGTCATGCAATATCAAAACCTAATAAGCAGTTTAATACATGTGCTCTAGAATATATAAATGCAACAATTTCCAGATCACATCCACAGGAGCTGCTTAATGGTCAGTACAGTAGCAGGAAAAAAGCCAAGGCCTAAGGGGATGAGAGACTTAATGTCAGTTAATAACATTTCATGCAGCATATACATGTACACTTCCCCAAGAGAATTGCAAGAGGATAAAAGGATGAAGAGATAATAGATATCCCAGTGGCTGTTTTATAGTGGGTTCTCAATTTAATCTAGTCTGCTTATTAGAGAAGAGGAAATAATTCAGAAAATATAATTTATTAAACAAATTTCTTCTCTAATCCAAAGGAAAATTTTATCTAATTTGTTTAGTATTCAAAATGATTTATGAAATGTTTTCTGCACACAATGCTGGGTCTGAAATGACTTCTGAGATTTGCTGTGTAAGTATTCAAACCTTATTGGGGCGGGGCGGGAGGGAGGCACAGACAGAGAGATCGATCGATTTGTGCTTCAGTGAATGACAATTGAAAAATTTAAATTTAGCAATCCATTCAGTTATACTGAAGTTTAATATTACTACCTACTGATTATTCAAGAGTGCAAGATAACAAAGTAAATTTACCTGCATATTACTATTAATACAGGGAGCTTTGTCTCTATAAGCCTAATTATTGCTATGCATTTTATGTGAGCATTACTTTTTTCTATCAAATCTAAATAAATATGTAATAGGCTTTATAAAACCATTAATTTATTTTCTAGGAATGTTTTCCAGTGTTCCCTGAGGAGAATGCAGGACAGCACTTTAACATATTCCTAAGTTATTTCTATTCCAAACAGCACAGAAATACCTGTTCACCTTTAAGAATGTATGTAAGTTCCATTGCATTATATAAGTGTCCTGAATAAAAATTATTTTCTCAGGAAAAAGAAAATTATACCTAGCCATTTTTCCACATAATTGCACTGTAAATCAGAATATTTGACTATTTTTAAATCTTCATGTAGAATCCTTTTCACAGGTTACCCAGCTGAGCGTAACCATAGCCGCTGAGTAATTTAGAAGTTATGATTATCAAAGGTATTTATTAAACACATTAATGGAGTAATGCAACAGTCTCTAATTAAACAACTGGATCACATATCCACACCTAAATAATGTAAATTACCTGTAAGACTATTTCTGAATGGAAAACCCTTACTTGGATTTCTCCAATCAAGACCTCTTCGAAACCACTAGTGCTATGCAATTCTTGAATGGCTCAAAATAAGAGTCTCACTTTATCATTTGTTGCAATGTTTAGTTGATAAGATTTGTATTCTCCACTCACAACAGCATCCACCTTAAATATTTAAATCTTTCCCCCATACAGCACAGGCTTCCTGTGCCTGGATATGTAAAAAATTCACATGGTGCTTGATCCTTTGAAACTGTCCGAAATGAAGGAGAGATTATTATGCCTAGCAGGTAGAAGAAATTCAAACATACTCTTTCTGTTTGACACATGATCATTATTTTTCCCCATAATCTCTTTGAAATAAAGAGTTTCGGGTTTTCCATGCCCTGATATTTGTTCTCTAACTCAATTATATGTGTGTTCCTTACCCTGGAAAGAAGCACTACCATATTTTGAAATATGTAACCTGGTGCCAAGGCACATAAACAGGTGGCTGTTTCTTTCAGAGGCGTGTTCAAAAAACGGGTAGACGTGGCACTTTGGGACATGGTTTAGTGGGCATGGTGGTATTGGGTCGATGATTGGAATGATGATCTTAGAGGTCCTTTCCAATCTTAATGATTCCTAGTTTTTACTTTCATTTACTTTTCATTTGTTCCACTTCTTTTTGCCTATGATATTTATTCTTATACACTCAGAAGCATACTGACTTGTTTCTTTCCCCTTATTTTGCTATACATGACTGTGATGTTAGTCCATATTTGTTACTTATTTCACTGGCTGGGGAAACAAAATGGCATAAGAAGCTTCTTTCTCCTTTCCGTCAAGAGATCACTGGTTTTGCCATTTGTGTATACTGAATTCTTAGCATTGCCTAACCTGTGCAGGACTTATCATTTACTTGTTGACTTACCAGATTAAGCAGAATCTATACATCATTTCTATCCTGCATAGAAATAATTATCTAATAGCAATCCTTCCACAGGGGCTGAGGCAACCTGGGTGCTGCAGAGGTGTATGCAGTCCTCATCTGCGAGGCCATAAAAATTTCAATCTTGTTTAAAGAGCAGATTGGGTATTCACTGAAAGAAACCACATACAATACTCTTCGGCCAAGTAAATGCAAGGATGACTAAGAAATGTCCTTCAGGAGCAGGTCAGTGCTCATCCAGCCCAGTATTCTGCCTCCAGTAATGGACACACAAGGAGAGCACATGAGTTTGGCCACTTTCTGCAGTCCATTCCCCTCATACAGGTCCTCAGTGTCCAGAATGGTTTTATTAGTATTGTCAGCAGGTACATGCCTGCCCAGTATTAAAAGGAATAAAGGGCACATTTGTGAGTGTTACCTGTGACTTTTTTTAACCCCTTTCTGAACCTGCCAGTAGTAGCTTCCTCCACTCCCTCCAGTGACCTTCAGTTCCAGAAGTTCACTCTGTTTAGAAGTACTTTCACCAGCTCTAAACAAAAACTCTACTGGTTTCAAGTTCCCATAGGTCTAATATTGCGGGGTTTTCTGAGCAACCGTTGTATATTCAGTTTATCTATTACCTATATGATTTCATGAACCTCAGTCGTATCCTCCCTCAGCGTTCTCTTCTCCAAACCAAAGTGTCCCAACCTTTTAGTCTCTCTGCACAAGGCAGCTGCTCTATCTTCTTGAATACTTGTTTTTCTCCATACTTCTTCTGATTCTGCTGCACCCTTCCCTACATGTGGAGACCAAATGGCACATGATGCTTAGGATATAGGCACACCAATTTTTAATGTGATGCCCTGTTGTCCTCTCATCTCAGGTGCTCTCTGTTCTTAAGGATAATCTCACTGACTTTTCTAAACATGCCAACCATTTTGGTGGCTTTTTCTCTGCCACTCAACACCAAGCATTGACTTCAGAGAAAAGTCAGAGGTTCCTTTCTCAGTTTTAAGTGCCAGTTCTGAGTTCAGCATCATGTCAGCATGGTTTATATTATTTTTTTCCTAGATGCATTACTTCACACTGAACTTCACCTGTTGACTTTTGGTCTGCTCAGTTTTATGATGTACTTTTGGAGATCCTTGCCATTGAAGGATTGGCATTGATCATGAACAGAGAATTTATTATTATCCACAGTCTTGCAGATTTCACTGTTCATTGCCCTCTCCAGACCACAGATGAAGATGCTGAATAAAACTGCTCGCAGTAACAATCTCCAACCTGAATGATTGTCATTTTTAAGGCCTATACATTGATTTGTGTCCTTTAAAAAGCTTTCCTCCAATCCCATGGAAACATAATTTCTTTAGTAAGCCTTTGGTGTGGAAACTGATCAAAGAAATTTTAAAAAACAATGTGTTATGTCCATTTGATCCCATTTATCCATGTTATTACTCACAACATCACTGAACTCCAGAAGCCACATGACTTCTTCCAGACAGATTGTGTTTATTCATACACATATACACCATCTTAACAGAAGTGGAAATCAGGCTCACTAGTTTGTCATCCCCAAGATCATCTCTAAAGCCCTTCTGACAGATGGCAGATAAAACAACTGTCCTATTCCTCTAGCTCAGTGTCCACTTATAATGACATTTTATATCCCTCAGCCAGAAGTCTGGAAACTTCGTATTCAGAACTCTTGGGTTTATGCCATCTGGTCCTGGTGACCTTCCTAACCTGCCTGGCTGGTCTAATACTTCCTGTGTATTTACTTCAAATTGATCTGTATCCTCTAGACAATCTGCTACAGAAATGCATCAGGTGTGGGAGTCACAGCACTAAATGCAAATGCAAAGATTTCTGTGAGATTCTCTGCTGTATCTTTATCATCCTGCATGTCCCTTCTTCATCCTTGCCATGAAGCAGTAAAGGAAAAGTCATCAACAAGCCTCACTTCATTAATTATCCATCTTTATCAAGCCCAGGTATGAAAATTGTTTGTCCCTAACGTTAAGCGAGAGGAGTAAGTTTTAGTTTTTCTGACTATAACCCTAATATATAAACATGATGTGATCTTAGTCCTAAACACAAGTGAAATGTTCCAGGCTATGTCCATAGTTTGCTGCTAGGTACTATTTTCACAAACTTGCAAGTATTTAAATACTTTGACATCCTTCAGAAAAGCATGGGGCACAGGCTGAGATCACACACTGCAACGTTCACTTACATAAAAGGTTTCTTCAAGAGAATCAAATAGCAAAGGTGTAATGGAATAATGCCATACCACTTCAATCAAGACTACATCAGTTTCATTCCCTTCTTAAGGGCTTTGGAAAAATTAAGTCCTTACTTTTGGAAAATAAGCTTTCCAAAAAGATCAACAGTCACACTGATGTCAAAGTCTGTGTGCCCCTATGTGTGTGCTGTTCCTATGAAGCAAAGATTTTTCAGTTTCTGTACTTTATGGAGGCTAACTTTTAGGAAAACAGGGTGTACAGAAGTGTAAATCAAAAGCACTCACTACCCAAAGGAGAGAGAGACTATCAATTGCCTTTGGTAATTAAAGTGATAAGAGAAAATGTTATTGTACTAGGACTACTTAAGCTATGAAAAGATTTAGCTCTTACACAATGCTTTTCAGTTTTAAAACATTTACAAACACAAAGCTATAACAACTCTAAGTGATATCTAACCCTGTAAAGGGAATCGTATAAGGTTTATATGCCTCTTATTCTCTACTTCAGACTATATTTTGGAGACATGAGTGTTTTGGGAGTGGGGAGAGAGTCAGAAATTCTTTACCTCAAAGGGTGTTTGAATTAGAATTTGGGAGCCCTAACTCCCACAGCTGCACTCTGATCATAACAAACTTTTGTAAGTTTGGCTCAAAAGTCTGCAGGTCTGAGTTGTTTTGTTCAGGGAAGAAAAGATTTCTCTCCGAGAACGGACACTTTTTTGTATACCAAATACTAGAAAATGCTTATAAGCAAACAATTAGATTTTTCTGACTTGATGTATAGTATCACTTCTAGTAGCCTCAACATTTCCAGCCATTGGTCTTTCTAATATAAGCAGTTCTAACAGATTCAGATGATGTGTGAGGAAGACCAAGGGCAGCTCTGCTTCTCAAAAGGCATAAAGTTCCACCCTTCTTAATATTTCTTGAGAAGTTTGTTCTTAAAAGATATGAAGAGATTTTTTATTAGTACACTGGTACTATTTAATGGTAGCACACTAAAAGAAACCTTGGCCATCATCATTCCTTAACTGAAAAGACAGAAATCACACTGCCTTTGTAACAGTCCATTAATTCACATCTGCACAAATAACTGGCTGGGATGGAATACTGCAGTAATATTTTGTATAGCTCTATTAAACTTTCTTCTCAAAGTCCGGGTTAACTCTTTGCTGGAGCAGAAACCACTCTTGTCTTTTCTGAGACATTAAACATAATTAAGATTTGTGCAGCAACTTAAAACCTGAAATTAGATACTAACTATATTTCACACACCAAAGTGCAATTTCTATACTAAAAAAGTCATAAAACATTCTAAATAGTGCCTGGAATACTGACAGAAAGCTTGAACAAAGATATTAAATATTAAATATACTGATAATTCCTCCTCAGTTTTCACATTGTTATACATATATTTCCCTGTGAGGTATTTACATAACACCTTCACGTTTAGTCTTTAGGAAACATATCGATACATTTGCCTTTGAATTCTATTCAAAGACAATTTCATGTTCTTTGTAGTACACCTAGACTCTTTAAAGACTTGAGAAAACTGCAGCATCGGTTCTTTCTGAAGAGTTAGATATGAATTCTGCAAACAAGACAAACTTGAGATCTTTGCCCCTAACAGTCTTTGAATACACAGGTTCCATCCCAATAGAGTATAGATGGGATTTTAACCAGATATGAACATCATTGCCTTTATCCAAAGTGGTACAGACATAGTTTCAGCATATAAAATAGTCATCCCTGGAATTCTCCAAGACTATCACTCTGCATGTCATTTTTCCCCACTAGCCTATTTAAATTAAAAAAAAAAAAAAAAAAAAAAAAAAAGACTATATAAAAGCTTACCTCAGTCTTTCTACTCTCCATGTCTGAGACAAAATGGCAGCTTGACGTTAATTAGTAGGTCTGTTAAGCTCTTTAACCTCTAGAAGTAGTGGAAGCTTCCTCCCTGACCTGCCAATTGAGTCCATAAAATGTATTGAGAAAAGTTACCTTGACAAACAAAGCTGAAATAACATACAAAGCTGAGTAACAAGTGTGGAAGAACTCATTAATAGATGGGACTCAGCTCTTGCTCATGTCTTTCAAAAATCCTTGACCTCAACTCCAGCATTTGAGCTAGTCTCAGCTTGAACTCTCACCATTTGATTTCTCAGATTATGACAACTATAATTTGAGTAATTTGTCAATATACTGCATGTGAATTGCAACAATGAAAAATGTGGTTGTCCATGGAGTGAATTATATCATGCATCATGCAAACCACAAATGGAGGAGGTATGTTAAACAAAGATGAATCTCACTTGAATAGGAGGGCTCTAGTACAATGTGTTGACACTACCAAGGTGAAATCAGTTTTGTTTAACTTGTCTTTGTGAATGAGAAGTCACATTTGGAGAATGGGAAATAGAGACAGTAAAATAAAATCAGTTAATCCTGGGTTTAGAAGAGAGTTACAGTAATTTAAGCAGAAGTCAAAGGAATTCCCATAAAAATGAAGAGAGAACAGAGCAGGAGAACAGAACAGAAAGAAATGGAATTTGGTTTCTGCCTGAGAATAATGAGGAAAAAAGAAACTGATTTCACATGGTAGAAAGAGAGTATCTGTGGTTCAGAGGAGAAACTAGAGGGACAGGGAAGATCTTGGAACATACAGTGGCCATCTTGGTGCAAACAAAACACCCATCCAACCCAGAACCTTGTCAGCAACAATGACCATAGACAGATTCGTAGGGAAGCACAACTACGTGATGAATTATACTTTCCCAGCCATTTTCAGCTCAGGGGATTTCCTGATTCTGATGTGATTTGTCTATTTAATGACACTCAATAAATCTCTCTTTCAATTACTTGTCCAGTCTCTCCTGTGACATGTGTAAAATTTCTGTATGTTTGTGGTTTAGCCCCAGCCAGCAACTAAGCACCACGCAGCCGCTCGCTCACTCCCCCTGCCCCGGTGGGATGGGGGAGAGAATCAGAGGAGTAAGAGTGAGAAACACTCCTGGGTTGAGATAAGAACAGTTTAATAGTTGAAATAAAGTAAAATAGTAATGATAATAATAACAATATAATAACAATAATGATATACAAAGCAAGTGATGCACAATGCAATTGCTCACCACCCGACTAACGATACCCAGCCAGTTCCCGAGCAGCGATTGCTGCTCCCCGGCCAACCCCCTGCCCAGTTTCTATACTGAGCATGATGTCATATGGTATGGAATAGCCCTTTGGTCAGTTTGGATCAACTATTCTGGCTGTGCCCCCTCCCAGTTTCTTGTGCACCTGGCAGAGCATGGGAAGCTGAAAAGTCCTTGACTAGCATGAGCAGTACTTAGCAACTAAAACATCAATGTGTTATCAACATTCTTCTCATCCTAAATCCAGAACACAGCACTATGCCTGCTACTAGGAAGAAAATTAACTCTAGCTTAGCCGAAACCAGGACACTGTATCCCCAACACCTTTTGGAAAGGAATTCCATAGTGCTGTTTGCTTTTGCTTGTTGTGATCCTGTCCCCTACCAGCTTCATTTTATGGTCCTTTTTTCTTAAATTGGAAGAGATGGAGATGCAGAAGGTTAGAGACCTTAAAATTTGTGTCTCTTCTACTCTGCTTTTTTCACCAACCTTTAAAAAACAATAGAATGCTGCTATAGAAAGTGCATAAGTTAACTACAGAACCAAAAAGTTTGCATAATATTAACATTTATCTTATAGATGGGAAAAACACAACATCAGATTTGGACCCCAATGTGGTATAAGTAGCATATGTCCTGTACAACTCTAACAATGTGGCTACAAACTTAAGTCTTACTATGTTTGCAGGACCAGTTGACAAAAAGGTAACCTAGAAAATGGCCAGTACTTTTCACCACCACAAACACCAGTTAGAGGTCAGCAAATAGTAATATGGAAAGGGGTGTCAGGTGGTCATCTTCAACATTTTCAGGGACAGTGTGAAATTAATTTATAGATTAATACCTTTTTAAAGTTAAAAGCTAGGAATAAATTATCTAAGCCTGAAAGATAACGGTATTTGCTCAGAATAAATAGGGCAGACAGAGAACGGGGAGATGATATTCACCATTATCACCAGCATTGTTATTATTACTACACCATCCCACCCATAATTCCATCTGAAAGTGTCCTTGATAAAGTAACTGTGGCCTGAAGCGCAAACAACAGTGCAAGTAGTCACCGTAAGGGAAAGAAGGAACTCAAAAGACAAAGCCTCACAATTTGCTCTCAAGGTTGTCTTGCTTTCAGATGACCTCCTGTGCTGGTTTTGGCTGGGATAGAGTTAATTTTCTTCATAGTAGCTAGTATGGGGGCTATGTTTTGGATTTGTGCCGGAAACAGTGTTGATAATCCAGGGATGTTTTCTTTATTGCTGAGTCATGCTTACACAGAGTCAAGGCCTTTTCAGCTTCTCGCACCATCCCACCAGCGAGCAGGCTGGGGGTGCACAAGAAGCTGGGAGGGGACACAGCTGGGACAGCTGACCCCAACTGACCAAAGGGACATTCCATACCCTGTGATGTCATGCTCAGCATATGAAGCTGGGGGAAGAAGGAAGGAAAGGGAGGGACATTTGGAGTGATGGTGTTTGTCTTCCCAAGTAACCATTACATGTGATGGAGCCCTGCTTTCCTGGAGATGGCTGAACACCTGCCTGCCAATGGGAAGTAGTGAATGAATTCTTTGTTTTGCTTTGCTTGTGTGTGTGTCTTTTGCTTTACCTATTAAACTGTCTTTATCTCAACCCAGGAGTTTTCTGACTTCTACTCTTCTAGTTCTCTCCTTTTTCCCACCAGGGGCGAGTGAGCAAGCAGCTCCATGGTGCTTAGTTGTCGGCTGGGGTTAAACCACAACACCTTCTTTTTTCTGAATTCCCCTTGGTAAAGGTTATTTGCAAATGCTTAGTAAACTCAGCTTCTTAACATTCTCTCTGTTCCTTGTCATTGTAACATGAAACAAATAAATAAACCTTTGAGCTGATTGTTTTATTTCATCTTTTTCCAGATTTCATGGTGATATCACAAAAACTTGAAACTCTTCTTGAACTCTTCACCTCAGAATCTGACATGTGCTGTATTTCACGTATCCCCATGGGATTCATGTCCTCTAGTTAATCTTCAGCATACAAGAAAGCTAAATGGAAGGAGCCTTTTCAGCTAAGAAACCCTTCTGAAGACAAAACTTTTTGGTTTCTACCTTTGTTAGTTTATATACATTCAAGTTTCTTTTCTGTAGCTCATTCCAGTTATGATATTAGTTACGCTATTGGTCCAACCATTAATTTAGCATACTTTACACAGTGCCCTACCTGATGGTGCTTATACAAAAGTCAGTCCAATTACCACAGTGCCCTACCTGATGGTGCTTTATAAAAAAGTCAGCCCAATTACAAACATTTGGTAATAGTTGAAATTCAGCTATAAAAAATATGAGCAATGTTGCTGTGAAACATGGTATAAGTGGCATACAACAAAAAGAAGTCAACGGGTAAGTAAACCTGACAGACACTGTATGATGAAGTAACAGCCCCTGCTGGATAAGATGGTCAAGACTGACCCTAACGGAATAGGGGAAAAAGCATGGGATGCTTCTGGATACAAAACTCCAGGTGGAATCAGCACAAGAATTCAACAAAGATTATCTCTAAAAATAGAAGGAAACAAAGGAAATTTCAAAAACATGTTTAATACAACACCAGCAAATATTTTGAGATGCATGTCCTGCTTCCTCTATATTCACCATGCTTTCATATTGCTATTCTTGCTAAAATAAAGGAAAATGGAGGGGAAGAAAGAGTTCTACATCTTAGAGGTTCTATATGGACTATTGCATTCACTGGACATTCTTCAAAAAGATTTAAACTAAATTCAGTGCTTGTAATTACCTCCATTTCCATTGTAAGGTAAGATTTCTGCTGTAGAAAACTTTCTCCCTTTTATGAATTGAATGCTTTGCTTGCACTACACCCTTTGCACATTTGATCAACGAATATAAGACTATTAAATCTTAAAGAGCTTAAGATAATACAGAGGAGTTTATTTTTCTAGGCATGGTTTGCATTATAACTACCTGCAGTTCATTTTAGACCTGAAGAGTTTTATTTGCCAGGAAAAGAAAGGAATACACTTATCTTTAATATATGATCATTAAATAAACATCTTTCATGCACGAGATTTGTTATATTAAAGAGTATTAAAATTATATCAGCCAGCTCTTTTATTTTGAAAGGCTGCATACAAGTGAGGAAATACAGTAATACTGATGTAGAAAGGTATAAATAATAAGAAAAGCTTCTCACTCTCTCTCCAAAGAAAAACTCCATTATTTTACTTGCTATTCTGCCAGTCCTCCCTGGCAGATAAAATTGTTCCAATTCATAGCTGACTTTGGGTAAGATTTTTTACATTTCTACCATGGGTGTGCAACTCCACCTAGTTTTCCATAAGACCTGAGTATTAACCTTTCTTTTCAATCCTAGATCAATCAGGGAGCCCCAAATGTCCAATTTTTCCAGTGATGCTCACATTGTTAATGAAGGGAGGAAATGTAACTGAGCTTCTCTAACTGCTAGTAACAACCAGATACATGAACCAGATTTGTTAGCCAACAAATCTATGATTCACTAAGGACTGTAGAAGTTTGCCTTGGGTCCAACAATGCTCAAATTTTGCAAAAATATGAAGTATTTCTCTTGGACTTCAGAAGAAATCTTCCAGAAAAGTGTGTCAAATGGGTGATGGAGGTGTAGGACTATTAATTCAAAGCAAACTGGACACACTAATTAACTGTACTCTCCATTTACCCTGCCCCATGCCCCACCCTGACCATCCTTGACTAATCTAACTCTTCCCATTTACAAATGGGAAAACAATAATTACCTGGAATTACTGTTATGTCCGTGAAGACAGGCAGGGAGGGACTTCCATATAAACCTTTTCCCCCAAAATAGCAAGAAACTAAGGCAACCACACAAAGAAGCAACCTCAGAAAAGTAAATAGCATTGTTAATAGCCCCACAGTGAAAGCATGGAAAGCATCAGTCCAAGTCCCCTGCACCAGATCTGGCAACAGACTGGTATGTACTGGGTTTTTTTTAATCTTTTTAGGTGTTCCTAAAGCTCTTGATCACTATTAATGGAGCATTTGTCCTCCATCAATATTATCTGCAATTATTATTGAAAAAGCATTACCTTAGGTCCAATGCTGGGAAATATCTAAAAAGCCAGGGTTCATCTGTGTTCAAAAGAATGTGTTAAGGGTCATACGCTCTTCTGAAGCTCAGATAAGGTCCTGCTTCTGGTTTGTTTTTTTTTTTTTTTTTTAAATACTTCAGAAAAGCTGAAATCATGTGAGTTGTATGAAGTCTGTTGTACACAATTCTCACAGTTTTGTTAAACGAGACCAAATAAGTTTTAGTTTATATCCTGTTCCTGTGTAAAATTAATTTTCATGCACAGTTTATCCCTTTGCACCAGTTTTGTTCCATGGAAGCCCTGAGCTCTACTGGTTTCAGTTGAGCAACTCTGGATTACCCAGACCGAGATACAGGTTTTCCAACAGCTCTATAAATCTCAGATGCTCCCTTGAAACTGCTGCCAACAGGTGGTAAACTGCTACCATTCACTGCAAACAATTTTGCAGCATTGGCATCAAGATGCTACAGTAACGGATGGTGCAAAACAAATGGACTTGCGAAGTTCCTGGGACCACACACTAGGTTCATTCAGGCCATGAAGCAGCCATCAGATGGCAACAATTTTGTCACCACTAGTACAGAACATAATGGAATATGTGTCCTGGAGCTGAAAAGCTCCATATCTCATTAACTATCCCCTGAGTCATGCCTGTCACCACTAGCTTTAAGTTTTAATTTCCTTGCTTTCACTGGTTGTCAGGGCTATTTGACTATATCTCTTTTGTGTTTAATCAGCAGTACCAATGCTTTTGATGAGATTATGTTGCTAACCTGGTGCTCCAGGAAGTCACAAACATAGAATTGTTTATACAGGAACAAATTAAGTACAGATCTTTACTCTGAGATATAAAAATAACCGGTCCTATGAAACATAACATCTTTAGCAAAAATGCTTTGGAGAGCTAGATTATCAAATGTAACAGTTCAGTGGTTCAATTCATACCTGACAGGCTTCAAAGAATATATATGCAAATTGATCTCCCAGCTGCAAGGGTAATTAACATGGCCTGCTGCAGGGGGCTGTTCTTCCACCCATTCTGTTTCATTATTATTTTAGTGACTTTACATTTTTCTTAACCTACTGTCTTTTGGTATGGAAATAAATTTAACTTCCTGCTTTATGTAAACTTCATTACACTACAATCAGCAGGGAATCTAGCCTGCTGGAAGTGCTAACATTTGAAAACCAATACAGCCTGACGTAAGGCTTATCACTGTACAAACACTTTTGTTGTTGATATTATTATGTGTATTTTCCTGGGTTTGCCCAATACACTTCTTGTACTGTTTTAAGGGACTACAGTAAGCCTGATTCTTCCCTCATACTTAAATCAGTTTAACATTGAGACAGAGCTAGCAGAGGACCAGAGAAGACAAAGAGTCTTGGAACATGCTGTTTAATCCATTTTTTGCTGGGTATTCAAATTGTATTTGCAGTCAAGACAGTGGACTTTTTTTTTCCAAAGCGGGAAGGATATAGCCCAAAGTGTAGAGCATTTCATGCAGTATTGGACCCATTGGCCGTATACTGGGTCATGAACTGAAGTATGTGGTTCTGTTTCCACAGAGAGATGTGCCCTGTGTATTACATATTGTAAAACGTTCCCCATATGGTTATGAGGGAACACCAAAACTATTTTCCCATTATATAATACGAGTGCAACTTACAGGGAAGCAATCACATTACACATGCCTGGGAAAACTATAGACATAAAAACATTACTGCATTTGGATACCTTTCATAGCCAGAAACTTCCATATGAAGCCATTTCTACAAATTATAAAGCAAAATCATGTGTTAAATCATTTTAAGCAAATGTTTATGAGTAGATGTAAAGTAACAGGTATATCTATAATTCATAAGTGGTTAAACTTTCTTTTACAGAGGGTCACTGAAATCAATTGATTTACTACAGGGATAAATGTAATCCAGCCAACTGCATGTTTCCATGTTATACATTTTTATATCAAAGTTTGAGATTGCTTTTTTTCCACAAAAGCCTTTACAAGCTTCAAAGAAAATATAAAACAGTGTGTATGTGAATGTGTGCATGTGCATATCCACCCATCCATGTTAAATAATGTTGGGAAAATCCTGTCAGTGGTTGAGCTATTTTGTTAAGCATTCAGACGGTTTCCTCATCAAATCAGTGTCAGCTACAAAGCAGAAAAATTCCAGTCTATATGTTACTAGATTTAGACCTGTGGCCTGGAAGGTCAGGTCATGCCCTGTATTTATCCTCATCTGATGCTAGAGTGCTAAACAACTAGAGGAACTCTTCTGCTGCCTACACACTATTGCATACCCAATACTTAACCAAGGTTAATTGAACGTATGCTAGAGGGACGTTGGTGGGAGTGGGAACAGAATCTCTACTGCATGGGTGGAAAAGGCCAGTCCTGACCCTGGATATCAACCCCATATCTTTCCAGAAAGTAAGTAAATGGACTATGAGAGGGGAAAAAGAAAAATACGACAGAGAGAGCGAGAACTAGTTGTTCGAATCCATTTTACATTTATGAAGATACATGTTTTAAAAATTACAGATGGGATTTTTCAGTGGTGCCTTATAGAATTAGGTGCCTATTTCCCTTTAAATTTGATTGCTGGTTGAGAGTTTATCTTTCTTAGCCTCCTTAGAATAAGCCAACCTGCATTTTGGTCTGAAAAGGAGACTTCATAAATTACATGTTGCCGGTATGGCAAATTGCACCTTTATGAGGCAATTTCTGGCAGATTAGCTGATGTGCATCACCACAGCTTCACATTCAAGTGATTTGGACATGGCCCATAATGAATAAGACATTCCCAGCAACAGAACACCGATTTTGCATTATTATAAACTAGGGGTTGACAGCAGAATACCGATTTTGCATTATTATAAACTGGGGACTGAAAGTTACTGCTGTCTGGCAAGCATTCAGCAATCATTTGTTGGCAGTCTCAGCTGAAAGGCCAAGGACTGAGAGAGCAGGGAGCCTGAACATATCTTTCTGTGAGAGAGTGTCTCAGGTCAGTGTTGAGAAATACTTCAGTGCCCAGGGAAGGGGCTGGGAGTTAATCCTACCATTGCCACTCATACATCATGAAATAACAAAGTTTAAATGTTCAGAGTGGACAAACCACCATGTTCCACATCCCATAAAATTCAGGCTTTAAAATAATTACAGAGAAAATGGCAGACCTGTAACATGAGCCCGAAACACTGACAGGATAAGAGATCAGTCACAAGCAGGGACTGATTTTTTTCACCTCTTTCCACTTTTGCTGTAGAGCTGAAAAGGATGAAGTGCCCAACAAAAATTCTGCTTCTGTAATTTTCCACTGCGTCTGCAAAATGGCTCTTTAGATGCCACTTGACCTTGAATGTAAAAATAATCTGTCCTTTACCAGTCATGTCTTTTCATGGCCTGGCTTACAGCATCAAATTTACATCCTGCCTTACTGTGGAGCTTCTAGTGATAATGAATTCAAGCAAGTACCTGTGCTCCAGAAATGCATTCCTCTTCACTGTATAAAAAGAGGAGTACAGATGCCTTTTGTCTGTTACTTGCCATTTGGCTCTGACCTCTGGGCACCACAACCATGTATTAGCTCTGGCTCAGAACCACCACCCTTCCACTTGAAGCTCAAGCTTTTGAAGACTGAAGACCTGAAGTCATTCTTATGTAATAACAAATATTTCTCCTTTGTTACCCTGCACGTCTTTTTCTCCATCCCCTTTTTCTATTATCCTGTTTTACTAAACTTAGTGAGATTGTTCATGTGAAAAAAATTACCCACCTGAATAAGAGCTGGTAAAGCTAAATATTTAGATTATAAAGCTGTGGATTCGGCTTAGTCCCAGATTCAACTGAGTCCTTTCCTTCATATTACATAGGGCCCTGTGCTAGTTCAGATGATGGATGACAGCAAGGCTGGGATACATGGCAGGGGTGGCTTTCTTGTGCAAGACTGCAAGGCAGGCAGGGAGGGAGATATGGCACACAGGTACATCCTTGACTAGGGAGGAAAGGAAAGCTCCCCTAGCTCTTCCCAACCCCTCCCACTCACATGGGAGTATGTGTTTTTCTAGGCAGAGGCAGTAGCTGTGTGCTTGAGAGTGGCTGGCATCTGCTCGGCCTGTTTCTGATTCTTTTGGAGCATGCCCTGAGACAAACTGCAGCAAGAGGTAAATCCAAGAAAGGGTAGGGTAACATGGATAAAATGACATCTCTTCACAGGCTAATTAATGTACTGCTAAATTATGATGCATTCATTTAAAAGTTCAAGTACAAGAACTTTACTCCCCTGGCTCTTTCTGCTGAATTCAACACACTGATTATACAGCCTGGAATAAAGATGTTTGTCTGAGAAAAACTAACTCAGGGATCTGCAAGGGTCCTGATAGATCCTTTTAACAAATCAGAGAAATTATGGGGCTGTGGAAAAAAATACTGCCCTTCTACATCCCCACCAGCAACAGTTTAAATGAAAATGCCCCAAGAAGGTTGAGGGCCTCCATAATTCTTTCTCCCCTTTTCAAAAGGCTTTCAAAGCACCACGCGGGGTGCACTGCCTCTCCCTATTGAATGCTGAGTGTGCAAAACTGATAGCAGGTGTCCTATGCCCTATCTGCAGCATATAATCTATGAGTAACACTGTGGCACAGCAGAAGATGCTGGGCTTTTTCTGTGGAAGAATTGTTATTCTGAGATGCTTTTTGTCTAGCCATGAAGGCAGGAGGAACAAATGTCCTTGACATCTGTGAGGGGCCACCTAACTGCAGACCTGAAGAAAAACCTCTGATTATACACCCTCCAGCTCATGCTGGATTAGTGTCAGCAACAAGAGCAGCAAGCTGCGCTATGCTCAGCATGTGTAGAATGGAGAAAAATATATTGGAGAAATTTCAACTTATTGCGGGAGAAAAACTGATGAACTCCACTCTCTTATTTTGATTCACCGTCTCAGGGGCTGGTAAAGATATCAAGACATTAGAGCCACATCCCTATTGTGCCTCTGAACTGACTTCTGGAAGGAATCTTTCTGTAGTAAAGAGGCCACTGTCAGGGTTCTCCCAACTAATATGGTCAATAACTATTTCACTGCATGCCAACCATTAAACTGCATATCCCCTCTATAGAGACTTCTGGTAGAGAGAAATGGACCTCCTCAGCAGGACTGAAAGCATCATTCTGCTTCCTCCCTCTCCCCCATTTGGCCTTGTCTTCAAGCAGGAGGTTTATTTATCCTTTATCAAAGTCATATTTTTAAGCAGATATTTTGCTTCACCTACTGTGCCATAAAGTACATCTGGACATGCTTGATTGCCCCAATGAACTGGCACCCTTATGGCCAAAATAAAACTCAACGGAATTTCTTGTAATGCCCTTGCTGACCTGGAAGGTATCAGTGCCGGCCATTGTAGATCAGTATTTCACTGACTTATTTCACATGTTTTGAATGAAAAAGATCTCAGCAACACCCAGCACCTGGACACTTACAGGTTAGTCTGTTTGTCTGCAAGGCAGGAATGCGCAGTATCAAGTTGTCAAGTAAGGGAAAAAAAGCACAAGCATTTGAATTGCACTCACAGTCACAGTATTAATTTTTTTGTAAATTAAAAAGGAACAGCTGCCTAACTCAGGAATGTGTTGGTCATTTAATTAGGTTCATCAAATAGATGAATCTTCACCTGGAAAGTGATGCAAGATGATGCTTCTGAATCTGGTTGGTCTAAACATGGGACAAAGTGTCAAGGAAACCTATTATTGCTCTGGTGGCTCCGTATTTCCTCCAGGCACCCCAAAAATTCCTGCAATGCCAGCAAGATGCTGCTGATCTTGCCCACCAGCAGCAAAGGAGACAATCAGGGATGTCACAGATACAGTGTCCTCCACAGGGCAAGCCTGGTAAACCTGCACAGAGCTGCCAAGCTTCAAAAGTCTGTGGGGACCCTTTATCTAAAGGTTTGCAAAGGCTGATATAAGATATGATAGGATCTTGGTATCATTAAATTTTTTTTAGACCTTATAGCACATAGTCATGTGCTGGGAGCAGTAAGTGAGGGAGTTTGCAGTTACCAACAGTATGATGTCTGTAGATTCAAAAACCTGGCAACACTCTCATTAGAGTCCTCCCCCTCTACAGTGAAGGTCCTTTTCACTGTCAAGCCTACACACAGAGTACAAGGGAGTATTGTGGACAAGTATGGATTAGACAGCCCTATAAAAGCGTTCTTAATCCCTGACACATAGAGCAGACAGTGCAACACTAAAAAAGGTACACACCTCTGGGCTTTTTCAGATCACCTATCCCCAGCTGCCGGCATGATGATAGCTGGGTATCACCTGGTGGTAGGCACCAGAGCTGATGCTGTAACCCTGCAGCAGGTGAGTTGGTTCGGTGTTTTCTGGGCTCCCTGGTGAATCAGTGTGGTCACAGTTCCCAAGGTGACTACAGCGCAGTCAGCTGTGCCACCTGCCTAGGAACAAAGCCTTGAAGAATCTCTGTTTTTCTAAAACCACGGTGTTAGGGTTTCTTTGGGTGTTAGCCTTCTCCACTGCAAAGTACAGCGGGGAAATCTGAGCTGTGAAACTGCAGAAACAACAAGAACCAAGAAAAACAGTCAGGTGATAACAAGAGTTCTGGGTATCCCTTACAAATAAAAACATTTGCAGGGCTGGGTCAAGAGAATAGCTTGGGAAAGCTAAGGTAAGAGGGAAAAGAGGAAGTTGAAGGCAAGAGTGTGTTAGTAATCAGACTAGGACAATAAGTCTATTAAACTATCATTTATTTGCTTTACTTGGTATATCAGTTCCCTGGATAGGAGGTTAGGAACATGAAGGTATAGCAGTTGTGGCATCATTTTCAGAACAATTCCTGGGAAGCTGCTCAAAACACATATGGCCAAGCAATGTTAGAGAACATAAAACCATCCTCCTATAGGCAAGGTGTAAAACTTAGGCTCTTGATTGCTTGCAATCATTAAACAGACCCTACATTTCTCACGTATGTTGGAGCTAATTCCAGACTCCTGACTGAAACAATGTCATTGCATTCTGCTTATCAGGTATTCCTATCAAGTTCAAGTATGCACACAATTTCTTCCTTACTTCCCACTTTTTGTCTGGAGGGGTCTGCAGTCCAGTGATGAGGGTTTGTAAAGCTCACTGATTCTACATAGAGTTTTTAATCCCCAAGTTTTTGCACGAGGGATTAGATACACCAGGTCATGTAAATGTTCATACTATGACATAGAAAAATACCACAAAAAAAGCCTCTAAACTCTGCAATCATTTAAACATTGAGTGCTTTTATGTTTCATTTTCAGTGCTTGAACTCTTCCAAAGAAAGCCCACATTGACATCTTTTACAGTCTGAATTTCTCTTTTACCCCTATTTCTCTTTCCTACATCAGGTTTTCTACCTTGACACTGCATTTGCCTGGCTCTGCTCACTCACTTAACAAAATCTAGAGTCAGTAGTTTAAGCACAGTGCTCTCACTGAGTCCCAATTCCAGTTGACTTACAGCTATATGGCCAAAGTCAGAAAGACTGAGTTAGCTTAACAGCACTACTGGCAGCACCCCACTTCCTAAGTTAACCACCTCTCATCTGCTGCTGGAGCTCATGATTTTTTCTGCTTCAGACAAAATGACATGTGTAATTTTAGACAGTTGCAAATACTAGTTCTTAGTAGTAGTCTCTGGGTAGTCTCTTTTGGGAGCGGAAAGGCTGGAGGTGATAACTTCTTGATCCAACACAACTAGATGAGGACATGGGCCATGAAATTATCACTGATAACTTCAGTGACAAATCCAAAATTCAAATAAGCAAAAAATTTCCCCTTTCCCAGAAACATCTACTTTATCTAAGTGTTTAAACAGTAGCTAAGTGCATATAGATCTATGCATATTTGTAGAAATGGCTTTTTGAATGACAATATTATGAGAAATTGAAAGCAAAAGCATTATTATATACATCCATGTTTTCTGTACAACTCAGTTATTATTATATACATCCATGTTTTCTGTACAACTCAGTTATTCAGTTCAGTTTCTATTGACATTTTACAGCATCTGGCTTTTGGGATTTTCACATTACATACATGCACACACACACATTTAAAGATAATTGAATGTTCCAGTTAATCTTCTAATAATCAATAATATTAATTTCACTTTCTGAAGAGGAAAATTGTTAAACACTTCTATTTCAGGATTTTATGTTTTAAAAATTTTGGAAAGATTAAATTAGAAGACTATTTTTTGCCAAAATTTTCTGCAAGGTGTAACTAGCTTTTTTAAACCAGTTCCACTGGAGAGTCAGAATAATAGCCCTACCCTACTGTTTTTATTACTTAAAAAAATTGGAGGTGCTTCTAGAAATCACAGGGAAGCATTAATAGCTTCTGTCATGGCTAAATTTTGTCACCAATCCATGCTATTTTGCAGAAGCAGGAAGTGGTGGATGTAATGTTAGAGATTCTCTGGTTTTCAAGAACAGATATTTCTCCTCAAACCCTTTAAAAATGTTATATGAAGTTGTGCCCTCCCATGCAGTTACAGAATGTCCTTCCAGATGCACAATGGTCTCCAGGAGATTATTCCCACAGTTAATTTACTCCTGTAAATTCTGCACTGGGAGGATCTTGCACACATCCCTGAGGTTCCTGTGGTGGCAAATGGTGCCAGCTGCAGAACTAGGAGATGCAGAGGATGTTTGTAAACATGGAGCCTAGATCCTAAGACCCAAAATCTTGATTTAACTGGGAGATCTACATTTAGAAATAATACCTACTTACAATGGAGACACAGTGGCTACACGCATAAATGAAGTCTGACAGCATAAAAAACTCATAGGTGAGAGGAGGAGTACTTTCAGGACCTGCAATTTAGCCAATACCTACTACTGTTTCCCAATTAGCCAAAAGAGGGGGCTAGTTCATTCCTTTTTTCATGATTTTCAAAAACATGTTTCTATTTTCTGATCTTGGGTTATTGGATTATTCCTGATGGAAAATCAGGTGGAATCTTCTCCAGCAGCACCTTTATTACTAGCAGATAGACTCACAGTGAGGATCTTTGCTTTCCATTTTGCTTGCAACATTTCCATCTGCATGACTGTACTTCATATTAAAAGGCCTCCACCTAACCACAGTACTTTGCAACTTTGTTGGACCATTTCATGACATCAAATTAACTGCGGTGAAGGAAGACCAGTTGGACAGTGTGTTTTCAGCTATCGGAACATGCACTAAATTGTTCTTTGCCTATAGCCCAGAAGAGAACCAGGAAAAGCAAAGTTGTTACGCAAGTTTCAGCATTAAGTACCTTTGACTTATTGCTGTGATTATACTAATTGCTCATCTTCCTAGTGGGAGGTTGCAGGAAGCTGTTTTGAAGTAATCAAGCTGAAATGCGGCCTTCTATTTATAAGAGGCCTGGAAATCTTACTCTCCCAAAAAGGGTATCTAATTGAATCTCTAAAAAACAGCAGATACAATTTCTCTTTCCTCCCTCGGAATCTCACATGAGAGTTTATGATGCAGTTCTTCCTCACTGTGAATATCTGTGAAGTTTAAATGATGTTGTCCGAGAGTACTGCAGACAGCACTTGTTCTCCTGTTTGCCCAGGCTCTGAATGCACAGCAAAACCTCTGCAGCTGTGTAGTAACTTCAGCATCATCTCACAGAGCTATATGGCGCCATACAAACGTACATATTACCGAACTCCTAGGCAGCTTAAATACAAAAATAATAATATTTCATATTTACATGAAAGATTTTGGCCCAAAGCAGTTTAATGTTGTGATATATGCATACAGCACCAGTGGGAAGGAATAAGTCTTGGCTGCTATAGAACTGTAGCCCCACTGAAACTCTCCACCTGATGGGTGGGGTAATTTAGGTCAAAAACACTTTGATCTCTGCTGATCACAGTAAGGACCACTGAATATTTTTTCTCCATGCAATACCCTTTCAAGTAAAAAAAGGCCAAAAGTCAATGTATTTACCTTAGAAAAAATGAGGGCAGAGTCCAGCATCAGCAGGATTTGAACCAGTATTTCTAACTGATCTATTGAGAACCTTTGTGTGGTAAAGCCAGGGTAGCCTTTCTCAGAGCAACAAGATCATTCTGCTGAGATGAGGTTAAATTTCACCATAGATCACTGGCAGGATTCTTCTGTTCTGGATGTTGTTGTTCTGGTTTTTTTTCCTAGTTTATGACTACAGTTTCTTGGTAAAACTGGGCACGTATTCTTAATAAGTTGTTCCAAGAAAGCCAGAATGACTTGATAGCAAAGGTTATACTTTGCCCAATACTTTCAACCAAAGAAAAAGAAAATAGAAAGTCTAAGTGAACTGTTCTGACATTTCTGAAGCACTTCATTTATAGGCACATGCAATAAACACAAAGGAAATAAAGAGCTAAATCCACACTGGTACTGAAGGAAGCAGCAGAAGTGACTTTTTTTTTCACAGTAGACTTGTTACTAGGGTTTTTATGGAGGCTGAACAAAAGTCAGGTTAAAATCCCTCCTCAGCACAAGGGGATTTGAAGGCATGTGTTTCATCTCCCAAGGAAACTTCTTTCCCCCTGACTGTTCCGTAAGGTATTCTGGGGTAGAGGAGATGTAAGAAAGACAAGACATTCCTTCAGGCTATATTTGCCTTGAATATGAATATGAACATGGATTTATAGGAGTGGCTTTAAATACAAATTAAGCTGGCTTAAGTACTTGGTCCTTTAAATTCTGTCTAAGAGCTGTCTTACCTAAACGCTGGCATTTCTGGATGTAGTCCCAGCTCAACAAATGTCTCCCAAAAACTGTACAACAATGTAAACAGGACTATGGAAGAAAACACATCCCAGACTAGCATGGATGTCAAGGCACTTTCCTGACAGATGAGATATCATTTCAATTCACCTTTGGCAAAAGGATCTCAACTGGGGTCTCCTACACCGTGTATGAATGCCCCACAGCTGAACTTTTCAGAGAGAGCGGTTGATGGCTGTGTAAGGTCTATTTTTAGATAGCTTGCATTCACAGATACCGGATGCTGAGACACAAGAAAAGATGGTTTTAGAGAGAAGAACTTAGCATGGGAAACTGGAAGGATTAGGGAGCACCATTGGATTGTTTTATTAGACAGACTTATAGGATTCAGAGGCCAGGGAAAAAAGACCGCTCTTGAAATGCGATTTGAAGACAGTCAGGAGGTCATCAAAGCAAGCAGCAGGGTATCTGTTACAGAAGCTGAGATTCACGGCAGAAAGACTAGGAGAAAAAGGTCCAAAATTAAAAGTCCTCATCTCCCTCTATGCATCATCACAAATCAATACAAACCAAGTAATTCACAGAAAGGGGCAATTTCGTGTGTTTGTTTGCAAGCCCTGATGGATCTATTGGCTGGCATGCCTATTGTTCCTACCCTTGACATGACATACACAGCATAGGTATCATGATGTATATAAGCCATGAAAAACTCCAGTGTGTTTCATTACCATGAGAAATGCAGGGGCTGGCTGCTTTTGACAGCCAGTGATGTTATTAGCTAGCCTTTTGCGTTGGTAGCTGAAGAAAATTCAGTCAACATATTTTAACCTTCTGAGCAATCCCAGCACATTGTGATCTTACCAAAGCAGCTGATAACAACTGAAGTACAAGCTCTGCGTCAGACAAACAGCAGCTGGGGGAAGGGAGCTCTGCTCTCCTTCCTCCCCCACACCAGCCCAGCTTATAGATCGAGCTTGTCATCCCTTTCAAGGCAAAAGGCATTGACAACATCTTTCTTCCTCAAATAACGAAGAAAGAAGGGAGCTTACCACCGCAATGAAATTTTATAGAGCAGCGAAAATACACGAAAGCATTCAACAGCTCTAAGAGAGCACAGGGAGGACAGTCCAAACCTACCTGATGCTGGGACTCCAGCATAGACATTGCATTATAAACTGAATTAGGCTCCGGTCCAAGACAAATCGTGAACTCTGCTGACTTAATTTCAGCTCCTCTCTGCAGCCTTTCATTAGGAGTTGTAAAGGTTCCTTCTGAGCTTTTTCAAAGTAAGGAAACCCAAGTGGTCTCCAATTTCAATTGTGCACTGTGATGAAAGTAGGCTGTCTGGGAGGAAAAGGGGGGTAAACCGGCCAGCCCTTTGAGTTCAGTCTGGGTCTCACATATGTAGGAGTGCAGGAATTCCTCAGCTTCACATTTGGAAATGGGCCCGGGTCAGAAAGTAAAAATAGAAAAGTGTGTATGCGATTCTAAGAAGCTCAGCTGCAAGGAAGAGGGAAAAAAGTTTCCTGTAGACCTTGATTCAAGCTTTTCAGAAGTTTCAAGGACAAAGATGAAGCAGCTCCAGGGCTCCATTTCATTTTGGAATTTGTAATTCATTATTCTGCACAGTGGAAAACTATTCCCAGCAAAATGAAACTTTTTTTTTATCTCATTTTATAGTTTGCTTAAAAAAAACCACTTAGGCAAAATATCTGTGTATAGTCTCCATGGTTATTTTATAGCAGGACCACATTTTAACCATTATGCTTTTAACACTAGAAAAGGAGAAAATATCTGGTAAATGGAGAGAATTAACTGTAGGTAACACTGTTCCTTTAAGCTCCAGCCTTAGTAGAGAGCAGCTGTATCATTTCCCTCAGGGAATACAGTTCTGCTTCCTTGCTCAAATATCCCCAGAATGAGTGAAACAGGTTTGCATGAGTACGAGAAATGAGCTTAGAGTGGAATGCCCAAATTATCTGTACATGTAAAGCTCATGCAAATTTCCTGTATCGTCCAGAGCACAAGCTACAACCACCTTGAGAAGGTAAGTACAGAGGTAACCAATGAGTAGCTAACATGGGATTAAAGCATCCATCCCTGTTGGGAGCTGGGTTGTGCAGGACTCAGCCAGCAATACCTAGCCATATACATAGCTCTGTGTGTGCGTGTGTGTGTGTGTGTGTGTGTGTGTGTGTATTCAGCTATAGCTACACACAAAGGAGGCAGCACAAAGGCCAGGGCACCACTGTCTATTTTTTTTATTCCACAAAAATAGTCTGGCTGCTACTGCTGCTGTTAAAAGAAGAAGCAGGGAGCGGAAGGAAACGGCAACATGCCTCAAAAGCAGCATTGCTGCTCCTCCCCTTCCCATTTCCCCATGAAGCTTGATTTTCTAAAGCTCTCCCTGTCACTCCTTGTCCCCTGGTTGTGTCCTTACTCCTGCCATGACAGAGAGGACATGGCATTACCCCTGTACACCACCCTGGGTGGCGTAATTGAATTTTGCCTACCCAAAGCAGCCTCAAAGTAGCTCTGCAGTGCAACCCCAGTCCCCTCCCAATGCCAGTCTCCATGGGCCAGGCTGGTTTGCCCCTTTGGCTACTGGGGACTTTCATTACCCCAGGGCCCCCAGGCTGGCACTGGAGGTCCCATAGCACAGGACAGGTGTGGGGACAGAGCAGCTGCAGGTGAACTGCATGGGGCTGCAGAGCCACAGCAGGTCCCTCTGCCAGTCTCCTTCCCATCGGTGGCAAGATGTACAGCATCCCAGGGCAGCCAAGGAAAGGTTGGGCTTTCCTTAGGACTTAACTAGAACAAATCTAGTGAGGTCATCTTCTTGGGCCCTTTCTTTCTAACTGTATTTTTACATCAACACCCAAAAGAGGAGGAGACAACTGCTGGCCCTTGGAGGAAGGATATGCGTGTGAGTAAACACACACACTTTCAATTTTAAAAAATTAGCAGCAGTGTCAATCTCACTGGTGTCCGTTTTGATCCAAGATTGCATTTTATTCCTACTTCACCACAATAATTTTCTGGTTGGTTTTTTTTTTTTTTTTTTTGGGTGGGGTGTAACAGTAATAAAATAATTTTATGTGAGACAAGAACACTCAAAACTTCAAATAGATCAAGCATGAAACAGCAGAAAAATAAGAGCAGCTTTCAGCAGTTCTACTTGCACAATCAGAGCAGACTATAGTTTAAATGAATAAATAAAATTACTAGTAATTTTATTGAATTATATTGTTCAGTTTTAATTGTGCCCCCCAATATAAACAGCCCAGTGATTGATGTGTTATTGTGAATTTGTGGATTGTGTCTGTAATGAATGGCTTCTGGACCCTCTGAGAGTAAATCAATACTGGAAAGAAGAGACCTCTGTTGACTTGGATTTCTGACTCTTCTAAACTAGTTTTGAAATGGTCAGAATTTCTATTAACAACACAAATTACCCCAAAATATGAAGAATAGTGACATCTTTCATAGTGCAGGTCTTCTCAGCATCCTTGAATGTTCTTGCAAGGTGCTTCATGCCTTTCAGACTCCTGAGAAGGTAGGCAGATAGGGGAAGGAATCAGCTACACATTTACCAAAACAGTAGTTTCCAATCTGTGATCACCACAAACCCGCAGGCTAAATGGCCTACAAAGAGAATCTATGAAGAACAAGCTAGTCATGCATACTGTTGGTTTGGGAAAGAGTCCACAGATAAAAACTGGTGAAACTCTTCTTTTACAATAGAGCAAGATAAACTTTGTGAAATTCATCTTCCAGCATTCAGTGAGCAGAAGGCTGAAGCAATGTGGTCCTTTCCCCTCACTTTCAGAATGGTCCATGTAGCCAAGTCCTTTGATTTGAGGGTATGGCTGGATGGTAAATCTCTTTGTCTGGCATTGTACCCTGGAAAATTTCTCCATTTCAAGTACTGCTGAGGGTTGTGCTGCAAAGTAATGCAGGTGCTGGAGGCATCCCTGAATGTCCCCATCACCATGTCTATGTCCCAGGGCAGCAGCATGTCAATAAAGTCATGTCCTTGGCTGCCACATTACTTATCAAATCCAAACAGAAACTCAGAACTAGGTATCCTCAAATCTAGTGGAGAAATTGCTAGCTATGTAGCCAAAGCTTTCTAATCACTCTGTCTTTATTAACTTAAAAGTCTCAAGCTGGCACTAATTCATTCACTTCATTTATCTGTGCTGCAACCAAAAAGATGGGGTTTAAATTTGCACCAGAATTTAGTGTTGCTGAGTCACAGTTACTGAGCTCCCCTTTGGTTTTGCTGCTTTCAAACTTCTTCTCCTGTTTGTTACAAAATCGGTATTGCTCTGCTGTGAGTTTAAATGGGGCAGGGCAGCCTAAGTTTTGCTGATGAGTAACTTTAGTGTTTTGGGGGTAAAGAAGAACAAATTACTTCATCTGCAAAAAATGAATATACATACTGTAAGGAGAAATTACTCAAATATGGGCAGGTGACAGTCAAAGTCACAAGTATCATTGCGAAAGAGCTGCTAAAGTGGAGTAATATTTATGCACTGCAAACAGATTCGTGCTGCTGAGCAAATCTGATTCCTCTCAGGAGTAAACCTCAGAAATGCGTTCCTTTGCAGGCAACTCAGTGGGCAAACAAACACTTTAGTGTCAAAGAAAATGAAATATAGAACAATATGAGCAGTGCTCAAATGGGAAAGTGAGAGGTGGATATTCTATATTATCACTTCTCAGGCCTCTTGTTTGAGAAAGGGTGACTGGGAAGAATATTTACTACTATTTGTTACTATTTGTTATAACCTCTGTGCCCTAGAAGATGGGAAGTGGGGATACCAAACATAAAGAAGCTGGTAGGAGGAGAGCTTACAGTCACACTCATGTGCTCCTCTGACTGCTAGTCATCAGCACCCACTTCCAAAACTGTATCACTTTACTCTTTCCGGTACCAGACCTGCATTAATGGCAGCCTAACTGTGACAGAAGGCGTTGGCGTTCTGTGTACAATAATGTGACAGCTCTCAATAGCAATGCATTCAAATGTGGATCAAAAATGAGGAACAGTTCAAAAAATGGTACAGCCAATCCTGCCTTCCCTTCTAGGGGGAACATAGTATTTGGACACACAGGAAGACACAGACATCATGTAAAATACACTAAAAACTGCACGCATCTGGCTGTTTGTTGTTTATTGAGCTCCAACAGTACGTTCAGCAACTTGCATGGGAATCTTCCAATGCAATTATTTAAGTCATTCCAAATTGTAGTGTCGCATTTTTGAACCCCAGTATTTACAGATTTAGATTCTTTATGCAAGCTCCAGCTCTTACAGACTGGGGGAAAATTTTACCAGCAGGATGTATGGGATTGTTCATCATTAGTATCTGTAGCCAAGTGTCCTTGACCTGCCCCATAGATATATAGATTTCCCAGTGCTTTTGAGTTTGCAAGGCCAAGTTGTTCTGCTTCAATATAGTTCAGAGACTCGCCTGCCTCCACTGGTCTTATTCTCAAGATCACTAGGAGGTGAAGGGGAAGAACAAACAGGACAAATGCATTCCTGATGTAAGCAGATGAAACCTTATAACCTCATTTTTCCTCTGCCCCCATTTTAGGACTTGTCAGTTGAGTAGCAGCTGTTTACAGCAATTATGAATTTGGCCTAAGATATAGAAATAAAGCAGCGGATTATATTCCATGGAGAGTACATTAAAAATAAACAATGCATGCGTGTGTGTGGCAGAACAGAGTCTTGAGTCCTTAATTATAGGAAACGGGAAATACTTTGGTTGCCCTCCTTCCCAAGATCAAAATTAGTTAATAATTACACCACTTCTTAAAGGTTCCTTCTCCCTTTGGCTTTACTGCCACTAGGGAGGGGGATGGAAAGGCGGAGGAGGGGGGAGGAAACCAGGGATCACCATAACAATATGTAGGTGGAAAAAAGAGACATTACACGTTCTAAGATAAGAGCAAGGAAAGCATCGCATGATAAAATCAGCCGGTCCTTCCCTTGTGCAGCTCAGTAGGTCATTCAGAAGCATTCAGGAGAATTCTTTTGCTTCATTATTTTTTTTCAGAGCCATATTTAGGAATCTGCAGAGCCTTATCAAAAGGCATTCAGGAGCTGGGGTGGGGGGCAGTCTTAGCAAAGATTTCGACAATCTTTAAACCGTCTGGCAATTTTCTGCGCAGAGATCCAGCTGGAGGTGGAGATGAGGGGACAGAAGTTTTTCTTAAATACAAATAACCTGGCATTCTTCTCTACTTGAAGGCATTGCCTCCTCTGTGTTTGCATTTCTTTCTTTTTAAACTAATCAGATTTAAAATTAATGACTCTTCAGGTAATCTGAGCCAGATTCCCAAAAACGTTGCATGAGACTACTCAGTGGCAGCATTTAGTCTGTTGCAAGCAGTCTGCACAGGCTCAAACCCCATTAAAACTCCTTTATTAACATTTTTTTCGACCAGTATAATGACACATTTTGTACAACAGCATAGGTAAAGAGTGAGAATCCAGGCCTGCAGCTTCATGGTAGAAAGAAAATTCTCATCTTGTCAATATTGGGAAAAAAAGGCTGCAAATGAAGATGTAAAATCAGGTTCATGTTTAAAACATCTAAACTAATTTTGCTTTAGGAAAGAAGCAACACATTAAGAACAATGTGTGAATATCCACTGACAGCCCTGAGTGCAGAATATTGTTTCAATAGTGCAGTTTGCTCATATACATAAAATAAGTAGGATTCAGTTGGTTAATAATTTATCTGGTGACTTCTTAATCTTGAACCAAAAATATCCTTGAATGTTTCCAGAGAAGCTGATATCAGGCATCCACAGCAACTGTAAAATCTGCCGTTTTTCTGCTTTATACTGGCTGACAGTTCATCATAGTCTTGGCTCTGCAAAAGACATACATACGTGATTAATTTAATGCACAGCAAGTAGTGCCATTAACATCATGTGCCTATGCCTTCCCAAATTCAAGGGCTTCAGTTCGCTTATGTTCACCCAGTGCCCTCAACAGAGACAGACAGACCTCTTGGGAGGGGCTTTGAGCAAATCTTATTTCAAAGAATGAAGGAGAGGAAAAAAAAGGATTTTTCTCCATAAAGGAAATATCTCTGTCAGCGGTACAAAGCCAAGGCTGTCTGCAGGGGCTTGCAGGATCCCTTCTCTTGTCTGGCAGCAGCAGGGCACTACCCAGCCACAGTGACCACCACCAGCTCTCTAATTGTTAGCCCTGAACACTTAGCAGCATGATCAAGAGGGTTGGAATCACGACCGAATAAAAGTTCCCCAAACAATGTAAATGAATATACAGATATTTTTGCCACGCTGGCAGAAGAAACCTCTGTGTTTGAAACTTTTGGCTTCCCTCAAAGAGTCCTGGCCTTGTTTTCCTGAAATCCCTCAGAGAAAGGCCCCAGGGCAGGGGTAGCAAGCATTCAACTGCTGCCAGTCTTCCAGCAGATACCATTGACCATTTGGCTGCTAATTCCCTTCTGCTGAAAAATGGGTGTCTGCTCTCGCACTACTCAGCATTTATCTGCTACCCCCGATGTCCTTGAAAGTTCAAGGTTCAACAGCAGCTGGGCACTTAAGCAAGCACTTACTGCAGTTTGGTGGTCAAACGAGTAAGAGCGATTACCTCCAAGGGCTCCTTGAGTTTTTTTAGCCCTGCTGCTGACTCACTGGCTATCCCCAAGCAGCTCCCCTAACTTGGCTGCACGACGTGCATTAATACTGAATCTGTGAGTCTTACTTAACCAACTAGTGTAAAAGGCTTTGTATCTCCTGAATAAGAGGAAGCAATATAAGGTAAAACACCTAATGTTATACTGGATTTTAAACTATAAACCTGATCAGCAGATTTTGGAGTGCAGCTATGCTGAACGCACACATTCATCAGCAGGAAGCATTGATACTTCATCTCTCCAGTCAGACAACAAGAGTGAAAATTTCTTATATCAGTCTTGCAAAGAATGTGCTCCCTTGCTGTAAAAAAACAAAGCAAAACACATTCACGCAGCCTGGTAAAGCTCCCCTTAATCCATGTGCTTACAAATACAGTGGGCATAGGTATTTGGAAGTTAAACAGATTTGTAAAACAATGCTGTAAAAAATAATATCACTCCTGGTATTAAGTGGTAATTTCAGAATGTTGAGGAGAGGCTCTTAATGAGTTTACTGTTGGCTACCATGGAGAAGATGATAGGACTGGGATGCCAGATCATTAAACGCCTGGAATTATTATTCCTTTCAATATTGCAATGGCCATAAAGGCCAGCTCAGTCTCTGCTACAAAGGATCTTAGACAACTGAGTCTTGATTTTTCCCAAAGTTTATTTGTTGCTTTTGTTTTTCCAAGTTTAAGAACTTTCAGATATATTTCTGCTCTCTCAGACTCCACAAAAAGCTTTCAAGACTATATGTGGTGAGAAGATAGTGTGGATATTAAAGACACAGAATAGACACACACTGCATTGTATTTTCTTCTGCTGCAAACCACCACAAAGTAACATGCTAGAAATCCAGCTCGGTGTTACTGAATGGTTATCAGATTCATATAGCATAATTCTGACAGAGAAAAAAATGGCTTATGGTAAAAGAAATAGATTGCCAGTGCACTCTGAAATATGCCCTCCCTGCCATTCCCATTACCCTGGAAGAACTCCTAGGTATTAAACATGGGCACTAGACAAGCTGTACAAAGCAGAATGAAGCCTGAATTTCTGTTTAATGAGTCGTCACATGTTCTCTTAGTAATTCTTTTATGCAAGAACTTCCTTAAAATGTGATCATTAATAACATGCTATTCGTATGCCTCAGGTGACCTCAGGTTTCCACTATAAACACACTTGCTTGTGATTACCACTGCAATAACAGGACTTGAGTGTTAATGCCCTGCTTGTCCACAAACAGGTAACACTTAGGATTCAACCCCTAGCAAGGTGTCTTACAGCCTGACCTGCTTTGAACCAAGATGGCTAATGCAAGCACTCACACACAGACAACAGTGACTCCCTGGCAAACTGTCTCTGAAGTCTAGCACTAGTCTGAATTTTTCCCAGCCAATTTTTTTTTTTTTTAAAAGAAGGGTTTTTGACAAAAATTATACTCATTGCAAGTGGTCTAGAGGTTTGGGACATGGAACAGGGCTGCATGGAGGATGCTGTGATACTGAGATCCAAAAACCAGTTTTCCCATCCTAAGAAATTATATCTTTAGACTATAGTGTCCTCAGCATTACTACTGCAGCTCTTCACAGTGTTTTGGACTGAAATAAAATTCCTTGGCTCTCAGATATTTTATTTTAACATATCAGGAACACAAGAAATTTACAGCAGCTTAGATGGGCAGGCCACAAAAGGGTAAATAAAAAACAACAGAACAGGAGGATGTTAAGTTAGTTTGGAATATGGTGCATTCTCTCAGAGAGAACAAACTGGCTTGATTTTATTTGGTATGCAATATATTGATTATTTTGTGATTTTTTAAAACAAGTAATGCAACATTCTTCCATATTATTTGGTTATTTTTTCTGCATTGTTGCCTAGTGCAAATCTCATAAATAGTGAAATCTAAACAATGTAGCATAAAAATCTCCAGGCAAATACATGATCACAGACACAGCTTTAATTCGTTCGCATTTCCTGTGGTCACATCAGGTGTTGGCTAAGACTTCAATTTTTGCTTTTTCCAACAATGACAACACTGCTAGCTCCTGCATGAAATATAGGTCATTTGGAGAGATAGATAGTAGGTATAGAGATATACACTTACCTACATATATATTCAGGGAAGAAAAGAAAGGAAGGGGGTCATAATATGTATATATTCTTGTCTAGAAAGTAAATGATGCTTGCATTTGTATGTAGGACTCTTGATTCCCATGAGGCAGTTATTAGAAGTTTTCTTCTCATATTTAGTCATGTTTGGAATTGTTTTCAGGATGTTTAGACTCTTTTCTTCAAGTTGTCACCAGCTCATTACCACAGAATTACATTTTACAAACAAGAGCTGGCTAGAGCCAACTTGGCTTGGCTACTGCTGCCTGAGGGAATTTGAAAAAATTATAATTTTCCTGCCTTTGGAAATAGACAGGCATGGACCCAATTGCAGGCGATCTCACCTCTTTACTCCCTTTCTGAGCTGAAGCAAGCAGCTTTTGTTTTCTTGGAGGAGCTCTCCTGTTACTTGAAAAGAGAACACGCATACAGAATATTTTTGCCCCCAAAACACAGTACATCTGAGCAGACATGAATTTTCATCTTAATGTCTCTCAAAATGCAGTGCGGCACAATAAGGTCCCCACTGCATCCCCCTAGAAAGAATTACTGAAGGTGAGTGGCAGAAGTTTCTTTTGATGCAGTGGTGAATCACACCATTGCAACCAGTGCTCAGAGCAGGGACTCCACAGAAGGTTCAAAGCAGCCCAACTCCTTGTCTTTTCCAAAAGAGGCAAAGTTGGCGATAGCACTGACTGCATCCAGAGCTTTTCCCTTCAGTGTCCCTGGGACTTAAATAGTCACATTTATGACTGGCCCATCTGCACCTCCTTGACATCTGCACCACTTGACAACAATTTACCCACCACTACCCCTTACACACACACACACCCCCCGCACTGTGATAATGTCATAATTAGCAACTGATCTTTTTATCTAACAAAAATTGCTGCCTTTGATCCTTCTGAAAGTGTCCCTCTTCATCTTCAGCTTCATAAACCACCTTCAAAACTTCAGCCTCCACTTCCCTGTTATTCTTTTTGCAAAGGATTTGCAAGGATCTCAGAGAAGGAAGTGCTAGCCTTATAGAAAATTAGAGGCAAACTTTAAGGAATGGTCTGCCCACATGATTGCTCAAAGGTCAAAATTATGTGCTTTTTCTTATAATTATGGTTAGATAGTAACTGCAGGTTAGTGATAAATTAAGTCAGACCATCTTAAGTTGACTTGGCATGAGAACAGGATATTAATCACCAAATAGCCATCATTTACCTTCAGTTAAAGCATAAATTGCAATTGTGAATAGATCAAGCCAAATATAAGCTTATTCCAAATGCAATCTACAGGACAGATTCTCAGGTGGTGAGCACTTCCAAAGTTTAATTAAACTCAGAGCTACATCAATTAACACTAGGTGAGATCTGGGTACAAAGGATGATCTGTGGCATAAATCAAACACAATTTACCTTAGGATCAGTAAGAATATTCACATTTTTTGTCCTGATGTCAGGACAGCACAGGGCCATATTCTAATGCTTCTCCAAGGTGGGACTGTACAAGCAGCTTCACTGCAGTCTGCAGAATAATTCCCTCATGATCATGCTCTAAGTGTAAGTGGCTACCTATACTTGTTAATTCCAAGTTAGTGGTTCTCATCCCTAAGACCTCCTGCAGGACAAAGTGAAATTATCTAAAAGGTAAGCCTTCACTCTAATTGCATGAACAAAAACAATGCAGCCAGCAACTTCAAGTGTTCAGGTCTTCAAACAGAGGAACTACATTGCCTGACTGCTAGCCCAAGCTTGTGAAAACTGGAAAAGAACAACTGTGCCCTTGAATAATCTTCAAAGCGTAATGCAAAATTCTATGTTTGGTCGAACTGTCTTGAAAAAGAGAGTAACAATTAAGAATAAAAAAGGATAAATGTTTAAGAAGCTTTCCAGTGAGGTATATTTGTTATTTCCTAGATCATACTCATTCTTTTGCGGATGATTTCAGACAGCATAGTGCCTGCGAAAGCAAGAAATCCCACTTTTCAATTTTTGCTGTCATTTTCTTATAAGATTCTGGTCAGAAAATGAGAATTACATTTTACAAAAATGCTTGCAACATTTTTGTCACTGTCTCAAAATGGATAAAAATGTGTCAGAAAGTTTGACAAACATCAAGAATGTGCCTCTATGCTGTCAAGAGCATCCCCCTTCTTGATGAGCCAAGACATGTACTACTCCCACATTCACACTTCTGCCTAAAGCTCTGTAACTTTTTCCTGCAGGGAGTCCTAAACCTTGAGCTGGGAGATTTTCCCTCTGTTTACATTAGGTAGAGCACAGCCTTTTGCCACGTTAACAGAAATGTTACTTATCTTGGAAATAGGCTGACCATCTGAGCACTGCATCATCTGAGTACTTTTAGATGTTCAGCAACTGAAGTGTCCTATTGTGGATTATTCCCTTGCAGAACAAATGTTGCTGTCTGAGACTGTTCCAAACATTTGTTTGGCACACGAGCATTCCCTCTTCTTTTGAAGCAGTATTAAAAGCACTGTCAGCTCATTAATGGGTTTTTTTTAACTTTTCTTTTGGCAGAAATGAAACTATCACTGAAGGAAATATCTTGTAAACATTGAAATAACCACAACAGCATTCCATGCATACACTCTGGAAAACAAAAACAAAATAAAAGCAGCCTTTTGCAATGAAACGTGTCTTTCCTGAATCAGCAAGGACTCCCATGACCTTGCAGCCATTCTTTGGAATAGCCACTGAGAGCTGCATGAATCAAATAACAAAATAAAAACACTATAGTGCAAAGGACAAATTTTCCAGGGTTAGAGGAGAGCCACTGCTCTGAAAACACCAAGCACTGAAATCTCACCCATAGATTGACTTATGTACAAATGTCACCATGCCTACGTCAAAGGCCAGATTTCCCAGAGGACCCAGCTTTCCTTAGAGAAATTCAGTAAAGATCAGAGTTTTAAAGACCTCAGCAAGCCAGATTTTCAGAAGACCTTATTCCAGAGGGCTAACATTGATATTTAGATGACACCTGAGTACCATGAAAAGTTTATACATAAAAGAGTCCTCCTGACAGATAGCATGATGAGCATTCTATGTAGAAATGCAGGAATGTGCCTGTTACCCTTACTCTCTCCCCTCCTTTTTCCCATTTGATTTTTTTTAATTTGAGGAAAAAAGAGACATTTTAATTCAGCTTGATACACTCTAGGTATGACAGGAAATAGGTTTTATCTGAACTCTGTAGCACATAGGCACTCTCTGTAAGTAATTCTCTATCTCCTTCCATTACTGGTTATCTCGGACTGATTTTTTTTTTTTCCTAGGCATTTTTGATGAAAGATGTGCTATGAAAATCCAAGTGTTTTCCCATAACATGGCTGATTTGGATGAAATATTTAAAAAAATTAAATAAAATAAATTAAAAAAAAACCAAACCCAAAACCAAACAAAACATCAGGAAAATGCCTTCCTCAAATATGTTCCATTTTAAAGTGCCTGTTCTTCACAAGACAAGGCAGAGGCAATGGAAAGTTGAAGTTGGTCCTGCCTTCAAAAGATCAATATGACTTGCTACATTGTATCTGTGTCTTTTGGGTATGGCTAGAAAACAAATTACCCTATTTAGATGATATTTAGATAAATGTACAAGAATAGTGGAAAATGACATGTTTATCAAACATAATCTCTGTGCTTTGGAAAATAATTTGTTAAGATTAGTGTCTTGCTAATTCCAGAAAACTCCAAATCATTTGTTATGCAAATCCATGCAAAATCAGACATTTGACTGCAAAAAGCATGCAACTTGAACAAAATATATTTTGTGTGCATAATATACTTTGTGTTCTTCTGATTCACTGTCTAGGGTTGGTTTACACTTCTTACACTTGTAAGAAAGGCTAGATAAAAGTTCTTGTAGTGAGAAGTTAAGCGTTTATTTAAAAGTGACAACAATAGGATGGGGAGATTAGGTAGGTAGGTAGTTAGGTAGATACATAGATAGATAGAGGTGCTAGGACTTGGAATGAAATTCCCTGAAATGCCCTAGCCTCAGGTGCTCTCAGTCTCGTGACAGATTTGTGATATGGACTTTGTCATCAGTCAGGAAGAAAACTGGATCTAGAACTGCCATGTAATGTATGGGACCATTTCTTCTAAGGTGCAAAGTTTATGTAAGATACCCATCTGTCTCACTCATGCTTATAACAGTTTGGGCAAAATAACTGTGGTCCTCTTCCTCTCTCATAGCTGTCAAATCCACTGAGCAGTCAATGATTCAGATACCCTGAGCAATTACCTAGAGCAGACCAAATTCTATGCATCTTATTTACCAAAAATTACAGGAAAGCTGGAGCCTGTTCTGATATCCTTGCAAGAGGGCCTGTAACAACAAATGAGCTTGCAATGCATTTACAAGAACTTAAATCACTGAAAGGAAAAGGTACGAAAAGGAAAAATAGAATCAGATCATCATGGCATCAGTATTTTAAGTACTTTGCCTTAAAACATGATCTATAATATAGAGGATTGCATAGAACATCTAGAAAAAACCCTAGATGATAATTTCTGGTTTCACATGCCCATTTTGCAAAGCTTAGCCTCTCTTTTTGGACCATACTTCTTTGTGACTTCAGTTTTGTATAAAGATATTCATTAACTCCTGGAGTAATTGGTCCACAAACAGGCAAAAGGGAGTATGTCCCCTCCCTTGCATATTTAAGGTACCCATTTAGCCATTCAGTTGCCCAAATCCTGTACAGGTGCTTGAAGGCACTGTTAAAGTTTTCAATTTTACCTTGGGGATCAGGCAGGCAACATACACCCCAATACATGCATAAAACATTCTTTGGAAAAAGCATGACATCCCTGAGGTAGGTCAATTATTAATGAGCTTGGCTCTGAATTAGTGTGTTTCAGTTGCAGAAGAACAGTGATACAGTGTAGAATATCCTAGAGCACTTGAGTAACTCGTCCCATTTCCAGCAGAACAGGGAAACCATCAGTCACAGCCCACGTTACTTCCTAGACCTTAAAATGACAAGGAAAAGATTGTGTTTAGTGAAGCTTTTCAACTAAGGGAAGGGATAAAACTGCATGACATTACAAAAGTCTTACAAGGTTGAGTCTCACAGCAGACTTCGACATCAGTCTGGAGAACTGATGATCCCTCTGTTCTTGCTACTTTCCTGATACCTGTCTCAATTTTTTTGCCAGTCTCAGCAGGTTTCATTCTCCCAGTTCTGAAGGAAGCAGTTTAGGGTGTAAATTCATTCAAGTTTGCTACATTTTACAGTACTGCTGTGTCTCTCTGATCTAATGCACCTAGGAATTTATATCATATCCGCTGCTGTATTCATCTGAGTACTTTTCTGTTGCACTGGAAAAGGGCTCATTTCCACAGAAACTAGCTCTGAAATGGAATTTTCCAGAATTTTACTGGGGAAAGAAACCTAGAATGTGTTTTCCTGTAATCTAAAAAGTGGATTTCAAAGAAGTGACACTAGATAATCTAGTGAACACTACAACCACTGATTAATCCCTCCTTCCTTCAGAATGTCTTCCTAAAACATTATTATCAGTACAGGTTATGTCCCGTTACAGAACCTAAGTTTTTCCATTTGAAATACTATAAGAAATAACCATCTTATGACACTGGAAAATATGTTTTCCCTGAAGAAGACTGAAATTTCACAAAGTCAGAAGAGAACTACAAGTTCCTCTCAACTTCATGTACATTTTCATTGTACCTTAGGAGAGCTAGTTTTAGGAAACATGAGTACTTGAGTTTGAAAAGGGGGCAGTTTGAGCCACTGGAAAATGGACAACACGAGAAAAAAGCATCTCTCATTTGAGTCTGAAATGGTACATGCCAAATTGTAATGGATCAGGGATAGAAACAGACCTTTCCAGATTTTTCTTCACACAATTTAGTTAATTTGTGCTTTTCTTGGATGGCTATATAAAGAAATACACAGCAACTGACACATAAGAAGGTTGTACAGTCACGTCAGCAATTTTTGAGGCTTGTGAAGGTCTCACATATCACTTGGTTATCATCATAGGTCTGGTAAAATGAGCAAGGAAATATCCATATTCATCTTTCCTTTCCTTTCCTTTCCTTTCCTTTCCTTTCCTTTCCTTTCCTTTCCTTTCCTTTCCTTTCCTTTCCTTTCCTTTCCTTTCCTTTCCTTTCCTTTCCTTTCCTTTCCTTTCCTTTCCTTTCCTTTCCTTTCCTTTCCTTTCCTTTCCTTTCCTTTCCTTTCCTTTCCTTTCCTTTCCTTTCCTTTCCTTTCCTTTCCTTTCCTTTCCTTTCCTTTCCTTTCCTTTCCTTTCCTTTCCTTTCCTTCCCTTCCCTTCCCTTCCCTTCCCTTCCCTTCCCTTCCCTTCCCTTCCCTTCCCTTCCCTTCCCTTCCCTCCCCTCCCCTCCCCTCCCCTCCCCTCCCCTCCCCTCCCCTCCCCTCCCCTCCCCTTCCCTTCCCTTCCCTTCCCTTCCCTTCCCTTCCCTTCCCTTCCCTTTCCCAAATACAATGAATCATCCCCATCCCTTTCTCTATCAACCTGTCCTCTGTCACTGTCCTGAAAGGACACTGGGAGAACTGCAGCAGAAGAGACATTGAAGTCAGCTGCATCTTCACACGGGTAACTCAGGAGAACTGCTGACATCCCCCAGACTGACAGCTGCCTACACAGGGCATTACGTCACCACACCACGCGCTCATTAACCAGGTGCTGTCAGGAGCAAGAAGCTGAGAGAAAGAAAGGTATAAATCATGTTTACAAACCACATGTGCAATGTCTTTCAGTCCATTTGTGGTCTTTCAGTAGGTCTATTTAGTATTCTGTACATCTGCTTGGGGTTTGGGGTTTTTTTTTCCATAGCGTTTCCTATCATATCAGCTACAGAATTGCCTACATGGAGGTATTCATAAATTATACTGCAGCCTAGGAGTTTCTAGTGTGTGAACAAAAGGCACAAATGCAAATGCAAGATGTTTAATTCACTGTTTATGTGTGATGTTACCCAGGTGCCAGTGACATCCTTCTGACCAGCACAGAGGCACAAGGGACCAACCCAACATACATTTTTAATGTGATCAGCTGTGACAGCACATACACAGAGCAGACCTTGCAGCCTTAAAGCCATCCTTTTGGAACACTTCTAGGGGCCCAGAAGAAATGGTTTAATTAATCTTCTTTTTTTTCAGGATTGCGGCTTTTTTTTTTTAATATAAATTATGTACACTGAAAACCTGCCAATTATAGCAAATTAAGGGACTTGGCAAGTGCATCCCTTGGAGACAGATGGTAAATAACATTCAGATTCTGAGTTGAAATAGGGCTAGCGATTAACTGGTACAGGATAGAAAAGCAGTCCAAATAAATGAAATAAAAGGGTTTGATATGAATGCAAGTACTGTAGGTTGCTTTTTTTGTGTGTGATAATGATGGCACCAAAAATATTGATGATTCATAATTAATATGCTGCACCCTCTGAGTGGCAGCAGGATTCTAGATCTTTATCACTATTTTAAAAAACAGTGCCAGTTGTTTATTTTGCTTTCATGAGACTGCAAACAACTGTCATTTCATCCTCTCTGGAGGATCTGCCAGTTAAAAAGATGAGTGCAGCCTCACAACTAAGAGAACATGCCCCTGTGAGTAGGAGAGGACCACAGGCAAAATTCAGAGGAAACGGGGCTTCCTGAGATGCAGACTGATATAATGCAAAAGTGGAAGTACCTGAGGAGAGTGCATTTGTTTCCAACTTGAGCTGCAAATGAAACAGGAGTGACAACCTCAACTTCATCCCCTGCTGACCATTTCTCCATTTCAAAAATTCACTGTGCCTACTGTTCAGCATAAACCTGTAGTCCCTGGCACAGCAAGGTGGTGCTGATCATAAATGCACTGGCAGAGCTGCAAGAAGGTAGGAAGATCTCACAGCACCTGCGTGCACTCTGTCTGGGAACAATGATTATTGCTAACCTGTCAGTCTCAGCAGTGCTAAAATACACCAAATCTAATTTGGCTTAAAAATGCAAAAGCACAGAGAGATCTTTTTAAGAATCCAGCCAGAGATAAAAAAGATGACAAAGTCAAGAGTGTGTTAGTCATTTAATTCGTACTCTGCTTAGGATACTAAATTCAGGAAATGACTCAATCATGCACACAATTACAGCTATTTTCAGACCATAAATGATGCAGTACGCCAATACTGATGCAAAAACATACCACAATTAGTTCCTGCAAATGCTCTTGCAATAGGGCATCATTTCCAAGGGAGCCTTCAACCTAATTATGGCAACAGAGTATGCCTCAGGGCACACCTCTCTATATGATTTCATTATTCTTGTAGGGTGCCCTGACAATGATGTCACCAGAGTGCTGCTTCACCTTGAATGCTCCCAAGCACATGATAAGAAGGTTAATTGTTTCGATATACATTTAAAGGGTCCATTTTGCTTTAGATGTTAGAAGCACACAGAGAAGTCCAGTTAGCAGTCTTTTCAAAGCAGTGTTTGTATCCAGGAAGAACTACCGTGGAATAATGTTTACATGTGACTGAGAAATTGAAGACAGACAGTAGCTGATGGAATCTCTTCTAAGAATTGGATTATTTATTCAAGAAAATTTGACATGTCAGTTAGTGACTTTTCTTGCAAACAAGAGGCTAGAGCTTTAAAGAAAACATACAAGCAATAAAACCACAAGAAAAATCTCATTTCCCACTTGTTCAGATTTATGAAAAATCAAGATCCAGAAAAATTCACAGTAAAGTTTAAGATTAAAATCTGGGTTCCAAGAAAGTACCAGAGCTCCTGCTAGATGCATTAGGACTAGGATGGCAGGAAGAATCTTCTCCTTTATCTCAGCTGCAATGCTGAAATTATGTGTAACCCACTGCTAATGAGAGGAATCACTCACTCTTCATAAATCCCTCTAATATCCACTCAAATGCAGTGAGCTAGAACAATAGGAGCCAGATCTTCAAATGAGGGACTCCAGTTTTCCCTTGAGAATGATTTCATTCATAGCCTCGAATGCTTTTTCTTTCTCAGTTTTAAATCCAGGCTACAGCATGTCAGTGATATAAGATTTTCCTTATGCTGAAAAATAAATTGTAGCTCATCCAGATTATATTATTATATAGCAATATCAGACTGACAGATATTTTTCATGCATTTACAAAAATTCTGAAAGTTTACATTGTGTTGTTTAGATTTTCTTCTATTCTAAAAGTTCTGTATTTCTAAAATTCTGATTAAAAGTGTGCACTCAAGGTCCTTCTAATTACAAAAGCTATCTTGTTAGCCAAGACTACTTCACAGAAACTAGAAAGCACTGACTCAACTAAGAGCTATAGCATTTGATTAAGATTTGTGAATATTGCCATGAACTTTCAAGAAAAACATGGAAAAACTCAAGTTTCTCTGATACTACTCAATTACATGAAAAACTTGGTAACTGTAAATTTCTGTTTCTGACATGCCATTATATCAACACATCTTATACGTTCAGCCTAGTTTTACTTAGTTCTTTCAACATATGATAAAAGGAAAGTCCTAAATGTTTGTGCAATGTGAACAAGTCTATCCTGCAGAAATTCCCAGTCTCCAATATGCAGTATTATTCCCCTTCAAATTCTACTCTGTTTTAACCCAGTTGATAAAAGGATGTTTAAGAGAAAAGTAGGCTCTGCAATGGAGTTCACGAAGATCAGTGAATTGAGGAAAGCTAAAGATAATCTGAACAATAATTATATTACTAAAATTTCTACTGGGCAGCATTAAGATAATTCTAAATATTGTATAGTCTTTCTTTTATACACAAGATCTTTGAGAAATCTTGTTAACAGATTTTTTGTTGTTGTTTGGTTAGGAATTTTTGCTTGTTAAAGGAAAGTATTTTATGAGATCAAAAAAATAACACATGGGACTATTAACAGCAGGGTGGAGGGGGAGGGCATTCTTCCGAGGGAGAGAACAAGATCATATTTGCTGGTTAAAGGCCAGAACAGTAATTCTGGAATCATAAGAACAGTTTTGTTTATGCTGTTGTGTTTGGGGTATATATATATATATATATATATATATATATATGGCTGTTTGGTGAAGAGCTGGACAAACACTGTGAAGCAACAGTTCACAAACTTTTTTTTAGTTCTGAACAGTTGTTTGTTTTAGCTATGGTCATGCTTTTTCCATTATTTTACAGGAACTTTTTTTTTTTTTTTGCATGTGCATGACTGCCTGGAGAATGGCTGTTTTCCACACGAATGCCAGTGTTCTCATATGAGCAAGAGGCTAAAAGGTATAGCTTTTCTAGGCTAAAAGGTATGGCTCACCCAATAAAGGGCAGCAAGAATATTGCAAGACTTAAGCAATCAGTTGCAAATTAGAGAGAGAGAAGTAAATTAGGTAAAACACATTTGTATTAATTACATGGCAAACATTTTTTATTAAAACTTGCATTATTAGACATCTGACGATGGCTAAGGACATTTTCTGAATTCCAGGAAGGGCAAAACTCAACAATTTAATCTTCTCAACACATTCTTGGTCCAGTCCTAATTAATATTTAAAGATATATAAGCTGGAAAAGATAATGTGGCTAAACCTGTGTTTTACTAGCTTTTTAGTTTGATTATTTGAGTCATGACAGTGCTACCCCCCTTATTAGAGTTTCACCACACTTGATTCTCTCCTTGCTCGCAACATAAAGATGGTCACTGCCCTGAATAACTGGTAGTTCAACAGGAAGATAAAGAAAAACAGCTGGCTTCAAAAAGCAGATGGGTGGATCACATGGTAATAGTGAGAGCATAATTAACACAAGCATCATCAGTCACAGCACACCAGCTGCCAGCAAACCTGTACACACCGCTTTTGTGTTGTTTTGGCTTCTTCTTCAGAAAAAAAACCTCTTTAAACAAAGTTGAGATTCTCAAGAAGGCTTTTTCTGCTTAACTCGGGACTCTTGCCGACTACCTCTCCAGCTGTGTGAACCCTGGCCCTGCCACAGCATTATGTAAACTATTGATGAGCTCTCCGAAAAGATACAAATCTCAGCCAGGTCTGATGATTCCCCTGAGCTGTGAGAATTAGATTAAAGCAGGAAGCCAAACACACCAAAGGGGAAAAAATATGAGACTATGATTCCTTTGAGAGAATAATGGAAGGAACTATATCACAGCAGTGCAGAAAACAATTTCACAGGGCGTAAATGAATGCAGAAAAGAAATCCTATAGCACTCCTTTCGTGCTTGGACATATGTGTTGCCTCTTGACCCAAATTTTAAGTGGTTCCCTTAAAAGTAATTCAAGAGTTTCATTAAGGATCTAGATGGTCCTTTTATGAATATTGTCATCTAAAGGTCAGGGACTTGGGAATGCTTCTCAGATGCACAAGTGCAAGTGAGGTCTCCAGTCATATCTCGATCCCTGCTGCAATTAGACCTAATTACACTGTATTCTGCTTATCCACTGTATCACTGCTATCCTTGAGAATGAAACCTGAGTATGGTGGCCTTAAGACCCTAACATGGTACGGTCCTGGCCACACCATGGCCTGGCCTGGATGATGAAAGAAACAGGACCCAACAGGACACACTGCAGCACACACTTAACACACAATTCCCCCATATCCATAAGGCTCCCTGTGATATATGTGGCTGAACTTCCACCAGGAAGAAAAAATGATAACAACCTATTTTGATGCAGTGTGTAAGCACATTGGTTTCTTACTATTGCATTATTTCCCCTCTCCCCTTTCTGTGTGTGTGCATATGTTGTATGATCTACCATAGACAGATCAAAAAGTACTGTGGTAATACCAAGCCAATACTCAGGGGGTATGACATAATGTGATTGAACTAATTCCACTTTACTGAAGAACTAACCATAACCATTGATGAGAATAATAAACTAATTCAAAGCTTCTCAGATCTTTAAAAAAATTATTTTCTTCTGCTCTATGTTTTCACAAATTTATTTCTTATCTTCCTGATTTAGCAGAGGGTTTGGGAGATGTGTCAAAATATCAGAAGATAGGCTATTTTGGTATCAGTCAAAGTGGAAATGAGAACTTTCAGTTGCTTATCTTAACATACTATAATTAACACTCACATGTTTGTGAAGTTCACTTCTCACTTATCTAACAAACAGAACAACTGTGAAATAAATGCTAATAAAATACTACTCAAACTAAAAATTGATTGAGAGTTTTTCCATAACTTGCTTCCCTATTAAAATCTGATTGGCTAAAGCCAATGTTGTTCCCAGGAACAGGTCAGGTTTTGTAAATTTTTTACGTGGAAAAAATGTTGAAAGTATTCTGAAGATGTCAACATTTTTTTTCAATATCCACAAAAAGAAAATAACTCTTCAGTTACAATCTACTTCTTACTTTAGAATGCTTGATTTCTATTTGTAAAAGTGATCAAAAATTAAACACTTCATGATTAGCTAACTGGCATGTTTCAAGTTTTTTTATTTTTTTACTAGAACATGACAATTGTTTCCCTCTCAGCTTTAACTGAAATTTTCCAGTAGTGGTAGAAGGCTGTTGACAGCCATTGCTAAAGGTATCTTACTTAAGTAAAGAAAAAGAAATAGATGATGAATTCAAAACCCAGTGAGCAAGGATATATTCTGGAACAAAAAGAAGTTTTCTTTTACTGGATTGATTTTCACTAGGAAGTGACCTATCCTATTCACTTCCTTTGTGTTATAAATGGTTTAAGCTATGAGATTTCAAGAGCGAAACAAAATTACACTCTAAAAAGTTTAAAATGAGGTGCCCAACGTTTCTCAAAAGCCGGTTTTCAATTCCTAGTGTACAAGGAACAGAATAATTTCTAAATTACTGCCCCAAAGCATGTGACACTATGTTCTTGATTAATATGTTCTTTGTACTCTTAGAGGGGCTATTCTGACTGAAGATGTTGATACATTTAATTAGTAATTAATCACTAATCCATGCTTTTATGATTCAACACTTGAATGAATCAACACTTAGGCAAGAACTATTACTCATATTTTTCTAATAGACGGATAAAGAATTAAGTGAAGTGATCATGGTGACCCATAGAATCAGCAATAAAAGCAGTCAATCTTGAACAAGCAGTGGGTCAAATATGGCAAATAGTTGTACACTCCAGCAAAATAAATCAATTATAACTGCCCGGAAGCTTTGAAATCATATATCCAGTCTTAGCTTAAACATAAATGCCAGTTCTCTGGCTATACTTTAAATCAGTTTCTGTTTGCTAATTCTCTCTTCCAAAGAATTTCCGGGAAGGTCTGAGCAATCAGCCACAAGGAACAAACGTTTATTGAAGGAAAAAGAACAAAATTTTCCTTTGGGGGTACTTTCCTATTCCCTTCCCCCATCCAGCTGATTGCAAACACAGCAGAAATATTCTTGGCTTTAAAGTAAGTAGGCATTTACTTTTTCAAGTTCATTTACAAGTGTCCAATTTCAGCTTCTGGTATTACACGGACACCTTTGGGTGATACTCTTTATAGTGCCTTTCGTAGACGAAATTCAGCCTGCATACTTTACGCTTGCTTTCAAAAATATTTGGTTTGTGTTTGTCTTGAGCTGACTGAAAGACTACTTCTTGCTGCAAATTACATTGCATCTTTTCAGAAATACCTCTATCTATCATAGAGAAAAGATATTCCTGGGCTACAAGAACCACCAGACTATGTAGGACACAACATTTAATGGTATATTAGCTGCACTGTGTCGTTTACTACATCACCTTACAGAAGTGTCATGCTATACCATTCAGGTTGTGACAAATATCTTAAGTGTATCTGAGTATTGGTTAAAATACCTCACAGTTTTTGCACAGACTATGCCCTTTGGAAACACATACTCTGTTGCATCATTTGGGAAATATAAGAGTACTAGAACATTAGTTTTCTTCTGTTAATGTAGCTCATACTGCAACTGTATGAAATCAAGCTAGAACCAATTTGGTGGCAAACAGCTTAGGCAGCTATCTGAATTCCTGGTTAAGGAGGAAAGGCTCCTAGCCTAAGTTAAGAAGCATTAAAAGCCTTACAGTGCTGAGAAAAAGGAAACAGGAGTCTGTAACACGGCCTTTTCCGGGCATCCCTTCTAAATTGTGATGCTTATTGTACTTACGACTAGCATGTCACTGGCAAATACAGAAATCATAGAATCATAGAACCGTTTAGGTTGGAAAAGACCTTTAAGGTCATCAAGTCCAACCATTAACCTAACACTACCAAGTCCACCACTAAACCAATTAAGGGTAAAGTAATAATTAATTTCATGTTTCCTGGCTTGGTGGCTGGATTATTTTTTAATGAAAGTAAAACTAGAATAGATGTTTGTTTCTTCATTACAACATGTGCATATTACATATCTTCTGCAATATTATGTTATAAAAAGGCTTGCACTGAGTTCACTTGAAATATTTCACCTTTATTCAAATTTATTATATTAGGAATACTGGCTATATAGTAGCTTGTCAGCATTGTGTAATTTCAAAGGACTGGGTGCAAACATTTCAAGAGGGAATAGTAAGTTCTTTCCCAGGATTTTTTTTTCATTCTTTATACTCTATGCATTACAGTCCATTTTAACAACCACGAATTACTTCTCTGCAACATTTTTAATGAGACATAATGATAAATTCTATTTCTGGTATAGCAGTGGAAACAGAAATTTGTCAAAGAAAACTGCAACCTCCTTTTCACTACAGGTAGACTTTAAAAGAGCACTTTGTAGATATTGCAGAATTAAAAAAGAAAAAATTTTCCAGTTGCTGATACAAAGTACTGCCCATAAAGGTAGTCCAGTACTCATATATGGACCCTGACACTCCAGACATATATTTGGCTGTTGTTTCAATGATGGTATTAAATAATGTCAAAAGAAAACATCATTCTAGCCCTGACTGGGATCTAAAAACACCAAGCAATCTGCAGGGCTGTATGAACTTGCATTTAGCAATGTTTTCAGTAGCACATTCTGAAAAATAAGACCAGTATACGTTAAGGGTGGGGTGGGGAATACAGGTTAATTTTTTTTCTTCAACTTCTCAGCAAGCTAACAGGAAGACTTTTACTTTGGTTGATGCTTCAACTTAACCCAAGGCATTTCCTTATTGTCTTTCATTCCCTGTTTCCCCACATTAACATTCGGTATGCCACCAGCCTATTAATAGATTGTATAAGCATGCACTGCAGACATATTCACCAGCACAGTTGCACATATGGCTGTCACTCCATGTTCTGCACTGAAAGATGGATCCTTGTGGAAAACATTTCTGCCCTCAGACTTCCACTAGCCAATTTGACATCTTCCCCAGATCAGAGACCCTTGCTGGCACCTCCAGGGGCATGCTTGAGCCTATGCGCATGCTGGCTCCATGAATATTTAACAGAGAAATTGAGAAGAGACTTGCTAGTGATCCATCTGTTAAGTTGTTGGAGCTATACCAGGGACCCATGAATTGGCTGCAGACTTCTTCCATAATAATGCCAAGGTTCAACAGAGAATTTAAGGCATTCAGTTGATCCACTGCCCAAAGCTGACTACTGGCAAGAAGGGTGGCCACAGTGCATAGCTAGTGACAGCAGATTTCCCACTGAATAAGCCAAAGCTATCTCTGAAATAATCAGCTGTGACTAATAATAAATAGTAACCTTACGCTATCATTTTTTTAGGATAAATTTAGGATGTTTCTGCCCTATTTAAAGTAGCTAAGGTACGCTTCCTCCTACCCGATTTTAGCAAACCCTTGTATTTTGCTAGGATGCCAAATAATATACCTTGGCCTTTTTGGCTTCCAGAACTCACTTCCATAACTGATACTGCATAATAATAACTGTATTTTGGGAAGAGAGAATGGGATAAGAGGGAGAATAGCATGGCAGATCAGTCCCTTATATCATCTCCTGCCACCTAATGAAAGGTATTTTTTTCTGGGGGAACAACATCAGGATTTCTAATAAATCATTGATGGCTCATAAAAAAGTTGAGTCAGTCTCCTGCAGGGCTTATCACTCCAGTGTTAACATGGAAGCTGTGGGACAGCAGCTAAGTTCTCTCTCTCCCTTTCATGAATTTTAGATTTTGTTTTTGCCCTTTAAAATTGAAATGATCTTGTGCTTTAAAAGTCAAGCAAGCCACATTATTACTTTTCAAACAAGTTAAACTATTTTAAAAGAAAGGTTAAAAGAGAACAGTTGGTCGTTTTTCTCAGCATGAAGCAACAGTTTTGATTTTAGGTTGGATCTGCTTGCATTTTCCTTTTTCTCCTTGTCTCCTCCTGCTAACTCACTGCTCTCAATGGGAGTCATTCAAGGCTGGATAAAACCTCTAAAGGTTTGTTCCTTTAGAAAAAATTTAGGTTGTTTAAATAAAATTCTTAACAAATGAAATTAGCTGACACCATATGAACTGGATATCAGCAAGCACAGGAGAAGCTGTGTTCAACATAATGGCCTCTAGTCATTCTTAAACTCTGCAAGACCAAAATATAACCCTGTCTACTAGGTTACAGTGCTGAAAAAAGACTTCTATTTCTCCACACAGACTGCAATTGGCAGCATCATGAGAGCTAACTCAGTTGTTAAAACCATGTCTAAACACAATAAAATGCCCAACTGCAGTAAAGCCCTTAAGTACCATTAAAAAGACAGAGTAGTTAGTAAAACTAAGACTGTGGTTTGATGGCACCATAAATCTGTCTTGAGGTCTCCAACTTAATGGTGTAGCAATGTGAAGCACAGCCCTGCTCTGGCTGAAACTCACAATCTTGCATAAAATTTACCCTTTTTTTTGTGACAGGCTGCTTCCACACAGATATGTTTGTTCATTAATATCTGGTCCATGCAAGAATTTCTCTGGACTTCCCCACTTGGTCTCATCCTGCCATTCCTGCTCTGTATCTTCAGAGGACTCTAGATGTCTACAGCCTTCACTAAGCATGATCGTAGAGCTTCCATTTTGACTGTATTTCCATTTTTGTTTCTCACTGTGGTTGAACCTTTCCTGATCATGGACTCCTGCTCCAGCTCTAAGTAACTAGACCTTCAGCACCCAGTACCTGGCACAAACAATGCCTGAGTTTGTCCATTTCATGACTTTGCTTTTGTCTGTTTGGTGGCTTTGCTCTTCCTGAAGTTCTGTCTTTTGGGATACGAACAGGAGCTGTTGGCCCTACCAGAGCTCTGGCAATGCACGTTAGGAAATGGTCTGCCATTCCCTTCTGCACAGATGCTTTAGTGTAGGCTCCAGAGTGATCTGGAACAAGACAGGTCAAGACTGGGCTCCACAAGAGACTGCAAACAAAGGCAAAGAATAGATGATCTGGTGCTGCAAGATTAACACACCTCTAGTAGGAAGCACTCCAGAGCACCTGAGGATGCTCTTTAACACTAGTTCACGTCACCCAAGGAAGAGAGACATCCCAAAATCCATGACAGGGCTGTCCAGAGAATGGATCTTTGCCATTACCTATTACCAGGATCAAACAATTGATCAGCTTGTAACTGGCTAGAAAATGAAGCCCTCTTTCTGGTCATGGGGAGGGGAAGCTTTAATGTCAATTTCTGGGGATGCAGTTAGGCCCTGGATGCTTGTCCAAAAGACTGACTATTCTGTGTTGGCTGTCACCCATCTGCACCAGTCCCATTCTCTTTGTCTAAGCCTACCTTATGCCAAGGGTTTTCAACAAAAGCATCCTACACTTTGGGTCTGGGACCACCCTAACTGAAGACACATCCACTCCACACACGGTCCCCACACTTGATTAGGCTGGAACCAAAAGAAAGTAATTTTTTAGAAATCTCTGAGGACATCTACACATGTACAAGAAATCTCTGTGACAGTTCATTACAGTCAGGAATGCATTTGGTGAAGTAAGGCCATCCTGTATTCACGTTTCCCCTCCTGAATAATTACTAATCATATGTTACATCTCAGAAATGTGGTATAAGACTGAACTGTAGTTCAAAACACTGATACAGCATCCACCAGATGGTCCCCAATATATAAAGTCTCTTTCTTGATCCTGTGTGGGTTGCTTTTCCTGACCAAGAATTCAGCATTCGCCTCAGTCACCACACACGCTAGCAGTATCATGCTGTATTTGGCTAGACTTCTATTGATCATGGAGAAAATAAGTTTCATCATTATGTCTCATCACGGCCATTTCACAGACACTAGCACAGGCCATGGCAGAGAGCATCACTGACACTTTCAGATACTTTACACTCATCAGCTTTCAGCTGGATTGATACTTTTTTTCTCACTTCAGCTGGATTTGATAGAGGTAACCCATGACAGGGCAGGTGCCTAAGATGCACAGGGTGAGTTAGATGCCAGACGTGTTAATCTCTTCTTCATTGACTGCAGGATATCAGACTATGTGCCTAGGTTTTAGGTGGCCACAGTCAAAACAAGATGAATGCCACCTATTGCACAGGTTCAAGGTGTATTAAAGCCTCTAAACAAGACTGCGGGAGCAGAGAGAACTAGCAAATCCAGGCAAGAAGAAAAGCCAGCATGTCTTTGCTGTTGTGACTCAGTACTAATGGATCTCCAGTCTTTTTTCACCACTGCCTGCCTGACAATTGGCTAGATGGTGTTCTGCTGATCCAAGTGACTCTCTGGATGCAGGTGTTGGCTTACGTGACTGGCCTAGGAGTTCCAGCCCAGTTCACAGTGCAGCTACTATACACAAGCTGGCTTGGATAAAATTCAACCCAAGGCTCACAGTGTGCTACCATTGGTCTTTAATCACTGGCCCCCTCAAGACTGTCCAAGACCACCTGGAGTCACTGTTGCATGATGGATTTGCCCTCATCCCCAACTGCAGTGCCTCTACTAGCAATAATTCCAGTCACGACCTAGAGCTCAGAAACTCCCCAAGGGATTTAGCAAGAAGAGGTCCCTCATCTGACTAGCAAAGTCTTCAAGCTTCAAGAGATCAATGGCAGTTTGAAGTGATTGCTAGAACCAGCCCACATCTTCAGTGCCAATGTGCAGCATGGACAAGAAGCTACATGTGCCTGCAGAAGCCAGGCACTGCATGCAGCAGACATGGTCTTGACCATACCAGTTATGTGTATGTTGATTGTTCTGCCGCAATAATCAGGCCAGACCATGCTGCTTGACATCTTCTGGGCATTCTAGGTTGCCAGTGTCCTACGCATCTGGTTAGACAGGGATTTCTAATGCTTAAATTTCTGGGATGAGGCTTGGATGTGAACCAATCTTCAGAGATCTTCCTGCTCAGCAACTAGCAACATTTGTTCCTTACACAGAGCCTGAGATCCCCAGATCAGCCAGTAGTACTTCCAACCACTTTCAGGATAGCCTCTTTAACACCCAAAGCAGTACCCACAGAAATTTTATCTTCAGAACCCTCCTACAAGACTATGGGAAAATGTTAGTCAACTACAGACATACCTTCCCAGGATTTTGGAAGCAGGTCTTAGGAGATTATTACCATGAGCAACTCACTTTCTGAGCAACTTATGAAGGAAGAGGCAACCACAGTAAATCTCTGATATTGTCTGATGGTCAAAACCTGCAATGAGGTTTGTCCCAACACTCTGTTGAGCAAAGCTAAGTACCAGGCAGGCTCTGTAGACCCTTACAAGTTTCTTCATCTGAGGACCCAATTAGGCAAGCAAGATTTGTAAACCACATAAGACATTTAATGGTGGGAGGCATCTGAAGTCAAGGCTGGAATTAATATTGACAGTACAGAGCTATTCCAGTCACCAGTATGTAAGGCTGCATAGCTTTGATCCCATGACAAAAGTCAGTGTTTATAACACTGAAATAGAGGACAATTATTTTCACCAAAAAAAAAAAAAAAATAAAACAAAAACAAACCACCCAACCCAAAACTGAAACACCAAAATAACTCTTGGGAAGAGATATTATTGTTTATATCCTTAGTTGAAAAGGAAGAGTTTATGCGTCCACATACAAAATGTTTAACATTTCTGCTGAAAATGAAAACAAGCAGCACTGTTTTGACCTATACTGTAGAGTGGTGTGGTGGAATCTGATCGCTGTAATCTAAATATACCCTGCAAGCAACCATTCCTGTGGGAGGGCTGCATGCAACAGCAGCAATGATAAACAGGATGATGTACAACACATAACTTGTTGCTTCTTTAAAAACATGTTGTTCCTTTCATAACGAAACTTGAAGTCTGTATGTCCCTAATTCTCTCTTTTAATACTTCCCGTGCCTTCCATTTGTCCAAAACATCATCTTTGACATGCTGCTGTACACAAAGCACTATGCAGCTTGTCTGGCTCAGAGCTATGCTGTGCTGATCAGCTAGTCAGCACACATGCATTGACCAGCCACTTAGATGCCCCCTCTAAGAATGGATAATGGACGGAATTCTGCTAGGGTTTCTCCCCAGAAGAACATTCATTATGGTTTCTACCTAGCCGTTGCATGCCAGCTATGCTGGTTGAATTTTTTTCATCCCCTGCTATCAACATTTCCTAAGTTGATGAATGGGTTTCACACCTACTGGGCATGAAAGGTGTGGGCTGTTGGAAGGAAGCTAAAGGGAAAGTGACAGACAGAACAGACAACATGATTTAATAAGCTAATTTCTTCAGGAAGCTAGGTTAAATATGAAAGCCAGTATAAGATCATGTTTCTTCTTCCTGATGATGATCTTTTTCTAAGAACGTAGGCACTTGAAGAAAGCAGATTTCTTTATCACACTTTAAAGACATTCTTCAGAAGTTAATGTGGGTGTACACCTATACTGCCAAATTAAACAGGACCACTCACTGAGTCTAAATGGCTTGACTTGACTGCATCCACACTGAATAGCAATTGGCCCTGTGTCTTTTTTGGTTTGGATATATACAGTTTCTACTCACTCTAAAATTAGGATTCCTAGTGGACAGGTCAAGGTCTCTATTGTGTGTGTTCACATACACAGTGATGACAAATGTGTCAATCCAGTGATGGAAAACTCTAAGTAGGGACTTTTGTTTTTTGCACAGCATGCAGGAATAAGGAACTCACAAATCCTCCACCCCTATCACCACCTCCTCACACACAGACACACACAGAGAACACCTTCCCTCAAAATTCAGCCTGCTGAAGTTACATGGGATATTTCAGAGCTCTCCAGCAGAAGCAGCTCTTAGGGAACAGACCTCTATTTTGTAAAATTGAACTGCTTTCCTTAGCCCCTGTCAGGCTTCCTTTGAACAGCTGGTATCATCCAGCCCATCCTTTGCCTGCCCCATCCCCACAGGCAAATCAGATATGTGCTTATTTCCCTGAGTCTCTTGCTTGTAGTAAACCTATCTCCAACATATGACCCTATCACAATACTGTGATATATATTACCACTAATTTATAATGGAGTTAAATTGATTCTCCATTTCCATCAGCATCTCCAATGGTTCTTGGAGTCATAAATAAACTTCTGTTTAAAACTGTGGTGTTTTTAGAAGGAACTGCTGCAATGAAAGATAAAATGTTCTGATCTTTGCCCTTGCTGCTTGTTTCCTCTTCCAAAACTTTATGAAAAAACATCTAAGTGATGACGAGGAAAATATTTATTCCTCTTGCTGCATTGGGGCGGGGGGGTGGGGGGGGGGGTGGGGCAGAGAGGAAGATGGGACTTCAAGAAATGGAGGGATCTTTGTAAGGCAAAACTGTAAGCCAGATGAAAACATGAGAGAATATTGCAGAAATTTATCAGCTATGTTTGTTTGACAAATGTTTTCTATGTCAAGTAACGCATTTGACGAACAGCCTAAAAAGCTGATTGAACACCAGAATAACTGATTTGTCAAACACATTATCTGATGAAAGATGACAATTTGTTGACTAATGGTTGGCTTTTGTTAATCAGATCTCAAAGTCCTCAGTCAAGAAAAACTCCCCTGAGGCCAAATCCTGAAATTTTTAATTTGAACCAGGGGTTGCTCCACACCAGAACACACAGCTATTCACTGCTGTCAAGATGGTGCTATTCACCTACTGGAAAATGCACAGGAGATGAATCTATGCACTTGAGATTCTGATTTTTTGGCCTGAAGAATGCATTTCAACGGCTGTTATAAATATATAATTTTTTTTTTCCGAAATATCTCCAAAATTCTCTCTTTCCAACTGCAGATGTTTGTACAAAACATAGCTATTAAACTGCATGAAAGCATCAATCTTGAGAAGAGTCACCATTTGGTCTTAAAAATATAGACTCCACTGGCACACAGGAACAGTTTAGACCAGGAAAAAGACACAAGAGATAAGTAGAGTCACCCAGAACTATAACCGCTGTAGCTATAGTTTTCATCAAAACAATTTATCATTTTATATATGCATTTAATCAACAACGTATTGCATATCACTGAAATAGACCAGGCTTTTAATGTTCCTGGCATTACTACTGACCTTTCCAGACAATCGCATATTAGTTCTGGTCAGCTTTCCATGGTGGTCATGTAGACTTTGTAGCATCAAAGAGAAATATTTCCTTCCTGTTGCTGATCTTCATTTGACATGGTCAAGGAGAAGGGTATGAAAAGAGCACATGCCCATATGAGAGCAGGAAGGTGGGAACTGGATGCTGGGAACTGAAATGACAATGTAACATTCCATAAACTTGCAGAGTAGAAGATATTTCATTGTTTATTTTGGCTTGTATTTTGCCTCTACACCACCCCATCACTCCACTCCCCTCTCTATCCTCATTCCATTTTAATGAATAGTGCAAATTTTGGGCAGCCCTAAAGAAAATGTGCTGTATGAAAGCTGTAGGTGTTATCATGTGAAAATAAAACCAAATTAGAAATCATTCCAATAGCTGCCACTGCCTAATGATCAGAAGGAATCTTGCATTGATGTCTAAACCAGAATTAATATACTGTTTTACTGACTTAACTGTATCTAAACAGAATCATAGACTCTGAATGTATTTGCATATAGAGCTGAACTCTTCTTTAACCAAATTACTGCAGAGAAACAAGATTTATTCTATTTGATTGCATATGTACACTAGCACTTCCGATTACTTGCTTCTGTCAGGACTGCACTTCTCCTGTGCATGAATGACTCAATTTAACTTTACTGTATACTATTACTACGGAGTGATATACTGTTGCCAGAGAGACATGCAAGGAGAATAAGCATCCTATGCAACTTGACATTCACTGGGGATTACACTTGAGTTACTTCTTATGTGTGACTGCCTTTTCTCCTTGCCAAAACTTTATAACCATTGCAGGGGGTCAGCTGAAGAAGCCAGAGTCAGAAGAGTGTCACCAATGCTAATTGCACTTGGGAGGACCATTCTATACAAAACAACTCTTGCTATAAAAGAGAGCATCAGATAAAAGCAACATCTGATTGGATGGAAATCAGGCAATAAGAGCAAAAGAAGTGCCTAATTGAAGATATTTTGATGATTTGGTGGAATCTGGAAGCAGGTCTCCCTAGCTTGAACAGTGTCCCTAAAATGACCAGAACTAATGCAAATTCTACATGGGCTATATTGCTAAATGCAGGGCCAAGTTACACTTCAGTGCTTAGGCTAGGATAGCCTCTTTTCTCACGTTTCCTGTCCTTTCCTCATTCTTTTCTCCTTCTCCAGCTGTCTTTAACTCTCTATAGTTTAGTAGGAGTACCCCAGTAACATCTGTAACCTTGGAAAAACCCAGCACAACTCACATGATGCATGCTCACAGGGACCAACCATCCTGGAGTCGGTGCCCTCCCTGGCTCAGCCAGCCTACAGCCCTCCACAGTGAGACATACGTAGCAAGGGCACTGAAGGGGCTATCTCCCATCCAGACCCATACCTGAACACCTGTCTAACCCCTGTCTTCCTGAATCCCTGGCTCCGTGGTACCTTCCTGTTGTCACAGGATAGGCCACAGGAGGCAGAGGCTCCACCATTTGCAAGCAGGAAAGAAAGCAGAGCTGGCAGTCTGTGAGTCTCTCTGTGCTTGTGCACTGGTTGGTGTCTGTACTACCTGAGATAAGCTGACATAAGCACCAGGAACTGCAAGAAACTTTGGCTCTCATTTCACTTATTAAGCTTCCCACTCAGAAAGACACCTGATGCACACACCTGCACTGTGATTGATGCAATTTTTACATGAAAAAAAAAAATTGAGATGAAAATTAGTTATAAGCCAGATTCACTGTAGGTGGTTATGTAGTAAAATGAATATGTAAGGAAGACAGATTGTATATAGGTCTAGATACAGACATAGATTTTTTTTTGCATAAATAACAGAAATCACCTTCATGCTCAACTTTGCTCACTCGCGCAAATATCCAAACAAAGGTACCTCTAATACAGTAAGGGAAACTACCAGAACTTTTCTGATAGCTAAAAATATCCAATATATGCCCTGCATTCTCTGGGGCTTCCATGTAAATGCTGTGTCATTCAGACCCTGGACTGAATTTCACTATTTATGTGGTTGTGCTGTGTTTTCTTATTTTTATTGAGCTTGAATTAATCCTTTACCAGAAAAACTATGACATACTTTGACACTGAAAGCAGAGTAGATGAAAAGAAAAAATATGGATATCGGGAAATAAGACCAACTAAAAAGCATGGTTTTTCAAAGTTTGCAATCATGGCCAAAATTTTTACTGGAAATGAAGTCATGCTATTTATATGATTCCTCATGACACCACAAAAGGAATTTTGCAATAGGACAATTCAGGTAAAGAAGCTAACTTCAGCACTCTTCAAGAAGAAGTAAAGGTGTGAAAACACACTGCAGTGTACAATCTGTTTATAAGCATTAACATTTTTCCGGGTTTCAGAATGATTCAAAGGGGAAAAAGAGAAAGTAAAATAATTAGTCCACAAAACTGTGGACATTAGAAACTTTGACTATTATCAAATTTAAAAGTATCTGGGTTTTAATGCTAAGTATAGTCTAAAACGTTCGTGAGAAAATACTGGTATTACCAATGCTTTTCCTTTTCAATAAATTTTTGTGTAATATATTTTAATTGTAAAGGAGAGATTAAAATCTTTATGTGGGTTGTCTTGTTTACCAGTACTTTGGAAACCAAAATATTGTAACTAGTACATCCTACATTAGAATGCTAATTAAAAATATCATAAGCATGTGTTGCCAAGAAAACTTTGAAAGAAAATTTGAGCTTGTTTCAATGGGTTCATGGGAACAACTTTGAAATTTTTAAAGATTTTGCTGAATTATTTTGTTGTTCTGTTAATAACACCACAATTATGGGGAAAGAAGTATTAAGAATGCACAATTCACTGGACTCATTCTGTTATAATGAACCATCATATTCTAAGTATTTTTTGCTGCGTAGCATAGCAGCCTGCAATCTGAGTGTTTTAAAATAAGCACTTGGATACTATGTAAGGTATGTCTTAATGGACACATTATTTTATTACCTTTTATTGGAGCATTACCAGATGCTGGTCTGTTTCGGAAAGAACCCGGTCATTGCTCATGAAGCCTCAGAGGAGTCAGCAGAACTTTTATACCTCTTAACATACCTTGTGTGGTGCTTATCCAGCACATGGCAAGAAACAGGCCATGATCATCTCAAATTGGTCACTGTCATTGTTTCTGCAGTGATGGGCTGATCGTGACATCTGCTCGACAAAAGACTGGCCGGCGAACAGTGATGCTGAGCTCCCATCCTCTCCCATGTGCAGAATGAGAATAACACCCAACTTCCCATAATTTAAGGACAGCCTCAGTGGTCTGTTTGTTGCTTTGTATAATCCAGGAGGAAGTAGCTCGTGACCATTTGCCCTTTCACACTGGCAAGCCCTTCCTGGTCTGTCTGCTCTTTGCAAGTTTGTACTCACTGATCAAGTGAGTGAGGACCAACCCTCCACAAAACACGGTTTTCAGAGCACTGTGTGCTTTGGGTGACATTTTCAGAAGCACAAGAGGAGCTTTTGTGTCAGGCTGTGTACATATCTGGAGGTCAACACGGAACACAGCAAAGCAGTATGCCTCCCTGAACAGATAAGCCCCAAGCCCCGTTCTCAAATAAAGAGATCTTGGCTCTGAAGTGCCTAAGTTACTTTTGAAAAAATATGATTAGGTGCTTTGGTAAAATGTAACTTGTTCGACCTCTTGGCTCCTGAACGAGGTCAGCTGCCTCGTACACACAGAAACTTTGACAGGCTCAGTAGCACGTGGAAATTGCACACTTAGCCACCTGCCTCCTTCCTTCTGTATTTAAAGTACAATTTCCTACAGGAGCGGGGACATATTAGGAGTCTGTATCTCACATCATTTACCCTCAAACACAGAAATACAAGGCGCTATTTTGAGGAGCAGCATGAAAAAATCCATCACAAAAGATAAAAGACTATCGTTTCAAAAAACTGCCTGTTTCCTCAGAGAGAGGGGCTTTGTGATGGAAGCTTTCTGTTATTGAGAAGAAAGCACACACGTATACGTAAACGTATCCCACATAGTCTGTGACGCACTGCTTCCTTTCTAAACATAGACTGTGTTATCGACACCACCGTACATATCAGCAGCTGAGTGGCTGCTCAACACCATGTTTATCTAATGGACCATAATAGACAGAGTGACCGAGCACAATAGACAGTGAGCTGTGTAAGTATGTTCTGAGCCAGTACAAGTCTTTTTTTCTCTTCTCCAAATGGGGAAAGGAGGGGGGGAGGGCATCACACAAGACAGATCACACGCTGTCCAGCAGCCACTGAACCATAGCATAAAGGCCTTGTTTAGATAAATAATGACTCCTTTACTTTATTCTTAGAAGTGGAAGTCTCTAGAGCTGAAACATAATGTCCCACAACTGTTTCTGGCATCTGTTTTTCAGGGAGAGGATTGGGCCATTTATAAGGGGATCCATTTTCACAAAGGTCTGCTCTGTTGTAGAGAGAATTCATCTCTTCCTATCAATAGATCCCATCCACTCGCAAAGGGCAACAAGAGAATGAGCTAAGGGTTTCAACACAGTGTTTTGGAAATGAACTAGGCAATCTAAGGAAAGCCACGTGTCTTCCTAAGGCCTCTTCTGAGCATCCTACAAAGTGTCCCAGGGAGAGTATGCTAAGCAAAGGAAAAACTATCATCAGCTGAAAATTTTTGATTGTAAGATATTTCCTTCTCCATTGTTTTCTTTAACTCTATAATTGACAACTCTTTTAGAATTTAGCCTCATAGTTTGCTGAGTTCTGGAAATCAGAATAAAGAAGCTGACATACTTCCTGTATACATGCAAAGGCTTAAGATTTGCTTATAAACTGAGTATCTGAAGGCATGTGATTCACAGAAGACCTCACTACTCATAAGACAACCACAGCAGTCTGAGAGGAGATATTTTCTCTCATCTCAGGAAGCGAATTCAAGAAGGAAAGAACAAAGTAAATAACTATGGCTTACTTCTGAATCCTATCTCAGTTTCTTCTGAGAAACTGCTTTAGAGAAGCACCTGCACTGTGAATAGTTTATTCATCAAATTATTCCTTTTTCCCTAGTTGTGATTTATTATCAAATGTCTCATGAACTCTACTAATCTAGTATATATTTGACATTCATTGTTGTTGAAAAAGCACCTTAGTCTGTGGTTAGTTCATTATCTGATCATGACAGGTTTTAGTATTCATTTCAGAGAACATGCAGGTGTTGAGTCCATCCTGGAAGCACCTAACTTGAGCTTCACAACCAAGTGAAGCTCACTTCAGTGTTTGACAAATACAAGGTCTCTCCACTGGCAAGGAGGGAGTGGGTCCTACTCAAACACACCTGCAGCAGATGCCAGACAGGAAGAGGGAGTGAGAGGGGATGGAGAGCCTCCTTGCGAGGTTACAGCCAAGTGACAACTTGCTGTCTGAAGGAGTCTTTTGGGAGGAGGAGAAAAAGTGCAGGGAGTATGACTGTAAGCCTGGATTTGTGGGGATATGTCCAAACAAAGAGATGAGTGTCAGGTAGGATGACCTATTTTGAGTGTCTGGCTTTATTGCACTTCTGGGAACTTTTATTACTGCAGAAAGGATGGAGTCAAGGAGTGCTTTAACTGACAGGCTAACACTGACGGGCTGCGATATTCAGGGGAGACCTCTGCCTAGGCAGGAGAGGGAGCGAATCTTTGACTGCATGAGTGCTTCTGAATTTTTTGCCTTGCTTTTCATCTTTATCATGCTGTAAATTTTAGAATGAACTTTAAAGGGTAACCAGTAGGCATTACTTGATATACCTGCTTCATGGATAGTTTAACCAAGGCTTGGGAAAGCAAAGGTGTTTACTCCTTTTGTGAGAGGAAAGATTGGCAAGAGCATAACAAAGTGAAGGGCATTTGGGAATGCTATTTCAAGTATTCTAGAAGCAAAACCACATAGTGACACCAAGTCATTCAGAAAGCTATAATTATCTACTCTGTTTTGGAGAATACTTGTGACAAACCAGCCAATATTGCAAGTGGTGGCCTCAGATAAGAAAAGGAGTCTGTAAAATTCAGGCTTCAGCAGAAAACTAAGGATGAGTCACAACCAGGGTTAAAACTGAAACAAAAGCCCACATTGCATTAAGATCCTTCATTAAGATAAACACCCAAGATATACACACAGAGTCCCTATTGCCTCCTACCAGGAACAGTTCAGCCTTTTCCTGATGATTTTATATACCCACCCTCTGGGGATACAGCTGACTGCCAGCAATTACCCTTGATACACCAGCAGGTATTTCCTGAGGGGAAATGACAATCCTAATAGCTAGTGGCTGGTAAGCCTCCAGCTGACTGAACCAGTTTTAACTCCTGACAAACTGGGGCCCATCCATTCACCTTGTCACAAGTACTTTAATGCTTTCTTTGGAGAGGACTCTATGTTTCTAGAAGAATTTTCAGAGGGCTTTTATGGGTGCAAAACTTTGCATCTCTCCTTTCCATCTCCTTGTGGTTGCCAGGCTGTAGACCAGATATCTGGAAGAGGTCACAGAATAGCTCAGGCTCCCCAGCTGATTCAACTACTGAGAGAACATGAAGGTGTGAAGGTCCCTGAGGATGTGGCGTCACAACTGGTGAGGGGGAAGGCTTCCCATGAGAGAGTAACAGAATCCACAAACCTTCCCAGGGCTCTATTTTCAAAAGCAGGTGAGACTGTGCCCGTGTCACCCTCAGGTGCACATAGCTTCCCTGCTGCCAGCTTTGACATGCCCTTGTGGCATGGCCTCCTCAGCACCTGCTGTACGCCTCAACACCCTGCCATGCCCAGGAGCCACCAGGTAAGCTAAGGCTAGCCATCCTGTGTAATTTCTCTCCCTAGACCTGACAGCAAGGAGCTGATCCCATCTGAACTAGGATTACCAATGAAATCCAAGTTCAGCCCCTCACCCAGGAATTTAAATGACACTATCAGTGCTCAGTGAGGTAATTACCCCACTTGCAAATTTATATGTTTGAAAATATAAACAATATTTTATTAAAAGGAGAAAGGAAAATTCCTAACAAAGTAAACCGTCTAATATGCACTACTTAACACATAAAGTACAACTGTCTCACAGCCGCCTTTGGCAAAGCTACACCAGCCAGTTGCTTCCTCCTTCCTGTGCTAACAGCTCCTTCCCATTTTGCGACTGTCAAGTTTTCCCACATAAAAAGGTCAGTTCAAACTACTTCTACTCTTCTGTCTTCCTCTTTCCCACCAGCCTCTCTGCTATCTGTGTCAGTTAACTGCTGCAGTTTCTGTTAATTCATCTGTTAATAAAAATACATGTAGCACTAACAGAACTATCAGTCTTCTTGCATACGTGAGACTCTTAAGCAGGTCTCCTATTTCACAACTTAGCAGGAGCCACTTCAATAGTCTCTTCACCTCTAACTTTCACATACTTACGCAAGAAGCTGTTGCCCTACTTCAGCATGGTTACTCATAACTAGCTAATACACACTTTCTGACACTATTCCTAAAACAAACTGTTTTTCCAATTCATGACAGGTCTTTCCTTTTCTCAGAAGTGGCTCTCAGGCACAACAAATGACATATATAAAGCAAGCATTTCTCAGGCCAGCCCATTGGATCCTATCCGTTCTCCTTGGCAGATGATGACAGGAAGCCCCTCTTCTGGGGGCAGATTCCTGGTGGAAAGGAAGGTTACTGGAGTGCATTGCTTTAAGTTTAGACTTTTGCTTCCATTTTTTTGCAGAGATTGTCTGTGAAACAGTCGGGTATAAGAGACCCCTCATCTAGCAGGGCATGGATAAATCCCGTTGAGTTCAGTAAGACTTTTGCTTCTCAGGCACTTTGGCACTTCTGGAAATTCCATGGCTAAACGTCTCAGGGTGAACATGAAGCTAAAGAGGAGCCTCTCATCAGCTCAAACCCTGGATGACTTTGGCACCAGTCTGTATCAGCTTTGGGGTTTATAAAAATTAAATCCAACTAATGAAGATTTTAGAAAAAATCCAGATCTCTTCCATTTAGTCGTCCATTGATGAGACAAAACAAAACCATAAGTCTCCTTCTTAAATATTTTCCCTAACAATAATATACATACATACATACATGCATATATACATGTATATATAATGCATACATACACACATATATAATATGTGCATATATAGGAAGGATGAATAAAACAAACCAAATGCATATCACGTAAAGATTTTGAAAATTCATATCCAGATAGGTATAATATGCAGACCTAATGCATTGTATATATGGCTTTTGGCACCTATTATTTGTTAGTAATAGTAGAATAAAATATTTAACAATAGCCAGGAATTAACAACATTTTGTTGGCTTTTGCTTTTTACTGTAAATCAACTTCCGTCTGCTGCTAGCTGGCTTTGTTTACTTAAAAATATTTCTGAATGCTTTATTAGAGACAAGTGTTCTAATGTCATTGCCAAATTTTTGCCAGATTGAAAATGTGCATAGCTTACTTTCCTTTTAAGACTGCACAAGAACAGCATGTTTCAGGCCTCAGTTTGCAACTCCTGCAAGTTCTCACTGTTTAATTTTTTAAAAGACTGTAGTGCCTACATGGCCAAAGCATGGATCATGACCCTTCTGTGCAAAATTTCACTAGTTTGCACAACTTCCTCAATACATGGTTCTGAATAAACTGTACTATATCACTGCCTCCAACACACAGTTTAGAATTGCAGCTCTAATGAAGACATAGGCACATACCAGAGTTTCCAAATATTTGCTCAAAAGGGAGCCAGAGAAGCGAAGTCTACAGCTAGAAAGTGCAATGCATTATACAATTACGTATCCTTTTTTGGGAAAAGACTACTAACTACTAAAAAAAAGCGGTCGTCAATGGACTGCATGAGTTGAATGCACTATAGGCTTTCTAAGTGACTCAAACTGTCAGTGTTTTGTGTCAGTGCTAGAAGTACAGTCCAGCTTTCAGAATCTCACAAGCCAGAGCACAGAGGTGACCTAAGGGAGTGCATGACAGAAAAGAAAACCAGAGAAGTGGCTGAGGCCAGTAGGCAAAGCTGTGGCAACTTCTTGGTTTGCTCATTTTTTAAGACAAGGAATATAGATAGAGATTTGACTTTGGAAAAAGTGGGATGAAGACCAAAGTACACTGGCTGTCAGCCAACAAAAAATGGGAGACATTGTTTTTGTGCACTGAATAAAATGTAAGCTCTTGCCCTTCCGCCACCACTCTTTTCTATGTTCTTCCTTCCCAGATCAGCAACCCACGCTAGTCACTCTCTTTGGGCCATTTCTTGCTGAAGAGGGGATTCCTGTGTCTAGGCAGGATTTTGCAGAGGACAATTTCAGTTTGCAAATGATATCTCCACGCTCCCTGACCTGGCTTGATAGCAGTGCAGAATGGTTCTCTGGCCACCCAGGGAGAGTTTGCCTCCGTGTTTCTGGGCAACTGGTTTTTTGCTCCCTTCTTGCAGCCTCAAACCTGTATTGCACTGGCAAGCACAGAGCCTGTCTAACATTTTTTGTAAAGATCTGTGCAAAGGTTGTGGGATGCACACCAGGCTTAACAGATTGATTTAACATGAAACATTTACCGGATATTTAGATTACACTCAGCTTAATGTTTGGAAGTAGAGCCCAGATGTTTTTTCTGCAAGTTGCAGCAATCATTTCTCATTGGTCTCCAAGAGTAATCTGCAGAGGAAGAAAAAAAGAAAAATGTAAAAAAAAAAAAAAAGGAGGGGTAAGGCTTTTATTATAAGTACTGTAATGAGAACTAGAATCTCTGCACTCTTCTGTCATCGTTAAAGTCTTCCTGATCTTAACTCCTGACTGGATTCATGTCATCCTCTCCGAACACCTGCACTGAAGAAAACCTCTCTGGACTATCGTAGTGGCACTATCCACTTTCTGAAAAACGATTCCTTATAGATGTCAATCTGCAGTACCCATGTGGTATGTGTTACTCAGCTTTTTACATGAAGCTGAGCAGAAATAAGGGGATACTTTTACAAAGGGGAGGAATTGCACCCTTGGGAAAAAGCAGCTGATGTCTGACCATGGTAATTTAAACATTGTTCTGGTGTTTTGGGCAACTGTCTATCAAAACACAACTAACATATACCATAATTAGAAACAATTAGAAACCTTTTCTATCTCTTAGATAGAGAAGGTAACACTTAATGAAAAAAGAAGATATAATGAAGATTGGTCTCGAGAGAGAGAAGCAAGGGATTTTGGAATAATCTGTGTTTGTGTACACAGAAAACAAAATAATTAAAAACACGATTACTGGGTGCAGAAAGGACAGCAGAAAGAGTAAATACCAAAATATTTGTAACAAACAGGCATGGTCAGAAGGGGGAGAACGGCTAATGTCCACATGTATTTGGCATTTAGCAGTAAGTGCCAGTGGTACACATCTATTATAATGGGCGTGCAACCAAATTAGTATAACTTGTAGAGACAGAGAGAGGATATAAAGAAGAAAAAAAAGAAACATGGTCTGCTTTTGTTTTAAACCATGACATTAGGTAAATTATGGAAGGGGAAGAGAAATTCTTAAGAGAGTGAGAGCAAAGATTTGAGAGAAAGCTTGGTAACATAAATTAAAAGTAAAAATAGACACAAATGTAAAATGAAGTCTACACAACTATTCCTTAAAGAGAAAGGGATTACTATCACCAGAATTCCACAACTACTTTCAACTTTATCCCTCTCTGTGGGGTTAGAGTTATTAAGCTGCAGTGCATTTCTTAATGACTGGATCGTATTCTAAAGTTCAGAATTACAACATAGCACAGGAAATATTTATTTCTCCAACAGCCTAAGGTTCATTGCCTCTTAGCGAAGACTTTCTATGTCAAATGACACCTTTCAATTCTCCTTCTTAATGAAATGCAAAAAGAGCAAAAGGGAAACAAAAGAGTATGTACTTTTTTCTCTGACTTATTCAGAAATTGCTCATCTTTTGTGTTCAAGGTTTAAATAATATAAAAAAAAAATCATACTGGGACAGAAACTACACCAGTAGAATTCAAGACAAGACTCATTTCAGGAAGTTATGAACATCTTATAATAGTGGGGAGGCAATAATAACAAGAACTACAACTTTAACTAGTTGCTACTGAGTGCTGTGCCTGAAATGATAGAAGGTTTGAATTTCCTAGATATAGACTGAACTGCATGGAAAGGTAGTAGCTGTTTCTGGACATGGCAAAAGATAATAACATCCCCATACACATGGGAAAACAAAGACCAATAGAGAAGCCATGCTGAATTTAACCGTGATTTGAACAGAGCCTGGCTCTGACATGGGATATTGTTAAGACAAAAACTCTGCTCCCACCTACCCCCCAGGGTGGGAAATCTCATTTGTTTCTGCCCAAACATAAGTCAGGACAAGGATTCCCAACCAGTTCACAGTTAAAGGCTTTGGGCTGCCTCTGAGAAGTGGTTCCAGATTGGTTCCTTCCTCCCCCCGGAGGTGATGAGACAACTTCATCCTTCACTTGTTTTCTTCATTGCAGGAAAAACATCGGTTGCTCAGACAGAAAGTGTTCTCTCCCTCCTTTTTTTTCCTTCTCTCTTTTTTTATCCCCCCACCCTTTTTCTTATTCTTTTTTGTTGTTGTTGCCTTTTGCTGACTGACATTAAAAAAAATTCTGATTCCCATGAGCCACCACAGGTCTAAAACTGCAGAGAATATCCAAACCATTTCCACAGTATAAAAATAATTTATTTTCACAGGATCTACCATCAAGGGAAAAAACTCTAAGAAATCTAGAAATGGCAATGGGGGCCCTAGGGAGAGGCAGAATTCTTGGCTCAAAGAGAAGTCAATTGTCCATAGATCACATAGTTGTTGCCAGGCTTTGTCCCTTCCCGGTAGTCATTGGAGCTACCATCACCGAGAATTTCAAGAGCCCGTTCTGCAGCACCACAAAAACACACACACACACACACACACACACACGCCCATTCCACAAAGCCTCTAGGGTCCAGAATGCATTCAGGAATGAAGATATGGAGTAATTCAAGGGGAAAAATATGTTACTCTTCTCTGCACCAGAACAGAAGAGGTGATTAATTACCAAGGAGAGGTTTACAAAGTAACGCATCACAAGGCCATATCCAGCAACTCCATCTTTCCTTGTGAGAAATAGTTGAATGATCTTCTAAACATTTTTCAAGTCATCACATTCCTTTTTCCACCGTTGTCTTCTACTATATCTTTATCTTTGGGTTTGTTGTTCTTTTCCCCTTCGTTTTTCAAATGCTCTTTCCTTCTCTTTTTTTAATACGTAACCTCCCTTCCCGCAACAGCTATCAGTGATTTTCATCCCTTAGCAAGTTGAAGCTCTGAGGAGATAGTTTAAAACATATTTCCTTTTTCCAGAAATAAAAGGTTGTAGAACTCAATGATATTGCGATAGACAAATCATTTCAAATAAAAATAACAGTGCACCCAGAGCTTTTTATGATGCTTAACTGAACCAGAACCAAGCTTTCAATGCTGAAACTGTGCAGGAAGTAATTTCTCCTTTGTATGTGTTCACATTTCCTCTTAACGTGCTTAGTGAAACAAGTCAAATGTTCCAAAATAGGAACATCCAGAGTGGGGACTGGGCCTTTCCAAGAAACAGGTCTAAAATATTGCAGAATTCTCATGAGAGAGTCTTCAATTCTTCTCAGATTTGTAGCTTTCTATCTGAATATCCAATATTGGATACATTTCAGTTGTAAACCCAAAGCTTTGATTAGGTAATTTGGTACACCAAATTGGTTTAAGTCCACTTACAACCAAACTGGAATTCTCCTTATTCTCTTCAATTTGTAAATCTCACCAGTTTTTAAGGATGACACATTGACATCGTGCTTCACAAAACACATCAGAAATTTTACACCTGAGATGTCAGAGCAGAGAGAATCACAATGCAATGTTAGTACAGCTACACCTGAGAATTAAGACTCACATGCAAGATGTTTAAAAAGAAAAAAAAAAAAAGACCTCTGGGATAAAAACAGTGATAGAACTAATGCATGAAATCACATACAACCTTTTATCCTGTTTATTTAAGGATATTTGAACTAAGTAAATTTGGTACACCAAGAAAATAAATCAGTCACAGTGCCCACTGTTTCTTTAATTTACTTAATCAATATGCAATATAAAAGGAAAAGTGCAAGTGCAGTTATGTATGCAGATAGTATACTTGGCTTAAGGTGTACTATGTCATAATATATTAACATAGTAAAAAAGCCAGAACATAATAAATAAACAACATTCATGTTGTTGTATTAAGTGTCCTGATCCACCATGTTTCCTGTCCCTCTGCTAAGTAAATATATGCTCTGACTGCTGAAATTTCAAATAAACACTCTTGAAAAACAATGGAACCACATGTTGTTATTTCAGTTGCAAAGGTGAATTTTAGAGCAAGTAAATTCATAGAAATTGAAAGAATCACAGGTCAAATAATCAATAATGATCTGAGCAATTCAGATTCTCAGTGTAAATACAATGATATTGGAATGTGGTTAATTTTTTTGTGGGGAGGCCATCTCATTTAATTCGATCTTGCAGTCCTTGGGAAGCTTTTCTACATTTAAAAAGGAGCACTCAGTGTTGGTATTCTCTACAGTTTAGAAAATTACCTGGCTTTGAATACAATGCAGGCATTTCCATCAGGAATCTCCCGGATTCCTGGGCCAAACAGAAAACCAGAACGCTTGCATTTTAAAGCTAGCAAAGGAAGCAAAAGGCATCATTTCTCCAGTTATGTACTAAAGCATGCACGTAGAGCTAGATGGAGAGTGTGTGCCTACGTATGTGTGTCTGTCACTGATACGTTTCAATCAAGGAAGAAGTAAACTTGTCCCATGTGTTTTCTCTGTTAATTGGTTTCTTCTATCGTTCAGATTCCAGAGAACACTGGAAACCCCCAGTAAAAACATGGTATGTCAGAAGCCTTACCAAAACAAGTCTTTTTTTAAAATGTTTCTTTCAGCAACTTGTGAAATTCCTCACCTTCTTGTTTCGTTCCCCAGGGAGCAGGCTCTGAGGAAGTGGATGGCACCAACTAACCGGCTGCTTCGAAATTACAGACCATTTGACTGAGAAAACTTGAAAGACGTAATCTATTTTTCTACTGACCTTGTGGTTCCCCCATATGAGTCTACCACCATCATATCTGCAGTTACAGATTTTGGCTGCCACTTCCTCCTATATTTTTAACAGATGGGTTCATTTGTTAGTATGCTTTTTCTCATGCCTGCATTTAATTTTCCTCTTCCCCCATCCTCAAAGCACCAACTTCAAATGCAACATTTCCTCTCTTGGAGATGTGTCACCCACCCCAGCCCCATGGAGGTGGAGGAGCCTGAGACCTTGCTCTGTCACCATGAGAAGCACAGTGCATGTCAGCTGCTCCGCACCAAGAAAAAGCTTTCTGTAAAATACAGAAAATCCTTTCTGGGGAAAGTGGCAATGAATACCCAAAATTTCAGCTGTATATTCCCAAAAGTATTGGTTGTTATTTAGCATTTGAATTTCTTGCCAATTGACCGACAAATTAAATCCACCTCACTGAATAGGAGGTCCACCTTAACATTGAAAGTACACGATTTTACTTGCAGGTGGAGAAAAACAAATATTTAGGGTAGTAAAACCTTCATTAACTAAGGACTTTCAGAAGAGTCACAGAAGTAAAACTTAGGCAGCTATTAGCAATCTGACACGATGCTGTTTATTTAGGTTAAGTCTTCAGAGTGCCTGTTAGCCCTGTAATGATTTGTTAATATCTGTAATTTTCCTTAAGGCTAAATAAATGAGGAAGCCATCTTGTTTTCCACATCATTGGACCTAGCATGCTCCAGCAGATTACCATGACAACCAGAGCGAGTGTGCCCAGTATGAAGACCACAGTGTAGGCCTCATTTCCTAAAAGCACGTTCCTACTGAGGTTGAATCACCAATTAAAAGACTTTTCTGTCCTCCAGGGTTTTGGAGATGCAAATAGAATTGTGAAGCCTGGCTGGCCAGCTGCTTTACCTGAGCTAGTTACTGATTGTCTAAATATAGAAAAAAATCCAGCAAACAGGGAAAGAGGTGCTTCTGGAATTTCATCAAGGACTGTATTAATCCTCAAAAAAAAAAAAAAACCCAAAAAAACCAAAACCCAAAACAAAACAAAGGTTGCTTTGAAGAGTGGACTGAGACAATTCTTGTTGTGATTTTTTTGATTACTGAGTAAACAGCTTGAACAAGGGGGTGTTCTCCAAGCCTTGGAAGACACTTACAGTGCATCTTCTACAGCATCAACAATAACATGTTTTGTCATCAGCCCTCTGTCAGTGTATCTGAGTCACACACATTTGGTATAAGTGAGGATTAATTATAGATCTAATAAAAAAAAAAAAAGATGTGAGACTGTGGGATGACTGTTCCAACATAGCTTTTAGGCATCATTCATCTTCTTATAAATGCCTTATTGTGGCATATTTCTATTAAAAAAAAATAAAAAAATAAAAATTTAAAAAAAAAAATCAGCTGCTCACAAGTTGCCTTTATTAAAACATAACTAAATTTTATAATTAAAGGTGACCTTTATAATACCATCAATTAATGAATTGTCTCACCAAGATATCAGTTTGCTTTGCTGATTCAAACTAAAAATTATCTGTAACAGTCTTTCTTATTTTGTTATACAGAAAGTGGTTTAGAGAAGATACTAGAGGAAATTGAGAAATATGATAGGACTGAAAATACTAACAATAAAGTAACATTTTGCTCAAAGTAATTGATTTAGTAGGTGGTCATTGCCAAAATACAGATCAAGCACTGAACGAAACAGAAAGAGATGCTGCAAGTTGGACTTAGTATAAGATCTGTCTTCACTCATTTAGAGTTGTTCACATTCATGTAAATGTCTCTTATTGGAGGATATACATCACAAAACTCCAGAAGCCTTCGAACTCTTCAGAGATGTAGCTAGAACAGCCATCAGAGCCAGAAGACTAAGAAAAATAAATAAATAAATAAATCTATATATAATGCTAATCCTGTTTGCATAATCACTGACCACATAGTGGTTTTCAGTCATGAGTTCCTGAACAGCAGTAGATCTTAAAGCACCCTTGTATTATTCTGTTCCCACTCAGCAAAGCAGAATCTAGCATTAAGTTTATTTAGTACATGCAGGGCATGCCCTTATACGTGACATCAGTATAAGACATAGGATGAACTAGGCTTAACATACAGACCTACATGTTGTACTATACTCCAGATGAAGGACACACAAGAGAAAGGTTAATCTGTGTACAGCATGAAGTCTATGTCTATTCATTTTAAGATGCAGATAGGTCCATGTTAAAATTTTCCAAACTTCTCTTCTATTGATTTCCATGAGAATCTCAGGTGATTTTGAGTCCTATTTAAATACCAAAATACTTTACTGACTTCCTTCCATATCACAGTAAGTATACTCAGAACCCTAATTCAGAAAAATAACTGCTTCTAACATTAAAACCCACTCTATTACTCTCCTTTGACCATCACTCAAAATGTAATTCTGTCCTCTCCATTGAATGAATGTGATTCCCTGTTATTGAATCTAACTAGCTAAATACATTCTGTTTAAGAGTTATCTTGTAGATAAGCTCAATAACTGCCTACCTTGGACAATCAACAGCAAATTGTGGCTATGGTTTTGGCTCACTAGCTAATCAGCATTTCCTCTAACAGTTTCCTAGACACAGTACTGTCCAATTTGACAGAGCTCATTAGTTTCCAACTCTTGAGAAAAACAAAGCATTGCTATAAAAAAAATTGTTGAAAGGGCCAAATAAAAATTCAATTTGTGTGTACCTTTGCATGCTGACACTGCTAAGAAGGCTTGCCTTAAAGAAAAATGCCAAATTTTAAGAATGGCTTTAAAAGACTACGTTTTAAAATGGATAGAAACAATATAGGAAATATATAGCATCATATAAAAATGATCAATTCTCACTTGTAATACTGAGCTCAGTTGTGGTTGACTCACTCTCAAGAAAGATAAAGCAGAGATTGATGTCCAGAGTAGAGGTAGAGGTAAGGTGGGATTTATATCGGATGAGAGATTAACCCAGACAGGACAAGAGTAACAGGAGACTTGATGGAGGTGTACAAAATTGCTACCGGTATAGTAATAAACTGATCAATCTCTCCTTTTATTAAACTTGTCCCATCATACAACAACATAGGGTTGCAAATTAAAAGGCAATAAATCCCAATTAGAAAGAAAAGTATTTACTTACGGGAGACATAGTACTGCACAAGGTCATTAAGTGAAATACTATGGATACAGTTTAAAAAGAAGGCTAATGTTACAACCATTAATACCTTCTGTAGACATGAAAGTCATCATAAATGAGTATTAAATCTTATGTCATGGAGTATATAGAAAATGCATTTTTTCCTTATATAGTTCTACTCGCCTACTGGTTTGGTTCACTGACATGGATTTTACCTCCCTCTGTAACATCTACTGTCAGCTGCTGCCAGCTTATTCTTTATAGGTTTTAATTTTGTTTCACTGTCCACTGGTTGCAATTATCTCAGATGCATGAAAATAACATTTTATCAACTGATTTTTATCCTTTTCCATTTGGCAAACATCGGTTTCTTGTGTGTGTTTTGAGCCAAGCTGAAATCAACACATCTGTTTCAGTTTAATATCTTCAGTTTATATAACAAGACCTATGCAGTAATATGATGTCTTTACAGTGGTGTTTCCTAACCAATGAAATGAGGCCAAAACACCTATGGCACTTCAGAATTTTACTGATTTTAGGTAATCAAGGCCTTGATTATATATTTCTGCTAAAAGACACTTTTAGTCATGCCAAACCACCTTTTCTTTTTTGCCAGCGTTATCAATTGCTCAGGAAATAGTGTGCTTAGTTAATTATTACTTTGGAGTCAGCAGATGGGGGACAAATAATCTCAGTTCAAGAGCCGCTGAAGTAATGGGCATTGTTTTGTTTTACAAATTCCCAGTGATGCAGTATGCAACTTAAATAACAAGGACTGGGTAGTGCTTTTGGCGTCCTGTGGTACCATGAATAGCTGCCGCTGAAACCAAGAATCCTTCAAGTGACATCCATTTGCAAACGTGCCTGAAGACACAAGGGCTGAATTTGCTTTGAAGAGATGCACCAAAGCACAAAATTCCAGTCTGCTTCAAAATAACTAGCCCTTAGTTATAAGGGTCTTTGGATCCAAATACAAATTGTCATCAGTTTTCAGATGTTTGATCTGTAGCTTGAAGTTGAATCCATACTACAGTAAAGAATTAAAAAGCAAAACCAGTAAGATTTAGACTCATGACAGCTTTTGCTCAGACAACAGTATTCTTATGTCAGGACCCCAAGGGCACCCATAGGTCTTGCCCTGATGGAGCCTGCCACTATCTCCAACCTAGTCCTGTCCAGACGCTGTGGGATGGCACCTAGCTGATGAGCACCCTGCCTATGTGGAGGTCACACTTGGCTTCTGACTTGTCCTCTCTCATGGGCCAAACTCACTCTTGCTGTTCCCTGAAACCTTAGGTATATATTTATAAAAATTTCAACATGGAGTTTATTCAAACACTGATTTTCACCTGAGTAGATGATTTCTCTAACATTCAGTTCTGTGTATTTATTCTGAGCCCAAACACCCATAAGGGGGCTTCCAGCATGTTTTTTTCCTAGTGATCACAATTCTGTGCACCAGTTTGTGCTATTCTGAGTAGTTGTATGCACCAGCAGAAGGCATTTCTGATGGTGCTAAGGAGTTCAAAAGTAGCCCCACAGTTAATTTCCAAATAGAATTCAAAAGTACAGCAGTTTTACACAACTGTCCCCAAGTGACTGTTTCTGAAAAGCATTTTCATTTGACTCCTGGGACTGTGATGGGCAGCACTCACAATGAAGTGAGACCCCCTTCACTTACAATAGGACTTCACTTAAACTCTGGATTTGGTCCTCTCTGCAGTTCCAGAGGAGTTTAAATTACTTGGTCATTGAGCTATTGACTGGATAAAAATATCACTTCTACTCTTCCTGCTGAATCTGTCTCACTGTCAAGAAAAAAAAATTCAAAACTCATTGGCCAGAGGGAAAATACAGACGAGAAAGCATTTATTCTACAGCTTAGCAACAGGAGAATTCAATCAAGAAGTCCTGGCTTTTAGACCATTCTTCAAGAATAGTTTATGAATTCTATCAAGTAACTGTTTAATGTAAAATATACAAATAATATTTGAAAATAAGGCCAGTTTCCTCCTTCTATCTCTCACAATTCAGACTGAAAAGCTGTACTAATGATACATATACTGGATCACAACCCAGCTAATTTGTTTAGGTGTTTGAGCTTTGCTGGATTTCTCTGTCAGAGAAGCATTAATCTTTCATTGTGGTCACACCACAAAGATGGTTCAGCTATGATCTGGGGGGATTCATAGCAATGCTAAGTTATCTACATTTATTTCATTATAATTACAGTCTCAGAGACTGCTCAGAGGCAAAAGGCCACCTCACTATAACTAAAGGTCCTTAAATTCATCAGCCTTGGGTCAACTTCTCAGTTGTCCACAAAAGTGATCAAGAATAATTCTGATCTTAGGTGTGCAATGACTAAAGAGAAAACTTAAGACCACTATGTTTCTAAATTCCTTGAGTTGGCTTGCTAGACTTAGTTGTAACTTAGAGGTTGTTCTTCACTCAGATGTTATGAGTTGTGTTCAGTCCACGCAACTTCAGCTGTACCTTTTTCAGTCCTATATTAGGAGGTTCGAGTTCAAAGGATCCTGAGTCAACAGGATATAGCCTTTTATTTCAGCAGAACACATTAGAAAACCTTATCCTTTCATATTCAATACAAAGATGGCATTTTTCCATAGTCCTCTTCCAAAGTAATGGATTTCCAAAGCTAATGCTTTGAACTATAGCAAATTTGGGAGCTATTCAATACTCTCTCTTTAGTGAAACCTACATTTCCCCCTTTTACCATGTTTCTCATTCTCTACCAAAGCTGCAAGTACTGTTCTCCTGTTTTAGAATTGTGAGAGGCAAAATTGGGCAATAAATCCTTACATGCTGATATCTTATGTTTTAGCAGAGGAACAATTTATATTGAACAATAAGCAAAACAATTTTCAGTTGGATGACTGACAAAAGAAATCATTGTTCATTCTTGCACAATGAACCATGAAAACCAAGTCAAGGTAAGAATGAAAATACAGTTGGTACTTTCATGCTGCAGGCAAAGGACTGGGGACTTAGAAACTAGCTGAGCTCATTGTCACTAGATTTCATTGAAACTCAAGAGGTTGCACTCATGGAGAGGTTATCTGTACATTTTTTCTTGATTTCAGTCCACATGGTTTCAACTTTACCCTTTTCAGTCTCACTGGGAGCTTCAGATCCAAATTATTCCAAAACCTCAGAGCGAACTTCACTTGAAATCATTCTTCTCATGGAACTTACCTAGAATTAAGAGTTTTTTTCAATCCAAACTCATTAACTAATCCTAGTTAGCAGGAAAACTGATCTTTAATGATACAATACATTCAAAAAGGAGGGATGTCTTAGAATCATAGAATCATAGAATCATCTAGGTTGGAAAAGACCTTTAAGATCATCCAGTCCAACCATTAACCTACACTACCAAGCCCACTCTAGACTAATCAAGGGTAGACCAGACTAAACCATATCCCGAAGTGCCACATCTACCCGTTTTTTAAACGCCTCCAGGGATGGTGACTCCACCACCTCTCTGGGAAGCCTGTTCCAATACCTGACCACCCTTTCCGTAAAGAAATTTTTCCTAATTTCCAGTCTAAACCTCCCCTGGCGCAGCTTAAGCCCATTTCCTCTTGTCCTATCGCTAGCTACTTGGGAGAAGAGACCAACACCCACCTCACTACAACCTCCTTTCAGGTAGTTGTAGAGAGCGATAAGGTCTCCCCTCAGCCTCCTCTTCTCCAGGCTAAACAACCCCAGTTCCCTCAGCCGCTCCTCATAAGACTTGTTCTCCAGACCCTTCACCAGCTTCGTTGCCCGCCTCTGAACACGCTCCAGCACCTCAATGTCTTTCTTGTAGTGAGGGGCCCAAAACTGGACACAGTATTCCAGGTGCGGCCTCACCAGCGCCGAGTACAGGGGGACAATCACCTCCCTGCTCCTGCTGGCCACACTATTCCTGATACAAGCCAGGATGCTGTTGGCCTTCTTGGCCACCTGGGCACACTGCTGGCTCATGTTCAGCCGGCTATCTACTAACACCCCCAGGTCCTTTTCAGCCAGGCAGCTTTCCAGCCACTCCTCCCCAAGCCTGTAGCGTTGCATGGGGTTGTTGTGACTGAAGTGCAGGACCCTGCACTTGGCCTTGTTGAACCTCATACAGTTGGCCACGGCCCATCGATCCAGTCTGTCCAGGTCCCTCTGCAGGGCCATCCTACCCTCGAGCAGATCGACACTCCCACCCAATTTGGTGTCGTCTGCAAACTTACTGAGGGTGCACTCGATCCCCTCATCCAGATCATTGATAAAGATATTGAACAAGACTGGCCCTAAAACAGAGCCCTGGGGAACACCGCTCGTGACCGGCCGCCAACGGGACTGAACACCATTTATCACTACTCTCTGGGCTCGGCCACCCAACCAGTTCTTTACCCAGCGAAGAGTATGCCTGTCTAAGCCGTGAGCTGCCAGCTTCCCGAGGAGGATATTATGCGAGACGGTGTCAAAAGCTTTGCTAAAGTCGAGGTAGATGACATCCACAGCCTTTCCATCATCTACCAGGCGGGTCACCAGGTCATAGAAGGAGATCAGGTTGGTCAAGCAGGACCTGCCTTTTGTGAACCCATGCTGGCTGGGCCTGATCCCCTGGTTGACCTGTACTTGCCTGTGGAGTTCGCTCAAGATGAACCTCTCCATAATCTTCCCCGGCACCGAGGTCAGGCTGACAGGCCTGTAGTTCCCCGGGTCCTCCTTCCGGCCCTTCTTGTAGATGGGCGTCACATTGGCAAGCCTCCAGTCATCAGGGACCTCCCCTGTTAACCAGGACTGTTGATAGATGATGGAAAGTGGCTTGGCAAGCTCCTCTGCCAGCTCCCTCAGTACTCTTGGGTGGATCCCATCCGGCCCCATAGACTTGTGAGCGTCCAGGTGGCATAGCAGGTCATTAACTGCTTCCTCCTGGACTATGAGGGCTCCATTCTGGTCCCTATCCCTATCCTCTTGCTCAAGGGCCTGAGTACCCTGGGGATGACCGGTCTGGCTGTTGAACACAGAGGCAAAGAAGGCGTTAAGTACTTCAGCCTTTTCCTTGTCCTCGGTGACAATGTTCCCCCCCACATCCAGCAAAGAATGGAGATCCTCCTTGGCTCTCCTTTTATTGCTGATGTACTTATAAAAGCATTTTTTATTGTCTTTTACAGCACTGGCCAGATTGAGTTCTAGCTGGGCTTTTGCCTTTCTAATTTCCTCCCTGCAGGACCTAACAAGGTCCCTGTACTCCTCCTGAGCTGCCCGCCCCTTCTGCCAAAGGCGGTAGACTCTCCTTTTTTCCCTGAGTCCCCGCAAAAGCTCCCTATTCAGCCAGGCCGGTCGATTTCCCCTCCGGTTGGTCTTACGACACACGGGGACAGCCCGCTCCTGCGCCCTTAAGACTTCCTTCTTGAAGAGGGCCCAGCCTTCCTGGACCCCTTTGCCCTTCAGGACCGCCTCCCAAGGGACTTTCCCAACCAGGGTCCTGAAGAGGCCAAAGTCTGCCCTCCGGAAGTCCATGGTAATAGTTTTGGTGCCCCTCCGCTTAGCATCACCCAAAATTGAGAACTTTATCATGTCGTGGTCGCTAAGCCCGAGACGGCCTCCGACCTCGACATTTCCCACAAGCCCTTCTCTGTTGGTAAACAGCAGGTCAAGCGGGGCACCTCCCCTGGTAGGCTCGCTTACCAGCTGCATTAGAAAGTTATCCCCCACATGCTCTAGGAACTTCCAAGACTGCTGCCTCTCTGCTGTGTGGTATTTCCAGCAGATGTCTGGCAAGTTGAAGTCCCCCATGAGAACAAGGGCTAGCGATTGCGACACTTCTGCCAGCCGCTTATAGAATGCCTCATCTACCTCTACCTCCTGGTTGGGTGGTCTATAGCAGACTCCCAACAGGACATCCGCCTTTCCAGCCTTCCCCCTCATCCTTACCCATAAGCATTCCACCTTGTCATCACCACTGTCAAGCTCTATGCAGTCAAAACACTCCCTAACATACAGAGCCACCCCACCGCCTTTCCTACCCTGCCTATCCCTTCTGAAGAGCTTATAGCCCTCCAGTGCAGCACTCCAGTCATGAGAGTCGTCCCACCACGTTTCCGTGATGGCGACTATGTCTTAATGATGAAAGGTTAGTTTGAGTTTTATTTCTATAGGAGAAGATAAATGTGGGGATTGGACAACTAACAAGATGTCTTGTGTGTTTCATATAGCTAGTACTTCTGACAAAGCAATTCTCGTTTAACACAGAATTTGATTCAGAAGCTCTTACGCACCTGCATGATGCCACCCAAGTCCTTCAGGTTATTCATGGGAAGGATGAATGTAAGATCACTTCTGTCTGAGGTTCCACATATGTTGCTGATATCTGAGATCATAGATGCAGCTAGCTAAATAATGGCAGGGGAAAAAATGGCAATCTGCTGACCAGGAGTACCTGTAAAAGTACATTACATGTTGGGTCTATTAAAAAAGACAGAGACAACAAAGCATAAGACATTATATTATTATATATAAATACATGGTGACAGACATCTTGAATGCAGTGTGCCATGTTGGGCGCCCATTTCAAAATATGAAAACTGGAAAAATTCAAAGAAGGGAAATATGGGAGACCAAATGTGTGGAATAGTTTTTTGTACAAGGAACAGATAAGCAGACTAGGGCTTTTCAGCCTGAAAAAAAGGATGCCCGAGGGAGGACATGACAGAAGCCTATAAAATCAATGGCATGAAAAGGGTGAAGAGGAACTGATTGTACTTTGTTTTTCCCTCAATACAAGAACACTTGCTAGTATAAAACAAGCCATATAAACAACACAAACAATTCCAAGAAACTGCAGTTCAACCACCCACCTTAATATTCCACAGTAGCAGTATTTCTTTTTAAATGTACAAATTTGTCTGTCTGAAAATCTATGCAGTAAGTTCAGCTATGTGAATGCTCTCAGATCTTTTCTGAACATTAGGACGGCTTGATTTAGATGAATACTCACCTACAGCCATAACTGAGAAGTGAAACTGAACCCCTTCTAAATTAATTGTACGCATTTCCTACCTCCATGATGTTTCTGCAGTGCGGAAATATAAACAGTCTCCCAGCCCACAGAAAAACAATTCATTTCTGACATTTCTTTTGTCAAATCTCAGACTTATCATGACCTTCTGGTAAAATCACCTACCAAAATAAAAACAAGCTTTTGAGGAAGCTTTTGGGGTCCATTTGGAGATCTGAAATTGACTCTTTGGAAATATGCTCTTGTCCTCTGCAGCTTATCAGTGGAATGCTGTCCTGCTGTTACTGTCTGATGACAATTAATATGCATCCTTGTATACTGGACCAAAGGCTCTGGAGTCTCCTCTGCTACCAAGACTGTGAAAAATATTATTCTGACAAACCTTCACAGTGAAGCCATGTAAATCACGTGACAGCATAGTTAAAAACACAGAATAAAGATACAATTGGAGGTGATGTGACTGGAACAGAATGCCTGTTAAGAATTAGGGAACATCAAATTAAAATCTGTGGTCGCATGTTGAAAATGAATGAGATGAGATAGTCTTCTCTGAAAGTACAGTTAAATTGTGTCACTTATTGACACAGTATAACATGGATGCCAAAAGACTTCAAGGTTTCCCAAAATGATTAAACAGGGTAATAGAACAAGACATCAATAGCTGTTAAGCACAGAGATAATATCCATGATTAGGGAAATATATGAACTGCAGATTGTTGGAAGTTCATTAACTATGACTATAGGATTGTCCATCACTTATCCAAAAGCAGTTATCCACTTTTGGCCACTTGCAGATAGCAGTTTAGATGGATCTTTGGTCCAACCTACTGTGGCTATTTTTATGGTCTGCCTTGATCCCTTTAACATTCTTCCAGGTTATGTCACATGCTGACATCTCCTCTGTTTCCATCTTTTCTCATCAGTAATTTGCTGTCAGAAAGACTGAGCAATGGGTAGCCACTTGCTTGTGGCATAACCCTAATGGGTTATGTCCTACCATGTCCTATTATTATTTCCAAATTAGAACATTTGCAGAACACAACTGGCTTTCTGGGTCTTGCAAGAGCTCTGCAATCTCTTTGCACATCTGGCTGGGCAATTGATTCATTAGAGGCAACTCGTCCCCCAAGTAAACTGGTTTGTCCATCTGAGCTTATGAAATTGTGTCATGCTGTGGTTTGCCTTGGCCAATCTGCTAACAAGAATTTTAATAATAATTCCTATTGTTATTACTATTGTGTAAAGTTTGTGTGGTCCTCTGCTTCCACAAATATCCTCTGTCATCTGCTCTTTTATACATCCCATGCCACTTTTACAAATGATCTGACTCCCTGCCTGCAATCTTATACCCAGCATTTACTGTATTAGCCAATCAACTTTATTTTGTTTCATCATCTCTCTGATAGTTCATGACCTAGTGTAGGGACAGCAGTTACCTATGTCAGTTTCCTTGGGGGCAAGGGAGTGTTACTGGAGCATGACTATTTTATCTGGCACACAGGGAATCACTGGGATCACTTCTTGCCTCAATCCCATGCCAAATTGAGCAGCTGAGGTTCATGGGACCAAGGTTTAGAGGTTTTGAACAATACTTTGAGAACAACTTGCAGCTTTTGGTTACATTTACAATATTATGTGAAATATATATATATGCTAGGCATGTTGGTGGGCTACAGAGAGGAAAACAGAGAGCAGAGGTGGATAAGCAAACCAATAATATTAACACAAAGAAACATTACTCCAAACATGTTCAGAAATTCTTGTAAAAATTGAAGCATCCAACTTCCATGATAAACCTAAAGGCTGGCCTCCATATTGGTTTTGACAAACAATCTTCTCTGGTATCTGCCTTTCATTAATTCCTGTCAGGTAGAAGATTAGTGGAATAACTTGTTGTTTCAGCACATTATATTCATCTCCTAAGATTCAGCTGCTATATTTTATTCTATCCAGTTTGTCAAAATGTGATGATTCATTACAGTAGGTCTATATGTCAATATCTGTATTTGAATAATACAAAGATAAACTTTCAAGCCAGTACAGCTGGCTTACTATTATATGTATTTATTATTTGCATTAGTCCAGCTCATCAGATTTATAGACCAAAACAGATGTAAGTTATTGTACAAATAAAAAATAAAATGAAGACCCTGCCAAGAACAGACTCAAAATACAAGAATTACTGGGACTGGTGGTTAGCAAAAAACTCAAAGTTTACCAGTGGCCTACCAATAGATATTTAGGATGGGAGTGAAGGAGGACTTTAAAAAACACTTTTAAGAGAAACAGTGAAGAATTTTGAGTGGTAAGGTGGCAAATGCCATCTTGCAACTGGAGAGGACAGGAGAGAGTCATCGTTGTTAAACTGTAAAGCATGTAATTGCTACAAAAATCCTGAGATTTTTTTTAGGGAAAAAAAAAAAAATCTATATTTTTCATTCCAGCCATTTCACATTTCAGCTTGGAGAACATTCCCTCCACCAATATCAGCCTGGCCAAACCAGTTGACTCTGTCACTGTTAGTGACTGCTGTGGGGAAAGCCATTTATGTCTTCTGTGGTAATGAGTTAACAATGACTTGATAATGCTCCACCACCTGATGCAATCAGCCTGCTCTCCACACATGGCAAACCAAGCCTGAACTGTGAAATTGCATCCTATAAAATTGTAGATGTCCCTGCAGAATAACACTTCATTGAGAGTTTGCAAGTATTTTTTGCTGACTTGGAGAATTTTTATACATTTTCCCCTCTAGAACAGTTTTCATACAGTTATTTTTTTCCCCTCAAAGGCCACTTTAGAAAATATAAATGGTAATTATGTAAAATATGTAAGGCTAGTGCTGAATTCCTCAGTTTGGTAACTCTCTGTAGAAAGGCATTATTGCAGAAATCCAAATGGATCTTGAAATAAAACAGAGCCCCTCTTTCCAAAATCGGTTTCACTAAAAACATCCCACATGCAACGTATACAAATTGAGTTCATGTGACATTACAACAGTCATTAATTTCTCTTAGTACTTTCACTTGCTAGAAAGGATTAAGTTATAAAAGATGAGTAAGTAAATCTAACAGCCCCTTGTGGCTAAAAGGGGAAGGTCCTGCCACTTCATCCATATATTCCCACTCCTGTACCCAATCTGTGCACTAGCTCTGGTGTTTCTTAGAATCATAGAATGCTTTGGGTTGGAAGGGACCTTGAGAGATCATCGAGCCCAACCCCCCTGCAGTAAGCAGGGAATGAACCTGTGAACTTGGCGTTTATCAGACTCCTATGTAAACCAGCTCACTAACATGACAAAAAACTAATCCAGAAAGGTAAATGACTATTTTATTCTGGGCTACTAAATCAAATTGGCTCAAAAGAGGGTCTAGTGAGTGTCAGAGCCAAAACAGAACCAAGTCAGAAACCTGGGAGTGGAAGGGAAGAGAGTTCCCTGTTCCAGCAGAGATGCTTTGTGAGATGGGGTGAATTAATTGAATAGGAAGACCTTTTTGAAGAACCTTTCCAGTGGGCTGTGAATTCTTAAAGCAGCTCATCTTATGCAATTTTACCTCAAGAACGACGCAATGCAGCCTTCTCCTTGTCAATGGATAGACAGTACTATCTTCAACTCTAACTTTCCTGTATTTCACTTCAGCTTGAAAAAAATTATCCTTCTTCTTGATCAATATAACAGGTTTCTCATGCATTTATCTAGTCTCTATGAGATGAGACAGATCTAACTGGCCAGGCAAATCCACTGTTGTAACCAATGTCTAGATCCAGTTTTGTCACTTTTGAGAATAGAGTTATTCCATTTTCATGAATACATCATGTTTTTAAAAGAAAGGACCATCAGGTTTAGCAGGATGCCTGGACAAATGATACTCTTTCAGGTATTATGTTTTATATTACTCTTGCTAGATGACCTTAAAGCCTTTATCTGGAGTTACTACCTAGAACAAACATGATCCTGTGGTTATTCTATATTGTCTGTTCAGCTTTTAGCAATCCCGAATCAAAATGGAAAATGATTATCTCATCTTACTCTTCCCATCCTTTACAGAACTACTGAGGACTCCAACATTGAAGCGTGTGGTTTTGAAGGGATGGTGCAAAGCAGAAACAACAGTGGCAGAAGTAATGATGGTCAAAGGTGTTGTAAGCCCCTCTAACACTATGCCAATTTCTTTATTTTTCAGACATAATTTGAGGTTTGGCTTAGGTCTTCAGGGAAGCTTCAATTTCTGATAGCTGAAGTGATGCTGAGAAATACAGTGAAGACAGACACTCATCCAGTGGTTTGATTTAGCAAAATAGTCACATATGCAAAAATGGGCATTGAAGCTAATGAAGCTGCTATAGTTTTCAACAAGAGGTTACTGCTTGGCATAACTGCTCTGTCTGCAAGATCCCTATGACATACCACTCTGGCACTTTCCATATAGATTTTGTCTGCAGATACCACAGTTCTGATTGCAGCATTGGATCTGATTCATTAAACTGTCTGGGCCACAGGGAAATGCTTCTATCCTCTTTTTTATGTACCTTGATACAACCTATACAGCATTTTATCCATATGTTTGTAAAGGATGGGGAGCTAGTAATGTTATTTCAAATATCACCTGATTTGTTACCCTTGATTTTATTCTCTCATTCCCCAAAGTCATTCAGTCACCAGAGAAGTGAAATTAAAATACTTACAAATGGCAGTTCTTCTTACAGTTGGAACCGATTATACCTATGTTAAAACTGAGATGAAATCTGATGCTCTGGTTGCCTAAAGGGGATGTTAAAAATCCTGTCCCTAATTCTGATTCTTATTTCTGATGCAAGCCATCAGAGTACATCTCTGGGATATAACTTAAAGACATCTACTCTTCTCTGGAGACTTGCTTATATTGTCTTGCTTATTAGCCCCCTTGGGGTAAGCTGACTATAATTGCCATGCAACTTTGTAATAACTATTTAAATCTAAGAATTTTACAGCTGTGACAGTGGAGTGAAGAATGAACACAGAGCCCCAGAAATCTTTGCCCTACATAAATTTTGGAATTTAAAACGTCAGTAAATACCCAGACATGAGGAAATACTCACTCCCTGCAATGTTTGCCTTAACTTAATTCTTTGAGATACAGGGGAGCAAGCAGAGAACTTCCAGGATTTTCTGTACTTAAAGACATAAATAATACAGAGCGCATGTATTTGGCAGGAAACCTCCTTTTTGAGGGTAAAATTAATCTCCATACAGAGCACCAACATCAGCCAGAGCAGCACTGATGTACCAGTTAAATCCTATTTCAAGAGTTTTGTTAGACTTCAGAGGGCTTTGTTTTGGCCACTTTGAGTTGGAGAGATTTTCATTCTCAGTGATTTCTTTTCTTGCCAAGGTTAATTAGATCCAAGCTTTGGTTTGTTTTGCTTTTCTGAGTTGAAAGGTAATTTTCACTTCTTTTCATCTCATTGTAATGTTAAGGTATTCCTCTGAATTCCGAATTGTAAAGAAAACCATGAAAAATCATGGGACTTGCAACAGTTTTATGTATTTTGGCAATTCTGAGAACAGATTGCTGCCAATAAACTGTTTGAGATAGGAACTAATTGGAGTCATGTGGTTTTGGACTGATGTTGAGGGGGAAAAAAAGGGACAGATATTGAACACAATTCAGACGGATATTTTCCGTACAAAGGTGCTTGAAATGTGGAATTTGCCATATGGTCCATGTATGTAAACATGTTTCATCATGATCTACAGCACAAATAGCTAGTGATGTGGACTGATAAAAGAAAGATAGATTCTCTATGCTTGAGGAGATCAGTGTCATTACAGCGAGCAAATTTGCTTAGAATAAAACAGAAATTATGTTTATCCAGTGTCACTACCCAAATAGACTGATTACTATACTACTATAATATACTAACCAAGTAAAGTGACCATCCCTTCCACGGAGGTTACAGTCTAGCTCAGATTATTGAGGACTGAAAGCATTACTGTCTGATAGCTGAGGGTGAGCTAGATGAAGTGTCTTGGTGGTTTCAATCTTTCTGTCCATACAGGCATATAAAGTTCTACATAACTTCCAGCCACTAGACCTATCTCTAATTGACACTGGCACTTCTAAGACTCACAGAAGATATGAGCTGAAAATTGAGGCATAGGTATACAATGAATACATACAATATGGCTGCACAACAATTTACCTCCCATCAGCTGAGCAATGGTATGCATGATTAGCTCAAACTCTTTCATCAGGGTTGAGCTAAGGAATAAATTACTTCACAGCTGAACAGACTCAGAGCATGTGCCTAAATTTTACCAACAGTTAGCATAGTTAAATTGACCCCTGGTAAACTACCATAGCTAATTCATGTGGGTGACCTTTGGTTTCTGCTAATGCTAGTGTAGAGAGCTATGATTTCATAAAAAACACACTGCGTATGGTGGTATGAGTGGGACATAGCCTTAAAGAGAAAAATTTTCTTTCTACAAGGCTTTCATCAAGTGGATGCACACTTAGGGCTTGAGAGTAAAATTTCAGACTGAGAGACTGAGACAAGTTTCAGACTTTTGAAGAGCTGTGGTGAAGCTCCCCCAGGACAGCAGAAGATCATTGCTGCATAAAATTACATCGTATTTTATCAAGGTCAGGATTACAACCAGTTTGCAACTAACTCTCCTCACCAAATAAATACCAGATTGCATTTGCAGGGCTTTATAAACAATGATTAGTTCACATGCAGAAGACATGCATTACTAACCCACTGAAGCAGACTTCCCTCAGACAATCAAATGAACAGCTTCCATCAACACAGTATTCACTTTTAAAAGACAGAGGATACAAGCATAAACATTGTTTGGACATCAAGAAGAGTAAACATGTAGTAGGTGTGCTATTGTATATTTCTTCATTGTGCTACTGAACATTTATTTTCAAATGAGATTGGTGTTGAATTTTCCTGGAACATCTTAACTGAATAAAGCTGCCTAGTCTCATAACAGAATTTCTTTGAGACAAAGACAACAATAATTAACAATTAGGAGAGGAGATTTGGCTCGACAACTTCTTTCCCACAGCAAAATCTATTACTAGTAATGCTAGGCAGCAATAATTTAAAATCTCTTTTTTTTTATACACCAGATTGCCATAGTGTTCCAGCAGATAGGAGATTATTTGCAACATGTGTACCTTTTAGGTACTGGAAAGCCTAATTTAAGGAAGTGTTCCAAAATATCTGACTCTTACCTAAGACTGTGAATTTGATGTTTTCTGGGAGAACAAACTGGTCCCATTTCTGGATAAAAGGAGGGGGAGAGGGGCGGAAGACAGACACCGACATATGTAAAAGACTGACAATCCAACTTTGTCTTCAAAGGAAGAAAATTTAACAAAAGCCTTAAGTTCAGTATTGTCTACACCAGGTACATTGCCAGAATATTACGACTGATAGAGTCTCCCTTTTTATCTAAGTGTAGAGAAGGGAGCAACATAAAAAGTGCCGATTTAGTTGAGCTATGCTGTTTAGAGGAGCTTATAGTTCAATCTGCCTACCCTGTTTAAAGACCCACTTGTTTCTTTGTTGAAATTCTGCAAGGTGTGTGCTAGGATGAATTAATCAATAGTCTTTAACTCTGTGTAATGACAAAGCCATGGTGTCTTTAAAAGCCAGTATAATTGTAAATGTAATAACAACTCAGAAAACAGAGAATTCTGTACCATGGGCTAATTATTGGTGAACCCACACATTAGTGATGGACCTAGAATTAAAGACACAGCAGACAGTTTTAAAGGAAGAAAGGAATAAATCTGTAAAACTGTCTAACTCTCCACATGAAGTTAATTCTAAATCCCACTCAGCTGCTGCTTAATCTGGGAGGTGCCTCATCCTGGAGATGTGCTTTGCAGAGGTATCTACACAAGCTTCTAATATCCAGGTGTTTAAGGAATTGTTTTAGGAGGAGAGCAATAAGCTATAAGCCTCAGCAGAGGAGGTCTCCTGCTAGCGCCTGGTGATGATGACACTATTGTGAGAGGGGAAAGAGATTGACTCAGGTCTTCTTAAGGAAGAAAGACAGACAAACCTGGCCCTCCTGCATCCTATTGTGCTCACTGGAGCACTAGACAAAGGCAAAACCTTTCCCATGCCTTTCATTCCATCTGTTTGGACATGCAGTTCTCAGCAAAACCCATGTGGAAAAGCCATGTACCATGATCGCCAAGGGTGCAACCAGGGAGTGTAACACTCTCCTGAGCTTTTCCCCAGAGCTACATTCCACAGATCAGCCCACTGGCCTTTTTGAACCTCATTCATAGCCAGCTCTCCAGGGGTTGTTCATGATATGCAGGCATAACCTGGGGCTGTAGGACCACACTGATGCCACAGTGCTTTCCAGATGATGCCTAAGTCATTTTGTGAATCTAATCTGAAGTCCCTGAATTGGGAGAGGAAGAATGTGACCTAGAAATGAAAGAAGATGTCAGAAAATGCAAAATAGAAACTAGGAAAGAGACAGGCTGTACCAGGGTCATTCCCCATTTTGAAGATGTCAATTCAGACATGAGTTTTGCGTCAGGGAAGAGTTTACAGACAGATAAGTTATATTATTTTTGAGGTGTTTTCTTAGTTTAAAATTAGTACAATTGAAAAAGAAAGAAAACACAGTGACAAACAGAAGACAAAAAAGTCATTATTTTGAATGCACAAAAATTAATAAGAGGTACGTGTCATTTTAAATAAAGGAACAAAGAACAAGCAACGTGTAAGCAGAACACTCAGGTTTGCAAAACTCTATGTATTAACAAAGAACACCAAAAGGCTTAGCCATAGAAAAACACAGTTCTCAAATAATCTATCTCATCCATCCTTCTGTCAGCTGCATTTTAAAATTCTCTATTTCAATGAAACTATATATATCCAACCTCCTTAAAGTATTTAAAATATTTCTCATTATGAACTTGTCCTTGGTGCACAGCCTATCAGCAGTATCTGTCCAAGAACTCAGCACACCAGTTTGCTCCTCCCAGCTGGGAGGTTGTATGGGACTTTGGGTAAGCCACTTCTCCTTTTTGCCTGTCTTCTATAAAATGAAGATTATGGCAATGCCTTCCTGTTGAAAAGATAGTAAAAAATGCTAGGCAAGAGTAGCAATGTTATTATTCAAACTAATTATCACAGCGATTCCTTGCATATTGTTTCCTTTCTGAACCTTCCTTCAAATATTTAAACTCTTCTGTTTCAGTTTGAAATCTTAAACCATAGGGATATATTTACTTGTAAAAACACTGTAAGAAGCATGGTCCAGTTATCCCAAAGTCTCATTATCCCTCCTCAAGCAGTTGCACCATCACTTGTGTAGGAGCATGGAAATGATGGATTTTTTTCACTGAGGGAACACATATTTAACCTTGTTTTCTAATCCAATGAGATGGCCACAGAGATCAAAGTTATGCATATGGTTTATAAATGTGGTTGTATATGAGCATCCATAACTGAGGGGAATGTATCACTTTGGCTCTTCTGGTACCATTAATGTAGAACAGTATTTTGCATAGACAGGCCTCGGCATATGATAGTTTCCCAGAGGAAGCTTAAAGCTTGTTAACTAAAATCTAGAGAAGTATGAAAAAACAAACCCTATTGGATACTGACACACCAGCAATAGGCTGGAGTAAATCATCTTCATGACAAGTACCTTACAGCCATGGATGACAGTGCCATAGAGGCAGAGAGTGAGCTATTATCATGCAAGCTATTTAGTTGAGCTAAACTACAGAGCAGGACACAGTCCCAGGCGAATCAGGGGACTGAAAAATGTGAAGGCTCTTCATATGAAATGGGAATATGCGTCACATAAGCCAATGCTGGTAGGGGGTCTCTCTCTGGGGACAAGGCTTGAACTAGATAGATTAAATCAGCTAAAAGCTATGACTGTAATTTACATTCTCTGTTTTGTATTGCACTGTGGCACTAGTAACAGTAGCACACAGAGGCTTTACAGAAAAACAATCCTTTCTTTTGCTGAGGCTTGTCTACACAGAAAAATTTAGTAGTATCTTTCTATCAGCATAACTCCCCATGTGGACACTCTTCCTTCAGAATAATTCCAGGATAATTACAATTATGCTGTATAATTATGCTGCATAATTATAACAGTGAATTTCTTGGTGTAAACAAGCCCTTACTCTTTAGCTGAATCTACTTGAACCTTCAGAATTATGTCACTGCCTTTGCTGATGTTTACAGCCTTCTCCAAACTTGTCAGTTGTATGCATTCCCAGCCTATTAGCTGTTGTTTATCCAAGCTAAACATATTTGATTGCTCTAATTTGTTCTCAGATCAGTCCCTCCAGCCTCATAGCCCTATCTGACATTCAGAGCATCATAGTGTTTGCTAGGTCCCACTTAATTTCCAAAGCAGGACTTGGAAGCAAGGCACATGTGCCCAGACACTTTTAAGTGGCTGCAAATTTGATCTGCCTGTTAGTAGGACCAAGACAAGGAATTTCCTTTTTATCGTTGAGGAGCCCTGAGGAAGACGAAATCCAGTTTGTTCACACAATTGGTGGAGAAATTCTCATTACAATTTTTCAAGGGTCTTATCAGCATCTTCAGTCTCACCCAGCTCTGCTGCAGTTAGCTGAGGAGTTGGAGGCCACATCAAGTGAGGTGTTTTAATCCTGTGAGCTGCATCGGAGGATAAAAGCATCCATCGCTTCTCGACATTAGCAATGTTGTCCTCATCAGCAACCATCAGCTTCAGAAGCAGAACAAGATTTGTCAGTCTTGCCTTAGGTGGTGGTGCAAGGTCACCAGCATTTTCAGTCCTATATTCTTAGAGGTCTGAGAAGCAACAGATCATCACAAGGTACACTGTTAGACAGGTCATCAGTCCAGCATTTAGGGAATGTTTCTCTATCCCCTTGTTTGGAAGTGTTGCATGACACTGAAAAACTCTTCACTGATCTTCATAGTTGCCTCTAAACAGCCGCTGGGGTTTTTTTTACCTTTTTTGTTTTGTTGGTTGATTGGTTTTTTTACTGTACAGGATATTCACACCTAATTTCCCTCCCATTTCTAAACCACATTGTCAATGTGTCCCAGTTTTGGCTGGGATAGAGTTAATTTTCTTCCTAGCAGCTGGCATAGTGCTGTGTTTTGGATTTAGCATGAGAATAATGCTGATAACACACTGAAGTTTTAGTTGTTGCTAGGTAGTGCTTACGTGAGTGAAGGTCTTTTCAGCTTCCCATGCTCTGCCAGGTGCACAAGAAGCTGGGAGGGGTCACAGCCAGGACAGATGATGCAAAATGACTAAAGGGGTATTCCATACCTTACGACATCATGCTCAGTATATAAACTGGGGGGGGTTGGCCGGCTGGCAGTGATCGCTGCTTGGGGACTGGCTGGGCATTTGTAGGCAGGTGGTGAGCGGTTGCATTATTTGGTTTGGTTTTTTTTTTTTCCCCCTGGGTTTTGTTTCTCTCTCTCTCTCCTTGTTCTCCTTTTCTTTTTTTTTTTTTTTTCCCCAATTATTAAACTGTTCTTATCTCAACCCATGAGTTTTCTTACTTTTGCCCTTCCAATTCTCTCCCCCATCCCACCAAGGGGGAGGGTGAGCAAGCAACTGTGTGGTTGTGGTGCTTGGTTGCTGACAGGCAATTAGTATCGTTAATAGTACTGTTGTTAATAACACCAAATAAAGCTGATAAATTGTTATTTATCATTTGCTTGGCCCTGACATTTTACAGCATTTCTGGAGCACTTATTGTGATCACTAGCACTACAGTAGATGCAAGGATGTCCTGTTCACCAGCCAGGGAAATGCAGGTTCCCCTGGACTGGAGTGCAGCAGACTCATAGCTGTGCACATCAACGCTACTCCAGAGTTTAAGGCAGGTAGTATAGAAAATTATTCAGTCTTGCTAATAGGGGAAGTTTGGGACCTTAATAAGTGATAAGGAGTAAGCCATACAACTCTTTGCATTTCGACTTCAAACTCTTGCTCAAAGTTTCACTCTCCATTCACAAATGTACTAGTGAATTACTTTTTTTTTTCTTTTTTTTTTTTTCCCCTCCAGACACTCCATTTCCCATCCACGCAGAGGAAAACTTATTTCTTCTCTTGATTGGCAGGAACATCCTGAAGCTGTTTTTTGCTGGTACATTCAGAGCTTGATCTGTGTTAGTTGGGAAAGATCATGATAGGGCAAGTCACAAGGGAGTTCTGCTGTGTCCCTAATTAGCTGAGCTACCCAAATAATGTAGAAGGTCATCAGGAGCCATTTTCACTCTGTTTCTCAGATAGGGAGAGAGGCTGTGTTCATCCGAGCACTCTGATCTCGTTTTAAAGAAAACAGAGAAGGAAAGGAAGATTTTTATCTATTCTGATAATTTATCACATGGAGCAGTACAGATGTTATGTCAGAAGGCGGAAGTTGAAGAAGGGCCTTTGTTTCTGTTTGGCAAATTTTCCATTACACTCTCAGTAGAAGAGAGCTATTCTGTTCTGTTGGGTGCAGCCCTCACATGGGAACACAACAACAACAACAACAACAACAAAAGGCTTAGCTGATGATTTGGCAGCAGCCTAGTATTGTTCATATTGTTATTTAACATTAGCATCCTTCTAGCTTTTCCCAGTGGCAGGAATAAAACTTAGAAGTTTATTGAAACTCCTACTCTTCCTTTGTTCAAGTGTGAGCACAACTCATACAGACATTTTACAGCCTCGAGCATTTGAAAGAATTACACCATAAAAAAAAAATTAGGAACATTTTGTATTCAAATGCCTACTCTTGGAGTTGATATGGATGCAGGGACCATCTATATATTACTATTTCTTAATTAAGCTATCACTGTGCTTGGAGCTGTACAGTTGAAAAAGAGCAACACTGGATCAAAGACTGAGTAGGTGGGTGACGCTGTGATTCACAGCATGGCACTGGGGCCAGTTCTATCCCAGATTCCCTCAGATGGGATTGCAGGGCAGTAAGGCGCCAGGGCCAGAGCAAGCACAATACAGTCAGGGCATAAGCAGTATTCACCCAGGGGAACAAGAAAAAGGTGGATTTTTTAGACACTGTGAAAGAACAGAAAGGGCAAATATATGTCCACTGAACATGCTTGTAGATTTATATTGGTGAGAATATAGTTCAGGAAATAACACACACATCTTTTATGTTAAAAAATACTGGATCTTTTTAAAGGTTCGAGTTAGGATAATACAAGAAGGGTAGCCAGCAACGCGTTTTTGCGTTAATGAGTATCTATATATCACATTCAAAAGAGTTCATTAGGAACTTCGCTTTTAATTGGACTTGGTAAAGGGGCTTTGTTCAATTAGCCCCAAAGGTCTTGCTAACACAAAAATTCCAGTGATATTAGGCAAATTATATATATATCAAAAGCTAGTTGTGATCATGTCTCTAACTTCTTCATAAACTGAATTGTGTTGGGGAAATCAAGATAATAAAAACTTAGCAAATGCAACTAAATAATTAAATTTTAAATAAACCAGAATTTTCTGTTGTATTATAACTCTAACAGTTGAAGGAAAACATTGGGAGGCAGAAAAGTAAATGTTAATATATAAATTTAAGGATAATAAGAGAAAGCACTAATACTGATTAGGATGATTATGATGATTATAACTTCCAGTATGTAAAATCATAATGAAAATTATACAGCCTAGTATGCTCTCAGAAGTTATACATTTACTTAGGCACTAGGAAAAATTTTTTCATGCTAAGATGGTTTGTGTAGTTACAGTAGAACTTATGAAGAAATAAAGAGTAAAACAACCTGATGGAAAGGACAATGCTCTATGCAAAGAAAAAGTTTCCTGATTCAAAAAGAGCTTCCAACCCCATCAAAAAGGAACACAGGAAAGTAAAAGATATATTGAGGGGAGAGGAAAATACATTGATATAAATCATTCAGAGGTAACACTGGGTAGCATGGTGACTTCAGTTGCGGTCAATATTAAGATTTATTGATCTGAGAGATAAATATTGACCAAGGTGATGCCAAAGTCAATATTTAACTTCAGGGACCATAAATCTTAATAGTGACTGTAAAGAGCAGTCAGTATCATCTATGTTTGATATATATTTTATTGCCTTTTACAAGGGTATAAAAGGTTTTTTAAAAGTGAAGCTGTTTCCTTCATTTTGAAAAGCTCCTTGCCTTACTAGAGCAATCCAGATGTATATGCTTGCCTTTTCAAAGATCACCTAATGATTGGGGTGGTCTCAAAACTATGAGAATCATTTGAGTGATGAAGAAGCTACCTATTTAAAAAAAAAAAAAAAAAAGAACAGTTGGCAGCATCTTTTGCAGATTCATGGTAGCTATGAAATGCTGACATACATGCAATATGTTGCTAGATAAAGCTATTTAACAACTTAAAGGAAAATCAACAATAAATTATGTAAGGTACCTGCAATTCTCTAGGGGTTTCTTAATTTTCCACTGCTCCATTTCAACACATCAGCTGGATCCATAAAAAGTTCACATACATACCAGTTTCTATTATATTTACAAATTATGCCAGTATATGTACTGCTGTACTTTCTTGTGCATAATATTTAGATGACTTTGTTATTAATATTTCTATCAGTTCTGCTTCTAATATATGTGAGCTTTTTCTTAACCCAGTGTCTAGGGTTCACAGTGTTAAACAGAAAGATCTTTTTCTCACTTGTTATCTCCTTCCTCTTTGCTTATATTAAAGTGATGGCACTGACAACCACAGCTAAGGTAAATGCATGTTAACAAATACAAATCATTAAGCAAAAATCCCCATGATGTAGCAAATGATAATTTAGTTAACAGTCTTGGAGCATTCCTAACCATACAAGTGTTCTCCCTAATGTTCAGAGGAGATTTCTGTTATCACATTAGATGACATTTGCTTTCAAAACCACTGCATATTTGACATCCATTTTTCTGACACCTGAAAAACAGATTTATAACAAAAGATTACTTGGACACTACTTCAGTGAGTGAGCCCAACTCTTCCCAAAACCCAACTTTTTTAGACCAGTTTATAGGATCTAACCCAGCACAAGGGAATGATTTGACACAATTTTATGTAATAAGGCTTTAATTCTATGAAAGGGAGGCTTTATGACATTAAGAAGCATGACAGTTAACCTCAAATGGTTTATTCATGTCAGCACAGTCCAAAGACATAATTAGTTGTAACGTCCTTACCCTTAGAGTCAGGGGTTTAAAGAGGGAAGAACCACCAGTGCCATCGCCCAGCTCCTGCTACTGACTCCCCAGGGGGTTGCGCTGTCTAATTTTACATCTCAGGGTCCTGGCAGGCAATGGCCTTCCTTTCCAAAATTGTCCATACACTATCAGGACTACTTACAGGGAGATTTTTCACGCCTGAGAAACAGTGAACATACATAGGTACATCTAAACAAATGCTGAGCTCAGTGCTTAGGCTTCGGCAGTGCCTCAGGTTAAACACTTGTTAGCAGGCACTTGTTAGAGGTAGTAGACACATGGCAGTTTTGATATGATCATTTCCATGACCCATTAAATTTTTGACTGTCAAAAGAAAACAATCGGAGTTGTCTGGAAAGGGATTCCTTTCTGAGGTTGTTTTTCATGACTTTTCCAGTCTTCAGAACTCTACAATTAAGTGATTTAGTTTTATTGATATTACTTCTCTTGTTTTAGGAGGTGACAAGTCTAGAAAGTGTGGCAATTAGTGAACACAGTAAAAAATCGTGTCCATTTCCCCTTTACCAGTGCTAGCAACTGAGCAAACACTGATACTGGAAGCACTCACATTCAGAGTTCACACGTGGCTCAGGGAGTGCCATCCAAACTTTACTATAATGGGAAGTCAAGTATTTTGCTCATTTTAAGTATCTGCAATTGTAAACAGTGGTGATAGTAGTGGGAAAGAATGCACTTCAGAAGAGAGATGACTCTAGACATGATAACACTCTGAGATAACATTTTAAGAGAAGCAAACTAAGGGAGGAGTGTCCTTTATTACATCACAGCAATCTGGCTTTTGAAACATTCAGTAGGTAGCTGTATTTACAAACTTTAACTTGTGATGACTCTAGTGATAAAGAGAGGGAGAGTCATCCCAGTCTGGGGGAGGGGGGAACAACACTCCATACTTTGTGTTTCCACTACCATGTAATCATCATCTGGCATTTGGCTGGGGTGTAATAACTTGGTGTCTCTTTGTTCCCCCATACAGGATGAAGGCTTTAATCAGTTTTGTCAGAACGTTTGCTCAGTTAATCTCCTAGCAATGTGTGATGAATAATCTGCCTATTGACTGTCTCAGCAGTTGGTGGGTTCTCCACCCTCACCCCATGGTGAGACGCATCTAGTTTCTGCTGGCTGCTCATTTTCCTTTAAAAGAGGAGCACTGTCTCTCTCCCCAGCCCCCAGCAGACACATCCCACCCAGTCCACCCCCTTTAGCCTCACACCCCTCTCCTCCTCTTACCCTCTGGAATCTGGAAAATGCCGCCTGTCCGCACCGGGGTTTGTCCTTAGATAATTACTCCGTCCCAGTCACCTTGAGCTCTCATACCACGGAGTGCTCTCTCTCTGCTGAGCTTTGTATCTTTATTTTCGTACCAAGAAAAACAGATTTAGGGTGAACAGGAAAGTTTTGGCAACACCTGTCATCACATTATCAACACAGTGCTAGTGATGAATAGTTCTGGAGCAAAGAAAATGCCATAGGAAGCTCTACTTCATTGGGACAAAAATACAAGGGCGGATCTGAGAGCTTCCTTCATCACCAACTTGGAAAGAGAAAAATAAGGAAAAGCCCTAATGAAAATATCAAATCTCAGTTGCCTGCAACTGTGAATTGACTTGACAGAAAAAACCTCTAGGCCCCAATCTTGCATGCGACTGCACACAACTATGGGGTCTGCATATGCCAGGCATTTGCAGAGCAGAGAAGGGTAGGGAATTTTCTTACAAGCAGCCCCAATTTTAACATGCTTGGTAACAGAACATCTGTGGAAAGTAGAGGGTTTCAGCTCCCAACTCAGGACGACATTTCTGAAAGTTCCTAAACCAGGACAGAAGGATACAGAAAATGTTGTGCAAAACATGGATTTGAGGAAATATAAATGAAAAGCTTCATGACTTCCAGCTGTAGGGGCTTTTCAGACCTATCTGAAATGCATAACTGTGCTACCTGTGAATAAGTAGAGATGCACTGTTAATGTAATATTGCACTTGTTACAGAACTTCCTTTGTGCACAGGTAAATCTGCTTTAGATCAAGCTCCAACTCTAAAAGCCAGAGTTCACCAGGGACGTATGTGAAGGCAGGGTTCTTATATTTATTATGCAATTTGGATTCAGTATCTCCCTCACTTTTTAAGGGTGTTCTATTTTTCCCATTGATGATTCCCACCTAAATAAAAATGGCTACAGCTCCTGTTGTTTGTATGCTTCTGGTTTATTCTCTGCATTGTCCCACAAAGATACAGAAATTATATCTGCTTTTGTCTGAGCTAAGTGGTACCAAAAGCCAGCTGCTTTCTCTGTGTTCCTGAACCCCACCCAGCTCCCACAGACAACCTAAACTCAGTTAAGAGTTTGTATTGCCTACACTTCACACCCTTCCTTGCTATAAGGTGGTCCACTGCTCCAGCTTTGGTGCTGGATCTCTGAGCCACCTTGACTGCCCAACCAGGAGGGCTGATGGGGTAGATGGAGCCAGGCATAACATGTCAGGTCCCAGCCCACAGCAATTAGTGTATCCCCAAATGTGTCCTTGGACATTTACATGCAGGTCTTGCCCAGTGTTTTCCCCAAAGGCATAGCAACTGAATCATCGCAGAGCTCACAGTAAGCAAACAGATGGTCAGCAAGAATGATACATGATGATAACTGTGCATAAAAGGATGCATATTTGAATGTGTGTGCATGCCTTCTTGGAGCAAGTATATAGAGTTTCACTGCCTTTTCTAGGGTTCTGGGAAGTTGTTTTCAGCTTGAATTTAGTGTCAAATAAATCTGGTTTATAGGTCACTTGTGATAGCTTGTAACGGAGTTGCATAGCGCTGTGAAGCAGATACCATCACATATTATATTTTCAAGAATTCCTGATATAAAAATAAGGAAAACATTTCCATTCTGTTGATTTTGTGTTTTGAAGCTCTTGCAACTGAGAAACTTGCTAAAATAAATGAAATGCTGCATAAAGCACCTGACACAAGTGAATTATGCTAATAGAATGGGTATGTGTAGTTCACCATAGATGCATGTCTCATGGCTCTTGTTTACACCTCAACATCTCATTCACACATTCTTGAGAGAAGGATCAATCAAAAGTGGGGTGCTAAATAGCATGCCTTTAATTATCTAGATTTCAGAAGTTTCTGTGAGTCAAAAAAACAGGGAAGATGCACACTGTATGGATTTTCCTTTTCAATGTTAAAAAGACCCTGCCCTCCAAGTCTCTGTGCTCTCTCCCCAGTCCTTGCCTCTCTTTTCTGAATATCTCTCTCTTTCCCACTGCTTCCTTTCAATGAACACCATGCATTCAAGCTTCTTATCCACCAGGTGACTTGCTATTGAAGCAGCTCCTTCTAAACCAGCTCACCATCTTCTCAGAGATGTTTTGAAGAGCTCTGCAGAACCTTCTTGCTGAATTTTCTTGTCAAAAAGCATCACGCTGCTGCCCAAGCATTAACAGGAATGTTTTGGCGTGGGAAAGTGATGTGAGAGGACAGGCATAAGAGAAGAAAAGCAAGCATGCACCTTTTCAGCAGGACACCCGAGCCAATCTAACAGCTCCCTCTTTCCAGCAGCGCCTTCACAATCTAAGATTTTCCCCTGTATTTGCAGACCGGGCACCACACTTAGGCTCACAGACCCCTCTCAGAGGTCACTCCACCAGTCTGGGCCTGGAGAATAGATGCAAAGGAAAGGAAATTCTGGGGGGCTGCAAAGGCTATGCCTAAGGCCCTACTTTTTGCCTTAACTCCCTTATGCCTAGATCTGACCATCAGTACCTTTTTCACTGTAGCTTGTTCACCGAAGCTAAAAGAACCAGAGCTTTTGCCAAAGACTTTATCTCTTTGAAGCTCTGCAGTCAGGAGTCATTTTCAGGAACACGTGACAATCTTTTCCAAACAGATTGGAATTTAATATTTTATGATCTGTCAACTGGAATGGAAAATCAAGGCTTCTGTATTTTCTTTTCAGACCAAACTGCCGTCATTCCAACTCTCCCACTATATTCTGCAGCAGAGACCTTATTGCCAGTTCTGCAGTTATGATGTTTTCATATATGCTGCCTCTTTTTTTGTAAGTCAACAACGTTAATGACTAGTCACTGGTTTTGCTATATCTCAAAGTAATGCCACCTTAAAGCAACAATTTCAGAGCAGTCCTTCATGCTAACTCCAACGTGCCAATGTCAAAAAACTGATCTGATCCCCCTGTTCCAAGGAGAAAACTTACTCCTCCAGTCTTAGAAGATCACAGTACTACAGCGTATAAAAAAAGGCACAGATGCTCTCTGTATTTTCCGCAGACTCTCATGCAGTTTCCCTGGACTTGTCTCCGCCTTCCTTTTCTGCCTTCATTCTACAGGCTTCTGCAGACTTTTTATCTGGGGTAAGTGATTGTCAGTTTATTCAAGGCACTTATCATATTTGCAAGAACTAGCACAGACCTCACATATTTGGTCTAGGTGTGATAAGAACATTTGCTCTTTATACATTAGCCCCACTTAAAATCTGTCAAAGACACCAAGTGGTCCTGCAATCTATCATCTATTCTGCAGTGCAGGTGAAGCTGGGTGGTTAATTTCATCAGCCCTTTAAGACCAGATATTACTATTGCTGCCCCAAAACAGCCACAGCTCGGCAAGGTCAGCAAGATACATGTATCATATGACATTATCTGGCCTGTAGAAAAGCAGCTTTGTGCCCCTCCATCAGTGGAAGATGCCCTGAAGACAACAGAGGTAAGTACTGTAGGCAGAGGCTACAGTCCCTCAGGCTACATCTGTACCAGTATAATAATAATAATATAATAAACAGGGCTGGGCAGGCGTAGGCACTGAACCTCGGTCATCTCCACTGTTAAATTTCTAGAATGGTTTTGACCCTGGGTGACTTGCACTCACCCAAGCAATCTCCAGAAAGACCTCCTGAGTTAGCACAGGCCAGGGACCCTTCCCATCAGAGCACCTGGCTGCAACTACCTCACTCTCACAGGGTAAAAGTGTTTAATTGTGTGGATGAGGGCAGTTCAGTGCCAAGTGACTTCAGTGGCAGAGAGCTGGACATGTTTGATTTACTAATACAGATGTAGCCTCACTGTCTAGCAACTTCCTGTGAAGTTGAAAGCAGGAACTTCTGAAGAAGCCCAGCGGGTTCCTATGCCCCTGATCGCCCCTCTGCTAGGTCTGAAAAGTCAGATTCTGAATTCTCTGCTAAAGTCTTCAATAGCATTGAATAAAGAGGTGGATGAGAAGCTATGAAGCAGACACAGTACTCCAACCTGCAGATTATCAGCCCCAGATCCATATGCAGAGGGAAAAATGTATATGCCTGGATTTCCTTTAATAGATTGTGCAGTCTACTCACTCACATTTATCGAATGGACTAATGTAAGATTTACTGTCCATAATTAATCAACCTTAGGCAAGAATATTTAGCACTTCTACTCCATTTTTCATTTTCAAAGTGCTTTTCAAACACTACCTAATTAAACATCAGAAACAATTATTTCCAAGCTACTTTACAGGCACTTTTAAAAAATGAAATAAGCACATTTTAGCATGTATATGAGGAATCTTTTTAAACCAAAACAGCTCTGTTTGCAACCTGCTGAAGGAATGAAAGCAGTAATAGGACAGAGATTTCCAAACAGACCAAAGTAGCAGCCAGTTAGTTCTGTCCCTATGCACACAAAAGCCAGTAACACGGCTTCATTTTTAAAACTTTGGTCTATCTCACATTTTCATTTTGTCTCTGAGAGGACACTTTATTATTAAAGAATTGCAGAACTGGGATGAGGAAGAACTGCTTCTTTGCAATGGACAGATGCCACCAATGGGCCTGGGGCTCTGATTCACACTCTCGGCAGTAACACATGAGGTCACACCTCTAAATCTCACCTCATCTCTTTCACAGAGGTAGCAGAACGAGCTGTGTGTTCACGCAGCGGTAGTGTCTTCACCAGCAAGGTCAGTCCAAGGCATGGTATTTGCTCACTGAAAACTGTTCCCAGTATCGTTCCCTCATGACTAGAAATACAGTCAGCACTGGCAATTTTTGACCGCCTCTAAGGAGAAAGCTGGGTGTGGTGGACCATGCCTGTCATCCCAGTAGCTCAGGAGGTGGGTGGGTGTCCCCGAGCCTGGGGCTGCAGTGTGCTTGGCCAGCCAGGATTCCACATCACGTTTGGCATCAGCCTGATGATCCCAGAGCACTCAGGTCAGCAGGTTGCCTAAGGAGGGGTGAACCTACCCAGGTCAGAAACAGAGCAACTCAGTTTCTGGCAGCACAGTCTAGTTTACCTAGGAGTATGTGCCAAAACTGTTGGTGATTTAAACCAGTAGGCCAGCTGACCACAGATTTTGATTCAGAGTGGACACAAAGCCCTTCCTGTCCCCTCTGCTACAGAGACAATGCAGAGGTAAGGCATAGACTGCAGAGGTGATATGTTAAGTCTGACGGGTATCATGAGTCAGGGTTGTCAGAGCTTAACAGCAAGTTCTCATTTGTGCCAGAATCCTTCTCGCCTTAATAGTGAAAATAGGATTAACACTGCATAAATAAGCAAACAAGGAAGAATGGGTTCCTTAGGACAGAAAATGTGATATTTTCTCTGATGAGATAGATAAATAAAATCAAGAAACAAAATATTCTTCATTAAACATTAAGAGTTTATGGATCTGCCAGCATGGCCTGGTGCAGTTCTGGGCAGAGATACCTAAGCAAGCTCTAAATAAGCCAGCTCCACTACTGGAAGCAGCATAGCCACACAAATATGGCATTCTGCACCAGCTCATTAGCCCTGCTGCAAAGTCAGCTATATTAACTCAGATAGTGCATCACACTAATGTTACTTCACCTCTTCTGGGGCCCAGGCAGGTTCATTCAGCATGGGTAACTCAGTGCCGCACTTACATGAGCTCTCCAGGTACACATCAATGCAGAGGACAGCAACCTTTCAAGGATGGTGTGTACCAGATGGTATTTTTCTTTCCCATATTAGAGGTTAAACATGCTGGTAAGAACACTGTGGGATCCATGAGAGACTGCCTCTTACAGAAACAATATGTTACCATTTTCTATCATCATTAAATTGCATCTGTACGAGGCAGAAGCTCCTGCTGCTCTCAGAACTCAGAGCAAGCCAGAAGGTGGGAGCCACCAACGTCTCTCTCCAGATGGCACAGCCCCAAAACCAGCTCTGTGCTAGCCTACTGGCGTTTTTAGAAATTGACCTCCACGCTGCTACTGGTTTCAGTGTCCCAGACTGTGAATAGGCTGTAAGAGTCATGGGGAAGCAAAAAAAGTTCTGCAAGACTGAAACTTAAGGCTAAGGTTTTTCTGCACATATCCTTGAGTGCTGTGTTTGGGCACAGCTGCAGTACAGACAAATTAGAGAATGTGTTCTGGCTTAGAAGTAGGCAAACCTATCTTCAGTTCCCAATGAAATAATTCAAGTGTCTTTCATAAGAGTGCTAAAAATTGGGCTTTGGATTAAGTTGTTGACCCACATGCCTCAGCTCCCTGGCTGTGAAATGGGAACAGTCTTTCCAGCAGGGACATTGCCGAGAGAATTTCACTCCTGCTTATAAAACACTACGACAGTGAGGTGATAAGAGATATAAATGTGTTAGTTTTACTAAACTATTTAAAATATTCGGAGTAGGAAAAATGGTCCCAGCCTTCCTTTTACTTGTACTAGTGTAAATGGAAGCAACTACATTGAAGACAACTCACTGTATATAAAACACTCATTGAAATCATTCTCTGTGTCTTTCCATGCACTTAAAATGGATAATGGGAATTTTTCTGATCCCACTCACAGCTAAGCTACAGCAACCTTATATCTGAGGACCCATTTATGGATCTTTTTTAGTTTATACTTCAGCTGGCTTCAAGGCTTGCACAAAGGCCTTGGATATTTTAATTTCTTTATCTCAGTATCCACCCTTGGGTAGAGCAACTTGGAGGATGCACAAGCCTGAGTTTGAAAATAATGCCATAAAATAATTTCTGAAACTGTTTAGAAGCCAAAGCAGCAGGCATTTTAACATTTAGTCATAATTATGCAGAAACAAGAGACAAAATGAATTCCATCTACCTGGGTGCAGAGAAAGTTTCTGGTTTAAGTTTGCCTCACATCCCCATATGTATTTTTACCCTCCTTACAAACATAACTATTCCAGGAACACTACATAGTGTAGACACAGCTAAAGGCTACACTTCATTGATCACAGCTGATTCTGTTACAATGCCCTTCCCTCTAAGCTGGAAGCTGCTCAGCTCAGCCCCACTTGGCAGGGCCATGATGACTGACAAAGAGTGCGTTCCCAGTCCACTGCAAATGTCTAGTGTAATGTGTTAGTTAAGCCACCAGACTACCTCAGGCTTCAGTGATGACTGAATCCTAGCTTTGAAAGCTATATTAATTCAGACAGAAACAAAAAACATAAAGGACAGGCAATTCTAACTTTTCCATTCCTAATACCTTATCTTTTTCAAAAACTGTGACAACAAAAGAATTTTCCTGGATTTGTTTGTAAACAGGCCTGATGGACTGAGGAGGCTCATTTCATACCACTATGTGAAAGCAGGATAAAGAGAGCCCAAGGAAGAATGCTCCAATACCAGGCCAGTAGCTATGCCTCTAATCACTTCAGAAATCTGTTTTCCCATAAGCAAATCCATTAGCATCCCTCCACCTATGGTCTGTGTCAGAAAACAGATAATAGGACAGGGGGAATTCAGGCTGGATCTATATGGCAGTTGTTATGTCCTCTTTCCAAGTGGACAGAAAAGTCTAACTTCCTTTTTCTTTTGATTTGACAAGTTAGATGATGCCTGAGATCCAAAATGAGACTGAACTGATAATTTTTTCTATGTTCAGTTGCACTCCAGCATGAGTTTTACAGGCAATATTCTTACAGGAAAGCCAGTCAGATATTAACACTTTCTACAGGTTGATTTCTGAAACAACAAGCTTAAGATCAAGTACTGTGTAATCCTGATTCTACCCCTGATATCTCCCACCTATAGCAGTGATTGAAAGAGACTAGAATAAAGTTAATGTGAATGCAAATGGCAAAATGACAACTGTGACGATACCCTTCCAGACTAGATACCTGATGAAACACTGAAGGCAGTGGGCCAAGCAATGCCACACTTTACTAACTAACTCCCCAGGCTTTCCCACAAATCATAGTACTGGTTTGTATTTCTGGTAATTTACAAAATATCATACTATAAATGGCCACTAGTTAAATATACAAGTCAAATATACAATCCCCTCACCAAAGAGACTAGGATACTTTTCATTTGTCAAGAATTCTGGACTAGTCAGTATTTTCTTAGGAGCTACTTACTAGCTGTCCATTATTGCATGTCACATTTTGTTACTCTGCACCTAAAGAATCATACTCTGATTAGGAAGGACAGAAAAATAAGTTGTTATTGTAAGAGACCCAAAGGATCCTGTCCATGTCATGAAGCAATGGTTTAAAACTTTCCAAAGCAGTTGACATATAAATCTTCTAACAGGTATAAGAATTCCATCTAAAAAGATTAACAAGACTGCAAGCAGCACATGGGCATCCAAGAAGACAAAAACTCTTTACACTGCCCTTTCAAACAGCTAACTGATGGTTTGGTTTTTTTAATTTTATGACTAGCTGTTCATTTCTTTTCCAAATTCCAAGTCAAAGTCTCAACAAATAAGAGGAAAATTATAAGTATTAAACCATTAACACTTACAGAAATGCAGCCAACTTTCCAAATTCACACAAGTTTCTCAAGCTTCAGCTTTGAGTGGATTCCTGTAGGTCAATTATTGACTGGGGGTGGGTTGGGGGGTGGGGGGAAGAGAGAAAGGAAAGAACAAAGAGAGCAACATAAAGTTTAAAAAAAAAACAAACTCCTTCTCTAGCAGAGGCTGCTGCAGTAGTATGGCACTGAAACACTGATGGGGACAGCTGAACCAGTGCCTGAGATTGTTCTGAAATTAAAAATAATGTGTATTTTGTTTAACACTTTCAATGTGATTTTTTTTCCTTATTAAAAAAAAAAAAAAGAGAGAGAGAGAAAAAAAAATATAAAGAAAGAAAAATAGGAAGAAGAATTCCAGCTGGGATGGAACCTACAGAGCCCCTTGAGCAATTTGAATAATTATAGACTTGGATAAATTGTAGTTAAACCATTTGTTTCAAATGTGCTACAATCAATAACTAAACCAGCAACAGCCTTTCAGTGTAAGAGATCTGTTGCTGGCTTTAGGATAAAGTACAATGAGCTGCAGATAGTCATTGGCCAGCCATACACTAGATAATGAAAAAAACCTTTCCTCCATAAAGGCTGTGATTTTCACATTTGAGATACCAGCAAAAAAAAATCATATGCATTTGCTTGCCATATGTACTCAGAAAACAGTAAAGGTATTTTCTTGAAATAGCGAAGGCAGACTTGGGTTTTGTCTGTTGTATTCTTTAATTTGCACAATGAGAGTTGTCTCAGTAATAAACTAATCATCATTCTTAAGAGACTATAAAAGCAGAGGCAGGAAGAAGTCTTACTTGCATGTTAACAATGGCCAGGGTGTCCTTCACATTCTTGTTTAAAATTTCGCCTCCTGCCCTGTTCTTACTGAATTTGCACCAGTCGGTGACTGCAGGTACAAGCTACCATGCCAACTGTTTGAGCCTTTGCCTTTTCCACAGTTGTAAGTGGTGATATATGGCAAAGATTCATATTGAGTGTACCATGAGAATTATTGTGAGGTTTGTTTTATCGTTCTTATATGGACAAGACTCCTGTAAAAATCCATGAATTTGCAGTGAGATTGGTGCCATGAGATTTCTCTGTCCAGCTAGATCCTACAGGGCTCAAGGCAGCTCAGTTTTGCCACAGGGTCTGCCAAACACGCCTCTTAGGGAAGGATAGGGAAAGAAATACAGACATGAGGATTTCATCCACTCGAGGGCTGGGAAGAGGCTTGCATGTGCCAAATGCACTAAGGACACTAAATTGCTTAATTTGATTAAGGTTAAGGAGACTGGAGGAAAACAATGGTACTTTAGTCAAGCTTGTACACCACTTAATGGCTCCATGTACTACCAAAAAAACCACAGGTATGTTATAGAAATCACATTGCCACAGTTACAAGTGATCTTCCAACAGTAGTCCCACTTACCGTACCCTTGCCACTCCCAGGGGCAGTCATTTATTTTCTTTCTGTAACTCCTTTGCATACACAAACATAAGTGTGCACACAGCTAATGCATCTAACCAGCATGCTCAACCCTTAAGCATCGCACATGCAGTCGCTTTGGTATTCGCCTGTGGCTGCCAGGATCATCACTGAAGTTTGGCTGCCCTCCCTGAAGTCCTGCTGCTTTGGACATCTCCATTGTAGTATGTAAGACAGTTGAGGCAAGGGAACAGATGCTTCTGCAAGGTTTTTTTATCTACTGAAATGGAAGCGCTGCACTAGTAAATAGGTACCTGTAAGAGCACACTGAAATTGGGACAAAGGTAAAATGCATTTATTTTGCATTTTATAGTGAAATTTCTCCTTCTTTGAGAAAAAAAGTGATTGGGTAAAAACTAAAAAGGAACTAATAAAATTAAGAAATTGGGCAACAAGATGGAGGATGTAGTTCAATAGAAGTAGAATGTGCCAGTGCAGAAAAATTTAAACTCCATGTGTATGTTGATGGCTTCTATTGACATCTTAGGTTGGGCATTTTTATGACCAATTCAGTGAGAAACTCTGTTTTGTTTTCAGCAGTGATCAGAACAACAAAATCAACTGGTTGAACTGCTTGACTGTAAAAGATGGGTACTGGAGAAGTCTTGTGAGACTAGAGAAAAGCCATACAGCCCCAGTTGCAGGGTTGGGGAGAAGGAGGCTGAACCAGATGATCATAGCTTTTCCTGTCTTTATTCCTCTCCTAGAAAGATGGAAGACATCCTTACATGCAGAAATGGCAGTGGAGCCATGACCTCTAAGTAATTGAGCATTCTGAAGGCTAGATTTTTGCCACAATCCTGAAAGGAAGTTTTCAACAACTGGGCACGGAGAGAATTGCAAAATTTGTAAAAAAAAAAAAAAAAAAACAAAACAAAACAAACAAACAAAAAAACCCAACAAAACCATAGTAGAAAGAAAGAGGTTGTGATATATTTGAGTTTGAACACATTCAGACTTCCTATACAGTAGAGAAAGGCCTCTAAGATGCTAGGAATACCTAAGTTGCCAACAAGAGTGCTAACCAGAGTGCAGCTGTGGGTGGGAGCTGGACTGGCACCAGGGGCTTGCCTCCTCTCACCTGAGAGACTGGCCTGTCTCCACAGTACCTCGGCAGCTGTAAAACTTCAGAGATGCTAAAGGCAGTAGACACCCGCTTGTACACACTTGGTATAGCTAGTGAACATAACTTCTGGAATTAATTTTCTGCACAGATTTCCCTTGCTCACACTGTGCAGCCTTTCAGTTGTGCCTTTTTCCCAGGATATGCCTGAGGATGATGAGGAAATACGCAGTTTATATTATCAGCCTTAAGCCTCTAGTTTAACACAGCAACTACTCACCTGTTTAAACCCATGCATTCTTGGACCCAGGCCCAAGTTACTGCATTCAGAACTATATACTATTTATTACCAATAAGATCTATTTGCCACTACTATCAATATGATACTGACATATTGGAGGAGGCCCAGGAGCAGCTGGACTTTTTGAGAGATATAAAAATATCGCTCAAAACTTTAGTAAAGACTTTAGCAAAGTCTTTGGAGACTCTGCTAAAGAGAACCATTTAAGGTGGAGGGATCAAGTATATGCTATTTGGTTAAGAGAGGAATAAGGAAGGAAGATTGGAGGAGCAAAAACTGAAGTTTCTTTGAGGATATGGGTTACAACAGAAAGTAGATTAGATAAGCAGAAGACCAGTGGAAAGAAAGAGCATGTCTGTCAATGACATGTATTTAAATTACAGGCTAATCTCACAAAGCCTAGACTAAAGTATGTAAACCTTCTGAGCAAGGATCTGAAACAGAATCAGAATCAATGGCAGCAGCCAGAACAGGTGCTTACACGGAGCTCTTCGATCACCAACTTCTATGACTGCATGAACATCTTATAATGTTATTAATTGATGGCACTGTCTCATCATCAGTCCTGAGCATTCTTATTAGGTACACCAGACAGGATGAAGCAGAATAATACTGACAAAAATCACGTACCATAGGCACCTCAGAATTCTCTGTGGGAAAGGAGGAAAAAGTAACAGCTGAGACATCACCGATTATGAACTGAATCTTAGGCATCAGACCAATACACTTTTCTCAGCAAGAAATAGACAGTAGAGACAGAAAAGAAAATAGAAATTAGAGTTAGTGAAAAAGAAAAAGATGAACCACTATCACATTCATGTGTAAGGGAAATTTTCTTCTCTAAAAGGGGTATCATCATAGCGATGAATGAGATACTAAAATAGAGATTTTCCAATGTTTTGTCCAATCCACTTTTAATTATTTGAGCTACTTTTTCTTTTGTAAACCTGTTCTTCTATATCATTATAGAGCACTTCTACTAATACCCAGCCAGTATCTTCTACTGCTTACTTTCATCCTGATATTCCCAGTGGTAATTCTCTGAAAAACCCTAAATAATGTGTCTGTCCTTGCTGTTCACAGTCTTCAAGTGTTTATTCATCATGATTTGAGATTTAATTTAAGTTGGACAAGCTAGATAAATTTGATTTTCTTAATCTTCTGTCATAAACCAATTCTTCTTGTCTCCTCATGATGTTCCATTTTCTTTGATTTATCTGCATTTTCACTGACATTATAGGTTTCCAGAAAACAATGCATGATTCTGTGCCCTCATCCATGCCAAAAGTTGTACAGGATCTCTGAATAAAGCTGAACACTACAAAAGACTGCTGCTTTTCAACAGGGGGCTGTGACAAGTTCCACTTCTCCTCCAAAAGTCAGAATTTCAACTACTTCCCATGTTTCTGAAGTATAAAAAATATTTCACTCCACTGTAATAATTTGTGAGATTTTTGAGCTTCACTGATGATGCTGACTTGTTACCCAAGTTTTGGATTTGATACTCATTGCCCTATATCCTGCAGGTGGTTATCATATAAGGACAACTTATTAATTAAGGGTAAATTTTTACAAAATCTTCACAGTCTTGCTAGAAATTGGACCCCTTCCTCACTGGGCACACTGAATTTTCAGGCAGACCGGTTAAGTAGGACTCTCTAAATTTCAGTAAACAGAGGGAGCCCAAGGCAGAGTCTCCTGCTTCCTCTGTACACAGCTCTGACTCTTCTTTGAAAACCCTCCTCTGCATCATCTACCTAGAAAAAATCCTCTAACACCTGCTTGTGTTTAAATGGTGAATGTAGTAGTGACTTTGATGGGAAAATCCAGATGCTTATGTCTGAGTATTCTTTAAAGTGTTTTGCTAAATCAGAGCCTAAGGACAAAGGAAACAGTTCAGAAAGTGCATCAACAGTAGAGAGCCATTGCCTATAACCTGAAATGAACTCAAAACATTTTAGCTTGGCTATTTATTTACTTTAATATTCACACATAACTGTAATTCCTGCAGTGAGAATTACTGCAATGATGTGATATGCAAGAATGGTCTTGTGATACATTCTGCACATGTAAAAGTGGAAATCTCACAAGGGAATTTGATCTTGAAAGATTTTTAGCCTGATTTCTAAACTAAAATGCTTTGTTGTGCTTTTGGATTAGCTTCAAAAATTTTTGATACCTCCTTCTGAGGTTCACCAACCAGTGCTAATGCAATGATCACAGTTTTGGTTTTAAGCATAAGAAGAGGACAGAAGACTTTCCTCAGGGGAGGGGAGGAGGGGGAACAAATCCATTAATTCACCAGCATCAATTAGTTTGCATCAAGGAAACCCAAATATTTTTCATGTTGCTCTTAATTTTTCAGCCACTGCTGCCATTTCCCTACCACTCTGCATCAGTTTCACACTCAGGATGTGTTATGAGGCTGAGTGGGGACATGCAAATCACACACACATCCCTGGAAAAATGCTTGGCAAATCTGGCTTTTCAGTTTTGCATTCACTTGCCAAAAAATATTCCCTCATCCCCCAAGCCCTCCCTCTGCCATGCCTAATTTAATTTCAAAAGTCAGAAGCTTAACAGGGACATAAGCTTCCTAAACATGCTGTCATCTAACAAGGAATGTGAATTCAAAGCTTATAATTATGATTTTCTTTAGGTGCAGAAAAGACTGTGCAATCTTCTAGATATTCTTGTCCACAAGTGCTAATACAGCGACAGGCTTCACATGGCTGGTGGGGACTTCTTCCCCCCAAAACCCAGATATCAGTTTTTCACAACTCTGCCTTGCCAACAAGATATGAGGCTTTTGTCTCTGATGCCAGCAGTTCTGAGTTGTATAAATATTCCACATTTCAGTGCAACAAGAAGCTGAATGACTCTGTAGAGAGCTCAGGGCAAATGAGAGTTACTGACCTGCTATTTCTATAACTCTGTTATTTTATCTCTCAAAGGGGACTTGCATACACTGAATTTTCAGGTTTTAAGTAAAAATAAATCACTCGCTTTCAAAGACATCCCCTCTACACCTTCCTTTACCTCAAGTCCTTAGGACCTTCAGGATGCACATTTTATGAGGGTGAATACATGTGTGCATGTTTGGGAGAGAAGAAAGGAAATGATAGAGATATCATTCATTTTAATCACTAATTTTAAAACAGCTGGTGAGACTGGATTCTCTTCTTTAAGCACAACCATTTTGTGCCTTTTTTTTTTCCCTCCGGTGTGGAATTCTTGCTTAAAGTAAGACTTAAGTACTTGCCAGTAGCCCACAGTAAATACTTTTTTTGTCTTTTTGTACTCCTGTGATGACTGGCCTTCTTTCCCCTTCAGTAATCACTGTCTAAAAAAAGAAAACCTCCAGGAGCACTTCACTTCTGTCCCTTCCCCCTGGCAGAATGCCCAGCCTCAGTATGATGCTTTTAAACCCTTCCCCCCACAGACACAAGGTTTCCACCACATTATTCTCCTGCACAGCAGAGAGGGGGAGGCAGGGCTGTGGGATATGATACCGCTCAAGCAGAGATACACGGAGACAGCTCTTTAGAGTACCTAACGCTTTCCGTTCTCTACCTGATCGCATATCCTTACACATACGCATATATGCACACATACCCGCGCAAGAGAAATCTGTTGGCGCAACGTATTTCATAGTTGTCCTGGTTAAGAGGACTCTGCCACAAAGAAAACATAATGAATATACAATGAGTTCAGATTGCCAGGCAGCCTAAAGTGCATGTGTGTGTCTCATATGCACATGCAAGTGTGCTGGTTCAGTGGAAATTTAGCAGTCGTTCCACTAGCCTAAGAATAACAGCCAAAAAAAGAAACAATAAAAAGCCTTTCTGTTGTTGTGCAATGGGCAAGTTCTTAGATAATCATTCTAGATGTGACACAACATTCTTCGCACAAGGAAGCTACTGGGAATTGTGATGATGCACGACAACTCAGAATCCTACCCTGGATAAACAGTGCTATCATTTTCTTAAACAGTGCTGCAGACAGGTCACCAGCAGATGAAGGCTGCATTATTCAAGGCATTTGGATGGAAAAATTAAACTCGGGATTACTGCGAGGAATCCTTTCAGTGCTGTAGCTTTATCAGTCACCCAGAGAATCAATATGTTTTTGCTACATCACTTTTACTGCTGCAGTAAGGCACAGATCTTTTGTGATAAACTGTAGTTTATTTTTTTCATTCTTGTTCCCAAGTGAGCAGTCCACACAGGTCATTCAAAGCTAAGCGTCTTGCTTGCTTCCTTGCAGCCCAGTTCTAGTTTTCTGGGTATTAGCTCAAAGAAATTGCCCAGAAAAGCTAAATAAGACTGTGTTCTCTTTGAGCTGATGGTAATAGCATAAAATAATTGAGTATGATATCTTTATTTTAACTTGCTCATAGCACAGTTTCAATAGAGAACAAAATAAATATAGAGACAATTCTAACTAGAATTAAGATAAACTGAAACTCACTAGACGGGAAGATACAGTACTACTGTTTATCCAGGGAAATGCTGTGGCTGTGGTCAATGACACCAAATGTTTAAAAGCAGCGCTGGCTTAAACTATCCCTTCCCCCTGTTCCCAGCTGCTTGTTCCTGTTTCCATCACCACAACCATTTGCAGGGTTGCACCATGAACCAAATCGGGAAACTGACCCAATTAAAAAAAAAAACCCATACCCAAACCAAAAACCAAACAATAACACAATAGAGATGGGAGCAGAGAGACAAAATCAACTGCTGAGGCCAGAACTCCCACTAATTATTTTTTATCATCAAATCACAGTCTTAGGCTACATTCCACATGACTTTTAAATGCTGTATAAGATATTGAAATGCGACACAAGGTGCCTCCTTCCACAAACAGCTACAACCCTTCCATTTGTGCCACCTTAGCTGTTTGTGTGGTTGTACTCTAAGCCAGATCTGAGAAAAAGATCTTCCTTGAAAGGTTGGTTTTTTAAGGGTTTGGGGTTTTTTTTCCTGGAAAGAAGGCAGTGGGTTTGGTTTTTAAGTAAATTATTTGGGAGGCCCCGTTGAGTGTGCAACCATTCCAATGAAAGGAGTATCTGCTGACAGGGGGAAGGAAAGTGAGCAGGGTGCTGGGGGCAAGGCCGGAGGAAGAGCTGCCACTGGAGGAAGCTTCCTGAGCAACCCCAGCCCCAACATGCGGTTTCGCACACACAAATTCAGCTATAGGCACCACATTTGCCCTGAACTTCAACACAACCGTTTCACTGCTCAGGCAAGCCAAGCCCTTATGAGACCTTTTACACAGGCAAATCTACCACTGAATTCAATTCCTGCCTATGTTAAGACAAGATCAATAACAAAACTAAGGCTTGATCTTCAGGAGAGCTGGGATACTGCTTGATGCTGCCTGATGCAGTATGAAGACAACGTTTCCCAAATCATGCACCACAGCCTTGGGGCTGAGCCAATTAGCAAACCAGGTGAAAAACCTGACCACAGCTTGTGTGTTTGGAGCCACCTGTGTTCAGATGATCAGCTTCTGTAAGGTGAGGATAGAAAGCTAAACATTGACACTGCACTCAGTCAATCAAATCTTGCAGCTAAATAAGAAGGATGCCTTGGGCAAGACCTAGTCGACCCAGATTTCAAGACTGTGTAAATACTCTAATCCTGTTTATCTGCTACCTCTCTCAGGGAAAAGCAAATCCTCAGTGGACTCTCAAAGCCCCTCTCCTGTTTGTTAAAGTTGCATTTGGCCAGCTCAGGAACAGAGACACCTCTGTGGCCAGTCACCAACAGCTTGAGTCCCAAATATCAAACACTTGGAGCAAGCTGCTTGCAAAAGGGTATGAGAAAGGAGACTGTGGCAGGTAATTTTAATAACGAAGGCATTTGGGGGGGCGAGGGGGAAGAGGGTCTGCTCTCACACACCCTGAGCACAAAGAAAAAACTTAAATTCTCTGTGTCAGTGACCAGAGAGCCCAAAGAGCATCTCAAAAAGCATTTAATATTAGTTGGAGATCCCATTCGCTCTAAAGAAGATGTAAAACAAAGCCAGATTACAATTACAGGGACTCAGATGTCCACAGAAGTGTCTAGTCACAAGCAGCAGCTGTAATCCTCACTGTGAATCTAGTATTTATTTAGACATTACGTTTTTCATTATAACTATTACTGCTATTGCAGATCCTAAGCAACTGTGTGGAACAGCATTTGACTTAGCAGAGAAAGGAAGGGCTGTGAAATTAAGACCAGCAACAAAACGACCCATGCACTACTAAAATGCAAAAGGCAAGAGCATTGCAAGAGACTTTGGCAAGAGAATTGCATTAAGAATGTGAAATAAAGGTTGTCCCTCATCTCATCTGCAGTAGAATTTCCCTCATGTAGCCTGTCTGCCATGAAGTGCGGGGCACAGGGCTGGGGGGGCCGAGCTGCCCACTCTCCTCTGGTGGGAACCCATGCAGGTTTAGCAGCCCTTCAGGCAAGGAGGGAGGGGAGACAGGAGGCCCAGAAATTCAAGCCCGTTCCTTTCAGTTCAAAATCCCGGGCATTGTCCCCCTCTTCCGTAACAAACAGTGTTTGTAACTACTCCAGTAAAATGCAGATGTCGAATATCCTCTTTTTTCCTTTTCTTTTTTTCTTCCAGGACTCAAAAGGGTCCAGCAAACCAATGTAACACTACCCTGTTTTAGATTGTGCAAAGTATGTTTACCAAGGCTGAAAGGAATTTAGTACATACTCCCTCCCCCAGGATCTGCAGGGCTCAAGAAGGGCTGAAGCAGGCATGGGAAGAACGAGAGAGTTAAGAAAAAGAACTACGAAGCAGGCAATTTTGTTTAACACATGCTTTTTTATTTTATTCTTTAATACCTGGACTAACACGCACAAGACACAGCAAAAGCACATCTTTTATTTAAATTGGTTCCCTGGATAGATTGCCATTGCTGTTTTAAAAATACTCGATTTTGTTAAAATTCTACACCTACACCCAAAAAGATTTCCCTTGATTTCCCTTTCAACGGGTAAGGGGGCGGGGGGTGGGGGGTGGGGGGGAGATTTTTTTTTTTTTTAACCCAAACAATTTAAGCTACTTGATTAATTCTGCAGCCACAAACAGCCCTATCAGTGCAACCCAAAGGTGCCACAAAGTGAGGCAGGGGTGCCAACAAATAGCCGGAGGCAAGAGACAGGAAACTTGTGATTCACAGTCTCCATAGACCAGATGAATCTCCCCTCAGAAGTGCTTGTCTCCATCAATTATAGATGGAGCCCGGCCAATCAGCCAAGATTAGACACCTGACTCTTTGCTGTCTGGCAGCTGGAAACAGTAGTGGAGAGTAAGTGATAGTTTTAGGAGGCATTTCAAAATTTTACATATCTAAGGAACATAGCAGTTCGGATACAGACTTTCTACGTGGTGCAAAGCCTTGATCTCACAAGGCACCATGTCCTTCTCTTCAAAGCAGTCAGGGCACTGAGTGTCCAGAAAATGGTCTTCATCTTTGCAAAATCAAATACTAAATCTCAACAGTGAAAAAAATATTTAAAAACTGAATTTAGAGCCATGCTGGAGTGGTTCCTAAATTAATACACACTCCACAGATGCAAACTGAAACTCTTGCATGGTGGGGGTTAATTCCTTACAGACTGGAATACTATATTCTGTGTTGTATAAATTTGACTACACATTTGAGCACGATTATGACTGATTCATCAGATGAGCTACTTCTGCTGCAGCTGGAAGAGAATTTGTTACACAGTCAGGGACTATCACTTTGTGTTTGACGCTACTGGTGGCAGGGTGCTAAGAGATGAACTGTGTTTGTTTGCAGGTGGTCATACTGTTTTAAGTACTGGGCCTGCTTGTTACGATGTGATTCAATCTAAAAGTTCTTCTATGCAGAGAAATAGACTCTTGCATCTGCCTTATATTAGACATCTAAAACCGAGATGAATCACTTCCTGTAAGTGTCTGTATCTCTCCATGGAGTGTACAGAGTGTCTTGAACAACAGTTATATACATAAGTCAGGAGAGAAAAGTCCTTCCTCTGCCATTGCTTTTTGCTATTGTGGCAAACTATGGTGAACACTCCATCTAAATATTTGCCCTTATGCAATAACTACAAATTGCTATCACTCATATTACAAACCTACCACAATTCCCCCCAAGTGAATCATCATCATGTCAAGATTAACTTCTGCACCCAAGTCTACTGTTAATTTGTGCTTCAGCCAAGCAAGACCTTTATCACATTCTCACTACTTTCATTTCTGCAGGTGCACATTTACCAGCCATAGTAAGTGAGCATCATATATTTAACTATGGAGGAATAAATATTGCATAAAAAGCCTTTTTGTGAATATCAAGCCACATTTTCAACAGATGTACATAAAGTCACATTCACCCTGTCCTTCCTTCTTCACTTTCAGTGTAACATGCATGAAATACTCAAGGGAAGCAGGATTTGAGGTTACACACTGAAATTCCCTCAGATCTTAATTTTGCTGCCTGCTGCAGTTACAGGAATGATGCCATTGTGACTTATCTTCATCCAACCTAGAAAACAGAAACAATACCTTATATATGAAGAATTACAGCTGGCACACCCAAATAGCACACAACACAAGTCACAGACCTTTAAATATGATGCTTGAGTCATTTCAGGCCAGTAGACCCACTGGCCCAAAAAGTACTTAGCCCAGCAGGACAATAATGTTAGCTGGGATCCCAAGATTCTATCACCATCTATAAAATACAAATGACAGCGATAGCCAGAAGGATGGAAAATTTTGTTCACAGGTACTCTGTTAATGGAAACCAAGGCATATTATCGGTACAATTTATTTGCTCAGTGGTATTTATGGAGTAACACTTTAAGGACCTCCAAAGCCTCCTCATTTTTGAAAACAAAAGCACTTTGTTTCTCTTTAAGTCAATGAATGTTTTCTGGCTTACTATCTTTCCTTTTAATCTGAAAACCTTTTTTTCCAGCCATCACAGCCTAAATGTGCAAAGACAGAAAACAAGGGATTCTTTTGCGCTGCTCCTAGAACAACAAACAAAAAACGTGAACCAGGGGAGGTTGCCACCTCAGTAATAACCATGTGCAACCTTTTGTTGTGTTAATAATAGTCAAACATGCAAAACCTGTCAAAAAAAGCTGAAGGTCTCTTCTCCGAGGCACTCTGAGGTCTTGGAGGTTTGTACTCTCTCTGCTTCAGCATGACATGCATTGTCTTTTTGGCACTGTGATTATCTTTGCCTCATTGTCTGCCTCAGGAAAAGATATCATTTACGGTGCCACCTTTGTGACTCTTTAGGTATCAGATAACCTACTTAATACTGGCTTTCCAGATGTTGAGAAATTCGGACTTCACTGCCTTGTGGGACCTTCATGGCAATGCACCCACTGTCAGAAAGGATTTCTTTTTTCCCTTCCCCTCTTATAGTAGATAAGCTTTATAGAAAAACATGCCAGTAAGACATGAGGCAGGCAAAAGTAGCACAACTGCTATTGCACTGCTGCTGTTCTTTTTTCCTCTCCCTCTCTCCAGAGATCCCCTGCTTTAGTTTTTCTCTATCATTGCACTATATTTATTGCTCCACTAAATTTCTGCAAAAGGAGAAAAAGAAGGTGCTTGGAGACCCTGGAGACTACCAGCATGTATCCCCTGGCCACTCAGTCCTGCATCGCAACAAAAGCATTCCAGAGGGTTCAATTGTTTCACCAGTGCTAAGCCAGAGCAACTGGGATGAGCAATGGAGGGGGTGGGAGACAGATGGGAAGGAAGACAATGTGTGTTTGGAAGAGCAAGATGGAAGAAACCTCTGGAAAGAGATTTGAAGCAGGGCTGGGGACATTCATGGCCCCAAGGGACATGTGGATAACAGGAGGAGCAGCAAAGAAGTGAGGCAAGGCTCACAGCTCTGCTACTGGTCAGTGTGCCCATAAGAGGTCTGCTCACCTTTGGGGAATGAAGTGGTGCTGCCCTGTCTGTTACATCTTTCGTTTGACTTTGAATTCAAGTGAAACATTCTCTCTCTCTTTTCAGATATTATTTATCTTGGCTGTGTGCTGATAGAGGAATACAGTGCATGACTGTCTTACCTCTTTCACTACAGTAATTTGCACACTGAAAGAAGGAGAGGTGTAGAGATCCTGTGAGATGGGCCATGGAAATGTCATACTATGTTCAAAACTTTACTTAACACCACTGCGTGCTCCGTTTAAAATCTGACAATCCCCATTCTCACATTGCACTTCATTTAAATCTGACATTCCAGTTACCTGGAGCAAGTGCTTTGATGAAGAGAAACTTGGAGGGTAACCCACCAGGACACATTAAACTGTTACAAGTCATAAAACATCTGCACCCAATGGCGAGCTATAAAGCTGAATGGATAAAGCTATTAAATGCATAGCATTGCTGGGCTGAATTCTTCCCCCTGTGAGCACACTCAGCTGGTTCACACACAAAAGGTTTTCCCATGATTGTATCGTGAGCAGCTCATATGATTATAATTTCCAGTAAGGAAGATTGCTAGCAAGAGCTGAGCTAGGACAAATTCACATGTTTCTGGTGAACACAAAACAGAGAGCATATAAGATTCCTCCAGTATTTACTGAACATATGATACGAGATGTCTTTTCCCATCACATCTGCTATACAACTTTATAAAATGATGAAAACACCAAAAATAAGCTAAAATGAAATAATACTCAAGTAGAATGGAAAAAGCCACCAATGCAAGAAAATTGCCTATTTTAGAAAGCCATGGTACTTCTGAGTATCAACCCTTTTTATTCCATTCCTACTTCTGTGCACAGAAATGAACAGGGGAGAAGCGGTGGCACCCAGTTCTAGCTCTGCTCTCAAGTTCAACAGAGCCTGGGTTCAAGAAAACCTCCTACACATACCCTGGCTAGCAAAGATCAGGCAGAATACAGCATGAAAGGGTCCTGCCCTCTTTATATCCAAACACTGTTATTGTCTTTGCTGGCTGAGACTAAACAGAGGTTGGCATAGGTTTCTTTCTAACAGCCTTACTCAGCCATGAAGTCACCCACCCAAGTATGATTCCAAAGGACCATATTTAGGTTTTTTGAGGGGGAACTGAAAGCAGTCTTCAAAGGGGAAGGAGCAGAGGCTTTGTCTGTATGGTCTCAGAGCCCTACTGATTTTGTCTAAGAGAGGTGACCTTGTCTTCGATCCACTCACCTCTTCCTAGCACTGCCACCCAACACAGAATCTACTCAGTGGAAACCACACTCATTAAAATCTGTAATTATCTCTTCCTGGTCCAACAACCACCACTTTTTCCTTATTTTCCATGTGTGGACTGCCATTTTCAACACAGGAAACAACTTCTTGTTGCCACAGGGTCCACAGTCCAGTCTAGATAAAACCTAGGATTTCTGCTTCATTGATACCTTCACCATCTTTTTCTAGTCAGAAGTAGAATGAAGAAGAAATACATTTCTAGCCAGACAGATTCTCCAAACAAAATCCTGGTGAGTCAACTTAAATTCTGTTTCCATAAATCAAAATTTCTTTCATCTTTACCAATGACAAATTCTTGACACTGAAGACTAATTTCCTCTACAAAACTTCACACTTTTTACAAAGTAGCATTTTCCAAAAGTAACATGTTAAATTGGAAAATGGCCATCCTACTACAACTACCATATTTCTGGGTAATCTTGCCTGCAAACATTAACTCAGCTACCACCTCTAGCCTGGGTAATCACTTAAGCAAACATTCATTCAGTTACTATCTCTGAACAGGCAACTCACAAAGCTGTTTTTTGCTATATGTCTATCTTCTCTAGATCAAACAGAAATCCCAGGTTGATTCTCTGTTCACTCAAGCACAGTCTCCTTCAGGCATACTGGACCACCATTTTGCCTGTATAAGATATGTATGCTTTGGATTGTCATCTACCACTCGGACCACTCCTTAAGTCTTCATTTGCAGCATATATTTAAATATTGCAGATTCTAGCTGCATTAGCATCTCCAGGGCAAGTCTTACACTGCAGACATCTGCTTACACAGGTAAAGCAAGTACCTGAGATAGTATGACAGTATTCCTATACTGAAAGAGTATACAAATTTAGACAGTATAACACTGTCTAAAGACAGCATTCCTATATTCCTGTCTCTCATTCCTTCCCATACCACCAATACTGCTCTTACTCACTCATTAAAATTTCAAATAAGCATCTTCGTGTTTTCTCTCATGTTTTCCTTTCTGTTTGAGAGAACTTTCTAGTTAACAAATACATTTCATTAAACTATTTTAAATTCTTTCTTAGTAATCTCTCTTGCCAATCAGTCCGCAGAAAGTATTGTCAATGGTTTAGGTACCAGTGTGATGAAGCCACTGTCTGTTGTATAGACCTGCCTTATGGCTTCTTTAGATTTCTCTATTTGTCTCTAGCAATTTGCTTTCACTTACTTATACCATAGGCTCTTTGCAGCAGGTCTTCCCTTGGGGTCTTAGGCACACTGCAAGGCAGCTGGTACTGCTCCTGAAAAAAATAATTATTATTTGAATAGAGAAGAGAATCAGAACCATTGTATCTGTATATTCCAACACAGTATCACTCTTCACAAAGACCCGTGATCCCAAGCAATATTTCTCACACTCCTGTAGCTCCATACAAGCATGATGAAACATTTGTCCTTTGAGCATGGCACAAACTAACTATTCACTTATGAAAGCCCACTCTCTTGGAATGAACATATTTTGGAGAGTCACAGATAATGTCACTCGCTGTTAACTCCCCAAGAAAGGAATGCATAGTATGTGTTGCAATGAAGGCATGAGCTTCAGTTACTCTGGGAGCCACAGCAAGAAAGTTCTTCAAATAAAAATAACTTGAACATGCACACCATAAATTTAAACAAGAATTTACATCATGTCTATGAAAAATTCTTGCATTTTTCTAAGGTAAAAAAATTACCATATTATTATTAAAAGAATACAAACCTTTGCTATTGCCAGGTCCATCTGATGATACCTGTGTAGTAATTCTAGACAAGATAGATATTAGTATATTTTGACAGGTTTCAAACAATTATCCAGACCTAAAGAAGATTATTACACATGAATCACTCATCCAAAACCAAAAGCTAAGGATCTTGCAAAAAAAAAAATTTGTTGACATTTGGAATACTTCTTTAACAGTAACATTGTTTTCATAAGATTTCCCTGTTCTATGTACACCTGTCAGACACTTGGCATTTTGTGTAAGGATTACTCTTTTGCACACCAACTTAGGGTGGCATCTCTGCAACAGATATCTCACTGAAACTTCTATAGCTTAAATTTTCTCAGCAGGTTGGAATAATATATCCTTGATCCCTGAACCTTGATAGCATCTTGCCTACAAATTGCCTATGTATACCATATCATTTTAGGGAATATCGTGATTTTAGCAGTCTGGAAATCATTTCAAATATTTCTACTTGAATGTCTGCCAGCCAGGGCTAATTTTGTTATACAGTAATCTGCAAAGACGCATTAGACTCTATTTCACCTGTCTCCCAAGCCATTGTATAGTTTAAAGTTATGTTATAAGAAGCATTCCTGTACTCATTCTATTATCTTTTTTTGTAAAAAAAGTAGCCCTCCTTGTAAAACCATCTATTAAAATTATTTTAATGAAATCATGTACCCAGCCAGAACAATGGCTTTACTGGCAAAACTTGACAAAAAAGCATGATCTGCTGTTCTATTAAAGGAAATGGGGTCCATTTTCATGTTCTGGGACCAATGTGACTTTAGCTTCAGCAGACCATTGCTTCAGTTTGCTGAAATGTAAAAGGACATGAGGTAAACCATCCATTCTAGTGGCTGTGAATGAATTAAATTTAGCAGCATTTAAAATTTCAGCTTTGCTGGTGTCACAGATCTTTTACTAGATGTGTCCTAATAAGCAAAGATCTGGAAGAGATGACTCAGACCTCCTCTAACTCAGTTTGAGACCTTGACATCAGCTTAAAAATTCAGTCTATTTTTATAGGTCTAATATAAAATTTTTGAATCAGTAACTTGCTTTTTGTCTTGGACTAACATTGGTCAGATAATCAAGAAGACTAATTCCTAGTATGGAGTCTAACATGGCTTACCTTTCTTGTGTGACTTTAGGAAGCAAACATTTTCCACTACAAGTTTCTAAACAAACAGCCTCATTTTCAGGGGTTCTGAGCATGAGTAGTTTCTCTGAATCACAGAGTCACTGAGCTGGGAAAGGACCTCTGGAGATCACCTCGTCTACCCCTGCTGCTCAGAGCAGGGTCAACAAGAACAGGTTGCCCAAGACTCTGTCCAGCCGGATTTTGAATATCTCAAAGGATGGAGCATCCACAGCCTCTCTGGGTTTGTTTCAGTGTTTGACCACCTTCACAGTAAAAAAGTTTTCTTATGTTTAAATGGAATTTCCTGTATTTCAGTTTATGCTCATTGCCTGCCCTGTCACTGAGCACCACTGAAAAGAGCCTGGCTCCCTCTTCTTCATTCCCCCTTGATCAGGTACTTATACAAATTGATAATATCTTCTTCAGCCTTCTCCCCTCCAGGCTGAACAGTCCCAGCTCTCTCAGCCTCTCCTCATATGAAAGAGGCTCCAGTCCCTTAAACACCTTTGTGGCCCTGCACTGGACTCTCTCTGGTACGCCCATGTATCTTTAGTACTGGGGAGCCCAGCACAGGATGCAGCACTCCACATGTGTCTCACTAATGCTGAGTAGCGAGGAAGGATCATCTCCCTTGACCTGTTAATGATGCAGTTCCTGGGATGCAGCCCAGGATACCACTGGCCTTCTTTGCTGCACGGACACATTCCTGGCTTGTGTCTAAATTTTTGTCCACCCTGACCACCAAGTCCTTTTCTGCAAAACTGCTTTTTATCAGCCTGTACTGATTCATGAGTTATTCCTTCTGCAGGTGTGGGACTTGACCTTTCCCTTTGTTGAACTTCATGAGATTCCTGTTGGCCCATTTCTGCAGCCTGTCGAGGTCCCTCTGAATGACAGCACATCCATTTTGGCTATCAACCCACTCCACACAGTTTTGTATTGTACGCAAAGTTGCTGAGGGTGTACTGTGTCTCTCAGGTCATTCATGAAGATGTTAAACAGTATTGACCCCTGGGATACACCACTAGTGACTGGCCTCCAGTTGGATATCGTGCTGCTGCTCACAACCCTTTCAGTCTACCTCACTGTCCACTTATCTAGCCCATACTTGGTCAGCTTCTCCATGAGGATCTTATGGGACACAGTGTTGAAAGCCTTGTCTGTGAGGTGTTACATGATTTTGAATGCCATGCTAAAATCAAGATAAACAGTATCAGCCACTACTCCCTTGTCCACTGAGTTAGTCATTTTGTTGTAGAAGGCTATCAGCTGAAGTATGATTTCCCTTTCATAAATGCATGGTGACTATTCCTAGTCACCTTCCTGTCCTTCATATGTTTGGAAATCGCTTCCAGGATGATTTCATCCACCACCTTCCCATGCATTGTGGTGAGGCTGACCTGCCTGTAGTTTTCCTTAGGAGTGACATTTGCTTTCTTCTTATCCTCAGAAACCTCCCCGGACTACCACAACCTTTCACAGATAATCAAGAGAGGCCTCAGAAGGACACTAACCAGCTCCCTTAGCACTCACGTGTGCATCCCATCAAGTCCTGAGGATTTGTGTATGTCCAGCTTGTTCAAGTGTTCCCTAACCTGATCCTCCACTGAGTAAGTCTTCCTTGCTCCAGACTTTTCTACTGCTCTCAGGGACTTGGAACTGCTGAAGGCAAGTCTTACAGTAAAGACCAAGATGAAGGGGGCATTGAATACCTCAGCTTTCTCCATATCCTTTGTCACAGGGTCCCTTGTGCCATTCAGCAATGGGCCTACATTTTCCATACTCTTGGTTTTGCTGTTGCTGTACCTGTAGCAGCCCTTGTTGTTACCCTTCACATTGCTTGCCAGATTCAAATCCAGGTGGACTTTGGCTTTCCTAACCCCATCTCTGCATACTTGGACAGTGTCTCTATATTTCTCCTGGGTCACCTGCCCTTGCTTCTGCTTCTGGTATACTGACTTTCTATGGTTGAATTTAGTCTGGAGCAAGTTGTTCCTCCATGAAGGCTTCCCTCCACCTTTGCTCCCCAACCCCGGGGGCGGGCACAGGGCAGTGCCTGACAGCCAGGGCCTGTCCCACTACCCCATCCAGGAGTAGGACGGCAGGGGGGCACCGGGACAGCCTCAGCCCCTGGCATCAGGGGACAGGGACAGGCCGAAGCTGAGCTAGGACATGGGCATGTGGATGGGGGCCAGGATCAGGCCCAGTGAGGGAAACCAGGGTCAGACAGTGTTTCAAAAGTAAAAATTCTCCATTTTTAATGCTTTTTTCTTTTCCTACTTTTTTTTCTTTCAAAGCAACTTTACAAAATTAGCAAAATATGTGAAAATGTGTCATCCATATCCATATTATATGACAAAAAATTTTCACCCATCTGTACTAAGGACATCCAGGGAGGTTTTTTATGTATTCCATGTTTGATACTAACTTCATGTATCCTACCCTTTCCATCCCTGAATCTGAAATTGCTGGGGCCAAAATAAACTTGCCTGTTGGAACACCAGAGTGGAAATTTACTCAAATTCTAATTTTAATCCTAAATTTTAATGTACTTTAAAAAAAAAAAATCTAAGGTATTAATAACAGTACTTTAATATGGATTTTTCAAAATATATGATCCTGGCAAAGCCCATGGAATCCCTTTTAAATAAGCTCAAATACTAATCAGTGTATGCAGTCTGTAAATCTCATGAACCTCCACTTCAATTTATTGTAAATCTCTTTGTTTTCCAATGTACGTTTTACAAAAAGGTAATAATACATCAATGACCACCTCTTTTTTTAAGAAAAGACTGGCCGAATACATACCTCAAACTAAGCCTAAACTGGTCCCCTTCAATTCTGTCAAAGCCATGGATTTCAGGGAGGCTTTGTCAGAAATAAAATGGGGATTGAGAATGTGTATAAAGGAGCTTTCAGACGAAGGGCCATATACTTAGCTTCGTTTATAGCTTTACCTCCACTTACGTTTATATATCTCTCCCTGTGAAAAAAAAGTCCTGCATGTATTTAATTGCACAATCAGTGACAGAATTATTACTTCTGTTAAAATATGAGTACAGCTGAACAGTACTTGCAATCCTTATGAGGATTTCCTATTCAAATTAGTATACTGGCATCTGCCTGAAGTTCTATTGAAAGGACCAGTTGCACATCCTGGATTACATATAGAAGAATGTGACAAAATAGAAATTACCCAAATGATCCCATCCTGATGTCAAATCCTTGTGTAGTTTTGGGGTGTTTTTTATTTAGCCCTATTGCACAGGAGACTGTCCGGACACATAGAGCAAATTAACTAAGACCTCATATAGATAAGCAAGGGGAAGAAAGGATATTATTCAAATAGGTAGGCTTATATTTCCAGACCAGAGGTGAAAACAGGAGACTCATTTCTCCCATTTAGCACAATGGAGTTTTTGTGATGCAAACTCTGGCACCACACCTTTCCTCCCCACTTTTTAGCTTACATTTAGGTCACACCTTCTTGCACATGACTTTGCTCTTCCAGACACTTAATAGATATTTAAAAGAAACAAACCAGCTTTTTTTACTACAACAACCCACAGAAAAAGGAGGTCCCTAGGGACTAATCCTCCCATTTTCTAATTTATATTATCCTTTGGCCACTTCTTTGTTTAGTGCTATATATTTTCATTGGTGGTACTGAAAGATGTGTCCCTTTTTCTCTTCATCTAACCTCAAATAATAATGCAAATTAGGTCATGACCCTGCAGTCAAGAAATTTCTCTAGTCAGTGAATGAGCAGGTTGATTATTCACTATGGTTTCTTTAAAGCCTTTGCAATGGAATAAGATTTTGCTTGGACCACTATTCAAAAACACGGGTGTTTGTGTCAAGTCATTCTGTAGGAAATCTAAGCTTTCCAGCTTTACATGCAACACAGACTACAGCTGTTTGAATGCACATCAGCTCATTGCAAATAAGTATTGATAAACTCAAATACAAAGTTGTGCACTTGCTCATTTGCAATATCAGTTACAACTCCTAATTTAAACAACCCAACAGACTGGGTTTTTTTTCTTGCAACCTATTCAAGCTTTAGAACTTCATTACTCTAGAATTAGGATGACACCCCTGACACCCTGTTCCAAAAGACTGTAGAACCTACACTGGATAAGCAACTCCACGTGAATCCCAGTGCTCCAGCAAAGCATTTAATTCAGCTGTTGTATGTATAACGAGAAGAGTAATGCAGAAAAGCAGAGCAGAGATGAGTAGTTAAGCTCAATATAGGATACTGATAGGAGTAATTCTTATTTTTCACTTCTGGTGCTCACATTTTACAGTGTTGATGCACTGGCAAAGGTACAAGGAAGAGTCACAGAAATTATCTGAGGACTGAATGAAATACTTTACAGTGAGAGTTAAAGAGCTCATTCTCTTTAGTTCATCAGAAAACATGCCAAGAGATTAATTAATCACAGTGTATAAGTACTTTCATAAGGAGGAATCACCAGTTACTGAAGGCCTTTAAATGTAATAAAGAAAGAAAAAAAACATCAGAAGCTGAAAACAGTTCTCAAGAAAATTCAGGTGAGGAATCAAGCACAGAGATTTGATAGTGAAAGTGATTAACTATATGAACACCCAGCCAAGCAAAGAAGAGGACTCCATCTCTTGATGTCTTCAAGTCATGATACCTTTCCAGAATATGTAGCTATCTTTCTGGAAGATACAAACTCAAAAAAGATAAATTATTAGAACAAATTAGGTAACTCTTTCTCAGATAGTTTGGTGTAACTGTGGCTGAATGTCATCTTTGAATTTGTACGTGTCTTTGAAATAGAGGCAGAAGAAAAAAACAGACTAAGAGAGCAGCAGACAAAGCCAGAACACGAACTGGGAACACAGCCCACAGCTAAGCCAAAAGAGAGCTGTTGGGATAAGTGCTGATTAGAAAAGAGCTCACAGCTTTGAGGAAAGATAGGATCTCTCTCCATTTGATATTTGTTGTACTGAAGAAAGGAAGCCTTTGTACATTTTTTTAAAAATAAATAGGATTTTAGCATCAATTTCTCTTTCCTACTGACTTAAACAACTCAACAGAATCTGTATTTCTGGCTAACTGCTCAAGTCAGAGGAATATAACTGAGTTTTATGGGCTCAGTACAGGGAGTAAGAGGCACATTTCAGAGGCCTGTGATCTGACTAGAAACTTTCATGATCTCAGTCCTTCAGTCTGTGAATCTATGAGTTCTCTGAATATTTGTTGATACGTCTTTCCTGCTTAACATAACAGATCTCAATTAATGGCTACAATTTTACTGCTTTACATTCCTAATGTTCTTCAGTGAAATTTAGCATTGAGAGCATACTAAAAGTAGTCGGAAGATGTTCATGCAGTCAAAGCTGATACAGAGAAAGGTCTCCAAAGTTAATTTATTTTCCTTTAATCTCTAAGTGCATATCATCATTTCCCAGGCTACTTTGGAATTTTTTTTCCTTTTTAGTATTTTGGTGGATCCAGACAGTTTGGCATTACATTTGACTGGGGTTATCTTGGTTATAGGATCCTTGTTCATCTGTTAAAAGTGTGCCCAATTGAGATGCACCCTTAGACTGAGCAGATCAGCACTGTGTGTTCCCACTGAACTCATCTCACTTCAGCTTTCTCTCAATAGTCCATGAAGCTTGGCTGTTTTGACACATAACTGGATGACACTAATTCATAAAGGCATAGTTCATTGGATAATATTCCAATGATTTATCTGATTATTTGTATGGTTTTGTGTCTTAAATTATTTGACAAATCGTTCTTGACAAGATTTGACAAATTCTGTAAAGCTCACCAAACAGTGTTGGATTTGTGAAACATTGTTTTAGATATTAGTTTACTATCTTTATTAAAATGCATAACTGGGGATTTCTGTGTACCAAGCAGTGCACATCAAAAGCTTTCTGTTATTACTTCTTACCCACAATGCAGATACAGGAAAAATTTGACTGAAGTACCAGTGCTAGTTTGGAAAACTTAGAAGAGGGTTTCTCCTGAAATTTCCAGCACTTCTGGTAACAGCTGCACACAAGATCAGCCTTTTTTTGCCATATTTCAGGTGATTCTAGTTCAGTTTCCCAAAACTAAAGTATATTATTCAAATCCACAAATGCTATTCTAACTAGACAACTACATGTAATCTGGTGCTGTGTCATCAAAGCCTCTGAACTTCCAAGTCACATTCATTCTCTCTTGATTAAAAAAGATATATTTTTAAACAGCCAGCTCTGCAAACTTAGCCTTGGTTCTGACTGTCAGGTGTGTCTTTTGGGACTCTTGCCTCATAGTCCATTGTAAGGGTTTTCAGTCAAATTTTCATCTCTTACACCTGTGGAAGGCTATTGCCTTCCTTGGCAGAGCCAAAAGCCAAAATAAATCTATGTTAGTTACTCTGTTCATAGGCTTAACAGGAAAAGTTCAGGTCTCTCAGTAATAGTTGCATTGGCTCTGCAGGGCTAAAGAGAGGACACAGAAATACAGATTTATTTCGATGCCACTAATAGGAATACATATGATGGACTAAATTCAAGGCTCAAATGGGTCAAATAAGAAAATGCCGTTTAAATTGTAAAACAGCTCTTGAGATTCTCCAGAATGGAATGTGTTCCCATGATTCTTAACCAAAAATACAGAAGTAATGAAGGTGATAATAATATGGTTTCCCACCTCTATCCTTCGGCAGTGCTGACTTTCACATCACTGATAGTGATGCTAGTAAAGGGGTTGCATTAATGAAGCCATACATTGTTTAAGCAGTGTTATTATATAATATTTTCCTCCCGTAATCTTTGATGGAATATAGATTATAGTTAATTCATACTAAATCTATGACTCAATAGGTAGAGCCTGGCACAGTAGATATCTATTTCAGCTATGCTTTAGAACTGGATTGCATAACAGTACCCGCAGTCTTTTGTTACTTGTGTCATCCTTCCTGTTATGTGGCATCTTTCACACTATTCATATTCACATCTTGTACAATCTGAAATGCATCAGAGTCCTCTATATCTTCCACAGCCAAAGTGTAGCTCAGCATCAGAAAAAAAGCATTATTAAACTGATTTGCCAGAGCGTTTGATTAGTGCATATAGGAAGAATTCTGTGAGGCCTCTGGAGATGGGAATTTCCAATCCTTAGAGAATTTTGAATTTGTTTTGAATGAAATCAGAAAATGAAAAATTTATTCACCAGGATTATATAAATATTCTTTATATTTCAGACAAATCAGAACCTAAACAACTGAAAACTAGAAAAAAAATCAATTTGACAATTTCACTTTGTTTTAATAACATATAATGCACATGTTAAAATAAAGTACTTCAAAGTGAAGAAATTACAGTCTCCATTTTGACAGTATCTAAAAGAAAGCAGTTTGAGTCTGTTACAACTTTACTCTTCCCTTTTTCTTCAAAATGGAATTTCAGCAAAAAAGATTGAATTGTGTGAAGTGGTTGGATTTACAGAAAACTCCATGCTCTGACAGAGGATTATTCACCTAGAGCTCTTCCAGCCAGTCCAAGTTAATATACACAGAAAGGAGCCAATGGAACAGGAAGATGGTTAGTGACTTATCATGCGGTATATTGTACTAAATGGCAATAACACAAGCAGAAAAAAGTATTCCTGAGTACTATACTATATTGATTTAGAGACTGATTGAAGGGTCATTTAGCAATCTGTTGGGGTCTGTAAAATAGAGACAGATATCTCTTGATGGTATCATTTTGGTCTAGTTTGCCTAAGAGTATTGCATAGCAGCTGCTGGAGTTCAAAAATATCTTTTTAAATTTGTGTGTAGCACTTGAAATGAAGTCCTACTCTGAAAATTCAATAGGCAAACATGCTACAAACATGCTATTCCTCCCAAAGGATAGGATCCTAATTTGTTGTCATCATCATTATGTCTTTATGCATTTTATGTTCATGAGCAGTTCAGTTGCATGAACTTCATACAATGAGAATAGGTCCGGTTTATTATACCTGGACCTATACACAAGATAGAAAAGGAAACATTGTTAGTAGCTACCCTCATTTTACAGGTAGGAAGCTAAAGCACAGAAAGATTTCATTTACTTGCACAAAGTTAGTTTGGGCAAAAGTGCTAACCTGGCACCTTTTCTGAGCCTTCTCTGAGTGCCCTGGCTGCAATTTCAATCTACTGGGAGTGCAGAAAACTGTGTACAGCACATGATTTCTTTCTGAATCAGTATGGATGTCCCTCTCAAGTGTCTCAGGGATATATCCACATCTAGCTACAAAGTGCATTTTGACAGCCAGTCTGCCCCTTCTGCAGACTAGTTTACCACTGTTCTGGATAGAAACTCCAGGTTGTAATGACCCAGCACTACCAATAAAATGTTCTTAGCTGTTGATGATACTTTATTCCCATGAAGTGTCCAGACAGAATCACAGAATCATATAGGTAGGTTGGCAGGGACCTCCTGAGATTGTCTAGTCCAACTCCCCTTCTCAAGCAGGGGCACTTAAGAGCAGGTTGCCCTGTCCAGTTGGATTTTGAATATCTCCACAGATGGAGACTCCACAATCTCTCTGGGCAAGCTGTTCCTGTCTTTGACCACCCTCACAGTAAAAAAGTGTTTTGTTGTGTTGAAATTGCACATTTTAGTTCGTGCTCATTGCCTCTTGTTCTGTAACTGAGCATCGCTGAGAAGAGCCTGGCTCCCTCATTTTCATTCCTTCCTATCAGGTATTTATACACATTGATAGGATTCCCTTCGGCCTTCTCTTCTCCTGAGAGAAGAGGCTGAACAGTCCCAGCTCTCTCAGCCTCTCCTCATATGACAGATGCTCCAGTCCCTTAGTCATCTTTGTGGCCATTCACTGGGCTTTTTCCAGTGTGTCTATATCTTTCTTGTACTGGGGAACCCAGAACTGGACCCAACAATCCAGATGTGTCTCACCAGTGCTGAATAGAGGGGGAGGATCACCTCGCCTCACCTGCTGGCAATGCTTCTCCTGACACAGCCCAGGATGCTGCTGGCAGAGGAAGCTGTCTGTTGTGATAGGTAAGCAGCAGGACCACCTGTAAAGAATATGACTACCTGAAAAATCTTACTTAGATGTTAGTAGATGAAATCATGCTGCAATATCGCAGACCCGAGTACAGGTGATGAACAAGTCCCAAACCCAGCTCTGGCTGACGAGCCACAGTGGTATGCAGATCTTCCGGGGTAATTTACCTGTGTCCCTGTGCAGAGCTCTGTAATCCTAGTAATGCAACTAGCTCCTTCTGAGCCACACCAGTTGTTCCTCCTTCTCATGACAGACTGTAGTGTAGACAAAGCCACAGAACATACCTGCTTCTACAGCTGGTAAAACAACTGGACTTTTGTTTAACACATTAGTGCTACAACAACCAGGTAAGCTTTGACTGCATGAGATAGGTTATAACATAACTAATGTATTATAAGTACCTTTTTTTTTTAATTACTTCTTGGAGAAAAATTACTAGTTAAAGTTAACCTGTGGGCACCCTGCTGTCTTCTATTACTTCTGTTTATCTAAGTGCCAAATAGGTCTGCAATTGTGATAATGGTACATCTAGAACATTTCAAGGTTTTTTGCTGGGGTCTTATTGACTCCAAACTACTATTACTCATCGAGAATGATCCACATTATTGCAAGGGGCTCTTCTTTTACTCTTCTTATTTTTATTGTTGCTATCATTATTATTACCCAGCATTATCCAAGAATCAGTAGATTCGTTCAGTGAAGGTTTTTTTGCTTTTCTAATCTATCACCACATAACATTCTTGAAAACTAAGTAAACAGCAGACTAGGTCAGTAACCAGCGTGTTTGAAGTGACCACAAGTAAGAGCAAGTTATATCAGTTTTGTGACTAACACGTACGTTGGTTAGGCCCTACCTAAACTGACCAGAGTCACAGTGTTAGTGGCATCTTTCAGAAAAGAAATACACACAGAACACTTTTTGGAACAAAAGAACTCTCCCTGAAGATGAACAATCTTTGGTAAACAACCAGCCTGTATTTACATTATTCACCATTTTCACCCAAGCATTTTTTCACGGAAGATATACAAGAACTGACAGTGGATAAATAACTGTGGGGAACAGAAACCCCATTTACACTGAGATTTGGAGCCATTTTATGGTCTCAGTAAAAGATAATTTTTGAACATGCCTTGCATAGGAAAGTAGCACTACTGTTTACATGGCCTGATACATATTCTGCCTGCATTTCATTTAGGAAATAAACATGTGCTTCTTTACCACCCAAACTTTAATAAATTTCAGGGGAGAATGGCTCTTTTTTTAACTGTGACTCATTCTTTGCTAATTCAATCAAGCTGGAGCTGACAAAATAACAAGAAGATTTTGGAGGTATTTTTACCACGTTTGTCACTCCACCAAATGACAGTGCAAAGTTCCCTTGTCTGAATTTCGATCAAATACTTACCAGGAATGCTAAGCCTTTCAGAATCCCATTGTACCTCTGTTTCATGGCATGTGAGTTATTTGCTTTCATCTCCCCTTTACTGTATAAAAGAGGATCTAAGGCTGTAAAAACTTCAATCCAGAGATTCATGCAGCTGTACATAACAGATCCTTCCTCTCTCGTCATTGCAGCACAACATCAAACCAAACAAAATGTCTCAGAAAGCTACAGTATTTGCAGCAAGGATGTCACAGATCTCCTTTTTTGCTTTTGAAAAAAAGTGGCTGAATGCCCAGCACCTGCCTCCATACTGACATTTTCTGAAACACTAAGGTAGAGGAATCAACCTTTGTCAATATCATCTCAGTGATTTGTTAGAAACAATGAAATGAAAAGCCTCAGCCTCTATCCTTGCTTCTGGAATACAGGATTAAAATAAAGGACACATGATTTTATTGATTTAATGAGGGATGGAGGCTTCAGTGGAGCATCCCTTGTGATTAGAGAACAAGCCGTGTTTGCAGGTCTCACAACAAGTTCTTCCCCATTTGCTTGGCTTTCCCCATTTCTCGGGAACTTGTTTATGTATTTGGCTGTTATGATAACCCACAGTGTTCACTCCTGTGCTGCATGAAGCATTCAAATGCCTGCAGTGATTTCAGTGTGTCTCTCTCAACAGGGAAAGAAAGAGAGACTGAAGGGATTGCAGCACAGTTCTGCAAACTAAAGAGATGACGAAGAGCAGATAGGGAGAGAGAGGAAAAAACTTTAAAAATGCTAGATAAAACACAGCAACAGGAACAGGAATAACACCTCCTACCTATGAAGTAGGCTGTGTGCAGAATGCATTAATCTCTTTGTATATTTTATCAGATAGGAATCCCTCCCCCAGCTATGAACTGAGAGTTAAGCTAAAGGAGTTCACTCATAGTGTTTTGTGGTAGATTGATCCATGAACAGTGAGTTAATCCCCTCCCTTAGACCTTTTACCTTTGTTCTTTTTTTTCTTGAGGTATTCATATGATATAAAATGACATTTTCATATGGTAATCTCTCGTCCTTGTAGCATTGCTGTTCAAGATTAGCCAGAGGGATGAAACACAATGAACAGTGCCTTCCCAGGAAAACAAAAAAAACAACAAAAAGCAAAACCAAATTGAAAACTAAAATTCATTCCTTACTGTCAATTTGGCTATGTGATAATAGTAACAGAGTTACTGAGGCTTGATGTATGTAAATATAACACAATGGATGTAGGCTTATGACAGATACCTACAGTAATAGTTCTGTGTACATAAATACACACCAATAAACCAGATATACAGCATCTACTTTGCCCACAGATTAAGCTTTCTGAGTTCCTTCTGATGTTGCTGTCTCTGGGCTCCAAAAGTTAGAAAGAGCCAGTGTCTGAGCACATGGTTTCCAAATCCAGCCCTTCCCCCCTCCCCATTTTGGTTTCCCCAAACTAAGCTGCTGTCCCTCCCCCCATCTCCTTTACTCTCAGTAGGCGAGTGAGTCTGAAACCAGGGGGTAAAATCATTACTTCCCAATTATCTTAAGCCAGGCAAGATAACCTCCCTCTCAAGGGCCGATGCTAAAATATGCACACAGTTCTGATGTCTAGACAGTTATGAAATATAGGTGTAGGGCTCTGCATATGCAAAAGAGAAATGCATCCCAAATGAAGTGCTTTTATTAAAGAAGTATAATCACTGGGATAACTAATTACGTCAATACCACATAGTTAATTAAAGCCATTATAGTTACTATTCCCATGGAGGGGAGGTCAGACAAAGCAGCCATCCCCCTGACTCTGCTGTGCTAACAAAAGAGAGAGAAATTAAATATATTAAACAATGTTTCTCGTTCAGGTTAAAAAAGAAAAGTTTAACAACTACACAGTCACTCAACAAAGACATTCCACAGAGGTAATTTATGTTGGTACATTTGTATGGGACTTCTTCAAATGGAGATCTTAACAATGCACTGTAGTTCCATTAGATTTGTGCTAACTGAACAGATGAGGAGAAAATACCTATCTGGCAGAATTGTTCCAGATTTTTTCCAATGGAGTTTAAATACATTTCTTCACCAGTGGATACACTTGATAGTGACCAGAAGAACATGACATAATGTGGGAAGATAATGAGGTTTGCACTGCCACTCAGTCAAATCTCATCCCATTCCTCCCACCTAAAGGTTGAATAGATAACGATGACATCGTGGGATGCCCAGAAGTGCTGGTAAGAAAAGAGTTTTTATTTCTGTTCCCAGTCATCCATCAGAAAAGTTTTCATAGGTTGCTATCACCTGTCTTATGACGAGGGTAATTATGCTCCAAATCCAGGGACTAGGGTTAAAAATCTGAGCCATAAGGAGTTCTTGTATAAGAACTTGCAAGTTTTTATTTATTATCCAGTTAATACCTGAAGTAGTAATATCAAGATTATCAAGTGCTCCAACAATACCATCAAGATCCTGCAATTTTTGTGAAGGACAGGTATGAGTCATATAGCTCACAAGTCTCAGAAATACACTTGTACATACATGCACGTAGACAAAGCAGAAACCTTCACAAAGTTTGAGAGGTGCTTTCACCAAAAAATGCAATCATCAATGTTTGTGATAATTGCCTATGTGAATGTTTTTCAACTTTTGACCCATGGACTCCTAGGGATCAACAGCATTCTCCAGAGAGGTCCATGAGTGGTGCCCAAGAAGTATATTTTCACATAGAATCATAGAATCATAGAATCGTTTAGGTTGGAAAAGACCTTTAAGATCATCCACTCCAACCATTAACCTACACTACCAAGTCTACTCTAAACCAATCAAGGGTAGACTGGACTAAACCATGTCCCGAAGTGCCACATCTACCCATTTTTTGAACACTTCCAGGGATGGTGACTCCACCACCTCTCTGGGCAGCCTGTTCCAATGCTTGACCACCCTTTCCATGAAGAAATTTTTCCTAATTTCCAACCTAAACCTCCCCTGGCGCAGCTTGAGCCCATTTCCTCTTGTCCTATCGCTAACTACATGGGAGAAGAGACCAACACCCACCTCACTACAACTTCCTTTCAGGCAGTTGTAGAGAGCGATAAGGTCTCCCCTCAGCCTCCTCTTCTCCAGACTAAACAACCCCAGTTCCCTCAGCCACTCCTCATAAGGCCTGTGCTCCAGACCCTTCACCAGCCTTGTTGTCCTTTTCTGAACATGCTCCAGTACCTCAATGTCTTTCTTGTATTGAGGGGCCCAAAACTGGACACAGTATTCCAGGTGCCGAGTATATATATATATATATCTATATATATATATATACGAGAATATACCAGCGCCGAGTACAGGGGAACAATCACCTCCCTGCTCCTGCTGGCCACACTATTCCTGATACAAGCCAGGATGCTGTTGGCCTTCTTGGCCACCTGGGCACAGTGCTGGCTAATGTTCAGCTGGCTGTCTACCAACACCCCCAGGTCCTTCTTGGCCAGGCAGCTTTCCAGCCACTCTTCCCCAAGCCTGTAGCGTTGCATGGGGTTGTTGTGCCCGAAGTGCAGGACCCGGCACTTGGCCTTGTTAAACCTCATACAGTTGGCCTCGGCACATATGCCATATAGCAACCTAGATATAAGAAGCTTCTTCGGGAGTCCTCACCTCCCTGCAGATTTTGGAAATCCATAAGTCAGAAAGGATTTCAAAGCTTGAAAATTAAACTAAAACTTGAAATTTTGTCGGAAAGAAAAATAGCATAACCTAATATCTGCAGGGAATGAAATTCTGCTGCAAAATTATTTACCTATACAAGGCAATTCACACCTTCTTAATAATGACCCACCAGCTCTTAACACCAGTCAGAGTCATCATAATGTTATTATTAACTGTATTACATTATTGTTTTATGTAGTGCTAGACACTGCTTTCCTATACACATAAGAAGAAAGTCAGGCTGCCCTGAAAAGCTTAATATCCAAATAGCAAATAAAATCAATGAATAAAAGAAATGAAGTATTATTAGTCCTATTTTACAGTAGACAAATGAGACACATAGCAATCAAGGATATATTAATATTGTACAGTACAATGTACAATAAAAATCCCAGACTAGGTCCAAATGAGCTGGTTTGCCCAGAAAGCACCACAAAGCACAGCTTCCTGAAGAGGTAGTAACTCACCTTAGAAATTATACTACTGTAATCACTACGACACTGCACACAGGTCAGGATGAGTGCAGAAGTACTACATGTGACAAGCTCAGTGTCGCACAGGATACTTGCGGCAGAGACAGTTAAGCATCAGCTGGGAACATGCTGGAAGGGAGGCTAACCTGCTTCATGATGGTTCCTAAGGAAAACAGAGATGGAGTGCATTGGGGTGGAGGTACCTGACACCATGGGCACCCGCTCATTCTCCAGGATTGAAGCCTTTATCATGGTCTTAGTTTGTTGTGTTTGCTGAGATTCATCCTGAGTCCAACCTGAGTCATGGTTCATCAAGGACTGGCCGCACTTCCAAAATTAGAAAGAGCTCTGAAAGGAAAAACTGTCCTGTTTATCTTTGTGGGTACCACCTTATATGCCCAAAGATAGCGTCAACGTTGTGAGTTCAAACAACGTGAGATGAGAGAGGACCCTTACTCCTGACTGTATATGCAACCTAGTCTCAGTGAGAGCTCTTCACAGCACTACCATTATGCTGCAATAGGGAAGGCATTGCTACCTTAGCACACTCATTGCACTCTAGCGTACTCTAGCAAGTGACCACATGGGATACCTGAGTCTGCTAGGGAAAGTGAAACCCCGGACTATCCACAATCAGGTAGGTGCTGCAGTGAAAATAACCAGAACGTGAAAAGCGTTGCAGTAGGCTGCAGTGAATAACTACCTGTTCATTCAGGTGGCTGAAACCTCTCTTCAGTCCGTTTCCCCTCAAAACTTAGCTTAGATCAACCCAAGTCTCAGGCTGCCCCTATAGCAGGAAATACATTGCAAGGCTCAGGGTTGCAGTGTCAGAGCTCATTCACTATGCTGCTAAATGGTGAGAACAGTCTCTGGCATACTTTTTGCCCAGGTGACCTAAAACTCTCCCAATCAATTCCCAGGTATGATTCAGAAGTTAACCCAGGAACTATTCCAGGTATGCAGTTAGATATATCCAAACTCTTTCCTGCTTTGGAAACCATCAAAACTTAATCATATGGGTACAACCAGACCATGTCAACTGGACACAGGGCCAGAAAAATGGCAATGACACTGTTTATTTTACTATACAGAGGTAATTCAGTTTGGATATGACTTAACCGTTGGTCCCCAGACAGTCAGACATCATGTCTTGCTACTTTACTAATTTAGCCCTTAATTTCCTGAACTTTCACTATTAATACTTGAAAACAAACCATTTGTAAAATGTCAAAATGTTTCAGAGATGTCAGAACAGTTTTTGAACTCATGATTCCTCCAATTTCTTCTTGCTTTTGCTTAAGGTTTGCTGCCATAAAAGCATACCTGCCAGCAAGAAAACTGTGTGATCCAAGGAAATAATAGGCGAGTCCTATATAGTTTTTTTGAATTTTTATTTGGCAGCTAGGCAGAATGGGCATTTAAGGAATGAGCTCTTCACTGAAGTGGATAGAGTAACTTTAAGGTTCAAGATATTGTTTTTATTCTTGTATGAAGTCTAATCATACACTGTCAGAAAAAAGTGACTCTGATTTTTTTACTGTTGTCACATAACAGTTTCCTAATCCCAAATAGGACAGCTGTACTTGTCAAATGTTTTCACTGATACAAGTGTTCAGTTCCAATTCAAATCAAAGGCAGACCTGTGTGCTCTCCCTGTCAGAGTGCTAAGACCAATTAGAGAGAGCTCCAGACACCTACCAGAGACAGAACTCTGTGGAATTAGTGTTAGTTACTGGTGTTTTTAAAATGCTCTTTTGAGAACCCTATTACACTAAAACTAAGAAATCTGAAATGAAGACCCTTACTCTAAAATTGTAAGGCATCAGGGAGTAGCTTTTGCTAAAAAAAAATTGATCGCACTGTGTACATTCACAATGCTAAGAATCTTCTAGCTTTCTGCCTTGAGGCACCAGGTAAAGACCTGCCAAGACTGTCTCTTTGGAAAAAAACTGACCATCTGACTCATTTGCCCCAGAAGAACTTGACTTGTCACAGAGCAGGCTTTCAGCATATGAAGCAGGAAGACACTAGCATTGAATTCTGTTGGCTTGTTGCAGGAGCTAATAGAGTAAAATGATGTATATACACAAAGGCTATGTTAATTATTATAGGCCCTGTTGTTTCTCAGTACATGTGATCATTCCTGTTTATGAAGGATCACTCACCCCTCCACTTGATCAGCCTTCATAAGTAAGAGAAAATTACGTGCTGTTATGCTTTCTGGAAATGTCACCTATACATGTCAAACAAAAGCGGTGATCAGTGATTTCCAGTTGCTGGGAATTGTTTATATGAAGAAAAACCTACTAACCTTCTAAGCAGCAGATTGAAATTGTTGTCTTCACTGCTGAGCATAGAAGATAGTCCAAAATTCCAGTTTGCCCTACAGCTCCTTCCAGTTAACAAAAGAACGCATGCAGAGTAGAAGGCAGCTTCATGCCTTGCTGTAGCAAAACACTAAAGTGGGCTCGTCTGTAGCAGTAGCACAAATAGCCAAGCCTTCTTCCTTCAACTTTCTGGTTTTTATTCAGGCCGCATTTTCTCACTGCTGGAAACGCTGCATACCTCTGAGCAAGCCCAAATTCTATGAATACAAAACAACCGACATTCCTAAAGGTGAGCTTGGAGACATCCTGTCCAGATTCTTCCATGTGCACCATCTTTCCTCCTTCAGATACAGACGTCAGCTCTGACAGCCTTAGTGATGAATGGGCTGGGTGTTGACAGTTGACGAGGGGCTCAGAAAGAAGGAGAAATCTCTGAGACTGATCAAGTCCTGTGATGCTGACTTTACAGTGGGAATAGGCAAAAGACTAAAACACAGCTAAACACATGTTCTGTGGCTTTCAAATTCACCTCAAGTAGTCATTCCATTTTCCAAGAGGTTGGTGGTCAGTCTATCTTGCATGTAGACAGGAGCATGACCATGCTGTTGCAATGTTATCATTAAAGGTTAATATGCAAACAAGATGTTTCTAGTTCTAATCAGACAATAAACTCATCAGCATTATAGAAAAAATGAGAAAAAGAAACTGAAAAAACTCATCAGCTTTCCTATTCCCATCTTTGCTACATTTGTTAAGGTAGTTAAGGTGCATTTTCATATGGTAAAACCACCAGACATATGTCTAATTAACATTCTTACTGAAAGCATGATTCAATCCATCTTCTAAATCAACATTGCTTTAAGTTGACAGAGCAATATATGCCAACCTGTTGGTAAATCCCAGAATTACAGGAGTGGAGATGAGCACTGACCGATCACCTGTTCCATTTGCTGCACCTCAAACAAAACCAGCGATATCTGTCTCACTTCTCACAAAGGTCTATCTAGTATATACACCAACTGCAACGCAATAACCTCTGTAAGTAACCCATTTCAACCCTTTGCTCTCCTTATCATTACACAGTTTTCATAGTTGCCTTGCCTATTGCTTCTGTCTTATCTGTCATGGACAGAAAGCATGGTTGTCTTCTACATCACTGTAATCTTTCATTTATTCGCACATCACTCTACGATCATAGAATCATAGAATCATAGAATCAATCGTCTAGGTTGGAAAAGACCTTTAAGATCATCCAGTCCAACCATTAACCTACACTACCAAGCCCACCTAAACCAATTAAGGGTAGACTAGACTAAACCATATCCCGAAGTGCCACATCTACCCGTTTTTTGAACACAAAATATCCCTCCTCAGCCCTCAAAATTTTCTTCTTAGGCTGAAAAAAGCCAATTTACTCAAACTTTCCTCACAGTCATGTTTTGTAGCTCTGTGATCATTCTGTTTGCTCTCCTCCAGGCTCCCTGGTTACTCCATGTCTTTCTTAAAGTTCAAGTGGGGAAACTGTGCTCTACTTGAGGCCTCACCAATGCCAAGGAGGATCATTTTGTACTCGCTGCACACCGCAGACCTGTTTAATAAGAACCATGCAGTGATTGCCTTGTTTGGCACAGTATGGCATGTAGGCTCATATTCAGATATGATTCTCTGTACTCCTCACAGCCTTTTCTAGGAAACTGCCACCCAACCAGCTATTCCCACTTCATATTTGTGCAGCTGATTATTCCTAACTAGGTGTTAACACCTGGGACTTTTTCTTTCTGGAAAGTATCCGTTTCTTTCTGGAGATAACACCAGTGCCAAAGACTGACAGTTTGCCATCAGTTGTGCACAAGGAATCTGCATAATCAGAGACCAGAACAAAGACAGGAGAAGTCAACAATAAGGTTTCCACTGTTTTTTGTGAACTTTTCATTGGGATCTACTGCCAATATCATCAAGAATGCGAAGCCCTGAACTGCCACAGACATGGATTAGGGATTAGGCAAGCACATAACATGGTAGGATTTAGCCTACATGTCCAAATTAAAACAGAAACTTGTTCACCAACATTTAAGAAACCTAGTCTTTCCACATCTAGATAGTTAACTGGAGACATCATATGGATCATTTATAAAAAACATATTCACTTTGGTCAGTTCTCTCTGATTGTTTGAGGATCACATCCACAACCTGAATTCAAGATTTGCACAACGCTAATGTCAGAGTAGGTCCTTTATATCAACTTCATGCTAATGATTTGCCATCAAAACATTTAAATATACGCATTTAAGAAGATACATTCACTGGAAGATGTTTCATAAACATGGTTGTCTAATAAAAGTTTCAAATGCATCCATACCAAAAAAAAGGAAGAAAACAGTGTGTTACTTTCAAAAGATCAAACAATACCCTCATCCGCTTAATTAGACACAAATTGTAATAATTTCTCTCAAGACATGCAACAGCAAAGATCTCTGAGGCCCAAAACCATTTAATCTGTATTTTTTTCTCTAAGTTTAGACCAAGGATGGTCTAAATAAACCTTTACTGGTCAGCCATAGGATATCTTGCTCACAAAAATAATTTTTTCTTCATCATCACAGTGATACAATTTTATTGCCCCCCAGACAGGAGGACTTGCTCAGATATTGTAAGAAGGCTTTTTCATTTTTCTTAATGTCACTGTGAATAAGCTCATTATCCACAACAATGTCTAAGGCTTTTCTGAAACCTACTGAACTTTTGGCTTCTCCTGATGTCTCAAGTTCAGAATCACCAAGATGTGGGCACCACACTGAACATAATTTTTTCCATGCAATTGCCACAGATTTGTGTGGAAATAACTTCATGAACAAATGATCAGCTAGGTCACTAATAGACTATTTGCACCTGCAAAAACCCAATTTGTTTTCACAACCATGGTAACGACATTTTCATGGAATCTCTTTTATTTTTCTAACAAGGTTTTTATGTGTATTTTGGGGGGGAAAGCCCTCCATATTTTGTGATACACCTAACCAGACAGGCAAATTGGATACTATTTGAAAACTGCACTATTCATAAAGTGTTAGACATTGCCACTCAAGGGCAGCTGAGACCAAGTTTTATAAATCCCACCCAATAAGCTTATTTTAATCGAGCATTTCTGTGTGCAAGCAAAGTTAGTGAAAGGTGCCAAAGTAGAAGTGCACAAAACCAATGTTCCCTATTTAAAGGAGTGGTACAGCAGCTGTGGAAACTTTCCCTACACTTCCATGCCAATTTGTCTCATCTCCAAGCTCATTGCTAAGCTCGGCCATCTTGCTGACCTAACCAAACTGATGTATGTCCAAGTGACAATTTGCATGTGCAACCAAAGGATGTGTACACAACCTGCATGGAGTTTCACGTTCATTCATGCACAAGCTTAATTTGAAAAAAAAAAAAAAAATTAAACCATTTATTGCAGCCAGTGGGGACCAAGCTTTTAAGTGGTGATTCATCAAGTTCCCTTTAAGTTTTATGGGCCTGCCTATATTTCCTTTTCATTTGACTATGCTAGGGTTCTGTGCTCCATGGCAAATATTTGACAGCTTGCTCAGCAGGCTTTGTGCTCTCCAGAGCTTGCACAGTGCTACCTATTATTAATTGGTTTCAAAATGCATTCTCCTGTAACCCAGACTAAGATGTGACTATTATACCTGTCATCCCAAAGTATATGAAAATAAAATATTTGCAATTAGTTCATGAAATTTTTGTAACTTTGATTGGTTAAGGCTTCCAGGTTTTAAAAAAATTGTGTAAAAATACTTACCTGTGTAAAAGCAGACCTGATTGTCCCAAGGCACCTGCCTGTTATATTCACTTCATTTGCCTAATATGCAGTGGTCTAGAGATTTCTGGACCATGATGACAGAATGTGTAGTAGAAAGAACACTTTATGTCTGTGCTATTATAAAGAACCCTTTTGACCAATTAATCTTAAGGCATTTCACAAGTACATGTTAAGCCTCACAATTCTCCTAACAAGAAGAAGCCCAAAGGAAGAAGAAAATCAATTCATGCAAGCAACACTGGTGGACAATTCTTTCTGATGAAGGTGTCTGAAATGATTGATGGCAATCACTGATGCTGTTAGCTGAATGATCTCATGATGAGGAAATTCAGAGAAGTTGCTTCTAGAAAGCAAATGACTGAGCTCTTGTCAAAAGCGTGCACGCAAGCTTTGCACACAAGAAAGAACTGGAAGAGGGACAGCTGTCACTAAACTGAGAAGGGAAACCAACACAAGGAAGGACTTCAGCAAGCTTTGTCCTGATGTCTGACCCAAAATTTGCTGCTGTACTGGATAGCCACCAGTAGTAGCCAGCCCTATGTCTATCATTGAAGAGGTCTTTGTTGAAGATCTGTTTCCAGACTAAAAAATAAAATATTCATCATGCTTTTACTTTATTGGTCATTTGAATACTGATCTCAGGCTTCTAGTTATAAACTATTTCTGAAGTTATTACAATCAGAGCTTCTTTACAAACAGGCATTTTAGAAAATGAATGTCCAACATATATGCGTGACAGAGGGATTTAAGTGTCATTATTTGCTACATTTAATTCTCAGGTGCACTTTCTTTGGGAATTCCAAAGAACTACTATTAAAATGCTTTAGAACACTGCAAAAATCTGATGTAAGTACCCCTCTGCTGTTCATTTAGTCAAAAAGACAACTGATCTTGACATTTTTCCTTACAAAATTTTATAAAGTAGATATTCTTGAAAAAAAAAAAGTAATATAGTTCAATAAATCACTTCTTATTTATAAATAGAACCATATGTATGGTCACCCTGTAAAATTTTGCCAGCTGCCCTAGATAACTAACTTAATCACAGTATTTGTGAATTGTAAATAGTCCCTGTAGTAAGTTTGGAGCTATTTAAGAAACACTCCAACTAGGCAGAGATCCAAAGCATACTGAGCTCTGTGGGATCCTTTCCACTGAATTCAGGAGGGTTTGCATTGGGCCCTTATTGAATTAGCTCTTTTCCCAAGACAAAGTTTGCAGATTTCAAACATAGCTCCAAAAGCTTCTTCCCCTGTCCTCAAGGCCCGTAATTAAAACCTGACCTCTACTGAAAATCGCTGAGTGCATCATATCAGAATCAGTGGATATTTCAGTGCACTGTTCAGCTAAGCTTCCTGGAGGCTAGTGAATGGGCAGGAGAAGACACCTGATAACACCAGACACTGTATTTTGTGTGTGTGTGTGTATATATATGTATATAGAGCAGGAGCTTTACCACTACTGAAAATGTTCGCATTGAGTGTTACAGCAAGGTGCATGTTCTAATAGGCAATTCCAGTGGCAGACAAGCTCTGCAGCTTTGTGCCATAGTTACCCGATTTATTACCTAACATACAGAAAGAAAGTGAATGACAGAGCAAATGAACTGTGTATTTACTATTTTTCATTTTCAGGGCTGGAGAAGAGGAGGACAAAGCCAGCAGCACTTAATGACAAAGGGTGATATTCTGGCCTTGGATATTCTGGGCAAACTCTACTCTGCTCACAGCTCACTGCAAAGTGAACTGTTGCAGTTCCCATGAAGTATATTTAATTTGGTCATGCAGCCCACTGACCTTGCTACCAGTGAGAAAAACAACAGTGCTGTCAGTCATGCTTCAGGCAAGTAGAACAGCTAACACATTCCCAGTTCCTCAATATGTCCCAGTATGGGCACACATACTCATACCCGCACACACTTCAACGTAGCCTGAACCAATACCGTTAAAAGTTCACGAGTCAGTATGCAGTAAATGTGGGTATATAAATACATACACGCATATGCACATAAAAATTTTTGAAGAGTTAACTGTGCTACTGTAAATATGGAAATACATATTCATTCTCTCTTCAGACCATTCCCACCAAAAATGCCTTTAAAGAACAAAAATCTGAAAAAGTAAATACTGTTTACTTTTGCTATGATTTTCTTCCTGCCAATCACACTGCCTTAACTTCAGGCTATTCTTTTCAGTATCTAGACTCAAACAAAAACATATGATAATTATTGGACTTACTTTGGCCAGAGAAATAAAACAAAAAAGGCTCCTCAAAACTTAAAAAGCAAACAGTGAGATAGATATAATATTTAAGTTTAACCCTCACTGTACTAGTGCTTTGCAGACTACCAAGCTAATGACTGCTTGTGAGAACCATCAGAGAGAGGGAAATCAATAATGAGACTTTGCAAGGGTATTTGCTGGCTAAACTGGGGCTGCAGGGGACCCATCCGAAAGCAACATGGAGAAGATCCCCCATGGATATCTCTTCTCATCAGACTGCACAATGGTAGAAGCCTATGGCTTCTATAGAAGTCGTGGAGAGAGCAAGCTCTGTTTTGTCTGTACCCACCAGCCAGAAATGGCCTGTGTGACCCACATTTGAAGCCAGGTCAATAGCTAGGTGCCTGTAGAGGCACCCTCTATTAGAGGTCAGAGGACGATCTGTCCTGGCCATGGGAAACACAAGCAAGACCTGAGGTTTCAGCAATTGCAGCAGACTGGGAGGAGGACAGTCAAATTCTGATCTCTGCTAGATTTCTGTGCCAAATCTAACTGGTTTTGTGAGGTTAGGTATGTATTGATTATAGTCTCCAGATTTCCCACAATCACTCAATTAGTACCTGAATTTGTGGCTTCATACGTTGCCTGAGAATTTTATTTGACCTCAGTCAACCTCATTTTCCTCTTTCTCCTACTCCCAGAAAAGAGATTATCATATTCCCTGGGATTTTCAAGTACCTCTGAGTCAAACACAGAGATTTCAGTACAATGATCCTGAAACCTAGGAGCTGTGAAGTTTTATATGAATACAAAGTTTGTTCCACACAGAAATCCCAAATAGCACTGAAGCTGGTAATCGCTACTGCTGGGAAAATGTGGGAAAAGAGTCATGCTGACATGCTTTACATACCTTGTCCTCAAGCATACCTGTTTCACCAAATTTTAACTCACGGACACCTAGGCAAGGGAACAAATTGGGATTAACTGCCAGCTGTGGGCTGTGTTTAATTGCTGCCATTGCTGGTGGTGGCCAGACACACAGTTTAGTAAGTTATCAGGTCTCCGTACTTCCTGACTCCAAGAGAACCTCAATTAAAGAAAACTATTTTGTGTTGCCAGTCAATCAGAACCAGACTCCAACACACAGGTAGGAACAGTTGCCTTTGCACAGCTCCTTTCTAACAGTCTGCTCTTTCAAGAGGCCTCCCAAGATTTAGGGATCTCATATTCCGGATGGGAGCATTTAGATCCCGTGAATTATTGCTTACTGATGAAAAAGGCTGTGTATTGAAAAAATATGTCCATCGTTCCATCAGTAACTCTTTGATTTGGCTAGTATCTTAACAGATAAAAGGCCTGCCTTGGGAAACTTACATTGCTTATTTGACATCCTATTTTGCACTGTGGCAGCATAACAAATGCTGACACAACATCAGAGAATGAGGGCAGAACAACAAGACACACACATAACTGGAGTTAGGGAAGACAGTATACTTCATGTCAGATTAGGTACCTGATGGCAAATCTAATGTTCTGTAGCTGGTCCAGCTGTTTCAGATGGCTTGCACAACTGATATAAAGCTATTTATTTATGTTTGTATCAATGGATAATTCATGGCAGGGCTCTTGAATAATTTATTTTAAGAGTTCTTTAATATTCTTTAGCATTTTATTTCCCTTCTATAATGGTGTTTAGAAAAATTAAGCATTCAGAATAAGATGAGGGAAAATTCTAAAAATTCCTCATCTCCCACAACTTCAAAGTAACATTCTGCTGAAGAAATAAAGGTATATGAATGCCAAATAATACTTTCCCCTTAGAGTAGTCACTTCCAAGATGACTTCCATGTCATTTTTACTCAGCACACAAGACTGGAAACATTTTGGACTCCTTTCAACTCTGCTGAGGCCAATCCAGATGTTGAGTGCAATATTTTTACTTTTTGCTTTCTATTCACTCAACACTAAGCATCAGCCAAAATCTGCCTCTCTCCTTGTGCAGTCTTTTCCATTAGCACAGAGGAATATGTAAAATGTTTTCAGCTGAAACATGCAGGAAGAAAAGATAGCTAGTTTATGTGAGAATAACTCATGAAACTATTTATTAAATATTGCCAGCAAGGCACCAAGTCTAATTACACCCAGTTGTCTTCCATTCCTCTTTACAAAGATGACATTTTCTCATTCCTGTTTTCATTCCTGATGCTTTTGTCATAGTCACTAGCAATGAGAGAGACCAAGCTCCTATTCTTTCCAAACAAAAAAGTAAATGTGCATTCTGAGTGAGGATTTAGAAATCTGCAGTGAAGCCCAATTGATGACTTCTAGAGTGCACAAAATATCTGTTAAGGAGTTTCCAATTCAAATAAACATTCTGCCTGAAATCACTTTGTTTCTCCCCCTAGATACCATTCTAAATGTGAGGGAGAAGTAAGGGAACAGGGGACGAGAAGAAGGGAAGAGGTATTTTGGCTTACCAAAATCCATTTACATATAGAGACCTGCAAGAAATACCACCAGTTGAGACTGAAGGACTTGAACTAAGCCACCCCAGTGCACAGACAGAAGCCTGCAAAATAAAGGAGAAGGAAATTTTATTTTCTGAGAAAAAAATATTTCAAGAAAGTAAGAAAAGCACATGCTATGGTGGGGAATGTTTTTAAAAGCCTCTCTCAAATCTTCTTGGCAAATAAAGTTTTGTTTGGTTTGGTTAAAAGTAGTGTGGCTTATACTTTGGCACTCAAATTTACATGCTAATAAAAGTATGCTTATAAACTTGAATAACCACACTGCACAGTCCCAAACACTGCACCCCTGAATCTAAAAGCTGCTACTGCCAACACATGTATATTGTCCAGATCTCTCCATCTGCAGTCAATTACTTCCCTTACTATGACCAAAAACCCCAGTCCTTTGCAGCATACTCCCAATTACTAAAACTGCAGTTCTTCCCTCTAAAAATGGCAATGTTTTATCATCTTCCCAATTCCATATCAAATGCATTCAGTCTAATTATGGATTTTCCATCAATTTGCAAAGTTTTGCAAATCTATACTGGATTCTGAAAGTGAAGCTGAACTTCCTTCATTTCACTGATCCTCCTCAACAAAGAGAGCTGCAGACCAAGGTAACTCCTCATTTATACCTGTGCAGCCCCATTGGCTTCAAATTATACTTTCTGCTAATGATGTGTAACTCAAATTTCAGTGCCTTATTATTGGTGCAGTTGATCGGAACATAATAAACAGTGTTGACAATGCACAGTGCGCAAGAAGAAATAGATTAGTTTCCTCTCTCTCCCTCACATCACACCAAAGGACAAGGATTGTTAAATAAAAAGCTGCTATTTTCCAGATCACTTTTCACACTCCACCTGCAATTTAAAGAGCTACCTGTTGTGCCTTATGATTGTGTTGTCCCTACTGAAAGCAAAAAAGTGCTGTTTTCCCTACTGCACCTTACCTAATCTGGAAAGCCCTAAGGGATGCTGGAAAACACGAGGTAGAAGTTGCCTTTACTTAGCCAAATCAGAAAGAGAATAGAGATTAATTGAGTCATTGCTAACTGTGATTCCTCCAGACTCAGTCCAAGTCCTTCAGAGTGATAGAAGGTTTCTACAGTGTCAGAGCTTAATGCCCAGTGTCTTTCAAAACTCACACCATACTTGTTACATACAGATATATAGAGAAATAAATAGAGAGGGAAAGAGAAGAAAATTCTGATAACCTTCAGATAACATCCTTCACATCACTGAGGATTTTTTTCAGGCTTAGACTTCATCATGAGAGCTTATAAATGCCTTTCTATGTGAATTTCCAGTTGAGGAGACTGAACATCTGAATAGCTTTATTTTCTGGTAGACACGTGGATGGCAGAAAGCCTGCTAGTACTCAGAACTGATTTAATCAGTTTTCAGACAACAAAGAAAAAAAACACAAAACAGACCCAAAAAATCACCCTGAAGAGATAGCAGAGCTTGTCACCAAAGGACACACTTCTGACAAGAACTAGTGGGCAGTGACATGAGCTATACTTGCCTAAGACTGCCTTGGGATTTTTACAAATCCCTGGATGCTGGGCATATAGAGGAAGTCAACAAATTAACACTGGTATAAGAAAATAAGGAATCAGGCCCAATACATTGAAGGCTCCTGGCATTTTTTACAACATTTACTACTAATCCTATAGTACATCTGATTCTAAGTGACAGCATGTGGCATTATCATAAATGTCAGCTGCATTATTATTGCCACTTTCACCCCCTAATCTTAGGGAAAGCAGAGCTGTTAAGATGTTGGAAAAGAGATAGAATATTTTATCCTGATGTTATGGACATATGATCACTTGTAGCACTCTGCTATCATGAAGGGGAAAAGAAGCGCTAAACCTTTTGAGCCACTCTCATAAGATTTAGAAAATTACCACATTCACAGGTATAAGTTGCAGGATGGGGGAAGGGCTGTCAGCTAAACCTTCCCAGTGCATCTGGTTCAGTGAAGGGGGGCTGCGCATGTATGTGTGCACTCATACTGATGGGGTACTTTGAGGGGCTTACAAGAGATTATACAGTGTTGTAATGGGATATCAAGGGTTTATCTGCATGTGCTGAGTGTGTTATATGAGCCATTCTAAAAACTCCTGATAAAACCTGACTACCATGCTCTCTTGGACTGTACTCTCTCTATATATACCCCAATGGTTTACTGAAAAAAGATTCAGAAAAATCTCTGACACCCTGAAATTATAATTTAATTTCTTTCACTTATCCTTTTTTCACTGAGGGGAAAAAAAAAAAAAGTCTCTGTAAAGACTGTAGAGTCTTTAAAGACTTCAGAGAAAGAGACAAAAAATTGTGGCTAGTAGAACTACAGTGTGACAAACATCAGAACGGACCGAGATGTCAGAGAGTGCTGATGAAATCCTTTAGCCAGACCAACTATATTGAGGGCAGAACACACAAAACTAGTGACAGTTCCACCATTACACCCGATGCTGTTATTCATTGCAGCTCCTAGTTGTTTTCTGGGACGAGCACTAAGGATAACATACTGATCACCCCCTCCCAGATTAACTAGAAAAAAAACAAAAGATGATTTGTGGGAGTGAAAGACTCGCAATCTTTTATTTCTTTTACTCAGAAGGGCCTTTTCTCATTCTCATGTGCTTACACTCCAGGTAAAAGGAGCTTCAGCATTAAAAGCATAATGCCAGTGGCACACAGTCTTCTGAGAGAATAGTATTAGCCAGCTTCAGTAATCTTAAACTTCAGTTGAGCTTAAAATTAATTTAAGTTAAGCAAATCTAGGGTTTGTAAAGCTAGTAAGGATGTGCTCTTGACTGAGTCTCTTTGGGATATCACAGGCACTGGTTGTAAGTTAACATTTTTGACATTTACCAAACATCCTGTTAAAGCTTCTTAAGATTAGGCAGTTCATGTTACAATCAACTTTGTTTTAAAAAAATAAAATCGTTGTTTGAACACCAACCTTTGCCCTGAGGCACATCTGCTGAGGAAGAGACAAAAACAGGTTACATCATCCTGTTAGCTTAAGATGGGGCCCTCAAAATATATATCGAAAACAGAATCCTAAGAAATCACATATTTTATTTTTATTATTCCAGGAATACTGAGTTGGCATGCTTGTACTTGAACTTATAGTGCCAAAATTAATACAATTATGCACAAGAGCCTTGTTTTATACAAAATACAGTTTATATTTTCAAAATATTAATACTTGGCACATGCAGAAGAGTTTTCACCATGGAAGAATTTCAGCTTGCCTCACAAACAACTAAACTTACTGAATAACCCTACAAAGGAAATAAGAACAGTCCCTATCTGAGGTATGTATTAATTGAACTTCATGAAGAATAGAAGCTTGTTCTCCCACTTTCACCCAAGAAGAAACAGAATTGGGAAGGCAGACCCAACCCTCAGTATCCTTCAGTAACGGGTCCACTAGCACATTGCTGAATGCTTGGATTCAGATGCATGCCTCAGCACCTTGCTGAAGTGGGGTCCTGATCACCATGTCTATGCTCTCACTTCTGCCCATCCAGCTCAACACAGCCATGGCAGAGCTGCTCCCTGCGCAAAAGGAGCACTGGAGGCTGTACAATACCTTTGATCAACACACTCATACCTGCCATCAAGCACCTACAGCAGAACCACTACTGATCAAGGGCTGATGTGACCCAATTTTGGTGAAAGTGAGACTTCACCTCCTTGCTAGCTACTGCAGGGACATGAAGGTGCTGCTCTCCAGTCTTTCCCCCTGCCGAACACTCCTTCTTGCCCCTCCAGCCAAGAGTGCATGCACGGGCTGCTTCATCTGTCACCTGAGCTTGGGAAGTGAGAGCCTAAAGAAGTCAGTGAGCAAGATGAAAGGGAAACCATGGTCACTCATCTTGAAAGAACTCATTTCCCTTCCCAAATTCATCTTCCTCAGTGCATCCATCTTCCTGCCACCTCCCATTTTGAACTGAGGTGCCTTTCTTTCCTTTTTCCTCCTCCCTATCAGAGTCAGATTGTCTGATTCTTTCATTCCTCCTCTTCAAGCATAACGTAGTGCTATACCCATAGAACATTTCTTCAAGGGAAGAAAACACACTTCATTGTGCTGCAGGGATAGTAACACACCTGCCAGTGCACCTCCTGTGAGGTAAGACACTTGCCTCTTGGATAGATTTTAGCTTTGGAGGAAGTTTACAGGAGAGAGTAAAATAACTGCAGGTGAGATTTCCAATGACAAAGACTTCCTTAGACCTGGCTGGCTGATGCAAATTACTGCATGGCATTCTGGTGACCCTGCTATTGTCTTGAAAAGAGAAACAGCCTGTTATTCTTTATTCACCACTTGGTAGGATTTAATACAGAAAATACCCCTGGGAAGTGTATCTCTCATCCTCAGGCACCCACAGGGAACTGCCAGCGCCCACTTGCCCCAGTTTTTAAAAATTCCGAATTTCAATGCCATTTTTATTTCCATGAACTCTTCACCATTTTCAGCTGTTCAAATATCATTGTTCCAATAAAATACTGGCACTGCAATGTTCCACAAGAGTCTTTTAAAACAACTGAATTCTAAAATATTAGACAAAGGGCATTTTGTCTCATTCAAATAAAATATTAACAAAATTAATCCCAGGAGGAAAAAACACCTCTCAGACAAGAGCTTTTAAAGTTAATTTAATTTTTGTATGTCCAGTTGACATCCGATCTTTTGTGAATTAAGTAAAAGAGCTGGTTCCTCAGGATAGACTCACTTTTCTTATGACTATGACGGACAACTTTCTGTGTCATGATAAACTGTTGCCAAGCAATGATAGTTAAACTTGTAGCCATGATCATTACATACACCATGGAGCTTATGATCTGAAAAATTCACACACGAAAATCTTCAGAATTAGTTGCAATAAGTTAAGCAGGTAAATCCAAAAGACTGGAAGAGAAGACACACAAAATTGTTTGGCTTCTAGGCATAGTGTTGGCCTACTTGGCTCCCTCATGCTCACCCAGACAAGCAGTGAGTGGGTTAGGTGCACAGCCCAGATCGCTATCTGGATGGTGTCAACCTAGAACTCCATTGAACAGGGCACTCAACAGGGTGAAGAGGTTCTTTAAAGCCTACTGTGCTCTATATGCACCAATAATTCTGATGGAAAATTAAATCTTTCTCTGAGTATGGTGCTGGGAGAGCAATCCTAAAGTGCATGAAGATCTTATGAAGCCACCCTTGGCATTTTCAAAAATCTTCAGATTGAGGTGTTTCCATGAGAGATAGGTGCTTGAAAATACACTTTTCAAAACCTGGCAGAACCTCTCAAAATACCTTCCTGAAACTTCAGTCTCCTGAACACTATGTGAAACTCTGGCCCTCAATCACAGAAGTCAAACAATGAGGCATCAAGTAGCTTGTCCAGATAACTTAGCTACTTCTTCTGGAATAGGCACTTTATGATGATGTCATCCTGTAAGATTGCCAGAAGTTTGCACTTTCTTATTCTCAGGATATTTGGTCCAGGATTTCACTCAAAACAGCTGCTCCTCTGATTCCATTTATTTTTATTTTGCGCTATATCACATGTATTAAAACAGAACTTAGAAGTCTGAAAACTTGAAAAAAAATTCCTAAATAAGGCAGTATTAAAATAAGAAATTACATCCACACAAAAGTGCTCCAAATTAATCAAGGAAGATTACCTAAATTCTAGTCCTACTTGATACTGATGGAAGCTTGTTGATATGTGATGCCTGTTTAATGACCCGTGAGGTATGAACATATTGCCTAAGTCCATTTCTTAGAGCATATATGTAGGTGTCACACAGCACAGCTATGACAATAACCATGACTTAATACCCTGGTTGGCAGTATATCTACACAGCCAGCAGACTGAATTACTGTTCAGAAATACCCTAACTAGCCTTAAATAAGAAGCAGAATAAATCGGGCTTTGTGGAAGTTCATTTTGTCATGGCTAGGTGCCTTCCAGTACTAAGCAACGTTATATTAAGCTGCCTTGGGTATTTCTAGTCTAAGATGCAACCTGCAACATAGACATACTACTGAAAATTCTGGCAACATGAAGCCACAGAAAGGAAACCACCTGCAGATCCTCAGAGTCAATCCTCTCAAACTAGGGCTCAGGCAACGGTAGGAAAGTCTAAAAGTTGGTGGAAGTTTCCTTCCTGGCAGCTTTCCAAGGGCATTTCATTCACCCACAGAGACTCTGTGCAAGGGTTTCATCTGACTCTAGACCCTTTTACCCTAAATGAGAAGATGTCAGTGTCTTGCACTGCCAGTTAGGCACTTTTCTCTTACAGCAAATTCTTGTAAATCAGTAGTCTCCCAGTCTGATTCTTCAAAACTATCATATACGGGTGCTTATATGACTCAGTTCATGCTGCTTCGCCACTAGACAAACATGCCATCTAAATGAGTCTATTATACCAGGCATCTCACTCTAAGCAAGGCATTCTAGTTTCAGATACTCCTTTGGCTCCCTGCATGCTGGAGCAGTTTGGCACTACCTGGAGTCTCGGCAAGTGATACAATTTTCAACTCATTTCATCCTGATCTTACGTGGCGATGGACAGTCAGCCTGTAAGCCAGGGAAGCAGGAGGGGAGCTTGTTTGCTTAGTCTGAATCTCCAGGGTACGCTCACTGCTGTTCTAATGTAAATGTTTATGAGGGATGCAATAAAATATTAAACTAAATGAATAATTGATATTTACTTTATAGTAATTCAGAACCTTGCTTGTTTGAATAAAATCCATTATTTACAATATTGTACTTAACTAGGAGTGATTTCTCTTTGTTCATGCCACTTACTAATTACTTGTTCCATCTGACACATTTTCCAGAGCCATATTGAGATGGTTATTTCATGCCAGTGTTTAAGGGCTTAGTATCCATTTTCCAGATACTCTGTAACAAAAAAAGAAGAGCTTCACAAATATATTTCTTGCATGGTAGATGATCTTTAACTCTAATGGATTTTTGATATACACAATCATTATCAAGATGTAGGTATATTAATTAAAGCTGAATGATGGAAAAAGATCCACAAAACATTTTGTCTAGCACACAGCTTGAATTCAATAGACTGGGTTTGTACTCATAATATGCATTATGCGCAAATATTGAATGATAATTTCATTTAAAAATGTCCCCGAATCTTAAAAACTTCATACCCAAAGTGCATTATCCAGAAAAAATTAGTCATCCAATTAAAGTGCAAAAGCTGAACCTCATGATTAATCTGCAAGCCCTGAAAAGTGAGTAGTTAAAACTGACAGTCTACAAACAGCACATAGCTTGAAAATTATCCATCCAAAATATCCAGAGCAAATTTACAAATTCCAAATAAAGGTAATGCAAACAATTCACTCCTGTTCCAATTAATTATGCAATCAGTTCAATTAGTACAGTCCAATCTCACACATCAATTCATGTTACTTATCAACAACCCGCTAACATGCCGCTAAGCCCAATGCACACTCATGTTTTGTGCATACTTAGGTAATTACAGAATGCGCAGTGAAGAAGGAATCCCATTTGCCTTCTAAACGCAGGCATGCCCCACGGATCAACTTTCAGGACCTGTCTTTTAACACTGGGGTGTGAGAAAAACCAGGAAAAGAAGAGGAGAAACACTCAGTGCGAAAGGCTGCCAGAAATTCCACCACCAAATTACACTGTGAATCTGCCTTGCAAAACTGAAGAAGAATGTTATAATACTGTTGTAATAAACATGACATAATTCAGACAAAATGCTTTTTGCAAATTAAGTGCCAAATGTCTCCTCCTTGAGATATAATAAATGCAATTGTGGAGTAGTTGAAAGGCAGGCTGCACGCATTTATCCTCTTGAAGAATAGCTTAGAAGAAGGGTTCCCAATCAACATGAGGGTATCCTGCTTGGTAATTCTTATTGATATATTAAAAACTAAGTGAATAATTGCATTTATACTGGCAAAATATCAGTCACGTTCTCTGGCTGATGCTTTACGAGTAAGCAAGGGGACTTGTATGATTTTGTAGTGTTATGCCAGTAAAATCAGTCTGGAAATATAAAGTGCCAGATTGTAATTTATAAAGTTACTTCACCTCTCAGTGACCTCTGAAATTTTGCAGGAAGTTACTGGAGAGTTGGTATGCACAAGAAAAGGTGGACTGAACTTACAGGAAAAAATCACTGATTATTTCAGAGATCACCTAGAGGAGGACCTCAGACCTGAATCCAGCTTTCCTTTAAGCTGATCTGAATGCAAAAATAATTACAAGCTCACCATCACTGAAGAAATTTTTGCTTCCACTATTGACTTTTCAATTTTCAAACTACTACTCTTGGGGTTTAGTCTAGGCTACACCTGCATGTATGTGTTTTTTTCCTGTGCTCTACCTTTTTATATACAGGATTTTAATAGACATGTTATATAGAATTACATTTAAGTTTTGTCTACAGTTTTGCAAAAGAAAATTTCTATTACTAAGAGATACACCTTTTGTACAGGCAGAAGACCTAACACACAATGCTCTTACCTAATTATTATTATATTATCCTTAATACACACATGGAAAAACTTAATCGAATTCAGCAAAATAATACTGGAACTAACAAACCCCTTATTTCCAACCTTTCATTCCAGTCCTGTGCTGTTTTCTGTGCACATAGAGGAGCTTTAAGGTAGGACTGATAAGACTTTGGACATCTATGACTTAGAAGTATGAAGTACTGGTCTAAGTTAGTCATACAAAGTCTTTTACAATCCATTGAAAAAAAATAAGAACTTTTAAAGCATGGATCACCTCCCAAAGTAACCATCCACACAGGCCAAGTGAATTGCCTTCTGGGAATATCAATTTCTCCCCACAGATTTCAAGAGAGTTGGGGTGTCTACATTGCAAAAATCTAGGTGTGATGAATACTACTCACTGGATTTCATTTATAATTAAAAAGAAAAAAAAAAGTCTTCAAGAAAAAACATGTATCCACATATTATGAGCCTCTGTCTAGCAGTTTAACCTAAATATTAAATCAAGGTGGACAATCTAAGACATAGCAAGAACTAATGCAAATAAACAGATAGAAAGAAATACAGTGCCATGAATATTTCAACACCAGCCCAAAATAATATGGTTTCTTCAGGAGATCATCTAAACCAGGCAGCATCACACATTATGTTCATACCTGCATTTTAACTTTAGCAAAGTAAGAGGAAAGCATTTCAGATTGAACACAACCTTACCAAAGCCTTCCACACAAATTGAAACTCAAACTCTGTTAGTTTTTGCAGGTGCTCCTGAATTTTCCATTTTGGAACAGAGTCAAAATGAAAAGTATCAGACATCCCAAGAAGAGCTTTTTTTCTCATGGTATTTAACAGCCTGGATGAAGCCAGGAAGTCGCAAAGGCTTGAATAAGCTCAACTTTAAGTTGATTTCAGCTTTCTTTTTGTTTTTTCCTAGGATTCCAAAGGATTCTAAAAAATTCTGGCAGTGTCCTAATACACTGGTGAAATTGGAATAATTACTTGAAGTAAGCTACTCTGGCCACTAGTGTTCCTATATCAATGCAGGCCCAGAAAGGAGGAAAGAGATGATTCATCCTTCTTTTCCAAGGAGCATATATCTCCTTCCAGGCAGCAATACAAAGGGAGGCCATGAGCCTGGAAACACATATGAACATTACTTTCTAGAAACATAGAAAAGCTTTCCACCTGCCAAACATAAAAGACCCCAGCTACACTATACAATGTACCTTTCAAGTCAAAGTGCCTGAAGCTTCTCTGTGTCTGTTTTCAGACCCATTAGATCAAGGTCTGATTGATTTTGGTTGCTTCTTTAAATCCTTGACTTCTTAAATGTCCAGGTATTGTCTTTTTACTGCTGCATTTTGCAGTCCACCATCCTTCAGGGAGGCTTGACATGGATTGCTCCAGACTGCAGTTAAAAGGGGCAGCAGTACCACGGATTGTGTGGCCCTGCTATCTTCACAAACCAGCTTTCCTTGAACTGTAAACAAGAGCTTGCTGAGGATTTATTAGTGGATGTGCAGAGTAAACAAAAGCCTACAAGGATTGTGTCAGATTACATTACCTGTGAGCGGTTGTTTGCAAGGCTTTCTGAAGGAACCTACTGCATTTGTGAAATATTGCAAGCCTGGCAAAATCATGCAATGATGAGAGCTTAAGAGGATACTGGGTAAAAACCACAAATTCTACATCCTCCACAGATATAACCTGCTTAGTGATATCTGAATTTTTACATTAGACCACTTTAAAATCACTAGTTGTAAACATGACTAAAACTAAAAGGATTAACATTCCTTAGATATTTCACCTAAATCAGCTACTCCAGAGGAGGCATTTAGCCAAAGCATTTGTCATGTCTTCAACTTTCCTCTGTGACACAACACTCAGAAAATATGAAGGGTACTTTTTTAAATGTATAGGTGGATTTAGTGCTTGTGAAAATGTAGGGTTTACAACCCTAACTAGAGCCAAACGCAGTACAGTGCAGAAATTTATGTTCACAGAAGACAGCACAGAGTTCTTCGGCTCTAACTTGAAAGACCCTATCTTCCTTGTCCTTCCTCAAATCAACGTTATTGGCTAAAGAATCATGAAAATAGTGTTCACAACACATTCATGCCTTGCTCATACTTGGTGAATGCTCAGTGAAGAAAGAACTACCTTTCTCTTTAAACACACCTGAATTAAGGTGTGCCCCACAGATTACCTTTCACAGACATGTATATTTGTTCATTTGATTTCTCAAGGAAGAGGTTGCAAAAATTAAATCCATGTTAGGGAACATGTAGAGGGCTTGCCCTGAAAATACCAAATAATCCCCTCTCATGCCTCCCCAGCACTGGAGCTGACCTGAATAGAATGATTTCAGACTATTTTCTGGGAAATGCCTTAAACTGTGACCCATGGCATGATATTGACATAACCTATGTCTGCTCTATGGTCTCCAGGAGCATTTCCCAGTTTTGGTGACTGTCATTCCCCTCCCCACACGCATGCACATATCCTCGTTCCCATATAGAAATACCATCCTGAAAAAGAACATGCCAAAGTGAATGTCATTGACTTCCATTGGGAAATGAAGATGAAGGATACTGGTGGATTGGGAATGAGGACTACAGAATCAAATGTTATTTATTTATGGATCAAATTACAAAAAGACCAGCACAAAAATTTCCATGGATTCATACTATGTTTCCTTGACCTCCAGATACCCATATATCTAAGGAAATAGTTAAAAATTTGGTCCATTTCTGCTGCTGCTAACAGGGACTCTACTCAGAAATCCTTGTTACTTTTAGAAAAAGTCTGTATGCAATAAAGGAACATAATCATCCAGAGCAAAGAAGTGCAAAAAAGAAATTCTTCGATCATTTTTTCCCTCATTTCTTTTACCTTTGGATAATGAGCATGCTATCCAAACAGCTGACTGTACAAAACTGCCAATGCTGTGATCCAGACATAATAGTGATGACCAGTTAATCAGAAACCGCCCTAAAATAAATCCTGCACAGTATTCTTTAGCCTTAAAAGCCTGGCACCAGTTTTCCTCTCTGAAATGTCCACCTTCATACTTTACTGGGAACATTTCGCATGCAGGGTATGAATATGCCCAAAGCAAATAAAACATAAGAAGCGGTAACACTCTTCTCTTATTTCCTGGAGAGCTGCTGCAACCTTCTGTAGGGCTGTCCTCTGAAAACTGGCGGGGAACAGAAAACTTCCCACTGGCATCGATGGCTGTTGTGGTATGAAGGACTCCAGGAACCCAATCAGCCACCCACTGCAAGCACAAACTGGCAGGATCCTGGGCACAGGAAAGGTTAGTGGAGAAGAGGAGGAAGAGAAATCAGAGTGGGGAAAGGAGGGTGCCCCTCTATAAAGATGACTAGGGAGATCTTAGTCTTACAGCCCTTCTGTCAATATTTCCCAGGTGCAAGGGCCTGAGGAAGAAACAGGCTGCCCTGCTCAGCTGTATCTCTAGTGCCTTGCCCTGCACTCACCCTACTCAGTACAAGGTCTCGGAGAAGGAAGCAAGCAGGACACTCCAGCCAAAACTTGTTGAAAAAAAGACCCCATTATGTTATTATACCTCCCCTGTAGAGATGTGTGTGGTCTCAGCCGTGGCCTGGCCCTCTGCACTCACTTCAACTCAGCTTTGCGGCTCTCCCCGAGGTGACGGCTGGACACCGCGTCCATCACAAGCCAGGTGAGCTGTATGGTCTCCAGCCACACGTCTGACACAGCTCCAAGACTCCCTGCAGCCAAGTTTGCCCTTTGCTTTGAATTTGGCTATGTTCTCTGCTACGTTCATGCTTTTGGACCGTGATAGATCACTGAGTCCCCTCCTGAGGGTCTCTTGGATGACCAGCACCCTTCAGAGGAACGTATAACTGAGTGGTGGCTGTGACCCAAATGGAAGACCTCTCCACACCTCTCTCTGCTCCAGGACAGTCGGAGGAGACTAATGTGTTTTCATTGGTGAGAGCCGGGCAAGCATCTATGTATCAAATGTAAAATGATATTGAAATAACAAAGCATTGACTTAAATTCACATTGTTCAAATGAAAGGCAACCTCACCTATTTTCCCTTTTCAGATAGGATATTGACAGGTCCATTTTTTTATTCAGTTCACTTGAGACTTTAACATAACATCTAAACCTTATGCTGTTAAATTCCCAGAAATCATTTTTATGTGGCCAAAGAAGGCATGGACACTAGAGATTTTAAGAAAACACAGTGGTGTTTATTTGATTTTCTTGTTACATAAATGGATTTTATGTACTGGAAAAGTAGCTAATCTTGATAGATGTGCATGTGGTAATACATGGTTACTGATGGTTACTGAAGCCAGACAATGTGAGCTTTCTCTTTCCAAGCCTCTTATGGAGGAACTGTGCTGATACTTACGTAAATAAAATGACAAAAAGAAAGGGGAGAGAAACACAGAGCTGATTAAGATCAAATTAAAAATAAATCAACAGCAAGTCCTACTGAAATGCAACTCCAGAAGCTGCAGCAGTGTCACAGCATAACACAAATGAAGAAAAATGCATTGATCTCTAGACACAAACATAACAATCATTTCTTCATATACATCATTTGGTCATTTTAAAGGACATTTGTTTGGAATGCCTAAATTGATTCAGCTCATGAGATCATCGCATGGCAGTCTCCAAAAAACTGGTGAAGCTTATCAAAGTAGTTGATGGATTACACTGCCCCACATACAACAGGGTCGTGTAAAATATCTTTCTCTACTTTGTCACCCTAAGCTTCAAATATAATCATCTTCTATATGTATCATTTGATGTCTATTCAGAGCATATCACTTCTTTCCCCACATTTTTATATCTGCTTTTTTCCCCAATGCTGAAAAACAACAATTTATTTTAACACTAAAAGTATGCAGGATACTACATTCCCAAAGCAAGAAAACATGCTGTAGAGCCAAATTCCCAGCACAACCCAACCTGTACATAAAAAGAAAAATGGAGAAAAAATTGTTTTACCCTGTATGCTCCATGTTCAAGACAGAAACAGAGAAGCCCACACAACTACTACATTATTCAGGGGTTTTCTTGCACTTCATCCCCCATCATCAGGCAGATCACTGAAAGCCATAGGACACACCAGTCTAGCCATGTTCCAGATCCTCCCTATTATCATTAGGCCTAGAAAGGGTAGCAATTTGCACGGGAGTAAGAGGTAAGAGCAAAGCTTCCAAATGGAAAGAGGTAGGAGTAGATAGCAGAAAGCCAATCTGAGCATATATGGTGGAACTCTAATAAAAGCATATGAAAGCTACATCAATGCTATACTTGCTCATGAACCTTTTATTCAAGCGGAGTTGAGAGGACTCTATATCCTGCCAATTTAAAGTCTCTTTACCCTTCAAGTGCTGTTTTAAAGAATTCACTGAAGAATAAGTTCAGCATCATGCAGCAATTTTGTAGGGAAAAAGCAAAACATATTACTACCTAATTATTTGTTTGCTTGATGATACCAAAAAACCTCAGCCTTAGCTGTGCAAATACAGAATGAATAAAGGTCCTATATCCCAAATACCTGCTCCATAACAATGTTGCTGTAAGCCATACTCATGCCACTTATATTCAACATGAAAGCCTGAGTTCATAAACTTTTAGGTATGTGCTTTATTTAAAGCATCTCAGTAGTTCCATGAAAGTCTCATGGTCTCCATAGTCCATCAAAGTTGTTCTCTAAACCCGTTCTCTTAAACATCAGCCCACTAGAGCATTAAGTTAACTTGCTTGGGTAGTGGCAGCTGCCACACAGACCTTAGTGCTGGCTCACCTCCAGTCCTGATGCTGTGACTGTAAACATAGCTTAAGACATTCATGTTATCTCTTATTGCTTTTGGAAAATGCAATGGGAACTTGAAGTTCCACCTCAGTGTTACCAGAGATGTTCATTTAATTACAGAAATTAGAGACCGAAATAGTCTCTTAGGTCATCTTATCCTGCAGAAAGATATTACAACAGCCCAGGCCTCTTAAAGAGCACTGCAAATGTCAGCAACAAGCATAAGTGCAAGCACTTTCCTTGAATACCTGACCATTTTCCCCACCTCTTAATATATTTATTTTAAGCAATAAGAATGAGTACAGCTGCAGCAGCTAAATTAAATTTCATACAAAGAATGCACTTAATAGGATGGGAGGGTAATAATGTACATGGGCACAAAAATAAATGACAGGTTTGTTGCTCCTTCTGTGTTGATTATGAAAGACATTAAAAGCAAGGTTGGAAGCAGAAGGAAGATGGGAAGCTTAGATGAAGATCAACAAAGGGCAACTAGCTGAAGAGTGGAGAAAGTAGTGAAACAGTTGTGATAATGGGAAGAGCGGTAGCAATGCCAATAACACAAATTATTTGACATGGATAGGCCACCTGATGAGAACACCGTCCTGTTAGCACTATTGGAGCACAGCCTAAGCAAAGGGTCTGTGCTCACATTCACATAGTTGCAGGACTGGTTTCACACATTATGATAGTTCTGGAAACAGGTAATGCAGTTAACCAGCTGATGAGTGAGAGCTATGGGCAGGCTGACAGGAAGACACTACTTCCGGAATTCCTGTGGAAACCTGTTCAACTCATGGCTTGTGAGGCATCTGAAGCCTATCGAGATAGTTCATCAGCCCACCCTCCTCCGTGCCCGCAGCTAGGCTGCTGCGCATCACAACAGCCAAGTGAATTACTCTGGCAGCTGCTGCCTTCACCTTTGCTGAGGGTGGACCCTGCAGTCCTTCTGCCATGTGAGGGATTCACATCTAGCCTCAGGACTGTGAGGTGGACATGGGAAGAAAACACACTTCTGAGAAAGATGTAAACCTGGAACCAGCTGCTACTAGGAAAGCAATCACCCATCCCATGGCCTTGTGCAAGAATAAGAAACATCCAAGAAAGAGAAGAGTGCCAAGAGCAGGTGTGAAGTATTCTGATGACTACCCCAGACTCCTGCTACTCTCCTTGCTGGGGCCAACCAGGAGCAGGAATCAGTAAGAAGCACTGCATGTGTGCAGTGGTGACTCTAAGCAAGCTTGGCAAGTGTGTCAGACTGCAGCGTGCAGCCCTCCCCGGTACAGGAACAAAGTACATGGGCTATCTGACCACAGGGCTGGGCACCACCTCTGTACATCATGTTTTCTTACTTCTGCGTGCCAGTAGATCTATGTCAATCAAGTATGATATTTACTTTTAGTGTGGAATAATGCAGAAGAAATTATCATTGTCTTAGCTGTGATAGAGCTTTCCTTCTTATTGATTTAACATAATACAATGATTAAAAATTATAGTAGTGCTTTGGCTTTTTGGTATTTACACCATAGTGCAGTAATATTAACTTGGAAGGTAGATCCAGTACCTGCTCTTCACATAAAACCACAAAAAATGACTGTATCAGAGACACTCAAATGTATATACACCTGCCAACTAGGGCTTCCCCAAGTGCTTTTAAAACTATAAGCATAAAATCTCTAAAACCAAAAATGAAAAGTTAAAAGTTTCAACCTTCATAAGCAGCAGGATGCTTTGATCAGATCTTGTTTGTGATTGTGATAATTATATAGGAAAATATGCCAGTGCAAATGTTTGAAAAACAAAGGACATCAAAGCACCTAAGAAGTCCTGTTTGGTTATTTGCTTTAGAAGTGTCCTTTAAAATATTCCTGTTGGTAACAGCCTATCTCTCAAATGGCTAACTAAATGTCTGAAATAATTATAACAGAGCCATGGCCGAAGCTACAGCACAAATATTAAAGGCATAGAATTCAAAGCAAATAGTCTTATAGGAAACAAACAAAAAAAACCCTGCTGTTCTGTTACACACAACTTGATTAACCACTGGTTCAAATCATGATACATGTGGAGTCATTATATTATAACTTGTCAAAAAGTGCAACTAAAAGATATTGAAGGAAATGGAGCAGCTACAGAAACAGAAAGTTAGCATGTTACCTGCTAATCAGGAAGCATTTTTAAAGGTTTAGTGATCTAAATCTTTCAAATATTTCATAACTGTTGCATGCTGTATTCATAGCACTCAGAAGAAGTCAATTTAAGTAACATAAATTTGTCACAAAGGAGGAAGGTGTATTATATGAAATAAGGGCATGAACCAGTTGAGAGTAAAAGAAGGAGATAAAGCTGATAGGTGGGTGGTTTGAAATAGCTTTTGCCTTCAAGGGGACTTCTGAACTTGAGCTTTCCGGAGGTTTTACAAGAGGGTGAGAATCGCTGGGGGATGGGTTCTTTCAAGGGACAGCACAGAAGAAATGAGACCAATTATACAATTACTCTAATATTATGCAACTCAGAAAAGGTCAAAATGTAATTATAACAAGAGGGATGCCTCATCTGGTTTGCCATTTAAATATTGCATTTGCCATTTAAATATTGCATGTTTGTTCTGCAGCATTGTGGGCTAGTGAGAAGCTGCTTTTTACTCTGGATGACCTGTTTGCAACCTGGACTCCCTGCTTTGCCATTATATGACTGAGAAAGCAGTGTTAACTTTGGCTTTCGGTCTGTGACACTTTGGGAAACGCAGTTTGGCAGAAGAATGATGTTTTGCTTGAAGGGATTATTTCTTTGGGGTTTTTTGATTATTTTTTTTTTCCTGTGGCTGGTCAAATTAAATTAAGTTGTTTTGCTGAAGGAAAGGGAATTATTTATTATTATTCTTTGCACTCAAAGTTAGTTAGCTCTGCAGCATACGCAAATCTAATAGGGGGAATAGAAGAGAATGACTTTAATTCTTTAGGGTGGTTGATGATGAGTAATTTCCGCCTTTAGAGAATCCTCAGTGAACCACCCATGGGTGGTTCCTTCTGGTATATGTTAGGTATGAGAGAAAACACCAGAAGAAGCAAAAGGCTAGATTTAGCATGACAACTGAGGGAGGGAATTCTGTTTGTGCTCTTGGCTAGCAAATAAATCTGTACATACATGGAAATCTTCACCCCCTGTTTTGCTAATATTTTTTCTTTTTAAGAACAACACTGCTGAGTGTAACCTTTACTTTTACCCATTTATACCTAAAGATAAACTATTGTTTCATGTAACACCATAAACTAAAAGCAACAAAGAAATCCACCAAATCTAATACAGATCAGACAAACTGAAGCAATGTGGTCTGTGTAAGGGACCTTTAGAGGAAAGGGTTATGAGGAGAGGATGGGACCGAGCTAATCGCTAGCATTTCCTCTCTGGCCATGGCCCTAGGCCATTCTCCTCTATGTGCAAAGACAAGGATCTGCTCCCAGGTGTCTGCACTCCTATCCTGTCTTGAGTGGCAGCCTCACCTACTCCCCATAGCAAAAGCCAGTCCCTTCTTTTCCCCTCTTCCTCTTCTGTGTTAACTCTTACTCCTAGTACTTCCGCTAACTCAAAAAAACAGCGAGATTGTCTGAGGTTAATCCATAACATATTTGGGGGAAAAGGATAAATGACCTTCAGTTGGGCTGTACATGTTATGGGGCAGGAAGCACCTTCACCTTTTGTCTGAACAGAGGCCATCTCCCCTTGCTCAGCCTGCATGGGGACTGACTCCTTAGTCGTAAATTAAGGGCAGCCTGTGAAAAAAAGGGTACTCGGATCCACAGAGAAAGATGGAATTTCTGTAGGAAAAAGGTAGCAAGATTTGAGGTGATGAGATTAATGTTTTCACTTTTAAAGTGAGGTGGACAAAGAGATTTTGAGGAGGGATAGAATGAATTCTGGGGGACACTATCAAATGGTGAAATTACAAGTATTTTCTGACATGATATCCTAATTTGCATTTGGAGGAGGAGGATGGTAAAACCACTGGCAAGTATTTGAGAAGGCCCCTGACACCCTGTGAATGCTGCTTAAAGTCAATGTTCCTTTAAGCAGATATATATCTGATTGCAGAATCAGAATCTACTCTGTTTGTGTAGCTGTGGAGAACTTCAATGACTTTCTGAAGGACACCAGTTTATTATGACTGAACTCATAAGTTTAAATGTTTTTTAAACAAATGGCTTTAGCGTAAGTATGGTTTTGTCCAAGTACAGGCTCACTTTTAGCTTCGGGTCTTTCAGTGCTTTCTTAAGTATGATGACATTGGGTCAGATTTACCAGATAAGAATAAAATTAACAAAAAACAATACTTAGGGTGCCAAGTACTAGGCTTTCAGGCAATGGGATTGTTAGTTAATAATTAATCACCCATTTGTTAGCCATACTTAAACAAAACTTATTACAGTTTAAATCAGGAATACGAAGATTAGGCCCTCAGCCATAAAATAGAATAGCAAGAACAAGAAAGATCAAAAGCTCAGATACCCATTGTTACTAAATACTATCCAAAGAATACCAAAGTTGCAAATCCTTCCATTCAGTCTAAGACTGAAATTTGTTCACATAAAACAGCTTAGCAAAGAACAATATCGTATAAAATATTTCTGCTCATGGACAATGTGTGAACGAGAGGCCTTATGAATACATCTAAACGTGTGATATTACTGCCAGACAAAAAGGTACAAATAGTACTATAATTGGAGAAAAACTTATATGCTGAAAATGGGGTGCTAACCAAATTCTTTAAGATTTTAATGAATTATAATTTTCCAGACCTATAGGTAAATAAGAAAAGCAATATTCTTATTTCTAGAAATAGAAATTTTGAATACAGATGCTGGAAGAAATGTTAATAGGACACATTGTCCATCCTGCTGTTCAAAGATATTTTAATATGTACCACTCCTGTAATACAAAATCATTTCATGGTAAGAATTTTTTTCTATAATAATGTTATAATGCACTGTTAAGAATTCTTACTGAAAATTATCTTACAAAACATGGCTCCAGTTTATAAGGAAAACACCTACTTTAACCTATTAGTTCACACATGATTAACTTGTTAGCCCTGATAGAGATTATTAGGTATTCCCTTTGAAATGAATGTGGAGGGCTAAAGATGGAAGAGAAGCTGCTGCTGGACTAGTACCAGTGCCACGAGTATAACTGAAACAGTCACAGAGACTTTTCTAGAGAGGGGTGTAGAACAAAAAAGTGACATTGGATGAGATAGCATGAGTAAAGTTTTCCCAACTTTTTGGTGATCCCTTTAGTAACCTTCACATCTAAATTAAAATCTTAATAACATGGCTTCTCTTGAAGACATGGATGAGACCAGTTCTCCTTTGTCAGCTGTTCTTCCAAATCTATTACCTAAACACCTGAAAGCAGTACTCCCTGTCATCTACACATGAAACAAACCTGATTGCAGTTCCCTGCATGAAAAGCTGGCCATAAGTTACATCAAGTACAGGTCTGAAGTCAGGAGGACTATGAGCTATGTGTGAACACTGGTTTTAAACACTGTTCAACATCACATGTCCCACCTCCTGTCTCCTTCCCTGGCAAGGAGACAGGTTTCAAGAAAGCCACTCAAATACCAAGCAGAGGCAACTTCATTTAGTTAAGGTTCTCCTTCACTTGTTGTTCACATGCAAAGTGAGATATAATCTGTGGTGAGACGCAAACTCTAGGCAATTGATAAGATATGATGAAATGCTTAACAAATGGCCTCACTTGTGCTGTCCACTGAGAAATCTAAAAAGAGAATTTGTATGATAAAATCTTAAATCTGTGAAAATAATTGCTTCTGACATCTCCAACTAGGCAATAGGCTGCCCAAACAATGCTGTTCAGTCACAAATTCTGAGGCTAATGAAGTGAGAAGAGCACAGTGTAGATACAAATTAAAGCCTACTTATGATGAACAGTCTGGGTTGTTTTCTTAAACTCCTGGGTTTTGTGTGGAGAGGGGAAAAAACAATCTGTTCATAACAGTTACCCTTTTGTGTTTTTGTATTTTTAGAAGTTGTTGTGGTATTGTGATTAACAGCAAGGAATGGCCGCAGGGTAATTGTAATATGTTAATGAAACCCACACGCCTGTACAACTTCCTTGAAGATTCTTTTTATAGATTTCACATCGGGGAGGAAATGAACTATAAAAAAATGGGCTACCTAGAAAATGATAAATCATTTACCACTTACATTTTTTTCCTTGCCTTAATCACTCTCCAGCTTATTCAAACATGTAAATACTCACTTGTACTCCCTGTGTGTATCTTTTATGAATTTTGCTTCTTCAGGTGAAATCTCCAGGCATTATTTTCAAACTTAAGCAACCACCTTCTGTCATCTAAATGACTTAATAAAATTCCTTTCAAAGTCATTTCACATGTGCAATACTCCTTAATTTATCTCATTTGTTGTCAGGAATATGAACTGTATGTGAACAATTTAGGAACCTTTTCTCTAGGTATCTAGTTTTAGTTATTTGAGCTTGAAAATTTTGGTAGTTCCTCACCTGGAATGATGAATCACTGAATAAAGGACAATTTGGCACTGTGGGGAAAATGCCAAAAAAATACATCAATCCTCAAGGTTTTCCATCAGCAGTAAATGCCTACACTTCTAGAACTGGTGATTCTATTTGAATGTATACAAACCTGGCCAAGCAATTCCTTGCTTTTAGACATCTTGAAGAAAAAAAATTAAGATAGACTCAGTAATACCCTCAGGGAGGGCTAGATACTGATATAAACACATTACTTAACGGCACAGATAGCCTCATTTGACTGATGTCTTTGTATGCTCATGGCCTTTATTTCTTGTTATCTCATGGTTATTCATTGATGTTTGTTGATTGCATGTGTCATGCACCAAGCTTATATCATCAATAAACATCTTGCAGTAAATGGACAATAATGAAATATCATAATCAAAGCAAAGAGGAAGTCCTCTTAAACTGAACAAAAAGTATTCAGTGTAGTCTTCTGAAAAAGAAAATATTCAGTGTAACCTCCTGCTCTGTGGTGCTCCTACAGAAGCAAATGCTTCTCTCTGTTATAAAAGTCACAAGATACAACGATCTTGGAGTGCCTTCACTATAGTGTTATGCATCTAATCAATTGTTTCCATACTACTGTGGGCTCTGCTATCAATCTTATGAAAAAGCACTGAGCCTTTTTTCAGGCAAGCCATGTCCTGGGCTTTCTTGCAATGTAAATGAAAGTTAGAAGATGTAAGTAGCCTAGTAAGAACCTGAGACTGTCCATTTCAATTAATTCAAACTAGTAGCCTATGTTACTTAAGCAACTTAATATTTTACTTTATTAATGCTTTATTAAAAATGCTTTGAGGCACTGAAGGTATAAGTCAACCCACTGTCTCAGCAGGTAGTGGGTTTTGATACACAGTGGTGTAAGTAATGTATGGACATAAAGCTGAACTTGTTCTTTCTCATGTCTTCCCCTGCTTTCCCAGAACCTCTTGCACCTCCTTTGGTGTGCCCCACAGACCACAAAGTGGGGATCTGTATGAGAGCCAACATCTCATTTTGAAGACAGTGTGCTGTTCAATAAACTAAGATCTGCTGGAAAACAATGATGCACAATCCACTTTTGAAATCTACTAACTTCTGAGTTGGGCTCCTAGATGACTTACATGCCTATGCAAATTTAATTTTCTATTTTTTGTTACCTCCCTCACTAACTCACTCAGCCTCTTCACTCATGCACTCTACCTTCTTTCTTTCATCAGCTTGCTCAGTGTGCTAGGCAGTAAGCTGTTTGTCATAGGGTACCTGTCATTTCTTATATATCTGTAGAATGCCTCAGCTCTGCCAGGGATTGCAGATGGTACTGTAGTATAAGTGTTATAACTCAGAGGAATGTAAAAATAAAATCTGGTACATCTGTGTTACATATAATGATGTTTTATTTTCTTTACATGCTCATTATACTCTAACTAAATATGTAAAAAATTAAGTGAACAATGCTCAGATCTGCAAGGATTATATCAAGGCATGTGACAAAACCTTTAGCTGGTGCAGAATTCACTTCATGGAAGTCAAAATACTTAAGGGTCAGTGGTTATTATAACTGTACTGTGAATTATACCATAGAAATAAGCCATATATTTATATGCAGAAACTGCTTCTGCCACTATTAGCTAATTACCATCTTCCCCGCCCTGTCCCTAATTCTTGGTTATACACTCCAGTTCACCATCTCTGTTTATCACCCCTGTTCTACATCTTCTTGCCATGCTCCACTAAAAATCTCTTCCTTCTTTCCAGCTCAGTAGCCCTTGTTTAGACTTTATTGAAAGAGCTTCCTTCTTTTCTGTTTTGTGAACACAAGGATGTCCATCAACTGAGCCCCACAGCAGCCGCTGTGCAAGCTCCATCCTATAGAATCTAGGCATTCCTGTCCCTCTCCTCCTCCTCCCATTACCTTTAGTACCTCATTACTGCTGGACTACCCATGGAGAGTGTTTAAAGCGTATCCCTATCAATAACTTGGAGCTACTTCTCCAAAAGTTTTTACTAGTGCATTTTGTGGACTTCTAACATAATACGATCTATTAGATGGTCCACTAGACTGGAAGCCAAGACACTTGTCTCTCTATTGTATGATATTTAGGGACGCCATTTTATCATTTCTCTGCTTTAATTTTACCACTTTGACAAAAGACTTTGAGTTCTCAGGATGAAAAATATTATAAGATAGCTAATTTCCTGTGGGGCGCTTACCAGTTTATAGCTAGATGTGTAACAGAATAATTAAAACAGAGACTGTCATTATATTCTGCTTTTCTCATGTCCCTTGTTTTCAACACCTATATTAGCTTAGAAATGTGTAGATTTTTTTTCCTCCTCATTTAAAAGCATATTAGAGGAAATACTGATACCTTAGGTGTTGAAATCCCTTTTTTCCTTGACTATGTATAGCAAGGGCTCTCTGTTGTCAGATTAAGAAACCCAATTGTCTAAAGGCAGGTAAAATTAATTTTGGCCTCAGTGGATAGGCCAATCCTATCGTGACTGATGTAATCTTTGTAATATATCCCAGCTCAGCACAAGGGACAGTCACTTATGAATGGTTTAGGTCAGCTAAAGCCTCCTCCTAGCTAGTTTCACTGTCTTATGCCTTGAGCAAGGAATAGGTAAGCAAAGATGGAGTGTTCTAGCATCCTCAGCTTTTGCTGGATTTTATATTAGCATGAACTTCGATGAAATGTCTACTATTCCAATGAAACCTTGTTTGGGTTTTCTGAGGAGAGTTTTAGTTATTACTCCAACAGCAGAGGGAAAAAAGTAAAGATTATACCAGTCATGATTTGACACTTGAAGCAGATGTACTCCAAAGGAGGACTAGTACACATTAAGTGCTCTCCTATAATTTCTGATATCCATGGTGGCTGTCACCTACTCGCTGAAGCTCATAAAAATTTATCAGCACTTGACAATGCACTTGGAAAGACTGAATTCTCTGGAAATATGCTTCACTGAGGAAACACAGGAAAGTTGGATTGCTTACAATGAAGTGATTGAAATGACTGCCAAGAAAAATGCATGCAGGTTTCATTATAACTATTAATCTAATAGGTTCACATTGTACTCTCTATTTAAATCAGAAACGTATCTACAATTTCCCACACTTACACTACTATTAGCGTTAGGTGAAGAAAGGAAAAAACAGATGAGGCATCAGGCTTGGGACTGCAAGCACTGTGTGTAACCTAGAAGCAACCGTGGCCATTTTTTTCAATGCAAAATAGAAATGGAAACAAACAAAACCTTCCATACCTCTCCAGCCAATTTGCTTTCCATACAACAGGCTACACTTGGTATCCGTTCCAAACACTGCTGCACGCAGGCAGCTAGCCACTGGATTTCTGTCCCCATTACCCTCTCCTCCCATTCTTTGCCTGGTGTTCTTTCTACAGAACTAAAGGAAAGATTGGAGCTGGAAATCTGGTGCCAGATATCAAGTTCAGTTCCAGCCCATCCCTGATGTGATTGTTTGAAACACAAGAAAAAAAACCACTGAGGGGATACCTTATTGCTCTCTACAACTACCTGAAAGGAGGGTGTAGTGAGGTGGGGGTTGGGCTCTTCTCCCACGTAGTTAGCGATAGGACAAGAGGAAATGGGCTCAAGCTGCGCCAGGGGAGGTTTAGGTTGGAAATTAGGAAAAATTTCTTCACGGAAAGGGTGGTCAAGAATTGGAACAGGCTGCCCAGAGAGGTGGTGGAGTCACCATCCCTGGAAGTGTTCAAAAAACGGGTAGATGTGGCACTTCGGGACATGGTTTAGTCTAGTCTACCCTTGATTGGTTTAGTGTGGACTTGGTAGTGTAGGTTAATGGTTGGAGTGGATGATCTTAAAGGTCTTTTCCAACCTAAACGATTCTATGATTCTATGATTCTATGATTCTATGATTCTATGAAAATAGGAACTGAAGGGGTTACCATGCACCAGTGTGTCCAGCACTGCAGTCACGGGCTACTGTATTACAAACATCTTTTTGTCTCTGATCTAGACTGCTCCATAGAATATCTATAACCTAGGCCATGCCTATGGTACATACAGCCAGCTACCAAAACTTTCCTACGCCCTGCCACAAACTTGAGTCCTTTCATAAGAAGGTAAGGTACATTAAATGTAATGTTCCACAGAGGAGAGAGATCAAGGTTCTTGCCAACATCTGGCAGCAAGGGCTTTTTCAAGTAAAATTTCTACAAGATGCTGAGAAGCAAGTGATGTTCCATGGTACAGGAAAATGTTCGAAAAATACCACTTAGGTGGTCAATCTCAGCCATAGTAAAATTGCTTCCTGACCCCAAATCTGATCACTGGTTTAATCCTGAGCATGTGAGCAATATATACTAATCAGACGTGTGAATTTATCACCACTAAAAATACTGCGTACATCTCTGCCTAGCTGTCTCCATTGCCCAGAGGAAGGTGAAAAAAGTACGCACATTATGGATCAAAGAAGGAAAAATTCTTTCTAGCTGCCAAAAGTAATCATTGGAAGCCCTGAAGCATGGGATTAGTATAATACAAATACAGTATATACAATGTATATTACACCACCTTTTAAATTCAAGTCTCTATTAACTATCTTGTCACAGATATTAAGCAAATTAAAGACTTAGCAAGTGTATTCAGTCACAGAATATTATCGATATGTTGCTGGAAAGAACTTCAGAAGCATGAGCACTGAAATTCTGCTCTACAAAATAGCACTGTATCTTATGCTTTTAAACTGACACACCAGAGTATAGAAGATTGCTTCATAAACCTATCATCTTCTCCAAGTTATTCGTTAAGTTCCTAGTTTCAAGGAGGTGTTAAGTCACAGAAAAATCTGGCTCATAGAAGGATACTATTTTCCAGAAATATGACAAGTTTTTAACTTTTGGAGATTTTGACTGGGGTTGCTGAGAGGTCCGTGGTATGCAGTACTGGTTCTTCAGTATCAGATGCATCTTTGCAAATCAGATTATCTGCACTAAAATGGTTTTGGCATTTCTGTGTTTTAATAAAGTTATGAGTCACATGAGTCTTTCAGCATCCAGAAAATTCAGCACCCAGAATTACCTCGTGTTGGCATTTCTGTGTCTTACAAGCACAGTGGTGAGGACAGGAGCAACTAGAGTCAGCATAGATAAGATAAGTAGAAGTCCAACTGGTGTGTTGCAAACATCTCTTGTAATGGCCATGAGTTTTCAATCTTTCTGCCTGTGAAGGCAGCTTAAGGTTTTGATTATGAGTTATTGGGGTAAGACTGAGACCCATTTACCAGTCAGATCATCTCTTGGCTTATCCCAACCAAGGATGAGACTTGCTGTCATTCCTTGGCTTATGGTCACCCTGGTCCAATAGTTAAGGGTTTTCAGTAGGGAACCAGGCTCTGGCAATCTGCAAGACTCTACTACATCTATTAATCACCCTGATTTTCAGTTGACCTCTAGGCCATTTTTAATAAAAGAGGCAGAGGTCTAGTTATTGAGACTTTTATTCCCAAAGGAGTTACATTTTCTTAATATACTGTTTTAATTTATGTAAGCTGCCCAGGTGCCAACATGATGGGCAGTACAGCAGATCTGAAAGAACCAATTAAGGAACCATGAGTAATTGAATGGCTTTGCTTAAATCATGATAAAAAAGCACCTGACACAATAACAGACAATTCGATAGCAGTAAGCAACACAGAATCTCTTTTATCAGACTTGCTTATCACACACAGTTCAGCATCTAGTTTGAAAGGCTTTATATACAAGACTAACTAAAAACAATATTTAACAGAGAGTTATTTTGTATGTCACTGTAAATCAAATCATTGTTTAGCTTTATGCACTGAAATAGTGGAGTTGGTTTGAGTCAGTTATTTTCTGCTGTTTGGATTTCTACAGTAAAGAATAGATGGAAGAGAACAAAGAGGCCATCAGACAAATACAACAGCCCAAATATTATAGCCAGCAAGGAAAGAAGGAAGGAAGACAGAAAGGGAAAGAAATGGCACAGCTATGCCAACAGTTAAGGGGTTTTTGTAGGCTATATCACAAGGTAATTGGCTGTGATGTGAATTATGCTTCCCAAGCCAAATGTGAGAGTGCTTAACAGACGCAGAGGTCAATTGTCTCTTAGCAGAGCCTGCTACAGAGAAAGAGGCTATTGCAATTAGAATACACTATTAAAAATGGTTAGCCATCTTAGTATTTTAAATCACTACCCTTCTCAAAAAGCCGTGCATAGTAATTCCTGTCATTGTATGCCTCTTGGAATATTCTGTCCTTGGAAGAAAAAAATCGCTAAAAATATTATTCCTCTGAGTTTCTTCTGCTATGAGCCTTGGAACTCTGAGGTTACTCAAATAAAGAAACCAAAGCTTTATTTCTAAGTACTCTATATGGCTCACTTTTAAGTACTGTGTATGTTTACCTTGTCAATAAAGGGAAATCTAGAGATAAACAGTACCTATGGGAAAAAAGGCTGTAATTTGCAAATGTGATTCCAATTCTCAGTGTTGTCAGTCTGTTATGGTGTTGCATATTACAGGGCAGACAGACCCAAATCAGGATTCTGTTTCACTTCTCACATTTAGTATGACAGGACTTTGAAATCATTTGTTCTCTTGTATCTTTTTAAGGAACTTTATCATTTTTGTAGCCCTTAAGAACAGAGTTAGATCTTTTTGTTATAAACTTTTAAATATCATCTCTCTTCAGGTTCATATCAGGTTTCATTCTGGACAGAAGTAGAGTAACCACTGCCCAAAAATACTGGCAAAAACTGTTCCAAAAGATATGAGATGTAAATCAGATGTACTTTTCTTACAATAGTGCATTTACTTAAAGCAACAGATATTTTTTAAGATGCTTGATCCCAATCTCTCAACAAAGGACCTTTGTACCAAAAAGTTCACGCTGTGCTATGGTGAGTGAAAAACAAGGTGGGGCTCTGCCACCAAATAAAAATATGATATAAAGCACTGAAAGTGTTGTTTCACATAAATAAAATGTAACCTCTCAGCACTCCATCAAGTAATTGGCTTTCACTTACAGCTGCACAATAAAAGAGCTGTAGTAAAAGAAAGAAATACAATGAGCAACACAATGAGCAATGAGCCCCTTTCCCAACTGACACCAATAAACCACAAATTTTTGTTTACAATGAAGATTCTCAGCAAGACTTAATATGGGATTTATTTAGCTATCACTTAAGAAATCTCTTTTTTTGAGAGCTGCTAGTAGAAACAGGAAGTGAATATTCAAAATCACTAATACAAACCTGAAAATACATTCTCTTCAATGAGGAGAAATCTACCAAGCAAATAAAACCTTCTTCATTTTCTAAGTGAAATCAGTTGAGAGGCAGCAGTTCTCTGAAAAGGGCTCTGCAAAATACAAAATCTGCTTAATGGTGTACTCCAGTTCAACACTGTGTTATTTTGTGTACCTTTTTTTTTCTTTGTTATGTTCCCCTTCTGAGAGATCAGTTTCACTGATCTTTAAGGAATTTCATAACAGCAAAATCCATTATTTTACACACAATTTCAAAAATGGTAGTTTTGAGTTTAAATTTTCCTCAGCCCATCCCAATTTAGCATGTTGAATATGCACTTGTCATAGTATTTCAGCATGCACAAAGATTCTTACAAGCACAATTACCTCTGATCTATGTATGACTGTACAAATACCTCATTCCTTAGCAAAACTGTTGTTCTTACAGAGTTTGAAAAATTTGCTTTGAAAGACACCTGTTGCCCTCACTTGGTTTTTGGGGGGATTTTTTTGCCTTTCTGGAAAGACAACACTGTTTTGAAGATTATTCAGTTCTATTCTAAGGTAAAAGTAAAATCATACTGCCAGAAACAATTTCCTAAACTTAAATTTGTGGTGTAGTTTGAGGCATTGAACATGTTGCATAAAATCTTCTTGTTATACCGTTATATATATATATATATATATTGCTTGTTATACCATTATATATATATATATATATACACACACACCATTTGCTTGCTTGCTTGTTTGCTTGTACAACTAGCTAGGCCTTTGCAATAGTTTAATATCTAAGAATTTTATATAGTTTCCTGTCAGTGTTCAACCAGGCCTCATAAACAGATTGAAACCTATAAATGAACTAGAAAACACTACACATTGGCCCAGCTTCCTGGATCAACTTCCCAGCTGCCCACTGCAATATCAGCCAACTAGCGTAGAATCCCTTTAAACTTCTGAGAAGATATAGCAGACTGGGTTTTTTTTCTGATTCAGACAGCTGTAGAAGAACCATTTTCTACTTTAATGGTTGATGTCATCAGCTGCTTTACACATGGCCACTTCTCCTGAAATCTAGCAGGAGGTGAAAAGGGTCACAACCTTTTTCCCAGCATAGCTCAATGGTTGTTCAGGATTAACATTTTAACGATTGTTACCTCTGAGAACAATGCAAAACACTAGATTTTTTTTTTTCTTCATCTTCTGCATTTTTAATTTGCCTTGCAGAACAAGTCTGAAAATGACCCAGGCAGGACTCAAGGATATTAGCTTGTCCTACAGAGGCTGTGTTTATACCAGTAGCAGAGTATATGCAAACAATCTTACTTACAGATTTTTCCCCCAGTTTCAAAAAGAGGTTAAATTTGTCTGTGCATTGCATGGCTCACAACAGTCTCGTTAGGCACTAACAACACTGACTGCAAGGACTTGGATGAAAACAGCAGATGGGTGAAGAGATCTCCTGGAGGGGCAAATGATTCCGTTGAGGAGACAAAAGAACCCTTAAAATTCTTGGTGTCTCTATATCATACCTTTGCAAGAAGAATACACTGGATATACATAGGTTTATGGTAAGTACAAGAATATACATAAAGTCAAGAGATCCAAAACTTACTCTGTCTAAAACTTTCCTTCTATCCACAGCTGGCTGTGTAACCCAACCTTTCACAACTCCTTGGCTTATTATTGTAATCCTTTGTAGCATGACACAACAATATGAGAGAGTCATCTTCTACCAAAAAGCTATATGCAGTTCAGAAGAAGCAGTCCATTTGCTCAGCATCACAGACCACAGAGAATACACACCTCTTGCTGCTCTCGCTCTCTCCTGAACACAGTCAAATCCAAGGTTTCAGAAACCTTCGCAGAATGGACTGGCTCACCCTACTCACAGCCCTGCCCTTTTTACCCTGGAGCAAAGAAACTGTTAACCTTGAGAGAGAAACACACTTCTTGAATACAGGGAACTGTCTGAAGCTGAGGTTCCTGCCTGGAAAAGAATAAGATACAATAAAACCTCAGCTGTTTCAGTGCAAACAGCAAAACTTACTTTTTTAATTACCTTTCCACCTGTGTACACCAGGGTCCATGTCCCACTGATTTTGTAAAGAATCAGGGAACAAGACAAAGAGAAAATACTTATTCATACATATTCTTCCTAGTCTAGGAAGTCATTAGGACACTGTAGAACACTCCCTAAGAGCCTCAGGGCCCATGGGTGGAAATTTATTAACACTGAACACACTCAGTCTAATAATTGTCCTCAAGAGATATTTCTTACAACTGAAGTTGTATCACGTTATTAGTTATTTCATTTGTCTGTTTTGGGAGGGTACAGGAGTTGCTTTTTTTTAAGTGTTAGTTGACCACATAGTATACAATGAAAGCAGTAGAGTTTGCTAATTTGAAATGAGTCCTAAAGACTTTAATATTCGTTGCACTATAGCAACGCAAAAAGTAATTCCTATTTAATTAGTTAGGCCAAAGTATTTGCAAAACAATTAAGAATGTAATTTAATTTTGGTGTTTGGTAAACATCCAGGGATTCATTCATTCTGAACTTATGACCTACATGTTGAGTTTACTTTGCAAAGTATCGTTAAACCAGTCAGTTAGAACTCACAATTAAAATGCATGACATGGCAAGCCTAATAAGTGTATATTACAACTAGAAATATGTGTTAGAAATTTATTTTTAAAAATGTCTTGTCTTGATAGCTTAAAAAATTAACCGTGTGGTCAAATCAAAATGGTGTCAGTGAGGAAATGCCTTTGAAACATCTCCATGAAGCCTGAGGCATTTAGCTCTTTAAGAAATTATTTCCTATGTTGCCTCCTCATTCCCGTGGAAAGACTAATTCAGTGTACAGGTTCCAGTAGGGCATCTTCCTACACAAGCAGCTCCCACTAGCAGTGCCCATCAGGGCAGATATAGGCAGGGGTAGCATTACTATGTGTTACAGTCAGCCTGTTTCTGTGAGGAGGCAACAAGAAAATTTAGATGGCAATTGGCAATTCAAAGTAGACACACAGGCGCAACAGCAGTTCACCAGCTATGTCAGAACTATTATGCATTGTACCCACATTATTACACACAAAAAAGCTATGTAAAAGGATATTATCAGGGCTCCACATTTATTCTTTCAGGGATTAGGAAATGCCAGAATTAAGATTGCCTATGCAACCCGTATTCTCCTCTTCTGCATATGTAGTATGATTGCCTTTACTCACATGTTCATATACTTTCCTCCCCATGGGACTTCCCCTGGCACAGTCTCTAAATGGATGATTATTCAAAGTTTCATTTCATCTTCCTCATTGGTTATTTGAACTTATTTAATGCCTACCAAAACCTGCAGTGATTCTAAAATTATTCATCCCTTCAACCTTCTCATTAGGTTACTCACATTGTCATGTCTAAATGCTTCTCAAGTACCGATCTTTACAACATCCTGAAGGGCAGAAGGAGTATTAACAGTCCATCTTACAGCAGAGGAAAAGAAAGAGTAAGGCCAAAATTGCCAAAATTGTCCATTAGTTTTCTGTGTCCAACATGAAACATCAATATATCATGTATTTTACACTACTTTATATACTCAAATTACAGTTCCACTCAACTCTAGATGCGACTGTGAGCACTGAGCAGGAGGCCTCTTCTCTGCCTGCCATTCCCAACCTCATTCGCTCCTCCCCTTCCACCTTATGCAGTTAATGGGACAGATCACTAAAAGAAGGGGAGCGCTCTGAGCACAGTAAAAAAAAGACAGAATCTTACTCTCCGCTCCCCTTCAGCACCCTCAGTGGTAAGGTCAGACACCTTACAAACAGACCAAGTATGAGTATTAAAATCCAAATTATGCTAAAGACTGGGATCAAAGTTACACTTTAAAAACAAAATAAAGTTTCAGCAGGCTATCAAGGTTAAATCAGTCTTGATACTAATAATCATATAAGGGTTGTATATGACCTCAGCAACAGGGTAGCCTCCTGCAAAATGTCAAGACCCTCATCCAAATCATAGACAGTCTGGAGCTGCTGAGCAAAGAGATGTAAGAATTTTTACAAAATGGCTGAAACTATATTATTTTCCCAATTTATAAACAGATAAAATATTTTTACTCATAAGGCTCTCATAATAAACCTCTCTGAAGCACACACTGAAAGCAGCTACCTGGATAGTTTATTTTGACAAAGAGGTAACTGAAAGCATGATCTTATAAAGGCAAGTCCTGAAAGGCAATCCCTGTGAGACTCCAACAAATACAGGGAGAAAGAGAAGCTCAGGTCTTTCAAGATACGTAAGCACCTGGCTCCAGTGGGAGTCATGCCCCTAACTCTGCTTGAGGGTCCAGTCCCCTGCAGTCAGGTGGACTGCAATGCTGTGCTGCGTTTCCTCTTGCAGATGTCAGTGTGTGCCCATCCTGCCCACGCTTGGATCCCCGCAGTTCAAGCCCTGAGATTTCCCTAAGCAGAAACTGCCAGCCATCTAGCACATATCAAATTCAAGCTTGTTTTCTGTGATATAGCCAGACATCCACGAGGGACAAGGCTGAAACCACCAAACCCATTTTACATGTGACCTGAGCCAGAATCCAGCTCTCCAGAGGCAAAAGGCTAGTAAATTAACCTACTGTGTCACCTAACCCTTCACTATTGATTAGTAATTATTCTTTTCAAATGAAACAAGGACATAGGACATAAGGTCATCTACAGTATATCCTGAGAAAAGCCAATGTTTCCCTACATCCTTCCATCAATCACTGTTGAGCACTGACTTGAAAGAAAAAAGTTCTCATTGAAATACAATTAAAAAAGTAATTTAACACAGTTTTCATAAACCAGGAAGAGCTCACGGATGTGAGCTAGTTCTGAGACAGGCATGACAGGTACAACTATGGTCAATATCTCTTCAATCTGATGAAGCCGTTGGATAATTTGATAAAGGAAATGGTCAATGAATAAATAAAACAACCAGGGACCAGTTGTCCTAGTGATGCTAGTTTACAGATTTAAATTCTTCCATACTGGCTCCCTTTGGCCATACTGGCCTCCTCCTCCCTTTGATCATTTCTCTTTCCTTTGTACCTTTTCCTACATCTGATTAACTGCTAATTAATTGATTGAAAAACCTTCTGCTCATACAAATCGCTGACTGAATTATTGCACTACCTAAAAAAAACCCACTCTGCTGCCTTCTGAACTATAAATGTTGCAGGTAAAAGAACCATCAAGAAAAGAAATATATCTATAACCTTTAAGGATGTAGCACTTATAATGTCTGAGTGAACCAGCCGCCCTATATCCTGTCCCCAGTGCCATATTCTCCAGAAGATTGACCAAGCGTATATAACTAGCAAACAGAACAGGTGGAACCATGCTCTAAGATCTGAATTTCCAGAAATTCCTACTGAATCTAAAACTATGTTGCATATTTTGAAGTTGAGACTTGCAATGGGCTGAATATAACCTGAGATCCCAGGTCACAGCTGCACTTTGAGACACTAGAAATTTCATTTCAATCTATGATAAATCCAAGCTTTTGTGCAGTAGCATAAAGGAAGTACAGGTACAAATTCCAAGCAGACAGAAACATCTTAGTCTTTAGGACGTACTTTCTACAACACAGTTGATTGCTAGCTTCCCTGATGAATTAGTGTTATTGCTTTATTTCAACGAAATAGGAATGGAAGTTTTAAGACTTCACACAGTTTCCCCAACATATTGAAGGATGCTGCTTCAGTTCATGCTAAAATATATGATTAGTTTGCAATTTCTTCTTTGATTTCAGAGGACACGTGACAATCTCATACCTAAGTTATATGATTGCATATATAGCATGGGAAATGCAGTACACAGTGTTCTCAATCCATTAATGCCATAAGTATACAGTAGCAATTATAGCACACAGAGTCAAATGTGTATTTGGATTATATCCTGTCAGTCAGTATATTTCTAAGGTAGTGAAACCTGTTCACCGTTTCATGGTGGTTTTATGATTCTAATATCTTAAATATGTATGAAGTTTATTTTATCTGAATTCATCTTTGGCATATAAAAAATAGAGGAAACTAAATTTCAGCATTTAGCCTAAAGCCACAATATAAAGGTATTTTAGAGTTAAGGTTATCACACCACTCAGTTTGGTGGAGTCTTTGTTTTTTTGACTTTTTGCTACAGTAGAAATCTCAGACCAGGTATTAACCTTATATACTATATGCATTGGATCCAATTCTCAGATACAACTTCGCCTACTGCTAGCAAAGCATTTAATTAAAAAGCAAGCTAAGCACTGACCTAAAAGGAAAGACTGGCCTGAAGTGTAGCCAGGCCCCTATCGTATGTTGAAGAAGAGAGGAGTGTATCACTCCCAAAGGTGAAAGCAGAGAGCAAAGCCACCCAGCACAGCAGTCTGCTTGATTCAAGCCAGAACAGCCTCCCTTTTCTATCTTTTAATGTGTTCCTTATATAGCTTTATATCACCTTCAATATATATTCTTCTTTCTAATCCCAAATATTATCATTTTTTATTCTAGTGTACCATAGGTAAGAAAGATCCATGCCATGCACTTTTCTCTAGATATCCCAGCGCTATGTTCCATAGCTCCTGTGTAGCATTTCTAAGATCTCTTGTCTATACACATCATCTCTTGTCTATACACATGGACCATCCTCCTAATCAACTGATTCAGCCAAACACTACCTTCTTTTTTATATCCTTTCAGCAGCTTCTTCTCTGTTGCTGCAAATACAAGGTATTTCTTTTCTCAAGGCTCTTCATTGCCATCCTGGGGTCTGAATGCTTCACCCAAGGTTCCCCTCAAGTTTGGAAGGAGTCTTCATAAACACCCAGAAAGCCTGCTTTCATACCAGCTCATCCTGAAAAATTTCTTCATCCTACAAAAAGATTTTGAGGAGTTAGTTTGCTGGTATGCTGAAACTATAATTCACAGCAATATAGTATCATTCCTTTCTTGTCTTCTTCTACCTAATCTTTCTGGATAAGCCTGTTGTCCTTGTTTTTATTTAGATCATGAACTGCCTAGTGCATCTGGCTCTGACCTGCAACTCCTATGGTATACATCAATACATGTAACATAAAATAATGTTGGCAACTTTTCCACGCCATCTCTGAAGCTGATTCAAATGTATGACAAAGCATGCTTCTCTTCTCTTTTGCTTATTTCCACAATCGGATGTTAATGTATCACATCTTTCAGAGTCTGACCAAGATAATATAAAATTAAACCATCCTTCCCTCACAGTTTTCCCATTTTGAAGGTTTAATAGCTTGTCTGCTTTCCTTCAATAATATTTTTCTGAGCAATGTAAACTTTATCATATAATTGCTTATGGAAAATACATAGTCCAAGAGTTTTGATGTCCTGAAGCTAAACTTTCGAATGCTTTCCCAGCTTGGTGTGTGTGACCTCCTTCCTCTGGCATTTGTTCAACATATGTTGGAAAGATACTTTCAGTTTCTCTGCTCATTGAAGTTGGAGCAATCCTAACAGTCTTCTCAGTCCAAAACCGTTGTGCAGTTTTATCATTACCATGATAACCTCATCAAAGATAAAGTGTTGATTTGCACTTCCCCTGTTAAAGTGTGAAGATTTCTGTTTTTCTTGGTGATAACATTTGTAGTGAGTTACACATTTCCAATATTTTCTAACAGTAGAGAAAAAATTTAGGCACTATGATATCAAGGAGATGGACACTAGAAGAGACTGAAAATCAATTTCTTCAGATATTCCTCCTAACATTTTAAATAGTCCTCCTAACATTTTTACATTACTTGCAAATTGATGTTAGATATTTATGTTTCATCACAGTGCTAAGTAAGCTTTGAAAATAAATACATGATGCTGTGAAAAGGGATTGATAAAGAAATATGGGTTAATAGGCAGGAAATGTCTTGGCTGCAGATGAAACTGGATTGCTGTTCTTTGTTGCTCTAAAAGAATGACAGAACAACATGAATTTGATTGTGACTCCCTACAATTCCTAATAAACAGGTATAAAGATCACCAAAAATGAAAAGAACAATTAATTTCATCTGAGAGTTTAAGCAGATAGTGGACATGAAGAGCAAACTGAAACTAGACAGTTGCAGCAAACTGAGGCCAACATATTAGCAGAGCAATATGAAGACCTTTTTATTGCTTACACTAATGCTTTCTTTCAGCAAACAGATGTTCTAGAATTGTAAATCCAATACATTTCATGAATGTTAACATCCTCTGGAAAATAAACAGTTTGCTAGAGTTGGATTACAAAGAAGTTTACTTCTTTAAAAAGGAATCTTGTAGCCAGCAGATTTACTAAATCCAATAGTTTCCTATTTCAAAATTTTTTTTGAAATTAAACCCAACATTATTAACATTAAAATGTCAGTAGCTGAGTATGTAAAATGACTTTTTCTTAGAATTCTTTTTTAAAATATGCGTATCTGAACCAGAAATGTAATGGCCCCGACACTATGGATTAACATCATACAAGAGACCACAATTATTTCAAAGCAGCCATTTCACTCTGGGAAGGACAAAGTAGATATTTTTGAATGTACAAGTTAAGTGAACAGTCTGCCATTCATATCTTTGTGTATTTCAATGGCAGGTTTTTTTCCCCTCTGGCACTTACGGTTTCGATGTATCAGCCGCCAGGAAAGGACATTGTTCTGGAAGGTTTAGCAAAAAAGCATTAAAATGTAACCACAAAAGAAGATTTCAAGTAGCATTAAAGATCTGATTTAAACCCACAAAAGCAACAAAATTTAAGAGTAAGTCAATTATGATTGACATGTGTCCCTTAATGTATGCTAGATACTGCTTGCTGCGCATGCAGGAAGTTATTAAAACCATTTAACAATACATTTTGCATGATGACAGCCAGATCAAGGAGCACAGTCAATTAAAACAAGGGATAGATAAATTCAAAAATTATGGGAGCTAATTCAGTACAGGGATGTAATTAAAAGTTCAAGTGATTATGTAAACCTTAGTGGTTCACTTGTCAGACTGTCAATCTCATGGTAACAAGCTGAAGGGACCCTGCAAAGGACCATAATTCTCCCACCTGGCTGTGGGCAGTGAGTCCTCCAAACTCAAACACAGACCTCTGCAGAGAAGTGATTTTCTGTATGGAAATAGCAGTTACTGCTAATCCTGCTAGAGTCATTGGGAGCTGCAAGTGGTCAAAGCTTTTGTGAAAGCATCAAGTCTGTAAGAGTTCAACTTCTGAAAATTTTGTTTGTGGATATTAGCATTTGGTCTTGGTGAAAACAACTGATATTTGGTATAAAGATGCTCATGATGTTTTAAGGATAGAAAGAGGTGAAGAGAACCCTGAAATTTGGAGCCTATGGTTTGGAAACCACTTCAATAACAATATGAGAATCTCTTCAAAGATTTCCAGAAGAGAGAGGGGAAAAAGGGAGGGAGGGAAGAAGAGAGAGAAGGAACTGTAAGCAATATGTTTCTGGTACTTTCCTTCTTTTGCAGGAGGAACAACTCATTAAAACACACTTAAAATGATGCTGCAAGGAGAGCAGATTTTGAGCGAGAGTTGGCGAGGTCTGCAAATCAGAGCTGAATTCTGCAACGCAAGCACATTCACCACCTCCAGCAGTCAGATGGGATGTGGTCTAGTAAACATTTTATGCTGTAAGACCTGGAGTTGTTCACACAGAGGGCACAGACAGACCAAAACTCCTCTGACCGCTCTTTGTCTAGAAGCCACCCAGCCATGTTCACAGAGCACTAGGCTCCAACTAATGCACTGATCTAACAGCTCCAGCAGGTTAGAGCCCAAGTGGGGTTAGGACAGCTCTTTCTATATCTGCCAATGTAGACGTAACAGCCAAGACATGAAATAGAGATTCTTTTCCATATTTTGATACCAAAACATTTTGTAACTTTGATAAAAAATTGTCACCTCTCAATATCACTGTCTTCTCTGTCCCCTTTTTTCTTGATTTTTACTGCTTAGATTGCAATTTTTTCAGTACATCTTTTATTGCAGCACCTAACACAGTAAGGGACTGATGTTCGTTTCTGCATGTAGGCTCAACAGGAAGAGAAGTACAACATGCTCTAAGCCCTTTCCTGGCACATTCCATCCGACGGTATGGAACACCTTGCCATGAATTAATACTCAGCGTCATGCAAGCATTGTCTACATTTTATGTTGGAGTAGGACACAGAGCAGTTACAGAACTTCCCCCAAGGTCATTTGTGAAGTCTCTGCCAAAACTAGAATAGAGCACACATGATTGCCAGTTTTTGCTTTAGCTATGTAATGAATATTTCCCTGAGACACAATTTCTCTTTATGCATATGTCCTCAGTAATAAAAAATAAGGAAAAGAAATACCTCAGATATATATGATGCAGTCTATAAGCAGAACTCTCTCTAAACAACATGTCTTTCAAATTTTTCTATGAAGCATCAACATCTCTTTAAGGACTTTATCATCATTACTGACACATAATCATTCCTTGCAGGTGGAAAACATTGTGCTGAGAGATAATTGGGATAGTTATTGGATATGACTCCTCACTGGTTTTAAGGCAGTATTAAGGCATGATTGCATTCTGCTCAAAGAAAAGAATGAATATTCTTTGCATTTATGTCAGATTGAGTGATTTATGGGTACTGTAAGTACTGCATTAGATGATAAGGTCTAACATTATCTGATAAGATGCAATGCAAACTCAAAATATGGATGCTTTCCCCCTGTAGAGAGGAAAAACCTCTTTTGGCTGTTTGAGTTACATTTGCTATTGGTTTATCTGGATGGGGTAATTTTCCCTCAACTTATTTGAAGGAAACTGTCATCTCAGGGTACCATACTCATTGTAAATGGAACAAATATTTTGAAAACCCCTCCTAAATAAGTGGGCTTATTAATGGACAAATTCTGGTATCTGTAAACGAGCACTTTGCTGACACATTGGTAAGCAATAACTTATTCTTATGAATCCTGTTTGTGGTGGGCAGCTTAAATGACTAAGCAAACCCGGGTTCCTCAAATAAGGGCTTGAGAGTATGTGGGAGAAAAAGGGGTCAGTTGAAGGGGGACACTTCTTTATCAAACAAGGTCTTTGAGAGGGAAATCCCCGCTCAGGTAATCAGGGAGGGAAAAATCCCCTACTCAGAGCAAGCAAAATAATAGCTTTATATAGCTAAGGAAGCATCAAATTCGCTATTCTTTGTTCTCCAGGATAATATTCCATCTATCAGTGTCTTGGAAAGACAGTGCGTCCTCATGCCAATTTTTTTGTAAATTATGTACGCACACTTAATTGTAGACACCCATAGTAAATGCATAGTCACACGCTTATACTACATGTGCAGATTTGGAGGTTTGGGGTTCTTTTCATTCTAATTGTGTCACACCTGAAAAAGATTAAACAGGTAAAAATATGTGCACTACATGAACAGCAGGTGTGCAACACCAAGAAAACAAGGACAAGTACAATTCTGTAACAAAGCTCATGCTTTTGACTTTAATTCAAAATTGGTCTGACCCAAAGCCCAGTGGAGTCAATGTAAGTCTCTGCATTAACTTCAGAGGTTTTGGATCAAGCCCAATATTGCTCCTGTTGTTAGGGCTCGTTGTTTAGTTTTACTAAAAGAAAATTGTTTAATTTCCTTTTTTAGAAGAAATTTTACAAGACCAAATGTAAATTGTGTCCATTTTTGTATTAAAAGCTTCTTCAAGGGATACTTTGAATGGTAGAATGGTTAAGTCGTGGTATATTTTTAGGATCTCATTCAGTGAAAAGGGATGTCAGAAATTAACAGCACCTAAATTTACACCTTATGCCACGGAAGCTTCCCAACAGGGGACAAAAAAAAAAGTAAAGAAACTAGACATAATTTTATCACCTAGTGAGACCTTTGGCTATTGTTCTGTGCTGTTTTGATGGGATATAGTGTCACTATGTGCAATACTACAGGCATTTCCAGTCATTGTTTCATATACTGAATTCCCACTGAAGTCAATGGCACCGTTGCATGAAACTCCATGGCAGGATACAGCAGTAAGAGCAGTGAATTTTATCCTAATGTAACAAACCAGCTGACTGCAAAGTCATCACTAAGCTAGGTGATGACACCACTGAAGCTGAATTTCCTTTGAGAAAATAAGAAAAACATGAAGATATAAGACACCAAGCCCAGATCCCCACTGCTCCAAGAGTTGAAGAGGGGAAAACAAGCTCTTCCACTACAAGGGAAGAAGCTTCTTTGATGCCAAAAGTCCAGTCCCACCTTCCTCCAGGCCAAACCAAAGCTGGCCACAACGAGGTCATGCCATATCTGCTCTATTCAGCAGATGTCTGGCAAAGCCAACCACATGGGACTTTGGAAGATGTAACAATCATAGGGTTTTTTACTTAATTTTTTTTTTTTTTTAAAATTCTGATCAGCATTTTAATGCTGGATTGTCATTATGTCCAAAAGTTTGGTTTAATGGTAGTAGTTACTGTCTCAGCCTAATACTCAAGTGATTTGCCACCTGTCTCATTGAAATTACACTGGTGTCCACCCATATATCCTGCATTCTTAATTCATGTGAGCCCTTTAACCATGAGATTCAGGGCAGCAAGCGAGAAATAAGTCCAGAAGAAATATTCTGTTACTGGGGGAAAAACTCAGTCAGCCGCATGAGGTGCACAGGCTGTTGTGAATATTGTGGGGTGTCACAGCCATTGCTCATGGCCATGCATATGACTGCCTTCCTAAGTGGCCTCCAAAACCAACCATGTCTAGGCATGTTGCTTTTAAGACACCACAGTTTCATGGATGTGACTTCTCCAAACGTTCAACCTTAGGGTTATTTTCAATTTTTCATTATTAGATAGTGCCTGAGGTGATTTTTAAAAGGGAATTCTGATGGAAATGTTTTCATCAGTTTTGTGAGGAATGGAAGAATGACAGATCTACTCTCATTGTAAAAAAAAAAAAAAAAGGTGGTAACACAACTCCTGCAAAAATGTCTGAATCTGAGATGTGAAATTTAGCATGGGTCTCTTGTGCTTAGTTCCAGGGTAAAAAATAGATTGAGTGATAATAAACAAGAGAAAAATCATTCTTGTGCATGCTTGGTAGACAAGTAGCCTGAGGAAAAGTGTTTGTGATATCATGCCATGATAGGGAAGAATGATTTTTAGTCTCTGGAAAGTGGATAGCATATTATATTGGTTCTCAGCAAATCCAGATTTTGTCCCTGTTTCTGCCACTGGCCTCATGAGTGACACCGAGAAAATAACTTTCTCTACTTTGTCTCTGCTTTAAAAACAGGAAAACATACACTTATCTTTTTTTCTTTTTTTTCTTTTTTTTTTTTAAAGATCTCTCAAACCCCTCAATTAAGGATATAGAAGATAGCTAGATAGTGTTATTATTATGAAGAGCCTAGGCTAATGTGGGAATAGAACAGAAATTATGACTCTACAACTTCTTTTAATACAAATTCTGCAGTGTTCAGTCTGGCACAAAATTGTTATGTATAACAGGACAAAGAAATAACACAGTATTAAGGTAACTTTTCTTACAACAGCCATTCATTTAGGGTACCTCATATTTATGAAGTTCAGTTTAGATGTCTTTTTTTTCATGTTTTCTTCGGTGAGAATACACAACTCCACTTTGGGAAACACAGAAGTTTGGAAATGCTGAAAAATGAAACCAAACATGTTTCAAGTCAAGTTTTTCAAATAATAGGTGGCTTCATTTTATATTTTTAAAAAATAAAATTGCTTTAGTTGACAGTTTAGGAGATCAAATGCTGCTCCATTTAGGACTACATCTGCATTTGTGTGTGTGTGTATGTGCAGGCACACATGTGTGTCTATATACTTTAATTAATGTTTGGTTCTGTAAAGCATTTAGAAGAAATAAAAAAGAAGAAAGGCTGGTCTCTCAACTACTTTAATTGACAATATCTCATTAAGTTGAGGGATTAATTTTATTCCAAGTGCATGGCAAAAGAGAAGTCAAAAATTTTACTCAGAGCCAAGGGCAACAGGGGAGTTGCCTTTTTCAAGAACCATGGCTGTACAAAACTTGCAAAGTTTATGGAATCTCTCTGGTTTGTATTGCTTTACAAGATCTGACAGAGGAGTATTGTTTCCAGAAGTGTAACTTCTTAATGTGTTTCCCAGAATTCTGAAAATATTGTATGCAGGCAGTAGTGGTCTAAGGGTCACCTGCATCCTGCTGGAATAACCTTACCTATACATGGGTAGAAGTAGGTAGCCCTGTATATAGATGTACTCTTTTCTTGTCTTTCTTTTTATCAGTAGCATTTTGAGAACAACACAAAGCTGTGGAGACATTAAGGACATTTTAGAGCACAGGAGGAGTATACTTTAAAATCTTTAAGTGTTAAGCAAAGCTTTCTGCTTTGTAGTTTATTAATATTTAGCAGAAAGCACAACACCCTTCTTCCCCTGCCCCTTCATTCCACTAAATGCCTCACAGATAGCATTCAAAGGAGATCTGAAATTCTAAGAAATACAAACTAACTTGGTCCAGAAGCCTCTTCTCAAGTAAATTATCCTGATCAGTAGTAGAACTTCATATGGTATTTCCATGGATGTAAAGCACATGACACAAATAGTTTAAACTGCTGCTCCCCAGTACCAACCATGTGCAACCAACTGATTGTCGACTATGTATAATTATTTTTTCCCTAATCTGTGAGCTATAAAGCACCTACCATTGCTGCCACCCAGACTTTTCAATAACATTAAAACAAAGCAAAACAAAAGAGCCCTCAAATATTGACTCAGTAATCTATCTCCCTCCCTCAAGGAAAACTTGCCTGCCATAAAATTCCAATCAGTTGCACACACACAATTATGAAAATATGGGCCTCAAAACTTCATTCAAAAGCCTGATTACGCTAAATATAGATCAACATGTAATTTCTCCTTCCTTTCTACTTTTAAATCATGTTTTTGACAAACGTTGAAATGCTAATGGGTGGTTTAGATTGGGTTTTTTTCTTTTTTGCATCGAAGGGTTTGTGGAGGGTTTCATGGTTTTAATAGCTATGTATTCTTTATTGCTCCTTTAAAATACTAATAAGAGTGATGAAAAGGCATGAAAAATCATCACTGATTGCATAGGAATTCACTGAAAATATGATCTTTCCTTTGCTCAGTTATCATCTGTGGTGGTGTTTCCTTACAGAAATGGTAACGGGCTAAAAGTTCTTAATAAAAAACACATGCTTTTCTTTACTTCACCACCACACTTGGATGTATTCCCCTGTGGAAAACTACACCAGGTTAACCACTGCAAGGCAGCTTTATGGTAAATCAGATCCATTTTTAAAAATGCATTCCCAGAAGACTCAGTTTAATACACTGTTTCTGAGAATACCTCTATGAGAGTGTCTTTTTGATAGTCTTGCTCTTCATATTTGGAAGCAATCTCAGCTGGTGAAAGGCAGGAACAGAAAACACCATTTTGAGACAATAAAGAACCAAAGACCAGAATTACTTAGAAATTAAAGACAAGGAGCATGTGTATGTTTCATTCAGTATCTTTTTTTTCTATCTCTGGACATGTAAAATTATTCTTGTCACTTAACAGAAGGGAAAATGGATGATTTTCCTTGAAGTATATGATCCAAACCCTGAAATACGGCAACAACACTGAGAAGCCATTATCTGCACTTACGGCCAGGTCTGGAATATAATGCACCTTCTAGTTAAAAATGCAAAATGTGTTTTTAAGGTTTTTTTATTTACGTTTTGAAAGTTTATGCTAATTTGAGAAAATATCCCCACACTTAAAATGAAAATTATTGTGTACTCAGCAGCATCTTTTAGAAGGAAAAATTGTAAGCCGGATCTTCCTATTCGCAAATTGCATGTTGGGGTCTGCCAGTAATAATTGATTCCACATAAAACTACTTCCCTTCCTTGTTCAGGAGTGGTGATATAGCCTTGCACATTAAGGGGAGGGAGGGGGGAGAGAAGGATCTTAATTCAAAGACAGATAGGCCTGGAACAAGCATTTGACCTTGCTCTGAAGGAAAAAAAAATAGTAGGCACTAAATGAAGTAAAAAAAAAATTGCTATTGGTGAAATAAGAGTATCAGATCAGCTGGTTTTCTGGTAAAGCTGCTTTCCAGAGAGGTTAGAGGAACATAATACCTGACAATACACTCCCCCATTGTCCACCATGCAAGTAGTTTCAAAAGCACACCAGGAAGGTGTTTTTTCATGAAGGTGGTAGGTACAAGGAGGGTTATTGGCTTAGGAAGAGGCTCGTTTTCTTTGTAATTTCTTTCTCAGACTGTGAGAGGTTAAAATGGTTAAGCAGTTTTCCTTCACTCCATATTACGGCTCATTCCTACAAGCAATAAAATGGAAGAATTACTTGTAAGGGCAGAAATGTCATTATTTTTGCACTCATCCTGACCCCAGCATCTAAAAATACAAAATGCTGGAATTTGTAGAGCAGGTGACATTTTAAAAAAGGGCCCAGAGAAGTCTAATAGTGTAAAGGCTAAATGTACTTAGGAGGTGGAGGGACAGAAATAGAGAGATATCTCTGCTTCTGACCTAGGCCTAACAAGATTGGCCACATAATTCATTTCAATGACTTCTTGTCTGTGCAGTTTACCTCTGGGTTTAGACAGAAACATTTCTCTTTAGCATAATGGATCACAGTGTCAAGTTGGCTACCTTCTGCCTCAGAATGGGGTTAATTTTAGCCTGATCCTCATGATGAACACACAAGGAATATATATGACTCATCAACCTTTGCCAAAAGCATAGGATAGGTTCCTGAAACTCAAAGGCTATCTGCTATTTGAAAAGATTCTGCTGCCTCATATTAATTGAGCCGAGCTTCCTTTTAGGTCTCCAGCAGCCTACTGAAGCTACACGAGAGGGTATATAAAATTGCTAAAACACTGTATCACAGTTCTGCAATCCTCTTCTTTTTTTTTTCTAACAGCCTCACTATACATCCGGTCAAAATCAAGTGCTTAATTCCACTTCCACAGGGATATTGCATTATTTCTAGTGTACTAGCTAGTATTATCCTGCAGGCTCTCAACTCTGAGCATGCTACAGCCTGGGGAATCAGGCTTTTGAGCAGGTGTAAAAGAGGAATTAATGAAACGGTGAGCAAAAGTTCTTTTTGTTCTTCTGGATTTGAAGGCAGACATGGTTAAATGCTCAATCACATGAGTAAAATGACAAGGAATCTATGAGAAGTCCAGTAAGGATGGCCATGTAGTTTCAGAAAAATGCAGAAACTTCTCTGTATTTCCTTTAGTCTATTTTTTTATAATCAACAAATACCTGCTAATACTGTCTTGCCCCTCCACTCAAATCTCCAGCTCTCATGTGTAGTCAGGCCGCCCAGAAATGTGTAAGCAAAGTATTCAAAGGGCAGAATAGTGCAATCTTAGTAAGGGAATTTAGGCACTTCCAGTCTCAGAGGACCTAGGCTGGCTTTTTACATTATTGTTTCAGAGCAGATGTGACCTAAAGCTAAAATCCCTGCTCCACTGCAGGCCGTAACAAAAAACTCACAGGCTTCACCAGGGTCAGGCTTTCACTCAGTAAGCCTGTAGCACGCTTTGCTGTTGCAAAACAGAACTGGGCCCAGGAGCAGATATGTCGAACAAGGTGGCGTCAGTTCTTGATAAGCATCTTTTTACCTGCTGCAGTAACCTGTGGTGTAGCAGGAAAAGACACTTGCAGTTCCCTATGAGCACAATCCTGCATTTCACAGGACAAGTTCTTCTGCTTCCCCAAAGCATAACAATTCACCAGATTTAGCCAGGAGCTCTACCAAAAAGCTCCAGTCACACGCAGTTTCATCATTAACTGCTATATTTACCTTGCCCTCCCTACATCAGTGTTTCTTCCCTTTTACCTCTGCCCATCTCCCTGGCAGAGAAATTGGGCAGACCAACGCTGGGGCTGCTGCAGCTTTGGCAACACGCTTATCTAGCAGCGTCCTTCTTGCCTTTCCTACTTCAGAGAATATCAAAGCGTATTTCTTCACTAGCCTCACTGAGACCACCGTTTAGGCAAAGCATGGCCATTGCTTGCTCTCAGAGCCGGGTCCCATCAAGGGCAGCACCAGCTTTTTGCCACCGAGCTCCTTAGTGCCAGCTGCAGTGGGAGAGACCGTCACTGCATTGATATTTTTTTTTTCAGAAGCCAAAGTCAACCCCTCTGAGACGCAGAGGGCCTCCTGTTATAAATTGGCATAGTTCCATTAAATTTATGCTGAGTTACACCATTTGCAACTGTAAGTCTACCCTCTTGTGTATATGAATTATGAAACAGATTTTAGTTACAGTATCCCATGTTGCTTCTCAAGTAATAAACCATACAATATTCTCAATCTCCTCAGATGCATGTTTAGTAATACCTTGTAATGTTTTTTATAGTTTTCCTACCTTCACTAATTTCATTACCTTAATGGTCAATGTCTTTATGGTTATTGAAAAACCTCAGGTTAAAAATGGTTGTTAAGTACAGAACAACAACAGAACTACTAAAGAAAACCATAGTATTTGATTAAAATGCAACTGGCAAAAAATAAAGAAGTTCTTGTTCATTCACTAGTTATAGCTTTTAACCAGAGCACATAACCAAACTCCAGGTTTTGGACACATATGAAATGTGAACCCTAATCTGAATGACAAGTAACCTCTAGTATTATAATGGGATGAAACAAAAACCATAGCTCCAAACACTCCTAAAATTTGGGGGTTTCTAAATCTGGATTTGAAATGTGTGGCTTGTGCCTACTCAAATAAACTTCTATTTAAAACCCTATTTCAATAAACTTCTCTTTTGTGGCTTGGGCCTATTTAAGTAAGCCTTTTAAAATTAAGTTCTATTTATAGGCCCCAAATTTATTTACAGTATCATTTTTGGGGATTTTAGGATTAGCTGTATCTTTGTGTAAAGAGGAACCTTTATTCAGAGGATATTTCTCCCTTCTTCATCCATGATCATAATCTAAGGGATGCAACAGAAATGGTTGCATCATGTGTTTATTATTATAAATAAATTGCTTATTGGCAGTGTTTCATTATAAGAACACACAAGAAAGATGAGCGTGAGAGGGTGAGAAGATTTTAGTTAGTCTCTCCTATTCCCATAATTTCTTTCTTTTCTTTCTTTTCTTTGTTTGAAATAAATTTTTTTGTAAGAGGTTTTGAATTAAATTTAATCACAAAGTAGTCCATGCCCTCACTGCATATTTCCCAAACTGGATAAAAGACTTGAGGCTATTGCGACAAATTATGACCTTTTCATACAGTGTTCAAAAACATCACCCAAAATGAAACGATCACAATTGTTTTTGTAAATACGTTTTCTGCCAAACCATTCTTTTTCAGCAGGCGCCATTCTTTATTACCCACTGCCTTCAGTTTATCTCTTTTTTTCTTCCTTACTCATCTCTTTCCTTTCCTTCTACCCAAATCTCTGACAGTCTTTTTCCTTATGCTAGTATCCCTTCCCCCTGTTTAGGGCCAAAAAATGATGGTGAACTCAGCTGATCCTCAGAGAGCAGAAGTATATGTGACTTTGCTAGAGTCACCTTGCAGGATTAGGGCTTTTATAAATTTCTTCTTATCTCCCCATTAGCGCGTGAACTGTACCTCTTTCTTATAAGGCTCCCGGTGCGCTCTCAGGAGAGATGAGCAAAGAAATAGATGACAGTTGCCACTTCTAGGTTTTTCCAAAAGTTGGCAATCAAAGTGAGAAGTCATGAATCCACAGTACTGCTGTACTATCATTTTCTGCAGACCTAAGACACAACTTGTCATATGATTCCTTTAGGCTCCCTTACTTCATATGCCATGTTTTTGTTTTAACAATGAAAAAGGTCCATCCTTTTTTCCATTTCAACTGAGGAGATATGACAAAAGGCAGAGTTTTCATGAACTAATTACAGTCCTTTGGAAATTACCTTTTGTTCTAGGAAAATATGCATTTTTTTTCTTTTTTTTTCCTACTGATGAGAAAGTAAGCAGTTTGAATAAAAAGTACTATTTAAAGAAAGAGTACAGTTACATAACCTTTCCACAAAATTCAGACAATTTTTTAGCTCCACTTTGCAAAAAGAAGTATGCTTCTTCCGCAGAATTATACATACAATAATCTATTAAAAGATTTCTATACAGAAAAAAATAAGAGGTTTTTTCCTTTGCCTTATGTCTCAGTGCACATTCATCATTCAACAAAGCCATTGTGTTTTGCCCTGTTTCTAGCAATATACAGCAGAACCTGCCAGCGTATATTCCTGTTTCCCTACTTTGAAAATCAAGGAGAGATGTGTGTACATACTTAATGACAGACTTCAACCCCTTAGGGTGCAGGTTCAGAGCCATCATAAGCTGATCTAGAGCCACGTTGTCACCAAAACAGGCACTACAACCCTCCTCCTGGGCCACAACCTCTTTTTGCCAGCATATCTGTGTGGCCCATGGACAGACAAATCAGGGATGTGGCTCAGCTGAAAGCCCATGGAGTTTCTGCGAGACCCATTTTCGTCTGAGAAGATGGCAGGGGCAGGAACACAAGCAAGGAGGATGAAAACTAACAAGGAAAGCTAGTGGTGTGGTGGAAAGCTGCTTAAGTCACCAAGAAAGCAGGTATAATCATGCCCTGAGGATTCAATGACCCATCCACCCTATTTACAACCCATGGTCTGTACAAGTCTGTACAAGTCCACACTGCAACACAGCATCTCAGAAGGTTCATAACTTGAAGAAAATGTAGAAGTCCTTGTCCACACAAGATGGAGCAGCTCCAGAAATTTCATGGATGTGTAACTCGTACCCAGAGTTGTAGGCCAGAAGGCAGTTGCCTACACTGAAAAACCATGATAATTATTTAATTTTTTTGTTGTTGATGTGGTCTAGAAGGGCCATGTGGAAAGTCCTCCCGGCTCAGCAAAGCATTTACCAGCACCACTGCTAGAAATCAGAAGAGGGGTACTTACAGAATCATAGAATCTTTTAGGTTGGAAAAGACCTTTAAGATCATCCACTCCAACCATTAACCTACACTACCAAGTCCACGCTAAACCAATCAAGGGTAGACTAGACTAAACTATGTCCCAAAGTGCCACATCTACCCGTTTTTTGAACACTTCCAGGGATGGTGACTCCACCACCTCTCTGGGCAGCCTGTTCCAATGCTTGACCACCCTTTCCATGAAGAAATTTTTCCTAATATCCAATCTAAACCTCCCCTGGTGCAGCTTGAGCCCATTTCCTCTTGTCCTATCGCTAACTACATGGGAGAAGAGACCAACACCCACCTCACTACAACCTCCTTTCAGGTAGTTGTAGGGAGCGATAAGGTCTCCCCTCAGCCTCCTCTTCTCCAGGCTAAACAACCCCAGTTCCCTCAGCCGCTCCTCATAAGGCCTGTGCTCCAGACCCTTCACCAGCCTTGTTGTCCTTTTCTGAACATGCTCCAGCACCTCAATGTCTTTCTTGTATTGAGGGGCCCAAAACTGGACACAGTATTCCAGGTGCGGCCTCACCAGCGCCGAGTAAAGGGGGACAACCACCTCCCTGCTCCTGCTGGCCACACTATTCCTGATACTTCTTGAAATGCAACCAGATTTCGTGGCGATTCAAGAAGGTATCATCGTACGTATGTACCAGAGGGGTTGTGTAAGTTACAGTGGATGTGTTTAATTATTTCACAAGCAAGATTTATGCAAGAAAACTTTTACCACAAACATGTCTGTGCAATGTCTTTCCCACTTAGGTGGTATACTGAAGGCACAGAGATGAACCAGTACTCAGATAGGATAAGAAGAGGGTTGAGGATTTTTCTACAGCTAAGAACTGTATGCAAAGGTGTTATCTACTATTCAGTGTTTGACCAGTGTGTGAGAGGACCCCACAAGTAACTCATAACCAAAGAGGTGTAGCTCAGGCTTTCAGGTTCCCTTAGCAAACTCCACTAGCATAGGGAACAGAACCAAGATGAGGACGATACGCTAAAGGCGTGAATTATGTCTTTCATTTTACTTGCTATCTCCTAGGACTCCTGAGTGAGCATTTCTTATTCAAACTATATGTAATATGCATTGAGAAAGTCCCAGTTGTGTGGATGGAGGTACCAGATTTGCATCTGTATTAGAAATATTCTCCCTCTCTCTCCCAACGAAGTGTGCTAGAGTAATTATTTCTCATTTCAATAGACAACAGCAGGGTAACTTTTTATATAAGAAAACCCAAATGTAATGTGAATCATGCACAAAATCTCTTATTTTTCCAGGAAGGGTAGAACCATGAAAAGAATTGTAACAAAATGTGGCATACTACTTCTACTGCTTTCTTGCCAGCCAGGAAAAAAAGCAACAAAAAAAAAAAGTTGCAAAGAAGCTTCATGGTTTATCAACTATACCACTGAGCCTTTTGGCCATCACCGTAAATCTCCTCAAATTCTTGCTCCTGTTTTGATAGAAAACATTCAGTTCTATAATAATAGTACTTAGATAACCTGTACCTGACCTGTCTTTGGATAGTGATGATTTTCCATACAAGATGTTTTACTGTGATAACACAGTGATTCAGACACTCTATCTTAAGGCAGCTGGTGTACAAGTGCTTGGCTCTGGGAATTTTTTTCCTCCGTTGCTATTTGAATGTAAGCTGTGTGTTGAAGGCCTTTCATGCCGGGCACATTTTCAAAGTATTCTCCCAGTTAATGCATTTCCATTAGAATTCCTCTGGTTTTGATTTCAAGAACACAGCACTGCACCCATGGGAACTGAGCTTTTCAGGTGTTAAAGAGGATTTGTTATAAAGAAAGTGATTATAATAGGATTTAATGTAATTGAAAGTCAAGGTACAGTAGCCAAACACTGTATCAGAGACAGCGTTAAATTTGTATTGTCAGTGAAGGGAGTTTTGCTAAGTAAAACCTGGGGCCATAATGAATAAACCAGGGTGGAAGACCTCCTGTTGTTGTGCACCTTTTGTTAGCCAGTGCTGTCGTGACTGCCTTGCTCCCCAGAGAGGCAGGACAAGCAGCAGGGCTGAACTCCAAGAGGCTCGTAACAGCATGAAAAAAATCTTCAGAAATAACAGAGGCAGCTCCCCATGGACTCAGCCCATCCACGCAAGTCCCTGTCTTGCAGGTTGTCACTAGCTCTGGCAGAGATGCTTCCAGCCACAACCCCAGAGAACCTGCACAGAGGACCTGATACTGCTGTGCAAGGCAATGCTTTTTTGCACTGTTGCACGGGACCGGTGTGAAACTAATTTGACTATTCCTTGAATTCACTGAATTCCTCTGTACCATCTGCCCTGCTGGCAATCAAAGAAGTTGTCAAAACTCTCTGGAAGAATCCTGTTCCCCCTAATTGCTTTCTTTGCATCCTTGAAATCTATTGGACAGACAGGCTTCCGGTATCTCACATACTTAAATAAACCCTTATTATCAAGTAATTGCTATTCTTCAGAATTTCCATCTTCTTTTTCCTTATCATAGCTTGCACTCTTTTCTGTTGGCTTCATTCCTGCTGTCTCTCCATTTTCCAGGGGATCTTGCTTACCTCAAACAGCATCTTGAACTTCGCCATTTAATAACCATTTGTTTTCTTTCCTCCTGCTTTATTTTCAGCTGCTTCTGTGAGTGTTAAAATGTCCTTAGATAACTTCTTTCTTGACTGTATGTGGGTATTAGAAGTCACTGTTATTATCTTTTCTTACACTTTATTTCCTCTTTGATATTCTTCAACATTATGTATTCAGTAACTTCTCCAGATCAGAGGTCAGGAATTTAGCGCCGTTAGTATTTGGGCACTTTTATGTCCATAGCTGAGTTGGTCAAAATGTTTTTCATTTAAAAGACAAAACCACCCCTTTCAATAAAAATGTACCTTTAAGGGAAAAAAAGAAAAAAAAGTTTTTACAATGTTTTCCATGGCAAATGGGATTGTTCAAATAAGAAATCAATTCAGATCAGACCAATCCAAACTAGACTGAGCCTTTAACCAAGCTATTGCTTCAGTTTTAACTTTTCACAGGAAATCTCTAACAAAAAGTCTGACATTTTTCTTTCAAATTTCCTAAGGATATAATTGGCATTTGGAGGTCATAATGAACATAGGTGACTGCATAGATACACTTGCCCTTAAAAAAACTGTGATAGCTCTGTATTTTGTGTCCTCACCAAGCTGGGTCTTCACATTGAACAAAGATGTTTAGAATAATGAAGCATTTTCATGGACTACAGTGAGAGTAAGGTTCTCACAAGCTGTTCCTTCCTGAATGACGTAGAATATATATGCCCCATCTCGCATCAACTACAAATCGGACAACTTGGGATTTGCTACATGCATGCATATATGCATCAGCATCACCATCATCATCAGACCTCACCCCGTTGCTTGTTGCCATCCCTGAAACACAGGCCCCTCTGTGGTGTTGCATGGCAGCAATTACAATGGCGTGAGCAGCACCAAGACACCTCCAGTTTTAAGCAACATCTTCCTGTATGGTTTGCTTTCCATGCCTCTCCCCATCCACCGCTCATAAGTTGGATGAGGGTAAAAAGAGGAAGATCTGCTGCGAGCAGACGTCTGCCAAAGAAAGTAGGCCCTTGTTTCAGAAAGGAAACAAATGATGTATCATCACCCAAGGAGGTGGAGTGTGTCAGGTCAGAGGAAAGAGGGGTGGCTGTGATTTTCAAGGCTTCCTTGCTGCCTGTCCTGCAACCCCACTTTAACGTTCTCCTAGATGGGGCGTGAAACTGGAGATCCCGGTTTCACCGTTCCCATCCTTCTTCTCTTATTCTGAGTACAGCCTGGGCAGCGTCTGCAATTCTGTTTGAACCATCACTTTTATTCCATTTCCCAAATGTGCAGTGGCCATGCACTCCTAGCATTCCTCAGACGTAGAAGAGAGAAAGCTGTTTACACTATTATTTCCTTTAATTATTTCTGCCACTTCACCTCTCATTTTGAATCAGGATTTGTTTTCTTTCTTTCTGAGGAAGAAAAAAAAAAAAACAATTGAGGAAGTTCATTATGAAGAAAAGTGAAATGTCACCAATAATTAGTTAAAAACACCAACCCGAGGAACCAGTTTAGGAACACACATATAGACACACACACACAAAAAAAACAATTAGTGTTTCAAGTTTAAAATTCAGGACCTTTGATGAAAATGTGCAGTGGTGAGAGGATCAATTTCTGATGATGTTCTTGAAGGGCAGAAAGAGAGATAATAACTTTGATGCCGTCTCTTTGTTTAAATGACAATTGTTTGTAGTTAGCTGCTATTTAATCTCCACTACAGAGAGGAACCACTACACAGCTAATGAGATCATTATTTTCTTACCACTCTTCAGAATGAATGTCATTTTACATAGCAAAACTACAGAGGCAGCGTTTTAGAACACTGCTACCTTTTATCTAACCAACATAAGAGGCACTTGAGAAACGGACAAGGAGGGTCAAGAAGAAAATGTATGCAGCATAGCTTCTTTGCCTGCCAGGCAGGGAAAGGACAAAGGAAGAGGTCCATGATAACAAGACTGACCATCATTATCAGTGGAGAGGGGTCCAAGCTGCCAAGTTTCGTAAATAGTTAGAACGGGTTTGGCCCAGTATATTAAGGGGATTTGGCTGATTTAACGCCAAACTTCAGGGTTTAGTCCCATTTTTAATTACCGCTAAATATTGTTTAATACTTCGGCATTTGCCGATTATTATCCAGCCTGGAAAGATACCAGCAAGCTTAGCAGCATCAGACACCTCGCTCCTTTTGCGTACTGCCCCTTTAAAGAGAGAAGTCTCTCCCTTCCAGACAAAGGGGACATGCATGCGATATGTGCCGGTTTGCATTTCATTTTAGCTGCAGACTGAGAGGGAGCGGGCTGGGCGAGATGGGAGCCCAGTACATTTTGCTACAGCGGCTTAAAACCCTCCTGCCCGCCCTGCCCCTGTGGCTGATGTTGCCTCCCCCCTAGAGCACCGGTGGCAACAAAAAGCAAACGTGTGCCCATGCCTCAGGCGCTGCAATTCACAGTCCACGGCTTAAAGGGCTGATAAAATTAAAAAATAATCCAGCCACCAAGCCAGGAAACATGAAATTACCATTCTACCCTTAACTGGTTTAGTGCTGGACTTGGTAATGTTAGGTTAATGGTTGGGCTGGATGATCTTAAAGGTCTTTTCCAACCTAAACGATTCTATGAATCTATGATTCTATGATTCTGTGATAAAGGTAGCTCTGCACTAACCCGCCGGCGTGCTGTTCCAGGCATGGAAAGCTCTGAGCAGGGAGGGAGGGTGCGCGCTGCTGGAGGCAGTCACGTTTTAAATTGCTGGAAGGCTCTGCTTTGGTGTGCGCCACTCGGATCAGTCAAGCAGGGCATTCATATTCATGGGGCTGACACTCTACCTGTGCCCCTCTGCCTTGTTAATAAATGAACGGAGGTTTCCGAACAGCAATTCGCAGAGCAAGGAGCTAATCAGAAAAAGTAGTCTCAGGGAGCAGGTAGAAATTATACTGCCAGCCTTGAGCATCCAGAATCGTGAAACTGGCCCAAGGAATCATGAGAGCTACTTAAAAATCATGTGATTTTAATAAACAGTTCACACGGGATTCCTTTTATTTGCTTTCGGATTTTATAGATTTCCAGGATCATGTTTATAAACTTTTAGCTAGAATAGAAGGCCCTGAAGGCTCCCATGAACAAGTAAGGGAAAGACAGAAAGATCTGCACCCCCTCCTGTGATCCCAGGAATAGAGCCCTATGACAACAAAAGATGCCTATCAGAAATTGTACCACTTGTCAGATTTTTAAAGCCACGGGAGCAGGCAATCGGTTAACCTCCTTCTGCCCATCTCCCCGCAGCATGGAAGTTTTTGCATTTATTCCGTCTGTTGTTCCATTTGTTCCCCCCCCCGTGTTTCTCTAAATCTGAAATAAGTCACCTCTCTTGCCCTTTGTTTATGGGAAAGCGTGTTCGAGAAGCAAAAGAATCAATGCTCCACTCATGAAATGGAGGAGTGTTCGGCATTCATAACATGAATGGACGAAAATAAATGCCTCCGGCTGCTGTTTTCGTCCTGCCGTACCACACTCCGGCTCTACCAGGCCTGGATCTGAGTGGCGGTGTGGGGAAAGGGGGCCTCCTTTTAAGTTTTCAGTGTAACGGTCAGAGCATTCAGGCATGTGCAGACATGCCAGTCCTGGTGTGTGCTTTTTGTTTTTGTTTGTTGTTTGTTTTAACAGCTGCTAATAATTATATTATCCCGCTACAGAGGTAGGTCTGGGAAATGGGGATCTTTGAAAGCACCGAAGTGATAGGAAGAAGATGCCGCTTCCCTCCCCTCTCCCTTCCCCATATTAGTTTTCTGATACAAACAGCATTCCTGCCTCATTCCCCTCTGAAGTTAAAAGACTTAAATTCTTTACAAGGAAGGTCATCCTTTCGTAGCCAAAACCCTGTTTGCTTGTGTCTTTCCACTCGCTTTCAAATGAAAAAAAAAAAAAGAAAACCACTGAGAGTGTGCACCAGCCCACTTCACTAACTCAGAAATTAAACATAACAAGCTCAGTGGGGGGGGGGGAAAAAAAAAGGCTGTGTTTCAGTTATTAATGTGTGTGTGTGCGTGTGCGCTCAGCACAGAGCGCTTGCCAGCAGCTCTTCCACAAATGCTGCGCGGATTGTTCTCAACGTGACCTGATGGCAAGTTAGCGAGCGCCGGGCGCGCGGGCTGCAGTCACACGGTGTTCGGGACCTCAGTGTGCTCACTCAAAGGAACACTGTCAACTACCTTTAATAGTGTTAAATATAATTTATCGATTCTCCATTGTTTGTAATAATAACCTCCCTGAAGCTTGAGAATAATGTTTTCTTTTCCCCTGCAGATTTTGTCCTGTCAAACATTTTTTTTTTTTCATGGTGTTGCTAATAGACCTTGAAATTAACATTGCATTTATGTTTAGGATCTATACCACGATTGTTTGTGCTGGTGCACTGCACTCATCCATCAGCAAAGCAAAATAGGAGAAAGAAGATGCATCTGAGCCCCTTACTATCCCGGGAAAAAAATGGGTCAAATTCTGCCCTTAGACGTAGGCATGGAGCTCTCATTAAGGTCAGGGGGAGGCTGACTGTATGTGCAGAATTTGGCTCGGTGCTCATTAGGCGATTGCAGCTGTAAAGCTAGAGGGGGCATAAAATGTTGGGGAGTGTTTTAATAAGTCCTATGTAAACATTGGCTGTTGGGGATTTTTGTATTACTTTGTGAGGTCAGGTACATTTAAAAGAAAGTGAGGTATCTATAATTCCCTATGAAGTTAGAATAAGCTTTAAAGTGAATTAAATTGGGGTCTAAACCAAATGACAGTATCCCTTTGAACATAAGAAAAATTACCCACCTCTAAGTAAAATTGGAAGACTGGGTTTGTCAGGCTGACTTGTATTTAACAAACTGGCAGTTATTCCACTTTACATTAGCAATTAGCAATAAAATAATTTATAATTTACTTTGAACTTCTTCCCCCCACTTTAACATAAAACTTCAATAAAAGAGTTATGCTGCTATTAAAAGCACATTGTGTTGAGAACCCCTGTAAAACACAGTATGTTTCAGGGTCACATTAGCAAGCGGGAATCAGGAAATATTTAAAGGGCCCCTTGTTACCTGCTAGTATCTCTCTCTCTCCCGTGGAAAGTGAGAAATGAGCTGGAATGTAAACAGGGGGAAGCAGGAGAATAAGAAATGCACTGGGAGCGCATTTGGGACAGCCAAATCCTATGGCTTTGCACAAGGCCTCTGACTTCTGGGGAGGGGGTTTCCATAGCTTGTAGGGAGCTGCTGATGCGTGGAGGGCTGACGCTGCAAAACAGCCGGCGCGGGGCGGGGAAGGGAGCAGGGAGAGGGTGAAGGAGTAGTATGTACAGCTTTTCACCTTTCGGTCTCTATTCGATTTACTTTCTGCAAGTGTTATGAAAGCACTCGGCGCAATGCAACCTGATGAAATAATCACGCTTGCAAAACCTGTGTGTATCTAGAAATTGCCAGAACTTCATCTGTATGTAGGGTTCCCATACAGGAAATAAAAGCTGGGTGATTTATGGCATTTTATTGCACTTCTTGGCCATTGCTAATGTTTTCTTCATTGAGAAATGGCAGAAGCTGCAATTTGGATTTTTCTTGTGCAGTTTGCCAGCCTTCTCCCCATCCCCCTTCCCTCTTTCTTTTTCCTTTCCTGGGTGAACTTGCTTTGGGTTTAGGAGATGAAAGTTTATGGAGGCAGATGAGTGTCAAGGGGACCGAATCCAAACACAGAGCCAATGAGCATGTTGCCAGATTTTATCTACCCTCACTGAAAATACAGTATCCAGAAAAAGAAGAGTGATTATAAAGGAGAGTGACTTAGCCTCTAACTTACACAAAAATTCTTGGACGGGTTTCTGGTTTTCTTTTTTAAACAAACAAAACAATGTTTCCTGGTTGGCAGTTCCCAAAGTCTTTCCTTTTTTTCCCATTTTTTGGCACATTGCTGAAAGGTCATGCTGATGTATTTCCAAAACATGCTCATTGAGTACAGCTTTGCAAAAAATAAGAGCCCCTTTCTTTAAGGCCTGATCCTGCTTCTCATTTAAGGCAGAGACAAAATTTCAACTGTTTGCAGGGATACAGGAGTAGAGCCTAATCACAGAGGCAAACTCACTGTAGAATTAAATACAGGCTGGGTAGCACCAGCTACTCCTAAAGCTGCTGACACCATTACACAATCCTGTTTACCATTGCATGTGTCTGCCAGAGTGTAATGGTTCAGGCTAACAATGCTTGTGCTACTTTTCAGCCTCAAGTAAAGATTTCTGACAATGAGGCAAGGGCTAAATCAGCTGTTTCTCATGTTAAAATAGTCTGTGACAAGCCCTTTGAAAGTCCTTGTGCCCATGTGCCCCTTCAAACCTGGTGTGCTTTGTTTCTGGGATGAACCGTATTCTGCCAAAATGTTGCCAGATGAAAATCCTTTCCAAGATTGCACTTTCCATATGCTCAATGGGCTGCAATTTTAAACCGTTGAGTTTGGTTACGCACCATGCATCGAAACGCATACAGACACGGCTGCTAAAACTAAAGGTGCGCGAGCACGCTTTGCCTGCTGCTTCCAAACATTTGAGTTTGCAGGCGTACTGTCTTGTAATGTGTGCGCGTGTATGTACGTGTGTGGGGGGGGGGGTGGGGGGGGGGCTGCCGTTGTTTATTTGGCTTAGGCAAGCAGGCAGGAGGATGGGTAAATGGACAAAGAAGTTGACTAGAACTCAAGGAACTTACGCTCTGTTCTTGGCGCAGCGTCAGGTTTCCTGCGTGACCTTGTATAAGTCACTTATTCTGTCATGCACCTCAGCCGTCCTCCCCTGCAAGAACTTTCCTTCCTTTCAGTAGTGCTATATAGTTAAAATACAATCATGCACCAAGCAAGAATTGGCCAGGGGGGCAGAGGGAAGGGGTGGGTATTAAAGGAAGACTTTCTTGATACCATGAAGGGCCTCACTTGCTTCCAGGTAACTTTAACTGAAGAACAACTAGCGTTAGAAGCATTCACTGTTGTATTGTAGTAGTGCTCAGAGGCACTAGTCATAAATTAGGAACCCGTTGTGTGAGGCGCTGTGCAAGCAAAGGACCAAAGTATATTTGGCCTCAAAATGATCATCAGCAGGATTTTCATAATGCTGTATAAATTGAAGCCAGTGTTTCAGATCTTCATGCCCAGCACTTGTTTTCCTAGGATTTTTATACTCAAGGGAACATAATGTGAACTCAAGCACAAGGACTGAAAGTTTTAAGTACTCCGATACAAAGCCTACTGCTGTCTCCTTTAGTTGCTTTCAGTAAGAAGTGAAACCTTGTTGGCTTCTGGATTGGGCTTTTATCTAAGGAGTTAAAGCCAACGCCAGTCTCTTGCCTTTAAACTCCAGCCCTGATCCCAGTGAGTTTGCAGAGGGCTCAGAGGCTTTGAAAAGAAAGGCAGGGTTTTTGTCACCTTTGACACACAAACATCCTGGCAAGTTACCTTTTTGTTTATTCCACTGTACAACTCCGAACATGGAGCTTTCAGGATGCTCACCTTCCATAGCATGACCTTTCAAGCAAATATATCCCTTCAAACTTTGGAATTCAGTGAGGTAGAATTAAAATCATTGACTTTTCATTTTCCTTTCCTCCTAGCCCACCTCCCTCTCATACGCTTTCCCTTTAATAGCCAAGAAACACATCTGCAGTTTTTGCCATAAACACTGCAAAAAGCATTAACCGTTTTTAAGGTAACCTTGGCAAAATCCAAATTAGAAAACATACTGCAGTGATTCACATTTAACCTCCAAGTTATTTCACAGCATAGCTGACAGCCTGCATTCTTCAGAACTTTGTGTTGTTTGCTTTTTTCCTTCCCCTCTCTCTCTCTGTAAGCAGCAGGACAAGAAAAAAAAAACGACCCCAAAAAAGCATAGGAATTTTTTCTCCATTGGGGGCCTGATATGTAAAATACACATGAAGAACTAGTTCCTTTTCTGGTCACTGAACTAAAAAGAGACGCATTTCTTACAAGTTCAGAATAACTCTGTCAAATCACCAACAGTAAAACCCCTGCTTTTTTGGAAAAAGTTGTGTAGCTTATTACTTGATGATTTAGATCTTCAGCTTCCTCCCCTCCAGTCAGGGCCACTCAGCCAAGAAAGAGCCTTCGCTGTTTAAGTCATCACCATACTGTCATCATTTCCTAACCCTGCCAGTGCCATCGCCTTGGCTCATCCTCCGGAGCTGTAGGGGAGACAAAAGCGGTCTGGGGAGCAGGGCAGGCAATGTACCCCAAAGGCAGCGCGGAGCCAGTCAGCCGGGATGGAAGGCATGAGCTCAGTCTCACTGAGAAAGCAAAAGCAAGACACAGAAAGATGCTACAAAGGGAAGGGGTGGGGTTCTGTTTTTCTCAGAAATGTGCTGCACTGTAGGACTGTGCCTTTTATTTTTGGCACAAATTGCTGAAGCAAATTATATAGCTTATCAGATGTGGTTTGTTAGGCTCAGTAAAGAAACCACTGCAAGGACTTGTTTTCCTTGTTGTCTGCACCCGATTATGAGATCGGCACAAATCAGATTCCTGATGTTGCACAGGAACAAGGTTGAAACTCCACGGGCCTTGTTTTTCCTGTAACCAAATTAAGCGTGATTGGGTTACAAACAATTCAGCCCAGTTGGGCTGATTCTCTTTCTGACTTTACGCAAAAGTAGTCTGCCCGTTCACCTTGATGCGCAGGGATTTACTGGTGAATAGGGAGCTACGTGCTACTTTCAATCCTGGTATAAGCCCATGCAGCTCCTCTTAAAACAGCTGAATGGGAGTGACGTGCTCTTGCTGCAGGGCTGCATTTGGCCCCTTAGTTAGGTGTGAGAACCCACAAATCCTGCAAGCCCCTGGTTTTTTCTCAATAGCCCAGACCAGCCCTGAAGGATGTAAACATGAATTAGAGAAGATGCAGAAGGGATTTCAGAGTACATTAATAAACAGGGCTTAGCTACGGCAACTAGGGAGCAGATACACATTTTATTCAGTTCTCCCAGCTACTGGGAAAATAACCTTTGTTAAAGGGATGGGCAGTGAGGAGATGAACACCGCCAAGTAAATCCACTTGCAACCACAGCTACGTGCAGTGCCTCTCCCACACCAGTTAAGACACTGTCACCACTGAAACGGCACAACCTGTTTGCCCTGATTGCTCTAGTGCCTGGTGAGCAGACCCACGCAACAGTGCAAGGCTGGTGCCAAAGGGAGAAAGGAACAAGAGGGAGAAGATAGGCCAAATACAAAACCCTCAGCCACCCATCTGTTTTCAGGGGAGGAGAGAAAATATTTCATTTTCTACCTGTAAAGAAAAAAGGATTCATGTCACATCCTTCCTTGATTATCCCCAGCATTATGCAATTCAATAGATTTGCTGTCTTGATTAGACAGGCAGAATAGAATTTTAATTGTGAGTCTCTGGAAGGCAAAATGGAGAAATTTGTATGAAAAAATTGGGAGGCAGCAGCGTTATTGGAAGGCTGAGCTTTTTATAGTCAGTCTTTCTGCTTCATTCGACCATCTGCCTTTACTTGTGCTCTGCTGCTTGGGGTTGAGAAGTTGCTGGCTTTAAAGATGAGCCGCAAAGTTTAACTAGATAAATAAATGTGTGCAAGATCTCTCCCTACTAGCAGAGCAGCCTTCAGCATTCCAGCTACATATGTTGACAAAAAGAATGTTTTAATTTTAGCATTATTTTTACTGTTTATCAAACAGAAATGATGCATGTAGTTACTTGCACAAGTCACAGTTAAAGGAAAGTCCCTTTCAGAAAAGCCTGAGAAATGTAGACAGACGAAACTATTTTACTGGGGGGCAAACAGGGAAATTATTTATTTTTTTAGATGCATGCTTATATATATATTGGAAGGAAGGGGAGTTGGCTGGCCTAGGCTAGCGTTTGCGGGTCAGGGAGGAGGTACGAGTGTCTCAGTCAGAAGCCAATGCTAATTTAAGGAATTTGGGGCTTAGTTCATGCCAGAAATCAGAGCTGAACTCAGTCCAGGACCAGGTGAAAGCAAACGTGGCTTTTCTGGACCTTTATTCTAGGTCAGTGACGAAATGTGTCAGTACTATTTATTGGCTTGAAAGGTGGGCAGTGAAGTGCGAAGTCTGGGTAGACACAGAATGGTTTGAGCAATACATGGTAGTCTCTGCTACAGGGATATAGCCCGTTTTGGGGAAGTTATTTGCAAACAGTGATTTTCACTGAGGTATAATTGTCTCCCTGTCTTTTTAATCATAAAAGCTCTGGTGACACAAAACATCAGCTCCAGATTCATACATGGATTGTCCAGAATTCGAATACACAGATTCCAGCCAGCCTAAATATTCAGTGCTCTGAGATGTGTAAGGTCCCTGGTTTAACTCACTAGAAGCAGGCTCTTAACCGTTCATGCACTTTCTCTGTAAAAATCTTTTAAACCACCTTGGGTTTATTCCAATGGGAAAAACAGTTGCAACCATAAACAGTTTCATAGGGCTGGCAAAATGTTCCCTGCCCAGATCTAACCTGTTCTATAGGTGGAATAAATATGAAAATATCTTGAAATACACTGTTGCTACTAGGCAGGTGATCTACATTGCTGGATCGGAGTTTTCAGTATTTTCTTCTTGTCTGTAACGGGAACCTAGAGATTCTAGCATCAGCCTGGGTAGTCCAACATCTAAAAGCTCAGGAAGTTTAAACTTTTTGATCTGAAAAACTATGCTGGAACTTTCCTAAGACTGTTCAACATAAGGAGATTTCAGGAATCTCTAGCTTCTTGCTGGAAATATGTGCATACACCACCTTGTTTATCTGCCTTTGCTACGGTTCTGGCAGTACAGCTGAGACTGGCTGGCACTCACAGACTGCCCAGTAACACCGACCTTTGCTTCAGCTACCGATCCCCTCTTTTGCAGTGACCTCTGACGGTGCTTTCATCAGCAGTGCCATGTCTGCAGATGGGAAAGGCTTGCCCAGTCTTTGCATGAGCTTTGCTTGGTGTCATCTCTGCATCTGCACCAGAGGTGCAGCCACTTACTGAAATGTCACTGTTTCTCCACCGTTTTCTCCACTTGCTCTTGTCACCAGTTTCTCCACCAGGCTCTTGTGAGGATTGAAAAACCTGTGCCATAATCCACTGAATGGTATTTTGTGCGGAAACAGGAACACTTTTTTCTACAGAGGTCAACTTATTCATCACTTTTTCCTTATAATGTTTTTTCTTATCTCAAAGAATAAACTGTTCCTTCGGGGACTGTGCTCATATTTCATGTGGAGTTTCCTTTACCTCTTGAAGGAGTATTGTAGTAAGAAGGTAGAAAGTGAACTTAACAGCAAAAAATAAAGAAGTGGCTATAGACATGGTTATCAAACTACATAGCCTTTCAACATTGCCAAAACATCTGTAAATCTCTTTTCAAGGCAGGCATAACAGACAATTAGGGACTGACTCAAGGAAATACTTAAGCTGTGCCCATATACAGCAAAGCACTTAAATATCTGATTATCTGCAGTCTTGCCTTTTACCTAAGTATTTATTTATACACTTTGCTAAGCCTGGTACTGAGCAGGAAAAGCTCATCTGAATTTAAGGCACTTTACTGAGAAGATCAAGATAATATTTCAACTGATTAACCAGAGTTAAGGGCTTCTCCTTCCCAGCGATACGAAGGACATGCCAGTACAGCTGAATTTAACAACTGCAGATGCTTGCTGCTACCTCTGGAAAATGATGCCTTTTTCCTAGGGATCTCAACTGGGGCTTCTGTGCCTGATATTAGGCACCTGCATATGGAAATGTTGTTATTTGCTCTGTTAAGCCCTAATCAGTTACTATTATTACAGGCGTTAAGCAAGCAAGTTTGGAATTTGAACTCGCACAAACAAAATCCCATGCACAGAGCAACGGGCCATCTACAGTACCAAAGAAAATGAACGGTCTGGCTGTGCCATGGTCTCTCCTTTCTGTGCCTCGCAGAATCAGTATGGCAGTGCTTAATGAGAACACATTTATCTAACTACTCAGAAATAGATGTTAATTTTAAAATGTATCAAGTGTAAAAGAGAGAGAAAAGGATAAAAGGACTGCTGCAACCTTCTGTTTGTGGACTTTCTGAATTTTTATTCTAAACACGAGTCTAACATCATTCATGGAAATACCAGCTCAGCACTGTTGAACAGCAGTCTGTTTCTTTATATTTATTTTGCCCCCTCATATTTTCTTCCATTAAAGTTTAGCAGTGTACACAAACAAACTGCAATGAGAAAAAAAAAAGACAAAAATGAAACTCATAAAAAGGCAGGCAATAGAAGTGACCTTTGCCACTCCTTTGATAGTATTTTGCACATTTCTCTGCTAGTGGCTAAGATTTTTTTTCACACTTTCAGGCAACAGTAGATGATAACATGAATAAAACTGTATGGTGTCTCATGAATTTAACAGAAACATTTTAGAGGCAATAATTGCTCTTTCTGGAGTGTACTTTAATTTAGAGATGGAATTCTTTCTGTAATTTATGTAGCAGTGTATTTTATACTATGTAAGGTATGCTTTTAAATCTGCCTCCTCACATACACACATATTTGAAATGTTTGCCTTCATACACACAGTTGCACGAACATAAATACACAAATTCATAGACATATGCACATACATAAGAACATGCAACAGGCTACACGTGTGTATATGAATAAATACATGTATGAAGGCAGATATTTGTGTTTGTGCGAATGCAAAAATTTCAAATTATTATATCCCTAATATATATTATATTATATTATATTATATCCTTAATATATATTTTAGATCATATTTTGGCATTACGCAGAGCCACAATGAATTATAAGCAAAAGATGGCACTCTAAGGGAAAATATAGGAAATGCTTGTGACTGACCTTCAGTGCTTTCCAGGAGTAGAAGTTATGGGTAAATTCTGTGTCTATTTGGGATCACCACAAACCTCTGATTAGCAGAAATAACCAGACGCTGATTGCTTTGTGGTTTTCTTCCTTTAAATACATGCTCAAGCAGAAGACACTCTCTGTGTAATGATATGCTAAGGAAGCAGAAACATAGCATCTACTTGGACCACCTTCATCTGCTACAACAGGGTAGCAGCCCATTGTATTAGTTATGGTAGAGACTGCAACAAACAGATTTATGCAGCTGATGGGCCCATTCCTTCCATCAGCCAAAACATTTTCTACGCATGCTGTGCATGGTGCAGACAGCACTGTATGTTTAGCGTTACTCTTCACCGATGTAACCACATGAACATGCTCATGCCAGTGACCTAGTCACACTCTTCTATGGCTTGCTTAATAACCTGGGGACTAGAAGCCAGGAATTTTATTCCTTTTTCTTCCACTTGCTGGCTTTCCCTTTTTCCTATCCCACAATTTAACTGAGATTTCACAAATTTTCCCACTCTGCAGCAAAAGGAAACCAGCCCTGTGTAAGTTTTTCCACACACAAGCAAGGCTGGCCCATTGCATACTAGCCTTCAGATAGGGGCTGTCAGCCAGGACGTAATACTTTGTGTGTCCAAGCCCCTGAATGGCCATTGCCCCAGATGCTAAATTACAGCCAGAAGACACAAGCCTAGGGGAGGCTAACTGTAGTCCCCTGGAGAACAGCAACACTAGATTGTCACTGGACCAGCCTTAGGACCCAGGCTTCCCACGTAAGCTGGTTGACTAGTGGGCTAATCATCTAGCTAGAAACTTTTCCTCCACTGCAAAGATATTTAATTAGTAACAAGAGGTGGAGTAGCTCGAAGGGAGGAGAAGACAAAGAGCAGCACAGTAGCCCAGCGCTTACACATTCGGACATACTCCTTACTTCATTTGCAACAAGGCAGAGAGGTAAACCCATGTCTGCCGTGTCTAGGCGAGCTATGGAGAGAGTTTTCTTTAACCAAAGAACCAATTCTTTTAGCCTTTTTCACATTCACTATGCCTTAAAAAAATATTCCCATTTCAGTTGGGTACCTGTAGAAAAAGTAACTACTTAGCATGAGAATGATGGGCCAAGGCCCCTTACAACCTAGGCATAAAGGACTGGGGCTTTTCCATTTCTTTTTTCTCCTCCATGTGTCCTTCTGTGAGTCCCTCCCTGGAAATGGAAATGGTGTATTGTAATGCAGATTTCCTGCAGAATCTCACAGATCACTCTCTGCAGGGATTTCACTCTTCAGCTGAAATACTTTTCAGCCAAGGTATTGTTCATTTATTCAACAGCTTTATTTTTAAACATGGAATACTATAACTGTGCATTACTAATTCCTTTTAAAAGTATTATAGTGTTTATTTTTTGATTGAGGCTTGAGGGCTGAAGATCATTTAGCTGAGTTTTGTTGGGGTCTTTTTTATTCCATTATTTATGAATTTAAAATACACTATGAAAGGATCAAAATAAAGTAAAAGACCTCAAAACCCCACTAGTCTTGTTTTCCTTTCTTCAGTCCCAGCACCCAGTCTGTTTTCTCTTTCATGCTTTCCATAGAGAACCATTTTCTTTAATGTAATCACTGGCTGATTGACTCTTGCCTCTGTTTTCACTTTCCTCCTATTTGTGGAGGTCAGAGAAACAGCAAAGGTTTCATTTAACTTCTCATTAGAGACCACACTTTGGCCCCAAAGCACTCAAGAGCCCAGAGCTGGCCAGAGAAACACCATCCACCTCAGCCCAGAGCCAAGGTGTAATAAGACCAGAACTGGGAAGGAGGAAAAGCCTCACTCCTGCCCTGAATTCACCCCCAGGAGCAGGTCTGGTATTTGCCCTGGGTCACCTAATGCTGAAGTGACCAGCAGATGCTCGTCTTCAGCAGTGCAGTGGCATCACCCTCCCAACGCTTTCAAAAAAGGGTCAGATGAGTCAGAAGGGGTGACACGATGGTGAAGAACGTCTCTCCCCGCCGCAGGTAAAGGGAAGATCTGTGCCGCAGTGCTGCTGGTGCAGCTGGTACAGACAGAAGATTTTGTGGGCATCTAAGCTCTTCTTCTGCAGCTGCTTCACAGAGATTAATCCAGGTTTTGTGGAGAAAGGGGAAGATTCTGACCCACAGAAAACAAGATCCCTGTGGAGGAGGGAGAAGGGAAGGGTGGTATTTGTTAGCTTCCCCCACCGCTGCGAGCAAACTTTTCTCAGCATCTGCCATACATGCTGTATGCCTCACCTATGGTAACACTTCAGCAGTGGGAGAATACATTTCAGAACAGTCCTGGGCCTGTTCTTGCTATGTCAACCCATGCTAGAGCCTGGAGAAATCAGTGCTGTCCCCGCAGTTCATCTGCTGGCAGTACAAGACAGGATGGCTCAGGGGTTCTAAAGAAAATGAGCCCTGAACTATAAGGTTTGGGGATCAGATACTAATTCTTTAAATGATTTAGTACAGTTTAGCTTATTTCAAAAAGAAGCAGGAAGGTTTGTCCTTGCAATGATGACTACAGTACACAAAATTTCCAGTCTGGCTTGTGGAAAGGTCCTGAAGCATTACACTGGTATTCAAGAAGATGTTTACACCTTACTGTAGCAGAGCAAAGTTTCAGTCCTATAGACATTAATGGGTCTCAAACATATTTAACTAGGGAAGATGTCATTCCACTGAAAGCAAAGCACAGGATTAGGAATTTTGCTGAATAAGGGCCTCCAAAAAACCCAAGTTGCATTGTTGCTCTGGAAGTAATGACCACAGGTATGTTTTATATCTCCAAAGTAAAAAAATACCAGAAAATGCAAGGGAATATCTAGACTTTGGTTAAGAAACCCTTCACAGAAGAAGTGTTTGCTTTGGGCTAATAACAGTTGTAACCCCTTACACCATCTTTATGTGCTAACCTCTGCCTTAAAATGTGCATGGGCAATTTCCATTGATGCATGTAAACATAAATTATTGAATAAAGAATAATTGATTTAGAATTGTAAAAAATCAGCAGCCTTGCAGAGAAAAGGGACAGCAGTAGACTGATAGATTTTAAGTACTAATGACTCTGCCTTATGAGAGTAGCTCTACCCAGTGTATAATGCATGAGTGGTAAAATAGGTCAAACCCTGGAAGCATCCACATCTTTGAAATCATTATGAATACAATGGTTTTACTGCATCACCAATTGCATAAGAGCTCCAAAGCAAAGCCGTATGTGGAATGCAAAACATAATGAAAATCCTTGCTCTTGTGTCGCAGATTAGAGAGCTGCTACAGATTTTGGATCCTTTCCCAATTTTAATACACGTACATTCCTGTGGCTGGTACTTCGACGTTTTCACTTCTGTGTTTGATAGGGGTTTGCTCCCTTGTGCTTTTTTGTACCGTTCATAAGATTTCAGCTATTTGTGGTACAGGAAATTTGGCATGTTAGCAATGACAGTCATTTTTATTCAAAGAAAAGTTTGGCCATCCTGTTTGTATTCCGCTAGGGCGTAGGGGTGGGAGGGCTTCATCCCATGATATCCCATCCCCCACAAACAGAGGAAGCTCATTCGCTGCCTACCTACCACTACAACTAAAGTTATGTCAGTGCCAGGTAATGAAAAGGCTTTGTTATTTAAAAGGCAAATAATAGAGAGCCTTTGTGCAAGGATAATTACAGTGGTTTGGATATTACTGGATTAACTCTTGGGATGAACGTTCATCTCAGTAAATCACTAATAAATATACATTAGCACCATGTCTCTCTCCATTTTATACTCCAGTCATCTTGGTCATACTACTCACAAGTTTATCTGGGTCTGGTTTTGTAGTACAGGTCTCAATATCATTTGCCTATCCTTGCTGTGTAACTGCAACAAAACAATCAGAACTTCCTGCATTTTACCTCAATCTGTCTTCTGATAAAGCAGCAACAAGGTTGCGTAGCTTGCTGGCTACTGGGAAGAGTAACTGGTAAATATTTGCATAGCACTTCGAAGAAGTAGGACCTGACTCATTGCGGCATTACTTCACTTTTACGTCAGTATTAACCACTAAAATTCATGTCGCTATCATCTTAAAAAACAGCTGTGGAGAATTCGGCCCATAAAGGGCCACCTGCCATTGCTGCTCTTCTTGCACTATTTCGTATCTATTACTTTCGCTGAGTTATCAGTTGCCTGAGCCAGTTCACCACCCAAGTCGATGGGGGGTTTCTGGGAGCAAGGGAGGAGATGCAGGGCAGTGGCAGACATGAGTGGCAGGTACCAGAGATGCCCAGCTGGAGCACCAGGAGTCACATTTGCCCAGACCTCTTGCTAGTGTGAAAACACTCCAGGTCAAAGACTGGTTTCTGTGGAAGGAAGAAAAGCGTTGAAACGGTATAAAGACCCTTGACCAAAGATGCACTGCATCTCATGCCTTCATAGTTTATGTTTGTGGAAATCAACAGGAGCCCAAGACTTTGCTGTATATGTCACAGCTCCTTATTTCGCAGGATGACCCACAGATACAGACAATGATATTTTGTCCAGTACTTCTGCCCTGGCCCTTAGGTCTGACTGAAGAGTTTTTGATGAAAATCAGGAGGCACAAGGACCAAATATTTATCTTATACTTACAAGTAGTATTATTTAAAGTAAAGTACGCTACCTGACAGCTCTCCTTAGTCAGAGGGTTACAAAATAGCCCTCTTTGAAGGAAAAGTAAGGCACAAAAGTTTATAGAGGGAAATGAAGAGTGGGAAAGTGCTGCTGCTATTATGGAGTAAGAGTGCTGCAAAATTGCTGTGAAAATTGGAAATCCATAATTTTATTGCCAAACCTGTTTTTGCCTACAATAATAGTCATGAACAGTGGAGATGGAAAAAAAGACCCATTAGGTCATTTTTTCTGTCTTCCTCTTAAGTAAGAGTGTCTCCCTACAAGGATCTTGACTGTTCTATTCATTTTAAAAATAACTAAAGCAGTGAGGGTTCAACTCGTTCCCTTGGGAGACCATTCAGCAGACTAACAGACCTCACTGTTAGGAAATTTTTCCTCATTATCAGCACCGATTTTTCTTTGTTCACTTTCATCCTCTTACTTCTAGTTATACCTCGTTGGACCATTTCTATATTACATCAAATTCCATCATTTCATCTCACGTACGTATTTCTTTTCCAGGGCAGATACTGGGCTAAATCTGAGCTTCAGTGAAGAAACTGGATGTAAACTCAGAGTAGAGATTGGCTAGAATAGGTCCTATTTTTACTACATATTGAGCACACAAACAAAGACAATTGCTATTTAAATTCTGAATGGGAAATCTGAAAATAATTTTTTTTTCTTCAGATACTTGTTTTTTCCCCAAGTATATGGCTGCCTCCTTCTCAAATCCACTTAAGCACTTAGAAAGCAGCTTGCAGACATCAGATTCTTCTCCTCCAAGAAAACAGAACTGACATTCTGGAGCTGCAGATCACATAGTAGTTCACATTTAAAGGGAAGGAATGTCTTTTATTTACTATAGGACCAATACCAGACATATCTTTGCTCAAGTAGTTAGCTAAGGGTGAATATGTCCTCTATGCAGAAGGTCACAACGGGGTATGTACCACTTAAGTCTCAATTATGCTCTATTTATACCTCCCCCTGAAACTTTCTCTAATTCGGAGATTCTGGGAATTTTTCTCTATTTAGCCATATTTTGGGTATTTCACTGTCTCTTGGAGAAGTCAGTTGCAAGAAGAGTCAATTAAACATTATCGATAATGGTGTGAGGTAGACCTCCTAGTGTACAGCAAGAGAAAACAGTGAAAGGCACTTAAGTAATATTGTTAACTATTATTATGCACATTGCTCCTCTTTCTTTTCACCCGTTCTCAGGTTCCTAACAACGTTCAAGTGGAAAGAAAGTGAAAGCTTTAGTGAAAAATCTGGTGGTTTTTGCTCAGAAAACAGAGAAGGGAACCCATGAAGAAAAATACAAGTGTCTTCCAACCGGTGTTAAACAGGGAGAAAGTGAAACCAAACTGCCAGCAAGCAAATGAACAAATGCATTTCAGAAGCTTGATATTAGCCTTAAATTGAGCTAATGAAATTATAATCATGTTTCCTGATGGTTCTCTGAGATATTTATCCTTTTATTTGAAACATAAAAGGACATTGGTCTCAACATACCACCTTCTGTCAAGTTGGCAAATTTCTCAAAAGTGGAAAACAAAAAAAGACAAAATATTCATGCCTGTACCCAGACTCCTAAACCTGTGGCCAGGTACCCTAAAGAGAAACTAAAACTTATGCAGAAGATCCAATGCTTCTGGTTAGTCAGCCATTGCTTTTTCTATGTTGCTAATTTCCAGGGGGGAATAATTGTGTCAAAAATATATTTCTAGATCCTTGCTTCCTGTTTCTGGCCAACTCCTCCCTTCTTTTATGTTTTGCAGTTCAGATAAGTGAAATACTTTCTGATTTGCAAACAACAAGCTTGTTCCCTCCAACTGTCTCTTGCTCTTGTGAAAATAAATTCCATCTGCTCAACTTTCCCTACATCCTGGGATGAGTGATTACTCCGATGTGAAGCCTCTGGATCTACTCGGCTGCATGGCAGTGAAAAGAATGAGTGGATTACAGGTGGTAAAAAATCAAAGTGAAAATAGAGAAATGCTTAAAATTATATTAAAGCCCATGTGTAGTGTACTTCACACAAAAGCCCAATGCATCTGCATTCTGGAGAATGGTATAATGCACCTGTGAACTTCCTAGGCTTGCTGTGTATATGCCAGACCCTTGAAATTAGTGTGAAAAATGTTCTTGTGGTTTCATTTCCCCTGCAAGGTTTTGGGTTAGGGTTTTGTTTTGTGGTTTTGCCTTTTGGGGGTGTTGGTTGTTTTTCCCCCCCCTTTAAGCAATTAAAAATGCAAGGGAAAGAAATTCACCAGTTCAAGTCCCTCAGAGAGCAGGTTTACTATCTTCCATACACATTCTTACCTTGTGTTTGTCACCATTTCCAAGCTCTGTCTGTTAGTGCATGAAGCAATCTGTTTTATCATTCTCTCCTGAGAGCAGTGCGGACAGTCTGGGGTCTGTTTTAGAATATATTTAAGTATTACATACACTCTCATGTTGTATCAGTTTATATTTAAAAAGGCAAGTTCAAAGAACTGATGGTGGTAAAATTTGCAGTAGCCTTTAGTTCTTCTGGATATACCCTCTACAGTTTTGGGCTACCAAGCAGGAAAGCTCTGTCACTCATTAACTTAGTGCTGAATGTCCTAAACAACGATGTGAGCCAGAAGTGCCTGCAAGGGTTGCTCTGAATGCAAGGCACTCGTTCCTCAAGGACCGAATGATTTGCAGCACTTTTTCCAGGCAAGGGACCCAGGAAAGAAAAGCCCAGATTGAGATGAAGCTTTACCCTTCTCTTATTCTTGCATGAATGAGAGTAAGAAGCTTTAGAGGATGTTCTTAGGGGCATGTTTCCCCTATTAGTTGGATGTCCCCGGTTTTCCTTAGGAGCTTTTAGTGATCCTTACATCAAAAGATGTGTAGTGGTCAAGACTGCTGACGTGCTGGAAGGTGCATGAGGGCTCTCTGGGACCATGATTCTCTCCAGCCTGCAGCACAGAAAACTTAGGTGAGTTTGTAGCTCTCAGGGAGAGTATTTTGAAACTGCATGAAACAAATCATTCCACAAAATAATTTCCACAGTCAAAAGTTGGAGATACTAGTCCATAAATCAAACCTGTATTGCATTCAGTCCCTCTACTCCTTTCCTTGAAGACATTCAAGCAAACCCAGGCTTCCTTACTCCAAACAGTAAAGTTAATACCAGCCATTGCCTTCTAAATTAATTTGAGAAGCCTGTTTGGTTGCAGGTGTACCAGGGGACAATAGTAAAGTTGTTGTTACCATCAGATCCTTCGATTCTGAAAGTACAGTCAACTCAAATATTTAGCTGGGTTTCTGATGGCTGCTATTTCTGGTAAGCGCTAATGTTTTCGAGAAGTCCCACAGATAGGCTTGGCAGTCTTCATTTTACTCCAGAAAGGATTTTGTGTCATCAGTTACACCCTAAAACACGGAGGCTTACAGGAGCAGTGGAAACTGACCTTTGCAATAATGTTGCTGACGTAACGGAGCAGTATATATAGATTTATATCATGTCTTGACCAAATCTATACAAGTACTACTACAGTTCCAGCTTTTCAACAGTAGATTAACTTTAAGACTGTAACAACAACAACAACAACAAAGTTCATAGAACACTGCAGTACGTTTTTAGCAAGATTCTAACAAAATCTGGTGAAATACCAAAGTGATCAGTCTTATTTCATCTTCAGACAAACGAGCAGGTTAGGTGGCTTGAATTTACTGTAAGAAAGCCTTGTCTTACTATGAGCAGCCCTTTCTCTCAGCATTGCTAACTGCAGGGCGGCTCCAGCAAAAGTACCTGTGGTTCCCAGTGCAAACTAGTAGAGACAAGTTCACAGCAGGTTCCTGGGCACTGTTTTGTATAAAGCTACTCAGCCATTCTGTGCAGCAAAGCAACTACTACTTTAGACCTCCTGTTTTTGCTGTGACCAGAGGGGTTGCATTGCTGTTAGCAAGAGGGAGGGATAGGGACAATTTTCGGGGCGGGGGGGGGGGTGCGGGGAAGGAAAAAAAAAGTAAAACCCTAACGAACGCAAGGGCATGGAAGTGACAGTTCAAACCAAGCAGCTCCAAAGCACTATTACTACTTTCAAATTCCTTTAAACGTGTGAAGAAAAGCATGAATTCAAATTAATCAATGTCTTTTAAAGTAGCTGAGGTAGCACTCTGACTATTACCTGTGCTTTTAGAGTGCATCTCAAATGTGTCATTCAGACTTCTGAAGACAAGAAAGATAGGAATGAATCACCTTGTTACAAATTAATCACCCTGGGATTAGGGGTAAAAATTTCAAAAGCACCTTAAAATGACTTAGAAATCTAATTCCCATTTTCAGAATTGACTTAGGCAGTTACATCCTGACTCTAGTCAAAAGTCAATGGGATGATAGCTCCTAAATCACTCTAATGCATCCAAAAATGTTACCCACTTCTATACGTAACACAACACCAAGCCCCTCTGTAGTCCCGTTTGCCCTTCAGTGAGCGTCCCAGGCTTCTGCTTTTTCATCCCTGATTTCAGTTCACATTTACCATATGTTGTGCTTTCATTTTCATTAAACATTTTGAAAGATGGAGGTTTCAAACAGTGAGCTACTCATTCATTCATCTTTCCACACAGAAACGTAGCATCACTAAAACACCAATTTCAGACTATTATTTTTAACTAATGAGAAAGGAAATGTTTTTCCTGACACTGACAGCAAAATTTGTCCACCCATTTTTATATTTTACGAGATGATACAGCATGTACCACTGTCACATCTCAGACTAAGTGTATGTTTTGGTCGTCTTCCAGTTACATGCCTTTTTCATAAGTTAATGAGCAATCACAGGATAGCCAAAGTATCCTTTGAGTCCTAAGAGGGTAGAGCAATAGTTTAGCTGTCTGGATGCTATTGCTTTTCCATTCACCAGATTATGATAATGTCCCTTTTCCTCCTTGGGGCATTGGAAAAATCTTTTTATTTCTCCATCTCTGTTCCCCTCCACCCTGTGTCTGTCACGTCCATTGTATCTGCAACATTATGTTGGTAGCACTTCTGTCCTAAATGTCTGATTCCACTGTGACACAAGCTCTAAAAAATAAACTAAGGAATACGTATGTCTAGATTACACCTATTCACAAGCGTATGCGAACGTAACATCTTGCTCTCCGATACAAAAAAGATGAACTTCCTAGTGCTAGTGAATGACCATTTAGAAAAGGGAATTAAGATAGGGCAGGGAGGCAGTGAACAAAAGCAAAAATCACATTCAGATCTGAAGGAAAATGATATTCACAGTAAGTCAGCAGTCATCCTGGCTTTCAGCTCTTTTTATTATTTTTCCCCCCTTTTTACTGCTTACTTTTTAGCTCTTTTGCCCAAGACTCTGTATTTTTCACTCTTCTGTCGTCTTCCCTAGACAAAAGCACAGGACTTGGGGAAAAGGATCAGGCAAGGGGAAATTCCTATCCTGACATTTATTTCTTCGGTGACCTTGACAAAGTCACTTAATTTATTGTTTCCCTTGCTGTAACAAAATGGACAGGAATGAAAATGAAGTATTTTTCTAACATTCACAACTGCTTTGTGATCCTACCCTATCTTCTAAGTCTGCTTTGAAACCCCAGACGAAGTTAGCGCAGATTCGAGCTGTGATTGTTATCAGCAATGCCTCACCTCTCTTCTAGACACACTTTCTGCAGCGGTCAATACCTGTTCAGCAGCCAGTCATGGTGGGAGAATAGCAATAGCCAGAATAAATGCTATGCCCTTTCTCCCAAGCCTGTTGCATCTCAATAAACTCTGCAGTGTCTCCAGCAAAGGGGGAATTCAAAAGGGTGGTCCCAAATCAGGACTCTGAAGGGCTTTGCATTCAGAATAAGACACTATGGGAGTATCATGATGACAGCTGCACTTACATCACTGAAAATAATTATTCTGATCCATGAACACAAGCTAAGCCGTAAGAATGGTCTTGTAAGCAAGGTCTGTTTTAATAGAAACATAAGTATTATGCATTACAGTCTATTATAAATTGGTTGTAATCTTCTCCTGACACTCTGTGAATTAAACTAGTTAGGATACCAAAAAAAATAACAAATGCCACAAAGCAGAAAGCAAGCTCAGTGTCTGAAGGTTAATGATTGCTCATGAAAGCTACAGAAATAAATTATCTGCCTAGGGACACTGTCACATGATCGGCACAAAAGCTGCAACAGCCGAAAATGTTTATGTAGAGAAAAAAACACTGTCAGCATCACAGGGCCCTTCCCCCACCGCTGAACCGGAGTCCCGAGCCAAACAGCTGCTCCTGACTGCTTACATTAAACTAATTTGTGCTGCAACATTGCAGCTGCTTAATTTTTAGACTGAACTTTATCACCAATAAGTGTTACAATAACAAGTGATCCAGCCCTATCTCTGAAGAAATCGCAAGTTCCTCAACAACAAAGGCAGCTCAAGGTGCCAAAATTCGAGAAAGAAGTGAGAAGACAATGCCCAAAACAGTATCTTAAATCGTGATGACCTACTCGTGCTTTTACTGGGAAAGGCTTAAGAGGTGGGTTTGCTCCTCAATTAATTGGGGGTCAGACTGTGCCCCTCAGCGGATGGGGCTTGTCCCACCCCGACATTGGGGACCAGTGGCCGAGAACCACGGCAGAAGCGGATGGAGCAGCAAGGTGGAAGCAAGATGAGGTGCTGGGGCTTCAGGGTGTCACCCACCCCTCCCAGCTGGCCTCCCCTGCACCGGGCCTTTTGAGATTGCACTGCAGAGCCCCATCACTTGCACCCTTCCCTGCAGCCTTGCCCCTTCGCTTCTCCAGGCTCCCACTGGTTTGGAGTTTGGTGTCCTGTAGCACTGCTTGCACATCCTTCTGGCTACGGATTCCCTGGTGTCTCCTTAAAACATTTATTGCACTCAACATTTAAAAAGAAGAAGTAAAAAAAAAAAAAAAAAAGGGAAAAAACCCTAGCTGGTTCATATCCTAACAGCTTGAAAGCCCTGACCTCCTCCTCACCCCTCCCTCTGCCTCCCCCCCTGCAAAAAATGTGTTCAAAGGCAGTTGCATAGGAGGAAGTGTTTACAGAGCGGCAGCAGAGTGGTGCTCCTTGGGTAACAGAAGTGCTGCAATTACAAAATGTCACATGTTGTTCCTCCCGTTTTCCTCTGAATTATTTTCCTCTGTTAACATGCAGGGCTTTGCCTTTTGCTGAAACAGACACTGACCTGAACTGGTGGTGATTCCTGCCAAATATGCAGGCACTGTTTTGCTACATTTTGGAATTCAGTGAAGTCCATGTGTCAGGCATTTGCTTGCGCTCAGGAAACGCCAGTGCTCAGACCAAAGCCCTCCCCGCCCCCTCCCACCCCCAGTGCTTGGAATGCACAGAAACTTTTCAGTTTTTAATTAGTTTTAATATGATTAATGTTTTTAGCTGCATATCTTGTTACATCCAGTATACTTGTTAAAAATAATAATTAAAAAAAGGACCATTTAAGTAAGTGTACTGGTCTTAGTTATTAAGAAAACAAATTGAGACGGGGAAAAAAACCCACCGAGAAAGCAATTATACAGTTAAACAAAAAGCTGTAGCTGCTCGCAGTGGTAACGGGGTTGCAGATAGACTGTTGTTTGCCTGTGTGCATGCGTGTGCTTGGGGAGGAAGAGAGGCACGGGGAATCGGTAATGGGAAACAAGGGGTGCTCCAGCAGTACACCCCACCTTTTGCAGTCTTCCAAAGACCAGCTAGAAGGAGGAGATGCTAAATGAAATGATGGCTTCTTTCTGTTAAATTTAAAAGCATAAAATAAATCCAGAATCCCTTGAGGGGGGTTGGCTTTTTGTTTTTTTAATCAAAATAACGTTAGTCGGACTTTTGCCCAACAGCAGGAGCTGATGGTATCTGGATTCCGTTTTATTCCACCCCAAATGTGTAAGAATAGGGGTGACTGGATAAACAGGCCCCAGGGGGGTTTAACTGCTATTCATGGAGCAGAGCTGCAAAAGGAAAAAATATTTTAAGACGAAAAAAGTGGGGTAAAGGAGAGAATAGCATAGTCCCTTGCACCCTTACCAGATCTTCCTCTCAAGTTTGGCCTTTAAACCTTTAAAACTTTATGGATTTCTTAAAAGAACACCTCTGAAAGTAGAATTCAAGGGATAAGACCCAGCTACAAAACTGGAACTCTCATCTGTACAACACAGGAGAGCAGCGTGAGAGGATAATTGCAAGTGAGGTGAAAGAAAAAAGAAGGAAAGACTGTGTTAAGGAGTGGTTGGAATCAGGAGTTGTAGGGAAAACAGGGATATTGGAAGAAGCAGCTACCTCAGGTCCAGAGGCTCTACAGCACAAGCCAGAAGTACAAGAAGAAAACAAAAGGAGGAATCAAAAGGAAGAAGCAGCACACTCAGAGGGATCTAGGTAGAGACTTACGTATTAAACAGGACTCTTTCAAGTGAAGGATCTTAAATATGCAATGGGATCAAAACCAAATATGGGGATTCAAAGATAACATGTAGAAAATTTGGATTTTCTCTCTCTGAAATTTCAGAGTCCCACAGTTTCTTTTTACATTACAAAAAAAAAAAACAAACCCAAAAGTCTAACTTAAGGATGGTCTTTATAAAACTTACACCGAGTGCAGCCTCCTTGCCCAGTGCCAGCAGGGTGGGGAAAGGCATTACCCCAGGCACAGAAGGGAGGTTCACCTCCTGCGGCGAGGCGGGTGCACGAGGCCTCACTCACGTCTGCACTGGGTGCCTCGGCCAGTGCATTATTCCAGGGGAAAGGCTGGTGTTCTCTTGCCACCCAAATTCTCTCCTAAGACCTGAAAACATTTCCAGCCAAATACAGGTGAAACTAAGTATGTATCTATAAAAAGATTTGGTTTCACTGAATCAACATTTTCCAATATTTTTTAAAAAATTCCAGGCCAGCATGATATTCATGAGAACAATGAATACTCAGTCAGGTCTGCATAGCCTGAGCACACGTACACATTTATATCATTCACTTATGATTATACTGACTGACCTCTAATTCATTCCTTTACCCTTTTTCCTCCAGATGCATTTGCACACTGATAAACCATTTTCTTTTTAAATCAATCAGCCAAGAAAAATGTTTCCTCCATCTGCAGAAATTCCTGCGCTCACCATCCAATAAATTTACCCAGCTGTCATTGTGGAGTGACATGGCAAAACAGCACATTCAGTAAGAGCCATGTGAGAAATTAACTGTGTAAAAAAGAACTTTATCAAGCATCTTTGACCTCTGCATATTAATCCTGCTCTCTGGGACTTAGTTTAATATTTCAGGATCATAAGAAGTTCCAGAAATCTTTGTTTTTCTTCCTCCCCAAATTATTCCTAAGGACAGACAACATCTATCCCGAGAGATTTTGTATTAATAAAAATCATAACTTAAAGCCTGTTATTTTTCCAGCCTTGTAAAGTAGAAAAGGTAACTGAAAGGAGAAACCCCTCCTTTTCCAACAGGTCCTTGTGCTTGCATCTAGCTCTTAAAACTTCTTGAAATATCAAATTTCAAACTCCCAGTATTTTAAAGTTATTTTCAGGGATTTTTATGGCTGCCTCTGAGGCCTTGGATAGATATACAGGTGGAAACTACCAGAGTTTACAAGCAGAAAGTAAAAATTTTTTTCCAATTTTTTTAAGCTAACTGCTTTGGAAATATTTTCTCTGTTGGCACAATACACGCATCACATTTCATGTACAAAGTGCCATGGTATAATGGTACTATTCATACCAGCATGAGATGACCCCACTGTATTTTAATCATTAATAGTGTGGCTGTCCCAAATTCACACTGAAAAAACATTCTATCATGATATAACGTATTATGTCTATGTGTGTATATAATAAATATACAACTCTACTCTTCACCATCTAAAACCAATATTTTTTTTTTCCATTTAGATCCTGCACAAAATGTACCATACTTATTCTCATTTTTAGCAAGAATGTATGCCTTCTTGTTTCTAATCATCACATACACTGGAACAGTTAATAAGGTATGCAGTAATTTCTAATTCAGAGCATTAATGCTCATAGTTACAATACTCACGTTATTTTTTAGAAAGACAAAGTAAGAACTAATGTATATGAAGAACTAACACTGTAAACCTCCTGTTTTATACAAAGCTGAATTTAAGCCACAAATTTTGTGTTCAAGCTACTTTGAAATGTTTAGGGATAAGGAGGTACTAGAGTTTCGACCAGCTCTTGTCTCTTGTTATTACTTTCCCTCTTGAAAGAAAGAAGTATTAAGGAATAAAATTCTCCACACCAAAGCCTTTGGAGTTAGATGAAGCCTGTCAGCCACAGCTAAGCCCCTCTAGCAGAAGCAGGTTTGCTTAATGTTCATAAATATTTCCTGGGTCCTTTATCCAACATACAACTTTGGGGAGAGTATGGCGCTCTGCTCGTTCCATCACTACTCCCTACCCGAAGCCAGGTCCATTCCCTGAGGCAGACCATATGGGACAACTGGAGGTCTAGCCACCTCATTCACATTGAAGTGAAGATGCTTAGGTCCACATTCTTCCCTCTACATTTCTGCACTTCATCTAAGCTTATTTTCACAAGCTCCAAAATGATGTGGCTGTTGTATCTGTCCTCTGTAGTCAATGGAGAAAGAGAAATTGCTTCAGTGTGCAACCCAGCCCACATAAACCAGACTTACAGTCCTTCTAGATTTGCCCATCTCTCTCCCTTGACTGCAGAGAGAATGTAGAAAAACAGCTCTCATCTCTGACATCTTAGTTAAGCACCTAAATTTAGGTAGATCTAATCTCTGCCTCTAAGAAGATTTCAGTGGAAAGAAAGCTTTGATGAAAAATGGAAATAAACTTTTATGAGAATTTTGTTGAGATCTTGTTCCTTTTATCCAGATCAGCTCTAATTAAAACCAGTAACTTCATCTTTAGTCAGAAGCTTTGACCTTTCAGCAACAGGATGTCACAGGGCTTCTCTAAGAACCCACTTCAATAATTCAAGCAGCCTTCCTAAGCTCAATTTTGAGATCTCAAGGTAGTGGAGATGTTCATGGAGGAACATTTCCATGGACCACTCAGAAGGTAAAAAGGACACACAAAGTGTTGCAAGGTGGGGATCTGAAATACCTAGGCAAAATTCCTTATCAGCAGGAAAAACACAAATGATGGGACACGGGCCACAGCAGTTTTCTGACTAGCCAGAACTAGACAAGGTCTAAGAAGCACCCTCCACCGAGGGCTATAACTGCTCCCCAGACCCAGCATCTGATTTTATGCATACGATGGAGTTGAGGGATTTCTAAACAGATTCTTAAAATACCCCTGCAGAAAGAGTACTGAAGTATAGTGCCCAACAGTGTGCTCTTTGGGACCATCCAAGAAGGAAGGAAAAGCATCTCAGGGCAACCATTTTCACATCTGCTATCTGCTAGGGTGGCTCAGCTGGTGAACCAGGTAAAGTTACGCCTGAAAGAATCACTGTTGAACAGGCCATTTACCCATACTCTATCAATAATCTCTAGCTGCAAAACTGAAAATGAGACACGCTTGGACAGCTGGCAAGATTGTCAGAGTTGTGCCATCGATTCTGGAGCAACATGAGCCCCACATCATTGCCTCTGCAGTTAACAAAATACCTCTTCCTAGCAGTTCTTCATAGAGCATTATTAACTGCCTAAGTAATGCAGTGAATCAGCAATGGCTTTCACTAGTCAGAAAAGACAAAGGTCCAAACTCACGGTGCCCCCCAAATGGTCCCAATAAACTCAGAAACCTCAGTGACAGCTAGTGACCAAGCAGGAGTGATGACACTGAATGTGACTTCTGAGATAGTTGAATGTTAATACTCCTTGCCATTCTGAATGTAGTAACTGAAAATTAACTGAGAGATGAACTGTCAGGTATTTTCAAAGGGGTTTTTCATCACAGAAGACCATGGTTTCTAAAGAAAGACAGCTTTAGACACATGAAAATTTCTTTGCTGAAGGGGACACCTGATTCAAAAAGGAGGGGAAGATTCAAAGCAGGGATGCAGGGTGTTTTAAGAAAGCCAAAGAATATTTCTCATACATGTGAAATTGCAATCCCCTAAAAGATAATTATAGAATAATTTCAAGACAGAAAACCTATTAAAACCCCCACATTTTATATTTCTCATCAGTGGCTACAGTTCTGGGGGGCATAATAAGGTCATGAAGAATAAACAACAAAGGGAGTAAGAAAAATAAGAGAACTTCTCTCTGTCTAAAAATCCAGCAAATCACAATGAATCTTTAAAACAAAGAGTACAAAAAGAGGAAACAAACTTCAGAACAGTCTCACACTGAATCTAATCACTGTTTCACTTGGCTGTTAAGAAGAAAGGGATCATGAAAAGTGCTTTTTACAAATTTTTTGTGCTGGCATTTTTGAGCAAAAGCTGAAGTTGATGTTCAAAATATTTCTGAGAATAATCTGAAGAAAACAAATGTTAAACCTTGAGAGGATCCCTTTTTATCCTTTATCATTTAAATTAGAAGGCAAGTCTCCTAGGACTGGGATAAGACAAATCATATATTTAACTGCATAAGTGTGTGAAAATTAGAGTGGGTTAGAAGCTTCCTGGCAAAATGTCATTTTTTCAGAAATGCTGGCTCATCAAAACTCAAGTTAAGCAACTTTGGTTTGGTTACAAAGAAAGGGAAATGTTGGCAACTCTCCCAACTCAAAGAAGCTATAGAAAAAAATTGCTTAAAGATCTGATTCCATATTTTTTAATTGGAAACCGTATTTTATTGTTAAAATAACTTTTTATTAGAGTTTTTAATTAGCATATATTACACAAAGTTCTTAAAATCAAAATTCCGTGCTTTCAGAACTTCCCTGCTATCGATTTTGGCACAAGATCATTTACATTCAGGTCTGTCTAGTTCAAGCTAGCTTAGACACATGACTTAAAAAGAGAATTTCAGAAAGAGGTCTGTGCCTTCAGAAGACATTGTTTGCAAAACCAAAGCACAACGAACAGATCTGACCACAGAAAATGTGAGACTCTGAACAGGATTTAGAGAAAAGCAAGTGCTTTTCAACCTAGAAAAATTCAGCTGTATCTGGAGTCCCATTTTCCATCTCTCTCCAATCCCTCACTTCCAGCCTCATCCTTCACCTGTCTTGCTGCATGCTTATAATTCCCCAAAGCATGTATCATGAGGAATGAGTCTGCACACGAGCTGTTAGCTGCTGAGCAACTGGCATCTAGGAACAGGGCATGGGTCTATGGGGGCTGCAGTCTATGGGGACACAGAGTCTACATGTGCCTTACACCACCCTTGACTATAAAACCATATCAAACTCCCTCAGAAATCATGAATACTGACTATGAAAATGCATTTTAATACGTCAGGCTAGAGACTAAGAAAAGCAGAAGGAAAAAAACCCTAAATTTGCATGCAGTATGCTTTGAAAAAAAATCAGTGGTTTACTTCATTCAGTTTCTACAATTTCACAACTTTTTAAACAAAGTATGAAGCATATTCCAAATAAAGTGTTTCCCCTTTGGGTCAGAATTGTTCATAAACAGCACCTTCATATAAGAGTAGATTGCTGATTCAGTAACGCTACTTAGAAGAAAATACCCTGCTTTGCAAGGGCAGTAGAAACTGGCCTTCGCCATGAATTGCCACCATCACTAATGAAAGTGGCTAGCTGGATGGCTAACGAGACCTCTCATCAGGAAATGTTAATGGAGAGGAATCAACCTTATATGCAATAAGTGAACAATCAGGTAATGGAGTCAAGGAACCATATAGGCAAGGTGGAAAATAAATGCCAGGGACTTGAGAAATCTAATCAATGCCTGATTAAGCTAATTGAAGCCTGGCCACTGAAAATTAATGATTCGGAAAATTGCTCCCAGAACAGAAAAAGGCAAAGATTGCTGGATCTCACATAAGAGACAGAAGGTTCAAATGTGAAAGCAGTTATCAGGAGATTAATACCTGGTACCCAGGGTACATAAAAGTTTGCTATCTCACCTTTCGCCACATTAAGTATATTGCTTCCCTGCTGCTTCTCCAAGCCCATGCACCCACCAAGTCTCTGAAGTCCATTAGTTTGGTTTTTGGTTGGTTTTTTTTTTTTACTGTAAGAATAAAGGGAGCGCTAAGACAGGCTGAAAAGAGCAGTAATGTTCTAATTACTCCAGAATGTCTTCCTTTTCAACTTCAGTGAAAACAAAGGGCCTGTGTTCAAATAGAAAAACATAAAGTAGAGATGCTAAAAATAGCTATGGCATGAAATGCAAAATACATTTTAGCATGTGCTTAGGTACAATTGTTCTAATCCTAATCACCAGAGTTTTCAACTAAAGGCTCCTTTAAAAACCCTTATTGAACTGGAGGGCTTTTTTTTTTTTTCACCTATCGTCTATGGATTCCTGGATCTCTACGGACTACTCCTGGGATCTGCAACTGGTCATTTAAAAAAAAAAAAAAACCAAGCCTACCATCAGAACAGTTGCACTTATTACACAGGAGACTACACCTCTACAAGAAATTTCTCAAGGTACTACAAACCAGAGAAGGTTGATAACCATTAGGCAGGCAGACCTTTGGCACAGAGAACTGCCTGAGCCCGTGGGTGGGCAGGCCGGCAGGCTGAGTTCAGCTCCAGGCGCTAGTCATTCAGGCACTTCACCCAGCAACGAGCAGCGATACTGGGGGTTTTAAAACCATTAACATGTAAAAATAGTTAAAATTGTACCTTTCAATATGTAGTGCTTTTCTTAGGCCAAGAGATCCCAAACCAAATTCTTGTGGTTTCCATGGAGTTCTACTAAGCCATGAAAAGTAGATTGTGGACAGTCCACAGGAGCATATCAAACAGTACCATAATTCATCCATTAAAAGTCTGATGAGAAGAAAGTGCATGCTTTTACTAGTAGTCATTTCATTCTTACATTTATTCTGAATTCTTCTGATTATATCATCTGCACCTCATTACTCATTTGAGATGTTCTCTTCATTGCACTCACACTTTTAAACACCATCCGTGACAAAACTGAAGGTGTGGCAGTAGTCCTTTGGCATAAAATGATTTAAAGATCACTACTTTAAGGCAACACTGATTTTAGCCCGCCATTGTGGCAACTTTGCTGCCAGCTTTGTTAGTTCCTGCTGAAGTTTTTCCACAATTCTTCGACATTTTTACATGATTGTGGAGCATACTTATAATTTAATAGCTCATTGGTCTTCCATTTTCCAAATGATTAATAAATAGACAAACTTCCACCCTTATGTGGGAACCTGAGATACTCCAAAGGTTATTTTTTCCCCTGAGGAAAACAAACTATTTTTTTTCTGCTTTGTGCTCTTTTATCCACACAGGATGTTACTTTCTCAGAGTATTACTTTGCTCAGAACATCAAAGATACTGAAGTGTTACTGTGCCTCAGACATGCCCTGATGCCTAATGGCATACTTGCATGCAATTAATATGCAGCTAAAGAGATTCCCAAAGCTGGCTGAATGTGACACCGCTAAGCAAGTCAGCAGTGAAACAGAGGAAATGGGTGGGGTTTAGGCATCAATTCAGCTGAGACAGGCATTCTGCCAGGGACTGTAAATCCTATCAGAACAAAGGGAACGAAAAATTCACTCCTGGGGATCTCAGAAATCCACCAGTTCGAACAGCTATTTTGAATACAGAGAATGTAAGATCAAATCTGTCTTCTGCACTGATTCAGCAGGAAGACTTGAATCTCAGACTTCTACCTCCTCTCGCCACCGTTTTAGGGAATTCTGTATGCTTTTGTTTCCTTAGCTGTCACTTTAAGAAGTATCAGTGATTATGTGCACAAATATACTTTATCAACCGGTTTTCATTCATCTACTGTATCATTTATACATTTAAAGAATTAGTGAGGTGCAATATTCCTTTATAAAATTTGTGCCATTTTTTCCCCTGATAATCATCCAACTGTGTTTCTGGGATTTTTTACAACTGTATTTTTAATCATCCTATCAGTTAAGTTGCCAAGAGCTGAAGTAAGCCTTACTGGACTGTAATTCTCCAGGTTATTATTGGGCCTTTTATAAATATAAGTACAATATTTGCTATCTTCCAATATAATTGCTGACTTAAATATGAGAATGTGTACTTTAATTAGCAGCCATTTTACTCTTAAGTTCACTAACATGCCTATTTATGCTCCGTCCAGCTTGTTGCTCTCCTTAGCTCATTACTTTGCTACCTTTGGACTCTTCAGCAATTTAGACTGTCACCTTCCTGGCCGGGTAGAAAGAACTTCCAAGGCTCTGTTCCATTAAAGATTAAATTCCTTGACCTGCCGGTTGTCAAAATGCCATCTCTTGAAAGGAGATCTTTCCTTTAGGATCTCCTTTGACTTAATCTGTCAGCTACCACTGCTCTCTTATTTGGGGCAATGTTTGTCATGGAAATAGAAACCATACATAGAAATCCTGTGGGCAATCCTTCTCACTTGCAGCAACTTCTGCTATGTCCCTAACATTTTTTTGAACAGAGACTACTGCAGTGACTCTACGCTGAAAACAAAGCAGGAGAGAACAAAATCAGCCTTCCCTCCACAGCGGGCAAAGTACTGTACTCTGCAGAAGCAGAGCTCAAAGGTTATTGGAGTAGCCTAGGAAAGGCTCTCCCTTCTATTTGCATCTGTCTGTTTGCATTCTTCATGTCCCCTAAGTTACTGCCCTGAATCAGGATACCTTCTTAATTACCAGTGCATCAAATTTCTCTTATTTATCTGTCCGACCTTTACTGTTGATTTAGGAGGACACCAGGTCAAAAGCCAACTAAACGTACGGTTCCAAACTAACTAAGAAAAGCATTGTATGCTGAGCTGCTATCATCTCCTTCCAGACTGCGCAATCCTCTGTTCCATTCTGCCAAGTGCTACTGCACAAGAAACCCTTTCCTGAAAATATTGATCATTTCAAGCTGATCAAATAGATCTACGTCACTTTGTAACACTCCTATGGAAAACTATCAGCTTTACTTCCTAAGTATGGTAGCCTTCCCCAACCGGTGTAAGACTACTGAATTTAATCAAGAAAAGCCCTCTTCCAAATCAACTTCCACATCAACCAGCTCTTTATAAAGGTACGCGTTATTCCCCAATGCTTTCGCAAGCTTTATTACAAAAGGACCACAGGAATCTCACCCTGTTAGTACTATATTAAACACTTGTTTTCATAAAATCTTCAGTCCTAAATATTCGTGAAATATTCTCAGCATCAAGAATCAAGTTCTTAAGTGTTCACAAACAGAAAGTATAAAAGGGAAGCAGACATGATTGAATTAAAATTTCCTCTTGAATTCAAATGAGTGCATACAATTTTTCTTTTTTCCATGATTCAGTCAACTCTAGTCAGATTGAACATTGATTTAGCAATCTACAGAAGTGTGTATATTGTGCAGGTACTTACTGGGTGCAGCACAGTATGATGTTTACACAGTACTTTAAAAGAAAACTTTAAAAACTGGAAAAGCACATACCATATGAAAAAAAAAGCTGAGCTAATTATTTCTGCTCACTACAATCAAAAATCAAACACTGTATTAGAATTAGACAGTGAATGCACACAGAAATGCTATGTCATATAATAAAAGGAAGCTTTTGTTGTATTACAGTGAATTTTATATAGTCTTTATCTACAACTACATTGAGTGAAGTGGACAGCTGGAGATCAGAACTTCCAAAAAAACCCACTGAAAACCAAAATTTATTATATATATGCATTTTTATTCCATGCAACAATCACAAAATGCCACTCATGAAATGCCATGTCTGAGCTGACTGATAAGATCATTTCCTTATCTCTTTTTTAGCTCTTGTCATTCCCTCTTGCCATACCAGTCAGAAAAAAATAGGCCAAGAGGGGGTGGGGATAAGTAACATTTAATAAATCTACTAAAAAAAGCAAGCGTGTGTATATATATGTTAGAAGAATACACATCTAACTACCTTTGCCAGACATGCAAAAAACAATATTCATGTTTATCTGTAAACAAGTGAATAGTTAAAATGAGCTGGCTTTGCATATGTAAGCAGCCTTATCAGGGTCGAGTGAGTTCAGCTTTGAGGGATAGTCATATTTTCATGTGCTGGTACACAATGGAGACTTGATGCTTCTGATAAGAGTTTCAGGGATCTACTGGAACCTACATAGGAACTGAAATATAAATATTAAATAATTACTAAGGATATGTTCCACCTGAATCAGTAAAAGATAAGTTTCCAGTCTGAATTCACCTTCTCCCAACAGAGAAGAAACTCTCTGATTCTCTTAACAATTTCACGGTGTATCCCAATGTTACCACAAGCCTTGAGAGATAAGGGTTTTCCTCTGTTAAGAAAATCAAGTTATTAAATTGGTCAAAGATGACTCTACCAGAAATGTATTCAAATCTTCTTTATTAATTGCCATAGGAATTTAGTTTGAGAGTCACATATAAAATTTTGCTCAGTTTTCACAGATAAAATATATTATGTACAAAAATTCCTAGGATTTTAATTTAGTGAAACCCCAATAGTACTTAACCGAGCAAGTTATTCTCTGTACAGAGAAGAGCTCTGCAGGACTGATTCATTCTTTTACAGTGCATTAGTTTAATCACCTAGGAGATTTCTAACAGATGATGAAATCTAAACAGGAGCAGTAACTTCAGTTATCTTTGGATGAACGTATTTAGTTTCACACTCTATCCTAGCACCAAGCAAAATAAAACAGTCTAAATACACTTCAGTTTCATCCACACAATTTATTTGACTTTTATTGGATTTAAAAAGTCAGAACCAGATATTGTGTATTAATGTTGCAATTAAGTTCAGGTTCTCCTATTAACAGAAGCCTATATGATTTTTTTTTGTTGTTTTACTATTTTTTGACATATAGTTATTGCAATAACATGCTAAAATTTGTTTAGAATAGACAAGTGAGTCAAAGTAACAATTACAACAAATTATAGAGCAACCTTCTGCTATACCCTATACCTTCTTTTTTATAATTTGTTGTATTATACAGTCTCCCAGTTATCAAGGAATAATCCAGGGAGACTCTCAAGATATAGTGACAGATTGTTAAGAGTTCAAACAAAAGTGAACTCTAATGAGCAGACAAAATCAACAAACAAAAGGACAAAATCAACAAACAAAAGGACAAAATCCTATTCTCCCTATTCAAAGAATATTCTTTCCTGGTAAGAAGATACTGAATCAGGCCCAAACTGTATAAAAATAAAAACAGAGCTGATAATAAAATAGATATGATAACCCACGTTCGTAAAGAAAAAATGCATAAAAAGAGAATGAAGGTTCAATGCTACCTTGTCTATTCCCACTTTCTCAATGTCTCTAGCAGACGCAAATGTATTTTGCTCTATAAAATCCCGTATTTTAATAAATCATGCCAATGTTCTTAGAAAAAATGACCCTTCTAAGTTACTGGTTTTCATTCCCTTATTTTCTTCATCCTTTGTGTTTCTGCTTTGTGATTGTAGAATTGTTCATAACCAACGATCTCAGTGGTTAAAATTATATACCATGCACTATCTAATTTTAAGACCTGCATGTAGAAAAACGTAACTGGGTGCTAACATGCAGTAGTATACCAAGGGGAGCTAACATGCAAACGACTTAGAAAAAAGTTGTGTGGTATAAAGCTCAGAAAGTTCTTGACCCATAGTGGATGTATGTAGCAGTAAATCTGTATCTCCTACACCTTCCTTCCCATTCCACGATGCTGATGGTGTCAGAAGAGATCCAGTCAAGGGTCCTCCCACCTACATATCACATGGCTCTGCCATAAAGGGATCATGGTTTTCACTGGAGTGAGGGTCTTCCCTGCACACATGCTGGGACGTGAGGAAAATGCTTTCTTGTCTGGCTGCATGATGTGACTTGCAAAGGAGATCTGAATCCAGAGAAAGTAGGAATTAGGCTAACATGTGGAAGACAAACATACGTTTTGTTGTCTTAATTCCCAGGATCAGTATATTCTGATTTATCGTTCTCTACAACTTTGTTAATTTGAATCGAATATTGCTTTTCATTGTTGACAAGGAAAGCTTTGCCATCAACTCGTTATGCAAATCAACCTGTAACTATTAGTTACAAGGTTAGATCAGCTCCTTCCCCTCGTAAAATCAAATGATCTATGCATGCAAAATACAAGCAGCTCTGACCTACTCTATCCTGTTGATCTCTGTACATTTAAACAACAGCTGTGCATGGAAAAGTCTGAATTAAGGACACAACAGTAGCAACTTGTATAGTAAAGAATCAATGTAATATTTATCAATGTTGTCTGTGAAAAAAACAGGAAAGTCATGACCGTGTTTCAGTATATATAGTTCTCAGAAATGTCTTCCAATGTTCCAAATAAAATGTTTGGTACTGAGCACGTTCAGAATGTAACCTGCACATAGGAATAAGAACACCCTGTAAAAAAGGAAGGAAGAGCATGTACTGCCACACATAATGTAACAGACATGCTTCTAGTAAATAAACCTCCATCTGGAGCTCCAGGTTTAGGAACCGGATACTGAACTTTGGAAGAATAAATTACATTTACTTTTAAATGTTTCTATAGACAATTTTCACACTGATATAAGAATTATGTAAACAACTGCTAAAATAAATCACTGGTATTTAGATTGCAAGCTGTCTGGAGTAGACACTGTCTTTAACTTTATGGTTGGAGCACACCCCATGCCATGCACCCTGGCCCATCTTATCTGTTTCACCGCAGCACTCAGTGGAAATGGGGATCTCAGTGCATAGGTCCTTAAAATGCTTACATACATTTTAAGAAATTAGACCTGTCAGAAGACCTCACACACTAATTAAGCACAGAAAAGTGCAAGAGAAATTAAGATTCCCATTGTACAGTCAGAGAACTAATGCTCTGGAGGCTAGTTAAATAATTAAGTCAAGGGTTCCTTGACCCGTGTCACAAAACCATTTATCCAACCAGAAATCCAGATAAGCTTTTGTATTGTGATTCTCAGTACAAACTGTGATGGGGAACAAAAGATACACTACCTCAGTGCATCTGTATACAATTTCTCTTTTAGTTGAAAAAAGTAATATTCAAAGATTACCACCAGGAAATGAATGCTGGGGCTGACCAGAGTTAGGTTCACAAGATACCTTCGTGCCTCTTTATGTTTGAGCCCAACATTTAAGGCACCATTTGAACATTCAATGCTTAAAACAACCCCTCCTTCCACTGCTAAAGTCAACCAGGTGCTGTTGAGCACAACCATCTAAATTGTGACCAACCATTACTTGGTCCCAAAAAACTTCACAAAGGCGCTGTACTTTCATCTGCCTCTCAGGAGCCTACATCAGTGAACAGTAGCACATAGAGAACTGGATGCTTCTCTACTTAACAGCTGTGGAAGTCCTCTCTGCTTCAGAGATTTAATTCAACTGTTACATGACCATCATAATTTCCAAACAAGGAGATCACATCTCCACCCTTCTTGCTGGGGTTTTTCCATTTTGTAAAAAATATGTAAATATTTCTGAGTAGAAACTGGAATGCCACCTCTCCCATCCCCCCAGGTGAAGAAAATCCATTATGGGGCTCCCAGTGTTTGGGCTCTCACTTCAAGCATGCCACTGAGGATGAATGAAACAGGACAGTCAGAGCAGGATGTATTTTAACAGCCCCATTTACCTCTAAGTGTCATGTCTAGAGAACTGGGCCTCTGGCAGACTCTAAGGCATGACTTAAAGGACTGAAATGAAGCTCAAGGCAGAGAGCTGCCTACAGAGAAGTGACAGGAAATATCAAGCACAAGGAATTCAGTGGAATTCACACTATCTGAATATGACCCATAGTCCTTCTGTACCATCCAGCATCTTAGAAGGCGTGCCTGTATCATGTAATGAACCCAAACTAGCTAGTACCTCCACAGAGAGCTGTACTGCACTACATGGATACATGAGCTCAGGTCCCAAGACAGTGCAATCAAATTAGTATAGAACGTGGATCTAGTTAATAAGTCCTGCCCTTCAGCAGGCAAATATAATATTGTATTAGCAGTGTTACACTTCGGGTATAAGACATTAATAGGGTTATACTATCTGGGCATCTCTACATTGCATCCCATTCTGGAATGTGCATGTGCTAACTTATCTGGCTTTTTTTTTTTTTTTCCTTTTTTTTTTGTTTATTTTAATACCTCTGGCACTCCAGCAAGAACTCCCATCCCACTGTCCACAGAACACTTTAAGAGCAAACACACTTTATTTTAAAATCTTGGGGCCCAACTTGAGGAAGTTGTCTCAATCCAAATACACTTTGTGGAGTGCAAATTCAAAGCTTGGAGCAAGGCCCATCGGGTAATGAACCTCAGGGGCTATTAATCCACAACCTACAATTTGTAAATGTGCAGGGTACTGACTCAGTAGAAAAAATAATTTTAAACATCTGTGGTATTCTTTCAATTCCAGATTAATTACACTGCTCAGATTGTAACGTTAGCCAGAAATTTCAAGTCTCTCCACTGCTATGTTGAGAATGCTGTATTTTCCTTTGTGTTTATCACTGCTCTGCTACAGTAGGAGGCTTCCTGCCCAACACAAGCTTATGTTCAGTTCTATGTCCTACATCTATTCCACAGCTCACCTTGCCTGCCTTTTCTTTCTCTCTTTGTCTGAAGTCCTTCTGAAACTCTTTGTTACACAGCATTAATTATTATTATTACTTTTAAGACAAAGGCTGTGTACATACCCCCATATCACTCCATCAAAATGGTGATATAAATGAAAATCTAAACAGGCTGTTTAATCCTTTTGAGAAGCTAATAATTATTTTCAATCAGCAAAGACTATTCTGCCATTTCAAAGAATGATTAATGAGAGCAAATGTGTTTGTAATTTATTAGCAGCAGCTTGGGCGGGGGGGGGACAACTTAGGAATGGCAGCCATAGCATCAACATCTGACGATGTGAAGGCACTTCTGCTCCATATTATAAAGTCAAACATGAGGCTGCCTCTTTGTTGATTTATACTCTGCACAGTGATACCGAGTGCCTGGATTTTATTCATGAATGGCTTTGCAGTTATTTTTTTGTAGCAGTGTCATGGAAAAAAGAAATCCACGAGTATGTATCTCTTCCACAACTCTCACTCAGCCATCAGTATTTGTCAATGTATGCTTCCTAAGAACAGAAGTATATCACAATAAAACAGGAGGAAAAGGCAAACAAGCAGAAAGCAAGCAGAGGATTGACTGCACTGAGATAGGAGGAGCATTAAACCCCTCTATCATAACACCTGGTGAAATAACTTTATGACCCGCACACAACATAGTGTCTGAGAACTCTGCAGACTTGAGTATGTAATTTCATCTCCACAGCACCCTTGCAAGAAGAGAGTATGCCCATGTCACAAACAGGAAACTGAGGCATGGCAGGGCTGAAAATTCCTTAAATTACATTATGTCCCTATCTGTTCACCTAGTTGCCTAAATACTTCTAAAATTTGACAATATTTCTAAAATTTTATTCTTAAGGTTAGACTGCCCCCAAAGAGGACTCTGACAATCAAATAGGACTTTATGTGCCTAGATAACCCACCTGACAGCAGCCAGACTCAGCTGCCATTTTATCTTGAAAGTGCCTCACTTTTCCAGCACAGAGCTTTCCCCCAGTCTAAGCTGCTATCAACCTAGAAACTAGAAAGGCAACTCCTATGTCTAAATCACCTAAGCATTGCATTTTCCAAACAAATTCATACATGCAGCATTTCCAAAGGTACAAAAGTCCAGCCTAAGGTATCACATACACATTCTACTTGTTATAGGGACAGCAGAGTGTCTGCAATATGGACAAATACAGAAAAGCCTCAAAATCCAAAACAGTAACATTTTTGCATGCAAAAAGACATCTGTGGGAATATTCAACTTGATGCACAATCATCCCTGAATGGATGGTGTATCCCTCCCAAACAACTGACAGGACAAAGCTGGAACTGGCTGAAGCCCCTATCCCTTGCCTCCATCCCAAGAGGGTGTTTCCTTGATAGCTGGGATCAGTAGCAGCACCATCTGCCCCTTCTTTTGAAGTTGTGTCACTATGCAGAAAGAAAAGCAAAACTGAAAGAACCAGAAGGAAAAAATAAGCACAGCATCTCTCTTCTCCCTTCTTGTAGTCCCAGAATCTTCTTTTCTTACTTTTTTATTTTGTATTGATGTAGGGGGATGAGGGGGGAACCAATCATGACCCATTTTATAAATAAGCAATTATTCCCATCAATTTAGCACTTGAGGGACTGCATCTGAAGCACTGTGTGTAGTTCGGGGCTCCCCAAGACAAAACAGACATTTACAAACTGAAAAGTCCAATCAAATTGGTGGAGCACATGACATATGAGAAATTGAGGAAACTGGATTTGTTCAACCCAGAGAAAAGGCTAAAGGAGAGTCTAGTTTCTATTTTCAACTTCCTAAAGGGGGTAGAAGAGACAGAGGCAGCTTCTTCTCAGCAGTGCACAGCAGAAGGACAAGAGGCAATCCTCAAAACTTGCAGCATGGGAGATTCCAATTACATATGAAGGGGAAAAAATCAGAAGAAGGGTGGTCGAGCAAAGGAACAGGCTCACAGAGAGGTCATGAAACTTCCATCCTTGCTAATATTCAAAGTTTTCCTGGACAAGGCCCTGAGCAATTTGACCAAATGTTAGCACTGCTTGGGGGGGGGGGGGGGGGCTGGGGGGGTGACCAGATGACCTCCAAAGATCACCTCTAACCTAGCCCATTCTATGATTCTGCTCAGACCTTCTTGTAACATGGTAATTAGGAAGATTCAAGTTGGAACTGATGCAAGAGTAAGAAGGATAGAATCATAGAATCGTTTAGGTTGGAAAAGACCTTTAAGATCATCCACTCCAACCATTAACCTAACATTACCAAGTCCACACTAAACCAGTTAAGGGTAGACTAGACTAAACCATGTCCCGAAGTGCCAGATCTACATGTTTTTTGAACACAAAAATATGACACACAGATTGACTTCCAGTGCCCAACTCTACATCTGCATTTTGAGGAAGTGATGCCTTAGCTGGTGAGCTGTGTTTTTCAACTTAAGCAACAGTTCCTGCACAAAGGAGAAATGAATGAAATATCATAAAAGTTTTCTGAGCAATCAGAAAAAAATTAAGATAAATCACTCCAAAGAAATTCACCTTGCAAACCTAGCAGTTTCTGGTCAAGGTAGACATAACCCATGTAGGCACTGAATTGGGCAGCATTACAGGGATAATATTTTCCTAAGGATGACCTAATCCTGTAGCATTTTGCTTGTATGTTAGACACAAATACACTTCCTTCATCAGCTATCAACTGGCATTCATGGCTTCTGTTCCACCTCATTCTTACTTAACCAATCTATTTACAGTGAACAACACAAGCAAGAACCTTTGGGGGGATTTTTGTATGGCACATTATGAATCACATTTTTTGGCCCTTCTTTTACATCACAGGGTACTGGCCACAGCTGGAAGCAGAACACAGTCCTCCTCAGATCAATGGTCTGCTCTGCTATGACAAATTCTGTGTTTTCATTCTGTTCCCTTTGATGTCTCTCTCTCTTCTCAAGCCTCATCTTGTTTTTATTCTATACATTGTATTTGGCTGAATTAGACTACAAAGTCTTGCAGAAGACATTGGTTTGAACAAGACTTCAAAAAATGGCTTAGTACATCTGGATACCTCAAGTTGAGTGACACTTTAATATAACTGGATTTTTACAAAATGATGGACACCTGCTCTTTGAAAATCAGGCTCCTCTTAAGTTGTATGAAGATAAGCACCACAGAAGTGACGCATCTGAAACTAATAGACACTTCTGAAAAATCCTGTGCCTTTACCATGATTGATAGAGAACTGTGTGCATTTACAGCACCCTTTTAAGAAAGAGACGCATGTCTGGCTCAAGGGTAACAGCATCGCTGGTTTCATATGCAACTACCTTTCATAGCGCACCACTGTATTAATCTATTCTGAATAAATGAGAAGCATGCTAAATTTTTAATGAACAGTGTTTCCACCTGTTTCAAGATAATGAAAGAATGTAAAGCTGTTCTTAGAACTTTACAGAAAGCAAGAGTAATTAGACACTATCAGCACCTATAACCTTGGGCTGATCACACCACCACATTTTGTGCAGAAAGGAGATTTTTTTTTTTTTTATGGATATGCTCTTTCTAAAAGAAAATGATTCTTTGCTGGTATATTGCTCAGGGGAGCATCACAAGGGAAAATAAAGCTCTATCCCAAAGATCATTCTGTACTCCCACTGTTCCATAAGAATACTGGGGTCCTGTGGGCAAGGGACAAGACCTACAAAAACAGTACATGGGCCCCCTAAGAGAAAGCCTCTGCCACAAAAGAAAGTGCCTAGTTCTTGAAAGTTCAAGTAATTACCACTTGAACTTCTCCATCTCATAACATGAAGATCTGGAGTGTTTTCCTTGCCTCATTGCTGATATGTTGGCAGGGGAATGACGAACGATATCGAAGCAGGAGTCTCATGCCCACCTTGGCAAAAGCAGGCCATCCTTTAACAAGTCTCTTGTTCTGCCTTGTGTGCATTATGGATGAAATGGTATCTCTTTGCTAATACAAAAACTATAGCATCGAGTCCATGACAGAACACTTGCATGCTTCTCTCAAGTCAAAATGGTGTCAAATTTCTGTTGTATGGATTTCAAATGCAACCTCCTCCCCCAAGAACGTATGTGTGAACAATGATCATGTAACTCACACCAGGTTGCGACACTAGGCTAGTGCAAGTTACGTTTATGAGGCAGAATGAGTGTTCATCGTCCTGCTGCCTAATGAAATCAAATACATGAATAAATCCAACACTAATGAAGAATACTATTTATCAGAGTATGGATTATTAAAAGGCAGTGTTTCCATATCACCGAGTTGTGAGACAAGAACTATCTTGCAGGTCTGCATGTGTCCTGGGGCTGCTTAACTGATCCTGCAGAACTGCTGTGGATGCTGAATTTTGAGGACCTGCTGGCAGCACCAGCACTGCTCATGACGATGTGGCTCTCTGGCTGCTGGACAGGCCAGAAAGAACTCCTCAGATGTGAAGTAAATGCAAAGACCTTACTCTACATATTCAAAATGCTTAACTGGAACTACAGTGCAGTATTTTATTGGTAAGGGAACAAAGATATGAGGGGACATATTGAATTTGGTTCTACATATCACTCAGAGCAGGTTTATCCTCGTTTTTAAGAATGCAAGAAGGAACCCCAAACCAGTTGCCACAGACATGAAAATTATGTTATTGAAAAAGAAAAGTTCACTATAAAAAGTGGAAAGATAGCGAAGGAGAGGTGAGAGGAAGAAACGGAGACTGGTTTCAGTGAGTTATGTAGGGCATGTGTAAGAAGAATCACTGAGACAAAATGTGTAAAGGGCATGGCAGTGCAAGATAGTATGATGTAGGAATACTGAAAACTGAACTAGCAAAGACCTTGACAGAGGACACCATAAGAATGTCTGAGGATCTGAATTAGGTTTTTACAAAGGCCAGCATTAAAATAAGTAGATAATTATTATTTCCTAAAATATGGTTGAAGCATACTGGAGAATAAGAGATAAAGATGGTGGTATAGCATCTGCCACCATCAGGCTCAAACAATAAAGACGTAAGTGAATCTAAATGGATAAGGGTTTGGAATACTGTTGGTCCTAAATGGTTGACACCTGACAATATTCAATGATCAAGAAAACAAGTTAGCACAAATAAGAAACACACACTATCATAAGGTGTGTATCAGAGCATTAAAGAATGATGCCTATTTTCACCTTACCTGTAAAAAAAAAAAAAAAGAAACTGTGAAAATGAGAAAACTCAAGACAACACAGGGGAGATAAATCTTTGGCTGTTGTCAAGAGACATTAAAGTAGTTTTTTTCTTTTTGTGTGTGTGTGTTACTATAGTCATACAGTGGTTACACACTGATAAAAATCACTCATGTTTCAGCTGTCAGATTTTAAATATGGAAATCCAAGACACTCCTAGAGAGAAAAGTTATGCACATGTTTTATTTGATTCAGAATTAAGTACTCTGCACATCAATCAACTGTTCTAATAAATGAGGAATCAGACAAACTACATACAAGTAATTTCTGTATTCAGAAAATCGGCTTTTCTGGATACCTATTGCGATGGCTGCTCTGGGAAAAACTGAATTCAACATATATTTCATAGGACACTTGAGTTCGACCACATAATTCAGCACCATTTGTATTATACAGGACAACTGTGGCAACACTACCTAATGTAGACATACTGCCTTGGTGAAAAAGCAAGTATTATGAGCACAGTTTACTCAGAGGGTTAACTGTCTAGCTCAGTGCAGAACTAGAAGTCCACACTGCAGATTAAATGCGACTGCAAATACATCAGTTCAAAACTCATCGCAAACAGAGCCTCAGTCAGTCCAAGATAAAACTGTGGAGTCTTCCACAAAGGCAAAATGATAGGCAGGTTTATAAATAAAACAACGACACATTGTTTTACAAAAATATACAATGCCAACTTGAAGGGGGGGATGGAATCAAACTGCTACACAAAGAGACTAGCGATGTACACTGCTGTCTTCCTAAAGCTTTTGTCAAACTATATTTTTCTTAAGCTTTAGACAAGACACATTACCTTTAACACACACTAAATAGAATGTCTTAAAGCCTCATGGGGAGCCTAGGCTCTACCAGGTTAGCATAGGTTAAAGTTGGTTGTGCTTGCTAACATCACACCTTTAAGTCTTTGTCTAGACAGAGCATTAGAATAGATAACTTGTTTGTAGGATGTAAGTATACAGAATTAGCTAACAAACTGTTCCAATAGGCATAAACAAAAAGTCAATGTGCTGACAATGGATTGCAGAAGACAGAAGTAACAAGTTGGGTTCCTTGGGGATGCCTGCCTAGCTCTCTGTTGTTTATTAATGACCTTGAAAGGTACTGTCTGAATGTGGCCAAAAATATGTGGCAACTGGAAATACCATGAAAGCCTCATATACTTAGCGAATGTTTCAGTTATCCACATTTAAGCTAAAGGAGCCACACTACAAAATAGCATTCAAGCGTCTGTATTGACGAAGGTAATGCCATCATGCAATGCAATTAGAAGGACTTCTGGGAGCACACCCCCTGCACCATTAGCCTGTATTAATCTGAGCTGTTTTGCACATTCTTCTCCAGTGCTCAGTGGGAACGCACAGCCAATTTACCTAAGCATCTGTGGGAAAAGGTAGGGGGAGTGTACAAGACACTGGAAGAATAGAGGCACATGAGTGTAGCTGACCTGCAGGGAAGTTGCATTTATAGATTTGATCTTCAGCCTTTCTCACCAGACACCTATCAATGTACCAAAGGGGAGGTATTACTAAATTAGGTTAACTAACCTTGCCTTGCCAATCCAAGCTTCCAGTCAAGGAAGCCTAGGTTTGAATGTTTTCTTTCCTGACAATTTTAATGAGCAGAGACGTTCAGTGAAAAGTTGTTCTATGGCAATAACCGTATTCTGGCAATACTAAATCAATCAGTACCTGATTTGCATACAAAAGGCAGTTTACCCATACAAAAATATATAGATGTTTTCTATTGTGAACTCCATCAGCTTGCTACTCGAATTTCTGAATCTGTAATGTTTCAATTAAGGCAACATCTAAACTCTGCAAGTCATGTCTCAGGCACAGAATTAAACTAATGAACAAGTCTGGCATCAGGAAGATATTTTCCCTGCACAAGGCTCCTGTACTAATAGTGCAGCAAAAGCTAAACTGTGCTTAGTCCATTTCCTTTGATCCCAGAATTGCAATTTTTCTTTTACTAAAACTTTTGAGGTTTAGTATTAAATCTCCTGGATTTTTCCATGTTTCTGTGTAACTGACCATTTGGGTCCGGAGTAGTTTAGCCACTCCAAAACACATGATACCATATTCCCCAGGCTTTCAAAACGTGGTCTGTCACTATTGTGCAATGTACCAGAGTGGTGTTGCTGGACCATGGCAGATAATAGGGTGGTCACCTGTTAGTTCAGTGTCCTTGCGTCCTTATATCCAGCTGAAACAACACATGAGAGGAGAGATAAATGAATAGTGGAAGTTGATAGTCAGGTTCACATCTTTTGTCCCTGAAAAAAAATATATATGTACCTATTACAGATGAAGGGATAAGTGCACAGGTACTTTCTCACCAGGTAAAAATTGCCTGTAGGATTCTCTGTGGTTATAAGAGGGGTAGGAAGCCCCAGAAGACTGTTGAAATACAAAGGGAGTTTCCCTATAACGATCCACACTTCATAGCTACTTTATTAATTGCAGCATGTTTTATTTGACTGTACCTCCCTCTGCTTCTAAAAATAGGACTGTCAAAAGGCACTGCTGTATCAGCCAGTTCCTCTCTGCAAGTTAATCTATTATACAAGAAAAGGACTTTACAAATGGCTACATTAAAGACATCTAATGAAGTCAAAGCAGCTGTTTTAAAACATATTCAAACAAAATCTAGTCAATGAGATCTGGCCTCTGAATTTCATGTTGTACTATTAGGTATGTAAAAATGGAGCTTTTCAGGGGAATGAATTCTTTAAATTAAGTGAAAAGTCAGGCTATTTGAGCACCTCATTATACTCTGTATTGAAGATCTTTCTCATCCATATTATCCTATTAAGGATTGCAGTGATACCCACAACTGCATTCACTGGTGTAATAAAAGGACACACGCAGCACTCAAACCAGCACTTTTGATACTTCTGTCCTTATTCAAGCTCAATTCCTATTTATCTCAACAGAAATTTCGTTACAGGATACGGAATTAAGCCATATGTTTTTAACCCAACAATATATTACATCCTGTAAAAATGTAATTTTCCGGGCCTTACAAAATATCAAAGCTTCAGATCATTATTAATTACTTATGCATGCATATTATTCCTCCTTCCTACTGACAGATCTTCTTTGAAGCAGAATGGGTGCATTTCCTTCAGGCTATTCTGCCTTAAAAGGGTCAGCTTGAAAACCGCATTTTTGTTACGCCTATCAAATGTGGTATCCACAACAGTAAAAACAACACTTAAGGCTACTGCAACTGAAAGAAACAACAGAGAAATATATATTTGTACCTCTGACATTCAATTATGTGCCCATCCTAAATAAGCTGGTAGAGGCATGTTTTGCATGTTCAAGCTTTCATTTCTCCCTTACTCAACGATCTCATGCATTTCATCAGGGAATTAAAAACTTCCGTAATTTTTTAAATAATTCAAAGTATATTAGTTAAGTGCATTTCACCAGAAAGTGTGTATTTCTAACCAGGAAGCTTTAAGGAGGGTCCCTTTAATTAGTTCAGAATAAAAAAGCATTAAGTCAGGTGGCCCTGGGTAGATTTTACACTGGAGTTTTAGTGATAAAATGTGGGCATATATCTTCCATTCCCAGCCACAAAAGGGATGCCCATTGCATCTAATAGAAAAAGTAATGTTTAGGAAATCGTGGCTTTCATGTAAGGACACAATCCCACTGGACACAATCCCACTTTAATTAAAGTCAATTTGAAATCTGATATTAATATTATCGGGAGTAAGTGCAAACCTTTATTTTTTCAGGAATGGGTTTAATTCATTGTGCTTCAGCTAGCAATTCTGATTCCAATCTATCACAAACTACAACAGTAACTTTGTTAAACCCAGAAAATCAAAGTAACAATGGCTAAAACACATACTTGTTTGTGTTGCAGAAACAGTAATTCCTGGAATACATATTCAAAAGTAGCATTGTCATGATGGATAGAAAATAAACAGATGGATATGTATAATGGGCACTTTTTAAACGATGAGATATGACATCAATTAATACGCTTTTGTTTAATTTACCTCTACGATCCCTTTCCATCACATTCTGCTTTTTCTCTCATACTCCTCCCATTTCCTTTTCCTCCCACTCCCACCCCATTCTCTCTCATCATGACTTTCCCTCCCCTACGTCCCCTCTGTTCACCCTGTCCTGCCTCCTGTACGCTCAGCACCAACAGTCCCACCCTGGTACACCAAACAGTACATCTCATTCTTCAGCGGTGGCCTCCACAGCCTTTTATTCACTGCTGATATGCTTCCATATACTGCAAAGAAGCATGTGGGTCCAAGTACCAGTTTGGTTGTCTGCACGCTAAGTTGGAGAATGTAAGGAACCTTCCACGTAATCTCTTGGCCGAGTGAGTTATTCACCAGCCTAGGATGCCTCAGTTTCAGCAATATGGCCAAGTGGATTGCACACACAACTGGGAGCCCAGAAAATCCTGAGTGCCACTAATAGCTTTAATTAATGATTCTTTCAATGGATCCTGACAATTCATTAATCCTCTTTGTCTCAGATTATCTGCAAAGATTGGTATAATAATGCTTTGCTCACCTTCCTTACAAGATTTTGCGAGAAACAGTCCAACATCCAAATTTTATTCTCTCTCCATACATGCCTGAGTTTTATTTATTTCAACAGGAATTATGCTTTTTCATCTGAAGGCAGAACTCAGCCCTTCTACATTCAAGATTATGTCGCTCTCTGGAGATGTAAAACTCAAGTTTTGTTATACTTTTATTACGAGACATATGCAAAATGAAAAGTTGAACAGAAGGCTGTTACTCCTATTAAGAAGAGATATGACAGGAAAAAGCAAACAAGGAAAATGAAGAATGGTGTTCCCTTTAAATTAGAACAAATTTGTGTCCTGGAATGGAAGATGGAGCAAGAAGATGAGTGCTTTCAAGGGAAAGTATGTTAAGTGCTGAAGACATTGACTAAATTGTTCAAGAACACTTCATGCTTACTTAATGACTGATTACTCAGTAATGTTCCCAAGGTCAGCAAAACCTTGGGTATCTGTCATCTGAATGCCAGTTCCATGAGTTAAAGTGACCAAAATTGCAGTAACTTTCAACAGCTGACATTTTTAAAGGCTGTGTCCCTTTATGATACTGTTTATTTATTTAAGTGTAGTCAAAATATCTGTATTCCATCCATTTAAGACTAAGTTCTAATGAACAGCACTCATGTCCAAACACTTGGACATTCCTACTTCACCTCTCCAAAAAATTAAAAAAAAAAGTCTTCAAGAAACATGTCTTTAATCCTCTCATTTCCCCTCCCCAAAGAATATGTAGTAGAAGAGACAGCACAACCTAAAGGTCAACAGATTCATGCTCTGGCAATAAATGGAGGAAGCAAATTCCATGGTAATAGATTCCTGACTCAGATGTGCCCTGTATGCAACCCGTCATCTGACTGTTAGCTCAGCTTCACAGGTATCTCCAATTCCATATTATCACAGATGGAGAGGAGATGTTCTTTTTGTTAACTAGGAAAAACATATTTATGGCTTTGGGTTTTAAAGCTAATTCTTTATCTCGTAACCCTAAACTTATCAAAAGGCAGCACAGATTAGAGAACAGGAGCATAGCACCCTTGCATAGGGGCCACAAGAGAACGTGCACATTCTGCTCCAGCCAGAGCTTTTGGCAGCCTCTAAGGTGTGGCACCATAAAGAGCATTTTGCCATGAGCTAATGATGAGGTTTTAAAAGCATAAATCTACTGAAAGGAAGGGTTACAAATGCCAAGCCACTATTTTTCAGCTTTTTGGACATCTAGAATCAACACAGGAATGGATCTGTAATAAAAGCTGCACAGACTCCCTCAGCTGACTATAACTTTAAATGGTTCAGTAAAATGTAACAAGAAAAAAACCTGTTCATACCGAAAATGCTATTCCTAGAATTACATTTGAGTGCCATGACATTACAATATAAATTATATCCTCACAAGAGTATTAGAAAAATGGGTAATTAAAAATGCCAATTTATACATACATGAAACACATTTTTATTGCTAAAATTAAGTGCTTATTATAGAAACCAATTATTAAGTTATACCACAGTTTAGATTTTATGAACTAAGTCTACAAATGACTTGGGTGCCTAACTCCACCTTTAGGTACCTCAGGTTAACATTTCAGCATTACCACAACCCACAGATCATTTTCAATTGTTGCTTAAATTTGAGGGCAGAGCAGGGGATCAACAGGTAGGCACATGCCAGACTGTGAAGCCGCTCACAGCCCTACCTCATGCCTAATCCCTGCTGGAAATCTCACGTTCAATATTTTGGGGGGAGGTAAGAGCGAGCAGCAGGGTCAGGGCACACATCTGTCAGCATTAGGGTACACGCATGTGTATTGGGAAATATGTTCTGAAGTCTCCTCTCTGCCTGATTCATTGAATGAACTTGAACCCATTCTCCTGTTTCTCTGGGAAGTGGCCAAATGTCAAAGCCATTCAGTGTTTTGAAAAAATCTGTCTCAATCTGTCCTGCTGTAGTTTCTCCACTTTGTATAAACATTTGTACATTTCTTGGAACACACCCGTGAATCTGGCTCTCCCATATGACCACTTTAACTCGCAGGTTAGTCTCACAGGCTCCCTTTCCCAGCGAAGTAGAACCTCTTCAATAGGAGATACTTGCCCAAAAATATGCTATGGCCTCTGATATTGGAAACCTGTGCTCATATGCGGCTCCAAATCAGATCAAATACAAACATCATCTGAATATCGGCCTGCTATTTTGCATCCTCTCTCATAAAATAAAATAAAATAAAAAAGTAAAATCTCACTATCCTAACCTGTGACACACTGGCTTTCAACAGATTTCATATTGCTTCATGAGAAATTATATACTGGAGTGAAACCCACTAAAAATTCTGAGCAGAAAAAGCACATCATCCCAGCAGTGTGGAACTGGGGTCCCACCAACCCAACCAGGCACTGAGCCAGGACAGCAACTTCTCGGTCTGAGCATTAAAAAGCAGGGAGAAGAAAAGGACAAAGAAGTATCGGTCACATCCAGAGAAAGCTAAGCATGGGCAACTGGCTCCTCACAAAATGGTATAGAAAAGAACTTGCATAAAAATAATGTAACAGCCAGTTTGGGAGCCAGTTCAGGTATGGATAAATACTCCCTGAGCACACCAACCCATCTTCAGAATAATCTTGCTTCCTATCAGCCCCAGCTCAGGAAACTCCCATGATGGTAACAGGAAGAGGTTATCCTGTGGTATGTTGAACCATCCCAGTCTTAAAAAGCTGCCCACACAAGAACTACTTGTCAGCAGCCTTGCACTAGCAATAATTTGCTTGTAAACAAGAAAACATAACCTAAGCTTGTCCTGAGCAAACAAGCCACTTAGTGACAAAGAGTCAGGTTCTGCGCGCTTGTCCTTTCCTGAGATAAAGGAATAAATGCACTTCTTCACACCTTTGGCCATCACAGCTATGCTTGCAAGTGTCTAGTGACACATACAAAGCATAATGCTGCCCATACCAGGCAGGAGATGCTCATTTTAGGGATCCACACTCCAGTGTTCATGGGACTGGGTATTGTTGACAATGGTGTCCGTGTGTGTACCTGGTAATGAAAAATTAAATCATTCTCAAATGTCTATTCGTTCCCTGCCAAGAGCGTTATTATCCACATGGAAATGACAGGCAATTACTCATCTGCTCTGAGGTCCCTCTTGTGCAGAGCACCATTCTGTGACCACCCTCACATTAAATTTGGGCTTGTCTACACATGGAGTTGTTCCTGATTAATTGTTCTTGATTAATATCATGTGTGGCCAGAGCATCCACATGTGGCATTAATCAGCAACAGCTTTATGTGTAGACAAGCCCTTATTCACAGTAGGAGCACTAACAAGATCAGGAGGAATGGCCCATGCTCAGCACCTCTTGGGGCAGTTACTTCTGATGTAACAGCTTAAGACACTCCTCAGTTGATGGCTCCAGCCACAGAACATCCTCAGAATATATACCTAACCACACATAAAGCACACTGCCAGGTACTTTTCTTAAAGCCAGTGGTATGGACAGATGCTCAATTTGGAGACAAGTGTGCAAATGTTCCCCTACTAATTGCTCTCTCTTCTGATAGACGTCCCTCCCCTGCCAGAACTGGAGGGCTCATATGAGTCAGTCCCAAGCCTCTTCAGGCTTTGCTGATTTTGCTCAGGCAGCAAAAAAAAGGGGGGGTTGAGCTCACGCAGCACAAAGATGACTAGGGTGCAATTTCCTCACTACCAGCCCCCAAATTCCTTTCTTCATTGGTAGCCACTGCATCTTGTAGACTCTGTCCTTCCTTGCCCTAGTTTTAAGCTCTCATTCTCTCTTGAGTCCTTTCCTATCCATGTATTTCTGATGCATAGAGACATCCTTCTTTCTCAGCAAGCTTGAGTTTGGGGTTTTTTTTCCCCCCAAGCTGGTTCAATTATATATTGTATTATAGAGACCCAAACTGTTAGAACTCCAAGTGCCACAATTCAAAGGTACTTTCTTGAACAGTTATTTACTGTTTTGTTTTTGTTTTTGTTTGATCTGCTGGGCACCTACACTCGGTTCTGGCAGTGAATAGAATTTAAAGAATAATTCTCAGCAGAAGTTATTAAACCAATGTCATCTGAGCACTTCAGTTTCCTTATTTATATACACAAAACTGAAGTAGTACTTATATTTCCTAGCCAAGATAAAACATACTAATTTTGATAGAGACCCTACCTGGTGAATTTTTATTTTCCAGGTTTTATCTTAAAATGTTTCTATTTTTATAATGATACAAAAACTGAAAATTGATTTATACAGCCATTAATTTAAAAAAAAAAAAGGAACATGTCTGTAAATATAAACTAATATAAACTGGGGTGCTATTTATTACCTACATTTCCTTAATTTTTTTTAAATCTCATTTGTAAAATTTTGACTGTTTAGGTTTTCTGGTTTCTGGGGAGGGTTGGGTGCAGACGGGGGTTTAACTGCCTGTTTATTTCATAGGGAAAATGATACCTCTGTGTGTTAGATGTGGCTTTGGAATTCTCTTTTAACAGTATATCACTTGTTTTAGACCAGGTGTTGACTGGTCAAATTACAGGAACACGAAGTATAATTTGTACTTGTCAGGCAAGCAGCTCTTTCTTAAAGGCATTAAATACTATCTTTTTCACCTGATTCCGTGAAAAGACATCTAAATGTGTGGTGGGCAGTTACACCCTCCCAATGTGCCTCCACCCGCATCACCCTGTGGATGTTGCTTTGTTATCTGAGCACTGGAATCATGCTGGACCCAGCTGGAAAAGAGGCAAAGAAAGCGATGTGGGAGGAGCAGAGCTCTTAGAAACCATTCCTGGTTTTGTAAATAGGAAAAAGCAATTTTAATTCAAGATGATGTAGTTTCCAAGTGATTAAGCCAAAGAGAAAGATGAGTTATTCTTCCAGTGGAATTGGAAGAGGCATGTAGGGAGTCCCTAATGCACACAGGGGTCCAAACTGCCAGACAGAGGGGCCAAAAATTATATTCCTAAAATCTCAGGCTAAGTTTATCATTAGCCAATAATCTGACAATTATAGGTGCAGGTAAGTCAATTGAAGTTGTTGGTACTGAGGCCCCTATATCTGCAATTGAAGCAGATACAGACTTAGTCCGATCCCCTGAGCCAATTCAAAGTTGTTCAAGGCACGCGTCATGGGCTTGGACCACCACCAGCTGTCAAAGTGGTTTTGGTGTACAAGCAGAGGGAAGCTTCTGGTTTAGTTTCTCCAAAAGGAAACAAAATTTAGTTAGCACATACCAAAACCACTTTGCAGACTAAGCCAGAGCTTGGTAAGTAGAGACAATTGGGGAATTAACTTCAAAACTGCATTGCTGCTCCAGCCTGGAACACTATGCACAGCCTCAGGCACCTGAAAAAAGGATCTTGATTTCCAAAGCAGCCAAGTACCAACAGTACCCGCTGACTGTTTATGTTTGGAAATAAAAACATAACGCTAAGCTACATAGCAATGGCATATTAAAAAAAAAAAAAAAACCACACAAGAAATATTGAAGCTTCATCTATTCTTTCTAATGCCTCACATGACAAATTACTGAATCAGAAGTCCTAAGCAGTGTTTAGAGCAGGGAACTGGAGACTAAAATATTCAGGCCAAAAGCTACAAAGGTCTAAGGCACGGAGCAGCTGTGTAGATGGCCAGCTCACACTGAAATCACTCCAGCCCAGTGAGGTGCCTAAATACCATTGTGCCTCCTGTCTCCTTCTCTACCAAATAAACTAGGGCAAATTGTTTTAAAATTCCTGGGGTTAGATTAATGGATTTCTGCTTAGGCAGTTATATAATAATTTTGCACTTCATCATTTCAAATGCAAAAACTCCTGAGAGACTTTCAGACTGTAGATAAACTAATAATACACTGCACTTTTAGTTTGTTTTTCAATGGATGCTACTGAAGTGGGATTGATTTTGCAGCTACTGCACTTGAGCAGCTCCAGTTTGGGGCAATGGGCGCTTGTGTGGGAAGAACTGCTGTGGAAGCAGTCCACATAATGCACTTATTGACAAGATTAATCCTCAGTTTTCCTTCAAAGTGATTACAAGCTGCATCACCATTCCAGTGGCCTTAGATGGTTTCTGTACATTTCCCCACATGGTGTTAGCAAGAAGTTTTTAAAACTTATATGGCAAAGCTTGATTAAAAAAAAATAAAATCCCTAACCTGGCCCATATGTAGGACATTCCTCTTGGTGATCTCTCTGTATTATGGAACAGCCTCCCAATTTAAATAGAAGTCAACCCAATTTACAAAATTGGATTGGACAAAACACTAGAGAACATGTTCCAGTGTGGGGAGTCATCATGCATACGCGGTGCAGATGCACCACTGAATGACCTAACTTGCCATTTGCATCTCTAATTTCTATGATATAATCTCCATTCCACACTGCAATTATTAGGGAAATAAATTAATTTCTTGGTTTCAGGGAAGTTGGGAGAGGAATAGAGGGGTGAAAAGAGGAAATCAAATTTTGCAGAACAATGATTCCAAAAATAATTCAGAAAAGAAAAATCCTGTATGTTTAAGAAGAGGGTAAAAGATTAGGAAAGAGAACTGACATTCAGCGTGCTGTTAAAGGAAAAAGTTTGCATTGTTGGAATAGTGGCAACAAAGTCACTCCTTGTTTCTATTGTATTCAAAGTGTTTTGTTCTCTTCCACTATTCTCTGCCATTTGTTTTTATATTTACTGTTCCATACACCAATTAAGAATTCTTAGCAAGTCTTCTAAGCAGTAGAAATTTAAATTAGATTACAAAAAGAACCTAAAAAGCAGAGTGAGATTTTAAATGGATCATTGAAACCAACTGCAAAATTCTTTTTTCAGAAGGGGGAAAGGGTAATGCTTTTTCAGAGTGCCTTAAAATTAATCCAAAATGAGTATCACTTATTTTCAGCATGTCAGATTTGGCAGGTCTGTTCTGAGGTTAATGTGAAAGTGAATGTAAACATATTTTAAGCTTTTTGCTAGCCGAACTGGAATGCCATGAACTGAAATCTTTGGGAAACCAAGGTGGTACCACAGTACCAGCCAGACAGGATGTACAGTGCCCTAAGGTACGTTCTGTTGAGGGAACAGCATTGGGGTACCGGTTGCTCAGGGTGCGAGTTGCTGCTTCCCTTTCTGCTACTTGGAATAATGAAAAAGGGATCTGGATCCACGCTACTTGAGGGGATCGGCGCATTGCAGTCGCTCCGCACTGTGTAAGCCAACAGCACAGGCGGTCCAACCTCCTCGCCACCCCACCGAGCTCCCATCTTCGCCTCCTGCCCCGTGCCGGCACGACGGTCATGCCTGGACCAGAATCGCAGCTGGTCTCGCACATTTAAACCTGTTATTTGCTGCTAGCAAAAGCCAACAAGCAGTAAACAAAGCAACCTTCAAAAAAACCTGCAGCGTCTGCCATTTGGGGCACAGCGGCCTTGTCCGCGCCGGTGTTTTTTTTCTGGAAGCTCTCGGGACTGACAAGGCCAGCCTAAGCCCCGCAGCACCAGCAATGCTCGGCGCACCGCTGCAGCCGAAGCTCCCGAGCCCTGCGCATTTCAGGCACCGCCATTGAGGCTTCACGGCCTGGCCCAATTCGCCAGCGACCGCTTTATCTCCATCCCCACTCCCCAAGTTTTAAGAGGAGCGGTGCCCATTGAGTGCTTTGAGAGCTTCCAAACCGAACTGAAGTCGAGGAGCCACGCTTTCTCAGCAAGGATGCATCCCACATCCCAGACTGGGGCTGACTGAGGGCTCACTTTTAACCATGGGGTCCCGTGCCCTGTGCGACTGAATGCGATACAGGGCGGTCAGCAGCCATCGCCTTCTCCCTCATGAGCTCATGAGCGGTGCCCATTACCAGTGCTTAACAGCCTTTAAAAAAAAAAAAAAAAAGTAAAACAACAACAAGAAAACCAAAAACACTCAAAATCCCCTCAGGGAAGAAAGTTTGTCCCCTCCCGCGAATGGCCCCGGTTTCGGAGCTTTGCTCCCCCGTGCTGCGCCACTTCCCACACCCCGCCACAAGTCTCCAGCACTTTGCGCCCTTATTGTTTTGGCAGCAGGTGACCTGAACTCCTCCTTTCTTTTTTTTTTCGAAGCAATTTTCCGTTCCTTGTACGTGTGAAGAAAAGTTTGACAAAGGTGAGCCCCGCACAGCCAACCCGCAAGCCAGGCCACTTCTGCAGGCAGTTTTGGGCGGTTGCCTGGGGCTGACCCCACGGCACCACCGCTCCCCTCCTTCAGGCCGCCAGGTCCCGGGGAGCAAGGGCAGCAAGAAGCGGCTGCGAAAGCGAAGCCTGCCCCGGGCCCCCAAAACCAGAGAGCGGCCCCCCCGGCCCCCTCCCCGCTCCCCGCAGGGAGCCCCCGACGTGCCCTACGTGTCGGCCCCGCCGCCCCCCGCTGCGCCGCGGCCGCTGCCGGCGGCAACACCTGCCGTGGCGGGCGGGGAGGGCGGCTGAGGCGGGGCGGGGCGGCCCCTCGCCCCTGCCCGGCCCGCAGGGCCGCCGCGGCACGGCTAGGGGCTCCGGGGCGCCGAGGGGCGAGGGGCGAGGGGCGGGAGGCGGGCGGCGGGCGGGGCCGCCTGCCCCTGCGGCCGCCGCGGCGAGGGGCGCCGGGCCCGGGGGCCGAGGGCGGAGGCGGTGGGCGCGGAGGGGGACCCGCTGCAGGGCCGCGGAGGGGCGGGGGCTGCGGCGTGAGGCCTGCGGAGGAGAGGGGCCGGGGGTGAGCGGGGCGGCTGGGGGGTGGCAGGGAGAGGGGAGCCCTCGAGGGGCAGGGAAGCACCGAGTCACCCGGGCCTGGTGTCTGAGAGGAGCTTCCCCCGCGGGCAAAACAAAAACGTGAGGAGCTCATGAGGGAGAAGGCGATAGCTGCTGACCAGCCTGTATCGCATTCAGTCGCACAGGCACGGGACCCCGTGGTTAAAAGTGAGCCCTCAGTCAGCCCCAGACTGGGATGTGGGATGCATCCTTGCTGAGAAAGCGTGGCTCCTCCACTTCAGTTTGGTTTCGAAGCTCTCAAGGGGCTGAGAGAACTGATTCTGGAGAGGTGGCTACTCGTACAAAAGCCATCAGCCCACCCAATGGATTTCGTTCATAAAGTAGCTCCCTGTCGCAGCGGCACTGCAGTAAAACGGGCCCGAAACTCACCTACCTGTACGGGGCACCGAAATAACAACACTCATAGCAACCAAAACTTCTGGATCAACAAACAAAAGGTTGTGAAAAGAAGGCTTTGATGTCAGATCTTTGGGTTTTGAGCCATTTTCTGAAGCGATAGCAAAATGCAGGGTAGTGGGGAATCACAGGAAGTTATTTAAACAGTCAAAAGGCTTTGAATAAGGACGGTTCACAAAGGTCTACTAAGGAAAGTCAGTTGCCAGGAGGCGAAGAGGTGGTAACATCCTGCCAGTCGTGGATGCAAATCCAGTTAGGGGATAGCACGCAGGGGCAGAGCAGAATAACTGCTCAGTTCTCTTCACAGCGTTTAAGTAGTGGGGTGCCTCAAGGATCAATACAAACAGCAGCATCGTTTAATGTACTTATTGAGGGCCCACTAGAAAGGCTGGATACGTAAGAGTGGCAGGCAAGACAAGGCTGGTGGATCATGAGGCACCTCAGTAAGCCTTGACAACGCTACGTAACTGAGTAACGCCGCGGCGGAGGGAATGCGGTGTAGATAAGTGCAGAGTAATGCGCCTTGGAAGGCATGATTTAAACTACTCGTATACACAGAGGGGTTCTGAATTAATTGTAACCTTTCAACAAAAAGATTGAGGCATCAGTGTGGACAGCTTAATGAAGATGTCTGCTCAGTGTGCTGCAGTGGTCAAACCCAGAAAATAAGCTGTAATAAAAAAATGGATGACAAAATATTGTAATACGATTATATAAAACATTGATAGAAAGTTTCAGTTAGCCAAACTTAGAGGGATGCAGAAGAGAAATCTGCCTACTGAATAAACCGAATGACCTTGTAGAAGGTCAGTCCTGCCAAGTGTCGAATTGTCTCTCCTAGGCTCTCAGCACCTTAACTGAGCAGAAAGATGGCTTTTAAAGAGTACAGGACAGTTTGTACAATGAAGGATGGACCAGACATGGCACATGGCATGCTTATGTACCTTGTTCAATAATAAGGAAACACACAAAAGGACATAGCTTATCAATGCAGCGAATAACTAATCTCTAGAAAAGTGGTGATAAACTGTTACTATGGTAAGTAGCTTAGTTTACCACCAAATCGGAGGACACGCAAACACACATTAAAAAAAAAAAAAAAGGAAATCCAGTCTTTCAGCTCATGTAAATTGAGTCAGTCCATTAACTGCTGTAATCAGTAGAGCTGATTATACAAGCCAGGGAGGTACCATTTCATCAGTTGTTGTACTGAAAATAAAAATGACAAGAGCCTTCAACTTCCAATGTTCAGGAGTCAGCAGAGTTAAGACAGAAATCCCTCAGATTTATGTCTCCATCAGTGATGATGTAACTGGCGAGTTGCTTTATATTAGGGGTTTGTCTTCCCACTTGTATGGCCACGAGGGAATCCTTCCCCAGGTACAGTGTTGTTGAATGCCTGATGCATTATGAGTTCTTTAGAAGATGCTAGTGTTGGCACTGCTAGTAGGCAGATACTGAACTTAGTGTACCAGCAGCTTTTTCTGTGCTATGAATACCTATCTTCAGGCAAAATACATGTGACTGAATTTCAGATACCCTTTTAGCTATTTGTTCTTTCTGAAATCAAGTTCGCTCGTGCTGTGCTAACAAAAATTGAGCCCAGGATAGCTAGCCATAATACATGAGTAGCGATGAACCTTCTATTACAGTTAAAAATAGCATTAATCAGAGCTATACACTGAATTTAAGCCAGTGTTAGTCACAAAGCTGTTTGTTTTATTCCGCAAGCAACATAAATATTCTTGAGCAATCAACTAGCCTTGAGAATTTATACACGAAAGACAGTGAATGAAATGTTCATAAAACATTGCAAACTGGCAGGAGTTTTGTCCTTAAATGTGAAGACTTTTAGAAAATCTGTAAATTAAAATAGAGAGTAGTGGGCATTTCTCAAACTCTTAGAGGAGTAACAGCTATATGTACACGTTTATTAGTAGTAATAATCCTCTTCCTACCCTGGCATGCGACTAGCAGGGGCAACTGGAAGAGCAGGCAGCCTCAGGAGGTAGAAGGGTAGGCCAGCCTCACACTTGCAGGAAATATTTTATTAAAGATCTTGAAGACAACTTCAGATGGATGTAAGAGCCCTCATGCACATTCTTGCTATCGCTGAACACCTTCCGTACCAGAGCAAACTATAGGATCGTTGTTTTATCATGCCTGGGCATTATAGTGAGGGAAGTTGTTGGACTTAACATTTTCTGCATGAATGGAAATTGTTATTGGGGTGTCAGGGTCTGGAGGGAAGAAAGAGGCTGTGGATGCGGTCATGCAAAGAAGTTGTGGTCGAAGAACATAACTTCACTGTGATGGATTATATGTTGTTGGACTGCTGCCGTTCACCGAGAGAGAGATTTGGTGGGGGGTGTTGCGTGTAGCTGCAGGAAATGGGCTATTTGGAAGGAAAATTGCAGTGATCTTCCCGGACAAGAGCTATGAGGATTGAAAGTTTGCAGGGATAATTCATCCTGGAGCAGAAAGGAAGCAAGAGCCTCCAAAGAGTCTTGCAGAGGTAATTGGTAAGAGGCACTGGGAGTGGAATATTTAGGACACAGGGAAGGCAGAGAAGAGAGGGGGGCATTTTGTCCTGTTGCTTGGGTGGGAGCGAGCGCTGCAAGGAGCCGCTGCCAAGAGGTTATTGGAAAGGGTTACCTTTTGTGTGAGATTAAAAGTGCCAGGGTGGGCCTTGCCTCCATTAAAGTCAGTGATGATAATGACTATTTGTACTGACGCTAAAGTGGCCAGGGTCCCATGCATGATCTGAAATAAAAGCAGAAAACTAGGATAGCTTTAAAATCTTTTTGACATCATATGTCTGTGGTCACAGTAATGATGCTTAGGCGTTCACCCAAAAAGATCTCTCCTAGGCATATGCTAGGAGGAGGGTATCAGGTTTTCCATTTTATAGAAAGATAAACTGAGGTCTGTGTGAGACTTTCCCAAGGAGAAAGGAATTTGGGTCCTTATGTCTGATTTTCATTACATTGCTGGAATTGGGAGAGGGGGAAGAACAAATACCCTGGCTCCTGGCCTGTTGATGAGACCACTAGACAGGCTGTTAAAGGACTTGTTTTCCTTTCTGATTACATATCATCGTTTAAATCCATCAGCTTCTCCTTTAAAAGGAAAAGAGTGGATGCTCAATTCTAGGGTAATTAGGTAATGTTGGTATTATGCTCTGAAGCTGTAAAGTGCTAATTTATGTAAAAGGCAAGTAGTAGTATTATTAGTGCTTGAGTATGATATCATCAGGCTGACGCATAAGAACAGCAAAGCGTGAAAAATCACATACATCTGCTGTGCCTTCCTAAAAACAACTTAAACCAAAATTAATCAATTGAAAAAATCAGTGTGTCATGATTTTGCAGCACTCACAAAGATATGTCTGATAGGAAAACAGGGTTTATCTTTATGTTTCCAAATAAGGGGCTACAAAACTTGACTTTTAACTAGTTTTAGGAAATAGAAACTCTTTTGAACTTTTTACATTTACTTTGTTTGCATTTCATTATTTTTCAGGGGTCTGACTGACTTACTGTACATATTTCAGAGCAAAACGTGAAACATACCGAGATCGAGTCTGTTGCTTCCGAATCCTATGGCCCATGAAACAGCTACTTCCACAAGTGGAAACAACACATGCTGGTGCCAACCAAAATGAAAGGCTGGGGGAAAACAGGAAGTAATCCACATAGAAAGTGTGTAGCTAATCTTGAGAGGGATAGCGGCAAGCCTGGTCTGCAGCAAGCATTCAGGAAGGGAGAAGCACCGATAGGCATCTTCTACGCTGAGAATGGCCTGTCTGAGCGAGATTAACCCTCGCCACAGAGAACAAAGTGTTCCAGAGAAAGACCATGTGAAGTGCTGGACTGAGTTGAGACCCAACTTAGAATCATAGAATCACAGAATGCTTTGGGTTGGAAGGGACCTTGAGAGATCATCGAGCCCAACCCCCCCTGCAGTGAGCAGGGATTGAACCTGTGAACTTGGCGCTATTAGCACCATGCTCTAACCAACTGAGCTAACCCGGCTGGTCAACTTGAAATATAAAGCCTCAACATAGAGGTTTGCAGTAAAAAGGGTTACAGGTTCTCAACTAAAGAATTGCAGTGAAAATCCACTGAAAAAAATGGGAATGATTCCCAGATCCTTCATACTCGTAAAAGGAAACCAAACTGGAGAAGGTGTATGTGAAAGAAGTTGCCTAAAACGCTGAATGAGAAGAGGTGGTTTATTGCTTGCAAATTCTCCTCAACCACAGCATATTCGTAAAGGTCTGGAATGAATGCTGTTGCCATTACCACACAGTAGACACATTATAATTATTTAATTTAGGAGAAAAACATAATCAAATCAAAGGAGAAAATGTAACTGAAACTGCAACTGTCTGCTGACAATGTGTGACACGTGACCAACACCACAGCTGCTTGTAACCCTTTATCATCATGAGGAGGATTAAACTACTTCCCTATTTATTTAAATAAAATTCAAAGTCACAGGGATACTGGAGAAGCCTTAATGACCACAGTGGTTATACTGAAGAACTGTTTTCCTACATGCTACAACACTGTTTCGGCACGCACTTGTCTGCTGTACACTGAACCCTTGTGGAGTCCCATGGAAATCAGTATTTCTCATGTGATTTAGAAAAATTCTGCTACATACGATACCTTGAGGTCCAATAAGCATGTCCAAAGTATGCGCTTACACAAATCTAATACATGTTCAGTAGAGCAACAGAACATTTCTCTTATGTAACTACTATGTAAATCTTACAAACATTTTCTTCATGTCAGAAATACTGGCACTGCAAAGTGAAAATGTGGACTTAATCAATGGAATAATATAATTACATTTTACATTGGGTATTATTAAATTCCAAGCCAGACACTCACCCAGATCAGTGTCTCAAGTGGACTGTTGTGCTGTAAAGATGTGACCACCTGGAAATCCAGTCCCAAGTACAGACCATTGTTGGATTTAAGTTGTGTCAGTTTGATCAGTTGGTGGTTTGAGAAGTTAAGATTTTGTCAACCTTACTCATACTGAGAAGTATCTCACTTCCTGCATAGCCTCACTGATTTAAAATAGAATATTTGTGTGCAGATACAAGAGAATAGGGTACTGTGTGAAACAATCTGCCTAGAAAATGTGACTGTTAATCGTGTGTATAAATGTATCCTGGATTGGGGCCTATATTTGTAATCATAAATCTTTCTTTTTTTGGAGCATTCCCATTCATTCTAATAATAAGCTTCAATTATTCGGTGGACTTCAAATAAATTACTTGTCAACTACCAGTTCAATTAATTACAGAATATATGCAGTGAACACTCTGGGTGTAATCATCCAGGTCTAATACATACTTAGAAGTATGTACTCTGCTTTCTAATAATTTTTAATTAAATAAAACATTTCATCATACCTGAAATTTTTTAAAAAATCTTTGTTGACCCAGAACAGTAGTAGTATTACTTGGCTCAGTCCCCAAACACAACAAAATTTTCTTCATACAGCCTAACTGGTGACCGCTTTCCATCTCTGTGCTCTATTTGAACCTGGTGTCATTTGGTTTACTACAGAAGCTACCACCACTTTCTCAAAGGCACCTGAACATGTTCCTTTTGTTACTTCTGGTTCCCACTGATACTCAAAAGTAGAGAGTAGCAAAAAGGTCCATGTTGGGGTTCTGTGTGACAATACAAATGGAGCGATACTTGCTTAATGATTTACTTATGCGTGTGTTTATTTTTGTATATTTACATCCTCGTGAGCCTCTTCCAGAAATAATGTTCTTAATAAATATTCCCATTTTTACAGATTCACTTTTTCAAAGAAAATACCTTGCAGTGAAATTACACTTAAGGAAGAACCTCGGTTGCGATCACAAGGCTTGAAGCACTGCGCTGAGAGGGCATAACAGTAAAACAATGGAGCTTGTCACCCTTCCCAAGACATTCTCACATGAATAAGACGATGCAGATGAAGGGTGCAAAGCCACATTCATTATTACTGATACAAATATACCGTCATATTACTATCTGGAGCCATCTAAACAAACAGGAAAAGATGGGTGGGGAGAGAGTAACACAATTTGCATAGCCTGTGTTCTTTAATTTAGAACAGCACTTTGATGGGTACATCTTTGGTTCCTGGCACACCAACAAGCGATGTAAGCACATGAAACCCTGTAACATACCCCCAAATGCTTCAGGAAGCTCCTTGATCTGGGTAACTCTTTGCTTTTCATAAAGATTTGTTGCTAACAAATACACTGGTAACCCCCATTCTCAGCAGAGTAACCACTTCCAATGAGCACACAGATCGATTACCACGTGAAACGTGGAGAATTAAAAATGAGTCCCGGGCTGACCAATGGAGATAGCACATGCTCTGTCTCTCTCTGCATGGCCACCGACTCTTCCACACTAGCCAGCTGTGAGGAACGCAGTACAGATTTGCTGTGGCATCACACCAGTAACTCCTTGTAACATACGCCACCACTGAAAGAAATCCCCAGTGGGTCATCTCTTCCACACTTGGGCTGCCTGCCTGCATGTCAGGTGCACCGCCTCACTGAACAGCGGCCTTCCCCAGGAGGGAAGACTCCTGTTGAAATGGGAGGGCAGATGCTCAGCTCTGGGAAATGCCTGGCTGTGTCCGGACCGGCAGACGGGAGCTGTGATGGCTTTAGGAAGCTTGTGCCTGGTATCGAACTAAGTGAACCAAGTTAATCCTGTGTTTTCTGCTATAGTCTGGACTTTGGTGCTGTTCAAACAGCCAGATTTGCCAAGGTAATTCCTTCCCACCTGGATACTTGGAGGATCTCGTGCCCAGACCCATGGCTAATATTGTGTCCACTCTTCCCCCCAGTCACATGAGAATAATAGATCTCTCAGTAAAGCATGTGAGAAAATGGAACTCCCTTCTAGCCAAAACCTCTGTGTTTTCACCCCACAGGCAAAAACCCCCACTGTTCTTCTCACAAAGGGAATTCCAGAGGAAAAAAGAAAGGCATGTTGAGAGACCAAAACAAATTTCTCTGCTTCCTGGGTGCCCATCTGGAACAAACATGTCATGTTCATTGTTTTTCCTCGGGGTGGGCAGTGAAACCAGTGGCAGCCGCCCAGCTCGGCGCTGGTAAAGCAAAGAGCTGGGGACCTCCTGCACCACAGTTCCCTCTTCCCTCCCAAGCGCCAGGTACCCCGGGGCAGGGTGGGACTGAAGGAAGCTGTAAGGAGGTCAGAAGCGAGAGCAGCCAGAAAATCATGGCTTGTCTTCTCAATAGCAATAAATGATTATTTCTACAGAAAGGGCATTTCTTCCAGGACATCATTCTAATATAAAATTTCCTATCAGATAACCCTAGCAGATGTCCTGAACTGGGTCTTCCTGACTGCTTTGTGTCAGCATGGGAGGGAAAATACAGAAACTCACCTCCACAGTGATCTGGCACAGAGAAGTCACAGAGAGTTAGGGATTACATTTTCAGAGTTGCAAAAAATGACTTAAAGATCCAAGTCCCCCTGAAATCTGTTGGCCTGTGTATCTTGTTCCAGCAATACATCCCTGGAACTGCAAGTATTCAGATGGCTTGAACATTTCCAGTAAATACCTGGAAAAACACCATCTGGGATTCTTCTTTTTGATTTTCCTTTCCTCCCTTTCACCGTGCTCTGCAGACGTTCCAGTCTGGAAGGAGTGAGTGGGGCTGCATCCGCAACCCAGCCTCAGTGCCTGCCTGACCTTCCGATCCAAAATATTAACACCCAACTGAGGATCCATCTTTTTCCTTCTTTTCCGTTGTCGTGTTTGATATTTCTCAGTGATTCTTCCTAGATGGGCACAGCAGTCACATTCTGCTTTCAAGTCTACTTGGATTCTTCACCAAGGAGCGACTCTGTGAACCCTGCTGCTTTCATTCCCGCCCCTGGCCATCTCCGGCATTCTCCTCATGCGCAGTGCCCTGCTTTCTTGCTGTTTGACTGAGGAACCAACTCAGGTATGCAGAAGACTTTGAAGAATACGAGTGAAAAGATTTCCTTAAATAACCATGGCTTAGATCAGGAGAGGCAAACAGATGAGATTTGGGGCTTCCTGCTAGCTCAGGGTGATGGGCTCATGCTTTGTTCTGCATTCCCCTAGCTGCCTGTCACCAGTTTTCCAGCCATTTCCTGGAAAGCAACCAACTGATTGTGTTCCCACTTTGCTATGGCCATAAACAATGACAAACTTGGCTCGTCTGGCACCGCTCCGCTGAGCCTTATCTGGACCCCATTGCAACCCCCGAAGAAGAAAGCTTTGTCCTGCCTAATTCTTTGCGTGTGGGCTGTAAATACCTGAAGATGTGTTTTGTATGAGTGAGGTGCCACAGAGGCTGTGACTTCCCTGCTATTGCTTCTGGCAGTCTCATGCCAATTCTCCATAACTCATTTTGGCAAGCTGGCAGTTTCCAGCATCTGAAAGCCGAAAATAGGAAAGGGCATTTGCAGGGCGGTGATATGATGTGTGCGCGGCTTTAAAAAGGATCGCAAACTTAAGGCAGTGGAGAGCAAAAAGGCAAACCAGTATCACCATGGATATGTGACATTAAACAAACCACTTGTCACGATACACAGCTGACTACTTGCCAAGTGGAACAGGATCTTCTTATTATTCATTGTTTTTCCCCTGCAAAACCTGCAGAACCGTGAGAAGGAAAAATCTCCAGAAAGGTGCTGTCACTTTTCTGACATCCCCGGCCAGACTGGAGGTCCTGGTTCAGCTGCAACTCCCAGTCATCCACCTACTCACATGCATTTGAAGGCCAAAACGTGAAGTTGTGGTGGGCACCCTACTTAATCCCTGCAGGAAACGGAGCTGCAGGATGAGGTCACTTCCCTGAGGTAACTCGGACACTTGCAAAGCTTCCTGTCTTCCCAGGGCTTTGATTCCATCCTTGGTGTCCCTCACAGCTGGGGTGTCAGCCGGGTATTTTTCCGGCATCTTGTATGTGCCCACCCACTGACACCTGCCTGCAAGGCTTTGCTAAGGATTGCACCAGCCGTGCAGGGAATTACCCTTCTCCTCTCATCCGCCACATTTTGCTGCACCCAGGAACCCAGCTCTGCCTCTGCCCCAGCGGGAGACGAGGTGGAACTAACCTTCCTTTTGGTTTCACCTTCGTAGTTCACTGCAGCCACGTAAGGGCCCACCCAAAAGGGGGCAAGAGGGCTGCCACATGGACAGCATCTTGAAGCATCCCATCTGCCCGCGCCTGTACCTCCCCAAGGAGGACATCCTGCGCCGCTGCATCCTTTGGAGCATGGGGAGGAGCAGAAACCCCATCTCAGCCTACGTGATGGCTGCTTTCACCTCAGAAGAGGAACACACAATTCCTCCTGTCCGAGGAGGCTGTCCTGCCTACCGCTGCCCCCTCGGCGTGCCCGTGGGCAGCTGAAAGGGGGAAAGCAGAGAGGGGGAGCAGAAAGCCAGGCGAAGGCCCTGTTGAAAACAGGCCACCCTCCCGCGCTTCCCTGCAGCAGGCCTCCCCCGGCCCCTCAGCGCTTGCCTGCGACTTCGGCACGGCCGCCCTGCAGAGAGCAGCCGGTGGATCTGGAGAAAGAGACAGGGGCGCGGGTCCCGGGGGAGGGGGGCTTCGCACACGCGTGGCGCTGCCGGGGCCGCGCTGCGAGGCAGGGCGCTGCCGGACACGGGGGAGCGATGGGGACGTGCCCAGCCAGGGCGACCGCCTTTGCAAAGCGCCTACCCACCCGTGCTCCGCACGGTCTGTTTTTCTTTGCCATTCCAAGAAAAAAAGCCATCATAAATAATGCTAATAAACCCCCACCAAACCGGCCAAGGGCAGGAGCGGGCGGGCACTGGCCCTGCACACCCCGGGTGGCTGTGGGGCAAACACGAGGGGTGGAAGGGGGAGGTGGGGTGGTGTGCCGGCACTCCCCCCACACCTCCCGCATGCGGCGCCCGTGTCTGTGGAAAAAGGTGGATCTCGGATCTCGCCTGCGGGAGAGGGGCCGGCCCCGCGGGCGCCCACGCGGGTCCGGGGAAGCCCCGCCGGTGGGGCCGGGCACCTGCCCGCGGCGGCGGAGGGGCGGGCCGGGTGCCGCCGGGGCAGCGCGGCCGCAGCGCCCAGCCCCACGCAGCCGCCGCGCCGCGGCCACACGGGCGGACGGGGCGCGACGGGGCGCGGCGATGCCCGAGCGCGGAGCCGACGGGGGCCGGGGCCGTGGGCGGCGGGCGGTGCCCTGCGCCCCGGGGGGTGAGGGGCCGGGGGGGGGGGGGGCGCGGGGGGCTGCCCCCGGCCGCCCCGCCGCAGAGCCCCGCTTTGTTCCCCGCGGGAGGCGCGGAGCGGGGCGCGCAGCGCGGCGCAAGCGACCCACGGACACGCGTGTCGCCCAGCCGGGGGGGAGCGGGGTGCTCGCCTGCCTTCCAGCCCCGCCTGGACCCTTTCCCGCGTGTCTCCCTGCGCGCGCGCACGCCGGGTGTTGGGTGGGTTTTTCCTTTTTTTTTTTTTTTTTTTTTTCTTTTTTTCTCTTCCCCCCCCCCCCCCCGCTTGCTCCAGGTTTTACTTCTGGTTGCCTGTAAGGGTTTTGCTCCTCCCTTCTGAAATCCTATATTAGCTGTGGCCAAAGCTGGGTAAGAAACACAGCTCATTGTTGGCAAGTGCCGATGAGCCTCGCAGAGGAGTGAAAACCAGCTCCGGGGCTGCGGCAGCGATCGCGGCACCGTCACGTAAGCGCCGAGGAGAGAGCCGGGGAAGCCCTCTCTATGCTGGGTGACTTTTACTGACTGATTTCACCGCCACCTTTGAAGCAAAAGAAGAAAGAAGCCGGGAGGTGAGTGCGGCGGTTCTCGTAGCCGGTGCCGGGTGTCCCTTTTGTGTGCAACAGGAAAAACGGGACTGTTTAAACACGCGAGGAAAGGCATTTCTCAGCTGCCGGGCTTCACCTCCTTATCTGTGCGGTACTGTATTTTTACCAAAATAATTAGGACTTAATTCCAAAAGTTGCTGACGGCGGCTAGGTGCGACTTGCCAATGCTTTGCTCGTTCCCCGCAAGTTAGCGAGAGTGCCGTGGAAATCCCGCTGCCTTCCCTGGCGAAGCCGGGGGGCTCGGCCGCCGTTTGAACGTGCGGGGAGGAGGCGGCTGTTGCCGTATGCAACGCGTTCCGCTGATAGGTATGCACAAGTTGGAGTGGGAAGGCGTGTTGCTCGCCGGATTAGCGGAGGGGACTGGCATTTTCGTACCGCAGGCTCCCCTTGCATTTTTCCCTTTGTACTCCACGGTAGAGCCGCGGTAGGAGAAATTTTTTTTTTTTTGGTCCGTCGTTAAACCTCCCCCCCCCCCCCCCCCCAGCCTCCCCGCCCCGAGAAAGAGAGGACGGCCGGACCGGCGAAGTCGTCTCTCCCAGGGCCAGGCAAATGCAGCCGGTCCGGGAGAGGGCGGCTGGATGTCCGAGGGCGTGTTTTTTCCCTAACGTATTCCCACGCTAACTTTCCAGGTGGGCAATGGCAGACCACATGATGGCCATGAACCACGGGCGCTTCCCCGACGGATCCGGCGGGCTTCACCACCACCCCGCGCATCGGATGGGCATGGGGCAGTTTCCCACCCCCCATCACCACCACCAGCAGCAGCAGCCGCCGCAGCAGCACGCCTTCAGCGCCCTGATGGGCGACCATATACATTACGGAGCTGGGAATATGAACGCGAGCAGCGGGGTGAGGCACGCCATGGGGCCGGCGAGCGTGAGCGGAGGGCACCCGGCCGGCAGCATGCCGCCCCCCGCCCGCTTCAGCGGCTCCCAGTTCATGGCCCCCCCCGTCGCCAGCCCGGGAGGGCAGCTGAGCGCCAGCATGCAGCTCCAGAAGCTGAACAACCAGTACTTCAGCCACCACCCCTACCCCCACAGCCACTACATGCCGGACTTGCACCCCGGCAGCCACCAGCTGAACGGCAGCAGCCAGCAGCATTTCAGGGACTGCAACCCCAAGCACGGCGGCGGCGGCGGCGGCGGCGGCAGCGGCTTGCCGCCCGCCGTCCCCCACGTCCCCGCGGCAATGCTGCCGCCCAATGTCATAGACACTGACTTCATCGACGAGGAGGTCCTCATGTCCTTAGTCATCGAAATGGGGCTGGATCGCATCAAGGAGCTTCCCGAGCTGTGGTTGGGACAGAACGAGTTTGACTTCATGACAGACTTCGTTTGCAAACAGCAGCCCAGCAGGGTGAGCTGCTGATTCATTTAAAACAAACAAAGGACTTTCTATCGGTGCGAATGAAAACATTCCCCTAGACACGGTGTCTCACTTTTCAGGGCTTGAAAAGGTGAGAATCTGGAAAGCAGAGTCAACTATGCGCTTGTATAAATTCTTCTTCTTTTTTCTTTTTTCTTTTTTTTTTTTTTGGGTTGTCGTTCTTAAATCGCTGCCACTTTTTTTTCTTTTTTTTTGTAGCTTTGACATTCACGTCCCCTCCCGTAGTAATGATTTCTAGCGAACGCTGCCTTTTTATGTTGGTCGCCCCCCTCCCCTGCTCGCTCTCCTCATTTCCTCGCAGTAACGTGCCCATAATTCCCACAGTGCTGAACTGTTAGATATTAATCTTGGCAAATTGCTTAATCTTGTGGATTTTGTAAACGATGGTTTCCACTGACTTGAACTGCATTCAAATTCTGAGTGAACAGGGAAAAAAAAAATTGCATTAGTTGGTTGCATGAACTTTGAAGGGCAGATACTACTGCACAAATGCTGCCATCTTGCTTAATTTTTAACTAGGCATTGCAGTGCAGACTAATAATTTTTTTTTTTTTAATACGCTAAACTGGAAGCTTAACAGATGTGGGCCAAACCTTTCCAGATCAGGAAAAGTAATAGTTACTTAAAAAGTCTGCTACCCATTCCCCCTCCCCCATATGTACAGACAATAATATGGTGTGGATGGAATGTTGACTAGTGGCAAACATTTCACAGATTTTTTTTTTTTTAATTATTATTTTGTTTCTGTCTTCAGCATTTTGACACTGTGCTAATATAGTTTATTCAGTACATGAAAAGATACTACTGTGTTGAAAGCTTTTCAGGAAATTTTGACAGTATTTTTGTACAAAACATTTTTTTGAGAAAATATTGTTAATTTATTCTATTTTAATTTGCCAATGTCAATAAAAAGTTAAGAAATGCTTTAGTTTTTCTAGAAGTCATTTACCAGTATTTTTCTTCAAAACTCCTCCCCACTGTCCCTGGTAAGTAGAACATCTATCTGTACAACCGTGTTGGTGTGCAAAAAGACATTCCAAAATAGAAAGTACACTACACCCATATATATGTCATGGTGAACTCGGTAGGTGAGCGGGATTTGAACATACTTACAGCATAAAGCCTCATACGTAACATTGTAATATGCCTGTCTGTGGTTTTATGAAAAATAAAGTTGCCGAGGCGCAACTTTTTTGTGACTTGCCAACATACTTGCTTTAAATGTAGTTGTCCAGAGTTATGATGCATAAAGTATTTATTATATTTATCTATTAAACTTGTAATTTTATAAATCTGCTTTCATTTATATAGTAGACTTTGTTCTTTTGTATATTTTATTATCTCACCTGGAAGAGCTCTGTAAAAAGACCAAGTGCTTAACATGCAAGTGTTTGTAACTTGGGAAGGGAGGGTGGTGGGTGTCGTCCCATCCCTCCCGCCTCACAGGGTTAACAGGGGAGATTTCTGCATCAATCCAGACCTGCGTCGCACCAGAACCGGTTGTGTTTCATTTCCAGTGACTTAGGAGACAGGGCATAGATCCCTACAATATTCCACGCTGGGACATCCTCTAATCCCCTTCTCCCAGCAATTGCTACCAACTAAAGCCACCGAGACAAATCCATACAGGTCGACTTTACGTATTTGGGAGAAAAATGCCCATTATCATAAGGCAATTGACATCCCGCTGCTTTAGTGCCAACTGTTGCAGCCTTCTGCCCCCACTCAGCCTTTGGCAAAGCTCCCGCACAAGTTGCTACTTCAGTGAGGACGGCCGGCTCAGGACCCTAATAATACATGTAATCTGGTTGAGCCACGCTTCCCAAGTTCGATACTGGAGCGATACCACCGTGCTTTCTTTTTGCTTACTTTTTCAGCATCGTCTTCTGATATTAAGAAGAAAAACAGCATGGTGGATGTAGTTAAATTTTAAACGTGGGCACGTAAACAGGGGAGGATATCACCACACAATGGGAGTGTAAATAGCAGTGTTTTGAATCAAGCTGGGAAATTAAACTGATTACTATTGCTAAAATTGTCCCAGCTGGTGAGAAGAGTGATACTCGGCCTTCTTTGCCTTACAGACATGAAGCAGCTAATACGTTTTATGAATGTAAAAAAAATAATGCTTGTATTAAAGTATTAGCAAAACTAGAAAGAAGGAAGCGTACACTTCTGGGAAAACCTGCTGACAAAATGCTCTCTGCAGGTGGTAACAGCCCGTTCTTCGACAACGCTGAGCACCCAAGAATTTAAAAAAATAATCGTCTGGTTTCAGCTAGCAGTCACTAATGTTTTGTGACAGTAAATTTACATCAAATGGCAGTGAATCATAACTTATCAACTCACCAATAACATAAAGTGTTTAGAAGAATACAGCTTTTAAGAGCCATTGCCCAACTTGCCACTATATAAATCCTTTTTCCATTGTAAGGCTGTTTGATCTGCACACGTTGCATTGCCCTCTTCTGCTGGAGTTTGGGAGGGTGATTTTTCTGATTATAATCAACTTCTTATAAAACAGACTATCAAATTGTGCGCATACCAAATTGCATAGATGTTTAAAGCCTCCACGATCTCCTAAAACAAAAGGGAATACTCTCGCTTTAATGATACGCACTTTTGCTTCATAAAGTTGGTTAAACAACAGATTCTTCACAGTTGAGACATCACTACTTAAGTCTGTCAACATTAAATCCTTCCATATAAGCTTTTCCAAGAATAGGCAGTTTCACGGGCACGCTGGCAGAGTCTATTTGCGTACGATTCCTTGTAAAACGCCTGAGAGCTGCTGCCTCTGAACAGCAGCTACTGAAAGCACTGGCTTATGGGCAAGGCATCATGAAGGAGTTTTACGACTTCTTAAAATTAGACCCCGGGGAAATCTGCAAGACTATCATATTGCCTACCTTGTCCCTTAATTTCTAATGAAGAGTCAGATCCCAGTGGATTGCACAACTACATATTTTCTTATTCATAATACCATCCACCAAGCGATATTGGGGGCCTGACCCTCATCTTCTGACGTGAACCCCTTGGCGACGCTCCCACTGCCTCCCGCGGCTGGAGCAGTAACAGGCCTTCAAGCAGAGCCTCTCTAGCCTCCGCGCTGTTTAGAAACACACTAAAGTAATTTATCACTTGAACCCAGGGATTAGCGAAAAATGCCGAGTGGCCCAGTTTGCCAGCTACCGCCAGATCCTCGCGAAGGACATTGCCGTCTTGCGTCCCATGAAGTTGCTTTCAGTACAGGAAACTTGACCTCTGTACTTTGGCTGGTTTTCAAGAACTTCCAACATGGTACATCAGATCCGCTCCTCCGTAAGCCACAGCCATAAATAGACGCGCTGCTTTATTTGGAAGGGAGATCAGCTCTAAGCCGCCCCCGCCACGCAAGACAACGCTCGGCGGAAAATTAGGTGCCGATTAACGCAATCCTCTGCCTTTTTTTTTTTTCCGCGGGGATAAAGAATTCACGGGTGGGCGCAGCGGGGCCAGCTGCCCCCTCGCCGGGGGGCTCCGCCGCTGCACGCCGGGGCCGGGGGGCGCTGCGGGCGGCTTGGCCCGGCCCGGCTCGGCTGCCGGCGCGGCTCCCGGCCCTGCTCAGCTCCCGTCCCGTCCCGCCCCGTCCCGTCGCGGCCCGTCCCGTCGCGGCTCCCGTCGCGGCCGCCGCAGCCACCTGCGCGGGGCGGCCGGCGGCGCCACGGCGCCCCCTTGTGGGCGGCCGCCCTCCCTGCCGCCGCCCTCCGCGGGCGCCGCCGGGCCCCCGGCGCAGCCGCCGCCGGGCGCGGGGGGCGAGGGGAGCGGCGGGGGGCGGCAGCCGCCCAGCCGGAGCCGCCGAGCTTCGTCCCCGCCGCGGCGCTGGGCTGTGCGGGGCGAGAGGCCCGCATCCAGGCGTGCGGGAGGGAGAGGAAGGGCCCGGCCCGCAGCGAGGGCACGGCACGGCACGGCACGGCACGGCAGCCCGAGGGAGTGCGGGGCCTCCCGAAATTTCTCAGCGTGGGTTTAGAGGAGAAGCAAACAAACCTTGTGAAAGCATGCCTGTTGGTCTCAGGTTTTATTTAAAAAAAAAAAAAAAAAGTTATATAAACGAGGATTATCCCCTGCTTATCTTGTCTTGCTAGGGGGATTGGAAAATTCCAACATCTGGATTTGCAGAGTTCCTTTCATTTGTTTCTTTTTTTACTTTCTCCCCCCCCTCCCCCTCCTTTTTTTTTTTCCCCCCTAGGAGATGTTTTCCACACTCTGGGTCTGCTGTAGGAGTCGGATACAAAGCCCCGTGGATCGCTGGTGTTTGGCCAAAGGCTGCGGCCGTGTCTGCGGAGCCACATCGTTACGCTTCTTCAGGGCACGGGTAGCTTCTGCATCAACATCTTCCTACAGGAGCCATCCTCTTCCTCCTGCCCTCTGCCTCTGCTCCCTCCTGGCTGTGCAGCCAAACAGGGCTCAACGTGTGAGCTGGTACCCGAGGGACCAACACCCCCTCCTATTAGAAACCTCAGCAAAACCGGGGTGGGCACGGGCGTGGAGGGAAATGGAAATCAGAAAAAGCAGGTCGTGTCCCTGACCCTACAGCTATCCTTTCTGAAGCCTTCATTTCCTCCAAAATACTCGCTGTGGGGCTACTGCAGACAGGAATAAGAAATGCCAATGTTACGGATCTGGGCTACACACACCGACCTTAACCTGATCTATTTCTGTATCATCACTCATAGGGATAGCAGTGTGAACGAGGACTATGTAACATTGACAGGAGCTGTTTAAATGATAAGACAAAGTATTTTTTAAATGGTCAGGCAAGTATATTTGTCAGATAACACTGCATGTGCAATAAAACTAAGATGAGGAATCAGAGTTTGGAACCCAGGGCAGCAGCATTTTCTCAGGGTTTCATGTATTCTAAGTGCATGATTTTGTCAGTACAGAGGAGGTGTTTTACCTAGTTTCTGAAAATATATTTACACATTTCAATATGGTGCCACTATTGTGCTCGCGCACAAGATAAAGCTGAGTCTCAGTAACTGCAACAATAACGAGATACATCAAATGACTGAACAGATGAGCCGCTGTTGTGGTAGGTTCTCTGTTATTCTCTTTGCCTCATTTTAGAAAGAAATTTGCAACACCAGGTTTTTAATAGAGATGGGTCAGGTATTGCAGTCCTTCTCCATCTGCTGTACCCTTCCCCCTCTTAAAAAATTACAGAGGGGAGATATGATCACAAGCCTGAAACAGATTTTGAAAGTCACATGTTTACCATATTAAAAATAAGCAAAAGATTTTCCACCTTATCAGGCTTCGTAAAATGCTAACTACTTTTCTCAGCTTTTTCTTTCTTTTTGCTACCTCTGTCTATTGGTGTGTTCATTTGGCAATACATTCCCTATTTTATCAGCAATAAAATAAAATAAAATAAACTTTTGGAATTGTCAAGCTCCTAAAACCATGGCTGGTAACCAAGTTACTAGTGTGAGTACATAGTATTTCTTGAGCTTGGACACTAATATTTAGCAGACACTTGTCACAGTAAGATGCTGAAGGCACACCTACTTCTATGCAGTTTTGACCAAGAGCCGCCTAGCCATTGTACTGTGAGTTTTCTCCTGCAGCCTGCTTCGCTAACACTAGTGCCCTGCGCAGGAGAGGTTGAGGTTTCTGAAAGTCTATAAAATGTCTTATCTGCTGCCATGCAAACAGAAGTAACACAGATTTCACTCTGCCAGGATAAGTATTTAAAGGCTTCTTACTAAAATCTTTTCTGTTTTCTCCTAGCTACATTATTTGGTCCAATAATTGATATTATCTCTGTCTACAAACCTTGTACAGCTATATGTCATCCATCAACTTTGTATGAAGTATGTATTTGAAGGCAGGAATGGCTTCCTGGCATTTTCCAATGGTAGGAAATGACATTAAGCCTCTGCACACATCTGCTTTGTACGGAAGCTAAATAGTTACATTTTGGATTGCTTATAGGATTATAAGGGTCATATAGTTGTATTTTGGGTGTCTTCTGGGTTGCTTATCAGCAGGCTGTGCTAAGGCTTCCACATGATCCAACAAGGAGATGAAGAGCAAGGTATGAACACAGGTATGGAGAAGAATATAAAGCCTTTCTAAGTAGTAGGCAAAAAATAATTAGTTATGATCATCATTGAGAAGGTTTTAGGCGATAGGTCTGAAACTGGTCAGCCCTAACCCACAAGCTATAAACAGGTGCCTGTCTGTGGAGTAATGGGGACAGCTTGGTTTTGCTTGTCATGTTTGATGGGGCGCAATGTTGTACACTGGAGAAGTGGAGAATTCAAGAAAAAGTGACATGTTAACCTTCTTCACAGACCATTGTTTACAACATAAACCTGAATTTGCTCTGGCAGATATAAGTGAGCAAAGCTGCTGTCGGATGGAGCCGATGAAGCCTGCCGTCCTGTGTGCCGGCTGCTCTGCTCTTGAGGACGGACATGGGATCCGTGTCCTTGCTCGTGGAAGACTAGTAGGGAGCAATCCCATTCCTAGTCGGCCACCATGCTGGAAACCATTGTAGCCAAAACATGGACTTGAAGCCTGTGCTCAGTCCTGCTTCTAAAAAAACACCTTCTCTCTTTTTAAATCCCCTGTAATCCAGTATCTCAGCCTCGTCTGGCGGGTTTCTTTTCGGTGGCCAGGAAGCACCACAGGCCCCGTGCTTTCTCTTGCCCTCACTTCAGTTTAATCAGGGTGAAAATAAGCTATTGAAAGCATTTGGAGGTGCTGTGTGTTTGCTTTGAGATGCACGGTCAGCCGGCGCGGTGGTTTATTGCAGCCATGCCTTAGGGTGGCAGGGAAGGGCGACAGCTGGTCTGTCACAAGTCACCTTGTCTGTGACTTTGCCCTATAAGGACAAGAGCAACTTCTGACGGGCGTCTCACCCTGTCCCTGGCTTCGCAGATGGGGACCTGCTACAGGGCAGCCCGCCGTCCCATCCCGTGGCTTCTTTTTCTCTTAGCTCTCGCCTTTTGAGATGGGGTCCTCTTGCCCGACCTTTTAATCAAGCGCTTTATGTGAAAGACAGCAGTGCACAGATGATCACACAAGTTTTTGAAAGGAGCTGTTTAAATTGTTGATACTTACTTGGAGGTGCTTAGTTTCCGTTCACAGTTTATATATTGAAAAAGAGCAGGAGTAATTTAAGATGACAGATGAACCCACGTTATCGGAGCGGCTGCAGAAAAGATGCAGTACTGGGAGCTTGTCCACTAGGTGTTGCTGAAGCCCTGCGTTTCTTATTGATTAAAGTCTTTAAAAGAGCAGCCTTTTAATTTGATTTATTATATACGTTTTAACTGAATGAAAGGGAGTCAGAGTGAATAGCGGTGGATGCTGATGGAGTGGAGTAGGGCCTTTACCTAATGCAAGAATTACATCTCAGCAATTCCACAATGCCATCACAAAAATTAGGTTAATATGCGCGAGGACTCTTTACTCTGGTTCCTCTAGTCCAGACCTTCTAGTGCAGGAGTCTTTTTGATGTGGTTCATTTTACATGTAAATATTGCAAGCAATGAAGCCCTCTATTAGAGGACCTGGGTTTGATTGTGTGTTTTTCCCCCAGGCTCTATTACCAAGGGCTGTGTTTAAAAGAGGAGGTTGGCTCCACGGAAACCAGTGAAGCAGAGCACTTCTAAATTCCAAAGCTGAACTCTCAGTTAGTATTTTGGCCTAAGGAAGAAAGGGAGAATATTTTGCTTCCTTGCTTCTCCTTCAGGTCTCTCTAGCTCTTTCTGTATACAACAGCTTTGCCTTGAACAGTATCCTCATAACTTTGATTGAAGATAAGGCAAACCAAGAAAAGACCTGTTGCATAAGCTAAGTTCAGGAGGTCCATTCTCCATTTTTGGGTTGGGTTTTTTTTATGGTTAGCTTTCAAAAGGCAGTGATCTTGATTTATGAGTTGTGAAGATTAACAGGAATTAAGATTATTATTCACCTGTGATTTTCCCAGATAAGCTTCATCACCAAAATCTACATCAGTGATACTCTGGGTCTAGATCTGACCTAGGTAAGTGCTTGGCCAGTGATGTCCAAGGCAAAAATCAAGGCCTGACTGATGGCTTACCCAGTATAGCCATACCCTTGGGATTCCTTTTGGAGCGCAGGCAGTACTTGATGCCAAAACAGCATTTCATATTCTGTCTAACACAGTTATTTCAGTTTCTTCTAAGTCACCCCACTAGTGTCAGTGGGTCTAAAAGTGCTCTGAACATATTATTAATTTTACTATGAATATATACATTTATATATTCAACTATATAGTTGACTATACAGTCAACTATACATTGCTTGGCCAGGGTATACCATAGTGGTGTAAATCAGTCTCATGTCTTGTAAATCCTTCTTGAAAATCTGGAGTGGTGTTGCTGGAGTCCCTGCTTGACCAAGTTAAAGCATTGCATGAGCACAGCACTGTAGGTGCAGACCTGAACCAACATCTGTAACTCCAACACCTCGTGTTACGACGATAATTTCAAATTGGATTAAGTCAGGATTCACAATCACTTGGTCACAATGATGACCAAGAGCTTATCCGAGGTCCTTATTAACTTAATTCAAATATAACACCACATATTTGAGTATATTCTTAAAGTGGCATTTGGGTCAGGAATGGATTAGGGTATTTTCTGATCTGTATTTTCCTCTGACATTAGCTTATTGGGTTTTATTACTGTTAAAATCATTCTAATAATGATATAGTGGGACCTTCTGATTGCTTTTTTTCCTCAGCGTAAGGTGAAATAACTTGAAAATGTCTTCTTTCTTAGTTTTGGGTTTTTGTATCACTCTGGTAGCAGGCAGCCTTTAACTACTGAAAAGGAAAGGAAGGTAGATGGAAAGCCGAGTTACATGTTTTCTGCTAGATCTGATTGACTAACACTTTCCTAATTTGTTTTTCCTCCCCCACAAAAATGAACAGCTCCAAACTGCTTCTGGTAAGTGGCCTTTGCCAACCCCTTTCACTGTGAGGAAATTGCTTGTTACTTTTTAAGGAAGCTGAAGTATATGCATGTTTCACTTTCACGTATGTCGCATCTTAGGAGTATAGACATTTTTGTCTTTCTGGTTGTTATGCTAAAACAGTGAAGAAATAGATATATATAGTATTTAATATCCCAACCAATTTAGGTTGCCAGTAAAGCATCCATTGTTATCAGGCGGGGCTCAGACTTTCCTTTAGAACGGCAAGTTGCCAGCTTGTACCTGCTTGTGCCAGCAGTTACCCGGTTCATGATTCCTCAGCGTTTGTTGCCTGAGATGGATGATCATGCTGAAATGCTGCATTTCTCTCTTCTTCCACTTTTTGATGAAGGTTACCTGGAAGATTGATGACCTGTGGGTATCCTTGACACCTGACAGTCTAGGAAGGAACAGGATGACAGAACAGGACTTTGAAATTGATAAAGCCTCACAAGGACCCAGCTAGTCAAACGTTAGTTGGTGACATAAAAGGAAAGAGAAGACAGAGCAAGCCAGATTTAAACGAACTGCGTCTTCTCCTCGTTTGCTGTTGGCTGGCTCATAGGAGGCTTCTGGGGGACTTACTGCCCTGTGTGCCCTTTTTGTGACTGGCAAATAAGTGAGAAAGAATAGGACTAACGACAGATATTATTTTTTCCATTTGCTGGTTGGTGAAACAGTCCACAATCTTATGAATAGTGACTATCCTTCCTACCTGCTCTGCTAGCTGATATCCTAGTGGGAAAAGATTACGGCACAGAAGCAACACTAAAGAGCCTGGAGGTGCAGCCAGAGAGCAGGAGCCTGCTGTGCCGGGAGAGTACAAGCGTGCAGCAGAAAGGTGGCTCGGGGGGACTGCCTGTCTTACAAGACAGGGAAGGCAGGTGGGAGACCAAATGATGAGAAAAAAAGAAAACAAACTGAGAAAAGGTAATATTTATTAGTCATTAGAATAACAATATGACAGCCCTGGGATTTTATTTACATTGTCCTGTGTGGGTTGTTGTAGTCACAACCCCTGAAATGTCTCAGAGGCCTCACAGATGTCTTATGAATTTAATGAAGGTCGGAATTTCAATTTTCCATGGCCATGTGAAGAACAGTTCCTTTGTTGAGGGAGGATGACTTTATATTCACTAACATTTAGGCTCTCCAGTCCTATGATTTACCTAACTTAGCCCTCCTTTGTGCAAAGCAGTGCAGTTTTTAGACCATCTTTATTCAAGCTGACTAGACAGCTCCTATGAATTTCACAAATGATGGAAACCCTTTGCAGAAAGTGAAGGCACGTAAAGCACATAAAGACACTGAACATTTTTGTGAGGTGGGCCTCCCCTTCACTCTAAGCATGCAACTCTGGTCCTTGTGTATAAAGCAAGCACTCCACAATTAAAGTAGAAAAGAATCTGAGCACATGTTGTTGCCATCTGCATGACCTTGGGCAAGTCATTATTTGTTGTGCATTAACATGTAACACTTTATGTCTCGGTTTACCCTTTCAACTAATGAGTACAATGTGCTTTTTGCAGTTCATTGCTGCTTGATGTTGAACTTGCTTAATAGATTATATTAGATCCTTGCATGCAAGCTACTACACAACTGGAAATCACTGCCACAGAAGTTTGTTCCTACTTTTAACTCTAAAAGTTTGATTTAAGTATTTTAACCACAGATAACCACGATTTGTAGTAAAATACATTTTGGGCTCAGAAAACAGAACTAACAACCAAAGAAAAAAAAATTAGTAAGGTAAACAGTTACTAGTGATGTGTCTTGCAATGCTGTAGGAACACAGTCAATATTACAGATTGGATGACGATGACTTCAGAGTATCCGAGTGAACTAGAATTGTTCTCTTTGATTCCAAGGAGGGTGCTAAACAGTTGAGTTTTCCCTGGTTCAGCAATTCCCCATACTCCAACTGGTTTGGGAGTCTCCAAATTATACAACCTCTCTGAGGTTATTGAGAAGCACTGCGGTCTAACCCATCCTCTCTTTTAGAGTGCTATTAGAAGAAAAAACTTTTAAAATTCATTGTGGTGGTAGAGTTTTGGAGACACCTCTGAAGGTACCTAAGACTAAATATTATGCGTATACCTGTCCGTATAGTCCTATTCAAGTCCAGGATCTAAATTAGAGACCAATTTGCCTTTCACAATAAATATGACTTGCGTAGGCTTTTTATGTACACAAAATGAAGATTTACTATATTCTAACAAATTGGTGACATCAGTGCCACCTCTGATATTTATCTTTCAGCTTAGTAAAATATGAAAGTCACTCTCACCTGATCTTTTCTTTATTCATCCTTTCATCTCTTGGGTTTTATATTCTTCCTTTCTCATTTGGTCCTCCAAATGTGTTGTGCTTAATAAGGTGATTCTACCTAGACAGCTGGAAAACCCTTATAAAAAAATCCAATTAACACCGTTTCACAGTTTTGATCTGTAATGCCAATATTTTGCATTTTCCGTCTAGTGATTCTCTTTCCACGTATGTCTTAAAATAGGTCATTGGTGTTTACATCAGCAGCAGTTTTAGACATCACACAGTAGTGCTGCCAGCTCTGCAGATCACCACGTGGTTCCTTCTGAACTAACGGTTCATCAGCCACCCTGTCATTATCCTAAAAAATAAAATTCTTATTAGGACTTATTTCACCATCACTGTCTCTGTTATTTCCCCCCTTCTTTCTACACATCTTTGTCTTTCACCACAGATGTTCCCCTCATTTCCTACAGTTCTTTAAGTGTTATCTCAATCCATGTCATTCCCATTGTGTCAGTCCCTATTCTTCCCTCCTGTAGTCTTAGGCAGGTTAGTCATAACCTCAGTGTTGCTCAGCCTCCCGCCCTCCTCAGCTTACGTATGACTGTCAGCAGAATTTGGACCTTGTCCTTTCCAGAGAAAGATGTTTGGCTCCAATTACGAGATGCTTTACCGCCCATGTACAGCCTGTACAGCTGAGAGAGCTAGCCTTCAATTTCTAATTTGCTTTATTCTCTGTGCTGCTCACCAGCAGGTGCTGCTTGGGAAATCAATGGCAATTCCACACATGGAGCAGCTGCAGGACTGAGCCTTTAATAAGGCTTTTCCATTTCTAATTTTTACAAGCCAGCACTAGCAGCAACCTAAAAAAAAAGTGTTGCATATTGATAATGAAACTGATGCAAGTGAACATTACTAGCAAGTGGAAGGGGCTAGAAAAAGGAAGGAAAGACAAAAAGCTACCTCATACAAAGCAAGTCAGTTTACATTATCTTACTGGAATAGATAATTTCTTCTCTACAATTCACCCTTGACCAGTGTGCTCTTGGCATTTGAAAGACTTCCAAATTATGCCTGATATGTGATTTACAGCGTGATTACATCTGAATTGGGCCCAGAGATTTCCCCTGGCAGGTTCACAAAATGTCCAGGGTTGACAGTTGGCTTGGCCCAACTCTGCTCCCACAGTCTGTTGATAGAAGGTCATTTCTAGCTAGAGGGGCATAATTTAAAAATTAAATTATATTAAAATTAGACAGTTTCAGAGTTCAGTACCTTTCTGCAGTTTCATGTTAGCTTATCATGGTGTAAATCCGCAGTAACTTCACTGCAGTGCCAGAATAACTGAAAACAGCTAATACTGTTCTTTTCCTTCCCAATAAATTACCTGTATATATCGGAGAAGAGTTGTTTCCAAACTGCAGAGATGCATTCAGGTGTGACTGCATGCCTCACCAGAGGGATTCCTTTACCTTATGTGTGATTTTTCAAGTGAAGCTGTTCTCCACTTTGCCAAATTCTTCAAATAGCATATAGCATAATGTATTTGTGGAGAGTCTATCTCCTGGGCAAGCTGAAGCGGTGGAAATTGCCTGGAGAAAATTGAAACCTTGATAATTGATTTTGCTTGCTCTTAAGGTTTCAAAAGACTTGAGTCTTTCCAAGAATAAATCAAAAACTGTTCAGTAGCAAACCATGGGGAATTCCTCCAGATTCTTAGAGTGGTTTCCTTGCTAAATTTCAGAAATTATATTCTTACTGATGTAGATTAAGAATTAAATTATTTGCTTAAAATAGTTAAGTCAGTTGCCTATTGGGACTTTCTGTGACAGCTAATTTGGCTGTGTTATTAACTGCCATTGGTGGCCAGGATCTTTGAGCTGTAGAAGAAAAAACCTGGCAAACCGTAGGTATATGACAAACCCTTCAGGCCATAAAATCTTATTAGAAGGCAAATCATAACCTCCCAACCCTTTTGAGATTGATTTGGAACTAGGAAATCTGTAGAAAATTGATGCAGTGTGGAACACCTGCTTTGTGTATGCAAATAAATGCAAATACGCTATTTTTTCCTGGTTGGTTGTGGGTTTTTTTTTTCATTGACACAGGACTAAGCAAGAGAGAAATGATTCCCAAGGGGTCACCATGCAAAATGTCTGATTGGTCCATATGTTTACGACATTTCTATAGAAGTAAATTAAACCCAATGGAGACTGGTCTTGACAGACTTTGCATTGGGACCTCATAGGACTCTCCCAACCCTGGTTCAGTTGTAGCTGCCCACAGCAGGGAAACGCTGCCAGACTCAGCAAATTTCTGCCTTCTAGACCACTGCTGACATATCACTGTGCTTCTGTGTCTCAAGACCTTTATGAGGGCTATTTCTAAATTCTAATTATAAGTTGTACATTGTAGGCATTTCTAAGTCCTTCATACATGCTATACTTTCATTATATATCTTACATGCCTGCTTTTTACTATACATTACCACGTTACAAGTATATTATATAATTATGTAATGGCCTAAGTATATTATGTACATATTTAAACAGAACGGATCCATTTTATTTCCAATATAACTAACTGAAGTAGTGGTATTGCAGAAATTGGTTCTGCCCAAGTACAATATAATCTGAAAGACTTGTATCTTTCCAAAAATAAACCAAAAACTGTTCAGCAGGAAAGCTGTGAAGAACTCCTCCAGGTTCTTAGCGGCGTTTCCTTGCTAGAATCCAAAAACGATGCTCTCACTGATACAGATTTGGCATTGAAGTGGCAGGCCATGGCAGTCCACATCCCCATGTATGATGTGACCCAGAATGGCTGTCTCCAGATTTTCTTGTGCTGCTGGCAAGCAGGATCTCATGGAGCAGAGCAGCTACAATTTGCAGAGGGGTGCAGATGGCTGTTTTCTGGCCAGTGTAGAAGGCAGGAGACTCTCCCCAGCCTCTTCACCTTCTGTCAAGAGACTGGCCTGCAGGCCAAATCAGTCTGTGTGGCTTCCAGGGGATATTAGGGTTGCTACAGAAATTAAGCTTTTGTTTAGGTGGAAGAAGAAATAAAGGCTTGCCATTGCTCATGGTGAAAAACAAACCCTCAAAACTTTTTAGGGTGGTTTTAACCAATACAGTATTGCCTTCAGACAGAGTTTGCATTTTTTAAAGCCCTTGAGCATTTGAAAGGGAGACTTCAAATTTGAACCATCAGTCTTTCACCTAAACCTTCCCATAGCACACAAAAAGAATACATAACCCCCCCCAAAAGTAACTGTTTCAATGCCAATGACATTAGCACCGGAGGGAGGAGGGAAAGCGTCAGCAGGTGAGAGCTGAATGTTGCAGTTGAAGAAAATGGCCTGGGGAGAAAGGAAAAGTTATGTCAGAAAAAAGTAGGAAGAAAACCCAAAAGCTTCAATAACATTATCTTAGTTATGAACTTGTCCTTCCATTTGTTAAGGCTGAATGCATTGAATATCATATAGAGCAAATTATAAGTATAGGTAGAAATTTACTTATTAGATTTGTTTTCCCCTAGGAAGCCTGTTTCTTCAGTAGGTTTACACTGCTGATGATTATGTTTAATCCAGAAACAGTCTGCAAGACGAGCAATTTCTGTGTAACGTTACCAATGACATCAGTGGAAATGCCACTGTGCACCAAAAAGAGTGTAAGGTTATGGATGTGCAATCCAGCTCACAACTGAACACAGCTGAAAAAGAAATTCAGCCTTGTTACAGCAAATTCTCAAGGAGTGGTCTAGCTTTAATATGGGGAAGGTACATTTCTCCTCTTTCTTGTGGATTAGAGAAAGCTTTTCTTTCTCCTCCCCTAAACACGGACATGAAATGCCCAAAGCACTGCAAAAGCAGAAACCTCAGAAGCAGTGCAGGTTTCACAGTGAGGGTTTTCAGCCAGCTCTCGCCTCAGCTCGCCAGATGCAACCATCCCGGTGTGCAGAGTCAGAACACCAGCTGGTCAGTCTTCCTCAGCATGTAAATCGACTGCGTGACAGTTTCAACACACCCCTCTAAATTTCTCAGTCTGAGTTTTCCCTTTCCATTCTTAAGGTGGTCGCTCAATTCACAGGCCAAAATCCAGCAGATCCCTTTTAATCTTCTGGAGCTGCACACACATACTCCCCACATACTCAGGAACACTGATTTTACCTGCTCCTTTCCATTCCCTGACTGTACCAGAGACTGTTTTCTTTACTTACATATTTAGGAACAATTCAGAACGTGTAGCTTTGGATTTCTTGTAACTAATCTTTATAGTGATGACCCCAACTAATTTCTTGTTATCAGTATGCTCTGATGTCTCAAGGACATGGCCAAGTTCCCGCTGCCCAGTGAATCCTCACGTCATTTGAGCTGCGATAAGGGTCTGTGTGCATGCTGTCAGGCTGTTGCAAAAATGAGCTAACATGTAATGGCTTTGACCCCAGTGGAAGAGGGCGAAGCTGAACGTGTCTTGCCTTGTGTTTGCCAAGGAGTGAGGATATGCCAGAGTAACTTTCTGCAACTCAGCTGTTGGTAGCTCAGTTGTGCATTTTGATCTCAGAAACCCTGGAGCTGATTTTATTTCAAAAGAAAAATGAACAGGGGACTGGAACAGGAGAATTCTCCAGCCAAAACAGGAGGAGCCCCGACAAACACTCTTATCTTCACTGGTATTCTGCTCACTCACGTTGCCCTGTCACAAACAACCCCAGAGTTTTATCTTCTCTCAAAACACGTCCAGCTGGTTTCCAACCCCCTCCAAAAGATTCGCAGCAGAAGCCCCCAACCTTGCAAGTTCCCTTTCATTATCATTAAATCTGTGACTTCCTTAGGAGCAGTACCGAGCCACCCCCAGTGTCTGAAGATTCAAAGAACTGATTTTTCCTTGAGCCGCAATGCCTACACATCCCCAGATAATATGAGCTGCCTTTTCCAAGTAGATAAATAACATTAACGAGAAACCAACCCAAGTATGTTCTTTCCACCCCATAGACACTACCTCCACAAATATAGCAGGACCTTTAGTCCTCTCCAGTGAAAGTCTGGGCTGCTGCTAACATGTGGACTATTTCTGAGCCAGTACTTTTTGATACTGAGCTGCCGGGTACTGTTTTCTCTTATATCCCACGTAAATCAGGTGCAAAACATTTCTGGATCCTCTGCCTAGTGCCATGCAACAACCATTCAGTATGAAGGCTCACTCCAAATCATTGTGGTATACATGTGTTTTTCCTCCTGTTGTTGTTCTGAGCCTCATTATTTTTCACTGGAGCCTAAGTCCCATTTCTCTTCTCATAGCGCTGGCTGCCACTTCCAGTACCAGCTTATTGCATCTCCGTTGTTTGCATATTTGTGCATTAAACTGACCTACATCTCTCTCTAGGGAGTGGGCAGCAGATGGTCCTTAGGCCATCTGCCACCTCAAGATGCCGCCTGAGTGGTTTGTGGGTCGCAGCAGTGGGAGATGCTGGTCGCTGGGTAAACAGCGTGCAGCTGAGCTCCCCGGGGAGTGCTCTGCTTGTTTGTATAAACAACTTTGGGCCGATGTGAGCCAGCACGGTAACATGCAGAAAGTAGGTCAGGCAGGTTACCTTGGCAGCAACAAGAACATTTGTTTGAGAGCTGCGGGGATCAGGGGAACAGCTACACCAGCCATCTCCGTTAGTATTGCTGCCCCCATGGGAGAAGCTGGTCAATTCACTGGAGGGGCACCACGGTGGCTGGGGCTGGAGCACTTGTCCCGTGAGGAGAGGCTGGGGGAAGTGAGATGTTCAGCCTGGAGAAGAGACAGCTTTGGGGGCCCCTGACTGCAGCCCCACAGTACCTACAAGGAGATTATCAAGAAGATGGAGGCAGGCTCTTCATGGGGGTGTAAGGTGGGAGGACAAGAGGCAATGGGCACAAGCTGAAAAAAGGGAATTTCAGGCTAGGTTTAAGGAGAAACTTTTTCACCACGAGGACAGTCAGGCAGGAGAACAGGCTTCCCAGGGAGGTCATGCAGTCTGTGTCCCTGGAGGTTTTTAAGACTAATATAAAGCCCTGAGAGACCTGGTGAGATCACAGCTGAGCTTGTTTGAGCAAGAGGTTGAACTAAAGACCTCCTGTGGTCCCTTCCAGCCGGTGAGTCTATGATTAAGAATCAGTCTGTTTTTTAAGAAATCCTGCCCAAATCCCAGGTTGCAAAGGACAATCACAGCTGGGAGTTCACATTATGGAAAGCCATCCCAGTCTTTCTGGTACAGACAGAAAAATTAGACCAAGTTTGACCAATCCATAGTCAATAGAGACAAATTTCACGCAGCACAATACATCAAGTCATTGAAGGACTAAGACTTAATTTTGAAGGGTAGCAGCTGTGTATGAATCCTTCTTTTATTTTCTCTTTCTGAGGGCCCGAGTCCCTAATCTCTCATGCTGTCTCTGTCAGAGCAGGGAATAGCCAACATAGCTGGCTTACGCTGCCAACTAGCAGGCAGCCTTCCTACTCGCCTATCAGAGCCGGTCCCCTGCAAAGCGCGCATTCAGTCTCTGCAGTGTTTGCTCCTGCTGTGTCATTCTGTCCTTCCCCCCTCGCTTGGTCTTCCCATCCCTCTTCCCTCGGTGGCAGGATTACAGTACCAGTGTCTTGTTGCTGGCGTGCCCTTGTCTGAGCTTTCTGCCTGACTTTTTTTCTCTGCTCGGCTCTTCTCTTTGCTCCGGTAAGTCTGATGAACAGCTTCCTTGCTGTCACTGCTTGGTGGCATGGCGCAAGGGCTTTAATCTAAGTACTTCCCTTTGGGACTGTCAGCCCACGTTTTCTAGGAGTAGCCTTAAAAGCCTGGGCACCGTGTGACGTGTAAGGAAAACAGGCAAGTATCTAAGGCTGTTGGTGAAAGTAAGAGAAGGTTTTCTGATAAGCAATCAAAAAAATTTAAGCTGACTTTGGTAGAGCTTGTCTTTAAGTGAGACTAGGGGCCGTGGCTGGTTTGCTACAGCAATAAGTGATCAAGACTCAGGTTCCGCATGAGAGGTGAGGCAGGGGACTTCAGAAAGTCTCTGAGTCTGGTTTTTTCCATGCCTGATGAAAACCTGCCACAAAGTCTCCAAATTTTTTGTTCAGTTTTATACAAGAAAATTGTGCGTAAATCATAAAACTATTCAAACGTAGCACGTAGTTGATAAAGCTGATTTTATCACCGCTTGCTGAAGTAATACATAGGACAGTGTCTAGGCTATAACAAGGCACTTGTATTTTTCTGGAGGGTAATTGGAGGTACAGTAGTGTGGGCCATTCCAGAGTTTAATATGTGCTGCTCTGAGGTGTCACTACAGTTCAATCTGGTGTTATGCCGAGGTAAAAATTCAGATTTTATGAGCATGTGCTGGCTGGCGTAAGTATGTGGAACACTTTGTTTTAGAGAATTGTGTGTGTGTATGTGAATTTTGAGTATAAAGTGCTAAATACCATTACCCATTTTAGAAGTGCTTAAAATAACTCCTGGCTGCAGAGCAGGTGCCATGTGTCCTTCTGCTGGATACATGGGGAGGCAAGAGCTAAATTTAGACCAGTTTGTAAACCCTCTAGAAGTTCAAGCTGCAAGAAGGGAAGGAGGAAGCAATTCCCATGAGAAGGAAGAGGAAGCACTCTGTTTAAAAGAGAGAAACAAAACCCTGTGACAGTATGCAAGACAGTCTGCCAGAGAAGCTAGGAAGAGAATGTTTGTTTTGTGCTTTGTTCATGCCGGGACGGTGCCTCGGCAGCAGGGTCCGCGCCAGCAGTACGAGAGGCGGGCTGATGCGGTGCCCGGCACACGGGACAGTTTTTCCCGCAGCAGAAGGATAGCTATTGCAGCTCTGCTAAATCAAGCACTGGCTCTTGCCGACTGACCTTTTACTTTGGAGGTACGGGCTGATTTCAAAGCACAGCAAAGGCAAATCGTGCCATAAACGTGAAATGTTAAGGGATATGGTCAGAGACAAATAAACTCAGCGTGTTACCAGACTGACTTTAGCAGCACAGCTTTTTCTGTTGCCTCTGAGTGCAGCTGTGGCTATGCTGTGTGCTCAGCCTGGTTTTGTGCCTTTGGGGCCAACCGCAGACTGCTGCTCCCCCAAGCACCGGTCTCGTTGTGGGACAGCAGGCATGGCCATGAGTCCTCCTACAGAAAGGCATCAGCCTGGGACCGGTGTCTGCCACCTCCCACCTGAGACTGGAGGTCACCCATGCCCTGAGGGGCTCCATTGCTCTCTGTCAGATGACCGGACAGTCCTCTCCCTCACAATAAAACTGGAAATTCAGGTGCCTGAAGGCATCAGTAATGGCAGTAGAAGTTGCAAAACTCAAGAGGTGGATAGTCTAAAATTGCGCAAGTCTAAAATTCCTTGAGGAACCAAGGGATTTCTCTTCTGGGCTCAATCACCTAATTTTTAGGCATTACTGTGTCTAAGATAGCGTATAATGTAAACTCTTTGGGTCTTGCCGAGACTGGCACCGAAAGTCTTTCATGGCCTGATAAGGAAGAATTCCTCGTGTACATCAAGGTTAAACAGGCTGGAGCACGAGGAGGACCGGGGCCAACTGCAGTAAAATCTCCCAGCATCAAAGGCTGTAAGTGGGCTGCTCTCAGCAGATGAGAGCTGCCCTGTCTCCCTAAATATAAACTCCGTGACGCTGGAGAAGCGGTTACACAAAACAAGGTGCAGAAGTCTTAACAAGCGTTGTGTTTGTGCTGAAAATAATTATCAGACCTCTGGTTTAGCCTGAAGGAGAATGGTATAAAGCATTAAAATATTTACTTCTCTGTGTAAATGCGATCCCCAGTATGATTCGTCAGGTGGGCAACCTTGGGTTAAAGGTTCACTGCTGGGTATTTCTGTGGTTCCTGCTTGCTCAGGCTGGTGGCCTGAACCTTAGCAGATGTGAATTGCCATGGTTTCAGACTGATTATTACTAATCCCTTTCTAGACAGGAATGTATGTTAGGGAAGATTTCCTGTGAGGCCAGCTTTTAAACATCTTGTGTCCTTGATTCTAAACATCCAGTTTCTCTTTCATTCACCCGTGTGCTTCCCTTATTACTGAGAAACACCATGCATAAATCGATTGCCGCTGTTGATGTAAAGCTTACTGTGTCTGCAGGCATGCTTAGTAATTCACATAGGAGGAAACCTTTAGCTGGACGATGCTGCTCCATGAGCAATGCAGTTGGGCATTGGGAGACAGCCAAGGGAGAGAGTTGGGGTGCAGCGAGGACCACGTTAACTTGTGCCTTCTTACAAAGAGAGGGAGATAGGCAAAAGAGAAATTCATATTTGGAAATGGAGCATTTAGCAATCTTGCTCTCCTTCTGTGATGAACACATTACAAAAATAGCTAGTTTAAATTGGGGATGTGCTTTGTGAGACTTGTTCTGTCTAGACAAGAGCTGGTGATCCTGGGTTTTCTAGCTGATTGATCGCCAATTGCCAATTAGCTCAAATTAATGAATACAATTGTAAACACTAGTCTGAACATGTCAGAAATAAACGCATATTTTGTGGAGCTTCTAGCTTAGCACTTACAATAATCTTACTGACCTTGAATTAATTGGCAGTCAATTAACTCTAGTTAAAACAAGATCACAAACTGTAGTCTAACATTCATGCTATCTGGAATTATTTACCTAAATGGCACATGAAGGGTCTAATCTTTCAATGTAAATTAAACTCAATATGAAATCAAATCAGAGCAATATAATTTTGCAACCACTTTGCAGTGATATAATCACCATGACTCAAGCAGGAATGAAAGAATGGGATGTGTCTGTCTGTTCGACAGGGTCTGTAGGAGCAGGTCCAGCCGTCTTCTAGAGCCATTCCTGCTGGTGAGTTGTACCTGTGGGAGGACTGCGGGGGCATGGATTTATAGCTAACAGTTTTCAAGCACATCCTGAGCCCTACTCAAAGCTTTCAATTATAGGCCCACAATTAGTTGCTTGAAAGATGATAAACCATAATATTTGACTTATCTCTAAGCCCAGTCAAATAGCTAGACAATCAAGTCTTGAAAAATGTTGTCTTAGCAATGGCCATCACTGCACTTCCAAACATTGCTTTGACTGGGGAGAGTTTAATAACAAACACTGGGTCATGTATTACAGTAAATTATATCTCTCTTATGGTATACTGCCTTTGGCCAAGTTAGTTTATGATTTCAAAAGATGTAGAAAATTAGACACCATAGAAGATATACGTTACAGCCAACTGAACAGGGAACAAAATGCTTCCCAGTTAGCTCCATGTTTTCAAAGCAAGTTGTCTTTTAAAAAATAGGAAAGCAACCACCTCAGATGCTGGAAGAGAACTGAGAAAGCAATCTTCTTCCTCTCTTCGTTCCTCACTGGCACCATTGTAAATCATATCATTAAAGGGAGGAACAAAAATCAGCCTGAATAAGAGAGAGAAAGGACCTATGACTATAAAGAGTACAGAGTCTGTAGTCAAGCAGAAGCAGGGACTAGTTGCAGGGTGAGACCCAGCTGTGCACCCGGCGCCTCGTGAGGGCAATGTAGCAGCTCTGCTGGCACTCTGAGAAGGAAGGAGTCTTCTCTACACTGAGTTTTCCAGCTGCACGCAGTCAGAGATGCTGTTTCTGCTGGCCCACAGCTTGCAGGAGCTGGGGAGCAGGTGCCCAGGATGCTCTTGCTGACACCCTCACCGCCAGGTCCTGGGTAAGCCGGAGCAGCCTCCGAAGGAACACAGACACATCGGGGGGTCTGGATTCACCTGGCTGAGTGCAGCTGCTGAAAGGCATGGGGAAACAAAAGCTTCCCTTTGCAAATTGGGAACAAATTATGTGAAATTTGCCCCAGAAAACACCATGGACTATCAACCCATGTTACACCCGGTTGGTTTTACTTCACTGTGGTTTATTCTGTGTTTTTATTTTGTCAAACAAGCTGTCAGCAGCATGCAGCAAATACAAGAGAAGAGTGGTTTATAGCTGTTTATCTTAGTCTTTGCTGCTATTGTGACAGTACCAAGCCAGGCCACTTGTAGATCAAGCACCACACTGGGCTCTCCGAGAGCCCAGTGCAATTCTCAGTTTTGCTGGTTTCGTTTAAAATATTCCTTTTTTGTGATTATTGACTTAAGATGTGCCAACGGGGGAGAAATAGGAAATGAAACTGATGCAGCTCTGAAGTGAAGCTGCCCATATCGATAGCCAGCGTCGCAGGAAAACAGATCAAGAAAAGTAAACATGTGGCAAATAGTATATTCAGGGAAGGAAGTGGTATAAATGATTCAGGTGTCATCTCGTGTGTTATCGCTGGCAACACAAATAGGAGGTTTTGATTTTTAAGTATGAGGTTTGTGCAGGCTTTTCCGCTTGGAAAGTATATAGTTTGCTTTTCTCCCTGCAGGCAAATCACCTTGGTTGTTTATTTAAGAGTGACATATTTATCAAGGCAGAGCCGACGGATGAGCTGCTGTCCCAAATTCCACACAAAATCACTCACGTGCTGGCTGAGCTTTGGGAACAGTTAGATGACTCATTCTGTGTGCTTTTAAATTAACCCTCCATTTGTTTGCTGCCAGGTACTGCACCAGGCATGGAGAATGACCAGTCTCCCACCTCGCCCCAGCAGGACATCCAGGGGCGGAGCGGAGCCAAACCTGCCCCTGGCTCGCAGCCCCCAGCTCCAGCCCCCGTGGAGCAGCCGAGCACCCAGCCCGAAGCAGCCGTGTGCGACATCTCGGAGGAGTTGAGCCGGCAGCTGGAGGACATTATTAAGACCTACGGCTCTGCGGTGAGCCTGATGGAGAAGGAAAGCACCGCTACGGGAACTGACAGGCCTGAAAAGGGAGAGCCAGGCAGCGTGGAGGATGCAGAGTATGAAGAGGCAAATGAGGAGAGTGAGAAAGAGAAGCTGGCTCCTGGGGATGCTTCCAGAGCAAAGGAGCCCAGCAGCAGCAAGGAGCAAAAGCTGGAGAAGAAAATCCTGAAAGGACTAGGCAAGTACTTATGCAGCCCTTCTGTGAACAGAAATAAAACCTCCTTGGTCCTTGCTCTTTCCAATGTCAAGCCTCTGCCGTGGATGATAGGGACCTCTAGTGAAGGGGTGAAAATTATGGTGACTGTTACAACTTTTCTCTAACTGATAATTATTTTCAGCGATTGCCCAACAGATGCATGTAGGCTGTATCAGATATTAGTCCTCTTAAAAAGACAAAAGCTTAGGGTTATATCACACAATTCTGATACACTATCAGGCCACCCAAACTAGTTAGCCAAAGCTGTGAGACTGACGACACACTGCAGAAAGTTGCTTTTTAGACAAAGGAAAACCTGGCCTCTCGTGCCTCAGTAAATTTTTTTCTGCCCTTGCTTCCTCAGGTATGACTTCTCAGCAGTCATAACAGTGCCAACAGCGCTACTATGTGGCATGGGAATCCGCAGAACAAATTCACTGTCATGCCCAGGTTATTTTTCATCTAGCAGACCTCTGGGCTCATCACGGACTATACGAAATAAGCCAATGCAGTGCTTAGAGAGCACGTTGGCCATGGCAGGGGTCTGTTACCTGAGCTGGAAAGAAGTCTCAGTGAGTTTTTGTGATGTCCTTTCTGCTGGGCAGCCGCTAGAGAGCAATGTAGTTACATCCCAGTCTAGCAAACATGCAATTTATTTCCCTTCCTACATTTAACTCCCACCAATCTTGAAGCCTCTTCTTTGCATGAGAACCCAAACCCAGCTGCAGACTAAGCCTATAGAAAAAATCACTGCAGGATGCTCTTACAGACAAGGGACTAAGCATACGACAGAGCAGAGGTTTTTCACCCAAATTCTTTGAATGTCCAGGGAAAAGTTCCTCAGTTTCTATTGCCTTGGCTTTGGTGCAGTTACTGGTATCTCTCCAAAATCAGTCAAAACAGCACCAAAGCACAGTTCTTCAGCTGCACTTGCAACCGTTTGCACTCCAGGATTTTGTTTTAGCTCTCTGTAACTTATTTATACTGATGCTGTAGATAGAACTTAGTGTGAAATAGTGGATTTTCTCCACAGGCAGTACTCCTGGACTGCACTAGACTTGAAGTAGAAAAAGTCCAGCCTAAAGCAGAAAGCAAATTTGCTCTCACAGCCTCAGGAAAGAGGAGCATTTGGAAAAGCCCCTGGCACCACAGCCATCCTTATCTCCAGGGACACCAGGGACATTTTGTATTTGAAGAACAAGTGGTGTTCAAGCTCCAGCTCATACTCGGGGCTGAAATGAATACCAAGAGGTATCAGAAGAGAAGCAATGCATAAGTGGCTATGCAGTGATTTAGCTATGCATGCCCAGCTAGTTATTAGACTGTCTCTGGTATCCATACTCTCTTCACCAAGTCAGGGAACTGATTTACACCACTATCATGTAGGCCAGACCTGACTGGCAATAGCCAGTGCTCTCCAATTGTTTCCATCCACACCATAGTCTCCATACCTAACAATCTTCCTTATGTCTTGTACAAGCTGAGCAGCCCAGGAGCTGAGTACACTGGCTTTGATCAGTTTTTGCCTGAAAAGAGATCTGGTTTCTGTGCTTTTGGGGTCCAGGCCCTTTCTACCCTATTTCAGTCAAATGTGCCATGTATGTGACCCAGTCATGTTACAAAAACATTAAATGAAAATCAAATTATAGAGGACAAAGGCATTTCACAGCCAGTGCTTTTGCTAGAAGACAGCACATTACTGAGGGCTGAAATGGAAGAAAATTCAAGCGTATTTGTTCTTGTGGGGAGAAAAAACCAACAGGAATTCATAGCAAAAATGATTCCTTTCCTTCCAAAATGCCTCATTTCTCCCTGAGTTTTTACAGATTCATGCATCAAACAACTTCATAACAGTACATCAGCTACAAACTACCTCTACCATCAAATCTCTGCTTCTTTTTTTTTTTTTTAAGGGAAGGAAGCCACCTTACTGATGCAAAGCTTGAACAAGCTGAATACTCCAGAGGAGAAGCTGGACCTGTTATTTAAGAAGTATGCTGAGCTGGTTAGTACAGCATTGGTTCTCTTCTGTGCAAACTGTCTATACGGGAAGGTAAAAAACCATATGTCATGCAGCATGGTCAAACCTCATGTAGTAGTAGCATCTGTCCTGTTAAGTGAAACCTAAAATAATTGTCAATGTTAAATAATCAATTATGGGTGAGAAGGAGGAAAAAGTAACAAGTGAGGACATGCTGAACTCTAGGTTAAAAAAGTTGATGAGGCAGAATATTTGTATTTAAAGGCAAAGCTACCAAACCGACCCACATGGGAGACTATGTCTAGGCTCCTGCCTTTGCTTTCTGCAAGGAGTTTTGCATACCTCTGTATGCATGTGTTGCTTTAAACTAGGTATCAGTGATTTAATAAAAATGAAAAGGCTTAATATAACGTGTTAGGAAGCAGAAAATCAGAAAATAGAGAACTGAGGCTAATCGGGAGAGAAACCACAACATAGTGAAATGAAGAGTCAAAGCCCCTGCCACCATAATGTCACCCCTGTAACAATGCCAGCTACCTGACTCTGTTCTTTCCACACTTAAGATAGGTTATTTTCAGATCAAGTATTTTCTTCTAAGTAGTTAAAGGGCTTTACAGCCATAAGCTGTGGAAATCTTACAAATGAAAAGGCTGCAGCATTTTACACTTTGTGGAGTACTGAAAAATGTGCCAAGCAGAACATTGACTTTGTAATTGGTTTAACACACAGGTGTGTCCATGTCTCATCATAATGTGAAGTTCAGCTTTCCCTTTTTTCATGTACAATCCTCTGATTTCATAAACTGGGCTCAGGCAGTTTATGGTTTAGCCTGTGCTTAAAGGGACTTCATGCCCAGAGATTAAATGAAATAGGTCATCTTCTTCCCCTATAATGTACTCTCCACCACATTCAAGCATTGTTGGAGCACTGTATAAAACAGGGGCTATATTGCCAGTAACCCACCCAGGAGAAAGGTGCTAAAACAAAAATACTGAGCATTCATTTTTGACATCCTGTGCAATGTCACTAAAATAAATCGTTTAATAAATACAACTAAAAGCTTGTTAGAGAAAGCCTTACACTGCTCACTCAGCACAGCTGAGGGGCATAGTGTGATTAATAGCTTGTTGGCAGTTGGCTGTAGTAGTTACCACTCTCTCTTGCTCCCTCTTGTCCATCCCCATCACACACTTCAGGTCACTTTTTGCTTTTGCTGAGTTGTTTTCCAGCCAGTTCAGCTCCCTGGCCCAGTGAACCATGTGGTGACACAAGCACTTGCTGCAGCATAGCCCAGGGGATGGTGCAGCCATGTGCCAGGCTGAGCTGGATGCTGGCAATGGCTTCAGCTGCATTAGGTGGTGCTGCTGCTGCCTGTACCTGGGGACCCTACGCAGCACTAGCACTTCCCCCCAGCCACCCAGCTATATGCTATTTAACCGTTAGCACATACCCTGGCACAGTCTATAGTGATGGGTACACCAGAAAATGGAAGGCATCAGGGAAGAGCATGGGCTGGTATGAAGGAAGCCGTTCCTCTGGGAACACGGGAGGAAGACACTGTAGCCATTTGGGCACAAGCCATGCCACGCTACTCACCGTCAGAGAACATTTTATTCACTAATACTGGTGTAGGCAGAGTGGTTGGGGTTAGTAAAGCAGACTGTGGTTTTTAGCTTTTGCCTACAAGTGGCTGTTGCAGAATTGCTTGTAACCAGTTTATTTTCAGAAGCCCTGAGGGTCTCAGAGGTGCTGGGTGCAAGAACTATACACTTTATTTATTGATTTATTACAAATATGAGTATTGTCATAATCTGCAGTGGGGTCAAGATAAAACTTTTTTTCCTGAATTGAGAGTTTATGTCTCTAGGTCAGCCTTCCAAAATCAGAATTCCTTCTACTTGTAGTTAATTTTAGCTAATATTTCATTAATTATTCTTAAAAATTTATCATTGGTGGCCCTTTTGTCATTCCTATTTACTAGTGAACTCCCTTCTTCAGTGCAAAAGTAACATCATGTCTTAGACATTCCTAAGAACTTTGAAATACAAGTTTCTAGCACAAGTCCTTTTTATGGGAAAAAAGAGGAAAAAAATGTTTGGAAGATTTCTCATATCATGATGAAGACCTATTTTATTCTAAGCTCCCTCTCTCAAGCACAGCTTGAGTGAATCGTCTAAAATTTGGATAAATAATTTTCCGCTCAGCACAGGCTACGCATGTAAAACATGGAGCAAAAAGAACCTTTTTTGTGTTTTTAAAAGCGAAGGGGAAGGGGCCAAAATCAAGCTCATAAAGGAAAACAAATCTCAGCCTTAATTACAGAGAGGCTATTTTTCCCCTACAATACTAGAAAAATTATTTCTGCTAGTGCAGCTTGATTAGTTGCAAAAGCCCCTATTCTGTCCTACTAGGGTAAAAACACTCAATACACGTGCTGAAAGTTGAGCATGAATTGTAAATATACTCCAAGCTGGTGATTGCATTGTTTTGTGGTATGCCTAGCTGCGATTTGATTGATAATACACAGAGCTCTGTACTGTAAGCATAAATTACAGAACATCTGCAGAAAACAGATCCCCAGGCAGAGAAAGTGTAAAATATGATGCCTGTTGACTGTCTTGTTTGTACTGCACATCATTCCCCTGCACTCACAGACTTTCCCAGTCATACTGGGGTTAATAAGTGATACTAGTGGTACCATATTACTCGACAATGTAATCTTAATAGCAACTATCATTATTATTAAGGTTTGCGCATTGCAGCTCATGGGCTGCCATTTTTCAAAGAGAGAACATCTGGACTTCAGAAATGTCTCACAATGTGTGCACGCCTGTAATACAGCGAGGAGGGCTGCTGGCCATTGGAATGGGAGAAAAAATCTTTAAAAGCTTGCAGAGATGAACTGCTTCTTTAACATGTCTGTTATGGTGTTAATTTGCAGTGCAGGAAGTTTTTTTTTCCAAACAGCCAGTAATAGGCATGTGTCAGAAGAAATGACCAGCCTGTGCAGGGACTGCTATTAGCCATTCTGTTGCTGCCCTTCATCCCCCCTCCAAATACACCCTCCTCCCCGCCAGTCTTCTAGGACGGGCAGGAGCCACACACCTACAAGAACAGCAGATTCCCAAGTGATCGTCAGGGACTGTCCAGATTTTCTTCAGTAATTACATGGATTTGAAGAGCCTGAAAGAAGTTCGATTCACTGCAACCCACCCCCCTTGATGACGGGACCTCCAGAAACACAACTGATGGACAGTCCCATACCTGCCCGCAAGCAAGAGGCTCCTGACAAGAGGAGGTGCCCACACGTCATTTTGGGGAACTCTTCCCTGAAAAGCGTTCTTCTCCATCAGCAGCAAAGCCCCAACACAGATGGCATCCCTGGTCTCCAGCGCCTCTTTTGCTGTTGTTTTTTCCAGCAGGTTCCTGGGTGTCTAGGAAGCCGCTTCTTTTGTGGGAAGCCACAAAACAGAATGAGCAACTGTTGCGTTACCTCATGATCTGGAGAAATCTCACCACATAAAGCGCTACTGGCTGCTCCAGTTCCTAATGTTGAAACAAAAATAAAACCTCACAGCTGCCCTTCAAAGAAATTTGAGCCAAAGAAGAAAGGGCTGAAATAGTGTGCCGAGAATATTAAGAATTATTTTCACTCACCCACAATACAGCACACTTGGGACTGTTGCAGCAAGCAGGCTTGGGACTCCCTCCAGGTTGCTCGCTCCTCTTCTGTTAGGACTGATAAATACAAAACATTTCCTCAGAGGTTAAGAAAGTGTGAACACTTTCCCAAAAGCAAAAAAGCTCATTTTCTTTTCTTTCCTTTTCCTCTTCATTTTGTTTTAATCCTCGTTCCCCGCCCAGCTTGAAGAACATCGCGCTGAGCAGAAACAGCTCAAGTACCTGCAGAAGAGGCAGGCCCAGATCACCAAGGAGAAGGACCAGCTGCAGAGCGAGCACAGCCGAGCCATCCTCGCCCGCAGCAAGCTTGAGAGCCTGTGCCGGGAGCTCCAGAGGCACAACAAAAACCTCAAGGTGAGTGCTGGCCTTATCAAGGTGCCCAGCAGTGGGGGGCAAAGAAGATGCTGATGCGTTCCGATCTTGCTCTAGTACCAAATCAGAAAGACATTTGTATCTGCGTGTGCAATATATAATTATATATATGCTCTAGTCTTGAGGCCAGTACACCAAGACCCCTTTATTCCTCATTTGGAAATATCCAAGTGCTGTCAAGTGTTGAGTTCACCCACATTAGCCGTAAGCCCTTCTCACATTAGCAGGGAGCTCAGCTCAGAGAAAACCAGTGGTGCTAACAGACCAGCTCTGCCGAATTTGCTGTGGCAGGTCGCCCTCTGCCCCCCAGCCCGGCCAGTCAGCCGGCACCAGGCTGGGCTGGAAGAAGTGTCCCTGTCGCTCCAGCTCTCAGCCCAGCTCCAACCATGGCTGAAGCTGGAGAGGGGGGTGGCACAGGCACACATCCCCCTCCTGGGAACTGCAAGACAGGGCTGAGCAGTGGAGCAGGCAGCTGGGGAAGGGTGTTTTTTAAGCTGTAGCAGCTAAGACTTCCAGAACATGCCTTCCCAAGTCCCCGAGACTGCAGATGCGAATGCATGTGCATGGCCAGAATAATAGGAACACCAGCTTTGCTCCAGGGGACTCACAGAAGGCTGGCGGGTGTTTTAATGTAATTTGAGCACTTGGGCATTTTCAAGTGATCTGTGAGGGTTAGGCAATCAGGACATTTGCCTGAAGATATCAAGCCTCAAGACAGGAAGAATGCCAACACTGTTTGTGGAAGTCAGAAGCATCAGTTCAAAAAGGAAACTTTCAGGAGTGTCAAAAGGCTGGGATCCATATGCCATGTCTGCCTGTTGCTTGGTGCATCACACCATTTAAATGTGAAATTTATAATATGATTATGCTTCTTCAAAAATTTTAGGTTCAAGAAGTATTTTTCTGTTGCGATCTTCCTTTTTTTCTGAGTACGTTAGTGATGGGGGTGTTATTATTACACAAAAAGCCTCCGCTTAGATCTATTCAAAATCCTTCTTTATGGGGATATAGTTATGTATAGAATTACACATATGAATTCTCAGCAGCAAGAATTTCACCTGATATAACCTCTATAAACTGTAACAGATTTTCATTCATTTCCACCAGCTCAGGAGTGGGCCTTCAGGGTCTGGCTCTGACTTTCTTTGTATGTTGGTAAGAATATAGCTGGGAGGGGGAATGGCCACGTATAAACTCAAACTGTGCACTAGTAGAAGGACAAAAGCAGTTTAACAGATAGTTAAGAAAACTAGAAGCAAAACTCTGTGTGCTCAGTTACAGTAGTGCAAAACTGGTGGCGTCAATTAAATTTGTGTCCGTCATTTGTATCAAACCTGGTGCCTATTGAGCTATACCTCAATATTGATCCACACTGATTTACCAGACTATCTTTGGGCAAAATCTTTCAACAGAAATACATGCCAATTTTAAAGTGATTTAAGAGTACAGTGTACAGTGCTTTGCACAGACTTAACTGAGATTTCTAAAACAAACATCATATCGGTGGAACAAATATGCAGAAACTGAGGTATAGAGAAAAAATAATTATATTCAGAAAATGTATTTGGAACAGGTTTTGTTGAATTTCCCAGCTATCATATGCTTATTAATGTCAATATTAGAGACCGTGGTTTTTCCTTTCTCTTTGCATATAAATACTTCATTACACATTTCATCTTTACATTTAGGAAAGTCTCTTTCCAACATCTTTCCACTTCTTGGACTGTTTTACTTTGGGACTAGGTCCCCTAAATAAACCTATCAATTTCAGACTCAGTTTTGATTTTTATCCTGTACCTATGCCAGGTGAGCCAGGAAAGATACCTAAGCTGATCTTGTAATCAAATTTTGTTCAAATTTTGGCCACGTCTTTCTAAGAATTTGGAGACCTTTTAAGAAACCCAGAGTACTAGCTTTCCTCTGTTTTCTGTGCTTTCAGTGTAAAAACAACAAAGTTTAATACGGTAAGACAAAATGTACTTGCCAAATGAATGAGGATTAAATTAATAAACAAAGGTATTCAATATCTTTATCCAGTTTTGTCTCTAAGAATTTTAACATAATTCTTGGAATATTTGCCTTTAAGCTTTAGCTCCTGGACATCTGTGAATCTCCAGAATCTCATCTTTGGTTTATTTAAATGAGTGCAATTTTCTTTCACTTATGACTGTACTGAGAGGGCCCAAAACAGGAGAATCCATCAAATGCTATTTTTAAAATCTCCTGCTTAAGTAATTTTTATTTGGGTTTTGGCAGGATAGAGAAGCTGATTCATAGTTTTTTAGCACTTCTGGTTATGTTCCAAAGCACGGAAAATAAAAACTGTAGGAGATTGTGTCATTTCAACAGCAAAGGAGAAACCTGGCCTGTCCAGATCATGAACCTCCTCTGACTTGCCATGTGGTGCATTATATGCACATCACGTCATGTAAATGTCGTCTTCACTCATCTGGTGTGTGGAATTCCCATTAAGTGGAGATCAGTGCAGCCAAGTGGTGATGAATATGCAATGCAGAGCTGCACTGAAAATCCACAGTGCAGAGCAGAGAAGAAAAATTTCTGGTTATTATTGGATACTGGCCTCAAAATTTTACTTACTTACAGTCCAGCTATTCAGATTATTTCCTTGCAGTTACACTTCACAGCAGAAAACAGATGTTTAATTCTCCCTCCAAGAAAAGCAGAATAAATGTTAGTGAAATAGCAGAGTGCATTCCCACTGCAATAGAAAGTAGCTCCGCTAAGACCAACAGCTACTCATTTCTCTGCTTTGTGTTCCTGTTCTGCCAGTCATCTGACAGTTTGGTGGCTACTTAGCATCTTGTAGTGACATGAACATCTCAGGTCCCTTTTCCTTCCTGCTACCGGGCATTAAGCAATGACTTTCACACAAATGTCACGACAGTCAACAGCTTCAATTGTGGGCTCAGCTCCAAACTGCAGACCTTGAGGCTCAGACTGTGCTGCCTGGGAATGAGGAGAATGGGTCAATGAAAATGAGGAGTCCACGCTCGTATCATCTCGGCTGATATGACTTCAGCAGACCAACAGTCTTCTTGACTTGCCGCAGAGAGAGAGAAGGACCAGAGACAATCCTGCCCTCTATTTGCAAATTATCTCACATTCCAGTGATAAATCCCAAACTGCAAAATACCCTTATCTTAATTTTACAAGGTTTTCTTCAATGTATTCTTACATTTTTAGCAGTAAAACATGAGAGTGATAGCAGTATTGCAGTAGGACACAAGAATATACCTTTGATAGGGTAGATATGGAACACAAAGATTAAGAAAGGGCAGAGGAAAGGGAACAATAGTTTATGGCTGGACTTTAGTCTTCCACAACTTCCAAAAAGAATTTACAATGCTTTATTTATCTCACTAAAACTGACCACTTAATTTAAAACTATTAAAAGAATAAGCACAGAGTGAAGCCATGATTTGTGTGTTATGAATTCACCATGATGATGCTGAGCAGTCACCACCCCAAACACCCTCTGCTCCCTACAACCAAGCAAGCCAGGAGCTCTGGACTCCGCACAGCTACTTCAGCTGTAACAGCAGTAGTAACACAAAGTAGAAGTCAGTCTTCAAGCCTCCAATTTGGGAGAAAACTTAAGGATCTTACTTTACACTGTAGGGTCTTGAAATGGGAAGGACTAAGGAACGTATTGGGAAAAAGTGCATTCTCTCAGGTTACGGGGACAAGTATAAGCAAAGAATTGGGGCTGTAGCTTTGTGATAATAAAACCTGGGTGATGCTAATGGCTTGGGGTTTGCCAGACCATGCCTGCCCAGGTGAGGTGGGTGAAGAGGAGCCAGCCCTGCAGCCCTGGAGCAGAGCTGGCAGGGAAGCAGGGCTCTGCTGGTGGCACCGTGGGCATCCAGCCCCCTCCCTGGCTCCAGCACAGGTGCATCCTCAGCTGTAGGCTTTTACAGCTAGTAAAGGCTCAGGTTTAATGCAGACACCTCCAAAGACCTGTCACTGTTCCCATGGTATTATCAGTAACACTTAGAATTGAAACCGTATTACCTTAGGGACCGGGCACCAGCCTACTGTCAGCTGAGCACTGGCAGCATCACGGCCAGCTCCATGGCACGGCTGGAGAGAGGAGAGACCTGCAGGTCTCTGCACAGTGCTGTAGCCACACACTCACTTTTCTGCTCGGCCAGCTCCTCTCACCCACACCCACCCTTAATCTGTAACTGGGATATCAAGGATTTAACAAATCACTGCCATTTTATGAGGGACTCTGAGGAGCTTTCTGGGACACACCCCAGCCCCCCCAGGCAAATATCCTCCTCAAATGTCTTTTTCTCCAAAGCAGAAGAGGTCAAGAGAAATACTGTGCCCTGCAACTAAACGCTTCCTGGCTCCGCGTCTTTAACCACGATTCTTTGTATTGTCTCTGTGCTCTGTATAATTATTCTACCTCAGAAGAGAGGATGAGCAGGAAATAAGATCCTCTGAGTAACTCATGCACTTTTTATCTTTATATTTGCATGATTGCTACTCTCAGGATGTCTCGTTTCACCTTGTAACAGAACTGTGCAGCGTGATTTACACACAATCCACCAATTTTTTGTTTTATATTCAGCAGGATTTATTACTCCAGAGAGCTTTAAATCACAGCAGTGACGTGCTATAACACCATTTGGGCCACTGAAACAATAAAGTATTTTTCAGGAAGGATGTTTTGAAGCCATAGAAATAGGACATGCAAGTTCAATTTCTCACTCTGTATTTTGACTTCTTGAAGTGAAAGCACCTGGTCACTCTTCTCCCTGCTCAGGGCTGCACCTACACAATGGTGAACAAAGAGGCATAAGCAGTTTTTTAAAGTGTATTACATGTAAAATGGAGTTCTGACTTGGCTGAAACTATCTAGGAATACAAGTTAAATTTGCCAAAGTTTCAAACAAAAATTAAAAGGACAACATTGTAAACATCCCCTTTCCAAAGAAAATGAAATGTCTCATTTTGGGAATGCTAAAGCAGTTGATTTAAAACACCTCTTGAGTAGCATTTTAAACTCTACTTTAGAACAGCATTTCTGGTTCAAAATTGTCCTAAAAAGAGTTAAACAAAAAGTAACTACAAACAGAAAAGAGCTAAATTTCTGGTCAAGCAAAATGTTTCAGGCTAACTCGAAATCATTCTCACCAACAAAAAACAAACAACAACAAAAAAAAAAATTAGAGAGCTTCTCTTTCATCTTGATGCAAATTTTTTCATGTGTCCAATTTCCAACCCAGGTACTGAACCAGGGCCCCCCCCAAGTCATTTGCCCAGCTCCATCTGAAATTCTTTCTTCCTCTTAAGAGTGAGAGTCCTTCTGGGCTCACACTCTCTTTTACTCTGTTTGTGAGTACATACACGTGTTCTTGTGTAAGCTGCAGAGCACAGCAGGGCTTCATGGTGATTTCTGTGCACTATGGTATTATTAGCACAAATGGCTCCAATACTTTCCTCCTGGCATCCAAGGCATTGTCACCTCTATCACTCCCCAGTCAGCAAAAGGACGAACATCCCCTACCTTGAACAGCAGTTGTCCAAGATCAGGCTTGTGTTGTGCATGCTAAGTAGAAGTTGGGTCATTTGGTATTCATCTTACTTTAAGAGTAAGGCCTGAATCAACACCTTTTATGTCATATTTATGATATAAATTACACTTCATTAGAGTCAGCTAAGGCTTTATTCAAGTATAGTTATGGAAAATATCCATATGCAGTGTTATCAGAGATATTTATGTAAATGACTATGTTGAAAGCTTATTAGAGTGTGCCATTTGCATGCTGTGGAGTGGGTTCTTAACATGGTTCTGGCATGATTTGTAACTATAGCAGATATGGTACGAGCCACTGTACATCAGGATTACATTCCCCGGAAGGGCAGACTGCCCTGGAAGCAAATGAGTAGGGAATAAAAATACTCTGCATTTCTGGATCCAAAGCAATGAATCCAGATTCTTTCTGCATTGTCTTTTATATAAACAAATCCAAAACAGCATTTCAATAATTCGTAAAAAAAAAAAAAAAATTCCATCAATCTTTCTCCAGACAAACTCTGATTTTTTGCTTTGATTCCATAACAAACAGCCCACAAGCTTTCCTTGATTCCACCACCTAATAAATTAGTGCAAATGTTGGTGTCAATTAAAAAGTTAGGGAAGGAAAATTGAGGAATTGGGAGGGATTCTGCAGAAAGTGATGGATTTCTCTTAAAAATTAAAATCCTAAAGACCATAAATTTGATATGAGGATTCCTAGTTAAAAGGAGGCATTTTAAAGTGTGAATTTTTAATTCAATCAAAAAACATTTTGATAAAAGAGCTTTTGACTACTTCAACTAAATATCTTCTTCCAAGGCAAAAGTTGTGCTGCACTATCATGAATCAAGACATGCATGCATGTCCCCTTTTCCAGCCTTGCTTTGATCTGAAACTCTGCTCTGCATCCATCTTTATAAATGCAAATTGTTAGTTCCCTAATTTTTTCAAGGCCACTGTGTAATTTGCTCTGTAAATTTAGAATCGTGCTTAATGCTGGAGCAGATGAAAGCAAGAAAATCTCCAAAGAGGAATGCAAACATGTGTAATCCTTCAAAGGGAAGCCTTATGCTACTCTGAAACAGTATCTTTCTGCAACCACTTATTACACGTCTGTCTTACGTGACTGCGTTCTCTCCCATTTAACAACAGGAGGAAACAATTCAGCGGGCACGGGAGGAAGATGAGAAGAGGAAAGAAATAACTAATCATTTCCAGGGCACTCTGAGTGAAATCCAGGCTCAGATCGAGCAGCAGAGCGAGAGGAACATGAAGCTCTGCCAGGAGAACACGGAGCTGGCAGAGAAGCTGAAAAGCATCATTGACCAGTATGAGCTGCGGGAAGAGGTGAGCGCAACGCCCTGGCTGCCCGTGGGGACAGGCGGCAAACCCGGCTTCCCCGGGGGAAAGCAGAAAGCATCGCCAGCCCGGCCTCCCCTCTGGCTTTCGTTCAGGTGTCTGGGGGAGGTCAGGAGGGTAGCCCCCACCACGCTTGGCCATCTGAGCAGGACTATGCGCGCAGCAAGCTCGCCAGGCGCGGCGTGGCAAACTCAGCAGGCAAGGAGCTGTGCGGGCCAGCACCCTGCCTGCGGCACCCACGGCAGCCTTGCTGCTGTGGGGAGCGGGGCCGAGGCGCCCAAGCAGCAAGGTGTGCCAGCTGCCTGCTAAGCTGCCCCCCGGCCTCCTCACAGCTCCCCCAAATCCCTGGGGAGCCCCCCAGCACCCCTTTCCTGCTTCCCCCTCCAAGTCCCCACCGAGCACCGAGCAGCTCCCATCTTTCTGGACAGCCTGCTCTGCTGGTGATGCCAAATACACTTTTGTTCCCTCCAGGCAGAGGTTGCTGAGAAGGGCTCCGATGTAAATGCTTTGACCTTTCCCCAGAAGCAGAAAATTAAGGCGACAGATAAAGGAGGCCCTTTGCATTGGAATAGATTCTTCTTTGCAGGCACAATGTTCACCATGAGATCTAGCAGATAATAGACAGATGGGAAATTATTCTTTCTGTAAACATTAGCGTTGGTCAGAAAATTTTGACACAAAAAACCCTCTACATAAAAATGCCAAACTACCTTTTTTTTAATGACAAACACTAACAAATATCACAATGGGTCTTTTTCTTATTTCTAAATACGTTTATTGTGAGCCTCAGTGCAAGCAGACGATATTATCTTACTGAATAAAACATAAGTAATCTGTCCTTACAATCTGGAATGCCCGATTCAATACATGTATTTCCAAATCTGTTGCATCATGTACGAAGCCTTAAGCTGAATGAAGGAAATGTATGTTCCTGTCTTATGGTTTCTATGAGAAGAAAATGTAAAGCAGAGGGATGTGCTCAGAATATTTGCTCCTGTGAATTTTATCTAAATGAAGCAAGAGTGAAGAGGGCTATCAGCACCATTTATCTCCTGAAGGTCACCATGGAGCCAGAGGTTTTACAGGCCAGAGGAGGCCTCTGGTTCATCTGGTCTGATCTGCTCCACATCCCCACTGATGCACTTTCACCCAGGCGCTCCAAGCCCACATTGCACACATGACGCCAGAGCAAAGGGGGTGGACGGGGCTTGTATTTACAGAGAGGACGGTATGAGCTGTGCACGTGCTCCCAGGTACTGCAGGTGCAATGTGTCTTTACATATTTATCCACACAGTGGCTTAGATCCGCTGGCCACTTAACAGCTGCAAAAAAGTGTGTCTGCTGCATATTTATTATTGACAAGCAATCATGTGATCTTCAATTATATTGGATTATACTGATGGCTTCGTATGTAGACCACAGAACTGGCAAAGATTTAAAAAAAATTTCTTTTTTGCTACAATAAATCTAAATAGATAATGTAAACAGGTTTCCCTTCCCATGCAAATTCTGGCACAGTTTGTTTTTATGAGCACTGTAGCTTTTTACTAATTGCAATAGGTTGGGAGTCTTCTGTTTTGCAATGTTTTTGTCTTAGGAGTGTTCCAGTAGATAGCTGTACATGCATGAGCATGAAGGTCTGTGTGCACAATTAAACCTGCGCATTCAGCAGAATTTATTTTCTTACAGCACCTTGATAAAATATTTAAACACAGAGAACTTCAACAAAAACTGGTGGATGCCAAGTTGGAACAGTCTCAGGAAATGATGAAGGAAGCCGAGGAGCGACATCAGAAAGAAAAGGAATACGTAGCTATCTTTCTAATCTGTCCGTCTTTTATCTAACTTTAGGTCAAAACATGCCCTGCATGCTATTTCACTAATATATTGGTTCTTCAGGTCTGAGCTGGGATAGGGTAGCAGAGACATTTTTATTGGTTTTGTCAATGCTCAATGTAAAGGAACAGCCCCTGAAAGGCTGCTTTCATTGGAATTTAGTTTTGGAAGCAAACTGCAAGAGCGGTAGGTTAGAGCACAGACTGCTTTACCTAACTCACTGTTGCTACACAGCTGATTCGTCATGACATTGGGTCAGGTGATGCCATTAATTTTCAAACGGCTCTGATATTTGATACTCCATCTCCCCACATGATAAATGAGCCCATTTAAACAATCAGAGAGGAGAAGAACATGGGATTAAAGTGAGATGGCTGAAGGCCAGTATCCCCCCAGGCTCAGAGCCTCCCAAGACGTCCTCCCGTGGGTCTGATTTTGCCAGCAGAGAAGGTCACAGGAGCTGCTTGCTGTGACGGAGCCTCCCCTTCTTTTTTGCAGAGGTCCCCCTCCCCAGTGCCTCTTGCAGGCAGGAAGGGTCTGGGGCTGTTTAGCAGCCGCCTCTGCTGTTCCCCCCTACCTGGCGGAGGGGACAGCTCTAACAGGGGGACAGCAAAGAGCAGGAGGGATGTCCCCTGCAGGTACAGCTGGGATGGCAGGAGGGCCCTCCTCCCTGGTCTCACACATTTTTGCAACTGAGTCAGACCAAAATTAATTTTCCCAGGCTGCCTGGTATTTTCACAGCAATCCTAATATCTTCAAAGGATGGGAGTTCAACATTGACATGGAGTCCCTCTTCTCAGCGGTGGCAGCAGCTGAGACTACTCAAGGGGAGCAACAGGCTCTCATCAGCTGGAAGAAAACTCTAGATTTCACCAGTCCTTTAGCTAACTCAGGAGCAGCATGAGAGAGCTCTAAAGGGAGGATATTTATCCCCTCCTTGTATCTAGAAACAGATAGATTAGCACAAGCATGGCCAAAGTATTGTAAAATGTGGATGAAAATGCAGGGCTCTAAGACCTGTGGGTAGAGGACCAGGGAAATGCAGCAAACACCAAAAATTGCCCATAAGAGCATTTATCCTCTTTCTCTGCACTGATCTTGCTGCTGGGACACCCACTCCTGCTCAGCTTTACTCCCACCTAAAGACTGAGGGGGAAGAGGAGCTGGGGCTTCTGCGTGTGCACATCTGCGTGTCACTGCATGACAATTTGTGGTCCAGCTGAGTCTTCCCTTTCACTGCTGGGCCCATATAAAGCCAAACCCCCAAATTTCATTTGTGACAGTTGATTCTCGATTTAAACCCCAGGAAATGCTTCTAAGAAATCTCTTCCAATGACAAAGCAAATTTGGGCTTACTTTACTGCAGTCACTGGGAGTTTTGTGACTGAGTACCAGATTCTAGATACTGGGGGGGAAAAAAATGTGAAAGACAGGGGCATTGGCTCTGTGGAAAAGTGACATATACAGCCTTATATCAATGACCTTTCTTGCTGTGCCTCACAGAATATGAGTTTTGAGGCTGCCTGTTGCCTGTGACTGGCCCTATTTCTAGCCAAACCTTCTTCGTGTATTTTATCCAGAACTGATATGCACAGTTTTGTTATTTTCATTTCTTTTAAAGCAGTGAAAGTCATCACTGTCTACATTTGGGAGTGGGAGATTTTCTTTGTGGCTTTGCTGTATGTATGACTAGCACCTATGAAATAACAGGTTTGAAAACAAGCTACAAAGCCTTTAAGTAGTGGGTGTATAATGAAATGCACTGTGTGCAAAGAAAATTTTTCGCACTGTCCAAGCTAATGCTCAACACCCCTGCCTTTGAGGTAGGCTGGTGATGTATTGCTAACACCACCTCAGAGCAAGGTAGATTTAGCTGAAGACCTTAAGCGTCCAGCCAAAAGCCATGCAATGAGTCAAGGCACAATTAGCATGTCATGATTCACCACAGGTAGCCCAGCACCCGGAGAGCTGGCCTACACTTGTCTCCCACCTCAGTCATATTGCTGAGCTCTTAGTCCCACCCACCCAGCTATTGTGCTAGTGTCTGTGGGAGTAATGGATATATATGTATGTGTGAAATCAAGGTGGTTTTGATGGAGTCCTCTCCTTTAGCTGTATCTCTCTCCAGCTCAGTATTGTGCAAAGTCAGAGTCTTACTGCATTTCAGCATCCTGTCTTTTGAGGGAAAGGCTTTCAGAACTATATGCTGATTCTCTCCATACCATTTTTTACATCCCTTGTGCTGCAGGATTTTGAAAATGTCTTTAATTTTTTTTTTTAATTCTTTTTTCTATTTCATTACTCTTTGAAGGCTCACTTTGATGTCTTCATATGCAGTTCTTCCACGTAGGAATCTTTGTCCCTATACAAAACTTCTTTACCTCAGACAAGGAGAGATGTCCCCTCCTGCAGCCTCTGTACATCACATCTCAATAGGCAGGTGTCGTGGTTTAGCCCCAGCCAGCAACTAAGCACCACGCAGCCGCTCGCTCACTCCCCCTACCCTGATGGGATGGGGGAGAGAATCAGAGGAGTAAGAGTGAGACACACTCCTGGGTTGAGATAAGAACAGTTTAATAATTTAAATAAAATAAAGTAAAATAATAATAATAACAATATAATAATAATAGTAATAATAATATACAGGACAGCAGGTCATCTCATTGCTTGCACAATTCACTCTACACGTGCACCTAAGAATGTGATTCCCTATATAAGGAGCAAGGGTTCATACTGTGTGGCCTTCCCAAAGGGTCAACTTTACCAATTTTACTATCATTCTATAATAGGTCAATGCTGCTTGGACTTCCTCCCCATACCATACATTTTTAGCACTTGTAATACAAACTTTGATGTGCAATTAACTGCAGTTTAAAACCTCTGTGGCTTTCAAGTATATGACTGGAAGGTATTGATCAGATTTCTACATAATTGGAATTTGCAGAGTCTGGCAGCAGAAAGGGAAGCTTAATTGTCACTAAGCCAGTCCCTAGATCCATGTCATTAAATGGGAGTGCATGTTCTTGGGGACCGGCTCTTTTAGTCCCGAGCATGATGTGACTGTCTGAGCCTCCAGCAGCTATCATAGCTCTAATAATATAGTGTAACATCACCACACTTCACTGAAGCGCTGCTTTGTAAACACCACATGCAATATTTATTCATTTCTTTATACTTCAGCCTCCTTGTTACCACTTCATAGCCTATTAATAAATGTATCAGTTCTCCTGATTCGTTTTCTCCCAGCTTGGTGTTTGCAGATGACCTCAGGCTGCATAAGAGCGCATGCTAATTTGAGAAAGCCTCTCTGTGGCTTGCTTCCATTACAGAAGAGTTTATTAACTCTTGGATTTTTACTGGCTGCAGAAGCTATGTGGGTCAATAAGAGAGAAGGATTTCGTTAACAGGCAGAAGAAGCAACTTTTCTTTGCCTTCTCTGTCCATGTCTTGTGCTGTGGCAGAAGACACGGCACAGGAGGTGGGACCTTTTCATTATCCCAGGCATACTGGGTATGAAGGTAAACCTAGCTGAGATTTAAGCAATACAGATAAAAGCCCAGTTCTTGGAAGTAATGACTGGCCTAGAGTCTGGGTAGCTCTGAAGGTTTTCAAAGCACTTTTCATTAAATCATTCAAACAAGACACCCTATAATTCCTAAAAAAAGAAAACCAAAACCCAAACAAGTAAATATCGAAGAAACGTGAAACTCAAAAATCCAGTTATTTTTGTGTGTGTAAAACATACCCTCTCCCAAGAAAACAAATGCATGAACTGAGGCTCATTTAACCCAGGCCTACTCACACGATCTCTTTTTACTGGCTATGACACAACCTATTTGAAATTTTAGTCAACAAGATCTAAACCCCAGAATTTTATTTATCTCCATTGAACCAAACATCAAATTATATTCTCAGAGTAAATATTAAGAGGCAGGTATAAAACAATCAGAATGTGGTGTTTCTTCATACAATGCATACTTGAGCTGTAAAACATTCCTGTCTAGGAAATTGTAGGTGGTAAAAATTCAGTGGGTCCAAATCAAAAGGCCAAATTGATGGAAGAAGTATTTTTCTAGAGCTTATTTTTTTATATATATATATATGTATAGGCAACAAGTCTAACTCAGATAGTCTCTGTGCCACAACTAGCTGCAGACAGGAAGGGAATTCATTATGTTGTTCAGTCAGCGTTTGTAAGGTACATCCTCAGCTCTTTTGCCAGGTTGTATTCAAGTAGTTTACATGTGTTACTTCCAACAAAATCATTAGAATAAAAGTTTTTACTAGGGATCAAATACATTTTCTGCATGTAGTTCTACTCACCTTTCACTTCCAATATGAGAGTAGGATCTATTGACTTACACAGTACTTTTATTTTCAATATATTTTCAGAGCCCAACTGTGCTATTTTAAACAGTACAATTTAATCCAACAGAAGAAAGTCCTGTGGTAAACTAACTTGTTTATATCTTGTTTCTCAAGCTATCATTAGCACTCTTTTGGCCTAACCAGTAAAATGCTTAAATGTTTGGGTAGGCAATAGGCACATTTCTTTAACACTTCAGTAAATGTTTCCTGCTTTCAGATTAAACCAATTGCTAGAATATTACTACACACTTTGGAAGTGCTGACTCAGAACTGCAGCCTGGAAAAGTCTCTACACCTCATTGCTACAGTTCATTCAGCCTCGACCGACCCTCCCATCTGCAGCCTGCACGTCAGAATGTCATTTTGCCAAACACCTTGAAGTAGGGAATCGCATCTCCTCAGGAGCAGCCAGGGATGAAACTGCAGTCAAGCTCTTCCTGGGCTGCCTCTTTGATCTAAGTGAGGCATTTATCACGCTGAGCTGAGACTCTCCACTGATGGCATGTCAGTGCAAATGGAGCCCAAAGATAACAGACACCAGTAAATATATAACATTTACTATGCGTTCCCCTTCTGAAAGCTCACAGATTTTTTGAGGCACATCTGACTCTGACCATACTTGTATGGTAAGTCCTGATCATTAGTGCTAAAGGGAGTTTGCCATTGATTGGAGAGCCGGAATTTGGTCGGAGCTGTGCTGAAATAAAAGTGCCAGAAAGTATCATAACCACTCTCTAGAAGTCTGGTGAAGGTACGGTTAAATACCATACTTTTTAGAGCCCACTGTACTGCACACCTCATTCGAAGTAGGTTTTGAACTCCTATTCAAATACGCCTTTGGAAACCAAATGCCCTGGCCCACATCTCAGGATAGCACTAAATACTCCGTCTTGCCTAACTCCTCTAACTACATTCATCTGAAAGTTAGATCACTCCTTATCAAGGCACCAGTGGCAGAAGCATAGGTAGCTGGAGGATGAGGATTTCCAACTGATAAACTAGGGACCTAACAATTTTCTCTCTGTTGCCCAAAACACAGCTCCTGAACCAAGCTGCAGAATGGAAGCTCCAGGCCAAAATGCTAAAGGAGCAAGAGACTGTCCTGCAGGCACAGGTGACGTAGGAGAGGTGATTGCATGGTGTGCCTTTGTTTCCCAGTTTTTAACCCATGAGGCACGTTCCAGGTAAAGTATCCAAACTACTTTCTGTGTATTCCTTCTAGCCTCATTCTACATCCCATAGACTATTGCAAAGGAAACAGGTTATTTTCAAGCCAACTGTAAGGTAATGCCCATACTGCAAATCAGACTGTGTCATGTGGGTTGTTTAGCCTGAAGAAGAGAAGACTCTGGGAAGACGTTATTGCAGCCTTTCAATATTTAAAGGGGGCTTATAATAAAGATGGAGAGAGACTTTTTACCAGGGCCTGTAGTGACAGGACAAGGGGTAACGTATTTAAACTAAAAAAGGGTAGATTTAGATTAGACATAAGGAAGAAATTCTTTACTATGAGGGTGGTGAGACACTGCAACAGGTTGCCCAGAGAAGCTGTGGATGCCCCATCCCTGGAAGTGTTCAAGGTCAAGCTGGACAGGACTTTGAGCAACCTGGTCTAGTGAAAGATGTCCCTGCCCAAGGCAGAGGGGTTGGACTAGATGATCTTTAAAGGTCCCTTCCAACCCAAACCATTCTATGGTGCTATGATTTATGAGTGTTTACACTACTCAACCACACAATGTGTGTGCCTTGGCTTGATTATTCACCATAACTACCCTTCAGGCACGATTCTAATCCATCGAAGCACTGGAGTACATACATATCATGAAACATGTTTACCAAACTGGAGCTGATGTGCTCATGTGCTTTTCTGGACTGGGGCGTGAAGGCAGCATTTTCATTAACTTTAGTGGGAATTCTGCCTACTAAGGGCTTATACAATTGAGCCTCTAGGGTTTCAGTGTTTAGTTGGAATTTGAAACATTCAATAAAGTAAAATTACTTGCCAAAATTACACTAAGAGTCAGGCTGGAGTGAAAGGCAGTAAAAACGAGAAACAGGCAGTATATACTACACTTTGAGAGCAATGTAATAATTGACCTTGAATACGACTGAGAACACTAGATGACATGCTGAAAATCATCGGTAGATTTTCCTAGACTTACAGAAACAGTCATGTAGATTTATCTTCTTTGACCTGACTGTGAGAAAGGTCCCCCCACAGCAGAGGTCTGTGTCAGTCCCTCAGCCCCTCTGCAGCTGCCCATGTCCTCACCCATCAGGAAACCCCCTCCTAGCCCTGGCTCACAGTTAATCATACTGGTAAGTTGTTCCAGCTCTGCCTTTGTAGATGGTCTAATTACTACCTGTTGAGCAGTGAAGAAAGGCTAACATTAAACTGATAACCTGGAAACATGCTAAGAGGAGTTTAGTCCTTTACATGTTTTTTCAAAGGCTAAGATAAGCTGGTAGCGCACCGAAGAATATCACCTAAACTGCTGCTGACACCAGTTTGACAGGTTCTGCAATCAAACCTCAAAGGCCTCCAGCTGAGTCTGTCCTCACTGCAAACCTGCTCCCAATTTTCTCAGAGTGGTTTTAATTAAACTTTTATGTTCAACCAGAAAGAGTTTTGTATGCAGGCAGACCTCTGTAGCCAGTTTAATGAAACTGAAGGTACTAATAAAAGCTAGAATATATTAAGCATACATTTGAAACGGTAAAATTGTTTTTAGGAAAAGTCCAGTCAAACAAGTCTGCAAAGGCATTGATAATACATGTGCCCCTTGCAGACTTGCATAGACAAAAATTAAATGGTTCACTTGCTGAAATGAAACATGCAATTAGGTGTTCTGCTCAAGTGTGAGAGCTCTGTCACTTACACAGCAGCCTCCATTTGGAATTATTGGGAATAATAACATTATTATTGTTATTATCATTTCCAGTATGGTAGCACTGAAGGGCCTCCTTCATGGATCAGATGCCATCGTGCAAGGCGTTGTGCAAGCACAGAACAGAAAGAGCAAAAAGAACTCCTTGATGCAAACAGCAAAAATACAACAAATAGATATTAACAGAGGAACAGCTGCATGGAAATTATGAGAAGACGTTGGTCAATGAGATAAGGAGAAGCCGTAATATAGCCCTCACTGCCTGTTATTGCGAGTGAGGTACCACTCCATTTTAGAGGAGGTGATGATCACCCACTGCTTCCTTGAGCTGGAAGGAATCGAGGGACATCAGCTTCATGCCAGCCTGTCCCTGGGCAGCACAGCGCGCCTGAGATGGCCAAATCTGGCCGTCCAAATGGTGACAGGGATCTGGCACCAGCTGAGGGAATACACCCAAACCACGGTGGTGCTTCCCAGGATGCTGCACACCCTCCCCAGGCACGTTGCTTAGGCAGGCTTTTCTAGCTTCGTGCTTTGAAACAAAGCAAGAAGATAGAAGTCAGCTGAGGCCTTTGAGTTTTGGTAGCCAGCGTAGTGCAACCACTGGGCTGTGGTGACCTAGCAGAACATAACAGGGCCAAAGGGGCATCCCCGCTGTAGCACCCTCACGGCACGGCGATGCTGCGATGCCCCCACTTCCCAAAGCCTTGCACGTGCAAGTTGTCACCTGGCAGCAGAGCCGCCTCCGCTCTCCCTGCCCACGCTGTCAGGGGGCCGGACGGGTGGTGGGCAGCAGCAAGGGGGTCCTCCTCTCCTTAACCGAGGAGCACAAGTGCATGCTCCTAGTGAGAGACAGCTCTCACAGCCTGTTCCCAGCCACTATGAAAACATTCATTTATTATTCAAATTTAAATTGCAGAAGCTATTCTTGGTGCTATGGTACTGCCTAGGGCCCCAGCTGAGATCTGAGCTTGCCCTGTTCAAACCTGGAAGGTTTTTAATCTAAATAAACAATAGGCAAAAGTTGGAATGGAAAAGCAGAGGCAGAGAATTGAGGTGAGGTTTTTTAAGACAATGTCTCTGGGCCCCGGTTTGCTGGCTCCTGCTGCTGTTCCCTCACCTGGCTTTGGGATGCTCAGGCATTTCTCCTTAGAGCCATGACATCTATTCCAAATGTCTCACTTGCTATCAGTGTCCCACTTATGCTGTGGCACTCAGGCTGCTAAAACAAATCCCTCTGCATTTCTGTTTGTGCATAGGTCACAGCTTTGGCTACCGCCTAGTATAAATACACACATTCAAGCTAATGTCAGCTAGCTCCGATATTGGCACCACAGAGCTCTGCACCAATTAACCTCCCATGCCTTCACCCAGCTATGCGAGGCAGGGCTGCAGGCAGTGCCGTTATTCATGGCCACTGAGACACTAACTACCTAGTTTAAACTGAGCTCGGGCACATCCACACTACACTGCAATTGTGGTCACAACATTTTCTAAGGGGCATCATAACAACTAACCAGAACGAACATGAATCATAATATAACCATATTAAACCCACCCCACCCTCAGCAACATTTTCTAAATCTTCTTTTCCTCAGTAACTGAAGAGTAGTGTCAGGGGAGGGTGTATGTTGGCTGGCACCACGCAAAATAAAAGCTGCTACCTAATCATTTAGTCAGCTCCCCGCCGGCGCGGAGAGGGCAGCCAGCCTCCAGCCAGATGCCTGAATACTGCAGGCTGCTCTTGAACCTCCAATTGCTCTGCGCCCACCCTGCCTCAGCCACTGTGTGTTATGCCAATTGCTCTTTTTCTAACGAGAGCTGTCAGGCTGGACAGATGAAATGTCCGATCACCCAAACACTGCGGGGCGTGCTCTGGCACCAGAGGGAAGTGGCTGAGTTGGAGCTGGTCTTCTTTTCTCAAGAGCCGATAACAATGCTTTATCTCTATAGCATCCTGCATGATTTTGGAGCTTTGAAAGTGCTTTTCCCGCTCAGAAAAGCAGAAAAAGTAGAAACCAAGAGAATCTCACAGAAAAGCTCAGCTCTCTAGAACAGTATTTTTCAAAAACATCCACATATAAAAATACATCTTACTGACAAAATACGGCTACAGATGAACTTTCACGTGGCTACTAGGTGTAAACTGATAGCAAAATATGGAGCAGTATCTTAAATGTTGGCACATTGCAAGAAATCTTTCTTCTGCTCTGCTTCATGAAGTGAAGCTGGCAGAAGAGGCTGGTAGGGGATTATTTTCTCTGCCTTTGCTGGCCTCACCCACAGCGGCAGTCCACACGCAGGCTACAAAACAGAGCTGACAAGGTGCCCTCTCAGCTTGCTCAAGCCACGGTGCAAGGATGCAGCTTGAAGGAATCCAGTGCAGGATCACGGTGGTGTGAAGCGAAGGGTGGGCTTTGCTCAGTGGTGGGGCTACCCCACGTGCCAAATAACAGAGGAAGGGAGCCGTGATGCTCCTCTTCAACGGTGGAGTCCCCAGTGAAGCACATCAAGCGCTGCCTGGTGCAGGTCCTGGCCACAGCCTGAGCCACCGAGCGAGGATTGGAAAGATGGAAGAGGGGAAACTGTGGCTGCAGCGTGATGTGGGGATGCCTCTTCCCCAGCTCACTCGAGCATCAGAAGCAGCATAGCCAGGGTAGCACCCAGCTCCCAGCCTGGCTGGCTGCTTAATCAGGAAGGCAGGTAAACAGCTGGGCAGCCAAGCTGCACTGAGCTCCTCGGCTAAAGCCTGCCAGAGTTTACGCGCTTAGGTTGAAGTCACAGTTTGGCAATGTCTGCATGGCGAAGCAAGGCTTAGAGCTCAGGCGCAGCTCTGACCATGCTGGCTCTCACTTTGAGTTAATCCCACTGCCTGGTCCTGCACAGCATCAGTGGTCGGACCAGCTCAGGGTAGTCCCTGCCCAGAGATGGCCCAGGGATCACATTATCATTTTCCACTGTGTAGGTGATCCCGGGAGTCCTTTCCTGTAGGTGTCAGCCACAACGGTATACAGGAAAGAGGTATACAGGGCTTGTAAGGAAATGCAGGGACTGGAAATCTTTGTAGGCTTTAATGCTGTCCTAAGTCTCCACAGAGTTGCCTAGGGAAATGTTTTCAGAAGTCTCCACTTCTAGGGAATTCTTTTGCTTCTGGGCACCCTATGTAGAGACACCATAGCTGCAACATGCAGGAGAATATGGCACCCAGAATTCCAAGGTCTTTTTAAAATCACTGGCCTGGGTCTTTCTATTCTTCCTCAGTTTACCTTTCTGCAACAGAGGAATCATAATAGTTTGCAGTCTTAAAAAGATGCAGAGAGTTTCAGTTCCCTGATGTTTGTGCTTCATGGTCTCCAATCAGAAGCTAATTTCCATGTCCAAACACAATACTTACTTTATTATCTTCTACCAAAGTAGAAGTTTGCCATCCTGGAGACTGAAATTACTGTGGTTATTTTTTTCCCTGTTAATGCAGATCACTCTCTACTCTGAAAGGTTTGAAGAATTTCAGAAAACATTGACCAAAAGCAATGAAGTGTTTGCCACATTCAAACAGGAGATGGAGAAAGTGAGTAGCAGCTCATACCTGAATTCTGTGCTTGAGACTCTCCTTTTAGATTTTGATATTTTTCACTGCAATAATTTTATCTGGGATGGGGATATTTCTGCACATTTTGGAGAACAATCTCATGAACATCCACACAAGATCTGGGGCACACTCAGCCACAAGTGACAGCAGCTTAGACTTCAGCACTGCAAGCTAAACATTTCACTCTCCCTTTCAGCTAAACCTGAAATTGTCTTGAAGAACAAGCATTTTACCTAAAACCTAATGTGGTGGTTGGGTATAGACCCCTCAGAGATACCAGAGGAGGAGCTGGGAGCTGCATTTGTCAGCCCACATCCCCAGGAATGCCCAGATCCTCCTGGAAGACTGACACTGGTACAGAAAGGTTGACACGGGCTACACCTCTTCCCACTGGAGTGTGTGGGCAGAGCTGAAGCCCACCAACACCTTCCCACCATTAAGCCCAAGTGACTGTTTCCTTGCAGCTGGTGTACTTATTTCCTGTAATGAATGGGAATCAAAAACCAAACACACCCACTTTCATAATAAACAATGTTCTGCTCTGCCACCAGGGCCCAAAATCCTGGTGCTCTGATCCAGGCAACCTCTAATGATCTTCACAGAGTTCAGCCTGCAGAAAACCAAAGGGAAAGATGGTGCCATATAGCTAGCAGCATGTGTTGGAGGTAATACAGAGGTGACTAATCCAGAGGGAACTTCCTTGACAGTGCTGGCTCAGAAGATACAAGCCCTTTAACTCCCCAGCAATACAACACGGTGGTCTTTGTAGGGAGACAAACAGAATAATGTCACCTTTTCTTTGCCTTTAGTTTTTCTGACAGTTTGCACTCTGGAAGTTGGCTGTACTTTTACACACATAATCAACAGGTCCTGCTTTAGGACTACAGACTGGAGGCTGAAAGTTACATGGCAGCTACTTAAAACTAAATCCATCCCTTAACATAAATTATTACTTAGCACAGCCCCTACAGCTGCTGGTAGTAGCATTATGAGTACAGCCAAAGACCTAAATAAAAGGGCTGCCCTAATTTAATCTGCAGCGTGGAATTCCTGTTGTGATTCAGCTTTTCGTTCTGTTTCTATAGATGACAAAGAAAATGAAGAAGTTGGAAAAGGATACTGCTACATGGAAATCCAGGTTTGAGAACTGTAACAGGGCATTACTGGACATGATTGAAGAGGTGAGTGGTCTTTTTCTTCTCAGGATGCACCTCTTCCCCTACATAATGCTAACATACATAATACATAATAAACTAGGAGAAGAGATGACCTGAAGCTGCCAAAAGTCAATGAAAAATTTGTTCTTGAATCTAAGGGTCTTTTTTTCAAGCTGCCTTGATAATTAGATGTCATAAAAAAAAAAAAAAAAAAAAAAAAGACAAAAATCCCAACTTCTAGGGCTTTTAGAATGTGCAGAGACATTCATTACGTCCACGAGAAACTGGATTATGTAACTGTGAATTTTAAGTGCTCTAAAAATGTGTGATTGTTAATGCTCTCACATAGAAGTAAATTGGCATTAGTTCACTTCACGCTACTTTCTTTCTGCATAAGAGCATCCACCCAGGGAATTAATGTGCTCTAGCTAATGAACTTTAAATTCACGCCTTTCATTAACTTCCTGTGTAGGCAAACTCTAAGAGCCAAAAGCAGGTACTGTGGCTCACCACAGTTTTAAACATGCTGTCACAGGGGTACTGCAGAGGAAATTCATAAGCATGCTGGAACTCGTTCAAATAAGATAAGAGGCTGCCTGAAGTTTCACCCCAAACTTACACTGAACTTGGACCAGGTCTTTCTGGTTAGCTTTGTAGCTCTGTGCTACTGCTATTTCTATGGGTTTCTGTATCTCTTGTTTCCTCACTGTGTTTAGAAGCAAGAAAATGTTCCAATTCAGGCTGCTCTCACAGAACCTAGAAGCAAAAGAAACAAAAAATATAATACAGCTTGTTTTCCCCAAAATTCACACCCATGCCCACCAGAAGTCCAGGTAGGCTTTTGGATGCTTATCTGTATGGACATCCACTATGTTTTTCCATCTCTACAGATCATCAACAGGTATTCATGCAAATATTTTTGAGTGAAATTGATCTGAATCTGTATGGAGAATGTTAATACACTACAGTAACAGGGGTGAATTTCCTCTTGAAGCTTCAGTGCAAAACACCATAGTTATTGTAGAGCAGTTGGTGAAAGCCAGCTACCTGGCAGAGTCCTGTGAGGGCTGCCTAGGTCTCAGATTGTTTCCTAATTGCCAGTTCCACCAATGAATTGCACGCACCCGAACTCAGTCCACACCTTTGTCTGATGTCTTTGACCACAGAAAGCCATGAGGTCCAAGGAATATGAGTGCTTCGTGCTGAAAATCCAGAGACTAGAGAACCTTTGCCGGGCTCTGCAGGAAGAGAGGAATGAACTGTACAAAAAAATAAAGCAAGCACAGTTTCCTGAAGAGGTGAATGGAAATGGCATCTTAGAAGAAGATGACGATGCTGATACGAGCCCTTCCTCCTCTGAGCAGGCGAGCATTGAGCTGCGCACTACTGACGAGAGCATGCTGAAGGAGCTGGCTGAAGCTTTCAGGGTGTCCCACAAGGCAGAGGAGTCCCTCCCAAGCAGCAGCAGCAATGCAGAGACCTGCAGCGCTCAAACATGTAGTGCTGTCCTGACGCCAGAGCTCCCCTCTCCTCTCACCCCACGGTCAGAATCTGGGAATCGCTGTGAGCAGCCCAGCACGAGCACACCAACACCCACTGAACACATGCCAGCACCCACTGGGAGCCCGCCAGCACCCACTGGGAGCCCACCAGTGCCCACTGAAAATATGACAACGCCCACCGAGAATGTGCCAAAGCCCACCGAAAGTATGCCCGCGCTCCCAGAAAGGGTGCCAACACCCACAGAAAGTGTGCCAATACCTCCTGAGAGTGTGCCGGTACCCATGGGGAATACACCAAAACCTATTGAAATCATGGCAGCAACCCCTGAAAACGTGCCAACACCCACACAAAACATGCCCACTCCCCTTGGGAGTATGCCAGTACCTATGAAAAGTGCACCAGAAGCTGCAGAACATGTGGATGATCCAGTAGAGCAGTCTGTCCAAGGTCAGTCTGCAGAGCAAACAGGGGACACAGACATGGAAGCAGTGGATTGAAGACACTGGTGTGCCCAGGCTTGTCTTCTACAAACCACAGCTCTACTTTGTCCTCTAAATTGATACCTTTTTTTTTTTTAAGAAACAAAAAGTGGGTGCTAAAACACACTCACATATCTGTAGGCAAATGTAATACACTTCTCTTTGCTACCACTATCCAGTAATAACAGGTCTGTAAATTTTGCTGTCCTTCACCTGCTTGAAGCATAGTATTTTCTTAATGACAGGAAAGTGCAATGAAATTACAGGATCTTTTTTCCCAGCCATAATGAGTCATCTCATTCAGCAAAATAATTTTAAAGTGTTGAAGTTTCATGTTTCAAAAATCATTGCAATTCACATACATATATTTAAAGACTCATAATTAATTGTATCTATTTGTTAGGACATTGTATATAAGATGGCCCACTTGGACACATAGTGATTTTAATAAATTAGGTGAAAGGAATTTGTAATTATAAAGCAAAATAGTGAAACCATCAATGTGGTCAGCCATATCCAAGGAGAGATGCAATAACAAAAAGTGAATTTTTGTACAAGTAAACTACCACTCAGCTCTATGTGACCTGAACGCCCACAAGCTCTCAGCCTTACCTTGAATTGGTCTTTTCTGCTTAGTGTTCTAAAAGAGGTTTTGTTTTCAACAGAACTACAGGGCAGGGGAGAAGATCTTTTCTAGATTCCTCAGGAAATGACAGAAAACAACAGCAATTTCCAAATTGATGGCAATTCCCAAGGTAGGGGTCATAACTCACTTTCTGCATCCATCACAAATCTGCTAGTTTGTCATACTATTTGGGATCATGAGCCCAACAGAGGGGCTTATGGCTTATTCCAGCTCACAAATGAGGTCAGAAGTTCAGAAGTTGGTTGCAGATGCTGGCTTCTAGGGCAGGAGCAGAAGGCAGAGTGGAGCTCCACTAAAAGGTACCAGGATGTATTCCAGAAGATACCCCTGAGATCATGCTTCCAGATCATCCCATCTCTCACAGTCACAGCCACATGAACCTCTTCACCACAGCTTCCTCCTGGCACTGCTGCATGTGCTGATGCTCCCAGGAGAAGGGCGAGCACGCTTGCCTGTCACCCCCTTCACTGGAGTCGGGCACAAGTAAATAGCCCAGAAGCAAACAGGTAGCAGGAATCCCTCTCACAGACACCTTCGGGGAGTGGCTACATTCTCATCCCCTCTCTTGTCTAACCGGCTCTTCCCATCTGCCTGCCAACACACCACTGCTTGATAATGTATCCACCTTGTCAGAAACTGGTTGATCCTGGCACCGAGAACAAAGATAAAGGAAGCGGGCAAGAGAGGGTACCTACCGAGACAGCTGTACGGTCTTCAAGCAAGGAGATTAAGAAGGCTTTCTGGAAGGTTAAAAAAATCCTGCTGGCACATTTCTTGTTTCCCACCCCCTTCCTCCGAATTCAACCTAGGCCTCTTGGAGTTTGAGCTGGATAGCTGAAGAATTTGAAAAGGGCAATTAAACAAGATGTCCAGAGGCTGGAAAGGGAAGTGTTACAATCAAACAAACCCATGTTTATAGACAAATCCCAAGAAGCCCGGAAGACAAAGTGACTCATTCAAGCCGAAATTGAAATACAGGTGAACCAAGAGAAAAGGTGCCATCTTCAGCAGACCATGGGAGACTGTGGTCACAGAGTCCTTCTGATGCATCACCCTCCAAAAGCGGGGTTTGACTCTTTACTTGCTGCCGACATGGTCTGCACCCTGGTTGCGTATGTCTGTGTCTGCACCGCTTGGCCCAGCCTTTTCGAGTGCTAACTGTTGGAGTATACAGAGCGTGATTTGCAAAAGTTGGTTTTGATATGGCCTTACAAGTAGCTATTATGGCTACAGTTTTCAAGTGTGGATGCCTTACGTTAGATACCAAGACTGACAGGATTTATTTCATGTCTTTAATCACCTGAAAGTAGATCACTCAAGTCTTAGTTACCTTAAGCTCCTTTTATAAGCAGTGGAGAACAGGTATCTTTTCAGGACAAGTCATCTCATGGTAAGACTGGCATCCAAGACAGAAGAAATTACTTTCTCTCTGAATATGCCATTTCTCTTCACTGATTCTAGAGCCAGCCTAAGACAACTAGCTTAAATTAAAATGTCTATTATTAGGTGTCTAAATTAGGCAAGATGAATCCCATCAAACATTCAGATTCAAAGCCCTAAGCAAACGGCCATCTCTGAAAACCAAACCACTTATGTGCCTGTGAAAATGTTAACCTATAACAAATCCTTGTCCTAAGATAAGAAGTTATACTCACCTGATTTACTTTTTTTAGTTTCCATTGACTTGAGTCTGTAGAAATCTAGTTTCCATTACAAGTACAAGTTTTGTTTGTTGTTAGGGTGACTTTTAAAATTAATGCAATTTATATACCCTTTTTTTTTTTTTTTTCTTTCTTGGTCTTGTTTGATTCTGTTGCCATTTTAGTAACTACTTGCATGAAACCAACTTCTTTTTATTCAAGTAGGCCCTTAGAATGCCTTTAATTGTTGAAGTTTTCTTATACATTCAAATATTCAATTACATAATAATGATGAACAACGTAGCCTTGCAACTTTAACTTGGTTCCATTTTGCATAATCATTATGGTTGCATCTTTAATTATATAATTGTTGCCTCATACCTTCCAACTTCAGCAAGCAGGGCGACAAGGATCCTACGGATAAAAACTTCCTACATAGTCATGATTGATTCTTACAGCATCATCCCTCATGAATAATTACACAACCTTCTGGGAATATCACTCCCACTCTATTCCGCCTTCCTCATTTTCACCCTTTTAATTCTTGCATCTAAAACTGCACTCACATACTTGCAATTCCTATTACTCTGTGAGTTTCTACCCACGTACCTGTTGCTTCTCTTCTTCCATATCATCTACCAACTGCATTTTATCCCAGCAGTTTCCTCCTCATTCTCAGTGCATACATACAACACTGAAATCACAGGAGAGCGACCCTCCTGGCTTTTAGTTCCAGGATTTGGCCTCACATCTTTGCAAAAGATGGGAGAAAAAATTCTAGGGAAAATTCTGGCTGATCCCAGGCTGGATGGAGCATTTATAGTCACATTGTGGGGATGATTTATGTGTAATGTCATGGCCTATAGAGCTGTGGGAGGCTGGAGGACCCTCAGTAGAGGCAGAAAATCTATAAAACTTCACCATGCACCTGTTCATCTTCCATTGCATCAGACTAGCAGTTTAAGCCACCATCACCATCACAGACTTCTGTGTGTTAACCTACTTTCTCTCACTCTTCTTCAACATTAATTGCTGGCCTCCTCTTGCTCTCTCCTTGTACTGGTACCCAATACAAAAGCTGCCTCTGCATGGTAGTAGTGTCCTCATGAAAAGCCTTTGGGATTGCAGTCTGTACATCAGCTCTGCTGCACTTCCTCTCAGGTACCTCGGCACTCAAGACACAGAAACCCACCACATTTCTGTGCTCATTCAGCGGCAGTAAGTAGCAGTGAGACACGCGTCTTCCCTGCTGTTCATCCTTATCATCATTCTCCTACTGATACTGCCAGTCTCATCAATCCTGGTGTGTGCTGTGGTTGCCTCCTTTAGTCTTGCTTTTATTTCACACAGTTATTCCCATACCACCAGGCACAGATCTGGGGGGAGGAGAGGTAGTGATTGTAGCTATATCCTCCTTACTAAAACCATCATTGCTGCGCTGCTTCTGAACCAGCAACAGCCTTTATTTGCAAAAGTTGCAAGGAAAGAAAAAAGTATTTTCCCTTTCTGCATGTCTGACCTTTGTCACCTCAAAAATTTAACAGCTCCCCTGCTGAACATGTAGAACACAACATTTTTCAATAAGCCAGAGTTTATCCAAATGTGAGGGGATTTTCGTGATGACAGCTAAAATCACATTCACGATGCTAACACGACCTTCTCACCTAATTTCTGATCCCTGTGGCAGACCACGGTAATGATAAATCTTGTTGATGAGAGATTAGTAAGAAACAGCTGATCTGTTTAAGCTTAACTGTTCCCACAAAACTGAACAGAAGTAGATGCAGGCATGGAATATACAATCCAGATGACAGAACTGCAGCAATAGTGCAAGCGACACAAAATAGGGATGTATGATAAAATACAGTGAAACTTTCATTATAGGCTTCACTATTAATGTCATCTTTAAATACACTTTGTCAATCAGATTGAAATCAACCACATGCACAGCAGTCTCCAGATTCACACCGCCCCGCTCTCTTTGCAACGAACATCATTGCATTTATCAGTATTGAATTTAGACTTTTCTTTTTGCTTTATAAGGAAATGGCAGCAGGACTGATTCCTCTCCTGGGTCCACACACTACCCCTGCATTGCCATTTATTTCATTTCAACCATGACCTTTGCTTAGCCAAGGGGCAAGCATAAGGAATGGAGATAACCCTGCCCGCGAGCCAGCCAGCCCGGCTGAGGCACCACAATGCAGCACCTGCCAGCTGGATGAGGGAGTCAGGAGGACAGGGAAGGGCAGACACAGAGAAAGGGTGTTTGCTGCACTGGCAGTATCCCCTTCCCCTGAATTTTTTGCACTAACATGGTTCACTAGTGTGCAACGCTGTTTTTTCCACTTAGAAAAGAGTTATTGCATCCCTTTTCAAGATGTAGGAGGAGATGATGGTTGTGGCTGTGGCAGGACAGTGCTGGACCAGCATTCAAACCTCGGGGAAACCCAGAAACATCAACGTCCACAGTCCCCACTGGCTCACAGCTTCACGTGGCTGGCAGCTTGGGTCACCCTGCAGCCCTGGCCACTCATCATACTTGACCCAACAGTGACTCAAGTGGTAATTGCTTATGGGCCGCAGATGGCTGAACAAACCATGGGCCAGCTCCCCCTCCGCAGGCATGGCAAGGAGTGGCAGAGGATCTTACACTTTGGCCCCGACTATAGGAGAGGAGTGGCAAAGAAAGATGCCAGGCTGTATGCCATTTGTGAGCAATTTTCTACATCAGCAAAGTAGCTTCCACACTCCTTCTCATACTTGGAGGTGGTCTGAAAGAAAGGGTGTATGAAGAGCCAAAAGATAATGGTCCAGAAATAAGCCCAGAAGAGTGTCTTTTAGTATATTTACGTCACATGTGTATGGACAAGGGTCTAAAGGGAAGGCTTTTTGCTCTTTGCCCCTACTCAAGGGAGCCACATAATGTAAGCATGCCCAAACAGAGCAACCAAAGTCATGCATCCAGGCTAGGGCAGTCCTGGATTTACCCTGAGGATGTGACAAATGCATGCACATACACCCCTTCACGTTGCCTAATGAAGCATGTGTTGTGTGTCCCGTAAGGATGCCCTGTAAGGAGGGAACAGCCGCATCATCCTCCTTCCCCATCACAGCTGCATCTGGCCCTGACTGGAAGACTGGGAAAAGCTTTACATTTCCCTGTGTTTAGATCCTGGCTTTTTTTTTTTAATTCATGCATCTCTGATTTGAGGTTACTTTCTCTGTTTATCTCATTGAAAATATTTTTATGCTTAAAAGAAGAAAAGGGAGATGCTTAAGTACAAGTCTGTCTCTGTCAAAGTTAGTAGGATTCAGCTTTGAGGTGCAGATGAGACACTTGCAATCTAGCCTGAGAAAATCAGCCTTAGCAAAACACTCTATGCTCAGCACAAAAAAAGATGCTAAAGGTGGGCCAAGATGTCACACCTCGTGGCCACAAGCCATGAGACAATAAAGAGATGAAGAAAATATCTCATGTTAACTGATCAAGAAAATAAGTTCTGTATTAGCAGAATATTCCTTTTTTTCGCGGGGGGGCGGGGGGGGGGGGAAGGATGTTCAGGAAACCCTCTTATTTGCATGAATCATTTTATACACCGATTATCAAAATACACCACAGAGAGCACCTTCAGAAGATCCCAAAATGCTTTTCAAGCTATATATGTTAAGGAATGACTTCATTTTGGGTTGAGGGCCACCGGCTCTGGGTTGTAACGCTGCAGCAATAACACTGCAGAAATACAGAGAGTTAGGGAGAGGCTTTCACTAGGTATAAACCTTCAGAGCAGAATCCAACCACTAACTGCCTGGTAATAGAAAGAAACCTTTTCAATGACCAGTTTATTCCCTAATTGCCTATTTTTTGTGCCTTGCCCTGATAATTCTGGCACTGCCATCAGCAGAAAATAAAGGTCCAGCTCTTTGCAGGTGTAAATCAGAATAGTTCTTTTGGAGGCAGCTGAGCTCCACACATTGACATCCAATGAGAATCCCATCCAAGGGGCTGAATTACTGGGCCATTAGCAAGTCCTCTGTTCCTATGAAGTGAACATTTTACCCAGCCGATAGTTCAGGGGCTCTGAGAGAGACAGAATGGATTTATTCAATTAGAATTTGGCTAACACATTGCATTTAATAAAGCTACTTTTAGGAAAAGTGCCAAAAAAGCAATCTTTATTGACCACAAGTGGCCACGGCCTCCGCTTTGCAGCTCATCCAAACACCAAGTGCTGCAGGGCTCCAGCTCACGTCCTCTCCTCAGAAAGGACGCAAGGCAGAGCACCATTGCTTTAACCACTTCACCCTGCAGCTCTTTGCTCTTTCTCACACTTCTCCCACCCAAGCATGGGTCTAAACTTATTCTGCTTGCTGCAGCTTGCTGGATAGACCTTGTTAAAAACAGCACAAAATATGATTAAATTCAGGTTTCATTTCACACAAGATCTGGGTCAGGGCTGACAATACCATTTGAGCTGCTGCAACAGCTCTCTGTCTCCACAACGGGGGAGGTCCTGCTCTTCTCACCAGCTTACGGCTCTGCAGACCTTCCTCTGCGCCAGCTCCGGCACTTGTCGGGCTCTCTGATGAACTGATCTAACACACTAGCCCAACAGAAAAGTGATCCAACTGAGGAAAAAAGGATTTTTTTTTCCAGCATGTGAGACTGCTGACAGATAAAGTGGGAACAGTCCTTCTGGCAGCAGCAAGCTATTAGGTCAGCTCAGGTGTACCGAAATCCTGCTCACTTACTACTTAATTGCAGCACTACCTAAAGTGTGATCTTCATGTTGCCACAGCTGGAGACAGAATACAGGACCAGATGGATGAGCGTTGTGAGCAGCAGGGTAATTTTTATGCTTTTAAAGACTGGCTACCACCGAAGGAGTCCTCCTCCCTCCACTTGTGGTGGACGTCACAGCCTCATCTCCTATTTGGGTGCTGGCACCCCTCTGACACAGCTGTGGGCTGGTTTGGGGTTTAACCTGGCAGAAAACCAACGCTGCAAAAGAAAAAAAAAAAAATTTTGCCGGTGTGGCTCCCAAAACTGGCTTACTACAGGGTTCAGGTGCTAGTGCTTCACTCAGTGCGGATGCTTTTGAGCATCCACGTGCCCCCTGCACACCAGTAGCACTCAGGCCATGAAGACCTCTCCTCTGCCAGATCACTCATATTTCACATCACTTCCAGTTTGCAAAGGTGGGCAGTTTTCTAGGCCAAAAAAGCTACCTTAAATGGCAGGCTGTGGCAGCATCTGCCTTTGCAGCCCAGAGGGCTACAAAGTTGCAGAGCTATATGAGGCTGTGGATCCCTTAAAGAAAGGGTTATGGTCTAGGCACCAGGGGACTGGAGAAGCCTCTGAGGTCCCATCACCATGTGCCAGCTCAGCGAGGTGTGCTGTGGACACAGGGAAGGGCACCTTACCAAAATGATAACAGGACTGGGAGAGCTGGCTTGTGCAACTTGGGCACACAGACCCTGCCAGACCTCGCCCAGACAGGGAACCTTTCAAGGTCCCTCCTAGCTTTATCATTCCATGATTTGGGTGTCAGCAACATCAAAGTTGGGCACTGTGATGCTCAGTCCCCTTTTCAATCCATCCCTTTGGAGGGTATTAGTAAAAAGAATAACAACAGAAAAAGCAATAGCTTTTTTAAAATCAGCATTTGCTGAGATTCATCAGTTTTCTGGAATTTCTGTTTTCTCAGTTTAGGTGGTGGTGGTGGTCTATGGCTAACACCACAAAGCTTCAGCCTGCAAACTGCCAGCTGGTTCAGTTTCTGAAAAACAAAGTCACAAGCTGAACACCTCCAGTGTCACAGCAATTGTACACAGAAAAAACCTTAAGCAAGTCCCAAAGGGAGAGACAAGCTGTGCTAGTCTTCATGTTACTCAGCTATCTCTTCCCAGGTGTTTCCACCAGTTTCCACAGAATTAAAAATAAAATGCTGGCTCTAGCAGTAACATGACTTACAGCTTCTTCCCCCGTCCCCCTGTTCAAGGCATCGCTCCCACCCACGCACTGCACCCACTGCCCTTGCCAGCGTGCTGCTGCAAGGTTGCACTTGAACTGGGTCACTCAAACGATCCAGATTAAAAATATCCCCCCCACCACCATCACATCAAGAAGAACTAATTTTAACTCAGATCATTGCAGTGATCCAGCTGGGGGTTTTTGTGACAGTATCTCATGAAACTATGACCTGAATTCTGGTCACAATAACTGCTAATTGAACTTCACCCATCGTTTGCTCGTAAAGGAATCCACACATTTGGATGTTAACTCTGGAACATAATGTTGTTCTCAGAGTTAATGGTAGCCTTTCCATTCACTATTTTAGCAGAAACTCCTGGAGTGAAAACAGAATTTGAAAAGTTGTATTTCAAACCTCAGTCTGACCCTCTACACAAAAGACAGGAAGGACACAATACCCAACACATGACGATAATGACCATCACCAGCATTTGGAACTGTGCATTACATCTTCTGCTCACAAAGAAAATGAAAGCTCTCTCGCTCCCATACGGACACTCTGGGTTCTCACACATGAGAACAGGTCATGTGCCAGCAGCAAGGTGATTGCTCACATTTCAAGGATCATTTCTGTGCTCCCAGTCATTCTGATAGATCCTAATGGGCAATTTCCTCAGCAATATGAATGAACTGAGTTTCCTTCTTTCTTTGCTTATTGCACTACAAAATGTTATTAAATCAATGTCTATAGACCACAGCATCTCAGAACACAAAGATTCATCTTCTTGTAACACCAGAAGCTGAATGTAATATAAAGAAAATGAGGCATTTGTTTCAAAGAAAGGAAAAAACCAGTGTGGTCCATGCCATTTTTATTAGAAGCAGCGTTTTTCTGTGGGTTGGTAATGCAGTGTTACCTCCTGAAAGTCAGGGTCACATCTGAATTACATCAACTGGAGACAGTTTTGGTTTTAAGTTTGTGCTGCTAGACCATTGCTAGACTGCCAGACCATTGCACAAAACCACACTTTTGACTGGTGCTATTCTGTACAGCTAGAAAGTCTGATCAGAAAAGTCTTGACAACAGAAATAGCAGCTTGACGTAGGGTCAGGAAGAGATGGACCTGCCACCATGAGAGATGTCTTACTCAGAAGCAGTTCTCTGCACCTGCCTAGGTCAACCCATTCCTCTTCATCTATCATTTTCTGCATCATTAAACACACCCACAACACTTTAAAATATAGACTAAAATAACTGCAATTTACAAGCATGGTACACAATAGCACAATATGTTCAGCTGGCTCCCCAGAAAGAAGATTGAACTTCTCCTGCTATAAAAGATCACATTTACCTTGTGTGTGCAGAACAGTGGCTGTCATTAACCCACCCAGGCCTTCCACATCTTCAGTTTATGATGTTTGCCATTATCTATTTCTATGTGTCCATTATGCACGTGCCACTATTCTTGATGGAACACTTCATCCACAGTTACTGGTGTATTTAACACATACCATACTAACATCTTAATTATATATTAATGTAACATATCATATGATGTAGCATGTTCTATTACAGCTATGAAGCATATAGACCTGCAGAGCTGTAGTAAGACATTTTAATGGTGTAGGCTTTGTAACACCACAGCTGCAGGGACAGAGGGCAACATAGCTGCTCCACATGGTGCCCTTCTCTCCCAGGGAGAAGCTGGGATCCTCACCATGCCCTGGAGAATCCCATCGGCACTGGTAGATAGCAGGGGGAGACAATACAATGGGGACACTAGGTTGTGCACCCCAAACACCTCAATCTTTACGTTATAATCCCTGTTCTTCGGACCCTGTGTCTCAGACAAATGAATGATCTTTCTGCCTCAGCTTCCTGCATGTAAAATTGCGGTAGTAGACGTGGTTGCAAGTTATTTTGAGTGTAAGCTTGCATATAAATATTTAATTTTTGGTAAGATTAATTGCTTTCATCTTATTTAAAATTCCATAAAAAAATTATAATTATGGAATATTTTATGTTCATAGAGACCTCTAGAGGTCACCTCCCCTTCCAAAAGGAAGCAGGACCAATTTTGAAGGTATATCAGGTTGCTCGGGTCCTGTCAGTTTTGAGTATTTCCAAGGATAGAGATTGCACATTTCTGGGTGCTTGTTTCCATGTTTGATTACCTTCACAGTGAAATTTTTTTCCTTCTATCTAATCTTCCTTGGTGCAGCCCGTGCCCTTGGCCTCTCTCCTTGCCACAGTGAACCACTGTCTTCTCCATAGCCTCCCATCATTAGTTGAAGACAACAGTTCATTCCCCCCAAGCCTTCTCCAGGCTGAACAAACCCAGCTCCCTCAGGTCTTCTTCTGTTGAGATGACTTGGGACACCCTTATTTCATAACAAGAGAGCCCACATACATGCTTAACTGCAGCAGTGAGTTCCCTGCCTGCTCGAGCTGCTGCTATCCAAGCAGCCACCACTCCCCATTCAGCCCCCAGTCTTGCCATGAACTCCACCATAGCTTAACCCCTTACCAATTTTGCCAGAGCACCAGCTCGTGTGATCATTTCCTAACCCAGTCTGGTAAAAATGCATCCGGCAGCTTTAGATTTAGTTAAGGAAATGCTCAAGCAAACCAGATCATTTTGACCTGGCTTTGCTCAGGGGATGACTACCTAGGCAGCTGTGCCAGCTGACTAGAGGAGCAACTGTTGGCAAACAGGTGGTTCATCCAGGTCTGCTGGGAATGTAAAATTCTCACCCTGCTGAAGCTGCAGCTCCGATGGGATCTGTGACACAGCATCAGCTACTTGGGCCCTACCTCCCATAAGCTCAGGTTCCTACGCTTGATAAAGTTCTTCTCCTGAGGCTTTGGCAAATCTTTCTGAGTGCTCAGCAGAGTATTAATTGTTAACAATAACATTTACACAGGTGTATAAACTTTCCACATGTACTGTTCCTACTTGCCAGGCAAAATGTTACAAGGATTAATAAGAAGAAAAATGCAGTACCACGAGAACTTGGTTAAAGCACACCCATGCGTGTTACATTCAACCAGAGAAAAAAAAGCAAGCAAAAGTCTTTTCTAAGCCTTAAAGGTTAAGAAGCTTAAGTCAGTCTTGTAAAGGCATTTTGTCTTGTTATACCAGCCTACCACTGAGAAGCTGCTCTAGAACAGAACAGAACAGAACAGAATAGAATAGAATAGAATAGAACAGAACTAGACTATTTCAGTTGGAAGGGACCTACAATGATGATCTAGTCCAACTGCCTGACCAATTCAGGGCTGACCAAAAGTTAAAGCATGTTGTTAAGGACATTGTCCAAATGGCTCTTAAATACTGACAGACTTGGGGCATCAACCACCTCTCTAGGAAGCCTGTTCCAATGTTTGACCACCCTCTCGGTAAAGAAATGTTTCTAACGTCCTGTCTAAACCTCCCCTGCTGCAGCTTTGAACCATTCCCATGCATCCTATCGCTGGATACCAGGGAGAAGAGATCAGCACCTCCCTCTCCACTTGCCCTCCTCAGGAAGCTGTAGAGGGCAATGAGGTTGCCCCTCAGCCTCCTCTTCTCTTTGGGCAAGCCCAAAGTCCTTAGCCAGTCCTCACAGGACATGCCTTCCAGCCCTTTCACCAGCTTTGTTGCCCTCCTCTGGGCGCATTCAAGGACCTTCACATCCTTCTTAAATTGTGGGACCCAGAACTGGATGCAGTACTCAAGGCGAGGTCGCACCAACGCTGAATACAGCAGAATAATCACCTCTTTTGACTGGCTGGTCATACTGGTTTTGATGCACCCCAGGATGCAGTTTGCCCTCTTGGCTGCCAGGGCACACTGCTGACTCACATTGAGCCTGCTGCTGACCAGCACCCCCAGATCCCTTTCTGCAGGGCTGCTCTCCAGCCATTCCTCTCCCAATTTATACTTGTGCCCAGTGTTACTCCATCCTAGGTGCAGAATACGGCATTTGGACTTGTTAAATTCCATCCCATTAATCATTTCCCAGTGTTCCAATCTATCTAGATCCCTCTGCAAGGCCACTCGTCCCTCAAGAGAGTCAACAGCACCTCCCAGTTTGGTATCATCAGCAAAATTGCTAGTGGTGCATTCAACTCCTGCATGCAGATCATTGGTAAAAACATTGAACAGAAACATATCCTACAGGGCATCTCCCAGGGGTACTCCAACCAGCCAAGTCTGCACAATAAATGTGTAAGAACCATGTTGAAGCCTGTTGGATATGTATTTTTGTTTTAAAAACTTCTGCTGAAACCACTTAGCTAAGAATCACAGTCACAGTTGATGATTAACAACTTAACTGCTAAGACTTGTGAGGTGTCTACTACTTGGTCCCAAAAGCCAGGGACAAGGTTAAGAGACCATGATGAAGTTCTCGTGGTTTGTGCCCTCACACTATTGACTCCAGGACTCAAAAGCCTGGCTGAAATATCTTCCACTGTGCCCGTGCAGTGTGCATGTACGGCAGTCAGAGGGAGCGATGGTACTCTGGAGGAAAGTCAGGCTTCTTTTGGGGTCCTCATTACCACACTACAGGTTTTCAGAAGTGGAATACAGACTTTTCTGGGTCTTGTTCATGCCTGCCCGTTTTCAAATTGATGCAGTTAAACCAGTGCAAGTTCTCGCATGCGGGTTTATCGTGCCCTGACCTCCATCAAAACAATCAGAAGAAAATGAGAGTTCACAGTTACACATTTTTTTTCTTCTGGAGATTATACACACTCACTTTAAAATTTGGCCCACTCTCCCTGGCTTGGCTCACAAAACTACATTTCTACTAATCAGCAGCTCAGCGCAGGGGGGAGGGAGGATTCAATAATAAACTGGCCTGCAAAGTCCAGCTGCTTTATGTGTAGGTGTGTGTTTGCACAGAGGCAGCAGCTGAGCAGCGAAGGGACGACAGGGCAGCCATGCTCTCAGCCCAGGAGCAGAATGGGGCTGGGCTCTCCAACGCTCCCCTCCTGCCAGCACATTTTCATCAGAGAAGGTCAGACACGGAGCATGCCAAAATCCGTACAAATAACAAACCTCCAGTGAGGCTGCGACACCATCGCCATCCCTGCGGAGTAGAGTGCCAGCATGCAGACACCATCCTTGGCAAAAGCCCAGAGCAACCCAGAGACTCCCCTCCCCTCTCGAGGCCTTCTTGCATTGGGCTGTGCCCAGCGCTACAGGTATTAACTCCTCCCACCTCTAGCAGTGGTAATGACAAGAAAGAGAGACCAAAGCAAGCCCTTTGTATTTGACAGCAGTTTCTCCCAAGCCAAATTTTATGTTGCAAGTAAAGTAAACTAAACTAGTCATCACACATTTTGATTGAAGCTTTCCCTGTCTTCACCAAATTGCTAATTCCGCCTTTCCCCCAGTCTGTTGTGTCAGGACACTCCTCCCTCCAACCATGCTCTGCTCTACGCAATGAAAAGTTAATTCTTTCATCACCTCTTGCATGCCTTCAGCCTTCAGCCAAATGTCCTCACCTTACTCTATGAGTCAGATTTCTGATTCTTCTCTTCCTGTGAAAGGGATTTAGAGGGTAATTCCTCATTAATAAGAATATTGTAATTCTTATTAAAAATTCCTTGTTAATGAGAGATCTGCCAAACACATGACTAGACTAATTTATACAGTGCTTATTCTCATCAATACCCATACTCTGAATTTCTGATGTTCAGCAATTAATAAACCGAAGCACTAGTACAAATCCTCTCCTGGCATAAACAGGCACACCACCATTTCCACAGACCTCAGGCTGCCAAAATCCTGGCTTGGCTTCCCACCTTTGCTGCAAGGTACTCCTTTCTCATTTGTTTCAGCCACAGACGAGCAGCTCCTGAAAGCTATTTCTATTAGGATCTTCCCAAAGAGCAGAAAGATGGCTGGGCGATCCTGCTCCACCTGCCACGTAGCTGCTCCGCCTCCACAGGCACGATGCCTCGCACGAAGCAGTCACACCAGGGCAGTAACAGTAAGCCCCCACTGATCTTCTTCCAGCACATGAGTAATGAAACAAGAAGTCTCATGGCTCCTTGCACGAGGAACAAGGGCAAGCTCGCAGTGCTTTATGTTCCCCTAGCCAACAGGTATTATGCCATTAACATGAGGCAGCAGGGCCAGTTAAGCAGCGTTCCTTTTTTCCTTCCTTTTCCATGCAAACTTTAACATAAATAGTCCTCAGAAGCGAGTCACAAGCACATTACAGGTGAGGGAGGCAGAACAGAGAGGCAAAATAATTCAGCTCAGTCATACCCATGCTGGCCCTCCCCCAGGTCTGGCTTCAGCCCCTGCACGTTGCACCTTGTACTTGCAAGCACTGAGGTGCAGAGCCAGCTCCGTGGGTCTGGAAGGAGCCAGGCCCACGCGCCCCTGGCCATGGGCATCCCTTCAGCCATGGCACGGGTGGGAGGGAAGATGTGAAGAAGGGAAACAGGGACTTTTCCAGCCAGAGCCACGGGAAGTTAAATTCAACAGGGTACAAACCCTGCCAATTTTTAAGTGAGGACTGCTTACAAAAACATTAGGAAAAACTGCCATAAACCTTTTGACAGGAAACACTGCTTACTCTGCACTTGACTTACACTCCAACCAACCTGGCTGCCGCACCACCTTCAGCAGTGAATTACAGCTTATGCGGTATTTTGCTACCGACCGTTCGGTTCCCGTGTCCTCCCCGGCCGTGCACCAAGGTCTGCAGCCTGCTCCCTTTCCACCAGCAGCCCAGCCAGCCAATCTAGTGCTGACTGCACCGAATGGAAAGGCTGCCTGATGGTGAGGAAAGACTCCCACACAGTTCAATATATTCTTTGGCAGAAAACTGAGATTAAAAAGCAGGCTAAACTCAATTACTATTTGTGTAACTGGAGTATCCTGGTTACAGAGCTTGTAACCATAGCAATCATTTAAACAAAGCTTTAAGAAAAATAGTCCCTCGTTATTAAAATGTTGATCCATGATTCTGATCCAGCTTCTTTATCTTCCTCTTGTCTCCGATCTCAGTGGTGCTGTCTGCCTCCAGGGATTATAGAAGACACAGGAAAGGAAGAGCTCAGCTCAGAGCCACCGAGTATCCTCAACTAGTATTTGTGTCTTGTGCCTATAGAATGATGCTTCCTAAACATAAGAATACGAAAGGATCAATTTGTCATGTGGGGATTGGGAGGTTTGCGAACATTATACAAGTAATCAGCTAGCAGGGATGTTTCTTAGAACAAGGCAATTAAACTGCAGTTAATTCCCAGGCAATTAAACTGAGCCTACTATTAATGACATTCCAAACAAGGTATTAGTTAGGTTGGAGCCAAACTCATTTAAAAGCTCAGGCACTGAAAAAAGAAGAAAAGAAAAAAAAAAAAAAAGCAAAAGCGGAAGTATTTGGCAACTGGCAATTAATATTATTATTTAAGTCTTCTTGATTTTATGGCTGGATTACCTTCTATCTCCAAAGACTCCATTCCACAGTTATGACTCTTGTATTAGCAAGAGTCATGCAGGCATCACACAAAGGCCGCATTGATTTGTTATTCTGTAACTCTATCTGGATAACCAGGGAGATTTTTATTTTGAAAAGATCCTGCTGGAGCTTTTTATTTTTTTCAAATGCTTGTTAAATGAGTATGTAGCCAGGAAAATAGGACACAGAAGCAGTAAGATGGATGTGATCTGCACACGTGTTTTTCTCACAAGAAAACAAGTGCAGTGCATGTTTAACAAAAGGGAGTAGCTTCGGGGTTACATTATATAATGGAGCCAGATGTAAACACTTGAATATACAGCACTCCAGGCAGGTACATTACGAAAAGGAAACATTTTTCTTGATGGGAGGAAGGAACAAATTTCTTCTTGGAACATGGCTTGAGAGCTACTCTTGGATGCCACCACGGCTGGTTTGGCCCTGCAAGCTTTGCTCACGTGAGCATCACATCAGGCAGTCTGTGGGTTAAGGAGCTACACCAGCCACTGTAGTTTCTCTGCACATCCCATTGATGTTGGCTGGACATCGCTGAATGAAAAGCAAATGCGCAGGAAACCCAGTGATTAATACGCATATTTAAGGCCAAAAAATACTCACGTACCAAGTCAATGACAAAGCACAGCAGCTGCAGCCTTAACAGGAAAGCAGGTTTTGTTTTATACGGCCAGGTTTTACTAGCATCAGAATGAACAGAAGTTGTTTCACAGAATACTGTCAGAATAGAAATCAAACATGAATATAGCTGTGTGAAACCTGGACATGTATTTTTAGGTGCACACACCCACACACATATGCAGCCAGAATAGTTCGTTCCCTTCCCCTGATACAATCAGGGATGCCTCCAGCAGGAACATGAGCCCAGGCATGCTCCTAACCCAATTTGCCTGTGCCACCCCTATTTTAACTACATACTATATCATGTAACAGCTTGAAAAGCTTTTTTTCAGTGACTTTTTCTTTCCTTCACATTCTCACACCACTACTCAGGTTCTTTTAGCAACACAGTAATTACCGCAGCAGATCAAACCTTAAGGTCTGCAGCTTAGTGCTCAGTACCATACGCCTCTCAAAAAAGTGGTAAAGACTGCAGTTATTAGGCTAGGGGAAGAGTCTCCCCAAACAACATAAGAAGGCCATGGACCTGTTGGAGCGAGCCCAGAGGAGGGCCATAAAGATGATAGAGGGCTGGAGCACCTCTCCTATCAAGACAGGCTGAGAGAGCTGGGGTTGTTCAGCCTGGAGAAGAGAAGGCTACAGGGAGACCTTACAGCAGCCTTCCAGTACCTGAAAGGGGCCTACAAGAAAGCTGGAGAGGGGCATGTAGTGACAGAACAAGGGGTAATGGCTGTAAACTGAAAGATGGTAGATTTCAATTAGATACAAGGAAGAAATTCTTCACTATGAGGGTGGTGAGGCACTGGAACAGGTTGCCCGGAAAAGCTGTGGATGCCTCATCCCTGGAAGTCTTCAGGGCCAGGTTGGATGGAGCTTTGAGGAACCTGATCTACTGGAAGGTGTCCCTGCCCATGGCAGGGAGGTTTGGAGCCCAATGATGTTTAAGGTCCAACCCAAACCATTCTACGATTCTATGATTCTATGAAAATATTAGTTCTCATTTAGTTTTCCCCCATAGGCTTAAGGCTTAAACCATGACCTACAGTCCCTTCAGCAAAGTATCAGCATGGAATCACCGCATTCACTTGCAATTACTTGATGGTAGCTTATTTAAGTTTCCACCTCATAAACAGATCTTTGTATTTTAAGAGGCAGCTATCCAGAGTGCTTTCCTCAATTAACACAACACACAATTTTTCAGTTTGAAAGTTATTCCAGCCAGTCACAGTATCTGCTTCCAAAATTAAACCTGAACAGCTACAGCTGGCTGTTTAAAGAATGTTTCCAATCTCCAAATCACACCTCATCTCTCTTGAGCCGTGGCCCTCCTTCCCCTGGGGCAGTATTTGCTTTACCTTTTGTAAGTCTGGATTGCCTTAATCATTTACATCCTTCCTGAACTTCTCTGTGGTAATATGCAAAGGCTGCAAAATCACGCTGTAAGCATATGGAGCAAGGCTTGCTAAAATGCCTGATTAGATGATTAGTCAGACTGCTGAAAACCTTATGCAGGAAGCATGGATTTGAGGCTCCCTGCCCTGCAATGGGGTTTCAGAGATGAAGCGTTCAGTCGTAACATGGCAAACCCTTTTGCCTAGTGCTACCGTATTGCATCCTCCCCTGCAGAAGTCTGTCTGATATTTCTTAGGCACCAGAGGGCATATTTCCATTAACAGACTCCACAGGAAGTGAAGGATTCAGCACTCCGTCCTCTGTTCATCCCCACTGGCAATGGCCGGCCTGCAGCACCCGGGCCTTCCCAAAATGGCTCCCGCAGGACACGCTACGCTGCAGGAGGAGCACTTCCAACATCAACAAAGTGAACAGGGCTTGTCTTTTGCAAGGGGACACGTCACACCCCACGCCCCCTTTTAGTACAGCAGTCTTCAAAATGACTCCATCAAAGCTTCATTTTAACTGACGTTGAAAACCTGTTTTCACGGTGCCCTTTAATACTTAAGGTGACTAGAGTAAGTCTATCAAGAGCAGGTGTAAGAAACTAGTCAAGAGAAGAAGGGGGAAAGAAGAACCCACACTGTTAGCTGTCTGGTATTTATTACTTTTTAATACAGAGAAGTCACAACAAAATATTCTCTAACAGCACACGCAAATGATATCATAACCAATTATTTTAATTTCATCAACATTCATTTGCTATGTACATATTCTTCCATCTGCAAAAGTGCAATCCAAGAATGTCTCAACAAGAAACCTTTATGGACAAGTATATTTTTGAGGGGTTTTCTCACCAGTGGCCCTACAACAACATGTTTGTCCTCGGTTACCTGGTACAGCAAAATGTAGAGTACATGGGAAAAAAAAAATTAAAAAGAAAGAAACTGGGTTAGATGCCTCCTTTGTAGTAATATTCCCTATTTTCCCAACTAAATTCATTATGAATACACTGCTCACTACTGGAGATGTTAATGCAAATAGACTATAGGCTAGTCTATGGGCTGGCTACAGAACACTGTAGCTTTAATGACTCTGCAGCATTAGACAGAACAAGAATTTCAGGCTGATCACCTTGGTAGATGTCAAATTACGCATCAGCATGTAAAAGATGTCCATTGTGTTAGTTACAGTTATCAAAATTTACTTTTAAACATCCTACTGATGGATGAATTCATTTTTACACATCCAAAATATGAAGTCTATCTAAATGCAAGCCTCTCCTATGGAAAACAGAGTTAACTACTGGAAAGAAAAGCATTTGCACATGCAACTCCTATTACTATCACAAGGAGTATCGTGCACTTAAGAAGAGTAGAATGAATCTCCAAACCCAGAGGACTGTATTCTCATTTACAAAACATATTTCAGGCACAATCTAATCTGACCACAGGCCAGATTTAAAAGAACACACAGCATCAGAAAAATGAAAGGCGATGAAGAGTAAACTTTAGCCAAACAAGCAAAGCAAGCAGCTCCCTAGCTAGGGAAATCACTTCCCTTTTGACACATTTAAAAGCTCATGACTACTTCCAGTGCTCGTCAAGATGGACAGCAAACCAATTGCAGTCTAGTTTAACCTCTGAGGTAGCCATTAGGTCCCAAAGAAGTTACCTCCACCTTTGTACTTATGCAAAGCCCAGCTGAAACTCTCATGGCCCAACGGTGGGCCTGACTGCTTGACTGGAATCTGATGAGTGTTACAAAAAATACCGCATTTTGCAGTAACCCAAGAGCAGTTTTCAGTATCAGCAAGAAGCAGGGAAAGCATTCTCTACAAATTAGGGACAATTTACTTTGGAGTGAAAGTTCAGAGGAATCTTTCTGTAGCTCAGCTGGTTTCCATTGAGGATCATTTTTACAGTGGTACATGTGCTGCTAGCCTCCAGTTGCGAGATGTGTTTTGCAAGAAAATAGGCATTTCCTCAAGCAGTAGATAAGAGTTACTTAACAGCAGAATTAAAAGCAAAAGCTGATGGAGAACTAAACTGTTTTCTTGGATAGATTTGTACATAACTCCTTGTGACTGCCAAGACTTTAAATATGCTTTCCCCTTCCCATTTTCTCAGTCTGCTGCATTCTCAGTTTTGACTTGAATATGCTGTACAACCTTTCATACTCTTCTGTTTTTAAAGCTGGGCAAATTCCCTTTTTCCATGTCTACTCATTCTCGATTGTCATACATACATGTCTGGAGAGGCATCTAAGTACTTAAAGACCAGAATTATAAATTAAGCTACTCTAAGGAAAACAAATGAACAAATATTTAGAAGGACTCCAGATCCCACTTCTCCTCTACCATGTGCATTGTACAGTGACACCTCCCCTCACCAAATGCATGAAAAAGTGGGTACACAACACCACGTAGCCTATGTGGGAATCAACACCCTAGACTGATGGCATGAGTGACTAGCACTCAACACCAAACACTACAGTTACAGATGCATGCTTTAATTTTTCTCATTACAGGAGCTTTGTCTTTGCTGTGTGATTTTAGGCCGCTGGAATAGCGTAGCCGTTGTCTGTCTGGTCTTGTTCTGCCAGGCAATGCAACTCCAAACCCTGTTAGTCACCCTAACTCCATCAGGCTGCTCAATGCACCATCAAAGCTGAAGGGCCTATCCTCCCTGAGGAGTTAATTCAAATTGTTAACTTGATTGTTCTCCATCTACACTGCACAGCTAACCAGGTTTTATCTGCTAGACACCTTCTTCCAGCCCAGGTATGCCTGGACCAGCTCCTGCTCCTATGGGCAATGGTTACACTGCTGGTCCCACTGCAACGGGGCTTGGTGTTACTTGGTTTGTGGTAGCCACACCAGGACAGTGTAAGAAGTCCCCCAAGTCCTTCCCATAATTCTCCTTGAAAAGGAAACAGGTTTTCCCAAAAGTGTCACAAACAGGGAACAACTGTACAAAACCCCAAGAATGCGCTCCAGACCCAAAACCAAGCACAGGAGCGACTACAGAAGGAGGGGAGCACCAGTGATGAAGCCTACCACAGCCTGCTAACATCACTGTTCAGACCAGCAGCGGATCACCAGTGTAACTGTACAAGATGGACAGTCCAGATGTGAAAATCATTAACGTGAGCTGGCTGGCTTCTAAGGATACTACCACTCAAGCTAGCAGTAAGTGATCTGTGCCAACATAAGCCCTCTGTGCAGCTCGAGTATTACTAGAAGAGTGGCTAATGCTAAAAGGAGCTAACTCTGCAGTGAAGACAGCCAGGAAATAAAGCTGTGAACTTGGCATTTTTATGCACAAAGAAGCATGGATATTCAGTTTGAGTTTTATGTGCACATTAATTTCTTAACTCAGCAGAAAGCATAATTCTCAGTCCAGCATATGAAACACTTTTTTGGCTTCTGACTTTTTTGTTTTCTTTCCCAGGGTGGCAGAGTATCAGGGACATTTTCAAGATCATGATTTCAACAGATACACTCTTTAAAAAGATTCTAATTTGGGAAAACCAAACAATTTCAGAAGAAACAAAAAATAATCCCACCTTGTAAACAGAAACAAAACCCACACCTCTCGAGTGGACAAACACTCCATAAATACACTATGGAGAACAGAGAGAAAAAAAAAAATCTCTCCTAAATCTCAATTGGCTTGAGAAACCAAGCAAAAGATTAATGACCTATTTTAAAAACTTTATTTAAAGAAGGGAGAAGTGGGAACCAAGAAACAACTGCAGAGTCTACAGGGCCAAGCCCTCTGACACAAATTCGCTGCCTAATGCATAGTCTATTATGTACAGCAGAGAGGCATGTAGAAAGGAAATCCGCTAAGTTTGCTTTCTTAAAAAGTCTCCAAGTTTTTAGATCCTGGACTGAAGCAATTTTGAAAGACAAAGGTGCAGCAATTAACTGTTTTAAGAAGCAATGCCATGTTTCGTACTCAGTACCTCTCAGCTCTTACAGGTCTGACGGCCCAGATCCCACTTCATGGTCCTCCTTCCACACCAGTCTGCGGCAAGCAGCAAAGCCTCAGCCCCAGCAGACACATACAAACACATCCCCATTCAGCTCAGCCTGTTCCCTCCCTAAAACGTCTGTGAAGAAACACCTTTAAATAAAGCATTTTAAGATCTCCAGCTTGTTTTGGTATGAGCAGATGACCTGGCTGGGCACGACAGCCCCGGTGGAAGCAGCATTATTGCCGTATGGTCCGTCAGCGAGGGCAACGCACGTCAAACGCACACGGCAGGAAGACGCTATGCCAAAAAAAACTAATTCATTTCAAGATTGCATTTTCTGGCATACATTTACATTCACTTGTCACAATACCTTAGTTTACCCCGTCTCGGGAAATCTGAAAGAAAGCCTGCTGAGGCGACTGGCAGCGCAGGGCCAGCTCCTGCGCCGTGGGAACCAATGCGAAAGGCTGAATGAATTCAACAGTAACAGGACGGCTTCTTTCCAAGGATTTCCCATTTCCACCAAGGAGGGACAACAAGTCTACACAATTACCCACTTTCCGACTGGACGTATTTCTCTGTCCTGTATGTCTCCCCACACCCTTCCTATAAACTGTATTACAATTATAGGGAAAAAAAAAAATCATTTTTAGCTGAACTTTACCCCACTCTTGGGATATATTCAAAGGCCATTAAATTGGCTTGCCTCCAACCTTCGCAGAGATCTTGTCAGGAGAATTCTGGTTTTAACAACATGTATATATACATATTAATATGTACACAGACAAAGAAGCTGCTCTTTCAGTTAGAAAAGAAATTAAATGTCATCACAGAATGAATCCTATAAAAAGATATGTAATAAAGTTGAAATACCCATAAAATAGCTATTACTAAAGCAAAGCTTTCGTCAATAAGCCTCCAAAACTTTAAATGAAGAAAATGGCTTCACGAAGTGGTAGTCTAGATTTCCACAGTGAGGACACTGCTGGACGTTGCTGTATTCAGAGAAATACTGCATGCCAATCCGTACATCTATTACTGGCTTCCCACAGTGCTTACAGTTCAGTCGAGCCTGTAAAAAACAAAGAAACAAACAAAAAAACCCTTTTGAAATAACCAAACTCACCTCTGCTTCTCGCCTCTGAAAAAGAGAGCATCGCACGCAGCCCCCTGCCCTGCCCTCCCCGGCAGGAGAGGGGGTAAGTTAGGAAACTGGCAGTAATGGGATCTGCTGGTAAGGACATTCCTCACCCAGTCTGGCAACTTGCAAGCATACACAATGCTTTTCACATGAAATACCACCACCAAATTCGGGAGAGTAAGCTACCTCCCACTCTGACTGACAGGAGGTAGAGAATTTTGAAGTCTATATACACACACGATTGTTTTGTGTTGATTAATCTCTGAACCAATTCCTCAAACCCCAACACAAGCAGTGCAGTCTCAATAAATCATTAATGAAGCCCTGAAGCGAAGAGAGAAATTTTACATTTGTACCATGCAATTCAAACACTTAGGTTGACATTTGAACGTGATCTGTCTACGACATGTATCAGCATTTTAATCTTTTGGTTTAACAAATGTATAACGCAATCTACTTCAGCAGCATGGCATGGTATTGCACAACTTTAGGTATGTATTTAAACATTTAAAATACGTATCAGGTTATACAAACTAAACATCGCTTCAAGCACACAAACCATTCTACAAAATCCAACTGAGAAAGGACCAAGATTAACAGGGTAGGTATGAGAAACAATTAAAGGTCAAGGGTGATGCCAGACAGAGCTATTAATCTTCAGCAGTAACAAAAAAGGTAAGTCTTCAGAAGAAATCTAGCTGAGAAACCCAGCCCATTTGATGTAAAGAAAGCAACAAGTAGTGTGAAAACTCAGTAGGCCGTTTGAAATACTCAAGAGAAGCAGAAGGGATTTGAGACCGTAAAGGAGTTTAAGAGTAAAGGTGGCAAACGAGCAGCCAGGGCCTGAGCTGTATCATAGCTTAACCTTGCAGCCCAACACGCTAATGAAAGCTTCAGCTCTTCACTGAAAAGAACAAAAAATTGTTTTCTATGGCAATCATGATTTAAGGAATTTTCCTGGGATGAGAAAAGGCAGAAATTATTAAAGTACTATTACTGTTGAGACAAGACTCAAAAAGAAACAAACCATCAGCTCCACTGCCATCTGCTCTGCTTGAAAAGCAGAAATTCTAGAAATACAATCTAGTAGGGCATGGATTTGTACGATTTTCTTAACCAAAGTGGTGTTTTCCCCCTTGCTACTGTCCAGCATATAAGCTAGCTGCCAGTAATCTGACAGTGGCTGCAGTTCATTATCCTACATGCACCTTTGTGATGCATAATCAAATATTTTGAAATAAGGTAAGAAATTATTCAAAATAGAAATTAGCAAGGCAGTTCAGAGTAAAATTATATACCATAGTTAAATGTCATTCCTCTGTATGCACAGAATCATCTGTAACAATCACGGTGAAACAATAATGCATATTATCTGGCAATCACAGTCACTGCAGCTAATGATTTCATAGTCAATTCTATTAGTTACCATGTACTGTCACACTGTCCATTAATCATATAATTAAGGCTCTTGTATAATGAGACCTTAATTCTTGTCTTGTACATTCAGCAGAAGCAATTCAGATTTAAATTTGCTGGCTTTTAGAGAGCTAGCAAGTCAGCATCAGTGTTTTATCTTTAAAAGTCCCTTTTTTTTAAAAAAAGTTACAATCTCAAGAGGCACTAAATTTGGAGGTACTATCTCTGTCTTTAGTTATAATTGCTATTAATGTCATTTTTTCTGTAGCAGCAACACCGCTTGTCTTTTGAGCAACACATTTCGGTAAATATGTTAAATTTGAAATTAAATGGCGTTTTGCATATTGACAAAACTGTATTTCAGATTGCTCTTAAGCACGCACAATACCATGAAGTGATTATACTTTGAACGAATGCATCTTTGCGAGGCTCCTGTTCTCACCCAGTAACACCACCTGCATGTCCAAAGGCAACCGCCTGCTCCTGAGCATCCCAGGCGGACCACTGAGCCAGACAAACGGCGCCCAGTGCTTTCTCCAAGCGCTACCTGCACAAGAAAAGTGCTCTGCCCATCACATGGACAGCTCGCTCGGACGCTGCCCACCCTGCTGCCTCAGGCACGTGCCTACTCTGGAGTAACCCCAGGCCTTGGATCTTTCTCACCCAAGGTACGGATTTGGTGAGCATTTAATGAAAGCTAAGGTGCTTCAGGCTGTGGCAGAGTACCATCGTCAGTCAGTCACAGCGAAGATTAAGGAGAGCTGGGTAATCTCCAAGCACAAAGACTTTTTAGACCTCTTCTGTTCCTTTGGCTTTTTCGCTACAATTATCTTCATGATAAAACACAATTCAAGTAACTACAAGAAACTTGAATACAGAAAACACTTTCTAAAAATGTGCAATTGTTATTAAAATACTACTGGAATTGCATCTGATGCTAAACGTACTTGCTAGCGATCATCACAAGCATCAGATTTGTGCATGCATTTAAAGGGGCCTTATGTAAAAACATAAGTATTAACCACTGACCATTGCATTGGCTTTTGTCTAGCTATAGGCTTTTGTGCCTCCTAAGTTAAGACAAAGGGACAGGGCCTCGGTCAGCTTTCTTGTATTGCACTCATAGGTACAGGCTGGAAAAGAAGGATGGAAGAAGGGAAGGGAGAAGAGAAACACAAACCTTGGCTTTACTTATCATCAGTTGGAAATTCACCTTATCAGTCTTATTTACGTACGGTACTAACCTGACAACAGGGAGATGCTGCCAGAATATCGTAGGTATACATAGTTCCCAGCTGATGCCAGCTTCCATCCCATCGGGACTTGCACTTAATGCAGATAATTTTGTGAACCCCTTCTAAGCAGTCTACACAAACAGCATAGAGGTGCATAAGCCTTCCTGTGGACAGGAAACACACTTCTTAAGGAGACTAGAACAGAAGATTAAACCAGACATTTCCTGCAATGTGTTATCTGCCCTTTAGTGATACAAATCACACATTATTAATTTTTTTTTTTTTTTTTTTTTTGTTAAAGGGTGAATGATAAAGTAAAAAATGTTTCTCTATGAGAAATACATAGGGCTTGACTGAAGCTATTTTCCATGGATGCAAAACTCAGGAATTGGTCACCACCCTGTCTGCCCTCCCCTCCTGCATTTGCTGGTAGACCTTAGCAAAATATTTTATAAAAGGAGTTGCTGAAGCTCCATGAACAGATGCCAGGTTAAGCTATATGATCAGCTGCAGTGTTTCCAAAAGCAGGATTGTGCCCTAGCTTCATCCCCACCTGACAGAAAAAGTGGAGGTGTTGAAGCTTATTAGCAAGCTGGGTACAGATTCATTTAACAACTTGCCAAAATCTTCCAGCAAAGAGGGAACTAAGGACCTAATAATTCCTCATGGAAAAAAAGCAACAGCCAGAAGAGCAATTTTCTTTCATGTACTTATTCCTGAGCATTCATTTACAGTAAGTATATTTAAAAACATTATATAACACACATACACAGACTTTAACATGCCATTCAGAATTACAAATCTATCGAGCTCTATCATGACCTTAGCTCTGTACGCACAATGACTTTCAAAACTTGAGTTATATTGACTTCCAAAACTTGAGTTATATCGACTTCCATAAAAATCAAGCGGCTCAGACTTGAAAATGAAATATTTTCTCTACATAGATGTTACTAAACTCACCAATGCAAAATCCAAGATGCAAATTTCACACAAAATAAAAAGCCCTACAGAAATTACAAAGAGCTGGCATCTAGATCATGCCTGATTTGTAGCGATTGATTCAATTTGTAGTTTAATAGTTGGCTATTGAAAGTGGGCTGACAGAGAGTACTAATTCTGTAATATACCATTCTTTGTACTGCTACACAAGACAAAGTTACGAAGTACTGCAGTTACAGATCAGCTACAAAACAGGACTGCATATAATATGTGTTTATTTTGGAATGCAATTTGTTATCTTTAGCATCCAAGTACTGAACACACCACAACCTGTAATTTAAAGACACACATCTTGTAACCTTTCTAGATAAAAGGGAATAAAATATTAACAATTTATGATTAGTCCATACCAGATACTTTAAAACTAATGGTTTAGTTCTTAACTTGTTTTGGTTTTTAAGTCAACTATTTTAGAAAAATGAGAAGTCAACCCAGATCCTTCTTAAAGTATATATACGAAATAAACTTGCTAGTATGAGCTGGTAAAAATTGAGTTATTCCACATTGGCGTGTTCAGTTGTAGAAAATGTGATGTGATGAGACTGAAGTGCAAATATAATAAACTCTGTTCCTGAAGTGAACACTCAAGATTGGTGACTTTCAAATAATTTCTTGCACTGAAGTTTTATGTTGTGCAGGAAGATAAAATAATTTTCCTCATCTGAAGATCTGCCCTCCTCCCACACATTAAAGTACTGCATTCCCCCACCGCTTAATTTTCAGGATCCTTGTTATATAGGAAATGAGGCACCTGATATCTTAAACATGCCTGAAATAAAAGAAGTGATTTTCTGTACTGAAGAGAAAATAACACCCTGGAACAGCACCTTGCAAGCTTAATTTCATTTCAAAGAGTAGTTCTGATAATAAACCATTTTACCCAGGACAAAGAGGTGAAAATTTTAACAAGTAATTATTCATGGTATCTTGCCTGAGCAAGTTGTTCAGATGTATCGTCCAATGGGTAAAGAGCAATTAATTAAAAAAAAAATTTTTGCAGAGTTTCATTCTTAGTGGCAAATGTTAACAAGTGACGAGTTTCACTATTACTAAACCAGCTATTAGTACTGATAAAAATCACAAGCACATTGTGCACGCCTCCCCACCAAAGAAATAAGCATTGTTTTCTCACATACATATATTCTGTTTATCCTGGAGCTTTTTTAGCTTGTATATTTGCCTATCACTTTTTCTCCTTAAAGTACATTAGGCAAGACAGAAACAATGTTAGCATGAATACAGTTTAGTGACTTAGTGCACAGTGATTTAAGGAAAGAAAAAAAATTACAAAGTTTGTTGAGCAAAGGAATGTTACATAACACGTATTATGACCATGCATGGGATATAACATATTTTATTGAAAGGAGAGAAACTTAAATGTTAAGATACCTCTTGTTAAAGCCTTTCCAACACACTTTTCGACATATAATTCTATGTTTTTGAACACCAAACTACAAATACTTTCTCTGACTTATTTTAGCGATGCTGGCTGCCAGCAGACTGCAGGACAGGCGTGTTTTGCCATGTCCCACCCTGATCACTTAGTTTGGGACACAGCTTTCAGGAAGAGCTGAAGCTCATCCTAGCCCACACACGTTTGTTTCTCTAGGAGGAGAAAAGTTAATACATGCCTTGGATGCCTTGGTCTCAACTCAGCTCGGAGATGGGACATATCAGGGTGCAGTCCAAACAGGTGGGAGTTTGGAAATAAGTCTAAACCCCCCACTACACCCTTGCTACTTCAACCCACTGTATTAAAAGCTTGCTTTTACTACATCCAACCTCTCCAGGCCAATGTTAACACAGGCCAGACTATAGTCCTTTTCATATGAAGAAAGAAAAATAGTTTGCTGTGAAACAAAACTGATATTCTCTAGTCTGAAAGCAAATGAGAGGCATCTCATCTCACCAGTGGTACAAATATAACTCTCACCCATGCTGCAGCACAGCATGCTTAAATTTAAAAGGTTGATGCATATCTTGGAGTAAAGCTCACAACGGATAAATCAGCATGCACGCGCTGCAGAACAGAGTGGCTGGAAAACCTTCCCACGGTCTACCTAGAAACCAGATGAGAAATCTCTTAATTGTAAACCCAAACACAAGGCACGGATCTTTCTACATGGCATTTGCTCCTTGTAATTCCTTCCTAAGTGTTTCAATCTGATCCACATGATAATTCGAACGTGACCTCAAGCTTTACAGAACTGCTTAAAAATGCAGAATCAGGATGAAAATCTAAAATGGGAGGGGCAGGGCACAGAAGGCAGTTCCATCACTTAATGAAGCCTAGCATGACTGACAGACAACCTGTACCTTGAAGGTGACAGGGAACATCATATTCAATCTCATCGTGTCTCGATGGGCTAAGGAACAGGGTCCCATCCACCAGCGGAAACTGTTCAAACACTGGCAGCGCCCTGTGGCATAGCGCACAGTTTACAACGTTCCTGTGGCTGGCACTAAGAGCAGCAAGGATAAACTTCCGAAGGTCCTCCCCTTGGCCCACCTGGGCATCGTCTTCCATCCGCACATGGAAAGTATTCAATTTATGCCTGGGGATGTGAGTAAGCAGCTCAGAGAGATCAAGCCTTCTCAAAAACTGCACGGGGGCATCAAAGTGTCCTGATCTATGTGCTTGCAAGCCAGCTGCCCCGTAATCAAAATGCGCGTTCCTGAACATGCCCCCGCCAGCCATGTTCTTCTTATGGGGCTCCAGGTGAATGGCGTTCTTCAAAAACTCTCCTAAGTATCGCGAGGAACGAGGGCCGCTGAAATGTGTGGGGGCAAGAATAGAGTAGCCAGTGGGTGGGGACTGGCCGGGAGAGACACAAGGCGAGCGAACGGCGTAGCTGCCGCCCATGACACCCTTCTCCTGGGAGTTCTGCCTGTCCATCGAGTGCCTTCGCTGGAGGTCGTGACTCAAGCCTTTTTGCGGCTTGTTGGCTGGCCTGCCCTTTTTGGCCTCTTCCGCCGACTCTGCCATTGACCTTCCCGTGCTCTTCTCCAGCACTGATTTTTTCTTCTTATCATCCTGCATTCGCTTCACCTGGTACCAGTCAGTGTCCTTCTTCAGATGACCCTGCCCACACCGACAGGAGCAAAAGCGAAAAGCCAGGTCATATCCCTTCTTTGTCCACATGTTTTGGCGACACTGCTTTTCATTCCAGCTCCTGGCTCTGCCAATGCAATTGAACTGGACGAGAATGCTGCTTTCCCACTCATAGAAGCACTGAAGGTGCATCCAGGTGCTGTACGGACAGTGCTCGTTGTTGCATATAACCTTCTGGTAGTCATCCTTCTCCAGGTCCACTGGCCTTCCAAAGCTACAGATCAGTGGAGTAGCACAAGGAGCTTCTGTGGAAGATAAAACAGATACATTAATAACTTAATGGCCCACTTAACTGCAATAGTTCTTTAAACGCCGTGCCAAATACGCACACAAGCTCTTATTCATGATCTGTATTATCAAAGGGCCCCACAAGCACTAGCTCTGGGTCAGGGCAAAAAGCAGTCTTTGCCAAAAAAAGTTAGAGTACATGAAAGGAGATATGGAAATGAAGGAACAAGGAAAAAAAAATGACATTACAGTTTGTTTAATATTCAAAGCCAAAGCACCTCAGAAGCATTAGCCCTCCTCAAGGGTTTGCGGATACCGTTGCAAAGGCTTTAAGAAGTAAGCAGAGAGCTTTGTGGATGTTTCTGGAGGGCTGCTTTGAAGCCTGAGAGGCAACGTGGGGAGAACACGCAGAGATGCTTGTTTGAAAAACAAGTAGGCAATACAGCCTGGCTTTGCGATCACGGGGAGAGGCAGGAATTGATCTTTTCTTTGGGACCGAGCAAGAAACAACAGCTAGGGAGAGAAGGAGGAAGCAGAGGACTTTGAAAAGCAAGACTAACAGCTTATGTTCCTAGTGCAAAAAGGAGGGCCTTCATTACGTTGCTCAGGCAGATACAGACTATATCACCATCACTGACCTACTGGATAGCTAAATTTCACAAACCAAATAGTTCTGCAACACAGACAGGTTAAAAATCAAAATGCCATGTGGTCTTTTATCAGCAAAGTAACAGCCTTTGCTATGTCCTTGAGCAAAGAACAGTTTATTTCAATTCTCTCCCTGCAACAATATCAGCTTCTACACAAAAATGTTCATTTATGGACCAATGACATTTTCCCCTCCCTCACCGAAATACCACAGACTACAAACTACTCCCATTTCTGGCTGCTCACTTGCAGCTGGGAGGCACAGAAAGGACAGGAAATTTTCAGTTGGAGTTTCTACTGGATCTTAAGAGTTTCTAATTATGAAGTTTGTAGATGCTTAGTCAAGTATTACAAATATTTCTCCTCTGTGTTTCTGACTTCCCACTTCCTCCACTTCACCAAAAAATACTGCTCCAACAGGGCTGGCAGACTGCTTTTTAACCTCTGTGTTGCTGCATTCAAATACTAGCAGGCTTCTTCAGGGTCTTCCATGGTCAAGTGCTGCCTCACCCCCTGCGAAACAGAGCAAACAGCTCCCTGCAGTTCCCCAGTCTCAGCCAGAGCTCCAGGACTTGCAAAAGAGGTACATCGAGCCTCGTGGAGAGAGGCTGCCGCGATCTAGGCTTTTTTCCTTAGCACTTCAAATTTCTATCTGATAAGCAGGGAAAAAACCACCACTCGGTTGCATTGCTTTTAATACCATTCTTGTCACTGCTAGCACAAGTAATACAGCATAATTTGCAGTGGGACGATAGGTTTTACGCTGCTACGTTCACTTCTACTCACTTTCAGTAATAGACACACTACCCATCATCATCTGTCCTACAGCAGCAATACACAAACCAGATGCTTTACAACAACAGATCTTTGCCATGCTAGTGGTTTGGCCCCTTCCCAACAAGTTGCTGTTAAAAGGCTATAAACAAAAAACCAAACAAAATCTTCAAGGTTACCTTCAGTAAATTCAAGATTACAGTAGCTCTTATTTACCCATAAGAGATGGGCACAAAGAGTACGAGAGAATTTTCCCGAGCCATTCCCCAGAAGATGCCACATCCTTCACCTCATTTGTCTGCCTCCGTTTCTAATGCCAGAAGCGGCACAGCTGCAAGGAGAATTTTCTGCAATACCTTTCCTTCAGAGACTAGACTATAAACTGCAAGCAAGGCAAGCAAGGCACATTCCCCAAAATGTTCTCTTAAAGAAAAAAAAAAAAAAAAAAAAGAGTATTTAATTTCAAAATATGGACTTGTTCAGTCATTAAAGACAAATTACTGAATTGGAGAGAACAGAGGTAAGAGAGGCATTCCCTCAGGACTCTTTGAAAGTTCCTTCTATACATGTGTCATTTACATTGTCACTAGTTGTCTCAGGTCTCTGAAAAGCCCACTAAGAACATACAGGTTTTGAGATGTCTTTGAGAAGCAGGAATTTTATTGGCTACCAATGGCTAATTTTTCTCCACTTTTTTTACTGTCTATTATTGAGTATAATGTTGCTGGCCAAGAGCAAAAGTGAATAACTTAGCTGCTCTGAAATAAAATCTGTCAGTTTACCAGTTCAGAGGGTCCTCCCATCCGTTCTCCCAGACTTCGATTCAAGTCACGCTATGCCATGCCAAGCATCTCTGCAAAGTTTTTCTTCGTTGTCAGTCACTCTTTCATTATATTTAAGGTCTGAAAGCATAGTTTGCAATTACAGAATCCTTAAGAAATTCATCTCAGAGAAGCCAGTTAAACTGAAACCATTAAAGGCAAATCATCAGAAGTCAGATGTGCAGCAAGATACCGGAGGTACCAATATGAACAGTTCTCACTTATGCATTTCCTGTATTCATCTATTTCAGTACATATTCCTTTCCACCACTGCCAGGAGGCAGGAAGAAAGAACATGCCAAAAATCCACTTACGCTCCTCCTGTGTTTCGGAGTGTAAATGTTCTAACAGTCGCAGGTATAATTATAGCTGACAGCCGAGAAAGTTACTATACAGACAAGTCTAGAGATCTCTACTTTAGAATAAAGACTTTACACTTGTTCATCCATACTGGCATAGTTAACTGACTAAAAAAGAAAACTGTTTCCTTGATTAGCCTTTGAACATGTTTTTCATTTTGGATGCAAAAACATACGATCTCGAGGCCCCTGAGAAGTTTACAGCCTCTTCATTATGTGGACAAAAAAATGAAACTAATAAAATAAGTGGCTGAAATACAGAAAAAAAACCCACCACAGCCTGTATATTCCACAGAACGTGTCCACAATTATTTGATTATGATCATGCACTAGGTGTCTAGAGGCTATTGTAAAGGTGACTTACAACGGATTTTTCCCTTTTTCCCTGGTTGGCCAATGGAAGAACTGTGGAATGGGATCTTCTCCAGCTTCTCCTTGAGAACCTACAGATGCCAGATTACCTGAGGAACTTCCCACACAGCACAACTATGAGCAACAAAAAGCTTCAAGTTTTGGCCAGCGATGTCTTTTTCAACATTTAACTTAACTAGATGACTACAAAGTTTTCAGACGTTCCCTCATCTGATCTTCTATCTACTCAGTGTGAATCGGGTGGTCACACAATCACCACAGCAAAAGCAGGTCTAGAGCAGCTGGAAGAAAGCAATGGAGGGAACAAGAGCCTTCCCCCGCAAAAAAACCCTCCACTGAATTGTTAAATGGTGGCACTGAGATTGCTTTGGAAAACATTGCTAAGAGGAGAAGCTGGTCTCTACTCACCTCTTCTGGGAACTCACCTGACATTTCACTAGTGTCACTGTAGTAGCACAGGAAATACTAGAAAACCAACAGGTCTCTTTACCGTGCTCCGTGCCATGCTCCACAGCAAGATTAATGTCGTGCTAGTCAAAGCATCTGCTTTCACTGATACAGGTTTGTTATTACAATGTCTGCTGATTTGGAGAAGGCCTTGATAAAACCACTGCAGTATTTCCACAAGAGAAACTGAAGAGCCCAGCGTGGCTAATGAAAATCGTCTCAGTAGAAAGTTCTACCACTTCTGTAGTATCCCCGTATTTAAGAAAGCAGAAAACTCCACTACCTGAAAAGCATATAGAAAACTCAAGCCCACCTTTGGTTTTGCCTAATATTTCAAATTCTAGCAAGTCTATCTGCACAAAACAGACTGTGCAGGACTGAACACCCCTTGCAGACTTCCCTCCATTCACGTCTCCTGCCAAACATAATCATGCCACATGTTCCTACATAAAGAATAAATTAGAAACAGAAAACAAAGCAAATTTTTGTGCAACTTTCCCAGTTCACAGCAACAGCTATGCCTTAGGAGCAAAAGCAACAGATTCAGATCACTTAGTATGGCAGCCACATTAGCAAATTGTGAAGAGCTCTTCCCATCAATTCACACCCTTGAAAGCGCTCTGGGTTATTTAATCACCATTTTATAAACAAGACAAAGCACTTATTACAGAACTACAAAACTTTAAAAACTCTTGTTATCAAGCCCTTCCATTTCACATTAATTAGAAATGCATTTTGAGATTATTCTTCAAAGTCAGAGCTAGAATCATCGCCTTAATGTTTTATGATAACAGTACAATGATTACTGTCAAGAGAGACAATAAAGGGGAGTAAATAGAAATTCACATGTCCAAACTGCCCATTCACACCTGTTTTGTCACCTAAATATAATTTGCTTCCAAGCAGCTAACAGCTCAAGAGATTTCTCGTTTCCAAAGTTATGAAACTGAACTTCAGGAAAAATGAAAGATTACCAGGTATAAGAGCAGCATCCATTCTCCCAGCAGGCCCTTCTGAAAGAATGCCTAAATGACCATAAAAGTACCTCTATTTTACCTCTCAGTTTCAAGAGGGTTTTCACAGCCTAAGAGAACAAAACAAGATAGCATGCAGTTTTTTGTAGCAGAACGGCTTCAACATTTAGACGCAAGTGTATGCCTGTAACAGACAGGCTGCCAAGCTGCAACTACAATTGCATGCTGCTGCTTTCTAGAAGTTATGTTTCCACATAAAAAGTAAATGTTTTCTCATATTCCACTGTAGTGATTTTGATCAGTAATTCTGAAAATAGTTGCAAGGGGCAGCACATAAATGTCCTCTAAAACAGAAATAACATACAATAGTCTAAACAAATGTACATTTGAGCAAAGATACCTCATTGTTTAAACCAGGTTATGTTTTATGTTTGACAGAACTACCATAAAATTAACTTTTCCTTCAAAAACGAGAACATGACGGAAGACTGCAAGGAAGCTGGTTTGGGTGTTTGGCTTTTTCTCAGTTTTTCCATTCAGGTTTATAAACATCAATAAAAGCCAGGAATAGAAACAGACAGTTGAGATAAATCTCCTTCAACACACATTAACCGGTTTTCACGTTTTAATAAAAAAGAAAGAGGGTACATGAAGACCACCCTTCCCGTTTCATGACTCAAACGAAAGCAGCAGAACGACGGCTGCCTGAGGAACTTCCCTCTGGTGAAGTAAATGGAGGAGAATGTTGTTTACTTCTGTTTACACACCCATCATAAAACCAAAGATGCACCCAGCAAGCCAAATGTAATGACTCCATGGCTTCATATTCGTGACTGCTCTCATTTGTTCCAAGTCCTCAATGCGGACGCCTAAAGCAAAATTTGCTCTTTCCCCTCCATGTTCCCACATTATCCATTGTGTTAAGCACCAGAGTTTTTCAGTCAGTGGACAGAAACAGATAATTATTTCCTGTACTCGTCAGCGTAGGTTTCAGCTCACCACACGGACTTGCAATCGCTGGTAAAGCTCAAGGGAGGTGTTAAACGTGTGAGGCTGGGGGCAGAGGAGAGAGAAGCACAGCAGCTGTTGGAAAAGGCAGCCCTACTGCCATCTTAAAACAACTGTCAGGTGACAGTAGGTTGCTATGGATCTGGAAAAAGAAATTATCAAAAAAAAAAAAAAAAGGTAAGGTCTTGGTGCTGGATCAGCTGCAAGACACTACAGCTTGCTTTTGGTCTACCGTTACTCTAGCATCTCATCATCTATGCCAAGGACACTTAACTTGCCAGCACATTACTTAGGCCAGAAGGGTACCTGTGGGACACATACTTTGCAAATCAATCACTTTAACCTCTACCACCGCTTTCCCATGAACAGTGCTCTCTTCACAACCCTCACAGCTAGGAATTGTTCACTCTGCCAGCTTGAACCAGAGCTGAGTCATTTCTGTGGAAGGCTACTCCCTACCAAGCATCTGCACGAATCTTCTGAATTTCCTCTGCCATCAGCATAGCTTTATTTTAATTGAAGTCATACAATATTATCATGCTAATACTGTAATGCAGCTGTAGAAAATAAACCACCACAACAACAACAAAACAGACTGAACACAAAACTTGTATTAATTGTCCAATGTATTTGCTTTGGTGAACCTTGGAATACAATCTAATATTCAAAAGATTACCAAGACGCATCAAAATGGTATTGTCCTATGCATAACCAGTTAAATAGTACAAATAATACAGCAATACAGAAATGATCAGTCAGCTTCCTAAGAGTTTGAATACAGCAGGAAGAATGCAATGGGAAAAAATGTTTCACAGGTGCATCCAAAAGGCAGGCTTGGATCTTCAGTGCATCAACAACAACAAATAACAGCTGACAAATAGTAAGAGAAGTCTTTCAAAACAGCTTGTCTTATGGCTTATATTGATAACACTCATTGATGATGACTGATGTCTCTCCAACACTTCTTATGCAATCTTTGCAGACTGATCAAAATGAAAGTTTCCAGTCATTCTCCGAGACAGAGGGGAAAAAACAAAACAGCAGTACCTAGTAAGCTGCCTAAAACACAGGCTTTCTTCTGCATCACGCAACTCCCTCTTACGCGCTTGGAAAGGGAAGCCAACGCCAGCAGTCCACCTTCAGTGAGCAATGGACAGAGACCTCAGGCTGGTGTACACCCAGCACAGACCCACCGGAATCACCCTCGGAGAGCCACAGACTCCAGACAACGCCTCATCGCAGTGGGAGTCTGGCTGATAGCTTTCCATATGTAAGCACCTACATACTGACACTTACGTGTCAGTCTGGAGCTCAGTCCTACCCCCAAGGACCGAGTAGCTGCAGTCAATATTTACACTCAGAAAGGACTTGCAGAGAACGAAGCCATAAGCAGCCTAGCTCTAGTTGGCACACTTACCCCATGTGCAAGATGTCACTAGTTCTATTACATGGGTAGTCACATGAAGTGATCACCTTCCCCTAGAAAAGATTTCAGGTAATTTGCAGCTACTAAACCCTGGTTCATCTGGGAATTCAGATGACAGGACTCCTGGAGGGCTCGATAGGTGTTAGAACCATCTCCATGCACTTCACTTACACTGACTTCATGCTTGGCCTCTAAGGGAGTCTCTTTACCAAAAAAACCAAAAGAGAAAGGCATAGCAACTACACAGCAGTGGGAAGATGCCATGGAAATCACGAAGGCTTAACTCATACCTGCTACCTTAACACCTTCTAACTTACAGCACAGTCAGAGCTGGTGCCTATTTCGGAAATCAGCAATTAGCATGTGATACAAAGTCAGTTATCTGCGGCTCTTACTCAAGCACCCACTCCCAGCTCAGTCATCACCTCACCAAAGTAAGTCAGAAAGAGCAAAACTGTACAAACTAAGGAGGACAGGCACTTACATGTGCACAGTAGTTTTGCAGTTTGCTTACGCAGCCTTCTGTGCTCCAAGCTGGACCAACTGCCTACGCCGCTGAAACCCATCATGAGAATTCACACGGTCTTGCAGAAGTCACCATAATCTGTACAGTTATCATCTAGCCAACTTCTTTCCATTTAATACCTGTCGTCCAAACACAGAGAACACCTCTGTGGGTGGATTTTTCTGGTGACTATCAGACTATGCAGAGATTAGTGACTATCTCAAGACTGGTGGGCATTAACATCTTTTGAACCTTGGCTGTTGCTTTGTCCGCACATGAATCATCCTCATAGAAAAGCATTTCCACCACTAAATTCTCCCACTCTAGCCTTCCAATAGCTTTTAATACCTTGAAATGTTACAGGAAACTAACCCTGGTGCCTCAAGAAACAGACATCCTAATAACTAAAGCAGACTCCAAAGCACCTGTCCTAGCAAGTTTTCAGTGGCAAATTCCAACTCATGCTGGGAATAGAGAGATACCTGTGGCAAGCAGTAGGTGCCCTAATACCAAGCACAGATGTAAACACAACAGGCTGGAGTTGCCCAGATTCAGAGCCAGCTAGCCACCAGACCCTGTCCAAAAGCACAAGAAGGGAAGAGAAAAAGGAGAAAAGGTTGAATCAAGGGGTATCAGCACCTCTTTTAGTTTCAAGCCTAGGGATGTTTGTGTCCTTGGTCTATCCTTCCCAAGTTTATATGTGACAGCATGGGAAATAAAAATACTGTCTAGAGGCTAAAGAAGCTGGTAGAAACTCAGCAGGAAACTGGAGGTGCAGTCACCCTAGCTGCAGTACCTAGCATCTCTGCAAGATAGCAGCTCCTGAGCGTGGAGCTGTCTCTTCCAATAGACATCTCGTTCATGACGCTGTGCTGGCTCCCAGCCCTGCCCGTGTGCCATTTCTGGCATCTGTGCAGTGCACAGAGACCTCGACTCTAGGCTGCTCCCAAAATGGGTATCGGTAGCACGGAAGTGGAGATGGGGAGTGCCAGGCACACTCAGTAGCCAGGCTCTGACTGAAGCAACCTCCTCTCCCAGCAGGCATTCAACGCAGGAACAGCAGCAATATCCCTCTCAAGCCCTGGAAGGAGGACTGATAGACTCTACCATTGCAGGAGAGACAGAGAGAAAGAGATAAAGGTTAAAGTGAACGCTCTCAAGATAAATGTCACTGAAGCCTACTGGGAAATGCCAGTGCTCCACTCCAAATCCCGCAAGCTTTCAAAACAGAATTACCCACTCCAGTGACGAGATTACTGCTTCAAGAGGCCTCCCTGAAATTATTTGAGTTTCTATCAAAACTGTTCAGAGAAAGCCCATGCCCTACTAATGCTGTTGTAATTTAGACACCTTGAAGATTAGCTGGAGTATTTTACCCTGAGCTGGATGCAAAGTTTACCTCTATTCTTTTCCCTGCGAATACACTGCAAGAAGAAAAGCAGAGAAGGATGGACGTCTGCCAGTCATCACGGTACTTTAATACCAAAGGATGTCTCAGTATGCAAGGCTGTAAGTGAGGCTGAAGAAAACTTACAAATGTCTCCAAGGACTAGAAATCGTTTTGTCACTACTTGTTACATCACTGGGAGGAAGATACGGGATGAGTACCGACAAAGTAAAGCAATCAGTTCAAAAACTGCATTTCCTCATATGAAACCTAACAAACATCAAGCCTAACCCTTACTCATGCAAGCACTACACTTGAGCAAATGACTAATCACATGAACACAGAATGCTGTCAGGGCACCGATAACCATTTTGATAGTGAATAACTGTTAAAAAAAATTAAGTGGGTGTGTACTTGCTTGCATGAAAGGACAGTATTTATTTTATTCAGTAATACCATAGACATGATTCCATTTGCAAAGATTTGCAGAATATGAATTGCATTTGCTACAAAAGCATGTAATTGCATAGTTTTAAAAATCCTAAAATGAATATGAAAGTCCTTTCGAACCCGATTTGCACTGAGAGAGACAGTGATATTTGCATTCAATTGATTTCTGCAGTTAGAAGAACTCACTGGAATTACGAAGCAAAATGGTTTTCCTTTAGAAAATTAATAGGTATTAAATTTTGTAGTCACTGCAACAGAATAGAAACTTAATTTTCCAGGTGGTCTCACTGATATCAATGGGACTCCCTCAAGCTAAGTAATAAGAAGGTGCCAATACTGAACATCACTAGAGTGCCAAACTGGAATTGGTTGTTATATGCAGCAGGGAACATTTGACAGCAAATATTAATCCATGCTTAAATACTACAGCAATTCATGCTCTAAAAATACATTTTTAAATTAAATATTGTACTGACAGATTTTCTGGCCCTCTTTAACTATCCCACCTCCAGGACTTAATTTTTTTTTTTTTTTTTTGTAAATCTTAATTGTTGGCCAGTCACAGCTTTCAATGCATTAGTCACTGTTGCGCTGACTGATCTTCTTCTTCATACACTTTCCTACATTAGCATTTTTATTTGAATGTAAATCAAAGCCTCAGAAACAGGTGAAACCCAGCTGAAGAGTGCAAAAGCACAGCTGGCCACTTTGAACCCAGGTAACTCCAGACAAGGTCAGAGCCCGGCCGGCGCGGCGGGCACTGCTCGCACAACGCCTCAGCTGCCACGGCAGGAACTCCACCCCCAGGAAACCATGCTCCAGCGAGACCGACGGCAACCACCTCCACCAGCTCCCGCACAGCCTTTTTTTCCCTGAAAGACCCTCATGCCCCGTACAAATGTGACCCTGGCAACTCCACCCGACAGCCCACCAACTGGCCAGCTCTGCCACTCGTGCAGTTCAAGGGCTCACCTATGCCAGAGGGCAAAAAGTATGGTCGTAAAACAGGTGGCCAATATACCGTAAGATGGTGGTTTAGAGACAGCTATGCCATTTCTTTTTTAGTTTAATTTAGCTGGCTATAATGAACTCCGTGTTAAAGGGGAAAAGCGCAGATGAGGAGAGCCAACTTCTCTTTTTCTCTCCTCTTCTCATAGCACCAACGCTGGAGAGACTAGAGGGACAAGGACAAGGGGATGAAGCCGCAAAATGCTAAGATAGTGACCATTAAGAGGGGGAAGAGGACTTGGGTCTACTGGACAATGAGACCAAAAATGGAAACACAGCAAAGAAAACGGATGGAAGAAAGAATTTTAGGGTCAGAAACAACTATATGTGGAGACTAGAGCGAGAAGTTTGTAAGATAAAGGGATAAAACGGCTGGAGCTGATGGTGTAGAAGCGCCCAGGCTCAGCGAGGCAGAAACAGAGAAGGAATTTGCGACTTGGAGCCCTCAGATCTGAAGTAAACCCTGTGGATTTTACTCAGCTGCTGCTCAGGGCAAAATATCCTTGCCCCCTCACACTCGTTTATGTCTCCAGATGCAGGTAACCAACTATTGCCATCGGGAACGCTGGTAATCCACAAGACTGGAGTGAGTGGCCTAAGTGCACAATCCCATGGAGCTGCTGGTATAATTTTACATGATGACAGCTCAGATTTTCCAGTTTGGTTAAGAAAAATAACCCAGAAAATTAGCTAAAAAAATAAAAATGTATTAGGAATATCATTCAACCACTCTGAAGACAGGGAATCTAAGAAATGAGGCTTTCTGTGATGTCACATTGCAATTTCCCTGTGTACTGCCATACTGTTAAATTAGTCCATCCCCCCCACCCACGACCTGTGCCTCATTCAATGCAAAAAATGGATGCACTTTGGTCAAGAAAGATTAATCTATCATATACAGAATTCCTGCTTGGTCTGATGGAAGAGATAGGAAAGGCAGGCACAGCTACAGAACGTGAATCCGCCTCGTGGGCATCATCCCGATACCTGCTGAGAAGTTACAGTGCAAGATGGAGAAAAGCCATGACATCTGGTCAGCGGTTATTGCTCTCCACCTTCCCGATTCCCATGCGGGAGTCTAGAACCCTCTGATCGCAGTTTGAGCTCTGAACATGCACACGTTAAAACATCACCTAAACAATCATAAACAGATGCCCTCTTGGGGCAGGGGAAAAATCAGCTTATGGTTTTCTATCATGATACCAAAAATCAACTGGCACTTTGAGGGAAAATTGTGCAGGGATTGAAGCTAAATTTGTCAAAATGTAAAAGGGAACAATATCTTTCCACTGTAAAGGCGTACTATAACGACAGTTCTGTATTACATGGTCAGAGCTGCACAGAGAAGCCCAGAGCAAATTAAAAATTCTGTTTCATTATGGCACGTGGATAGGGGGCAGAAGCAATACGTGGACCACATAATGAACTGTGAAGACTTCAAAAAAAAAAAATATCTGAACCACTGTCCCTTCCCTGAATGAAGCAGGGTCCTGATGGGACTACATAATTAAAACTGTCATACTGACATCATGATGCAAAGCCAAGGTTTGCACAGACAATCTTAATTTTGTGATTATTAAATCTGCTGCTTTCATCTCTGCATACTTCTGTCCGGTCATACTAATGAAAGAAAACAGGTTATGTTATTATGATCATCTACTGCTTTTCCACGGTAAAGATAGAGTAGGAGAGCAATGATACCAGACACATCCAAATTACTCTAGGACAACATACGGTGACGATGCAGGAGCGAAGAGCAAGCCCAGGGACGAGGGACCCAGAGGACTGGCGAGCCTGGGCAGCACGAGTCACAGCATCCAGCTGCATGGTCCAAAAGCAGCACATTGAAGACCTTCCCTGCACCTGGCACACTTAATCCGCAACCCAGATAACCTCCCATGAATAATCGAGAGTTGACTGCATACAGCAGAACTCTATTAACCTCACAACTCACTGCAGCCGGCCCCATCCTCCGTAAACTGCTTAGTGATCAAGTAACCCTAAGTGCACAGCCTCTTACAAATGTCTTGAGCCTCGTAACGGGATACCTGCCTACATAGCTTCATTTCAGATTCAGTGGTTTTGAAGACTTGGGAGAATCCATTATCGTCGCCTAATATTTTCCTTCCACACGAGAGCCGGATTCCCAGCTCTGTAGCACGACAGGAGTAGTTTCTCCTTTCACCTCCTGAACGAAAACGGTCGAAAGCTTTGGACTTGTCAGCGAGAATACAATTCATGAAACTTCCAGCTCAGGATTCTCTGATGGGCAGTAGCCAATGTAAAATAAAGCTAGAAACCACATCTACTCTTCCAGCCTTCATGATTATCTGAAATGAAAGATATGACTAGACGCAATGATCCTGTCAAGGCAAAGATCAGGTGTGCTGACCAGGCACTTAGAGCAAATGCCGAAGCCAATTTATTTCTCTGTTGTGAGGGGGAAATAAAAAAGGGGAGGGGGAGGATTTGACAAAAGAGTCGAGGATGTTTCTGACCACTGAGGTCATATGGAAGCAGGGAGAGAGAGAATAAAGGAGCATCTCAGGTTAGCTCTCGGAAAGGCAGCCTCAACTTCTGAGGAAGCCGGCCAGCACAGAGGAAAGATACGTAGGGTACCTGGCACACACAGTCTTACAGCTGAAGACGACTGACAACCTGTCCAGCTAGCAAGCTGTACCGCTACCAGCGTTCACTGGCATCGCCTTCAGTGGCATCTGCACAAGGAGCAACACCTTGCTATCCCCACACAAAACAGCCACACCAGAAACACAACTCTGCTTTCACTTGTGCTTGAGGGAGAAAATTTGAAAACACTGTTTCTCCTCGCCTCAAAAACTACAAGCCAAGTGTCACGTATGAGACACCACCTGCAAAGTGCATGTCGTGCATGTTACATCACCGGGATGAAGTCCTGATAGAAATGCTCCAGAAATTCTCTAACTCCTGCTAACCTGTCCTGCCCCCCCCCGCCTCGTTCAGTCACTTAGAACAAATAGTCCAAAAAAAAAAGGAAATTCTAAGCATTCTCCATGATTCTCTGGAGTAAGTAATACTCTTATAAAAGCAGTCTGGCAAAGACCTTGTGAGCTAAAGTGATTCGCAATTAATTGCTAATATTTCTAAGGAAAAGTTTCCATTAAATAATACACGGGAATCAGACATCTTGAAAACCAAAGTAAGATTCTTGGAACTACCTTTGGTTAACAGCAGCCAGGCAAAACTACCGCCACAAAGTATAAAACCAGTTGTAGCTACCCTGCCACTTTTTCCAAAGCGTGGGGAGTAAAAAGCTGAAGTCCAGCTTGGGAGGGGAAAAAAGTCAAGAGTAGAGTCTGCGTCGCAGTTTGTAAACCTAGCAGCAGACCCAAGATGTGGGGGTTTTTGGCTTAGCAAGAGGTGGCAGAAAATCCCAGCCTACCTTTAGTTTTAGCCTGACGTATAATTTTGCAGCAAGACTATCTCCAAACATGGAGAGCGACGCAAGTTTCTGCAAGAAAACACCTTACCACAACGTGCTCTGAACCAAAAACCAACCCACCAGCCAAAGGCAGCATAAAATGGTCGATGGAAAGTGCGCGCGTTACCCTGACAAACCCAACCGCTGTCAAACGCCGAATAAAAGGGACCGAAAAGTCGGACTCCATTTTTAATCGTGCTGAAATAAAGTCGGGGTTTTTCAGCTCAGCGCCGCATAAGCCGAGAGGCGGCCGGGGCCGGCGGCCGCTGCACCTCCCGCCCGCCGCCGGGGATGCGCTCTGCCCCCGGGCCGCGCTCCGGGGCGGGCGGCCCCGGCCCCGGCCCCGGTCCCGGCCCCGCCCCGCCTGCCCGCGGCTCCGGCAGCCGGGCGCTGCGGGGCGGGCAGGCTCCCCCCGCCCGCGCCGCTGTCAGCGCCGCCGCCGCCGAGGCCCCCGCCCCGGGACAGCCCGGCCAGAACACATCCCCCCCCCGCCGCGCATTTCGGGGAGACCCCGGCGGCCGCAGCGGCCGCGCAGGGCCCCGGGCCCCGCCGCCGCCCCCAGGCCCACGCCCGCGCGTCCCCTCTCGCCGGCCGCTCGCCCGCCCCGCCGGGCCCCCCCGCGCCGCCCACAGGCCCCCAGCCGCCGCCTGCGCCACCGCGGGCCGCGGGAGGCCGCGGGGCCCGGCCCGCCGCCCGCCGCTCACCGCTCTTGACGTCTCCGGGCGCCGCGCCGCCCGCGGCCGCCGCGCCGCCCGCTCCGCCGCCCGCCCCGCCGCCGCCGCCGCCGCCGCCGCCGCCGCCCGCCGCCGCCGCTCCGGCTCCGCCGCCGGCCGCGCCGCCGCCGCCCGCCGCCGCCGCGGCTCCGCCGCCCGCCGCCGCCCCGTTCTCCTGCTCGTCGCCGCTGCTGTTGGCGCGCTTGTTCTTCTTGCCCTTGCCGCCCTTCTGGTTCGGCATCGCGGGCCCGGCCGCCGCCGCGGCGGGGCGGGCGGGCGGGCGGCGGCGGCTGCGGAAGGCGCCGCCGCCGCTACCTCCGGCTCATGGCGGGGCCGCGGCGGCCGCGCTGCGCTGCGCCGCGCCCGCGGTGGGCGGCGGGGCCCGGGGGGCCGGGACGGGGAGGGCGAAAGGCGTGTCCCGCTCGGCCGGCCGCCGCCGCCCCGCTTCCTCCCGGAGCAGGCGCGGGCGCTGGCGGCAGCGGGAAGCGGAGCGCGCTGGGGGGGGCCGGGGCTGAGCCAGGCGGGGGGAGCGGGAGGGGCTTATCGGGAGAGGGAGAGCCCCGCTCCCGCCGCCGCCGCCGCCGCGGGGCGGGGGCCGCCGCCGGTAGCACGGGGGCGGGAGGGCGGCAGCACCTCACGGCGGGGCGGGGGGGGCAGAGCGGGCCGCGCCGCCGGGAGCCGGAGCGGGAACCGGAGCCGGTCCGTGTCCGTCCCCGCCGCCCGCAGCCGGGGCGGGGCGGGCGGCCGCGCCGGGAAGCTGCCGCCGTGGGCCCTGCCGCGCCCCGGGGGTAGGGCGGCGGGCGGCGGGGCCGGGCGGGCGGCGGGGCCGGGGGTCTCCCTCCGTGCGCGCTTCTCGCCGGAGCCCCGGCCCCGGCCCCGTGCGGTCAGGGCTGGGCTCCCGCCTCGGCGTCCCGGGCGGTGTGAATGTCCGGGCAGCGGGGCACAGCTGGAAAATGCCACCTGAAGGCGCAGGAATAAAAGGGGAGCGCGGGGAGGGGGGAGAAAGCAAAATAATTCAGTCTCGTGTTCAAGGGGGGCGGCTTAAGGAGCAAAAAAGCCTTACAGCTTTACACTCCTGACTGGAGACTTTCCGTCTCACGTAGTTACTGGAAGGGGTAGCTCTGCGGGTGACGGGTAGCAGGGGTGAACCTTTAGGATACAGGTTAGACGAAGCTCGTCGAACTGCTGCGCACGCCTGGAGCGGAGCTGGAAGCCACCGCGCCTCAACAGAGGCGTTGTGAAGGAGCAGCGGCCTCAGCTTCTGCAGGAGACCGGGCTCGGTGGGAGGCACAGCAGAAAATCGGTAACAAATATTCACGGGATTCCCACACCCAGGGAGGCGAGATGCTGCCAGTCACTTGCAAAACAGCAGCACCCGCGACGTGCCTTCGCCTCGCTTGACAAGCAGCGGCTCCTCGCTGCTAAGTGTCGCCTGCTGGTGTGCTCCCGTTGGTGCCTACCCGCTTATCCAACTTGAGAATAAAAAATACAACCTGTCCTAAGAACAGCGCGCCAACTCCCAAGCTGAGGAGTTATTCTGAGCCTGGCAAGCTTTTCCTTGCATGTAAATGAACTTTTTTTTCCTTTCTGACCCAGATCCTGCAGATTAGGTTTCCACGATTTCCTTACGGAAGAAGTACACAGGTGTGCAAGAATGCACCTTCCTAGAGCAGTTATGGTTAGTGGTCTGTGACTGATCCAGGCTGGGAGGACAAGAGCTTGCGTGAGCTCTGTGGGCTCTAGAGGTCAAGTCAAAGTGGGTAGGACGAAACCTGTACTAAGTGAGGTCTGTCTGATGGGAAGGTGCCACGTTTTGTAAGTTATAATCTATCTACAGTCACTGGCCAAACTGTTTGCCTGGAACAGTTCCCAAATTTCTTTCTATTGGAAGCCGGACATACATCCTGGATCGTCTTGTACCTGTAGCTGGGGCCTCAGTTTTCCAAGAAAATTAGTCACTGTATTTTCAAATAGCCTTTGAAGCAGCTATCGCAAGAAGTTTTGAGTCACATGGCCTAGTTTCTTTGCCTGCAGACATCAACATTTTAGAGAGATTTTAAAGCAGTTTCTTGTGTCGGTGGAAACCTTCTGAAATGGTGTGCTTTTCAGTATTTTGCATTCCCATAGCTGAATGTCCTGCTTACCTGAGTTCACAGCTTTGAAGCTTCTAAATTGCATTTCTTTCTAGAAACCAGAGGAACAGAGAAAGTGTGGCCAATTTCTGAGGCCCCAAGTTTGGGCAAATCCTGATCCCAGCCATCTCAGCTGCAGAATTTCCATTTGTTTTGGCAAGAGCAGATTTCACCCCTAGTTCTTTAGGTTTCCAAGACCAAAAAAAAAATTGATCGCTTCCACTACCACGCTCACAGCCTCATAAATGTGCTGACCTGGAGTAACAGGGGGTCAGACCTCCAAGGAAATCTTTTCAAGTCTTCATGTTCCTATAAAACAGTGAAAACCCGATAGATGTGAAATAGGGGCCTGATTCTCATGTCTGGAGTAGGTGTGGAGCATTGGACTAAATGGTCCAGTTTGAGCCAAGAAAGCAACTACTTACCATGCATCAGAGGTGCTGGGGGAGTAACTGCTTATATGCCGTGGCTGGGTACAAAAGTGTAACGTCTCGAACATCAGTTTTGCAAAATTCAAGCTTCCTGGTTTGCAAGGTCAAACCCTGGCGATGTCCAGTCAGCCTTTGTGCTCCGCAAGGGTTGTGCCATGTGTAGGTGAGACCTTCTCGGGGTGAAATAATAGAAATACGTGCAGAGATCAAGTCATTTGTGACAGTTTCAGTAGTCATGGAGATCTGACGTAATGTTCTGGGGGTGAAAAAAGTCTTCCACAAGTGTAGCAAGTACCTGCTGGCTCACACAGAGGAGGCGTCTGCCTCTCGGGCTTTTCTTGTTCTGATCTACTTAATGAAGTAGTGACGAGCCCTCTGTGGGTACAAAGCACCATTACTAAATGCATATCCAAATGAAAGGCCTTTTGTTAACATTGCTGCGGACAGATTTGTAGCTGTGTGGCAAATCTTCATGAACCAGAGACCTATGTCGGTTAACAAGGAGCAGAAGGGTTATGAGTAGCAGCAGGACTGAAGCGGGGGTCCTAGGTAATCACAGCAAGGTGAAATTTCCTCTCTGAAGTGGTATGATGTCTCTAAGCTGACTTGGTAAAGACAAACTGGGCAAATTAAAACAAGGGTATGTCTGCGGTCAGCACCAAAAAAACCTTGATGGCATCGGAAAGGGAGTAGCACGGATAGTGGCCTTTGTCTAGGTGGTTCAGGGATTCCCGCAGCTCTGAGCCAGCCATGAGCCAGCTTTGTGACCTAGGACAAGTTTTTGGCAGAGCAGTGAGTAGGAGCAGGCACGTCGGGCAGGAGCAGGCTCAAGGTACATTCTAGTTTTGGACAGGGAAACCCATCTCAGCTGTCTTGATGCTATTGTGTATGTTGCCTAATTTCCCTTGCCTGATGTGGCAGGGGAACTAGACTGCCACAGTCCCCTGGTACGTGCACTTTCCTATTTAGCCCCGTGGTTGGTTGTGGGGTCATGAGGATCCCCCTGCATGAGGGTGAGGGGTCTCCACCAGCCCCTCCACAAGGGCCCTCCCGTTCCCCGTCCCACGGAAGCGAGGTGGCTCCGCTTGGATCTGCAGGTCCTTACTGCACATCATCAGCCAGGACTTGTCCTGGAGATGCATCTTTCTGAGGAGAGCGATTAGTCCACAGCAACTGGTGCTGCAAATTCCCTCTCCACAGTCCAGTCCTTTGCAGAAGCCTTGTTTTTCATAACTCAAAAATAAGCATCTTGTTTTCTTTCTATATATAGTGCGCAGAGTAGTTGTGACCATTTCACTCTGAAATGAGTTATTTTAAAATCCAGGTAAGTAGTTACATTATTCACAGAAATTTTGAAAAACTTAACCGGATTTCTGGTCACTCTTGGATCTTTTCCGTTTCTCATAGTTTCTCAGGGGTTCCTTTATCAGAATACATATGATCTCCTCCTTTAATAAATGAACAAGGAAGATGTTAGCAAAACAAGCCACCTTTCACAGACTTTGATTCTTATTTGTTTGTAATTTTTTATATTTTCTTTCCCTATACAAAGGGCTAGCAACAGTCCCAGAAAGCTGACCTTAGCTTACTTGATTTGAAGACATTCACAAATTGTTCAATCTCACTTAATTTTGATTTAGAACATAAAAGGCACCTTAACACCCAGCTGTAGTAGCGTAAACAGCATCACATTTGTGTACTTCAAAAGAAATGAATATAGAAAGGATCAAGAGACTTTGAAAAAGTATACTAAAACTGTTTTCTACAGAGAAGAAAAATTCCCTTAAGCAATATATTTTGGGTTTACAGGTATTGGCCAGTGTTTCATTCTTGGGGTAATCTCCTTTGAAGTTAAAATACGAGCTTGAAAACTTCAATAACAGAAATAAATGTCCACACCTAATCAGTATGATGGTATAGGAACAAACAAGACTTTCTCAATAGACATTTGAAATCAGGGTCATACTCTGAAAAGAGACTCAATTGACAAGAAATGGGAGTAGATAAAATAGTGCCATTTCACTTAAATTGCTGACAGAGAGAGAGTGAGCCATATTCCACTCCATGGCTGTCAAAAAGCATGAGAGCACTAACAGGAAGAGGTTGTGAATCATTTTGGGATCTTCCTGTCTGAAATATTTACTACTAGTATCCTGTATTATAAATGTTCTATTTAGGTAGCGTTATGGAAGCATAGGGTGAAAAAGAAAGAATTAGATTGAAACAGGGAAAACTCAAACTCAGGCCTCTGCAGCTCTCCTGCACAACTTTAAAATTGTTCATTCAAGTCTGATTTCAAGCTGATCAAATAGAAATACCCATAACTAAGAATTAAAAATAAAACATCCTTTGTGGGAGACAAAATAGACTACTTTGACGGGTCTATTTTATCGCTAGTTGTTACTGTCACCTCTCCAGATAACATGTTGCTGCTCACCCAGCTACTTAAGATGACTAAAAACTCACCTCTGGGCTCCAGTTAGTTATCTTTCAAAAATACTCTCTCAGAAGAGAGATGAGTCCCTCGTCCTCTCCCTCTGCGGTCCCCATCTGTGGTTTCCACCAGTGCCGCCGTGGTCTTTTGCCTCCCACCCCCTGTTATTAAAGCCCCTAGCTGAGTGCCTGGGAACACCGCGCTGCAGCTCCCCTCTCCTCAATGGCTTTGGCTGAAACTCAGAGAGCCGGAGATGAAGTGACATTGGTTCTTCAGCCCCCTCTCTCTAAGTAGTTTTGGTCCTACAAGTCACTTATAATTTTTCTAAAGTAGCGTTATATGAGTCCTTCCAATTTTTAAGACAATAAACGCTAGGTTTCCCGAAGCATCTTTCTCTGCCCTTAATGTGGAATAATGACAAGCAGGCTGTTCTCATCGCAGTTGGTCAGTGAAGTTTGCCAGGGAAAAGTGGTTTAATCAGAAAATGTGAGCTTCTCAGCTCCGAAATGATTTGTGGCAACTGGCTGAACGCAGACTCTTGCAAAGCCCCAAGTATTTTTCAAGTCCTGAGAGCTTTGGTTCCAGAGCAGCACATTCAAAGCTTTTGCAACTACTGAGGGAAAATTGGTGGCATTTTTTACCTTCACTGCTGCTATTCAGAAGTGGGTGGGTGATGAAGTTAAAGGAAATTGTATCAATTTCACAGTTATTGCTGAGATGACGGGCAGTGCACAGGTTTTCCAAGGGAATATCATGCGTCTATGAAAAATATCCGTTTTATGGGAAGTTGCAAAACACAAAATTATCCACAACCTGGAAGGTTTTCCAGTTCTCCATGAGTGTTTACTGCAAAGAAGCTGTTAGCATTTCTTCCAGGCGTTTCTTAACAAAAAAAGGAAACACAACATGTAATCTGTGAGCTGTTACTCATTCTCTGAATAATAGATACTGTTTTTTGCAAAGGCCCAAAGCAACACACAGGCAAGTTTTCTCGGTGTGTGTAGGAAGGTGGTATAGGGATGAAGAAGTCTTCATACCGCTTTTGCGGTGTTTACTTTTGAAAAACTGGATTGAGTTTCCAAACATCCAGTGGGGAAGCATTTGCCATCCCTGGGATCCGTCTCCTCCATTGAGGGAAGCGACAGGCAGGGGATCAGTCTCCTGCTATCGCTTACTACGTGTAAACGCCTGGGTTTGGGGATTTATAATGAGGTCTCAGGAGATGGGTTCTGCTATTACTAATTGCTATTACTCATTCAAACAGGAAGATTGTTTTAGACATCTGTGGTAGGGAAACTGCAAAGCACTGCAGAGCTGTACGTGAAATTAAGGAAAGTGGTGGTGTGTGCAATTCCGTGTGCTCAAGTGAGTTTGAGTGTTAACGATCAAAGGTGAAGGCCCTGACTCTGGCAAAGCACGAGCGTGATGTTCGGCTTGTACTGAAACCCATTCCCATCACCCCAGACCTTATTTCCCGGTACTGGGACCAGGGCAGCTGCGGCCGCAGCACAGGCACAGGGTTTCTCCAGCCTCCGGAGCACAGCAAGTGCCGCAGGCTCACCTGTCCCTTCCCAGATAAAGCCCTCCATGGTGATAACGGTCAGTTATTCCATATTCCCTGTCCGAAGATATTGCCGATGCTTGTAATAATTGCGGATGCCCTCCGCTGCAAGCAGCAGGGCAGGCTGAGTTCAGCGCTTGCTGTTCTCCCACCATCCTCGCTCTTACAAACAGATGGGCCTCGTGTACAAGTCATGTCGCAGTTGCATTTAGCTAACAAAAGCAACAATCAAAATCACCACTGCGTCCACAAAGAATAATGAGGATTAGAGTCTCGTCCAGTGTGCCGGGAGGCTCATTTGCATTCCCTGATCTGGCTGTTCCCCGTTTTTCCATTTTATGAAAGGACCCCCCCAACGTCTTTCTGTCCCGAAGACAAGGGAGCTAAAAATCTTTTGTTGATGGGTGGGGGGGTGGCGGGTGGGGAGATCATGTTCATCACATCTCCTTTATACATAATTCTTACACATCATACACTTCTGCCACAATTATCACTTAATTTATGCCTCTCCAGAAAAATACACCAGTCGTCTCCGTGGTCGCCCTGTTTATCGTCTCCGGCTGCGGGAGCCGGTACCGGCCAGGTGCAAGGACAATGGCTGGCTATTCATTTCTCTGCACCAGCTGTTCCCCTCAGCATGCACCGCGTCTGGGTCCTGCTGCTGGCAACCCTGTTACGGCTTCTGCGGCTGCTGTGAGTTTAGTTTTATTTTAAGAGCTAATCCAGACTGGTCATTCTGAAAGCGTGTGTAAGTATAGCGAGGGATAAGTATATTTTATAGAAAGGCATATATTCTAGAATAGCTTATGAGTCTGTGTGAGCTTTTGGGTTTTTTCCCTCAGACTCACAGGAGATGTGGACTGGTGTGATTAGATAATGCAGTAGTCAATCGCTACCCTGCTATCGGTGTCCACCGAATTCTGTGTTCCAGTCTATGGGTCGGATCGGGACTTAAGCCACCAGCGATAGCTGTCATGAGGCCGGTACCTGATAAAAGTGGGTGGGTGCCAAAGAAGAGCCTGCAGTACATCTCCGCCCTACAAAGACCGCAGAGCTGGCAGAGCCCATTTCCTTGGATCTGCTTGTGATCACTGGAGTCGGTCTGCACCAGCAACTCAGAGGACAACGCTGCTTCTGGCTTTTTGTTACATAGACCCCCAAACAAGAAGAGGAGAGGAGAGGGTGCTGGCGTTGAGGAGTTCATCATGAATTGATGGCACAGGAAAGAAAAGAAAATTTGCGTACTAAATGTCACGAGGCCTCTGAGGCCCAGATTGAGGATCCAGGTCCCAGTCATTAGCTTTCAGGAGCATGAAATCCATCGTTTCCCATTTAAAAAGCAAGTAAGACTCTCTGGGGTTTCAGGGAATTTCTGTGTCTGGTTTCAAGTTCTGCTGTTCACCAAAACATTATCTGTGAGGTTTTTAAAAATTACTTTGAACAAGACGTTTTGTAACAGAGGGGGAGATATAATTTGCAGCTGTATGAAAACAATGCAAAAAAAAAAGAGAAATTAAACTCGGAAAATCTTTTCTTAGCCTCGATGATGTCATTCACAGATCTCTTCCAACTAATTGTTTTTAAATTAATTTTTCAACTAATTTTTTTACTTGCAAACCTTCTTAATTAATATTAAATGGAGAAAAAGACAACTGTCTTACAGCTATGGCAGTTACATTTAACTTACATCAATGGAGATTTTCCTTCCCCTCTTTCTTCTCCCAGCTCAGTCTATTATATTATCAGTCAAAATTCCCCACCGAAGAATGTACTTCTGCCTCTAATATTTCTGCTCACTTCCCTCCAGCTGAGAGGAGGAACATGCCGGTACTTTGACCTTTCTCTCTCTACTAATCTAACTTGAGGCGGTAGATGCCAAAGGTCACTTAATTATTTCATACTTTTCCAGTATTATCTGCCAATAGTCTGTCATTCTTTGTGTAGACTCAGGTGTCTGCAAAATAGTACACTCTGTTCTTCCACAGGCCAACAGAACAAGACAAATGGGATGCTGTAAATACAGTAATAAAACCCCCGAATAAATGAAACTTTGAGAGAGGTCACTCAAAAAGAGCTTCAATTCCAATAGACCCTGTATTAGTGACTCAGAATTGTGTACATAGCCAATTAAACCAGTAGTTCACGCTGAGATACAGAGATGGGCCTGGCTGGCTGTTTCCTTCCACGGGATCTGCATTCTCTTCCCAGCCATTCCACATGTTTATGGTGTGATGTTGAGAAAATCATCCTCTCGCTTCAGTTTAAAATTTCCCTTTCATTAGAATAAGGGCCATGATATGGCTGTCCTTTGTAAAATGCCTTGAAATCCATGGATGAAGTCAAGCCTTACACTGAAAAATCACCAGCAGTATGCATTTACAGAGCATCTTCTAAGAGTCTCAGAATACTATCCTGAAATTATACAAAAATACGTACCTTAATTCAGGAGTGTTCTAGTTAGACAAAGCTGTCTGAAAAGGCCATATTCCCAGTTCATGGACAATTATCCTTTCTTTTTTAATTCAGTTTTGGCCCAAGTCATACCAAACTTGGAAATGATTGACATTTCCTACAAATGGTAAGTTCCAAGGGAAAAAATAAAATAATTAGAAATACCAAGGACAGATGGCTTCCAAAAGAAATTACATTCCCGAGTGAATCCTATATTATAGACAATGGGTGCCTTGGGCAGGGGGTAAGGAGGAAAAGAAAATTAGTCTTGTAGGATGCCTGAAGAGAACCAGCCACGGCTTGTATATTTAAATTACTGTTCCTCTTCTTTTTGTGTTTTAACCCTAACACTTAGCCAAAATTCAAGGTTCTGTAGTCATTTTCTGTTAGGAGGAGAAATTAACGGCAAGAAAGGTGGGTGTCTTTGACACAGCTCCACTTGTTTACAAATAAAGTACAAAATCTTGTTTCCTTGAACAAGGCAGAAACCAGCAAGCTGGAGACAGCTTCTCAGAAGAGGGTCCGGCACGGCCAGCCGACAGCGCTTGGCTCAGCAAGATCCCAGGATATTTTCCCAGCACCACCTTCCCCGTGCTTATTGATGCCATAACTTTTGCTTGGCTTTACCTCCTCCCTCTCGCAGATCCTCCTGGGCTGCTCGCACGGAGGCACCGTCCAGACAGCGAGTGTTGCACCTTGAGGTCTCTCTCAAAGCCCCTGCTGCTGGGCACAGCATTGAATTAACAGAGTCTGCCCCAGATAATTTCGGAGAAAAGTTGAAAAAAGCTCTCAGGGCAATCTGAAAGCTCAAAAAGGAGAAGATAAGAGAACCCCCAATGTACTTTCTTCACCACAGAAAAATACCGTTAATGTGAGGACATTTGTTACTCTACGCCTGGCTGCTGTTTTGAATGTCTGAGATTGGTGATTTTCAGGAGCAGTCTTCGTTAGGTAACAATTCAGTACACTTCTGCCACAAGAAATAGTCGGGATGATGTGGGCAGGATGGGGATGGGTAAAGGTGATAAATAACACAAGGTGGTACACAGATGCCAACAGCATCTCCGCTTGGCACAGCCGTCACTGCCAGACTCAACCTCCTCGCCATTCCTGTCACAGGATGAATGGTCTCTTTTGCTGTAAGAAGTAGAGGTCTTACTTTCAACTCCCAAAGGAAAAGTGGATCATGTATCACAGCCTCTTAGACCAGGAAACATGCATGAACTCAGTGTAAATGATAATAATGAAATTGTAGTACATATTTAATTTCCAGCAGAAAAAAAATCTGCTACCAGTCAGGAAGGAGGAACTAGAGGTGTCTTTTTCATTATCTAATTTGCCATCATTCCTTGATTTCTCCAAGTGAGGCTGCAGGCTCTGGGGTAGATCATTAAGGCTCCTTCCCTCTTTTCTGTAGTATAGACATCTGCACTACAGAAAAGAGAAGCTGGCATTGGAACCTGGCATTGGATACCATGAGCTCTAGCAATTCTAGTGAATCCATAGAGATTTTATGGAGGATAGCCCCAGACACATGATCAAAAGAGCAGAGAGAGTGAAGGTGATGTTCAATCTTCGGAAACACTGGGAATAGCTGAAGTTTCTTGGAAGAGCTGAGCTTTTTTCCTAAGTTCCCTCATCTCTAATGTGCAAGAGTACTTCTGTCAGGTATTGAGTTTAGATTTAGATTGCAGTGTTGTTCACTACTCTGTTACAAAAGGCAAATAGACTTAACGTCCAGACCTGTAAATCCTCTGCAGTGAAACAAGGAAAAAAATGAAGTTACAGAATGAAGACCAGTTAATGGGAGTATACGCATGAATGGCCTGTAGGGTTTTCTCATTAACTGCTGTGCTGATTTATACTGTTGTCATTGCAATCTTTTTGTATGATGTTTCATTATATTCAAAGAATATTGTTACAATTAGATTGAAATTTGTCATCATGGGAGGCACTGCCCTCACTGAAGGACAAGCATGATATTCCTGAGCAACCTATAATGCAATTTGCCACCTACAGCTGCCAGCTCACATCCACGGATCTTCATCACGATGCACAGGGTCAGCCCAGAATCTGGGCAACAGTTAACAAGGTGATTTCAAAACACCCACATCCGCACTAAGCTTTCAGGTGAAAGACAAACAACCACCTTTGTGCAGGACTGAGGAAGGGAAAACCCAGGCACCTCCCTCCCTGGTTCAGGAAGGGTTGAAAGCAGCCACTTCTGCTGGGGTTCATGCTCATGCCGCCGAGAGCAGCCCGAAGACGGCCTGCCCGAGGGAATGTGCGCATGCATTGCAACTAATCGCATTCTATAAATCAGACTGCAAAACCAAACACCAATTAATGATCATTTCAGCTTGCAAAGTAAGTGAATACTACTACCCTCATCTTACATACAGGAAAAATGAGTCATCAAGATATCACAGAAAGAGCTGGGGCCAATGCCAGGACTGCGAAACAGGTATCCAAACTCTCCAGTTTGCTTTCACCCCACTTCTCTCAGGCAACAAAACTGATTGCCTGCAGAGTCAGACTTGAGCTGGCTCCTCTGGAACAGGGGAAGGCAGCAGCCAACCTGTCCTCATGTCCCATGGACTATCACGGGCAGCAGGACCCTGCTCTTTGCCAAGAGCACGTTGCGCTTCCTAACTTTTGGCTTCTTGTAACTTGTTTGTTGATTGTTGAGAGGAATTGGGGTCTTGAGGAGCCCCATGCAGTAGTTCTAGGGACTTCTGGTTCTTCTATAGTAGCAAAACAGCAGGCACAAAAAATAACAGTGACCAGATAATGTTTCATTTCCATTTACTTTTCAACATTTCATATGTGTGCATACAAACACAGGTGCAGATTAAAAGACCTCATTAAAAAATAAAACAAATAGCCTGGACTTTCCTTAAACTCAGAGGCATCACGGTAGATGCTTCACAGGTCCCATAGCTGACTGTCGTTTTCAAAGGCAGACTAACACACACTTCTTGCTCCTGTTGTTATAACTCAGTTCATCCTATAGACTCACAGCTTGTAGGCCCATGAGGCTGCCTGTCTTGAAATAAGCACACAGGTATTGTTCAACTTGCAGCCCTTTCCTCTCACAACAGAACAAAGAAAGAAAATCTAATAAATAAATAAATATTTTTTAAAAACCCAACATCAAACTTAGCAGAGAAAATAAGATGCTTGGCCAAACCTAGTTCTCTGGGGGAGCTGACAGCTGATTTACCTTACTAACACATCGGTAATCCTCCGTGCTACAAAAGAACTATGTGGTTCAGCTTGTTTGCTCTCAGGGCTGGTGCTGAAATCCCCTAGCCACATACTCAGGAAGGGATCCTTTTATCAAAAAAGCTTTGCTCTTTGCACAGCAAGTATTGTATGCAGCTGATATTGCCCTTCCATTATACCCTTTAATGGGATTGACTGTAGCGATGTGGCAGCGATGTGCTGACAGCAGAATTTAGCCCCAGTTTGATGGGATAAAGCAAACACACAGATTTAGGCACACACTTACATTCGGGAGTGCTAATATCAAGGTGTAGGTCTCTGTGGACATTACTAGCTCAGGGGCAAAACTCTGCTGATCTAAATTCAAGAGACTAGTCTCAAGGAGCACATTGTATTAGGATGCTTGGAGAAAAGGAAAGAAGGCTTCAGAGGCTGAAGTTGCTGGCCCAGCAGCAGCAATTAGAGCTCACCATAGTTCTGAGGTTACATATACCAGCGGGGACTCCAGTTGTATGGGAAAACAAAAGTGCAGTAGAGCAAAAGGCATATGAGGAAGAGGCAAGGATTTGAACCTGGCTGGAGGAGTCCATCTCCAGACAGACCCAGCATGAGTGAAGGTGGTGTTTATATGCATGAGAACAGAGAGGGACAGATTTTGTTCTTGCAGCTGGTTAGGGAAGGCAATAAACTCTTCCCTTTTCTTTCTGGAAGGTAAAAGGACACCCTGTTCTGCATTAAAAAAAAAAAAAGGAAAACAGGAGAATTTCCACACTGGAAATTCTTACACCACCTGTGCAAATACCTTTGTATCCGTTGGCAACAAATCTGGAAGGTCCATCTGCTTCCAGCCAACACGCCGACACCCACTGATCCAGCCTCACATGCTCTTACTCTATGCCCCTTCATTTTACCAGATCATAGAAAGGGAGGAGGAGGGAGAGATCCAGCAGATTTACTCTAATCCCTGAATGCAGCTTTGGGTCTGCTTTGTATGGTCTCTGACCCACCCCCTTGGCTATATAAACAATACCCTGTGCTGAACAGGCAATTCTCTACTGCCCGTGGAGAAGAAAAAGGAGAGGAGAAAGAGTAGTGAGAAACAGAGACAGTATATAGTTTAGGTAAGCGTAATATAATAGTGGCAGAGTTTGCATTTGATGCCAAAAATTCCCACCAGTTTTCTTGGCTTTCTTACTAGAACTTGCTGAAATTAAGAGGCAGAGAGCAATTTTACAGACTCTGACACGTTTAGCTGAATGATAGAGCAAAAAGCTTGGGAAATACCTTTCACATTTGAATGTACAAAATAATACATCTTGTGGTTTATATCAGCCTGGCTTTCCACATGCCTAGGATTTAAATGCAAATCTTTGCCAAACATAAGGAGTTTTTAAGGGTGTTAATCACATAGCCCTTTTTACAGTGTGCAAAGTGATTTGAAATCACCGGGGAGCACCAATACCTTGTGGGGAGAGTTCCAGGTTAGAAGACTGCAGTTTGCAGCACTGCTAAGACATATAAATCACTTCAGCTATGGTGGAATGTGATGATTTGAAACCATCGGGTTTGGAAATGGAAAAAAGGAGTGATCTTGAAAGATTCAAACCGCTTTGAATATGCTGAGCTCAATCCTACAGCTCTGATTGAGACATATTCACAAACATCAAAGTACAGGCTGCAAGATCAAATACTTTCTGCTGGAAAACTTCCAGTAAAACTTACCCTCTCTAGCTCTGCATATATTTAGAAACACTGGGCCTAATTGTACAGCAGTTTGCACTTGGCGTAATCACCTGCTGTTGTGCAAACTGAGCATAAAACACCTTTTCTGATCTAGTAATAATTGTACATCATTTTGCCATCTTTGTGACGTGCAAAGCCACAGTGAACAAATCCTTTGTTCTGCAAGGAGAAAGAAGTTGGAGAGACAATGGTCTTGTTTCCATGAGATTGCCAGGCTATAATAAACTGAAAAAGATGGCAAAATGAAGGGCACCCACAAAATTGTGGAAGTTACATAAAGTGGAAGTAGAAAGAAAAAAAGGAAGCGCAGCAGCTTCATTCCTATGAGCAACATCAGCTGGAGAGTAGGAAAACATTATCATCTTTACCATCCTGTCCTCTAACCTTGCTCACAGGCAGTCTTGAGGACTGGAGGAAAAACACAGCTTGCATCCAGTTATGTATTATTTATGCTGGACCTGCACTGCTTGAGACCTAGTACTGTGCTAACAGGAAATTTTAAGAAAAGAAAGCTCTAAAAAGGATTTAGGAACAAACAGCTGTCAATTGTTGATGCTCAGTAAGATGTCATTAGTGACACTGGATCAGACGGCGTGTGTTTAAAATTACGCTGGCTTCTAAAAGCCATTGTGTACCCACAGAGAAAAGAATAAAACATTTCTAAGTCTACCAAATTTCTAAGCATACCAAAATCTTTCTTCTGAAGAAGTTTCCCTTCCTTTTGCCATGACTTAGTTCAGCAGTAAGGATGGTATCAGAGAACAAACTGGACTTGTATGTGCAGGTTTTGAGGAACTGCATATTTAACTTGATTAATATGTGCTATTGCAAAAGATATCTGACCTTTTTTGGAGGAGCTCCGTTGCTACCTCTGCCTCGTAGCAAGCCTTTGCAAGTCTGGAGGGGAGTGGTGACAGGTGCTCTGCCTGCCTTCCGTGGAGGTCCATTCAAGCTTGGACGACAAACAGTGTTTTTCAGGTTGCTGCGGTCCTTCTGCCATCTGCATTTGCACCACCAAGATCCTGCGAAAATAAGTGAGCACAAGTCCTTCCAAAGGGGAGGATGGAATGTGCTATCAGGAGCAACTCAGACACGGATCCAGAGTGACACCCCACTTATCCATCTTCCTCATGGAGGACTTGTATGTATAAATGCTTATCAATATGGAAATAATGTCTATCAATATGTATATATGCTCGTACATACAGCACTTCCATAATATGCTCTAGACTGAGGTTAAACACTCTAGAGTTATAAATGACACCTTCCATGCAGCCTTAATTTGGTTCCTTGTGTATGTGCAATGGAAGATAACCTTTAATTAAATGTTGTTCTTTTTTTTTTCTTTCCCACAGGGATCTTGTCATATGGCAACAACAGCGACAAGAAAAAGAAGCAAGATGGGGAATTAATGAGGCTCCTTGCTTCATTTGTTCTGCCGTGTAGGAAATGAAACTTCTGCGAAGAGCAAAGGCAGGACACTGCAGGAGAGAGCATGCCTTTTGGAATAAAACAAGTGAATATTACAAAATAAAACTCAGTCGTGTCCCTGCCACTGCTACAGACTTCCTCCCTGACCATAACCGCAGTTCCACTTCACAGACAGTGAACCGACAGTTTAGAGACGACAGGGTGGAAAAGAAGCGTGCAGGTCAGTATAACATGGGCTGGCATTAGAGTGCCTGGCAGACTTGAAAATCAGAAAAGACTGAGTCTCTGTAAGAATAGGAAGGCACAGAAACAGGACACAACACCCAGTAGGATTACGTACCTATTAATATCCTAGCTCTATGTGAAATAGAGTTCTTCTCTTCTCCCAAGTAGTTAGTGATAGGACGAGAGGAAATGGGCTTAAGCTGCGCCAGGGGAGGTTTAGGTTGGAAATTAGGAAAAATCCCTTTACAGAAAGGGTGGTCAAGCATTGGACCAGGCTGCCCAGAGAGGTGGTGGAGTCCCCATCCCTGGAAGTGTTCAAAAAACGGGTAGACGTGGCACTTTGGGACATGGTTTAGTCTAGTCTACCCTTGATCGGTTTAGTGTGGACTTGGTAGTGTAGGTTAATGGTTGGACTGGATGATCTTAAAGGTCTTTTCCAACCTAAACGATTCTATGATTCTATGATTCTATGAAATGATGTAGTTCTTCCATAAAAGAAAATTTGCATTTGGCAAAATTTCCCTTGGGACAGTTTTTAAGCTCCACTCCAGCAGGTGGAACACCCAAGTTTTCTGAAAGACCAGTTACTCTACTTGAAAACAACAGAAAGTACTTCCCCAACTTTTCTTCCTGTTACCACCAGTACGTTAAATGATTTCATTTCAGAGGCGAGCCAAGGAGTAGCTTAGCAGCTTGTTAGAAGGAATAAACTAAAGATTTGAAAGCATCTGTGTAGTGATCCCAACCAGGAGACCGCTGTGCATTGAGGAATGGGTCATCCACATCACAGCGACCCTGAGCAGCCCCATGCCTGTGCCGTGCCGTGCCGTGCTGTGCCGCACGTCCAGCGTGGCCTTCAGCCTGCGCTGTGCTGCACAGATCCCTTGGCCATGGGATGACCTCGGCCACCTCGCCGCAACAGAGGAGCCTGTGGGCAGCTCCCGCTTGGTACCAGTGGTTACGCCACCCGCCTGGCCTTGCCTTTGTCTGAAAGTGCAGCGAGAAGTTCTCCTGCAAACATCCTTTAGGAAGAGAGCTGTTTTCTTGCAAAGAAATTATTTAACAGCTCGAAGGACCAAAAGGGAGGAACCTCTCCTTGGAGGGATCTGCCTTGGGAAAATCCACCTGGGGCCTGTCCGATGCTGTGCAAATGCAGGGTGCCCGGCATCTGAAGGGACATAAAATTACTCACTATCTATGTTCCTCTCTTTATTCTGTCTTATTAAAATGACTATTTTATTAATCTATTTGTTGTTGGGCCTTTCTTACTGAGATCCAGAAAGAGCCCTGCACCACCTTTCTCTCTCTCCACCTCTCTCTCTCTCACCTTGCCACCACCCGCGGTGCAAAACAATGTCTTATATGGATTTCTTTTAAACTTTTTGCTGTATTTGTAGGAAACAAACTCTGACAAGAAAAAAATATTTGGAAAGCTACTAAATGTAAGTTTAGATGATATTATCATTTGCACCATTACATCAGTAAAGCAGATGTTCCAGTCAGGACTAGGTTAGTGGTGCATAACATGCGTGGACAAATTCAAAGAAGCAATACTTAATCTGGAGAGTTTCCACCAAAAAGCCCCAGTGCTACATGGAAAGCCACAGGGATGGGCTTTACAAGAGCTTTTTCTAGGATTTATGGGCTAAGACCTCTCCAAAGGTTATTTTGTCTACCCGTTATGCAAAGATGGAGATATTTTGCAATATAACAGGTAGGGTTATACTGCTTGGGCTTTAGGGGATCAAAGAGAGAAAAGAGGGATGTAATTGTGTTTGATTTAAAATGTTTATCCTAGAGATACAAACTAAAACAAAAAAATAGAGACCTGTAAAACGGACTGCTGTTGTTACAGAGATACAAACTCACACTTCACTTTCTCCAACGAGGGCAGAGATAGTCACCCCTTTGGACAGTCACCCAAAATGCCACATCTCAGAGCGGTGGAGGCAGCGTGCCCACCCCTCATACTGCAGACTGCTGAGTGAGGAGGAGCTATGTGGGTGCTTCCCAGCTAGAGACAGCAGCGTCCCCGGAGCAGAGCCCCATCTTGCAACTGTGGGCAGGACTGGGCTGAGCACTCAGCAGGACCTCCAGCTCACTCAGGAATTTCAGCCTGGGCTTCTCCCCCAGGATTGCTGCCTTCCCACAGGTGGGGGACCAGGTCCCCCAGCAGCCTTCACACCTGTGCTATCCCAGTGAACCTTTAAACCTGAAACACATCTCATGCCAGGTGTATTGTTTTAAACAGTAATGTTAATGGGTTAAAATGGTAATATAAACCTCTCTCATGAGACAAATGTGTCTAGAATATGATTGTAAGTCCAAGCTGTGGCCTTGGCACCATCTGGTCAATGGTATGGTATCACTAACTACCACGGTCATGAAGCCACAAGGTCATGACGTTATGCCTGAATGGCTCACAAACTGCCTGCACTGGGGATGGGAATGTGCATAGTGAGTGCAGTGATGAAACCTGTGATGTTCACACTGATTGCCCCCTTGCTTCTATAGCCACAGCCATATACATGGCTTGATTGTGTGTGAACTGCCCCATTGACCCCTAAACATTTGCAAAAACAAAGGTTCTGTGAAAATGTCCTATGAAATCCAGAAACGTTCCTAGAAATTTGATGCTAAAAAATGTATTTCTCTTGTGGCCTCACCTTAACCATAGAATACCCTCAGATTTTAGATTTAATAAAAACCTTGCCCTTGTACTGCAGACAGTGGCTTGGAAATGTGACCCATTCACAGCCAGAAAAAAAAGGAAAGCAAAGAAAAAGCACCTCAAGCATTCTTTACAAAAAAATAACTTTCCAAAACCTCGTCTTTACATTAGCCTCTCGATATTTTCACAGCCTGACTCATAAAATGCTGAGTGTGTGTGGGAGAGGTAGAGTGGGAGTGAAGGGATGGCACTGCCATTTTCAAAATGATTATAAATAGAAAAAAAGCCAACTGTCTGCATTTTACCCTCAAGACATCATTAATTGGCCAAGATTATTACCATCGTCTATAACTAATAATGCAAAGATTATTAGTTTTGTTTCTTAAATTTAAAGGAGAGTGTCATAAGAATTGACAGCAACACATGCAGCTTGCAAGGTACAGCTCAAGTCAGGATTTTTCTAGACAGTTTCAGTGATGTTTCTTTTTTTGTTTAAAATGGAGATTATCAATACAGCAATTTGAAATATGTGCTTGCATGATCACTAGCAGTCTGGATTGCAATAAAACAAAAATTCGCAGTATCATTTACTTTGCGCTCTTTATACCATTTACTTCCTCTTGAAGTGAATTGGTTTCATTTTCCCTTTTGCAGAAGCCCAGGGAGCGTTTCACCCCTGGCGTTCACCCACCACCACATCCTGCCAGCGCTTGGGCTGCAGACCGCGGAGGGGAAGGTCTGAATTTGATATCCAAAAGCAAAGCCTGCTGTCTTTGGCTGTTTTAAAAATGTAAGAGAAGCATGTTGGGTACAGGCCTAAACTTACCAATGACAGTGGGACTGTGGTATTGCCATTTTTTTAACCGTTCATTCTCTGGGCTGCATATCATTATACTTTTAAGATGAGAAGTGTTCAGTAACATCAACAAAGATGTCAAGACCCTTACTAGGGTGCACATCTATGAACGGGGTCCCAAGCATGACTGGGAGCTTTTTTTCTCACTGTGCAAGGTATTTGAGAGGGAACCACACTGATGTGTGCTACAAACTTTTGGGGCCCTCCCAACTTGAGATATTCTGTGATTCTAGAAACCGTCAAATGTGTTTACAAAGAAAACAATTCTGAGAAGTCCGACTACGGCAGTTCCCCGCTATCGGGCCAGCTGGCTGGGCTTGCTTGAGTGTAATACAATACAAATGTAAGCACACATAGCGGGCATTGTTTTCCACCACACAAAGTAAGACACAGGTTAGGGAATCCCACTCTTGGCTCTGAGCAAACCGTTCAACCTCGGTGTTGCTAACGCAGAAGCACAGACCAACTTCCCAAGGAGCCCAAGGCACAGGGTTTTACACAGCGATTTCTCTTCATCTGCTGACATGTTTTTCAGTGCACCACGTGCCATGCAGGGGGTAAGCACGCAGGGCCTAGCAGCAACCTGCACCCACCCACTGCAGATGCTCCCATCCCCTTCCAGCCAGAACCATTTGCCAAGATAACAAAAGATCTCTTAGTGGACTCTTAAGAAGAAAATTCCAGACATTTCTGTACAGGGCTGAGGACTACTCAGTGTCCGTGCTTCCCAGCACGGATCCTGGGGGAGTTTAGGCATGGGTGTGTGCTGATGCCCTGTGGACATAAGTCTGGGACGGGCACCTTGGTGTTCAGCACAGACAAGGTAGCAATGCCTCTGGGTATATGCAAGCTCACATGATTTTAGGTTCCCAGCAAAGTTTTCCAGTCAAACCTTAGATGCCTGTGGACTTGGAGCTACCTCAGTACCTTGCAGATGTTATGAATCACATACTTGGATTTAGGTACTCAAATGCCACAGAAGGTACCTATAATGCAATTATTTCCATCTTCAGATCTTGACTTCTGTGTCAGCTGCTACATAGTGTTGAACTCGTGTTGAACGGTGGTGTCTTCAACTGCTGTTGTCTTTATGTCTTTTTTTTTTCCCTGAGAAAACTGAAAGCAGATTTCCAAACAAATCATACTGTGCTCCAAAACACAACTTTATAAAGGAAGCTTTTTGGAACATTAGCTACAGAGACAGACCAAGGCCTCCAGACTAATAAAGACCTGGCAATAATACATCTTCTATCACCAAAGCTTCACGGAAGACCAAATTCTGCAAGATACAAACTCTCAATTATTCTAATGTGATCTTCTGTGGCATTTAGCAAAGATAGCAAAGACCAGAAATGCAGTTCACTATATTCCCATTCTAACATAATTGCCATTTACTGAGTGTTTCCTCCTTGGGAAAAAATAGTCAGGTTTCAAGTACATTGTACCAATACGTATGCATAATATGCATATACAAATACACGGTACATACTATTGTCCTTTCTGCAGAACAGCTTTAAGGATGACAAGGTGGCCATAAGACTTTTAGCGTCACTCAGCTTGCAGTGGTTGTGCAGGAATAAGCTCCAAAAAGGAGCAAGGTCATGGACATAATGCTGCTATATTTGTGAAAATGCTGTACTGGAAAATGCCCAGGTCTGGCTCTAAGCATTTCTCTGAAAGGAAGTTTGATCTGGATCTGATCTGACAAGACTTGGGAGCGTGTTTGTAGATCGCGCTCCTCCCTCCCCAGGTACCAGCCTGGTATTTAACCTCCCCGAGTTGCCCCGGTGCTCTGGTGGAGATAAGCATAATTTGCGATGACATCTAGGCTACACCACAAGATAGTACTTCTGCTGCTGCATTATTCAAAATACCTGCCAGGAGACTAGCTTCAGCTGCTTAAATATGCATCTACAGTGCATTTGTGGCTAAAGCTGTAGTCAGAGTGGCAGAACTAAACTGAACTGCCACCCTCAGGAAAACTTTATTAGAACAATATCACATTAAGCAGTTTATGTAACTAGATCTTAAATACACCAGCTTTCTAGAAACACTGTCAAGCACTTATCCTTAGCTAACCTATTCAGCTTTGTTTTTTAAAGAAGGAGTACCTGGAAATATTGACCATACAGATTCCTTGAAATCATTGCCCTGGAGCAACTCTTCAACCTGCTATTGATTTTCTTTGAGAATGCCATTTCAGATCAAAACGCTGAAGACATCTTGCCTTGAAAAATCAAATCCTTAGGAGATCCAAGTTGGTATGGGTGCTGGACCTTTGAGCAAAGGCAAACTGTTGTTTCTTAGCATCACCTGTAACATTAACAGTCTTTACTTGGATCCTGTCTGCATTTATCGGAGACCACTAAGCAGTTCTTCTGTCTTTTTTCTCTGGTACATAACAAAGGCACCAAAGGGGACAGTTTGGGTCTTTTTCATAAGCTTAATGGACGCTTTCCAAAGTAAAAATTGACTGGTCTGTAGGGAAGCAGAAGGAAAACCACAGAGTATTTTGGCATATATCATCGTCTATTGCTATTTTGGAGTCACTGGTGCTTCTGGCTGACCTACAAACTTCCTTGAGACCCAAGGCTGGTAAGGTCACGAACCCATCCCAGGGGACTGCCGATTGTCCTACTGTTTACAAAAATAGGTAATGCCTTCCCAATAGTTAGTTTTTCTATTATTGTGTCAAGAGCTCCAGGAACTACATCTTGTGTCCAGGCCATTTGCTGTGCTAATTATTTCCTTCACAGAGGCGTGGTCTCACGCATGTGAAGCAATGTTAGTATTTTATTTTCTCTGAAAAAAACCCATTTAGAAACAAAGTCATCAGTGCTTGTATATAACCTGAAGAAGCCTACACAATTCGGGGGCCAGTAGACACATTAAGCATTGCACAGAGGTCAAGTTCTTGGATACACATCCTTGTTCATGTTGTGGTTGTTCTGCTCTCAGAGAGAAAACGAATCTCGGCTCCCCTGAGCAGTACACAGTCACACTCTCCTCTGATTGTTACGGATTTGTTTTAGTGCCAAGTTTCTCTGTCTCTTGCTACGCGGTGTTCCCAGAAGCCCTGAATACATTTATTAGCATTGTTAAGAGGATAAATCCAAAATAAGAGACATAAAGGTCTCTTCATAGTCCCGTCTCAGCTCCAACCCAGCACCGAGCCTTAAATTTACTGGTACCTAAATTTTCAAGATGAAGACTCCCTCAGTGCTTAAAGAGCTGTCATGAACATGCACAGAGAACTATATCCTGGCTGGGGCAGGCTGGTGCCCTCCTGTACCAAAACTGGCATCTCAGACAATCACAAAGCGCTCGGTATCTGTCAGCATACTCAGGCTATCCTGTGAACCCAGACAATGACTCAGGCTGTCAACAAAACAGAGAAAAAAACAGCTGTGGTTATCTGGTAATGCAGAGCTGTCTGGTCTCACCCCTAATGCCGAAGGCCGGGGTCTCGGTCCTCCTTCTTTCCACCTGCGGGGTGCAGGCACTTGTCAGCTCAGGTCTGGGAGCAAATAGCTGCATGAGTGACAGGGCACTGGAGCCAGTAAGCTGTGCTGAGCTCTGCTTCTCCGTTCCAGCTGGCTTGGACCCAGACAGCTCAAGTTTCTCCGCGTATCACTTCCCTGCTCTCCAGATTCTGGGGCCAGCACAGGCAGAGGCAGCCCAGATCTGTTTGCACACAGGATTTAAGTTGTTTTCCTGTTGCACGAGGCAGAGCAAACAAAGACGAAAGAGGCAGCAGCTGGAATTACACAGCTTTGTAGAGATTCCATAACCATGCAGCATTTCCTGTATCTGGAAATAAGGAGACACTTTTCAAGCATTTTGCACTTGTAAAAGGCTTCTAAGTAAAAGGAAATTCACTCATCCTGCAACTTTAAGAGCTGCAGCTGCAGCAGCAGCCCGGAAGCACAGAGCAGTAGTTTGCTTACCCACTGCTGCTTTCCCCATGCAGCAACTCTTTCTCCCTACTGGAGGGAGCATTTTTACCTGTTAAGAACAACTAGCAGTAAGCTAGAAATCAATCAAAAGGGCTTTTTTTCTTCCCCTCCCACTTTCTGCCTGGAGTGATTTAGAGAAAGTATGATTTCTGTGAGGAAAATAATCACAGCCTGAAGCTGCTGTACCATCTTCTGGTTAACACTGCATGAAAGCATTCAGGGAGCTCCTCACCCACTTCCTTCAAAAGTCTAGAGGACAAAAAAAAAAAAAGAAAGCATATCACACTGACAGAGATGAATGTGGTACATCTACCATTCATGGCTTTTTTGTGCACAATCTGGTCACTCCGAAGGATGGTCATTCTTCAGTTGAATCATGCTGCAAACATTAGTTCTATCTCACTGTCATGCTTTCTGTACAGTTACTTAACTATGTTCCTTACAGGAATTCCGTTTTCTTTCATTTCAGATTGCAAATAAAAAGAGAAACAACAGCAATAAGAATTGCATAAATTTAAGTACGTGCTTTTATTTTATACTTTCATGGCACATTTTGATTTGTAAACATTAGATTACCAGTCTCCTCCTTCATATGTTGAAAATAACCACCAGACATTTGAGAGCATTACCTGAGATTTAAAAAAAAAAAAAAAAAAAAAAGAGCGCAAGATCTGGCATCTTTTACCTTACTCACATACAGTACCATTTTAGGAAGAATTACAAAAGGGAATGTTTCCAAAATAGGACAGTTTCCTTTTGGTTATAAAGATATAGAAAATACATCAAAACACCTTAGAATGATCAGCCTTATTCAGAGGATGTTGCAAGTCACTGTCTCAAACAATTCTATTAATGCATAGCTGAAACACTGTATCAGTCCTGCAGTAGCACGATATCAACGTTGTCATGAACGCCTTGTAAAAGTAGCTCCCCTTGATAAGTGACAATCTTCCGTCGTTTTGCAGCCTTAAGAGTTCCCACTAGGGCTTCAAAGAGGTTGGCACACTTTTCATCAGCAAAAAGCACACCAAATTTCACGCTCACTTGTCCATCAGCATCTAAATCAAAGATATAACATGAAAACACACGCCGATTTTCTTTCAGTTAGGAAATTACTGGGGAAAAAGTGACACACAGTCTGAATATTGACAGTAAACACCATGGTGTTTCCCAGTTTATTGGGGAACATATTATGAATGCTGACAATAAATAGTAAGCAAAACTCCTGCCTGGTATGACTTTCCCTTTTTTCCAGGGACTCATATCAAGGACAACATATCTGCTATGTTTATTTTTACTGATGACTTTCTGAAACCTATGACCAGCACAGGCTACTGAACTGCTTCAAAGCACAACGAGGAAATTAGTTTTAAATAATTAAAATGTTAAAATATTTTTTTCAAATAATTTGTTTTCACATTAATATTTAAGGTTCACATTGAAAAAGGTTCAATGTGAATTAATTTCTCACACAAAGCAAGATTTTTAAAATATATGTTAAGGTTAGCTAGGTTATTCCTAAAAGGCAGATGCAGTCATACAAAATGCAAGATGTACATATCCATTTAGACTTTGAAAAACAAATGCGAGTGAACGAAATTGCATCAGAACTGAAATAAATGAGCAGGCAGCACATCCACAAATTGCATTAGTATTGGTAAAGAAAGAGGAGTTTTAACAATGTAAAACAATCTTCAGAGAAAAGGCTACCTTCTAAGCAAGTTTAAGGAAGGTGGGACTACACCTATGATTCCTGGATTAGTTTTAGGCATACAGATCAATTCCTTCCAAATAATACTATGATGAACAGGATCAAAGTGTATGAATTCTGAAGTTCAGAAGTTACCAAGGAAGGAGTGGAAGGAAAAGGCACAACTTTCTTCTTTGCTGGCTGTAGTGAGTATTGGAAGTCTAAAGAAAAGGGTAATATTGCAGTTGATTTTAGTGGGAGCAGGATTTCAAGCCTACATCCTCTGTGCTGCAGAGGCTTAAATGTTTAACTCCATAACAGAACCATTTTAAAGGATGGGACACAGGGAGTACCATACAGTCCAACATTAAGTATATATGCAAGTTTTCAGGTTACCTGAGCCTGCTTAATTAAATTTGCCAAGTTCAGAGGTCGATATAACATGACTACGTCTGTACGACATGTATGTCATATACATACATGTATGTACAACATGACTACATCTGTACAGTCAGAGGTACTACAATACTTACTTCTGGTTCCCAACCGCCGAATCTCCTCAACTAAGAGGCTAATTTCATGTTCCACGTTCATTGTGGTCTAAAAAGTAAAATAAATTTTGACAAAGTTATTAGGAGACCTGTAAATCCTTTGTGCTGTCCTGGCCTGTTCTCAGTTTGTCAGGAATGTCACAGCACTTTGTAAATCCCAGTAGCCTGGAGATACATGGCTACAGGATAATCCGAGATGTCAGTCTTGGATGGATAAAGAGCCTCCACATTTGAGGGGAAGCGAACAGAAAATACAATCTTGGTACATCCTAAACACAAATATAAGGCACTAATCTCAAAATATGAAAAATGTGGGAAGGTCAGGGCAGAGGGGGGTGGGGTGGGGGGTGTTTTGTTTAAAGAATTAACTTAGGCTGCCACAGAATCAGAGCATCCTGGTAATGTCACAGATCTGCAGGGGCTCTGCAACTTTCTATCAATGCCCTCAATAAAAATGGAACATCTTCCTTTAAATTCCTCTCTGGGATATGGGATAGGTGGTAGATTTGTTTTTTTAAATGACACCACAACTTTCCACTTCTCCTGGCAAGACACCGCAGACATCCAGCTGGTTACAGCAGGTCTACATACGCGGTGCCTGAAAGGACAGCAGCTACCACACGCCTGCTGCTGAGAGTGGAAGCGAACCAGAGACAAACTATGCAAGCGTCCTAAGGCGGCCAACATTTATTCCATTCCTAGTGATCAAACTGCTACACTGCCAAATGTATCCTGCGCACCTCTTTCCCCTGAAACACACCGATTTTCACCAGCGTGCACCAATGCCTTGCAACATTTAGCCATATGCAACTTAGTAGATGGCAACGCTACAGTCGCGCAAAACACTATTTGGCTACAAAGCGTTCATGGTTAAAAACTGCAGGCACCTGAAAGGTGTTTTGGGACCAGTGCTATGCAAAAGCGGCATCAACACAATGAAACCTTTAGATGTGAAACTCCTGCAGCAAAAACTGGCATCAAGGTAAGGAGAAGACTACGGGGCCCCACAGACAAAGCCAAGTGTCAAATGCAGCTTCCATGGGTGCTAACAACGCGGCCTGGAACAAAAGCTACAGAGAGCTTCTGGAGCTGAGCGCTGTCCGAAAGGGGCTCAGTGAGCACTGAGATAGTCACTATTGTTCAAGAAACCAGGATTTCTGCACAGATCTGGTAAGTAAGCAGAGTTAAAAAATTGACATCTGGATGCATGACAAACTCTTCCTAAGAGAAAAGCTTCCCCTCCTTTCTTTTTTTATTCAGTTAAAATAGTAAGAGTGACGTAGTTCCACCTCCTGACCCCTCATGATTTATCCAAGAGGCAAAAAAAAAAAAGTCTGATTTTCAGATCCCAAATTCACTTGCAAAAAATCTGTCTTTTTAGCACGCGAAATTGAGCAAGCTTAGTATCAGCCCCATCCAAACCAGAGTTGCATCCCTAACGCACGGTAACAAGAAACACTCAAGTGGCTATTAACAGCCTGATGCTTAACGTCGCACACGGATGCGCTGCTGCGGTACCACCTCTGCAAAGCTGCCTTGGAAGGGCACGGCAACAGGACTGCACCATTTTAATTGCCTTAGATGAATTCTACAAACTTGTAGATTTTGTTTAACTCAGCACTAAATATATTGTTACATGTCACCGAGGAAAATATGACCCATCTACCAAAAAGCTTACACTATCATTATTCATTTGTGAAACTGCCAATTTTAATATCAGTCATTACAATGGCATAATTAGCTTCTCTTTAAAGATGTTCTTTTAACTTTAAAGGCTTCTTTAACTTTTAACTCTTTAAGTTCACGTTAATTTAAAAGTGTTTTCCCTCACACACATACACTGTCAATTTAGATAGCAACATTTAGAATTAAAAAAAAAATAAATTAAAAATTCTACATCGTTACACAACGCTTTTGAGATCAGAGAACGGTGTAAGGAGTAAGGAAGAAGGGATTCGAGGTATTTTAAGAAGCTTTAAATATTTACTTTATATTGTCATCTACTCGACACACCAACTACCAAAAGCGCATGCCAACTATTGAACTCTTAATTTCTGATGCCAGAACACTGCTGGAAGCCGGCACGATTTTTCAGTACGTAGTACGAAAGCTAAACTTCACTCTATTCGCAGGAAATCCACCTCACCGATAATTCAGCACGAACACATCTTTGCAAGCGACCGCACCGACCGCTCCCGCTGCGAACAGCCGCGCAGCCGGCTCCTCGGCGGGGCCGCGCCCGGAGGCAGAGCGCCGTCCCCCTCCCGCCGCCGCCGTCCCCTTCCTTCCCGCCGGGGCACCCCCCGGCAGGACCCGGACCGTCCCCCCGCCCCTCCCCGGGCTCTGCCGGGGCGCGGCCGCGCCGGGGCTGCCACCGCCGCCTGCGCAGGGCGCCCCGGGAAGCGGGCCCCGGGAAGCGGGCCCCGGGAAGCGGGCCCCGGGAAGCGGGCCCCGGGAAGCGGGCCCCGGGAAGCCGCAGCCGCCCGCCGCTGCCCGGGCAGCGCCTCTCTGCCCCCGGAGCGGAGGGCAGGAGGGCTCCCCCCGGCGCGGCACCCCCGGCCGCTCCCGCTGTCACTCACCCGCTGCCGCCGGCGCTCTCGCCGTGAGGGGCCGCCGCCGGCGGGAGGCGGTGCGGGGGCGGCCGGGCGGGCGGGGGCAGGGCGAGGGGGCGGGCGGCGGTTCCAGGGCCTCCGCCGGGGCCTCGCCCCGCCCGGCCGCCGCGGGGACCCGGCCCCCTCCCGCCGCTGAGCTCCCCGGTGCGGCGCCCTCCGCCATTTTGGGTTCTGCCCTTGCTCGCTGCGGTGGGAGTCGCGCTGCGCTGCGCTGCGCTGCCCTGCCCGGGTCCCGCTCCCCGCGGCGTGCGAGGGCCGCCGGCCGGCACCGTCCGGGCCCTGGCGCCAGCCCCGGCTCTGCCTCGGCCCCTCGCAGCGGCCTGGCCCTGCGTTCCCAGCCGAAGGACCGTGCCCACCCCCCCACCCCCCGTGAGGACCTCGCTCCTTTCCACATCAGCGACTCCACGCTTTGTGCCATCTCCGCATTTCACCAGCACACCTCGCTCTTTTTGTGACAAAGGCATTAGTGAGCCTGTGAAGTAAAACGCCTTCCAAAGGCCAGCCCTTCAGTAACTTTTCCAGCAGGTCAGCTCCCAACACAATACACCGTGTTGCTTCAGTCGCTTTCTGCTACCGCACCCTGCCTCACGCTCTCCATCTCCACCGGCTTCCCCGGGTGACACCATGCCACGTTCTCGTCTTATGCCCCCCGCATTTGTTTTCTCCTAGAAATACTGTTCTCTTTCCAGAGAAAGTGAATGAGCTAGGTTAACATCATTTACTTCGATAAAGTCATGTTGCAGTTTGCCTGATTTCATTCAGCACCACGTCCTCGCACTCTGCACTGTGGAGAGAATGCAATTTAATTTTTTCCATCTTGTATCTTGGTATTTGCTGCTGCTCTTGTCTCCCTTGCTTCCTCTTCACCTCACAGAAATGTTTACATCTTCTCTCAAGGACGCAGGCATTAAAACTGAGAGCTGCATAAACTCCTACAAAGCAACGAGGCTGCCGCCAACCCGCTAGTCACACCAAATGTCTCCAGAAAATTCTCACAGGCACAGCCGTTCCCGGCTGTCTCTCCCACCTCCTTATGAGGCATGACCGCCCATAAAGTGGAGTTGGTATGAGAAGCTATTTCCAGCCCTCGCAATTCACATTTTCATGCATTAGCTTCTGAAGGTGAGGCCGAGATACTTTCTCAGAGTGCGAGCTGTGCCAGTTAGGTCTGGTCCCTTACCGCACCCTCCCATCCCTGGTGTAAGGATGAACAAATAGCTAACGGCACCTTAAACCACTACAGCAAGCTCTGCTAGGGCTCGCTTGGCAGAACCTGCAGCTAGATAAATTGATTTGCGCAGTGGAAATGATGCCAAGAAGATCACATTTTTATCACTCCAGGGATGTATAACTGGAGTCCAAGCCCTTTGCTTTTCCAAGGGATTTTTTTGATATTGGTGTTTTTATTAAAAGATTAACTTTTCCTTAGAATATCAGTAACACAATCTTTGGTTAGTAAAAAAAAAAAAAACCCGTGCTGCTTTCTGTTCAAGGAGCTATCTATTCAGCAGGTGGTAGCATACCAAAACATTTTCCCAAACAGATTAGCTGTATTTAACATCAATAAGGGGTGCTCTTTTCAAAAAACAAACCCTCATAGTTAGGAAAGAAAGCAAGTTAAGATTGCAAGGGCTACGTTCCTAAGTCGATAATGAAATTTAAATCTGTTTGAACTGAATCAAAAGGCAGTGGAGAATTCTCAGAAAAAATGTAGAATCTGAAGAGCATTGATGCTCTGTGCATATGAAGGCATAAGTGCTTATATTAAGGCATACTGCTTTTCCTAAGATCTTCATTTTGTTGGCCAACACAACGCTAAATACTGCAGTAAAAAGGATGGACTTTTAAGGAAAATCTGAGCTAAACCTTTTAAAAGATAATCTTAATTAGTATGTTAGCAAATATGGCAAATATTCCAGTTATTTAGCAATATAGACTAAAAGTGCTTCTTTTCTATTTTTATTGTTAACAACATGCTTTCAGTTGCATCAGGCACATATTCTAGATTTCTTAATCATTAGAACACCATTACATTTACACAAATAATGTAGGCCTTTGCTTTGCATAATGTGATTGTTATTATGGATAATTTATGTTTGATTGAGCAATAGTTTAGCGCTTTTCAGACCAAAGGTATTATGATGATGATGAAATCTATGTTAGGAATTTTCTAAGTCTGTTTTGAATCATAGACCCTAACTTATAGGAAGCAGATCAACTATACATCGGAGGAAGATGAACAAAAATCTGTAATTCCTTACCTTATTTTCTTTTAACCCTTTTTTCTTTTTGAGGAAGTACAATTTTTTTTTTCTTTAAATTCTGTCTTTTGAAAAGAAAGTGTTATGTACCCAAGTAATGGTCCCCAGGAACACATCAGGAGATTACCAAAACATGGTATGCATTCATCACTATTTATTTCATGGCCCTTCCTTGTCATGTAAGGTTAAAATAATTCTAGGTAAATAAGTAATCAAAACCATCTGTTACCATGACAATTAAGGGAACAGTGATGCTGCCAAAGTATGAAAATCACCTGGGCAGCATTACGACTAAGTGACTGATTATGTCCTTACAGGGCCAGCAGCAGAGAGGAAGAAACGTGAAAATTATGGAGGTGGTGATTTTCAGTTATTCTGCTTCCACAAAATGATACTTTAAAAAAAAAAAAAAAGAAGTGTAAAGTTGTCCTTTACAAGCTTACAGGACAGACATGGAAATTTGCTCATACATATTTCATATCACTGGTTAAGGTCATCATCAGACTCCTAATTCATTATGCATTTTAGCTGCATTTACAAAGAGTGCTCCCCAAAAAAGATTCTGCCTTAAAACAGACTATTCTCACTTGACCTTCCTTGGCATCTCACTGTACTGTTACTGTCCCCCCAGATGCACAGTTTTACATGCAGACAGCCAAACAGAGGAATTATGCAATGCAAGATTTAAAAAACATTGCTTGATAACACCACAGTAGATGTACTGGGTCTGATCAAACAATCAATTTAACCCAACATTTTGCCTCCAGTAGTGACCAAGAGCAGGCATTTGGAAAACAGTATAATCAACAAAAACTATCAGTTAATCAACAAAAACTATCGGTTGATCCCCTGGTTTCTCTTCTGGCTCCTGGTACTTATTGGAGCAAGTAATTATTCTATCCTCTCCTTTCTCCATTGTGTTCATGCCTATAGCTCTCCCATCACTCATCTTATTTTCAAGCTGAAGAGCCCTAGTTTTTTTTAATCTCATGTAAGGTGAATGCCTTCCCATGTTGCTGATCCTTCTTGTTGTTCTTTATAATTTTTCAAATAATTCCATGTTCTTTTCTGGGATTGAATTAGTAGAACTGTCAGCATTATTCAGCATGTGGGTATAGTATATAGAAAGACATAATGATGTTTTCTGTTTTGTTCTCACTCCTAGTAATTCCCAACATTTTACTTGCCTTTTTGAAAAGTGCTGAGCACTATCCACGGTGGTTTCAAAAACTATTTCCAAAGTGGTAGTAATTCATTGTTCTGTTACAGGTAAGTAGGATTATTCCCCCCCCCCCCCCCCCCCCCAGTATATTACTTTGCATTTTTCAGTACCATCGGCTGTGTGATTTGAAATAGGATCACACAAACTTTGTCACCTCTTTTCCCACGTCATCAATGACTGCTTTGAACAACACAGGTCCAAACAGAGATGGTACTATGAGCGCACTAGTAACCCCTCTTCCTCATGAAAGTTGTCCATCAGCTCTACCTCTTTGTCTCCTCCTACCTTTCAGCTGTTTATTGATTCTGAATGGAGCCTGCCTTCTTACCCCATGAAAAATGAGTTTTGCAGAAGTATTTAATGTTTACAGTAAACATGTTGGAAACATATCTGTCGTAACAGGTTTCTCCAGAGACAGGCGTGTAGCAGCACGGGCCAAGACTGAAAAATGTATGAGAACATTACAAGGTCATTTGCTAGGTAATGGCCATTTTTTCTGTTTTCCAGCATACATTAACTAAATATTCTCATTTGACTAGTATGTCTTGATAACCCATGCTGTTGTTTTATACAGTACTGTTCTCTTGAATTTTTGTTGCATTATATGTGCTTGTGAATAGGCAGACATATGAACCACATGTGCATATACAGAGTTTTCTGTTTAGATTCTCCCCAGCTAAAAACCATTCAAACTGCCACCGTGACTTGCAGATTTCACTGCTAGAAGAGATCATCTTATCTTCTTACGTAGTCCAGGTCTTACTTTGTACTTTCAACACATTTTTGTTTGACTTGTTGATTTAGTAGAGACATGAGTTCCTGCCACATGTGCCTGTGTCCCATCCCTTTGCTTTAACACCAGCAACTTATACCTGTGCAAAGTGCCAGAGATTCTCCTCGCTGTCTGCAAAGCTGGACAGAAACTAGAGTGCTGTGATTCAATGAGGAGTGTGCGTATGTGTCTTGTCTTAGCCCAGCCCCATCACGTATCTGTGCCGTTGGCCTGCCGTGAGTCAATTCTCAACATGGGTGTGCCGTATTATGCAACCCACTGTAGGGTCATGACTCAACATGAAGTCGTAAGGCCACTTCAGCCCAGGCTACAACAGGTCTTTAAAAATACGTCTTCACATGATTTAAAGATTTCAAGTGGTAGAGGATCTACTACATTCCTCATTCCTGTGGGCTTTGTAACACCACAGAAAAAATAAGATATCTTTTCCTAGAACAAGACAGGGTCCTTGGCTGCAATAAGAAAGAAAAAACCACAGCAAGTCAATGCTGTTATAGAAATCTGAGGGAGTGAGCAATATTCAGAGAGTATGGTTGTTAGAGATAGTCAGAAGAACAACTATATTGTTTGAGACAAGCCAATCAACCAGGAAAATAGCACTATATTCTCTTACGAACACCATATCCAAAGCATCTCCATCATTCTTGGTCCAATCATTAGTCTCACCTGGCAGCTCGCTCTGCCTTAAGTCAGCAGTTGCTTCAAGGGAGAAAATTATTTTACCAAAATGAAAAGCATAGTGATGCTCTGGAAAACTTTCCAAGATTTTTTCCTGTAAAGCCATGTTTTAAAATATTAATTGGGCTCTTAGCTTTACTTTTCCTATAATGACCAAAAAAGCCCAAACCAAAACCAAAACAGAACAACAAAAAAACACACTTTCTCTTTTTCTCTCTCTGTGAGTTGAAAAAGTAACCTAGCAAAACATACGCATTTCTTTTAATGTAAAAGCAAACACAACAGACCAGCCTCAGAACAAGAGAGACTACAAACACACAAACACAGTGACTGCTGACAGTCTTGGCACTTGAACGAGCACTTCCATTGATGTAAATGGAGCAATTCACTTACGCTGTTACTCACCTGTGTCTGTCCAGGAGAGGGGACTTATTTCAGAAATGGCCTCAGGCCATCATACCCTTCCTGTTATCCACTAGGTGCCTCAGACAACGTAATGCTGCTTCTTCCTAAATGAAGCATGTAAATCTTTACTACAGTTGAAAAGAAAAGAGAAGGCGTACTTAAAATCATGATATAAATCACTGAAATGACTTGCTCTACCCCTAACCCAAGAGTAAACCTCTGTATGGAATGACAGAAAGATGCTGTATCAGTACACGCTAAAAGACTGGGCCCATAATGTTAGTCATATGGTACACCCTGTAAAAAGAACTACAGGATGACCCTAATAATGTGTCTGAGAGTAGTTACTTGAAAACTGTAAGACTAAACTCAAAACCTCCCTAAAAATGCACAAAGTCAGAATTACTAGAGGGCATATTTTGAGCCTGGGTGATGGTTTTCTACACAAGAGTACGTGAAGTAAAGAGGATGTGCAGTAATGACTTGAGGGAGCAGAGTATCAAAAAGTGTTTGGAGACAGTTTACAAAAAGAAAAAGAAATATATAAATTGCTGATTGTATTTCATGTGTTTTATGACATTTGCTATAACAACTGAATATTTGAGAGAAGGGAACATGAAGACTAATTACTTTCTCAGATTCCTGGTATCGAAAAATCTCTGGTAGGAAGGAAACAGCAGTACATCTCCTGACCTCCAGACAGCATGGTAACAGCTGAATCATCCAGTCCCTCTGTCCTCTTGTTTGGTATGCATCATGAAAAAAAAGCACCTCCCCTTCTCCGTTTCCCTCTACAAATATACATACACATTCTGACATTTGGGGGACTTTCTCAGAAAACCAAAAATACCGTATTTGCATAAGGATGTCAAATAATGGTAGCAGAGATGACGGTTACATTAATACAGAATTACTATTCACATCCATATCAAATACAGCTCTAGCTATAGTATCTTTATTTATTAGTTTCATATAAATTTCCATCCTAAAGCTCAGGCATTTATAATGACTCACGACAGAAGTACATCAAATCTTTTCCTGAAGGAACTCTTATTGAAATGGAACTGTGGATTGACATTTGTCAGAATGCATTTACTTAACATATGAAATCTTGTCATGGCAAAAGTCACTACATTTTTTTTTTTTTTTTTTTTAGTGAAATGTCAAGACCTCCTGCTGGCCATGCAAACATGGTTCACAGAAGTTTATAGTTGGCTAAAATGCATAAGAAAGCTTTCTTTATCACTGGATTAGTGACAGTTAATAACCATTTAATGCAACAATCCTGTTTATAAGCATTTTTAAGGATAAACCTGTAATTTTGCTAGTCTATATTCCAGGTTCTCAGCTCAAAAACTGTGCTTAAGGTGCATGTTGGATCATTTGAATCTGATAATCTTTGCAATGACACCGAATTTATTCTGTATTTGGAAGTCAAGTACAGGAGCACTTTATTGGTTCCTGCACAAGGGGAAGTGTATTTTTAGGGTCAAATTTATATATAAACTACCTTTTAAGATTTTTTTTCTGGTTTCAAGCTGCAATGCCAGCTCTAAAATCCAAATAAGGTTCAAATTCATAACTGATCAAACTTTAATTTCACTGGCACTGCAGCCACAGGTCTTTTGATCCTAAATCGTTTGATTTCATGCTGTTTGAAACTGCAACACAGAACAATGATCAGACTCTCAACACAGCTTCCCATACAGCACTGCTAATGGTCTCACCTATTGACCTAACAGCCTAAGAGGAATTTCTGACACGGTGTAGAAGGTCAAACTGTATGCTGATTTCAAATAGTAGACAAATATCTAGCAGGGAAGTACTATGAGAACATCAAATTAATTTACGCTTTTAAACACACCATATGGTTTGATTACAAATTATATGCCAGTTTTCTCCTTCATCTAACACCTAGGTTTTATGAATTTTCATGACTTTTTCATCTGCAAAGTTAATTGGACTTGTAAATCCCAAACTTCTCGGATAAGTCTTGCCCTTTTTTATTTTTCCTCGAGGAAATTTTGGCCAAGCATCTCTGACACGCTGGAGAACCTTAGATTTAAAAACACAGTTAAGACAATTAAGTATAACCAGCTTCTTGTTTGGTTCATAGTTATCCTATGTAATTGTGTTACATGTTTATAAAAAATATTTGCTTCTCAAGGTGTTGTGACGTAGTATTTTGAAGAAAATATTATTTGTTCTCTGTCACACGAATAGCACAAATGAATCTCACTTCCCTTACGCTTAGTGAAGGAAAGGACAAAAGCTGTCTTGCACACAGGCAAGTATTTTCTTTGTGAACTGTTACAGAAACTTCCCAATGTGCTTCCTCTGAATCCAAGTCTTCCTTACACAAGTTTAGACCAGCTTCAACTTCCTTCCGCTATTAATAACCAGCGTATTACTCCATTTTAGAAAGTTCATCTCCATTCTGAATTTGATGGAAGCTTGTAAAATAATATTAGATGACATGAAAGTATGCTTCTGATGGTCTGCAAATTTGGCAGAAACAAGGCGGGGGTTGATGATTCCAGAATTTGTGTATGTATTTCTGATCTAAAAACCATAAATAACTGTGTAATTACAGTGCTAACAGGAAACAGAAATGGGGGGGACAGGGTTTTTTTCCTTTAGGCAATCAGTTGCACCACAGACTGGGTAAAGTAAGTCAATGTAGGATGAGGAACTTCCCAGCTCCATAAACAACGTATGCATGTCCATCAGAGGGAAAAGGTACAGGTGGGCACAGGTACAGTATTTGGGATAAGGTACAGAGGAAATAGTAGCTGTCTTCCTCAGAAGTACATTCAGGAGAGGTGGGGGTCTTAAAGTGGAAATAAAAACAAAGCAAGGACTTATTTTCAGTTATTTTACACAGTGACATAGCTGGAGCCACAAGAGGACAGTTGACAGAAGTCCTCTGGGTGGAGGAAAACTGGAGAAACAGTCTCTAAAACAGAGGCAACTGATCATTAGGTCAGTCGGGATCAGTTCTGTCTAGTGAGGCATGCAAAGCCAAAGACTCCAGCCAGCCAACTTTCCCTCTTTCCTCCTATTGAATCGTTTCACTTGCCAGGGGAAGCAAAGGAGCAAAGAGATATTATGGGAAAATGTAATGAGAGCCTAACCTCTTGTTTTTCCTTAAAATGGTGGGTTGTGCCCCTTCATGCTCTAATCTTTTGGAAGACTTCCCTTGACCTCAGTTGGCATTTTCTTAGTGCACCTTTCAGAAGAAAGACTGACCTTGATGCACACTGTTTAAAATGGCTGGCATTGCACTAGGATGTACATCAGCCGTGGAAAACTCTTTATCTGCAGATGCTAGCAAAGTAGGACTGCTGTGAACTGCACAGAGAACAATTAGCAAGCTCCCTGAAAATTCAGCAGGCATTTAAGAAATCATTGGGTAAAGTGCAGCGGCTAAGATTTTGGGTAGGACTTGAAAGATCCCTAATTTTCAGTCAGGCTTTTAAACTCTATTACCTGTGCATACATCTTACATCAGTATTCATCTCACCAGATTAGCTACCTGAAAGTAAGGTGTCTATTTTAAGTTAGTTACTTGACTAACTCTCTTGCGTGTATATGTAGTTACGTCTCTCTAGTAAAGAAGAGAGAGAAAGACCTCACCTTCCAAAAAGCACCACTCTAGAGAGAATTCAATAAGTAGGTCAGAGATGACAACTAACTTTTAGATAGCTAAAGACACATGGAACAAATAATAGTTCTTTGGTCACAGCTGTAGGCTAAGAGACTTATAAAGTACCAAGGCTGTGTTGTTGATCCCATTCTATCAATTAGACAGAGATTCTCTAAGCAAACACACAAATTATCCTCAGTATTAACAGCTTCTCACAATAGCAAATAGTTATCAATAAAGACTTGGTACGTCGGTTAATTGGTTACTACGTATTAGAATGTTTCCATCACAAAGGCAAACAGAAGGAAAGACTAGTATCTCACCAGAAGAAATGCAGGCATTTTTTCATTCACTTACTTTCTAAGGAATACACATCCTTTATTTCATTACTTACTGGGAAATAGAGTTCGTATGTGTTCCCAAGCTAAAAACTGACTGCACAGACTATTTTTCTCACAGGTCAGATGTGAGGAAACAGAGCCATTTCACTTCCTTCAAAATCTCTATATAAAGAGAAGAGGAAAATGGGACCAGACCTATTGTTCTTACAGTTTCCTGCCTCCTTTTTCACTATGCCTCATTTGAAAAAGCAAGGGTCTGCCACTTTGAGTGCATAATCTCTATTTAGTGGATTTGGATATCTGATAATGTAAAAAATGGCTGTTGTAGTATACAGACAACATCAGAAAAGCCTTTATTTGATAAAAAGATGGTATGTCAAAGGTAGCTGCTGCATGGTTTTCTTTCATATAAAATATAGTAGCTCTTCCTTCAAAGTGTTCTTTCTCTTCCAAGAGAATAAGATCAAACTATACAAATAAATGACCTGCCCACAAAATCCCAAGAAACTATTTTTGGGTTGCTTTTTCTCAGCTGTTTTTCCTAAGTCTTAAGTCCTTTGAACGGCTGGAGTATGATGATCAAATATAAACAAGAGAAAGGTCTGAGTTATGAAGTACATTTGGCCCACTCTTGGCAACCCGAGCCCCAGGCTTTTTGCCAGGGTTGCAACAATTCCCGTTGGAATGAGCTGGGAAGTGGTACAAGAAGTTTCTGCTCTCACTCAGCGAGGAGCTGTAACTGGAGATTTGGGGAAGCAAGCTTGAGACCACTGTACACTCCCAGCAGGTCCTGCTTTGCTCTTTCTTCTATCTGTACGAGACCCCCCGCAAAGGAATTGCAGTGACTGTGCCCGAGGCTTGTCCTCTCTCAGTCTCTCAGCCATTTGTAAGACACCTATAAAAACAAGCACTACCCAGACATCTCCCAAAGCTGGCCATGAAAAAAACTACTAGTACATGTCTCTCTGGGTCAGGAGAGGAAGAGGAGGATGAGATAGCCTGCTGCTTTCTAGGTAGTAGAGAGCTAGCAGCAGTGCTTGGATTCCTGCAAAGAATCAGTGTTGCCTTTTATCACAACCATTGTTTGATCTATTGGGGAGGGTCAGAAGAGATACCTACTCGGGACACAACCTTTCAATCAGAGGGGCAACTATACATTCTAATCCCTTCCTAATTAAATTATTTTCTCTATAAGAGAGCCAAACTGCTCTTAGCCTGAAAGAAAAGGTGTGTGGGATGAGTAATGATGCAAAGAGCTGCTTTTCTTCACCTTTTATTTCACCCTCCAGTAAAAGAGAGAGCTGCGCTTCATGCACTCGGAGTATTCTCTCTCCTCTGTCACAGACACAAATCCTGGCAGAGGACTTTGGTGGGAAGCACACACAAGGGCACACACAAGTTAACAGTTACATGGAAAAAAATGTGTGGATAGCAAAAGATGCAATTGTGTTTCTGTATTTATGCACGTATATTCATTCCATCCTGCCAGTTTCTAATACGCTCATGATTCATTTCAAGAACTGTAAGATCTGAACCTTTTTCTAGAAGGCACAGGGAGAAAGCAAGTACTTGGCAATGATTCCAGTTAAACTGAGAGAGCCGTAGCACTATGTAGGCTTAGCACCCATTCTACCAAATATAGTCCCGCTAAAATGACTGGAACAGAACACGATGTTTCAAAAATAAAGAAATGTAATTTCTTTAGAACATTTGAATGTGTGTTAATTAAGTATATTTCCACTCTGCTCAAATAATAGGTTCAGTTCAAATAACATTTATTGATTTTATATTACAGGACTGTCATTAGTACTTGTGAACTGAGTCAAGTTTAGCAGGAAGTTATGATGGTAAGAGCTTTGCTTCAGGAATTATTTATACACTAATAGGAAAACTACATCTTTCTTCTCTGACATCTTGAGTGTCTTAATGCAAACAGAAGACATTTCAGTTTTGTGTATGTTGTATACACCTTACTGTCGAACTCAAAAAATGGTTTTTTTGTGAATAGAAATGGTAGTGCAATGAAAATGCTACCCTATTTCAAGATCAATTTCTGCTCCCAAGTACACTAATGTAAATGCAAAGTTATAGTCCTCAATGTGATGTAATTATTCTAGCTTTTACAATACATGTATGTTGGGGACATGGAGGTGAGGTCAATGACCTAAAGGTAAGTGGGGGTTTGGCTGTGGGGGTCAGGGCCAGCTGCGAGCCGGCTGCCAGAGGGGCAGCCACAGCCAGGGCCAACCTCATCCCATGGGAGCTGCCTTCATCCGAGGCTCTGCTGTGGGGCCTGGCCGGAGCTCCAGCCCCACCACATCGCAGCCCTGCCTGTCCCTGGCCATGGGCCGCTGGTCCAGACCTCCCAGCCCTGCCCGGTGACCTGGCTGGGGGTGGCAGGATGGGACTCTTGTCAGCAAAGATGGCCACTGCCTGTCTTGTCATCACACTCAGCTCCCGGCTTCCCTTGCCAATCCCTGACAATAAATGCGGATAAAGAGATGTGATTGCAAATAGATCTTCAAAATAAGTCAAGATGTTTGGAAGAGGAAAAAGGAAGAAAAAGATAAGACAGGGGACATTAAAAAATAACAAAAAGTAGAAAGTGTGAAGAAATGAGAGTCTGTAAAACGTATTAAAGCAAAGCTATGTATAGAGAGACCTTTAATTATTAGACTCCTTCCTACAGCCACCACAGATGGAGCATACAGCATTCTTAGTATCTCTCCTATACCTGACTCAAACGTATGAGAAATGTCATTATAAGTGTTGTTTTTAACAAAAAAATCAGATTTGAAAGCGTGTCAGGGTGTTTTTGATCTAGAGGATTTTAAGAAAAAGAAATAAACTAGATTATTGGTATCTTAAACAAATGTAAGACACAGAGAGAGTTTTACATTTTGTTTATCTTAACATATCAAGAGCAGCCCACATCACCATGGAGAAAAAGGAAGGGATTAAAATCCTTGGGAAGCTGATCTTAATGGAAAACAGCTAAAAGAACAGGCTGAGTCAAATTCTGACCAAAAGGCAGAATCACACTGTGAAATAACAAACTGGTGAATCCAGAATAGAGAAGCTAACAAAGCACAAGGAAAAGGCAAGTTGGAGTACAAATCCCAAGACTATCAATATTGTGGAGGATTGTATTGTTAGTGTGAGGAAGAAATATGGAGAAAGAAAGGTTAGAGGGGGAAATTAAATCCTTGAGTAACTGATTATAATTGAAAACTGTTAAGGAAAAACATAGTAAGATGGAAACTAAAATATAAGTGAAATGGAAAGATACATTTATATATATAGCTAAAAGCAGAGAATCGGAAAAGGAAGGAGGGGTATGTGTGTAATATGGGAAAGAGACACGTGAAATTTTGCTTTCAGCACTTCTTCCCACCTCATAACCAATTTCTGACAAATTCAGTAATGTGCCAGAAGTTTCCTTGCCAGAAGTGGCCATTAACAACCCTCCCAGATGGAGATCATTATTCAGTCGAATAATGATCCATTAGGAAGGTATAACATCCTCTTCCATCAGCAAGTTACACTGCACTTCCACATTCAGGGAGCAAGAGGAAAGAGTAAAAAGTACGAGAACAATGAGAACTGCTCAAGAATCCAGGGAGACGGGAGCTAAGTAAATGAAGGTAGTGAAGGAGGTATAAGACTGTTTTCAGTCTAGCTGGGGCTTCAGTAAGGTAAATTTTAGGGCTTCAAAACAAAGAAAGATATTGAGGTACTACAAACGTAACCCAAACCATTAAGGAAAAGTCATTTGGATATAACCTTATCATACATCAAGGCAGTTGTTATCAATATATAATTTTGGGAAGAATTATGTATGTTAGTGCCAAAAAGTACAAAGAAAAGTTAAACTAACTTACCCCTCCTGATTCTACGAAATTATAGAGAATATATTTATAAAAGAGGATGTAGACACTGTCACAAACAATCTGTAAATAAATATGCCAGCAAGACCAGATGGATTTATAGTTAAATGTTGAAAGGCTCTAAAAGGAGTTTTAATTTCTGTAAGAAGAGACTTATTTGATAGTATCATGCAAGCAGGAGACATCCTCTCATTTTGGAAGAAACAAGGATAGTTTTAAAATCTGAAGAGAGGTGGGATTTGGCCAGCTGCTCAAGCTTTTGAGATCCTGACGTGAATATGAAAAGTCACTCTCCCTTCAATCCATTCTCTACAGGAATTCCTCTCTGGAACCTACCAAACACATATAGCTGTGCTGGGGTGAGGGTAGGTGCCCCCCACTTTTTGAGATGTGGAGATAAAATCTTGTGTAGAAATCTGCCAAAATCATACAGGAATAAAGGTTTCTCCTTTCGAGTACCTTCCACTTTGCTTTAGTCAAAAAAGTTTTTCTTTAGAAGTTTCCATTTGACTGCTTACTCCTTTCAATCAATTGATGTATTTGGATGAAAGAGAAAAGGGGGCAATTTTTAAAAATCTGTGCAACTTTTACAAGGACCATGATAGACACATACAAATTAAAAGTTTAAAGGAGAGACCAGGGAAAACTGAGCAGGCAGAACAGTGAATGATATGGAAAAGGTATTATTCATTCTCCACTGAGGAAATTTACACAGAGAAATATTATTAAATACTCCACAGATAGTAGATGTCTCCAGCCAGGATCCCACACATATTTCAGTGGTGACACAAGATGCTAGGGAGGCTCCTGAGAAAGAAATTATTATTTTCCCTTATGGGATGTGCCTGCACAGAGGTGCAGGAGGGACCAGAATGACCACATTGCGGTGAGTAACAACATTGCTTTAGATCCACCGTTTGCTTGCTGAACGCTCCTTGTGATGGCGCTCTCCTTGAATAGAAGGAAAAAACGATACCCCCCTCGTTGTTACTGTCTGCTACATGGCTCTGTGTGGAAAGGATTTTTTCACCCACCATGGAAAATCTCATAGCCTTAAATGTGGGACACCCTTTTGATGGAGAAATAATCCCAGCAGGACTGGTAGAACAGAGGGTAGGTTCTTTGAAATACAGATGCCATTTTGTAGAAGGTAAAATCAGCAGCAGATGAAACCTGACCATATGACAAAACCGATGTTTTTCAAAATTGCAAGAATGTAAACATCAAGGTTGGAAAGAGGTTGTAAACTGTAATGCACAGAACATACATGCAGAAATTTACAGAAGTATGGGTACGAACATCTGTAAAGTGGCTATATTTGCATTAAAATGTTGCTTCTATACAAAGGAAATAAGGATGCTTTTAGAAAAGCAGAACAGGGACTTCTTTCATTTGTAACTGTTAACACCATTCTCAAAATATTCTTCTGTCTGGGAATAAAGTACTCTACCTCCAAAGGTATCTTCTTTTTTGAAAAGATCAGGCAGTAACAATAAAACAGCTCTAAAGGCTGAGACAGCAGTTCTTTTAAACATCTTCCATTCATTTCTAGCCTTAATCTACTTGTCTTTCCACTAAAGAATCGGGATAGAACAAGTTCCCATAACTCCTGATGAGCTGCAAGTAAAGGAGTATATTGACAGAGATGGTAAAACCTGCTCCACAGCATTACGTATGCGGAAGAATTTAGAAAGGCAGTGACAAATAACCTCAGGGCCATTTTTCTAAACTTGGGGAACCAGGTGCAAGATGGAAAGTGGACCCAAATACATACTTTATAAGGCTGAAAGTTATCTGAAGGTGTTTTAATAAGAAAAATAAAGATCTGAGCATATAACTTACTTTAGTGCAAATAAGGTAGTACATGACACCCACTAACTGTAATAAGAACACAGATTCAGAGGCCCATCAAAAGTAGGCAGACCCGAGACATGGCACTCCTACGACACTTGATGAAGACTAGACCCTGCACATGTGTATGAGTTATGTTTATTTTTAGAAATGAGTCTCAGCATGTGTAACAACTAGTTTTTAGAAACCACTAGTAATTTCACAGCTGATAAAGGATACTGAAACCTGAGCAGTGTTTTAACTGGCATTTCCCTTAAATGAATAAATTTTTTTTTTTTTTTCAGTGGCAATGGACATACATATTTCTGGTCACATATCAAGTTGTAAAAGTATTCCTTTTCTAAAAAAAATAATGTTTTATTGATGTATAATTTGGCTCTGATTCTAAGAGTTGTTATGGGCAGCCAAATAACCTTGCACTTCCTTCCATCTGGGTCATTAAACTCGGCCTTCCTCTGACAATGATGATTTTCTCTGACTTTGATCTCTTAAAAGGATGACTGCTTTGATAACAGTATATGTCATCTAATAGTTGCTTCACAGAAAATAAAATACAGTAAAATCAGGCACCATGCGGGGAATAGCTTAACTCTTAGCTCTTCAGAGCTCTGAATTCTAAGAAGATACATTAAAAAGAGAGAATAAAAGGTACAATACCTTTTATTGAGAGTGAAAAGTTCCTCTTCTTGCTCTGTTGAAATCATACCTCAAGGCAGTTAAATCAAGTTTTTCAGGTAGTAAAGGCTGAATGTACTATATCAAAAGTCTATCACTAACGATACATTTTGGTGGGTATTTTGCCATAAACCTTCTTATTTGCCTATCAAATATAAGCTCTGGGAAATGCTGTGATATAGATCTTTCCAAACCAAAAGCACTAAAAATAGAAATATGGTTTCATTGCTTGGGTCAGTTGCACTGAAAAGTGCAAATACAGAGCAGTTAATATATCTTACAAACATGCCGGAATGCTATTTTCCTCAGTTCATCTTGTAGCAAACCACATATTTTCCAGCCAAACAAAATGAATCCTCACTGAGAATCCACCGAAAAGATTTCTTTTTCTTATCTAAGATGCTAAGTCTGGCCTGATGGGAACAGGTACTGTTCTGAACAGCAGATCCCTCCTTGGCCTGCAGGTTTGCAAGAGGCCAACCAGGGGGGAAGGGAGATCCCATAGCCAAACACAGAAACATTGTACTGGGACTCTCTGAGGCAAAGATGCTTCTCCCACATGTAGATCTTGAGAATTAGAAATTAATTTGCTACATGTCATGTCATTATTTCTGCTCAGTCTTTGAACTGCGACAAAGCAAGGAGGTAAGTTCATGGTATGGGAGTTGGAAATGAGACTCAACAACCTGTTTTCCAAAATAGCTACCTGAACGGCTTCTGAGTGGTGCTATACACAGTGAAAAGCCCAGCATATTCCCCCAAAGCATTCAACTCTCCAGCAAGCAATGACATGACATCTTCACGTGACACATCATGGTTTTAGTGAAATACACAGTTATTAAACTTACTTCAGAACTGTTTGGCATTTGGACATGTGGGAATAGTCCATTCTAGGGAACCTCCTCCCTCTATTATTCTTTGTGTCTTGTACAAACTGTTGCAGCCAAGTGATCCCCATTAATGTCAAAAGAGTGCTCCCGCTGCAAAAATGCAAATAATAAAATAGGAACTCAATTAAAATAATAAGATATTCAGATTACTTTAGACATAAAACTCAAAATTATTTTGACAATAAAAGTATTTTGGGGTCCTTACACTAACTTATGAAGAACTTTATAGCTACGGATATATAGATATATTAATCTGTCAAATTCCAGTGCCCGAACTAGCATACAATCACTGAACCTGTAAGATGCAAAGGCACTCGAACCCAATCATCTGCTAATAAGTGATTTAAAAACCTCTTCTACAAATGGGTCTGTATAACTAATAGAATTGCAGTATGAAATTTAGCTGTGGAGGAAAGGTTACATTTGTTTTACTTGCAGAGATACTGGACAATAGCTCCAATTAAGCAACTTATGATGCTAAGTTGGCCTTCTCTAAGTCTATAAAATCATAATAACTAGATATAATATTAAAAAGTTAATTATTTCTTCAGCGTAGCCTATTTTGAGGAATTTTAACTAACTGAGAAATGCGATCAATCTGCATGGTTTCATCATTAATACCACTTGGGGTTGCAACAGCTTGATAATGCTGCATTTCTGGGGAGATCCTTTTCTCTGTTATTTTAACTATAAGCTAACTTATCAGTGGTTTTCAGAAACTTTAGTTAGCAGCAAAAGGATATATTGTGTATTTCAAATAGCAAGGAAGATGAATCTCTGCTCTAAGTTCAGAACATAACTATATTAAGAGGCAGAAAGGATGCGGTGCTTCAGGGAAGAAGAGCAGTTGGCAACAGCAATCTGGAAAGAGAAAAATTGGAAGAGTTGTCAAGGAAGGTGAAGTGGAAAAAGGGAAGAAAGATAAATTAAAAAATGAGAGGATGCCTCTAAGTATGAAGTACTGGACTGCTGCCTCAGCAGGGTTTAAATGAGATCAGGTAGTCAAAAGGGCCTAGCAGGAGACCATGGCATTCTGCATCGGCCCTTTGTCGGGGAGGTTAGCCTCCCTCCAGAAGCTGAAGCAGCTTGCAGGGACCTTTGTTAGTGTACTGCAGCGAGAGCATGGATTTACCCAGGGAAACACGAAGAATCCAGGAAAACACAGGCGAGAGGGAGACACGCAGGGCGGGAGCTCTGGCTGAAGAGGTGAGCCCTTGCCTATTCTTTCTCACAAGACTGATGTACGGGTTCATTGTCCCGGCCACCACCTCGTTGCGTGTTACGTGGTGTTGCTGCATAAGGTAAGGACGGTGGAGAGAGGCAGCCTGCCGAGGAAGGCCACAGCAGGGCCCTTACGTTGCAGGACGGCCACTTCTTCACCAGTCACCAGGAGAACCTGCACCGCCGATGACCCCGCAAGGCAGGCTCGGGAAGCCGCTCGGCACCGCCTCGGCCTCCCACGCCGCCCGCTGGGCCTGGAGGGACCGGGACGGCTGCGTGGGGGAGCTTCCGCGGGGGCCGGTGCAGCCGGCGGCCCAGGCCCCTGCGGCGGCGGTCGCTGCGGGCGGTGACGGCCAAGGCAGAGAGCGAGCGGCCAGCGCCGCTGTCCCGAGGAGAGCGGGGGCTCCCCCGCGGGGGAGCCGAGTGACCGCGCACCCGCGCTGCGGGCCCGGCGGCCCAAGGGGAGCTCACGGCATCCCCGAGCAGCGCTACCGCAGCGGAGCCGCCGCTGCCGGGCCCGCCTCTCCCCCTCCCGCACCGCCGCACCCCTAGGGGGCGCTGCCGCGCACGGTCGCACCGCACATCCGGGCCGCGAGAAAGGGGGCGGCGCGTCCGGGCTGGCGGCGCTCCCCGCTCCCCCCCGCCCCCGAGGGGGCCGCTGACGACGTCCGCTCCGCACCGCGACGCGCGGAGGGAGGGGGCGGGCCCGCCGGCGGCGGGGAGCGCTGTGGAGCCCTTTTCCCCGCTAACCCCGCCCCCCCCCCCCCCCCCCGCTCCTCCCGGGGCCTGGCGCTTTCGCCGCTGGCGCGGAGGGGGCCGGCTCCCCGCGGCGCGGCGGGGACGGCGGCGCCGGGCGCTCTCCCTCCACCGGGGCCGCGCGCTCGCCGGGCGGTCGGCGCAGGCGCGGGGGAAGGCGCGCAGGCGCGCCGCTGGGCGGGCGGTTGAGCGGGGGGAAGGTGTGAGCGGCCGCTAGCGCGCGGCGGTTGGCTGGGGCGCGCGGCGGCGGCGTTCACCCCCCCCACACCCCCCCCGCACCCGCGACGGGCCGGACGGCGCGAGGCAGCGCCGCGCGCTCCCCGCTGCTCTCACCTCCCCCACCCCACCCCCCCCCACCCCACCCCCCCCCCCCCGCGCCGCCGTTGGATGCGGGGCGGCGGCGGCGGTAGCAGCGCCGCGCGGCGCCGGGGTGTAAGATGGAGGGCCTGACGCTGAGCGAGGCGGAGCAGCGCTACTACTGCGACCTCTTCTCCTACTGCGACACCGAGAGCACCAAGAAGGTGGCGTCCAACGGGCGGGTCCTGGAGCTCTTCCGCGCCGCGCAGCTGCCCAACGACGTGGTCATGCAGGTAGCCGTTGCGGCCCCCCGGGGGGCGGCGGGCCCGGGCACCGCCCCGCCGTTACAGCCGGCGGGGGGACGGAGCCGTCCGCGGCTGCGCCCCCCCGCTCCGCCGCGCTCGGCTCGGCCCTCGCCCCCTTGCCCGCCCGGCAGCGCTTTGGCGGGGGTCGATCCCCCGGCGGCGGCGGGCCGGGGCGGGGAGGCCGGAGCGGGACCCGCCAGCAGATTCGGGAGCTATTTTCCGGCCCCGGAGCCGGCCACCTGAGCCCGGGCGGGCGGGGAAGGCTGAGCTCTCCGGCGGAGAGGGAAGGGCGGGGGGGTGCAGCGAGTTGCTGCGCTGAGCACGCCTGTAGCAGGCCCCCGCTTATGCACTTGTGGGGCCTCTGACTCCAAGGCTGGGAAGGGGCTGCTGATAATCTCTGCTGGCCGTGTCCAGCAGCTGGTGGGAAAGTGTCTTGTTTGCTTCGTGTCAGCAGAGGCCATCCAAAGCATGAGAACCCCAAAGCTTTATGGGGATGTGAGGGAGATTTCATCCCGCAGCCTGCTGATGAGGAGCAACACAGAAGGAAATCTGGGTTTGTATCGCTGGGTGCTACTGACACTAATCCGCTTCACCTAACCCACGCAGTCTCTTTTGGACATCGGTTCCCGGCAGGTATTAACTTACCCGTAGTCACCAAAACATTTCTAACAAAGAAAAAAAAGCAGTGCAAAGAATGACACGGGCCCGTACTTGCAACATATATGTGTACAGTTTTAGCACTTATTTCCTTGGCCCGGTTACATCCAAAAGGTGTAGCAGTATTACAGGTCTACCAGCACCGAAAAGGGCAAGTCTGCTCTGAAGTGCCTTGTGTAATTATTTGAGGAAAGTATTCCTAGTGAGCCATTCTTATGAACAGCTATTTGTAATGATTTGCTGCTTCTGCAGTTCTCTCTGTCATTGTTCAATGCTTTAAAGTTTATGTAGTGTTTTGAGCTGCTGTGGGTAAAACTGTCTAAAAAGCCATGCTGCCTTTTATGCAGTTTCATCCTCAGCCTAGTGCGATAAGCAGCTCTTCTAACAAAGCATTGAAGTTACTGTAGCTGGGAATACAGTACACAAATTTCAGCATCTGTAATTTAGTACCAGATTTCAGGAGAATTCTTACACTTAACTGGGCTTACTGTTGATGTGTTTTGGGCTCCCAAGAGGACCTTGGTTAGTTAAAATGAGTTTAAGATGCAAAAAAGTGGAAGAGAGCTGAATAAGAAATGCTTCTTACTGGTAAAACTAGTAATCTCTTATTTGATGACTTGCTAGACTGGACTTAATGGTAGGAGAGTCTGCATGCTCAGTATTATGAGTGAGGTTTCTCAAGGGCCACCCACTTCTTTATGTGTGTGGCCAACCAATTTCAGAAGAATCAACGCAGGAAAGTAAATGTTTATGTGTTTGTTGTATTTAAAATCTATTTTCCATAAAACTTGTCTGGGTTACTGTAAAGATAAAGTAGGCTAGTGTTAGAGATTTTGTTTTATGCAGGGATTTGGTGCAAGAGCTTGGAAAGACTTGGAATTTTGAATACAGGTCGCCACAGATTATGTCTTTATCTGTTGCAGAGGAGGTCAAATACTTTCTTGCAAAGGAGATCACATCTGAAGAAGAGAAACTGCTCGGGCATCATTCCATGGGTTCTAAATAAATTAAGAAGCAGACCTGGCTTATCACTGTAGTGATCTCAAGGAAAACCTCGCAGTTAAAACAGCAAACAAGATATTAGATTGCATGAGAAATGAGACTGTAAATAATACAAAGAAAGTCAAAATGCCCTTAGCAATTTGACCCATTACGAATATCTTGTGCAATCGCTGTTGGTCACCTGTGAAATGCATTGTACTTTTGAGGGAGAGAATCTAGTTGTCTAGTGATTTTATGTTCTCCCTGAAGTAGGGTGTACCTCGGGTTAGCATAGGCATGAATACATTGGATGATGGTTCTTCCAAGGGGAATTGCATTTGATGCTTCAGAAGCTGTGACTATGTAACTAAAACTTCAAGATGATATAGCTCAAGAAATAAGGAAACCCTGTGAAGGAGATACAGTTTTCTTTTGACCACATGGTGCTGTGTTCTTACCTGTTCATTTGAAGCACCTGGTGCTTGTGGGGAAAGGAGCGTGATTCAGTTGCCCAATTCTTACATAGTCCTGGAATGCAAGTGTAGTACTAGTTAGGTGAATGCTGAGTACCTTCGTAGGTGTGCAAAACGTAGTACAAAATTACCGCTGTTCAAACTGACAGGGACCAAGTAGTCCTGGGGAAGTACCTCAAAGTTCTTCCTCTTCAGTAGTAGAGGTCTGTAGGTACCTTTGAATAATTCAGAATTGATTCTGTTGGAAACGAAAATGTGTGACAGTTGCATTTTTAGACCCGTAACTTGTTTTGCTTGCAAACCTGTTGTTTAAAGGCTGGATACACATGCAACCTTTCCTGCAAAGAGTTATGTTTATGTAAGATTTCTCTCTTGCAACAGGAAAAGTTAATACATGTGGCTAATTGTTCCAAATCATTCTCATTTCTGCCTCTAAGGGACACTGTCAGCTGACTATTAAATGGGAATAAATGAACATACAGACGACTGAAACAGTTATGGTTGCTGTATACAAATCATATGCTCACAAAGCAACAAAACCCTGGAAAAGAAAAGCTATATGTCCACTTAATACAAATCTACAAAAGGACAGCCTTATTACCAGAACAAAAATACCACAAACTGTGTTACAGCCTTAACTGCACGTATGAGAACACCAGCCTTTATTAACCCGTATATCTGCTTTTTTGTGCACATCCTTGAAGTTAGCATTAAGGTAGAAAGTTTGCATAAAACAGTGAATAAAAGTACATGTGTGGGGATAACAAGTCCGACTACTTCATAACAGTTACATGAGTCTTTAAATTGCTCTCAGGGTGTGGTTTCACACTGCAGCTAAACCAATCTAGAGGTGAGTTGCCACTGAAGGAGGTGGTCTGGTCTTCCCCCTTCCCTGAGCCCTGGGCTCCTGCTGCTGCTCCTCCTTGCACAGATGCTAGTGCCTGTCCGATGATGTTCTATGCTGGCATCAGGGCCTATGCAGGCAGAAAATTAATCACAATTTTTTGTTGATGTTAACTCCCTGTCAGCTAACAGTGGGGTTGAACGAATGTCAGTGCTGGCACAAGGAAGGAGGCAGGAAAACTGTTTGCCGATGGAGGGGAAGGGCAGAACTTTACTCTTTCTAGAGCGATTGGGTATTTCAGTTGTGACCTAGCATGAGTTTCACGGTAGCTTAAACCACTAGAAGCTGGAGTGGAGCTGCCTTATGCTGCCACTGACATTCATTTGAACAGATAGTGAGCTGGTTCAGGGAGCTTGTTCAGCCCAAAGTTAGGGGGTTTTGTCAAGTTATTTTTCACTTGACTCAGCTGCCTGAGCGTATGGCTCAGTTGCCTGTGCATCGGTGTTTGTATTAGCAAGTAGTATGACGCAACACAGGTGATGCTGAGGAGCTGCCATCCACCCTGTATATGTATTTCAGAAGCATTCCTTTGATCAAGTTCTGGCCTGGTCCTGTAGGCTGAATGTTAGCTGAGGTTTGTTAGGTGCACTCCTAGAGTATCTTCTAGGTTAGCTCCATACAAAAGAAATCTAGTTGCCTGTTTTGGAGTGGCTGCACAGTATAAACCAGAACAGTGAGGGTGATCCGGAAATCGGTTTCAAAAGCATATTTCACACCTGACCTAAAATGCTAATGTCGGTACGCTGTTAAAACCAGTTCTTGGTGCCTCTGTACTGGTGGTGATGTTGCTTGTAAAAGCTGCAGTCAGACAAAAAAATGTATTGTGAAGTTCATTATTTGTGCATGGGATTAATACAATAGCTGTCCCATTTGTTCAATTTGTAGAATTCTTATTTAGGCGATTTAATCACAGAAAGTTTTATGAACTTGCACCCTTCGATTATGAATCACAGAAACTTCACAAGACAAGAAGCAAATCAGTTGTGCATTATGATACTCATCTGAAATTGAGTGAAAGCATCTTGCTTTAAAATACATCATTACTATAAAACAACAAATATGTGAGTATCTGCATGTGCTCTCTCTAAAATGAATGAATTTTCAGTGTTAGCAATGTACGGCAACATTATTGAAGGAGTCTTTACAGACAGATTAGTTTTGATTGTTCTTGTGTCATTGATGGAAAAAATTACTATCTCTGCTTGTCTACCTCAACTGTCTGTCAGAGTTTGCTGCCTTTGCATCAAAAGTTGCAAGAAAGTGCATACCTGTGATGAAGCTGCTTCATTGTAAAGTCCAGACTTTTAGCATAAAGCCTTATTCGTCAGCTACAATTTCTGCACTGTGCAGAAAAACTGCTAAGGTGCAGGCATATGCTGCCGTCTGTTGTTCGTGGGGCGATAGTTTTAGCAAACATAGGGAATGGAGAACTTGGAATGATAGTTTCCTTAGATGCCAGAGCTCATCTGTGGCACGCGGTGCAATTATAATTGGAATTATAACCCATAGGCAGAACATGGCAAAACAGAATTGCAGGTTCTTGATTTAAAATGTTGTCCTCTTTGTTGGAGAATGGATGTAGAGAGAAAAGGATCTAAGAAAATAAAAAATTGTTCACAGTGATTTTGTTGTTGCAGTTAGTGTTTCAGTGAATTTTCCTACACAAAGACTACCTGTTTATAAAATCAGTAGAATTTACTAAATGCCAACTGCAAATGGAAGCTGAGCCAGGGCACACTTAGGAATACCTGTGTGGTAGAGACATGCAGAAAACTCAACCTCATTCTGGTTAATTTGCTGCTTTTATTATCTTTTCAGAACTGGTGGTGTAAGAAGTTAGAATTCCTTATGCGCTGTAAATGCCATGCCTTCCTTTCAGCGATTTGGAGTATATTTAAAAATACATAGTACTTTCAGATCTTTTTAAAAAAAAGTACACTGTGTAAAAAGCTTTCCTCTCCTAATACTGACCTTTACCTAATCTGCAAACAAGCCCAAATTTTAAAAAGAAATCACTTAATTGAATCCAACCCATACATTTTGGGTTTATATTTTTTATTTTAAAGCTTACGGCTTTTCTGCATGACATTTTAAAATAAAGTTAGTTTAGATTAGTTCTGAGGCAATATTTACAACAGATCATTATTAAGGCATTCTTCCAGGGTAGAAATGTATAAATATAGCATTTTTCTTACTCATTCTTAATATTGTGTTAGCCTGAGCACCATAAAGTTGATGAGTCTGTAGCTTTTTAGGATTATAATCATATGTAATTTATATATAACATTTATACCAAATATTTATGTATTTAAAGGATGTTTATACATACATTATGCTGTATCTCAGTTCTCATTTAGGAAATAAGAATTGTTAGAAATCTGTTGTAAATACAAACAGTCCCTGGATCCGCAGTTAAGAATATCCAATTTGTGAATGACGGGGGGTTTTTTTTCTCCTCAAATGTTACTGTAATAGAGAATTTTTCTTTCAGCTGAGCAGTAGGTTAGTTTTGGTTCTCTGTAATTATGAGATATATAAGCAGTCCACTTTCTGTTAGTGCCAGTAATGGCTCTTAGTCTGCTTTGTATCCTGTGAACATTGCTTTTGAGTTTTCTGCAGAATTCTGGTAAAAATGTTTGCTTTAATGGTGTTACCTTCACAGAGACTATAGTGGGGTGCAGATTGTTTTCTCTTTACAGTTAATTTGTTCAAATAGTCTCATATCTCAGCAGTGTTTAGTTGGAGAATAATAATTGTTTTTGCAACAAAAGGCAGCAAGTTAATGGCAAAACATCAGGAGTGTAGATTAGGTCTATTAGACTTACATTTGTTTTCAGCTGTTTTCTGAGTGTAATTGACTGGCATTCATACTGTATAGTCACTTATATAGTAAATAATTGCTTCATAATTCCGTATGCCAGCACAGCACTCAGCTAATTTCAAGTATCACAGCTCAGCTTTGTCTGAAAACAGTTTATTTTTTTTTCTTTTTAAATGTGCCATCAGATGACAGCAGGGATGATTAATATCCATTCTGACATGACTGGATAGAATTCTAAAATTATTCAGAAATATCAGGGTCTTTGGCAAATGCAGCTGTCTTAGAATCAAGTTAGCTGTACAAAATTATGTATTGTAAACTTGATCTTTTTCCTGTAAAGATGATTCTTTTGTATTAGAAGTTGTGAGCACTTCACCCACTGTGTGTAAAAGAAATTGCAAACACGCCTTCATCTTAGTCTAATCTTCAATAAATATTACTGTAGATAGTGTGAAATTATAGGACTTTGCTGGCAGTCTCTGTGGCTTCTCAATTATATTTCCTAGCTTTGAAAATACTAGTCCTTACAGACAAGTTTCACACCTATTAGGTCATAAATATTTGCCATTTAGATTAGTCCTTCTTGTAGAATTCCTAGACTTCAAATTGGAGTTCTGCTCTTTGCTTAAATGAGTTCGAAGTTAGAAGTGAATGTGGGAGCAATATGTTGACTGTCAGATTTTTCTCGCTGGAGTTTCAGTAACGATTGGTGTAAGGATATATTTCCCACTTGTTCTTTTTCCTTTACCATCCTTTAGACCGTAGGGATGTTGTTAGCCAACGGTGTGATTCTTTCTAAACTAACTTACTGGGTTGGTGACCATGTTTGTGACTCGCTTGTTTTTCCAGGTGGGGTTGGTGTCTGAAGAGTTAAATTATCCCCTGCACTTGTTATACAAAAAATACATTATAACTTAGGCATGCCTGTCCACAGTATAGGAACTGTGTTCTGATAGGTTAAAGGACTTGGAAAAGATGACAGTCTGACCTGAATTTCTGGAATGGTTCACTTCTGACATCTAAAATGCTTGTGAAGTATGGTAACATAGCAATTAGTAGACTCAGTTTCCAATACATCTTTCAACTTCAGTAATCCCAGAAAAGGGTGACTAGGACTGAGCTGTGTAAAATTTTAGCATTAAGTTCTAACTTACTCCTGCTTCAGACTATTAGTTGTGAATTTTGTAGATAAGTCTGTTCTCACTGCAATAGTGTATACGACTTGTTTTTTTTCTGAATTATAATGTCTTAAATCATTTAAGACCTGGTGTTAACAGCTCCATTCTGAGTCTCAAATGTAGCTCCCTAAATGTGCAGTTTTTAGAATTTTAACTGAGGTTTGTTTAAACTTTGATAGACACATTGTTAAGACTTGCAAAGGCCTTATTTGGAGAAGGAGAGCAGTGCAAAGCTAAGTAACTAATTAACACTGATCAGGTTGATGCTCAGAGGAAAACAGATTGAGATGGGAAAGCAGTGTAAAGTAATGGGCACAGTAGCTTCGGGTAGGCTTGTGTGGAAGAGCTCAGGAATAACAAGACCAGATCTGAGCAGTCTTGTTTGGCCAGGCCACAGCATGACCACTATATTCTGGGATCAGAGAGTGCCTTAATCTTCATTTTACACTAGCAAAAAGCCAGAAGCTTGTGTTCATTCTTTGAGGTTTTCCTGGTTTGTGTTTGTCTGGCATAGTGATGAAAGGTGATGCGTGGAGAAAATATTAAAGTCAAAAAAGTAAGAAAATAATTATCAGCAAGGAATATCAATCACTGGAATGCTTCAGTTATAAAGGAGATCTGAAAGGAATCAAAATGTCTATATAAATGCTGTTCTCTTCAGCATTTAGCACTTAAGTAGAAATTTTGCAGGAAAAATATTCAACTTAATGCTGCATGGCAGGAGCATCCACAATTAGAACATTCATGTGACCTCCCTTGCACCATTTGATATTGGAGTAATAATTTGAAATATTAAATAGATTATTGCGGTAAAATATCTCTGCCTGCTGAAGCTAGGTGCTTTCTTGGTGATTATATGGATACTTCAGCTGCTACCATTTGTTCCAGAAAATACAATCACTTGAATATTACAGAATCATCCTGGAGTTTCAAATGGTCACAGGCTGGCTCAGGCATTGAGAGTTCTTGTTAAAGTGTGTTTCTTCATCTCCTATTGCTTGAACTCTTCATGGCACCACCAGGAGAAAGGAGACACCCTTGTTTTGAGGGCAATTCTTAGCAGCCTGATAAGTGAATGTATCTTTCCCCCCTAAGGAGGGTTTTTTGGGGGCAAGGCAAAGAAGTTGGAGTTGCAGCTGCTCTTGAGGGTCACAGACTTTTACATAAAAACATTCTGTTCAGTTGCCTCATTTCATCCTTTTCTGCTCCTCTTTAAATGCAAAGCACACAACTTTCTTGAGGCTGCAGCCTTACAAGAACTTCAGAGTCAAATGAACAAACTCTTGCTACCAGCCACATGTTCCCACGTACCTTGTAGCTGCTGAGGTGTTCATTGGTTGTATGGTAGACAGATTCAGTTTAATAAAAGAGCAGATAACTAGCACAGCAACTTTTTGCTGGCTCACTGAGTGGAGTAATCGTACTGTATGATCAGATAGATGAGCAACAGTTAGTGCTCAGGAGCAGGGAGCTGTGCAGCTGAGAGCAGAGGAGGGAGAAGCTATGTAGGATAAACAGTAACGTAAAATTGCACAGGTAGAGGAGACAGGTATGTGGAATATCTCCTTTTTAAAAGAACCTCTCTTTATGCGCCAAGAATGAAAAATTATTCTTGTACGTCCTCAGGCTGTCTTCTGCCGCTTTAGGTTTTGGGGTTTTTTTTATTTCCAGTTCTTCTTGCTGCTTTATTATCACTACTGCTCATAAGGTGCCTTTCTCATGAGCACCTACTCTGCCAGAAGAACAGCAGTAGAGGGAATCTTAATGCAAGCAAAGAGCAATTCCACCTTGAGGTCATCTAGCTATGACTTTTTACTTGGGAGGATAATAGTTGCTTTCTAAGTGAGTGTTCATCTGGCTGTCTGGATTTTCCTTTCTTGATGGTATTGAACATGTCAGAAAGGAATATGCTTATTTATTCTGTCCTCTTTTTGAGGGTATTTGGCAATTTGTTTATGACATAGTCAAGTAGGACGGTCTATGGCTCTAGGTCTTTGGAGAAATGGCCCCTCTAAATCAGTATCTTGAACTTTTTTTGTAGTTGCATGTAGGGTGCATCTGCCTCATCCTTGTGGATTGATTGATGGTGGTTACCATGTACTACCAAATCGAGAAGGGAACCACTGACCTCTAGAGAGCTGTGGAGCTCTGCATAAGAGGCTCTGCAGGTAAGATTCTTGTGTATGGCTTGTAACAGCTTTTGCAGGAGCTGTTAGCAAGACCACAAACTTTGACTGCAAATGGAAAAATCAAAGCTACTGCGTTAGGAAGTCTCTTTGATAAGTGAGGCTGATCCACCATGAACATATGTGCTACCAGGAATGATAGGAGATGCTGCCGACCACTTTTGGAATGGGTTAAAGTCAGGAATAAAATATAACTGGTTCAAAAAGTATTACAGTAGGTGAAAATTCTGTGGGGTTTTTTTGTGTGTGTGCTTGTGGTGTTCAACATACTCTCTTGTTAAGATATGTAATTATTATGTGCATCTGTAATAAATCAGAGTTTTAAATTTTCAGTGCTTTTTGTCTGCTGCTTTTCTGTTAACAGAGTGAAAACGTGACTCCAAATCTGCCAACCCTTACTTAGGGAGTGGACATCCTTGTAAAACAGATCAAAAGTGCAGGGGCAGAATCATTCCTCTGAGGCTTAAAATACTGGGTCATTTTTTGACCAGCTAGTTAACTTCTTTATTTCTGATGTGATTAATTCTGAAATTCAATTTCATTGAAACATATGTATGTTTGAACCTGAAATTGACCTGTGGAATGGGTAAGTTTAGTTCTAAGTATCTACAGATTGTCAGAGCTGATGAGTAGTTTTTTCTTCCTGTTGATGTTTTAGCAGTCTGCTTCCACTGTGGATATGTGCAGTGTGAAAATCAAGGGCGGAGAAGTATTAGGAGAGGCTCAGACAGTAGGAGACTCTAAATAGTTCATTGTCAGAGAGCGTGTGTCATCTTGGAAGTCCTCCAATACTATTGGTTTTATTTCTTTAAAGGCCTGTGTTCTGAAGCCAGGTTTGTGGCGTTGACTGAAATCCATCTTCATGGAACAGTCAGTAAGACTTAAAAGGAAGACCTTACTATTCATTACCTAACAAAGTACAATGTCCCAAATATACCCTGTGCCTGGGAATTCTTAGTATCGACTAATTAAGTATATTTACTACTATGCTTCTTAAGTACCTAATAAGATAAATGTATGTATTAGAGCTAATACTATACTTGCTGTTCAGCACATGAACATTGCCTACTTCACACTTGTTGAATTAAATACAGCAGTTCTAGATATCCTTCATAAATGCATTTTGCAAATGATCTTCAGAAAGGTTTAAGACTGTTTAAATGTTTGTCATATACTGCTAATAGTGCTGAAACATAGAATTCAGAGCAATAGTTGGACTGTGTCTTTTAGTGGCATTTTTTTGTCCTGTCTCCAATTTTTTTTCTTTTGTGCCACCATGTGCCAAGGTTTGTGGAGCCTTGCGGAGAACTAGGTCAGAGACTTGACTTGGTTAAAAATAACTAATCAAAAGAAGGATCTTTGTCAGTTCTCTCTCTTGTTCCTGCTACGCAGTGCTGTCAACAACTGTTGCATCTGAGAAGCTGCCTGTTAGGTGAGATTTTTCTGAAGAAAAGTTAAAAATTCTTGATGAATAACTAATCAGTATTGCTTTGTCCGGCTGATGATAGGTGAGAAACTAGTTAAAAATTGTGTCAAGCTGTGGTCTGCAATTAGTGAGACAGATTGAGATAAATGAAGTGACAGGAGTTGATCTATTGAACAGTGGTTACAGAATAACAAGATTAGAAGGTAATGAATTGTGAGGAAAGAAATGTATTCAATCTAGAAAAAAAGCACAAAGGAGGTTGTCATAGGTCTTCAGTATGGAGTGATGGTCAGGTTTTTTTCTGCTACAGTAGCAATGATTAGGAAGGGGTTTTTTCAACTTCCCTTATACGTGCCCAGATTACATTACACTGTAGAGATATGGTTAATTTTTGTTGTAGCTGAGGTGAGTGGAATACATGACTTCAGGAGAGCACTATTGTAGGACAGCATATTCTAGTACCCAATTTGAGGCTGTATTCCAGTAAACTTTTAATTTGGAAAACATCCTGTCAAATTTGCAAAGAGCTCTAGAATTCTCATCAATGAATTGTTGTGTATGGGATACAGAAGTAACATTTTTTACATGATAAATGTTTTTCATTTTAAACTGTGAATCATAATCAATCTGTAATCATAGTTGCATTTTATTAGATAACCTAAAACTGAATGCAGGTTATTCTTTTTAATTTTTTAGCTTTTTTTATCTGAAGTAAACCATTAGTGTGGTTTGGGTGTTTTTTGTCAAGGTTATTGTCAATATGCCCAGTAAAACTCAAAAATCGTGCTAAATACTGAAGCACAAGTATATTCATATGGTCTGGTTTAACTCAAGTTTGTATCAAATATTGTAAAATGAATGCAAAAACTTATTTTGTACCTCTGATACATGGTTTATGTGATATTGTTCCTGGTGATTGTTTCACTTAAACATAAGAGAAAACTTTCTTACTGTGAGGGTGATCGAACACTGGAAGAGGTTGCTCAGAGATGTTGTAGAGTCTCCCTCCTTGGATATACTCAAAACCCAGCTGGGCATGGTCCTAAGCAATCTGCTGTAGCTGAGCCTGCTTTGAGCAGTTGAAGTGGAATGGATGATCTCCAGAGGACCTTTCCAAGTTCAACTATTCTATGTCTCTATGTAGGGTCTCTTTGTATTTATTAATTAAAAAAAAGTCTTACAGCAACAATACAAACATAAAAATTCCTGCCAAGTCACAGTAAGACTACTAGAATGCCTCAAATTAAGAATGTGTTAATAAAATCAGGACCAAAATGTGTATTCTGAATCCCAGTTCTTCTTCCTTGCTTTGTATCAATATGTGTTGGTTTGGGTTTTTTGTTTTGTTTTTTTTTTGATTAGTGGATAGATTTGTGTTAATGTCCTAGTTCGGATGAGGTGATACAAAAGGTCCTTCTCTGAGTTTGTTCATTCCTCTCTCCTGTCAGCATACACAATGTGTGTTGTAACTACCAGCCTTCAAAAGCTGCCTTAAAATCTTGCTTCTTACCACCCTCTGGTATAGAACAGTAGGTACTTTAGTAACTCTCCCAGCAGATGGAATATTTTTATCTTTACTATGTCATGGCATGTATGTTGCTTCATTTTTTGTTTTACCATTGAATGCTTAAATACTGTTGTACTTTTGCATGAATAATGTTTACAGATAATGGGCTTGATTTGCCTTGCAGAAGAACCTGGGGGCGGGGGGACTGTTACGTTCTGGAAGACTCTCGCAGAGAGGCTTTCTGAATTCTGGAAAGTGTGTTTCACCACATTTGATAAAGATGTGATTGGTTCCACTTCACCTGGAATTTTTAAAAGTTCTTAAGTATTTTTGGTCACAAACCTTCCCTAGTTCAAGGATCTCTTATTTGAAACCTGTAAGAGTTCTAGAAGGTATGTGTTTGAAACAGTGCCCTTTGTTAACATACTGCTTCCTGTGCGTGTCTGATCTGTGCCAACTCCTGTTATTGGTGATGCTGCTGTTACTTCTTTGCAGTATGATGACTGAGCGTGCAATTTCAGAATTTACAGCTACTGCACTGAGTTTTTTGCTTCTTTGCATCAACAGCTTCTAGCAATTCTGGAGCTTCACAGAGCTGTTGGCCTTGATTTGGTTAATTGCAGTAGTGTGACCTCAGGATCTTCATATCTAAGGAGATGAAAACAGTCATGGAGCATTTTGTCTTGGAGATGGCTCTGTATTCCTTGAAGAGTTTAAGGAAATTCCTTATCCTCTCTCTTCCTAAGAAGATGAAAGCCCTAAGCATAAGTCTCAGAGAACCAATCCCTTGATTATTTTTTATTATTATTTCCCCCCCTGCCCCATCAGTATAGCTTATTACCTGTTGAATGTTTAAATCCTCCTTCAAGGAGATTCTAGGTAGGCTGTTCTGAGTATGTTCAAGCATGCTGTCAGTCAGCAGAGGGGTTTCCACGTTGTTTGCATTTAATAATTTTACTCAACTGTCAGTCATGTTTCTGATTGGGTTATATTCTGTGTTTGAAATAGAGGACTCCTTTAGCTAGCTATGGGTGGATTTGACAGCTACTTGTTCAACAGCATAAGGGCATTCTTTTTTGTGGGGTTTTTTTTGTATCCTTAGCTTTTTCCTTTTCTTGATACTTACATCTGGTGTATTTTCTATATTTATATCTATTTACTTTGAATCCATGCTTGCCTTTACTTTCTAATACTTATTGGCCATGGTAGCTTAATTATTAAATCAGTTTTTAGCTGAAGTTTTTTTCAATCTGGCAGTACTGACTAGCTCCAAACAAGATAATTTCTGGTCCAGCACTGGCTTTGAAATTGCCCAAAGCCATTACTGCCTAATTCCATAGGCTCCAAATGCCTGTGTCATTGCTTCCTTTCATAAGAAGCTTTTCCAGAGTCTGCTCCGTTATTCATCTGTCAATGCTAGGCCACTGGATCCACGAGCTTTTTCTGTGTTACAGGATACAGTGCTTTAAAAAGAGGAATTGGTCTTGCTGTCATACTGGTTTTGATTGCTAGCTGTCTCTTGAATCTTCACTGCTTTAGTTCTGCCAGTTATTTAAACTTAGTGTAATTATGTTTGGCATTAGATTGAGTGCAAGCAATTTATTTCAGATGTTGATGCCTCAAAGTTTTTATTGTTTGAATTGTCACCTGTCAATTTAGACTCAGTTCTTTTCTTGTGGTGCTTTTTGTAGTCCAACCAACCAGTTGGAACTAATGTATTCAACTGTATTGAATTATTTTTCTTTTAGTTAATGAACTTCAGAAAATGCCCCGACTTCTGTCCAGACATTATGCTGCAGAAATACTATAATGGGAAAATACAAATAACACAGGTGCTGTAGGACAATATGGGACGTGTAACGCAGACATAGCCAAGTGATTTAATGTACCTAGCTCCGGTCCAGCAGGATTTGAGCTGCATGCACAGCCCTGGAGCTGCTGATCCTCTTGGGACTTCTTTGGGACTAAGTGTTTGTTAACTTCCTACGCCTTCCTGTGACAGGTTTTACAACAGCTTATTTTCATGAGGTCCTAGAAACCTGGTGCATGGTAAGGAAATACCCAAGCAGCTTTCTGTTGAGCCATATCTAGCTTAGCTGTAGTTAATAAACCCATCCGTTTGTCTGATTGTATGGGGTTACCAAAGTCTATTTCCTGTTTCAGCAGCGCTGAAGCATACAAACTCCTCGTGGATCATGTGTTCAGTTGCAGCTACATGAAAATGTAGTTGACTTTTTCAGTTGGAACTTGCCTGCAAGCAGGGCTCCTCTGCCCTTCAGAACTGTGTCCTTTGAAAGCTGGGAAATCTTTCAGGACAGCTTTTTCTAAGCCCAGTAACAGTCCATCCCAGTAGTTAGGAAAATGAGCAGATGTGTCAAGAGACCAGATTTGCCAAACAGGGAATGTATGACTGAGCTCTGGTGGGAAGAGTGAGGAGAGAAATTAGTACCCATGGATGTAGATGAGGCTGAGATTCTCAGTGCCTTCTCATCTATCTTGATTTCAACAAGGCTTTCACCCTGGTGTCCAAGAGCATCTTTGTGTCTCATTTGGAACGTTACAGTTTAGGTGGGGCTGCTAGGTAGATAAAAAGACAGTCTGGGTCATGGAGCTCAGAGAGTCTGATCTGGGATGTGTCATGCTTAGTATCTTATCAGTGACCTGCCACAAGCAGGACTGCTCCGTCAGCAAGTTTGCAGGTCTTCGATGTGGAGGGGCGTGCAGTCAGTATGTTTGAATACCTGGCTGCTTGTCTGGAGGGACCAAAATTTCTCAAAATTCATAACGAAAGACAAAACCACCTTTCCGTTGTATAGAACACCGGGCGGGGGGGGAGGGGAAGGAAATAAAATAACACCAGTTCTTTGTTGTATTTTGTAAATGCAACAGCATCTGTAGCATTGTTTGGAGAACCTGAAGTTCTGCATTCTCCTTCAATGCTGAAATCCATGCATATGTGTGGATACTTCTTTGTGTTCTGAATGAATGCTTTAGAGGTTTGTTTTATAAGTTAAAAGTTGAACTATAGCAAGCCTATATCAGAAATGTCTGGAAGGTATCATTTGCAATTGTCTAGCTTTTTACTTTTTATAAATTCTACTGTTCAATTTTGAGAATTATTTGAAAATCTTAGTTTTGTGTTTGTGGATTACATCTGACAATATAATACTAAAAATGCTGAATGCTGTTGCTTTTCTGTTGCAGTTACTGAAGACAGACAATATAGCTGCTAATGGAATACCTAATGGTGACATAGGATGTTTATTATGTGCTTTCTTGGTGGTTTTGGGGTTTTTGGTTTTGTTTTTTTTAAAGGAACATGACACCAGTTACTCTCTGTCTTACTCTGTCTCACATCAACTCTGTAGATCCTCTGAAGCTGAGGTGAAAGAAAAGGTGGATAATTGGGAAAAACTTAAGTTTTAGACTTGATGCTTTTGCTGGTTGTGAGGAATCACATATTCTGACTCATGTCACATAATATTTAGAGATTACATGTGAAGTTGTTACTGAAAGGTTGTATATAGGAAGTCGAGCATTTAATGCAAGGCATGCTGCTCTTAAATGTATGAAATCACCTCTGTAGAGCTGTTTGTGTTTTAAGTTTCTTTGTCCAAATAACTGTGTGTTTTGTTTCAGATTATGGAGCTCTGTGGTGCGACAAGACTTGGCTATTTTGGAAGAAGTCAATTTTACATTGCTTTGAAACTTGTTGCTGTGGCCCAGTCTGGTCTCCCTCTAAGAGTGGAAAGCTTAAATACAGGTACATCACAGGAGCAGGGGGAATCGAGTTGCTAAGCGGAATTACTGTACTTGGCTCACAGATTCTTGTAGAGTAACCTTGTAAATTAGTGTGGTATGTCTTTTTATACATGTTGCTAACTTAAAAAAAAAATGCAGAGAGACTATGAGGGAATGTATTCTTAGTATGCAATAAATATGAGGTGAAATACCTTATTCTTACTGAATAAGTATTCTGTTCATCATGGGGTAAATGAACAACTACTACTGACTATTGTGTAGGTACCAGTTCATTCTATAGATTACTGATGTGAGAACTTGGGCACTCTATCCTGTGAATAAAGTACTAATAGGACTAATGTGAATTGAAAGGAAAAGAACGCAACATTTGCAGGCCTTTGTAGTTCCTGAGTTTAAGAAGCCTTGATTGTAACAAATGAAAGGTCATCTTTTCTAAAATCGTCTTCCTTCGCACTTGGCTTGACAGTTTTCTCCCTTAGCGCAAATATGAAGATTAGTGGTTTAAGATTTGTTCTAGTGAAAAACCTGACCTGTAAAAGATGTTTGAAGTCTGTTATCAGCCAAAACACCTGTTATCCTACTTTTCAAAGGTCAGCTGTGGTGTGGGTAGTGAAATAGGAACAGGAGAAAGACTCACTCTAGGAAGATGGTTCAGAACAGCAGGAAGAACTTTGATATGAGGCTCTACTGTAGCCTTTCTGAGTGACATTAAGTGGATACATTCAGCTCTGTGAGATGAAAAGAGACTGAGGAAGATGAAGTAGTGAGTTTTAAGCCACCATAGCCCTGTGCAGCATAGTACACAACTCACAACTTAGACACCTTTGGAGCACAGCTTTGCATTAAGGTGACTTCCCTAGTAGATTTTATGTCTGTAGAATACATGTTACAATATAATTTACATATGTTAGTAATTAAAAGAAAGCTTAGGAGTTTTTTTGTGTCCCAAGGATATAGGTTAAACAGCGTAGTTAAGGAGACTACGTTAAAACCAATCTGCTAGGACTGAAGTATTTGACAAAGCTATAAAAAAGAAAGGAATCATCGGGTATACTTTTACAGTTACATTTATTCTAGGCTCGTACAAACAGTATATACTGCTTTCATGTTTTTTTGTAGCTTTTTGGAAAAGCGCATGATTTCAGTCAACATTTTGCTCGTATTCAAGTTCCTTTCTGCTCGTAAGCCACCCTATGTTTATAAACAGTTTCCCTAGTTTTCCTGATGAGTGTTCCCAAACCTGAAGCTTCAGCAAGATGTAGCAGAATGCCCTAGAGTCAGAAAGTTGGGAAAGGGACCTTTGACTCTTAATATCTGATAGAACTGGGACTTGATGGTAACAGCTGTGGGATTTCTCATCAAATGCCCATTGAAGAAGGCAAAGACTAAAATCTGTGTATGTAGCTTTTCCCAGGTTTTTTGTATGCTTGGTTTTATTTTAATGCAAGATACCTTAACTGGAAGGAGCTTTCCTATTAAGAAAAAAAAAAAAAAAAAGGAAGAAATTCGAAGGAAGGAATTGAAATGGAGGTACAGAATTAATTCCAAAATATAAAATACATTGGTGTAAAATTAGCAGCCATTGGAACTTTTATAATGGAATAAATTTCCTTGATTCATGACAATACTAGAAATACTTGTAAGGGTTTCTGGACTTCTAGGAAAAAGTTTCTGTAACTGGTTCCAAACCTACTAAATACAAGAAGTGCGATTGACAGAACATTTATTTTTATCCTAACTGTTTTTAGCTTTGGTTGTCTGTTGCCTTGGTTGCAGTGGTTCCAGTCCTGTCTATGAAGTTCCTGCTCCTAGGATGATTCAAGTGTTGTTGTAGCAGCTACTAAACAGCTAAAATACAGCAGGCTGAAGACTCATAAAATGATTCTGAGCTTCCTTTGAAAACTTTGGGTTACCTTCCTTTGAAAACTGGGGTTCAGCAGCCTGGCCAGCTGGGTTCTGCCCACAGTCCATCTCCAAGAGGTCTTGAAGAGGAACTGTTAGAGCCATCCCAAACTAAACCGTATACTCTTTCTCTCTTCAAAGTAAAACATTTAAAATTAGTTAAAGCTTATATTTTAGGACATCTACTTTTTAGCTCTGCATTCTGTGCATGTTTTATTCAATTATTGTCTTAATGTTATTCACTCTTTTATCTTGGTATTTTCTCTCCCCTTCTCTTCTTGTTTCTTTTGCTCTTTGGTTCACTGTGTGTCTCTTAAGTAGACAGGAAGCTTGCTTCATGTGAGTTGCTGAGTGGAGACTACAGTCAAATTTTGAGTACTAAGTTCATCCAACACAAGTGTCATCCAGTTGATTCTTAGTTAATTAAGTGCTGTTTTGATTACTCAGATGTGCAGTGTAGTAAAAATACTGCCTTTATACTACAAGCCTCTAAATCTGTTGTTCCTTTGCTGTCCCAGAAAATTTTCCTTCCAGGAAGCTAAAAATTGAGAAATTAATGAGCAGTGTCTATTTCAAAGTAATGTTTATTTTTGAAGTATGGAATACAGGTTTTGGTGGAAGGAAATGTTAACAAGGATGTGGGCATAAAAAGTACAGAGAACTTTCTAATTTATTCAATATCAAGGTTTAATTCCATTCATAACAGCTATCGCATTTATAACTGAGGGATTTCTGAATGGTAACAAATGTTGTAGTGTTAAAATGAGTTTTTTCTGCTGTTGTGGGGAAAAGAGAGGAGAGGGGTAAAAATGGCAGATTTCAATTGGCCGTGTAGAAACTTAGTACAGCAAAACAAACCTATGTTTATCTAGTCTTCTTTTTAAAGAAGCCAATAGCATATTTTATGTTCCTTCTGAGCCCTCTCTATGATTTTGTGAAATAGTGCTAGATATCTCATTCCAAAGCCTCATGTTGGAGCAACTGATTGCATAGACTTCCCGTGTCAGTTGGATGTTCTAGTGTCTGTATTATCCCCTGTTTTGCAAGCATGCAAATTTTCACTTGTAGGCAATGACTTTTTCACTTTTTGGCTGGCTGTAGTTCACTGTTCAGCTACGTGAATAACTTCCTAGCGCAACATGGGGTGGAACACTACTGTGAAAATGGACATCTAGGAATGAGGAAGGGATCAGGAATTGCTTTAACGGTGTTTCCATGTGACAGATAACCACAAATTTAGCAAAGAGGCTGTGTTGCATGCTCCTTCCCTGTGATGAAAGCTGTTTGGCACATTGACTTGTGTTTAGTGACAGAGGCTTAAATCAACAATTTATGTTCTTACTGGAGCATTGTTGTTTAATACTGGATGAATACATAAAGGTGTCTATGGTTGTTGAATACTATAGTTTCAAATTACAGTCTTCAAATACAAATCAGTTTAATGTTTATGTAATAAACATAAACATAAAACTGTTTTATGTAATAAACTATGCAATTTCATGTCATATTCTAATACAGTTGTTGGTATCACTGACTCATTTTCCATACCAAAAGTAATCGATCTAAGCAGTCAACAAGAGATACTAAATTTGAGCCATGCTTGTAAATTTGTTTTGTGGTGGAAAAATAATTTCCAAGTAAGCTGTACAGCAAATTCACAATTTATTTTTATTCACAGTGGACCAGTAAGAAAGTTGTGGTTGGGATTCAGAAAAATGGTAGAAATCTTGCAGAGAAAAATCGAAGACTTACATAGCCTCATTTTTCTGTCAGACTACTCTGAACTGTGGTGCATAAAGCTAAGGAACTCCTAGGACTTTGTAGAAACTTTTGCTTTATAGCAAAAAAAAAAAAAAAAAAATATGTTTATTACAAAAGTGAGGTGATACTGGAATGTATCCAGTTGTATCCCAGTAAAGCAGCTAATTTAACTTCTGTTGTAGAAAGGTGTACACAGATACGTTTAAGCATTTGTTGCAGTTTTTGCAACAAGACTAGCTTGTATTATCTGTTGTATATGTAAACAGGACATCAGGTCACTAAAATATGATGTTGAATATACTGCAGTATTTTAGCATTTGGTTTGCTGATGAACCATTCTGTATGGAGACTCTCTAATTTTATATACATGCTAGAAATGGTAGATAAATTTTGAAAATCACACTTCAATAATTAAATGTTGGCAAAACCTAAGAAAAAAATGAACTAAATCAAGATTACATGATTGCTACTGCATTTAATGCAAAGTTGTAGTGCAAAACTGTTATGGAGCTATGTGAAGTCCTCTTTGTATACCAAAGCCAGAACTGGGTACCAGAATTGTGAAGTATAATGCAGAAAGGGTATTTGCTTTTTTCCGACAGGCAGATGTTGGCTTGATGATAGCAGCAGTCTCAGTGTTTAAGTAATTGAGGCACGTGTGAAATTTTAACTACAAACTAGAATTGCATTTTTATTTTTAAGCATCATACTTCTGTATAGTAAATGGCCTGCTCTCTTATTTTTTTTTTTTTAACAGTAAAGGACCTCCCTCTTCCTAGGTTTGTTGTGTCAAAGAATGAACAAGAATCAAGACACACAGCCTTGTATTCTTCAGATGCTGATAACCCAGCTTCATATTCAGGTGTGATTCCTCCTCCACCTGGCAGGATACAAGCCAAAAAAGGCTCTGTGAGCCATGATGCAGTTCAGCAACGTACATCAACTGATCAACAGGTAAATTAACTTAAAAGATTAAGTGGGACTCTTAACCACTACTTTGCTGCACAGTTATCAATTTGATAGGGCTTGTAAGCTTTGTTGCTTTCAGTATAGCTTCTTTAAAAAAAAAAAAAAATCATACTGGTGTATACTGTACCAGACTACCACGTATGCTTCTGAAACACTTGCATGTAGGAGGCACTTTTTTATGAAGTTTTATAATCTGTGTTTAAATATTGGTGGTAATAGACAAAGAATTGAGACAGACAAGAAAATCAATGTGTAAGATATGATAGCAAATGTCAAGTTGTAATCCTTATGATGTTAATATGTCGTTTATTAAATAGTTCACATTGGCTTCCTGGTCATTGGAATAGTGGTACTGAATGCCATGGAAGACTGGATTTCTAGTCCTTCAACATGCCCCAATACCTTTAAATCTGAAATAATTTATCTAGAATTTTTTTTTAAAGTCTCAGAGTTACTTTTCTCTGCCTTACATTTTATTGTTCAGCTATTTAATTGTTAAGTAGAGACAATGAGAAGCAGAAATAGGATGGAAGTTTTCACATAGGTTTTTATTGTGTTCTAATAATGAGAAAACTGATTTCCTTTTCACTGGTTCTTTCATCTTCATCTTCACTGGTTCTTTCATCTTTCATCTTCAGCTACAGGATATCTGAATAAATGAAAACTGTAAAGGCTTACAGCTCTGTGCCTTCATAATTCCTTGGGTTTTATAGTATTTGCACTCTCTTTCTATGGGAAAATGTTTTCTGATTGTCTTTTCTGCAAGCAAGAACACTGAGTGCAAATACTAAAATTTGCTGACTGTATGTGTGTCTGTGCATAACTGTTGAATGATCTGTTCTCTTCCCCATGGTATCCTTTTTTTGGCCTTGTTTTGTAAAGAATCGAGGAACTTGCAAAATCCCTTAATCTCTCTTGGAATAAAGGAATCTCTCGTAAACACTTATTAATCTCTCTGGGAATATCCCAGACTGATCCAATATAAAGAAAAAGCAAATTAGCAGAGGCCATCCATAATGAGTGTTTGGCTGCTGCTTCTTTTTCCCCAAACTGGAGATGGGGACTGTAATGAAAGGAGGGCTGGCAGTAGATCTGAAGATAGCTTGTTGTTGTCTAGTTTTGGTTAGGTGTGTTTGAGAGCTCCCAAGCACTTCATGAAGAAATCAACAATCGCAGATCTCCTTGATCTGATGATGGCGTTTTAGTTTGGTTGGAATAGTGTTTTGTATGCTTCCGTCATGATGTTGAGTTTTAGTGAACAGCTGTGATTTGATACAGGAATCTGTACTGGTGTAACTTTAAAATAACAAAAAAAATCTCATGTTTGAGGTCTTCAATTTCCAGATAAAGCAGCCACATAATTCACAAAGGTGTATAAGCATCCAAATTTCATTTCTCCATCTTGGCTGATAGAAGCAGCTTGGTCTCTCTTTCACACAAGACTATGGGATTATCACAATAAAGAAACTCTGTGTCTGTCCTTTGAGAGATCTGGCCCAGGAAACAGACTTGGAGCAAATGTAACAGACACACAGCATTGAGTCCAGCAGTTTTAAGCTGTATTCATGGTCTAGATCAGGGAAGTGTTGTCTGATTTTGCACCCTATTATAAAACTGCATTTTCTGCGGCTGATTCTACATTTCTGACTGTACAATAAATCCATTCAAGCAGCCTTCTTGTCCCAGTCTAACATGTATTGATTCAGACAGCGCATTGGAAACAAGCTGAGAATTTGAATCTCCTTAGGCTGAGAAAAGGACTTGAACCCAGGTTTCTCACTTAACCATAAAAATACTCTAATTGGGTTATTTTCCAAAAGACAGATGCAGTTTTTAGCCATGTTTTTCTAGAAGTTGCTGATCCAGTTGTCTTTATCTGGAGATATTCAGTTCTATAAAATCTAGAAAGAGGTTCAGACTGTGAATCCTCGTTGTATGCCACCTCTTTCCGTGATGAGGATGAGAAGGGCTGAAGTCTGAGGAGTAAATTACAGCTTGTCATTTTGCTAGGGATCACTGTTCTTTCTGGAGGGATTTAAGTGTCAAAGTCAAGCTTGGGTATTTCACTCTTAGAGCTTGTCGTGTAGCTGTTAGATATTTCGTTAGTGAGTTTGAGTTTCGATTTTTTTTTTTTTTTTCTTAAACTGTTTACTGGCTTTGGTGATATGCCTGGCACTTCAATACATTGATTTCATAAAATACTCTGTCATATTGTTTGTGTGAAATCATATCTTAATCTTCATCTTTAAAAACTGGCTTCATTCACGTGCAGCTTTCCATATTGGTGAGATTTGTCATGCACAGGTTAATATCTTATAATTACAATTCATGTAAAAGACTTTGACTTAGAGTGTTTACTGAAATGTCCTAGCTAAAACTATTTCTTTATCAATGCATTATTTTGGCAGCTCCCCTCAGTGAGTAGGGCGTCAGGAAATGGCAATCACGTGTTTCCAAAGAGTAGCTATAAATTAATCAATCTTTTAAACTAAGCGTGAACTAAGTTCAGTAATGTCCTTTTCTATCTCAAGCCATTTTTGTGGTGGCATTTTTAGTTTATAAAGGCTAAATATTATGTCAATATAGCACCAGCCAGAAGTTTATATCTTTTTTATATTGCTAGTGTTAATAGTAAGATGACTGAAGTCACACCCAGCTGTCATGGAAGCTGCAGAACTGATTCTAGGAGTCAAGCCAAATAGAGAAGGATGCCTTTACTCACTAGATGGCATGTTGACTGCACATCTGAGTGGAGATAAAACACTGGAGGAAAATATTTTTTTTCTGCTGGCATAATTTCCTCTTCCTAAATAATAGAGGCTAAGTAGATTGGAACACTCCAGCTGACAATGTGATATTTATACAAGCACTTTTGTTGACATAGGTATGTTAACCATGGTGTATATACATATCTCTATGCCTTGGTAGTAGCAGCTGTGCTACTAGAAATGTTAGTTTAGGCCAATCTTAAGAATCTAGATTCTGTTGAGTTCTTGTGCTTTTTTTAAAAGAAGTCCACCTAGTAGAATTAGGAGGTGTCATTGTAGATGGAAGCTTTTTTGGCTTTTTTTTTTTTTTTTTTTTTTAAGGAATAAAACAATTGTACTGAAAGCAGTTTCCTAGAAGCAACATTGAGATTAGGAAGTATTTTCTATCTTCTGAAAGGAGCTTACAAGTGACTAAATGTTCTCAGTATCAGTTTGTTAGATATTGCCTTTGGCTGCTTTGTGCTTTCTTGTTAAAGCCAAAAATCAAATACTTTTTCCAGTGTCTTTAAGTGTGATTCAGGTATTGATTGGGTACTGTTTTAGGATACTTTGACGGGTGGGTAGCTAATTCCAATAGATGTTGAGGCTCTAACAGCTGAAAAACATGTATATGGCAAATGCTTGTAGGCTGAACCTTGCTATATCAGGTGAAAATAAAAGGTACTTGTCTACCTGTGTGTGCATGAAGCATAATACTGGCACTCTAGAGTATATTGATTTATTGCCATATCAGTGCAGCCTTAGGAGGGGACAGCTCAAATTTGGCACCCATAGCACTCAAAATTTGATCATTTCAACTTTAACTACGTGAGAAGTTGTGTGACTTTCTTTTAAGATTTTACCAGTAGTCCATTTCTGTTCACTTCTGTTTTCTAGATTGAACAGGTAATTACAGGTAAAATATATCTGGTATTAAATAGTTGTTTAGGAGCACAGAGCTGGAAAAGACCTCTTTTGTCATTGAGTCTAACCCTCTATTATAATGAGAAATTATATTAGATAATTAATTTTAAAAAAATAATCAGGGTTCTCTTTTGAAATCTCAATCTTTTATCCATACTGGCCATATTGGGGAAAACTGTTACAGACACTTAGTAGGAATATAGCAGAATATTCGTGGGAATATGGTGGGAATTCCCACTTTACTCAGATCAGGTAATACCTGCTCTTTTAACAGCTTTGTCCTTAGTATTTGCTGCAGAACACCACCAGTACTTACTGGAAAACCGTCGTGTTCCCATTTAGCTTTGTTTTGCTTGACAAAACAATCCATAGTCTCAGTTTCATGTCATAACGTAGTTATCAGTAATCCTCATAATCCTTCTCTGCCTTTGATCCAATTTGAATTTGTTCTTACTGAAAATATTTTACTAGATTTGTATTTCTTGTTCCAAATAAAATCTCACCAGTATTAATGTTATTTTGTAGGGTACTTCCCTACTTCTGCTTAATATATCTCACCTCATATACCTTAGCAGCTGTGAATAAAGCAAATCTGTCATATTTGACATATTGTAGTAGTCTGATAGTTGACCTGTGCATCCAGTCTTCTGTTTTCAGCCAATTGATTCTCATTATGCACTTTGGTATTAATTTCCATTATGCAAGAAACTGTATTTTATATTTTAAAACTTGATAGTTTACTGTTACCTATGTCCTGAAAGGAATCCATCCATCTGATGCCTCCTTACATTTGTTGTCAGAATTCATCAGCTTGCTATTTAGCATGCATAAACAGTTACCTGAAGTATCAAATCAGGTCATTCCCCAAATCAGTCATTCAGGAGTATTATTAGAAACTTCCCTTCAATCCCATAGTTCCCATTCTAATACAGCCCAGCTTCGCTCCTTCTGTAGCCAGTTCTTTTGCACCTTAGATTCTTGTATTAATCTTGACATTGTTGGAATTGCCTTTTATGGCACCCCACTGAAGTATGCTGAGGTTCAGGTTAAATTTAGTGCAGTTCCTTTGTCTAGAAAATCACAGAAACAATATCAGCCAACTTAACTAAAATTTCCCATGCTGTGATTGATTCCTTTTTCATTTGTCTTAGTGTTTTTAATTATTATTTTCTTCAAAACCTAGTCTAAAACCTTTCAAACTGTTGAGGTCAGACTAACAAGTTTGTAATTGGCTGAACCACACCTCCCCTCTCTAAAAATGTGTAGTGCTGCATGTGGAGAAATTCACATTGAACCTTGGACTGTTTTGTTCTTCAGTATGAATGCTAGTTGATTACAAAAACAAGGGTTCTGCAATGCAATTACCACCTCTAGCATAATCTTTCTTCATGATAGATCTGTTCCCTGACTCTTATGCAGGCTGTGTGGTATCAGGACCTGGATCACAACACTCTTAGAGCTACACTTCGGATACCATGTCTGGCTTCATTGTCTCTGGAATTCTCCTTAGGAGGCTTTCTTCTGGCCTGAGGTGTGAGATCCAGGAAAAGGTTTATAATCTCATTTGACTCATGTATGCTTGCAATGCCCTTTTGAGGTTGAGATCCCTCCAGACTTGCTTTAGCACAGTATTGTATTGCCTTACACCGGTTTGTTTGACTTATCTTCACTAAGGTTCTTCTTTTAGACCCGTATATTATATCACCTTTTTTAAATAACATGCTATTTTTAGTAGCTGCTTGTCAGTCCAAAGAAGTCCAAGTTCTGAGTCCTTCATAGTGTCTTGGTTTTGTAATTCCAGTTTGACAAAAATCATGCTTTTTTACAACTTTTTTTAATGTGACTTTTTTTTAAATTAAGATGGATTACTTAATTTTTGCCTGTTAGCTATACTCAGCAGTTTGATTTAACATGAAAATGTTAAATAGTTACCAACTATTTATTTCAACATGTTTTTATTTAGATCTGTTATCTGGAATAATTTAAAGAGGAAAAGTAAATGTCTTAAGGTAGTGAAAAATGGTGTTGTAATTGCTGTGATTTTTATTGAGGTTTGTTTGGAGAGAAATTAAAAGCTAGTGTTTTAAATGTTTAAATATAATGGCATTGAAAGTGCTAAAACAGTTTATCAAAATAAGATTTTCATAGTAGCTGATCTAATAAATGATACATCAAATACAGTACGCAGATGGTGAGTAAAATTGTCAAAGTTCGCAAAGAGATAAGGTGGGTAACTTCTGCTAAAACTGATGAAATTCAAAATCGCTGGGTTATCAGTAACCCAAATTAGGCAAACCGTTGTAGTTGTTACATGTTAGGATTTTGAAGAGTTTAAGTTAGGTTCTGTACCCTAATATTCTCAGAAAAATCTGATCCCGGGTGTTTCAGGCTTTCAAAATTAGTTTCTTTTATTAATAGATCAGACAGATGAAAGTGAACAATCCTACTTCCTCAGCTGTAACATACACTCTCAGTTTATGAGTGTATGTTGCAGTTGAGGAGCAAAGGGGGTTCTTAGGAACATACTGCATCTTTACTAAAATGTGAAGCTCAGTGCCAAATTGAAGTGGAAACTTTGTGCAAAAATCCGTCTTTTCTAGGCGTAAGTAGATGAAAATGACAACTTTTGACCCACTGCAAAGGCAGATACATAGTTGATGTTAACCTGTGACTTAGGGGTGAATGAACTGTTATGTAATTACAGCTTCAATAAATCCCTACTCATTTGTTTTCCCATGACTGCTTTTGAATCTGAGTCAATGTTTCTACAGTCCTGCCTCCGCCCCAGTCTTTTCTGGCTTGCATATTCCTTCTTTACACTTGCATTGAGCCATTAGTATTTTGGCTGAGCCATTTTTTATATGTGTGTATATGTATATCTACACACACAGACACATATGTATTCTTGTGTGTATATATAAATACAGATATACACATAACATATTTAAAAAAAAAAATTAAGCAGTTTAGCTCTCCTAAGCTTCTAGTAAGCTGATTCAATGAATGCCATGAGTGGTATATAAGAGTGACTGGGATTGCACAGGGGAAAGATGGTGCCACAGTAATGCCATCTATATTTGGTTTAAACTGTTTTGGAAATGTGTGTCTTGCAATGACAATAAATCTGAAGATGTGGCTTGTCCCTCTTCCAGAAGCTTTTTGACATCAGAGTTGGTGACATGCTTTTGTACTTCTGATGATCTGATTACCGTTACTACATGCTTTACAGAACCACATGAACCACACGTACAGTAAACATTTAGAAGAGTTGAAGTTGAGGATCATATTTACAATTGCTTCCTATGCCTTGAGTGTAAGGCCAAATGTTAGACAGAGGCTTACGGAATAGTGACAGTTGCCAGCCTCATTAAGGCAAAGGTATGAGGAGTACGTGTCAAGAGTCTTAATGTTCACATGCAGTTACTAGAAGTAGTGAGTGGTTTCCTTTAGGTAGACTATCATACGTTTCTCTGCCTCAGGATTTCTTCTGTATCTGTCTGGACTGTCTGACTTACCAGAGTAAGAGTACTAGAGTAAATGAATAGTGTCTGTGACCAAGCATAGATTTTCCTAGGTTTACTCATGGTATTTTGTCTAAAAATTCAAACATCCTTCAAATCTTGTTTGATAAAAGATGGCTTGTATAAAAGCCAATGGAAGAGGAAGCTTTTCATTGATTTCAGTGATGCATCGTCATGGTTCTCCTAGCACCTGTTGAACTACGCTAAGCGGACTAAACATTCAACCTCCGTTCTAGCTTCCAGCCTGCAGGTGGCACTCTGAATACCGTCACTCCTTCCCCTCTTGCCCCTATGTACCTGTAAGGGTAAGAATGTACTGTCATCGAAAATAAACTCCTTGTCAAGTAAGATGCTGAGAGGAGGAATCTTCAGGCAAATTTCAGAAAGGCATGTAACTGCAGCAAAAAATCTTGAACTGGTGGGAGGTACTGTGGAAAAACAGTGACTTTGACTGTGCAACCAGCTGGTCCCTGAATTAAAAATTGAAGTGAATTAGTACTGCTCTCAGCCACTTTGTAATACTCTTTGCCAATACCTATGGGCATCATTTAAATGCTTTGAATGGAAAGTTCAAAATCTTGTGACCTAGGAGCTTATGTAAAGAAATCTGGCTCAATGGTCAGAACTTTCAGAAAATACCTCAGTTGCAGAGTCAACCAGGCTGGCCCTGTATCCCAGGAAATATGAAAATCAGAGGAGGGGAAAAAAGTGAAAGTTTACATCAACACATTAGAAAGTAACCAGTCATCATGGCCCTGAAACTTTTTTGTTAGGATGCATGTGGCTTTAGCATGTACCTTGCATGGAGAAAAGCTTGTTTATGGCACTTTCTCACTGACTTTTAGACTTTTGCAGATGTAATATTAATTAAAAAGCATACTGACCTTTGAATATTTGGCAAAGTAAACCAGTTTGGTTTTGGGAATCATGTGGAAGCCTACAGTCAGTCTGGCTGTTGGTACTTGATAGTATGTTAACAGCTGTTAACATAGCGTACCAAATTTTTTTTTTTTGTCTACTGCTGAAATACATTTTGATATTTTTAGCTTTGTTTTTACTTTTCAGGAAACTCAGAGTTCAAGCTTTGCTTTCTTGTTGTACTTGTTTTCACTAAAATACAGTTTAGTTGAAATTAGGAGATCTGACAAACAGGAATTTCTAAAGAACTAGATACAGGGAAGAAATTACTTTCTACTTATAAATACTTTACTTTGTATAGTATAAATAATTTTTTCTTTGTATTTTATTTGAAATGGAATAATCTGGTAATCTGAATGTCTCGTGAGAACTGATTCCAGGTAGAAATTGCATGTGTGATTGTTTTCATACCTGTTCAGGGAGAATATAGTACAGTATGGGATTAAAGAGAAGCTTGAGCTCTAACATTAGGGCAAAACTGCCTTGTAATTTGTACAGCAGAGAAGTATATGCTAGATGGCATCGTTCCTTGAAAAAATTACATCTATGTTTTTACATATTAAAAAAAAAAGAGGCCAGTCCAGTGATTTTTTTTGTGTGTGTGTGTTTAATTCTGATTTGTTTTTTAAATGAAAGTAACTGATTGTGAATGACTTGATGAAAATTAGGTATGATAATAAGTTGTACAGTAAGTAATCCTTTCTTTTGAGACCTGGGTTCAAATGTAACTTTTATCACAAGTGAAAGTGAGTCTTGTAATCTAGTTTCCTTTGTAGCTAAGTCATTTAACTCGGCATTGCTGTTGTTTTAAGAATGCCAAGTTAAAAATATATTAGATGACGTTGTTTGAAGTGAATGTGTCCAGTGCCAGTCATACTGTACCTGACTTCTCCTGTTCCCTCATTTTAATAAGTACTAAAATTTTCACTCTCTAAAAAGAGACTTTAACTGCAGTGATGGTTGTTCCTAGAAATAATGGTTTTAGATAGGCTTTTATGTATTTAGTTATTTAGTAAAAAACTTAAAAGGTTCCTTTGTTTTATTAGGAGTCCACATCTCCAGTTGTTTCACCACAGCAATCCCCACCAACCTCTCCACATACATGGAGGAAGCACAACCGCCATCCCAGCGGAGGGAATAATGAACGACCTCTTGCTGGACCTGGGCCTTTTTGGGCTCCATTTAGTGAAGCACAACCAGGTATAAATGTCTTCTGTTATGCTTCAGCTGTAACCCAAGTTGTGGAATTCTTAAGTATATTAAATGAGTTTAGGGCAGCTTATCTTTGTATTTTCCAATCCCGGAAACTTTCTTGCAGATTCAAATGTTCATGTGTATGGCAGCACTGTGGAATCTGTGGTCTTGCATATGGCGGATCCATTTCTTAGCGTGGTATGGGAAATGCTTAGAGTTCGGAGGGAGGGAAAGAGAGTATGAAAGTTTCCCAGTGGAAAGTTTTCTAATACACAACTGACATCCTATAGAAATTGTTCAGGAACTGTCAGGATACCCAAAAATGTGGGAGCTCAAGGGAAAGCAGCAGATAATGTATTGGTTGTTTGAATTATGTTTCTGGTAGATTAGATGAATTGTCAGAACAACTAATTCTCTTAACACTTTTTTTGTGTTCTTTTGAAGTTTATGTAAACGTAACTGAAGCTACTGTATCTCCAGTCTGTCAAGGTAGAACCACTTATTTCAGTACAGCTTTTCATCCTTTATTGTTCTTCATGTAACATGAAGACCCTTCCTGTTGTTGTATTGCTGTGCTCAGATTTAAAAAGCTTTCCCCCTTAATATCTCATATTTCAAAAAGTTCTGTTTTCTGATATCTGACTTAATAAATTTGAGAACAGCGGAGCAATTCTAATTCAGGTTCTGCTTTTGATGATACTGCTGAATAATATGTTGTATTTTGCAGGCTGTAGTTTCAGATTGAACTGTGGTTCTTTGGTTTATTTCAGTTGTGATATTCCAAAACTGATCTGTTACCTGTCAATTTATTGTTATTCTGTAGTTATAAGCATCCATGGAAGACCAGGGATTCTGTTGTTAGAATTGGTTGGATAAGGAAATGAAACTTATTTTAGAAGTGAAATGGATTGTATGCAGAGGTTTATGCCAGCGTCCTGAATGTCATTTGCTATTAAGTGACAGACAATTTAGAATAAAAAAAAAAAAGATTATTAGTCTGCTCGTTGCATATATAATGACTTCTAAGGGTTCAGTCCAGGCATTGTGATTTTTCAGCAGTGAATTTCTTGACTTTTTTTGTTGCATGGTTTAGTTGACTTGCTTTTCTTGCAGGCTGAAATACAGGTTTGTCTGGTAGCTGATTTCTAACTTGTGAAGTTTTTGTAACTTAGGAAGTCAAGGACTCCAGGAAAGTATGCAAACTATTCCTACTGTTGAAGAGTTTAATATTGTCCTGTTAAAAATAAGGTTGTAACACCATGTTAATATTTGAGTTTGGCAGTGCTTTCTCTATGATGTCTAATGGATACATTTTTTCACTAGTAGTTTGAAAATATTTCTGAACTAGCTCAATATTCATCAATTTTATATTCCGTACTGAAACACATTCATAATGTGTTTGAAGTAATTTGGAGATACTGTTATGGAAGGATTGTCTGTTCTGCCAATGCTAAGGATAGAGTGGATTTTCATATATTAGTTTAACAAAATTTGTTATCATGATTCACAGAGTGATTCTTTTGCACTGCAGATAATCATATCCTTTGAATTTCAGCTGTTATAGACAGTTTGTCATTCTTTTTCCCTCTCTTAAGCCTACTTTTTAAGGACAGTATTTTGTAGCAAAATTATGTTCTGCTGACATTTAGGTAGAACCAGATAGGCTGTTGGTTACTTTTCTTAAAATCAGCGCTGCAAGCTCGTCTTGATTCCGATGCAAGATGTTCTTGAGAAATCGGGTAATTTGCAAGTATATGATATTATATTTAGTAGGATTTAAGGCAGGGCTATGCCATTTCACTTGTGATCCAAGAAAAATAAGAACCCAGGTCTCTCTGCTTGTATTTCACATTATGTGAAACATTGAGGGTAATGGGGTTGTCAACTGAAAGCATGGAACCTCAATGTTTCTGATGGGTCTAATAGTAAACATCATGTTGCCTTGAACCAGAAGGACGAAAATCAAAACATAATCTTTTTGTTTGGAGAAGGATGTGTTTAAACAGGAAGATTCTGACTTATACATAGTAAAGACACTCCAGTGCATTATCGTACTCCCACCATGAACAAAGTTAAATAGTGCTGTCTGTATTGAATTGGGCTGTACAATAATTATTAGATAATGACTCAATTGTTGTATTTAAAAATCTTACATCTTGTATCAGAAGTCTTAAGCATAAATTATAGCTGTAGTTCTCAGTTTCTTGAGGAAGAAAACCTGTAGTCATCTCAACAGAGCAAAAGAATTTGGATTTTAAAAAATTTTTGCCACTGTGTTGTCCAGTAATTCAGTTAGGGTAGTGTTAATGATGCTTCATAAGTAGCTGGACTCTGAGGCACTGTCATGACTAGCTCACTGTGCTTACATGTAAGTGACCTGAAATCAGAAGCCAAGGCTTGTTACTGTCTTTCTTCAAGGCTTTTTGTAAAGAGAGCCCCGAAGGGTGCCTGTATTTTACTTTAATATGAGGAATTAAAAGTTTGATGACCAATGTTGATGACCTGTGTAGAATTAAGTTTATAGCTAGTTCAGGTCTCATCCTTAAATGTCTGAGTCAATTCTGTTAAAACCTGAGTCTCTCAAGTCTTCCAGCTGTCTTTGATTTAACAGTTTAAGATAAAACTGTTAAAAAATCATGTTGTTATGTCTCAGTTCTGGCTTGCATCTCTGAACTCTTTAACGTTTCTTCTAGATCAGTCTTCATAGAATAATACAGTGGATGACTGAGCCCTTCGTAGGAAACAGAATTGTATATGAGAGGAGAGCCTCCTATTCCTACAGTTACAAGTGAGGGCAAAAAAATACTTCGTACTTTTACCTTTTCAGCTCATTTTGCACTACAACTTCAGCTGCTACGAGGATTCTGACTGTGACAAACTTGGGAGACAGAACCCCTTCCCCACTCCAAATGATATTTGAGTGGCATGTCAGAGTAGGGGCTAGAAACTATTTTTTATTACCTTGTCTGTTTGGACTGGAAGCAAAGCAGGACATTTATGTTGGTAGTATCCAAATAATGATTTCAAACCAGTCAAAAAAATGTGAGGTTTTCTGTTCAGTCATAGGACCTCTGTTAGCTTTCCTTGGCGTTACATTAGAGTTCTGTTTTGATATCTGCATATGTATGAGAACTTGCAGCCTTAAGCCACGTTTCTTTCTTCTCCTTGTTGGGAGAGATTTTCCTGCAGTTCACGAAATCAAGAACCAGAAAACTTCATGAACAGAAGTGGAACATGTCTACTGTGCTAACAGTTTGCTTGCATGTTTAGAGTCCTAAGATACTTCCTGAGCTTGTAAGGGATTGAAAAGTTCTTTGTCTCCTAGTTGCTGCTTCAATAACTATTGGTAATTGGCATTGTTACAAGTTAAGGATTATTCTTACCTGGACATGATTATTTGGGGAGGGAAGAGCTCTACAGCATTTTATCTTATTGCCAAAATCATAGTCACATTCCGGTTTTTTTTCATCACAAATTGGTGGTAAGGAGAGCTCTAGCTAGTTTACAAAGTCGGTTGAAAATTTAGTTCCCTGTAAGCCCACATTTGTATAGTTATTGAAAAATACAAGCTACTCGGATTTTGTCTAGATAGACCATTTCTTACACTTGCATTTCTAGCTTAAAATGAGGGGGTAACTTTTCTCCCACAGGAGATGAGATCATTTTCTACAAGTTATCGATGTGTTGGTCAGATATTCAAGCTAGAGGAGAAGGATGTAGAGCAGCCACAGGAATTCAGGTTAGGTCTTCATACCAAACATAGTGGTGTTACTCATACCAAACATTAGACTTCACCAACTAGTTCAAATCTCATAATTCATCTTAGGCCTACTCTGCATTCATAGTGCTGTTAATGGTGTTCTCACTGATGAAAATGCCCAGAGACCCTTGGAGGTTGTTTCTTCGTTGGGTTACAAATCATTAAAAAAACAAAACCAAAAAAACCACTGATTGTTCTGAGTCTTCTGTGTGACCCAATTTTCTTCTACCTTCCCTTCTACCTCAGTGTTTCCAGTCTGGTTTTGTAGTTTGAGAAGAAAGTGAGGGGTGACTATCTCCAATTCACATGTCAAATAGATTTGAGTTATTGGCTGGTGGCAGTCCGTGAGTATGTGTGTAGAACCAGGTATCCACAGTTACTAGTAAAGTAATCTTTTTCCAGTGTTCTCCAGCTTTCCCATCCTGTGTCATAGAACGTTGCATCATAGAGTGAATAATAGGAACAGTAAAGCAAGAGTATTCTTGTTGGGATGATTTGAACAGGGGAGAAAGGAAGCAGTCCTTGTAATACTTGTAAAGTACTTGGAAAGTATGACAATTTGGTGCTACTGGCATCTCCATCGTTGTCAAAGTACTGCTTTGGAAGAGGTGCTGTGCTGAGTGGGGTACAAATTGAACTGTTTCTAGACAAGCTCTTGGGAGAGGTAAAGGCAGAGTAAACGTTTGTAAGGTTAGTGGTAATAATGTCAGTGTCTGAGGGGCAGAGAAGGGGAGAGCCATTGTATCAAAAGTAAAATCTGAGTGTGGCATATCCATAGGAGAGATGGGAAGGACTTGTCTGAATCTTACTGTCTGTTAGCCCTGTGCTGAGACCGGGTGGAGAGAGACTCTAAGCTTTTCTGCATGTTTCATTCTAGGGTTTTAGAGTTAGGCTAGCTACTGAAAAAGAAGCCCAAGGCAAAAAGCATTGTCAAACTCATTGCCTTTATCCTTAGTAATTTTGGATAAAGTCACTAGAAGCTCCAGGCCACATCAGGAGCTTCCAGAAGTGGAGGACAAATTTGGGAACAAAAGGAGTAGTTAATAGTGGCTTTTTATCCTAGTAAAGCTAACTTAAACCAACCAACCTAAAATGCCCCAAAACAAACAAAAAAAACACCAACAAAAAAACCCAAACGAAAGAAAAACCCCAAAACAAACCCCAAAACACCCAAACCCAAAAGACCCCCACCCAAAAAAGCCCCTTGGTATTATTCTCATATTTTGGTGAAATTCAGAAACAGTGTAACCTCTTGATTTTGTATATTTGACTTATCTCCTCCTTCAAGAAATCTTTCTCCCCCTGGAAATCTCAATTTTTACTCTATGTAATGCAAGACTAAATGGCTATTGTATAGAGGAGAAGAGCAAAGATAAACTGGTTCTAAGCATTTGCCTCATTACTTTCTCCTAGGAAAAAAGTCATTTATGGAATGAAAGAGTAATTGCATAGTGCCAGATATTAAATAGCAATTTTGTGTACTAACAAGGTTAGTGTCATTTTAGATGTTAGCCCTCAGTGTGCCTCACTGATTCTCAGATTTCCTTCACTCTTTACTCCAGACTGTGTACTACTAGTGTCATCAGTCTCCAAGAACCTGAAATTGTTATTTGTCAACTTCATAGATTACCTATATATATATATATATTACCTTCTCAGCAATATTTTTTAGTCAGCGTCTTGACAATAAATTCTTGGGGTTTATTGCTTCAATTTAGATCTTAGTGGCAGGATTAAAATTATGACATTAATGTCACATTTCCTGTTTGTGGGTTGTGTGGAGGGCTTGCAGAAACTCACAAGAAGTTGACCTGCCTTTTAAAAGGAAATCTGTTTCTACATATGAGGCAGAAATTCATATCTAAGTATGACTTTAACATATTTCAAGAGAAAGCATTTAGTTGTAAAGGAGTAAGTAAAATAATTAAGACGTAATTAATCGATTTCACAACTGCTGTTTAGAGTTAAGAAGTTCAGCATTTCTTTTAGGAGTCAAAGAGTAGAATGGATTCCTGGGATTCTTCAAGACTTGTTCTAGATGGTTTGTTTTCCCTCTAATCAGTTCCTTAATTTTCTAATTTGCAACTGCAATTTAAGAGAATTTTGAGAGTTTTGTACATGGAGCAGTGGATGGCCAAATCTTTCTATAGTTGCTTCATCATTATTTTAATATTAAGATATTGAACATCAGCAGTACTTCAGAAGTAGATTGTAACAAGGCACTGGGTGAATCTCCATTATTGTGTTCCAGATAGTTAATACATAGCAGATATCAGCACCCTATATGGATGCCTTTTATTATTCTTGGACTGTTTTGAAGCAACTGAGTTAAGTTAGTCTAGAAATAATTTAGGAAAAAAAATCCATCTATGCCAAAAAGCCTGATTCTTAAGAGGAATTTCCAAGGCTTTGTTCTTTGAATGGCAAACTAAAACCTAAACAAGGAAAAAAAAAAAAGATAATAAAGTTGCATGCTAATATCCTATGTGACTTTTAAATAGCTGTTTGTCCATACAAGTGTTGCTCATTTCAATTAAGTGAAAATGTGGAGTATTAACTCATTCAAAGGCCATTAAATGGGTAAAACCCAATTTACATTTTACACGTTGCAGTAAGCTCATTCCTCACTTCTGTCTTTTTAGTACAGATTTCAGCTGACCTAATGTAAAAATCAACAGGAATGAGTTGTCAGGAGGTGAACTTTGTCACCTTGGTGCAATTTGGTTTTCGTTTTCTTCACCATTCTACGATTGTGTATCTCCCTGACAGGAGCATGTGTTTCAGGATTTGTTTTTTTGACTGCTTTCCATATCCATAGCTCTTGCTCAGTTTTCAAGGTTGTCTTTTGAAAAGGAAATGTTTCTTCTACTTTCAGGCTCATCTACTTCTAGTGATCCCATATGGTCTGGCCATTCACCACCACCCCATCAAGAAAATTGGGTCAGTTTTGCAGATACCCCACCAACCAGTGCTCTTTTAGCCATGCATCCTGCTTCTGTCCAGGTGTGACACTTTATTGGTATTTGATTTGCTTCATTCAGATTGATGTTGCAATCCTTTTTTTCTTTTTTTTTTTCTTTTTTGAAATTTTCACTGCAGATGTTCACTGTGTATCTGTGCTGTGGTCTGTTCAGTGCTATTTACCCAACAGATACTTGTTTCATTGAGTTGACTTCATTTGGAATGATTAACTGAAAGCTACCAGTTTAAAAAAATGTCAACAATTATGACTTTAAAACATTTGTGTTTAGCTTTTTTGCACATGTGCCGTACTTTTTTTTTTCTGCTTACATACCTGCAGTCATTCCTATCCATATGTATCAGTGTGCAAAAATACCCTGTCATTATCCTATAGATGCAATCTGCTCACAGTTTCCTGCAGTTTCTAAACTACTGCAAGATTTAACTCTGCTTTATTTTTTGAAGGCAAGAAGTTGAGAATTCATAGAAGCATTTTAGGTAGATAATACTGAGGAAAAATATTTCATTTCAGGACCAGACAACAGTACGAACTGTAGCATCAGCTACAACAACAAATGAAATTCGTAGGCAATCAAGTAGTTATGATGACCCCTGGAAAATAACTGATGAACAAAGGCAGTATTATGTTAATCAGTTTAAAACCATTCAACCTGATCTAAATGGATTTATACCAGGTAAGTTACTCTTTAAAAAATATAATTGTGGGTGCAGCAGTTCTGTTACAAAGACTTTCTTGTTTACTTAGGTTTGCATACCATTTTGAAGAAAGTTCTGCATTTCACTGGTAATGTTCTAGAAAAGTCCAGTGTAATTCAAGAAAGGACTGGAATCTAATTTGCCTTTTTCTTTTGTTTAACCCTAGTAATTAGTGCCATTTTTCCCAAAACCTTTGCTAAATAGCTTATCTCCTGTACCATAACTCCAAGTCTTCTAATGATTTAACTTGCTTTAAATATTAAAAATGGTTGTTGTAATTTTTCAGGATCTGCAGCTAAAGAATTTTTCACTAAGTCAAAACTACCTATTCTTGAACTTTCTCATATTTGGTAAGTGTGGTGTGTCTTTATGCAGGATAATTATTTAGAAAGATGACAGCTATCTGGCAGTTATCTAATAATCTACTTACTAGCTGGTGTTATTAAGTGAAATTTCACTAGTAGTCTAGTATGTTCAGTCCTACTCACATTTATGCCAGTATTATTTTAGTGGGCTTTAATAGGTCTAGGCTGGCACCATTTACAAGGCATTTTGGGCTTTTGAAGACATTTCAAACACTTCAGAGTAAGAAGTAATTTATTTGAGGTTTTATTTTTAAAGATACGTTTAAATTTAAATAATTCCTTATCTGTCTTTATTTATTCAAATCTAAGTAAGTTTAAACTAAATGGACAGATGCAAATATTTTTAAATGCACTTAGTGGGACTTCATGACAAATTTAGCTTTGACTCAGTGCAAAGCTTGTATTTCACTGTATTCTAGAATTCATACTGCATCATTGCATGCTATCATTAAATGGCTTACTTTGAGAGATTTGGTCTTTTTTTTCAGTGTAATGATTTGTACTTCAGGTATTTTCCCATTTAAAATGAATCACATTGCCTCAGCACTATCGTTTCTTTAGTATACTTCGCCAAAAATCTGAGGCCAATAATATTCTGTAGTACTGTCTTAAATGAGTTAAAAACCTGGAGAGGTAAAGTGGGTTTAAATGATCTTTAAGCTCTAAGAAATGTTATTGATGAAGGCTCATCTTCTTTGAAGAATAAACCATGTAATGCTAATATGAAGTGTTTAATAGGGTAAAATGAACTATAAACTGTGTTCTTTGATCTTCCAAGTAGCACAATAGAAGTATGTCTTTTGGAAATAAAATAACCGTAGAAATTTTTATTTATACTGAGTTTTCCTTTTTAGGGAACTGTCAGATTTTGATAAAGATGGTGCACTGACATTGGATGAGTTCTGTGCTGCATTTCATCTGGTAGTTGCTAGGAAGAATGGGTATGATTTGCCAGAAAAGTTACCTGAAAGTTTAATGCCCAAACTGATTGATTTGGAAGACTCAACGGGTAAGACATGCTTCAACAAAAATTTCACTATTTTCAAATGATGGTGTAGTTAAGATCACAGTATATCAGCAGATATTTATAGGTTTGTATGAGCATAACACATTAGTCAGTATGAAGTAGAGCAATGTGCAATTTTTAGAAATCTTAATCATTGTTCAGAGCTAATCTGAGCACATAATGTATTTCTGCACAGGGAGACGTTACTTAGGAACAGTACACATATTGACTATCACATTTGGAAATACTGCCTGCGTCCTTTAAAGGTTAAGGAAAACAAGATTGTCACAGTATGGATTTTATTCATGATTGGCTATTGTATTCTGAGTTCCCAATCTAGCTATACTTCAAACTTTCTTTCAACCGAATATGTTCTCTGTTCATCCTCGTTTCTGAAAATATGGCATGAGTTTCTAAGTCTTGAAGGTACTTAGAAAATATTCCCAGATTCAGTGCTAGAGATAGGACTGTGTAGTTTAAAAGTACAGGATTAGTAGCACAAATTCTATTTTTTTTTTTTTTTTTTTTTTTAATTCTACTCCTGACTTGACAGCAGGATTTATCGTCCATTGCTTTGGCACCTCGTCTTTCTGTGCATAGACCTTTACCTTTGGATGCTCCCAGATAAGCCATCAAATGTATGAGTTCTGCATGTTAATAGGTGCCAAAAAACTCAGTCCCATAGCTGAAAAGCAAACTACTGTTCCATGTAGAAGTGGTGTTCAAAACCAGGATGCTTGTGGCAATCTTTCTTTTTTTATTTTAAAACAGATAAAGGAAACTGAATATTTTAAAATTGCTTTACTTTTTAACAAGCAGTCTTTGCTTGGAAAGTCAGGTTATAGTGTCGGTTCATGGGTACTATGATTTCCTAGAATTTTATTTCTTTTTACTAAATACTTCAAAGGGGATCTCTTAATACTGTTTTTGTAGGATGTCGAAGACTGTCATCTGCCAATTATTGATGAGTTCTTAAACTAGACACTGTGGCTCTTGCTACCTCTGCTTTAATAATGAAACCATTTTTTGTGGGAGTAGCCTGGCTCCTGAGAGAACCTTTCCAACAGCAGGCAGCTGTAACTGAAGTGTTTTCAGTATGAGTAAGCATTTTACTTCGAAGACATTCGTAAGAAATATCTGCAATTAATTGGGTGAATACCTAGCAAGTGTCTAAAACCTGCCCGTTCTGTCTATTTTTGTGTTAAGGTGATGGCCAAGCAAAAATCTTGATAGGAAATAGAGTAGAATTCATTTGTATAAAACATTGTTAGGTTTCTTGTTTGTTTTTTAAATTAAAAAAACCAACTACTATATCTGTACCTGACCTTCTACTGCCTTTATTGGTAGTAGACTTCAAGGCTTTCATTGTTTAACTGAAGTTGTCTGGTAACTATAAATTGGACATTAAATCAAACAGTGTTGTGTGTATGTTTGTTGTTCTTATTTTACAGGCAACTTAGTTAATATAAAACTTGGTGACTTATCTTCATGAGGTACAAAGTGGTCTTTAAATTTGAGGAAAAACTACTTTTAAAAGTGGAGAAAAAAAAAAAAGGTTCTCCCTCTGGTATTAAAGGGAAGTTATCCTGGTCTAGTGAATGTTAGAAGATTACCATGCTGTGTAAACTGTGCTTAGGGAAAAAAAAAAAGTTCTGATTGATTCTTGATATTGCTGTTATTAATAGCTACAATGGAAAGTGACAGTTCTTACAAACTTGTTGAGTTTTGTCCCCTAGAGGTTTGGTTTTTGTTTTTGTTTTTAATTTGGGCCACCAGTATTGGAAATAGGAGATCTTTTGTAGCACCTAACATGATTTATCACCAGAACTTGTATGTTGACTGAAAGACTTCCGGAGAATTTATTGACTTGACTGTAGTTCTACTTGTAGTTACAACAGTCCAAATCTCCAGTATATGTTTACTATTTTAATCTAAATTAAAAGTTACTCATAGGTCTAAGTGCAGACTAATGTGCATGTTAAATTACATGGCTTCAACTTAAGGACTGTAAATCAGCATAGAAGGATCAACCAGTTAAATTTCTGGAATAATGTTTTCTTTTTAATTCGCATAAAAGCTGTATTTCAATAGAGCATGCTTCCAACAGCCTTCTCAGAAATAGAAGCTGTAAAGTATGGCACCGGAGTGTCTTTTTGAGTGCACTTTTTTCATGGGATACAACTTTCTCAAACAAAGAAATTGTTGGTGATCTTCTGCTGACTGAAGCCTCAGTGTGATAACATACTTTCAAACTGTTCAAGGTGAATTACTTGAATGTCTTCTTAAACCAGTGTGCAAGATGGTTAACAATTATTTCAAAAGTGTTAACAATACCTTTATTAATTCTGTCCTTCTCTTAGAAACTTTCCCCTTGATCTTCCACGCTTCTGCTCTGCACTTGTAACTTGCTGCCTCTTTCCATTTTGACTTTGGAAGTAGTGGCCAGCAGAAGGAAAAGTAAGAGGGCTCTCTGCACCCTATGTCTCTGTTCAGACAGAGGGAGGGAAGAACTCTTGTGGTCTGCGCTAGCAGCCTCTCCCTCATCAGCCCCTGTGAATCTGTTATGTGGCCAACCGCAGGTGTCCCAAACCTGTTAACATACTGGTCTTGTCTTACATCTGGTTTCATGATTAGGGATATGTATTTCTCTCACATGACGTAGACCTATTGTATGATAAAGCATTTATTGGTTATTTTTCTGGTATAGCACTTTGCCCCAACAGAATTTTAATAGAAAATGTTAAACGGGGTGCTAATATCTTTCTGATCACTAGGGAGAGAAATGAGGTGGTTTAAGTTCTTAGAATAATGTGGTAATTCCACAATACATTTGAATGGTTTTAGTATTTTGAATTGGATCATATACTTCAAGAACTATTTGGATTGCAGCAGCTCCACTTAAGATTTAACATTGTGTTGTGGTATTTGTAGATATATAAAGTCAGCTTTTCAGAATGAGCAAGATCTTTCTGCGTAAGAACAGCCTGTAGAAGGAAACTGCAGTGAATGAAAATGGGAGCATGAAGTCAGGCAGTTGTACAAATACTTCTCTAAGTGCCTATACATTTTATTTTATGAATTGAATACTGTTGATAGCATCTGCATCTGTCTTGGCAGAATTTATGATCTGCAGCTGAAAAGAGTACTAGTCTCACTTCCTATTTAAATAAATGTGACTATTTTCCTTCAAACTCAATTTTCAGTAAAAACTAGCAACCCTTTACAAAATTCAAAGCAAGATTTGCTTTTCGGTGAATTTGTTTTTCGTTTGGGCTGCTTCAACAATGCCATTTCTTTGTAAGAAAAAGAATCTGCCATGCTTTGTCTTATACCATTTAATTATACTTTAACCCCTGGAGTTTTCCATAGGTGTCTTATGCATGTTTTGTGTAGATATTTGTGAAATTGCTTGAATTATAGTTAGCTACATAGTCTATCCACAGCAGTTTTCAGCCTTATGTTTTGACCTTGTGTTTGACACTAAGTTAGTTATCTAGTGCACCACTATTGAAATGAGAATTTTGAGGTTTTTTTAAACTCATTAGAAAATTTTTATTCATATTACACTTCAGAGCAATTGATATGCAATATGCATTCCCAAAACATTACCATTGACATGTTCTGAACTTCGTATATTATTTTGTGTACAATGACCACAGGATGTTGCCTTGACTACTTGGTGACATCATTGTGCCTGTAAATATCAGTTTGATGTAGCCTTTTTTTTTTTTTATTATTGCCAGATGCTTTTTACTTGAAACAGACATTAGATGTAGTTTCTATCTTGAATAATTTGTGAAGCCATTTTCCCTAAAGGACAGTAATACAAGATGCTAGGTGCTGGGCACCATTTTGGGAACACTGAGTTTCAACCTGATGCCTGGCTATTCACAGGAAGTTTACGAGACCTTTGAAATTTTGATGAGTTAGTGGTTCCTGTGTGTGGCTTTTTTCATGTCAGTAGCATGCCTCAAGATGGGACAATTAATTTCTTTCTGGACTTCAGTGTTTTGGCTATTCTTTTTAGGCTGTGCCTCTTGCCCTCAGCAGTACTGTGGAGATAGTAACAGACTGTTGTTGGTTTTCAAAGGTGCCGTTGGTCGCCATTGACTATTCAAGTGTTTCCAGTTCAAACTTTTTGTTGGTGCCAGTTTTACACTATCACACACATATTCCTCCTCCACTCCTGCAAGCCACACAGCTCAGTTTAACACTGGATTTGTTACGAGTTTCCTCTGAATGGAAGACAGCAGACAGAATATTGAGCTGTTATAGCAGAAGAGCAGGCTGCAGAGTTCAGCTCTTCAAGAGCCTGAAACCAGCCCTTTTTATAAATTTTAGTCAATTTTTGGTACAGTTTATGACACATTCTTGTGGCAGTTGTCTTCACTCACATATCTATCAAGCAGTCTTTTTAAATGATAATTTAAGTAAGCCATCTTTCTTCTTTCTGTACAGTATTTTGTCTTGTTCAGAGTTTTAATTCTTTGGACTACAAACATCTTGTTAATCTGTCTAGCTACTTATCAGTCACTCTTTCAACTGTTCCTGTTACTTACATTATACATTTGTAATCTGAACTTTGTTTTTTTGAGGCTTTCAAGGCATTGCTTTAGCTTGTATTGTGGTATCTAGCAAAATAGAAGACACTGTAAGCAGGATTTTACTGTATTATGCAGAATGCTTAATCTGCTGTTAAGGTTTACTTTACCCAATTCTCTTACAGTTTGAGCAGAACAAAAATAAGTCTGCTGCATCATGAACATTTGTACAACTGGAGAAGGAGTGTTTCTGTAAGGGACTGTTCTTGCTGAAAGCTCAGAGAAAACTGAAATAACAGTAATAACAGAAATAACAGTGAATGTACAGTTGCAATGTGACAGCTGCTAGACTTGTTCAATTTACAGAATGTGAATGGAAACACCATTGTTTTAGTAAGGAGGCTTAAAACCTAAAATATTCTTTGGGGAATAATCTAAAGGAATGGTTTTCTTCATCTCTGTTTCCATATTTTTGGTTTGTGTTTGCATTGTTATACTGTTTTTGTTTTAACCTCATATAAGGAAGTATTTCATTCTGTAAGCTAAACTCAGTGCTGGGTTTGATGTAGTAAATGTTAGTATGAAGTTATTTTCTCATAATGTAAGAAAGAATTATATTTCTACATGTAATCACAATCTAGAAATGCTATTTAAAAGCAAAAGTACAGGGAGATAGTATGGTACAGAGTAATCTTCAAAGTCCAATTTTCAGAAAGATCCTCAAAATAAGAGTAGCATCTGATAAATAGTATATTTGACTTGAATGAGTGTTTTTTGTCTGTTGCTAAGTATTTACTTGGAAAAGATGAAAACGAAGGGTACTTTGCAGTTTCCAGGAGATGTGAGCAGCTCTTCTGAGAATAAACTGAATGCAATTAATGATTTTGGTTTATAGTGATTCCTGTCATTTCAGAAGTTGGGGAACAGACTGGTGAGGTAGGTTACTCCAGCTCTCCAGCAGAAGCACCTCCAAGCAAGTCTCCATCAATGCCATCCCTAAACCAGACCTGGCCAGAATTGAATCAGAGCAGTGAGGTTAGCACTTTTATTTAAGATTTATTTCATTGCCAGTCAATAACTAAATTGTGTATGCATCCCTAATTCATCATAAGTGAGTTGTTGATCACAAATTGTGAAAAAGTTAGCAGGGCAACAGACACAGGAAAGTTCTATACATGTTAAATTGTAAAAAAAGTAGTGTTTTTCTTCTGATTTTTCTGTCTCATTGTGAGATGGGCTACTATTTAAAATGTTGTCATTAATGCTAATTAAGCTTTATATTAATCACAAAATGATCTCATAGCATTTATTGGAAAAGTTGAATTAATTCCTCATTTTTTTCATTTAGGGCAGGTTTTTGGTAGGGTTCTTTTGTTACCTCTGAAGGCCTATTATAGTCAACACTTTTGCAAAACTTCAAAATAAGTTTCTGACAGATCTGGACACTGAGACTTACTTCTGGAGGTGAATTTACCTTGAAATATAAAATATCTCACCACTAGAATAGTCATAGTTCTGGGTTTGTTTCAGAAGCAAAGACTCAAAGTTGAATCTGAAGCCAACCGTTGGCTAAATTTATTTAAATTTTAAATTTTTGCTGTTATGTACTGCTGCTTTATTATCCTTTACCATACATATTTGCTATATAAGCAGTCTTACATAGTAAAGCTGTATTTTGTCAGAATCCGAAACTGAAGTTCCCAAACAGAATTTTTTATATCTGTTCCACCCCCCCCACCCCAATAGCCATTGTTTAAAAAGCCTGTAAGGGATTGATTCCTGGAGTTTTTCTTGTTGCTCTGTTTTAACATTTTTTGCCTTTGACTTAGAATAAACTAATGTTTTATTCTGAAAGCTACTTCAGAGACTCAAATGACTTCCTGACTGCAACCTTACTACAAAGATGGTGTAGGCTTATTTTTCAATATAAAGGGGGAAAAAAAAGGAAAAGTATTGAAATTATTTTTGGAAAACTCTTTTCATTTAATAATCTGAGACTCTCAAGAAGAATCTAAAACTTGTTTTAACATCTAAGAGATTTCTGTCAGTAGCTGAGTATTATCTTACCTGCTTCTATTGAAGGAGCTTTTTGTGGCTTGCTTTCTTCATTAGACTTCAAGTGAATAGAAGATTGGTAGTATAAGATTTAGACAAACCAAAGGAGAGTCAGTATGAAACAGAAAATAAGCAAATCTTTAAGATTAAAGTTAGGAGCAGAGGAAATTTTCTTCCTCTCTCAGGAGGAAGGACTTTGTAAAGTCTACTTTTCCTCTTAAGGGCAAACGCTAGCCTCACAGTGATGTCCTTACTAAATAAAAAATGTAGGAAATTATTTAGTGATACTTAGTTGTTCTGTTTGACAGAGTGACTCTTAGACTGCTGGTAGGAAGCTATGTTGTAGGAGGGAGGTGAGCAGATATTCAGTTGTTGCTAAAAAGCTGTAAATGTCTGCAACTGTATTAAAATTTGCATTGGAACATTCCCTCATGTTTGCAATAAAGGTTTAATAAGCTAATCATTTGGTGAGCTGCATTGTAATTGAACAGATTCCTTCAGCGTCCACTGCAACTCAAACCAATTGAATAGCGTAATTGCACCAGTGGAACAAAGTTAACGACAGCTCTCTGTCAACCAAAATCTTGTTCAAAACTGACTTTGTCCATTCAGATAGATAATGTGGTATTTTTTTTTTCTGAAAATCTACTAAAACTTTAAGAGGTTTGGAAAAGTTCTCACACTAAATATACTACCAGATACTAACTATACTAAAATAAAAGTGGAACATTTATTAAATGTTAAGAGTTTTTTGTTCTAACACAAAAGTGTTTCTGATTTTTCAGCTATATTGCTGTGCATGCTTCTTGCTCCTCAGCATTTTCTTTTCAGCATGAGTCAGGTCAAAGTCCTCAGGGTTTTAATGCCCTGAAAAATTTCTGGCATTACTGCAAGCACCAATCTAATTGTTTCCTCTTTGAACCTCTCATAACTGTCATCAACAAATGAACTGCTTGAAAAAGCTATGCATCGTTGGATCATCTGCCTTTCCAGGCAGTTTCATCCCTGTTAGTTTCAAAACTGTTCTGTTCTTCCTAGCTCATAGTTGATTTTTAGAATCCAGTTGCCAGGCTCAGTTACTGTAAGCTCACAAGTATGGACCAAGGCATCAATCTCAAACTTCAGAATAAAGAGGACCATGGAAATCCGCCTAACTCTGGATACTACAAGCTTCACATTCTCATCTCTTCACTCATCACTTCTTTCTCACTTCAGGCATCTTTTCCATCCCGCCTCAAGGCTGAGCACTAAGTTCTGAGAGCTTAAAAAAAATTGAAAACCCTACTAAATTTTTGTTGAAAACAGTCTAGTGTCATACGGTCATATTAGCTTTGACACAGATATGGAGATTTGCTTTTGAATTCACAACTGTTACACCTTGTTTCAAACGTCTTGGTGTTCTTTTAGTAACAGTTCAGGTTGCTGTGAGTTTTAGTGTCTAGTAATTAACCTTTTGCAAGTATTTTGGAAACATTTTTGCAAGTCTAGGAGACAAGTATTTTAGTTTCAGCTAGCAGGAGTTTTATCTTAGCAGATCATCTGTATTGTCAATGCTCTTAAACCTTGCACAAAGTTTGAGATGCAGTCCAGTAGATCCTTAATATATGTAGCTTTCTGTTAACTAGGGAATTAGCAGTAACTAGCTTCTGGTAGTATGGAGCACAGATAGCATATTCCCCAGAGTAGTCAGGTGGTGTTGGTGTTCATTTGTCTGTGCCCAGCTAGGGAGCCTGAGGACAAGTAATAAATGTCCCGCAGTTTGGCTTCAGAGGAGTAGAATAAGAGGTAAATTCAGCATCCATCCCTAAAAAATAATATTTTGGCATTGATCTTAACTATAACATTGATGCTTATGCCCTTATGGAAGTTTTGAAAAACTAAGAAACAATATTTCTGTAATCAGTCTGTTGGACAGTCTCACAGGTAACTTTGAAGCCACTGGCCAAATTGAGTTTAAAAGGGTAGCGGTAGTCCTAAAATAAGTATTAATGCATGTTTCATGAAAATGAGCAGCTGTGTAAATGCAACAGGCCAAATCAGGGGGGAAAGGGTGGCAGAACTTGGCCATTAAGTTTCTGATGGTGAAAACTGGCCCACTCAACAGGTTTGTATACCTCCAAACTACTTGCAATGCTGCCTTTTCATGAAGGGGTGGAGTGACACAGAGATGAACTGTTTAATATAGGGAGTGAGACAGAGTAGTTAGGAAGGGAAACCTTACCTCCTTACTAAAAAGGTTTTGTTAGATTTTGTCCATGAAGGGGGTAGTTTTGTATGTTTAAAAAAAAAAAAAAACAGCAAACCAACAACAACAAAAACCCCCTCAAAAAACCCATATAAACAGTATCACATAATCTTTGCCTTAATTTAAAGCTTGAAACAAGGAGATAAGGCTCTGTCTCTACAAGGAGCGGCACCACGCATGAAAGCATTTAGTTAATCTTTTTCTGAATTTAATTTCAGCTGATTGAAAACAGTTTTAGGAATTTCCATGAAGAGTTATTTCTGAAATAACTGCTTTAGACTAGGTTCACATACAGGCCATTTACCAAATACAGCTCGCTGTAGAGGAGCACATGAGGTTAGGTTGACTAACACCGTATAGTTTGTCCTATATCTTCTGGATTCATTTACATTGATTTGCCTATAGAGATGGGACAGGAATATTGATTTGTTTTCACAACTATACTAACACCATTTCTATCAAATTTTCTGAGCACTAAAAATTTTGTATTTGTAATTTTTGTTGTAGCGTTTGAAATTTGGTTAATATTTACTTGTTATTTTAAGAAAATATAACAAGTTTAGCATTCCTATTGTGATTTGTAATCTGGTTTCTGGATCACAGACTAATTTTTTGTATTTTGGTACTTTGTTGATCCAGTTGTGGCTGTAGCTTGACTTACTAAGCATGAGGACTCTTGACAACCATGTATCAATACAGCATGCCTATATCATATAAAATTGTTCAGAGATTGACTTATTTGCTTTTAGCAATCAACAGTATGTTTGGATTTAATTCTTTGCCTTGTCAGTGATTTAGACTTGTAAAAATACTCTTACAGCATAGAATCACTTCTCAGGGGTTGCACTGGCAAGCTGAACTGGTGTAATTGGAGTACTCTGCTCGGTGTTTATTTGTCTGGGATTTTGTAAAAAAAAGCAGCATTTATGAAATATATTTGAAACTCAGCAGCAACAAAGCTGAGGAACCTTTCCGTGGATTTTATAATTAAAAATACAAACAACATGTGGCACTGATTTTATCTTTACAGTATTTGGATGGCTTAGCCAGTTTTTTTACTTGTATGATTTTCATTGGCAAACATGAATTCTGAAGGTACTTCTGTGTTGACTGTGCACCTGTATCTTCATTATGAAATCTGACTGTAAAGATTAATATTGACAGATTATAAACTTGGTTGCACAACAATCCCAGACTGAAATAAAATACTTAATGTGTATTAGTGTGCATTCCAAGTCAAGTACTATCCAGTGCAAATATAGTACTTCCTAGTGCAACCTCTGAACTACTATGCTAAATCTCCTCAGTGATCTTTTACTTCCATCTTTCTCATCATGCTGACTTCTCTCCTCTGTCTGTTCAGCAGTGGGAGACATTTAGCGAACGCTCTTCAAGCTCACAAACTCTGACCCAATTTGATTCTAACATTGCACCAGCTGATCCTGTAAGTCAATCACTTAGCTTGCTTGTTTGAAATTAATTTTATTAACACTGAATTTCCATTCATTGTATTTAGCTGTTATGCATGATTCCATGGACTGCTTTTTGGGGAATGGTGGCAGGCTTCTTAATTTTTTTGCTTATTTTAGGAATCTTAAGTTTTCTAGTACTGCTCATGTTTAAGTCTGAGTGCAAAGAATGCTTTATTTCCCTTGATTTTGATGTAGTACAAGACTGCTATCAAAACCTGTATTACACAAAGTATTTAAACATAATGTTTTTTGAAAATATTTATAAGTTAATGCAAGGGTCCCTCGCAGTGATAAACCAGTCCCATTTAGGATTTTGTCTTCAGTGTTGGTTTTTTTTTTTTTTCAAGTTGCAGAGCTTGATTTGCACAAACTCTTAAGAGAGTTGACAATGCCAACTTCACTGAAAAAACTACTGGGCTTTAATGGGTGTGGTATTTCATACTCCTAATGTTTTCACCAAGTTACTTATTAATAAGGCTTTTAATATTTCTCCAGCTAAACCTGTGCTGTTGTAATGCTTTACCCAGTGAGGAGTGCTCTGAAGGACTGTATAGATAAATACCTTGCCAACTTTGGGAGCCAGAAATTCACTACAGTGTTTCAAGTTCTGCTGGTTTTAAACTTCACAGCATGTGACATTGAAGCAGTTCTGAAATGTATTAAAATTACTTCAGTATTTAGCTGCTGCTTTCATCCTGCTTTTCTTGTGGATTTAATCACCACTGTTAGTGTCCATGTTAATTTAATTAATTATGGTGTTAGTGTCCATTTGATTATATAACAAAAATATAATAGGTGTACATAATACACATTTAACTGCTTTTAGTATTAAACAGATTACTTCTGAAAAGATATAATACATAAATATACATATATTGTAAATACATCAGTGCTCCACTCTGAGTTAACTGTGCTATTTATGTGAAAACAGCATTTCTAATTCTGGAAGCTAGAATTCAAACTGCACTGTTGCCTGTGCTCAGAATTGCCCTTAGTAAACATTCAAAACAAATGAAAATGCCATGCTTAAAGTGAAAACCACCCCTTTTTCATCTGAGAGAGACTGTTGGTTTAAATGTACTGTATCTTTATGTTTTAATGAAGTAAACATTATGGAAATCTGTTTATAGTTGTTTCTTACTGCGTATAATTGCTTGACAGTAAAGAGCTATCATTGTCTTGTTTCCACAATAAGTAATTTATTTTTACACATAATCAGTAAGTGACAGAAATCTGAAGTTTGAAATTTCTTCGTGTATGTTGATAATCTAAAAAGTAGAACAGTGATGATATATGGAAAACTCGTATATAGCCATATATATGTTTGTGTGTATGCATGTGTGTATAAACAGAAATCCAACAGAAATACAAAAAATACACTGGGAGATCACATTCTTGAGTAATTTTCTTACAATGCTTGTAGTTGAGAAAAATTTTAAAGAATGGTGAGCATCTTTAAGAATAGATACTTCAGAGTCTTTCTTTTCATATGAAAATAAGAACAAATGCCAGCAAATTTTCAGTGGCAGTGTGCAGACTTCTTATTTTAGCAGTCTCTACATTGATGCATAGCACTGATTTATGGAACAGCAACTGCTTTCCCAAAGGAGAGAATCGGCTTTCTCGAGCAGTTGTTAATACCTAACTAAATACAAAATTCATAGACCAGTTCTTTTCTCTTTTTGTTGGAAAAGCAGCTGCTTTGGAGGTAAAAGATACATGAAAAGAGTAAAACACTGCATTCATCCCCTGGTGTAGGAACATAATTTGCCTGTTGTAAGTGAATGTTGGTAACATGTTAAGTTGTTTTGTGTAAAATTAGATTCATGATCTGAGTTAATGCATTGTATAAAAATTCATTTAACTCTTTGAGACATAATTTTTTTAGTAGCTGCACACTGGATTACAGCAGAGGACTGAAGTAGCTACAGCAAGAGTGATCTTTGCATGGTCATCCCATTACAGGAGAAAAAAAGGCGCAACATATTTTAAAGTGATAACTATTCCTAAAAGCCTGGTGTGACAGGAGTGTTTGAGCTGTGACTAGAAAGTGGTTTTAAAAGCTATCTTTGCAGCAAGAGTAGCGCAAGTCAGTTTAAACAGTTTTGGAAAATATTAATATAAATGTATTGTGCTTGGTGAAATTGATCTATTTGAGTAGTCAGGTCAAATTTCTGATACAAGATAGCTGTGAAACTTCTTGTTATTTCTAGGGCCAGAATATAATCTATGATTTTTTTGTGCTGTCATTGTCCCACCCATTCATATATTCTGCATATAGATAACAGTAAAAAAGCCTCAAGCAGCTATGTCCGCATTTTTAGGTTACTTGTGAACAAACATGAAAGTTTTGAAATTTTTTTTATCTACACTCAGTCTCCAAGCCAAATGGAAAGGGCTGTCTATAAAGTACATTAAAATGGAGTCCCTTGTTTGAACTACAAAGAAAATGCCTAAGTGTAAGGTCAACACCTATCTAGAGATGTATTCCATAGGGTTTATTGTACTAAAGTTTAGAAGATTCTACTATTTTAAAGACTCCTGAAACTATTTGTCTTAAACTACTACAAAGTGCCTATTTTATAGAGAATTACTCATACTATTTAAAAAAGCCATAACTTTCTGAGGCATCGTAGTAAAGCTGAGGAGTGGAGTTTTAAAGTTTTTTGGGTTTTGGTTGTTGGGTTTTTTTTTCCTTTGAAGATGCACTTGAAGTAACAGATATCTGGCCAAAAATGGTGGAAGGCTGGTAAAATTCAGGTCCTATTTATGATGCAGTAATCTACAGAAACACCTCTAGTGCCCTTTTAAAGTAGTATGCTAGGTTACACCTTATAAGTTGTTAGAGAAACTTCAGTTTAGGGCTTTGCGTTTATGGGTATATTAAATTCCCTGGAACTGTGTAAAAAATTAAATTTACAAAATTTTGTTTAGAAATGGAATTTTGCATCATGTCAGAGACTCTTAATAGAACAATTTAAAACTAGATTAATGTCACTTAACTCTCATCTCCTTCACAGGACACTGCAATTGTGCACCCAGTTCCCATAAGAATGACTCCAAGCAAAATCCACATGCAGGAAATGGAGCTTAAAAGAACTGGAAGTGGTAGGATATTTTCTCTTGCTAACGAGGAAAGTTTGGTAAAATTAGAGTTGGCTTTGCTTCCTTAAACATGCTGACTTTTTTTCTTTTCCTTAGATGAATATATCTGGAGTTGTAACCAGCCTAATTAATGAGATTCTCTGAGTTAAGAATTAGAGTACCTTTCAGATAGGTACACAGTTTGAATTGGCCATTTGCTACAGTGAGGATTTCACCATCTATAGGAGATCATTGCTTGGAGTGGTTCAGGACCGTCATGATATAGATTTCATTTGGGCCTCCAGGAAAATGTCTAGGTTTCCTTACTAAATACTGAAGGAGACTGAAGATGGAGAACATAGCCTGCATTGATAAAGCTTATTCTACTGTGGTCAGAAATACTGAGTTTATTATTTTGAAACTTGACAGTGTTTAGGAGTATTGGCAAGCCTCCCCCCCCCCCCCTTTTTTTTTTTTAAATACTCTGGTCAAAAATAAGCAAGGTGGCGTGATAATTTTCCTTGAGGAACAGTAGAGTCTCAATGTACAGATGTGTCCCAATATGCCAATATTTCCTAAAGTCATGTAACTCGTGCACAATCTTCAGCATATGAGAATAAACAAGTACCCACAGCACACTTAAGATTTTCTTAGCCTTGTAAATAGGTAAAGATTCCCAACTCTTAACACTGAGAAATAGAAATAACACTATTACAATGTAAAACTTCAAAGTTATTCATACACCATAAGTGTTAAAATACAACAATTTTAGTCTTGAGTGCAGCACTTCAGATAAGGACAGAAAACTAATGTAAAGCTTCGGCATCAGAAGTAAAGGCTAGCTTGAATACATTTGTTTATTAGTCTTGTTTTTCCATCTAGATCATGCTAACCCTACTAGCCCGCTACTTGTGAAACCACCTGATCTCCCAGAAGAAAACAAAATGAGTTCATCTGTAAAATTTACAGCTGGAAACACAGTTAGTAAGTATCAAAGTGCTTTCTGATCTGATTTTTTACATTATGCAAAATGTAGATCTGATACATTCTTCAGTGAATGAAAACTTGTTAGATAACAGCAGCTCTAAAATGAGATAAACTTAACTGAAGAACGGAGACATTTCTGAGATGAAGTATATATTAGAAGTAGTAATTAAGAAAGTTCTGCTGATGTCACTGGAGATGTTTTCCTGCCATATGTGTTCAAAAAAATTCATTTTTGTCAGCTCTTTTTGATCTTCCTGTTTTCTCTTTTAATCTTAGGATGAGAAATTGAAATGTATGGAAAGTGGAATTGACTAAGTAGCATTTTGATTCTACTTGCTCAGAACCATGTAACAACATGTTTTTTGAAGAGTGAAAATCTGTTGACCACAAAATTTTCAGGCACTTCTCATCTGGTTTAGCTACTAAGAAAATGCAGTAGACGTCTAGATTTCTTTTCTAGGTACAGCTTTTCAAGTGTTCATTTGCTTCTAATAGCCTTTTTGATTTTCAGTACCTCCTGTGTCCAAAACATTTTGCATTATTTTGTTCTGATTAGTCTACTTGTCTAATATTGAGAGAGGTCCCAGATTAAGGGCCTGTAACTGTAATTGTACCAAGAAGTATCTTCCCTCAGAGGAAGAATGTAGTGAAATAAAACAAACATCACTGCAGTGTAACATAAAGCCACCCTGTAGTACCTCAAGCTGTAGTTATCATGGGATGCCCATCTTTTTTGTGAGGAAATGGCTCTTGTCAATATTGGAAGTAATTTGGGTACTTAACACCTTTCAGGTGAATCCTGTCATTTAATACAACCTAACTGTAGAAAATTCTGATTCTAGAAATTTCTGGTGCTTAAAAAAACCACTATAACAGGATTTTTTTTTTGTGCAGACCTCCTGTTTTGGTAATTACATTTCTTCATGTTCTTTAGTGTCATACTTTAATAGTGTATCTGAGCACCTTCTATGCTAAGTCAGTGACAATGTCTATAGTGTGCTTCCTTCAGTTTTTAGGCTGGACTCATTTTTCAGTGTTTGCTTTAGTTGCTTATTTTTTGTTTACGTGTGCCAGAATTCATCTGAGAGTAGGGAGTCAAGTCTTTTCTAAGTGTTTCGTTGGTTTTTATATATGTATTGCTGCTTTGGAAGTGTTTTTTCATAAATGGATATTCTTAAGAACATTTCTTCTAGAATATTTTGTTCATAGGTTCACATGCTTTTTTTTCTGCATTGTACAAAAGAGTACAGATTTCTTAGTGTTTTATTGATCAAAATTCAGATGCAGGTTAATTACATTACTTCTCATAGTCTGCCATTCATGGATCCGTATATTAAAACAGTATTTGAACTGAGAGCCAGTGGAGATTTATAAGCATCATCTTGATGTTGAGAAATTAGCATTTTGTCTTTATTTTCCATGCTTTACACCAACCATAATTCAACTTGGAAGTTACAAATTTGTAAATAGCAGCTAAGACCTAAGCAGGGAAGAATTTTTCCATTGCATGAGATAAGAAAGAAGTCAGTAGGCATAGGCACTGCACAATTGTCTCTGTGCAAGCTGTGTGATTTGGAACAAAGGAGAGAGGACCTATAACGTCAGAAAGTGATAACTGGAGAAGTTTGTCAATAATTCTTCTGATTGCTGGACACCCACAGTGTTGAAACTGTTATTATGCAAGTAAAAATAAAAGCAGTGAAGATAACTGCTGTTTCCCCAGATTGTTTTAACTTTAAAGCAACATGCTACTTCAATATGTCATTAAGGACAAGTTTGTGAATACGTTGTTTTAAACTCCTGCTAAATGATATAAACAAGATCATGAATACTGCAATCAGAAGGCAAGGATAATCTAAATTACGTTCCTTCATAATGAAATACAGACAAAGCTGGAGACTAACTTGTATTACTAACACTGAAAAGTAGAAACCTCCCTTGAGGACGAAAATAACATTGCAAAAGTCTCTATATCCTTCATAATAGGAACTTTACCTGACTATAAGGCATATGGTACTGGAAATACTGAAAAAGGACTCTTGTCGGATTTAAGATTGTGTTCAAACTCAGGAGTTTGGATTAGCCAATATTGGTGCAACTGTGAAGTTTGTTTGCTAAGTGACCATCCTTTGCCTTATATAACCATTGAAATTGTTTACTATCCAAATGTCTTTGAAATTGGTTTAGAAATACTTCTTCTATTATCAGTGTAAACCCAGTAGTTTTGTACTGAAACAATGGAAGACTTCTTGGTCCAGAAGGATTTGCTCTTTCCTCTTTAGAAGTGTGATTACATGAATTCGTGTTTGACTAGGTTATATTCTGAATGGCTTGAGAAATATACCCAGTACTAGAGATGTTTGGATTGGAGAGAGATAATGTCATTCACCATATAACCAACTTCTGCTTAAAACTTAATTTTCTCACTTGAACCTTGAAAACTTAAGTATCCTCTCATGGTGGCCGTTTTTTGTTCCTTTTTTTTAAAGAATGTGTATATAAATACCATTTTTTAATTTTCTGTAGCCCTCATTGGATAGAGATACACCTGTAAACCTGCAAAATAATTTTTAATCTGAAATAAATTAGCTGACTGTGCATGGTAAAGGTCTCAAGCCAACTTCACTAGATTAATGTAGCTGCAGTTTTAAGGAGGAAAAAAAAAAAAGTAACAGGTAAGAATGTGCCTTGCTGAACAGTAAAGTAATCTCTGGAGGGTTCTCGTCTCTGGGTCCAGGTTGACGTGTCTTAACACGTCTGAAAACTTCAGTGTCCTAGGAGGTTAAAGTAATCGTTTGAGACTGGGTAATTCAGAAAAAAAATCTTGACATTCTTGAGTAGAATTTTTCCTCTTTACTGATAACTAATCAGATGAGTTTCATTGCTCCAGTGACTTTCCACCTTGAATTGTGCTTTACCACGTGCTCTGGAATCACCCCTTGTGATAAATTATTCCTAGAGCCATTTTTCTGTCTACATTCATTCCACACAAATCTTGTGATTTTGGTGAGAATCCTCATTTCTGGGGAGAAAACCTCAAACTTTTGCACAGCTTTTAAGGGTAAGGGTGTCCTTTATCTACATGATGCTGGAATAGCATCTTTCATTTTTATAGGTTGCCTTAACCAAAAGCTGAAAGCTTTTAAAAAGATTTAGTCCAAAACAGAGCTGTCTACCAATCTTGAAGGTACAGAAGTTACAGCAGTAGCAAAGCTACTGAGTTCATCTGTGCACTGTACATATCTTTTCCTTTTTCTGACTTCTAAGGTTGATGACAATCCTTCAGCACTTCTAAAATCAAGCATGTCCTCCTACTTGCTTTTTTTTTCTTCTGGGATGTCCCTTACTCTTGTTGGCTAGATTGTTGAAGTGATAGAATGTCAAGTGTTTAAAAATTATGGCTTATGAAACTTACATTTTGTATTTTAAATACAACATTATTGTCATTCTTTATTCTTCAGTACATCCCAGTAGTGACCACCAACTCACAGTATTGGGCGAGGAGAGTTGGTTTGTGTTGGATGCTTCAATTATTCAGACTCAGATTTTGAATCCTGCCCAGATGATACCTTACAGGGAAGCAATACAAGGACATAAACCTTTAAAAAAAAAAAAAATTGGATATTTGAAATGACATATTACCTATATCTGCTAGGGTATATTAATGATGCAAAACAAATATGAAACTTGTACTTTCTCTTACCAGCAGATGGTTACAGCAGTTCGGACTCCTATACTTCAGATCCAGAGCAAATTGGAAGCACTGTTACGCGGCAACGGTCAGTAGAGTAGCAACTAAAAAAAGTAAATAAAAGATGTTTAAAGAAGCCTGTTCTGAGCTTCTGGTTGTTTGACAACTAGCTTGTAAAATGGTGGCTAAAGAGGTTCTTAACTTTAACACTTGGGAACCTAGAGGCAGTTTGTTTTCTAATGCGTTAACAATGTATGCTGTTCCTGTTAATGTGTAAAGTGAAAATTCAAAAAATAATGTAGTCTAAAAAGTTGTTCAGGACTGGCCAATCAAATGAAACTCCATGTTCAGTCAGAAATCTTGATAAAGACTTTCTCCTCAGACACATGGGAATGTATGCACAGGAGATCATGATGTTACTTGAAATCGATTTTTTGTATTTTTAAAAATAACCATTAGGCATTAATGGAGAAGGACCTTGTGACTTTGTGGCATAAAAAAAGAATACAACATAAATTAGAAATATCATGGCAGTAACTCAATCTATTTTAATAATGGCCTTTTATAAAATGAAGGGCAGTCATAGGCTGAACGTAAATGAAGGGACTAGAGGAAGCTATGCAAGCACATAACAAAAAACTGCATCATTTGACATAAAAGAATGTGCTGTACTAGCTGGTTCTAATTGTTCCCATTAAATCTGCCTGAATAGGATTAAAAACCAGCTATGCCATTAACCATCTTACAATCGGTTTCAGAGGTAAGTTTCAAAACAAAAATAATTAGGGTGACATCAGTAACAAAGAAAGATTTGCAATTGCCTTTCAGTACAGCAGCTTGAAAACTTCTTTCCTCCATTGTTACTTAATGGCAAATCTGATAGTCTTTCCTGCTTATATGTATGTTTTTACACTGTCAACATGATGGTTTCAACATGTTCTTTTCATCTCTGATTTTGGGTTGGGTTCTTTTGCTGAACTTGTGTAGATGAGTGAAGCTTTCTGATGAGTTGCTGCTTTATGGCAGAGGTAGCTTCTGTCCAGGTCTGGCAATTCTGGCAGTGTCCACCCAGGAAATTTTTCTCCCACTTCCTCTTTTACTGCCTTCCACTGATATCTCTTCTACTAACTGCAGCTTTATCTATACAGATGACAGTGTCCATAACCCTGCCATTAGTCCAGAGTACTTTCTGTATTTTGAAAAAGCAAAAACTGACAATGCTATGTCAGATAATGGTACTTCAGGAGTGTCCTTAAACCGCTTTCTCCCTTTTTTACCCCACTTGTGCCTTTTATACTAGACTAGCTAGAGGGATGACCCTAGGAGTCAACGTAATTAGATTTGTATTTCATCAGCTGGAGGGTTACGCAGCATTACAGAAGCATTGTCCTGGAGAGTATATTAAGGAAGCAGATTTTTCTATTGAGATAACTCAATTTTCTGTCCAGGCTTATACATTCAGGAATTTCAGGTTTTGTATGAAACCTGGGTACCTCTTACCTCTCCTAGTTTTATATCTTATGATAGTTATAGAAGAATATTACAGAAGTCAGCGATAGAAAAGATTTTATCACTTATTTATGAGTTGAATAAAAGAGTATTCATGTCAGTGATTCAGTATATCTGTCTTGCTCAAATTGGACTGGTTAGGAAGTTTCTGCAAGCTGTTTTTAAATGGAAGCTGTACAAAAATTCTGTATACATAAATAAATAAATGGCACAGTGCAGTACTTCATCCTTCTATCTTTTCTGCATGTGTGCTCGATGAACTTACAACGGGTATCCACTAGATGGTGATCCTACCTAAGAATGGGTTAAAATTTCTGAAGACGCTACCGAGTGTATAGATTTGGAAGATTTCAGGCAGAGAATTAAATAGCTAGCTCGTACACTCAGATGTAACCTTAAGCTCAATATACCTGGAGGCAGGTCCAACAGAAACTTGAACATTCTTCTTCAGTAACATTGAACTTAACCTGTTTAAAACCTAATCAGGATGTTGACTATATCTTACATACTTTGCAAATTATAGTGACTACCATCTGGATGGAGTTAGCATATTTAGGATTCTCTGTTCCTGAACTATGATTGTTTGGCATGTGTATCAAGCTGTTGGTTTCCCAAAGATAAATTACTTGTGGTAATATAAGAATAATTTGGATAACAGAGATTTAAGTAAATAGAAATATAAAAACAATAGTGAAATCAAAGAATACCAGAAGTTTAAAACTGATTGTGCAATCTTCAGAATCAATGGCAATCAGGCTCTTTTCCATCTGTCAAACTTTATTTTTTAATTGCATAATTGGAAGAACTCTTGAATTTTAGTTCTGTTGTAGCTGCCTAAAATCACTACAGAAGCTTATATGTTTTGCAGATCACATTCAGGAACATCTCCAGATAACACTGCACCGCCGCCACCCCCTCCAAGGCCTCATCCTTCTCACTCTCGATCATCATCTTTAGATATGAACAGATCCTTTTCAGTTACCCCAGGTAGATATACTGTGTTCTAGTGTATATTATTTTTCAGCACATATATTCCTGAAGCAGACAATTTTTTTCCTCTGAAGAAAGATTTAGAGTGTTTCTAAAACACTGCTTCTGAATGAAAAAGCTGAAAATGTTGTCACTCTTCCTGTTTGTATTGAAATTTGTGCTCCACTTTGCTTAAACAGATAATTTAGAAGTAAATTCTGAATGCTGGCATTGTAGTCCTTTAGATGAATATGGGAAGCAAAGTCAGGAAATAACATTTTGGTAGTGCACCCACATGCAATGAATTGTGTCTGCCAGTAAATTTTCAGGAGTTGTTCTTTTGGTATCAGATATATTGGAGACAGGTGTTAAGTATTTCACTTCAGAGGGAATGATTAAAGGTCACTTCTGATGCTTTGTTTAAAGCTTTTTATTGTACTTCTGACTTGTCAGTACTTTTCAATTCAGGATCACAAAGTATGAGAAAATGTTACAAGTGTATAAAGAAAAAAAGGACTAAGATCAGAAAATTATGACCATGGCTGTACTTTGAGCTGGAAGAAAGGGCAAGATCCATGTTCTGATTCCTTGTTTTGTCTGTTTGCAAATTTGAAAGGAGATGACATTACAGTTATGGTCTTCAACGTGACAGGCTAATGTGTAGGCAAAATGCAGGATTTGTTCATGTTGACAAGTCAAAAAATTAGATAGCACTGTAATTTGGAGAGTAACAATCCTGGCCTCTTTTACAGGACAGCAACAGGCTGGAGTTGTTGCCTATCCCCCTGCAGTGCCTCCAAGACCACAGCCCTCACAGGTGATGTCACTTTTGAAAAATCATGCTTTAACTTGGTGCATCATTTTTATCTAACTCTGAATTTTAACTTATCTCTAAAATGAGTAGTATTGCTTGGTATTTTTTGAAACCGCCAGGACATATATGATGGCAAAACCTAGACTATAGCCAAATGTTACCCTATCCTGAATAAAGAACTGCTTCTGATGGAACCATGGGAAGGGATTAAAGTAGAGATTGAGGAGGAATGAGTGGCTCTGGAGCTCTGAGTTGCAGGAAAGAGGAAAGTTACACTTTCACATTTCTTTACCTGTCCCTGTATAGCTAATAGGCCATAACACAGACTGTGAGAGCAATCTTTCAAAGTTTTGCAGAATAAGTGTTTGTCTTCCATACGTGTCTGGCACAGGGTATAGTTTTACGTAGAATCATAGAATCATAGAATCATCTAGGTTGGAAAAGACCTTTAAGATCATCCAGTCCAACCATTAACCTACACTACCAAGCCCACTCTAGACTAATCAAGGGTAGACCAGACTAAACCATATCCCGAAGTGCCACATCTACCCGTTTTTTAAACGCCTCCAGGGATGGTGACTCCACCACCTCTCTGGGCAGCCTGTTCCAATGCCTGACCACCCTTTCCGTAAAGAAATTTTTCCTAATTTCCAGTCTAAACCTCCCCTGGCGCAGCTTAAGCCCATTTCCTCTTGTCCTATCGCTAGCTGCTTGGGAGAAGAGACCAACACCCACCTCACTACAACCTCCTTTCAGGTAGTTGTAGAGAGCGATAAGGTCTCCCCTCAGCCTCCTCTTTTCCAGGCTAAACAACCCCAGTTCCCTCAGCCGCTCCTCATAAGACTTGTTCTCCAGACCCTTCACCAGCTTCGTTGCCCGCCTCTGAACACACTCCAGCACCTCAATGTCTTTCTTGTAGTGAGGGGCCCAAAACTGGACACAGTATTCCAGGTGCGGCCTCACCAGCGCCGAGTACAGGGGGACAACCACCTCCCTGCTCCTGCTGGCCACAGCATTCCTGATACAAGCCAGGATGCTGTTGGCCTTCTTGGCCACCTGGGCACACTGCTGGCTCATGTTCAGCCGGCTATCTACTAACACCCCCAGGTCCTTTTCGGCCAGGCAGCTTTCCAGCCACTCCTCCCCAAGCCTGTAGCGTTGCATGGGGTTGTTGTGACCGAAGTGCAGGACCCGGCACTTGGCCTTGTTGAACCTCATACAGTTGGCCACGGCCCATCGATCCAGTCTGTCCAGGTCCCTCTGCAGGGCCATCCTACCCTCGAGCAGATCGACACTCCCACCCAGTTTGGTGTCGTCTGCAAACTTACTGAGGGTGCACTCGATCCCCTCATCCAGATCATTGATAAAGATATTGAACAAGACTGGCCCTAAAACAGAGCCCTGGGGAACACCGCTCGTGACCGGCCGCCAACGGGACTGAACACCATTTATCACTACTCTCTGGGCTCGGCCACCCAACCAGTTCTTTACCCAGCGAAGAGTATGCCTGTCTAAGCCGTGAGCTGCCAGCTTCCCGAGGAGGATATTATGCGAGACGGTGTCAAAAGGTTTGCTAAAGTCGAGGTAGATGACATCCACAGCCTTTCCATCATCTACCAGGCGGGTCACCAGGTCATAGAAGGAGATCAGGTTGGTCAAGCAGGACCTGCCTTTTGTGAACCCATGCTGGCTGGGCCTGATCCCCTGGTTGACCTGTACTTGCCTGTGGAGTTCGCTCAAGATGAACCTCTCCATAATCTTCCCCGGCACCGAGGTCAGGCTGACAGGCCTGTAGTTCCCCGGGTCCTCCTTCCGGCCCTTCTTGTAGATGGGCGTCACATTGGCAAGCCTCCAGTCATCAGGGACCTCCCCTGTTAACCAGGACTGTTGATAGATGATGGAAAGTGGCTTGGCAAGCTCCTCTGCCAGCTCCCTCAGTACTCTTGGGTGGATCCCATCCGGCCCCATAGACTTGTGAGCGTCCAGGTGGCATAGCAGGTCATTAACTGCTTCCTCCTGGACTATGAGGGCTCCATTCTGGTCCCCATCCCTATCCTCTAGCTCAGGGGCCTGAGTACCCTGGGGATGACCGGTCTGGCTGTTGAACACAGAGGCAAAGAAGGCGTTAAGTACTTCAGCCTTTTCCTTGTCCTCGGTGACAATGTTCCCCCCCACATCCAGCAAAGAATGGAGATCCTCCTTGGCTCTCCTTTTATTGCTGATGTACTTATAAAAGCATTTTTTATTGTCTTTTACAGCACTGGCCAGATTGAGTTCTAGCTGGGCTTTTGCCTTTCTAATTTCCTCCCTGCAGGACCTAACAAGATCCCTGTACTCCTCCTGAGCTGCCCGCCCCTTCTGCCAAAGGCGGTAGACTCTCCTTTTTTCCCTGAGTCCCCGCAAAAGCTCCCTATTCAGCCAGGCCGGTCGATTTCCCCTCCATGACATGCCTGCTCCCAGAAGGAGTGATCCCACTTTTCCCTTTGGCATAGACTTGGTGATCTTTGCAGTCCTAGTATGAGTCAGTTCGGTTAGCTGATTTGGTAGAAAGCAAATCCTGGAAAAGTTGTTTTTTCTTTGTCTCAACCATCTGAATCCTTCAACTGCTGTGTGGATTGGGACAGATAAAATTGCTTTTCAGTTGTTTTTCAGCAGCAGCTACTTGTTAGAATCTGAGTTACCAGCAGCTGAAGTCAGTCAATAGATCCAGAAATCATCTGCAAGGAAGGAGGGTACAATGACAGACATATTCCATACAGTGTGATCACATAAGCATGTTTCCCTGTGGAAGTAGACTAAAAATTTGTATCAAGCTTGACAGAGCCAAGCTGGACTGTGTTACAGCAGGAAACACCTACTGTGCAATGAGTCTAGATAGTCCTATAGCGCATTCATTTTTGGGCTCATTCTCTGAATAATAGCACATCTGATTGAACTTTCTGTTCTCTTAAATATGTCTCTATTTTTATAAACACAGAGAGTGGTCTGTCTGTTTGCGTCTTGGATGAGATGCACTTTGTCCTGCAGACAGGACATAAATCTTTGTCCACTAAAAAGGCAAATAATCTTTAATGTTCCGTCACAAACTGTTGTTTGGCAAGATTCTTTGTATCAGATAACTATGTTAAGAACAATGTCACTAAATATTTTTGTTACTTGATTGCAGGGTGCAGGTCCTCATGTGCATCGCCCAGTAGATGCTGAAGGCCTAATAGCTCATACCAGTACCTCACCTCAACAAATACCAGAACAGCCAAATTTTGCAGACTTCAGCCAGTTTGAGGCATTTGCTGTTTCAGGTGTGAACAAAGAAGACGATGACGAAATGGAAACACACTCAGAAGTCTTGCAGGTGAGCAGAAGTGAAGGTCTGGTCAATTTCTTAATACTACCAACAGTTATGAGACTTTGTTAAAACCTACTTCTGCTGTTTGGACTCAGTGGGGTTTTTTATGGTGTCCCAATCCATTGCTAGAAAGCAATTACATTAGCCACTGCTACACTGATTCAGTAACTGCTAAACACCTAGGCAGAAGAAACTCTTTTCTTCTCAGTTCTTGATTGTAATTTAAAAGATTCTGTACTTAGCATATATGTGCACAAACAAAATTGTGTTGGTGCACTTAAGACTTAGCACAGGCAGAACTTTTCTTCTGCTCACTCTCGTCAGCTTTCCGAATGACTTACTCGTAAGTTTTAAAGTAGTCTATATTAATAAATGAGGTTGCTGTCAAGTATCGTAAACATCTGCTAAAACTCCAGTAATTTGGTTTTGTTCAAAGCCATTGGACAAACAGCTAAAGTGAACAGAGCTCTGACATGCTTCTGTAATAGATTGATAGAGATGTTTACAAAACCTTGTTTCCTACTACAAGCACAGGACTCAAAAGTTTGGAAGGCTCAGGGTTTATTCCTATTAATGTCATAATAGCTTACTGCTATTATATGAATTGCTTCATGTTTTCCTTTTGTAATTTGTAGCCTTCATCCAGATTGTAAGTTCTCTGGGGCACTTCTGCATCCTCAGTTGCAAAAGTACTTGTGGTGCTTTAAAGTTCTTGCAACTATCAGCAGCATGTTCTTGCCTCCCTTAATCAGGAAGGTAATGACGTGGAACCATTTGAGCACTCTCCATGTACCTCATTGCAAAATCAGCTACATTGGCTTAAGCTGCCACTGGAAACTGCTTAAGTTAAGCTTGCTGATTGTTTTGCATTGAGGTGGATGGGGAACAGTTGCATTGCGTTCCATTGGAGGGATTAACCTTTGGCAATAACAGATAGATAATGGTGGTAGTGTAATAGCAGAAACAGCTGTAGAAGTTCATCATGACGCCACAGCCTCTTTTGTACTGTACAGTGCCTCGTAACGTTAGGGACTTGACTTTATTCAGAGGTCTTCCAATATCCAGAGTGCAATGCTTGAGAGCAGAGTACTTTCAAGTAACTACTTTGTCTTTTTTTTCGTAGTGATTTTAGATTGTGTATCGAATCTTAATTTCTGTATCAAAAGCCAGGTCTGACTATGGATTCTGGAAGTACAGCTTTTTACTATATTCCTCTTCTGTAACCTGCTCCCAGGCCAAAACGGTGTTTGTGACCAAGATAGTTTTAGATGGCTTAGCTCCAAAGTAGGTGGTGGTGTTGTATTCCGGTCTGTGCTTCTAAAGAAGACTTGAACTGGAATTTTAAGTGTTAACTCTATTAATGTATCAGAAACACAGCATACTTTTATTTATTCCAACTGTTGCCGAACGAAATATTTGTTAAGACATAGTTTTCTAAATATAGTTTATATCCCTTTAGGTTGAAAAGGCCTCTGATTCTGCAAGTTCTCTTAGAGTTGCCAAAGCAGATGGAAGAGTTGAAGACAAAGCACCTGCTAATGTCCCCACTAGTGCGGTATGCAAAGTACACTTGGAAGGAGAGTGTGGTTGTCTGATGTGTATGAAATTATACAACTGTTTTGATTTCCAAAAGCAACTTTATATGCTTCCACTTGAACCCAGTTTTCTTAGGTCCAGTATGTGCTTGAAATAGGCAGGTGTGTGGTGAATCTTTGCATCAGAAGATGTTTGTGATTAGCTATATTCTCGAGATAGCCGAAAATTAAGATACTTCTAAGTGTTCAAATTTTGAAACGGAGCAGAACTTTTAGTGCAGAACTTGGTTAATGGTAGCTTTTCTTTTGTTTTTGTTACAGACACATAATTACTGTGGGGGAAGTGTGCTCTGACATGTGTATTTGCAATGGTCAGTTGTACCATGGTGTTTCTGCTTGCACAGTTCTTTGTCAGTGTGTAGCAACTTAGTGCCCTTTCACCACGGGGTAGGATTTAGTACTTAAGTTTTTTTCCAGACGATATGAGAATGCAGCTAGATGTCCATCAGAAAATATCTGATAGGTTATAAATTCAGTTAGCTCAGGAACTGCATTTAAGAATATGTTACACGAACAAATTACCAGGTTATAATACAAGTAAAATGCAGTTTGTGAAAATTAATAGGCTGTGTTTTCCTCTTCAGGGTAAAGGCACTACCCCACTTGCTCCACCACCAAAGCCTATTCGCAGAAGATTAAAGTCAGAAGACGAGCTAAGACCTGAAGCTGAGGAACATACACAGAAAACAGGTGTCATAGCTGCTGTTCTTGCTTCACAGCCATCTATTCCTAGGTAACCCAAGAAGTGTATAAATACATCTGTTACTGGAAATTTTACATTTAAACAGCATACACACTTTCTGTTCTAGGAATTGTAAACAATTTCAATGTGTTTGAATTAGATTAATTTAACAATTTAAAGGTTTTTGGTCTTTAAACAAGATCATCCCGAAGCCTCTACTACTGAGACACCTTCTGCAAGTATGTTGGAAATAAGTGGTGGAAGTATTAAGATGTAGTGTTTGATTTTAAATAATGGTCACTATGAACAGTCCAAAATTTATAGTCTTTGTGTCCTAGCATGAATGTAGACTATTATATTAGTCACTTTGAGGTAAATGAATGTGGTACGGTGTGTTGGGACTTCAGAAAATTGATTATGACAAGTTTTTAAAATGTGCTTCTTGCTGTTTCATTGAAACCAAGTGTATGTGGCTTCCATGCAAACAAACAAGGTTAATTGAGCCAGGTGGAAGAGGGGAAATTAACAGTGCAATAAGTTAAAAAAAATTGAAAAGAGGATTCTGCTCATTTAAAAAAGAGGGACTATAAATGAGATGTTCCGCTAAGCAACGAAATTACTTATTACAATACTTCTAATATATTCTCAGATCAGTGGGGAAAGACAAGAAGGCAATTCAGGCATCAATCAGACGTAACAAGGAAACCAACACTGTTTTGGCCAGATTGAATAGTGAACTACAGCAGCAACTAAAGGTAATTCCATAACCTTTTGTCTGTTTAAGAGAAGAGCCCGAGAGGGCAAGATGTTAGTGATGCACAGTAACAGGCATCTCTGCAAAACAATGATGTATGTAATAGAGGATATTTCTATAAAATACTTAGTTGTTTTTATAGATCGTAGAATATACCTGATTGTGACAAGCTTTGTGAAATTCTAAAGGACGTTTTTACTACTACAAACCACATTTTTCAATGTATTGATTTTCTTTCAGCTATACTAAAAATAAAAAAGCAGAAATCTTAACTTAGTATTAATAATTTGGGGTAGTAGTTGTGGTCATCAGATACTTTAAAAACAGTATTGAGAAGAGCAGCTGAAGTGGCCTCCTTTTTGAAGGAAAAAGTAAACCTTAAAGTCTTAATAAATTTGTAAATATTTTTAAACAAACGTAATAAGCTGGAATACAAGACTTGCAGCTTAAGAAGAACAGTAGTCATCTGTTTATCTAGGTCAGCTATTATAATTTTGGATTTATCTGTAGGCACCCTCTTAGCATCTTTCTCTTGCTATTTTTCTTACCTTAAGATCTCTAATTTTAATCATCAAGTTAATAAAAAAAAAACCCACCTTAAATGTAAACATGAATTAATGTGGTACTGTCTAGACTGGAAGATAGGCTATTTTAAAAACTATCAAGCCTGAATTTCGCTTGTAACTCTTTATAAGAGTCAAGGTCTATAAAATTCACATAAGAGGAAAAACTTGGGGGGGGGGGGGGGGAAGGTGAGTTTCAAAACCCCTTAACTGAGATGAGAGCTTTTATCCCCTTAACATTTTAGACTTTATTTGAAAATACTGTAGTTGGGTTTGCAGCTGGTTACAACTTTGTGGTTTTGAGTGATTTGAAAGGAATGAAGAAATACTGAATGGCTTCACCTTTGAGCAAAGTATTGATTTTCATTTGAGTAATTACTAGCTAGCCAATCTTCTATTCCACTGATGGGAAGAGTTCTCCAGATTCTAGAAAAGTCCTGGACGTTAGTTCTCAAAACTGAAGCTGACATTTACTGGTTCTGATTGCATGAGGAAATATTAAATATTCATTCTCTGTGGACAGTCAGTAGCAAATCTTTCTTTTGTAGGATGTTCTTGAAGAGAGAATCTCCCTGGAAGTCCAACTGGAACAACTTCGACCCTTCTCTCACCTCTAAGCCTACTGCCGTTAACTGTGAATTTACTAATTTTGAAAGGGGTATTGGTTTCAAAGCCTATTTAAAGATCCATACATCTATCTCAGTGCACTGTATTCTACATTAAATGTTGTGGTTCTGTTTTGTCAATTTGTCCACTTCTGTATTTAAGTATTTTAATTTCAGTAAGAGACAAAAAAAAACTTTTTCCTTGAATGTGACACTGCCTCTCAAATAATTTTCTGTGGACATCTGTGATATTTGTTGGACTTGAGTTTGCAGAGTTTGTCGCTAAAATATCCAACTGGAATTTTTTAGTGGTTTCTTTTTTTCCCATTGAAACATCTTTGCAGAAGCGGATTGCTAATCAGTTGACTTTAAACATTAAGCACATAAACTCTTCTTTCGCTATGGCATTTATTTTATTGTGCCAGAAAAGAGAAAAACTAGTAGTTTGTCATCAGCCAATGTTACTTCCCAAGCTGCCTTTCACAATTGGAAAGTTGTTCACAATTCTAGAAGGCCTGCCTCTTTGCAATAAACCAACTTATTCAGGTTGACAGAGTTCTTGCAGGCTGTTTGCCATATCAGCTGGATTTGATTTTGTGTTTTTGTTGCATACATTATAGAGTATGTAACCACAGATTGCCAGGTGTTCACATTTTATCCATTCATGATCCTGATTCAGCCGCATGCATATAAAGATTTATGGTACAATTGGTAGTCTATCAAACAGACCTTTTTCAATCCTCCCTTTTGTGAAAAGAGTTGGGTGTAAATCCCCAACATTAATTACACATCACCTAAGCACCACCTGTAACTGCATGTTTTACACATTACCTTTTAATAACAGATCACATCTGCCAGTCTTCACTATAACAAATTGTATTGTCAAGTAATGTGTCAATACCTCTATGAACTTCTAATTCCCGGCAGAACGAAAATAAAAACAAAAAATGAACAGTTTGCTTCTTAGGAATTCTGGGGTACCTTCTGTCATCTTGTTTCAGGCCTTATTTCTCTGGCATATAGACAGGCTTCACTATTAACAGAGTTCCCCGAGTGTATCCTGCTATTCAGGTTGATGTACTGTATTAGGATTTGTTGTATATTGTATGATACACACCTTTTGATCTCATATGTAAATTTGCATTAATTGCTGACTAACAGCAGATATTCTATTTAATGGCTTCTTCTGGCTGTGGGATCATAGATGTTTAACTGCATGGATGTATCTCTGCAGAATCAGAACTAGCAATTGTGTGATTTTTACACCAATAAAACAGCACAATATTTTAATTTTGTTGATTCATCTTTACCTGGGAATTGAAACTCATCCAAATAATGGGGAGGGTTTTATTACGGGTCTGTATGGAATTTTTTGTAATCTTGTGGCATGTATGAGAAACAGCTGATCATAATCCCTTGACCATTTTCTTCCCTCATTTCTTAGCTGTTGGTCAGAAGTGATCAAATTATCTTGGTAATCTGTGGCTATACTCCTTTTGTATCCTCCTATAAGCAAATCTAATGTGGTTGTAACTTCTAAAAAGTAAATGCTAGTACTGACTTGGCTCAAAGATCTGTATAGTTCTTTAGTCTTCATTTCTGGTTTGATTTCCTTGAGAGTACTTTTCAAAATTAAAACTAAATGGATCACCTGTTACCAGTCCTTATCCTCACTGTCTCATTTCTGTGCTCAGATGTAATTCTCTTAACATCTGCTTCCCTTACAAAAGGATAGCTCAAGTCAGATTTTTCCACTGGCTATGCTGTTTGTTAAGGTGAAAAATAAGTATTTCTCTTTTTTGGTTATCATATATAGATTGGACAATTTTGGTTAATTTTTATTACTATAACTATTCCAACACATTTTCAAATGTCATGGAAGTATTGCAGACAGCTTATGTACATAATCCAAAGCAAGATTCCCTGGTCCGAAAGACACAAACGTCATAGCTGCTTCTATTTGCATGTTAATGGATTAAGAAATGATAGCTAAATGGGCACAAAGGTTACATATAAATTACATTTCAACTATGTCTTGCCAATTAGTAGATAAACTGCAAGACTTTGACTTTAAAAAAGAAGATATAACCAGGGAAATGCAAAAAAATACCCAAACAAACAAAAAAACACCCACAAAAAAACCCAAAACCACAAAAACCAAACCAAAACCCAAAACAAACTTTAAAATTGATAGACTAGTCACTTCTATTGTAACTGCCAAGTAGCAAGACGAGTGTGTAAAAAAAAAAAAAAAAAAAGTGGGAAAAGTGGGTCACTTACTGTAGTCAAAGAATGTTGATTTCAAACCAACTGTATCTTGTCCATAGTTTATTTTAAAGTTAAAAATACATTTTTAAAATAGAACTATTTTCATATTAATATTTAAGTATTAAGCCTATGTTTATAGCAGCAGGATTCTTAAATCAGAATTTAACATTTTAAGCCTAAATGTAAAAAAACCTTTTACATTCAAATGTGACATGTACATATGAATTTCTGTAACATCCATTATTTAGTGTTAGTGTCTCAAGTGAAGAATTTAGGCAATTTGAACATTTTTGCCTCTTGCCAGCAAGTCTATTTTTAAGATTTTTTTGTGGATTACTTTTAATGCATTATTCAATATGTTTTAAAACAGTTTTTCATGGTCAGAAGAGCTTCTAACTGAGAAGTTACTTATGTCTTAAGAACATCACTGCCAATGATGATGTTCAGAAGTTACCTCACTTAGTAATGTAACCCGGCTTTAATACCTTATAAAATTATTTGCCTGTCTTCTCCATTTGTTTGATCTTGATCCAGCTACTTGATGCATTCTTTTTTATGAATGTAGATTGTAAGCTCTTTGGGGCAAGGAATTATGTACCATACAAGAGATGTGCTCTCTGTATTGCAAGTATAAATGTAGACTACTAAATAGTATGGAGTGTGATTCATGAACCCAGCTAGATGGATGGACAGCAGCATGCATTTCTGCAACACCTGCAAAATGTGTTTCTTTGGACTTTGTGACTGGAAGAGTGTCTCTCTCCTCTTTCGATTGCCGTTTCCTTTGTTTTTCCTGCTGTTGTGCTGCTTTCTTCATTCCACCTGCTTTGGAGTTGCTTTTTTCTCCATGCATTGCCTATCTTTGGACTGCAGAGAAGATTTCCAAACTGCAAAGGTAAAAAAGCTGAAAAGCCACTTTTTTTGAGCAGTATTTTAAGTCTACCCAATGTAAGCTAGTATTTTTCAATTTTTTTGTACTTCACATCCCCCTCATTTTACTTGCAATTGTATAGTACATGAACTAGCGATCTCTTATTACTGAAAATGTCTTATGTGGGATAAACAAAGTTGAGGTTATAAAAACTTAAAACTGAAGAAAATAAATCTGTGACATTGTTTCTTGCGTGAGATGTCTCTGTCCCTTATGGATGGGGTGTGCTGTGTTTCCGGTCTACGTTTAGGGCAAAGTTGAGTTACTCTGCTGGATTCAGCTATGCACATAGTTTGTCTCTAAATGCAACTTTGCGGATGACCTAGTCTGAATCACTTTTTCCTAAAAGGAAAAAAAACGGGGGGGGGGATCAGTCTGCTGGCTCAGTCTTAGTTTCTAGTAGAACGTAGTTTCGTGAAATGGTAATATGTTACAAAAACGTGTTACTTCCAAGTGAGTAATAACAATGCAATTCTTACTCTGGAAGATTGAAAAATAACGTGTGTGTATTAAACATATTTGCATGCTGAAGTTGCTTAAATACTTTACAAAGCCGCCCATGCACAGTTGAGTATTTGGTTATACTCCCCAAAGTTCCATTTTTGAGACATACAACTTAATTTCATAAGTGAATTCCAGCATGTTTTGCCATGCATATTGATGTGCTAATAATTTATAATACAGCTCTCTAGAAGAAAATATGTGAAAACCAAGGGCTTTTTTCTTTAATAACAAAAAATGTTTAAATGTTACGTTCTCTTAATAGTCTTTGAAAACAACTAACTAGTGGTTGTATAGGAACAATGTTAAAAATGTCTATATACTCGTAACCAAATGAGACTATACAGTGTTGTCCTGAGGATTAGTACCCAAGCAAAATATAAGTCTTTTTTTCACAGGAGTCTTTGAATTAATTTCTTTTCAAAATTCAGTTATGTGTTTGGGGGAAGGGTTTAACACTGTATAATTTCCTTTCAGTAATATTTCTTTCAATTGGCAAAATGGGCTTTAAAGGTGCAATTCCTGCTTTAAAGCTAGATTGTACGCTAACTGTACCTAAAGTGTGCACTGCTGATTGTACACTAATTGTACGTAGTTGTACACTAATAGTGTACTCCGAAGTGATTTTACAGCACTTTTTTCCAGCTGACTGGTACATAGGTATTCAGTGTCTTGGATTTAAGTTATTGTCAGAAACAGCCCTTGTTTCATTATAATACTCAAAAATTCAGAATTGTAACTCTATGAAGTAGTTTGTGATCTCACAGCTTATATTCAAAATTTTAAGACGACCGTTAGTACCGTTTGTCACACTTTGACAGCATACTGTAACACAGAAAGCTACGTGAATTCTCTTCCGCCTCTGGCAGAGTATGTTCTTGACATGCTCTTACAGATAGTAAGAATGCATCTAATCTGGAAGCAGTTGAAATTACTCTGATGTTTTGACTGGTCTTGAGTATGAGTGACCCAAGAAATTAACAAAACAACATAAATAGCAAAAGCAATTTAAACTGGTGTTCAGTGGTGTATGAATGAATGAATGAAATGAATAAAATGAATGAAAAAACCAAATGCTAGCAATACTGCTGTTGAACCGTACGTGACTGGAGTATTTGTTTCCCAGTCTGCTGAGGAGCTCACAGGGATAGAAATACATCCTACTCTACAACGTATGTAAACTCTTTGATATATCCCACATAGCAGTAGTGGTGGCTTTTGCTTTCCGTCGTCTAACTTTAGAATTGTAACTGTATTTCTCTCTTTGGCTCAAATAAGACCGCATTTAAACTGACAAAGAGGTTGTGGTCCGTGGGGTAGAGCAAGTTAAATGTAAGAAACAGCACTTTGAATCAGGAATGTCTTCTGCAAGGAGCCTGTTGTCTTTGCTATCCATTCAAAAGGCAAGTGAGAAAGACTAGCATTTGAAAGAACAGCGGCATATTGACCAAGGCGGCACTAAAATCAATGATATGCCCTGACATGCAGTTGCAGGAGCAGGGAGTGGAATAAGCATTACAACAGCTGCTGTAAACACGTGTGTATATAAGCACTTGTTCGGGGGCTTCTGAAGGTCTAGCATACACGATTGGCTGTGTCAGACTTAGCAAAAAGGTATGTACAGTAGGTAGCTTCAGCAATATATGATTTCTCAGCAGACATTGAAGGAAATACTTTTGGGAACCCCTGTGGTGTCTTAGGAGTATGCTTCATTTAACTGCCGTGGAATTCAGCGCTCTGTACTAACTGCTGCTGTGCCTTATTTTGCAGATCATCTTAAACTGATAGAAAGCTTGAGTTCAGTCTAAGTATGGAAATACAATATGTGTTTCAAGAAAAAGATTATGAAAGTTTATAGGAAGTTGTAATTCGATGTATTCTATCAGAAAGTGCAGAAGTGACATGCCTCCAGCTTTAATGTCTCTTCTGTTACGGATCCCTGCCTTTGGAAGAAGAGTGCTGCAATTTACAACAAACCCTTCTAGAGCTTCAGTCTCGCTGTCTTTCCCTGCCCTCATGAAGGAACTTAGTCACCTGCTTTCTGATCAGAAGGAACCCAGAGGTCATAGAAGAGTCAAGAGGTCCTCTTGCTGTAGAAGGGTACTTAAAAGGAATATATTCCTTGGTTTGCTCTGCACTTTGGGGATAAAGTAGTGTTGAAGCAAGAAAATTCCCATGGAAAAGCAGTGTTAATTCAGATGACATTTTATCAAAATTAAGAGGCTGATCATTTTGATGGATTTTATGGTTTCCGACAAGTTGCTTCCATAAGCGGACTCACTAAACCAAGAAACATGCTAAAATTGATCATCTCTTAGAACTTTTCATGGCAAAAGTATCAAATGTTATTTTGTGGGGGTTTTTTTTATCCTTTTCTCCTGTATCCTTCTCAAACAATGGAATCCTTTGAAGTTTTAACACTTCCTTTTTGCACATAACTGTGCATGTAGAATAGGAGGAAAATTTTTGTTCCACTTGCAGAAAAAATTTTATCCATTGATTCCATTGATTTAAGTGGTGTTGCATTTCAACTGTTAGAACTCAAGACTGTCTTGATCTGAATTAATATACTTAATCTGAATTAATATAAAGTGAGTACTGCCAGAAATTGAACTGAAAATAGATATGATGTTGATTCTAAGCTAGAATTTTGGGTTTCAAATTTTGATAAAGATGGCATTATGAGGTATTATTTTATGTATTATTTTATATTTGTGTCCTCACATATTAAAGCCAACAGTACGGATAAGAGAAAAATGTGGGCTAATAGATTGAATGCTGGATCCAAAGGAAGCTTGCAACTGTGTGTATCAGTATCTATAGATGTTGTATCGTCCAACTCAGGTACTTGATACTATGTGCTTAATTGTAAGTCTGAATATTATTTACCTATTCTGTTTAAATTAGGTTGGAATAGGGTTGAGACTTGCAATGATGGGCCCTTGCATAATAGCGTATGATTTTATGCTGCATCCACATGTTTGGATGATCAAGTTGGTAATTTCAAAATGAACTTACTGAGTGAGCCTTTTGGTGAATTATGTGGATTTCTGTGTGATCCTCACTTGGGCATATAAATTTACCAATTGACATGTGAAATTGTGCAGGCATGCAGCTTTCTTTCCAAGCAAGTCTGTATTTTAAGTGCATTCTTGAAACCTTAAGGTGAAAGTACAGCCTGATGCAAACTTGTAGTAGTACAGTACATTTAGTTGCTGTGAAGTCGCATGAAGTTAATAGTCTTAATACAAAATTAATCTTTGTTTCATCTGGATTTACAATTTGCTTGTAGTTGTCTTTAGAAAATTTCGGTCCTGACATGGGATCCTGTGGAATCAAACCTTCATTCAAACTGACTCTTCTATCAAACAAGCTGTGAGAAGTTCCTTTTCATTTCCAGCATGATAAATGTGGACTCCTCTTGTTGATCTCAACTTTACCCTGCAAACTACTGAGTCTGCAGGATGAAGCATGTTGCTGAAGAAGTTTGTATGTGTTTGAAGGGGTAGACTGAACTTCGTAATTTGCTACTGGGCTGACTTTACTCTTGAAATGTTTCTGTCAGAGTATCTGCCTAGATTTTAACTGAGAACAAAAGAAATTGTTATCCTGTAAAATATAAGCCAAGTTAGTTGGGCTTTTAAAACTTTTTAAAACTAATTTTACTGATTTAAAAACATTTCCAGTCTGCTTTCTCTTTCTAGGCAGGTGTTTAGCATATATTTGTAGTATTCATACTAATTATTCTTTTTCATTCTTGAGTTAGGAGCTAACCCAGTAAGAGGTTTCTGGTTTTGTTGTTAAGATCCTCAGGACCTCTATGGATTCAAGACACTTTATAAATGTACAGCTTTGATCTCAAACCTTGTTTGATTTGGTAGCCTATTCAGCCCCTTGCAACTGTTCTGAATGTATTAAGGTGCTTATAACTCTTAGCATGTACAAAGTGAGAAAAAGACTTTTTCTCAACTAGGTTGCATATGCTTTCTTGTAAAACCAGTGAAAGTTGAAGTAGGTCTGCCAAGGTTACAGTTTCAACCAGCTGAATTGCCAACTTTTAAAACTAAAATAAGAAATGCTTACTTTTTTCTTGTCGTTTCTGTGGCTTTTTTGATTTTACATTAAATTAGATTCAAAATCCTGACAGAAATTGAAACAATTTTTATTTGTTGCAATGGTAGTCTGAATGGTTTCAACCTGGAATGCCAATTTTCATTTTCTTCTAACATACCCCTATTTTCTTTCACAGGTGCATTGCAATTTTAAGGGTTCCGTACAAATGTTTCTTGTATTGGCACATGCTTAACTGTTAGACTGTATTTATTCTAGTATTTTGAAATTTTCAGTCTTTTCAGTATTTTGGCCTTTGGCTTAGTGCTGCAATATTGCATTGATCAGGGTGGTCAGATTATTTGCAAACTACTCTTTCATTCGCTCTGGTCCCAGTCTTCCAGTTTGTGGGAAAGTTTAATTTGTTCTCAGTTGTTTCATATTCTGGTTTTTGTTGTTTTAATACTATTAAAGCCCTCTATGTTGGAGGTCTCGTACTAATCTTGGTATTTCTAAATAGGAGGGGAAAAAATTATGATCCGTTACAATGATTAACTTTTTAAAATTCAAAATTTAGATCTAATGTCAGCCATTAGAAATGTCATATGGAGGTTTTTTGACCCAGCATAGAGAGATTTACAGCTCTCGTGGAAGTGTGCCACGAGTCTCTGTGTAAAGCCTTATTTCAGCAAAGTCCAGTGCTAATAAGGAAATCTGCCATGTCAGGTCTCATTGCAGAATCGGAGCCGCAGTCATTTCTGATACATTAGAGCTCTTGACTTGCGTTGTATTTTGCTGCTGCAGATTGTCATTAAAGAAAAGAAAAACAACCGCCTTCCAGGGACAGGGGTGTGAAAAGCCAGCAGCGTGAGCAAAATGGGAGGAAGGGCTCCCAGCTCAGTCCAGCACCCCAGGCAGCGTTATAGCTTCCAGTCACTTGAGATGACGGATACTATCTCAGAGGCTCTTTTGAGCAGATTCTCGCTCGACTGTCTTAGTTGCTAGGGCACACTTAGTCAGTCGTAAGATCATGATATCAGAGAAGATCGCTTGAACATTATCACGACTTCGGATGCTGCTTTCCATGGAATAAAATAAACCTTCTTCACAATTTCCAGTGTTTGCACATAGCTCGTCTCGCTTGTGAGCAGCTCCCTGGCAAATGCGGTTCATGTGTCTGCTGCGTCTTCACCCTAAAATCGGAGTTAGTTGTTTCAGACAGTAACTTTAAAATAGAAGGTCTGTGACTGGTGGAGGTTTAGAACAATACACTAAGGAGATAAAACAGAATTGCTTTTACACAGCTTGAGAAGAAAAAGGTCTTTTTTTTTTTAATACTTGCATAATTGTAAAACAGAAGGGTGATGGCCTCATAACTGAAAAGTTGTCCTGCAGTTATTCAGATACAATTATCCCTTTAATGCAGAGATCGTGAAAAGAGCTTGTGTTGTTTACTAAGTAAATACGGGGCAGCCTGTCAAACCAACAACATAAACTTGAGTTTAAAACTGTATAGCAGCCCTGGCCATCAGTGAAATACTTTCATTAAAAATTTTTAGATTTTGTTCTAGGATAGATCAGAAGTTGTAGCAAAAATGTCATGTTAATGGTGTTTGAAGAAAGGTGTATTTTCTGTATTCCTGCATGGAGAAGGATTTTTCACTCTGAGGCTGAATAAAATTTTGGTGCTGTTAATGCAGTAGTGTTAAATTTCTGTAGCGTTAGGGACTAACAGCTCAAATGCAGCACCACCGTAAGTGTCGCTTTGTTCTGATGATGGTTTAAATGACAAAATTATTTAAAAAACATTTTTTTTCTGCTTTATAATATCTGTAGATGTTTTTTCCTTTGATCAGAGGACAACAGCAACAGAGAATTGAATTCAAGGCAAAGCTTATTTGTTGTTAAAAGTACACTAATCGAAATTATGTGTTCATTGAGGCATTCAGCTCTGAATTCTGCTTACAAATTCCAAAATAAAAATGGTCTCTAGGCACCTGCTTAGCAAAATGTAGCACTTGCTACAGAAATATGGGTGTGTGCGTTTCTGTGTCTGTCTTCCTGGTCATTTTCGTTTTCTAGTACTCTAAGCTGTAGCTTAAAACTATACAGAAAACAATGTAAAATAATTTCACTCCTTATAGACTGTATTTGGTGACTTACACATTGTTCTTACCCATCCTGCAGTTAGTCCTGTGGTTCAGGGATACCTTCTTTCCTGTGATATGTTTGAGAATTTAATAGAAACCTTTTTGCATATGAGTAGGAAATACATTGTTTAAAGTATTTATTTGCATTAAGCTTTTAAAATTATTCATTGGTCAGCTACTAGAGTTTCAGTCAACCTTTTTGACTGGTAGAAGTCAAAGAGAAGGCTCTACATCCCCAGCTGTAAGTGTCTGAATTCATCCTGCATGACAGATTTTAGTTACAAGCAGCAAACTTGGCTCGTGTATCTTCATGCCTCCTTTTCTTCCAAGAGCCCGCTGGCAAGCTGTGTTTCTCTTTGGCAGTGCTCCAATCTGAGCAGTGTCTTTCTGACAGAGGCCTGAATGTCCTTTAAGAACGTTCGGTGAGCTGTAAAACGTTGATTTGACCTAAAACAGACATTGAAACCCCCAGAACTGAGAGGTAGGTGGATTAACTGACCGGCCAGCCTCTGGGTGCACCTTATACTGAAGAGAGAGCGGTAACCTGAAAGCATGGGCCGAGTCACGCTCCCTGCAGGGACAATTTCTGAGCTCTGTGTATATAATAATTGCGTAGTGGGGGAAAAAAGCAAATACTACCTGGTTTTCTTTATTAGCCAACAATAAGGTGACCGCTTTATCCACAGATGAGTCAACGTGATACTTGGATTAATCATGCAGTCCTTATCCCAGGACTGTACATAGTGACTTCTGCGTGGTGGTTATGTTGAAGAGTTCATAAAACTGAGCTGTGCTCATCCACTCCCTTTATCTATTTGCATGTGTTAAAAGCGTTCAATGAGGCTTTAACAACTTGCAGATTCCTAGTGAAAACTAAAAGGAAATGAGCTAAGTTGTAAGTAAGAGTTAAGCTAGTATCACTTTTCTTTTGAAAAGATGTTCCATATTAATAGTCAGACTCTGTTTGTTTTGGGACGTTGAAAACTAAAGCATTTCAAGCAATTGTTTGACTAGTCAAAAACAGACAATGCAAGAACCGTTTTAGAAACCTTGTTCTGGGTCAAAATTAAAAATCAAGCTAAAAATTATCAAAACCTAACTGATTCTTTCGAGAACCGAGTAGCATTATAGGGATCTGCAGTTATTGCAGATTCTGAGACCTGCTTAAACAAATTGTAAAATACACTGTTACTACAGGAAATTAATATTTATTGTATTAAATGTGGTCGGCCTTAATTCCTTAATAAGTGTTACGCAAAGTGTGTCACTGGTTTTCAAAACCCAGCTAAGAAGGATCATTAGGAGAAGTATTAATTTAAAACTGATTTGTTGGCTGTAGGTCATGAACTGCAGCTTTCGTTTTTATTGTTCTTCAGGCTCCAGACATCATGTACGTAGTCTGAGAACAAGACCATCAATCAGTGGATACGCCTGGAGTACGCCATTCATTGGGGAGCGGCCAGATGCCTTTTGAATGTTTAATCCTGGTAGTTTTAAAAGGAAAAATCTGAGTTTGGTTGCACAGGATTTCAGGCTCGGTTTTACTTGAGGCCTTTTGTACAGAAAAAAGGTGAGAATTGCCAGCTGAGAATCCCTTGCTCTCTTCTTGTCTCCCGGCTCGGCAATAGAAACTCTAGTGCTGCTCTGGCTGGAGCGTTGATTTGGTCGGTCTTTTATAGACTGACGTTCTGACCAGAAGAAAAAACTTTGTAAGCAATAGCAGGCCACCTCTGCAAGTCATTTCTGTATTCAGCAGGTGCTTATCACAAGACACTGCTAATAAGGGTTCCAGTCTCCGGAGAAGAGAAGAGGGAATGCCTTGGTATCAGAGCCAGGGACAATCATCTGACTAAACACTGTGTAAATCACATAGAGTACAACAAAGTTGTTCATGTGAGAACAGGTATTGAAATAACTAAGCTATTGTTTCCTCCAGGTATTAAGAAATATTGTTTTACTTGCATCAGTTTTATCTGACCCAAGTTCAATTAACCCCTTACCTAAAGTCTGTTCCAGCTCTTGCTCAGTGTCATTCACGACTTCCCATCTGCAGGCGGGCATTTAGCCATTCCCAGGAAAGCAGGGACTTGGCACACATAGCAGTTGCTTGGGAAGACGAATGCCATAACCGCAAACGTCCCCCTCTTCCTCCTCCTTTCCCTGAGCTTTTATTGCTCAGGTCAGGAATATCCCTTTGGTCAGTTGGGGTCAGCTCCCCTGGCTGTGTCTTCTCCTGGCCTTTTGCCTGTCCCCAGCCTACTCACTGGGGTGGGCGAGGGGGGGAAGCCTTTGTCACCTACTCTAGATTTTCCATTGCATCGCTGCAGTGGCACCACTTCCCATGTACACGTGGTTTCTGTGTCTGCACTAGCAATGGGAAGTGGTGCCACTACAGCGATGCAATGGAAAATCTAGAGTAGGCTGACACCAAAGCATGATGTGTGGGCTCTGTAAGGGACTCTAGCAATGGCATTGTTGGGTTCGCTCCTTCTAGCATATTTGTGCTGCTGCAAAAGCGTTTATTTTACCGAGTTAAACTACTGAAGTGAGCTGGAGATCAGAGACAAAAAATAATTTCCCTGATTCTGTCATGCTAGAGAGGGAGCTGGTTTAAAGTTTGCATCTTTGTAATATTTTTCGTAGAATCATAGAATAGTTTGGGTTGGAAGGGACCTTTAGAGGCCATCCAGCCCACCCCCCCTGCAGTGAGCAGGGACAGCTTTAACTGGATCAGGGTGCTCAGAGCCCCGTCCAACCTCACCTTCAATGTTGCCAGGGATGGGGCCTCCACCACCTCTCTGGGCAACCTGTTCCAGTGCTTCACCACCCTCATAGTAAAAAATTTCTTCCTTATATCTAGTCTAAATCTACTCTTCTTTAGTTTAAAACCATTACTCCTTGTCCTGTCACAACAGGCCTTGCTAATTCAAATCGGTATAAAGACAGTGCTTACCAACCTGAACAGATACCCATGCAAAACAGGTGTGATGATCATGTGGAAGTGTTGGATAGTAACAAGGAACAACTTAACTCTATAGAGGGTGTCCCATTTTTACACACCTTTCAAAATGACATGGTACATTCCTAATTTAGTAGTGGAACTTGAAAAATGAAATGAGGATTTTGAAAATACATGCTGTAGTTTTCCAAGCAAATGCCTGATAGAGTCAATGCTTCAAAAATCGCCCACTGTTACACCCTGCTGCTATTTGCCACGCTTTTTTACTAGAGAGAATGAGTGAAGAGTCAGTAGCGCCCTAATGTGGAAGGTTACAGCCCTGCCAGGCTGGGTTTTTTTTCCAACACACACAATTACGGAGCCTTGAGAATATTTCTGATCCCTACCCAAAGAGAGCCTTTGGGATAGTGGTTCTACTCCTGATCCAGCTCACCAGCAGTTCTTTGGCTAATACATTTATAGAAGTAATAGCATGTTCTGTTGTAACATGTTTTTCATTTGCTATTGCAGACCCAACTTTTCTGGCAGAAACACCAACTGCATTACCTAATAATGTGGGATTGCAGATTTATAAACTTAGGCAGTTCAGCCGCTGTTTATTTTTATACCATGTCTTAATGGGTTTGATGGCAGAGAAAGCTTTTTCCAGTGCTGTTGTCATATGGTGAGCAGGGAGTTTAAAAACATGCTTTTGATGTTTGTAAAGTACAAATTACCGGTAATAATTTTCCTTGTAAATCCACGCTTGGCACACTTTTTTATCTTCTCCCAAGGTAGATTTAGCCCAAGGGGCTACAACTTTCAAACGTGTGTGACAAAAATTAAGAAATGGCTATCCAGTTTTCCGTTTCAGATTAGCAACCTCTTGAGTGCTAGGCTGCTTCAAGGGGACTGCTGGTTTTTTGTTTGTATGCCTTTCTGAATCTACGGCTGTAGGTTTAAATTAGATCTGCTGAGGTAGTTTCATGAGCTTCTGAGAACAATTGTTTGGGGCCAACCTGGAACTTGGAAGTCTGGTACTTCCAGACATTGCCTTGCCTTAGAAGTCTCCTGCCAACTTCAAATTTCAGTTACATTCTTTGGATAAAACCCTCATGGTTTCTATTAAATTAAAGATGTTGCATTTTACAGTGCACCTACTGCAAGTACTTCCGGCGCAGAAGACAACAATCGCTGCTGCATCAGAAGGTGAAGGTGTTTCAGCTAATTAGTTTGAGGAGTTGAGCTCCTCCGTCAAGCTGTTTGTGCACCAAAAGCCAAATCACGTGAGCACAGATATTTGCATTTTTGATGCTGTTTCTTATGGGCAGTATACTCTGTTACCCTTATTAATCATTGCATTCTGAGCGTTGCTTTATATTTTGTGTTGAAATTATCTCCAGTAGTTTGAACATCTAGAGCGTTGTTTTTTAAAAAGTGATACAATCGGTTTCTCTGCTGCCAGATTAACACAGGTACATCCTTTGTTTCTTCAAAAGCAATGCTGAAAAAAGGACGTGATATGGAGGAGTACTTTTTTCCTGCAAGCTTTTAACGATTGTAAAGAAATTGTATTACATGGTACAGCAATAGTAGCACATTCCCAAGAGCAAAGAAGCAAACATGCAACTAGTGTGAAGTCTTTCTAGGTTGGTACCTACAAATTAAAATGTGCCGGCTGATCTGCAGCTCGTTGGTATTCACTGTAACGATCGGTAGCCTGTCACATCGCCTCGCTGTGAGCCAGCTGAAGCCTAGAACTGTATTTGGATTGCTCTGCTGTATTGATGCCAGTCTAGTAAAAATATCTTCTCTCTATCCGTAGGGCCGTTGTTATGTGGGGCCTGCTCTGATGTCTTGTTCCTGCTGTCAAATGTCCGATGCTGGGCGCTGGTTGGTACTTCTGGGCAGTCAATCGAGGATTTGGTATGTACTCATTCATATTAAATATTCTAACTTTTTGTAGCGAGTGAAGAGGGCTGTGAGAAATAAAGCCCATGTTTTGTGATGACGACAGTAAGATTGCATGAGGCGTAGATCACTGCCAGTGAATTTAATTATTTGTAATTAAAAGGGAATGAATTTCCACTATTGCTGGCTAAAACGTGTTCTGCGTTAGTAACCCTGAACAGTCTCTGAACTCAGAACTTGGTCTTTGCATACTGTCCTGGTTTTGGCTGGGATAGAGTTAATTTTCTTCCTAGCAGCAGGCATAGTGCTGTGTTTTGGATTTAGTAGGAGAAGAATGTTGATAACATGCTGATGTTTTTAGTTGTTGCTGAGTACTGCTTATGCTAGTCAAGGACTTTTTCAGCTTCCCATGCTCTGCCAGGCGCACAAGAAACTGGGAGGGGGCACAGCCAGAAGAGTTGATCCAAACTGACCAAAGGGCTATTCCATACCATATGACGTCATGCTCAGTATAGAAACTGGGGGGGGGTGGCCGGGGAGCAGCGATCGGTGCTCGGGAACTGTCTGGGTATCAGTCGGCGGGTGGTGAGCAATTGCATTGTGCATCACTTGCTTCGTGTATCATTATTATTATTATCATTATTATACTGTTACTATTAGCATTACTATTTTACTTTATTTCAATTATTAAACTGTTCTTATCTCAACCCAGGAGTGTTTCTCACTCTTACTCCTCCGATTCTCTCCCCCATCCCATCGGGGCAGGGGGAGTGAGCGAGCGGCTGCGTGGTGCTTAGTTGCTGGCTGGGGCTAAACCACGACACATACAAGCAGAACTGATTCGTGTATGCGACGTTTGACGTGAGGTGCCAGATTCGATCGCATGAGGAGCGATGAAATGCAAGTGCGTTTAGAAGGAACAGCTCTAACACGCAGTAAGCCTGCTTGCAGCCTTGTGTGGTTTGGGATAGTCTAGGCCAAATTTGGCTGCCATCTTCACTTTTAAGAAGTGAGATCTGTGTCCAGCTTCCTTGTGATAGGTATGCTCTGAGCAACTCCCTTCTAGAAAAAAGTGCCCTCAAAGCACCTGCTACACCTACAGTAGTCGGTATTTACATAAGGGAATAGTTGGGGAAATTATCCACGAGGCGTTTTGATTTCTCATAAGAAGCCTGAGACTTTATATGGACAAAGCATTCCCTTATCTGCTTCTGTCCTAGGGCAAGAGCTGGGGTTTACTGCCTTTGATGCAAAATGTGTGATTTCCTTTATTTTTTACGTGCAAGATGAGAGTATAACTTGTGCAAAAATCATGAACCTGTGTTTGAAGAAATAAAAAAAAATAGACATACTCAATTCTCTGTCTGCTTTGGGAAGGTGAGGAGAGTGAGGTAGCATTTTTAAATTTCTGTAATGAATAGAACTAAAAGTACAAATGCATGTTTCAAGAGTTAAAGCATATGAAAAATGGTAAGCATCATACACTGATGCTTCAGAATCCCTGTGTATACTGTGTTAAAGGTGAAATGCTTTGAACTGCAACGTAACCATGATGAACTGGGATCAATGGGGATCCCAATGATCAGTGAATAGGCATTAATAATCAATATCCAATATAAAATAGAAAGAATGTGATGTAGTTGTGGAGCCTCAGTATGTTGTGTGTGGTTTATAAGGCTCCAACATGCCCTTGAGCTCCACAGTAAATAGTCAGATTTCTTACTGATTGAACCAAATTTACAGAAGGTCATGATCCAAATTTAATCAGACTTGCCTTTTTTTTTAACTTTTCCCGTATGCCTTTGCTCCTTGTACCTTTGTGTTACTGTAGTTGTAAAACACAGTCTGCTGAACGCTAATACAATCAGGTCAGTAGGCCTTGACAAATTTATGTTTCTGTTCCTTTGCACAAAAGAGAATGTCAAGAGACAGCTCAGCATGGCTATGTTAGTGTTTGTATACATTTGTGGTTTTAATAAACTTACTGGAAAAATCAGTCTTTACCTATTTGTATTAAAACTTGTTTTCAGAGTTCAGTATATTTTCTAAACAAAAGATGTCTGCCTTAATAATTTGTCTTGCTATTTTCAAAGAAAGAGGCAGTTAATTTAATAACACTGACTCTCATCTCACAGAATCACAGAATGCTTTGGGTTGGAAGGGACCTTTAGAGGTCACCTAGCCCAACCCCCCTGCAGTGAGCAGGGACAGCTTTAACTGGATCAGGTTGCTCAGAGCCCCGTCCAACCTGACCTTGAATGTTTCCAGGGACAGGGCATCTACCACCTCTCTGGGCAACCTGTTCCAGTGTTTCACCACCCTCATTGTAAAAGTCTAAATCTATTCTTCTTTAGTTTAAATCCATTATTCCTTGTCCTGTCACAACAGGCCTTGCTAAAAAGATTCTCCCCATCCTTCCTATAGGTCCCCTTTAAGTACTGGAAGGCCGCAATAAGGTCTCCTCGCAGCCTTCTCTTCTCCAGGCTGAACAACCCCAACTCTCTCAGCCTGGCCTCGTAGGAGAGGTGCTCCAGCCCTCAGATCATTTTGGTGGCCCTCCTCTGGACCCACTCCAGCAGGTCCATGTCCTTCTTGTGCTGAGGGCCCCAGAGCTGGACGCAGTGCTCCAGGTGAGGTCTCACCAGAGCAGAGTAGAGGGGCAGAATTGCCTCCCTTGACCTGCTGGCCACATCTCTTCCAAATCCTCTTCGCTGAGAGACCTTCTTTCCTGTTAGATTTTCTTCCTGATTTTGATTTGCTTTTTTGGTTCACTGAGGTTCTACAGACATCTCTTGGAGTAAGGTAATCTAGATCAGTGACACGGGAAAGAACATCTTCTTTCAAACACTGTATCCATTTATCAGGGTGAGTTTAGGCCAGGAAACATTCAATGTTAATACACTTTTATCTCCATAAACAACTCTTCAGGAAACAAGACAACAGAAAAGGAGCCCATCTTATGCAGCCACTTAGATACTTCTGTAATTACAAAAGACTGTCCACAAACATGTTATACATTTTTTTCTTTTCGTGTGAGTGCCTGGAAGCGTGATTAGTTTATTACCACCTAAAGAGAAGCTTAGTCTCTCAAAGATCTTGCTACAAAATTTTCTTATATGAATCCAAAAGATAATGAGCATATGCCATTAATGGATTGTGCAAAGGATGCAAATGTGTATCCAGAAGGAGATAAGAGAATTTTAATTCCTTAATTACTTGCAATTAAGGCATTCTTCATGACTTGCAATTGCCTGTGGGCTTCAGGTGGTTGAAGAAAAAGGGGCTAATTCTTGTATAATTCTAAACAGCTGTTCAAGAAAGGTACTTGTTTATATCCATATCTCAAATTATACCTATGTGATGTCCATATCTCAAATTATACGTATGTTATGTACTTGCATAAATTGCTACAGAAATTTAAAGATCAAGGCATCCAACAGACATTTTTAAGTTATTTGAAATGTGTCTGAAGTCATAAGCCTAAGCAGAGTTAGATGACAGAGCCCCAAAAGGAAAAAGAATTCTCTTTATTGTAGAACAGCTTAAATGATGAAAACTACTGGTTAAAAGTGTGTTTGGGGGCCAGGAGGCGTTACAGTGCTGCAATAGACTGCACTGGCAACAAGTTGCTAGTGAGGGTACAGCTCTCCTGAATCAAAACAAGCTGCAAGAACGTCATTTTACTTGTATAAATGCAGTTCTGCTAGTGACTTTTGCCACCGTGACTGGCATTGCACCTTTACACACCCTGAGGCATGAGGCTAAATCATGCTGCTCTTTTGCTTGATGTTCACAACATCACAGGTACATAACCAGCAGCAGGCTAGGACTCAGAGGTAACTTTACCAGCATGCAAAACTCCTAAAGAATCTCAACAATGAAGGACTTAAATCAAGTAAAGAACAAGAACAGCCTAAAAGAAAAGGCCACTGGGATCCCTACTGGTTTGTTAATCGTTGAGATTTGCCTGATAGCTGAGGCAGGCAATAATGGTGTTTGAAGCTGAATTTGTAGCCAGAGCAGTGTGTGCTGTTTAAATGATCTTTCTCTCCCCAGCTGCAGAGGGCAGACTGAGCACTATGTGCGATTCCAAAAGGAGCTGGAGCTAATGGAATCCACAACTACATCTTGTGGCTGAAGGAGCATCTTCTCCAAAGATGCCAAACAACAGGCATCTTGTGTTCCCTGGCCACATGCCCACTTTGGGCTGATGAAAACTTTGCTCTCAAGTAGAAGGATAAAGATTTCATTCCTTGTGCGGTAATTATATACAATATAGAATTGTATGTATTAATTACCTAAAAACTGAATATAAAATAAATCCAGAACCAAAGGCATAGTTTGATGGACCAGGACAGAAATTTTGGATCTAAAAATCAGACTGATTTTACACTAATACAGAATCTTTTCTCTGACTGTGAACACAAAGATGATACCAATTAATTCCAGACTATTTATAACATAAGAGTGACTACAGAATTGCCTCTACTGGATTTATTGAACAATAACTGTTTACCCAATTTTGGAATTTCACAACACTTAATCAAATTATGTGGACTGCTACCATGTGTGCTAGTTCTAATTTAGTGACATTTTTAAATTATTCACAGTAATGAAAAAAAGTAACTGGTGCTGGTAAACATTCCAGCCACGCAAGAACTCACATCTTCTTAACACAGCTGCACAGGTAGCAACTTCTCTAAATGAAACGCCATATATTTAAAATGTTTTACTTTATTAACAATAAATTAATCTGTGGCATCACTGATCAACAAAACGCTAAAGATACAGTGTGCAGATTGTCTACATGCTGATCAGAAAGGCAACATCATCGCTACCTTCATAAAAATTGGAGAAATGCTAATGAACTTATATACATATATAATTTTCAAGCATATGAACAACACTGAGCAGAAGAAATGTACTTCCAAGTTTCCCCAATTTTTCTATTAAATAAGGCAACAATAAAAAGCATAGTGTCACAGCAACCTACTTAAAACTCTAGATACTGAGTCCTGATACAATGCAGTGCTCAAAGAGGAATGTGCAAAAATAAACACCTGGATTTGCACTTGATTCTTCATTTTGTAAAATAAAAAAAAAAAAAAAAAAAAAAATCAATCAGCAAACCAACAACTGTTCCAGATTCCACTGTCAGGAAAAAACAAAAGAAAAGCTTCTGGGAGAATCCAAATTGACAAAGCTGTTCTTTCAGCCCGTGGCATTATTTGGAATATCTTGAGCATCTGCTAAATGTAGTTTTTGGCTGAAGGAAACCATTAAGGAATAACATTTTCAGGTATAGATAAGGTATTGCAACAAGATAGCAGTGTTACACGAAACTGCGCTTAGTCCTGTGACGGGTATGTTCCAGTCCAGATGAATTCAGTTCTATTAAGTCCTATGCTAGTTCTCAGCCAGTAGATTAATCTTCCTCTGTGAGAAGACTTAAGGCATTACATACCTCCAGAATTAGCTGGCGGATCAAGGGGGATGGCAGATTATTTTTATCACTATTATGTGATATGATCATCACATTCCACTTGTGTTCTTTAAGACCTAGCCTTAAACAGCTTTCCACAGACACAGAGAATATATATACCAGCGCAGTATCTTAAGTCCCAAACCAGAGTCCCACCTTCCTCAGCGCATACAAAGTATGTAACACCAGAAATAACTAGACTGCAGTATAAACTGAATGCAGCGCTCCTCAACTGTGTTCTTTAGCCTATCAAAAGCATGATGTAAAAGACAAGCTAAGACATTCAGCTCTATCTTCTTCTGGGTCAGCTAAGAGTGCACGTTTGTTCAGTTACCAAAGCTCTGCTGAAGTATTGGACTCAGCCACAGTCTGATCCTAGAAATAAAACATTAGGTCGCAGTATTCACTATTCACAGTAAAATCAGTGATAAACAGCTGCATATATTTCTAGAGAAAACTAAAAGGTAACAGGATTCACTTATCAATGGGACAGAAGACTTCTGAATACTGCAGAAGGAATATTATTATCTATGTTTGTTCCAGAATGTCTTGGCAGGAAGCATGTAGAAAGACCCTGCTTCTGACAGGCTTTGCCATCTCATCTACTGTCAACACGTTGTCTAAAGTGGTACACACTAGCTAAATAAATCATCATATGAAAAACCAGCTTGTAATTAAAAGTGTTACGATCCAGTCATTTATGTATTGGAAGAACCTAAAATCTATGCTGTATTACAGTACTAATTTAAAAGAAAGGATGTTATTGAAGCAATTTGACCCCTGTAAAGACATCAGTTACTGGGGAAATGCACTGTAATTTTATTACAGTTAACAATAATTATAATGCAAAATAGACATTTAAGGAAAAGGATACATAGACGAATTCAGTTCTTCTAGCTGCAATATAAATGTAGAAAGTATCAGAAATGGCATTTCAGTTAGATAAATGCAACAATTATGCTGATATGATGAAATAAATATATTAAAACAATGAAGGAAATCACTAATAGTTTTGGCTGAAATGTATGATTTTATTACAAAAAGCAAAAACAAACCTGCACTGAATTCTACACCAACAGAGGTAAGTCCCAAATGAAGTTTAAATCCGCCGATCTCAGGAAATTTAAAGAAATTTTAAGTTTTGGGTTTTGTGAAAATACACTAGAGAAGGGAGAAACTGAAAATGTAGAATACACAGATCTAAATTCCTTGTTATGTGTGGTCTTCCCCAGATGTAGGAGGGCAGACCACAGGGAAAATGGTCGTAGTTCCCTGGTATGTTGGCTGTCTCTAAACAGGCCTACATCCTCAGACAGTTTACAGCTAAACTGCTCCACTTGCCAAAACAAGCAGCAGCCTATAAAAAGAGAAGACAAGGTACTGTGTTTTCTCAAAACCAAGATGAGGGTAGGGCTCATGTCTTGGTTCGTTACAGAACTATGTTCCCCTCAACTGTAAATCACTGCCCACCCAGTAGTGTTGTTTTCCTGAGCCGAGTTCTGTGGGCAAAGTTCCGTGTGCCCTGCCTTCCCAGTACTTACATCCGATAGCAGCCTATCCAGATTGGAGTCACTGGCTAGTTTTCTTTTATCTTCAGGGAGTTCTTCCAGCTCACCGTACAGCTCCAGATTGAGGCGAGCAAGTTTTTCCTGCATACTCCGCACATGCTCCATCTGCTCTATGGAACATTCATTTCCTAAAAGGTCGAGCAACAGCTTTAGATAAAGAAACCTGAGAGAGCAAATGAAGGTGTGAAGATGCAGCTTTTTACATCAGAGATGAGGAATTTAAACATCAAATTTACAAGTTAATTTGCTTTCTCAATTATTTCTCCCTGTTTCACCACTGAAGTTTCTGTCATCCTGTCTGGTGTTATGTTGTGCTGAACTTAACAACTACCTAATGTACTCGCTGGTTTTTAGAATATACCTGTTTTTTCTATACTCCTGAATTTCTCTCCGATTTAGCAAGGCCCTGTTTTTTAAATATAGCCACAATAAACCTTCTTTCTAATTGTCATTAATCTTGGCGGTTTCTTTCTTGCAACTGATGCTTTATATAATACAGACCTTTCAGGTTCTCTTGTAAAATTGGTGTGGAATTAATGTGATGTGCTGACCTAACACTAAACTTGCAAAAGCACATATGCATCTTTCTACTCAGTACAGGGCACAAAAGGAAGCAGAAGTGTCATGGTTTTCCTGAAACCTCAGTCAACTGTGAAGTAGTAAGAAGAGTAAGATGCTAAGACAGAAGAGTAAGCTGGGTAAAATGCAACTTGCGTTGGATTCCATTGTTACCAATAGTCTAAAGTGTTAATATGCAGCAAAACCAGGCACTAGATACAGTTACTTCTTATTATTCCTATACTATTATAAGTAAGTGGCTTTAAACTTGGTATCTTAAATCCATAAGCTAAGGCACTGCCTTTGGTAAGCCATGCTGGAAGGAACAATGAAATGGCATTTGAATAATCTCACACCAAAGACAACCTTACAGTAGGACTGTAATTGTAAAATGCAGTAAGATCTATTAAGTATGTTAAACTTCATTTCATATGGCAGAGTCCAATATGACAAACTGGCAGTCTGTCCATACAGCACACTTGTTTGCAAATGTTAACATCATATAGCTATTGTTTTTAGCTACAATAGTGGTTTTCTATTGCATACAGACAATTCATGCACTTACCAAATGCTTGAAGTTTGCCAGAGTGGAAGTCATTCAGGAGACTCAGAAGTCCCCTTTCCATTTCCTGGACATCCGATACATCTGTGAGAAAAGAATGCTGGATCGGTGCTGCCTGTGCCCCTTTTCCTTCCCCTCCTGGAGGTTTGGCTTTCTCTTTTATTACGCTGAAAAAAATAAATAATTAAACAAAACAAAAAGATTACTTCCTCCTTTCACTGAGAATCTCTAATGTAGGATATGTGTACGTTTGGGCTTTGAAAATGAAATGGAAAACATATTTCAAACATTCTTTTTAAGTTAAAAAATGGATCACCAGTTTGTCTTGAGAATAAAGAATAATGTCACTATCTTGACAGTCTGATAGTGCAAAATGAAGGATTCCAACAATCTTCTTTCCTATTAACGGTGGGAAACATCGATGGAGCAGATGTATGTAATGGTCATCTTAATGATCTAAAGACGACCATTACTCAACAAAGACACATGGTGCGTGGGGCATTATCTACATAAAATCACCCAAACAGCATCTGCAAACTCTCTTTAAGCCAGAGAGAAAAACCCTCAGCAATCACATGCTCCTGTTGTTACAAACACCTCTAGACTGCAACCAGTGTGGAAAACAACTTGTTATAGCCTATACAGGAAGGTGACCTTGCCTCCAGATAAATTTTCCTAGAGCTCCTTCTTCCCACCTCCAAATAACATCCCAGTTTTGTAAAATTCACCATCAAAAGCAATCTCCCAGTCCTCTAACACATACCAAATGGAACAAATATTAAACGTGCTAAAAATTCTCTACAGCCCCCTCTGCAACAAAAGCATCAAAATTCCTGGATCCATACATTTTTCTCTAGACATAAAATTTATTCAGAGCACCATGTGCCCATAGAAACTACACAAATGAAAATGAATAACCATTATAAATCCAAATGAACATGCAATCAATATGGAAGCTAAACACTCGGTTACCAGTGAGAAGTAGCATATTCCATCTCTGGCCCAGAGACAGCCAGACTGCACCCTAACCTAATACAATTCAGGTAAGGGGCTGCTTTCATCCCTGATTTGCCCACCCATTTGTGCACACAGCTTTCCTCTCACATTGGTGTGGCTGCTTCTGCAACCTCATGGTGAGTGTGTTCAGAATCTGATTCAGTGAAAAATTTTGAGCCTAAAAATTAAAATTCAGAATACTATCGGATATTAAAAACTCACAGGCTTAGTAAAGAGGCTTTAATTATTTACTTTATTTAATTAGTGAAGATAGTAGGGTTTACAGCATAATGAGCTCCACCCTTCCCTTGAACACTCCCATGCTCTGCAAGTCATAAATCCTCTCTTTCATATGGGAAACAATAATTCTTTTTCCAGCCTAACAGCTTCTGTTGTCTATAAACATTATATAGACTACATAGCTTATATACTGGAACAACTAACAGTCCAATAATTATCATATCCGGTTCAACTGAGAGCAACATGTCTCAATTTAGGTTTAACTTTGGCTATTTCTGCTTCAATTTCAAACTTAAAGAAAGGTTTCTATGTCAGCAAGGTCATCGAGTTTTTCCACCTGTATCTGAAGTTTAATACAATATATTACTGGTCCTGGAAAACTTATTTCATTAGATTCTTGTAGATGAAGTGAAAATGAATTAAATACTCCTACTCCACTATCGTAACAGCAGTTCATCCTCGCATTGTTATGTCAATTACCACTCCTGCTTGGAGAGTTCAAGAAAATGTCTGCATTATCACTGCTTAGTAAACTTCACTTAACAATTGAGCAAGAATGTCCTTTTCCAAAACTTAAAGCAAAAAAGGACATTTTCTTCTCTAGCCAATATTGTGGGCTACAAGAAATGAACTTCTAGTACATTCCAGAATAGTATTGAGTCTTAATAAACTGTACGGTCAGCTGCAGGCACCACTTTATAGCACATTAGTATTTATTATTATTTCCTTCAAAGTATTAACACATTTTCCCTGGGGAAAAAAAAAAGCAGACTTTACATTGCAGAAATACATTACGTTTCCATCAGGCCAATACTGGGTCCTTTAAACAGGCTATCTCTGCCAAAGAGGACAATTCAGTATTTAATCTTCAGCTAATACTTATAGATCAATAAACACTGCCTCTCTTCAGCTAACATTTCACTTTAAAATCCCTCTTCACTCATTTATCTACTGTATCTGCCACAGCCAAGAACTATATTTTCTAACATGCAGGAAGATTAACATTCTCAAACTGAAATAGATGCATCATCGATAACACACAAACTATTCCAAAAATGGCACTTTCTGAAGAGCTGAATGCCTCTCTCTGCGCATGAGTATGGCCTGGGAGCTACCGCTGCCCCCACTGATGGGTCCCCAAACAAAAAACACGGAAATTCCAGTTCTAGCTCATCCTGTTCAATTTACGTCCTTCATTTCCTGCCCTACTTGTGAGTTCCAACCTTGCAGTCATGGAATATTTTATTTGTTCCTCACAGCTGTACATCTGGGGCTCTGCTATCTCCCATACGATGCCCACATTTGCCAATTTGGTCACCCAATTCTTATCTTTCACCAGCCACATCAGGCTATCATCTCTTCAGCTAAATTGTTACCAGTGTGAGTCTACAGCATTACGTAACATTTTAGGTTTTTGCTTTAGTATCACGCACTTTCTTTTTCTGTAAAATAACCATTATATTGCATTAAGCACAAATCACTTCGCTAGAAACAGACACTTCAGCAAAAATTTTCACGAGTCTGAAGCTCGCTCTTTTCATTCTGTCCCAGCCAGTCTAAACACCCTTTAGGCTGGCTGAGCACAGCCAGGTTTCTGGCTCTCACTTCCAGTGAGCTTGCAAGGTGCTCCCAAGCTTACCGTTTTAACTTTGGTTTTTGTACTGCAGGCTGTGGTGCAGGATTTGAAAAGGCTGTACTTTTACTGACTGGCACTGAGTTTTTCTTGGAGTTAGTAACGTGAGCAGGGTGACCGGTAGATGATTTGGGGCTCCTCCTCTTGATTTTCCTTTCTTCCATTTCTTCCCATTTACTGCATCTAGACTAATTTCTTGTCCTCCAAAGGGAAGGGGAAAAAAAAAGTAAGAAACATTCATTAAAACTGGCATTTACAATAAAAGGAAGGGAAAAACCAGGTCTTTATAGTTTTTTCAAAGATGAGCTGTTACTCATTATTTCAAACAAGAGCATTCAGTTTTCAGGAGAAGCTGCCCAGGCCTGCCTGATCAGCTACACAAGCAGGAATTAAAATCTTTCGTGTCAGCTTCAGCCAACAAGTGCCTCAAAATGATCTCACGCTTTGCATCCCGTGGACAGTGGCTGGAAAACACCGGGACTATTCAAGTCCACGCCAATCACAATACTGAGAAACGATGGTGGCATGAGGATGCTGTGATTCATCCTTGCCAAGCAACCTCCCCTAAAGGGAGAGAGAGGCCTTGTCAAAACTCTGCTGATGCCGAGTTATCACTGCTATTATATATGCTATTGATGCGTGCTGCCCGATAATATATAAATGCTGTTATTATATATGCTATTATTGGGTGCTACCTAATAGTGTCCTCGCCTGGGGAAACGCCTCCTCTGAAACCCGCCGTCCCACGGAGGCGGCGGAGGGTACCGTAGGCACGGCGATGTAAACCCCAGGGCGCCGCCGAGGGCCGCTGCCCGCCCCGGGCCCGCCGCCGCCACCTGCCGCAGTAACCGCCCCTGCCCTCAGGCACCGACAGCCCTTGCTCTATGTCATCATTTCATTAGCACGGAGACTTGTGACGCTGCCCGCCACGCTCACCCGGGGAGCAGCCCGACCCCCCAACCCCTCACCGACCGCCGCCCCCGGCGAACGTTAAACCGCCGCCGCCGCGCAGGCCCCGGCCCCGCCCCCTCCCTCCCGCTACCTGCGGGGAGGCCCCGCCCCCGGCGCCGCGCGCGGACCCCCGGTCTCGCCGGCCCTCACCCCTCCCCCGGGGCAGCGGCAGGCTCGGCCCGGCGCGCGGGTCACATGACTGCGAGAGGCATTGTGGGAGCCCCGCCCCGCCCGCCGGCCGCGCCCCCCCCGGCGGGCAGGGTGACTACGGCTCCCAGAACCCCCCGCGGCAAGGGGCGGCTGGGCGGGGCCGAGCCCTTCCTTGCGCATGCGTGAGGCGCCGGCTTCCCGCCCCCGCCGCGTGCAGGGGGCGGGGCCGTGCCGGGTGGAGCCGGAGCAGCCGTTAACGGCTGAAAGGGGCGGTGCTGCCAGCCGGCCCCTGCGGCGCCCGGGGTGGGGGGCAGCCGGGGCGGGAGGGGCAGGGCGCTCTTCAGCACAGCTGCTGCCCAGGTAGGCGGCTGGCTCCGGCCTCGACGTCTGGGCAAGGGCGGCAGCCCTCCGCTGCGGGCACGGCGGGTGGCTGCGGGCCGCATCGCCGCCGTGGAGCCCTCCGGCTTCCACAGGCGCGTCAGGCTCGTCGCGGAGGCGCCGCTGCCCGTGCTAGAAATGGCGGGGAAGCAACGCGTTCCGTGGCTCTGAAATGTGGAAAACGGAAGGAGAGCAGAATGGTTAGAAAAGGGATTGTCGCCGCCTCGGCAGCAGCGCATGTCACGCCCCACGGGGCTTTCGGAGCTCTGGCCTTGTCACCTACAGAAGCTCCCACAGGAATGGGTCTTTGTAGGCTTGAAGCTTCGGTTCGGTGCGTGACAGATTCTCGTCAGGGACAGGCCCTGCACTGCAGATGGCAGCAGCACTTCGCACTCTGGAGCATTTCAAGCCCTGGCCACTCTTTACCTTTCCCTTGGCGGCTGTTGAGCTCTCTGTTCACAAGTAGCAGGGGTGAGTGACAGGTCTGATAAACAAGGAGGACCCACTCTGCTGCCGTACAGCTTCATCCCCGCCACAGGTGTTCCCGGGGGGGTTATTGATCCAAGTGAAATGACGAGCATCCTGCTGCCACGTTTTGTTTGTTTGATGCAGCTGCCATCTTCTCCGACCTCGATTCCAGTCTTGACTAGTTGGCTTGCAGGAACTTAATTTTCGAGGCAGGCAACATTAGCAGGGCGTGCCTACCTAGCCTTAGTAATTAGTAAGTTCAGCCACCCCTTAGTCTATTTCCTAGCGCTGTCTCTGTTGTAGAGGAACTCAAATAATTGCATTTCTGGTCATCGCTTGTCTCTTCAGTGCTCCCTGTCATCAATGGCTTTGTGGACTTGAATGCTTGGCACATCTTTCCTAGCTGTGGCTGGTAGCTTGAGGCGTTTTTCCCCATGTGACAGTAGTTTGTTGCCTAGAGAGATGAGCTTAACAACTATCTCTACAATTTGTCTGTTACCTTGAATTTCTTCTACTTGCAATGAGATTTTAGTGATTACCTAAGAAACATGTTGTTCATAACTATGTTTTCTGATGAAAACTCTCAGACATTGCTTACAAACCAGCTGTGAAGGGTGGTATAATCCTCATCACCCAGAGTGAAAACATCAGCCAAAAGCTTACTGGTGTTTGCAAAGGTATGTCTCAATATAAAGCTATCACATGGCTTAACAGGTGTGTGGCTAGGGTGCCTCCCTACCACTGTCTAGACCTTTTATGATACCAAAAATCTGATTCTCCAGCTGTATCCTGATCCTGAACCTTCTCATGGATCTTGAATTGGACTCAAGGGGCTATTAGCTATAACAGTGCCTCATCAAGACTTTTGTGGGACACTGCAGTTGTGAGACTCGGTGGCCAATTTGAGTCCAAAAAGGGGTGCTGTCAAAGGGAGATTGCATATGCAGTGACTCTCAGGTGAAGGACAGGGACCAAATGTCCACTGAAGGTCATTCTGCGGTGAGAGTAATTCCTTGCAGCAGGACACAGCTTGGGTCTGAGGAGCTGGATCAGTTCTGGTACATTACAGTTTTGTTGCAAGAGACCTGTACTAGCGGCTGTCACTGGCAGTTCACTTGTGGGAACAAACAATCTAAGGGTGTTTACATGTAAGCTGTAAGTCTCACAGGAAAAAAGGCACAGGTGAGAAGAAAGAAGGAAAACTCTGTAACATTGGAGATACATTAAACAAAAAGGTGGTGGTATAAGACTTAAGGGAAAGGTAGAGAAGCAGAAACAGTTGTTTACCATCTTTTTGATTCTTTAATACAAAAGGCTTCTGGTATCTAGTTTGGCATGCCTTACAGGGAAACAAGAGCTAGCAAAATTCACACAGGCTGTAAGCCAGTCACAAGTTCTCAGCCATAGGGCTGCCCAAGTAGAATCCTCATTCGCACACATATGTATATGTGTGCACATATATGTTGGGGGTGCTACAAAAACTGGGAAAAAGCAAGATTTACAGACAGATTTGTGTAGATATTTGGGAGATGTGTATGAGAGAAATATTGTTTCTGCAGGGTAACTTTGGAAATGTTTGTGTTCGTTCAGCTCATTTCTCACATGCTATATAAGCAAGTAAATGTGCCCACCTTGCAGTTTGTATGTAAAGGAGTGGTTTGTTTTTTCCCCTGTGATTAACGGTGTTCTGTGTGCGCAGAATAAAGCTAAGAGGTTTGACAGCTAGGACGGAAGGTGACTAGGTATCTTTTGTTTCTACCAAAGCAGTTGAAATAGAACGTCTTATGGGCTGTTTTTAAATAAAGGCAAAATCTTTCAATCACTAACATAAGCGTTTTTTAAATAAAATTCCTGTTATATTCAGAAAGCAGTTGGATTCCACAGTCAACCTTGCTTGAGTTTAGTCTCTCAGTATGAGGGATCAAGTACATTAACTTAGTTGCTCTTACAAAAACAGTGTGCCGTTTCCCTGGGACACCCCAGAAAAGACCTGCAATCAATTTTAGCACACAGGCAATGTTTTGCTCCAAGTACATTTGTTATCACTGCACACTGCATGACATTAGAATTATTATTAAAATGTCTCTGTTACTTCTATATCTGATTTAGCAGAGCATACAAGGGCAGATAATTGGGAAAGCATCAGACTTTATTGTATGTTTTCATAGTGAAAGTAATTTTATAGTGAATAATTAATTTTTTATGAAAGATAATAATAAGTTAAGAGCAAAGAATCAAAGGTAGTATGGTCTAGATTTGACACTACAAATCCTATTGCAGATAACACTGTTGCCTGGAATCAAATAAAGATATCATACATTCACCAGGAAAAAAAAAAAAAAAAAGTGTCTTTTGGATTATCTCCACTTAGCTGAGCTTTTGCATAATTTTGTATTGTGGTAATGATTCACAATTCGGAAAATGCTTTTTTCTTCCTTTACAAGGCTTTTTTTCTGACACCACCAACAAGCATCACAGTGGTAGCATTTGTATATACTTGTTGACTGAAGTGCTCCAAGGGTAACAGTATTTTAATAGGAAAAATGTTATTGTTAAAGAAGCAAATTAAAAAGTTAATTGAATCTGATTTAATTTACATCTATATCTCCTTACAAACTAGAGGCCCACCTTTGAAGGTGCTTTGAAGAAGAACTTCAAAGAAGTTAGTCTGTACTTTGTATTGAGATATGCATGCAAATAAAATCAGATTCTTTTTGAAAACTCTATTCGGTTAACATGAGATGGCAAGTGGGTTCTAAAGGCTTCCAAGACAGTGATGAAAGTATCTTGTTCTTTAGCTTCTATAATTAATCTCAGATGTATTTCACAGGGTGGCACCTTGTACTCATGGAAGCATGACATTGCTGTAGCATCACCTTCTGAAAAAGAGTGTCATATGGGAGATACCTGTTCATATGAAGTAAAGTACTTATTTCTGATTTATGACTAGCAGCATAACAAGGTGTGTGTGTGTTTATCGTCCAGCTAAGTGTGCAGAACAACGCAGTGAAGTTGAAATGCTACGTAAAGAAAATTAATTAACACTGGATTAATATGGATGTAGAATCGTGTGGGTTAGGCTCACGTGTGTTCCACTTTACAGAATGATGACAGATATGCCCTCAAGAAATGTCACTGAAAACGTGTCAACATGTATACTTACATTGTATCTCTGTCTATATATAGACACACACTATGATTTGGCTAAGTGAATGAATATAAGCACATATAAATATTTAGACTGCTATATTATTACTGATGAGTTTCCGCATCTCTAACATGATCAGTCCATTGAAGTCACCGCTATTACACAAGAGCAAGTAGTTTAAAACCTCCACCAGTATTATGCGTGTATCCAGTGTCAGCTTACTGCAAAAAATCAATTCTTGGTTAGCTACCAAAGCATTAAATATGTGGCCTGTTTAAAAACTAAACAAATCTTTTTCCAGAATGTGGATGTTGAATAAACCACCGCCTCGGGCCAGCAGTATGGTCATTCGGGCACCCATCCCATGGTAACGAGGGAAGGGGGGAGGGAGAACAGAAGGGACCTGCTGAATCACTCGGAAAGCAGAATCTTTTTGGTTACACGTGAGCCTGCGTCTGAAGTAGGATGGCTGCTCAAAGCTTTTCCCTTCAGTTTGCCCCCTTTTCCTACCATACGCCAACCTCTCTAGCTCCTTGCTGATGTCCTCCGGGGACTTGCTTGGTCAGGTTTGTTTCAGCCTTCCTCACTTCTGGAGGTGTCTACTCTAGTGCCCCGGTTCCTTTTCTTTGTCTGTCTTCAGTTCTCCTGTCCAGCCCTGCTTTGGCCCCTTGCGCTTATAGTGCCTCAGAGGCTGAGACGGTCTCCCCAGGATCTAGAAGGTCCCTAGGAATGAAAGCTGATTCTTTCTGTCATGGGAGCTTTGATGAATTCCACCAACTACAAAGACAGCTCCGCTGGTCAGAGCAAAGGTCCATATAGCCCAGTGTCCAACTCCAAAGCAACCCATTGCAGATGCCTGCAAAAAACTGTAAGAAGCTGGCAAACATGATGCTGCTGCCTCGGAGTACTTCACACTCTGCAACAGAGTTGTGGTTCAGATGCAGTTTCTATGCACACAGCAATGTTACGCAGCAGCAACCCCAAGAACTAGGCCTCTAGGGCCTGAATGGGCCTGAGCAGTCCCACCTGGGACCCCCCCCCACCCCACTGCCCATGGGCCCAGGAGCCCCATTTCAGCTCAGCCCAGGGCCTTTGATCCCTGCCTGAGCTGTGCTGAAAAGGTCTCTAGCTCTGCCTCCAGCTCCTGGATTACAGTCCTAGCGAAGAAGTTGTTCCTTATACAATTTTTAGTTATATAAAACCATGATAATCTCTATGTGTTCAATAGTTATAGGAGCGATTGTACAGTTACATTTGCCTTCCTTTAAATATTTGGTTTAAATATTTGTAACATGCATTAAGATCCTCCAAGGAAAAAGTACTTTGGAACTGTACATTAGTTGTTTTGATAACCCTGATACTCCCTCTGGAAAGGGAAAAAGTCTGTCACTGGCTCTGCCAGCACACCCAGTATTTCAGGTATAGTCCCAAACCTAACATGCTTTTTCAGACTGTCAGGGATGTAAAACTAAGACTAGCGAGAAATGCATCAGTGGTTCACTAGTGTACAATGCATTCTCCTTTAGAATTATTTCAAAACATTTTCCATGTTTTTAGATGCTGGCATGTTGTAGAAAGAGTAGGATTTTCTGAAGGATAAGGCTGAGAGTCACTTAAAGGAAATGTGGAGGGAAAACAGGGAGGGAAAAGACTTTTTGTGCAGGATGATTGCTAATCTCCATCTCTCACCATTGTCTTGCTTGGACAGTGCTTGTTCACATGTTAAAATACATTACAATCAAATGATTCCATCTACCAAACTGTTTTACTAATTTTATCATAAATAACCTTTCTCACAGGACTCCAATGGCACCACTCCTTCAAATGCTTGCATCTATGTTCAATATTAGACAACAATTAATTTCATATGTGCTTCTAAAATAAATCAAAATAAACCTTGGGCAAATCCTTTATCCTTGGGCAGCCTGCTGAATTATTTTTGCATGTACTCATTGAGCTACTCATTGTAAGTGTAACAATGTTTACAATCATTCTAAGATCAGCAACATGATATTTACAGAATCCCACCAAGGTCAGCAAAACTGAACCCTTGTGAACCAAAGTGGGAAGTAAATTCTAGAAACAAGACCAGATCAGAAAACAGGTGACAAAAGACTTTTCTTTGGCACAGCTGGGGACGTATTAGTGCAGAGTATGGTTTCTGATATATGTTATGGAAATAATATGTGGAAAGGATTGGTGCATTTTATTTAACTTTATATTTGTAACACCTGTTCTTGGCAGGCACCTGCTCTTTTTCCCTTTTAAATATTCAAATATTGAATAATGTTTATGATTAATTTAGTACAACAAGATAGAACATGCAGCTCATATCACAAAGAACCAAGGTGCATCTTTTGTTTTCTGCAGCCTGCTTTTTAAACTGTTCAGTAATTTATCACAAGAGGAACATAATGGAGTAAGACCTTGCAGAAAAAACAGTCTTAAGGTAGCAATTGAAACAAAATACTTGCTCGGTTGTTTTAGTCATTTGGCTAAATGCCTAAAAAAATGGTTTTATTTTCTTTGCCAGTGTTAACACTTAATGTCAGTAAGGGAAACTACTATTCACATTCCCTCTATGAAATGCCCCTGAACAGTATTGCTAGTACAGAGTAACCCAGGGGTGCCAGGGAAGGTCCAGTAAATAAAGCTCAAAAAACTTTTCAAAGCAATTTCGGCCTCATCTCTGGTGTGCACAAACGTGGGCTTGTGGACATAATCACCTGCACACACCTCTGAATCTTCAGTCACGGCCAAGAATCCCAATGGTGCGAAACTCAGTACAAACTCAGGGACCAAATAAAGGCAATTCCTACCGCAAAGATCATACAACAGAGGGATACAAACAAAAGAGGAAAAAGAAAAAAAGAAACAATTAGACAATCTGGATCTACATGATCGAGCAAGGTTTAAGCACAGCAGCAACCTAATTTTTGTTAAAGGTTCTGTTGGCATCATGGGCAAGGATGAATTTATAGCTTACAGGAAAGAATTTGTAGGTGAATTTTGTTGATGGATGCTTTGGCTTAAAAGAAATCAGGCAAAGTTAAAATTTGCTTCTTGAGCCACACAATATAAAACTAACTTGAATGTACTGTTCTTTTTTAATGGCAAACTCCAAATGTAAAATTGTAGGCCTCATTTGGAAACTTTGATTCATCTCAAGAAAATCCAGTAATTTTTCTAAGTGAGAAGATTGTGAAGCTTATGCCTGAAAACAGGTGTGAAGGCAAGCAGGTAGACTTCCTTTATTGAATGTGCTACGAGCATGAAATATAGCTCTCACAGTTATAGAAATAGAGTTGTTACAGTTACAGAAATAGAGTTCTATTCTAGAAATATATTCTAGAAATATATAGTTATATTCTAGAAATATAACTCAGATTGTTACCTTAATGTCAAGGTAGGACAGTGAGTTATTTGCAGTCTGCAGTTTTTCCTGGTCAGATTTGTAGTTGGCCTCAAGTCACTTCTTCGTGTTAGTTGGCAAATTTAATTCCCTTCCCCCTCTCTAGTTTGGTGGCTCAGTACAAATACAATGCTACCATGTTTTAAAAGCATCAAGTGACTGGTTTCTTTCCAGGCTAGAAGATACATTGCTGAGAAGTTCCACTGACTATGTGTCTGTTCTCCCAAATAGACACTGGAAAGCAAGTTTGTAATTTCAGACTCTGTTTTGTTAGACATATACAAATGCAGAACTAAAACCAAACAAAAATCCATTCCCTAGAGAGAATAAATGTACGCAGAAATATTTGTACAGAAAAGCGTTTCTAAGCAATGCATAGGCTAAACGGTATGCTAGAGTTTTCTTTTTAATATGATTTTGCTCCAGTAACTCTAATTAGCAAAGGAGAAGTCAAACATTCAAAGCATTTTTCCTTTGCACTGGAAATACTAAAAAGAAATAGCAGCAAGACATCTCAGGTCCAAACAGGACACCTGTGACCGTGTGCACCATATTGCTATGTAATAAAGATGGCCTCTGTAGCAAAACGTTTAAGGCCTAAATACAGGATGGAATACAGTGGGCATGTGAGTAGCACTGTTTCACTGAAGGCAATTGTATATAGCCTAATAGTTAATTATAGTATGGTACAGTAGATATTAGTGAGAAGACTTCTATTTTAAGGTTTCCTTAAATTAATCTTAATAGAATAACAGGTTTAAATGAGACCTCCTTATCAAAGTATATTTAAAGAACAACTATAGGGAAAGCATAGTAAAAAATTATAGACTTCAGTGGAAAATAACTGACTATATGCATTTACAAGTTTTGATGGTGGATCACAGTAATTGTATTAGTATTCAGAACTGTGGTTATAACTGTCATTAAATACAAAGCATAGAAAAATCAACACATTAAAGAACCACAGTGGCATCACTGCGAAAGCGGTGGGTTGGGTTTTTTTCTGAGTATGTACAACCAGGGATTAAATTTGCAAACTTTTCTGAAAGAGACCATAAAGGAGGCTCCTGGAAGGAGGCTCATAAATAGTCAGCATTTTTTTTTTTATTCTAAAGATGCTATTCCTTGGGCTGAAATTCTCTACACTTTCTTTTACCCCACTTTTAAGAAAAACTAAACAGAACTTTTTTAGCTATATTTCACTGTATTTAAAAGTTGATTCTTATGCTATTAAGCAAAGTGTTTATATGTTTTTTCTTGAAGTAACTAAAAAATTATTTTGCTAAAAATGCTTAAAACTCGGCGTGTTCATAGTCCTCCGAGGAATGCATACTCTGCCAAGTCTGAAAACACTTGGAACAGAAAGAAGGTCTGAGTAAGTCTTGCATACTGTGCTACTTTTTTTTTTACTGATTTATGAACAACACACTGATGCTTAGCTTGTACAGTTTGTCCGATCTATGCAATGAAATAAACACAGCTGCATTTGTTACAGTGATTGCATAATCACATATTTGGTACCCACAAACTTTTGGGACTATTCAGAGAGCAGTATGTGCTAAAAATCCTAATTTCCTTTACTTTCTCTAATACCACTCTCAATTTATATTAAATTTAATATAAGATTTTGTTTGTACAAGTTAGAATTGTAACAGTAATGTTTCTGCAACACCAGTAATTCAGATCATTTATACTGGCTGTAAAGCAGTGGTGCTACCACTGCACAGGTTGTAGAAAATACAAACGTGCCAGCTGTCACAGGCATTACTTTGAGTTTGCTGATTTGGAGGTGTGTAGATCCTCAGCTGTTACTCCATTTAGTGAAGAGTTTGCTGCACAGTGTAATTTCTAGATAGCCATAAAATAGCTTTTCCCTTACTATCAGTCTTCCTAATTATTATTTTGGAATTTGAAAGCATTTTATTAGACTTTATTTATTAGCAATATGCCAATCTCTGAGACTGACTGGGTATTTAAACAGAAACACTGAGCTTGGCAGCATTAGCCCCTTGAATCCCACCCCAACTAATCATCAGGTAGATGAAATTATGCAGAGGAACATAAACAAGGCAGCCAGAGACCTTTAATGATCTGCCACAGTGGTAGATTCTTTCCAAATGAATATTTTTAAGTCAGCTTAAAGCCAAAAGAATTTTTTTCTGGTACTCTGTAAATATCGAAAACATGGATAGTATAGTAAATGTATCTAGGAAAAATTCTGTCTTTTTTTTTTTCAATCTGAAAATTTCAAGAGGTATCCAAAACGTTTAAAAAAAATGGAGAAGTGAATTAGTGGTGGAGTCTGTTGAAGATTGCTGTACACATCCCCACTATAATTTCACCAGTGACTGGTTCATCCACGGTGTAGATCACAGTGACAAACCATACTCATTCGCAAGGAAGAGAATGGGGAAATCTGCATTGGTTGATAGATGGTTTATCACACCCTGCATTTTTTCAGTGGCCAAATCCTGTATTTTATTTATGAGGCAGGAGCTGCTGCAATGTATCAAAAATCATTTGTGACTGACTGGCGTTACCATCCACCTGTGTTCATCGACTGAAACAAAACAGGGTGGGGTATTTTTGAAAAGTGTTATATACATAGTTTAAACAAGTACTTTGCTGTAGCTGTAGTGACCGATGGTGGAAAGCTAATATCTAGGGAGAAGCTGAGTTCTGTTTCCATGACCAGCTCTGTCTGCATGTTCAGGGAGCAATTTAAGAGGTTCCCATCCATTGGATGTATTGTTTGCCCCGAGTCCTGAGGCATTCATTTGAGAACATAATCAGCCTTGTTAAAAGAATACAATTTCAAGTCTTGTTTGACTGAATTGGTTTTGAAACTGTTTTAGGGTTTTTTTTTTTTTGTTACAGTATTTAGTTAATGAATAAAAATGTAAACTGTGTAATTACTTCAAAGGAGACCACATATAACACAATTAGAGAAGACATAAATGTGGTCAGTGTCTTACATAAATAAAAATTTCATATGGAATTTACAAAAGCTTTCAACACAAACTGTTCTCATTAAAGCTAGGGACAGCAACAAAAGACTATGCTCAGCATTTATGAAATCTCCGTATGTTGAGTCTGATTTTCAGCCGATAATTCCTCCAGCCTTTGTTTTTCCAGATGAAGGTTTTTGTTCACCAATAATGACACCCATATTCCTGTCCTACAGTCACTTGCTGTATGCATACCTGTAGCTATGTAACTCAGTAATAATTATACGTGACTTAGGTTAGATTTATATTAGATATAAGGAAGAAATTGTTTACAATATGCGTGGTGAGGCTCTGGAAGAGGTTGCCCAGGGAAGCTGCAGATGCCTTGTCCCTGGAAGTGTTCAAGGTCAGGCTGGACAGGACTTTGAGTGACCTGATGTAGGAAAAGATGTCCCTGCCCAAGGCAGGGGGGGTTGGACTAGGTGATGTTCAAAGGTCCCTTCCGACGCAAACCATTCTGTGATTCTGTGATTCCATGATATTTAGATGACTTAAGTCCTTGTGAAGCAGAAACCTAAACACTTTATCAATTAGAAAAAGAATATATCAGAAGTTTTTTCTGCCACAGAGGAAGTGGAAGTGAGGAATACACTTTGTTAAAAGACAGAAACGCCTTAACCAAGTGAGGAAAATTGGTATGGCAGCTCCAGGAGTAGTAGTATTGATCCACTGAGATAATTTCTCAGGAACTTGGTTTCTCTGTGGGGAGATACAGCTTGGGGTTGTTTCCATTTTCCAAGAACTGGAGTCCTAAAGGCAGGTTGTCTCTCACTCCCACACTGCCACAGTGACTGGCAGTCTTCTCTTTGCTCCGTAGTCCACTGAACACAAGGACCAAAAGCCTCTGAAGATCGCTATGCACTTTGAGCTCTGAGGGGGCTGTAATGCTATAGTTGTGTTTTCATAGGCTCTATGATCTTGTGCATGTTTTTCTATTCACAGCCTAGATTTTCCCCCACTGTTCTGCTCCCCTGAGAATGGTACAACATACTGCTGTGTCTTGAAGTGCGGAGAGTACAGTTTCCTGCAATTTCTTCACAGCACGTCAGCTGCCTCATTTTATGCAGCAGAGCTGCAGTAGTTCTACGCTGAGGACTTCAGATGCTTGCAGAGCAAGCTACAGACTATGCCTCTGTGAGCAGGAATGTACGGAAGGAAGCAGGGGTGGAAGAGCTTCTCTTTTAGTGGCGAAGAGCTGTTACGGCTGGTTGGTGTGCTGTTGAATCATATCCTAAGGCCATCACAACTACCGCTTCCTCCATGGTGTCATTCCTACTGCAGTTAGCTTTGATTGTTCCATTGCACCGTTGCTAGCATGGCTTTTATCCAAAGACAACTGTGTAAAGATAGAAAAATGAGAAAGGGTTTGAGAGATTTTAAGCTGGCAGAACATAGTGTTCTGACTCTTGCACTTGTGTAGATATGCAGAGCTCTGTAGCTCTGAAAAGCTCAGGGACCATCTAGCAGAACAACCCAACGTCTAAACCACAAGCTGGACAGACTCAATAAGTTTTAGCTTTATGTCAGGACTGAGAAAAGAGAGCAGGGACAGAAAAATCACTGGGACTGGTGCAACAAACCACTAAACTTTAAGATAGTGCTCAAGAAAATGTTAAACTCATCGACTATGAAAGTGTGGATACATCTGCTAAGTACTTTGAGTAACAGGGTGAAGGTGTTGGAGTTACACTGCTGCCTTTGTTTAATGGTGAAGATAACATGGTAAAGAAAATCAGCAAAAATATTACAGAACTAAATAGAAAAGGGAGCTCAGCTCCAGGCTTCAAACAGGTGCATGACCTGGGATAAGCCAGACAAGGAGAGCTTGGGGCTGACAGAAGTTTGAAATGATGAATGTCCAGGGAAATAGGACTTTGTAAGCACCCTGTGTCAGAGAAACGCCTGACATCGTCAGAGAAGTTCTGCTCTTAGTTTTAAAAGAATATCCACGGGATTCCATTTCTGGACAAGGAGGGAGTCTTTTGGGCTGTGCTGGGTAAGAAATCCAGCACACAAAAATACCAGTTCTTGGCATTGGTAAGCGGGAAGAAAAGTGATGATTGGAAGTTCTGGCAAAGGTGATCTTCAGTCTAACACAGTGGCATGTAAATTTAAAGAAAGACAGCGAAACAGCTATCAAGCTATCATTTTTTTTTTTTCCTGTGGTAATTAATTTGATAATTTGTTAATTTTTATATAAAGCAGAAAAAGTATGCAGTCATGAAGGACAGACCAGAAAAGAAATGGGTAAAATTCTGGTACCATTTAACTTTGACGGGAGTTAGATCTACCCCCATTTTCTGCCTATCTTATGCAGGTTTATTTGAAAAACGTTTTCTATTGAAGACAGAAATTAAATGTATGATGATAAAAAGAGCCCAGTGCCCCAAGAAGACTGGAAGCATCCACATACTTTTGGTTAACCAGGAAAGAATAAAACGCCAGAAAACATCCTTCTCTTGCAGAATTGCCTCTATTTTAAGCCTACACCAAACTTCTACAGCTCAACAGCCAAAGTAACTCAAAAATACAGAAGCTGCCTATGTGCCCAGAACATTGAGCTTGCTTTCTAAATTACAAACCAGAGCTCATTAGCGCTGCTCTGGGAGCAACCAAGAAATGCCCTCCACCGTCCCCCCAAGCTGTACTGGTGTTTATTCCTGCGTATCAACTTGGTTGGGTTTTCCTAGCCTACACAGGCATACAGCTTGAATCTGTGGGCTAAGCTACAATGGATGAGCCTGGTGATCCCAGCTGACCACATCTCAACTACCCTCTTGGCACGTAACTACAATTTCAGGAAGAGCTGTCTGATGTTTCATGGTTGGCCACCTGGCTCTTGTACTACTGATCGCCATTTGCTTCTGAAAGCCCAAATGGATTGCAGAAGCAAGTCGAGGGAAGAGCGGCATTCATTTCACAATAGGTGATGAGTAACTCCCACGAGGCTTGTCTTCTGTTTCTTGAAATAGAACATGAAAGTTATTAAGTCCTTAATTTGGTAATTTAACTTGAGGCTTAAAATGCTGAAGGAAGAAAGCCACAATTCAGACATAATGAACTTTCCAGTGAACTTTGAACTTTCATTAAAAATTAAATCCATATTGACTTGAAATACTTAGTAAAGTCTCTCCTGTCCTTTTGTCTGCCTTCCTCTGGGGCATTGCCCCCTGGCCGGCAGTGCCCGCCTGAGTCTAAAAAAGGGGCAGGAGCATCCTCATGGTGCTGCCAGAAAAGGAACCATTTTCCAGCCATAACTGCCTGAAGTGGAAAATATGCATGGGTAGCTGGGGGGTGTGTGTCCCTAAGAAAGTCAGTATTTCCGCTGAACTTAGAAATTTTAAATACTTCCTTCCCAGCACAACGAATACTTTAAAATCTCCAACTGTGTAAGTATTTAAGCTCTGTTTCCCTTCCTATGTCCCTTCCTTTTGCATGGGAAGAAACAAGCTCTGAGACCATCCTTTAGTGGTTTCAGTTAACCAATGCTCACATTTGTCACTCATTATTTACATTTTTTTCACACCTGTTTTTTCCTGAGTATTCCATGTAGTAACAGTCCACCCCAGAAAAATAGAACCAAGTAAATTAAGGACAAAAAAGTATTGTTCTGGAACAAACATACAGACTTTGAATGTTTCAAGAATGTCAGTGCATTTAAAATTCAGATTTATTTGTTAACTCGGTTTAACTGTCAGTCCTAAAAAGCCCTTATCTTTTAGGAGATATTATTCGCACCAAAAGTATTCAGGCTGTCACAGTAGTTCATTTTACAGTCTGCAAACACAGGAACCAGTGAAATAGGTAAAGTAGGCTCCACTGGCAGTGAAATTCCACTCACTCACAGCAGCTGAGGCTCTTTACTGCATTTAGGAGTTGCCTAAAGTTTTGATTTCTTGTTATTATTCTCCCTGCAGTCAAATCTGTTTCAAATACTTTTTCCTGCTTAGCGATAAGAACATGCAAAAATATTTGCAATATCGGGACTTTATCTGAATTTTCTCTTGCAAAAAAGGGTATTAGACTGGTACATTTATCATTTTTAAACTACCTATTACTTAAACTTCAACATAAAAATGAGTCATTCCCAATCAAAGCTTATGGTAAGCCCCGGCAGATATGTTGTTGTGGGTTCTTTTCAGCTGACACCTGAACTGAGCTCTGTGCTTGTTTTCTTCCTACTGTGTTTTATATTTAAGTCCACCTCATACTTGGTTTCCCCATGATACCCCTATAGTTTAAACAAAACGTATACACTCCTCAATTCAAACATGCCAGTGAACAGGCTATAGTTTTTATCAAACGACTATCCCAAACAAACACAATGAAGAACTAATGAAGGCATTATGTCCCAAAATAAAACCAGAAGAATTCAATACAAGAGAATAACTGCTTTCCATCCTCTGTTAATCAATCCTGACAGCTTCCCCGTCGTAAGACTATTGCTTAGGATTCCTTATGTGCTTAAAACCCTGATTAAGCCCCATTTAGCCTGTTTGCACCATGTTCTTCTCATCAGTTTCCACAAATATTGCACATATGCACTCAGTGGTACCGTCTGTAACAGAAAATCAGTGGAAGCATTCCAAGTTGCAAAGTTATCCATTGGTAACATGTTTGGACTGCGGCCTGAAGAAAGGTGGGTTTGTTCCTTATTTTTTTAACACTAGATTGCATTGCTTCCCCCCCCCCCCCAAGGAAAACTTGAAGATGAAAGCCTTTTTTAGCTTAACGTGTGAGAAGAATTAGTGACTTGCAATCTTTGTGCATGAGTATCATCCCTAAATGTGTTTCCTGTAGATCTTAACTCTTGCGTGTGCCACCGAGTCTTTGGTTTGTATTCCGCTGTCTGTGGCCTCGCTCCCAAATTCCTCCGTGTACCAAGGAGCTTCTGATACACTACTGGTGGAATTGTTTTCTTCAGGTTTCCCTTAAGCAACCAAGGCTAAAACTACATGTGAGAATTACTATGACGCAGAATATTTTGTTATAAATTATGCGGCCTCAAGATGCTAATGGAAGGGCAGCGTGGCCCAGCTCCTGGATCCTTCCTTCTCCAGCTGGTTCTCTTTCTTTCATCACGTAGATTCACCAGCTGCAGAGGGAGCTGGAGCAGGCTCTGGGGCAGGAAGGAACCATACAACCACTTTTCCCCCGGGCCCTTTTCCACAAGAAGAGTGGGATTGGGTTCCTCTCTTTATCATATAGCAGGAGCCCAGAGCCAGTAGGCCACTGTCCAATTAAAATTAAATAGCAGCTGTTGACAGATGCTAGTAGACTAAATTGGTTCTGTGGGGAATAGCCCATTAGAGCAGTCATCCCGAGGAAGAGCTGATTGTGTCTTGCAGGGGCTTCTAAGGCTTGAACCTGCTTTCAGTCCGCACCAGAAGGACATGCCGGGGCAGCGCTTGGCGCTGCGGCGCCCGACGTCACGCCGCCTAGTTCAGACTTTGCTTTTCCTCCCTCGCTGTCAACCGTACTAAAAAAAAAATTAACCGCAAGCAACAATTACAGCTCCGCGACTCGTGTTTCCCAGGCAGGCTGTTCTTCTTCCCCTGCCTCGGAGCAGCATCTCCGGCCTGACCTGCGGCAAGGCCGGGGAGGAGGCAGAGGCAAGGCGCCGGCGGCGACCTCCCCACCTCCTCCGTGGCCCCCGCTGCCGGCCGGGCGGAGGCCGGTGCAGCGGGGCCGGAGGGGGCTGCTGCCCCCCGGGGGGGAACCCGCGGGCCCGGGCGCAGACCCCCGCGGGGCAGGGGGGGCCGGCCGCGGCTACCTTGGCTGCTGGCTGGCCGGGAAGGGTGAGGCGCTGGCAGAGGCTCCAGTTCGGGGAGCCACAGGTAGGCGGCGGCCTCTTTTACTTTTCCCAGGTTCGTGGAGACTCCCCCCCCCCCCCCCCCCTTTTTCCTCCCCTCTCTCCTCCTCTCTTTCCAGCTCTCGCTTTCCGGGTTTGGGAGTTTGGAGCGTTCAGAAAAGTGCCTGCAACGGCGCGGGGTTCCCCAGGTGGGGCTGCTCCGGGCTTTTCTCTCCCCTCCTCCTCCTCCTCCTCCTCCTCCTCCCCCCCCCCCGCCCCCCGCCCGCTTTTCCTCCTTTGTGGCTACATCCAGGGCGCTTCACCCCCCGCTTCCCACGCTTCCTTCCCCCCCTCAATCTCCACTTTGGGGGGGAGAAAAGCCGGGCTCTTTCCTGTCTCCCAGCCGCAGGGCAGCGCCGCGCCGCCGCGGGCTCTCCCCGCTCCCGCCGTGCGGCGGTGCTGCGGCGGCGGCCCCGCTCCGCTCCGCTCCGCTCCCCTCCCCTCCCCTCCCCTCCCTCCTTCCCACCCTCCCTCCTCGCTCCCTCCTCCCGGGGCCGCTCCCGCACATGGGCGCCGCGCGGGGCTCCCCCTCCGCCGAGGCGGCGGCAGCGGCGGCCCGCCGGCCCCGGAGCGCGTAGCCCGCCCGCCCCGATTCATTTGTTGTTGTTGTTCTCCCTCCCTCTCTCCCTCCCTCCCGCCCTCTCCTCCTCTTTCTGAACTTTTGTCACCGCGGCCGCTGCGCGGATGAAGGCTTTTCGCGCCGGGGACGCCTAGCTTCCCCCCGCCGCCCCCGTGCCCTGCGCTGCCCGCCTTCCCCCCGGCCGCGATGCCGTTCCCCCTGCGGACCCTGGAGCCGCTGAAGCTGTGCAGGTTGGAGGAGGCCGGCGGGGACGGCGCGGAGCGGGGCGGCCCGGCGCCGGGGGACCGCGCCGGGGCGGCGGAGGGGGGCGGCGGGCGCCGCCGCGGCGCGGTGCCGCTCTTCGGGGCGCTGGAGCAGGTCAGCTCCTACGCGCTGGTGTCGCTGCTGATGCAGCTCTCCGACCTCTCCCGCTGCGCCGGCGACATCTTCGGCGGGATCCTCAGCGAGGCGGACTCCCTCTGCCACCGCAACGCCCGGCTCCAGCGCCGCCTCGGCGCCCTGGAAGCGCTCCTCGCCCGCCTCGACCACCGCAAAGTCAAGATCCGTGAGTGCCAGCCTTCCCCGCCGCTGCGGGGCCGGGGCGGCGAGGGGAGGGGAGGGGGGCGGCCGGGGGGTGCCCGCCCGCCGGCGGGGCGGTTTGCGCGGCACCCTCCGCTTCATTTATTTATTTCTTTGAAAAAGAAAGGGAAGAGGGAAACTTAAGCATCCTCCCCCCCCCCCAGCCCTTCCAGCGTTCAGGTGGCGGCGGCGTGTTCCCCCCGCCCGCCCCGGGTGACCCCCGGCCCCGGGGGCTTCGTCCCTGGCTGCCGGCCGGGCAGGGGGTGCCAGCGTGCGGGGCCCGCGGGTGCTGGTGTTTTTCCCCAGTGCTTCCGTCTGGCAGAAAGCTGCCTGAGTGGGGAGAGGGTGTCTGCAGCGAGGGCCCCCGGAGCCCCCGGGGAGGCGGCGGTGGCCGGGGGGCAGCGCGGTGATCCCGAGGGAGCGTGCGTTTGTGTGCTGGTGCCGGCCGTGCGCTAGACTTGGGATCAGCCGGCCTTCTGACGGCTCAGTCCACATGCCCGATTAATTCTTTTGTATGTGCATGGGAAGAGCTCAGTAAATAGAAACCTGGATATACTCCGCGGCTGGTTTTGTATCGCTCGGTTCCCCTGAGCTTCTGTTCTGTGTGGAGAGCTGATCCCGAGTTTGCATTTCCCACCGTCACGCGGAGCACAAACAGATCCGCACAAAGATCCGCATTCGGCCTCGGATTCTTAAGTAGTGGCAGTTTGGGGAAGTTTTGGTTAAGTTCATCTCTGAGCCTCTACAGTGGCCCTTGGAAGCGACTAATTGTGCAGCTCCACAGAGCTACGGTGGCCCTCGGAAGCGACTAACTGTGCAGCTCCCACAGAGCTACAGGACAAGTTTTTCCTGAGCTCGGTCCAACTTTGGAGAAAGTATCACCTAAAAGTTGTGTCTCCTACATGGAGTTTCATTTGTGCATGTCCTAGTTCCCCACAGACTAAGTGAAAGATGGCTTGCAACATCAGCTTAGCTTTGTCAATGTGTTGAAAACATTCAGGAATCCAAAGAACTGTGTTGCAATTCTGGTGGCAGCTGTGTGAGGTATAAGCCCAGCCTAAATAGGATTGCTGCTTGCAGACCACAGGTAGTTTTCTTTTAAATGGAAGTAGAAAGCCTGCTTTGCACGTGGCATGCTTACGAAGAAAATTGATAAGGCCTTTCACAGATGAGATTCAAAGAGTCTGAACCCTGTATGGGTAACTTACCTATTTCATTGCAGAATTATTCCTTACGGAACGCTTCAGTATACGGTTCCTCCAAAGGAGGAAACCATCATCACCCTTATCAAAAGGCTATTCCTGCGGTTTGTAAGGGTTAGGCTAAAGTTTCGTGATACCCAGTTTGACTTTTTTGGTGCTTTGTAACTGCTTGGCAAACTTAAGGAGCTTTTCTTCCTCATCAAGACAGGTATATCCTCTTCTGCCAATATAGTTATGTTAGTTTGGCATGGCATGGTGCAGTCAGACCTGAAATGGGTATGGTTTATTACTGGGGATACCCCCAGTATGGGGGTATATTACATTGAAGCCCTGATAGGAAGCAGTATTTATTTATCTCTATTTTAAATAGGGAGCTAATTATTACTGTACACTGACGCAACACATCTAAAGGGAAGGGTGAAATGAGGCTAGTGCGGCACGGTGCAAACCCTGAAATTTTACATGGGTCAGATGTTTAGTTATTGTATTCTTTCTTGGTCATTGTTTTGCAGAAGTTATGTATTTACTACTTAATTTCTTTTTATTACAACTCGGTTCTCTGAGCTAAGCCTGTTATTGCTTTTAATTTGATGATCTTTGCTCTTGTCATTGCAATTCCCAAAATGGGACACAGTTCTTATGTTTGGCTTTCTCCATTTGGTTTTAAATTCTATGGTAAGTGGCGTCTCTGCTGTCAGATTTAATTTTGCTGCTTAACAGCTGCATTGCTGCTGCTAATATTTAATTTTCAAAGATCTCATGTATTAAAGTCAATGAGAATTAATGATGATTTCTTTCTAATATGTATTTTTTTTTAACTGTATGAAATACAGCCTTCTTGTAAAGGAAGATTATTTTATTTGCCTATCGGTCACAAGGAATTGATGTGTAGGCTAAGTGTATTGACATGCAGTTGCTTATAAAGACATGCCAATTCTCTTCTTACACGCTTTCTGCATATTGTGGTCTGGCCAAGGAGGTTGGGTGGGATGATCAGCTGTAGTTAGCATCATGAGTGTCTCTATAATGCAAGCCACCAAGGCTTGTCTGCAAGTTTAACCCTGTTGCTGGCTTTAAAGGGAAATATCTGCAAAACAAAGAGAATGGTTTAATAATGCTGGCTTTGTTTGGGAACAATGACAAGGGGGATTTTTCCTTCCCATTTTTGAAGATACAGAAGCTTCATGGAGAAAGCTGTTTGCTGGTGCGGGACTGTAAGAACAGCAAGGATTGTAAACAAATTTAATTGCTTTCCCATTTACTAGATTCTTATTGCTCATAAACCTGTTCTTGTGGGGAAAAATATTGTAAACTATCTCTTGTGTACAGGCAGATGCAGCATGATGTTGTAGCAATGACTTAAGTATTTTGCTCTGGCTTGCAGGATGAGGGGATAGGACATTGTACACCTGTTTTTCAAATCATGGGTAATTTCTGCTTGAATAAATGGCTTTTGTTCTCTTTGTGGGGCCCAGACAATAATTTCCTCTTGGAACCGAAGGTCCCAGGGTGACTTCTGTGATCCAAGCATGATCTTATATGAGAAGGACCAGAAGAGGACTAGTGAATTTCAAAACTGGGTCACAACCACTTCTTGGGAAGTAGCTGCAGACTGGCAGCTGATGTAAGCTGCGCTACACATGTCCCTGGTGCTTGGGAAAGTACATACTTTGAACGTATGAGGGTTTTTTTCTTCTGTGTATTATCATAATTTTGTTTCAAAGTAAAGTTCCCATGTAGTATCCTTCAGATAACAGGAGTCCATTAGGGTTTGTTCATCACTGCGCATGGGTGGGGGTGTGAGGGAGGGAAAGCAGGCAGAACAAGGCTCTTTGTCTTCAGTTCGTCATTCTTTACAGTCGTGGACTGTGCTTGCTTGTCTGGCTGTGTGGTGCGTCCTTGTGTGTGTAGGATCCATATGTTCCTAGATGTACGTATCAGAGTATTAGTAGGTAAATGTGTCTTGAACGATCTCTGCTGTTTCTCTTTGGTTATATACTCTTTGGTATCCTGTAGTGAATGCATTAGTTCAAGTACATCCATTCAGCATACCACATGCGAAAACTTTCTGATGTGGCAAACGGGTCGATGATGTGCCGTGTTGCAGCAGGTGCTATGTCTTCACAATCCTTACTGGGGGAAACTTCCTCATCTATCAAGAGGTTGGGTTTCTGCTATGGCCTGCAACTGGGAGGCCTGCTTTCCAAGGGTTTTGTACTGGTGTGCCACACGCACTCGGAGAGTTGAGTTTCATGTACTTCAGGATACTGAAGGTAGCTTTCAGTTGTAGGTGATCTTAGTGATGCTTTTTCCAGGGCTCACCGTGGATGATGGGGTTCGCTGGAATGGTTCAGCTCTCTCTGGTTTGGTTTGGCTGTCTTAAATTTTCCATTGACAGTGCTAGAAAAGCCTCTGTTTGTGTCCCCCAACTGAGAAACTTGTGCCTGACTCCATTTCAAGACAAGGGTATTTTTAAGGCCATTCAGTAAAATGCTTTCCTGATGTGTATTTGAGCTTTGCATGACGAGCAGGGTGTTGTGCCATAAGAAGGGACATCAAAATACGATGAGACATGTCCCTATGGGGCCGATGACTGGTTTATAACTTACGGTGGTGGGAGGCACTAATGGCTCAGAGTGGTTCATAAAATGCAAGTGCAGTTTGGAGTACTCGTGACCTTAGTTTAACTGCACTAGTCATGTCTAGAGAATTAATTAGATTCAGTACTTTTTTTTAAACAGTCTTTCATCAGGTATTCATTAAGCTTATGTGCGTTGCTGTTTTGCGTGGTGTTTTGTTATATGTTTCCAGCATCCAGCTGCTGTAACACGGTTTACACCATCGGACTTGCCTAACAGCTTTTCATCTTCTAGCAGCGTGCATCTGTCTGTAGCTGTGACCTAGCATTAGGTGATGTAGTTTTCATCACTTTCGGTTCTTAAACATCAGGGTGGGTGAGGACAAGTGCCTCTTTGAAGTGATCGGAGTTCATCATGACAGCAGCAGAGAAATCTTGTGTGAATTACAAGGCCAGTCCTTGGGAAATGCTGTGAGGCCTTAAACAGTCATTGTTTTTATAGGGCATGAAGAAGGACATTTTTTCCATTAATATTTGTCTTCTACCATCTGCGGATACTTATGCAAAAAAACCCATTGCTGCTGTTTTCTGTGAATCCTAATGGTTCCACAGAGTGGAAGGCTGTCCATTCCATCTTCTACGGTATTTATTTTTAGTCTTTCTGAAGAGATGTTTTGAGAGAAATGCTGGGAGGTTAACCTAATGACAACTTCTGGTTCAGTTTCTCCAGTAGAAGGATGGGGTTTGGCCAGTTGTACCTCCTGTTCTAACAAGAAGAAACTGATCCTGTGGGAGGGAGGAAATGCTACCTCCTAATCAGTGTTGTTGTTTAAAATCCTCCAGTGTTTGGTTTTAAAGGCGCAGCATAATCATTTGATGTTCATGCAGAACGCGTATACATATATACGTATGTATGTATTTCAAGTTTAAGCATTTTAATGAAAGAGAGCTGGGGGGATGGGGAGCATGGCTTTCTCTCCATGTTGTAAGGACAATCCAGTTTACACTTCATCTCCTGCTATTTTGTTTAGTAAGTATTTTCCACTCTTTGTGTGTAAGGCAGTATTGGAGCACGTTTCCTGCTTTAGCCGAACAGGAAGCTTTATTCAGTTTATTCCTAGGGAAACCCCTCCTCCATCCCTAGCCACCAAAAGTGAGCATTATTTGACACAGTATCAGCAGCAGGCAGGAGATGAACGGGCTGGCTGACTTTCTGGGCTTTCTGTAGCTTCTGGTGTAAGGAAAGAGTGTACAAGATATCTGTCATCTTGTAATAACAAGAAGAAATGCTCGTTAGAAAAAGGCTTAGAAAAAAACCCCAAAACAATGAAAACACCACCCCCCAAAAAAAAACCAAACCCCCAAAAAACCCCAAAACAAACCAACCCCCAAACGAACCACCAAAACCATGGTGTGCTGTTGAGGAAGCTTTGGTGAGAAAGGAATGACTTTCAGGGGAAAAAATCTGTTTTAACAGTATTTGGGAGCTACAGCTTGGCTACGATACTCTACAGATGCTTCAGGTGACCACGTGCAATGGTACTTTTCTTCTCTCTGTTGCTGTGTAATATGAAGATTCAGCAGCAAGGTTCAAACCATGTTAAACAGTTAAATGCTAAGTTCCTGTAGGAAAAAAAAGAAGGTATTTTCTCTTTTACCCTGTTGTAATTATTCAGATTGCTGCTCAGAAGCAATATAACTCTTGTTTTATTTAGCTAGTGCAAGACTAATTATCTGTGGAAATTCAACCTGATCCAAAGGAGATTTCATTTGAAATAAGCAGGAAGAAAGCCTGAGTTAGAAAAAGATTTCCCATGGGGACGATGGGCCAAGTCGCTGTCCTGCTGAGTGGCAAAGCTCCAGCTGAATTCAGTTTGATGAGGGTTTGGCTTGCTGTTTTGAAAACAGTTGACACTCTTTGGCTGAAATTTAGAGCTGCTTTGTACATTGCTCAGAACCTATTATACACCACCTATGAACATTTATTTCTGTAGATCTTATGATTGGCTTGATTGTTAGGAAAACTGTTTAGGAGAGGTAGTTAATGAATTAAACATACTTGTATTTAGTTGTTTTTAATTAGGATCTATTTTTAAGGTTCCTAGATATTTTAGGATACAATAAAATGTCCTCAGAAGTTTCTCTTCCTATTAGTATTGGCACAGTCTCAGCTTGGTTGAGTGCAAGCTAGTAATCTTGGTCTTGTGGGCTTCTCTCCTAAGCTGCTAATATGAAGTTCCTGCAGAAGAGGCATTTTTTGGGTGAACCTATTAACAAACATAAAACAACACAGTGGAAAGCCACTGAAATTCCTCAAAACCTCCATCCTGGAATTTAAACCAGCCTCTAACGAGTGGGGAGTCAGATGAGGCTTTCAAGCGGGATGGGGAGCACATTATCCCACATGTGCTTAGCGATTCCTGCACCTTCCTCTGAAGTGTTTGGTGCTGGTTGTCATCAGCCACGGGATACTGCACTTAACATTGCCAAGGCTGGATTCACTATGGTAATTTCTGGCTTTTTTCCGTATTTCTGGGTGAAGGAGGGGCAATTTCCCTTTCCTCATCTTTCTTTTTTTCCCCTGCATGTTCAAATAAATGATACGATAAATGAGGGCATGTGCTTTGGTTCCTGTTATCAGGAGCATTAGTGCAGCACAAACAGAAAAGGAGATTGAGAAATAGAAGGAATTAAAAAATGCACATTGAAGGCTTGGCAATTATGTAAAGTCCTAGTTTCTTTTGTAGTCGTAAACTAGCTATCAGCAGGCGAGATCAAAGCTGTCCACCCTAACAGTTAACAAGATCAATTAAACATGGTAATCAAATGTTGTTCTTGGCTGCAGGTTTGATAGGAAACCTGCCGGTTGGATGGCAGTCTCCAGAGAGCCTGGATGACAGGCCACTTAAGAGACTAGAAAAAAATATCTTTCTACCTGTGGGTTAAGCACAGATTAATGTAGGTGGACTTGGCAAGTTGTTTGTATTTATATCTTACCGTGTTTTAGTTGGGCAGGGCTTCTTCTGGCTTCAGGCTGTCGTGGTTTTTTTCTTTGTCATTTGTGAATTATGGTGTCTTATGTTAGGTTGGTTTTATTTATTTATTTATTGGCCTCTTGTCCTTTAATCAGCATTGTACATATGAGATTTTGTTGCCCTTTGAGAATTATGAGTAGTCAGAATACGAATGTTTAAGGTCCCACTGAATGTGGTTGAGCTTACGTCACTGTGCAGTCTGGAGGCAGGGTAGTAATGCCTGCGGAGTGATTGCAGTAATGGCAGTGCCGAGTAATTGCTTTGCCATCACTCCTCTTGGTAATTTCCCCGTTGGAGCTGCTGGTCTACACACTTTCTAGGTTAAGGCCTCATTATTATTATTTTTTTTTTTTTCCTTCCTCTTCTCTTCCTCCTTTTCTTTAGTAGGTTAGGCTCCCCACCCCATGTGTGCCCTGAGCTGCCTCTCCATCTCTGGTCCTGCCTGCCCTGAGGTGTGACAGCTTCAGTGTCCACTCTGCACCTCGCCACCCATGCTGTGCCTGGTAAAACTGGCCTTGAGCATCTCCCCTTCCTCAACTGCAACGCTCTCTGCATGCCTGATAGTTGGTAGGATTTGAGAGGAAGGAGGTGAGGGGGTGGGAGGCAGAGACAGGAGAGGGTGCAATTTGACGGAGCTTCTGGCTTTCTCGTCACAACCCCTTCTCACCCCTCCATTTTATACGCCTTGGTGTTAGCTCCAGCGTAAGGCCTTCCCAGCTGGGGTTGTGGCACAGTGGTAGTAATAGTCTTATCATGTCTGGGTATGTCCCTTTGTTCATTTTTTAATGCTCCCCTTCCAAACACAGAGGTGCCTATTGCTCTGCTATAGGAGTATAAATCAAGAGCAAAACCATTCCACAGTGGTGGAAGTGAGAGTATCCAGGTATTACTTGAAATAAAAAAACCTGAAAGGAATTCACTTTAAAGTATATCTGTGGCTGAGTTCTTATAACTTTGGAACTTAAAGGACATTTTAATGTTTCAGTATGTTTAATTTCCCTAATCGACACGTGAGCAGCAGCTTTGTTTTAATCTGAAATTTAACGTCTTGACAACCAGTAGATCTGTTTAGTTGATTGGATATTCCTTTTACTGTAATCAGGCTGTAGTCTAACTAAGCAAATTTTGATAAATCTAAGATTGTAATTTTTTAATTAACTTAGCTCCTACTTTTCAGAGATTGGGACTATAACAGATGCCTCCTGAAGTACATTGGAACTATGGATGCTATCTGAAGAATTGAGCCGCTTAATTTTTCTACTAGCGGTAAACACTAATGTAAATTGTAATGGAAAAACGATAAAGTAGAGGTTTCAAGCATATTGAGTAATAGTGGCAGTGGTGGTGGTTTATTTTTTTATTTTATTTTTTCTTGTTGAATGGCCAAGTGGAAAATTAAAAGACGAGACTTCTCCAGGATATTCTAAATGGTAACGTATTGTACTTCAATGCTCTTCTTTCTTCTTGCTCCTCCCAATTTTTTTCCTTTTTATTATCAAAATGCAGGCTACAGAAGAGCTCTCATCAACTTTTAAGTGGTGGGATAAATATTGCCGCTCACTGGCTTCATATATTCTTCTATGTCTGGTTGCTACATTGGTAAGCTTTCTCAACAGCTTGGGTTTGAGTAAGAAAGCAAGCTTAGTCTTTCTCCTGGCAAACAGACATCTGTCTTCCGTTTTCTACTTGGGCAAGTTTTGGCTTTTGGCAACAGATGGAGTTTGCTTATGGGAAGCTCAGCAGGACCCGAGAGGAGTGCTTTGTGGGTTATCTCTAGTGGCACCTTTTGTTCCTGTTGTATGGGAGGAAAGAGCTCCCAAGTGAGTGGTGTTGGCTTTCCCTTCCCATTCAGTATCTAGTTGATGCTAAGTAACTGAATCTGCTTGAGTGGCTTGAAAAACCAAGTGATGTTTGGCTAATGCAGTATCTTTAAATGTTAAAAAGAAAACCTTGAAATGTTGTTAGCCACATTGTCAGTAGAGGCCTTAAAACATTTTGAATTAGCAAAAAGAAGCCAGCTACCAGGAAATGGGAACAAGTTCTTACAAAACTTACCTAAAACATTCAATTTTTTTTTTTAGCTGTGGTGCTTGATTGTTGGTTTCGAAGAAAGATAACACAAGCAAAGCTTGATGGATTACACAGCAAGATTCCCCCCCTTATTTTGGACATGATGCAAATAAAATCCTTTTTTCCTCAAGTTTGGAATGATTTTTTCCACCTCCAACATATGTAGTAGACACTGAAAATGTTTCTTTGCAGAAGGCCAAGAATCCAAGAATTTCTGGAAATAACCACTCTGTAAGGTTGAGATATATGTTAATGGGTATATGAACAATAATGCAATGAAGTATATGGTTATAGTCTCCTTTATACTATTTTGATTTGTAGTGTTGGAAAGTTGGAGGCCCTATTTTGTGAACTTCAACATTTTAAATATGAGAAAGAACTTAATAAGTTTGTTCTACGTGTGTTATGAGGGAGAAGGAGAATGAGAATACTGTAATATTCATAATATGCCTTGGTGTGTTAGTTTAGATGCAGTTTTCTAAAACTTGTTCATTAAAATATTTTCTTGTTCTATTAAAATAAAGGTAGGTAGTTACTGCGTGGTTCCTCCTGCTAGCTTTTTTCTTAATAGCACGTGTATGTGATAGAAGATCAAGAGTATTACAAGGTATAAGCATATTTATCACAAAAAGTCAGTTTGCATGGCTGAATGCACAGTATAGGGAATGGGTAGGGTACAAAATAGAAGGGCGATAATGGGGGGATAGCAGGGTTTTGTACCAGTTACGTTCGGGAGCTTGATGGAAGCCAAGATATGGGAAACTGGTATAGCAACTGATCTCCGTGGGGCCAACAGCCTTCCCCGTATCTCTGGCTGCTACCCTCGCAGTGGGGAGGGTGTGCAGTCCTGTTGGGCAGGCTGGGATGGCCCAAGCCCTGCGGGGAGCAGTCCCACGGAGGTTGGGGTGGGGGGCCCTGGCCCCGTCGGGCCGCACCTGGGCTCGGCCCCAGTTGTGCTGAAGTGGCTCTGTCTCTGCACTTGCCAAAATCCTGGGTAGTATTGTCTAGGGTTTACCTTGGCCTGGGGAGGCAAGCAGTGATCCTAATAAGGGTGGTTTAAATGTAAATGGATTATTATATACGGTTGATTTTGAATTTATAGTTGCCGTAATAATTATATTAACTACATTATAAAATATACAGAATTTTAATCTATAATCGTGATCTTTACATTCAGGAAAGATAGGAAAGCTGGAGAAAATGAGGTGAGTGCGAGCCAGTTCTCTTGCCCTGCCTTGTCTTGGTGGTCAATGGTAGGTCAAGGCTGCCCTCCAGCAAGAAGTCCCATGCATGGAGAGGTGGGAGGCTGTGCTTGCTTATCCTGAAGGAAGGTGAAACTGTAGTGTTGGCCTACTTGCGATCACAAATTTCCTTAAAACATTAGAAAGCACTTATTAAGCACAGCCACAATACAGATTTAACTGTGAGCATAAGGCTTTTTGCCCCAAGAGAGTCTAGTCTTAACACATACAAGTCAAGCTAGAAGATGGCAATTTGGTTAAGTGTGGTTTAAAAAGGCCTGTGTTAAAGAACCCGAAGTTTCACAATAGTTATGGGCCTTCTTGAGGTCTAGGGGAAGAGCAGGTAATTAGAAATCCACAGAGTGCTTGCCTGAGGTGAAGAATACCACAAAAACATAGAGCTCTTGGTGTTTTTTTAGTTTGTCATGTTACAAAAGCCTCTGTTTGTTCCGTATCTGTTACAGAGACATTGTGTCTACTTGGTGGTAACGAAGACCAAACCCATCTGCAGTACTTATTATCTTGCCTGCTCCCACTCATTGCTGAGTTTGGCTTGAATTCTTTAATTTGTGATGTCCCCTCTGAAGAGCATGGTATGTAACATGGGAGGGAGTGCTCTTCAAGGCTTGTTGTTTTGATCCTGTTGCTCTAACGGAGCATGTTTTCCTCTCCCAACCCTTTTCCCAACACACAGAATACAGTAGCTTTTTCCTTACAAACCATTTTGTTACTGTTAGTAACCTTGCTGACAAATTGTGAAACTTGCTGCAGTCTGGAAATAGCTACAGCTTGTAAACAGTAGGATGAAGAGTAGGTGATTTAGCATTGTACATAGAGATAATGTGCTGCAGGTTAACACATCAAATATTTAAATTATTTAAATGCATTGTGTAGTACAACTGGTAGAAAAATGAATTATGTCACAATAGACAAAAGCTTGTCTTCATTTGAGCTCCTGTCAGCTTGGTGTGTTTGTGCTCCGTTGGTTTTGTCACTAGTTATGTCTATACACATATGGTATTTCTAATTTAGAGTGCTATTAGTGGCTTATAAAAATAAAATATGAACAAACTTAATCCTGAAAAGAAGTGAAAGTATGGGTATATTTCTGGTAAAAGTTTGTATTTACCAGAGAGAATCCCAGAATATTTAAGCACTTAACAGAAATAGCAAGTTGGAAAAATGGCTGATGGACAGAAGACAGATCCCGCCAAATAGCAGGCTTCAGGGTGAACTCTGCAGGTAAGCACTGAAGCGACCAGAGTATTTCTCATCACTCAGCCTGAAAGTCCTGCGTGATCTCGGTTAACAGTAAAGCACAGTCTCCGCTTTCAGGGTGTTATAAAAGCTACTTGAACTGTATGCCATTTGCTGTAGTGCTGGTTTTTGTTTCTCCACCTGCCTCAGTGGCCATCCCTGAAACTTTTCAAGGAAAAGTTCTTGAGGCTTCTTGATCATGTATTGAGAGCTTTGCAACTGAAAGAGTAAATGCTTTTTTTTTTTTTTTTTTTTTTTTGTGGTCACTGAAATCCTGGAATCGTGATGGCACCTCCTGAGACCATCTAATCCAACTCTCTACTTGGAGTAGGCTCAGGTTGAGCAGGGTGCTGAGGGCTGTGTCCACTTAGGTTTTGAGTATCTCCAAGGATGGATTGTCTACAACCTGCCTGGGTAACCTGTGCCAGTGTTTGACCACCCTCACAGTAAAAAAAGTTTTTCCTTATGTTTAAATAGAGTTTCTTGTATTTCGATTTGTGCTCATTGCCTCTTGTCAAAGCATTATAAGCAGGAACACTAATACACTCTTCTTATTGCAAGGCTGTCCAAGACAGGTGCTAATTTGCACCCAAGATGGACAACCTGATCAAGAAAGCTTGGGTACTCTATGGCCTTAGGTAAATGTCTTAGCATGTTTATCTGAAGGAGGATGGGTAAGGGAAGGTGTTAGTTAAGTAACAAAGCTGGAAGCCAAAAAAAAATCACATAATTACTTACTTGAGGACTTCTGACCTTGCTGTGCTTCTTTGGAAGAACTTTAATACTCTCAACAAAAATACCTACTGCTTCTGTTGAACGACAAGGTAATAAACTTGATATCAGAAAGGTGGAAACTCTCCCCAGTGGAGATAGTGGAAACTGTTTCCAGTGTCTCACCTTACAGATACTGTTGCCAATGTTCTTACAGGGTGAAAAGCATTCAGCCTTTGCCGGAGGAGTCCTGAACAACCCTTTCGTGTGCTTAAGAATTTCAGCAGCGGCTTCTTTTCAAAATTCTGACAAAGATTCTTGGCTAGTTTTTTGGAAACTGCTTAGGATCTAGGTTACATAAATACAATATCCTTTTTTTTTTTTGCTTGTAGACAGGAGCTTTCTTAAGCAGGTTAGAAAAGATACCTTATAGTTTTGTTCTTCATCTTGCTTGGGACAAGCAAGTGAACTCCAGTGATAATTATGGGAAAAACCTTTTTCATCATCCACAGCAGCAGTTGATCAAATAAAGTAGTTCCTCAGTATCCTGAGTTGCTGCTAATTACCACATTTTCCTATCCTTCCCCTAAGCAAGCAGCCTTTTAGGCTGAGTTAATTGGCAGGACTTTGTACGCGTGATGGTGCTTTAAATTAAACTTGTGATTTAAGGGCTCAATAAAAGCTATTGGAGAAAAATCACTTATTTTAAAATGTTTTTGTTAGACTCTAGGATTACCGGCATTTTATGTAACCTATTACTTACACACATGGATGGCAAACTATTATTATACATTCATTTTTTTCCCCAATGAAAGTTCATAAACTCTCGTTAAAGTGTCCAGATTCACATGGAGGAAGCCAAACTGGCATTCGATAAAGCTATATTTAAAGTTCTTGGCAGGACTTTTCCCATATGAAAGATGTTATATGTAAGCTCTTGGAATAAAACTTTTGAGATGACAATTCTAAAGACTACCAGATCATCCTACAATTAAGGTATTTAAATATTAGATCACAGTTTTGTGTCAGAGTTCTCTTGTCTTACACCATCTTTGTATTGTACATGTAAATTGATTTTTGTTACAGCATCTCTGGGATATATCCATTGGATAAGCTTGTAATCTGAGGTATTTGGCACCTCTGCTTTCTGCTGTGGAACCTTGCAAAAATGCGGTTCAGTGAAAAGTCTGGCCTTAAGTATTTGAGCAAAATGAATGATTTCCCCCCCCCCCCCCCCCCCCCATTGTGTTTCTAAGGAGAATAGTTATAGCCTGTGGAATACATCCTGTTTGCTCCAATGAAACCCTTGCTTTTTATTCGTAATACCTACTATTTTTCTTCTTTGTTAAGGCTGCCCACATCTGACCCAGGACTTCTTAAAGCCAAATAGAGATGTGTTCCTTTGCTTTTTTCCAGGGAGGAAAAGGGGGGTTTTGTTTTTGTGTGTGTGGTTTTTTTTGTTTGTGTTTTGCTTTTTTTTTTTTTTAAACCAGTTAGTTTTCCCTGTGGTGTTTTCAATCAAACCTGTGTCTCTCTCCCCCGCCCACCCCCAATAAACACTCAACCCTTAAAACCCCCAACAAAAAACCCTCAATCAAAAAAGCCCCCACCAGATGAAAACAACCAATTCACTTTGTCTGAACTGTAAGAAAACCAAAAAAGTAAAGGCATTATATCTTAAATACAAATATTCTGATTTTGTTTTTCTAATCTGTATCATTAGTAGTGTAGATCAAGAGCCTAATCCACAGTCATTTTAAAGTTGATTATATTCCTTGATATACATTTTTATATAAGCAGATCATGTAGCTAAATTCCCTTTTTGCCTGTCCCTTGTTTGCTTTTAAGGTCAAGAAGACACAGAGGGGTGAAGTCTGGGCTGACTTATGATTTGCATTTTCCAACATCAATTTTGACCTTGAGTTGCTAAGTATGAACTTGGAACAAAAGAGCTTTATAGAAGTGGTTGATGGATGGGTTGTAATGCTGAAGTCTCCCTCCCCCAAGCTCTCATCCTTGGAGCTCAGTCCCTCGGACTGAAGCGCTGTCTTCGTAGGGAAGAGCCCGGTTGCTTCAGGAGTTAAAAATGCTGAGGCTGGTGCTTTGGGAGTGTGTTTATAATAGTGAAGATGTAGGGGAGAGAGAAAATATGAAAAATGTGTAGGTAAGTTTTGAATAATTTTTTTCTTTTGGGGGGAGGGTATCCCCCAATGTTTCCTAATTAGGTAGCTGTTTTAGATCAACATTTTGCCTAGGTAAGTTTTGAATAATTTTTTTTCTTTTGGGGGGAGGGTATCCCCCAATGTTTCCTAATTAGGTAGCTGTTTTAGATCAACATTTTGCCTATCTATTGCATAGGAAATGCTATTATATTCCTTTTACCTTCTCTCTGCAAACAGCTTGCTTTGTGGATTGTGGTACCTTTTTTTTAATTACTCTTTTATAAAAAAATCTTTTTGAACCCTATCCCTTTTTAGCTTTTCCACATTTATTTCAGTAGCTCTAGCTATCACAGATTCATGTTTTGGCAAAATTGCTGATATTACCCCTCGCTTTTCTTCACTGAAATGCTATAAAAACAGAGGTGGTTGTTTTGGGAGGAGAGGGAATTACCAGCAGTGGAAGAAGCAGCCTGAATGGTGGTATATCCAGGAATACTCTGGAAGCTGGATTTTGCAATATTGACATTTGAAAATGGAGTTCCTCCTAGCTAAGGATTGCCCCTGAGTTTTTAATCAAGCTTTATTAACATTCAGTAATAAGTGTGGTGTAAGAGCAGGACTGCTGTAGAGCAGTAGTGGGGCGAGCGGTGCCATGTCGGGCTGGCCCTGTGGCTCCCAGCTGGGCTTCTGCCAGCGGTCTGGGGTGTGCTGAGATCAGAGAATGGGGGAAAGTGGCTACCTGAGCTGTCATGCCCAGTTGATGTCTCCTTTGCCTTTTATTCATTAATCTGTTTTGCCTTGGATGGAAAAGGTAAAATGGTTACAAGAACAGATGGCTCAAATGGAAAAGAAAATGAGCATGAGGCAGGCATCGGTCCCATTGAACTAAGTAAGCTCTGTCCTCTGCAGCCATCTTGCAGTCAAGGTAGGTTCGTGTGTTTGTGGTCTTACTGTGGCCAGTGGGGGTTTTGTTTGTATGTGAAACAAAAATAAACAGATGAAGAGGAGGGGTAAAGGTGTCTCTTGTTTTGCTGGAGGGAATTTTAGGGGGAAAAAAAAGAATGTGAAAAATCAACAAAAGTTAAAATGCTGTGGATGAAATCCTATGAGTACTACTGATGTTTAGAGTGCTTGTGGTTGCTGGCATTCCTCTGAGACCTCTAATAATGACTAGCACTCTTGTACTGTAAGCTTGCAAGATCTCCTGTAATATAATGATTCAAGGCTTGCCTGAAGATTAGAGATCTTCCTCTGCAAGTCTTGAAGAGACAGATCTTTATTTTGGAAACTGGAAATACTCTTACTGAATTTGTGGATGAAGAAGAATGGACTGATGCACAAAGAACTGGGAAACCTCTGTATGAAAATACCACCACCAAAAGAATATTTAAAAAAAAATCCTTAAATGGAAGAGCAACATCCCTTCTTTGAAGGCTGATGTTTCAAAGTAAGCCACAGCATAGGTGTGGCCATAGCTATAGCTATATAGCTATAGCTAAAAGACGTTCTCACTCATAGATGTCAAAGGGCTTTGAGGATGACAGAATTCCCATTTTACAGTTAAGACAAAGAAAATTCAGAAAGGTCAAGTGGCACATCCAAGTTAAGCTAGTATGACAGCCTGCATCTCAATCCTGGTGAAACAGGATATCCCAATGGATTAAGCTGCTTTCCAATTTGTAGGCTGCACAAGCTTGATCTGGCTGGAGTTGGCTTGCCTTCTGTTGAACTTCACTTTGATCAGTTTGGCTTTGATGAATAGGACACCACTGGCCAAACCTATCCACCAGATCTGAGGAGGAAGGGAGTAGGAGTGCCTGGTATTTTGCAGACTTGGGCTGATTGTGATGATTAAGATGACTTTAATGATAAAGAAAAATAATTAAATTATTCCCTGTAACATTCCATGACATTTAAATACAAGGCATTGCTTTTCACCCCAGCAGTATATGAAATTAGTATTTGTATTATCATTATAACATTTCGTTTCAGTGCACTAGGAAATTCACTGCAAAAGTAACTTCTCTAATGACCAATAGTGGAATGGTCCAAAGGGGTCTTGGATTCCTGTTCACCTGCTCGGCTGTGTGCATGCCCAGAGGCACTCTCTGCAACACCGTGGTTCATGCTTGCTCCTTCAAATCCAGCTGGCGCTGGCAGCCTTCTTGCTGGTCTGCTGGTTAGTGCCTGGGCTGAAACCTTTCCTTCTGCTTCAACAAGCCTCAAATGGCTTCCTCAGAAATCCCCACTTTGATTAATTCTAGCAACCCCTTGCAAACAAATCAAGGATGTTTTTACCACATAAATTGGGAAAGGATTATAATGTACACATATGCACCAAAATTACTTCATGAGCTATGTCTGAGGATTTCTGTGGAAAGGGTCAAATGTTTTTTGACTTCAGTTAAGTAAATTTCACAAAAGATGTGTATGTCATATCCCCAGTGATTAATTGCTCTCAAATACTTCTCCCAGCTGAGTAATATAATATGAATCTCTGAAGGATTCCCAATAAAAAGTTTGTGAATGGTAGATGTAAATGACTGCAGTGGCTTTTGAGATGTTAGATGTGGAAAGTGCTAATGGAAAAAATATTTTACATCACTCCTAAGATAACGATAGGGTCTAGAATTTTTTAGGGCCTTGAGTTTAACTCCCACTGATTTAAAAATTTGAGGCTTTGCTGTAAGTTGTTCTTTCTGCTTCTGGCAGCACAAAAGTTAAGTGTATCTAAAGAAATTAGATTAAGGCTGAGGAGTGAAAAATACTGAACTGAAAGGTGTGTGCCTGATTCCAGTGGCCACATGTGAAAATCTGCTATAATACACTTCAGATTGTATGATAGGGTGCCATTTCTGAGTACCCCAATAAGGATATTTTTTTTGGCAGCAGGATGATTAACACTTTTTCTTGGTTACATGGAGTCCTAAATTTTTCAGAGTGCTTTTGCTGGCAACCAAGAAATTGGAAATGGACAAACACCGAAGAAGTCTTTAGAATGGTATATCTGAGCTGAACATGTAGAAGCTTTCAGTATGTATAGAAAATTCAAATGAAATGTCAAGGTTCACGATACCTGTACTAATACTTGAAGATCACAAGAAAAAGTTAGGAGTTTTCTTTGGTTTTGGTTGAAAATGGAGGTTGCAAGGGTGTAGCCTTTCTGAGGTGGCTGGAGGCAGGAGGGTGTTACCTCTTGTGCCGGAGTGCTGAGATCTGCATTGACTTGGGAGCCCTGTGCCTGCTGCATGCAGGGGATGGGTAAAATGAACAGTTTCTCTACTTAGGTGTAAAGGAAATACAGCAAAACATTTGTTGTGGTAAAGGAAAACGTACCTGAACACATGCAAGTATGAGATCTCCAATGCAGATAGGCAGACAACCTGTGCTTATCTTGCCTGCATTTACCTCAAAACCAGCTTTTAATGATGAGGCTGCTGACATGCTCACATTATGCTGTATGACGTGCACTACCATGGTTGTGTTCCCTTGTGTTGGGCTCTGTTTGTCCTTCACTCATTGGTCAACTTCTTGAGTGGTATCATGCCAACTGTGTTTTCAGCCCTGTTTACATGGCAGTGGTGGCTTTCAGGTCTTGATTGCTTGTGCCCAGCTGCAGCAGGAGAAGTTTGGCCCGTCCACGCTGTGTCGGTGGCAGTTCTGCGCTAGCTCACAGCAGTTCCCCTCGCTTTCCCCTCAAGGATCATAGAATCATTTAGGTTGGAAAGGACCTTTAAGATCATCCAGTCCAACCATTAACCTAACACTGCCAAGTCCACCACTAAACCAATTAAGGGTAGAGTAATAATTAAGTTCATGTTTCCTGGCTTGGTGGCTGGATTATTTTTTAATGAAATTAAAAACTCAGAATCATTAAGGTTGGAAAGGACCTCTAAGATCATCAGTCCAACTGTCAACCCAAGACCACCGTGCCTACTAAACCATGTCCCAAAGTGCCATGTCTACCCGTTTTTTGAACACCTCAAGGGATGGTGACTCCACCACCTCTCTGGGCAGCCTGTTCCAATGCTTGACCACCCTTTCTGTAAAGGGATTTTTCCTAATTTCCAACCTAAACCTCCCCTGGCGCAGCTTAAGCCCATTTCCTCTCGTCCTATCGCTAACTACTTGGGAGAAGAGACCAACACCCATCTCACTACAGCCTCCTTTCAGGTAGTTGTAGAGAGAAGTGGCAGTCCGGACAGACTTGTGCCGTAGGCTGCTGGTGGGACCACTCCTGCTTCAGTTACAGACTGGTTTCTTCTTGGATGCTGGGAAGATCTGGGTGTTGGTGCAAATAAAAATAAAATCAGACCTAATCTGTTGGTGCTCAGCTGACTAACATGACCAGTATTAAGCGCAGCCGATTGATTTGCTGGTATTCTGTTTTCCTTAGAGGGCCTTAGCAGAGACCCAGAGATACCGGGATGCTGTAGTAATGGGGCTTGAATAATTATTAAAAATAAAAAGAAGATAATTTTTGCTAATGTAAGAATGTAGTGCAGTATTTTTGTGTGTTCTGTGTTGTTTTTCAAGGGTGCCCGCATCTGCAGTCCCTCATGCAAAGCACTGCTGCCCTTTCTGTTGTAGGGGAAGATGGACCTTTTGAAATGCTTCAGCTGGTGACCAGTGGCTTCTTGCTGTAGTGTTTTACTTGGTCCATAGTTGGTTCATATCAGAACCTGATGATTAGATATGCAGGAGGGTACTGAGAAGCAAGGAGGAAAATGCACCATCGTTGGAAGCCATGAAATAGTAGTGGTTCTACCAGCCTTGAGCTCTAAGTCAGGACATTAAAACAGGTTTAGATTTCAGAGAAGCAAATGTCATACAGAACTGGAGTTTATAAGCACTGAAAAATCACATGTGGTTTTTTTCATGCTGAGGAAAGAGACGTTAGTCCACACTTGCATTCATTTAAAAAGTAATTTACTTTTCACTCTTCTGTCTTGGTGTGCGTATACACGCAAAAGAGAAGCAGTGACCCAAAGGAAGCACTCCTGTGACTCCACAGAAGGATAGGCAAAATCACTGGCTGGCACGGAGACAGCACGGGACACGCATGGGGTACCTTGCAGCTCCTGATGAGCAAATGTGGGGAATGATTTGGGCAAGCAGGGTCAAATGCTGCCATTTGGGGCTGCTGCCAGTTAACACGAGTTAGAGCAGCCCCTGCTTTTGGTGGCATTCTAGAGAAAAACATCAAATGGGAGCCAGCTCTGGTGCTTTGTTGGCCAGCCCTCCATCATTTTATGACCACTCAGTACTGGCAGTACCTCTTTCCACCTTTTCAACGCCAGTGGCAACATTTTGAAAAAGTATCAGATTCCAAAATAAATGTGCACATGCAGATTTGCTGAGAATTAACACAAAGTGTGAAATGAAAACAGATTTAGTTATTTTGGTGTAAGTTGGTATGTAGTTCAACTCCTTGTAACCACTCCCAAAGGATATAATAAATACTGAAGTGTTTAAATATAAGGCTTCTTATTTTCTTTAATAAATGGTTTTGCGTAAAGTGTCCTGAACTATTGTTAACTCTGTAGAGCAGTTAATGGCATGAATATGTTTTCAGGACTTTTGTTCAGCTTATGGGTTGATAGTCTACAGTTTGGAGGGGGGAAAAAAAAATCCCTGTCTGTTTATAAATGCATTAATCTAAACCAGATTTTTTTTATTATTAAATACTGCTAGATAGTGCTTTGTTGTCTTAAGATCAGATTTATAGTGGTGGTGTTTTTAGGGTTTCTTTTTCTTTAAAAGCTCTCCTCACAGTCCTTAAAATAAAACATGTTGTACTGTCTCCCAAACCCTGCCTCCCCCAAAAGAAAATATTTTAAAACATTATTTTTAGCTCAAAAGTAATTCGGAAATTACAGGTTGAGTTTTATTAACCTCCTTGCCAGCCTGCTGCTACCTATAAGCACGTGTGGCCTGATCTCCTGTACGGCACCATTCACGTTATTGCCAGCTGAGGTCTGTTCTGGGTAATATCATGCCTCAAAGTAATGCCTGTTTATTTCTGAAACAGTGGATGGCTCAGCACCATGTGTTTATAATGATAGTGATATTTTCAACCATAACAGTGTTACTCTAATTTACACGCATGGAGCAACACTCTTAATTTGTAATCTTTTGAGGCACTTGGTCTTATTCTTGCAATAATTAAAGTTCGACTGAATAATTATGAAGACTAGCCAAGCTTGTCCTTGCTTTATGTATTGTTTGCTTGTTTTTATGGTTGCAACTTATGTTTTTGACAACCAAACCCTGAAGCAGAAATGGCAAACAAACCCCAGTTGGCATATTTCTAAGGTTAGCTAAGCAGCAAAGAAAAAAAAAACAAAAAAACTGTGACAGCTATCAAGTAGTGGGAGTAGCAACTAAACTGGGTTAGAGTTATTCGAAGCCATACATTGTGTTCATTCATATGTGGCAGTTCCTCCACATCCTGCATGTAGTTCTGTTCATTTGTTTACACTGTAAGAAATAAATTCCGTTTCGAAGATCAGCAGAGCTTCAGAAGTTATTTACTCACAAGCTTTATTTATGATAGAAAAGGTACAAGTTTTTACGAACAAACTGTAATGAATCTGTATAACATATGTATCTCACTGGTCAATATCCGATGTTGGGTACTGATTTTTTTAATTAGCTTTACTAACTGTAGTGAATATTCTTAAGTTTTTGGCAGAGCTAGTATTGTAAGTATTTGCAATTCTTAAATTCTGGAGACGACACCTAAAAAACCTGAGTGGTTCCAATTCGTTTTATCTCGGCACCTCCAAGTCCTGCTCAATATGTAGCACCGTGTACCATTTTACAGTGGGGAACGGGGGTGGGGGTTGGCTTGCTCATCCCCTTCCCTTGCTTATGGGATGAGGAGTGTACAGCTCATCTGACTGTAACTGGAAACAACTGCTGAACTTTCATCTGTTAATTACCCATTCATTGAGGACTGCACTGCTGTAGCATCTGTTAGTCATTATATCTTGTTTAAAAAGAAGCCAGTAGGAAAAATATAGGAGGGAGAAAAACAGTGAGGTATCGGTTTAGAGCACGGAATTGATAACAAATGTTCTATTTCTGGTTTCTTTGCTGCCATGGAAGCCTTGCACCTTCCTACAAATAATATAAATGTCTTTCATCACCTGTTAAATGAAGTCTGTGCCTGCTGCTTGCAGGTGCTTTGATTATATTTGGTTTATGCACGTATCAGTAGAAAGCTTTGAAACTTCTTGGGTTTGCTTTTTCTTTCCCCTGCCTGTGATGTTGTATTTCTTTGTTGTTTTGTTTTTTTGGGTTTTTTTTCCCCAGCCACGGTTGTTACCAAGCTTTTCTCTAGATGGCTTTTCACTTTACTTTGTAAAGAGCAGTGGCACAGGGAGCACAGAGAGGCTCCAGCGAGGCAGAAGTTGGAGCTTGCATCGCAAGGCTGCGGGAGGTAGCACCAACTGCGCTCAGACACAAGCTTGAGAGTTGTCACCACGCCGGTGTCAGCAGCTTCTCTTGAGCTGCCTGCGAGGATCTAACAAAATTACAAGATAGAGCTGGGATTTTTAGAACAGTAACAAAGAGAATTTGGGCAGTGATTATGAGAGGGGTTTATATTTTAACTCTTATTGTTTTGGCCTAAAATATAAGGGGTATGGTTGCTCCTTGCTCCTAAACAGAATAATTATTTCACACCCTAATTTATGAACAGGTCTTCCTTGCCCGATATGATGTGACAGAGCCATGTACAGTGTGTGTGCTTAGGGGTTGGAATGGTGCTCTGCATAAAACTACAGTGCGCTTCAGTCTATGCCGATTTTTGCTTCAAACAGCCTTTTGTGTCTTTCCAGTAAGTTTTATCTGCTGGAGCATCTAAGCTATGCCCTGGCATAACCTGTCCAGCCATACCTGCTACATCGAAGAGCTTGGTGTGGGGTGTGGGGGGGAAGTGGCAGGAATAAGGCACCACTGAAATGTTCCAGACCTCTGCCAGATGCGTTTTGACCCCCAAGAGAAGGCAGAAGAATGTGAATGCCCCCGTTGACGGCGGCAGCAAGCTGGTGGACGGGCTCAGCCCGCCACACTCGGTGACGCCTGATCTGCGTAAGTGCAGGTTGCTGCCACCCGTTGTCCTCTCCTCCTGCTGTCGCTCCAGGCTCCCTGGGCCAGACCTAGCAAAGGTGCAGTGCTAGTTCAGCCTACCGATCTGAGGGGAAATTTTCTGGCAGAAGGGATGACACACAGTTTTACTAGGTTAGGAGCAACGCCCGTGCAGGTGTGATAGTCCATTCGCTTCGGCAGTGCCCGCCTTAACAGCTTCTGCCCTCTCTCCAGTGTGCCAGCTCAGCACCAAAGCGATCTCAGAAATAAGCCAAGTCGAGATAACTGTGAAGAAGTCAAAGAACCTGGTAGGAGCTCTTTATCTGGCATTTGCTTACTATAAACTAGACATGTGTAACCATGTCCTTGGGAGGTTGCTGGGCACCAGAGCTTGGACTTGCTGTCCTGTAACTTACTTTGCAAGCTAACCCTGCATGCCTGAGCTCAGTTGATACCTCCCTCCTTGATTGTGTGGGGGTTTTGTTTGGTGATTTGGTGGTTTGGTTTTTTTTGGTTTTTTTTTTTTTTGTTGGTTGGTTTTTGTGTTTGTTGGTTTTTTTAAATTCCTTAAGGACAATGATAGGTACTTTTCATGCAGTGGTCTCTTCAGACTGAAGGCAGTCACAACGCACCAGCTTCAGTCACTGGGCTGGTGTGACGTAGCAGCACTTTCTATTCTTCCTGCTGAAGTGAAGGTCATGGGACCAGAAAGGAAGAAATTGGGAAAGAAGCCTCCTAGGCTTTGTAGCCTAGGACTTAGGGCACTGGGCTGGTTTGGATTAATGTGTGTTTTGGTCTGCACTCTGGGATTTTTTTCTGCTTTAGTCCAGTGATTTTTTTCATGCCTTCTATTATTAATAATACAGCTCTTATTAGTAAAAAGTTCTGTGTATCCAATTCTGGGCTCTTGATTCCATATCACTTATAAATCTAATTCCTTTACCTAGATGGCCAAATATTTTTGGCATGCCAAAATGGAAAACTTTGCTTCCTGTATTTCTCTGGAGTATACCTCCCTGTTCTCTCACCATCTCTTGTCTTTGTCTGTAGGGACTGGAATTTTCACTTAGCTGAAATTCCTGTTTCTCTCACACACCTTGAGTATTCATTAGTTTCACCTATTGAAATTGATGCCAGACCTGTGTGGCTTGATCTACTGCTGTAATTAAATGCAAATTAAACCAGTTTTGCTCAATGTTAGTCTGCATTACAACTCACTAATTAAAAATGCCTAATGTCTTGAAAAACCTGAGTCACTGAACTTCTCAGCCTGGTACAACAGTCTGTGACTTACGTTGCAGTGGCAGAAAGCAGCTGGTTTGGAGTTCAGAGCACAGCAGATGCCTCTCAGATACTAAATAAGTAGAAGACAGGATATTACCCCTTCCTGTTTGCAGCTGCTTTAATAGGAATTGAAAAAGTTGTTGTGGTTTTTTTTTTTTTTTTAGATGGTTATTCACAAATGATGGGTTTAATTCAACCAGAAACTAGTGCTAATGTCCAAACAGGCAGGTCTGCGCCTGTCATTTTTTTTTTTTTTTGATCTGTTTTGTTTTGCTGGAAACTCAGAGCTTTTAGGCTGCCCGGCAATCCTGCTTCCCCGGAGCGGGGGCGGGAGGACTGCTGCTCCTCTGTGTTCAGCCCTGCCTGGCTCTTCCTACATTCATTGATGTCTCATCTCCTTTTGCATTAAGGTCAAGTTTCCTCTTCCTGCTTGATTTCTCCCCCCTCTTGCACATCTCTACCCCGTTTTCATTTGTTCTGTATGTTTGCCTTCAGTATTGATGCTTCCCAAAAAGCTCTTCTGTTCAGGACACATTAGGAATATAACAAGCATGCCCCTTAATATTAGCTCTTTTCTGTGTAAGGTGCTCATGGGGGCTGATTTTGAAATTCCCCTTGGGGTGGGGAGGCTGCTATTGCTCAGCACACTTTCCCTTTACTGTGTTTGTCAGCATGGCTATATATACAGTTTAGCTCAGAACACTGTATATGATAACTAGTAGACATGCTGGTAGGAGTAGGCATATTGGTGGGTAGCTATTTACTGCCCGGTGTACAATTATTGCTTAATTGCTTTTCATTAGAGTTGTTTTTTTTAAACTGGTTCCACCTCTATGCATGTGTTCATTTCTCAGGCTAGTATTAAACAGCTTGGGAAACTGTCTTAAGATTGTGAAGCCAGTGCCACTGTGCGGGCTGTGTATCTGGGATGTTTTGGGTTGTGATCACTTTTTGGAACTTTGTCTCTCCACGAGGAAAAGACCTTTCTCAAAATCAGCCCCAAACCACAATCCAAACACTGTACAAAGTTTTTACTTTGTTTTCAGTGTCACTAATGGAAAACTATTTATTCAAAGGAAATGTTTACAATTAATGGCGGTTCTTTTCTTTGTCCCTAAGGTTTGGTTGTTCCTAACATTGAGCCTGAACGCTCAGATTGTAGTTTCTCAGTAATATAGTCTGAGTCGGGATTTCTTGGATTTTAGCATGGCATAGACTTCTTTTTTGGTACCAGCTTCTTCAAAGGACAGTAAATCTTTTTGCATCTGTTGAACAAGTGTGAATTTACTATGCCTATCTAGTCTGTAATTATAGTCACGGTACCAGTGAGTGAACTGATCAAATATTGCCTCCACAAAAGTTGAGGTGGCTGGCTGGCTAGCATTATAGTGGTTTTGACCATTAGTGATCTGTATTGGGTGTCAACCAGTGCTCCAGTACTTGTATGTTGGTCAGATTGCTCATGCCCCTTGGCTTTTATGAAATGCATTTGTTGGTTGTCCGTGCGCACTGCCATAGAAGGAAGGCTGTTAGAGGTTTCACAGTGATAGTAATATTTTGTCTTTTAATGTGTAAGTAGAGTCTTATGTATGCAAGTGCAGAACCAAAAATGCAAAGAGCTCTGGTTATGGAACTCAGGCTTTTCTTTCAACCTTGCCTTCTGTCGTCATGCTTTTAACCCTCTCTGTAGCTTTTTCTGACTACAACAGAAATAAAAATGATGGGCATTTTGTAAGCAGCAGAGAAGCGTACCATCGAAAGCCATTTTAAGCTTGTGTATACAGCGTTGTCCAGTTGGTTAAGCACTGGAGTAGACTCACAAGGCTTGGACTCCTAATTCCAGCTCTACCACTAATCCCTCACAAACCCAGGGATCAACTCTTTCCATGTCCCTATATTTACTAGGAGGCCTAATTCAAGTGAGCTAATAGGAAGCATTGAACAATCCAGTGAAGAGCACATTTCTTCAGTTCTTCCTGTTGAAATCAAGGCCTGTCTCCAGTTCCTGTTTTAGTCTTGTTACCATTAATAATCCCTCCCAAGCCAGTGCTGTGACTCGCATTTCTCTGCTCCAGCTGAAGACAAAGCTGGGAGGAGGAGGAGGTTGGTGCATCCTCTGCTGGGGCAGTTTCCTGCCCTGCACTTCCCTTTGCCTGCCTGAGAGGGCGGTGGGAGAGGGGCAGTGGGAGAGGATGGGGGCCACCCTTTTAATCAGGAGTGCTGAATTCAGCTGAACTTGGGGCTTCAGCTCCTTCTCTTGCTGCCACGTTCCTCGTCATGCCCTGAATTGGAGTTCTAAGTATGGTACTGCAGGAGAAATAGTAAAGCAGAAGCCTACGTCTTACTTAAGTGCATGCAGGCAGCACTCCCCTGTGACCTTAAACCGTGCAGGCAGGGAGTCTTGGCAGGGGTGTGGGGAGAAGTGTGGGCAGAGGGGTCTGATGGAGCGGCGGGAAGTCTGAAGGGAAGGAGGCGTTGAGTGGCAAGAAGAGATAATGGTCAATGAAGGAGAGGCCAGGCCGGCACTGGGACACATGGGAGTGCTGGAAGCATACTAGAGCAGGGAGATGATAAAAGAGGGGATGAGATTTAAGAAGTAAGAGTGAGAGAAGCAAGAGGAGAATATTCTTGTTTGTTTGTTTGGTTTTAAACAAACAAGTGGAAAACCTGACATGAGATGGCCTTTGTGGAGAGAGACAAACCAAAGCTTGGAGCCTGGTTAAGACTCTGTGGGTGCATCGTTACTGTGCTGGTAAGCATGGGAATTAGTGCCTGTGTTCCTCTGTACAAAACCTGATACTTACAGAGAATACTGCAGAGATTTGTGGTTTAGGCTTGGAATGTGGCGTTTCAGAAAAAGCAAATGCTCCGCTGTACGTGGGCATGTCTCTCCTGCTACCAGAGGGTTTCTCTGCTGCCCTCTCGGTTCCTTATAGTGCCTGAGGTTGGATAAGATCTTGCAGAAGAAATTAAAACCAAAGTATAATCCGTTTGTGATGAAATATTTCCTTCCTGACCCTTCTGAAGGACTGTTTAACTTCCAAAGATTGAAATATAATTATGATTATTTTAGCCTGCCCAGCCTTGCTCGTTGCCCTTTCCCAGTAATGGCTGCTGTATATTTTGAGAGGAATAGCTATGCTTTTTTTTTTTTTTTCCACAATTTGCATATTCATACCAAAATATAGGTTTGATTTCGTCCACAAAATAATGAATGTGCTTAGGGGGGAAAAAAAAGAAAGGGGGGGGGGGGGGGCGGAGGGAAAGACAATCCCTGCCCTCTCCAGTACAGTGTCTGTAGAATTATGATCCAGCTTGTCTTTGCTCAAGGGTGTTTTCTCCACTTTCAGCTGCTGTATGAAATGCACGAACTCCATAAAATCATAATGGACAATCTCAGGGGAGGTCAAATATAGAAATTATACTTAACTGTATAACATGAGTCCGCTTAAAAGCTAACAGAAATAGAACTCGGCCACAAATAATGTAATGCTGCAGTAGTAATAATACACTACATTCTGGGTTTTTTTTCTTTTATGTTCTTCCCTGTGTACAGTCCCTGGTAGTTTGGTTTTGGGCATCAACCGTATAGCTCCAGATGAAGCATGTTCAGAGGGAGAACAGTGGTTTTTACCACAAGATTTTGACAGGGCATGCTTAAAAACACAAGGATTCCTCTTCTCTCAGGTCAAAAGCTCTGGTTGGGCAAAACTGATTTGAGATCTGTTCTCATCAAGGAAATCCAAAAAGAGTTTTAATTTCTAGACTTCAGTTTCGTTAACTGCAGTCGATGGAAACTTTTCCAATAAAGTTGGAAGTTAGTTACTAGATATTTTTGCAATTATTGGACTAATATCAGGTGTATTAAAAAATAAAGCAATCTCAGGGATAAAGATCAAACAATTAAAATTAGGCACTGTCATAATGTCTTCAAGTATCTCGAGTACGCGATCATGTGAACAGTGTTTGCACGGTGCGGATGAGCATGCCTGACCGCAGTGTTATTAAGGGCAGGAGATTCAGGTTTGGATAACATAGAAAGTGAATGGCTAAGGAAAACACAGAATCCAGTGCCATGAGTCCTGTTTTTATATTTTATTCGTAGGTCTACTGACTTCCTACCATGGATCTGTAGTCTTGGTGTCTATTGTGAAAAGGAACTAGGAACTTTGCATAATGTACGATCCTTCTGAAATGGACTTGAAATACTTCTTAAGTGCTCTCTGTCTTGGGGGATCAACTTGTAAAGAACTACAAGCACCAGGTGAAGAGCTGCAGATTATCTGGTTTCAGACTCTTTCCTCCTGTACTGAAAATAATGTTTCTGTATAGTAACTGTGTAAGCAGAGTGGTGGAGGAGATCTGTTGTGTCTACAGCAGTGAGGCAGGTTGAAAGCTGAGAAGCTGCTGTGACAGTGAGGGCTTCCCTGGTTACTGTCAAATTGTCTGCATTTATTTACTTACCTTGCTTTTTGCTTGCAGCCTGACAGTCATGAATTTGGGTAATTCACAGTGGGGAAATTTGCCTGCCAAAGGAATTGGGTTTTGTGCGTGATGGGATTTGAACCCTGTGTGTGATATTGCATTTAACAGGAGTTTGCTCGTTGCAAATGTGCTTGTGCGTTCATTCTGCCGGGAGCAGAAAGTGCACTTGTAGCTCTGACAGGGAGGGGAGAAGGAGGGAGAGGCAGAAGTCTAGAAATGCTAAGTTCTTGCCTGAATGTAAACGCTGTTTTGTGCTGTGAACTTTTGTACCTGCAGCGCTCTTGGATTCAGATTTCCCAGTGGGAGCAATCAGCTGCTGGTCAAGAAGTGCGTTCATGAGAGCCAGGAGGAGATTCCTGGGGGAAGGGCTAAAAAAAGCAAGGGGAACAAATGCACATTAGAAACAGATTAGATTCTTGAATCTTAGTAAATTGAAAAATCACAGGATAACTTCCGCTTCAGAAAGCCTTCTGGAGATGAGCTAGTATTTTTTGCAAACTGGAATGACCTTAGCCTTTCTTAAATTGCTGCTAAAATGGGAGATTAAAAATGAGCAGAGTACATATTCCTGCCTGCAAATCAGCTATCAAATGACACTTTCCACGCTTGGTGGGAAAACAGTACGAGAGTGGTGTTGAGAAGACCCCAGAACATATCAAGCACGTATGAGACAAAAAATCAGCAAAATAATCTTGAATTTAGAATTGTGATGGTAAGCAGCATGGGCATGGCATGTGAAGTACTTGGGGTTTTTTTCAAGTTCAGTTGGAGCTTTAATTTGTGGTGAGATGGTTTTTGAAATGCTGACATTATCAAGGATTGGCGCTACAAGCCAGTCAAATGTATAATGTGGATTGGAAAATGTTGAACAAAGTGGACAAAACCTGTATTTTTTGAAAAGTGTCTCTAAATTCATCCCCTTGGTGAAATTCTGTATCTCTTTCAATTGGCATTTCAGGTTTACCGACTGAAAATCTCTGTGGCTTGACTGGTTACGAATGTTTTCATGCAAGCACATTAGCTTTTAAGTTGGTACATAAGCTGCTTTTTTTTAAAGAAAGTGAATAAGCTTGTAAAATAGCGTGTTGGAAACAAAAAAAGTCTTTTTTTCATATAGACAGATCTGATTCATCAGAGAGCATCAAGATAATTGTCACGATTTTCATTTTAAAAGGAAACCAAGAAATCTTGGCACAAGTGTAAAACTTTCTGTTGCTATACTGGCCTGTTGCCTGGAGCTAAATATTTGCCTCATGAATTTTCCTTTCCCTATCAGGAACAGGAAGCAATGTTACAAATGAAATGCATTAAGGTTTGTAAGTGATGCCTGTTATTCAAAAGAGGAAAGATGCCATACATGTTACGTGATTATAAATGAGATAAATGGATTTTTATTCTGGCTGAAATTTGGATGGTCACATTTTTTGTGATGCGAGTACCTCCTGATGCAGAGAATTGTACCTACTCGCTGCGAGCCTCCTTCATCTAGATAACTAAAACAAGTACCAGAGTCAGGTTTAGTTATAGAATTTCAAGCACTGTGAAGACAACTAGACACCGTTTTCCTTTTCCTCTATTTTTCTCCTCCTTTTTCTTTTCTCTTAACGAGCTCAGCCATCAGCAAGTTGGGCTCTTGCTGTTGCTTCTCAGCCTTTAGTGCTTCGTGCGCTTCTTGTAACTCTGCATCTTCCCTTTCATCCCTGTCCTCGGAGGGGTGCAGCAGCAGCCGGCAGCGAGCAGCCGCATCTTTGCTGCTGCATCGCTCCCAAGGGCACCGTCGGTGACAGTCCATTCGTTACCTGGAGTAAAAGGGAAGAGAAACCAACCCTGTCGAGAGAGCAGAAAGCCACAGAGGCCGCGGAAATACGGAAAAGGCATTTTAAAGATTTTCTTCCTTTCAGGGGCTTCTGGAAATGTCCTGCTTGTTGGGAAGACCTCACTCTGCTGCGTCAGCCAGCAGGAAACCCTGCGTCCCCAGCAGCGCGCCTGCCTGCGTCCCGGGCAGCGTACCATGGGCTCGGTCTTAGGTACACAGGTTATTTTGTCAAACACAACGACCTGACAAGTAGCTCACCTTTTCCTACTGCTGGGGATGAGGTAGAGGATGAGCAACTGATTCCTGTCCTTCTCTTAGTCATAAGAGAATTCAAAGTCACCACGCTGCACATATACAGTTGATAATATGGTGAATGGTTCTCTAAACCTACAATATCCTGTTTTTTCTCCAGCTAGGGTTTTTTTTTTTTGAGACAATAAAGATGACAGTGCTAACTTTGATTGTCACTGAGACTGATGAAAGGCCTTTTGCTTTAACTAGGTATACTACAAAATCTACCCCATCTGTGAAAGATATTAGTGATATTTAACAATAATAAGCCATTCAACTTTTAGCTTTGTTGAATCTGCAAGGGCCTCGCTTTTTGCTGTATTTTTCTGCTTTGTAAGTGAACTGTGGCTGTGCTTACGGTATTAAAGGATAAAATTTAATGGTGAAATAAACTAGCTAAAATGCGGAGCTTTAATTTTTTTTGCTACTTTCTGGTTCTGTGTTTCTGAAGAAAGTTGGGTTTTCCCCAGTCTTTTTCCAGGGATATCATGTTGTCTGATGTTTAATCATTTCCCTTTCAATACATATTGTAAAGTAAGATTTCTGATCTCCAGTACAGACTTACGTATTTTATTCTCTTTATAGGTACTTCTCAAAAGTTTTCCTTTCATTCTGCCTATTTTATGCAGCTGTGAAAGGGCTTCCTTCTTAGCTAAGCATACCTGGCATTAACTGTTCCCTGGGTATATCATTACTACATATTTATAGTTCTTGAGTTAAGCTAGTTTGAATGATAGTTAGGCACACAATGGAGTTTTTCCATCTATTCTGGAAAAGCTTTGCATGGTAATAAGTGCTGCAGTTAGCTGAGTACTCTTATTTCCTAATGAAATCTGCTTTCGCTGGACTTTTGAGGAACTGCAGCAGGGCACTGTGGTAGCCGTGGTTTGTGTCTACCTGTGCATTATCATATACCCTTGTAGGAATCAGCCAGAAGAGTTTTAGAAAACCGCTGTACTGTCTTATTGTTATATTTTTAATCCATATAGCCTTCTGAGAATCTTAGGCAGTAATAAAAACTGCAGTCCTACAAGGGACCTATCCATTGGCTTTGCAATCTGTTGGCTTCACTGGGCACTAAAATGTTTTTGTAAAATGTATTGAGATATACGCTTACAGTTCCTGATTCATATCAGAAACAATTTATTATGTTAAGGGTTTTCTATTTAACTTCTTTTTGAGCTTTGTATTGCATAAAAGCATCAAAGTCGAAGTATAAAATAATTTTTTGTCACTCAACCGTAGTGTTTGTATGTTAAAAATCATGTATGTGTACGGAGTCATTGGTCTGCTTAAATCTTTAGAGTGTAAGAAAGAACTGCCCTTCATTTAGATGCCTTCTAAAAAAACAATACAGAGAGAGAAATTAGAATGAAACTGATACAACTCAACCCCAAGAAATACCTGTGTCCATGCAAGAATTTGAATGACCTGAATTAGAGGCTTTGAATGGGGAGCTGGAGGAGAGGGGGAAGAGGGGCGATGTGTTTAGGCAAGAGAAAGAAGATAAATAGGTAAAACACCCAAGGAAATATCAGGAAGTCTGGGGGCTCAGCCTGGACAAAGCTCAAGGTGTGTGGCATTGGGATTGTGCCCTGTGTGACAGTGGTTTTGGGCAGCGAGCAAAAGAAGCGTCTCCTTTTTAATCCCTCGTGCACGCAGAGACACTGTGGGTTGCTATGAAGACTTTCAAGCTCTCATTGCAAATTCTCTCTAGCTACAGCAAATTATCGCACACAGAGATTTTGTCTGGCTGTTCTAATGCAAATGGACAACATTGATTCTTCTCTTGCAGAAGAAGTGATATTGAGCAAACCATCTGAACAGCTTTTTTGCCTGGTACAAATGCTGGGAATATAGCTGTTTCATTCTACTAAGCTTTTATTTGTAGTTGACTTTAAACTATTTTTTTTATTTGTGCTTTTTAAACTGTGAGAACTTTGACTCCTGTTTTGTTTCTAAAGATATTTACTAATGAGGAGCTGATGTAATTTGTTTTGGAGGCCAGGCTTTTCTATACACAAAGTGCTGTCATATGAATTGAGATAAAATAGCTGATAAACGCAGACTAAGTTAATAATTCTTAATGAGTCGCTTGAATGGTATTTATTGTTTGTAAGTTGTTTTAGCTTGTAACGATCCCTTGACAAACCAGTGGAATGGGCTGTTGTGATCTGCAGCGGCGTGTGTCACAGAATGCGCTTACTCGTGCTTTCCACCCGCTATTCAGCTTGCTGTTGCCTGCTTGTTTTCTGTTTTAAAAAGTATTTTTTGTTGTCAAACCACATCCAAACTATTCAGTTGGAGCAGCCCATTTGCTGGTGCTCCGAGCCTCTTCGTTTTGTCCCGGCTGACACCTGATGATGGACGCAGAATATTCTGAACCTAATGGTAAATATGAGTCTTCTACTTATGTCGCTATTTTTAGACATATTGATTCTGTTTAGGTTCAGCACATGTTTTATGACTGTGAATGAATGTGGACAAGGTCATGGTACTGTTTGCAGCTCTGAATACCAGCAAAAATCCCATGGATGTAAATATGTAGAAAAGAGGCAAACCATGTGGAAAAAAACCCTGTTTATAGAACATCGCTGTGATAACAGAGGAAGTTTTTTGTCTTCTGTTATTTCTGAAATCATAAAAATCCTACATAAATATGTAGGATGATAATATTTGGTAGTGAATAAGGGTCTTTTATGAAATTTGACTTTACAGGCCCTTCAAAGCTAAATAGCAAGAACTGAGAAGGAACTAGCTAGAAAAAGGGGGTTGGAACATCTGCCTTGATGAAATAGGAAAAAAAATGTAGAAAAGCCTGAAACTATGGATGTACATTGAGTGCTAAGTTTTGGGAGAAGGTTGCACAAAAACCTACAGACATGGATACAAAATAGTCTATGCACTGCATCTTGCATTCTTTGCACTTTTAATTTATTAAAGGTTTTTCTGCTCCATTAGTGTTGTATCAAATACTGAAAATTGGGATGGGTAGAGTGCTCCAAAGAAACCTTTCTGATGTGGTTCTAGAATTCTTGTTTGTATTTTAGGAATTAATGCAATTATTAGGTCATGAGTCTACAAATACGTAAAATTTATCCTTTCCTGCACCACCTAAAGGGAACTGCTCACACGGTCAATCAAATGCGTAAGCCTTTGCAGGACTAAATCTTAAGTGGTCTAAAAAAATAAGGTCTTAGAGAGATTTTTATGCTTTTAAATGTTTTTAAGGCATATGTGTAGCTACTATTTTACCTCAGGTATGTGTGTCTGCATAATTTCTACAGTGGAAAACCCCCACTTGTTTGTTTCTTTTTGTTTCTCTCTCTTTTGCATGCTTTCTCTTTTTATTTTTTAATTCAACAAACCAAAAGATACGTTAAAAATTACTTGCTTCTAAAAATCTAGAGGAGCCCCAATGATGTCATATGTAAAATAAAATATAGTTAGTCTTTTCATTCTGATGTTGGAGAGCTTTTGTTCCTCTTCCTACTGTGCAAGTGTTTATACATTACGTTTTTAAGGCAATTAATTTTGAATGGTTTCTGATTAGTGGCTTGGCCCCGCTTCATTGTCATGCTGATTTTCATGTGGTTCTCTTAAAAATAAAATAGCAGCAAGGCAGACATGGTAACGGAGGGGAGAGGGCTGGCAGCCCTCGATGTTTCTGGCCACCCTAACGTGGGGAGAGCCTTTGAGGGAAGAGCAGGAACTGGGGAGCCAGGTCCCGAGCTGGGTGTCACAGGCAGGGAGCGAGGGACGACGGGACGGGGAGGCGTCGGTCAGAGCAGCACGGGGAGGGATAGCTGGAGACGGTGCAATAAGAATTTGGTGTCTTTTTCCTCCCAGATGAGGGAAATGAAGCATCTGATTTATAGCATTGAATAGTGGGCTGGAAGGAAGGGAACTTAACAGGGAGCAAAGGCGCAAACTACCAGCGGCTGAGGGGAAAACGCTGCGTTACGGCTTCAGAGGCAGCCTCGCAGTGCAGCCGCTGGCTGCAGGGTGCAGCTCGCTGACGACTGGCTCCGCAGGCCGTGCCAGCTGTGCGCGCTGGCAGTCCTGGGCTGCTGATAAATAGGGAATTGAAGTGGTATGGTGGCGCCCAGGTCGGGCGTTCTGCGCTGGCTGAGCCGTGCTGGCCGAGGTGGGACACGTCAGCGCTGGGACCTGACCTTTCGTAGGCGAGGGGCACGCGGGTTCCCCTGAGCGTCCCTAATGCAGTTTATACCCTCTCCGTGCTGGAATCTCCCCGCTTGCGGGACTGAGATGCGTTCTTGCTGCAGTTCCAGCATTCATTGCTTTCATTCATTCAACTTGAAATACGGGAGTGCCAGGCTGTCGTGGTTTAGCCCCAGCCAGCAACTCAGCACCACGCAGCCACTCGCTCACTCCCCCTGCCCCGGTGGGATGGGGGAGAGAATCGGAGGAGTAAGAGTGAGAAACACTCCTGGGTTGAGATACGAACAGTTTAATAATTGAAATAAAGTAAAATAGTAATGCTAATAGTAACAGTATAATAATGACAATAATAATAATGATATACAAAGCAAGTGATGCACAATGCAATTGCTCACCACCCACCAACCGATACCCAGACAGTTCCCGAGCAGCGATCGCTGTCCCCAGCCAACCCCCCCCAGTTTCTATACTGAGCATGACGTTACGTGGTATGGAATAGCCCTTTGGTCAGTTTGGATCAACTATTCTGGCTGTGCCCCCTCCCAGCTTCTTGTGCACCTGGCTGAGCATGGGAAGCTGAAAAGTCCTTGACTAGCATAAGCAGTACTCAGCAACAACTAAAACATCAGCGTGTTATCAGCATTCTTCTCCTACTAAATGCAAAACACAGCACTATGCCTGCTGCTAGGAAGAAAATTACCTCTATCCCAGCCGAAACCAGGACACAGGCACACAGAAGTGCTCTGTAATATGGCAGGAGATGTATAAAGGATGGGAGGGGAAAGCACAAACAAAACGTCATTTCCCCAGCACATTTAATTTTGTGTTTGCTTACATGTAGAAGACCTAATTGAATTCAAAAACCTTCTTCATTTAGTAAAAAGGGAATTCCTTCATGACTGTAGAGTTAGTAGCTCTAAATTTATTCTCCTACCGCTGTCAGGTGAATTTAAAACTTGTTTAAGCAGGCAAAGTCGGGCTGCCTCTTTGTGAGGACGAAACAAGCAAAACCCTGCTGTGTTTCCTTAACTCTCCCAGGAATCTGCAAAGCAGAGGGGTACCTGAGGGTGACAGTTTGCAGGTATCCTCCTCCATCTTTTGCTCCTTAACCCTTGCCACTGCTGGGTGGTCAGCAGCCCTGCGTGTGGCTGCCGCTGCAGCACGCTGCTTAAGCTGGTCGCCCCGTGTCAGTTTGTCTCCTCCTCCTAGGTTTTATAGAAATTGGTATTTTATTTTTTAGTAAAGAATTGTATGTGCTATGTCCCATCTCACACATTTGCTAAAATTGTTTTATTTCACTGTTAACTTTTTAATCTTGTCAGAATAAATGGGGCTTTGGAAAACCGCAGTGAAGAATTGAGTCTAAGGGAGGACTTAAATCTTAAGTTGCTCTCATTTATGTCCTGTGTTACATTATGTAAAACCCACTCTGTTTTGCTTTGTCACATTATAAGTAATGGGCACTGCTGTGGTTGCAGCATAGTCTCTAATGTTAAGCTAACGATGTGAAGAGCAGGATTGCAGCTCTCCGTACTCACAGCTGCTCCAGTAGCTGCTGTGGTCCCGGGTGGCAGGTTGCAGCCCGTGCACCCGCTTTCGGCTCCGGGACAGCCCCTGTGCCCCTGGGGCTTGTGCTGGTCACCTGAAGATGCACTTGGGCATGTGTAGCAGCCACTGGGGTGGGGATGCACCCACAGGCTTAGCACCTAGGAGACAACCAGTGCAGAAATGAAACTTACCCTTAATTTTCACATTAGTCCTCCACCTAATTATTTTTTTTTCCTGACCTGCTTTTTAGCTGGCAGAAGTCTGTCAGCCTGGCACTTTGATTCTGAATTCAGAAATAAATTGTGATTAAATTGTGGTGCTGGTCTTTCCATTTGCTGAAGCTTGCAGTAGCTGCTCAAGAGGAATACAGTGCCCTGCGAACTCCGCTGTGTCAATGTTGGCTTCATCACGACACCAGAAACATCTTTCGTTCACTGCTAGTTTATAAAGCTTTTCCTGATTGTTTTTAAATTGGCGTTACCCACTGGGAGAAGTTCTAGGTGGTTATTTTTTTTGGAAGAGCATGAATGCACAAATGTGCCTCTACTTACTGTGTGTAGGCTAAGTGAAGTCTGAAAAATTTTGAAGGAGAGAACACCATTATTTGATATTAACAGATTTGAGAGTAAGCCACTATTGGGTTTTTTTTCTTTTTTTTTTACTGAAGACAAGGAATTTGCAGATTGCCCAGAGATGCTAAATTCCCAGGCAATAAATGATAGAGGAACTGAAGTCACTGAAAAATTGAATGTAGAGATGCCACTCGTATTGGTTGTAGAGCTCAAGTAAACTGCAGTCATTTATGTATTTGTCTGTAGACTTTTTAATTAAATAGTTAACAGTCTTAAATTTGGAAATAAAATAATATAGACTTTTTTGTAGAATCTGAATTCTTTTTCCATGTTTTTGTCCCTTACCTCCAAAAAGTATAGGCAAAGGGAAAGCATCATCAAGCTAAGATAGTACAAAGTCAAACTGAACTATAGAGCTGTAATGGGAGTTTTTATAAATTCTGTTCTTTCCATCTATTTGTGTTTGGGATAGGACAGGCCAGAGCTGAAATTTAAGACTTTTCTGACTATTTGAGGGCCTGCTAATTTGCCTATGGGCAAAATATAATACTTCAGAAGCTATATCCCTTGAAGGCCTTGTATCTCCTGTGTGCCATGCAGAGATGTTCCTGACCCTTTCTATGATTTATGAGAAGCAACTTTGCTTACCTGTTGACCAAAATGAATAAAGTTCTGCTGTCTGTTAACTGGCAAATTACTTCTGCTGCTTTCTTTCTTCAAAATTATTTTAAAAACTTTTGGGAGGCCCAAATGAAATCGGCTTTTTTTTTTTTTTTTTTTTCCTTTTTTTAAGATCTAGTGCTCTTTAAGTGTAAATTGTTTGGAACTGAAGGTTATTGCAGTTTGATGTTTCTGGTAGCACATGAAATCTTTGATCTCAGTTGTATTCCAAATGGCCACATCATTCGTGCTTCCAAGCCATCACTGTGGTTAGCATAAATTTACAGACTTTTGACAGTCTTACAGGAGAGACAAAAGTCAAAACTTTGAAAAATAGGTATAAATCTTGGGTTTTAAACATGTTTAACTGTTGGCATAAGTAGCTTGATGGGTTTCCCTCCCTCCCCAGAAATGAGGGAAGAAGCTCACATAATAACTGGTGCAACCACGCTAGACTCTTTGCTATAGTATAGTGTAGTGCCATATGGACAGTGGCATTGCTATACCTAGTGCAGTGCTATATAGATATAGCTGATGTGTCTACCCTGTTAGCTGTGAAAGAATGATAATTTTTAATTTACTTACAGCTTATTTTTTAATAATACTATGTTGTGGGATGAAAAAGTAGGGTTTGAAAGGCACTGTTGTTTTCCTTCTCCTACTCACCACCACTCAATACCAAAAATGTCAGTTCTGATCTTTTTCCTTTTTGTGAAGTCTGTGTGGCACAACTTAGGGTTTTAGTGGTGAAAGAAGCACAGTGTTTCCTTACCCACTGTATTAGTTTGGGTTTTGTGAAACTTAGAAGTTTTTACAAGAACTTTCTGGTATCCGTTGTGTTGGTGTCTGCACTCTTGATTTTGTTGCTCTTGCAGTATCACCTTTTTGCAAACTCTTGATCTTCCAGGCTAGACGGGATCTGCATTTCTAATACAAAAATTCAGACGTTTTTACAAATCAAAATGGAACAAAAGTAGACAAGTTTCTCCAGAGCTATTAACCTGGCGCCTTCTCATGAACACTAATTAATTTACTCAAAACTACCAATGGCACTTCAATTGCAGTGTTTTTCCTTGAAACACGAAATATTGCAGTATCCACAAATTTTCAGGATTATTTAACCAAAAAAAAAAAATCCCACCCTCCAATAATACCTGAGGATTAAATTTTGTAGCTTTAATATAAAATTTGCCTTTTGTAGAATAGATATTTGCCAAATAGAAAATACACTTGTTGTTCAGGAGCTTGCACGGGTCATAAGGTTAGAGGGTGAAGCATGAAGAGTGATGAAATAGGATATTTTATTAGAATAAGGTACACTAAAAGAGTTTTATTAGCTGGAATGTTTTTTCTGATACTTCACTGTATGAAAAAAATCCAAATGTGCTAATACGTTGTCAGTATTTTCTTTTCCAGAGTCTCCAACTAAATTGAAGCCCAGCTCTATCCTGATTTTCTTTTCCCAACCTATCCTCTTTATTCCCAGTCTGTGAGAGTATAATTTGAAAAACACACCTATCCCCTGGGCAAGAACCAACAAAGTTTGACTTGTTCTACTAGATGAGCTCTTCAACCAAAGTGAAGTGCTCCCAAATTAGAGCTGGGGTTGGGTTGATGAAAACAATAAATTGAAGATTGACAGCTTGCTGATACATTTCCCATACCGAACTCAGTATTCGTCAGGTATGTCATCTGTCTTGCCATCATTCATTGAACCAAATGCCACTGAAATCAATGCAAGTTTCGCATAAATCTTGATAGCAAATCTTGATTATAAATAACAATGAACGTAGGAAAATTGGGGTGATGTTTTTGGTAAATGCTAAATTTTGGTGTGGTGTAGAAATTGTGGTAAAAGTTCTGCAAGACTGCAATTGAGATTGACATCCTTTTGCGCTCATAGTCTCTACAAACAGGCTGGCTTTGGAGGAACACTGGAAGTTGCTTTGAGGGTAACAAATATTTTGGAAGTTGGTTTTGGCTCTAGAGTCGTGTTTATAACTGGCTGTTACATTTAATTGTGGTGTTCACAGTTCTTGTGTAGTTAGAGGTTTCCTTATTTCTTCTACTTGGGTAAATATCACTGTGTGTGGTTAAAGCTGAAATCACACATTAATGTTAATGCATAACATGATTTGAATGTTACACAAACAGATATTGAATAGGTATTTGAGCAGATTCAAAGTGAGTATTACTGAAATAGAAGCAATTTTAGCAGGAGGCATCACGTTGAAAGCAGTGCAACAGAAAGCTGGTGCTGTAATAGGATATTTCCTTTCGAATTTAAGGTTAAAATTTTAGTACGTTGCTCTTCAAGTCTACAGATGGTCTTTTAGTTGGAGTTTTCCTTATGCTGAGTTGTGGGATATAGCAACAAGGAGCATTTGTCCTTAGCCTGTGCTGCCAGAACCTCGTTTGACGAGTATGTTCATACACGGTTCAATCTCGGGTCTGTTGGAACAATTTCCTAGTGCTGTTGGCTGGCTTTTGTGATGGGAAAGGATATGGAAGTTGAAAACAGTGTTTCAAGGAGAGGCTACAATTGGCAAGCTCTTTCACTTGCTCTCATGCAGAAATCTACATATTTTAACTGGGCATATACCAAGGTAAACAGACTCCGGTTTCTGGGAGGAAAAGTGCATTTGTTCCCGTGCTGATTCATGCGCAAATTAGGTACCTTTGCCTTGGGACAGGGTGGGTGGTTAGCGATAGGAGCAACTTCACTTGTCTGACTTTTACCGACTGCTACAAATCTGTCAGAAACCTGATGTGAGTTTTGGTGTCTGAGGAAGGAACTACCGCAGAGTTTAAGGAGTTCCTGCCTCGAGCCCTCTGCTGCTCGTTAGTGCCCCAACAGCAAGATTTTCCAAAACTTATCTATCAAGTGCTTTATCATGAAGCTTCCTTAAAACAATTTACCCTCAATCTACTTTGAGGTTTCAATATAATAGAGATGTAAATAAGGCAGAATATTTTCATGCTCATTTTATAAATTGAGAAATAGTTCACTTCTCTGTAAGGCTACAGAGGTTACTCCCATTTTTACAGAGATTCTTTTTAACCACAATTTATTATAATAAACTGCAAGACAGTAAAAATTCAAACCAGAAATCATTGTGACTCTTGGAAATTTGCCCTCTCCGGAAGGTATCTGATTTCCTTAAAAGCATTAAATCTGTCTGTATTTGCTGTCTTCCTATTTTGCAATTAGCATGTGCCTAAACTTTTACATCTTTGCCTGCTTTACTACATTGTGCAGGTGCTTACTGTACTGCACGCTCGGATTTATAGATGAATGTCCAGGAAGCTTTTGGGTAATATTAGAGAGTCAAGTGTTTTAAAAAGAGTTAGCTTTGGCTGGATAACCATGTTTCTGGTTCTCTGCCTGCTATGCTTTTACCTTATATTCCCTTTTGTCTGGACCGTTTCCGTGCAGCCCCTGCTGTTGAGCTGGCAGACCAGAGGAGCGGGTAGCTGTTATCCTGTTCTTCCAAGCTTTGCTGCCTTCTCCTGACGCTCAAGTAGTGTGGCCATGTCCTCAGTATTCTGTACTAACTTTACCTGTCAGTGATTGCTTCCTTGTTGTCCTTGCCAATTCTAATGTTCAGTCATTGAAAGCCCTTCCCTGGCTGGCTTGTTGTTTTATTTTTCTTTCATGTCATACAGCATGCATGAGCTTTTGCTGAGTGATATATGCAGAATTACTCATCATTTTAATATATAAAGGCTTAATACATACCTGAGTCTAATGAGTAAGGAAATAGTTGTTTAAGCTGCAGTATTTTATTTATGTCTCGTAACTCAAAATAAACAATACAAATCCATAGTTTCCATTCCAAGTAACCATGCTTATTTATGTACTGTGAAGCTGCATGTGTTCTTTTCTCTATTTCCATTCCTTCTGTCCATCAACCCCACCATTTGTTTGTTACCCCCATTTGTTTTATTTTCTCTTAAGGCTGTAAATGACTTGGAGAAAATGTTTTATATTGTGTGTTTGTACAGCTCAGGTTGGAGTCTCTTACTGTAGGCAGTGGGAGTTTTCCATGGGAGTGATGGAGGTGAAAGACAGCAGTTCTGGCACCAACATTAAAGTAAAGAGGTGGGGCCAGTTTTAGGATGAGCATAAGCTCCAAATTATAATGTGGATGCAAAATTGGGGTAGCCTGTTTTTCTCTTCTGCTCAAGTCTGTTGTTTCATCCTAAGTTTTTGCAGAGCAAAGTCTCCGGGAACACTTGGTCAGGCCTCCTGCACAGCTTATGGAGTTTCATCCAGGAGTCTCTACACCAGGCTCAGTAACACGCATCTGAGCTGATCATCTTTCTTAGAGTTATGTTTGACAACTAAAAGTTATAAAAATACTTTTCATCCTAAAAGAGAAACATTCTGAAAGCATACTTCAAAGTCTTTTCCTCTCCCCTAAGAGTTTGTACTCTGCCACATACCTGAGAAATACAAATTTTAATTATTATCAGAAGAGAATAAATAACTACAACATATTTGAGCTTGAGTAATATTTTTTTTCTAGTAAGTCTGGGTTTCCTTGGCATTACTTTTGTAATCCCGTGTCTATGGAAATGTCAAGTTTGCCATTGATTTGCAGCATTTCAAGATACGGTGCCAGAGGGGCTAACAAAGGCCACGTACTCAGCAAAAACTGAACTGAAAGAAGCCCGAACGCTAGCAGGTCTGGAGCTGGAAATAGTGGCTTTATCTGCGTGTATCTGTCATACAACTTTTGATCAACCCTATGAAATTTGCATCCTCAGAATAGGGAATTTTATACTGCAAGCAGTGTTTACCAAATAGGCAGGGATTCCAGTAAGCATGGCACCACATCAGTCCATGATGTCTTTTTAAGAAGCTGGCAAAAAAATCTCACTCTTGTACTCCTTTTGTTTTCCAGCTGCTACAATTGGTTAGTTTTGTTAGATTTACAAAAATGTATCCTTCTACAGAAGTACAGTAACTGTACCGAACGCAGTACACGCCGCGCACTCTGAGAAGGTTTCACGAGCAGCGTAAGTTTCTTGAAGCACCTACGGTGTTATTTATGTGCTGGTGTAATGCCAGGGAGCCAGAGCTCCTCTCACTGTTGTCAGACCCCAAGGAAAAATAGTATTAGAAACATACAATCTTCTTGTTTTGGGGCTCTTTATGAAATACTTAAACGAGAAGAAAATAGCTGTTAAATAGAAATAAATGTAAACCTGGGGAAGGTAGCTTCGAGAGTTGATACAATACATTTTGTGCAAGTTTGACTACTTGCACCAGTTTTCACATAAATAAACATGATTAGGATGTGCTTCCAAATCTTGATGACTTTTTTGGTCTGCATACCATGGTGTAGTGCCAGGAGCTGGCTTTGAGAGACCCGAAGAGGTGAAGATTAAACTTTGCAACCTACTTTTAAGTGAGCTGAAAGCTTCTATGGGTTAGGTTTGGTTAAGACTCTTCTTGGAGTTGCTGTTTGGTTAAACTTTCAGGTGTGTATATACTAATTTTCCAAATTACTAACTTACAAACATAAGTGGAATATGGATTACAAAGATGCATAGATGCATCTGGGAATTACACCTTCCATTTCTCTGCTAATAAAAGGCAGAAATTACCTTTCCTTGTCTAAGTAATTGTGAGGTTTGCTGGGGCGGGGGGCACAAAACAAGCCCTATTACCAATTTCAAATTATTTTTTCAGTGCACGTGAGTTTTATATATGGTTACTTTATTCTCCAAAATTTCTCTTTGCAAGAATTACTCAAACCAATGACTCCTGCTACTTTTTTCCGCTGAGTTGTTGCACACGTGATATATACTGCACGTGAGGCTTCTTTTACATTCTGCAGAAGCCTGCCAACTTTTTTCCTTCTGTTTCAAAGCAAGAGTTCACATCTGGATGTTTTCTCACTCTAGCGGGGGAAACAGTCTGTTCAAGTGTGCTGTAATAACTCTGCAGAAGGGTTAAAACCCAAGGGAACAGGAATCAAGCATTTGAAAAGATGGAAAGGCATTTGTATTCTAATAAAAATGATGGTGGTTTTTTTTTTTCTTCGGGCATTAACATTGTTTGCCTGCAAATGAGAATTCAATAAATAGTTTTCTCAAATCCATGCTCATTTAAACTGTTGTGAATGTATGAATGAAACAAAATGTGAAAATAATGCCAATAAATGAGATTTTATCTTTTTTAAAGTTGAAGTAAATTGGGTTCAGGGTACTTGGAGCTGATATGGAATAAATGAAACAAGCATTTAGCCGCACTCAGAACCCTGTTTATAACACAAGTGTTTTAGCAACTACATGTTTTCCTTGAATTCAAAGCTTTGAGTGCAGGTGGTACATGTGCTAGAACACCAGAGCGTTGGCTTTTGCAAGTGAAACTTTCCTACGTGCGTTTTCTTGCACATGGCTGTTGGGTGAGCACAGGTGACAGGTCTTGGCCAGTTGCCTCTCTTGGGACGCAATGTCATGATTTGTCCTTTCGTGACCTAAAATCTGGATTGCAGCCTGGGCGTGGCAGCCACAGGCAGTTCCTTCAGCAGGTAACTCACGTCTTGCACTCTGTAGGGGACTCTCTTCTGCAGTCTAGTGACGGCAGATCTTGTCAGTGACAGGGAGTCAGCATCTTCGGAACATGGTGTTATTTATTCATCCCTCGAAAATACCTGTTGGATACATGATATGGTACTGCATGAGATGTAGCTTTGTCTCCAAAAAGGCTTATGTGGATAGGTTTTACTTGCTCATTTATAAATTCCTCTAAGCCTAGATAAATCTTTCTCTGGCAGGGAGAACTGGCTTAAACTGTGTTTTTTACAAGATGAATTCATATCCCATGTTTCCACCCTGCGCTCGCAGGCACACCCCTCTCAGTTGTTCCAGCGCTGCCGTACAGCTCTCCTGTGACCCAGAGCGGGGACTGGGTCTGACTTAAAAATGCCAAAGCAGGGGGCGGAGGGGGGGAACCCGACATGTTTTGCGGTTTTAGTTTTGCTCGGCAACGCCAGAGCGGATCCTCAGTGTGGCTGTGTAAACAGGCGTGCTGGCATCGCTGCAGGGCGGGCAGCAGCGTTTCAAACAGGCACTGCTGTGGGAGGCTCCGGTGGATGAAATCATGTCATGAGCTTACGGCGCGTCTGTGCGGGGGCCAGCCTGTCCTCCTGTCACCGGCACAGTCGTGCTGATTTTTTTTTTCCTGCTTCGTTCAGACCTCTTCCCTTTCCTTGAGGTAATAAATAGCCTTTGATTCGTTTGTAAGCTTTGGGAAAATTAACACATTCAAATATGGATGGATTTATGCAGGCAGTCTCTCCAGTTAATGGTGTTGGCGCTGTCAGTTCCTTTTGAAGCTGTGTCTTTGAGACACTTATCTGCTTGCTTATTTTTCTTTTTTCTGCTCAGAAGCTTAGCAACCCCTTTATAGCTTTCTTTCCTCTTCACCAGGGAAGCAGAGGTACAGCATGAAGAGAGCATCTGACAACACTGATCAAAAAAAAGCATTTTTCTACTTCTTTCCAGCCTCTACCCTTTACTCACCCCCCTAAGGTAGTCTTTAAAATTTCTGGTGCAGTAGCTGACCAAAGTAGTTCAATTTAAATACTTTGGAAGAAGCCTCCATCCTCCCTCTGCTTGACTTCCATTTTTCTGTGGGCTGATTATACTGGTTTGTTCTTTATCTCGGTTGGCTGCTGGGGCAGGTGCAGATACATCTCTAATGTGAGAAGGTGGCAGAAGCTGCCACTGTTATTACTGGGTTTTGAATATGTTGGAGTCTGGTGTCTTCCTGCTTCTAGAGCTCTTTGAAGAGCCTGAGAACCAGTTGTGTGTGCTTTTTGAAGTCCTTCCTCTTGAGCAAGGCAGGAACCCCAACTGGGTGTCCCTGCTGATGCATGAACCCAAGAGCTTTTCCTTAGGACTGCATCCTGAAAAATGGATGCAGTGACATAATGGCCACCCTGGTTTGTGTGTGCTTTTCCTTTATTCCTTCTGGTCCTCCCAGCTCACTGAGGAGCAGCACACCGATCCATGCTTGAAACCATGCAGAGATATCTGCAGCGTTGCTAGGATTGGTACGTAACAGAAATTGCAGGTATCTGTGTGTGTTGAGGTGGCCTAGCTGTAAGAATCGGTGGTGGTCTGATTCTTACTACATCCAGGTTTCAATGCTTGAAACAGCTAAATTTATACGTATAAAATCGTGCATAGTAATTTGAACGAAGCGAGATAAAACCAAGAGGAAAGGAAACAAGACCCAAGGGCCTTCAGCATGCCCTTATTAAGACTGTAACCAAAATACATGTAGAAATTATAATTAAAGATCAACCCAAGTCTGCTGTTACACCTCTGATCTGCATGTTACAGTTTCAAAGGGGAGGGATTAGTTTGACTTCTCAGTTAACAGAGGAAAGAGGAGAGGCAGAAAAATGTCCGATTCACCAGTTAGTACATATCCAGCGTTGCCCTGTCATGTTAGGCTTCGGCTCATTTTGTATATGCGTGATTGCAATTTCCCCTTCACTTAATGCACGGAACAAAACAGCATTTCAGGAGGACTGGTAAAAAGGACGGGATGCGCACCGCCTGCGGGGTGTCGCTGCCGCCCCTTGCATCGATTTGCCCTCCTCCTCCTGGCCGTCGTAGCGGGGTGGTGGGCGGTGGGGCTTCAGCGTGGGAGGACCACACGTGTGTGCAGCCTGCTGACTATTCTGCTTTGATGAACGGACTTTAAAGGCAGTGTGTTTTTGTCATAGATCAAATAGGTATCATTGATGTAGTTTGCTTGAATTTTTGACCAGAGACACATAAGCTGTAAGCTGTCAGTGGAGGTATGTGCTGTGCTCTACTCTCACCTCCCCCCCGCCCCGAAGTTTTTATGGTTATTTTTCAAAAACACAGATATTTGACCCCCTGGATATTTTAAGACTGTGTAGGAACACAACTTCTGTGGATATTGTCTTTATACAGGCCACTGTCCAACTGTTACAACAAATTATACGTGGTTTGTTATGAACATGACATAGATTTTCCCCTATAAATCGCCAGCCCTCAAATGCAGTTGGGTTCAACTCCACGGGTGAGCCTGCACAGCTTAAGAAAGTCTGGCTTTGTCTGACGGGCAGCGGAGACATTGCACGTAGACTAACCAGACGCTGAACCCTTATGCCTGTGTAACTGAGATTGTATTAATTGTGCTTACATTAGCTCTCTGCTGAATGGAGTCAGCCTGCCACAGAGCGGGGTGATGTTGGCAGCAGGGCTCTGGCCGGATCCCATCCCTTCCAGTTGGAGGGGAAAGCATTCCCGGACAGGAGGAGCGTGGTTTGAAAGCGGGGGGAGAGAGGTCGTGTTTCAAAGCCACGTGCAGAGCTGATGGGAGCTCGGGTGGTTGTAACTCAGGTGGAAGTGGGGGGAAATGAAAAAAGGAGGAATGTAAATGGTGTGTGAAATGTGAGTGTGCCGGCTCAATTGTAGTATTACAAATCCAAATATAAATATTTAAAATCTTTTATTTAACATCATTGCGTAACCAAATCCATGTGCAGCGATAACATGAATGTAACTTCATGTAAATAAAGAACGCAGAAGTTATTTAGAAAGCAATCCACATTTAGTCAGTCTGGCACAGTTTCCTCATGACGTGTCACTCTTCCAGTCCCTGCACTACTAATAGCATCGCCTTTCGGTACGCTCTTCATAGGGCAGTTCTGTACCGTTCAGTGGTCCCAGCTGTGACACCCTGTAACAGAGGCACCTCACAGCCACGTAGCTGTCTGGCCTGATTGAATTAAGATGCTTTGAGCGGAGACTATGATCAAGAGTACTCTACAGGCAACGCGGAGTGTAGTTCGAAGAGCGAAGCAGAGTGCCCTACTTAAAAACAGAGCTTGCTCTTGGGGTGATATTGCTATCTAGGTTGATATTGCTGGCATTGAATATTCAGTGTTTTGAAGAAGAGATATCAGCTGGATGACTATCGTGTGTGCGTTGTAGTATGCCAAGCAGGTATGCAGAACTGATTTACCACTTGATGTTTGGCTCATGATGGGAGGTGGAGCTTGAAAACAACAGCCATTTAGTCCTGAGTTTCTTCCCCAGTTACTCTTCCTTTATTGCCTTTCTGCATTTTATTACAGCTGCAAAAGTGTATCATAGAATAGAATCATAGAATCATCTAGGTTGGAAAAGACCTTTAAGATCATCTAGTCCAACCATTAACCTACACTACCAAGCCCACTCTAGACTAATCAAGGGTAGACCAGACTAAACCATATCCCGAAGTGCCACATCTACCCGTTTTTTAAACGCCTCCAGGGATGGTGACTCCACCACCTCTCTGGGCAGCCTGTTCCAATGCCTGACCACCCTTTCCGTAAAGAAATTTTTCCTAATTTCCAGCCTAAACCTCCCCTGGCGCAGCTTGAGCCCATTTCCTCTTGTCCTATCGCTAGCTACTTGGGAGAAGAGACCAACACCCACCTCACTACAACCTCCTTTCAGGTAGTTGTAGAGAGCAATAAGGTCTCCCCTCAGCCTCCTCTTTTCCAGGCTAAACAACCCCAGTTCCCTCAGCCGCTCCTCATAAGACTTGTTCTCCAGACCCTTCACCAGCTTCGTTTCCCGCCTCTGAACACGCTCCAGCACCTCAATGTCTTTCTTGTAGTGAGGGGCCCAAAACTGGACACAGTATTCCAGGTGCGGCCTCACCAGCGCTGAGTACAGGGGGACAATCACCTCCCTGCTCCTGCTGGCCACAGCATTCCTGATACAAGCCAGGATGCTGTTGGCCTTCTTGGCCACCTGGGCACACTGCTGGCTCATGTTCAGCCGGCTATCTACTAACACCCCCAGGTCCTTTTCGGCCAGGCAGCTTTCCAGCCACTCCTCCCCAAGCCTGTAGCGTTGCATGGGGTTGTTGTGACCGAAGTGCAGGACCCAGCACTTGGCCTTGTTGAACCTCATACAGTTGGCCACGGCCCATCGATCCAGTCTGTCCAGGTCCCTCATGTGTAAGTTCCTCCAATAGAAGGTGGTGACCTATATGTAACTGAAGTCCCTGCGCAATTACCAGTATAATAAAAACAAGTGATTCGGAAACTTTTTATCAAAGCTGTAAATAAACAACGAAATTAAAGACCTACTGAAGGTGATCATTTTCCATGCGGAGATCCGATGGGCTTGTGCACATACACGGAAGCTGCGAAGTTCCCAAGTCCTGCTTCTGGCATTGATGGTGACTGCTGCGGTGGTGAGCACGTTGCATCACTTCTCCCCTGGCTTCCGTGTTGAATAGTTTCCTCTATTAACTGGCCGAATAGTTTGTTTCCTCTAGAGTACTTCATCAGGAAGCTGCCAAACCTGACGTGCGGTGGAGCCTGTCTTATTCTTTGACGAGTCTCATTGAAGTTAGTGGGTGTGCTTGTTAGGCTGTAATTAGACTTTGTTATGAGTAAGCAGCATCAGGCAACGAACGTAATATCCTTCTGAGATGAGAGCTGCTTAAATACTAAGTAACCTTCTGTTTTGTCTATCCAGTCTAGCTTAAGTCCAGTAAGCTTTCAAAATGAAACACTATATTGTATGGCTCTAATAATTTCCTGTAAATAGCAGCTATTTCATACTGCATTTAGACCTGCCTTATACTTGATGAAAATACATGTGCATTTTGCGCTGATGTTTCCTTTACTTGCTAGTATACACTTTTTAATTCAAATTTTTATTTAAATATCTTTCTTTTGCAAATTAGCTCTTCCTGCTTGCTCCTGGCCTCCAGTACTTATTCTCATCTTGCATATTACTGTTCCTTCCAAAGCAATTATTGCTTACATTCTATGCTGTACTTGCCGTACAAACATTTTCATATGTGATATAAAATCAAGTAGAGCTAGATATTTCAAACTTTGCATCAGCTAGACCTGCTTAGGGAATCCTGTTTTGTTTCTTCCTCAGTTCTGTCTTCCTTTTGCTTCCCAGGTTTTACCCACAAAAGCTGCTGTGTCTAAATACCCTTTGCTAACCTTGTGCCTTTTCCTAGTGCTTGGGAAAATATGACATGGTTAGGAGGTGGGTGGTGGCCATCAGTAAGACTTGGGAGCAGACGGACTCCCAGAGAACATGATACCGTTTGTAGAAATGCAGTCTGAATTATTTTAAATTAGAAAGTCAGCTACAGAAATTGTAGTTGTCCAAATAAGTCCCTCGAGCTCTCTGCACTGGGCAGAGCCGTGGTGGCGTGCTGGGAGAGCGTGTGTGAAGCTGTCTGTATTGCCAAAAGGTTGTATATTTATGGTGGTTTTGAATGTCTTGGCTGTCCTTCCCTTGCCACCTCCTGTCCCCTCACCTGCCGCGTCCTTTGCTCCTGCGGCCGTACGGTCTCGCGCCGTAGGCTGGTTGCGCCAGTGCCGCGAGCCACGCAGCTCTGCTGTGAGCCGGCGTGGCAAAGGAAAGAAGGAAAAGGAGCAGGCTGTTTTCATCAGTGCCAGATCCTTGCGGGGTATGACTAGCAAGGGGAGGGAGGAAGTGGTGAGGAATGGAACTCGTTCAAGCCAGCGTGCTGCTCTCGCTTTGAGCGCGAAGGTGATGGTCTGAGAGTACCTCAGCCAGTTGTAAGTGGTTGACTGCAGGGGGGTTGGGCTCGATGATCTCTCAAGGTCCCTTCCAACCCAAAGCATTCTATGATCCTATGACTTACTGCTGGCTTAGACGTTTCTGTGCATAGCTTCAGACCCTTCCGCTGTTATATATGCTTTTAACGAAGTGAATATGGTTTAGTTAATCTATTTTTATGATGTAGTTGGGACTGCTCAGGACAACGCAAGGTCAGTTACCAGCTCCCTGCTAATAGGTTGGAACTTTTGAAGAGGCACAAGACGGAAACCGCTTCTGTTTCTGTGCGCACTCCCCGAGAGCTGCTGTACTGTCTCCTCCTGGGATAAGCTTTTCCTGGCCCAGGTGGGCTCCTTTAGGGATGGAAATGGGAAGAAGTGTGCGAGGTCAGGTCTCGGTGCAATGGTTTCCAAGAAGGGGGAATAAGGTGTGCGGAGGATAGTGGCTTCCCCTGCAGCGTTTGGGCTGCGCTCGTGGGGCGGATCTATCGCTCTTCTCCCGCGCGCTGGGAGAGGCTTGCAGCACACCCTGGGAGGCACCGGCAGAAGGGAAGGACAGGGCAGGTCTATTTTGGGTGGATTTTGAGTTTCCCCTCAAACCCTTCCTGAACAGAACAAGAGGATCAAAACCTCCCCCCAAAATGTTTTTTTCATAAAAGGTGCAAAAACAACCACAAAACCTTCGGTGTTATGCAGATAATTTAGAGGGCACCTTAAACACAAAATTCAGTCGTTTGAAGTTAGTTTTTGTTGAAGTTGTATGTGTGCCTCTAAAATTTCCTCGTGCTCAGATACTTGCTTAACAAAAAAGCTTGTTTTCTTTGAGCTAAACTAAATACCCAAGATTTGAAAAGAATTCTTAGGCGAAAGAGCCACCTTCTTGTCCCAAAGACTAATTACTGAGACTTTCTGTTTTCTCAGGAGACTCATCCTCTTAGAATAAATATTTCATTTTCAGAGCACATTTCCTCGCTTAGAATTTCGCTTGTTGAGATTAGCTATTGTAGTACTGTCACCTACCCCGCGGGGTTGCTCCTGCTTGGCTGCACGTGGGAGAAAAGGGAGAAATGACTGCAGCTTGCAGAGATGCTTTGCCCTAATTATTGTTCTTCATTGAGGAGCAATGGTCCACCTCAGTGCTGGCCACTGGAAAGCATGAATTTGCAAAGTGGCCGCTCCTGAAGATCCAGGACGAGAGACAGCCCATATCCAGGTATAAGCAAAATTTCTAATGCAGCTACTCCAGGTGTAAGTTTTATCATATTGTTTCTGTGTTTTTGCTCATGCAAGTCTTCATGGTTTCTGAAGGGAGGGGGGGAAAGGATTAAAGTTTCTTTCAGTGGTGAAGTAGGACATCAGTGCATGTACAGTCTACTTTTGGGGCAATCAGTATGGCACCCGCTATGCGGCCTGGATTATGCAGTAAAGGGAACAGAAGCACTCTGTTTTTTATTTTCCGCAATTTAAGCACAGTAAAATGCTGTCAAATAAGGTCTAGCAGGATCCCATAAGTTTGATGAGGCCCTTTTCTAGCGTTTTTCTTCCCTGCTAAGCGGCTCGGTATTCCAGCGTCCTTGAAACTTTTGCATGCTGTGAAGTAACGAAGCAGAACATTAAATCTTTTAAATCCTAAGAGTGCCGGCAATCTACTGAGCATTTCACAGCGCTGTTGTCAGTGAAGAATGCATGTGTGTATTCTCTACATTGTAATCCTCCGAGTGTGAAATTAGATCTGCTACCACTTTCTTTTGCTTTTTTTTTTTTTCTTCTTTAATTCTTTTTGATATCTAATAAAATATGTAGTTTAATCACCCTATCTGTTTCTGGGTATATAAAGCAAGGGATTACCCTTTTGGTAAGTAGATTTCCACTCTTTCTTTTTTAGTAGTACAGCTTAATAGTACAGTTTAAATAGAATGAATGGTAGTGTGAAGAATTATAGGCTTTTTTTCCCCTCTATTTCTGCAGTGGTAAATATTCAAAAGGAGCCCCAATGTCAGTCCTGTACATACCTATTTATATTTTAAAATTCTACTTTAGTAGTGTATGGCCTTTTTATGATGAAAGTTGGGCTTAATAGGTGCTTTCAAAACATTACTAAACATAATTTTATATCAACTTCAAATGTTAGTAGCACAGTAATATTGGAGTGTCTTAAATAGTTCTTTTTCTTTACTGTGTTTTTGTTGATCACAACAAGTGTTAACTCACAAGTCTTTTTTTTTTTTGTCCCCTCAGTTTCAACAAGTCAGTAAACTTTTTTATGTCTGTGTCTTCAGCTGTGAGATGAAACCCATGCTTACCTGGCACATCACAGAGTAATGTGAAACTGGTTAGTGCTTGAGATTTAGGAAGGGGCTGGGGAGCATGGAAAGTTAGTGACTGACTGACGTTAGTAGCTGGCATGGATGTACAGTTATCTGCAAGCATAAAAATACAGATGACTGGAAAGACACGAATGAGATTGAATTAGATTAGTTTGAATAAAGGGATCCAGTGGTGCAGATGGCTTAAACAGCTGAAATTGTCTGCTCTGTGCTCGCCAGCATGATGAAATCCTTACAGGGGTATGGGAAGCCCCTGTGTTACGAAGGATGGAGAAGGTTCGTGTGCCTTTATGGAAAGTTGAGCTACTTGGAGATGTTCATCCGAGGAAGCAGCAGGTAGTGCTTGTTGTAAATGTGTTTTGAGTTAGCAAATCTGTTGTGAGTTTATCTGCGGAGTTAAGTGAATGGGTGGGGGGAGGCAAGTACATGTGGTGTGTAGTGCCGAGGGGGAAAGATCACTTATGGGCAGCTTTGGGATTCCCGTTTGCTAGAGTTGACACGGACACAGGGACAAGGTGCCAATTTCTCTGTCTTTTAGCACATGTGTGAGTAGGGCCATTTCTGGATGCAGTTATTTGTTAGGGAAGTAACTAATTTTGTTTCTGTGTAAATTAGATTTCATGTCCGGAAGTAACACGGGCGTATTTCTAGTCCCTGCTTATTGGAGGTAGATTTAAATAGGGGGTTATATTTTTGGCATATAGCTGACTAAACAGAAGAAAGAGTGTGCTTTCATGCTTGTAAAAGACACAAGTTGTCCTTGCTGTTCGGAATAATCTAGCTGTTTCATCTGACCATGAAGTTAGTTAAAAAAAATTGTCAAAGCATACACAATGCACAAGGTCTTCTGCTGTAGAGAAACACGAGTACTCTTTGCGTTAAATGAATATATTTATTCACTGATTTATCTTCAGTAAAAATGTAGGGATTATACTGCGATGAAGCTGTGAGGGACTTTGATGTAATGAATCCTGGAAGCTCAGGTGAGACTATGGAAAACATAAACTTCCTTATACTGATAAGCTCACAGGGGCTGCAGACTGAGACTGGCAAAGAGCAGTGATTGTTTTTTCCTTAAAGCTGATTTGCAAAAATATTTTCATGTCTTTTAAAATAATAATTAAAAGCTTTGAGTATTCACAGATATCCTTGTTTAAGAGCAATCTAAGCTTCTGTTATACTTGAAGTCTTCTGTGATCCTGTAATACGAATTCTGTGATTACGGGTAGGATAGAAGCAGCATTTGTTGAAGTTGTATACTCTGCCTTCCCGTGGCCTTGTGTGTTTTTAGTGAAAAGCGCAAACACTTGAAATGTTAGAATTTCTCTTAAGCAGCAGCACTCTGGGCTTTCACTTCCATTCGCTTTAATTTGGCTGAATATGTCCAAACAACTACACTGACATGGCAGTCATCATCCAAATGTTTATACTGTGCTGCAAAATAGAGGAAAGCTCATGAAAAAATTTCCATTATTTGAGATTTCTTTGACATACAGGTGTGTGTGGTTTCAGGATGGTGTTGCATCCCTTGTTTCCTGGAGAGTCCTCTGATAGAATAATTGTGGCATTTTTCTCCTGTGTGAAACTTGTTGCTGTTAGCTGTGTTTTTTTGGCTTCCCGAGGCATTTAATGAAGCCTTCTCTTAAAACCCCGTGAGAGATATAGCAAGATCAGAGTGGAGCAGAGCCGCCTGTTTATCGCTTTCCTTGCAGGGAGAGTCGTAGATGCCGTGCTGACTTCTTCCTCGCTGCATGGTGTGGCTCACATCAGTGACTTGCCTGTGACCTTTCCTGTGAAAGCTGCTGCACTCCTGTTCGTTAGTGTAGTTCTTGCTCACGCTTAATAAAGGTAGGTCCTTTGATGCTGTTAGCACGATTCTGTACTTGAGGGCCCACGGCTGCACTGATTTGGTCATAGTTAAAGCATAATGAAGTTGTTTGCTCGCTTGCTGCCCGAAAGGCTTGGTGATGACTTGTATGTGCCTTTGTGTTAGGCATATCTCATACTCGGGATACAACTGTTGTTTTAAAATTGAGGAAGGAACTGTGGCGGAACCCATAATTCATGATCATTAGGATATATTTGTTTCACTGTGGGACGCTATCTATCTAGAGAAAAATTCATAATTCAAAAAAGAAACAGAACAGCCAGGTGCAAGAAACCCTATATGTCTGCTGTGCCTTATAATCTAAACAATTGCATGTTAAGGACTTGATCTAAAAGACTTTGAAAAGCTTTCCTTCCTGCATTTTGACGTATTTCATTATTTTTCCAGTGAATACAGCAATAAACTTGTTGATTGGATGAATCTTCCAAATCTCATTACATTACCATTTTAATTGGAAAAGGAATGAAAAGCTGTTATAACCAGGGGCAAAAGCAGATACGAAAGAAGTGAGAATCCTTGGAGGGACTCTGTCCCTTGCTGGAGTGGCCTTTAGTGTGCGCTTTAGCAACACATTTGAATTATTAATACAAAAAATTTCAATATGAGCCATAACCATTCAGTGCTCCTTCAATGATGTTCTTCTGAAAAACAAGAACTTTTAAAAACCTGGTAGGTTTTGAGACCAGATTTTGAATGCTTTAAAACAGAAGTTGCTCTTAGATAGATGTGGTCTCGTAGCTAATAATATTGAGAACTCGGGAGTGCTTCCAGTGATCACAGTTGCCTTATAAACACTTAGTCTAGTCTTGCTTCTGTTGATGAGAGTTTTGCCGCTGGCTTCAATGGAAGCAGGCTACGTCTCTTTAATTATTTGAGCTTCGCTTCACTGAAGCTTGGTATTAATTGTAAAGTTAAAGCACAGGCACAGAGTCAGAAAAAGCAGACATGAAATCCTGGCCCCATGGAAATTATCTGACTTCTGTTGTGGGTTTCCTCGCAGAGCTTTTTAATAACCTACTCAACTGAGATAACTGCTGTTCTGTAGTTTTCTCTGTTTGTAAAGTGGAGGAAATTATACCATAAATCACAAGGTGGTTATGGGCCTTCGTGTATTAATAATCCCTGATGGAGTGTTAGATTGTTTTGGTTGAAGTATGATGTGGATATGTAGATAGATTATTGAGTCTCTTGTAAATAATAAAGTTGTCTCTTCCCTACATGCTAATTCACTAGTGGAAGCACAGCAGAAATCTCCTTTATTAGGATAAGGCATATTTAAGCAGGTACCAATTAATTCTTTTAAGGTATCTGTAGCTGGACGGCTGTTTCAGACAAGGGCGTCTCCTTGATGATCTTCATGGTGGTTTGCTTTGTATTTTTTTCCACCTACTGCAGGAAATTAAAGAATCGTGGCCCTGCCTTCACAGCATGCGCACATATTATATGCTGTGGTGTTTTTGTAGAAAATACCATGCTGTCGGACGCTAACGATGACAGGTTGTGCTGGCTGTGTTGCACCGGATATCTCCTGACAGAGAAGATGAACAGAGATGTGGCAGGCGTGGCGGTGGTAATCCTACCAGTGCACTGCCCAGAATCGGAGGCTTAGAGGCGGGTGTATAACTTGCCCCTTGCTCAGCGCCTGGCCCGGGAGCTCCGCTGAGCTTAAAGATCAGTCGTGGGATTTTGAGTGAGCCTTCAGAGCCTGGGCTTCCATCAGGGCTTCCCTCAGCCTGCGGTGAGACACCATCCCCCCGTGTCTCACCACAGCCTTCCTCTGTGGCTTTGAAGAGGGAAAGTTGAGGGACGTCCTGATTGATTTTGCTGTACAGGTCTGGGAATTAGTATGCAAGTTATGAGACCCATAGGAATCATTGGCCAACCCTTGCATCTCTTTGATGACTTGCTTTGGCAGCATTGTGGAGCAGTGCTGCGGTGAGGCCTGTGTATTCTGCAATCCTGAAGGACACAAGAATTGTTTTCAAAATCTGTTAACTTAGCTTTAATGTACAATCTATGAGCAAAGGCAAAACCGAATTAGAAATACAGGTGTTGCCAAGGTTTGTGGCAATGCTGAGTTATATATGAAAGATGACAGTAGGAATTGCTGCAAAATTATTAGTTACTGTAGGCTGTAGGTCAGCAGCAGCCTGAGAAAGCCCGTCCGTGAACTCGGTGCAGTCCCACCCTCCCCTCTCTGCGGAGCCATTTCAGCAAGCTGACGGAAACAAAACCCATGGGATAACACAACAGAAAAAAAAAAAAGATGATGATTTGCTTTTGGGGAAGTGGCTCAGGAGCGGAGGGCAGACAGCAATTAGATTGGCTTAAGCTGCACGAAACTGGGGCCTCGGGGCTTCCCTCTGCTTCATTCCTTAGCCCTAACCAGCCCGTCTCCGCTCCGACTGGAGCGGGGCTTGCGGCGGGAGCTGCCGGCCGACGGGGCTGGGTAGGGGAGCGACTGCCATCGCAGCGGCTGGAGCTGCGTCTCAGCAGCGCCCAGTACCCGCCCTTCAGCCGGTCGGTCTTCCTCTGCTCTTGACCAGCTTAGTTGGGAAGCGAAGAAAATTTGGGGTATCTTTTGAGCAAAACCTTGGCACCGCTGCCCGTTGCTGGCCACACGTGTGCGTGTGATTGCACGAGGAACCAGACGCGGGTGGAGGGGATGAAAAACGGCCCACGAAGGTTTGATTTGATTTACTTGATTTTGCGGGCTTATTTTTCAGCTGGATCAGTTCCTTGGGCCGGTTGGCTGCCGGGGCGGCACCGGTCCTTGTCCCGCGCAGCGCAGGCTGTGGGCCGGAGCCGCTGCGGGATGTAGCTGCTGAAGCGGTGCTGCCGCCAGACGCCGAAACGCGGCTGAAATACAACTTGCGCTGCTCAAATACTTGTTTTAATTTGTTTTGGCTTCCCTAGAGAAAGTCATTTGTTCTGAAAACTTAAATATAATAACATTGCTTGACTAATTCCTCCTGCATTAACCATATGATGTGCCATAGGGAACTGGGTGATTCCATTTTTCCTCAAGAACGCTGGATTTCAGTAACCTGTGAGGCTGTGCTAGTGCTGCATCTCTATTTTGGTAGCCTGCACTGAAGCATTTATTAAAGTTGTAGGGAAATGTTCGTTTCCAGTTAAATTTTCACATTTGTATTTTAATAGGAATACTTAAATATTTTAAAGTGCTTTGAACAAATCTTTTTAGAACACAGCTTTATTATTTCATTAAAGCTCAGTGCCGCCATGTCTCACAAAATGTAAGTTGCTTTAGAAAAGTGAACACCTCCCATTTTTTTTAAAGCAAATGCCTTCATGTAGTTGTAGATCAACGGTACTTTTTTTTTTATATATATGTATATGAAGCAGAAAGAGGGAAGAAATACATAAATATGTAGGGTTGCTCTGGTTTTGAAAAAGCTTACTACAAACACATTTATGCCTTAGACATCAGTAATTGAAATGCCCTCCCTTTACGAATGTACTTGTTATCTGTTCATTTTGAGACAGATGAGCCAAGTTAGAGTTCAGTGGTAACTATATTAATTGGAAAAATTGAACAATATTGGTCTTAATGTTTCCCCTTATAATTATGGGAAATACATGATCTTATTTGTGGTAGTGGTTGGCTACCCATATATCTAGTAATTATAATTGCTACAAAGAAGTAAAACAGAAACACATTTTTTCTGATGCTACATGAATTTCATTGGGAATCGGTAATGATTGCAATGAACGTGCATTTTTGAAGAAGATTAAGTAAACAAACAAAAAGATAAAAAGGTTGGTTGGCAGGCTGACAACTTGCTGGAGTTTCTGCTGACTCCTCTGAGTTTCCACTGTGATCTCCTTCCTTTGAAAACAGGACGAACGGGTTCAAAATTATCTGGCTGTGCTGTCTAAATCGGCTGCTTTTCACTGTCACAGTAAATGAATTTTGATTAAAGAGATGCTTTGAGCAAAGGCGGTGACAGATTTATGCTCTGCAAAGCTTTACCTGGTGACCTGAGTCTCTAGGCCTGGAATTATTCTATATTTAGAAGGGAATAATTAAATATAGCAGGAACTACTGAGGTTTTCTATTACAGCTGCATAGCGTTTATGATTATGCAGATAAAGGCCACACTTTGGTTTATGGATGAAAGCTTTACACTTTTTTTTGTGTGTGTATAAAAGTCAGGTCAGAGTCCAAGTGCACAGATTCTAACCTAAGTATGTGTCCTTTTGCTTTTATAATATGTTTTAAATCAAGCGATAATAATAAGAGAGAATGCTGCTGAGTACACTTAATTCACTGAATGGTTGGAAGAACCGCTTTAAGCAAAGTGAATAGTAACAAGGCAAAGACTCTCAACTCCTTGCTTTTTAAACAATACTAGTGAAGTGAACCTTTATATAGAAGTCTTCAAAACTCAGATTTACAATACAATCAAATTAGTGTTAGTGTTCTCACACTTGCTCACTCCAGATGGAGGAGATTTACCAATCGAAGTGTATGTAAGAACATTTTTAAAAATGGGATTGAATATTTTATGCGTTCCAGGGACAGCATCTCCTTTTGGATGACCTTTTTGTTAGCTGCTTTGTACATAGGACTTTACCTACTGGGTAGATTTAAATAGTGTGCCATATATAAAAAGAATGGGAAACATATCTCTCTGTGTATATGTATAAATAGATATAAGCAGATATCTGATGGGAGTGATTTCCTGCAGAGAGAAGATGCTGACTGAATACACTCTGATCTTGCACACAGATTTTTTTTTTTTCCCTCCGTGTGTGTACGTGCGTTTTATAGAGCAGCAAAAGTCTTTAATGAAGTCATCTGGCCATTGATTGCTTTCATATCAGTTTAAAGCATATTAAAGAACTTACTGTCAATGATAAGAATAGTCAATAGTATTTTCTTTCTTAGTGGCAGTTAAAACAATTTCATTAGTATTAGTAAAAATCTGCAATTTTAAGTTCCTTATGTGTTGCAAGTAACTCTTCCACTTGATATTTTGGTTTGGAGTAAACACACATTTTGGACTTTAATTTAGGGTCTCAAAATGAATTACTTCTCCCCTTCCCCTCAGTTCTTCAGCAAGGAGCTTTTCAGGTATTTGTTTATGGATTTTAGCTGGCTTAGGTCACCTTATGTGCAAAGGCTGGTTTAAAGCAGGAAGTTACTACATTTGGGAATTTTTAAAATTTGTATTCATTTCAGAACTAGTAAAATCCTAGTGAAAATTTTGATGAATGGGTGGGATAACGTGCTGCATGCATGGGTAAGGAGGATGTTGTATTGCTATGCAATTCGAGCAGTTACCGTATGCATTCCAGGTAGCGGTAGTACGCATATCGGAACAGATACGAGCTAGAAGAGATGACAGAGGTGGAAAGAAAGCAGCGTGGCTGAAATGACTCTAGCAGGGAATGTGACTTTATCCCTGTGCTGCCCAGAGCTCTGCTCTGGCTGGAGGGGTGGCCAAGTTGGCCATCATGTGGGAAGGTTGGCCTCTGTGGTGCTAGGAGAGGTATTTGCTTCCCACTCGGAGTGTGTCAGCAGATCCCGTGTTTCTACTACAGTCTGTCCAAATTTAAAAACCCTGGAGTTCCTCGAGCCCATCGTTTGGTAAGAGGACAGACTATTTTTATATGCAGTGTGTAAGGCCAATGTTACACAGTCCAAGAGTATTACAAGAAAGTGTTGGTATGCGTAAAAAAACATACATATGACCAAGTTTATATTAATGCCTTTATGTGAAAAGTTATTTTTAAAAAAGAGTTCATATTGCATCAGATCCAGGTTTAAATAATGGAGTCCAAGATTCTCCAGTTACTGATGAGTTTTGTACATGGTGCTATTGTAATTTTTGGAAGAGAAGCAGGAGTGACTTCATTCGAATCAAGGGGTATGGCATTTTTCCACCGTCTCCTGGAACTGGTCTGAGAGAGAGAAACACATGTACTGTGTATCGCTCCACAAAACTACCCAGGGTCCACATTTATAAAGCCCTCATTGAAATGTGCTAGTCCTTCTCAGATAATTAAAAATGAGAAATGAATTGCCAAGTGTCCTGGTTTTGGCTGGGATAGACTTTATAAACTCTACGACACCAAGTTTATAAAACTGTATGCTCTGCTTGAAAACATTTCTTTTTAGCATGGTAAATAAAAAAAAAAAAATTAGAAGCCAGTCTGGTTGACAGTTTCTAGGAATATTTTAGGCCTTAGTACCAGAAATGTGTTCATTTTATTTACATTAATTTCCCCCAAAAGGGAAGAAATAAGCAGTGGAGTGCTATGTTAGCATAGCCATGGCTTCTAGCGCTCCTTGCAGGTCACAACAATAATTCTCCTGCTCACTCTTCTTGTAGAAAATGAGTTGACAACTTGCGTGATCATCTCTGCGAAGTAGCAGGTGAGGTGGAATGGTGACGGGAGGATGGAGGACATGGTAAGGGGGATGCTAGTTTGAAGAGCCCAGCCGCAGGTGACGGGGAGCATTTGCACCATGGGGCGCTGCAAGTGGCTTCCCCTGTAAATTTGCTCCCAATGACGGCAAAGTCATGTTGGGCTGTTGCCTAGAGGCAGAGGTAGGGCCGTACTGCTGAGAATTTAGAAAATGGAATATAATAAAAACCAGGCTGAAATGACATCATTCTTTTCGGTTTCATGAGCATGCGCTGCATGTGTGGACAGTGCACACATGTTTTGCTTTGATAACTTGCTGTGTAGGTTTATGCCCTCAGAATGTTGATAATTAAAGAGGTTGGTTTTATTTTGAACTGCATGAAATTCTGTGGAAGCATGTATGACACTTTAAGTTACATCTCTGCAATGTTTAGTATGTTCTAGTGATAAAAATTCACTACTTCAGTACTTAGTATTTTAAGTATTTTTTTTATTGTTCTTCCCCCTCCTTTTTTTCAGTTGCTAATTGTTTCCAGACTTTTTTTTTTCACTATGATGAAGACCTCTGTTGACATTTTCCTTTTCTTTATTTAATTTTTTCTTTCTTTTCTTTTTTTTAAGCACAATGTGTAGGGAGGTGTTTTGATTTCATCCTCTTGCTAGAAAGTCAGAGCAGTAAACTTTGAACACATGATGTTTCTTGCCATCAGGATTTCCTGCCACTCGTGTCTGATTAAAAAAAAATAAAAAATCTCTGGAGAGCTTTCTAATGGTTTGTCTTAGTTTACTCTTGTATTCCAGACTAGTCTCTATTGTGTCTAAGAGCAGGATTGATACACACTGCCTGAATCTGCTGATTGCTAAAGAACAGCTTTGCTAGATGAACATAACACATTCCATAGGTTTCTCCCTTTTATGGTCTCAGTTACAAATAGTTTTTTAGCTCCAGTATGGTTTAGTGAATGTATTTTGCTTTTAAATAGACATTCAACATATGTGCATCTGCTTTAACAAAGGGCCAACAAGCCATAGATCAGATTAAAAAAAAAAAAATCATTTTTCAGTTTGACTATATAATCCTATATTTTTCCTTGTATGTCTTTTCTCTTGTTTGCAAAGTTCCTGTTATCCTGTTCTTTAATATCATCCCTATGTTTCCTGAGAACCTCCCAGTCACATGACCAGGCCCCTATTTTGGTCTTTTGTGTTGACGATTCAGAAATGCCAGAAATTGAGAAGAGGGAATTAAGCAGTAACATAAATACAGTGGAGATGGTAGCTGTAGCAGACTGCTTCAGCTATGGATCAACAGTGATCTAAGGTAGTGCATAGCTTGTGTTTCTTTACAGAAGATTTGTATTTCAGAGCAGTGAAAGGGATCAATAAAATGGAAGAAATTTTTAATTTTATATCATATGAAGAAGGCTGTGCTGAGTTCTCAAAAAAAAAAAAAAAAAACCCAAACCAAAACCCACCAAACAAAATCCAACCCCAAAACAGCAACAAAACCAAAACAAACCCATGTCCAAATCCCCTATGCTTGTTGTAAAATCTTGTCCCTTCAAAGAAGCTTTAGGTCAGAGGCTTTACATGGGCGAGTAAATACCCCTCTTCCATCCCCAAATTCTGTATTGATTGCGGCATCCATCCTGTGGGCAGAGGGTCATCTTCGTCTTGTGATGGAAGTGTCAGCTCTCATTCTGCTGATTATCTTTTTTTTCTTTCAAATCCCCATTAGTAAGCTCCTGTGTTGTCCAACACTCTCACCGTTGTCTTCTTTTGCATTGCATGTGGCATTTGTTGTAAATGTTCTAGACTGTTATTTAGTTTTAGTTCTAAAACATTATTTAGTTCCAAGGTACTATGATTAGCTTTGAGTAACTGACTCTTCTGCGTTACATATTTCTTGCCAGCTGTCTGTTCGTTTGACCATAAAAACACAAAAGGCAGTCTGGGTTGACCACTCTTGTTTTCAAGACAAATCTATCAATTGATGGCTTAATTTATCCAATTTCAGTAAAAATATTTTCAGTATACTCTGATTTATCTAGTCAGTAATTAATGCTGCTTCTTTCTCACCTCACTTAATATATTGGCTTAGTTTTCTCTAAGAAAGGACAAAAGAAGAAAATGTGAGTCTATAGTAGATACAGGTCACTTGGCTAAATTGGTAGGCATGTTTCATCTTTAGATACAAAATGTTAAATGTTGATTTGGTCCCTTCTTTCTGAGGATAAAAGCAGCTTTTTGTGGAAGCTGATCTGCAAACTCAGTACTAAGTGGCCTCTTAGAGGAAAATAAGGAAACATAAACACGAAATTTCTCAACAGGAACATGTGGTTTAATCTTTCACACCATGCAATATAAAAATTGGTAAGTTCATTTATTGGTGAACTGGCTTCAGTAGGTGGCAGTGATTGAATTTTTAGTCTCACGTTTTTTTCCTAAATTCATTACTGATGCAGGAAAAACAAAACAGGAGAGGCGGAAAATACGTGAAGTATAAATCTTGTGACAGTAATTGATAGCTAGGTGGAGGCATCCATCCGGAGCTGCCTGCCCACCTTTATACACATCCAGCTTCAGGTGGTTCAGAAAGAGACTTTTACACAGAGCTAGTGAAGAAAGGGAGGGAGGTGGGTGGGCATATGCTAGTGGTGATCCCATTCTGGTCGTCTCAGGTGTTGCTTACTTTCTGCTTAAAAATACTGTGAAGTTACCCTTTTCAGAATAAGAGCTTTTAAAGATAAAGCTGTTTGGATTTTGTTTGTGTGTTTTTTTTTTTTTTTTTAAAAGTTTGATTAAAATCTGAGTGTAATCAATTATGAGAGTTTTTAAGAATCAAGGTCAGCTTTTCAGTAAACTCTTTGACTAAAATAAGTATTGTAGGACAAGAATGTTAAGTTTCATTAATTAGCTTTTGAATGAAATAATTTTAGTCACTTGTGCTTATGTTTGGCTGTGTGTTTTCTGGGAGGAGAGAGTGTGGTTTTGGTTTGTACTGGCTAAAGTACCATATAGAGAGCTTTTTCCCTTCTTTTCATACAGTTGCTGCTTCAGTTCTTGCTTCTCTTCTAACACTTGGGATCTTGCAGTATTTTTTTAGTATTCTTGTTCTAGCTACTTGGTGGTGAGCAATTGCTTAGTAAATTGCTTTCACTACTAAGGGTGTGTACCCAATTATCCAATAATGAAATGCCTGTCTTTTTCTTGCTTCCGCCCTGATGGGGCATCAACTTGACAGGAGTGACATTAGAATTATTGTATGCAAGCATTCAGCACCCTCCCCAGGAAAGCATCCCTTATTCTGCTTTAACTGCATTCCTGCAGTGTAACTGCTTCCATTACAGAGAATTTGGCTAAGACCTCCCTACCTGTAGAAGTGTGTTTAACCAAAGCATTTGGGATCTTGAGCTTACTTGAAAAAATAATGAAATATGAAAATAAAAAGGATTTTTTTTTTTAATAGCTTTTGAGGTTTGAACTTTTATGATGTTTGGGTTGTGTGAATTTCCCCCATCCCTCAAATTAAGTTTAGAAATTTTCTCTTTTCTTTGAAGATAAAAGATGAGACTCTTGCCCAGATATGCGACTCCCAAGAACCAGGATGTGGGAAGCAGTAGCGCAAATATGATTCACCCTGAATTTTGCAGAAATTGGCAGCGCTGTGAAAGGCGGGGGGCAAGGGGTGCACATGCATGGTATTCCCCCCCACGCCCCCATGCAGAGCAGCCGTGTACTTGCTCTGTGCTACCTTGCCTTTCCCGGCTTAGTTTCCCACTTGCGCTATCCTGGGAAGCTGCGTATGGAGATGGAATGATACTGGAGAAAACGTTTGATGAGGGTAGAGATATTTTCTCATGTGTCAGTGTGTGGCTGTGACTAACCGTGTCCATCGCTGGAGAAGAAAGCAGTCATTATGGAGAGGCTGTGGGATGAGAAGAGCAGGTAGGAAGGAGGCCAGCCTCCCTGCAAGGAGACAGCAGACCCAGTTTTACAGGCTGAACCTGTAGGACAACTGCAGATGAACCTCTGCTGAAGACATGCAAAGGCAACAGCCCTCTCTAAGCTTAAAATGACCTGCCTAAAGGCTGAGTGTCTGCCCAGTGGACCTGCTGCTGAAGGCAAGGAGAGTATTTCAGGCTGCACCTTGACCTCTTTTTCCGAGAAGGGGTGTGCGCGTGGATGCGTTTTGGTCGAGGAGTGAGCTTGTGTCCACACCTCAGCTGCAAGGCACTGATGTCTCTTTTCCATCAGGGCTGGAGGGCCAGGGATGCCTGTCCTACCCTCCGCTCGCATGAATCACTTGACCTTTCTTGTCCTTTTTTGTTTTCTCCCTCTCTGTGCTTGCCAATCTAGCACAGAAATGTATTTTCTGCCCTGTCTGGTAGTGGCTTTCTGAAGTAAGGTCTGAAGGTGAAGGTTTCCATTAAAAAAAAAAAAAAAAAAGTGTTGAAAGCCAAGCAGCAGGCAACAACTTTGCCAAGGGGGCCTACAGTTAAAAATTTGTAAAGGAACTAAGGTTCCCTGGAATTAAGGTGGAAATACATTTCCACTTAATTTCAACAGGCTGCCCTAACAAATTGTAATGTCTATAGCTGGCTGACAATGTAGAAATAACCCATGAACTTAAAAGAAGAGTTTACTTCAGAAGGCGGCTCTCTTAAATTATTTACCTTGGCTTCGTCATCTCCTGAATTGGGGAAATCATAACGGTGTTTCCCTCTCTTGATCCCTGTCTTGGCTGGTTGCTAAGATGCTTTTGGATATAATGAAACCTTCTTAGCACAGTAGAGAACTTCCAACATAGCCAAAACTGATTGCCAAACCTAAAAAAAAAAAAGTCTGCATCCAGTAATGAACTTCCTGTGATCTTGGATGCTGTATCCCTTTTGTGCTGTGGCAATGACTTTTCCACACGTTTTTATAAACTGTTTTGAATTTTTTTTTGTGACATAATTCACATAAGTATTCTGAGTGCTTTCTTTGTCCAACACTGACCTCACCCCGCTACGGAGCTTCTTTAGTATTTTTTTCCTGTGTTGAAAACTACCAAAGACTTCAGGCATCATTTTCCCACATGCAGTGAAAATAAAGCACTATTTAAAAAAAAAAAAAAGAAACAAAACCCCAAAAAAGGTCCCCCCAAACCACCCCACCCCTGCAAACAGATTTTCCCATGAAGAAAAGTTCTTCTGTCTGAAAATCAAAGGGGTCTTTTTAGAAGTCCAAGTTTAATAGGGATCGAGGAAAACACTCTGCTCTGACCTTTTTCTCCTTATCAATACCTTGAGTTGTCCAGAAGAGAATTGGAGATGTTGTAGAAACCCCTGGACAGATGTAGTCTTGGGTGTATGGCCGGTTACATGCTCTGCTTCTGAAGAAGTTTCTTTCAGTCCTCATGTCCACCCTTCTTCAGTTTGCCATCCCTTTGGTTGTGCTGACACAGCTGTTTTGGGGCTGTCAGTTGGCTCACTGCAGTGATTTAAATTAAAATCCCAGCATTTCTGAAAGGACACATTTCCAGTGGTACAGTGGCCCGGCCAGTCCCCAAAGTGGCTGTGCTTGCACGGGAGGAGCCCTGCCATGCCTCAGCGCAGGAACAAGCACGCAGAGGGCAAGGAAAGACGGGAACTTTATCTTCTGGCTTTACTTTGGAGCAAAAGAAAAGTTACTTTATAATGATCCCACCTGAGGGTAGATCCCATTGACTACACAGGAGGGTGGGCTGCTAGCACTCTCCCAGGCGCTGTCATAAGTTTTTTTCTCCAAGACACTTGCAGTGACCCCTAGAGCAGCCTAGAATTTGGGAGCCATAAAGAAGGTGCTTTGTCTGTTTGCTTAGTTGTTTTATAAGTGTCTATAAAATGGCATTTTTTTCTCTCTCTCTTTTTTTTTTTTTTTTAAAGGTAAATCATGCAAGATACTAACTTGACGACTAGGTTGTGTCTTTTAAGATGGCCCATTCATGGCTGAAGGATGCTGGCAGGTATCCTGTATTTTAGCCAAGATGTGATTTTTTTTTTTTTTTTTTTTGGTGGAGTGATCATTAGAGCTGTCAGTCTATTGCCTTTTGCTGGCCCTAAGCTAAACAGAATAACTCAAGATCCTGTAACCAGAGCAGCCCTTCATAAATGAAGGTCAGTTGGGTGAAGTGCTGTAACAACAGCCTGCAGAAACAGCCTTAGACCAAGGCATCTGTTATTAAGCAGAGGAATATTAACTACATTGAGAGTTCCTGAAAGTGGGTGGTTTCTACCGCCAAGCTCAGTAATGCTTTGTCGTAATGAAAAAACCAATACTGTCTGCAAGTAAAGATTGAAAGCATCTCCTCACATCTGTTTGTCTAAGCTTGGGAAAAGGTGCCACTGGATGGGAGGAGCAAATCCTGCTGTGGCCGTGCTCGTACTTGAAGGAAAGGCTTTAAATACCAGCAAATGCCAAGGCGTCTTTCATGAAGTTAGTTTTAATTTATTTTTAGACTTGATTAATAGTTACTGCAATATTTGCCTTGCACATTTTTTTAATGGAATGCTTTAAAAAAACCTTGTTTAATATGTGATCCCTTCTGTGTAATTGTGCTCTCATACAATGTCTTTGGTGAGAATGAACTAGCACAGTTTTACCCAGAATTGTTTGGAAGACACCAGTGTGGAAAGCCGAGATGACTCACAATGCCTTGGAGGAAGAAGAGCTAGCAATTAACCACAGAGCATGGTATTATCTCTATGCCAAAGCTGGCTGAGAAAGCCAGTGTGTTTTCCACTTTACTATTTCAGGAAAAAAAGTACCACGGAGAAATACTGGCTCTTTAAGCAATCTTGATAGTCTTGTCAACTTGATGAGTTTAGAAGAGGTAGCATGGGAGGCATGTGAATCAAAAGAAGGTGGTAGTTCCCATCTAGAAACCATTGTTATTTTTATTTGATGAATAAATACATATGCAACATTCTCCTTATTTGTCAGCGGACTCCTCTGGGTGAATAAACTTGGTTGCATAACAAGAATGTGGTGTGTGATAGAGCACATGGTTAGATAGTAAGTATTTCTGCATAAATCTATTTTCCGTGTAATCCCATGTGTCTGTACTCATATTTCTTTAGGCGTATCTATATGGCATCTGTTTCTACCGCTGGCAGTTTGCCAGATGCCTGTAAATAAGGAATGTCTATTGCAAGTGAAATAGCAAGTATCTCTTACTTCTCAATGTTACTTGTTTTCCATTTGTGTTTAGTGTAGTAGGGTTCATGTCAATGAAGGTGGCTTGACTTTACAGGCAGAACTAGGTGAAAAATACAGCAATTGAATCTTCATTTTGATTTCTTTACAATAAAAATCTATCTTTTAAAGCATATGTTGAATATTTTCTTTCGGGATGTGTTTTATTTACAATATTTGGACATTTTCCTTTTATGTCTAACAACCTTTACTTTTGCTTACACAGAGAATAGAGTAAGAAAGGGGTTAGCTTCCAATTTGGGTCCTACTTCTTTTCCTCACCCCTCACCTCCTGAAAGATGTAAAGACATATTGCTGCTGTGGTGTGCTGCCCTGGAGCCTGGGTCTGTTCTCGTGCAGATCTCCTGCTGCTCCACTTCTTCCTGCATAAGTGTGCAAGCTCAGTTACTGAGCTCGAGCCATGTTCCTCGTTTCTGCCAAGGAGAAGGTGAAAGACCTCATGAAATGCTGGATTTGGCACATGGGCTGCCAGTTGTGTCAACTGCTTTACTTTGTTTAGTAAAAAGGAAAAACGGTATAGATAGGAGCAGTATTTTGGCCTTGGCCATAGGAGAAGTCATGCTGAAGGAGGTGTTTGGGGGTTAGTGATGCATCAGGATTGATACTCGGTTTCCAAGCATCTGAAGAGGAAGGCTTTGAAGAACCTGCATGATAAGGAGCTTAGAGTTGCTTTCAGGCTAGCAGGGTATTGCAAGCAGATTGTCTTATGGGCAGGAAAAAGCCCTAGGTAAAGACTAAGCCTGTAATTTAGTCCACTGGTTAATAGTGAAATGTCAGAGCTGCTTCATTTAAAAATGACTATCAAGGTGTGAATCTTCTTTGCCTTGATGAAACTGCCTGGAAGAGTGATTGGTGGTTAGCATTGGCTGTGAGAAGTCAGTAGTCTGCTTTCTAAACTCCTTCTTCCTCGGGAGAAGTTGATTTGGGGTGTTAGTATTGTGGGAGACATCCACTGGGCTCTCAACAGATTAGTATCTGATGAACAAACGTTTTTTACGCCTGTAATTTCAATAATACATGATTTGTCTTTCACTTTCTACCCTTCCCACCCTGTATGTCACTAAGTAAGTGGTATGCCAGAAGATGAGCTTTCTTTAGATATGTAAACAAGATGCTGTGGTGCAAATTACAGAAGATTGCAAAGCCTTGATTTGGTTTTCTCTGTGCTGTGCGCAAAGAACAATTTACGAATTGACACTCTCGGTTTTTTAACTGTGACTAAACAGCTGTTCTTTGAGGCTGATTATTTCACATGCCAGTGGTTGAGAGGCACTGTCAGATTATTCCCACTGCTAGCGTGAATGTCCTTATGTATCCTGTCTTCTCTTCTACTGAGGATAATATGGACTTTCATTTTCCCTCCTGTCCTCACCTTGTTTTGGCAGCTGATGAATAGGAACCCTTCCTGTGTGTCAAATGTTTTATATAGGGTCTGCGGGAGGACCATAGGCTCTACGAGAATCACCCTGCGTATTATTCCTCTGTGTTCTCAGGTCTCTTTCCACCTAGAAACTGCTATAGTTAGGGCGAAAATGTTAAAATGTTTCGGGGTTGCAAAAAAAGAATCAAGGTTGATTTCAGGCCTGTGTATGGCAGAAGGGGAAATTGCAGGGGGGGAGAAACATTTTGTCATTGGTCACAGTTGGTGCTCCTGCTGAATACGTGGATGTGTACATATGGACTGAGCACATGTGCAGGCACTCCATATAGAGAGAGCGCATACACATACTTGGGCCATATGTTCATTATTTTAGTAGTTTAGTTTTCTCTTGCATTTTTATCAAGCCTTCAACAGGGCTGTTTTAATTGGGATTAAATATAACTATGTAGGACAGCAACTAAGACGCAAACTCTGTGTTTTCCTCCTCGCTGTCTGTGTGTCAGCAACATTCCTTGTGCTCATCCTCCGCCTAGAAATGAGCTCCTTTTAACCTAGAGCCTGTTGTGAGGAAGAGAAGAGATTGCAGCATTCCTCCAGGCGTGGCAGGGCTGGGTTTCATTTACAAATTTTGTCCAGAGTTGCAACACATTCCTCTGTACTTACCATGTATCAGCTAAGCAGGCGTGCAAACTTAAATATACTGAAAAAGCACGACAGCAATCCTATACCTGGGCACACGCATGCGAAAGTGGGCCTTCTGTCTTTCTTCTGAAGTTCAAGATGTATGCATGGTTTACAGAAACAGTACCTTCTTAGCTTGGTTCCTAGAAGAGACATACATACAATGCCAGTAAGGTCAAATAATTTTGCTGTTTTGGCTGTGAAGTAACTTTGAAGTATGTTTTAAAGATACAGGACTCAAGACAAAACGATGTGTGCAAGCAGCATTTGTATCTATGGGAAGGAAGAGTTTCCTGTGTTTTGCGTGTCAGTGAGACCTGGTTATAGCACACATGAACTACGTTGTTGGTGTTGGAACGGTCACGTCTGCCACAGCGTCTCACTGGGTTCTAAAATTCCTTTTTAGCATTTGATTATTGCAAATACCTAGTAAGATTTATTAAATTGCTTATTTTGTATGTCAAAGAGTGTGCAGATACAAACAGGAAAAAAGAAAACAAACACCTTTTGCATTCATGGGCCTAGTAAACAAGATGAAGAATGAGGGTTTCTGAGATTACTGACGATTCTTCTCTGCTGCTTCTTTAGCCACTCTCTCCTTTCTTGTTCTTTGTGGTTCTGTTATCTACAAAAACATTCAGATTAGTGCGTTAATTAGTTTATGTTAACCAGCAGAGGGCTTCCACCTCAAGGCAAACAGCCGTATTCCTTCTGCAGTTTCCCTGCTATCCTCTTAATCAGAGAAGTGGGAAATAGAAAGACATTTCTTTAGTTCTCTAGGGTACTTTCCTGCTGGCAGAATGGTCCTCAATTACATGTTAATAAATGTTTTTTATACAGTTTGTTTTTAACTGGCTTGCAATTGGTTTTCGTACAGCCGTCAGCCTTTCCACAGGAAACCTGGATGATCCAGTAAAAGTTTCTTGTGCTTCACCAAAATCTCATGTTTCTGAATTTCTAACGTAACTGGTGTGCTGCAAAGTTTCATGCGCATATTCAGGTATTAAAAGTGATTTGAGCCCCTTAGTATGAACGTAGCATATGCTGAGTGAAGTAGTAGGAGAGAGTAAACTGATCTCACAGTTTAGATTAGAAATGCAACCTGCATTGCTTTAAAATCAGAATTTGTTCAAACCTGTGCGTTCATTGCAGAGCGTTCAAGAGCAGAGAGGAATATATGTGAAGTAGAGACAGAGTATTACAAAAGCACACAGCTTTCCTGGGAGGTAGGAGCCGCCCGGCGAGACGCAGGAGGTGGCTCGATTCGGAGCATCCTTTGTGACAGCTGGGACAGCAGTTTGGAGCCTGGTGGAGCAAGGGGTCAGTGTGGTGCTGGAGTAACGAGGCGCTGAACGCTGACTTACTTTTGTAGCACCTCTCGCGTTTCTCTCCCGGACCCTGTAAGTGACTTCCTGTGTTGATCTGAACTGTTACCGGTAACTTGTGATCCAGTGAGCAGATGAGTGGCTGGGAAAAAAGAAAAACCAAACAACTCTTCCTCAGACAGAAAACTTGCTCCCCCCTCAAAAATTCAACACTTAGATAATTAATCCTGTCTGTCAGCGCTTGGGATGCGTTGGCTAACAGTTGAGCGGAGTACTTCCCTAGCCAAGCCTCAGCTTTGGTGAGGAGGAGACCCTATGGCTAAGAGATTTTTAAAAAGATTTTGTGTTATGGAAGCAGAGCTCCACAACTCGGGCGGACTCGTGTCGGAACCGCGGCAGCGGCCGCAGTTAGTGGGAGCTTTTAGCAGAGCCGTCTTAATTAGGGAGTTGTCACGCCTGAGTCAAAACCCACTAAAATTGTTAATTACATTTTAAGCGGAGATAATGACAGCTTTCTGGAAGCAAATTGCCAGAAGCTAAATCACACGCGTGTCGCGGTGACTCTGTCGCCGCTATCATCTCTTGCCACCCCTGGCACCCCGCGGCTGGGGGCAGCGGGCGTCGCGGCGAGGCGGCTGGATCCCTGCTGCCACCTGCCGGCCCTGCCCGCCCTGCCTGCACTCCCTGCCTGCACTCCCTGCCTGCACCCCCTGCCTGCTCTGCCTGCCTGCCTGCACTCCCTGCCTGCTCTGCCTGCCTGCACTCCCTGCCTGCCTGCACTCCCTGCCTGCTCACCCTGCCTGCCTGCACTCCCTGCCTGCTCTGCCTCCCTGCTCTGCCTCCCTGCACTCCCTGCCTGCTTGCACTGCCTGCCCTCCCTGCCTGCTTGCACTCCCTGCCTGCCTGCACTCCCTGCCTGCTCTGCCTGCCTGCACTCCCTGCCTGCCTGCACTCCCTGCCTGCTCTGCCTGCCTGCTCTCCCTGCCTGCTCTGCCTGCCTGCCTGCACTCCCTGCCTGCACTCCCTGCCTGCTCTCCCTGCCTGCACTCCCTGCCTGCCTGCACTCCCTGCCTGCTCTGCCTGCCTGCCTGCACTCCCTGCCTGCCTGCACTCCCTGCCTGCTCTCCCTGCCTGCTCTCCCTGCCTGCTCTGCCTGCCTGCCTGCACTCTCTGCCTGCACTCTCTGCCTGCACTCCCTGCCTGCTCTCCCTGCCTGCCTGCACTCCCTGCCTGCACTCCCTGCCTGCTCTGCCTGCCTGCTCTGCCTGCCTGCACTCCCTGCCTGCACTCCCTGCCTGCCTGCACTCCCTGCCTGCCTGCACTCCCTGCCTGCTCACCCTGCCTGCCTGCTCTGCCTGCCTGCTCTGCCTCCCTGCTCTGCCTCCCTGCACTCCCTGCCTGCTTGCACTGCCTGCCCTCCCTGCCTGCTTGCACTCCCTGCCTGCCTGCACTCCCTGCCTGCTCTGCCTGCCTGCTCTCCCTGCCTGCTCTGCCTGCCTGCCTGCACTCCCTGCCTGCACTCCCTGCCTGCTCTCCCTGCCTGTTTCTCGCTATGTACAAAACGGGACAGAGTCTTAACTGGAAGTTTCAGGCTCTGTTGTAATACCAAAACGCTCTCTGTGGCTGCTTTGCTGTAAATAATCATGCAAGAATATGGATTACTTTGCAAATTTGCTGTGTGAGTGTTTTATAGGGTACCTGTATAAGAACGGGCACGCTGTAGATAAAGACCTCTGATGGAGGTCAGGTTCACAAGCTTTCGATAGCTACCGAAATTCCCACGCATCTCTGCCTGGAGGTGATGAGTGGTGCTGGGGAGGTGACCATACGCAGAGGATCCAGCGGCGCTGGGGCAGTGTCTGGGATGGAGGGTCCCTCGGGGCTGCCGGGCACCCCGCGCCCTTCGCTGGCGGCAGCGAGAGCTGTGCAGTGAAGGGGTGAGTCTGCAGGCAGGGTGTTTTCAACGGGCTTTTGACTGTGCTTAATCCAAATGGCTTTATGACTGGCTGGTGATGAGTTGTTACCACCTGAAGGAAAACACCCAGGAAGCCTGGGAGAGGAGTCCTCTCGGCTGCTGGAGCAGTGGCTGCCCCAGGAAGCTGTACTTGCGGATCACCCTTGTTACAGCCTGGTTGAGTCATCCAAAAGGAGAGACTAGGAAATGTAAGAATTAAATTATCACGTGAATTGTGCCAAAAACCACAGCACAACCAAAACCAGAGCACGTCTGCGGGGGTTTGGGGGTGTTCTTTTTCTTTCTGTTTTCTTGGTTTTTTCCACTGAACCGAAACCTTTTCCTTGCAACAATTTTTTCGTTGCTGGCCTTAGGGGAACGCAGTGGCTGTGAGCCATGTACGTGTGTTTGCTTAACGACTTTTAGAGAATTCTTTGAAGATCAAGTTGTGATAGATGGTAAAAATCCTGAAGGCATGTGAGGCTACGCATATTTGCTCTTGTGCACCTCTAAAAATAAAAAAAAAAAGGCGGGAGGAGGAACCAATTTAGCTTGCTACTTCAAACCTTGGGTTTCTTCTTCTGTGATTCCTTCATGTTTCTTTACTGAGATGGGCTTGTATTAAGCGAACCAAAAATAATGCCTTAATCTTTACACGTGTAACCTGGAAAATATGAAGCCTACTTTTACTTGCATGGCGACTTCATAAGGGAGAAAATAGTCAGGTTGGAAAATGGTCTAAGCTTATTAGAAGCGTACCTTGTTTCTATTAAATGGCTTTGTAGTGTTTTACAAAATTAAATTTAATCCTCTAAAGTGTGTCAGATGCTAAAATTTCCAACTCCTTGGCCTTGCGTTTGGCTACTGATTCAAGTGTGGATTAACCTGCAATTCCACTGGTGTTAACGCCTCTATGTATTGCTTTAAAAATGGTAACCACTATTTTCTCTTGATCTTAGGAAATTTACTTTTGATCCACATGTGCAGCAATGTACACTGATATTAAGCTTCCTGTCACCTACAAATAAAAAGCATTCTGTGGTAATGACAGTATTGCGATGGACCTTTTCCTGCAATGAAATATAGTAATACCAAACTCTGAACAAAGCGTTGCACCAGTTCGTATTTACAGTAACAGTGGAAATGTTATGGTCAGTCACCCACGGTAATGTTTTTGCTGTTGCATCATCAAGTTGTGACTCAGCACCGTGATACACAGGCAGAGCTCCAGACAGGTCAGGAAAATTCCTAAAATCAAATTGCTGCCAAGACTCTGGGCAGGTCTGTGGGATTTACCCCGGCATTTTGGGTTAACCTGAAAGGGTTTCCTTGCTGTTGCTTTCTCTAATCTTCTGCTTCTAAGAAGTACAGTGTAGAGGAGATGACTGTCATTCTGCAGTTCCTACCAGGTTTTTTATACATCTGGCTCTGTATAATTTAGCCAGTAATAGCTGTGGTAGTTTACAGTTCTCTGTATTTTGCACTACTGGCAGTTCCAAATGTTTGCTCTTTCTCAAAAGAAACAATAAGTTGACTTAAAGTGTAGTCTTTGATTTTTATATTACATCCTGCCTATTTGAACATGCACTGCCCCAAAATGGATATTCCAATGGCTGGATCTGTAGGGGTATGCCACTCCACATTCTCAAAATCTTCTTTTAAGTAAAAGGTCTAAGGAATAAAAACAAAATAACCCCCCCAAACCCTACCCAACTCTCTTGTCTCATTGGCGATGTGTGTCTTTTCAAGATGAAAAACTCCAAAATAGAAGGACTTGATGACATAGCAAGAAGAGCACATGTTAGCGGTGCGTGCTCCCATTTGCGCACCCTCCCCAGCTCCCCTCCCCAACCCCACTACACCACCACTGACTTTGGGAGGTGGTGGAAGACCTGTGTATGTACATATGCATTACCTCGCCGGGCAAGCTCAATTTAAATGCAGCCTATTAAATTATTTACAGAAGACAGTTGGCCAACCCATTGTGCTGTGTTAGTTGGAGCCAAAGGTCACTTTGGTGTGCCTGGTTGATTCATAGGGTAATCTGATACAGTACTTAGCTTTTTAGCCTCCCAGACAGTGGGTTAAACCTTATCCTCTTATTATGAGTCAGAGAACCATAAGTTTCAGAAAAAGCCGGAGCCTTTGTTTTTAATGGTTTTGAAGAGGCTGTGCAGCAGAATCCAGAGGGCTGCGAGAGCATCTGCCAGGGGCTGGGGCGTGTGCTGCAATAGTGTAAATCTGACTGACAGCTTAAGAGCTGAAACACTGTACCCTTATTTTCTTAAGCTGCTTGTCCTTTTGCTAACATCATCTGCAGCTGTTAGGATGTTAGGGCATTAATGCTTATTCTTCAGATAGGTGGCACTTTTTTTGGTTTTTGTTTTTGTTCCCTCCCCCCCCAGCTTCCTCACTACCAGCATCTCCTTGAGGATTCGCTGAGCTGATTTTATTGGGCATGTCATACATTCAAGTCTCCTCTTTTGCTGCAAGATACAAACTCACGTGTCTTTTGTCAACTTGCATCTTGGTGAGAAATCCCATCAAAACCCATGGGTATTGGGATGCCTTGGTAGTGCCAACTTCTGTCGGCTTTAAAATGCTGCCTTTGCCTCTCCCCCTTCCAGGCTTAATCCCTCCTGGAAGCAGCAGTGGTGTTGGCATGCAGGGCAAGCGACTGGCGTTGCAGCAGCTTTCAGTAACTGTGCCTGACTTTTTAAAACCTTCCCCCCCCGGAGTGCTTTTTCCAGTTGCTAGTTTAAAGAGAAGGTGGCAGAACATTGCACAGCTGGGAATGAAACCTCTTTTGTGAGCTGCAGTTGCACCAGTGGGAGTCTGGGCACTGGAAATGTCTGCTTGTGTACAGATTTTGTTTGTGTGTCTATGCATTTGTATTTATTTGTTTATTTTAAAATGTACCGCCAGGTACAGGGGCACTGATGTTTTTAGCACGCTCTGTTCAGGATGCCTGTGGTGTTTGCAAGCTCCAGAATTTTAGTTTTCCTCTCTCCAAGTCCGCCAAGGTGCACAAGTGCTTTCCTATTTCTGCACGCAGGGTTCAGAAGTTTGTGCTGCCACCGAGCTGTCTGAGGAAAGGAGGAGTTTTGCTTCTGCGGTCGTGCTTTTCGGAGAGTGAGCCTATCGTATTTCACTCTAATCCTAAGCGATAGCCACGCAGTCTGTTTTATTGTTAGGAGAGTCTTCTTGGAGCTCCTTCAGCAGGCTTTTCACTGAGGGAGAGGAGGGCAGCCAGAATGAGGAGGCAGAAGCGTGGCCAGTCCGTCATCCCTCCTGAGCTGTGCCACGCCGGGGCATGATCCCTGCCTGCTCTTCCCTCCTCGTGGGGTGTTTTTGATGAGCCAGAAGAGAGGACTGAATCGCATGCACGCTCCTGGGGAGCGATGCCAGGGAGAAGAGCGGAGCTACGGTTTTTGCTGTTGAGTGGAGAATGGGGAAAACACGTGCCTTAGTACCATATTCTGCTCAGCTGCTACATGCCTGCCTGAGCTGCTGCAAGGTGCGGTGCCACTTTCTGCTGCTTTTCTCCCCTTTGTTTTCTTTGGCAGCTCCCTACGCGCTGTATCAAAACAGCTTCAGGGGAGCTGCGCTGGCACGGTGACCTGCCTCCATACTGGTGCTGGCTTAAATGCAGCGAGAAGAAACCTGGACGGAAGTCGTACCGAAATTGTTTAGCCTCCCACAAAAACCACCGAGAAAGGGGACAGGAACAATTTCAGAAAAGGTCTGTTTGGAACCGAGGCCGGTAGCTGGCTTAAAAGAAAATGAAAAAGGAGTGCGTTTCGAGATCTTTCAAACTCAAACAAAACCCAGGCTCCCTCTCGCGTGCTGTAAGCTGGATAAATTTCTCCTCCTTGTCAAGGCAAACAAAGAGATTGTTTCGCAGCGATGGCGAGCTCTCCTCCATGTGTGTGCAGCAGGTAGACGAGGATGATGAGAACTGGACCTACAGGAGCCAGCAGAGAAAAGGTGACTCGCTTTGTCTTTAACCCTTCTGCTTGCTGCTGCCGTGTCGGCCCCTGGCCCGCGCTTTTGTCCAGCTGCCGGGGTCCCGTTGGGAGCCCGGAGCCGTGCGGGAGCCGCAGGTGGGGTAGGAGGAGGAGGGCAGCACAAAAGCCGCGGCGCAGCGCTACCTTGGCAAGTTTTTCTCGGGTTAAAACTGTGTGAAAGCTTATAGGAATCAACTGGGAAAACCTTTAATTTCCCGTCTGGGCAACATAAAGGTACTGATTGTGTGGTGTGTAGGTAAGTTTTGTTTATGCTTCTTGTAGCTGGTCGTCACCTGTGACGGATCCTTTGGGCAGGTGCTGCAGGTGCTCCTCTCTATGTGGTACCAAAAGCCATTTAAGACTCCACTTGTAACAGACTGGGTGGCTTTTTGGATGACTGCCTCATGGTCCTGCTGGAAAATTTGAAGTGTATTTTGTTTTATGAGTGCAGATTGAGAAGAGGTCCCAGATGCAAAATAAAAGAGATGATGGGATGGTGATCGGAATTGCTCCACAGAGAGGAGGAGGGAGATCTAGGATGAGAGCTCTGAACGAACCCTTGAAATACTCAAACCTGGAGTATATCTTACGAGAGACTTTTAAAAAGTACTTTTATTTTTGTGTGCATTTTTTTGAGTGGAGTTTGTCAGGTGCTTATTAGAGCATACCTCATATTTACCATAAATAAAAATAAATTTCAGAACTTTTTTCCTCTGAGACGGTGAGCTACTGTTACTAGTGCATTTACTGACTGGTAGGCAGTGGTATGTGTGTGTGTGTGTTTAAAAATACTTGATAAAGTGATTTGGTTGTAATTTCTCTAGTGCTGCCAGAGCACTGGTTTGTTAATGGGAAGTGTAAGGTTGACTCAATTCTGCTGTAAGGTCACTTTTGTAAGAGCAGGCAGGCTCTCCAAGGACATTTGAACTTCAAAGGGATTTTTCTTTCTTTTTGTTTCTGGGAGCAGCTAATAGATGTTTGACCAGAATTTCAGTTCCAAGTCAGAATAAATTGTGGCTTCAGTAAATGGTTTGGATGCAGGAACCCTAACACAGGATGTATATGCTTGTGCTTTGCTCCCAGCACGCTAGGAGACGATTTTACTCTGTGCTTTGAAGATTGTTTTTTAACCCCTTTTGCTGTTGAAAAACTTCTACAAAGGGAGCTTGCATTTGCAACCAGTGGCTAATTTTACTTTTGATCGTTGGCATGTTGATACTGCACAGCAATGTCAGATACACTTCTAACGCCTGTGGGATCTGACGTGCTGTGGATCAGAAGAACCACACAGTCCTGCTGCTGGTCGCTACCTAACTTCCATACAGTTTCTCATGCTGCCTGCCTTAGCCCACACTCCTGCCACAAGGCAGAGATGGAAAAGGAAGCCTTACTGATGGATTAACGGGGTATTAATTTTTCTGAGTGATTTACATAAAGAGCCCATTGTACAGGCTGGAGGGGGAGGGCAGAATTCCTCCCATAATTGGGCAGCAAGCTATGAAAGCCTCCCTGCCTGCCTATAGCAGAGATGACAATACGTCATTTTTGAAAGGAAGGTGGAGGGAGGTACAGATTATGCAGGGCTTATTTCCCCTTTGCAGGGTACAATTTGACTGGACTTGTAAAATCTGTCTGGATCATAAACCTTAACTGTGCACTTCTGTCTAACTGGGATCCTGAGGGAGCTGACAAACTGGCAGGGGATGCCAGGGCTGAAGGGAGTTTGGGTTACGTCCTCGGGCAGGAGACACTTGTCATGCCTGCAAGTGTTTCACCCAGGGCCGCACGTCAGGCTTGCACGGTGTCGGAGCAGTTTGAGTATCGGTACCTGACTGAGTCGTCATCTTGGGTTTGTGTTCAAAGGCAAAACACGTGTGATAAATGAATACTTGTGTTCCCAAATTAGCTTGCTCCATTGGACCGCTGCGTTACTGCTTGCCAGCTTTCGTAAAACTGGGGGCTCAAAGCAATATTGTCTTTGGTGCTCGAGTTAACCACACTGCTTAAAATTAACGCGGACCTGAAAGAAATGCGATGCACAGCAGGCTGAAAGGATGGCTGGTTTTATATAGAAAACCAGACTGTCTATTTTAAATTAGCTGAAAAACTATTAAAATTTCATCTGTCAAAATAATTTTGCTTCCAGTTCTTCCGCAGGTAAATTGATTGAAAAGGTTAAGCCTGACAAATCACGGGCTCTCCTCCTACCTTTTTCTTCACCTAACTGTGCGTGTAAAGGCAGGAGTGTTACCAGAAATTGGAAATGAAGGAACTGCTGTTTTTCTTTCTGAGCTGTTTCTCTTCCTGTCGTCTTAAACCTCTTATTCTTTTGCCGCTTCATTGCTCTTCCCGTCTCATATTGCGTTCCCACGAGGCTGCTCGGTGACAGGCGCAAGGCGGCATGTGTTGCGTGGTGTTTCACCAGCAAAGTGGCTCATCTGCATTGGCTGCAAACGGGAACTTGCAAACAGTCGCAGGCAGCGAGATTGGTTGGATTTGTCAGTTTAAAATGAGCAAGAAAAAGAAAAAGTGAATGCTGACTGGGAACCGGGAGCACACCCTGGTGTCCTGCTCAGCTGAGCTCTGTTTGTGTGGAAGTCAAGTGGGGGGCTGCTGCTTCGCTCTTCGTTTTCAAAAGGTACACAGTAGTGCAGAGCGTTTTGGAACTGGTAGCGCCAATTAGACTTCGCATCTGATGAGGCAGTTACTAAGAGGGACGGTAGAAGCTGGTAGTAAAATAAAGGTCTGTTGTTTAATACATTTCTTGCTCAGCCCTCTTCCTCCCCAGCCAGCTGAAGGACCTTTGAAATGAGAGCACACTGCAAGTCCCGCGTTGCTCTTCTTTAATCTGAATTTTTAGTTCAGATCTCTTACTTTTTGGGGTAGCAGAAGTTTCCTTTATTCTGGAGCATGTGTGAGAAATGATAATTTTTTTTATTCCCTACGTGTGCTCCAAGTGCCCTTTTTCTCTTGCATAGGGACTCCTTATCCCTTTCTGTTACCGGTGTTCCTGGAGGTTGCCCCAAGGGGAGAGGACAGGCCAGCGTGGCCGGAGTCGATCTGAATTCATCCAGCCCATTACAGACTGAGCCCGTGGAGCCGACCGTGCTTCACGCAGCTGCGCGTGGGGCGTCGGGGCAGCGGCACCGAGGCACCTGTGCCGAGGGGTGCTGCTGGCTGGGGTCGTCCGTCTCATGGAAGCCACTGGAGTGGCCGATGCCGGCCTTCTGGGTCGTGTAGCTGCTCTGCCACCGCCTCGGCCAACAGGTCTGGCTGCTTCTGCTGAGCAGGGTCCTGCGGGCTCGTGAGGCAGCTTTGCGAGCGCTCCGTAACTTCTGTGCGTGGGGGATAACAGCCTGGTTTCCCTCACAGAAGACACCTGTGCAATGCTACGACAGCTGCTTTGAAGACGCAGGTGTAGGACCAGCCCGACTTCAATTTTTGTCCGAGCTCTTTGCTGGTAGACATTCTAGTTTTCATTTACTTTGCTCTTCTAATGGCAGGGCTTGCTTCTGGTATGCTCAGTGGGAGCCCAGGGAACAGCTTGATTTTTTTTGCAGTGGCCGAGCCTAAAGTTCCCACCAGAAGTAGGGCTGGTTTGCTCGCTCATGGTGCCTGGAAAACCGAGCAGGTCTTGGTTTAGGGGCTCTTCCCGAGTCTTGGTGCATTTCTGCGTGTGCTGGAGGTGCTGCGGTAGGTGTGTAAAACGGGCGGTGTGCTGCTCCTGCCCCCCCAGGTGTTTTCAGACTGAAGCTCAGAGTGTTTTTTGCTTTAAAAAAATACATTATTGAAAAGACACTGACAGTTATTCTTTGAAACTGAAGCGAAGGTGCTTGTTTGCATTGCAAAGGGTTTCTGACGTGTGGAAGTATATAACAGTCATGCACGTGAGCCTGTGCTGTTGTTTATCACAAGTATGACATAGCAAGTTAACTTTGAATAGAGGTAACACAAGTCACTTTATGGTACAGATCTCACCATATTTACTTTGACTTTGCAGAAAAGGAGATGAGTCACGTTTCAGCATCAGAACATCTTACCGAGTTTTGCTGACTTCCCCCCGCCTTTCTTCCTTCCCATCAGTTTTGGGGGTCGGAGAAGGAGAGCTTGTGACGGCAGATCTGAGCAGCGCTGCCTTCACGGCTGGTCTTGCCGATCTCCTCGCCGTGCTGGCAGGGATGCAGAGAAAGGGAAGATGCTTCTCCGGAGCGGTTAAATATGCCTGAGCTTGTGACCTTATTTCTGCTGTTATTTCATTTCAGCAGTGATCTCCTGGCCAGCTGTTGGAGAAGCACAATTAGCAGTCGGGTCTGGCTGCAGGTGGCAATGCATCAAAAGAAGCTGTTACTCAACAGGGAGGTTTTTCCCCCTCTCCCCCTCAGCTCCTGTCCCTGCTTACTGCTCTGATTTTTTTTACCCACTGCCTCCATTTCACTTGGTCACTTTCCAACCTTTCATCATCATGAGAAAGTCAAAAGTCTTGGGTGCTTTGTACTACCTGGAAAACTTATCTGGAGTCATTAGTCAGAGAAACCTCATTTCTCAGATAGCTGTGGTCTTTTAAAGACTGATCAAACCCGGTTCAAAAGGTGGCAGCCACTGGCCTTCTGCTGTCCCTTGGTGTCGTGGTTTAGCCCCAGCCAGCAACTCAGCACCACGCAGCCGCTCGCTCACTCCCCCTGCCCTGATGGGATGGGGGAGAGAATCGGAGGAGTAAGAGTGAGAAACACTCCTGGGCTGAGATAAGAACAGTTTAATAATTGAAATAAAATAAAGTAAAATAATAATAATAACAACAATATAATAATAATAGTAATAATAATACACAAAGCAAGTGATGCACAATGCAATTGCTCACCACCCGCCAACCGATACCCAGACAGCTCCCGAGCAGCGATCGCTCCTCCCCGGCCAACCCCCCCCCCACCCCCCCACCCCCCCCCCCAGTTTCTATACTGAACATGACGTCATATGGTATGGAATAGCCCTTTGGTCAGTTTGGATCAACTATTCTGGCTGTGCCCCCTCCCAGTTTCTTGTGCCCCTGGCAGAGCATGGGAAGCTGAAAAGTCCTTGACTAGCATAAGCAGTACTCAGCAACAGCTAAAAACATCAGCGTGTTATCAGCATTCTTCTCCTACTAAATCCAAAACACAGCACTATGCCTGCTGCTAGGAAGAAAATTAACTCTATCCCAGCCGAAGCCAGGACAGCTGGCCAAGTCCCGGTCCTTAGTATAAAAGCGTGTGGAATGCCCATTTTTTCCTTGCAAAACCAGTCTAAATGTGAAGCTTTCTTTCAATGCTGGAAGTCCTTTAAATTCGTAAGTAACTACTTGTGGGCTCAGCCTTTCGTGTCCTTGTGGCGTGTCCGATGGAGGTAATGCTGACGTCCTGATGACAGCTCTTACCGAACCTGTCAGCTAACTTCCTAACCACCCACTGCATATCACAGTCTGAGAACGTCACGCTTACCAAGGGGTTAAATTTCCACAAACCGAACAATTAATTTCTTCTGTCACAGTAGCAATATGGGCGCTGCCTTATTATGTCAGTAAAAATGCTGTACTTTAGCTATGCCTATACTACCTGTGGTCGGTTCAAACATATATTGCATAAGTTTGATACTATCACATGAGTTTTTCTTCACATTCCAGGGGCAGAGTCGGGACTCAAGACCTTTGTTTTTTGTAATACTGAGGAGTTTGTATTTTCAGTGCTTTCTGTAGAAACTCGGTGTAGGTATTTGCAACTCTGATGTTGCCTAACTCCAGCGTCAGAGCATCAGCTTGGTCTTTTTCTGAAGTCTAAATGAATTTTTAAATTTTTGGGTTTTTTAAGTCGTGAGCACAGTTCACGAGGGGGTTTCAGGGACAGTCACCTTTTTTTTTAGTAATGAGATGTGAGACTACCAAGAACCAGTAAGTCCCCATAAGCAAGATTACTGAATCCAGACTTGCTGTTGCTATTCTAATGTAAAGTCATTTAACGGGGCTTTTTTTCTGTATGTCTTCCCACAAGATCTTGTGTTCGAGGCGGGGAAAAAGTCATGTCAGTTACTACGCAGATAAGGGCCCATAAACCTGAAGGGAGCTGTTAGCCTTTGTAGAAGCAGTAATGTGTGATAGATTGTAGTGTTGGGGCATGTGTGTCTGTGAAAAAGATTCTTGAAGCTTTGGGCAAGTCCATAAATAATCATTTATGGAAACCTCAAAAAGCATTTGCCTAAGAGACTGGAATAACTCCAAAACAAATATTGTATGTTTCATATAGCTTTTTGTGGAAAACTTTTTTTTTTAAAGAAATGAATGTTTTATAGACACGCAATTTTGTATATATGAGCACATATATTCAAATCTAAGTACTTAAGTGGAAAAAAAATGAGAGAGTTGATACAAAGGCCAATTTTCTGTCTTGTCATACCTTTTCCTTTTACATGTTGTAGGTTCTGTATGCAAAGATAAAATTGGATATAGTTATACGCATTTGTAACAATTTGCCTATATGGTTAAGTTTGCATCTTAATGTTTGTGACTGAAGCTGTTGGCTGTTGTGCTTTTATGGAAGTAGTCCTCAGCTGGGAGCAGAGATACTACTTAAAATATTGAGGCATGTACTATTTGTCTTAGCATGTTTGTATCGTGGCACAGCAGAGGCTTCTGTAAAACTTTAATGATACACAGTGGCAATGGAAACTTTTCATGCTGGTAAAACAGCTGGAGACAGTCAAAAGTCCTGCATTTAACTACAACTTGAAGTAGTGACTTTTTTATGCTTGTACATAAATGCAAATCTAATCAAAACTTTGCCTTCTTTCCCATGTCTTCTGGTAAATATTGCCATAGTGGGAATCTGAAAGTGGGAGTGCTAAGTGAAAATTTGTAAGCTACAGAAATAAATTAAGTTTAAGTAAGAAATATTGGTATGTATTACAGAATAATTTGTTCAAAGCTACATCTCTACTTTTGCTTTATCAAAAAAACATGGATCCAGCCACCACTGCTATTCGTTCTGTAAAATTCTTGCCAAATTTCAATCCTTTGCTATTTTTATAGTACAAATAACTTTTATTAAAAAAAAAAAAAAAGTTCTTCTTTGTCATCTGATGAAAACCTTCCAGGTGAAAATACAAGGAAGAAAAAATAACTTGCTGTGGCTGGTTTCACTGTCTATATGCTCTCTACTCCAAGAGCCATAACCTCTTACTAATAGAAGTTTACTGTGTTGAAGGGTCTTAATCTCTCAGGGGATTGTGGAATTTTTTTGTTACGATGAAGGAGTTGAAGGGAAGAACACGCTTGTACGGTGTTACTGCAGGGATTCAACCCGTCAGAGCTGCTGTCTCCGCGCTTTTGTTAGATGAAGGGGAAGCCAACCACCGGTATTTGAGAACCGTGAAGCTCCCCAGGTGAAGCTCCCCAGGTTGCTGCTCGCAGGGCAGATGCCGGTTCCTTCTGGGCAGCTCTGTACTGCTGTGAAGTGAGGCCCTGACTGTTTTTACCTTCTGTAACACACCTTGAATTTCACTTGCAGAGTAGCTCCAGTAAGAGTTTTCTTGGCTGGTTGCTGTAGGAGACCACAGTCTTGGGAAATGCAAATAAACTGAGTAGCACCTGACTTAACCGTGTGTTTCCAGAGTTGCAAGGACATTGCAACCCAATTTGTCTTGCAATTTAGCTTTGCTTGGTGTTTGGATTAGCGCCGTAGCTAGAGCAGCACTCTTCACAAAATAGTGTCCTTTGGTTGCTTCTTTGCAGCGATGAAGAAACGCACAGGGTGCTGTGATTTTCTTTCTGAGAGTGTATCGTTTTGACCTTTATGAATGGTTTCAAGTTATATCTTGTGATGTATAGACTTCACTTTATATACTTTTTCTTGTTCCCAGGATACTTCTCATTCCCTCCAAACTCCAGCTAATCCTTAGGCTGAAAACTTAGGCAAATGTTTCCCCCTGAGTAGTGGGTCAAAACTGATGTCTCCTGACCATCACATGTTACTCTTAGCTAGCTGTATTTTATAAAGCAGACTGGATGTTTTCCAGTGAGACATTGTATGCACTGTTTGAGCTGAAACAACGCATTGTATGTGCTTTCCTATGCACTGCTTATCAGTGCAAGTAAGAGAATACATGAAAATTTCTGTTTCCATGCAGTTGTTAGCCAGCTGTTTCGTGAATTGTCCCCTAAAACTGAGGGGACCTTTGTCTCCAGTGTGGTCATAGCTCACCGTTCTGGCAGGACACTGCAAATATTACAGCTACTTGTTTCTCTCCAATCTCCATTACAAATGAAAAGAAAGCGAAGTTAAAGGTTAAGAATGTGGTTTAATGACTAGAGTTAATGAATTTTGCAAGAGTGTATTTAGCTTCTATTACAGTATTTGGAGCAATTAAAAAGGGTGGACTTGACAGTTTGTAATTTAAACTGTGAACTAGATTTTCTTCTTGTCTTTTAGCTGCAGAATCTCAATAAAAATAAAGAAATTAAACTCGGTTTTCCATCCACCTGCTTTTTTGCTGACATTTACCTATTAATTAATCTACTAGCCTCTCTTTCCCACTTGTAGGTAGAAACCCCTTTGTTGTCTTTTTCTTTTTTTCTGGGGAGTTGAAATGGAAACTCCACTATAACTGTATGCGTAGCTTGTTCCAAAGCCGGAGCTGAAGTGATCTGTTAAGATATAAGGCTTAGGTGCTTACGATACCTATGCAAGATTTATTTTCAGCATGTAAGCATGTATGTTAGACACATAAGAGTACGGCGTATTTTCCATCCCAAGGAAAGGTAATTAATATGTACACCCTCTGCTCCTTCTAGAGCTTCCCTTACATATGGCATGGCAGCTTCTGCTTGGCACTTTATCTCCCTGAAGCAGATGGATTCCCTGGACATTGAGTCTCCATGAGCTTGCAGTATACCGAAGGCAGTTATGAGCTGTGAATTAAATGTATTGCAACTGGTGTATCACTTGCCCATTCACTCAAAATGAAAAGGTGTGAGAAGCGCGTAGAAGGCTTTCAGTAAAGTTGCTCAGAAGTTGTCAAACGCCGAAGCAGAGGGATTAAGAGGGCTGCGTATTGCTTGCGAGTAGCTCACAAAGATGTTAAATAGGAGTTATTCCCCGGTCACAGGTTCTCCAAGGTAACGCAGGTCCATAATAAAAGTGCACGTGCGTTTGTGCGCACGTGTATTGGAAGGGAGGGGGGAGGCAGAGACATGACCCCTCTTCCCGCTTGCCCTGGCTTCGGCTGGGATAGAGTTAATTTTCTTCCTAGTAGCTGGCATAGCGCTGTGTTTTGATTTAGTATGAGAATAATGTTGATAACACACTGATGTTTTAGTTGTTGCTAAGTACTGCTTATGCTAGTCAGGGACATTTCAGCTTCCCATGCTCTGCCAGGTGCACAAGAAGCTGGGAGGGGGCACAGCCAGGATAGTTGACCCAAACTGCTCAAAGGGCTATTCCATACCATATGACGTCATGCTCAGTATGTAAACTGGGGGGAGTTGGCCGGGGGGAGCGATCGCTGCTCAGGAACTGGCTGGGTATCGGTCGGTGTGTGGTGGGCAATTGCATTGTGCGTCGCTTGCTTTGTATATTATTATTGTTGTTATTATTGCTACTACTATTTTACTTTATTTTAGTTATTAAACTGTTCTTATCTGAACCCAGGAGTGTTTCTCACTCTTACTCCTCCGATTCCCTCCCCCATCTCATCAGGGCAGGGGGAGTGAGTGAGCGGCTGCGTGGTGCTTAGTGCTGGCTGGGGCTAAACCACGACACCACTTCTTGCATGAACTGTGGGCTACATCCATTAACCGTGGTACAAGAAGCTGTGCTTGCCAGTTGGCAGGTCAGATGTGATGGGGACGGCTGCTGGAGGGAGGCACGGCTTGGCCTCCTCGCTGCTTTGCCCGGGAACGGCACCTGCCCGCCGGGCATCGCGTGCCTAGGAGCACACAGCGTGTCCCCGTCGGTCGGGTCCCATCAGACCCGCTCCCCTCACCTGCTGCTTCTCTTTCCTTTTGCTTGCATGCATGTTTGAACTGTCTTACTTCCCTGTGGCTTTGTTTTATTTTGCACATGCAGGTGTTTGCTCCCTAATGCAGCAGGGGTGCTCACAGTTTATGTATTTGGCTTAATACTCTGAATCACACTCTTGTAGGCACCTCGCTAGTGACTATATTAATTAAAGAGGGACCTATGGAAAAAACAGGCTCTTAATTTTGGTTCTGTCATTTGTGCCTAATTTAAGAATTAAGGTATAGAAACTAATGAATAGTGGAGGCTGTTGCCTTTTAGAAACTGAGATTTAGAAACTGAGATTTGTTTGTGCTTGCTTGTAATTTCCATGGAGTCTTTTGTATCCGTTTTTTAACCTTGTAGTCAAGATTGCTGAATAGCTGGTGAGTAAGGGTGACTGATTACAGCATACTGTACACTTACATGGAAACTTTCATCCAGGAGTCATTAACTTAATTTTTTTAAACCTGAGTAATGCATGTATTGCCATATACGATAAATATGGCATTTTCATTTCAGAATGAGAATGAGGTCATTGTGACACGCAGTAGCAGAATCAGGCATGAAATTTTCCGTTTGACTTGTAGCCCACTTGGCCTGCTTTTGCAAAGGGAGAAGACCCCCTGCGCTCAGCAGCACAACTCCTTCCACTGGGGTGCCTGCTGGCTAAGACGGTGGAGCTGGACCAACACTGAGAGAGCTCCTCCAGAGTCTCCAGCAGATTGTGATTCAGCTGGGACCATGGGGAAGGCAGCAAATCTATTAAATTAATCAGGTCAAATGAGAAATAGCTCATTTTGTTCTCCCTGCTCTGCGCTGACACTTCACACACACGTGCCGGAGCCTCAGTGAAGAAGCAGTCGCGTTTCTACCCCAGGGATGATGGCAGAAAAGGCCTTGGGGCTGGCTCGGGTTTGTAGCGAGGAAAGAGCCGAAACAGGTGGGGATTCAGGAATATTTCCCATCGCAACGCGCAGGTGAAGCTGTAATAACCTACAGACCGCTCTGTCGCCCTGCTCCGCGCACGGTTACTGATGAGAGTGCTGGTTCACGTTGCTAGCCAAGGACAGCGGATGCCCAAGTGCCAATTCTTGTCATTCGTTTTCAAGGACTTGAGTGTCTTTTAGCCCACAGCTTTAAATCAAACGAGAACTGCTTAAAGTACTGCTGGTTTTAGCTCAGTATTTCAGTGAACTATTTCTGGTCCGCTGGGTAAGCATTTTGACGATGGGAATGAAGGCGGCTCTCCAGCGAGTACCGCCGGCGTGCCTGCACGGTTCCACCCCTTAGGTCAGAAGGGAAGCTGATTTTTCTGTTTGCTTCTTTGTGTTTGGTCTGTGTTTCAGCCTTGGGGAGGTTTTCGATAAAAGACCATTGTTCCGTATTTGGTGACAATATGCCGTAACTGCGTGTATTTCGGGAAACAACCTGTTCTTTTCTCCTCCTCCTTGCGGGACGGTGCGTGAGGGTACAGTTGTCTTTGGATGCCAGGATGATAGCGGGGTATTTCAGGTGTCTTTCCTGCTGCCTGTGATTTTGATATTCCCAGTTACCCAAAGGCGCCCTCAGAGCATTCCTCAGGGGCTGCTTGTTACCAGGGCTAATGAAATACTGACAGTGTCAGTCTGAAGTAGCAAGCCCATGTCAACCTGTGGTATACCTGCAGCGATTTTCTGGAGCGGTGCACAGGTGACTGGGCAAATGAAAGTGCCCGCAAGGGGCTTTTTCGTTTCATTTTAATAGTAAACATTATCAATAAAGCCCTGTTGCATCCATTAATCAAAGATAATTTGGCACACAACCCTTGCAAAACAATGATTTCTTTATTTCGGAGCAGGTCTTTTACCAGCAGATTGAAGTTACTGGACTGCCTGTTATTTTTCCAGGCTTTTTCTTCAGAATTTCTACTCTAGCCTCTCTTTAAATTTAGGCCCGTCAGTCACTGTTTTGGTATAACCAGTTGTCCCCTTGTCATGTGGTAAGCCTCTATACACTTCGGTCCTCCCTGCACAACCAGGAATGCCCTCTTTGTTCGACTTCTGTGGCAACAAAATTCCTGAATGAATTTGGAGAAGTTGGTTACAGATTCCTTTCTTGACCTACGGCAGCTCTTAAAAAGATTTTGCCCTTTCTGTGCCCTTTGTCTGAAGAGTAAGGCAAACAAAAGATAAGGTGAACTAATTAATGACTTCATTGTATTTGTTTTCTTCCTCACTTAAGGCAGAAGACAGCCCATTCCTAAAACCATTTATTTTATTAATTTTATTGGCAAGCACTTGGCACCTGCAGATATTGCTGCGTTTATTACAGAAGAACTTTTTGTTTGTAATAATCAGAAACACAATTTCACAAATGCTGTGTGTAGTATCTAATTGAAAACTCCACCAGTATAGCTATAGCTAGGGTAGGAATAGAAGTAAAGTTGTTTCATTGAAAATTGTCTTTCAATGAAAAAAAAAACCAGATACACAGATAAAGGCTTTTACTTTGGCTCCTGAATTTACATATGACTAAAGTGGAACTATGTCCCTCCTTCAAGTAAGAGGTCAATGCGTTAGGTTTAATTCTCTAGGAAAACAATTTCAAATGGTTTCAGAGGTTTTACTGGAAGAAGGTTGTTTTAGAAATCAGTTTTAATTATGGGCAAATTTTTTTTCAAATGTTTATATTGGTTCTGTTTGTCCCTGTTGCTTAAAAGTGCTAAAAATTCATTTTGCTTCCACATTTGAATATTTGGAAGATTCTATTTCTCATGCCAGTCTTGAAAGGTATGGCAAGGCCCTGTAGCTGCACATCTGGGAGTGCGTGAGTAGCTCTGTATTAGTTGTTTCACTGATAATTTGAGAAGGTCCATTCACCACAAGTCACCTGCCTGCGTTACTTTTTGCAGGACAAGACACATCCTTTTACCTCCTGCTATGGTGAATATTTATCAATTTGAGTTATTTGAATTAATCATGGGATTATTCTACTTATTCACAGTGGATTCTGCTTTAAAGGACATGCTTCCAGCCTGATCATTTGAGTAAGTTACTCGTTTCATTATGTTTGCTGTGACTTTTGCCAAACAAATTTCATCTTCTATAATAATTTTTGAAATACTTCTTTCCTTCCTCACTGTATGAGGAAACTCCACCCTAATCAGTCCTCAAGTGGAACGGGTAATATGATACGCGCTATCAACTGCAAGAGATAATAGCAAAATACTTTCTCTCGCTTTGGAGTTGCAGGAATATTTGGGTTTACTTATCAAAATAATGGTTAATATCTTTTCAGCCGGTGCTCGGTTTCCGAGCCAATGCTGCCCCTTTAAAGATACGCTGGGGCTGACCTGACCTCTCTTTATCTCCCCCCTCTTATCAGCAGTGGACCACAGCGCCTGGTGGGCTCTGGGTCTGGCTTTCCTTAGCGCTTGAGCCGACTGCAGACTAAGCCGTCTTGGGCTGTGACAACCTTCAAGTTGAATATTTTATTTTTACTCCAGCTGTTTTCTTTGGGTAGTTTTTCGGGGTGTTTTTTGTTTGTTTGTTTGTTTGTGTTTTATGGACAGTTTGAAAGGGAAATGTGTCAGAGTGATTCAGGCTTTAGAAAAGAAATCTCTTTAGATAGTTGGCAGCAATCCAGGCTATCAGAAATGTATGTCTCCACAGATCGCTTTGGTCCCAAAAGGAAAAAGGATTTAATTAGGCGTTCCAACAGCCCTGCTAGCTGGCAGTCAAATTGGGATGCGCTTTGCTGCGCAGCAACACGTGAAACAAGACACAGCCTAAATCTTCATCCTTTTTCCGTGAGTTGGGCAGGTCTGAGCTTCATTTTCTTCCATGCTCATTTTGGTGGTACAATCTTTAGTATAAAAAATGGTGCAAGTATATACATACTTTTCCTAAATTTATTTCCCTTCATCCTGTTGCATTTTCAGGTTGGGGCTGCTAAGAGAAATGGCACTAGTGATGTTATGTTTTCACAAGGGAAAAATGACACTGACGTATCTCTTCCAGTTGTTCTCAGAGAGCTGATAGAAATTTCAGTCACTTGAGAGTAAGGGAGAGGGTGAAGGACACGGTTTGGAGTGTCAAAATTCCTGACTTCATGTGGTTAAAGCATTTCTGTTTAGAAGATCATGACCAGTCCTTATTAAACATGGATATACATGCACAATTCTCCATGTCAATCACAGAATCATAGAATGCTTTGGGTTGGAAGGGACCTTTAGAGGTCACCTAGCCCAACCCCCCTGCAGTGAGCAGGGACAGCTTTAACTGGATCAGGGTGCTCAGAGCCCCGTCCAACCTGACCTTGAAGGTTTCCAGGGATGGGGCCTCCACCACCTCTCTGGGCAACCTGTTCCCGTGCTTGACCACCCTCCTTGTAGAGGCCAGCCTATTTAGCATCCAGCCAGCGGGAGCAGTGCCTCCGTGAGGGGTGGCGATGGCAGCCGGCATTATCCCCTCTGCTGCTCCCTTCGTGGGGTGGATGCGGTGGGCTGTGTTCCTGGAGGCAGCGCTTCACGCTTGTAGCTGTCTCTGTGTATGCAGCTCGACATGTAATGTTTTATACAACCAGTATACTTTGTAATTTGACTGTTGGAAGATACTTCCATGTCATTTCCGTAGAGTTCACCCTGGTACAATGGTGAAACCTGGCTCCCTACTGTCACAGGGAGCTAAATGAGATGTCGGGAGTCGGAGAACTGCTTCCCTGATGGGACTCGGAGTTGGGACTAGGTGTGACGTCCTGCAAGTGTCACAGCTCCAGAGAGGGTCCAGGCACCTGTCCGGTTCCTGCAAATGTCCTGGCAAGAGAATAGTGCAACTTGGACCTCCTGCCTTCCTAGACGGCAAGGTCCGCCACCTTTGAGGCACTCAGCGGGACACCAGGCCTCCTCCTCAGTTTTGCTGCTTGTAAAGCTGCGCATGTGTCTTTGGGGCACTCACAGAGTCCTGACACGCTAAAAAAGGGGTGGAAATAGATGCTGGACTGCTTTATGCCTGTCCGGGGTTTGGTAATTCTGCTCCCTTCCCAAATAATGTGGATTTTAATTTCACTTATTTATTATATTTTTTGGAAGTGTTGCTTCTTTCACAACGGGCAACGGGAGGGTGGGGATCCCATTCAGGCTCCTCTGCGCCCCTCCTGGAGAGGGTCTGAGAGGGAGCTGGTGAACAGGACAGAGGGTATCCCCCAAGGAAGGGACGCTGGCCCAAACCCTCCCAGAGTGGTACGTGCCGCCGGCATTACGGCCCCAGAGCAACTTCTGACTTTTCAGCACTTTAATACCACGTTGCCTCTAAGCTGCGTCCAGTTTCTCAGGCAATATTTTTTGTTCCGTGGTTGGCTTCCTCTTCCTTGTTTTATTGACAGTTTTTCCCGCTGCCTACGTGCAGAATTGACTGCTGCTTTAGTATCTCTTTTGTATTTTTCTCCTTGTGTTTGTGATTCCCCTAGAATCTGTTGTTTTGTTCCTCAGTCCCCAGCTGCTCTCAGTCCCTGGTGACTGTCACTGATGCGCTGCTTACTTCCCCTTCCGGGTAATTAATGAGTAGAGTTAACAAGACTGGGCCTGAAAATCCCTCTGGTATCAAAGTAATCTTCCTCCAGCTACGGTATGTTTTTTGTTTATTTTGCCTCCATGAAGTGTTTATTCCTGGAGCCCTCTGAAGAGTTATGGTAGCAAATAGCGTGTGCATGCCTGGAGCACCAAAAAAAGGAATTAAGGGGAAAAGGCCCTTTGCTTCCCCGAGCATAAGGAAATCTTGACATTAGTCTCTACCCGTTCTAGCAGGATTTAAGAGAAAAGGCACGCTAAGCTGTATGAATGCTCTTTCTGGATTTTGAGTTGCTCCACTGTAATGTCTCCACTTCTCTGCCACAGCAGCCTGCTCTTAGCCCACTCTAAAATGACGTAACTTTTCTTACATGATGACAGATACTTGAAACGTGATATTTCAAGATCTGAGCACGGCTAACGGTACTCAGCATCTCATTAGTGCATGCTTCATCTGGGGTCTAAACTGCCCTTTTCAAGGTGTCTGGACCAGGTTTTTTTCTGGAGCCCCGCCCAAAGATAACATGCATTTGCATGTGTTCTTTATTTTAATTTGGCTTTGCATGGAGGATTTTAGGACTCGTGCATTTGCAGACAGCTGCAGTTCTCGGTTGTTAGCGAGGTAGGTTGCCCTGACCCCTACCTTGCTCCCTGGTTCTTGTATTTCTTTGCTGTACAAGGCTAGGCCCTGTAAAAGTTAGTCAACACAACGCAGCTGCATTCAGACCCAAATATCACCAATAAGCACAGTGCTGGTGGCAGTTCTTTGTGAGCCTTATAAAATAAAATGCTTACAAGGTTGTGTGCTTCTATTCCTGAAGGTCTCCTCTGCAGAAATAGAGTGTATGTAAGAAATCTTTTTAGCCACAACATCTCTGGTGTTGAGCTGGGGAAGCAGTCTTAAGGCGCGCAGAAAGGAATGTACAGTATTTAAAAAATAAGCATTTTCTCTAGCTCAACTGTTCAGGTACACTTGCAAGATCTTTATTAATTAAGCCTATACGTACAGATGAAATAGAAAACTGCACAAACAAAGCACTTTCTGAAGACAGCCCAGACATATTCCAGAACAAAAAAAGAAAAGGAAAAAAAAAAAAAAATCACAGAGAGCAGGGTTAGTAATTCATAACGAACAGTTGAGTAGGATTAAAGCGATGTATTTCTCTAACGCTGACCAATTGATGCCCGTAAGCTGAATCCACAGCGGTGAAAAATGCTGACAGATAAGCTAAAACAATTGTCTTCAGGCTGGGGACAGCTGGGACAGACCGAAGATGACCGGCAGTCCCTTTTGTAAGTGGCGTTTTATTTGCACGCGTTTTACTTTGGGCCGAGCGGGGAGCCCAGGACCCGCTCCGCCGGCTGCTCCATGCCACGGGATGGAGCGGCCCGCGGAGCAGCTGGGGTGGCCCGCGGAGCAGCTGGGGTGGCCCGGGCACGGCAGGGTGCTGCGGCCAGGAGGCACGGCCAGGTCTCGCCTCTGCGTGGGACGGCGGCAGGATGTTCTGCCTGAAAGGTGAGGGTGCCGCGCTGGAAGCAAGCTGGTGCCGTCATTCCCAGCTGGACCTTTTCGTCTGGTGGAGGAGGGATTCTATTTAGTGCGTTGCTCGGAGAGCGTATGAATTTGTTCCTTTTGTTCCTGCGGGCAGGGAGCGGGACGTCGCTGGCCGGCGTGAATCCTGTGGGAAGGTGCGGGACAGCTCGCCAGACAAAGGCTGCGCTGGCTCGCTGCGGGGGGGTGCATGTCGTGTACGCGGGGGTTCAAAGGGGGTGCTTTGCACGGCAGGAGCTTTTGCGGTGGCTTATTGTGTGGAGCATCTCTACTGGTGATAGTGCATCAGAAGTTTATTTACCTTCATTCGGTTTTGTTCCTGTTTGGATGAAATGTCATGATGAGCCTGGAGAAGAGCAGAGAATCGGTCGTGCTGCGGTACTGCAGATGCTTGATAGAAACTCCTGCTGCTCTGCCGGGTGATGCTTACCCTCATTTAGAGATGGTGCAGAGCCGTCGGGACAGGAAGATTTTTTTATGTCCAAAGAGATTTTTATTTCATCTTTTTAATTGGACTTCCTAAGAATGCGGTTCTGAAAACCGTTGCTAGGAAAAGCTTATTATTTTTGTTTAACATTCATATTTCTGTTTTTATTAAAAATCAATATTACTGCTGCTCTTCTTTTCTTACTGAAGTACAGTTGTCAAAAGCTGACACCAGAGAGCTGTTGTAAGGAAAGGTTTAGGAATTGTAAGGAAGATACTTTGCCTGGGAAAGAATAGCAATTAGGTTAAATACTCGAGTGCTTATCAATGCGTGCTCAGAATATTTTGCTCTTCTCTCTACATTGCTTCAAAATGTTGACTGCTTTTACTCTACTAGTAACTTCTATTTGTGCAAAGTCCCCACTAAGGGTCTTGGTACAGTTGCCAGCCATAAATTTAAAAAGGCAGGAAAAAAGTTTCTTTCCTGCAAATTTCATAGTGAATCAGTGTTTCTAGAGAAAACCTTAATGAATTGCGCAACACAATTTGCCGTGTAGCGATTTATCTTAAATGAAATTGTTGCAGTGTACGAGGTGGAAAAACCTGCACTGTTTACATTTTCTAACTGCACAAGAGGTTTTCAATTTACGACAGTTCAACAGATCATTGGAATTCAGAAACAGTGAAAGATGAAACATATTTTTAAAGCGTTAACTTGGAGATACAGGGTAGAAGTTGTTTAAATAAAGAGTATAATAGGTAAAAGGTTTTCAAGGGGGGTGGGTAACCAGGCAGCTAAGACGACTGAGGATTCTGTAGTCTAGAGCACCTGATTGAAAATGAAGCAAGGGGTAAAGTGTTCAGAGATGTCATGCGTGCAGCAAATGAGTTTGTACAGAAGCAAAATATTTTTGTCCTGCATAATAAAATTGAATTACACTTGCTTGTTAATGAATCTTAAGTTGAATGTATAGAAAAAAAGTGTTTTCAAAATTTTCAGGTTTTATTTCTGAATAAGAAAACTTACTAGTTACAATACATAAAAGCCCATCTTAGGGCTATGCTTCAAAGCAGTGGGTAGATTTGTCGCACAGCAATGTATTTTGATTGTCATATTTTAGTTTTTTCCTGTGTGCATGCACTTACATACCATTTTCTCTAAGTCACCGTGCTTTGCACCATTTTATTAGCTTGTAGTAGACTTCTCCCTACCTTGAGGAACACCGGTTATTGTGTATTACATTATTATGCATTGAAAATCATGATCCTGCAATAGTCACCTGGGGCGTTATCATTGATTTTTTTTTTTTTTTTTTTTAACCTTAACGTGCGAAGGAGAGGAGCTGTTACACAGCAGTCCTTTTACCGACTTGATGGTAGCCTGTATAGGGAGGAGGATTTATAGAATCATAGAATTGTTTAGGTTGGAAAAGACCTTGAAGATCATCCGGTCCAACCATTAACCTACACTACCAAGTCCACACTAAACCAATCAAGGGTAGACTAGACTAAACCATGTCCCGAAGTGCCACATCTACCCGTTTTTTGAACACTTCCAGGGATGGTGACTCCACCACCTCTCTGGGCAGCCTGTTCCAATTCTTGACCGCCCTTTCCGTGAAGAAATTTTTCCTAATATCCAATATTGTTTGTCTTTGAAACCGCAGAGCACATTTGCCTTTCAGGTGCTGGTTTGTTTGGGCTCTGAGGGCTCAGGAAGAAGCGGTGTAGTTGTTTAGGCGCTGCCCTGGCCGCCAGCGCCCGCCGTGTTTTCCCAGTCTGATCCGACGAGCGGTCTTGATCCGATGAATTAGTCCCAGGTTTGCACAGGGACTGAGTTGGTGTACGCAGTGGGTGTGGATGTGCTGGGTGTGCCTTGGAGCAGTGATGAAAACCCCTGCTCTAAAACTCGGTCTCCACGAGCTCGAGGGGCCCGCCGCCTCTGATTTTTTTTCTTTTTTCAGGTTGCTGTTTCTGTTTGCCGTATGATAGTCCGTACGGGCAGCACGGAGCCCCTTGCCGCCGTGCCCTTCCCAGCTGCCCCTTCCGACGCGTGGGGAGAAGGGGTGGTCAGAGCTGGGCGCCGCTGCCCGTGCGCGGTGGGCGACCCGGCACCCCCTGCTCGCGGGCTGAGCCCAGCGCTTGGTTCTTCGGCACGGCCCTTGAGGTGACCCCCGTCGTGTGAAACGCGAGTAATAAGTGTTTGGTGGCCGCTGGGCATCTGCAGCAGAGGCAACGCTGCCTGCTCGATGCTGGGTGCTTGCTGTTGGTCTTTTGGACTGAAGAGGTACAAATGAAAGATTTAAATCCACTTTCTTGTAAAAGAATTAATTCCTAGAAGGGTCGTGAGCCAAGTTCATTGGCAGTGCTGAAAAATGAGCTCATGTTTCTGTAATATTTGCCTAGAGTTTCTCTTTCCTTCATAGCTTTTGTAGGAGAATAGTGCCAAGAAATGCTGTAAAGCAAGCATGTGCGCTTACTGCTTGCCTGCACTTGGGAAGTATTTTCCATCCTTGCTTGTCTTACAGCTGTGGATTTGAGAGGGAAGTCTTTTATACTAATAATAGCAAGAAGTTATGATAGAAGCTATCCATGAAAAATCCCAGGCATGTGCTGCTTGCTCCCTGGAGAAGGGTTCCATGCTAGAAATGCAGTTTTTTTAATTTATTTTTTCTGAAAGATCACAGGGCTGCTCACCAGTTGTCTCGTGTGTTCTGTGCGCTTAAGGACATTCTTCGGATTCCTTTCCTGGCAATGCTCTCATAAAATATCCAACGTTTGAAATCAGAAACAGATTTTCTCTGATGTCTTTAAGCAAATGCATTTTCCAAGTCGAACTAGGTGAGCAAAAATTTGTACAACTTGCTTCCCCCCCCCCCCCTTTCTGTTTTAAAGTTTTACTTTTTTTGTGTGTATAACAGCAGGCCAAAAAGGGGGGAGGACACATGCGGTAATCTAAATGAAGGCATCTGTCAAAGTGAAGATTCCTGGCAGAATTTAATGAGTTTAGTTTAAGTCTAAGATTAATCGTGTGGCATTTGTTCCTCTGACTTCATTTCAATTTTTTTATTTCTGTCTCAGAGTTGTGTGTAATCACAATGGGACTCATGAGTCAGACCCATTCTTTTTGTGGTTGTTTTTTATATCGTGCATTTTTTTAATAGGGTGGGTAACTTTGAGGACATTTCTTATCTGCAATTCTCCAACATATAACCACAGTTTGAACAAATGCAGGATTAGTACAAACAAATGAGAATTAAGCGTATGACTGAGTTAAAAAAATCTACTTCTGAAAGAAGAGCTTTGCGATTTTTCTTTAATTTCTCCTGTGTCTTACAGAGTTACTCCTTCTGCTGTGCTTTTTCCAGTCTCCTTTTTTTTGCCACTGCTTTTCCTATCCCCACTCAAGTGAATGGTTCATCTCGGATGCAGCTGGGGTCTGCCGCTCGCTCTGTCGGCTGAATGGAAGCGTTCACAGTCACACCCGTGCAAATCCCTGACATGCCAGGAGAGCCACAGACAGCTCTGTCAAACACGGCGTGTTCACATGCTGTGGAAAAAAACCCAGTTTTTACTTAGTTACTGAAGAGATTTTTGTGTTTAAGACTGCTTAACGTTTGAAGGTTTTGTTGGTGAAATGACAGCTTTATTGTCTCCGGCTGAAGGAAGGAGAGGTACGGAGGTGGGGAAGGGTATGTCCGCGGCTGAGCATGGCTAACAGCATCCGGCACGGGGCCGGCCTCTCTGTCAGGTGCCAGTGGATGGGAATCGCTTCTAGCCATGCCTGGTAGTACGGAATGAAATTGAACAAACATAATGAAAGGAAGATTATAGGTTTGGATAATAACGTTTCTTGCTGAAGTTAGCCAGGTGCTCAGAAATATTGAATCATAGAATCATAGAATCGTTTAGGTTGGAAAAGACCTTGAAGATCATCCAGTCCAACCATTAACCTACACTACCAAGTCTACTCTAAGCCAATCAAGGGTAGACTAGACTAAACCATGTCCCCAAGTGCCACATCTACCCGTTTTTTGAACACTTCCAGGGATGGGGACTCCACCACCTCTCTGGGCAGCCTGTTCCAATTCTTGACCACCCTTTCCGTAAAGAAATTTTTCCTAATTTCCAACCTAAACCTCCCCTGGCGCAGCTTAAGCCCGTTTCCTCTCGTCCTAAAAGTTCCCCGTGTACTTCTACTTTTTTTTCTCTTAAGTATCATTCAACTGCTCCACCTACGGCTGCGGTCCTGTTGTGTGATGTTGTACGTGAGCACCGAGTAAAACACTGTTTCTGCTTGGATGAATTTACAATCTAAATACATTGGGAGGGGGCAGCGTTTATGAAAGCAAAGCGGATTTCCAAAGGCAGCAGCGTGCCTGGGTGGCTGAGCTGCGGCCGTGCCCGCCCAACTTGTGCCTTGGCTCTGTTTGCGGCAGAGGGGGCAAATGGAAACCGCAGGGAGTACTTGTGCCGCGCCGACCCATCGGGGGAGAGCGGCGTGCCCCAGCTCTTGCTTCTGCGATTCGGAGATTGCCCCTCAATACGTCTGTCCACCGCATTGTGTAAGCGCGTTGTTCTGCTCCTTGGAGCTGTTTCATTTGGCTGCCTCTAAGGAGACCACCAAATGGCACGGGCACAGAACCTGCAGAATGAATGCCTATTGTTTCCTGTGGTTTTGCTTTGCTTTTTTTGGTCACAGAACAGGGCGTGGGCGCCTGTTTTTTCCGTTAAAGTTTTACGAAGGCCGATTGGCAGTGAGTGAGGCAGGGTGAACGTAACCGGGCATTACATAAAAAACCTCTTCTGGCAGGCGCGCCGGCCCTTCCCAGGGCACACGGGGCTTTCGCCCCAATGTGGTGTGGTGCGGTGTGGTGACAAGGCAAGTCGTAGAGAATCAACTGTGAAATCAGCTGGTAACTGCGAAATCAGCTGGTACTGAACCTCTCCTTCAGTACATCTTTAGCTGATGACTGGAAATGTGGAGGTCAGGACAGACTTCTGTATGTGCCTAGCTTTCAGTACTTTAATTCAGCCTGTGCTTTTCAAACACGGTGCAGTATAAATATAGACAAAAACACTTGATGCCTGTAGTCCATTAGTTTACTCAGGTGGTGGTCAGCCTTTAAGACTCTGTGAAAATTGACTCGTCTACTGTCACAACTGTATAATTAACACACAGCTTTTCCTTAGACTCTATTTCTACTCTCACGTGAGCATTTAATGCACGCTCTGCCTTTCTGCTCCGCATCTAGGTCTTTACTGCGGGCTGCAACGGGAGCCATTCGCACGATTCACGCAGCGCTGCAATCCTGAAGAGGGCCTGTTGGTAAACGAATCATAGGTAGAAAGATCAGCTGCTGTTTTCCTTGACCTGCTAATGTTTGCTTTTAAACAATATCTGTTAACCCCCTCCATCGTCTGGAGGGTCTGCGAGTACAACGCAGATGGTGATGGCTGTGCAAAGCAGTGGTAGAGGGCAGTGAATTTCTGTCAAATTGCAGCAAGAAGCCAACGCTTAATTTTAAACAGTAGAAGCATGCAGGCTAGAGAATATTAAAACAGATGTAAAAAGTAGCACGCACAGCTGATTGGATTCATAAGCATTGAAAGATTTTCAAGTTGAAGTGGTCTTTGAAACAGCATGCCCATACTTGGAACCTATAAATATCTTCATACATTTTTTCAGTGGTTTAAGCATAGTAATGATTTCACATTGCTTAAGTATTGCATTACCAGATTTGTACTGTCTACGCTTGTCACTTTCTACATTGGCTTTTTTTTCCCCCCAACAGCATTTGTGCAGAAGGCTGCTGTTACTTCTGGGGAAATGCCATAAACCTTTGGCAAATGGGAGACCCGTTCCCTGTGAAAGCACATTGCCTGGTATTAAGAGATGGAAATTTTATTAATTCTTTTATTCAGAGTCCTGTCACAGCTGTGATCTTGCCTGTGGTTAATGGCTGGCAAAACAGTCTATAATTACCCCAGGCATCTTGTTTTAATGCTATCCCAGTGTTGTCTGACTTCCAGTCCTCTAGAGCATACCGCTTGTTTCTAGCTAGATTTAAAAAAAATTCAGAAAATGTTTTTGGCATTTGAAGCTCCTGTGTAACTTATCTGGACCTTCAGACTTTAAAATATTTGAAACTTAATTGCTGGTCATATGCAGAGGGATTACAAAAGCATGGCTTATTTAGTCTAGCTGGTAGCTCGGGAGGTAAATACCACAAGGAGGGAGGAAACCTGCTGAAGTCCTAGGAGAGTATTGGCACAAGATGAATGCTTATGACTGCGTTCTGAATTAATTGAAGTCAGACATTAAAAGGTCCCAAACCATCCAAGGAGGGAAGTTGTGGAACAGACTTCCAAACAGGATAATGTGGACAAAGAAGTGTTTTTAAGATGGTTCTTGATAAGTTGGGGGAGAGTTTAAGTCCGAATTTCTGGAGCTGGTTAGGGAGGTTTGTGACAGAGGGCCATCGGGCTGCGCGGAGGCTTGGGGACGGGATTGCATTTGTACTGTGCCTATGTTGTAGTCATCCCATGTTTAAGTGCTTCTGTTGGTCCTCCTGTGAAGACCAGGAAGAATTGTCCCTTTAAATACGTAATTGCAGCTTCTGAAGTTTCTCTTTATTCTGTTCTGCTTCGCTGGAGGCTGGCCGCAGGGAAAGGCAGGCGGAGGGGCAGGGTCGCGGTATCAAAAAGTAGGTCCTCGCGGCATCAGACTGGCTCGCGGGTGCCAGCCTTACCCACCCTTCCCTTCGGGCTCACCCCGCAGCAACAGGTACTGCTCAGCCCTGTCGGGGCCGCTGGGCTTGTCCTGTCCCCTTCCGCCCTTAATTGGCTTAGTGTGGACTTGGTAGTGTTAGGTTAATGGTTGGACTGGATGATCTTCAAGGTCTTTTCCAACCTAAACGATTCTATGATTCTTGCGCTGGGTGTGCTGTGCTCTCCTTAGAAGTTTTATCTTACAGATTTCCTGCTCTCACAGGGGCTTCAGACCTCGCTGACACCCTTCGATTTTCTCTTGCTCTTTTCCTGTGACGCACTGTAGTTACATATGTAGTGAGATGCTGCCGGGTCTCAGTGTAGGCTGCTTCTTACAAGGTCTTCCTTGGCCCGCAAATCCTCCTAATCCAGAGACCTGACAGAAGTCTGCTCTTTGCAGGGGCATCTTGCAGGAGCATCCTGGCCCCTTTCCATTTCTGATTTTTAATCCATCCTCATTTTATTTTAAACCCATCAATAGTTGCTGAAACAAAGATAAAAAGGCAATTTTAGCCCCATCCCATAGTAAAGACAAGGACTCATGCTTGTGGTGCTGAAGCAAAGGCATCTTCAGCAAGGGCAGATCCTGCTTTTTAGGAGGGGAATGTGCTTTCTGTCTGCGCCTCAGTCACAAAGTCTTGGATTATTTTGTGCGTCTTTTAGCCTTAAGAGAATTGCTGCATCTTTAACATGCTTATGTGGGATAAAGAAGCATGACGCTTAAGTAATGAGGAAAACCCAGGTTTTTCCTCCCTTCGTTATTAAGGTCAACCAGTTGGACGCTCTTGCCTGAAGGCTTAATTTGCAGGGAGGTTTGTGTTAAATAAATAGGAGAAAAGCTTTCCACCATCTGAATGCACAAATGCAGCCTTCTTTAGTCGGTCAGGTTTGCTTTTTGTTGTCCCAGTTTCATACCTCAGATGAATTCAAGATCACAATGAGGTTTTTGTAGTTGCTGGCAACCAGGAGCCATCATTTGTGCAGCACCCTGTGGACAAATGCCGTTCCCCATGCAAGCCCGTGCCGGAAAACAGCAAATAGTGGGAACGCTGAGTCCTTCTTGAGGAAGAAGGATGCAAGGTTTGGCATTAAACTTCTCTTCTTACAGGCAGAGTGCTGGAGTACAGGTGGTTGTCGAATTAGGAAAAGGAATAGGTGCTTAGTACCTTAAATAGAATTTAAAAAATGAAATACGTTCTTTCTCCTGTCTGTTATGCAGCTATGTTTTGAGAAATTTATGAGGAGCAAGGTCACTTTTGTTCACCTTTCCTTTTCGGAAAAGTGAGTTGAAAAAGGTAAATGAAAGCTGTCAGGTTCCTTTGTTACCTTCTGAAGGTTTCAGAAGGACACTTTCCTGTGACACGGAGTTACGCCGTACTCAGCTCTCTTCCCCCCTGCAGCTGTGGCGAGACTCGAGATGGCAACAACGCTCCTTGGCAGGATTGAGGCCAAGAATATATTTAAGAAAGATGAAAAGCTCTTTTTCCTGCCTAATGGGTATTTGGAAGACAGGTTTTGATTCTTTTCAAAGCCTTATTTTCCTCGATCTTCAGCGTGTCCATGTGTATCGGCACGAGCCAGTGCGCGCTGCGGAGCAGCGTGGCTGGCGAGGGCAGTGCCCTGCCTGGTGGCTGTCCAGCGGATTGCTGTGGTGAGGGATGTCCCACCCTCTGCGGTCAAGCAGCTTGGAGCTCCACCCTGAAGATCTTTCAGGGTTTCTCCTGGCGTTCTCCTGTGCAGAGGTTGCTCTGATTACTTATTGCTCCTCTTTTAAAGGATTCAAAAAAAAGTGTTCAAAAAACGGGTAGATGTGGCACTTGGGGACATGGTTTAGTCTAGTCTACCCTTGATTGGCTTAGAGTAGACTTGGTAGTGTAGGTTAATGGTTGGACTGGATGATCTTAAAGGTCTTTTCCAACCTAAACGATTCTATGATTCTATGATTCTATGATTGTTTTCAAATCCGTTAAAAATAATTTTACTTTTCTGCTAGAATTTTGAAACCCGTTCTTGAATTATCCTCCTAATTTGTGTGGCTTTACTGTCATTTTTCTTCTTAAAAGTGTAGTGCAAAATACATGTAAAGGCTGAGTGACTCCAGGAACAAAAGAGTTTGTAATAATCTGTTCAGCTTCAAATTGATCTTGATCCAGTAGCCTGAGGAGGATGTATTCTGTCAAAAAGTGGGATTTCAGAGTATGTAATTCTGAAATTAACAGAAGCAGAGATTTGAAGAATTACATAAATTTTCCGTGTCCTGGTTTATGGCTTTGATATGGGCCTTGTCATAACCGAGGCATTTTGCATTGCTCAGTCAGGGTTGTTGCAGAGGAGATCCTTCTCTGACACAATGTCGGCATGTAGGGAGGGTAATCAGGAAGGAGACTTATTTTCAAGAATATTGCTTGGAAATTCAGGATTAATTGCATTTCTTTGCTAGTGAACAGACTGGAAATGAAACCCATAGACAACTGGATCTATTAATTTGTGTGCTTACTGTGGCACATATACAGATGGCTGCTCTTTCCAGGTGATTTTGTGAAGCTCACCCATTTGACTTGTATCTTTTACAGAGCAGTAACTCCAGATACTAAGAAAGAAGGGCACTGGTAGGCTGTGTAGCAGCTATAGCACCTGCATTTAATCATTTTGGTGGAAAATCAGATATTGTAAGAACAGTTGACTTCAGTAACTTCATATTCTGCGTGAAAAAGCAGTCCAGAAAGTTTGTTGTTAAGAGATAGAAAAGTGACAAGTCAATAGGAATTTTCTGTAAAAATCGAGACTGTATAATTGATACTAAAAAGTTTATACATCATATGGATCTATTATTGATCCAGGACTCAAGAAGAACATTCTTACTGGGGTGTAACTTCGTTTTGGATTGAAATACTGCTACTTCGTACTACTCCTCATTAGCTTAATCTTTTCTGTGGCAATGGGCGGATATTTTTGTCATTACTCTTTCTAATGGAATTTGATGCATTCCTCTGCTGTGATCTGTAAATCCAAGAGTTTACTTACTCTTTTTAAAAAGACTTTATGTGACCTGTTGGAAAGTAGGTGGGCTGTATTAGCAATAATTCCTAAGAAGCTAGTGCTAACTGGCTTATCCTGCATAAATATGATTTTCAAGTAAATGTGACACTTCAGATTAAAAATTTTGTACTGAACCATTCCAGGTTAATGTGATGGTATTTGATATGAAGTATTGGTTTAGTTGTTTTAATGTACTTCTCTTTGCTGGGGTATAACCTTTCCTTAGGCTGCTGACAGAAGCATGTGACAAGGTTACCTTTTTAATAGGTTGTGCATTTAAAAATAATAGAACTACCTTATCTTAAGCACACTGCAATGATTATGAGAAGCTATGTCTACACTGGCAAGTAGCATGACAGAAGAGAGAGGGACCCGTAGCATGGAGTTATTGGGAGGTCCTTGTGCCTGCAATGCCAACCAGTGGCACGGGATGTGGAGGTGGCCAGGGTCATGCCAAAAGGAGCATCCCTGAGTTGAACTAACGTGTGGCTGAAATGTGTGCTGATATGCAGGAAGACCTTTTCAGGTTGCAAAGTGAAAAACATGACCACTGAATTTCTCATTTTTTTGACAATTAGGTTTGCCATTCTTGCTCCTTCTTTGACACTTTAATATTGTTGCATTATATTGTAATGTATTTGTATCTGATGTATTATCTGCCGCTCTGTGCGACAGCAGCTGACTGATGCTCTTCAGTGTTGAATGTTGTGCCCTGCAGAGTGGAAAGTCTTGACCTTGCAGGGGTGAGTATTACCTAGTGGTTTCTGTCTAAAACGGGTGGGCAACAGATCAGCTCATCTTTTGCCATCTCAAGATTTTTTTTTTTTTTTTAGTATACACCAAAGCAGTGCTGTGTTAGTAAAGCTGAGTTTCAATTTTTTTCTTTCCTACCTGGAGCTTAAAAACAGTTCTTTATAGGGCACTCACTGAAGCACTCTGACCATGTGAAAATGGAATGCTTTTAGAAGTACCCACTAAAAATAACGAACTCTCTCCATACGGGTTTGAATTCTTTTAATAATTTTTGTCATTTTAATCTTGAAAGTCCTCCTGCCTCTCCATTACACACCTGGCCGAAGCAGGCCTTCCCGGGAACGTGCATGTCCAGGAGGTGGCACTGCGTTTTTGACAGCGGTGATGGTGTACGTGAACAGAAGGCAGCCTCAGCAGAGCATCTCCTCCAGAAGGAGGAGGGCTAGGATGCTGTAGCCTTCTGACTGAAGGCTGCTTTTGACCGTGGCTTCTGTCAAGGACCGTAAGTTGCTTTGGTTTTTGTATTGAAAATCCCACCGCGTGTGGACTCTTCCCGTGAGCTGCTTGGGTGGCAGGGAGGTCGCTGCTGCTCTGTATTGGCAAGGTGCTTCCCTCTTCGGGCTTTTAAATCCGTTAGAGGAATTGTGACACAAAATAGGAGCAGGGAGACGACTTCTTTCTCTTCCTGTTACCATGGTAATGAGTTTAATGAGCAGACCTGAAATGGGTAATCCTACTCAACCCTGCCTGAATTGCCATTTAATGTGAGTTGTAAAATAAGCTGGTAGAGATGCGACTGCTTTGCTCGCAGAGTACGTGGGTGTACCAGCGTTACCGGTGCCGCCATCCATTGTGGCTCCAGACTGGAAGCCGCCTTCTCCCCTGGCTTTTGGCAGCATCATCTTTTGCTCCGTGTTTTCAGAAGGATCAGCAGATGCGTGGGACCCAACCCCTGGAGTAAGGCAGCAAGAACAGCTTCTGTTTCAGCCACCAGCAGTAATATCTAATTGCTTCTGTCTCGCCGACGGCTCTGTCTTCTGTCCCAAATGTGCGTCAGCCCCTTCCCAAAGGTGGTCTGGTTCACAGAATGCTCCAACCAAAATACTTTATCTTTCTTTGTGTATGGCAACAGAGCTAAAACGGAAAGGCATAGAAGGGCTTTTCTGAGTTACCTGCTGCTTGTACAGCTGGCTTTATTTGCTTTCTCGTTTAAATATTGCAAAGCAGCGATCAGGAGTTAATATCAAACATATGACATTGCTTGTTGCTCTTAAGGCGGCTTCCTAATTGAAAGTAAAGATGAATAATTAGAACCCAGAAGTGTATTTTTAAGTGCCCGGGGACTGCCAATAATGTAACGCAAAGTGTGTTTTTCTCCTCTAGTGTCTACATATGCGCTGTATATCAAAATACTTATTGGATTAAAAATAATTAGAGGGCTATTACATAACAGCAAAGGAAAAATTAAATTAAGATATAAAAGAGATGGTAATGGGTATGTTCAGAGTTGATGCGGCAGGGAGATACGGGGAGCCTGTTCCAGGTAGTAAGAAAAGACTCTCCCCCACTGTCAGCATGAGAGATTCGTGTATGAAGAGAGAGAAGAAGGCTGTTGATGGAAACAAAGATAGCAAAAGTATGTGCAGCAATCTCTGCGTGGTTTTAATGCGAAGGGTGTTAATTCTGAGCTTACAGTGAATATGAAACCAGAGGAGCTGTTTTGCTAGTAGCGCTATGGTTGCTGGAGAGTGCCAGAAAGCAAGAAACTTAGATCAAGAGGGTTTGTAAAGATTTTTTTTTTTCCGCCAAGGCATTGATTCCTCACACTCCTTTTAGTTTGTTTTTATTTTTATTGTTGTTGTTGTTGTTTTCTGTTATGTTTTATGGGGGCCTGCTGTATTGAATGGTTTGCAGATTCGGTGTCCCTGCAGAGGGCTGAGGTTTGCCTAAGGGTGATGCTTTGAATCTAGGCCTGGCTATTTGGGTACCAAAAATTAAATTAGCCAAATGGCCCAGCATTCAGGGGTTTGCATCCAGTTTGTTAGGCACACAACTGCCAGCAACACTTGCTGTAGCTTTTTACAAAGCATATTTGATTGCTAGGACTGCTTTTAGCTGTCATGTCAGTTGAGCTCTTTAAGCTGCACATGCCTTATTACTTATGTCCTTTAAAAAAAAGTTAAAAGCTTGATGGATGCTATGTGATCGCAAGCATATGGTAAAAATACATCCATGAAAGTAGTCGGGGATAGAGCTAATGCTGGAGAATGTGAAGATGGCCACGTGGAGAGAGATTTTTGCAGCATCGTGAGGCTTTGTGTGCATCCTGGCAGCGGTGCCTGCCGCCCCGCCCGGGTCTCTTTCATCTCCCCTGCGCCCTGATGTCTGTCGGTGTTGTATGAGCTCGTGAAATGTTGGGCTTGCTTTAAATGCTCTAAAGCTGATACCTCCTGCTTGCTTCCTATTCAGTTAAAAAGCAAATTACAATACCTCAAGGGATTTTTTTTTTTTTCCCCCCTTCGTTTTGAAATTCTGTAGCTTTTGTCTGCTGTATGTGTGTTTAAAGAACGTGAGTTAAGACTTCAGACACAGTAAATTTATGCACGGGAAAGAGGGAAGGTACACGCACGGGCCAGGAGAGCAGGACATCCCGTGTCCGATGTGGCCATTGCCAGCACCCCGGGGTGCTCCGCTGCAACATGCATGTCCTCGTTCTTGCTCTGTCGCAAGTTGTCCATCTGTAAAGGGAGGATACTTTCTCTCTGAGAGTATTATTTTAAGGCTTAGTTAATGCTATATGGCTCCGATGAAATACGTTTCATGTATAAATGATTTTTTTTCTTGTTTGTTTTAAAAATAACTGTTTAAGTACAATTTAAAACCTCCAGCTGATCAGCCAAAAAGCCCAGAATACATCAACCTATCACTGCTAAAAATAGAATCGCTGTCTAATTAGGGCAAAGTTTATCCCTGTGGATTTCTACAAGCGCTCTTTAATTTCCAATGTGGCTGTTGGGCTTGCATCAGAAATTACTTCATTTGATGGTTTTGTTGTGCATGGTGTTCATAAAAGTGCTGTTATTTCACTACATTGTGCATATTACCATTTTCCTTCTATCCAGAGGATCTACAAATTGTACATAAAGACTGAGGATACAATTTCTTATGTAGCGTATTTATAAAGATTATCCTAATACCAGAGTAGGACTGGCATGACCATACTTAGTGATTTCATATCCCCTGAGTTACCATTAGGTGTATCCTAGACGCTTTTTAAACTCCTACATCTAATAAGTCATCAGTATCATTGCTTTTCTCAGAGCTCAGGAGTGTATATGCTTGTCTAATAAAAGGGCTAATGTTTTCTTTGGTTGTTTTTCTTTAATTGTGTTTCTTGTAATCCCCAAGTTAGTCACAGTTTTGGGAGTCTGTCACACTCTTAATGATCTTTTTTCTTTAGACCAAATGTTGTTTCCAGTGTAATGTAATAAATTTTCCTCCCTAATTATTCAAGCTCTCCCTAATAGCGCCTGACTGTAAAGAGGTGGTTTAGTACACCTCTAATCTGATAAAGATGAATATGCATGTTTAATAGTCTGCTCAGAACATTCATACTTGCATTACTAATAGTTCAATTTTTAAAAGGCGTGAAAAAGAAGAATAAAGGAAATAAAATGGGGACAACTTTATATAAATGATGGCCCAAGGCTGAGAAAAATTAACCACCTCACTTCTGTGTATTTGAAAAGATAAAACAGCACTATAGGTGCAGTAGAATAAGCGAAGTTTAATCAGAAGTTTTGTGGTAAAACTGTGGGTGAAATTTTGACTTTATCAAACTTAGAGACATTACTGCTTCATATAGACACAGTATAAAATAATAGTTTCTTTTTATCAGATTTTTGAGGAGAGACTAGGAGAAGAAGAGGCAATGTACACAATGTCTTTCTCACGTGAGATGGTACATCCTCTTCCTAGCTCTTTAAGGTTTTGCATTTGCTAATAGCTGAGACCATAACCATCATCAAATCTTTTATCATGTATGTTACCAAGGTCTTCCAGGCTTCAGGGAAGAACAGATTGATTCTTCAAGTAAAAAATTTGTGGGTACATTAATGCCTACCATATGGTAAACATACTTGTTAAACTGGATTTCAGCTTTGATCCCATTATTGTGCATCAGCCTTACTTCGTGAGCACGCATTGGAAACATGGCTAATTGAGTATGTCTGTAGTCTAGAGAAGTGCATGGTAAATGTCATGGGGACTCCAGGCCAATATGTTATCCTGCGTCATCTTGTTAAGCGTTTGGGAACATCTGAGTCTGCTGAACACTGAATTTTGTCTGTGTCCGCTGTCGTCTTGCTCCTGTGTTTGCTCTGCGTGTTACTTAATAATACTGGTTTGATGTGTAGGTCTACACTTAACTTTTATGTCAAGTAATGTGATTGTATAGAGATACAAAGACTGCATGCAGAGATCAGCCAATATCCTTTTGAAATATAATTTGGTAACGTGATTTTGAGTCACTAAAATAAAAAGCATAACAGAAATCCAACTGTATTCTTGTCTAATAAAAGCTACCATTCCTGTCTGCAGGAGAAATAAATCCAAGCCCCAGTGCACACTCTTATCAATAGCCTGTTGATGCTCAGAAGTTTTGTGCATCCCATCTATGCAAGTGACTCTTCCCGGGACCCTGATAATCGCAGGGAATGGAAAGGGTGAGACAGCAGGCAGAGTGGCTAGACAAGTGGGTTACGCTGCCCCATTAGGGGGGCGTTAACAGGGCCTCCTTGTGAACTGGTTCACTAACAGCACTCTCAGAGCTTCATCCCACCGAGGAGGACTGTCTAGACATTCATTTATTCTGGCGGACACAAGGATCTCAGCGTGGTTGATGAGTGAGTTGAATTCGGCTAGTGTTAATCACAGTTTGTCTTTCTCATAGTCTGATGAGTAAATGTACTTGGCTTTGTAAATTTGTATTTGCCTCAACGGTTGCCAGCGTGCAGTTTATGTGGGTGAGTTTCTGCAATATGTACAGACAAGCCAGCGGTGCCGACAGCTATCGCCCGTGCTCTTGGCACATTTTCCCCGTTCAATCCATGTTTTTGCAGATACTTGAAATTGTTGTCAAAAACCGTAAAATTGCGGGCAGGGCTTGTTTCATCCTTATTTATTAAAGTTACCTGACATGTTTCATCATAAGACCTGTTTTCATCTATTTGCAGGTTTGCTGAGATTTGGCCATGCAAGGTGTGTATAAAAGTGAAAATTATTTGCTCGGGTTGCTGTGCCAAGCAACAGGATATTAAACAAAAAACCCAAATACCAAACAAGCCCGTTTCTTGCTAACTTTCTACGCTTTGCCAGCACTGTTGAGTCAGTGTTGCAGACAGTTTATGCTGCGTGATGCGCTCTGTTTTGCATGTTTGAATCCTGGTGCAGGGCCTGCGGGCAGCCGGTGTATACACCCTGCTCCCGGGCTGCGGCTGCCAATGCAGGCAGCAGCAGTGCCGAGGCAGCAGGAGATGCGTGTGTGCGTCAGGGAGAAAGAGGAGATGTGCATTTGATCTGATTTTTTTTGTTGTTGTTGTTAAACAGCGATTTTTTTCTGTCCAAACGTTTATTGTAGATATCAACCAAACAGCAGATAAAGCCTTTTCTAAAATGCATAAATACTTACCTCACACTGTTGTGCTCCTATATAGAGAGCAGCCACTTTCATGAATGGTATGGGCTGTGACCAAAGCATTTATAAAGAAGAAATAAGGAAGCAGAGTAAGAATTGGTCTTTGTTGTACCTTACTTAGGATTTTAATATCTTCCCATTTTTAAAAAGAAATATTATCCGTTGTAATCTTTTGAACAATAGAAAATAAAAAGCAAACTTTAAAAAGTTGCCGAAGACAGCAGTTTATGTAGGGTACGTGTCTCTTTATGTGCTTTTTTTCCTGCTGTCCCAATCTGACTGCCGTTGCAGCCAATTCAAAAGCCCAGGAAGGGCACGCTTCCTGGATCCTGGACAAAACCAGTATAGGGGATGTGACATGAGGGTTGACATGGTTACCAGCATGGAAACTTGCTTAGTAGTGCAGTATTTGGGAGAGGTGCCACGGACTAACAGCTTGCGGATGAGGCTAAGGAACTGGGAATACCTCAACTCTAATCCTGGCTTTTCCACTCTGCGGGCAGGTTACTAAATCCCTTTGAGACTGTGCCTTTGTCTTTAAATAGGAATAATACCTACCCTCTAGAGGCATTGTGAGGATTTATGTTTTTATGCAGTACTAACTGAGTGCAAACTGATAACTGCTTGTGCTTTGTATTTAGCATCAATCCAGTTGTAGTCTAACCTGGAAGATACCTTCTTCTTTCGGTGACAATCATTATGATTCTGACTTTGAACGGGAGTTTCCTTACTAAAGTCCAAGTACCGAAATCGCGACATTTTGCTCTTTTTCCTTTAGTCGGTATATTTTTCCTGCTTTTGCATTCTAGAAGAAGGTAAATGTTCTTGTTCTTGGCAGATTCCTGCCAAGTTTGCAGTTCTCTAGCCGTCAGTGTCACAGCAATTACAGTAAGTTAGCTTTAAATAAGCTTCTCAGATATGGCCATCTGCATATGGCCATCGTACCTGTTGTTCAGAGGGTGGTGAATAATCGGGGATAAGGCTTAAGAGAAGCAGCAGACTGGAGTGGGAGCAGGAAGGGAGCAGTCTGAAATCTGTGGCAGGTGACTGAGTTTCCCAGCTCTCTGCAGCCCGTATTTTCCTGCTCGTGGCGGTGAGCCGGGGGCTGGCGGTAGGGCAGGGGCAGGGCATCCAGCAGCTGGAGTGGGCTGCTTAACCAGGTGGCTGATTTTTTTTTTGTTTTCCTTCTTTTTTAAGGGCTGACAGAATCCTATTCAAAACAGTTCCCAGCATAACCGAATAGCTTAGCTTGCCTAAGTGCAGAGGAGGAGAAAATCTTTTGCTTTGCAGCCTTTTGAATGCATCCGTTCAAGGGTTATGAGCAGGCCACTCCCTTCTGCTCCAAACTAGCCATTGGGGACAGCAGGGACATCCTTGAGAGCAGCATCTCACAATGATCGCCTATGTGCACTGCCTGCCCGCGGACCCGATGGTCGGGTGCCTCGGCAGGAGCAAGTGGCAGCCCAGCTGCAACGATGAGGAGGAGGAACTTATCCCGCTCTATTCCAGAAAAATGGGAAACACTCACACCAAACTGCCTGGGCGCCTCAAGAAAAAGTTACTGAGCAAAGACGACAACTCCTTCTGGCCAAGTAAGAAAGATCAGTTCCTTTTTGTTAGTTGTTTTGGTCGTTTAGCGTTGTGTTGTCATTATTGAGGACACAAATACGTAAAACAGATTTAAAAGAGAGGAGAAGACTCGTATTTCTCTTACTCTTTTGGAGGATGAGGGCATTGGGAACAATTTTCTTACAAAAAGAATGTATTTCCACTTCAGGAGAGTGTACGTAAATACTGTAGCCGGTGGGACCGCTAAGTTAATACAGGATGACGCTGTCTTCGTGCATGTGACATGTCTTATGTTTGAGAGGTCTTGAGCAATCACTTTCAGTTTAATAATGCTCCTTTTCAGCAAAATGATTGTTTTAGATGAGTGGGGCTGTTGACATAGCACTCTAATTCTAAGCCATAGAAACAATCAGTCGATGAAAGGCCAGGAAAAATAAGAAAAAGGTCTAACAGACTCAAAGGTGCTTAATACAGTTGATGAGTACTTATTTTTTTTAAAAAATCTGCTTTTGAATAACCTTAGGTCTAAGGTTATTTTCACTCTGAATGTGAGAAGCAAGAGTGAGAAGCAAGAATTCCTGAACTGTGATGACTCTCTCCTTTTTTAATCAGTATAGTTTCAAGTTTCACTGGCAAATACAGATGGGAAATAGGGAGAGAATAGGACAGACAATGGTAATGTTCAGCTGTTTTGTTTTTAGCCTTATTGCTTGCCTACCCTTTTTTTCTGACCACCTAAGCAAAGGCACCCAGCTGTTCGTGGAATTGTTGCTCAGAAAAGTGTATTTAAGGGTGATGGGGGAGAAATTTCACAAGACAAAGAAAGCTTTTCCTGCAAAAGCCAGCTGGCTGGCTGTCTTGCACCAGGCCTTTAAAAAAAAAAAGAAAGTACATGAATATGTTTGCAACTGTATTGATTTTTCTTTTCCTCATTAGTCTCATGCTGATCACCTGACAATGGCTAGTTATTACCAGCAATTGAAAAATCACTGTCTTGCCATACGATGCTAACACTGATCAGTGAAACTAGGCGTATGTCTGTTTTCTGTGTAACAGTATTCTCCATCTAGAGCTAAGCAAACGTTGTCTGATGTCCCCTCCTGTAGGAGGAGTGTGATTTACCACAGGGGTGTTTCAGGCCTTTTTCAAGAGGAAGCGATTTCTTAAAATGCAGGGGAAGAAAAATCCAGCTCACCTGTTGAATTTTTGTATTTTGAAGCACAGGGTCGATTCTGGTTCATTTAGAGGGGAAAACGAAAATGCTTCCTTTATGTCCTTTATGTCCTTTATGTCCTTTATGTCCTTTATGGCACTTCGGGATATGGTTTAGTCTGGTCTACCCTTGATTAGTCTAGAGTGGGCTTGGTAGTGTAGGTTAATGGTTGGACTGGATGATCTTAAAGGTCTTTTCCAACCTAGATGATTCTATGATTCTATGATTCTATGTAAAATTATACAGCCTCTGTCCTGTAGGACCTGGGGAAAGCTGAAGAGGCTGTGGCTGCCCAGAGGTGCTAGGGAGCAGCTCCAGGGATGCTCTTGGGGAGGAGGACGTGGCCCCTCCGTACCCCAGCAGCCTGCGGGGGAGTGATTTGGTCGGTCTCGTGGGTGACAGGTTAGTTCCTTCCTACAGAGTTGTGACGTTGACTTTCAGAGCTGGTTCTTGTAGTGCCCTCGGAGGTGTCACTCTGGCAGCTGAGCTCAGGGCATCTGTGCTATCTGTAGGGGAAGGTGTCCATCCTCCCCTTTCTAAAACTCACTTGAATTGAAATTATAAAACTTTTCAGAAGACTAGTAGAGACAGAGGAATGGGGAATGGAGCAATACTTTAAAGAATACTTACATTACTACAGTATTAGAAAGAGATAGTAAATATGTGATGATCTTAAATCTTTGCATTTAAAAAGTTTGGAAACTGAAACACGGGGATTTTTTTTGTTGGTTATTGTTGCGTTTAAATAGCCGAGTCACTTAAAGGCACTGTCCAGTTCCTTCTTGGATGAGAACTTCATGACCTCTGAATTGAAATTATGTAAATAGGTGTGCAAAGAAGAACCTGGGAAACTTTCCCGTATCTGAATGGCATGATGTAGTTCCTATATACACAGCAGGAGCTCTCCCTGTCTGCTGAGCACACAGTCTGCTCTCCCTGTCCAGGTGCATTCATTCTTTATTGTTGCTTCAACATATTCCTAATGAAGAGAGAAGAATTCTATTTAATATTTTTAAAATTGTATGCATGTGTGTAAATTTGTTGATTTGTAATATAGCACATAATAAGCAATTGAATTGTTTGACTTGTGATCTACTAAAGCTTTTAAATGCAATTTCTGATCCCTAACTATACACTTTTACATGTTTCACACTGAATTTATTGTTGGTTCCTTTAAGCTTGAGTTTCACTGGTGTCTGGTATGACCCCATGCACTTCATTTGTTCTTTTCGAAATACAAACCGTTAAAGTTTCAATATTTAGTGTTGAATCCTTGAAACGGTGAATGGAAAAATAAGTTAACCTGCTTTCTGCCCTGACTTCTCACAGGAAAATGGCTTGTGCTTCTGTGGTGGTGTCCCACCGCAGTACACGTGTGTGCACATGGGACACCAGCTCTGCTCTGCTGGCTCCCTTTCTTTCTTACTCATTCCCAGTCCACAGAAACAAAAGAATGGCAATGTAATTAAGCCATCAATTAAAAGCGTTATTTGCAGGACAGGTACTATTTCTCTTTGAGATAGGGAGGCTGTGTTGCTTTTAAACTCTGTTAATGTTTATTTTAAGGAACAAAAGTGTTTAAGAGTGGAAGCGCTTTCTGGGACCAGGTCAAGTGATAACTGCAGAGCACAGCGGGGGATTATTGGCTGAGCTTTATCTCTGTTGATAAAGGCCTCCCTTTGGGGTCCTTATCGAGCGTCATGAGAACGGCGCTTCGAGAGGTTTCACAGTGCTGATGTGCTCCGTAGAAAATGCCCCCGGTCACGTTAGGGTTGTTTGAAAACATAATACGGTCAAATTATTGAACTTTCTCCCAGGCTGGGGGAGCATCCTTGCTGAGGGGATCTTGGTGGTCTGCAGCAGTAGTCCCCGGCGCTTCTCACCTTACAGCATCTCTGCTGCAAAATACTTAATATTCAAAATCTTTGTGGTGCGGTGTAGCAGCTGTGACAATCAAGTGACCGTGTTAGGGTTTGGGGTCTTTTAAGCTGCAGCAGTTGTTCTGATAAAACTGTTAAATTAGTGATACCATGAAGTGGAGGTTCTATGTCACCAGCTCGGCCTCGTTTAAGCATCTGTGATGCCATTCCTCTGTCGTTCTTCACTGCCAGATTGATTGTAAATAGACAACGTGGGACTGAAATCGGCCAGAGTGCAGCAACACATCCTTTAACAGCCTGCCTGCCTGTAAGAAAAATGATATTACAGTGGTGGAGGGAGTATCACCATCACGTGTTCATTCACGATTACAGACAAACTCCAGTGGTGCTGAGTGTTTGGTGGCTGATTTTCCTGCAGCAAAGTTAAGCCGAGGTCCTCCACTGACCAGGCTTGGCAGAAGGGCGAAGGGCTGGTTTGGTTTGGTTTAAAAGCCTGCTGAATTGGAGCCTGTTGGCAGTGACTGCTGCCCTGGGAGGCCGTCACCTCCTCCGGGTTAGAGCATCGCCTGCCTCTTGTGGTTCCCATTGCCGCTTCATATTTTATCAAATTCGCAAAGTTTAGAGATGTGGTATGCTATTGTTAACCTAGCTAAACTGGGGCATCTGTTAGCTTTTTGTGACAATAAAATTTTGGTAAGGATGTGGGAGATTTTTTCTTTCTTTTACAGATGTGGGTGGGAGCCAATGGCAGTATCAGATTACTTTTAATGTTTGTTAGACAGTAGCTTCAGTTATTGGGATTTTTTCTCAGTCTTCTGTTGCCTGCTAGCTCATGAAAGAATGCCTTCTTTTTCATTCATTACTCTAAGAACAACAGCTCTGTCTTATCTGTAAAGCCGAGACCTTTCTGCGAGATGCGTGTTTTGTGAAAAACATGTAGAATTGAAAGAATAATAACTAAACCTATTTATAAATGAATAGATGTTCTGAACCAAATTAGGTATTTTATTACTCCGTGGCTTCTTTTTTCCAGGTTTCTCTTCCAATAGCGATGAGATTTAAATTTCCCAATTAAAGGATGTTATATTTAAAAAAAAAGCCAGAATCCTTGCGACTTGGGAGGATTCATCCGTTGCCTTCTCATTTAGCAGCATGAAGCAAAGGCTGAATCACTTTCCATCTTTGCAGATCCTGGGCCGTGCGGAGCACTGAGCAAGCCTTTGTGGCCTTTCGTGCCCTAAGTGACAGAAGGGCTCAGTCTATCGCGCTGAATGGCCGGGACGGCTACTTACAGAGCCCCATGCAAGTGACTGGCCATCCTCGTTCCCAGCTTTATCTGCTGCATCCAGCTCGTACCATAACAGCTGACATATCGGATTGCATCAGATAAAGCCAGGAACTGGTTTGTTTTGAAAAGAAAAAGTAACTTGAATATAATTGTTAATTGCGTGCCTAAAAAAAGGGGGACCCCCCCCCCCCTTTTCTCTCAGTGTTCTTAACGAAGGCTTGTCTTACGGCTGAGTTTTCTTGGAATTTTCGTTCATTTGGCCAAAAAAAGCCACCGAAATCTTGCAAAGCAGAGGAACTTGTCCATTTGTACAAGATTACTTCAGGTCTTGGATAAATAACAACCCTTCTGGTATGTATTTCTGTACGCGTGTTGTGGTTTTGGCTCATTTTGCTGCACACTCCCTGCGTGTGCCGTAGAGAGCAAGTCTCCCCACTTGTCCTTTTCCGGCTGGGTCGTGGAGCTCTTGGTCTCCAGTGCTGTTGCCATACGGCTCATAAGACCTTTGAGAGTCAGATGCGAGAGCATTGTGGATGAAGGGAGGGATAAAGAAGAACTTGGAATATGCTGGGAGATTAATGTCGGGATGTTGTAAAACACTTACTAAGTGAATCAGTAACATGAGCGTGAAGGCCTTGGTGTGTTGCCTTGCCGAAAGAAAACGCTTTGCTAGCCTGGCTGCTCACTGCTAGGTGTGAAGCCGTGCTCGCCTTTGCAAGGAGGTGCTGGTGGTGGATGTCTCATGCATCCCTCTCTGCGTGCGAGCAGACAAGAAGCTGTATGTGGCACTGAGGAGCACAAGGAAGAGGCAGGGAGGTTTTGGTACGGAGCTCATTAACATCGCTCAAGTGCGTCTGGAGGAGTCTGAAAAAATAGAGAGTTCAGAGACATCTTTCATGTAGTGTTTTCAGCAATTGGAGCAGGGAGCATCTGCTGTAATTAAGGAGGTGGAGCAGTGTAAGTGCAAATCTACATGTGAAACAGGTGAGATTGGAAAGCCTGTGGTTGAGGATGGTGGTTAATGGTAGACTGAATAGGCTCTTCAGTGCTTAATTTGATTAAAACTCCTGGGGTTTATGGATAGTGGGTACAGTATGTTTGCAGATCTTACCGGGAGTTGCTTTATCCAGTGCAGTGAAGTCAATGGTTTTGAGTGCTATAAAAAAATTAGACTCGGATCAGATTAAAGCTGAAACACAGTGAGAATGTGAAACTCCACAGAAAAGGCACATGCGTTTTCAGGGATGTCTTTATCAGCCTGGCTAATGGAGTCACACTAGCAATCAGAAACGGATTATAGCAGCATTATCAAAATCCACTTTACCATGCCATGTTTCTTACTGTGTCCCACACTCCTCCAGGCCAACACTTTGAGATGAAGTGATAGAAGGTAACCAGGGTTTACAGCTGCAGTGCGTTGTCCTGTGCTGGAGGAGTAGGGAAGCAAATTCTCTGATCAACAAGGCAGATACTCATATCGTCCCTCTGGAGCCCATTTTTCAGGACGTGGCAGATCAGTGGCTTCCACCCATCTCCTGAGTCAGGTTGTGTGCCTGTGTGTACTGGGTTGTGCTGTTAGAGGGTTTCTGCAGAATTTTGCATGTTTGCAGTGCTCCTGCAGCAGAAACCCTCCTGGTGACTCCTAGCATCTTTTCTTGTTAACTGTTACTAAATCTGAAAATCTTCAAAGTCTTCCATGCCACTCCCATATTTTTCCTGTGCCAACTCCTCCTCACACAGTGTCCTTTCCCTTTTTTCTCACAGGACTGGGAAGCCAGAAGTTTCAGTAATGACCCCTTGGAAAGGTGTGATGGTGTGTTGCCTTACAAATGCTTTCATTACCAAATATTATGTTCAGTGCTTTGTGTACGGCATGTGCTGCCCCAAGCTGAATATAGGTAACCTGCCGTGCTGCTTTTGCAGAGCCTGTGGCAGGTAGTAATGCGATGATTAAAACAGTATATTGCCATTTACGTGCTGGGTATGATGACCTCTGTGTTGTGCTCAGAAGGAGGAATATGGGCTGTGCAGCGTTACCAGCAGTGAGGGACAACCAGAAGAGGACGTACAGCCTCCGCAGGGGACATGGGGTCCTGCTGGGGGACCCCGCACAGGCGAAGGGGTCTGGCTGCTGGATGGCAGCTCCCGTGGCGAGACCTGGGGGCGCAGGCTGGCAGAGCATCGCTGCCACCCGCCCCAGCGCCTCTGCCCGCCGGGGGATCTGGGTTGCGTAGGTTTGCTGGAGCTTGGAGCTGGGGCGGTGGTCCCTGGCCCTCTGCCCTGCCAGGGCATGGGGGTTTTGTTCCTGCTCTCAGCTTCCAAAGAGCTCAGGGCTGTCCCTGAAAACACTTCTCCTCCGTATGGCTCCTGCATAGGCCAAACTAACACCTTGTAAAGGAAATGCTAGTAAAAATCCAATAGATTACAACAGATTTCTAGCCCTCTATTGTTTCCCTGCCCTAATCCGGTGACAGATCACTGAAAAATACACACGCTGCATGATCCTTGAGATTTTCAAACCTCTGCCTGGACATAGTTACAGATCAGCTCTGCTTTTGTCCCCTGTCCAGAGCCACTCGCTCCGTATTACGGGCTGTGATACTTTAAAAGCGCACTCATTCTCTGAAATCCGTTACTTCTCTCCTTAACCCTCAGCTGGCCTGTGCAAACGTCTTGGAGGTAAAGCAGACTTGTGCTTTGCTGGCATTGCAGCTGGCAGCATATAAATCTGGTTTATTGATACCTTGTAGCCTTAATAAAAAAAGACATGTTTAAAATAATCCCAAATGCCAATAGGCTTAGTGACATTTAAGCATGAGCGATGCTGTCAGTTCATCCACAAACAAAAGTGGTACATCTTAATTTGTCTAATTACGCTCTAACATGCAGACCAGCTGCTGCTGTGAACAAAGGCAGTTGATCACACGATTTTATTAATTGCATATTAATTGCTGCATTCATGTTAACCATATGGGAGACAGTGGAGTGGAGTGAAGGCTACTTAGTGGTGGAAAAGAGAAAATGAACTGGCAGAGTGGTATCTTCAGAGGACAAATCTCAGAATGATAGGGTGCCTGGAGCTTGCTGATGCGATCCGATTTTTAGAAGGAATTTGTATTTTTTTCCCCATGCTGAATTACTGTATTTAAAAGTGAGAGGGATTTGAGTAGAAAGAACTGTGCCTTGCATGATGACTGTGTATTTGTGAAAGTACTACTGTTACCAGCAAGTTGGTACTGAATTTGTTTGGTAATTTGCTGAAGGCAGCCTTGCTGGCACGTGGCCGTCTGCCTTTGTCTGCCTGCTGTGCCGATGTACGCACCCACGCTGCCTGGAATCGCTTGCCACGGGAGCAAGGCTGCCAGAGCCAAAAGCAATACAGAACTTGCTGATTTTTGTACTTCATGCAATTTCGCTGAACGTTTGTAGTCTTTTTAGATAACAGTGGCAAGTCTTGAGCAGAACTGGGCTGCTTACAGTAAAAAATAAGAAACTTTACACAGGTGGTTTAGCTGGTGTAAAAAACCTACAGCAAAAAGCAAATGGTAGTGGACTGGCTGCTGCATGTATCTAGCATCCGATTACCTTGTAGGATGTTGAATGATGCTCTTCCTGAAAGTGGGACTTTAGAAAGCTGGCCTCAACTTCTTTTTTCCTTTTTTCTTTTTGTGCTGCATGAAGGCAGCAGCCACTCTCAGCGGACGCGCGGCGGTTCTGTCGGGCAGCAGGGGTAGGGTGGGTGCAGACACGCAGTGACTTCTCCCTCGATACGTGCAAAGGAAGCTTACTAAAACAAGACAAAAAAACCCCACCCAAGGTCTGCCTTGAGTATATTTCCTCTCTCCTTCCCTTTCACACCTCTTTAGGCAGGTGAGCAAAGCCCGGTGCTGTAAGTTTAAAGCCGATGAAGGGGCAGCAGGTTTGGTAGGAGGAAGACCCTAGGGCGGCTCATTGCTTTTTTAGAAAGGAAGCGATGAGTTATTGGCAGATCAAATAGAAATATGTCTAATTACATGAAAGGAAGCGCAGGACTGGACCTGGAACATGCAATGATTTAGAGACCTCAGTCTTGTCGGTCGATTAAATCTGCCTGCTTGGGTTTTCTAAAGTGAGTATGTCAACATTAAAGGCTTAGTCCCACCTTATTGCCAACAGGTGGCATTTTGCTTGCGTTTCCTAAATGTCTCAGAAGAGCTGGGACTGGGAGAGATTGGTTATTTAAAAAAAAAAAGGGCGGGGAGGGGGCACGGCCTTTGTTTTAATTAACGTATTGTGAAAAAAAAAAAAGAAACCAAAATACATGTTTCAGACTATTGGAAAGTTCAAAAAGAAGCACAAGGATTGCACAACTAAGAAATTACTAATAAGCAGTTGAAAACTAGATTGGATCTGATCTATTCCAAGAATATGTGGTGCAAAACAAACAGTAATGCTAACATTCTTATGCCGAAGCAGAAATTGGGGCAGACGGGTTGTTTTCTTGGGGTTTTTTTGGTCAGAAAAACGCTTTAAGTGGCTCATCACAATTACATCCCAATTGGTGCTGTACTACACTGCAGTGGGATCTGGATTATGGGGATGATGCATGACTGGAAAGACACAGCTTGAATTTTGGATTGCAAGCGGTGCCTGCCATTACAGCAGTTACTGAAACAGCGCCTGACTTGTGAACTGACTGGTTTTGACCTGGAGTCACTGGAAGAGAATAAATGCGAAACCCCACGACGCCACTACTCCAGTCACAGCAGAAGGGTACTTAATCAGCCTCCCCGTGTCTTCTGTGCGCAGGCAGACAGGCTGTGGCCTGACTATTACTAATTTAAAGGCCGAATTCCCCGAAGCACTGCTCGTGGCTGTTAGGCTGCAGCCCCTGGCTTTTGTTTGGGAATTGTTTTTCAATGTGCTGGCAGACTTCTAGGTTACTTGCGAGGGCTTGTCCCCATCAGCTGAGCACGAGCTAGTGTCGCTGTGAGAGCAGGCTTCTGGAGAAGGGAGAAAAGCTTGTAAATATTGCGGTTGAAAGGCAAATTATCCAAGAGTGGTTTCCGTGGGGGTGCGCAGCTACCTGCTCTGCGAGGGGTCAGCGGCCACGTGCTGCTCATCCCGAAGGTCTCATCCCGAAGGTCTCATCCCCCGTCCGTCCGATTTCTGATCTGAGCCACGATGACTATGGGACACCTTCTCTTCCTCTGGTTCAGTGCTGTCATTTGTTTGTCCGCTGTCCTTTGGGCGCTTTGACGAGGAGTTTAAGAACAGCGAAGTTTTACACGCAAGGGCTGTGCAACACGTTTGTCATTGCCCAAAAGCATCGACAGAGCTTTATAAAACCATTTCTCGGCAGTTCCGTGATCTGTACCAGGGAGGGCAAATTAAACTTGTAGCTGGATAGCATCTCCAACGCAGGTTTGACGCCTCTCCGAACTGAGTGATCCCTCATGGTTGTTCTCAACATCAACTTTTAATCGGCCTGGCCCTCCTGTTTGTCAGATGTTTGCCACAAACATGATGGCACGGCTAGACCAGGGAAAGTGGGCTGCTGTTTGGCGGGTGCGAGCACGTCCCCAGGCAGATGGTGGTAGCAACGTTAGGTTAAATAATTAATAGCGCCAGAGAAAAAGCCACTCTTTTATGTCCAGTAGCTGAAGGTGAGCACAAGTGTTTTTCCTCTGTATGATGCTAACCTTGTCCTGTGAGTTTAATTAATCCGAAGAGGAGCAGGATGCGAATTGCCCTGACACAAAAAGAAGTATTTTCAAATCCTATACGAACACAGAGTTTTAATTCCTTCATTCCTGGAGCAGCGTGTATGCTCTGTACAGAATATCAGACACTGGGCGATGTGTCAGATACTTTTAATGGCTGTAGTTTCAACTACGTTCTTCAAACCAGCCATGCTTTAAAAACAAAAATGTAAATTGAGTCTTGGTGTGCATCAGCTTAGATGATTCCTGCATGGTGGCAAAGCAGGGATCCTGTTAGGCGACGCTTCTGTCTAACTCCAGTGGACTGGGATTGAAGTTTGTTTAGTGCTGCATTGCAGCATCCTTAAAAGGTGCCAGAGTCTGCTTGTGTCTAATGAACTGCTTGTATCGTTATCCAGAAAGACGGGAAAAAGGAAGAGGCATACTACATACTGCAGAATAATTCTGGGAAAACGTAGCTGTGGTTTTATTGATTGGTTTTCCTGAGGGTGTAGGTGTTATTGATCTCCCACCTCCTTCTTTACATTCGAATCGGATCTTCTGCTCCAGGGGTCAGCCCTGCCCTGGAGCCGGCAGCAAGTTTCCCACCTGACTCTTCCAGACTATTTTTAAATTCTGCTCCTCCTTTTTTCTCAATAAATTGCAATGTAAAATGCTGTCCCATTCCAATTCTGCAATAGCACAGGCTGTCAGAGTAATTAACAGTCCTCTGGACAAATCTGTAACCCAAAGTTGAACATGGATCATTGTGTATAGTTTAAAAATGCAGCCGCTGGGATACATGGCAGTTTTATCAACTATCTTGAGATGGCAGGGTCATTTGCTTAGTAGTAGTAAACTACTGATACTTCTTTGCCTTGTTCTTGCTGTCATCTTAATAACAGCTACGGGGATGTTTCAGGAATGACCGAGCTGGGCAGGACCGTAATTGTTGCAAGCGTATTGTCTGGGCTGGAAAACCCATGGTATTTCTGCACAGAAATTTATTTTTAGGCTCTGCATAGTTGTCTCTGTATTTGTTTGCCTGGTGTCTCCACTCTCTGATCAAGTGTTGGAAATCTCCAAGTCACAGCATGTCTCCTATTGGCAAGATGATACGTTTAGAAGCTCTTTCAAAAATATATTGGTAGTTCTAGTGTAAGTGGTGTTGATCTGGATTGTGGATGCACGCTTGCGTTTCAGTTGACTTCAGGTGAGAGTCCACCACTGGAAGAAGGTTACTTCGAAGATGTGATGTCCGGTTATAGAGCGTGTGATCTGTTCGGAGCTGAAGTGGGGACGATGGTGCCATAGCCTCACGCTTTCAAAGGTTTTCACATATAAATAGTGAAAGTACTGGAAGAAATATTTTTAAAACTAGCATCAGCTGTCTCAAGTTTTAAACTTACACTCCTCCTCCAACTTTTACTCCAGCTCCTCCAACAAAACATAAACTTTTCTGCAGTTTATATTTTGTGCTAAGCGGGGAAACCAAGGATAACGAAAGAGACATTTTTGCTATTAAAAATGATATCTTTCACTTTAAATGGTGTATATTAAAGCCCTTGTCATGTTACAACTTTACCGTTTGTTCAGTTTTCTGAAGTTCTCCAGCCACACAGTAGGGAATAACTGCTTTTTCTACAGCAAGAAAAACTGTAGGTATCTGCAGTAGGGATCTTGTAGAAGATAAATAGGGATCTTCTCCTTTCCCTTTCTGTCAGGAAATGCAGGCAGAAACAGCAGACTGAATGTGGGAGAGGAGAGGAAAAAAAACCCTCAATTTTTTAATCTTTTTGTGGATTACCTTTTGATGAAGTAGATGGCAATGACTGTTGTTTGCCTAACCCCCACATACTTATTGAAACCATTGCCACGATATTAAAAATCAAGATAGCTGGCATGCTCACTAGTGCTTTCTGATGATGATTGGTGGCAAGGCACCTTTTTCACAGCACCGTCATTTCAACTGTTAGATGCGTTTCACTAGCGATCCAAAGAAACACAACTGTTGAGCTGTTAATGGTGACTGACCACAGCGTGTTGTGAGGCTTGGGCTGTTTGTTTGCGTGTGATTAATAACAAGGATGTTTGCATCTCTGACACTTTTAATCAAACAGGTAGTAATAAAATTTTAAGTTGGCATCCACATTATAAATTTTGAAAGTTCAACCAGTTAGCAGTATGAATTTAGGAGGCTATCCTTTCACTTTAAAGACTTTATTGAGATCCTCTTTAAGAAGATGCTGATCGCATGAAGGTCGTCTTAAAAATTGTTTTCAAAATCTTTTGGTATTTGATCGTGTCTGAGATCCACGTGCTCGTGGCCAGCCAAGGATGTTTTCTGGAGATGCTGTGGTACAGATGTTGGTTCAATTGTTTCCTTAGGAGCTTAAAACAAGTCACTGAATCCTGCAGCAATATAATTATTAGGTGACTGTTACGTGGACTGGATGCCTTACTTTAGTTGGAAAATACTGTTTTTCAGGGCAGTTTGTGCCATTATTTAATTGGAACATACCCAGGTTTTCAGATTTTGTCAAAAATCTTAGGGCTTTAGGGACAATACCAAACGTCACAACTGCTGAAATCCATTTGTTAGTTCTGAACCTCAGCTTTTGCTTACTATTTTACTATTCTGTTGTGCAGATAATCTTTTCAGGGGAAGTTTTTGAAAGTTTCTAACTAAGAAACAAAACTTTTTTCTCAAGTTGCTGTGTGAGACAGCGAGTGAGCACTTGGTGCTTGATTTTGGCATGAGCAGTTATATGATCATATGAAGGTTGGTATTTTCCAAGGGGCTTAATTTTATTCATTTATAGATTGCAAAGTTCTTAGGAAACTAGAGGACATACTGACTTAATTTTAAGAGAGGATGTCTCTGAGCTTCAATGTGACCCACCTTGAGTTTATTAAGACAGTCAGCAGAAAGAGGCAAAAAAGAACTGCCAACTCCTTGTACCAGGATAATCCACATATAAATAACAGTATCCCAAAGAGCAATGTTGGGTGGGGAGATGGAGATATGCTACAAGAATTCTTTCTGTGACCTTTAAATAAGTGAAATGAGTGGGGAGCGTGTCCCCTTCAGGACACCCGTGAGGAGAATGCAGACTGAGATTAGTTGAAGATGTCTGTTGGATATTAGTGTGGATCCACAAGTGCACAGCTGCCAAAGATGGAATTACAGGCTGAATGGGGAGATGGTTCGGGACAGAAGTTCAGAAATGGCACTTTTGCAGTCTGGTTTTGTTGGTTTCGCTCCGAGTCCTACAGGATGAATGAACGAGAAGACTTACGCAAACTTGTCTGCCTGGTATTTTTTCCATCTCTAATTCAGAAGAGAAGCATCTTCTCTATGGTGCATTATTAGGGCAAATAAGAGTCAAGATTTTGCAAAGAATAACTTATTTGCTGTAGCCATTTTTGGTTGGTTCTTCAGGCTAAGTCGTAGCCTAGGAGCATTGAGGTTGGTTTGGAATTTAAATTGAGAATATTTCCTGTGGAATTTTAAAAGGGTTTTCCCAGGGAGAGAGAAAAGTACTCTTCTGGGAGCTGATGTTGCCTTAGCTGGGGTTCAGGAGTAGCCAAAGGATTAAAAAATGAAAAAAGGATTGTGCCCTGCAATTTAAAACAAAACCATGAAACAAAATTGCACATTCACTAAATGTTTTCTGTTCTCCTGCCTGCAGTTACAGTGTGTGGGGAGATGCTCTAACCAAAAGAAACCGCTGCTTTGTCTGCAGGCAGCCCTGCCCAAACGCTCCCTTTTCTCTCTGGTGATGTGTTTGCATGACAGAGGATCCTGCGGAAAGATGTTTTGAATTGTCAAAGGAATGAATTAGCTTTATTGTGCTGTGACCTAAATAGGATCATCAGATCAATCAGTCTGCTGCTTTTCTGTCCTCTCTGGCTTAGGTTGTGCTGCTTCTCCTTCTCATCTTCCTCCCTCTTACCCCTGCCCCGCCGGGCACCCCCTTTCCCAGAGCCTGCAGCCGTAATCCCGTATGAGCGTGATGGATAAAGGCGGGCGCTGCCAGGGTACCCTCTTTAAAGCAATACCTGCTCGGTAATTGCCTGCGCCGAGACAGGCTCAGCGCCCGGCTCCCCTGCCAGTTCGCTGGGGCACGGGTCCTTTTTGGCTTTTTGTTGCAGTGGCTTTGGGATAAAATGCTTTTCTTCCTTTCTTCCTTTCTCCCCCGTGCATTCTCCTTCTCCTCTTCCTCCTGATCCCAGGTTTAATGAATTGTAGTTTCTCAGTAGCCGGGGAAGTATCGCACTTCGCCGAGGCCGAGGTTGCCTTGAAAGAGGCCATTGTGAGCGAGCTGAGCTGGGGACAGGAGGGCAGCTGAATGCGGTGCCGCCTGGGACCGCCTTTGTGGAGGGAGCACTTTTGTTCTCCTGAAAGATGCCGGGAGAGGGCCAGCCGGGACTGGCTCTGGAGGCAGGGAGAAACCTCTTCTGACCATAAATTATTGACTCCTGTGGTCTGCGGGGGTGGCTTCGAGTCCATTTAAACACCAGCGAGCGGTCGATGGCATGGGTGAAGGTGGCCAGAACAGGCGTAAAGCTTGGGCACGAGTTTTGAAGACACTTGAGATGTCTGGCGTTTCTTATCTCTGGTGCTTGGTGTTTCTTAATGACAGAAGTCTCACCTAGAAGTGAAGGTGCAGCTTTCAAGGCCGGGTTTTGTTGGTCCGGCCAGGCAGGAAGGGAATTGTGACCCGCAGGACGGGGTTCATAACCCTCCCGGGGTTCCGGCTCGCCCTGCGGACGCCTGGGTGCCTCTGCACAGCCTGGGGAAGGGGTGCTGGGGGGTCGGTCCCGGTGGCAGGGAGCAATCCCGAGCACATCCTCCATGGACCCAGTCCTGCAGACACGCTTGTAAACCACTGCCCTCCAACACCTTCTTCCCTGCGCCGTCCCCGTGCGAGCTGCTGGAGGGTGGCACAGTGGAAACTTATTTTGAACGAGTGACTGGCGTGTCTGTAAAAAGCAAAGGCATCGATTTAATTGTTTTGAGTACATCTGCTTGCCAACATTTCTGCGTTCCCGTCTGCTTGTTGAACAGAGACTCGCTGGAGAAGCTCTCATGGTGCGGTTCCCAGCTCAGTTGTATGGTTTTACTTTTTCTTTCTTCTTAAAACGTCAACAATGCTATACAGTTGTTTAATGGAGGATTTTTCCATTGTCTGAATGAAGTTGCTAAGGCTTACAAAGTTTAGTTTTTGAGATGATGATGATACATGTTAGTAGCTTGATGCATCATTCCTTTTGTGAACTTGATACGTGTGTTGGGTTTACCTTTCCTTTATAAAAATAAGTGGTACAATTTGTCTTGATTTGTGGGGGGGAGCAGGAATGGGTTGTTTTAACTATTTTTATGTTGTGGCTTTTTTTTTTTTTTTTTTTAACTTAGTACTTCCTAAATTCCGTACTACACGTGTGTGTAGGCTGATGAGCGGCGGTAGGAAGGAGAACAGTTGATTGTCACAGATGCGTTTAGTGACCCTGACGGACAGCTACCGCCGGGGCTGCTGCTGGGCAGCTGCTCCGGCTGTGGTTATGAACAACCCAAGTACGTCCATTTTCAACATTTGCCTTCTTATAAAGCCTCAACTTCTTCAACGGATCTTGTGCACTGGTGCAAGGTTCAGGGCGTTGGGTTGTGAATGGGGCCTGGACAGGAGAGCCCCCCTCCCCCAGGGGCTGGCCTGAAATGTTTCCGTGGAAGCCAAATATTTCCAGATTGTTTCACAGGCGCGGATGTTTTATGTTGCCATGAATGTGGAGGGGTGGCCGTCCCAGATGGCTGTCGCAGAGCAGGTCAGCTGGAAAGCCCCCCTAAAGAGGGGAGAGCAGGGAGAGGAGTGAAGGAATGGCTGCAGTGTTTCAGGCATGCGGTACACAAGCAGCCACTCGTGTTCATGGCTCTTCTGGATGTACACGGCCTCTTCTAGACATTAAAATCAGTTTAACCACTCAGGGATTAAAAACTATTCTAATGTGAACTAAAAGAAGACACAGTTTTGCTAATGAGTGTGTTGCACATTCATGATTTTGAGCGTGCTGTTTGGCACTGCATCTTGTGCCTCTCGTTTTCTTTGCTTCAATCTCAGACTTGTTAGTTAGGAAGGAGTTTCTTCTGGGCCAAACTTTGTAACCTAAGTTAACAAGCCCATCCGGTGAAAGGGAGAACTAGCATATGCTGAAAATCTCCTCCGTATTTTCTGTGTTCCTTGTGAGGGTATCCTTGCACGGTGGCAAGTGGGTGTGATCCCTGCTTGTAAGGATGTGGGAACTGAGGCAGTGGGTTAATATTAACTTGCCCAAGGTGAGGTAGGAAGTGTGCCACAGAGCAGGGTCTACCTGTCTCTGAGTCATTTGCTTTTAAAGAACTGATATTGCAGTGCGTGCACACCTCCTGTTCATGCTGGGTTTATCCAGCTTTAACAAACTTTTACATTTTTTCTGTCAAGGTAATTTTAGGTGGGGCTTTTGTTGTTGTTTGGTGGGGTTTTTTTGTGGTTTTCTCTGCTGGATTGGCCACATTGGAGGCTAAAGTCCTTTATCTGTTTGCGTAGTGACTACAATATAAATTTTCTCAAACTGCCCCATCTTTTCCTTCTCTTCTCAATGTAGAGAGGCAGGCTATGGAGAAGCACACTTACTTCATGCTTTCAGCTCTAAGAGAACTGCCATTAGAAGCCAACTGCAGTGACAGTTTCTTGTGACAGGAAAAGCATTTTAAAAAAGCTGGATTGAGACAACATGCTGAATTTCAAGGAAGCCATGGTCGTTAACCTAGTGCAGACTCTGAGAGATGCAGATACAAGTAGCCAACTGGTGTTTCCTTTGGGTTATCCTCTCATGATAGCCATTTTTGATGTTTGACCTCTTTATCGGCATGGCCTGAGGGAAGGTGGAAGCAAAGGGGGTAAGGATGAAAGGCAGACATCATCTTATGCATTGTTTGTTACTGGGTTTGAATAGCTGCCTCCATACTGGAGATCAGGGCTTGAGGGCAGTGATCAAGCGCTTGTTCTCAGGCAGGAGAAATGCTTCAGGGTGGGTGGAGGATCCAATAACGAAGAGCAACACTGGACTTCGCCCGCATTGCAGCCCAAGGTGAAACCGGAAAGTGAAACTGAGCCGTCCAAAGTACCCAGGATCATGTCGATACACAGGGGACCATAAAAAGGGAACAGAGTCTTGCTTCCCAGGGCTTGCAAGCCTCTGTGAGGTGCCATGAAGACCTTGGGGAGAATCTGTCTCACTTCCAGTAGCCCAGTCTCCCTCACACACCAGCTTGAAACTGTTGCCTTCCCCTGTGCAAATGCATGGTAGCTCTCCTTCCCACTTACAGAGGTACTTCCTAAATCCTAAAAAAGATCACCACCACACTAAAAAAGGAGTTACCACCTTCTGGGTTTGCTCTCAGATAGCAGTGCTGCTGGAGTTAGAAATGGAGTCATTCTGCACTCACCTTCAGAGTGTGTCCAGCAAGTGTGCATTTAAAGTGGTTTTAGTGATGTACGGGGTGATGGTAAATTCCTAATGGGGGTGTTATTGTGTATGTGATTTTAAAAAAAAACCCTCACTAAATAGCCAATAGTTTGATGCCAGAGTCATTTTTTGTGTAAGGTGCTTGATGGAAATCAGTGCAAAAGCAGAGGTGCCTTCCCCGCAGTTGCTGCCATGGCACCATGGTCTTCTGCCCCTTTGGCAGAGGTAAGCCAGTCAAAATGTCTCTTGGAGAGACCTGCTGCTAATGGCAGTTTTGGTGTCAAACCTGTGTTGTAGCTGTAAAATCTCTGAGTTTGGAAAATACTGATAAAATGCCGATAATAGTGCGTTCAGCCAATGACGGAGGCGCTTTGTTTACCGTCTGTTCTTTGCCATGCTGAGTCTCAGCCATTCGGTGAAACTTGGAGTGAAGTTCCTGTGGAGCATCTGCTTTTTACATGCTGCACTCCAGAGGCCGGATCCTGCTGCAGCTTTGGGGTCAGTCTGAGCCCCCTGCTGCTGGCATTTTTCTTTTTCCCGAGGAAAAAATCTTCTTCATTGTTAACCCGAGGGGGTTTCCTAAGCTTGCTTTGTGAGGGAGGGCTTGCTTCTTGAGCCTCAACATTGTGCGAAGGGCATGCCCTGCTGAGCGCATTGATTTGGTGCTTAGCATTTTCTCTTTAACTTTTGCAAAATTGCGGTTCATTCCTAGGAAGGACGGCTGTGGACCTCTGGGGGGGGGGGAGAGAGAGAGAGAGATTTTTGAGGCATGAGGATATGATGCACATCTCAAAAAGCTGGGTATTTCATCTCTGCGCACGTTTCATTTGATGAATAACAGGGCCTCTGTTAGCCAGAAATAACTCGATTTTGGTTTTCCGTGTATCTGGTCTGAGATGACGCTAATAAGAATAAATTAGGAGTGTTACTGAATGAAATTCAATATGTAAAATTAGTGGGCTGGTGTCCCAGGCGGTGGCAATGACTACGGGGGGGAGCAGCGGATCTGGGAGGGGAGGCGATGCAGAGGGGAGAGCGCGTGTTGCAGCCAGCTACCGCGCAGCTCTTGGGTCCTTAATAAAGTGGGAGCGAGAGGGTGGGGGGGAAAAAAAGGGGGGGGGGGGGAAGGGGGGAAGGATGGGAGCGAGAGGGTGGGAAAAAAAAAAAAGGGGGGGGAGGAAGGGGGGAAGGACGGGAGCGGTGGGGGAAAGCAGGGCATCCTGATTTGCACGCAAATGCAGCTCTCATTTGCAAGGGGAAGGAGGGCGCAGGGCCGCGCCCGGCGGGGGGGTGGTGCCGGGCGGGGGAAGGGGCCGGCATCGCCCTCTGCTCCCCGGCAGAGCCGGCTGCCGCCGGGGCAGGGAGAGCCGGCGGCACCTGCGGACGCGGGCCTTCGGGAGCAGCGGCCCTGCGCGGCAGAGGAGGGGATGAGGAGAGGAGCTGAGCAGTAAACGCGCGGGCGGCGAGAAAGCCTGCTTTTTTGGTCCTGTGCAAACGTGAATAACAACTAACTTTCTCCCCCCCCCCCCCCCCCCCCCCCCCCTCCTGTTTTGCGTGTTGAAACCGGCTGCTCTCAGCCCGCGAGGTTGCCTGTGAGGAGGAGACATTCAGGCTAAAGAACTGTAAATGGTTTCGTGCATCAGGAAGATCTAGGCAGATTTAAAGTTGTGATTTCAGGAAAGAAGGAGAGAAGCGCGGAGAAGAGCAGTTTGGTATTGCAGAGTTTGAACGGGCTCGCTCTGGAAAAGAGTCACCTTTTTCTGCAGCTCCTCCTTTTTATGGGATTTAAACTCCAGGATCGCAGTTCAACACCTTGGAAATGGTGGTTTTCATCAACACAAAGCTTAAATCTCTCATGAAACTTTTCAAGAGAAAGAGTAAGTAGTTGTGCGTGCTCGCTGCCCTTTCGGGAGGCAGCCCTGTCCCGCAGGAAAGCGCAATTCCCTTCGGCGCTGCTCCTGCTTTCCCTGACGCCTCTTTTTAAGTTGGTCGCCCTTCTCTTCGCCGCCGACTGTTTGGGACCGTGCGGGGGCAGCCTCAGGAGGTGTTTTGGGACCTCTGCTTTGGGAGGTCGCGGTGGTTTTGGGGGAGCCGGACCACCCCCGCTGTGAAGCAGCTCGGTGCCCGGGCTGCCGGTGCTCGGTGTCACCTGCTGCCGGTGTCACCTGCTGCCGGTGCTCGGTGTCACCTGCTGCCGGTGTCACCTGCTGCCGGTGTCACCTGCTGCCGGGCACAGGTGCCCCGCCGTATGCCGGGGCCTCCTCCCGGCCTCTGCCGACGGCTCCTCCTGCTTGGGCAGCTGCTGGGGGCTGGCTCTGGGCTTCTCTCTGTAAGGTTTATTCTCAGGGCCAAGCTGTGGTTTTGGTTTTTTTTTTTTTTTTTTTTAAATGACACTCTAGTTTCAGCATGGCTTTGAAAAATCGCGATTCTCCGCCTTCATTGACGAAGACCGGCGAATTGGGCTAGAGAGAGTAGTTTACAACTACGCGCAGCGCTTCCGTCGACTAGTTTTGGTGATCATCGCTCTGATGAGCAGTAAACTTTAATTTCGGTATGGCGGGACTGCAGCCAGGCGGTGGGCTGGAGGCTGGTGTTTCCTCCTCCTCTTCCTCCCCCAGCCTGCGCTCCCCTCCCCGCCCGCCTCCTCGCCCAGGGGCTGGCGAGGGATGCTTTTCGGACATGTCATTGAATGTGCCGGTCACCTGTTCTGTAATATCGGGATGATTCATGCTGTAACCTGGTAGGTGGTGACTTGCCAGTTTGTCGTGGTTTAGGTTTGACCTCTCGTTAGCACGGAGGGGAAGAGCAGGCGCGGACGGGACGCGTGTCTGCCTTGTTGCAGCCAGTGTGTGTGCGGGACCGGGCCACCTCAGAGATGAAGCAGCCGGTCAAAAGTCCTCAAAAACCTTTTTCGAGGTCTGATGCTAACCTAAAAAAAGTAAGGAAAGGCTGTGTGTGTGACCCCCTCCCACCCCAACTCCTTTTAGGACCAAACAGGCACTGAGCATTAGGCTGCAGGTAGGTTTTGAAGTGAAAGGCATAGCTTATTTTCTTTAACGAGTACCGATTATTTCCATCTGAAATCATCCCGGCAGAGATGCGCAGCAGCGCTGGGGAAAGAGTCATTTTTCAGGTGACAGGAGGCCGTTGCCTTCCTTTTGCTTCTCATTTTACACACCTCCTCTGCTACCACAGAGGCATCAGCCAAACTTCCCAAAGCGCTGCTGCGCAGCGCTGGGCGGGAGCGAGCAGTGCCCAGGCAGCCGGGGGGGCAAGGGAAGACGGGGAGCTGGCAGCGAGGGCTGCCCCAGCGAGGCGGGCGCTTGGGCGAACCGGCACGGCCACGGTGGCTGTTTTCTGCTTTGCAGAGCTGAAGGCAAGGATGCGCGCGGCACGCTGGCCGAAAGCCAAAGGGTGCCTGGGGGATCATAAAATATGACCCCCAACTGCCCTTTTCCTGTTATTACAGGGTGGAGGGATAAGGCCGTTCAACAGTAGAAGTTTTTATTGATGATGAACTTTAAACAAAAGGTAATGGCTGTCTCTCGGGAAGCGTAAATGATAAACAAATCCTAGCAGTATGCGCTTTGGCTGATTCATTACTAGACTGTAGGGAGCTCTGAACTTGAGCAATGTCAGTATTTTATTTCCACCTGTGTATTGGCTGAGAAGAGGTGGCCAGAGCAATCCCTCTTCAGCGCCGTCATGCTCTGAGCAGTGTTTGCCTAGGGAGTTGCGGTTGTCCAAATCTGCCTTCCATTCATGGCAATGGGAAGTAGCTAATTTGTTGGCTTCACTGGAATTTTTGTTCCTGGTTTGAGCGAGCACGAGGTCGGAGGTTATTTCGCAGTACAAATGAACCTGTCGTAATTTCTCATGGCGACTGTCATATTCCCAGGGTCACCCTTGAGCAGGAGGAAGCTATCCTGCAACGCACAGTGCCTGGCGGGATTAGGGGATGGGGAAACTGATCTCCTTTGTGAAGACTGGGAGCTAGAGGGGGGAAAACAGTTGCACGTTCACAGTAAACACAACAGCAAGTATCAACATGGGAGGAGGGAAAGGTGTTTCCTACGTAACACAGGAGAATAAATTGAGACTAAAAATGAGAGGAAGGTTTTTAACTGTCACGGAAGCAAGGTTAGCTAGAGAGCGTTTCGATGGGACTACAGTGGCAAACGATCTTTTTTGTTTTAAGGTGATGCATGACAAACTTAGGTGTGGGGTTTCATGATAGAGCTATCTACAGTAGCATTTAATTTTCTTATTGTCTCTCTCTGCAGCTGTTTCCAATCTAGATGAAGAGAGTAGATGGACCGTGCACTACACTGCTCCGTGGCACCAGCAGGAAAATGTGTTCCTGCCCTCCTCAAGACCACCTTGCGTGGAGGACCTGCACCGACAAGCCAAGCTGAACCTCAAGTCAGTACTGAGAGGTAAGATGCCGCTGCTGACACTGATGTGTCCTAAAGGGACAGTAGTTTTTGCCACAGTTTTTGCAAACGTATCCAAATTGCAGACTTTGGAAGAGACTTGCTTGTTCTTCTGCCTGCAGCACATCGGGACCATTGGGTGGGGGTTACCCACTCAAATGTAGAGATAGGGGGAAAATGCTTTTGCTATCAAGAAACAAAGAAATGTGTTACCTGGCACAGCACTCTAGAATGGAAAAGGGGAAAGCCTGGTGTCTTTCGGCCGTTTCCATTTAGTATTTGGAGTGTTTCCAAAATGGTACTTCAATTTCAGTAAGTCCTGAGTTACTCCATTTATACTTTAGTGTAAGAACCACATCAGAGGTGTTTCATTTGGTGACGTCTTTTGTTGGTGTACAGTGTCATTTCCAGGGATGTGCCTGTTTGAGAAGTCGGAAAAGGCGTTGAGGGCAGAGAAGCGAAATGGGGAGCAGGGCACTCACAAGGATTCTTTCAGTAGTGAAAGTGCTTTCTTGCAGAAGGATGCAGCTTTTTTTCTTTTTTTTAAGGACAATTTTTTACCCTTAGTACCTTCACTGGAGGTGTACCCGTATGGTCTGGCATGGGAATTGCTGTGTTGTGTTAGTGCAGCCAGGAGGACAGAGACAGGCAGCCAGCGGAGAGGGCTGTAGAATATCTGTCCCGGGGCCAGAAGTAAAGTTTAAAATTACAGCTTAATGCCTGTGTTCTGGAAATGGTTAACCTAGATTTTTCTTTACCTTGGCTATTTAACAAAGGGGGTTAGCTTGCAAAGAGCCGACTCATTTCAAGTCTCTTTTTGTTTCAGCAGGAACTGCAGGTACTTGATACCTTGCAGAGCTAACCTGATTTAAAAGAACATTGTAATTTTTGTTTGTTTAACATGACATTTCTCCTTTTTAAATATACAGAAAAATTTGTTTTGTACGTCTGAATAGAGAAGTGTTTGGCTGCCCTATTTTATTTCTTTTGCCGTTTCTCCAGTTAATTGATTTCGCCGTCTCTTACTAGGGGCCTTTTGTTATCATTTAGTAGGGGAGTCTTGACAGCCAGTGTTATTAGCTCATGCATGGCTCAGCAGATAGCCTGTGTGTCCTCTATACTTATTATTGGATTAATGCATTTGTGCAGCCCTTTAGCCTTGAAATGTTTACTGTTCCCTTGCAGGCACACTTACCAGTTCTTTACAAAAGAGAAGTATTTGCCTGCTTTAGATTAAGAAGAATGCTGCTTGTGGTTAGCTTTTTGTAGACTTTTAACTACTCATTCTTGTATTTTTCTGTTCTCTGTTTGGGACTGTTATCAGAGAAAACTGCATAGGCTGAAATGCTGCTCTGATTTTCTTGTGTTTCGTCAGAAATGTATCTACTGCAGTTTCATCTTCTATTTCAATAAATTTCTATTTAAAGGAGGTTGAGGTGGGTGTTGGTCTCTTCTGCCTAGTAACAAGCAATAGGACAAGAGGAAATGGCCTCAAGTTGTGCCAGGGGAGGTTTATGTTGGATACTAGGAAAAATTTCTTCATGGAAAGGGTTGTCAAGCACTGGAAGAGGCTGCCCAGGGAAGTGGTTGAGTCCCCATCCCTGGAGGTGTTTAAAAGACATGTAGATCTGGTGCTTAGGGACATGGCTCAGTGGTGGACTTGGCAGTGCTAGGTTAATGGTCGGACTTGATGATCTTAAAGGTCTTTCCCAACCTAAACGATCCTATGATTCTGTGATTCTATATCTAATATATTTGTGTGAAACTAAGTAATATATGCTGCTTCGCCCCAGCTTACGCATCTGAAGTTTAGTTTAGTTTGGTTTAGTCTAGTCTACCCTTGATTGGCTTAGAGTAGACTTGGTAGTGTAGGTTAATGGTTGGACTGGATGATCTTAAAGGTCTTTTCCAACGTAAACGATTCTATGATTCTATGAAGTTACTTCAGTCTGCTGGGATTTTTTCTCTAGAGCTGCTGCTCTTTATAAAGCAAAAACTATTCAGTACTACTGCAACTTACCAGTTAGCCATTTGTGTTAAATAAACTGGCTTGTGCACTCCTTGGTAATGAAGTGAATTTCCATTTCATGCTTTTGGGGTAGTAGCTGAGAGAGGGAAGAAACTGTGATGCCTTCACAAGACCTCAAGCTGCTGACATAGTCAACAAAACTCTGCTATTTGGTTATTTATTTATTTATTTAACTTCAAGCCCTTTCCCTAGGCCATGTTTATTCCCTAAGAGCAGTTTTAAAATAACTCCTTGCTGTGGCCTGTAGCTGTCCTGAGTAGCTACAGCATAAATTTAACACCATTTTCAGTAATTTCATTCTTGCCTGTAGGGGCTCTGAGAGAGGCACTGACTAAAGTTTTATCAGGTTTACTCTGCTGCTGCTTCAGGCAGCACTGTGAAATCAGGAAGACACCAGTGCTTCTGATCACATTTGGAGGATTGGATTAAAAGTTGTGTAGCCAGAGCTGGGTTTAAAATAATTCAAGCAAGGTATTCCTTTCTATCAAGATGTTTTCATCCATCTAATACTAACTAGATAAAATCCTGACTAGCTTTTAAGATAATGCAAGGTCAAACCTATTTATTTGCGTATAATTTTAACAGCTCAGCAAATTTTTGACAGCATGGGTCTAGCTAAAAAACTTAGTGAAATAGATAGGAAGATGTCTGTCCAGAATAAACTTCTAAGCACCACTTAAGGAGCCGAAGAGCTATTATCGCTGTTTATTCTTAAGTTGGTTTAAGAATAAGAAGTTAGGGATTGAGATATTAAAATGTATGAGATGTGACCTTTCTTAAGATAAATTAAGTACTCTGCTTGGTGACCTTTGCATGCTCTGCATGCCTTTACAGGAAGCAGTGTTGTGTTTTCCTTACTTTTTGGTGCAGTTTATTATTTTACTTTGTATATTATATATTGAAATGTCCACTGCTTTATTGCACTGTGGAAGGGGATGCAGCATAGCATGTGATAGTAGATGTTGCGTGGGGATAATTTTTTAGCTTTTTGTACCTATGAAGTAGACTTTTATCCTTTTGAAATTAAGGGAAAATACTGTGCTTTTCCTTTACGAAGCTACTTTCAAGTATAAATGGTAAGATCTTGCATTCAAATTTGTTCATAACTGAGGTAAAGCTGTTTATCCTTCTTTAGGCATGCAGGTGCTCAGTTGCCACCTGAAGTTTTAAAATACAGTATTTTCTGGTAATTTGAACTAGAAAATGAAACACTTGGAAGCTGGAAAGTTTGTGATGCACAGTATATCTGTTCTGGAGAACTGAAGTGGCTTTATGTAACTTATTTTAGTCATTGACTAAAATCAGTGGCTTTAACATGTTTAACCCAGGCTGTGTTACTACATTTTAAATGAAAGCTCTCAGTTGGATTAATCTGGTGGCTAGAGCAGAAGAGCAAATTCAGCTGGACTTCATACTCATGGTACCATTGCAATACGATTTAAACATTTACAAAATGACGCAGTTCTTTGGGATGGTATATCCCATTATTGGAAATGTTTTGTTTGCACTGGATAAAACACGTTCTCCCTTTCTCTGGGGAAGCAGCTAGGACCTTCCTGGTGGAGCCAGTGGGGTGACACGTTGGATGTCAAACACATGCCATCCAAGGCAGCTGTTTCCCTGCCTTCGAGGCCAAGCTGCTATAACTGGCCTTTCCTGAGAGCTGGTCTTAAGTGTCCCCTTCCTCATCTTTTCATGGTCACCTTATGTCTTCCAATGTACAAATGTCCAGATAGAAACAAAACAGTATTGACTCTTGAGGAATCTTAGGTGACTCTGTGCTCCATGTCACTGTTTCTTCCTAGGGAGTCATGAAAATGGGAGATGAAGATGGGTGGGGAGGAAGAGCTGAGGCTCTGCATGGGGTCAGGATCCCCAAATCAGTCCTACCCCCTTGCACTGTGTGCTCTGCTCCAAGGCTGAAGGACTGGCAACATGACAGTAAACAAGAAATATTTACGGAGTGGCTGGACCAGCTGTGAGAGTCTGCTGCGGACAGTAGCAGAGCTATGAGTTTAACGTTGTTCAGAGTGGCATTAGTTAATTTTTTTTTAAGGCAGACCGTTATCTGTGCTGAAGGGGCAAGTGCCACATACTGCAGTTTCCTACAGCTTTTTTGGTCCATGAGGCCAAGAGGTTGAGCGGGTGTTCAACCAGAGTCAAGAGGGTAGCACCATAAAACAGCCCTCATCCCTGACGCAGTGCACTGGCAGATCTGGCTTGTTGCTCTGCAGCGTGGTTGTGTTTAAAGGACCATCATCTGACGAAGTCCCTAAAGTATAGTGGTCTTCCTCCGGGAGCACAAATACAACAGTAGTATACAGCAATGATGCAACTATTTGGGTAAGAAAAGTAAATTGAGACTAATCCTCATTCTGGTAGCTGTACTGTAGTCTAAAAATGCCAAGCAATTAAGGCATGAAGCACGAAGATGGGGAGGAGATACAGCGCTGCTATGGTGTAGCTTTGCTTAACTGCTTGGAGCGCGTCCTAAGCGTGCCTGCGTGCAGCGTTAGCAGTGTGTTCACAGGTGTAGGTCCAGTGTCCTAAAAGTGGAAAGCCTAAAGTAATCCGGAATGCACTGGCCTTGGATAATCATGCAAACTATGATGAAGTGAAGGAACAGGAAAAATTTTCCTATCACACCCAAACTCTCCTTTGCTTTTGCATTTTCAAACTATCCTATGTTCTCAAATGTGGATGTAAGTTGGTTGGAGTGATGAGAGGCAGAGAAGGACATATATAGCCTCATTTCCAAGGGGCAGTTATATTCCAGTTCCAGCAATTAACATTGTAGAGAACTTTTGATTTAAAAAAAATAAAAATGAGGGAGAAGGATGAGCCTCACTGTTGCATGTTGTCACTTGTCCATGAGTTGGGAGGCAACAGGCGTAAAGGGAGGGGATAAAATAACCATGTTAATGTTAAAGGGCAAACACAACCAGACTGAAATGATATCAGGCTGTCAGGAGATAGCCAGCTCCTGAAGGTTCTTGTGGGTGCTTGCTCTACACAGCTCAAGTTGCAGATGAGGGGCAATGTCTTGTTGCATGCTGCTGGTTACTGCCCAGGCTGGCTGTCCTTTCCAGCGGATAACAAGGTGTCAGATACATACTGAGGAAGGTGTACCTGTAAATAGTAGGTACAGTCTGTATGCTGACTTTCATAGTCCTTTTCAGACTATAGCTGCGGAGACTTCCTGCACAACTGCCTGTTCTTTGTGCCTCTTTTCCCCCAGGGTAATTGTGTTGATTCAAGCTACGTACATAATATAGGGCTCGTTGTTCCAATGCCTGCGATGATTCATATATTATCTCATCTTCAGAAGAGCTGGATTTGGCTGACTGTAGCTTCTGTTTAGCTTTGTTGGCCAAATTCAAGGAATGTATTTAAGCAGCAGTGATTGAAACACTTGATTTGTTTTCCAGAAGACATCTGGTTAGCATTGTCAAATAAAACCGGATTTAAGTAGTTACTCATAAAGCCTCTATTATGTCTTGCTGCAAGACCCTCCAGACAGGTATGTGTTTAGCCTTTGTTTTCTCAGTGCGTCTGCCAGATCACTGTTCAGATGAGCAATATTAGGGTCAGCCCTAGTAGTTGATAATCCTACTGAGAAGATTATGGACTTAAAATAATCTTATGTTTCATTAAAGAGCTGCAAAATAGAAGGGAACCACTTCATATTAACAATAGGTCCGGTTCAGGTTCAGAGAGATGTCAAGATGTGAGCTCCCTGCCAACTGGAAACCTTAATGAAGTAAAAGACCATTAAAGGCTAGGGGTAGACCATATGTTCCGGAAAGGCCTTGCAGCTCTAAAATCGAAAAATAGAAAGCAACTTATTTCTCATTATTTCAGTTTCAATAGTCAAGTTAGTACCAGAGGTTCTGCCCAGGTATCCTGCCCTTTTACTGTTCCTGAATTAATTCTCAGTACATATGTTGGTGGTTTTGGCCAAGTTCCATACTCCAACTGCCCTTCTAATAAGGAACTTTAAAAAGTGCGTATTCAAATGAAACTGAGCAGAATTTGACCGTGAGTCTACACTGCATGTGTTTGGAAGATGCTCTAGTGCTGAAAAATGGAGCTACTGGAAGCATTTATATTACCTATTTTTAGGTTTAGCTGTATAGCGCAGTGCTGAGTGTAAAAACATACAGGGTGGTTATATGTAGATTGATTGCATGATATAAATGATAAGTGAAAGCAATTCAGTGATGAAAATTCGTTTCAAAATAATACTAATGATACTATTTTTTTCTTAAACAGATTAATGTGGTTTCTTAATGTTTTATGATACAAGTCAGAATCAGTAGGAAGATCTAGCTGAAAGATTATTGAACCTCACCCCATTTCAGATCTGTGCCTTTAGTGGAGAGAAGAAATTTGAACTGTTACTGTCTGTTGTAGTTGTTTTCAGTGCTAGGTAAAGCAACTCCCATCACAAGGAATATGAAGCTTCCAGTTGTTGCCCTTTTTGCTTTTCTTCCTATACATGCTTGTTTACAGCTTTTTAGATAGCTTTAACATTAAGTGTGCTAGGAGAAAAAAAACCAATAAAAACTCCCTTCATATTTTTATATTAGCTGTGTTCAGTTGTCTAATAAATATCCAAATATCCATAAAAATGCTAGAGAAAAAGCGGGAGAATGATTTTAATGCCAGCATCAAACATGCAAAAGGAAGCAAATAAACTGTTAAACTTAAGACATCTTGTCACCACTGAATGTAGTCGTATAACACACTTGCAGAAATTTAAATTAACTCAAGACAAATGGTGATAATTATTTTGAGCACTCCCCAGTGACAGCTTGTTAACAAATATAATTTGTAATGGCTGTTGCATTGTGGTGCCATTAGAAAGGTTTTCTGTGTGGCTAAATCATGCAGATTACCTGGGGAATTAAGGGTGGGATTAACGGTATTTGTTTTTTAGAAGCTTCAAGAAAAGAAAGAATGGAATGATCAACGTGTTTGTATTGACTTAACCCTGTTAAAGGTATTTTCATGTTGCAGAGTTCCTTTTAGTTTGGATCCTTCTTAAAGACTTGCATCTGATTTGGACCCTTGAAAATAAGTCTAACTGCATACTTGCTTTACTGTTACACTTTCATGCCCCATCCTTGCGCTACTGCAGGCATCTGAGCCCTGAAGCAGCTTGGAGAAGCCGGTCTGGAAGGGTGGGCTTCCCAGCCTGGCTGGGCATCCAGTTACCGTGTCAGGATGCCCTTCCCAAAGAGGCAGTAAGCACTTGTGTGTTGGAGGGAATAGACCTAACATAAATACATTTGGTGGCTCTCAGTAAGATTTCACTGAAGTACCCGTTCAACAGACTTCTCCATCGCAGAGTCCAGCAGCCCTCTGTTAGGGTTACCTTCATCCTGCGGAACCAAGACACCTTTATTTCTGGGAAACTCCACACAACATCTGTCATTAAAAGCGACCTGTGTGGTTGGGCTTGGCTGCTTATTCAAGAGAGGGAACACACATAACAGCCTTAAAAAAGTCTGATAGACCTTTCTTGTTACTTACCAGATAAGGCGGCCTTGCAGTAAACGATTAAGTTTTGCTGATGGGTTAAAAACTTACCACTTCGTATGGCACTTGCATGTGGAAGAAGTGTGTGGGGTACCAGTGTTCACTGTCTCCAGGCTTGTCTTACGCTTTTCTGTATGCACTGATAAAAACAAAGATCTAGAAATAGCGATATAAAATTGCATTTGGGGGGAAGAGAGGGGAATGATAGGGAAAGTAGCTGGATTGGCAAAGGCTGGTGTTTAGCCAAAGCATCTAGATCGAGCTGTTGAGCAGAAGTTTTTTCAGCTGGGCTGCCACGGTACTACATCTGTTGAAATTCCTGACCCATTAAAACGGGAGGCTGAACAAAACAGCGCACTGGATGTATCACAGCTGAAGTTCATGAACTTGCTGTGCAGTCAGCATTGGTTACAGTTCAGTTGTTACACAAGTCCATCATTGCTGTGGCTTTACAACATATTTTGAAGCTTTGATATAGAAGCGCTCCCTGTGATAGTCAAGTTCTGCAGATGATACGGGGATTTATACATTTAAGGGAAATGGGATTTGATCCAAGCTGGATGAATTTTTTGGGAGGAATATAAAGTGGTAGAGGCAAGCTGTCCGCCTCATATTTAGATGCAGGGACAAAAATAGATGCTGCATTGGAATTAACTTGAGCCACTTTTTTTAAAGTCATATTTAGCATGAGATGCTTGTGAAAAACAAGATTGCTTTTGTACAGCTCTGCTTTTATACAGCCTGTTTCATCCACACAAAGAGAGCTGTGCATTCTTATCCCCAGTTTACAAATGAAGGACTCATAAAGAGGCGCAGAGCGAAAGGCAGTAATTTTAGTTAGCTTTACTAACCAAAGAGACCTTTGAACTAGGACATCTGTTTCAATTATGGTCCCAGGCATAATCGTTCTCAACAAGCTCTTTATCTTGAAAAGTTACGTCCCTGAAATTCCCCGGTTAACTGCGTAGTCCAGAGTTACCCTGGTCTTATCCACGTCTTACTATGGCACTGCAAGCAGGCAGGGAGGCAGCTGCGCCCGTTGAAGAGGTCCCTGTTTGGCAGATGTGCTCAGAGCATGTCTTGGTATGCACCAATACAACTGGTCCTAAATAAAGCCTAACTCTGGCTGTTACATTTCAGGTGGCAACCTTTTTGCCTGGTTTTCAGAGCACACTGTTAGGAAGTGGGAGATTTAGCTTGTGCTCACCTCATCCTTAACTTGTATCTACATGAAAAATACTTTAACTTGCAGCACTTTATTTTAAGCAACTGTTGGATGAAACACACATCATCTTCAGAAGTAGATATTGAAATCCCTGTTCATTCTCCTGCCCATCATAAGAGGGATGCCCGCAGCATTGGACCCAGCGTCAGTCATTACTGGTGTGGCATGGATGAGAGTTAAGGCACCTCAGGTTCTTCCTTAGTTGGCTTTATCTTGAGGTGCCTCACTATATATTCGCGTGCTGCAGGCAGAGTGTAGATACCTGCTTGGACTCTGAATTTAGGAGGCATATACATGAAATTTAGATGCTGTTGTGTCTCTTTGTGGATGTAAGTTCTTGACGGGATCTAACCCAAACTGATTTGCTCAGATGCAGTAAAGCCAGGTGGGGAATCCAGGTCTTCTGACACCCATGCCTGTCACCACCCCATGAGGTCTTAGTTGTCTCAGCTCAACTGGAATAACAAATTCAAAATACGCATGGAGTAAATTAAAATGATATACAGTTATTTTTCAGCTTTGAAACAGAAGGTTCTTCTAAAACAAAAAGCAGTGATATAGTACATACTGTGATTGTTAAAGTGCAGTGTGACCTATAAAGTAATGGATCATTTTTAAAAGTTTGCTTTTACAAGACGGATGTATATTGTACTACAGTCTGTCTGGGTTTCAGTGAAGTTTTGAAAAGCTACTTGTAAGACAGTGTTTATAGTTGTAGCTTAGGGAGGAACTTGGTTTGTGGGTATTTACAGAAAAAGGGGTTGGCTACAATGTTTAAAGATAAGAAAAGGAAAAAAGATTTCTGACCTCAGGGCGTAGAGCAGTTTTCCAGTGATATGTGCAGTGAACGGATAAATGTGTTTTAATATACTAGTCAGCAGATTTTTTTCTGTAGTTGACAGTTTAGCTGACTCTTGCAGTTAATAGCCTCTCTCCAGTACCAAAAAAAACCCCCAAGAAAGCAAGGAAAGAATCCCACTCTACAAAATACAAGTTACAACATGAAAGGCTCTGCCAAGAATTCACCCTGACTTCAGCTGAGATAATTTTTCAAGCGTGCAGACGCAGCTGTCAGCTTGTCGCTTGTCCCTTCTTGCTGACAAGGAGACAACAGGGGGTGGCGCAAAGGCAAGCGAAGCATGTGCTGGTCTTTCCCCTTTCTCCCTCTGCACCGGGGAGTTTCTGTTTTCGGAGGCTTTGGGCAGCTCTGCCAGGTGGGCAGCACCACTCCTTGTCTGGGAAGCTGCTCCGGCTGGCATTTTTCCTTTGGGTTTTAGCGATGGGTCTCAAGTTGTAGATGCTGTTCTCGGCTGCAAGGCAAATTCAGATGTTTCTGGGACGTGATCTTTCTGTCTTTCATTGCTCGACCCATCCAGTGGGATGGCTAGTTATTCCAAGCAAGTCGGAGCTGTTGAGATGTCTGAATAACCTTGATGCCAAGTTTCTAAGTTTATACTTGTGAATACTGTGTTAGTTTAATTCTCAGCACAACCGTGTCTTTACTGGTTACTAATACTTAGAAACACAGACACATGATCTTTTTTTTTTATGTTAAACTCTTTATTACGTGCTTGTGAGAGTGTGTCTGAGTGCGTACGTGTGGATGTAGACAGCTACAGAGCTTAAGACCTGGTCCTGCGACCGTCACGTGAGCAGTGTTTGCTTATACGAGTAATCTCATTAGGGCTAATTTAGTGAGCGATGGCCGCGCGTTCAGGCCTGAGGCATGGAGGACTGGTCCAGGCTGATGGCAGAAAGCTGTGGGCTCTGCGCTGCGGCTGGGGCCGCACCTTGGGGACGGGGCTCAGATGGGGTCCAGCCCCGAAAATCAGCACCTGGAGCCTTTCTCCCTGCAGCCAGGTCAATACAGGGCGCCCTGACCCCAGCAGGGAAAAATAACAGTTTTGTAAAGAAGCGCATGAAAAATGACACCTAGTCTTGCACGGTTCCTTTACAATAAAAAAAGAAAAAATTATGGAAAACTTCTGAAAATGAATGTGAATCCATCTCCCTCTGACCAGTTCTGCTGCTGGAGGGCGATGCATTTTCCTTCATATAAACTTTCAAGATACTGCGACTAGTTTTAGTGATAAGAAGCTCAGCAGGCACAAAATGGTGCCAAAGTTGGTTGCTTAAAGAAGAGGGAAGGAGCCAATGCATCCAGTCCCCTCCCAGCAAACCCAGCCTTCCTTCTGTTGCGGAGCAGTGCAGTGTGTAGGTCTGACTAAGCAGACAAGGTGAACATTAATCCTGGTTTTCCATGGTAATACCATGTCAGACGAATTACTGAGGTACCAGTGCTGTGCCTTCTGTTCACTCTGGTGATTTGTGTTGCAAATTATCATGTAAGAGGATGGTTTCAAGTTGTTGGAAAAGCAGTAAATCGCCTCTGTGTGCAAGACTTGCTCCTGTGTGTTACCAGCCTAGGGTTAAATGCAATTATGTGCGAGTTCCTCATATAAAATGAAGAGGAGATCTGGGCTGAGAGGCCTTGGAGGTATTTTCATACATTTGATCTGGCTGCCTGTCTCAGGGGCCATAAGGTTTTACATGGAGAGGTCGAGTTATTCATAGCAGTGCTGAATTCGGTGCTTGGGGCTCAAAACTCTGGTGCAGAATCGTACTTGGCTCAGTTGAGCCCTTGCTCTCAGAGTGGTGCTGCTGGTACCCCGCACGTTCCCCTGCTTATTTAGCGTGAGAGAAGAGAGCAGAGAAGGGTGATGCGCTCACCTGCTGTCGGTGAGAAGCACATCCTCAGCACGCTTCTGCCTGATGCCAGGATTTAGCAAACCCTGCAGTAATGAGAAACCAAGCAGACGTACAAGTGGTTGGGTATATGGCAGGGACTCAGACATAATGGTATTGGGCACTAATAGCTTTAACACATTTTCTTCCATCGTGCATCTCCTGAACATCGTTATCTACCCTGTTCTAGTAACTGTGAAAATGACGGGGAGGGGGCCTTTAAAAGGTTTTTGACCACGTTTCCCACACACTTTCTTCATGCTTAACTAAACCCAGCCTGTGAACAGCAAAACTCAACCTCAGGCAAAATTTCCTTCCCTAGGAAGGCTTTAACTTGTACCACATAAGTGGGGGATGAATTATGTTATGTTATAATCTGACTACAGTAATTTTTAAGCAACAGTTATAATACAGAGGAGGTTTTGAAATTTAATGTATCACTAGTATAGAAGGAGAAGGACAAGAACTAATCTATGGTTTTACCAAGCCAGCAAAGCGCTTGCAGGGCAGCAGCAGGTGATGGGCAGCACCCCTGTACACTCGGCCCCAGAAGCAGTCAGGGGATGAAGGAGAGGTGGTTCCAGCCTTCGTGCCGTGGCACTGCCCCGCGCAGCCACCGATCACAGTTGCCAAGGTGGTGACTCTTTCCTGGTCCTCCTGGGCAAATGGTCAGTGCTTGTGCAAACAGCACTGGTTCATCTGAGGCACAATACTGTTACTGCACGGTTCAGATCAGATACATGCAAGATTATGACTTTGAGCTTGCTGTGCACAGATTTGCTGCAGATTTGAACTGGCAGGCGCATCCTCAGGAATGGGTGTTTGTGTCTGATGCAATCTCCTGGGGTTTGCCCTGGCAGTTATTAGGCAGAAATATGGAAAGGCTGTGCCCGTTTTTGTATATTGGATAATGTGGGTAATGGCAGCCCCGCTGCTGGGTCCAACCAAGAGTGTGTATGTCCCTGGCTCAGCTAGCAGTAACGTGGTCACATTCTTGAAACCGAAGATTATTAATAAGTGGAACTGTCTGTATCCTTCTGTTACCTAGTCAGCTTTCAGTTGCTGAAATAACTTGCATAACTGTAAGAATGTTTTCACTAACTCGGTGTATAGTGCTCCTTTCTGGGATTGTAGGAACAGGACAAGGTATTGCTTCTCTGGGAAAAAGGAAATATGTCTGGAGTCTTTCCTAGAGTAAGTATTTCTAGCTTCTTCCTGGGTATATTTTACATAAATAAAAAACCATTTGTCTGAAAAATACAAACCCGATTGCTTACAGAAGACCCTGTGCACCTTTAATAATAGTGATAAGATGCAGGGGGTGCCCCCAGCTAGAACAGGTTTTAAATAGCAGTTGCCAGCCTCAGTCTGGCAGCGACAGTAGCTTCAGTTAGATGCAATGATTGACCTTGTGTTGCACTTGCGGGCTCTTGCAATGTGAAGTAAAAGATACCTGCCTAAAACCTTGGCTGAGGTTTACTGGCCTCGGGTGCCGTCCACAGTGTGCGTTTCCTGCTGTGCTGCAAAATGTGACAGTAAATAAATGGAATAGCTGTTCTTGGGTACAAATCACCTTTTCGTTGGTGAGGTTCACCTGGTGGTGTGTAAAATTCTCTTGGCTTCTTCAGCAATATTGCTGCAATAGCTTCTGATGTTATATGGATCTTGTGTTGTGGACAGATGGAGGTTATGAGCTTGATAAATTGCCAGTTTTTTATTGTCGGTCCACTTGAACTTGTGGTGGACTTGAAACCTTTAGTGTTGACTTCCTTAAATTTTTGAAGCTCTTCTGGGCTTCCTGAAGAGCACTGTTTATCATCTTCATCTTCTTGGTTAGGAGAATAAATAAGGTTAAGCAATTAATATCAGAGGGTGCATCTATGATGCTCCATAAGAGCCAGTCACCCTTGGGGCATGCCCTGATGTCTGATGTCAGAGAGTCATAGAAGTGGCCATGGCCAGCCAGGACCCTGGGCCTTATCCCAAGAACAGGAGGAAAAATAACTGCTTTCTTATGTACCCCTAAGGTTGTCTTCATACTTGTTTGTGGTGATCAGCAACTGATCTGAAGGTAAAACTTCCAGTGTCTAAGTTGACAACATAGTGTGTTAACCCACACTGCAAGTTGACACAAGTCTTTGGGCTGTCTTGTTCTGCTGCAACCCACTCATCCCTCTTGATTTGTAGCTCAAACTGACAAACAGCCCATCAGGGTGCACACATTTGTGAGTGTGAGTGAATCTGGCTGGATTCAGTGCCAGTTTTGGAAGAGTGGTGGAGGAATTTGTTTTACTGCGGTTGCTGGCAGTCATTTTTCACCCCCCTCCTCAAGTACAGCAGCTGTTTGCCAGATGCGTGCGGTGTCGGCATGCTCACAGGTGTGAAACAGGTAGATGGGGTTACCAACCCTCTGTTCCTGAGACGCAGCAATTGATCTGGATCTCAAAACCCACTATCACTGCCCTTGGTCCTTGAATTGAGAGAGAAGTGGCAGGTTCATGCTATACTGCCCTTTTTGACCCTATAGGGAAACGCGATAGGCCAGGATGTACATCTGGCTGTGATGGAGATGGCTAGTTGTCAAACTGTAAGCTTGCCTTCTCGATGTGCATGTGCATATACAGAGGAGTCTGCGCTGATTAAATCCTTATAGAGCTGTGGTTGCTCTAGGTCAGTTAACCCATCAGCACGGAGTCTTCCAGACCTCAGTCTTGGAAGCATCTGAGTATTACAGAGGAAATGTATTCTGGAGTTGCAAATTGTAACTCCACTTAATCATTTGCCAGGCAAAAGCCTCTCTAAAACCTTGCCCTCAATATAAAAGTTGCATGTTTTCCATTTTAAGGGGCATTAAAAAGATCAAGACAGGGAGACAGATGATACAACCACAGAAAGTCTTTCTCCAGCAAGTGATGATAAAAGCGCTTTGTGTCATGATAATGGCTGTGTATTGTGCAGAAATTTCAGTTCCGTAGGCAGAAATGTACCAAATACTTAATTTTCTTTTTGCTTTCCTCATCTTTCAGCAGATTCAGATATCTGTCTCTGGAAATGTAAAGCTAGCAGTTTGACTGGGCTGATGAGTTTGGTTGCCGCATTTTGAACACTTAATTTTTCCTTATGCTCTGGCGTCTGTTATTCTTTAGCACAATCACACTGAATATCAATTAGGAGGCGGGAAGATGATTGTGGAAATCTTGGGTGAGGGGGATGAGATGCTGACTGGTATTTTGGCCGTTTTGAGTGGGGATGCATGTTTGCTCTGAATTCTTTCTGAACTTTGAAAACTCTTCAGTATTAAACTACACATGCTCTGCAGCCACGTGAGATTTTGAGATCCCCGTGATTTGCTTTCTTCTCTCCAGAATCACAATAAATGGTCTCTTCCGCCGGCAGGAAGACAAGACAAGTGGTCAGTGCCAAAGTTATTTAGCAGATGGTGCTTAAGTAGTGAGCAACATCATCATTTCAAGTATAAGGCACATAATGGATGTCTACCGGCCTGGCAAATGAGACCCCCGGTGTTAGTCACATGCTTCCGTCTCCCATCCTGCAACATGCTGCCATCTGTCAGGACAGCGAGCCAGGTCTCACTTAAATAAATAAATAAATAAATCCCCCCCCCCCCCCTTCTTTCCAAATCTCTTGCCATCTCTGGGTTAAATAAAAGCCATGTGTATATATGCTATATGTGCGCATAGGTATATACTACATGGAGGGGGTAATACAGATACAAATACAAGAAATGCACCTTTGGGTTCTGTTACTTGGGACAGACAATGCTAATGTATGGTAAACAGTTTCAGGAAAATACTGTGTACTTTTGTAAGTGTGCCGTGCACCAAGTATAAACAGTAATGGCTCTTGTCATGAATTAATCTTTTTTTTTCTCTGTTGTTTGGCAGAGTGTGACAAGCTGCGGCGAGATGGCTACCGGAGCTCGCAGTATTACTCTCAGGGCCCCACCTTCTCCTCATCCTCCAGTGCAATCTGTGGAAGTTACCAGGATGATTATGAAGAAATCGAACAAAAGGTAATGGTGAGGGGCAAAGTGCTGGAAAGAATACGTGCCTGGTGTGGTTTAATTGCCTGCTGTAACATTGTTCGAATAAGGTAGGATTTTTAGAAGACTGTAAAGATCCTTATTCCTTTGAATTACAGTGATATTAGGTCATCTGACTTCTGTAGTCTCTTAAAAATCCCAGTTCTACCCATGCATTTATACAAAGTTCCCACTGGCAAAATAAAGGTGTGAAAGCCAGAAGAAGTTTGGTAATGTTCTGGAAGGAAGACCCCAGCAAGGGTAGCTGTTTCGAATCTGTTAAGTGTTTACATTCAAGTAGCAGGAAGAGCTCTTAACCAGCCATCAGTGTACTGGCATTATAACAGCAACATGCACATTTTGAGTTGCTAATACAGGCAGTTATGCAGTTTCATTAGGTAGAGGCTTTGTCCTAATGCATCACAACTTAAAGGCATCCAGAAGAATGAAAAATTGCCTACTAAGTTGGGTTTATCAGCTTTCTTCAGTTTGCTTCATGGTTTTCATGCTTAGCTTAGAATCTAGAAATGGATTAAAGAGAGAGAGAAAGAGAAGGGACAGTTGAGCAAAAATCCTAAGAAAGTTGTCACAGAATCATAGAATAGTTTTGGTTGGAAGGGACCTTTAAAGGTCATATAGTCCAAACCCCCTGCAATAAGCGGGGACATCTTCAACTGCATCAGGTTGCTCAGACCTGTCCAACCTGATCTTGAATGTTTCTGGGGATGGGGCCTCCACTACCTCTCTGGGCAACCTGTTCCAGTGCTTCACCACCCTCATTATAAAAAACGTCTTCCTTATATCTAGTCTAAATCTATTCTTCTTTAGTTTAAAACCATTACTCCTTGTCCTGTCACAACAGGCCTTGCAGAAAAGTTTGTCCCCATCTTTCCTGTAGGCCCCCTTTAAGTACTGAAAGGCTGCAGTAAGGTCTCCCTGGAGCTGTCTCTCCTCCAGGCTGAATGTCATAGGAGAGGTGCTCCAGCCCTCGGATCATTTTTGTGGCCCTCCTCTGGACCTGCTCCAGCAGGTCCATGTCCTTCCTGTGCTGAGGGCCCCAGAGCTGGACGCAGTACTCCAGGTGAGGTCTCACCAGAGCAGAGTAGAGGAGCAGAATCACCTCCCTCGACCTGCTGGCCACGGTTCTTCTGATGCAGCCCAGGATACGGTTGGCTTTCTGGGCTGCAAGCGCACATTGCCAGCTCATGTCCAGCTTTTCATCGACCAGTACCCCCAAGACCTTCTCTGCAGGGCTGCTCTCAATCCCTTCATCCCCCAGCCTGTACTGATACCAGGGGTTGCCCTGTCCCAGGTGCAGGACCTTGCATTTGGCCTTGTTGAACCTCATGAGGTTCACATGGGCCTGCTTCTCAAGCTTGTCCAGGTTCCTCTGGATGGCATCCCGTCCCTCAGGCGTGTCAGCTGCCCCATTCAGCTTTGTGTCATCTGCAAACTTGCTGAGGGTGCACTTGATCCTGCTATGTCATTGATGAAGATATTAAACAGCCCTGGTCCCAGTACAGACCCTGGAGGGACACCCCTTTTTACTGATCTCCATCCGGACATTGAGCTGTTGACCACTACCCTCTGGACGTGACCATCCAACCAATTCCTCATCCACCAAACAGTCCATCCATCAAATCCATATGTCTCGCAGTTAGAGAGAGGGATGTTGTGGGAGACCATGTCAAAGGCCTTACAGAAGTCCAGATAGACGACATCTGTAGCTCCTCCCTTGTCCACTGATGTAGTCACTCCATCATAGAAGGGCACTAGGTTGGTCAGGCAGGACTTGCCCTTGGTGAAGCCATGCTGGCTGTCTCAAATCACCCCCCTGCCCTCCATGTGCCTTAGCATAGCTTCTAGAAGGATCTGTTCCATGATCTTCCCAGGCACAGAGGTGAAGCTGACAGGTCAGTAGTTCCCAGGGTCCTCCTTTCTACCCTCTATAAAAATGGGTGCAGTGTTTCTCTTTTTCCAGCCGCCAGGAACTCTGCCTGACTGCCATGACTTTTCAAATATCATGGAGAGCGGCTTGGCAACTACATCAGCCAATTCCCTCAGGAGTCTGGGATGCATCTTATCAGGTCCCATAGACTTACATATATTCAGGTTCCCCAGGTGCTCACAAACCTGATCTTCTCTTACAGTGGCAGTGACTTTGCTCCCCCACCAAGTCCTTGTCTTGTGGTCCATCTACTCGAGAGGTGTGGGAAGAGGGGTTGCCAGTGAAGACTGAGGCAAAAAAGTTGTTGAGTACCTCGTCCGTTACCAGTTTGCCAGTCTTGCTCATCAGCGGGGGTACACTTTCTTTTACCTTCCTTTTCTGGCTCACATACATGTAGAAGGCCTTACTATTCTTTGCATCCCTTGCCAAGTTCAGCTCCAGCTGTGCCTTGGCCTTCCTGACCCCATCCCTACGCAAGCGGGCAGCATCCCTATATTCTTCCCAGGATACTTGTCCCTGCTGCCACTGCCTGTGCATTTCCTTCTTGCCTTTTAGTTTGACCAGCAGGTCTCAACTCAGCCATGCTGTCTCTTGCCTTCCTTGCCTGATTTCTTACACCTGGGGACTGAGAGCTCTTGCACTCTATGGAAAGCATCCTTAAAGATCTGCCAACTCTGTCCTGCTCCCTTGTCCCTGGGGGCAGTTTCCCAGGGTGTCCTATTGACTAACTCCTTGAACAGCTGGAATTTTGCTTTCCTAAAAGTCAGGGTCCTGATTTTACTCTTCACCTGACCCATATACCTCAGGACTGCAGACTCCACCAGTGTGTGATCACTGTAGCCCAGGCTGCCTCCAGTCTTGACGTCACCACTTGCGTTGGTGACCATCAGGTCCAGTATCGCATCCCCTCTGGTAGGACTGTCTGTTACCTGGCTTAAGGAGTTATCCTTAATGCATTCCAGGAGTCTCCTGGATTGCCTACAGCTCACTGTGCTAATTTTCCAGCAGACGTCAGGGTTGTTGAAGTCTCCCAGCAGAACGAGAGCCTATATACATATATATACACACACACGCATATGTATATATGTCAAGATATATCGTCATATACACATCAATTTATATATGCTTCAATCACAGAACTAGTAAGTTGCATTAGTGTTTGAAAGAAGAAAAGCAATTTCGCACCTTACCCTGTTGTGCCTGTGGGCTCTGAAAGAGGGGCTAACTGGTGCTGGCGGAAAGGACATTACTGCTGGGGTGGACAGCAAGGTGCACTGAAGCCTGGCTGTCCAAACCTGAACTGCTGGAGCTCCTGGGATTTTCAAGATAGGTAACTCTAGAATACTTTGCCACAAACTGTTGTTCAGAGAGTGGGAGGATATTCTTGATTGTAACGGCAGTTTAATTTCTTTGAATCGTTACTAAACCATGTGTGCCTCTGTAGCATGGACCAAATAACTGCCTCTATGCAAAGTGTGCAAGTCCTGAGAACTCACTTTAAAGGGTACAGTGTTTTCAGTTCTGTCCTCCCTGGTTTTTAATCACATAATAAAAGGTGTCATGGAATATGTACAGTCTCTCATCCAGGTGGTGATTGCATGATATCTGTGTATTGGCAAGGAATGTTAGAGCATCTTGTTTAGCTGTGTGTGGTATGTACTGGCAGTGAGCAGAGAATGTAAACCACATTCATACTGTGGAATGCATTATAATGATAATTTGCAAAACGCTACTGAAATCAGTGGCATTGCGATTTCCACTGGGGAAAGCATGAGCAAATTGTTTGTTGCTATTAATGTACTTCATATATATTCATATGTATATGTTACCAACTTGTCTAGCCAATGCTGTGCAGCATGTGACCATCTGCACATACAAAACTAATGTAACATTTAAAAAAATATAAATACACTTTTTTTTTAACAATTCAAATGAGAGCGTATAAGCATGGGTGAGGCCTCTTAGAGTCTAAGAGCTATCATCCTTACCTTGGTTAAGGTTTTTCTGGAGTGTTAACATGTTACTGACAATTTCTGTGTATTCTGAAAGAAACTAATGCAACTAATTATGCTTCAAGGATAGGCTAGCACTTCCATTTCAAATTGGAATAATTTCCTTTAAATATTTTTTGCTGAAAGGGTAATTCAGACTTGTGGAGAAAGACAGTTGGATGTTACTGCTTATCTCAGAACCTTAACCTTAACTCTGCCGCTCTTACTTGCAGCTCAGAAAGACGTTATTCCCTTATAAAAGCTAGCATGATTCTCCCTTCGTGTTGTACAATTGAGTGTTTAGTGGTGTCCTTTGGCCAGTATCTTTTTTTAATTGGCTTTTCTTGTAAAGGCCTAAAATTTTACTCTTTTTTAAATGAACGCTTACCACAACAGATCTCTGAACTTGAATTCTCATCCCACTGGTAAAACGCCAAGTTATTCTATTAAGTGTTATGCCTCGAGCGAGTCATATTTCAGCTGTCAGAAGAGTTCTTCAGTAATAGTGTGGAACTGGGGTCACCAAAATCTCATGATTCAGAATGTGAACTCCTCACCACCAGATGAAAGCTTTGTAGCTTTGTTGTCTGTTCAAAGCAAAAAAGCCAGCATTTAAATTCTGTACATGCAGTACCTAATAGTTGAAATTTGAGAACACCAGAATAATGATGGATGAATAGCTGTGTAGTGTTCGGAAATTTGCTTCTAAGTTGACATAATTGCCAACTTGCAGAAAAACTATGTTTTGCTGCATGGCAATTTCACAAAGGCAATCATCTTTCCCTACTCTTTTTAATCTGCTTTTTAAAAAAAATGTAGCCAGATATTCTGCTTGTCTGTCTTCACTGGAGACAATATGAAACTGTGGGTGGGAGATGTGAGAGGGGACCTCGATCCACAAATATTCTCAGGTTTTGTGGAGGTGAGTGTCTGTCACCAGGGTAATATTCATACCACAAAGCACATGAATCAATGTGAGTCTTAGAAAATGTCTAAGATAAGCAGAACATTTGCTGTTCTGAAGGAAAACCGGTAGGGAGAAGCAGGCAAGTTAGCCCCACTCGAAAACAAGCAAACAAAATTAGAAAACACAGAAAGCCAAGTCCCTGAGTGGTAGTTGATTATAAAATTATAAAATTAAGTTCTTACTACACATTTACTCTGAATGTTGATTCTTACAAGCTACATTAATGGAGCACAGGCCAAGCTCCACTGCAGTACTGATCCTAATTGAGTTTGTTGGAGATTAAATTGGTTTATCTGGATTTTACATCTCAGTACTGTGACCAGCGTCCTCCTTTCTCATCTCCCACGTACCACTGTTGGTGACGCGACTTGGGAGCTATTCCTGTCCTTCAGTATTGCTCTGTTTTCCCAGTGTCAAAGATATATTGCAATGTTGTTTTCAAACTCTGGTTCCCCTTATGTTCTGAAACGTATACATAGTGTATATTAAATGTATGTGTCTTCTGTGTGTGTTTTTCTCATTCTTTTTTCTTTCTCTTTTTATCACTCTGTTTCTTTTTGTCTCGCTCAACAGTCTAGTCTGTTAGACTGCATCTCTCAGTCTTGCATTAGTGCCTGCTGTAACTTGGTTCCCTGGAGCAACAAGGTACATTGCCCACGAGTGGGACCATCCAGCTGCCATATCTGCAGCTTGATGTTACTTGTAGCATTTAGCATATATGCAATCTTATTCTGCTCTTAGCCTTCAGTTGTTACCTGCTTCTGTTTTCTGTTTAAAAAAAAAAAATCAACTGCTCAGCAGAAGACTGCCATGCCAGGTTTGTCTCCTTTATTTTTCCTCATTACTCCTTTTTGTCTGCAGTCCAGTATCCTCTATTTACTGTGTTCACTGAAATGTTTTAATTTCTTTTTGTTTATTAACATTTGCATCCTTTGAAACACCTCCTCCAAAGAACACTGTGTTTTATTTAATTGGCTGCTTCATTGGTTTTTAGATAGCCAAGGAAAAACTTTTACTAAGTTGGAGTAATGTCCTTTGTTTAAATGTTGAATGTGAGCTATAGAGAGTACTTGCTCCCAGGCTTGCACTATATCATGTCTTTATTCCATGTATGAAAATATTTGTATGCCAGAAACTCATGGTATTTTTCCCCAGATCCTGTCATTTGGTTTATGAACTTTGCCTTGATACAGTCTGTTAAGCTTCTGGTGCAGAAATGTTTAATTTTATTCATGAGGAAAAAAAGTATGGTTTTGCCCATCTACTGAGCCAAACTGTTAGTTGCCCCTTCAGTATCTGCAAGAGCAGATTTTTGTTTAGTATGTTAAGTGAAACCAAACGCATTAACTGTATTGGCTTGAGGGACCTGAGGAGGTCTAATTCAAAATTTTGCTTGGTGTTAAGAGGGGCTAAAGCAGTTGGGCACTCCAGTGTGGAGGTGGGAATGCCGGAGAGCGCTGAGGCATGGGCTCTGGCAGAACTGGAGATACTTGTAGGTGGTGGTGCCCTCAGCTGGCCTCCCTGCCCCTCTGCTGCAATTGCATGGTGGTGCTGTTGTAATCAGCACATGTATTTTATACCGCTTCACATTTTTTTGAAAATACTGCTCAATTTACTGAGTTGAAACAGCAGTTCAAAGCATAAAATGCCAAAGCACAAGAAAGTGAGTGTAGAAACTGTTTGAACAAACAAAAGAGGGTAATTCTTCGCTCACCACATACTTAACACTGTGCAAATGCTGCAAGAATTGTGGATGCAGAAAGTTTACATGGGTTCAGAAAGCAACTGGGTAAATTCTTGCCAGGGGAGGACTCCATCCGATGCTGAGGGAGTATTCAGGGGAAGGTATCCACTGGATGCATCTTCTGTTTTAATTTCACCTGTATATCATTGATTAGCTGTTATCATAAGGCAGATACTAGGTAGGCTTTTAGAGCTCTGAACTGATGCAGTACGGCTCTTCTTATGTTTTTAATCCCCTTACAACAGAGTAGAGGAAGAAAAAAGGAACATTTCTGCAGTGCTGGTTAAGGTGGTAACCTGCTTGATGGTCAGTAATTTCTGCCGACAAAGAAAATCCCTTCCTTACTGAGACAGTGGAGGCTATGAAGTGAAGGATTTAGTAGGATAGCAAAATAGGCTAGTGCAGCTGAAGATCTGTGTTTAGAAGTAATAAAATCTGGGGGACTAGACTGGGGACCTTGGTCAGGAGGACACCAAATAGAGCAAGACATGACTAATTCAGCTTGAGTGTAATTTCACGTAAATTTATAACGTGGCAGTGTTCCATAATGCAGTGTGAAACTCCACGGGTTGAAGCAGGCACATAAAGTGACAGTCTCGATTGACCAAGAAAGACGAATTTAAAGATTTGGGGCTTGGTTGGTTCCCCTCTCCCTCCCCCCCCCCCCCCCCCCCCCCCCCCCCGTTATTGTTTGTCTTGATCCCTTTGCATGGGGTAAAAGGGCATGTGAAACCATCAAACCTAGTAAAAGGCTGGAGAAGAAATAGGATGTTGGCAAATATTAATAGACAGCTGAATTGGTGTGGCTCCTGTCTGCAATGCTGATTTTTTCTCTTTTTTTCCTCAGTTTTGTTTTTCTGAGAAATTAAAGTTTTAGAAATGATTGCAGTAGGCAGTGAGGTAAAAGACATGGCTAGAAGTTTGAAGTTCCTTTGCTGAAAGTAAAATTTGTATGGATTAAATTTTCTTCCTGGAGGTCCCATATTTTTTCAAGCAGTGTAGTATAAACTCCTGGAATGTAAAAAGATTAAGAATAAACAGGGTATTTAGGCAGAGCATGCTGCAAGATACACAGCATATACTCACTTGTCATCTGAGACCTCTTAAATAGCATGAATGTGCTGAGATAGTGAAACCCTTTTGCTGTATCCCAGTGACTAAGTAGGCTGGGGGACAACATGTCAACAAGGCAACAGCAAGTCTCTGGCTTACTGAGCCATATAGCTTGTCTATAGTGTATTTATAGGCCATTTCTTTGCTGGATTCTCATTTCAAGTGCCATTTGAAAGTTCATGCTTTTTCCCCTCTACTGCATATTTGTGGAAACACTGCAAGGTCCAAGACTGTTGCTTTCACATCCCACCTTTCCCTCTTTGTCCATTAAAAAGGATGAATTCCAACAAATTTTCCTGAGGACATGAGTCTAACATCACGTTGCACAGAAATTTGGCCATTTAAGTCTAGCAATGAAGTTACTATGAATCAGAGGTGGTTTAAAAATGGGACAGGTGCTTTCTATTCTATTATGAACATAGTATTTATGGTCAGCTTTGCTAATCAGATACATAATCTCAAAGTAATGCCTAGTCCAGTTCTATTTCTGTTATAACAGACCTTACTTGAGAAGATATTCCTGTTATACAGCAGCAATTGACTGCATCTTCCAGCAAGCTTCTGTGTTGTAAATCTGGGAGTGTTTGCTAAAAATATGTAAATCCCTATTTTCATCCTGATTAGAGATAAGTGATTTTTGTGTGAAGAAAGCTGCAAGACGAGCTGCTGTCTTCCTCTATGTGCAATAAAGCTGTGTACAGCTTTGTCATGCCCTTTAAAAGTATCTTCACATCACAAAACCAAGTAAATATACCACGATCATTGTGAACACTTTGGAAGAAAGAATGTAAGTAGAGACAGTCATGCTCATCCAGGAGCCATGGAAAGTACCTGCAGATGAAGCATGAACATTTCTTTCTACACTCAAAACTGCCCGCAACTCTTACTGAATTATTTTGTAGAAGTACACGCCACTGTCCTATGACAGAAAATCATTGTCACTGACACAGTGCTTTGACCTCAACTGCACAATTGGGTTTTCAATTGCTTTTCATTTGTTATATGCTCACTGGGCTGATTAATTTCCATCTGTCTTCCTCCATTTGTCCCCAATTTTCTCAACTTTTAATTTTGCAAAATTTGTGATTTTTGCTCCACATTTTTTTGGATAGGTAGGATTCCCTTGTAGTAGATGCTTCAGTTCTTCAGTTTTTCTATCTATTTATATCCTGTGATGGAAAAAGAGTTCTGCTTGGTTTGGGTAATTTCCTTGAAAAGTAAGTGTGGCTTTGTAACTAATATCTCTGTCACTTGACATATTGGAGTAGCCCCTGGTGACTGCTGTATGGCAGCTGAGACCTGGCACTGCAGTACAGCCTGAATGTGACAGATATTGATGCTGACAGTATCTACCAAGCAGAGTATCTGAAGGTCACTGGAGCTCATCCTCACCCCACACAAACTGCAAAACCAGGCTTGAAGCATCATCCTTGGTGCCCTGATTCAGGCGGAGGAAAGCTCTTTGTAGAAGGGGGAAGCAATATTTTGCTGCCTCAAACCCTGATTACTCCTTAAGTGCACACACACGTGCCCACCATGGCACTGGGCTAGCACCCCTGTGCCACATTCCTTACAAACCCTTTCTCTCTCTCAGCTGTTGTTTAAACCTAACTGGGGGGAAACATGGCCTGGAGGCAGCTTTCCCTTCTGCAATGGCATTTCTCTCCCACATTGCTTAAGTTGATGAAGGTTTTTATAAATTGGAGTGATTCCAGGTGGGAAAGTGCTTGTGTTTGTGTGTAGGTGCATATGTGTGCCCACACTTTGTATGTGTATAAGCAGTGTATGTACACGCACCCGTAAAAAGATAAGCACTCACATTATATTTTTGTGGTGGGTTGACCCTGGCTGGATGCAAGGTGCCCACCAAAGCCGCTCCGTCATTTCCCTTTCCCAACTGGACAGGGGAGAGAAAATATAATGAAAGGCTCGTGGGTTGAGATAAGGAGAGGGAGAGATCATTCACCAATTACCATCATGGGCAAAACAGACTCGACTTGGGGAAAAATTAATTCAATTTATTACTAATCAAATCAGAGTAGGATAATGAGAAATAAAAACTAAATCTTAAAACACCTTCCCCCCACCCCTCCCTTCTTCCCAGGCTCAACTTCACTCCCAAATTCTCTACCTCCTCCCCGACAGCAGCACAGAGGGACAGGGAATGGGGGTTGTGGTCAGTTCATCACGCGTTGTCTCTGCTGCTCCTTCCTCCTCAGGGGAGGACTCCTCACGGGCTGCAGTCCTCCATGAACTGCTCCAGCGTGGGTCCCTTCCACGGGGTGCAGTCCTTCAGGAGCAGCCTGCTCCAGCGTGGGTGCCCCACGGGGTCACAAGTCCTGCCAGCAAACCTGCTCCAGCCTGGGCTCCTCTCTCTCCATGGGTCCACAGGTCCTGCCAGGAGCCTGCTCCAGCATGGGATTCCCATGGGGTCACAGCCTCCTTTGGGTGCACACCCCTGCTCCGGCATGGGGTCCTCCCTGGGCTGCAGGTGGATATCTGCTCCACCATGGACCTCCATGGGCTGCAGGGGCACAGCTGCCTCACCATGGGCTGCACCAGGGGCTGCAGGGGAATCTCTGCTCCGGTGCCTGGAGCACCTCCTCCCCTCCTTCTGCACTGACCTGGGGGTCTGCAGGGTTGTCCCTCTCATATACTCTCACTCCTCTCTCTGGCTGCAGTTGTGCAGGGTTTTTTTCCCCCTGTCTTAAATACATTATCCCAGAGGCGCTACCACCATCGCTGAAGGGCTCAGCCCTGGCCAGCGGCGGGTCTGCCTTGGAGCCGGCTGGCATTGGTTCTGTCGGACATGGGGGAAGCTTCCAGCACCTTCTCACAGAAGTCACCCCTGTAGCCCCCCACTACCAAAACCTTGCCACACAAACCCAATACAATTTTTATAGAAATGTTTTAGAGCCTTTTAAAAACAATGTGGGCCTGAAAAAATATTGGTGTCCTCCAGGAATTTTGTATTGGAAGAATTTCTGGGGCTTTCACAGGACTGAGCCCTTTCCTGCAGAGCAGCTTTCATCTCATCTGCAGCCTCCCTGGTAAAGAAATGTAAGACTGACAGAAGTGGATTATTTCCTCGAAGAAAAGCTCCCATGTTTCAAAGTGTGGTTCCAAACTGCAGGATGATACTTTCTTTCATTGCCTGAATGTTTTTTTTATTATTATCTGAAGAGATTTTACTTTTCTATTGTTTTATTTTTTGCCTGGAAGTTGCTTTTGTTTTTATTCTTTATTAAAGAAAATGTTGGGCAATGTCCTAAAGGTTGTAGAGTCAAAGTATAATAGAATAAATAAATGGATATTTATTTATAAACAGTGGGAACTCCTCATGGTAACAGGAAGAAAATTAACATCAGAAATGATAAACAGTGGTTGCGGCGCAGTGTCTGGGCATGTCTTTTGTATAGCACTCAGCTTCAAGAGGAAACAGATCGCTTAGACTGAAAACTCATAATAATGAAAAAAATCCATCTGTTATAAATAGCTGTGATTCTTTCCATGCCCGTGTACAGTAGTGAGGGCTTAAGTACCGGGAGAGGCAGTGATCCAGTACTGGCAGCCCTATTTTGGGCAGTAGTCTGCTTTCCAAAGGGAGAGAGGAATAAAGAAAAGGAGGGGAGGACTGTAGCTCCGGTCTGGTGGTAGGGAGGGGGGTCCGCTGTGCCAAGCAGCCCAAGCAAACACCCCTGAAAGAGAGGAGTCGGGAGACTGCGGAGAGATCTCTGCTAGTGCTGCAGCCTCTACACAACTCCTGTTCCATGGTTTGCTTCTCTTTTTTTTTTTTTTTTTTTGTTTTGCCTGGGGGCAGGAGGAGGTGGAGGTTGGTTTTCCTCCAGGTCTTCCTTCCTCTCCTGCTTCTGGGATTCCCTGGGGTGCCTTGCTGGCAGCAATGGGGAGGAGAAAAGGCTGCTTCTCCCAGGTTTGCCTGGAGCTTATGACCACCTGCTAGAAGCCCCAGTGATATCTTCGGTGTGTCCCAAACCTGCCTGTCCTCGGGGTTTGCCACGGACTAGTACTGTCCTATCAGTAAATGCTGCGTTATGGCTTTCTCTGCCTTTACTGGCATGCAGGTGAGGACCTTGTCATGAAAACAGATTTGCTCCCCAAAAGCAAATGGCTTTTTTGGTTTATAACTTTGTCTGGTGGAAAGATTTGCACAAGCTCTTGGAACTTCTTTTTCTGGTGCAGAAAGTTTTTTGTTTCATTGGTGTGGGTTTTTTTTTTTTGGTTGGTTGGTTGGTTTTTGTTGTTTTGGGGTTTTATTTTGTGAAAAACCCATCATGGAGGTGAAATCTGATGCTTTGATAAGGAATGACTTTTAAAATGACCATTCTGTGGCTACTAATATTGTTAAGCGCTTCATCTTTGAAAAATGGGCAAAATGAACCCCTTGACTGCGGCATGAGTTTCTCCAAGGCCAAAGCAAAGCTATTCTTGCTACCTCAGTGATCCATGGCTGACGGTTTTGTAGAGTGCATTGGCTGCTTCTTTTACTGAGCTCTCCCAAAATCTGTCTCTTCGTAACAGGCTTCTTGCTGAGGCCTTGTGCACCCTTACAACCTAGTACAACTAGAGCGAAGCAGTGCTCAAATCTCATCTTCCTAATAGGGCAGCAGGAGGGGTTAATCACTCCAGGAGCAAGGTCAATGTGTAAGATAATTACTGTGCTTTGCTCTGCTCAAGACCACTCTTTTCTTTCTCATTGGTATATATTCCTTGGACTGATCAGGTGTCTTGGATAAACACAATCCAGGTGTTTTGTTGTGGGTTGTTTGTGGCTTTTTTTAAAATCGCTCTTTATGTAGGTCAAAGTGTGATATTGCTGAGGGTGTATTTTGCTCCACAAGCAATCATGCTGACTGCAGTGGCAACACATTAGTAATACCATAGTCCTGCCTTTTTGTTTTTTGGTAGTAAACTTATATTGTTGCATGTATTTCTGTTTGTAGTGTCCCGTCTCTTCCCCAGAAGAAGAAAAGCTTATTACCATCAAAAGGCCTAAAACTCCAGTTCCAAATGAGTTATCAGATATCAACACCCAAACCAACTGGACTAAGTCACTCCCACTGCCAACGCCAGAAGAGAAAATGCGACAACAAGCACAGGCAGTCCAGACAGATGTGGTTCCTATTAATGTGACTGGTAGGCTTTTAATTTCAGTAATTACATTACGCTGATGAGGGAGGGAAGGGATAAAAGGGGATCCATACAGTTAGATAGTATTTTGACACTCATATTTGATGCATAAGTTTTAAATTACCTGTTGTACCTTTCTGTGAAAACAGTTTTGTGTTTAATAGTCCATCTGCAAACTTAATGAGAAAACCTCACAATCCCTTACAATGATCATTAATGAAGATAGTCTACGCAATGTTGGCTTGAAACAGCATTAGATATTCATGAAATACAAGAAGAGGGTTGATAAATAGCAGTGTTTTGCTGTGGACTGCCCTGAAGATATGTAATGGAAAATCATGTTTTGTGCAAAGCTATTTCAATGATATTTCTGAATTTTCTTCTAGGAATTTTATGTAAGGAAGGTTATCAGGGACTTCTGTATTCCAAAGACTAAATGTTACAACGTTCAAGCAAAAGAACTCTAGGGTCTTATTTTTATCAGCAACAAGAGATGTCAAGGAGAGTAGGGTAAGAACAGCAAAAGTTAATGGGCAAGACCTTTGATAAGACACTCCACTTATGTGACGATAGTCCACATTTTCTTGTTATGAACTGTGTATTAACTCTTCATTTTGAAAATGCTCTTTGGCTTTACAGTTGCAGAACTCCCACTCTGTGGAAGTTAAATTATGGTAAAGCCTAATGCTGAATAGATACTTTGTTGTGTCTAAATAGAATTTCTGTGAAAGATCGAATTATCACTTCAATTTAATAATCCCTCTTTTTCTGCACAGTATCAAGATTGTCTATTGTGAGTTAATTCAAATAACTGACCATTTGCCTGCCAAAACCAGGATGATATTCAATATCCAGTTTATTTCAAATGCCATATGGTACTCTGTGGCTCCATGCACCCTCTTACAATCAATAGCTTGCAATGTTTGGTTTTGTTTTGAAAGTTAATTAGGTGCTCCCTTTCCCAATGTGACTACCAATAATTTTTTCACATATATTTCTATAAACTAGTATTTTAAATAATACTATTTAATAGTATTTAAGTGGTATAGGAGCAGTACTTCTGTGACAAACATCAGAGAGCTCTGAGAAATCAACAAGAAACATTTCCTTAAATAAACAGCAGAAAATATTTTAAATAAATAGCATGAAGACAACAGAAAATTACAAACACTCCAGGCCTGGAAAATGAATAGACGGAAAAAAAATGCAGTGCTGAAATGTTACTAGGCCAGTTGACATTATCTAGGGAGTGTAGGATACAGGTGCAGAAGGCCGAGTTATGGGAACAACGGATAATCTCACATAATCAATAAGCTTGAGCAGGGCTTAGATACCGTGACAGCAGGAACAGGCTATACTTACAGAAAGAGTAATCTGCTGTTCGATTTAATGACCCTGCATACCGAAAATATATGGGGGAAGTAAGCAGATGGAAAGAAAAATCAGGTAAAAGAGATCAAAGAACATTCATAGACTTAATTCAGTGTCACTGGGAATGTTACCATGTTTGGATAAATTACACTTTTGACTTAAGCCAGCTTAATTTGACTGGTGTAGCAAACCTTGTGTCCCCCGAATTGTTTGGTTTGCACTCAGCAAACTCAGCAGTTCTCAACTTTTCTGATAAAAATAGTGCACGTGCATATTATACCTCACCTTTCTGGAGCGTGCTGTTGAGCATTTGTTCCCTTATAAACATGGTAATCAGAAGGGATAGAAAGGGAGTGTAGCAAAGGAAGACTGCTGTTGCAGTATGTGGACTGGTCTCTGGCATCCACCATTTCCTTTCCCTTGGAATAATTATATTGCTACTGTGAAACAAGGCAAGCAGCAGTAACAGATTACGAGCCACACACAACATGCAAAAAAAGCTGCTGTCCTTGTTCCTCTTTAAAAAGTCACAATCTGCTCCCCTCCTCTGCCCTCCCACACACCGAGTAATTTTATTTTGTGAAGTTCCTTATGTTACTGCACGAGGCAGGAAAAAAAAAAGACCAAAAATTCTGTGCCGTTTGTTCAACATGCCGTAGAACAAAACGGGTCCGTTTTTTGTTTGATTTGGCTTTTTCCTTCGCTTGCTCTTTTTCTCACTCTCCCAGAAGAGAGGTCAAAAAACTTCCATTTTATTACTCCTGGCATGAAATAAAAGGTTAACCTCTGAAGAGGCTGCTGGTAATTGACAGTGTTTTCAGCAGTGCATTAGTAATGATTCTGCTACAATGGCCTCTCATGTGGCTGTGCAGTGAATGCTCCGTGAGTTCAGCTTTCGGGGCTCATTTGGTGAACAGATTGCAACTAATACAGTAGTAGTAAAAATCTGTTGGATAGCCTGAAGGTGCAGGGGCATTGCATTAGGCTGACAAGCTGCTGACTAGACATCCAGATTTGGAAGCAGTGTCAGTCTTTGGGAGTGCCTGGGCTGAGCTTGTTCTGGTCTGGAAGGGGTTGGGCTGAATTTTCAGTGGTGGCCAGTCTTTGCTTTTACGTATCCTGGGGGTTAAAAGATGTATAATGGTGTCTGCTCTCGTGGGTATTCCGGAACTAACTTTCTTTCCAGATGGAGGAGTCTGGTGACGGTGGAGGTGATCTGCACCAGGCTGGATCCTGCAAAACATTTAAGCATTTGCTTGAGTCCGGCTTGACTGACTTCAGTGAGATTTAAGCACATACTTAAATATTTTCGGTGAATCCAAGAAAACTGAGTAAACTGCATGAGGGAAAACTGAGTAAACTGTATAAGGAATGCCTAGATGATTTGTTACGAATCTGTAACAGAAGGAGAAAACTATCCTTAAATCTGCAAAATATATTTAACAGTAACATCAATATTTTCTAAAAAAAAAAAAAAGATGACAACGAAAAAGGGAAAAAAGACTGAGTTGTTCTGATTTTGCTTGTTGGAACTTGCTGAAGCTGCTACTTTGAAATTCTACAAATTTGCACAGTGGCTTTGGAAAAGCCTTTGTGTATCAAAAGCCATTGAAGATGGATTGGTTGAGTTAGCTCTTGGGTAGCTCAGGGGAAGAAGTTACTGTGGATCAGCTGACACAGTAAGATTTCCCCATGTCATCCTGTTTGTGCTGTCTGAGGCTTCATGGAAAAGACTCTGTCCTTGTTTGCATCCTCTGCTTACCACTTACATTTTATTCCAGGGCATTGAAAGCTGTATTTTAATTTCCTTGCAACGCACCATCTCAGGCATAATTGTTGGCCTTTGAATGGATAAAGATACGTTCAGAGATGGAAAACTTTCTCCTTCAAATTCTTTGGATTGGTTGTTATATATATATATTATCCTGCAAGACAGGTTTACCTAGTGGTCCTGACCCTGACCCCATAAGGGTCCTAATGTCCTAATAGTGGTAATGCCCCAGACAGTGGATAGTCTGTCTCAGTATTTCAGGGCTTCTACTAAGCCAGCGGGATCCATAGCTCTAAATTTTATAGCTCCTATGGGCTTCCTCCTCCCTTAATCTGCCCTGACTTCAATCAGTCCAAAACCTGGATGAAACTGGCACTTCTTTGTAGCTGCAAGGGTTCCACTTAGCAGAAGTGCGGCTCATGGAAGCACATGGCCCTGGTCAAACAAAGTCAGAGTCTTTACATTTCCAACATGGTCAATGAAACTGCTACGTTCTTTCCTTCCATTTTCACATGTCTACATGCTATACTTTAATATGTGACTGTATCTTTAACTGTTATAGAGGTAATGAGGTTTTCTATGCTATTTGCACGACACACATCATAGTGATGTGCAGTCAGCCAGGGGTAGTATTTATGATGTATTAGTTACTGTGCATTAATCACTTTTTAGAGGTAAATAATTTGGCTATCAATTTTCCAAAAAGTGTACAAGGAAAAAAAAAGTCTACATGTACATCAAGTTTTTTCTGCATTTAAGTTTTAAATGGGTCATCTAAAGGACATTTTTAACTTCTAAAAAGGGAGTTTACGTGTGAGAGAAGGGGGTTAGTTGTTAGATTTTTAGAAGTGACAGGGAATTAACTCAGCTCACAATTTATAGGGCAAGTTTTATCTTGCTACTAGTAAAACAGCCAAATTATAAACCTCTGACCAAAAGTGAATTCCTAAAGAAAAGCTGCTTAATGATAGTGGTGCTTCTGGGTCCCATTATGATACAGCACATGGTCATCATAAGGCTTTGTCTGGCAACGTGCACTTTACACACACATTTTTTTCAGCTCTTGCCCTTGTATATCTTTATAATCATTTATGAAGTTTCAATTTTAAGCAGCTTCCACTCTGACTGAAATATTTATGAGACCACAAGATCATTTTGATCTCTGCATGCTCCATAGTACTTATTTGTATTCATGTTAAAAGATCACCACCAGAAATGTAGTACACTTGACAGGTTCAGAGCAACTTAGAATGAAAAAGAAGCATCTCGTGTGATTTAATGATGGAGTTGTGCAAAGACGTTGTAATAGCTGTTGCCAATAGCAATGTCTGTTCCTGCATGAACCATTGTGATCTTTCATTTTCATGAGCAGATTTGCTTTTTCTGCAGCTCATTACTTTATAATAAAACAACAAAACCACACAAAAAACTACAAGGGGCCAAATTAAAGCAAGGATTCTGCTTGCTTGTGGAATTAGAGCTGCTCTCACCAGATCTGAACTGGGCTCAGGAAGTCAAAATTCCTTTTAAAACCTGCAGTACTGTGTAATGGATACGTGTGTCTAAAGCCTTACTGTGACAATATGCCGTATCTTCCTTCAGTGTAAACCTTCATTGTAGGACCAAGCTAACATCATTCATTAATGCCTTTTTTTCCATTTCTACAACAAAACTAGTGGAAGAAAGTGCATGATGTCAGCGTGCTTGGAAGTAATGTTGCTTTGCTTGTTCTACCATGTATTAGGGGAGAATTTCGACCGCCAAGCCAGCATTCGGCGGTCTCTAATTTACACAGACACGGTGGTAAGACGGCCGAAGAAAGTCAAAAGGAGAAAGACTATTACAGGAATCCCTGACAACATACAAAAGGAGCTAGGTATGGCTCATCAGAACTGTATTCCATCCACTGTTCATTGTCACTGCTTATCATTACTCGACTAATAACATTACCAGTGCTCATGAAACCAATACAGTCTGATAGCCTATTACAGTTCCAAATACATGTGTGCCTCCTTGCCACCTTGTGCATCAGAAAATTAGGACCTTTTATCTGTTGACTTCCAGCTGTTGAAGGGAACAGGGTATTTGGAAAATGGTGTACTGGTACAGTGGAAATCTGCAGGGATGTAAGGTTTCTGGTCTTTAATGCTTTCCTGGAGATTTGGTCTACTCCCCCAGGATGTTCACTGAAGCAAAACTGAAGTGGGCAGGCATTTTGGCTTGCTCAGTGGAGTAAAACAATTCATGGATGCCTTCCTGAATCTGCCGAGAGTTGCATCAACAGTGAAAAACCTTTATATTGCCCAGTTCAGTTTAGATCTAATTGGTGACCCCTTAAGTATCAGTGCTGTTTGATTGGAAGTAATTTACATGGGCCTATTAGCTATTGCATGTGTTCCAAAGGAAAAATGCCTACTCGGTCACATTTACGCTACCTCAGGCTGTCCTCTTTCACAGTGAGTAGTATACGTGATATTCAAAGCTGATCAAACAGTCTGAATTTTGGTAGACCTTTCAGACACTTTTTGCAGAACTGTTTGATTTAAATCTGGTCATTCTTATTTATTTTAAAAACGATGTTTCAGTTTTTCCCAAATTTATTCACAGATAAAATTATGCTCCCCCTCCCTTTTTTGCAGTAGAGGAAGAATGTCTTTTAAAATAGTCTGGGAAAACGTAATTTTAGGTGCTTTACCTGTGGAATCATCTCATGTATTGATGATTTCAGTAAGTTTTAGTACCATGGATTTTGCATCTTTCTTTTTTAATTATGTTTTCAATTCTTCATTCTTTGTCTAGATTTTTCAGAAAGAAACACAAATATGTAACTTGTCTGGATGGGTTTGACATGAGCTAGAGGGCCAGGTGTAGAGAAAGCCAAGAAATGAGCAAGCATATGAAGAACAGTTTGTGAGTGGAACTGTGCTCCTTCAGCATCTATAATGAAACAGTGCCCTGCCATGGGAATCCTCTGCCTCAAGAAAGAAAATTCAATTGCCCTAGCCCTGTTAGGACAGCTAAAGTTAGGCAGCTTTAAATTTCGTTACCTTTCGATCTCACATAATGATTTTATTTTTAACTGCTGCTCTGAGATTTGTCCAAAGCTGTCAGATCTTTTTGTCCATCTCTTCTTGTGGGATGGATGCTGTTTTGTGCCTGCTGTAGGGAAATCCTCCTCATAGTATGGGTTCTCTTCCTCTTCCTCTTCACTGTCCATAGTGGGCCTTGCCACCTGGCAGGAGATACTTTCCAGACCTGGAGTCCTCCTGGAGGTCAAAATTTGAATTTGATATTTCCTGAGAGAGAACAACACATTTGTTAGCCTTGCAATCGACTATAAGCAAGTTTGAGAGTTAAATAAAATAAAGTAGATTTGTTCTAACCAAACAAAGATCAAAGCTGGAAACAAAGCTACATAAAACTTAATATTGAATTATTCTTAAAAAAGATTCACTTCTGGTTTAGGTCTCTCTGAGGCTAATCCCTCAGATACCGTGTTTAGAGCTGGTTTGAGGAATAGCAGAGACAACCCTCATCCTCTCTCATCTGTTCAGGATGGGTAATTTTACATTCCCTTCTTCCATTTTAAACTAAATCACTTTGCTCTTTGTCTAGAGCTGAGCTGAAATGACTTGTGCTCCTGAAAAAATGCTTGTGCCACTTAAATAAAAAACTGATATAGGACATCGCTTAAACAGTTCATTTTCAGGGTTGTAACAGTGGTCTTGAGTCTAGTGTGGCATTCTGAAAATGACATACGTAGCAAGGTCACAGTTTCTGACAGAGATTATCTTTGACACATGTAGGACCTACCTCAAGGACACATAGTGGAGAAAAGTAGAGCGAAGCAGAACATTGTTCCACACTACTGCTTGTCACTTGCTGGGGTTCCCGATGCTCTTTCAGGCACATGGATTTTGAAATGGGTGACAACTGTACTTGGGTGGATGTGTGGAGAATGCTTCCTGCTGGCAGCTTTTCCAAAACTTTGAGGTTATGTTTGTGAACACTTCAGACAGATGTTTAATGCTTGAAAACATCAACTGCAGTTTATCTGGTGGAATAAACTGAGAATGCAGTTGGCATCTATCTTAAAAAGAAATCTTCAATTAATATCTTAAAAGAAGCTTGTGACTATTGCCAATCTGTTTGCTAAGGGTGACAGGTTTTATGGTCTTGATTTCAGTCTTTCATCTCTGTGCTGAGCACATTTCATGTCGCACTGCTTGAAGGTTTTCCTTGGCTCCTATTTTAAGTTGCGGAAATTTTAGGGCTGGCAGTGTGTCACTGTATGAGGTCTTTCCGGACAGCTCCCTGGCCCACAACCGGGAGGCATGCAGGGCTCCAGCCATCTGCCCTACGGTGGAAGTTGTCTGAGGAGCTTCATGTGCTTCCGTGGTGTTTGTATGTTGTCCAGGCAGCAAAATGTATGCCAGGAAAACTCTGTGATGGCCGTATCCATCCTGTTAGCATATTGCTTTCTGTCACTAGAAACAAAGTGCGCTTGAAAAGAGAACAGTTATCGGTGTCTTTATCTTAAAGAAGGGGAAACCAGGCATGCTGCAGTGAAGTGACTTAGCTGGAGTCACCCACCAGGCTGCTGGCAAGGCTGGGAATAAATTAAGTCTCCCCCATCCTTGTTCAGTGCTCTTTCTGCCTTTTCTCTCCTGTCACTCCCCAAATATTTCTGTAGCCTATTTCTCTTACACTGTCCCAAAACAAACAATGAGTTGTTTTAAAACATTCCACAGTTCATTTGATCGGAACAAGGATCCAGACTAAACTCCAAATCAAGCAATTGCATTGTGCCTATTGACATTCTCCCTGTGGTTTCAGCTGAATAAATCTCTTTGTTTCTCCCCTAAAGCATTGCTGTGAATGGCTATAATATTTACACAAAGATTAAAATCCCTTGGTACACTGAAGTTGCTGTGTGCAGGCTAAATAACCAACACATACAGCAGATTCTTGTTACCTCTTGTTTATTCTTCAGAAGGAAGCAGAAACTTGAGAGAACCTCAAAGCTTCAACCAAGCTTGAACTATTTTCATTTCTTGCGAGAGATCCTGGAAGAGCTTCTGCTGGGCCAAGCTGCTGGGGTTCTCCCCTGGCTGCTTTGGCTCCTTTGGAACAAAAAAGACCAAACAGAAGAGAAAGCCTGCGCTGATTACTGGCCTGAGCTCAGCAGCCATGGTACTCTTGTAGAATTTAGCCAAACGTACTGAAAGGAATCATTAAGTGCACCCATGAGACATGTGCTGAAAGTATCTTTAAACATTCCTACTTTTGAGCATTGTAATACTGCCGTGTTTTCACAGGTGTCTTCCAACGATGAACTAGTCTCTCTGCGTAGCCTGGAAACTTCTGCATAAAAATGCTCCGTAAATAAAATGCAAGGTGATAGATAAGATTCTGAGACAGAATAAGAATGTGAGGTGCCTACCAGTTTAGAGATGCCAGTTATTTTCTGAACAGTTATTTTTTAACAGCAGGACCCTCTCAGTACTATTTAGCAGAGTGACACCAAAGTAAGAGGAGAAGGCAAAGCATTCCTCTCTCTGCCAAACAGGGCAATGGAAAAACTCGTTTTGCCTGCCTCTGAATTACCTTCATGGTCTTACAGAACATTAATATTATATAGGTATTCAATGGAGTCAATGTTGGATCAAAACTGCAGAAAGGGCAAGAAACCTTGAGATGATGTTTTACTTCAAGTTTTTGTGCTCTCAGTTTCTCTGCTCTGCGTTGTCATTATCCATCGCCTCTAGCTGTCTTCTTAAGATGGTACCTTACATGCAAACCAGTATTCTCCCCTCAGGCAAGAAGATGATTCCCAAACAGAAGTTTGGTAGAGATGAGCATCTCTCTGGGAGAACCTGTCACAGGCCTTGCTCATTTCTTGGCTCTTGGTTATCTTCAGTTTCCTTCACATATTTGAACTCTCCAGATGAAATAAGGGCAGCAAAATGCCTTTTCCATGATCCCTTCTCTGTGTCAGTGCTCTAGGGTCTGGTTCAGACTAACTTTCTTTTTGTTGAAGGTACCTGGTATCTGGTTGTGAGTGTTTCTCCAGAGCTCTGCACCAGTGCAGTCCCAGGCACCGATGCACATCTTCTGGTGTCCCAGACCCCCTCCCCATCTTGCAGGAGGAGCAGGTCCCAGACATGACTCTCTGTTCCACCACAGTTCATCTTCCAAGTAAACATACCGCACCAAACAGGGGAGAGGAAACCATCTTCAAGTTTTACACCTTTTGATTTCTTCTTCTTCTGCCAGGCATTTTGCTTTTCTTTAATCAAATGGAAAGTTTCTGTCCTCTTTTTGTTTTCAAAACATGTCTTCTAAATTATGCTTTGTGTGTACTTTACTTGAATTATTTCAATACTTTTTTTTCCACCTTAAGGTCCAACTCAGGGTCTTTACGGCTCTGTGATTCCTCACCCCCCCATCTACTTCTTTTTTTTTTTCTTCCTAACCAAAGGGTTCAGAGGGTCAGAATGACCTCGTGTGCTTTTCTTCTGCTTATTTCCCTGCCTCCCATTTTCTGTAGCTCAGAATGAGTTGTCACTTATAGGACCTTCTTTCAGCCATCAGGATGGATATGACTGACACCTGAATGGTCAGTCCCTCATTTGCCAGGAGGATGAGATCTCATCCAGAGGGACCTGGACAAGCTGGAGAGGTGGGCCTGCGTGAACCTCATGAGGTTCAACAAGGCCAAGTGCAAGGTCCTGCACCTGGGATGGGGCAACCCCTGGTATCAGTACAGGCTGGGGGATGAAGGGATTGAGAGCAGCCCTGTGGAGAAGGACTTGGGGGTACTGGTCGATGAAAAGCTGGACGTGAGCTGGCAATGTGCGCTTGCAGCCCAGAAAGCCAACGGTATCCTGGGCTGCATCAAAAGCAGCGTGGCCAGCAGGTCGAGGGAGGGGATTCTGCCCCTCTGCTCTGCTCTGGTGAGACCTCACCTGGAGTACTGCGTCCAGCTCTGGGGCCCTCAGCACAGGAAGGACATGGACCTGCTGGAGCGGGTCCAGAGGAGGGACACAAAGATGATCCGAGGGCTGGAGCACCTCTCCTACGAGGCCAGGCTGAGAGAGTTGGGGTTGTTCAGCCTGGAGAAGAGAAGGCTGCGAGGAGACCTTATTGCGGCCTTCCAATACTTAAAGGGGGCCTACAGGAAGGATGGGGAGAATCTTCTTAGCAAGGCCTGTTGTGACAGGACAAGGAATAATGGATTTAAACTAATGAAGAATAGATTTGGGCTAGACATAAGAAAGAAATTTTTTACAATGAGGGTGGTGAAGCACGGGAACAGGTTGCCCAGAGAGGTGGTAGAGGCCCCATCCCTGGCAACATTCAAGGTCAGGTTGGACAGGGCTCTGAGCAACCTGATCCAGTTAAAGCTGTCCCTGCTTACTGCAGGGGGGGTGGGCTAGGTGACCTCTAAAGGTCCCTTCCAACCCAAAGCATTCTATGATTCTATGATTCATTTGCTTTCTTGTGGCATGGCTCAGACCCCCTGTTGTTACCAGCCGGTGTCCCATTTGGGACTGTTGAAGCTTCTCCTTTGACATGCCTTAGAGGAAACAATTACATCTCAGCAACATGGGGGCACATAAGTCCTTCTGATCTTTGGGAGCTCAGCCGAAGACTCCTCTTAATTGATATTCTTTTCCAATTAGTCCCTTTGGCACTAGTAGTCACTCAAGTTGTAGGTCCCACAGGTAAGAAGAGTCCCACATATCCAGTGGTCCTACAGAAATACCACGCAAATACCCAGCTGTTCAAGCCAAGTACTTCTTCATCCTGCTTTAAGTTGCAACTTTAACAGTCTTTGGAGAGAATATCTCTCCTTCAGAGTTATTGTGCCTTTTAATGAGTATTTTAGGGTCTATAGCTGTAGTTTCTTAACATTGTATGTTTCCAGCACTATTCTTCCAGAGATCAGGGTGTTACAAAGTATGTATCATCTGCTTTTTGATAATGGAAGATGAAAGACAGAGATGCCAGGAATATAGTCTTTACCAGAGGCTGTTCAGTTAGTGAAATGAACAGAATCAAGAAAACTTAAATTCCCTATATTTTCATCAAAATTCTCCCTTTCCAGGGTGGCAGTGACACATGCAAGGATTCAGGATATTTTTTTAGCTGGCAGTACTGAAAATGTTGCAGGATTCTCTGCAGTATTGTTGTTCTCCCCTCTGAGAGATTGCAGATGCTTCATGGAGCACAGTGAAAATTCCTTAAAATTACCGTAAGCCTGATGTACTTGTCTCTTTCTCGTTGAGTGTCTATTAAAAATTATTTGGTATGTAAGTACTAGGGTGAAAAAGATGAAGACTCTCTCAGGGGTTTTGTAACACTGGAAGTTGTGGTGCCTGCACAGCAACTTGGCCAGGTCACCAGGTTTGGAGGAGGATTGCTAGGTGGGGCATGAGGAGAAGATGAAAACAACAAATCTTAGGAATGTGCCTGTGGCACAAGAGACAAGTGCTTATAGTAGAAATGATTAGTCAGAAGTAGTTTGGGAAGAGAGATTACTTCTGCATGCTAGTTGAAACAAGCATGTTCTTTGTGATATCAACACACATACTTTTTATCCTCTCAAATTCTCAGTTTTCTATGCTCATTTCAGTGCAGAGGGCCTTTCTGCTGATTCTCTGCAGCAAGTTGCTGGTGCTACCAGATCAGATGGAGTCACAGGGAGACAGGGAGCCTTCTAGTAGCTAGTAGCTGTCCCTAGGGATTACATGCAGACACTTTCTTTTTTCCATCAAATTTGCAGTCAGTCTCAGTTGCTGTCATCTCTAATGAGCAACACCAGTAACTACCAGAGTCAGGGAAAACTGGTGTAACCTGTATACGCCTATCTTGGATCAAGCACTTGGAGCTAAGGTATGCATTTGAACCTTTTCTCTGTGCTTCCATGCAAGAGATGTTAAATATGCAGCATGTTTCGCTTGTTCCAGATAGTGGGTGTTCTTTACTTGCTGCTGGAGTCTACACTGAACATGTGCATTAGGGAAGAGCATTTGCCCTAAGAGATTTTTTCAGCATTTTCAGCATAACATGAAGTAGGTTAATGAAGAAAGGAGTGTAGATACAGGTCTCCTGTGGTGGACATAGCACTGGCTGCAGGGCTACTGGACACAGGATAATATAAAATGCAGACAAGATTATTATTAATTACTTTCAGCCACATTTATCCTACCACCAAATTGCAGCCAGTTCTGACTTCATAACCTTCAGCATCCGTAACTTGATGTCCAGTTCTGCAATACTTTTTGCTGTTGTCTGCTCAGACATCACCCCTGCAACTAGATGGACTTGTGGATGGTATTCTTTAAAAGATCTGATTCAGTTGCAGAATTTTGGTGTTGCAGAAATCTTGTAACTTTTGACTGCTGTTTATTTAAGCAGAGGTTTTCTGAGACACACAGCATTTTCAATGTAATAGTTAATTAAAGGTTCAAGCTGTCCCTTAGAATTGGATTGTTCATCTTCTAGCTGCAGTACCAACAAAGGCGGTTTGATTTTAAGGATTTTTTAAACCCATTGCTTTTCAGTGTTACTCTGGAAGCGAGTGAGGGTTCTACAGTGCATTTGTAAATTGCGAGCAAAATACTCCTCGCTACCCTCTTCTGAATTCCACCAAAATCTTACAACCCTCAACATTTTAAGAGAATACCTGAATCTTAAACGTTCCTTTGGTTGTTTTTTTGAACCATTTTCCCGGCAGATTTCTGTTGTCCCTCTTCAGGAAATGGAACTGTAAAAAGATCAATTGCTGTATTATAAAGGGCAAGTAAAGCCTCACAGCTCTGCATGAGAATTGTGCATACATGTAAAGCCAAAACCAAAGCTGGAGTAATTTCAGAATATGCTGCATTTCTACAAAAAATATTACAAACCTCAAAGTTTGAATAGCAACAGCAAATAGCAACAACCGTGAAAAGACCCTTCCCTGACCATATCCCATATAACAATTGAAGGATGTAGCCATGTCATTTATACTTCTGAGACTGGGCTGTCTTGCCCCCTTTGAACCCTGTATTTATTTGGGCTCTGAACCCATTCTGACTACAAGAGGCCTCACACTGGTGCAAAGACCTGCCCTGACATGCTTCCCTGCAGTATTGAGGTTGTAAAGCTGTAAAGGTTTCCTGCTGTTGAGCCAATTTATGCAGTTTCCATGAGCATATTAGACTGGACCCTAAGTTACATCTAGTAACAAACACAGGGTTAGCAGTGATGCTCAACAGCGTCCTGCAGTTGTTCGTGCTGGTTAGCATGCTCCGCCGGCACTGCTCTGGCCTGGGCCAGGCAGCGGTCTCTGAAGCTCTGTCTGGGCATGGGTGCCAGGGGATGGGGCAGGAGCTGCTCCCCCAGGCATTTTGGTACAGCCATCCTTGCCGGAAAAGGGCTTAACTTGGATTGACACAGGAAGGGTCCTTGGCCTCTTTCATTTAGTACCTTAGATGTAGCACCAAGGTTTAATTTTGTATTTCAGACATTTTAAAGCATCACTGTGCATTTGCGATAAACAGTATGTCCCAATAATGCATTCTGACACTCCTGGTTTTGGAAGGAGGAAAGGGGAGGTTAGCAAGTCCAGCACTGTCCTGCTTTGCCATCTATCTCCCCTAGCAGTAATGTTTTAAACAAGCATAAACTGTCCGTGTGCATTACGCTGCTTGTGAAGTGGAGTGCATTTAGCTTCCTTTGTGAATGCAAATATACCACATACTGAAATGAGGTGCTCTCAGCCACAGGTCAGTATGTGACGGTATTAGATACTTGCCATAGTGCTGACAGCTTCATTCTCCACAAGCCCAGTCCTCTGTCTCGTGTGTGCGTGCGTAAGTTTCATAGTGGTAGAAAGAAGAAAAATACCCCATCTCATTGGTTATTTATATAACTTAGTACGCAGATTTTTATTACTAGCTATTTTTAATTGGCTAACAGTTGTTATCAGTGATGTTGCAGTTCCAGAAACATCTGCAATGTCTACTTTGAATGTTTTTCTCTCTCCTAAGCTGATTCTATAAAAAAAATACACATGGAAAGCAAAATTAAATTATTTTTTTTACTGTACAGTTCTTAATAACTGTATACAGAATATGCAAATACCTCTCTTGGTTGGCTGCAGTAGTCCATCTGTTCTGACAGTATCTCATATTAGATTATCCAAGATGCTTGCCAGCATCCAAGTATCTAGCTTTTCTGCGTCTGGTAGAGGTTTGCAGCAAGAGCCTACATTTTCATGAGAGCAAGAGAATCTACACAAAGCAAACTAAATAGGCTTCAAGCTGCTAAAAGACTACTTATGTGCCTGGGGAAAGGAAGTAAACAATCTTTTTGTGTGTGCTGCTTTCACTGTAGCCTTTTCAGAGTCCTCTTTTCCTTATCCTAAATGCCTCTTTTGCCTGCCAAGAATAAGGATAATTAAATGTCCTTTAAGTGGTGTTTAAAGCTGCATGATAAGAATACCTATCCTCCTGATCCAGTTCCATATAGTAGATATGAAAGGAGAACAGTCGTATCAAGCGTACTACTTCATCGCTTCTGAGACTAGCTTTAAGGCGGAGACTTGAAATAACCAATTTTCCCCCGCAGTGACATATGCAGCATCCTTACAAGCATCTCCAGCAGCACGCCTGCCTCTCCTGTCTGCTATTTATACAGTAATGCAACTGAATTGAAAAGCAACAGCCTTACACAGACTAATTTTAAAGTAGTGCTCTGGTTTGTGATTTTAGAAGGCAGCTACTAATACAAATGTAAATTTAAAAGAACCCTAGAGTCCTTTCTGCTGACCCAGTGATAACTACATTTTGAACTAAAACTGGTTTTCCTTTGTCCTCAAAGGGGTTTTTTATGCCAATATATGATTATTACTTCATTAAAAAAAAGGTACAGTTATTTTTTATTTCCTGATGGTGCTGACAATGAGACAACCATCAGTATTAGCTGTTTTTTTCCCTACTTCTTGGAGTTTTTCCTTTACAATAAATAGAAAGTAGTTGTATGGAGAAATGTTATTTAATGGTTTTCTTTGCAGTGTTGGATAATGTCTTTGTATAAATGCTGTTATAGCATGTGTATTATTTGTGGTAAAACAATGCATGTTTCAGTGTGTTAGCCTCCTTTCAGATGAACTGCAAGACTTGGAGAGCTATCCTTGTCTCCTGAAAATTTTTTTCTGAAGTGTAATGCTTTTAAAAAGCAGATCTGGTTATTCACATTAGTCTCCACATTTCCTTCCCCTTTTCTTTATTGCATGGGGCATTAGCATGGAAACACACTTCACGTTTCTCAGGCTTTTGTCTGTTCCTGCTGCTTTGCCTACTGGAAGTCAAACAGTGCTACTTGGTTTCTGACATAGCTGATTACTATGGAAATTATTACCATGTCATAAACAGAGGATTTCATGTGTCGAATGTGCAGCAGAAATGCAGACGATTCTGTAAGCAGAAGGTTCCTGGTAATAAGGAAAAGGGGAAGAGAAATGCAGAAAGCACATGATGCCTGTGCAAAATCCATTGTTGCAGATTCTTCTTCAGAAGGCATAACCTTCAAGAGCATGGGGATCAAGCAGTTTGCTGGGGGTTTTTTTGTTTTTAAATGACTAAGAAGATAAATGTGCATTTGTGCTTCAAGGAATAATTATTTTATTTTGACTCCAGCAGTTGGTACTGGCCAAAGTGATTTCCGAGGGCATTCGATGTATGTCCCAGATCACTGTTCCACGCTAGGGAGACTAGACAGCTATCGCTCTGCTATGCAGCGCTCTGAAACCAAGGACACCAGCTGCCAGACGGAGGAAGTTAAAGTTGTGCCCCCTTCAATGAGAAGAATACGAGCGCAGAAAGGACAAGGCATTGCAGCCCAGATGTCTCAGTTCTCCAGCTCATCTGGAAACATGTCAGTGATGAGTGATTCTGCTGTATTTGCTTCTCGCCAAAATAGTGACATAGGTTTTCACAGCTTGCCTCGGGCTGGTGCGAGAGTGTCTCTGCAGTCCCTAGAGCAGACACAGAGCATCTCTAGGCAGACAGAAGACATCGCTGGCACTTTACCCCACCAGATAAGTAAATTGCAAGTGGATGATAGTGTTGTGCATCTGAGGAGTAATCCCACCACGGGGACCCTGTCAAGGCCAAAGTCTCAAGAGGTGAGAAGCTGTGATAGTGAAAAGTCCGCAAGCCCAGCATGTGTGGTGTCTCCTCATGCCACCTACTCAACAAGCATCATACCCAACGCAACACTGTCGTCCTCCTCAGAAGTTATTGTTATTCACGCTGCCCAGAGTGTTGGATCGTTGGATAGTAAAATTACCAGCTCTACTGCCTACTCAAAGCCAAGAGACAATCCTGTTGCCAGCAGTGCAGTAAGTGGGAAAGAAGATCACCATTCTTCAAGCGGTAACTGGAGCGAGAGCAGCTCCACACGTCACTCACAGACTTCAGATACCATCCCATGTAATACTGTCATGATGCTTTCTCTTGGTGACTCTGCTGTCTCTCTTAGCACTCCTGGAAACACAGAGGCTGGGTCTCAGGGTGTGAGCTACAGCTGTAGGAACAATCTTGCTTTACCAAACCCTTCCCAGGACAGCGACGGCAAGAGTGAATCTAGCTATTCAGGGGAGCGAGCACAAGCAGCAGTGAACAGCACAGAGCATTGGCTGTACAAGTCTGCAGACAACAGTGAGACTCCTTCACGCAAGGCGGTTTGTACGACACCAGGCTGTGCCACTCCTGGTAGCAACCTGAGCAGCAGCAGCCTGGAGAGGACTTCTGTCAGGGACGAGACTACTTCTCTGTATTCAGTGGACCACGATGGTTATTACAGTTCCACACATACGGACTCCGGACTGAAGTCAGACATGTCATGCAGTAGTAGTAATGGTTTTGGGAACCCCAGAGACAGTGTGATAAATGTCTTTGAAGGAAAGGAGAAGAAACATCAGGATGACCAGACAGGCCAAGGTGACAAATCCCTTGCAAGAAACATCTCTCTGAAAAAGGCAAAGAAGCCGCCTTTGCCACCATCCAGAACAGACTCACTCAGAAGGATGCCCAAGAAAAAAGCCCAGTCCAATGGACAGGTACTTGATGAAACCCTCATTGCCACCCTCCAGCATTCTCTGCAGTTGAATCTCAAGTGCAAAAATGGCAGCTCCCCCTCCCAAAGCCCCTGCAGTGATTATGAGGATCCCTGGGTGTTGCGCTCCCGCAGCCAAAGCTCGGTCAGCGCAAGCAGCAGCATGATGTCCACCACTGCTCCAAACCTGTACTCCATCTGCACAGTCACTCCCTCTCAGAGTGAAACAAGTAGCATCAAGTCGGAGTACGCTGACCAGTGGGGTTACTACAGCGACTATGCCACAGTGGCAGACGACCAGGTAAAATCCTCAGTGACCCATTCTGCCAGTACATCATCTGCTCTCAGCGATTACAGCATCAGCCACTTCAGTGATGGCTCAAGGGCTTCTGTGCCACAAGTGCCCAGTGGACTGGCCAAACCAAAGAGCGCTTCTCCGGAGAAATCCCACCGAGTCACATCGCCATCGAGTGGGTACTCCAGCCAGTCCAATACACCCACTGCACTTACTCCAGTGCCTGTATATTTAAAATCTGCATCATCAGGAAATGGGAAATCCAAGCTGAAGCCTAAAGTGCCTGAAAGGAAATCCTCTCTTCTGTCTTCAGTCTCCATGTCTTCATCCTCCACTTCTCTTTCTTCAAATACATCTACTGAAGGGAGTGTGAGTGTGAAGAAATTGGACCCGACCCTGAGCTCTCCTCTGGATTCTGGTGCACCTCCTCCACCACCTCCTCTTCCAACACCTCCTCCACATTGCCCCGAACTTTCTCCTCCCCCTCCCCCTCCTCCTGCAGCAGAAGTCATGGATCTGTCACCATTGCCAGCCTCTCCCACATTCCCCCCTCCTCCGCCAGAAGCTGATGTAAGTTCTTCCTTTGCCCAGACTGTCCCATGGTTTCTGCAAGAAGCCTCCATCAGTACGTTCTCTTCCCTGGTTCCTCCTCCTTCTACTTTCCCTTTAGCTGTCCCGCCACCAGCACCACCTCTTGATCCCAAACTAACAAAAGGTGCAACGATATACCCACAGTATTCTTTTAAGAAACGTAACCAGGAGGATTCTTGCTACAGTCCAGTGAAACAGCCACTCAACAAGCAAGGCGCATCGAGACCTGTGATGCCCTTAGTAACTACCAAAGCATTGCAAATGGTGCAGCTGAGGTCTGTGAAGAAAGTGACAGAAGGTGAACCATCACCTGAATCTGCTTCTGAAACCACCTCTCAGGAAAAGGGTACTGTAAATTCATCATCACAGTCTTGCCTAAAGCCACCCCTCTCACTAAGACTCAGTAACAGCTTAGGCAAAGAGGAAATGAAAACTCAAGGCACTTCGTTTAAAAACTCAGTTCAAACACTGGCTCGGGGTTCTCCTCTCATTGTCTCTGATAACATATCTGCACTTGACAGTGATCAAAAGCCTGCAAGTGCAGTAGGTCTAAACAAGTCATTCGAAGCTGATGCCCTGGGGACAGCTACTGAAGACACACCTGAGTCTTCAGTGCAGAGTGAAGACCCCCATTCTGGCATGTCACCTCAGGGGTCACCGGCATCTCCCGACAAGACTCAGGTCATATTGCCAAGCAAGAAACCACCTCCTATTTCAAAGAAACCCAAACTGTTCCTCGTTGTACCACCTCCACAGTTGGATCTTACAGTGGAGAAAATAGCTGAAGTGAGCGATACTGTCAGAAGCACACCAAGCCCAACTCAGAGAGACACTGTGCTTGCACACTGCGAGGAGGCGAGAAATTGTCTTACAGATGGACTCAGTTCTAGCGAGATGGACTCTGGCAGCCTGGTTCCTGAGGGAGGAGCTGCCGGATTCACCTTCTCTGAGACAGTGGGAGCTAATGCCTTTGTGGTACAGCCTGCTGCATCACCAGTTCAAGAAGAGCCCAGGCAGGAGGAGCAGTCCGCGTTTGATGAAGGAAGCAGTTCAGGCAGCAGCCAGGACAGCGGCAGTAACGCTGACGGGCACCTATCTCAAGAGAACGAAAGTGGTGAGTCTCTCTTCCCTGACTCTTCTTCAGATGCAGCAGTAGCTATTTTAAAGAAGCTGGGGAGTGAGAACAGCAATCCTAGCATTCAGGTGGGCTTCTGTAGAGGAAAGAGCCTCTTGCAATAGTTAAAACTAAAAGCCTAAAGAAAGTTGCAGGGATCAGATTAATACTTTATGAGATTTCTTCTAATTCCTTTCTGACTTCTCATTATTGCAGACATGGAAAGAAAATGATGCTTTATTTAACTGTGCTAGGATTAAAACATGCTATGAAAACATGGTTAGCTTTGTTAATTTTGATTTTGCATTTTAGTGGAAACCATACAAATTTTCTTTCAGTATTGTTCTCCGCCTGTGTGTGTGAGCAAGCATAGGCTTTTTGTGCACTGCAGTTTCCTAAGCAAGCGTTGTTCTGAAATCACAATAATGACAACGGTGCACTCAGTCTCTGCTTTGCCTTAGAGGCAGCGAGGGCTGGTTTCAGGATTATATGCCTGTTGGGTTCCCACAACAGACTGACAGTATTGTTCATTCTCTCTGTGTAGTGGAGGTGTTTGAATCAGATACAGCAAATAGTTCATTCCTGCCAAGCAATAGTTATGGGGAAGAGACGGATGGAGTGGCAACACCAGCGAGACCAAGGACTACTGAGGATCTTTTTGCAGCCATTCACAGGTACTGCAGAAATTGCCCTTCCCATACTGTCAGGTCCGGTAGTTCTCTTAAAAATTAATTAACATTGTTATACTAAACCACCCAATTACAACAGTCATTGCTTTAACAGAAAGCACATGTTTATCAACTTTCTACTAAAGCTATGTATGAAAAAGATAAGGAAAAAACCTTGTGGTTTATTGTTTTACAAATATATTTAATCCATTCTGAACTAAAAGCTACCAGATTAAATCAATGTAGATTCTAAGTATTCTGCCCCTTAAAATACCAAGTTACGTCTCGTGTTTATTGTACTGTTCTCAATCTGCCATATTAACTCTACTGTTGCTTTTTCTGTGTATCTTTTTGTTTTCATTCTCGTTCTTCTCCATCTCTTTTTACTCTCTTCGCTGCTTATATGGTGCAGTTTGGGACAGAGGCTCAACGCTAATGCTTCATGGCAAGCGTGGCTGAAACTGGCAAGTAACACAACATGTCAGTCATATGGCAAAACATATGGCAAACGCTGGATTATAGTTTGCCATAATCCAGCCTGAGGTCGGGTGTTTTGTGTCAAACTGGTTCATGAATGAAATGTGCAATACTGGCTCTATTATTAATGACATTATTCATTTCCCTTAAAAACAAAATCGTCCTGAATAGGCAACTAGATTTTTATGCTTCTCACATTAGGTTCTCAAAAAAAGAAAAGAAAAGCCAAAAAGCTTAAAAGCACAAAACAAAACATGTGCACCATTTAAACAGTACACACAGAAGACCATTACCACTCTCTGAACTACTGAGCTTCCTCTTAGACTAGAATCGATGTAGTGGTAGTGCCATCTTGTGGCTCTGTCTTTTACTTCAAAATTTAGAGGGACACTCTCTTTTAACTGGTCACAGAAGGTGCTTGGCAGCATCCGCATAGGTTTATCTAGGTGTTCAGTCACTTTGCACATCTGTGCATGAGTTCTGCATCAGGAGTACTGAGGGACGGGAAAAACCGGCCGTGAGAACGTGGCTGGGAGCTGGGAGACTGCAGCACTTGGGATGCAAATGCTATTTTTTTTAATTTTTGAAACGATTCTGTTTCAGATGATATGAAATTACATATATATGTTACTGACTTTTTGTAACTTACGGTCACCCCTTAGAACTTGGCCTGTAGAAGCTGTTCTAAAAATGGTCTGTTGCATTCGTGTTGCATGTCGCTCACTAGGACTGCGACAAATCTGTTTTTAGAACGAAATATTCTGGCCAATAGCCTTTCTCCATTATGTATGCAGATAGAGAGTGGATCTCTGTGTGTATGCACATACATGTAATTCACGAGTTTATGGGGAAATGGACAATGGAACTGGATGTGACATAGTTAAAACTGCTTGACACATTTGTTATTAAGACCTTGCTTTTGCTGGCTTTAGACTTGAACCACTATCTTCCTTAGCTGTTAATTAATAAAAAACATTTTGGTGTCCACCCCACCCCATTTCTAAAAGGTATTATTTCAGTAATTGGCACTCTTGAATATGTGCTTTGGAGTAAGACAAGAAATACAGTGGTATGTGCTTTAAGGGCAGGAAGAACAATCTTAAGTTTAATGGTTTTGTTTGAATATATACCCTATCTCTGTCTGAAAAGCCACCAAAACCAAATTTGGTTCTTAATTTTAAGTTTCTGCCATAATTCATCCATGCTGAGAAAAGCTGATTAGATGCTGACAGCAAACTGACGGCTCTGCACTGCATTCACAGTCTTACTGAATCACTTCAAGCCAGGATAACTAAGTCTTTCCCTGCAGATCTTTGCAATTGAATTTTGCTTTCTGTTTATTTGGAATTTCATTTGGGTTTTGGCAGCAGTACAGCCCCAGCACTGCAGTGTTTAAAGATACCCGTAGGCAGCCAAAACCCTCATGAAGGGAAATCTTTTCCCTGTAACTAAAGCACACACATGTTCGCATACAGACTCACAGAGCATCCAAGCACCGAATTCACTTGCTGCCTATGGTACTGACATGCAGTTAAATCTAGACAAGGCTCTTAATGTTTGCCACTACTGAAGTCGTCGTTTTATCCCTATGCTATCTTCTGGTGTCCATTCATCCTCAGGCTGACTGGATGTTGGTATTACATTCTTCTTCCAGAAAGGCAGGTGGAGGCAGCAGCAGCTGAAAATAACAGCTGTTACAGCTGCCTGTGGTGTGTATCGTAAGTGAACTATGCATAAACTTCACCACTTAAGAGAGACAGGATCGCTCCAAAGTCTTGGCAGAGTTTATGGCGGTGTCTGTTGCTGCCACCTACTCAGCTGATGGATCCTGCTGTTTTGTTTTCTGTTTATTATCAGTTGGCTGCAATGCATAAAGACATTTGAGCTTGCCTTGGCAAAATCTCAAAGCCTTTAAGAAAGTACACCTAAAGATCACATTAAGTAGAAACCTGTTTTACAAGGGGAACGGTCTGTATTGAACACATGCTTGATAAAAATTAATATGGAATTATAGCATGATAACCTTGTATTTGTAACAAGTCTGCTGCCTTGTTTTAAACTTTTGCCAAAATAGCATATGTAAAATTAGCCTTTATACAACCTTTTTGAATTAATTCTTGCTTAGCTTGCAAAGAAGCAAAGCAGCTTTGCTACAGATACCAGGCATGTAATACATTTCTTTCTTTAAGGTTTCTAGTAATGTGAAAATGGGGCAATAGAAGTCCAGTTTCCACTTATTCCCAATTCCATGATTGTTTCTTAATTTTGTTTTTGTTATCCCTACACTTCACATTTAAACTAAAAAATACTCCACCCTTTCATTTGGAAAGATAACTTTCATGTCAGGAAGTTGGTCTCTCCTTCATTTAGTCAAGGAGTTGCAATGACAGAGCACCAACAGAACTGTGAATTTTGTCTGTGCATCTTAATAGAAGCTGGAAAACTCAGTTTTCACTATTCATTTAATGTTTGGGTTGGGGAGGGGATTTTTTTAAAAAATCATTTAATCCCAAATGGTTACATGTGGCTCACTTTACTCCATCTTAACTTTAGCAGCAGTGCATTGCAATATCCTTTTCTAAAGGAAAGTGCACTAAACTACACTTCTAATTCTCTGGAGAGTATTGAATGAAATAGTAAAACAGAACAAAACAAAAAAACCCAGCATACTGTAGATGACATATTCTTAATCAAATCCCCAAAGTAACAAACAAAATGGCATTGAGTATAATCTTTATAATGCATTAGGCTTAACAGTTGAATACTGACTCCAGAAAACCTGATTCACTAAATTTGCTGAAGTGTTTTGGACATCAGTATTGCTAGTTTTAGTAGTTTTATTGTTCCAGATTTGCAGAAAAAGAACAGTAAATTTAGCTTATACCTCCAATGCCTGTATTAATGCCTATACAGTTTTGGTGGTGTTCTTAGTCATGCTTTAGATTTAGATTATTTCTCCCTTATCCCTCTCTCTACTTTAGCTTAGTTCATTGGCATCCCTCTAAGCTGAGTTTAATTAGGGAAGGTAGAAAGTTTAATTTTTTTGTTGGTCCTCTTCTTCTGTTGTTTTTTGAACTCAGATCCAAAAGGAAAGTCCTTGGCCGTAAAGATTCTGAAGACGACCGTACCCGCAACCATTCTCCGTCGCCCCCCGTAACTCCCACTGGTGCTTCCCCAACCTTAACTACCCTCAAACAAGCCGGATCTATTCAGAGAAGCGTTCGCAAGAGCAGCACAAGCAACGACAACTTCAAAGCCCTGCTGCTGAAGAAAGGGAGCCGCTGTGACACCAGTTCCCGCATGTCCGCAGCAGAGATGTTGAAGAACACGGATCCGCGGTTCCACCGGACAAAGACAGATGCCTCCCCTGACCTTTCCGACAGCCCTGCCAGCTGCTCACCCAGCAAGAGCAAACGGGCCCAGGAAGAGTGGGCCAAGAGCGAGGGCCTGATGCCAAGGAGCATGTCCTTCTCTGGCACTAGGTACGGCCGGTCACGAACGCCCCCCTCTGCTGCTAGCAGCAAGTACAACGTCCGCAACCGCATCCAGAGCAGCCCCATGACCGTCATAAGTGAAGGAGATGGGGAAGTGGTGGAACAGTCAGAGGGCAGGGTCCGAAGGACTTTGGAAGAGCAGCAAGAGAGGCAGCTTGATCTGTTCAACAGTGATGAAATGGACGTGAATGACTTTCCCTATGCTGAGGAGGCAGGCTGCAAGGAGACCTTGGATCCAACCCATCTAGACTTAATGACTCAACCAGGTACTTCAAGGAAGTATCTAAGCCCTTCAGCTGAAGAAAGTTAAAAGGCAGTGACGAAAGTTACTGGATATTAGTCTAGAAAATGACAGAGGACTAGATTCCAGGAGAAAGCCCAGACCAGGACAAGTTTACTTTGCTGAGCATTTACTCCATGAACTGCATGTGTGTGTTTAAATGCTAAAGCAATGATAGTTCTGCATGGTTGGGTTGGGGTGGGGAGGACTTGCTTTGAATGAATGGTCTGCGGCTTAAAGAAAGCTAACAGTTGATATTTTTTTTTTTTGTGTAAAGCCTTAGAAGTCCTCTTGTGGGGGGGGAGTTTTCTCAGAGCCTGTAGGGGTGTGAAGTTTTTCTTTTTCTTGAGACTGCAATTGTGCAAGCAAAATTTAGGAATAAGCGTGAAAAAGAGGAATGGGAAGGCTTCTGTGGTACAAGCTGGACATTTGCTTCAAAAGCATTGTATTTGTGCAGTGTAGTGTATTTGTTAAGCAGAGAGAGGCACAATGAAGCACATTCACCTGTGAGGAGGTAGTGGGGTTGGTGCTGGGGTTGCATGGCTTATTACTGGGGTATGCCCCAGTCTAAGATGAAGCGTGTCCTGCTAAAGCAACTAGGTCACCAGGTTATGAATTGGTCCAGGGTACTTTTTTTTTCCTGAGGGAAAATGAAACACATAGTTAATGTGGAAAAGGGAGCCCAGTTCTATAACACACTACTAGCTGCTATGCAGCCAGACATGTACGCTTGGTGAAACACTCATTTCCAAGTGAATTGCTTCCTTGACTAGAGTATTCCCTTAGAGAACTGAAACAACTGGATTTGTGCAGAGGATGCAAGCAGACAACAGAAAAATGGGAGAGGAATTAAGCAGTGTACTGCCGGATTTGGAAGGGTTACGTTTCTGAATTTGAAAGCAAAATTTGACTTTGAGAACTTGCACTACAGAGCTGTAGGTGGAGCCTGTCTTTCAAAATTGAAACTTGGGAGTTGTGTTTTGCCAGAAGTCTTTCTTCCATTTGTCAAAAAGGGGAAGATTATTACTTTTCATCACTTGAAATACAGATACTTGCTAACTTTTGGTTACCAAAGAATAAGTTACAGTTACTTTCCTTTTTTATTTGCCTGCAGTATTTCTCTTCTTTTTTAACCTTAATAATTTAGTGAGGTTCATTTTTATTGTATATTTTACAGATAATAAAAACATTTAACGGTTTTCCAATTGTAAAGAAGACCATTAATTAAAACTCAAATATTGGCTGGAGTTTTTGGTTCTTAGTAGGAATGAAGCTTTTAACTTTTAAGAAGAATTTTGCATCATTTGATGGCGTGCGCAGTTTTTGTATTGTTTGTAAATATTGAAAGTTGTTAAAATATCTTTTGATCTCCCTACCGTAGAATTTATACATTTTTAGATTGCTTTTAAGAAGAAAAAGCACTCTTTGTAGATTATTTATTTTAGAGAAATATGCTTGTAATCTCTTTCTTCAATCCTTTACTTGTTAGTAATGTAAATTTCAGGGGCCTTCATTTAACTCTTCCCTTCACAAGAGGGGAATAGTGGTGAAAATGCTGTGACTTTGCTTCAATAAAGAAAAAGGCTGCCAGTTGCCATATTGTCTTTTGAGTTGATTAAGATCTCCTTCAAAAGATGTGTCGCGCAGCGTATGGCAACCCACTGAATGCCATAAACCATGCATCCAGCTACTAATCTCCAGTTTTCATTGCAAAATTTACTAATTCACTTTAGAGACAACTAAAGCGTACTCAGATATCCATCCCATTTTGGCATCTCAATGCGGAGACTAAAAAATAGAAATAATCCTAAACTTTTTCCAGTATAATTTGTGAGTGTTTCTACTACTTCTCTCTCACTTGCAACCTGTCCCTAAAAACTGAAATTCTTGGAGAACCAGATTATAAGCAGAGTGAGAAGTGAAATGGAGAAGGTGAATCCAGCTGCACTCACTGGAACAAGGGTGGGATTAACTTGTGCACAGCAAACTTTCTACCATTTCTGCATGCTAAATATATTTAAAGAACCATTGGATTTTTTTAATTAAATGAAAACCTAATTGGCTAAAGTAGATAGTTTCAGATATTATTAAGACTGATCTGAACGACATACTGTTGCAAAGAGATGGTGCAAAACATTCAGCAGCTGCTAAATGTCTCATGAGTGTTGCTTTGGTGTTTCTCCCAGAGCTGATCCTGTGAAACGTAGAGCGCTGTGTCCTTTCCGTAGCAGATACTGTCCCTTTCAAAGCTGCGTGTAAATGCTAACTGGTCTTCATGCCAGCGTCCTGACAGGCAAATGCTCAGGCTTTGTTTTATTGTTTACAAATGGGGAAATCATCTAAGTGAAAAATCGCAGCATTGGAGAAAATTACAGTTCTGGTGTCTGCAACTTCCGCAGTACTTCGCAGCATTATGCATAAAGTGCCTGTAGGAGGGAGCTTGTTTCCCTGCTGCTGGCCAGCTGATGCTGCCAGTCATTTTTATAGGCTATACGGGGAACTCTTTGGAAAGTCCCGGCTTACATGCACACCATCTTGTCAATGCAGGTAGGTGAGATTACACTTACAGGTAGCATGGGCTGAATTTCTTCTCTGGCCACAGGTAGCCTTGATGCTCATCTAAAACCCGCATCTGGTGTAAGGTGAGTTTGGGTTGAGGCTCTGGTTTTGGCTAGTGTGCAGAAGGCAGTGTTTATGTAGCCCTGCTGATACTGCTACCTGACTACATTTTTGACAGTGTGAGATGTAGTGAAATGTGCTGAAATATGTTTAATAGTGCTTAGAATGATTTTTTCTTTTAGGCAACTGATGTAGCTTTCTTACGGAGATACCACCATGTCATCTCCCTGCTGCCATCATCCTCTGTAGCAGCACGCAGAATTGGTTGGTAGCTCAGTTTTCTCAGCAATACATACTTGGCCCAAGTTTCTACTACAAAACCCTAAGAGCATGACAGCTTTAGGCTGTGTTTTCTGTACTGGCAACAACTTTGGTGTGTATATAATTATGCCAAGGAAAATATGCTTAATTTTCTGTCACACATCCAACTTCAAAGTTACTTCCATTATAAGCTTCCTCCATAGGGAGGTTTTGCAGATGTGACTTTATTGGTCAAGAAGTATAGATTCAGTTCAGCAAACCTCTGCTAAAGACATCCAGAGCAGTAGGAGAGGAGGAAAAATACACAAACTTTGGCCATGCTAAAGAGAAAAACAAGACTGTTGTCATCCTAATGCTTAATGAATCATACTGTTAAAGGGCTTGTTCAGAGTTTACAGTTGGTTTACAGTTTGCCCCTAAACCAGGAATCATTATTGAAGCTAGATGTGAGATTAGTTTCTGGTTTTCCTTTTATTGGGAATGGTTTTCAGCTATAGTCTTTTCCTAAATTTTGCTCTGTATTAACTCATCCTATGTGTTTCCTCTTTTTATGTTCAAAGGTCGTTCTTACTGCTCTCAGATGTAGGCAGCCCCAATTCCCCCTTAGAATTAGGGCCCTTCAATTAGTACGTTAATACATTCATAAGGGTCTGCAGCATTTACAAGCCTTCACTGTTTGTATACTGGAGAGATGAGAATTTATTGTCTTAATTTAAACGAAGGATGGTTATGCAAGGAACAATAGCTTGGTGAGAGGAGGTTTGGAAGGTTACTGGAAATCAGTTAAAAGAATTGGGAAAGAAGTGGATTTGATGAAGATGGGGGTTTGAGGAACCAGGACTGGACCCTGGTTCATGCATAAGGCTCAGCCTGAAAGAAAGCACAGAATAATGGCAGAAAAGGTGAAGCAGGGAGATTGCTGAGAAGTACAGTGAACGCACAGAACGACAGTAAGGTATGAGGCGGGCAGGCTAATGCAGATTCTTGAAGATAAAGAAGCTTCAGCAAGTACAGAAGAGAGAAAAAGGCAAAGGAACAATGGGATAGTCACAGCAAGGGGAAAGAAAAATTTTAGCTTGTGTGTTTCTTCACAGTTCAAAGGGTATAGAAGGCCAAAGTCAGTCAAACATGTCAAAAACATTTTGGAAGAGGAAACAGAGCAAAAATCTGTAAGCTTAGAGAAGCATTAATAGGCTGAAGTGAGGAATGCTCTTGGAGACCTCAGGCAACACTGGGCAGGTGGCTACAGGCTTGAGCACTGTACAGAAAAGCAGTGCCTGAAATCTGGAAAGAATATGAGATCAGGGAGATTAAAGCTCAGATTTGTCCTGCCTAATTTCTACCGACAACCCTGCGTCCAGTGATTCCTACAGACTGGCTACAGTTCTCCAGACACCTGTGTTCTGGTAACTTGCTAAACCGTCGGTCGTTTCCTGGAGTGAAGAGAGGCCACTTGTGCGTGCAGCACAGGGATAAATATCTTCATAATATTGCAAGCAAATATATCTTGTCAGGTATTGTTTGGATCCCACAAAGTTCTGGAAAAGCCATTTATAGCAGCAGTCACTGCTCCAACAAAGCTGTTGCATCGTTTTGAACCACTTAAATGTACTATAGCATTGTTTGCTTCTATAAGAGAAGATTAAAAGGATGGACTTCAACAATAAAACAAACTTTAAATAATTTACAGTGGCAATGAGGAATTGTTTTATCTATTTTATTTAAAATAACCTCAGTACTCACAAAAAAGAACACAAAGCTACAAGTTACATTAGCGATATAATGTACAAAGTACATTATATTGGCTTTCTGAGTTCCCCCTTTACACTTTATTTTCTGAATGACTTGCAGAATTCACGGTTAAGATTAGATAAAATCTGGCAACAAACAAGAAATACAGGAAACAAAATGTCCTATCTGTCATCTGAAGAAGAATGCTTCCACCGTGGCAGTATTTAAGAATTGCTTAACCCCCATGTTCTTCTTGTACCTCTCGGTAGTAAACTAATGTCTTCTTTAAAAGTCAGTCAAATACACATTGTTAGCTCCTGAGGGCAGGAATTTGTGTCCATTTTTCTGCAACCCAGTGTGAAAAGTGTTAAGAAACATGACCAGTAATTTCATTTGGGAAAAGTAAACTGATTTCTAGGCCAGTTTAAAACCAGTGAAAGAGCATTACAGTGCCAAGAGCATTCAGTGCCTAGTGCAGCATCACCGGTTGAGAAGCTGCCTTAGTGGAGTCTGAAAGACGGTCCCGTCCTTCTCTCCTTAATCGGGATGTTGTAATGCGCTGCCTGAAAAATGGTGACTGCTGTAAATGACTGTGCCAGCGGGGAGCTGCAGCGTAGTCAAAAGGATTAAAAAAAAAGTATAGCCCAGATTTATATAATCAGTACGGCAGTCACAAACTAGGGAGTGATAATGATTTTAATATACTTACCTTTTTATAGAGTCCTAATACAAAGCAAAAGCACATTTCAGAAAGGAGATCTTAGGACAACAAAAATGTGTGCACCAGGGAGCATGTGGCTGGGAGCACAGAAGTCAAAGTGTGGCCCTGGGGTACCTTATATCCACTTGCAAGCCATGGACATGACATGCAGTACCAAGCCACTGGCGATCCCAAGATGAGACTGGCATATTGCCATACACAGCACACTTGATCTGTAAGGGCAAAAGTCTGTAATCCAGGATTGACCAAACTTAAGTTCTACAGAAAGGTCTCTGTGATGCGATATACAGGGAAAAAATGTAATATTCAGGAGGGTAGCCCTTTATTTATTGCAACATGGAACATTCATAAAACTGTTTTTCTCCAAGACTTGTCAGAAGTGAAGATTGTGGCATGTGGGGACATGAAAAGCAGTTGCTAGGTTATTTCTCTGAGATTAAAAAATCACCAGCACTACTTTGTTTCTAGACTGTTAAGCACAACCCTAGGCAAGCAAGCTTGTGTAAAATAAAAGCTTTTTCTGAAGTGCAGCTCTTAAGCCCAGGACCGGCTATGCAACAAGTTGGCCATCTAATTCATGGGATGGGTTTCTTGCATGATGTGACAACCTCTGTAGAGCCAGTGTGGAGTTTGGGAACAAAGAAACTGAAAAATGACTTTCTGTGCCACAAACATGGTCTGTCTCAGTTGATCACTGGTGTCTGGGCAATTGCAGTGTCATCCTAGAAGAGAAACTGTTAGTCCATGTTAGAAGTTATCTAAAATGCTTGCTGAGAAAAGAGGGAAGAAAGTATCGTGACAATAAACTGAAATTGTCTTTCTCAAAAGTCATTCTGGTTGTTACTCTTGTATGTTGGACTTTTCCTTGTTTGGATGAGCCACATGTCAAGTCATCTGTTAATTTATGCAGACTGCCTTAGTCAGCAATATTCTTTCAACAGGTATTTCTTCATCCTGCTTCAAACATCTTGCTAGCGTCAAGACTTTTTTGTGATACTGGTATATCTTCTGAAGGCCTGCCAGGAATATTAAGTATGAACAGAGTCTCAGCTTGATTGTCCTAGCCTGTAGGCCATAGACTCCCAAAGTTCATCTGTCTGGGAAAATGCCACCAGTGGCAGCAACTCCTGCTTCTGTGCCAGTCCACATGTGTACATGACAGCATGGGGGCCTCCAGCCTTGTTGGCTCTTCAGTTATTATCAACAGCTGAAACCTTTTCTAGCACCCTTTCGTGCTAGACTGTGGATTCAGAGGAGAGTTTCCTGCAGTTATTTCTCTCACCTCTTCTAACATGATTTGCCAACCCTTTGACTCCACCACCTTTCCCCTCTCTTAGCACATCTGCTTTCCTTAATCACAATCCCACGTGCCTTCTTGTCACACTCCTCCCCCAGAACTCCAGAGACTGACCCTGACTTCCGAGTTCTTGATCACCATCCCATTTCACACCCAGCTCCCACAAATTAGAAGCTTGGCTCTGTGGCTTTAGCCACCCCACCTTGTCCTCACACCCATGGAAGGACTGCAAACAGCTACAGAGAGCGCAGCAGTGACACCACTTTAGCAATAACAGTATGGACAGGTACTTGCAGTGTGCGCTTCCGAGCATGGTGGGAGGTGTCTCTGCTGTCAGTGCCCAGCGAGCTGTGGTTTGTACCCAGTCTGGGAGCCTCTCCTATAGCCTGTTAGCCTGCACCTTGCAAGACTGTTGCCTATAGTCTCTTTTACTGGGCTCTCTTCACCTGCAAATGTTTGGCTTTCCTAAACATCTGTGAAGAGAGGTGGCCCTGGGACAAAAGACAGCCTCTATTAAACATCTTTTCAATGAACAAACTGGTAAGATAAATGGGTGCACATCTTGATTTGCATTTCTCAAGAACTTGATATCCTGAGAGATGCTACCTGGAAAAGTAGAATTCCATCATGTAGGGAACACTGAAAACAACAGAAAAGATCTACGTTTTTCCTGGTAGCCTTCAATTGCACTTTTCAGCAGTCTGTAACTCTGAGAAGACAGTGGAATCTGGAATTCAGTTTGTTTCCTTCATGTTTGCAAAGTACTCAAGGTTTTTTCCTCTCGTCCCTAGCTCCTGTTGGCACAATGTTTTTATTGTGATATATGAACAACCAATGTGGGATAATAACAGAAGATTGGAGAGGAGGATTATAAGCACGCTCAAGTGATCTGCAGCTGGGGTGTAGAAAAACATGTATATCATACTAATTGTTGTTTAGTCTTGTGTGCTTGACAAGTAGAACGTCTGTGTTTAGATAACATAGGCCTATGATAGACCTAGAGGCACCCTGTTGAACATGCTTGAGATTCCTGCCCTGCTGCAGGAAAGATCAAAGCACAGTGCTAACCTACGCCTATGCGAATCCCTGAAATATAGGCAAAAACAAAAGGTTCGGCGATCCTCTAGCATGGACCAAGCTCTGCAGTGCCTGCGTCCCGACTTGTGTGCCTCTGCCTGGGTGCTGCTTTGGGGATCCCTCGGTTGGCAAGGTAACGAAAATAAATTTACTCTTTGCATCTCATCCGTGGTTTTGTGGTTGTTCCTGCGTCCTGCCTGTGCCGACTCACATATTTTGGATAGTCGGCGGGATCCAGGAACAGCTATGCCCTGGCCAACAAAAAAGTTGGGGACTGGGGAGGTGACAATCGGTGACTCCCCGTATTCTGGGATGGCTCAGTACCGAGTGCTAGACCCCCGTGGCCACTTTCCTGACCATGTGGGCTCCACTGGAAGCATGGCCTGAAATAGATGACAGGGTGATGGTTACCTCCCAGGTAATTGAAATGGCTATGCACAGGTTGCCATGGAAAGCAGCATCAAAGTCTTCTCACAAGTTAGCGGGGAGATTGGGATGGTTATTAGTTACCAGTCTCTGAGCTCTTGATTGTGAAGTTGTAGCATTACGGAGTAAAACGAGAGAGTTGGAAAGGGAAGTCGGGACTTTACAAGATGCAAAGGCGATCACACAAGAAATGATTACTACTCAAGCAGAGTGGTGCCATGAGCTGCAAGGTACTGTAGAGTGGTTGGTAGCATGTATTGCTAATAAACAAGGGGACAGATAGGGGAAAAGTAAGGTTTCGATTTCCCAAGTTCATGCTGTCACCACAAAACCTTTGTGGGATCCTGAGGGTTTTGATGGAAATATCTGGAGTGAATCCTCAGACTCTGAAGTTGAGTTTGAGTTGGATTTAGAAGGCAGGGAGGTGGTAGAAGCATACCTCATACAAATGAAGGGGCAGCAGGAACAAGCGGATGGGGGAGTGCAGGTCACGCATACTTAACTTCACTTGCCATGAAAGAGTTAAGGGAATTTTTAGAGATCTGCCAGCAAAAGAGTGGGGAAGGCATACTGGCATGGATTTTGCAAGCTTGGGAGAGTGGAGCCGCATCTATCCGTTTATTAATGGGTGAAGAAGATTTATTAAGCCCTACAGCCAGTGATGATCGGATACAATGAGGGTACACTCAGATGCAAAATATCAAGAGATCCTGATGGGCAAGATATTATTGCACCTACACTATGTCAGTGGTTGTGTGCAGCAGTTTTAACAGCATGTGCTGAATCTGTCGAATTAGCGTTGTCCCTTGGAAATCGGTGTACAAAGGAGGAGGGTATTAAATTAGTGTGGCAGATGGGGATGGCTCATGTGTTGATTATGGGATCCGATCCGGACAGGGTAGCAGTAATGAGAATTATCAAAATGCAGCTTTTGAGAGGAGCGCCTGCCTCACTAAAACACTTGATTATACCAGCAGTCACAAATGCTACTGGTAATGTAGGCGCCCTAGCAAATATCTTGAGGGAAATTGGGGCTGTAACTTCGGGACTATCTGTGTGGGTGGTAGATAAAGGAAAGCCAGCAAAACTGAAAGCAATTACACCACGGGTGATGAGGGAACAAATGTAGAATGATCTTTTACAAGCCGGTGTCCCACGATCAGAAATAAATGGGATCACAACATCAGAAATGTTTTGTGAACGGCAAAAGCTAGTGCCTATGTAAAAAAGCCGACTGCCCCTGGCCCCACCACCAACTCCACACCCACCCTCTGCCCTGCCTGCTGCCTCAAGGCAAGGCACTACCTGGCAAATGCCAGAACAGCAGAAGTGAAAGTTTGGCAGGTCCCCCAAAACTGCCACCACTGTAGCCTCTTACCATGAGGACGACCAACATTCCTTTAACTATAAAGTGGTGGTCTGGGGAGATTTTACATGTGTTAGCTCTGGTGGATACCGGAGCTGAAGTTACTGTATCCCATAGTAATATTAATAATAAAGAAGCCACATCACAGATCTGTGGGTTAGGGGGAAATCCAACCCCTGCCCTCTGAGCTCAGGTTACCTTAACAATAGGAAATACCATTCCATTTACCATAATGGTGTTAATTGTCACAATTAAAGAATATATTTTGGGTATTGTTGTGTTGGCAGGGCAAACAGTTGAAACTTTAAATAGCCATTTCTGCTTCGGGACTTGGCAAGAGGGATTCTCTATTCAATCTATAACTATCTTGCGTTGACTCCCGAAGTGGGATGCTGTTGTGCTGCCTGTGCCTGCCAAGGTGGTAACTGTAAAAAAATATCATATTCTGGGCGGGAGGAGGAAATTACTCATCCAGGCACTTCAACAAGTGGGAATCGTTAAGGAAACCATGACTGCTTTTAATAATCCTATTTGGCCTGTTCGAAAACCAGATGGCACTTGGAGAATGACTGTAGGTTGCAGAGAATTGAATAGTCACCCCCCACTAGCAGTTACAGTACCAGACATGGTTACTCTTGTAGAAAAAATTAGCAAAAATTTGCAACCCTGGAAGGCGGTGATAGATCTTGCTAATGCTTTCTTTTTGATAGTTATTGCTTCAGAAAGCCAAAACCAGGTTGCCTTTACCTGGCAACAAAAGCAATATACTTTCCAAGTATTGCTTCAGGGATACAAACACAGTCCCTCCATTTGTCACCAAATGATAGCAGCTGATGTAGCACTATGGCCAGGTACCGATACTGTTCACCAGTATATTGAAGATCTATTGATTATGGCAGAGTCACAACAAGAAATTGAAGTAGCTGCTGAATTGCTGAAAGCGCATTTACGGGACTGAGGCTGGACAATTAATCCAAAGAATATACAGGGCCCTTGTACTACTGTACAATTTTTGGGAATAGTTTGGCATGGACAGATTAGAGAAATACCAAATAAGGTACAGCAAACTGTCCTGCAATTTCCTGTACCAACCACAGTAAAACAGTTACAGACCTTCTTGGGACTTTCAGGGTATGTGGAGAACTTTTCCCCCACATCTGGTGGTATTAACATGCCCTCTGCAGAAATTAAGTAGGAAGAAGGTTGGTTGGCAGTGGACCAGGCAACAAGAAGCAGCCTTTCATGCCTGCAAAAACACTTTGATTGAGCATGCACAATTATACACTCCTAGGTGAAGATATTCTTTTGAACTAGAAGAAACAATTCTAAATTATATAGTCTCGTGGGGATTGTGGCAGACGACTGGGCTGAAAAATCAGAAAGAACCTGTAGGATTTTGGTCCAAGGCATTACAACGCTCTGCTGTACATTATACCCCTATGGAAAAACAAATTCTAGCTGTAGTTTGGGCACTACAAGAAACTGAAAGAATGACAGGCCAAGAAAGCGTGACCGTACACACACCCATACCTATTCATGTCTGGGTTACTGATGATTCTGTTAGGGCCCATGCAGGGATAGCTGAGGCAGCCAGACATTAGAAATGGAAACATTATTTACAGCAATGATTTCTACCTGGAAAACCACATGTAACGACTCCACACGCCACTCTTCTAGGAACTGCATCATTTAATCATATGCCCACGCTAGGGGAAACTCTTCCCCTTGGAGATATCCCTACATCTCCTGTGGAGGAAGCTCCCCCTTATGACAAATTAATAGAAAAGCACTAAAAAGATCCCTGGTTTACTCACGGAAGTGCAACATACACAGCAACTCGACAAAGACAATGGAGAGCAGTTGCATATGGTCCGGTTCCAGGAATTGTATTATGGCAAACAGATGTACAGGCATCTAGTCACTGGGCTGAATTGATTCCAGCACCTCTTCCCATCCTGGAAGGGAAGGCATATTACTTAGACACTGACAGTTGGGTTGTATACAAAGCCTCACAACGTGGTTACCCTGCTGGGCCCAAGAGGATTGGCATGTACAGAAATACCCTATATGGGGGGCAGATACATGGCAACAAATTTGGCAGTATGTACAAAAGTATCCTTTAAAAGTAAGGCATGTCTCAGCTATCAAAAAGATGATTCGCTTGAGTCACAAAATAATAGGGAAGTAGATGATATGACCTCTGCTGAAGTACATGCTCAAGCTATAAGTGTGCAGCTCAAGCTATAAGTGTGCATATAGCTTGTGGACATTGATCAGCTCATACTGCACACACATGGGACATTCCTCACAATCAAACCCCTCTGCCATTACATATTTATAAAGCATGTGCACACAATTGTGCTATTTGTATGCAGCTACATTTAAGGGCATTGTATAGGCCATGGGGAAAGATAAAATGGGGTCCGTGGGCCTTGAATACCTGGCAGGTCGATTACATGGGCCCCCTGCCCCTGTCAAGGGGGTGGCAATATGTATTCACTGATGTGGATACAGTGTCAGGACTGTTTTTTGCTAAACCCACCAAATACACTAATCAGCATAGCACAATTGAAGCATTAGAACAAATCATTCACCAATACGAACCTCCTCACCACAAAGTGACCAAGGAACACACTTTAGTGGGTATAATGTCCAAGACTGGGCTCAAGGGCTAGGGATAGATTGGATATTCCACATTGCCTACTGTCCCCAAGCTAATGGCTTGATTGAAAGAATGAATGGGATGTTGAAGGAACAATTACAAAAGCTAACCGGTACTAAAACTTTACAACATTGGAGTTCACATCTTACTAAAGCAGTTTTTTTGTTAAACAGCCAGAATATCAACACCCTAACACCCAATAATCAAACACCCTATGATCGTTTTGCAACACCTCCAGTACAAAATGTTGTGAGGACTGAAATTCTTCCAGATGGTATCTCTCCCAAAATATTAACTACAGGGGAAATGGAATTGTTTACACCGATGGAATGTGTGGTGGGACTGCGACCTATTACTCTAGATGTGAAGATTCATATAATAACGCCTGAGAATGCTGTATGGTTCTGTACCCCAGCTTCTCTTATTTTACATCCTCTGTTGATACCAGATTCTCAAGTTCTTGTATTTCAGGTATCTTCAATGAATACCTGTGACTTATCTAGAGGACATAGCGTTGGAATGGTGTTATTGGTGTCACAAACCCAACATCGAATTGAAGGTCAATCTGAAAAAGCAAAGCCATAGCTCTTCAATCTGTGTGGGCAATTACCCCACATCAGGTTATCAAACCTGGAGTAGTATTAGCTGAAAGAGCTGGAAGGAGATGACACTTCTGTTTTCCTCCCTTACCACAGTTTGGCTTGTTGTGCTTTGTAGTCTTGTACTACAAGCACATGTCCTGGATACGTAAATACTTGGATTTGGTTGGCCTCTACTGTAAGTAACTCATCTGCCTTTTGTATCGAGGGAGGATTAACAGCTGCAGATCTATTGACAATGTCTTTCATTGGCATGCCAACCAACCCCAGTAGCTGTATTACAGGATTATACTACGCTAAGTGCTTTTGATACTAATGTTCCTCATTGTTATTTTTTCTGAGTAGGTAATGGCTGTACGCCAAGGAACATTACAAAATCTATCTGTGGTGGACTATCTCCTTCTTTGACACCATAAAAGCTGCTCCGATTTTCAAGGCATGTGTTGCTTCAACATAACTGATGAATCACGCAGCATAGAGAATGACATTCAACATCCCCAGGACTTAATGCATCAAACGAAACGATCTGCTGCTGGTGCCTGGCTGGCTGAGTGGCTGAATTTCCTGACAGGGTGGATGGGACACCTGATTCAAAGCATTATTGTAGAGATATGTTTATTCCTTTTTCTATATGTGTTTATTACGTGCCTCTGTAAATTACTTTGCCCTACGGCCCGCAAGCCCAGATGAACACCTCCAGCTTTGCCAGCCCCAGCGGAAGTGGTCCCTTGAGCAAGGGGGTGGAATGTGGGATAATAACGAAAGATTGGCGAGGAGGATTACAAACACACTCAAGTGACCTGCAGCTGTTGTGTAAAAAAACACATGTATCATACTAATTTTATGGTGAAAACAGCAGGTTTGTCGATCCTCTAGCATGGACCGAGCTCTGCGGTGCCTGTTTCCCTGCCTGTGTGCCTCTGCCAGGGTGCTGCTTCGGAGATCCCCCAGTTGTCAAGGTAATGAAAATAAATTTACTCTTTGCACTTCATCCATGTTTTTGTGGTTGTCACTGCGCACTGCCTGTGCTGACTCACACAACCAAGGAGGGAAAATGTGTGATTATAGACAGTAATATGTAATCTGATGTGATATAATCTACATGAATTATGGCTTTTGTAAGAAAGAAGAAGAAAAATGTGGGGTTTTTGCATAAGGATCACCCCAGTGAATGCCTATGGTAAGAGGGTAATGACTTTTGCTGTATTACAGGCTAATTCAGACCAGGTTTTGGCTCTAGGTAGTACATGGTTTAGTTGGTGAAAATGAAAACTCAGTTCCCTAATGCAGGAAAGTAGATAGTAGTTGACTAACTTTATTACTCTCGAGATTCCATTTGGATTATAGAGACACGAACTATTTGGATGCACCACACAAATTAATTGACACCTGGCAGATACACTCATTTCTGCTCTTTCTTCAGTGAAGATATCCAATTCCAACAGATCAATTCCATCACCTTGGTGTTTGAGTGGCATTAATGGGAGACTGCAAAGGTGGACGCAGAGTGAATGTGCACCAGGCTCACTGGGGCACCATCTGTATTTTCATCCCTTCAGAAGACCAGATAAGTAAAACATCTCAATGGCACATAGAAACTCCAGCACATCAGCTAAAGAGCATGGAGTTCAAGAAAGCATCTGTCTTGGTGGCTTGTTCAAAAGTTGCATTTGCTCCTTGAATTCTGTTACAGAGGGCAGTAATACCGCAAATAAATCTAATATAACTTCATTGTTCTGCCATGGTTCTGTGGGCAACTGTCCTGGTTTCGGTTGGAATAGAGTTAATTTTTTTCCTAGTAGCAGGCATTGTGCTGTGTTCTGGATTTAGTATGAGAATAATGTTGATAACACACTGATGTTTTAGTTGTTGCTAAGTACTGCTTATGCTAGTCAGGGACATTTCAGCTTCCCATGCTCTGCCAGGTGCACAAGAAACTGGGAAGGGGCACAGCCAGGATAGTTGACCCAAACTGACCAAAGGGCTATTCCATACCATATGACGTCATGCTCAGTATATAAACTGGGGGGGGTTGGCCGGGGGGAGTGATCGCTGCTCGGGAACTGTCTGGGTATCGGTCGGCAGGTGGTGAGCAATTGCATTGTGCATCACTTGCTTTGTATATTATTATTATTATCATTATTATATTGTTATTATTATCATTACAATTTTACTTTATTTCAATTATTAAACTGTTCTTATCTGAACCCAGGAGTGTTTCTCACTCTTACTCCTCTGATTCTCTCCCCCATCCATCGGGGTAGGGGGATTGAGTGAGTGGCTGCGTGGTGCTTAGCTGCTGGCTGGGGTTAAACCATGACAGCAACAAAGTACAAACACCTGTTTTTCTGTACTTTCATATCTTGTTGGATTCTCTGCTGCATCACACAGTACACACTGCAATAACATACTCACTGTATTTATGGAGTCTGTCTTCTATGTGGATTTTCTTAGTGTCTTACAAGAGATGACCTGATACGACAGTCTTTCCCTTAGTGAGGTGACTATTATGGTCACTTTCCTTGAAACTTAAGTTTCCGTGAAACTGAAAGAAACTTTAAATTTTTTAAATTATCTGATTTCATACAGATTTCACAGAGAGGCCATAACAGGGTGAAAAAGCCAGTAGGAGGAGAAGAAAAGACTCTGAGATACCATGCAACATAATCATATTACATTACACTAGTTTCCTGAGGAAACCTTGCTACCCAGCACAGCCTTTCTCCTCAGCTACATAGCAGGCTCCTAGCACTGTGACCAAAGGGAATATGTCTGAAGGATCACTACTGGTCTGGAACATTGTTTGTTTTGTAGCAAGCCTGTTAGGAATGGGGGCAGCCCCCCATGGGCCAAGCACTATGCACACCTGACAAAAAGATTGGTCCTGTCCCTAGAAGGTGTTTATTCAGCTCAGTTGTTTTCTCCTCTCTGAGGACTGGAACAAGTTAAGTTTACTCACAGATAGACATAAGAAAAGACCACAGCTGCCTGTGGGATTGGAAAGGCTAGGCCAGGTGGTAGCAGCTAAGTAATTCTCAAGGAAGTCAAAGGCAGCACTAGCATCTAATTGAAACTAGCCAGACTACCTAAGAAAATTAACTTTTGGCTGCATAATGATTGCTTAAGGGTTCCTTTAAATCCTGGGAACTCCTTGATTGCTCTGCAAAAAACAGGCTACAGGTGAAATCTTATTGCAAGTTAAAGTTAGTTTTGGAGTGAGCTTTGAAAAGCTCAATGAAGGTGGCAGTTGCATCTGATAGATGTCTGTAATGCTGAACCTTGCTTTCCCACGGCTTATCAGGCACTGTTTGTTACAGGTATTTTTAAGTGCAGAGTGTTGAGTTACATTACAATATTTGTTGCTGTTTTATTGATTGTGACCAGAATAGAAGTCATTCCTTCTATTGGAGGGATCCTTACCTTCACAATACTGTCTGAAGGAAAATTTGTTGTCCATGGAGCTACATCAAGCTGAAGAAAGACCTTGTACAGTATGGAAAAGAGCTGAGAAAGTCTGCTCAAAATGGTTGTAATCAAACAGTTTCAATGTAGGTCAAATGTTTGAGTAGCTTTAGATAGTATAGGAATTGTCCTATCAATGTTTGTTTTTCAGTACAAATTGCATTTAATCTGAAGTTATAACTTTGAATGGTGCAAGCAGTGGAACTGGAGGAGGTAATACTTAAAAACCTTCAAGAGGAAGAAACTGGAAAGTAGATTTAGAAGGAGCTGTGTTAAATGCTTCTTCTGGTGAACAGTGCAGGGCTTTAAAGCCTTCTCTTTTGTACCTGTCCTTAAGCTGCCTGCTGCAAGGACTACACTGCCCATTAGCTTTTGTGCCCTTGATTCAACCAGCAGCTAAATTAAGGGTGCCCTGACTGTCAGATGTATGGAGGCTGTGGAGTAAAATTGGACAGCAGTAGGTGTTATCTTTGCTAATTACCAGACTCTTTGCAAGACAGACTCCCTGCTCTCTCTAAAGCCAGACCTGTGAATCTGCTTCTGGATGGCTGCAGTTTTGTGTTTAGTGAATTAAGGTAATGAAAATCAGCGCTGGTCGATCCTTGAGGCTGTGCAGCAAACTTCATGATTGAGCAGGTATTTGGTGACCCTTTCCAGGAAACTGTTGGGGTGTCCAAGCTCTCCCCTCGGTGCTGGGGAAAGCACTTCCAGTCCTCCTATGTATTCATTACTCACCTTTTGCTGGTTGTAATGCCTTGTACCTCCTCACGCTGTTACCTTATTAGGGTACCTGCTGGTCACGGACACCCCTGAGGAAGGCGTGAGGGTGGAGGACATGGGAGCAAACACTGACGGGGCTTGGAGGCCGTCTGTCCGCTCTGTACGGAGTGCTTAGTGAGGGAAATGGAGACAAAAATTAGTAAGTTCTAGTCTACTCAGAGCAAAATACCTGGTATTAAATATTTACGACTGTGCTGATTTGCCAGACACTTAATGGTTCAATACAGCGCTATTGAACCGTCACTTGGGCTTTTGGACGAAGCTGCTGCTTGGTCCAGCACTCCTGCGTGGCTCCCCTGGAGCTCCTGGGCAGCTTGGGCAGTTTGTTGTCGTTCCCAGGAACTTGAAGCACATAGGAGAACATCTCCTGATGGCCCCAGTTGGAAGCCATGTTTAAGGGGGGGGCGGAAGGCCTTGTACCATGAAGGGCGGTCGATCACAGACCAGCCCAAGGTGCCAGCCATTATTTAGCCACCAGCAGCTGTTTTGCTGCTCGGGGCACGCACGAGAGGAAAGGGACCTTGGCTGCAACTGTCACCAACTGGGGGTAAGGCTACTGACATTGACTATTGCGGGCTAAGAAAGTGGATTAAGAGGCTTAATTGGAGGGGTGGAGAAGTGAAGGTGGCAGCCGCTGGCCATACGCCGCCATCTTGAACGCGCCTTCCCGCCCCTCCGCCATCGCTCCCGGCTTCTATGGGCTGGCGGTGCCGGGCTGGCTTGCCATTGGCTGCTTGGCGAGATGGGGGCGGAGCCACGCCTCTTCTGCGGGCATCGTCCGGCGTGTTTCCTCTTGCTCTTCCCCGGTGTACGGCTGCTCGCAAATAAAACTCCCGCCTGTCGACTAACACGTATTTAAACCTTGGACGTAGGCAGTGCTTTTTTGGCGTAGGGCCAGCCCTGGAGCAGGCGCAGCGGCTTGTCAGGGGTGCTGTAACAATACAGACAACATGTGTATTTTGTCAAAATTCATGGTTCAAAACCGTGCCTACCGGAAAAACACCAGTTGGAGTAGTTTATATTGTTGGGTCCTACTACAGTAATTCATGATAATTACTAAACGAAGGCATAAAACTTTAAATTAAAGGACTCGTATAGCATTGCGGGCACGAGAGTGGGCAAACGTGAGTCACTGCGAATTCGCTGAGGCTCGACAGCAATGAAACCCAATCTCTCCTTCAGAGTAGCTGTTAGGTGTGGTGATGTGCGATTTCCCCAAACAGGCTGAGTCTTCAAGAAAGTGGGAATTTAATCTCAGTGTCTGCACTGTTAAACGACGTGATGGCAAGCTACCTAATGGAGAGGAGGCCTTTCTGTGCTCTCCTCTTCTGGGAACCGGGAGATGCGCACAGCACACTTTGTGCCAAGGAAGCAGATTTCATTATAATGAAAATGTGTTTTCAGCTTTTCAAAAACGGGTATAATCACTCTAAATACAAGCCATTCTGGAAATAGTCTTTCTCTTCTAACAAAGCTAGAAATTTATATTTGTTGGAAATCAATACACTTGGTGTAAATACTTCACAACAGTCCTAGGTAAAACTGAAAATCTGGTAATAAATAAAACTGGACAAACCAAAATCATAAATGTCTCTGACAACTGTGTGGTCAGCTGGCTGGGGGCAGGGAGAGGGCAGAACTTGGAAGGAGTCTAGGTAGCTGCCAAATATTTGTATTACTTCATAGGTCTAAAAGGAGGTGACAAGCTTTTGAGGTGATGTTAGCTAAAGAGGGCGAGCTGTTGGTGTGGAACTCTTGGGTACAGTATCCAGGCATATTTCATGCTTATAGTATAGTTTCCTTGTTATCTCTAAAATCTCTGTTATATATTATATTTAAAATAAGGTATGCATAAACTAGATAAAAAATAATAGATTAGAAAATAAGCCTTCTGACTTACAGGCTGACCTGCAAAGCATAAAATGCATTATCAAACAGCAGTTCTTTCCTTGTGCGCTGGTTTATATCAGGTTATGTTTTAGGAAAAGAAAGTAGAATTTACTCAGTGCCTGGTTTATAGAGTCTACCATAACCACTGGCACACAGTTCTAGATGTTACCAGTGTGTTGACTTGCTACTTTTGTAATAAAAATATGCTCTGAGGATAGTCAGCCTAGTCAAGTATCCAAGAGTTTTTAACAAGAGTTTTCAATGAGTTTTTGCTGTCTTCATTGGCATCTTTGGTGACATTGATTTATTATCTGTACCCAGCCTTGCTAGCTGTACCATTGAGAACGGCATGCTGTGTTTATTCCAGAGGATGCCACCCTTATGCTCCTCACTCACGTGCCTTTCCTGTTCTGCAGAAGGCCTGGTTATCTAAATGATGAAAAGAACTACTGTGTAACAAAAGTCATGACATAACATGATTATTTACTAACAATTAGACTGAAATTAATAAATTCCATGATTAAAAATCTCTGTTTCACTTACGGACAGTTTTGGAGAGAGGAGTAAGTGAATAATTTATTTGCCGTAAGTATTCGGCTCATTCTTTTTTGATGTTTTTGGTTAATTTTCTTCCTTAAAAGTTTGTTACAAAAAAAATTACACTCCTTGTCAGAATAAGGCTGCTGACTCAACTTCCTATATAGGTAAAACTTACGTTCGTAAGAGTTCTTTCACCACTAGAGCATATATAGTTCATGCTAGTGGAGTTTGTACTGGCAAAAGCAGTCTGTGTCTGTATTTGGAGGCCTTCCTGGCAGAGGGACCCAAGTAAAATCCTTGTAAGCATAGATTAAGCCAAATGTTTTATTTTGGGGGCAGTTCTTTCTTGGCCACTGTGGTGTTATTGAACTATAATAAAGACATTCTGACTTGATGTTGGAGTTTGTTTCTATTTTTAAAATTATTCCACTTCAGTGAAGCCAGGATCTAAATTTCTAGTCAAGATATTTGTTACAAATGAGCATCTCTCTTCAGTGAAATGTGTACGCTGAAATGCTTGTTCTTCCTTTCCTAGACCAAGGGCAGAAGCTGGTTACTTCATAAGACCAAGCAGTGACTGTCCTGTTTTGAAAACACATTTTATCATTGGCAAGTACAAACCAGTGAGTCATGAGCAGTTTTCAGCTCAGCAAAGATTACTTGCCGGATGCTCAATCCGTGTGCAAGCATGAATCAATTTTATCCAGGATGTTCATTTCTGAGCTCGTACTGTGGTTGCAAAGAGCTGTGTCATCCTTTCTTCCGACAGGTAAAATAAGAGACGGGATATTCTATTAATATTAAACCACTGTATTATTATTGGAGATATGTGCTGCATACTTTCAGCGGATATTTAGTAGAACCATTTTGTATAAATTGCCAGTGTTGTTTTCCTTTAAATGTCTTTTGAGCAAGAAACTTGCATGTGTGCGAGATGTACATGCAGCTTAGTCTACACAGTAATGGACCCGTGTCAGTAAGGGACTCTGGCAGCTCTTACAGAGAGGACAAGCACAGAGATTGCTCTCTAAGCTTTTGAAAGCCTCCTTAATAAGAGGGGGCCTGTATTGTTCCGTAGTTTCTTACTAAGTATAAACAAGGGGTTGTATATACATAATAAATCTCATCGTGGTGGTTAGTATTTTCTTAACGGAAAACTGAAATACAATTACTCTTCACATCATGGTGAGTTCACAACTTGTAAGACTTTACAAGTGTATTAGCAGATATTAATAAGCCTTGATCTTAATCAGATTTGAACAAAAAGAAAAATGTATGTAAGGACCTTGTAGTTGTAATGTACAATGCCAGGGTTACAGTGATGTCTGGATGCATGTGAAATTTCATAGTATCAGATTTTCAAAGAAACACACATCTTATTTCATACAAAACTTGGAAATGATGAACAAAATTTGCTTTGATACAGCTTTAGGGCATGGGAACGGGAAAGGGCCCAGAGAAGACATCTAATCTATTCCTTGCTCCAACTAGGATCCTTCATCACTCCTGACAGATGTTTGTCTAACTTCTTAAAGTGTCCAGAGATGGTGCTGCCAGTGATTCACTGTACTTTCAGATTGCACTTCACCTTTAGAAATTTCTTTTCTGACTTAATCTTGCTGTACTTTAAGCTCACTAGTACCAGTTCAGATTGCTGCAGGCATGAAGGATGTTTATTTTACTTTGTTTGCAGTTACCTTTCATGTGTTTGAAAACTTAATGCCCCTCCTCACTCTTCATGTTTACAGCCTCAACTCCGACATCTTTCTTGTAGATGGTGTGCTCTAAGCCTTTGCCTTTCAGATTAGTGGAGCTGAGAAAATTAAAGATTTTTCCCCTACTCTTATGGTTACTGTATTCCCAGACATGAGTTCCTTTCAAATTGTGAGCTCTCTGCTTATATGCAAAAGTGTTTGCCCCAAGGACCTGATAGCTGGTCTGCAACCAGTAGCACTAATACCAGTAACACTGTGGTTACTGACACGTGTGTCAACACAGGCTGACACGATCAGAGGTAGCTTCTAGGCAATGGAGATTAATTTCAGTACGTTTGCATTCTTTTTTTTGTTTTACTGAACCTTCTCTTTGGGGTGGAGATTTAAGAGTGAGATGCTGCTTAGGCTAAAACCTACTGGGGACAATTAACATGCAAGACTAGACAAATCTCTGTTGGAATGATGTAAGGGATACCAATTCCAGATGAAATAAAAAGCTATTGGTCTATTAGAATAATTTAAGTCATGGAGGTGTTCATGTTCATTTGGATTTGAGCAAGTATCTGTTTTTAATTGTCTATAGTAATGCAAAGGAACAGAAACTATTTGTCTAAGGCAGGATTTGCAAGTTATCTGATAAATACTATGTCAGAGACAATCAGTCTATATTCTTGGAGAAAACAGCAATTCTTGACAAGTTCCAGAATTATATCAGTCTTGGTCACAAGAAACATCACACAAGAATTTATCTTTAATCGTAACTAAGGTAACTGGAGAGCAGTTTAGAATGATGAGCCCAGGGGTTGGGTTTCAGGTGCTACCTTGCTAAGGGTAAACAAGAAATTGTGGTGAAGAACAGTGTAACTCATTTCAGAACACAACAGATCTTTTAAGGCAAAATATACTCAATTTGATATGACAGCTGCTGAATTTTCAAGCATACCTGTACAATTCTGCTGAAGTTAGTGGAATATACAGACACCAGAGGCAGAAGTGATTTATCTTTGAACCTCAAACCTTTGTACCTTGCTGATTAGGTAGCACATGTTGTTTGGTGTTCTTGTGTTTTTCCTGCTTTCCTTGTAGCTGGCAACAACTGCATGTACCAAATATTAAGGAGATAAACAAAATGCAAGGAGATAGTAAAATACAGTACTTTCAAATGCATCAGCAAATACCAGGAAATCATCCTAGACATGGTCTGAAAAGAAAAACGTTTGACTGAATTTGGATTTTCCCAAAACATCTGCTGCTGCTGTTCTTACAGTTTGGTGACCCAAAGGGAACGTTAGAAAATGTGATGATCTCAAAAAAGTAGTTTGAGAAAATAAACCCATTTCTGAATTACAAAAGGCAGATTTTTTTTTTCGTGTTTTAAGGGAACTGTATGAGTGGAATCATCAGTTTTGACCTGGACTAGTTACTGTGGTGATGTGATTTGTGCTACTGTTGATATAACAAAATGAAATTTAACTGCCTGCAGCTCAAAAGTGACTTTTCTTCTGCTGCACAGTGACGATTTTTTTTTAAGAATGTGGTATGTTCACAAAGCAAGACTGGCTGATATTGACACCTCATGACAGTTGCTGGAATCATAATGTGCAAGTCAGGACAGCCTTTGGGTTTAGGAGTTGCACCAAGACTGCACACAATTATATGTAGTAGTTGTTATGCGGGGAAGCCACAGACGAATGTAATGTCATGGAATAGCTGACACCTGCAAGGAAGAAGCTGTCATAACTTTTGAGGCTGTCAGGATCCATAGTAGCCACCTTCCATAACAAGAGCATCTGTCAACTTAGTGAAAATGCTATCCTGTAAGAAAGAATTAAAGATAACATACACCATTGTCTAAAGGCGTGCATGTGCAAACTCCTGAAATTGAACCACTGGCACCAATGCACTTGAATGACATTTACTTGCCCTAGTGATGAAGAGGAAGGGAGTATAATGCTGTTTTGAAATACAGACCAGATTTTTTTTTTTTTGTGCATTTGATTTTTATTAATTTTTCCCCAACTCTTTTACATGCTGCACCAAATAGGTCACAGGGTTTATTGCTGTAGCCTTAAAAACTGGAAAACAAGTCAAGCCAGTAGTCTGGAACGTCAGGACCTTGCAGACCTTGGCAAGCAGCTTGCAGCAGTGGTGTGAGCATGCTCTTGAGTGGTGCTGCTGGAGTCTTCCTCACCCAGAACAATCGGGTCTTCTCTGGTTGTCCTCATTGTTCAACTGTGATAAAAGACAGCCTTTATCCACAGTGCACATTTGAACCTTTGGGGACAGTTGCTGGAAATTTTGTAGATATTTTATACTCATCTGCTTTCCTGAGAGCTGTTGCAATCATTCCAGAGCACTGCAGAATGTGATGTTAACACACACAGGTTGAGTAAATCAGCTTGTCAGAAACTCAATTAAAAATAAACACATATAAAAGAAAAAGCCAAACCAGAATAGGTATGTGCTAAAAGCCCTTTTTGTGACTGGTGAATCTATAGCATAATTCATATTTCCTCTTGGCTGAGAGATTGCAGAGGGACAGATTCCCACCTGTCCTTAAGTTTAACCCTTGCATGTCACGCTTTGTTAACTGGAATACCCGTGTTACCAGTCTGGGAGCGATTTGGTGCTACGCTGTGTGTGTATGCTTGCCACAAATGGAAGGTGGAGAATCCTAGGATGAGGTGAAGAGACTCATTCTCTGTTACTCCCAGTTTCTTTCTTCTTGATTCCTGGAATCTTTTTTGCTAATTTTAAAGGCCATAGCAGTTCCATGTTTGTGCCTTGAGGGGCTGCATGCTTCAGCTAAGGTGCTTCCGTAGGAAGTTTATTTGGTGCTGCTGGACTGCAGCGTGCTCTCTTCGTAAGGAGGCACTGGATCTGGAGAGAGCTCAATGTGAGCCTCGTCCATGGAAGTCTTCATGGTGGCCTCCTCATAGGATGGAGGCAAACACACAGTGAGGAACGTGGCATCGGGGAGCAGAGTGGAGTAGTGGAAACTCTGTTCACTGTTCCAGGGCAGCACAGAAAGGAAATTGGACACATCGTGCTCGGGCAGGGCCTCGGGGAGGTCAATGCTGAAGATCTGCCCCTGTGGAGTGGGGCGCTGGCAACGGCGGTACAGGAAGAGCAGCAGGAATGCCAGGAAGAGCATCATGGTGGCAGGCAGTATGATGCACAGAAATGGTTCTATGTCGTCTTTGGTTGAACTTCTCTGTTGTCTGCTCTGTAATTAAAGCAAATAGGTAGTGTGTTGGATTCCTGGAGACCTCTTAATTGGAGAGAAAGTACACACTCACTGCAGGGGGGTTGGGCTCGATGATCTCTCAAGGTCCCTTCCAACCCCAAACATTCTATGATTCTATGATTCTCCACCTCCCCCTGCTATCACCTAGCCATTGCTTTTCCAAGTTACTTTCTGTCTGCATTAGTGGCACTCAAGCAATATGTTTTCCAGGCTTGTGAATTGTCACACTCTATTTGCTGGTCCATTGAAACAAAATACTTTGTCAACTAGAGACAAAAGAAATGGCGAAGTTGCAAAGAGTGGTGGGTTTCTAGGAAACTCTGTCTCCATGGACGGAAAAAAACAACAACCTGGAACTGTATGTATTTTGGTATGAGATTTTATTACTCTTGGATTATGCTGGGACCAGTCCTCTGCAAGAGATTGGATAAGCTTTTAAAATCTGGGAGAACACTGAATTGCAGAGGAGTAGGGCTAGTGATCCACCATCTAGTGTCGTTTCTTTCTATTTGAAAAACTCTACTGTTTACTTTAAAGAACAAATACTACAACTATCCCTTTCATCAGAACCCACTGCCTACAATACCTGTTCTTGGGGCTGTTCTAACCTTACAGGCCAGCCCCAAATAAAGCATGGTGTGTCAGGACACCCTGGACTGGGGCTCACTCTTGTGCTCTTTCTCCTCCTCCAGTGCTCCCTCCTTAGTCTACGAAAACTTTCTCTGCTTATTCTTCAAAAAACCATGGTCATTCTTTTAGCTACAAAATCACACTGTAACCTACGGTCAACTGATTATCTACCAGGCATTTGTTACTTCTCCAATTCTTTGTCATATTATGAAATTCCTAGTATGTGGTCATGCCTAAGAAAAAGAAAGTAAATAGGTTTTGACTTCTAACAAATACCGTAGGGGAGAATTTTGCTTTTTTTTCCCGAGGTAATGTGGGTCTGAGGCCAAAGCCATTAAAATAATTTCAAAATACATTCAAACTATTGTGGATTAGCTATTAAGATTTTTTTTTTCCCTGCAGCTGTCTTTTACCACAAAACAGCATGCTAAAGAATGATCTCACATTTACTGATCATTTCTTATTAAAGAGTTTCTGGCAGTATAAGCTGTTGTCTTACCTGACCATTAAATGAGCTACAGGAAACAGCAGAATTGGAAGAAACTGTTCAGCTATTATTCTAATGCAGGCATTAAATCATCTTTAAAAAATGAGGGGATTTTCTTAAAAATGTTTGTTAATGCTTTATTATTGTGTCTTATGACGTGCATAAAACACTTCACAGGAAAATGAGAAAAAGCATTCAGTATTACGTTTGTGCACTATGTATATTGAGACTCACTGACACTGTTGTGTTACCAATACTTTTCTAATAAATATTTAGAACAGCTGAACTTATATTGGACAGCATTATTCATGATCAGTGAAGAGCACATTTTTGAGATCCAGGAGTGATTTTGGGTTTAATTTGTAGGGAGCGGGCTTTCAGTCAGGTTGAAGCGGATCTGAGAGTTGTGCACTACTGTGGTTGCTTGTGAGGACAGAAGGTAAGATTGCCGGTGTTTCATACATGGTACTAGTCAAGGGTATATAAAGCCCTGATTCTCTTATCTTTACACTCAGTGCAACTTCCCTATGAATCTCACTGAAAGGAAGTTAATGTTTTAAATGGTGGCCAAGGATGCCGTATCCTTCGTGTGCTGGTGGAAGCACGGGCTAGTGTTACGGTTGCCTGACATGTCTTGTTATAAGACATGGCCTCATATAAAGACTGGATTTCTGAGAATCCACAGGGTGGTGAGGAGACAGAGGAAGGACTGGTGGGTTGGATGGGGATTTGAAGTGAAGAGCTGTGGACTCATTAGGGAAGGGCAGAGTGGAGGAGGGTATGGATCAGAATTGTGCACCAGCATGGATGGACAGCCTCAGCTTGTGAGGAGGATGCACGAGATGCAAAGCTGTGGGGAGGAAAGCCAAAAGGGAACTGAGAATGAGGGCAGTAGGATTGGATAGGACTGAGCAGAGAAGTCTGAGGAGCAAATGTTGGGGCCCCTCTCTCACTGCACCAGTCCCATTCTCTTTGCAGAAGAAAAAGAGAAGGGCTGGTGACAAACTGGGAGGGAGGGGAAGGAAAGGTTAAGCTTGACGGAAGGAATTAACAAATGGTCTTGGGCCTCGGGGGAATACTTTGCTCCAAAGCCTCAACTGGAACTCTTGGGTCTTGCAAAGAAATATGTCAACAAAAATATGTAAAATGCATTATTGTTGAAGGGTCCAATTTGCATCTAATGGTAAGAAAATGGAAGAAAAGAAACTACATTTGTAGTATGAGCTAACTCAGGTGGCCACAGACTGTGAAATAGGTATAAAAGGACAACCTAGATTCATGCAGGTGTCAGCATGGTTACTGGGCTGAAAAATTCCTTTTTTTTAAAGGCCCTCCAAGAATAACCTATAGCGTTGCTTCCAAAGTTGCAAGTTCAAGCCCTCAAGACTGAATAAATGCCAGTGTTTTGGAAATCTGTGAGTCCTTAGTTTGATCCACACCACCCATCATTTTTAGTTATGTTGTTGTATACAAAGTGCCTGCTCTAGGGTTATGACAGATTGCTTAGGGAAGAAAACTGCAGTACCTCAGGGTAATGTGTTGCAGAATTTGTAGAGTATGTAGTGACTGAGTCAGGAGACTAGGGGAAGAGAGAGGACTATCTGCTCCTTAGGGATAGTGAATGTTCTTCTGGGGAGCTGTATTCCTGTCTCTGTTACTGAATGCTTGGGGGGGAAATACAGTTGAGCTGAGATGTTTGCTGTGGGTTATTCATTAGTTATACCTCACTTTGAGTGCCTGGGTTGAGACCCCTGGGTCTGGGCTGCAGAAATTCTGCATCTGCGTTGCTGTCTCTGAAGGTGAAAGAGCTGTGCCCTGAGCCTGCAAGTACTTTACTACACTCAGGGATCTGGACAAAAATGACATACGTAATTATGAAACAGTTCATATCCTCTTGTACTACCTGAAGTGGTCAGGCAGTTGGACTAGATAATCGTTGTAGGCCCCTTCCAACTGAACTATTCTACTCTATTCTTCTATTCAAGATAATTACAGAGGTGCCTGGTGACTCTCTGTTCACTAATGTGTATAAAAGAAGACATAAGAAATTTGTTGTTTGAAGAAGATGCAGTAAATAAGACCCTGGGCTGTATGCTGAGAAAGGTGGGGAGAGTAGCACATGGAATGGCTGGTAATGAAGCGAATACCATGCCCCATGCAGTTGTGAAAGAACAGTGTGTCTCACTGCGATCCGCAAAATAATAGCGAGTGAAGCAGGTAGGATTAAGGATTGGGTAATATGTTTTTTCTGTATGCTAACAGGTGACATTAAGGACCAGTTTTCCTCAGTCTGTGTTTCAAAGCGTCCATAGCTTTTTAAACACAGCTAACATTAAGCCTTAGCTTTCCCATTTGGCTGAAATAAACTGCAGGCTACTTAGTGTATTACTTGAGTTCCAATTGTTTGTAACAAGTTAATATTGCCTTACAGGTGCCCAGAACCTGAAGCATAAATCACAGGGAGTTACATGTCCATTTTGATACTGCTGCCTGCCAAACACTTTACATGGACTGATTTTACATTGAGATGTAGTTCAAAAAGCTGATTAACTTCTTGTAGGTATATCCAGATATGTATCAAATGCATTGGGAGACAATTGAGCAGTATTCGTCTGTTTTCCTGTTGTGGTTTTGTGCCTATTTCTAGGACGAGTGGCTAAGGGGCTACTGAAGAAAGTTGCAAAGATCTTGACATAAAGACTTGGAAAATCTTATAGTCATTAAAAAAAAGATTATATTAGAAATAATTTTAATAAAATGAAACAAAGGTCACTTAGACAAAAATTAATATTTGCTCTGAACTAAAACTAACTTATAAAACTGAAGCTCTAAAACTAGAAAAGGAACCAATGTGTGTAGGTATCAGAAATAACTGCCAGAACTGGAAAACAAAATGATTTAGAAATGAAACAGAATCTTCAGTAATTGAAATGGAAGTGTAAGTAAATAAACCAACTGCTGAACATATATAAAGTAAAATCCTCTGCTGTTTAGCATCTGGAAGTTTTCAAACCAAGCGTCTGAAGTGACTGAGGGAATTATTTGGTAGTGTTTTCTTGACTAGTTTGGTTTTGATGCTGCTGCTTCACTGGAGGTCAGCACGCTCTGCCTGGGTCATCACAAGCAGCTATTGTTGGGTTTGTAATTGACAAAAGTAAGGCTCCGACTTCCAGCATGAAATAAGCTACCGGCACATCAATACACAGAAAATATCCTTTATAAAGAGAAAGGCAGAAAAGGGCATGGGTGTAAAAGGGATTATGTTTCTAGAAAGTCCTCTGTTTTCCCAGAACTGATTTTTAGTAGGATGGTTTGGCCATTGCAGGCTCATGTTTGTCTTCTTCCTTTCATTTATACCTTTGTAGGGACTGAAGCAGAGGGTCAGTTTTCCAAAACACTGAGCGCAGGCTAGAAGTAGCAAAGCCTTTCACTAGTTATCTGTCTGCCTATGTTTTTTTTAACATGCCGAGCATGTACAGTTGCCAGATTACAGATTACGTGACCCATATCAGTTTCGATGAGCTTTTACTCTTGCCTGTTGGTAAAGGAATGAAATGCAGAGTGCAGCCCAGTTGTGCGGCTTTTCCATGATGAGTAATGGAATGGGTTTAGAATTGAACTCTGCATAAGCAGCCTAGAACCTGGCTTTGAAGGGAATGACCTAATAAGGCCAAACATGAGTTTAAAGAAAGCTTTCGTGTAAGGATAGAAAAATGAAAGTTTATTTTGCTTACTGAAATTTCCATTGAAGTGATTGTTTGCTGCTAGGATTTATTATGTTGTTAATGATTTGCTAGGGTACTGAGAACATTACTAAAGTATTTTTATTAATATAGCCCACATTTATACTAATATCTTTGAAGTTGAATCAGGAAACCGATACTTCTGAAATGTTTTAGACGGATTTGGATCAAAGTCTGTTTTAAAGTCATTAGGCTGTGGTCCATGCATAGGTGCTTTTCCAAGCTCCATCCTGCTTCTTAAAGCTGATGGGTTTTGCTTTTTACAAGCAATAATGATACAACTCCAGCAAACAGAAACACATTTTGATGTGTTTTTCTATACATCAATAATGACACATAATTTTAAAACAAGCCTAGATTTACACTGGTTTTTCAAATACTTGTTAGAATGGGACTCCAGTGATGCTGTTTGTTTCTGTCAGGCAAAACCAGTCTCAAGGTGTGAACACTCAGGCAATGTTACAGATAAGGTAGATTTTGTTAAAATTGTAGAGGCATTTAAAAACTACTTATTCTCCTGTTTTGACCCCCCATTCCTACCCCCTTTTATTTTACTACTGTACACTTGATATCTCAGCTAAGCAGTGTGGCCAGTTCATTTGTTAATGCTACTTGACTCAGACATTTACTGGGGATATATGTGCACCTTAAATTATTATTTATGATCAGAGAAACCCTTTCGCTGTATGCCAGACAAAGGCAGAAAGGCAAGCTGTCTTTTGATCTCTGAGGGCTACTTCCCTCCCCCCACTTGCCTGCATGTGATTCTCTCTCACAAAAGTAATCAGCGCAGAGCTTAGGGAACAAGAGTTCATTGCTGACTGCTACTGACTCTTAAGATCTGCAGAAAGGCTTCATGGGAAGCGTAAACATGTATTTAAAAGACAGGAAATCAAGGAATAGCACAATGCATTACGCTTAAAAGAAATAATTAAACTTCTTTACGTGCCGCTCTAGCAAGATTTTTTCCATCTAATGCTTTTCTTTCCCCACAAATGTGTTTAAAACAACTTAATGGCAACAAATAAATGCTCTGACTATGTCACTGAGCATTACTGCTTTGATACATCTCAATACCCAGGTATTTACTCTGTGCTGTACACCGAGGCATTACACAGACGTGCACACACATGCAAAGTCAAAGGACATGCCACAGAGACGAGCAGGGAGGTACAGACCTGAAGCTCTGTTTCCAGAAGTGGCCCACCCCGTTCGGTGTTTAGCCAGTCGTAGTTTCCCCTGTCAGCGTGTCCAAATTTTCTCCAGCTGCTGCCTAAGAGCCACCTCATGCTTTCATTAACCTGGTCTTGTGTCTTCGTGCCTCCACCTTGCTTCACTGCTCTCAAGTGTGTCCCCGCCTCCCAGCCTTGACCCAGCTGGGCTGCTCTCAGCTAATGATCCCTCTTAAATGATATCCTGTCTGTAGTGGAAAAGAAAAAAAGAAGTTAGACACCCCCCACCCCCCCGCCTCGTCAGGAAGCCAAGCAAATAGATCTCAGCGCCTCTCTCCACTTCCAACTCAATCTCTCTGGATTTGCTTCGGTGGCCTACATTACCAGCAAAGCTGGCATCAGGTATCAGGGAGCCGGGGCTGATAGTGCTCTGATTGGAGCGCTCCCTGCATTAGGATTATTAAAAAGGGAATTTGCATGTGAATCTGAGCCCACATGGTCATGACTCCATGTGGATAAATAACGCTCTATATTAGGTATCTAATAAACACTTTTTCCAACAAACTAAAATAAATAAAACCCATGCTTCTATGTCGAGAGCAAAGGTTCCCCCTCAGTTACGCAGCGTGACCACCATCCAGGCAGGTTTTTCCTCTCTGTTGCTGAAACATGCAGTAAATAGTGAGGGCGGTTTCTGGGTAGGGAGGCAAGGACACAAGGCTAAATGCTGTGCTGAATTATTTAGCAGTGTTAGGATGTAGATGTTAATGATAAATCCAGAGAGAGAGCTCTGCCAGGAAAGCTTTGGTCACTGAGAGTGTACAATTGCTTTCAGTAATAATGAGTTGTCAGTTCAGTTAAATCAGGACTCATTTACAGCTTTCTAGGATACGTGTTGTTAAATGGCAGTTGTTTGGAGTGAGAAGCCTTTGTGCTGTTTATTCAGAAAAAAAATATGTCAGTGATGTATGTTAACCTCTGAAGGGACTAATATTTAATCCAAGTTGAAAGCTGGATCAAGGTTTAACTCTTACTGAAAAGTTGGAGGTGTCTTTTTCTGCCTTGCTGTGAGTGGAGGGAGAGGCTGGTGGTAATAACTCATTCAACTGTGGTGTATTTTGCATGGTTTCTCAAGGCTAACCTGTTCAAGCAAAAGTTGTGTCTGGGACTGATGTACAAAATTGGGGTCAGAATTGAGACCTCTTCTTTCTTGCTTGGACTTCCTTTCGTCAACTCTTCTTTTGAGTTTACAGCTCCCAGAAAACTGTAGACCTAATTTTCAGCTCCAGCAACGTCAGTCAGATGTGCTAGCACTTGATGTTTCTAATGAGAGGACTCTGGAATAGCCTGTTCCAAGGCTGTCTGTGATCCCTGCAACTGCAGCAAGCGCGAGGGATTTACCCTGCAGGTCAACCTGGGCTGTGGGGAAAAGAGGAGATTGGCTGATAAATCCATCCCGTTTTGTTACTGAAGTTGCCAGCTGAGCAGTGGATGGGGAGCAGTAATATCGAATGAAGGTGCTGAATGTCTTGGTGCTGAAGCAGCCACGTTGCTCATTGGAAAACGGACCCCGCTCTTGCTTCTGCTGAGGAGATGCTGTGTGAAGTTAGAAAGGTCACCGCAGCAAAGCCTTTGCACGCTTATGAGAAGACTCTTACTTTCCTGGGCTTGTCATCTTGGAAAGCACTTTCAGAGGTGCTGCAACCAGAGTCCAGGGGAGTTACGCTGTGAATTACAACATTCCCTGAGAAGCCGGGTCCTAAATGTTACACCAAGACCTCTGACTTGATGTCTTGACACTTTGTTTGGAAGCAGGAATGACAACCATCTTTTCCAAACTGGTGTTAAGCAAATAAATTCCTTAAGGAGTCTTGTGACTCTGTCAACTCGCGTGCAAGCAGGAAACATTCATATACTATCTTAATTAGGGTCTTAGTACAGCCCCTAAGATGATTAATGCTATTTTTAAAAGCTTGCTGTAAATTTGCTTTGGGACTGTGTCATGAATAATGAGGAGAAGTAAAAAATTATGTCTACTTACAGTATAAACACCCTGTTCAGCATCCTTGGGTTACAGTTAGATGAATTTTAGCCAAAATAAGGTGTGCGCTTTTAAGACTTGCTGACCTGATTTACCAAGTGCTGCTTTGAATTCTTGACCTCTGGCAAATGTTTAAGAATGATTTAATTTTGTAGAGCTGAGGCCAAATGGGAATTTAGGGAAATGTGGTGGCCTTTGTCATGCAGGTAGTTAGAATATAAAATAACAACTGTTGCTCTGGCTTTATAATTAGTGGACCCAGCAGGAAGATTGCTGAGAGCAGTGGAGATCAATACCATCTTTCTGCTGCCAGTGGTCAGACGCACATTTGACAAGCTGTCTTTGCAGAGATCTGCTCTTGTGCAGAACTGGAACAGTACCCCTCAAGACTGTATTTGTGATGACAAATCTGTGACAGACTTCTAGCTGCTCTGTGGAGCACACACGGCACTTATTTTTCCTTCTCACAAGGAGTTCATGAATACCATCCTAGCTTGGGCATGCTGTAGTTTGGAAGTTGGGTGGAGGAACGTCCTTGAATCCAAGCCTCATGGCTAGATGTCAGGCTTGCCGCATTGAAGTATGGGGGAGGTAGACCTTTGGAGGTCTTCAGACCTTGACATAGACAAAACTTCCCCCCTCTCCCCCCATCAGCTTTGTTCTTTGAAATAGTTTAATTTAACAGTTGCCCTCTCAAATAATGTGGAGAAAATAGCTGGCATGGAATGGTACCACCAAATTGATTGAAAGTTGGTAAAGGTTTGTGAAACAATGACAACATGATGTTTTAAATTATGCAGTAGCCTTGCTAGTATCACTTCCGATATTCCAGCAGGGGAGCAGGGACAGACTTTCTGAGGAAGGCACTGCAGAAAACGGGCACCTCCACTGTCCTCAGTACGAAGCTCAAACTGTCTGTTGTAAATAATTCATCTTTCTGATTTTCTGAGATGTTTGAGGCTAGCAGTGTAATTCTAGGCCACTAATATTAGTGGGGAAAAGACCATCCACACTGCCCTAGATGCCTTTTAAATTTCTTGCTACATTTTCCCTCAGTTTCTTTTGCTGCTTTCCAAGGGTGGTGGTGAACCTTCCCTGCTGGAATGACTGCGCTCCTGCGTGTGAACAATGCGGAACTATGTAATCAGTGGGTGAGGTGTTACCACTGTAAATGGTACGGTGTTGTCAGGTGTAGATTTATCAGATGAAGTGGAGGGAGATCCGGTCTCTTTCCTATGACCAGCTGATAGGTGCTTCTGTGTCCTTCAGGCAGGAGTGGTGTTGGCTCCTGTCCATTCCTTTTCACTTGGCTAATTAAGCAATTCATAGTGATTTGCTCTGTTTTGGTAAATTTTTCATGATATTGAGATTTTGGCTTTGCTTTTTTGCTAGACGTCAATATGTTTGTTTTTCAAAAAAGAAAGCACCTTCTGAAGAGCAGTCTCCTTCCCCCATCAAACTAAACCCACTGCCACTTCAAAGGGCAGACACCAGTTGGCACAGCCCCGCTGGAAACCAGTATTCTGCAGAGCAGCGTTTGTGGACAAACTGTGCGTACTCACGGCCGGTAGAAATGGAGACAAGGAGACCCAGTTACAAAATGTGTGCATGCTGATGCTACCTACGCACCTTGGCACAGGAACAGCAGTGGCCACGGGAGCAGGAGGAGGTACTGCTCAGCTATTGATCCGTGCTGCAGATGAGTAGCTGAAAGCAAAAGCTTTGGAGTGCCAGGGACAGACCTCAGGACGCTGCCAGAGCAGGATCGCCTCCTGCAGAATACCCCTTAAAGTTTTTTTGAGTACAACGATGCTTGAAGAACTCCGGGGCCACAGTGGAGTGCTGGTGACTGACCAGCATCCATCTGACAATACTGTCTAGAGCTTTGGGATTCTTATTATTTATTTTTTTGTAATTTCTGTCAAGCCAGGTTTAACCCCCTTCTCTTGCAGTTGGTCATCCTTACCCTGAAGTCTTGTTTTCTCTTATTTAAGTCTGCCAGTATGCACTGTATGGTATTTTGTTCCTATTTAGCCAAACTACAGAAATCCTTTCTTGTTTGTTTGTTTGTGGGGCGTTTTGCGGTTAGGTTTCTTGGTGGTGGCGGTTTTTTGGGGTTTGGTTGTTTTTTTTTTTTTTTTTTTTCTTCAGCCCAGGTTGCCTTCTGTAACTGCTCAGCCATTTTGTAAATACTTTGCAAACCTTTTAGGGCACTAGGACACAAAGCAACCTGCTGTGTAAGAGCCCTGTCCAAAAGTGAGCTGTTACCTTTTGGACAGGAGCCAGCGCCTGCTAGAGAGGATTAGGTGCTCAGTGGGATCAGCAGCTTCGCCCGAGGGGTGCTGCAGGGGCTGAGGTGCCCGACGCCGTCTCGTGGGGTCCTCTCGCGCAGCCAGCTCCACAGCGCTGGCCAGCAAAACCCTTCATGTCCCTTTGTGCAGTGACCTCTGCCAGCGTGCCTCTGGAGAACATTCCTCTCTCCAGGAGACCACAGGGAGGGCAAAGGCTGGAAAACACGAACTTTTTTAGGGGAAGCTAACCTGGAGAAGCGTGACACCTTTTTCCTCACTGTCCTAAACTCTGTGTGTGTGCGTGTGTGTGGTGAAAGTGTTTGGTAATTGATTTCAGTGCTAGTTCATGTTTTGGGGACAGGGAGGTTGGGTTGTGAGCTTTTTTTGCGGTATGTGGGAATTAAATGTTTGGGTATGTTTTCAATTTTCAGACTCATAAGCCTGTTTTATTTATTCTGTCTTCCTGATGTTGTCAGACACCTCTCCTCTTGGTGCTAATGTTGGTGGAAGTTGTGCTGCCACCCTGGGCTCTGACCCTGCTATCACAGTCAGTGGAAATTTGGCCACTGACTGCGCAAAGTGGCCGATGTTAAGCTCTCTGTATCATCTTACCTGTCATAGCTAAGTGGGCTGTGGGCCAGTTTCCCACTACATTATATTACTCCTATTCAATGCAATTGAAATCAAATGAGGGGATTTTTTGTTTGTTTGTTTTAGTAAAGCCTAACTCAGAAAGCATTTACCTGGCGTAAGGAATACACTGTAAAGACAGCCACAGCAGTTCAGTTGCCCCGGTATCTGAACTCCAGTTGCTTGAACATTTACGCAGGCTAATCCATCCCAGCGCTGTAGCCTCCTGGTGACGGTGTGGCTTCCTGCCCTGGAGCCCCGTGGCATGGCTTATCGGGTGTTTTGCCTTAGGTCTTGAAGAAAAAACATCCTTGACTGATTCTGCTTCTCTGTTAGGGATTCTTCCTTTCAGGCTGTCACCCGCAAATAAGCATCCTCTGCTTTTCCAATGTACAGAAAAGATTGTCTTTGCAACTTGTGCTGACTCAAGGCCGTTATTTTTATCAAAAATTAAAGCTGAACTTCGTAGTGCATCACCTAGCCAATAAAAAAATCTGAATTTAAAAAAATAATTATCTATGCACAAAGTATAGGAATAGAAAAGAGCCATTCAATTTATGTAATACTACTTCCAGCATTTTACCATAACTTTCCTAAATGTGTTGCTTAGTTCAATTTACTTTTGAGTGATTCAGGATTACCACTGTTCCGCCTGGGAACCCTGAACTTGAACTGGAAAGTGGGCATGACCTATAGGTCATCCTGTGCCAGTAACAACCAAGAGGAAGTGAAGGTTAGCTAGACATCAGGAAGGAAGGTGGATGGCCTCTTTTGATCTTTCTCAGAGTTGTAATCTCTTGGCTTCTGCATCTGTTTAATTTAACCTGAGTTTCCTGGGAGTGTAAGTGGCCCTCTCTCCCTCCTCTTTCCCAAAATGCGATTATGAGCAGTTTGCAGGTATCTTTTCTGAGATAATGTTACTAAAGGCTTGAATTGCACATGCATTTACGCACCGAGTGAAGCAAAGCGTTTCTGAAGAGCCCAGCTGACCACGTATGCCTTTGGCTGCATGTGGTTTTAGAAGCGTTGCCATAAGCTTAGTGAGAGATTAGGTGGTTTGTGACTTTATAAGGAGCATATTCCAAAAAGAAAAAAAAAAAAAAAAAAGGATTAGAAATGCTTCAGGCAAAGGGAGCGAGGAAATGGAAAGGTGCTAACCAGGGGCAAATATCCGATGCTGCTGGCATATCCAAGAAGGGGGCAAAAGCTTCGTGGCAGCAGGTAGCCTGAAGACGGGCAGAGAGGAGACGAGGAGGGCAGCTGTGAGGGGGTGTCTGCGTGTGTATGCCTGTGAACAAGAAGAGGCAGGTGTTGCTAGAAGCAGGAGAGCTCATCCCGTACTGTGGAAAAGCTTCCTTCTTGTGCTATATCCAAATAAATGAAGTCCCCTTAAGTAAAAAATAGTAATTCCTTAAATATACCTGAAAAATCACTCATTGAGATTTCCTATAGAAAATACTAATTTGGTAGCAATATAAAATGTCTCCTCTTTTCCATTTTTTTAATAAAGCTTTACACCATCCTAATACCATCAGTGCAACCTAATTTAAATTAAACCATTAAAAATAAGGCTGAACTATTGCTTTCTTGCCTTAAATAATAATAATAATAATAATAATAATAGTAATAATAATAATAATAAATCTTCTATGTCTGGGAGATCTCTACTCAATAGATGGTCTAACACAGCTGTAAAATTTGCCTGCGTTTAACTACCAACTGTGGGCCCCATTATAAATTGTAATATTTGTAGCATCTGCAATGATGGCTGTATCTCTCCTTTTACAAGGCTTCAGGAAGTGGAGCAGATGTAAAGAATGGAACATGGGGTTTTTTGTATTCTGTATCCACACTTTCTTTCTTTTGCTGGTTTCTTGCAATAATGCGTGCCAATATACAGAAATAAGGAGAAAATATGAATGTTTGGTTAACCTTCAGCTAAGCTTTTAAAAGTAAACTTTTAAGATTTATCTGCATCTGACCAAACACGATTTATTTTTATAGTATGGTATTGTTCATTGTATTCGATGTTGCTTACCCTGATTGTTGACCTTGTGTAATGCTGGGCAGGCCTTAGATACGGACCTCGCAAGCAATCAGCAGAGTCTTGTGCTGCATTTATTCAGTAAGCTGGGAATTGGTGAAATAATGTATAATAGTGGAAAAACGTAGAAAACTTAGATTGCCCAAGTTTCAACCTCTCTTGCAGCATGTTTGAAAGGTTAAAAAAATCTCCAAATGAACAACAAAAAACAAAACCAAAAAAACCTCCCCGCAGCAATGCATAATCTCTATTAGTATCATCATTACAGAAAAAAGATTAGAAAAGGGAGACTTCACTGATGGATTCTCTCCCAAACATTCTTGTTTGGGGTGTGGATTAAAAGTTAATAGTCCTGTTTTGCATTAGGGTTTTTTGGTGGGGTTTTTTTTGGTGTTGTGTTGTTTTGTTTTGTTTTCCCATAGTCCATGAGCTCCAAATGTCTTTCATGGATACTAAGTTCTTGTTTTTTGCTCAGCACCTGCCCTTTTTGTTGTGGGCTTTTTTTTTTTTTTTTTTGGTGGTGGGAGGGTTTTTTTGTTGGTGGTGGGGTATTTTTGTTAGATGTGTAATTCACACAGGTTGAATCTCACTTTTTAAAAAAATCACTGCCATTACAATAATCTTTTAGTGCATTTGGAATTCTTTTTCCCCTGTGTGTTTTCAGGTCATTGCATCTTCCTTCAATATTGTGCGGAGATTTAGTTAGTGCTTTATACTTCTTTGGCAAGATTGCTAATGACAGTGTTCGACAAAACTGTATCTAATTCTGGCCATTGTGTGATCCTACTAAAACAACTCAGCCCAACTAAGTGCAGTCAATGATGCGATTTTTCCTTTGCCTATAATGATTGAGTTTCAATCCATTTAGCGATTCTTTGTTCAAAATGATACAATTTTCTAATGGAATACTGTGAATCCTTGTATCAAATCCCTTGAGACTGTATCTAAATACAGCAGTCTTGGTGTCAGTTCTTGTTGCTAACACAATTTTATACAAAAGCATGATCGTGTCTTCATAGCCTGATTTGGTTAATGTCATTTGCTGGCAAAAATCTATCAACTGTAGATGCCAAAGGAATTAGTCTTTCTGGTATTTTTTGTGCTTAGAGCCACTGTGGCCAAGAGAGCGCTGTTGGAGGAGTAGCAGCTCTTCTAGCTACTAAAACTAGCTCAGTTCTTCACCAGATTGGAAAAAAATAAATGCCAATTACTTATTACGCCTTTCTCATTGCTTTAAGGCCAGGTGCAGCTCCAGAGTGGAAGAACTGCAGGTATTAACATGCTATCTTATGGGTTAATGTCTCTAATTACAGATTTAGAGAAGCCCTGATATCTTTCCTGTCATGAACAATGAATCTGTAAGTCTTTGTCACTGTTAAAATGCTTGAAACATTTGAAAGCCTGAGAAAATACAGCTTTTGAAATCCATTCCTGTCCTGATACTTGCTTAGCAATAACAGTAAGAATGAGCGAGTTGAAAATTACCTGTATAAACTAAGCCAACTGATGCAGTATGTAAGCTTGTAGTGGGTTGCAGTTGCCTGTAGACGTGTGAGGACATGCGGTGTGACAAACTGGACGACAGACATGGTGGCGGGGGGCCCTTCAGGCTCTGTAAAAGGAGGGTTAAAGGTTAGGCGCTGCCGGGTCCTCAGGTGGCCTCTTGGAGAGCCATGGGAGAAACCGTAAGGAGAAAGGGTATGCTGAGGATAAGCTCAAGTAGCGGAGATTACCCAGCCCTCGCTGCCCGGCCTCTGGCACGGATCAGGCAGGTCTCTCGCCTCCCCTTAACCCCAGCTCATCCCTGGTTAGGTGGCTTCCCTGAAGCTACAGACTGCGTCTACATGAGAACTGGGGCTGTAAATCGGGAGACACTTGTTTAGTGTTGTGCTCAGTTGTCAAGGAAAGGCCAAGGGTCTTCAGGACAAGGGGGAAAATTATTCCTGCCCATGGACTTCTAAATCCATATGAAACTCCGTGAATTGAAGTGTGCATTATTTAACAGAGCATCAGCTGAGAGGCTTTGGGCAATTTTGTCCTGTTTTAATCTAGGTGAACCGAAACATCCCTTCGCTTGAAATAACATGTTTTGTGTACTGTTGCAATTCGGAGTTCACGTCCTGAAGCTGAATCTCCTGTTGTGAATCTAAAGATTTCCGCTTCCAACTTATGGGGAAGATGCACAACCTCCTGAAACCTGTAAAATCAAGTTTGCTGTAGAAATGAAATATATGAAGAAAATCTTATACATAAAAAAAGCCCCAAATATGCAGACATGGTGAGAGCTTTATTTGCTCAAGAGCACCTGTTAATGGTTCAACTTGTCAGCAAAATTGCGGTCAAACCTAGATTCGAGGATATGACCCTTGTTGCACAAAGACAGGTCAGCTAGCCTCAAATGCACCAAGCTTTATTAGCAGAGCTGATGGCATACATTGACCGCAAAGCTACCTGAAGGGGCAGAGAAAAGGGAAAACTTCTCCCCACCAGTGAGGTGGGAAGAGAAAGGAGGGAGTCCCAAGCGGGTGTCCTCCTCCTTTGGGTGTCCTCTCGGTGCAGCAGGTGCCCCGTAACACTTTGCCGAGCATGACTGCATGGTTTTCATTGGGAGCTGCTCAAGCTCCCTATTGGTTGCTTTTGCTTATGATGCTGTTAGCGTCAACTGCATCACACTTGATGCGGTGCATGTGCTGCATGCTGACTGGTTGCTAGGCTTTGTGCATATGTGTTATTGGGTAATGTCTGTTGGATAAATAAAGAGCCATTACCCTAGTAGGTGCTGAAGTTACCAATTAAAAACTTGAGGGGAAGGCTGAAGAGCTCTAACTATGGAGCTTTAAACTGGAAACTAAAATGTCAGAAGGCAGAGGGGAAAAAACGGAGGAGTTAAACGGGAAAGACAGACATTTTCCAATGTAAGGGATATAAAAATGTTTCAGAATAGACCAGTCCAAGGCCATAAGGATAAGAGTGCTTGGGACAGGGGGGTAAAGGCATTGCCACAGTGTTCTCGGCTGGGGGAGACGAGAGCTTACAGAGGTGTGAGTGGAAAGTATGCTATGGGATTGGAAATGAGAGCCCCTTGGTATTAAAAAAGGTAAGGTACCATGCAATACCCTCAAGAGGAAACCACAGATACAAAGGCAAAGGCTTTAAGCGTGGCTTCTTAAAAAAAAGAGGCTTATCCAGGCAGCTGGGTGTGGTGTTGAAAACAGGAGATCGTGAAAGAAATGTGTTGTCTGAGGGATGCGTGAGTGATTGGAGGTGACACGTTAGAAATACCTGGACAGCGGAGCTGCTGAGGACTGTTTTTCAGTGCAGATAACCTTATAATTAACAGGCTAGGATTTCAGTCAGCAAATTTAAGCTGCAGCCCAAGAATGACGCCCTGATATTGAGGTGTATGGAGTTGCGCCATAGTGTGGGAAGCTGACATTGAGGTGCGGGCTTGTACAAGTAGAAGGGCCAAACAGTAGCAAAATGAAAAGAAGATTCTGCTCTGGGGCTCGGGGAGGTTGAACGGATGTTCTAAAGAGTTCTTTCATGTGCACAGTCTGGCATGCCCTAAATCCAGGAGACTTTCTTGTCATTTGAGAGAGTATTGAGAAAATAGCCACTGCAGTGACTCCCTCCTGGATAACGAGTGGGAAGAGGGTGCCCCGTGGTGCATTCCAGTTCAGCCTGCATGGCCTGCATTGATGCTGCTGTGCAAAATGTTGTTCCTGTATGAAGCTCCACGACTGCTCAATGGGAACAGAGTTGTACAGTGGGGATGATTATATGTGGATTTTCTTTTTAAAGAGCAACTAGATTTTGCTTCAGGCAGTGATGTACACACACAATCGGCTGTGAACAGAACAGCTGAGGCAGTTACTCGATTTGATTTCTGCTGCAAGGTGGGGATCCTCTCATCCCATTTCCAGGTGTAGCCTCACACTCCCAAAGTCAAGTGACTTGGTGTGTGATGGCAGGAGGAACCAGGTGGCTGCTGTGGGGCAAGAAGGCCCGCACAGGCGAGCAGTTGTAATGGGCCCTGGTTGTAGGGGCGGCACTAGACCTGACTGGTTGTAGGCATTTTTGTTTTGATGTTGCTCTTCAGGTTGGTTGTGGTTTTTTTTTTTCCTAACTGTATTTGACTCCAGACATCACTTTTTGCCATGTGCAGGATGATGCCTCCTTGAAAAGGATGCTTGTCCAGGCAGCCTGGCTTGGTTTGATGGCTCAGGCTCTAAAAGAGACACCAGAAGTGACGTAGTTCGGCACTTCTGCCCTGCCCTGGGCTCTTCTTTCTCATCCTGTTTTCCTGCAGCAATCACTGCAGATCTGTGCTGTTCTCTAGGATGGCACAGTTTGCCCTATACCCCCCACTACCCCTGGGGGACACTTAATGGTGGTCATCCTTCTTGTCCTACTCTCAGTACAGCTCTGCCTAAAAAATTCCGTGGCAGGCTGTTACACTGCATCTCTGTTCCATCCCTCTTACTGCTCTTGTTCCCTGAAATGCTAAAGGACATTTGAATGAAAACTTGTAAGAAAAAATTATTAGCAAACTAGATTTAAATCTTCACCTTCCCCCATGGTTGGCTTTGAAAACTAATAATCTTTATTCTCTTGGGCTTGGGGCCGGTCACAAGAGCCTGCACTGAGATATTCAATTATTTAGCATCCTTTTAAAAGAAAAGGTAATGTATGCAAGAGAGATGTAAGATCTGCTCTGATGACCATCCCTGCAGCTGGGACTTTAAAAGAACATTTTTATCAGGGTGCTTGCTCCTGTGGTGCAACCATTGCAATTCTACCCAGGAGACAATTCCCGTGTTTTCTCAATGGAAGATTAATTGCTTTTGCATGTAAGTGTTTCGAACCAAGAGCCTTGCCACCTTCCTCTCCTTACATGAGTTACTACAAAACCATTTTTCACTTTCTCATGATGTTTGACATTCTTGTTTCCCGAGCTTGAAGATATATCTGTTTCTGACCTCCTGAGCATACTTATATGGATAGATTTCAATGTATCATCTTATCCAGTTTTATTTTGATCTGTTCCTCTCCCCATAATCTCTGGCACAAGAGAGAACTTTATTTGAAGTACAAAGCAGTCTCCCAGGAATACAATGTAGCATTCAGAAATGGTAAATAATTGAGGAATGCCACACAGGAGAAGTATTTTAAATTATTTTCATCTTAAGTAATTTTGTTTGACTGTGGTGGGGAATGAGGATGGTGAGATACCTTAGAAGTGGTCATGCTAACCACAGTGAACAAAAATTATTCAGCTTGGGCATATTTCCTCAGAGCTGGCAAACCAAGATTATTGTCTCTATGGATACAGATGTCCCAGTAAATACAGTGTAGATAAAGGTGTGATTCTCTTGTAAAACCAAACCAAACCAAAAAAAACCAAACCAAATTTACTACCATGGATTTCTGTCAGGAGTCAGGAAACTGTACATGCAGCCAGACAAATGTGTTTGGTTTCTTGGGGTGTGTTTTTTTTGGTTTGGTTTTTTTTTTTTTTTTTTAATTTCAGTAGAAGACTAGGACCTAATTGACCCATGCTTACATCTAATCTGTTTTGATTTATTTGGGATTCTGTTGAGTTTTGAAACCTGGATGCTGAGTGCACTGTTCTAGGACATTGTGTCAGGCATTTGGATCAAGAGTTCAGCTTGTGTTTGTTTACAGTGATATTAGATGTTAAAAGATTTATCCTGATGCTAGCTTCTTTGCCAAAAGCTCAGAAATCATAGAATCATAGAATCATTTAGGTTGGAAAAGACCTTTAGGATCATCCAGTCCAACTATTAAGATCACCCTGTGTTTCATGTGGCTCAGCAAACAGAACCTAAGCCTGGTTGTACCTGTTATTTCTACTTCTGTCACAGGCTCACTCAGTGGATGAAATAATGTTTCTCTGTCTGTAAAATGTGGATCAAGAAACATCTGTCTTGGAGAGAGCATGCTTCCAGCAGGATTACTGAAAATGTTGTCCCATTATTACCATGCTGGTACTTTCTGAGTGTTTGGGTGTATGGATGTGCCAGTGGTCTCCTATGCAACCCTATCGTGCATTAGCTGTTGCAATCAAAGTGCATTTCCAGTCTCTTTAGACTTGTACCTGAAGTATCTGCTAGTGTCTCTAATTTGCATTTCTATTATCCCTCCCATAAACTGTCTTTACTGTTGCTTTTTTCTCTCCCTCTTGCCAGATCTGCCTGTATCCCACAGGTCTTCAGCCCCGCAATAAAGAGGCCAGAGCATGTGCTGTAGATACTTTGGGCCCCTTTGAGGTCAAGGACAAATTTTTGACTTGCTCAGTGTGTTTTCATCCCATCTGCAAAATGGTGTTGGTGACACTGGGCACTCTCTTGGCACCCTGTCAAAAAATAGCAATTAGGAAAGATGTCCAGCTTGGTATGTGGGGAGCTTTTTAACTTTTAGTTGACCACAGATGAATACAGTGTAGCCACATTGTGAAAAAATCATCAGTTTTGCAATCCTATTTATTATAAATAAATGTGTATCATGGAGGGAGATTAGGGTAACTTGATGTCCATGCATCAGTCTTTGCTGCTTCTTGTAATGGCAGAGGAAGCAAGAGCTTTCCCAAAGTTGTTGAGAGAATGCGTGGCTTCGCATGGTTTGGTGGGTGTTGTTCCTCCTCTCAGCCCCCTAGGAGGGGGGATGTCTTCTGGTAGGCTCTAGAGGGACTTGAGAGAGCTGACTTGCCTGGATCTAAAAGTTAGCCTTCCAAAGTTGAACCATGATCCCTTTCTTCTGATAAATGTGTTTGGTAACAACTTCTATGGGAAGTTTTCATCACTGGTCAATTAACAAAACCAAAAGCCATCTGTTAAATTTTGTCTACAAAGCAATGTGTTGAGTGGCCACTGCCTTTCCTGCACCCTGTTCTGGAATCTGGCGTATGAATTCAGTGACTCCCCTAAAGGGGAGACAACGCTTGAGATTTAATGGTGTGGCTGTTTTTTCTTTTTTTTTTAAATATTTGTTGACAGCTGTTTTCTTTGGCAGGTGTTCTTAACACTTTGTTCCTCAACAAAGGAAGAAGCCCAAGCATCTTCTGTATAACTACAAAGAAAGCTCACCACTTCCACTGTGTGTGGACCTCTTCCTCTCATACCGGTGGCAGCAGAAGCCGTGCGAGTCTGACCCTAGCATTAAGTGAGAAGGCAGTCGGGAATTTTTACATGTAAAGAGGTAGTGAAATAGTGGAATAGTACTTTCTGTATTTACCCAGCTGCTGTTTTACATTAATGGATGCTCTTTAGGAGGAAATTAAAATCTTTCTAATGGGGTCTGAGACAAGCAGCAGAAGTTAGTTTCCTGGAATGGAATTAGATCCAACTGTTGGGATTTAACACATTCTGTTTTGCTAGAAGTGCCGTAAGATTATTAAAGCATCACAACCTCATTTAGTTGCTTCGTAATCTGCTCTGATACGTTTCTCTTAACCTTCACTCTGATGAGGCAGTTGGGTAGCAGACATTGAAAGCCAGACCTCGTGTTGCTTCAGTGCATGGGTGCCCATGCCCAGAGATCCCAGTGAGCCCAGGTGGGAATGCTGGCTGCAGCATTTTCACTCTTGAGATTATGTGGAAAGCTCACCTTTGGGCTGCGGATAGCATCCCTGAGTGCAGAGATGTACCCTAAAGGTTACCGTATGCTGCTACGTCTTGTTGCTGAAACACTCCTGCTTTCAGGGGCCCCATGATAATTCTCCTGATAGGGGTACTGGTCAACCCTTTCTTCTTCTGTACCTAAATTTTGATTGCATATGAAAGCGTGTGTGGCTGCTGTGAAGGTGTTTACTGTTTTCATGAAATATTTCCATTAAATGAAAGGGTTTCTTTTCCTCCAGCAGGAGCGAGCACTGATCCAGCTTTAATCAAAAGAGGCATTTAGGCGATGGGGGAGAGCCCTTGCCTGGCTTTTTAGAGGGATGAAACATTGCATCATCTGTGCTGCTTGCATGCACCTGTAGATTGGGAACGCTTTTGGGGTGCGAGCTAAACCAAGTGTGGCAGGGAAATATGGCCAGGGAATGCCTAGCTTAAAAACCTAACAAAAGTTTTTGGCTGTGACCTAGCACTCCGAGGTACCCTGCGATGGCTGCCTGGCTGCTTGTCCCTGGTGCTGTTCACAAGCAGCGGCTGTCATGCAGGGGGGCCGGGGGGGAGGCTCTGTCTGGATTTCAGTGGCAGGAAAGTGGTGTACTTCGGTGTGCGACTGGCATTTGTAGAGTTCAATCCCTAAGGAAACCTTTTAGGACAGCTTTCAAAGTTTTCTATGGGATTGAAAGTAGGTGCCTTTTCTGCCATGTTTGTGTGTGGGGTTTTTTGTTTGGTTTTGTGTTTTTATGGTGGTTGTTTTGTTTTGTTTTGCTTTAATTCCATCTCCAATGAAATCAAAGCCAAAAGTATTTTCCTCATTTTAATATTTTAATGGGGGGAGAAATGCTTCACCTGTTTAGATGCTTCGAAATTCTGCAGAGCATCTACTTGTACCTTTAGTTGCCTCAGTAGCTTTAGCCTTCTCTTCGCCCCGCAAGCCCAAGCTCTGCTTAGCCGTGGTGTAGAGCTCATTTGTTGAAGTGTTTAGATCTCAGCCCCCACCGAAAAAAAAACCCCCAGGAGTTCAAAGTGGCAAAATTCGCCAAGTCATCTGTGAAAAATGCACTCCTCACTGGTACGTACCAAGTATTTCAGGCCCCACCTCAGTTCTGCTCCTTTGCTTCATCAGTAAGTGTAAAATAACTACCTTTAGACAAAACCAGAGCATGATTAATTTTGCATTTGCTTCTTTATTCTACAACACAAGCAACATAAATAGTTTATAATTTTTGTTTTAAAATATTTCCATTTCAGAATTCAGTCAGAATAAAATATACACAAAATACAATTTGCAAGCCAGCTTACAGTGACTGCCTGACCACTGGACACCCAAGGACCAAACAAAGCTAGCAGCACAACAGGACGCGGCGGACACGGGGAGGTGTTTTTCTGAAGAAGAGCAGAAGGGTAGAGGGAAGAAAGATGGATGAGACTGGGGAATTGCAGCTAGGTATGAACTCAGTAGAAGGTAAACCCAACGTAAGCACTCGCTTGACAAGGCAATTTACAGTCTCTCTTATAAAGTATTAGTGGCTCCTCCTGAACATACAGCTAGAGAGATGAAGTCCTGGGAATCATGTTTTGTGGTAAAATGCTTCCTATGGCAGCCATGGAAATAAAATCTTATTTTTTTTCATTTTTGAACAGGAAAGGATTAGATCTTTGGCAAAATGGAGTGTCCACTCCCTTTGGCTTGCTTTCAGCATTCAGTTCTGGTTGAAGGGCCCACGGAAGTGTGTTTGCAGTCTCACAAATAATGACAAAAAAGGGGGTGGGAGAGAGAAAGTGAGGGGACCTGAAAGAAGGTGCTTGCTGCTGTCATTGCATACTTTTCATACTTTTCAATCTCTTGCTCCCATCTGCTCTGGCAAACAGCGTGCAGTACAGGGCTCTGCCCTTTGTGGCTGTTCCCCTTTGGTATCGACTCCTGCTTTCCTCTGCAGAGCAGGGGGCTCAGGAGCCACAGCCTGCTCGTGGAGGTGATATTTGTCCCTTGCTTGAACCTGTGTACCGGTACCTCCACTAGCTCAGCTCTCTCGTTTCAGCTTGCTTCTTGTAGAAGCATGGTACTTCACTGCAGCCCAGATGAACCAAATGCATGGATAGGAAATAGGGCCCTGGTGCTCCATGGTATTTAGCTGAAATTTACAGAAGTACATAACTACCTTTTGAAAAGTGGGATGTTGGGGTAAAAGGATTGAAATGGATCCTGTTGCCATGTTTCTTCACAAAAAATGGCCTCTGTAAACTCAGTTCTCTGATTCAATGTGGCAGTGGAGACTATGCAAACCTCAACTTGAGAGTTTGCCAAAAAAAAAAAAAAAAAAAAAAAAAAAAAAAGAGGATTTGAGGGATCTGGTCCCACAGGCGGGCTCATTATTGCATTAATCCAGGATCATACAGTGTAGCTCCACCACTCTCCACAGAATTAGGGCATTCCTTCTTCCCTCTGCTTTTAGTTCTTAGCTTGGAGACCTCTGAGCACTAAGTGAAAAGACTAATGCATACTTATGCCACATGCTTTTATATTTTTTTCTTTTTAAATAGCCAACCCCCCCATGTTTGGCCAAACCTGTTTGTTTAGTATGCTATGATGGTTAGTGTCACATATAAAGTATGTGTTCTGAGGGGGATTAGTGGAAACAACAGAAAGAGGCGCTATGACTTCTTCCTTGCAGCTGTACAACTTCCTGGGGTCCCAGATGCGTTGCTGGTGAGGGCTGCTAAGAGATCCTTACGTTGTATCCCTACAGACGCTCTACTCAAAAAGGGAGGTTCGGTGAAAAGGGATCTCTAGCTGTCGGATTCTGTTATCTACATTGCATAAAATCCGACATTTGTGCTTCTGTGCTATGGTAACTTGGTCCTTTTACACTAAAAAAAGAAGAGAAACTTTTTTTTTTTTTAAATTGATGGTAGTGCATCATTTCTTCCAACAATTGTGGAATGATAGAAATGATAAAAAACCTAACTGTATTTTGTGTCCTATGCCATGATTAGCACTATACAGAGATCTTCCCAGAAATGGCTATAACCAGAGTAATGAGTAAATAGCTTGCTTAAACATAAACTTATCATACCCCCACAAAAGCAAGGGCAAGGGAAGGAAAGACTTTTTTTGTGTGAATTAAAAGCTATTTCTCACTGAGTAATGGTATTTCTAGAATGGATTGCTAAAGGTAAAAATAGCCAAACCACATGCTCGATTTCTGAATAAGCTTCTACACAGAAGAGCTAGGTAGAAATAAACTACTTTGGCTTGCTATGGTCAGCCTCCTACATATTAAAACTGGATCTATGCAAAAGTGAAGGTTCTAGTTTTGGGGCACTGGGATGTGTGGGAATATGTGCTGGTTCTTGTAGATTTTTCAAGTGGGAGGTGTATAGAGGACAGCAGCAGAGAGGCTGACATCAGGAACTGTACAGGACTTTCCCTTTCCTGAGAGTTTGTGAACCTGAATGTTGGGATTGAAGGATTCAAGGACTGAGTCCCAAGTTTAAAGATATCCAGGTACATAACTCGCACTGATGTCAACAGCTTAGGCACTCTGCGTGTGGGCCTAAGCTGTGGCAAGAGGTACAAAGTGCAGGCAGCACACGGAGCTGGACTGCTCTACTTTGCTAACTCATTTGTCACTTGGTTTCATACTGGTGCTGCACCGAGCTCTGCAGTGGAGATACCAACACTGAGATGCTACTGTATCAAGTGCAGATGGAAACTGCATATGGTAATGCAAGGTATTTAGAGGTGGGGGTTATATCAGGTGAGGATTTGTCGGTGAATTTTACTGTAAGGGTTAGGTTTTAAACAAAACTAGAAGCTCAAATTGAAAGGCAAAGTACCTTGCAAGTCATGGGTGTAAACTCCACTCGGCCTTGACATGAGCCAGCTATAGTCCAGAGGATAAGAATTTTTTATCTGTGATGAGGCAAAAGCTGTGTTGCCTGTGTTTGGAGTTTTACAAGGAAAGTTTTGCCCAGGCCTATGTAAAATCTTTCCCTAATAATTCTTTCTAGATGCTAAATTAAGTCAGTTATTCTCAAGTGAGTGTTTATCCCTAGGAGAGTATTAAATCTGTATCTTAACATCTTAGACATGAAAGCATGTTAACCAAGAGGTAGGGGTGGCAATTCTATGGCTGGTGAATGCTCAGTAAAGACTACTGGGGGGAAGTTACCAGAACAACTGTGTTAACCATTCCTGATGCGACACAAATATTTACAGAGCATGATAAGCATGCTACTGATGTGGATATCACTCTGTAAATATGCAGAATGCTCTGAGTATGACAGTGACTGGAGCTACAGGAATCTACACATAAACACATCAATCGTCTCATACATCTGCATATATTCACCCTACAGAGTAAAGTGCAAACATATGCAATGGCCTGAAACCATATCAGTTGGGGTCAGACCCTGCTCCTGTTATACAAGAAAAGCAGTGCTTCCCTGATGAACATGCTGCTTTTTTGCAGCTTTAAATATTTGCATGGCAATGAGCTATTCCATGTGAGTTGGTTGTTGATGCTGGCCAACAGCAACTTTCTCTGTTAGTGGCTGCCTGCAAGATTTGAAAATGAGATGTCATTGCCTCTGATTGCTGTGGTGGCCTTGAGGAGGGTGTGAAACTAGGCAAAGGCAGCAGAAGTGCAGCTCCGGTACCCGAGAAGGATGCCAAACTGCCACACCTTTTCTTTTTTTTTTTTTTTGTTTGGTTGTTTTTAAAGTAGTTCAGGTAAATAAAAATTACTGGCCAGTTCAGTAAAAGTCAAACCCAACTCCTATAGAAATTTATGTGACAAAAAAAGTAAGTGCAAGAAAAGAGAAGTAAGTATATGGTCATTAATCAGAACAAAGAGAAAGAGCAAGCTCGGGCTATCATACAGACTCTGGTTTTTTTTCAAGGCTCAAATGTTCTGATTCAACAGTAAAGCTGGTAATATGCTGCTGCTAGCTCTTGCATTATGTTATGGGACTGTAAGTAAGGATTTGAATGGGATACGTGAGAAAGACACATGTGGATACAAGGGCTACTTTGTGCTACTGACTGAGGTGCTTCCCCAGTCATAAGCGGAAAGCAGAGAAGTCTCTGTAGCATGGTACAGCTGGACGGATTGGGGCATTCAGAGTTGGGAAGTCCCCTTCTGAAGCTTAGGAGGGGCTGGTGCCTGTACCCTTCTCCTGGGACTGTTCTGTCAGACTCCTCCTTTGGGCTAAACGCTTGCCTTGTGAGGCCTGAAGGTAGCACGCTGGCAGCCTTAAGCCCAAAGTATGCACAGGTCTATGAAATGGTGACTTCACATGTTTAGTGTCATAACGTCTTTGGGGCTTGCTGATGTCTATGGCTAAACTAGCAAGAAAATAGCTGAGAATCTGATGAACCAACTCAATTTTTTATTTATTTATATTTTGGAGATGCATCAGAAAGCTTCTGCATCTCAGATTAATGGTACCTGAAGCGGCCATGGCTTGCTCTCCTTACTGGCTTACCATTTTACATATAAGGAAAAGGAAGAGCAGCACATGCTAAACTTTGCGTATGTAAAAGCCTGCTGCTTCAAAGGGTCCTTTGCCGCCACCCCCATCCTTTTAAATTACATTTCTGGAATTACTCAAAGTTACTCATGTCCTCTTATGGAGGGTGTTAATGCGCAGAGGCACCAAGGGTGACAATGGGCACTTGGTGCATAATTTGGAGGGCAAAGTTTAAAACAGGGCAACACCAATACAGCAAATTTACTCCTACTCATTTCCAGTATGGTATTTGTAGTGTAAAGAATTGAAATGCAATCATATTTTGGGTCAAGGTAGTGGCTAATCAAATAACACTGGGCTATGCTGTGTTCATGGGCTTGAGGGGGGTGGCAGGGGTGGTAGTATTGTCACTCCTGGAGCTTTTCTTTCTGTTTTACAGAAGGATTTTTGTATTGCAACCACAACATATTACCACAGTGTTTCTGAGATACTAGGCCCTCTTCTGGAGTCCTGATTGCTTCCATTGGTACTGCTATCAATTTTACTTCTCCAACATAACTTAGAGATTTACTTCAGTTTTAGATTAGTACAGCAAGGATCTGCATCCATTCAATGCATGTATAATGAAAAACAGCAGAGCTGGGCGTTGTGCATACAGTTTATTATTCTGATTTCTGTTGTTGTCTAATTAATGTACTGCTTTAAAAGCAGTTCTGTATAGATGCCCAACAAAAACTTTAACAAAAAATATAATCACCCTTTTACTCTACCTAAAGATGTGTAAGAAAGACATGGCAACAGAAATCAAACCAGGCCACTACTCTCCCATATACCAAGGGCTAATCTCACCTGTCCCCAAAGTAGTATTAAAACTGTTGGGGGAAAATTGACAATTGATAAAATTGTTAAATTACTCATTTATGAAGTCAATGTAGGTGGCAAGAAAGAGTTGTTTTTAAGGAATTTTTATGTCCAAGAAACAATTTAGCAAAGGGAAGTTTGGAAAGAAAGGGAAACAGTATGACTGACTACAGAAAGTTATGGGACGAATATTCCCTGCATAAGTCTAGCAGGTGGCAAATGGGAAGTGGGCAATGGAGCAAAAATGCAGGAGGATGGTGGCAGACTCTTTGTAAACACATCAGCTTGGGTGATAGCTGCTCAGTGGAGCCCCCTGACTCCCTCTGTTTTCCTAGGTTTAAGTGCTAAAAGTTGTGCAAAATCCAGGCCTGATGTAAAGAGATGCCATTTTGAGGGTACTCTGGAGCAGGGACTGAAGCTGTATATTTAGTTGGTGTGCACATTTTAAAAGCCTTGGGAGAACATCATTAAGGGGTCACCCAAGATTAAAATCAACTTATTTTCCACAAATCATTTCAACTTCTAATCAACAAATTAAGTAGTAGAGGAGTACAAGATGGAATGTCCCAGGGACTGTGACATAACTTGTGCAGCAAGGTAACCCTTTGCTGTGTCTAGTGTGAACAGCATCACATACGTATTTGACAATACAGTAGTCAATCCTTCCCCTTCTCCCACCCCTTAATAATGTAATCAAATTGCAGAGTAGCAATAGGAGTGCTGAACAGAGGGGGATGTACCTCCATGAGGATCTGTTCCCTTCTATTTACAGCAGCAGACAAGAAATGGGAGAGAAACAGGAAAGATGCCTTCCTTTCAGGCTATTTTCCATCTTGATTCAGCTCACTGTGGAGTAATAGGCTAAGTTTAACATAGGTGATAAGGGTGTTCCTGGCTACAACAGCTCTACGTAAGTGAACATAAAAGTTTCCAATAAAAGCATAAGCTAACTTAGCTGCAGTGCTGCTTAAACTGGAACACTTTATCTCTACTCTGTTCAGTTGAACACTGGATCTTGGCACATGCTGGTATTTGCTCTGTGGTGTGTCTTCCCCCGAGCTTCACTGGAAACAGCAAAACAGACTTCCCTGTTGCCCTTAGGGGGAATTAGACAAGTGGAAAAATGATCAGCTGTAGGCATAGCTGAAGAGGCAGCCAGGGCAGTGTTGTAGAGAGGACAGCTTGACTGTGCCATTTCTCTTCAAGCAATATTCCACAAGAGCAATGAAAAGATGAATAGTCTGTGCTTGGTTTACCAGTTTTAGACCTGGGATACTTTAATAGTCACTTATTAGCTACCCCAAATGTGACCAGACTGCAAAGGCTCTTCTCAGAGCAAAATAAATTGCCACTTTCTCTAGTGAGTGAGGCATATAGTTACTACAATAATCTTTATTTGGCTTTCCTTTCTCATGCTAATTTCAGAAGGGAAAAAAGTTATCCTAAACACGTGTCACCTTTTTGCTTGTCCTATAGCCCCACCTTTTTCCTGACTTTTGGGGTTTTTTTTTGTTTGGGTTTTTTTTTTTTTTTTAAGTTACATAGGCTTACTGGCCTGGTTTGACATCCAGATGACAGTTGCGTTCACAGCTAATTGCAAGTGTGGAAGTTCAGCTGCAGTTTCATGTGGCTCCCACTGTTGCAAATTTGAATTAAAATGAAGGTTACTGAAATGTATCACTCCTTTAGGTACTAGCCCAATTTACTGGCAGGTTCTGGGGCCATTCCAGACCCCCCACTCATACTTTGCCTCCTTTGCTAGTGTGAGTGAGGGACACAGAGTCTCAAGTGGATAGAATATATACATCGACAAGCTCATTGTTTCTTAATTTGTCAACAACAAATAGGCAATTAATGAACCCCGATACTTTTTTACTGTATACCTTGGATGTCTTCTCCCCTTTGCAACAGAGCACAGCTAGGTTTAAACGATGATATCGTAAACTCGGCCCACTCTTCCCAGCCATTCCCGTACTGCCTGGCGGACACGGATATCTGTCACGTGGCAAGTCAGCTGGCTGATACAAGGGAACACCGCGGGCTGCAGGGCTGTGAAAGTTTGGTCTGGCAGGGCCTGAATCTGGTTGAGAACTGTCAGCACCATGTTGGTCCATGCCTACAAACAAATTGGATACAAAAAAAGACTCCTTAGAAGACCTTTCTAAATAGATGAGCCTATCAGTTGAGGCAGAAAATAAGATATCTGGTGGTTGCAGCCTCATGAAGAGGACTGAGTAATGCCAGCATATTCATTTTATGTTCACTGTGTCTTCCTAAGTCACATTCAGTACTGTAAATCATTGTTTGACTTTGTATTGCAGGTATCGTGCTCGCCCTTCACCATATTTTATTTCACCCCACAGTGAACAAAGACTTTCAAGTTTGATGCTTTCACTGATTTGTTCACTTGGATATGCAACCAGCAAGTTTCTGTTTAGCAAGAGAGCCCGCTATTTCTGCTGTGGAATTAACAAAAACAACTTCTTAAGTACAAAAGCATTGTGACAAACAGCATCACATTTTCAAAAGCCCTTAAGTGGGCTAGAGCCCTTAGCAGTAAGCAATGAGTTCATTGTAGGTTGTTAGTTCTTAGGACTAAGTGCAGGTTTGGGCCCAGTCACAGAAGCACTCTTAAAAGCTGTACTAGTATATGCCTGATAACACTTCCACTGATTGTCTTTTGATAGGACAGAATCAGGTTTTTATCAGTGCCAGCTGCTGAAATATTCAGTCCTCATCATGATGACTTCTTTACGTAATGAAGACATTTAATGAAGAGATTATAATCATTATAATAAAAGCAATAGAAAAAATATTTATAGGTATCTTTTTAATTATTGCTATTATTATTATCAGCATTCTACAAGTATGTCCTACCTGTATCTGGGCCTCAGCATCCCTAACGGATATATTCAGGGAACTGACTGTGGATCCTGAGCGTGGTCTCTTCTCTTGTCTCAGGATCTCTGGACCAGCACTGAATGAATGCCTCATTTGACCTTGATCTATAAGATGTTGTGGCCGCTGGAGTATGGGTGAGTCTGGCCCTCTTGAACCCAGGAGCTCCCCTTTCTTTTCCACTTTGACCTCTTTAGTGAAGGATGCCATGGCCTGTTGCTGCTTTCTTTTCTTGTATTCTGTCATGAGCTTGGAGATAGTTTTGTCAGTGGCTATGGTGTAGATCTTGTTGCCAGCACTCTCCCACCATTCTTTTTTCCTGGTTTGCTCTTTTTTCTCTGGTTTAGGACTTAGGGGTGGGGGTAGCAGCAACATTTCTCCACTCCCTCCTCGTGGTGTCAGGCTGTCTCCCAGTTGGTCCCTGATTTGACTCCGGTCATCTTCCGATGGTGTGTCCTTCCCAGATTGCCCTCCGGTTGATGGGGTAGAGGTTTCTGAGTGAAAGGATGGTAAAATGAAGAAAGGGTCACCTTTGAACACTGGAGGCTCCTCTACATTATTCTCCAGGTCCAGATGCATCTGAATATAGTTGTTGCACAGTTCCATACAGAGCTTATGAAGCCGCTTGATTAGCCATCCCCAGTCTGCATTGCTGACAGGCTGTACACTGAGAGATGGTATTCGAGCCCTCCACTGTCTCTTCTCCTTCCCTCGTGGGGGGCTGACCTGGGCAGTTTCTTCAAAAATGTCTTCATCTTCCGAAGAACACTGCTGTGACGAGTCTGTGCTTCTCTCATCATCTTCAAAGAGGATCTTCTTCACTTGCTCTGCAGTGATGTTCTCCTGGTTTGTCAGGATTGCACAAACCAAGGCATGGAAGTAGATGTTGAAGCTCATTGCTGACTGGCGATACAAGTTGGCAGCTCCACTAATGCCAGACACTTTTTTCAGCAAACACTTCAAGCCAGGTCTGGTATCAAACTCCCTGGCTGTTCTATAGGAGTCCAGCAGTAAGTCAAAGATGACAGCCAGGTTTTGCATGGAGATGTACCTGAGAAAACCAGCCAACTTGTTTTCTGGTACTTGTATTGTCATTTTTTCCTCCAAGTTAGAAGGGCCTTTCACAAATTCTTCCAGTAAGATGTCATATAAATTCTGGAGCAGTACTTGGTGGGACAGCAAGCTCACCACTATCGTCCTGAAAGGAATACTTGGTAAACCAAGCATGGGAAAGAAAAAAAAAAAACAAAACTAAAATGGTGCATTGTGCTTTTACTAGAAGTACAGGAATACTTCATATTTTAAAATCTAACATGAAAGATGAAAATGAAAAGCCAAATTTTCAGAGCCTTATTAGAAAAAACTGGAGGAAGATAAAGTTGTCTAGAATGGTCTTTCAGCTACTCTTTCAAATATTTTCAGAGAAGGGAAGACACTTACATCGGTTAAGAAAAATAACTGTCCAAAGCAAGCACACTAATGGCACTTGTGCAGACGTGGTATTAAAACAAAGCTCTGTTATAATTTTTGTCCTTTTCTCCAGAGATGTCTAACACTGAGGGATTAAATATTCTGTGTTTCAATTTCATGGCAGCTGCAAGTACTCTTAATATTTCAGCCTGCTATAATTGAGGAATTTGTTAATACACAAGTTATGCAGCACTTCTGCCATTGGTCCCTGACCATATTTTTGTTACTGAACTTATCACTAAGTTCAAATATCCTTAAAATCCCTCCTCCACCACCATTGCAGCCAATCTGAACTTTGCCATGACAAATTGAGGCCAAAACTAGTTTACCACTCCGTTTCCATTTCCACTAATGCCAGGAGTACTTCTTAAAAATAAAACACAAAGAGCCAAACAACCAATTAAAAAACATCTACAGAATCATCAGCAGTGCAATGGAGCATGCAAAGAAGCTTAACTCTTGCTGAAGGCACATTCACTGTTTGCTCTTAAGACTTCAACTTGAACACTGAGAACCTCTCATGGAAATATCTATTCCTAACCCTGTTTCTCACATGTAATATTGGGTGATTCTTAGCTGTGCTCCTGTTAGAGAGATGCTGTGGATTGTTCTAGATCTCACTGATTTTTGATTTGCACAGGGAACCAAGAATGGCAAATTGCCCCAGCCAAAGTTTTCAGGTCATTCACTAATCAATAACATTGAGAGGCTTACAGGGCAAGGGAGGCTAGGAAGAAGGGGTGGGACAGGATTATTGTTTGGTATCTCATAGATTTAAAATGATAAACTGTGAAAGCTATCTTACGGCATTTAGAAAAAGGTCTTTGCATAAGATTACAGCAGGGATGTTTTAAATGGAGCTGATGCTCTGGTACATATAGTAATACTTGTTTTGATTTAGGGAACTATGATGCGTCACATTTTAATTAGCACTGCTATCTAGTGAGGAAGAGATTTTTCAGTTTGTTCACAATACTGAAGTTTTAGGTCTAAGGCAAAATAAATCTTCATGTAACATGAGATGTTCAGTTGTAGACCTTTAATTTTTTTGTTGCAAAAATTATTCTACTTTCATTAAACAACTTTCAAAAGTGTTCTCAAAATACCAAAGCAAAAAGTCTATTTTTTTGAGAAATCATATCAAAACAACACTTAAAAAAAAAATCCAGAAAAACACCTATTTTAACTCTCAAAATTTTGCCTTATGTTAATTGTCTTATAAAAGCACTCAAACGATCCTGATTAAAAAAGAAAAAAGAAAAAAAAAAAAAGAGTCCTGAGACTTTTGAGGGACTACCATATGCTTGGCCATATAGAAGCTATAGGTCAGACAAAACTGTGCTTCTAGGGTTAATTTACCTATGTCAGTTCACTTACCGTGACACAGCTGCCTGTGCCGATACACCAGTAAAATGTAATAGTCGTCTTATCTGACAGTGCTAAAATCTTGATGATTACTAGATACATTGGAGCTCTTCATGGGGAAGTAGCTTTCTGCTGTAAAAATCATTAGAGGCTCTCACTCAGAAAAATTCTTAAGAGCATGTATAAAGTCAAATGAGTGCTTGTGTTGATTTCAAGAGACTAATCCTGTTTCAAAAGCAGGATCAGAATGGAGATTTGCTTTTCCTTGTAATAGCCAAAAAGGACAGTTTAAAGTACTGCTCAATTCCAAAAGAAACTAGTACAGAGCTAGAAGTGAAACACACAATGCTAAAGCTGGTTAAGGATAGTATTTTCTTATTCTGCCCAAAGTTTTGGACTGAAATATATTATTACTTTTTAGGAAGAAGAAAAGCTCCCTTACCCCAGCTTCCTGTGAAACGATGCAGCATTAAGGAAACAAAAGCAAAAAGGGAAAAGAGAAACCCCACTAAGATTAAAGTAAAACTTTTGAAAGGCCACAGTTACTAGCATGCAAGACTGGCATATTACTGCACTGCTGTAGCAAATAATATGAAAAACAGTTGGCACAGTCAACTTTTGAGCCCTGTTTTGGTGAAAAATGAGCATTGCTGGGGTAACATTTGCCTATCGGCATATGCACTCTTTGCAGTTGTTTAGACAAAGCACTGTGTTAGAGTATTCAGAGTTTGTATTAATTGCAAGCTTTACACAAATAAATAAATAAAGACAAGCAAGACCCACGCTACCTTTACGAACGCAGCCTGTTAGATTGCATGGCCTTACGTGCCATGAGAGGGCAGTACTCCAGTCTTTTGCTTTGCATTCATTACAACAAGAAGAATGATCTGCAAGCCTTTGGATAAAGCAGATATTTTCCCACCACGAAGGAAGGGTTTAGACTGTGATCTCAACTTTTCTTCGTCTCTGTGAGGGGCCCTGTTCTCTGAAGGCAAGGTAACAGAGCACCTGCTCTTGGGGGAAATGTCTGTACAGCTGTCTAAGAATAGAGACATCTTGCATGGTCTTTCTTCCTGTCCATCCAAAGAAGGACCATCACATTCTGGCTCCTTGTTGCAAGCAATAGTTTAGTTTTGAATGAGAATGCCTGAAGTGGTACAGAAGCAGGTTTGGTATCTAGTAAAAGACAATTTCATGCCACATATTACTTACCTTGCAATACAAACACAAACCCTGAACGCAGAATTATAATTCTTGACCTTGTATTACAGCAGTTGTTTAAACAACCGAGTGCAAGCAAAATGAAATATTCTTTGACAGGATCAGACTGTCATGCAAATGCATGAGTTTCTCAGGTGGTAATGTATAGAAGGACTTCCACAAAAATAAAGTGCCAAGCAAAACCAATGTTCCCTACATCAATATGTTGTCAGTTTCACAATTTGGATGTGGTCTCTTCAATTTATACTGCTCCAGTTTATCCATTAACTTTTTCTACCTTCTTAATCCAGTAATACTGAATTTAAAAGACCATTAGTGAAGCAGACATTACTTCATTTGCTAGGCATCATTACAAACATAACAGTACTTCCAAAGCTTTCTTCAAACTGATATTTTTAACTCTACTTCTTAAAGAAAAGAATCTCAAAATTGGAAAGATTTTCCTAGTATTTCCTATGAGAATGCTTTTCTTAATTTAATCTGCATTTCCTCTACTTGAAGGCTTTGTATGACCTTATGTATCCTTCAGGTATTTGAAACCTACCAATTTTTACTATCTATTAGAAGCGTTTTCCTTATTTAGCTTTCTAAGGGCCACATTATAGACCCTGACACAGGCTTGTCTATAACTGTAACAGCTCTTGCACGTGCCTGCTCACCAGTGTATGATCATGGGAACATCTGGAGACCAGACAGCAGTAAACTATTATCTCCTGTGTCACAAAACCTAATTTTTATTTGATCAGTGTATTTCATTTTTTTTTAATGAGACCTATGGAGAGGCATGGTTTGCCAGGCTCTGTTCACATCTCTGCAAGCCTGACAGTATTTTTATCTTGCTTTTAATGACACAGTATTTTCCTGAGAAGATATTTTACCTTCTCTGGGTATGCCCATTTGGTTTCTTATCTGTTGGCAGGTCAATGATGAGCACACACGACTGGGCATGTTCAAACCCTTCCTTGTTGCTTGGGGTCTTTGGGGAGCACTGAGTCTCCAGCATGAAGACCTAGAAAACAACCAGTTACATAAAACAATCAGTTTCTCACTTGCACTGGGTCCCTGGGGGTCCCGAGAACAGGATTTCCTGCATTGTGAAAGATCTGCTATGATAACTTATTTTACAGTGATGGAGTGAATGCAAAGTATCCCCCCAGGCAGACCTTCCCTGCAGCATGCTGCTTTGGTAAAACAGCCTCAGAGCCATGGGCTACCTCCAGACACACAGCAGAGCACAGGGCAAAGGGCAGGCATCTCTTTCTTCGAACTTGTATAAGGTATAATACCAAGCACCGAAACAAGCTTTCTGCTGTCTGTATACCACTATCAGAAAATATCATCTATAGTGGAGACAAGGACCTGTTTGCATAGTTAGCCTGTTGTACCTAGAAAGGCTGGTTGTTGGAAGGCTTGTTTTCAGCCATGAAGATACAACAGACACCTAACTTGCAATTCTTTGGGTAGGAAATGGGGAAACAACTCTCAGTTGCTGTAGCTTTGTTTTGTAGCTTAGTAGTTGTGTCAAATCCCACTGAGAAGGACTCAGGGACTGCCACTGAGAATGTGTACAAGAAAAGTATAAACACCACGTTCCCTGCTTTCTTGAGTTCTTCATCTTTAAAACTTAATTGAAAACATTTTTTCTATTCCAACAAAGTCTGCCACTGCCCCATTATTTGTGATCACAAATCCTGGTCTGTGTGTCTCAGATTTTCAAGCAGCATCAAGGTATGATTAATCAAGTCAGAAATTGACACCAAACATCTGTTGGCTCTTTTAATCCAGCTGCTTTCCCATGCTGAAACTGTCACACCGTATTTACAGTTTTATGGTACCCTGCAGGTCATTAAGTTCAGTCTGCTGTATTTCAATGAACTTGTTTCGTACAACCACTTTCATAAAATGAACAACCTCCATTGTAGTCAAAAGGACCCTGAGAAGGCTGTCTCCAAGCTTGCTCTGCTGATTAGGAGTTAGTGGGGAGTTTTAAATAATTTGTTAAATGTCTGCATTATCCTCTAGTTCTCAGTAACTCTTTTTCTTCTCTGCAATCTATACGCAGGTATTCATAGAGAAAAAACCTGCATTCCTCTTCAAACTCTGCTTTGATAAGTTGAACAAATCTTGTTTTTCTAGTTTCATATCACAGTCTCTGTTCTAGTACATTTTTTGCCCTTTGAAATTACCATTCTTTAACAGAGTAATTAAAAATGTATATGACATTCTAGATGAGAATTCATAGTGCCACTACTATTTCCTTTTCTCCATCAGAAACATTTCCACTGACGTACACTAGGGTTGCCTTTTTTAAAGATAGGCCCGCACAATAGGCTTATCGTTAGTCCTCCTCAGGTACCTATGCATCTTCCCCCACCCTAGGCATTCCTAATTCCTACTTACAGGGGGACAGTTTCAAGGGTTTTTTTTTCTAGTTTTTATTACTTGTTCTCAATACTAGTTAGACAAATAAATGTTAGCCTGGTGATGAGGAAGTCTTTGCCCATAGGGTTTGTGAGGAAGGTGTTAGTAAAGGTGTACTTTCATAAAGAAAAGCTTCAATTTTAAAAGGTTCTCCGACTTCCCCTGAAATGTCAGTCAGTACCTGTTGTGCCATGGCTCTGATTCTCCAGTATTCAGCTTCAGCACTTGGCGAGAGGGAGGGGGCTGCCACCTTCACTTCACAGGCATCTCCACTAAAGCTTTCGGAACCACTGTGGAAATAGCCCAACAGGTTCTATAGAGAGACACAACATCAGACTTTCACTGTGCGTTAAATGAAGTCAATGACTGTAGCATTGTCCAGCCTGTTCATGTGTAATACAAGATTCAGAGTGATCTGTCCCATTACCATAAGCCAGTCACCTGCTATTTAGCATTTGATGTATTTGATGCAAAGGCATTACTACTTCTTACGTAGTCTGGCTTGTGATGAGGATGTTTTTGTTACAAGAAAGACAGTGAGTTGAGAAATAGTCTATAAGGAGCATACAGCTACAGGATCAAGTAAGCAACTTTGTCTTCTGTCTAATTTTAGCCAATCCAGAGGAAGAAATAGATCAAAAGGTAAGTTTTCACCTATTAAACTCTTCTGATTTCATACTGGCAGGGCAATTTAAAGTAAGTCTGGACTATGAGTGACTAGTGGTGTCTGCACATGTTTAGAAAAACTGATTTCAATCTCCATTGTTGATCCAACACCTTTCATTGACAAAATAACAAAACTGACAAAATAGCAAAAGCTACCACATAATCCTTATGCTTCTTTTCTTAGCTCTGTACCCAAAAACTTTTCTGAAAAAGAAAAAATCAGCTTGTCAAAAGTTAGTCAGTCTATAACTAGTGTGATTACATTTTGACTGTCAGCAAAAAGGCAGGGTACCTTTACTGGCTCCAGAGTGGCAGAGAACGCATCCTGCAAGGCACAACACGCAAGCCTCCACATCTCTTCAGTAAAAACAGGCCCTGCTGTCACTAACACATACCTGCAAGGACACAGAAAAACATTAGCATGTTCAAGACAGAACTAGACAATTCTTACTTGTAATGGGAGAAGGTCGAAAACAGAACAAAAGGCCTACTCAGCAGCTAGCTAATGATATCCAATTTCCTCAGTTGTTACCCTGGCCTATTTTTGTAATTACACGGTAGTTTTGGCTTTTTTTTTTCCCTTTGCTTTTAAGTAGTCATCTTGCCGGGACAAGAACCACATATTGCATAAGTATATAATGCAGTGCTTATTTTGATTATGACTGTAATAACCTGAAGACTGTGAAAGGTATTAATTACCTCTAAAGACCTCTGAATTCCAACAGAAAGGCCCTTGGTTATTTTTCCTAAGGATTAATTATTGACTAACTGCATGTAAGTAACATACAAGTGCTTTTTACGGGAATGATACATATAGCAATGCCTAAAATTGCAGGTTCTGTCTGAAGCAGACAGAAAACAGCAAGAAAAGGTTAGTAAGTCTAAAATTCATTATTCAAATAACAAGAGATAGATATATTGTAGACTTTTTCTGAGATGTTAGCCAACTTAATCAGTCCACAAGTTCTTCAAAGATATAAAGACATCTTTATTTTTTTTGAATATGCTAACAGAGTGAATAGACTGTGTTACCTGATACAAGAGCAGCCAACTCTGGAAATAATTTCTGTTGGTTCTGCTACACAGGCTACCAGCAACTTGAAAAGGTCTTTCAGCATAGTATTGATCATATTTTCATAACCAATATCTATAAGGAAGAGACACAGACTGGTTTTAACATCATTGCCTTTTCATTATAAACAGTCTTCCTACACTTACTGCTATTCAGAGACTTTGCAAAACCAAATCTTTTTATGCAACTATCGCTAGAGTTCAATTTTGAAACATTCATCACATCAAACTGAAATAAGAACAGTCCTTTTGATGCTAACAATATAAAATCTCTGGGCTTAACTGGTACTGGAGGAATTCTGCTAGATCCTGTTTCTGAATATTCTAGTTCTTTATGATGGAAGTCTTAATATCTTCTTTTGGAAAGCACAATACAGACTGTGATGATTTAATTTTGAAGATATCCCTGCTCTGAGCGGAGGCTGGACTAAATAACTGCCCTAGGTCCCTTACAAATTAACTTCTTCCATAATTCTAAACCCTGTAAGGAAAGAAAAAAAACCCGAAACAGAAATTTTCAACCCTCTTCCTCTTATTTTATGCCTGAGTAACCAAAAAGCAATGAAACCATCTCCCCAAGCAGCTATTCAGTAACATGCCACTGATGACTGTCAGTAGATGTGACGGTGCAATGACATACCTGAGTGTATGAAATTTTGAATGTGCTCCACTACGAGTTCACAGGAAAGGCCAATGGCATGCTTGAAATTAGCAGATGCCACATCCCAGTAAGAATGGTCACCATGGCTGCGATGGAGCCAAAGAGACATCGTGGGAAGAAGAAGATGTACAACTGCGTAAATGCCAAATCCTGGGCCTTAAAGCAAACACAGTGATGGTTGTACATTTTTGCTTGCAAAGCCTACATGCACAGTAAATTTGCCAAGTTGTTCCAAGCTTGAGGCCAGGGGCTGTGCTAAAGAAAGCACGTTCTGAAACTTTTTTTGTAGGATCAGAGGGGTAAGCAGTTTTGGATCTAGTTGTGAGGTAGTATATGAACATTTAGCCAACTATTTACCTACTGTCTTTCCCAGCAGGTCCACAGGACTATATAATTTTCTTTTTCCATTTCCTGGACACCAGGCAAACTTTTTCTGTGGCTAGGACATCAATAGAGTACTGCACCTCTTTATTTGTGCAATAAAGGTAACAGTATGTTCAACACACTCTTACAAGATGGCTTTTGTCAACACAGAACAATGCACTAACTGGAACAACAGATCACGCTCTGAGAAAATCCCTTTCTACTTGAGACTGTCTCTGTGCAGCTCTAGCATGAGTAACCACTTTACAAAAGTGGTTTAGGATTCCAAGAGGTTCGGGTCAGGGCTCTACTAGCTCACATTTTATCAAGCCCTTTCATTACCAGGTATCTTGGCAACGTCCCTCAGCAATTCAAAGAGCAGATCCAAAGTAGGAGGCTGGTGCTGGCGGGGACAGTTGGATATGGCAGTTGTTAATTCTTCCAGCAGAATAATCCAGACATTGATAAGGCCTACAAGTAAGGAAACAAAGATTAAAAGCCATGAGTGAGATACTGTATTGACCACAGGTGGAACTTGCCCTCACAAAGTGATGGAGGCTAAGAAATTAATTAACTTAAAGATTATGGGTTCTTGCATGTTCACTGTTGCTGTGTAATGGTTGTGGGCAGTATCAATTTTTGAAATGATGTTCTCCTTTTCCTTCCCATTCTACTAAGTTTGTGTTTTGTCCCATCCTTCCTCCTCCATCTTGTTCTGGTCTTCTTTCTTAGTTTACTACTACCACTATGCCAGTCTCTTTAACCTTGGAGGGTTTTTTTAATTTTTTAATGGGACATTTTACGCATGTCACTACCGTTGCAAATGCTGTCCAGAATAGTTTGTACCCATTTAGGTTATGCTTTTAGGTAAGGATCCTAAGGTGACTAGCCATGATTTAACTGTCTCTTATTTGGTACCCAGACCTGAACAGTAATAAAGCCTCACAAAGTATCATCAGGCTGCCTCACATGCCATCTTTAGATGTTAAGAGGACACAGATAGAAGAGTTTTAAATGTGGATATGTCAGAGCTGGATAACTACCAGAACAGCAGTTAGGATACAGGTAGTACTGTGAGTGCATATCTATATTAGCAAACATATATCCCTAAAAGATTATGGGATACAACTAGTTTTCCATACAATTTTGAAGGTGGTTAGGAATTGCTGCCCTTTAATTTTTCACAGATCACTTAAGTACTTGCTAGTTCCCCATGATATTATGAATGACTAGAAGGATCTTGCATATTACACTCACAATGCTCCTGCAATATATAGTGTTATTCTTGAGCTAAGTCTCTTTAAAAGGCTGTTGGTTTATTAGGATAACATGGGTTTTACTTTGGTTCACTAATAAGCCCTCCTTCTCTCCCACTGGTAGCCATGCTGTTGTAGTCTGTGTCTGCATGATGCTTGCTGGCTAATTACATTCCAAAAGCAATAAAAAAGGCTGCAAGGGAACTTTGTATAAGATGCACTGAGTTTGCTGACTGCAAGAGTCTTCCCGAGAATCAAGGAAAACACAGTGAAATCATTACTTAGTAACTGGGTTGATCATTTATTTATTCACACCACTTCCACAGGGCAGTATGTATGGTAACATTGTTTGGAGTCATAAGGAAACAGCACAAATCACTCAGCACGAAATCTGGGTATCTTAAAATCTGGAAGAACTGAGTATCTTTTAGAAACACCCTCTTGAAGAGTTTGGCATGGAATCAAATACACTATGAAAATATACCGCACCACCATATGGCAAAGTAGGCTAGAACATTTTGCCCCGTCTGGGTACTGACTTTCAGCACTAGAGTGCCAGATTAAGCACTGTCTTCTGTCTTTGTAAAGTCAGTTTCCCTAGCAATGTTCTAATACCATTACCAGCTAAGTAAAAATTGGATGAAAGTTTCGGTGCTTAGCTCTGACAAGAACCAGATCAGAGGGTTTCTTTGCTGCAGGGTGGTGTGTCTATTCACAGCAAGCAAGGCATTGATAGGCAGAGCCAGTTCAGAACAGTAGGCAAGTGGGGCTCACCGGAGGTGGGGAGACCCTAGGTCAAGTCCCAAGCCTGACTCAGAGACTTCAGTGACCTGGGTCTCCCACATCACAGGTGAACATCCTAAAATTTCCAGAGAGAGAAACACCCCAAATATAGAAAGAAGAAAGTAAAAGTTTTTTAGAAAAAAACCCAAACCACAACAAAACTAGGACTTGTGGTTTGTTTTTTTCAGAGAGTAGCTTTTCTCTCCTTTATCCAGGGTAGCAATGGAACAGGACAATCCATGTGGTGGAAGGGCCTAGATAAAAGTAGGTACCAAGAGTCATTCTGGTGAGGCATATGAATGAAACGCATTGGAGTCAGCCTGCTTTCTGCCTGGTTGGAGCTGGCTCTTCACAGAAGCAGCCAGGTTGGAACAGTGTTCAGTATCAGTAGTTCAGATATTCAGAAGCGACTGTACTGCTTCGAAGGGCCGTCATGAGTCCAGAAGCAGTAAGGCTGCATTCCTCTACCGCTTGGCTCCACACAGATCTAGTTCATCAAACACCTGATTAAGTTCATCAAACACCTGATTAATCCACAACCCATATGAGCCACACAAATAATCAGGAGACAAATGCTGCTTGTTCTTCTGGAGGTCAGAGTGCTTTTTTATGGACTTGAGAAATATACCACTTAATTCAACAGACCACAGGACATAAATTTGGAAACATACTTAAACAAGTATTCTTCATTTTTCTAAACTCTAACTCGACATTGATATTTTTTCTGTTAAAGGCAGGCCTGCCAATACCAACCTTAAAAGGTTTTCACTCCTTTAATTCAGCTGTGGTCTAGACAGTATTTTTGTGTTAGCTCTCAGAAATAAAATACTGGTTGTATTATGAATATCAGGATAATTAGAATATTATTAATTAAAATATTGTTAAAATATTAATTAAAATATTAGTATCTTGTCCCAAGACAGGGGTTGTATTTTTCTCATATATGAGCTGTATCTTTTAACATAAAGAAGGCGATGTGACCTGAGCTTCCAAGCTCTTGTGTGCACACATGTCTCTGTGTAGACAACAAGGAGACAATAAACTATGAAGCTTTTCACCTCCTTTTTGCTTTCAGCAGTTGGCAAAATTTATAGTGACATGTGAAAGAAGGAAATTATTAATTCTGCATTTACTGCTTTCAATGAGCTTACCAGTGTCGTCATCAAAGTCAGAAAGGATGCACTCAATACCATCCTCACTGCTGGCTGACTGTTCCTGCACTCTTCGGGGCAAGTTAACCAGCCGGCCACTGAGGAAGATGGGTTTCAAGGGCATTTTATAGATTTTGGCTAACAACTGGTGGGGGAGGGGAGGGGAGAGAGAGGAAAAAAGAGAAGAAAAGATAAATATATATGGGAAAGTTTGTAAAAGCTATCACATACAACACAGGTATGTAAAATAAAAGGTATGAAACAGCATAAAGTCAGCATCTGCTCTGTTCATCCAGCAATAGTGTAAATGAAAAACACAAGTAGAGGCCAGAAGTCTTCTGTTTATTGACAAGTAAGGGGTCGAGGGGGTGAAAGAGAGGGAGAAAGGCAATTTAAATAACACATTTTTCAGAAGAGCTCCCTCCTCATTTGTGACAGACAAATGTTACTACTTACTGATTGCACCTATGACCTAAGAAGCTCCATTAGCTGTACACAGAATATTTTGGAGCTCTGAAGGACTAAGTAAATACTGATAAAAAGACCTGTACAGGTTTACTTCAGAGCTTCATTGCCTGGGTTGTCCATTACACAACAAATACAAACTTTGCAGAATTGTGGTATAGCTGGGATGCTACCAATATTTTATCAGGCCTTTCTAAAGTAAACCATGTATTTGCAATATACAGACAGGATTTCTCTTTAGTCATTCCTGTTGTTATTCTGCTGGCTAGTTAAAAGGTATAACAAGATAAAAATGGCTGCCTCTTTTAAAGAGGAGAAAATATTTCTGCCTCACTGCAGACTGGGGTTTGTAAGGATGAGGAAGAGTGATGTGACGCACATAGTATATAGATAGAACATACATTAGATATATACATAGATATTCATGAATCTTTTTTAGGTGAACAAGATAGCAAGTACAGCTTGATGTGTCTGCTGTTTATTATTCTGAGCTGCCTTATTCTTTCCTTCTCCTCTAAGTCTGTGTACCGAATCTACCCGTTATCTCTGAATTTAGATATTAAGTCCTTTCAGCTATGGTAACATCCTTTGTTATGCATTTGTATTGTACCCAGAAAAAACATGGCCTGGGTCCAACAAAAAGACCTGTAGATACTACAAAAATACAAACAACGTTATAAAATCAGACAAAAAAACCATCCTAATAACCCTGGATAATAATCTGTGCTGTGTGCAAGGAGATTACAGGAAACATGCCAGCGTTCTAATTATTAGAGATTTGCCCTGAGCTTCAGATATGTTTTCATGGTACAGATAAGCTGCTGCTGCATTTTAGAGGGGGTAACCTGTTGCTCTTCTCAGGATCTGAGAATTCTCAGGGTTTTTTTTTTTTTTTCCTCTTTCATTCCCAACACTGTTTACAGTAACTGTTTAAATAAGAACAAATGTAGCTTTGAATATGTTACTACTAGGTTTTGAACATTCACATTCTCCCACATGCTCCTTGGGTCTGAGTGTTTTTGTCTCCTCAGTTTTCCCATCGTTAGCTGGCCTAGAAGGTATGAGATTCCTTCAGATCGCCACTCTCCATCTGCAGTGCAGGTTATTGCTATCAGGTTTACCACGGATTCTGTTGTGTTCATGCAAACCATCTAACCATGATGCAAAGCCTAGAGGTCAGAAGTGTTTCCTAGGCCAGGTTAGTACTTGTATAAGATTGTTCATCATACCTGAGAACATCTCCTGAGGTAATCAAGCGCGGGAAGGCACAAGTCTGTAGATGCAGATCCTGATCCTGGCACACAGTCACCCATCTCCTTACAGTCTACTTCCCCTGGGGATAGGAAAGACAGCATTGGGAAGGACAGAAGAAGAGAAACAAACATAGCATTAGTTTTCCTTTTTCATTCAGTTGTGGCCCAACAGAATCCAGAAAACATCCTTTGTTTGATCTTGTTAGATGATAATCAGATGATTCTCACACAAATAATACAGTAATATTGGTCACAGTTTATACATATTCACCCATTGCTCAATTAATATACTCATATTTTTCTATTCATTTGCACCCCAGTGCCCTGGAAAATTCTTCTACCACAAGTTCTTCCTTTTAGTTTATTTACTCCTTAAATACACCATGTTATAACTTGTGCTACAGTATTTCCTTCTGCTGTCCAATTCAGGTGTCAAGGTCTCACAGTTTCAACTGTATGATATCCTGAGGCTCTAGTGTCTCAATATCACAGGTATTACTAACTCTGTGGCATCAGCAGACTCCTACTTTAAGGTCAGCTTCATTAAGTGTATTAAATAAGTGTATTTAAAACACTTCGTTAAGTGTATTAAATAAGCAGATCAGTTCCAAGGCATCCTGTTGCAGCGCTCCTCCCTGGATTAACTCCATTCACTCCAGCATTTTCTCTGTCTGCACAGCTTGTTTTCCTCCCCTCTCAGCCAATGTTCTGCCCACCCTAAAATACTTGGCTCATAACCATTTTTCCAGTTTAGCCTATATACATTAACATTTTATTGCCTTAAAAGCTATTCCTCTCATAAAAACCACAAGATAAATATTAAATCCTTTTATTAAATCCTACTGTATTCTCCTCTCACTACATTTATTTGCTTTTCTATGCCCTTAACTATTCCCTCCATCATGTATTTTAAAGTCTTGCCTACTATTGAGATCAGCCAAGCCAAGCGATGAAGTTTGAATCCTTTTGTTTTACGTTAAAATGCACATAAATGGTAGTATATTTGCTATTGCTCAGTACTGAAGTATCCCATAGTCAAACTACCTTTGATAAAAAAAAAGATCTTGCTTTTTGACATGTAACCATAAAGGGGACAAACTTACCTCATGAAAGTAAGAAACCTAAAGAAATACAAGACAGGCTTTTAAGTTCTCCAGAAGGAACATGAGTTCCTTCTACTGGTACCAGACATGCAAGTTTGTTTCTTTTTTGTAGTGATAACTACAATTCCGGTCTGTCATCACAAGCTGAATTCTGCCCCCATTGAAATCAATGGTGAAATAGCTTTATAAGAAGAGAGTAACATTAAAGACTAGATCTGCTGCAGTTAGGTGCTTCATTTAAATCAAAGGGAGTTGCTTACAGACCTAGATACCCCAGTGAATTAATATACTTTAGAAGAAAAAAAAAGCCCCATTTTACCACTCATCAGAAGTTTTTGCAATTTACATGGCGGGGGGCGGGGGGGAAGGGAATCATTGCCACAGTTCAATGAAAAGTGTCAAATTCTAATGATCAAGGCAAGCCAGGGAACAAAAACACGGGGGCAGAATGACCCAACACCATTTGCCTTTGTTCTGAAGTTTGGTGAAGCACCACAATTACTCTGCAGGGTCACCTTGACTTGACATGCCTGATCTCCACTGCCCTCAGTAACACAATAAAAAAAAAAATAATCATGAGGACAGAGTGTTGTTAGTTGCAATGCTCATGATCTCACTGAAGGTTCAGCAGGTTTTCAGCACCACATATGCCAAACTACTGCTGTTGAGGTGGGCAAGGGTAGAAAGGAGCTATGTGGCTTTGATCGCTGAATGTAAAACATACCCTGTTCTGATGCAAACAATCCATGCTGTCACTACACAGTGCCAGGCCATTTCTGCAATATTCTGTTTTTTGGGTTTTTTTGTTTGGTTGGTTGTTTTTTTTTAATTATTAAATGAATATAAGCCAGCCCTAATGCAAAGTAAGATCAAATTAAGCAGATACTTAAATGTTTCTGAAATAATCCCTTCATCTTGATTTTATTTTTTTAAAGTATTCTGGACTCCATTTCTTTACTGCCTCTCTCTTCCCTACTATACTATGTATTACATAACTGAATTCTCCTCCTCTGCAGGATCAAGTTTGACATACCATGACTTAATAGGATAAAAGGAAAATAAAAATATTTACCCAGTCCTTTGACAAACTTCATAAGGCACATAATATAACTGGTGGCAGCATTGGCAAAGACCTGGATGCTGTCTGTGTTTAGAAATGCTTCAAAGACATCAAACACCGGAGCCTGGCGTTTCCCTGTGGAAATAACAAGATGAGAACTCTTCCCTATCCCCCATAAAGGTGATTTTCCAACAGTTTTTCAACAATTTAACTGAATCTGTAGAATCTCTTCTATTCTGGGCAGAGACAGAAATGATCTTCAAAGTAAAACTTTCTCTTGCTCCTGAGGCAACTCGTGTAGCCCTTCATAGGAAGTAATACAGACTCCATCCTTTGCCTTATCTAGGAAAAATATCAGCTTATGCCTGCCCAAATGGTAAGAGCAGGTTTGAGCTCTTGAACCCAGCTCAGTAGCTAACACTTCTGTTTAGTGGAGGTTTCTGGTTTAGTTCTTAGTAACTGCCAATATGACAGCAGTCATGTGGAAAACTATTCAGACTATACAGAAACAAAATAGGCTTGTTTTTCCTAAGTAGATTAACACTCTTCAAAAGCTGTATACACTTGCATTTTGTGATTGATCATAACAGATCTGAAAGACAAAATTTAGGAGGAAAACCATATCACTTACACATGACTTGTAACATTTAAAAATACCTTCTAATGGGGCAAAAGAACAGATTAAAGTGATTTTCCCATATTACCCTGTTTCGATACAAGCAAACTTCTCTGGGAGGGATGCAGAATCATTCTTACAGCAAACACAGTTTGTAATAGTGCTAGCAATTTGAAGCCTTGTGATTAAGTGCCTTGACAAGCACTTGCCTAGATTATCACACTAACTTACCCTGATGTATAAGAGCAGTATGTTTCACATAGTAAGAAAGACAGCCCACATGAGACATGGTGGTTGTATACAGTATGCTCTTCCTTCTCTAGCAGGACAGTGACAAGAGCCCAGCCAAGCTCAGTACTCCTGCACTACTGTTTTGCTCAAAAATATTCAAGTAGGTTTGAAACATTTCTTTCTCATTCTACTCACCTGACAGAACTAGAAGATAAAAAGTCAGAACAATACCTCTGCTTTCCCTCCCACCCCAACTAATAAACCAGGTACTTCCGTACAGTCCTGGAGTATTGCAGTGTCACTTTGCTAAGTGCCACTGTTCAGGTAGGGCATTTAAATATATTAAGGTAGTTATTGTGTCTCCAAGGAATAAGACAGAGAAACAAAAGCATTTATGAAACAGTCAGTGCAGTAAGTCCTTACCCATAGAGTATTCTCCTACAAGGTACTCTTTAACCTCTGACTTGCTGCTGCTGTGCACTGTTTCCAGGGCACTGAACAAGGGTCTCCATCCTGACTGGATCTGGGTAGAACACATTTCCACCAACTCTCCTATAGAGGTGACCACCTGCAGACAGTGTAGGAGAGGTTAAAAGGATAAAACAAAAACCCAGAACTTATACATAGATGGACCTTCAGAAAGAACAAGGATGGCTTTAAACACATTCCTAGATTTCACTATGCCAGTCTAGACTAATGTATTATTTTTTTTTTCTAGATAACAGAAAAGTTTTATTTAATTGCTTTAAAGCCAGGTGTACTGTCTCTGTGCTCTACGACAATGCTGGCTTAGGTAGGCACAGCCCTCCTGATTCCTTGAAGATGATTAAGGGGCACCATTTGAAGGGAATTTGGGAAACACTCTCAAGTGGACCAAGTGCACTCTGGAGACCATCCTTCTTATGGGCATGGCAGGCCAGATGTAGACACCCTGATCAGGGCTGACTTGCCTGGTCTTGGACATCCTCATCACACAGCTCTAGCTGCATGATGCGCTCGAAGGGGCGGAAAAGTGCCTCATTAAAGTGAAAATGAGAAGGCTCATTCCAGTCTGTCAGCACTTCAGTGAGGATGTCATGGATGAAGGAGACAGCCTTCCGAGACACATGTCTCTCCTTATGACAGGCAGCCTGCAGGGAAAGGAGGAGTATTAGAGTTTGTCCAAGCAAAATTTTGCTTTTAGTGAGATGCTTTTAAGGGAGGTAAGCACTTCATGCTGCTGAACCCTAAAACCAGCTTCACCACTAACACGTCTAGGTACCCCACTGCAATGAAAATGGGAGAGTACTGCCACGGAAACAGATGACTGAGACTCTAAGCTGCTTGGTGTCCCACAGATGCATGAAGGTTTGCTGACAATTCAAGAAGCACAAAGCTAAAAATAAATAAATTAAATATTAAAACCCACAGAACAGAACTTGTGTGAAATGTTGTCTTTTGTTTCTACCACGTGACCATTTTTCTCTTCAAAAAGGTAGTTTCTGCATATATTCACCATACCTATCTATGCATGACGAAATGTCACTTTTTATTTGGCTATATATGGAACTTAAAGTGAGAAGGTTCTCATCACTTTTGGAAGAGCTATTAAAAAATTAAACACCAGTGAATCTGGATATAAAGTTACTGTTCTGAGCAACTATGTAGGTCATGCTAAATTCTGTCCTTTCCCTGACGTTGCTCCTTCCCAGTAATGCCCTCATCTGCACTGAAGTCAACCAAAAAGACTAAACATGGAAAACATGTTTTCTAAAAACATGGAAGGTACTTGAGTTTAAACTGGCTTGGGATCTTAAAAGACGTAGAAGTGTTCAAAACACGAAAAATATTTAAAGAGGTCTCAGGCTGGCATCCAAAGGCAAGTGAGACACTAGCTTTCAAGATAAAGGGCTGTTAAAGCATACAACAAAACTATTCTCTGCTATATCTACTTCACTTAGAGGGATTCCACTGAGACTCCCCAATGTCTGAACTCTGCTGTACGATAGTCCACACATTTTCTTGAGTCAATGAAATGAAACGCTATGGCAATTTACTGAACAGCTGATCTTAAAACTCCAGAGAAGCATGCTCCCAATAGACCTAGGCAGATGACACCACATACCTCACAAGAGAAAGAAAGGAAGTACTGCACGTTTATTCATACCAATGATACAAATCAAAAAGCTCCGAGAAGTCAAGACACAGCATTTTGCTAGTTAGGACTGAAAGTTTGGCTGAGGAAAGGTCATCTGTTATGACTAAAATCCATTCTGTGGCTGCTACTGGCATGCCACTGACCAGGGTTCGCAAGAAAGGAGAAGGAAAGGAAAAAATGCCACCATCTTCCCAGTTGAGCTGGCTTTATTTGGAAAAAGAAAGCCTGCATCCTTTCATGGGAAGACTTGCAAGGGTGCAGACCTTGACTAGGAAAATAGGTAGATGGAGGAGCTACAAGTAACCTCTTAGGGTGGTTTCAGTTTTTTCACCACAGACACAGCGGGAGTATCATATTCCAAAAATCCAACACACTGTTCCTGGACCTGCCCATTTCAGTTATTTAAAAGTGCGCTCCTCAGTGGCAGTATCACAATATACAACACAGTATATTCAATACCCCAACAGGAGTGTAACCAGATTTGACAATGTTGAGGGTTGATATACATTTGAAGAACTATTAAGCCTTCTCCATCTTTTTCAGATTTGCCATCTCTTGCACACATTCCCATTTTCTCCCCAACTCCTACCTCTACAAGGTGAGGTGCCACCAGGCTCCAGCAGCGCATGAGGTGGAGCAACGGACGAGATTTACTCCTTACAATTCTGAGCATGGCATCACCAAGTCGGAACAAGTGAAGTGCACTTCTCCTGTCCTGGGTAGATTTTACTTCACCTACAAGAAAGTATAAGAAAATAAATGGAAACTAAGCAACAGCAGGTCCTCCATCTCTAGATGTCTATATTGGAATTTAAATCAGGTTAGAAATTATTAGTATTATGTCGGGGGGGGGGAGGGGGAGCAGGGAGAGTGGTGGAGGAAAAAAAAAGGAAAAAGAAAAAAAAAATTCAATGTAAAACACAGCCTATGCCTGTGTAGGTAAAAGAATGGGAGATGGACCCAAGTTTTAATAACAACTTATTAAATACACTTTATTTTGATTTAGAGTGATCATTTGTTTTGCAAACATTTTAAGACAAAGACTTGGAAAAGTAGTGCAGAGAAGTTAAGCAAGGAGTTAAATAATTGGTATTAAGACCCAAAATAGTAGTTGCAAAAACCTTTGGTGACATCTACAGGAAAGAATATAAACTGCAAATTATTTAGCTTTGGTTTGTCCTCATGCATTTCTTATCAAGCAAAGGATACAAAGCAGAGAATGTGAGAAAATACTTTTCTGTTCCCCAGCCAGTAATACTTGCTATTTCCTATTGAAAGGGATTAATCTTCTGTTGCTCTTACAACATTTGGAAAGACACTTCATTCCTCATTTAAAATATGCTGGTGCTTTTATCTCTAACAAAAGACATAATCAGGGGGCATACTACTTTTATTTAAAAAAAAAAAATATTGATTGCTCTATCCTAATTTTAATTTCATTATTACTAACTACTGTTGATTAACTACTACATACATGATAAGAGGATCACTATTTGTTAAAAATAAAGTGATGAATGTTAAGGCCTGGAGACAAGCAAGTGCAGAAAATGAACATCTTGAAGTGTCACATTGAGAAAATGACAAGTAGCACTTCAGGGAGAGGGGAAACCAATTAAATTGGAGACATATACCAGATAAAATCCACGCCTACCACAGGACAGAACAAAGCCCGTATGACTAATGTAACTTCTAAAGGCACGGTACAAATTCAAGTGAAATATCTTCCTTTGGGTCCAATCCTTCTGCTCTATTTGAGACAGTGATGGAAATGACAATTTACAGGCTATGTACTGTAAGGTATATGCTCCACTCTGCTGGGGAAGAGCAAGTGGGACAAATCCCACCACTCTTTTTAACATTCTGCAGTTGTGTGCTTTGTTTGCTATCACCCATTTTCTGAACACTTTGGAGGTTATCCCACGGTCAAAAGTCTAACCTAAATCCACTGTCTTAGGTTTAGGGTTCACCCAGATTTCCTTACTCCTTATTCTGGGCTCCAAAATGGAACTGTGATTAAATATCTGTGGATAATTAACACCCCCAAAGTCCAAGAACCAAATGAATGTCCTCTGAAGTGTTTCATAGCAGGTGTGGGTGTGGTCCCTGTCCAAAAAAAGCACTCAACCTTTTCTAAAGACTTTGAATTGCTCCTACAGAAAGATCTTACTGGATTAAATACTGTGTTTTATTTATGCCTTGAAATTGCAATTGGAAAAATTAAAACTGTAAGAATACAAAGCAAGTCTTAAAGCAGTACAGTTATATGTGAAACAAAGAACTCTGTAAAGGATCTTCAGGTGATTTACCTGGCATTGCTAGGGAGTAATCAACTGTATCTGTGACTGAATGGAAAAGCTGGGCCTGAGAAGCCTTTTTGAGCTGGTAAAGGAAGCCTGCCAATGCCATCAAGTTTAACTTGTCAGCAGCATCTTCAAAGAGCCTGTGAGTAAAAGAACAGAATCTAATTGAAAAATTCATGAGATGCAGACTTAAGCGTATGTAAGAGGAAAACCCTTATCTGTACATGGCTGCTATGTGTTGCCTTTGGTGACACACTGGGTTATTGAGGGCTTTTTCATTTATACAGTGCTACAGAAAGACTTTGATCCAGAAGCTTTATTAATTGGTGGGTAGAAAATAGAGTGCTCTAGGACCAACCAGAACCCTTCCAAGATTCAACTGCAGTACTAAAAAGAAAAGTCACTTTTTCAAGGAATCAACACTTCCCATTACGGTATCTTAATGCTATAAGCAGTTCATGAACCAGTAATCAAAAAACCAGTGAGAATATGCCCAGTCCTCACAGCACAGATCATCATAGCTTCACTGACTTTAGAGTTACACCAGTTTGCTCCATCTGAAATTACAAACCCTTACATGAAAAACAAATTAATTCAAGTCTTAGACCTAAAGTTGCTGCACCTGAATTGCTATTTAGGAATATAAACAAGAGTTGTTATTTTCAGCTGCAATTGGCTCTTAAGATTTAAGAGTTAAAATCTGTACCCTTAAAGCAGTAAACTTATGCTTACAGAGGAGGTGGGTTCCACAGACATCACAGTGAAATTTCACATGGTGCAGCCACAAATTGACACAAATATGATTTTTTGACGTTGCTTTTCATTAAAAACTTTCTATAGTCCTAGGAAACTGGGGATTGAGTCCTAATAATGTCCACACTGAAGTAACAGTGCAGAAATCAAACCTGCATCATTAAAATTACAGTACTGCTATTCTCTAATCCTCGGAACCAAGTTGTATTGTGATCTTCCTGAACAAAAGGTACTTTCCACGCACAAAGTCAAACGCCTACAAGCAGTGTCAGTATGCATTATTTTTCCTCTGAGTTTACAAATAATGCCCTCCTATGGGCAGAGATCAATAATGCAAAATGTCAGCTGGAGAAAAAAGGGTATCAGAAGCATGCAAAACCAGGAAATTTTCAACTCTAGCCTGGGCTGCCGAAAGAATAGCAGAAATCGCAAAAAAGTCTGTGACAGATCAGTCTGCAGACCATGTTGTATAGGGACATGTAACCTAGCCATTCTGTGACCATGCTTGGGTGGCCCTTCCTCCTCCAGACACACTGGGGCATGCTGTCAAGCTGTCCATACGTTCCTGACAGAAGCAGCTGCTTTCTAACTGAACTGGTCTTGTCACTTAGTCCCTTCCTATCAGGACAAGACACCCACTTATTTTGTCTGCTTTAATGAACACAACAGATTAATTTAAATGCAAGCAATAAATCTACCCCTCTCAGGATGCATTTGTTTTACTTGGCATATTCACTGCTGTGCACAGACATACTCAAGCCCACGACCTGCAGGGCAGGTACTGCAGAGATGCAGAAAACCAGGTCTTTTAGGAACTGCTGGTTGTGACACACACAGCTCTCTTGTGAAACACCGTTGAAGCAAGTGGCTGCAACAGACAAAGATCAGGCCTCACTGCACCACAGAAAGGTCCATTTTGGTCCTATTTTGGGAACAGGGATTTTGGTTCCTGACAGAGCTGCTTTTACCTGTCAGCTTGCGTGGAGAGTGTGAGAACAGCCTTGGCAGCACTGGTCCCACACAGCAGGCTGCCTCCACGGAAGTCAAAAGCTCTGCCCTTACTGCTCTCCTTGATGAGTTCCTGGATAGAAACTGGCTGAATGACAGGATTGCTGCTGAGGGTGGTTTCTGGCTCAGGGGTCAGTGCCTGGGGAGACTCCCCAGGCTCAGAGTCTGGGTGCAGCCCTCCAGATGCCTGCTGTGACTGGGTGATGGTAAGGGAGGGCTGGGAAGCACCATCACTGAAGTGGGTATGCTCCAGCGTGCTGATGTACTCACACACCCTGAGAACAAACAAGAGAAGCAAAAGATGAATAAAACCCCCAAAACAACAGCTCCTCCCCCCCAGCTAATCACCAGGCTCACTGAAGAAATGCTTGGGTCTGTACTCCAGAGGCGAGTCAGAAGGATAGTGCAAGTACAGCTCTCAGCTGCCTCACAGCCCCATCACTGTGAGAAGCCAGCTTATATGGAAACCTGCTGCCAATTCACAGGCACCGATTTCTACATCTGAACCAGATACGATGCACAGGACATGTTCCTCAAACCGTAAACAGACTCTCTAACTCTCAGACTACACATAGATAACCTGTCTTCTCACATCCTTTGGCCTCCTGTGTGCCTAGATAGCAAATAGTTTAGTGGAGGTGCCTGAAAAGCCCCTTCAGGTTCCTGGGTCTACCACAGTCTTCTGGTAACTTCAGAGTTTCTAAGGGCTGATTTTCTCTCTGAATAGTAGTGGAAAACAGCACTGTCTTTTCTCTTACAGATACTGGTAGTTAATTCATTCTGACACTGCTTACACAGAACACTCCCACAGCATGTAAAGTCCTTTTTTTCAGTCCATTACTTTCAGGCAACATGGTATAAATTCTGTTTCTTTTTGGAAAGCTGGTGAGTACCTGAACACATGAGGCCAACAGTCCTGATTGTGGCTTCCCATCTCCAGACCCACGTTAAGGACTGCATCCATACACAAAACATGAGCAGTGTGCAGGCAGACTCCCTGCACTTTCCCCATCTGCTCCAGTTTCTGCTCCACTTTCTGTTTCACTGCAGCATGAAAAAAACCCCAAAACATTAGCTTCTCCAGCTTTTAAACAAACACTGGTTTGTATATAAGGTGATGGCAAAGGTATACAGTCCGAAAGCTATAACAGAACATGGATTTTAGACAAAAAAACAAACCAGAGAAACCCATTTCTTCCTAATAAACACAAGGCAGTTTTAAAATTAAAATCCCTTTTGATTGATCTTTTATGCAGGAAAAAAATCAATGCCAGATTGACACCCTCCACCCCCAAATTCACATCTTGCTGCCCACAGAACAGATGCAGATTGCCAGTGATATTACATGTTTCTTTTTGGAGCTGGATGGGTGGATATTTATTTATTTTTACCAAAATCTCCTTTGCTATGGAAAAAAAAAGTTTGCGGATTTCACATCTATTTCCGTATAAAAGTTTCACCAGAGAGCTTTTGTTAATGGATACCCTTGTCAAAGCAAAACTAATCTTGAGCTGAACTACAAGCATTTGGACCTCATTCTTTTTTCTGAGAATCTCTGAAAAGCTTAGTTTTCATGCTGCATTGGAATGGAAACAAATTTTGAAGCTTTGCAAGCTTTCATGGAACAGACCTGTTGGCCTCTGGCCACCGCTACTGCCTCCTCTTTGCTTCAGCATGGCCTGGCCAACTTGCTTCAGCCATATCTAGCAGAGTTGTCAGAAGCTAGTTTGTGCTCAGGCCTATTCAGTTTTGTTTTCTCTACCTTGACATCAAATTTAAGTGCCAAGCAGGGCTGTTTGTGCAACACTGTTTTGTTATGGTCTTCTTGCCATTAGAAATCAGATGTCATCAGACACATTTTATGTGCTTCTCCAAACAGCCATTGGAGACAAAAATTAACTTTACTGCCTTCCACCGGGTTTGAAGGAGTGGTATAGAGATGCAGAACTTTTCACATGTTATCCATATACCATTTTTTTATTCCAGCTTCATTTAACATGATTCAGAAACAGTTTTAAGTATCTGATGATGCCAAAAGACAGCACAAGGATATATACACAAGGCAGGGAGAGGGACGCAAACTCAGCTTATATTACCACCCAACATATTAAAAAGAATATTGTTTCTCTGACGCCCTCTGGTTGTACTAGTATCAGAAGGCTTAAAAAGTGCACATTTCAAAAATGCTGTTGGCTCATCTGTTGTTCCATTGATTTCAGTTCTATATAAAATATAAAGTGTGACATAATGTTAAGAACCTAGGACAGCAGGACACGTACTGAAGCCTCTAGACACACATCCCATATGCCTTAAAGTGAGTGGTGTACAGTAGTGGCACTCCCCTCTGTCTTTCTTCTACATATAGCAAAGTACCTTCCAGTTGCATCTTTGCAAGCAATATGAGATAAGGTAGGTAATTTAATCACATAGTTACCTTGAGCTATAGTATCACTGGGCTCTTGGATTTCTTTTTCTTCCTTCTCTTCTTGGACACAGGAGGCAGCAGCCATTTGGGCAAGAGCAGATGCACAGTTAGCAGCAACTCCTGTAAAGCAACAACACAATTACTGTTTAACCAGCATTTCCTCCCCAGTCCCATGCAATCTCAACAACAGGCTGTGTCAAGAAAAGTTGGCTGGATATGTCTATGCTGTAGGGCAGGTGGGGTCTATGGGGAGTCCTACAGTCCAGGTTCCTATCCAAGACTGGAACAGGATGCCGCTTTTCTCTCTCCCAAATTCCTTCAAGGAAAGTTACCATCCTATTTTATGAATCTGCCATGACATCCTACATGCAGCAGTACCTAGAGCACAGCTCAGCCGGGCTGCCCTCCTCAGTCCATCCAGGCTCACGCAGATGGAGTCCTTCTCCTTTTGGTTCTGCTCCTTGGCTCCTTCTGCTCCCAAGATGAAGGCAAGCCCCTTGGAGCTGCCTGCCATGCGGCCAGTCAGTGGTGTGGACAAAGTGTCAATCAAGTTCTTCCAACAGCCAATTAAAAGGTATCGGGCAAAAGCAACTCCTGGAGTGAGAAATGCATTGCTACTACTACTTCTGGAAAATGACACAACAGTAGCTTTATCATCAATGGTAAAAAAACAAGTCATATTTATCCTCTTCATGCTGGACTACCAATTCACATGGAGGATGTACTGACATATGCCCCTCAACCCTTAAATTTTTGTTCTAAAACACAATTTATCTGATATGCTTATGGTATATAACAACCCACTGCTGGTAGCTACACTTGTGCTTATAATAGAGTCTAAATACCTGCAACAACAGAATCATCTGCCTTCCGGTTTTGGGAAAGAGGAGATTGAGCTGAAGCAGATGCCATCAATTGGCCACCAATTGCACTGCTTCCCAAGCCATCGATGTCTGACAGAACATGAAAAAACAACAGATTACTATTCACCACACAGAAGGTATAAAGAAAGCATCTCCTACTGGCTCTTTGTTCAAATAAGTGCTAGTCCTCCTGACTTCTCAGGTATGCTTTTTAGTTGCTCTTTTCTGGCAGCCTTCTGAAGCCTTGGCATAAACATGAGCTGTAGCATCTTATGCTTTGCCCAGTATAACCAACGTTTTCTTGAAGAGAGGAAACATCCCACACTCAAGAGCCCCTTCCCTTCCCACCACCCTCCCCCCCTGCCCCGAAGTTACACAGTCAACAGAACTCTCAGCAAAGACTTCATGGTATCTCTTACAGTTCAGAACTTCCTACGCCCTTAAATCTCCATGTTTCTTAGTACAACCTTTCAAATCTTGCTAAATCCTGTATCTAGATGTTCCCAGACCTCAGTCTGAGTCCTCAGGATGCACTGGGATCCTATGTCCTAAATGCAATTTTTAGTAGACCTACATAGGTTCAATGTGAACAAAAGAAATACAACCCTTTCTCCAACACAACAAAAGACCAGCTTCTCACAGAGAGCTTAATGTTATGGACATTAGGTTGATTTCCTTTCTAGCAGCCCCTGTCTGTCTCTTCTCCAGATACTATTCTCCACTCCACAATGGTTATTGTTTTTCCAAAGTGTTTCTTTCAGCTTCCTAGCTCAATAGCTAAAAGCAACACCGAGCTCAATACAATCAGCAAAAAACTTTCAGAGCATTACCAGTTAATGGCTCAGCTGAAGCCAGTGTTCTCCCTGCATACACTGTTTTAATTACCTCTTTGTAATCATACAGTATACACATTAAGCAGACTGCATTTTATATCAATACAATATCATAAACATCCTACTGCCTTTCAGCTGATACCATTTGATCTTTTTCCCTCGAATGAAGCTAAGGATTGTTTTTAAGAATTTGTTAGAAGTGCTCCAGGTTTTCAGCTTCTCTCTAGCACCATTTGGCATATCCCTGGCATAGCACAAATCTGAACCAAGGGGAGCCCAATCTGTGGAATGCTTCCAGGATCAGACACCACTACTTATATTTGTACTGCACCACAGGCACACTGAAATGGCTTTGCTATGACATCAAGAAAACAGTAGTCTTACCGATCATTAACAGGTACCAAGTCTACCAGAACTGAGGCTGACAGAATTAAGAGATGTTTTGGTTCAGTGAACAAACCTACTCTCCCTGTCTCCCAGGGACAGTTTGTTTTTAAACTCATGCTTCAAAAGCTTTCTGTCTGATCCAAAACAAACACTTAAGTACCTGCCACAGTTAAGTCTCATTCCTCCTCTACCAGTAGTTTTGTGAAATACCACGTGTTGCATGATGACATGCTGTTCTGTATGTAATGCAATGAAACAGCGTGTTATTGTAGCTTGTTTCAGATGTGTTTGGAAGTTAGCCTTGCCACCATAACATAGTACTGACCGGTCAGCATGGTGATAAGTGGAAGGCTGTGCTCTTCAGGGCTTCCCCAGTATCCAGCTTCCCCCAGCATGTTCCTTTCTAGTACCTGGTGGTACAGTTCTTCAACCCAGGCCTGGGAAAATACCATCAACACTCCACTGGACTGCACCTGCTTCATGAACTCCTTCTGCAGAGAACCATAAAAGCCAGATGTAAGACAATAATAAGGGAATGCAGGAATAGAAATTAAGTTATGCAAAAATAAGAATTAACGGAGGATCACGATGTGTTCTATGGTGGAGAATAACATGAACAAAGAGCTTTTCCTTCTCTTATTGCAGTTCATGCAAGATGCAAATCATAATGACAGTTCTTGTACAGTGCCAGTGGAACATGCTGATCTCTCACTATTTCCCCACGGTAGGGGTAGGATTTCAGTTCCAATAAAATGAAGTTGTGGCACTTAATGCTGCCAGTCCAGCAATCAGGTCCTTCTGCATTGAACAGTCACCACAGATGAACTGGGGTCCAGATATCTGGACTATTTTCAACAATACTTAGGTCATGCACAGGCCTGTTGCACACAGTGCTGCCCCTAGAGAAGGTTCTGAGTCCCAGAATTGCTCTCGCAGCTGCTGAAGAACATAACAGAACTGATGATGATGATGTTAAAACCCACTTGTTTTTGAGGTCTTCTAGAACATAAATTCTCTTACATGGGAAGCTCAGCAATAATGGTCCATTTTGACAGAATTTTTTTTGTTTTCATTTTTTTGTTCCATATATCACCGATTTTTTTTATTTTTAGGAAAACTCAGAAACAACTTCTCTTGGGCAACTTAGTTGAAAAACATAGATTCATGTTTTTAAGTCCTGAAGCCTTCAAAACAATTTTTAAAAAGCCCAAGAAGCTGAGGAATTCCAGGTGCCACAAAAATCATCTACTAAAACCTAATCATTTTTCATTCTAATTTCTCATGTCTTCATCTGTGTAAACAGAAACCAAGGATTAAGCAAAAAATGTGTCATTATGCTCAAAGTAGTTGCAAGATGAAGGTATGTCCCTTGATAAATGCACAAACAATACTTGCTGCATTACATGATGTTAATGAAGATCTGTTCTGAAGATAGAGTATCCATCAAAATGACTGCTACTTTAATGACAATCAATAAGCAGCATTCATTTCTCCCCAAATTATGGAGAAGCTGTGTAATTCAGATGCATGACATTTGTCATGCAAGATTCAAAGCAGCTTAGAGAACACTTCATTTGCAATTATTATTTCTCCACTTAACAAGCAGCCTGAACGCTTTACGTGTGGGCTGGTTTATGTGAAAGGAAGCAAACCAAATTTTCTTTTTAAGAGTTTTCCCATATTCCCCAACTCACCAGCAACACAGGGGCTTGGGCAGGCTTCTTCCTGTAGTAATCCGAGTTGGCCAATTTTAGGTTGAGCAGCAGAGTGTAATGTGAGACCATGTAGAGACTGTCTGCATTCATCAGAGTCTGGAAGCTGAAATTTAGGTTTCCCTCAAATCCTGGTGAGTGCATCATACCTAACAAAAACACCATGTGAGCTCTCACATTTTACACAGATTTTGCCTGGAAAAAAGAAAAATCAGAAACTAACCCTAGCATTTCAGCAGCAACAGATTGCCAGAATAGTTAATGAATCATCTGTAGAAACTACTCTACTATATGTACTAGAATAGAGAATAGAAAAATAAGTAGTCCGTCTAGAATGCAGTGCTGCAAGGCAAACTGAACACTCCAGTCACAGTCCAGCAAAGCAGCTCACTAATCTGAAATACAGAAGGACCACCAGCATTCATTGGGATGACTGCCAGGTACAAAGCAAAGGGCAGGATACATCTGCAAGGCTAACTGGAAAGATGAGGTGGGAAGGGGCAGAGGCAAAGCCTGCCTACTAACTGGGCATACATTGCACCAAATGGTGCTAAGGAGGGTGACAGACCTTATAACCCCGCCGTAAATCTGTCCTGGCTAAGTGAGTTGTTGGATGGGAACTGGAGTGCTCGGCACCTTGCAGGATCAGGCTGTAATTATCATTCTCTCCATGGCCTAGAGGTATGTGGACAAATATTTCGGGCCAAGCTGGCTGGAACTCGTTACAAATCCAAGCCCTGTTTAGTTCATACAAGACCTGCTTTCTAGATAGCTGAGCACTTGCAGCTCTGTCAGACCCATAAGCCACCTGTAAGCGCTCAGTACTCCTGAAAACACTGTATGAAATGAGAGCCTACAACCATGCCCAGTGGCGCAATCCCTTCTTCCCAGGTAGGATGGACAGCACATACATTTTCCTCTGAGTTAGCTGACCTACTGGTAGGAAAACATAAATCAAGTATGAGCAATACCTAATTTAATCCCCATGATCTGTAGTTTGAGCCATGAAAAAAACAGAAATATTAGACCCCCCCACATGACCCACAACATTTCATGGTTTTCACATCAACTATGAAATCCATTCATATAATGTCAATTAGGGAGGATTAAGGAGTAAGCTTTATCCTAGAGAAATGTTTGAAATGAAACAAAAAAACAGCTTCCAAGGTTAGTTACATGATGAAGCAAAGCTGTGTCATTTGTTAACTGCTGCAGTGGTTTACTGTGAATATATTCCTCCCACCATAAAGCTCATGCCTCTTCTTAGACAAAATACAACAAACCAATTAACATTAAAAATAAAAAATAAAAATCCACACACAGAAAAGAAGCAAATGTTTTTCTTGCCTCGTGAGGGTTTGAAAGCTCTGTGCTGCTGCCTTCTCGGACTTTCCACTGTCGTCACTTTGGGGGCGTGGATAAGGTGAGTAACTGTTTGAGGGCGGATTTAGAAAGAGAGTAACTGTTCCAGGGTGGGTCTAAAAAATGAATAGCTGTTCAAGGGAGCAACCTTTGTGGAAGAGGGGTGATAGGGCTGGCCACAAACCATACACACACAGGTTGGTGTGTGCTTGGGATAGGTTTCTCGTGGTGAATGTTAACAGAGACTCTTTACCTAGTACCAAAACTGCAACCACGTGCTTGAAAGTATCCTGTGAGTAGCTCCAGTGACTCCTTCATCACTGAAGGCAAAGATGCATCTTAACACTTTGTTGGATGGAAGGTCATGATATTGATGTAGCTAGAATACATTGATTTGATGCCTTATCTCTCTTAAATATGTATCTCGGGGACTTGAATCTGCTAGAGTAATAAAAACCTCAAGGCAGAGAGGTATGTAAAATAAAAAAAAAAGCCCACTTCATTTTGCATTAAAATATTTTAAAAAATCGTACAACCTCCCATACAAGACTGCTATTAAAAAGGAAGGTGTATAACTGCACGTAAAAGTGGCTACTACATAGTGGTATGTATTTGAGCACGCAAAAGTATTCGGGAAGAATATGATCCCTAATTTCCTCTAAAATATGGGAAAATAAACAACTACATTTGAGAGATGCTGAGATCTCAAAAGCAGATTAGCTGATGTGTAACCTTGCAATGATGACAACATAAAAACCTTGCTGCTAAAAGCTATGGAATCAAAACTGAAAAGAGGTGCTAAAAATGTTTGCTATGATTATTCCCACAATGACACACTATTTTTAGAATTAATGCCTTGACACTGTAGTTCATGATAATAGTTATGTCCAAATTAAGAGAATACTGATCATCAACTTTAATTATAAAAATCTGCCCGTGACAATAAACAATGAGGTTAGCACACTGTCTTAACTGAGACAACAGTTCATTTCAATTGGCCAGGTGAAAGGAGGTCCTGAAAAAATGCAAATTTAATGCTTTGTACAAGTCAAGATAATGTTGAGAATTTTTAGATAATTCGGTATTTTTTAAGATAAGACATCACACTCCAGTGTCACTAAGGATTTTTTTCGCATTGGTTTTGTCTAGCAATAAGGAGGAACTTTCTGAGGAAAGATGAAAGCTGTAGATTAGGAAGGCTTTTAACCAACTGACTTCTAAATCCTAATTTCACTGTAACTCTGCTTAGCTGACTTCACTTTTTCCATGCTTATACTCCCATGCCAATGCCTCAAATTCCTACCTCCTTTCATTGCTTTTCAGTCCTATGAAAACATAACAATCTGACAATACTATTTAAGGACCTCACCTGTAGAACAGACTACTAAATTGTAGAGAATGTATTTTTCCCCCAAAGTGTTTCATTTTTCAATTTTTCTTAGAAAGTAGTTAAATAAGGTCTCTCAGAAACACAAAAATACTGCTTCTGTACTGGCTGGTCTCAGAACTGCATGTCTCTTTTCTCAACTCAATCTTAACCAATACTCAAATTTCCAAATGTATTCTTCAGGAATTATACATGAATAGGTGTCGTACATACAATTAATAGGACCGGTTCCTCTAACTTCATCATCTAATTTACGCCTTGAATTGTTGGTGCTATCAAAGGAGTCCTGAAGTAAGGACTCAAACGTTGCCTATAGAGGCAGATCAGACCGGTGTCTCGGAAGCTCTCCAGGGGGAGTTCCTACCCCCAGACATGTGCTTCAACTTTAGTAAGTCTCTCTCTCTCTCTCTCCCCAGGTCTTCAAACTCATACCTCTCTCACCTACACAGGAACACAAGTCCTCACCTCAGGAGGCCTGACGGACTTTTGCTTAAGATCTGAGGTACAAGTTAAGGGACTGTTTCAGATGCATTGAGTAGCATTCCAGGTGTCCAGCTGAAACATGATCTACACAGATCTTGTGAGAGCATACTCCTCTGTAACAGTCACAGCTCTGTGAAAACACCAGGATACCTCTTCCAAACTATATTAATACAGTAACTTGCTACTATATTTTTCCACGACTCCTTACCAAGTGGCATCTTCTAAGAATACTTCACCAAGTCAGACTGGAAACGTGGTATACATTTTTAAGTACAGGTTTAGTCATGGGGGCGGCTTTCTTAGGAAACTGAAAGGTCTTCCTCAACTCAACTAAGTCCAAGACTAGGTATCTTTTTAAGACAGAGGTACAAAACAGAAATTATGGACTTAATGCAGAAATTGAGTGATATTCTTCCATCTTTCTCACTGTATTAGTCACACTGAATGACAACAAAAGTCACGTTTAGCCTCAAAATCTAAGTCTGCTAGGTCTACCTCTTCCAATGCTTTAAAACATTGTGAAGGGATTTGACAGATACAAGAGAAAAGAAGTGGTATACTCATGCATGAGGGAACAGGTGCACAGAAGTTTGAGCTAGAGTTCTAGTCCTGGTCTTTTGGCATAACCTCACTCTTTTTCAGGAAAAAGAAATCTCTTGTGACAGAAAGGATGCTTTTGAGCACCTCAATTTGGAATGTAATTAATATTAACGTCCCCTTTAAGATATCTCTGATCTGTGATGTAACATGGCCAATGTTTCTTAAGAATGTCATCTACCAACTTCCTGAGTGAGGGCTTATTTGGGCAGAATTTAAACAGGATATCAGGAATATCAGCTTATTCACCCAGCTTCATATCTAAATTATGTTGTATGATGATGGGAGGCATCCTTTCTACCTCTGTATGAGTTTAATGTGCGTGAGAGAGCACAAATGAATGAGGCAATGATTAGGAGAGGAGCAATAGAAAAGGCAATTGTGGTGAATTAAGTTAAAGAAACAGCAAAATATATTTTAAGAAACATTTTCCACTTTGGCCACTCTCAGGAAGAACAAACCCTTCTAAAAATATATATATTTATACACATTTTAAATATACTATCAACAGGACAAACTAGCCTTTGCATGGCATTTTGTTTGATTGACCAAGTCAAGATCCCAAAGGTTCTAACCCTGAAAGAACTGCAGGCATTTACTCTCTTAAAAGGTAAGATCTTTAACTATTTTTCACTTAGTTTGGGCTTTGAGCTTTGCATTTCCTGTAATGATAGATAGCAGTATTAAGAAAAAAGAGTGAAGAAGAGGAGAGCTGCTCCTCTTTTCTTATCCTTTTCAAAACAAGTGATGGTCCTCCCCATACCCCTTTTCATGCTAAGGGGCAACCCCAACCTCTCTTTAATGACAGCATGTGCAAACCTTCTCAACAGATCTTCACAAACCTGTGAAGAAAGTATCTTACTACAGAAAATCTGATTTCTCTGTTGACTGAGGACATAATACAGAGCCTGTTAAAAGTTAATGGATTGACCTCCCTTTGAATCAGTGCCTGCATATTCAATTTACTTTGCCCTAAATGAAGTGTGCTGCTGTGGAGGAATGTGCTTTGTAAAGCACAAACCTCCTTACTCTGGATGTGTTCTCTGAAGATGAAATCCTACAAGAGAATCTGTGTACAGTGCTGTCACAGTGTGCATGCTGGTTAGACAGTAAATATTTGCTTGCAAACCTGAGCAGAAGGTTGAAGAGAAGCTCTGCAGTGCTCCATCCACCTCCTCTATGCTGGGAAGAGCTATAAGCCGAGGAAGAAGAGCTTCAAGTGACTGGATAAACAGCCGTGCACTATGCTGGTCTGCTTCTTGGTTTTTCAGCAATTTCAGAGAGAGAGCAGCAGTACGTAAGGACTTGTGACCTGGACAATCCCTTGGTGTCTGCTCCTCATCAGCCAGGGAGCAATTGTCAGAGCCTATGTCCGAGACGTCTGACCTGCCTGAGTCCTTCTCTGCTGCCATAGAATACTGATCGCATGAATCAAACTCAGTCCTAGAAAGGTCTTGGTCATCTACACTGAAGTTACTTTCACTGTATCTGGATCCATAGGACCGGGTCTTGCAATCAACTGACAAGAAGTTAGTTATATCTGGATAGACTATGGTGTGGCTTCTCTGAACAACATCTGGCTGGTCAATGGTTTCTGACTCTGGTTCTCTGTAACGTAGCTCTTTGCTTTCGTGTCCAGCTGGAGATGGTAGCGAGTTTTTTTGACTTTCTGGATTATCCTCTGGAGTTGTCTGTCCCATATCCCCTTCCAAAGTGGTCTGACCAGTGTCTGTGGTAACACTAATGCTAATATCAGGACTCTTCTCATTTCCTGATTCCCAGGCAGGATTTTCTGAGGACAGGATACGCCTCTGCCACCTAAAGTCAGCATCATTGATCTCCATGGAGTCCCTGCTCGTCTCGGTCCCATCCTTCAATTCTTCTAAGCGCCGGAGCAGCAGCTGGATCTGCTCTTCACTAAGACCCCTCCCTTGGCTCAGCTCATCTAATGCTCCAAGCAGGGCAAAGACGCAGGACACTGAAGCATAACATGCTTCAATACCACCTTTGATGCATGCTTCTGTCATCCCGTCCATGATACTACAATTAAAACAGTTTCTTTAAGTGATGCAGCACATGTAGGGAGCACATGTCGCTATCATCCAACACCATCCCTCCATAACCAGGAAAAAAAAAAAAGTTAAATTATCCTGTAATACTACTCCCGAGAAAGACAACTAGTATTAGAACAAATTATTATGTCTCCCATGTGGACATGGCCATTCTGTAAAGGGAGTGCCAACCAGGGAAACAGTTACCATGCATTCGTACCAGCATGCACAGCATGTTTTCCCTTACAGACAAGCACTTCCACTGAAAAAAAACCTCAACACCCGACTGAAGTTAAATTTAAAGCCATCTGTGTCCTGAAACTTATCTTATCTACAAGATATGATCTTTATAAGAACTGAGAATCCTTCTTGCTCAATCTGACAATGTTTAAATTTTCAATTACCTCCTTTGACTTCATCTTGGAAATGTACCTCTAAATAAGCACACAGTTATTTCATTGCAAGTTTAGGCACCCAAACACAAGACTTTCCAGCTGTAAACCAATATATTTGGGTATTTTGGCAAAATCCACAAGGTAGTTATCTATGCCTTTACAAACAGGCCCAGACTGACGACAAACCAGTAAGAGCTTTTACCCCTCTTCCATTTTCACAGCTTATTTAACCAGGGAGATACCCTGGCTCATATTTGGGTATACTTCTGAAGGTACAAGTGTCCTGTGTGCACAGGTTTAAGAAAGAAGAGGCTAAAGGAGGAAACAAAGCGTACAGCTTGAGAAGATCCAGATGGGACTTCCTTTTAGAAATAGACCTCTTCCTGGATTCTGACTCAGAAGAGCAAGGCCCTGCCAAATCACAAAGCCGTCGAGGACTGCCAAGTATCTGAAAGGAAAGGAAACAGAAGTTATTAGAGGATTATCTAAGCATTATTTAAATACAATAAATGAGTCATAGTTCTACCAAACCCTGGAACCCAAGGTAGCAGTCCTGTAATTTCTTACAGCAAAGGAAAACAGCACACTGATGTTCTACTTATTAAAGCTACCTTTCCTCTTTTTAAAGTCAGAAAAGCAGATAGAGGAGAGCAGAATATTCAACAAGAATCACATATAGAATGTTGTCCAGTGCTTTACATTTTTGACTGAATATGTTTCAACTGATATTGCACACAAGACAAACTTCATGCCAAAATATAGAGCAACTACCTTGCATTATATTATATACCAAAGGCAGCCTTTCTCTTCAGTCACCCAGTTACAAAATGATAGAGTCACGCAAAGATAGGCAAAGTCATTCCTTCTGACTCAACCTGCTGGGTGGTGTCCTGTTAATGGCCACCAGAAAATACAAGGAGAAGGCTTTACAAACAAGCCATATTAAAAAGCAGAAAGAGGCAACAGGTATGTCCTGCAGGAAACAACATTAGACTGAGCTTTTCCTAAAACTTCAATTGTCATCTTGCTATTGTTTAAAATTAGATGAAGATAAGTGCCAGGGCGACTGCCAGTTCAGACAACCCACTGGGTGACTGTGTGCTGTTAGCAGAGATCTTCAGACACAGAACAGCCTAGGTATGCAAAAGCTAGAACAAAAATCCTCTAAGACAGACCACTGTTCCTACAAATTACGTAAGTTGCCTTGTGTTCCACAAAGTGAGAAGAAAGCCACACATGTGAAATGGAAGAGCCCATGATTTCAGCTGCTGCTCAAAGAAGCCTCACAATGCTCCAGTTCTAGTGCTGTCAGAGGCACTGGGCAAGAGGCCAGAATGGACTGGTCTTGACATGGCCGCTTAAGACATTGGCAGCTTCCTTGTGGCTATTCTAATAACGCTCAAGGAAACTGTATTTCAAAAACCTGGCATGTAATCAAAACATTTATTCACCATAGTGCCTGGAATACTACACTGTGAGGATGAATGTCTCCTTCTAGCAAGAGCAGAGAGTGGGGAAAGATGCCAAAGAAGTTGAGAACTGGATCACTATACTGTATCTCACCCAAAAGAGCAGTCATGACTCAGTGATAAGATCTGCTCCATGCAGTACCACAGCATGAACACTGACGGAGTTGCCATAGCAGCTTGTATTATGGAGACAAATATAGCTATTACGACTTTGTAAAACTAAAAATATTTGTCAGAGTGACTTCGATGTAACAGCTGTGCTCAGAAAGGGCGATTTCAACATCCCTAGTGCTAAGGTACAGAATGGACTGGTATGCATGTATCAGCAATGTTTACTGTTAAATAAACATTTTGCTTTACGTGTCTGGATTTGCACATGTGATTACCCTACCTCTTTCATAATTTTGATGGCTTCTACTCGGTGCTGAGGTGGTGGGTAAAGCAATATCCGGTGATAGAGAGACTGCAGCACAGGCTTCATGGATTCCACTGACCCTACCAGTCGAACCAGTTCTGCTGCAATATAATATATGGTCCGTGCAACTGGCCCACTAAGCGCAGGTGCTGTGGAGGAACAACCTGAACCCCGGCCATGATCGGAGATCCCTGAGGAAGGTGAATCAGCCTCAAGGTAGATGCTGCTGTGGGCAGAGGTGATAGTTTTGTCATGGATTGGATTTCCCAGGATTACTACCAGGGCTGGACACAGTTGCTTCCTGAGAAAAAGAGAGAAGCAGCAGATGGTTACTGAAAAAAAAAAAAAAATCTCACAGGAACAGATTGAAAATAGCCCACGGTTAAATGAGATACACACTCTTGTTTTAATGATCAGTCAACAGCAGTGGCTAGATAGAATAACAAATTACACCAGGCTTTTTTCATCTCCCAAGCATCAGCATGTCAGTACATATGGAAATACTTTCGGGTGCTTTCTAAACATGGTACTGATTTTGCAAGTTCATGTTGCTGTACAGTGCTGCCCTTCACAGGATAGCATGTCTGCCTCTTTCACTGGCTGCAACCTATCGCAGGATAGGAATTCTAGGTTTCTACTGCCACGTGTTTCTTCTTCAGCCCAACTTGGGAGCTTTAAAAAAAAATGACCAAACAAAAACCAATCTATGCTAACTAGAAGGCCTGATATTCCATCACTGAACTGCACATGCATGTATTTTAGTAAGCATCCTTAGTTGTGAGTGTCTCTTTTGCTGGCTTTTGAGAACATAATTAAAGCCCTCTACAGTAACTCAAAGTGTGCACTGTAACTCCTCATATGCCATTACACACTAAAAACACCATCCTTCCTTCAACTGTCTTTCTGCATAAACAATCAAGTTAAGTGATTCCACACCAGCAGATCATTCTTCTGTGGAACCAGAGCCAAAAACTACTCAGCACTTTGCTCCATTAGCTGTTATTTCAGCTTTGCACTCATACATTTGACATTTTACTTCAGTCTGCAAGACCCTAATTTAAAAAGCCATATGCTGCATGAGAATGTGGTCCCAAACCTGATTTTCACCCACATGCCTCAGAGGTTCAAGCTGGTGCCTAGAGCAAGCACCCAATGACAAGTAATGATTCAGCATAGAAAGTAACACATCCTCATAGGTAAGTACATTTTATCTTCTCAGGATTTTTATGCAGCCCAGCACTTTCATTGCTTCTCTTAATGTGCTTGCTAAAACAGCTCAGCTTCCTGAAGTCACAGAAAGAAAACCAGCTTTTAATCAGACATCAGATAATGACTTTGAGTCTGCTTATTCCGTTTCTTTCTACAATCAGGTACACTTCAAAACATATCAACCCACTGCTTAAGAAACGTGCTTGCCTCAAAGCAGGCATAATCACAGGTTGCAACAGCAACATATTCCCCACACATCTTAGTCCCATCAAAGTGCTTGTGTATCAAAGTATGGATAACACTGTCAGAATAACACAGAGCTAAACCTTCTCTGCCTTCTCCCTTCTTTATCTTCTGTTTTGAACTGCCTACAAAGTGCCAGCCAGAGAGAAAGTTGTGTGCCTGTAGGCAATAGCTCCTTAAAGAACAAAGACAACTATCAGTTTGGTTCACAACTTCACTAGACAGCTAATGGATTAGTGTATACTTTTGCTGCTGTATATTTAAACTGCAAACATAATTTTGAACTGTTCCATGTCTTCCTAGTGTTTTGGGTTTTTTTTTTCCACTTCATCTTAATCATGTAGCTGGAGGATGCATATTCCTTGGCATCAATGCAGGTTAAGAAGTCCTGCCCCTGATGGCTTGCCCTCATGATACACAGTTACAAATACAAACACCTGTAGATTTGCAGCGTAAACTGGATCATCAAAATTATGTAAATTTAAACCAAAACAGGAAGTGTTTTCTTTTAACCAAGATCATTTCAGTGACCTTGCTTATAGGATGGCCCCACAGACAGTCACATAAGCATAAACAAAGGGTTGGGTGAAATTCAAAGGCAGAAATTTCTGAAATGGGTTTGCGATGAAAGAGAGAATTCTGCTTTTAACATTAGAGCTCCCAGAGGCCTCAGCACAAGGTCCCTGTGCAACACTGCCAAGTGTTATCAACCTGAAGACCACCCAGTCCAGCAGCCACTGATTTTCCTGGGACAGCAAGGGAAGTTATGGGTGCCTCTACATGTCGCATCCTTAGAATTGGGCCCAAGTAAAACACTTCCATTTCAAAAATTACAGGGTAAAAGCCCAAGAAACCCATTTGCCATTAACAGTCATATCTATCTTTTCTTAACACAATCACCTGCCAAGGTCACAGGATGGGCATAGACTGCAAGGGATTGCATGTTAGTTACATTCTTGCTTTATTACTATGACTCAATTAACCATATGCTATAAAAAAAAGCACTACTGCAAACCAAAAGATGGAAAAAGATTATTTCAGGTGCTCCAAGGTGATCAAACAATTTAGAGGTAGATATGAACACTAAAGCCTTTCTGGTGAAGTGTATTAAAAAGAGGATTTCTTGATAAAGTGGAAGCACCATGAAGACCATTTGGACTCAGCCCTTACACAATTCAGGTCACAAGCATTTCTGGTCACCAGCACACCATCTGACATTAATTGTCCCTATCTTCCTTTACCACTGCATCAGCAGTAAGAATCTCTACAGCACCCTCCTACAGTAAGCAGAATACTTGTGTGTTTCATGCCACACACAAATCTGAACTATTTTGGAAAGTGTAAGAGATTTTCTGTTCTGGCTAAATACATTAGACTTCGTTACAGTGATAATTCACTACAGGGATTTAATGTGCTAGCTGAGTATGCGGTCCTAACCAATCTTATATGAGGCACAGAATGAGCTGATAGTAGGTTAACAGCAAGTTCTGCTCACATTTGGAGATTTATTACAGGTTTGTTTGCATGGCTGGGGGGAGAAGGTCCTTTTATACTTACAAACTGAATATTTGCATTAGTCTCCAGACGTACTCACCATATTAGATCAGTGAATCCTTTGTGCTGGTGCATGCTGGGAGAGGAGCTGTTTAACATGGAGAGGATGCACTCCAAGTAAAGAAGCTGAAGTTGCCGATTGTCACTAGCAAAGAGAAAAGATGCCATTCATGTCATATTAAAACAAAGATTATTTAATTTTCTAAAATAATTACATTAGTTTACTTGAAAATTATACCACCATTTACAGCAGTGATTTACTTTGCTTCTTCCTCTGGATTTACAATGGTGTGATCACTTTTATCATCCCATTTATTTTGTACTGATCACATGCAGCTATCTGCTACTTTTTGTAAGTAATAGAAAGAAAATAGATTTAATTCATCAAATTTCAGAGTGAAGAATTAAAAAAAAAACTGTGAAAAAACCAGGAAGAATAAACCAGAAATAATTATTCAAATTCATTCTAAAAACTTGAGGAGGAAGGAATCTTTAAACAGAAGAAAAGGAGACAACCAGAAGATTTTGGACTACTGGATAGTTTCTTCAAGCAATATGAAGGGCATTTAGGCTGCTCTCTTCTGGTTATTCTTTTCCTCTTTTCTTGGTGACAGCCCCAATGGTTAAAAGTCAATGACTACAGGCAGAAAGTCACATGACGACATGGCTACCTTTCAGGGTTTTGACAGTTACTGTCAAAACCATAAACACAAAGTGACCTTCATGAGAAAGAACAGGAAAGATCCTGTGGACACCTGGAATTGATGCCCTTGTAACATACAATGTGCTTGTACCTACTCTCAGAATTAGCTGCGGGATTCAGGAGACAAGCAAGGCTGAGGTCTGCCTTATGAAAGGAGCTCCCCATGCCAATTGCACTCGCATTCTGGTTTTCATTCCTAAAAAGACTAGGATTTAATTATTCTTTTTTCATCTCAGATGAGAGCTGGAGGAATGTATTTTCTGATGTATGATGGTACGTAAAGGAAGCTGTAAAGAATGGATTTATCTTAACTGAAATTAAGGAATGAGAAATGTCTGCTCTTCTGTCACTGCCTGAATTCCTTTTGTTCACATAGATGAATTTTCATCCAAGTAGAACAGTACCTGTTTCACATGCTATGCAGAAAACAGTGAATCCTGAGGCTCGATGCTAGATTTCTAACTCTGTGTTATGGAGGGTTTAAAACTGCTGGCTGGTTATATATTTTAGAGGTGATAGCCTTTTCCTCATAACAGTCCATACCTATCTGGAAAGATACACACATTCCAGATCCAATTGCCTTCCTTCCTGACAGCTTTTCTTACAATGTGTCTTAATGCAGATCATCAACATCTTGCAGTTGACACTTGCATGGGCATGCATAGGACATCCTTGCACTCATGATGGCTCTGATGCCTTTTACTACCAAATTATTTTCCTGCAGGTAAGAAATGAACATGGCACTCCTGTACACCTCAGCATAGCTGTTATGTTCATATTATTGCTGCCACAAATTCCAGAGTCACCAAGTCACCAGTGGTCCCAAGAAAAAAAATTCACCTCCCTGAACTCTTCCTCATTACTCATAGCTGTGCCTCCCTCAAAACCAAATTCTAATAAGTCTGACATTTAGAAGGAGGGATTAAAGTAATCTTCAGGATAAGAACAGGCAGTATAGCATACTAAAACCTCACTTCACTGACCTGGAGGTTACAAAGTTAAGTTGCTGCCAACAAAGTGTTTTGAAGGAGATACCAAAATTGGTCTTGAAAGAAATAAAGGCTTTTCATTCATGGAGTTAGTTCTTTAACAAGCCATCCTAATTCAATTTGTTTTCCTCACATTCAATCAGAATCCTTTACTATGCTTTGCACATAATCAGAGATCCTAACAGTCTAGGTACATAATTACAAGCATGAAGTAAATCACGGCTCAGCGAGTATTTTTAAGTCGTCTGAATTTCTTATTGTACTTTATCTACAATATGCCTCAATCTGTTCTAATTCAGTACAGTTTTATGGGGAGCTGGGATTTCAGATAATTTTTAAAAAAAACCTTTCGGTTATTTTGAGAGATCCTGTCAGGTAGTTTAGTTTTGATATTTCATAACCAGTAATTCAAAGTGATTATCATTTCATGGATAATAATTATCAGATGATAGCTGTTTATAGCTTCACATATGAGCAAAATTTGATACAAAGAATTAATCTTTCAGCTGGTTTTGCCACCTTCTATTGTTAGATACACACTTTTGAAGATCTTTTCTTATTGTCCTGTAACTATGCACACAACTGAAAAAAAAAAAAAAACCCCAACATATTCCTTTAGAAGGTTCAGAAACGTGCCTTTGTTTTCCCAAATGCTAAAACTGGTTAAATAATGCCAAGTAAGGCACTCTTCCCATTCAAATCTTGCTGTAATTAGAGACAATCATGGGAGGAAAGCCTATAGAAGAACTTCACACAAAGATGTTTGTGCTGTCTTTGGCTCTGGTAGTTCCTAAGCCATAGACTTCCTGAAAATGCTACAGCATATAAAAAGAAGCACCAATGCATGCTTGTTTTGTAATTCTCCCTTCTCCCCGAGTTCATCACAGGCTACTTTCAGAGACATACAGTCCAACCTAAGAGACAGTGTTATGCTACATTTAAAATAGTTTCAGATTGGCTTTTTCACTACTGCTCAGGTGATTTGCAACTGGCAGTAACAGCAAGTTAAATCTTATTTTACCAATACAGAAGCAATTAGATTGGATATTAGGAAAAATTTCTTCATGTAAAGGGTAGTCAAGCATTGGAACTGGCTGCCCAGAGAGGTGGTGGAATCACCATCCCTGGAAGTGTTCAAAAAACAGGCAGATGTGGCACTTTGGGACATGGTTTAGTAGGCATGGTGGTGTTGGGTTGATGTTTGGATTGATGATCTTAGAGGTCCTTTCCAATCTTAATGATTCCTAGTTTTTACTTTCATTAAAAATAATCCAGCCACCAAGCCAGGAAACATGAAATTGCTACTCTACCCTTAACTGGTTTAGTGGTGGACTTGGTAATGTTAGGTTAATGGTTGGACTGGATGATCTTAAAGGTCTTTTCCAGCCTAAACGATTCTATGATTCTAATGTAATCAAGTAAGAACTTGTTTTTCCCTTAAAACTTTCAAAGTATTTCCAGCTTGCTATATTTCTAGTTTTTAAATAATTGCTGTATAATGTTTGCATTGCTTTTGGCTGGTTTGTCACCTCTCTAACACTTAATGCTTTTTATTGGCTCATTTCTTAATAGACCATTAGTTGAGCCATGCTAGAATGCCACAGAAAGTAATTTTTAACTCATGAGTAAGTGTTTACTGTTACAGTACTGGCCAACAAGACACTCTAGTATTTTAATGCAGTGTAACACCCTATTACTGCCCATGATAACTGTATTTTAAAAGTCAGGTTCATGCATTTCCAAGTAGGTAGAGTGTATGATACTCCTAAATTTAAGGAATGCTTTGGTAATGTAAATTATTTCAATTGGCTAAATGCTGCCTTTTTAAGAAGGACATATTAATTCATTCTGCATATTAAATGTTTCTGTTAGGTTTTTTTCATGTCTCTTGTAATGGGTGTTCTCTCTACAATGGTTGCTTTCAAGGCAGAAAAGAAAACTTCTCCTTTGACAAGTATTTGCTGTTGTATGGGATTTACTTATAGATTAGGTTTACTGGAAGCTCTTAAAACTGAACAGTGCACAGAGAAGGCAAATTAGCTTGTCATCTCAAGTGACAATTAAATTAAGGCATCATGAACAATACTTCTAATAAACACTTCAGTTAAGCACAGTTTTGCTCCATAATCCCAGAACTACAACAGTACAATCACATGTATCAGCGACACTCTCAATCTCCAGGTAATAAATTCAAATTATAAACTGAAATAACTCACTTTATGACAGCCTGGAGCTTCTCACAGAGCACAGTGAGGACAGATACAACATCATCACAAAGAGACTCAGCTGAAGTACCTCCAAAAAGGACAAAGATCAGAAGCATTACATATGCGCAGCTGGATTACAACCTCAATTCAGTGTATAGACTTTCAGAGTTGGTCAGAGCTTCTAAACAATGAGCAGGGCTGCCCAAAATTCATGGAGAAGATGCAGCAGGAAAAGTCCTAGATTGGAAAGTGATCTCCACACAATGAAAAAGCAGTGGTATTAAATCCGGAGAGAGCATTGATTGCCTACACGCATTTACGAAGATTAGCTGATATCCAATTCAGATAATAAAATAAGTATATAAATAAATAGTAGAAAAAGGACTGGCTCCAGTACTTCTACATGGCAGCTAAAAATTCTGTATGTCTCTCTGTAGTTTGTCTCTGCTACACAGCTTCTGCTGTCTGATCAGGTCCTGATCTTAAATGGGATGCTTGTGCACTTCAAAGATTTTAGCCTCCATCCACACAAGTTCTCCTGCAGAAATCCAATAAGAAGATCAAAAGCAGGGATTATTTTTACCTGTCAGGGAAGATGGTGGAAGTTAAGCCTGAATAGGAGTAGAAAGAATTCTCTTGTAAAATAGTCATTTGGCAAGCGTGAACACACCTTTGCTAGTGATGTGCTTTCAAAAGCTGCCATTACACAAACTGCATCTCTGGCCTGAAATACAGTAACACAATCATTTCCAGATTCTGTGTCCTACTCCATGAATCTGTTTCAATTTAGGAAGTAAAAGCCACTTAGAAAACTTTCTCCAGAGCACTGAAACTCCTTAATTACAGAAGTTAGCACCCTGAAACAATAATTTATTACTATGTTGAGTGCAATGCTGTTACCATGGTCCAAATGAAGACGCAACTGAAAATACCAGGAAGTAACAGGGCTGTCTCGATTCTTACCACAAGTAAGATCAAGCTATGGAGAAGGTAAGAAATCCTGAAGATGCAATTCCTGTGACACTAAACAGTACTGTGCTGATGAAATGAAAGTGAAAAATAAAAAAGCTGGATTGGAAGAAGTCACTAAAAAAGTGGTACAAATACCTTGAGTCTTGAATTTCTGCAAGGCGTCATGGTTTTCAATTGTCTGTTGAGGAAAGACAAAGGCGGTGTAATCAGTGGAAGCAGTAGAAAAATACTTTAACAGCAGAGCTTTCTTAACAAATCCATGTCCTCTATCTGATTCGGGTTTTTCGTTCGTTAGGTTTTTTTTAAGTGAAGCTTTTGCATAACATTTCCAAAAATTCCTTGAGATCTGGTTTAACAGTCACTTAGATTTAAGGACCTCACACCTTATTGAGCTGAACTAGGATTTGTATGTCCTTAAGGGACTTCCTACAACTGAAAAAACTCAGAATAACTAGCTGTGTAAATCACATTGAAAATAACTGAGAGAAAGCATAGTCTAGATGTCACAAAGTACTTAGAAACCAAAATCAATTGAGTATTAGGGAGTTTATCACACTATCATTGTTAATGTTACAGTGCCAGCACAATTAATGGCAGTCAGGAAATGGAAACGACCTCTTCTATCATTTGGTTCAGCTGTGGTATAGGACTTTCCTTATCAGTGCACAAAGGGGTCAAGCCAAATCCTCCTCTCAAGCACCAACAACAAACTGCCAGGAACTAAATGCAGCTCTCGTATATTTTCACCTACTCCTCAGCTAAGAACAGAACTAACAAAATTCAACTTTCGGACCCAAGCTGAAATGTCAAAACTACTGGTTTTGATTTGGCTCATTTTGGTTTGGGGTTTTTTTTGGTAAATGTTTTGGCTAGTAAAATGAACCTACTTAGCACAGACAGAAGATAAGTTTAAGTAAACCGACTAATTCTGTTCTGCAGTTGCTCATTGGGATGAAAGTAATCTAGTCTAATAATCCATAATAGAATTGATCAGCTTAACCCAAAACAGATGTAAGGACAATAACCTGTACAACTACAGTCCTTAAAACTTCCTAATAGAAACTGACTTTTACAAATAGTACTTTTTTGATAATATGATAATATACAAAGAAGCACGAACGAATGTAAGAAGCCAATGTAATATCACATATGCCCAGAACATTTACAGCTTTGCTGACAACGTGCTGGGATTTCATCCAAACAGATCTCATGGATTTTAATAATGCAATAAACAGAATTCATTTTTTTTCTAACAACCAAGCAAAGAATTTCATAAGCTTAAATTATCTTCTACAAAAAAAGTAGAAGAAAAATCTCAGTTACACTTTCCTTAGTTGAGAATTTGTTTTGTGTATGTAAATATTTGTCACGCAAAAACTTTTGGCAAAAGGATTTCAATGAACCTTAGGAAAACAAGCAAACAAAATAAAGCATGGAAAAGGAAAAGGCCAAGGCAGCCTGACATCAGAACAAAGCCTCTTTTGTTTAATGGAAGGAGAAAAAAAAATAATCAGCCAAGTAGAGCTGATGATGCGAGAGCTGCGTTTCTGATAGACTGCTCTGAGGCAGGCGCAGAGTCAGAGTCCAAAAAAGCTTTTAAACAGGATTAATTGTGGAAGTGTCAAATAAAAGCCATAAGGCACAACAAGCCAGTACAATACACTGCAGCCATGGACACAGAACCATTTGTTGATGCCAGAAGGCTCACCATATTTTCTTGCTTTTGTCGTAACTGTAAAGTCAAGTCACTCAACATTTGGCTGAGGGTTGCCCGCACAGCGGTGTTAATGCTCCGCTGGTGACAGCTAGATACATATGTCTCAATGCAAACCTGATGAGGAAACAAGATAGCAGTACATAGATATGAACTGTAACTTACCAGTAACACATTTTAGGAGGATACCAAGGTCTCTCGCATGCAGATAGTCAGCCTTCCTTACTATTTTATATTGCTTTATTAGCACATAAAAAGTTTTCAGCAACATGGAAAACTGAGTAAGTAGCATCTAAAAGCAGTATGCACTTCATCAGCTAGTCTCACAGCTGCAGGAATGGTAAGGCAAAATTGGCAAAGTCTTCCCCTTCTGTCAAACCCAAGTTATTTTGGCACTTGCTTTGTTCTGTAGATAATTCCCTAAATGCTGCTTCAATTGTTCATTTCTAGATACTTACTTGTAACTATCACTCTGCAAGTCTGTATCTGCAACATAAATACCCTCCAATTCTTTAAGGTTGTTGTTTCTGTTGTATAGATGTTTGCCACTTTTTCTATAATTAATTATTACATACTGCAGCACATCTGAAAGCCTAATACAGGAAATACAATAGTGTTTTACTATAAATAACACAAATGATTGCCCTTTAATAACTGGCAACCAACCCAAGGGCTCCTCAGCTCAGAGATCCCACAGGAGCCAAGGTAGCAATGAAAGAACATCGATGGATCATCCAGTTCCCAGCTCCATGCCCAGCTGCTTGCATCTTTTTGACACCATGCTGTGACCAGACTTGTGCTTGACTTTTGCCCCCAGATGATGTTATACAAATAGTCACCCAAGCATAATGCAGCTAGGATCCTGGGGACAACACACTGCAAAATGCAGTTTCTAGCCTTGATCAGATTTTCTGTGGGAGGTGTTGGTCTCTGGAAGAGCTGCTGTAACTGTAGTAACCGCTGTAACTACTGCACAGTAACTACTAAGTGGCTAACAGCTTTGATGGAGCTGAGTCTGTTTCCAACAGAACTGTGCAATACAATCTTCTCAGACTGTGGCCTGAAGAAGCAGCTTTGGTCCTTTGGCCTACACTGAGTTTTATCACTAACAACGACCATAAAAAAAAAAAAAAAAAAAAAAGTAAATGACTATTCACATCCTTTACAATCTTTGCGGTTTTATTCTGCCATCATTCAGATATGCAGCTACTGAGAAGAACTATGAATCTAGATTAAACTAGCTGTGAAAAAAAGAAGTAATTAAAAAAAAAACAGTATAAGTGGTATGCATGAAGAGTATACATAAATGCATCTGGTGTATGTTTTCGCATGAGAAGGATATTACATGATGTAAAGCCATTTTTATAGTTCCCTAATGAGGATAAGTTTTTAAAAGGGAAAAATAGAAGTGATCTGATCACTAGTAGGCTAATCAGTATTGACATGGGCACATGGACAAGACTCTTGATTGTTTCTAACTCCTACTGAAATGAAATCAAGCTATTCTACTGACTGAGAAAGAAAGGCTGTGGCCTCGAGGCTATAAAGTTTAAGATTAACATGTTGCTGGCACATTTCTGCATTTGTTAGAGTGGAAAACAACATAGGTATGTTCCTAAGACCCTTTTGACCTCCTCACTTCGGGCAACCTCACGTCTCAGCATTTCAATAAAGCCACGAGCACAAGAAAGCATGACTGAATTTCTTGGATACAAAGTATATCTTAAGTGAGTGATCTAAGATGTCACACATGGAAGCTACTTAATTAGGGCTCCTGCCTTATTTTCCCTTATTTCCCAACTACACTGAGAGATAGCATTCCAGAGCTTTTCAAGTGTATACGTATCTTTTGTTATCTCATGCTAGAAACACTATGCAAATGACATAAACTGAGAGTGATTATCTCCTTTGACAATACACTAGAACAGATTACAGTTGAACGCATTTGCAGGATATGAGAGACTGAATCAACAGCATATCTCATTCTTGTTGCGCTTTTTCAAGATTCCAAGATCCCCTCAAATAATATCCCCCCAAAATAAGGGATTTTATTTAGCTTGAGATCAATCAATCAGTGACGAAGATGGTCTTGTAAGTTAAAAGAAGGCCTGGACCAACTCTGCCTGTCATTCAGCTATGACCTTGAACTCCACTGGACAAAAAACCCTAAAGCCTGTTAGCCATGTACAGCCCTTTGCAGAGGCCAAACCATTCCAGTGCTGCTGGGATCATTCTCTTGAGCTGTAAGTCTTTTTCTAGAGTACCTGAACTAATTGATGAAATACCATTCTTAGAGGTAGGCTGACTTTCTGGAAAGAGCATGGTTGATCTCTCCTTTGTCTCTCCCCTCCCCATGCTGGCTAATGAGTAACAGTACTATCCACTTGAGTTCCGATCTTACAGAAGGCCTGTGTTCTAAAATTGCTGGGCAAGGTACCTTTTGAAAAGCCATTGATGAAGAAGTACCAGTAAAAATGCGGGAGCTCAAGGCCCCGAGGAGGTGTGCAATGGACATTTTGATCATTTCATGCATTCGAGGACTTCCAGCTCTATGGCATGCAAAACACAACTAAGAGCAAAACACAGAAGGGTTAGTCAATGAAATACAACAGACAAACAAAACAAACCTGCAAAAGATAGATGGGAGTAACAAATACACACATAAAACCAAGCAACAGTCACAGCATGAATTAAAATTTCTTGCAGGGGTCTAGGCAAGCATGGGAAGGCGCACACAGCAAGATTTAGTCTGTTTTCAATACTTAAGCCACAAAATATAGTACTCTTCATGTTGGATGCTTCCGTAATTTAAAGCTGATAATATTCTGAAAGATTTGGGGTCCCATTATTTTGTACACATGAATTGAGAATGATCAGGCAGTGCAAAATGGCCAGACTGTAGCCTGCTTGTCAGAGAGAGTCCTCAGAGAGTTCTACCAGTAATGCAGGCAGCACCTTTCCAATTCTGCAGTGGCTCCACTTTGCTACAGAGGGCAGGCTACGAAAACTAAGGGACTGACTTGGAAAAAAATGTCAAACAGCAGGGGCACTGGAGCAGAAAGCTCCTCTCTGCCACCCTTCCCTTACAGCAAGTCAGAACAATAAATGCTGAACTCAGAAATAATTTTCTGTTCCCTACTGCTTATACATTACAGAATTCAGATACCAAGGCATATTGAGTCCACCTGTTACAGCCTTTGCCTTTCCTAAAACCGGGCCAGGAAGAACCTGAGGTAGCATGTATGGGCCTAGCGGGACTTGCTAATCAGGAAGACCCAGGCACTCGCTGAGACAATATTTTCTTGAGGTGAGTTGGGAAAATAGCTGTACCTCCAAACACTCCAAATTGAAACACACATGCTCTGTATTACAGCTTGTTCCAATTCCCTGAAAGAAATGAAAGGTTTGTTTGCTTTCTGGCACATCTCATCAGCCTGCATCAGGGCTCCTGTTCATTTTAAAAGAAAAAAGACAAACCCATTGTGCTAACTTGTATCATGATACTAGCAAAGGTTTTTAAGAGCCAGGCTAGCCATTTAGGAATGAAAGTGAAGTTCAACTACCAAGAACAGCAGGGTTTAACTCTATTCTATGAAAGAAAACTGCCATTTTTCTGGATGCTTTAAATGAATAACAGGCCTATTGTTATCCAAATTTACAGAGAGAACAGAAAATATGATTTCCTATACAGCTTACAGCACACAGACTGTGACTGATGGACCATTTTCCTCCAGTCTCAGGCAGTGCTCTTAAAGACTGAAATCTGAAAGGTTTAGAGCCATTAAATGCTTTTCTCAGCAAGTATTTTGTCTAAGCTAGAGCTCTTTAACTGCGAAGAGATGTACTAAGCTGAATTCATCAGCTTTTGCCTTGCATGTTAGAAAGTCTGCTGAGAAAAACTGTGGGAGGGGAAACGACCTGTATTTGCTTCAGTTTCGGTCACTGACCTAAACAGGGTTTAGTAAAACTTAAAAAAGTTGTAGCTTGCTCTAAATACCAATGCAGTTCATCCTTGCTGCAGCATCTACAGGTGGGGTTTACGAAGACCTCCAAAACCAGCCATACCTTATGGACTGGGAAGTCTCACATAGCATGAGAGAAATTAAAATCTAAGCTGTGCAGGACATCTGGAATGAATACTACTTTTTTATCTTACATATGTTATATACACAAACTGTTTATGTTGTATCCCTGCCTTTCAAAGCCCATTTGTTACAAACTAGCAGCTGTTTTCTTTGGTTCCCTGTTATCCCTACAACCCCATTCTCAGCTTCCAACGGGACAATGCAAGGGCAATTTTATTCCTAAACTTAGAAAACACTGTAACTTCCAGGTAAAGTTAGCTTATTTTCACATGAGATTTTTCTTTTTTACAAAATACCACAACCTGAGAAGGAACACATCTCTAAATGTCTACATGCACCTGGAGTATAGGACATGTATGTAACTTCTACATTGCTCCATGGGCATTAGCTCTCCCCACACCACATTAACAATATAATTTTATAATATATCACACACACAACAGCATGTGCTGTGCAGGAGGATCAGGTGTTCGTATGCATCTTCTCTAACCTGAGCAAACAGCCTTATGGCTTGCTACATGCTGTACTGAAAATATCACCCACCTACAAAGGCTCACTTAATAGACCTGCACCTATGTTTTTCTACAGCCAAAGTTCCTTTGCAATTTAATTCAGACTAAAATCTAATGGAATAAAGGGAGAAGAGTGACTAATAGCACCAGGAGAACACCATATACCTAGAGGTGTAATAAACCTTTTACTTGGATGTATTAGGAAAAAGATACACACAAGGCTAACAAGGCACATCATGGCACTTGTGCTAACATTGCACATTATGGCCTACACATGTCTCTTGAGGAAACTTCATTAGTTTTAGACTTGTACCAGGTAAGGAATCAGCACAATGCTGTGTTATAAAGAACTCAAGGGTTTTTTTTCTATTGCAAAAGGCAAAGCAAAGTAAATATGAGGACTAGTAAATATGCAATGCCGTAGTATACAATTGTCAGTCAGTTTCCAAAAGTGCCTTCCCATGCAAGCCTGCCAGCCCTGCCCAACTTGCAGCTATTTCTTCACACTAGACGCAAGGTAGTACCAGTCCCTGAGATGGTAATTGTGATTTGAACTAGTTCAGTTTCAGGATATGAATGGAAGACACACTCTAGGTAGCAGGGGAACATTAAGTGACACAAGCAATGGTACGACAGAGGCACTTACCTCAGCAATCTTCAACACTGAACTCCCATTCAGCTCAAATGTGGAGGTATATGTTATACAGAGCAAGACCTTGAATTGAAAGAGATGGAAGAAGGAAAAAAATTAAGATTCATCTGTTATTACCTCCCTTCCCCACCCACATGCTTTTAGCCACAGCTACTTCCATTTTTAGACCAGACATCAGAAGCTTCTTAGCACCACTTGTTACTGGGATAAAGGAGATAGAACAATCAAGTTGCTTCCTCCTGAGAAGATGCAACTGTTGGCCCCAGAGGTACAGCTCAATGGATTATTTATTGCTGTCTCCTACGTCTGACCACAGAAGGAAAGACAATCCAGTGATCAACTTGGCCTTGGACTCAATAGCCGGAATCCATCCATAGAATCATAGAATCATAGAATGCTTTGGGTTGGAAGGGACCTTGAGAGATCATCGAGCCCAACCCCCCCTGCAGTAAGCAGGGATTGAACCTGTGAACTTGGCGTTATTAGCACCATGCTCTAACCAACTGAGCTAACCCGGCTGGTCCATATTTTAATCCACGAGCTTTGCATGATTTATAAACAGTCCTTCCATTCATTTCTATCAGTATAACAAAGGAGGAAGGAAAAAATGCATACAATACAAGTTATTACTTAGGTGACACAGATACATATGTATTATGTGAAACAAGCCATTAATAACTGTTTGACATGAGGATTTCCCAGCCTAGGATATTTTCAGTAAGTGTATTATAGTCACTTGATAACGAGCAGCTAAAAAACAATTTGTAAGCTCCAATTCATGAGGGAAGGGTTGTCCTGTCTTGAACTCAGCAGGAGGAATAAGAACTAAAAGCCCCATCCAACACCTTACTTTGAAGAGGAGTGGGAATTTGATGTGATCTACCAGAGGGTGGTGTGGTGGGCGAGTGGGGAAATGTAGTGAGATGTGCTGTGGTGCAATGCCTTTAGCATCTGGAGATGTCCTCCCTCCCTCCCCTCTCCCTTTCCAACCGCTCCAGCCCCATGGAAGACTGAGAGAGTCTGAGCTACTTACCATCCTCTCTCTTGTTCAAAACATAAAATCCCTCCAGTGCTGGAATTTATGCTTTGCTTGGTCTGAAATAGCCTGAGTTTTTTGGGGTAAGCATACCAGGAAAAGTATCAATCACACTAACACTAATGTATCGGTCCCTACAACTTCCTCAGCACCTAAGAACTACAGTTCTCCGCTTCACATGGAAATTTGGGGCATCAGTTAAGTTAGTATTACTGACTGTTAACCATTTCTTTTATTTATTACACGATTCTCAGTGGTACTAGGTTTTTATTTTATAGTTAGGTTCTGTGACAGCTACTAATACATAACACCCTGGGGTAATCTCCTTAGACTAGAAAGCAAAACAAACTTTGCCACAGTGTGTCTGAGCAGAGCCTACAAATAAACAAACAGAAAAAAGGAGGCAAACGGATGCATGTTTTGGGAGATTACTGCCCTTAGGTTCCTGTAAAAACATAATTTTTCTGTCCTTTTATTTTGTTGTGCAGTTTCCACATTACAGTGGAACAGTAGAAAATTGTAACAACTTGAAGCAGCAACCTAGATCACCTCTCAGGTGCAAGCTGTATGATGATCTCTAGAACCATCTCAGAGCCTTCATAAAGGACAAAAAACATGCTGATCTGTGGGTTAAAAGAAGCAGACTACTCTAACACAGCACAATTTAGCATGCTGCAGCCACTGAACACCCATCATTACTGTTGAATCTCTGGTTGGGAGAACACTCCTCTCTGCAGTTATTTCCCCCTCCAGAGAGGGCAAAAAAATCCATTACTGGTAAGCAGGCATTTAATAACTGTAGGGGAATTTGAACTCTCCATACAAGAGAAACTTTAAGCATTAGTTACTTGCTCTTACAGGTACAGACAGAAGAGCCTGTCCACAGATGAGCGTGCCGTTTTTCTGGAGAAGGACATAAATAACCACCTTTGCATTTTGACAGTCAGACTGAAAAGTTTCTATGCACTGAAACGTGCTGCATCTTTACAAATGTTTTTCTCAGCAGAAAAACTGTATTTCATTACAGGTTGTCACACCTTACTCCAAGATTTTTTTGTTTGCTTCTTTGTTTTGTAAATAAAATGCCAGTCAGGAGCTTGATCCTATTCTTACAGAAAATTGTTTCTGCTATAAACAGTATCCCAAGACAACCATTACTAATGGCACTTTTACATTTGTCTTTATATGTTATTTTGCCCTGACTCTCTCCCTGTCCTTCATAAATGGAAGCTGAGTAATTTGGATAAATACTAGAGAGAACAGAGAAGGATGTGCTACTCTTCTGAACTACAACAGTCCTGGACTATAATCTTTTTTTCAGATATTTAGTATTTAGCTTTAGAGCAAAGCAAAGTTTCTGAACCAATTTTCTTCTTCATAGTTTCCCTTTTCTGTGAAATGGGCAAAATGATATTCCCATCTTAAAGGTGTTACACAGCCTACCTCAGAATTATAGGGAGAGATACAAGCTATAGAGCACTAACACCTGAACTTGACAGAGAAGAAAATCTGTTTCTCATTACAAATTATTAAGAATGCTGCACTTTGTATTTCTTGACATGAACTCTGCAAACTACTCTGCAATCTGCTGCATTTGCTGGCACATAGACAAGTGCCAGTGACGAGGAACAGTGATACCTTTCTTCCTGTCCACAGAACAAATCCTACAGAATAGCTGAAAAGCAACAGTCAATTATAAAAACCCTCAATAATCTCATTTGGTTAATAAGTACATAAGATATAAGGGTTGTTAATTTCCATTTGCTGCTCAGCCTATACCTGCAGAATTTAAAACTTCAAACCCGAACAATTTTGTCTGGCACTAAGTGAATTGTAAACTACTGGTCAGCCTCTCATCCAGCTGTTGGGCCCCACCAGCTATTAACTACCCTGAAACGTTATTGACATTTCTAATAGCTGTCAGAGCTCAGTAGCTGGCTAAAAAAAATGTATATTCAGTACTTAAGGAAAAACGGTGATTTGCACTCTCCTTACACTGCTCAGTGAAACACAGTTGTAGCATACAGTTCATAAACCCAGAGACAGACAACAGTCACTTCCCACTGACAAATCTCTTCTTATCATGCTAAGACCAAGATGGACAGCCAGGCCCATGACTAATCTTATTCAGCGGTTTGCGTGTCCCGATTTTCCCTGCTTGTAAAACCTCATTTGCTTCATGTGATTTTCTGCTCTCTTGTTCCATCTTGGCTTCGTACAGCTTCTTAATACCTAATGCTTTCCACAGATCAAAACCTGGAAGCCATACACTACAATACATGGAAGTACACAGCAGCCTAGGCATTCTTACAAGCCCTTGCTCTTCAAAATCTCTTCTCCCCCTCCCTCTTTTCTTTTTTTTTTTTAAATTTCCCACCTTTATAGAGCTGAACTGTAAAAAGTTAGCACATACATGTCTAATCCTTTCTGTCACAAGTGCCAATAACTTGCTTGTAACAGGTGAATGATAGAAAAGTCAGCTATCAAGCGCAATAAGGAAGTGATGATCAAAACCTTGCTATGAAGCAATAGGAATTTCAGCAAAAAGACTGCTAACTTTTGACTGCTACTCCTTGTATAAAATGAGATCTGAGAACCTACTAGCTAGAGAAAGGGCATATGATCTGATGTGATCAAATGACAGAAGCATAACAAGTTATCAGCTAGCATATTCTTGGCTCACTCCACTTGCTACCATCTTCCCTCACAAATCATTTGTGAGATGTGAAAGATGGTCTCTGACCAACACACATGACTGCTCTCAGCTATGATTTCCATCAGCGCCGCTGCAGGGCTCATTTACACTCTTGGCGACGCTCCAGACACTCAACTCACGTGTCTTCCCATTTATGTGGAACAAACAGGAAGACAGCAGGCTTCTCTTTTAGAGTACTGGATGAAAAATGGGATTAAAATCAAACAAACAAAACCAAACTTAATAATTCAGATCCACTAAAAACACTGAGTCTCCAGACAGTATATCCCATAGGCTGCTTAACTACTCATGACACTAACTCAAGTAGTCTGTATTTAAAAAAATTAAAGAAAAGAAAGATAGGTTTTCTTGGGCAATGACATTTTGTTTTTGCAAACACTGGTAGTGGAAGCAGAAACAAAACTACAAAGCAATTCCTAGGAACATCTTCAGTACAAAATGAAACTGAAAATCAGCTTCTACTGTAAGTTACTGTGATGAGATCTTAATTGGTATGGGCTCTAGAACACACTTTTTTTTTTCTTTTTTTAAAAAAAAAGAAGAAACTTACATGACTGTAGAGATAGTTTCAAAGTCGCACAACCTCCACAATGTTTTAATTGGCTTGCATTATCTTTCAAATGCCAAGATGAGATCACATTTCCATAAATGGTTTATCCATAACAAACGTATTCATTTTAATTACTGCTGAAGGTCTGACTGTCATGGAACAAGAAACACAGTTCCTACTCCCTGGAGACCCAGGGTACCAACTGTAGTATAAGAATGCATGCATGGGTAGTTTTCACAATAAGTAGAAACAACAACAAAAAAAAGGTGCTTCTGATGATATAATGAAGGTCAATTGACAAAAAATGTACAGGATTTGAACTGCAATGTAATTAACTGACATTACAATGTCTATCCCATATTTTAACAGAGGTCTCTTAAAGAGGGAAAAAGAGGGAATATTTTTAGATTGTAAGACTGCTAAATGTTGCTAGCCAAGTTCCCAAAGTGCTTAGCACATATCTGTAGCAAAAGGCAATTCTCACATTGAAGAGCTTATGGTGGAGTCACATCAGATAAACAAGGTGTGTAAGAAAGCAAGTAGTATCTCTGAAGATGGAGAAAGAGGGAGAAGGTACAAAACTTCAAAGCAACTGTAATCTGTCATCACCTGAGGATGCTTCAGAACTTCACTGCATTTAAGTGCCAAGTCCAAGATCCATACGCTACTGCTATCCTTTTTCTGTTCCAGCACTCAAAGTGCCATTGGCAAAATCCTCTGAACATTTGTGTTTCTTCTAGTTGGGATGCACATAGACACTTTAGCCCTTAGAGTGCTGAATTTTGCAGTCACTTCTAATCCCTTTGTGGGATTCATAAAGGAAGCCTTTCATGATTTACTTTACTTGCAGGCTTGTACACTTGGATGCAATGTATGCTTGGATGAAAAACCCAGCCAGAAGACAAGGCAGGGTAACCTTTTATCTCGTTCAGTAATTTGACATTTAAAGCAGTCATCCAGTATTTCTGCAACACAGTTTGGACAGGATGCCTCCTCCTATTTGGCAGAATAACTAGTAACCTGCTCATGTCACCATCTTTGGCCTTGAAGGAAAACAAGGGCAAAAGAAACAAAGTGCATTAATGAACTCATGTACATTGTGTCACCATATAATCACTGTACAAAACAGCAGATTTTAGTTATGGAGGAAAAGGAGACAGTGTCTCCCATGAATCAGTAAACTCATAACATGCCTTGCTATCACAGCAGCAACTGGTCCTCAGCATTATGAATGCACCAGCGCTTCAAACAAAAGGACTGTATCTGGTATGGAAGTACCTCGTACATTATCAGTGGTGACATGCTGAATGCTCCTAGAAGATGATGCCCATTAGCTCACTAGACTAAAACAGAGCTACCCCTGAACACTATTTATGGTGGTGTGAAACCAAGTGAAATTTCTGCTTATGTAGTACAGCTGTAGAAGGGAAAGAAATTATTTAAAGCAATTGCTTAATAGATATTTAACAGGCTTTCTTAACAGCTCTGACAGGGGCTTTTATCTTTAGAATTGTAACACTTAAAGGCAGGGAGGATTAAAAAAAAAAGACTGACTAGCACTGCTAGGATGGCATTTCCCCCTTCATACATTAGAGCCTACTTAGGTATACTGCATTACTTTATGAATTAGAAGATACATATCTGAGTAAAACAAAACCAAAAAAGGACAAAAACCAAACTGAAAAATACCAACAAAAAGTTTAAAGAATTCTCAAATAAAAATGAATTTACATGCATCCCCTACCAAAATGACCAGAAAGGATGTCAATACATGGGTGTAATCAAACCCAGAGCTGTAAAGGAAAGAAGAACCAGTATATCCCTGGATGGAAAATTCTGACATTTATTCTTGACAATGAGGGAATTTTTTGGACAGAGGAGAGGGAAGACAACTCCCTTACCCTCAGATACATGCAAGGTTCCACCAAAACTACATCAGGGAAACTTTCTGTGTAGCAATGTACTTTACAACAGCTAATTTAAAATTACTGTTTCAAGTCACTAGATTAATTGGCAAGAACATAGCCTGAAGACACCTAAGAAGTGGTGTCGCACAGGCTGTCAGGCCTGCCAGAGCATTTCACCCTATCCCAGACCATCCCCTGACCTGCATCCAGGAAAGAGACCCTAAAAAGCCAGATAAGCTGGTTTTGTGGTTGCAACATCACCCACTATGCCACATGAAGCTTCCATATCTTTTCGCTCTCTCACAAGAGATACATGGGAAGAGCTCATAAGCAGAGAAGGTCTAAGCTGGGTGCATGTCGTCTGTGGCACATCTGGAGTATGTGTATAATTGCATGTAAAAGCTATGGCAAGTGACCCTTCCATGCCACTGTTATGTGGCCAACTTGGCTGGTAGAACTTGGCACTGTAAGTGCCAGTAAGCAATAACGTCTAGCAACAGGGAAAAGATTAAATGGCAATATATGAAAGTTAAAGGGTTTCTATATTTGGTTTTGTGATCATACAATGTCTTTCCAGTTCACTTTCTTAATGGTTAAGCAATCTCCAGGTTCTTGGTATATGTCTAAGACTAAAGAAAGTCTGTAAGAACTTGTACTTCCCCTCCACGCAGTATAGGTGTTAAATTACACTTTCCAGGGCTAGGGACTTGCTACTTTCCACGTAGCACTGGAAACCTGCAGGTATGATCCAATGACTCACTGCTTGCATATGCTGCGCAGCACAGAACAGCTCAGTGATAAAACTCCAGCGCTGCTCAAGTTTCTTCATTTCTGCAAAATCTGCACTGTTGCAAAAAAGAATGCCAGTCACAACTCCAAAATAACAAAAACCCCTCCATGAGTAGCAACATCTGTGCAGTATTAATTCTACTTCTGAGAATGTATACTATAATATAGTATTTGATCACAGCGTATCACAGGTAATAATTTCCACCCCACGCCTCGCAGAACAGTCATTCATCAGGTAACCCAGAAAGAAACCCACTGCTGAGTTAACCTGGATTAAAGAACCCTTCTGCCATCCATCCATGATTGCAGGAGGAATGGAAGACAGGAATCCTACCCTCTTACCCTTCCCATGATTGCCTTGGCCCCAGGTTAGAGTGTTCTTCTAATTCCTGCTTTTTGTGCCCAACCTCAATGATTTTGATTACGCCACGCGGAGTGGGACAGTTCCAACACAACAGAATGAGCACGTTCTCTGTCCAAAACCACTTTCATAGCCTCACAGCTGAGGGAGAGCTGAGAAAGTTAAATTTTTTACATTAGAATTTCTTCAGGCAAGAAACTAAGCCTACTTTTCTACTCCTGAAAACCTTCTAAGAGATAGGACCAAAACTTTGCTTAGATTTTTGAAGCCTCACGGCTGCCCAGATCCACAGAGGTTGTTCAGGGCTATGAATTCAAGCACAGAAAGCTACTGAGGAAAAGCCACAGACCCTGGAAAGAGGCTGCATTTTGGAGATACTGTATTCACTACTGACTGGTTTAGGCAACTCCCATCCAGTATCCATTCAGCCATATCGAGGCTGTTGCCATTCTCATTCTTTTGTACCCATTAAGGAGAAAGCTCAGGTATTTAATTCAAGACTGTGAACTCTGCTACAACAGCCAGGCACTTAAGAACCAGGGGAGTTCTTTAATCACAATCTTAATTATGAGTACTAGGCATTTACCATAGTTCTAATTAATCTGGGAAAGGATGAGCTTATCTTGAAACATGCAAGGTGGTCACTCAATCCATTGGAATTAACCTGGTTATTTATAACTAAGCACATGCATAAAATGACTTTAAAAAGTAACCAGAGAAAAAAAAAGAAAAAAAAAAAAAGGAAGAAAGAGAAATGTAAACCCAAGAGAGTCTGGATTTGTAGTTGGCCTACATTACAACAATTTAACTTATGAAAAAAAGGCTAAGCGGAGGAAGCACTAAGAACTCTAGATAGCATTCCTGAGCAGGACTGATCTTAGAAAAGAGTTTTATTTGCATGACATTGTGCAAGTCTTTACAGACTCTTCTCTTTGACAGTACAGACTGCTAACACATCTCTGAATTATGGACTGGACAAAAATAAGTTATTACCTATGACAGCTCGTATCAGGCACCACCATTCCAAGAACTAATGAACACATTCAGGAGAAACTTTCTTCCACAAATTTTCAGCATTTTATTAATTTCCTTACTAATATAAATTTTAAACCAGTTCTGGATTAAAGCATGCAAATAAAGTTGAATAATGTTTTTTATTTTTTACTTCATTTGAAACACAGTCCTTCTCTGCTCAGAAAGAGACTGGATTGCAATTTATGTTGCAAGTGATGTTGAAAAATGTTTGCAATAATGCAGTGCATAAAATATATTGAGGAGAAAAAGTGATCTGTTATTCCAAAATTATTCATTAATTAAAATATGTAGATTAACAGCAAGTATCAGCAATTGGGCTGCTGATTCTCATCTTGATAATGACAGTCTCTCTTCTCCATCCCCATTTACCAGTTACATTTTTACTGTTGCACCAATGAATTCGTATTTTAACGGGCAATGAAATCACACTTTTTATTCCTATATAAAACTACATGCCTTGCCTCAAAGACGGAGCATAGCGAGTAACATAATTTACATACACCTTTAAATCCAAGTTGTTTCAGTCCAGCTTCCTCCTCCATTTAATTTTACAGTAAGACAAAGCAGAACAGTTGCAAATGGTATTCTATTAAGCATAACCAAGTTGTATGTGGAAAGATACATATCATAAACATTAACGTTAAAACAATGAGAAGATACATATATTTATGAGGGTTTATTACAGTGATCAGCTCATTTACCAGTATCCAGGAAAAAGGTGCAGCATATCATCATGCACAGAGGCTGGGAATTTACAGTTGTGTTCCATCAACATTTTGGAGGAAACAGTTTAGAACAACTTTTCAAATACATAATACAATTTTTCTCTGTCATGGAGGGCCAAAGAAAAAAAATTAACAAGCCCCTCATCAAACCTTCCACGTCTTAGAAAAAGAAAAAAGTTAGGCTTCCTGTTCAATGGCAAAGTTCCTGCCAAGTTTTCTGAAAAAGTTAACAATAAGTTTTGCTCAGTTGCTCAAGCAAATCCAGATTAATCCACTATTTGCATTACATCAGGACTATTTCCCTGAACCTGTAACAGCATGGTTGTGCAGAACCTGAAACAGGTCAACTATGATGGTTAAAAAACTAAGAACAAACAAAAAATTGTCCCCAAACTTTCTACTACTCCTTGAGAAGGTCACTATTGAAGATCTACAAATGCTGACTAATTTGACATCCTAACTGGGGGCCTATCAATTGAGTTAGTTACAATGGAAAAAAATTAATAAAGACTAGGAGGTGGCTCTTAGTACTCAAAGAATCACTTTGCATCTTTAAAGCATTATGGTAGCAATCTTGGAAAGAACAATTACAAATACCCAACCTAAAGACAGCATTTCAGAGGCAGAGCTATTTGCTCTATTCTGCCTGTCCTTACACAAACTAAGTTTTACCACAGAACTCTAATTCAGATTTCAGTTCTGAATATATCCAAAATGAAAACTGAAATCATAAAAAAGCTGTCTAGTATTATTACTAGACCATTCCTAAATGCTGTATTAATGGATCAGTGAAGAGCCAAAGAGAAACAATTGCCTTAACACAGCAGATTGAGCAAGGGTTCATTAAACCTCATTCAAGATTAGAAAGACTTCTGGGTGACTCCTCAAGGAAAGCCCACAGAATAAAACCGTAAGAATTTTGTCCATCAGCAAGCAGTACACCTAATCCACTAACAAATGCAAGTTGGAGTCACTGGGAATAAACTAAGCTGTCCTAAATGAAATAGCTGTTCAATCATGGACAATAGGTAAATAATGGGAATTAGAAGTCCTCTCTCTCTCAAGCCACTTTGGAAGAATATTTTTTGGTTCCAGAAAATGCACAAGTCTGTTTCAAAGAAACACCACAAGTAGAGTAGCCACAAATACTGTGTGAAGTCTTCTCAGAGGTAATAACAAACAAAGCTTGGAAGCTCCACTGACAGAAATATTATATATATTCATAACATGTCCAGCATATCATAACACCATTAATTAGAATAGTGAAATAAAGACCAAATATTTTAAAAGAGATCAACTCAGAAAACTGAGTTTTCTTCATAAAACATAATTATTCTCATTCTTGCCTGAAAATTTCTGTCTTGCTAGCTGTAAATTTCTTAGGAAATCAGACTGAACTGACATGCACTGGATTACATGACATGGCTTTATCTGTGACTGAAGAAAACAAAAGGAGGCAGTAGAAAGGGAAATTTTAAATGATCAATCATGCCTTTCTTTTCAAAACCAGCGCGTTTACTGTCAGTACCCATTACATTATAGCGTGTCTGGTTCATCTGAAGAGCTTATTTCTGGGTGAGGACTCACCTACTAATTTGCAATTATTTATTGAACTCTTTTTTTGGTGTTGTTGTTTGAGAATAATGTTATCACAGTTAGAGATAGGTACTGCATTATTAAGAAGGCTGTCAACTTATAAACAAAAGTCACCATAACATTAGTGAGACTAGGGGTGGAAGGAAAAAAAAAGTCCTTGCTGTTTTGGATTCTTTCCACCCCACCCACTTCCTTCTTATTTGGTTTCACTTTCTTCAACACCACAGTTTTGTTCAAAGCTGAATTCCAGTTCTTACAGGAGTCTTTCCTGGAGGAACTGGATTTTAGGGTCAGGGTTACACATGAAAAATTACCAAAAAATCAAAGAGAGAAAGTAAAAATCACAGAATCATTGCAGTTGGAAGGGACCTCAATCCAGAGGTTTAGCTATAGATTAGTTTCCTTTTCCACTGCTGATCTGACCATACCTGAGAGTGCTTTTGTCAATACTACACGTGTTCCTGCAAGCAAAGGTCTAATAGCACGAAGCAGAAGTACTTCAGCCATTTTAAAAACATCTGAAGCCAGAATTTAAAAGCATCAAACCAGGAAAGAAATCAGGATCCCCCCACTCCACAACCAAACCCAAACCCATGACATTCATCTTCAATCTAGAACACATCCCCTTTCTGCTGCAGACTATCTATTTCCCTGTTAGTCTAGTGCTTAAGGCCAACAAAATGTCCCTACTCCTCAACATGAGACAACATCCTTGCATTTCACTCAGTTATAACAAGGCCCCATGTCACACAACAAAATTCTTCCCATTTCTGGGCCAGCCATATTGAATGACCATTTTTGTCTAAGGTAAGTGTTGAATTACTTCCTCCCCTATTATTTCTATACATCTGCAACTGTATAAATAGAGCAGTGAGTCACTTTGGTGCCTCACTGATAAAACACTGAATTTGATTAGTGATCAATATATCTATTCCTTCCCAACTCACATGAATACTGTAAAGAAAATACGAAAGTAAAAATATTTGGTTTATTCTGTTTGAAACTGCAATTAAGCTATTGATGTATTACAAGAAGATCAACAAGGCACTGTATGATTGTGTGATTTTCCACTCCCTTGATGCAGTCAGCTGAGCACGGTAAAAACATAAACTGGTATTACATATATTAGAGGGCTTTTCAGTGTGATAGCAAAGCATCATGGCAAGAGCAAAGGTGAATGCTAAAGCAGCCTTGTGTCAGATATACTGCTCATTCTGGTCACACTTTCTGGATTACCTGGTTTTTGAGTATCTTTTAGTATGATTTAAAGTACCTAAATAACCTCAGTTTAGTCCCCAGTGTGAAAATACTAATAAATCTCTGTGCAAAATTTATACACCCCAGATAGCTTGCCTTACTATGTGGGAAATCAAATGCAGTTAGTACACCTGTGTTTGTTATAGGTGCCCATTCATGTCACAAAGAAATCATAGTCTTCCTCACTGAAAAGACCACTGCCTTCTTTTGGGCACAAAACTGCTGTCGACATAAAAAATTACTTAGTGCCTAGTAATAATAAGGGTGTCCTGAAAAAAGATAAACAAGGACTTCAGAGTATCACTTCTACTCTGGAAATTCAACGGTGGAATTTCCCTACATAATTACTCTATATGAAACATCTAAGAGAAAGGTGCAATCTGTAAGTGGTATTTAGAAGAACTAGAGATACTGGCAGCAGTCCCTAACCTGGAGTTTAATTTAATATTTGCTTATTACAAAAAGTAAAATTCCACTTTAAATCAAAGTTTTTAAAAAAAGGTAAGAGGTACCTCACCCAGCACAGAGGAGAGAGCTATTGTGAGAGATGAAGGCTTTGAGTTCATCTTAACAGCTGCATTTGGGCAGTATAAACCTTCCTTGGCTGCCCAGGATGCACTCCAGCACAGTCCCCAGCCCTGGCCCTTAAGCCTGAACACTGTCAACCTGGTGGTTTTGTGATACTCCAATATGGAAAACTGTAGAGCATGCCATGACACTCACGCTTAAAAATTAGGAGGCTTTATAGAATCATAGAATCGTTTAGGTTGGAAAAGACCTTTAAGATCATCCAGTCCAACCATTAACCTACACGTGAAGAAATTTTTCCTAATATCCTATCTAAGTCTCCCCTGGCGCAGCTTGAGCCCGTTTCCTCTCGTCCTATCGCTAACTACTTGGGAGAAGAGACCAACACCCACCTCACTACAACCTCCTTTCAGGTAGTTGTAGAGAGCGATAAGGTCTCCCCTCAGCCTCCTCTTCTCCAGGCTAAACAATCCCAGTTCCCTCAGCCGCTCCTCATAAGGCCTGTGCTCCAGACCCTTCACCAGCTTTGTTGCCCTTCTCTGGACACGCTCCAACACCTCAGTGTCTTTCTTGTATTGAGGGGCCCAAAATGGGACACAGTATTCCAGGTGTGGCCTCACCAGTGCCGAGTACAGGAGAACAATCACCTCCCTGCTCCTGCTGGCCACACTATTCCTGATACAAGCCAGGATGCTGTTGGCCTTCTTGGCCACCTGGGCACACTGCTGGCTCATGTTCAGCCAGCTGTCTACCAACACCCCCAGATCCTTTTCGGCCAGGCAACTTTCCAGCCACTCTTCCCCAAGCCTGTAGCGTTGCATGGGGTTGTTATGCCCTAAGTGCAGGACCCGGCACTTGGCCTTGTTAAACCTCATACAGTTGGCCTTGGCCCATCGATCCAGCCTGTCCAGGTCCCTCTGCAGGGCCATCCTACCCTCCAGCAGATCAACAATCCCACCCAACTTGGTGTCATCTGCAAACTTACTGAGGGTGCACTCAATCCCCTCATCCAGATCATTGATAAAGATATTAAACAAGGCTGGCCCCAAAACAGAGCCCTGGGGAACACCGCTCGTGACCGGCTGCCAACTGGACTTAACTCCATTCACCACAACTCTCTGGGCTTGGCCACCCAACCAGTTTTTTACCCAGCGAAGACTACGCCCGTCCAAGCCATGAGCTGCCAGCTTCCCAAGGAGAATATCATGGGAGACTGTGTCAAAGGCTTTGCTAAAGTCCAGGTAAATGACATCGACAGCCTTTCCATCATCTACCAGGCAGGTCACCAGGTCATAAAAGGAGATCAGGTTGGTCAAGCAGGACCTGCCTTTCATGAACCCATGCTGGCTGGGCCTGATCCCCTGGTTGACCTGCACGTGCCTGTTGAGCGCACTCAATATGAACCTCTCCACAATCTTTCCCAGCACCGAGGTCAGGCTGACAGGCCTGTAGTCCCCCGGGTCCTCCTTCCAGCTCTTCTTGTAGATGGGCGTCACATTGGTAAGCCTCCAGTCATCAGGGACCTCCCCTGTTAACCAGGACTGCTGATAGATGATGGAAAGTGGCTTGGTGAGCTCCTCTGCCGGCTCCCTCAGTACTCTCAGGTGGATCCCATCTGGCCCCATAGACTTGTGAGCATCCAGGTGGCATAGCAGGTCGTTAACTGCCTCCTCCTAGACTATGAGGGCTCCATTCTGGTCCCCATCCCTATCCTCTAGCTCAGGGGCCTGAGTACCCTGGGGATGACTGGTCTGGCTGTTAAATACAGAGGCAAAGAAGGTGTTAAGTACCTCAGTCTTTTCCTTGTCCTCAGTGACAATGTTCCCCCCAACATCCAGCAAAGGATGGAGATCCTCCTTGGCTCTCCTTTTATTGCTGATGTACTTATAAAAGCATTTTTTATTATCTTTTACAGCATTGGCCAGATTAACTTCTTGCTGGGCTTTTGCTTTTCTAATTTCCTCCCTGCATGACCTAACAAGATCCCTCTACTCCTCCTGAGTTGCCCGCCCCTTCTTCCAAAGGCGGTAGATTCTCCTTTTTTCCCTGAGTCCCCGCAAAAGCTCCCTATTCAGCCAGGCCGGTCGTTTTCACCGCCGGTTGGTCTTACGGCACATGGGGACAGCCCGCTCCTGTGCCCTTAAGACTTCCTTCTTGAAGAAGGCCCAGCCTTCCTGGACCCCTTTGCCTTTCAGGACTGCCTCCCAAGGGACTTTCCCAACCAGCATCCTGAAGAGGCCGAAGTCTGCCCTCCAGAAGTCCATGGTAACAGTTTTGCTGCCCCTCCTCTTCACATCGCCCAGAATTGAGAACTCAATCATATCGTGGTCACTAAGCCCAAGACGGCCTCCGACCACGATATCTCCCACAAGCCCTTCTCTATTAGTAAACACCAGGTCAAGTGAGGCACCTCCCCTGGTAGGCTCACTTACCAGCTGCGTCAGAAAGTTATCCTCCACACACTCTAGGAACTTTTGAGACTGTTGCCTCTCTGCTGTGTTGTAGTTGTTTGGTACCTAGCCATAAATTAGTGAGTGCCATTCCACTTTTACAACAGTGGCCCCAACTGCTTGGTTTTTTCAGTGCCGGAAGACGTCCAGCTAGCACTCATCTCCATTTATTTACAGAAACCATTACAGTTACTCTATTCCTTTCCTGTCTAATGCTGCCCCTTTACAATAATATTTGACAAGTTCCAAAAGCCTATCAAGCAAGGCAACTTAACTGCACTTATGCCTCTCTCCTGTGTTCTCCCTTTCACTGCCAATTCCAACTTGCAGTCACCTGAATGTAGAAAGCTTTACAGAATGCCCTCCTCAGCTAATCAAATCCCTTCACAGAGGCATCTGCAATACAGGTGGATGACAACAAACCATTAAAATAAATATTCAAAACATTTGTTTTGGGTAATATGTGAAGTGTGAAGTACACCTGGAGTACACCTATTGGGAACAACAGGAGATATTCTGGACAGAATTTAAAAAAAAAACATTTAAGGGATTTAGGAGCTTACAGTGAAGTCTGTATGCCTGCACCTCTATTTTCACATCTATTTTGCATGACTAAAAGCTTTTGTGGAATCTCTGATGGTTGCATTCTTCATACCTGCAAGACTGGTGCAACTGTGCAGCAAGTCACAAAGAACCAGGCCAGTATCACTGCTGTCCCAGTTTCACACAAACCTGCTCACACTCAGGAGTGTCTAATATCTGCACTGGATAAAGATGTTTTCAGCCTCCTCCGGATGGAATAACACAGTCTAATGTACCGTCATATGCTGCCTTGAGGACACATTTTAGCAGATCCAGGGATATAAATGCATTGCTGAGACCGGCTGCTTGAAAACCCCCTGAAAGCTTTAGCCATTCAGTCAGACCCGTGTGAGCTACCACATTTTCAAGTGTTGCAATGGCATCTGTAACCTTCAGGTTACAATGTAAAAAGATCTCTACTTGATTTGCCTTTTAGGCAAGGCTCAGATTTTAATGACACCGAGTTTTAACTGCCCTGATCACAACATGTTTTGGCCCTCTGGTCTCTTGAAATATTTCAATCAAAACAGAAGTTTCACTTTGTTCTCAGTTTCTTTGTTCTTTGCTTTCTGTTTTTTACCATACATCCATTTTGCTGTGCTTTTAGCCAGAAAAGGATTTGTACATTAAAATTTCACTCAGGAGAATGAAGTGTTTTTTTTAAAAAAAAAGAGTGTACATAAATAAAATCTTAGGTTTTGGCTTGGGTTTTATGTGGTTTGGTGTTCTGGGGTTTCGGGGGTTGTTTTTTGCTTCTCACATATCAAGACAACTTGAGAAGATACTCATAACTAGTAAAATACAGTGCTCACATTCTTCTCAGCATGGGGGGCAATGCATCACAGATGTATGTCACAGTTTTCAAAGAAACAGTGCACATGCAGATTCTGAATCTGCAACACCCAAGAAGATAAAAAAGTGACTTGCAAAAAATTACTGCATACCAAACCAGACCTGCTGGTTCAGTAGTGCTACTTCTTAACTCTTCCCCTTTCCCACTGTAGAGACAAATGAGGCAGGAAAGAGGCATGCTGCATTTGGGATGCAGACCTGGGTGTCACAAGTTAAGCCAGTACGTGAGCAGAAGACTGCTCCCATAAAACAGGTAACAGTCCACACAAATACTCCTCCCTTTTTTATTGCTGCTAGGCTCACCCTTCTGCAAGTTCTGACACTGAGTCATCTTCAGTGGCAAAGAGTACAGCTAGTACAGAGCAGTAGTACAGCTAGTACAGAGCAGTTTCAGAGTGGATAACATATTCATTAGAACAAGGATGTCACATGTAAGAAAGAAATAACATACCTAGTCTATGCACTTAGAAGGAAAGGACAGTCAGCTAAATAGATCCAAATATACCAATCAGTACTACGAACAGTGAACATACAAAAAGGACCACCAGGTTTGTTACAAAATGATTTCGACCAGTGAACAGCTATAGCACAACAAACCCTGTAGTACACAGTTTACCCCTAAACATCTGAGAACTATCCACCACCATACTGCTTCACACAAGTAATGCAAGTATTGGAAGTCACTTTTTTATGACAGTACTGGCAAGTCAGGCAACCAACCCAATGACAGGACAAGGAAATTTGACAGTACCTCCTGGCAGCTGAGCTTCCTAATACACACAGGAGAATGCTAAAGCATTTCTAGAAATGGAAGTTTTCACTGAGTACACAAAACAATAATTTCCCTTATGCACTAATCCAGGGACATTTTGGTGCCTAAACAAATCATGCTGCATCATTAGCATTTTACAAAGAGAACATATAGCTAACAAACTAGAAAGCACCTACACACACAAAATTCAAAATTACAAACCTGCACAGCTCACCTCATGAGCACTAAATCTCAATAACAAACACAAACTTCCAAATCTACAAGTCATTGAACTGTGAACTTCCATGGAGTGAATTGATTGTCCTGTTTCAGTTTGCTAAAACTGGGACCACCAGTGCACTGACTCTCAATATAAACTATCTCCTATTTAACCCAGAGAAACACAAACCAAGTAGAAATGAAAACAACTGACATCTGCCAGCAGGAAGGAAGCAATCAAATACTGTCCTAAGGTGAAGATTTTCGAAGCAACAGCTAATTTGTTTGCTAACCCCAGCGTTCAGTCATGCAGCCTCTGTTGCAAGCACTGATGTGTGTGAAACACTAACCTTCATCACTTCAACCTGCAGGTCTTCGTTGAGCGAAGGAGTCACTTTGACAGCATTCAGCATCTGATTAAGCAACTGTTTCTCATCTGAGTCTGTTTCCACAGATACAAACCTCTCATCAGACAGCAGCTTCTGCAGAGAGAAAATGGCAATGTACAGGTTGAGACAAAACCGCTGTAAACTACTACACCTAAACCTGTTAGTGTTTGGTACTATGGTGGCTAGGTTTTCTATGTACAAATTTCAAACTGATCCAGTAATATAAAAGTAGAGCAAAAACTGGGAGATCTGTGCCACAGTGAGGGGACAGTTAACATGTTTTGAATCAGCTGCCACTCTGGTATGATCTTTCCCCATCCCATTTCTCCAGTGTCCAGAAGAAAGCAGACATCGTAATTGACGTGAGAGATCACAAACCACTCCAAGTATTGCCCTCAGCAAAACCTCTCCACATTTTAGAAGCGGGGAGAGGGTGGAACCCTTGCGCTCCCCCCAAACCCAAAAAACAACAACAAAAACCCCACTCAGCCTAGTGGGCTGGCCTCAAATTAGCGCTAGCAGATACCCTGCCCCGCAGGAGACAGAGTCAGCTATCATTGCACTCACTCTGATAGGGCACAGAGCACAAGCACTGTCGAGGGGGCACTTCTGATCACTGACAAGGTATGTTTTGTGTCATTCAGAAGTTGACTAATAATGGATGCAATCAAGTCCTCAGGAGGAAGAGTACTGTTAGCAAGTGACTGGCATGAGGACCACAAACATGCATAGGAGTGCGTTCAATAGAGATTGACTGAACTTCAGACTGAATATTTTCGACTGATCAGATTTCCTTTGCCAGGAAGAAACGAGTATCCAAGCCAGTATCTCCCAGCATGGCCCGTGGCACTATTTCCTCAGAGTTCTACTAGAAATGCCTCTTCCATTTAGTCTATAACCACCTTCATGGATGCCTCTTATTAGTGGCAGGCATCCTGCAACAAACATATCCACTCAAGTCTTTTCCCAGGTCCAATCTTCTTAGAAGCTGCCATGACAGAGCAAAACTACTTTGTCTTGGTCCCCAGGAACACAACTTTGCTCTGTCCCATTGCAGACTTTGAGCAGCCCACTTCACCCTGTATGTTCTGCATCATTTTTGTACTGATGCTCCTTCCCAGATTCAACTCTGTAGCACATTTCACTGGTTCATTCCTGCTTCTTATTTTCTATGCTTCTACTGGTTTTGGCTGGGATAGAGTTAATTTGCTTCACAGGAGTGCATAGGGTGCTGTGTTTTGGATTTGTGCCCAAAACAGTGTTGATAACACACCCATGTTTTGGCTATTGCTGAGCAGAGCTTAGGCAGCATCAAGGCCTTCTGTTTCTCACACTGGCCCCCCAGCAAGTAGACTGGGGTACACAAGAGGCTGGCAGGGGACACAGCTGGGACAGCTCACTCCAACTGGACCAAAGGGATATCCCATACTACATGACACTGTGCTCAGCAACAAAAGCTGGAGAAAGAAGGAGGAAGAGGGGTGGACAGGGACATTCAGAGTTAAGCCACTTGTTTTCCAAAGTAATCATTACATGTGATTCCTGGAGATGGCTGAACACCTACCTGCCAATGGGAAATAGTGAATTAATTCCTTATTCTTTTGCTTGCGCATGCAGCTTTGCTTTCTCTACTAAACTTTGTCTTAGCCCACAAGTTTTCTCACTTTTACCCTTCTGATTCTCTCCCCCATCCCACTGTGAGGAAATGAGTAAGTAGCTGGGTAGGGCTGAGCTTCCAGCCAGAGTTAACCCACAGCAACATTTTAAAGAATTGCCAACATAGCAGTATATCAAATGTTTTAGCATTGTACAGCCTGATGCGATTTAACTCAATTTACAAGAGAAATAATATGTTTTTCTACATAAAGGAGAATGTTTAGTTTGGTATGACAGATATGGAGCTACTGGAGAAAGTCCAGGGAAGGGCCACTAAGATGATGAAGGGACTGGAGCATCTCTCTTATGAGGAAAGGCTTAGAGAGCTGGGACTGTTCAGCCTGGAGAAGAGAAGGCTCAGGGGGGATCTCATCAATGTATATAAATACCTGAAAGGAAAAGAGGACATAGCCAGGCTCTTTTCAGTGGTGCCAACTGACAGTACAAGAAACAATGGGCACAAACAGAAACACTTCACTGTGAGGGTGACCGAGCACTGGCACAGGTTTCCCAGGGAGGCTCCATCCCTGGAGATATTCAAAAGCCATCTGAACACGGGCAACCTGCTCTAGGTGACCCTACTTGAGCAGGGGGGGTTGGACCAGATGACTTCCTGAAGTCACTGCTAACCTCCATCAACCCGTGATCCCATGACCTACTTCTGGTAAAGTCAAATTGTACTTCATCTCATTTTTGTCTTTTATCCTATTTTTTAACCTATCTCCATAGCATCAGTTGTGTGGTTTGGTTTTTTGTCCTTCATAAAACTTCACATATCATAAATGCAGATGAAGGACTGTATTGTTGCCTGGATTACTTTTTTAGGCTTCTAGATAGAAGGTAAAACTCTTATTTAAGGTACCATGCTGCAAATCCACAACTTTGCAATTCCAGTTCTTACAGAACTCAAATGCATGTGCAGCAAGTTAGAAGAGTAAAAAGACAAATTTTATCTTCACTGAGAGTTCCCAAGGAAGTTATACTACAGTGAACAGTGGGTCATTCATAATTCCTCCACTATTCTTGGTTGATCATCACTCTACAATGCTCTTCTAACGGGTATACCTGCACTGGTACAAGAGCGGACATATGTTCGAGTCCCACTAGTCTACCGTTGCTTTCACTTTAAAAGCAATGTGCCCCCCTCCCCATATATCTGAAACACAGGGCACAGGATCTCAGAGTGGGACGCGAGTACTGTGCTGCAAGAAGTTGATACACGTCTTCTGGCAGAGCCCAATAATTACAGTAACCCTTCAGAAAGTACCTTTTTTCTTTAGCTAGAGCCTCCTACAACCGTGTAGTGCCCCAATATGGGGTACTCTCTAACCAAATGCCTGACACCTCATACGCTGAATTAAGTGAATTTGAATGATCCATTTACATCCTTATACTCCCGAAACAACTTCATGCTTGCCCTTTGAGGGAGAAATTTCTTTTTGGAAAATGGTGGCATGCATTTTATGCCCCAGCAGTGTACCAGCCTTTTCCACAACTAGTATCCCCCTAGTGATAAGTATTAACTGATACATACTCATTTGTTCAATTAAAATAAAGGTAAACTGCTTTAGTTTTTATACTGTCAAACACAAGAGAGTCTTTTTGTTGCTTGTGCTGCACTGCTGTTTTCTTTTGCAATTTCATAAACTTCCAAATCAGATGTTACTCCTACTGTTTTCAGTGTACAAAAAAAACTGGAAAGTGCCCACACATGGAGAATGCAGCTCCCAGACCCTTTATTAACCTCTCCATCTTTCAAGCACTGCAGTCCTCTCTTCTAATCAAAGAAAACAGAAAAAGTTGACTCAGTTTAGTTTCTAAGACATTTAGCAGTGGCAAGGCTTACTAAGAGTAGCACAGGGCCACACATGGAAGAGTACATCTCCATTCCAACATGGAAAGCCAGGAACTCCCACCTATCTGCAGAACATTTTTGGCTTCTACAGAATCACCAGCCTTTACTTGCATCCTAACTATTGAACACAGTTACAGAAACACGAACATTATTGTTAGGTCTATCAAGGATAGAGTTTTTCTGTAGTATTTTTCAAAAGAAAAGCCTAGATTTCCTTGACACCCACTGCCTACTAACACGCTCCCACTGTAGAGCCATACCTGCATCCCTGCTAGAGCCTGTTGGGCCAGCTTCATGCTCTTTGATTCCAGAGCCAGTTGGAGAGGAAGGAGACACTTCTCCCTGAGGAAAATTAAAAAAATAAAAGTGAGAGGGAACAATGGAACTGAAATTGGTATTCAAAGGAGCAATGTTCTAGAAGGGCTGTATCACTTTCTGTAAGGTAACGCTTGCATACAGTAATCAAGGAGAATTTCACAACTCTGTGAAGCACTTTTACCCTGTAAAGAAAGCTGGCATATTTCCTCACAAACTGTTAAGAATGGCCTTTTAATTGAAATTTCACAAAATACTTCCCAACTGTTAGCCCTCTGTGTAACATGCATGAATGTGCAAAGCATAAAGAAGGGATTCACAGTTCACTAGTGGTCCTTCAACTCAGTGCGATAAGCATTACCCTTCAGTCACTTACCTTCTGCTTAATAATCAGGTTGTTAGAAAAGTGGTTTCATAATCCACTTTCTGTTAGTCAAGTTTTGGTCTATGGCCTCCTCTCCAGTACAGTAGTACAGTACAGTACTGATTTTTTTTTTTTTTTTTAATTTGGTGACCAAACCAAACAGTGTCTGGAGCTGTGATTTCTCTCTTTGCTCCTTAACAGAGAAGGGCTGCAGCATCTGAGGAACACCTAGTAACCACAAGCCCTTTAAGGAAATCCTGCTAGTTGGCAGGAAACTCATTCCTGATCAGAGATGCTCAGCCCATGTCCAACTGCACTCTCCCTGAAGGTTTGCAACACTTCATTAGGTCACATATCATAAGAGGCACTTATCTGTACATACAGAGTCTTATTTTTGCATTTGAATACATATACTTGCTTATGGCAAACCATTCTGTGCCAGGCCTTAAGAGTCTTAGTTCTTCAACAATCTGCACTACCCCCCAAGGAGCCCTTTTGGAATCGCATTAATTTCCTCCCCAAGGAGACAAGTGTGCGCAAGGTAAGAAGGAACAGAAAACAACTAGTTGAGTCTTTTCTTACCCAACTGGAAACCAAAAAGCCCTGACTTGTTCCACTTGAAGTATTCTTCTTTGTCAAGTCTCAATGCATTCAAATACACACCCAAACCCCCTGTCTTTTCAAAGCAGAGACAAAGATGTTTAATTTCTAAAAATACCAAGATGAAGAGGTTTTCCTCTTTTGTTCTTGTGAGTGGCTTTTGACCTGAATTTGCTTAGTTTCAGCTGACCCAATGATAAACAGTTTTATTTGCGCAAAAGTATATTAAAAAAAAAAAAGTATTGACTAACTCTCCTACAACTCTAAAGGTTCAAGTTCCGACACAAATGAAACACATGCAGTAGACTAGCGTGCAAGTTCTGCTCCTCTCACAAGCCCTCCTTTCATAACTAGCTAAGGAGAAGCCCTAGGTTAGAGCAATAGTGATTACTGGAGTTTCAGACATATTTTCAAAGCTACCTAAAGTCATGCTTTGCCACAGTCTAACCTACCAACCTCCCTCCAAAACTGGTAGTCTACAACCTGAACTTGCTTTTAAAAAACTTACATGGAGATTACCAAACACTGGCCACCTCAGCTTTGGGGGTCCTAGCTTGTAACTCCTTCACCGGATCCTGCTTGCAGGTGGGACTGAATGTCCGCTCTGAAAAGTCCACTCTATTTTGAGTGTGTTCACTTGGTATTCCTTTCTCTCCACCTTTCCCCCCAAAAAAGCACAAATCACAAGCTACCCCAAGGGACACAAATCTGCTATTTGCTCTTTGAAATGCAACCCCTTTCTTTAATGATAAATTAAAGACTTGAGAGTCATAAGCATGGCTCAGTTAAGCAATCTAGCAAGCTTCTGTACTTGTCAAAGACCTCTTGAGAATCCACAGGTCTTTTCATATTTGTGCCTTCTTCCCAGGTTACGGGAATTTGTAAAAGGCCGTTTGGCATAACACCACAAGAAGCTTTTTAAGAGAAACATGAACTACACAGATTTCTAAAGAACTTGAAACAGACTACATGTGTATCTTAAAATAGGTTTCTAACTAAAAGCTAACCATTTGCTTTATTTAGGATATTCTGAGGAACAGGCAGGCACAAAGCCCAGTTTTCTCAGAAGCTCCTTTCTTGAGTGTTTCTGGAATCAATTTAACTAGAAGGACTCTTTAAAACCTGTGAGTTTAGCATCCAAACCAGCTTGAACTACAGAACATCTAGGAAATACTTCCTCAGACTGTCATATCATCCAGATCTACAGAAACTGCCAAAACACCTGCTCCCAGGGCTCAGACATTAATCCTCTAGCCAGTACAGAGCTGGCTACCGCCTATGTATCTACTGCCAGCTTTGCCTGGATCTGTGAACATATGTAGCATGCAGGTAAATTGTGATAGGACTTTCTAGTTTAGAGAGGTGCCAGAGCAATACATCTCTAACCCACAAAGCACCTTTAAGTGCTAACTTTTATATTGTGACTTCAACATACTCTGTCTGTTAAAAGTTGTCACTGTCACCCTCTGGGGGACAACTCATGTTTGAAATCAGTTGTTCATCAGGTGCTAAAACAAGGTGCCTGTGTATTAACTGGTACTCAATCAGCCAGACACAGAGTTAAAACAGAAGGAGGGGAAAAAAAGAATTCACCATAGTGTATAGTACTAACTGCGGGGTTGCTAAAGAGTGGTGATTATTTAGACCTGCACCTCTTCAGGGCAGAACACCACATTTCTTTTAGACTTTCTACAGTTCACTGCAACAGCATATACACATTTGGGGCATTATTAATACACAACAAACTTATTCTCACATTAAAGTGGATTGGAGACTGGGAGGAGAGGGGAAAGGAAAGGCAGTCATAAGTCACTGGACTAGATCCAGTTCAGTCTCATTATAATGAAGACAGGTGGGAGCTCCTATGGCTTATGTGTAGCTACCCTGCACACCAGCATGTTGCCTACCATCTGTCACCACATACTGCAATGAGCAGAGAACAATGAGAGCTGTTTCTTGAGATATCTCCCAAAACGAAGAGCAAAACATGACAAACAGGAGGATGGAAATTAGAACAGATTCAATTAGCTGAACTTCCCATCCTTGCTAAAAATGTTTAACTGAAAATCTAATTGAGATTGCTGCAGCCTGTGCTCCCACTGTATTCTCGGAGAAAATGAATTGCCATTGTGTCATTTCCTGTTCTTGTTACACACTCAGTCAATTAAATCTTTAGCATTTCCAAGCTACAGCTATAAAACACCTGCAGAGATACCTCACAATATTTGATTAGCTTGAGCATCTTCCACACTTCAGTTCGACCTGCCATTTAAATGCATCATCGGCCAGTAGGAGAACACAGAAGGACACGGCAGATAATCCTCGGGCAGAATGGGAGAGGACGATGTAAATTAACACAGTCGGTCCCTACTAAGGTCTACCACTTAAGAACTGGATTCAATAAGGCTGCACAAGAGATAATGCAGACCAGAATTTGGTCTCAGAGTGCAATGAAGAAAGGATTGAGGTTTCCTCTTATACCTTACAGCCCCTTTATAATTCCACCTAGTTTTCAGTGGTCCCACACCATGTGATCTCACTGCTTACTCCACTCTCTGCAATTCTATACTGTCAAGAGACAACTCATTGAGGTTTTGTAGTGCTACACATGTAAGACATTTTACATATGTGAAGTTCTCAGAATAAGCTGGTGTACATCAATATACTTCAAAGCACGTTTAAGAATGTTTTCCATTTATGTTACTGTACAAAAACTAGGTTCACACTGGAACTCCTAAGTTTCCATACTGATGCTTGCAGGTGTGTACATATATACACATACAGTTTAGGCACAAATACCAACTTAACCCTGAATAAGATGAGTCAACTACAACACAGAGGGGACATGAAAGGAAGGGAGCACCTTTGACTTGGGGGAGGGGAAGCTACCAAAAGTTTCAGGATAAGGTATCCTGGGCATTGACAGATGAAACAAGGTAATGAAAACAGAAGCTAGAGGGAAGAAAGAAGTTCAGATGGTGTAAAGAAGGAATGATAGTGAAGAAAAAGGATGTGCTCAGATATAAGTGGTGTACTATGCTAAAATCCACACTAATTGCATTCTTTGCATATGTCCACACAGTGGTGTTCTCAAAAGACAGCTCAGTTTAAAAAAACAAAAAACAAAAAAACCCCAAACAACCCCTCCCCCCAAAAAAAAGAGAAGGGGGTAAAGAAAAAAAAAAAAAAAAGGCACCAATAACAGATCCTGGCTGTAGTGTTCCTTCCCTGACAGTGGAAGAGAAGACAGGGATCACTCTTTACCTGCTGCTGTTGTCTAAGATCACCTGTGCAAAGGATATGGCGAAAGTCACCGCAGAACAAGGGTCTGCAAGAATGATTTTACAGCACAAAAAGTAATTGCAGAGATATGAATCAGCTTTCCTAATCACGGTGTTTCTATTAAAATCTGGTATAACACATAAATACTGAACAAATGAATATAACATGATGGCAGCGCCTTCCCTTCAAAACAAAAAGTACCAACCACCCTCCTGTCCTGACCCAGAAGCCCAGTTTAAAAAAAAACCCAACAAAATACTTATATAAAAACATATATTCTAAGGCCAGCAGAAAAGAGTAGCCATTTGCACTAACGGGCACTCCATTAGAGAAAATGGCATTTGGTAAGTGTGGACCTTGTTACGTGCAAAACAGAGTAAGCGCAGAGTGCCAAGGACAAAGACTCGGTCCTGTTCCTATTGAGGCTACCTGGAGTTTTGTCACTAGACCTTCACGGTATCTGGACTGAATCCCAAGTGACCTGCCCAGGATCAAGCAAAAAGGTCAGAGACAGAACCAAATGCGTAATCCAGGACCAGTATCTCCAGGAGCACAGGTTGTCCTTTCTGAGCTACCCCACTCCACAACTGTTAGCTTTGTAAACGGCAGAATGAGTCATGAGAACATAAATAGCCTTTACACTCAGCACGCTGGGTTACAACGACCTTTCTAGTCATCCAAGTTTGCCATGGCTCATCAACCTACCTCTTTCCCTGCAGGTCTGTCACAAGGGATGCTATGACAGGCCAGTCAAAACAGACTGCCAGAAAGGTCAGAGCAAGACAGATTACTATTGTAAGTAAAAGATCATAAAAATCTTTCTATCCTCATTGTAGTGGAAAAAGCCTCTAGTGAGAGGAGAATAATGGCTCATTAATTCACTCTCATGATGAAAATTGTAATGAAGATAGGGAACGGCCCAATCTTAACTCCTTCTTAGTGCCTGGAACACAGTCTCATGGCCCACCTTGACCTCCACAATACTGACTTAGGGATGGGGGCACTATAAATGAAGTATCTGTCACCACTGTAAGAGATATTTCCCTTCCTGCAAATGGTGATAACCATATTAATTTTCAGAAATGGGATTAAAAATAGAGAAATTAAAAATAAGACATCTCTCTGCATTATCTTCCCCCTGAAAATTACACAGCAGAAGCAAAATTCAGAACCTCAGGGCTTTATCAACATATATTTGCACTCCACAGCAAAACTCACAGCCCAGTCAAAGAACAGATAAGAATTTGATTCACAGCTGTTGCCATTTTCTGATATGCTGTTTGTTCGACAGGATAACAGACACAGCCAGAGTCTGACATTTTTCGGTCAGAGTAACACTGACAGTTCAGAAGAGCTTCTCAAGTCTTGGCTCTTAAAATGGACAAAGTATCACAGCATGTAACTCCATTAGCCTCACTTACTCAAGCAGAAAAGTTGGCCCACCATGAGAAAATAAATGGTAAACATGAATTCTCAAAATTCTGGAGGTACTCCCAGCTGTTACCCTTAAATAAACCAAACAGAAGCAAATATTGTCCCTTTACAAAAGGGGATGATTTAATTTGCGTAAAACAAATCCCAACAGTGTATATATGAACATACATACATATAAAAGTAGAAATATTCATAACTCTTCTTTTCCTGTGCTAGCTTAGAGAACATTGATATAAGACTCCACCAACAATTTTATGGTTCATAATGGAAGAACTTAAAACCTGGTGGAGGAACAGGAAATAAATATATCCTTTTTCAAGCAACAGCTCTTCAAGAAGAAAGGAGATTTTAAGTCCTTTCTCACATTCTAGAGAAATGATTAATTTTATCTACAGCAGAAATGCGACCATCCCACTTACGAAGAGTATTACAGTTGAGCTCAGACAGAAGTTTGGAGCTTGCAGCATACAAATAAAGGGCAAGTTGTCATGCCTCTACAATGCAGGAAGTCAGACCAAACCCCTCCAGCACTAAACTTTGTATCTCTATGCAAAAACAAGTTTGTTGATAGTAGAGACCTCTTAGAGCAATAGGATAAAAGACAAAATCTGAAGCCTTCCAGTTAGAACCCTCCTTTCCAAGAAAAAAACCCAACAATAAATTATCTTTATGATGCTGTACCACTACAAGATATTCATGCACTGTTAAACAACTTTGGTGTTGCAGCGCTACGTAAGAACGAACAAGCAGTCAGTGTTGCAGTTCACAGGTCCTGAAAAAAAAACCAGTTGAGAGACTGCTGTCATACGATGTTGATAAAAATTCTGACATCCTTCAGCAGGGCCAGGATTTTACTACAGTTACTCACAAGCATAGAAACACTTGTGTGCATGTTTCCCATGTCAAGAGATTTGCCTCTCACATAACCAGGTGAGGTTCCACCTTTACTAGTAACTTTATAATTTCTGGCTGAAACACAGGTCAGGTTGGACAGGGCTCTGAGCAAACTGATCTTGTTGAAGATGTCCCTGCTCACTGCAGGGGATTAGACTACATGACCTTTAAAGGTCCCTTCCAACCCAAACTATTCTATGATTCTATGATTTCCATTTTTCTTCCTCACCACTTGCAGCTTCTTTTTTAAAAAAAAATTCATTCTTTTTCTCCCCACACAGTACAAAACTCTTCACTTTTATCCAGTTACAATGGAAAGGCTTCTTTTCATATGACTTGAGGTTTAACTCTCCTTTTCTTTCTGTATCTGATTCTCCCTCACCTCAGCTGCTGATATCCGCTCTCTCTTGGACTTCCCTCTGGATCTCCCCTCCAGCTCAGTATTTCCTTTCTCCATCCTCTTTGCTTCATGTATTCCCCTCTTCCTCTGACTCCTTTTGCTTTTCAAACCAAGACACAAAGTAATCACTTTACCCAACGCTAAAATGAACCTGCCTCTGCAGGGAAGAATATGAGTTGCTAATCAGAGGACACTTAATGATGTAGGGAAAAGAAAGTGAGGAATAATGCCTAAATGTAACTTCATACAGTTTGTTAGCTAAAACTTTAACAATTTTTCAACCTGGAATGTTGAATGAGATTGCAATTTAATACTGCTTGGTATTAAAAATGTGACACAGTGGCATTTCTAGTTTTTGTTATTTATATACTTTCCAAGAGAAAATGGATTTGCCATAACAGCAGAAGTACAGCTCTATTCATGGAAAAGGCAAACATGAACAATTTAATATTCCATCCAGCCTAATGCAGCCAAGACCACAGAATTCATACAATCATAATTAAATAGCTCAGCACAGTCACTCAGCTGGAGAGCGCTTCTAAGGTCATTTGCTTCTTTGCTATACTCACTAATAACATCTTGATTTCAACACAAACACAAAGTTCCTACATCAGAGCCTGATACTGTTGTCAAGATGAAACCAAAACAGAACAAAACCCATAAGCACACGATGTACCTTTGCTTGAGAGGAGAGGAAGAGAGACAACAAAAGATTCCACACAATATTAAAGTGGACAAGGCCAAAATAATAATCAGAATGCTTCCAGTCTCCAAAGCTGTAGTGTAATCTCTCTGTGGTAAGTTATCATCACTTTCTCTAGAACATCCACCCCAGTAGATTTTTGCCCTTTGTGCACAAGGTATGACAGCCACTTATTAACTCTACTCTTAAGGAATTTGATGACACACGTAAACCTCACAAAGTCTTCATTATAAAGTAATATGTACCCTTTAGGTGATTTTATTGATTATCATTTGAAGCACAGCACGAAGATGAGGTGAGAAGCAGAGTATCCATCCTTAGTGTACACCTTCTGGCCTGAGGTAGAGCACATGCTGGACTTGCTCAGCCTACAATTTTGAAAGCTTATCAAGCTGTTCTATGAAACCTCTCTTCCCTGTACTTGGTAAGCCTGGAAGGGAAGCTGAGGATTTTTTCAGTGAAAACATTTTTGTTTCAAAATTTCAGTACACTGAAAACAACAAATAAAGCATCTTATGAGAATTAAACTTCCATCACGAGAAGTTTTAAAATGCTGGGATGGGGTAGGATTGAGGGGACAGTAAAGAGACACAGAGGTACTATAGCATAAGCATCTTGCAAATGACCTTATTTTCTCCATTACAGCTGAATGGCCTAGAGTTAGTTACAAAACAGTTTGGTGAAGCAATGGGAGGATGAGGTATATTTTTGGTCATTACTAGGCACATTCTGAAGGTTGATGCTGCAATCTGCAATTCCATTCAACTTTCACAGCAGTGCAATGCTAAATCTTGACAGACCTAAGGGATGGCTGTTAAAAACATTCCCCAGATTTGCAATGCATTATGTAATTTTATACTCACTGCACCTTAGCATATTCAATTTCTTAGGCAAACAAACATTCAGGGAAACCAAAGGTAGTGTATTTCCTGCAGCTTTGTTACTTTTCATGGAATGTAAATAAAAGAACTGTGAGAAAAAGACTTTTATTATTCCCACTCACCCCTTCATTTTCAAAACAGAGAGAAGTCACGACTTGCACAGCATCACATAAAGACCACAGCAGAGTCAAGCCTCATTCAGTAGGAAAACAGTCCTCTCAGTTTCAGTGCCACTTCTCTTCCATCCCCTGATTTCCCTTCCCAACCATATTTCATTCTCTAAGGCAATTATCAACGCCCTCCCAATGTTCTCACTTTCTTCTCCTTTGGAAGCACTAAAAGTGATCAGATGTTTAAAACAAAACACACACACTGCTATCCCGTTATCACCCTTAGGGCAATATTTCAGAATTAGAAATTAGATGAACACTCAAAACTATGGCTGCTCTCATCTTTTATTGGTGCTATTCCTGTACTGAATTACGTACATCCCACAGTAACTGTATGTTGGGGGTTGGCCCCAACAGGCAGCTCAGCCCCACCCAGCTACTCCACACTCCCACCCTACCAGCTCCTATGAAGAAAATCAACTCTAGTCCAGCCAAAACCAGTACGCTGTGGGCTTTTGTCAGAAATCTAGAATGGACTTTCAGAAGAATCCATAAAAGGAACAAAGGCCCAAAGCAGTGGTGAATATTAAGGTTTACTACAAAGAATGTCAGGAAGGGCAGAAAGTTAGTTTCAGAAACAGCAAAACAGCAAGCACTGCTCTTTCAAAAAAAAAAACAACCCTGAACAAAAAACCCCACAAATCCACAAATAAGAGTAACAGAAATAATCTTTCAGAAACCATGCACCTTTTCCCATGACAATACCAAACCTTCTTTGATACCTTCAAGAGCCAAAACCCTAGCTGGCAGGTTTTTAGGGACTTCTAGATCTAGAGGCCTTCCAAGACTTTTGGAACCTTGCCTTGACAGCACGAGTTCAGACATGCATGATGGAGACTGACCCTATACACCCCTTTCCTCTCCAGCACTGCTGCCTTTTGGGGTCCCAGAACAGATGCAAAGTTCTGCTGAGATAAAAATACCTGCCCATCAGACAAGAAATAGGGCCAGTTACATATCCCAGATTAAACATGCAGATTGATCCAAATACTATATCAGACAGTGCCACACTGCCTTTCTAAACAACAAATCTCTTCCCCTCACCTATCCCTCAACATTAGAACTAGGAATGCAACATTTAAAATCAAGACCAGAGCACATACACCATTCAAAATACCAAATGGGCTACATAAATACCCCCAAAGTCTGGATCCAGCCTGTAAACTGCCAGCACAGGAGATACAGCTCAGCAGTCCACACTGCCACTGGAATCTCTTCTTGGCCAGATGCCTGCCAGGGAACTCATCATCCACTTGCTGAATGCCAGATAGCAACTGTGTAATGGTTGAGCAGCATGAGTCACATATCCAGCAGTCAGGTTCACGAGGAAAGCACAGGAGCACTTAATGCCAGGTGGCTGTGGCAGCAAAAGCAGGAAACGAAGTGTTTTAAAAGTAAGAGTAAAATAGAGAGAGGTATGCTAAAAACCCTGCCTCAAAACCCTCAGAGACAGTCATTCCTCCCTCCCTGCTCCTTTCTTCTGGTCAGGGGATCTGATATACATAAATATAGATAGATAGACAGACAGATTTCTATCCATATATAACTATATATATCAGCTTCCCTATCCACTCTCTCCCAGTAGAAAGAAACTAACAGAAATGATGAACAAAATCAAGCAGGTGGGAGAAGAATGAAATTATGAAATCACAAATACTTCTTCACAATGGAGAAGCCAAAATGCATCCCAAGCCTCAAGATTATTTAAGCGGATGAATTATCTGCAAAGCTAAGTGGATTGGAAGTCTCCATGGCATTGGGTGTTTGGTGATGATCGCACCATACTTACTGCTTTCATTATTTGTTAAGCACATGCAAGATAAAACGTGTGAGCATGTTGTTTTATTTAATAGTTTGTAAGCCGCATCTGCTTCTCAAGAAGTATGTCAGATGCAAAGCTAGAGATGAAGAAATAAATAGCAGAGTAGAACTACCAATTTGATCCCCAAATTCCCATAATTATAGGAAAAAAATGCAAGGAGGATAGGTATTTCAGAGTTCAGCTAAGTTCAAGGCTTACTTCTGTTCTTGACTGCTCTTCATTGCACTGGCTTCCCGAAAGTTCACAAATTGCCCTCAAAAATGAGCACCAAGATGAATAGCAGTGAGACACAAACAGGGGAGACAGAACTGGACAGAAGTTGGTTATTACAGAGGACCCTGCTCACCACTGACTTCTGACTTCCCAGCTCTAATCTCCAGAAATACTGGCTATTCTTGAAAGGCCAATGTGAAATACCAGAGGGGTGCAAGCTTTTGCAGTAAAGAACATAAGAACTGCTACTAACACAAATAGGACTTGGAAACACTTAGCACTTCTGAAAGCCAAGACCCGTATCTCTCCGATTGGGCTCCCAGAATTGGTGCCTTGAAGGCTTGAGCCTGTACTTCCATTTGATTTCAATTACTTTCTGCAACTTTTAGGTACAGAGATGTGCAGTGTACAGATATGCTGAGGAGATAAGTAAGCATTTGGAAAGCCTTTCTGGTTCTTCTTTGAAGAAGGAATGTAAATTACATCAGTTACTATGCCAGAATGCTTCACGCATCAACATGTCTTATGACCATTACTTTAAAGTCCACAGGGGAAGCTTTAAGCTGCCATGAACAGCAATTTATACTATCGAGAGTCTTGCCTATGCATCTTCTGCACTCAGCCACATTTCTCTCAGAGTAAAGAGACAACAGCCACACAAGCTCTACAGAACGGTTCAAACTCAAGCCTGCAGTGATGCTTCTGCCACACTGGCAAAAGGAAAAATTTTGCCATTGTTCTGGTCAGAAGAAAAGTAGTGACAGGATAGTAGAAAGACCTGGAAATTACAGGAAATGTCTTAGAACTATGAGAAAATATCTTTAGGATAATAAAAAAAATTTCCTAATGAAGAATGGTAGGGGCATAGTAAGAAATGCTGTATATAAGATTCCAGGTTCCAGCAAGGATAGAAACACCAAAACACAACCGCTAAACTGCCCACCAAGCCACAGCCTCCCTCAAAAGTCACAACCAACTTCCTCTTTACAGCACCAGGTTCGTGCCAATAGAAAGACACTAAGTTTTATACAGCCTATAAGACGTGACTTAATTGCATAAAGCATTCCAAGAAACACTAGTATAACTGAGTTTTTTCAAAGCACTGTGTGGCTGGAAAGTGCTGTCTAGCCTCTTATTTTATTCTCCGATATGTATATAATCCTCATGAGTATTAAACTGCTCTGATCAAACATTCTCTTTCAAGGCTCATTTTCTTGTGTCTGTTCAGTTACCTTTTATGGATTGTATTTCAGCCTCTAAAATCACAGTGGAGAAACTGGCAAGGAATTACCCAAGAGAGACTTGCTCAGTGTAGGTGGCTGGCCTTAGGGCAGAATTTGTCATCTTGGAAATACTGAAGTGAACATGGCCCAACTTAGTAGCAAACAATTGTTTGCTGGCAGACAACATTAAGCTCTCTTAAGCTGTTTTCCCTGTGATCAATTCACCAATTAAAACACCCGCACATCAATTGCTTTTATCTAGTTCATTATTTATAAGTCATCCATCCAGCCTCCTCAAGCACTTACTATATAGCTAATCTTCACCACACCAGTTCATCAGAGACAAACATCATACTTAGGCAGGCAACAATGGACCAGTTACCAATGTGACTCTTCCTTCTCAAGAATTCACAGGATGTCTATGGCAAAGCCTTGAACTGACTAAAGGTCATTTCCATCCTAGTCCACTTTAATCTTCTTTACAATTGCATATCCTTGCTCAATAGTCTGATCACAAGCACTGAAAAAGCATACACATACACAAAACATACACTCTCCCTATTTCAAGGCAGAGCTGACAGAACCCTGTGCGGAAGTCCATATTTGTTGGAGATTTGTATTTCTTCAGGAAGTGAGACATTTAAATAATGCCCCTCACTAGAATTAACATGCAAGGTCATTAACTGGGATTTGGATTCATAAGTCCAATTAACATCAAAGGAAGCTGAACAGCAAAACAGTCTCATTTAGCCCCCTGAAGATATACCCAACAGATCTCTATCAAACTAATTAAAGAATGACATTCCAGGCTGAATGTCCAGTCACTGCACTCCCTTGGGGCAAAGGTACCCCAGGTGCTCCCAAACATAGCAGGCACGTGCTCTCTAAGTGGTTACCAGACAAGTGCTGGAAGCAGCTCCCGTACAAATGCTGCAGCTGAACCCCCTAACTAATTGCACGGACTTCTGGAAACTATCACATGGCCTGCCCGGTGTTCAGTAACAAAAGCCCCACACAAAAGAGGAAGCTATGGATAGGTCAGGAACAAGGCAGAACGTAGAAGTAATATACCCCAACAGTATGGTGGAGATAAGTATGCAGCTGACATAACACATGTAAAAACCCCTGAACTCAACTAGTCATAGTCTGAGGAAATGCAAAGAGATAACTTGTGCTCCCCATTCTCACGCTAGGATCACTGTCTTAAAAGAAAACATTATGAAGAACCTCTATTCATCTAGAGCTGTGGTTTCAAAACCAGCAAATGGCTTTTTATTTCTTAAGGGGGAAAAAAAAGGAGTATACAGTTTACACCTTCACCTTCTTCTTGTGAGCAGACTTCATTCTTCAGTTCCAGAAGGAAAAGAAGGACTTAACTAAGGGCATGGCCATCCTGTTAAACAGCAGTAACACCAGCACAACTTGCTAGTGGAAGCCAGATGCTGCTCTGTGGAGAAACAGAAGCAATACTGATTGGGGTACTTACTACATTCACTGTTTCTGAAACTGAGCCAGTATCTATCTCAACCGGACATGGCAGATGATGAATCTCTGTCCCCCATTCTTATGCAGTATAGATGTGCCCTAGATCATTAACTTCCTCAAATACACTGTAGAGAAGTGCTGATATACTTTCCTTGTATTCAGCATATTCTAAGGACATACCAAACTTTCCTACTAAACAAGCTGGAACATTTTCCCCGCCATGCAATACTCTAAATACTCATTCAGCTGCTGCTCTTGGAAGAGACCTCACAAATACGCGCTTTTCTCCTGAACTGTTCCGCACACTGCCTTTAACACTTTCAGTATGTTACCACTATGGATCTCAGATCCAAGTTGTGCACTAGGGTCACTTGGTGGAAAGATGATACATACCTTCAAATCTAACTCTAGTATTATGGAATATTCCAGATCATATCCCCAGGCTCCACTACTACACCCAAAAATATTACAGCAGAAAGGGTGAATGGCAGATTCAAAGTGGAGGAGCAGCTATATTACAGCAGATGATGCAATCTGCATCTGATCAAGATGAAAGCAGGAAAGGGACATGATCAAGATCCTCCATCCTGCACCCATCTTGGCTATATTTCTGGTCATTGCCATTGCTCTATTTTCAAGGCTATTCTTTTACAGTGTTAGGAACCAAGCCGTCACAGTGCTGTTTAACAAATACCACGCAAAGATGACCTTCTATCTAATTTGCACATCATGCAGGCAAACTCCAACCCAAGGTGTGGGCAAGTGTGCTGATCTGGAGTCTGGCAGTAGCTTGTTAGCAGAGAATGAAGAGTAAGCTCAGAGTACTGGTGACAGCAACATTTCCCACATTGTCTGAGGTTGTGTGGCAGAACCATACAAAGGACCCCACAACCAAAGCTTTTATTCAAATTCTCTAGTGCACCCTTCATTTCATAAAACATCCAGTAATATTGAGTGCATTGCTACTGACAAGGCTAACATTAAGAGCTTACTTCATCACAACTACACCTGTGAAGGTATTAGCTTTATTTAAAAAGATTAGGGTTTACAGTGGAAAAAAAAACCAACCAAACAAATACAACATTAAGAACATTGGAGGAAGAGGAGAAAAGGGTAGGCATATCTGTAAAGAGGCAGTAGGCAAGTGAAAAAGGAAGAAACATGGTAACAGCTAACTAACTAATTCATAGGGAATGAGAACAGTACTTAAAAACAGAGAGACCATACACTACTGCATTAAAGATGAAGGGTGACAAATGGGAAGATAAAGACCCAAGTTTTCTCCAACCACAGTGCAAAGTAAACATAATCTAATTATAATGGAGCTACTGGGAATTACTCATCCAGCTGTTCTCAGCTGCCCAGCCTGTGTTGGAAATGCATGCGTCTGGCACTGCTCATGTCAGACCTGTGCTACATCCATTCCCCACTGACTTGAGGCCCCTTGTGGACTGCAGCTGACAGGATTTTAGAGCAGCAAAAGAACTACTCTTAATCCTTCTCTATTTGGTGACTGCTCTGGAATAACTAGCTCTTCAGGCCCTAATTTTCCTTGTGCAAAGCTGCACCAAACATATCTGAAAGGAGCAGCAGGGAGTAACGAGGTGATAAAAATACTCCCAGGAGAGTTAATATTGTGGTAAAAAAGTGTCACCTCTGTTAGCAGCTAATAGCAGACATCTAGGAGGACTACAGGACAGGCCAAATTTATAGCAAAACTCCTACATACGCTCTTATAAACTCAATCATCTCTGACTGAAGTACTTCTGAATAAGAAGGGGTACCTTTGCATTTGATAGACGTCAATCAATTTCTTCCATGGATTTTTTCCACACAGACTTTTAGTATCCATTACATTCTCTAACAAGGCAAGCCTAAGCATTTCACATCTAACTGTAAGGTGTGTGAAATAGTGTCCTCCTGTTTTGAACAGGGTACTTGCTAGTTTCTTTTGATGCTTCCTAATGGTTCTGTCAGAAGGGACAGTGAATAATTTTGCCTATTACTTTCTCCAACAGAATTTCCAAAATGAGATCTTAAATAGCTCTACAAATGAGGGCAGTGCCACCTCCCCCGTTTTACAGGTGTACAAATGAAGGCAGGGAGAATGCTTACTCAAGATAATCTAGCAGGCTAAAGGAAGAAGTAGGCATAGAAACTGTATTATTTTAGTTTCTACCCAGTGTCCTAGCTATATAATGATATAACTTTTCAGTTTCTAGAATACTTATTTTCAGAAAACAAAACGTGATCTAGATTTTAAAGAAAACAAACACACTGGGAAGACTGAGAAGCATCATCACTTATACTGAAGGCTGTAATTTAGAAGGAAAACCCTGTAGACCATAAGACAGCCCTCCTTTCTAACCATTATAAAGTGTCACCATTATACATACTCATGCCCATTTTAACACATCTGCTTACATTTCATTCATGGCTAGAGGGCAAGGGCTAATCAGCAAATTATCCACTACTACCAGCTTAGATATGTATATCTATAAACTAAAGAAATCACATAGACAAAAGGGCTGAATCTGCCTACCTCACTCTTAATTCAAATTTTTACTTCAATTTTACAAATACTCACAGCTCCACAGGATTCAACATTAAATGTTCATACCTTAGCTGATACGGAGGTATCTTGACAGTAGCATCAGGAGAATCCAAGGTTTCTGTATAACCGAAGGAAACAATAGGGCTTTTAGAAGAAACTTCTGAGTTCAACCATAGTAATACATCTGGCTACAATCTCTGAACCAAGGATCCTGAAGTTTACACCTACTCTAGCTGATAGAACAACAATCACTGCTGCTCCAAGTCGCCAAAGCTTTACATGAATCTGTCAGGACACGGGGCACCCAATGAAAAAGCATCGAGTACCATCTTTTCCTCAGTGAACTCCCTTTCACACATCAGCACTTTGGCAGCACATATACTAAAACTGGAAGAGTACAGAGGATATTAGCATGGCTGCTGTGCAAGGATAACACACAATTAATGAAGCAATGCATGGAACATCAAACTGATTATGAACTACCACAGATTGCTATGTATGGATAAAAAATAAAAATTTAAAGCAATTTTAAGTATCACAGTTATGCTGATGTAAGTTAAGGGTCTTGCTGACTAGTGCTCCAGGTAGTCAGCGTCAAAAGCACTTCGAGTCACAGTCAGTGTCTGAAAATGGGTGGATGCTGAAACGTACCTAAGCTCATACTCCCTGAAAAGAAGAACTCATTTTATTGATCATTATGTCCATTATACAGCAAGGATAAAAGAGCTCATGGAATCCAGTCCAAAAAATCCAGCTTTTAAAATAGATGCCTGAACATAAGCCAGCAGTGAAACTGTACTGGAGGGTTTTTTACGATGATTTAGGAAGGGGGGGGGGGCGCTTTTAGAAAAAAGATCCCCCCCTCAACACAGAAACTGATAGCTACTGATACCCGTATCTGCCTCGCAAGACCCACGAAGCAGACCCAGGAGGCGGGGGTGGCGGGGACACGGATGCTCTCCGGGACCGCCAGCAGGTGCCACAGCCCCTTCCAGCAGCGCGGAGCTCCCGGGCATTTTGAACCTCCGGAGGCGCTCCGGTCCCTGCCCAGCCGCTGGAGGCTCGGCGGCCAGCGCGGAACAAGTTTGTTGAGGTCCCCCTGCCCCCGCCGTTACAAAACCTCTCCATCGGGGGCTCCTGCCCGGCACCGCTACGGGCAGGGCCGGGCCGTGCCCCGCTCCGCTCCCCCGCGGGCAGCCCGGCCGCAGCGGGGTCAGCCCGGCGCCGCTGCCCGCGCCCCCCGGCCCCTTACCGATGGCCCAGGTGCAGCTCTCCTTGATGGCCCTGTGCTTGCTCCCCGACGCCTCCTTCTGCAGCTTTCGCAGGATTTCTTCCATCTTGCCTCCCCCGGGATCCTCGCGGTATCCGCGGGGGCAGAGGAGCAGGCGGCAAGGAGGCGGAAAGGAGAAGGAGGAGAAGGGAGGAAGAGGAGGGCGGTGCGGGCGGCAGAGCGGTGCCGGGGCTGCCCCCGCCGCAGCCGTGCCTACGCGGGGACGGTGCGCGGCACCCCGCTGCCGCCCCGCCGCCGCTGATGAATCACGCCGAGCTCCATGGCGGGGACACGTCAGTTGTTGCCGCTGCGGAGTCCCTCCTCCTCCTCCTCCTTCTCTCCAACCCCGGGCAGGCCCCGGTGGCGCAGCCGGGCGGGGGCCGGGCCTGGCCCTGCCCGCCGCGGGCACAGCCCGGCGGCTGCGGCCTCCCCCCGCCCCGGGAGTGCGGGGAGTCCCTTCCCGGCGCCGGGGGGAGAGGCGGCGGCGGGGGCTGCCGCCGGCGGTGAAGGACCCGGGGAGCGGAGCGGGGGACGGCGCCGCCGGACCTGGGCCCTGGGGCGGCAGCCGCCCCCGCGGGAGGGACACGCCGCGGGCAGGCGGCGGGCGGGCTGCGGCCTGGCCGGTCGCCATGGCAACCGGCGGCCTGGCCGGGGGGCGCCGGCAGCCCCTGCCTGCCTGCCCGCCCCCGGAAAGCGGGAGGGGTGGGCTCGGTGTCTGCCTGCGGTTTAGGCTCAGCGGTTCCAGCCGGTGGACTTGCGGGGTCGGGCGGCGTGCTCGCCTCCGGGGTTGGGAGACCCTTTCTGGGCTTTGCAGGGCTGAGGCGGGGGCCTGCTCCTAGGCCCGCCCGGCCTCCCCACCGCCCCGCTGCTCAGCGCGGCCGGGGCCTGCAGGGCGGGATTCCTGCTCCCCAGCCCCGCCAGCCCGGCGCTCCTCTCCCTGCAGCCCTGCCGCAGGGCAGCCCCTCTCTCCCGCAGCGTCCTGCGGAGCCGCACGGGGAGGGACACAGGGAATCAGGCCGGCACACCAGCGTGTGTGCAGGGGCCGGCCATCCTCTGAAATCGGTGGGATCAGATACGTGGCTGTGAGGCCTGCAGGACCTTTGCCTTTCTCCCCAGCTGGCAGGTGCAGAAGGTCAAGACTCGACCTAGTCGCCTGTGCCTTGAGAAGAACGCACACCCCTGTGTCCCCCCAAAAAGCCAGGCCCCGGGAGAAAGAACAGCCATTCTGCTAGCTCAGACCTTCCTCCTCACGCTCTGAATGCTTTCTACCCAGCAAAACTCCTGCCTTCTTCAGTTTGTTGTTTCCCTGCCTTATCTCTAGGTTATGCTACTTGCCCTTTTTGCGACTGCATCAGTTAATGTGTGTTAATGCCGTTGTCTTCTTGTAGAATCTATCTTAAAAGATACAAGAGGACGAACAGGCTAGGAAAAGAAAAAGACAACAGATAAGAAAGGCAGTCCAGGTAGCAGCTGGCAGTATTAGCAGTTATGTCTCCTACTGCTAATTGGAAGAGTACCAATTGTGAATTACCAGACAGAATATTGGCACCTGGTGAATCAGCCATAGCATTTCCCATAGGATATTTGGCTTTCAAAGGCTGTCCCTTAGCCAAATACTTACAAGGGCTGATCCTGCTTGTGTTCAGAAGTATAATGAATGCATAATCCATAGTTGCATTTTAAGGCCAGAGTGTAAAACTCGTGTCTGAAGAAAAGGATATAGAATGATGCCAGAAGGGTCTGGAGATGGATAGGAAATGCCTAGAGCTACAATACTAAGGATTAAAAAGAAAAAAAGCTCTAACACAAAGACCATTAAGCTTCAGATTCCAGGGTGTAAACCAGCCTCTAAGAAACTGGAAGTAGTTTTCCAAAGTTCCTTATCTCTGACCATGCTCCACCACCTTCCTTGGAATGAAAAACTGGTAATAGCTAGTGGCCAGGGTTGTCAGTGAACAACTTGCTGTAAGTGAAGGCTCAGGTTGAAGTGATGATGAATTGTTCCCCGCCTACGTGCTTCCTCTTTATTCTGTGATGTGCTTAGTGGAACTGAGCATGGGGGTTGGTTTCTGTCTTTTCAAGTGTTTGATTTTTTTTTCCTGGGGGAAAACAACAAAAAGGACTGTGGTGGTGTTTGAGGTATTTTTAATGTAGAAACGATGTACCAGAGATCATTCGGACCTATGGAACGCTAAAAGCTAAATATGTATCTATTCATAGTAAATAATTAGTTGCTTATTCTCAGGAAGCCACTGATGAAACTGGATTAATTTTAAATTTTACATTATTTTCTAGCTGTATGCATCATCAACTCACTAGTTAATTTCTCCACGGTCCCTACAGGAAACCCTTTGCAGCTGAAATCTTCACCAGAGCTACAGTGTTTTCATAGATGCTGATGTCACTGAATCGAGATTTGCATTTATTTGTGTTTCACTCACTGTCCAATGTCTTCAAGCAAAATGGATTCTGTGCTGCTAAACACTGTTTCCCAGCAGTTATGTCAGCAGAGTGAGAGAAACAAAGGTCACGTTCAGGCTCTCTAGAGCATCTTAAGGTCTGCCTGTAAGATTATGCAGATGGAAAAACAAGTAAGCAATGAATCTTCCTAAGCAAATGTATGTCAGAGCACCATGAGTCAGCCTGCTGACACTTTTCATGTGAGGCCCGCAATCTCCGAATGAACTGGAGTCCATCAATCCCTGTCTCTGTTGCCTAGAGAAAGCACATAAATACACAGTAACCATGGCCTGATGGAAGTCAGTCACTGAATGTGCTTTGCACGGGGAGGAGGTTACATTTAATCACACACTTTGGGCTTCCCTTCAAGGCGAGTGGCCGAGAATGTCACAAGATCTGGAAGCCCAGGTACAGAGTAGGGATGATGGCAAAGAAACTTCCTATCTTCTGCCATGAAGAGGCAATTAAACATTCTATGGTCACACAGCTCATAAGTTCTCCTTGCTATGTCCCAGCTGTTGAAAGCCAGCAGCCTTCTACAGTGGTAGAGGCTACCTGGGGCTCAGCTCTGATGATCCCTTGCACAGCCCAAGCCTTGTCCAACTGGAAGTCAGAAGGATCCTATGCAGATCGGGTATGTGCAGGACGCAGTGGTTATATATCACTAAGGTGCAGTGGCAGATATGCAGTGTGCTTTTGTGACTCTCTCCTGGCAGTGCTACTGATCTTTTGCATTATGTGAATGCAGATTATATTCCAGGATATATCCACAGCTCTGAACGCAGCCAAGAACTGCGTAAGCAAAGCCAAGCTACTCAAGATACCCAGAGTAATAGAGCTGTATTAGTACAATTCTCTGTCTAGGCTAGTAAGCAGAGTTAAGGAGCAGCATGTGCTTGCCTTCAGAAATCTCTGTGCTGCTATGGCTCTGCTCCTTCCAGTAGCCAAGGAAGGCAATGTGGTGCTAGTTTAAATCTCTTCCCATAGCATATAGCCATATTGCCCATGCACACTCTAGTCTTTGAGATCCTAAGAAAGAACCAAATATACAGAGGAAAAGTATGAGACAAAGGCATGTTAGACTGTGAGATAATCACATATATTTGCTATTAGTCATTATCACTCATATATTACCTGTGCTTTGGCCATTTTAACAATATGCTTGGTCAAGATCTCATTGTACACTGTATATGCTGGGCAGTATGGACCAAAGCGATGGGCTGTGTCCCTGAGAACCTCCAGTTTAACTACAAAATACTAAGAAATACCCTCTAATGACAGCAAAACCACCTGGTTCCATGGTTCAAAAATGGTACTTAGCCACATTTTTCAAAATTACTCTTTTCCGAGAAGCACCCCCATGACTGGACTGACCAGACTTGCAGAAGCAGCTTGGGCTCAGTTTTTCTCAGGAAGCTCTGTATGTGTGACTCCCCTTATGTAGGACAAATTGCTCAAAAAACTTGAAGCAAAGGGGGCTGTGGCTGGGACATGGGCTCACCAGCACCTTCATGACACCTGATAGCAGAGGAAGGTCCCTTCCTTTCCTCCCCCAGCGTGCAGCAAGACTTGGACAAGCGTTTGTTTTCAGTTTTGGTTGTCTAGACTGTAACCACATCATTGATGATAGGGTGGCATCTGTCATTGTTTATCTGATTGCACAGTGAGTTACCAGAGGCTAGCTGAGTGCTCAGTGAAGTCATTCCTGAGCAGGTGCTGCTTTCTGCACCCTCCACAGCATGACCTTGCTGAATGAAGGCAAAGCACTGTAAAGCACAATGACGATGCGTGCTGCTGAGCGCAGGGATTACAGAGTTAGGGAGAAAACCCCTCTGGAGGGGGAGCTGTAGATAAAGCTAGCATATATCAGGACTGTCTGTTCAGCATAACCTTACATCGTTTATTTTTTAAAGAACAGTTGAAGCAAAAGTACAGTCTTGAGATCCATGGCAGGATAGAAATAAGAGACAAAACTCTCTGGAGCTACTGAGACATACTTCCTGCAAAGACAGAGGAAAAGCAAAAATCCCCTTAACTGCCTTCATTCTACCATAATCTTCTCATCTCCCTGTGGAATTGCAAAGGCAATCAAAGAGGGTATCAGGAATGCAGAACAGCTATTCTGGGTCAGATCAAGGTCCTTTTTACCCAGTAGCTTATTTCTGACAAAAGTTAGTTTGGGATTCTTAAAGAAAGGGTAGAAAGAATATAGCGCCCCTTCTTCCAGTAAACTCTCACAGTTTCTATTAATTTGCTTACTAGGTACTTCCTGAGACAGTGGGTTTATCTTTATGTGTTCAGTAATGCCTGACAGATTTTTCTTCTGTGAATGTATCCAATTCCTTTTGAACCTTTTAATGCTTTTGACCTTCACAGCCATCCTGTGGCAGCAAGTTCCACAGCCGAGTTGCACGCAAACAAAATAAAATACTTTTTTTTGTACAGTTTTAGCTTCTTTTTGCTTAGGTTTTTGATGCTACCTAGCTTTTGTACTGTGAGAAACGCTGCATAAGCTTTCCCTACTCACGTTCTTCCCACCATTCATGATTCCTTATGCATTGAGTGTGTCCTCCCTCAGCTTTTTTTATTCCAGTCTACAGTGGACTATATGATCTTTAGTCATACTGATTACCCTTCTCTATACCATTTCCAGTTCTGCTCTACCCTGAAATATGAGAGTTTAGAGAGAAGAGTGAATACACAGGAAAAGGCAGCATGAAGATTTGAACTATAAAAGCTGTCTTTCTTCCATCAGACTCTACTGAAAAGGCTTCAAGGGGAAAGGAAATTACAAGTAACTGTGGAGTTAAACTTGCTATCACAAGAGTTCCAAGTTGGCCAGACAGCTAAACTTCAGAGGACTCATAGCGTCCCACCTTTCTCTCTGTAAACCAGAGGATTCCCATAGTCTTAATCTATGAAAAGAGAGCTTAAAAGGATAACAGCAGCACATTCAAAGGCTTGAATACTAAATTCAGGATTGTACCATCTAGCCATCACATATTTGGAATATGCAAAATGGGCAAAACCGAATGCTCTGAAGCCATGTCTAGAAAGAGACTGAACTGACAACTTGACATATAGCTGTATGAAATGTAGGTCACTTAAAGTTACAAATGCATTATACATATTTGGGGCCATAAACTGCTTTGAAATCTCTTGTGGCCTTTGAAATAAAGATGTCTCTCATTATGAGGAAACAAGGATATCATGGCATCTACAGCTGTCAGATGCTTGTGATGCAAAGACAAGAAAGGTCAGCAAGACTACATCTCTGCCGGCCAGGAAATGGATTGTGATTTGCATACCATGTTTGGTGTTAAGCATGTAAATAAATGGGTTGAAGTACTAGAAGTATTCCTAGAAAAGCTGAAATTGTGTAAGTTTTCAACCTAATGTGCTCTTTTTAAAATAGATAAATAGATATTCATGCCACTATTTCAGATTTTAATGTATGGCTCCCCAGTGACAGATCCCTAAATTTAAGTACAGTGCGAAGTAAAGAGAAGCACAAAGGGACGGGTTAACTAAAATTTATTTAACAGTGTTGATTTGCAGATTCTGTTCTGCCACAGATAGATCAATCTGAAATGAATTCCCTGGTTTCAGGGGGATGTTGTCAGTTTTACAATGCAGTAGTGGCAAAATTCAAGTCAGAGCCTTCTTCTTATGCATTCATATAATATTCACATATAAAGACTAAACATGAGAAAATTTCTCCCTTTTCTTCTCCATGCTGCCCCTTAACTCTCTGAGATGTGGTTTGACTCTGTTAGTCAATGGTGCTTATTTTGCCAACTTTAAAGACCAACTTAGAAGATTTAAAAGATAAAATGTTCTGAATTAAGAGAGCAAGTTAGCTCCAGAACATAGTTTGGTTCCTATTTAGTATGCTTTTTTCTGCACAATAATAAGTAGGAACTTATTTCAAGGAAGGCAAGCCCTGGATTCCAAAAGCTCTTCCAAAACATATAAGGATCTGTTATTCCCCATATGCTCTTGTCCCTGCAGGCACTACTTATCATCATCTCAAAGGCAGAGCATGTTCAGTACTTCCAACATGAGTTAGGAGACTATCAATTACTTATACATCTCTCCCATCTGACTGGGCACAGGACCAAGTTCCTGGATTTGACACTTAAATTGCAAATTAACAGTAAAGTCGACCTGTAAGTAGACCTGTGGAATAGTCACATGCTTGGAGGTTTTTCCTGGGCTGTTCTTCAAGACAGCAGTTAGCTATAAGCTGACCGATGAACCTGCATATTGAGTGATGCCCTTTCACTACTAGTATTAATCAATGTGAAATCAATGCTCAGATTGTTATTGGCATATACTTTCTGGAGATATAATCAGAGGGAATATAGCATTGCTTAGCAAGATTCCAACTTGCTAAGAGTAGACAGTAATTACCTCTAAGTCATGATCTGAAAATCCAATGCTAAGTGGATATTGAACGACACAAAAGCTCTTATTACAGCAATAGGCACGCATGCAAACACACAGCCTTGTAGGCTTGAGGGAGGGCACTGTTATCCAAATATATGTTTTTTAAGGCTTTTGGAAATTGCTCTTACGTTAAATGGAAAATCTAGCAGAAAGACACAGTGTTTCCCAACATCTATTTTGAAAAGGGATTTCAAAGAATGGCATTGCAGAGCTCTGTGTTTGGATTTCAGTAGCTTCCAGATGAAATATACTCAGTCTACAAATGAAAAACCTTAGGGAAAAAGGGATCTAATAACCAAGGCTACAGATTCATCTGGTTTCTATTAGATTGGATTCCTTACTATCTATGGTATACTATAGGGTAAGCAGAAAGAAAAAAAGATGAAAATATTTGGGAGGTTATTAGAATGATGGTCCTTTAAAGAAAAATGACTATTTATAGGGATACAGTATGAATGTATTTAGTTGGCTTGATCTTAACCATACCTAGCAGAAGCCTTGCTTTCAGTACTACTATAAGCCTCACTGATTTCAGCCATACATGATTGGACCTATGCAACTTTTTTCCCTCACGTTATGTTGCCACAATTGCAACCAGCAGCACTGTCTGATTTCAAGTCTTACTGATATGAAAAGAGAGGGGCTTTTCTACCATAGCCCTTTATTTTTGCAATGTGCTCTCCCTCTTTCCTTTGATCTGTAAGAGCTTGGATTGGTGCAGAGTAGCTGCACTGGTTTGCACTTTTTTTTTTTTTTTCCTGGACCTGTAAGGAGCAGGGAGACAGGAATAATAAGAAGCCAGACCACTGGACTAAGGAAGATTGCTTTTTTATTGGAAGATAAGGTACTTGCATTTTCAGGTACTTAATTTCTCAGAATAATTTTGTGTATATGGCATATTTTACAAAAAGACATTAGATTTTAACACAGAAGTTATCTGTGTAAAATTTAAACACCAATGAATGTTCAGACATGTACAATAACATTTGATGTTTAGCTTGAATTGAAGATGTTCTGAATGAATATTGCTATGATTTCCTGACAGCTAGTTTACAAGAGGTGATGACTCTGCCCTCTTTTCTTTTACATTTGTCTTTGCTATTCTGTCTGGTATATTCTCATGCTTATTTAGAATGTACACACAAAAACACAATTATTAAAAGAACACTGAGATGCAGCTTGTGCATTGTGATAAAGTGTAGGTGCTGATCCAGCTTCATGACTCCTCACAGTCCCGGCCTCCTTGTTCACTCTGCCCAGTTCTGCCCCAGCACCTCTGTGTTTCGTCACATCTCCTCTCTTTCTGCAGGTGCTTTCAGCTATTCTCCCTGCCTTCCTGTCCCACACTTCTTCCCAGGCCAGTCATAGTTTGCCTTGTACAAGCATCAGCCTACCTTGCCCCTTGCCAATGTCTCCCCTCAATCAGACCTTCTGTCTATGTCTTTTTTAGTTAAAAATTGAAATCCATCCTTTTGTAGATCTTTAGAGTTAAACGACATATTCCTGTATGTTGGACAGTTCTGAATTAGGTTAGAGTAACTTGGACCGAGCTATGTGTTACTGCAGTACTCTCCATTTAGGATACGAGCGAGCAATTTATGTTCAGGTTGGGCACTGCTAAGTTACACGGACACTGTTACGGTACAAGATAAGCAAGTCTGCTTGCTCTCAGCTCCTGTGTCACATGCAAATGACTGCCTACAGGTGTGTAGGTTTACAAATACAGGAAAACTTTTGTATAATCCCTTACAGTGTAGAGTATTAGCATATAACTATAAAAAGACTCTTCAGAGATTTTAGCTGATAAAATCTAGTGGCCTTACTGAACATATGTAGACTCTTTTTCTGAAATTTGGAGAGATTTGGACAAGTTTTCAAAAATGCAGTGAAAAGCATAACCCTGATACATAACCCGCTCATACATTTTGTTTTAATTCTTTATGACAACAAACAGGGACAGTATGTCTTCTCAAAGAAATGTTATCAGATTGTATTAACAGTGGCAAAACATTATCTTCTCTCTTTTGTCTAGAAATAGTGAAACTAATCTGATCAAAATGCAAAGCAATCACCCCTGCTCCCATCCAGATGGAAGATTTCAGCCCCAGTTAGTGTTTGGCAAAGTGAGTGAAAATTAGATTGTACTGTGGCAGTTGCCAGGTAACCTTAAGGTGGTCCCACCTGTAATGCCAGCCAACTTCATAAATTATATATATATTACAGATACAATATTTATTTCATACAGTCACATGTCATTACTGATGACAATATTGTTCATTTAATTTACTGTGCCTTTCCTGATCTGTGTGGAAGATGAAAACATTATCTTCTTAACCAACTGTCTAACTTGAATAATTTATTCATTCAGGAACAAATTAGTCCTACAGTTGCTCATGTCAAGAGTAAGCTGATCTTTATGGTGCAGAAGAGCAGACCATCATTGACTCATTAAGGAATAGCAATGCAGATATCAGAATAAGAGGATTTATTCATGTTACATAAGGATATATAAAAACAAAGTGTGGGAAAAATAAATAATTCTCTCCCTCTTTTTTTTTTTTTAATTAAGTTCCCAGGTTCTATTTGTTTCCACTCAGCCTTGTGTGAAACGTTGTAAACTAATTTACTGTTACTGGCCACTGAATGAAGACACACCTTCCTGCAGCAGGGGTCAATCACTGTTATAGGATTTCCCTTCAGCAGCAGAAGCAAGTCCTGTAGCTACCACAATCCTTCCCAATAACACAAGTTAACATACCTCACATTTCTCGCAGTTGCCGGATGCTTCGGTGTATGTGTGTGCACTCTACCCTCTAAGGAGGGCAGCAACAATTCCTGTATTCTCTGCCTTCGTTCTCAAAGGCTGTTGCTGTAAATAGAGGTTAGCCACTGTAGGTATTTGCAAGACTGTGAGCTGACACAGGTCTTTCAAAGTCACAGAAGATAGTCCAGTAGAGTTACACCAGCAGAAGAGGTAGGCCTATAGTTTTTTATGCTGAAGCATATATATATATACACCACCCCCACAATTTAGAGTTCCTACTTTCATGATCCTAAGAGAAAAATCAAATGTCTGGATGCTAATTAAATTTTATTAACTTAATTAAGTTAAAGAGAAATTCAAGGAATAGATATACTGCTTGTTAATCTTTTCATTAATGATCTTTCCCCATTATGCTCACAATGAATCCAGTTCTACAGGAATTTGCATTCCACAGATGAATTCAACACATTAGATTATAATTTCATTTCTTAAGGGAAAACCCTTAAATGGGCATTGCAGTGATTTATGTTATGTTGTACGGATGGTTCATGTCTTTTTTCTTTGTGCTTAACAATGCAGCAAGAATACCGTATAACAAGCTGCACGTCGATACAAGGATTTATCACTGAGTGCAAAATGTAAGCTTCCACAGATGATGCATCTTTATTGACACCTGTGTGTGCTGAATCATCTCATCACTTTTTCCCCCCTCCTAATTATTTGCCCCATTAATCTACTCACCTCAATGCTTTCTGATGTTTTTTCTCTAGCAAACTAGCTGCATAGATTTCCCAAATTCTCACATGGCCAGAAACCCAAAATCTTCATGCTTGTGTTTGTTTAACGTTTTCCTTGTTGAACGTGGCACTGGGACATATTTTCAATTAATGCCTTCTGTGCTTCTCAGGTATCTCACAGCGTTGCTGTGGTGTTCAGTTACCTACAAAAGCCATTTATTGCCTCACGCATTCCTCCACCATGGGCCTTATCCCTTAAATGATTCACACCCCACTGTTCCTTACTGCCTGAGCTGCAAACAACATAAAAAATATTTAAGGACAGTCTTTACATAAAGCTCACATAATTTCATATAAGTACAGTTGAACCCTCTTGTGGAGCCAGGTTTGCTTCAAGAAAACTCTAGCTCAGCAGGAAATTTACTGCTTCATGTGTGAACTGTTTTCCTCATGATTTGTGCCTGAATCATGAGGAAGAACATCTTCAGTGCAAGCTGCATTGTTGGCAGAGCATATACAGGCAGTTAAATCACTTTTATCTCCTTGATGCTCTTGTGATTTGTTCTTTTTGTTTGGTTGGGGTTTTTTTCCATTTACAATCGGGGGCAGAGCAGATGGCAAAGGCTTAGCTTGATGTAACATGTCCATAAAATAAGCAAAGCTGTCAGTGAGCCTTCTCTCCAGCAGACCTATTTCACTTTCAGGAGGATTTTCTTCCACTGGAATGAACCTCAAAAAGATATGACTTTAGGAAGAAATGAGTAGCTCTATGAGCAGCAAAAGTTAAGTTTGTGGTTCTCTGTGAGCTCACCGTAGAGCTTCTCCTTTAGGGGAGGAAGGAGATACTCTGGGATTCTCTCCTCCACAAGGCAATGTGTTTTGACAAAACTTGTAGGAATTCCTCAGTTTTGCTGCTTCTGCTCTTCTGTCATTAAAAGTTGTTTTGGGGAAGTAGGGAGTGGCAGGAAGCTGGCAAAGTCATAGAGATATCAACACTGCAAGTGTTCGTGTCTTGATAGAGCCAATCACATCAGTAAGTGGAGTCTCATTAAGTCCTTCTCATCAAGTTCCAAAAGAAAAAAAGAACCTTAGCTTTTTGCTCCCATAGGATTTGAGCAAATTCCTGAATATCTTCTGAAGTTGTAACTTCAGAAGCTATTTCTGCTGTTATTTCTGCTGCCAGGAGTGCCCAGCATGTGCCAACATATACAGCCCACTACAGACAGACAGTAAAGACAGGCTTTACCCCAAAACACTATCTAAACAGAAAACACAGGTAAAACAAACTTTAATTTTGCTGATTTCCTAGCTAAAGAAATGATGGCATGGACTGCTTAAATGATTTGCCCAAGGCCACACACAAAGTCTGAGGAAGAGCTATGTCTGAGGCAGAGCTGTGAACAGGAAATTTCTCCTAAGCCACAGTTCAGTGCATTAAGCACAGTTCATCCTTCCTTTTCAGAGTACTACCATGTAGGAACATATTATTCAAAGTTGCTGACAAGTCCGCATAGCTCTTTTTCTAACAAATGAAGGAGTGGCAGTTGGCTAAAGGTAATAATAGCAATGGGCAGCAAAGATTATAACTGCCTGTGCCATGCATTGTATTATACATTTTATCTTTAAATTCTCTCTTAGAGAAGCACAAACAAGAATACAAAGGAAGCAGAAATCTGGCACCTGCCTATAATTTATAATACTCATTATATTTTTGGGACAACTGTCTCTTGGCAAGGTAAGTTCTTTTATTTATAGGCAGGGGCTGCTCATGATTTGCATGCTAATGCATTCGCATCTGCAAAGCCTATAAATTAGCCTCCAGCTCATTATGGCCATGCCATTGTCCTACTTGCCAGTATGTAATCTGATCCCAAATGTTTCAGATGTCCACAAAATAAAACCAGCCTGAGGGAAAAGCTTCCCTGTTGCGGTATTAGCACACCAAAAAGTATTTCCCCCCTCCCTCAAAAAAAATAAAATAACATAAAATGACTGGAGGAGAGGAAACTGCTAAGTGTTTCAGAAAGATGAGCCCAAAAGCCTAACACTCAAGAAACTGGAAAGCTGTTGCTGTGTTTTGAGGTGCTTATGCCAGTTCAACCAAAATAATGAATTTATAGCAGCTTTTTAATGGGCTCCCAATAAAAGTATCTTCATAGAAGATTAAGTCATTTGGCTGTGCATCCTGATTGTGTCCTAATGTGTCATACATGAACACTCTTCTTATTATTACTGTTTACATTGTGGTTGCACCTATCTATCTGAAACAGACATGGAGGTCCTTTTTTTGGTGAGCCTTATAAAGGCCATCCATACTTTCAGGTAGTCAAGAGTTTACGATTATGTCAAGATTTTGCCCCTTCATTAAGCTGGCAAAAAGATGAAACACAGTGTAGGCAAAGCAGGCTCATAGAGTACATACGCTCTCCCATCCAGGTGTGCAGATGCCTCCTATGTTAATTCACTTTGACAAAGTTAACTGGATGGTACAAGACTGCTGGCCCCACAAGTAAATATTCAGCTTCTGAAATGTCTGCAGGCTCAGCTTTGCTACTGTGGGTGGGGTGAAGGGTACTCTCCACCAACCTCAGATAAACTCTGGGTCACTCTTGTAACTTCCATCTGGTTACCTTTAACTGTGCTGAGATGCATAGACATGCCCATCCTTAAAAAAGAGAAAAGTGAAACCCTTACAAATAAACCCCAAAGCCTGCCTACATCGTTGGAAAGATCATAAACAGGGTGACAGAACTGCTGTCAGCAAGCTCTCACCCACTGCCCAGACTTGCTTCTGCATTACCCTACTGCTTGCATCCTCTTGCCTTTTCATCTCCTCCTCCCAGCCTCACCACCTACTCTTCCCTGGCTGAAGAGTCCTCAGAAACCTCCCTTCTTTGCTGGCCTACTGCTATAGGTAAATGACTGTAAATGAGAAGGCGGCCTGAAACAGGAGACCTTTGGCTGAGGCTTCAGAGTAGGAGGGGGCAAGGCACAGGTCATTGCACAAGTGTGATGTTGGATTCAGGATTCAGACGTACCTGCACACAGGAGATGTAGTGGTATCTTTATTAATTTTCTTTGTTGAATTCTGGTTGATAATAATAGCTGGTTCTTTCTTTATTTACCTGTAACTCTCTTGTTTGTCAGAGTAGGTGGGAGAGGAGCAGAAAAGCAAGGCTCTGCATGAGTCATAACCCAGAAAAAGCTCTGCTGAGAATACAGCTCGCACTGCTCTGCAGCGTAGCCCAGGCAATAAGCATCAGTGTTGCTGTTGTCTCCATGTTGTCAGTCTCATACTACCATGAATGTCAAGATTCACTATGATGTATTGAAATGGGGCTGTAGGTAGGGATAGGTAGGGACCTCTCCATTTCACTTTCTTATATTTGTCTTTTTCATAGTACCATAAGAAAGGCAAATTGCAGCATAAAGTAACTACTTGTTTAGAACAGACATAGAAATATGGAAAAAAAGGTGTTACTTTTAAATCCAGGGTTTTGACCTCAATTCTGTTTAGCTGTACTTTTGATCTTGCAAAGAATTGCACGAGGCGAGATGCGGCTATGGGGCCCAGGGAGGCCATGAGCAGGCAGTGCCCACATACAAGTCACCCTCTGTCACCCCTGCAACTTGCAGATAGCTGGCAGGTCTTTCTTTTAAATATAGGACAGTCCCCGTGAACTCTGTGGGGCCTTCCTAGCTAAGAGCTGAGCACAGAGTGAGGGAACAACAGGGCCTGTCGTTCCCACTGAAATCTGTGGTTCAAGCACGTGTTTAAAGGCAGCCTTCCTGCCCACATTAGGAGCTGAGCTGCTCGGTGCCGAGTCTGTGATGAACTTCACACAGACAGGCCCTGGAACAATCACTGCTGGATGAGGACCACTGGCCACATCTATGCTGCTCTGAACACACCGAGCTGGGGATGGCTGTGAGCACTGACCTGAGTGCCTCTCCTCCACACATTTGCTTCACCCAGCAGCTAGAGACCATTTGGGGCTGCTGAGGTGCCAGACGTATAAGGTCCTGCATGTCCCACAGAGAGCTAGCAAGCTCTGGCTGTGCCTGGAGCTGCCCTTGTGGGCTGGATCTCTGCACAGGCATTGCATCTCGCCTGCCGGGCTCCTCTGGCCCTGCAGCAGACTGTGCCGACAGAGTCTGAGTAGTTGCAAGAGATTCCACTATTTGAGTAGTTTATCGATGGCTCCCATGTTTATTGTGTTTCTTCTTTTCCCAGCAGAATGGAGGATGGAATACACTGGATGTTGCTGTTTAGATACTGCACTGAAAAGTATTGTGTCAGTGCCTAGGCAGAGCCGATTCCCATCCTGTTTCTAATTGCATTCACCTTCTAAACATGGCATAATCTCTTTTACAATATATGTGTGGGGAAAAAAGTCTTGGTAGCATTTTTGTTCAGATCACCTGTGATGAAGCCTCGTTTTCTCTTTCCTCTGCCTATTGTGCTTTTCTTTAAGCTTTTGCTGAACCTGTATTTTGGACCTAGTTCCTTCATGCTTTGTACTACAGAGATTCAAGGAATTATTTCCTCACAAATGGTAGCAAAAAAAAAAAAAAAAAAAAAGCATGCAAAGGCTAGAAACAGGCGTGCTGTAAAGACAGTTTAAAAACATACATTTTCCTCTGTGTGTATTTAACAGTTTCCATCTTTGCCATATGTTCTTTCCCTCATCAATTTGCCTTTTAGATTGTTCTTTAACACTTGCCTATTTTCTTGCTTCTGCAACAGAAGGGAAGTTGATCTTTCATTTGTTCCGCAAATATTCCTTATTGTCCTAGGTTTTATTACCCCATCTGTTATTGTGTGATCAATTGAAGTCTCTTGTGGTCTCACTTTTCCAACTGATCACACTATACCACAGGTTATATTTCAATTTAATTGCTATCTACTGTATGATATGTAAACTAGAAAGAGAGGAGCAAAAAGATGAGGATATTTTTCCCCTGCCTACCATTCCTCTCTTTCTGTGTAAGCACATATCTTCAGTGCTTACTCGTTATCCGTGACAGTGTTTAAACAAAATCCCCCTCATCTCCACTCTTTTTCCACTCTTTTCTACGCAAATCCGAAACTTCCATCTCAGTGTTTACTACTTTAAAGCACAAAAGTATTTACAGAACATGCTCACCAAAACTTGAGAGAAACGGGTAGATACTGTCACACTTCATGAGCTGAAGCAACATCTCCCTGCAGCCCCCTTGCCAAAATGGAAACTTCTTCCTCCAAGCACGGTGTTTCCCCATTCTCCCTGCTCCATCTCCCAGTCCTCTCCCACTGCTCCCAAACACTTGGTCCTGCACAGCTGTTAGCTCTCTGTGTGTGTATTTTTAAAATTACTTTTTCTCCCATTTTTTAAGGTATTTATAGACACTATCTTCTGCAAAATCTTCTTTCCTCTTCCTGCACTCAGCTCTGTCTATCACAGCAAGGTGTTCAAGGTTTGTTTTTAAAATCAGAGGTACACACTCTTTCTGCAAGGGCAAGCTAACCCTGTAAGTGTGATCAAGCTGATTTGACGAAGGTAAGTCTTTTGCAGCAGGACAAATAGATGGAGATTTCTCATATCTGTCCAGTGCTACAGGAGAGAAGACTCAGCATAACTATTTATAACTATTGCTTTTCATAATAATGGAGCAAAATGGGTCAATGCCAGGAGGAACACGGAGGCAGCTCCTGCTGTAACAAGGCTTGGGAGAGATTGCATAAGAAACAGCACCCCCGATTTGCCCCGGAAAATAATGACTCAAAGTATTGACGTTCATGCATGCTGCATGAATCCAGTGTCACGTCCACATATGCTGCTAATTTGGTGTTGTGATCCCTCATTTGAGCATGTACTTAAAGACCAGACTGTCTCTTAGAAATCAGGCCTCGGTGGACTGAGCTATTGGGTGAGTCATTTATAAAAGCTAAACAGGGTCTTTAATGTGGGGCTGTGCAATGAAATGTACCCTGTCTGCTTCTGGCTGTGCACACGGAGATTAAATTTGTCCCAAAAGCTTCTGATGCTGCTGCTGGGAACCAAGACATCGTTTTACAAGAGCTGACTGTGCTTGTGCTGGAAAGAACAAAAAATGTGACAGTCTCCTACAGTGCTGTGCAGACAGGTTTGAGATGTGCATGGCTTTGCAGAGGGGAAGGAGGAACCGAGACAGGAAATACAGATTAATGCAAGGAAATGCTAATAATGGTGGAAAAGAAAGCTGCTGCAAATCGATCAAGCCAAATAGCTTTTCCTCAAGATATTTGAATGAAAAACTCTTTCTAGATTTGACTGTTTCCTCAAAAATATTGAGTGAAATATATATATATATAAAATCTCATCGCTAAGAATGGACAGCAGGACAGCAGCTTCTGGCTCCCTAAGTGAACTCACACCCACAAATGGAAGGCAGCGCCATACACCCACTGGAAGGCGTAAAGGCTCTACCTTATGCACGCCTGTGGTGTGGGTGCGTGGACAGGAGCTAACCCCGCAGACTGGATGAGTCTCCATCATCAGTGGGGAGACAACCAGACATCGCTCTTCACTTCAGCCTCAGTCTGAGGGAGAGGAATTCTACTTTGGGTTGCCAGCCTGCAGTTTCAGGGGCCATTAAGCACTGTTGTGGTTTAGCCCCAGCCAGAAACTAAGCACCACGCAGCCGCTCGCTCATTCCCCCTGCCCCAGTGGGATGGGGGAGAGAATTGGAGGAGTAAGAGTGAGAAACACTCCTGGGTTGAGATGACAACAGTTTAATAATTGAAATAAAGTAAAATAGTAATGATAATAATAAAATAATAACAACAACAACAACAACAACAACAATATACAAAGCAAGTGATGCACAATGCAATTGCTCACCACCCGCCGACCGATACCCAGACAGTTCCCGAGCAGCGATCGCTGCTCCCCAGCCAACCCCCCCCAGTTTCTATACTGAGCATGATGTCAGATGGTATGGAATAGCCCTTTGGGCAGTTTGGATCAACTATTCTGGCTGTGCCCCCTCCCAGTTTCTTGTGCCCCTGGCAGAGCATGGGAAGCTGAAAAGTCCTTGACTAGCATAAGCAGTACTCAGCAACAACTAAAACATCAGTGTGTTATCAACATTCTTCTCCTACTAAATCCAAAACACAGCACTATGCCTGCTACTAGGAAGAAAATCAACTCTATTCCAGCCAAAACCAGGACAAGCACCTAAATACCTCGTTGCTACAGGAGCAGGAATGGGGACAGCTGACTCCGTGCCCATGGAGGGGCCCTGCCGAGCCTGGCCCAGCGGCTCGGGAGGCTCCGCGGTGCCAGGCTGAGGGTCCCGGGACACGGTAAGCCCCTCTGCGGGGACGGGGGGGTGGATTTTGGCGGGAGGCACCTGCGCGCCCGCCGCATCCCCAGCTTTTTGGCGGTGTTTCCTGCCCCCTGGCGGTAAGGGCTTGCCGCCGGCCCCGGCCCCCCCCGCCCCCGCAGACCTGGAGCACGGACCCCCATTCCGCCCGGCTACCTGCCGTGTGAGCAGCCAGTACGGGAGTGACTGCATATAGGCATCACCTGCTCTTTTAGGGATAGCGTGATCGTAGGAGAAAGCTGAGGTCTCACTTAAGCCCAGTTTCAAATCCGACGGCCGTACTCGGAGTGGCGTGAGAAACTAACAGCATCCCTGCGGATGAGAGTTACGGTAGTTGCATTTCCTGCTTTGCATCTGATATTGCACAAATACGGTATTTTCCAAAACACATCTTCTCTCAACTTACCTGGTGTGAACACGCGATTCAGAATAAATACAAGCGTTCTGCTCTGCAAGAATTAGTAAGTCTTCTCCGTACTTCTGAGTAAATAGAAGTTCATGTTAAAAGAAAACAAAGCCAAGAACCAGTGAAAACCTCCAAACCCTCATACATAAGTATACATGATACCTTGAGTTTTCTTGGAGGGGTGGTTCAAAACCAAATACTAGCAACCCTAGGAAATAACATTCACATGCTGCACCAAGCTCCCATTCCTGCAGGAATAGTGGCAGTGTTAGACAGGCAATCCCTAGCACTTTGTTACCACTCTTTAACATCATGCCCAAAGGTGGTCAGTTTGCAGCCTTGGAAAAGGACTTCTGGACAAAACCAAAATTAATACGGAGGTGAAGGATGACACAGTTCTTTATTTGATGCTTTCTTTCTTTACATTTTGCAAATGCAAATGAGAAGATGAGGTAAAGGAGGAAAAGTTGCAGCAACAAGTCCGTAGACCTTGATTGTTTGAAGACCCTGGCTATTGTGTGGGCACGGTCTAAGTGAGCCTGAGGCCTCTGGGGTAAAATCCCAGCCACCAGGGACTCTGCCATTTCCTTTGATAGAGACAGGATTTCATCCAGTGCAAATCCAAGACAGTACAGAGGCCTCTGCACAACCTAAGTGTAGCAAACTGGAGTTAGTGAGCTCACATGCACCTTTACGGCTATCTGTATGGCAATCACAGGCACAGTGTGCACAGAAGGAGGAGGGCCCTTTACCACCTTTTTTTTCCCTCAGATTTTTTTTTCTAGATGACCTAGTCATCTCAGGCCGATGGAGTCACATAAGGTGTCTCTTGCTGGAGTGAGAAAGGGTTAGTCACACCTCTGCGGGCCACGCTGATGTCCTAGTATTTTCACAAGGCTTTTGAAGCAGGCTCAACAGCACATCAGTTGCACAGAGGCAGCTTATTTCAGCTGTGCCAGCCCCAGATGAGTCTCTAATGTAAGCTGAGTTCAACCAACGGCTACTGAGAAGAGCTGGTTGGAAAAACTGCTTTCTTTTAAATTCAGATAATTTTCAGCACACGTGAGGAAATTGAATTTTCATCTGGAAATATTGCTGGAGTGGTTGTTGCAGGTTATACCAAGTACCTCCCATCCCCATCCTGTTTTATGGGTTGAATGACTACCTTGTTTTGGTGGTGCTAATTAGGTATTATGGCTGTGATGCCTGAAGAGAGATTAAGTAGAATTAGGGCACTGGACATGGAGGAAAGTGAGCATAAGACGCTGCTGAAGGACAACACCCATGAATTATAAAATAATTGGATTTACAACAGGTATTCATTCTGCGGACATTGCTTTTTTTCCTAATGGTTTTAGCTGAGAGGTAAACAGGGTAGAAAAAATATATTCAGATTACATGGAAAAAGGAAAGAAACCCCAGCCCTGAGGGGACCCTCCTGCCCTGCCCCATGGCTGCCCCGCTGCAGGGTGGAGGGGTCCCCTTGGCACTGTGCTGCCGACCATCTCCCCCCCCACCCCCGCACTCTTGGGAACCAGCCTGCAGATTCCCACTGGCCCATTTCAAAGCCGTGCCCATCCGGGCTGGAGCTGATCCCTGACCTTCACTCAGTGCCACTTGGTTTCCTCTGATAGCTGGGTGAATGATTGTCAACAGTAGTAAATGATTTACTCCACGTAAAGCACCGTCTACTGGAGTGGCATATCCTAGAAGGGCAGAGAAAAAATATCACTATAGAGCCCCAAAGATTATGAAATTATCTAATTATTTACATAATAAATAATTAAAGGTAAGGATATTGGTGGTGAAAGAAGCTTATGATTCCTTTATTCTGTGGTAAAAGAAAAATTTGGGAAAAGGGTCTAGATTTTCATAATAACTACAGAACAAGTAGCTGTGTTCATAGCTGAAGATAACGTACTTTTGACAGGGCAGCTTGGTCCAGAATGCCCGGATAGATTCAGGCATTTTTGGTTCTTTAGTAAAGCAACCCTCCAGTTTATTTTGTTACGTATTAGGGCGTCTTTTCCTCACGATCATAGCGCTACATGTTTTTCATGTGTGTATCATTGCAGCCCCACAGAGCTGACTCCTACCATCTGGTCTCTGTGAAAATGCGGGCTACACAGCCTGGAGGTGAGAAAAACTACATATGCTGCTGGAGCTGCCTATTTTGCTGCAGGAGGCACTGGTTTATTAGTTTGCTAGATTTCCTCACTGCTAAATCCAAGCAACAATGGGACTGACAGCAGGTAACTTCATTGACTGCGTTGTAGGCCCTCAGTCACACGAAATGAAATCTTTGCTATATAATCTTTTAACTTCAGGTAGATTTCCCAGTTGTTTAAAAGCCAGGTGCTTAAAAACAAAGGAGAAGACGGCATTTCTCTCTTCACGGGGTCACTGGGAGCAGCAGAGTAGCCGACAAGAGCTGCTAATGCTGGAAGCGGGCTTGGAGGGGTTCGGTGTGATGTGGCACAGCGGGGCCAGGCTGCTCTCGGTGCTTCTCATCGTGCCCCGACAGCCACCACAGCATCTGGGCGCTGAGGCACTCCAGGTGCAGGCACAGCCTTGGGAAACCAATTAATGCAACTAATGAAAATGGCAGCCCTACGCTCCCATCGGAACTGGGGGAACTCTCTAACGTTCGACCTTGTGATGAAGCGAGCACTTTCCTGGGTAGCGCATTCCTACTCTATTTCTCGCAAAATGGATGAAATTTAAGCTCCCTTCTCTTCTGACAGCTCTCCCTTTTGTGCTGAAGAAAATACCTTCTGTGTCTGCTTCTGAGGTGACTTGAGTGCTGACAGTGAGACTGCTGGAAAATCACTACTCGGCACCACCCAAATGAAGTTCTGCTATAGTGACAAAAAGAGGTGATCATGGTGCCCAATTCTGCCTACTTCTCCTTTATGCAAAAATTGTGTGCTGAAGAATTATGTTTGCAAGCAGTTCAGGCAAAATTTATTTACAGCTCCATTTTATAATGAATTTGGAATGAAACCTGAACAGTGGGCACGACCATCAGTAATGAAGGAGGAAGATTACTTTGTTTGCAGTGTGGTACTAAAGATTTGGTTGGATTTGAAAAGGATAAAGTTATGGTAATCAAGACTTCAAGAATAATACAAATGTAGATGTGATTTGAATTGATATTGCAAGAAAACACTGGCGAGAACTGAAGGGTGGAAGAGGAGTTATGAGCAAGAAGTATTTGTGTGTAAAAGTATATATATGCGTGTGTGTATGTGTGTATATATATGTATATATATTATTAAACAGTAAATTGATGCCTTGCCACAATACAACTTACTATGCAGGAATATGCAGGCCATTAATTTTTCAAAGTAGGTGAATTAAAACTAGATTAGATCTTAAAACCAGCCCTTCATTATTTTGCCAGTCAATATGCACTTGCCAGTAAAAGCCCTCGAGACAGTTAAGTGGCAACTAGCCGCTCAACAGTACTGGAAAATGGAAATTCTTAAAAACATCACTTAAAACTACCCTTTTTTCAGTTTTTAGGAAATGTTACAATAATTCATAGCTATAGCTTTTCATTTGCACTCTTTGAAAAGCCACATGCTATGCAGCAAATATACAAATAATCTTTTAAAGCTACTTTTTAACAGAAATTATGTATTTTAATTATTATTGATAGAATACTTCTCACAGCTGTATTTTCACTCACATTGTATCAACAAGTACATACTTTCTGGATACATATAGCATCTTTCTAGAATTTTGTGGTGGGAAGTTTGAGGAGGATGTTGAGAGGGCTGGTGAAACTCTATGTGGTTTGACGTAACCTGCCTGAGATATGTGCAACTTGCCTACGGTGATATCATCTTATTGTTCTGGTTTTAGCATCACAATCCATTCTCTAGCATTTGCCAGCAATTGGTACTCAAATGAGGTTCACCATCCCTCCTCACAGGACACCTCACCTGAGTATCTTTTGAGGAACTGGCATTGGGCACAGTCTGAGCATGTTTGACATGGCTGTGACAAAATCCCATTTGATGCTGTCCAGTAAGAACTCATATGCCCCCATCCTCCGTGAAACCCATGTAATCCCCCCACCGGCTATTCTTTTTCAGCCCTTCAGACCTCAAAGATTTGTCCTCCTACTGACCTCTTTGCTGAGGCCCTGAAGCTGCTCTAAGACTCGACCAAATGCATGTGAGTTATACATCCAAAACGCATGTTACGTGTTCAAAACCCCCAGTCCTGTGATAGGTGTGTGCCTGCTCAGATGATGAGAGCTTGCATTGGTGCTGGGGTGACGTGACGGGACGTGTGCAGATCTTATTGTGGAGAAGCGTTTCTCCCATGACCAAAATTTTGGGTGTTCACTCATGCCATGTGATGGGCAAGCCTTCATTTCGGTCATCTCGGGTGTGCGTTTCCAGACATGGGATGGGGAAAGATCAGGGTATATGGGTCCTGAGAATCGCTCCTGCACTGTGTCTGGCACAGCCTGGTTGAAAGCCAGAGCGCAATTGCAATCAAGCTCTTGTTAGATGGCCGTTAGGAAACACGGATTTGCTTAATGCTGAGCTTGATGCCAGGCAAGTGATGGCTTCCTTGTTGATAATGTCACATCCCATCCTCTGATAATACCTTTCCTTCTTCTCATTTGCATTAAAATTGTCCAAAAACCAGGCAAGAAGTTGACCATTTCAACTGCAAAGCAACTTATCACAAGCTTTTGGTACACGTAGCGGCTAATACCTCTAGTGTTATCAACACTGAGTAACGCTGGTCTGTCCATCTAGTGAACAGAGAGGAGAAAGATGAGCTTGCACACCCGGGAGGAGGGCAGGGCTTGGGAACCCTGGCGAGGACCTAAACTTTGTGCCGTGGTTATACCTTTTGCGGTGGCGGGGCCACGATGGAGAAGCGGGGCTGGACGAGGTGGGGTGGCAGCCAGCAAGGGGTTAAGTGCAAGGTTGAGTCCGGGGAGGACGAGTGAAGGGATTTGGGGGGCTGGGGGTCGTGGGGTCCGCTGGGAGCCGGGGCGGAGAGGGAGCGGGAGCTCCCGCTCCCTCTCCGCCGGCCCCACGGGTTGCGGCAGCTTCCAGGCTTAGTCAGAGGAATGTGGGTGGGACTCCCTCCTCCCCCTGCTCCTTAAAAACCCGCTTGGGCTGACACGCACACTCAGTCTCTCGTCCCGGCGGAGCGTCCCGGCCACATCCCACCCGCGACGCTCGGTCTCGCTGGGTGCCGGGCAGGATGGTGGAGTGCGGCCTCGCCTGCTGGAGATGCAGGTGGCTCCTGCCCTTGCTGCTGGGCTTGGCCATCATCATGGGCATCATCGCTTTGGCGGGCAGGGGCTGGCTGGAGTCGGAGTCGGCGCCTTACGTGCGGCAAGCGTCGCTGTGGGAGAGCTGCACGCGTGGTGAGGACGACCTCAACTGGAGCTGCGAATCCCTCATGGACTATGGTAAGTGGGGACCCCCCCTGCCCTCCCCTCCATGGGACCCCGGCCCCTGCTACCAGCTGCACCCGGGGGCAGTGGCTGGAAAGCGGCGGGTGCCGTGGGTGCTAACGCCGGGAACGGTCTCCCCACCTCTGTTGTGGGGCAGCGGCTTTCTGGGATGGGTTTCCCCTCGCAGAACCAGTACTAATGCTGTTTCAGGGCTTAAACCAGCAAAGAAATACAGGTCCAGACTGTTCCAGGGCAATTTTTTCTATTGGTACAACACTGAGAAACCAGTGTTGTGGTTTTGGTTTTATTTTTTTCAAAGAAGTTATTTTACAACCAAAGTAAGAGAGCCAACAGGCCACAAGTCCCTTGGGCTCTCCAGTTTGCTTTCTCTCAGTGATCTGCAGGCTGCGGTCTTGGCAGCCTTGCCCGGCACTGGCCAGCTCCCCACCTCTGCGCCGGCAGCCTCTCCGGTCAGACCGTGAGTGTGGAAACCTTCACACAGGGTGTCCTATGCGGAGCCACACCTGGGTGATAGCAAAACTGCCTTCCCCCAGTGCTCTGGAAGAGAGAGCACCTTAATTTAACCCTGCCTGGCCAAGGGAACTTGGATATTCAGGTGCCTCCCAACCTGCAGCTTAAAATGGCCTGATGCGGGTTTGCAGATGGAAAAAATGCTGTTTCATGAATATACCTCTCTGTTGTACTGGCGCCTAAATCAGGGGATAATTGTGCCTCTGTTTTAACTTGCTGAGCTGCTTTTATATCTGGCATCGCAAGCATAATATTCTTACGGCACACTCCCAGTTTCTGGGGCTTGGGGGGACTTTTTTGGTTTTTTGCTAGAACATGTGGGTCTGATTACATCTGCTTTTCCCTCAACAAAATACTTCTGGACAAATAAGCAGACCCGCCTTAAGATGCTGGATGAGGGTACTTTGGGGACTGGGAAGCTGGAAGGGTGTGTTTCAGCCGGGAGAGCCGGGACTGCTGCCCCGTGCAGATCCCTTGCCGCCCAAGCACGGTGGACTGACTTCCAGAAGCTTTCCATTGCAACACTTGTGCATAAGCTAAACCCTGAATATCTTGCAAGAGCAGTGGCTTAATTTCTCAGCCAGGTGATGACTGCAGGTCTTACTGTAGGTGGAAGAAATCTGGGTAGTGTGACAAAAATACCTGTCTCTACCATTAGACAGAGAAGAAAAGCTAGTGTGGAGTTGCTGCAATTTGCATTGCACAGGGAAGAAGTGCTAATACAGTAGAGGTGCTGAAATTTGCCTTCTCCTGTAGCGACACTGCTTCTCACGTCGCTGAGTACTGATGGGTGTGTGCTTTGCGTCAGCTCGGAGCACTGTGGGGCAAAGGAAACTTTCTGCTGTTTTTTCTAGTTAACAAGCTGTCGAAGAGGAATAGTATCCTTGACTTCATGTATTTAAGCCTCAGCTTGTTTGAACCAAAATTTATTTAAATCCTTGGCTTATTTAGACCAACTCGACTTTGCCTCTTCTCTAATTTTCATTACATCAATGCCACTTGTCTACTCAAATACTATTTACATCTAGAGACAGGATGTAACATATGAGTTGTTTGATTTATTTTGTTGCCTTTTTTCTATGCTAATGCAATTAGGCTTAAAATAGGTGAGGGCATTTACAAAGGAAAAAATGCCTAGCAGGCATTTACAGCGCTGCTGCAGGAAAATAAAAGTTAATTAATTGAGATGCATAACTTGCGTTTTGCATACAATAACTACTATGCACTAACCATCCTGTGCCTTTCTTGGTGAAAGGAAAACTTCAGAGTGGATCCCCATTAATAGGAAGCTCCATTAGACAGTTTCTTAATTGAGCTGTGGCATGTGTACTGAGAAGAGAAAGAGAAAAAAGAGAGTGAATCACTTATTTTGAATGGCGGGGGAAAAGGGGCAGGAACAGACAAACAAAGATTTGCAAATAGGAATGTCTCCTAAACTGCATTGCTTCTTAATGCACATTTGCAAATGCCACAGGAGAGGGAAGAAGTAGAAAGAGTGGAATGTCATTTGGTAGGGAGGCAGGGAAGGATTTTGTTTAGTGTATAGGTTTGCATCTGGGAAGTGCCTGGCTGGCAGCGTCTGTGTATTGTCAAAATATTGCAATGCAGAGCTGCTGTACAGCACTATAATATGACTCAAGATGACTTAGTCTGGACCATTGCAGGATTAAACTGTTGACTGTGTGTTTAAAACAGGTGATATCTGATGGCTTACTGCTAAGGATTGTTTTCAGTGTGGTTACTTGGAGAGGGTGGTTGTCTTTATAGTGATGAGGCTGTAAGTTAAGGAGCAATATTTGTGGGTGGCTGTGTCCCTCTGGTTCTGAACGGCTGCTCCCAGTGACTTTGCTTTGAATTATCACTGTAAAAGATGGGTGTGTATGTGTGCGGTAAAGGTGATCCATGGAGGTTAACTCTTATATTCCTAACAGCCAGTTGGTATTTATTAAGTACACAACAGCCGACCTAGAAAAAGGGAAGCATTCATCTGGATCCTTAGTAAGTGCCAAAAAAAAAAAAAAAAAAGTGGAACCGAGACATAGGAGCCCAGCCTTTGTGAACCATGTTTCACCGCGGCTGTGCCACTGTACCTGTGTTCCAAGAGGCATGGACTTTGATACCACAGGTTATTGGTGAAGCTGAGTGCATGTGTCGACTTCACTGAGGGGCCAGGTAAATAAAGGAGGAATGTTGCAGGTATGCTTATCTTTTCAGTACGCTTCTTTTCAGGCATGCTTCTGTCTGATTTACAATGTCAGGATGTATTCAAGACAAAGTTTATAGTGTCACCTGAGTGCAGGCACTTGGAAAATGCTAATCGAAGAGGTGTAGCAGCTGGTGTCCCTGTCAACACTTGGGAAACATTTACTGAAACTACCCAGTAAAAGATCCCAGCAAGCAGGAGAGGCTGGGGTAGCTGCCAGTGGGCTTTGCTGGCACCCAGGCAGGTGTACTGCCACTGCTAGCAACCCACAGGCATGAAAAGATGGAAATATTGTGCCTCCTCTGAGCTCCCGGGAGAACGAAGTGGCTGAAGCCACGTTTGTACTAGTGGGCTTTTATTTAGTAGTTTGGTAGTATAGCAATCACTTTTCCTGCACTCCTAAAACCAAAACAGAGCTGTGATTCCCGGTATCAATTCCCAACCAGCTCTCCCAGCAAACCTTTGATTCTGGGCTGTCCTGTGCTTGTGGTGGGTATGCACATAGCTTTCCTTCACCAGTAGTGCTGCCATGGAATTTTGCACATTATGTGGGCAAGAACATATTACTGGCAGTGTTCACAGTCCATTACTCCTTTGTTTTGGCAATATTTTGGGGGCATTCTATGTTATGAAATCTAAAGGCCAAACAGGAATTGCTACTGTGATTTATAGACAGAAAAATATTATAGCTACAGTGTAAAAATGTGTCTCATCTATGCACATCACGTTAAAAATTTTTACCCTAAGATTCCAGTTATTCACAAGCTACCAAACTAGCTTCTGTTTTTGTAAAGAAGTGAACAAAGATGAGAGGCTTGTTACTTCAAATTCTATAGCAGTTGACCTTCCTGCTAGACTATTGTCCCTGTTCTTTTATTCATTTCTAAAGGGAAATCTATATTTAAATGTCCTACACTGTAGAGCTTCCATCTCCTCTCTGTTAAGGCTGAGACACAGCCAAATAAAATTAGGAAATACAGCTAACACTAAGGCTCTGTTGCTTTTTTTTTTTTAATTTCATCATATTACTGATGCTCATCATTAACTTTAAATAACCCCGACTGCTGCTAGTTAGTTGCATGATAACATTTGTAGCTTAGTCCCTTTCCATAGTCATCATTAATCAAGGTATATAGTAAAACTCTTAATCCTTCCTAAAAATTATAGACCTTCAGCCCCCAAACAGTTTTTTTTCTAATGTTCTTTCAAGGCCACCTAATTGATAAATATTTTTCTGTTGATTCGATGTGAAGAACTCAACTCCTCTTTGAGGCAAAGCCAACCTGGGGAACACTAATATCTCCAACTGTTCTTCTGCTCTCCTATTTATGCAGCCCCAAATTACTGTGGTGTTACTGTTTGATTTCATAAACAGACATCATATTTATGCCTATTTTGAGTAAGAAATACACTCCCTGCCAAATGAAGGGACCTGAGAATTTTCTATTTTTATGGCAAACTTAAACTCTGGCTAAATGTCTTGTGATTTCAAGGTACTTCTGAGCACAAACCAGCTAGAAACTGGGGCTAATTTGTCTTTCTCTGAGTGTGAGCAGGTCTCTCCAGCTTTTAAGGTAGCAACAGTGGGAGTGTGAACCTGCGCCTCTCCCCTCCTGGCAGCCAGGAGCGGTAGGTGGCGGATCTTGCAGATGGCGACAGGAGAGCTGGGTGCCTGCGGGGGCTCAGTCAGCTCTCAGGAGTCTCTGGGAGGAGAAGGAGCTGAGAAATCCTGACTTGATAGGTGTGGGGATGAGGGGGATCCTGCACGGAAAAAACATCAATTTCAGTCGGAGCCCTGCAGCAGCCCCTCCGCTGAAAGCTCTCACTGTTGGTGAGGCTACGTGGGAAAGGAGCGTGCCAGGGCTGCACCCTGCGCTCAGTAAGGGTGCAGCCTCCTACCCCAACCTCTTCCATCAGTCACTTATTAAAAGACTTCTGGTTAATTTATTGAGATTTCTCTTACATTGTGTATATACATACAAGTCCAGAGCTTTTCGCTGCTCTTCCCATGACTCCGACTGGTGCTCATGTGGCAGGCTGGCCGTTTGACGGCTGTTGTCTAGCCCAGCCCAGAGCAGACCCATCCAGCGCCATGGCCAGCACCTATGATGGTCTTATCAGTATCAACCCTCTGATAACTGCTGCTGGAGAAGATAATCCAGCAGGAAAAGGAGAGGAAGGTACAGGGTCACCAGCACTGAGCTCTGTCACATGTGAGCACAAAACCCACTTAATTTCATAATGGTGGTGTCTACTACTGCCCTGTTTCTGAAGATCTGAAACAAAGCTGGGCTTGATATTAATCTTCTTGACGAGACATCTCCTACAGCTATGTGTGTTGTCACTTTCATATCACCAGAGACAAGAAAATAAATCACTGTGAGCAGAGCCAGGGCTGACCTGTATCCAAAAGCTTGTTATGCTTGTAAAGTTAAGTACAGAGGATATGGAAATAGCAGAGAGAACACTGGGGGCTTTCCGGCTTGTATCTCCTCCAGTGATGTTTGTGTTGCGCCAAACCTCAAGGTGTCTAACCTGCAGGTGTATTTGAGTTTGCAACCTAAATTTTATCAGGCAGATGCCAGACGTGGCTTCCTGCACTGTGCCAGCACATGTAATGCATCTGAAAGGGAATGTACTTTGATAGCTAAGTGTTCCTTCTTGTGCTTTTTTTCTTAACAGGGCAAATATCAGTAAATAGCATTCTGTGGTCATTTAGCCTGAATCACTTTTCCTGGGCTGTCTGTGTGTAATGGTTAACTATCCCTTTATATTAGTTATCCCTAAATAAATCCTATTGTGGAGACATTATCCAGTACCTGCATTAGGTACGTCAGAGAATATTTTGTACGAAAAGATTTTATCGGACTGCTGACGTAGCTTTAATCTCCAGAGGCTCATCGGGTGTCCTCCCTCCCTCCTTGCCCTGCAGAACTCTTCGTGAAGGGGTATAAAACATGCACAACTGGCTGAAGGAGAACCAATTTGAAAAGTTTTTGCTATTGTGAGTTGCTCCAAGAAGGGAGAGGGGAAAGAAAACCCTTTCCTTATCCTTTCTGTGCCAGCATGACTGTCTTCAGGTGGTGGTTGGGGGTTTGGGGCTGAGATCTGGCTGACGGATGGCTGCTGTATTTCACTTTTGCTATTGGAACAGAGGGGAAAGAAACCAGTTCAGACTGATCTAATGAAAATAGACCTAAAACAATGCTTTGCTTTCAGAGAGTAAATTGATGTACATAGTAGAGGTGTCTGAGATAGCTTTACTGCATTCTCTGTCTCAAATTACTAGTTTTTCCCCATTTATGCAACTAGTAGAGTAGGTGAGTTAAGGTGGAGGAGTATAACTCTTTAGGAAAAGGTTCTCTGTCTCACCATCTTTTTCCTCTTAGTTTTTGCACAGAAAGAACAGAGGCTATGTTGAAAGCAGGGTGTCTCCAGAGTCGCCTCAGCTGTGCTGGAACAGATAGCTCTGATGAAAGATTTTTTTTTTTTTTTTTTTTTTTTAAAACGTTCTTATCTAGATCCTGCTGCTCTTCTGCTCTTTTTATTCCTACATTAGAGGGAGCTCGGGACCTGGCCCTGCCTCTGTCTGACTGTGTGAAAGTAGAAACCCACATTATGCAGAGGTGGAAAGTGAGCTGTGCTGACAGCTGACTGGAAAACAAAGCACTGGCTGGTATGGTTTAGCCCCTGTGGGCAGGTACCCTGCCTCCAGGGCAGGAACACCTTTGCTTATTGTTGTTTGCATTGGGCTCACCTGAACTCCTACTTGATCTCTAAAGAGGGCAGGGTCTGGTCATAACGAAGGCCTTTTCACAAGCCCATGTTACTGCGAAAGGGGAATTGATGGCTGGTTTTTGGGAGGTTTTCTTACTTTTGTTGCCCTGGCCTGTGGTGGGTAAGTTCTGGGTGCTGGTGCTGCTCTGCTGGGATAAGGCCGCTTGCTTTGTGCCTGAACCTCTCCAGACTGCAGGTGCTTGATCCCAAGAACCTGCACCACCTGGTCCCATCAAATGTCAAAGTAATGATTCAAAGAGGACCCTTCCACTTTACCTCAGATTCTGCTGTTTCTCCTCCACCTGCTACATTTTAGCTGTTTCTAAATTTTTTCAGCTGTGATTAGACATTAAGATTTATCTTAAAGAGATTTCTCTTTGTCATCTCTCACTTCAGCTATTCCAAATCTATTTCTTTTTGGTCATGTTAATTTTGCTCCACATGCATTATTTCTGTCATAAACAAACAGGCAAGAAGCTGCGTGCTGACAGAACTATTATTTCCCAGCAGTTATCTCCTCTGGTGGTACCCTCTTGTCTGCTCTCATACTTCCCCAGGCATGGAAGTGGTTTTGTAGACTTGCATGTCAAACAAGAACAGTAACAATAAAGTACATTCTCAGCAGTTGTGTGCCCTATCTGCTCAGATGTCTGTGGGTCTCTTACAGATATGGAGTTTGGAGGTGTTATCTCCATTACCATGTTGCACTATATCCTTCTTTTCAGCAGGACAAGTTAGCGGGCAGGGAGTTCTGTGCTGCTCCACCAACGATAGTGCCTCTCTGCTCTGCACCTGTGCACTTTGGAGGCATCCAGTATTGCTTTGACATAGAGCATGCTTCTTACCGTAAAGGATTTCCACAAAAAATGATTAAAGGAAACCAAAGGCCTGCAATGACCTGCAGTTCAGTGCACTGCTGTGTGTAACACCTTTCTTGTTTTCTCGTTAAGGATGGGGGAGAGCAGCAGCTGCCACGTACCTCGTTGGCTTTGTGATCCTGGTCATCTGTTTTGCCCTCGCAGTCATTGCGTTCTCGATTGAGATACTCCGCTTCAACTTTGTGCGAGGAATTGGAGGCTTGCTCTTCGTTGTTGGTAAGGATGGGCACAAAGACAAGGTTATTTTAGATGTAAAACAGGCAGCAGCAGAAAAGCATACTGGATGGAGCCTCCCTTATGAAATAAGCTAGCTTTGTCTGGTTTATGGCTCATTTTCATGGGGAACAAGGGAACGTTGATTTACGCTCTGAGAGGATAATGGTTAGGGAAGCTCCAGTGGCCTTTGTCAGTTAACACTTTCCCAAAAGCAGTGTACAGGGGCAACCAGCACCTTTGACCCTGCATGTCACATGCTAAGACTTAGGAGCTGAGAGCCCTGGGTGCTTCCCACCTTCCTGAGGGGAGGAGAAGCAATGGGGCTATGGTACAAGCGGGAGGTAACTGGCTCCGCAGGGATCACGGTGCCTGGCTGTAGGACAGGGCTGGTTGTGGCATGCAGGCAAGTGCCTTAGCAACCTGGCAATGTCAGCTGTAGCTGCTGCAGCCAGATAGGCGTGGGGAGCTGCCTTGGCCGGGAGTCACATACCTCTGCAAGAATGCAGATTTGATTGTGGGACTGAAGCTAATCCTTACATATCTTAAAAGGATATGCAGTTATCTCCAGGTACCTTTTTTTAGTGGGAACTGTAACATCATTCATTGTCATTTACTCCTGCTTTTCTTTCTTTCTCTCTCTAGCTGCGTTCCAGATCATAGGCTTGGTCATCTACCCAGTGAAATACACAGAAGAATTTCCACTGACAGGAGATAATATGTTCAGCTGGGCCTATGGCTTTGGTTGGGCCAGCACTGTTGTTGTAATAGGTTGTGCTTTTTTCTTCTGCTGCCTCCCCAACTGGGAAGATGAAGTCCTGGGAAACATCAAGCCTACCTATTACTACTCTTCCCCAGAGAGAGCACCATACTTAAATTGAAAGATTAAACCCAAGTACAATCAACCGTCAAAACAATAGAGGAGCAACTCTGATGTAAACTTGGTGTGATTATACAAGACTGAAAAAACCCCACCTTATTTCTCCAGAGTATTTCTTACTAGCCCTGGCAATAAATTGGTAAAAACATTGGCATCTTTAAGCAGATAGCTTTTAACTAAAGTATTATTTACCTATTCTCACGTTGATTCTGTTTGAGTGGTTTACTTGCTCCTTCCCCTCCCAACTAATTGAGTCATTCTTACTTTATTCAAACATTTGCTGATGAATAAAGATGTAGTGTTTCAAGTGTAGAAAGGAAGAGGAGAGATTTTAAAGAACCCATTAGAGGGACCTGCAAGTTATTTTGTTTTCACCTCTGACAAAAGTGCCTTAAATGGAACTAGAAAAAAAAAAAAAAACAACCACAACAAAGTCAGTCCCAAGGAAGGAACTTCCCTGAGACTATTGCAGTTACCTGCTGCCTAAGAATCTCTTCTCATTCCTGTTACTGGACTATTGTCGACTATTAGCTATTGACTATTTGAATTAAGGGGAAAATAGAATTAAAATTTATTTTCCACCAATTGGTGCTGTTGGATGGAGATCTCCTCTAAAGCATGGAGCTGGTGTGTACAACAGTGGCTAATGTAACACTGGTGTTTTTGTGGCCACTGCAGGACTTGTGATGGAGCCACATATAATTTAATATACACTGTCACAGCAAGAATCAATAAACCTTCAAATGTTAAACTACATACATATTTACATGGTATTTGAGGGATGCTGATTTAGAAAATACCTTTGAGTAGAGACATGCACTGTTCTTTATGTCTACCTTTTAAAAACTGCAGTGTTTGTATTATTAGCTGTGCTTTGGAGGGAAATCTTAGCATAAGGTGTTGAAAAGCTCCAAAAGTTTCTAAAGCACACTGTAGGTACTCCAGAGTTTAGTAAACTTGGGGAAGCTTTGTGAGTCACTAGGGAAAACAGGTAAATATAGAAAAGCAGTTCTATGAGCAATTTACGTATGCAAACTTCATACAGACACCCTTCTCAGGGAGTAATCTGGCTGGCTCCTAGCTTGTGTTTCTGGAGCCAGCGATTCCAAATAAGTATTCCAGCGAGGCAGAGCCATGTCTGTGTTGGTCATGGGCCTCCAGCAGCTTACAGTAGATTTAATTATGGTCTGTAATCTTTGTCAGAGCTTTCTGCAGATGGGGAAGAAGGAAGATGCTCATTTGTGGAGCTCCTCTTCCACCTGTGGAGGAAATAGCTCTAGCAGAGACAGATTTCTGAGCAGGGTACAGGTAAGGTAGAAAGCAAATGCTGCATGTTACTCTATAACGAGCAGCTGGGAACTTACTTCTTACTATTGTGAACCCAGTGCTTGGGAGAGGGTAAGTGTGTGGGTATATGTGTTTGTGCACAAAATAGAACTTAACCAGCATACTGTAAAGCTAAAGTAATTTAGAACTAAGCTTTTTCAATGCCCAATATATCTTGTATTATATGTTGTATAGCTTTCTGTTTTGTAACACCTTTTTTAATTTGGTAACTCTGTGTATTGCATGTGATTCTGTTTTGGAAAGGCCAGGTGACTTCTGAAGGTCCCTTCCAGGCTTGTATTTTATAACTTCACAAAGCGTAAACACCTGCAGACTTCAGAACTGTGTTACAAGCTTAGTCATGGCATATACAGGCAACTGTATTTACGATTCTTGCTGAAGAAGAGAATCCTGTGACAAAAGTATCTTTTTTTTTTTTCTTCTTTTTTTCTGTACAGTACTGGCTGGTGGGGAATACTGTGTAGGTTTATCTGTATCATGAGTAATGATAGTACCTACTTCCTAGTGAATGCATAATACAGCAGAGAATTCCAAGTCTGGAAAATCCTTGCACAGCTAAAGCTGAGAAGGAGAAAAGGTGTAAGAAAATAGACAACCTTCCTAATGAGAGGGAGAATGGTTTGGTAATAGGGTTTGGCATAACTTAAGTCTTTTATATTTTTTTTTTATAAGCATTGTCATAACATGTCAAAAAAGCACAAATGTAAAATAAACTTGGCTCTGAGTGTACTGGGAGGGGTGGAAGCATAACCAGCATGTTACACAATTAAGATGTTTTGGAGAAAGCTATTGCAAATAGTCATTAATTATTCTCAAGTGATACTAATGTATGTGGCAATCCTTTCAAATGTGGTGGCTTAATTAAAACTGTTTTAACTGACGGTTGTAGAAACTTGGTGGTGTTTGTGGTTCACAGATTCATTGCATAAACTCAAGCAAATAACCATTCTTTGCTTCTCTTAACGTGAATATTGGTATCCATTAAGTGTTGGGTTAATAACATGAAGTTAAAGACCTTATATATCCAGGAGGCAACAACTTCATTTTCCAGTCAAGTAAGCTTGAGTATACACTGCAAAACATGGCTGTGCACTTTCATCGGAAGTGCCAGGCATATAAAACTCTTTGCTAAGCCAAAACCTCTGAAATGCGTCACAACTTGAGGGGGAATCCTAAACATTTTAAGAACATTATAGTCTACAGGAGCTCTCAGATGTGGGAAGTCTGTTCTTTTTTTATCAAAACTGTGCCAAATAGCTTTCATATACTAATCAAGAACTTCAAATAGGGAGAAAAAGATGGAGTACTCACCTGCTATTTCCAGAATGCACTTCTCCCAGTGACTAGAAAACTTCCCATTTCTAACCTCAGATTATGCGTGGCAGCCCCTATGTAGCCCTACGCTAGTGGCATTCTATATCCCAAACTTTTTCTCCATGTTTTTACAGACAGCAAATCTCCTGTTGGCCACTGCTGTCTTAAAACAGCCTGTGGCTTCTGATTTCTGGAAAGACAGGTTCTCCTGATTTTTTCAGCTGTCCTCTTTCTTAAAAGTCGAAGTTTTAAAACACGCTTACCACCCTGCATTCTGGCGGGTTGCATGGGTTTCCTTTGGTTTTGGGGTGTCCCCCCCTTTAATTACTCTTGATTTTAAATACACAATTAGGGAAAATATTTTGTTCCTTTTAGATTTTCCTAAATGCTTTGAAGATAATTGGAGGGTTTGTGTAATGCCCATTTTTTGACATGAAGAACACTTGTACTCTTGTTTACCTACCAGTCTGTATTCAGCTGCAGCCTAATCCTGTGCTCACTAAAATCCCCTGAACAACTCCAGCGAGCTTCAGGCTGCAGGGTAGCTCCTTCTAACCCAACCCCAGAGAGGAGAGAAGAGAGCAGTTGGGGAGAATCTGAGCACACCTGGCTCTCGTCTCAGGGGGAGTTAGGAGCAATCAAAAACATATGACTGGGTCCTAGGGAAAGCTAATTGACCTGAATGTGATGATTAATGCATAAATCTCATGGATATGGGAAACAGCTGCCACACCCCACTGGGATTTTGTATTTTTAGTTGATGTAACAAGTGACTCATTTTTCAGACAATTCCTTGACAAGGTAGAATTCTTAAGAAGTATTCAGCTCACCTTTACATCCTGCATCCAAGGACTTTTGGACCTAGAATACGTACATAAATCAAGACAGTGTAGTAACAGATCACCCAAGATAATTATTTGGTGGGGGGAGGGTTGTTATGGTGATAAGCACTATAGAGACAAAACCACCCACATATGAACAGGGAAGGTTATGCATACAAAAAAAGAGCTGCTGAGATCATTGAGTGCTTTTGAATTAGTCAGGAACCAAACACATACATCAATGGAAACCAAAATGCTTTAGGAGATTCACAACAGCTGAGAGAGCTGAGGTACTGGTCCCACAACGCAGAGCAGTGGATGTTACTGGCAATATGGAACAGCACCCTGAAAAAACAGGGGTTTCAGTGCTAGTAGGTGAAGCTGCACAGATTTTAAAATGAACTTGGGAGATGATACTCACAACCAGAATAAAGTGTAATGAAATGTGGAGGATATGTTTGTCAAAAAAAGGGATGCTCTTTCTGAACGCAATTCCTGTAACAGGTGTCCGTACAGGAGTAGCGAAATCCACGTGCAATGAGTTCACAGCACCTGGGATACGTCAGGATTACTGTATGGGCGCAGCAGTTCATATGTGTAGATCACTGACCAAGAATGTGTCAATTTTGCTGTGCATGTACAGCGTATTTATAAGATGGGTCCGATGCATCTGCTGCGCAGGTCTGTGCTGGTACAGTAAGCAGCTTTTTGTCTGGGGTTTCCTGGCATCCAGAGTTGTGGGCCAAGCTACTTCAGCTGTGGAGCTTGACATCCAGAAATTCCAGGCAAAAAGCCAAGGCCCTCAAATTTTGCCTCTATAAAATTATATTTAAATTACTTGGGAGCTGTCAGAATAATCCAAAGGGTACTTTTTATTGTGATTTTTGAATACCTAAACTTAATAATGCTTTATTTATAATAAAGACTGTAGTGGAAAACTTGCAGGCATATCCAGAGCTTTCTAATATGAGTATCATAACTATAAATAATATAAATAAATAATAATGTATGATAAGCAACATGTATTGTATAATATAAATCATAAATATACATGTTTCCATGAATGATATTCCTCATGGGTTTGTCTTTGCAGGATTGCATAATATTTACGAGAAGGATTGGTGTGACTGTTGCTTTTTATTTATTTATGGGATTGTGGGCAACGCATACTATTTTCCAGAGATCTTTATGAATACAGAATATTTTATAAGTATTAAAAATCATAGAATCATAGAATTGTTTAGGTTGGAAAAGACCTTTAAGATCATCTAGTCCAACCATTAACCTACACTACCAAGTCTACCCTAAACCAATCAAGGGCAGACTAGACTAAACCATGTCCCAAAGTGCCACATCTACCCACTTTTTGAACACTTCCAGGGATGGGGACTCCACCACCTCTCTGGGCAGCCTGTTCCAATTCTTGACCACCCTTTCCGTAAAGAAATTTTTCCTAATTTCCAACCTAAACCTCCCCTGGCGCAGCTTAAGCATATTTCCTCTCGTCCTATCGCTAGCTACTTGGGAGAAGAGACCAACCCCCACCTCACTACAACCTCTTTCAGGTAGTTGTAGAGAGCGATAAGGTCTCCCCTCAGCCTCCTCTTCTCTAGGCTAAACAACCCCAGTTCCCTCAGCCGCTCCTCATAAGGCCTGTTCTCTAGACCCTTCACCAGCCTTGTTGCCCTTCTCTGAACACGCTCCAGCACCTCAGTGTCTTTCTTGTATTGAGGGGCCCAAAACTGGACACAGTAAAAATTGCTAAGCATCAAGGGGACACACTGGAAATAAGGGTTCACTGAGTTTGAGAGGGCCCAAAAAGGTCTGGAGTGAGCACTCATGTGAAACTGTGAGCCTAAAAGCCAGCTAACTCCTGTCCTCCAGTGTGCTGCCCTGGGAAATGATCATGGATTAAAGTATGTTAGTTGACTGTCACGGTTTTGAATACGCATGGAGGCATATAATTGGGGCAGGAGCTGATGTGTGGCCATTACAATCCCTCTTCAGCAAATAGCCTATTTTTAAGCTCTCTTTGAGTTAGCAATCCCATAGGACAAGAAATAAGCAGAACTTATCATGAAAAAGGAATTTAGATGAATTGCGATACTTGAAAATTAATTTCTGTTCTGATTTGCAATAGAAAGACAAAACAATTTGCAAAACAAAACTCGGGGAAATCATGATTGGCATTTTGTATCAAGACAACAGGAAAAGTTGAAAATGTTGATAGAAGACCACCATTTTCATTTCAGCCCACTTCCTGAATCAATTCCGTATCAATCATTTAAAACTGAAGATGTCATTTCCATGTAACATTTTGGTTTCAGCGAAACCCTACTTTTGGCTGGAGAATCTCAAAGTGAAAATTCATGGCTGAAACTCTTAAAGGTATGCTTGGTATGCATGTCTTATCTGTAAATCTCAAAGTGCTTAAAGGGGTATCAGAATTACACGAGATAGACATACTTCGTTTTTTCACCTTTGAATACATCGACCTCTTTGCTGTTCCAGATATCACAAATTACCCTTGTATTGAACGTGAAGATTGCTTGTAGTTTTAAGTTACTTCAGGATGACAAAGATGGGCAAGACGCAGAAACAGCCGCCGTGACTGAACACTGCTCATCTTTCTTTCACAGTGTGATAAATATGTTCCGTGGAATCATCTCGCAAATGCTAGCATTTGTGACAATGTGCATTTGTCCAAGGGTGAGTTATGACAAAAACTGATGACAAATCCTTCTGTCATAAATGCCTACCTAAAACATAGTTGAGCATTCAAACAGCAGGGAAGAGGATTTTATTCTTCAACAAATACTGGCTCTCAAATACCTGACAGTGCCTGACCTCATACTGGATTTCAGCTACAAAATTGCTTTAACTTGATTTGGCTATTTTCTCTGAGAATAGAAGAAAAGGCTGAGTTTTTAGAAACCTGTAACTGTGAAAGTTTAAAACTTGGCAAGAGACTGGATATAGACAGCTGAGCAAGGTCTACAGTCTACTGCCACATGCATGACTGTTTTTGAAGTAATCTTTTAAAAACTATTTAATATCCAAATCCAAATTCATGTTCTCTCAATCTTTTGGAGTTTATTGTTCCTGTCTCTACCTCAGCTGTGGCAACAGAAAGGGCATGTGTGAACAGACCTGGATAGCTTTCAGGTACCAGCATATTGCACTAAGGGTGAGCTTCAAACAATATTAGTTTTAATATAAATATTTTTTAAAAGCATAAAAATTATATATTGCAGTGTTATAGAACTGGTAAATGGCATTTTAAACATTATATTTAGGTTAACGATAACTGAATTTGTGGATAGCACAAATGTGGACTACAAAGGAAGATAAATAATAGTCTAAGAAAATGGTGGTTCCCTAAAGTGTCCTTTACAAAAAATACCGATCCATTTTTCTTAAGGTTGTTCCTCATTTCCAACCCAAAACAGCAGCTGAGGTGCCTTTGTAGTTGGCTTTTGCTTTCAGCGACATTCAAATTCAAAGGCCAAATCTGTAAAATGTCTCCTGCTCTCACAGAGACTGGTTGAACGCCCCTGATGGACCTCTCACAACCACAGGGATATTGGGCCATGTCCGTACTATAGAGGAGCCGCAGGCTAGCCTGGATTGCACTGGCTGGAAAATGAGAGGCAAAGCAGCCACACCACTGCTAATCTACCACCAGGCTAATAAGCTATCTCTGATTAGAGATAAGGCACAGTGTCACATTAACCTGTTCAAACTGCTTTTGTGACAGAGCTACTACCTCTTCATGGTGCTGCAGCTCGTTGCTGTGGATGTTCCAGTTTGGGTCTGTGCAAGCTCAGTGCCTCTTCAGTCACTCCCCTGTACAGTGTCATTTCTTTTATTTAGTCCATTATTGATTTATGACTATTAATTCAGCAAAATGCTGTGGCGTTTGCAGTTCGGTATGGATGTCACCCTTCACTGTGAAAGCTGCAATATAGGACCCAATCTCTGTGAGTAAATGAGGTCCGTACTTGGATGCTGACCCACCTGACAAAATCCACCATGGGAGCAAAGGATACTTTGCATCCCCTGTGCTTAACCGTGTTGCACGGAAACCAGCTTTGATCTGCAAGGGGTGCAGCTGCTTCCAGATGTAAACACGCCTGGGCCCTACCAAGATACTAGGTTGTAGCATGTGTTGGTTCAAAGGGAGAGTGCTACAAACATGGCTATATCGCATTCGGCTGGGTGGCCTCCCGGGGCACGGCACAGCAGAGTAATGGCTCCTCCCTGCCTTGCTCTCACAGCGCATTGCAGGCAGGCTCTGACAGGCCCTGGGCAGTGCACGTACAGCCAGAGATGCACACGGGGAGTGTTCGTAAAGCACGGTCAAATCAAAGCTCAGTTTTTGTTCTCCCACTAAGGCTATACCCAGACTATACTATGTTTTTAATGGTAACCTTGTTGTTTATTTTCCCCTCCAGCTATGTCCCAAAAGGGGGAGGGAGGCCAGTCACACGTTCTTTATTGCCTTAGCTTTATGGCAGCTAGAGGAATTTTTTTTTTTTTTAAATTGTAAAAAATAAGGTGTCATTTTATTTTTAAATGAAGTCCAAGAAAAGCAGCTTTCAGCCTCCAGGTGGGAAGTTTCAGAAGCAACCACTCTCTAATGCAAATAGTTCCCTGGCTTGTCTCCTGTACTAGCCTGCCATAATGCAAATCCCTTAGGAGGTAGAAAGGTGTAAACACAGCTGTGAGATGCTCCTGCTGGTGGGGAGTGGCAGGAAGGAAAGTGTTAAATGCCGAGGGTAAACAGCACCCGATTTGTTACCTAGTCAGCCGGGCAGAGAGGATCCCACAGATAAAGCCAGCCTCGAAGCTTCTCCCCAGCTCAACTGGTTATTGCTCAGCCGCAGCTCTTACTCATCCGAATCTAGGTGGAGCTCCCTCCCTCCCTGACGTGTGTCTCCTGATTAAAAAGCTTTTCTGAAACATCTGCACACGCGTTTGCAGGTGCCGGCACTCACTTTCCAGGAGCTTTGCAGAAGCACCCTTTGCTTCGTCTTGCCGAGTCTGCGGCAGAGACGGCCACCCTCGTCCCGCCAGCCTCCCCCTGCCCAGGAAGATGGTGAAGTACGGCCTTGACTACACACGGTGCAGATGGATCCTACCCCTGCTCCTGGGCATAGGCGTCATCTTTGGTATCATTGCGCTGGCGGGCAGGGGCTGGCTGGAGTCGCAGACCTTGCCCTATGTGCACCGAGCGTCGTTATGGGAGAGCTGCAGGAAGGCTCAGCCTGGTGGGGAATGGACCTGCGAGTCCCTCATGGGTTACGGTAAGCCGCCTGCAAGGGTGGTGGGGAGCAGTCTCTGAAGCAGTGGGTCACGTCTCTGAGCTCATCTTCCTTCAGCTCTCCTAACCGTATCGCCTAATATCTAACATTTATATACGAAGTTATGGGCATAGGGACTGTCACTGAAATACATCAAGGCTTTTGGCTAACAGGATGAAGAAGAAAAATGCCCTCACCCTTGTGCAGAAAGAAATCTGGTTGCTTTTGATGGTGGGCTGCACAGTACAAAAAAGCCACACATGGTAATGTACCAGTGCAGAAAATGTAAGGTTTTCTTCCTCTCTTAGAAGAAGCTAGTAACCTCTTCTCACTAGTCACGGCTTTCCAAAACTTAACAGCTACTGCTGATCAAATGTCCAAACGGCAAGTTGCGTGGGTAAGCCTGGCATTAGTGTGATAAGCCAGTCCTGAGTGCCAGCAAGAAATGGGGAGGTAAAAATGTAAGATGCTAGGAAGATATTTCCAGGGAGTGTCAGGCTGCAGAATGCTGCCCTGGAACTACTCTGGTAGGTGGGTCGTGTGAAAGAGTCTCCTTGTGATTATGAAAGAAAGCTTTAAAAGATGAAAGGATTTCTTGTTTGTACTGAGTTTTGGTTAAGTATGCTATTAAACATGTTGACCCAGGTGCAACCTTCAGCTTGAAAAGATGTAAACCACTGAGTCTGGGAGAATAGGCCAAGAGAAGGATCACTCTAGATGTACCCTGTTTCTTTTTTTTTTCTCCTCCCCCCCCCCCCCCCCCTATATCTGCTATTGGCTGCAATCTGAAACAAGTTATTGTGAGTGATGGGCTGTTATCCTGAGCCAGGAGGAAAATTCAAGCGTTCTTACAATTTATGCTAATTCAAATTAAAAGGAAGAGCATTTTCTCTAAGGCTCAGAATCTCAGCTGCTCTTGTTGAAAATGAGTGTAAAAACACATGCAGAAGCAATCTCAGGGATCATTTATTACACCTTTTCAAAATTGTTCCTGAAAGTTTATCATTTACGGTCAAACTCTATCTTCTGTGCACAAAATTTGGCTGTAACAAGTTAATTGTAGCAGGCCTCTGTGAGTGTAGGGCTCCAGGACCAGACTGGCTCCCTTCAGCATTGCGCCTGGTTCTGCCCTCAGAGCTCCTGTGTCAGCTGTGTGGCTGGGAATAGATGAAGCCAGTTTGCTGCCTCTGGTACATGGCGCTGGAGAGCAGGAGAGAGACCATGATGCTTAGCAAAGGGCTTCTCAGTCCTGAGTTTCCATGAAAAGTGAGCCCTCCTCCTGATCTCCAGGTTAGGCACTATGTGTGTCATTAATGCCAGCTTTAACTGGACAGAAAATATTTAGAAGTTTCACCTTGCTTCTCTTGATAGTACCAGAGAAGTTTCACCTTGCTTCCAGGTCCTACATGGTTGTTTGGCATTTCACTTCCTTCCTTATCCTGCCTCACTCTTACATGCTTAAATTCTGCAGTTGTATGCACAGTTTCCAACTGGACAGCATCTGCAGACAAACCAGGGAGGTTATCCTCTATGTGGACTATTCTGCAATGTCTGGGGTTGCCATGAATTGCATCCACAAGTCCAGCACTTCTAACATGGAAATGTTGGACTTAGTACACACATGCAGAATATTCTCCAGCACATACGTTGGAGAGTCAGCTGATGCTTCTGAAAGCATTAGAAATGCTGTTCATGTGCTGCATGACTGCATTATGCTCTCAATGGGCATGCATCTATCATTTGACCTCTTCAAGCTTACTAGATACCCAGAAAACCTAAGCAAATGCTCAAAATCCTCCTGGACAAAATTTCCAGGTGGAAAAGGAAGATACGTCTGGGACAATGGAGTCATCTAGCCAATGGGAGAGTATGTAAAGCCTGTATGTAAAAAATGTGTGCATAGGCCAAGTGACAGTGGATTACACTGCCAGGCTTCTCCCTCTGCAAGATTATGCCATTACAATGTAGATCTTGGCCATTGCAGGGGTGGGTTACCCCTGACCCATAAAAGAGCTGTATATCTGACCACTAAGGATGCAAACTTATGTCACTGTCCTGACCCTTTCCAGCCCCTTCCTTCAGACACCTCTCCAGAGGAGGGATGTGTTCAGATCCAATCCTGTCCTCCGGTTTTCCTATCATTCTGTCCTTGCTCAGTCAGTGTGCAGTGGGACTTTTCTTCTGGGGCTCCTGCCTTGCCCCATGCAGGGTGCAGGTGCCTAATGCTGGTCTTGGATTCCACCCAAAAGACCAGGCCATGAGTCAGCATCTCACTTGTGAGCATCCAGGTCTTGTGTTGAACCTGATTCTATCTGCCTCAGTGCCAAAACACAGGGTTTTAATGATTCTGGGATTACATTTATCCACACTGCTCCAGGAAGGTCATAGAAAACAAGCATTCAGCATCATGTTCTGTGGGATGTTTAACTTTGTATTGTGCCAAGCTAAACACAGTGCTGGATAAACAAAGTGTAATTACATGCCTTCCCGAGCACAGAGACAAAGGATGTGATGTAAACAGAAAGGACAGAAGTGTTTTACATCTTTCCTGCGATTAACTCTCTCTTTCCCCCCTCTATTCCACAGTTCCCATCTCCTTTCCTCTGGGCTTTACTCTCAGCTTCCTTGCCTAACCTGCCACAGGCTGGGTAGGTTCTGAAATTTGGTCTTCCTGTGGGTTTGGTTTCACTGCCATATGTGATACGCATGTGTACACAAGCAGATGCCAGCAGATATTCTCAACGTGACTTGGAGAGTGTAGCTATCTTAATCCACTACAGACATCTTCATCCTATCATAATTAGGTATAATTGTAATGTTCTTGCAAGTTGTTCAATATAATGTGCAAGTTCAAATCAAATTCTCCAGCTGCAATGTTTGTAATTCCCCTTGAATCTCTGCTGTTTGGCTTAACATACGTATATACACAGACAGAAGACAAAAAGCCAACATTGTTGAGGTCAGTCAGTTTGGAAAGGAAGAAGGTTGAATGTTTCATTGGTTGCACCAGTGGAGTTTGCGGTCTCTGAGTAGTTGCTTAAGCTAACAGAATTCAAAACCTCACAGGGAAGACAAGGTGTCTGTACAATCTTTTTTTTTTTGCAAAGCCAGAGGAGTACCTCCACCAGTGTATTTATCTTCTGTGAAAGCATCTACACAGTTTAGGTCTTTTGCAAAGTTTATGAACTCTGTGGAAAGTGAGAATATGAAGAGTTTATACACTGTTATCTTGTCCAAGAGTTCAGATTTTCTGCTTTAACCTTATGACACTCATCGAGACTTTATCAGAAGTCTTTTGCTTTTCAAGCATATTTATCTCAAATAAATAAGAAAAAGTATCTTGTGCATTAGGACACTTACTAGAAACGAATGGAGTTTAGGATGAGGGATTGAGAGATGCAAACTGTAGCTCTGCAATGTTCTGGCACTTGGAACAAATAAAGATCTCAAGCTTATAACATGCTTGAACCTTTACAAATACAGAGACGAAGACTTTTTGGACAAATAATGAGCGCAATGTGGAATGTATCTGTCTGAGACATGGCTGAGCTTGCAAAGAAAGTGCAGAGGTTAAATCCCTTCATGAAGCTGGTGCAGCACTCCTTTGTTTTTCTTGATTTTTGGCCATATAACCTCTCTTGAACAAGGTGTGTCTCGCAGACCTGAGACACTTTTTCAGTGTGTAATTTATTCCACTGCAGGCTTTGAAGATGTTTAAACATGTGTGCTTTTGGTTGGGAGAAAATAACTGATTTGATTTTATTGGTCCCAATGTGATGCACAATAAGATGAAAAACTCATGGCCACACTTGTCCCACCTTATGTTCCACCTGGCCCTGCAGATCTTCCATGTACAGATGCTGCCATCAAAATAACTGCAAGCTTAAGGCCCTAAATTTAGGTTGAAGTGGTTGGCTCATTTGCATGGCGCAAATAGAGATCTTGGGGAAAGAACCAGGAAAAGGCATTTCCACATAACAATTGGAATCCAGTTCTTCAGTTATTTTCACATCATAGTATTCAATGACAGCCTTTTCCTAAGATGTGTGGAGGGTTTAGTGGCTGTGGAGATTAGTGGAGGGATGAATGATTTTACCATCTGGAAAACACACCTTCCTGCATCTTGTCTTCCAGGCAAGTAATGGGCAACTATGTTCTAGCTCATTTCAGTTTTATTTTGTTCCATGAATATTAATGCTATACTACAAGATAGGATGGCTAGTATAGTATGATTATAATGGACAAAAAATTACTTCAAATATGGCAGCAGATGAGTATGTCTACAGGACAAGTGAAAGAAGGGAATGTTGCAAAAGTAAATATCCTCTTGAGGAAAGAAATATTCTGCTTTAGTCTCATAAGAACCCCACTGCGGAGTAGATATTCTTCCCTGTTTTGCCTATATCAGGCTCTTGGGTCCAGAGAATCTTTTGCTATGATGAAGCACCATTTATTATTCTGGAGGAATAACAAAATAGAAATCACTTACTAAAAATCCCCAGCTAATGATATAACAGCAAGGTACACAGTGTGGTCCGGAGCAGTCTCTGAGCAGCAAAGGACGTGTCTTGGTACTACACCTACCACTGGCCTTGCACTGCTGGCCCCACAGCTTTCCCTCTAGAAAACGAACGTCTCCTGCAGACCAGTGACTCATTGCACCCGGGGCACAGGACAGACCAGACACCACGTTTCCCCGTTGCCACGCTGCCTACGTAAAACTGTTTTGCCTTCCCCCACCTTCCCATCACATCTGACAGCCAGCACCTAGTCCCAGGCGTGGGGAAGCGCTCACTTGCCTCAAGCTGAAGCAAGCGCCCTGAGCAGAGAGACACTGGGATACTTCCAGAGGGACAGACTGGGAGACAGCCCCTCTAAGCAGGGCCTGGGAGGAGAATTAGGCTGTCCCGGTGGCTCTTTGGCATCTGAGGGCGTCTGCACGTAAGAATAGAAATGAAGCAAAGAAGTAACTGTGCTTTTGAAGCATGGACCAGCTCAAGTCACGGGGCCTTCATTGCAGACTTTCCCTGAAGTCAAAGTTCAGCAACTAAAGGCTTTCAGAATTTGGTAAAATTCAAGCAGATTTGGAAAAGCATCCTTGCAGCTTGGAAACAAAGGCTGGTGAGGTTTCTGACCAGTCCAAGAAAGCCCATGGGAGAACCCACGATGGAGCCCAGCTCTATCCTCTCTGCATTGCCTGGATTACAGGGCAAACCTTGACTCCTTTGACACAGGGTGAAATGAAAACGAAAGCATGTTGCTGTTCCTGCTGCATCGTAGCATGAAACAGTTATATTTATATAAGGTGATTGCCTGTAGTTTTAATGACAATGTATAGAGAAGCACATAATTTCTGAAGTCATCAGTCTCCTAAAAGTGTAGTGTTACCGGGGACTAACCAGTGAGAAATAAGATTACAAGATTAGTTACTTAATAGTGTAGAATATTCAATCATTATTCAAAACTCAGAATACTAGAAAATACAGGCTCAATTAAATGTGTATAGCAATTAAAATATCACAACAACAGTCTATTTAAGGAACTCTCATGCAAGAAAGAAAGAACAAATTTGATTTTTCCCCAGCTTGTAGGAGACACTCCATTGTTACTGAAGAGGTATAAGGAAGGGAATGAAGCCCAGAGCATTTAATTACCACGGCAATTTTCATTCCTCATCTGCAATCACTAACATACTTTCCCTTGTAATTTTAGGGTTTGTCCTTTTATATGTTTAGTGGCAAATTCATTTAATCAGACTCTTTTCTAAATAATAGTTATGCTCTTCAGCAATTAAGTCTACAGAGAGCAATTGCAGATGACATTCCACTGTTTATTATCAAAACTTCCTTTAATAATTAAAGTTAAATTGGGTGGAAAAATAGCAATCATGTGAAGGGTTCTCATCTCCCCATCAGGAGGTATGAACTGTTGGTGTTGAGGACTTTGTGAAGATCCTCAACACTGCGTCGTCAGGACCTTAAGTCCTTGAAAGGATACCATTCACTCACGTGCACACAGGAGGCATCTCTGCTGAAAGTGTGTGGAAACTTGTGGCTAAACTCTCATTTCTCTTCACCTCATCTCTTCCTCTAGCTTATTGAGGTAATCTGATACAGCAGGGCTATAATAACCTCTCCATAGTCTGAGTGGTGATAAGGGCTGCAAGATGGATTCTGAATTCCACTGTAGGGTTAAACAGTCAAATTACTTAAGCAGGGAAGGAGTTATGCAGGAAAAGAAACAAAACTCTCAAAACACTGTTTTTTTCACATTTCCATATCACTTCTTACTGGCAGCTTGCATTGTTCTGAGCAACCTTGAACACGTAATGAGTATTGTAAGACATGTTTCTTCTCTGTCAAGTACCATTACAAAATCTCTCATCAGTCAAAAATTCCCAGGAACTCAAGGTAGTTTGTGGAGTGACATAGTAGCCTATGTCCCAGAGGTTTCTGGCTTCCTTCTACTGGTACTAGATAACACTTCAGATCACACACAGTCCTGCTGAAGTACTAATCTGCAACTGAATACATCTAATGCCACCTACTATGTTGAATATGCACACTGTGCCCAAATCAGGCCCCAAATGTAGGAAATCTCTGTGCAGTTCATTAACAACCCCAGCAGCAACAAGCAGCAAGTGATGAAGACTTTCAGGATGCACTGTAAAAGCTATTTAATTCCCAAGAAGAGTAAAAAGAGCTTATGATGTTTTTTATGAGCACAAAGTACCATTTCTGCTTATATGTTGGGGTTTTTCTTTTGCAAATGATAAAATTTTGCTTCTAACAGAAAATTCAATCCAGATCCACAGCTGCTCTCTATCAGACAGAAGCTCCATAGTGCAAAAGGCAACTTTAAGCAAGGTTTCAGAACAAAGTTTCCCCACAGCATGAAAACTGCAGATCAAGAGTGAGAACAATACTTGGTGCATATGGAAATGAGATGTAAATCCAGTGTTCTTCAGCCTCAAATGACGCTGGGAATATAAAACTTAAAAAGAGCCTTTTGGAAAGGCTCCACTGCTGTTTCGATTAAAACTCCTAGTTCATAGCCTGTGTTATCATGGAAATTGATTCTGTTTAATTCACATTAAATATTTTAACCCACCTTTGACTCAGGGGTAGTTAGGGAGCAGGTACATCTTGCTACTCTGGTTAACTGAGCTTATGTATAAGTGCTGATTAATCAATACCTTACCTGTTTTATTTACCAGACCCTCCCAACCCCCATATACACATCCAAGTGTAAGTAATCCTGCTTTAATTTAAAATAAATAGGAAAAATAGGACGAAAAAATGTTATAGCATTAAAGTGTGTAAGACTGAGCTTTAATCCCAAGATGTTCTCAATGCATGCAACTGCTTCTGAAGATAATGTGAGATAGGGGTACTCCCTGACTCTCTCATGAGCAAACCTCTAATTTTGAGGCACTGTGCGCACATTATTTTTAATAGCTAACTTACTCCCTTGGTGCTCCCTTTGATGATGGCTCTACGCCCTCTGCCACTTCTGCCTCCCTAGTGCTAAGTAAGCATCAGGGAGCAGCCCTCATTAATACAAGATTTGCAGAAGCCAGCTTCTAAGTCAAGCTTGTACTTGCCTGGGTTTATGATGAGATGAATTTGAACCACTCCCTCAAGATGTAACTGCTCCTCCCCTCAAATTCAAGTCAGAATAGCTTCTAAATTGAATTGTTACCTCAGTGAGAGAAGAGGTTTGCAGAAGTACGTAAAGCCTTGGATAAAGGCTTTGCCTGCGTATGTTTGAGTGAAGTCAGTGATGGGAAATTAACAGGTTTTTGCTTTAAAGGAGTTAAAGTCCAATAAGCCAAACTGAGCTATCACTAGCGCTAAAGCTATGTTCAAGACGCTGCTTTCTGCTAATATATGTGTGTTTTACTGATAGATGGCCTATGCATAAAGGTTCTTTTCCTTACTGTTGTCGTTTAAAATCATTATTACATATTACATATGTCCTGAAGTCCTAATCCTTTCTCATCTATATGGGACCTGCTACTAATCACCGAGAAACTTCTGCAATGACATTACCTTAGTGTGAACCTAAATAGGTCATTCTCTGCATTCTAAGCAGTGGCCAGCTAAAAGCTTGTTCCTGCTCACATAAAAATGGCTTGCATGTTATGAGATAACTCATTGTTATTACATGAGAAGTCCATATTAACTGCCAATGAATTCTAAAGAAGTAATGCTAGGGGAAAAAGAATGGAGTTACCAAAAAGGATGCCAAACAGAAAGACCAAAATTTTTGTATTCCACTCCAAATGATATAAATTCACACAAAAAACCCCAAAGAAAAACATCCAGTTTTGAGTCCCCATGGGAAAGATATTCACAGAATGCAGTTTTAAGAATGATCCAGATGCAATGAAGATAGAAGCTCAGTGAATAATATACATCCAATCATGCCTTTGATATTTTTTCCTCATTTTATTCTGTTCGTAAATTATCCATGACTAACATATGACTTTCTTCATTTGTATAGCCTTCCTTTGAAATTATTTTCAGCCCATAACTTTCAGTCTGCACATACTATTTATTCATAAGAAACTGCTTTTAATAGTTTCTGATTTATCTTGGCTGTATACAAACACATGCACACTGGTATTTCAATGCCAGCTCATGTGATCAGCAAACACTTGCAGAGATTTCAATGTTCACTCATTTTCAAAAAGAGCACAGAAATTTCCCGTAATTGGCATGTTACAGAGTCACGACTTCCAGAAGACAGGATTTTGCACTGTTCAGTGTTTCACAGATAACACGGCGAATCCAGAGGCCTGGCTGACAGCAGCTTGCATATACACCAACAGCTCGTAACACTTCAGCTGATAAATTGAGATGTGGGTTAATGAGTTTGATGGGCCATCTTAAGATTCAAGCTAAGGAGAACACATGTTCTGCTGCAAACATGCACATCTTCACATGGAAACTTTTTTGAGGAGAACAAACCAAAATGAAATGGATAAAACCTGGCCAAAGTAGTTCCTTTTCAAAGTGAAGCATATGCTCTGCAGAGTTCACCACACCCTGATGAAGAACGCCAGGTTGAGAAACCTAAGTGAGTTCAGCTTTGTTTCCAAAATAATGCTCTTTTCCTTTAATCAGAGAGACGTAAAACAGGTTGAGCTCTGCAAACTCAGCCTAAAAACATTCTCATTATGTACAACACAGAGATGAATCACCACCACAGCAGATTAGTTCTTGTAAGAATTGCTTTGCAAGACTGGAGCTAGAACTGCAGGGTTTGTGTTTCTTTCCCTTGGTGGTATGAAGGATAACAGAGCAAAATAATAGTCTGTTACATTTTCTTTCCCCCCTCCTCCCTGGTTCTTTTGAATTAAAACTATCCTTTCTAAAATTGCTGCACAATTCACTGCAGTGGCTGAGGTGTTAAAACGATCAGTCAGCAAGAACCTGTAGATAATTGTTGGTGTCTGTGAGCTGGCAATAAACATTTGTTTTTCTTTCCAGTGCTAGTTGTGTATTTAGCTTCAAGCCAGGAGGAAAATTTGGAGAAGTATGTGCTTATTGATTAGACCAGGAGAAGTACTTCTGAACTCTCTGGGCCTGCTTTCAGAAAATGTCACCCGAAGAGAGAGACTCAGTAGTTCATGTGGTTTGGGGGTACCAGATCAATAAAAACATGAGAACTTCACTGTGAATGTTTTCCTGTGTTTTGAACCACATACACCAGAAACACAGAAATTTGTATTTGTCATGGGGGAAGTAGACTTCACATGCTGTTTTCAAGTCACAACACCTATTTTTTGACACCCTTTGGAGCATGAAACACAGCAGGCTAAGGAAAGACTAGATCTGGTGGTTCAAAGTTTTGGCTCAGCTTACTGCTGAGCAAGGAAGTTTATTTCCTTATGTGTGAAGCACAGACAGTGTTTACACTTCTGCAAACTGGAAAATACATGAGGAGGTAAAATCAGGAAGGCAGGAAACTGGAGACACTTTTAGTCCTGGGTCTCTAATGAAGTCCATCAGCTTCCCCATGGCTGCAGTCAGCCATAGGACATTCAGAACATATTTAGATGGTGCAATATAAGACATAGTCATGCTGCCTCTAAACTGAGTTAGCTTTAATAGCAGAGTAATAAAGCTGCATTATTATTGTATACTGTCTCAGCTAATTATCTTGCTCATAAGCTACAGTGAGCTCTGTACTGGTATGGGTGGGCTCTTTCTGGTTTCTAAATTAGCTCAGGGGTCTTCTCACACAGCAGGGAGTTTTAGAAGGCAGGCACTTATTTTCATTTTCCGACAGTCACATATTACTGCGTTCACTGTGGGTAATCTGGACTCTCACAAATCATTGCTGTTGACTTACAAAACACTGTAAATAGAAGTGCTGTCCTTGCTCTGCTTGAAATAGGCATGAAAACATGGGTTCCTTTTGCCTGTTTGGGGTTGCAAGATCTTGTGTTAAGACAAAAATGCTCAGAAAACGGCCAGCTAGAAGTTTTCAAGAGCAGACAGTGTAGCTTCCTATGAACCCTTTCATAGTGTTCATTGGCATTCTTTCAGCTGATAGAGGAGCTGAAAATGGGAGAAATAGGACTGGCACACAAGTGTTACAGGATCCTGCTGGTATTCAAGGACACTCTTGCATAAACACACATTTCTTTTCTAACAAGCACATTTTAACTCTTAAAGAGCCAAAACATCACTGCCATTTTTGAGGGCTGAGAAAACAGATCTCACAAATTGCTGAATATTTTCACATTCTCAGCTTGATGTCCTGCAACCCGCTGCTCCATTTCTATTTTTGATTTGACAACAGGTGGACTAGATCCTTTCAGCTTTCAACTGCCCTCTCTCTCGAGTCAAGTGTCCTTTGAGTTGGTGTTGCACTTGTGATGATTCTTTGGCCTGGAGTTCGCATTTCTAAGAAAAAGCTTTGCAGTTAGAATGATTTATTTATGCTTTTGCTTTACATGACAGCAAAAAAACCCCACAGCACTGGAAGATAAGAAAATGTTTGGGACCAGATTAGCCACTCATTTGTCAGTGTTTTCTGACCAATTTAATTCTTCCAGTTCTGGCATTTTTAAGGAATTGTAAGTCTTACTTCTATTGGTAAAGACACAAAGCTACTCTAGTGCTTCTGGCTGGCATAAGGAAAAAGAAACATCTCAGATACAGAAACAGTTGCAATTATTCCTACACAAACCTTTTACTACCTTTTACCCTAAAAAGGTAAGGTGATTGCACACTGTGGTCTTAGTCTACTGCTAACTGCTACTTTTTGTAAAGGACAGATGAAGTCAGCATACCGTTCTTCAAGAAAACCCTGTAGTGCCTTTTCCATGCAATCCTATTGCCTTACTTGAAGCTGCGTATTGGTTTTCTTGCAACGTTAAATTTTTTCTCTTTTGTAGAAGTGAGAGTCACAAATTTGGCTGTTAGGTGATTAGGCAATGCCTCCTAAAGATGTAAGCATCCTGCAACAAGCATGTCTCTTCTTGCCATATAGCCAATGCCCAGTGGGCTGGGCGTGTACGCAATCTGCTTTCATACAGTCACAGCATTTGTAACACTACTTCAGGAAAAACACCTGGGCGAGCCTGGCAGAGGAGGGAGACGGTGGCATTGGCAAGGTGCCACCGCACATAGCTGTGGCCACCAGGCACCCGCCGAGCCCCCAGCCCAGGCAATGCTCCCACCCTGGGGCTTGGTGCTCTGCCATCAGCTGCTCTTGGGAAGCAAGGCTGAGCTTTGGCAGGCTATCTGCTGCCCACAGCAGTGGTGGTGGCAGCGGGTGAGATGAAACTGCCAGGTCTCATGGTGCCTCAGCACTTCCTGGGCAGGCAGCCATGCTCTGAGTCTGCTCTGGGAAAGGTCAATCCTTTGCCCAGCAGTTTTGCACCTAACCACAGCCACTTGTGCACCTAACAAAAAACATCACCTCTAGATGTCCTTGTCATTTCAGCCTTCTGCCAGAAGTTACAACTCTGGTATGCAAAAGCAGTGAGGTCACTGCTGCTGAGCAACTTCTCTTATGGTCAGGTGCCCCTTTTTTTGCTGTTTTAGAGGGGTGGCAGACAGGCTGGGAGCAGGACCATCCTTAACAGGGTAAATTGAGCTGTAGCAGTACAAGAAATTCCTCTTCCTGGCTGTTTCCTTTGATACTCTGCCTGAAGTGCTGCCCTCCCACCTGCACCTCCAGACTGCATACTCTACCTCTGAGCCTCCTGTAAACTCCCTAAGAGTTTGGGATAAAATTCTGGGCTAGAAAACGAGATGTAGGCACATCTTTGCTGTCCCCTTCAGGCAGCTACCTGTTTACAGGAAAAACAATACAGTTGAAAAGCCCTATAAGCAGACAGAAACTTTTTGGCATAAGGAAGAAAAAGGACACGACATAAACCTGAAAATATAGTGCAATAGGTAGAATGCAGCAGGGATGATAAAGCAGGGGGGGATGGTGAAAAGCAAACAAAAAGGGAAACTGGTTTTGATAGGCTGATGGGAAGAAAAGTGGAGCCGGAAAATCCTGATCCATTTTTCTAGTCTAATAGCAGAGGTGGTGTGGGGCCTGGGGGAAGAGAGGTTGAGCACCAAGGTGTCGCTCACCAGGGACAGGACGGTGGCTTTCATGCCTACCCGACAATGGCCGGGGGAAGGTAGGACACTTTGCATTTCATTACTTGCATGCTCGAAGCAAACAAATTGGCAGGTTACTCGGTATCAAAAATCTTAACTTACTCAGTTCCAGGGGGAACTTTTACTGAAGAGCATGCACTACATTTAAGTTGAGATGTAATTATCGTCAGGGTTGTTAGGGCTGTGATAATTTTTCGCTACTGCTGCTGTATAGATTTGGTTAGAAGCTGACACCTTACAGATGCATAGTGTAGGTGAGGAGGTGAAGTCAGTAGATGCCCAGCAGACTTTAACTCCCTGCTCCATCTACATAAACAATTTAAAAATCATGAAAGTGGGCTTTTTACATTCAGAAAAGGAGACACTTTGATCTCTTTGAGCAGTAGTTGCCCCTCAAGACTTAAAATCTTGAATAAATAATTTTTTTTTTCAGTTGTTAATGCCAACACAATATGCTTTGCTCTGACATGTTATAACATAAAGTTATATAATTTGAAAATGAAAGTTTTAATATCCTGAACAAGCTTTTCAAAGTGAAATGGTTCTGACTTTGGATCAAAACAGAGGTCAAATTTCCCTACAAAAGAAATTCCAAATCTTTAGCGCCATTTAGGACATCGAGCTAAACAAAGGCTGAAAAGGCAGAAACCACTGGATTTTGACATTTATGGACTATTGCCATACCTTTACATTTGCATGCCAGAGTGGTAGTGCTTGTGTAAACACTTTTTTTTAAAAGGAAGAATTTCATTCATTTCAGGGACAGTCTAATTCTCCTTCTCCATGCAAAATGCTGCTGGTTTTATGACATCTGTTGAGGTAATGACATTTGTTATTGAAGGAGAGTGTCCATTCTTACATCTTTACAGTCATGTTTATCTTGATTCCTAATTGTTAAATCTAAAGAGGAAGCTTGCATGCAAGCCCCATTGCATTCTGTGTGAGAGGCCAAAGCCAGCATTTTTATGCATTCTGCACTCAGTGAATGATTTCTTGTGGAACTACAATGTTCACCTATGAGAGGAGAGAAAGCTCCCGTGCTTTGCTTCTTGGGAGCTGACCTTCTTGGGAGCTGACCTTGTTTAAAATTAGCTTTTCATTATAAACCGGGGGAAAACACTGCAAGGGTTTTTTTTTTCCTTTCTAATGTATCTTCCTTCTGATTTCAGCTTGGGGAAGAGCTGCTGCTGCCACATACCTGGTTGGCTTTATACTTCTAGTCATCTGTTTTGCTCTGGCCATCATAGCATTTGCCATTGACACACTACGGTTCAACTTCATACGTGGGATTGGAGGCTTGCTTTTTGTCGCTGGTAAGGCAGTATATGAAGTCAAGTTTAGCTTGTGCAGGTATATCCTTACTAGAACTGGTATTTCCCTCAGCTGATTGTATTCCCAAGTCTTAGCCTGTGTGCACTTGAGCTCTCTATGAAAAATAATGTAAAGTCTGTCACGGCAGTGGATTGATTTTCAAATCCTCCAAAATACGAGTACTTTAGCTACAGGTATTATGGAGGCAGGCAACGTGATGAGTGTTAGCTTAAACATTTTTTGTTTTCTCCTGTTTCTTCAGCTGTGTTCTCCATCATGGGCCTGGTCATTTATCCAGTAAAGTTCTCGACTGAAATCGAAATGACGGGAATCAATATGTTCAGCTGGGCCTACGGCTTCGGCTGGACCACTGCCATTATGGAAATATGCTTGGGATTCTTCTTCTGCTGCCTTCCTAACTATGAAGATCAGATCTTGGGTAATGTGAAGCCCACGTATTTTTACTCTTCCCCATAAGCATCAGGAAAAATGTGTTTGTATTCCAGAGATATCTGACTGACCAGTTATGTTTTCCAGAATATCATCATTGGATGTTAGTAGAAAAGGCTGGAAACTTTTCAAATGCATGTAGAAAAATGGTACTGGCATTCTGCAATAAAGTTATATCTACTCTATTTTGGACCTCCATATCTGATGTGGGTTGGTTAGATTAAACATTAAAAAAATCTTGTATTTCCTCATTCATTCCCACGAGAGGGGTGTATGTGGATTCCATTGCATCTTAAATGCATTCATATTTCTAATTAAATTCAGAAAAGCTTTTTAAACTGCCAATAAACAAAACAATATATATCATCTTTCTGAAGGAAAGCAGCTCACAAAAATCCCATTTTGTATGTATCATCTTTAACCTGAAGATTTTGCACATTTTTCAATAGCCCAAATACCTTTATCCACTGACTGCCAAAGTAGTAAATTGGTCAACCAGCACTTCATAGCTTTGCTTCCATTTTTAATTCATTCACTTAAGCCATAGGGACAGGGCAAAAACAGGATGAGAGAAAGACCCCTACCAAAGCCAACATCTTGGCTTTTACCCATCCATGTGAAATGTATTTATTTCTAAATATTTGTAACAGTAAGCAAGGACCATCAGTAAACCCTTAAAAATCATGGCATGCAATTGCTGGGGCCAGCACAGAGCAGACAGAGGCAGAGGGGATTTCAAGCCACCCCTGCAACCTACAGACCTGGTTTGAAGAGGCTCCAGGTGTGGCTTTCTTCACAGGCATCTGCCTCTTTTATCCACTGTATTAAAATCTATGGCTTTAAAAAGCTCTGTTACACTGGTCCAGCTCTGTTATACAGCTTAGAAGGGTCAGGAAGGACTTAAGCAGAGGTGTGATTCCCCTACGCACCAGGCATTGAGCTGGAGCAGTGTTGAGTGTAGGTATCAAACATTTGTTTAAAGGCCCCTTTTTCATTGGTTTGTTGTTCGTAAGTATTTTAAAAGTGCAAAGTGTATGCTGATGTACATAACTGTAAACTGCATAAATACCCCTCACCTCTCATACTAAGGCTCTCATAGAGAAAATCACATCATAAAACACCTTCCAGTATCTTATACTCCACAGTGCTACAAGCCTCGATAAACTGCAAGCAATGAAGTATACTCAAGGCTCTGCTGGTTTCTGCCTTGTTAATCCTAACTTTATAATGTTCCATTTCTTCTCTTAAGTGAAAAAATGGATAATTTTGATATGTGGGAAAAGTAGTCTCATTGAAATCCTTAGCTACAGAGGATTATTAACTTGTAACACATCTGCAATTTTGTAACTATGTGTACTTTATGAAAAGTGCCCTGCCAGATGTTCTTTACTGCAAAGAATGAGAAGTAGAAAAATCTTTTAGTAAAACCTCTGGGTAGCTAAAATTAATAAAGGCACAGGACTTAAACCTGTTTTTTTCAAGCAGTTAACTCCATTCACTTTTATGGAGTGTCTTCTAACTTTGATCAAGAAACATAGGAGATGTATCAGACCAATGGGGAGAGTCTATGCAACAGGGAATAGTTAGACAAGAACTTGCAAATACATGAAGAAGAAATTTCCTAGTTGAAAGGAAATTAAAATGAAATAGAGTTGAGAAAGCAGTTTGTATAAAATGGCTTGCAATTCTTTGTGTAATATTATCCATTCAGGAAAAAAAATTATCATAAATATTTGCATTATGCTTATTATACCTAATAAATGATGGTATCTATGTATTGTTTCAAAAATGAGTCTTAGCTTTTGTTCTCTACTAAGAGCAGGGAAGTGTGGAAGCCCCCAAAGCCTCCTCTTCTCAGGCGCCACCTTGGAGCACCTGGGTACGCTGGCTGGATTTTGAGAGGGGAGAGTAACTTACAAATCTAGCATCACAACAGCTTGTATCATTCTTCAGTCCTGTTCTGCTGTCTCCTGAGGCCTTGTTCACAAGCACATGAAAATAGTGGACTTCCTCTGTTTGCTTATGGGCTATGTGGTGTCAAGTAACTATACACACAATTCGGTGTTATAGTGTGCTACAGCTCATTTTGGCAGAGGGTAACACACTCATGTTCACCGAATAGGAAGCCAGTGCAGTCCCACTCGATGTTTTTGCTCCAATGGATGTGGCAATCCCCTGAGGAAGCTAAAGGGAACTTGAGCAACCACTGATTGTATTTACAGTCTCTTTAATATTAGCTGGACACTGACCCAACATCTGGAGGTGGGGAAAGGTGCACAAAACAAGGAGTGTGACTCCAACCTTGATGAGACAGCAGAGCATAATTAAAAAGCAAAGAAAATCGCCAGCAATCATCCCCCTTCCTCCCTCCTCTCCCTTGCTGCTCTCAGCAGCTTCACCACCTCCTCTCTCTTCTTCTCCTCCTCCTCCAGAGCAGCATCAGGGCTGGTGGCTGTGGCCCTGCGGGATGCAGCCCCAGTCCCCATTCCTCACTGCCACTTGCCGCTTCCTGGGAGACAGGAAGAGTGAAGCACCTTTGCTGACCCCAGCACAGCAGCAGGGACCCTAGCCTGGCTCCCTGCCCCAGACCCCCACAGGGAAAGACTTTCTCTAAAATAATGTTGGGGGTCAGGTTGGTATCCAACAAGAAGCATCACAGGGGCTAGAGGTCAAGTGCCTGCCTTTAGGGTAGTTTTCTTCCAGTCATACCAGGCCAGTTCACCACAGATCCCTAGAAAAACATATCCTAAACCCTGTGGCAGAAAAACAGTGAGAAAAAGTATAAAATTGTTGTACAGATCCCAGTGCTGTTTCTTGTGACTGCTGTGACAAGGGAGCACAGCAAAAGCAGCATGCAAAATGCAATCTGTTCTGACAGAAAAGGAAGCTGAATCCAGAAGCCAAGGATGTGCCTCAACTAGATTATTAACCAACTAGTTTATCAACTATCTAGGTTATCAACTTAATTGTTAAATTAGTCTACAGCCAGGTCAAGTAGATTATTAATTAACCAGATTGTTAGATTAATTTGAGCTAAGTCAGCATCAGAAAGTTTGGATTTTCAAACAAAGGAGAAATTAGAGGAAGAGAAGACATCCCTTGACTTCTGCATTTCCATTTAGCAGGGTTCTTGCTCCAAGTCTTGCCTATAAGAGAAAAGGGCACTTAACCACTAAGAGCAGCACAATAAAAGACTTAAAAGTTTCATTGTGTCCAATGGCAATGCTAAAGAGAGATCAGGAAAGAACAGATGTCTGCAAGACTTGGTTTTTGAGAACATTATTAGGTCTACTGCAACAACAGAAGTCAAGACTCGACTGCCAAAAGCATTGCTGCTGTTCCTGTCAAATTAAGAATTACGGAAACATCCTCCAAAAAATACATTTTATCTAATCCAACTATACTTCTGAAAAGCAAAGGAAAAATTATGCTGAAAACAAGTGGGATGTCAAGCAGCCCTACAGGTACAAACTGAAGCAAAAGAAATAATGAAAGCTTTATACCGGTAAGTTAATATGTTCAATTTAATTTGTGGTGTTTCTGCCAGAGCTCGTATAACATGTGGACATCTTGGTCTTTTCAATTTTCTCTGCAAGTATGTCCATATTTCACTATACATTTTTCAGGCACCTGCCCTTTGGTCTTAAAACAGAGCCTGCTTAATCAATAATTCAAATGCAATCTAGATTGCAACTGTATTAAAGTTGTGCACATTTTATTGTATGAACTAGTGCTATGAGTGAAGTTTTGACCCCGTTGACATCACTTGCAAAACATTTATTGATTTTCTTGAGGCTGACATTTCATCCTCGAAGCGCAAAGCTTTTTTTTACATGTGCTCAGAATCAGTAGTATCTCTATGGAATGCTCCATTGATTTGAGCAGCTCTGTTTACTTCTGGAGTAGGACACTGGTCTGTACAAGTTAAGGAACAAGAGTTACAGCAGACAGGAACATTCCCAGAATAAAGGACAATTCAGTGCATATAAGATTAGCAGAATCTGGGTCATAATTAAATCACATTTTGTTAGATACACAACATGGTCACAGTAAAAAGATTCATCTTTCCTTTTGACACATTTCAGTTGTGCAATGGTTATTACTTCTTATAATTCAATTTCTTGGAACACTTCCTTGCACATTTCTATATTCACTGGATTTCTGTGTCCTCTTAAGATGAGAAGATTTAAGAAAAGAATGAAATAATCAAGTTTGTGATAAGGGAGAACACAATTGGCCCATTTGTACACTCTGTCAGAAAGCAAGAATCAACCCAACTTGCTAGAAGCATAGTGAACTGAACAACCAAAGAGTTGCTTCTGAGTCATATTGGAAATTCGAAGCTGAGAATTGAAAGACTGCTATATAGTTAATAATGGGAAAAGAGAGATGAAGTCACGTAGATCTTCCTTTATCTTTTTCTTCACTGTGAAAATATTGCTTTTGCTAGAAATTTTGGTTTCAAGAAAAAATTGTTACTCTGGTGCAGCTGTGTAATAGTCTCTAGGCCTAAACTTTATCTGCAAAGTTCTTCAGTGCTAAGTGCCAAAATCTAGAAAAGCACCTATATAACCTTAAGGTTGCAGATGGTGCTGATGGGGCCATCAGAGCTGTTTACATAGATGGATCCTTAAGTGACTTAATACATTAGGGCTCATAAGCCCATCTACACACAGTGGTTAGTTACACGGATTTCCTGCATATGAAGTGATGTAGTAAATTTTTTCAATTTTGCTTTTCATTTTTTATGATCAGAGTGAAAATGTGGATGCATCATAGAATTTTGCATGTGACTACTGGGTGTGAGAAGAATTTACAGGAACAACTTTCAAAACACTTTTACTGTTTATGATAAATGTGGTAAGAGTAGATCAAACTGCCCTCTCTTGGATAGCTTTTATGATACATCCTTTTACTTGTGCCACTGTTTGCCTAAGCCATCTGTTTTTCTGTAAAAACAGTTCTGTGAAAACCTACTCTAATGATAGTATCATACTGAAAAGATATTATATTAGGTATCCATGGAGAACCCATCATAAAGCACTTTAAATAGCCCTTGATTGTTCAAATGCAGTTCAAACAGAGAGAGAGGTGTTGCCTGTAGGATTTTTCCACAGAAGAGTGTAAACCCAAAAGAAGCAGATTCACTCAACTGTTGACTGTAGACCTGGGTTACATGCTTAGCTGCCCATTTCTTACAAAGTAACTAGTGCCCTAGAGCCCTGTCCTTAGCAAAACATCAAACAAATAAGTAAAATGCAAACCACAAAGAAGGTGAAGGAAAAATATCACATAAAGGCATATACATATACACATACTTTGTATTACCAATTAGTCTATAGTTGACCTCAATGTGAGTGAGGATGGACCAAAGTTACATAAAACACATTTGCGTTTGCACTGTTATTTCCAATTTTTTGTTCTTTTTTTTCTTCCGTATGGAAATTTTCTCACTTTGCTTCTGTAAAGCATTACTGCTTTTTGGTAAGCTGTCCCAGTTTTACCACACCCTGTCCTGACAAGCTTACCCATGCTTGCCATGCTCGTATCTGAAGCTTATACGAGGTATTAATACAACTAGGCTTTTATCCCTTAACCCTCCCTCTTTGCTTCTTAAATAAAAGGGTTTGAAGTAATAAAATCTTGCTGACATTAGGCAAATTAGAAGAATGGAAGATTTTCTCAGGCTGCTTTAGAATTAACCCCCAAAAGAAGAAAGAAACAAGAACTGAGGTTCAAGAGAAAACCCAGTCTAGTGTGAAAATGGTATCCCAAAATCTACTTGCAGTCCTCATGGTAAAATGGTTTGGGGTGATCAGCAGCCAAATTACCTTTGCAGCACCCCCCCTTCATATGAGTGTGTACTCTCTGCTGCCTTGCAGTTTTTCACTAACATCAGCAAATCTTCTGGGCACTTCTGAGTCCTCCAGTATGCAGGAGGACCTGCCCATCGCCTCTGCCTCCTACAGCACCCAGGGAAGGGAGTTTGAGGGGAAGCCTGAGGGACTCATTTGGTCCTTGTGTGATATGGCTGGTGCCTTCATGGCAGGACAGGATGGTTACCCACCTGAGTGGAAAGTTTCCTTCAGTTTCAGCCTACAGTCCCAAGTTACTCACAAATTGAAACTGCCATTTTATTCAGCTGAGAAGTTTGGGGGGGGGGGGGGGGGGGCAGATGAAGGTTAGAGACTTGGCGACTCATGGTGGTTAGCCCAAGACAGAAAAATGTTCTTGTGAAATCAGAACTCACTCTGTCAAGATTTACAATCTTCCTTAAGATACTCCATGTATAATACACAGAAAAAGGGAGGGAACAGACGCACCTATTTATAATTGTTAGGCCTGGTGCTTCGACACCAAGAAATACTCTTTGGATTAGTAACAGGAGAATGAGTACAAAGAGCTGAAACTTTACCCTTTGCCCTGAGTCACATCACAGGTGAGGACGTCCTGAGTCACTGAGTACTGGCCCTGGCTATCAGAGAAAATGTCTTATCATCTCATTCATTATCTGATCCCAGCTCTGCTTTGCCATCCATCTTCTACAGGAGGTTGATCTGAAATATCATCTGAGAGTCAGCTTCTGATTTCCATCCAACACGTATCACTAGCCAGACAACAAGAGTACCTCTCCCTCTGGCACTGCCTATGGCGATACCCGGACCTCACCCTGGGGGCAGCATCGTTGCCTCTGAGCTTTCCTCCAGCACAACTTCTTGTTTCAACTGCAAGAGCTTGTATTTTGTTTGCTCCATCCCCTTCAACACATCCTTCCCCAGGCAGCACACTGCCTTCCAAATGTGTGCTCCTGTCTTGACTGCTGCCTCACTTCCCATGTCTGCCACTGGATAATTACTGTCATCCCCACTAGTGTCCTGCGCATCGTTCAGGTCCTTCCTTTCTCTTGCCCAGCCTAGAGCACAATTATTCTCAGCTGGCCATGCAGCAGCCAGATGGGGATCACTCCTCACCCCATCCGTATGAGCAGGCTGGAGGGGAGCCTTGCTCATCTCTGTGTGCAGCATCAAGGCCAGCATGAGGGAGCATTGGGGAAAAAAAAAAAGTGAAGAACGAGGTAAAAGCAAACTTCTTCCATTGTCCATCTGCACAGTTAAGGTAAATAAGGACAGAAGAACTGTTTGCTAAAAGACTTTTTGCAGTGGTGGACTTGAAATGACATGTTCTGCCTTCACCTCCCAAGCTCCTGAGGGCACTTGGGAACCGTCGTGTTCACATGAATAAGTCCTCTAAAGGTTCAAAGAAAGCAGGAGGGTTTCTTCTCCACATACATTTCCACCTCCTAGAGATGCAACTCAAAAGATTGCTCTGGAACCTGCAATGGGAGTGTAACTAACACAAAGCAATCAAACCAAAATAGCTCCAAGGAGGAAAGACGGCTTCAGGCATTATAGTGGATTATCATCTCCTATATATAATATTAGTTTACATAGAATATTACACAGATCATATACAGTGCATGTTTTGGGAAAGGATGCTTTGTTCTAATATATTACACGTTGCTACAGGTGGGGTACTAGCTTGGATTAATATTGGAAATGGGGATTGATATTCAGCAACCTCGTGTCATCAAACCAGCTCCAATCTGAGCTGTGTTTATTTGTAGCTTACTGTGTAAAAAACCCCAGAAGTTTGGTGTTAAGTTTGCCTAAATGATTGATTTTTTAGGGCATTTTCTGGTTTCTTTTTATCTGGCTACTTTCACGAACTTCAGCCCAAAACAAAATATTTATTTCAGCTTTCTTTTACCAGTATATTTTTTCCAGATTTTATAATAATAAAATTTTTAAATGAAGTATTTAAATTTTAATTTCAAAAGATATTTTAGTTGTTTCATTTTTATTTTATAGTACATGAAAATATTCACAAATGACAAATCCGAGAGTTTAAAGTCAAGCTGAGATCTGATTTGCTTTTTAGTGAATAATCTATGTGGCCCAGAAGTGGCCTGGTTCTGCTGTTGTAAATACAGTAGCTGTTTTGCTAGTAAAAACAGTAGTATAGCTAATGTAAAGCTAATGTAATCTAAAGAGATTCTTTCTTTCAAGTCGCTAGCAATAACATACAAACAGTGAGTGAAACACAGAGAAAGGCACGGCTTTGAAGGTTATCAGATGAGAGATCACAGAAGACTAAGGCAAGTTACAGATGACTGGGCTTGTACATGGGCTCCTCCTCACTTACTCGCCCGGTTTTGAGAGTCCCTGACAAGTCAAACACAAACACAAAGACTTCTTGACAGCTTGTGAAAAGCATTTTGAAGGCAGGGAGGCACTGTAGACAAATGCCAAATAATTACAGTGCTGCTGCTATACGCTCCTGCCACTAAAAATGTGATCTGTGCCTCACTACAGCCCTACAGATGTTTTAGTTTCCTTACATTAGGAAGCTTCATTTAGTCTGCGTTAATAAAATGAAGATGTAGGCTGGCCTAGCGGTAAAAAAAATAATTAACTTATGTGCAGGAGCGGTTCAAAAAGGGAGTGCTTGTGTCCATTTTACAGAGCTTTATCATTGTGCTTCCTTCTTCCCTCATGGCTATGACAAGTAGTGCTATAATCCACCTCTTGTAAGCAAAAAAGACAATTTGACACCCCTCAAATACCAATTCCCATCAGGCTTTGGGACGGCCAAAATACTGTATAGATGCAAACAGGCAAATAGTAGGCATCTAGAATATCTACTCGCATGCAAATTAAGCTCAGCACGCAACAGTTGATCTGGGCAGCAGAAGGGCTCTGTTCCAGCTGTAGGGCAGCCAGTGTACTGCTACTGTCACAACAGATTAAGAAATACGCTGCGCAGTCCCAAGGAGCTGAATCGGCAGAAAACCCTGGGCCAAGACGCTGGCGATGAGACATTCAGTATCAGTTCTTGGGCAGAAAATGCTCCTCGGGCTAGGGCTGGGTTGCTCCAAACCTCTTTGGCAAAGAGGCAGGAGGCACAGGCGGGTGCAGTCATCCAGCCTCGCTGCTGGGGAGCAGCTCCTCTGCAATCGCTGGAGGGCAGTGAGACAGTTGGCAGAGAAGCCATCACAGCACTGAAATTAAAGTTACAAGCTGCTTTCCCATGGCGGTGCTGCGACATAGCATGGTGCTTTATAATTATGTTTTAGGAGCCTCCGCCCTCTTGCCCTAATTTCCGATTAGCAGTTGTACCCTTCTCAACACAGATTGCAAACATCCTGCAGACAGGGGGAGGAGGCCAGCAAGGACCATTCTGCATAGGTCAGTAGCAGGTGGCAATCTGGAAAAATTACTTTATATCACCACCACCAGCTTCTCAGCCCTGTCACCTAACTAATTTTCTCTTGTAGACTCACTGACAGTATATGTAAAGCCACAGGGAAAAACGGACAGCGAGTGGAATGGAGATGTGGTGGGAATGGAAGGAGAGGGGAAACAGAGATGAGGCGGCAAGGCAGCGGGATGCAAACTCTGCTATGCCTCAGCCTGGATGTTATTTCTATTGTCAGCCAGCTGTGACTTGTCTAGAGAGAAATGCTAGGCTAAATGTGTCAGCAAGGGATGTCTTGCTCTCTAGTTTGCTTCCTAACCATGCCTAGATGTTAGATGGTGTCTTCTCCAGTAGGGCTCCTCTGCTTACCCCTGCCTCACCCTAGATGACACAGAAATTGCACTGAGAAACCAATGCTGTTCAGTAATCTCATGATCTTTTGAAAGGTGGAGCATCAAAACTGTACAACTAATAGTATTTTAAAATTTTTTCTTGCTTAAGTTCTGCAAACTTTCATAAGTTTCATAAACCACTGCAGGTTTATATACAGATTTTTCAGATGTTTGCAACTCCTGTTTCAAATTCAAAATGTGCAAGACCCACATTTTCATCTCCAAAAGGTCGTTGATAGAAATCTCCTGGTGGCTTTACATGACTGGTAAACTGCTCTGAATGCCAAATGGCACAGACAAAACAAGGATACTTGATTCATGATGGAAGCTGGTAGCACCTACTTCAATGAGGAAGAAAGGTGTAGGTAACTGCTGAAAAAGCTCTGGTTTACCACATCTGAATAGGTAATCCTCCCCGATGGGTTATGTTACTTGGTCAGTAGGTTGCAACCGTGAAGTAAACGTCACTTGCGCATCAGACAGATCCTCCTCTGATGCTCTCTCCTCCTCGTTTGCTGCTGGAAGGAGGAGAGTTTCACAACTCTGCAGCCAACCATTCTTTTCATGTGGGTATAAATTAAGGAAAGACCATAACCTCTTGAGGGTAATTTAAAGCAACAACTTTGCCCATCGTAATGATAATAATTGAATATTTCCAATAGGATGTTAAAAGGATGTTTCTCCCTTCATCTGCGTAATAAAGAGTTTCCTTTTAACTTTAATAGTCCTTGTTCTATCATCCATGACTAGCAGAATGTATTATTAGCAACAGATGTAATTTATATAATTAGAGATTTATGGGCTTATATTGAACCCTTTACCAGCCTGTTTCTGTTTCTATACACTGCAGTTTTCTTGTTTGTTTTTGCAGCTGGTAAGAGCCTGGGTGGCCATTAAAATGGAAATGATGAAAAATTTTCATATAGAAACCTTTCCTGCTGTAAAAAGCAGATTCAGATTTAAAAAAAATCAAAGAAACTTTTATGAACCAGTTTGATTTAATAAACACTTTCACACAAAAATTATTAGAACAGACTGTAACACTTAATTTTCAAACTTAGGCACTTTATTTTGGTATTATTTTTATTCATGTGAAACAACAAAAACAGTGTTTAATGAGATGTATTTTTTAATCTTATCAAAACAAACGGACTTTGACCTTATGAAAATAACCTTAGTAAATCCTTAGTTTATGTTTTAAATAACTTTTCCTTCAGATATTTTAAATCTATCTCACAATGGGTGGAGATATCAAAATATTAAAACACAAATTGCAGAAAAGAAATTTCTTCATTGACCATTGTCAATAAATGGAATTTTTTGAGAAGAGTTTTATGAATGTTTTGATTCTGGTGAAATGATTGGGACCGGTGGTATCAATCAGGAGTTATTTTTCATTAAGGAACTTCTTTACAGGAAAAAAGAAATGTGAATAAATGTGGAAAAGAGAAATATTCCTGCAGTTAGATGTAATGAAATGAAAAGGTAGAAGAAATGTCTATTCTGGTGGGAATGGTGAATGTCTTGTCCATTTGAAGAGTGAGTACCAAACCTCAAGCTCTGTAACTGGGGCTTCAGCCTATTTGACTGGGTCAGATGCTGCCTTGAAGCGAAGCCACAATCAAACCAACACCCTAGCACTGGCTGCACTGCTTGCCTGGAGCTATTGAGCTCCTGGCACACTGGGCTCCTTAGGCCTACCTGAGGAAAAATCTTGGGACAAGGCTGCAGGAGAAGCACAGCCAGACCTGGAGACAAAGCTGAATAAGAGCTTGCCTCTTTCTTCACGATGGGAGAAGTTGCAACACAACCAGTTTATGACCAACGCGGTTGCTATTGCTGAGGATAATGTGTTGTAAAGTATTGGCTTCTGCTTCAAACCAAGGTAGCATCCATGACATTTCCTTTGCTCCCTGTGTAGTACAAGATGGATTACAAGGAAAGGAAAGAGTATTAATTGTATAATTAGCAAATGATTTAAGCTGAAATGTTACTGATTTAGTAAGAGCTTTTATTGCAGCACAATCAAGCAGCCTCATCTCACATAAAAGACACAAAGCTTTTTGCTCATAGGTCTTCAGGAATTATTAGTGTTAAAGATTTTCAAGCTACCCTGGACTAAAAGTTTGACTGAGTGATCAGCAGCTGCACTAATTGGAAATCTTTCAGCCATCAGTCAAGGAGAGGCGGAGGCAAAGGACAAATGCACATGTTCAAGACAAGAGTCTGCATTCCAGTTCAGTGAGTTAATATTAGCCCACATTTTTACCCACTCTTGTCTGATTATGCTTGAAGTCTTCTGATAGCAGAAATTCAGGACAGCTCGTCCTTCCATAACCCAAAGGCCTTCCCTAAGTATCCTAGGGAAAGAAAACCATGAAGCCACACAGAAATGATAAAAAGGATCAGGGGTTATCTTTTTTTTCTTTTTTCCTGGGAAATGCAGAGTTACCATAACTGGTCAGGTCAGTAAGTGAACTACAGAAGGAGTGAGCGGTGTGGAGGAGGAGGAGGCCATACTGAGAGCCCTTTTTAAGTAAAACGTGACAGTGAGGAAGCAGCTCAAGAAGAGCTTGAAATGGCTGCTAATCCTGATGTGAAATGCCAGTATTTCAAGTAACGCAGTGGATTGCTCTCATGGTTAATTTTCCATTACATCTTGTTACTGCTGCAGCTAGTGATCCATGTGGGGGTATTACAGGGACAGATTTTAGCAAGCTGCATGTACAAACTGGGCTTTCAATGTTATAATTTCCTTCAGCAAAGTCAACATCTTTCATCAGTTTGTTGTATGTGAGGGTTTGGGAGGAAGGGGAACCTACAGGGGGTTGAGCTTAGCTGTGATTTTAGTGAGTGGGAACCTCAATTTTGCCTACATGTGTGGGTATGAGGGATGAACAGAAAAGCATGGCCAACAATCCAGTGAGTGCAGGAACACAGTGCTGTAATCCTCCAGAGCCACTTACCTCCTCCCAGCATCTGTTTCTATGCAAAATAGGGATAATAGCATCTCGTCGAGCTGTTGGGAGGATGAATATTTGAAAGGTACACTGACACCGCAGATGTTTTTGCATTTAGCTGTAATTGATTGCTAAAGCTGGCAAACAATCTGAGCCTGTTGTTCCTCAGGTTGCCAATGCAGCCACTCCTCAAAGGTAACACCCAAGGCAACACCACCACCACCCTGATCTGCAAAGAAATGAAGAAGCTGCGTTCCTTCCTCTTACTCCTCTGTGTCCCCAAATCCCAATTTGCTCACGTCAGACACCACAGTGATTGAAGCAGGTGAAGCAATACTGCCCTTTGTGTCCTTTCCCATATTTTAGAGAAAGAGCAACTGTGACAGCACAAAATAACTTCATTAGAAGCACATTCAAAATACTCAGAATATTTTCAATAACTTTTGTTGCCGATTCAGAGCAGCCTGCAAACTTTATGGGAGTTGTATATGTTCTAGCAGAAACCAGCACCACATTTTTTTGCAGGCCTGGTTGAAAGTTCGTTTTGTATGTTAGAGAGGTTGCAGCCTACCCCTCTGTGATCAGCAGCAGTGATGCTGATACTAGGGTTACTGCAGTGCCCCAAGGATACCAGGGTAACTATCTTAGTTGCATTAGCAGTGCTAGCGTTGTCATTCTACTCCCGGTTGATGGCATGGCAGTGATTACCTCGGGTGTCTTGGAAGCTGCTGTGCGGCAGAAGTCAGTTTGTTCTGGTAACTGAGCAACATGTTGCTGTTGCATGGGGGGGGATGATGAATCATGAGGGTGTTGGTTCAGGCTCGGCAGGGTTTGGCTTGCAGAAATCACTAAACAAAGAAGCCTGAAAAATCTTGTACAAAGCCAGGAAAACACTAATGTTGTCATTGTCCAGGCCAGGGACTGGCCTGTGCAACAGATAGCAGTGTAGGCACAGGAAAAATCCCTGGCTTCGCAGCCAGAGGTGCCAGGTAGCAGAGACAATCTCATAAAGTGACCAGAAAACAAATTATATATACTCTGATTTTTTTTTGCTCCAGGGATTACTCTGTCCTGTATTAAACAATAGCAAGGCTCTAATGTTTGTGTGTGAGGCTGTATTTGTGTGAGGCTGAACACAGAGACTAACAGCATCCAGGCAACAGCTTTTGGAAGAGCCGTGGCTTTAACAGATTTTAGGGCTTCTGGAAGAATTAGAAGCTTTGAAATTTGGTACCAATTTTAGAAACATATGCAGACTTAAGGAATGTATTCTCTTAATCAATTTTTCTTTTAACTATGAGAGTTTAATATTCCATAGCGAGCATTATGCTAATTTTCCTATTCCCTGCTAATAAAAAAGGAAATAATGAATGGTGGGGCTGTATCAATTACACCATTTGATAAGACTGGTAAATAAACAAGCAAACCAACCCATGAAATGCAGTTTTTGAGTGAGTATGTGTGTAAATCTATAATTTCACTAATGAGAGGCTGTGCAAATAGTGATACATTTTGTTTAGGTTGTATGTGAGCTGTGGCACAGATTAGTCTTTACCTTGGAAGGCAAACCTCTTTATCAGGGAGCCTCCAGGTGGGAATGTAAAAGTAACTGACTAAAAGCTTGTCCTTTACCACAGGTATCATGGGGCTATATCTCAAACTACTAATTTTCTGTTCTTTTTTCTTAAACATAAATCAACCTCGACTGAGTTTCAGCCCAGACATTTAGAAATCTCTGTTCTAAATTGAGCTTGCTAGAGCCATAAGGATTTTTGTTCATATCAGAAGTTGTCTGATTCTCAACTCTTCTCATTTTTCAATATTAGAAAGATCAATTTTGTGTCATAAAAATGAGATGTGACTAGAGATCTTGCTTTCCCAGAAGCTGGCAATGTCTGTGACAGTCTTTCAAAGCTGCAGAGAAGGATCTTCTTCCAATTTAATTTCTTACTACTCCCTTCATTAGTTGTCATTGCCTCCTGCTATAGGTTATACCTCACTGATCTGCCTGCAGAATGACTTGTGTTAACGGTCCCTAACTTGTTTCAGGCACAGTCAGTTGGTTTATTTCAAACGTTTTTCCACCAAGTCTCTACTTTCCTCCGATTTACATTATTTAGCTCTGTTGATTAACAGTGGCATGAATTATAAAATGCTTCTGCAATTGTGGTGGCAACAGAAGAGCTGTGGAAGAAAAAAGTAGGTGGGAATTGCTTTTTCTGCTGTCACTGGACCCAGAAGAGGGCCCCTGTCCTTGCAATATGAAGTGCATCTCTGAAAGATTCTTTAGCTGGACCCAACCATGCTTTCATCAAGGTCTTTGGCAAGCCCTTCTTTAGAAGTACATGGATGTGATTTATTTTTTGAAACTACACTTAATTCTCTGCCTGCTTCTTTCAAAATCCCATGGACCTCCTTCAGAAATACCCATATAAAGTGACAATATAAAGCACTTGCGTAGCCCAAATGTACAGCTAATTCTCCATTAATACTTTCTCTGGTTTCAAAGGAAAAATCCATTGCACTCCAGGGAAAAATAAAGATACAACAGCACATAAAAAGTCAAGATACTCTCAAGTGGTCATATAAGGTATCTACAGGAGCTCAGGATCTTTTGGCTTTCTCAGTACGCACAACAGATAACCCAAACTAACCAAGAAAAAACAAGACCATTTGTTTATATTAATATTCCAAGTCATACATTGAGTACAACAGATCTGTATCTGGTTTTGGGAATCTATGATTTTACAAAAAATTCTCCTTTGAAGCAGAGAGCCAAAATTAACATTATTTTCTACTAGTCCCAAAAAGCAAATGGAGTTAGTTGATTGGCACCATCAGCAGGAAGGATTGATTGAACTGAACTAACAGTTCTTTCTTAAAGCAAGAGTTGAAACACACTAATAAGGCAGTGTTGGGGAAGTGTGCATTGTTGCTTCTTATGTGGTATCTGTTGGTTAACGAAGGCAGGATTGTGTTTTCCACCACAACTGACAATTGTGTTTCATGTGAAATAAGTGTGAGGAAATGTGAAAATAAGGAAAGTTAAGAACTGACCTTTGAAATGGATCTGAGACAAAAATTTAGGCAGCTTTTATAGTCAGCAGAGTCTGAGGAAAATCAACTTCTCGTGTGCTCCTGAGGAGAAGGTGAGCCCAGCCTGAGCAACTTTGGTGTAGATATCTAAGAGAGGTTAACCTATCCGTCTATCTCACTTTCTCTTGATTTATCTATCAATTTCAATAATCTCAGATTTTAAGGCTGTAAGGGGCTTGCCACTACAGTCTTGCCTCTTGCATGACACAGCCACAAATGTTATTTTTTAATGAATAAAATGTCAATACTGCCAAACTCAGCCTTTATAGTTTATCTTTCAGAAGAGTGAGATCACTTTTCCAACTTTATAAATGCTTACTCTTTTGAAGGATTAATAGAAAAAAAATTAAAAATCCAAGAAAACCTCCTCTGCTTATTCTACTCCCTGGATCATCATAAGGTGGGAAGAAAATGCTGCTCAGCTTTCACAGTTTTTGTGCATATTTTCCATATGGCTGAATTGTGGTCAGCTTGAGACTGAGCTCTCATATAGATCTGGGCCTGTATGACCCAATGCTTTGCTGAGACCTCCTGACCCAGAGAAGCCTACATGGGCCACGGATCTCCTCTCCTAGAACAAGCTGAAGGTGACCATCTGGGGACCAGGGACTGCCAGGAAGGAGGGATGACTCTCCACTTATTCTGTGGGGAAGGGCCTCTGTCGTTAGCCGCTGGCAGACCTTGGGCACAGAAGGTCTGTAAAATAAAGCAAGAACTGAAAAGATTTGGGTTTTGCTGGGAAAATTTTAAAGACTACACTGAGAGCAGTGGGTGGTGTGACATTTAAACATTGAGATACACATTTAGCAAAGGCCACCTGGTTAGTCAACACTGGGGCATCTGCCAATCGAGCTGGCCCTGACCAATCAAAACTGTTACATACTGTAGAGGGGGATAAAGTCCCTGTAGTGAACACAAAAAATATGCTGGGAAAGACGGTCTGGGTTACTCCCCCGTCATGCAAAGGCAAACCCATCCATGGGATTGCTTTTGCTCAAGGACCTGGCTGCACTTGGTGGGTACTGCGAAAGAATGGGGAAGCCCGATGTGTACCTCAAGGCGATTTGATTTTGGGTGAAAATAGCCAATGAACTGAACTGTATGTTGTTAATTGTTATATAATACTGTATATGATCACTCCTATGGTTGCTATATGCCATATCAATGGTATCACCCAGTTTAATGAAGAATGAACTTTGATGAAACCGAACAAAGTGCAGCAGTGATGGAACCTGAACTGTTAGTTCAACACCGCACACCATCTCTCCTGCCCTGAAAGACTGTTATGACAGATGAAGCCCAAAGTCATGGACTAAATGAACTCAACAGACATTTTAGAGGGATGGCCCATAGACAAAGGGAATGATATCTATATGTATATATCAAAAGACAGGAAAAGTGGTGGTGATTAACTGGAATGTATTGGAAAGTGTAGGACCTGAGCATGACGTAGATGGTATAGAATAAGGGGTGGATACTGTCCTGGTTTTGGTTGGGATAGAGTTAATTTTCTTCCTAGTAGCAGGCATAGTGCTGTGTTTTGGATTTAGTAGGAGAAGAATGTTGATAACACACTGATGTTTTAGTTGTTGCTAAGTACTGCTTATGCTAGTCAAGGACTTGTCAGCTTCCCATGCTCTGCCGGTGCACAAGAAACTGGGAGGGGGCACAGCCAGGACAGCTGACCCACACTAACCAAAGGGCTATTCCATACCATACAATGTCATGCTCAGTATATAAGCTGGGGGAAGTTGGCTGGCAGGCAGCGATTGCTGCTCGGGGACTGTCTGGGTATTGGTCGGCGGGTGGTGAGCAATTACATTGTGCCTCACTTGCTTTGTATATTATTATTATTACTATTAATATTACTACTACTATTTTACTTTATTTTGTTTCAATTATTAAACTGTTCTAATCTCAGCCCACAAGTTTTCTCACTTTTACTCTTCCAATTCTCTCCCCATCCCACTGGGGCAGGGGGAGTGAACAAGCAGCTGTGTAGTGCTTAATTGCTGGCTGGGGTTAAACCACAACACAAGTCATGGACTTGTCCTGTGCTACCCAAAGTCATAAGCCAAAAGTGCTTCATGAGTCAAAATGCAAGGCTTTACTAATGCTGACACTGGTAGTACTGACATTTTCTATTGTAATATGAGTATACATTTAATACTTATTCTGCTCTTGAGCGACTGAGGACACCAGGCATAAAGCAGGGGATGAATCAGGCTCTAAATTGTGACAATTCATTTTGGTCCCTTCCTTTCCCAGTCTTCCCAGATAATTTTTTCTGGAATTCTTGAAAAAAACCTTAATATATCTTTTTTTTTTTCTTTTAAAAAAAGAAGAGGTTATTAGAAAATAAATAAATCAAATTATACTGAGAAGCTACTGACTGTAATTATACCATAGCTGCCCATGCTCCTTGCATTTTGCACCCTGCCTATTACAGCTGGGTGGGATTACTCTCCCTGCTTGAATCTCTAGACCTGAATCCCTGAGAGCTGGTGATGTTGCTGGATGCCAGCAGAGCCATCTCTACGGTGCTCCCCATCAGCCGGGCCGAGGAAACCTGCTTCAACCAGGCTGCCAGGAAGCACAGTAGTACTAACTCCTGTGTGTTAGCATGCAAATTTTTCTGTATTTGTGACCCCTGAAGCTTCCTGTCAGCCTGTTCCCAGTGAAAGTGAATGGCAAAATCCCCTCTGACTACATTTTATGGAAGGCAGATCAGGTGCTGGGTTTGTACCTGCTTTTCTAGCCCAATGAACTCATAAAGTGGTTCACAAACATCCCCTCCAGAGATAATGTGATCCTGTCTTCTGCAGTCAAAGCTCCATAGTTTAACTGAAGTTAAACCTGCAGCCATGGTCTCAGCTCAGGCTGCAGCACAGGAACTCTTTACTTTGGTTCTTTGCTTTACACCCCACTGAGCTTAACCTTTACCATGCAGATCTCTTCGAGAAAAGATTCATTCTGGTCGTATAGCTGGAGTTTTCCATCCACCCCCCAGAAAAAAAACCCCAAACCCCTCAGTCCATCCTACCACGCTTACTGCAATGAGTAGAGGACAGTGCACATGAGAGGAAGAATTAACTGCAGCATTCAGAAAGGCTACCAGTACTTATTGGCACTGTTACCACCTGATATTGGTACAAAAAACCTTCATGTGCAAATTTGTTATTAAACAGTCTTATAAGCGAACCTTCTGCAGCTCTAATAGAGTACCTACACACCTATTCCACTTGGTGTAGATTTTCCTTTGATGGCACAGAATAGTCAAAAGATAGTGTTTAGGAGCAATGCCTTTTCCCCAGGAAGACTGTCACAAGTTCAGCTGCAGCTCATCATGCCCTGGAGTTCTTTGAAGTTTACCCTAAACAAATCCAAGTAAACAATCATTAGCTGTGGATAGGTGTGGGTCTTAATCAGAAGGCACAAAGGGTTCTTAATTCTCTTGTACCAGGCAAGTTTATCTCCCAGGTAGAAAAGTGTTAGGGCCTTCAATGGCTCTCAAAAATATCTCACAAGAATCTCAAGGATCTTACCCTTTTCAAACTGCTCTAGAAAAGGCAGTCTGCTTTCTCAGATTGAATACGACAGCCAGAACAGTAACTTCTAAAGTAAACCCTGAGGTATCAATGATCTGGTCTCGGCACTTCAGTCAGGTTTTTTTAGATCTTGATTTGCTTTTTCAAACTAGGAGAGCAGCTCTGTGATGAGGAGGGAGGACTTCACACTTTTAACAGCATTTTGCAAGTAAGAAGTAATTTATTGTGTAGGACAAATAATAATTTGTTATAGAAGGCTCTAACAACTTTAAAAATTGATCAGTGAGTCCTCCCATGTAAAACTCAGTTGCTGACCACAACTTAGTTTTTGATGTGGTGGCTGGTTGATTTTTGAAGTTATACTTTTCTCAGTTGTTTGACTTAGAAAGCAACCTTAGCTTTCTGTATTATTAGTAGGTACATTGACCTCTCTTTATTTAATTTCTAGGGACTTAGTTTTTGTAGTAAGGAGGTTGTAATTCTTGCTAGGGATTGCCTGGGCTATAAGCACATGCCCTCAGTTAGTTTCCTCAGCAGGCAGAGCCGGTTAAACCTTGTGGCTATGAAGGTGTGCTGTTCTTTGGAAGGAAGAGCTTTCAACATCAGTTCTGATGGTCTTAGAGAGGCTTTTAACACCCCCAGCAATTATTAAATTTAGTTGAAAATCTGGAAAATTTCTTAGAAGTTTCTAGTAGCCAGTCATTATCGAACTGTTTCATGTCCCTTTTGGCATTAAATTAAAGCAAAGCTGGCTCAAGAATTTGAAGTGAGGGCACAGAATGTCACATGGATAAGGTTGAAATTCAGTCTTATAGACATTTGTATGTGTCTTGTTCTTTTGTTTATTTTGGAACTGATCTAATTTATCACTTCACATAACAGAAGAAAATATTTCTTTGAAAACAAGAGAGAAAAGGTATATTTTTAAGCAGAGGTTTGTAAATGATTCCCATTCTTACTAATTTTTGACAACTGAGCTCCCAGTTCCCTTCAGATCCTTTGAGAAACCCACCTCCATTGGTACAATTTATGTAGACCATGTCTATATAAAATAAGGGCCACCTGCACTTTAACTGTCTTGGAAGCTCTAAATATTACATTCACCTGCTCTAATAGAAAGTCTTACCTGTTTTCCATGGACATATGCCCAAAACAGCTAACACCGAAATTTTAATAAGGGACCCAGAAGACTCAATGGTACGATGAGTTTGAATTTAAGGAGCAAATTTGGTAAATAGTTTGGATTTCATAGATCTATAAGACAGAATTTATTCCTTGTATGTAAACAAAATCAGTTCTTCCCCTATATAGGAAGGGATGGATAAAACATTGTAGTAACTGCGCTGGCTTTTCTGCCTCCTGCAGTAGCAGATGGTTTTCCCTGTCTGTGCCCAGGTTGCAGGTCCCATGACCTCAGGGTTTTTTGAATGTGAACATGGTGAGCAAGAAGGCTGAAAGTTCCCAGAGGGCTAAAAACTCCAAACAAAACTATTGTGAGTAATATGTCTAAATTGGGTCTCATGCTGCCCACACTTAAGCCCACGGCAAAACCTCAGCTGATTCAGCCCAGAAGCAGACCACACATACAGAGCTGTGATATATTGACTGACTGTTTAGACAGAGAAATGTACAGAAATCTCCCCATCCATATATTCTCTGACACATTTTTTAATGTGGGATCCTGCTCAAAAGTGCTAGACACTCAGACTGAAACCAAGGCTCAATTTCTCAATTCTGGTTTCAAGCATTTGACAGTGAATCATTTAATGGACCGGCCAAGTCCTGTCATCGTATGCCACTCGGTGGGCACGTGTCCACGTTGTTTACAAGGTTTGCACATGTTTGCCACAGGTGAGAGCATTGTTTCCCTCTTTTGCATCACATTACAATGACACTGTCTGCACATTTAGAGCTATTAAGCTCTTGGTAGGGGAAGCTAAGGAGCCATTCAACAACCCACTTTTATTCAGCAGATTAGAGAAGGGAAGGTTCAGTTTTCCAAATCTGCTGATGCAGAACATGCTTCATGTGAGTGTGTGGAGGGGAGTGACTTGTAAGGGAACACAGGCACAAATAGTGATGTGGCCAGACTGGTGCTGCTAATGAGCAGGGTGGCATTAGGTGCTGGCAGGGTTTCATGCTCAATAGGAGTGCTGGCTGCACTAATTACCAGAGGAAGAAAAGTGGCTTATGTAATTCAGTGTTGCTAAGGTGAACTAACAAAAGTAAAAATCAAAATACTTAGTCTAGAAGAAAGCACAATCCAAAGAGACTGTGCTCTCCCACACAGTCAAGCTCCTTGCTGGGCACGTGGATGATGAGGTGCTCCCTGTGCTTGCTCCTCAGTGCCTGGTGCTTCTTGACTGCAGCGCAGCACCATCCCAAACCCACAGCAACGCCCTCAGCAAGAGGTCTCATGATCTTGAAATGCATATTGTTCTGTCCTCAGAAAATTATAAGAAGAGAGGTATAGTTGGCCAGCCCAGGCCTCAGGAGACCTAGACAAAGAAAAGTTCATTGTTTTGCCTGCCATTCATAGCCTGTGTTACCTTGGGAAGTCAGTTTGAGTAAATCAGTAAAGGACAGCTATGCTTTCAAGGATGCAAGATAGGAAATGTTTGAAGGCAAGAGCAGTTCTTAAAAATTGCCTTAGCTGGAGTGTTAGATACTCTTCAGGGTGGAGAAATGCATTTTTCTCCATGTGGGACCTCTAATATAACATCTCCATTAACACAGACATCAGGAGCTTCCTAAACTAAGCAGTGGTAATTCTGACACTGAGGGAGCTGGTAACCCACTTACATTTATTCATTCAGCAAGGAGATGTGCTGCTGGCTCCCAAGGTGGGAAGTCGCGTGGAATTGCCCCTGCTGCCTGGGGTAGCTCAAACCCTGGAGCCTCCACTGCTCCCTTCTACCAGGTGGCATTCACGCTCCCTCCTGAAGAAAAGGTAAGTAAAAGAGCAAAGCAAGAGATGGAAGGGATCACTGCCCTTGAGTCCAGCGATTACCATGCCTTACTGGAGGGAAGACTTAAGATTCTGCCTTTTCTCAAAGTACTAGTTATACATTTAAGAACTGTTATGTAGTTATGAATACGTATATATGTTCATGCTCATGGCCAGAGGTGGCTATAATCCACTTCCCCATGTCTTCTCCCTTCTCTGCCACATGAGCATCTTCAGCACTGTGCTGCAGAACTGTGCTACCTCTGTAGACTGGTGGCATGTGAAGCCTTGAGACTCAGCATGACAAAGGGGCTATAGCCATGTTTTTATTGGAAGCAGCTGAACCTAGGGCTCCCACGGCCTTGTGACTACTCTACCTGCTGGTGCCTGTCAAAAAGCAAGGCACCTGTGGTATTTAGAAACCTTCAGGAACAGACAGAAGCCAAACAGGGGTTTGCTGATCTGAATATGTGCGCTTCATTCTGACAATGCACCATTTCATTCCCTATGTCTTTTCAAGATCTCCGTCTTTCTGCCCAATATTGAAGAGTGAGAGGAGGATATTTATGAGCAAACTGCAGGCATAAATATACTGCAAGGTTGTGAAATTATAGACGTTAGAATAATGAGCAAAAATACTTGACATGTAATGCCCTCTGAGTTAGGGATAAAGTAGTTAACTAAGTGATTCCTTTCCAACCAATGCAAGACCAACATTAATCATGTCTAACCATATAATTTTAGCAGATACGTTCTGGCTCCTGTTCAGCTACTGAAAAGCTTAACCACATTATAACTGCATTTTGATTATCTGTTGCTTAGGGAATCAGCTTCAGGCCTCCCAAAGGCACAAAGAAAATGTGAATGAACACCGTCAGTATCCTGGCAGGCACCATCTTTCTTCTAAAAGCACTTTAAGAACCATGGCAGAGATCCCCACGTCTCTTGGATGCATCCTTTCTCCTGGAGCAGGCATCTTCTCCAGCTGCTGCCTCCCCCGGCCAGCTCTGTGCTGGTCCTGGAGCGAGGAGATGGTACCATTTCTGCCAAGTCCACAACAAAAACCATCGATCTGAGAAGAAGAGTCACTGCTCGTGTGCTTGTAGGAAGGGCAGTAAGCTGTTACAGATCTATGTTTACAGCTGAGTAACAAATTGTTCAGTAGGGAGTGTGGCATTAAGGAGTTAATAAGCAGCGAGGCAGAGATTAATGTCTAGTTGTAGCAACTCCAGGCAGTTTAATTTGCTTCCCTTGGCCTAGTGACAGGGTGAAACCATTAGCTGGATCTGTGTGAAGCCTGCTCCACCCAAATTGGGGTGGTTTCAACCAGAAAGCACCTGCCAATCTGCCCATCCTGCCTCCCTGTGTGCACAGAAAAACAGAAGTCATGTGCAGCTCTCCAACTCTTCATCTCCCACTCCTAAGCTCCTCTGCACTGAGGGAATTACCCATTATTATATCCTTGATGGAAGCTGCTGTCTCCTCAAATTGGTTAAGCACATTCACACGCTGAAGGAAAGATAAAGCAGCTAAACAATTTGAGATTAGTTTCTGTCTCCTTTTGTTGGAGCCGTATTCGCAGCGCATGGCCTCGGCCCCCGTGCAGGATGGAGAACAGGATCAAAGGGATTATTACAAAAAGTTGCAACTCTGCACTGAAATAGGGTTTCCTTATCTCGCTTTTCTGTCAGTCACCCTCCACTGCCCTAAGTCTGGAGTTAGACCGGACTCAGGGAAACAACAGGGTGGCCTGCATTTGGCACTGGGGATTAGTTTTGTACCTGCACATCTCTTGGAAAAAGACTTGCAGAAATGTGTCCATTGTAGCGGTCTTCTTTCAAACAGAATCCAGTATCACCACTTTGTACAGTAATTTATTTCTCACCTCTCCACACCGCCCAGGTCCTAATAAAGGAGCTGATTTACAGCATACCACAGCAGTGGACAACTACTGGGAAAGTACCTATATGTTGCTTTAGCAGCAACAGCAACAGTGCTTGAACCTGCAGGGGAACTTCCAGTAGGCTGGGTGAAGACACCCAGATTGGAATTTGGCAAAAAAATCTGGATTATTTCCTTTACTTTAAGAAACATATGATAGACACCCTAAGGGCTTACACTGCATGAAAAACAGTCGTCTCCCTAAATATGGTAAAATCAGACATTCACCAAAGTAATTTGAATTACTTTTCCCCATGCAAGGCCTTGCCTGCTTTAGGAGAGTGTCCTTGCCAGCCTTAATTCTCATGATTACATTTGCTAGAGAAATAATTACTTTGGGCTCCCAGCTCGGAGTCCTCAATGTGAGCTCTCATGCAAAAGCGCAGAGAATATTTACGAGCGAACTGCAGGCATAAATATACCAAAAGCTTAAGAACTTACGACCGGCCTGGTTAGCTCAGTTGGTTATGTGCACGCTGGCAGGCACACGGTGACCCCAAGCCATCGCAGTGTGGCACTTAGATGGTGAACTGCTCCTTGTGGGTGTCACAGACTGCAGCAAGTGCCACCTTCACCCTTGGCTGAAAGAGTAACTGAATTCTGAGTGATACCACGGGGAGTTTTGCCATGCAAAATGCCACGCTTTTTTTGATGTGAGGTAATTAGTTTCGGTTTGTGCCTGTTTCTTTTTAGGTGATAAAGTCAGGGTGCTTCTGTTAAAGGGTGAGACCCCAGGGACTAAAAAAATCCGGAGCGACTGCACACAAAAATTGGAAAATGCCTGAGCCGGCCAGATGTCTTTGATACTAAACGGTGCCATAGCGGAGAGATGGCAAATATTTTCCTGTCTCGGGACCTAGGATGTGAGTGCTTACTCCGGCCAGTGCCGCGACAGTCAGCAAACCTCTACCTCCAGACACAAGAAAAGCTGCCATCCAGAAAGGAGGGCTGGGCTGGGCAGGGCCTGGGAGAAAATGTTTCCGTGGCCAAGGGGAAGGAGGGAGGCACAAGCCTGACTCCACCGGGGCTGGCGGCTCTGCGGGCGGTGCAGTTTACCGATCGGCGGAGGCGCTGGCAGGCTCCGGGCTCTTGGCCCCACCTGGGACTGGGAGCGCCACCTCGTTCTGCGTGAATAATAAAATAGCGAAACGGTGACTTGCCCAGTGGGGCTCCATCTGAGGCGAATGGCTGCCACTCCCTAGCAACTGCTAGCTGCCCCCTCCCCGCCTAAACCCCCGCTGTGCTCTGATCCAGGCATTCTTACTGGTAAGCAGCGAGGAGCGTCTGCCTAGCTCTGCAGCGAGGGCGGAGCGGTGTTTTCCTACAAGCACCCAGTGCAGAGTGAAAGGGCTTCTCGGGCTGCTGCTGCCCCCTCCCCCCCCCCCCACCGCCGGGGCTGCACCCCCATGCCGGGACTGCACCCCCATGCCGGGACTGCACCCCCCCCACACACACCGCCGGGGCTGCACCCCCCCCCACCGGGACTGCACCCCCACACACACCGCCGGGGCTGCACCCCCATGCCGGGACTGCACCCACACACACACACCGCCGGGGCTGCACACCCCCCCCCCCCATGCCGGGACTGTACCCCCATGCCGGGACTGCACCCCCACACACACCGCCGCGGCTGCACCCCCCCCCACCGGGACTGCACCCCCACACACACCGCCGGGGCTGCACCCCCATGCCGGGACTGCACCCCCCCACACACACCGCCGGGGCTGCACCCCCATGCCGGGACTGCACCCCCACACACACCGCCGGGGCTGCACCCCCACACACACACCGCCGGGGCTGCACCCCCCCCCCCACCGCCGGGACTGCACCCCCATGCCGGGACTGCACCCCCCCCCCCACCGGGACTGCACCCCCACACACACCGCCGGGGCTGCACCCCCATGCCGGGACTGCACCCCCACACACACCGCCGGGGCTGCACACCCATGCCGGGACTGCACCCCCCCACACACACCGCCGGGGCTGCACACCCCCCCCCCCACCGCCGGGACTGTACCCCCATGCCGGGACTGCACCCCCCCACACACACCGCCGGGGCTGCACCCCCATGCCGGGACTGCACCCCCACACACACACCGCCGGGGCTGCACACCCCCCCCCCATGCCGGGACTGTACCCCCATGCCGGGACTGCACCCCCACACACACCGCCGGGGCTGCACCCCCCCCCACCGGGACTGCACCCCCACACACACCGCCGGGGCTGCACCCCCATGCCGGGACTGCACCCCCACACACACCGCCGGGGCTGCACACCCCCCCCCCATGCCGGGACTGTACCCCCATGCCGGGACTGCACCCCCCCCCACCGGGACTGCACCCCCACACACACCGCCGGGGCTGCACCCCCATGCCGGGACTGCACCCCCACACACACCGCCGGGGCTGCACCCCCCCGCCTCCTCGCCAAGGCCGCCCCCCCCCGCCGGGGCCAGCCGCCCTCCCCCCCGGCCCCGCCCCTGCCCCGCCCCGCCCCGCCCCGCTCCCGCCGCGGCGCCATTGCCCGCCCTCGCCCCCTGGCGGCGTCCGGCGGCGCTGCCGGGCCGCAGGAGCCGGGGCGGCGGGAGGGGGGAGCCGGCCCCGGCCCCGGGCCGGGCGCTCCCCGGCGGCGGGGAGGGCAGGGCCGGGCAGGGCCGGGCAGGGCCTCGCCTCGCCAGCCGGCCCCGTCCCAGGAGCAAGGCAAATACAGCACAAACGCTGATAGATGCCTTTTCGCTTTGGGCAATCGGTCGTTTAAGAACTTGTCCCAGGCTGGGGATTTCTCATGGCTGTAAGAAGCTCAGCGGAGCTTTTAATTTTTCCGTGAAGTGTTAAACCACAAGAGGGGACAGGCCAGGAAACTCCTTGTGCAGAGCGGGGTGGCAGCTGGGGTGTCTGGTAGCTGTCCGTGGCCCGGCAGCCGGCAGCCCCCGTGCGCCTGGGGCAGGAGCTCTGCTGCCCGCGGCACACAGCGGGCACAGGCGCAGCAGTCTCCCTGGCACCCACAGCGCTCTCGAACAACTGTCAGCAAGCCCAGCTTCACGCTCTTCATCTTCCCAAGAGAAGGAATTAGCAGCAGCCAAGCAACAGCTTGTGCCGTCTTCTTGCCTCACACAGCTTGGAATTCTGCCTTCTCCAATTGCAACGTGCCACACAGCTAAAAAAACCCTTACAAAACCTGGGACAGGCTCCCAGAAGTACCTTGGATTTAAAGCTAGGTCTTCCCAAGGTGGGGACAGACAGGTGGATTGGTGACCTCTGTCCAAGAGGAGGAAGGTGCCGCAGGCTGGCTGCAGGGGAAAGGCTCGGCCTCATCAGTGGAAACCCAGCAAGCCCATCCCAGCTGAACCTTGTCCCCAGAGGAGCTGTGGGCTGTGACCCTGCCGGCTGCTTTGAGGTGTACCTTTGTTTGGGTGCTGAGCACACCCACAGGAGGGTGGGGTCAGCTCCCAGCCAGCCCTGTAACACTTCAAAGCTCAGTGACACTAAATAGCACTAAAATGAAAGAACTTGCAACAGGAGAGCCCTAAACCCTCGCTTCTCCAGGGAAATCCTGATGCTAACATCACACTGTATCAGTATTACATTCTCAGTAGGATGTCCTCCGCACAGTAAGATTCGTAACCATGCCATCACTGGTTTGCTTTTGCTCAGGCATCTGGAGGTTGTGCAAGCAGGATATGCACAACTTTGTGAGTACACAGCGATAATCTATTGCTTGAAACACACAGCTGGGGCTAATGTGCTACTGAACCCAGACATGTGATGAGTCCCTGCTGGCCTGGCAGCTCTCAGTGCCAAGGGGAAATGACAGCCTCCATCACTCCTTGGAACAGGCTGATGCTTGGTCTTGTTGAGCCATTTTGACTCTCCGCTTTATTTCTTAGGGGTTTATACCATTTCACATTGGCACTTGCCACTTGAGCCCTCTTGTTAGGAACTAACCCTGCCTCAACAACTTTACTCCTGTCTTTGCTTTTACTTCTCTTACGTTGTACAACTTCAAGTACTCCCCCACAGCTCATCATGGTGTCTTCACTAAAGCTGCACCAAGGTCATGCAACCATGCCTTGCAAACCTGGGCTGTGAGGTTATGGGAGGCAGAAACGTGCCTGACGTGTGAGCTCAAAGGGGAAGCTCAGAGGGACCAGCCCGTTGCCTTCCTGCAAGGTGGAATAATATTCACACTCAAATGCAACCAAAGCAAAGGCTGCTAGTGAAACGTATTGCTGATGTGATACAGGAGGTTAAACCAGGGAACTGGAATGCTTCCTCTGGCCCTAGATTTCTACATTTTTCTCACAAAGCTGTATAAATTCACATGTTGTCCTATGTTAATAACATGTGCCTGAAAGGGCTTGTCTTCATGATGTGGCTATAACCTGCTAAAATAAGATTTGGCTCATTTGTATGCATTTCATATTAAAATGATGGTTTGCTTCTGTAGGTGGGTTTCCCCACATGGTAGACCAAGCTGTATTGATATGAGAATACACACATAAACGCTGAGAGTTTCCTTTTACTTCCTTACTGTTTTATTTCCTTACTGTTTCCTTTTATTTTTGACAATTTAAGGGCTAGACTGTGATGCGTGTTCCTGGTTATAGCAAACACCATTAAGAGACGGAGGGAGGAGTCCTGCCTCCTTTCATGCATTGGTCTGAGGTGGTACTGCTACGCGGAGCCCATAAATAGCTCACACAGCACATAGGCAGCGTAGCACTAGGGGACCTATGGCTGGGTCTAAGTGACCAAAACTGCTTTTTCTTTCCTCCTGCTGCAATAAACCCATTCCACGCGCTGCCACCCTCTGCATGGTCCATGGGCAACTGCTTCCTGAGCCCAGGGCAGAGAGAGTGGTGTGTGTGGTGCTACCTGTCCCAGACTAGGGATCAGCTGGCAACCTCTTGGAAGGTGGAGGAAGAAGATACAACAGAAATGGGAAACTAGTTGAATTCTGTTACCTTGTTATAGTAATTTAACAGGAAATAGAAGCTGCTACTCAGGCCTACAGGCAAGCTTTTCTAGTATTCAGCTGGTGATATGAATTCGATTAATTGTTAGACATTTCTGCAGTTTCTTCTGCAATTCCTTTTTATTATTTTGTTATTTGACTATTAGCTAAATAGTAAGTATTCCCACACAACCTGTTTAGGGTGTGTGAACCAATTTATAGGAAATAAACCTGTTACATACTTGTGGTCTTCTTTTTTATTTTCGTTTTTATGCATGTCTCTAAGACTCTTGAATCAGTATTTCTCTGACCCAAAGTAGAAATGCTAAAATAGCCTAGGATTTTTTCAGAAAATAAGTAACAAAATATTTTGTTTAGAAAATGAACCTGTTACGTGTGAAGGAAAAGGACCAAAAGTACACCAGGAAGTTAAGTGTTTGGGTAAGGGATTTTTATAGATACATAATCACATAAACACTAGATTACTACAAGGAGCTATGGAACTGTTGCCATTTCTGTCAGGAATTACCCACCTGGTATTTGTAGACCTTACCATTGCTCCTTCTCAGAAAGTCTACCCATAGCCACAAGTTGAGATAGCCAAGTGGCCTCTTCAGGTGAGACCTCAAGGGTAACCCTTATGCGCTGGACAAGGAGGAAGGGAACTTTTTTGCTTGTGCACCCTCATTCTCCTGGTCTCTCTTTACTTGTCAGCACTGTTCTCTTTTGAAAACTGTAGGGAATAAACAAGAATTAACCACAAGATGGCTCTATTCAGTAACAAAAGGCCACACATATATTCTTACTCTGCTATAATTCATACTAGGCATGCATTATTATTATTATATTTATAATCTCAATCAGCCTTTTCATGGATGTATTCATGTGCACAGGCCAAAGAGGCATGACAACCCACCCTAGAATCATAGAATCATAGAATTGTTTAGGTTGGAAAAGACCTTCAAGATCATTCAGTCCAACCATTAACCTAACATTACCAAGTCCACCACTAAACCAGTTAAGGGTAGAGTAGCAATTTCATGTTTCCTGGCTTGGTGGCTGGATTATTTTTAATGAAAGTAAAAACTAGGAATCATTAAGATTGGAAAGGACCTCTAAGATCATCAATCCAAACATCAACCCAATACCACCATGCCTACTAAACCATGTCCCAAAGTGCCACATCTACCCATTTTTTGAACACTTCCAGGGATGGTGATTCCACCACCTCTCTGGGCAGCCTGTTCCAATGCTTGACTACCCTTTACATGAAGAAATTTTTTCTAATATCCAATCTAAATCTCCCCTGATGCAGCTTGAGCCCATTTCCTCTCGTCCTATCGCTAACTACTTGGGAGAAGAGACCAACCCCCACCTCACTACAACCTCCTTTCAGGTAGTTGTAGAGAGTGATAAGGTCTCCCCTCAGCCTCCTCTTCTCCAGACTAAACAACCCCAGTTCCCTCAGCTGCTCCTCATAAGACTTGTTCTCCAGACCCTTCACCAGCTTCATCACTCTTCTTTGGACACGCTCCAGCACCTCAGTGTCTTTCTTGTATTGAGGGGCCCAAAATGGGACACAGTATTCCAGGTGCAGCCTCACCAGTGCCGAGTACAGGGGGATGATCACTTCTCTGCTCCTGCTGGCCACGCTATTCCTGATATAAGCCAGGATGCTGTTGGCCTTCTTGGCCACCTGGGCACACTGCTGGCTCATGTTCAGCCAGCTATCAACCAACACCCCCAGATCCTTTTTGGCCAGGCAGCTTTCCAGCCACTCTTCCCCAAGCCTGTAGCGTTGCATGGGGTTGTTGTGACCGAAGTGCAGGACCTGGCACTTGGCCTTGTTGAACCTCATACAGTTGGCCTCAAGCCCATAGATCCAGCCTGTCCAGATCCCTCTGCAGGGCCATCCTACCCTCCAGCAGACTGACACTCCCACCCAGTTTGGTGTCATCTGCAAACTTACTGAGGGTGCACTCAATCCCCTCATCCAGATCATTGATAAAGATATTAAACAAGGCTGGCCCCAAAACAGAGCCCTGGGGAACACCACTTGTGACCGGCTGCCAACTGGACTTAACTCCATTCACCACAACTCTCTGGGCTTGGCCACCCAGCCAGTTTTTTACCCAGTGAACAGTATGCCCATCCAAGCCATGAGCCAGCTTCCTAAGGAGAATGCTATGGGAGACTGTGTCAAAGGCTTCGCTGAAGTCCAGGTAGATGACATCGACAGCCTTTCCATCATCTACCAGGTGGGTCACCAGGTCATAGAAGAAGATCAGGTTGGTCAAGCAGGACCTGCCTTTCATGAACCCAAAGGTTCATGAACCCTGACAAGGTTATTGGTTGTATAAGCAATCTTGTTTATCCTGTGTATTGTTAGTCAGGCTACCCCAGATAAGGAGGGCTGTGGGATGCAGCACAGTGCAGAGTTTTGTGCAGTAGCTCTTCATAAAATCAGCCTGAACAGGACAGCTTGGTCAGCACCAAGCCTCAAGCCTGAGCATGTAGGTCCTGAGCTGTCCTCAAGTGCTAGACCGAGCCTAATTCTAATGGAGGCCAAGCATGACATTTCCTGCTGGGACTATGGGGAGGTGCTCCTGCCTCAGTTTGAGATGTTGCTAGAAGTCCCAGGTATGGAGTACTGGTCAGTCTATGCTTGTGCTGGACATGCTTTGGGATGGCAGAGGAAGGGTAAAGCAAAAGTAGCACATCTCTGCCCCTTCCCACCAAGGGTAAGTCCACAGATGCCAAAAGAGGACTGTGGTGGGTTAATCATGGCTAACGGCCAAATGCCTACCCAGCTGCTTACTCCCTCCTCCCCCAGCTCCTCCTCCAGTAGGACAGAGGGAGAAAATCAAATGAGAAAGTCATGGGCTAAGATAAAGACAGGGACATTGCTTACCAATTACTGTTGCAGGCAAAACAGACTCAACTAGGGAAAATCAATGTAATTTATTGCTAATTAAAATAGATTTGGTTAGTGAGAAACAAAAAGAACATTAAAAAAAACACCTTCCCTCCCCCCTTTCCCAGGTTCAGCTTCACTCCTTCAATCCAGACTCTTCTACCTGCCCAAGTGGTGCAAGTGGGGGAGAACATGTGTGGTCAGTACATATTGTTTCTCTCTGCCACTCCTTCCTCCTCACACTTTCCCTCTGCTCCGGTGTGAATTACCCATTGACTGCAGTTACTGTCAGGAAAATACTGCTCAGCTGTGTGCTCTCCACAGGCTGCAGTCCTTCAGGAATATCCATCTGCTCCAGAGTGTGTTCTCCATGGGCTGCAGGGTTTATCTGCTCTGCTATGAAGCACCTCCTCCTTTTCCTCCTTTCTCTGACCTTGATCTTCCCTCTGCCACTTCTCAGTCTTTTTTCCTTCCTCCTCAGTGTCAGAGGGCCCTCTAGAAATCACGGAAATGAAATGCCTTAGCATGTTTACTTGGCTTTGAGCCTTCTTTCAATGATCAACTGGGAAGGGCCTGCCCTTGAGTGCACTGGGAAGGACATCCAAGTGGGCTGTTAGCCCCCAGCATTTCTGCTACACTGGGAGCAGCTTGGGCACATGTAACCTTTCTTCAGCATCTCAGAGAGGATGTGCAGAAGTAGTAGACTGGCAGCCCCAGGCTCTTGTAAAAGCCTGGCAAAGGCATGGCACACAAAGCAGGAGCTCCAAGCATCATGCCAGCAGGAGCTAGCTGCAGCGTTCATGGGAGGCATGGTCTGGGCCAGTGGGGAGGTTCCCCATGGCTGCTGGTTGACCATACTTGCTGGTGATGGTCCTGACTTGATGGAGAATTCATCCAGCATTTATAATGGGGCAAGGGAGCTGATGGACATGGTCTCTGTTAGTGAGGTCCCACTGATCAGCTGATGGCTATAAGGTGCCTCTTTTTTGTCTTTCATGGGATTCCCCTTGTGTATGCTTTAGCAGACAGTGATCCAGCATACTTTTTAATGCATGGCTTTACAATGCAAAGGCTAGGCTTGTGTCCTGCGATGTCAAAGAGGGCTAGTTGTCCATATGTTTGTTTATTGCACTTCTGTGGACATGAGTAAAACAGAAAGGTACCTCTTTTGTATTTTATCTCAGTAATCCCATATTGACCATTGTCAGCTTTACCAATCTGCCATGTATCAAGGGGTGGCTGACTTACATATTTCGCTATCTCTAATCGTACATTTGCATCCCTCGTGATAAAATGGCAGGCCAGCCCTGTGAAGGTCTCTCTACCTGTACAGACAGCTCCGTAGTTCTGTCTGTTTCTTTGCTCCCTGTTCCTCAGTTTTGCACACCACCACAACAGAAGAGGCAGCTGTGGGTAAGTCCACTTGTCTGAGCAGGACTTCATGAGCCACAGGATACATCTGATGAGGGCATTATGGGGTTAATGAGTGTGATGGAGGGTTCTTGTCAAAGGTGCCAAAAAGGTTTGTGCACTGGGTATCATTTCAGACAAGACCTCAAGTGGGCACTTAGGGAAAAAAGAGAAGGGCTTGCAATGTGGATGTGGTTGGTGCATCCACACTAGCTCCTGTGAAATCTCAGAATGTAGTTTTATTAGCTTCATTGGTGTATTATCTCTTCTCCACAGGATATCTAGTGACTCATGCTTAGAGAATCACAGCAAACTTTTGTTCTTGAAGAAAAGGAAAAATGAGTTCTGTCAACAGCAAAGGTATTGCTGTGGTCAGTTAGGCTTACAGAGGGAGTCAGAGACAAGAGATCTCTGGTCACTGCAACCTAGAAAGTAAAACTTCAGTGCAGTAATGTTGTCCATACTTAGCAGGTCTTTGAAATGCTTTTGAATGTTAATTCTGCTGTGACAATCCTATCAGGCTCTGGGTTCTTGATGGCATCTAAATTAGGACCTTAATAAACCTAAAACATCTGCAATGAAACTTGGAATGATGCAATGATTTCAGTGGATCAGGAAAATGGAAAGTTAAGACCAAAGAAAATGAAATTGTGTGCCTACTACCTAGGTGAGTCACCTACAGGACAGTTATTTCAGTGGTTTCCAGTGGTTTGGCAGTATGTCCACACTGCTTTGAGCTGACCACAAGCACAGCATGGGGCACAGCACCCCAGGGCAGAGGAGGTGACCATCAGGTAGGGATCACACCTCACAAGCAGGGTCATAAATTCCAACAGTCCTGTTCAGCTGTAACACAGTCCAGGCAGAATAAAAATGCAATGGCTCTGGACAACAGGGTGAGGATAAAAACCCCAGTATGCCACTTGATTGCAGCAAGGTGTTGCCATCTAGCATCCACTGAAACGTTTTTCCTCTGCCATTTCATTTGTCAGGAATTAACAGAAAATGTACTTCTCTCTTCTAAGTGCTTTTTGAGCTCCTGATACCTACTGGAGGTGTATGAAAGCAGAGGTGCCAATGTCTTAGCCAGTGTGGATTTCCGTGCCCTGTAACATCCACTTTTACCCTTTTACATAAATGCAGTCATCTTCCTGGAGGGAAATAAATGCTAATTTTGCATTTTCAGAGGTGGTGTATGCATGGATATAAGTACTTAGCTTTAGTCTGCCATATTTGAAAATGTTGATCCAATCTGTAAAGGAGTAAGAAACATTGTATATTAAACATTATTTTGTTTCTTTTACCATTTAGAAATCAAATTGTTATGTAAAAATCTTTTAAGAAAGCGTATAAAAAATCATTAAAAGGGGCTGAAAATTTTCTTCTGTAAAGGATTTTGAAATTTTTGAAACCTGAATGTTGAAATTATCACCAAAGAACACTAGACAAATGATAACAATTCAGCAAAAGAAATCTAGACCTGCAATTAGTCTAACTTGGACTTGCACAGGAATTTCACTTTAACAAAAAACTGTAGTTTCAGTGTTCTTTTTTTTAAATGAGAAATTTAAGCAGGTCATCTGATTATGTCATGAATTTCTCATTTCCTCTGAAATAGTATTTTGGCAGAACTGATGTGACATTGTGAAATATCACTTTGATAGCACTGCTTTTCTTTTTTTTAGTTCAGAAGTGTTTTGTCAGTTTTTCAGCCACTTTGGATGTGACTAACTTTTATGAAGCATTTTCTTCCTGACTACCTGCTTTTCATAATCATTACGATATCCAGGCTGGTTTCACAGGCAGAATGTGGAAACCTGGCCTCATAGACAGGCAAGAGGAAAATTGGTCATTGTCTTCAGTATGGCAAGTTTTTTCCACCTACGGTTCCTGGAGCTATCTCATTCTTGGCCAGGCAATTAAATTACTTGTTTTAAGGAATTTTTTTTCCCTGTAGAGCAGCCTTTTTGTTTCTACATAGATTAGAAAGAGTAATTTTTGAAAATAGAAAGGTTTTAACAGTTTCTTGTACATTTAAAATGTGAAAATCATGGGTTCATCTTAAGAAAGGAGAAGTTCAAGGCAGTTCTGCCTGATCTGAAGTGATGTTGCATCCCAGTTACCACGCATTATGATGAGTGCCCAGTGATAGGAAATCTTTGCTTCTGTATCCATATCTGATAAAATCTTTTAAATAGATTCCTCTTTCTTGACATAAACCAGTGAAATGTAAGCACTCAATAAAGCACTGAGTTAATCACTGGGGTATCCTGGAAGAGTACTGTGGCACCAAAAAACTTCTCTGCCCAGCTAGGCTGAGTTTCTGGTCACTGTCACTTGTGGGGACTCTGATATGCACTGCCAGGGCTTAAGAAGAAACAGTGATGGAGAATGGCAGGCAGGTCAGGCAATAGCTACCAAAATAACTGGCCCACAAGGAGGGATTGATGTATCCTGTTGACCATGAAAATTGTCTTCAAGATCTTGTAGCAAATTCCCAGGCAAAGAGTATAGTTGGTTTTTCTACAGCTTTTCACTGCTTCAGCAGTGAGATTTGAGTTTAGATTATTAGCTACTATATTCAAAACGAAACTACTGGGGTCAGCTGAGAGTGTCTGAGATGAGATTTAGCTGAGGCTGAAGTAGTTTAATCAAATTTTTACCTTCATCTTAGCCTTTAACTAAGAGCAAGGCTCTTCCTTGAGGGTATATCACGTGAAACTGGTGACTGCAAATTTATTTACGAGACCATAAAAATTGTGCAAAACCTTTCTTTTAAAGTTTTTATTAATGTCATGGCAATAGAAATCAGTATAAATTTCAGATGATGCAAATAAGGAGTTACACAAGCATACTCCAGAGACTTTTCTTACGCTGAGTGGTGATTTATTTATTAACTTTTTGTCCATTTATGTCGATTGCCAGTAAGTCTCCGGAGTTCTGTCTGTTGTTTCTAATAACAGGACCAGGACTCATGCAAATTCAGAGAAAATACATGGTTGCAGCTTTCTAAAATGGGGAAATGATGGTTTTCTTAACAGACAGTCAAGCTAATCTTGCATTTCTGTTTAGTCAGTCCTTGATGAAACTGGCCATCGTGATGCCAAACAGAAAGTGAGTTGTGATTATGAACCTCTCCGTAGAGCTTGCCAGCTACAAGCCTAGCACTGACCATCGTCTTCTCTTACAGAAACATCATACCTTCAAGAGATGGTGGTGTCTTTTGTTTGCTGCACCAGCACTAGGAGGCAGGATTAGGTATGTATATATAATATACATTTTTATAGAATATCTCAAACACCTGATCTAGTATATGAAAATGTTATGCAGAGCAGCATTACTAGGAATGTTATTTAAAAAACCCAACAACTGAAGCATTGATAGGTTAAACAATTTGTGTAGGTTACATAGGAAAATTGTGGGAGAGTCAAGAACTGCCTTGTATCCCCCTAGACCCACAAAATTATCTTATTCACAAACAGGCCACTAGAAAGGATTAATCTAAATGCTAGCTAGTGGAAATTGAACTCCAGTGCTCTTTTCCTCTCTCCACATAATGAATACTTTGTTCACCTTTTCCTGCTTTCTCTACGTGGCTGAAAACAGTGCATGTTAAATGCGCTGCAGCAGCTGTACCTTGCCCCTCATGGGTACATACAGTTTGTTCTGCATACCTTAGCAGCTGTCATGAATGCCCATCAGCAAATGTTCATATGAAGTTGTTGTTATTATTATTATTATTATTTAGTTAAACATGTGACACATAACATCAAGGATGAACAGTGACGAAAACCAAAGCTGCCAGATACTGATTCAAAAGGCTCAGGACTGCTCATCTGGGACCTAGGGCACCACGAGGTCAAGTACTTCCCCTTATTCAACCACACACAATACCCCGGGCTGCTCTGTATTTTTAGTTTCAAGCATTTCCTATCTTTGGTATCAGATTGTTCCAACAACAATCAAGGTGTAAGAAGAGTTTTGAAGTGAAGAGCTGCCAGGAAGCTTTGTTGGAAAGCTTGCGTTGTTAACCCAGGTGCTGGCGTACTTCTCGCGCTCAGATTTGAAGGGATGGCAATGGAAGATTTCAAGCTGCAGTCAAAGCCATGTCAGTTCTGTATGGTTTTCTGTAAGCAGGCGGAGGTGACACCTTTCTCAGGAAAAGGATGTCAAGTAGTAAAAATACAGGTAGAGAGACAGTGTGTAGTAGTGGGATTTTCTGGGGCCTTCTTTATGGGAGAACTGAAGCTTGTTGATCAGCAGCATCTTGCCTGGCTGGTGGTGCCCCTTGGGACAGTAAGAATATTAATGGCTGTTCGGGTCACTTTCAGTCTCAACATTGAAATTTGCATGAAGCTTAAGAAGAGATTCTTCTCTGATCTTCTCCTTTTGCAGTTTTAATCAATGAATGCGTATGCTTAGATAGACAGGCCTTCCTCTGCTGTGCTGGTACCCCAGCCCTCAGAGTGATGGGTTTGAACCTGAGAACTTCCAAGTGACAACAGTCACTGGGAAAGCTGTCACCGACTGTCTGCCTCCTTCAAGATGACAACAATGCAGTCCATAAATAAAGTGGTCAGGCAAGTACATGTTGTTTACTTGATTCATCTAAAGCGCGTCATCCCTCTTTTTTGCTTTTAGAAAGAAACATAGATCAAATTTCTCATGAAGCTCTGAAGAGTGAGCTATAGCCCACATAGCTATATCTTGTCCATTGCTGTGGTATTTGAATATTTTATTGCACTCTATAATGCATGAATGTCAGCTACTGACGCTTGTGGTGTTTTTCTCTACCTTCAACAGACACTGGAAAGACCAGGAGGCATCTGGATTCCCTTTTATGAAATGGAGCAGACACAGAGAAAATTATTGAAGAGGGAGGAAATATTTACAAATAGTAGCTATGTAACTTCTCAAGCCAAAAAAAAAAAAAAAAGGAAAAAAAAAAGCATAGCTTAATGGCAGGAAGTGGTTCTTCAGGGAACAATTCCCCCAAGCTCTTGTGCCATTTTTAGCCTTGATCACCTAAACAGAGCACAGCAGCTCTCGAAGGACCCATGTGGGCTGCTGGCTCCACAGGACATGTGCAGGCATGCTGCTGGTCAGTCTGAGTGAGGAGGGAGAGAGGATACCTGCATGCCTCTGGGGAGGTGATGCCTCAGAAAAAGTAGGTATAGAAGATGTCTGTAGAGGATTACAGATGACTAGATTGTTTCTCTGGGAAGTCTAGAGAATATTTTTTCTTTCATTGCCTGTTAGGTAGCATTGTCCCATGCTTTTGTTATGGTTAGAAATAAAACCTTGTCTTGTGCCAGGGCAGCTGCATAGCTGGTTGTTCTGGCTAGTGAGAGGCAAGGTGAGGTTGTACACCCACCTTGCATTCTCCGAAACATGGACGCCGCAGGAGGACAGTGCGAGAGCCAGCCCTGCCTTACCCAGCCAAGGTAGAGCCCCTTTGGTCTGTCCCATGTGGGGTGAGGGGATGGACACAGCTCACCTGGGGCCAGCCATTCCTGAGGCCTTCCCACAGCTCTCCCCAGAAGATGAGCACCTCTTCAGCCCTTTCCACTGAAAACAACTGCAGAGAAGAAGTGCAAATAGCTCAGCACAAAGCCCAAAGCCTGGGTGTGCTCCCAAGCAGAGGGTGAATAAAAGATCTTCACAGCTGGGTAGGCTGCTAGTCACTTGGTGGAAACACTTCTTAATTATGCAACAGGCAGCCTTAAATAACCTCCCAGAAAAAAACCCAAACACTTCTTCCCTCTTGATGCAATGCCTCCTTAAAGAGGCAGAGAAGCACTGAGAGGTAGCAGAGACAGGCAGCCACCATGAGGTCCTGTGGGCTTCACAGAGCAGCTGTGGTGCAAGGGGCAGACCAACAAGAATCCTATGCTGGAAAGCCAGGCACATGGGACAGACCGGGATGGTTGCTGGTTACAGAGAAACGTGCTTGTTTGCAGAGGGGAAGACGAAATGCAGCAGGCAGGCAGGCCGGCCGCTGGCCAAGCAGGCAGGAGGAGGCTGTGACAAGCAAGGGGGAGGCAAAAAATGGCTAAAAGAGGAACTGGGAAGGAGAACCTACCCACAAGGAAACTTTTCTCAGCCGGCAGCGTGACAGCACTCTCACTGCACGGCAGTGGCTATGCTGGCCACGGGCACTGCCCTGATGCCCTGGCTGGCTCAGGGTCCTCAGCACACCCAGCCCTGTCCCAGCACGGGCAGGCAGCAATGAGCCTCTGCAACTGGACAGCACAGAAGTGGAGACATCAGGATGCCAGAGCAGATGGGAGACGATGCACGCAGCGAAACTGTGGAGATCCGCCAGCCCCTGGAAGATGGTGGAGTAGTGGGAACTGAAGGCATCATTTGAGGACATCAGACGAGTGTGCATGATGTGCTCCTCCAGCCAAAGGCTTGCTTCCCATCTGACATCTTCTGGCAGCAATCACTTTTGAAATGGGTGGAAGTACCTATGACATTTTTGAAAAATATGTCAATATTTTCACATTACTTGGAGAGATGCAGCTGGAGATAAGAGCTAAAACAACGATCCTGAACTGAAATAAAGAAAAACTGAGACTTATATACAAGCATTTGCACTTAAGGTACATAGACATGTGTGAAAAGCACCTAGATAAAGTGTCTGAGGAACAAGAACTATTTTCACGTGGGAAAGGAAGAGGTTGCATGAATCATGATATACTTCCAACTTAGATTTTAGAGTAGTGAGGTTTTAGGGTGGAGAGATACCATCTAAAAGTTGACAGAATATGTTTTTGTGGAAAACCTGTACTATGAACAACAAAAAAATTAAGTTACAAAAGTCAGAATGAACCACTTTGTTTAGCAAAATAGCTGCATGATCTGCCAAACCCTTGTCTTGTGATGACAAACCACATGAAATCTGTGCAGATAAGCCATCACCAATGGCTAGTTTCCCCTGTGTCTCACTGACAAGGGGTGGGGAGGAGTATGCGTAATTAGTACCCAGGGTAAAAGTAGGGGACATCTGTTGAAGTAATTCCTCATTACTCTCAAGTGGGTATTGTTCAAATGAAATCAGATGTGCTTTTGTACTCTTATTCCTCTGGATAGCAGAATCTGGAGACAGTCCAAGCAGAAGTAGTAGAGGAGCTGCTAGGTGGCCTGGTGGCACAGCACCCTACCTACCGCTGCATGCCTGGAGGGGTGGAGGAGGTGGGACAGGGGGAGACCCTCTGCTGAGATGAGCCCATGCACCGCACTGCCGGTGGGCATAGAGGACAGACTCGTGCAGTCTGGGTGAGTATTTAAGGGTGAATTGTTTTGTTAAGATTTTCACATGTGATCTTTGATGAAGCTAGAAGTAGGAGGACAAAAATGAGTATTTGAAGGTTGGAAAAAATTACCTGTCATTTGTTCAGCAAACTCAGGTTATTCTGTGACTGTGCAAGAGAAGTTTCTGGGTGTGGTGTGACTTATCTTTTCCTGTTTCTCACTGTTCTTCAGTGAGATGATGGTTTTTTAATTGCCCTTGTTATCTTCACATGATAAACTTAGTTCTGGTGACAAGATAAATAATGTTGTAAGCAAGACCTCATTTTCCTCTCACTGGTTTCTTTGGTTAGGTAACTTACGTTAGTTGTGGAGGAAAGCAAGGTACAATGTAAATATACCCTGTCCTTTTTATCCAGCCTTTCAGTTATATTGTATTGTGCCAGGTAAGGATTTAATGTTAAGCTTTTGACATTATGTGTTGCAAAAAGCTTATGTTGTTTTGACAGAGATAATTTTACAATGATAAGCTGGAGTGTTAAAAAAAAAAAAAAGAAAACAAACTAAAACAACAAAACTGTGTGCTTTCTCTTTCTTCACCCCAATCACAATTTTTCAGGAAAAATTAGTCATACAGAATTTTTCCTCTTAAATTTGTAATTAAAGTTCCCTTGTAATTTCAAAGCCTGGAAATATTTAGAGCACAGATACCCTGCTTCATTTGCTGTGAGCAAGGCTAAGCACAGTTCTGCACATCGGCCTGTCCCAAGCAACTGGTGTGGTACAAACATGTCCATCCACGCTCATGCCTCCAGCTCTCTAGAGAATCATTCTGAGAGAAGCCAAGATGAATGAACCAGAATTTAATGGCAAAAAAAGCTGTGTCCTTGTGGGTGACTGGGGTGGTGTCAGCGGTTAGAAACTCACACCTAGCTCACGCTTCACCGCACAGTTTGGGTAGGGGTGAATGGCCGGGCTGGGCAGGAGACACACTGCTGAGGTGTTCCTTCCTCCCATGCTGGAAACACACTTGTCTGGGGACTTTCTGAGACATTTACTCTCAAAATTCACTGAAAATGTGACAAAACCTAAAAAAAACCAGATTCTGCTAGTCTGTGTTTATGGAAGCAGCAAACAAAGAGATTTCAAGTTTTGCCACACATCCTAAAGACTCTGGGCCGTATTTGGTGTGGTGTGAGGCAAACTGATGGAGGCTGCATTGAGCTTGGCGTGAAAACAAGCTGTAATGAGCTGACTTCCTTGGCTTCCCATGTTGCCTTAGTCATGCTGGAGAGCTCCAGGGGAACGCTCTGGCTCCTGTTCCTGCAGACCACGCAGGGTATTGCTGGGCAGGGATGGATGCCCTGACCTGCGTGAGTGCCCTGCCGGGAACCGCCTCAGTTTGCAAACACACGGACCTCAGGGTAAAGGAGCAGCGCTGGTGTTTGCTGGCATATAAAATCCATAGAGAGGAGGAAAGAAATGGAAATTCTGTCAAAGGTGAGGTGGCCAGGCGCCCACTGCACAGCGGTGTGCTGCCACTCTCCCAGCACCACCAAACTGCACAAGAACCTGGACACTGGTGTGAGCCCCTGGCTGGTTGACCCAGAATGCACCTGCCAGCCTGCACCTGAGAGTCAGCTTGTGACATTCTTCTTGGTAATTAACTCTTTTTAAAGAGGCAACACGGTAATCTCCTGTAGTCACAAATGGGAAAACCCCCTCTTTGCAAATGACCTTGTAAAAAAGCCATTTAGACTTTCCCCATATGGAGCCTCCAGAGACAAAAATTCCTCTTCAGACCTATCAGGCCTGAATATGTTGGAGAAGAATAGTCCTGAGGTGTCCTCAGTCCTGCAAGTTGCAACCTGGAGTCCTTGGAGCCGAGAGGGGCAGGGAAATCCAACATAAAGGATGTTTCTCTTGAGAAAAGGCCTTAACAGGCTTTCTTTGGGTTATCTCCAAATCCAGCTCCAACACCAGCCCACCACTGAGTGGGGCCAGGACCCCCAGAGAAAGAAATATCCCCTGTACAACAAGGTTTTTTCATTTCTCCTTTGGGAATGGGCTACCCTGTGCTCTATCCACGTGAGCTGCCACGTATCTCGCCTGCCTTGTGGCAACACCAAACCTGGCATCCTGCCAGGAAGGACTGTTGATGGGACACGTGACATTTGAACACAGCCTGAATCCAGGCTGAGCTGACTTGCAAAGAGACTTGGAGCTGGACAAGGGGGACCCAGCAAGCCACCCCAGGATTTGTGGAGCATAGATAAGTGTAGGTTTGGTCATGCTGACCTCTAGTCACCACGAAGCACCCTATAGCATAGAGGCTGATGATAGTTGGTCTACTGTAAATTTGTTATTTTTCATTTCTTTTAGTTAGAAAAATAAAAAAGTCTCAATTCTTCATAAGCTTTCTTTTTTTTTTTTTCCCTGAATATAAACTCATGTGAGAGCTATTTAATTCTCACTTACATGGTGCTTTTATTCTGATAGCAAATATACTTCTAAGTTCTTTTACTTGTGTCCCCATGTCAATCTTGGTACAAATATGTGAATTACAGTTTCTTAAGTTAATGCTTTCCTCTTGAAAGTTTTCAGTAACCTGATGGAGGAAATCAATAGCACATTGTTTTCTTTTATTTAATATATGAAAAAAAATTTTTTTTTTGCTTGTGTTTGCAGTTTGTTTAGCCCTTGTATAACTCAGCAACTGAGTAGAATTAAAAAGAAATAACATCACATTTTCCAGACTGAGGGACCAAAGGGTCCTTTCCTCATTTGTGCTGGAGCAGCTCTGTAGCGAGAGTATGGCAGTGGAGCTGGGTGGGTGGTACAGACACGTAGGAGTAGGCAACATTTTGCATTGCCACATAATGCCAGAACTTGACGGTTGAACTCTAACCCAGCACCCTGTGTGTCATCCATTTGTTCTTTTGACATCTGACTTGTTTACAGCATGAACACTTCTCTCCCACATACAGGGATTGAAACTCCCCAAAGTCTAGCACCGGATGCCAGAAGATAGGGTGGGTTACATGTTTGGAACAGAGGGTAGGTAAAAAATTTTACTTGGTATGAAACTTTTTCAAGGGTTTGACGTTGCTTATTTTTCATGTGGATTAGATGGGTACAGAGGGGTTACTAAAGGTTAATGACACTGACTATAATGGAGAGCCATTATAGTGTAGGTTATGTCCCTAGGTCTATTTTTGTCTCAAGTCAAATGTTTCTTGCAGTTCAGAACTGACAGTTCATGGATTGTGTAAAATGATTAGACCTTTTCAAAGGAATTCCACTTTATCAAAACAGAACATGAACATTTGTAGAAGGATGAATTTAGGAATATTTTGGACATCTTCCCAAGTCTGAGTTGTACTCACACTGAGGGTAAATCAGAGGTTGGCAAATCTAAAGGCAATAAAGAATTTTTTGTCATCAAATTAAACTCAGTGGTAGTAAATATCTCCTCTGGAGATAATAAAATACTAAACATAGAGGGAAAAAGTGTTCAGTAAACATCCTGGTTCTGTATCTAACATTTCCCTTAAATATTAATGTAATGGAAAGTATTGTTCTTATGTGATACAAGTAAATAACATCACTTCTTCCTGAATGCAACTTACACCCAGAAATCCTACAACAGTTGCTTGAAGAAGAAGGAAAACAACTAGTGTCATTCTATGTTAATTATTAGAAAACAAAGCTTCTTAAATAAACCTGATTCCATGCTTTGCTGATGTCAATTACTAGCCTGGCTGATAAAAGCAATTATGTAGACTTTTGTGAGGTATTTGTTTCAGTGTTGTACAATGTTTGGACAGAAAAATCTAGCAACTCTTGCTGGCAAAACTCCATGCCCATTAAACTGAGAACTGACACCCTGGCAGAATTACTAGTAGGTTGGCAATAAGAAATCTTCAGCACATGACTTCTGTAGTTATTTTCTGCAGAGATTAGTGCCAGATTTGATCTCATTCTACATTTTCATCTGTGGCCAGGAAGAAAATATTAAGTCACTACTGATACAAAACAAAGATGACAGGAAGACTGGGAAAACAGGAAAAACTGGGGAGGCAGAGGAGTCAGACAGTGTGAACTAGATGGATTAGCAAACTAGACCTACTGAAACAAATGCGTTTTAACACAGGTAAATACAAGGTGAGGTATTATGTCCTGAGAACAACAACAAGGGTAGGGGGCACAGTGGGCAAATAGCTCAGTGTGAGTTCACAGTTCATTACAGGGGTAAAAGGGAATGATGCAATTCATGGATGTATAAGCAAGCTAAGAGAAGAGGTGATTCTTGCCCCTGTATTTCTCATTGCTGAGATTTTTTTCCGTGCTAGCAATTATAAGTCTTTTTACTGGTACTTCCCAGGTCTCACTGAGGTCACAATTTTATCTTTTTTATGAATATTTTTCCACAGCAAAGAGGGTGTTTATCCCTTGATTACGGCAATAAGTCACTGCAGAAATAGATAAAAGCCAGCTAGATGAACTTCTCATTTAACTTCCTTGTTCATGCCACAGTGGTTTATTCTCATCTCCCTTGATAACCTTGAAAACCTCAGAGTAAACAAGTGGGTCATCTATTTCCCCCAGTTTATAACATTAATCATTGTGTAAGCCGGATACAATTTCTCTGGTACAATTCAACTGTGTTATGATTCAAAGAATCTAAACATACTGATCTGAAGCCAACTGCAAGCAGTGTACAGTGAACTGTGGCCCAGTACTTTTCTTTGTCATTTGACAACATTTCAGATCTTTTGTTTTGTTAGAAAGAGAAATTGATGATGGAGCCAGGTAGTTCTTTGATGCAACTCCATTCACTACAAAGGAAAACCCTGTTTCCTCAAATGCATTATTAATGCAAGTGGAGGATATATTGTCTTTGGCAACAATGCCAAGTATCTTGCCATTAACACTTATTCCAAACAGCCCTGCCCTGATATAACTGCATTTGTTCTGATTTTCTACACTGGGAACATATTGGGCCGGAACTGGTATTTATTTGAGAATTCAAATACATTTCTAGAACACTGGTAAAATAACCGAGGAAATGGTAATGAAATGGGCTTAATATTTAGCTATTTCTTAGTGCAGATACATGCATCTGGTTCCACATGCTCCCTTTGGGCAAGTTTCATTTTGATTCCTCTCTATCCCGTGGAGTACCTGAAAGAAAGCAAGACAAAATGACTTCAGAAAAATGAAAGAAGAGTCTCAAAAGGTTGAGATTCAGTTGAACCCAAAGTTATATTGTTAGTGGGGAGTGAGTACATCCTCAATGCAGATAGAAATATTAAGTATTATTTAGCTATTGGACCTTTCACCTCATGATGTCAGTGCGTACTGTAATCATCAATGAATTTAATCTCATAACTACTGAGGAGAGTTAGGTGACTGTTATTTCTCCAATTTCATGCAGAACGAATATATACATGGAAGAAGTGAGAGGTTAATTACCCCAGATATGCAAGGCATTTAAATGCCTAACACCCATTGATTTCAGGAGGCACTAGTCTCCATAAGTTTTGAGTGTCTCTGTGGTTTGCCCAGCATCAAACCAATCAGTCAGAAAGCTATGAGGTTGTCGTGGTTTAGCCCCAGCCAGCACTAAGCACCACGCAGCCGCTCGCTCACTCCCCCTGCCCCGGTGGGATGGGGGAGAGAATCGGAGGAGTAAGAGTGAGAAACACTCCTGGGTTGAGATAAGAACAGTTTAATAATTGAAATAAAGTAAAATAGTAATGATAATAATAACAATGCAATAATGATAATAATAATAATGATATACAAAGCAAGTGATGCACAATGCAATTGCTCACCGCCCGCCAACTGATACCCAGACGAAAGTTCCCGAGCAGCGATTGCTGCTCCTCGGCCAACCCCCCCCCCCCCAGTTTCTATACTGAGCATGATGTCATATGGTATGGAATAGCCCTTTGGTCAGTTTGGATCAACTATTCTGGCTGTGCCCCCTCCCAGTTTCTTGTGCACCTGGCAGAGCATGGGAAGCTGACAAGTCCTTGACTAGCATAAGCAGTACTCAGCAACAACTAGAACATCAGTGTGTTATCAACATTCTTCTCCTACTAAATGCAAAACACAGCACTGTGCCTGCTACTAGGAAGAAAATTAACTCTATCCCAGCTGAAACCAGGACAGAGGTAAAGGGCAATCTGCGTATTGCCCTGATTTTCTAACATTCTCCAAAAGGAAACATACCTTAGAAATGAGTTATGAGATTCAACTCATCCAACATGTCATCTTTACACTGTAAACATCTACATCTGGACTAGTCATCTGGACACTCCATGTATTCAAGGGGGAAAGACAATGGAGACGAATTCCACTTTGGGTGTCTGCACTGCAAAAGTGGAATGCCAAAACACAGCCTACACCAGCTGTGGTCATCCACTTACCCTCACCTCTCGTATTTGCTATCCTGAGATTCACCGGAAAAAATTACAAAATGTATCCAGGGGATTTCCACACAGTCCTTGATGCTATCTTTAGAGTGCTCTAATGCAGAATAAAGAACTTGTTTGTACTTTTTCTTGTGTCTACTTGTCTCTGCTTCACCCAGCTCACAACAAGACCATTTATAGATTAAACACTTACTGGCTCCACATGCCTATTTCCTGGTTTTGCTGACCTCTGTGATGTCCTGTGATTATTTTCCATTTATTATAGGCTTTGTTGGGTTAATTTTATCTGCCGATGATATTTTCATCATTGCAGTATTAAAACAGAGATTTATTCAATCTTTTATATGTTAACAAGTATTTTTAAATAGTTTATTGCTTTTTAACTGGGTAAAAATAAGTCATGATCAATATGATCTATGATCTATATTCCCTAGAACTGAAAATATTTACTTACACCCTGAAACATAACAGAAAGTTCATGTTAATAAACAGAGGTTAGGCACAAACACAGCTCCAGCACCTATACTGCAGATGTTTTTGTTACAGGCTGAACCTTCATTGTAGAGAACAAAAAAAGAGAAAACCTACCCATGACTGCTATATTTCACTTTGACAAGAGCTTAATTCCAAGTTATTTCCAAATAGGAATGTTGTTAACTCAAAAGAGTAAATACTGTGAAATTTGGAAAGTCAGCCCTTTGCAGAGTGCGGCCAGACCTCTGCATTTCTATAGATGAAGCCATCTGCAAGATGAAGGCGGCAAGCATAAAGGAGGAGCATTGAGCACTGGAAATTTTCAGCAGGCCATGCTTGTGACCCTCGCCTTCTCCAAAGCCTCAGGCAGCAGAGGAACGTGCCTGACCCAGGAGCTGGCATGAGGGTGGGAGAACAGTGAGGCAGAAGAAGCCTTGTTGCTGTGAAAAATGAAACCACAGGTACCTTGGGGAGTTGGTTGAAGCTGGAAATGCTGTGCCATCTACAGCACATGTAGATGCCTATAAATGAACATATAGCCGCACGGTGAAAAGTATAACAAAGCTCTGCACATTAAAGACCAGCTTGTTCTTGGTCACAGCTGTTGGCAGGTTTCTATTCTGGAAGAGGAGAGTGAGCCTGGATCAGAGAACGGATACACGACAGTGAGGTAACTCAATGTTGTAGATGCCGTTCTGGTTGTAGTCAACTTGCAATGTGCAGACACATGAAAAACCCAAATCTTCAGAAAAAATCTTATCTCTCTGAGGAGGAATGAGTGTATAGCGGAGCCCAGAGTGGAAATCTGATGTAGCTCCAGTGCAGGGGAGATGGGGAAAGCTTAAAGGTCTGATGTAACAGCAAACTGTCTGAACTGAACATCAGTTAATTAAATAATGAACCCCTGGGGATGTGAAATTCTGCCTTAATAGGTCTTCCCTGCTGAGTGCCCAAAAGAAAAAGCGAGAGGAAGAAAATTCTGGTGATGAATATGTTAAATTTGACATTCATGTAGACTCAGGTTTGGCTGGGCCTGATGGGGCCTGAGCAACACATCTGGTCTGAGTAATGCATTTTGAACTTTAATGGTGCACACTACTGATATGACTCAAATGCACAGGAGCGCCGGCAAGCACTGGAGGCTTTCCTGCCTCCAAGCACCTGACCTGGCGCCAGCCTTCAAAGAGAACAGCTCTGCCAGGGGTCACCATTCATTGCTCTATCACCAACACCCAAACTTCCCTTTTTTAAAAAAAGTCTCTGGAAATGACGACTTTTTTCTTTTAGGCAAATGTAGGCTGGTCTAGACATGCACATGATTGTGAAAAAGCCATGCAACATCATCCTTTTCTGTTAGACTGTGCATTAATAATACGTAAATGAGAAATAATGTGATCTCTTCCCTCCAGTAGAAATAAGTCTTGTCCTTATTGCAGGTAATAAGTTCCAGGCTAAAGAAGCTATAACCTATCATGCTGAAATATCAGTTTGGCTACTTGTCTTGCCTTTTAAGTGGTTGTGTGTTAAGGACCAAAGCAAAGGCTAAGACACCCAATTCCCATTAAACTGTAACCAGCAAGCAGTGCACGACATTCATATATTTAAATGAGGTCTTAACAGCAAGGTCTGCTTAGATAGGCATGCCTTTGTGGCGTGATGGGGTGGGTTTGACCTTGGCTGGATGCCAGGTGCCACCAAGCCTTTCTATCACTCCCCTCCTCAGCAGGACAGGTGGGGAGAAAATTAGGTGGAAAAAAACCCCAAAAACCTTTTGGGTCAAGATAAAGGCAGTTTAATTTAAAAAAAGCAAAAGCAAAGGCTGCGTGCGGAAGCAAAAAAAAAAAGGAAACAAAGATTTTATTCTCTAATTCCCATCAGCAGGCGATGTCCAGCCACTTCCTGGGAAGCAGGGCTTTGGTACGCGTAGCGGTTGCTCTGGAAGACAAACATAAATAATGCATGAACCCCCCTTCCTCCTCCTTTCTCTTAGCTTTTATTGCTGAGCTGATGTCATATGGTATGGAATATCCCTTTGGTCAGTTTGGGTCAGCTGTCCTGGCTATGTCCCCTCCCAAGATCTTGCCCACCCCCAGCCTACTCGTGACAGGGGGAAAATGTTGGAGAGACAGCCTTGATGCTGTGCGAGCACTGCTCAGCTGTAGCCAAAACACTGGTGTGTTATCAGCACCTTTCTAGCTACAAATACAAAGCACAGCACTATGAGGGCTGCTATGGGGAAGATTAACTCCATCTCAGCCAGACCCAGTACAAATGAGGACTGCAACAGAAGCAATTTAAGGTGAATCTTTTCACTCCAGAACATGTAAAAGGAAGTAAGAGACTGTTTTTATAAGATAGCTGGCCAAATCCCCATCCTAGTTATTCTACAGCATACCTGGAGGAAAGTTGCTGAAGCCAATCGCATTATTAATGGTTTACACCAATATAAATGTTACCAGAGTTTGCAGTAAGATGTTTACCAGGTGTCACTACATTGCATACTCTTCTGTCACCAATGTCAGGCAACAGGAAACGAAACGAGTCCTGCAACACGTAATGATAGTAAGTGGGAATTCTGACCGGGTGATCTCACGGTACATAATACTTCATGCCGTGACCACAGTACTCAGCGGCGTATCTGAGAGTGGTCAGTAAGAAAAGCATTAGTTTCGAAGCGCAAACCACTGCACAGAGCTACGTTCCTCGGAGCAGATCCCCAGCTCACCAGCTTTGCTTTACATTGTAAATAAGAAGGGGATTTTGACCTCTTCTTCTGATGTGCCACTGAACAGTCACGTTTTTAAAAAAAACCAGTACTGTCTGGGAATTGGGCTAACTTACGATGTGCATTCGTATGAGCCCATATGAATCCCTTGACATGGAGCCATAACCAGAGAACAAAACCTAAGCTCCCCTCCCACCCCAGTAATTCACCAGGGGAAATCTGACTTCCTGCCCAACACCACAGATGTGTACTAGAGCTTAAACAAAAAAAAAAAAGGGGGGGCAGAAAAAAAAAGCCGAATCAATAACAAAAAGAATCATTGCTGTCAGAGATCAGGGGTGGTGGGAGTGGGGAGAGGTTACGTACGTAATATTATTCACTTCACTGAGGCTGGAGGAGGGGGTAGTCTGGATAGCATGCCGTAGGCTTTCTTTCAATATTAGACACAGGGAGTTTTTTGAAAATTAACATTAGTACAAAAAGAAGTCATCATAAAACTCCCAAGCAAAATTACCTGCTCTTATTTTAGGTTTCTGTTTGACAGACACTAGATACTTTTGGGTTTTTTAAATATATATATATGTATACGTACATACGGGCTTTTTTTCCAACAGACATTTATCTTGACAAATGGAGACGCAATCGCACCGGGCTGACTAGGTTTCCTGCAGCAGCTGTTTGGTGTCAAAGGGCTGCGAGACCCCTTGGCAGAGGGTGCTGGGCTGCCCAGGAGGCAGCGGGAGGACAGCCACAGCTCCGGTCAGCCAGCAGCGGTGGTCGGCTGCCTGTCCGAGGGGGAACTGACCCAGTTGGCTTGGCCACAGGTTGAGAAGTAATAATGCTCAAGCAGGAGCCGTGGCTGTCGTACTAAATGTAAGAGCTACAACGTGTCCTACTAAATATAAGAGCCAGAGGAATAACCCTTGGAAGAGCTAGTGGCAGTCTTCTCCAAAGTATCCATGGATGGTCAAGGAAAGGGGAGCTAACAAAGTAGCAGCTCAGTTAAACCACTTCCAAGCATTCTGTCTTTCTTCCTATGCAGCTAGAACAACCCTTCTGAACCAGGCAAGGGTTGATGCTATCGGTATTTATCACCGATGTGGTGAAAGCATCAGAACAGAAATGACTGAACAAGTCTACGTTAGTGCACTGTATCTGCTCCCATCAGCGACAAGTTTGCTGCACTGCATGTTAAACACGAGCACCTGAGAAACAGAGCACTCAGATGTAAAGGCACCTGTACTTCTAACTCCGGATTTTAAGGGGCCTTGGCACTTTAATATAAACTGAAATTGTAACTGTTTGGTGTTGTGGTTTTCTATTTCAGTGCTGTACATATTACACTATAGTGTCCTACTCAAGTATGCAGGATAAAATTATGCAGTCGCTGCTCCCCTGTGGCTCTCACCTGAACAAAACATGCATCATACGACCGTGCTGAACCACTTATTTTGTACAGATTGAATGCACAAGCTAATGTCATGCACTGTGGCCTCATGCCCCCAAGTGCATAAAGTTGTGCTCAGCATGAATTTTTTGAGATTTATATCCGAAACACATATATCCAACATCTCAACGCTACTGAAATCTTCACAGGCCCCCTCAAATACTGCCTGAAGTCCTTCAGCCCCTCTGTCAGTAAAATCCCCAGGTACTGAGGACCTCTCTGGTAAGTCTGTGTCCCAATTTCCACACTGCAGAGGTGCTCAGCGGCCTTCCTGGTGCCAGAGTCTCAGCAGGACTCTCAAACAAAGCATCAGCCTACCAGCATCTAAACTACCAGGTCTGGCCCTACCAGATATCCCTGCCCACTCATTGCCTCCTAAACACAGCTAGGGATGAGCAGGTTAAGATTTTTTTTTTTTCTTCAGTAGGTGAACTACCTCCCTGACATAGCAGCTTAGAAGACCCCACTGTGCCTGTTCAGAAGAGGAACTTAAAGTGTCCCAGTCCCAGGTGGGAAAGACAAGTTAGCATATCCTAAGAACTTTGGTATCATGATGGGGGTCTTTTTTTTTCTGTGTATCCTAATCACTGAACCATCTTGTCTCCTGTGCCTATCACTGTCAGTGTAAAGGTCAGATACAGATGATTTAACTGACTTTGGACACTTCTGAGGAATGGGGTGGTACAGATTAGGACAGTCTGTAGCATGTGCAGGGACATCAGAATGAAAGAAGCTGGCAAAATGGCTATCACTTGTGAATCAATTAAGCACATAAAAAGTAAATTTGAAGCCGCTCTTACATTTACACTAACTCAGACCAATGTTTTTCATTTCCATTTATTGCATTCCACTTGCTCCAGGCTGCTGGCGGGTCAGCTGGAATCTGTACACCCAGTTGCATGGCAAGCAACTCATGAACGGCTAATCAAATAAGATATCCTTACTTAAATAACCACTTCTTGATAACTACCTCAGAGAGACACGGTTTGTCCGTGAGGTCTGCCTGCAGCAAAGGAGTAGCACTGCAGACTGCGGGTCCCCTGCATCTGCACGTAACTCTTCCTCCCTGCGGGGCGAGGAGGAAGTACTGTGTGGGATGGGGATGGGGCCGAACAAGTGCAGGAAGAAAGCATGGGCAGATGGCTCACAGGCTGTAAATAGGATGCCTTACCTTCTGTGCAAATGTAGAACATCGCAGCCTGTGCCTAAGACTGTAACAGCAGGGACTCTCCGTTCTTGCTTTCCCTGCAAACTGCCGACCGCACTGAGTCCTGCCTGGGGCTCCTGGGATACACACTTAGGTGAGCAGCTTGATGTAAGTGTTTTGATCTAACAATACATGCTGCTTCGTGCTCCCAGCCCTGTTAAGTGGCCTAGTAATTCAGATCACACCAAAGGCTTGCTGAACAGAGCACTGAGGTATCAAAAGATAAACTGATGTTCTCTCTACACTAAAAATTTAGTAAGTGCTTTCTTCTTTTCTGTATCATAAGTTATCTATTAGTATAGTGATTAGATCCCTGAGAAATCCAGAAAGATAGATAATACTCAGATCATGCATCTTCCCAGTCAGGAATTACTGTAATCAGCTAAAAGTATCCCTTCCCCAAACAAAATGAATGTGTAAGCACAGCCTGTGCAGCAATCCCTTCCTGCACTGTATTATAAGCAATTCCAGTGCAACGCAAGTGGTCATTAAGCCAATTGTTTCATATTAGTTTTGCCTTTCTACTACGAAAAGAATCTCTGTCTATGAAGGATTTGCATCTTAGCAAAGAGCCTTCCAGAAGTGGTCACAAAAAGGGAGAATCCAAATAAAAGTTCTCTCTTGCAGAACGGGAAGGAAAAAAATACATGAACTTGCAGAGGTGTCTCGGCACAGAGCAGAAAGCATCAGACGGTCAAAATCCCCTAAGGACATTAGGGAAATACCAGAGTATTTTAAAAAAAAGGCCCTACTAGCTTTAATGTTCCCACACAAGGAAATCACAAGAGACAGGTTGGGCACTCATTTACATAGGACCTTCAGAATGAGACAAGCCTCATGTGACTTTAGGGTTATGAGTAATGGGCCCAGAAAGCAGCAGAGAAAAATTAGTGGGATCTGGGGCGTTTAATCTGAAATCCTTCCTCTGTGCAGAAGTTGCAGTTAACAGCAACTGGAGTTAACCAACCTCCTGACAGTGAAGGTGCCATGATGGAGGCTCTGCCTTTTCAGCGCGCAGGGGCTGATGGCTGCAGAGGCTGGATGCCATAAGCAGTCTCCATCTCCTGGTGGAGACATCCCTCCCAGTCTTTGCCTGCTCTTTCAGCACCGAGGTGTCTGCCTTGTGCAGAATTCAATGAATCGGGCGGACATGTGAGTTGCATGAGTTGTAATGAAAGGGGAAGGAGGATATGGATAAGCAGAGAGCCAGATTTTGAAAAAGAGGAGTATGCTGTATAGATGGGGCTCGTAGATCCAGAAGGCTCTGCTCTGGGGGGAGTAGGCTGACTTCTGGGTTGTATGCTCTGAAAACGGGGTACATAGGTCCAGAGGGAGCTGGGCTAAACTGCAAGGAGAGCAGTGGGTGTGAGGAAAGCAGACAGGCATCCAGGAACAGGGGCTAGAGAGCTGAATGAATTACAAGGACTAGCTAACCTGTGGCAAAAGTACTCAGGAACTATACATCTACATGGTTTCGACTGGGACAGCACTGAAGCATATGCTGAGGTGTGCTCCTGAACAGCCAGAAGGGATTAAAGCGTTAATCAGGATAGAGAGCAGCTGATCTGGAGAGGTAAGCCTCTTAGGAAAGGGTCCTCTTTCCTGACTGCACAGGGATGTTTGCAGCACCGACTCATTTTTTTCCTTCGGGTCATGGGCAACACCAAGAAGCCATGGTAGTGTGCAATATTGCCTGTTTAGGCAGAGGTCTGAAACACCTGAGTGCCGGTACAGGCATCCCCATGCCACACTGAGGGAGCGTTACAGTGCAGAAAGCCCCTGGCAGTGGGGCTGGCTTAGGCTGAGCCTGGGATGAGAAGAAAACACCGCTTTCCAGTACTTTTTCAAGTAGCAGCTGGCAGCTTACTTTTCAGGAGCTATTGAGCAACCCAGGTGCCAGGACCAAAAGGCGAGGGGCTTCCCTGCTGCCCCTGGTGAGGGGAGGTGGTAGGGCTGGCCTGTGCCTCTGGGGCTGTGTGCATGGCTGGGCAGAGGTGGGGATCATGTGCTGCCATCACCACCTCCCCAGGTGGCACTCAAGCACATTGGTTGGGAATCCCTAGCATAAATGATGGATGAATGAAGAAAGCAGAGTCAAGTTAGTCTAATCTTAGCTTCTCTTGCAGCCTGGTCCTGACCATCCTTACTTTCCCACACCCATAGTTCTGGGGGCTGAAGATGCTCTGCACCCACAGGAGCCAACTCCTTACGCACACTGACTGCACGGGTCTCCGATGCTACCAAGAGCTCTTCCTGAGAGGACAATGACGTAAGGTGGGAGTGCGCAGAGACAGCAAGTTATGACCTCCTCAAAGTGCTTGGCTGCATCATCTGAACAAGGGAGCACTTGGTAACATGCTGCATGGTGGTCCTGAGCAGAAATACTTTCTTCAGGGGGTGTCCCATGCTCAACTGTGCTCTTTCTCACCAATATAAAATAGCAAATTCAATCCTTCAATAATTTATTTCTTTATATCAGAGAATGCTTTGCAATTATACATTTAAGTTTGTAACTTTCAACACAAGAGTGAATATACGTAAAAAAAACCCCTAGCTGTGCAAATTTCAAGTTGCATTGTTTCAAATAATATAAATATTTTAATAAAACATATGTTCACATTAAGGTTCACAAAAATATATAAAATTTAACAGAAATAAGTCATTAGTTATTCATTTTTTTTTCCTTTTTATAAACTGCTTTTTAATAACTAGAAAAAGATTCTAAACTTTAGAAACAACTTAGAAGAGGTATCACCTCCAAAATCATAGCAGCAAAACAGATGCTGAAATCTTAAAAGGTGTGAAAGGAGAAGAGAGTACCAGGCACAATGGTAAAGGCAAGGTTGCTAAAGAAAGTATTACAGATTAAGAAGTGGATACGTGAACTCCAGGAGTAAAATCTCAACCCTAAAGCACTCCGTTAACGAGCTCCAAGTTGGTTGCACGATAACAGAACCACATTAAGGATAACAGAAAGAAGTACGAGAGAAATGGGGAGGGAGGGTACGAACAACAGCACACAAATTCCTGACAGTTACAACGCAAGAGAAGAGAGTTGCTCTGGTTTCAGAACTGAAGCCAAAGACAAAGGGCTTTGGGGTTGTTCTGCCTGTTGGAGGCAATTCCTTCCATATGAGTGGGGAATGGCAGGATTCAGTTCTCCCATCACATGGATATGCTCATGAAAGCTGTTTCTGTAATCACCTGTCTTTCCAGGTGCCTTGGGATTCAGGAAAGGATCTAAATGCCGGTTAGGTTAAGCATGTTAAAGGAGCAGACCACTGCTGGTCTTGTTTCTGGCTGCAGTTTGCTGAGGGCTCTGCAAACACAGAACCACTCGCTGTCAACATCCTGAACGCCTGCGGGAGCTCCCACCTTGACAAGCTCTGTAAGAACAACAGCAAGGACATGGGCAACTCAAAATAAGTTTCTTCAGTCACGAACTGCAAGTTGCATCAGCCTGTCCTGGGGGATCCCCCTCAGGAAAGGTGTGCCTCTGACTGATGTATGCAAGCACAAGGAGCTCCTGCACCTCCAAGAGTAGCCGTGGCTACTCTACAGAGGCAGAACTGGGAAGTTCTTTGGATTCAAATGCTTCACACTTCCTCCTGGGAAGTCCAAGAATTAAATATGGCATTGTAGAAGCTTAGTCATGAATGACAGCTCCGTGCAGAAGGCAACTTGCCCTTCTCAGCAGTCCCCCCCATATGCAGTGTTTAGAGGAAGTAGACATTTATTCCCATTCTTGGGAATAAACACGAACACGAGCAGACAGCTTATATTTCCCCCTGCCCTCCTACTCCCGGGACTGTTAAGTGTTTTGGACATAGCACCATTTCAGTGAAGGAAGTAGCTGGTATTGCTTTCTTCTTCTTTACCAACTCCTCCCCTCTGCTAGCCATAGATCTGTTTGAACTGGTAGCATTCATTGCAGTAGCCGTTGCACTTGGCATTGCCATAGTGATCACAAGCAGGGGCTCGGCAGCGTTGCTTTGGGGGCTCCTCTGAAGCTGGGTCCCTGGCGCTCCCCGATGGCGCAAGCTGACTGAGGCGCTGGCACTCCTGGCACAAGTCATCGCTTCTGCAGGCCAGGTTGTTTCTACATGAAGCCACAGCACACTGTCTCTTCTGGCAACTTGACGCTGTTCGCTGCAAATCTCTGTGCTGTTCTGTTCTCTTGAAAAACGTTAAAACACACAGTCAGTTGCCACACTGGCAGCACAAGAGGCTTTTCATTTGCTTTCAACTCTGCTAATGGTTTGTATAGGTAACCACTGGGGGCTGTTGCAGGCACATGCTTCTGAAAATACCAAGAGCCAAGTTGGGCTTTACCAAAGAAAATAACGAATGCTGTCATTTCTTTGAAAAAAATGTTTTTTATCTTTGGTAACTCTCAATTCTACAAGGGTCAAAACAAACCAAATTAAAAAAAAAAAATCTGGAACGAAGAAAATCTGTAATGGGCTCAATGAAAAAGGCAACACGAAGAGGACTAAATCCCTCAATGCAGTTGCATAGCTCTAAGGGCAAGAATGAAAATCTCTCCCTGCTCAGCAAACAAACCCACTGTTGGTCCAATTGCTTCCACTGAAATTGCTGGTGAAATCCCAGCTGAGGTAAAGTTGAACATATGATAACCCTAAACTGAGAATGACTTTTAAGAGTGCTGCTCAGTTGCATCAGGAAAAAATCATGGGCTACTCTACACTTGCCTTTCCACGATAACTTAGGATGCAGTCATTTGAGGATTTTCTAGTACGCATCCTGAGTTGTTCACACAAGAGAAAAATGTGCAGCACTAAACAAGAGGAAGATTTTGAGAAGTTCACACTTACTTCTGGCTGTCTCACCAGCTGTTCTTCTGTCCTCCTGGCTTCCTGAAATCGCTGGTTCTGGGCTTTAATGAAGCAGTTCTGGCAGTACCCTTCAAGCATCGTGCTGCCCAGGGTGCCACAGTCGCGCCACTGGCACGACACTGTGTTACGGAAGGTGGCAGCGGAGGTCCCCGGCTGACCCGCTGCCGAGGACTTCCTCTGAGATCTCCTCTGGTGGCGTAGCAAAGCACTGTCTGTAATGCGAAGTAAGGACAGGGGGAGTTTGAATGTGCCCAATAGATCTGATGACCCAAAGCAACTATGAAAAGCTCCCCAGTTTAAAAAGAAAAAAATAAAAATGAAAAAAAAGAATCTACTAGCCTCAAACATGGGTTTTGGACAATCCTGAGACCCCCCAGATGATGCACTTTCCTCCATGTTACATAAATAAAGGAGCTAATACAGCCTGATTTTCATATGAGAAGTTGTTGGAACAGCTGATTTGGGAAAAACTTGCCCTCGGTGGGAAAACTAGATCCCAATGAAGTCAAGGGGAACTTCTCCTCTTCTCCTTTGGATTCAGCATGTAATCCGTGATCTACCCCAGCACTTCCCTCTTGGCCTCCCCCATTTCAGGCGCAACGGGTAGTGGAAGTACAGTGGCACAGAGCTTAATGGGAAAAAGTGTCTATGCTTTTTAGTCTCATGAAGCAATCTTACATATTCCACAATCAGAAGGAAAATTTTTTCATTGTGAACAATGGTGGAAAATAAGCTGTTGCGAACTGGCATAGAAGTTCCCTAATTTGAAAGTATGTGGAAAGCGCAGCATTGGCAGACTTGTCAGCAACGAAACAGTTTTAAGAGATAAGCAATAATTCTCTCTTACATGTGCCTTCCACCCTCCATACCCAAGGGCTCTTTGCCTGAGTAACAAAGCAGCAGCACGAAAGATGAAGATTTCATGCTGTGATTTATTCACAGACTATTACCTTTTTGAAAGCCTGCCTTTAAACACACATGCACACAGGTGCGTGCACGCACATGATAGTACCAAGAAAGATTTCAAGGTAGATTATAACAATACACCCCTAAGTTACTCCAAAATACAAGCACATTATCTACAGTCAACTTCTACTTGCTATGCTTATCAAGGCAACTTCAGTAGTTCCTGCAGAGTGTTATACCTGTTACATCCAGAACAGATAAGGATCTTCAAATTCATCCCAAGCTTTTTAAAAGCCTTGCTAACATAACTGTTTTTCAGTAGCATCAATACAATAGCATTTCCTTCACTGACTCCTACAACTCGTCTAGCTGTGAAGAAAATCCATGCCAAACCATGACTGCAGTGGATGGTGGGGAAGGATCAAAACTCACCCCCTCTTGAGCTAGTTTTGCTTCCATGAAAGCCGATGGGAAGTTTTACAAGAGATCTCACAGATTTGCCACACTGTTATCATGTGCCCCTTTATGGGATAATAATGGCCAAAAAAGCACCTTCTCCTCAGACTGCTGCTTCTGCTCCACACTGTTTCTGTCACCCCTGCCCTTTTAGCACCTAGAGCATGCAGAGCTTCATAGCTCAAGGAGGCCAATCTGCAGCCAAGGTGTGCCAAAGCTCACCCCATCTCCACTTACCATGGTTTTCCCTGTACTCAAAGAAACACAGCGTGCAAAATCCCTCATTCTGTGATGTCCCAAAAAACTTGCAGCCAGGTTTCCTGCAGAGGTTACCTCCCCTCTTCTCCTCGGGAGGCAGCACTGGTGGCGGGGACTCCTCGCCGCAGCTGTTGGGAGCCTGATGGCACGAGTGCTGGAGGAGGCTCTGTGAGATCTGGGATGGGTCAGACGTTGATCGCTGGTGGCACGTGGGTAGGAAAGTAGGGCTGCCATTTGAGGAGCACTCTGTAGACCTTTTGAAGCAAGTGCTGCAAATGCCATTGAAGGTCCTGTTGGCCTTCTGACAGCACACCTTGCATGTGGCATAGTCTAAATGTCTCCGGTCATCCAAGTTGTTGCAAGGCCCACGCTGTCTGGAGTTGTAGCAGCGTTCGCAAAGCCCATTGTGTTGCACATTCAATGTAAAGGGGCAGTCTGGTGTTCTGCATTTCATGGCCGTGGTCTCGCTGTATAGGAAAAGGCTCGGAGCAGTCGGAGGTGCAGAGCGCGGCCCTGTTACAGGCCCTTCGGATGTCCATCCCCCAGGTTCACAAACATCCCCACGGGAGGAGCCCGACCCAGCTGCCTTCAGTTTCTCGGGTGCTGCTTTGGAGGTCTGTTTTCTTCCTTTGCTTCCCTGGGACCTCCGCTCAAAGCACTCGTGGCAGTAGGGCTGGGTGTTCACAGACATGTAGAAAGGGCAGTTTGGCGTTTCACATTTCACCTGTAAGAGGGAGAGCTGGGAAAAAGACAGTTCCTGTCTGTTCCTGGAGCAAGTCTCTCTTCTAGCAGGTTCAGTGTTCTCCTGCCACTTCTTGTACTCATGTTGTACCAGTTGAAAGTAATCTTCCACAAGGTTTATTTCTTTGGGTAGGTTGCCTTCATCTAACCTGACAGCCAAAAAAGAAAGATTGCATCAGTGGTTGAAAAGGGCAGATGGTGGAGGTGGAGGCAAATACAAGCAACACGGGGAGGAAATGTAGATTTAATGCACATCCATATTACTCAGCTAGAAGATCCAGGATGTTAAACTGTTGCTGTAAATGGAAATAATTTTAAAAGCAGGTGTTCAGTGATGTCAAATGGAGACTTTCAGATCTAAAGAAATGGTCTGACACAATGCTAAACAGAAGCATTCTTAAAAGGATTTTCTAGGCGAGGGTTTTCTGTGTGAGAGCTGTTTGCACAAAGAATATGTATAATCTCTCAGAAGTGAAAAGTCCCCCAAATCCTGAAGTCCTCTGAAGGCCAGTGCTCAGCTGAATGAAGGTTAGAGTGGAAGACCCCTCTCTTCACCATCCCACGCTAAGAACAAGCCTTTCCTACAGTGGGCTCAGCATTTCATGATACAGTTTATCATGAAATCTGCTCCTGGTTTGCCCTGTTTGGTCTGTATCTACCAGCGGAATTCTTCAAACAAACTACAGGGCTTCAGTGCGGTGTGTATAACGCTAGCATCCGTCACATCATCCCTACTCTACCCCCGACCATAGGGAAAACCCCACACTGGAGCTTCACCATGCCACAGTTGGAAGGATGAGGAGCTAGCATTACTGGTAACACTCAAGAACACATCCGTGCAGTGGGACTAGGGAAGCTCGATTGCTACCTTTTACGTACGCATATATCCTTTGGGCAGGAGGACTTCCAGTTTTCAAGGCTCCTAAACCAGAACTACCCAACAGCATAAAGATACCTCCCTGTGTGGTAATGGAAGCAAAGACAGTGGATACAGGGAGTCGCTTCCCTCCCACATTCACGAAGGGGCTGGGTGGACACCGCTGCCAACATCCCCTAAAAGCAAGAAGCAGATGGGTGCCACTAGCTGCCCCCTGCACATTATTGATGCTCAACCATCAGGGGGATGAGCGCAGGAGCCTGTTCCTCCACAGGCCACAGCTTCCTGCCTACTGCCGCACTGCAACATCCCAGGGTCTCAAGGCATCTGCGCTAAGAACATACTGCCAAGCACTTTCCTTAGGGCAGCCAAAATTACACCAACTGCCCTTTATGCAATGTGCCCTTACATAAAGCGCAAGAGTTCGGTCTAACTACTTCCCAAGTTTAACCACTTTTCAGCCCCGCTGTTGTGTAACCTAAAAGTCAATGAAACTAATCCATTGGGTTTACTACTCTAAAATATTAGTTTCAGTCTGCTAAGTCTAAAGACGTTTTCGCCTTTAAATTTGAGACTGGCTCGAGCTCATACCACTTCAAAGCATGTCAGCAGTAATGCCGTTATTTCGTATTGCAGAGGGTAAACATGTGTGCTACTGTGGAAGGAAGGAAAGACTGAAGGAATGCACTGAGCTGCCCGACTCCTCCCACCACTGTAAACAACATAACTTTGAGGAAACAGGAATGATGCTCACTTTGCAGCATTAATTAGATGAGTTGTACCATGATCCCAGCCTTGCACTGGAATTTCTATCACTATCAAGTAGTCTTTTAGCAGCTGCTCTTTCTCCCTCTCCTCTGCGTCCGTCAGAAAGTGCACGCTCAAGTCCTCAAATCTGCCTCGTTCACTGGTGACCAGAGGGACAGCCCGGATTTCTGTGGGGAAACAAGATGGGTTAGCATATATATATATTACCAGGCAGATGTCACCACTGCTGCTGAATTTCAGAGAGAGAGGAGAATGGCTGGCCAGAGCAACTGGTTTCTAAACAGTCAGTCAGGGAGGACACGGACATGTCTGCACCACAAACCTAGCCCCATCCCATAGGAGTTTTAATGTCCCCACAGCAATGTTCTTCTTTGTGTGGGCAGCACTGTAGATCTTAGCTTGTTATACCTTTCCACGGGATGATGCCGTGGAGAACTGCTATCCGTTCAGAAGAGATGCATTATAACCAGCAAAGCATATATCTCATTATGCCTGCCATGCAGTGGTACTATGAGACCATGTCCTTCAAAGCTTCTTCTCTTATGATGTCCCATGGAAAGGAGGCCAGAACACAATGAAGCAGAAGCTACCCTTTGACTGATCCCAGCCTGCAAGCAGGTGAGTCGTACTCCTCTTTCACCCAGCATTTTGAAGACAACCTTTAGTTTCTATTCAGATTCACAGTCAAAACTGTTTCTGCTCACATTTTAAGCACATGTTCCAAAGGAATATTTTACATTTATTGTAACTTTTGAAGTGTAAATCTAAACCAGATTATATTTTTTATGCTTTATCAGCATGATGATATTGAAGAAGCTATGTAAATACCAAACAAGGTACTTCAAAAATACCTGGCCCGCTGTCCTTCAGTGTCACTAGTGGTGTAAAATGCATATTGTCATAGCCGAGCACAATTGGGTATCTGTAGCATTCTTCAGCTGGCCAAAGGAGAGGCAAGTAAATACCACCAACATTCAGAGGAGCAAAACTGGACCCTGACTCTAAACTTCTCACCACTTTATCTGCATAAGGAAGAAAAAGAAAACACAAATAAACACAAATAAGTATGCGCTACAGGCAAGACAAAACATATTCTGGGTGTTTTAGAACAACTGTTGAAAATGCCCTGTTCTGAAATGCATCTACCTGAAAACAACTATTATCGAAGTAAGATTACTAACACAGCAGAGTAAACATGGTGAGATGACTGTCTGGGCAACTCACCTGCAAGGACAATGACTGGCCTTCTGAGGATGTTAGCAAGGATGAAGATATGGATTTCTTCCAGTGCATTATATGGAAGCCTGTTTCGAGCCCCAGATGTTTCTGGGGAGGTCATTTCAATGAGGTATTCCCACTCCTCCTCCCAGTTCTGAGGAAAGAAACATCCATCAGCAACAGTTCAAAGACACGGAGGTCAGGAACCAACTGCAGCACAACAGTGCTCAAAATAACCATATTTTCCCATTTCCTCCGAAGGAAGACTATTTCTGGTCTTCACTAAGGGCGGAATCCATGAAGCCAAAAAGCAAACGAAATCAGCAAGGCAACGCTGACGAGCACTTGGAAAACAGCATGATTCCCTCAGGCCACCTTACCCGGGTATCATAGCGGAGTCCCGTTTCTACAAACTCCTGGGATTTAATAGCTTCCCGCTGCCAGCGGAGCTTGAAGTTCCGTGTGTCAATCTCCCTGAGTGCGCTAAACAATGTTTTTCTTAAGACGAGGTCTATATCTTCAATACCCCACATGTACTGTGATGCAGCATGCATGAGGCAATTTCCATCACCTGCAAAAGAAGAAAGAGTACATTATATTTAAATGGCTACTTAAATAAAACCCCACAAGTGCACGGGATGTAGAACTATGCTCTGCATAGCCATATTCCTTGTGCACTTCCCTCTAAGCCTCCGACCGAAGGGTTTTAACAAGAAGACCACAGCTATGAGCTCTCTGCTCAGAGATAGAAAGGAAGAAAGTCCCTTCTCTGCTGGTTTTCTCCCTTCACCGGTTGGTGTTAAGCTGTCATTCAGCAACAGTGGGTAGCCTGCCCCTTACCTATCTTCCTTAACTTTGACTGATATCATGAACTAAATTTTGGGGTCAACTGCAAGTATCAAACACAGCTGAAATAGCTTTTAAACACAACAAAGTAAACTTACAAAAGAATGTGTAAATGTCCCTCAACAGTGTTTATACAAATATACACCTGGTAGCACAGAGTAGAGAAAATGCAAACCACTAAAAAAATACTATAGTAACACCAAGCCTCACATTCCCTGATGAGCACTGCATTGAAAGGCTTAACACTTGACTGTGCTTGATGGAGGTGTTGTAATTAAAAATAAATAAATAAATAAAAGAGACAGAAAGGGAAGAGTAGGTGATTTATGTAAAGCAATTGTAGGAACAGCTCTTGCCTTCCTCTCAGAACTGATAGTATGCTGTGCTGTTAACAGTTTTATTTAGAGGCTTGTTTTTCTAAAATACAAAATTAAAACTAAATAAACAAAAAACATAATGATTTGATTTTCATTTAGGCATACTCCTTGCATTGAAAAAGTCCTCTTTTCTCTACAGGTAGGAAGAAAAGCGATGTTCTGCAATTTTAGAGGGGATGAAACCGAGAATCAAAAGAGTTAACTAACTTAATTAAAAGGTGTGACAAAGTATGCCTGTGGCTGCGTTTCAAATTCTATCTCTAGCCATGTTCTTCAAAAGGGGATGTCTCCTTTTCAAGGGATCAAGAATCATTACTGTCATATCCTCAGATTCAAAACTAGGTCTGGTGTTAACTGCTGTTGGTAAACAGATTCACCAAATGCTAAGAAACCAGAGCAATTTCCTTGGAAGAGAGGACACCAACCATGGTAAAGCTACTAGATTTTTCTCATGTGGAAAAAAACCTCACCCAAAGAACACCCACAAAAGACAAACCCAGCTTGCCACATGCCTTATGAGCTCAAGTACACCATTTATGAACACTTTTACTACTTTTTCTACGAAACTGCAGAGAAAAAACTACAACAGACCTCAGATCCTGAAAAAAGATATAATTTGAAATCTACTTAACACTTCATAAATTGCTATGGACTCTGCGTATCAGGTTCCCGCAACGGCCTTCTGGTCTCTGATTGCTGTCTTGCAAAGCTTATTTCAAGTCTGCAGGCTGCTTACCTGAGCTCAAAAATCAGGGAACATATAAGACAGAAAAACTGACTGGGTTTCCTTCTGACCAAGAAAGATGACATATTAATCCCATTAAAATTTTCCCTTTGCAAAATCTAGAGCAAAGATAAGATTTTTTTTTTCCCTCTCTCTCTCTCTGAGAGCTCACTTTCAGTTCTTTATTGAGAAGCGCTGCCCAAAATTCCTTACACAGCACTTGGAATTCCCCTGCGCCATTTGACTAGCAATTGAGCAACAGTTGTACTTTTTGTTCTGCGGTGCGCAGGGCTGAGCAGGGAAGCCTCCCTCGGACTTTCCCGGGGGGTGTGGCTGGGCGAGCTGGAATGAATGCCGATTCATTATACAAGTGAAATCTCTACAACCAATAGATGCTGGAATTTTTAAATTTTTTTTTTAAAAAAAAACAGTTTCGATTTTTATACCTCCTACTGCTTTCCTTCTATCCTCCATTCGCATGTCTGCAAAGAAATTTGAGGTGATTCAAAAGAGCTTTTTTAATTGAAAAAACCCCCACCACTCCACAAACTCATGTACATATTAGGTAAAATACTCATTGAAAGATCCTATAGGAAATACTTTCTCTGTTTTCAATGATTAAAACCTTCATTAGAAAAAAACCCAGAATTTTCTGAAGAAAGCCCACCATTGACTGAAAACTAGCATATTCCTCCCACATCTATGGGTTAAGCAGCTAAATGCTTTTTAAAGTATTACTCATGTCACATGGGAGAGGAAAAACAAAAATCATCTTATTTTCTGGGATAATACAGGGTTTCTCCAGGCTTCTGTCCCTTCTTTCAGGGATCCTCTCCTTCAGTCCAGTCTACCTTCTCTCTCCTGCAAAGGTCCCTTTGCTGCGACTACTTTGCATAAACCACAGGTTCCCAAAGCCACTCCTTCTACACATGCACTTAACGACCTTAAAGCACTGAACTGAAGCCAAGTTCATTGGCTGCGTGTGGTATGGGGGACCACAAACCGAGCCCTTACTTTACCTTCCATCAACCTGCCCTAATATTTCAGCATCTTGTATATCGGTACGCCTGCTCACGGATGGGATCCAAGTCACCAGTCCACAAATTGTTCCCATTTGTAACACTGGCTGACAGTCATGAGACAACGCAAGAGGTCACAGTTGCTGAATACAGCCTTGTCAGCAACAAGGGGCTGTCCGGGCAGTGTTAACCCCTGCAGGACTCCTTTAACAGGAGATGGGGGATTCCAAAACTGTTGCTCTTTGCCCTGGGCAAAAATTATGCACGTAGTCCATTTTCCTAGTAAATCTGTTACAGTGTGTCTCCTGGGGTAATGTTTTGAAGATGCAGCACTTGGAGTGACCTTACCTTCCCAGAACCTGCAAACTGCTGCCTGCCCTAGCGGCAAGTCCAGTCCTTCTGGGAGTTCAAGACTACACGATCTCCGTGCACAGCCTAATTACAGTCATGAGAATTTTACGCACGTGCAAAAGCTGATGAAAAAGTCAGTGCCTCTGTGACAGTTACAGAGACACACATTAGGATTAGGCTTTTCTAGGTCACAACATCTACATGGCGGTTCTGTTTTTACATCTTTTGCACAACATGGGCACGTACGATCAGACTGAGAAGTATGGTAGAACTTGGGATAGGAAGAATGTGGACTGGTAAGATAAGGGCAATGTGTATATAAACAGATATGAAAAGAAGCATCCACAGAACATAACATAAGGACTTCAATGAGGCTGGAGGTCCGCCACACCCAGTGTTTCTATAAGCAGTGTCATCTGCTCCTTGAGCAAAGAATATGCATTTTCCATGTACTTGGAGTCCTCACTGTCCCAGTCTACCTTCCCAGTTTGGAGCAATCTGTACTGTAGGGAATCCTGAGTCCAAGTTTGCAGCTGCATGACCGTAAGTCATAGCCATTACCAAATCTTTCCTCCACTGAATGTGAAATGCCAAGCGACTCTTACAGTCATGTGCAAAAGGTTCCTGCTCAAGACTGCGGACACATGTACCCTATTCAGGAACTCTTTGCACTACTACTGTACCTTTTAATTTACAGCACTCGATGCAATACGCACAAAGTAACCCAAAAGCCAAGTCCTAAAACCAGCACTGACCCTTGACAGAGAAGGGCCCTGCAAACTTTACGTTGCACAAAGATGGCTGTCATTCACAGGAGTTACTGGTGAGCCCTGAGGGAGGGCAAGAGCTGGGAAACCCCAGCAGGTAGCTGAGGATGAGGGAGCCGGCTGGGTGCGGGGCACTGACTCCAGGGCCAGCGAGGTCAGGTTCCCAGAGGCTCCACGTCCAGGACGTTCCCGCCGGCACCGCTGTTAAAGCTGGATCAGCAAGTGAACCTTGCCTGCCAGCTACAATGGCAGGGCTTATGGCAGGATATTAACTTCTGCTATATATACATGGGAATGCATGCCCGTCACTCAAAGCATCTGAAGTCTCCTCTTGCCTGGCATTATGGCCATTTGGCACTTCCGACAAGGCAACCGACACATTGCAGAGTTGGATTCATGGAAAGGCGATGGGTTGCAAGTCAAGGTTCCTCCCTGGTATTTTACTCTGATGTGCCACAGGTTACTGATATTATGAAAATATCTGCGAAATTTTCCAGCTATTCATAATACTGTGATATGGGCAGGGGACTGCTACAGCCTCAGGACATTACATCATGTGGAAAGAATTTTAGTTTACAAAACTAAGATTAAAAGGCACTGCTTTTTAAAAGCTGTGCGCTTCTGTTTCAGTAATGTGAACTCAGATGCTATTAATAAAGGTGCTACATTCATATTACCCATTTTAATGCGAGTGCAAAGACCTGCTCATAACTTACCATTAGTCTTCAAAGGGACAAGTCTCCGAACTTCCATGCACCAGTTGAGCTTCCTCTGGCGCTCCAGTGATGTCTGGGTGGCCTGGTCAGTCAGGGCCTTCTGAAGTGTTTCCCGAAACTGAGGACAAAACTGGCACATTCTGAACATTTCTATGGTGTATCTGTGCATAGTCCTGAAGTGGTGAATTATTCCACTGGGGGGTTTGACCAGATCTTCAGGTGTCCTCTCTCTAATCTTCATGGCTTTCAGCATATTGCTCTGATACAAAGCTTGAGGAAGGATGTGTTGGCCAGCCATATTTCTAGAAGACATCTGAAATGAAAAAAGATCCTTTTATTGGCATGTTAATGTCCTTGCATCACAGCGCTATCACTTCTGCAGAGATTGAGAAGGCACTTTCAGGGGCAGGATTCTGGTTGCAGTTTTGCCTAAAATGAGCACAGAGTGGATGCAGTCCACTGAGCCTTATATAGAGGATGTTTTTTAAAGCTCATCTCCACCAGCCTCTCTATGTTACTCAGATGTAGACACTGACCAGCTCAGTCCAATCATTTATTGCTATCACTTAGTGAGATATTAAAGAGAATTTATTTGTAACTAAGGAAATTGCATCATCGTTCCCCCCCCAGAAAAAAACAAACCAAAACCCATTTAAATCAAAGTAAGGATAAAAGAAGGCAAGATCAAGGGAAGGGAAAATTATCCTGGAAACCTGACTAATTGATAATTGCACAATGTAATCCCACATGAACTTGCTGAACTTTCAGCGCATTTCAAGCTCTTGCTTTGATGACATGCCAAAAAAAGCATATAATGACCATTTCAGATTTCTGCAGTCCGTACATTCTGAGAAGTGATGCTTGGTACAGTACAAAAAGATCCCCAAGAATTACATGTCATGCTAGTATCTGTCCCATACTTACAGTGGCTGAAGATGGCAAATGAGGAATTTGTTGCAGAGCAAGTACTCAGGGACAGACTTATGTTACTCTTCTTGCAGCTCCTTATATTTTGTGAGCAGCAGAGCTACTTAAGAGAGGTGCTTGTGCCGCGTGTGGGGGTGCAGACTGCAGTGCTGCTATTACTCAGCGGTAAGTCAACATAGCTGAAAAAGCATTTCCACTTGGCTCAAAAACCCCAATATTTTTCCACAGTGGGACATGCAGTGTTTGCTGCCCTGCATCCCTTTCTTCAGTACCTCTGGCCTCATGGGCTACAGCAGGAAGAACAGAAAAACCCCATAACCTCAAACTGTCTATACTCTCTGAAATACTTATTCAGAGCACACTAACTCTGTGGCTAGCTAGAGCCAAATGTAGGGACCACATCCCTCAAAACTCCCGTGCGCTACAGTAACAGCACCAACAACCTATTTTTACATGGAGACGCTGTCCACGTACATTACTGCTCTGTTTAAAAACAAAGCAAAATTTCTATTAAGACAAATAAAGGTACGCATGCCTAACATGTTTAGACTACAGCTGGTCACGTTAGGAGAGCTTATCATTGTGGTTATGAATCTAGGGACAAATATCAAGCCGTAAGTATATATATCAAGGTCTAGATATATACCTTGCCAAGTACAGGGAGACAAGAAGCAACTGAAAACTTGTTTATGCCACTATTAGGAAGTTTTCTCATGGAGATGGGAGTCTGGAGGGCCAGGGAGAGAAGAAGGACTACAACCTGACCGGGAAGGGACTCCCAGGTGTGTGGAGGCAGAAGACCCCCACCTTGCGCAGAAGGACTTAAGCACACCCATCCTCTCAGAGAACCAGCTGCTCTCTCCTCTTCACCCAGACACTTCCATTGGTGACATCCACCACCAGCCGCCCAGCTGGAGCGCTGGAAAGGACCCTGCCAGGGTAAGAGGCAACCTCAAACTCCTGCTGCCAAGAGCTGCTCTCTATAACTTCTCCAAGAACCAGCTGATCGAGAGACCCAGCGGACATCCTGTCAAGCCCTAAATAGAGGCAGGTGAAACACGAGATGCTGCAAAGTCCTTTCTGCTCAGTCCGGGCAATGTCATTCACACCGCGCTTCCTCTGCTCCTCTAAGAGCACCAGGGTCAGGGCTCAGAGCTGTCACATCTTGCAACACGCAGAAAAGCTTTCCTTTAGCTAATAAAGATGGCATATTCTTATCATTCCCCCACCAACACACAGCCTTAAAATGGAAATAACACATTTTCTCATCTGCTCCCCCACCACTATAGTTTTATATGTGCTATTTATGTAATCCTACATTGAAATGTATGGATGATTTCAGAAATTAAATATAAATAGCCCCTTATTAATCTGGTTAATAACCACAACTATACTTTGCTCTGAGATGACCAAAATACTGAATTCCTTACTTTTATGTAAGCAGAGCCATTGACTCAATGGGATCTTTTTACATGAATAAAGACTAATCACATGATTGAGAACTACCGGCATGGACCCTTGAAACGGTTATTTCCAGCTTTAAGTAACAAAAAGTACTGAGTTTACAGAAGCATTTACTGAAACTGTATTATTCAATATTATATTCTACAGGCATATTTTCCCCTCCGCACATGGAAACTACTGTCTGTGCTATTTATGGTCATTAAATGTCAATTAAGGCAAAAGCTGAGCAACCCTTATTTTCAAAAGCAACGTGATGAAGCAAACAGAACTCAGTAGCCACCTAAGCTAGAGATTTAAAGAACAGAAAGCTCAGCTACAACTATATTAGTTTACACTGTAGTGTGCTTTACTGTACGCTACACTGCTGTACCCTTTTGACGTGTAATGACTATGAATTCTCAGAAAAGAAGAGCTGTAAAGAGTGATTAAATAGCTACTGAGGCAGCATCCTTTCTGAACATGTAGTACCGAGGATGCTGGGCTCGGGAAAGCTGAATAGTGTTCTGAGATCTGCCTTCATTAAACTAACTTCATCAAGTTATTTTAATTTTCTGTCCTCTATCTGAAAGACGGCAACAATAAACTCTTCCCCGTAAAGTGCTAAGCCAATAGTAAAATAAACACGCTGCGTACACCTTCAGCGCCCAGGGAATCCTATGCCTGGGTCTTTGTCTGAGCGCTCGGTACGGAGCTAAGCATACTGGCACTCCTGGCCGGGAGGATGAGGATGGGGGGTGTTCATACACCGCGGGGCTGCCTCACACGGCTCGGTTCCCAAACTTACCGGTCTGCTGGCAGCAAGCCTGTGCAAGGTGGCAGCCGCAGCCGCTGCCGCCACCTGCCAGCTCTGCAGGAGAAGGAGCTCCAAGCAGACCACCTCCCCTCCCCAGCAGCGGCAAGCGCCCAAAGCAAGCCCAGCGCAGCCCCGCCGGCCGGGCTCCGGGCTCCGCCGCCCCGCCGTGCCCGCAGCCCCGCTCACCCCTCCGCCGGCGGGCTCCTCCTCCGCTCGATGCCGCCGGTAACTCCTGCTCAGCAGCGGGGCTGGGGCGGTGGGACGCAGCCGAGCTCGGGAGCCATCAAGCCCCGCCGAGCCGGGGCTCCCTTCCCTCCGCCGCCCCCTCCCCGCCGGAGCTGCCGCCGCCGCCGCCGCCGCTGCGGAATGAAGGGCTGAGTCGAGCCTCTTGTTTTTTTTCCCTTTCTGTTTCAGAAAGCGCCAAAAAAAAAAAAAAAAAAAAAAAAAAAAGAACAACCACACAACAAAAAAAAAACCCCACCGGGGATTTCCACCGGCAGCGCCGGGGACTTTCCGACATGTGACAACCGCGGCCGCCGCCGCCCGCCCCGCCCGCTGCCGCCAGGGGGCGCCGCCGCGCTCCCCGCCGCGCCCCCCCCGCGGCCCCGCCGCCTCCCCGCCCGCCGTGACTCACCGCCGGGCTTTTCGGGAGACGGGCTCTCATTTTTTCCTTCCTTATTCTGTTTTTCCCCTCCCCTCCGCCCCGGAGGGGTGCCCGTCCCGTCCCGCAGGCCTCGCTCCGCAGCCACGGAACAGCCACGGCAAGCCGCGGCGCGGGGATGGGCAGCCCGCGGCCCCGGTGGCTGGGTCTGCGCCGCCCTGCAGGGCATCGCCCTGGCACCACCGCTGCGGCGTAACCGGGCCCGCGGGCACCGGGGAGTTGTGCTGGGGAGCCGGCAGAGTTGTGCCAGTCGTGGCCTGAGCTCGGGGCGGCACCCTTGGCTGCACCCTCTGAGCACCAGCAGCAGCCCCAGCAAGAGGCTCCGGCTTCCCCCGCAGCCTTTACCTCGTCCTTGTCCCCACGGACAAGCGTGACAAGGGGCCCGCTGGACTCCTCCTGCACGCAGAGAAGGCTCAGGGTGTAGGTGCCCACCCTCCCGGGAGCTGACATCCCAACGGGAGGCAAAGCGAGCCCGTCCTGTGTGAAGCTGTTGCTCTTCTAAGACTGTTTTTGAACCCAAGCAAGTTGGTTGGTTTGGGGGTTTTGGGTTTTTTTCTTTTCATTTAGGTTGCATCTGCTTCACAGTTTTGGCTTTGTATTGCAACTAACCACAAGCAATTTCATTTCTTTAATTAGAGGTTAGACTGATATGTAATCCCATAACTCCATACACTGGTATTTTAGGCAGGAGATGTTAATGTGCTTTAATCCAGCCCCGCTCAAGGTAAGGTTGTTGGTAGGCAAGAGGCAGAACTTCGGACTAAAGTTAGCAAATCGGGAGGATCTTAGTGCCTGTGTTTGTAAACTCTTGGCCACACCTAGCAGTTTTGAGTAATCATTAATGATTGTAATCAATCAATTCACACCTTTAACCATGTCCTAAAATCCATGCAATGGAAAAAACTCACTGAATAAAGCACGATACTTAAGGCCTGTAAATATGACTCGTAGATGGGATTTATGCTGGGAAAGGGGCAGTTCCTTGCCCACCACGCTTGCAACCTGAAGGCACGCAGAAATGAAATACAGCACAACAAATTTTCTTGCGGTCTTAAAAGTGGACACACAGATGCTGAGCTCCTGCCCGTTCCTGAGCATCCAGCGCTCCCACTGACTCGGTGAGAAGCTAGGGTTGCTCCACACCTTGAAATCAGGTCTTAAATCTTGAGTCCTTCAGAGAACAGGTGGATTTTGGAAGAGTTCAGCCTCGAGCTCCCTCACCTCACCTCCAGTAGCAGCTGCTGGCTCAGCTCGTGCGCTCCTGTCCCATGCTGTGGTTATGCGGCAGCATGCTCTTTCCCAGGATTTACAGGCCTGTGTCTGGCTCTGCGCAGCCTGATGTCCTTCTTTCTCTGCCTTTGTTCAAAAAGAAGTCGGGGATGTTGCTGGAAAAAGAATAATCCCTTCCAATTTTTTTTCCTATTCTCCTTGCAGAAATTTCTTTTAAAGATTTTTGTCAGTGATTTTTTTAAGTGCTGTGGTTTTTTTTTTAGTATAGTTTTTCCCCCCCCCCCCCCCCTCCCTTTTTTTCTCATAGCCTCTCTTCTGCCTTGGAAGGTAGTAGCTGGGTAGGAAGGCTCTGCACCTAAGGATTAAGTCAGCCTGAGGGATGACTGAGATCCAGGGGGCTGGATGCCTGAGGGAACCGGTCCTGAGCGATTCCTTGCATAACTAGCACAGCATCTGTGGCGTGGTTTACCCAGTGTATGTTTCCTTCACCATCTTGGCATTCCCTGCTTCTGGATATTTTTCCCTGTCCCCCTGTTGGAGGCTGAGGTGCTGGATTACTGCAGTGATCTGGTTAGAAAACAGCTATATATATTTTTTTATATTTATTTTTACCCAAGCCATTTCTCTCATATGGTGTGAAGCCCAACCACGCTTGAGTTTTGCAGAGGGTGTTTCAAGTGATGCAGAATTTTACTGTGGAGTGGGAATGAGGAGCTAAGGTAAGAAGTAGGGACTTATACCCTGCTTTCTATGTGAAACTGCAGCAAATAGATTAACAAGTGGTCCTAGCCCCTTCTGGTTTTCACTCACAGGAAGGAGGAAAGGAAAATAAGTGTGAGTAAGGAGCTTAGTAGTTGTGCAGGTATTAGCTGTGAGCCTATGAGGCAGACACTGAGTCTCAGGAAAACCTGAAAAGGCAACAGCTTATTTTTGTTTTTCTAAATGGTGAGCACATCTGAATATTCATAATTACTATTTACACCTCGATAAACTGAAAGCTGATTGCACGTGGCTAAGGCTGATGTTTATCATACAGCTCTGAGCAGGATGGCAGGAATTTATTTGATCTGAGTTTGCACAGCACAAAATAAAGCTCTATCTTGTCAACTGGATCTCCTAGGGAATATAGGAATACATTAAAAACACCAACAACATCAATAATTATAGAATGCATGAATATACATTCCTCTTTTCTGATTTACTCCTATTTCTTGTAATTATACCCCATAGTTTATCCCACCATTTATGATATAATGTTTATATTTGACAGAACATAAACATATATACAGGCAAGGAAAATTTTCTTCTTTGAAGTGTGTGTGTAGACACACACATACACACACACATACCTATATATACACACACACACGTATTTTTATGTGTATATATACACATATCTATATGTCTTGAGGGAAGGGGAAAGTTCTCCTTGCCACTGAGGACAGGATAAGAAATACTTTAAATTACAGCTACCTAGATTCTGGTTAGGCATAAGGGTAAAAAAACCCAACATTGTAAGTGGTGAAGTTTGTATAACCTGGGAGCAGGCTGTCTAGGGAAGCTGAGGAATATCCATCTTTGGGGTATTAAAGTAATCAGTTTCATGCACATCAATCAATAACAATTCTTTATTGTACTTGGGAAGAAGAATAAATCTCCCAAGGCCCCATTCAGCACTCTATCTCTAAGTTATTTTAATTATTTCACTTCTTGTTACTGTTCAGGAAGGAGGAGCTCATGCTCACTAAATTAAACCGAGACCTCAGAGTGTTCAGAACACCATCACCAAGTGTTTCAGACGTTGCATTAGGTAAGACTCATTGTCAAGACAGTACTCGTAATATTCTAGCACAGGATGATGATAATATTTATGGATAGTAATATTCAGACTTTAATAGCTTAATCATTTGCCAGGTCTTTTAATATCAGATAATTCTGTGAGAGGTGTGATTCATCTAGAAGGGAGGAAAAGGATCGTAACAGGGAAATCCCTTCTATTGCAATAGCAGTGCTTGAGGTCATGCTCGAGTTCAGCACTTCTGTCTTCCAGGAGCCCTTTTTTTTGCTTCTTTTCCTGGTGGAGAAGTGATGAGAAGAGCTCATCGGTGCAGAGGAGAAAGAGGGAGGAAAATCCCTTAAACCCCTATCAGACAGAAAACTGGTGCTTAATACTGAATCAAGTAGTGATAGTTAAAAAAAAAAAATACCCAAACTCATCTCTGCCACTTAGAGAGCAAGAGCTGAACTGGTTTTGTGAATTTTCCATTATACTCATCTGAAGACAGTAAGAGAAACCCTGCATTCCCAGGGACGCTTTTACCAGGGTATTGTGGCGAGGGACTGTACTGGGAGTAGGGGTTCTTATTGATGCCACTGGGCCAAGCCTCCCTCTGCTTTTCTTCTGCTTTTTCTCTTCTTTTTTCCTCATGTTCTTCTTCTTTTTAATATCTGTGATAGAAATGTCAGAAGTAAAGGGCTGGAATTGCAGTGGGTTCCAAAGTAGTTGAAAGTTCAAATCTCGCCTTTGCCCCTTTTGTTGAGCTGTAGGTTAAACATTAAGGATAATATTCTCCCATGAAGGCTGGTGAAACATTGCAATAAATGTCCTATGGAGGCAAACATTGGACATTTTCAAGAACAGGTTATATTAGCTAGAAGAGGGTTAAGTATGACCTTAACCATACTTACCTCCTGGTGTGGAGGTAATGGGCAAGCTGAAATCTCAGAGTGCCTTTCCAGTGCTGTTTTATGAGAGTATGTGAAATGTGTGAAAAGGTTGCAGTGGTAATGATAATATCTTTCTAACTTCATTTTTATCTGTCGTACATTCCTCTGATACCTGTACCTACTGATGGAGCCTCAGGGCCCCTAAGAACTGCAGAGACTTACAGCTGTGTATAGCGAGACAGCAGCAGAGCCCAGCATTGCTGACCCTCTGCAATGCACAATATAGAGAATTCCAATAAGCCCCCGGCAAGAAATAAGCAGAAGACCAACGTTATTTTTGCCTAGGAGAGCAAAGTGCTTTCAGTGGATTTTGAAGCAGGCTCAGACAGGGCTTGTGGCTAAATGGAAGAAAATAAGAACAGCAGTAGTAAGCCAAATCAAAGGCCCATCAAGCTCAGTGCCCTGTTTCTCACAGTGGTTGAGACGATGCCTACGAAAGAACATAGAAGTGGGGTGGGTTGTTCCTGATACCTTCCCAGCCCGCACTTTGCCACAGTTTTCCTATGGGATTTGGGGCTGTGGCTTAGCATTCTGGTACCTCAGTTTCTCAGTTGTGTGGTAAGTGTAAGGATGTTTCTTGTCTCACACTTTTCTGTATCTTGCTTGTTTAATTTTGACTACAAAGTCTTTAGGATAGAGTCTTTTCTTGTTTTCTGTCTGCTGTACCTTAACACATAGACACATGGTTATTTACCATGTATATTTACAGTGTTGTCCCTGCTTTTCTGTCCCAGGAAAGTTACCATCCAAGTGTAGCAGACTTCACTTAACTGTGAACTGCGACTGTTGTAATGGTCTTTGATTTAGGTTGAGGGTTGTAAGCATAAAGCACTGCATAGGTAACGCTGCAGAGGGATGGGTTCTGCACAGGGATGGCCTGCTTATTCCAAAACTGTAGTAGTCAACAAGCCTTAACACACAGAGCAAATGGGTGGGTTTAGGTGGTGCAAGTCTACTCATTTTAGCCTTTACCTTGATCTTTAGGCTGGGACAACGGCTGTGCTGCCTAAATGTACAGTGCACACCACGGCAGGGGACCCTAAAGCAGAGTCTGGATTTCAGAGCTGTTTGCTTCAGCCAGCACTTTGGCATCCATGAGTCAGCAACTGGTTAACAAATAAATAGCTAAAGTTAATGCCTCATCTGAAGGCCAGCGGGAACTACTATTGTTTTCCTTTCTCCTGTATTCCCGTCTGATGAGATTACATAGGCAGCTATTCTAACTTTAGGTATGAAGCAAGCGTTTAGCACAGAGCTATACCCTCTGGGAGCAGATGGGAAGGGTCAGGGAATGGAGCTAGCGGATGCCTGCTCACGTAATTAAAGCCCTTACTCTTCTCTCCTCTATTCCCTGAACAATTTCAACATATAATGCAGTCAGTCAAACTTTCTTAGATAGAGCAGCCTGCAGTTCAGCAGGCTTGCCAGTCTTTCAGGTCTTTAGCATCCTGTGCTATCTTAGCTCCTTTCCCAGTGAAATCTAGTCTCACTGGAAGTTTTTATTTTCTCCCCAAATATATGCAGTTTGTATAGTCTAAACGGTAAAAAATTCAGTGCAACCTGTTCTCATTTCTTTTAGATCTTTCCAACAACGTATTTTCTTACGTATGTTTCCAATTATTAAGCCAACCTTACGCTCTTTAAAATCAGTAAAGCTATTTTAAATTGTGGTTAATTTCCATGTGCTTGGTGAATATGTGAATGAATGACTCTGTATCATTCCTTACTAATATGGGAGAACTGCTGACACCGTTTTCTCTCAAGATGGAAATATCTCTTCTCCTCAGCAGCTCTCAGCAATGGAATTATGTGGGGACTGCTAAGTGAATAAAAAGCCACCATGTGAAGGTAATCTTTAGTCACGGATCATAGAGCATGAAGCTTGTCAGTCTTTTCCCTGTGTAATTTTTGTATTTGTAATTCCCCCCAATTCATCAAAATGTGGAGAAATAGCAAAGAAATACCCATTTCTACAGTACATGGTGAATATTTCTGACCAGCTTTTCATGTTCATAACTGTCTAGTCTGACCTCCTCAATAGTGCAAGCTGCTGAGCTTCATCCTTAGTTTCTGTGTCAGCCCCAAAACTTCTGCATGGCATGTCTTTCAGGAAGAGACTGTTTTGATTTCATCAAAGAGAATAGAATTTTATAAGGGGTCTGGTACCCCCAGTGCTTACTGTAAATCCTATTTAAAATAGCTAGTGTAGGTACGGGATTTAATCTCGTTTGGCACACCCCCAGACAAGCGGTTTCACTGGGGTTTTACCTCAAAGGCATTAAGTATTGAATAGGTATCAGTAACTTGTATGTTAAGAGGTTAACTACATTTTGGGTCAAAGCTTGCAGCTGGTTTCAATGACAATGAGGAAGTGAATTCATTCCTGGACTTTCAAAAGCAGAGGAAAGGCATTTCCTTTGCGTATGGCAAATTCTGTGCATGGGGAACAACACAAGAGGCTTATATGAGTGGCCAAAAATTCAAGCTAGCTTTCCAAGTGGAGAGAGAATCTATATGCCCTGTAGTAGCAGGGCCAGAATTTCCCCAAGAAAAATTCCTCCAAAAAAGGATGTTTGTTTACGCATGGGAATTTACCAGCATTTGCTGAATTAAATAGCAGAGTCCATAGATTTTTTTCCTAAAACCTAACAATCATCTCCCACCAGGGAAATGGTGATTTTGCTTTGTAAACACGGGTTTAGTCAATGTCCGTGGGGTGACTCTGGTCATGTGCTTTACCTCAAAAGCTATGTTGTTTTCTATGGAATTTCTTCTGATTCATACTGATTTCAGGGAGAAGGGACTCCCCATTGACAGCACTTATTGGTAACACTAACATAATCATTTATTCCTATCTTCACAGAGAGAGGTTTGTAAGATTTCTGCCATGTACATGTGGGGAATGTGTTTTCATGTCACATGCCCCCACTTCTGTAATTTTTGCAGCTGCAGAACACAGCCCACAAGCTGCTTACTATAAATTATCGCTCACTCATTCAGGTGGAGAGAAGTAAAAGTAGTCCCAGATAGATCTGGGAATAGTAGAGGAAGAAATAGTGTATCATGTCTAGGAGATGCTATAGAAATCTATTCATCTCTGGTCTGCATAAAGCACCCTAAGTAACTGTGTTTCCATCCTCATGGTCCTAGAGCGTTAAAATTGAGGACTCTCTGAGCTGGATCACCTGCCCCAAGCAATGCATCTCTGTGTGTTGACCTTCTCCGTATGCAGCAGGAGTCCCTTTTCATGGCGCAGTAACATAGTCCAAGCTGTGCGGGACAGGCAACTTCTGAGGGGCTGTAGATTTATGATTTTTGGTATGTTCCTGTAATAGTTCGTTGTCCAAAAGAATTTCCCATGCTTTCTAATCGGACTGATGAATTTGCCATACTCTTTAGAGGAGGTATTTCTTTACTTGGTAGACCAGTTTTACAGAAAGCTGACTTTTCCATTGCAAAACCATATTTTTTTTTCCAATGGGAGAGCTGCTGAAGTGCTAGTCAGCTCCTCATCATTGTGATCAAAATATGTTCACCTTTCAAGTCCTCTCTGTACAGAAGAATAGATGTTGTGCATAAGAAAACTAAGCAGATGCTTTCACATGGTAGCTGAAGATAGACTGAAGGAAATATCCCACTGTGGACAAGGTAAAGGCTGGAAGTCCAACACCAAAGATTTAAGTACAGTATGTACAGCTTTATCCTGTCTGGGTCATGTCTGGCTTGTGAAGCAGTAGTCAAACAACCTAGAAAGACCAGTGCACAGCTGATCCTGATCTCCTCGGCCTCCTCCTTCTGCTGTTCTGTCATTTTTTCCATTTTATGGTTACATACATTGCCTAAACTCGTTCATTTTAAAAATAGATGAAAGGGAAACACTAACTATATGGCTAATTCTCAAATAACTTGTAATGACATTTCATGAAAACATGAGGCAGAAACACAAGGAGCTCATAGTCAGTGACTATTCCGTGGGATTTGTTACCACAGTAAAGGTCACTAGCTACACTGGCTTAACATGTTTTGATGAGGCCAGCTATGTCTGCCTAGATAGGTTTCTGCTTGCAATTTCAGCAGGTTTATGGCATCTTGTAATTTCCTGGCCTAAATAAAGTCATTTAGGTGTGCACTGAGGACCAGCTATGATATTCTGCCAAAGAAACGGCCACATTTCAGGGATGGTTCCAGTGCACAAGAAGAAAAAGAGAGAAAGAATGAGTATCAAAGAGATTGCTCATGCCACATCATCTGCTGAGAAGCGCAGACCGCCATGTGCTGGATTTCTGTGCTTGTGAATAATAGTTCTTCTGTCATGAAAGTAATATGTGGGCTGTATGCTCCAGTAAGGATATACATCTATGTACACACATGTGCACAAATGATAGAGAAGTGGAACAGAGAAGGCTAAATCTTAAGATGGCAGAAGCAGCAGAATGCAAACAACAGGGATAAAGATCATGGTGTGATATCTACAGAGTACAGACTGGGTGGTTTTCAGATTGCCCATGAATTTCTTCTCTTTGACACTCTTAGCAATAGCTTTTCAGCTCCTCTTCATGAGTCCTCTGAATCTTTGTGCCTTTCCGTTCTTATGGGTACAGCACCAGGCTACCGTGCAGCTAGTGTGTAGGCTGCACCCACGAGGGCACCCATCCCTGCCACTCAGATCTGCCTGCATTGCATTCCCCTGAGCTCCTGGCTCTGGGGGTAGCCAGGGAAGCGTAAGGGCAAGTCTGTCTCCCCCAGCAGTGCCCTTAACCAGTCATCCCCCTACCTGAGCCAGAAAGTGTCTCTTTTGGAGTATCCAGTGGATCTAACAGCATCGTGATCAGTTATAACCATGATTCAGAGTCCATGTCCTGAGAGGGGCTTAATCTGGTTCACTTCAGTGGGATGGAAGATGAGATGGAGTGATGAGCTTCAGGTTTTTCTTGTGATACTTCAAGATCATCAGTCCTAGGGATAGGATCTCAGTGTCTGTGTGGCTTGCTAGCTATGCTCTGACATGGTCACTCTCATCTAACCCTTGCAAGTACACTCAGCTTGGACATGTCTGTCTTTTAAAAGTCTTCCATCCAAAATAGCAGTCGTTAGTTATTCCTGGTCACAGACCAGGGCGTTATTCTAAGCAAACATTGTTCCAGGAGTCCCTGTGCTCTTGTGACTACTTACTCTTCCGGCTACAGGTACATTACATTGGCTGTGGGAGCAGGTATCTATCTGTTCTATCTCTGTTCTCTTTCTACAGTACATTGAATCCCTAGAGATGCAGGGAGGAAGTAATCTCTGCACCCTCTGCCTTTGTGGTAGATTCTTGTGGAGATTGCAGAAGGAAGGTGTGTTCTGCCCCCTTGGCTGCTTGGCATGTGTACCGTAATTGGGCATTAATGACACCAGGATTATCTCTGACCTCATGTTCTGAAGAGAGATTAGTTCCTTTATAAATAGAACAGATGGCACCAGAATGGGAAGGGCTTACAACAGGCTAAAGTAGAGCAGTGCTGTTACTTCAAAGTTCGAAGTGGGAGTCTGAAAACTCTGGAGAAACTTTCTGGTACCAGAGCTATCCTGGGCAGAGAGGGTGACTTCTTCTAATGAAGTTCTGCATGATTCTAATGAAGTTCTGCAGTAGTTCACCTACTTCCACTGAACTGTGCATAAAAAAACCCGATGCTGTTGTAGTCCATAGCTAATTTAACGTCTGAATTGCTCATCAAAGGTAAATCCCCTAACTGAACATTCAGCATTGCATGAGCATTTTTGCAGATTAGAGGCACCTAAGCACACTTACCCATTTCTTGCCTTAGTTCAATACACAGTGTATCTGCTCAATGTTAAGCCATCAGTGTTATTTATAGGAAGCTGATACAACATCTCTCAAGAATGAAATTAGAGGATGTGTTTCAGTCGTACATCTTAATTACAAGCAGAATGAGGCAAAACCAGTTTACTAAAGTGCTCGGCATCACTGGTTTGAAAAACTCAGTTTCCTGTTTTTTTCTGTTTGCCGTACCACATATTTTTTGGACGAAGTGTCTGATATTGGTCTCCACAGTGAATTTGGTGACAGAGGTGAGAAGGAGGGAAAGCCTGACCTAAAAGAGCTCATTGTTTTCCTGGGTCAAGGCTAGGGAAAAAAATATATCATCTTGTCTGTGAAAAAAAATTCCACCGACTTTTTCTTTAAATTGCTCTGATGACCCATGCTTTGGAGCAGAAACCTGACTTATGGCAACAGAAAGACTTATGCATCAGGGATGTGCTATTTGCAACTCAAAGAAATGTCAGTCCAAATCTATTGCTAGTCAACTTCTATTTGCACTTATGGGTAGAGACTTTTAAAGGTCAAGCTACAGGTGGTTCTGTAATAAGTGACCACGTGCAAATTTCTCTTAGCTTCTCATGGTGGCCATACCATTGTGCCTCCCTCTGTCCTGGCTGGAGCTGTGTCTCTGGACCACATCCTGCAGAGTTCACCCCATGCCTTGGCTTGGCTGTGCTGCTTTCAGTGAATAGCATATTTGCCTGCCATCTGAGAAATGTGCTGTGGTTGACCTGAAATCATCAGGAGCCAGATCAAGTACTTTCCCCTAGAAAATATTTCAGGGTGAACACAAGTGGAAATGTCAATTCCCCCTGTTGTCCAGTGGCCCAGTGGAGGTCGCATGTACAGAATGTGGTTGGCGCAGTTTAGTTTCTGCCTCTACCACAGAAAGCTAGGTGAGGACAGAGGCAAACCCAGATTTCCTTTACTCTCCTTGGTGAAGTAAGGAAATTTCCAAGCTATGCTGAAGCAAGAGTATGCAGGAGGTGTCTTTCAGTCCCTCTTGCTCAAACTGTGGCACTTAAATAATTATTTATTTTCTGGGTAGGAGAGAAAGCACCAAGGATTTAGGTTTTATCATAAACTGACAATGAGTAATCTCACTGAGGTTATTCCAATTAATAGTTAAATATTTCTAAATAGAGTATGGGAGTCTCAACATGCAAAGTTGGGAGCACCTTACCCTGGACTGTACCATCTGGTGATATTAGCTGTGGAAGAAGAGCCTGGATGTCCTCCCATACCAAAAAGTTAACCAAAGGCTCCTTAGTTTAAAGGCAGGAAGCTATAGTACTGCCTTCTTGTTCTTCACTTTGTGCACTTTGGTTTTTATGATTCCAATGCTGTAAATGGAAATGAAAGGTTTTCTAATGAGTAAAATGCAGGTGAATATAATTTTTCAGGTTAATAAAAGGAACAGAAAAATCTTCATTTTCCTCCAGATCAAACCACTTCTTTTACTGATTTTTTGGTTCTCCCACCAAACCAAACCAGCTTTATCCAGGGCTGGAGTAAGTTGCCATCCTGCAACTGTGTGCTCCCCACAGTGTGATGGAGCATATGCCATCCCCTCACAGATCCAGTGTTGCCCACAGGGTGCAACCGTGCAGGGTGATCCAGAGGAGGTTTGCTGCAGCCCAGACCTGGAGGCCAAGGTCGGACCTCCTACAATTCCCCCTCAACTAGTCCAAATCAAGGTGGGAGGCAATGTAAATGAAACAAGGGAGTTTGTCCCTATCTTGTGCTTTTAGTGGCCTTTGTCTTGCTGGCAAGCACTGTAGAACAGGGGAATATCTGTGACTTGGGAAGAGCCTGGTGTTGCCTGAGTGGCAGCTGAGACTCGGTGATGATTGCTGGTAACTAAAGTTGAAGACGACTGAATTTCAGAGCTGCGGAGACTGGGGACACAGAACAGTTTCTGTGAGAGACAGGAAATGAGGAGCTGAGAAGCTGTGTAAGGGAAGCGATTCAATCAATTCATTCGTCAATGGTACTAGAATAGAAACAAACTGGGACTGGGGAAATCGGAGATGGAAAAAGCACCAACTCTTACTAGGAGCTAAAATACGGGATGAGAAAAGGAAATGACTGGAGAAAAAAAAGATCAAGTAAAGGAAGGAACTGAGTGGGACAGGGATAGGAGGAGCCCAGGGAAAAGGCTATGATGAGGAGTCGGAAAACAGAGAACAGGGAAGGTGAAGGCTATCAGCAAAATGTCAGATATTATTAATTTTGAAGACATGAAGACTTAGCCAGAAGGACTAGAAAAGAGGACTGGAACTTGGTAAAGCAAGGAGACAGGAGCTTGGTGGTGAAGCTTGAGGAATGGAGACTGAAAGTTGAAGAGAACAAAATTAGACAGTTAAGAAAGAAACAGGTGGAACCTGAACAGGGACGAGTGAGGAATCAAAAGAAGAAAGTGTGAGGCAATGGGCACAGTCTATGCTTGAGCACGGATTGGTGTTCACACTCCTTGAATTTTGCCATTTCTGCACCAGGGATTATCCATTACCTTTGTTACACACTTCCTATCACTTCCCCTGAGATTAAGGAACATTAAAGTCACTAAGTGTGATACACGAGAACGTCTATCTCCTTCACAGTACATAAGACATTTGTCCTGGGGAAGCCAGGGATGCGAGGCAGAGCAAACAGGACATCACCCGTGTGTCCAGGACCCCCGCCTTGCTCGCCATCTCATTCTGAAGCCGCAGGCTGAAGGAAGAGATTGTACCGAGAGCAAGCACAGCCGCGTGGTGAAGGCGGTCGCATGCCGGCCTGGGAAACTATGCTTTATCCTCATCTTTGCCGCAAAATTTCTGTGCGGTGCTGGGCAAAATTTTGAAACCCACCTTGTCAGAGGTGATGACTGACTGGGTGCTCCTCGTATTACGCATGTGTGGGTGGAGATTTCACGTCTGACGTGAAGGAGTGCTGAGTTCTCACAGCTGTAGCTGAGGTAATGCATACTGTGCTTCGGAGACAGAAAGTAGAGTATTAAATAAACTGAGAAATCAGGGCCTAGGGAGTACACAGAAGTAATGGAAACTTTTGACCTTAATCACTTTGTGCTTCAGTTCCCTATGTGTAAAATGGGGATTGTACCACCCCCTCATGTTGCAGGGTTTACGAACAAAGATTAGCTAACATTCAAAGATACTCAGATGCTTTAGTGATGAGGCAAGAGCAAGAGTCTCTGAGTAATTTTATTTTCAGAGCCATTTTTGAGTAGTAGGTAAAGTATGAGGCTAGGCGCTGAGCAAAGGCGAGGGCACAAAAGCTCAAATAGCTGCTCACCAAATGACTAGCTTTGCAGCCTCTGCATGCAAAGAGATGGCAGTGGGGTGGAAAAAGTTGTTTTGAGATCATGAAAGGACTCTATCCTAAGGCACAGAGCAACTAAAATAGAGCTGCAAAGGTAACTTAAATTCTGGGATTTCCTACCCTGAGTGGCTGGGTTTTAAATGTCTGATGAACATAATGCAACGTAAACTTGTGTTAGCAAGCTCTGTTTGGTGAAATGGACATTTCTCTTTGTCTCTAATGCAAGATGAGTGAGGCTTGCCTCCTCGTAATATAGTATACTCTGTTGGTGAATAACAGTGTTGTTAATGCAGTAATTTTAATTACTATGTTGGCATTCATAGTCTGCTTAGTAGCAGGATTTTAGAAAAGTGGGCAAGTATCACAACCATTTTACAGAACTATCCTATCAGGATTTGAAATGAGCGTTGGAGAGTTGGGAACAAACCCCAGATCCCTTCATCTTGCTCTTTCCCCTAAGAATCAAACAAGATGTGTATTTTTATTCCAGTCACATTGGGTTGGAAACTGCATAAACAAACACGGGGCTGCAGTACCTTGGAGGCCGGTGGTTGTCTTGCCATTTAACAAACTAGGGGCAGGTTTGCAATGAATATTTATTTGGGAACACTGGGCATGTTAGAGGAGAAATCCAGGCCTGACATTGAAGGAAATCTTAATTTTACAAAAATCTCTGGGGTCTGGATGGGTCTGATTTGATGGAATCAAACAAGCTTCTGGTATCAACAGCTCAGCCAGGGACACGGATGAGGGGTCTGGCTTTGGAATTAAAAGCAGTTTCCTAGAACTGACGTTCACCTGTATCTTAATGAGCAAAGGGGTACTCCTTTCCATTACACTGAGAGTATGTGGAATCCCCTCTAATAACTGATAATGAAACCGTAACTGATATTTCTAAAATCACATATCTGGTGGTTTGTTTTTTAAAAATTTCTGTGAGTCACAGGAATCTGTGAGGCCAGTTGGGAGCAGGGAGAGAAAAAGAAACCCTCTACAATGTAGGTCGCTCACTGTCAAAGTCAGTAGAGGGAAAAAAAAAGGCTCCAAACCAAGTAAGGGTCCTTACTCTAGTCACTATTTTGGGTACAGAAATATTTAATTTCTGAGCAAAAAAGAACCCACAACTTTGTTTTCTTCTCTGCCATGAAAATAAGATTGGAGTGAAATTTATTCCAAATGTCATTACAGTCTGTAGATTCAGAGCAATGAGTCTGACACCATGTGGGACATTACCAGTAACATTTTAAAACTCAGTATACAAAATTTTCCTGGTGGCTGTCTTCACTAGTGGCTTCTCTTGGACTCAAACATGAGTTTTTTGGTTGTTTTTTTTTTTTTTTACGGACCCTGTATTTATAGCAGGAAGGGCAATGTCTTGTCTCCCTTTAAACTTTTTGTAATATTTAACAATGTAGCTTCAAACTAGGACTGGAGCTTTCTTTAATTACTCTGTGAAAGTAATAAATAAAAGGGTAATATAAAACTATCTCCAGCCTTTCCAAGGCAAACCCAAGAAAGCAGTCATTAAACAAAGGCATTGTGCTGACTCTTACCTTCTCTTCTGCTGCAGCTCTAACTATAGCTGAAATAGGGGGCCTGACATCAACTGCTGGAAAATGTTTAAGATCACCTGTGAGCTGAAAATGCTGCAGGCCTTGACCTATCATTTTTCTTCCCCACAGTCACAGCATGTGTCTCATTTAGACAACTGATTCTCTTCTGTATTTGCTGTTGTGGTGCATTAGGATTTGCTTGCAACAAGCACTGTGAATCGGGATTGGGACCCATGGCATGGAGGAGGCAACAGGTACAAGCAGCTCCTGAGAGGTACGTTGAGACCTGGAAAAGAACACAGAAACAGTAACACGCTTCAAGGAGGTCTTAAGTTCTAAGATTCATCTCAATATATTAAGGACCCTATTAATGAGGTTTTATGGCAGACATGCTGTTAGGGACCTTCTAGCTTATCTGGTTAAACTTCTGGAAGATGATCTTTCTGGTCTACCTCTTCTCCTGCAATAAGATTTTTTTTGAGAAGGATTCAGCAGCAGGACTACTGATTTTAATTCTTTATGGTGTTGTCTCTAATCCAGTCTGTTTGAACATCTGGATTATTATCTGGAAGAACACATCTGTTTTTCATAGTGGCCTGATGCATGCAAACACAGGAGCTTAATGCCCTGAAGTTGCTACTATGTTTTTTAAAGAAAAAATGGAGGGGCAGTTCAGTGTAGGCAGAGTTCATATCTTATCTGACCAGCTGATAGAGTTGGAAAAAACAGACAAAAAATTGAGTGCATAAGCCCTTCTTCCAGTTTGAAATAGAAGATTCAGATTTCAAAAATGAAGAGGCATATATGTAGGTTGGAGAAAACATCTTTCACTGGGAGATTTAAAGGGCACAAGACTTTGGGCTGAAAAAAGATCAGCTTGGGTTTTGATAGGCATTTTCTAAAGGAGACAGAACTAGGTGCTAATGGTAGAAAAAAGGCAAACAAACCCCAGTGGCTGGAAGTCAAATCTAGACAAGTTCAAATGAGAAGTTAGATGCTCATAGCTAAATTATGGTTAATCGTTATTGGAACAAACACAAGATGCAGCCAAGATCTCTTGAATGTCAAATCAAAACAGGACAGCTCTCTGGATGATAAGCATCGGCCAAACACCACTGAATGCAACCACTTTTGTTCAGTGCAGGGGTGACTAGGAGACATGTAACACTGGGATGGACAAACGATCTGATTGCCCCTCTCGGCCTATGACTCTCTGAGGCTGTAGGTGACCACTTTGTTGAAGAACACATAAACCACCCACTGCTTAGATAAACAGGTCACAAACCCAACCACACACTACCTTCTTTGGGGAAAAAGGGCTGGAAGGTATTTTCAGAAACAGCTAAATGATTTGGAAGTCCAGGTCCCACCTTCAGAAGCAACCTTTGTCTCATCTGCGCTGATAAGTCCGGATTATTGCTACTATGAGCTGGCAATGTGTCCTTGTGGCAAAGCCAGCCAGCAGCATCCTGGGCTGCATCAGGAGGAGTGTCACCAACAGGTGGAGGGAAGTGATCCTTCCCTTCTGCTCAGCACTGGAGAGACATGCCTGGTGTGCTGGGTCCAGTTCTGGGCTCCCCAGTACAAGTGAGACATGGACTTGCTAGGGTGAGACCAGTGAAAGGCCACAAAGATGATGAACAGACTGGAGCATCTGTCATACAAGGAGAGGCTGGGAGAGCTGGGACTGCTCAGCCTGGAGAAGAGAAGGCTCAGGAATGTGTACAAATACAGGAAACTCCACTTAAACATAAGAAAAACCTTTTTACTGTGAGGGTTGTCAAACACTGGAAAATGCTGCCCAGAGAGGCTCTGGAGTCTCCACCCTTGCAGCTGTTCAAAACCTGACTGGACACAGTGCTGAGCACCCTGCTCAAGTTGACTTACCTTGAAACTTGGTGACTTCTACACCAGATGATTTCCAGAGGTGCCTTCCCACCTCAGCAGCTCTGGGGCTCTGTGAACGTGGTAAAGAGGCAAATTCAGCCAATTTATTACAGCCTGACAGGTTTCTTTGTCTTGATGAACCTTGGTTTATGATAATCACACATAAATATCACTCTCCATACTGGTCTTGCTGGGTGCAGGTGCTGGTAAATAAGTACATTGTCTCATACTAAAATACTATTGGTATTCATTGGGCAGTGTGTTTGTATTAATACATAAACACAAAGATATTTATAAATAAATATATATTCAAAATACTGTTTCATACCAATGCAACTTGCTCCAATTCAGCAGCTGGTAATTAATAAAAAGTATTTACTACAGCTATGTATCAGACCTGTTACCAGCACAACTACGTTGGCAGAAAATCACCTCTCTTTGTTAAACACATGTAGAGTGAAACATTATCCTCTTAACCCACTCAAAAAAGGAGGAAGTGTGGCTCTTCTGTGTAGGGACTGTATCCACAGAGCAGTTATGGGTCATAATGCTGCGCTCACTTTCAAGAAAACCAAAAATGGCCAAATCAGGTAATAAACGTCTTTGTACAGCTATGTTTTAACTGAATGAGGCATACACAAAAATAGCAATACCCTCCTTAGGAAGGCATATAGAAGCATCCTTTTTAATATAATGTAACTAGTAATCATTTTTTCCAATGGCTGCCTTTGCCACTCATATCTTCAAAGATTACTGTTTACTTTGGGGTGCCTTATTTTTTGTGTACCGGACACCCCAAAGAAAATCAAGGGAGGGCACTCCTGCAGCACTGTAGAAGAATCTGGTCTTTTTAAGTATCTCTCAGAAAGACACCACCAAACAAACGCAAGTGAGGTGACCAGTCACTTTTGAATGGTTTGCTCCACAAAGATAGGAGCGTGCTTCTGGGTGCGTGTTGGCAAGCATTACTCCTGGGTTGTAGAAGCACTATGGTTTTCAAACACAAGTGTTTAGTGCTGCTGCAAGCCTTTGGCATTTCCCTGCCTAGTGGTAATGACAGAGGGTAGTTTCGCCTTGTGAGGTTTGCCTCTGGCCAGTAGTACAAGGCTGCTATGGCTGGAGGGAGAACATGCATGATCCTCCTGCCATTATTTCATCAGTGGGGGAGAGTCTGCTGCTGTTACATGCTGCTGAAGTGGCTTGAAAAGTTGCACAGTAGCTCAGGTTGGTGATGCTGCATCATGGTAATACATGCTAGGCTGCAAAGTTGCTGTCATTGTGACTTTAAGCAATGGTGCTTTTCACCTAGCAGGTGCTTGTTTACAGAATTAAAATAGTTAAGTATGAGATACTGATCTAAGAAAGAAGTTCAAACCACTTTCATCCTTTCCTATTGTCTCCCTTTTTTTCCACAGCATATTGGCATGAAAAAGCATTTATGACTTTCTCTGCAAATAACAAATCTGCTGCTGCAGACCTTAAATCTCTCTTAACCTCCTCAGTTCTTTTCATACCTTCAGTGGCCACAACAGATCTGTCGTTGCTTAGGGACGGCTGTTGACATCCAACCCATTTTCTTTGCCTTAGTTACATGATCAGTATCACCCCAGAAGGGATTTATCTGGTTTACTTGTTGGCGTAGCTGCTTCAAGAGATGGCAGATTGAAGTCATTGGTATGTTGTGTTTCTGTTTTCTGCTACGTGTTCAGTGGAAAGGCCCATCCTTACTGTGCTGGTCTGGAGTAAAACTGTGTGCTAAAGATACGTATATGTGGGAATGAAAAGCCCCTGTGGGAATGAAAAGCCACGATATTCTTAGAAATGGATGGCCTCTGGAAGTGGTGAGTGTATTGGTCAGTCATCTCAGCCCACTTCGTGTACCAGATGTGGGAGGATGTGTACCCACGCTTGTGAACATTTATATAGGTACAGGCTAATTTAGCATCGCTTGACTGCTTTCTTTTAAGCAATATCTTCTTTTCTTTCTTTCTTTTTTTTTTTTTTTCGGAGGGGAATGCCAGACTTGACTAACAAAGACAAGAGCAGACTAAATGTTTCCTTAACAGGAAGCCACTAGCTCTCCGCTTAGCAAGTGGTGAGGGAAAGCCTTTAAAACTGTTCAAACTTTCTTATGCAAATTTAAGTTACATACAAGTTAAACTTTTGGGAGAGTGTCCCAGGGAAAACCTATTCAATTGGAAATTGAGCCCCTCAGTCCCTTCCATAAGGTGACTGTGATCCCTCAGTGATTATAAATGCACAGTACACAAAACTGCATGCAGCACCACACAGAAATCCAAAGGTGAGGGGGCTTTCAGGTCTCCCAGAGTCTTGTTCCACAGTTTCCATCTGATCTGGTTTTGGCTGAGGATAACATCTTTTCTAAGAAAAGCATTAGAAGAGCTTTGAAGCAAAAATAGAGCATTGAAAAGCAAAGTAACACAGTGCCCCTAGAGGAACATGACAGTTTCTCAAATGAAAGCATTTACTACAGTTGTAGCCAGAAAATTAGTGTTTGAGTGGCTATTTGAAACACCTGCATATACAATTGCCATTATTAGAAAATATCTGAGAGTCCTGTCAGAAATCAAGGATGCTTTCTAACTGCTCTTCTCACATACATCAAGGAGACCATTTTTATCACCAAATTGTTCTGCCTTGGACTGGGGACCTGTATGCATACTTTCTTTGTGACCTCAATGTCACATAAAGATAAGCACATGTGCAGGGACTGAGGCCTTAATCAGTGGCAAGATACCATCAGAGGGTAAAGCAGAAAGAGTGGCAAGTGAGAGGTGGGCCATTGTTTACAGGTTGTCTTCTCCAGCCCTCATGGTAAAAAGGACTCTTATGGATGTGAAGCAGTTCAGGTGAATTAAGAGCCACTGCAGCTGCCATAATGGTCTTCCTAGAAAAACAAGTGTCGGTACCAAGCTCTCTTCCCTGCTGGACCTCTGCCTCTCTCTTGCCAAGAGGCAGAGAGAATGGTTGTGATGGTTTCTATTGGACTTTGTGGGACAGTCTGCAGAGGGACATATGTCTTAGTTGGGTTGTATGTGAAGTTGCCTTAAAACTGCACTGTCTGGCACATACGTCCCAGAACTGAAGACCATTGTGTGCCTGGCCTGATGGCTGTCAGAGAGACCAGCCTGAGACTCTGCTTTTACACAGGCCAGCATCTAATGGGATGGGGGAGAGGATATCACAGTCAAGTATCAGGAGAGCAGAGAGTTATTCAGGCATGTCCCCTCCCTTCACCTCCCACCTCCCCTACTCTCAGGAAAGCAAGCAGTAGCTTATACTACCAGAGGATGCCCTTTGCATTTGAGTGAGCTACTTGCGGCTGAGCGTCTCTCAAAACAGGCACAAAGCCCCAGGGAGGTGTTGCTGCTTGAGCTAGTGCTTCATGGCAAGAAGTGCAGTCTGTCCCTTGAGCTCTGGGCCCAGTTTCCTCAGCTCAACCCCTTCACTGACAGGAGGGACAGTGTTTTATCATGGTGACATTGCCATGCATCTTCCTGAGGACTGTCTGGCCTGCTAGCCAGCTATCGGTGTACAAGACGTGGGTTGTGTTCTTGCTTCTGCTATGGTATCTCTCTGACACAGTTTCCTCATCCGTCGACTGTGAATAAAGATGCTGCTTTCCTTTGTGAAGTCTGTTGAGCAATGTGGATGAAAGCGGTGCACAAGGAAGAGGAATTGGGAGGCAGCTGAGGAGCAGAACACAACGCTGGCCTGCCACAGTCTGCGGTGTGCTACTATGCTATGGGTACATAGTGACAGCTGTAATCCTTGTCAGATACGGAGAGAGATTGTCTGAGTTGCCTTAGCTACCCTTGCTTTGCTCATCTTCTTGAGGAAGCAACCACTTTTATCCATGTGGCTGACGTCTGAGAGAAGTGACCATTCTCTAGAGAACTGAAAGTGCTTTTTTGGCGTGCTGGAGAATTTTATTCCCTAACAGATAAGCACAGCACTTGTTACTGAGAAATAACCCTGGCCAAATCAACTGTCTCTAGCTGTCCACAGCCTTAGGTCTTCACATGGCCACACATCGGCAGATAAAGTGCTCTGGGCCCTGCTGGAGGGTGGGAGATGGTGAAGGAAATTCCCGGGTGCTGCAGACGGTAACGTGGCAGCAGTGGAAGCAATGATTCAGGAGGCAGCACTATTTTCTCTGAGTCATTGCTGATCCTTTACCTCTGCCTGATGTTAGAGAAACTGTGTTGCTGCATAGTTACTATCTTTCTCATGATATTTAAAACTGAGGTTTTGACACTTTTTAGCATCAGTGGAAGCTACAGCATTTTTTGCAGTAGCAGGCTGAGTTTTTACTGGGTCATGAGAGACACGATAAGAAGCCCAGCACTCAGAGATGACCTGTCCTACCCCTGCCTTGAGGCAGGATCCCACACAGCTCAGCTGATCCTGACAGATGGCCCTATTACCTGTTTTTAAACACCTGCAATGATCAGGGTTTTGCGGCCTCTCTTGTCAATCTGGTCCAGTGCCTCCTTGGCTTTACTGACTGGACGTGTCTCCTCATGTTTACCTTCCAGCTCCCTAACTTGTGCACTCTGCAGTTGGAGCCAAATAGTGTAGGAAGGAAGTGAAGGATTCTTTTTCCCATTAAAGAAATGTGGGGAAATTAGGTATTTATAATGCAAATGCCTAGTTTCAGACTTTGCTTTCCATCTCCGTAGTGAAAAACCAACCTAGAAAACCCATCACTGCAGGCTGGATGTCACAGATGCCCCTGATCTGCAGTTAGGACCAGTGGCAGCACCAAGCCATAAACCCCATGCCACTGGCGCACGCTGTCGCTGCTGCCGGTCTGAGGCCTGTGATCCCAGGCACCCTTCGCTTAGACATTTCATGGGTCTGCAGTGAAGCTGGGGGCCGTTGTGATAGAGGTGGGGTAGAGCGTGCGTAGGCAACTGAGTCATTCTGTGGGTGGTGGGAGGGCAATGGTCCCATTTGGTGACCTTGTTCTTACCCACCCATCCCTGAGCATTCCTTTGCCATGCCCTGAATGACGAGCACTGCAGAAATCTGGCATATTTCTTATTTTGATTGTGTGCCAAACAAGTAATTCCTAACGGACGTCAGTGGTTTCACTCAGGCTGGGTGGTGGCGTTTAGCATGCCCCACAGCATGTCAGCTGGGTGATCACGGTGGGGTGCTGATGCTGGGCAGGGTTTGGGGCATGGCAGGGGCAGCACAGGGAGACAGGGAGTAGTGTGAGACAACCCAGGAAGTCACATTCCTGCCACAAAGATGCCAGCAAAACTTTTTAGGACTCAGCTTTCCACAGAAACAAATACAAATGAGGTTAATATCTCTTTCAAAAGCCTTCACAGAACTTCAGTTCAGGTCCTATACCCCTTCTTGTCCTATAGACTTTTCTTTTATTTCACTTTTATCAACCAGATATTTAAGCAAAGATCTGGATCCTCGATAGTTCAGAACAACTCAATTGAAGTCAATAGCACAGCTATGTTTTTTTAGTACCAGCGTGTGGGTTCAGACCCCAAATTGAAAATTAATTTATTATCTGCCTGGATATAAATTCATGGTGCACGTCCTCACTTACCCACACTGTCCCATCCTGCTAAAGGTGCCACCAGGCTGGTTCAGCTTGTTTCAGTGTGGATGTGCCAGCAATTTTCGGTGCTATGGATCATGCTCAGCAGCCACTGGCTGCATAGCAATTCCCTTATTAATTTTCTCTTTCAAAGGTGGCAACCTTACCTTCTCCTTACCCAGCAGAATTCTGTCCTCAAGTGCCAACTTCAAATATATGCATATATCATATATCCACTTGTATATTAATTCATTCTGTGCCTCTGCTTAATTTATCAAGAATTTTGCATTAGCCAAACTATTGTAATTACGTAATGGAGGAAAAAACAAAGGAAACCCACTTGAACCATTCATACTGCACATTTACCAATACTCCTTAATACATCTAGTTCTTGTATATCAAGTATGTGGCAATTTCACAAGAATCAGCTGCCACTTTACAGAAAGTGATTTTAGCTATATGACATGGGAAAGCCACTATTATTTTTCATTTCCCAACAACAACCAATTTAGTTAAGAATTCATATTTTGTAATAGCTGAAACAAAGATATTTTCTACCAGACAATCCTGGTGACTTCTTACCATAAGACCAGCAACACCGGGCAGATGGAACTGGATCATTTCCACTAAGATAGGTCATCAGCCCTGTTGCAAAAGTGCCTATGGATTCCAGCTGGACACATAATGACTAATTTTCAATGAACAGTTTCTGCAAGTCTGTTGGTTTGCTTATTTTTACTCTGCGCTGACTTTCAACCTTTTCTATTGTTTTGACAAAAGCTCTGCAATTTCTGAAGTGCTACTATTTTCTACACAGCTCTGCTTCTAGCAGTCATCTACAAGTGTGTTACCTTTAAGGGCATGTACTCCTGTTGATAGAGATGTCAGCTCTAAAGGGGAAAGCTATTTTTCTCTTTCTTTGGTTATCCCATTTTTGACCTGGCAAACCTAGGCGTGATTTAGGTGATTGCCAGCTACACCAGAGGGCTTGTTTGGCTCGCTGCAGCTGAGGCCAGAGCCTGATCTCATGCACGTTGTTTTTACAGGCGTGCGACTCTGCTGACGTCCTTCAGCTTCCTGTTCAGTGAGGCTGCACTCGGCGTCCTCAGCTTTAGGCACAACCTGCACCTTCTTAGACTTTACCCTCCAGCTCTCGTTTTGTTTCACCAGCCCTTCCTGCCTGTCATGATCGTTTGGTCGTGATTGCAGAGCAGGGCGGCTGCGGGAAGGGAAGGTCCCCTCTGCTGCAGTCTTTTTGGTGGCAACAGCGTGGGTGAGGTAGGTGTGCGCAGGAGGGAGGGGGAGCAAGTTTCGACTGCTGGTAGCATGCGAGACATGCAGTGGGTGGTGGTTCCCCCCCAACACCATGTTACAAGTGGGCTGAATCCTGTCAGGTCATAAGCACATTATAAAAATAAACACAGACCTCTGAGGTGGATAGGTTACCGGTGAGGGGGCAGTAGCATGGCTAAATCAGATCGTTCCTCTTTCTGGTAAACACCAAATGTAAAATCAAATGTTCCTTCTGCCAGGCTGAAGGGCTTTACCTCCCCTTAGCATTGCTGGCATTGGCGCTGTATGGCATGTCTTGGATGGCCACACTAAGGAAAGATCCTGCCCACGCTGAAGTTTCTGAGTGCATTTGAAGGCTCTGAGTGCTGTTTTCTGGTGCCTGACCAGAGTAATTACAATTGGCTAGTGAGGAGCTTCTCTGAGAATTACTGAGACCAGAAACAGGGGTCATGCCTGTTCTCCCTTTTACCCTTTTTTCTTCAAGATATTAGTTAGGGAGGTGGTTTCAGGTGTTATTAGGAGGAAACCAGGGCAGACAGTGCTTCTCCCTGTGTTCCAGGTCTGTCCTTTTCTGAACCCCATTTCAGTAATAAACTCATATAAGCACTCCCCAAAAAGAAAATCTCATACTATAAGATGAGGATTGTGCTGCCTGAAGTATTCTGCTGTCTATAATTAAGTAGTGCTGTGTTTTGTCAGTGGAAGCAAGAAAATAAAAAATATCTTTCACCATTTAAATTTGCTAAACTTCACTGCAAACATAGCTGTCATATGCTGTGACTGCTTGCACGACTGGTTTAAAGAGAACATTTGCTTTTTCCAGTGTTTTCTACTTGCACAATAACTGAAGAAAGTAGGAAACCTCCAATCCAAAGGATGTTAAAAGACAGGGCTGCCAGGCCCTGGAGAGGCTGGTGGCATGGGCTGACAGGAATTTCATGAAATAGAACAAAAGCAAATGCAAAATTGTGCACCTGGGAAGGAAAAGGCCTTTGCAGTGATATAGGGAGGGGTCTGACTAGGGGGAAGGACTGGGGACAGGCAGCAAGCTGAACATGAGCCAGCAATGTGCCCTCACAGCAAAGTAAGCCAACAGCATCCTGGGCTGTGTTAACAGAAGAGGCAGCAGCTGGAGAGAAGGGATTATCCCCCTCCACTCAGTGCTCATCAGACCACATCTAGAATACTGTGTCCAGTTTTGTACACCGCCCTCCCCCCCAGGTACAGGACAGTTGGAGCATGTTTGTCAGAGGGATACCCAGATGGTCAGGGCTGGACCGCTTATGCTGTGAGGAGAAGCTGAGGGATTGGGTTGGCCTGGGGCAGAGACCTAACAGCAGCCCCCCACCACCTATGGAGAGGTCAGCAAGACGACAGTGACAGGATCTTCACAGCACTACACATTGGGAGGACAAAGGACAAGGGGCTGAAGTTGAAACAAGAGGTCCATGCTAGATATAAGGAGACACTTCCCCATGAGGACAGTCAAGCACCGGACTAGAGAACCCGATGAGGTTGTGCAGTCTCCATCCTTGGAGGTTTTCAAGACTGACTGGACAGAGCCCTGAGCAACCTGGTCTGAGCATATGGCTGAGCCTGCTTTGAGCAGGAGGTTGGAGTAGAGACCTCTCAATGTTCCTTCCAGCCTGATAACCTGTGATCTTATGCCTGGGATTTAGCTGGTATCCTATGCTCTGAGTGTCATGAAAGGTCTCAGAACTGGGTGAAGGGTTGAAAAGAAAAAAGGAATATGTTTTGACCTCTCTCTCCACCTTTAACCAATTGATTTATCTCCAGTCCAGGAGCAATGGTATTTCCTGATCAGGAAACAATGATCAGGCAGTGGGCTTGTATAAGTGTTGGCTTGGCAGCTGGTATTCTAAGATGAGCTCAGAGGAAGTGAGCACGCGGCAGAGGGAATGATGCATCCACTGCCAGAGGAGCTTCTAATGCTAAAGCAAGGCTCAATCAAGGAGGAGTGCCTGTGCCTCATGGGAAGCCTTGTAGGCTCAGAGGTAGAAACAGAAAGCCAGCTTTGCCCAGCAAGATATACCCAGTGGGATACCCCTGGTAAGTCAGCTGCTGATACACATGCTGACAAAGCAGGCAGGGTTGGCCAGAATTTGACAGTTTTAATCTCCCCAGAATACAAAATCAATATTATACCACAGCATTAAAAGAATTGTAGTTATTTGGAGTATTTCACTTCCCAACCTAAAATTAGTTGTATGAAAATTCATCTCGAAGGCTAGGGCACCTGTGTTGCCTGTGAGGCAGTTGCTGTGCTGAATGGTGCTGCTGTATCATACTTCTTCCTTCCTTCCTCGTGGTTCAGAAGCTCACTGTTGGTCTGTCTCCTCCCCGCAGATCCCAGTGCTGAGCAGCCGCCAGCAGCCAAGAGAAGTCACCGTGTTTGTGTTCATTTTTTTTTTTTTTATGAATGCAGGAATTACCACAACTGAATGAATAATTCATTCATGAAAATGATGCATGAAAAAGAAAAGTGTTCCTCTGTTATTCTTGGAAATTGTTAACCCAGTTGCTTTTTTTTGCCTTTGCTGTGGTGGGGGTTGGCAGCAGCAGTCGCTGAGAGCCAGCGAGTTCACGCTCAGTGAAAGTTTGCTAACGGGGGGGTGGGAAGGTGCATGTCTTCTGGGGATGAGCTCTGACCCGCTGTCACTGATGGCTTTTGTGGGCGTTCTCAGAAAGTCCTGCCGGGTGGCGGGGGTGACTCACCAGCAGCTGACTGAAGGCAGGCAGGAGGCCAACAGCCCCAGCACAACTGGAAAGTACAGAGAGAGCCCAGTGCACGCCAGAAAGAGGAGATGACATGCAGCGATGTGTCCATCTGTCTGCTTGTCTGTCTGTCACAATGCTAGAAAAACTGGTGACTCTCTGTATTCGCTGTAGGATATAGGGGAGCTTGGTGATGTGAAGCCACCTTTGTTCTTGCAGAAAGGCACGTTGAATGGTTATGCAGCAAAAGGGAGAGCTATCGCAGGCTTTCTGCGGACTGCTTAGCAAACCAAACTTTCTAAGACAAACGTGATACTAAATCCTTTCCGAGGCACAGCATACTCTGAGGATCCCTGAGGACTAGGGTCAGGTTTACTGTATCAAACCTACTCACTTCCCTATGAAGCTGCTCTTGCTGCTCTCTGGCAGGCAAGTGATGGAGACCCAAAGGGATAATGCATACGGTCATGTAGGGGTAGGAGTGTAAATACAGCCCAAGTCTTGTTTTGCGGCGTCTCCTTCACTGGGGGCTCTGAAGAGCAAGTTAGGGTAGCCAGTTCTGTGTGTTAGCCCCAGAGCTCATGAAGCCTCATTTCCTACAGAGCTGTGCCTTTAACTCTTGCGACGGCAAGCTCTGAGTGGAGATCTTCCTGTGATGGGCCTGTTTCTAAGGTGTCCCTTCTCTGCAGACTTGCTGGTGCCTGAGGAGGGTTATCCTCCTGCCACAGCATCCCTCTACCCCCTGGGCCACTCACCCTTACAAACTGCACCTTCTCACAGATTTGGCAGAATTTAATTTTCTCTAAAACTGCTGCCCCTGAGAGTCATGGGTGGCACTGGCCAACAGGCTCTGGGCTAGCTGGCAGGGTGTTTCTGAGAGAGGGGGCAGGCAGGAAGGGCAGGATGGACAGGCAGACAGACTGACACATGCACCATGACTTCTGGAGCTCTTTAAAGAAGCCGAATTGAACGGCTGCTAGGGGTGACCCTGGGCAGGAGCTTGTTACTGCCTTGAGGACCTTGCCTAGGTAGAGCCGGAGTTAGCAGACCACCAGCAGCATGAGACTGGGGCTTACAGTAATGGGCCTCACCGTGGCCCTGCCCGGATATCCCGGGGCTGCATCTGATACCGGTTCCCCTCACCAGGCCTGATCCTGACCCTCACCCACAGGCCAGCATCCCATCCCCATCCCTGGGGAGTTGCCCAATGCTGAATCCTGGCTGGTTCCTTCCTGGTCCCAGAAGCCCAAGGCATATAACCAGGAATGAAGCATCACGGGGGTGCTTGAGGCCGAGGAGATACAGCATGTCTCTCGCTGCAGCCGAGCTGTGGTATTTCAGAGATCACCGACCCCCCAGCCCTGGCTCCCACTGACACTGAAGTTATTCATCAAAGGCAGGAAAAAAGCCTTCCTGTTTTCAAGCTTCTGGGGAAGCAGTGAGGCATGGGCTCAGTATGATATAATATAGAGTACAGTGATTCAGTTTTGATTCAAAGCCTCTGGCGAAGGGCACGGGCAGCTTTGCTTTCTCTCTTTTTTCCTTGAAAGGGCAGTTCTCCACCAGTATTACACCCTGAGGGAGATGTGAATGCATTTCCCCTTTCCCACAAGGTCAAAAGCGGGAGGCTTTTGTGAGGGGAGTCCATCAAAAAGCCCATGAAATCCACTTCGCTTCTCTCCAGTGGGCAAGTACCATTCAGCTGGCATACCGTGATTCAGATCATATGGGAAATGCTGCAGGCTGCTCTCTAGGGTGCTGTTATTCCCACTGCTGGTGGGCAAGATGAAGACGCTTGCTGGAGCACCGCAGCTGCTCTTGCTGGTACAGACCTCAAGATCCCCACAAGGGCTGCTCCAAGGGACAAGCCTACAAGAAGAGGTTTACATAGCGGCAGTTCAGGCTGGGTTGGTTAAATCACCACTTAAGTAGTTGTCCTAATATGGGCAGGACATAAAACTCTGGAGTTTAAAGAGGGAACTGACACCAGTGTTTAGGGATGAAAATAATGAAGCGTTCCTTTTTTCAGTAAGAGTGACTGATCTCCAACAGCAAAGAGGGAGTTTTTCAGAATGCAGGCACACACTTTCTGTGGTTTGTACTGCCTGACAACCATTCAAGCTACAAAAACTGTCAAGTAAGTCTTTTCTGTGATGAATGCAAGACAAAATTGAAAAGCACCCCTCTAAAAACAACTGACCTCTGCAAACGTTCAGTACTTCATAAAACCAAGGACTGATAGCACCAGCATGAGAGTGATGCAGCTTGCAGTAGGCACTGTGCATTCTCCTCTGCTGAGCTCCTGGTTCCCAAAGGTGAGGGCGGAGGGAGGTGAGGTGTGTGGTAAGAGCAGGACCCCATAAGAATGAAGCAGGGACCAACTAGTTTACATTTGCTTATAGTAACTGGAACTCCTTTCTTCTCCCATGGTGTTTTGTTTATTTTGTAGTCACCCTTTGTCCAAGACAGACATGTGACATTCAAGAATTCCTTCAGCCTAAGCCAAAGACTGAGGGCACTCAGTAGCAGACAGGTCTGTGACACTGAACTCGGCAATGTTCAGAAAAAGTCAATGACCCTAGAGATAAGTCCTGGGGAAATACAGAGTCTGACCCTACCAGAGCTATGGGCACAAACCTTTTAGGGCACCTCTACCCCCACCACTGGGACAGCAGTGGGCAAAGCCGCAGCGCCGCAGTGCTTAGCTATGAACGCATGTGTGACATGCTGCCATGTCATGTGGCATCTCCAGGACAGCTCAGGATCCTTTTGGTAGCCTGGTACTGTGCCAGGGGTGGTAAGCTCTATGCAGGGAGGATTGGTTTGGGCACAGAGCCATCCCAGGAACACTAGTACTACTGTACCAGCCCCAGAGCTTGGTTTCCTTGTAATGTGTTTTCCTGTGACAGCATGAATGAAAATAATATAAATGCATGAAGAATAAGAAAGAAAGAAAAAGTTCTGAAGATCTCCATAAATCAAAAAGCCAGAAAGAAGCCCTGATACTAACTTATACTTGTCAGGCTACTCAACGGGTAAGATCAGGTTTAAAAGAAAAATTAATTTCAGACTCCTCCTTAATAAGTATGCAGCTGATTAAAGGAGAAGTGCTAAAACACTTCCGATACAGGATGTGGACTGGAGTTCCTCATCTTCATTGAGTCCTATGGATTGCAAGGGCATAATTGTCTGTTAATCAAAAGCAAAACCCTAAGCAGTGAGTGAGGAGAAGCCAAAGGTATAAACAGAGGAAACTCCCTCACACTGATTCTACAGTTCCCCTTCAAGTGGTGCCTGAACTGCAGGAGGCAGCTTAAATAATCTCTTGTGTTACTGCACTTCCATCTGCTGCTCCTTTTCCTCCTGTGTCAGCTGTCCTAGGAAGCAAGTGTAAAATCATCAGCCTAAAATATTCTTTCTTGCTCTGTTGCAAAGACAGTCAGCAATTCCATCTGCTCTTAAGGAAATGTACGGTGTTAGCAGATAAGCTACTGTGACCTAAATATGGTTTCTTCTTAAGAAGAAAAGAGATATGAAAAATACTGCGGGCACATCAGCTATGGAGAAGTCTTAGGGGAAGGTCAATGTTTTGCTTAAGCCAGTACATCCTGCTTATAGTTAATATGTTCAGAGTTTATGAAAGACCCAAACAAACATAAAGGTGTGAAAGGTGGCAAAATGCTCTCCTACTGGGCTGTGAGTGTGCTTTAGTGTCGGAGCAGAGAGGGCAGCTGGAGGCAGGAGGACAGTAAAGCCCCCATCAGGTGTGTTTGTCTTTCCTGAGACCGCCAGCAGGACTGTTGCTGAGATGGTGGATCTGAGATGGATCTTTTAATCCCTTTAATTTATTTCTGTCATGTTCTGGAGAGCTGCACCACAAATTACATTGCTTTGGCTGGTTTCATTAGCAGTATATGAGCATGTTCAAAACGTAGTTCATACAAAGGTCTGTCACACACCAAGAACCATAAAAGATTAAAAAACGGTCTTGAGTAGGGCTGTTTGCAGACACCTGAGTTTCTGTAACCAGTTTACCCACTGTTAAGAATGGAGATAATGGTATTCCTGTGACAAAGCTCCTGGAGATCTAGTGACAAAACCAGCTACATGATATTTGACATTGCTGTCACTATAATTGCTGTCAGCAGTGCATGGGCTTCACGTGCAGTGAAATGATTGCAAACCAAGCTGGTACAAGCCATGTTTAAACATAGTAGAAGGAAAACAAGAAAGGAGTCTGAGGGGAAAGGGGGGAAAGGGGAATTGTCTGACAGCTGAGCCTTGGTGATGCTTGGCATAGCAATTGAAGATGCCAGCATTGGCAGCTCTCTGCACTGCTCTCCAGCAGACCCTGCTTTTACTCAGCAGAGCTGGTGGATCTGCATCCTGCTTGTGCCTTAGGCATCCTGCTTCACAGTTTGATATTCTGGGGTACCCAGAGAGTCACCGTTTGTCATATTAAGGTACCCAAAGTGTAGAGGACAGTAGCGTTGTGCTAAGATTCTGGTGCGTGGGCAAATGTTGCATTCTGCCCACTCCCTCATAGGAATGGAAACATCTGGCTTTGGTTCTTGGTGGACCAGAAGGATCAGTAGCATCTTCATCTGTCCTGGCTGGATTTTCCAGGCTTGTCAGGCTTAAAAGGAATTCTAAAACGGACTTTAGTTAAATCAGCATAACTACCGCGTATAGATGTGGCCAGAGAATGTGGCCATTCTTACAGTACTGACCTAAAAAGGAAGCAGAAAAAAAGTCTAGAGTTTTCCCAGTCCCAACAAAGCCCTGGCCTCTGTATTCTCTTTTTCCTGAAGAGCTGGAAAATGTCTGCTTTCTTCTAAAAAGGACAAACTATATGGATTTCAAACTAGATTTTCCCATCTCTGTGTTTCCCACAATTTCTGAGAGTTCAATCCCTTCATTTGCAAGGCAGAAAGGATGGGTGAAAAATCCAGGTTTTATTTCAGCATTCTCACCACAGACCACATCAGAACCTGATAATGAATCTGGTCTGTGCTGAGATTTTCAAGATGCTCCCAAGATACCAAAAAGAGTGCCATGACACGGTAATGAAGAGACCGCTATTCTGAGTGTCTCAGTAATTACTTGATTGATAGCAGAGCACTATGTCTCATTTCTGGCCATGTGGAAAGGCACGCTGACCACTGTTACTGTGCATTCCCAGCCAAGTTCCCAAAGACAAATATGGTAGGTGCAAGGCTAACGGCCCACTTCCAGGAGCAGGGAAGGTAATTCAGGCTGGCAGTTGTTGGAGCATGAACAGAGCACCCCGCCGATGGGTGCTGCAGGGTGGTGGGGGACGGGGAGAGGAGAGGGAGGGTGTTGGAGGGCATGTGGTGCACGGCCAGAGCAGCAGCAGAGAGATCTAAGACGTCAGAAAGGATCTGGGAGAAGAGTGCAGGAAAGGTGAAACAGAAATGCAAACAGAGGCAAAGCAAGCAGAGGGATTTCCATTGAACATGGAACAAGCGCTGCGCGGAGGATTCAGAGAGGAGCATGTGGCAGAGGCGCAGCAGCAGAAGAGGAAGATGAGCATTTCTTTTGGATGCTTATACAACAAAACTGTACCTATGGGTGCTGGCAATAGTCACCACACCCATCAGTCTTGGTAAGAGATTGGACAAGTGCTGACAATAAACAAAGCTTTTATATCTATTCCAAGCTAACTGGACTCATTAACCCTATGGTTCAGAGGAAGTTGTGATGGGGTAATCCATCTTTTGTGGGGACTACAGTTACAACACTGGCTCTGATCATCTTGCCTTCTGCACATATCTCAAAAAGCATTCAGGGAAGTTTTATTACCCTCAATTAACTGTGCTCCCCAAAATGGAAAGATTCTGAGAACACCATGAAAAAGGTGAAAATATTTCCACTTAAATATTTCCTCGCTGAGAAATGACATTTTAGCAAAATCAGTCCTTGCATTTGGGAGTTTGTCATTTCTGGGAAAAAGTCAATTTTTACATGGGAAACATCAAAGTAAAACTTGAAATATCATGTGAATTTCATTACCATTTTCTTCCTGTTTATGAAAAAATGTCTTCTTCAAAGTTCTGACGAATCAAGGAACAATGTGTAGTCAGTGTTTAGAAATGGAAGTAGAGATGCTCATATTCTAGATCAGTGTAGTTTTAAGGGTTGTGAGGAACCATACGCTGCAACAGTGATCCAAGCAAAATTGTCATGTACATTGACTTGTGCACATTGGTCTTCGGTGTCTTGCCCAGACTTTGCTGACTGCATTCTGGTGGGGGCACCACCAGGTCACATTTCATTTTCTTTTTCCTACTGCAGCTTTCAAATCCTCCTCAGCTTCAGCAAAACTACACACCAGGTAAAAAAAAAAAACAAACAAAATCTAGGAAAAAAAAAAAGCAGTGTAACACTGACCCTAGGGAAAAGTGAAAAGCTGAGGTTTAACAGGCTTGTTCACGGCCGTACATTTTCCCCAGTTGGAGAGAGTATGAGAAATCACAAAATGGAAAAAGAAAAAAAAAAAAGAGGATTTATATTAAAAAGTCCTTGTTAGGGCGGTGTGAAATCCTCAGAGGACTGGTTGTCTAAAATAGTGGAGTCACAGATGGGGATTCATAAACATTTTCAAGGACAATATTTTCAATGGACAAAGCCTCACCATGAGAAGCTGCAAATATGCATTTTCATTCTCTGCTACCTCAACGTTTCTTGGCAGACTATCACAGCAAAAGCAATTTTTGTTTTATTTTAGGTCTTTTGTCTTGCCTTTAACTTCCTTCCTTTTTGTTTCTTGGCCTTTGTGGGAAAATTTGGGTGACTGGATGTTAACCTGAATTCTCTCTGGGAAGCGACCTACTCCTTCATGATGACTGTTGGGTACACTTAAAGATTAATTCCCCTTTCTGACAAGAAATTCTCCATTCTAAAATCCCATAACTAGAGACAGTGTAACTGGAAGAGAGTCTTAAAATAGAAAATAGAAAGAGAAAGAATTGTGAAATGGAAATCACTTACAGTGAGGATCCTTATTTTTAGACCTTCCAGGTAAAGTCCAACCCCAGGGGGTTGATGATATTTAGATTTTCCCCATCTTTTTTCATTCTTTTATGGTAGCTAAAAGTTGGAGTCTTTATAGGAAATGTTACTGTCAGACCAGACTCACTCTAATCTATATTGCTGCGTCCCCTGGCCTTCCTTGTTTGCCTGGAAGTTCCCAGCTTGCAAGGTTATGGTGTAAATGTAGAAAAGAGACAGAAGTTAGTAGAAGAGTCACAGAAGTGGTGAATCGGTTGCCTAACATGCCGTGTGTCACATAGCAGGAATGCCAGTGTCTTCAGCACCCAGTCCCTTTGCTCCCAGTGAGAGTATGCTTTTTTAACATTTCACATTGTCCTTTCAAGACAAGAACTGATGCCTGCTGCAGTGCTGGTATCATCAAAGCTCTCCCTTGGATCAGTGTCCACTTGTGATGACCCTGCTAAGAGTGGCTGCCAGCGGGACTGGCCATCAGGATGCTGGCATCCCCTGAGTATCCTCTGGTAACCCGCGACTTCTTCTGTTGCCTTCAAATCCACTTGAGAATAAGCCTCTGCCCTTCTGCAGCACCATGTGCTGCCAGTGCCAGAAATTCAGGTTGGGAGTGCATGAGTGGCTTCCTTTTCAATCATGTTTCCTTCCTGTCCTTCAGGTGGTGTTCCCGGGGAGCAAGCATATTGGGGACAGCAGGCTGCCCACTCCTGTGCAGACACCTTAGCAAATCAGAAAGAAATAGGGCTTCAAACACTTCACTATGTTGGTTTAACCCCACACCCAGGAGTGGGAAATATGGTGTCCTTTAGTCAGAGATGGGGTCAGAGATGTTTCTTTCTCTGATTATGAAACAGGGAGTGTTGCAGTCACCACTCATATTTCCTGATAACAGCAATACTGGGATGTGTTGTCAGATACCTCTCGCTGGGAAAAGAGGTGCTGTCACATTTATCCTGCTCCCTCCAAAGGAGCAGCTGGAGCAGGAGCAGGACACCCATCTTGTGCTTTCTCCCGGGTCAGCGTGCCCAGGAGAGCTCTGGGTCATGCACCTGGGTACCCCTCTGCTGCAGGCAATCACAGCAGAGGGGTGCCAGGCACTGGCAAACCACTGAGCCTCTGTGTCCTGGTTTCAGCTAGAATAGAGTTAATTTTCTTCCTAGCAGCAGGCATAGTGCTGTGTTTTGCATTTAGTAGGAGAAGAATGTTGATAACACACTGATGTTGTAGTTGTTGCTAAGCGCTGCTTATGCTAGTCAAGGACTTTTTCAGCTTCCCATGCTCTGCCAGGTGCACAAGAAACTGGGAGGGGCACAGCCAGAATAGTTGATCCAAACTGACCAAAGGGCTATTCCATACCATCTGACGTCATGCTCAGTATATAAACTGGGGGGGGTTGGCCAGGGAGCAGTGATCGCTGCTCAGGAACTGTCTGGGTATCGGTCGTCGGGTGGTGAGCAATTGCATTGTGCATCACTTGCTTTGTATATTATTATTGTTATTATCATTATTGCATTGTTATTATTATCATTGCTATTTTACTTTATTTCAATTATTAAACTGTTCTTATCTCAACCCAGGAGTGTTTCTCACTCTTACTCCTCCGATTCTCTCCCCCATCCCATTGGGGCAGGGGGAGTGAGCAAGTGGCTGCGTGGTGCTTAGCTGCTGGCTGGGGCTACACCACGACACTCTGTCACCCAAAAATGCTCCTGTGAGAGCACCCACCGTCATGTGGAGCTCCAAGTTGCAGATGAGATCCAGGTATCCTAAGGAGGCATCTACATCATGTAGTCTCCAAGAGGAGGATACACAGGGTGTACACAGGGAGGATATTGCACAAATGCTTGAGGTACCTGTGGAAGTCTGATGAGATGTAGCTGGCCAGAGTCCCTTTGCCTCCAACATGGGCACTGATCCAGAGCCTCTGCGCGAAGCCCTTCAGGAAGCCTGCAGAGAGGAGCCAGCATCAGGAGCCAGTGCGGGGAGTGCAGAAAACACCCTGTGGTTTTGACTGGGCTTTTTGGGGATGAACACCCCAATGCCTGGGCCCCTTAGCTTCCTTCTCACCCTTCCCTTTGGGCTCACTCTGCACACTCCTGCCCTTTCTGTCCTTCCAAATCCTTTCTACCCTTTCCTGCTTCCTTCTTGTGATTGCCTTTCCATCTCCCTGATCCTTCTGTCATGGTTATGACACCCTTCCCTCTGCCTGGCATCCTTCTCGTCTAGTGGGGCTCTGCCACATCATATCACATTTATAGAAGGGCAGCAAGCCTCCTGCTTCTGCACAACTGCCCTGAGTTTGATGCTGCATCTAAGCAGTGAATCTCCAAATTAATTGAGGGCTGCGAAGTGGCTGCTGTGAACAAATGCATTTTTCAGTTTCGCTTCCATTTCTGAGACAGGTATTTACTAAGAAAAAGATACACACACATGCTTACACAGACTTTCTCCCTGAACTGTACACTTTTTTAACTAATCACAGCAGTGACCAAGCAGTAGGAAGTGCAAAGTGTGAAGAACATGAAGTAAGCATATCTCCTCTGAAGATGTTCAGATGAGCTTGGAGAACTAGACTGTGCTCTTCTGGTCGATCTTCTGGATAAACAGAGGCTTTTGAAAAAATAGAGAAGGGAAAAAACCCAAGAAAATAAAAGTTTTATTTTTAGGGGCCCATAAAAGGTGTAAACAAGCATAATTTTCGTGGTGTGACAGGAGCTCATGCTCCAGCTTCTCAGTTTAATGCTAAGGAGACAATGGGTTTGTTTGGATACATCAAGAAGAAAAAACTTGCAATCTTACTGACAAAAATTACAGAGGTCTTCTGTTAACTGAAATGCTGCCTAAACCAGGCAGAAAAATTTGGTTGTATGACAGAGCAAGAAGTGAGTTTGCAGTGTCAAATTACTAGAGACCAGAACTTGCTGGGTGATGCTGGGCTGATCTTTCTGTCTATTAAAAGTAAGATTTATGTGAGTCATCCCAGATAATTCCTCAGATGCTTTTCTGGCCCTACAGCAGGAGACCTCTCCTTCTTTAAGGTACGAATTTTCCTTGTGCTATAGCAGAGCCTGCTGTGGTTTCAGAGAAAGGAAATCCATATGTCCCTCCCAGGTACACAACTGTCAGGGCTGCAGTTTAGTTTTGTAGTTACGATATTTTGACCATATGATCCACAGCATTTCTTCTTCAACTCACTCTGAGCAATCTGCAATGGCCTTCAAGGGTCCTGGGCTTTACCCATAGCTTGTACCTCCTTCTGGGTTGGTTGCTCTACACATTTACATACCCTCCCACACACAATTATACACTGGGGATAAGAGCTGTAGCACCTTCATCTGAGGGAAATGGGCTGCTTGTGTAGAAAAGGACCCACAGAAGCAGTGGCCTAGGACTCACCAAGGCAAAGCAGCTGTCAGTTTGGCCTCTGGGTGCATCACTGCCAGGATCTGGCCAATGCCTCAACGCAGGGTGATGGCTTTGTATCAGACGAGCTGGGCTGCAGCACAGATGCCTCCTGAGCCCCGAGGTGCTCCCGCAAGCAGAAACCTGTACCGCATCATCCCCCCCATCTCTGTTTGACACCTACACCCATTGGTTCTGCTGCATTGCAGCAGTCAAAAAAATCCCAGCTGATAATGGCATTTCACTCAGCCAGGAGCAAGGGCTCCTCTCTAATTATAATCACTGGTGTGGCATCAGTCATTTTCCTGCTCCATTTATATAGCATGGCACTTTACAGGAACATTCCTAGTCATGAAGAGGATATGGAAAAGGAGATGGGTATAGGAAGAAGCAAAGAGATCAGGAGGATAAGGCTGGCATATATTATCCTCTTTTTTTCTCTTCTTTTGCAATACCTTCTCTTGAATTGCTTGTGTATATGCAAATACCTCTTGTTCTTCATGAAGAAGTTCTGCCCACACAAAGAGGAGCTCTGTGCTGCCCCATTAAATATTGTTTGCAAGGCAGAACATCTTCTTAAAAAGAAAGTATATAATACCATATTTCCATTGCTAGCTCTGCTCTTTTCCGTGTGGTAAGCACTGAAAAAAGGGAAGGTGTGCCCCCTGACAATGTTCCTTGGCACAAGTGGTGCTTTACCTTCCAGGCAGTCATCTTGAAAGAGAAAGTTCTCCCTGTTAATGAAGGTAGCACTGCGGTTACTTAATTACAGCAAGCAAATGTCTATGAAAGCAAACAAAGTAAAAAGAACCTTTCATCAGTAGCTAAGTTATGCCAGTAACTGCAAGTTAATGTTCCTACAGGGAATAAACATATAACAAGCAATTATATTTGGAAGGCAGCAGTGCTGTAGCTGGTGATGTCATGAAATATTGACAACTCTTGCTCTCTCTGTCTCCTAAAGGGAAGTGAAAGGCACTGGGGACATCATGGGCTGTAATGCTCTGCCAGACATATTTTCCCCAACACATGCATGATCGCTGCCCCAGCCAGCCGCTGCCAGTAGCTGTGCTTGTACTGCTCAGCGCTAAGCATGGTGACCACATCCAGGTCACAGCGGGCTTGCCCCAGCCTTCCTCTGGGCTCCATGCCGTGCAGCTGGGGCTTTAGGACATGATCAATGTTTCTTCTGTGTTTTCTCTGTTCAAAGCAATGAGAGAGTTGTGTGGTAGCCCACCGCAGAGGTACTTTTATAGTGTGAAGCTGAGGATACCTCCAAGCTGCTACATACCATGCCGTGTGAGGTGAGGTTATGGGGAAGCTGGTGCCTGGGGGTGCTTGTGTGGGACAGTGCTGGAGGACAATGTGGAGTGAAGGAAGGCAAACCTGGTGCTCATTGCCCATAGCACCTCCTCAGGACATCCTGGGGTGAACTGTTCTCCCTACTGCATCTGGGTTTGCTTCAGAGGGAACCAGCTGCCCTACCCCAAAAAGGACTTGGAAATGAACTGGTGCTTCTCCAGGGTGGATGAGCAGGGGGCTGGGAGTCACAGGGAAGGCTGAGTTACCTCGCAGGATAGATGAGGGTATGACAGCATAGCCAGAACAGCTTCCTCTCTCATCCATTTTGTCATATGTGCCGGTGATCTTATCTCACCGTCAAAGGGCAAGATCTAGAAGACTTCCCGGAAATGGCACCGTGACCCCAATTCTTATTGACTTGGGGGTGCAAGACAGGCTGTCATTTTGCTGAGAAACAGAAGCAATTTTATGTTACTCCAGGTGCACCATAACTGCAGAGGATGCTGTTGAAAGTGGAGGTCTCCCTCCTCCCTGTCCCTGGTTGACCTTCCTGCTGCTTTCCCAGGGTCACCTAGTGACTGGGTGGCCAGACACTGAGCTGGAGTCACCTGCGGATCTGCCAGAAAGAGAACACAATAACCAGAGACAGCCAGGATGGCAAGAGCCAAGCTACCTCTTTGAAAAGCAACCCCCAATCCTCAGTCACAGGAGGAAATGAGCCAGCAGGGTTGTCCTGGGACCCAGCTGCATGCCCAGTCCTGCTCTCTCCCACATTGCTCCTGGAATTTCCCCTCCTCTCAGCTCGTGGCGGTGCAGTATGTGGTAGGTGTCTTGTAGCCGTTGGGCACAGGGAAGCGTCGGGATGCAGAGGGGAGGACTGAGGAGTCTGGCCATTGCTGGCCCACCTCCCAAGGACAAGCAGGAAAACTGAGATGATTCAACTAAAAATGCAAACTCAGTCCACAGAAATGAAAGCAACTTAGCTGCACCCCACCCCTTCAGAAGGCACCAAGCATGCTTTGACTTGTAGAAACGCAGTTCGCACCTTAAGCAGAGTTGTCTTAAGTTTCTTGAGAGTCAGGCTAGCCCTGGTTAGACAAACCTTCAGTGATTTCCAGATGGAAGGCAAGAAGCCTGGTTAGTGTCAGTGTAAATAAGGTCAACAATCTTTGGCTAACAAGCCATGTAAATAAGTGACAATCTTCAGCTAACAAGCCATGCCTTGGGCTACTGGCTGAGAGGGGAATTTTGGTAATGTGCCCTTTGACAAAGAAATCTGAATAGACAGGGACTGCCAAATTCAAGTGAGAAAGCACCAAATGGTGCCTGCACAGGCACTTTCAGATGCTAGTAGATACTCAGAAATAAGTCTAAGAAACACAGTTAAGGGTCCCAGCCTTGGTAAGGACTGACAGATTCGTGTTTTGTCTTTCCTGGGTGAGTCAGAAATAACAGTGTCAATAGGAATTCACCATGCAATAAGCTTGCCAGTAAGAACAATGTCCTACCTGGGCTGTAACAGAAAAAAGTCAAAAAAATGTAGTTTAAAGACTTAGATTTGAGAATTGGACGTTAGGCCATGGACTGACATCTCTGGCTCCAGCTGTGTCTGGGTACTGACCGCAGCTGCTCTTTAGGGCTTTAATCTAACGTCACAAGAAGAGCTTATCTAAACTGAGCCCACTGCACCATAAACTGGGGAAAAACATATTTACACAAGGATTTCTATTTTGTGCATACTTTTACATTTTATTCCTGCTAGAAAAATTATACATTTCTACCAGCTGATGGAAAACACGCCAGGAAAACACCAACTGCAGCTTCCTCTCTGGCTGTCAGCACAGTGCCAAGGTAAAGATGGCATGATTGAGGCCTGCCCCAACAGTCATCCAGCCACAGTCTTGTCATTCACTTTCTTCATATAGCAGTGATTGCGCTGGTCAGAGCCTTCACCTGCCCTGGCCAAGATACTTCCCTATCCTCTTTAATCCCTCTCTATAACCTACCAATAGTTTTGGAAACCTCTTTGCTTGCTGCCCAACTTCCCAAGAAGGCAAATAAATGAACTCTACTACCTAAACCTCCTCTCCCTGCTCCGACCAGGAAGGATGTCCTCAATCTCCTCAGCCTGCAGAAAGAAACAGCTAAGGGAGTCTAGCTACAGGGCAGCCATAGGACTCAGGTGTTGAGGTTGGGGATATGTGCCAGGAGCAGCAGAGAGCTGAGATGCAATGCAAAAGATCTAGGGACCACATACGATAAGTGAGGGTGGAAACAGGGGAAATCATGCAGACATCCATGCATCCAACATGCAGAAATCCAGCATGAACCAAGGGAGCAACCTCTGAAGGCCACAATGAAGAGACAGAGGGCAGAGATGCTGAGATGAAACAAACACACAAAGCTTGAGAAGACGCAGGATGTCTTTGAAATGCATCAGGATTGGCCCTAAGGCAAATGTAAGCCAGGAGGGAGACAGTTGCAATGCAGTCCTGACTGATTTCTTTTTAAATGTGTGGGCTTTTCTCCTGGTGTTCCTGTAAAGTATCTTGTCCAAATATGCAATAATACTTCTTTTGTCTGTGTCATCTCTGCATTGTTTTCTGGAAGATGCTCTTTGTTTCTCTTTGTAAGCTGCTGTGCATCAACAGGCTCCAGAGCCACAGGCAGTGCCTGCCTTCTGTAGGACTTCATCACCTTCAAGAGTAATGCAAGGGTGCTTGAAATTACTACTATATTCCCTTGTTGAGACGACACCTATAAGCTCCCTTTACTTAAAATGATGGACTTGCAAGGAACCCCTGTACTAGCTGTGCCTGCAGCTATACAGCTGTCCCAAAGCAAGCTGTCCAGAAAGGTGCCTGTTACTAACGTATCGATTGGCTTGTATCTGTAAATGTTTTTTTCTAGGGAACTCTTACAGTTTCCAGTTTCCTTTCACTACCTATTGAAATAGGAACAGTTCTCAGTGTTTCTTCCCAGTGATACCAGTGTTCAGGAGAAGCCCAGCCTCTATAGTCCAGCAATAGTGACACAAATCAGTGTTCAGAAGACATGAGATATATCCTTGGAGCCTCATGCCTCCACAGAAACCTCCATCTGCTTCTGACTGAAAGAAAAGAGCTAGCAGGGTCTCCAAATCAGGACTGCACAGGGGTACTGCAAGTCTCCAGACAGATGCTTTAGGAAAAACAAAGAAACCTGGTGTATCCATGACATCGAGTCTGCTGCAGTAACCCAGATGTTACAGGCCAGCATGAACCAAAGGCTCTTCACTGGCTAAAAGGCACCTTGCTGTGTGTGAGCAGACAGCAGTGAGGCCAGCTCATGCCTTCTGAGCCCAGCTTGATTCCTGATTGCAGGAAAATGAATCTCTCTCAAGATGAAAAATAAATCCATGCATTGTAGAATAGATACTAATGCACCAAACAAAATGTCCCATCACCAGAAAAGTCTAAAACAGGAGCTTATACAGTATTTTTATTGTCTCTTTCCATTCATACATAAAATAAGAGAATGTAGGACACAGCATTGACCTTGACCATTCCCTTAGGTGAACAGCTCTGCAAACAGTTTTAATAAATGTCCTCATGCTTCAGGCTGAAACTCAGCAGGCAGTGTGTCCAGCACTGGCTGCCATCTCAGCACTGCCCCAGTGCCCAGCACTCTGCAATAACTGGAAGGGGAGTTGGTGTCCTCTGAGGTTCAGCCCAACCTTAAGGAATTACTTCTGGCCTTTCGGAAGCACATGTAGCAGTCATCCTACACCTGCTTACATGGAAGTGAATCTCTGCTGTTCCTCACATCTCCAGTGAGGCTTTTCCTGAGACATGCTGTGTCCCTCTTCACTAATTGCTGCTCTTCTGATCCCACCAGAATGTCTGGAGAGGACTGTCCCTGCTTGCATCCCACGAGAAATCGCATGTCCTGGAAGATGCGTGTTTGCCAAAGCTAATGGCAGTGACATGTTCCCAGTGACCCAGCAGTGCCTGCAGGGAGCAGGGAAGAGGCAGAATAAGGAATTGCAGCCCCTCTCTTTCCCCACCTCAGTTCATGGAGGCCATTCCATTTTCTGCAACAAAAATTGTTGCATGGGCTCATTATCCTGTGCGGAAGACATTCCTCATGGCTTTGCACACCTGCCTCTCACCCATCCTTTCCCCTGCTCCCTCCCAGCTCTTGCTAGCCCCAGCCTCATGGCTGTTCCACCCCTGAGTGGATTCCCTGCTGACCTCCTCTCTGAGCTGCCACCCCTGACTGCCTTCCTGGTGGGAAAACAGCTTTCCTTGCACCACCATGCTGCTGGGGGGATGGGGAAAATGCAGGTGTGAAATTCCAGGAATGTGGCTTTCCCCCACCAATGAGGCTGCTGTTCATCAGATCATCAGTCACTGTTACTACAGTGATGTTTTTCACCTGCTGCAGAAGGATATTGCAGCTGGTCTAAAACTGATCAGTGAATTCTGCGGATCCAAACATGATCTGCATTAATGATAGACAGAGGAGAAATGTATGGAACTAAAAGGATTTCTTTTAAATAGTGCAAAAATGATGGGAAGCAAATGTAGGATGGAGGAAGAGGAAGTGTCAGGCACACATTTGAACGCTTACAAAATTCTGCTGCTGTATAGAAATCCTACACTTCTCTGCAAAAACGCTCTATAAGGCATTGCCCCAGGGAGCAGCAGAGAGGACTTCAGGTTTCCAGACCTGGTCTCACACAGGTGCTGAGAGTGCCCAGCCCTGCCTAAATACTCAGATGTGCACACTGGCCGGTGACGGAGCATTCTGGCATGCTGTGCACCTGACTTGGTACAACAAACCAAAATAAATAACCAGAACCACAGGTAGAAATGCCTGAGGCAAATAAATCTGTAGACCCATTTATATGTAAAATCTTTCCAGCAACATTATGTCAGTTAGTAGTATGAGGGTTTTTTGCTAACATAGTTATGCCACTAAAAGCACTAACATAGATTCAGTTACATCAGTATAAATTGCTTTTTACTCAGATTTGCTTCCCATAATGAAATAAACAGTTGATCCTCTTCAATACTACAATACTACAAGATACAGTTCCTCCTGTAGAGCCTTTGAGCATCTTAGGCTATTAGAAGAGATGGTAGCAAAATCTGCCCATTTTCTAGAAAGGAAACCAAGGCTCTCTTTGCCTAAGTTGGTGTGAGAGCCTGCCATCTGGGTGAACTGGCATGTTCATGGTAAAACTGTGGTGCAAAAGAATTTGTTCAAGTATTCATACACTTGAATCATATATAGCTTGAATGGGAAAACACAGAGAGAGCTTTCTGATGAAGATGGCTTCCACATTACAGGCCTGAACACTACCCGTAGTGACAGAGACTGAGGAGAGGAGGAAAGGTTGGGAGACAAGTCACAAAGGCGGGAGTCATGGGGCCAGCGAAGGCGAGGGTTTCATGACCACCTCTGTCTGTGGGGAGAGGGGTGCGCAGAACAAGACACCTGTTAATGAGTATTTGGCTGTGAGGTTTAGCTAGGAAAGAGGTGGTCAGAAACTCAGCAGAGTAACATTTGGAGACTCCAGACTGGAGATAATGTAAAACCTATTTGCCAGTGAGCTTAAGGGGAAAGGAACTTGGAGGTCTTCACTGGAAAAACAAGATAAATAGAGGCTGTTGTTCCTTAAGAGGGAGACACATTTGTAATATGAAGGAAAGAGCCAGAAGAAAGTGAGGGTGAAGCTACACTCATGGTTTGAGCCAATCTCACAGCATGTGGCCACTGAAAGAGGAAGGTCCCACTCTTCCACCCGCTGCCTCCCTTCTCTCCTTGGCCAGATGCTGCTCCTTCCCCTGTCCCGCTGGCTTTCAATTCACTATTGTAAATTCAGCCCAATAAAACCCTGCAGGAAAAAACACAGCTAAAAGCCTCAGAAGGACATTTTCTGCAGGGTTAGTGAGTTGAATGGGCCCAAAGAAATATCCAGTGAGCTGGCACCCCGGGGTTCGACGAGGGAGTGGTGGGAGCTGGAAAGGATGGGGTGACACAAGGGTCCCCTTCCCACCACACTGAGCGGTGAGATTGTCTCCGTTTCCCTGTGTAATGCCAACCTGAGAAGCTGCAGAAGAGGTAATGAAGGGAGATGAAGAGATAGGCTGGGGTCCCTGGCGGAAATGGCTAGGCGGGAGGGGAAAGGAAGGCAGAAAAGAACTTTTCTATGAGAAAAAGACTGTCTCTGTGCTGGTGGAGAGGCAGGAGCAAGAATAAATGAAGTTATGGATGCATAAATTCTTCCATAATGTCGTGGTTTAGCCCCAGCCAGCAACTAAGCACCACGCAGCCGCTCGCTCACTCCCCCTACCCCAATGGAATGGGGGAGAGAATTGGAGGAGTAAGAGTGAGAAACACTCCTGGGTTGAGATAAGAACAGTTTAATAATTGAAATAAAGTAAAATAGTAATGATAATAATAACAATGCAATAATGATAATAATAATAATGATATACAAAGCAAGTGATGCACAATGCAATTGCTCACCGCCTGCTGACTGATACCCAGACAGTTCCTGAGCAGCGATCACTGCTCCCCGGCCAACCCCCCCCAGTTTATATACTGCGCATGACGTCATATGGTATGGAATAGCCCTTTGGGCAGTTTAGATCATTATTCTGGCCGTGCCCCCTCCCAGTTTCTTGTGCACCTGGCAGAGCATGGGAAGCTGAAAAGTCCTTGACTAGCATAAGCAGTACTTAGCAACAACTACAACGTCAGTGTGTTATCAACATTCTTCTCCTACTAAATGCAAAACACAGCACTATGCCTGCTACTAGGAAGAAAATTACCTCTATCCCAGCCGAAACCAGTACACATAAGAATAAAGAAGAACAAACAAATGAATTTGTAACACAGCAAGTCAGCCTGGTCATAGACTCACTGGAAGTGGTCCTCTGCTCCAGAGGACCACTCTTGGCAGAGGCAGAAGTGAAGAGCAAACCAGGGGTGGGGTGAGCCAGGAGAGACTTTGCTGTGGGAGAAGGTCGGAGGGAAGGTCCCAGGTGGGTTAGGGAGAACTGGTAACTTCAAGAATCAGGGAGGGAGAGCTGAGAGCATGTAAAAGCATCTAAGTTACCATCTGTGCTGATGGACTGGAAGTTAGGCAAAGGCCACCTGGCAGGTAAGGTGGATCAGTTAGCAGTGCTCGGTGAAGGTAAGAGAGAGGACTCAGCAATGCTGGAGGGAGCACAGCCCTTCAAGAAACCCAAGTGCCCTAAATGTCAGAAGTGGCGTGTGGGAGGGTTGGACTGCACTGGAAGGTAGCAGGACAGTGTGAGGACAAAGAAATAAACAACTAAGCAATTACAGGGATCGGCAGCAAAATATTGATGTTAAAAGAAGGGCAGAGAAAGGGCAGTGGTCAAAGCCAGAGGGAAGGGCATTGGAGAAGGGAGAGAGGAGATGACAGAAGGAGAAGGTGGTGATGTGAAATAGAAGAAAAAATGGGAAGGAGAGGCAGATACAGATTCACTTGACAGTTATGTAAAGAGGTTGCAGCACCATAATTAATAGTCTTAGCCTTCGGCATATAAGAAGTGACACGCATTGCACGTAGTCCCAGTCTGATCCTCTGGTTCTGACTCCCAGGCTTTTATCCCTACCTGTTCCACTCATCTCCCTGCCTACTTTTGGTGCCTGGTCCATCCACATTCAGGTAGGAATCTGCCTTCTCCATACTGCCTGGGCCTAGGAGAAGGAGCCAGGGCTCCGCAGGAGTGTTAGCACCACTACTCTCAGCTCTGGTGCTTAAATCTGGTAGTGCTCTGCATCAGCCTTGAGCAGGGATCTTTCTGAAGTCCTGGTACTAAACACGCGCAGTGCAAACTGTCCTTGGCGAGATCCAGTGAGCTTTTTCCTGAGGACATGCAAACTGAAATTTCTCCAAAAGCTTCTATATCTTGACCAAATTTGGGCAGATTGTTCCAAGAACAGCAAAACTCCCTTCTCTGACTGAAAGCCATCTCCCTGCTAAATGCAAAGCCCTGCTCTAGCATGTTGGGGCACTGCAGCTTTGCCAAAATTAGATGTCTGCCAAAATTCTGGGCTAAACAGCGTTCATTCCCCAGTCTCATTCTTGCAAAGTGTTTTGGCTGCAGTTTCCTCCATGCTCCTAAGAAAACCTCATCCCAAAGCAGCCACTTGGGCATGAAAAAATTGGGCCTGAAAGCTGAAAGTCTTATTATGAGCAGTGTCAGGTAGCATCGATCTTCTGCAGACATCTTCCCACACTGCCTCATGGCTTCACTCTGCTTCTGCATGCAAGAAGTCTCTCCTCCCTCCTAGCAGGGCTCTCGCATACCAAGTCTCTTTCCTTCCAAGATCTGCACCCCAGAGTGCATGTACTTTTCTGGGTTTCTACACTCAGGAGCAGACCCTGCTCTCCCCGAGGCAGCGGCGGCACTGTGCAATTCAGCAGGCACGCTGGCAGAGGTCTGAGCCCCCTTCTGAGGACATACAGAGCCCATGTACATTCTTGGCATCAGCTCTCTGGGGTTAGGTCTGTGAGCTGGTGTGGCAGTAATGGCTTTTGCTCCCATCTGTCACCCTGTACCCACACAGTGTTGGGGAACAACTCACCCAAGGCTGGTAATGACGGGATGAAAGCATTTGGCCATACTTGTGTTCCACTAATAGGGTATGATCAGATGGTGTACAACAAAGGGAAAGGCAACCCAGTGACCTGTGGTCTGCAATAAAGAAATACAGATGAAAAGTGAGGGAAAGCAAGGGAGATGTTTTCTTCTCTTCTCTCCTTCTCCACTAGTGGTAGACGCTGAGCGCGGACACCCCGGCAGTGCGTGGTGCAGGGAGGAGTATTGACATTATCCAGCCTGAGGTAGTAGCCCGAACTGGGAGACTGGCTGCCTGCTTAGTGGGAGAAAACGGGTCATGGCTTAGCGTAGCTTCTCTTCCGACAATGTGGGGGGCTCGGTTCCCACCTTACGGTGGCCGTGTCACTTAGGTACCTGAAAGTCAATGGTATCAGCAATCCTCCATCTTGTTTGCAGCACAGGTGGGAGCAGGGGAGCCATGCAGAACGCATGTGGTTGAGGATGAAATAAATACCAAATAAACACCTTCATTTATAAGCTGTGGAGGCCAAGGCACCCCAGGCCCCGGGTTTGCCTGCAAAAGCCAACGAACAAAAACATGGCTGTCATGGGGTAGCGCTACCCTTCTCGCTGCCCTCCTCTTGCTTCCCATCATCATTTGATCATCACTTTGTATTGCGCATCCTTTTCGTTTTCAGCTTTAACTGGTGTTCCCGCACATGCCTGTTTTACTTCAGGGAGCAGCCAGGGACTGCTGTAGGAAAAAGCCCCGGGAAACTTTGCCTCCTCGGTGTGCTCCTTTGCGCCCGCTGGCAGAGGGAGGCGTGGGGCTGGCTGTGGGAAGGGCTGTGGGGCAGACAGGCAGTTTGTACCCTCTGCTGAACCTTCGTTTCACTTCTAAAAAAAGTCCTTAGAAACACCTCAGGTTGATACCAATCTGACACTATACTAAGCTAGCAGAGCTGAGCGATCTGCACCAAGACCATGCTGCGAAAACACAGCTTTTGCTGCCTTTACTACGTAATAGTTCATTTCTATGGGTTCGAGTGGGAGAGCAACCAGATGCCGCTTCCAGGCTGCTCAGGCCTCCGGAGACCCTGTGCGGCGACGTGGGGCATCGCAGGCTGTGGGCTGCTTTATTCTGCAGTTCAGAGACCCAGGAGAACCGAGAGTCTTTCCCCAGCCGGTGGTCTGAGCTGGACCCAGGCTCTCTGCCTGGAGTTAGAAGCCAGCGCTGCCTTCTGCGGTGCAAGCGTGTAGCTTTGCGAGGCCTTGGGGTTGTGTAGCTCGGGGCAGTGCCTTTGGTGCTGAACGGGTCCCTTTGCTTGTAGAGGGGAATTAAATTTGCAGCAAGGCGGGGGGTGGGGTGGTGGGGTCTGAAGGACACATGAAAGCCCTAACATTTGTATGTCAGGGCCTCAAATTTCCCTCTGTTGCTCAGGGGTGCAAAGGCTATTCATGGCTGTTTCCCAGCACAGCAATATCCAAAGCACAGCCCTGCTCGTTTTCCCAGCTCATTTTTGGCAGGACGCTGGGGTGGGGTGGGCAGAAATGGGAGGGAGGAGTATGCAGTGCCTGGCTGGGGGGATGGGGGGCTGGTAGGGAGCAGGGGGGTGTGCAGAGAGGGGGGAGCAGGGCCCCCAGGAGACAGAGAAGGGGATGCAAAGGGTCAGGGAGAGGGGTCACTATGGGGCCCTGGAAAAGGCAAGGGGGAAAGGAGAGCAGACATGGGGTAGTGAGGAGGAGAGGAGCGCCAGGTAGCCTCTGAAGGACATGGCACACCTGGGAAGCAGGCTTGTGGGCAGGAGGGAGGGAGCCCCAGCTCCTACCCCAAGCAGGTGATGGACCGGCTGGCGGAAGTGGCCAAGATGTGGCCACCTCCAGATATTTCCCTGTGTTGTCCCTGGGTGCTGGAAGGCAGAGTGGTCTGTTTTTCTGGGGTCATGCTTATTTACCTATACAGTTTTCTTTCAGGACAAGGAGTTGGGTGCCCCAGGGCCACCAGTGGCCATCATGCCCCAGTAGCTGCTGCTGCAGGCTTCTCTGTGTTTTGGGAAATCCCTCGGCCACACAGGTCTGCAGGGAAACTCGAGCTCCCAGATGTTGAGGCAGCTTGGAAACACCCAAGGATTTTGCTCTTGGACACAGCAGGGGCAGAGTTCACCTCACTTTGCTTTTCCAAACACTTGATGTGTCAAAACGAGCTGGAAAGCCCGCGTGGGTCTTTTTTGCCCCCTTGCCTGCAACCTCAGTGCGTGCCGGCCTGCCACCGTAGGACGTGGAGAAGGGGGAGGTGAAAACAAAGAGGTGATTTCCCCTGGTGCTGTTTGTGATTCCAGCTGTGCTGACTTCCCTTTCTGGCGGTGGGAGGGAACTGTGACTTATTTCTTCTGTCAAGAACACGCTGTTCCTCTTCCTACTTCACCTGCCATTTGATTGCTACAGGGTAGTACTTTAAACATTTGTAGAACAAAAGGGATACCTTAAAGTAAGTGTAAAGAAATGCTTTCTTTCTGGCTAGCAAGTGATAGCTAGCTAGCTAGAGCAATTTATTTGCACCTCCCAGCTGTGTGAATCATGGCTATTCATCACAGAAGGAGACTTTGATCTTTCTGCATGTACTTATCAGTTAAATAACTGATATATCTCTTGGATGGACCTCATGCTGATATAATTTTCTTTCCTTCAGCTCCTGCAGTCATGATTCTAAATGTCTAAAACCATCAGTCTCCTGTTGACTATAAACCTTTGCTTCAGTTGCCTCTGTTTTAGGAAAGGAAATACTTTCTGTAGCACAGGCAGAAGGAGCTTTGCCTAGGGACAGGCTCTGATCTTGGCACTCCATCTATATCCCCAGAGCCAGGATATGTCTGTCTGGGAATTAAATATCATTGTTAGGTGCCAAAGGACCAGCCTGCTCTGCTGCCCATAAAACCATGATATTTTTAAGGAGACCAAGGAGATTATTTCATAACAATGAGGACTTTTTTTTCAAGACTCTATTAAGCCACTTAACAAACAGAAAATTTGTGTCAAGGCCCATAATGGCTTGCCACGTGCTTCCTGCTGTGTCCCTTCATGCCCACTTTTCTCTTGTTGGTGTTTGGCAACAAAGAAGTCTTTCGCTTACATAAAAAAGAAGCAAAAGCAGGGGTGCAATGAGAACACATCCCTGGAAGCATTTGCAGATCCTCACACGCTGCAGCCACCTGGTGCTGCCCCATCCAGGTGGATGCAGGCACCAGCAGCCAAGGAGCGCGCCAGCCACTCTGCGCTGATGAGGTGGACCAGTGGGCCTCGCATTTCTCTGGATGTCTTCAAACCTTGCCTGCCCCACCGACTCAACCGCTGCCTTGGAGGCAGTGCTGGCATGGCTCCCCCCGGCAGCCAGCCCTCCTGAGGGAGCAGCAATACCTTTGGCACAGGCTGGACAATGTCCTGGTGCCTGTCCTGCCTAGCCTGGGGTGTACCCAGGCTGGGCAGCCATCCTGGAGCCTTTTTTGGAGATCTCCTGGTGCTGGAGGGCTGCACTGCCTCCTGCCCCCCAAGACCAGGGCCTCAGCTACTGCCTCATGGTCCTGGACATCCCTCTAACCCTCTGCATGGGCAGAAGGAGCAAGGGGGCTGTTACTGCCAGGTGATCCCAGGTGGGTCATGGCACTTCAGTGTGGCTCAGGTCATCCCTGGTTCTCCACCGAGGATGCTCGGAGCCATGAGGAGCCAGGTTTGGCCAAAGCGCTCCATTTGTGGGACTGTCGTCCACTCGCCCATCACCCCTATGCCGCCTGGGGGCTCCCCACCGAGGGATGGTGCAGCGATGGGGACCCCCAACCACCTGGTCAGAGCGGCCTTGGAGTGCTGTGAATGTGACGTCTGGCTCGGAAGGGCTGCTGGCAGAGGGAGGAGTGAACTGGAAGAGACTGGAAAAAGGAGAAGTTGGTGCAGAGGGGAGAGGTGAGGGCAGAAGCAGCCAGGAGGCCCACAGGAAACACTCGGAGAGGGAAAGAAAATGAAAACAGGAAGAGATGAACAACGCAGAAATTATTTAAAGACACAGAGACTTGGTGAGATTTAGAATAAAGAAATTCAAATAATTTCCCAAGGAGTATTTTAGCACCAGCCAATGTACCTTTCAGGCAACTCTCCTGTTACCCTCATGGGAACACAAGAACCCAAGCTGGCAAGGACTCCCTCCACAAGCCCTGTCCCTGCTACCTGTCACCCCCAGCATGCCATCCGTGCAGGAACAGAGCCAGTATTCACGTTTTCATGACTGTGCCTGAAAGCATTGGTAAAGATTATCATGTACAGCTCTTTCTGCAGCCTGCTTTGTGAAGGAGGCCTGTGGCAGATGCCTTGGGTTTGTGTCTGGGGAAACTGAAGCACAAGAGATGAAACAACTTGCTCAAGGTTATCTGTGAAGGCAGTGCCAGAACCAAGACCAGAGCCCAGAGGTTGAGAGTCCCCTTGTCCGTCCATGGGGTCAAAAAAGAGCCATAGTTGCTGCATGTAACTTCTTTAATATCTCCAGAGTGCATACAAATGTAGTTCAAGGTGCTTGTTATCTGCAGTGCCAGGATCTTTATTTAAAACATCTGTTCCAGCATTTCCACTTCAAGCCAAAGGAAACATTCCTGTGCTTTGTCAGTGCACTGCCGGCCAGACTTCTGAGCAGATACTTTGCTGGTATCCAGCAAATCCTATTTTAAGTTGACTTGTTCTGAATAACATTCTCTGGTGACAGCTGCTGCTTCTTCCCAAACTAGCATCCTCCCTTGAGAAAAAAAAAAACCAACACCTTAATCATCATCATCATCATCATCATCATCATTATTATTATTATTATTATCATTATTTTGAGTATGTCATGAGGACTTCCCCTTCAGCTAACCCCAAGAAGCCTGCTGGCACCTGGTGGGGTATCTGAAGACTATTTACATTCCAGAGGAATCTGCTGGGAAAGTCCAGGACTCTCAGGGCTTTGAACATCACGCGTCTGAGGAGAGACGCCTGATTGCCGTAACCCGAGATGGGGCTCTTTGCTGAAGTGTCTGAAGCCCTCGTCCAGTTGCAAACGAGCTCAAGTTTGACTGACTCCAGTCTATACCACCACCAACAACAACAAAGCAAGCATGCAGGTGCTGGCCAAGCATGTCTGGCTGAGTTTGCAAGGCTACGTAGCCTGTGGCGAGAAACCTCAGGTTTGCTGTTTGTTTGCCACATGTGCAACATTACTGTTATTATTTTACTGCCTATAGCTGAGATGCTCTACGGTCACAAATATCAAAGTGAAAGAAAATGTTTTATGGTTCTCCCCCCCACTATCCTGTTAACAGAACATGTTACCAAAGCAAAACTATTTTCTTACAGATATGGCCCCCATAATGAAGCAAGACAGACTCAAAGGTCAACACCTTCGACTGCAGGTCATTTCAGACTTGGGGGATGCAAGGGCAGCTTCATCAACTCTCTGCCTGCACTAGCACCATAGTTGACCTTTTGGCTGCATCTGACCTAGAGAAAATATCTTTTTTTTTTTGCAAAAAAAGGCAAGACAATAAAGGCCTATCATCCAGGTGAAATGAGTACCAGTCAGTCACCTTCAAAGCTGGCTCAGAGATTCTCAGCACTGTGGGGAAAATTGCATTTTGGTGCCATGCACACACCACCAGCAGCCAGCCTGTATTCCCATAGCCCTGACATGGAGCCAGGGCCATCCTCATACCCAGTGTGCTCCTCTAGGCAGGTTTGTGTCACCCTCAATCCTAGCCTGGGCTAGGAAAAGAGCTGTAAGGATTTTTCAAACAGTTTCACTCAACAGGTTTCCAAATGAGCCTGAAAATGTCTCTGCTAGATGGAACCACGGGGGACAACAGTTGAAGAATGAGCATGGGTGAACTAAGTGCATTTTCTAGAGGTTCAGGGAGAAAGGGAGAGATTATTTCATTCCCACTGTTTTGCCAGCCCTGTTGACATGAAGGTGTGAAATGGTCACTGCTTTGATGCTGAACAAGGAGCAGCTGCCTCAGTCCCTGGCCAGGACCAAAGCCATGTGGGTGAATTGGACCAGTTTTGAAGAGCTCTCACATTACCTTCCACCACGCTCTTATGGTGAGCCAGGAGCCCCTGCTCATCCCCACAGTGGGAAGCTTCAGCTCCTGCCTCTATGTGCATGGCTTTGCATGCACTGACTGGTGCAGAGGTGGGCTCAAATGTGGCCCTCAGACCCTGGCCACGGGGTCCCGCAGACGTCCAGGGAAGCAGCACGAGTTAAGCAAGTGGTGCTGGCTGCCTGCGTGGTTGCAACATGGCTTTCCCGAGCACCTGGCCGGCACTCGCTGCTTTCATCCCTGCCTCTAAATGGTCACTTGCTGCTCTGATTTACCTCAGCCCACGTCTGCCAGCTGCCACCATGGCCTGGGAAAGTTTGGGGAACCTCTTACTGAACACAGCATGAACTCGTCAACCAGAGTTCAGCTGCAAGAAACACCCTGTGATGGCCTATTAGAAACTGCACTTCGCTGTTTTTTTCTCTGTCTGGATGGCATATAGAAGGAAACAGAAATAAGGAAAATGCTAAGTTAGCAAACACAAGCCTCCACACAATCATTTTAATATAAGTGCCTAAGCAACAGCCCAAAACAGCATCAAAATACACGTGCTTGCTCAGGAAGCTGGGTTGTGACATGGCAATATAACCTTGGATTGGATGCAGAAATAGGAAAGGCACTTTTTAATTTGCCAATAGTTTGTTTGTGAATAGTAGTTCCTTGCTAGGAAACGTCGTTATTTCAGCCTGGACAATAGTTTGGTCAGGGTGAACTACAGATTAGTTCCATCCACCCTGGGTTACTGTAATTCCTCCGAACAAGTTCAATGCAAGCAGCGGGGAGACACCAGATGATACGACAAGTGATTGCCTGTATCCTCTGGAGTGAGGGCTCCCAGGACTGGCGGTCAGGGCTTCCGGGCTCTGTACTCATTCCCAGTCTGTTTCTGAAGTGACTGTAAAGCCAAATCCTTATGTCCAATACTGAATTCAGACTCAGGAGTGGTTAAGATGGCTGCACTCTTACTGAGTGTCAAGGGGTCCAGTTACAGGGCAAGCTCCCAGACAAGAGCAGGAAAAGCCCCTTCATGAGCTTTCCGAAGCCTTTTGTGCCAAATGAGCCTTCCCAGCATCATAAAAGCTTTGGAAAATGGAAAGTCTTTCAGCTTGTTTCCAGCCCCCCCAAAGTACAGTTTTTCCTTAGAAGCCTCCAAGTAACCCCTCCCAAACTTGTTGCATGAGTTAACCAACCCAGCCCTTCTCCATGCTGAACTCTTATGTCCCCACGCAGTAGAAGAGCCAGAGTGCCTCCCAGTGTGCTGGGGCTTTTGCTGTTGCCAGTTGCTTTTTCCTAGAAAGCCCAGAACTGATATGTATGGCATGGGTACAGCACAAAACACAGAAAAGCGCTGTGTTATCAAATGCCTGAGCAAAGTCTTTTTTGCACAAGCATCAGAGCAGCCGCTGACTACAGCATAAGGGCATACGCGTGCCCACCCTGAAGAAGAGGCGACTTTCTGTGGTAGCACACCAGGGCAGAATGTCATCCCAAAGGCTGTGGGGAAAAAGGGAGGAGGGGACTCGGGGGTTTCTTATCCCCAGTCTACTACCAGTGGATTATTTTGAAGCAGCTAACTTCTCTGTTTGCAGATCCACGAGATGACTAACGTCTACATGTGACTGCTTTCTGTCCCCAGCACTGCCCTTTAGCCTGCATTTTGGCTATGAAGATCAGAAGAGGAGGCATTAAACCCAGAGTCCATTTTCCGTCATGCAAAGGTGGATGACTGTCAAGGGCCATAGGTCTCTGACTCACACTCCCAGCTGCAGTGGTTTACGACTTTACCACCATCCTCCCTCTTTCTCTCCCCATGCACAGATGTCTGTACCTCTACTCTGCTGGCTTAAGCTAGTGTGCCAGGTGATAAAAGCTCATAAACCAGCTGTGAACTGGGGCAACAAGGCAGTAAATACACACTTACTCCTGCATGCCTAGCAGATACTGGTTCCCTGGCATTTGCTTGTCAAAGTCCAAAAGATTTTCTGTGCCTGCACTTTGGCTGCCTAGATTCACTCTGCTCTTCCCCAAAGGTATAGTAACTTTCTTCCTTTTCGTTTTTAACCATCAGGGTGAATGGTTACAGCCTTAGGAACGGTTATTATCTCCCACTGCTGTGGTTGCCCTATGGTCATAGATAATATCATTTCACGGGGCGTTTGGAGTTTCACGCTGCCTTGCTGCAATTCCCGGAAGTATTGCCACCCATTTCGGCTGGCACGGATGTACATGCATGAGTAACACCACTCCTGTGCATCTCTGTGTGTGCCAAGAAGAGTGAAGATCATTGGTCTCAATGTGGGATGGCAGGACTGAACCTGCTTAGAGCTGTAGAGATTTCAGGATACAGCAATAGCTATTTGTTTATATTATGTAGATCCAAGTCAGTTACATAAAAAGGCCTTGGCATAATATTTTTGTTTAAAACACTCTGCTGCACAGTAGAGCAAAGATTATGATTTATTTTCTTGGTAGAATTGAATCTGGAAAAGGTGTAGGAAGGACCATGTGTTTCTTAAAAGGTGAGCTTCCAGAAAGCAGGAGCCTGGAGACTTCCAAGGTGAGTGTCCCAGCACTGCAGGGCACCACTACAAAATCCACATCAGTTTTTGTGACTTTGATGTGAGCCCACTGGGGAGAGATGTGCTTTCAGCCTTGGGTAAATCACTGGCCGTCTCTCTAAAGGCCATTTGTTTGGGCTGCAAAGTAATGACTTTGAAGGGAGGAAAAAAATGCATCTTGGACTTCCCCTTCGATATTTCTATTCAGTTTGCCAATAAGCAGTGGAAGTTTGATACTTCCTTTTATGTCTACAATAGAGCACAAAAGTACACGGTAAACTCCTCTTTCCATTGCAAACAACTCACACAAAAATAGCAGCATAAATTTGAGGGTGATTTCTCCTGGAGATACTCCAGGACAAAAGAGTGTAACTCCCACCCATTTAACCTCCCACAGGACTCGCTGTAAGCCACCAGGGACATTCTCTGTGTGGGTCTGTCACACTGACGGAAAGGATCATGGGATGAAATAACCTCGTGTGAACTGGTAGAGGCCTTCTGCTTTAATGTACTGCATTCTGAACATCCCTCAAACTAAGAAGTGGCTATATGGTATGCTGCTTTAAAGTCTCACATCTGGAAAGGTTCCCAGACTTCTTTGTAACTGTTAAAAGAGGTAAAATTTAAAAGGAGAATTAATATATTTTGTTAGGTGAAAAACTGGATGCATCATAATTTTGTTGTAATTCAATATAGTAGTCCTGTAATGAAGAATCAAGCAATTTCTGTTAAGACTCTGAATAGCAGATCCATGTAATCACAAATTCCATGACCTTCAGGTTGGGCCATTAACATAGTTTGCATATTCTCTCTTTTCTTATAAGAAACAGACCAAGAGACTGAATATTTTCCCTTGTTCTCTCTATAGGAAAAAAATATTTTAAATAAACTCAGAAGAGAGGATGTCCTTTTCTTCTTCATACCCTAACTTCTTTCAAAAAGGAAGAAAAAAGCGTTTGTCCTGTATCTTTGTGCCAGTCATTTCGGCTTGAGCTGCAGACCTGTAGTAGTATTTAAATACTGAGTGCTTTTAGCCAGCTTTACAAGAAGATAAAAACATAACCCCTGTTTCAGCACTTCCTTTAGAGACAGTCAGGGTTTTTTGACACTGTTGAAATTTTGTAATAAATTTCACCCCTTAAAGGGGAAAAGGCAATTGCTTGTCTCCTGAATTTCCCCCTTACCATCATTAAAGGAATAATGTGCAAAAAGTTTTAAGGACCTGTCGGGAACCACTTTCCCTTATAAATAATATTTTATAAACATGTTCTGGTTATAAATCCATAAGATGGATTAAGATTATAATATAAGATTATAATCCATAAGATTAGTCTAAACACAAACATGTTTTCATAGCACTAAATGATTATATTTTCATATAAGTCAAAAACTCGTGACAGCCCCTGCCTTGCAGAAAAAGTAATTTGAAGAAGGAACATATATATATGTGTGTCTTTTTGTGTGTGTGTGTGCATGTCTGAGATCCACATGAAAAAATATGTAAAATTCTTTTTGAGTCAAAGTTGCCTCATACACCAGCCACAGACATGACCACTATTTTATTAAATAAACCACAAACCATTTTTCCTACTAAAACGCAACTTCCATTTTTGGTGCCACCAGAAACATGGTACTTTTCAAGTAAGACTATCAAGTAAGATCCTAAGAATTTCCCAGGGAATGCTGAGAGGAAATGGAAGATGTTATAATGGGAACCATCAGATTTCTGACCTTAACCTTGGACTGTTCAGAGCTATGATTAGATCTCATTTGCTTTCCAACTTCTTTGCTTACCATTAGAGAAGAAAAAGCTTCCCATGTTACTCATTAACAAAAGAAAACATACTTTTGAGTCATTTTGGGACTAGAATGATGTTTGTTCACTTGATTTTGAACCTTGTGCTTTCCATAAAAGTTTGTGGAAATGCTCAGCAGGCCTGGAAATCTTCTTAAAAGAAGCCAAGATATTACTACGACATGCCTCAGGAATCCTGGAATTACCCAGCTTTGTCGATGCCTGTGCAGTGTCGTCCAGTGACCGCAGGGGATCCCAAGTGTGACCAACTGGGACAATACAGGCACTGAACTACGTGTTTCAAAAGCAGCCTCGTCCCTTTGAAGACCAACAGGGACAATATATGATCTCTTCTCATCAGTGTTTGGGGTTTGTGCCCTAAATAATCATGCTAACAATGAATGGCAATGCCACTGTCAAGTACTTCCACCTTCTATGGGTGTATCATGCAGTTTTGGCCTTTCCTGTATGCCCATGGATAGTGTTCATGTGAAGTGGCAGCAAAGAGAAATGTGCAACTCTGGGCAACCCAGTATCAGCCTGACCTTGTTCCTGGGAGCAGGGTCAGGAAACACAGTGGTGGGGCCCAGTTCTTGACCTGCCTGTTTGGATTTGTGATTTTGCAGGCAGTGGTAAGGCAGGTGAGTCTCAGGCACTGAGTTTGTTGCTATACCATGTTGTCAGTTAATAGGTATGAGCAAAATAGCCTTCCCCCAAAGTCATGGTCTGTCTTGGGAACTGTGGTTAGGTTTATTAATATCACAAGTTACATTTGATAGCAAAATCACATAATTTGTTAATAAAAGGCTACAAAGATCTACAACCAAAATCTCGGTAGCTTTGGGAAATAATTTTCCTAGATCTTTAAATGTTGTGAGTTGCAATACTTGTGTTCTTACAACCAGGGGATTTACTAAAACAGGTACTTGAGCCTGTCTGTGGGTGTAAAATTGGAAGCTTTTTTCAAGCTAGGAGAATGGGTATATAAGCATTTAGTTTCTGATATTCTAAAAAAATACATCAATTTTTTTTCTTTTGCTTAAGACACACATGAAGATCAAGCTAAGTGGGGGTTAAAGCTCCACGCTGAGGAACGGAAGCAGTATCTGCTCCAGGGAGGGGACATACTCAGCTCTGAAATCAGTGGTGCCTTCTGACATGACTGCAAATTGCCAGAAGAAGTCATTATTTTATTCAAAGCTATTTGTCACGTCTAAATGTCAGATGACTGGCCATAATCAAGGTGGGCCAATGTGTTTGAAGTGAAGTTCACCGTAGACCTAACAGGTCTCATAGCTGTCTGATGCAATACTGCGTGTGCTGTGGAGGTGGAGGGAAAGCCAACAAAATGGCAAACATTACTGAGCAGTTTTCATCTCAACAGCTCCCTGATGCAGGTGGGGTTTCCCTGCATTTAGTCTCTCCCTCCTGACCTTTGCTCTGTTTCCCCTGCAGCCCTACAGGCTCCGATGGCACCCTATGCTGGGCATCCCCTGGCCACAGGGTCACCTCCTTCTCCTTCTCTGGGGATCGCAGGCAAGGAGGCAGAAATAAACCCGGACCCCCTTGACCCCATAGTTGCCCCCATGGGGTAAGGTCCAGCGAGTCAGACCCTGCCACCAACAGGGAGTGCCCACCCTCCTTGCCCACCCCTGTCCACATGCTGACCCGGCACTGCGGCATGTCCTGGTGTGGTGGTGGGCTTCTGGCAGCCCTGAGCCCCAGTGCCGCAGTGGGATTGCCTGGCCGTCACGCCCAAGGGATCCGCAAACCCTTCCCTGTGCATTGCCCAGCCCAGGGCAGCCTTCAAGCTTTCGCAGGGGCAAGCGAGGTGGGGTGGGACTGAAGCAGTCGCACCCCAGCTCCCATGCGAGTCTGTACGCCCATGCCAACACTCGTTACGTTTTCAGGAACTGGGATCATTTTTCATCAGTGCCTGAAGGTATCCACATAATTTTAGAAAATATATAGGATCATCTGCCTCAACTGACCTGATTTTGATTTGTGAATTGGGATTTTTTTTTCTTGTTAAACTCTTTTGGGGGTTGCAATGCCCAAATTAGGACGAGAAGGCAAAAGGGACAATGCGTTCCAGTGCTCTTATTTTTTTTTTCTTTCTGGTTATTAATTAGCAGAAGTGAAAAATAGGACTTAAGGAAAGTTAGTGACTTTTTCTTTAATGGAATGCCCATTTCATTAAAAAAAAAAAATCAATTTCTCCCAGAACAATTGGGAGGGAAATTACAAGCTTTGATGGAAAATTTTTGATTGCCTTTAGTATTTTTCTTAGAAAAACCCTTATTTCTCATTTTGAGCAATTTTGCTTTGACATGTAAGCTCTTTTAAACACTAAAAATATAAACCTCAAGCAGTATTCTTTGTTTTCCAATGAGCAGAAACATTCCCATTTGGACTTCTCCCCTCTGTCCTGAAGAAGAAAAATTGTAAATTTCTTGAGAGTGTTAATGAGATGGGAAAGATATATTCTGCTCTCATAAATACCTGTACATACCCTACCCACGATACTATTTCAGTGTGTGGTGGTGGCACTTCATGCTACTTGTCTGATTTCTTCTTGTTTGCTCGCAAGCTTAACTCCTCCTTATCTCGAAGGACAGAAATCCACAGACCAAGTTTGACCTTGCTGTAATTCTTAATGATGTCATTCTGTCATTGCTGAATTTGTGCCATTATGATTAGAAAGCGTGCTTAGTTGGCAAGGAAATTAGCTGAGCGTATGTGCTTAATTTTAAGCATGCTTTTAATGCTATCCCTTTTCAACAAACCACTTAGACACATGCTTAACAGCCCGTGTGCTTGAAGTTAATTAAGTGCCTAATTGCTTTTCTGAACGTGGGCCTGAATAGGGATGGACTAAAGCACGTACTTCAGTTCTCAGTTAAATTGCATCCTAAAAAGCAACCCTTTTCCTAACCCTTCACCTCCCCTTCATCCTTGCTCAATTTATTTCATTCCTACGACAGCCAACTCATCCATATGTTTGCGTAACAAAAATCCAACCAACACGAGTTGGCCTCTTCATACTAGCTCTAACTATATTTGTAAATAGCTGTAATTAAATCCAGAAATCTAGTAATGTGGCATTAATTAGCTTAATGGAGAACGGAGGGAGAAACGTGGTTTCTGAGGCAGTAAAACTCTGTGCCCTGGAAGACACGGCGGTCAAAACCCAGCTCAGAAGGCCTCTAGGAAATATTAAATCTTGTCAGGACTGGGGCTTTTTTTGGTGGGAAAAAAAAAATGGCAGAAAATTCAGATTCACCAGAACTTTTTCAGAAGTGCAAATGGTCACTTTTCTTGGCAGGTGTCTGGGCTGCTGGCAGGAGAGGGCGAGGAGGGACCTGCCACCCCGGGCAGGCACTCCCTGTGGGTGTGGGAGAGCGGGGCTGGGCCAGATTATGAATACCTTGGCCAAACAATGCAGAGCAGCAATCCACCATGGGTTCAGATGATTTAAAACATGCTACCTTTGTCCCACAGCTTTCCTGCCCAAGGAGGGTTGGTGGCGGCCGGGTGCCATCCGGGCTGCTGCCGCGGCAGGGGCTGGCTGACCGATGGGCATGGGGCAGCGTGCCCTGCCTGGGCTGTCCTGGCTCTGCCGGGCACCCCTCCAGCACCCACACTGGGCAGCCACCAGCCGTGGGCACCAGCCTCCGGCCTGGCTCTTGCTGCGTGCAACAGGGAGGAAAGCCGGCAGCCGAGCGAGAGGGGAAGAGAAAGGTGGAGCAGGGAGGAATTATTTGCTTGCAATGTCTCACCAAAAAAAACATAAGAAAGAAAAACAGCTCCCACAAACCCTCTGGAACATCTCTATTTCCCCCAAATGATACAAAACCCCAACAAATACCCATATCTCAGTGTTGCCATAGGACTGAATTCCTGTTCACCAGCCAGTCCCCAGCTTTGCTTTATTCTCCCACACAGTTCCCCGGTGCCCGTTTAGCACCGGACCGCAGAAATGCTCGTACTAACAGGTGTTAAAAATCATTATTGCACAGCTACAATGAATGGGTGACTTGGCCACGCGGCTGCTTTCAGTGATAAATGTAGCGTAACCGTTCACCTCTTGTCTTCCTGGATCCGTGCCAGGGAAACCCCCTGGAAGATGGGGTTTGCCAGCACCCACAGGGAGCTGCTGCAGGACACGGGCTCTGCCACACCTCCATCTGTCTCTGGCCACAGCACTCCTGTCCCGACAGAAGCTGCTTCCCTGCTGTCATGATATATGCTGCCTTGCAGTGCCGGAGCTCAGTACTGCAGCGTGGGGCATGGCTCTGCCACTGCTGCTGTGGGAGAGGTGTGACAGCAGCAGGGTAACGTCATCGTGACGAGGGCACAGCACAAGGTGAAAGAGGCAACTAATTAGGAGTTTATCCCCTAATTCATGCAGGCAGTGCGTAACTTGTGCTCAGGTAGCAAATACTGTGGCATTAACCTGTTCAGTTTTTTGTTACCATGAATTGGTGATGAACTTCGGGTGAGATCCCCTCCGGCTCCTTCTGGCACTGGAAAGTGCCTCTACTGAGGTAGCTGCTGAACCTCTTTTGCAGTCCACAGAGACAGAAGTAGGTACCGCCTTCCCTGATATAAAACAGGCTATGACAAGTGAGATAGATCACATACTGGGGAAAAACTACTTCTCTCAAAGACCGTTCCATGTTCAACATGTACTCATGTGAAGAAAGTGACCTCATCATCTTACTCCTTTCACAGTACATCCCAAATCTTATGTATATTTAAGCCTGTCTTACAGCAAGCGACTTTCCCCTTCTTCTGGTTCTCTCAGCAGCCTGTGAGGCTGCCTGGCACCTCTCCGACCTCCTCTGGGAGTCCCTCGGTTTGCAGAGGCAGCAAGCCTGAGTCTCATCCACCTGCAGTCTCTGGTAAGGACTGATGTTTGAAACACCTGCATGGGCATCACACAGCTGGCGGATGTTAGCATTGCCTGCTTGGTGGGAAAAACAAAGCTCCCTTCAGTCACCGGTAAGGCTTAGGACACGTAACTCTCTGCAAAATCTATACAAGTATTGAACAGGACTGCACAACCCTTTGCCAGTACAATGTGTATTCCTGCTTGAGCTCATAACTGTTCTCGCACATCCTGTGACTGACCAATAAATTGTATTTACCCTCTAAGATACTGAATGAGTGTATGTACAAGACAAAGCTTTCACAAAGTACAAACGTTAGCAAGAGGAAGCGTGGATTGTCACATTGCTGCACTGCAAACGCCAAAGTTCCCCCAGACTGTTTATCTTCAGAGAAACTGGCAAAGCCTTGAGTGATTCATAGACATTAGGTTATACAAAGAAAAAAAGATGAAGGAAGCTGCCAGAAACTGGAAGGCTGGAAAATAAGGTCTTTTGTATTAATAACATTTGCTGCCAAATAATATCCCACACTCTGACTCGGTAGGCACCGAACTGTCATTGGCTCAAAGGGCAATTAATAAACTGTCACTGCAGAAGCTTTTGCTATGGCATCCATATGAAATTTCCTGATACATCCCTGCCTGGAATACTAGCTTGAACCTGAGCCCTTGCAAGATCATGAAGTCTCCACCTCTGGAAAAACCCTAGGCTACAGTGTTTTCTGCTACAGTGGTAGCTACCATCATTATAGCTGTTAAAGAAACCTATGGACCACGGAGAGGACCTGCTGCACAGCAGACTGAGATGTGCTTAGTTCCAGAAGCAGGTGAATGTTAAGATCTATTTTGACAGGGCCCATCTGCAGCAGGGATCACAGAGAAGGAGCTGTTGGTTCCCTGTACCTTATGCCACCATCCCTTGTCTCCACGAATTGCCCACAGGCAGCTCAGCTCCTGTCCTGGCAGAGACTCTGCAGTTTTCCTGGGCTCTTGGGGAACACCTAAGAGCCCAGGTGGTCCTGGAATCAGCCCTGTCCCATGCACAGGTTATTCAAAGGTCTGCTACAGCATGGAGCTCAGTGAGACGAGGTGCGTGTTCCTTGATGCCACCAAGCACAAGGGAAGGCCATGTGCCTACTCCATGCTGCCTTGATGATGATGTACTTTTGAGAAGCAGCTGCTGGAGCCCAGTTACCAGCAATATCTCAGCAATTTGGGGATCTGCAGAGCGGTCAATGCTGGTATCCACACTGTCGAAACTGCTCTATGTCTGCAGTAAAGTGCACAGTCACCAGGCTGTTGGCAACCTGCTCTGACTTTGTGCACTGCTGGTGCTGGCTGTTCCCAGCAGCTCTGTCTGACTGTCTTATCGCAGCACCTGGAAGGCATTGCTCTGACAAGTGTGGACAGGCTGCAGGGATGGAGAGAGGTCACTGGTGTGAGGGCTGCTGGGGGAAAAGCTGCTGCTGCACGCAGCAGGGTGCCACACTGTGACCATCTCCTCCTTACACAGCCCATGCAAGCCATAAATCAGTAGCACAGACTTCAGGAAGCCCTGGGAGAGGAGTCTGGAGCACCCAAGCACAGCAAGGTGGCAAGGCTACTCTGCAGTCCAGTCCTGAACCCCACAAAGCCACATGGCAGAGCTGTGCTGTGAGCAGGTGGGTACAGGGCAGTGTGGGCGTGCTGAGGGCTGCTGGGTGGGAAAGGAGCTGCTGTGCCCATTCCCTCAGCTGGGGACTTAACTGAAGGCTTTTTCCTCCTCTACTTCAGCCTGCTGAGGACTTCAGCCCCTCCCTGAGCTCTGCTCCGGTCTGCCATAAGTTAGGCTATGTGCCTGTGGGTGCCTTTATGGTCACAGCTTCCTCACAAGTGATCTCTCTTGGTACTGTTCTCCTCCTCCAGACATCTCCCAAAGAGGCCATTCCTCCTCAGCACAGAAAACCAGAAAGCAGCACATCTCTGTGAGTTAGCAGCGATGGCTGTTGAACATAACCTGGCTCATGATTCCTCCTAGTGCTCTTGCTCCCTCATGCAAAGGTTCAAAGTCCAGCAACATCCTAGCAGCTCTGAAGTCCTGCCAGGAAATGGCACCTGCATGAAGATGCTTTGCCTGCCAACTTCAGTGCTAAACCATGCTGTCACACAGGCTCTCCTCCTCACAGAGAGGTTCTGGGCCAGGGAGACTGGTGCCACTGGGCTGGGTTACTTGGGTCCTGCATGTGTGCAATGCCAGAGGCATTTTGTTAGAGGCAGACAAAGCATTTCAGACAGTGCAGGGCCACAGCTGAGGTCCATTGCTGACACCCTCCTTGTTGCTTTCAGGTCAACAACCATATGAAAGAGGGACCCGGTGGAGCCCGGCAAGCCCCAGCTGCTCGGGTGGCAGATCCACCAACTTGTCCAAGGGACCCAGGGCTAGAGGGGAGGTTCAGTTGCTGGATCTCACAGCATGGGGAGAGGGAGGCAGTTTAAAACCATCACAGCAGCTCCTGGGGAAGAAGGTGTTGGGAAGAGAGGGAAATGGAGTGCACACACACATGTGTATGCATGCAGAGCTTGTCACTCTGGGCTTCCTCAGGAAACGTGACCCTCTCAGCCCGTCCTCACTTGGGCAGTGGCCCCATGCCTCCAGAGTAGCCAGGAGCTGCTCCTGCTGGTGTCTCACCTCGGTAATTACCCCTCCAGCACTTATGGTGAAGAATATCTTGGGGCCTTGGAGAAAGTGGCAGTGTGCATGCACAGGCTATCTGATGCCTCTCCAGAGGCAGAGGTGATAGGCACACTGCTTCAGGAAGCCTCTGGGGACCACGGCACCCTGCATCCACCCCCCCTTCATCCCACAGCAGGTAGGACAGTTCCCAGGCAAGGGTGAGTGGTTGGTGCATCCTTGCCCAGGGGCACAGTGCAGGAAAATGCTCTAAGCCTGGGAGGGGTAGTCAGTCCCTGGTGCAAACCCTACACTAGCCAAGCTTCTGGAGGTGGAGAATGTAGCAATGACCAGGGAGAAACCAGCCTGTGTAGCAGATAGCATCTTTATGGTTTCTTTCTCACCTGCCGTGTGTGTTGAGCACACCATGGATGCATTGCCTGTTCAAGTGCCTTCCTGAAGCCTGGAAATCCCTGGAGGGAAAGGGCAAGTTGATATCCCTATCTTTCACCTAGTTGCTCTACAGCATGCTGCTCCCCAGCTGGTTCCAACAGATTTGCTACTCACTGAGCTGCTCTAACAACAAGTGGGTACCTCTCTGGAATTTGCCCTCCTCCCCAGTCCTGAATGGGTCTTTATGAGGAACACGGCAGACAAAGGAGAAGGCAGAGGACAAGGTAAATTCTGAGGGCAATTGGTGGTATTGTCCCCTACCAAAGTCATGTCACAGAGTCATGTAGGTTGGAAGTCACCTCTGGGGACCACCTAGGCCAGCCCCCTGCTCAAGCATGGTCACATACAGCAGGTTGCCCAGGACTGCGTTTGCTTGGGTTTTGGATATCTCCAGGGATGGAGACTCCACAACCTCTCTGGGCAACTTGTTTGACCACCCTCATGGTAAAATATTTTTTCTTTTATTGGGTCGAATTTCCCATGTTCTGACTTATAAAGTTTTCTGCAGACCTGTTTCCCACCCAGTCAGCCCCAGCCTGTACTGGTGCGTGGGGTTATTCCTCCCCAGGTGGAGGACTTTGCAGTCTGTGTTGACCCTTATAAAATTCCTCTCAGCTCATTTGTCCAGGCTGTCAGGTCCCTCTGACCAGCAGCCCTGCAGCTGGCTGTGCGGAAAGGAGCCTACCATGGAGCAGCAGTCTGTGGGGAACCTGCTGAACCCCCATGGGACTGGGTGTATGGCAAGGAAATGGTCTAGAGATGTTGGCCTGCAAGGGACAGGGATGCATGAACGTATGTTTAAGCAAGTCCATGGCTTGAATGAGATTCAAGGAGAAAGGTGCATGAGGGCAAGGCAGGGAGAAGAAAGATACATTGGGACCACCACTTCACACAACAGGCATACCACATAAACCTCATAAATTCAGTCCTGATAACTGTAGTTATTGTTTCTGAGTAAGTGGGAGGTTGTATTCTTAGTCTAGGTGATACAGTCTTAAAATGAGTCCTGGTCCCTGTGTCACTCAAGGAGGGTGACAGAGAGGAGGGACTGCGCTTGTCCCCAGGTTTCTCTAACGATCCAAGCTAGGCAGTTGTAAGGGTACCATGTCTGCTGAGGCCCTGCAACCTTGGTGCCAGTGGCATGGGGACTTGTGGAAGGGGACAAGCAACTGTTGAAAGTGAGGACTTCCCCCTTGTCATCAGGGCTCCCAGACTGGTGAAGAACCATGGGGTTTTGTCCAGAAAATTGCATAACGTTAACCAAATTATCTTGTGCTTTACTACTGTAATCCAAGCAACTGAGTGCACACTCTGATGGTAAAAGGACATTAATCTCATGGAAGAGGAATCCAGCATCTGTGGAGGTCTATTTCTTGCCACCTTGCTGCCTTCTCTCTTGGGAACTTAACAGTTGTACTATCCTTGCTTGTGTGTGCTGGGTACCAGAATAGCTGTGCTGGCTGGATCCTGCTGTAGGACATTGCTGCAGAGAGCATCCCTCAAATCAGATAGGTCTGCATGACCTTGTCCAGCATCTGGCAAGTAGCAGCAGGTCTCTCTAGGAAATCATGACTACAGTCAGATAGCTCTGTTCAGGCATGCTGTTGCAAGCAGGGCTACCCCATACCTCTCTGCATACCTAGAACTTGCCTCTTGGCCAGCTGGGTATCTGTCATTTGATGTGCAGTTCCTAAGGACTTAATTCTTATGTCCTTAACTTCCCTGTTTAGTGCACCAAAAAGAGAGCGCTGGGGATTCCAGGGGCTAGTGGGATGCAGAGTTAGTTATTGCACTCACCAAACTCCTTTGTAACCTCAGCCATAAAGTAACACTTAGGAGTCAGTTTTACAGCGATCACATGCAGTCTAACTGGGGAGAAGCAATAAGAGGTTGGTTCAGCTGTGGGCTTTGCTTGCAATTATGAAAGACTTCTTTTGGGACCTAAATGGGTATGTGGTTTTAATAGCTGAAGATTCTCCCAGGAGTTGGAAGGGCCTTTTTTTGTTTCTTTCTTTACTTCTTTTAATAAAGACAACAGCAGCTGGAAGCATTTCCTTGAAGATAGCCCTTAGCGGGTTTGGTTGGTTTTTGTTTTTTTTCTTTTGCTGGGGTTTTGTCTGGGGAGTGGGTGGAAAGGGTTTTCCCCCACCACAGGAGAACAAAGCTTTTATAGAATGGTATTTCTGAGCAGATTTAAAGGGGTGTTCTGGTTTTATATAACTTCTGTGTTTAGCAGAACATAAATATTTTAGTGGAGACCAGTTATTGCACTGTAATGGTCTGACTCCCTCTGCCTTCAGTAAAATAAGGAAGCAGATTGGCCTTTCGTGGTAAACACACGCTTTTCATTATATACAGATATCACCCAGGGATGAGGACCAGGGTACACCCTCAGCTGGCTCTCCCGGTGCAGAGTTGACCCTGGGCAGCAGCCCCGCAGAACCGATGCGATCGCTCCTCAAGCAGCTTTGGCACCTTAAAATAAAATAAAAAAAAAAAAAAAAAAAAGGGGGGGGGAGGCACGCAGGCGCGGCCGCCAGGGGGCGCTGCAGGAGCGCCAAGCGCGGCGGCGGCCGCGGGGCGTGGGGTGTGGGGTGTGGGTTTGGGGTGTGGGTTTGGGGTGTGGGGTAAGGGGTGTGGGGTGAGGGTCGTGGGGTGAGGGGTGCGGAGACCCGGGCCACGGGTTTCTCCCCGTGCCTGACAGCCTGCTCCTTGACGTTGCGTTAAATAGAGGTGCTTGCCTTCTCTCTCTCTCTGGTAAATAAATTCCCGTTGGTTTTGACAAGTTGGCCGGCTAAATGTCGGCTGCAGCAGAGCGGCTGCAGGAGCTGCCGAGCCCTCAGGAAATTTCAGGTTCTTGGATGAATTTGGGCTCTATTTGCCACAAAGGAGAACATCGCACCCCCATTCGCTCCAAACTGTGAAGCGGTAAATAAGGCAAGGCCAACCCCAGTCTCCCCAAAATAATGACATCAAGGCCATTAAAAGTCACAGATGGGAGCAAATCGAGCCAGTTCTTTGACAAGACAGAGGTTTTGGGAACAATTTGAAGAGTCAAATGAGTAGCCAGAAAAGTAGCAAAATACATTCTTTCACAGGGTATAGTGGCGCTTAGCCCTGGATGGCAGTAGCAGCTTTGCTTCCTAACAGTGCTGGGAAACAGCAGCTTCCTTCAGTGAATGGCGTCTGACATCAAAACCTCAAGACTGATCCTGGCTTTGCAACGTGCTTGCAGGCACCAGGGATTTCCAAAGGCAGTCACTGCAGAGAACATACTGTTCATGTGCCTGGTGCTCGCTGTGAGTCTGGGTGAGTCACCGACATACTCCATTCAGAAAGCTCCCGATTGCTTACGTGCGTATTTTAACTTCTGCTTGAAAACCAGACTGGAAACCGCTGCATGAAATAGGCAGTGAATCTCAGATTTGTTTTCTTCTAACGCTGAACAAGGACCTTCATAAAAGGAAGGGAACCAGAACCCTCCTGAAATCTGGGTTTCCTTTGCTTTGCTTTGCAGCCCAATAATCAGCTTTTCTTGGTACGGCCTGGCCTGCCCCTGAGCTGTGGGGGTAAACATCCACCTCACCTGTGACTTTTGGGTGGCTGGCTGGCACTCAAAAGATGCTTTCATCCTGATTATATGAATTAGGAGTCTCATATAGCCTATGGCCAAGTGTTCGCTTGAAAGCAGGCACTGCTCCTGCCAGAATGTCTTTGGTGGGTGCCTGTAGTGCCAACGAGTAGGTTTGTTACAGGTTACAGTCTTGTACAGTTTCAGGAGGAAACTGTTTCTGTGATGGAGCAGAGTATCAGAAGGGGTTACAGGAGACAGGGGGTGAGTGGGCAGGTCCCACAGAAGGAAGCAGGGGGAGAGGAGGATGCTTTATATGGGGAGGATTGAGAGTATCATGGTGGAGAGAGGGAGGAGTCAGTGGGAAGGGGAAGTAGGAGATATGGGAGTGCTTAGTTTGTGGCTTATTGGGGAAACTGTGGTAGACAGGGTGACTGCGGCTGCTGTAGAAAGGGGATAGGGTGCTGGCCACGCTGGCAAGTTGAGTACGTTACTGCCCACGCCACTCACTTTACTGTGTCATCCTTGTAGAGCTCCGTTTTCAGGTTTATGCAGCTCTCTTATCCCAGTTGTTTGTTCCAAAACTGAAGGAGGAAATTACAGCCCTTAACAGTTATCTCAACATGGAAACTTAGAGTACTCCCTTGTTTGCAAACACCAGGACCAGAGCAGCGTTTTTCTATGTGTTGGTGGGTGAGTTGTTGGCACCGGGCAGAACTGGGAGCTCTAACAGTGTGGGAGCGGTTGCGTGAGCAGGACATTGGGCAGAATCATCTGGCACCCTTTGCTGTGCCAGAGCACATTACGGCTTGCTGGTTGTGCCAATACATCCATCGATCCTGAAAACTCAGCTCTGCAAATCAGCCATTCCCAGTGCCCATGTCTAAGACATGAAAGAAAATGAAATAGCAAATGATGTAAACTCCTCCCTCCACCATACTGCAGAAGGGGACCTAGGCTGGTTTGGGATTTCAGCAGCTATTTGAGGCAGAGCCTAGATGTGGATAAAGACACACCTTCTTGAAGTTCAGATCCAGATAAGAGGATTGGTACTTGCTCATCCTTCACCATGGCAAAATCCACAGGGAGGGGATAACCAAGAGACCTACCTCGTGATTTATTCCATTAGGAGGGAGGGCTGTTCCTCTCTCCCTTTTCCTTTTGTAAACTGCTTGGCTCTCCCAGTCTCTGCTCCCCTGCACCAGCCGCAGGGCTGGTGGGACCTCTCAGTGGGGCTGCACAGAAGCTGTGCACCCAGAACACCTCTGTGGTTTTATCTTTTCCCTCTTGAGTGTTCCAGCTCCCTGGTCTGCAAGAGAGTTTCCACAGAGACCATGAACAAGTCCCGGCAGTTTTCATTGCTCAGCTGACTTGTCTGCATCACAAGGACTTGCCAAGGATACTTGTGATTTCTGAGAATTGAGCAAAGCACCAAGAACAGACGACACCAAGCTGAGTGGTGCAGTTGACACGCCAGAAGGACGAGATGTCATCCAAAGGGACCTGGACAAGCTGGAGAGGTGGGCCTGTGTGAACCTCATGAGGTTCAACAAGGCCAAGTGCAAGGTCCTACACCTGGGGCAGGGCAACCCCTGGTATCAGTACAGGCTGGGGGATGAAGGGATTGAGAGCAGCCCTGTGGAGAAGGTCTTGGGGGTACTGGTGGATGAAAAGCTGGACATGAGCTGGCAATGTGCGCTTGCAGCCCAGAAAGCCAACCGTATCCTGGGCTGCATCAAAAGAAGCGTGGCCAGCAGGTTGAGGGAGGGGATTCTGCCCCTCTACTCTGCTCTGGTGAGACCCCACCTGGAGTGCTGCGTCCAGCTCTGGGGCCCTCAGCACAGGAAGGACATGGACCTGCTGGAGCGGGTCCAGAGGAGGGCCACCAAAATGATCCGAGGGCTGGAGCACCTCTCCTACGAGGCCAGGCTGAGAGAGTTGGCGTTGTTCAGCCTGGAGAAGAGAAGGCTGCGAGGAGACCTTCTTGTGACCTTCCAGTACTTAAAGGGGGCCTATAGGAAGGATGGGGGCAATCTTTTTAGCAAGGCCTGTTGTGACAGGACAAGGAGTAATGGATTTAAAGAAGAATAGATTTAGACTAGACATAAGAAAGAAATTTTTTACAATTAGGGTGGTGAAGCACTGGAACAGGTTGCCCAGAGAGGTAGTGGAGGCCCCATCCCTGGCAACATTCAAGGTCAGGTTGGACGGGGCTCTGAGCACCCTGATCCAGTTAAAGCTGTCCCTGCTCACTGCAGGGGGGTTGGGCTAGGTGACCTCTAAAGGTCCCTTCCAACCCAAAGCATTCTATGATTCTGTGATAAGGATGGTTGTATGCCTTGGTGGTCAGTGCTTGATGTTACACTAGTCCAGTTGTGGCTAAACTCTGAACCGGTCTAGTTTGTCTATTCAGTAATTCTGCAGTGCCATTTTAAGGAAAAGAGAACACTATGGGCGATACTCAACTTAGGAGAACCTTTTCTGCATTTCGGGGGCAGGAGAATCTTTCACATGTGTTTAGCACTAGGACCAGAGGCTGACAGGACTTGTGCCCCATCTTCAGGAGCTAAATTGGATATACTCATGATGTAAATGTATTTTTATTGGCATTAGCACAGGTGCACCGTTGCGTCTCAGCAAGGCAGAGGGGCTATTTTCAAACTGTTGATGCAAAAAGAAGCTGAAACAACAGCATCCATCAGACTACCGAATTGTCATTCACAAGAAGTATGGAGGCAATTTTTGTTTAGATAAAATTTGCTGGTAAGACAGCAATGAACACAAGATATTCAATGTTCTAATAAAATAGTAATGCTGCAAGCTCAGCGGCTCATGAAACATTTACAATCTGCAGCTAGTAAAGTGCAAACAAGAGATTTAAGCACCACCGTTGCTAGATGGATGGAAACCAGTTAGAAGATTAGCTGGAAGATTATTCCACACAGGTTAGAATGAGGTTCATTAAATGCCTATCAGTTTTCTCATTTGCTGTAGGAGACAGGGAGGGCTGTAGGATTGCACCTGTTGAAGCGGTGCTCATCTTCAGCAGCAGTGTTAAGCCAAATTGAGCTCTTCTCTTTGGCTTCTAGTTTCTTTTGATTTTCTCATCTCCCCGCATCAGGGGTTTGCACAAGCAGTATTACCAGTGTGTTTGCAGGTTCCTGTTGTTTATATGGGAAACTAATTAGGTCCTGGTCATGCAGTGGGCTCTGGAGGGTGGGATGAAGAAGGGGCCATAGTCAGTAGCCACAGAGCTTTCCGTAAGTTCTGGGTAAGAGGTATAATTAAGGAGACTTCACTCACTTCAAACCCGGGTAGAAATTACTCACTAGGCAGATGTTTTTATCCACCATTTGTTTGGTTTTTAACCTTTGCTCTGACCCCATTTTATCATGGGCTACTGTAAATTGCAATCATTACTGTCATACCTAAGTGCTTCTCCACAGCTCCTTTGCAAATTAGAGGTTAAAAGAAGGGTGGTGGATAAGATCAGACTGGGAAGCCCCCAGATGCCTGCCTTCATGTTTCCCGCGTTACTCTAGTCAAGTCATTCTGATTCTTTCCTAAGTAGTTCTTGTGTAAAACAAACAGTCCTTTCTTTTTGGTCTCTTACTGTACAGTAGGGCTCATTCAACAGGCTACTCTGCTTCTTTTAAAACTGGCCCATAATTACTAAAATTTGCATTTTAGAAGAAACCCTGGGGCTTTCTGGACCACTGAATGTGTGAGAAATTAAACAAAAAAACAAACAAAATTTTTAAGCAGTAAACCTGCTGGGGGAGAAATCATCTTTTTCTGTGTCCAGTGTCCATGAACAATGTAACCCTGTGACATGCCTGTGCCTTTTTAACACTCCAGTCATACAGGCAATAGCGATAACAGCTTTGGGTGAAATTCTGATCCTGTTGCAGTTAAGAAGTGCTGTTAGCCCTTCCTGCAAGCTGTGCCTGTCATGAACTGTAAGATTTCTCTCTACATACAGAGATACGGTATTCTCACCAATATTAACATAGGTTTTGACTGACAAGATGAGATATGTCTGCACTGTGTGTGACAACGGAAAAATCACAGAAGTATATAATTTCAAAAATTGTGATCCGTATATTTTAGGACCATTCTCAGCCCAGAAATATATAGTTATGTCAATAAATCCTAAAACGGGAACCAATCCTGCACCTGGTTTCTTGAACATGCTTCTGAGAGTAATGGTTGTAGAAGAGGGCTCATGGTTTTGGGTGGTGAGGGCAGGAGAGAAAGGTGGAGAACTTCTATAATGGACAGCAAAGAAGGCAAAAGCCCTGTGCTTTTGGAAACAAGCATAGATCCTTCTTAAGATCAAAGGAGATCAATGTTTGGATGGAAGGTCAAGTTATTCATGACACTTCTATGAATTGTTGCAATAAATAAGAATAGTTTGGGTTACTAAATGTAAGGGACGGAAGCTTCTGAAATAATTCAGTTGCCAGCAGTATGAGTGGTACAGATTGTATCTGTGCTCATGATGAGGAAGCACACTTGCAGAGGTAAAGCAAGCAGCTGCACTGAAGCTGAAACAATAATCATAGAATCATTTAGATTGGAAAAGAGCTTTAAGATCATCCAGTCCAACCGTTAACATAACACTGCCAAGTCCACCACTAAACGACGTCCCTAAGGACTACATGTACATGTCTTTTAAATACCTCCAGGGATGGGGACTCAACCACTTTCCTGGGCAGCCTCTTCCAATGCTTGATAACCTTTTCGATGAAGAGATTTTTCCTAATACGCAATCTAACCGTGCCCCACCCCCACCCCAACCCCCAGCGCAAATTGAGGCCATTTCCTCTCGTCCTATTGCTAGTTTCTTGGGAGAAGAGACCAACACCCACCTCACTACAACCTCCTTTCAGGTAGTTGTAGAGAGCAATAAGGTCTCCTCTCAGCCTCCTCTTCTCCAGGCTAAAAAACCCCAGTTCCCTCAGCCGCTCCTCACAAGATTTGTGCTCCAGACCCTTCACCAGCTTCATTGCCCTTCTCTGGACACGATCCAGAACCTCAATGTCTTTCTTGTATTGAGGGGCCCAAAACTGGACACAGTATTCCAGGTGAGGCCTCACCAGTGCCGAGTACAGGGGAACAATCACCTCCCTGCTCCTGCTGGCCACACTGTTCCTGAATATACAGCCAATGCTACAGCCTTAATGATATTATGCAATGCTATCATTACATGACTGACTGAGACAGAGACCTCTTTCTGAGACAAAGCTTTTCTGACAGTCATAGCAACCAGATAGGAATAAGAGCCTGATTCCTAGCAAACACTACAACATTATGGTGGGTAAAACAAGAGGCAAAGCAACTTTTCTTTCTTATATAGTGTAATGATTGACCTTATCGCTCTCTACAGTGCAGAAGGAGGGGAAGGAGGTGCTCCAGGCACCGGAGCAGAGATTCCCCTGCAGCCCCTGGTGAAGACCATGGTGAGGCAGCTGTGCCCCTGCACCCATGGAGGTCCATGGTGGAGCAGATATCCACCTGCAGCCCAGGGAGGACCCCATGCCGGAGCAGGGGTGTGCACCCAAAGGAGGCTGTGACCCCATGGGAATCCCATGCTGGAGCAGGCTCCTGGCAGGACCTGTGGACCCATGGAGAGAGAGGACCCCACACCAGAGCAGGTGGATGTGCCTGAAGGAGGCTGTGACCCCGTGGGAAGCCCATGCTGGAGCAGGCTCCTGGCAGGACCTGTGGACCCATGAAGAGAGAGGAGCCCAGGCTGGAGCAGGTTTGCTGGCAGGACTTGTGACCCCGTGGGGGACCCACGCTGGAGCAGGCTGCACCCGAAGGACTGCACCCCGTGGAAGGGACCCACGCTGGAGCAGTTCATGGAGGACTGTCTCCTGTGGGAGGGACCCCACGCTGGAGCAGGGGAAGAGTGTGAGGAGTCCTCCCCTGAGGAGGAAGGAGCAGCAGAGACAACGCGTGATGAACTGACCGCAACCCCCATTCCCTGTCCCCCTGCGCCACTCAGGGGGAGGAGGTAGAGAAAATTGGGAGTGAAGTTGAGCCCGGGAAGAAGGGAGGGATGGGGTGGAGGGAAAGCGTTTTAAGATTTGGTTTTAATTCTCATTACCCTACTCAGTTTTGATTGGCAATAAATAAAACTAATTTTCCCCAAGTCAAATCTGTTTTGCCCGTGATGGTAATTGCTGAGTGATCTCCCTGTCCTTATTTCAACCCACGAGATTTTTCATTATATTTTGTTTCCCCTGCCCAGTTGAGAACGGGAGTGATAGAGCAGCTTTGGTGGGCACTTGGCATCCAGCCAGAGTCAAACCACCACATGAGGAAACTGTGGAATCTCTGTTATTTAAAAGCACTCAAGAACTGAACTGAATTTTGTTCCTGTTGTTGAGAAGTAATTGTCATGAAAAATGAAAAGAAAACTTGAATGATGTTTTTTTAAAAAATTATACCTTTTAAAAATAATTTTTAGTGAATTTTTAAAAGTTTTTTAAAAACTCATGTTACATATGTTGCTGCATTTTAAGTTTTCATTGAAAAATGAAAGCCATTTTTTCAGAATCAATCTATCAGAAATATGGCTGAAAATAAGCAAAATAGCCAGCAAACTTTTTGTAATGTTATGCAAAACAGGACTTCTGGCCAACTCTATTAACCTGATTAGGTCAGAGCAAACAGAAAGGTGAAGTCATTTGTTACAGCTGCATGTTCTTTAACCCTGTGTTGCAATTATGGTGTCCTGTGACCTAATCCCAGCAGCATTTTCCCAGCTGTAGCTGGACTTTCCCTGCACATAGGACAACTTGGATAAAACTAAATATTTCTCTCCTGCTTTCAGGATTCAAGCTAGGTCTCTGTGAAGTGTTGCACCACACTGCGTACATCTACCAGTATGCTGAGTTCTAGCTCCCAGGTGTCTACATAAGGCATCAACAGAAGTGTCTTTACTCTCTGAACTCCCAAATCACTTTGGAGGCTGGGACTGATAAATCTAAAATCCCCAAATTGAGCAAAGTAAAACTAAGTACCTTTAATGATGTTTCTTTGCCTAGTAGAGATTGTCTCTTGCTAGAGGAGGCTTGTGGAGTTCCTGTGTTTGATCTCAATGAAACCAAAAAGCTCCCCCTCTTAGTGGTTTCACTTCCAAAATTCTGGAAGAGAGCAATGAAGATCATTTTTTAACTTTTCACATCTTAAATTATGCAAAACTGTCCCAGAATTTAGGGACAATGCTGCTTGGCAGCGGCGCTAAAGCAAGGACATGGGGATCAGTCTCATGAAGGACTACTTCAGAATCACACCAACACTTTGCAGGGATTTCCAAGGAAAAGTCTGTGTATGTACTTTAAATGCTTCATGTTTCTCTGAGCTCACTTTGAAATCTGATAGCCAAACCATAAAGCTGTATCTCCTGCTTTTAGCTATTATTATTACTGCTACCAATATTATTGATATTAATAGTAGTAGAAACTTCTGGCATAGGATGTGGCAAAGTAACTCTAATTTCATCCTGCAAGAACCTTATATAGCTTCCTTTTAAGTGAACGATATTTTGGTCAGTCACTCAAGTGAGCATCCATAAAGGCTACCTTTAAAAGCAGAATGTTGTTAGCATATAGCAGAGAGAGTTTGTCTGCTCTGCTTAGGGCAAGCAGGCTACCTGTGTAATTATTTTGTTAGTGAGGCTGCATAAAACTTCTATTGCATTTAATTCAACACAAAACAATTTCTATATTTCATGTCGTGGGTAGGAATGAAAATGGAGATAGTTCATCAATGCTGATATGTGATATAAAAAGAGCTGAGAAGCCAAGGGTATGAGAGTGCATAAAAATGTTTTGTGTCCTGACCAGTACATTGCTTAAAAAAAAATTTTACAATCAGCCCCAATTGTTCATTCTTCCCATGCAGAAGATACTCACATATTCATTTTTAAAAGGGCAAATCAACCATAATTCAGTTTATAAACTGTGAAGCTGGTTGCGAATGTCTGGATGAATATTCATTAGAATCTCTTAATCTGCCATCGACTGTGATTCATTAGGCATATGTAAATATCACTCACTTTAATTGCCCCTAAACTGACTTAACATAATATTGTCATTAGCAAATTATTAGTTATTTGTGTAACTAATGGTACATTATGGTGTACACGTTAAATCGCCAAATATATGATTACAATTATGATGATGTTTTATGCTGGGTGCTTTGTAAACTATTTGATGAAATATAATGGAGCCAAATCAAATCTGGTATGTTAATAGGACAGTTGTGGAACTTTATTATTATATTTCTACACCTTGGTGACTGCTGTAATACGTGAGTCTTTACCGCACCCTGTGCTTCGACGGGTTAGGGATCGGCTTTGCTTTCCTTTCCATATCAGAGGCTGGCGGGACATTCCCATGCCTGCTTACCCCTTGTTTTACCTAATGAACTCAGTTCCAGTTAATTATTGGTGAAAGCGCCCTAGGTTGCTGCGATAAGACCTTTTCACTGAATGGCCAAGGGGAGGGAGCAGGGAAGATGGGCTTTGCAGCATGCAGTGTTAATGGGCCTTGCTGGGGAGTGCTGGTGTTGAGGTAGCAGCACGGGACAGGCCCGTAACCTGCTTAATTTTCTGTGGTCTATTTGTATATTGGGGTTTTGTGTTTTTCCTGCCTCTTAACTCACTGACTTACTCATACATGTGATGAGAAGCCTTGCCGGGATTGCTTGACCAACCCACTCTCCAGCATTTCCGATAGTTACACATCAAGCAAGCAGCTTTGAAGAAGCCAAAGTTACAATGGCGGAGCCTGCAATTAGCATTGTTAAAAGGTTTTTAATTACAAGGCTAATAATAACAGGAATATGTTTGTGCAAAAGGGATGAACGGTATCCTCAAAGGCTTTTAGTGTGTCTAAATGCCAATGTATTTATGATCGTGTTAATGTTTATAGTCCCAGGAAGTTAAGAAAGGGCCAGCTCCCATTGCCACATATTTATTCAAGATGCATTTAATAAGTTACTTTATTTCTTTAAAAAGAGCTTATTGAGGCACATCTACTAGGAACTAATGAACGATGTAATGAATACGGATCTAGTCACGAATTAACACAAGGCCTCCGAAGGAACGTCCTGCATCACTAAGTGGTTCTCCAGCCGTTCCCATCAGCTGTGCTGCTCCACCTGGGACCTCAGCACCTCAGGTGCTGCAAGTCAGTCTGTACCTGCAGTCAGTAGCATGGCAGCAATTTCTATCAGCTAGACCTCTGGCCTTCCAAATCAAATCAGACACTTCACTGTAAGCTGAGTAGTTGCAGATGTCATGAATGTTGAGGGAAACTTTTCACTGAGTTCAAAAGACTTCAGGACAGGTGCAAAACATCACATGTTAAAAAAATAGACAAAGGCATGGAATACAGGTGCTGATGATGCAAAATGCAATTATCACATTGGAAACCTGGTTCAGAGGGCTTTATTTGTCAACAACTTGCAGTTTTGACTAAACTTAATTAAGCTGTGGCTTTCCACTGATTTGGTTAAAACAGTGCAAAAAGCACATGGAAATTATTTTGATATGACCCAGATTGTATTGATTTAACTTAATTCAGTTAGAAACGGATTTATGCTAAACCACAGGAAAAAAAAAAAAATTTGGAAAACAAAGTAGAAGATCTCATATGGGATCGTGTACTAATTTAATGGAAATAGCCCATATTCTTATGCAGACATTCCCTAAAATTTGCCCGTATCGGGTCTGACCCCACTCCCAGGCATCCAGCAGACCTTTGGAACCAATCAAGAGAGTTCAGATACTGCTCAGTGGGTATTTGCAAGAAACTCATGGCAAATTAATTGCAGAATAATTCACATAAATTATTGTCTGGGTAATTTTGAATAATGAATCAAGCAGGAGAAAAGGACACATTATTACATAATTTGTTCAGCCCTAATAGAAACATTAATAATGCTCAATAACGGTAAAATAAATTGCATTTAGAGATTACTTAGCCCTATCTCAAACCTCACTGAAGGCAACGGGAACGCTTCTCCGTGTCTGGTATGGGCAGAATACAAAAGAGAGAGAAGCAGAAGACAGACTGGGAGATGGGCTGCGGTAACAAATGTATTTCCAAGGCAGATCTAAATGTCAGTGGGTGATGAGCTCTTCAGGGAGGGCAGCTGGCAAACCGACCTCCAGTTCTGTCCTTTGATGACCCCATTCCAGGAACCGCTGAGCTCTGCAGACTGTCCCTAGGATTTTGGGAACCTGCTCCTGAGGGCTGGAAGTTTTTGGAGGGTGGAGGAGGAAGAAAGGAAATGGCCCTTGGGGTCATGCATGGTGCTGCTGTGCGGGGACCCTAGATCCGTTTCCAGCTCTGTCACTGCAATGCTGGAAAACCTGGGACAGATCAGACTTTTATTCTCCTCCTGCAAAGCAGAGATAGTGGTGGGAAAGAGGCGCAGGCTTGCGGATGCAAAATAAGCTGGCTTGCAAGATTCCAGGCAACTGCTGTGAAATGTACATCTGAAATATTGTGGGTTAACTTTTTTGGAGGGTTTTCTTCCTGTGTGGATCATTTTGTAGATCTGCAGCCATACCAGCAGTTGCATCAGTGCCACAGAGGGAGAGGACATCATCAGCACGAGGCAGGGGCTGAAATCTCTTTCAGGAAAGGTATGTGGGGCTACTTTGTAGGAGGCCTACTTAATCAAGAGCTCAGATAAAAGTGAATCAACTGTGGCTGAGTTCACATGTAGGACAAGAAGTTTGCATTGATGTTAATCGTTAATTAAAAAAGAAAACAAAGATACGATGTTTTTATTATGTTAGAACATTTGGGTTGCTTGTTAGAATTCTTTCTGCTTAATAAACCATGCAGCAGATTAAAATGTAATAATAATAAAACCACCATAGTGTGATGATTAAATGCAATGTAAGGTTGATTTTAAATATGAGTGCTTACAGCACTGGTGAGAGGTACACATCTGAAAAATGTACTTATCAGTAGGAAGAAAAATGTCTGGGAAACAAACATGTAAAATAAATACTGTAAAACATAAATGGCTTGCTGAAATAGGAGCATTAAAAGACATTTTCCTGAGCTGATGCAGTATGTTACCAGGTTCCTGGAGTCACTGGGCTGGGTTAAAAAGATAAGCAAGATGCCTTGACAGAAAGCAATCACTTTGATCCCAGTAACAGCAGTATTTTAGCTCTGTCTCTTGCTTTCTACTGAGGAAGTGTCGTGGTTTAGCCCCAGCCAGCAACTAAGCACCACGCAGCTGCTTGCTCACTCCCCCTACCCCAATGGGATGGGGGAGAGAATCGGAGGAGTAAGAGTGAGAAACGCTCCTGGGTTCAGATAAGAACAGTTTAATAATTGAAATAAAGTAAAATAGCAATGATAATAATAACAATGCAATAATGATAATAACAATAATAATATACAAAGCAAGTGATGCACAATGCAATTGCTCACCACCCGCTGACCGATACCCAGCCAGTTCCTGAGCAGCGATCACTGCTCCCCCGCCAACCCCCCCCCAGTTTACATACTGAGCATGACGTCATATGGTATGGAATAGCCCTTTGGTCAGTTTGGATCAACTATTCTGGCTGTGCCCCCTCCCAGTTTCTTGTGTACCTGGCAGAGCATGGAAAGCTGAAAGGTCCTTGACTAGCATAAGCAGTACTTAGCAACAATTAAAACATCAGCGTGTTATCAGCATTCTTCTCCTACTAAATGCAAAACACAGCACTATGCCTCCTACTAGGAAGAAAATTAACTCTATCCCAGCTGAAACCAGGACAGTAAGACATGGGAGTTTCTGCAGTGGGTTTAGGTTATGTGACACACCCTTGCTCATCGACTTGCTCCTGGGGGAATAATATTGATAAGACAATCATTTCATTGGAAGACAGGGCTAGCTGCGTGCGCTGATGAAGGCTCAAAAGGCTGATGTGGTTTAAGCGGGTTCTTACACTGACCTCCTGCACGTGGGCAGGAGCTGGAAGTCCTTGTTAGGCACCACATCCCCTCCCACCTACCTCTGTCTCACTTGGAAAAACTGGGTTTGAACTCTTAGAAGGGGCTGTTAAGCCTTCAAAATCTTAAAAGTACATTTTACCTTACCAGTGCATTTGGAGCAGGAGCCCACGTGCCGTTGTCCCTCTCAGGTGTTAGACATATCAATGCTAACACCATCATGGTGCTTCTTGGAGGTGCTTCTTTCCTTCTTGGAGGAAATTTTCAGGCACTACAGAAAGTGAGCGTGGCAGTCCCTTGGAATAAGACTTATCTCATTTACCCATGTCCAAAAGCATATGCATAGGCAGAATCTGACCACGTTTGTAAGACAGGCAATGACGATGCCTCAGACATCTAGAGGCAGGTAAGTTTGTGTCCCGTGTAGAGGATGGTTGTGGGTGGGGAGAGAGGGGAAAAAGGAACAGACTGGATAATTAAATGAGACTTAGATTGCTTTGGATCCTCGCTATGATGGGCACCTCCTGTGACTCAAACAGTCTTCAGAATAACTTAGGCTGCCTCAGCACATGCCAGCTCAAGCCAAGGTGCCACAGACACACAGCCCAGAATTTCTCCTTGTTCTCTCCTATTTTTACACTAGGGCTTGCAAAAGGATCTCTTGTTATACCAAGACTCTCCCCAGGTCCTGCAACAGAGGCTTTGACTCCCAGATCTGTATGGGACTTTTAAAATCCCTTTAGGCTGCTCCAGTTACCTCCTTAGTTTATAGGTTCCTGATAAGATGAGAAACCATGCTCCTTGCTCTTGCACAGGAAAAAGATCCAGCTTCTAGGGTCTCTTTTGTGAGAAAAATATCTGACCTGAGCCTTTTCTGTTGCACAACTTTTTGTGATATTGTACTACCTGGCGGTGAAATGGGCTGGATTAAGCTCTTAAGATATGGAAAAACTGAAAAATTACTGTGTGGATTGAAACCATGTCTGGAGAACATCTGCTGTAGTTAATGGAGAATGTATGGAGCAAGAACATGACCATGTGTTAAAGACCTGGTGGTATTTTCAGTCCTTGGCAAGCAGGTGGGATGAAGCAGAGGGGTACTGCTAGGACTCCAGTGCTTGCCATCAGGGTCTCCAGGCTGCCTCTGGCTTCAAACCAGCTCTCCAGATCCAGCTGCTGAACGTGTAAAATCAGGACAATTATATTTTCTTGCTTTTGTAAAGCACATCTTTCAGATCCATGGGTTAAAAGTACAATATAAAAGCTGCTCATTACTATAATGATCCTTTGTGTTAGTACACATGCATAAACATCTAACTTCAGGTTGCTTTTAATGATGAATACTTGAAGTGGCAATGCGATGGCTGTTGTAGTCTCTACAGAACTTGCTGTTAATCTAAGAATTTAAGACTTTACCTTAAATGTATGCCCATCATGGAAAATTTGCACCAAGGTTCACAGTTTGGCTTATGAAGAAATCTTTTTGGAGCCAAGCTTGCAGGCCTTACAGAAACAGAGACTGTGCCACTACCATCACACCACTTACCTTGTCTGATCAGACAGGAGAAGGGTTCTGTGCACCCAGGGAGTTTGAATCATGCAAAATCAAAATCCATTAAGTTGTGATACATTGAAACCCATAATTGCTGCAGATTAGAATTCAGTGGAGAACTTTGCATAAAGCCAAGAGGTGACCTTTTTTCCGAGGTGCTCTTGTGCGATTGTTAGGACCTTGTAACAAATGCCTAGCGCCATTTAACGAAGGAATGACATATCTCTGATATGCAAATTTTTACAGCGCAGCAATTAAGCGGTTTAGAATTTTACGACAGTGTTTGGGCTTTATACAACAAAAAAAGGGCCAATAAAGGGCTGTGATGGATGGGCTAATCCCCACTGGAAATATACCATGTAATCTCGTGGAGACAATGCATTATGGATAGCATTGTGATTATTGGTTGTTAATATCTCCCCCTCCTCCTCCTCCCATCCCTCCCCTCCCCCCACCCCACCCCCCTGCTCCCAGCCCCGATGAAAACTGCATGGCTGCCACATTGTCGGGGGCACAGGCCTGGGATACAGATGGGAAAGTTGGGCCATTGCAATCTGCTGCGCGCACGGACGACAGTGAAAAGGGGGCTTGAGGCGAGGCAGCTTGTCAGCAGGGGACGGGGCTGGGGGCCATATGCCTCTCTTCTTCTCCCTTCTGTCACCGAGTCTGCTGCTGCATCCTGCTGTCGGGGGACACTTTAATGATGAACATGTTTTAAACAGTTTTGCTTACCTAGCGACAGATTTTCGGGGAGGGGGGAGTCTTAATTAGACACCTTCCACAGTTTTGGCGGGTTGTATTTTTCTGCAGGCGTCCATCCGTCCCCGGGTCCATCCACTGCCCTCCCCGCTGTGGTCCCTGCTTCTCGCCATCCTCCACCCGCCACGAAGGGCACATCGCTTTTACTCCACGTGCCACTAGCTGGCCATCACTCTCCTCGCTGCTTGCAATTATCATCTGAAGTCTGCTGCAGAGCTGGCAGAGGCGTCCGGAGCTGAGTGTGCTTCAGGCGCAGAATTTGCACGGTTTCAAGCGTGGTGAGAGAGCCATGAGAGGGGCTGATCCCAAAGTGGGAGGATGCCTGCCTCGGAAATGTGATAGCAAGATAAGCGCTGGGAATTTTAACTCTGTTTTTAAAAGCAGCTTGTAAAATTAAAAGGAAAAACATCTCTGATGATTGCTGTTTGGAGTGCCAAAGTAATTTAAAGCTTGAAGTCACTCTCTTGCTGTTTGTTCACTGCCTTAGATTGTCAAATAAAGCTTGTTTTTTACCTTTTTTTTCCTTGATTATTAGTACCCTTGGTTAGAACTACTACTGCAGTACATTGTTTTGGAGAAGAGAATAGAGGACTGGGGAAAATGGATTCTGTTGTTTATTTAAAGGGTTGTTTAGGTATTCAGATATTCCACTAGTACATGTTGTGGCCAAAGCTAATAAAGATCAATTTTACGAAAAAAAAATTGTGAACTGGTTGCCTTTCCTGTGGAAAAACCCTTGGCAGGAGGGTTCTGGGAAGCAAAACCAGCATGGGGATTCCCTGGCAGGGCTCCTTAAACTGGCAGGCCTGTGGGGCTGGGGGAAGGGGAAGGTAAGTGTGTTGGCTGGGGCAAATACAAACCCTCCAATGACATAGGGGCCTTCCACCAAGTGTGATCGACCCCTAGGAACTACAGAAAGCAGAACAATTTGTGTGGAAGAAATTGTTTCAGCACTAGCTCTGATTTCCCATAACCTCCCATAAGGCCCTTTCCCTAAGAGCATCCAGCCCTCAGGCAGAGGAGCAGACTCCCCTCACCCCTGCCATTAGGCTAAGAGGGGCCGTGAGGAGGCACTGCAGCGTGCCCCCCTTCGTGAGGCTCTCAGAGATCTGTCTTGTTGCTTAATCACTGTTTTCCCTGCCCTCTCCCTGACTATTTCAGTGAAAAAAATATTGAGGACAACAGCTGAAATAAACAGCTGGATAGACAGCTGGATGGATGGGTAGACAGCTGGATGGAAGGATATATAGGTAGGTAGATAGATAGATAGACAGACAGACAGGCAGACAGACAGATATTGTTGGGAACTGTGTATGGGCATGGACTTTAAACATTAAACAAATCATTTGCTAAGCTGGTAACAGCCAACAGAAGCTGTCCTGCTCCAAACCTCATGCCCCAAATAAAGCTAAAACACTTCTGAACCCAGCACGGGAGGCTAATTCCAGTCTTGAGAAACAAAACTTTGCATCACACAGTGAATTTATTACAGGATGCGCCAAAATAAAAATCCTGCATAGCTGGTAGTTTGACAATAACAACTTGGCAGGTATAAATTGGAAGTCCTTGAAACTATGGGCTTTTTTGGAATTCTTAAAATTGTCTTTTTCCGCAAGGTGACAAATATATTTCCTGAAAGCGTCCGTTTCTTTCTACAGCACAAAGGAGCTGATCAAAGGAAAGCAAGTGCTTCCTAGCAGTGAGCCTGTCTGGCTTTGAAGGAGTGACATAAAAGAAGTGAGAGAGTCCTTGTAATCTTCATGATTTAAAATATGGCAGGACATACAGGAATGCAGCCCTACATAGGACAGGCGAGAGGCTGTGCTAGGAGAAGGATGACTAAGCCATCTGAGTAGTAACTTCCACATCGCCCCTTCCATTCCTGTGAGAAAGAGCCCCTTCACAAGGCACTGCAGGTCCTCTTGATGGGGAAAAGGGCCCCAGGCAGGTCAGTCACTTTGTCCTTGGCAGATCTTGACCGCACTGCCTCCTTCCAGCCACTCACCCAGGCAACTTGGCACTTGGCAAATGCCTAACTTAGTCTTCATCTGAGTCGAGATTATGCCTCTGCATCTTTCTCGGTTGATACACCCAGTGTCCAGCACCTCACAAGAGGGATTACAAACCATCTAGCATGGGGCCCCACTCACTACTAGTTAGCAAATCAGCATTCCCGCAATGGCCAAGTGTGAAGTATTGAAGCCTGAGAGCAATTACACATATCTAATTTCTGATCCTGAAATAAGATGGCAAAACTTGGTGATATTTGGTGTTCAGTACAAATACTTAGTGGCACCCAGGTCATGGCACTGATGGGAAGCCTTCCGCTCACTGCCACCCGTGCATTGGTACAAGCAAATGCTTGTGTTGGCAACGTGGCACAGCTTCATTGATTATAAAAGTAAGGGATCCAAGAGGATGGTTTGTACTTGTTTACAGTAATGGAAGTACCTAACAGTACTAACTAGAGAATCACAGACAGCACTGCCTTAGAGATGTCTTTAAGGATGGCAACAAAATTGAAATGGTGACATTAATATCTTGTGTTGCAAAATGGTAATATAAAGACAAGAATGCTGTCCAGCTCCTGGGCTCCCTCAGCTGCTTGGTAACTTCTGTGAAATTTTTGCGTTAGGACTTGAATACCTAGAGCAGAGAAATGGTGAGCCACCATGCCTGAATCTTCAAGGAAAAATCATCTTTTATCTGAGTCTAAACAGAACTGGACTGCAGAGTGATTAAATTTATGGATCATTTGGAGACAGACTGATATCTTCAAGAATGTAACTGAAGGTTTTTCAGAAAGTGTCAAGACTGTGGAGTGAAAAAATGTTACCTACAAGGTGCAACAGGTATCCTCAGTTTTAAAAAGATGGCCCAGACCCCAAAACCAACACCAAAAAGGATCAGGTTTCCTGAAGACTTTGCTAAAGTTAAAAGCTCTCAAAGTGGTTTTTGTTTTCAAAGTTGCAGTGATTCAGTCATGAAAATTATCTGAAGTCACCACATGAGATTGCCTCTTTTCTTTGCTTTAAATTACCTTGAAAGACAACTAGAAATTAAATGAAATAATTTCCAAACAGTACTTTGGAAATCACTGTCACAGCAATCACAACTGACAGGGCACAAGATGATGTGCAGCAATAGAAAAAGGGGCCATCACTCCTTTTTGGTAATCTTCATGTAATAACCTTAATATACATACAAATCCTATTTCTACCAAGATATGGTACACCTGCATCTTCAGTTAGCATTGCTTTGTATTTTTCATTGTTGCATTTTGAGCAACCGGTAGATGTCATAACATCACAGTTTCGCTTGTTTTTCTCAAGTGTGCATGAAACCACTCTTTTTTCCTTGCTCAGCAAAACTTGGGAGGTTGGGAGAGTTAACTTCTATGGTGGTGGTTGTGGAGAAATCATTCTTTCCATGGTCTTGAATAACAGCAATGTATATAGGTGAAATGGGTTAGACAAATCAGACCTGAGACAATTTCAGTGCCTCAAGCCAAATTAAGCATTTCCTATTTGAATTATGAGCGATATAATTTTAGGCACTATCACAAAACAATGTCAGTGCTGACTAAAACCACCATCTGTCATTCCAGTGCCTGAACTACTATGCTGGCACATGATCATATCAAAATTGTGTTGTACTTTTTTGAGGACCACAAATGTGGACTAGATTGTGACCACCAGATCCTTCTCTTTCTAAGATAGCAAGGAAGGCGGCTATTTAAAAAAGAGATTGAACATAAATCAGTGTGTTTTCTCAGGTCAGTTAATTTTTATTAAGGGTTACTAGAGTGTTACACTATTACCCATGCTGCCACCCTGAGAATAACAAAGGTGTCAAAGAAAACATAGGAAGGAAGATCAAAAAGTCTGGGGCTTTCCAGATCCAAGAGATTATAAATAATGTGTTTTGGTTTAAGAATAAGCAAATATCAAATATGAAGAAAGCTGTGATGAGGCTAGGTTGGTAACACCTCTTTCTGTAATAGAAAGAAAGATGGCAAATTTAGCACTAACCAAACAGATGAGTTCTTCCAGAATGGTGTGGGAGATGCATGACTTCATATGGATTTCATTTTCTTGGAGCCCTGCCTAACATCCTGCCAGAATAATGATACAAATAAGAACAATATCTCGGGTTACAATGACAAAAATTGAAATAATAATGAGTTTCTAATTCAAAACATAAACTGACCGCTAAATCACTGCAACTGCAAAATAGTGAGTAGGTTATTCCTCTAAATGTTTCTCCGGGCTTTTTTTTTGCAGTTGTGTAAAAGGGGATAGTGGGTCATAGTATCCAGTAATCTTACCCAGTTTGATAATGCATGTGTGTCTCTTGATCAAATTTGGATCTGTTCATCTTTCATATCTGCATGTTGTTCTGAAAAACTTAACAACTTCTATAACCTGGTGATTTGCGGCAAACTATTACAAGTATCCGATTCTGGTGGTATCAAAGACTCAGATACTACCCAATCTCTATGTGTTGGGGAAAAAGGAAACAGATTGGTGGTCAGTTTTAGCAGTGCAAAAATGGAGCTACAACATTGCATCAGAAATGCAATTTTTCCTTTTACCTACATCAGGCTTTCTTTGGCGTTATGTTTGGGGTATAATTTAATTATGTTCACAAAGTTACTGCAGGATTTTAATTACAGACAAGAGGGATAACTTCACTGCAAGCCAGCAAACTTCATTATATTTTTAATCTGTCTTTTGCGCTCTCCGGATTACTTCAGGTATCTGGAGTCAGTATTGTCGTCTTCCCTCCTCCACACTGGAGGAAAACAATTTATCATTAGGATTATGGATGAGACAACTAGCTGGAAAAAAGTGACAAAATCATGTGAAGACAGAGTTCTAGCTCAGGTAAATTCCCACAGTTCCCACTATCATCATGTGTAAGCTGGGACCAAGAGGAAAAGGGTAAGGTAGGGTTTTTCTAAAAGAAGATGCTAAGGCACAGTGAGTTGAGTTAACCACAAGGTGGGATGAAGACGTGTAGGCTGAAGTGCATGCCAACATCCCGCAGGAAAGCGGGGCCAGCTGAGAAAGGCTAAACTGCAGTGCTCAGATTGCTTTACTTCTGAATAAGAGAGGCCACACGATGATTTAATGCTCTGATTTATGCACTCTAATTTCTCGCACTTCTTTAATTTGTCTCATGTTCCTGAACGTCCGGGGTCTGCCGCGCTTAAAAGGCTCATTTTTCTCTACCTTAGTCACAACCGGGTGACAGCCGTGGTGGCAGAGCGACAGAGAGGCAGGGCGGTGATGGATGGCAGGGAAGAAATGTGAGGGGAAAAGGGCTGGGGAGGGCCGGCTGGGAAGGCGGAGGAGTGCTGCTCCTGCATCCCACTCCCTGCTCCCACCAGGAGGGACCAGGACCCTGGCCTGCCACAGGGGCAAGGGCACCCTGCGAGCGGAGATCGCGCAGGGGTGTGCTGTCTGCTAGCGAGGCCATAAGCCCATGTAGTCAATAGATGGCACTGCTTGGTTTAGTGTTGCATTTTTGCTGGTTTGGGAAGAAAGGCGGGAAGTTGCTGGAGTTAGCAGCTTAACCAGTCTCAGCTCTACCTGCTATGACTTTATTTAAGTAGCTGTTATGAAAACAAACAAACAAAAGCCCCCCAAAAGGGGCTCGTTTCCTCCCCACAGTAGTGGAAGTGGGCCAGCCTGCGGAGAGCACAGCAGCATCGAAGCGCAGTGGGTGACGACCTCCTTCTCCTCCCTGTGTCGGTAAAACCACAGCTCCACGTTTGAAAACAGCTCCTTTCCTCCTGCGAGTTGATCTGCTGGGCCGTGTGGAGTACCTGGCAGGTCCCAAGGGCTGGTCCAGGATTTGTGACCACCGTTGGGCTGCTGCACACAGGAGCAGGGCAAGACATCTGCTGCAGTGGTGGGGCGACCTGCAGGCAGCTGAGGGGGTGTGTGGACTTGTGAGCTGGTAACAACCCACCCCAGTCAATATGGTATCCTCAGTCCCTCCGAGAAGGCTTGCTCCTGGCCTGAATTGACCAAGGATACCAAAAATGGGTGCAGCACCTGGAAAGTGTCTGCTTTTTTTTTTTTTTAAATTTTGCAAGAACTTTGCAAAATACCAACTCAAAAAGACTGGAAGAGTGGAACAGATATTTGGGATTGCCAGACAAACTGTCGGTGAAGGGTCTTCAACTATCAGGCTACTTCCATTATTAGCACAAATAATCAGGGATTTTTAGCCTCCATTAGCACAGCCCAGTTCACATGGCTGTGAACCTTTTCCACACCTCACTATGGCTGCATCCACCCTTGCTAATGTTTGCTTGGCTGTATTGCCCACAGCCAAAGGTATGTTTTTTTAACAGATGCATTCCTTAAACCTTACTTCTCCCATCATTACTATGGGCAGGCATAGCATGATGAGGTAATATTCACTGAATAAAACTCAGGCAAAATTCATTTGGAAAAAGCAGCCTGTTCAGATGGTGACTGATTGATAAACCATATTCATATACCCTTTACGGCAGGGACCTGCTTCCAGTCTATTTATACTGCATATATAAATATACAAATATATTTTTATATATTTGTAGATGCTATTAAATGGCAAATGTATCAAACCCATTCAACAAATCATTTGTGCCAGGGACTAAATACATCCAATACTATCAACATTTTTTACTTTGCAGCAGGACCTAGGAGACTTGTCTCTTGTCAGAGATGGCACTCATTTTGCTAGGTGCTCTACAAATAGAAAGAAAAAACATGCTGCTCTACATGAATGTAAGAAAACGTACAGGTTGGAAGTAGCTTGAAGGCAGCCGCAGAGAAACCCAAATGTGCTTGAAATCCCAAAGCCACAGCTAGCAGCTAGGTTTGGCCTTTCCTTCATTACAAAATGCTGTAGCAGCCCCTAACCCCACTCTAAATCACAGTGGTAGGCAGTGGGGAGCTAGAAGGGGGTCCCAGCCCTGGCTGGGGAAAGCCACCTTTGCAGGAGAACTGCTAGTGAGTTGAGTGGGAACAGACTGCATTTGTCATGTTCTGGAATTCAGTTTCCACACAGTCTGGTGGGCTTTTTTAGAGGTGATCCACAGGGTCATTTGTGGTTTTATTCTGTGTGCCTCAAGAGTGGCAGGGATGGAATCAGGTTACGCCTGGTTCTTCTTGTTGCAAAATTTAAAGTAGGTTTTTGCAGTCAGAAGGGTGTACTTACTAACAACTTACACAGCTCTTATCAGGACTAGCCAGGAACGCTGTGAGGCTTTGCCTCAGCTTTTTCTTATAATAGCTCCTCGTTGCAGATCCTTTGAAAGGAGCAATGAGAGATACTCCCTTGCAGAGAGGGTGAGGATTTTTCTTAAAGTTTTATCATGCTGTTACTCTGATAAACCCTGCTAGATGATGGTAATAACAAGCGTTTTGTATGCCGTAATCCTCCCAGGGTGCAGCTGATGCCACGAGTGTGAGATGGTAAGGGCTTTGGCAATGAATTCACTGCAGTTCATTGCAGATTAGAGCAACAGGAAAATTAGTGAAGTTATAGCACAAGAGTCAGATAAGTAAAGCTGAACTCAAAGGCAGGGGTTTTAGTTACAATATTTAAGCATATGTTAGTACAAAGAAAACTGAAAGGTGGTAATGCTGTGTGGTTGGAGTCCTCCTGAAGTTAGCAGCACTGAGCAGGATGAGAACCACAGTTACACCAGGGCCTTCCTTACAACTTGGGCTCCCATGTTGCTGCTGCTGGTGTGCAGAGTTGGCAGGAGAAAGGATGTCTGTATAAAATACTCAACTCTCCCAGTTCCTTTAAAGTTGGAGGCAGCTCACAATGTAGGCAAACCTGAAACATCACAAGGAAAACAAGGAAAAACAGCATTTTATCCTCTTTATAGTTAAAAACAGAAGGCAAGAAAACCACCTTAACCCCCAAATGTGTAACTGTCCTCAAGCTGTCTCACATATTTGCTATGCATTGAAGCAGTAGTATGCAGTTCCTTGCTCCTAGCTGAATGCTGGCATAACACATTTGACACTAGGTTCATATATGCTGATTTGTATATTATCAGCATGCAGCATGAAACCAAGGAGTGTATGTGGACATGCTTGGTGTGGCAGGTGGAATGAAGTACTTTCTTCAAGTATAACCCAATGCTGGTGCAAACTGGCTGAGTTTTCCTGAAGCTGCTGGAGCTCCGGCAGTTCATACGGCAGCAATGTCTGATCCAAAGCTGTTACGTATCTGCGTGACAGTCACTCTGTACACAGCCTGCCTCTCTTCGTGTCACTGCGTACCTAGCTGCTTATTTAATTGCCAGCATATAAAGGAGTACAAAATGCTGACTGAACTCGCTCACACATTCCAGTCACTATACTTAAACTTAGTAGGCAAAACTTCACAAATGCAGGAATTTTCAGTTTGACTTCAAATAACATATGTGGACATTCATTGTGTAGTATTTCCAGGAGATGGCAAAGCCAGAATACATGCATTGTGTAAAAACCTAGACTTGGCCAGAGTGGTGAAAGTCCAGAGGAACTCAGCTAGGGAAATACTTGGGTGCAGATGAGATAATCTACCACAAGTATCTAAAAGAATAATGAAACATTTCAGTGAGAAATAAGTTAAATTAGAGACTATTGCATATATTTTAGATTTCCACAATCTGCTGGATCTTTAACTTAAAAGTTTACATCTTTTAGCAGAAAAATTAATTTCTGTTTCACAAGTTCCACTTAGATTTTGTTGCTAATAAACCCAAGGATGTAAATACTATTAAGTACAAAACAGCCTGCTGCATAATTGTTTCAAAGCAATTACAGATTATATCGAGCCATTCGTTGAGCAGAAACAGTTTTTTCCAAGACACCAGCTCCCTGTACCTTGAAATTTTATTAGTCTAAGAATTTCATGCACCATATGTTGTAATACGAGACTAGCTGCAATTGAACAAACAACTTTCTGATATATAAGTGAATGATAACCTGATTTTAAATGTGTTTATCTAATGAGATAGTAACTGTAATTTACAGCACATATAAAAACTCCCACTGTTACTCCTGGTGCACCTTTTGGCTAAAAAGGGTGATGCGCTGAGATATGCTAATGAATATCGTCTTGGTTTTTACCAAGTCAGTAATAAAATTTGCATTTGATATTGTGCACAGTAAACTGGGTTATTAGCCTTGAAAATGAGTCTCATAAAATTTAAATATAGGCTTAAATCATATTAACTGTCCTGTAGATTTTCTGAGAGGCTTTAAAGCATTGTGCTCTCGTTCTATAGTGTTGAGCATGCAGATGTCATTTTGCCTTCAGGGGTGCCCCAAAATACGCACGTATTGGAGCCTGCAGGATGAACAGCAGATCAACCCCTTCTTCTTTCACGCTTGGGGAACTGGATGCACTTCCAGGGCTGGGAAAACTACTGTGGGAAGGGGGAAAGGAAAAGGGGAGAAGGTAGGATTGCTAAGCTGTTGCCCCTGGGCTCAGGCGAGACAAAGCAGCGGGTTCAGCCCCAGCATGTCCGACCTCGCTGGTCTGATCAGCAGTGACCACATGTTGGGGGAAAGGTTTGTGTGCTGGGGTCATGTCTGCTGGCAAGGCGGTTCTATTGGTTCAAAGCAACGCTGTTTCAGCTGCGTGGTCATGGAGGAGATGAGAATTTGACCCCTGGTGTTTTGAGTGAGTAGAAGGTATTTGAAAGACAGATAGATCTCCACTGTGGACAGACAAATCTGAACCACAGTCCCTTCAGAGGACAAATTGTTGGAGAGGAAGATGGACAAAGCTGAAGCACAATGGCCTGTCTCCAGTCAGAGGGAAGCCCTAGTCCCATCAGTGTGCAGGGATGAGAACTGCCTTGAGCCCAGCTCTGCCCGGCACTGGGTGTTCCTGCGCGCATCAGGGTTAGGGCTTAAACCCTTAAAAACATGCTTTTTAAAACTTCTATCTGTTTTGAGAGGAAGGCCGCACACATACAGATTGCTTCCATGATATGTCAGACCCTTGAATTCACGTTATGAGTCCAAATCCACTTTTAGTAAAGGCTAATGTTTTCAAGGAAAGGAGGACGTTTCTTGCAACAGTTGTCCATCACCAGTGGAATGCTGTGTCATTTTACATAACGGGCTATCTAATCATAGAATCTTAGAATTGTTTAGGTTGGAAAAGACCTTTAAGATCATCCAGTCCACACTAAACCAATCAAGGGCAGACTAGACTGAACCATGTCCCAGAGTGCCATGTCTACCCATTTTTTGAACACTTCCAGGGATGGTGACTCCACCACCTCTCTGGGCAGCCTGTTCCAATGCTTGACTACCCTTTCTGTGAAGAAATTTTTCCTAATATCCAATCTAAATCTCCCCTGGCACAGCTTGAGCCCATTTCCCCTCGTCCTATCGCAAACTACTTGGGAGAAGAGACCAACTCCCACCTTACTACAACCTCCTTTCAGGTAGTTGTAGAAAGCGATAAGGTCAATCATTACACTATATAAGAAAGAAAAGTTGCTTTGCCTCTTGTTTTACCCACCATAATGTTGTAGTGTTTGCTAGGAATCAGGCTCTTATTCCTATCTGGTTGCTATGACTGTCAGAAAAGCTTTGTCTCAGAAAGAGGTCTCTGTCTCAGTCAGTCATGTAATGATAGCATTGCATAATATCATTAAGGCTGTAGCATTGGCTGTATATTCAGGAACAGTGTGGCCAGCAGGAGCAGGGAGGTGATTGTTCCCCTGTACTCGGCGCTGGTGAGGCCTCACCTGGAATACTGTGTCCAGTTTTGGGCCCCTCAATACAAGAAAGACATTGAGGTGCTGGAGCGTGTTCAGAAAAGGGCAACGAAGTTGGTGAAGGGTCTGGAGCACAGGCCTTATGAGGAGTGGCTGAGGGAACTGGGGTTGTTTAGCCCGGAGAAGAGGAGGCTGAGGGGAGACCTTATCGCTCTCTACAACTACCTGAAAGGAGGTTGTAGTGAGGTGGGTGTTGGTCTCTTCTCCCACGTAGTTAGTGATAGGACAGGAGGAAATGGGCTTAAGCTGTGCCAGGGGAGGTTTAGGTTGGAAATTAGGAAAAATTTCTTTATGGAAAGGGTGGTCAAGCATTGGAACAGGCTGCCCAGAGAGGTGGTGGAGTCACCATCCCTGGAAGTGTTCAAAAAACGGGTAGATGTGGCACTTCAGGACATGGTTTAGTCTAGTCTACCCTTGATTGGCTTAGAGTAGACTTGGTAGTGTAGGTTAATGGTTGGACTGGATGATCTTAAAGGTCTTTTCCAACCTAAACGATTCTATGATTCTATGATTCTATATCCATCAGGAAGAAATCACCACTCTGAAATGGGACACAATCAATATATATTCTGTGCCAAAAAAATGCAATGACCCCTGTTTACTTGTCTGTGTGAGGTCTTCTACTATTATGACACAAATATAACAGGGATAAAATTACAGCTTTGTGACAAATTATATTTATTATGAAATCCCAACTCTTCTTAGGAATTAAAGTGTCTGGGCATGGTGCAAAGTATTATGCAAACTGCTCCAAAGCATGGTACCTGGATTGGACACTAGGCTGTAGTGTGGAAGTCTATAAACATCTCCAGCAATGAAGCCCAAAGGCTGATTTTTGTACTTACGCTTTAGTAAGGTGTAACATAGTATTTTTATAGGATATTTTCTTAGACTATATGAATACCTGAAAAGCAGATGTGAACACCAAACAACAACAACAGTGCTGTGGGTACCCGTATCAGGACACAGCGATTACCTAGTCAAGCAGACCTGAGGTCCGCCTTGTCTCCCCTCCTTTTCGTGGCAGTGACTGGCCCTGGCTGCTTCAGAAAAGAAACCCTGTGGTAAGCAAGGGTAAGTGGCAGAGGATGTGCTGCCTTCAGAGTAGGGCTCACCCTGACACTGAGAAATCAGGGGTTGCCTTAAGGTCTGAAGTATGAGGTTGAATAGCCCAACCATGCTGCTGTTGGCATTGATTATTAATAACTCCAGAAATTCTTTAGAGTATTACTATTACCAACCCTTTTTTTATTTTAACAGAATCAATATTACACTTACATAAACAGGAACACACTTATCTTCCTTCTGCTACTCACTGAACAAACACAGTATTGTAACATCAGGACCCCGTGATGCATCATCAGGCTAGGCTGACTGCCAAAAGCCAAGGGCTTGAAAAGTGTGTGGGAGGGAAAACCAAAACAAAACAGAAAAGAGGATCAAAACGTGCTTCCAGCCATGGAAAAGGAAGGATTTCCTGACAGTGAGGGAAAGTTTCTCATCTAGGTGCTGCACCCTCAGGCAGTTTGCACAGCACTTCCCGCAGTACTCCGTCTCCGTCTGTTCCAGCATATTACAATTTGGCAGGCGCCCGAGCTGCATTATGTAGTGTTAAAAGAGGCTGACACTTCTTTTGGCTGAGACATCTTTCCCGACTGAGCCTTCCCTGCTCAGCTTAAAGAAGAGGAAGCACCAGGCTGGTTCCTCTTGTTTGACTGCTAATGACACAGCTCCACGGACCACCTAGCAGGTCCTTCCTGGTATGGCTGGCCAGGCAATTAGGTGATTGCTTTATTACTAGGTTTATCTAAAGGAACTATAACATTGGCAGATAGGGATCCCCAGGAGAAAAACGAACTACCTCCAATGTTAATCACAGACTTTTCTTTGATTTCACTTGATTTCTGTGCCACTAGGAAATTTTTGTTTGGGAAAAGGTGAAGAGAGAAAGTATATAACTAAGGTCTCGGACACTGGCTGAATAGTTTGGACTTGCTTTCATTATTAAAAGCAGCTGAAAGGAACCCTTCATCATCATTCAGGACCCCATGGTATCATGACTATGAACCCTGGTTGAGGGATCATGCCTGACTGGGACACCCCATGAGCACAATAGTGTCAAGAGAAGGAGAAAATCCTAATTGCATCCCTGATCATCCTGAAGGCCTGGGCTCCTCCTTGCTCTTCTCCTGGCAGAGATGGCTTCTCTTTCTATGCAAATGTCACCCAGGTGAGGGTGGGTGGGAGAGAGGTGGTTTGGTGGCAGCGGGCATGTTTGAAGCTCCACTTGCTGCTGTGGTACAGGGGAAAATTGCAACATCATTAGACCACCTTTGATCTAATCTCTGTTGCAGATATTTCACACAAGAATATAAAGGGTTTTTTTCACCTGAGCTAAGATGGTGCCTTCAAGTGACTTCTGACTGAGTACATTGACTTGTGGAAATAGCACTGTAAAGGAGTGAACACGCAGAGAAAGGAAAACAGTTTAAAGAAAGATAGTAAGTGGAGGTAGAATGCCCGTATTACAAGCAATTTACTTCCTTTAGCTTGCCTCGCTGGTCAGTGGTAGCAGGTATTAAAGTGAAGCAGCAGTGGAAATCACACACTTAGAAGTTATCGTGCAGGGTTTTTTTTTCTTCTCCTTTAGGCTATTCCCGTGTATCCTCAAAATATGGAGGGTCCTGCTCATTTTAATACTCAACGCTAGAATGCCTCTGTCTGTACCAGCATATTCTGTCCCCATTGTCACCATGAAGTGTAACAACACCGGTGCCAACAATGGTTTATTAGCTGATTTATAGGGGTAAATCAGGGGTAAATTGAACCCTTCTTTAGAAAGCCTTGAGTTCACAATGCCAAGATATGCTGAGTGTAAAAACTCATGTGGGGACAAAAAAAGGGCCAGAACAATACTGACACTGTGTGGAGCCAGGTTATATATGCAATCACACAATCTCAGGAGGTCTGTGAAGAAAACACAGCATGCAGTATGGTGGAAGGGTATGTAAGCACAGTATCACCTATTGTGTTGGCTCAGAAACATGTAAATATTTCTGTGGAAAAAATAACACCAGAAGCAAAATGTTATTATTTGTCGGGGGGAGGAACTTAGGGAGAATTTTTACTCAAGTTTTCAACTTTGGCTTTACTCTAAAGAAAACAGAAGAGCGTGAAAAGACAAGAATTCAAAGAGAGAACAAAATGTGTGCTGGTTTTGTTTGGACCACTAGTTTTTGTAAAAATAACTCTTTTACCATTTCTAGAAATCATATTTGTTTTCAGTATTTATAAATATACTGTATATTTATTAACTGTTTATGAAGACATGTATAAATTACTTCTATATAGATATGTATATGTATATATACACATATATAAACACACATGTGTCTAAAATAAAGCTATTTCTCAGGTTTATGCAGGCGTCTAGAAAGAGCCAAACTTCACCCTGCAAAGCTTTTGATGCAAAAGGTAGAAGAGCATGAGTGGGAAACTGTATCCCATAATTTGTTCAAAGTGATATCACTGTGATATCAACAGCCACAAGGTTTGAAGTGAGGAATCAAAGTACCAGTCTCACAGAAAGGCTGGCAGTGCTACCAGCTTAGTTTTTAACCTGTAATTTCATGTCAGAAACTGAGGATATCCAAGTCTAAGATTGTACTATGCTGGAAAAAATTTCTCAGAAAATTTCAGCCTGCTAGAGGTAGAATCATAGAATCATAGAATCGTTTAGGTTGGAAAAGACTTTTAAGTTCATCAGGTCCAACCATAGAAAAGGTAGTGGAAAACTGAAGTTGTATTCATGTTAATGGATTCTTGCATCTCCGGCTTTGAAGCTCTGATAACCTTCAAGGCTATGTCCAGGTTGTAGAGCAGATAGGGTCTGATGCTGGAGACCTGTTGGAAATTACTGTGCGTCCCTTGCCTTGTGCTACCCAGCTTTCTTCCCTTGGAAACTGGAGCACGGAAGGAGGCATTATAATGTGCATCAATTCTTCATCTTCATGGGCAGCTGGAAGGTGGTAAATGCGTGTGCCCAGATACAGGACTTGAGAAACACTCTTTTGTCCCAAATAGCCTGTGCTGCCTTTTTGCAGCTAATTATACGCCCTTTCCGTGGGGAAGAGAATAACAGCCACATAGGGAGAAGTTAGAAGACTTAGAAGATAAATTCCACAGACCTACTCAGGAGGTAGAGTAGCTCTGCTCTGCTGGAGCAGGGGGAGCAGGAAGCTCATCTCCTCAGCAGCATGACTCCAAGTGTCCATGTACACACCAAAGCAAGCTGGGCAGACACGCATTTCTCACAATAGCAGTCTGTGCGGCACTGGCAGTACCTTTATCATAGCATAAACCGCTTGCTTCAGCCAAATGCAAGCTAGTAGTTTGTACACAGTCTGAAGAGGCAGCCTTTGTCCCATAGACAAACAGGTTATAAAGCTCTAGTATTTGTAAATGTTTGGTTGATGGTTTAACTCAGCCAATCCACATAAAACAAATAAACACCAAAATACTTTGAAGTACTGTTTCTCCACAAAACCAGCCATAGTGAGAATGGGACACATCAGCCTGAAAGACTGCCCATTTTATGGCCCAGTGCATCCCCTCTCAACCTAACCAGCACATCTTCTTTCAAGGGATGCAGGATTGCTTAGCAAGCAGGGTGATCTGATGGCAGTATGTAAGAGAAGCCAGCAAGAAAAATGTGCAAACAAATATATATGTGGGTTTTGTATAATTTCTTTTTTTGTACAACAGTTTGGTTCTTCTACGGGATTTCTAAAAGTAGCCACATTTTTTATTTCATAGAAGAGCTCTTTTTTTTTGTGAATGCTTGCAGGCACCTCTGGAGAGGCTCAAAGCAGAAATGGGAAATCCCTGCAACTGTGTAGTTTTGCAGATGAAACCCAGTAGCTTTCAGCCTGCTGAGAGCCTGATGGCTGGTGCTGCTGTACCTCTTCACCTTCCCTGGGCTGTTACTCATCTTTGCATCTAAGATGGACTAAGCGGCAGATATTCTGGCTATTTCCTTCATGCATGATAGATACAGACGTTTCCTTTTCTGGCCGTGATGTACGCACAGCATCACTGGCTTGTATAATCAGGCGATACTTTATAGCTGGAGTATTTTCTTTATCTAACATGCTTGCAGATAGAGGGTGCAAAGGAGTAGCAGCTCACTCATTGCTCATCTTTTAGCCTATGGGACATTCCTTTGCAAGCCTAAGAGTTGCGTATGGCGTTTCTAATTTCAGCTGCAGTGATTTAAAAAGCATGAAGACCAGTTTCCCCTTAAGCCATCAAGATGCCAGGTATTACTTCATGAGGCATGCCTTTAGTGTATACTACATCAGAGGTTTATGAGGAATTTTTGCAGACTGGAGGAAAACATGAACAGAGTCATGGACTCTGACAAAGAGCAGGCTTGGTAGTTCAAAATAAATCCCTTTACTCACATATCTATATGAAAAGAGCAGGGGAAAGCAAGAAGGAAGGAAAAACTCTGACCATTTTGGCTGAGCAGAACAGTTTCCCATATGTTAAAATAAAATATTCATTAATTATAGCTTTTCTGGCATTGGCTCTATCACCAAAGTGAGGGTTTTTTTAAGTCTCTCTGAGTCCCGCTGCAGCCCCGTGCAGTTGTGTCTGCCTCAACTGCAGGCGTGTTTCCTCTCCCCGGCTCCGATCCACATCGCCTCCCTCGTTCAAAATGCTGACAGAAGGGACAAAAGGGATGGACTTTCAACCGGCCCTCGCCACCGATGTGAACATCACTACTGACAGCGCTCGCCAGGTTTTGCTGGCGATGGGTGCCCAGTCTGACGACGCAAAGAGAGCAAAACACTCAGCTGGCCGGGGAGGTGCGAGGCACCCCGCACGCCGGGGAAGCAGAGCTGCGCCCGCCGCCCTCCCACGCTAAAGCGTGATGCCCAGCGTGTCTGCGAGGGTTTAAAAAACCCCTCCGGGCTGGGGAGGTGCATGGGGGGTTAATGCAGGGCTGGGTTGCCACAACACTGGAGGCATTCAGAGAAGAAGGCTGCAGTTGCTGCATAGGCACATTTGGCCCAGGTTGCCAAAGAGGCTGTGTGTGTTACTGCAGAGGAGTACACTGCCTGCCACTGTTGGGCTATTAGTATGGAAATGAGGCATGTGTGTGACAGGTGGCCTTACAACCAACACAATTAACTTTCTCCATTAGCTGACGCACTGACAAAACAGATGCAGCATCAATAAGCACCAAAAAACCCACAAACACCGAATAGGAATGACACGTTGCACACCCCTATTATTTATAAGGAGGAACAGCATAATTTCTTTGGGACGTAGCGGCAAGTAGGAGGCAGTTGGATTCTTTTCTCCCCTGCTTGTTTGCTTTCTTATAATTTTAAGCTTGAACTTTACAGAGGTATTGCTGCGGACCTTAAAGAGCGCTGGGCGATGCACAGCAGACTCGGGAAGGTTTGTCACAGCTGTGGCGTAGGAAGCACACAGATCCTTTTGATAGGAAATAATTCAAGTTGCAGAAGTCATCTGACCAGATGCAGGAACGCCAGGCTCTGAATTAGAGAGAATTGCTTCCCAGCCCTCCAGTACGCACATTTTAGTTGCCTCTGACAACACTGGTAAGGACAGTTAAGGTGGAGCAGCTGTTCATATCCCTAAAGTGAGTTAAAGGGCTTGTGACTCAGCTGAAAACATGGGGTTGGGGAGGAATGCTTGGCATATTAGATTGCAGCAGAGGAGCACGTTGTGTTGGCTTCAAAGAAAATGACTTTAAATATTGGTTGTTCATAAGTAAATGGAAAGGGGGGTTTAGGTGGTTTTGGTTTTAAATTTCCTGAGGTTCTTTTTCAGTCAGGCAGTTTCTCCTGACAATGCGTGAAAACCATACTGGGGATTTAAATAAGAGCAACAACTTGAACTCTCTGAAATGCAGAACTGTAATGTAATAACAGAAATTTACATAACAGCCTCCTTATGTCAGCTGGTACCTCGTGAAATATTTAGAGATGCACTGAGTAGCAGCCTTGGCGCATCTGAACTCTCATCAGCCTTTGGCTTCATTGGTCTGCACCAGAGTTTTCCCAGGTTAAAGTCACTAAAGATCCCATCCCATACTATCCCAAGATGAAAATGTCCTGGAACAGAGCATCAGCTGCCAGGTCACCCTGGCAGCCTGCTAATTCATGGCATATAGCTCCAAGTAGGAGGATGTTTGAGGAGATAAAGCACCCAGTCTGTAAACCAGCCCAGTACAGCCAAGTAAAATCAACTGCCTGCCTTTCACTGACCTGTGAAGTGATGGGTGGGAGTCAGCAGCGCAGCACTGCCGGCTGCTGCGGCGGACGTGGCGATGGTGGTATGGGCACAGGAACTGGGCATGTTCCGCACACTGTTTTTAGCAGTCCCTGCAGGTCATGAATCAGCAAACAACATGCTGAAACCTTCATGGCCACATCTGCTTTGTGTTTCAAATGTGAGTTTCCAGGTGTCAGCACAGTCATGAATTAATTTAAAGCTAAATTCAGTTCTGGGAGAAAAAAAAAAAACAAAAAACAAAAACAGCACAACATCCATATTTGCCATGGTATTCATTGCTGTCTTCTTTAACTTAACAGAAATTTAACATTGTTTCCTCTGTCTGGTTTTCTATACCACACCTCTGCGCAGAGACATTTTTATATTAAGATTAGGTTCCCTAGAACCCATGGCATACATATATAGCAGATATGAATTTGAGGACCTTTTATGCTCAGATGCAAACAAAAATGGAAGAATAATTGTCAAGTGCCTCATTTTATTAAAAGAATGTCATATTGATATTGGTATCAATGTAATATTAATAATCACATGGGATGCAAGTCCAGTACAATTTCCTTGAAGGCTCTGTGTTGGATGTACCGCTTTTAGGATGAGACAAGGAACAGCCATCCTGATGGTGGATATCAATGCTGTACTGTCTGCAAGTGCCGGGATGAGCTGCATCGAGCTGGCCAACTTCTGCGGTGATAAACTGCTTTCTGACTGTCTGGGTGCCTCGCAGTATTTTCAAGTGCATAGAGAATTCTTCCCCAGGCATCTGCACAACATTTTTACAGTTTCTGAATTCTGCATTTAAAAAATGCTGTATTTCAGGCAAAGTTAAAGCAAGTGGGAGTGTGTATTCACTGTTATAGACAGAGTTTATTATTTTTTAAAGAAATCTTCTGGTGGTGCGACTGGTGGTAGCTTGCCTGGTCCTGAGCCAGAGGTTTTCAGTGAAAACAACCGGAATTTTCAGGGAGGCCATTTGGAGACATCTGAGCTCTGGATTATAAAGCTGTTTTCTGACTATGTTTTACAGATGCAGATCTGGAGATGGGAGAATTTCTTGTGACAGGACTGGTGACAGCAAGGCCAGCACCAGGCTCTCGGTGGAAAGCATGAAATCTTACCTAGAAAGTAGTAACACTGTCTCCATAATAATTACATGAGCTGTTAATTTTATTATTTCGTGTGGTGCCTTGGGATACATGCCATGAAAGACCCCACTATTAAAGCATAGTTTAATTGACTGAATTATGGGATGTCCGAAGCACAAAAACCTACTAATCTAATTATGCATTTCCTTCTCCCTTTGCTGTAAAGCCTGTTTCCAGCTCTGGTGTGCAGGCGCCTGCACTGTCCAGCTTCACTCTAAGGACCTTGCTCAGTAATCCCCACCACATGAAGCTGGCTGGTCTTTCCTGTCCCACACCCGCTCATCTACCTGACCGCCTAATTGCTCTCAACAAGTAGGTGTTAATGAGGTGGCTTGAATGGAGGTGTCTCCAGGGAGAGGGATGTGGAATGGTGTGAAGGTGGGTTGTTCTTAATGGGAAATTCCCATTTTACTGCCTCTCTGTGACTAAGGAGTTGCAGCTGGGTGATTGACAGACAGACAGCCCGTTGGCTCAGGTCAGGGGACCTCTTCCATTTCACTTATGCCATGAGTGAGTGGCTGAGATTTGGATGCAGTCACAGCTGAAAATCCCTGGTTCTTCCTGTTCTCCCTTGCTGGCAAGCATTGTATGAAAGGCTTGTGGGGAATAGTTTCATCTGATGGGTCTTATTAGTTTTATAGGTGTGATTTTACCTGTCCACAGGCTATAAGCAAGCCTTTTTAGAAGGAAAGGAGGATTTTCAGAAAGTACCCCAAAATAAAGAAAGGGGGGTTTGGGCCTTAAATGTGATCATTTCTCTATGCGAGCAAATAGCCACTTGTTTACATGCACATGTGGAAACATCCATTTCAGTAAACGTTCTTAGGAAAAGAAAGAAGAGAAGAGACAGGGGCAGAATCAAAGAGCTGCTTAGCATCCACTCAGATAAAAATAATTATTCCCATATTTGTCCAGCTGGAATCATAACTTTTCCTGAAAAGCTCTTTCCATTTGCTTGCCTTCCTTCATCCTAAAGGTGCCCTTTTGTTTGATTTTGAAAAAGTCAGAAAAATTTACTGAACAGTTATCAAGCCAAGTCAGCAGGAAATCTGTGGACATGGGTGGGTTTGTATGTGCCTGCACCTGTCTTCTTCTGTACATATTTAATAAATCAATAACTGTTATTTTCCAATTTTAAAATACGAAGTCAGATTTTTTAGGCATCAAAACTACAAGGCAACGAAGTGTTCTGGCTTTTTACACAATTGCATAATAATTGACAGGAGTTCTTAGGATGAACTTAAGCACTGTTATTAAGCACTGTCAATTTTAAGAGATTCAACAAGGCCAAGTGCCAGGTCCTGCACTTCGGGCACAACAACCCCATGCAATGCTACAGGTTTGGGGAAGAGTGGCTGGAAAGCTGCCTGGCCGAAAAGGACCTGGGGGTGTTGGTCGACAGCTGGCTGAATATGAGCCAGCAGTGTGCCCAGGTGGCCAAGAAGGCCAACAGCATCCTGGCTTGTACCAGAAATGGCATGGCCAGCAGGAGCAGGGAAGCGATTGTCCCCCTGTACTTGGCACTGGTGAGGCCGCACCTGGAATACTGTGTCCAGTTTTGGGCCCCCCAGTATAAGAAGAACATTGAGGTGCTAGAGAATGTCCAGAGAAGGGCAACAAAGATGGTGAAGGGTCTGGAGCAGAGGTCTTATGAGGAGCAGCTGAGGGAACTGGGGTTTTTGAGCCTGGAGAAGAGGAGGCTGAGGGGAGACCTTATCGCTCTCTACAACTACCTGAAAGTTTTTCAGGTCATCTTTTCAGATGTGGCTTGCTAGCATGATGGGATGAGACACAGGAACCATGATAAACTCTCTACATCTTGTTTTGTTTGCTTTTGTCACAAATTGACTCTGAGGAGACAGTTATTAGGAGGTGGCTGGCAGATTTCTGCCAGTCCCATCCTCCACTTCCTTTGACATTTGCTTAGTCTTGTGTGTGTGGTTTTTCCCCTTCAACAGTAAGAGGTAGAAGAGGGAGCAGAATCCTAGGCTGCAACAGGCAAAGGCTTTTCAGCTGCCACTGAGAAATATCATATCTGGGTAATCTCTTAAAAATATCATCAGACAGGTGCTGCCCTGAAGGTGCACTTCAGTGTACTGACAAGGGAGTGGCAGATTGACACAGGCCTAAAGGAGATACTGGCCCTTCTAGAAAAGCAGTTAGCAACCAGACAGGATTCCCTAAGGCCTCTTAAATGGATTAGATGCTTGTGTGTAGGCAACTGCATTGCATCCTTTAGTCACAGCAAGAGTCGTGAGATTGTGAGAACTAGAGCTACAAATCCTGAGCTTAAGGTATTAATATTAAATGCCAACCCAGTCTTCAACAAAAGACAGTAAAACAATGGGGCTGAATCACAGACATAGTGAAGAATATCTTTGAGATAAAAGCTCTAGGCATTTTTTCCAATGTAAGGAGAAACGGATTGGAATAAATACCACGTAAATATAATCTCCTAATACTTGCCATAGGAAAACATCTTCAAAGGAGACTTCTTCAATATGTATTTAGGCTGTGGAACTCCTTGCTACAGGATGGTGTGGGTGCCAGGACTTTACTTGAGTTCAGAAAGCAGCTGGGCAAACTCATATAAGAAGAAACCATCAAAGGCTATTATACTATTATATCAGGAAACACAAGAAAGTAACTTTTGTTAAGAATGTTCTACAGCAGCACAGAACTGCACACTGAAAGAGTATTGCATTTCTGCTCTTTGACCCTTCTTTATGCATCAGCTCTTGGTGACTCTTAGAGCTGTACACTGACCTAGATGGATTTGGGGTCTCACACAGGATGCCCATAATTATGTTTTTGGGCTGCCTTTCACAATGCTTGGATCATAATGTGCATGCAATGTTTGAGGTTTGTTTCTAAATTCAGGATTCCTCTGAAGAAAGAAGAAAAAAATTGGTGTCTGTGATTCATTCACACAAGTGCGGAACTTTTACATCTCTCAAACACTGCCTCCACTACAGATAGCATTATGAATGGAGGTGCTCTTGAAGTTCCATTTATTTCAATCTCAATTAATTTAAGTTACATTAAGTTACAATAATGGATTATTTGCAACTCCAGAATGTTATTGGTTGATGCAGTCATTCCTCTTCAATTATGATGTCTTCTTCAGAAATAATTGCAAGGGGGAAGAAACCAGAATACCTGTTCCTCTTCCATTATAAGCTTATATAATCTTTTGTATATATAGATAGATATATGTATGTATGTCTATGTATATGTATATGTGTGTATATGTATATATACACATACAACTAGGTTATATATGTAATGTTTTAAACATATTATATATACTATTAGATCATAAGATTATAAAATTATAAGATTACAAGGTTATAAAACAAGCCCTACTGAAGTCCTTTTAGCTACAACAGTACACAGCTTGGACAGAAGGGGATGGGCAAGATCCATGTGACGGTAGAAAGGGGTGGTGATGGCTGCGCTTCTTTCTTGACAGATCATTTGTAGAAAAGTGCAATAGCTGAAAAGTTGCTGAGCCTGGGTTGGCAAACTGACTGCAAGGCTGATGCAAAGCCTGTTGGAGTCAGCTGAAGCTTGAGGTAGTACAGCTGCGTGAGGGGCACTTGCTGGTTTGGGACAAAAACTGTTCCAAGCCATTTTCTAGCATGAACATGAAGGAAGGCTTTTGTTCAGTTTGCAGCCTCCACCTCCTCTTCTCTCGGTATTTATATCTTCTCTGAGACTGTGGGACAGTATCTTGGATTTACAGTACGTAAAGCTGAGCTATAAAACACATGTCTGTGCGCTTGGAGCATCCGAGGCTTTCTTTCCTGCCATGCAAAATAAAAGGCCTGCTTAAACGCGGAAAGCCAGGGGCAGCAAATGGAACTAATGGGAAAGGTACATCAGTGTGACCTAACTCCACTGGTTTAACAAGGCTAAAAATGCATGACTCAATTACACAAGAGTTAGCTAATGAGGAATGGGGAAGATGTTACAGTTTAAAACAAATGGCTACTAAATGAATTGGGTGCTGCCTTTCAAATCTATGCCGTTCAACAAAAACCTGGCAAGACATTTTCTTCACAGGATATGAATCATCCGAAATAAAAAAAGCAAGACTAGGGCCACCTACATTCAGAGTTTGTACAGTATGACCTTAAGGCCCAACATCTACCAGAAGTTGAGTAGCAAAAGGCCAAGCTCCAAAGAATAAAAGGGCTTACATCAGTATTAAATAATTCTCTCTTAGAGATGCAAATTTCTAATTAGTTACTGTGGAAACTGTAGAGGCCTGGAAGTAAGCCCTGCACAATGAGAATGAGAGTTTACTTTTTTGATTTACTGCAGGGCTGCAGTAGTTGAGGGAGGGCTGAGAGGGGGAAATAAATTCATTGCTTTTAACATGACAACAGAATAAAGTGCAGCAGAAGAAGTGACTTTGTTTTGTGCACTGCTGCTGCTGCTGCGACAGATCCCCAAGGAGCTTTATGCAACATAGTCTCACTTAAAATGTCTCGCAAGGAATTGTAAAATGCTTTGTTTACAAACAAGTGACTTTCTCAACACCCTCACTTGTTGTATCTCTGACGAGGTCTTGGGAGGGTGTTTTTCAAAGCCAGCAGGAGCTGGGGGTGCCTTCTCTTGGTTAGGTGACCAAACTGAGATACCTGAATTTCAAAGCGTAACATTTCTGAAAATCAAGGTGCCCTAACCCGACCTATGCTGAGCACCAAAAATGTCTTGTTGGAAATGCTTTTAGGATTCTGTATGCAGAATAGAAATAATTTGTTAAGTAATTCTTTGCCTTGTTTTCCTCATGTCTGTTTTATTTACTTGTATTTATTTAGTTTAAATCTGTAGAATAATTTCACTTTTACGGGCATGTTGGAACGCATGGTCTCATCCTGTACAGCCTAGAGTCAAGGGCGAGCCAGTTTATTTTTGTATAGACCAGAGGAATTTGAGATGCTTCGTTCCTTACAAATTCAGGCAGTACACAAGTCTTCAGTCATTTTCAGGGTAGTGCATTTTAATACAGAGCAGTCACAAACTCAAAAAGAAAATTAACAAGTAGATGCCTTTATGTGCTTGTTATTTTAATAGGAACCTACTCAAACTGGGTGAAAAGATTTAGCCATATTCCTTGTCAGAAAAAAGTAACATTACTGGATGGTCAGTAGTTAAATTCAGGGCTAGCTTGAAGAGCGAACTGAGAATACAACTGAATATAAATTTAGGGAAGGAATGAAAAAAGCATTATGTTGTCATTTCCGTGTAAGCTGTTTTATTCTTTTACTGAACTCTTATCTCCTCCCTTCTGAGTTAAAAGAAATAGCGTTTGCTCCCCTGCAGAGCTTGGGCTGGATGAGGACGCAGAGCATCGCTGCAGAGTCGGGTCCGGCTCCTCAGACTGCCGCTCGCCGTCTGGGGCATCCCAGCTCTGCAGGAGCTGATCTCAGGCCGAATTCACAGCAGTGGGGAAGGAAGGTCTGAGCGGCTGCACCCAACTCAGATGCTCACAGACCAGGACTGACATGTCAACACTGTTACCAGTTTTCGTTGTAGGAGAAAGGAGAGGGGGGATCACAGACTGACATGACTTGCTGTAAGAAGCCTCTTATTTTGGTGCCAGTAGCAGTTTTACAGAGGCGCATTATTTCTTTTCAGCTCCGGCCAAGTAAATCCACCTGTCTGAGCCAAGCACCGGCAGTGGGTGTTTTGCCATCTGACCAAGGAGACTGTCAGGATCAAGGAGACTGAAAGCACTAGTCTGCTTGGTAGATGGACCATAGCCAAAACAAAGAATTGGTGCATTGCTGCTTGGTAGTAGCTGCAGAAGGCTAGTTTGGTGTGATTCAGCAAAGGCAGGAATATTAGCTCAGCCAGGATAGAGAAAGCATCCTTCCTCCTTGCAGGTCACAGACTAACAGCTCTGAATTAATTCAATTTGGACCATGCTTGTGTTAGCTCTATTTCCATCTTGAAACACCCCAGAAATTTCTGAAGCAAGGAACTACTTATGCTAAAATAGGAAGCTGCCATTTTAATTGTAAACATTTTTCTGAAAACACAGCTAAAAGTTACAGGTAGCACAGAGAAGGCAAAACAGAAAGCTAACAATTGCAACACTTTGATTTTACCATGGGAAACCAAGAAAAGCTAGAAAATTAAACTGATGAAACTTTTATAAGCATGATTCTAGGTCAGCAACAGTGCAGAATTTCACGGTACAGAGCCTGAACTGTCACTGCTTAACACTCTGTCCTTACGAAGCCCATCGTAGAGGCCGGAGTTTATTACACTCAGTCCACTATAGCAACCTTACCTTCGTAAGCAGTGCAGGAGTGGAAGTTGCCCAGATGTGCCTTAAGTATTTTGAATAGGAACTGGGCTGGGCATCATCTTCTTGTGTCTCGTTATCATCTCACAGCCATGTTTGATCCTGAATCAGTTTTTGTCAGTGACCTTAGCTGCCCAAGCCCTTCCCTGTACAATTAGCCAAACATACTGGAACACAGAGAGCACCTTTCTGCACATTTGAGTCACCTGTAATTCTAAAGAAAGTCTCTGAACAGATCTTTTTAATGCCTCCCACAGGTCACTGCTCCCAACAGTTCAGTTATCACCCTGCCATCCTGGCCAGCCTGCTGTAATGGCCCATTTTCAACGGGATTCTCACTGCTCCTCAGAGCTGCACCCAGAATTGTCTGTCAATCCCTTTGGATTGCTGCCAGGGAAGAAGCATTTTTATAGCGCTTGTTTTCTTTGCTACTTCAGTACTAAGTGGTTTCTTTACTACTCTGCTACTTCCTTATGCAGGGGTTTGCATTTTCTCTCTAGCAAAGCACGGAGCCAGCTGCAAAGCCTCCTCCAGACTTAACTAAACAATTGAGGACCACCATTTGGGTCCCCCCAAAAATGAAAATGTGGCTTTGAGAAATTTTTTAGTTGATAGAAAGGATGAGACAAATCTGCACAGAAGCACTTTTCCGTATACTTTAGACCCCTCCAGAATTTTGAAGAGCTGTCTCCAGCTAGAGCATGTTGACAATACCTGCAGCAATTTTCCCAGGGAACGATCCCATCAAACCTTCTCACAGATGATGAGCCGCAAAGCTTGTATCTTCATATGGACCTTCCTGATTATTTTCTCCAGGCTTCTGCCCTTTACATAAGAAGCACGTGGCTCAGATTGTATTACCTACAGTAATCAAGCATCATAAGAGTAAGTGCTTTTTCCTTCCTTCCTTAATTAAAAATAAAATAGCCTGTGTAGGTAAACAGTACAGTTAGTACACAAATAGCCTCCAGGGCTCCTGGGAAATCTTGTTATTCACTTATTTTTATATTTGATGTAAGGATTAATGTATACACTGTTTGAAATCCATTTGCATTCCAAATGCCACAGAAACTATAAAACTCTCAACATTAGTTCTATCCTAGAAATTATTTGTAAAGAATTGGTCTAAAATAGTCCATCAAAATATTTTTCATCCCATTCTGCTGATTCTGCTGATTCAGCTGCACTGACAACTTTTCAGAGTTTGGCATTCAAGTTCAGAAAATTGCTGATGGTATGAAAGTCTCTGAGTAGTTGGTCTCCCACTTCCTCCAAAGCCGGAGCTCCCAAAGTGCTCAGATCCTCAGCAGCTCATTTGGATGACTGGCTGGGAGCCAGAAAGCCTTGCTATCTTTAGCTTTCATCTTCTTCCTGCTTCTTTCACAGTCCAGACTGTCAAGATTCATGGTACCAGGGTGTCCGTCAGATGGATTACCTAGGAGCCAGGATTTGATTCCCTTTTGTTTCCTATTGGAACAAAACCTAGATATGAAACTCCCCATGAAATGAGGTTACTTTTTTACGACAAGTTCTGCTCCAAAAAATCTGACAATATGGTTTTCCAAGGCTTATATGAACTTTGGGAAATAAATCTTTCAATTCTTCCTAGACTGATGTGAGGAATAGTTTATTGAATCATTTCTACTGAGAAATTAAAGGGAAGGAGAAGAAAGAAGCAAGGAAGGGATATAACTAAAACTCCAGGGTCATGGCCTGACAAATTAAAATTAAGTCTGCTTTCTAAAAACGGGTTGGAGATGTTTTATTTGAAAAACAGTCTTAAAGTGTTGCTGTCCCTGCATACTTGGGAAGGTGGGGGGTGGTGTGGATGCAAGAAGAGAGGATCATTCCTCGCACAATGCTAATGGCTTTACTACAACTGTAGAGAGTGATTAAGAATAAAACAACATTTCAATCCATTTTCCTAAGGAGCCTTCATTTAAAGAACAGAAAAAATTAAACCAAGACAGTAAAACTCTGAGGAAACAAAGGAGGGGAACTGCCAGCCTGTGAAGTCCTAATGCTCATTATATCTGGTGCATGTTTAGCTTGTAAGGAGGGCTTGGGGAGGAAAGTAATTTAAGCAAACCAACCTGGGCCTTCTTTTCATTCTTTGTCATGCACTGCTGTTGTTACCTTTAGAAATCCAGCAGCAGGGCTGGTTGTGTCCTGTTTTAGTGCCCTTCGTAAAGCATTCCCTTTTCACCAGCTCCGATGGCCCCATTGGAGTGGCCATGACAATGGATGTTCATTTTACCGCTATAAAAGGGTTTAATGATTAAAAGGCCGCACCATTGCACTCAGCCACAAAACTCATTCTTCCACTTCTGTGGAGCCCTTTGATTCAAAATGTTCTTTTGACAGGATCAAGAGTGGGTTTCATTCTGTCGGGCAGCAGAAACATCTGCATTTTTTATCCTTTGCCTCCTCCTCAGTGCACATAGTTAATGTGTAATTAATGAAACATCCCTTCTCGGAGTGGCACACAATCAGCATAGGTCTCCCACCAACCTCGCTCCAGCTCCAGTAAAGCAGGTTTGCTTTTATATCCTTGTACTCTCATTCAGCAGTAGTAATAAACCCAGTTCCAGGCTTATCTAGCCAGCTTACATCTTAATCTTTCTTTTTTCCCCCCTCTCACTCTCTCTGTCTCCTCAGGGAAAAGGGATGAAAAAAAAAAAAAGGACTTCTCTTTCTTTTGGGTTATCTGAGCACATTGGGAGGGGGGAACCAAACACACCGCAACATTCAAAGCAAAACAGAGGGAACAAGGGGTCTAGGGAAAAAGTCCCCTCCTCCCTTCTTTCCCTGGAAGGAAAAATAAAGACCTTGGTAAGTAGTCAAGCAAGCTGAAAAGGCAGTTACACAGGAAGGATTTCTAAGCCCTATAGGGTAGGGCCTTCAAGAGAGGGAAGTGCTTGCTCTCATTAGTGCAATGCATCTGAAATCTAATACATGTGTCAGAAAAGTACTACGTCCTCCTGCACAGGAGTGGCCTCTTCATGTGCTCTTCCATTTGCAGAGTTTGGGAGGCTAGGAGTGTGCTTGAGATCTCTAACATTAATGCCCAAGTACCGTCAAGGCTCAGGCTACGTACTGCACAGTGACTGCTGAATGTTTCACAATTATATATATTTACATAAGCTTTGCTAAGTGTACCATGAGTGACTATGTGGCATAGTGGAGAAATGTACTTCTGCATTTGTTCACGTCTAGTAAACCCTCAGCATACATCAACACTAGAGTGGCTCTAAGTGGACTTGGATGTATCACGATCCACCAGCATCTCTCAGGTAAGTTTTCAGAGCAACATTTATGCAGCAGCTCTAGAGACCATTGCATTGTGACTGAGTTACCATAAAAAGAGCTTCCTGTATGGAAAAACATGACAAGGCAAAGACAAGTAACAGATCAAAGAGAAATACATGGTCCCATGCTCCTCCTACCTGCAATAATGTAGAGTAGAATCTCTGTGAAGTCCAGGAGATGTAAGCCATGCGGGAAAATGAAGACATCACTTTTAAGCTTCCCTAACTGTAGAGCTGTGTGGAGCTGTTATCCTTGACTTCCTGTGGCTCTAACAGAGGAAAGGGAGAAAGCTCTGCTCTCAAGGATTTCATTTTGAGCCAAAGTTTCAACTGCAGCTGTAGTGTGGAGAGACCAATATCAAAGAAAATTATCTGATTGCTAAGAAATTCACCTCTGAATGAAGTCTGGTTCATCCCAATGTACTTAAAAATTCAGGTCAAAATCAGAAAGTAGATTTGCCTGGAAGAAAACGTTCGGAGGTAAATCACAATGCTCCCTCTCCCCTTCATCCTCCTGCAAAGGGACACTGCCTTCTGTCCAAGGATCCTGCCCACCCAGAGGAGTTGGAAGCCACACATGTAAGCCATTTTTTCCATTGAGAGGAATCATCTCTTTGCTTCCCAGTTTTTAGGATTATGTCCTACTCATCCAACTCCACTTCCTATAGGAAATTTAGCCTCCACTATGCATTTACCTGTGAGTATCAAAGAAACCTAAATGAGTAACATTCAAAGCTAAAATAGTGTGCACACTGAAGAAGTTTAGGTCTCCTGAATGAGTCCCATTGGAAGCTTTTCCCTTCCTGCATGTGAGGAAGAAAGGAGATTCCTCCCCAGTTGCCTTCATGTGATCCTTTTTATTTTCCTAGTTTCAAAGAGTTGAAACTGGGTGCATAAAGCATCACCTGATTTCCTACGGTACACTTAATCTGAAAAATTACTAATGTTCCAATAAAATCAGACTAATATAGGAAACTGTTGCAAATATATAATGCTGCAAATATTGTCTCTCTTCTTTGGAATCATAGCTAGAAGAAAGATCTGCCTATCGAAATTCAAAGAACTGGTAAAAAGGAGTTGGTATAAAAATGCCCACCCAGGAGGATGCACAACAGACCCAATGCAGTTCTCGCTTGTGCCAGTCCAGTTCTGCGCAACCCCCAAGAGATCTGTAGAATTATTCATATTTCCATCCATGTGCACATCTGCAGCAAAAATACATTTTCAGGCAGATACTTACTTTAACACAGCCTCTGTTGCAATCAGCTGTTATTTCTATACAAGTAGCAAGAATCAAGATTTGGAGCAGGGCAAGGAGAAACAGCATCTTGCAACACGACTCTTTGGGCCAAATTCTACATGCACAGCTCCCACTGAGATCCAAATATGGGCAACATTTGTTTCCGATTGGGCACAGAATGTGTCTCTATTGTTATTGAAATGGAAAAGGGCATGAGCTTTTGAACATTATTCCACTGGTCAGACTTGCCAGCTCAACCTATGTCCAGTGATCAGAAATAATTTCACTAAATCACTTATTTTCTATTTCCACAATGGTGCGTGTTGCAACGTAAGGCATTTGTGGAGACAGTGAACGGATAAAAATAGGCAAATCCACTGTGGGTAAACTTTGCTCAAGAATGTTGGCTGCAGCTGTGCTTAAATAAACAGCGTCCTCCTTCTTGAAAAAGAAGCATGTCCTTCTGATCCCGTGCCACAGGAAGACTGGTGTGCTAGGAGGGCCTGGGACAATTACTACAGTCACTGAGCTGCACTGCGGTACATTTGAATTCTGGCAAGAGACTGGGAAGTCCACGTTAGCTTGCCAGACCATTCAGAGAAAAGGGGCTTCAAAGAGAACTTTTTAGCCTTGATTCCAAAGTGTAAGTGAGTACGGAAAGAGTATAATGTTTGCTGTTGGGATTAGCCCCCTACCGCGCCAGCCACATATGAGTGCACTGAAAATTGGCGGCATGCAAGGGGAAACCTCTCAGCTCACTGCAGCTGAGCTAAACCCAGGGTAGATTTCCAAGCACCAGAGCAGAAGGTGTGTGAACCTCATTATCGTCTCCTAGCACAGAAAAGGAACAAAGCAGAAATCACACTGAAAGGAATGGAAACCAAAGGCCATGTAGGATGGGAAAATATTCCCCATTTTAAGTGGTATAAGAAAACCTTTGGTAGTACTGTTGAGGGACTGCTTAAAAGGACTTGTTGCACAACTGCGTACAAAGCTAACAAAACGAAGAGTTAGAATTCGTGCTATAGGGAAAAAGATAATTGTAGTTAGAATTATGTTAGAGGATTTTTCAGTTCCATGAGGAAGTAAGAGGATATGTTAGAGGATTTTTCAGTTCCATGAAGAAGTAAGAGGATAAAGATTCCTATCTATTTGACAGCCAGTTCTCTCCTTGGCTTAGGAAGGACTGGTGTCATGCTGCACCAGTTTTTGTTCATGCAGGCTATTCAAGCATAACACAAAATCAAAGAGTCGCTCTGCCCGGTATGATCTCAAGGTTTTTCCCCAACTCGGGAGCTTCTCCAGGACCCCTTGGTATTTCCAACTCCAAGAGCCATTTTTGAAAGCTATATCCACACAAGAAATGAAATGCTCACCCTTGGCACTGCTACACTGCAGGCTCAGTGATTTTCCTCTCCATGATATTCATGGCCCCAGGTGAAGGGTCTAAATTCTTCAGACCAGGCCTGGGGAAGAGTTTTGCACCACAGAACAAGAAGAATAACAGCCAGCATGCTGAACAAAAATGTGCCTAAGGCAGCTTGTGGCAAAGCTGAGAGAGGCTGAACTAGGCACCTCGTACCCTCCTCCACGGTCAGAGGAGACTGCAGGGATACGTATTTCAGAAGCCAAGTCTCCCAGATGGAGCCAGGAAATACAAAACGAGGAAGCCTTGCCTGAGGAAGCAAGGATGGCCAAGAGAAACACTACCAGACCCATTAGCAGAAATGGCAGGGAGCTGAGCACTGGACAGCAAACGGGAGCAGCAGCAAGGGAGAGAGAAGTGCAAGAGCGATCCTGCCTCCCTTTGCCAGTACTGGCAGTCAGACAGGAAGTCATCAACCAGCTGTAAGAGGGGAAATTGCTCTGAGGACTAATATAAGTCTATGTGGGCTATGGGTACAGTCAGGGAAAATTCAGTGACACATTGTACTTTTAAATTTTTATTGTGAGCTCCTGATTGACATGAATAGCAACCTCCAAACAAAACATAGCTAAAAGGGTAGAAACTGCTGCACCATGTCAGCTGACCGCAGATGAAAGCATCTTAACATTGCCATCCCACCTATGAGTTTCCGAAAAATTATTTCCTAAATACTGTTTAAATATGGATCTAATTTGAGCTTAGCTTGCAGATGAAGTAGCAGATAGCTCCCCAAATCTCATGCTAGGGACCTAGGTGATGCCACTTTGGAAAAAAGCAGAGGTTAGAAAGTTCATTCATGTATTGAGAGTTGCTAAGAAATGGGATTTTGGCTTTCAGTTTGGAGTAGGGAAGTATGTTTTGAATTAGCAAACTGAGACTGTAATGCATACTGTGGCAATGTGTTTAAACCACCTTTAATTGTCTTCTCTCCGAATTTTACTTTACACCTTTACTTCTACTCCAGTCTGTCCCCTCCTGTGTCAGCACAATGGGTTTTGTAGCACTGTGGTAAATGAGGACTTTAACTAATCTGGTTGAAAAATAATCCTGAAAAATATAACAACCTTTTATTTCTCACCCAGATCAGTTCCTTGATATGGTTTGCCACAGGGGTCACGTGAACAGCTGTAGTAGCATAGCGGAGGAGGTGATGCAGGAGAAAGAATCAAATAAATCAGGACTGGTGCCAAAAAATGTCTCACATAACCATGGCCTGAAGAACTATGTTGTATAAAACCAGATTTGATGAAAAAATAAAATTGCATCTCAGTGATGTGCAGCTGGTGTTCTCCACTTCTTCGAATGGAGATGTTATCTCCCACACACTTGTAAAAGAAATATTAAATAACATGTGTATTTACAGTTCTAAACCAAGAGGTAGCTGTGTTACTCAGCACTACTGCAGGCCCCACTGCTTGCCTGGACGTTGCAGGGATTCATGGGCATTGCTGAGCCTGTATCTGGTATCTCTTGGTCTACTGTTCTCGGTCCAGGACTGTGAGATCTAAAGCAACCACAATATGTTGTCAGATGATCTTTATTTCCATGTGACACGGTTTGTTTAATGCAAGGCAGATGAAATGGATTACTTAATCCAGCATGGTTATTTGCTGGATGCAGTCAAACTCTAGCCACTGCAACAAACTGCTGCTGCTTGCACTGGCAATGCAGGTGCAGCAATCTGGTTGTCCATGGGTTTTTTTCAATAACAAGTCTTGCAGACCCTTTAGGAGTGTCTATTGTGCAAGAACAGAAGGTACAGCTACGAGTCCAAGGTTGCCATTAATTTTAAAAGCAAAACTTGGGAAAGCAGGAGATAAACAGAGAATAAACCCTGGTTACAAAAAGCCCTAGAAACAATAATTTTTAGATACAAGCTTTCCTGGCAGGACCCAGAAGAATAACTTGCTTTAAACACCGGACTGCTTTGGTTGCCCTGTCCCACTTGTGTCCAGTGTAAGCATTCCCTTGAAATGGATACAGCTGTAAGGTTCATTTTGCTACTGTGGGTTCAAAGGCCTGATTTAGTAGTGCTTATCTAGTTGCCTGTATGCTCATTTAAAATGTTGATTGCCTTTCCTTGACGGTTTGGCTTCAGAAACATGCTGTGGAATTTAAATTCATCCCCCTCCCATGCTAATGTTGACATTATTTGTGTGTAAACACATTACATGGGATAGCAAAAATGTAAATGAGATTTCAATGTTGAGTTGATTTATAAACAGCGAGTCTCTTAATTTATGGAAGTCTGCTTTGTGCCATTTGCACATGATTAGCAGCATATACCATACATAGGGTGCCCTTCTGTAATGTGTTACAGAAAGAAGAAATGCAAAATGTATACCATTACAGCACCAAATGAAGATCTCATTGAGCTTCAAGATGCTTTGAAACATGTAATTACTAACTTAACTCTGCCTGTGAACTTGTCCTCATTAACTCCATAATTAGCAAGATCTTGTTTGATCTTGGAGTTCATTAGACATTGCAGCTGGAAGATTGTTTCAGTTTTAACACATCAGAATAGACAATTAAGGTGATAATAAAGAATCAATAACACTTCCCTGTTTCTTAGATTTTTCCAAGGTTCCGGTGTGCCTAATTAAACCTGATTTGAAACAGTGAGAAATTTAAAAAGTAATGTCGTCATATTTATTTTGATTTAACAGGCTATTTAAAAGGCTGTCTGAAATGTGTCCTGGGACATACTTTCTACCTGCATGATCAGTAAATGGATGGGATGATTTCAGATTCAGCTGCAGACTTAACTGGAAACTTAACCAGATATTACGCTCATGTCCCCTGTATTGCTTGTGCCACGTGCAAATCCCTTTCCCTCTTTTTACTCTGTGACTGGATCCAAGCTCATAGTTCACATCGGCTAGTGCTCCAATATCAAGAGAAAAATGTGCTGAGTTCAAGTTATTTACATGGCTCTGACTTCTCCGCAACAGAGTCCGAACTGATACACGTTCACCCTCCAGAGCAGCAGCCTGATTCTCCAGTGCATCAGCACCTCCTTGTACAAGACAGCTGTAAAACTGACATAGTGTCGGAGACTCTGCAGCAGAACCAAGCCTGAACTCACACTGTTATGGGGCTCTTTCCCCCTCTGCTCTCCCTGTAGGAGGCAGACTGGGATCCTCTTGCACACAGGTGGTTCTCCACTTGTTATCACAGCCGAGAAAGCAATGTAAACTAGAGGAAGCAAAGAGTGGTCTGTGCTCAGAAACCCCGTGTTCAGGTGGACCTGATTCCGCTTTCTGCCTGTCTTCTGACTGGCAAGTAACTGAACTGTAATACATTTCTGCATCTCCATTTTCCTATGGCAGAGCGAGGCTCTGAGAAAACACTGGAAGAATATGTAGGAAACCTCAATGAAATTTGTAATGAAATGCAATAACGTTCTAAACAAGATTAGGAAAATTCAACACCCTTCTTCTACATATGTACTTTTGCCTCAATCCTTCATCATTTTCATTTAATAAGCACAGTTAACTGAAGACACAAATCATGTCACTGAGGGAGAAATGGATAATGAAGGACCACTGAAGCACTAATCCAACTAATCTTGCCTTTGGCTCTTGAATTTGTGTAGATCCCAACAGTAAATATTAAGTTCCAAATTCACCCAATTGATTTCAGTGGTTTTCCTTCAGCCTACAGGGTGCCACGTCTCTTCATTGCATTTGCAACCATTTGAAACTAAATTGTTTTAAAGATATTAATGCTTCATTGATTTAAACTGAAACAGACTCTAACTGTTGGCATTTGGGGCAGATTATAGAAATAGGGTCAGATCCCTAGCTGGTATGAATCTATCAAAGACCACAAAATGACAATGAGGAACCTAGCTTATGTAGCCTGGATATAATGTCCTTGATTTATGGCAGTATTAGGAAAAAAAATTGCCCACGTTTGAACGTTGATGTGTCAACATGACTGTAGACAAGCAGAGATAGCAACATCTAGGCTTGATTATCTTCACCGTGACACATTTCAATGCGTGTAGTACAGGTCTGAGTGTAAATGAGGACTACTCTGCTAGCAGCAGCCCCCTCCCTTGCGCAGCTATATGACAGGCTGAGGCTGGCCTGGTCACACCTGCACTGTCCCACCCTTCGCGTCTCCCCCAGGCATGGCCCTTTGCCAACCAGCATTTGAAGCACTTCTAGAAAGACCTTTTAAGTCTTGCCCTGACATCAAGTCAGTTTTGCCCCATGTTCTGTATTCCCACCACCCTGTACAACGCAGATTTGCCTTGGCTTGGTGTGACTTACATATTTACCTCGCTTGCACCATTACCAACTATCATCCTGTAACGAATGGGCCTTTGGTTGGAGCCACACTGCTCCTTCAGGGGCTGTCTTAGCTAACTGAGCAGAGTGACTAAATGAACGCTTAACCCTTTGGCCTTTGAAGCCTGAATGCCACTGGGGACTATGCTGAGTCCCCGCAAGCCAAAACCGAGCCTTGCCAGCCGCTGCCTGCATCCCCTGCAGCACTTCTAACCCAGGACCGACATGAAACCTGGTATCTGGGTCAGCACCCGCCTGAGGGAAGCGAGGCGAAACAGCCCCAAATGATCCAGAAGCCCCACTGCTGCTGGCCAAGGCATCGTCCCTCTGCTCTGAGGAGCCCTGAGCAGATGCGTAGTCGGGCCACGCCTAGCCGTGTCATGGCTGCAAGGTTTCTGGTCACCAAGAAGCCTGCCAAAGCTGGCGAGGAAGCAGCCAGCTCCAGGCAGGCCAGACTGCACTGAAAGCTGTGGCCTACAGAAAAGCCAGGGCTAGACTTGAAGATCCTGAGAGGAAGGGTCCACAAAATACAGGCAGCACCACAAGAATTTTCTCAGCTGCAGTCCTCCAAAAAGTACCTGTGCTCACATGCCAGTGGCACCTTTATAGAGGTACGTGCTCTTCTGTGAGTGTTATGAGTTTGGCCTCCCAGCCTGGACTGACCTCTGCCTGTCCAGGCAGACAGGGCAACCAGGAGAGAGAACTAGTGAGCAACTACCACTAACCTGAACAAACAGTGTGATTCAAGGCATATTTCCAGCTTCCGGCAGTCTCCAGCTGCCATTTCACACACGGGAGCCGGATGCCAGCTGAGCAACGCACAGCATTGGTTTTACACTGCAGAGGGCTGCTCAGGCCCCACTGCCACCCCGCTGTGTGGGCTGAGACTGCGGAGACCACTGGGGCCTGTTCACAATGGCCTTGGAACAGAGGAGTCACCCCTGCAAGTCGGTGGGGGAGGAAATGGGAAGGGGCCAGCATCTGCGGCATGTGCAGCAGCAGCTGAAGGACCCCCCGGCACCACACGTGCTGGCGGACTGGCTGGTGCCCAAGGCATGGGAAAGGCCAAGGGCTTGATCGGTCATGCCCTGAAATGGCCGACTGGCTTTGGCCTGGAACACCGCCTGGCTGTGGCTTCTGCCCGTCGAGCAGTGCACGTGGAGCCAACCTCTTCTGGAGGGCCATGGACCCCAGCAGTACGGACACGGGCTGCTCCCTGCCAGCTGGCCTCAGGGCCCAGAGACAGTCAGGGATCCATCACACCTCCCAGCACCGAGAGACAAAATGGCACCAGCTGCCTGGGTTGGGTAGTCACGACGCTCCGATTGGCTGCCACCAGCCAGGGCTGTGAGGCAGTTTGTTGCTAGGCAGGCCTGGGTTGCTAAGCAACCTCAGGCTTGGTGCTGGGGGCAGGGGGAGGCCTGTGGTGCCCCCAGACAGGGGCAAGCAGGCACATGGCTAAACCTTTGCTCCCCGGAGGCAGCCCTCAGCGATGGCCATGTGAGCCGCTCACAGCATGGAGCAATACGGGCTGTGAGGGCTGCGCAGCCCCAGATTTCCACTGCAGACTGACCCGGGGAGGTGCCAGGCCACCCCAGAGCTCTCCCTGCCATCCGGAGGCCTGGGCTGGTGGGTGCCTCGAGTGCTGTCGAGGGGTCGGTGGCAGGACGCAGGCACTGAGCCTGCTGCAGCCCCACCGCGCCCCAGGCTGTGGGTGAGGCCTGCTGGCAGGAGGGCAGCTGAGTGTGAGGCCTCCAGAAGTGAAAATCTCTTTGCTTCACCTGTAAAATGCACAGCATCCTGCAGGAGTGAGTGCCACAGGCACCTGTGGGCCACAGGGCCACTTAACACAGATGAAGCCAGCTTCCCTATAGACAAATTGTTTCCCTTCTCTTTCCCTGTTGGGAAGTCTACAGTAAGGAAACGAGTGTGCCAGTGTACCCTGACCCTGGGCATCCTCTGACTCCGGGGATTCTCTCTGCTCCAAAGAGATGGGCTCTGCCAGGCCCCCTCCGGTGCCAGCCCATGGGACAGCACGCTGGCTGTCTGGAGCACACGGCACTGCTGGAATTGGAGGAGGTCGCAGGTGCGATATCAGCAGTCCCCCTTGAATTCCAGGACTGGTAACATTTCTTCACGTGAGCAGTCTTACTGTGGCAAGCAATAGGGTCAAGTCCACGCATCTCCACAGGTACTAGGCTTAGCTAGCATTTTATTCTCATCCCATTTTACCCTACATGTTCTCTGATGCACACAGCAAAACTCTTCCCTGACCTGTTTCTCGTTAATGAAGTTATTTTAGTGCATTGTGGGGTTTGGCTTAGCATGTTTCCAAGAGACAATCTCAATGCTTCATCCACACAAAGTTAAGGATCTATCCTCATTTTCTGTCCCTGTGACATTCAGGGGGTTCATGTGCAAAAAAAATGGACTCCCAGTCCCCAGGCTGATTTTGGGATGCTTTATACTATCTCTAAACAGCAGGTTAATTTCAGCTGACACTTATTTATGAAAGCACAAAGTCTGGTGAGGTAATAAAAAAGTCAACTCCCAGAGAATATATAGCCTTAGATTTTCTTACCTAACATGGTTCTATCTAGAGATTTATTAAGCAAAATAAAGATTTGGCTGGCAAATAATGTTATCAATTGCTCCATATTTTAACATCTTTTGAAAGCACATACAAAAACCAGATTAATTTCCTTGTACACTATCTACTGTGGGGTATAAACACGCTGTGTTCAGTGACTAGCCAGGAAAATGCAAATTAGCTGCCTGACATTTGGGAAACTCGCATGGCTGAATTATATGACTTGTATATTTGGAAACCCCATAGGGTTTGTTAGTATCCAGGTGGATGTTAATTTTAAGTAATAGCCCGGTCAAATGCTGAGGTTTCAGTGTTGAATCAAAGACATGGAAACTTTGCCCGTCTCTATCCTTTTACCTATGTACAGTTAGAGGATTTGACGTCTGAAATCAGTTTTCCACGAGGCTGACTGAATAATACAACTGGTCACTGGCGAGCTGACTGCTTCTCTGCTGCCTTGTTAGTGTTTGGCAAAGACATCTGCTTGCGTGGCCTGATTCTCACTCCTGTGCAGAGTAAAAGGGTCCCCCGTAAGACGGAGAGCCAGTGCCCTCGACTGGGGCCATGATCCCAGCTCCCCTTCCTATCTTTGTGCCCAGGGAAGGACGGAGCGGTAGCCCACCATTCCCTAAACAAATCTGCCATTCAGCGGGGCGAGGTTGGGAAATAATGAAGTCAGCACATTAGTGCCTAGCCTGCTGAGCTCACACTGCTGAAAGCTGCCGGTGGGTGAATTTCCCAGCGTTTGGAAACTTTGTCTCAGTTCTGCGAGTTTGCTCAAGTGTGCGATGGCTGTTTGCAAGGGAGCTTTCCCGCTGGGTGGGTTTGCTTTCCTCCTCGCAGCTCGCGGAAGGTGAGAGCTCTCCTTCATGTCCTCCCTGCCCCCACCGCCGCCCCTCGCTCACCCCACAAACACAATGCTCTTCCAGCGGGTCCCCTCTGCTAGGGAGCTTTTCCCTCTCCCAACTCCCACACTGGGACATTTTTCCACATTTCCAGGATTACGGCCACTTTCACTTAGATCTATGTGTGTTGCCTCCACATACAAAGAAGCACTTGGGGACGGGATTAGTAGGATTAGAAGATATTCACATATGTCCAGTTCAAGCAATTGGTATTCAAAGCTTTACACTTCCAAATGCCACCAAGAGAGAGAAAAGGAGCTGGGAGCTTGCTTTGCATTTCAGCACCTTCCTGCGGGGGACAGGGCTCTTTGTCTGGGAGGGGGAACACACAAATCCCCCCCCCTCCCAATCCTCCCCTCTCCTTAATTCAGCACCCCTTAGCCACCAGCTCTTTCCCTTCAGTACCACCAGTGGGGCTCTGGTATAGCCCCAATGAGAAGACAGAAGTATCGAGGCTTTCCTGTTTCTCTTTTTAGAGCAGCCCTTCTGCCGACTTGTGGCAATCTCTGCTGGGGTTTGGTAGGCAAATCAAGGTCCTCTCCCGTGCAGTTTGTTATGATATTTCTTGTCCACCGTTGGAAGACAAGGAAGCATTGGTGTGTTTAGAACATAAAGGCTCAAAATTCTTAAAAGAGTGCCTTTGCTCATATTAAGTTAAATCTTTCACGTATAAGCAAAGTGTTCATGCAGGCGAGGCAAGGCCTTAAGATTAAACAAGTGTGTTAGGCTCTCCTGATAAAGCAATAGAAAAAATCTGCTTTTTCCCCTTCCATTTTTGATGGACTGCCTTCCTTGTTGCCTTTAGGGCAATGACAGTGGCGATTTCCTGATATTAGACACATCAGTAAAGGCACAGTCTGTGTTACACAGTTTGCGTTTTGGCAATCACTCCAAATGTGAAGAAATTATACTGTTCAAAAATGAAGAGGAGGGCTTTAATATTCGTCAGTGTAACAAACCTCTGTGTAGTATAGTGAGAGATTTTTGGAGCAGAGCAGGTGGAGCCTTTTTTTAATACATTCATCCATTAATTAATTAATTCATTCTTTTGTTCAGTCTTTCTGCTCACTTTCTGCTCACTAGGATAAAAGCTCTTGTGGAAAACTATATTGTTTTCTATGACTTATAAGGGACAGGAACATATACAACCAGATTAAAAAAAAATAAATAAAAGGAAAATTTTTCATACCCTGCAGAATATCTTTTAAGTGATTTTTTTTATTTGCAATAAGTGAATATTTATTCTACAATTTTCAGCCCAGAAATGAAATCTCAGAGTACATGAAATAGGCTGAAGGAAACTGAAATGTTGCTAAACTATCAAAGATACTCTCTTAATTATTTCCATTTACTTTTATCTTTAAAAGGCATGGAGTCCTGGATGAGTATTAGCTGAAGTCAATATATTTAATATTAATCTACTAATACCAGAGTAAGCCAGTATAAAGCCCACTGGGTCTTTATTGTCATGAATAAAGTGGGCGAAGTTTGAGCTAATATTTTGTTAACTTGCCATTTTTGCAACTCCAAGTCTTACTTCAATAAAAATACGTGGGAAAGGGTGCCAGATTAGAGGAACTAAGTGTATGAATTCTGGTGATTTTGGTAAGTCCCAAAGTTTTGAGGTTTACAAGTGACTCTATAGGATTTCAGACAGGTGAAAACCTTTAAAATACTGAAAAGCAGGGAAGTTATCAGGTCTGCTCCCCAAATCTTCAGGGAGTTATTAGTTCAGATACACTAATGATGCAAGACTGGGACTCTGCAATTTAGGAAAAAGGTAGCAATATCTGCAAAATCTGGAACTGCAACACATTGATTATGCATTTCAAGTGCCTGCCAGCTGTGGAGAAAAGGTTCACTTAATAACAAAGTCAATATGAAGAAGAGAAGACAATGCAAAACATATATACCTATGAGCTTAATTTTAAATTTAATTTCCTTTTCAGAAGTGGTAAAAATATTTACTTCCCACTGCAGCTGTGAACATCAGTCATACAACGCTATAAAACTAAAAATACATATGATTTCTTGTTTCTTCCCCTTTACTTTTTCATTGTTCTGCTTATTGTTGCCCAGTCTTTCCCATCTGTCTTACCTATTTACACAGTACTCCCCTTAGTGAAGGTTTTGCACATCTCAACATATCCACCTTTTTTTTTTGCCTCTGCTGGTCTCACTGAACTACAGGTAATTGTTAGCGAGAGTTACAGATCAGTGATGCTTCCACAAAGACACTGCACTACCGATGAGTGGATGAGATAAAATACTTACTGACCTTTGTGCAAAATGGTGTTCTGGCAATTAAGAGGCAAGGGATTTTCCTTGTTTTGTGTGTGTATCATCCCACTCCAAATGATATTCTTTGTGCCTGGAAGAACCTTAGAGCTCTCGCCTCCCCTGAGTATACAAAATATCTGAAAGAAAAAGGGGGTTATCATAGGAGCAGTGCCAACTGCTTGTTTTGCTGTGTACAAACTGGTTGAGAAGGGGCTGTAGCTCCCAAGATCCCTTTCCATCCCACGCTCCCAGCCAGCAGCATTTCTGATGGCCAGGCAGAGGACTCGGAGCACTAACCTCCACCGACGAATCATTCATGTCCTGTGTATTTCCTCTCCAAATTAAATTTGCTGACAGCCACTCAGTTCCATGTGAAGGCAGAGGCTTACCAGGGACCCAGCTAAGCACCCCTGCAAGGAAGTGTCTTCCTGACAAAGAAAAAGATACAATGGCTTCAGGCTAGATCTGGATACATGAAACTGCTGCTACTGGACACTCACCTTTGGTTCAGGTGGAAAAGAATAACAGGTGAAATGGTTACAGGAATGGTATTAGCAAACTAGAGAAGGTAGCTTGCTTTTCATTCACAGGTCCTTCCCTGAAAACAGTCTTGCTCAGCATCGGTGGCTGAAGAGAAACTGTGAGCTCCCTTAGCTGAGCTTGGTGTCTATGGGCTCTCTTAAGATCTTATTATTAACATTTTGCTAATCAATTTCCTTCCTGAGAAACAAATATGAAAGGGCCTGCCCCCAATTAAAGCATTTTTGTTTAAAAACTAAATTATCTCATTGGAGTAATTAAGCCCTTCCTTACAGTACTCACTGGTTCTTTATTGCAAGGAACTCCACTGGTAATTTGAATTTTAGGGGCCTGACCTCCGAGTCTATTGAAACCAAGAGACATCCGTCAGCTTCAGTAAGGTTTGGTTCTGGCCCTGACAGGCCTCATAATAAGCAAACAAACACCACAGTTCGTCAGTTTAGCTATTAAATAGTTAATAATTAACCTTTGCCATAAGCTGATGAGAAAAGCTGGTGTTGGTGGACCTAGTCTTCTCTCCTTCTCTCTGTCTTTCAAGAGACAGAGGTGGGACTTTTATGATCCTCATTACTATTGTGTCTGAGCACTTCTTAGCCTGCTCCAAGCTCCCAAGAATCACGGGCTCCCAGTGTTATATCCATAGGTTTGTAGGTTTTCCGGTCCAGGCTGAAGAACTGCAGGACCAAGGAAGGTCGCTGATGGGCCCTGCAGCCGCCAGCCTCCCACGGCACAGCAGGCCTGTGCCTAGTCTTAAGCACTTGCCTAGCCCGATTCCCCTGCAGTTACACCTCTCTGAGCTGGGTCTGGGACTGGTTCCCCCCTTGTGCCAGACAGGAACATTTCTGAAGACTGGGGAGGGGGTGGGTTCTGCAGGTGTTCTGGGGCGATGGCCGCTAGGCTACGCAATGCCAACACTATCCTTTCCCATGTGCCCGCTTTCTGACCATCATTCTTCTCTTTTGTACTTGTGCTTGACATTATTTTCCTCCAGTGTATTTTATTTTCCATTTGTGGAACCACATTTACATTAACGGTGCAATTGCCACTGAAAATGGACTGCCTCATTTCAGCTGCAACTTTAAACAAGATGAGAATGGAGAGTGATTCAAATTGTAAGGGTGGGAAAATGTGATTTAAATTATGCAAAAACCTTATTTTATATAGTAAAGCCTCCCTGAACATTTGAAGTTTCAACAGCTCAGCTAAAAGCAGTATAGCAAGAGACTCAGAAGTGATTTATAAAAACAGTCTTACGCCTTAGCCAGGCCAGATTTTACCATCGTTTCTGGTGTTCATTAGCATCTCATTGCACATGTCGTCCCATTGATCCCAATGGAACAAGCCCACACAATAGAGTGCTATTCAGGGGTGGTGAAGGCAGTCCATACGCCCATCCCCAAACACTGAGACATGGCAAAGGTTTGTGAATAGACTGCAGATAATTTTTGTTGTGTCTTCTAGAATTTGTACTACCCTATTAACAACCCGTAAATATTCACTCCAGACGTGCATTGTTTAAAATTGAGATACAAAATGAGACAAGAATTTTTTTTTCTTTCTCTTTAGTAAGTCTTCCATGCTTTTGAATGAGTAGTGGAAGAGTTATTCAATAATTTCTATGGCTTTATTTGTTTTCACTATAGCTATGAAAAATAAATGGCATGAAACTTATTTGTTTCTGAGACAGCAAAACATTTCAATCTTTAGTTGTTTTAACACCAACGTTTTCACTCTGGCCTAAGATAACTTTAAACATTTGAGAAGCTTACTAAACAGCAGTGCATCTGGGGTTTCTGATGGGGAGGATTTGGGGGGAGCGGGGGGGAGCTCTCACGTACTCTCTGTCCGTCTCCCACTTTGCTTATAGCTGATATTTAAATAGCCTACGTGACTTTGAGACTAACTCGGTAATCGTCAACTATCTACTAAAGCAGTGAGGGAGAGGGTTCTTAGAAGTCAGTGGGTGAGTTTCGGTATCAAGTGTAGTAGATGGAGAAAGTTCACAGTAATGAGAGTGCAAACAACAGCAAGGGATGTGAAAGGCCAGAAAGAAAGACAAAGAAAACTTGCCCCTTTGAGAACATCAACATTTTAGGCGCTAATATGGGCCCAGAACATAAAGGCAAAAGAGAAAATAAAGACAGGCCTTTGAGCAGCATTATTATCCTCCAACACAGTGACAAGCCAGCCACGATTCCAAAGTGTGTGACAAGTTTGTTTGCCAGGAATGCCAGGTTTAGCCCATTCTGCATATGTGAAGTGTGCACCACCGTCTGAGCTCTGCATATGGGAAATGTGCATCACAGTCTCAGCTCTGTGGCTGTATTTTGTGCCAGTTTTACCAAGCATCTAAAAATAAACTATTTAATGGATGCATAGTCAACAATACTGACAGGTTTTTGTCTTCTTAAATTCCAAAGATGGCAAAATATTTCACAGTTGACGCATACCGTGGCATGTCTGATAGCTTTAGAAACATTCAAACTGATTTGCTATAATCTTTTTTCTAAATAAAATGCAGATTTCAGGTGCATTCACTACAGGAAAAGAAAGTAATTAAATGCAAACTGTTGATTAAGTGGTTTTTATTGTTTACGGAAACTAATTTCAGGCTTTTGGTAGCAAATGTCATATATCAGAGGATTAGCAATTTGCACGTCTCTAATTAATTAGACTTTGACATTTTAAATTTTATTACTAAGGTTTTATGCCATATTTTTTCCAGAAGTTTCACAAATCAGTATTTAAATACAGAAAATAAAATGCCATCCTTAATTAGCTGCCCTGGAATGCTCAGCAGTTTTTCCTTTAAGGTTATATTCTCCCCAGAAGCAGTGCCGGCTATGGACCTGATCCTGTCGCCATCCGCAGGATACTTTAAAGGTCTGAGTAAGGGCTCCAGTTTCATAATTCGTAAACGGAGGGAAATTTTGTTCTGACTCCTTGTTGCCAACGAATCTGAAAATACACAAACGGAGAAGAATTTTCCTGTATCCAGGCAGAGGAACATTACCTCCAGGTTTATCTGATGGGAGAATTTGAGCACAGCAGCCCAGGACAGCCTTCTCATCCCTTTCCAGCCAGAAGGGGACTCGACATTGCCCTCGTATCGCCCTACTCCTGGAAAGCAAATTCGTGACAAACGCAAGAATTAAAATACTCTTTCAGCCTGTTCACTTTGGTGATGTCAAAGTGCTGGATGACGAGATACTATCAATCTGAATTATACCGTCAATCTAAATGCGATCCAGTAACGCATTTTGAGTACAGCCAATATGCGGTGAGGGAATCTCAGCTATCCTCTCTAAACTAAAATGAACGCCGTTTAGAAACAACCAAATTTCAGCGTTAGCAGTCAGTGCGGTGTAGCAGAACGCGTTCATAGCGGCACTCGTCTCACAGACAGCTGGCTGGGAGCTTTCTTGTAACGCAGTGATCTGTGCTCCCAAACAGGAGCAACAACTACCTTATGGTAATGCTAACACTTATAACTGTATATACACTAAAAACACGGTTGCCAAATGTCCAAGTTAAATTAAAAGCAAGCAGAGATAGCAAAAGCTAATAGGCATAGACCATAAAAGCTAATAGCCTTCTAATAAACCCACAAGAAAAAAAAAAATAGTACTGATTTAACCAATCTTCACATCGTGAATCAGATTCTGTGTTGCCGGCCAGGTCAATAAAGTCAGGGGAAGCGCAGGGTTTAATATTCTTTCACAGTAACGCCACGCAAGAGAAAAGCACATCCACTTTCCCTACCAAACTCTGCCAGAATTCAGAACCGGGCACTGCCTTACAGCGCATCCGGTCACTGAAACCCGGCACCTGAAACCGCTCCGCTTCCAGCCCGGGAAGCCCGCGGGAGCCCGGTCCGTCCCGCCAGCCGCCGCCGCGGTGCCGCTGCGGGCTGCGGGCGAGGGCTGCGGGCTGCGGGCGAGGGCTGCGGGCGAGGGCTGCGGGCTGCGGGCGAGGGCTGCGGGCTGCGGGCGGGTGGCGCTTCCCAGCGCCGAGGCTGTGCGGGATGCGCTCGCACCTGACAGGCTCCGCGCTCCCGAGCAGGTTGCCTTTCCAGAGAAAACGCATTTCCCTCCCTCGCCAGGTCGCTCTGCCTTTACGGAAACAGGAATTAAAAGGCGGGGGAGTGCACGTCAATTTGATCTCGCTACCCCTCAGCTACCATTTTCGCCTTCCCCTGCGCCCCGATTAGGAAAACATTTGATTTTCTCTCTCCCGGGGCTTAATTTCGTTGCTGCCGGCGTCGGGGGGAGTTTTGCCGCTGACCGAACCGAGAGAGCAGCACTCCCGGAGCTCCTCTGCAGCCCTCTCCGAAACGCTCCGGGCCGGGGGCGATGGCGGGACCCTGCCCCGGTGGGGAGAGGCGGCGGCGGGCCCAGCCAGCCCGCCCCGGGGCAGCACGGCCCCCCGCCCCGCCGAGCGCACCCACCGCCCGCCGCCGGGACGGGCCGGCGCGGCCCCGCCGCTCTCCGCGGGCCCCGCCAGCAAGTGGGCTCCCCTCCCACCTGGCTGCGCCCACGGGTGGCACTTCCCACGCACCGCTTCGCTGCACTGAGACCTTTCCTTTTTTCCTTCTTTCTCAATGTTTCTTCCTTTTCTTATCTTTTTTTTTTTGCTCTTTTCCTCTTTCTTTCTTTTCTTCTTTCTTTTTCATCTTTCTTTCTCTCTTTCTTTCTTTCGTTCTTTCTTTCCTTCCTTCCTTCTTTTATTTATTTCCTTCTTTCCTTCTTTCCTTCTTTCCTTCTTTCCCTCTTTCTGTCCTTCTTTCCCTCTTTCCTTCTTTCTTTCTGTCTCTCTCTCTTTCTTTTTCCCTTTCTTTTAGTCTTTTTTCCTTCCTTTTTTCTTTCTTCCTGTCTGCCTTCCTCTCTCTCTCTCCAGCATCCGTAAAGTAAAAGCGGCAAAGGAAAGCAGCGGGGGAGGCTGGACGCGCCCGGCAATGTTCCGACCAGCAATCGTGCTAGAGCACTGCTGCCCTTTTCCGAGACGACTTCCCTGGCGAGGCTTCCTGTGCCCGGGATTTAACCTCGCCGTTACTTTCCCAAATCCTTCCCTTGCCCTCAGGCCACCCCGAGCAGAGCAGAGCTCCGCCGCCCCGTCCCGGGAGGGGGACGCTGCGGCCGCGCAGGCGGGACCGGCCCGAGCAGCCGAGCCGGGGGCGGCGGGGAGCAGAGGCATCGCCGGGAAGGGGGAGAGAAGAAATACTCGTGGTGCTCCTCCGAGTGACGACCCGACCTTTCCTTCCCGTCCCAGCGCCCGCCCCTCCCCGCCCCGCGGTGCACCGGCGGCTCTGCAGGCCGGTGTCGCCCCCGGCCCCGGCCCGATGAAGCCCTAGGCCCGGAGGGGAGCGGGGCTCGCCGAGCAGCCCCTCCTGCCGGAGGGGAGGACGGGACCCCTCCTGTTGCTTCCCCCGACGGCGTCTTTTCGCCTTCCTCTCCTCTGTCCCCGTCGGACTCGAACTCCCCCAAAGCGAGCTGCGAGTCCCCTCCGGAGCTCTGGACACGGGGACGGGGGGGTGGGAGCTGCCGCCCCCAGGGCAGCCTCCGGCCCCGGGGCCGGGGGCTTCCCCCGATCCTGCGCGTTTTCCTGCCGCGGCCGCCGTCTCCGTGTCAAGTTTTGCTCATTTGCTTCATGCCGGCTCCACGGGAAGGAAGGGCGGAGGGAGGAGCGGGCAGCCCCCGGCAACCCCCCGGAGAGCGGCCCGGCGGGCAGGGCCGGCGCCCGGCTCCGCGGGCGCGGAGGGGAAGGCGCGGGGGGCTCCGGGCCCGGCCAAGTTTCCTGCCTGTTTGTCCGACAAACCGCTCAGCTGGGGGAAAAGTCCGGGTGGAAGCGGGATAAGCCGGGGTCGCGTTCAGTTATTTCTGATATAGTCTCCTAAACACTTTTTTCCTTCTCTTCTCTTCTCTTCTCTTCTCTTCTCTTCTCTTCTCTTCTCTTCTCTTCTCTTCTCTTCTCTTCTCTTCTCTTCTCTTCTCTTCTCTTCTTCTTTTCTTTTCTTTTCTTTTCTTTTCTTTTCTTTTCTTTTCTTTTCTTTTCTTTTCTTTTCTTTTCTTTTCTTTTCTTTTCTTTTCTTTTCTTTTCTTTTCTTTTCTTTTCTTTTCTTTTCTTTTCTTCCTCACGGCGGGATTTACTGACGGTGCTGAAATCAGAAGGCTTTAATTTTGCTCAGCAGACTAAGCACAGCTAGACTCAGCCCGATGAAAGTGTCCCTCTCTTCCTGGCTCCTCGCTCTCCTCGAGGCCTGGAGACTCCTTATGGAGGAGCGGGGTCCAGCCAAGGAGGTTTCTCCTCGGCCCTACGCGCCTGTTGCCAGGTGGAAATCTCAGCCCGAGGGCTCCCCCCGGGAAAACGGGGGCACCCGGGCCGGCTCCGGCAGCGCCAGGGCCCGCCCGCCGCGGGTGGCTCCCGCCCCGTCCCGCTGGCAGCCCCGCACTCCCCGCGGGGCCGGGGAGTCCCGGTGCGGAGCGCTCCCTCCCGGGCAGGCACAGGGCTCGGGCGGGCTGCAGAGCCCCAGAAGGCTCCGTCCGCCCCGGGGGCAGGGGCAGAGCTGGCGCCCGGCGCACGCCCGGCACGGCCGAGAGCTGGGGCGGTGACACCTGCCCCAGGTGCCCCGACAGCCCGGCCCGGCGGAGCCCCGACCCGCCCGGCCCCACGCACCCCACGGCCTCCGCGCCCCACGGCCGGCAAGGGAAGACCCGCCCGGGCCGCAGCCGCTGCCCGGAGCCGGTCTCTACTTACTGGCGCGAACGCCCGGCGCCGTCTGCAGCGCTGCCCCCGGGGCCGGCTCCCTTCCCGCCTGCAGCAGGCCCGGCCCGGAGCGCAGCCTCTCGGTCCCGCCGACGGCTGCTCCGGCCGCGCCGCCCTCCCGCCGGAGCCCGGGGCCAGCGGAGCCCCGGGGGCTGCCGCCCGCCCCCAGCCGGCCCTCCCGGGCAGCCCCTCCCGACGTGCCGCCGCACCCCGGCTTCCCCCGTTTATTTGAAGGGAGCCCGGAGGGGGGAGGGGGGGGCGGGTTTCCCAGCGCCCATCTTCCCGCCGAGGCTGCCCGCCGGCTGCCCGAGGCACCGCGCCCTTGAACAAAGCGGCGACCCAGGTACGAGCCAGTTGCGGCCAGCCCGGCCGGGCGAGGGCCAGCCGCTGCCGCACCGCAAACCCCGGCCGGGGGGGACCGGGGGGGACAGGGGGAGGGGGAGGGAAAGGCAAACAAAGCGGGGAGCCGCGCCTGGAGCAGGGCTCGCCGCAGGACGGGGGTGACCGACGTGCCCCCCCCCCCCCGTGTCCCCCCCCTCCCGCCGGAGCGGGGGGACTTCCCCGGGCTGCTCCTGCCCGCTGCCGCCGGCCGCCGGGGTTTTCCTGGCCGGCCCCGAGCAGGCGCAGCCCCCCGCAGCCCCTTGCCTCCCTACTGTAGACGGGATGCGGTTTTATATTGGAAATGAGGGGCAGGGGGAGGAGATGGCGCGCACACGGAGCGATGAGTGTGCGGTGTCAATCAGAGGGGTTTTGTGTCTCCTTGACTCCTGATGGTCCGTGGCTGAGGTGTCCCGGGTGGCACCACAATGAATATGAATAGGGGTCCTTGCTAAATGGGACAGTCAAAGCGCACCGCCCTGAATAATGGCACGTCATCCTAACTAGACCATTATACATAGGAGGGCTCCTTTTGTCTCTGCTCTCCGCTGCAGCTCTATAAAAGCCCCTCTTTTTCAGGCTGAGGTTAGTCCAAGCACACACTAACTAGCCATCCTGTAAACAGGCTGAGTAATCGGGGGAGAGAGAGAGAGAGAGGCTGGGGAGAGAGGGGCCTGAGGGGCTTTTTTCCTCGTCCTCCAGCATTTCCAGCCCTTCGCTGGCAGAGCCTGCCGTCCGTTTCTTTCTTTTTCGTTCCGTTTTCGTTGCTTTTTGAAGGAGAGTTGTCTTGGTCCGCCACCTCCAGAGCAGGGAAGAGTTTCTTGCTCAGAAGCCCGAATACAATGAATTCTGACTCCAGCTCTGTCTCCAGCAGAGCTTCCTCGCCAGACATGGATGAGATGTACCTGAGAGACCACCACCACCACCACCACCACCACCACCACCAGGACAGCCGGCTCAACTCCGTCTCCTCCACCCAGAACGACCTGGTGCAGAAGATGTCCGGGGAAGGCCTCTCCAGGAACGGCTCCAAGGCCGGAGGGGAAGGCAGCAAGTACAAAATCAAGAAGCAGCTCTCGGAGCAGGACCTGCAGCAGCTGCGGCTGAAGATCAACGGCCGGGAGCGTAAGAGGATGCACGACCTCAACCTCGCCATGGACGGGCTGCGGGAGGTGATGCCCTACGCCCACGGACCTTCCGTGAGAAAACTCTCCAAAATCGCCACCCTCCTGCTAGCCAGAAACTATATCCTGATGCTCACCAGCTCCCTGGAGGAGATGAAGAGGCTGGTGGGGGAAATCTACGGGGGGCACCACTCGGCCTTTCACTGCGGCACGGTGGGACACTCCGCCGGGCACCCGCCCCACGCCGCCGGCACCGTGCACCAGGTGCACCCCATCCTCGGCAGTGCCTTGTCCTCCGCCAACACCTCCTCCTCCCTCTCCGCCTCCCTGCCGGCCATCGGCACCATCCGGCCCCCCCACTCCCTGCTCAAGACCCCCTCCACCCCCCCCGCCCTGCAGCTCGGCAGCGGCTTCCAGCACTGGGCGGGCTTGCCGTGCCCCTGCACCATCTGCCAGATGCCCCCCCCGCCCCACCTCTCGGCCCTCACCGCCTCCAACATGGCCAGGATCTCGGGGGAGACCAAGGACCTCCTGAAGTGACTCGGCGGGGCCCCCCCGGCCCCCGGGACCGCGCCGGAGCCGGCGCTCCCGCGGGCGGGGAGGGGGCTGCGGCCGGCCCCCCCCCGCGCCGCCGCCGGACCTGCCCCCTCTGCCCCCCGCCCCGCCACCCCCCTGTAACACGGGATTAGTGTAGTAAGGACCTTGCAAAGGTAATGTTTTAGCCGGCTCCCCGGGCGATGCTTTCTTATTATACTAAACCGGAAAAAAAAGTCCCTGTTGTAAAAAGAATAATAATAATAATAATAATAATAATATTAATAATGCCGCCGATGGTGATCAAATGTAAATAATTCCTTTAAATGGATGCAAAAGGAAAAAAAAAAAAAAAGACATGGTTGTCATTGTAGTGTTCGCAGCGACCGAGAGACGATGAGACCGGTTTGGGGCTTCCTCTCCTCCTTTTTGCGGGCTTTTCCTTTCTTTCCTTTCGCACGGCGACACCTCCGAAACCTCCCGCCCCGAGCCCGGCTGCGGCAGCACGGCGGCGGCCCGGCGTAGCCCGGGGAGCGCATGCATGCTTCCCGCCGCAGCCCGCCACCCGTGGGTACCGGCCACGGCCGGCTTCCCTGGCAACAGGGACTTCCGAGTGAATTCACTAAAGTTTTGTGGGTGGTGTTTTGGGTTTGGGTTTTTTGCGGGTTTTGGGGTTTGTTTTTTTTTTTCCAGATTTGTTTGCGATGCTGTTTTGTTTGCGGTCCTTTTTCTTCTTCCCTCTGTGTCCGCTTAAAAAAAAAAGAAAAAAAAAAAAAAAAGAAAGAGGGAATTAGTGCAAAACACAGCACAACCCTCCTGCGGGTCTGTTTTGCCAAATCTCCCCTCTCCTGCTCTCGGTGAAGTGTGCTAGTTCAGCTGGCTGGGGTCCTCGTCCCTCATTTCTCTCGTTGGCTTTAGGTTTGCTCGGGTTTGCTGCTTTTTTTTTTTTTTTTTTTTAGTTTGGTTTGGTTTGGTTTGGTTTGGTTTGGTTTTGCATGCGGGATCGGCTCTTGCCAGACCAGTGACTTGTATAACTAAATCGGAATCTTTGTTGCTGTTTATTTCCTTTTCGGTACGTTTTCCTGGGCGTTCGCTTGACAAACGGTCATTACTCATTTCATTTGTCTGTTTGTTTTTTGGTTAGGGCCTCAAAGACAACACCGTGTCTTTATTTTTTATATATTCTTGATAACTATCGATATATTTATTATTGACCAGTGTTTCTGGGTGAGATTTCCAAATAAAATAAAAAATTAATTGCAAGCTGCCTGATTCGCCTTTGTCTGGGACTGGAAGCTGAGAAAAGGCGCCGTATTTGATCGCCCTGGGTTTTGCCACGACTTTTCTGATCTCCTTGTGTGGCTCCGGAGCCGCCCTGCCTCGGGAGCAGCGATTAAACCCCACAGCCATTGCCCAAACGTCGTCCCCCGGTGTGTGCGGGCTACCGGGCTCCCCCGTTTCACACCGGGATGCAAGTCGCCGGGATTCACACGCCGGTGGTCCGGCAGCCCCTGCCAGCCGGCGGGAGGACGGGCCGCGGGCACAGCTTGGGGGGGGGGGGAAGGGGAGCCAGGTGCGTTTATAGGTGAAAAGGGGGCAATAACTTTTTTTTTTTTTTCCCCTGGAAATCCAGCTGTCAGCCCTTTTCCGGGAGCTGGGAGCCCTTTCCCAGCTCTGCCGTGCCGGGAGGCAGTGCTCCGCAGGGAGCCGAGCGGGGTGGGTGCGGGCAGAGGAGCGGGACCCTCGGGGCAGCGCAGCTGCCGGCGACCCCCGGCTCCGCACAGGGGAGCGGGGTCCTGCACCCCCGCCGGGCACCCCCGGCCCTCCGCCTTTCGCGGAGGGGTGTCCAGGAGGGACCTGAAGAAACGCGGAGAAGGCGACTCCCCCCGAGTCGCAAGCTGAGCACTGACAGCAGAAGTGGGGGGCGGGCATTTAAACCGAGGTGCGAAACAACTTTTGGAAGGCACCTCTGGGTGATTGTGCTGGAGAACGGGCTGTGCAATACCGCAGCAACCAAATCATCGTTATGGCATAAGCACGTATACACAAACATTTGAAAATCATAAGGAGAATGTATATTTGCCCCGAAAACATACTGAACTGAGGAATCATGTTGTAAAAAAGCCATTCCCCAGCTGAAGTAAATCCTTCCAGCGAGATGATCAAGAGATGCTGCAGATTGATTCCTTCCTTCCTTCCTTCCTCCCTTCCTCCTTCCCTTCCCTTCCCTTCCCTTCCCTTCCCTTCCCTTCCCTTCCCTTCCCTTCCCTTCCCTTCCCTTCCCTTCCCTTCCCTTTTCCTTCCCTTTTCCTTCCCTTTTCCTTCCCTTTTCCTTCCCTTTTCCTTCCTTTCCTTCCTTCTAGGTTTCAGCTGTTCACGCTTCCTCTGCCTTCCAACAGGGTTTTCGCCTCTGCCCAAGTCAGCACGCTGCCCGGCCCCACGCCCCCCCCCCCCCCGCCCCGCCCCGGGCGCTGGCCGCAGGGAGGGGGTCCCCCCGCAGGAGAGCCCGGCGCCGCCCGGGGAGGTGTGGGGGGGTTCACGGTGGTGCGGAGTGTGGCCCGGGCCCCGGGAGGAGCCGTGCCCGGGGCCGGGGGCTGGGGGCGCGGCGGGGGTGACCCCCACGGGCCGCCGGAGCCGGGCTCCGGGCTCTGTGCAGGCCGCTGGCACCTGCCCCGTCCCGGGGAGAGGGGCTGCGGTGGGGCCCTGCCCGGCCCCGGCAGCCGGGGTCACCGTCGCCCCCAGCCCGCTTGCTGCGGGCGGAGGGAAAGCGAGCAGAGGGCAGGGACAAGCGGGGGGAAAGGCGGCGTGTCGGGCCGCCCTGGCTGGGGGGGAGCCGGCTGGGGGGCTGCCGGCCCCTCCGCAGCCCACCCGAGCGTCCGTGCGGGGCTGACGGCCGGGGCGCAAAGCCGCGGCTCCCCCCGGCCCCGCAGCGTCCCCCCGGCCCGGGGCCAGCGGGGCAGCCTTCCACGGGGCCGCTTCTGCCCGGGGCCTGGGGCCGCCCCCGGCTGCGGCCGCCAGCAGCTTGCGGAGCCTGCGGCGGGGCTGGGCTGTAAATTCCAGCCGAGGGGAGGGCAGAGTCACCCCGCCGTCCCGGGGCGGCCGCCTGGAGCCGGCAGCCCGGGGGCCGGGACCCGCCGCGATGCTCGGCTGCGCTGCCTCTCCCCAGAGCATCCCTGCCGCTCGGCCCCTTCGGTCCTGGGGGCTCTTTGGGGGCATTTGATCCCCACCCAGCCACCCGCAGCCGCCCAGGGCTGTGCCCCGCTTTCCCCCGGGAGCCCCGGGCTGCTTTTGAAGCCGCAGAGCAAGGGGTCGGGGAAAGGTGCAGAAGCCGCTTCGTGCTTTTCCGCAGCAAAAGGGACCGAGCAGCAGCATGAGGCTGAGCCGGGGTTTTAAGTTCCCAGGAAAGGGGCGAGAAACGTCCCGTCCCCCGCCCCCCTCCCCCGGCTCCTCTCCGGCAGCACCGCGCCCCGAGGGGTGCGAGTGAAAGGCCAGGCTTCCCTCCTCCCTGCTTTCAGTCCTGGCCCGCGGAGAGGGGGAAAGGGAAAGAGCATCTGCAGAGGTGCCGTTCCCTTCTTTCGGTGGCTCGGGTGGGGAAACCCCGAGCGACGGGGAGCTGCGATGCTGCGGGCGAGGGGTCGCGCTCGGAGGGGCCCCGCTCTCTGCCGGGGAGGAAACTTCGGGCCGTTCAGCAGGAATTGGAGTCTCTCCGCCCCTGCCCCTCGCCTCGGGCTCCTGCACCGGTGCGGCAGGAGTGGACTGCCCTTCCCTTCCCTTCCCTTCCCTTCCCTTCCCTTCCCTTCCCTTCCCTTCCCTTCCCTTCCCTTCCCTTCCCTTCCCTTCCCTTCCCTTCCCTTCCCTTCCCTTCCCTTCCCTTCCCTTCCCTTCCCTTCCCTTCCCTTCCCTTCCCTTCCCTTCCCTTCCCTTCCCTTCCCTTCCCTTCCTTTCCCTTCCTTTCCCTTCCCTAATACGAGGGGGGGGGGGGGGGGGGGGGGGGAGTAACAACTTATGGAAAAGCTGCCCGTGGGAAGAGAAGGGGGAACCATGGGCTTTTCTTTGGGAGAGCTTCCCTCCACAAACACACCCGGCAAACCGTAATATAAATTAAAAAAAAAAAAAAACAAACAAAAAAACCAAAACCCACAAACAAACAAACAAACAACCCAAAAAACCAAACCAAACAAAAAAAAAAAAAACCAACGGAAAAGGAGGCAGGGGGGAAAAAAGGGTTGGGGGATAGAAATAAGAAACCGGGAAAGATCCGGTGGTGGCAGAGCCTGGGAGCGCCCGCCCTCTGGGCTCGTCCGTGCCCGACGGGGCGGACAGGAGCAGCGGGGCTGCGTGGCCGGGGAGGCACGGCTCGGCTCGGCACGGCATGGTTTGGCACGGCTCGGCACGGCTCCGCACGGCTCAGCTCGGCACGGCTCGGCATGGCACGGGCTGCTTCCCCGGCATAGACGGGGGCTTGGCGCTCTCGGGAAGTTCGTTTATTTTTCGCCACAAAAAAAAGTAATGTCTGCGTGCGCGTATATAAAATACATACACGTGTACACACACACACACACACACACGTGAATATGAATATATCCGGGGTGTACGGGCCCCGTTGGTTTGCAGCTGTGCACCCGCTTGCTTTCCGCCAGGTCCCGGCACGGCCGGGGCCGTGGGGATGGCGGGCGCTGCTCTCAGTCCCGGGGGGAAGCAGCCTCCCCTCCTTTCCCAGTGCTTCCCAGTTCCCACGGGGAGCACCCCGCTCCAGGGGGTCCGCCACAAACTTGACACCCACCCCCCCCAGGCCCTGGGCATTTGATTTAACTCCCTCAGTTGTGGGGTTTCGTTTCTTCCCCCCCCCCCCAATCCCACCGCCCCCCCATCTTGACGAGTCCGACCCCCGCAGCCCCCTCCCGGTGTGCCCCTTCCCCAGCTACACGGGGCCGGGGAGGAGGCGGGGGTGGGCTTGTGTTTTGATTAATATGGAAATAAAACGCAGAAATAGCAGCAGTACTTAGCTTCATTGCTTCAGTTCAGAGATTTATTGGCGAGGAGATAAACACTAGGCTGGGGGCTAGCTCGGTAATTCACGGTGCCCATCAGTTATTACCAAATGAGCAAATCGTTTTTCTTCGAAGCCGCAGAGGGAAAAAAAAAAAAGAAATGGGGGGAAAAAAAAAGAGTAATTTTTTTTAATAGGCTGCTTCCCTCTCCCCCGGGTCTGGCACTCAGGGCAGCCGGGCAGCACCCGCTGCTGCCCGCCTGGCCCTGCTGCCCCCGCCGGGCCCTACCCCGAGCAAAACCAATAAGGGGTTTATCACGGTTTTGTGCCTCTTCAAACTCATGTGTCTTGCTCTGCCTCCCTCCGACTTTCTCCTGTATTTTCCCAGGAAAAATTGCTCCTGTCCAAATGCTTTGGCGTTTGTTTTTTTTTTTTTTATTATTCTTTGCAGCCCCGTTTTCCCTCCTGCAGAAGCAGGTAGACATGGATTTGAGCTGGAAAGAGCTGTCACAAGATGACATCGTGCTGCTGCTGAGGAAAACAAAGGGGCAAGGCTGAGAGGAGGAGTATAATCCTTTATTAGATGCAGTGATATCGGGGAAAATGGGGACTTTGGGGGCACACAAACCCATTCTCAGATCTGAAATGGAAACAGCAAACTAGAAGCTAAGGACAAGCTAAATACTACAATGCAAGCAGGCATCTTTCACTGGACTTCTGTGAAATCTATGGATTTGAGTTTTTTGCTTTGCATTCAGTGTCATTAGAAATGCCTTGACACACACACCGTGCTGCCAAAAAATGCCCCAGGACTTGCTGAACGCTCATATTTTTCTGGACCAGCAGGAGGGGTCAGGTGAGGTATCCTAGGGCACCTCAGTGGCTGTAAATACCCAACTTTAGGTGGCTGAATTGAGTCTTAATTGATAATCTTTTTGTCTTCTCTGATCTTTCCAGTAATCAGGTTGATTAGAACCATGAAAGGTTTAAGGGTCAAATGAATAAAACAAATAGGAATTACTAATCTTACGCTACATCAGGGGGGTGATAGCTGCACGCGTTCTCCCCTTCGTGCAGCCAACAGTTGCTGAGTAGAAAACACTGAACTGAAGACACCAGAAGAGTGAACAGACGTGCTTGCAGCCTGCTTAACACAACCAGTCTTCCTTCTCCTGCCCTCCATTTCCTCCTCCTGAAGTTGAATCAAAACCATTTTGCTTGATAAACAAAACTATTTTGGTCTCCTGAACCTGCTGTTGAATCAGCAGGATGGGATTTTATACGACACTGGCAAAAGACTGCAGATCAATATTTTAATTCATTTTTTTTATGTTTGTTTGTTTTCCCCAAAAGTGTTGTTGTTGCTGTTGACATGTACATCTTGAAAGTTACCTGGCAGATCAGCATCAGGCCCTGCCAGATGGGCAAGAGAAAAACTACAAGCGATGCAGTAATTTTAGTATTTATGATGAACATGATTTGTGGAGACCTGCAAATCAAAAACTAATGGATTCCTTGTAAAACATGTAAAGGATTGACAATAAAAGAGATTTGCACAGGGCCTGGTTTTGATGCCTTGTACGCTAGTGTAAGCAGATAAGACCCATTTTTTAAGGCAGAGATAATGGTACAGCAGAGTCAGACCACAAAAGCTCCTGGTTATAGCAGGTAGGAACAGGAGCAGCAGCCAGCAGTATTATATCCCCTCTCAGTTGTCATGCAGACCAACTAGACGAGAGGGAGGTTTAGTAGTGCTTAAATATTAGTGCATAGAGTTTCATGATCATTGCACAGACGCTTAGTTATAATAAAGAACAGGTAGTTCTTCAAAAGGAGCTTCCTTTTATTTCTGTAATGTCACATACAGTGTTTTCAAAGGCAGCTTTAAATATGGGCCAGTCAAGCGCAGAACAGGGCAGGGAAGGAGCTGTTGTTTCTGGATGCATGTCTCACTTCCAGGGAAACCTGTCCCATGTCAGGGATTAGAAATGAGGATGTGGTGCTGCTTTAGTCACACCACCAGAGGAAACATTTTACAAATTATTCACTAAAGGAAATTTGATGCTTCTGTTGTAAAAAACGAATTCTGTTTTTCACAACACTAAATTACCTTTCTGCAAACTTACTTTTTGCATGGTGTTTTTTCTTTATATATTTCAGTTTTATTTTCATTGATTTCTAACCAGTGGCTCTGACTGTCATGCAGCAGGTGCTACTTCGCTATGTTTCAGCTGCAAACTGTTAGCTGGCTGTCTGAAAAACAGGAGACTTCATTTGTATTTTTTAAAAAGCAGAGAAATATTTCATGACTAATAAAAACTTACTTTTACAAAATCTGACCTTTGGCTTGCGCGAGTCGTGAGTCCTCGTCCTTGGGGTCAGAGGAAGAACAATAATGTGACCGCATAAAACATTCTGTTTCTGGACTTTTTATTTCTGGTGATAAACAAAGATCTGTCAAGTGTTGTGTAGGAAGCAGAAGACTAGAAAGGCATTTTGTGCTCCCCTACCTCACTCAGGCTTTACAGAGGAATTGGCCGCAGTGAATTTGGTGGCCTGTGCTGTCAGATCTTTGCCCAGCAAGTGAGTTTTCAGGCACTAGGGGAAAGGCAGCTTGAAACATCTACTGGGAGAGCTTCTATCCCCTGCTTCAGTACTTGGCTTTCCTCCCAAAACTGCCGGTGACAGCAACAGAAATTAGTCACAACTGTGGTGATCATTGGTGAGATGATGGTTCGCTTGAGCACACTGAGAATTGAGTTTGGACACCACTCCACAGCATGTAAGGGCAAATACTTATAATGGGCTACAGATCCATTGGAAACAGACCTGCCAGGGCTAGAACTATGGAAGCCTTGTGTGTACTCTCATTTTCCATGCAAAGGCACAGATCCCTCCTGGTGTCTCTGAACACCTTTGAGACACAGAAATCGCTAAACCAGATGGGTCTGAAGGCTTAATTTCCATGGGAGGTGGATGCAGTAATTTCCAGACTTCTGTCACTAAAGCCTTGACACATCCATGCCGTCTTTGCCCATCCACTCTGGGAATATCATAGAGCAGTTACTGTGGGGCAGCCATTTGGTGAAAATGGACAGTCCAGCTGTGTCCCTGCTGCTCTGCAGAATCAGTCTGCAAGCTACCTATGAGTCTGGGGTGTGCTGCCTCCCCTGGCTCTCCTTCCCTCAACGTTCCCAAAATGACCGCTGTGACCATGGTCTCCTGAGGTGCCTGCAACCTGACTAACCTCCAGGCACAGTGCTCTAGGGTTTTCCATTTCTCAGGGTGCTCTAAGATGTCCCAGATTTCCATTCCAGGCTAGGATCATGGAATTCATCACTCCTAGTAAATTAAATAGTGCCACATAATGTTCTCAGGCACTGGAACTCAATTATCTATAGAGTCAAATTGTTACAACAGTTCCTGGTATGGTTTGGCTCCAGCCAACTAGCTCTCTCCTGAACATTTCCCAGGCATGGTCTGGGGATAGCATAGGCCAAAGGCCAATCCCAGCAGGCAATTTGTATTCAGTCACACTGCCTGGAAAGCAAGAATTTAATAATGTGGACACACGCCAGTCTGTGCCAGTTGGCTTCAGAGCTAGATAATGGTCACAGACATGTTTTATATAGATGTAATCTGAGAGTCTTTCTCTCTCTTACACCAAGCTTCTGTCTTTGTTGCCATCTCTTTCTGTCTGTCTTTCTCTCCAGATTGCCAGGAGGATGCGTTTCCTTTGTGAAGTGAGATATTTATCAGAACTATTAACTGATCAGTGTCTCCCATTAATTGATTTGGTTTCATTAGTCTTTGGCTTTATCTGCTTAGCTTCACCCAGTTGTGCAAGATTGGTCTATCGAACTATGGAACTGTAAAGAACGTCTATTTCTACTTTTGTGCCATGTGCAAGAAATCCTTCTTCCATCTTCCATAGGTTTTATGTCACCATGGGGCAAAAGATGCCCAGGGCATTGAGGTTCCACATTCCACAGGGACTTTTCCAGTTCATAGATATGACACATAGGCATAAAGTAGTCCTCAGTATCAGAATTCATCAGATGTGCAGAGACAGACCTTCCTCGCCAATCATCACATCTCCACCAAGAAAAATGAACCCATGATACAACCTCTCTTGCTTTTTCCACTCCCAAATTTGTAAGCAATTGGGGCAAACACAGGACTTTTGCCTTCTGCTTTGTAAGGGTCATATAGCTCATGGGAGAAGTGGTTCCAGTCACAGGTTGAATGTGAATCTTAGGGCTTTCCCCTGAGACCAGTCCCCTCTTCTTTCTAGCTGCTGAGACCAGGCAAGCTGCACTTAGTGCCCCATGCTTCACTTGTTTCAGTATATCTCAACTGACCAATGCAAAGCCGTGGTCCAAAGAGAAAACTTGATTTTCCCCTTTTTTATTGTGTTTCCTCAAAAAGTTGCAGCATTTCTTCCCTCCCACTGGTGCATTTCATGAGTTTGGCAGCGCTCCATCTATGCTTTTGAACCACAGCACTTCTTTGCGGTGTCTTTGTGCCCAAGTTTTCTGCCCAAAATCCTGCCTGCAGGCAAAGCCAGCACTAACTAAATACCCTGAGTCAGATCAGCACTGATGGCTTCTTCACTTCTGCCCATGTGGATTGTACCTGAGATCTCTGGGGTTAACTCTGTTCCCAGCAATACAGCAGCAGGACAGTCCTCCTGTAAATCCAGTATCAACATTTCAGCTCCTTCTCTCTTATTCATACTGCCAGGGCAGTGGGGCAGACTCCTTTACCTGGCCTGCGCACACGAAGATCCCATCATGTCTCACATGTTGCAAGGCCCCACGGTCAGCAGCTGACCCTTTCTTTGGGTTTGTCAGGTTCAGTCGCTTGAACATCTCCTGCTCATTCCCTCACCTGGCCGCCGGCACCATCCATCTCTCTCCATGCGCAGCCCTCTTCCTCCAGCTGCAGCATCTTCTATTCCAGCCTTCACTGCTGTGGTTGTCTCACCTTGCCATTGCATCTGCCTGACCATCTGTTGAATCATGTGCAATATAAATAACAGCTAGTGACAAATAATAGCTACGGATACCCTCCTGTAATAGTCTGGTGGCCTTACTGGACATCCGCCACTTCATAGCATTTTCTTATTTTACTTTGGAGGTCACAATTATATGATAATATTAAAGGGGATTGTAATGTTAAAGTGGTTTAGAGTCCTTGGGCTACTTCATATATAATTTTTATATTTTTCCCCAAAGTCTTTGCTATTATTCAATTCCCCTTGTTCCTGTCTGCAATACTCTTCTGTGACTGGAGAGACCATAAAATAGGCCCTTATTCTACGCTTTATCACAGTGTTAAATATACCATACCAGTTGGAATGGGTAACAGAAAATCAACTTTTAAAACCAACCACATTTAATAATTTACACCAGGAGAAGAAGTGAGAACAGTAGATTCCCCTACACTCCTTCAGCTGAGATAAAAGTATTTTGGCCTCCTCTGCACAGGAAAGCAAATTATTTTTCATCTAGATTATAGAGAAGGTGAAAACCTGTCTTATTGTGTCTGGTCAATAACAGGTCTTTATCTTCACTGAGACCTTTAACCCACCCTTAGATATGGACTCGGTCACTGAGGTGCTCCAAACATGTTGTAGGTAATGTAATGGGCTGATGTTTCATCCAGGAAAGTCACAGACAGCTTTGCTTAGAGGCCGGTAGTGGACCTGCAGCCTCGCAACAGGAATTTGTCCTCAATCTCACATCTTTCTGGCTGCATCTGAATGATGAAAATGAATTGCTCTAAACATAGCTCTGGAGCTAATTGATGGCATAGATGCATGCCAAAGTAATCTTTGAACAGTTGTAATGGTCCTAATGGTGAGCATAGCTGAGTGGTATTAGAAAAGCTTTGTTTTTCACTTTCATTCCTGATTCGGTTCAGGGATATTCAGAAAACTACTACATTTGACAAAGTGCTTGTTTTATTCCCCAGCTGCCTTGAGCTAACAAGCTGATGACAGATTTTCAGTACAGATGGGATTGTTTGAGGAAAATATGCCTAGCAAGTAGGCTCACTTTTTAAGCAAAGTTATTTCAGTTTATCATGCTCAGCTCTCAAGGCATGCAAGCTTCTCCAGTAAGGGGAGCTGCTGGGCTCAGCTCAGGGGAAGGATGAAAACAAGCCTTTGCTTTTCTGCTCTCTAAGGGGAACTTCCAGCTCTTTTTTTCTACTGAAGATGGCTTTGCCCTCGCTGGCTGAAGGTGCTCATTTCTGCAGGTCGAAGATGGGCAGGTGTTTCCTAAACACCACGTTTTGTTCATGGCCCCCTGGCTGCAGAGCTGCCTGCGAGGATGCTGTCCGCCCCCCTCTGCTCAGCTCACTCCTGTGGAGACCCTGCAGCCCACCAGCATCAGGGACCAGAGTGACTGGCCACAAAGAGATGCTTGAGATGCCGTACAACCAAAACTGCCTCGCCACAGCTGCCAGTGAGCCTCCCAGGGGCTCTGCACCCTCTACGGCTGTGCTTGAAGTTGGGGTACCTGTGTAGCAGGCTGTGGTCAGCAGTCTGGGGGGGTACATGAATGAGATGCCTCTAATCACATTGCTGACACCAATTCACTCCTTGACTTTTGGGAGGGCTTTGCAGATGTGCACAGGTTTGGAAGTCATGAGCGATTGGCTACCCAGTTTATCTGGTCAACTGGAACTTGGAAAGGCACAGAAATTGTTGGTGTGGACCAAAGTCCCAGTACCAGCAGCTCTACAAATAGGTGGTGAAGATCTGGAGCGGGGGGGAAAACACCCCTGAAGATGCTTATCCTCCCTTCCTTCCACACACTCCTGGACACACAATGCACATACAGTGAGTTTCCCTTCCCCTTTTCCCTAAGCCATCAGGCCAGCTCCCTGCATTTCAGTATGACTGTGGACAACACTTGTCTGTTTTTGATGGGGATTTTCAGGAAAAAAAAATAATACTAGGTTGGGTTAAAACTGGTTAAATCCCTCAGGACCTCAGTAGTGTTTTAAAACATATGTGAAGGGGAGGAACCATTTTTCACACATCCTGAAGAATATAGCTGACATATGGACCATTCAAAGGAAATTTTGTTCAGGCCATTGGCCATGCATGAATGGCCTGGCTTATACAGTGGGGACCCAAGCTATGACAGGGATCTTCTCCCAGGAACTGGGTTTCTAGGTAGTGAGAGCCGGTCCTGTAGATGCTAACCATGCTGCTGACACTCAGACCCAGTACCAGACCCAGGACCCAGCTGGAGGGACAGGGGTGGGCTGGGGTGGCACAGTTGCACTGGGACAGGCCTGGGGCAGGGCGGGGGATGACATGGACTGTGCCATTGCTGCAGTCCGTGTGCCCCCTGACCCCGAGCCTGCCCCAGCAAAGCCTGTCCTGTGCATCCCCACTTTTGCTTCTCTCCATCACAAGCTTTCTCCTGGCCACGTTCATGGGCGCTTGCTGCTCCAGCCACTGCTTTACTGTAACTGGGTGCCATTGCAACACCACTGGTAGATTGAGCATCTCAATCATCTTTCCACTAAATACTTCCAAGGCCCCAGAGAAACACCTCGTAAATCTTTTTGCTCCCTTGGAAAAAAAAAAAAAACCCAACACATAACAAAACAAAACCAACAACAAACCACAAGGAAGTTCAGGGAAATAAACCCCTAAATCGGATTTCTTGCTTTAAAAGTGCTTTACATATATCACCACCAACCAGCATGTAAATTTTAGTCAGCTACTGGACTAGTCTTTTAAAGAAGTTGAAAAATGGCCCTGCGTCCTCAAAGGACACACCTGTTATCTGAAACAGTTTTTAACCAGCTTGTTAAGCAGCTTTGACAGATCAAAGACCCTGGACAATGGGCACAAACTTTAACAATAGTTTAGCCTTGAGCAAAAGCTTCTGTCAAAGCAAGGCTTGTGCCAGTAGTATTATGGCCTGCAATTGAAAATAAATTTTACTTGAATAAGTACCTCAGCCCGATCAGAGGCACTGCCGCCAGGGAGACAAAAGCAGTTGGGGATAAGTTATTGACTCCACTGACAGCATGAATGAAGTTCATTATGCCAGCCCACTCTTGGTAAATGTGTCAGGTTTTAAACTGAATTAGGTGGCAGGTGCATGGACCATTTTCCTGCCCCCCTTGAGACAGTAGAGGGCCAGCCATCACCTGATTCTACAGACAAATGTTTAGATTTGGTTTTCATATCGCACGGGCACAAGCGACAGCGTATGTAAATCATAAATAAGGCTTCCTGCGAGCCCTTGTCTATCCCTCTCTCTCTCCTTCCCCCGTCGCTGGCTGGACGTGCTCCCGACATGTTGCCCACTGCACCCTGGAGGTGGGTTTGCCCCCCCTCCCCAGCACCCACTGCAGCCCCCTTTCTGGTCTCTCTTCCTGCCACGGGAGTGCGCAGGGTTTGGGCTTCCACAGGCCACCTCCGGGGTCCAGCCGTGAGCCAGAGGGAAGCCCAAGCCCTTCTGCCCCTATTCAATTGACACCACGCACAGCCACGCATTTCTGACCTCAACAGGATCTGGATCGAGCCCTTCCTGTAGCCAATATTATGTCATATGTATGGGTGTAAAGAGATTGAATCCAGACATCCGGTGTTAGCCTCCAGAAAGGCTTTCTACAGTGAAACAGTATTTAATCCTTGCAAGCCTCTGATGACAAACATCACTGCAATTTCACAGAACTGCAGGCTGGATCTGAAAGAAGTGATGTGAAACATATACATATATTTGCGTGTGTATACATACACACAAAAACACGTATAAAAATACAAATGTGTCTACATATGTACCAATGTTCAAAAATTTTGCTAGCATTCAAAGAAATAAGCTGATAATCTGCCATGATAATTTGATATTCCTCTGCTTTAAGATTGAACTGCAGTTTTAAGGTGTATCTTTTATTTATTTTTCATTTGCATATTTTGCTTGAAAACATTTTCGTTTATAGTCTGCTAGGGCCTACCAGGATAATGCAAGATCAGCTGAACTTCAGATACTTTGGATGCCAGCTCTCATTACTTAATCATGAGACACAGGACTATTAAGACTCTTAAAAATGAAAGCCTCGTTCTCTGACCAGGGAGGGAAGAATTGGCATATGCCTTTGGCTGCCTGCCTTATTTACGTTAATGAGCAAGTTTCTTCCCCCTGTGAAGGAGCTGAACACACCTTCTCCTGAAACTTTTGGGATCTGCTGCCTGTGTTGGTTACAAAGCGGATCCTTTTGCTTTTGGACAGCATTTTGGACACACTTGGGTACTTTTTTGCACTTGAGTCACTTAAATGACCTTACTTTTTTAAGAATGCATTTGTAAGCCTGAAAATGTCTTTCCCCCCCCTCCCCCCAACATACTGAAGGTAAAGGCTTTGCGGTTGAATGCTTAATAACATACACCAGCCTCTGAAATTTAATAAAAAATATTTATCCCCTTTCTCCAAGGATTTCAAAGGGCTGAACCAACACTAGCTACTCCTTGCAACACTCTCCTGAGGAAAAACATTATTGCTGTTCCAAAACTGAAAGCCGTTTCGAAAAAGGAGTGATGAGACTTGCCCAATGTCACAAGCAAGTCAGTGGCAGATTCACACTCCAGCGGGTGCTTTCACCGTCAGATAGTGTTTCACCCCCCTAACATGACATTGCTAAAGACACATTTGGCTCAGTTCATGGTTGCATTTAGTACACCTGTTAATACTGATGTATCAAACCCATTCTTTTTCTGGCTCCAATACAAACAGACCCAGGAAGTCTCACCCATGGACCCCCATCAAGAGAAAATGTTTCTTTCACCCTTACACAAATCTGGAAAAACAAAGTAGGCTTATTCTTTGGGGCTATCTAAAGACTGCTGTGTGTCAACACACAAAATCATTTCTCACAGTGGTATCACTTGCTGGATATGTTCCTTCCCTCCAACCACAGCAGATGGTGTTTCATAGTTGGTCACAAATGGCTGTCAGTGAGTGTTTGTCTGCCTGCCAGTAACCTGTAGTTTGGGGACTCCCTTGGAGAGTGTACCAGCACTGACTCTGCTGATAGCAGCATCTGAGAAAATGATCCATCCTTTCTTGTCAGGCACAAAATTAGCCATCTCACTTTCAAACTGTTGACAAGGGGGATATGAAAGAAATAAGGGCTGTGCCGGCCCAGATGATGTTTCTTCAGTTCTGGTTGGAGGCAGCTAGAGCTGACTATAGAGGAGAAGCTGCCTTTACCGCAGTGAATATTGACCTCTGGTGAAAGATGGAGGTACGAGCGTGGCCCCCTCCTGGTGTCAGGATTTTGCATGGCATTTCCACCACCACCTTTCCCAAGCCCAGTTTAGATTTCTCTTGGCCAGCACTAGCGACAGGGAGGAGATGACCTTTAGTGACATTGCCCTGTAGCAGAAAAAAGCCTTTGACTGGCTACAGGTCCCAGTGCACCAGTAAGGTTTGCTGCTGGCTTCGCATGCACGGGGAGAAGGCAGCCAGCCAGCCTGTGACTGCAGCCTTGCCCGGGCAGCAGGGAACAGGAGGGACAGGAGAAACAGGAGACAACAGTGACAGAGACCAAATACTTCTGTCCCCATCACCTGAGACAGAAAACAATTTTGGAAGCTTTGCAGCAGCTTGTAACAGTAGCCATCACCTTGCTGGCGCACACTCACATTTCAAGCACACACAGCTACAACCCGAAATGATTCGCTTCAACAGAAATCTTAAAGATGAGTCTGTGGAGCAGGGCCAAAATCTCTCCATAGCAGTTATCTCAGGGTCTTCTGCCTGTAAAGCGATTTCTATTTAAAACCCCAAGTAGGATCTGGGCTGGTAAGCTCGGCTGGCCTCACTTTCCACCTGGCTTAGCCAGGGCAGGGGTCTCCTCCAGGTACATCATCTGCCTGGCAGAGGGGATGCACGCTACTCATGGCTGGGTGGCACCACCGTCAAAGGGGTCTGGTGACTGGGTGCATTCCCAGGTCTCCCTCCAGCTTTCACATACGTCAGGAAGCTGATGTATGTATCAATCCTATGTAGCAAAAATCCTGCATTGGGTAGGGGAAAACCAGGTTGTATTGGTGCAAGTTACTACAGACAGTAATTTTGCTGCTCCAGTTCTATCCCGCTAGAAGAGGTTTAGAGAAAATCCAGTTTCAGAATGTGCCTTTCACAAGGAGTTTCAAACATTGCAAAATTCCTTTTCATCCTAAATGTACCCTCTGTGAGAGAAAGGTAGATTAAATAAAAATTTAAGTCCTGCAAAAGAGAAATTATAACTGCTTTGGAAAACATCAGAATGATCCATCTGAAATGAAATATCCTAAAATCGGCTCAATTACTTAGCTTCAACTTCCTTATTTTTGTCACTGAACTCATGCTAAAAATAAAAAGTACTAAATAAGGCAATAGTTAAAAGTCAAAACAAAAAGCTTGGGCTTTGCTGAAATAAAACTTTGCAGTCTTCTAAAAATTAAATATTGCGGTAAATGGATTTCATTAAGATTGGTACCTCCCCGCAAATCTGCTTCTTCCAGTGCAAATTTTGTTTTCACATGAACATTTTGATCTACTTTCTGGAATATTCATAAATAAAACCAAACTCACACAACAACTACACAACACTAATGACAACCCCCAGAACAAAAAGGATGTGAAAATTTTGCCTAGTTGGAATCAGACATGTAATGAAATTTCAACTACTTCAACAAGAGGTTTTTTAAAGACTGTTGAAGGTGGAATCTGCAAGGAAAGCTGCAAATCAAGTATCCTATCATGGTTCTGTTGTGTGAAATCTATAACTACATAGCAATTTTCCATTTTCCCTAAGTTGCAGTACTGGATTTTTGTTTTGATTCTTTTATGTGTGAATTAGTCTGTTTCTGTTCTTCTCTTTTGGCTACGAAGATTTCTCTGAGAAAAACAGAGACAGAACTTAGCTGAGGTAAGGCCATCTGCCTGAGAATGAAATGAGACTTTAACTCAGGTGCCCAGTGAGAAATATGCAAGTGCCTGTTTCACTACTGACCAGAATAGGTACAAAAGGAGAATGATGACTAGACTAAACTTGATCCTCAGTAGGTGCCTTGTACTCTGGCTTGCGTCCAGCAATGCGTTCGAGCATGCAATCTGAGTAGGACAACACAAACATCTGAAGTTAAGTACACGTATAAATATTCTCACGACATGTCAGTTGGGAAACTTTGTAGAATCTGGCTAAGAACGGTTGACTGCCTCCTTACCTCCTTAGGTACACCTAAACCCAGCTCAGCTTACTCTAGTACCTGGTAGGTCATTAAGCCCTGTATTTGGTTTGCCCAGCTACATTATTAGTGTGTTTGTGTGTGTACTGGTCATGTGAATGTGATGTTCATATCCTTGACCACTTATAGATAGACTATCAATAACTTAATGACAGACATGCCCTATAGCTGCAGCTTCTTTTTTTAGGACCAAAGTGGAGGGCATTACACACCAAGTAGAGCAGTCATTTCTCAGACAGCCCTGCTTTGGGCAAAGATCCAAGAAGAAAAGGCTGTTGAAATCCCCCCAGGGCCCAGCATCTTCCTAACAGGGGACGTCCCCTTTTGGGAAAACCCATGGCGGCAGAACTTGCTTTATGCATGTTTTCAGAACGTACTGCTAACATTTTCTATTTTCCCCTCTGGAAGTACAACAAGGGAGGGTAAACAAAACGAGCGTCTGAAAGGCTGGAGAATACAAGCAGCCAGGTGAGTTTACGTCTTCCCAAACTGCCACTTTCTGCTCCAGTGTGCAAAGCAGTCATGCTTAGGGCTCCCCTGAATCAGTATCTTCACTCTTTATGTTACCTTGTTTATTTGGCTAAGACCATTGGTGTCTGGAAATAACATCGTGGCCACTTCAGATCTTGTTGAGTCAGAAAAAGAACTGAGCCACTTCAGAGCAGTGTGGTCCATTGTGTGGCCCATCATTGGGGCCATCTTCACCAGCAACTGCCATGGTCAACAGAGTTGCTTCCTCTAGCTGAGCGGGAGATATGCACAGAGTTTGGATGTCACCGATTTGATCAAGAGAGCTGCCCTGCACCAGGAAGATGACATGGCTGTTGAGGCAGTCTGTAATGCGCTACGGGGAGCTCTGCTGCCACACACAGTGAATCATGCGCTAGTCCAGGACTCTGAAGGCAGGGATGGATCTTTGGGCTTACACACATCAGGAAGTCCAGTAGTACCGCATCTGAGCATCTGGCTCATTTCGGGCACCTGAGCATTTGAGCATCTGCCTCAAATTGGCAGTGGCGGATGTACAGGATGAACAAGCACAAGGCTGCCCCGTGGATTTGGTTGGGACAAGAAGATGGGGAAACAGCTGAAGTTAGTTGGGAAATGCTGTAGTGCATTTCTGAGTTTTCCTACCACTCCGTAAGCTGAATATTTAAAACCTAGTTTCCTGGCTTGCTAGTATCTACTTTTCTTGAACATGACCTTTTTTCCCTGAATTTCTCTCATTTATTTTACTGGGTTTGTTATCTTTAGTCAAGCTGGAAAAAGGTTTTTTTTTTTGCATGGGAATTTCATTAGCTTTTTGATAAAGTTGTCAAGGAAAAATACTGGTACTCTGCCATATGGAAGCATTTATTCACTACCAAGTATGTAAATTAGATTACATCCTTGATGGCAGCTGTGTTAATTAGCATATCTTGGTTTCCGGCTTGCTAGAACTGGACCCAAAGTTTGTCTTTTTTTTTTTTTTTTCTTTTTCCCAAGCTACTCTTGGGGCCTTCACAAAGCCTGCTAACCTGGTCAGATCTGCCTCAGATCCCCACAAGAGTCCCTCTGGGGATTAGAAATTCCTCGCAGCATTTGCCCTCTGCCAGGGTCTCTCCGGCTGAAGATCTCTGAGGGGCTGAGGAGATTAACAGGAACCCCTTTGGGGACTGAGGAGATCTGCTTCACAACATGGTTTTAAATGTTGACTGGACTCATTACGAGGTGCAGAAGCTCTGCAAGAGCCCTCAAGTTAATTAGGGGAACTTGCCAAGGCCTGTCAGACACTTGGTGATCGGCGATGGATCCTTCAGTCTTTTGGCAAAGCTTCGGAGACAGCGACATGCCAATGAAAGGCTCTGGCTGTGCTAAGTAACCATGAGTGCATTCCCCCAGAGTTATCACCATTTCTTGAAAACAGCAAAAGCAACAGAGCAATTTGTGAGCTTCACAGCAAACCAGGTCTGATGTCTCTTGCCCTCCCTAAAATTTGACCCACCCCCTCCCCAAAAGTCATCAGGGGGTCAAAATACCCCATTTTTCCAACCTCTTTGTCTCAGATTTGATGGAATAATTTATATTGGCTAAAATAGCAGGCTCTTGCACCCTGACCTGACACATTTGGAGAGCTTTAGAAAGCAGTAACAGTATTTGAATGTCCATCCTGAATATCCTTGGAGTGAAAATTGGTACTTTACAGCAGAGAATAGTGATAGTTTACCTCTTGAAAATCCATTAGTCTCAACATAACACATTGTCAATCATATGATTTACCAGCCAGGGCCTATAGATATTTCTGCAATAGCAGATGTTCACCTTTCCTGTAGTGTCATGTTTTCATCAAAAAATATAGATATTGTTATCAGCAAGAAAAAATAAACTTAGACGATCCCAAAAAATATGATTGACAGCAGCACCAGTTCTTGTAAAGAATGGCACTTTCCAGAGGAGACATGAACCAGAAATTCCAACTGTTTGTCATCTTTAGTCATGACAGTATTTACAAAAATGAGGATGCTAATGCTAATGCATTAGCTAATGCAGCTAAATTTTAACCAGCTCCCTCCCACATGTTCAGCCAGGTTTGGCCTTCTATACAGTAAACAAAAGTTGACAATGTTGTTGATAGTGTTAGGTCTAAGGAACTTTTCCCATTGTGTGCAGATGTGTTACCCTCTGCTTTCATCAGCTCAGATATAGGATGCTGGCTAACGATGTTCTGAGCTTTTAATTTCGTGCCTGTTCCTTCACTGCAGTCTAATGTGTATGTCTAGCCTCATAATGTAGTTGAACAGATATCCTCCCATCCACAGCCTTATTGCACCTTGCCCTGCTTTCATCTGTCCAACCAAGAGCAGCAACAGAGGAGAAACTTAAAGGAAGTTTAGGACATCATCAGCCTCGTTCTGCAAGTATTTCTATGGAAAAGACTGCTGCAGGCAAACCATCCTCAGCAAACACAGTGCTCAGCAACAGAGTTTAAGGGCACTGAGAAAGAAACATAACTCTCTCCTTTGCAGTCTCTACCCAAGATGGTATGACTTGGATTAGGATGTAAGTGATAAAAGTTCTTCTGTTTTGCAGTCATCTTCTGAATATAGACATTACTATTATCCAAGTATTTGACCATCATAAAACATGTTCTGGTGCTTTCAATTAATTTTAAAGTGTGTTTCAGGGATTGCTTGCCTGATTTGGTATTTTCATGGAAATATTCTCCTTCATGTCCCACATTTCACTGACTAATCTGAAGACAGTACTTGTGGGGGGTTTTGTACATGTCTAAGTACATACCTGCAAAAATGAAACTTCAGATGTGACCTCAGTATGATACCCCCAATCTTTTCCTTATTTGACAACAGCATGAGAATCAAGACAATTTGGGGCTTTATTACTATACAGCCCCAGACTGCTTCTTCTGTTCCATGTGTGCTCGCCTGTTGGCTGCCCATGCCACAGATGCCTACGCATTTCAGTATCTACAACTCAGCTGCCTCAGGATGTTATTTGCTCCATTCACCAAAACAGCAAACATATGTTTTAGTCAGATACTTAAGCACAGAGCTCAAAACAAACCCATAGTAAGGCCAGATATTGATACTCAGCTTCAGTAGGTCAAAGCATCACTTGACGTGACAATGGGTTAGGAGGTTGTAAGTAGGAGGTGTGCTTCCCTTGCTGCATGGATCTACCTGCAGCCATGCACTTGTATGTCATTGATGTCAAAGGATTATGGCTCATGATGCAGGCTCCTCGGTACCACTCTAAAACTGCTGTTACTCTTGATTGATGGTGGTGAAGACAATTCTTACGCTACTGTTAACTCTTCAGGAAACTGGAAGTCCTGCATCAGATATATGCACAGGCCAGGTCACAGTTAAGGGAGTGAAACATCTGTTTTCTTTGTCTAAAACTTTTTACTTTTCAAACTCTATTCTCCACCAGTGTAAGAACATGTATCTTCTTTCCTTCTGTGAAGATACTTTTGCTGCTGCCTCCTTGGTGCCCAGACTCCTTGAACACTCCTGTCCAGCCACTGTTCCCTAACTGGTTGTAATTCTTGAGCTGACTAGTACAACTCTCTCATACTCATTGCCACATTTAATTAATACTCTGTCTATGCAGAATAGCTCATTAGATTGGTATAAAATTTATGGCAATGCCAATGAGCGTAAGTATTGATACTTAATGGCATGACAGAACAGAAGTTAATGAGTACAGGGAAATTCTAACATACAGCAGAAATAGTTCCTCAATTTATTGGTGTGGATGCTGGGGACTGACTAGTTTAAGTATTAATTAAAAGATTAACTATGACTCCTTCACCATATCATTTCTTCAGCTTTCTGCCTTGGGTCCATTTACATATGCAGCTAAATACTTGCTTAATATCATTGCAGTTCAGGACAGTATTTATGCCTCTATTTAACTTCAAGTATATACCAAAGTACTCTTCTAAATGTGGACGTTTTCTCAAATTGGGATTTTAATTTATATTCCATACCATTTTTTTCCTTGAGTTATTGCTCAAAAATTGTTTTCTTTCTTTAAATCTGTAAAAATTGGAATTTAAAGAACAAAAGATTTTGTGGGCCTTTTTTCTTTCTGCATAAAAAAAGGTTAAGTCTCATTTTATTAGCATAAAAAGCCAGATGTTCTTTTCTGGTTTTAAGTACCCTGAGTTGTATGTGTTCACTGAAGTTTAATGCTGGGAAGAGCAGTCAAGTAATTCACAAGGTTTGATCTTGGTGTTAATTTTTTGCATTAACCATAAAACAGTTTGTTCTTTTGAAAATAACAATTTGTATGGTGGTTAGAAGCAATAAGGGAAAGACATTTTGCAGAGTATTTTGACGAGTTTTTTACCTATAAACCACTCTCACAGAAGCAGCTGGGGATTCCTAAAATAAACTTCTTGGAATTATACTACTAAATGAAACGCAATTAAAAATAGTGGTACTTTGCTTTTCCAATCTATGATATTTTACAGATTTTCATATTGCAACCTACCATTTAAAATTGTTCTCCAAATGCCAATGCCAGTCAATAGAACCTTGGGAGTTCTGGGCAGCGTAATGATGACAGCAATGCTTGTCTACCTGTATTTTGTCTGACAGTGTTTGCCACAGGGCAGAAGTCAGATCAGAGGTTGCAAAGGCCTTTTCCATATACTGCTGTGAGACAACCAGGCCCAAAGACAACTGTTACTGACTGTTGAGTCAATCACTTCAGTTTTTTGGCTCTTGCCAATGTTAGTAGCACAGGAAAAATAATTTGGGGAGAGTAGATCTGCCATAAGAAATCCAAGTTGCATCCCACACTTTCTTTAAAACAGAGAAATTGTAACGCCTCTGAAAAACATTGGAACTCAAACTCTTCCACACTGAAACACACAAAGGGCATGTGGAGGATGGGGCAGGGCTTGTATGCTGGTTAGGTGCAAAAATTGATTTTTGTTCAGGTAAAATTGTCACTGTAAAATTATGAAAGCTTTCTTTTCATGAAAAGTGTGACCGGTAGTAATACTGTGACCAATATGTTCTAAGAACAGTTCTAACAAAAGCCAGCTGTAACAAAATCTCAAATTTAGAAGGTTTAAAATTTTTGCTGGAAATATTTTCTACAACCCTCATGCTAATATGCATGCAAGCGTATATATGTGTGTAGTCAGGCATGTGCATGGGAATGCACTCGGTTTCCATGCAGATGGACATCAAATTTTGTGGTGAAACAACCCAGCTGTTGAAGATGAGGCAATACTTCTTCATCCCTAGCCATTGCCTGGTCCTTGCCCAGGACTGTCTGCTTCTCCCCAGGAATTTGCCAGTGGTGCCTCGAGCAAAACCACGGAGGTGGCTTTGAGAGGGATCCTTTTGGTCCATGTCTTTTCAAGCGAGTCTTTCCACCTCTTAAAATGGGCTGTATTCTCTGAAAGGCGCAGTTACTAGTCGGGACCTCGATGGACTTGGCAAAGGGATAGTCTTTGAATATCAGCTGTCCCTTTTCTCTCTTAAACGATGCTGGACTAGGCAGGTCCTCCTGGTTAAAGTCCATCCCCCATTATTACACATTATTTCACTGTGTGATTGGGACACTGGTGTTGCCCCCTGTTATGACCAGAAACCTGCTGAAAAGCGGAGCAGGTCGCACCACAGGCATGCATGGGGAGCGGGATGCAGTGTGCCTGGTGCAGGACATGTATCCCATCTCTCCAGAGTCGGCTGACTGCAGCTGGAAAGCTTCTGAGATTAAAAAAAATCATTGCAAAAGCGCTCGGGAAACACAGCAAGCACGAGCCTGACTCTTTCTGGTTTCCCTTAAAGGTAGCAGCCCTCAGCTCCAGGGAGGCAGCGTCATTTTTGTCGGTCAGGAAGCATTTCCCCAGCAAAGATTTAGGTGAGCAGTGTGTGTGTGGGTAGAGCGTGCCGTGGGAGACTACCGCGGGCTGATATGAGAGATGATATCGGAGATTAGTTAACCGTATGGGCTGAGTCCCCGGGGAGGTGTGTGAAATGAATCAGATTAAACAAAATTGATAATGTGAATACTTAATCAAACAGACAAAGGTAGTCTGCACAGCTAATTAGGGGCAAATAGAGCGTCCCTCTTGTACCTCATTTAACTGACAAATTGTGCAGACAGTTTTAATGGGAGTCTGTTTAGCAAAGAGAAGGCTGTACAGTTGACAGCTTGGCAAAATGTGGTTTCTGTAACACCACATGATGCTTATGGAAATTAGCCTGGTGCAGCTGAGCTCCGAGTAGGTGAGAGCTGCCCAAACTCTAGTAAAATGGTAAAATGGACCTTTTGTAGGCCTCTGCTCCTGACTTCTTAAAGGGACCTAGCTGCTTTTCTGCAAGCTGGCAAGGAACATTTCTGAAGAAACCTAAAGGATCTTTACGATACCAGAAAGAACCACACCTTTGTAGACAAGAAGGCAGATAAAAAATTCAGACTACATCACTTTAGTATTGGAGTTTTCTGGTTGGATTCCTTGTAAAAACAAAGTCACTTTCACAGCTTCTCGGGAGGTATGTAAATATGAATTACTGTCAGTGTTTTACATATGAAGAAAAAGAGAGTGCAAAGCGATCAGCTGCAATATGGGCCAATTCCAGGGTCAGGCCAAGGACTGAGGAGTCGGCCAAACCTGGGGCCACAGCCCATCTTCTGATGCAGGAGGGTCTCTGCTGCACTGTGGAGTGACTCTTTTAAGAAATACAGGCCTCCAGTTTCTTAAACCCTGAATAATACAGACATCAAGCTTTCTACATTTTCTGATAACCCCTTCCTCTGCCTCTGTCTCCTAGCCTTCTCCAAAATAACCATATCCCTTCATTGCCTCTCCTTGTGTGCCCCGAGGCCCACATGCCTAGCCCTCTTCCAGAGGAAGATGAAGATATTTGGATATGTTGTAAAGTCTGATGACTTTATAAACATGAGTTGGAGATCGAGCTCTTCAGGAAGGTGAGACAAGTGGCCAACCCTGGCTACTTCTCAGTGGCCTTCACCAGATCTTTTGTGAGCAGTTGCTGTTGCACTGACATAGGAAAGCAAAGTGCCTTGCTGGTAAAGGGAGCAGAGCTAAATAAGTCTTAAATTTGTGAAACTGCGTTTGGGCTTCTTCTCTAGTGTTGCATCTGCAACTGTTTATAGGTCATAATTTCTAGCATGATAAATGGGAAAGACTTATGAGAGGTTTAACCAGGGATTTTGAGCAAATCTCTTTGTGTTGGTTCTGCTCAAAAGACTGCTTTGCCTCGTGCTGAGTGTCATCAGGAGCAAGGGGAGGAGTCCTGCTATCTCTGCAAGACCAGCTAAGGATAATATAAGTTTTGCTGGGAGTCATTGTCTGGGACATGGTACCCTCTGTGGTTAAGCCTCTCTTTTAGTTTCACTGACCAATAAACATCACAACAATTTGGTGAATGTGTGTGAGTACATCCATGGGCGTGCACATCTGGGCATGCACATCTGTGCATGCGCATACATGTTATGTTCACTCAGACAAGCTACACATTTTGATCATAAAATGAGTGTACTATAAAGCTGAGAGTCAGAAGTCTGAGGCTGTAATGCAAACTGACTTTCCACTTGATGCTGGCCATTTCACTTTACTGTACCTCAGTTTCTACACCTACAAAACAGGATTATCCTTGCTACCTCAGAGCAGTGTTAGAAAGAAATGATGTCTTTGCCATGATCCTTGGTGGTAAAGCACAGGATCTGGCATAGGTCAAATTCTTAGCTAATGAAAACTGGATAGCGCAGTCAAAATCTCATGTTGAAAGTGTCGAGGAAGAAAGTGCAAAGCGCAGGGAATTTGTGGCTTCTACTTTTGTGACTCATTTGGGAAACACATTAGCTTCGTTCACTTCCAGTTGAGTGGTGCTTATCACCTCAGCACTGAAAGGACTTCAGGAGAAGAAAAATTGAGCACCGTCATCTCCACAATAGCATGGAGTGTTGTCACATTTGACATCTGACTTATGCTTAAACATCATCCACTGTTGAAAGGCATGAGTTTATGATGGAACATAAAGATGGTAAACACATGCCCTGAACTGAACATTGCAGGAGTGAAGTGTATTATATGTGTAATAAAGCTGCAAAGATGAGGCACTGCCTGGAGCTAATGCTTGGGCTTAATTCACTTCTGGAGCTCTCTTTGTGGAGTTCTGCCCTTGCAAGGAAATTCCTTAATACAGACATTATAGAGAAACTAATTAAAAGGTGGGAAAGAATGGAAATTATTTAATCAAACCAATATTACATGCCAGTTACAAAACTTAAAATTTTATCCTTGTATAGTTGTGGATTATTTTGGCCCATTTGTGCCAGGTTTTTTCTTTCGTATCTTCTCAAGTGACCTTCATAATATGTAAAGCCACCCGATTCATTTATTGAATAGTTTCACATATTTGGGCAGAAGTCTGTGTAAACCAGCAATTCCCATTATGGTCCCTAGTGACTTGCTCATCTTAGCCTACCTCTGTTAATGTGAAAAGGGGGGTAATGGAAATTTCCTACAGTAATACAAGAGTTTGCATGTGGCAGTTAGCATTTGTAGAACAAAAGAAAGAAGGAAAGAAGGAAAGGATGAATGAGAGAATGAAGGAATGAACAGGCGAAGGAACAAAAGAGAAAGAAATAGAAAAATTATGGGGAAGCTTCTGTCTGAAGGCCCCAAATCCCTCTCCTACATCTCTGAGGAGCAGCCTTTCTGTCAGGTGGACACAATCCAGCTATCACAGTGGCTGAAAAAGCCTTTGGGAAGCAGGAGGATTTCTTTTTTTAACCTCTTCTCCAACTTGTTAAAGCCTGGGTAAATCCCACCAGCTCCCTCATGAAACGCTTGCCTGAGCAAAAGTTTTTCCAGAGCATTTCATGAGTCTCACATAATTGAAATAGGAGGGGTTTTGAGCCTGCTTCAATAGAGCAGTTTGAGTTAATTGATAAACCTTCCCTTTTTATTATCAGTGCTACCCTTCTGTCTGAAAGGCAGGGAGATTTCCTTATGGGATTTGAGCAAATATTGGAAATTGCAGTGGCAAATTAGCAGGGGCCACAAACCAGAAGTGACAGCTCAAGGAGGCTGGTGGAGGGAGTGGAGCAATCCCTTACTAGTAGCAATTGGCCAGACTTATCATATGGACTAATCACAACAGAGCTGGTGAAATAATGGGCACCAGATGTTAGCGCTTTGTAGACGTTGGCTCTCTGGAGACCAGCTCCGCCAAGCGAGCTCCCCGGGAGCAGGAGCATGGCTCTCTCATCTATTAATAGGACAGGGGGCTGCTGGTCAGTGCCTATTCCACATATCTAATTGGTGACACCACAGCCCCTTTCCCCAGCTTAAGGAATATTTGCATTCATGAGGAGCATTTCCATGGCTTGTATGCTTTGGATTCACGGCACTGTTTTGTTAAGAGAGATTCTCATGAGCAAGTGAGTGAAAACTAGTCATGCAATAGATCAGATCATTAGTGCTTGCCTCCACAGAGGTCTTTAATAGGTATACTTCTTTGCAAAGTGCTGAATATGCCCCTGCAGTCTACTACAGTTGCAAAGATTTTGCTGGCACAGTGGGTAGGAGGGAATGGGGTGGGGGGGGGGGGAGGTTCCCCCAGGAGTTTTTGCAGAGAAAGCCCTAAACTATTCCCCAGAGCCCAGGAGCTGCAAATCCAGATGGGGAGCAGAGTAGACTCCTCTCTCACTCTTAGGTGCTGTGCTCCCACACCAAGTCTGGCCACGATCTAGCCTGATAGGATTAGCTTACGCCTCTCTAATTATTTGTACTAAGCTTGCTTGACAAGACAGAGATTTGCAGCTAAGCCTCTGCTAAGAGAGCTGCCACCAGCGCTGCTGTCAGCTGCAGCACGCTGTGCTGTGCCATGGCTCAGAGGGATGACATGGGTGTGGATTACATTTTGTGCAGGGGATCAAACCTGGCTAGGTACTCAACCTGGTGGGTGGGCAAAGAGGGTTGGGGACCTTGCCTAAGGCGGAGGTGGCACAGAAGACAGTCACAGAGTTAAATATAACCACTACTTAAAATAGGATGGATGTATCTGAGCTGTGTTTGCTGTGGTTTGTTCTAATGGAGCCACGTCTGCAGCGTGGGCCCCATTGTGGTCAGTGCCAGGCACAGAGCATGGAGCTCCTCCTCCCCTGTCTCCAGCATTGCCAAGCCAGCTCCGCTCTTTCTCCCTTCCTTTTCCCCCTTCCCCTGAGGTGGGTCAGTGCTGACTGGCTGTGGTTTCACTCTGACAGATGGGAGCTGTCTCTCCTATGTGATCTGTCTGTCTCCCAGCACAAGCTTCCCAGGCTTTTTCACAGGCAAAGACCCGTCTCTGCAGAGGGAGTATAAGGTGGAGGGCCTTTTAGGATACTGAGCAAACAACAGAAGCTGTTTCCCACAGTTTAACAATCTTCAGCCAAAGCATCTTACAGGTCCTGACCACTGTGTCCAAAATCAGTGACACAGGCAGTCCTGTCCCTGCTTACCTCTGTCCTCCTTGGCTGAGAAGAAAGGTGCTCTGATGAGCAAGACCTATAAGACTTATATACTCATAAATTACATAATAATTACAGAATTATAGGAACAACCTTAGGTATTATATTAATAGAAATATATACCACGTGGTTCAAAAGACATCAAAACGTTTGTGTTGTTAGGGTGAGTGTCACTGCAGGCCTTTTGGGTCGGAGGGGGCTCGTGTGTGGCTGGAGGGAGTGGAGGTGCCACTGCCCCATCCCTGCAGAAAGGACCTGTCATCTCATTTTGCTGTAAGCAAGAGTGGGAGGGTAAAGCTCAGAGCTTATCGAGCAGCTTTCAAGGGTAAATGGTGACCATTAACTCTTCTGGACTTCCAATTGGGATTTCAGAGCTTCTTTCTTTGCTTATTCAATGCTCCTTGGCATTGGCAGGCTTTGCCAGACCTTCAGCTGTTCTGGGCACCTCTCTTTTGGGCACCATGAAGGCACTCACGTTTCAGAAAACACGAAGCACTTCCTCTCTGAAAGTGAAGAGAACTTCACATTTGAAGAACTTCATATGGCCTAAGGAGGCCAGATCAGGATGTGCACTGGAAACCTTTCATTACTTACAAAATCCCAGCCCCTGGGTTTTAAAGGGAATAGCAGCCTGAAAAGAGCCATCCTCCTGAAAGGCACACTGATGACAGAAATTATTGGTTATGCGGTTCCTTCATAGCTGGCAAGGACCTGGCATCTCATGGAAATCAGATTTGTTATCACAGTCATTAGAACCAAATGAATTTGGATACGCAGCTCACCGTTCCTGAATAATGCATTTACTTTTTACTGTCACCTTTAACACTAAACTACATTAACTTCTCTTTTTTTCCTCTGCATTTCGGTGGTATTTATCTAGAAAAATATGAGATTTTTCCTAGGAATTTTTTTAGCAATTTTTATGTGTGTGAGGGAGCTTAAAAAAGCTGAATTGGTGGAGACAGAAGAACTGACAGTTCCCATTTAAATGCCAAATGTCTTTTCTTAAGTTCAATCTGCATCTAAAACAAAAAAACCCTGCAAGACGCGGACATTCCTTGCAGTCCTTAATGCTGTTTCTGTGGTCCCCCACGAGTTGTAAGTTTTTTCTTTTGACACTTGAGATCAAACAATCAATCACCAAATACTTCCCCCTGTATCTGGATAAGCAATCAGTTGCCATTCTCTGGCATATGCCAGAAACATCTTCCCCTCCCCTCTACAGGATGCATTTCAACTTGAAACAGCAGCTTAGCCTTTGCAATAACAATCACTAGCCCAATGATGTCTGGTGGACATTGGCAGGAATGCCCCAACCAGAGAGGTGAGCAGGGAAAAAGTCAGAGGGTTTCTGTCAACTCCTGACAGTGGCAGGAATGTTTCCTTTTCCTGACAAGCTGCCTTTCAAGCCTTGGCAGTGCCATTACCAATTCTATGGCTGCATTTCCCTGCATTTGAGGCCATCTGTCTTTACTCCTTCCATTCTGAAGTCAGAAAAGAAAATTATTTTCACATTAGCAACTCATTAAATGGCCCCAAACTTGTAGCACAATCACTGCTGGAGCCAAACCCATTGTTTTTACACTTCCAAATACCTACTTGGAGGCATTGTTCAGAGAGCAGGGGGCTGGCTTGCAGGACCTTCTGTCATGCACATGGGCAAGTGGGTGGGGTGGAGCCCTGTCATCCTCATCCATCATTCTCCATCAATGTCACCACCACCTGCAGAGACATTACCCCCAGTCAGTCACTCGCTTGGTCATTTATTTCTGTCCATCAACATGAGCAGAAGGAGAGGATATGAGCAGTCACTATCAAAGCTGGTAAGATTTCTAAGGCTTTTTTAAGACAGTGGAGATACTGAAGACCATTTGATGTCTTAGGGAAGCTGCATTCTGAGCTTAGTTTCTCAGCACAAAGAAGCCCTCAGGAGGCCAGGTACAGTGTGGATACTCACCGTGCAAATGCTCAAGGCTATTGCTGATTAATCCATGCAAAAATACAGTGCCTTTGGCTAAGGAAAGACAGAAAAGCTGTTGTTTCAGCAAAGCTGTGTTTCAGCAGAGTCTCATCACCTACTTTTGTGTTTCTCTAGCTCATTCTGAGGAGGGAAACACAGAGGGGGTTTTTGAAGATCTGGCTCAAACTCATACCAAGGTCTCCTTCAAAATCCCTCAGTTTCCCCTCCCCGGAGTGAATTACTCGCTACCTCACTAACTGAAAGAGTCCAACCAGCAGACATGGGGGGAGCAGGATCCCCAGCAAAACCCACCTGCCGTACTGCCCACCAGCCCCTCAGCAGGCAGCCCTGCTGCAGAGGGCAGTGCCGACCTCGATGGCCCTGCACTGGCAAAAGTACGCTGAAGAGCAGCCACAGGGGAGCATTTGCATGGGCCAAGCCCCGAAAGAGCAAATAAATTTCTGTGCTGCTTGGGTAAGCCCGTGCTAACGTCTGAACAACTTTTAAAACTTCAGCCTCTGAACTGGCTGCTGAAATCCTCTTTGGAGGATTTTGGAGCCCTGAGCTCCCTCAGCCTGCCCAGCAGCTTGAAGCAGATGGTGGATGTGGTACCCTCTCTCCAAGACTTTTCCAAAAGCAGTTGTATTACTGAGGCTTTCCTGAGAGCTGACACGGGCCTTGGGAGATGCAGCTGCATTTCAGGGGCTGAGCAAAACATTTCCTGTGTTGCATATGAAAAGCCTTCTGGGAATCAGAGGGTATTAATCAATTTTAAATGTACCATTCCTTGCCTTTAAAAATCAGAGCTCCTTGCACATTGTCAAAGCCTCCCCAAGCCCTTTCTGTCCCTGGATTCGATCACTGTGAAATGAGGACATGTCGCAGCATAGCTTATTAGGGGAACTGGGGTGTTTCCGTTTGTTTGGATTTGTACAGAAAAGGGTTTTTTCATGGGAGCCGTGCTTTGACAGTCTTGTCCTCCCCCAGGCTGGTTAGCATTTAGCAAGGAGCGGCTGACAAAGCTCCTGGGCCACGGAGATCCACAAGGTGCTTGCAGCTGGCACAGATACCTCATTAGAAATTCATTTTTTCCTGTCATAATAACAAAGTGCAGAGCAGCGGTGGCAACATAGTTTCGTATGGGAAAGCACACAAAAGGGGACAGCTGAAAGAAGCTGTGCTTTTCTCCTGTATTTCCAGCCCAACAGAAGCATCTTCAAAGGGAGCAGCCTTGCCCGTCCGCCGCACCCTCTTGGCCTGAATTGCTTGAATGGCATTATACACACCTACTGCACCCTGGGGCCAGCCAGCCTCCGGGAAACCCAGCCCGCTCCTTCTCCCGGCGTTTTGTTGTTTCCTACCCCGCAGAAGCAGCGGGCAAATAAAAATTACACCCCCAGCTTGTGAGCATCAGCTCCATTGCAAGAATTTCTGAAACCATGTTTCCAGGCAAGCAGAGCCGACTCGGTTGTTTTGGGGAAGGTGGAAAGCCTCCGGAAGCAGAGAATGACTGCAGTCTAATTCCCCTCTGTTTATTTGTACAGTGAAAGTGAAGAAGTAGATTTAGGAGGGCGGAAGTGAGAGCTGAGCAACATTGCTGCTGTGACTGTCACTGCTGGGATAATGCACAGAAGAGTGCTAGCGAGGATCCTAAACGCTCGGTCACTGTGGAGGTGGAGGGTGGCCATGAGTGACCCTTGTCATGCACAAGCACCTTGATCCACCTCACCAAAGCTAACGAAAGAGGCTGGTGGGTTTCTGAAACTCAGGAGATTTCAACTTCTTAAAGAAGAAGCAGAAGTAGAGCAGAAGCCTGACAAAGATCACGTTTCAAAATCTTGGCTTTATTTTTCTCCCCACCTTTTTCTTCCCCTTCTTTCCCTCCCTTTGTTTTTGTTCCTCACATCACCACATGCATTGGAAAAAATGAGGAGGATGGCGGAGAGAGAGAGACAGAAGGCAAACAAGCAACGTGGGAATAGGAAAGGCCTAAGAGCCAAGAACTGAAAGTCCTCAAACTAAGTAGATACAACTCAGAAACTTCCCTCTCATGCACAGACCAAAAATGTATGTACTAATTTCCTTTTTCAGATAAGGGATTTTTTTCTAAAAGAAAAAAAAAGACAAAAAAGAATCCTGATACAAAAATTTAGCCCAACCTGTGTCACATGTTAAACACTGGCACCTCACAGTCACGCCACTCCTTCATAACATGGCACCAAGGACCTTTGGCAAAAGTACAGCAGATGAACTCATTTTAATCACTCAGCCTGGAAGGGAAGCTGCCAGGGCAGAGGACCAGGCAGACCACCGGTACAAATGCAGTGCTCACAGTTTTCTGCCAGAGAAATCTGAATCGCCACTTTGCTGCATGTGGCAGCCCAGAGACACCAGCATCAGAAATCATGGGTGGTGGGAGCATGAAGGGGACTGTAGACCGTGAGATAAAGACCACTAGGCAAACCTTTAACACATTCCAGGAATACGGTCATCCATGCAAGAATAATGTATACATTCCTTTTCTATTCAAGAAACCAACTGCCAGATTAAACTATGGGGCATTTTTGCTGTAGACATTGGCAATAAATTTATGTTCAGCAAGTGGGGTTTCACTGTAGCTTGGATGAATGTTCAAAAGTACCCAAATATACTAAGTCTAATTTTAGGCACTCGGAGAACCATTATCTAGCCCTCCAGAGAGCTATGGCTTTCCCCACTGCCTATTGGGATAGGGACTAGGATGACTATCTTAACTTCAGGCTATTGTAAACGTAGCCTCTTCCATCCCTCAACATCACATTTCAGAGGTAATTTAGTCAAGGGTACCGAGCATCCTTCTAAAAAGAATCACTTACAGCACAGCTAGTAATCAACAAGCACAAAGATATTTGGGATATTCTGAAATGAAAGCGAGTGCCCGGGGAGGGCAGAAGTGGGGGTACTAGCCTGAATGTGATGATGAAACTCAGAGACACAAAGCAAAGGCCTCTGTCACCTTGGCCTGTGACAGGAATTTAAGGAATGTGGGGGTGGTGTAGAAGAGGCTGTGTATCAGACTGAGCAAGAAGTGCACTGAAGGGGAGAGGCTGATCGTGGCTAACTTGAGCTGTGCAGACATTTGGGTCATGCTCTCAGCTCATCGCCATGACCCTATCTGTTCTTTGTCTGTCGGGGGACTGCCAAAGGGTGCCTTGTTCTGTTTAGCTGGAGGATATCTCGCAGTGGGGTGAATTGCTCTCTGGGGGGGAATCCATACTGCCTTCCATCTGCAACAAGACTAGACAAGGAAACAACTCTAATCTGGTAAGCTCTAGGTGGAACAATTTATCTGAGACATTGAATACCTGGGCAATTGCTATGAGTCTCCAGACTGAAACTGAATTCTAGGTTGTTTACATGCAGCAGATGCAGAATATGCTTATATGAGGGCTGCAGGTGACATCTATACTAAATAAAATGGACCATCACTGTGCTTTCTGGCTCCAAGATTAAGTGGCACAATGAGGCTCATGTCCATATGACTAAACTCTCTTCTTCGCAAACGTGCATGACCTGGTCCACAACACCCTCCAGGGACAATCTGCTTCATACTACCCTCCAAACAGAGACATTGCCTAGGAAAGCACTGCCTGACTCAAACAGAGCTTTGCTGAGGCAAGTACTAACTACTACCTGGTGGGGGTGGCTATGGGATGGTGCCTGAGCCCACACTCTGACCATAGTTACTAGTTTCGACATGGCCACCCAGTCTCTGATAGAGACAGCTATCATGCAGAGGACAAAAATAAAAGGTACTTGTGTAGAGGCATGAAGGGATAACAATAGGTGGATGACCAAAAGAAGTCCTTCTTGTAAAGCAATGTATTGGATCTATAGATGAATCTGCTGCATTTGAGAAGGGTCCTTACAGAGACTGTCAGGTCAATATGCCAAGAATTAGGACATGGCAAATCATTCAGTTAAGCTAAAACAAAAGGGAGCTCAGGATTAATATTGGAAAACACAGATTAAGCACATGACAAGCTTGTAATGAAGGCATTACAGTGACCATGAAAGTTCCTTTGTCAGATTGTCAGAAGCACAGAGGAGCTGGAGCATGAATGGGGCAATAATCCAGGTGTCAGACCACTTGGCTGCAATGGGAAAGACTGATTCAGAGCAGTGATTTAAGCCTCTGTTGACTTCAGCCCCTGACAGGACACTGCTCAGTGAAGGGCTGAATGCTTGAGAGGGATGCCCACTTTTTCCAAGCAAGAGTCAGAAATGCTGCCCTGCTAGAAATATGAGAAATCTCAAAAACTGTGTATTTCCACAATGGAAAACCATTATCTGCCCATTTCTAATTCGTAACACCCCTGCAGAAATTCAGAGATATTGGGTAGAGTCTAAGGTACCTAACAGTCTCTGGGATCAAGAGCTGCTTCACAGGTGAGTGTAAAATCCCCCAAACTACCACAACACAAAATAAGATCCTGCTAGTCCCCAGTACCCCTTGGGCAGGAAGAGTTTCCTCTCATTGCTGGTCTGCATCCCTCGACCTGAGCTGTACTCTTGCATGCCATCTCACTGATGAGGTGGATCCAGTGGTTCCAGATGGGCTGAGACCCTCACTCTGCTCGTACCTGCCAAGTACATCGTGCTGAGACTTTACTGCATAGGTTGCACTGGTTAGCTGTCAAGTCCATTTGCATCCTAAATAACATGGTAAAGAACATGGTAAATTTGATAATCTGCAGCAATCAATAATGGCTTAGCGATATCATGGCCTACACTAGGCGTGGCCACCCAGCCCTATGTGCTTGTTTCTCTTGTAGTGTCTAGGATGCAACAAGTAGTGTCTGCCTGTCTGGTGGTGCCTGCATAACATGGGGAGAGCAGCAAGCAGAGGCCATGGGAAGGACCACATGGGCACGCAGATAGTGATGTCAGGGGCCTGCGGTTGCTAATGGATGTCCGATAAGAGGCATTATGATCTTACTTCATAGAATCATAGAATCATAGAATCGTTTAGGTTGGAAAAGACCTTTAAGATCATCTAGTCCAACCATTAACCTACACTACCAAGTCCACACTAAACCAATTAAACCAATTAAGGGTAGAGTAGATGAAACCATGTCCCAAAGTGCCACATCTACCCGTTTTTTGAACGCTTCCAGGGATGGTGACTCCACCACCTCTCTGGGCAGCCTGTTCCAATGCTTGACCACCCTTTACATGAAGAAATTTTTCCTAATATCCAATCTAAACCTCCCCTGGCGCAGCTTGAGCCCATTTCCTCTTGTCAGAGGTTTGACTGGTTTATCCTGCTCTCCATCCTAGATGACCCTATTTTTGTGGTTAACTGCTAATATTCCTTTCTGCTGCTTCTTTCCTGCACTGCATTAGACTTGCATGGGGAAAAGGGGGAAAGAAGAGGTACAAATTGTCACAGGCAGAGCTCAAGAGCATTACGCCTCATATGGCTAGAGAAGTTGTCAAAGTCAGGGAAGGTGCTTTTCCTGTCCTCAGTCCAGAAGGATGAGTGCTCAGCTCACTTTCTTGGTGTCTCTGACAACCTTTGTAAAGGTAACCTTTACATAGATTTGGAGACCTGCAGATGGAGGTCACTGGCTTGTGTAGTACACCCAAGGCAGAACATAAGGATTGTAAAATTCAGCCTCAAGGTACAAATACATCTATAACTTCATGCTCAGCAAGCGCAAATCACCCATGCCTGTGAAAACCTGCCATGCTCTCACAATGCTTTCCTCCTTCCCCAGCCACCACTCCCCTCGACAGCAAAGGTACCTGAGAACGGAGGCAACTCACTGCCTGGCGCCCGATTTGTGAGCAAGCCTAGTGGGTCCTGTTTGCACGAAGTCCCACTCTGTGCTCCATTTCTGGCAGCCTGGCCCTGCCACGCACAAATAAAAGAACATCAGAAAGCAAGCTGGACTCTTGCCTAGTCAAAGTCTGAATTGGCTTAGTCAGCTCAGAAGCGAGAAGAGGCTTTCAGTAACATTCAAAGGTTTCTGGAGTCTGTAGCGGACTCAAGCACCACTGAAAGGAGTGAAAGTGATGGACTAGGAGGTGAGACTTGTGGTCCAGTCTCTGGCACCCCTGATCACCAGCAGCCATGACGTGTTTATGCTCCCAGGGAAAAGAGCAAATGACCTTACAGTAACCAGCTGTGGGATCATGTGGCCCTTTGACATAGCGGGCTGCCTTTTAATCCTGGGTAATTGCAAGTGGGCGTCAGCCCTGAAGCAAATAAGGCTTATGGTTTTTGTCCCTAGCTGACTCCTGGCCTATTTAGTTCACAGTGATGTCAAACACAAAATTCCTTTTAATAAAAACGGGGCAGGATCAGGCGCAGAGGAGGCGGGAATCTGCTGCCTCAATTGCACCACATTCCCCCTCAGCCCCTCTGCGGGTCTGTTTCAGTAACACTTTGGGAAGGGGTACTCCCTATCCTGCTGCTGTCAGCTGGGGGGTTGTTTGTTTTCTTCAGCATTTTATTTTTGTGCATTATTATTAATTAATTTTTGTGGCCTTGAGTGTAACTGTTTTGAAAGTAGCAGACCCTGAAATTCATTAAATGTGTGAAATGATGGGAGAAAAAGTGTGAAATTGTAACAGTCTGTTTGGGGTTGATTAATAGAAATTTCTCCTGACAATCCCCGGGCCCTTCCGGGGGTCACTGGAACGGAGCAGCTGTAAAGACAGCAGGAGCAATTTAGAAGCTGCCCGATGGGGGCCGTGCAGATTTCGGAACAAGTGGGGAGAGTCCCATGCCCTTGTTCAGGCCAGTGGGAGACGATCGGCCACCACGGTGTCACGTTAACATGCAGATTAGCCTGAGAGGTGCTCCCACCGGCCTCGAAAGGGTTATTTTGCTGTAAGGGAAGTTATTGTTCTTACTACTATTTCCAGTCTTCCAGCAATGTCACCTATAAAGCTGTTCCTGCTGTACTGCCGCATCTCGCTGGCTGCGCTTCTGCTAGACAGCAAAGTGCTAGCAAGGAAAAAGCCCTGTGGTGGAACGCATACACCGTGGTGGTGAGGCCAGAGGAAGATTGCTTTGGTTTCTCTCCTCTTTAGTGGCTGAAGAGTCTCCAGGCAAGGGCCCAAGTTGGGGTTGGACGCAGTGCTTGGGCTGCTGCTGGGCGAAGTCCTCAGAGGCAAAGGCAGCCAGCACCGAGGACCAGAGAGGTCGGATGCCTGCACCCGCGAGGAGGAATATTTCCCTGGCTCCCACCAGGCACCCCAACCTGAACTGCTGACTTTTTTTCTTCTTTTTTTTTTTTTTTTTTGAGCAGCTCTATATAGCCAAATGCTTTCACCCTAAGAAAGATACAAAAGAAAACATCAAAGTAAATGTCCCCACACTGACATAAGGCTAGAATAATGGTGACCTAGTAGCTAAAGACTGGGACGAATACTGAAAGTAATTCACTCCCCTCCATAACAATGGGGCATGTGTGACAATGATATATACCAGGAGGCGAGGAGAGCCACTTTTGTTGGGTAGTGATACCCCACAAACCCAATTGTAGGGAGATCAATACTGTCATAGGACAATCATCAAAGACCATCAGCTCATCATATTTTCATACCATAAGCAGCTCAAGGCGCCGGGGCTGCCTCTCCAGCAGAAAGCCCTGCGCGGAAATTTGAAGGGTGTGAAATCGACATGATTAATAATTATAGTTATTAGCACATGTACCAGCTGCTCATGTATGGCTTAGCCCGTGATTTATGGGGCCATAAATGCCCATATCTGCTTCTGACGCGGAAAGGAGAAGGGCACGCAGTCATGGGCAGAAAGCATCGTCCCCGGTGCCAGGAGCTTTCCTCCCCCCACCCCCAACAAAATTAAAACAACAGCAAAAATGGGCCAAAAAGTCACCCCTGCTCCACAGCAATGGAAGGAGCCCCTTTGTTCACATGTCTGCCTTAACGGCGGCTGAAACCTGTCTGCTCAATGTCCCCAAAGCCTTTGAAGTTTGGATCCCAGCTAACAAGGGCTAGAGTTTTCCCTCCCCCACGCAACTTCATGCTGTTGCCAGGCTGCAAACAATCACCATACATATTACAGATGAAACCACGAGGACTAACAACAGAAGAAGCTAAAACTAATTGTCTAGGTGCCAGAAGTTAAAGCTTTTGTTTCCAAATGTAATTTGATTCCCCTCTCTCCCACCTCCCCCCCAGCACCACCATCCATTTACAACGTGTTCCATCATAGAAAATGATTTTACTTTGATGCGATCTCAAAAAATGGTTTGAAATGGCCACACACACAATATCACCACCCTCCCCCGGTAGATATGACAGTGCATTAACTCTTCTGAGGTTATTCTTGACTTCTGAAGACTTGTAATAATGTTTTTCCCCCCCGCCAGAATAAGAAAACCTGGTTAGTGCTGCAGAGAAGAACCACAATCTGCCACTGCACGTGAATGTGCAGAAATGAAGCAAAGACAGCTGCAGACCTATTTTTCCATAATGTTCATAGCAATGGACTAGCCGTGCCTTGTTCTTGAGCAGAAGCCGAAATCCACCGATCCCCGTCCTAAGGGTGCTATTTCCAGCCTGCATTGAAGTCAGTAGTAAAGCTGCACCCCTGCCCTCGATCAGGTGGTAGCAGAGTGCCTGGCAAACAGACTGAATGTGTCCCCGCTACCTCTTGTGAAATCTTGTGAGCCACACCATTTCATGAAGCCTGCCGATCTCACACTGCTCTGGTGGGCTACAAACTTCAGTGAGATGAAGGATTTCCTGCACGATGAAGAGGAGTACAACTAAGAAAATACCACAGCCCGGTAGTGCATCTCAGGGGCTAAAATGACATCAAGATACTGGAACAGCCTCTGGCAAACACTGGAGCTGGGATGCAAGAAGGGAGAGAAAGGGGGTTATGTCACCATATTTTCTATCTCTTCCCTTCTACAAAATGGTGACCAAATGGTGCAGCAGGATAATGGCAAATGCACTGGGATGTCAAAAGGATTACTGAATTATTCTGCCTGTAAATGGACTCCATGTAGTTCCCGTAGTTCAAGGTGGAGGACAGAACAATGTTAATAAAATAACTTGGTATAAATCATTTATTCAATGAATCTCATAGAATTAATTTCTGTTTCTTTTCCTTTGGGAAACTGAGTACTTTGGGCCAAAAAATTAGTCTGTGTTCACGTGAAAGGTTTTGCTGAAAAATAGACATACTCTAGGGAAAGAAAACACTCTTCATAAACATTTCATCAAAAACAATGGTTTTCCATTGAAAAGCTGTTTTACTGGGAAAAATGGACCAGTCTTTAAATGAATTACTTGACATGCCTTATGAGGAGCGGCTGAGGGAACTGGGGTTGTTTAGTCTGGAGAAGAGGAGGCTGAGGGGAGACCTTATCGCTCTCTACAACTACCTGAAAGGAGGTTGTAGTGAGGTGGGTGTTGGTCTCTTCTCCCAAGTAGTTAGCGATAGGACAAGAGGCAATGGCCTCAAGCTGCGCCAGGGGAGGTTTAGATTGGATATTAGGAAAAATTTCTTCACAGAGAGGGTAGCCAAGCATTGGAACAGGCTGCCCAGAGAGGTGGTGGAGTCACCATCCCTGGAAGTGTTCAAAAACCGGGTAGACGTGGCACTCTGGGACATGGTTTAGTCTAGTCCACCCCTGATTGGTTTAGTGTGGACTTGGTAGTGTAGGTTAATGGTTGGACTGGATGATCTTAAAGGTCTTTTCCAACCTAAACAATTCTATGATTCTATTCTATGTTCATAGAGTGCTCACCTATTATACCCCTTTCCTTCAGTATTGAAATGCACCCTTCAAAGAGCTTGTGAGGTTTTTTTCCTGTATGTATTTTTTGGCCCTTGTGCATGCGCAGGAAGGCCTGGTTTTGAAGTGCAAGCTACCAGTGGTAATCTGGATGCCTAATGCTGCCCGTTTCCCCATGCTGACCTGTATCCTAAATAAGAAGATTTTAGTCTCTTGAATTTTAAGCGGCCCTCCATGACATTGGATAATGACCAAGCTATAGCCAAACATGAGCTGTGCTCAGTTCATACACAGTCATTTGGTTGAGTACAAGAATAACTGGGTGAAATGTGAGGGCCTGGGTGTAGGGGTCAGACTAAACCATCTGATGCTTCTTTTTCATCTTCCATTGCATGAATCTGGGAGCTTCCCACAGTGAGACCACATATGTGGGTGCTGCTTTGGGTGGAGATGCCAGGCTAGGTTCAGATGGAGCATCTCTGGCACCTGCAGTAGGCTGCCTCTGTTTGCCAAGCTCACCAATAAAGCCAGCAAGGGGATAGCTGGCACACACCACCAGCAATGCCAGGCTCCAGCACAGCCACATGCAATGAGCCCACCAGCTTTGGGTGTCTTCAGAGAGAAGCAGCATTTTCTCTGGGGACTCAAAACACCCACAGCTGGTTCTAATCTGATGTGATTTGTTGACTGATTTTTTACTCATCCCGTTCTCCTAAGATAACCCTAAAAAACCCTGCTCCACAAAGTTATCCTGTCTGTGTATGCACATGTGTATGTGTATGTGTAAAACAGAACGCTATGAAGACATAAGGCAGATTCTCAACTGCTTCATGTAACCATCTCACCAGGTTTTGGCAAAGAGATCAGTGCCAGGGATTCTTTATACTGTCGCCTTGGACATCCAAGGTAGATGGGGGTCACAGATTCTTCCATTTTCATATTATATGAGTGTGTGTCAAGAAGCAATCAGATTTTTTTTTTTTCTCCAGATATGTGTATATCTACCCATAAACATGGGTACATCTATGTGTAGTTTTACCTGCATTTTTAAGTATCAAAAAATTCTTAAATATCAGATTGTACTAGAATATTCCATCCCATCAGCCAGTCTCATTATATGGGGTGACAAAAGTCATCAGCAAATACGAGTTTACTGATGTTTTTACAAAGGAGTTTATATGTAGGAGCATGTAAATACATATGTAAACATCTTGTGTGCATTCATGTCTGCATTGTATGTGTATATATGTAACACATACAAATTCTCCACTGCAAAGCTGAGAGAAGAAGTAAATATAGTGGCCAAGAAATATCCTATTCAGGTAAAGTAAGGTAAACTCACTTACATATTCACACAGAAACTGTGAATTCTGAACTATAGGCATTTTTGTTATTTGTTTTATTCAGGATGTAACCCAAAGGGAATTATTCAGAAGTGGTTAACTGTTGGTTGTATTCAATCACTTAATTAAAATGTCACAAAAGCTTTTTTCCTGTTACATTCATTCACATAAGGCCTGTTTAGATTTAACTCTCAAGCAATGTAACAACATGTATTATTTCACTGAAGCGACACTGATTTTCATAGCTGAGAGTCGAATAGACTGAGAAATTGTTGTTCTTATGCAAAATAAGTGATTTTACAAGACGCTGATAATATCTATTTTAGGGCCAAGGGAAGGAATGTGCCTCATTGCAGTGAGGAAGAACAAGATCTCTTTCACTTTTTTACAAACAGATTAAGAAATAATGCCAAGGTCTTGCAATAGGTCTGTAACCTGTATGCGTGGCGGGTGCTAAATGGGGAGAGCCACCAATGTAGCAGGATAATGAAGGGCAGCCTGTGAAATAACTTTGCCTTCTGGTTATTTCGCCTGATTCGTAGCAGTGCTGTATCAGACAAACTGGAGGATATTTTCTGGAGGTATGATTTTATGTAATGTTTAGAAAAAAATGAGGAAATACAGGACTACCTTAGCAAAAACGTCCTGAATAAAGGAAGAGGGAATCAGGTGACAGAATGGCCAAGGAAGTCCATGGTGTAATTATCTAGTAGAAGCTGTATATGTTTACATGTAAATATGTATGTGCACAAGCATGTGTGTGTGTATGCATGTGTATGCATATTTGAGTATATGCAAATGATCTGCCCTCATTCAATAAGCTCTTAGGTTACCTTCAAGATGAACGGATTAAATGAGTCATCTCTACATGACTTCAGCATTTCTCCCTTCTTGACTGTCTTATCTTGAGCTTTTGCCATGCCCCATCCAGATGGCTACACTGTGGAAGCTGTCCCTTCTCACCCCTCAATTCTGCCTCTTCCAAGCATAGATGTTTTCAAATTGTTCATTTTTTTTCTCCTGGACTCACAGGAGGAGTCCAGGAGATCAGGAAATGAAGCACTTGCTTTAAGACGATTCAGACTTTGTAGAGGAAGGGAAATTTAGTAACAGCTTTTAATACAGATTTTCACTATCAGAAGATAAAGTCAATAAAAGTTCAAAACAATTTTAGTGGCCAGTGGGACCCTGGTGGCCTATGTGAAGGGATATTACCAAAAATTTATTTGATTTAAAGAAAGTGGAAAGAGTCATTGCTTCCAGAGAAAGGGCTGGAGAATCACAGGTGCTGGCCTGACAGGGGGATACAGTTAGAATTAACTGTAGGCAGAAAAAGTCTAAACATCACCGCTGGAAACCAGAACTCTACAAGGAGCATTTATAACAATTCAACACCAATCATAACTGTTTAACTAGTTCAATAATATGTTACCCAGCTAGTCTACAATTTTCCTAAAGAACAGTTATGCAGAAATGGGCATCTGCTCAGATCACCCAATTCAAAACAAACCATTTGCATAATAAATATTTGCAGAGGAGCAAGTGGGTGGGGTTTAGGCGAGTGCACAGATGAACATAAAAATCAAATATGGCTAGAAAGAAACTAGGGTTAATTACTGGAGGAAAACAAAACAGAACAAACCCCCCATGTTTCTTCAACTACTTTAAAAAATCAGTGCAAATTTCTCTAATATGTCCATTTGTCTCTTTCCAGGGTCACCATTTTCTTCCTGTTCCTCACTGACTAATAAAAAGGAACTTACAGGGCTGTTCGAGTGCCCTGCACTATTTCACTTGCAAGCGAATAGTCTGAGAACATACATGTATGCTTCTGTGAGTAGACAGGGAGATGAGGGCAGGTGGCAAAATGCCAAGGTCTACAGCACGATTCCCAAATAAAGCCAGCTTCACAATGACACTTAGGTTAAAAAATAGTTACAGCTTTTTTAGTATCAGAAGTTCACCCAGACATTGCTCTTGCACTGAGTCCCAGCATGCACTGTGGGAAATTCAGTGGTACTTTTTACCTCCCGTGGTCTCCTTCCAGCTGTAATTTGTCCATCACTAATGTGGCCATCAACTTACCACATTATGTCCTCCAAAGGGAATATGAGTTTCTACCCTGTTTCCATAGTTAGTGTTAGAGTGGCAATGGATGAAAATGAGTCAAAAATGGTTAGACTAGACTCACTTGTTGATTGTGTACAGCTCAGAAAAGCCTGTGAAAGGGAGAGAATTGAGAGGAGAATGTTAAAATGAGCAGAGAGAGGTCCAGAAAAGGGGAAAAACACCAACCAACAACCAACCAAAAAACCCACTCATCTTTCCTGGATCTCAAGACAGAGAAATTAAGTTGGAAGGATGCAAGAGAGAAAAGGAGGAGTAGTAGCATGGCAGCCTAGCCAGGAGAAAATAATTGTAACGAGATCCTTGGCATATTCCCAGCATGAGGAAACTTGATGAACATTTAATCCAAGCACATTCTTCATGGGGCTGCTTCTTCTCTTAGCAGCACAGAAGCTCATCCATGGTGAGGAGGGTATAAGAGTAAGGTCTCTCCATGTGACCTTTGCATGGCAATATGTAATGGTGACATATTAAAAATGACTAATATCGTCTTCAGAACTGAGTTTACAAAAATACATGATCATCTGTGGTCAGCAAACAAGACCATAATGTGGTGTCTATCACAGCACAAACAGTGTATTAATGGAGCCATTAATCACCATCAAAACTGTATTAGGAGTGAAGATAGCCAAAGAGAGCTTAACTGACAGCAAGTGGCCATAAACCTGTCCAAAAACTAATTTGATTACCATCATACCAGCATCTGTGCCACTTATGAGGGTTCATTTTTTTGATGAAATTAAGTAGACAAGTCGTTCATGCATATAATAGACATCTAAATCATGGTAAACATGTTGCTGGCAAGAGAAGTAGTTAAAGAAAGTGGGAGATTGCTTTGCAGGTGAAATTTCAGGCAAAATGCACTGCCGGTGTCACAACAGTTGGTTAGAAAACCGTTGTCAAACTCGTCTTGCCAAGCCGTGAGTGAGAAATGTTTTGGATCCACATTCAACAGAATAAACGCTGCTGAAAGTCAGGGGATGTCGGGAGCCTCTAGCTATTTACAAGAAGGACGGCTTTTGCCAATATAAACTCTTGCTCTTTATCGTCAATAAATATTCCCTACAAACAATCTGTTTTATTCATAGACAGTTGGACCCATTATGTTTTGGTCTTGACAGACGGGACAGTAGGATGCTGCATTTAAATGACACAGACTGTATAGGAATGTATTTCCAGATGATGACTGAGCCTGGAGCTTCCACATAAATCAGGGAAGGGAAATTACTCTGTAAGAAATATGTTCAGATTTCAGCCTCATAAATACAGAGAGAAACCAAATTTTCAGGGCTTCTTAACTTTTATGTGAGCATTTTAATGATCATTTTAGGCAGCTACCAAGAAATTCACATTTACTATTAGCAATGTTATGCACATGAGAAGTCTCTCAGGAAAGTAAAAGATAAGGTTGTCCAGCCTACATGTAACTAAGAGGCTGGAGTCTGAAAAGATCTCCATTTTGGAGGTCAGGGATAATTGGATTTTCTGGCAGAACAAAACTGTCCAATTGCCAAAATGAATATAGACTAAAAACCACAGTTTTCACACTTGCTTTACCATGCAGCTGATATAGGTGAATGTGTAGCTGCACACAGAGCCACCACTGGAAGGAAGGGAAGAGAGCTCATAGCTAAACAAGAAAGTATTTGAGAGCCAGGTGGACGTGTGAAAACGTGCCTGCTTTAACTTGCCACCTTTAAACAGACTTAGCACGGTTGGCGATCTTAGGCCACTTCAAATGTATCCCACGTAGGTGCTGTACATATGCTGAATGCTTAATATAATTGAATATGGAACAGGAGGAGATCAGTCCCCGGAGAGGGAGATTGTTTCTTCAAACTAGACGTTAATGATGGAGTGAGTGACATTTATCTCCAGTCCTTTTATGAATCACTGAGACGCAAACAGTGAACACCTTGCCTTTGCTGTGAGCTATGCCTCAAGCCACGGGAAGCTGCCTGCCATTCACAAGCCAATGCCTTGTAGGCAGCTCCATCTTACCTGAGTTCGCAGATGGGCCATTCCCCAGGTGGGTCTGGCAAAACACTTCTCATTAATCATTGCTTAAAGCCCTCTCAGTGGGAAGACCTCAGGTTAGACATCATTTGGAAACAAATTGGGTGAAAAATAGCTCTGACAATAAGGAGCCCACACAGAATTCCCCTGTGAGAGCTTCAGCAGTGTGAAAACAGACTCTTCCAGGACACTAAATGATCTGTCAGTTAGCAAATGACATTATAATCCAGTTTTATGCCACAGACAAATCAAAGCCTTTGCTGCACTTCCTCATTTTTCGCTCTATTTTTCCCCTTTACCTCTTTCAAAGTGACTGAATATTTGAGTTAGGGGAGGAAAGAAAAGGATCTGCCACAGAATTTACAAAACATATCCTTTATTTTCAGTAAGGTGAAATAGTACCAGATTTTCCATGTTAAGTGATAGACAGGAAACAAAATATCTCGGAAAGGAGGCAGAGTGGTTTGGTCTGTGGTTCATGAGAGAGAGACTGAGATTTCTGTTTCTGCTTTGCCCTCTGACTGTGCTCCCAGTCCCCTTTGACTGCCCCTTTCACTTTTATGGGCAGACATCTAGATTCTGCACACACCTACCTTTCTGGAGGCAATGGACTTACTGGCATGCTTAAACAAATGCCGTGCTTATGCACCTTAATGTTTGAATCAGGGTTGCAATAACAGTGATGCACTCGCTTACCTCATAGAAGTGGGACTCTTACCTGTACAGCACCCTGGAGACTTGAAGAACTGTTTACAATGAGACTAATCTTAGAGAAAAATTAAGGTGGAGGTAAGACAGTTCAAAGAAGTCATCTTGTTTTGTCCAGAACACATTTGCCAGGGGTAACTTCCTGAAGCAGAAAGAAGTGAACCGCAAATCCAAACCCACTTCCCAGACAGATAGCCAAGTTGCAAACACTTCCAAGGGATAAACCTAAGTCTTGCAGTGCTGTCTTGTTGCTTCTCTTCTCCTTCTGCCACCACTAACAGCAGAAACCCACCCACAATCTACCAGACACATCCCAAGTGACCAGCAGGCTGCCCAAGCTCTCCACTGCTGCTGGTGTTGGCCAAAGGGTACAGTTGTCCACAGACCTTCCTGGCAGTGGGGTTTCCTCTTCTGCTCCAGTTTAGGTGCATGTACTGAAGTCCTGTTAGAGTAATTTTTAAAATAAAGCTTTAAAATGACACACAGACTCAAGTGCTTTTCTGAATGGAGGCTACAGTAACTATTTCAAGGCAAAATCCTTGTGCACTCAGATAGTGGTCCTGGGCAGCCTGGTTATTCCCTGTTAAATGACAGCACTCATTTCCAAGTGCTGACACTTCATGCCAGTGGTAATTCAGGGTCCCCAGAGGCATTAGGTGTCGACCAACTCAAGTAAACTTAAAAACTATGTTTCTTCTCTGCCTCCAGTATTGCTTCTTTTCTCAAGTACACCCAAAGGTTAAACTGACCCAGGGCATGGACAACAAAAAAAAAGGGAGATGGTGAGTGTGCAGCATAATTCACCCAAACTGAATAGAGGAGCAACGTGTAATGTGAGGCAAGTCAGACGTCCTTCACTGAAAGACATGGAGTCAGCTACCATACATAGGCATGGACACAGGCAAACCCCACTGCCACAAGGGGCTGAAGCATAAATACTCAGGTTTTGCTTCTTGATGGTGCCTCAAACCAGTTTATCTACATGAACACCTGCTTACATATTACACTAGAAAGGGTTAAGGGCTAATTTTTTAATGGGTTCCAGCTATGACACCCAGTGTCGTTGCATGATGTAAGAAGGTTTCTTTGAAGTCTCTCCATTCACAGTCCTAACACAGCACGTCTTGGAGTTTGGATAAGAGAAGTTTACAGCAGTCTGAATCCAGGCAGACCACTATCAACTGGAGATCATCACCACATGGCAGCAATAACATTTTAAGACTCAGGGGCTGTGCAAAAATCTGTTGAGGTCTGATCCCTTGCTTTTGCCTTCCCACTGAAAGACTCCTTGTTCTCATGCTTTTGCCCAGAGAACTTTCTGTCAGATTTTTGTCTGGAGTGAATCAGTGGCTTCTGCCACAGGTCTATCAATACCTATCATCCCTTTAGGCTGCCTCAGCTTTCTTATCCAGGGGTTCAACACAGACCTCAAAAATTGGTTGGCCCCAAATACTGAGTTCATTTTTCTTTCAGTATGGTTCATCCAGAGCACGGATGAAGGACTCGGTGCGGTCCATGCTGGAGTTCCTCCCTGAGCCCTATCTGTTGGTACCTTCTGCCCAGAGCACACCAGAGCGTCCCCCAGCATGAATATCAGCTAAGAAGTGAGAATAATGTCAATTATTTAGCAAACACACAGCCCATCTGCACCATTTCTTCCTGCTTTAGGCACCACCTTGCACCACAAACAGCCTCGCTGAAATCAAGCTTAAAATTGACAGTGTTTCCATGGCATATTGCTGTCAGATTTCCAATAATGGCCTCAAGGTGTGGGGAAAGGGACACTGATCCAGCACTTGTCCCAACTCAATATGTTTGCACCTCTCTGCTGGCCTCTGGAAATGACGGGTATGCAGCCAGCCTCACTCATCACACAGAATTAGTGAGCGTGTGAGTGTCTTCGCATGGCAGCCCTGCACAGCAGTCAGCAAGTAAGAAGATTTATTGCTTTATTTGACACTCTGTTATTCACTAACTGAGCATGACACATCTGGGACTAGGAACCATCTATTTGACATCAATGAGGCTTTTTTGCATTGATTGAGTTTATCCAGTTCATGCCCAGAATACAACCTGGGTAAGGAAAGACTCCCAAAATGGGCTGGAATGGGAGCTGCTGTTTTGGGTTTTTTTTTCCAGGAGAATGAATATGATGGGCAAATGACCTCATACGTTACAGAGCAAGGAGAGGGGATGTCAGTCACTTCAGCACCATCCTTCTTGTCATGAGGCACCATAATGATGAGAAACCACTTCTTTAATGCTGATAGACTGGTGGGGAAGCACAGATCAAAATGCTGTAAATAGTAACAGCAATGTCTGGGGTCTGAGTGAAATTAAATTACCTTGCCCAGCCGATAGATGAGACCACGCAGGACATGAGTTGCACCGGTCAGGTCATGGTTTTCCATGTGTGCTCTGCAGACCTGGGAACAACGATCACCCACGATTGCTTTTTCCCTTCCCTAACTGGTGGGGCAAACCAGCCTGTGAGCACAGGACCCCAACTTGCTCTGAACTACAGGTAAAATATGGAAAAACAGGAAAATCTTATCAATCTTACACAGAGCTTATATCAAGCTCTGAACGCACTTTGGTTGCATAGGCAGCTTGGGCTATCACTGGACTAATGAAGGAAGCAACCCTTTTTGTGACAGTGCAGCACTGACAAATGAACCCCTCGCTGTTTGGGCGTTAAATCAGAACCCTTCCTAAACACTTCAAACACTTTTGTGAACCCCAAAGGGAGAGCTCATGTTTCCTAAATGGAACATTTTAATTTTTTTCTTACTTGTAATTGCTCCCAAGACTGTAATTAAACTGCCCCCTATGCTGATGAGTTCCAAGAACTTTTTGTTGCTGCTATTTTGCAGATTTAAAAAGGGAATTTGCCCAGCAGGTGAATTTAACCTGGAGTTTCAGCTCTTTTTAGCCACTCCATCATGAAGAAGAACATTTCCCCCCCTTTATATGTAGATGTTGATATGGCAATGCATATCCAAATTATTCTGCAGAGAAATTATAGACAGGAAAGGGAGAGAAAGAAGTGAGCTGTCAATAGTAAAATATGTCATTAATCAATCTCCTGTTTTAAATCAACCAGTGCTGCTTTTTGTTTTGAAGTACATTTAGCACTCATCAAAATCATCAGGATCATAGAATCATAGAATCATCTAGGTTGGAAAAGACCTTTAAGATCATCAAGTCCAACCTCAGCCTGGCGGCGTTGGCAGGCAGAGCTGGCCTGTGATGGTGCTTCAGGGACCGAAGGAGCTGAGACACCTGGGCAACCACCTCTGCATCTGAAAAAGTCAGCAAGGTCCTCCTCCATCATCTGATATGCTTTTCATTGGGGAGCCAATCTCACCTCTTCATAAACCAGTTCCTCCTTCCAGCAGACCTGCCCCCTCGCAGCAGCTTGCAGAAATAACACCAGGGGTTTCTAGAACACAAATCCTCAGATCCCAGCCATGGTTCAAAGCCATTCTGCCTCTCTAAGGCAGGTCTTACCAGAGCTACTCGCTTGGGCTTTGCCACTCTGGAAATACCATGCCAGATCACATCTTGTCCACACCAGCTCCATCTAGTCTATTGTTGGCTGTGGTTGGAATTTCCCACTTTCTGTTTTCCTTTATCAATTATCTTTCTAAAACAGGCAGTCCCAGCCTTTTTTATCTCCTTGTTATTTGTTTTGTTATAAAAGCAGGTTCCAGCACTGGTCTCGATACTATTCCCGTCAATTTCTCATTGTACCTGAATATTGTTTCTTTGACTGCAGTTGCACATTGATATTTTTCCTCTAATATGTATAATATTTTTTCCTTGAATAAACTTTTCAATTCTTGGCACCAAAGTTCTTTAGCCAATGCACTATGTGTTGCCTTGCATAGGTCTTTAGTTTGAAATTATCTGTAAAGGAAAATTATAGAAGAAGAATCATTGGGTTTACCTAAAATACTTTATCTACACAAATGTGACCACGTTTCAATTTCAGATTTGTTTTTTCTAGTTATAAGGCATACTATGGCACAACATAGCATTTGAAGACAAATCTTTATTTTTCTGAAAGAAAAGCTACTCAAATGCAAGATGGATGGGTTTTTTCCCCAAACATTCAAATGGAACAATGGCAGAACTTTCCTTTCTCCAGACTTTTTCCAAATTTAATTGATCAGATTTTGTGAGACATTTTAGTTTGTGGGGAGCTATTTAGTCCCAGCACCAGTATTTCTCCAACTAGCTTTACAACATGAAACATAATGCGTGTAACCTCAGGAGAGACTGCCATTAGCTTGTGTCACAATGACAAAATGCCATTTATTCTTTGTTTCCTGTCTCTCAGCAATATTTTTCATTCCTAATTCTCAGATTCTTTCATAACATTTTATGCCAGACCATATGGAAAGCCTCACTATATTAGATCAAGGAGCTCTCCATTATTTTTTATGATGTTGACACATTCAAATGATGATATGTGCTGGGCCGGTTTTGTATCTGTGAATTGCCATCTCATAAAAAGTGAAACATTCTGAGAAGTAGAAGGTTTCAACAAGCTTCTTCCATAAGCAATTAGATTTCCAATAAAGCTTCTCATACATACTGGTTTGTATTTATGGTCAGTGGATTTCATTTCAGTGGAACATACCACCTCTTAGGCACAATGAGTATCTGTGCACTGGAACACTCCGAGGCTGGGGACCTCTAGTTCTTGCACTTTGGGAAAGCTGTGAAGCTCCATTGTATTCCATGAAGTTCCACATCTGTTTCCAAAGACAATACAAAAATTCTCATAAGCATGAATCCACCTTTACAAATGTCAAAATCTTCCACATCATTTCCACCAGTTTACCAGATACAGATGTAAGGCAGATTACCTCAGCCATTTCCTAGGTCCAACATTTGCTGCTCTAAGGCTTTTGGATTAGTGACTGTTTTCAATGTTTTTCATATGTCTTACTTAAGTTCCACTCTACTTATTGACCCACTCACCTCCTGGAAAGAATCGCCATAGCAGCAACATCTAGAACACCGAGTCTACATGCCACAATATTTGGGCGTCCCTCCTTTATCAACTCAGTCTGGTGAGTGACTTTTTTTTAATGATGAGTTGTCTCCATTACTTCTACCAAGCTCTCAGTCTCTGATATTTCTCATCTTTGTCGCTAGAAAACAGCACACCCAGGGAAGACCTTGCTGTGATAGCTTCAGTAGTGATGCATGTTGGAAAGAGAGTTTTCCTACCAGTTTGGGTAATCAAGACAATCAGTAAGGGCTGAACTGCTTCTGAGTTTAGGCTGTTTCCAGAAATTTGAGAAGCATCATAAACTAAATCCCAAATCTGGATCAGAAAGAAGGTAGGAGAGCATCTCTGAAGAGAAAGGAGTTGCAGCCTGGAAGGAAACAGATATCACATGGCAGGGAGTCTGGACACCAAATGGAGGTATGGAGAGCATATGGAGGCTGTTTCGAGATACAGAAACCTGAGCAAGGCAAGCACTTAGATTACTGAGGAGCACAATAAGCTCTCACTGAAGGATTCAAAGTGGAGATAAGAAAAAATGTACTCATGATACACAGAGAAACACCTGCTCTGTGTTGAGAGAAACACGGTTCCTGGAGGAAATTTAAATGCTAGCAAACTCTGGCACATATAAGCACATACAGAGACAAAGTCACATGCACAACAACCTACCCCACCCCCAATGCATGGTTTTTTTAAAGTACAAATGTAAACAAAGAAGGATTTGTATGGAGGAGAGAAACAGATGAGGTGATCCTTCCCTGTCTTCTAGCTAGAAGTGACTATTTACCCCTAATGTTTTTGTCTGGTTGCACCTGTGATGGGGTGGGTTCTGTTCTGCTTTCATTAAGTGTGGAACACGTTGTTTCTTGAGGAATTATGGGAGAACTCTCACCTTTTTCATAGCTCACAACCAAATTCAAGTCACAAAGGATACTACTACCTACCTTCACAGTCTGCTTCTGTTGCCCCTTTTCATGGCCAGTGGAGCAAAAACCAAAGCAAGACTGGCACAGCTCTGTGGCTGAGAAGAGGCATTCAGGTAGCATTGCGATACCTCTGCTGCTTTCATGGTTCTGTCTGTTGATTTGCATCAGGAGGACCAGCAAGACTGGAGCCTGGAAAGTCACCACAGAAATAAAGATGGACTGGATGATCTTAAAGGTCTTTTCCAACCTAAACAATTCTATGATTCTAAGATCAGAGAGAATGGGTGTCTCAGGGAAAGGAGATTACTTTTTCTCAGAATGTTTTGCTGAAGTCAAAAGAAAGACAGGACTCCCATGGGCTCTGAGGCAGACATCAGGTTAGCAGAAGTTGTAAACCAGCAAAGTCAGTGAAATTCTGGGTTGGGAGTAAGTCCAACACAGACTGAAAGTTGTTATACATAGACATGTAGCCAAACTGTGTGGGTTTTTTAATCCCTTCAGTTAATTTTCACTGCTTTGGGTTCATCTTCAAGTTTGGCATCCTTCAGGGGATTCTTACCAGTTGCTTCTTAAACAAAACCGGCATAAATGAGAACAAATAAATGGTTACCACCTCTCACAGTCATATAAATTTCTTAATCTAGTTTCACACCATCTATGTGAGGTGAGTAAATACCAGGGGTTCTTTTTAGGGAACTTGGGACTTGCAATAGATTAAAAATTCGTCTTTATCCATGCAAGCTAAAATAAATATGTAAATAAATAGAAATATGATCTTCACTGCCATTCAGCTGATTGCTTGAAACAGGAAGGAACAACCTTTTTTGGGAAATCTGGTGAGCATCCTTAGTCCTATTCCACCAGTCACTTAGGAAACAGCGGAAACTATTTCAACACAAGACGCATTCGATTGCTTAGCACATTTTCTCGATTCAGTGGTTTCTTTTAGAAAGATAGTAAAAAAAAAAAAAAAAAAAGGTTACAACTAAAATGGTAAGAACCCCCAACTTTTAAGATGCTTTTGCATTGTATGACCAAAGTAGGGTACATAAAGAAGTATTGTGTGTTCTTGATGTCTAGTGTAAATCAATACAGAGAGTCCATGTCACCTCTATGCAGAACGTCAAATGCAAATTAGATAAAACATATTTCATGGAGCAGAATATACCCTGCAACTCAAGGAAACCCTGGAAAGCCTAATGAAATACTAACAAAACAGCCTTATAAGTATCTCGTTCCCACACTACCAGATGCAGAGAGGGCTGTTGCTGGGAATCAGTGTGTGAGCACCATGCAAAAAGCGTATTTATTTGGTGGAGGAGAATGTATCCGTCTCTCTATCAATAAATGTCTAAATGTTTGAGCCTTCTGTGCTCACACCTGAGACCTCTCTCTCTTACAGTACTCTCTCAAATCTTACCATCAATCTGTCACAACAAAACTAAGTGACCTATTTTTGAGTTCAGGGAGGGATTAAATCAAATTGTAGTTCATACTGATCGAAACCCTAAAGCTGCACTGCTGCTGTCGTTAGGGTGATTCTGGGGTATGTGCATCCAGAAAGACATGCTCCTGAGCTAAGGGATTATAAATTGGAAGCCCATGAAAGCAATTTTAGGAGGTAGAAGAGTCTCAGGAAGTAAAATCTCAGGAGAGGCATTTCTTTTTCTTTGGAAAGAAAAGTAATTTCAGTTAGATTAGCTATTCCTGTTGCTCTCCACATCTCTCTTTTCTTTTTAGATATGGAAAAGGCTTTCGGAAGGCTTGTACATAAGTGGCAGTCACTAGGAGTAAGGTAATCATTCCTGTATTAGCTACCAAGCAAAAATATTTTGGGTTATGGCTGGTGTGAAGCAAGGCTCACAAAACTGCCAGTGGGAGACAAAAGACTCACAGCTGTCTGAGGAACAGATCCTTAAATTTCCTGTGCTTTATGTATGCTCCTTTAATTCCTTTTAAATTGCATGCATTTATGCTAAAAGCCTTCTACAGACTGTTTTCACTGGGAGAAATGTCTCACTCTGGACATGCTACAAACTGATTTCAAGAGAGAGCGCATAGTGTTAACACATTTAGGAATTAACCTCTCCTTTCATGACATTACATGATTAAAATACCAAAATAATGTCAGTGCTAGAAATGTGTTAACTGCTGTTTTGTGCCTCCAGCTGTGCTGAGCCCAAATGCACTACATAGGGTGTAAATCTGTCCTCTGTCCTTTGAGAATAATGATTAAGGGGTTTTTTTTAAAGGTACTTTTTTTCTTTCCTACCACAGCATGGAAAGCGACGGGCAGCAAACAGCTAGGCAGAAGGGTTAACACAGGATGCTGCTGGGCAAGGAAGGGTGGAAGTATTTGCATAGAATAGCATCTGGAATCTATATGTCCTCAAATACTTTGAGGGGGGAAGCAGTTTTCCACATTCATTACAGCCTGGTAAGGAAGAGGAGAAAAGAAACAAGGGGGGGATAGAAAAGGAACAGGGGACTCCTTTTGTATCTGTGTCCAATATGGTTTCTTTTGATTTTTCATTCTCCATAGTCAAGAGCTCCCCATGGGTTCTCATCTGTTACCCAGGCTTTGCCATACCTGCCTGCCTGTGTGAAAATGGCTCAGCTGCCGGCGCTGGATGAGGCTAACAGATCACATCTATCTCTCTGGCATCTACTGAGCACACAGGGCTCCAAGGATCAAGCCCTGGACAAGAGCACAAAAGCAGGTCTGTATAGAAGCAGCCAACCTTCTGCATCGTCCATGGCTCATTGTGCGGACACCGGAGGTCAAAACTCGCCCGCATTCCTCCTTTCCTCACACGGTTGTGTCTGTGTGTGCGTGCGTGTGTGTGTGTGTGTGCTCCTGTGTGTGCGTCAGTGTGAGCAAAGGCAGTGCAAGGTTACACCACAGTGTTGTTTTACTTCATCATTTTGGGCAGTGATTCATAGGATGAAAGACATTTCAAAAGCAATGGGAATGTGCATATGTATATTACATATGGAGATAGAGATAGATGGAGATAGAGATGGAAATAGATAGCAATAGAGATACACCCTTGCTAGCTTAAAATACAGCGATTCTGGACAGCAAGGGCAAATTAAATGGGGTTTCACATTCTGATAGGTAGGTAGTAAGAGCTGTCTGGCTTTCTGAACTTGCATTCAGAAAGGGAAGGGGAAGAATGAAATTAAAAATGTAAATAAGTAGAAATGTCTGCTGAGTGAACACAGGTCTGCTGTCAGTAAGGGGGACAGGATGAAAAAAATCTGAGAAACTGGAGAAGAAATCCAAAGTAAGCACAGAAACAAGAGTATTGATGACAAGGATCAGGGAATGCATGTTGGAAAGGGGAAGGGAAAAATTTCAGTTCTGTGGAATAGTACCAGAAAGGGGAAAAAATAATAGCAAAACATGAGACTGTGTATTGTGATGGTTCCCCTTTTACATGAGTTTAGATAAGTTCAGTAAACGCATTTCCAATGAGCAGTCATCAATACCTCTGAGAATCCACAAGTCATTCATTTGTAATATTTTTCAAACATGAGCAAAGCAGCTAAACTGGAAAAATTAGAGAGAATGAATGCCTGGCATTTAAAAGCTGAAATTTGTACCTGTAAGTTTTCATGCTTCAACATAGGCATCAGGATTTCCCTCTTCCCTCTGGGCAGCTCCTGCTTTCCTTCCTGGGGAGATTTCATGTTTCCTCTTCCATTTGACTTCCTGATCAGAGTCTTTTCCTGCAGTCTCTGTTTCTGCAAGAGATCCCTCTCTAGTCATCAGTGAGAAATGCATCAAGTAGTCCAAGGAGTTTGCTTTCTCAGCCTGGTATATTTTTTAACTATCTTTGATAATATTGTATTAGCAAAGAACCTCAGAGCTCATATGCATTTTTTCCTTCCTCTCTTCCTTCCTCCTTTCCACTCACCCTCTTTTCTTCCCTTCCTTTTCCTCTGTTCCTTTTTGCTCTTTCACTCTCTTTCTCTCTCTTTCTCTCTTTCTTTCTCTCTCTGCAACCCCTCCTTTTTCCTTCTTTTCCCACTGTCTCTATAGAGCTTTTCAGTCTCTGTAAACGAGCAACCGAAGAAAGATTTGCTGTCCCATTCGTTCCGCACTGCCCCCATAAAAAGCAAATATTTTCAGGTTGACTGAAAGTTTAACTTTGTTATTTTTTTTATTTTTAAAGAAAATCCAGCGTGACATGGCACGCGTTGGTGCCCTTGCCACTTAACAAATTACTTGTTTTTTTGACCTAAGTTAAATGCTGTGCAAATTTCCCTTGTCCATGTTTTCATTGTGTGCAGACTTCACTGATAAAGAATAAAGAGCTAACTTGTTGGGACTTTTTAGCCAGAACTTCCTTCATTCACAACAGATTTTTTTCTACTATGTCTTTAATGACACAAAAGCCTGGATCCTCAGCTGATGTAAATTGGCCATTGCAGGATTGCCCTCTGCAAAGCCGTGCAGCTTTACGCCAGTTGTCCATGGCTTGGGACATTCAGGCAGGGCTCCGAGGTGCAGTAGAGTCTTCTTGCTTGGCACCTCGTTTCCCCTCCCAGGGGACAAATGTGTTTTACCAAAGTAAATCACCAATCACAAGCCACCAAAATGCCAGTTGCACAGCTGTTGATGAAAAACTCAAAGCTTTTGTTGTCTTTGCAAACACAAAACCTGCTGCTTGACTGATTCAGCCTCTTTCACCGGTGAAGCCCAAGGGCCGGTGTCCCTGCAGGCAGCTGGTGGCTGAGCCCAGTGAAGCCTCTCCGAGGGCCAGAGCATCAGTGGGCACAGGCTGCCATCCCTGCCCATGCTGCGGGCACCCGGGGGACAGGAGGGCCACTAATAGCCCCAGCATGCTGCCCCGTGGGAGACTCTGGCTTGGGGACAGGAGCTCCACCAGAGACCTGCAAAAGCTGAGCGTGCCCTTCATGGTGCAGCTCTCTCCCTCCACCAGAACAACTTAATTGCTGTAACTGAAACTATTCGTCCACCCAGCCCCGAAGGCTGAGCTGGCCGTGCAGGGGCTCACCCCCTCCTGTCAACCTTCTTTTATTTTCTCTAACATGCCATTTAATTTTCAAAAGACAGAAATACTGTATAGTTATAAATCTCGGCTCTCTCCCCGCCCGACCCGCAGGCCCTCTCGCCCTGCGTGCCGCTCTACCTCTGCCAGTGATTTAGGGCGGCAGGTCAGCCCGCCCCACCGCTGCTGGCGGGTGGTCCCACACGGGGAGCGGAGCTGGGCAGCCCAAGGTGAGGTAAAGTCTCCTTCTGCGACGTAGCGGCGGCGTTTCATCGACGGCCCCTTGGAGACTCCTATGACAGCCCTCCCCATGACAGATTGCTGGCCAAACAATGAACCCTTTGTGCCCTCCCATTACTCCTGCAACCTCAGCTTCCACCAAAATTGCACACCCTCCTCACAACTTTCCTTCCTCGGGAGAAAGCAAAAGGCAAAATAAATAAGCATCGTTCATCTTTCTTAGGAACTGGATTCCTTCAATCAGGAAAGCCCAGGACTTTATACAGACTTTTTTGGTACTGCTGCATCACAGCAATGTCTCTGCAAAGTTGTTTTGGAATGGCTAAATCAACTTGCTTTGCTTTTTTTCTCATCCTCATATAACTTCCTTTCCAGAGACATGCAAAATAATTGTTGCTGTAGAACAGAAACTGGTTTGATGTTCTGGTTTGGTGCCAGAACATCAGCAGCTGAAATGGAGTCTTATTTAGCAGTGCATCACTGCTGGTTTTTACCAAAAGAGACAAGGGTTTTCCCAGGGGCACCTTCAAAGCCTGGGCATACAGGCAGTGACCTCAGCCATGTGAGAAGTTCCCTCACCATTCTGAATTAAAATTATTTTTGTACGTGTTGGGCAAGAAATTACATTTATAGCATTTCAATTCTGCACCCAGTAATATCAGCTTCAGGCACCTCAAGGGAGTCTGCGGTTGCTGGAGGCAAAGCACTGCAGGAGCGAGCACGTGGCAAGAGGCTCGCCTCGGCTGTAACACCAGGGTCACTTCTGCTGCCCAAGTCTATGTGCTGTACCCCTTGCCATTGTTTTCCTTTCCTGGATCCTTTCTGGTATCTGTCGGGGATGTCAGGGGTCTGCACTGGGAGAGGAAATGGGTTACGGAGGAGGCTGTCCCAGAAGGGTGCTGTGAGCAGAGGTTAGGACTGGCTGGAAACTGAACCCATGGGTCAGGGGAGGGAAAAAGTTTTGGGGGTGTTTTTGTGATCTTTTTCACTCCTTTTCCAACCAGCTGTGGTTGCTCTGAACTCTGTTGTATAAAGACACAGGCACTTTATTATCCCAAGTAATTGGACTATCACTTGGGGTAATAATCAGTGCCCTCTTTTCCGTAACCAGTTAATGAGGTTCAAAGGGGCGGGAGATGGAGTTAACAAAGGACGAGACAGCAGACGGAGCACATCTGTGCCCTGGCCACCAAGGAGGCAGCACAAGGAAACTTGGTTTGCTCCTGCTTGTCTTTTTCCCCTGGTTGCTGCTGCCTTTCTCCATACATTATCCCACACTCCCTCTTACTGAGCAGCAAGAGGAGATTCAGGGAGTAGTGTGTGTGTATACAGGTGTGTCTGCATGTGTATGCATGTGTGCATACGTCTGCTAAGCTCAGACTTGAGAGACAGCCTTCCTGGGAGGTTTGCAGGTGCAATACTCTTGGAGAAGGCCCTGCATTTTCACTGGGACAAGCCAGTGAAAGAAGCTCCCCTCCCCCCCCGGCTTATCCCTACCTGGTTTTCTGCTCATACAGTGAAGGCCAGGCTCATACGTGGGCAGACCAGGGCTCTGGCCCCAGTAGCTACAGGGATGTGCCTATGCCAGCTCCTGCCCCATTTCTTCAGGCTCAGTCAGGCACTACCAGGATTTCAGATGGCAACTGGGTTTCAGGACTGGCATCGCTAGCTTTATATTCATCTTTAAAATGGCCAGGACATCAACCAGGTGCCTTTCCCTCATCTCAGAAGTGGCTTTTCAGTCCTGTCATGTTAGCAGAGCTGCTGGAGGGGAGTGAGGCTAACTGTGAATAAGTGAATGGCTACCTCGAGGCTTTTTCAGCAGGATTGCAGGAGCTCCACTATGATATTGCCTGCACCTGCCTGCTCTGTGACAGCTTCATTTGCACACTGAGTTTCCCTGTGTTGCAAAAACAGCACATGCTCTCCTTGACCAGCCTCTCCTTTTCCTTGTGAGTCTGCAAGGCACAATGATGAACAGCTGTGGAAAATTCTCTCACCTGCAGCTTTTCAGAAGAATCCACCCATTTTAAAGTAAGGATTTATTTTGTTCAGGCAATTGCTTTTATCCTAAAAGATATTAAAATCCTTTTAAAGTCTGTAATGATATACACAGTCTCTACTTAGCTATTACTGCTAATAAGCACAGGAAACAGATAACTACTATAGACAAACAAGTTAGAAATTAGTCTACTTGTCATCTTTGCTGAAGTCACTTTACATGTTGCACTGTGAAATGTGTAGTGGAATGATCACTGACCAGCCACACTTGGGATCCACATTTTTATCTCATCCCACATGTGCCACTCATGTTGACAAACAGTTTCTACTTCTGTATAGGATTAGCACACTCGTAATTTCAGAATAAGAGTGACAGTGACCAAATCAATCGGATCACAAATTTCTAAAAATATCAGATTGTCTCCCTGAAGGGGATATGCTGTTCATTAGCAGAAAGTAAGTTGCATATAATAGTAAAAGCATTAAGGTGCCAGGGAAAGGTAGAGCCTCCACAAGACAAGCTTCCTAGTCAGGTAGCGTTTTGATAGGATACTGTCCTGGTTTTGGCTGGGATAGAGTTTTCTTCCTAGTAGCAGGCATAGTGCTGTGTTTTGCATTTAGTAGGAGAAGAATGCTGATAACAAGCTGATGTTTTCAGTTGTTGCTAAGTGCTGCTTATGCTAGTCAAGGACTTTTCAGCTTCCCATGCTCTGCCAGGTGCACAAGAAACTGGGAGGGGGCACAGCCAAAATAGTTGATCCAAACTGACCAAAGGGCTATTCCATACCATCTGACGTCATGCTCAGTATATAAACTGGGGGGGGGTTGGCCAGGGAGCTGCGATCGCTGCTCGGGAACTGTCTGGGCATTGGTCGGTGGGTGGTGAGCAATTGCATTGTGCATCACTTGCTTTGTATATTATTATTATTATTATTATTATTATTATTATTATTATTATTATTATTATTATTATTACTACTACTACTACTACTACTACTATTTTACTTTATTTCAACTATTAAACTGTTCTTATCTGAACCCAGGAGTGTTTCTCACTCTTACTCCTCCAATTCTCTCCCCCATCCCATCGGGGTAGGGGGAGTGAGCAAGCAGCTGCGTGGTGCTTAGCTGCTGGCTGGGGCTAAACCACGACAGATATGCATGGTGGTGTGCAAATGGATATGCATTTCTCTAACACTTGAAGAAACACTGATTCTGGTACCTGATCTTTTCTTTCCTTCAAAGCCAACAGCAGAAAAATAAGGCACTTATTTAAAACCAAAACAACAACAACAAGCGAGCAAAGGAAAACAGCCCTTCACAGGACAGCCGGTCTGGGGGCTGAGTTGAGCTGGAAACAGCCTAAAGCCGCTGGCAACGGCTTCCCTTTGCGACTCAAGCAACCTGCAAAAGGACATCTTCCAAAATCACAAGTCTCAGTTTCTGCCACGTAAGTTTGTTTCCATCCTGGATCGTGTGGAAAAGATTGACAACTTGTAGTGGTGCATCCAGGCAGGGAGTGAAGTTCTTTATGTATTAAGTACAGCTTGAAATCACTTAAATGCACTAATCTGACCTATGCCTGAATGACACAGCACTGTCATGTTCAGAGATGTGCCCTCACAGCCAGTCAGGGTAAGGGAAGAGCCCTGGAAAGGACATGGTAGCAAGCACTGACCTGACAGCATCCCTCTCCTGGGCTGCCTGGGCTCAGTGCTGGTGCCAGGGGAGGCCTCTTGCCTCTTTTATTAAATGATTTGAGAGTTCACATCTGCACATCAGCACCACTGGCAGCTCTGCAGTGGCATACCAGCAGTTTGGCTCCAGAGTACACCCCAAAAGATGGGCAATCTTTTGTTGACCCCGTCAATTTTCAGTACTCTGCCCCACTCCTCTTAATCAAAATCACTTCAAAGACCCAAACCAGATTGATTCACATGTGAACACTACCCAAACTGTCTTCCGAGGGGGCAAATACTTGTCTTATGTTCCTTTGAACCCACTGTTGCCCGTTTACTTGTATTTACTTTGCGTGGCCTATGGTTGAACCATGGAAATTAGAAAACAAACTCCCATTCAGCAAGTCATGTCAAAGGTGACCGCTATGCCAGAGAGTCGACTGTGGGACAAACATTCCCCTGATCAGAGGCCTCTTCTGCAGTGCTGCTGTCTCCACAGTTACATACCTGTCTGCAGAAGCCTTTAGTTTATCTTGTCTATGCTGGAAGTCCTAGATGATGCCATCAATCTGAGAGATGAGAGGGATGCTCCTTTGACACGCGCACAATGGCCGCGGTGCAAGAGAAAGAAAATCAGCTCCCCTGCGAACTGCCTCCCTTTGAACCGCGCGGAGCGCGTCAGAGCGGTCGCCATCTTCACGTCCAGGTCTTGTGAACCGAGAGGCGGAGAGGGTGAGGGCACCTCGCGCCTCTGCGGGGGCGCGGGGGGTCGCGGGTGCCACAAGGTGCCATGAAAACGCAAACTGGCTCCTTCTTTTCCATCGGTGTGAGCCAGGGGGTCTGGCTGGAGCAGAAGGTGCAAACCTCCCGTGGGCTCAGTGAGATGATGGAGTTTAAAATCTGTCTCTCTAAAACTGCGTGGTTCCAGAGGCTGGTTAGGGACCCACATTCGCCATCAAGAGCAACTGAGCGGCAGCAACGGTGAGCAGGGACCTACGTGGTAGCTCACAGCCCTCTGGGCTCTGCCCTCAAGCCCAGCAGAAACAGGGGTGGGTGTCTCGGCAGCTCTGCAGATGGTTAAACAGCCAGCTCTGCTCCCCCAGTAATGAAATCTGTAAAGTGCCTAATGGCCTTGGGAAACAAATGCTGTGCTTTGGTATAATGGCTCCATTTAGATCTCATTTAGCAGAGCTCCAAGACAGAGAAATAATCCAAATACACTTTATCACAGAGCTCTCCAACCCACTTCCAATGGTCTTAGTTGTGTCTCTTTAGTGATCAAGTGATTTTTGAGACTTGCTGGCAAGACCAGAAGAACACAGCAGTATAACTTGTCAGCAAAACAGGATTTCCTGGGACTTTCTTACTCTTTTAAGGCCCTTGGAGGAGCTTTAAAAGTATTACAGGGCCATAAAAGGGAACCGGATGATTTTCCAACTAGCAGGCTACTGCTGAGTCAGTGTGGGAGAGTAGGAGGCAGTGATGCTGTATGGTATAACACAGTCCCCAAACATATCTGAGCCACTGCATCTCAGTGCGCCTCAAGCCAAGATATTGCATTCATGCCTCCTTACCACAGCGCTGATGAAAGCTCTCATCTGCTTCAGCTTGCTAATCCCCCCAGCTCACTGTGGCGTGGCTGCCCTGTGCCCTAGAAAACTGCAATTCAATAATCTTCACCCAGATCAGTCAGCTACCTTTCGCTGGTGCAGTAACAACTAGGACTGTTACCAAAATGGGGAGCCTGGTGACCACATGGTCACTCTGTACTACCCTCACGGAGTATGGTGTAGCATCCAGTGCCTCAGCCCAGTGAAGTCAATATGAGACTGTGGAGTAAAATGCTCACCAGGAATCAAAAGGCTATCACCAGCTACTTGGTATTGTTCAAAGAACAATCTGAATAGTAGGAGATATTTACATGTGAAAATGCACAAAGCCGATTTGGAAGCCCAGTTTTTCTGTTATAGAGGAGTATATTTGCCTCAGGATAATAATTTCCCCATCTTTGGCTCTAATATGTAGGTGAGTCCTCATACCAGGAAACTACATATTGAATGCAAAAAGCTTTTAAGAACAGTGTCAAAATACATGTTTTAAATGCGCCTAAAACCAAACACTTCTTACATAAAGCCAAACATCCCCCGACACAGAGGTGCTGAGGTGTAGATACACTTGCATCAAATTCCCTAACGCTGGCAGCTTTTATGCCTAGACTCTGAAGCATATCAAAGACCATGGAAGAAATGGTAGCAGGACACAGCACCATTCTGGGTCTGCTATTGTCCCATCTTTATATTGTTTTATGTGTGGAGAGAGAACAAATGGGAGAAAGAAAGAAAGGAAGGGAGAAACCTCAAATGAAATGGTAAAATATGAGGAGAGTTTTCAGAAAGAGTAGGTCTTTTTGATTTGATTCTCTTTTTCCTTTCCTTCTGGAATAGGACAGAGGTGGTGCCACAATGGCTCCACAGGCTTCCCTCTGTGGAGCACCGCTAGCGACCGGCCCTGCTTTTAGGGAAGTGCTCAACATTCCCCCTCATGCAAATATCCGAAGAGCGGACACTTGCCTAGCGCTGGCATGCTTTGCTTTGAGCAAAATCTGTTAGGTCCTCTCTGGTCCTACAGCCAGCCTTTGCACTGATGGCCTTAGAATGTTAGATATTTGCATGAAACCAGAAAGGGAGCAAACACTACTGGGTTTCAAAGAGCCGCATGCACCCGCTTACTGCTACACCATGTTCCCTATAAGTCTCCCCAAGGTACAGGAGCCTAGCCTGGGTCTGGGATTTCTGCATATAAAGGACATGTATTTGGAATTACAGCCATGAATTCTGTAATTGGTAGATCTCTGGGATTTCTATACAAATGCGAGAATGTCAAAGTTTCCAGCTGCATTTGCTTTATGAATTAGGAGCCAGCCCAGGCAGAGCCAGCCCTCCTTGCTCTGCTAGTTTCAGATAGCACTGCTGCTTCTGGACGCTGCCACACAGCTCAGTCGTAATTCTAAGTTGTGATGAAATAGTGAGAAAAGGGACCAGGGTCCCAAGAGCAATCCCTTGGAACAGCAGCTCAGAGTTTTCATCCTCCAAAGTGGGCTGAGCAGTCAATTCAGAACCTATGAAATACATCCGTAATGATAGCTAGAGAAAGGCAAACACGTCGGTCTGACAGCTTTTATTGCCCTTTTTACCTGCCTGGTGAATGGCTTACTTGAGACAAACAGCCCAGAGGTGGGTTTGCAGCAGGCACTTGACCTCTGGCCTCTGGCCTGACATGACAGCCAAGACTTGATGCAATACAACACTGCATTGCTCCCTTACATTTTGAGGCTGAAAGGAGGGAGAGCTGTTGGTTTCCTCTTCCCCCCCGCCCCCCGCCTTCCCCTATTTCTGGTGCTTTAAGCCTCTTGCTTCTCTGCTGCTTTGCCACCAGGAGAGTGAAGCTCTGGCCAGGACGAAAATGGAGCCGTAACTCTGGTGCTGGGGCTGTCCTTGCTGGCTTGTGGGCATAGCCCCCTCCCTGACAGCAGCTTGCGGCGCAGCAGCCAGGTCCCTCTTTCCTAAACCTCTGAATAATTTCCTGAATCCGAGCCTTGCAAAGCAGCGTTTGGCCACGCACAATAAACTCCCGCATCCCCCTCCCTCCAGGGGTCCCAGGGCGATGGCGCAGCGCTTCAAAACCGTGCGAGGCTGCCTCTCAGTTACCGGGAACGCTCAGCCCTCGTACGTGCTTTAGCATTTTAGAAATTGTGGGGTTTCATCGCTGCGCTGTGTTTAGCTTAGGGAGCGCAAATAAGTTCCCCGAGACCCATCGTATGGTTAGTGTGAGCCAATGAGCAGGCTCACGGAGGGCACCACTTGCCAAAAGAGCAGATGTGTCCGAAGCCTGTACCAGTTAATTTCGTGACCTACTGAAATCACTGAGAGATTTATACTGCTAATTACTGACTTTGTTTCTGGTTTAATCATCCTTTCCTTCACCTTTCTGTAAAGCTGCGAAGTGAAAAAATGCTGATAAACATCTCATCTTCAGCAGGATATTGTTTCAAGTACGCACAAGAATTAAAAGATGTTTGGGTTTTTTGGAAAATAACATTTACAAAGAGAATATTTTGACTCAAGCTTTTAATTCAGCAGTGAGGCACATCTTTACTTTGTTTCACAGCCAGAATCCTTCATGCAATGAAAGCAAAATTATTTAAAAATATTTTTTCTGTTCTGGACGTGAACAGATGAGCTGCAATAGACTGAAATTTCTTGTAAATGTCCAGGAAAATGAATGACAGGGATGAGAGGCTGTCAAAATGTTACAAAATACACTAAGATCTTGATTCTGCAAGGTTTGACTCTCCTTCATAAATACATTTAGTGCATAATATCACTGAACCTGGTATGGCTACATATATCCATAAAATCACAATGTGCAGGCAGTCTCAGGGAGCGTGTTAACCTAATCCTATTCTCTGTCTAAATGGCTCTTTTTGTGATTTGCTCTGGCTTTATGTGCTCGCTCCCCTGTGCACCTCTGATGGGTTCCCATATTTTCCATCAGTACTGGCGCTAGGCACACCATGCAAATACACACGCAAAAAGGCCCGACAAGGAACCATGCATTAATAGACTGAACAGAAAAACTGCGCCTTTATTTTTTGCATAGCAGATCCAGCTTTGAAACAGATTCTTCCTAAAGCCTTGGGCAAATTACTCAAACCTCTTTCTACCCCTCAGGAGGGGCAGCAGCTCTTACAGCTCTTACACAGCTGCTCAGCAGCCTGGTAACACCAACAAGCTGCCAAGACCATTCCAGAACAAAGCCCCTCAGAGCTCATGTTCTTTCCTCAGGAGAGGTTTTGTTGCTGGAAAGAACATGTAGTGGGCCAAAGGCTGTATTTTGACCTTCTCACTGCAAACACTGCAGCTCAGAGAGCAAATGAGGAAACCAAAGGCAGTGTGGCACATCCCTCTGTGTGTTTTACTTCAGCAGCTGCACCATTGGGTGCCCTGAGTATTTTAATGCCTTCAGACCCCAAGGCAGCACCATTTTTTATCGATTAGGCTAAGAAAGGCAGGACTTGGACCTCTGGTTTCGGTTTCTTCCTGATGGACACCAGCTGCCTTGCCTCCCGCTCCTATCAGTTTTCTTCCCACCGACTTTCTGGGCTTTCTTGCACCTGGGGTTTGGGAAAATGAAGAACTGTATAAGAAAATTCGGACTTAAGCACTTAAAGGCCTCTGTTGCTCCTTCCTGCATACTCAAACCCTCTCTAGTTGATAGCCTGGACATTAATACACAAGTGGCACCAAAGTACTGAAGCAGTCGGTCTCGCCTGCCTCTTGGACTAGGAGCAATGGAGCTGTTTACAGCTCCCACGATCTCCTCCCATGGCATCCCTGCAGTTAACCAAGGTGCAGAGCACTCAGGCCCCCAAACCAAACCAAACCAGCGCTGCCGCCATCAGCACGCAGCACAACCAGTTGTTTCCCCAATCCGGGAAAATTTGTTGTCAGGGACTTAACTCTGTATGAAAGGAATGTTGTTTCATTTCAGAACCAGAGATTTCCGACAAGACAGAGCATGAGCTTTCTGAAAGGCAAGAGCTTTTTGTTTTTTTCTCACAAACATGCTCAGACATAGCTTTCCTTTCAGCTAATTAAGCTGTTTTAAAGCAAACTGGTCAAACAGTGACATCGTGGTGGGGAGCCTTGGAATCAATTGCATGATATAGAAGGCAGGACATTTAAAGGGTGACTTCTGCCATTGTTTCCCCTGGCTGAATCTTTTCTACTTGGTCAATGCTGCCAGAGTGACCCTATACAATTGGGAGAATTCAAAGCCACTGACCTCAAGAGATGCCATTAAGAAGGCAACTGCAGAATAAGATTTCATGGTTGGGAGCCAAATTTACCTTCTCCTTCCATGTCTTGATGCTTACAATATTTTATATGTATGTTTTCTTCCTGTCATTAGCGTATTGCTAAACCAGCTAAGTAAAAAGAGAAGGCAGACGTAAGGCAGCATTGGCAATAACTGCGTCTTGGCTGTATGGGAGAGCTGCACCATTTAAGGTGAAAGCTAGAACTGCAAACAAATCCTCTTACGGCATTACGGTGGTTCCTTCGGCTTCGTGACAGTGAGTGATTGGTAGGAGTAAGATTCACTTTGCTAGCACAGAAGATGGACTCTGCCTAGCATATATTTTGTTAAACAGAGTATGACATCCATTGTTTTTCCAAGCTGCTGGATATAAAATCGGTGAGTTTCAACATCTGCCAAATGACCATACAGTTTCCCATGTGCAAAGAATAGACAAATTTGAAACATTCTATTAATAACCAGAAGCGCTGGCAAAAATGGGTTCCTCACTGTTTTCTTTCTGAGGACGTCAGGGAGGCCATTCAGTCGGGCAGCTGATACACAAAGAAACCTTGGGAAACCTGCAAACGGGGGAGCTGCTGCTGCAGCCCAGCGCAAAGCCACACTAAACGCAGTGGCCGCAGCTAAAGAAAGTTTCCCGTGCCACTGGAGAGATGCTCCATCCAGCTGTTTTCAGCGCACCCAAGGAAGCTGAGGCTGTGCCGAGGTTCGCAGCATCGGGCCTCCTTTCCACAAAGACATCAGACGTGGTGGGTTTGCCCCTGTGTGCTCAGCACACACAGACAAAATGGAGGCGGTGCAGGACCATGTTGCAACGTGTGATGAACAATTCCTACATGTCCATTTCTGCTCCTCAGGAATCTACCCGAAGACCAGCCAGCCCTCCGGGACGTACCCTGTGCCACTGCCCTCCTGCACATACCCCTTGCTGCTGCACGGAGACCCTGCGTCCCCTCGGGCAGAAGATCTCCTGAAGGATCAGAGGGATCCAGCACCTCACCATGCTGCATGAGGAAAGCAGTGCCCCTGCCTGTGCTGGGGCTTCAGGCCAGGGTTGTCCCAGGGCTCCCCGTACGGTTACGCAGGGCATTTCTGTGGGCGTGGGGCTGTCTTGCACCTGCATCCCATGCCATGCGTGCACATCATTTCAGAGGGTACAAGGGGAATCTCTTTTAAACATGATCATGGCAGCTAAATATCCTCAGGTTATGTTGCAGGGCAACATGACCCACATAGAAATGTCATGCGGTGGCTTGCTCCAGAGCAAGCTCCATATCTCCAGCACAGATGTTCTCAGCTCTGGACCATGGCTGCTCCCCGCCCAGCTGGGTGGTGGGGCACGTGTCTCTGCCCAGAGAGCCCTCTGTGTCAGGGCATTGCTCTGTCGAGTCAGCCCGGCCTGTCCAAATAACAGGGCTACGACCACAGCAGCAGAGAAGTCAGAGGGTGATGGAGGCTGCCTCATCGCAGGGGGTTGGTACCCCCACACACCCCACTGCCAGCAGCTCTCCTGAAAAGACATCGCAGCTGGCTTTAAGCCATTGGGATGGGCAGAGGAGCCCATCCACGGGAGTGCATCAGCCCTGGGCCATCCTTTTCCCCACATGTGCACGCGTGTGTGCTAGCACACCTGGGCACCCTGCCCCTCTCCCCCGCGCCGAGCCCTGCTGGCCCCCCGCTCCCCTTCCTGTGATGTCGCATGTACAGCATGATGACTTGCTCTATAGAAGCCATGTGTTGTCATAATGTAACATCATTAAACAAAGTGTTTAGAGCAGTTTTCGCAGAGCCAGAACATGAACAACAAAACCCGCCAATTACAGTGTCATTTTGTGTAGTTGTTAAGGTTTCAAATGTCTCCAACTTTCTCTGGTAGGCCATATTGAGCATGTCACAGCGAACATCTGAGATAACGATTTGCTAGGCAATGTGCAATTCTCGCCTTTTTTTTTTTTTAATATCCGAGAAGAAAGAGTTCTTTATAATAATTTGGCTCAAATGTCTACACACATTGCTCCAGCGTCTGTAGCAGCATGTGTTTCTAGGATTGTTCTGGAAGAGAAAATGCAGAAACAGCAGGGAGCAGAAGATAAACAGGCAATTCGTGACTCATTAAAACAAGCATTGGTAGCCAACATTGTGGAGTGTGTGAAGGCCCCAGATCCAACTCGCCTATAAACTTTTTTTACCAGCTGGACTTAGCATCTGTCAGAGTTTGGAAGGAGAGATAATCTGGTACAAATGATTTCAGTGTGTCGCATTTATTAACCTGCCACCTTACATAACACTGCTGATTGGGAACTGGGGGACCGGCTTGAGCAGTGACACAGCTTATTGTCCAAACGGTACGACTTTGCTATTAAAGATGCCGTCTTTCCTCCCTCTTTTTAAATTATAATGAAGACAATGGAGCAACTGCAAAAGACATAATGAAGCGAAGTTAAAAAGCGGCGCAGTTTTGAGAAACGTACGTGCCAAGACAATATCCTCAGCAGATCTTTTTTGCTTTGCTTTTTTTTTTTCCCAGTCCCCACTTTACTCCAAATGCTCAGAAAACTTTTTAGCCTGCTTGGCACAGGAGCTGGGATACACACTTCTGAATAAAACAAACGCCCCATCTCGCTGCCCAAGCTACCGCCCACCGAGTGCAATGTTATTTACTGCCTGAACAGCTCCAGGAGTGAAAAATATCATGGATGTCATGGCAGGCTCAACACTCCACATAAAAATGAATATGATATTTTTTCAAAGCATTTTAGAGAATTTCAAATATGTTCTCCCTTTTTAATGCAGTTTCTCTCATTAAGGGCCTGATCCTTCTCTAATTAATGTAGATGGAAGGAAAAATTCCTTTTGATTCCAAAAGGCAAAAGGCTGATTCCTGATGCTCTGTAGGAACTACTAGCTTGGCAACAGGAAAAAAATCCATCAAAAATAGTACATACATTTATCCTAGTTTGGGGTTCAGCTCTTTCCAGCTCACTGAACGCTTACTAGGGACTACTTGACAAACAGAAAACCACAAAGTAGTGTTTTGCTTCTTTTCCAGATCAGTTGCCATGAATTTCAAATTAATAGAGATGTTTACTTGCTAATACAAAATTTACATGTATTAGCTTATAAAATATGAATATGCCAGTTTCGTGCTGCAAAATACAGTGTTGCCATTTTAAAAACAAAAACTGCCGAGATTTTGGGAGAAAGAAAGCAACACTCAGGCTTAGGAATACCTCACATTTCATTTTGGTTAGCCTATTATTTGTAGTTTTGAAACTTTATTGCTCCCCGATCTAATCTTTTCTGAGTATGAAAACATTAACATATGGTTTAACACAGCACAGGGCTGGAAAGTCCATATCCCAAATGCACATTGTATGCAGGGTGACATTCACACTAAATATCATCCCACAGGGTCTGTACTCCATTTTACCTGGGATTGGAGAGCCATGAAATCTCTGGAAAAGTTGTTCATGAGTCTGAACCAAATGGCGCGCAGTGTACTGAGATACTAGCAGCGTGTGCTGCTGCCAAAGGTTGTGGCTCAAATGTCTCTCTAAGTAACATTAAAAATCTGCTGCTTCATGCCTATGAATTTCAATATTTATAGCGTTCAATAAAATGGTCCACTGTCAGAGGGAGATGTGCCACTGTGCACTCTCTGAGCAGATGGGCTGCAATATGGCACATTTACATGGACCAGCTGTGGAGTGCAGAAATGAATGCTGGTCAGAGGCAGGCTGGAGGCACCACATCTGGAATGCAAACAGACCCGCCTCCGCAGCCGCCGGGACCTTGCCTGAGCAGGACGAGCTCTGATTTAGGGCCGCTCACCAGTGTACCTTAAACTGCATCAAGAGTCCTCATTAACACGAGAGACTATGGTGAGGTTTAGGGCCTGGAGCTTCTCTGCTGGGCATCTGTTAGAGCCTGGGGATGGCACTCTGTAGCCTGGCGTAGAGGCGCCCCGGGGAGACATTCTCTCCTGTACTGTGTTACGGGCTAAATTTAACTTCTCTCTTTTAAAAAAAAATTCTCTCCTGTACAGTGTTGTACACTGAATGCCTCCTGAAGCAAGCGGCCAACAAGCTTCTGTCGCCTCCCCCCACTCTCTGCACCCCCTTGGGTGACTGGGAAGTCTGCTAATACTCTGAAACTTAATTGATTCTTTTTTTAAAGCAGAAAAACAGTGAACACTCCAGCACCGCATAAAAACAAAAAAAGCACACGTCTGCTTTGTTTCTGCAGTAGAAGGGGATTTTCAAACTTTTAGATCACAATTTCTAGAAAAGAGGCTGGTGACCACTTCTATATAAATCATTTTACATTGTGCTTGGGCAAAAAGCCTCTGAAGTCAATGGCAGAATTCCCACTGATTTCCAGTACAGTTAGGATTTTGCTCAATTAGAATAAATAGACCTTAAAGTGGGTATAAAAAATAATTTACTCACATATTAAGGCCCCTCTGTGCTTTCAGAGTGGTCTAATGTGTCCTCAGTGTATATAAAAATCATATGTTTAAATCAAAAGGACAGAGCAAATGTATATCTTTGATTCAGCACAGAAATAATCAAAACCGAATTAATGTATCTGATATTGCAAATCAGATCTTCCAATTTTTCCACATCAACCTATTTCATCACCACATTTTACTTTTATGGAAGTGTTAACTGTGTGGTTGGGGGGGCGGGGAGGAATACAGGTGTGAGAGAGAAATTACTTTTAGAAATCCGATAGTCTTTGGCATTTCAGCCTTCCCAGAGCTAATACCGGAGGCACTGTGCCAGCTGAAGTGCAGTGCTGCCCAGTTACTAGCCTGCTGCATAGCAGCTCCCCCACTCACCTGGCTTTGGAGTATAAATGAGAGAGTTTCACGTGTCCCTGAGGCTGAACACGCAAAGCTGTGGAGAAGAATCGGTGCTTTTCTCTTAGGGAGTTTTCTACCCCTTCTCTCCCCCTCTTCTTACCTCCCACCCTCTCGCCCCTGCCATTCACAGGTTTTTAGAGCATTTTTAAAGGCTTGGCTGGTTTTAATGAATAGGCACACAAAGGGGGAAATAAACTGCCCGGTTTATGATTGCTTCTGTCATCTCGCTGGAGGAAGGCACGACGAGAACTACCACGAATATATGGCTTTAAAAAGAGCATCGCCATGTATCTACCCTACTCTCTTTCATCATTCCTGGGTATCTGTGACACTGTGAAGCCCAAATATGTTGGGGAAATCCATTGCCAACACATACACAGCAAGGACTCCTTAGTGTAGAGTATCAATGTGCATTTAAAAATTATGGTGAAAACAGATACCTGCACTTTGTGCCCAATTCTGCTCTCAGGGAAGTTAATGGCAGTGCTCCCTTAGACTGTTGGGGGGCTGCAGCTTGGAGCCATTCTCTGTTCTTCGATTAATAATTCAGAGTGTCTCTGGAATGACACATCCAGCATACTCCGAAACTGGGCAGGGCACAGCGTATTGCATGTCGGCAATAATACCCCAGCTCTGGGTAGGCCTGAATAGGGGTGAATTCTGTCCTCATGGGGCAGGTCCCGGGGACTCTCCCTCCGCACAGGAGGTACACGGCAATGCTGCTCCTCTTTGCCCTGCCAGGGGACAAAGTGCACATTATATTGTGGGGTGGAGGGCACTGTCTGAGAAGCAGGGGATTAGGATGCCAAGCCAGGAGAGGAGAGTCCTTGCTCAGCCACTTAGGGAAAGCTAAGCTGGGGGAACATGGGGATGCACGAGGATCTAATGCACACACATACATTCAAACCATCGAGGATGTGTGGACAGGCACAGAAATCAGGCAAAAGCCCTGAGCATCTCTTCCAGAGACCTCAGCAACAGGGGAAACTGGGGCTGCGAAGAGTCTCAGCCTTGCAGCTAGCTGGTGGTGTAGGCATAGCCCTGGCTTCTCTGCCTGTGAACCAGAAAGAAAAGTCCCACCCCATCGCAGGGGACTTGCGAGGAAAGATATACAGCAGGCTGTGAGGTGCCTCAGGACTGTGGCCACAGCGCCGTATTCACACCAAAAATACGTGGAGGGCTTGATGCCCTTTGGGACAGACTGCTGCCTACTAATCAAGGAAAGCTTAGGTAATTGCTATCCGAAGCAAGGCTCGCAGCATCTGTGTTACCGTAGCCTCTCAGATCTGTTAGGGCAATTTTAATCCAGATTTACAGGCATCACCTTCATCCTTCGCCAGGCAAAACGGTGGGACCCGCCTGAGGGAAAGGAGAGCCCTCAGGCCGAGCGAGCATGGCGGAGCAGCTCCCAGCCGGAGAGAAATAAGTTACAGCACTTGGAGCCACTATCCGTCTCTTGCTGCCTCGGCTCGAAGGCGGCAGACAGAGCCGTTACCATCACAAATCTCTCCAGCACAAGATGTCCATCAGGCAAGCACTGTTCCAGTGCGGGGCTGTCTGGCGCAACATGTGCCTGTCATGACTGCTGCACATGCAAGTTTTCCCATCTTGTAGGAGATATTTTGACCATATCCTTCCTGACAAGAAACAAGTCTATTTATGGCTAGCTTCTTTTCATAAATAACCCAGCCCCTTACACCACTGCACACACATGTGTATTTGGCTTCTAGTGTTATTTATTATCCTTTTTTTTTTTTTTTTCTTTTCCTCCCATTGCAGAAGCAGCTCAGGGAACTCCTATCTTTATTATAATTGCTGTAAGGAGTTTTACAAGGACTCAGACCTCAGGTCTATTTGACCTCCACTATTTTCTGCCAGTAGTGGTATTTGATTGCTCAGTAACGAACTAGATAATCCTGGGTGACTGCAGAGTAAAGCGAGATTTTCCTGCTCTGATCAGATTACATGCAGTGGAAAAAGGCAGGTGTTGGGCAGTTACTGACCAATCTCAGATGCTCTTGCTCATCCCCAAGACTTGCCAAGTCCCAGCTCCAGGCTAAATTTAGAGCAGCCTGTGGGCTGATCTAACTTACACTCTTCTGGCAGTGGTGACTGGAGGGGCTCCTGCCAGCTGATGATGGGCTGGATGAGATGAAATCACAGGCTATATCCAGCCACAGACTGTATGTTCCCTACCTGACAGTAGCACCTGAGTATTAAGGACCCCTTTTAAATAGCAAATAGTCTAGATTTTACTGAACAGAAAGATCTTCTAATGCTTTACCCCCACTCAGGGTGCAGAACTAGCACAGCCCAGAGAAAGGAGGTGGGATTCTGTGCATCCAAGAGAGCTGTTCAGCAAAGGTGGCTTGGAGGGACTTCTTTTGTGGTACTGGTGGAAATCTACTGGCAACTGTGAAGTCAGCCTGACTTTCACATTCCTTCATAGCTTGCAAAGGAAAATGAACATTTGTTTTGCTGATAAGCTGAGTACATTTCACCTGGAAATCAATGCAAGACCAGGGCAGAACTCCCTTCATGCCAAGCCCTTTCTGATGGGAAGGAAAGGAGGTACCATGGTGCACCTCAGCATCCACTGTATGTGGGGGAACATAAAAAAAAATGTCTGCAGATGATTAAACTAGATGTGTTGCACTAGTGTCTGCAATCCCATTTTTGGTGCTAACATTAGGGATCAAGTTGCTGCTTGACAATAAAATTATCACGATATGTAGCTTGAATAGAGATGCCAAGGAAGGGCAGTGTGTGCTGGCCAGCAGCAGTCCAGCATGACCAAAGAAGCAGCGGTGGAGCTTGGTCCATATGTTTGTCCTGCTCTCGCTGCTGAGCAGAATCCTGCCACACCGGTTTCAGAGCTTTGAAGGCCAGAAGGGACCATTATATCACGCCGTCACCAGCCCTGGCTGGGGCTGTCCGGGCAACAGATGGCTGAAATGTAAGCGAAGCTCATCAGGAGAAAAAATTTCTGCTTTATAATAATTTTCCAGGAAGGGGAAAAAAAAAAAAAAAGCAACCCAAACCTAGGAAATCCTAAAACTCTATGTAGAGCTTGAACAGCGAGGGAAAAGAAACCCACAACCCTGCAGTATTTTGTCCTGGAAGCATCAGAACATGATGTTTTTAAAACAAATCAGGCTCCCTTGGGCTCTTAGCAGATGCCAGACTCTTTCATCCCCCCCTTTTAACAGTGGGAAGCTTTTCAACCATAGGATAGTGTAGTGCTGGCAGCAGGGGGAACTCGAGTGGGTCGGGACTCTGCTGAAGGCTCAGACCATGCTGCTGCAAAGCCATGTGTCCTCAGAGGAGCTGCGGATTGCCGTCGCTCACAGAGCTGTGCAGCACAACGTGCCCTCTCCAGGCAGTGAAACTGATGTTTAAGCAAGCAGGGGGGGCAGCTGGCAGGGAGAAATCACACAGGACTGGGAGCCAAAGCAGTCCCAGGCCCTCTGGGTTACCTGCCCTTTAGGCAAGGTGGCTTCCCAGCGTTGTGAGCGGAACATCTCAAGGGCCTCAGGAACGTGCTAAGCCCCAGCCATCATTCTGTTCCATCCGTGCTGCTCGGTGTGGCAGCCAGCCTCTCCTGCGCTGTGCCCTACGTGGGCACAGAGACCCTGTGCAAACAAACGTTGGAAAGGTGCCTGCCAAGTCATGGTTAACACCCAAGTGCAATGCTTGCAAGAAATGCCTCTCTGTAGCGTTCACAAGCACCGTAGCCCACAGAGGCACCGCGAAGGTGGCCCACACAGGGCAGCAGACCTGGCGTTGAGCCGAGCCTGCATCCCTTGAACTGCTTTGGCAGCAGTCTGGCTGCAGCCTGCACGGCGTCCGGGATCTCACCCCTCAACGACGCAGCCCTCTGCGCCCGCGTCTCGGTGAAGCAGCCCTTGCCCCTCTCCTTTCTCTGTGGCGTCAGGATGTTGCTTCCCCCGAAATCGGGGGCCAGAGAGAGGCATCGACAATGGTCTGACGCCGTTTTCATTTTGCAGTTGGCTGCATAATCTGAATAGAGCTGGAGAGCGCTGCGGGGACAATGAGAGAAAATTCATTTCTAAGAAGATACGGCAGTGTCAGGAGCGTAGGGTAGAAAACCTGCCAGGGTAGCGGTCTGCTGGTAGGTGGGGGCACGTGGCACTCCCTGCTACCTAACACGCTAAGCCTGTTGTAAGCAAGGTACATGACTTTAAAACTTAAATAAAAGTCTAGTTAAAGGGCTTCCAAAGGGCAGCTGGGCACCCAGGTTTTTGCAGTGACTCTTCATCTCTTCGTACCTCTACTCTTCACTTCCACATTTGGTTCTCCCTTTCGACTTCCAGGACAACAAATCTGCTGTGTAACAGCAAGTCCCCCCAGTGCTCACAAGTCTTTCTGCAGGTAACTCCCTTCAAAGGAGGTGAGGAGCAGACCAGAGCCCTAGCGCTGTAGGGCTTCGCACGCCATCAGCAGGGTCCTCTGCGTTTATAAATTCGTACCAGTCTCTGGATTTATCTTAGAGCTGGAAATGAATAATATAACACAGTAAATACTCGCTGGGGAAAATCCAAACAGACCATCATTCATGTGCTAAATTTTTTCCTAGCATCTATTGTGTTACTACTTACTGGCCAGAAAGACTTTGCATAGCAGTAAAACTGTCTCCCTCTGGTAAAATGAGAAAGGGGGTAGAAGGCACAGAGAATATTTGCATTTAACTTCATCTCATGGAGACGGAACATTAAAATGCTATTTGGTAACTTAGTCATAGAGAAGAATAGTAGAGCCATAGGCCTTTTTTCTTTTTTTTTTTTAAAGATGTAACTCTTTTAAGAGTCCCCTTAAGAGCGCTCAGTAGGGTGTGTCAATATTGCTCCCCATGGAAATCATATGGTTTGCCTATGCAGACAGTGAATTGTTTTGTGGCTGTGAAATATTGTGTGTTGCCCTGTGAGCAGTGGAGCCAGTGGCTCGAGGAACCGTTGTTGAGACTGACAGTTACATTGTGCCACTGAATAGTGAAACGGCAGAATCAAAAACTCAAGTGGACCCAGACAGAATGTCCTGACCTTTAAGTAAAAGGCTGATTGGATATGGTGGGAGCTCCCCTTCATCTTCCACCATAATCCATTACACCTTTCTTGGCAAACCCTCGTAATTCATGTAGCCGCACAGATACATTTCCCATAGAATTTTTTTACATGCTTATCATTAAATTTATCTCTTATAACTTACTTGCTTTTGTATGGTCCAGTTGCGACGTGGAGTGTCAGCTCCCTATGCTGAAACATTCATAGTGTCCTGCCTAAGAAGTAATTCTGTGCCTTGCAGTGGGAAAGCCCAGCAAGAATAAATTTGTAGGAACCCGGTCAGGAGGAAAGTTTCTGCAGCACAGAAATAAATACACACAAAGATATTATATAATGACCTGCAGTGGAAAAGTAACAGACCCCAGCCACATGAAAGCTGTGAACTTTAGTATATTAGGTCTCATATTTCAAATTTGTCTGAACTAGACTGTAAAATATTTGAGGCAGACACATTTTATGTGTCTATAATGTGCCGTGCACAGTGCCTTATAAATAAGAAAGAAAATAATAATGACATTATTAATGTTTGCTGCTAACTCTACTTTAGAGAGGATCAATGTTACATAAACAAAAGAGAACAAAATCGTGTTTTAATTTCAGAACTGATTTTTACCAGTTTGAATAGTTTACTTAAATAATTGCTATGTGTGTTGATAATGAAATATAGCAGAGTGGAAAGACACTGATTAATTTTTAATAGAACATTACTAGCGTGTGTGGAAAGATGAGTTTCCTTCTTTAGATACATCGCCTTGATCCTGGAAGTCAGAACTAGTACGGTTTGTACCCAGCGCTCTTTTTACTCATGAGAGAGTAAAATGTATCTTCTATATCCCCATGTCCAACTGCATTTTTTCCTTAGAAACACATGAACTTGTGGACACAGAGTTTCCCTTTAAAAAGTGTTTTAAGGACTGACTGCCCCTATTTTGCTCCTTAACATAAGTTAATGACCTTTATTTTTGTGGGTTTGAGCGTGAAAGCTTTCACACAGGCCACCTTGCAGGTTTGCAACACAGCGTTTGTATTAAAGTCCCACACGTCAATTTTATATTATCGTACATATAAAGACATATTCCCCTGTATGAGGCTGTATATACAGACATGTTATTTGCCTGGATGCTATCATCTCCTCTGTGGATAGATTATCCTGTTATACGCACACATTCCTCTTGCCCGACGGTATGCACTTTACCCACTTGCTTTGAATGAAACTGTACGACAGCTCCCGACACGTCTGAATGTGGCACTGGCATTTCTTGCATCCCTCTTCTGCGACAGGCGAGAATCTTCAAACTCAATTAGCATTTTAAAGAATAGGTTCAGTTTTGTGGTCCATTAAAGTCAGCTAAATTGATGCACTGCATGTCTTTATTTCAAAAATAAAGCTGAACAATTAAAGCCCATGTCTCTTTGCTCAGCTTTTGATTCCTCACAAAGCTTTCCCACTTGCTGCCTTTGGATGTAATGTTAACAAAGTCAGTTAACATCAAGAGCAGCGCTAACAGGCATGGCACAATTCCTTGTTTTTGCTCAATCAGTCTGTGTTCAAACTATCAGTTTGATTTATTTGTCCACGCTGACCCTTATTCACCACTTAATTATCCTCGTATAATGTTTCAAGAGCCTCCTGACACAAGGAGAAAGACAATTGCCGATGTTCTGTGGAACAACTGTTGACCTGATGGCCAAAATGATGACTGCGGGTCGAAGGTTGGTCTCCTTTTGAAGGACCCACTCCATTCTTGAGGGGTCTGGCCGGAGCCCCTTAGCTCGGGTGCCGCTGGCACCGGGCAGCCTGCTGGCCCCCGGTCCTCGCAGCGCGCCTGGGGTCAGCCCGGCCAGCCCGGCCGAGCACGGCCAGCTGACAGCCAGCCTCGTCTTAGCAGCAGCTTCTCTGCCGAAAGAGCCGGGGTTTTCGGGCAGTCACGTGGGCTCACTCTGATCCCCTCCGCCCTTGCTCTGCCCCAGCATCAGCACCCGATTTAACTGGAACTAATCCTGACATCGAACTGCCAAAACCGAGATCCGTGTCCTCTGGCTAAAACAGATGCTATAAATACGACGGTCTCCATCATTGCCCCTAAGCAAAGGGGCTGGCCCTTATTCTTACAGCAAAGGATATTAGCTTAAAGTCCCCAATGTGTACGCTCAGCCCCATGCCAGAGAGTGTGCACAATGACCTCCATTCATCCGGAAAGCATCCTTTCTGCGGCTCTGGCTTGGAAACGCTGAATGACATTCCTATTCGTTTCCCATTCAAAAGCGAATAATCAACTAATAGGTTAATTTTGACAGGACACTGGCATCTCATGGGGACAGAGGGCACGATCCGCATTTTCAGGGAAGCTGAAACAGTGCTTGGGAGCTGGGGAAAGAAGGGGCTGAAGTGGCACGGTGTGAGAGTCCAGGCGTTAGCCGAGTAACTTGCACAGGCATTTCAGTTGTCAGCTGTCAGGGGCTGCGCAACCTAAAAATCTGGCCCTCTTTTTACAAGCAGTAGTCATCTCAAGTGTAGGCAGTCAGAGCATGTTTGGTTCAGTTTTTTTCAAATAACTGACCTTCCCTGCGCATGTGGGCTTTGTATTTCAGCAAATTTACACCATTTCAGACCACTGCTTGAATTCTACCACTTAAAGATGTGCTTAGCTGTAAAGGTCTGGCATCCTCACCACCACCAGGTAAAACCTGATTAATCAGCTCCATGATCCCTGTGCCAGGAGGACTTTTCAGCCACACAGAGGCAGTGGGTCAAGTCCTCTGGCATCCCTCATGTCGTTCTCCAGTGTCATCGCTGAAAGACCGTGTGAACACATTTATTTCTGGCTCACTGATCCCTGCCCATCTTTACAGCCTCAAGGCGGATTGTCAGGCACCATAACTGAGAGTAGACTTTGGGCTGCTCTAGGTGGGATCGGCACCATGCACAGCCAGCCTGGGAGCGGAGGAGTACGCAGCCTAACTCGAGACCTCCCCACTGGCTTACCAGTGCTTGTAGTCCCCAGCCACCTCCAAGCATCGGAGTCACAGCAAGGGTGAAACCACAAAGAAATGACATGGCAGCCTGGATGTCAGGCCACAGCGTTGGGTTCGCCAGCTCATGAGAGTCTGGGGCATAACATGGTTGGTCTTTGGCCTATCGCTTTCTTTCAAAACTCCTGTTTGAGCAGAAATGTTCACACATTAGTATGATTGTCATCTGACAGGCTTTTATGCTTAGTTTTCAGGCAACAACATTTTATGTTTTCAATTTTAATGAAAACTCAAAAGCTGTCAAAGAAATACTTTGGCAAGACAGAGAAAAATTGTTTTCATTGGTCTTTTCCAGGAGAGAAAGAAATAAAGTATTCCCCAGCTGTCCTTATTAAGTCGCAAACATCTAATTGTGAAGGCAGGATGCCATCAGCTCTTCACTGGTTCTTTTCTTGAAGTCCCTGGGAAATAACCCTCAGTAATCCCTGACACTCATACGTCCAAATCCTGTATGAGCAGGGACTGTTCCCGTCCTAACACTGCCTATGTATTTAATCCCTCCAGACAGCAGAAGAAGCAGTCAGTTGCCATATTCCCCACGCCGCAGAGGTAGATTGGAGCAGAGGATGAAAGTGTCCAGGCTCACAGAGCTCCAGCTGGCACCTTTGAAGGCCTGGAGGTTGCTACTGGAGCATGAGGGGGTTTACGTGACTTGCTCCTCAAAGCCTTGTGTGCAGCACACGGTGGCTGCTGGCCGCTGGCTGCTCCCCATGGCAGGGACCACCAGCCCCCTCCATCTGCTTCCCACGGGTCAGCAGCAAGAGCTGGGTGCAGACCCCTGCCTCGGGTCACTTCAAAAGCAACCAAACACCACGCTGTATGGTTGCTCGTCTAGGTCTCCCTGTCGGCTCTGGACGAGGGACAGGGCAGGAGAGCCGGGCCGGGGTGCGGGGGTAGCATGGGGCAGAGGCAGGCGTGAGAGCTGGGAGCGCAGGCAGGGCTCGGCCAGGGCATGCTGTGCTTTCTGCTCCCTGCTCGGCTGTGAGCACGGGGACACCAGCAGACCATGCCCAACATGCCCCAGTTTCGCTGCTCAGCCATGCCTCTAGGGAGGAGCTCGCCGCCCCTCTGTGCCGCAGCTGTGCCCGGCATGAGGCTCAGCACCATCCCGTTTCCATGTGATGGGTCTGAAACCCACAACTTTTATCAGCGCTAGGAAAATCAAATTATGGCTATTTTATGGTACCTAGGAGAGGGCCAAGAGTTTCCCTGAAAGCTCATCTTTCATTTTGAAAAGAGCATCTAATCACTTAGGGGCAGAATAGCAGGACAGGGAAAGTCTCAAACCTTGTCTGAAAGATGGAAAATTTATGGCTGCAAAGGGCAGCGTATATCAAAGAGCTTTTGGCCAAGGCTCACCAATAAAGCAATTCACCTACTGGGTGATGTGAGGACAGAGCAAGATGAAAGTAAAGTTCGATCATTTCTTCCCATCACAACAAAAAGGTTGATAAAGAATATACTTGATATCAAACAGAGCTTCCTGCTGTCTCTAGTTACCTGGGAGTTCGGAGCCTGCAGTTTGAATAATGTTTCCTCCATAATAGGGTTGACAGCAGAAGTGTGGAGAGACTGATGGGCCTTCATGCAGGCTCAGCTTTTGTAGTTCAGGCTCATTCTTTATTCTCAGAGTAGAGCAGATAATAAATGTGTAAATAAATAGTTACCAATCTTCTGGCACGGTAAAATAACTAGTTGCTTTCTTGTGCTGCAAAAGAATTCAATCATACCGATAGTAAAACTGCATCGCTTGCAATGTTTCATGCACTTTGCAAATAGCTCGGGGAAGTCATTTGCATCGTTTGAGATGGAGTGTCGGTAATCCTAAATGTGTCTGCCAACAGGACTGAAACAAAACAGCTACCACTGTAATTTGGGAAATTTAAGTGCTTATAAAAAATAAAAATTTGGGACTTTTTTCTCCATGTCGTTTATAAAAGCAAGTCCATGCTAAATTCTGACTTAGTCTAATGTCATTAGCATGTTTCTTTGTTTAATATGAGCTCTGAGGAAATGATAACAGAACTGAATTTATATTAAAAGCCATGGTCCTTTTTATGAAAATACTGGGATATCCACTTGACTGCAATGGCTGTTGAGCTCTGGGTTTATCACACCGAGTTCATACACCCGGGAGAGATTTTTTTGTCCCTTAGTTCCACAGCAAAGCAAAGTCACAGTGAAATATTTTAAGTGTTTCTAAGTGGCTTTTTTTTTTTTTTTAGTGAGTTATACAGCATTTAAACCTATGATTTTAACGGCAGATATAAGCTAAAATAATGCACAAACGCTTTGGATATGTCTAGGCAAATTAAGTATTTCAACAATTACTTTCCATTAAAATGTGAGCAGAAAGTGTGCTGTTCGTAATTTTTTAACTGTTTGCTACAGCCCAGCCCTGTCTTTAAACAGGCTGCCATGCACTTCTTTGGTACACCCAGGCAGGCCAGGGTTGTACTAATGAAAAGATGCCATCAGTGAGTACCCTACAATTTTCAGAGTGCACTTAGATGAGATAAGCTGGGTAGTTTTAAGGAGATGCCCAAGAAGATGAGAAGGAATACACCCTGTGAAATTCTCCTAAATTAAAGCATAATCTCTGGGGAAGACCTTTAGAGAGGACTGGAAGTGCCATTATTCCCCTCAGCTTGGTGCTTCAAAGGCACTTTTTTTTCTTTTTTTCCTTTCTGTGAGGAACTTGTTCTCCGGCAGCTTGAAATGAGAGCTGGCTGAATTTTTCCTTTTTCAAAAAGTAACTCAAAGGAGAACTGATTCTTAGACATAAAGTTACTGCAGAAAAATCTCTTTTTCAGTATTTTTTTAATGGAAGAAAATGCCAACTGTTAAAATGGAAATAATTTCTGTAGGATTTTTCCCTTTTTGTGGTCACCTGATTTTTCTTTATCTACAGTCAAAATGTTTACCTGAAACTGCTTTTTCTGAAAACTGAGGCATTTACTGTTTCAGTTTCAGTTCTGTAGTGATAACAAAAGCATAAAACACTGTAAATTTTGACAGAAATGGGAAAGAAAAAAAAAAAAAGAACAACCAAGGAAAAATAACTGACTTTCCACTCAGCTGTGCTGACCAATAACTATCTTAACTAATTTGTAAAATACAGCTCAAGACAACATGGGTCCAAATTTTCAAAAACGTGACGCCGGTTTTTATCCTGGTGTTACAGAAAACACTTCTTGCTCTTCAAAGGGCGGTAGCCTGTGCGAAGCCAGTACTCTGAGAGCGCAGTGCAGAACTGCTCGCTGCAGTTTCAGGTGGCAACTCAACATTAGCAGCATCCTTGACATCAAATGGCTGAAGCCCGTGCTTAAAGTTAAATACAGCCTAAATGTAATGCTAAATAGCTGCATTGGCACTTCATTAATTAGTAAATTAATGCCTTTAGCAAATAGCCGTTCTGCACACCCAGTGTCTGTTTCCTCCACAGATCTCTCCAGGCAATATTAGCAGCTAGAGGAGTAAATACAATTACACTGGGTGTAGATTTGACTGCCTGTGTCAGTACTGATTTAGGTGATGAGGGAAAAAGCTTCTAAAGGTGTCGATGAGTTAATGCTACCCTCCTGTGCAGTAGTGTCACAAGATGCCATTACACTGGTCTTACGAAGGAGTGAAGAGCTCGTGTTTAAGGTACCTTTTTTATTTACACAGGTCTCCCTCTGACACGGCGGCCACCAAATCCCCGACTTCCAAAGTGGAGGCTGACGTTAGGTCTTTGTCTCAGCAAGCGCATTCAAGTGCAGGAGCCGCTGCGTGGGGAGCTCTTTGCCTGTGCAGGAACAGCTGCAGCAGAGGACTGTCTTAGGATCGCATCTTTTTGTGAGAATTCCACTGAGGAGTCTATAAAGTCCATGTTATACACAAAATTTTAAAACAGAAAAATGAAAGTGGATAAAACCAATCTGTTTTATTCTAGTGACTAAATTTTTGCATTCCTTGGTACAGAAGAGGGAACAAACTCCCATGCTGCCGTAAAAAAAGTCTCTTGCAGATCTAAACTGTGAGCCCTGATAAGAGCTGGAGTGAGAAACTAGGGCTTACTGGAAAATCCGCTTATAAGCAAACAGCACTACGATCACTATGGAGACAGGATCGCACCCTGTTTGCAGAGTGACTCCCTGTCTCAGATAACACAAGACTGCATGCTCAGTCTGCTTCCCTTATCTTCAAGCACTGCCCAAAAACAGAGGTTGGGCACTTTGGTTGCAATGTTAGAGTTTTTCCCATCAGTTTACTACATGTTCATGTCCGCGGAGCCTGAGAGATGCAGCCAGATTTTGGACCATTTGAAGTCTGATGCTCAGATGCAGGACCTCTCTCCACTGTTGTGGCGGGTCATTTTTCCCACATTAAGACTCCTTCTAGCAAACTTTCTCCCAGGCTTTGGCTGGTTTCAAAAATAATTCTTTGACCACAAAGAATAGAAGTTTCACCATAAAAATCACTGTTCTGCTTCCTCCACCTCAGCAGCTGGGAACCCGAAGGCACACAAGCACGGCATCCCTACAACGGAGACAAGCCATTTTAGGGATTTGTTCCAATTTCCGCTTGATATAGATGTGCTGGCACAACCTTGTGCTGACAGGTGAATGCTGGTGGAAGAGCCTGCAATTAGAGCAACAGAGCTCTGCTTCCCCTGGGAGGGCCACAGCAGCCCCTGAAGCTCCAGCAGAGACCTGGGCAGGATCCAGCAGCCTTTTCTTGTCCGGCTCTCTACCAGAAAACCTGCCAAGCACAAGCCACTCTCTCAGGGTCTGCTTCCTAAATCTGCCAGACAGGGCGGTAGCTCTTTCTTTGATTCCTCAAGGCAGCAGGACGATCCTTCGCAGAGGTGGGCATTTGGGTGGACAGACTCAGTTTGGGATCTAGTGGTGAGAAGTACTAGACTGGATTATTATTATTATTATTATTATTATTATTATTATTATTATTATTATCATCATCATCATCATCATCATCATCATCATCATCATCATTATTATTATTATCATTATCATTACTATTTTTTGTTGCTCTTTTTGTGATTGTAAGTACGCGGCTCCCCCTTCAGCAGGACGCTGCCAGGTTGCAGTCTGAAAACATCCCTGAGAAAAGGTGGGGTATTTGATGCCCAGCCTTGCTCACCCCACCATTGGCTCAATGCACACCTCGGGCAGCGCTGGCATGTCCCCTGGGGCTGCGCCTGTGCTCGCATGGGGGGGTCTGCTGGCCTGGGGGGTGCATGGGCCCGTATGGGGCAGTTCAGGCAGTGACACCACCCCAAGAGCGAGGGCTTGGGGGTCTGGCTCCTGAGGGCAAGTGGCTCAGCCCTGCTGCCAGGGCTACCTGACCGAGGCTTGCTGGCAGTGCTGGGCACAGCGGGTGCTTCCCACCGGCCTGGGCTGCCAGCCGAATACAGTGCCACGCTTGCGGTGCCTGCCTGCCCACCAGCCTGTCTCAAAGCAAGAGCACTATAATTAAACACAAGATTTAGGGCCTCACTGGATCAGGGCCTCAGTTATTACAAAGTCACGTATTTCCTGATTATTGACAATAGTGGAAGGACGTTTATGCCGTTTAATCATTCAGCAAGGAACAAATGCATTAGAGTCAAAACAAAGAGAGCAAATGGTTTCTAAGGCTTTACTAATAGTTTTATATATTTTAACTGGAAGTAACAGGATAAACATTATTATTTAACAACCCTAACTCCATCACATATCCTAAAACATATGCTTTATATATATTTTTTTTACATATTATTGTCATGCTCAGTCCAGCATGAATATTCTGTAAAAATCATATTCTTGTAATTAGAGGACATCATGACTGCTCCAGAGATATGAAAGGCGAACTGCCTTATACAGCCTATGAAAGATATTTTTCTGCATAGTGCTTTAGAGGAACTAAGCAGTTAAAACATGTGAGCTGCCGTCTGCCTTTCCAAAAGTGCACAAAATCAGTTTATTGTCAACACATGTCAATATATTTACTTGCACTGAGGAGATGGCTTCTGTTGATTGTTTTCAACCAGGCTGATGCCTGTATGCCAGATTTGCAAATCAAATGTTACCACTACTGTGTTTCTGGCAGGAGAAATCAGAGCTGCAACTGCAGTACTGAAAAACGTCTGTCTTTCACAGTCACCTGACAGCATTTGCAGATAGGGATATGAGATTGCAGCTTTTTTGCAGACAAGCAATGATGAAATTCAGGCTAGTCTCCTCTGGAGCCATTTCAGGGGGCTGAGGGGCAGTGCTGGAGAAAGCACTCCCAGCTGACTGAGCCTTTTGGCTATAAACTGTTCTGGGATGCTTTTATGTTTAGCATTTGGCAATAAGGAAAGAAGTGGTAAGAAAGCACCAAACTCAGCAGAACTTCCAAGCTGTTTACAAGTGCTATCTGCTGGTTTAAGGGAAGTGCACCTTATTGCAAATGTAGGCAGCACATACTTCTACCAGGTCAAGTATCATCAACTCATGGACTGGAGCAATGCTGGTTGGAAGGGATCCCTGGAGGTCATGTTGTCCAGTCCCCCACTCAAAGCAGGACCATCACCAGCATTGCGTCTGGACACCCGTGGCAGTTGTGCACTCATCAGAAGACTAGATGTAAGTCTAAATATAGCTCATCCATGAGTCTCCAACCCACCTGTGTCTTTATGAATGTTTCCATTTGCCTTCCTTTCATAACATGTGATCCACCAGCATGTGGTTTGGAAGAGGAGAGACGACAGTGGCAAGCAGGGGCGACATTGAAGCTTAATAACCTGGAAGCAGTGGGATCCAGCATCAAATCTGGGAAGCACAAGGTCTCTCTACTAATTGCCTTTGCCCATTAGCAAATGACAGAAGAACTAGCCTTCCAGAAAAACAAAATTTCTCACCTTAAGCTTGAAGTTCAATGGAAGCTCCTAAAGATTTTTCACTAGAGCTACCTGATTCAGATTTTCCTGCGAGTGAAAAGAAGGTGCATGTTTCCTCTACCATCATCACTCCCATCTCAACTCTCTAACTTGTACTTATTTCAACTTAAAACATGGTGCAACACAGCACAGTTTAATTGCATACACATCCATGCAAGTTGCATGTAAGCACAAGGAGCGGGGTGTGCAAAGCAGAGTGGAGGAAATACAAATAATTTTGTGTTATACGAAACCCTGTACTACAGCATTACGCACGATGTTCAAAGACATTCGGTTTTTAACGATCCCAAACATTTTTGACCCTTTCGAATTCGATGGGACTTTTCCCTGGGAGGACAGTCCATATTCAGGACTGGAGCTTGTTACGGCAACAGAGTCTGGAAAACAGCATGTGGAATCAGTCAGGACCGGTGTCTAGAAGAAGAATAGGCTCAGCCTTGAATGTTCATGTTGGATATTGTCTGAAAAGTTGCCCGTCATGTTACTGCTTGGAAGCTCTGGCAGTCGGGGATGACACGCTCCGGCTTCCCTATTAGCCCCCCTGCGCCGCTGGGACAAAGGGAACTGCAGGCTCCCAGCCAAGCACATACATTTGCAAACTGCCGCCAGTCAGTTCCCAAGGCCAGGGGCTGGATGCCATTGACAAAGAGATGTGAACCGCAGGCGTAGCCTGCTCCGCTCTCCCTGCCGAGCGAGTGGCGCTTCTCATGGGGATCTATAGGGCTGGCTCTCTCCCCCTCACTGCCCGCAAAGGGCTGGACAGGACCCGCTTCTGATTTTTCAGGTTTTTAACCAGCCCCTTCCGCCTGGCATGGGAACCACTGGAGCACCGTACGCTCCTCGCCAGCATCCCCTTCAGGAACAGATCTGTGTAGGGACATTTATTTGCCAGCACACTCAACGTTGCATTCTTTAACCCACAGCGTGGGAGATCAGACCTTGATAACCTGGCTAGAGACTTGGTCTGATGTTGTGGGTAGATGTGAAGAGCAGCAGCACAGCCATGGATGATCTCAGAAAGATTTCACAGAGCCACGTGGAAGGCAGATACCCGAGTAAAGGCCTGGCTTACTTTTGCTCACCTGACTTTCATTTTGTTGCTTTCCTCCAGAAATGGCCTGTAGGGCTGAAGGAATACGGAGAGAAATCCTCTACGAACTGTAGCTTCCATTTGGAGATTCCCAGCGTCCAAGCTCATGCTCCTGTCATGCTGCTATCCCAAATCATCACAAATCCAAACAGAGCGGGTTTTTTTTTCCCAGTGAAATTAACCCTGAAACTGCCCTGAGCTGATACAGGCCAAATTTCACCTTGCGATGAGATGAATTACCTGGGCCTTTGTGTAGCCTGTGTGGTAAGGAAAGCCCTGCCTTTCCCGGGAGCTGGCCCAGCCAGCCAATATCCCCGTCTTTGGAGAGAAGCTGATGGGTGTCCAGCACACGGCACCAGCCCCGCCAAGGGCAGCCGTGATCTCACCATGGCTCCCGCTCCAGGTTTAGTTGCCCAATGCAAGCATGGAAAATGGCCTGACAAATGTTGCTACTGGGCCACATGAGAGCAAGATCCAGGGAAAAAAAACACATCTCCAAGTAGTCTGTGAGACGACACGTGCAATTGCTGCCCATCCTCTCCTTAGAGGGTACCAGGGCACAGATGAAGGGTGATGTCCTGTGTTTCAAGAGTGACAGGAAACCCTTTTCTCTGGCACTTTGCTGGCAGCACATGCTCTCCCCATCTCCTTCACCCTTTCTCCCCACCTCTTCATTTTTCCCATCTCCATGCCCTGGGCCCTACTTCTCTCTGAGGTGCTCCAAAGGTGCCATGGGGATAGTCTTTCTAGTCCAGCATCAGCACTATTTCCCGGGTGGCTTTTCACTAGCAATTTGCCTGTTCCTGGGATAGGAGTGCTAGGACCTGCCATGCATGCTCTGTCTTCCCACGTGGGACGTGCCACTGAAGCAGAGGAGCCACGACACTGTGCCTAACATCAGCTGGAGACAGAAAGGGTCTTCTTATTTGGAGGCTGAAAATACTAACCCTGCTTGGAGGTTGTGTTATTCATAGCAGAATTCCGTCCTTACCCTGTGACCTTGGCCTGACAGGGTTTCATATGTGTTTTTTCTACAGACAGTTTTAACCACACTTAGCTGAAACTGCAGGGAAAAACCACCCCAGACCACAGCTATTCCTCAGCCAAGAACCCTTCTAGACTGCGGTTCTTGGCATGAACGCCTCCAGCACACTGGCAGCACTCTTGCCTTTCCCTGTCTGGTTATGAAATGGTGGGCTGCAACGCTCCTCCTTTCCTGCTCATCAGTCAGGGCACCCCAGCACACGCAGCCCACTGTCAATGTACAGATGATGCTCAGTCTGTGGCAGCAGCAGTGGATTTATCTCTTTTTTTTGCTTGCTGCAGAAATGGAGTGAGCAGAGATACAGACCTCTTGTCATCACCACTCCCAGTTTACTCTCACATTCACATCTTTAGGCTGGGGCAGAGCACTGACAGAAGTGGAGCGGTTTTCCCTTCATTTGCAAACCCCACTCCCAAGCACTCAGTAGTCAGATTGCGGACATGTAAGAAACATTATGTTTTTGCCCTCCTCTTCCTTTTTCCCTCTGCCTAACACTTTTTCCTCTTCAGCAGTAATTTGGAGCGTGCAACCTTCTGTCTACAATAAATATCACTGGCTCAAAAGCATTTTTGCCATTTGTCTAGCTTTTAGCCAAGGTCTCCACAATCTTTTCTCCCAGTTTAAAGCCAAAACTTAACTCAAAGCAGTGAGAATGACTCTGCTTTTCAGCCAGACCTACGTCAAACCAGAAAAAGCAGCAAAAATCTTCGTTGCATCAGGCATTGCATTCAGAGCCCTGAAGAATTAATACCGTTGTCATAACCAGTAGAAAAATCCCACGAGGCTGAATATGCGCACACACATGCGAAGGCAACACATAAGCAAACCCAGATTTTTATGAGCAGTGCCGTCAGCAGGGAGATTGTTTATAGTTGCCAGTAATTTATAGCTTTTAAATGTAAAGTTGGAATGCAAATAACTTTCCCCGTCCCCTTCCCTCAGTGATCTGCTCATGAATAAGGCTGAAAGGAACCCGAGCAGGAGACACAACCAGGGAGGATGAGGAGACAGGGAATGACTCAGCCTGCCCCCGCTTTCTCCCAGCCCTGGAGATGTCATCCCCGGCCATGGGATCCGCTCCCAGCTCAGCATGAGGACCCGCTCGGTGCACAGCTATGTGGAACATGATACTTAACAACTCCTATCCCAGGCAATGAAACAGGAATAGTACTCAGCCTACCCTGCAGCAAAAATGTATGAAATGGCATAAACCAAAAAACCCAAGCTTTCTGGGGCTTTTGACAGGAAGCTGTAGTTTTTCCTTTCCGTGCAGGATAAATGGCCATCCTAATGCTCCCCTCTTCTCCTTCTCCTACTTTTTTGGATCAGTAGGGAAGGATGAGATATTGAAAACTGTCTTTCCATGCCTTCGGTGCCATTCAACATCAGAACTGCCAAAGTCAGTTTTATCACCGTTTAGTGGTGCTACAATTCATCGGCACTATTGGGAATGTGCTTTCTCTTTATGCAGTTACAGTCTGATTAATAAAAACTTCCCAAAGGTGCTCTGCCAGACAGCCACTTTTTCCCAGCCTGCCCAAAAGACCAGACTGAAACCAACTGCTTTGGCTGCTGGTCTCTGCCAGGTTTGATTGTGAAGGCTTACAGGAAGATATATAAAATAGGAAGGTCAGCAAGTTACAGTAGCATTCATACTCATAGTGCTAACAGAAAAGGTTATCTGCAGAGCTTTTAACCTCCCTTTTCTGGTGTTTTCACTGTTTTTCTTGTCCCACTTCCCCTCCCCCCCCCCAAATGACAGAGATTTCTATTTATTAATATCTATGATAAGTTACAGTTTGGACTCCATAAAACATTTTGGGGATCTGCAGGTGAAAAGGCAGGGGCTAGCCGGTCAGATATTTATGAATAAACACTGAGAACTGCCTCACCTCTCACACTGGTGAATAACCAAAAGCAATGGAAGAGTTTATGGTACCAGGCAGATGTGAACGAAGCTGTCGGACTGATCCTAAGCAAAGACAGGAAGAGCTCATTAGCAAACATTTGAGTCCTCAGCGTCTTAGCGAAATAATAAAGAACCCTGGGCCACTGACTGTTGAAAAAAAAACAAAATAAAACAAACCATAATGGGTGTTTCCAAATGCTTAAAAGTGAGCAATATTATGAGCTTCATTTAAAGTCCATTAAATCTCTGGGAGGTTTTTTGGTGGGCAGAACTTAGGGGTCAACTTTTCCAGCTTCTTTTCACCACCTCTGCAGACAAGGGGCAGCTGAGGCTTTGCTGTGCGCACATGTTCGCAGAGTGAGGGTTTTGAAGAGAAGCGTTAACATCACAGCAACTGGCAGCACTGGGAAGCACTGCGGAGCGAGCGAGCGGCAGCCGGGTGGGGAAGTGCACCCCAGCTGCTGGGGACTGAAGAGGGACACAGACTTTATGATCGTCATGTGAGTTTGCGAATCTATATGGCAGCCTAGTACTTGTAATGCATGCCAATACACACATATATAAGGTAGAAGAAGCAGTCTCACGCTAGAGCTGGCAAGAGGGAGCCTTGGTCTGAAGAACTTTCATTTTGTCATGTGGCAATATAAATAACATTCTTGTCCCTTAAATTATTTTTATGTAGAGATAACTAGTCCAGGGTTTTTAGCACTTTAACAATTTGAGCTACCAAACATAAACTATCTATATTGTTGTTTCAATTACTTAAGATAGATGAGTAGAAAATTAATTTTACTGGTTTTGTTTAACTGAAAATCTCTGCAGGAGCCATCTTTTTTAGGTAAGATCATTATCATTACTATAATTTTTAAAACCTGGAAAGCAAATAAAGCAGACACTAGAAAAACCCAACATCCACCAGTTTAGTTTTCATCTGAAGACTGTAAACACTTTCCTACCAGTTACAAATTTCAATTTGTCTGTTAGAGGTAATTTTCAATTTTCTCATTTTTTCTCATTTTTTTTTCATTCTTTTCCATAAAAGCCTCCAAATATGTGAGGAAATATTTTTAAAGTTAGGGCAATCAAAGCAAAATACATGTCTTCTGGAAGAAAATCTCCCTGATGTTGTTCTGTCAGAAGTGTGACTATTCCCACCACTCCTAGGGCTGTTGTCCCTGCAGTCACAGGTTACAGCGGTTGCTTAGTCCCTGGGAGACCAATCTCCAAATGTTCACTTGGTGAGCTTAATGCAGTCCTGTTGGGGTGAATGGGATTTTTTGTCCCTGGCTCCATCTGGTGTGGGATACACCCTTAGACTGCATCTTTACCTTACTGAAGTCTCAGGAAGCGGTATCTGTCTTTTTTGGCAAGACAGACTGCTTTCTGAAGGGCCTTTGGCAAAGTGCAGCCCTGCTGCTAGATGGTGAAAAGGTGGAGTCTTGGTTCAATGCAAGTATAATAATAACAGCGCTTAGGGGCTAAGGCACAAGGACACATTCCCTATCAAAACAGGGGTTTGCCCTGTGCTTTGATGGGCCCGGGAGGCTTTCATTCCACTGTCCTAAAGCCCAGCCTGTCCTTTCTCAGCAGCTCAACATGGAGAAGCACCATGAGATTTCACGTGCAAATGTGCCTATCCACAGTATTTTACATACTGGGATGGAGGGGAGCAATGTAATTCCTGCTTCATGCGTGGTACGCCATGAAGCAATAGCCAGAGCAGATGTTCTAGCAATGCCACAACAATGTTGGTGTGCTGGTTTTGGCTGGGATAGAGCTGATTTTCTTCATGGTCGCTACTATGAGGCTATGTTTTGGATTTGTGCTGAAGACAATGATGATAACACAGGGATGTTTTAGTTACTGCTGAGCAGTGCTTACACAGAGTCAAGGCCTTTTCTGCTTCTCACCCCACCCCACCAGCGAGTAGGCTGGGGGTGCACAAGAAGTTGGGAGGGGACACAGCCAGGACAGCTGACCCCAATGGACCAAAGGGATATTCCACACCATATGACGTCATGCTCAGCATATCAAGCTGGGGGAAGAAGGATGAAGGGGGGGACGTTCGGAGTGATGGCGTTTGTCTTCCCAAGTAACCATTATGCGTGATGGAGCCCTGCTTTCCTGGGGTTGGCTGAACACCTGCCTGCCAATGGGAAGGAGTGAAGGAATTCCTTGTTTTGCTTTGCTCATGTGTGCAGCTTTTGCTTTACCTATCAAACTGTCTTTGCTTCAACCCATGAGTTTTCTCACTTTTACTCTCCCAATTCTCTCCCCCATCCCACCGGGGCAGGGGGAGTGAGAGAACAGCTGTGTGGTGCTTAGTTGCTGGCTGGGATTAAACCATGATGGTTGACCTCCTCAGGACACATCCATCCTCTGCTGAATTCAAGACACGCTTGCTCCTCCGAATCTCACGGGGGTGCTCAGGGCTGGGGAGTCCCTGTTGAGAGGCCACATTGGGTGGCCACCAGACCCTGTGCCCGCTCCAGGGTCAGGTCTCCTCTCCCCATGGCAATGCCAAGCAGGCCAAAAGTGGGCAGGGAGGACCAGCTAGGAGCCAGTGGCACGTCTCCACGAGCACCCACAGACCTGCCCTTTCCTGGCACTCCCTGGGCTGTGTTTCAGTCTCCTCCGTTCTCATATGGCTGTGAAAAGCCAAAAGCCTCAGTTTTTGGGACACTTACCAGTTCTTAATTAACTAATCCTCCTTCTGCTTCCAGGGAGGGATCACCTGAGGTGCTCTTCTCCTTGCAAAGAGGAAGGAGCAGCCCCATTGCCGCAGAGCAGCTCAGTGAGCACCCCAGAGGTGCCCTGGGGGAATGTCCTGGGAGGGTGTTGCATATTTAGCTTTAAAAGCTCCTGAAAGTTTCTGCTAGGGAGTATAACACAAGGAATTGGTTGCCCTTTATTAAATTATTAACAGCTCAAATGTCCCCTAAAATCTAGTAGCAATTGTCAGGTCAAATTAATGTCAGTGGTTCAACTCAGGAAGTATCAAGAAACAAGAGCAAAATATAATTACCTGGGATTTGGAGCGGTTGCATTGCCAGCTACTAGACTCCAGGCTTTGCGCGCAAGACTCCTTCATGGCGCAATAGGTATCGGCAGCATACAGTAAAATTTACCTGACCTACCTCTTCGCCTTCCAGGTCAGAGAGTGCTTCTGATGATGTTAAACAGAAGGTTTTATGTATTTACAGTACTCACCAATTCATTAATTCCTTAAAGTTGTGTTTTATTGAACATCAAGTACTTTCTATCTAGCAAATAAAAAAATTAGTGCAACAATTACCTTGAAAAATGCTGTGATACAGTTCATTTGGATAATTTTAAGCTGTCACCACTTGCTAAAAGAGCCAAATGACCACATTTATAGTATAAACAATCCTAAATTACAGTTAATATAGTTTCTGCAACAGCACTTCTTGGAAAAGTGACTGCACATTTATGGAAGTTTATTGAAGGGTTTATCTTCATTTTAAAAGTGCTCAAATTGAAAATGTCCACATTTGCTTGGACCCGTATTTCTTGTGAATATTTCAGTTTCTTCAACTACTCTGCATTCAGGCTGTTTATGAAATCCGCAAAAGTCTAAAGCAAGTCACAAATACTATATACCACCTCCATACGTGTAATATATCGGAAGATGGCTTGCTCTAGAAATAGATAGCACGTAAACTGGGGCTGGATTGAGCAGACAGAACGAAGGTAAATAAACCAAATGAAATGTGTCATTTGCCACAGTGGAAACTCTAAGTGTGCATTTGTTCATTTTTAATTATACAGATAGTAGAAATTATGCCAGTCAGCAGAGACAAATTAGGCTTCAGATGGAAAGCATAATTCAGGTCAAGTAAGTAGCTGAAGGAAAAAATTTATATAATTAAATATTGCCATTTGCATTCTTAAGACTCGGATCTACGGGAGCTGGATCGAGATCCTACCCAGGCAGGATCATAGGATTTTTCCTGAATAATTATGTGGGAAAGATTCCTCCAGAAGCTGTGTAAGTCTCCATTTTGACGTCCTCCTGCACAGCACTGCAAGCTGTTTTACACTTGGAACACTGCAAAATACCAGTGTCCTATTCTGTGGTAAGTAAGTACATTTATAGAAATATTTAAGATAGAATCCTCTAGTTTCTTTCAGCATATTCTGCTGACAAGATCAGTGTTATGACAATCATTAAAACTTCAGTGTTGAAAACAATTTCAAACAAATGAATCACTCCTAAACATAAACTAATGTCCATCCAAAAAGTAAATATATGCAAGGATATAATTATGTGATTATTGCTAAAACATATTTTGGGGTTTGGTGAGTTAAATGATTTTTTTATTATTATTTTATACTTTTCATCAGTCTTATGCAGAAATACAATGTAATGTCTATTCAGAACAACAAGGGCTGATGTGTATTTTTTAATTTAGTTTCAAAATATCCCTTGCCATTAATAGACTAATGGCAGTACCTTCCTTCCTATTCAGTGTTTTACACCACGTCCACCCTTCCGACAAATGCTATTAAATACCAATTGCCACAGCCTCTCTGGAATTGCCCAGAGAATTGCAGCCTGCGACCACAGCCTGCTCAGCATCAGTTCTGCATTCTGGTTCGATCCTTCGTTAAACAAACTCAGTATGCATTTGTCTGGTGGCTCAGGATATTGTTCGGAAGCAAATACGTCACCCTTGAAATCAGAATGCTCGAGACAAAAAGAGACGTAGCAACTAGGACAGTGGTGGTACCGAAAACGTCTCATTTGATACTTCGGCATAGTTTAAATATCTGGATTGTAAAGGATAATGTGGAGGACAGGGGATAGCAGAATATTTCACAGACACAGCTACGCTGCTTCTGCCCAGGGAAAATCATCCCGTCTCTGAAATACGCACACGATTTCTTTACAAAACTGAAACGGATTCATGTCCGTTCAAGACATTATTAGTCACTGAAACTGTAAGGTAATCATTAATAGACTTTTAATACCGTTGCTTGCAGCTAGAATGCTTTTTTACCTCTCTGCCAATTGCACCGTTGTAAATTATTTATTTTAATGTTGGCTTGTTGTGTAGCATGTCATCTGATTAAATAGCACGCTAAAAATACTTTGTATCAGTTGAGACCAGCATATCAAATGCTTTGCGTTTTAATTTCTCTTAACCATTGCAGCGTTTGCGAGACTTTCTGAATAACAGCAGCGGCAAAAAAGACGGAAGTTTTAAAATAAAACTCTTCAAATTAAATACACTATTCGCCGTTCCTAGCTTACAACCTGGGGCCGCTACGTGCCTCGGTAGCTGTGCTCTGTCAGTCTCTCGTCCAGTTTTGCAGCCTTCGCCTGCCACCGGCAGCGCTGCTTTTTTCCCCGTCGCCTTTCCTTTTCTCCCAAAGCTTCCAGCCCTGCAGAAGCGCGGGGCTGCGGGCCCCTGGGGGTGCGTGAGCAGCCCCATCCCTCCGGCGGGACCGCGCACCCCACACGAGCACCCGCCGAACCGCGCAGGCAGCTACGAAGCGATTTTTCTGGGTTGTCACCTCACGCCAACGTAAAAAGCAGCGTCCATCCTTTTTTAGCAAGGAGGGCAAGGCAGCCCCGGGCTGTACAAAAAAGCTCCCTTGCGTGGTGCAGGGGCCAAGGCCGGGGTCGGGCAGCGCCCCCCCCCCCCCCCCCCGAGCCGTGCCCCCCCCCCCCCCCAACCCCGGGCCGTGCCCCCCGCCCCCCCCGCGGCCCGGCCCGGCCGCTGTGTTACAGCGCCCCCATGCGGATTGGTGGCGCTATTGCCGTGGCCGGGAAAGGGAACGCTATTTTGGGGCAGTTTGATGAGTCTGGACGAAACTTCACCATTTACTGCCTCCTCAGGCTCGGGCATAACTTTATCCGGTGAGTTATGGCACTGGTTTTATTGACCTTACTCATCTGAAGAAAGATGTGCATGCCTGCATCAGAATCTTTATGTACGGGAGTTTTACGTGTATATATATATATATACACACACACACAAAGATACAGACATAAAAGGTCTGGAATCTACCCTTCGGAACTTTTAAGCACATCTTTCTCCGTTGCGGGGTGGCCCTGCTGGCCGCACCAGGTCTGGCCATGGGAGGAGGTAGGCAGAGGTATGCCCAGCTGCAGGATGAGTGAAATCCCCAAAATACTCTACGGCTTCTGCAGCAAGTAACTGCAAATTGTGTCAGAATTTGCCCCTGTGATTCAGCTAGATACTTTCTTCCTGAGATTTTCTGAAAGGAACGGCCCGTGCACGGTCCCTATAGGCATTACTGTAGTATCTCAGCCATTTTTCCTGGATAATTTTTCCTCCGGGATCTTACACAAATGACATCTTTATAGAAGATGCCCATATTTTAAAGCAGAGAGGAGTACCTCTCACAGCCACCTCTGAAGGTAAATTCAGGTACTTCTCCATGTCACTCATTGAATAAGTTTGTTATGATAAACAAGCAGTGAGCCACCTACAGAACTCCAAAAGATTTGCTGTGCTTAAAAAGGCTTCTTTGGGCACCACCAATAAAATATTTCTAGACAGACTGAACTTTTGGAAGCACTTATTACTGTTCATGCAGAATGTTGGCATTTGCATATCCTCCTAGCCTGAGGTATTAGTTACCTAGCAAGTGCTGCCTTCGTCAACATTTGTTACCGAAACTGCACGTGTTTGTGTTAGGCAGCTGCCTGCCACCCTTTCACAGGCCAGCACCCACCTCTAGATCTGCAGAACAGAGATTTCTAAGGCAGCATACATCTGGCAGCAGGACATCCCACTGGGGCTGCAGGCAGCCCACCTTACTAAAAAAGAATCGACCCTGCTTTTTATGTTGGCGTAAGGTGATGTGCTTGAATTTAAATGTGGTTGCAGAAGCGTGATGCAGAGAGCTGCTCCTGCCCAGCCTGGGGAGCTGGGGAAGCTCTGGCAGCAGAGGCAGTGCTTCCCTGGGGGTCCCCGCCACCCGCCGCTGCCATCACGATGGCGGTGCCAGCCACCAAAAGGCTTTTTGAGGTGCTCAGGTCATGGGTTCAGCAGAACTGAGCGATGCATCCATTTTCTCTGTCTTTTGCCCTTGTGCAAAACAGGTGTGAATGATTTCAAATGCCTGGAAAATTCTGATACGGTAGCACTTTACGTGCCCTCCGCATAGGTGTGAAATACACCCCGTACAAGCACCCTGTCAGGCTCAGAATAACAGCTGTGCTACGCAGTCTGGGTTTCTTCAGGTTTTTGCTTACAAACATCTTTCAGGAAGAATTTCAGGCACAGCCAACACCCACCTCCAGATCTCCCAAGGTAAGAGCCAGACTGTGTCTCCAGTAAATTGTCAGCTCCTAATAAAAAGGCTCAATCATTCTGTGGAGCCCAGCTTGAGTCATTTAAAAAAAGAAAACAACTCTCAGAGCCACTACTGCTCCATAGCGAGGAGCCATTATTAGACGAATCCTCAGGGGCAAACTCGGTTGCGGTTGGTCAGTCATTTAAATATTCCTATTCGGCTGCCTCCATGCTGTCTGGGACATGAAGCAAATGAAGCCTGGCTGTTACCCAGATGATCCAGGATGTTTTGACCAGATGGAACTTCGCTTACAACATGTGTAGGTGCCTGCTGGATAATAAACCGGCTCTTGCTGTCTTTTGCTCTGATGAACTCAAGGGGGTTACTGGCAGGTTAAAACAATCACAGCCCCCAAAAGATTTATTTTTTTTTTAAAATTTATGCCAGATGAGCAGAACAACAACAACAGCAACAACAACAAAAGGTTAAATGGATGTTTATCTTTTATATTAGCACTGGTTTCTGGGTTTGCCACTGAACGCAGGATCAGCAAAGAAGAACAGCTGTATTTTTGCCCATACGCTTGTGTGTGTTTATTTTTTTCTCTTGAAATTGTTGTGATAGCTGCAAACACAGTTTACAGATAAAACAAAAATTATTTATAGCCTTATTGCCATTCGGCAGGGGCAGGTTGGGTATGTATGTGCATGCTTAAGTGGCCCCCCCTTGTGTACTTCTGCATGACTGGCCATCCTCCCTTCCAATAACTTTCAAATGAATTGGACAATTTCAATTAAATATCATCTGAATTCTTACAAATATCATTAAAATAAAAAGCCAGAGATAAAAGAAAGAGAGATATCCTAGCCCTTGCTGAAAGGAAAGCTGCAGTGCAGGCTCCACCCTTGCTTCCCATCAGAAATTGGAGAAAAGGGATAGACGCGTGTGCACACATTCATACACATTCTGACCATTCCAGTTGCAGGAAAAGCCTTATCGACACCAGAGAAAACGCAGATCCATGGCCAGCCAGGCTACAGTGGCCCAACTGTGCTGTTTCTCAGAGCATGGACATGTGAAACCTGGATGCAGAATAGAAGAAGGACCAGGCAGAGGCCAAAGCTTACACAGAAATCTCAGTTGTTCTCTGCACCCTCAGCTTTTGTATTTCTTAACAAAATCTCTGGCTGTTCTCAATAACAGAAGAGCCAGAACCAAACAGCCTTTAACAAAATTTCCTCATTCATGACAAAGGGTGCTAAAGCTGATCCCAACACCCATACTTTAAATGAAGCTTTAAAGGAAAGTTGTTTGATTGCCCCTCACTCAGATGTAATCCTCAGTTCCAGAAGCCGAACACTGATGGGTTGTATGAGCACCCCCAATCTGCTCCTGGAGAAATTCAGCTTACTTAGTTGAAACCACTGTCGAAGCTTGCATTAACATGTCCAGTTTCATGATGTAGGGAACACCCATCAGATCTGTTCCAGCAGCTCAGCTGCATGGGGAGAAACATCCAGATGAGAAGTCATAATGAACAGCTGCCAATTTTTTCAAATGCTTCAGCTGGCTCTCAAACAATTTTGTAACAACGTCCCTGCAAGAACAGAATTCTCTGCTTCTTTCACAGATGGAAAACAGGCACTGCTCAGTATGAATCATGTTATTTTCCTGTAGTTCTACACAAATGGTATGTTGCTTTCTGGAAATGCCACATTTGTGCTGGAATGATACAAAACAAATCACAGTCACCAGAGCACAGGAATTTGGCAGCCTATGCCTTTTAGTGAAGCTACTATGATGTTAAATGTGTTGGGTGCCTGTATCAATTTCATTTCCGTATTTTCCTGCTGTTGAACCATACTTATTCTGCTAATGTTAACTTTTCTGCTCTTCCTCTGGAAAAGATTCTTATTCTCAAGAGCTATTGTGTGCTTTTGAGGTTGAGGAAGAACAACTTTCAAAGAGTGACCGGTTCATTCGTATTTTCATTTCCTAGAGCCAGAAGAAGAAGCATAGGTCACAGGAAAAGCTTAAGCAACAGTTGTATCTTTTTTTAATTAAAAAAAGACGACCTCTATAGGTAGACCAAACTTCTTGTTGCCATGGATAGCTTGTGCCAGAATGCCACTTATGCCACAGAAAAGGAGGTGTGCTGTTGTGAGGGGCTGTGCTAGGGTTTCCTAAGGAAGGCAGCTGTGATGGATACCTGATCATGAAAAAGAGGGGAAAGGTTTGTATTTTATCCTAGTAAATGCAGACACTTTTACTAAGAAATGGTGGAGTAGAAACCAGTTTCTAAAACCAGAGAAATCCTGGCTTGGAGGTGTTTTCACAAACATACATTGAATGTTTAATCCAGAGTGATAAACTATTCCAGACAAATGGACATCCAGGAAGAATGCTCATTGGAAATGCTCTTGCCATTTGGAAGTAGAGAAAAAACTTCAAGACAGCACAGTCAGCCTTGGAGAGGAAAAAAAGACAGAAGATAAATGTACATGGGGAAGAGGTACACAGAGATGAAATTACCTGCCTCATGGCTGTGATGCCATTGCCTCTCTATTGCACATAGTTGTGCGGCACCAGACGCTTGAGTCAACTGAGGTGAAGACTGGGCAGTGAGCGGGAAAGCTATTGTGCGCGGCTGTGGTAAGCACCGTATCCACAGCCCGCTCAAGCCAGACCTGCTTTCCGAAGCAATTTCTGACCAGACTCCAGCACCAGCTCATGCCCTCCTAGTGAGGAAAACACTTTCAGTTCTGTGGGGTAGGAGCTGATGGTAAGGAAATGTAATGGGAGAGGTCAGGTGGGCTTTGGGAAGCTGATGGGAACCAGTATGAATTTTGGAGGACTGGGCTTGTAGGCCAGGAGGAGACATGGAGGTTTCAGTGGGCTGTGGATAAAGCTATCTCCCCGTTCCTCCTTGTCTCTCACAAACACCTCATCCTCCTGGCTTATGTGATCCCAGGCTCTCTTTCCTGCCCTATCTCTATAATGATATGGGTTATTCATATAAATAATTACACTTGTTGCTTCAAAATTGATCACCTTAAACAACACCTGAGAAGACAATTTTCAAGACAGCTGTAGTATCTCAGAGTTTCACTGGACCAATTGACTTAAATGGACCTTGAACAGAGACCACTGAGCTGAAGACTAGTGAAACATTCCTACTCCTGGTTCTGACCCTGGTTTGCTGAGAAGCTCAAGATTCCAGCCAAGGTCTGGCAAGGAAAGGGGAGTGTGCACAGGTACTATTGCTCCTGATGTCCTTCCCAAGTTTTTCTCACACTGGATACCACCTCCAAAACAAGACCTTGCCTCCTGGCTGCCAGCTCTTGTTTGTTACCTAGGGCTTGCTTCTGCCCAAGTATTTTCCAACTTTCCTTTGTCTCTTGCTCGGCTCTTCTATTTAAACTACATACTTAAAGCACATAATGCTGACTAAAGTGGTTTAAGGCAGAACGAGAAACTGACTAAATTCATGAATCTAGCTGAAAATCTTTAATGCTACCAGGACTGTAAGGCACTGTGCATTCACTGCTACACAGACAAGTTTGGCTACAATAATCACTTTTGAAACCTTTTTGTTGCAGATAGAGTAGATTAGTACAGCTAAACAAGTGCACTGCACAGTGCAGTCAGCATCAGGAAAACAAGATCACAAGTCAGTGTTATTTCTCAGTTTCTGAATATTAGAAGATACTACCTGAAACAGTCATATGAAATGAGGTACAGGAAAATGACAACTAGTTAAGCAATTGAACAGCAAATTACCTTGTGCAGTTAGAATATAGGGAAAGTTCATGTTTCTGGACTGCAAGTGTTGCTTCATTCATTAGCTCCAGATGCTGATGTAGATAATTTCAAAGCATGGGTATTTACAAATCAAATATTTGAATACTACATGCAAGAAAAAATACACAAATGTGGGTTGAATCATACCTCACTGACTACGCCTGTGCTGCATTTGGTAGCAACACTGGAAGGAAGGTTGAGTTTCATGGCCGAGGTGCCACAAACCAGTCGTAAATGCTGCTGCACCTCAAGCAGGAGCATGCTCAGGCTGTGCAGCTACCTATGGTGCTTTGCACGTCATTGCATCAGATCTTTCTTAACCAACACTATTTAGCACCATTGCCAGGCTGTAACTCCCTCGTCCATGCCGCAGAACGCTGTACGTTGGAGGCCACAATCCTCTCAGAGCCTGCACTGGACTGGCAGGGAGCCTGGCCAGCAAGCAGCCTCCTCGGTGCCCTTGGGCAGAGACCTGGGCCCTTGGAGGAGGTGAGCAAAGCCATCCCTTGCTTTCTCGCCCAGCCCATGCAACACCAAGGACACACTCCAGCCTGGGAAGCCTTTGCTCCATGGCCCCCTAGAAGGTCACCACCACCTGATTTTGGATAAGGGTGTGCAGCCTGTAATGGGGTATTGGCATTGCTAGTAAAAGGGCACTTTTCTAAATTTTCTAATTCACCATGTGTCCATAGCTAATATTTTTAATTTGTATTTGTCTGGTACTGCTGTGGTTTTACAAATCTAACATAATGTGTGATGTAGAGAAATACAGGCTTGGTATGGTAACAGAGGCCTTGAGAAGTGGAGATGCAGGATGTGGTATAGAGGAGTACAGCCATGGGATTGTAACTGGGTACAAGCCTGGCACTGGAGACCCCACAGGTACACACAATTCACCAGTGGTCAGTTAAATGCAGATCTAGACAAAGCTGGTTTTAGACCAACAAAGAGAACAAATAGTACCTAATACACACAAAAGGCATGAGATAGAGAACATTCAGATGTAACATGGATTTGCAGGCCAGCAGAGAAAGAGCAAGGTTTAAAAGCATGTTAGCAAGCATATAAAAAGGACCTAAAGCGGATGCTAGAGTGAGGAAGAAAGAAACATCACCATGAACATCCTATTCCTCCAGTGAAGGACTCCAGATGCTGACAACTTGCCTTAACACCCACCCGCCACCACAAGAATCAAACCACCAACCCTAGGAGCCAGAGGAGCAGGGGGAGGGTGAGCAAAACACGGGAAAAAGGGCTAGAAACAAGTAAGTGTGTGTATAATGATTTTAATTGTTACCATTACTGATACTTTTTCTGCAAGAACATATTCTTTCTCTTTCTGTAATAGTTACTAATAATTCTTGGATTAGACTGATGAGATTTGATTTATACTAACAACAGATTATTGGCTTTATATACAAGGTGAGTTTCCCTTCTACCCATAAAAAAGATTTTGTGCATGACGAGGCAGGCCAGCATGCTTTGGTGGGACCAGGACATTTGGTCACGTGTGATAGATTAACAGCCATGCACAGTGGATAAAAGGCACTTTTGGCACCCGGCACCAGCAGCGAGTGCCTGCCAGCAGTGATAGGCCACCTCCTTTAGAGCAGTGTCCCACCCCCTGGGCAGTCACCCCTCTGAAGGCTGATCACACCCAGCTCCTCTCGCTCTGTGAGAAGAAATTTGGAGCGCAGAATCTGTCAGTGCAGCTGTGTTAGGACCAAGCTGGGCCATCAGTGTCCTTTCAACACAGTTCCCCTGGCTGTGCGAGGGCTGCAGATGATATTCATAGCCCCTGAGATAACTGTGCAGGCAGCAAAGGGGATCTCTAGGCAGCCTTCACTGAGCACCAGGTCCAATTTATGGACCTACTATCAATGGCTGTGAGCAAGTACACAGTGCCTGCTCGTGCTGTAATTAAGGGACACCAGAGTAGGGAAAGGGCTGGTGTCACCTTCTGCAGACAGCTGTGTCAGCAGCCTCAGGGCACCAGTCTCTGTCATAAGTCAAAAAACCCCATAATCTGCTGCCTGAGTCATTCAGACCTGGCTAAACAACTCCGGGCCACACAGTTAAGCTAGTCAGTTGTTAAACTGCTAGGGAGTGACACAGCATAAATTTGGTCTGCTAATAGCAAAACAGCACCCTAAGGGACAGGCGTGATACTAGCATTTCAAATGCTGTTAGTGTTTTTCACTGTTTCTGCAGAGCCAGCGTGAGGACAAGGTCTCCCAAGCCACCTTCCCACAGTCCTGGGCAATGAGGCACTGCTCCCACAGCAGAAGAAGAGTACAAAAGGTACACTTAGACAGCATGAAATCAGGTTGCATCATGGCAGTAATCTAAACCACTTGGGACTATTTGCCTAGCATCATCAAGCATCCCTCCATTGCCATAGCATCCCTCCTTGTCTCAAGAGGCAACCGCAATTAAAAACAAATGGAAAAGAAAACACACACACACACACACAAAACCCCAACAATAAACAGGAAGATTATCTCCAGCTCTTGAAATCCCAAGTTAAAACCAAATCAAACCAAAACAAACAAGTCACGATACATTATTGCAAATAAACATGATTCTCTCAGGAAAATAACTTGCTCTGTCATCAGTTTTCCTTCTTTTGTGTTTTTGTGTCCTGTAGTTTGTAACGTTAGCTTATTTAGGAACAGAGGTTCTCTTCTATTTTTACAGTTCCGCAGATAACATAGAAAAAGGATTTCAAAACTCTTTCAGGGAAGTGGTAGTTGAAACGTTCTGCATCATGGAGCACTTGCACAATGTGAGCCTTTTGCACTTTCTTACTAGCCACAGTTGGTAATTTTTGCAGACTTTTATGTACTCTTGTACAGCTGAATATCCAAAGAGACCATCATGATGACCTGGTCCATCTTTATGCACACTGTAAACACTTAATAATTTCTGCATTACACTTCTTAGTTTCTGCCTTAATCCTAGAACTTCTGTTAAGCTATGGCATATTTCTCTAGAAAGATGCTTGCTCTTGATTTAATATCAAGTGCTAAAAATCCCATTAGTTCCCTGCATAATTTGTTCTGATGGGACATATTATTAAAAAATATGTAGATACTTTTTTTGCATTGCATCTGTTTACAGCTTTTCCCCTATCTTGAAGGTCTATCTTCTACCAGAAACCGGTTCCACATCTAGGGAGACCCCAATTTGCCTTCTGTCAGATAAACTGTGCTAACTGGCTTGGTTTGGTTTCTCTTCATCAGGAAGAATTTCCAGATCTTAAATTATTCTCTTCTGGATGATCTGCAAATTTTAAGCAGTCCAGGCACCATAAATAGTCACTACATTGAAGTATCTATCCCAATTATTTTCTCTATGGTTATAACATAGTATATCTTCTATGCTTCTCTGATGTTCTTCTGCTTATGCATTCTAGAGTTACATTAGCTCTCTGACACGCAGCTTCCTATTGGGACCTCCTAAGAAGTAGCATCCTAAGTAAAACCAAAAGTCCATCCAGTCCTTATCCTCACAGTGGCACTTAGGATAGGGTGTACAGATGCTCAGAATAGGGTATGTGCACTCATTTAGATACAGAGCACATACAGAGAGATCCTCTCCTTGATAACACAACCTAGTATCTGGTGAAGTACCTAACCAGCAAACTCAGCAAAGCTCTCCACATCGATCCATTACCGGTACCATGTGATGCTAAACAGGTAGAATGTGTGACATCTATGCTTTTTTTTCCCCCATGAACAACTTGATATACACATTGCCAACTGTACTTGAATTGAAGGAAAAGCAAGAAAATATTTGATATTGTTACTTTAAACAGCATGCTGGACATCTTCCTTGCAAACGTGCTGTCCTGAAGTCAGGGTTTGACAGAGAGGAAGTGTTTTTTCAATAATTTTTCTCCTAAATTTGAAAACCTTCCCCACCCTTACCTCCCTCCTCCCCCCCCCCGCCAAAAAAAAGGTATAAAGAAATTCGGGTACAATTTTGCTAGAAGTAGTACAAAGACCTCAATTAAATAAAAATCCTCACTGCAAGCATATGACCCAAACAATAAGTTCAACGATAACACTCCTAGATTTTCCTAAATGCAAACTGCATCCAACCGATGACCTCAGTCTGTTCCCATACAAAGTTTCATTTTGACTTTGGATGGAACAGATGTAACTAAATTTAAAGAGAAGCTAGCAAGGCAAAAAGTCAGACCTGCAAAGCTCATTTTGATCTATGACTGCTCACTGGCAGGCTGGAAGACCTATGAATTTACCCACTGACTGTTTACTGATCTCCTGTAGAATTATCTTTATGTATGTTAATAATATTCTGACTTATACAAAACAGAAAGCAAGTGATATGAAATAAAAATAAAATAGGCCTGCTGTAATCTCAGCCAAACATACATTTACCTTCAGAAGACCATATAGATGGGATCTTATTAGTCTTCCAGTCCTTGTTTTGAGAATATAAACTATTTCTTGAGAATGTTTATATGCCATTAAAGTAATGACACTGTACTCAGTCAACTTAAATCTGATGTAAAGCCCTTTGTGTTAGATTTAGCAGCCCTTCAGTGCTTAACTTGCAAATTTTACAATGTTAAAAATGCACATTAGTGAAGTAGCTACATCCGTTTCTCCCTGCATGTGTGCTTTCAATGCAAACTTCAAGCTGTAGCTGTAGACAGAAGTGTAATTCAGGGTTTTTTTCACCATCTTTCAAACACAGATGTGTCTTCCTCCACAGTTATTGTATGAAATATGTGCTAACAATACCATTTATTAGTATCTCTCATTAGAAGGAAATGCTAGAAGATGTCACTTGTAAAAAGTCATTTGACAAGGGCAGCAGCAGGACCAGAAATGCATCCCTGGCTCCTAAATCTTAGGCCAGTGCTTTCCTTTTTTCCCTCTTTTTGCTACCTCCCTTACTCTCTAAACCAAGCTATTTCGTTCTGCTCAGATGTAATATCAACGCTACAACACTAGCACTCCAGCTTTTAATACTCTCTCAATCCCACATGAAGCATCATACCTAATACAAATAGCTCTCCAGATAGATCTGACAGATGCCTCTGGGGGCACAGGGTGATAATGGAGAAAACCACGTAATGATGCACTCAGCACATAGTCACTCTCAGCAGCAGCAGATTTCACAGCAGGGCTTACAAGTCCTGCTTCGGACTAAAGGGAATAGACCGCTGTAACACTCATAGCCTTTCATGGTAATGCAGGAGGATGGGGGGTTAATTTGCAGGGTGTGAGTGCTGTGAAGGGAGACAGTTTCCACTTCCCTGTGCACTTGTACCTAGTTCTCACACCTCGCGCGTGGCCAGTTAAGCAGAGCGATCTTGAACAAATGGCTGTGGCAGCAAAGCATCCCCAGAGAAAGAGTCACAGGTAGAGGAAAGATGCTTCAGCTGTACAGTTTCACATACCAGCTATGTCTCCCCACCCCTGACAATCCTTAGCACAGGTACATCTAAACAACTACAACAGGAGATTAAAACCCAACATGCTCCAGATGTCACCACCCGAGTCCCTCGGATGTGAAGAAATAAAAATGGGAGTGCTGTGTCGTGATTGCTGGGCTAGCTGCTCCAGTCTCGCTCCTGAAGGCCTTCCCAAGTGTACCTTCACAGGAGTCAGGCCTCGGGCAACTCCCACAGGCTTACTGTAGCCACTAATGAATTATAAAAGAGGGCCTTAAATTCTCCTTTCCCTTCCTGCAAGACACACTGTGCCAAAGCAATGGGCCTTAGCAGCAGAAGGGGAAACACTTGGGGACTGGAAGTGGCAGAAGCTGCTGTGCAAGCTGGTAGCTGTGGAGGAGCTGGAGGGAAGCTGGAGGGGTTGCAGAGCAGTGCTCTGCAGATGAGTTGCCTGTACCACAATGGGAAGGAGGAGATCAAATCAGGTTAAATGATAGCTAAGGAGCAAAATCCCTTGCAATACTTGGTAGATCCGTGCCTGACCTGGGACGTGATCCCAAAGTCTCTGACTTTGAAGATCCCAGAGTCACCAGCCATCCCTTCACTTTGCAGTCAGACTCACCTAAGGATTTCCACATAAACCTTTGACACAGCTGTTCACAGGGACTTGCTATCCATTTCTCCAGATCAAAGCACCATTTATTCTTTTACCTAAAGTTACAAAGCATGCAAGACTAAAGCATGAAACCAACAAACAGATCTACAGGTCTTTTCCCTTCAATTTTGAAACTCTTGAAATCCCGTACAAGTTTCTATTCTGCACTCTTGCCTCTAGAAGGGTGTCCTGGTTTTGGCTGGGATAGAGTTAATTTTCTTCCTAGCAGCTGGCATAGTGCCGTGGTTTGGATTTAGAATGAGAAGAATGCTGATAACACACTGATGTTTTAGTTGTTGCTAAGTGCTGCTTATGCTAGTCAGGGACTTTTCAGCTTCCCATGCTCTGCCAGGTTCACAAGAAGCTGGGAGGGGGCACAGCCAGAATAGTCGATCCAAACTGACCAAAGGGCTATTCCATACCATCTGACGTCATGCTCAGTATAGAAACTGGGGGGGTTGGCCAGAGGGGCAGTGATAGCTGCTCAGGGACAGGCTGGGTATCAGTTGGCAGGTGGTGAGCAATTGTATCACTTGTTTTTCCTGGGTTTTGTTTCTCTCTCTCTCGTTGTTCTCCTTTTCATTACAATTATTACAATTATTACTATTATTATTATTGTTGTTGTTATTGTTATTATTGTTTTATTTCAATTATTAAACTGTTCTTATCTCAATATCTCAACCCACAAGTTCTCTTACTTTTGCCCTTCCAACTCTCTCCCCCATCCCACCGGGCGGGAGGGTGAGCAACCAGCTGTGTGGTGCTTGGTTGCTGACAGGGACTAAACCACAACAAAGGGTGAAGTGTTTTAGTCAATACACCGCCAGCTGTTTTTATCTTAATTCTTCTGAAACTGTGCACCTGAGGCTGGCTTGGGCATTAGTGTGGTAGTACTCCTTGTTGGTTCTCTAGCAGTCTCTTTACAGCTTCCTCTGATTTAATTTCTTTCGTTCTGAAGATCATACGTAAGCCTGGCAGCCACCGATTTGAAAATTAACAAGAAATCTGACTCATTCACCAAGCTCATAAGGAAAAGAATACAGACATTTTGCCTAGTCATTACAAAAGCCATGCAGAGAGTCATACACAAAAATGCAGAGGCACCCTCTTCCCAGCCACCCAGTTCGTTTATCCCCCAAAATACATTCAGGTATCAAAGCCTTTGTTATGGTCAGGTTGTAAGGAGCATTTTGGCTGCAAACCAGCTCACTCAGTCATGTGTTCAAACAGAAAAAGAAGAGCAGTTTCTATGTTTATTTTCATTTTCCTCTGCAAATACATGCTAGACTGTATGCTGGTTTTAATCATTAAACTCTACCTGCTTGCAACCCTTTTCCAACAACAGCAACTGTCAAGACCACAGCTCTTGGGGCATCAATCACAACCAATCAATTAAATACCGGAGCAATTTAATCATCTACTTTATGATAGATGATTAAATCTAATCATCTACCTTTTATGCTTTGAAATATAACGGTAGCTAACATTTGGTTTTCAGCAGAAAGCTTAATATCTTGAAGTGTCAGCACAAAGAATAACATTCAGCTTCTTGACTCCACTTTGCCAGCCAAGTCACTGATCTTTCAGAACAGCAGCAAACTGGGTAGGGAAGTGCTTTTGTATCATTTCCATCTCCTGAGGAAAAAACACCCACTTCCTCTTTGGTCAACATCATTCAAAGACTTGGCAATGAACGCAGTCCTCTGGGACTACATCCTCGCCTTTAAAAACTAAGTAATTATTTCTGGCCCCCCTTTAGACCCACTCCACATTTCTGTAACCTACAGCTTTATGCATGTGTTATCAGCCAAAGACAATCCCCCCCCAGCCACAGCAGGCACAACACAAATCCCTCACGCTCCCCCCCGACCAGTGCATTGGCAGTATATCGAGGCTGGGCTTGGAGCACATGGGGAAACATCTCAGTGCATGGCAGGCTGCCAAAAAAGAAATCAAAAAAAAAGAAAGATGCATTTTTGGCCTCCACACAGAAGCTGAAAAAGTTTAACAGGAAGTACAGTAACCGTTTTGCAGCCCAAAATTGCTGATAAAATTCAGCCTTGGCCCAACGTATCTGCATTGACAAAGAAAATCCTTTGAAAGGGAGTCTCTTCTGGGGCGCTTTTATGTCATGGTTTAACATCATCAAGAGTAGGCTTTCATTACACGTCTTAACATTTATTAAATTTTGCATTAGGAGAAAAAGGAAGAAAATTAATAAAAAGCATTTTTTTCTTCTCACCATATTATAGGTATTTTGACACCAATATGAAAATAAAGACTTCATCCTTGACCTGTAAAGTAAAAGCAAGCTCACACTTACTTTATATTAACACAGTCCACTGGGTATGAAGGGCTATCTCGGGTCTTCATTGTTTATCTCATGCCTGCTGTTATTTACTGAACATACTATTATTCCTTTTGATTCTAACTTGTGGAAACTTATAGTGATTTTTGTTTTCTTCATGAGCAAAAATTGAGATTGAGTCATGGTTTCTTTTCTAACAGAACCTAAACATTGTAAGAAACAAACAAGAAGACAACATGCATTTTCTAATAGCTTCATGCTTTTTCCAAAGCAGTCTTCTTCCTAAAATGTTCCTGTTCTTTGCTTTATTCTCTATTAATTCTTTCTTCTGTTCATAGTTTGGTTTTTTTCTACTTTTCCTTCCTGTTCTCCATGTGCTTCTGATTATTGTTTCTGCAGGGATATCTGCTCAAAGTCACATGTCCCTTGCTACCAAGTTCACAAAGCTCACCTTCTGACTTGCGTAGTGGCCTGTGTTTGGGCAGTAGTTCTTGCTGTTTCAGCTATAAAAAGCGTGCATGTCCTCAACGCAGGACTGCAGTCATGTCCACAAGCTGCAGTGAAGTTTCACCGTTTCGGTAATTAAGATACCTTCTCGCTCAGTTCTGCCCATCTTCCCACTGAAGTAGTGATATTCTGTACAGCCCAAAAAAGTGAAGGGAAAAGAAATAACGACAGATTGCAAATAGCACAAATGCAGCTATGTAGAAAGGCCAAAACCCCAAAAAGCATCCAAGCATGGAGATCCTGCCACACCTAGCCTTTCATTATACGTTTTCCTGAGGAAAACTTTTGTTGTTGACCGAGGGGCTCCAATCTAGACAGGAAAAGGGCACCTACACAGAAGGACTCGGGGGGGGGGGGGGGGGGCGGGGGGTGGGCGGGGACAGTCCCCATTCCCCATGCTGAAAGCTGCATCTGGCCAGGGGGAGAGGCAGCCTGGCTGTGAAGGCCAGTGATGAGGTTCCTTCAGGAAAAGTGGAGTCCTGGGCTCTGGTTCTTACTGGTAGCAGTGTTATGCTTATTTTCCAGTTATTCGCAGACCAGGTGGCAGTGTGGCAGTGTGGTAACAATCTAGCCGGCCACCCCTTTTGACCAGCAATGATCAATGCTATGCCTTGTGTCTTTTGAATATCTGGAAATAGCATATCTCCAAAGATGCCCTTCAAACTTTCTTGTTCTCCACTCTGTTTGCTACAAATTGCAGAGCCTGCCCGAACATAATCAGCCTCTTTCAGCAGACCAAAAGGCACCTGTCCAAAGGTAGCCATGTGCCTATATACTTTCATTTATTGCCAGTCCCATCCAGGTATCTATCAGGTATCTATATCCTATCCAGGTATCATTTGTATGTGGTATTTCAGAAAAGCAAAATTCTCCACAGATCAACCACACTTCCAGAGTATGCCTCTTCTTTTTCTTATTTCAGATTAATTTCTAGTTCCTATTAAAGTCTTATCCCAGACTGGATAATCCAGATACTTTTCTGAGATTAAATTCTCCTGGATCTCTCCAGCTGACAGCTAGAATCTTCCTCTTCATTTTCACCACTGTTTATCTGCACCATGAAGTTGAGTTGAACTGAACAAACCTGACAGCGGAATCAGAGGAATTCTCTCTGTGTTAACAAACCTTTTGTCGTGGTTTAACCCCAGCCAGCAACTAAGCACCACGCAGCCACTTGTTCACTCCCCCTACCTCGATGGGATGGGGGAGAGAATTGGAAGAATAAGATTGAGAAAACCCTTGTGTTGAGATAAGAACAGTTTAATAATTGAAATAAAATAGAGTAAAATAGTAATAATAATAATAATAATAATATAATAATAGTAGTAATAATAATATACAAAGCAAGTGATGCACAATGCAATTGCTCACCACCTGCCGACCGATGCCCAGACAGTTCCCGAGCAGTGATTGCTGCCTCCCAGGCAGCTCCCCCAAGTTTCTATACTGAGCATGACGTCAGATGGTATGGAATAGCCCCTTGGTCAGTTTGGATCAACTATTCTGGCTGTGTCCCCTCCCAGCTTCTTGTGCACCTGGCAGAGCATGGGAAGCTGAAAAGTCCTTGACTAGCATAAGCAGCACTTAGCAACAACTAAAACATCAGTGTGTTATCAACATTATCTCATCCTAAATCCAAACCACGGCACTATGCCTGCTACTAGGAAGAAAATTAACTCTATCCTAGCTGAAACCAGGACACCTTTGTACTAATCAAGTGTGGGGAAACTGGCCCACCTTTGCTGGGAAACAGGGTGTTCACAAGCAAGAGTTCATGAGAAACTGACCGAATTTTCTGTTGGATGGTCTTAACTAATGCCTTTGGCTGGCCCAATTTCTTGTAAATACAGGTGGCACCTGTGGCATTTTTTTCTCTGATCTTTTTCTCCACTTGCCCCCTCTGTAAGTCCTTGCTACAGCAAGCAGTCACCGACCCAAGTTGTTAAAAAGATGCAAGGACCTTGCCTTTCCTCTGTAAGCTCAGCACATGTGGAATTATCCTAAAGAGTGGGTCAAAGTTATGACACAAAGAATATACATTTCTACCACATATTTGCAAGAGAAGACAACTGATGGGGGAAAAAAAAAGCAAACTGGGACATTGTTATGTTTCTCCCAGCTGGACCTGAAGCTTTTCTATGATAGTACTTGATTCCTCAGGCCACGTTGGTTTTCCTTCAGTTTGTACTCAAAAAATAAGGGGGGGTGGGATGCAGGCGGGGGTGCCGGGCGGGCAGAGGGGTCGTGGTGGTGCTCAGGGGATCCACGAATGCTTGTGTGCTTCTGAACCCGGAGAGTGCGATATGTGTGCCTGCACTAGTGACCTTCCATCTCTGTCAGCCCAAGAGGGGGAGACTTGGCTGTCTGTATTTTTTGCGAGCCCTACATATGGGTGCTTTTGAAGGCAGCGCATTATCTGCAGGAGGTGGCCACTCTCTTAACATCCCTTAACACCTTGCTTCCCTTCCAGAAAGCAGGAGGAATTAGCAATTTGTCCATCTGACTTGCAATTTTTCCATGTTCATCTTCCCTTTTTATTCAGTGGATGGTTAGAGAGAGAGAAGAAAAGAACTACCTTCATTAAGACCATCAGGCCAAGAATGGTTGCTTTTCTACAACCTGTCCTGTATGCTTGTGGACTTGCACGTGTTTTTACAGATGCACGTACCTCTATACTGAATACTTGTACCAAAACAAAGAAGGCCAAAGGTGCATTTCTTATCTAGGATATCTGAAGGATTTTTTTTTCCTTCCTGGTTGACTTTCATAAAAAGAAATGCCTTGGATGAGAACAAAGAGCGGTACATGATTTTCTGATGTGATTGTGGGTAGTTTTGTCTCCAACGCATTCACAGTGTAGGTTCAAAGATCTGCCTGAATGGCAGCATTCTGTTTTGCTTTGGGAACCGGATGGTTAGGGAACCAAATTGTGAAACAGTCCACGTATGTGGTGAGCTGGTCTTCAACATGGTTTTCAAGTCCTTTGTTCTATCTACAGAAGTTTGTTCTACCAAATAAAATGCACTGGAATGCAAACGTCGTGGTTTCGCCTATCACAGCCTGGTGTTGTTAAATCTGCAGTACACGTACATCCCTCTGTTATGTGTGTCTCCCACTGTCTTTCCTGGAAAACCGATTATTAGCTCTGCAACTGAACATCAGTAGTTTAGAGAAAAAGCAATAAAAAATTATACCTGTATATTCTGGACAAAGCTTACCTGTGTGTTCCTGAGATCTTTACACTTTTGAGCAGAGTGATTTTATCTGATTTTATCTTTACACATCATTTCAGAGATCATCCCTGTTTCCTGGCATATGGGTGATCTTGAACTCCTTGGCTGTATATGGCCCTGCTCCCAGTAACAGAAAACCACCACAAGTTTCACGCTGTTTTTCAGGGAAAACATAAAGAACTGTAGAAAAGTTTATTTTCAGCAAAAATTCAGGAAAACAGAATCACACAAACTACTAATTGGTTGGCTAGCTGCCTGTTCGTTGCATATCATTATGTTACACCTATGTTCTACAGTATGCTATGTAAGTTTGTTATGGATCGGTCTCATGTACTATGAAAGTGGATTAATTTTGTCTCACAAAATCTAAAACATTCTTGACATTTTGTTTTTAAAAACTATTTTCTTAGACTGAAGTTGATGCAGCGGATGTATGCATTCATTTATTAATCTTACTATGTGCCAGATCTCTGAACTGCCTAGTCTGTGTGTAGCTCTGCTGGGTATTTTGTTTCGATATGATTACAAATGAAACCCATGGCCAGTAGAAAGATTCCTTATGAAATCAAGGGCTTTTTTTTTTCCTCCCTTCACCAGGCTTTATTACCCTTTTGGCAGTACTATTTCAAAGTATTGCCAGAAGATTTTTTCTCTTATGGGGGTATGGTTTGATTTTTGTCCTACAAAACCTTAAACAAAGGTTGAGAGGATATCAATAACATACTTTAAAAGAAAAAATGTGATCTAAAATAAAATATTCTCAGTAGCTAATATTTTTATACATTCTTTAGTTCACTAGTAATCCAGATAGATCACCAGAGTACTTTTCACTGCTATAGCAGGTAGTCTTCTTAAGTAATTTCTTTCTTAAATGATCACATCCTTTATTAAAACTAACCACATTTTTATTCCCATTAATCTTACCAGGAAACTGTTCCAAGCTCTAACCTTGTGAAAATTAGAAACCTTCTTCTAATTTTTGGCCTTAATTCAGGCAGGAATATTTTCTACTTTGTGATTTTGTGCAAAATTTATCTTTTGGTTTAAAAACCTGAGACTGCTTAAACCATGAACATGCTTACAGAGAGGAAAAGTTCCCCTTTCAGCCTTTTCTTTTGCCAGACTAGACAAGACAAGCATTTTTATCCTCTTCTCAGAAGAGACGATACCCACTTTCAACTGTTGATCGGAATAGCTCCTTTCAGCACCTGTGCCTGGCTGTATTTGTCCTCTTGGGACAGAGGTGAGCAGTCCAGTGCAGTGCTGCAGAAGGCATCTGTCTGCTTCCTCAAATGACAGAATGGATATTTCCCTCTCTCTGCTAGATTCAACACAATTCCAATTGATCAGCCTGATAACTGATACCATTACCCACAGTCTTGTTAATTAGCACACAGCTCAATAACAGCAAGTTTCCCAACACAATAAATTACTGTATAGAATAAAGACCAAGCGTTTGTTCTGGCTTCAGCTCATGTGCCAGTTTCCTGACCCACTATGAATTTATCAAATGTGCTGTAGTTCTTTTTCAACAGCAGAAGCATAAAGCCAAGAAATTATATCTAACAAAGGGTTACGGTAACAAAGGATTGTTAATAAATTTGGCAAGATGGGTGCAAATGTAAAACATCTTTTAAAAAGTAATTGAAAACTAGTGTCTGTCATCTGAGATTGCTCTGAGACATTTCTCAGCAACACATGTCCATGGACAAGCCCAACAGTATCCTGGCTCAGGAATACTCACTTTCCCTGTGGGATCCTGAACTGAGCCCTACCCCATCTCAAGTCTATCTAAGGATAACAGCATAACATTGTGTACAAATGAGTATCTAGAAATCCTCAGCCTTCTCTAATCTAATCTATTCTAATCTAATCTAATCTAATCTAATCTAATCTAATTCTTTCTCTGCTAATCATCTGTAGGAGATCTATTACAATGGCTGTTTAATTCTCTTTCGATCTTTGTGAAAAGGAAATGAAAGCTTGGCTGGTATCAGTACATATACTGGCTTTTTAATATGTTGATTTTTCTATTTGACTCCATCTTCTTTTTCTGGTATTCATTTCAATAACAGTTTCTTTGGCCACCTCCATTTCCAGATAATAGAACTTGCTTCAGGAAGCACATATTCACATACCAAAATTTTCTGTGAGCAACAGAATTAATGAAGCCTGGTTTCCTACGGATTTATGTTGCTGATTCCCAAGTCCCATCCTCACATCATGTCCCCTACGATACCTTCATTAGGCAAAACCAGCACTTTAGATGGCCAATATGAGTTACAAACGTGCTGCTTGGCTCAGCAGTCCACATATATTGCACAACCAGTCAGATATCATGTTCACGTGGTTGTTGCCAAAGAGACTATATTGCATACCATTCTCTCACTGGGAAATGTTTCTTAGATTACTTTAAAATTAAAACAAAAGGGCCTCTGATGAAGTAAGAGTATCAGTGTAATCACAACAAATGTTATGAGCATACACAAATTTCCGTTACAATCCACCCAATCATGAGGATTAAAAAAATATCTTAAAAGTTAGGTTCATACTTTTTTTTCCATAAAATATCTTATTCTGTATTACATGTACTGTTGAAAGTATCTGTGCCCATTCTCAAACCTCCTCATTATCTATAATTCCATTCTGCTTTTGAAGACTCCCTACACAGATTTACTAAAAACAATACTTAATTTGGATTTAATTGATTAATGCTTATCCTGACTTGTCCTGGTTTTGGCTGGGATAGAGTTAATTTTCTTCCTAGTAGCTGGTGTAGTGCTGTGTTTTGCATTTAGGATGAGAAGAATGTTGATAACACGCTGATGTTTTAGTTGTTGCTAAGTACTGCTTATGCTAGTCAAGGACTTTTCAGCTTCCCATGCTCTGCCAGGTGCACAAGAAACTGGGAGGGGGCACAGCCAGAATAGTTGATCCAAACTGACCAAAGGGCTATTCCATACCATATGACATCATGCTCAGTATATAAACTGGGGGGGGGGGGGGGGGGGGGTTGGCTGGGGAGCAACGATCGCTGCTTGGGAACTGGCTGGGTATCACTTGGTGGGTGGTGAGCAATTGCATTGTGTATCACTTGCTTTGTATATTATTGTTGCTATTATTATTATATTGTTATTATTATCATTACTATTTTACTTTATTTAAATTATTAAACTGTTCTTACCTCAACTCAGGAGTGTTTCTCACTCTTACTCCTCCAATTCTCTCCCCCATCCCATCGGGGCAGAGGGAGTGAGTGAGTGGCTGCGTGGTGCTTAGTTGCTGGCTGGAGCTAAACCACGACATGACTACACATGATGGTTCTGCTATGAACTTTTAATCGCTGGGTACCATGCAGAATTGTAGTATCTCCCATTGTGGTACTTTGTTCATGCTATGAAAATGCTTTTTAGAAATTCATAACACTCAACAGAAGAGGCAATTTCCATTCTTTACTTTGTCTCCTGTCAAACAACATTGTGGTCTGGAAAAGACTGATTTGCATAACAGAATAATTATGTGTCTTTAAAGGCACTATGTGCAGTATCTCTAAAACATAGCTAATATTTGGCAATTATTTTGTATGGGACTTTCCACATCAGACAGAGACATTGGATTACTGAGGGAGAACAAAGGACCCAACATTTCTTCTTCTGGGACTGGTTATGGTGCTAGCCGGTTTTATGAGGTGGGACTCTATCAGAAGACATTTTTGCATCTAGATTAATGGCACTCTTTTCCAGAAGGTTATAGAAGATATGATCTTTCTGGTCTACACTTTAACTCTTAGGATGTCTAGGCCACATGTAAATATAGAGAAGTTCGCAACAGCATTGCACAGAGCTTTTGACTGCACCGTGATTTTGTTTGTCATGCTTGTCCTTCCCATGCTCAGGGAAGCACATGCTTAGACATCCCTTCCTTACCTCTTAACCAAAAAGTAGATTAGTCTCGTTTCTGTACCAGTGCCTTTTTGCCAAGCAAGGTGGCTAGCCTTTTACTCAGACCTGTACCTGTGGATGGGACCAGCAACTACACTAACACACAGTAAGGTTTGCACTATAAATTCATGTATAAAGCACTAAAGACTACAGTATTGGGAGGAAGAAAAAAAACCAACATAACAAACAGCCCACCTCCCAAATGCAGTACCTGTCTCCAACTTTCTCTTTTCTTAAGGGTCTCAGAATGTTCAACGACATTTAAGAAAGTGAGAAGCTCCTGGTTCTTCTTCTTTTACCTCCTTCAGAGCTCCACCTAAACTTAGGCCCTCTCCTTTTACTGATGAAGGTTAATGATTCTCCTTTCTATCCCTAACCATCAGGGTACTTCTCCCAGCCTCAGAGCAGACCGGCTGTCCGGCAGAAGCTGGTCTGCATTACTGTCCAGCAGGCTGGTTTTGCCCCAAGGTGCATATCGGATCATGCTTGCATGAGACAAACAAGTCACAGAGCATGAGAGCTCATCCGTCAACGCAGCAGCTACAGCAGAGCAGCTGCTACACTGAAAACACCGCAGCTTGTTAGAGACTTGCTCATCAGCTCACAACCCCACCTTCCTAATCTACCCTTGCTACCTTTCTCTTTTTGTTTTCTTTTACCTTACAATTCAGGCAGGTCCCTTCCTCAGCCTCAACTAAACCTGTTCTTCGATTTGGTAGTTGACTTCTAAGTAGTGGTCATTGCTGCTGCTCTCTTGGACAGGTGACCACGCTAGCCAGCTGCTGCTAAACCAAGAACAGCATTTGATGGTATCACGATTTCCATGGTGCATTATTTCTCTACTTCCTTCAGGATTCAGTGCAAGGGTAATTATAGGATATGCAGCATGGGCTTTAATCCTAGGATATACAAAATTTCCTGGGTAGTGAGGTGTCGTGGTTTAGCCCCAGCCAGCAACTAAGCACCACGCAGCCGCTCGCTCACTCCCCCTACCCCGATGGGATGGGGGAGAGAATTGGAGGAGTAAGAGTGAGAAACACTCCTGGGCTGAGATAAGAACAGTTTAATAATTGAAATAAAGTAAAATAGTAATGCTAATAGTAACAGTATAATAATGATAATAATAATAATGATACACGAAGCAAGTGATGCACAATGCAATTGCTCACCACCCGCCGACCGATACCCAGACAGTTCCCGAGCAGCGATCGCTGCTCCCCGGCCAACCCCCCCCAGTTTATATACTGAGCATGACGTCATATGGTATGGAATAGCCCTTTGGTCAGTTTGGATCAACTATTCTGGCTGTGCCCCCTCCCAGTTTCTTGTGCGCCTGGCAGAGCATGGGAAGCTGAAAAAGTCCTTGACTAGTATAAGCAGTACTCAGCAACAACTAAAAACATCAGCCTGTTATCAACATTCTTCTCCTACTAAATCCAAAACACAGCACTATGCCTGCTGTTAGTAAGAAAATTAACTCTATCCCAGCCGAAACCAGGACAGTATCCACCCCTTATTCTATACCATCTACGTCATGCACAGGCCCTCCCCTTTCCAATGTGTTCCAATTAATCACCACCCCTTTCCCTATCTTGATATACACACAGATATCATTCCCTTTGTCTATGGCCCATCCCTCTAAAATGTCCATTGAGTTCATTTAGCCCATGACTTTGGGTTCCATCTGTCATCACAGTCTTTCAGAGCAGGAGAGGTGGTGTGCAGTGTTGGACTGTTGCATGCTGAAGTCAGTTCTCATTCCAACATGGTTTCATCAAAGTTCATTTTCCTTAGGCTGGGCAATTCTTACTGCAATACCATTGATGTGGCATATAGCAATCATAATATATAGTATTATATACTTAATATTAACCTACTATATTATTATATTAACATGCAGTTAAGAGATAACATATAGTTAAGAGATAACATACAGTATTATAAAGCAATTAATATTATACAATTCAGTTCATTGGCTATTTTCACCCAAAATCAAATTCCCTTGAGGTACACATTGGGCTTCCCCATCCTTTCGCATCACCCACCAAGTGCACCCAGGTCCTTGAGCAAAAGCAATCCCACGAATGGGTTTGCCTTTGCCAGAGGGGGAAGTAACCCAGACTGTCTTCCCCAGCATATTTTTCATGTGCACTACAGGAACTTTATCTCCTTCTACAGTACGTAAAAGTTTTGATTGGGCAGGGCCAGCTCGATTGGCAGATCCCCTGGTGTTGACTAACCAGGTGGCTTTTGCTAAATGCGTATCCCAATGTTTAAACGTCCCACCACCCATTGCTCTCAGGGTAGTCTTTAACAATCCATTGTATCGCTCAATTTTCCCGGAGGCTGGTGCATGGTAAGGGATGTGATATACCCACTCAATGCCGTGCTCTTTGGCCCAGGTGTCTATGAGGTTGTTTCGGAAATGAGTCCCGTTGTCTGACTCAATTCTTTCTGGGGTGCCATGTCGCCACAGGACTTGCTTTTCAAGGCCCAGGATGGTGTTCCGGGCGGTGGCATGGGGCACGGGATATGTTTCCAGCCATCCAGTGGTTGCTTCCACCATGGTGAGCACATAGCGCTTGCCTTGGCGGGTCTGTGGGAGCGTGATGTAATCAATCTGCCAGGCCTCCCCATATTTATATTTTAGCCATCGTTCACTATACCCAAGGGGCTTGAACTGCTTGGCTTGCTTGATTGCAGCGCATGTTTCACACTCATGAATAACCTGTGCAATACTGTCCATAGTTAAGTCCACCCCTCGATCACGAGCCCATTTATACGTTGCATCCCTTCCTTGATGGCCTGAGGCATCATGGGCCCACCGAGCTATAAATAATTCACCCTTATGTTGCCAGTCCAAATCCACCTGAGCCACTTCAATCTTAGCAGCCTGATCTACTTGCTGGTTGTTTTGATGTTCTTCAGTGGCCCGACTCTTAGGTACATGAGCATCTACATGACGAACTTTTACAACCAGGTTCTCTACCCGGGCAGCAATATCTTGCCACAATGCGGCAGCCCAGATTGGTTTGCCTCTGCGCTGCCAGTTGCTCTGCTTCCATTGCTGCAGCCACCCCCACAGGGCATTTGCCACCATCCATGAGTCAGTATAGAGATAAAGGACTGGCCACTTTTCTCTTTCAGCAATATCTAAAGCCAGCTGGATGGCTTTCACCTCTGCAAACTGACTCGACTCCCCTTCTCCTTCAGCAGTTTCTGCGACTTGTCGTATAGGACTCCATACAGCAGCTTTCCACCTCCGATGCTTTCCCACAAGACGACAGGACCCATCAGTGAACAGGGCATATTGCTTTTCATTTTCTGGCAATTTATTATACAGTGGGGCCTCTTCAGCACGTGTCACCTCCTCCTCTGGTGATATTCTAATGTTTTTTCCTTCTGGCCAGTCCATGATCACTTCCAGGATTCCTGGGCGACTGGGGTTTCCTATTCGAGCCCGTTGTGTGATCAATGCAACCCACTTACTCCATGTAGCATCAGTTGCATGATGTGTAGAGGGGACCCTCCCTTTGAACATCCAGCCCAACACCGGCAGTCGGGGTGCCAGCAGGAGCTGTGCTTCAGTACCAACCACTTCTGAAGCAGCTCGAACCCCTTCATATGCTGCCAGTATCTCTTTCTCAGTTGGAGTGTAGCGGGCTTCGGATCCTCTGTATCCCCGACTCCAAAACCCTAGGGGTCGACCTCGAGTCTCCCCTGGTGCTTTCTGCCAGAGGCTCCAGGTAGGGCCATTCTCCCCGGCTGCGGTGTAGAGCACATTTTTAATATCCTGCCCTGCCCGGACTGGCCCAAGGGCTACTGCATGAACTATCTCACGTTTAATTTGTTCAAAGGCTTGTTGTTGCTCAGGGCCCCATTTGAATTCGTTCTTCTTCCGGGTCACTTGATAGAGAGGGCTTACGATCTGGCTGTAATTTGGAATATGCATTCTCCAAAACCCCACAACGCCTAAGAAAGCTTGTGTTTCCTTTTTGCTAGTTGGTGGGGACATAGCTGTTATTTTGTTGATCACATCCATTGGGATCTGACGACGTCCATCTTGCCATTTTATTCCTAAAAACTGGATCTCCTGTGCAGGCCCCTTGACCTTACTCTGTTTTATGGCAAAACCAGCCTTCAGAAGGATTTGGACTATTTTCTTTCCCTTCTCAAAAACTTCTTCTGCTGTATTGCCCCACACAATGATGTCATCAATGTACTGCAGATGTTCTGGAGCTTCACCCTGTTCCAGTGCTGTCTGGATCAGTCCATGGCAAATGGTGGGGCTGTGCTTCCACCCCTGGGGCAGTCGGTTCCAGGTGTACTGAACACCCCTCCAGGTAAAAGCAAACTGGGGTCTGCACTCTGCTGCCAAAGGGATGGAGAAAAATGCATTAGCAATATCAATTGTGGCATACCACTTAGCTGCCTTTGACTCCAGTTCATATTGAAGTTCTAGCATGTCTGGCACGGCAGCACTCAGCGGCGGTGTAACTTCGTTCAGGCCACGATAGTCCACTGTTAGTCTCCACTCCCCATTAGACTTTCGCACTGGCCATATGGGACTGTTAAAGGGTGAGCGAGTCTTGCTGATCACTCCCTGGCTCTCCAGTCGACGAATCAGTTTATGGATGGGAATCAGGGAGTCTCGGTTGGTGCGATATTGCCGCCTGTGCACAGTTGTGGTAGCAATCGGCACCTGTTGTTCCTCAACCTTCAGCAACCCTACAATCGAAGGGTCCTCTGAGAGACCGGGCAAGGTGGACAACTGTTTAATTTCCTCTGTCTCCAAAGCAGCTATACCAAAAGCCCACCGGTACCCTTTTGGGTCCTTGAAATACCCTCTCCTGAGGTAGTCTATGCCAAGGATGCACGGAGCATCTGGGCCAGTCACAATGGGGTGCTTTTGCCACTCATTCCCAGTTAGGCTCACTTCAGCTTCCAGTACAGTTAGCTGTTGGGATCCCCCTGTCACTCCAGAAATACAAATGGGTTCTGCCCCTCTATAGTTTGATGGCATTAGCGTGCACTGTGCACCAGTGTCCACTAGAGCCTTATACTCCTGTGGGTCTGACGTTCCAGGCCATCGAATCCACACAGTCCAGTAAACCCGGTTGTCCCTTTCCTCCACCTGGCTGGAGGCAGGGCCCCTCTAACACTGGTCACAGTATTCGTTGTTCACTTCCTGTAAATGTGAATCAAAAGTTCCCTGATCAAGGTCGGAAGTAAAATTAGCCCTCTTACTCTGTCTCGGGAACTGCTCACTGGAAACTGGAGCTGCAATTTTCCTGGGAGAACCGCCTTTTCTAATAGTTTTTCCTTGCAATTCACGCACCCGTGCCTCTAAGGTTGAGGTGGGTTTTCCATCCCACTTTCTCATGTCCTCTCCATAATCACGCAGGTAAAACCACAGGGTGCCCCGTGGTGTGTATCCTCTATATCCTCTCTCTTGAGCATAGGGACGTTGACTCCTAATGGCTGAGACACTGGTCCGTGCAGGTGGGGAGTAGGACAGATCCTCTCTGAGTTGTTGGAACTCTTGGCATATTTTTTCAGACAGTTTTTCCACAGCCGAGACACAGGCCCGTAGGGAGGAAGAGAGCTTTTCTTCGTAGTCCCGGAGTTGTCTAGCCACTTCATCCACCGTTGGTGCCTCGTCGTCTTTCCAGGCTAGTATTGCCAACGAGTTGGAATACGATGCTGGTGCGCTCCGTACCACCTTCCGCCACATGGATTGTGTGCACCTGACTTCATCTGGGTCTTTGGTTAACCGCTCATCATTCAGGTCACTGTAAATCACCTCCAGCACGCCTAATTCCCTCAGGTACTGGATACCTTTCTCTACGGTGGTCCATTTGCTTGGGCGGTATAAAACATCCTCCTTGAAGGGATACCTTTCCTTCACGCTTGACAGAAGTCGCCTCCAGAGGCTGAGCGGTTTTGCCCCTTTTCCAATTGCTTTGTCAATGCCCCCTTCCCTGGAAAGGGATCCCAGCTGCTTGGCTTCCCTACCCTCTAAATCCAGGCTACTGGCCCCGTTATCCCAGCATCGGAGCAGCCAGGTGATGATGTGCTCGCCTGGATGACGACCAAAATCTTTTCGCATATCTCGCAGCTCACTCAGGGATAGGGATCGGGTGGTCACCATCTCATTTATGGGTTCTTCCTCCTCTGGTTCTCGTGATGGCCCTGGTTCATCTTCATCCCTTACTAAACGAACTGATTTCCTCGTGTATTTTTTCTTCTGTATAGGGGCAACTGATACCGGTGCAGGTTGGTTCTCTGGTTTAGCCACAGTGTCTGTCACTGGGGTTTGAGTAGCCGCAGTGCTCATGGCTGTGGCTGGAGTAGCCACAGTGCCTGGGGCAGGGGTTTGAGTAGCTGCAAGGCCTGTAGTGGGGGTTGGAGTAGCCGCAGGGCCTGTAGTGGGGGTTTGAGTAGCCACAGTGCTTGTTGTTTTGTCATCAGATCCAGAGACCTTCTCTTTCTTTTGAGGGTACTGATTAGCGTTGACCACGGCTCGATAGGCATGGGCCAGTCCCCAGCATGTTGCAATGATTTGTGTCTCTCTGGAGCTACCAGGGTGACAACATACTTCTTCCAAATACTTTACTAATTCTTCAGGATTCTGCACTTGTTCAGGGGTGAAGTTCCAAAACACTGGAGGTCCCCACTGCCCTAGGTACTTGCGCATACGTTCCCACACACCCTGCCACTCATAACTATCCAGCCTTGGGGTAGATCTCTGGATGGTATTTTTAAACTGCTTACTGACCTTTATCAAAATGGAAACAACATTCCCAAGAATTATCAATAGAAGTATCTTAACTGCCCAGGGGTGTTCAAGATACAGGAAAGTTGTTGTAATGAAGGAGGAAACATCATAGAAGAAAGCAGCAAAGGTGCCATTCTGTATTTCCTCCACAACAAGCCTCTCAGAGTAAGAAGTATAATTGCTAACTCTCTCTATGAGGTAGTACCCGAAGTACAGTAGTGACTTCTGTATGAAACCCAAATACCAAAGAATGCTCAAGGTCAGGGCTTTGATAAGGAGCCTCCCAAGCAAAAGATCATGAATCACTGCAGAGCATAGCACACTACACAAACTGACAGCAAGCTTTAACGCGTGCTGCAAAAAAAAGAACATGGTGCAGATCAGAAGAACTAATATCGTGACCGGCAACTGTTAACAGACTCCTTAATACACTCTGATTAATCTGTTGTTATCTCAAGCCCCACGTTGGGCGCCAAAAGGACTGTCGTGGTTTAGCCCCAGCCAGCAACTAAGCACCACGCAGCCGCTCGCTCACTCCCCCTACCCCGATGGGATGGGGGAGAGAATTGGAGGAGTAAGAGTGAGAAACACTCCTGGGCTGAGATAAGAACAGTTTAATAATTGAAATAAAGTAAAATAGTAATGCTAATAGTAACAGTATAATAATGATAATAATAATAATGATACACGAAGCAAGTGATGCACAATGCAATTGCTCACCACCCGCCGACCAATACCCAGACAGTTCCCGAGCAGCGATCGCTGCTCCCCGGCCAACCCCCCCCAGTTTATATACTGAGCATGACGTCAGATGGTATGGAATAGCCCTTTGGTCAGTTTGGATCAACTATTCTGGCTGTGCCCCCTCCCAGTTTCTTGTGCGCCTGGCAGAGCATGGGAAGCTGAAAAAGTCCTTGACTAGTATAAGCAGTACTCAGCAACAACTAAAAACATCAGCCTGTTATCAACATTCTTCTCCTACTAAATCCAAAACACAGCACTATGCCTGCTGTTAGTAAGAAAATTAACTCTATCCCAGCCGAAACCAGGACATGAGGCATTTACTTTCTCTTCTGGAACAAGTGATCGAAGTCTCGATAAGACCACAGCTTAGACTGCTTCAGGGCTCATTCCTTTAGTTCTCTGGTTCCTGGAACTGTGAATTTGCAAAGAATGGGTAGCCGAGGAGAATCAAAATGGGCAGAAATTTGAAATGACTGCTAGAGAGTTAGGAATGACGCTCCTGGAAGATCAAAATGTGGATGTTTACCGTAAGCCTGTAGAAGATCACTGAACTCCCTGACAGATTCACGGGATGTAGAGAAGCTAAATGATCACTAATGAGCACTTTGTAAAACTTTTCGGGGGGGGGGAGGGTGTCTGATTATTTGTACCTTTTGAAGGTGAACACAGCTGGTGCTTTTAACCACTGGGGAAAAGCTCTGGTTAGAGATAACTTCTTTGCGTCTGTGATTTCTCTTTGTGATAGCATTCAAAGAAAAGGTGGTGCTACCGTTGAAACATGCCTTTCCTAGGAGTATTCTTACACAGCCTCACACGGGCTCCAGACTTGTTCCCACACTGATACTGTATCTACCTTGTTTTTTCAAAGGACCTTGGGCGGTATTTCAAAGCCAAAACCCTGAAGGTCCCGAACGTAGCCTGGTTTGTGAGAAAGCATGTAGGTAACTGTAAGGGACTGTCATGATGAGTCACAGGAGTAGGCATTTCAGACTAAGTGAGGTGAAGATCCTGTACCTACTCCTGCAACGACAGCAAAACTCCAAGGAGCACTACTGCACGTGCACATGAGGGACAGTAACTCTGTGACACAATTAAGTGATAGCTAACAAACGAAAAAGCAAGCAAAAGGCTGTGGAAACAGGTCCCATGATGTGAGGAGTTGTTTATCTTGTCAAGACCTTTCTCACAGAGAGGCATGTGAGCACCAATTCAGCTGAGCATGAAAAGGAGTGCAAAGCAAGAAGTTACAAGACGCTTTACATGATAGTGGCCAACTTCTTTTTCTCTTTTCCAAAGCATAACAATTCAAGACAAGGAAGAATTTTAGCAAGTTTGTAGCGTTTTGGTGGGATGGACTCCACTGGATGCACAGGGAGAGCAGCCCCTGCCGGGAGCTGTGTACGGAGCTGCTAGTGGCACAGGAAGAGCGTGTGCTGGGGACAGCTCTCATAACCGGAATTGCATTTCCTTAATTTCGCTGTAGAGAGCTGACTTAGTTTTTTATCCATGGTTTGCACATTTCACAATGTTCCATCAAGTCTGTGCAGTATTGTCATTAAAAAAACCCTAACCTTATTAATCTCTGTTGACGTGACACCTATCTTAGGCACAATGTCAGCCCTTGGTATGACTGTCAGAATACCTAACTTCTAGCTGGGGCTGATGATTCCTCGTTCTCACTTACTTTTGTGTAAAATACCATTTTGATCATACAATCACTGAATCCCATAGGTTGGAAAAGACCCTTAAGATCACCAAGCCCAACTGTTAACCTAACACTGCCAACTCCACCACTTAACCATGTCCCTAAGTGCCACATCCGCAAGTCTTTTAAATACCTCCAGGGATGGAGACTCAACCACTTCCCTGGGCAGCCAGTTCCAATGCTTGACAGCCCTTTCAGTGAAGAGATTTTTCCTAATATCCAACCTAAACCTTCCCTGGTGCAGCTCAAGGTCATTTCCTCTCGTCTTATTGTTATGTGCTAGAAAACACGTTAAGTGCTAGAAAACATGTTAAGTGTTAGAAAATAGGCAAGCATGCCACCATTTAGGAAGTTGAGATCCACATTGCCAGCGAGTGGCCAATATTTCAGTCAAGACAGTTAAGCACTTGCTGGTTGTGAAACTCGTTACTGCACTCGCATTAAGCACAAAGGTCACTGTGAGTGCAGGGTTGCTACCTAATGTGAGCGTAGTTTCACAATCCATTTTCTTCAGCCTTAGTGCGGCTGGGAGGAGATGTTGGCTCTAACCCGCACCGACCCTGCACCCCACAGCACCACCTCATCCCTTGTGGGGACACCACCATTTCTGAGGCCTTAGCAGCGAGGTGTTTTCTTCAGCATCCATCCAGCGCTGGCTTGCGATCTCCCCTCCCCTTGCTACTCATCCCCTCGTGCCCAGCAAATCATGCTGCCTCCTCAGTTTTGCAAATGCAGATGGCAGATGGCAAGAAAAGTGATTTTTCCACACCCTCCTCCAGGAAGCGCGACAAAGTTTGGGATATGAAATACAGGGGAGGGAGCAGCTGAAGTTACTTTTTCCAAGAGAGGCGTGAGAAAGGGGAAGCAGAATGACAAGGGCAAGTAGCTCTGCTTCCTCCTTTCCATCTCTTTGAAAGCCTGGGAAGAAGCGTGGGTGTCAAGGATGCCTCAAGCTTGCCTCCGTTTTTGATCTAGAAAAAGTGTCATTTGCAGAATCTCTGACAGGAGCTTAAAAAGCTGCTACATCCTCCTTACGGCTGGCGAGGTGTGCAGCAGGACAGGTTTCTTTCGTGTCCTTCTCATCTGTCCCAGGGTGGCCTTGAGGTTGCATGGTTAAGGGGCAGAATTAGCTGGCTTTGGGACCCTGGCTGGGAGATGTAGGAACGGGAAGGCGGAAAAAGCTGCAATCTGCACCTGGCTCGGCAGCGCTTCATTTAATATTTTGAAGTGCATATAAATTTAGGTTACTTGCAAGAAAGAATGAAATCTCTCAGCATAAATTATGACTCCTCTACGCGTACGAATTCACAGCATTGTTTCTGAAAAACTCCACAGGTTGAACGCTTCGTGTCTTTTAAGAAGTGGGGAGATCGCCGACGTCCCCACACGAGGAGGAGGAGGAGCAGGAGGAGGAGGAGGAGGAGGAGGAGGAGGAGGAGGAGGAGGAGGACGGTGCTTGTTCAGCGGCTGGGGCTGACGGGTACAAGCCCGTCTCGGCACCGAAACACAAAATGTACGAAGCCGGGGCACGGCGAAGGCTGGCGGCTCCACGGCCGCCGCCAGGCCGCTGCGGCCTCCGCCCCTGCCCGCGCTGCCCCTCAGGCCGGCCCGGCCCGGCCCTGCCCGCCGCGGCCCCGGGGGAGGGGCGGCCCGCCCGCCCCTTCCTTCCTGCGCAGGCGCCGCAGCCGGAGCCGAGCGGAATCGGGGAGCACGGTCTGGGGCGGCCCCCGACCGCCGCCGGGCGCCATGTGGGTGCCGCTGGCCCTCCTGGCGCTGCTGGTGCCCCGCCGGGGAGCGGCCTCCCTCGGGGAGCGGCCGTCCGCAGGTAACGGGGCGGGACAGGGCAGGCCGAGGCGGTGCGGTGCGGGCCGGGCCGGCAGCGCGGGCCCGGAGCCGTTCGTGACCGAGCGCCGCGGTGGGGCCCGCGTCGCTGGCCGCCGCCCCCCGCGGGCGTGAGGAGCCGGAGGGGAAGCGGCGGGGCCCGCCTGGGCACCCGGAGAGCGAGCGAGCGGGCGGGCGGGCGGCGGCGAGGCAGCGCGGTGCGGCGCTGCGCTCAGCTGGCGGCACCCACCGCCCCCGGCTGTGCCGCTGGTCCCGCCGGGGTGCCCCGGCACCGCCTGAGCTCTCTCCTGGGTGCGGGAGAAGGCTCTGCCGTGGAAGCGATCGAGCGGCACGCAGATCGCTTCTGGTAACGCAGCACCGCCCGTGCGTTTGGGAACCTGTCTCTTCTGCCTGTTTACTGTTACAGGCGTAACCCCTGACCTAATCGCACGCATTAGAAGGGGTTATAGTCCGTTCTGGTGAGGTGCGTGATTACCAGCCGTGACCTCAGGGGTTTGTGCGTTTTGTCACGTAAAGCGCGGGTGTGAGTAGAACAGGCCCGCTCCGCTGCGCTTCCTAAAGCTGTTCTGTCCAAAAAAGCAGAGAAAGCCGGAATTTCACGGCAAAGGCGGGGAGGGCGAGACCGGGGAGTCCAAACGAAGGCGTCGGGATCGTGGCCTTGACCACAGGTGTGGGGGCACCTTTCCGCCAAGCGCCGGCGGGGAGGAGGGGTGGCCTGCCAGCCAAGAACAGGCTTTTCTCTCAGTTTGGGCAGAGTTGTTGCGAGTAAATTAGAAAAGGAATATTCAGTCTGCTTTACAAGTTTCACTTCAAACTGGAACAGCTCATTACAAACAGCGTTTGCTGTCTAATAGCTCAGGCCAAAAGAGAACGTGCATTTAGCTTTTACCAGTGTTGAGAGCTGCGTACAGGGTGTTGCGTGTTATGCCCTTCATGAAAGGGCTTGAAATAGGAAGCGCGAGCAGCACTCTCCTGAGCTTTACCCACAAAAGCAAGATCCATTTACCTGAAATGCTGCTTGCGGTAGCTCAGAAACGCTGATGACGTGCCCAGGCTCCTTGGATTCTGCAAATGCATAATGCAGATTTGCTGGGACTTCATGAGGTTTAGGTCTGTGCCCAGGTGGAGTGACTGAAATCAGTTGCCCTTGGGGATGGACCGCACCATACGGGACTGATTGTTAACCAGCAAATCTTGCAGGGAAACTCCTTTTTTTTTTTCCCCATTTTAGCAGTAAGGAGGCTTGATGTGTTAAATACTGTCTTTCAAGATCTGATTTCATCTCTTTTAAGGGCGTGCTTTTTTTGCTAATAGGGTATGCTACTTTTATGTTGCATTAAGCAATTTTAAGGTAAAAACACAGTACCAGTCAATCAGTTGTTGTAAAACAAATCTGCCATAATCCAGCCTAGTCCAGCACAACAGTTACCTCGGTGTAAGGCTGCGATGTAAGAACGATGCTGCGGTGTAGCTGATGTATGGCAAGCTGCCTAGAAGCAAAAAGCTCATTTTTTGTGTGCGTGAGTGCAGCTAACCCTCAGGTGAAAGGAGCAGAATATACTTCTGAGTTAGGTTTTGAAAACACAAGCAGAGTTTTCCTGGTGATTAGCACTCAGGTTGGCTGCAGCTTCTGTAACCGTAACCTTCAGAAGCTTCATCATTTAAGCAAAAACGTAGGTTTTTAATGAACAAAAACACGATGAAGGGAATTCTAGTAGATATTGCTGTGTATTAGCTGAATGAAAATGCTGGTTGTATCTGTAATGAGGAACCAATACCACGTCCTTACTTCATTATTACCTTGATGCAAGTAGCTGTGCTGGCTTACAGTGGAAGGATGAAAGTAGAAGGGGAATTCTGAAGCATGTTTATGATGCTTTCCTTTGTAATGATACAGTGATTTCCCCGCCCCCCCCTTCAGTCTTAGTAGGGCTTTCAGTGTGCCAGTAGTGTGATACGGATCTCGAGGCTGAGTGTGTAATGAGGAAATGCCCCGTCATCTTCATCTGCTGTGGTAGGAGACAGTTTTCCTTGGAAAAGCCAGACAACCTAATAGCAGCTGTCTGAAGAGCTGAATACCCCCAGTGTTTCCTAGAGCGGGGGTGCTTAACATGTCTGCATAGATAGGGCTGTGACTCATCGGTGGAGCTGGGTGCTTGTTGATGGGAGGTCTCAGTCTGCATTTAAGTATCCTGGAAGAGGAGGTCCCTGGTCGAGATTATAGTAGTAGTAATAGTAGAAGAAGATTTGGAGTCTGTGCTAGCAGTTCAGGTGCTCCTTGCACATTGAAAGCCAGATTTCCGAGGTGATATGCATACTTGATTTTTGCAGCTGACTTCCTGTTGTGTGTGGTGATCTTGGTGGTCTTGATTTGTTCTTTATTGTTCAGATTATTAGCAGTCATAGCAGTTCCTCTGTCCAGCTGCAGACAAAACCAAATTAGATGATAGAAAGTGCTGTATTTCACTGTCATCTGTTATGATGACTTCTCAGCTATAACAAAAGGGAATAATAGTCATAAAATAGATGAAACAAATATTTAGCTTCTACTGTTACAGCAGTTTTTGAAATGTCCGTCTTGTGTGACTTACTGTGGGCTTTTTAAGATGGTTATCTAGCTGTGTGTCTCCTCTCGGTACAGCATACCACCTTGTGGAGATTTTTATCATAAACAACAGTTTTAAAAGGTCTGTGAAACAGTGCGAAACTTCTGAGCCCTGAAGAAATAAAAACCTGTTGTAAACAGAAGCTGTAAAAATGCACTAAATGCTGCACATAGTGATTATTCCTGATTCCTATGAAACCATTTAAGTTCACGTGACTAAATATTTAAAAACATTAACAGCTTTAGATTTTACCCCTAGTCTTTGTACTCCCTTCATTTGTAAATTGAACGTGATTTCCCATTTGTATTTAAGATCTTCTGAGAACTTCTGATAGACCCTTCTGCATAGAATTGCTGTTGCATGCACTAATTTAGGCTTGCTTTTAATAACTTTGTTAAGGAGGTACCATCAAGTTATGGGAGCGGCGTTACAAGAGGAGCATATGTGCTGGGTTTCTTTTGGAAGGGTAGATGAAAGCGGGTGAAGGCACATTCAAACCTCTCCACATACGCTGTGTGGCTGCTGCCACTGAGAAGGCGGCTGGGCAGGTGCCAGGAACAAAATTCTTCAGCACCTTGCTGCTCGGTGTTTGCCGGTCTGTCGAACTCCCCGCCAAAGCCGGTCGAGAGGCAGGCTCCCCTGCAGCAGTCTGACAAGAGCGGGAGCCGGGCTGTTTAGCGCCCGGCCTGCCAGAAGCGCGTAGCGGAGATGGACGCACGCTAACCCAGGCGTGTGGCCCCGCAGGGGAGCGTGGCAGTGGACGGAGCCGCCTCTCTGACAGGCATTTCCCATTTGTCCCCATGGCACGTGCTTGGTGCTCTTGCAGCCTATGCTGAGCACCATCCCGTGCCTGCTGAAATTCCTTCCTGCAGTTCCGGGCAGTGCTCCTAGCTCTTGTCTAGCCCCGGATGGCTATACTCTGCTTTGATAGAGGTCAATTTTGTTTGCTTTGGAACAGATTGAAGTGAGGGTCTAAATGGTCCAAGATGTCTGTTTGGTAAGGAAGTACAGCTTTCAGAAGCGGGCTGAATTATTTTTACATGCTCTTTTTCACCCTTGGCACAGGCTTGCTACTCTGAATCTGTTTTCCAGGGTGTAGGCCACCTTTGTGTCACCTTTTGGTTTTTTTTTTCCATTGTGTATTGCTGCCGAGTCCTGCAGAAGCATTCTTGTGTAGTAGGGATTTATCTGATCATGTTTCCCTTGTCTTCACCTTCAGTGGTGGTGAAAGCTAAGGAGAATCACTTTTTTTACATTTGTGAAGTCACCAAAGCTGCTACCCTTTCTGGGTGCAGTTAAAGTGGATATATGAGCTCAGGGGGAGCGCAGGGCTGGCATTAGGAAGGCACACCATTTTCCCAGTCAGGGGCCCAGGAGGGACTGATTTGTTAGCATTGTATCTGGCTGTCTTTTAACAGGCTAAATGATGAGTTCAAACTGTTGTCCCTCTTGGCCTATTGAAATGGCTTGAAACTGTTTTCCTGTGATGTATCACTTGGGGATTATAAGGATTTGTTTGTTTGTCATGGAAATCCAAAAAAGGAGCAGCCTTTCCAAAGATGTTTTTACTTGCTTGTTTATCTTTTTAAGCTTTCGATTTGTGCTTTCAATCTGTGTTTCAGTGCCTAAATGATGTTTCATAGGCAAGTGCAACTTGAATGGCCTCTGTGGTTCTTTAAGTTGCTGTTGTCTCAGATAGCTGTACCGTAGAGTACACTGTGGACTCATCAGGCCCTGTTCTGCTCTGTGCATTATTGCACTTTCCCGTTAAATTCCGCTTCCGTGAACAGTGGTGACAAATGCCTCTGTGTATGCAGTAAAGCCTCGTGGCCTCTGCCGGAATGAGAGAAGGAACCTTGGTGTTGCACAAGATAGAAACATCAGTTTAAAGGCTGTCTCATATTTATATCTCTGAAATGTCCCATTCTCCAGTTCACTGATTTAATTTCTGCTGTTGGGCGATGCATTGTTGAGGCTCAATGAACAGGTGGGACCTCTACATATATATATAAAAAAATTAAGTCTTTCTGTACATGCTTTAAAAATAGATTTTATTGAATATGAGGCTGCTTAAAACTTGTATTTCATGAGTACTTTCCATGGGTGGTTTTGTTCAGGAGCATTTATATAGTGAACAAGACAGTCTAGTTTGAAGCTAGTATAGAAGAAGTCTTTCTCGGTTTGCCTGTGTCTGATCCTGCTGAGATTTGTGAAAGATGTGCAGTGTGGTGTTTTTGACTTGGGGAAGTGAATGTACAAAACAAGACGAGTCAGGCTTGTCTTGTAGATACAAGCAAGGATTTTCTGGTTTGATGGATGCTTTTGTAGCAGAATTATATCGCATATTGTGTGCAACTAGTGGATTAGTTCTATGAGTTATCTTCCTTAGTCTTAGCAGATGCAACTAGGTACGCTCGTTCCTGTTACTTTGAAAAAAACCCTAAAAAAAACCCTTATTTCTTAGCAACCTGAAACCAAGCAGCAGATACTTGCAGTAAAACAAAAGTCTTTCAGTGACATTTGGTTTTTAATTTCCTCCCACATGTATTTCCTTCCTGTCTGCTATGCAAGTTTGCTGAAGATGTAAATGTCTCCAAAACTTAGATATATTAGTTAAGATAATTACCCACTGAGAAGATACTTGGTGATATATGTACATGCACCACAGTAGTCCCACCTGCTGAGGTCTTTGCCACCAATATAGCAGCACTAGTCTGGATTGTTCGTGAACAAATAAGTATTCACATTTCTCTCTGAGTTGGTATGTTGGTTATAAACTGATGCAGGTGTGAGTTTGCTGAGAAACTGTGTGGTTGTGTTCCGACATCTGTCCTCTATTAAATGCCTGACTTCTAGGTCACCCTGTGATCATGCTTGTGTTTGCTTTTACCCCTTCCTTACTCCTGCCTTTGCTTTTCAACATTCCAGTTCTTTACCCTCAAAAATCCAGGCATGCTTAGTTTCTTTTAGTACTCTTAAGAAAATGTAACTCTAACTAGCCTAGCTTTGCCTTTTATTCCTTTGTTCTCTGGACATAGAGCTGCTGTCTGAAATTCCTCTTATGTTCCACAATGCACATACACAATTCGATTTCTGTATCTCTGTGAAAAAATTGTTCTTGCTGATGTGTCTGTTGCCCTTCTGTCAGCCCGTATTGCTGTCTTACAAGGCAAGGTTAACAGAGCTAACTGTGGGTGGAGATCACTGGATTTGAACTGGAGGCAAACTAGAACTTGTTGAGTGTCCTGTATCGTTGTCCTGGTTTTGGCCGGGATAGAGTTGATTTTCTTCCTAGTAGCTGGTGAAGTGCTGTGTTTTGGATTTAGGATGAGAAGAATGTTGATAACACACTGATGGTTTAGTTGTTGCTAAGTACTGCTTATGCTAGTCAAGGACTTGTCAGCTTCCCATGCTCTGCCAGGTGCACAAGAAGCTGGGAGGGGGCACAGCCAGAATAGTTGATCCAAACTGACCAAAGGGTTATTCCATACCACATGACGTCATGCTCAGTATAGAAACTGGGGGGGGGGGGGGTGGCCAGGGGGAGTGATCGCTGCTTGGGAACTGGCTGGGTATCACTTGGTGGGTGGTGAGCAATTGCATTGTGCATCGCTTGCTTTGAATATTATTATTACTCTTATTATGATATTGTTGTTATTACTGTTTTACTGTATTTCAATTATTAAACTGTTCTTATCTCAACCCAGGAGTTTTCTCAGTCTTACTCAATTCTCTCCCCCATCCCACCGGGGCAGGGGGAGTGAGTGAGTGGCTGCTGGTGCTTAGTTGCTGGCTGGGGCTAAACCATGACAATCGTGCATCCCAACGTGAATTGCTGAACAATTTTCTTCTCACTTTTTCCACGCTTAGTTTGTCACTGTTTGAATTTGCACCTTAAGTGTTGCTGCATTTACATTTATTACAAATCAGAAGGGGGTTTCTGTTTAAAAGATTAGCATTGTGGTACTAGCCACTATGATCTTCCTCCAGTTCTGCCTCATGAACAATGTAGAACAGGGTGTAACAAGTTTAAAGAATTAATGCTTCATTATGGATTAAGTAAAGCAGTGTTCACATAAAGTGTTATGGGATTTTAACTGGTAATATGCAGAAATAGTATCTATGAGGATTAGACGTTAGCACTTTGAAAATCTGCAACGTTCTCTGTGGTCCGTAGTCTTGATGCTGGAATGAAATGAGGCTGGGGTGTCCCAAGGCTCTGCCTGTGCAGTGGCTGGAGGAGAAACCATGAGAAGCCAGATAGCCAGCCTGAGTAAAGGGGCTGTGAGCTGGACAGTGAAGACCATTTGATTGGCTGGGGAGGGGCATGGAGGGGAGATAACAAACCTGGAAAAGGGGACTAGAATTGTCTGACCAAGGCGTTAAAAGTAGACTTTCCTTGGGTGATGACAAGCTGATCCATTTTCCATGCCCGTTTTGAGATATATCCATTAGACCACTTGAGGGAGAAGATGTCTGGTTCCTGTAGAGAATAAGGGAAGTGGCAGAAGGAGTAATAAGGTGTCATCTCTTAGAAAAAGAGGGAGACAATTCTTGGCCTGTGAAACATGGAGAGGTTAATGAGGTGAGAGGAGGTGTGCTATAAACCTGTTTCTTTACTGGCTTTTGTTTGTAAGTAGAGTTGTGACTTTTAGCTTCTTGGCTGGTGCTGAAAGGTGTCCTTCAGGTCTGTCTTGAGGATATGGATCAGAGAGGGAGGTAGGTACTTGACTAACTTGATCACTGAAAACAAAGCTGTTAAAAGTGAGGATGAAAAGGATGAGCTGATGGTATGTGTAAACTTATTCCTGTAAGTGATCAAGGCCAACTTGTAGTGCCATTGGAGATTTTGACACGGTGGTGGTGACATTCCTGGTGACTGGCAGGGTGGTTTATATGACAGTATAGTTTGTGAAGAAAGCTGTCTTTTCATGAGGAAAGCTTGTTTTCTGCTAGTTCCTTTTTAGTGGCAGAGCTGGGGCGCATTAAAAATCACCTCTGGGTGGAAGAGTGGAGAATTAGGTTGAGTAGTCTTTCATGGAGCTGTGGAGGAGTGGCTTGGTAGATTTTTTTTTTATTTTTTTTTTTTTTTTTAGTTCTAGTTGGTTGCTCAGCATTCACAAGTACTTCAGAATATTACATTCTGGTGCCACTCCTCTCCCAGTTTATACTTGTGCCCGGCATTACTCTGTCCCAGGTGTAGAATCTGGCATTTGGACTCGGTACATTTCATCCCATTAGTCATTGCCCAATGATTCAGTCTATCTAGATCCCTCTGCAAGGCCTCTCGTGCCTTGAGGGAGTCAACAGCACCTCCCAGTTTAGTATTATTGGCAAATTTGCTAATGGTGCATTCGACTCCTGCATCCAGAACATTGGTAAAAATATAGAACAGAACAGAACCTAGAATTGAGCCTTGAGGAACACTGCTGGTGACCGGTCACCGCCCAGATGTAGCCCCCTTCACTACAAGCCTTTGAGCCCTGCTGTTCAGCCAGTTCTTCACCCAGAGCACCAGGTACCTGCTCACCTCACAGTTGGACAATTTGTGCAGAAGAGTCCTGTGAGGGACAGTATCAAAAGCCTTCCTAAAATCCAGAACCACTACATCCACCGCCTACCCTTCATCCACTAGGCAGGTGACGTTATTGTAGAAGGATATTAAATTAGTTGAACAGGACTTTCCCTTTGTGAACCCATGTCGCCTGTGCCTGATGACTGTATTGTTCTTTAAATGTCTTTCAGTAGCACCCAGTGTGATCTTCTCCATAATTTTTCCAGGCACTGAGGTTAGACCAACAGGTCTGTGGTTTCCTGGGTCTTCCCTCACGCCCTTCTTGTAAATTGGAATAGTGTTGCCTACCTTCCAGTCAGCAGGAACCTCCCCAGACCTTTGGTAGATTAGATGGAGAGGGGTCATACTGTAACATCTGCTAGCTTCTTCAGTGCTCTGGGGTGAACTCTGTCAGGTCCCATGGACTGGGGAACATTCAGCTGATACAGCTGGCCCCTTACAAGTTCAGTGTCCACAAATGGTAAGTCACTGTTCCTGCACTCGGGGTCCTCTGACTCAGAGGACTGGGCATCCCAAGGTCTATGAATATTATTAAAGACAGGGTGGGAAGGGGAACAAACAAACAAACAAAAAAACCCCCAAAACATTGCCTCTGCTTTTTCTTCATCCCTATTAGTCAGGTGACCATCTTCAACAAGTATTGGTTCAACGTTTTTCTTAGACCTTCTATTGCTATTAATGTACTTTAAAAAGCCCTTCTGGTTATCTGAAACAACACTGGCCAGTTTCAACTCGAGTTCAGCTTTGGCCTTTTGTGCCTTCTCCTGGCAAGCCATGACTCTTAATCTTCCTGCGAAGCCTGACCTTGCTTCCAGAGATCATACAATTTCTTTTTCCTCCAAGTGACTAGCACTCATGGAACCATTAAGCCCTCAAAAGCAGATTCCCAGGGGACACTGCTAAGTAGCTCCCTGAGCAGCTTAAAATTTGCTCTCCTGAAGTCCAGAGTAGCAACTCTGTCTCTGTACAAAAGAAAACAAAAATGTGGGGATGGGAGGAAGAATGAGGGGGGGAGTAAGGAAAGTGGTATGTAATTGCATAACTGAAAGCCATGTAGCTTCTACTGGCGGTTCAAATATGTTCTGGAATTTCATTTGCCACTCTTTTGTTTAAGCGTATCTTTATTTGTATAATAGTACACAAAAGTGAAATTTTGTATGACTTACTACACTGTGCCTTAAAACTAAATATTTGAAGTAACATTTGTGTGCTTTGACACCTTTTCTGTCAACTTGTCACCTTTTTTTTTCCTTGTGGTTGAGAATTTGGTGATTGTGTTCCTTTTTTCCAATAACTGAAATACCCCTTTTGTACATATTAAAGTATAACTAAACCACAGCACCAGTTGCAGAGTGATGTATGTTACGTGTGTCAAATCTTTGTGGTTAATAGCATATCTCAGCCTCTGTGCATTACTTTCTGTAGAGTGTTATCTTTGTGGTCTTGTTCTCAAGTTGTGAAAATTGCTTACTTTCCCTCAATATATCAGAGTGAAGTTGGAGCACTTGCTTTGTGAACAAGCAGCAGTCTAGAGCAGGTCAACTATGAGTTACCTGTCACCATTTCACAAAAGCTGTATTAAGAGAAGAAGGGTGCCAACCCAGACATTGAGAAGCTAAGAAGTAACAAGTAAAATTGGTTGAGTGACCTTCACTTTTTCTCCCTGTGAATGCCCATGCAACAGCCTTCAATAATTACAGGATCATGTAATTTTCCTTCCCCTGCAGCTGCTCCCCCGATATCCCTGGCGCTGTTGGTGCTTAGAACAGAAGCTTACTGTACGAGGAAACTACCAATGCTGCTTTTAATTTTTGTACCGCTGACTAGGTTACCTCTCATGTTGTTCACTAAATGTGCTTCAAATGCCTTCCTGTATATGGAACTACAGTACAGCTTCAGTGTTCAAATTGCTTACAAATGTTCGTAGTTTATTGTAATCATTGCAGCTTCCTAAAAAGACTGCTGGAGTGGTAAAAACGGCATTGTCAGAAATTCCATTGGAATCCAGGCTTTCCCTAGCAGGCCTGTTGCCTTTTGGCAAGGCTGAGTCAGGAGGCAGTAGGATTCAGTAGGACTCCCCTGGAGCGTAGACCCTAGTACTGCAGCCTTCGCATCCCCTCTCCCCCATGTGCCCCCCCACCCCCCGCATCCCGATTTAGTTTCTGAAGAGCAAGAGAAAGCTACAGGAGCTGGGCTAATCTCCTCTAACTTCAGTAAATTCATACTGTCTGTCTTGCTGGTATAGCCGTATAATACCAACAGAGGGGTATGATCATCACAGCTTATGAACCCAGTATGGGCTATCTGATGGACTTGCTTTCAAGGGGCATGGGTCATCTGAGGTTCTGGGTTGCAAACAAGAAGCAAGCTGTCTCTCAGGAGAGAAGAATAATAAATCAGCTTGCAGTGCTCATATGTGTTCATACTGGTGACAAACTAGTCCATTTGGAGAGAAGTATTTGCAATTTTTATGTCTAATTTTTCCAGTGTATTTTCTAGTGTATTGCCTTTTCCAAACAATTTAGAAATGTGTTTGGCTGTTCTTATGTTTGACTAGGTCCATTTATCAAAGTGCCATTGTTCTGTTTCTTCTAGTGCCTTCACCAACGCAGATTGTAGTAACATCTGAAAATTTCAAAACTTTCTTGCATTGGCAGTACCCACCTATGTCTGAAACTCCTCATTTTATTGTGGAAGTCAAACCTTACAAGTAAGTTCTTTTTGTCATTTCCTATGTCTGATACTCTCTAGAAGCATATGAAAGCAATCAGTCGATGGTAAATTCTTTTGTTTCTGTGTGGTGAAGTAGTGTAGGGTGAAGGTTGCCTAAGTGTAAATTAAGGCAAAATTTGTCAAGTAACAGGATGGTTGAGGTTGGCAGGGACCTCTGGAGGTCACGTGGTCCAACCCCCCTGCTCCAGCAGAATCACCTAGACCCAGTTGCCCAGGACCATGTCCAGATGGCTTTTGAATATCTCCAGGGATGGAGACTGCACAACCCCCTGGGCAACCTGTGCCAGTGCTCAGTCACCCTCACAGACGTTTTGTCACAGGCATTGCATTGTGCAATATGTTTCAATACAATTGAAATTGTATTAACTATTACTTGATCTGTTTTACAGCATAGGTTACTATAAGGTCGTCTCAACTTGTGTGAACATTTCAGCTCGTTTTTGTGATCTCTCAAGGGAAATACATGATCCTTTTGTCTCTCACTGGCTTCGAATTAAAGCTGTTGTTGGGTCACAGCAGTCTGAGTATGTTGAGACAAATGAGTTTATTTTGCAAAAGCATGGTAAGTTCCATCATAAACTAAACCCTGTAATTTTTTTCCCAAAATGTAAAAAGTTGTAATTATCCTTTTTGCTGTATAATTGTGTCTCATTTGGGAATATCATGAAGTTAGGAGCGGAGGGTGAAATGAAGCATGATGGTTGTTCAGTAGGAACTTCTGTAGTTCTGCTTCTGTAGGGACTTGTTAGCCCTGTCACTGTGGTATCTGAATATTTTCAAAACTTCTAAAGGCAAGAAAGTGATGCTGACGGTGCATTCCGTGCATCCTTCCCATATTATTGCCTGGTGTCCCAGACACCAGTTTGGGGTAGGAAACTGCCACTGGAAGCTGTGGACCTTTTGGCATCATTGAAGGAGCATTCAGGTGGTTGGTGATGCCTTGCTTGACACTATAGTCCCACGTACTGATAGCTTTGAGTGTCTAGATACTATCTAGAAGCTATGGGAGTCCACTGTCGCTGGATATCTAGCAGTTACTCATTCTTCATGTAAATCCTCTGGGCTGCTTCAGGAGAAATCCGTTTTTGGCATCCATATTGTAAAGGTAAATTGGGTGTCTAGACTCTAGGCCAACCTGTCCAAAACAGCAGGGCAGGTCCCAGCATTGCATGGGCAGTGCAAAGCAGACACAAGAGAGTGAGGAAAGACTGAGAGACTTCCTCTTGTACTTGCTTCATTCTCGACGTATAGCTTTCAGGCAGGACATTGCCCGTGAGATTCTCCCTGACTTGGGCTGTGCTGTATCTATAGCTGGATTTCTGCATTGCTGGAGCTGAAGAAGTGAGTCCCTCTTTGTTTTCCACTATGATCCCCTCCCCAGCCAGCACTCCCGTGACATGGAATCAGTGGCTGGTTTCCAGTGTTTGACAGAGGGACAGAAGTCATGGTAATAATGCTGAGTTTGAGAGTTTGCAGGAAACTGATAGCCAGGTATGGAGGAGAGAGGCAAAATTGTTTTCCCGTTGAACAAGAAGCTCATGTGTTCGGTCAGATTATTAGACACCAAAAACTCTCGTAGGCCATTGCCATTGGAAATCAGGCTTCTTAAGTACTGTTGCTCAGGGTGAGATTTGTTTAGATTTTCAGATAGCCTTTGTTCCAGTACAGTATTGTTTTTAGCTGAGCATGATTTATGGTGGGATCTAGTCAGCAGTATTTTGTGTTCTGTTCTCATTTGCATATATATGTTTAATTGCTTTGTTGTTTTTTTTCCTGTTGTCAGTGAGCTGAGTTTTTATGGCCTTATGTGTATAGGAAAGTTGGATTGCTTAACAGTGAAATTCTGCACGGACAATCTCTGTTTCCATTTTAGAAGCAGATTCATGAATGTATCCAAATGCCTCTGTTACTTCCAAGTGTCACAGCTACGCGATATTAACAGCATTGAAATAACCATGTAATTCTTCTCAAATCTGTGATGAATTTTGTCAAGTTAACTATAAATAATGTATTTTATGTTAAAAGCTTTGGCCTAATAGCAAGGGTGCAATGTGTTGCAGGAAAAATAGGACCACCAAAACTGAATCTCTCCAGGCACAGTGATGAAATCATGGTTGATATTTACCATCCTGCATTCCCATCTGTGGAGTTTCTTCCTTGGGTCAGAGATGTTTATTCAGAGCTCACGTACTTGGTGACTTTTTGGGATATTAATAATCGGGTAAGTTTCAAAATGAAAACTTCAAATTAAAAATACTTGTTTACCTTAAACGCATAAACAAGGGGTTCACTCCTATGACACACAGAGCCAACAGATATCAAGAAAACAGTTGACTGTAACATAGGACTACCGAAGCCCTAAAATGTCAAGTGTGTCACAGTGAGATATGTGAGCGGAAGGTCTGGATTTTAGTTGTCCAAATGGAGGTCTTATGCAAGAATGTCATTTTTGTTATTAGCTGTACACAAGATAGTTACTTGAACCCATGGTATTGTTTCTGTGTACATGCTAAAACATTGGTAACTTTACTTGTGCCCCTTTCACTTGTCTAGCTAGACCTTTCATTTAAGAAGACTACCTTTCAAGATATTGATACCACTTTATTTAGCAATCGTGGAGGGTGAACTTGAGGAAAATGATAGTAGGTACATTTATTTACAGTTACCTTTTCATATGCATCCAGGTATAAGTTCTATAAGTGAATTAGGGGTGTGAATCTCAACTATGAAGAGCACAAATTTTAGCTGAAAGCACCATGGTCTGATCGAATACAACATCTTAAGGTAGCTCATAAGCTGATAGCCGAAGTTCATGCAGCTTCTGCAAGGCATATGGATAGGCACATAGATGATGTAGGATCCACATCTACGAGTGTTTTAACATTTTTTTGAAGTGTTGGAAGATACTGTAACATTCGTGGTGTTGTATTGAGTCAAACGATATAATGTGACTTTCATTTTTTTGCAGAGTAAAGAAGAGTTCTCTGAAGAAAACTGTACCTTGTATAAATGTAGCCTCAAGATCCCAGTTCCTGCTGAAGGTTCCACTTACTGTGTTTCAGCAAAGGGAAGTTTATATGACGATCTGATGATTGGTGCCCCATCTGAAGAAAGCTGCATTCATGTTCCTCTCAGGCAGACATTGAGTAAGAGGATTCTAAAACTTTTGTAAGAAGATACTGAGTCTGACCAGAGATCTGTTCTAGCTAAGTATTTGAGCTCTGGTGTAGCCATGAGATGACTTGGATGCCTGTGGGAGAATATTAAAAAAAGGGAAAGCATGGTCATTCTTTTCCAAATGCACTTTCCCAGTTCCAAAGCCCTTTAAAGATCATGTATTATTTTCAAGTAACCCTGACCTTTTTTTTTTTGGGGGGGGGGGGGGGTGGGGGGGGGGTGGGGTGGGGTGCTTTTCCTGCTTCACTGGTATTACAAAGCCTGTTTCCATTGCACCTGATCATTGTGTAATTAACAAATGAGAAGTGGATCATTCACTGAGTTATATGATTTTCAGAAGCATTGTCTGTCTCTCCACAAATGGCTTTTTGCTCAGTATCATCCCTGAGGAAAATGTATACAGACTTTCTTGAGTTTGAAGCAACTATAAACTTGTGGTCATAAAATTGAGGTATTGACATCTTTTTCTTATTAAAGAGAACAAAGGCAGCTGGTGACCCAATTTCATATCTGTGATAACCTCTTAAAAATGTCTTAATGTTACGTCATTATGGCCCAAAACTTCACTAGAGAAAAGGGATAAAATTGATAGAAGCAGTTGTGTTCTTTCTTTTACACACAAGAGCAGCGGTATGATTGAGGGGGAGGGCATTAAGGAGAGTCAGCCTAGTGGAATCATACTAGCAATAGTTAACAATGCTGTTATTTTGGAAGATTTCATGTTTTAATTTTATTGTACATAGACCATGTGTAATTAGTGTGTCAGTTAATATGCTGTCACATGGAAAACATACAAACCTGTTCATCCCCACTTGTCATCTCTAAGGAACAAAAAATTAGTTATAAAATTCCTTTACCTCTACAAAACCATGGTTGTGTTTATGTAAATTGAAACTCTTCTGTCATTCTAATTCTTATTTACTTGCTACAATGCTTTATAAATTAAGTTTTCTTGAGTGAAAAAAGGTGATAAATTGACAAATTAACACATTACAGCTAAGCATTCTGAGCTATTACCATTTCTGACGTTATTCTAAGTGATACAGCAATGGTTTATTTTTCCAAACCCCCTGACAGATTTTGCTCTAACTTCTTAGGCACACAAGATGTCATCATTTTGTGTGGTGTTATTCTGAGCATGAGTCTAATTCTGACAGTATGTTGTGGCTGCAAGAAACTAAGGAAGAAGAACATAAAGCTGCCTAAGTCTTTGGTAAGTTCAGACTTCTTATCTGCGTCAGATTTTTAATATCCAGCTAGGTAACTTTTTATAACTATAACATCTTTATGCCTATCTTGTCGTCTTTTTTTTTTTTTTTTTTTTTCTTCCCCCCCACAGTCTCATAGACATTTGGGATTTATACCGGTCTAATATTCTGACAGCATCTGCAACCAGATGCCTGGTATTTGTTTTACCACTAGACTTCAGTCTCTTTTTAACTGAAGTAGCAGTAGTTGGTCTAGTTTGAGAACTTAGTTCTTAAAAACCCAATGTGTGTGTACATAGACAGGTTTGTATTCATTCTAGTAGCAAAGACACAGAACCACAGAATCGCTGAGGTCGGAGGAGACTTTTTGAAAGATTGTCTAGTCCAACCCTTTTGCTCAAGCAGGGTCAGTGAGAGCAGGTTGCCCAGGACTTTGTCCTGTTGGGTTTTGCATACCTCCCTCCAAGGAAGGAGACTCCACAACTGCTCTGGGCAACCTATTCCAGTGTTTAACCACCCTGACAGGAAAAACTGTTTTCTTACCTTCAGATGGAATTCCATGTGTTTCAGTTTGTGCCCATTTCCTCTTGTCCTGTCACTGGACACCTGTGAGGTTGCTTCCTTTACATGGTGATGTTGTGATACTGCTAAGTGCTACAGTGTTCTTAAAGTGATGGCAGAGTAAGGAGGAGGGGGGAGTAATAGTGCTGTTAGGAAGAGGGAAGAGCAACTAGGGGCAGTCTGCTCTCACACTGAGCAGTCACGGGGAGGAGAGGTCAGCAGCTGCTCTACCTAAAAAGCTCCCTGTAGCCGTTCTTGAGAAACAGAGTGGATGTTCCTTAAGGAGCAGCAGCACTCCTTGCTTGCACATCTGGCAAGAGCGGAGTATCTGACAAGTACTGTTAGAACGTCCTCCTGGTGTCTTGTTAGTCACAGCAACTGAACAATCAGGAGCAGTTGAAACAGCTTTCAAGAACTATGTGAGATGGTGGTAAATGGTAATCATATCAAGAGTGTATCTTCTCAGCGGATGCTTCTAGAGAGAAGAGGCAATGATCTTCAATTCTGTGGTCTTCAAGACCCTTTAAAGTGAATCCTCTGTAGTGCAGGGGTAGCTGGATGCCTAAGATCTGCCTGGAGCCTGCTTTCTTTAGAATAGAATATTAGGAGGTGAAATTGCTCTGACTAAGTGGAGATGTCCAAGCCAGTGATGCTAGCTAGGTCCCTTTGTAGTAAGCAGTAATGTAGTCCATCAGCTTGTGCAGCACAAGATGATTCATCTCACTCTAGAATAATACACCTTTCTGGTCAGACAAAACACTCTAAAATGCCTGTTTCTCTCCATGGACTGTGACGGAGTCATGAGACTAGTTCAGAGAGAGCCATTCACACTATAGACTTCAAAAAAAATCAGATGAGAGAAACCTGCCTGATGGTCACGGCCCCAAGCCTGTCAATGTTCAAGAAGCATTTGAACCATGCTCTTAGATGTATGGTTTAACTTCTAGGTTGTCCTGAGTGGAGTCAGGAGTTGGACCCTGTGATCCTTGTGGATCCCTTCCATCTCGGGATATTCTGTGATTCTGTCCTTTTCCATTGAAGTCTCTAGTGACAAATATAAATTGCAGAGCTTGTAAGGATAGTTTCAGTGCAGGTGATATGAATAATGTAGGATGGTAAAAATGAATAATTAATATCTTAGATTAATTATAGATTTTTAATAATCATTTAAAATAATGCATAATGTAAATAATTAGTATGAATAATAAGTTTGGTGATATGAAGTTCTCTCTGTAGACTTCTTGGAGCTGCGAGCCTGTCACTGACCTTTTGAATGTGCACTAGACAGTTCTTTCTGTACAGGTTGTGACCAAAGTGCTTTACCGGAGGTTGTCTGAAAATGAAACATGTAGGGAGTTTTTTCCATCTGTTAAAAGGCTAGGCAAGCTGTCCTACCTTAGGACTGCTGCCCTCCAGTGATCTGCTTCCTGGTGTCTTTAAGTAGATGCTAAAACATCATTGGAGTGACTTTCAGCAAGTTGGAATTCTCCAACGGAAGGGAAAATGAGAAAGTAACCATCAAGTAGCTGCCTTTGAGAGTCTCATATACCCAAAGAAAAGAAGAAAAGAATCCATTGCCATTTAGATCTCAAGAACTTTTAGATGGTCTTTTCTACGCTGTTTGTGCCTCCCAAGAATAACATGTCCGTCATGTACAGGTCCTACTTCCACAGTGCAGCTGTCTTTCAGTATGGGCATTGAATGATTACCTTCATTAGAGAAAATGTTCATTTAAATGTTTTAAACATCCTTATTCGTAGTAGAATCCTACCAGGAATATGCATCTAATGAAATGGGACAGATGCCTTTACAAGACTTCATCACGCTTGTCTGCTGCTGGATCACAAGAATCTGATGTTTCAGCAGTCCAGCTGTAGTTAGAGCCATTCATTTTCGTTCATTTGTCTCACAAACAGTATTTCAAGAGGCCATTTCCTTCCACCCACCATCTTCAGTCATTCCAGTTTGTCCTGTGCGTGATTTGTCCTGTCCTAGATTTTTATTGTAAGATTTGTGATAAGGGCTTACCCTTTTTAAAAGGAGCCTGGCCTTAATTTACTGATACACTGTGGGCATCCCCCTCTGCTTTAACTTCACTGTCTTTTTTTTTCAGTGCCTCTTATCTTTAAATGGTAGCAAATATTTTAGTGGGTAGAAAACACCCACTCTAAGAGAAAGAGTCATTGAAAAGCATCAACTTTCATTTTTAGCTTATACTTAAGTCAACTTTTGTGCTGCCTGCTGGTGCTTTTTCTGAGCCTAACAGGAATGGCAAGGCTGCGTCTCACTATATTTGTAGAACGCTTACAGATGTTCACAAAACACTTAGGAATTTTCTTGGTGACTCTGGCTGGTTTGGTTATACAACATATATTTTTGATTTGGAGAAATTGTAATCGTTCCTGTAAATTTTAACTGATATTTGCCACAAATAATTGTCATCTTACAAGAGAGACGCTGCTTTGTTAGCTTTTGTGAATTTTTTTTTTTTTTCCTGTGAGTGCCTATAGGGCAGTAAGATAGCCTCCTGCTTACACGTTTACCCAGCATTAATTTGTTGTGGAACTATGCAAAGGCCATGCAGATTTTGTCAAGGTCCTAGTAAGATCTGAAATGGACTTCTCAAACTCTCCTCCAGAAGATGTGCACATGAAAGTTACTGGGAATTCGTAGGTGGACAAGCCCTTAGAAAAGAAAGTTAGGAAATAAACTGTTGATTACCTTAACTGTTATGGATTCCTTGGGATATGTTATTTATATTTATCCTTGACCCTGGCTTCCACTGGTGTATCTCTCTAGTCTGTTGAAGGTTCAGGTGCTGTCATTGGAGACAGGAAGATATCTGAGCACCTGCACATGCCAGGAAATACTGCTGACATCCAGCTTAAGCTCGCTGGCTGTCACTTTGCTGGTATTAGATAGTGTACGCGAAAGAAAAATATTAACTTACCTATGATAAGTACTTTTCTTCCAATAGCAACCATATCTTAATTACCCTTGTTACTTAAGATGCTTTGAATTGCATTCCAGTTAGTGTAGTAGGCTGTGATTCTTCTCTTTGAAGCTAGAAATAACTGCATGAATTACTAAATTGTCTTGTAGTCGTTACTCAGTGACTCTTAAAGAACCTTTGGTACCAGGAAACCCACAAGAGTGTTTTCTTCTGAAGGCTTCCTTCTTTCACGGATGGGAATTAGGAGTGTTTGCACCATCTTGCTTTGGTCAAAAACTCACCAAGAGAAAAATGGGTTTCCTTTTTGAGAACAAAAGTCCGGGATGTAGTTGTATAGAGGGTACTTAGTTCATCCTTGGGGTCCATCTCTAAGCATTGTCAGCTGGCACTGTGAAATGTAGAACCTGTGTAGAGTACAGGGTGTTCCCTTAACACATTTTTAGGACTATAATTTTGAGCCATGTGAAAATCCTAAAAGGATGGAAAGGAGAACTCACTGGGTTTTGGTTTTCACTTCAGTATAACATGTACTGGTATGGGGGAGAGATAGGAAGTTGTAAATGCAGCTTTTAGCCATCGTTTCCATGGCATTTTGTTTTAATTCGCATTCCTCAAGTATTCCAGCTTACACAGAGAATTATCTTCTCTTGTTGCTTACTGTGTGACTATTGGAGGCAGATTTCTGCTACCCCCCAAAAAACTACAGCTGCTGGTCCCTTCAAGGTCAGTGTCGGAATAGCATAAGTATCCAATATTTTTTCACGTATCTGTATAAACAGATTTTCGAAAGGTACATTAATCCTACCAGCTGTTCATAACATTTTCAGCATCTATGCATTATTGATTGTATTCTGGTTTCTGCAACTATCTTTTAAGCATCTGCTTCTTATGAATGGTTGGTTGCCATATGTACTCATGGAAATTACTCTGAATGTTCTTTATACAGTATTCTGACTGTTTCTGCGTAACAGAAAATGAGCATCCAGAGAGGATGATTGCTGAATGGTAGTGAGGTTGTAGTGTGGTCTGTTCTCAGTGTCTGGAGCCACCTTAATGCCCTTTTTCCTAGTTTTCCAGTGGTGGTCCTCAATTCCCAAGGGGATCACCTCACCTTAGTGGTGCTAACACAGCTGTTTGTGAAACTCACTTAGATTACAAAGAATGCTCTCCAGGGGGTGTTTGCTTGCTTTGTGGTGGGGTGGGTGGGTTGGTTGGTTTATTAAATGCCAATAGTTTCATTGATCCAGCATAAACCACAGTACCATCAACAGTTACCAGGGCAACTGAGGGGAAAGGTAATGGGGCTGAAGTGAGAGATGAAGGCAGGTTCTAATGAAGTTGGCACACTGTGAAGGTATGAATGTAAAGGTACGGCCTTGCAGCCTGCTGATCAAGGAGGATTCTTGAAAAGCACAGTCAGATTTGATCATCTGGTTTTGATGGCGCTCTCAGTTCTTACACTAATACAGGCTGGGAGGTTCTTTTTGGCTATTTGTAGCTTTTCTGGAACGACATTATTTTTCTCCCCCTCTTCTTAAAAGTCTTTTCCAACCTAAACAATTCTGTGATTCTCCTACCTACATCCCTTGCTTCCACATTTCCCTCACCCTGCATTTTCAGTCAGATTTTTTTTTTTTACAAGGTATCTCAAAACCCAGTGATTGTGTACATATTATTAAGAAATTAGTTTATAGTACTTGATAGTCCATGATGCACATATATAGTCAATTATGAAATTTGGAAAAGGATGCTATTAATTGCATAACCCTTTCTCTCCATGCTTTCCGTTAGCTTTAGGGAACACGGTCATACAGCTGAAAACTTACCCTACTTTGTTTTTCATATGTATTCTTGAAAATACCTTTTAAAAAAAAAAAAAACAGAAGAATCTAAACAGCCTGAAGGCACGTCATAATCATTTAAAACAAGCTGGAGCCTGGCCATTAGGAATGTATGTGGAGGGGTTTCAAAGTGAAACATGAGAGTTTGTCGCAGCATTGAGGGGGTGCTTATTCTGAGACACAGGAGAAATAACTAGGAAGACTTCAGCACAGCTATGACTACTGGGTGTGCATAAAGGTTCTTATGTCATTGTAAAGATTGCTTTCTAAAGTTCTCAACTTCCCTCACAGTTGAGGCAGTTGCCACAAAATATTACAGTCATTGCAAGTGACACTCATTAGCTAGAGAGTATGAAAGGTTTCCTCAGTTAGTTGAAGAGTATGACAGCTTTTTCTTCCTTTGCTGTTTTCCTCTACGTTGCAAACTTCAAATGACTTAACCTACAGTGGGTGGCATGAAGTGGATTTGGTCCTTGCAGATGTGTTGGCACATCGAAAGCATTTTCAAGAGCTTGCATGAATGAGCTAATGAAACAGTTGAAGTCATAGGCTAATGACCGTGCCAGATTCTAATTGTGCTGATTTCTGTTGGGATTGGTTGTAATGACATTAAATTTGTATTATGAACTTGTATATTTTTTTTTTTTAACATCTATACTTTGGCAGAAGATAAAGCCAATGAATTAGTAGATTATGGAGAACTAAAAGTTTTTTGTTTGTTTTTTTTTTTTCCATTTAAGGTCAGTGTGATAAGAAACCTGAACACAGACAGCATTCTAGAATCAAAGTCGGAGACAAAATACGTATCTGTAATAAGCATCATGCCAGGCCAGTCAGCAACTGATGAAGTAACGTCACTGGAGGTAGAGCCAAAGGAAGAAACTGTTAGTCCTGAGAATTCCAGTGAAGGAGCATCTTCTGTTCCTCCCCCAGAGGCACCGGCCAAAGCAGAAGAGGTGTCTGTGCAGGAGTGCACAGAGGAGGTATCTTCTGATAATGAACAGAATCGCAAAGTAAAAGAGAGTTATTTCACTTCTGACAGTAGCCGAACGGATACATGCAGTAACTCTTCAGGCCCAGAGGTTTCTGCCACAAAAATACAACCAACAGCCATTCCAAGCAGCTGTCTCAAGTTTTCTGGCTATGACAAGCCTCATGTGCCATTAGATATGCTGATAGATGTTGGCGAAGAACAGCCTGTCATTGCTTACAGGCCAACTGACTAACCAGGATAGCTGAAGCGTTTAACCACAACTCAGGAAGAACAGCATTACTGAAGATTATGGGAAGCCTAGATGATATTACAAACATCAGCAAGTTGTACTTGTTCTGATCCAACCAGAATAACTAATGTACAACTTAGTACAGTGGGATCCTGAAACGGGACTGAAAGTAGTGCCTGAGAAAGGCATAAAAAGTAGGGAGAAATTTCATAATGACCACTTCTAGAAGTGTTTGTGTATATGACATAACTCGCTATTTCCTATTTGAAATAGCACTCTTTTTGTTTTTTTAACAGTACTCTATGGACTACAGACTTCGCGCAGGAGTATAAAACAGTAGCTGTATCATTTTTCTGTTTCAAATCCTTTTCAAAATCAATTTGATGAACATAAAGCTTAAGAAGTCCTTTACTTGGTTATGATAGAGATGTGCAAGAAGTATTTGAGAGTTTTTGCCTTTATTGAAGGTATTCTCTTGCTTGTCTTTTTCTCTTGAAGAGTACTTTTGAATTAAACAAAGGACTGTTGTTTCTTTTAAGTAAGCATATGCCTATAGCCTTTTCCTGTATATCTTAAGAATTTGATTCCATGGCCAAGAACCGGTTACTTATAGTTGTTTCTGCAGCTAGAAGTATGTACTTCCAGGACTGTTTCTTTGTACGTTTGAAAGGGAAACCAGTATCTGATGATTGTTATTTTGTAAGCTGAAAATCAAGCACAGGAGCATGAGTGCTTTGCGTGCACTTGTTGTAGGGGGCGGACGCACACACACACACGCGCGCGCGCACAACTGACCTCCTCTTGTAACTTTTGCAAGGTTAAATGTATTTTTTAATGCCAGTTTCTGCACTGGAATTACAAAAGCCACTGAATTACCACCCTCCCTGCAGGTATGTCTTCTGTGTGCTGGGTACTTAACAAGTAGCCAATAGCACAGGGATAGTTCAGATGTTTAAATTGCTCGGGCCAACTTGCAGGTTTTATAATTGTGAAATAAAGAAGTTTAAGGGTGCACCAAGCACCAGATTCTTTTATTAGCTGTGACTAGCTGAAAAGGGGAGGCCACAGTGAGACAAGAATGTGCTCCCTGGGTCAATAAGCTCTATTTCCCCCAGTCTTGTTTCCAGCACTTGCTAGTAGTGATATTAAGAGAGCTCCTAAAAACAGGGCAAGTGCACGATGGTATTTCTGCTAGGATGCAATCCAGCAGCCTGCAATGTGAGGACTTCTTGGGACAGGGAATGCGGAAATGCCTTACTAGCTACAGCTAGTTAGCCTTGCTTTTGCAGTTCTGTAGTACCAAGTATCTGAGCCGTGTGGTTTGGAAGCTGCCAGGTAGTACTCATCTATGCATTTGCACTTAACTACTACATGAGTTTAAATGAATAAACTAATACTCTTGTGATGAAGTAGTAGTTTGCTTAAGCTTCTGGATATTCATGCATAGCACCTCGATGCAGGATATCAGTGCCTAACATTTACAGGTTCAAAATCATTTAATATTCATGCCTTTTACATACATATCGGCTATCCAGTATGACACACATAGAAGGTTTCGCTGCTTCAAGCTGTTTCAGGTGAGTTTTGCTCTTGTTATGGCTGCTCAGCATTCCTCCCTTCCTGTCTCCTAAAGATGATTTGGGGGATGATGGAATATAAGATTCCAAAACATTATGTCCTGTGCAGGAGAAATTGTGTCACACGGCTTTGGCCTAATGCCTGACAATATTTCTAAGAACTTACTTAGTTCTCATTTTTGTGTGGACATTGTAACTTTTTATTATCAGATCTGCAATTAACAATGAAGTGTTGTGGTAATACTGCATGCTGGCACAGAAGCATCAAATGTTGTGCTTTTACGTTTTTTCCACGTAAATCAATAATGTAGTTTAAAAAAAAAATATCATTCTTGTGCTGATTTTGGCTGGGATAGAGTTAATTTTCTTCATAGTAGCTGCTATGGTGCTATGTTTTGGATTTGTGCTGAAAATGATGATAACACAGGGATGTTTTAGTTACTGCTGAGCAGTGCTCACACAGAGTCAAGGTCTTTTCTGCGTCTCACCCCACCCCACCAGCGAGTAGGCTGGGGGTGCACAAGAAGCTGGGAGGGGACACAGCCAGGACAGCTGACCCCAATGGACCAAAGGGATATTCCATGCCATATGACGTCATGCTCAGCATATCAAGCTGGGGGAAGAAGGAGGAAGCAGGGGACGTTCGGAGTGATGGCGTTTGTCTTCCCAAGTAACCGTTACATGTGATGGAGGCCTGCTTTCCTGGAGATGGCTGAACACCTGCCTGCCAATGGGAAGGAGTGAAGGAATTCCTTGTTTTGCTTTGCTCGTGTGTGCAGCTCTTGCTTTACCTATCAAACTGTCTTTGTCTCAACCCATGAGTTTTCTCACTTTTACTCTTCTGATTCTCTCCCCTGTTCCACCATGGAGTGAGCAAGCGGCTGGGTGGTGTCTATGGTTCATTCTTCTCCCTGGAACTGCAGCATTCCTCCTACGCATTTGTCTAAAGACTCCACGACCCCATCAGGCATTTTATTTCAGGAGTTCTTTACCCCTAGAAAGTGTTTTCTAATGTCTAATGCAAGTCCTCCTGACTGTAGGAACATAATTATCCACAAGGGGCCTGCTGAACATACTTTGGTTCTTGTCTGAAGTTTGTAACTGAACTACTTGTAAATACTGTAAATTTCACGTTTTTACATTGAAATAAAAAAAAAAATCTCAGAATGCAAATGCATATGCTCCCCTCTTTCTTACTATTACTATTTGCTTTTGTACTGAAGACTAAATCTGCTTTTGAAGCTTGCTCAGTTCAAGTTACATGTGTATGCTTGAGCATTATTGAAAATGAATAGAAAACACTGTGGGCAGTATTATGTGTGTAATTATATGTAGCCAGTTACTGGATTCTCCTTGCCAGCTGTATGGGCATGTAGAAGAGCTAGTTTTAAACGTAGGTCACTTCTCATTTGTCAAGGTATCCTTTGGGTGAAATACCACTCGCTTCAGGCAGCAGTGGAAGTCTGACTTTGCGGATGTGATTTACATTGACATATTTTTTGATAGAGGTCTCTCTCCTGTACAGATGTGAGGTGGTGACTTTGCTGTACTCCAGTAGTTGATCTTGGAGAGGGATGAGGGCTGTTTTGGGGGTTGTTTTGCAAGTTAATAGCAACTCAGTTAATTAGAGGAAGGGTGGAGGGCATGTGCAGTCCCATCCCAGAAGACAGGAACTGTAGGTAGTGGTGTGTGCTTTCTGCTACTAAATTTGCTAGAGTTGAGGCCATTGAAAACGACCGCCACGATTGCACCCTGCTGCAAATGCAATTAAATGCAAACCCAGCAATTTTATTTGAGAGATGCCAAATTTCATTTCCTGTGAGAAAAAGAACATGGAACAAAGCTTTTTGGCTGTTGTGATTTAACCCGGCAGGCAGCTAAACACTACACAGCTGTTTGCTCACTCTCCCCCTCCCAGTGGGGTGGGGGAGAGAACTGGAAAAAAAGTAAAATTCATGGGTTGAGGTAAAGACAGTTTAACAGGACAGAGAAGGAAGGCAAAATAATAATAATAAAAATATACAAAGCAAGTGATGCACAATGCAATTGCTCACCACCCGCCGACTGATGCCCAGCTAGTCCCTGAGCAGCGATTGCTTGCCCCCTGGCCAACCCCCCAGTTTATATACTGATCATGATGTCATATGGTATGGAATAGCCCTTTGGTCAGTTTGGATCAACTATCTTGGCTGTGCCGCCTCCCAGCTTCTTGTGCACCTGGCAGAGCATGGGAAGCTGAAAAGTCCTTGACTAGCATAAGCAGTACTTAGCAACAACTAAAACATCAGTGTGTTACCAGCATTCTTATACTAAATCCAAAACACAGCACTATGCCAGCTGCTAGGAAGAAAATTTATCCCAGCTGAAACCAGGACACTTGCAAGTAAGTATCATGGGGTGATCTAAATTTTTTGGTTGAATGGTCATGTTGCAGTAAGCTCGAAACTAACACCTCTGAGAAGTGTGAAAACCAGTTATGCTGAGCATGGAGGATTCTGTCCTGAAAAGCTCAGTGCACTCATTCCTGAATGGCAGGAAACTGCAGCCACACAAGATCTGAGATGTCGTATTAAAAAAAAAAACACCAACAAAAAAACAACAACAAAAAACACCAAACAACTCAAAATTACAGGGTGTTTACAGATTCAATAGCGGTATTTGGGAGATGATGGTGGTGCAGGCTGTTGTTAGAATAGAGTGAGCTTCTAGAGTTCGCAGTCCTTGGATGATACGGAGATGATATTGAGAATTTGAAAGACAACCACAGAACTGAGCCACTGGCTGGAAAGTGTGATGCTTACGAAGCTGCATCATGCAGAAGAGATGAGTGAAAGGCAGTTTCTTTTTTTTTTTCTTCTCTTTCTTTTTTTTTCCTTTGGCCAGGGAAACCCCTGGAGCTTGCATCTTTCCAGGTTTTATTGCCCGAAGTAGCTACCAGAACCATTCACGCCTTCTGCAGCCCAAGCCTTGATTGCAGATGTGGGGGCAAGCATCCCAGTTCCTTGCATCTCCCTCCCGGCGCGTGCCTGCCAACCTCTCGCCCTTCTCGTGCTGCGTGGTGAGTCAGGCCGGCGCAGTCTGCGGTCCAGACAGGGCTTCGGTGGCCAGGCACAGAGAGTTCCAACCGCTGCCGATGAAACAATGAATGCGTGGGTCTTATCCTGCCCACACGGGTAATGTTTGAGGCGTTGCCTCAGCTGCTTTTGGTGGCGGTGTGTTGGAAAGAGTGAGCATTGGCACTACCAGGCTTTGAACCTTCCTTTCTTTACTGTAGTAGGTGGACCAAGAGAGCGTGAGCAATGTTTGTGTTGTACCTCTCTACCAGGCTTATCTGTGGTTTCTGCTGGCTAAGTGATCTCCTGGCACCTTTCCTATAAAGATTACCTGAGCAAAAGCAATGAACTATGGAATATGAATTCCACGTGTCTCTAAGCTGGTGGGTTTTTGTCTGTAGATGATTTGGTGAGGGACCCACAACCTGAAGGCACACAAGTCTTTTCTCAATGGGCTTAAACAAGCTACAGCACTTCTGAGCAGTAGAGGGGAAAAAAAAAAAAACACATGGCTTTGCAAATGAGAAAAAATGACAATTTTAAAGCAGCTTGTCATTTAAATAAAAGGCTTTGAGCTATTTTGGGGTTTGGTATTACCTACAGTTCCTAATGAATGTTAGTGTTGGTTACTAAATTCCTGGTGCAATTCAGTGTCTTGCACATCGTTAAATAAATATTGTATGTGCAAATAATGACTTGCTCCACAGTGAGCCTTCAGCAGGTCTTCATCTTTATGTTCAAATGTTTCACTGTCAAAGTGCAGCTATGGCATTGGGAATTTCTAACCGTAATCTTTAAAATGTTGACCCGAGCCCTTTAACAGTGAGGGTTGAACAGTTCGTACCTGTGGGCAGGAAGCAGTGAAAGCATGTGCTGTGCCCTGAAAGTCAGCCTTGCTTCCTCAGAAACTTCTCTGTAAGAACCCATGTGATGCAATGCCTCTTCCCTGAAGGGCTGTGAAAAAAAATCAAAAAAGTCCCTCCTGCCTGACTTGGGGGACGATCTTTTTTTTTCTTGTTTTCTTTTTTTTTTTTTTTTTTTTCTGTTTTTGTTTTGTGTGTGTGTAGTGATTTGTTTTCCCACTCCCCCCTGAGGTGGCGAAGGGCACATGACAGACCAGAAGAGGCTGAGGGAGCTGGGTCCCTTCAGCTGGGAGAGGCGACGGCTGGGGAGGGGATCTAATTGCAGTTGCCAACTACATAAACATTTGCAATAAAGACAGACTTTTCTCTGCGGCCTCCAATCAAAACACAAAAAGCGGCTGTCGTAAGTTGCAGCGGGGGAATCCCGCTAAGAGATACGGGGGAAAAGCTCACAATGGAAGTGGTTAAGTGTGGGCTAGCGCTGCTCTGAGCGTTAGGCTGGGCTGGATGACCTCCGGAGCCCCCTCCCAAGAGCGGCTTTTCTGTGAGTCCACGCTGGTGCTTAGGAGGGTGAAAGACTGAAAAGTACGGCCCCAATTGGGAATAGTCTTTGGATCCAGAATAATCTGAACCACTCCTTTTTCATTGCCAGTTTCTGTGAAATGCCACACACGAGAGAGACTTGTCTGGCCTCTGCCGGTTGCTAGAAGTATTCTCTGCATGTTTCAGGAGGTTCTCCCCTTCCTTCATCTTCCTGCACGCTCATCCAGGTGTTTAAGGGAAACCCACCCTCACATCCACTGCAAGTATCAGAGACACACATCTGAAAAGCCAAAGGTGATGCTGCAGAAGCAGTTCCAGGGTTAAATTTTCTCCTCTTATGGATAGGAAACAACTCATTCAAGAGAGAAAGAAAAAAAAACCAAAACCAATGAGGCGGTGCTGTGAGTCAGGCAGCCTCCAGCAAGAATGTACATGACCCCTACCTCTGTGTAGCAATATCCAGTCCTCAAGAGAAGGAAATCTGTCTACCCAGCATTCGGATAGGTTTTTATTCCAGAAATGGAAAAAGTTCTCATGCCCGTGGTTCTATGTCGGTTCACAGAAACATCAGTACTGCTGTTTCACAAAAGTTTGGATCAAAAAGATGCTCCAGCGTAAGCTAGGATGAGCTAGCGGTGTAACTGCTTCGGTGGACTCTGCTGGGGAAAGCAATACATTTTCATTTTCCATTTCTTCATAAAGTACTGTTTCGGAGTATTCTTAAACAATATTGTTTTTTACAAGTTCTCATATTTTAAATAGCATTGCAGCACACGTCATCCTATAGCGTTCCTCAGTTGTTTACATTTTTAAATGTACTATACATGTATTCTATGAAACCCAAGACGTGTGTGTATGTACATGTCTGTATATATGTGTGTGTGTAGCTGGTGTTTGACTATAGCTATTTCTACCACACAAAGCACTGAAGCAGCATGACGGATGTTGATGAGCAGGGCAATGGTATGGATGCTGATAACCTGGGGATTACCAGCAGTTGTTTCAATAATCACAAAAACTATGTGAAGAGTTACCGATTACTTCAGGCTGCCAAGTCCAATCGCAGATAAAGCACTATCAGAGTGCAGCGCGCAGGAAACCCCAAGTTTTTCCACGGGATGAGCATCTCTTTCCCCGTTTCACCACCTATCAGAGCAGCCTTTTCTGAGCGAAACCCACTGGCGCCAGGCAGGCTGGCCCTCAGCTCTGCGTTCGTAGGAGGAACCGCCATCAAAAGCGATTTTGGCAAAGCTCCACACTTCAGCTCCTGGCAATGGGCTGTTACACGGGGTACAGGAAGGTGTGTTGGTACAATTCAAGTAAGCAAATACTCAACCTGTGACTAAACTCGGATGACATTTCAGTCTGGTGATCCGTTTATAAAAGTTCCCTATTCCTGCACTTGAGCTCGTATAATATGATGAAATACTAATTGCATTTGGTGTGGGGAACTACTTAAAGGTCATTGATTTTGAAAACACTTTTGGGAAATGGATAGATAAAAAGTTCCCAGCCGGTGATGGCAGGGTGGCCTTTCTGCCTTCTACCTCCGTTTTGGTTGGGTTTTCTTCTGCATTTCTTCTCAGTTCGTTAATTCCCTTAATTGGGTTACCTACTTAATTATGCAAAGCTACACATCTAGCGTTTTAATGTATCTGCTGCAGGTTTGGTGCTTGGATAATGAGGTATGGGTGATCAGCTGAACTGAGAGCCTGTGCCCATGAACCTGACCGAGGCCAGCTTCTTGATTAGATGTTGTCCGGTTTGCTGAGTATAACCGGTTGCCTTTAAATAAAAAAACACCTTAATCTGAACCAGAAGTTGCACCTTTTCCCAAAGTAAAGAAGATTATTAGGCAAATTTTTGTTTCTGCAGAGAGGTAGCCTTCACATCCATTATTTCTCTAGCGGGCATTGTTACATAGTGCTGTGCTATGTCATACAAAATTTGGGTTTTCTCTTCTTGCTTGTCAACAGGAGCTTGCAAAAGGAGAATGCATCCTGACTTCTGCCCAGATGCACTGGTGCACGAGCAGCGAAGTACACATGGATGTCAGCACCGGGGAGCTTTTGGGGAGGGAAGAGTGAGGGGCAAGGCTGGGCAGCAGGGCCAGCAAGGTCCCAGCTGCCTCCAGCGGCACCACGTTCGCCGCCCACAACCGACTCGGCTGAGCTTTCCACACATCCCGGCAGCACGAAACCTGGCTGCCACCGGGCAGGCACACACGTGGCATTAAAGCATTTACAAACGCAAAGCATGATTGCTTTCTCCGGGGAGCTCTGGCATCCCCAGCCCTGCCGTCAGGCTCGCAGGGATGTGCATATTGGAAAGGCAGGATTCAGGACAGCGGCGACAAACGCCAATATTTGTGCAGGCAGCGTCGCGGCACACCCACACCAGTTGGGGCATAGGAGTCCTGGCAGTCTGAAAGTCCAACATAGAGTGGCACTTTGGCCCGATGGGCTGGGCTCACCTCCCCGTTCCCTGCCCAGAGGCTGGCAGTGCCCCAGCCTCCCAGCATCTCTCCAGCAACCAGCGTGGTGTGGATGCGCTGCCCAACAGCACGGCTGCCAGCGATTTCACAGTCCCTCGTTCCTCCAATGATATATTCCTAGATAACATCCTGCCGCAAACAGACCTGCAAACTCCATCCACTTGCATTCGACCCGAAGACAGACCACCAAGTCAGACGGCATCCCATGGGTAGGTCTTTTACGCATTTGCAGCAAAATTTGTGCTCTTCAGCTCTGAGCAACTAGTGAGCTGATAAATAAATAAATAAATACATACATACATAAAAAAAAAATCTTAGCATGGCAAGCAAGCAAGCTTGTGTGACAAATTTATGGGATAAAGCAATATTGCCAGACATCATGTGGGAATTAGTGCCTAAAAAAAAAAAAAGGACTTTTTCATGCTGGTTTGGTTCATAATTAGTTCCAAACTTCAGAGTGACCACAGCTGCCAAGTAAGAACAATGGCTTATGTTTAATTTAGAGCAACTCCCATGTTTTCCAGCTCAATTAAACCAAAGCCAAGCCGGGGATTTTGGAAACCGCTGAAAATAAGGGGAACTCTGGAGTGTTTAACAACTACTTCCTCATAAGACATGCCCAAGAGGAAGAGAGATGCTCTTCAGTCATGGAGCTGCTCTCCTAAGCATGAGGGGCATCACGCTTTCCTCCCTCTGCTTACTGATGCACCTGCTTCAGGATGAGACAATGAGTAAGTAAAGGCTTTCTGCTCTTTTCCTATGTGGGGAGGAGGGTGCTGGGTATGTCATTGAATCTCTGGGTGAGTCAAGAAATCTCTGGATCTTTTTTGGTTGGTTTCATAAGTCCAGTCACTTGCAAATTAGCCTGTTAGTTTGTCTTTCAAGGTTCTGAAATGCAGATGAAACAAGCGTGTTGCCCATTAAATTTCCTCATGGATGTATTACCAGTTGCAGTTCAACTAGTGCAAGTATTACCTGATTCTGTGCTATGCCAGGGATAAAGCTGCAGTCATCTGGGTCACAAAACCCAGAAAAATGTTAGGATTTGGATGCTTCAGAGAGGTCGTTAACTGATTCTGTCATCAGTAGCCATCACTGTTTGAAAGTGGATTATCTTGAAAATTGTCAGGCAGCTTTTTCCAGTAGTGCAGACTGGAAAGTCAGTGAATCTCAGGTTATTTTTTATTAGGCAAGAGCTGATAAACACAGCTGTGGCAACAGTTAAACAAGCTATAATCCCTGCAGGTTAAAGCTGAGCTCTGGAGGAAAGAGCCCTCGACTTTAACTACTGATGGGGCTGCTTACTGCAGGCTCTGCATTGATCCGAAGGGTTTGTGTCCTGGGATGCCCATCAGGCATCTTTCACAGCAGTAAACTCACTAAGCAAAAATGAAAAAAAACCCCAAACCACATAAATGTGTTCCTTTCATAATACTAAATGTGTTTGTTCTGTAACTGCTCGATCTCCTCAGTGTGACTTGGAAAGTTTTGAACATGCAATCCAAGAGATTTCATTTCCCTGCAGCCTGCTAGTCATGAAACCAAATGAGCTGTAGCAACACACCCCAATTTCAGTACGGGGGAGTGTGTCTGTGACAAACACATCGTTATTGTTTCTTATAACTTGCAGCGATTTTAGTTTTGGAAAACCAAGACCTGCAAGATTCGATTAAGCCGCAGAAGGTAGAGTTTCGTTCATTAAACTTCAACAGCACTTTGCATTGGCAGCCTGGAAGGACCAGAGAGGCAAGAGACACGGTCTACTTTGTGCAGTACAAAGTGTAAGTACTGGGGGAACTCCAGCCTCCCGCTGGGCTGGGGCCCATCCCTGCTTGGCACATCAAAGGGATTTCTCAGGTGACACAGGATATTCTCCCCATACCCAGGGAACAGCCACATCCTGCTCACCTTCCAGCTCTTGGTTGTTGCTGCACTTATCAATAGCCCATAAGGTGCAGCTGAACAGCCCGAGGCAGGCAGGGAACAAGTACCTCCAGCAACACCCTCTGCACCCTCATTGCACCATAGACTTGCAGAAAAATGTAGTTTGCAGGGGACCTCTGGAGGTCACCGGCTCCAACTGCCTGCCTGAAGCAGGTCTAGCTAGGTCAGGTACTTCTGCAATAGGACATTTAAGGTATTTTGGTGGCCCACCTTGCCCACGACAGTGCCACAGGGTGCCTCGCACGGCAAACTTGAGGCAGCGCTAGGGGCTGGTCCTCAAAGGAGGTACGCTCCTGTCCCTGGCACACCTGGCGAGCACCTGAAATCACTATTGCCTTTGAGAAATTAGCTGGTGGAAACCAGCATTCTGCCCATCATTGAACACACTGGCTAAGCCAAAGCTTGCCCACCTCTCCCAAGGGGCAAGTATGCAGTGGCTTCCTACAGGGCTGGTGACCCACGTCTCTGCTTCAGGTTTCTTTCAGAAAAGACACAAACCTGTAGCTCCCAAACACCCATGAAAACAATCTTCCCTGTCATCGAGTTGAAGGGTTAGTTTCCACAGCAGAACGCCTGTCAGTACCGCCGAGTTAAAACAGGCGGTTAAAAAGCTGTACAGACCCAGTCGGCGGTAGCTAAAGCTTACATCCTTCCTCCTCTTTCTCCATAGGTATGGGCAGAGCACATGGCAAAACAAAGATGACTGCTGGGGGATTCAAAACCATGTCTGTGACCTAACGAATGAGACCTCTGACATCCAAGAGCCTTACTATGGCAGAGTGAAAGCCATGTCAGCTGGCGTCTATTCCGACTGGAGCCTCAGCTGCAGATTCACTCCCTGGCGAGAAAGTAAGTGCAAACATATGGGTCTCTCTGAGAAAGGAATTGGATTTTCTGTGGCATGGAATACATCAGTTCTGCTCACAATTTGTAAACATGAGTAATCTTTTTCTAGCTGCAAAGCTGTACTAAAAGAAGTTGCAAGTCAATAGCTCTCAGGTGAAGTGTTGTGATGAAATAATTTTCCCCACACTTGCAAGCCAACCAATTATGGATAAGCAGCCACTTATCAACAATTAGGGGATCAGAAGTGCCTGGCTCCCTTTAAACTCAACCTCTTCCTCAAGGCATGGAACCATACAAATTATTTTCAGCCTTTTTTGGAGCTGCTGGAAGGACTGGACACAAGGTGGAAAAGAAGGAAAAGTTCTCTGCTTGGGGCAAAAACGGAGAAGAGAGCTGAGAGCTGTGTGGCCACCATTCTTCTTGCATTTATGTGTTTTCCTGACTGCACTGTGTTTAGAAAGGATGTGCTCAAAGCTTTTAATTAGTACAGTCATTACAGTGCCATAGTATGTTAGAAATTGAAGGACTGTCAAAACGCTGAGCAGTACCAGTGTACCTACCAGTAAGTTCCCCATGGATTAACCAGTTTTCCCTCACTGGTCAATGCAAAATTGAGTTGTGAATGTCAGCGCAGATCACTTCGCAGCCCTGAAGTGCAAACTACCTTGAGTCTCCTGCACAGATGAAACCACAAGCTTTGACATAAGGCAGTACCTTGCAAGCAGCAACAGCCCATCTTGCCCTGTGCCACCTCCTCCTCCTGGAGAGATGCGTGGGGCAGCTGCTGCGCTGTCTCCCCCCATCTCTGGGCCTGCCTGCACAGGCATGCAGGCGCTAGCTTGAACCCTTAGCTGTTTAACTAAGCAGATTGCAAAAAATTTGGAAGGAATGATTGAAGCTGCGTCCTTGGCATAACTGAAATCGTTCAAATAGCTGGTTTATGCAGTCCAAGCACACAGATAAATATGGGGGGAAAGGAAATCAGGGCAAAGAATCCAAAGCATTTTGCTTGACCAGCCTGCAGTCAGCAACACAGAGCTCTGAGAGATTTAAAAAAGTTTGGCTCAAAGATAGATTTACAAACACAGGAAATGTCACCCCCAAAATGTCCTAAGCAATAGCCACCAAGAAGTAAGGATTTACAAAGTGGCACTTTAACAGTAAATACAGCATAATATATTGTTTGTAACATGAACATTAAATTGTTGAATAGATTCCAGTTGTGTTCTGTGAAACATTATTAATAAACTATAATTGTGATCATAGCTTTGGGTTTTTTCCTTAGCTATGATAGGTCCTCCGACGGTAACTGTGGTTCATAGCAACAAAACCATAATACTAAAGCTCCAGGCTCCACGTTCTCCTTATAAAAGGAAGAAAGGCAGCAAGATGCCAATGACAAATTATTATGATCTGCTATATCAAGTCTTCATAATTAACAACTTGCTAAATGAGGTAAGTGCATATTCAAATATGAACCCTTTACCATTGAAAATCCAGGAAAGTATGGACACACCATTCTTATTTTACAGTTGAAATAGTCTTCTGGGATTGTGAGAGCATCGATGACTCTGCAAGTATTTGAAAACAAAGTAGGCTTATTTTTCAGGAATTGAATTTGCTTGAATTGAGTTGTAATTCTTCCCTTTATTCTTTCCCATCAACTTAGTATTTAATACTCTAAGACCTAGATTAAAAAACTAGGACAGGAGGGAGATTTGGGGGGGGGGAGATTTTCTTTAAAAACCATAAATAAGTCATTAATGCTATTGACTCTGTGCAAGTCCACATGCTGCTCTACATCCTCTGTTCTTATCAAACTTTACTCACAGACACACTTGCTAGGGTAAGGTGGTTGACTAGTTGTTTTTACTCTGCTCTGTCTGAAGCAACACAGAGTCCTGGTGTATGAAGGAAAAGAGAAGGTTATTAAAATAGAAAATTTGAGGCCTGGAGTCAGCTACTGCATCGTGGCTAAAATGTACATGCCAATGCTGGACCGCAGCAGTGCCTACAGCAGCAGGCAATGCACCGTGCTGCAGTGACAGAGCTGGCAGCTCTGCGACAGGTAAGTCACCAGCTGAAACTGGAGATGGCTCTGGAAGTCAAGAGCTCTCCCCTCACCAAAGGCAGATACTCTCCAAAAGGAGAAAAAAAGGTGTGGCATAAAACCTGCCATCCCATATGTGGTGGTTTGATACACCTTATGACAATATTAGCCAGAGTTCTTACATCCTCTCAGCTAGTTTCACACCAGGTAAGAATGATACAGCCAAGACTAGAGGAACGTCGTGGATAATTATTTGCATGTTGGTATGGTCCTCAGAAACACCTCCCTATTCCCTTTCTTTAAACAATTTCTTCCCTTTCTTTAAACAATTATACATAGTATTGCTTTCATCAGTTTTTATTGCTGTCAAGTAATAATTAACTAGGAAAATGAGTGAACTCCAACTTTATTAACATGCAATTCTGCTGCAAGCTCTGCAATTTTGTTCAAGAATTTATCTGATGTATTTAATTCAAATGAACCTGTCCTCTTTTCATGGTCATTCTTCAGGTGTAATGTGTTTAAAAATAAATCTGTTACCAAATTTCATGAGTTTCCATGGGCCATAAATGCAAGAGTTAGGTCAATTAGCTGGTCTGAAAAATCTGTTTGTTTACTTACCTCAACCACTAGACTATCTTCACCTATCGTATGCCCAGCAGAGAGATTTACTGTCCATCCTGCCCTGCAGGTGCTGAGGCACAGAGTGTTTAAAGACCTAAGCCAAAGTTGACTTCAGTGTCATTGGCCCTGGCAAGCTCAGATTTGGGCCCTTTCTGGGGGTAACAGAGGAAAACGGGAAAAGCATCAAAGCTTGAACCTGTGCTTCTGTTCTCAGTTCAGTACCCTAACTATAAAAGATTTTCTTTCTTCTGCTTCATAATACAATGCATAATGTTGGTCTCTCTTGAGACTCGGTCAGTGGGTTCAGGCTAAGGAGGGAGCCAGTTTCTAGGTGATTTTCCTGCATTTTTGCTTGCTTTCCCAGCACTGTAAAAGGCTGGAAGATCAGGTTAGAGCTGGACTTCTGAACAACCTGCAGAGGTACAGGAGGGATGCAGGCAAATGGCATGTGTTGCCTTTTCAGTTAAATTGAATACCATCCAGCTTAAATGCGCACTCCAGCAGCAATTCTCTTTCTCTTCCCAGTTACAGAGATAATGGTGGAAGATGCCTCCCATCACAGATCCAGCTGTAAATCAACATCTGTGGTCTATGGAATACATACTTGGGTACTTTTTAAATTAACCTTTGCTGCATTAAATGATTTGATTCATCACAATCGTTATATGCTACACAAATGCCAAGGATTCTTTGGGTGTCTTATATTACAATTTACAATGGTATATATTTGCATTTACAAAGAAAACAGTCTTTAATATAAAAAAAAAGCCATGCAAAAAGCATTTGTGAAAATATCCTTAAGATTGTTTCTAGGGTTTTTCTATTTCAAGCCTTGGGATTAAAATACAATTTATAAAATAGAAGTTTCAGATATTTTATTTCTTCTAGAACAAAGGCTGCAACAGAACATGAAAAAAGTGTCCTTTCTTTAAAATAAGAACTGCACAGTACAGGAGCATACCCCACACTCACAGTGTCTTCATAGTGCCTTCAACCTAACATTTCTTATAATGAGTCCAGTATGTGATTAGGCAGGAGCTCATTTAAACTGAAACAGAAAAGATCCTTGCTTTCAGTCAATGGCAGACAGTTGAAGGGAGGAGACCCCCTATTTCAACCATTTCACAGTAAATGATGAACGAATGCTGACCGTCACCTGTAATTTCTAATGATTTTACTCCTACTAGTCTTCATCTCACAAGGGAAAAGATTTCTTGGGCAAGCTCTGGGTAGATATCCACTAAGCCATGCCAGGATGGAGAGGAGAAGTGGCTTTTCCAGATCTCCAAGGTCTGTAAGTAATGAGAATCCTAATATTTAACTGCATTCTGTTATGGCAAATTAAATGAGGAGGTGAGAGTGGGCCAGACACAAGAGGGCAAAGCAAGCCCTGGGAAAAATGGAGCTCCCTGCCACATGAGCTCTATCCACTTTTCCCTTAATTCACTTACACAAAGGTGGATCAAGTCAGTTCAAGTACCAGACCTTGATTTCACTTAAGCCACATCCAAAGCATTTTTCATGGTCTGGCACTGACACTTCACCTGGAGGCTGCACTACCGAGAGCTGCATCAGGATGACAGCAGTGGGCGTTTGGGAGGAGGCTGTGCTTAAGTAAGCGGGCGCTGGTTGCTCTTGCCTTTACCAAAATGAAAGAGGGCATTACATATTAAATATTTCTACCATCTGATTCTAACACACGATATATTTGAATGACTAGACTTGTAGGCATCCAGCTATGTCCACATATCTAGTCCCTAAAAACAGGGTTTTTTTTAGTATGCTTCCCTTTTTGCTCCTTTCCCAATTATTCCAATTGTTTTGCCCCACACATATCCCACAGTTTCTTAATTTAGGTAAGTTTTTTTGGGAAGCAAGGTTTATTAAATCTCTGTATAGTACCTAGCACCATGACAAGTCTCAGATCCAGCACTGCCCTGCCACTCCTCTTGCACTGGGCAGAACCACGATAAAACCATCCGGGCAAATTGTTAAGAAATACCCTGTCTTGTATTTCAGCAGTGGTGACTTCATCCACTTGTGGGTTATCACTGCTTGAAAACGGTATCTGTAGTAATTCAAGTTCTTTCTCAAATTCACTTTTTTCCTTAGGGCAGCTCATGCTGCCATTGTTACACAAAGGTAAAGCTTTATTAAGATAACATCTACTAAGCCTAGTCAGGGAACAGACTCTGACAATGCCAGATACTATACCTATGTCAGATGCAGAGAATGAAACTGTTTAGGGCTCTCAAATCTTAAAGAAGACATTAAAAAAAAAAAAAAAAAAAAAGAAGCAGAGCCATAGGAGTACCTGAAGCATTCAGACCTGGCTAGAAATATAGCAGCTGCCATGCTATGGATCTATGGAGACCTTGGAAACCTGGAAGTTTTTCAATTTGATAAAATTATAAAAAATGTGTGGCACGTATGCTGGGAAAAGCAATAAAAGGCCTGAAGAAGTCTTTTGTTGTTATGTTTGCTAACCAGATTTCACTTCCTCAGCAACAGCGCAGGCTTACAGAAAGCAGCGTAAGAGTTGCAGGAACAACCCGCTTCCATTCTGACAGTACCAGGATTTATTATTGCCAACCCCATGATGTTCTGCAAAAGCCAATTTTCTCTTGCCATTTGAAATGCAAATTTCCTTTCAGCTCTGCTCTGACATGTAATTTTACTGGGGAAGGGTTTGGTAAAATGACTGGGGCTGTATTTTTCCTCCGCAGTCAGCGGTAGTGGCGTGCTCCCAAGACATGCTCCGCTGGGCTCGCAGGGTGGGGCTCCTGCAGGGAGAGGTGCTTTGCTGTAGCATATACCGGCTGGGTGATCTGCACCCACAGCTTCTAGGTAGCCTTGGTAAATGCTGGTAATGCCATGGTAATGTTTTTAAAAGCAACTTCATTGTGCCGTAGCCTGTATGCTGCACTGCTGTTTACATCTCCATGAGGGTGGAATGAAGAGCTCTTTAAACTACAGCTGGGGCTTTCCTGCAGGCAAGTCAGTTTGGAAATACCTGGAAAAGTGAGCTCTAGCCCTCCTTCCCCTTCCTCCTCGTGGACACAAGGAGACCATCTGCTATGGGTCCTTCTCTCCAGCGCTGCTGGGGCTGGCACACAGCTCTGCAGTGGTTCGTGCACGTGCACACCACTCGGTGCAGGATGCCTTTACATAGTTGGCTTGACTCCTTCTGACGATAAGTTTGTGAGAGCCAGCTGAAAACACCCTTCTCTTGTTTTTTTACTCACTTACAGAGCAGGCATTTTCTAACAAAGGACCAGATGCCAGCTTCTCTTTCAGGAAAGAGGGAAATAAACGCTGGCTTCTAGGGCTATGGCATAGGGTGGGGAAGACCAAGCAGTGTAACGAAAACAGGACTTGTGCAACCTATTCTGCCACGTCACTGGGGGATGTCTGCAGTCACGGTCACGGGCTGTCGCAATGGCTGCATCTGGCCAAGTCCTTGTGTCGGGGCTGAGGGTCCCGCCAATGAGAAATAGATATTATGTCTTTTAGAGTTTGAAGTTACTGATCTTCATGTGAAGTGGAGCCCATCCCACAAGGGCCTACCCTTCTTTCTTTCATGACCATGGCTGGACATTATCTTATTTGCTGGATGGAGTAAGAGCTTATCTCCCACTGTAAATGGCTTTAATTTCCCATTCCACTGGCACTCAGAAGAGCAGTATTGAACCACCAGAAATTCAAGAACAGGGCTCTAGAAAAGCTGATAGAGCAACAGCAATCAACCAGATGCTCCAGCCTTATAAATTAGGAGAAGATTATGCATAGCCAGCTGTACTATATAAATGCCCAGTTTTATATGATGCCATGATCCTTGGTGTTTATCATATGGTCTAGCATCTGGCCAGTCCTGTTCATACCTCCCATATATCTGCTCTAATCAGATGTGGACTTGGGGTTTATTTACTTGTATGACTTGATCTCTGCTAAGAACTGCTCTCATGGCCCAGGGGTGGGGTGCTGTTGTGAAATGACATTGGCTTTTGCCACAGATCTATCATATGCTATCAAGTATTCCAAACTGCAGGGAATTAACAGTAAATAGGTGGGGTTTTCTGTGGATTTTCTATGGATTTCAATGTTTGCTACAAAGATCAACGATAGTAATCTGTAAAGTCTGTCTGATAAGAAAAAGAAAAAAATAAAACCCAAACTCCTGAGAGTTAGTTTGCCACAAAGGCGGCAGGACACAAAACAAGGGTACTTCTGCAGAGAAGCGTAGGGAAAGAAACTACACCAGTGTTCATCATTAGGAAAGTTACAGTCTCCTTTGCAACTCGCTTTCAGAATCTTTTATAAAGTGCTTCCAAGGAAAAAAAAAACTATAAAAGATGAAATCAACTAGCTGTTTTATTGCAAGTCTTACGTGTTGAGTCTGCTGAAGGCCCAGCTCAAGCAGTCATTGCTGCCAGAACTTTTGCTTGAGATGGGGAAAAATGGGAAGCTCGAGCCCTGATGCTTACAAGGAAAGTTCAAAAAGGGAATTCCTGAAAAAGGCTCCATCATCTGAGGTAAATACAGAAGACCCACTAACAACTTTAATTTTTTAAATATTGAGCTCTTTTCTAAGGTAGTGGGGACCTGATGCTGAGTTGCCTAAACACCCCCAATACTGATAAATGCAGCCCAGTGGGACCACAGTCTGAGGACTAGGCTCTTCAGAGATGTCCTTACTTTTAAACACAGGAACAGGATAACAATGAAGAGCCATTGTGCTAATTGCTATACACACAAAAGAACAATTGGAAAATTGTCATTAAATTCATTCATTTCAACCAATGTCATTCTGACAGAGCTTTGTTTTTCTTTTTTTAGTGGGCAAAAAATCATACAAATCAGACCAACTTCCAAGAAACACCCATAAACTCTTGGTTTGCTGGCTCGCTGGGTAAAAAACTGGCTGGATGGCTGAGCCCAGAGAGTTGTGGTTAATGGAGTTAAATCCAGTTGGCGACCGGTCACAAGCGGTGTCCCCCAGGGCTCACTTTTGGGGCCAGCCTTGTTTAATATCTTTATCAACAATCTGGATGAGGGGATTGAGTGCGCCCTCAGTAACTTTGCAGATGACACCAAACTGGGTGGGAGTGTCGATCTGCTGGAGGGTAGGATGGCCCTGCAGAGGGATCTGGACAGGCTGGATCGATGGGCCGAGGCCAACTGTATGAGGTTCAACAAGGCCAAGTGCCGGGTCCTGCACTTCAGTCACAACAACCCCATGCAGCGCTACAGGCTTGGGGAAGAGTGGCTGGAAAGCTGCCTGGCCGAAAAGGATCTGGGGGTGTTGGTTGACAGCCGGCTGAACATGAGCCAGCAGTGTGTGCAGGTGGCCAAGAAGGCCAACAGCATCCTGGCTTGTGTCAGGAATAGTGTGGCCAGCAGGAGCAGGGAAGCGATCGTCCCCCTGTACTCGGCGCTGGTGAGTCCGCACCTGGAATACTGTGTCCAGTATTGGGCCCCTCTCTACAAGAAAGACATTGAGGTGCTGGAGCATGTCCAGAGAAGGGCAATGAAGCTGGTGAAGGGTCTGGAGAACAAGTCTTATGAGGAGTGGCTGAGGGAACTGGAGAAGAGGAGGCTGAGGGGAGACCTTATCGCTCTCTACAACTACCTGAAAGGAGGTTGTAATGAGGTGGGTGTCAGTCTCTTCTCCCAAGTAACTAGCAATAAGACGAGAGGAAATGGGCTCAAGCTGCATCAGGGGAGGTTTAGATTAGATATTAGGAAAAATTTCTTCATGGAAGGAGTAGTCAAGCATTGGAACAGGCTGCCCAGAGAGGTGATGGAGTCACCATCCCTGGAAGTGTTCAAAAAACATGTAGATGTGGCACTTTGGGACATGGTTTAGTAGGCATGGTGGTGCTGGGTTGATGGTTGGACTGATGATCTTAGAGGACCTTTCCAACCTTAATGATTCCTAGTTTTACTTTCATTAAAAATAATCCAGCCACCAAGCCAGGAAACATGAAATTAATGATTACTCTACCCTTAATTGGTTTAGTGATGGACTTGGTATTGTTAGGTTAATGGTTGGACTGGATGATCTTAAAGGTCTTTTCCAACCTGAACGATTCTATGATTCATTTTGCACAGGCAGACAAGTAGTTTTTAATGTTGCTTGTTATGGGACACTGGGTTTGTTTAATAGCTGACAAGCACATGATTGTTATAGGACTGGGCTAAGCTCTTATTTCTGTGCTAAATCCTCACTATAAATTCTTATACTGGGAAGAAAAAAGCTCCTAAAAGATATCAGCAAAAAGAAAAACAATAGGATTGTCTTCGTTAAATCACGCTTAAACACTTTCAGAGGGTCTGTGAAGTCCCTAATCATGCCCTGAGTGGAATGAGAGAGACAAACCTGGGGAAGAAACTGCTGGAATAGGCTGATTTAAGGTCTGAAGAATTAGAGTCTACAGAGCAGCAGAGCAACTAATACAAGGAAAGAAGACAAAGTATGCACAGAGAGGGGCTGGGAAGCAAAGAGCCTGCAGCATCAGAGCAGAAATGTATATTTCAACAAGCTGACAAAATAGGAGCAAAGTGATTTGGCCAGCAACACAATACAGCTGCTGGCACAGACACTAAGCAGTTTCTGCCTTGCAAAAGGAGTGCTATACTTCTATGGAGCAAAATTGTTTAAACGTGCCATAGCCAAGGAGAAGATGTACCTATAAGGACACAATGTTTACGTATTCTGCTCAGAGAGACCATTTCAGCTATTTCAGCAGCAATCTTAGAGGGCAAACAGCCCTTACCAAGGGGATTTCAAAAGCTGGAGAGAGAAATTTATCAGTGGAAGAAGCAGCATCAAATACTGGAAGGGCTTAGTCATTGCAGCTGTTCAAGAAACAAGCATAGACGCACAGTGGGACTCAATCACCTCAACATAGGTGCCTCAACATTTAAGATACCTCCGAGTTTCCAGAACATTCGCACATGGTTGGCAGATACAGCAAGGGATCTGCATGAGACCCTCACCTCCTCGCAGTGGCACCTGAAGTCGTGAGGACATCCCACAGACATGCACTGGACATCTATGCTTGGGTGACTGAGGCTCTACCCCTGTTACTGAAGTGCTACTGTAACATACTAATGGGATAGTTACTAGTTATAAACTGGACCCTGAAGTCGTGTGTATATGATTTGTAGGGTTACATTAATAAATCTGAAGAGAAAACCTGGTTATGGGCATCAAACACAGATGAGAAAATCTTGGTGTGTACATTGGAGTTGCAGGGTGCGTTGGGCACATTAGCCTTTCTAATGCTGAGGGCCTTCCCTTTGCATTTGAATAATTACTTTTACATTTGAATCATCTTGTGGAAAATGAGTAGGAAGAGTGAAACTCTGAAAAGTGAATGTGAAGAGACTGCAGAAATTGAATGAGATCCCACTTCCGTACTGCTTTATGGCACGTTCATTCTGAATACCTTCTTGAAGCTGATTCTCTCACCTGCTGAAATATTACTCCACTCTGATAAATACCGTGAAAAAATGATGCCAAAAGTACAGAAAAGGATTAAATAAGTTGAACCCTTTCAGCTGAACAACAAGATGTATCATAATGCCATCCCTGAGCGCAGAAGGCCACCATCTCTTGCCAATTTGCTCCTTAATGGTGTTTGCCACCAAAAGATAGATTTCTAGAAATAACAGGAGCCACAATGACATAAAGTGTAATGTACTTTGAATCCTCAACTTTTGAAACAGAGGAGGCTGGGATCAAGCAGAAGCAATGGGAAGAGCTGAGCAAGACATCCCCAAGACTAGGAAGTCCAGCTAGGAGACATAGTGAGATCTATTATCGTATATGTTCCAGGTGGGCACCTCCTTGCTCTGCAAGCTGTGCTACCACCTCAAAAAAGAAGCAGAGCCACAAACAAGCAAGAGCTACTGCAGCTGTGCACTGCTTTAGTGTGTGCAAACACAGTACCTGTGATGCATTGGAGTAAAGCCAGCCAAAATGGCTTAGCCTGGGAAAGATTTTCTTCCCTGGTTTTTATACCTGCTGTATATTAAACACAGCTGAAAGCACCAACTCATATTACCAGCAGCCATGTAAAGGAACATTATGTTGGTCATTTTACCATGACTGACCATTACAACAGAAAACATCCTGCTACTTTCAGATAAGTAGGAAAAGTAACATTTTAGAGCTAGGCCATCAACAGAATCAAAGGAAAGAGCCATGCATTGGTGAATGCAACACCTGGTGAGCTGTGGCCAGAAACATGACCTCTCAAGGTCCAGTGACAGCCAGTCATGTTATGGGATAAGGTGGGGAAATGAGCCAAAGAGAGGAGGGCAAACTGAACAGCAGAGAAGCTTCAGTTGATTTTCCATAAGCCCCCGCACTGCATGTGAATAGGATAAATGAAAACACGTCCAGACAAATATTTCTAATGAAAACCAGGAATTTTACTGAAAGAAAAAAACAGTTATTAAAATATCTTTCAAAAAGTTATGTTTTTCAATTGAAAAAAACAAAACAAGTTTCTTTTCTCTGTGGCCAAAACCCCATGTTCTTCATTTTCTGGGCTGTAAGATTTCCAACGCCATGTCTAAATTTCCCAGAGTAGGACAGGAATGGAAATTTTCCTTGACAACTCTGATCAATCTTTATCTAACGCATCCCATCAGAGCTCATACTCCAAACAGTAACCTTTGGGAATGCTTTCAGTGAGGTGCTATTTCTCCGAAAGCAGAACAATTCAATAACCCTTCCTGGAACGCAGCATACACCCATGATCTGAAGCAGGAGGTTAAGAAAGAGGACATTGCTCTGCACAGCCTTCAGTTCTAAGAGGGACACTCGCGTCAGAAGTTGAGGTTGCTTCAATCCCCCTTTGCTTCTTATTAATGACACCCCTGTGATTTCACTAACAGAGACCGACATATCAGCATTACACTGACATGAAACCAAAGAATCTCCCCCACCTTGGGTCTGGCCTCTTCCCTGCTGCTGGAGCTCTGCTCCTGCTCACTTCGTGCAACTTTCACAAATGACAGCTTGCAACACCTCACTTCCTTGCTGCACTGGCTAGAAAAGAAGAAAACAACAGAAACAACACCTGAGAAACTTCTGCTATGTAATCACAGGGGCCCAGATAGCTTACTGAGGTTTACATGTAGCAAACTGAGTATTAACTCGCCACTCTGCATTTCATTTTAGCTGGTGAACAGTGTGGAACAGGGTGTACCTCCACGAACAATCAAGATTAAAATCATCTGTTGAATGTTTACAATCCAAACACCACTGCTAGTATTTCTAATGAATTTCAAGACTCGAGCAAGCTGAAGACTGGTGTGACTAACCAGTGGGCCAGAAGGGACTGGAAGACATTACACCCACGTTACCCACTTGGCAACCTGCAAGCAGGCACACCAGGACACAGAAACTAGCTGCATGTATTAATGAATATACTATATCAATAGTAGTATTTCTTAAGTAGAAACGAGTTTTGTGGCACTTGTCAAGTCCTTCTGCAGATTATGTCCCTACCAGCCTTAAAGCATTTCAGTTAGCTGGAGAACAACATGGATAAGCTCACTGAGAGAAGGTCAACCAGTCCAGTCCTAGGACATCCTGGGGATATGGAGAACACAGAATTCCCCAGAGCTATTTACACTTTCTTAACAGCCAAGTAGAAGAAAAGAGTGAGAGGTTCACTCTTCCCTCTTGGCCGTCTTGTGTTGGCTGTCATTACTCAGCGGGCTGCATACCTAACCCTCACAAGCAATTTACTCATGTGTCAAGAACATCTTCTAGGTAAGGACTGAGCAGGTGCTAGGCAGTGGTACTGGACATAATGGGTGTGGATGACCATAAGTCTGGGGTGGTATTGCAGCTATGGCAGAGAGGCTGTGGAGCACAAGTAGGGACAGACTCTTCACTTGCTATAGGCTGTGCCAAAATCTGAACCGGCTTTCACTATGCAATGGCTAACTTCACGCCATGACACAGGCCATCTGCATTCACTTGCTTAGAGACAGCTTCTTAGCCATGGTCTGCATAAAAACACCAGACGTGAATGTTTCACTGCCATAGAAAAATCAGAATTGCTTGGTAAAGAGAATCCCAATTTCAAAAATACAAGTGCAGTCATAGGTATAATTTCTTTGGATTTGCTAAGTTTATCTAACTTGGCATGAGCTGTGCCTGGAAAAGTGCATTTCAGAACAGAGACTTTAACGAATGTTTGCACTCCCTTTATTTGTTTAAAGAAAAGCATTAAAAAAATGAGAGTGAAACAAATTCAAGTAGTTTTTCTTGTTCCTGAAACAGGTCTGCTTTTATTTTCTTGGAAGAGGTACATTTCTACTCAGTGCACACAGCTATTTCTCCACAGATGGAAAAAAAACAAAGCTGAAAAGAACAACAGCAAAAGCCCAAATCCCAAGGCAACATTTTCTAAGTAAAACAGAGAACTATAAAGAGAACAGTCTGGCCGAATCATATATGGGATTATACTGACTTATTGTGGCAAGACAGTAGTAATGCAATGCCTTAATCACTTCTGTGACCATAAGCTACTCTGGTACTCTCCTCCCTCTGGTTGAGGAGCAGAGAGAAGTCTGGGGTCCTCAGTCCCAGACTGGGGACAGGGACGAGGAACTTATAAATGAGAAAATATATAAGCAAGACCTCACCACTGGATCCTTCCAATGCTTCCAACCATGGTATCTGGAACAACTGAGTTGTTTCCGCATCCTAGCATAGTGAAAAGTCTCATCTAGTTGCAGAGAGGCATAGCAGATTGCCTCCCTGTCTTTGAACCCAGAGCTGAAAACCCTACATCCCACACAGTTGCAGCTGTGTGTTTGAAGGCCTCCAACCTCTGAGCTTTCAGCCAGCCAGAAAGCAATTTGTTTTCAAAAAAATTATCCCTGAATGACTCAGTTGAATAATCTTTCCCATATCACTGATGCTTTGGGAAAAAGTTCAGGCACAAGCTGTGGCATAAGACATGATATTTTCACAGGAAAAAGAGCATGCAGACAAAGTAATTCCCAGAACTGTGGCAATGAATAAGCTGTCTGGACTGAAAGTCCCTTTGACCATGGTGACAAGCAGTCAGGCAGGACCTCCCCAGCCTGCAGAGCTCAGAATCGCAGTTTTAACAATTTCAGCCATTTCAGAAAAGACAGCTAGAAAATATATTGTGAGCATGGTCACTGTGTACCTCTCTTTCCCAATATAATTTGGTCACTGGGTGGAACCCCTCCTTTGTCTTCCCAGCAAATGCCCTAGGCCATTCATAATAAAATATTGTCAGCTCCCTCTAATGACTTCTGATACCAACTTTTCCTCTAGCATGGACTTAGAAAGCCTTTCAATCCATGGAGTCACAAGAATCAGACTTAGTGCCAGAGAGCTACAACTCATCCTAACCAGAGAATAGTTGTGGTAGGGGGGTAAAGGGTGATGTGAACCGAGGTTAACCAACCACAGTTCCACCACGCCATCAGTTGCACAAGCTGGAAGACTGCTGCAGAGTTACTTGGTGTACCTTCTTTCTGGGCTGTGAGAAAAGTTTGAAACGTGGAGTGTCTTTGTATGACCATGAAGACCACAGCCATTTAAAGAGCAAGCCAACTAGCAGAGCTCATATTTCCTAGGTAAGAGGAAACATGTTCCTGTGAAGAACACAATATTCAGGAACTATTGACTTCAATGGGAGTTAGTCATCTGAATATCCCTGCTTTCAGAGTACCTTAAAACCTTGCATTGGCTTTGCATGTCAAGGTTTTGGTAGTGGCGGGGCTACAGGGGTGGCTTCTGTGAGAAGCTGCTAGTAGCTTCCCCCATGTCCCATAGAGCCAATGCCAGCCGGCTCCAAGGTGGACCCACAGCTGGCCAAGGCTGAGCCAATCAGCAATGGTGGTAGCGCTTCCATGATAACATATTTAAGAAGGGGGAAAAAAAAAACCCACAGGGACACAAACTGCAGCTGGAGTGAGAATATGTGAGAGGAACAGCCCTGCAGACCCCCAGGTCAGTGCAGAAGGAGGGGAGGAGGTGCTCCAGGCACCGGAGCAGAGATTCCCCTGCAGCCCCTGGTGAAGCCCATGGTGAGGCAGCTGTGCCCCTGCACCCATGGAGGTCCATGGTGGAGCAGATATCCACCTGCAGCCCGGGGAGGACCCCACACCAGAGCAGGTGGATGTGCCCAAAGGAGGCTGTGACCCTGTGTGAAGCCCATGCTGGAGCAGGCTCCTGGCAGGACCTGTGGACCCATGGAGAGAGAGGAGCCCAGGCTGGAGCAGGTTTGCTGGCAGGACTTGTGACCCCGTGGGGGACCCACGCTGGAGCAGTTCATGGAGGACTGTCTCCCACGGCAGGGACCCCACACTGGAGCAGGTGAAGAGCGTAAGGAGTCCTCCCCTGAGGAGGAAGGAGCGGCAGAGACAATGCGTGATGAACTGACCGCAACCCCCATTCCCTGTCCCCCGCACCGCTCAGGGGGAGGAGGTAGAGAAAAATCAGTAGTGAAGTTGAGCCCAGGAAGAAGGGAGGGTTGGAGGGAAGGTGTTTTAAGATTTAGTTTTATTTCTCATTACCCTACTCAGTTTTGATTGGCAATAAATTAAACTGATTTTCCCTGTCCTTATCTCAACCTACGAGCTTTTTCATTATATTTTCTCTCCCCTGTCCAGTTGAGAAGGGGAGTGATAGAGCAGCTTTGGTGCACACTTGGCATCCAGCCAGGGTCTACCCCGCACAAACCTTTAATGTATTTATCTTTGCAGTATCCATGTGAAATAGGGAAGGGCTCTAATCTGGTCTATAAAGATATTCAGAGGTGTTTGTAAAGATATACAGGCGCCCAGTCACCTTTGAACTAAGTGATTTGCTAAGATTACACAGAAAGATTATGGGCCGTGCAGAGAACTGGACCTTGTTTTCTCTGCTCTGAGGACCTCAAATACTAGACTGCTGTGACACTGCCCATCATTCAAAAACAATTATCAAAGTAATACATGAATGCCAAATTTGAACATAAGTCTTCCTTTGCAATAACGATAATGACAGAGTTTATATCACAGTCAACAGGCTCCGTGTTTAAAGGTCAGCCTGAATCCTAAGTGTCAAGTCATTTTAAGGGGAAATATCCATTCTGGCATGCTGCATTTCAAAAGACGCAGGAAGTTACAGAATGGCTGGCTCAGCAGCAGAAATGATGGTCCCTTCTCTGAGTCCATCCTAGAATGACTAAAGATTCATCCCTTTTTTTGCTACTTGGAAGAAAACACCAAAAAAATAGCAAGATGTTTTCACTGAACAAAAAAGTATGTTCTCTGCTTCAGCAGAAAATGCCCACTCATTTACTTCTCAGGCCAGCAAAAATGTGGACCCTCAGTCTACAGCTTGAGATGTTTTAACTACTGCTATGTTCTGACTTTTTAACCTCTGTTGTAATGGCACTATTATGTATGAAGGGAATTGCACAAAGCAGCAGCAGTTTTGACCCTGCTGAACTTTATGTTGAAGTGAATTTACTTTTGTTATTGGCTGTTATGTCACACAGTACTTGGCTCCTCAGGCCAGAGAGGAGCATACAGCTACAGAAGAGCTGTGACTACTTCTGTAAGAAACTGGCAGTCTACAGAAATGAGCAGGCAATGCCTGTTCTGCTTACTGAGGAAATGTTTTCTGGAAGTGAACCACTTGTGGTATTATTACCTATAGTAAAAGGAGTAATTTTTCTATGGCTGCTGGTACCTGACAAAGTTGGTTCACATCCCTACCACTGCTTCATGCATAATTCTCCTTTCTGCCCTGACATAAATGTCAGTTGTCAGAATAAATACGGATGCAAATACCAAATGCTTGAAGCTTCCTCACCAGAAAAATAAAAAGCTTTACCTGTAAAATACTCAACGTACACCTGAGGTGAGAGGGTTTAAATCAGTATTTATTTAATATACTTACAACTTCCTTGGTCAGAGACAAAAAAGTTGAAAAAAGCTATTTCACAGCCCAGTGCTTCTGCATTCACATAGTGCTGTGCTCCCTTGCACTAGTAATTATTTTGCTATTTTATGTTACTGCAGAGACTAGAGAAAGCCACCTCAGCCAACATATGGCTCCCTGGTTAGCACAGCCTGATTTCAGCCTCCTGCTCTGTACACGTCGCTGTCCACGTCCCGCAGGAGCGCACTGAACCGCTGTGTGAGTGGGCTGCCCCTGGCCGGGGGGAGCTCCCCGGGGACTGGGGCAGCCCACCTGGCACGCACCGCAGTGCCAGTAGCCTGATTTTGGTGACACCCATCTTTACCTCCCAAGTAGCCATACAGCAGGCAGCAGTGCCGCAGCTCCTCTCAGGCTGTGCTAGAGGCTGCACCCGTAGGGGAGCACTGGCACCTCTCCAGCACCCATGGGCTCCTGGTCCTGCAAATGGCAGGGGTGTGATTAAGGCCCTGCAGCACTGCCACCTTTTCCTTTCAACAGCTTGCTGCAGGGACAGCTTCAGGCTCCATCCAGGCTCTCCAGCATGCCAGGAAGGCAAGGGCAGGGCAAGAAAGCAGCAGTCAGGGAGTACCAACAAGCCAGATTATAACAAGAAGGGCAAGACACAGAAAAATTCCAGCGTGGGAGTATGGCAATAAGAAATAGACAGTAACAGCAGCGAGACTTCTCCCCAGCAAGTCGGGCACTTCACCTGAGCTTGTGCCCTGCACTAGGCACGATGCCTAGAAATTAAATATTACAGTGCTGAATGCTGCAATGCTGAATGTTGCAACGCGTAAATCCCATTTGTCTCCTTACCCCATGGAGCCCTGGCAAAAGTGCCGAAGATTTTTTTTAGATAAAGACTTACACAAGCCTTGTGCTGACTAGCAACCCTCTGCAGGGAGCAGGCAGAAGGAGGCTAGGTGTACCCAGAGGAGACAACCCACCCCGCGTCACTCTAAAGCACACCACGTAAGAGCATCTTGCAATTTGCATTATGGACACATGCAAGTGTTAACTTGAAAAACTTATCACTTGAATGCTTGAAAATGAGAACCTGCTTTGAAAACTCTATGGGCATTTCAAATCTGGCCATTAGATACGGTATCCGCGATCTTTCCAAAGAAACCTGAAAAGGCAGAAAGCCTCGCTTTCCTCTTGAACTTCTGCATCTCCTCGGAAGGGGGAGACTGCAGACCTTGGGCAGTGACAATGTGACAGTCCTCTGGTTTCTTAACACTCACACCTTGTCCATGCGAGAGGTTGCAGTGGGCGATCTGTGAATTTTAAACCTGTCAAGCTTCCCCATATAGCTAAGTCTACACTCTGACTTTTTTTCCAGTTTTATTTATGTGACAAGCTTAGGTCCTCGACTCCCCCCCCCCCCCCCCCCCCCCCCGATATTAACAGTCTACAAAGCAGATGTACAGGCTGAAAATTTGATTTCCCAGGGTGAAACCTCTTACACTATGAGTACACATGCCAGTGATAGAAGATAACTGGTAGAAACTCGGATGCTTATTATGCTCGCTGCATTTAAAGGATTTGGTTTTACACTCTTAGTAAAACTGATAAAAAAATTTCCACAGCAGCAAAAACAGACCAGTAAGGACATGACTTGAACGTAGTACAGAAATTGTACGTATCACTGAAGGTTTCTTGAGGTGAGACTGATCAGGCGACAGGCAAGAGGCAGTATACCTGCTGTGTGGTGATAACAAAGCTCGGGGGACCATATAAAGGCAATAATAATAAAACACCAGGAGGGCAGGGCTTGTCATGAATAAGCCAATTTTTAAAAGCAAAACCTCTCTCTAATGTACACCCAGAGGTTTTTTACAGTTTTGTGAACAAGCACACAATCCAGGCAGCCAAGTAGCTGACTGGATACTTGATCACGTCTGAAGCAGGCGGACTTGGCAGCCCAGTCAGTCTCCAGCTTTGGTCCTTCTGTAAATTCCCCACTTTGCCATGTGATTTGCTGGAAGGAGGTGTCACCGCAGCTGGAAGCAAGTTTACGTCTGTTCTCAGTTCCTTTAAAGTCAGCCTGTCGCTCTGACTTCTTGTGCTTTTGCTGCTTGTCAGTAACACGCAGTAAGAAAGGAGGAAGTACAAAATACGGCAATGTTGAGATTTCCATGAGATTGTGAACGTGAGGTGTAGGTCAGCTCAAACTGACACACTCACTACCTTTAATGTTATTTGAGAAAACATCACAGCATCAACCAAGCAGAAAACTCCTCAGGTATTTTCTTATGTTTTAGCATGGTCCCAACAGTATAACAATGAGACTGTAATTTCTCTCTGCAGGCAGATGGCAAGACGACATACAAAGCATTGTAATGATCAGTGTGGGGTGTCACTAAGACATGAATTAAAGCTCCTGGACCATGAAGTCTAGGATTTTACAGAGATGAACTACATTATGGACACATGCTTTCAGTGTGGGCTCGTCAAAATTACCAGAAACGAAGATCATGCTTAGCTGATGGACACTTTTGGGGTTGATCTGATTATGTTTAACCCATCTAGCTTTGTCTACGTCTAGCTGTTTTCTCTTGTGGGAAGCCCTATCAAGCTGAGTCCTCTGACATATGTTTTCAAGTGTTGAAACACATCCTATGAGGTAAGTTCAAATCAAATGGAGTTGAAGTTGTACTGTTGAGCAGCCTCTTTCAGACCAAACATCACACTGGAGACGAGAAGTTTCATTTAACTCCAACATTTCATTCCAATTTTAATAGGACTCCACTGAAAACATAAATCTGGGGCAGGATGTAGCTACCTAAATCAGGGCAGCAAGTAAATTTTAGGTGCTGAGGGTATCCTGCCTGGCCTCCAGAGGCCACTGCAAAAGAGACTTCAGGTCTCCCTATAACATGTGTCATATCTACCTGTTCTTGCACATGTCCTGGATACGCAAGGGCATGGTAACCTGACTATCTAACATTAACAACTACCAGAGCGCTGCATATTAACACCTCTGTCCTCTTCGGTGGTGATGTATTTTTATCCTGCAAGTTCTTGGCTGAGGTACAGCAAATTGCACACCGGAAGCACATACCATCATTCAAATAAACTAAAGACTGCAGCCAACACTGCAGTCAAAATGAGTGCAAGTTCTGCATCAGTGTTTAGGCGTCCACTCTTACACTGACTTCAAACTAGCTATTTTGGATGGTGTCCAGGGTAGTCATGAAAATGCCCAAAAAATCTAACCATCTGAGTATTGCAGCTTATACAGAACTCCATATTCCCAGAGGCGCATTGCTATAGGTATCTCAGGTACCTCGATTATAGACCTAGATGCCACCATGGGATAGCATAACCCTGGTCACAGTGAATGCATAGCTCTGGTCATGCGGTGTGGAATAAGCCACTGTACTGAGGACGTACGTGTGTCATGTCCCTGACTATGTTCCTGAGGCCTGTGTACTTTATACTGCTGTCCCACTGCAGCTGCAGTGCTACCTGGCCTCACAGACAACACGTTCTCATAACACCGATCCAGGAAATCTTTCCCCTTCCCTGCACAAACCATCCCCGCTATGTATGGAGATTTTTGCTTACTTGACACAGCCATGGTAGGCCAGTGCAGAAGCCAGGATACCAGACTTAAAAGGTTAATGATCTATCCATTATGCTAAATCCTATGCAGCAGCACTAATCCTTCCTATTCAGTCATGCTTTTCCCAAGAGCTCAGGACAATACGAGAGACATGGAAGGCTAGCTGATTTATTGCTTTCATGCAAAAGGTCAGACAAAGGAAGACCGGCTACTGGAGTCTGTTGCCATATAAACTTAGTATCTCACTATCCATTGGTTAGCTTGTCTTCAAAATATCCTTTGACATGGAGAAGCTACTATAAAAATAACACTTGGAGACTTTCAGTAACTTGTACTTCACTTATCTGTTTTTTTCCCCAAAGCAAATGAGAAAATAGATTTTATCATCTTCCAGCATCATGTATTCACTCTGAAATGAAAGCTGACTTTCTGATTTACCGTATCAGCTACACCTATATCACATCTTCATGTGGGGGTAATTGGTGAAAGTTATCACAGAAGATAACCCTATAGTAAGACCGTGGCCAAGATTTCTGTTATTGAGTGAGAATACTCAGTGAAAAGAAATAAGTAGTAAACGATTTTTCTTTGAAGTAAACAGGCATATCTCCCAGCTCAAAACTACAGTTTGGGACTACTGAGAACACATACATCCCTATACACGCACCAGTACAAAAATGTGCTTATACGTGGTATATTTGTCTGTGTATATACAAACACGTAACATAGATATGTATTTATTATATATGAGCATATATATTCTCTGCAAGCTGAGAGACACAAAAGACCCTAAGCCACCACTTCTGAGCTTCTCTCTGCAGGATAGTTACCTTCTGACAGCAAGATAAATGAAGGGGCAGCTGTGTTCATTCTCTAGCGCTCATGCTTGTTTAGTACCCTGATTAATGGTGAGTGCTATACTTAGTCTAATTTATCTCTTGCAAGCCTTTATATGCTGTTCAGAACCCAATGTAAAGTTTATGTGCAGATGCACCCACACAATAAAATGATTCCATATTGAAAATGACTTTAGTTTAATTTCAAAGTGAGGCCCCAAGGACCTCATTACTAGGATGCAGTATCTCAGTCTGCATTGGCTTTAAGCTCACATTACGGGTTCGTTGGCAGTCCGCAAGAGAGTTACAACATTGCAGTAAAAAGATGCAGTAGATATTATGAGGAAATGGTGACGTCCAGTTGCTACTTAGGTAAATTTTTAGTTCATTTGGACATTTCAGAAAGAGAAGGAAAGAAGTAAGGGTACCGATAGAGAAAAAACTTGTATACTGGAAGCCCATCCTGCAAAGACATATCTATCTGAGGAAGGTAAGAGACTCTAACCTTTACTCTAAGACTCCTTCTGGCTGAGAAAGTGATTCCATCCCAGAAAAAAGTACATGTGGAGGAAACATCATGGCATGAGCCTTCTAAAGAAAAAGCAAATGGAGTCCTGCTCTGTCCTTACAAAAGATTTTTAACTACATTTCCACTTCCAGCTGAATAAATATTTTATGGGATGAAAGTAATCGATAAAACAGCATAATGGGGGATCATCAGGAGGAGTTTCTACACCTCTCCGTGGACGGGTTTATTGCAAACCTTTGCACTGAGAAAGAGCCATGTGAGCAAACTCCACATGAACTGAGCACCAAACAGCTGCAGAAGCTTAGAAATAGCCTGTGGTGGCAGAGTGGGTAACAGGAAAAAACACTTTGTTATAAAGTCAAATGCACACGGTTAGGCAGATGTGAACTCAACAACATTTGCTGGCTTTCAGCAAGTCCAGCAGAAATCCGGAATAACTCAAATTGGTGTGTAAGCTCTTAAGAGCAGGAGGCTTATTAGTCACAAACCAAAGGATCCTTCATGTGGAGAGGCAAAAATGAAAACCAAATGAAAGGATAGTTCATCACATCATAACAGCAAAGAAGAGAAGCCAGCTTAGACCACAAATCCATACTCTACATTTAGGTAATTCTTGCTTTTCAGTGAGATGAATGTTGCCATCTATTTGGCAGGACACTACTGATGCCTGCAAAGGGCTTGCACATCCTCATCAATTGACTAACTGGACATTAATTTTGAGACTAATCTTACCCAGAGTTGCAACTGTGTATTTCCTCTTTGCTTAGTACTTCATTTTACATGTGACTTTTGAGTACAACTTCCCTAAATAACACTGCTCGAGGGCAATGAGTACAGATATTATTCTACCTGTTTTTTTTTTAATTAGAGCTGGTATAGTAAGCAAACACAAATAAAATTTATCTGTAAACGCTTTGAGATTTTTGTAGCAAATATAAATTTAGCACTTACCTTTCTAAAGCTAAGATGCTCTAATGTGTTTTATATGGCATTGATGTTGATAAATGTAACGCAGAAGTTACAGTTTCCTGCAGAGAGTGAATTGTTAACATGTTAAAAACCAGATTTAATAGAATTTACAATGACTCGAGTATTCATGCTATCGAGCATTTGTATGGTCATATCGATTTCTTTACCATTGCATGGAAATCAAGCAGCAATAATGCTTGTTTCCTTCAGAAGTTAACAGTCCGAGTTACAGCTAAAGCTTTCAAAATAATACCATTATGGTTTCTTCATAGGCTATTTGTTTCTTCTTTCAGTTTCCTACAGAAACAAAATACTTGCAAAAACTTGATTTCAAGGGTTAACAGTCTGATACTGCGGTTAAGCAGAGAAGATAAAATCAACAGAAACTTTATTCAAAAGGTATGAGATTTGCTCATTTTCTGAACAACTATAATGGAAGCAAAATTTCTGTTTAGGTTATTCCTGTTACTACTATAAATGCAAACTCATCCTCTAGCCTCTGAAAAACAAGGTTGTGATTCATATACCTAATGTCTAATTGGTAGCCTCATTAAACTTTTGCAGTGTTAAACTGTGTTGCTGCTTCTGAGAGCTTTAAAATCCCACTCCACTTCCATGGGTTTCAAGGGACTTGCTTGCATCATAGTAACAATTATTGCATGCAGTGGCAGTAGAATACAAACTATTAATAAATCTATTAATTTATTCTCATTCCCTTGTTTGTCCACAGTAAGATGCCTATGATCATTGCCAATACCTTTACAAATTAGCAGCTGTCTTCAAGAAGTAGTGTGACGTGTCCTGTTCCTAAGAAACATGGTCATGGGTGTGACTGTCCTGAGACATCCAGACGCAGGCTTCACAAGGGATTTCACCAGAAGAAAGATGGCAAATCACCTCTTTAAACTGGATCCAAAGCATTACTGGAATATTGGAGGCAAAGCCTTATTGCAGTCAGGGAGTTTGATGGTAAAGAAAAATAATCTTGAAAGAAAAATCCAAAGAATTGTTTTATTAAAACTCTAGGCCAGTCAGCACTCATCCAGTTACTTTAAATGCCCTACCTTCCTATTACCCCCAGACACAGAAAATGCAGGCTGGACTTAAGCAGTAATCTCAGAAAGTCTACATTGCAGGAAAGGTAGCCATCAGGGTACTTGGCTTCATATCACACTTGGCAGGAACCAGCATAAAACACATTGCTACCTGTTCTTTTACATCCTCCAGATGATGCTGAGACACCTCAGAGTCTCCCCGGTTCCTTTTCGCTGCAGCAATGCAGGAAACCCTCCTCCTGGTAACCCTGTTCCAGCCAAGGACTATACACCAACATTCTTTTTAATCTTTCCTTTTTACTGCTGTCCTCACAAATGACCTATGCCAATTTCCTCTGCACAAGTTCATTAGTACTTACTTCCAACTACAGCTATCCATGGGCGAGCCAAACCTCCCACATGGCAACCAAGGAGCAGTGTAGATTCAGGAAAACAAATAAAAAACCAAGTCAGCCTGACTTGTACAGAATGATGAGATGTTTGAAGCTGTCCAGTTGTATCCTTGCCTTTGCTGACAGGTGACGCCCAAGCACACGTTTCTTACCCAAGGCTCTTGGGAATGTGTGCTCGGAGCCCAGGCAATGAAGCATGTTCAAACCATGCCAAACCTGGGAGGCTGGACCACGCCAAGGCAGGAGGTTTGATTACATGGTTTAGTTGGTATTGTTAGGTTAACAGTTGGACTCAATGATCTTAAGGGTCTTTTCCAACCTAAATGATTCTGTGATTCTATGATCAAACTCTTTCAACCAACACTTCTCATTCTGTGACACTCTGTGCTGAGTTCAATTAAACATAGAAATGGTGGCAATAACCACCTTTACCACTTGATCCTGGAAGGACCATATCCACTTAAGACATGGGGGACTTAAATTCCTTTACCCAGGAAGGAATGTCTGTGCAGGTGCCAAAGGCTCTCAGCAGGATGTGTATGTTTCAATGGTCAATGTTTATTGACCATTATTCCGGAGGGTCTGGCCTCACTGTACCTGCAGAGTGGAGATGTGCACCTCACCCCTAACCCTGAGAGAGGCCAGACTCATGGTGCAGAGGCACTCAGCACCCACAGCAAACCCATCGGCCCACCTCCTAGGACCCTCTCCAGCTGCTGTGAACCTCAGTCTGGGTACTCACCACTTGCTGTGGTACAGCAGCCCTCCACATTGCAGTGCCAAAGGCCTTCTGCCTCTACTGAGTCTCAGGCACCCTCAAACCTTTACCACAAACCAGCAAACCCCACTGACTCAAGTAAGGTGCTGTGCGGCAGCCAGCCATGGCACCTCCTCTATCAGACAGCATCCAGCTACCCTTTAATGCCAACAACCGCATTTCAGGTGTGTGCCAAGCCCAAAGCAGCTGATGGGAAGTACCATGCCATATCAGCCGTGCGTGCTCCTGCTCCACTTACAAGCACTTTTTCCCACCATTAGGACAAAACCCTGCCTTCAGGCATCCCTCCTTCCTTAACAAAACTCTGCTACAGTGACACTGCTCCCTCTTACATACTTGCCATCTCTTTCAGGAGTTCAATACAAGAGAAGCCATTCATTATTTATATCGAACGAAGCCTTCTCCATTAATTTGAATAACTGTTTCAACCGTCTCTTATGATTTATTAAGTATTTGCAAAGTTTTTCTTTTTTCTTTGTTATATTATCATAACACATCAGTATCACTTTGAATGAGATGGTTTCCACTCTGTTCCCAAGGGGATGTAACAGAGCAATATAACATCTGCGTTGATTACGTTACGGCAAAACCTTTAAATGCGCGGCTTCTTTATTCATAGTTTCTTCAGTATGACCATATTTTTGCACATGTAATTCCTAGATGGCAGTGGTGCCTGGGCTAACCAGGCCAAGTTAGGCCATGGTCTGAAAGGTCATCCCCACAGCAAGCACACTTTAAGTGCAATTCCGGACGTGCCATGCCTGCCTGTGTGATGGCCGTTCAGTCTTCATGTCTGCAGTGAACCCTGCCCTGTGTGTGGTGGCTCCAGTCCTGTTGCATGAGTGATGAAGAGCCCTGACAACAGAAGTTATCCAGATTCAGGCTTCTTCAATTCTTAAGACATCACTGACTCTGGGCACCTACATTAATAATTATGTGCGGCTTTCTAGCTGCCTGAACAAGGGCACTTATCACAACAAGATCTTCCAAAGTGAATTGGAGGCCTCCGTTTTAGGAAGACACCTAAAATAGGTGGTGGTGTCAAAATATGAACACATAACTGAAAATCAGGCTTTTTAAAGCTCAGGCATGTTAGCCATCCAAATATGGTAGCACCCCAAACAACCAGCCTTAAAAAACCTGCAGCTGCTCAAAAATCACTTGTGAACATAGAGTAAGCCCACAAATACAGACGTCTGACCTAAACCCAGCTGAGATTGCATCATTCTTCTACTTCTCAGGCCAGGAATGATACATATAGCATAGGGGACATAGCTGAGATACCTGCCTGCAGTTTCTAGGCCAGGTGCCATAGTACAAAGGGCAGGTTTTACTCTGAGGACCCAGGCAGGAATACATTTCCCTCCTGTTTCAGGTGTTTCCTAGACTCATTTTCTATTCTATACACAAGGCTGTATCTTAAGGTCATAAATGTTTCTGATAAACAAGAAGTCTGGTTTGCAGGACAGGCACATTTTTTAGTGTACCATGACCCTGGTTGTCTGAAGGATCATGAGAGACCTCCTGGAGTCATGCTAGATCATTTCTACTTTGCACAGCAGGATTTCTCTTGCTATGTCTCACTGTACTGCTTAATTATCCAATAAATTAATAAAGAGAAGGGGATGAAAGAAATAAAATGGCTTGACTAGCTCAGTGAGACCTATGCATACAAATGACTTACTGAATCATTATTTTCCTCTACTAACCCATCCTCAAGAGACAGCAGAGTGGTATGCAATTCATGGTCAATCCATTCAGGATGCTTTTGACCCCACTTAATCCTTGGGTGCAACCTTCTGATATTCTGGGGGTTATTTTCTGAGGACAGGATAACTTAAGTCTCTTCAGGAAGGATGCCAGTTGCTTTCCTTCTGAGGAGGCATTAACTGATTTCCACCAGCAGAGGATCTTAACTCAGAGGCACACTTCATATTGGACACTGTTGGGCTCAAACATTTCTCAGAGCTCTTTGTGCTTCAGTGAGTGTCCTGGGTCAAGCTCTGTCAGGGATAGTGCTGTTATGATTATTACTTCTCTGTCTAGGTTAGATTTTTCTGCCTCAGTGAACTCACCTTGGATTTGGTTTTACAAAACAGGAGGAGTGCTCTTGGCTGTGGTCAGTGCTTGGGCCTGCTGCCTGGACTATGCAAATCAGGATTTGTAAATACACTGTTCAGAATAGCTCTGCAGCTGTGACTTTGGAGGGTGGAAGAATGATTTTCACTTCCCTTATTAAAATGGCTTAACTCTACGGGTTTTGGTAATATCAGTAGATGGAGTCAAATCAAGACCACATGCCATATCCTCCTACATTTCACATCTGATGTAATATGGTGGTGAATCATAATTAGTCTTCTTAGTTGAATTAGAGACAGGGAACAACTCTGGTAAAGGTATTAACAAGTGTGGTCACTGGAACGCTTACCATGCTTTCCTGCTCTGTTAGTTAATAATTAGTTTATTTTTACAGAGATTATTGACAGCACGATGGATTCAGTAGCCTGAGGCATTTTGCTGGGAGAAGACCATTTACTTTGGTATTTCCTTTGTTGATAAAATCCAGAGCAGAGTGTATAGCTATGTCTGCCCTGACCTGCAACAGTCAAGAAGGTCTCCTGAGGAAGACTCACTTCAATTCAGCCACAATGGGGGGGGAGATGAGGGTCAGCCGCAGGTGGGACCATCTCATCTGGCACAGATAGCACTGCCACTGTGGCTGCTGTGGAAGGCGACAGGGGTGGATGAGGAGGTGTATCTCCATTTCCACCCTTTTCACTTACGCAAAGCATTCACACACACGCTGGAGCTTGGATAGCAGAACTTTTTCCTTGGTCAAGTTTGCATTTATTAGCAACAGCTTGTAAGAAGCAGGAGGCAAAGCATTTGCAAAACATCCACGGTTTAATGGCCTTCAGGGTTTAGAATATGTACTAATCTCATTCACCTGAGCAGGTGCTTTAGGGAGTGCTCTGTAAAGGTGTATTTCTAATTACAGTTGTGTGTAAGAATGATTTTTGACTGATGCTGATTTGTTTTACTTAAGAGTTTAAGGTTACTTGTTTTGCTTAGTCAATCAATGTACAAAGAGCAACGGAAGATGCAACAAGCAATTTTTAAGATGTTTCAGTTCACTGTGAGCAACAGTAGGACTGTGAGATTATTTTTTTCCAAAGTTCTGGAGAAGAACACTGTTTAAACAAGATCTGTTGATCTCTTACCCAAGTTCTTAGTGAAATATAAACATCTGATGCTCCTGTTTCAGCCTACAGCTGAAAATAACTGTGCTATTTTGCATACCTTGGAAATCATGAACTTTTATATAATCTTTTATAGTAAACGACAAAAGTATCTTAGGAAACAAGATGATGAAGAATCTCTTTCACAAGAAGTACTTTATGGGGGAAGATGAATAACTGTTGTTAGACTGAAACCAGTAGCATGAGGAATAACCTATAAACTCTGTCTGGAGCAACATGAGTCATCAATCAAAACTCTCTTCAGTAACACTCAGAAGAATTTTATTTTGCCCTCCTCAGCTTTCTCTTTGAAAGCTCTGACAGATTCACACATCAGGGAAGGAAAAACTGCTATTTAACTTACTGATGCCTAAGTATATATTTCTTTTCTTTTCAAAATGTGACTGAATTTCGTAATCGAAAGGAAGAATCACAAATGAATGAGTTTTGTGTTTTCCTTCAGATACTTTCTTGTTACATTTTTAAAATAACAGCATGGAGGGTAGCAAAGCTAGCAGTCGAACAGTCTTCCCATTGGTATGGACAGTATGCACGTATTTCCTATCTATCTTCTAGTGAGCTGAACCACAAGACCATTGCCTCTTGATTGCACCAGCAAAACCTAGTAGCTTGCGCCTGAGTTTTAACCCGGCTGGTAGAATAAAGATTTACAGCACAGTACTGATGAGTATGCAAAGGAGGTTGCAAACATGAAAGGCATAAAACTGTGCATTAGCAGAACAAAAGCATCCCAATCGAACCCTAAATGAATTCATTAAACCAAAAAAACTTACTCACAACTGTAAGGTGGCTGGTGTTCAGGATATACAAGGCAAACAGGTCTGTTCCTACAGCGAGCACAAAACACAAACGTCTTTCTCAGTTCTACATCTGGATTTCAAAATATGTCTGATAGCATCTTTTAATATTTTCAAGCACTTTTAAGTTCCACTGAAGAATACTAAGCTGCAACTGTTCTATTGAATTAATGCAAAGGCAAAAATCTCCTGAAATGTTTTCTTTCTACCAGTTTCGGTTTGTCTTTTCCATGTATAACTTAAAAATTGGCCAGGGCAGCCTCCCTGCATGTTTAGTTACAACCGTTTAAATATTTCCATAAAAAGATCAGCTTTGCAAGGCTGGATTGGATTGTGGCCACATCTCTGAACTTTCCGGTTCCTTCCTAATGTTCACTTTGTTCTTTATTAATACATTCAGCAAGGTCTGATGCTATTTGCCTTGAAACAGTCTTTTGTTTACACTCCTTTGTTAAACTATTTACAGACTATTTGTTAAACTATTTACAGAGTAAAGCGTAGGCTCTCACTTTCTGAGGCAATCTCTCTATTTGCTGGTGGGAGGAAAAGTCACAGAAAAGTTTTTTTCTTCACTGTTTATCAGGCACAGATTCAGGGGGGACGCATCAGCAGCCTGATGTTCTAGACTAAAATAAAATTCTGTTCTGTCCAGACAAGTTTTTATTGCTTGCTGACAATAAACATGATCTGTAGTAATATTTATGCAGTCCATCTACTTCACTTTTTGTCCGTTAACACACCCAATAATAGTCACCACCCAAGTGTAGTCAATATATCACCTCATCTGGCATAAACACAAGGCCAGACACTGCATGCCTCACCCAGGCAAATTTCCAGCGGAAGCCAACAGCAACTTAGACTGAGAAAGGAGCGTAGGATTACAGATAGCGTTGAAGTCAAAACCCGTGTGTACTCATGTACACGCGCACACACACGTGCACTGTTCCATAAAATAAACGTATTTCTTAGAAACATGAGCAGTACTCAGAATGAGAGGGAGATTGCTGAAAAGCACAACTATGACTTGATTTCAGTTGCATCTCTCATGATCAGGGAAACGGGGGTTAAAAAAAAAAAAAAGGACCCTTGCAGTCCCCGATTGATGCATTCGAGCTGGTTGCCACCCTCAACCCTGTCACGCTCAGCATCTCCTCCCTCCTGCTGGGCTTCTGGGGCTAAGGAGGTCAGGTGAAGAAGCAAAGGAACACCCAAGCCTGCCAGCAAGTTACTTGGAGAAGCAAGCTGCTCCTTAACATCTGTCACACAGCATTTTATCAGCAAAGATTATCATCTCTTTCCCACGCTTGTTTGACAAAGGCAGGAGCTAATCCCAACATCATCTCATAGCCCCAACAGCTAAAAAGGAGTATAAATCAACATATCTAGGATTGGAGGTTTTTGCAAAATCAACTGGTACATAATCCTAAATGGACTTCTGACTTTTTTCATTGTATAAATAACTTCACTTCTTGAACTGTTACAATAAAGAAAAAATTATTCAACCAATTCAGTCTTTTGGCCACTTTGGATAGAAGTTAAATTCTGCTCTTAACCACTCTCTTCTACAATCGATCTGGAGTAAATCTACAGAATTTAAGGGCTAATCCAAACTTGCTGTGATGTAAATGAGAGACTCTGTCCCGCTAAATTTAGATTCTTCTATCACTAATTTGTTACATATATCCTTTATTTTAGAAAAAATATGGAGTTGGGGAAGAAAAAGACCAAATTAAAATGGAAACAAAGCTCCACTGTCATGGGTGGTAGAGACAGTCAGAGGTGACAGCAGAGCGTACAGGCAGTGCCAAACTCTGGCAGGAAGCAAAGATCTAGAAATGCTTTTCTTTTTCTTCAAGAAAAAAAAAAAAAAGAAAATGGAAAAGTAGACACTGAAATTGAGAGGCTAGTTTCACTCTTTATAACACTGACAGGCTTTAACCACTTGTGACAAGGTTTCCAGCTGAGAAGCCAGGCTGAAATCTTCCTCAGGCTTTAAGCCAAGTCAGCTGGGACACTGCCAAGAATAAAGGTAGGGGAATAAAAAAAAAAAACCCAGAAGGCCTCCTCCCCCAGCTTCTGCTTAAAATGCCAACAATGTTTATCCACAAGAGTTCACGAGGTTTCAACTGAATGTGGAAAAATTTCCAGTTAGAAAAAGCAGCGTGATCTTGCAGCAAAGTACCTTTTTGGTACGCATGCTGACCACCACTTCAAAGTGCATTGACACGCAGCAGTTGGGTACCAGCTCTCGCTTGTAGAAAATCCCGAGGGAAATGGCAGTCAGGTAACTGGCAATGAAAGGACTGAGAAACTGAAAACTGGCAAATGGGTGCCAGGACGGCGGGGGGGGGGGGGAGTGGAGGTAAAATGGAAGGGAGCAAAACAACCGGGAGGACAGCGAATACGTCAGCTGGCAGAAAGGAGCTGGCAGGGGTCCATCTGAGGGAAGGAGAAGGGCCCAGGTCACGGCACTTTCAGCTGCTAGAGCCTCCCCCAAGTATTTGGTCCATAGCACCCCACGAGCACAGCAAGCACCCCACAACCCATTCAGGTTCCCTCACCCCCTTCTGCTCGCCCTGACAGTCGCACTGAGCAGCTCCACCCAAACTCCGCGGGAGCTCTGTTCGCAACAAAACCACGCTATTCCTCATAATCCCGGAGTCGCTGAGGTGGGAACGCACCTCTGCACACCCTCTAGTCCAACCAGGGTCAGGTGAAGCAGGGTGCTCAGCTCCGTGACCAGTTGGATTTTGAGAATCTCCAAGGATGGAGACTCCGTAGCCTCTTCCTATTTATGCAAACTTGACCAAGGAAAAAGTTCTGCTATCCAAGCTCCAGCGTGTGCGTGAATGCTTTGCGTAAGTGAAAAGGGTGGAAATGGAGATATACCTCCTATTTAATGCAAAGTAATGGGAAAAATCAGGCATCTGCACGTCCAAAGATGTAGCACGTTGGCCTTCAGCTTCCTCTGCAAAAAAAAAAAGGGGGGGTATAACAACATGCCGCTGCCGCGCAGCCCCCTGCACCGCCCCGCAGCCCCCCTCCCGCCTCCACGGGCACCCGTGGGAGCACCTCGGCCCCCGCACAGCGCAGCGCGGCGCGGCCCTGCCCGCCCGGCCAGCGGCCCCGGCTCCTCCTCCTCCTCCTCCTCCTCCTCCTCCTCCCCGCCCCGGCCCGCCGGCCGTCGCCTCCTTCCACCTGCGCGGCGGCGGCGCCGGGAGCCCCCGGGCCGGGAGATGTGAGCGCCCATGGGCGCCGGCCAGCCGCGGCGGGGGGCGGCCTGGCTGCCGCTGCTGCCGCCGCTGCTGCTGCTGCTGCTGCTGCCGCCGCCCCCCGCGGCGCACACAGGTAGGTGCCGGCGCTGCCCGCCCCCGCCGCCCGCCGCTGCGGGGCGTCCCGGGCCCCCCGGTGGGGGCGGGGGGTGCGCATCCCTCCCCGGGACGGGGCGGCCAGACGGGACCCCCGCGCCGCGGCTCCCCGGCGCCGGCTCCGCGCTCGGTTATCCTGGCGCGACGGCCGGCCGGGGCAGGCGGAGCTGGCCTGGCCCGGCCCCGCGGGCTCGCCGAGCCGAGCCGAGCCGAGCCGAGCCGCCCCGGAGCCCGCGCAGGCGGCCCGGGATGCGGCTTCGGGGCGCTGCGCGCCGTTCGTGTCAGACAGCAGCGCCTTTATCGTGTTTCTGGGCTCCGGTGCTGCACTGGAAGAAGAGGACTGGGTATTTCTGCAACGTTGCTTCAGCTTTTTTCTTTTCTCCGTAGTTGTGCTGGAAGTAGGTTTTACAAGCTGTGCGTTAATTTGCTTTCCGCTGCACGCTGATAGCGTGCTCTTGAGATCGTCCTTGTTACACGCATCGGCCTAATTCCCCGAATACTTTTGCTGTTTATATCTTCCTCTGTGCTTGACAGTCGCCAAACCCAGGGGTCCCACCCGAGCAGTCAAGAGACAGACTAAAACAACAGGCAGGATGGGTTTTGGCAGAGATACTCAGCTCATGTGCCAGCGTCCCGAGTGGCTCCGATTCCCTTTTCCCACCTGTAGACCGGAGCACCGGTGACGGCCGCACAAGCCAAGCGCAAGGAGACAGAGCAGGAAAGGTGGGAGCTGGAGTGGGCTGTGGGAGCGGCTCTAATAGCAAACAGTCAAGGGCACGAGCAATGGTGTTACCAAGTGGCAATGAGCTTGTCAGCCGTAGCTGTCGAATGTGTGCGCGTGGTGGGTCCCCTGCTGCTGTTAAAAGCATCGCACGCAATTTCTTTTTTTATATCCCTTGAGTACAGAACTGGGCAAGGCATGGCAGAGATTAGCACATCTCCTGAGAAACCTACTCTGTCTTCGTGCTCTTGTTCTCTGCTGCAAATGTTGCCTCCAAAACAAAATACCTAAAGACGGAGTCTGCTCCCATTTAAATGCACAGCAAAACTTAGAGATCCCGTGAGAGCTGGATGGTAGTAAGGACTGTTCTTTACATCCTCAGTGCTCTTGAGTAGCACTGTGTCTCAGTTAGCTCTTTTGACAAACTACTCTGTTACGCATCCGTGATCTTGAGTGGCTTTCAGAGGTACCAATGCCAGTGTCTTTTTAGGTAACTGACCATGTTGTTTTCTCCTTATTTAAGTCTGCTGATCATCAGTGCAAGTGTTTTAGAAAATCTGTATAACTGGCATTCAGTTGCCCTTTAAAAAAAAAAAACAAACTTAAAATTTCATCAATACTGGTTTTGCTTCTGAAGAAGGTTTAGAAAAATATCAAGGGAGTTATGCTGGCTTTGTCTAATGGTTGTTCAAGGGAAAAGGAAATCTATTTGCACATTCCTGAGGTTTTAGCTGGACATAATTTCAGGTTTTTGTTGACAGCAATGCCAGTACGGAAGGGAGAGCTGTGCCTTTCACTAAAGGCTTAGAGCTTCCATTTTTACCTCTTCAGCGTGAGACAGTAAAAGTTGTTTTAATTCAGCCTATCAGTGTTTTGCTAATAATGGAAAAAATTATAAGAGGTGCAGAACTGTCATAGTAGTGCTCCTGCTCTTTCTTCAAAGTGAAGTGAGAGGTAGAGGAGTCTCTTTTGGGTACCTTCTTCCAACAGAAGCAGCCTGGGTTGCCAGTTGCAAGCAGATGTAGTCCTGAAAATATTGCAGTTGTCCTGAGGGCTTGATCTGGTGCCGGAATAGGAACAGACTGTACAGGAGCCCAAGTGCCATGGAAGGCAGTTTTACAGCAGGACTTCACAGACTCAAACTCTTGCATCTTATGGGATCTGTGCTGCACCCGTCCCTTTGGCTTCTGTTGTTGAGTTCCTTTCTAAACTCTTTAGCAGTGGCATTTAAATACTAACTTATAGTTGGAAGCAGCGGCATTTAAATACTAACTTATAGTTGGACCTTTGCAAAACACCTTTCATTTTCACTGTGGTGTGTTAGTGGGTGCAGTCTTATTCTTACAGGCTATCTGAGCATTACCTGGCTTTGCCCAGGACAAAACTTTTACTTGCCACTGCACTCCACTGGGATTTTTGTAAATTGGCATTTCACTCGCTGTTTAAAAATCTGTACTCTAGAACAGATGAAAAAGCACAGAAAATGCAGAATTGAAAAGCAAATGGGAAAAAATGGAGAATTCATTCTTTAATCAACAGGATCGAGAAATGTAGCATGTTCTTCTTTACCGCATGAGAGAGTTTAGCAATTTTTGTATGCAATGCATAAGGATAGGAAGGAACATCCTGAATTTTGGAAGTAGTAGAATCTTCCTCTATTGATTTACCAAGCTCCATCTTAAATCCTTCCCCATACTCCTAGTGGAGATTTCCCTAACCTCATTATTCTGACATTAGAGAAACCTTTAAATTTGTAGCCCATAGAGTCCCGTCCCTGTCTTGTAGATCTATACAGAAAAAAAGAATGCAACAGATACTACACCATATACTTATTCTAAGGAAAGGGAAATGAGCCTGAATGCTGTACAGCAAAAGTAGAAGCTTTTTGATATACTTAAGGCATGTTTACTATTTTTGTTCAGGTAAGGCACATGATTTTGAAGCAAATCTCTCAATCATTTCACCTACTGTGCTTTTGTCTGTATTGTGACGCAGCCTTGGAACTGGATTTCTTCTGGATGAAGCTGCCCTGGAAGATGTGCTCCATCAGCATATCCCATGCAAGTAGAGCTAGTCCAATGTTAAAAAGAAAAAAACTGAAGTGTGTAGAGTGTAGACAAGATTTTCTCAATACCAACATTTTCATGTAACAGACCTGCTCATATTAGGTTGCGTTACTCACTAACGTAGACATAGCCTTAGATCCCGCTGGAGTTGGTATATAGCTGTGCCAACTACGTTTCTTATGATGGGACCTTGAAAGCTTCCCCTTTTTAATGTTCTCTAATAGTTGCATAAGTTGCTCGGTCTGCATTGACACACCTGATTTCATTTACTTGTCTTTCGTTGTCCACTTTGTCATATTTTTACTAATAAATAGGTCTACATTTTGAGAAGCAGCTTCAGGCCTCCCGTTAAGCAAATTTCAGAATGCTTTCTCTCACAGTTACAGAGCGCTGAAATGTACAAAACATCTCTTTTGATCAAGATGTTGTTCTGGGAAATACAGAGTAAAAGGATAAAAGGGGTCACGGCATGGGCTTTGAAGTTAAGCCATTGAGCTGGTGTTCAGGGACCACACTGATGCCCAGACATAGTTTATCACGTTAAAACCATCCAGAAGGCAGGCAATATTCCAGTGCTAATAATCCACATCCTTTCCTTCTCGCATACCCACAGTCAATCCCTGAGAAGGCTTCCTGATGTCAGCGTACACACAGTGCTTTGAAAATGTGAAGTCCCTGTGTGGATGCTGCTCCTGGATTTGAGAGGAAGGGAGAGACTGCTGTTTGCAATTCGCTCCCCCCGAAAACTGGGACAGCAGAAGCAGCTTGCTCAGCTTATTTTGATAGAAACAAAGCCTGAACAACCACTTTTATTCCTGCATGAATACATGGCCTTTGAGCACCAGTCATAATTTGTGAAGGACAGAAGTGAAATGCTTGGCTCCAAGCTGAGCAGTGCTGAGATGTTTAGGTATTGACACAAGGTGGTTCAAGGTACATTTTGCATCTGAGAAGAGGCTGATCTGTTGCGTTGGCACAGCCAGTAAGTATTAGCTAAAGTATTAAATAGTGTACTGAAACATCAGATTATTTCATATGTATATATATAAGGCACGCAGTGTGCATGTAATAAATAGGCTAATCGCCCTGTGGATATACTCTGTGATGTCAGTGTCCTGGGAAGTTTATAGATTACACTTGAAGTGATGGCTATACATCACACAAGCACAGTAAGAACTCACAGAAAATTGTCGTCTTTGATTAGCTAAATGATTCGAAGAAGAAAAAAATATGTTCATGCAACAGTAGAGATGAGAAAAGCAGTGGGGAAAAATACTGTAAAATATAATGATTTTTGAACCCTCAGACAACTTGACGATTTTGTGCACGTAGTATTTTGTATTACCTAGTGTATGCCTATATACTCAGCAGGATTGAACTGCATTTGTGGTGGTGATAATCTGTGTGTTTACTGGAGAGGGCATTAAGCTTCAGTAATAAGAGTGGGAGTATATGGGAGGGCTGAGCTTGCGTTTTAGTGGGATATTTCCTGGCTCTCTACCAGCATGAAGGAGAGAAGAATAAGTGTAACATAGTAATAAATAAAAAAGGGTATTGGTGTAAGGAGAACTATGGTCTATGAAGGAGGAGTGTCATGTTCATATAGTCGAAAGGCTCATCCTTGTCGTCTCCTCTCCAACTTCCAGTCTTGTGCCAGGCTGTTTCAGACAATGCTGCGATCTGCGCTCTGGTGGTTGGCTTTGCTTGTGGTTTCCACAACTTGGCAAATTCTTACTGCCTGTTAATTAGGAATGGAAATGGTTAAAGGGGGTAGTTCATTCTACAGAGAAGCTTTGAACGCCGTTGGGATTTGTGAGTAAAGTCCAAAACTTAGATGTGCATTGCGGTTCCCCATGCAGATGTTCAGGTTCACTATTCTAGCTGATAACCTTGCCCTTCCATGGCTGTTTTTCTCTACTGGCCTTTATAGTCTTAATTCTAAGAGAAGCAGGTGGTTAGGATTACTCAAGTCATTTGTGCTTGTGTGGTTCCAGTTTATGTTTGTTTTTGTAGTTGTGGCTTATACAGATTGATTTCTGCTGATTGATTTCTCTCTGAGAACTGGTGTCAGTTATCTACAACCACAGGATGAATAGCCAAGAGAGAGAAAAATCACCCTTTATGAGCCAAACAAGAGCTCCCATATTTTAAGAAGCTTAGCTTTGTAAGAGCCTGAATTCTGGAAGCCAGGCCCATCCCTAGACAAAAATGAGGTTTTATTAGGGAGCTGTGTTTAAAAGATGTACAGATCTGTTTGTGCTTTATACTTGGTGTACCAGTAACTTGCAGCTTTTTATCCACTGCTTGTCCTATCTTGGAAAAAGTACAGTAAAACTAGATAAATCAGAAAGAAATGGAAACAAGTTGTAGTACTGGAGGTATGGGATAGTTTACATATGAAGAGATTAAACAAACTGTATCTCTTTCTCATAGAAAAGGATGACTTTTCCTGTCTGCCTGGCTGCTGCAAGAGTATTTTAAGGTCAATAAAGGGACAGGAGGAAGACTGTAGTTCCTTCTTCCCTTCTTGATGCCCCAGCACCTTGAGCTAAATCTCACCTGATAGGTTAGCTATTTTTCAGCCTTCCATTTTCCCATCACAGAAATGGGAGTGGAACAGGCATGTGTCCAAAGAGAAGAGAAGACAACTGTTGCTTCAGGAAATGCAAGCATCTTACATGCTGTTACCAAGATTTATGCATTTGAGCTTAATCACACTCCGTGCGTAAAAACACACACGAGTGGGTATTGCAGCTCTTAGATGAAAGGGGTTGATTTATTTCCTACTGGTTTCTTAAAGGCTGGAGGGAGCAGTTGAGCTAGTATTTATTATTGTGTCTGCTTTGCACAAGGCTTCACTTCTCTCGGCTTTCCTTGTCTTTTCCAAAAAAACATCAATATCCTGCTCTTAGGGGGTACTGCAGTCAAAATAGTACAGTACAGGATGTGGCTCAGAAGCACTGAAAATTGCCTGAGGCACGTGTAATTGCTGACAGGGCTTTTTCCCACCGTAAGTAGGTAGCGGACAGACACAGAAGTAGACCTGTTCAGCTCTCTGAGTCTAAATCAACCTGCAGTAGCTCAAACATGACTGAGAGCGAGCTTCTTCACAGCCCAGGCGATGGCTGGGCTCCTCCTGAGCTCCTCAACAGCCTGTGTTGGCTGTTCCCTTGAACGTCAGCGACACCGCACTGTCCCTTGGATCCCACTGTGTGTGTCACCACCTCTAACGCCATTTCTGAGGCAGCCTTTCATAACTTACGTGTAAAAGACGTAGATGATTATGCTGAATAACTCCTTCTGTATAGCAAAATCACTTTAAATCTATAGGCGGGTAAATGAGTCTAAAAATCATGACTGGTGGTTTTAACAAAAAATGCTTGTTGAGTACAGGAAAGATAGTAAAAAATACTACTGTACCTATAATTAGATACTGGCTTGCTCACATCTGAAATGACTGTGAGACACTCTGAACAGTCATACAGTGCCTCAAAACACACCAGCCTGCACCTGACAGGAGACCAACAGAAATGGGTGGGTACCGCAGGAAACCTTCATTTCTTGCGAGTTCTCTACAGGCAGTTGCTTCCCAAAGGTACTTATGTCCTTGATCATCTGTGGGGAGAAGCATAAACGTGGGGTGCAAGAGGGCAAAATTAATCTGCGAGTGCTTTGAGTAGCAGAGATGCTCTGCAGGCTGCCTCACATCTGCTGGGGTATCGCCGGCCGGTCTCCAGCACCGTGCAAGAGATCAAACCTAGAGCCGTGCCGGCTCTTCCATGGGGTGAACTTGAAATTGCCTCCTCCCGTTTGCAGGCACTGGCTGGGGACTGGAAGTAGGCTGCTTATGGTCGTTCGGACGGGGGTGGCTGTGTGACTCCATCAGACCGATCGCCTGCGAGAGATGAGGCATTGTAAGCTTGCTGGGAGTGTTGGTCCTTCCTCTCAGATCTTGGATGCAGAAGGTGGCATTTGACTTGCATCTTTTGAGGACTGCCTTTCCCTCAGAAATGAAGGCAAGTGCTCATCCTTCATTGACACCACACTCAATCTCCTGCCCAAGGGAAAATGTGGATTCAGAAGAGGGGATTTCACTAATTAAATTAATTTGGACTCCAAGAAAAGCAAAATCCCTTCTCTAGATAAGCCATCGGTAGGTCAGAGAGCAAGGAGCAACACCTGTTAGGCAATAAATGTAATGCTGTCAGTTCTAATGGGACTGTTGTTGCCTAATAGATATTAGCCAGTACTAAATGATGAAAGCCAAAACTAAGTTTTGCTCAGTTTATCTTTAAAAAAAACCCCAAACCTATTTTATGCAAGGATGGATTAGGAGTGTTCCAAAATGTGGTATATCGGGATTCGGCTGATAACTGTCACACAGCATAATTTTTACAATATTTCAAGCAGAAAGCTTGCTTAACCCTTGGGTATTTGGAGAAACAAATGTAAGATGTCAGAGTTATACTAATAACATTTTTTTTATCTAATTTTTTTAAAATTCTAATTAAGCATTTTCTTGGCTGTTGGGTTGTGGTTGATCTAAGTAGTAACAAATTGGTAATGCTAAACATGTTCTAGGGAGAAAAGAAAATCCTCAAAACTAAATGCTGTACAGTTGGCCTATTTTCAATATTTTATATAACTTCAAAACATCTGTTTTAAAAAGCAGCTATTGTGTCATGAAATTGTGTCAACAGTGGGCTTTTAAAATTTAGTTCTTTTTGACAAAAAACGTTTTTGCATTCCAAACTTAAAGACTCATTCAATTTGATAATTTAAAAAAAAAAAAAAAAAAAAAAAGAAAAACACAAAACGTCTCTGATGGATTATGACTCTGAAAGCCTTGAAGGGGTTGTAAGTAATTTTAGACAAGCACACCTTGAATTTCACTCACCTTGTTTCAGGCCGGTGTTGATCCCTCAGAATTAATAGAAAACATACCTACAATAACTTTCTCCTGTTGGAGTGCATCAGGGAAAGATTTTTGCAGCAGGGCATGGTTAGGTAGTACGAGCTCTACTCTTGCACTTGCAACCTTCAACACAGTGGGAAGAAAATTCAGTTTATTTCGTTTCTGTCATACAAGTTAGTACAAAGGAATGGATGTCAGCTGCCATGGCCCTCTCCAGCTGTCTCCTAGCAAGCCTTTAATGGACTGGGAAGACTTTCTCCTCCTTTCTAAAGCTGTGTCTTTCTGGACTGAATCTGAAACGTTCTTTGACCAATATTCTCTGTAGGCGCATTTTTATTTATCCAAACCACGTCCTAACTTATAAACACAAGGCTTCACACGGAGGAGGAAAGCGTGTCGCGGCAAGCTGCAGCTTCAGGCCCCTTTCTGCATCTCTCCCATTCTTCAGGCTGTATTTCCACTCGCACTCTTTCCCCAGATGACCTCCAGGGATTCACCTGTTTTCAATGGCAGCCTGCCTGTTTCTTCAAACCCCACATGCCCCAGTCTCGTCCTTCTCTCACGTTTCCCCACCTCTTCTCTCACGCTTTTCTGTCTGCTCCACCACCTGGTTTACATTTATTCTTATGACTCCGTTTCTCTCCCCTTCTCTCTCTCGCCTGTGCCCCTTCTGAACAGGGAGTGACGGGCTCCTGTTCTGGGAGGGCAAGAGTGTGCTTTGTGGTTAGCTCTCGAGCGCTGTTATGACTTGAACAGGAAATCACCTCCGCGCTCCTCCCCACATTCCTACCAGTGCTGCTCAAGTCAAAGGGTTTTGCTAGCCCGGCTTCGTACCCGTTGGTCCCAGAGCTCCAGCGACCCACCAGGAGAAAGGCAGCTAAGCTGTAATGACTCCTCCTCATTATCCAGCCTCTTGAGCTCAAGTCTAAGAGAATCAGCACAGAGAAAAACTTTCAAGCCCACTTAGTTTAAAAAAAGTTAACTCATTTGTTTAAATTGTTGTTAAAATGACTAAGAGCAGGTAATGACATTTGCTAACGTGTATTCCTGGCTTTGATGGGTTTCCCTTCCTCTCTGTCATGTCTGTTCTCCAATTTTGGCTGAGTTCCCCTGTCTGCCACTTGGTGTACTCCCTTGCATTCCTGCACGGCCAGTGCCAGCTTGCTTGAGGCTGCAGATGTGCCAGAAAAGACAGCCCCAGCCCTCTGCTAGCGAGTGCCACCAAACACGACGCTAAGTGGACATTTGTTCTGACTGAGTATGACCATTTTTATGTTACGCTGAGGCATGCGTTTAAGGGAATATTTTTCACTGAGAACAACATAACCATTGAAAGAGATGAGCTGGAGGAAGAAAAGAGAGCAAAAATTCCTTAAAAAATGGAGAGCGGCAGCATGGAAGGAGCAAGCAAGCTTTCGCGGGCGTTTGGGGGAAGTTACCCAACGCTGAACAGAAAAACTAAAGAAAGGGCAGTGGCTTACAGCATCGCCAGAAGCCAATGTTTAGTGTCCTGCATTGCTCCTAAATTGCTTGATGCTTCACTGATGGGTCTAAGCTCCCAGTGGGAAGAAGTGAATTGGGGACTTAGCCTGTTTGAGAGGCTGCCCTCTCAGAGGTGTGTGAGCATGGATTAGATCCGTGGCCTTGAAGTGGCACCTGCAAATGGTGAGGCACAGGGAGTGCCTGCAGCGTAGCCTGTAAATTCAGTGCCCAGCACAAAGGAGCTGCTTCCATCAGGGGCGCTCCCAAGGGCCATTTTCGTATAAGAAAATACAGCAGTAATTGAAGCCAAAGTCTCTGTTGTTGTCAGAAGAGGAGTTCCTCGTTTAAATTCTGAGACAATTCTAGGGGAGGAGTCCCTGGGTTTTACTGCTGTGGCTATTGGGAAAAGCTGTGTTGCAGTAATGCTCACCTTTCTGTCTTAATGCTTTCCACATCACTCACTGTCTTAAATTATATCTTACAGTTGTCTAGAGAGGCCCTGTGACCTTCTTTATTGTTTTATTTTATTGGATAATTGGGTGTTTGCACCGTTGTAGCCGTGCCACAGTAAAATACAGCAGATGATCGCTCTGCTTGAGAGCAGTGCAGTCAACAATAGTACTTACACAGGAGGCATTTCTGTGCCAACAGGTCAGCTTTCAGCGGGTCCTCTGTCTTTTTTCCATCCCAGAACTATAGCCAGTGTACAGAAGAAAAAAAAAAATCTATATTTTTATGTATTTGTGTATTTTTATGCTTTGGTTACCTAACTCAAGCGAAAAGTTAACAAATCTGCTCATAGCGAGAGGGCACAGGTAGTTGCAGCTGTATTTGTTCAGTAGCATTGAGATTAAACAGCGGTTTGTCACTGAGCTAGGCAGTGGTGCCTCCTAGCAGACAAAAAGCAGATACACTGAACGGATAATAGTTGTAACATCAAAATTATGTGTGTTTGTATTTGTATATATGTGTGTGTATGTATGTGTGGGTAGACAGACAGATACGGAAAACTAAATTTTGAATAGTAGCGACTCAAGCAAGGCACATACCTGGCAGGGAGCTCTACGCATTTAAAACTGACCACTTTTTTAAACCCAGCAGACACTTTCACAAAGAAAAGATGAGGTGCCTGCCATGCAGTCATCTACTCATGTGAATAATCTCACTGACGTCAGTGGGTTTTTTCACTCACGCGTGAAGGTGTTTTCAGGCTAAGTCATGTCTATTTTGGAGAGTCTTGCAGTAGCTTATTCTAAGATCAGGACTTGGCTCTTCCTTGTGGTGGTGAAGTTTGCAAGCCTATATTACTACTTTCTTTCCAGTCCAGGTGTGCAGTCATAAAGATGTAAAGAAGGATATTAGTCAAGGTTTGATTTACAGCATTTCCAAAGACAGTAATAAGGGCTCCAGGTTTTTCCATGCAAGAAATAAATAAAGTGGCTTGGTTATACTGGGAAGTGATGACAGCCACTGTCGATGAAACGGACTAAACCTAGCAAAGCAACATGTATGACCGATTTCTACTCTCACATAGGCCAGTACGAACTGAAAATACTCCATGTGACATGCCATTAATCCTGGTTAATGGAAAGAAGATCAGAATATAACTGGATATATTGTGTTTAAAGACAAGATACTGAAATAAGCAGCTAATGGACATACTTGAGTCCTTTTCTGACTGATAACCACGGAACATACAAGCTCTGTGTATGAGCTATTTTCTATGCATGCCTTCTGATACTATTGAGCATTGAGTAGACATGAAGGAGCTTATTCTTAAGTCTTCCTGGAGAAATAGGGGAGTATGGTAGTCTTATTCTTGTTTTACAGATATAAATTGAGGAATAAAAAACTTGCACGATTTGTTGTAAGGGCAAACAGAAGCCTTTACTAAAGGGGCAAGACCAGAAATAGAAACCAAATCTCTGCTTTTACAGCAAATGGAAAGTTAACGGTCTCGGTCCCTCTGCCTTCCAAATCGCACTGAGCTGGGGGCAGGTGGGAGCACGCCGGCAGTGTTGTAATGCTTTAGATCTTGTAAAGATACAGTCTGTGGGTTCTGTGTGCTGAGATTGGCTCATCTGCTGCAGTCAGTGTTTCTGTTTTGAAACTTCATTTACCACAGCAGAAACCACACTGGGAGGAGGGAAATTTAAAAAAAAAATAAAAATCGACAAAACCCCACCTTTACATGTTACTAGTTTAAAAATATTTTAATGCAACAGACAAATGCATGACTATTGCTACTTTGAAATGTGCTCAAGGAATATAAATGTTTTTATGCAAGGGTGGACAAATGTGCAAAGGTACAGGCAAACAAAAACCATTCAGAAAACCAATGGAAGTCATTTCCCTTGTCTGTGATGAGTTGGCTGCCTCTGGCCAGTTCAATTTGGTGACTATGGATTGGCCTGATAAGGCCTACACATTTTAAAACCCTTTAAAGGAAAAAGGTGTGAAAAGTGAGCTGTTAGGGATGTTGTTAGCTGTCCTGTACCTGATTCGGCAGTACCCCCGCCAAATTTATTACTACACGGTGTGAAGCCAGACTTATCAGATGGTATAAGAAAGCCTATCAAAATGGGGCTGGCAGTGACCTTAAGAGATCACCCAGTCCATCCCACTACCAGAAACAGAAACAGCTAAATTAGTGTCATTTCTGGCAGGCATTTCTCTAATCTGCCCTTCGCAACATCCAGCAGCCCTCCCAGGTGACCCATCCTCGTGTGTTGCTCCTTTTCCTACAAGGGGTTACTCCCAGTGCCTCCTTTCTTGTTGAAACTGAACTCCAGTCCTTTTCCTCCTTGTTCGTGGTGGACATGGAGGATAGATTATCCTTCTCATGTAAAGACTTACAGTGTTCCCTGCCACTCCTCCCCAGACAAGGTGCATCTCTGATAAATTTACCTGCTAGGGAAGCAGAGATCAAGGCTGATGGGCTCGACCACCATCTCCACTGGAAGGAGAGAGATGCACCCTGTCTGGTCCATCCTAACTCGAGAGATGAACCAACCTATGGAAGAGTTTATCTTCCTCTCCTCTTTATGACCACTGCAAAGTAGATGCCTCGCTTAGAGCCCAAGTTACCAGAGACAAATCTCCTCCTCATCTGCTATGGTCTTTGTGGTACAAAGAATGAAACTTGATGCATGGATGATTTCTCGTAGTCCATGTAATGCTGGTTTTGGCTTAGTAGCATGCACATTAGTGGTTTAGGAGCTTCTCTATTTTATTGAATAGATGTTGCAAATTTTGAGCTGTTTTATTCGCTCTCTTGGGCAGCTTCATCTTTACATTTGGATTAGTTTCACCTGAAACAGTTGCAGAGGACGTTTATTTTGGGGGAAGTCAAAACTTTTATTTTTTACGTTCGGTGTCTCCCACTTGGAAGCAAATGTTAGAGTAAGGCAGATTCCTGGAGGTCTCTTTCTGCTTGCTTTCACATCCCCTAACATCCTGAAACTTCTTTTATTTCATTATAATTGAGTCTATAGTTTGAGTTCTTGCAAGATGACTGTCACTGGGCATTTCTGTGTTCAAGGAAACGGGACTTTCTACATACTTTTTGGAAATAAACAAGCTTGCCCTAAGGACTATACCTGATGAAACTTGTTCTCCGACTAGAAAAATTTTGAAAGCCACTGAACACTAGCTAACTGCTAGAGCTAAAAGAAAGCAACATTAAAAATACCCTCTATAAACAGCCTTATGATCTGAAGATACAGATGCAGGCATACACCAGAGTTTGTTTTGAACGTTAACATACAGCTAGAGGCTTGGAAAACCCGGAGTTTCCACCGAGACAGTTTAAAGTAATTGGTCTCTACAGAATTACAAGGAGATTGTTTTAATAAATGTATTGCAGAGAAAAGCTTTTACTGTTTGGTTCAAAGACAGCTAGAAGTCAGCAAGTTAATCAAGAAAATGGTGGTGACTTTTACTTACAAAAGCAATTATATGTTACATGTAGAGGAGGATGAATACTGTTACTGTAGTAATAGTGAAATAGACTACAAAAAACCCTTCAGGTCTGCTTAAGGAAGTAACAAAGGTCAAGGTCTATTAAGTCACACAAGTTCCCGCTGTTGGTGTTAATATGCTTTATTTCCCCCTTTCTTTGTCTCTCTTATCTTAAGAACTAGAATTGCATCCCTGGAGGAAGAGCTTATGGGGTTTTGAAAAGTCCTGAAGAACCACAGATTCACTTTTTCTCTTCCCCATTATGCTTTTGTGGCCCCTCGCAATGAGAAGCTCCTTCCCAGCAGCTGCAGCTTCAGGGCTGGTCGCCCAGGGTTGCTCCCATGGGAGCAGCTCTCATTGCAGGAGGTGCTGGCAATTGAGTCACAGCTTGGAGCTTGGGATTCTGCCCCTGGGCCTACGGGCCTCCGTTTTGCAAGCGATTTAGCAATGTGAGCATCTCCATTAAGTTTGTTAGAGTAGGAAGACATGTAACTGGGTTCTTAAGAGCCCCAGATTTCCTTGCTTATTCATTTCAAAAGCTGGTGAAATGAACAGCAATTAAGATGAGTGACCTAACAGTAGGAGTCCACTTTTGACTTTCTGGAGAATCAAGGTAGATTAAAGGACACTGGGGCTATTGTGATCATCCAGTCTAATTCTCCAATATGAAGTCATACTGTTTGTAAAGTTTGTAAAGCTGTGTTTGCAGTAGACTCCACGTGTCTTTAAAAATACCTGGTTTGATTTTTAAAAGTCCACTCGGTTACAAGAAGAATTCTACTGAAGCATCAAGGATATTTTTACAATTTCCAGTGTTAAATTGTTCTGATATTCAAATACCTTTACAATTTTAAAAATGTGTCTCTTCTAGGCCGAACTTTTCTAGCTTTAGCTTTCAGTCCCTGGATATTTCCATGCCTATGTCTGTCATAAAAGGCAAAGCCATTTTTGCTAGAGAAAAAACGCATTCATATAGACGGAATTTGGGACTGCACTAGCTAGGGACACTTTTGGAAAAAAATTAATTTCCATGGCCAACAACCTTGTGCTTTTAATGATAAGAAAGGCAGTATGTAGAATTTTATGGCTTACTTATTTTTAAGTATCTTTTTTGGTTAACTTGGAAGCATATGGATTTGCAGATTCTTAGTGTGTGTTGTTCCTTTCTTATTTTCTTTCTCAGGAGAGTTGTATTGTTCTTTGCCCAACCCTAGGAATGTCCATTTTGAATCTGTAAACATGAAGAATGTTCTTCACTGGTCAGCACCAGAAGGCACAGGAGATGGAGTACGCTACAAGGTGAAGTATTCAGTGTAAGTTGGCTTGTTTATTTTATCCCCCGCTGACTTTTATTTTACCACTTTAAATAATAATTTAAAAAATCTTTATGCTAGATAGGGCCATTAAAAAGTAAAGAAAGGAGAACTAAAATGTGGGTTAGCCTTAAGCAATATGGTTTTTAACTTTTACTTCTTGTACTGCTTACTTCAGATCCAGTTAAAAAAAAAATTATAAGGAGACTTTCTTCCTATTAAAGAAGTGTAGGATGCAAAATGGAAGCTTTCAGGGGTGCTCCTGAGAAATGAAACAGAAGGACGAAGAAGGACTATGCTGTGGATTGGCATCTGTACATGTTAGCCGTCTGTACGCATTTAAACAGATCTGGAGATGTAGTTTTTAATACAATAGTAACAGCACCCAGTGTTTCGCTGGTCTTTTCTAACAGACCCAACTCCCACAGATTTCTTCTGATCCTGCAAGCCTCTTTAGTCTAGGAGAAAATCCACTGCAGTTATCAAGTATTGTAGAAAACCAAGTAATGTGATTGGAATCAGGCCCTTCTATTTTCAAGGTCTGCACCTTTGTAGGATATCAAGGAATTTGAGTAAGGACCAGAATCCATCTCCTTTGTTCCCACTGAGAGAGCACTGGGTCATTCCACAGGACAGTGCTGGAAGTTTAGCTTATAAATAGGGGTAGCACTGTAGTCATGGATAATGTAATGCTCCCAATCTTTACCTCTAATATGAACACTTCCCTCAGTCTAGTAATTTTTTCATGACACTAAAACAAATTTAGATCTCCAGAAGTTTCCTGTAACTTGTACTGGCTACTAAAAAAAGCAAGGAGTTGCTTCTACAGTCAGAGACTGCAGTGTCTTTTGCCCAGACCTTGCGTGCTTTGCTAACAGAGGAGCGACATAGTCCACCTCCTGGAAAAGGGGAGAGTGCTCAGTGATTATGGAATGAACGATAATTATGTAGAAGGTAAAAATGCTCAGAAAGCACTGGCTATGCTGACTCTGCAGGGTCAGCTGGTCCACGGAAGAGTGTGTAGTCAGGTACAGCTGTCTCACACTGAAGACAAAAATATTCATACGTGCTTCTGCCTGCCTAGGAGTGCAAGGCCTTGAGCTAGGTGGAAAATGCTGGTGAGTGATACTGTTGTGCAGTCGTGTAGAAGTTGCCACATGCACTTACTAATTAGCAGGCAAAGGGGAATTCTTTTCAGCATAATGTGAATTTGAAGAGCAGGCTTCTGAGCAAATCCAGGCAGGAATTTTTCAAGGAAACCTTGATTTCTTCTACTAGCGTATAAGAGTTGGTCAGTACTGAGGCATTGCTGATGGCACGCGTATGCCTCTTTCAACTAGAAGGGTTTTGAAGTTCATTGTATTCCAATGGAGTCTTAAACAAGAAAAAGAAGTAAAAGTCAGCAATGAGTAGTCTCCTGTCCACTCATCTTGGAGACCTCGAGCATCATCTGTCTCCGTACACCAGGACAAGCCACTGACCATTCTGACAGAATTCTTTGTCTCTATATAAATAGTTATCCTGACTCTGTTATCCTACATTTAGGGTTTAAACTAAAGCTGTGGAGACTGAAGTTGAGAGATCTCTGGTCTGTGTAAGCAAAACTGGACTTAGATTGGTATCAGTAGCATCCCAGATAGTTCCATATGGCCTCTTCTGGATAGGGCCTACTCTGATTTATTTTTCATTAAAAACTTGTGGAAATCTTGTGTTTTACTTCAGCTGAAGTTGGGAATTCCTTGAAATTGCAGATTTCTGCAGAACAAGCAAAGTGTTTTATCAGCTGTAATGTTAGTTTCTGTGCTGTATTATCAGGTGACTAATGCCATGGCAATAGCTTTTGTACAGCTCCTTTCTCTTTCTTTTTCAATACAGATACGGTATTGGCAAATGGATTCGAAAGCCAGAATGCAAGAATATCAACAGAACGTGGTGTGACCTCTCCAGTGAGACCTCTGACTACGAAGAACAATACTATGCAAGCGTTAAAGCCTTCCTAAATGGGATGTGCTCTGACTGGATGGAGACCACACGATTCAACCCTCTTACAGACAGTAAGGAAGGCTCATCACACAGCCAGATGTTCAATGGCCTTGATTAATACTGTGTGCTCAGACTGCATGTGTCTTCATAGCATATGATATTTTAATTTCAACATGAGGCTAGATTTTTTTGCAGTTATTTCACATTTATGCTTTTGGCAGAAGTAATTGAAATAATCATCTTAGAATTTGGATATATGTGTGTTATATATACGGTCTTACATAGACTGAATACATTTTTATGCTATGTTAAAGCTTTCCTCAAGGCAAATAAAAGCTGTGGCACATCCACAGTATAAAGAACTCTGATTTTGAAAAGGCTCTATTAAACCAAGCAGTAATCACACTCTAGAGCACAATATCTCTTATCTGTGCCAGATAATCTGAGAACATACTGGTAATTTAGCTTGTTTTAGCAAATTGAGTTTCAAGATTGTTTATCCTGCGAAGTCACAGGAATTCCTAGGCAAAATTCCAAGTCAGTGTTCACCTTCTCACTGTAAAGATCCTCTTAGTTATCTGATAAAATAATTTTCTACCCATATAAATGAATTGTTCAAAGTCCTACTTAGACTCTCAAAAACATTACAAAAATTTAGTATCATCCACTTCAAGAAACTGCATGGTCAAATCAGTGTGCCTCTGCTGCATTTGACTGCTTTTTGTAAATGTTCATTTTTCCAGCTAAAATTGATCCACCCATGGTAAGTGTATCTTCCACTGAGAAATCTATTTCAATCATTCTGACTGCTCCTGAGAAGTGGAAGGGAAGTCCTGAGGAAGAACCCATATCTCTGCTTCAAGTGTATCCTGGCCTGCAATACAATGTGTCCGTCCTCAACAAGAAAACAAAGAAGCGGGTAAGCTATGACAAGGCTGTAGAACTGTATCGGTTAAATCTCTGCTCTGTGCTTCCTGAAATCTGCTTTGTCTGTAACAGCAAGAATCGAAATAGGATTCACAGCCTTATAGGAATTGTAGGATTATTCAGGTTGGAAGGGAGCTCAGGAGGTCTCTAGTCCAAAGTCCTGTTCAAAGCAGGAGCTCAGACCAGGTTGCTCAGGGTTTGTGCAGCTGCATCCTGAAAACCTCCAACGATGGAGACTGCACAACCTGTTCCACTGCTTGACTGCCCTCTCGGGAGAAAAAGTGTTTCTTTATATCCCATCTGAACCTCCCTCTTTCAACTTATGGCCATTGTCTCTCATCCTCCCACCATTCAGCACTGTGAAGAGCCTGGCTCCATCTTCTTGGTGACCTCCCTGGGTCATCCTGGGGCTGCTGTTAGGTCCCCCTGAAGCCATCTCTTCTTTCCCAGGTGGAACAAGCTCCAGTTCTTCAACCTGTCCTCACAGGGCAGTGCTCCAGCCCCAGCCACATTGATGATCCTCTACTAAATCCACTCCAGTTTGTCAGTCTTTTTGGTATCAGGGGGAATAAAACTGGACACAGTATTCTAGACATGGTCTGATGAGCGCTGAGTGGAGGGGGATAATCCCTTCTCTCCATCTGCTGCCTCTTCTCCTGTTAACACAGCCCAGGATGCTGTGTGCCTCCTTTTCTGCAAGGGCACATTGCTGGCTCACATTCAGCTTGCTGCCTGTCCCCAGTCATCTTCGGCAGAGCTGCTCCCCAGCCAGTCAGTCTGCTGTCAGTACTCACAATACATCATGACAAAGTGCCACCACTTCTGAACATCTTCATTCATCTGTCTCTGCAGATTCACATTTCATTAGCAAGTAGTAGTTCCCAGCATAAACACAGTAGATGAGGAAGAGTTCAGTGATCAGTTACAGAAACATTCATTCTTCTGTTCCCATGTTCCAGGCACAATCTCTGTCTGGCAGATCTCTGAATTTCCTGAAGAGAGACAGAAATTTCACACGAAAAAAGGTCACCTTCTATCAAAGGGGATATTAATATGCCAAGATTAGCAATGTCCTGGTTTCGGCTGGGATAGAGTTAATTTTCTTCCTAGCAGCAGGCATAGTGCTGTGTTTTGGATTCAGTAGGAGAAGAATGTTGATAACATGCTGATGTTTTTAGTTGTTGCTGAGTACTGCTTATGCTAGTCAAGGACTTTTCAGCTTCCCATGCTCTGCCAGGTGCACAAGAAACTGGGAGGGGGCACAGCCAGAATAGTTGATCCAAACTGACCAAAGGGCTATTCCATACCATATGACGTCATGCTCAGTATATAAACTGGGGGGGGGTTGGCCGGGGAGCAGCGATCGCTGCTCGGGAACTGTCTGGGTATCGGTCGGCGGGTGGTGAGCAATTGCATTGTGCATCACTTGCTTCGTGTATCATTATTATTATTATCATTATTATACTGTTACTATTAGCATTACTATTTTACTTTATTTCAATTATTAAACTGTTCTTATCTCAGCCCAGGAGTGTTTCTCACTCTTACTCCTCCAATTCTCTCCCCCATCCCATCGGGGTAGGGGGAGTGAGCGAGCGGCTGCGTGGTGCTTAGTTGCTGGCTGGGGCTAAACCACGACAAGCAATTAGAGGTATACAAAAGGGGGAGAGGTATACAAAAGGGGGTTTTGTTTTGGTATTTTTGTTTGTTTGCTTTTTTAATAAAGATGCTTGACATAGAGCAATTACTTGACCTTGAATTCCCAAGATCTACGTAACACCCGTTATTCTAAGGCTCCTATCTTTACCAGAATATCCCAATTTGAAAGATTTTGTGGAACTGTACCGTGTGCCTTTCATTGGCCTATGCATCAGGACAGGGCTGGAGTGATGCTTTAGCTCTATTGCAACATGAGCATGAGAATATGGGCTAGTGGTGGCACGCAATTCTACTTCATATAAAGCATGAAATTGTTCAGTAGTGGTAGAAGAATGATTGAATGGAAGATAAAATATTCAGAGAGGACATGACCTAACAAATAACTTGAGTTTTGATTGCATTTGGAAAGAAAGGTTGCAGCTGGCAGTTCTTACTGTATCATTATTCTTTCCAGAAAATTTCTGTGCTTGTGACACATTTTGTGTAGAATATCTTTACTTTTCTGTAAGTGAGGAGGTAGAGGGGAAAACCCCACTTTTTTTTATGTCTTCCAGTGGTTCTTCTCCGTCAGCAACACCACCTTGGTTGTGCCCTGGTTAGAATCTGGAACAGCTTATTGTGTCAGTGCACAGATATATGTCACCACACCACTTTTGCACAGTGGGTTCTCCAAAGAATATTGCATTTCTACTTTGAAAGGTATGTGTAAGCTGGCAAATTACAAAAAGAAGATGTGAGTTAGAAAAAAATCATGGTGATTGAGTTTACGTTTTTTACATATCCATTGTGAAAGTGAAAAGCTAGCATTGTTTCTCCCCTCTCTGTGCATTTGTACTGATGAAAAAGTCTTTGCCTTTAGTAAAACGAATCTGGGATCTACTGACTGGGAGGTACGACAGTACCTCTGAAGAAAAGGATCTGCATTCCTTGAGTCTTAGTGAATGGAGAATATTTTTTTTCTCCTTGAATGAGGTTTGGGAGTGGCAGAGCTGGGTCAGTCTGAAATTAGCAACAGGAGAACCTAGGGGAGGGGTTGTTACTTCTTTTTAGAATTTAATTTATAATTTAGATAATAATAAAGTTTGTCCTGTAGCTCAAATGTAATTTTTTTAAAAATTTTCTGCAAATTCCTTGTTTATCTAAAACATTTGCATCCCATATCCAAAAAGCAGTGTGGTGAATGGACATTTCTGTCTGAATACATTAAAAAGTTGCTCAGTACAATGAAAACTTTTGTTTTGTTAACAGATAAAACGGCAGATGAGATGATAACAATCGTATTTGGATATGTTCTGCCTATCATGCTGGCTGTCCTTTTTATTTCAATGATATCCTATTGTGTGCACAGGTATATTCATGTCAGCAAACAGAAACATCCAACAAACCTGGTAAGTGTTCTTTATTGCCGGATGATGCTGCCAACCTGGGCGCTCACAGCAGAGCTGTGTGTTTTCCGGGGCTCCGAGTCGGCTGGGAGGAAACCATGGCTAGCTGCAAATAAAAGCTCTAGTTGCCACTCAAATCAAGAAAAGAACATCACATTGAGGGTTATTAAATGCAAGGAAAACAGAGTAATAACTCAAGTTAGCAACTGTGTCTAAAAAGATGACCAGATCTAAAAAGATGACCAGAGCTAATGAGGACCAGAACAGAGCTGTTCGTTTAGTAAGAGTCATTGCCATAAGCAAGGTCTGAGGTGCACTGAGGCAAGTTCTGTTAGGAAGTCAGCACTCCCTAAATTTATCTATGAAAAAGCACAGTAGAGATTCGGTGAACAAAAGTTATTAATTGGTTGAAATCAGAAACAAGAAGAGAACATAATTAAGTAGTGCAGAAACCCCATGATGTTTTCTTGGACCATTACTGGGTATTACATTTTACCATTTAATTGTGACTGTGAAGGATTTAGCACATGTGCATCATACAGATAATTTAATCTGGATTTCAAGAATACTTTCAAATACTGCACTGTTTCCTAACACCCAAAAATGTACCAACAAATGCATTCTGTTATTTAGACAGCCCAAATGCACTTTGTACGTAAAAATGTTTGCAAGTTTCTTAAAAGCTGCAAAGTTTGTTAATTTTTAGAAAGAACACATAAAGTCTAAGAAACACTATTGGTTTCCAGCTCATGAGCCCAGCAGAGTTTTCTCACAGGTATTTCTAAACAAGTTGCTCGACCATAAACATGCAATTACAATAATGAATGAACACTTTGATGTTAATCCAATCTGCATGACATGAGAGGTATAAAGGAGTTGGTTTCAACATGCTGATCTTTCTGAAGAAATCTAGAGCAGCACAGAGGTGATAGGAGCAATGTTCACAGAGGGACTGAATACTTCATGAAAGGTTCGGAAGGAGTAGAGCAGCTACTGCTGCAGGGTGCTCAGATGTGCATGGAGAATCCTCCTGCACCTGCAAGGCACCAGCTTTATAACAGAATCATGGAATCAGAGTGGTTTGGGTTAGAATGGACCTTCAAAGATCATCTAGCCCAGCTACTGTGCCATGGGCAGGGGCATCTGTCACTAGGTCAGATTGCTCAAAGCCCCATCCAGCCTGACTTGGAACACTTGCAATGATGGGGCACACGCAACTTCTCCGGGCAACCAGTTCCAGTGCCTCACCACCCTTAGGTAAAAAGTTTTTTCCTTATGTCCAATCTAAATCTACCCTCTTTCAGTTTAAAACCATTGTCCCTTGTCACCACAGGCCCTAGTAAGTTGTTCTCTGTCTGTCTTGTTCTTTATTGTTTGTCCTGGGATGCAGGGCATGGTAGCTTGGTCTCCCTTGGAGAGCTAGCAGGACAGAGCTCTTTACAGTCAGAGAACATAAAGAGCTACTTAGTGGAAAAATCCCCACTCAACAGCAGACTAAACTCCAGCTCCAGGAGTCTCTTCTTATATAAATGTATTGTATGTTGGGTTTTTTTTAATGTCCATTGCACTTTTTTGTGACCACCTTGAAAGCTTCAATATTATTTCTCCACCTCTGGGTTCAGTTCATGTTAAGGTAACAAGTAAATGTAGACTTGGTATTTTAATGATGCTCACTGCTTTTCCCAGCCTACAGACTATTCCACATGGGCACCCCATGTGGTCAGGGGCAGGTGGAATAAGCAGTTTGTTTTGGTCCAGCACTTCTGACCTGGGGGAGCTTTCGGACTACCTGGTACATAGATTAGTGGTCTTAGTCTTCCATTCAAGCTTGAAAACACTGAAGTACAGCTTCTGGTTGTTTTTGCATTGCACTTTCCTTTACTGACTGCTTATACTGTATTTATTTCTGTTAGAAATACTACTCATTTCAGAAAGATTCCTACTGTTTAACTAGATGATTTATCATAGAGTCACAAAAGCACCCTGTGACAGACTGCACAATGCAGGCTCCATACAGTGCACTTCAACCTTATCTGTAGCTTCCTCTCTGAAAGGAAACCTGATATTATTTAATTTTCTGTAAGCTATACCTTAACATGGTGCCCGACTCTGTGCTTGTGGGATGTGGTTTTGACTGCACTTCCTCTTCACCGGTTAAAAAGAGTAGAATAGATTCTGTAATCTGTGACCCAAGGACAACTCTCATGTTTTCTCCAAAGTCACTTGAGTTTGTGCTGGTGGAAACAAAACCAGATTTTGACAGAATTGTTCTAACCATTATTTTGACGTGGCAAAGATGAGAAAAGGGGAATTAGAGCTGGTCATGATGTAGTTTTAGTTTGGATAGAATTAAAAAAGTGGAGAATATTAACACTTCTGGAGGTTTATATGATGAACTTCCTTCTTCCTTAAATTGACATCTTGAATCGTAGTAAGGCCTAGACTAGCCTTATATTTTAAAAACGTGTAACAGTATAATAGAATAGAATAGACTATTTCAGTTAGAAGGGACCTACAACAATCATCTAGTCCAACTGCCTGACCAGTTCAGGGCTGACCAAGTTAAAGCACGTTGTTAAGGGCATTGTCCAAATGCCTCTTAAACCCTGACAGGCTTGGGGCATCAACCACCTCTCTAGGAAGCCTGTTCCAGTGTTTGACTACCCTCTCAGTAAAGAAGTGCTTCCTAATGTCCAGTCTAAACCTCCCCTGGTGCAGCTTTGAACCATTCTCATGTGTCCTATGACTCTGTCACTCAAGGTGACTCTTAAAGATTGACCAGCACTCGTGGGCTCCTAAGCCCTCAAAAGCAGATTCCCGGGTGTCCTGGTTTCGGCTGGGATAGAGTTAATTTTCTTCCTAGTAGCAGGCATAGCGCTGTGTTTTGCATTTAGTAGGAGAAGAATGTTGATAACACACTGATGTTTTAGTTGTTGCTAAGTACTGCTTATGCTAGTCAAGGACTTTTCAGCTTCCCATGCTCTGCCAGGTGCACAAGAAGCTGGGAGGGGGCACAGCCAGAATAGTTGATCCAAACTGGCCAAAGGGCTATTCCACACCATCTGACATCATGCTCAGTATATAAACTGGGGGGTGGTTGGCCGGGGAGCAGCAATCGCTGCTCGGGAACTGGCTGGGTATCGGTCGGTGGGTGGTGAGCAATTGCATTGTGCATCACTTGCTTTGTATATTGTTATTATTATTATCATTATTATATTGTTATTATTATCATTACTATTTTCTTTATTTCAATTATTAAACTGTTCTTATCTGAACCCAGGAATGTTTCTCACTCTTACTCCTCTGATTCTCTCCCCCATCCCATCGGGGTAGGGGGAGTGAGCGAGCAGCTGCATGGTGCTTAGTTGCTGGCTGGGGTTAAACCACGACACCAGGGGACACTGCTAAGTAGCTCCCTGAGTAGCTTAAAGTTTGCTCTCCTGAAGTCCAGGGTGGCAACTCTGCTGTCCTTTTCTCTCAATACACTGAAAATTTTAAACTCAACCATTTCATGATCACTGTGACCAAGACAGCCACCTGCCATCACATCCCCCGAGTCCTTCTCTATTCACAAATAGCAAGTCTAGGAGGGCATCTTTCCTAGTTGGCTCACTGAGTACCTGTGACAAGAAGTTATCTCCTACAAACTTCAAGTATTCCAAAACCTGCTTATCACAGCAGTATGATATTCCCAGCTGATGTCTGGGAAGTTGAAATCTCCCATAAGGACCAGGGATACTGATCCTGAAATTTCTTCTAATTGCTTACAGAATAACTCATCAGTGCTTACATCCTGGCTGGGTGATTGGTAGTAGACACCCGCTACAACATCTCCTTTGTTTTCCATTCCCCCTAATCCTTACCCAGAGGCTCTCCGCCACAGCATCACTAACTGTAAGGGCTGTACAATCAAACCTCTCCCTTGTGTACAGTGTGACACCCTCACCTCACCTGCCCTGCCTATCACTCCTGAACGGCCTGTAGCCCTCCATCCCATCACTCCAATCTTGGGACTCATTCCACCAAGACTCACTAATACCAATGACATGATAGCTCTGGGAGCTGACCAACACTTGAGTTCATCCTGTTTGTTTCTCATACTGTGTGCAAGCAAGCAAGATGGTATTTTTATTATATTTCACTCAAATCAAAATATTTTTTGCTTTCCAGGTATGGCGCTACACTGACAAATGCAAGGAAAGGGTTTTCATACCATGTGAAAAAATAATGGTCAACCTTATCTCTGTTAATGTGGATGAGTACAAGCCATCTCAGGAATCCAATCATCTATCAGAAGGGAGAAGTCCCTGTTATTATACTGTTTACAATGGCACTGAAGGTAAGGATTTGCCTTCAAAAGTCCTGGAAACAAAACACTTGCTTGATATTTCACACGAAGAGATTTCACGCAAAGAGGATATTTTAGCAGAAGGGGACCAAACTGGGAACTGGTCATCTTATGGCCAGACTGGAACAAAGAATACTTTGAGACAGAAAAATGCAGGGACTGTAGAGTATGAACATGATGTAAGGGCTGAAGATTTCAGTCCTGGTCAGAAACTAGAAGAACTCAGTTTGAAAGAGAAGACCTCTGCCCCTGGAGGACTACTAGGTGAGCCACAGATTGCTTTGGGGCACTTGGTTAACATGGAAACAGGACAGCCGTATTGCCCCCAACTAGAGGTGAGGGCAGCAGACCCTTGTTTGGGACAGAAAATAGAGGAACTTAATCTGAAGATGGTTGATGCAGCAGATGAATTGCCGGGTGAGACCCATATCAACTTGGTGGACTTGGATACTGAAAAATCTGGGCAGACATCTTATCCTCAGCTGGAAAAAATAGCACAGGGCCTCACGGAGAAAGAGAGTGAACAGACCATATTAGTAGACTGGGATCCTCACACTGGAAGACTGTATATTCCTACCTTGTCCAGTGTTGAAAATCAGGTGTGTGAAGGAGTATTCAAGTATGATGATCCTGACAAAGAGGGAATTTTGTCCAGACTGTATGAGAAAGAGGTATCTGATGAATCACCAGAGGACCAAGAAATGTACCTCCTGCAATTCAAGGAACAATGGGGACTGCATGTAGAAATGGAAGACTGAACAGTAATTTTCTAAAATATTCTAAAATGCAAAATCTTTTTGCCTTTGCCAAAGAGAACTATGGACTCAGTGGAGAAAACACATCTTAATGTATTGAAGGTTTTGGAACCATCACAGTTGAACAGCTTAGTCATGATATGTTATTTATAACAGTTTCCAGGTGTGATATAAGTGATTTCAACTCCCATCATAAACCCCTCAGGTAAAAAAATATTATGGTTATGAGATGCTGTACTTTAAAAAATATATATATATTTACAGAGGATGCTGTTAGGATTTTCACATTGTAATTCCTACCAAAACAAATTATTGGTATTTGAAAGCAGTTATTTTTAACAAATAAAAAGCAACAATATGACGTTTTGCTGGGCTGTTTCGTGTATCTTGACACAATGCAGTCTTTTCTAGGTCTCACTCCTGCTACATGTAATGGTTTGAGCTGACTTTTGTGGAAGTTAAGGGCATTCCAGTATATATTTGGTTTCTGTTTTATAAACATTCTTCTACTTAATGAAGTTCTTACGTATTTCTCTCCAAAGACTTGTCTGAGGTGCAGGGTCCCATCCATACTGTGCTGCACAGATATGCAGCCAGCAACAATTCTTCTAGCAGGTGTGCCTGCAGGCTCAACAGACATAAGGGAGAAGAAAGTAAGCGTTTGTCTTATTTTAAACTGGGGGAAAATGTGGCACAGAGGGGTTCAGTGAAACGCCTATACTCTTACTGGACAAACCATGTCTCATTCAGCCTTAGACACTCGCAGTACGGCATTTGTGTGACTCATGTCCTGCAAGTGTCTGTTCCTCTACGATGACTTTAATGGCAGGCTGGCGTGAGTAGCTCAGACGGAGAAGTCTGCCCCAGACACGCCGCTGCTTCTTCAGACACATCCCACTTGGCTGTGGCAGACCCAGAAAGTGTGCCTTGTGGGCTTTCTTTTCTTACCTGATGTCCTGACCAGGACTTGTGATACAAGTTCACTTTTTCTCCATGTCATGGAATATTTATTTAGAATAGTAAAATTACAGGATATCCTCGCAATTACTTACTAGGGCAGGTGGTACTTTTCAAAGGCCTATCTGTCACTTTTCTACTTAACGGACCTTTGTTTTGAACACCAAAAAAAAATCACAGTAATGATTTGTTTGGTTTTGAAGAGGAGAAGCAAAAAAAAGAGAAAAAACTTTTCCATGATGTTTAAAACTTGTACCCTCCAAACTAGGTACATGGTTAGGTGTATTTTTGAAGGAAGACCTTTACCAATATCTCTTCTCTGATGTAATGCTTTTGGTGCATGACCTTGGCATTTTCTGTGACTATTCATCCTCTGAAATATTTCAGTTGTAGTCATAGACTTTAAAACCAGAAATGACAGTAAAATACTTCATGCTGATGACTCCTTATCTGATGTAAAAAAATGTCCTCAACTGTGTTTATAATAAAGATCATGTAGCAATGTTATACCAAAATACTTATATCGATACCTTTGTGCATCAGGAGGTTCACAGAGGAGGGTTATAGCTCAGTGTGAAAGAAGAAGATAGTTGGAGAGGGTCACCTGAACAGATGTGAAAAGGGCAAAATTTCTACTATTATAGATCAGCATTACTTAAGCCACCCAAAATCATTCCCACTACTTCCCAAAGTTTTCTTAACTAACCTCTTTGCACATAGTCTCTTGTCTTTTGCAACGTGCAGGCTCTAACGTTGGTAGGAAACAATTACTTCGTTTTTTTCTGTAGTCTGTTGAATTTTATCCAGTTCCTGCTGCACTAAAATCTATCGCTTGTGTTTAGTGTCTGTCTTCCACATGGAAGAATGAGGATGCTTCAGCTCCCTCAATAGTTTGGTCCAGCTGCCAACCAACCTTCCTTGAAGAGGAAGGTATCCCTTATGTTTGGTTTGTATTTCCTCTGGCCTTATTTGCCAGCTGCTGGTGTCTGCTGCTGCTTATCTTGTTAGATAAACAAGCTCTGCCCCAACAGTTACTACATGCAAGGACACTTACATACCATAATCAAGTCATTGCTGATTAAAATTTGAAAACCTGGTAAGTGAACCATAGAATCTCACTTAATTCAGTTCTTTGGTCACTGTAATCTCCTTTCTCTGCATCTTATCCCATTTTTTACACTTGTCAGTTACAATTAAGTTGTATAGCATTTATTTCCTCTCTTGTACTTGAAAAGGCATTGCCTTCCTAGTTAACATTACTTGTGGTCAGGGCATGAGATACTGAGATTCTTGCAATCACACATGCATTTTCATAACAAATTTATGCTTTGAAATAGTAGTTAATTTTTGGACCAAAATATTTGTAATAGAAGTTTGCAGCACTTTCAGTGTTGCTTGCTTTTCATCTGAATTTGCATTAAATTCAGAACTGATACTAGATTATGCAAGCAGTCCTTCATATTTGTAAGATATACTTTCAAAGTGTTCTCAGGATAATCACAGCTGGGGAAAAAAAAAGTAAACGACACCAAGAACTTTCTTTTATATGCAAAAGAATTTTTTGGGTTAGCTATTCAAGTTCTGGAAGTGATGAGGTAGAAAAAATAGCGCAAATTTCCATCAATATAATACCAGTAAATTGTTGATGGCTTTTTTAATATCCTCAGAGTTACTCCTATTTTGCCTTTAAATCTTCCAATTATATTAAACAAATGAAACTGATTAGACATGGTACCTTCAGCAAGCCAAACAGTCAGCAAGGAGCAAAATACTTCCATGTAAAATTGTAATTCTACCTACAAGATTTCAGACAAGAGGCGACTATTAATTACACGGAAGATCCAAGCAATGAGAGAGCTGACGTGTTCCTAGTCTTTGTTACACTTTACTAAACTTCGGTTGATACACTTAATGTAGCCAAAAGCAAGGTTATATATCTAGAAGCAAAGACTATACTCAAATATAAGGCTACTTGCAGTCTTCAAAAAATGATTTTGAAAATGATGTGAGAGATTAATAGAACTAAGTAGCAGTATTTTGAGGACAAAAGGATGTATATTTCTTCACTACAATGGCAATGAAAATAGAATTTCACCTGTGTCTGCAGGCCTGATGTGACCACTACTGGAAAAACTGCATCCAGTTTACAAAATAAGCCAAGCCATGAAGACAGAAGGCAAATACTACTATAAAAGGCTAAGGCAATGCTCTTTTGAGCTTGAAAAACAGGAAGCCTAGCTGTCAAGATGAGATCTAATGGTGATGAAACTGATAGCTAGGTGTGGGCACACACAGTTTTGGAAAAGGAACTAGAATTTGTAAGTGTGGTTTTGCTGCCTACAACTTAGAGAGAGTGACAGGGTTCTTGAAGGAGAGACTGAAAGAGGCAGCTGAGTGCAGGATACCTGTGGTCTGACAGAGCAGCCCTGGAAAAACCACTGCATGGTGAGAACGAGCAGATGGAAAAGTCCAAATACAGCAGGCAAAAATGTAGTATGAGCTGTGCCTGGCATGATAAGGACTGCAGCCAGAGTGCCTGCCCAGTGCGTGAAGGTAGCCAGGTGAGGAATACATGAGGACTGCCTAATACATGACACAGGATAACCTGTAACCTGAAGCATACGGAAAGCACCAAATTGTTAGAAGGAAAACCAAATTGCACAGCCATTGGATGCAAGCAGCCCTGGACTTCACGGGGCTCTCCGATCACCTCACCAGAGCACCACTAAAGGCACATAGGTGGCTGGACAAGGCTGAGACGAAGATGTTCTCTGCAAAAGCGGGATCAGAAAGAGTTCTTGGGGCGGCCTGCTGTGGGTAGAGGATAAGCAGGTGCATTTTGGAGATGCTAGCAGTGCATTAGCATCTGTGATGGTCCAGTAATTTGCAACGCACCAGTAGTGCGCTGGTTAGAAGGAGAGGTGGGCTCTGGAAAGAGTAGCTAACACTATTAATCAGATAGCACAGAGTTTACTGTGGCTATTAAGGTAGGTCCAGCAGGAGCTCTAAAAACATTCTCAGAGTCTAGAAAATGCACAATATGAAAACATCCTGAGCAAGGCAATACTGCAAATTACATTGTTAATAAATGACTGCACAGAAACTGGCTCAATTTCTACCAATTTCAAACTAAATTTTAAGTTAAGCTTATGCTTTAGCACTTCTCTAGAGAGGAATAAAGTCCTGAATGTGGGACTGACAAAATCTATTGAAGTTTATCAGAGAGAGTTAAGACTTCCATAAGGTCTAACCTGCAAATACAGGCTTAACCAGACAAAATTATTGGAATGTGAAGGAAGCGAAACTTAAGACAGAATGGCAACACAGTTCGAACATTTTAAAACAAGGACAATCGGCTATTTACTGTGAAAATTTTCTGATGCCTGTAGGTCTTTCAAACAAGCGTGTCTTTCTTCAGTGACAATGCTAAAAGATGGGTGACATTTCTTGCCTGGAATATGCTGAATGGTATAATGATGCTCATACGATGTCAAGTCTTAAAACTGATTAATCCTTTTTTTCCCCTTTAAATAAGAAATGTTGGCTCATCTATACAGTGGAGTTAAAAACCAGTTATTCCAAGCACCATATTTTTAAACAATTGCAGTTTCTATGTTTGATGTGATTAATTCTTGCGAAGTTAAAGATTTAAACCTGTTTGGCTATCTCCCATTGTCCATTCAAAATACCAATGTTCTCCATAAAAGGAAGACACAGCAACAAGTCAAGATTTTTCTGCTTCAGTTTTGCATATAGGTTTCAAGCTTCATCAGCCCAGGATCACATAGCAGTAAGTGTAGGAAGACATTTTCATGTTTAGTGTCACCTAGAAACCATAAAGATTTTTGGTAATTTATACCAGCAATAACACTAAGTTGGTCTCCTTAATTTCTCACTGTCTTTTCCCTTTCTGGTACAAAAAAAAAAGAGAAGAAAAAGTACAGACTTCCGTTTTTTGAAACCTCCAGAATCAGTTTAGCTGAGACAGATTTTCCTGGACTAAGTTAGGTTTTAAGAAGAGGTCTTGTTCCTTAGCACCACATAGCTATGAAAAACCCTTGCTTGCTGAGAGAAGACACACACATTCCAGTAGCGCTTGTTCAGCTCTCGGCTTTGGCATCCGTTCTGCTGGGGGAACAATATCCTGCATTACAGCAATGTTTTTCAATCTCACTGTTCCTGCTCTGAATGCATGTTGCTCTTTACAACACTGTAAGGTCACTGCAGGCTGAGAAACCTGCAGAAAGGGAACAGTCCTAATTCTGTATCACTTGCAAGGTAGCCTCCTAGCTCTCACTCTGCCTTACTTGTTACCTTGTCAAAGTTAGAAGGAGTTAGTCATCCAAGTAGAAAGTTATCACTGCTCCTCATCTCTGACAGCAGCTTCAGCAAATGCTGTCTGCTAGCATCTGAAATCGCTGCAGTGAATCCCGTAGTGCTAGACACCATTCTCATTTCACAGAAACTCGTTCAGGTACTGGCTTTAATAGCAGCAGCCTGTGCCATAAACATGCATCGTCAGCTCTGCCTTCCGAAAACTGGCATTAAGAAACAACGCCTTCCAGCTGTCCAAAGTAAGTTGGCATGCTGACAGCAGTGTGGCCCAGCATCAGGGCAGAAAATTGCTTTGGGTTTCTAAATTCTCAGTCATCATGTCATCGCAGGCAGCTGGGAAAGTGTTCGGCAGGACCCTGTACTGAAATCAGCAGGAGACTCTAAAAAAATACCCAGATAACTTCAGTGTGACAGAAATCGAAAGATTTAAGCATTTTTGTCTGTTATGGATTAGGAAAGTTAGCACTTCAATACATCACTTGTGTTTTTTAATTTTGGCCTTGATTTTTATTTCTCTTCATATTTCAGGCTGTCCAAGCATTTTACAGCCATTAAATACAAAGAAAGAGGAGTTGCTATTCCAGTTTTACAGACAGGGAAACCGATACATGGAAAGGCTAAAATGGCTTGAAAACCATCATACAGTAAGTGTGGGGTGCAGGTCAGGACATGACAAAACACAGATTCCCCTTCCCCAGTGCCATGCATTAACTGCTAAGGTCACAGTTCCCTCACCAGTATGTCACCATAGTGCAGGTTACTCTGAGTTGTTAGAAGTGTAAGGGCTACACACATACACAGATTGGCTTGAATTAAAAAAGTGGAATTTTAAGGTGAAAATTTAGTACGTGAACCATCTGCAGAGTCCAGAGATAACCAATAAGATCAGAGGTGTGGCAAACCCGACCCCCAGAACAAAGTCAGCCAAACTGATCTAGGATAACTACTCTTTAGGGAAGACAAGATAGCAAGTCATTCCATGCAGCCATCTTACAGTGGCATTAATCTCCACTGTGCTGAGTGGGGTGAGGTCCCCATTGCCCCCATGCTGGCCCATTCTGTCCCACCACCTCATTAATGCTGACATTAATGGTGTCTTGCTGGATGTGGTTTGTTTGCTTATTTATTTTGTAGCACTGCTTTCATCCAAGTGGAGTAGATAGCCTGGGAAGAGCAGACAGTCCTTAAGAATTAAAAAAAAATGGAGAAGCCTCAGTCAGGGGTGGTTTAGATACAGTTGATCTTGCCAGGGTAAGAATCAAATTAACTGCTCCTGTTTTATATCAGTGAGTGTTGCCAGCCAACGCTACTCTACAGCAAGCTGCATCAACCCAAACAGCAAAGAAAAATCCTACTAGGCAGTCAAGCTGTTGGTGGGACTGCTTCTACACCTCTCCTTTGCTCTTGGCCTCAGGTAAGGCATGGGTTGAGGGAAGTGGTTCTGCTCTTGCAAACCCCCTGTCCGGGCTGAGATGGGGCCCTCTCCACCAGTGCTCAGGTTTCTCAGTCATGCCCTTCACTACCTGTGCCAGCTTCCAGGCTTCTGGTCTTTTAAGCTCTGAATAGCCATTTCACACTTAGCCCAGTTCTCCTCCTGAATGAGCTCTGCTCTGCAAGCTCTGAAAGATAAAACTTCTTTCACCAATAGTACAACTGTTGGAAAATAGTTTTATGTGTTCCTAAGTTCTCTGTGCAAAATAAACAGTTGTTAGAATATTTCTGTACATCTTTTTCTCATCCTGTCTCTAGGAGAATGATGTTCCTTAGACTACCCCTTGCTCCTTGTAATGTAAGCACCACCACATCAACAACAAGATCACAGGGTCTCAGCTTGTGCAACGTTTAGAGACTGTTTAGAGTCTGTTTAGACTCTGTTTAGAGACTGTTTACTCTTCTCCCAATGAACTTAAAAACAAAGTGTGCCCTATTTGTCTCCTGCTAAACCAACTTACACAACCCCCCCAAAATTATTGTCCTTCTAAACTGAATGTGCTTATGTTTTCCTGTGTGGTCACAGAAGCATTTTATTCTTTAAGCAGTTACCACAGATTATATGCATCTGAACAGAAAACAAAACTTTAATTGTTTTTACAATTAAATAGGTTTTAAAGATAAATCTTAAAAACTCTTGGGGTGAACTTTTCCTTGGTGTGCACAATTGATCTTGCATAGCTCACAGATTGATGGAATCAGATGTTTATTATTTACCCAGCACCCTAAAGATATACTACAAATTTTAGTAAACTTCACAGAGTTTTCATGCTCAATCAGAGATTTTAAATCCCCTCTCTATATTTTTTAGCTGTGGGAGATCATGGGCAACAGTCTGTTCTGCTGCTCAATGCTGTTTTCTCTCTTCCTCCCACACCCTGTTTTATCACAGAATCATAGAATAGTTTGGGTTGGAAGGGACCTTTAAAGGTCATCTCGTCCAACCTGCCTGCAATGAGCAGGGGCATCTTCAACTAGATCAGGTTGCTCAGAGCCCCATCCAACCTCACCTTGAATGTTTCCAGGGATGGGGCCTCCACTGCCTCTCTGGGCAACCTGTTCCCGTGCTTGACCACCCTCACTGTAAAAAATTTCTTCCTTATATCTAGTCTAAATCTCCCCTCTTTTAGTTCAAAACCATTACACCTTGCCCTGTCACAACACGCCCTGCTAAAAACTTTGTCCCCATCTTTCTTATAAGTCCCCTTTAAGTACTGAAAGGCCGCAATAAGGTCTCCCTGGAGCCTTCTCTTCTCCAGGCTGAACAACCCCAACTCTCTCAGACTTTCTTCACAGGAGAGGTGCTCCAGCCCTCGGATCATTTTGGTGGCCCTCTTCTGGACCCGCTCCAGCAGGTCCGTGTCCATCTTGTGCTGAGGGCCCCAGAGCTGGACGCAGTACTCCAGGTGGGGTCTCACCAGAGCAGAGGGGCAGAATCCCCTCCCTCGACCTGCTGGCCACGCTTCTTTTGATGCAGCCCAGGATACGGTTGGCTTTCTGGGCTGCAAGCGCACATTGCCGGCTCATGTCCAGCTTTTCATCTACCAGTACCCCCAAGTCCTTCTCCACAGGGCTGCTCTCAATCCCTTCATCCCCAGCCTGTATTGATACTAGGGGTTGTCCCAACCTAGGTGCAGGACCTTGCACTTGGCCTTGTTGAGCTTAATGAAGGTCACACTGGCTCGCTTCTTGAGCTTGTCCAGGACCCTCTGCACGGCATCCCATTCCTCAGGGCGTGTCAGCCGCAGCACTCAGCTCGGTGTTGTCCGCAAATTTGCTTAGAGTGCACTCAATCCCACTATGTCATTGATGAAGCTATTAAACAGCACTGGTCCCAATATGGACCCCTGAGGGATACCGCTTGTCACCAATCTCCATCTGGACATCGAGCCGTTGACCACTACCCTCTGGATGCAACCATCCAACCAGTTCCTCATCCACCAAACAGTCCATCCATCGAATCCATATCTCTCCAATTTAGAGAGAAGGATGTTGTGGGAGACTGTGTCAAAGGCCTTACAGAAGTCCAGATAGATGACATCCATAGTTCTTCCCTTGTCCACTGATGTCACTCCACCATAGAAGGCCACCAGGTTGGTCAGGCAGGACTTGCCCTTGGTGAAGCCATGCTGGCTGTCTCGAATCACTCCCCTGCCCTCCATATGCCTTTGCATAGCTTCTAGGAGGATCTGTTCCATGATCTTCTCAGGCACAGAGGTGAGGCTGACAGGTTGGTAGTTCCTTTCTACCTAGAAAGGAGGGTCCTCCTTTCTACTCTCTTTAAAAATGGGTGCAATGTTTCCCTTTATCCAGTCACCAGGGGCTTCACCTGACTGCCATGACTTTTCAAATATCATGGAGAGTGGCTTGGCAACTACATCAGCCTATTCCCTCAGGACTCTGGAATGCATCTCATCAGGTCCCATATACTTATGTATGTTCATGTTCCCCAGGTGGTCACGAACCTGATCTTCTCTTAGTGGCAGAGACTTTGCTCCCCTCGTCCCTGCCTTACAGTCCATCCACTCAAGAGGTGTGGGAGGAGAGGTTGCCAGTGAAGACTGAGGCAAAAAAGTTCTTGAGTTCCTCAGCCTTCTCCTTGTCCGTTGTTACCAGTTTGCCAGGCTTGCTCATCGGGGGCGGGGAGGTGTACACTTTCTTTGACCTTCCTTTTCTGGCTGCCGTACCTGTAGAAGCCCTTCTTATCATTCCTTGCATCCCTTGCCACGTTCAGCTCCAGCTGCGCCTTGGCCTTCCTGACCCCATCCCTACACAACCGGGCAGCGTCTCTATATTCTTCCCAGGATACTTGTCCCTGCTTCCACTGCCTGTGCGTTTCCTTCTTGTCCTTTAGTTTGACCAGCAGGTCTCAACTCAGCCATGCCAGTCTCCTGCCTTCCTTGCCTGATTTCTTACACCTGGGTATCAAGAGCTCTTGTGCTCTATGGAGAGCATCCTTAAAGATCTGCCAGGTTTTTTGAGCCTCACATTTTTAAGCTGTAGCCAAAAAACAGCCTGAGAGTAGGGCAGCAGTTATGTGTCGGAAAGAGATAGTCAGCAATTGTTCAGGGATAGCCAGCAAAATTAATAACAGGCAGTGTAGTTGGTTGCGGTAAAGATTATGTGTGTTGCCAAAGAGCAAAGGAAAATAGTAAAAGCTGTTTAACTGCTGTTTTCTGTTCTACTGAATCAGGAATTTAATCATGATGGAGATGAGCAGAGGAGCCCTGTGCCTGCTAAGCCTCCCTGCCAGGAGCTTTCTATCCTCTTCTTTTTGGCAGGAACTTGTTGCCACCTGGAAATAGGAGTGCCTACGTCCCAGTGCTGACCTACTAGGATTTTCAACATGCAGTAATGAAAGCATTTGGCAAAGGGCTCCAAATTAATTATAGCTACAAGTTTAGCCTCTGCCTGAAGCTGGCACTCAAACTGTTTCTGTAACGATTACAAGCAAAGATACTTCTAGGGAACAATAGGGCTAGTGATAGGAAATCTGACTCCTGCTCCTTTCTCTCAGTCTCCTGCTCACTAAGGGACTTTATTGCAGCTGCTGAGAAAGGGCCTGAAGCAATGTCACCTGCAGCAATGTCACCTGCTCTCTTGAGCCTCCGGAATCGAGCAATGAGCTGGTCTGTACACTCCTCTCCTACCAAGGAAGCAGAGCTTTGTCAGCAAACTGACCCCACGGCTTTTAAAACATGAATATGAGTGAGAACCTAAAAAAACCCAAACAGTTTTGAACATGCTCTCCAAACCATCTAGTGTATTCATCATTTGATAGGTAGTCCACAATACCTTTGGGGTACCTTACACCACTAGTTAAACTTTAGTTTACTTGCATTTGTGTCCTTCCTGTATTTGCAACACCCTTAACTTCTCATTGCTATCATAAATATTTCATCACAATCTTTTGGGACAATTGTACTTCTAGTTTATCAAAAACGCAGGTGTCAGAACTACCCAACCTCCCAGCCCTTGTCAAAACAGTCCCAGGTCTCTATAAACACATTCCAGTCTCACACGCTGAGGTGCGGCAAGACTGTCACCTTTTACCCAATTAGTAAACACAATTGATTTGTGTGGCAAAGAGAAAAGACTCTTAATTCCATTATGTCAACTAATAAATTTCTCATAAACAGGTCTCTCAGGAGGGACCAGTTCTGCCCCACTTACACCATTATCTTGAACAGAAACCTCTCCATAATCGACACAAGTTTGATCTAAGCCTGCTTCTAAAGAGAAATTGAAATGTTTCATTTTTCAAAATGCAGGGTATGCTTATGGAGTAAAAAAATAGTCCTGTTTTCTACGATTGTATAAACACCATTAATAAAAAGAAGATGGCCCAAGATTAAGTGAGACAGAGCAGCCAACCCACAACCTCCCTCTAGAGTAGAACAGCTGTGCGACATTACATCACAGCTGGCCTTAGGTCGGAATATTCTATGCTCCATTTTTTCCGTTCTTCTGGCAGTGGTACATTATTATAGCAGTAGATGTTTTACCCTGTTGCTTGTGCCATGCTATGTTCCCTCCAGTCTGTTAAGGTTAACACCAGTTTTCTTTTCCTACTTAACCTCAAAGGAAATCTCAGCAAAATCTCAAAATTTCAGTGGTTCTGTCAGATCCAGTGTGCATCCTGGCCAACCAAGCAAGCAGGACATTTAGAAGCCATTGCCAAATTGCCAGCTTCCTTCTCAACACCACATGAAAAAGAAGAGATAGAGCGAGCCGTTGTTTCTGCCAGGGCTGGAGAGTCTGAAAAGCAGTGTGGTCAGCACCTGAGATCCTCAGTGATTGCATTGAGTGCTGGACACTTCTGGCAGGGATTGGAGCATTTGGAAGAGAAATTCCACCTTCTCCCATGAAAGGGGGCTCAGTCCTACATTTGATGGAAGATGGAATGAAGATAGAAAATGGGAACTGAAGATTTTGTTCTGAATGCCTGGAGCACTCTCTAACACCGGATAATTTCCTGACATTTCTGTGGCATTCAGCGTTGCAGAATCTCCCATTACTAGGTGTCTTCTTAATACCTATGATTGTTTTGAAGCCCATCCTGTAAAAGCAAAACCATGCCACCTATCAGCTGGAGTTTGTGCAGTGATCAGGTCATGTTCCTACTGGCTCCCCTAAAAATTAGCGTTTTAATGCCTGACAGAGATGAAGCATGCATCTTCAAGGCTCCTGACTGATTCAAAGCCAAATATTCCAGTAAATGGCAATAATCAAAATCCATTAAGTGGATGGACCAGTTGTGGCTTGTTTTCCCTAGCTTTTTACTGTTATGTTTTTCATTAGTAGGAAGGCAGATCTGTTCCTTGTAACTTCGTTAGCGTTTATCAGAAAGCTATCTGCTATAGTGAGGCCACCAGAGTTCCCAGGACATACATATAAAGACCAAAACAAGCAACCTCATTGAGACTAGGTTTGTAAATTTGCTTATCTTCTAAATTCTGGTCACCATGACACAGGGCAGATGGCTAGATTTCTTTCAGTCTGATTTGATTACTACTTGTTTTTGTCTCTTCTGCAAGAGAGCACATCAGACTCCACACCAAGTTAGCTGGGAAGGACCTCATCCTAACAGTCTCACCAAGGTAATCACGATCCAGTGCCCTCTCCAGTGCTCCTAGTAGTAAAGAAACTTCAAAAGCCAGTGTATGCAGTTGAAATTCAGTTAAACTAAGCACCTGAACTAAGTAGTCTGAATTTTATCTATTAAAAAGAGAAATCTCATAGCGACAAGCACAGTAGAAATACCAACATGGACAAGTAGCTTCAGTTAGGGATGGAAAACTGCTAGCAGCTCAGATCCAGAACAGGGATTTAGCATTTAATCCTCAGGCTTGCAACACACTTCACTAGGACTTCAGGCAAACCAAATTATTTCTTCCTGGTTTCTATTTCTGCCTCTATTACTCCATGTTTATTATTTAGAAAACTCCCCAAACCTCTCTTGGCTTTGGTCTGCCTCGTACAATACATGTAGAGACTCAGTTTCTGCCTCAGGCAGTTCTTGCTCAGCTGGAGCAGAACTGAAGGAAACAGGAGCATTTTGGCTGCCAAGACACATTGAAACTTCTTATAACAAACACCAGGAGCTGCAGGGGAAATCCTTTGATTCATTCTCTAAACCACGAAAGCTGCTTGGCAGAAATGTGTCACACTATTGAGTGGGGAGGCCAGGGCAGTGCCTAAAAGCCTGGCTCCAGGTCCATGAACGCCCCGAAATGAGGAGACATCCCCACCTTTCCAAAGCCCCTGCTTTCTCAGAGGGAGGGAGGATGTCCAAGCACTTTGTATGTTAAAGAAACCAAGGATGCTTGAGTCTTCCCATGCAACAGCTGCTGAGCGGTGCTAGCACACCCAGGGAAGTTGCCCATTGAATGAAAAGCCCTTCACAAACAGAATATGAAGTTAAAATCACAAAATGGATGGACTAAAGGGATGGACTAAATCCACTGCAGCTTTTTGACATTTTAAAGCTGTTGCCAGCAGTGCAGGAGGAAGTAGAGAGCCAGACACTTGTCAGTCACAGAGTTGCAAGGAGAGCAGATGACTGAGAATTCGATCACACTGACTTATGCTGAACTCCAGTGTTCACTCCCTTTTTTCTCAGCTACTCCATTTCTGTGTTATTTGTCCAGGTTGTAAAAGCTTCGGAGCACAGTTCAGACCCATCTCAACTCCTCTGCATCTTTTCAGTAATATAAAAAGGACAAAAATGGTAGAGTAGCAAATTCAACATGAACCTTCCGGTGTGTAATGTGCACATCTACAGTCAAAAACTTGCAATGGGTGAAATCCACGTGCTATTTCAATATCTAAAAATGTAAATCAAGTGGATGTCTCCCAGAAGGTTATATTACAAATACAGTAATGTTAGAAGGCTAAACCAGACAGGCTGCTCCAAAGGAGCATGAGTGTGCTACGTAACTCAGGCTACCGCATAAACCTGGAGCAGTCTTGGCTCTGCAACTAACCACAAATGAGCACACACACTCCTCAGACTCACTTTCATCCATACATTTGCATTCATTTCCAAATGAGACCTCTTTGGGAAGGCTAGCTCATGATTTTGCATCTAATCTCAAGGACTGCTTATAATCTTGTCTGATTTCCATTCATCAAAATCAGTGTCTCTAGGTAAATAGTTTTAGCTGGTTCAACTAGCTGGGTAGTTTTATCTATGAGGTGTCCAACATTGCCAGGAATTTCCCTCTACGGGAAACATCTCATCAGCACAGCTGAGGCAAACCTCAGCCACGTTCATCCAGCTGTACATCCAGAAGTTTATCCATCCGCACATCCAGAAGTTCATCCATCCGCAAGCAGGCCAGCAGAAATTGGAGACTGAAGACAGACATTCGTATTCAGCAAGGAGAGCCATCTGTTGGCGGGTCGGGGGGAAGAGAAGTGTACGAGTACCTGCCAGGTCGGCTGCAGGACTGAGCCGGGGGCCTCTGGTCACACCGCCACGTGCAGAACAAGGGCAGTCTTGGATCTCAGGGGGTGTAAAGGTAAAGGAAAGATTTGTTTCTCAACCGCTTTGTGTTTCAGTATTTCAAAAGCAGAAAGCCAAGCAGCCAAGACATGCTCTGTATCATTTACCGAAATATGTTTGTTGCTATGTGTTTTTTCTTTTCCTTTTTATTTTTTTTCTCTGTGCCATCTGAGGTTTTGTGCTTATGAGACCTTGTTGTGGGTTAACCCCAGCCAGTAGCTCAGCCCCACCCAGCTGCACACTCAGCACCCTCCCAAGTGGGATGGGGGGAGAATCGGAAGGGTGAAAGTGAGAAAACTTCTGAGCCAAGATAAAGACAGTTCAATAGGGAAAGCAAAGCTGTGCACACAAGCAAAGCAAAATAAGGAATTAAAGCACTCCGTCCCATCAGCAGGCAGGTGTTCAACCATCTGCAGGAAAGTAGGGCTCCATCACATGTAATGGTTACTTGGGAAGACAAACACCATGACCATGAATGTCCCCCTTCTTCCTCCTTTCCCTGAGCTTTTATTGGTAAGCACAATATCATATGGTAGGGAACATCCCTTTGGTCAGCTGGGGTCAGCTGTCCTGGCTGTGTCCTCTCCCAATCTCTTGTGCACCCCCAACCTAATTGGGGGGGGGGGAGGGGGGAGGCGGTGTGAAACAGAGAAGGCCTTGACACTGTTCAGCAAGAACTAAAACATCCCTGTGTTATAGAATCATAGAATCGTTTAGGTTGGAAAAGACCTTTAAGATCATCCAGTCCAACCATTAACCTACACTACCAAGTCTACTCTAAGCCAGTCAAGGGCAGACTAGACTAAACCATGTCCCCAAGTGCCACATCTACCCGTTTTTTGAACACTTCCAGGGATGGTGACTCCACCACCTCTCTGGGCAGCCTGTTCCAATTCTTGACCACCCTTGCCGTAAAGAAATTTTTCCTAATTTCCAACCTAAACCTCCCCTGGCGCAGCTTAAGCCCGTTTCCTCTCGTCCTATCACTAACTACTTGGGAGAAGAGACCAACACCCACCTCACTACAACCTCCTTTCAGGTAGTTGTAGAGAGCAATAGTTATCAACATGGTTTTGGTCACAAATCCAAAACACAGCACCATCCCAGCTGCTATGAAGAAAATTAACCCCATCCCAGCCAAAACCAGTACAGACCTGCTAGAAACTCTTCCAGGGACAAACACCAAACACCACAGCTCGAAGCGTGGTTGCAGACCCAGGACAGACAGCGCACCTGCCCTACCTACACCCTTTCTGCAAGACTAGCTAGCCCAGCGTCTTGCTTCAACAATACTTTAATGGTCCTAGTCATGAAACAGTCACGTCTTTGGCACTGGTATCTCTGAAATGCATTTTGCTTTGTAACTCCAAATTCAGAACTAGCGGGACTATGTCTGCACTTGCAGAACAGGTAACACCAAGGGACTGAAAGAAGGGCTTCTCTGCACACAAGTTTTTATACTTTTCCCTGTTCTGCTAGTCAGTCTGGTAAAGACTCAGCCATAAACCTTGCCGGCTGTGTAAAGGTAAATCATGTCACCCAGGACTTCGGGAAGAGGACCTTTCATGAGGAAGTCTGCTAAGTATGACAGAGCACACAGAGAGGTGCAGATCAAGGGCTCTGGAAAGTTTCAGGACTCAGTCACTGCCATATTAGCAGTTTTATAGGAAAGCCTAAAAACCTCAGAAGCACATCTAATATACACCTAGACTCAAACACCTTCAAGACCTGACATACATGGCCACGTGAACTCCTTGCAAACCTTTTTCCCTCTCCATTTTGGTCCCTAGGTGAGAAGCTGCCTCCAGGCTTGTCAGTACCTTTCCCCCCACACGTTCAAGGGCAGTTTTAAACCAGCGCAACCGGCAGCTGGACTTGCCTGTCTAAACCCACAAGTGAATAAACTGGCCTTGGGATCCACACCCCTGCAAGCCAGGCTGTTAGCAAGCTTTTAGGTGGGGCGACAGCTTTTTCCATTGCAGTACCTTGTGTGGTCCAGTGATTTTGAAGTGGGTGAGCCCACTGAAACCCATCGGGCTCCTGCAGCCTGTTGTCCCCTCCACACCTCAGTGGTGACGCTCAGAAATGCCTGCTGGGTGGCCTCCGCCTTCCCGTGCTTGCAGAGCTCCTGCGGGTGGGTGGGAAATGATGAGGAACATTTTGTATTTTTTCCTTTGTATTGTTTTTTTAAAGACACCTACAAAAGTGTCAGTCTATTTTCCACTTAAGGACTTGGTGCCTATGCAGAGAATGTTATCCTTGGTGAAAAATTGAAAAGTTATTTTAGCATGTACCCAAAATGTGGTTGTATTTATCTTGCTCAGGACGCCCTGGCGGAGACAACCACAGCCTCCAGCGCCTGTCTGAAATGTTTGCCATGGACAACTCTTTGCCACATGGCTGCCTTGTTTTCCTTGAACTGAAACCCATGTCTCCTTATGCTTTAAGACGGAAGGATTTTTAAAAAGACCCTTCCACCCAGGGACCTTCTCCCAAGTAGTTAGCGATAGGATGAGAGGAAACGGGCTTAAGCTGCGCCAGGGGAGGTTTAGGTTGAAAATTAGGAAAAATTTCTTTATGGAAAGGGTGGTCAGGCATTGGAACAGGCTGCCCAGAGAGGTGGTGGAGTCCCCATCCCTGGAAGTGTTCAAAAAACAGGTAGATGTGGCACTTCGGGCCATGGTTTAGTCTAGTCTACCCTTGATTGGTTTAGTGTGGACTTGGTAGTGTAGGTTAATGGTTGGACCGGATGATCTTAAAGGTCTTTTCCAACCTAAACGATTCTATGATTCTATGATTCTATGACGCCAGTGGCCCCGCAGGCCGCGGCCGCCGCACAGGCCGCTGAGGGGCGGGACGCTGGCGCGCGGCGCCCCCGCCCCGCCCCTCGGCCACGCCACGCCCCCAAGGCCGCGCGACGGGGCCCGGCGGCGCCTGACGCCACCTGGCGGTCGCGGCGGACCCGGTAGCAGTCTTTCTGCGGGGCGCGGGGGGGGGGGGGGGGGGGGGGGCGGAATTTGAGGTGAAATACAGCCATTACCACACACCTGCACCTAGTTCAGTAAAGAAAGGCAACTATCGGGTCAGGATTGCAGCTATTTTACCAGGCAGGTTCTAACAACCTGCCCTGGTTTGGGGCTAATCCCCTAGGATTGAGATTCCCTGAATTCTGGAACTATCTCTAAAGACTATCTGTAGTTAGGAATTCCGCTTCACACCACCTTAGAGAAACACACACGTTGCTTAGGTCTCCCCCAAGCTGGTGAAAACAGCTCCGGCATCTGCTCAGCAAGCATACAGCTCAAGCCAGCTCTGCTGTGTATCCTCCAAGTGGAATAAAATAGAGTCTCTCCCTGGCAGGTATTCTAATCTCATGAGTGTGCCTAGGTTTGAAATAGCCTTAGAAAGGTTACTTTTCTCTTTATTCTTCTCAGGGAGAGGAATCTGAGACAAATGTCCTCGCATTGGCAGGATTTTGGAAAGGGAGGTAGGTGAAATGCAGCTCCTCTATCAGCCACCATCTCTGCCCTAAATTCTACACAATAAACACCAACAGGCTGGCTGAAGAACACGTGGAGAGGCAGGAGAAGCCCACGAGGCCCATGTGCATAGGTTTCGGAGAGCGGCTCCCAGGAGGGAACATAGAAGCCCTCTTTACCTGTCAGGTTCCTTCCTGTTTTCATAGTTATCACAGGTTTCCTCTTTCCAGAGAGCAGACATGTAGCCTGAGGTTTTTAATAATTCCAAATGCAGTGAGTTCTCTCTATTTTTTCATTATTTTGGAGATTTGTATTCTTGTTTTCCTAAGAAAAAGTGAGCGCAAATCAAAATCCAATAAAGATTTTAGGTGCAGGAACCCACACCAGAGTGGAATCCAAACTCCAATTTGGTGCCCAAAGTTGCTCTTTAACGAACAGGGACAGTTAGGTGTCTGACGGGGTGCCAGAGCCGTCAGTGTTCAAGGCAGAGAGCCCATTTTAAGTCACCAAGCCAAGTCACCAAACACAAATGTGCAAGGGGAAATCTCATGCCTTTCTGAGATGTCAACACCTTGCGCTAGGTGTGAAGGAAGGAAGCTCCTGCACTCGGTATCCTGAGCCCTGGAATGCCTTCTGAAAATAGGTATTCAAAGCCAGAAGGGCTCAGTCTTCTTTTAAGCAGGATCACTAGGTGGCAATGATATCACCAGTATATTTGAAAGATTGGATCATTCACCCAGGACTAGTGGGTCACAGAATTTAAGCTCTTCTTCTGCCCAAGGAGGGATCCAAATCCATCCCAATTTGAACACTCTGCACACTGGGAACTTCTGAGGCTGTATAGCGATTCAAGGAGGAAGAATTTCCATCTTTCTTGAGGAACACAAGAGGAAGAAACTGCGTCATTTCTTGTTAGCAATGGGAAGTCATGTATTCTTGTCTCTGCTCTTGGTACTGGTTAACTATTTTATTCATAAATGTAAATGCTACCTACAATGGTGTCGTGGTTTAGCCCCAGCCAGCAACTAAGCACCACGCAGCCGCTCGCTCACTCCCCCTGCCCCGGTGGGATGGGGGAGACAATCGGAAGAGTAAGAGTGAGAAACACTCCTGGGTTCAGATAAGAACAGTTTAATAATTGAAATAAAGTAAAATAGTAATGCTAATAGTAACAATATAATAATAATACACAAAGCAAGTGATGCACAATGCAATTGCTCACCACCCGCCGACCGATACCCAGACAGTTCCCGAGCAGTGATTGCTGCCTCCCAGGCAGCTCCCCCCAGTTTATATACTGAGCATGATGTCATATGGTATGGAATAGCCCTTTGGTCAGTTTGGATCAACTATTCTGGCTGTGCCCCCTCCCAGATTCTTGTGTACCTGGCAGAGCATGGGAAGCTGAAAAGTCCTTGACTAGCATAAGCAGCACTTAGCAACAACTAAAAACATCAGCATGTTATCAACATTATTCTCCTACTAAATGCAAAACACAGCACTATGCCTGCTACTAGGAAGAAAATGAAATCTATCCCAGCCGAAACCAGGACAAATGGAAAGAATGGTGACTCCTCTGGATGTTCTGTAGGAGAACACAGCAGCTAGCAGACAATTTGCGGGGAGACCAGACTTGTTAGTGTGTGTGAGACATTCTCAGAACAGACAAACTGATAAAGCCCTTAGGGAGATTTAGGAAAAAAAAAAAAAGATTTCTGGATCCCAGTCAGGCTCAGACACAAGGAAAGTGTATCTCCTGCCAGGAGTCAGATGTTGCCAAATCTGAACCTATCTATCTTTTTCACCATTTAAATACCACTGTTCCACACACCCCATACCTCCAGCCATTGAAAAAATATTTTCAACATAATATTTTTTTCATTCAACAAAGCAATAGGAACCACAGAAGACAGAGAAGTTCCACAGCAAAAGTTGTCTCAGGGAAGAGCAGGATTCATAGTAACCATGTAAGAAAAACATAAACTCAGTGATAATCGAAGGATAAATCAATGAAGGGGGTTATATTTAAGACTGGACCAAAATGACCCTAGATATCCTTAGCAGTTATAAGTTCATGTTTATAAACCAGGGAACAGAGACTCAACAAAGTCCCTGAGAGGCTAATCACAATCACCATTCTGCAGATCAAAACCAGTTAGAATAAAATAACATTTCAGTCAGATCAAATAATAGTACAGACAAAGTAAAACTTTGCTTCCAGTTCTTCGTATTTTAGGTTACGTATGGGTGAAGTTCCCATTCTTGGCTGTGGCCTATAATTAATATGTTTCACGCAAATTCAGGACCATCTCCTTGTTTCCTGCATGGTCACATGCAGGCACAAGTTCTCAAAAGGAGTGGGAACATTTTATTACCACCGTACTGAAAAATGGGTGCTGACAGCAATCCTCCATGTCCTGACACTCTTACAACGAGGAGACCATAGTACCAGGCCATGAGGCTGTGAAGCCAGGGAAGTGGCAACGCCTCACATGCGGTGATGGGTAGGTTACATCTTCTACAATGAGTGTTTTCCCCTTCTGCTAGAGCAATGCCACAACAGCGCATCTGAGGCCTGGAAACAGTTCAACTTGCACTAGCATTTAGGCGTGTAGCCACAATACAGTTTTTGTGCTGGTGCATCAAAAAGAGCAAATGATAGTGCTTGCATCTTTTTCCTCATGGAGCTGCTAGAAAATGGGGGCTCTGCTCCTGGAAGGACAAGCTACAAACAAGTGCCCTAGAAGATCAAGCTGATACTGCCCAGGCTCCCTGGAACAATTTCAGATCACTGTAAACAACCTGATATTACTTTGAATCAATGGCTCGAGATTCACAAATTTTCAGAAAGTCTGAACACCATAGTTGGACTGAGGATGTGGACATCCTGCAGAGATAATAATACCAGTAATTTGTATTTTGCTTTGAGTTTACTTTCTTTTTAAAATTTATTTAAATAAAAATAATCCCTTTTTCAGAGAAACCCAAATAACCAAGAGATCTGTCAAGACTTCTCAACTGGTTTTCTCTTTGAAGGTAAATAGCGTGCTTTTATGTTCATACACAAAATCCTCTGCTACGTAACTTCAGCCCATCAGAGACGCTGACAGTCTATGAAAAACAACCAAAGGGGCAGGAGGCCAGCTTTAATCATTTGTAGCTAATACACTGTGCAACATAGAGAGACTGGGGAGAATAATTCTACATAGGAAGTCAAAAGTACTATATTCCTTACAACTACCCATCCTCAAAGGAAAGAAAGGCTTTGGTGATATACAAAAATAATAGCGGTGCTGTAGTTATGCCATATTTGCTGCATCCTGTGTGAATTAGTTTAATTCAAGTATGAACTGCGTTGGTGGCTTTCTAATTTACATTATTCCTCTGAACGGTTTTCTATAGCGCCTTTTGAGAAGAACTTGGGGTTTTAGACAAATTGAATATTGTTCTCTCTTTCATGTAGATCATCCGGATCCAGTCAATGACTCAGTTTTTTATAGCCCTTTTAAAATTTCATTTTATTTTTAGAGTGCGGAACTTTTTTTTATTTTTTGGAGCCTATTCTTTTGCAGAGACACATTGTTCAAGAAATCACAAGTGGCTTCACATAAACACTCAGGAAGGATCAGAGACTGGAAAAGCTGTAGAGACCGTAGGAAAATCTGAGGCTAGAGCACAGCACTGTAATGCGATGCAATGTATTACAGCAAATAGCAGAGTAAGTGGAAGAACTAGTTGCTGTTCAACATATTTCAAGCCTTTGCCATGCTTGTTACTTTTGGAAGGGATGGGGTGAGCCAGGAGCTTCATTTGCTGCACAACACGGCAGTGACAGCATGATCTGAAGAAAAGAATTTGCTGTGCTCAGCTGTGACAGAGCAATGCTGCTGCTTTCCCGGACACAGGGCAAGCATCTGCTGCCTCTCATGAAATGCAAGCCCTCCCGTGAGGGCTCCAGCTCCAAAATTCAAATTTGCAAACCCTCCGGCTCTAAGGACAGGGAAATAGTAGCCTGAAGCCTGAAGCCTGACCCCCCTGAGGGTTTTTTTCCTCTCTCATGGACAGCCCCAAACTGAGGACTATATAGGGAGTCTCTGGGGAAGACAAACTTGGTTTTCCCCATTATTTTGCAACCTCCTGATGGTCGCTATCCTGTCACTCTCCATCTACAGCATATGGTGCTCACATCCATTTCACTTGCTTCTGGAGACTACGTTGTCCTCCACTGTAGAAACAGTTGTCTGTGATAAGGACAGCAGGTACAGTGTCACAGATGTCTGGGTAGCTACTTCTGTATGTCCCATAGCATGCTCTCTGTTATCAGGAATAGGAGATAGCCTGGTTTAAAAAGAAAAAAAAAGACAAAATAAAACATTATGGAGGTACAGAAAGCTGCCTCGCCAGGGCTTTTAGGGCTAGGCATGTCTGTGAGTTTGGCAGCCCGGGACTGGTGCAGCTCTGTTCACATGCTGCTACACCCATGTAAATCAGTCCAAGTAATTCCATGCTGTCACACAGAGCTGCCTCAAATGTCTCTGCACCTGAGGCAATCTGTACTTTAGATAATCTTCCCGGGAACAATAAGGAGTTATTGAGAGTAAGTCATACACTAATCCCCAGAGCGGACCTACCCAAGGATGTCACAACCCATTTTACAGAGGAGGAACCAGAACTTCAAAGCCCTGCAGAAGGCTTTGGGAATGGCAGTGCCCAGTTTCCAGGCTCCCTCTTGCCTGGTGGAGTCCTCTGCCCCCGAGGAGGGATGCAGGCCTGCAGGTGGCTCGGGGCAGGGATGGATGCCAAAGCGTGGGAGTCAGAGACTCATGCTGCCAGCCGGGACCTGCTAACATAGGAAATGCTAAACAGGGCAGTGTATTTGGAGATCACAAGGTATTTCAGTACTTTTGTTTGCTTGGTGCCCATGGTAATTTGTCCATAGCTTGAAGTTTGCCATTTGGTAATTTTTGCATAGCTAATGAGGACTAATTTGTGTCCTCTACATCCGGTAACTGCTCACCCTTTGTTATGTTACCGCACAAATATCATCTCCAAAATGTAGTTAGTAGAGAGCCTCCAAAACACAAGGGATTCATAGTACAGAAGTATAGCATAGATTAATACTTACTAGTGAAAGGCATCTTTTGTCACAGTACAACATTCAGCAGGAATTTTTCAAATGACCACTCATTATTGGACTGTTTGGTCCCATTGGAGTCATCTGTGAAACTCCCATTAACCAAATAAGAAGCAAGTAAGAGAAGCTATTTACCACCCACACTCCATTTATCTTCTAAAGTAAGTGATGCTCATACATGCCCAAGTCTATGTGACCAGTAACTCAACAGGCAGGAGTATTTCTCTGAAGCCAGAAACAGTGTTAAAAAAAAGCCCCACGCTTTACTCTTACTTGGGTTTACAGTCAGAGGCAGAATTTTTTTTTTTCTTCTACCGAAGAGTGAAAAGTGTTGTCAGAGGTAGCAACAACATTTTCCATCTGCAATATACATGCTCAGCTCACTGCTACAGAACACCAGACAGTATGATCCTAAGTGACAGCTTGGCTGTGCCTTTCACTGCAAACAATACACTGTGGGCTCAGAGGACTTTTCTGTAAAGAGGAAAGGAGCATCTGGGTAGCTGCTCTACAGGAAGACTTACTGCACCTTCTTTATCTCACTTCTACACCTGTGAGCTCTCTTCATTAGTTCATCTTCTTCTCTTCATATACAACCTATTATGAATTGTTAAGGAATATTGCATAATGTATTTTACTAATAAGAGGTTACCCACAGATGGAAACCCATATTAGATGAGGTAATGCTATCTGTCTGCCCTGACAGGTTTGTGAACTGTGAGCAATTTTATTATGCACTTGATGCAGTTTTATCTTCTAGTAGTACATACAATTGCAGAGGATCACTCAATATTTTATTTTGATTGCAAAGTCTTTGGGCAGAGACCATCTCTTGTATAAGCAGAGCCTAACACGATAGGGACCTGATTTTGTCTGTGTTCTCCAGATACTTCTGGGATGCAAATTTATCAGTCCACAATATTGAATTATTCCTGAGTCCTTCCACTGCATAAAGTTGGTATAATCCGCTTGCTGTTGTGTCAATTGTGTTACAAAATTAAACCTTTGTCCATTTACTGCAAAAGCACAAGGGAAAAATAAAAGCTACATGTCCAAGGAGAAACACTTAAACACATGCACATCCAGGTGTTTACAGAAATACTCTTCAGCTGCTGCCTGTCTCTGAAGTCCATAGTCATTGAATCTTCTGCCACTGGCCAAACACAAAACCACTTCAGTCAGACCACCAACCACCTACAGCACTTCAGTCCTACTACCAGTTTCCACCTCTACATCCAACCATTGCCAGTAAGACCCAGACCAGGTCCCCCCGTCACCTCACTCTTTGGTGAGCACCGTAGTAGCATATCTAATTTGGGAAGACATGGGGAGATGAAGAGCTGAACCAGCTGAGATCCTTGGCTCCAGGAAAGAGACCAGAACAAAGAGTCCCAGTGAGAACAGATATCTACTCAGCTGCTGAAACAACCTGCAATCCTGCATCAAATACATGCGTATCGGCATGTTCTTGGGTGGGCTCTGGTCTCCTTGCTGCAGCAGTCAATTACCATGGTGACTTGTGACTCTTCCAGCTCTCTCAGAGGCACAGGAGACAACTGCTGAGCTCTGAGCTGGCTGGCGCAGCCAGAGGATGCAGGGTTCGACTCCTGAGATCAAGCCTTAGGTGCAACACGTGACTGCCCCCATTCTGCTTTTTGCAGCCCTGTTGGCTACACATAGCTCAGGAAAGCCTGCATCTCATCTACTCAGCATATATACATACCTTTGGCACCTGGGAGGAGCTGGTCACATTAATGTAGGGGTGGAGAGCTCCACAAGGGGAAGAGCAATTAAAATCTGGTTTTGCCATCTGTGGCTACATGTCTTTGTACCACTGTTTGTTTTGTGTCTTTGGAAAGTTCAGCCCTGTGTGTATTCAGCTTTTAGTGCTTTAACAGATCTTCCAGCTATGTGAATCAAATTGTCATTGAATCCAGTCATTTCAAATCAGATCAAATGTTAGTCTTCAAATTAAAATGTTAAATACAAAAATCAATGGAAGCATTTTACTATTGCACTCTTGGGATTGTTTTACAGATGCAGTTACAGATTTCAGTCAGCTGTGGTTGACTGCAAAGCCCAGGAGTATTTTTCAATCTAGAGCCATGCCTCTGCTTACCTCCTGCACACACACATTGCCATTGTTCATCTGGATGACATACTCCTGGGCTGAGCACACACAGCATAAATTTGATGCCTGAACATTCATCTGCAGCCCATGGTATGTACATGTTTTCTGCTACTGAGTCAGCAAACAGGCCTCACCAGCTGGGAAATCTCTGAAAACGAAGTACTTGTAGATTGGTACTGAGCTCTGTGTGTCTTACTGGAGCCCAAACCATCCTTGAGTCATCAAGTGTAGGCTCATCACTAGGAAAAAACAGAGCAGAAGGACAATAAAGGAAGTTTTGATTTAGTACAGCCTTAGGCCTGCCTAGATCAAGGTTCTTCTCTGTTGACTTTAGGCCTTCAAAAGTCTGGGCATCGGGACTTACAGAATACTGGAGGCGTCTGACTCTGGGCTGTACTGTCATTATAAGCTCATTTATGTAAAATTTGCTATAGGACTTTGCTGTTTTAAAACTGTCCTCTGCTGCCACACCTAAGATCCAGCCAGATCCATTATCCAGATCATGATTTTGAGCAACTTTTGAGTGTTCTTTGTGTCACAAGGTACCCTGAAGCCCTAGCACATCTCTTCCATCCTGCAATGCAAAGTGCTGGTGCCTGCAAAGGATGTGGGAGCAGAAAACAAATGGTAGATAGAACAAAGGGGAAGCAGGGGGGTTGGGCTCAATGATCTCTCAAGGTCCCTTCCAACCCAAAGCATTCTATGATTCTATGATTCTATATAAGACCATTACCTCCTACAGCTGCAAGCCGCTGCTCAGTGTTGCACAACAAGTCAACAGCCCAATTCCAGTTAAATGTTTTGTAGACATGATGGGTGGGACTAGTAAAATGGAGGTTTTGATGACTATCTATTGACACAGCTCCATGTTATGCTTGTAAACTGGGGATTGTCTAGCAGCTCGTTGAGGGGGTTGGAGCAGGTACATCATTCACTTACAGGCTATTCTCTTAGGAACATGGTGTAAGTGGGCACTGCCCATCATAATTATAAGTATTATTTGTCTGTTTTTAATTACTGTGGTGTTTAATAGCTGAGGAGGTGGGGGTTTCCAGCAGGGCATACACCTGAAAGCAGTCAGTGCTGGTGAATTTTTTCACCAGAACTCAATGGTCTTTGCAAGGATCTTTCTTCTAACCACACTGAGTTGCTATTTTGGCACAGCAGAGGATAAAAAACAAGTCAGGAAGTGCAACAAAGAAATTAACAGCAGGTAAGCACAGTTGTCAAAATAAGGATCAGGGGCAGAAGGGAGTAAGTAAATTGCTGCAGGACAGGTTTTCTAAGACCTTTGAAGATGGAGGATATCTTGAGGAAAACTTTTCAAGTTTTCTTCCTAGAGAAAGCGTTAGAGAAAGCATACAAATGACCATACTGCGTCAAACCAAAGGTCCATCTTCCCCGGTATCCCATTCTCAGCAGCGCCATAAGCGGGTGCCTGGGATGAGAACAGGAGGCTGTGCATAGTACATCCTCTGAATACTCTCCCAGACTCAACACATTTCCATCTCAAAGGACTTCCTGATCTATGTGTGGTCTTCTATATTAACCCTCTGTGGAGTTCTCTTCCATGTACCTATGTCATAAAGTAAACTTTTCGCTTCCACTACATCCTTTGGCAGCAAATGCCACCATTCTACTGCCTCCTGTGTGCAGGGCGTTTCTATTTGCTTTGAACCCAGAGCTACAGCACAGTCCGCACATTATATCAGCTAATTCTGCTTAAAAAAAAAAAAAAAGCCACAATGAAAATGGTAGTTGTACCTGAAGGGAATGAGACCCAAAGAAAACTCAGGGCCAAATGTGGACAAGGCCACTCTGCCCTTGATGGCACTGAATAGTCATATAACACGGATGCAATCACTCTGCACTGCTTGCAGTGTAGATATGGCCAGAAGGGCCAACGGTGCAAGACAGGCCCAGGATTTGACAGTGCAGCAGGACAGTAAAGAATAGAAGAATGTACCTTTTAGCTAAACTAAAGATTAACCATTGCAGATCTTCAACTAACAGTCATTTTAATTTGAGATGCTCCTACTTAAGGCAAATTAATTCCAATTAATGCCAATATTAATGCTCTGCCTTTGGTCTGTTAGCTTTCCCATGTCCAATTCTTCACTTTGAAGGTACCAAACCACCAAGTCAAAATTAATTTAACCAATGAACAGTTCTGTACCACTGGACTTTCTTGGCAGGGATCAGACAAGTAAAAGAAGAAGCTCTTAAAGTCATACCATGGATTGCATTGTTCAGTGGTTTTAGCCCCTTGCTGTTTCAGATGGAGTTAAGAGCTACATGCAGTCACCCAAAGGACCGGTTGGATAAATGAAGCAAATGCTATTGTACAAACCCATGCTACCCATGGTCTGCTGAGCTTGCTGGTTGCTAATGCAGAACAGCTTTATTAATCTACGGTCTAACGGGAGTTGTAGATTTCTGTAATCACAAACATTTCTAGAATTACAGAAATGTGATCATTATCTTCCTCCTGCCAGTGCAGCTCCTTTCTGCATCCTTTTACCCATGTGTATTTTATTTGTTGTTGATCACCATACAGGAGTGGTAACAGACAGAACAGTTAAATGTGTAGCTAGACGGTGTGTCAGATAATGTGGAAAGCTGAGCAGTTCAGGGTTGGTTGCAGCTCAGGGTCTAATGACCACTGTCCAGGAATTCACAGAGTATATCTAGCACAGTAGAGATACATCAGGAAGTCTAGGCATAGCTGCAGTACAAATAGGGAAGGTAATTTCAGTGTGTAAGCAATTGCTCATTTTAGTAAAAATGATGATAATAATAAATAAATAAATAAAACCTTAAGAAATTGATTTTTTTTTTTAAAGTTACAGTTTTTCTCTCCCCACCATGCAGTGAAGGTTTCAGTCCCTCAGCCCCATACACTGTTTATTCACGACCTGCTACAAGGAAGCCTGGAACAGAGACGGGCTGCCTGTCAATGGGCAGTTGGAAGGAGGAGAAGGACAGTTATCTCCTCAAGTGGATCTGCCATTGATGGAGGAAGTTTTTAGTCCCCACTGAGTTCATCCGCTCCCCATTTTCTGCATCAGACATTCCTCCCCCTGAATTTTGCCAAGCGGCAGATCCACAACTTGTAGGCTGCATCTGAACTCAAGAGGCAGGTATCTCGAGCATAGAGTTTGTGGTTGGACACAGGGTGTAGGGTTGTCCTGGTTTCGGCTGGGATAGAGTTAATTTTCTTCCTAACAGCAGGCATAGTGCTGTGTTTTGGATTTAGTAGGAGAAGAATGTTGATAACATGCTGATGTTTTTAGTTGTTGCTGAGTACTGCTTATGCTAGTCAAGGACTTTTTCAGCTTCCCATGCTCTGCCAGGTGCACAAGAAACTGGGAGGGGGCACAGCCAGAATAGTTGATCCAAACTGACCAAAGGGCTATTCCATACCATATGACGTCATGCTCAGTATATAAACTGGGGGGGGGTGGCCAGGGAGCAGCGATCGCTGCTCGGGAACTGTCTGGGCATCGGTCGGCGGGTGGTGAGCAATTGCATTGTGCATCACTTGCTTCGTGTATCATTATTATTATTATCATTATTATACTGTTACTATTAGCATTACTATTTTACTTTATTTCAATTATTAAACTGTTCTTATCTGAACCCAGGAGTGTTTCTCACTCTTACTCTTCCGATTCTCTCCCCCATCCCATCGGGGTAGGGGGAGTGAGCGAGCGGCTGCGTGGTGCTTAGTTGCTGGCTGGGGCTAAACCACGACAAGGGTGAAAACCTTAAATAATGACAAAATGACAGCAAACTGTGTAGCACCAAGAGAAAAAATAGTCAGTAAAAAGGTCTCCATTCAACATCCCTAAATGCAGGTGGACAACGATTCCCACAGGAAACTGCTCCACAACATGGGAAATTGTAACAAGGCAAAAATCCTGAGCAACACCTCAGCTGCCGCTGTGACAGGTCTACCAAATCACACTCCCTTCACAGGAGCTTTTTTATGCCCCTCTCTGCTGCCATAGCAGAGAACTTTGCAGCTTTATGTGCATCGTTTCCTGACTGGGAGAGATGCTTACAGCTCATGGGGGACCTATTTGTCCTGAACCAACTTCTTTCCAATCAATGTCATTGGCATTATGGGACCGTGCCAGTGTAGCAGAAGAGAACAGGCTCTTTACTGGTTTTGAAGCACATCGATCTCACCTAATCTACAGAATTAACCCACAGTACAAATCAATGGATGAAACCCCCAAATACTCATGCCTCCTCTTGCAAAAGCAAGTGACAGCACAATTTCAGAGGGAGTGCAATTCTGTTCACAGTTCAAAAGAGCCCAGTAATGAAAGACCTGGCTATAGTCCACGTCTAATGGACTTTATTTAAACTTACACACCAGTCCTGGAACACAGCAACTCCTGTCACAACCGGTGTAAGAAAAAAGTTGGCGTTGGTGGTCATCTAATCTTTGTCTCACGTATCAAACAGACCAAAAGAGGATAGAGTGTTCACCTAAATTCTCACAAGTCTTTAAGAAAGCAAGTTAGTGGAAAAAAAGATTACTAAATTAGCCTGAAAGCTGTGGTCCAAAAAAAAAAAAATCAACACTTCTGGCTTTCTTGTTTTTTCTGGCAATGCTGCAATGTGAATGCCAGTTTAGGCACTGTCACAGAAAATATGTGGGTGGGGAGAGATCTGCCCCTGAGGGAAAGGGCAGCAAACAGGACCACCAACCAGAAACGATTGTGAAGTTTTACATTTTGGCTGGATACACAAAGGCATCCTCAGACAAAAAGAGGCTGCAGATGTATTTATTTCCAGCCTCCCGGGCCCCTGCATGCTGCAGATGGGGGCTGCTCCAGCCAGCTGTAGGCTCTTAAAAGCGCTGGGATGCCAATGGCTCAGACCCAGGTAGCTCCTGCTGAAGCACCTCACGGGCTCCCTGCACCTACATTTGGATCAGATAGTGACGCTGGATTTAAAATAATCCAAATTATCTATGTCCATGTTGTTAGTACTCAAATGTTTATTAATTATTCTGACTGAAAAATGCAGAGCAACAGCACTGTAAACCTTTGGAAACGTGTCTGTGGGACTCTATTATTTTTGTATTCCCTCGGCTTTCCTCCTTTCTTGATAGCTTATAATACTCTTATATTATTACCCAAGCTTGGCATTTTAGTTAAAATGAGCAGTTTTCTGCGTGAATCTGCAAAATTGATCTTGGGTGTCTCTACTGACAGCCACCCACAGTCAGACTTCATGTGCCCTAATGCTGGAAACGCACTTACCTAAATTAGATATCTCATCGCAGGAGAGTGCACCAATAGCAGGGGCATATCGGTGCCGCCTGTGCCCTGGGAATCAGCTGGCTACTCCTTATCTTGCAGGAGATTGAATTTATGACATTTTTATTCTAAGGCTAACTAAAGATGCCAGATTTGTTTGTCAAGTCAGCTCAAGAATAATGCTAAATCCCTGATGTTCTCAAACAGCTTTGAAGGTTTGCTGTAGCAAAGCCACTTTACAGAGCTCATTCCTTATTACAGTCCTTGCCTTTACATCTACATTTTCCCAGCCACTTCAAAGGCAATGAAAATAAGGCGGTCAACAACCTAATCCATTCCATACATTGAAATATTTTGCAAGCTCAGCCAGCACTGTATTGCCTGCATGAACTTGCTTCTTAAATAAATCTATTCTTCTAAAAAAACTATTAGCAGATTTGCATTTTTCCTTTCAGAAATATAGAGGGAGCTGTGACTTGGGGGGGGTGGGGGTGGGTAAAGGAACCATTTCTGCTCTGGTACTAGCCTGCCTGGATTGCGCAGGTAAGATCTGTACCATTCCCCTCCCTCGCTGCGATGCCACTGAATGCCTGAGCTGACCCTGCTGTTACCCTGCGCGGGGAGGGGGCTGGGAGAGCTGCTGTGTGCCAGCTCCCTCTGAGGGGCTTTGGGAAAGGGGCAAACCCCTGACCCCACAGAAGAACACTTACCCATGCAGCATTAGTGGCAAAAGCTGCTCTCTGAAGCCTCTGCAGTTACATCTGTGCTTGTTTGAGGGTGCCAGCACAGTCCAAGCAGGCGGTGGCCCTTCCCCGGTGGCATGGCTGTGCCACCCAACGAATTGGCACATGCTGAGCTGGCAAAAACTCCTTTCTTCTGCAACAGGTGCTTTTACCATCGGTTGTCCCACCACAGCAATGTAAGTAAATAGATTTGGGGTGGAGGGGGTGTTTCTTTGACTTTGCATTGCTGGATGTGAGCGTATGTGAGCATTAGCTCTTCAAGCACAGACCTCTACTTGGTGGAACAGAGAAGCAATCCCAAAACCCACTTCTAACCCTCTCCTCGGGTTGAGGGGGTGAAACACCAGCCACTACTGAGCCCCTAATGTAGTAAAATACTTTCACTTAGGTTTACGTCCTACTGAATGAAGGCTCAGTCAAGGCACAGATAAACATACACTTAAATGTTTTGATACAAAGGCGAGGACTGCTGAATGAGAGCATCTGTGATGGCAACTGGGAAGGAGTTGCAGTGACTGCTCTATATTGCCACCTAGGAATGTGCGTTCACACAGCAGCCCGAGTCTTCAAAGTTCACCAATCTACATGCCAGCACGTTGGATCTATACAATGCACCGAGAGGAGCCCCACTGAGAAATAATCTCTGGTTTCAACCCATACTTTAAATGCGGGGATGCAATGAAGCCCCCTTGGCTCTGAAGGCCTTACTGTGCTTGTTCATGATGAGTATAAATCAGTAATGAAGCTCAATCACAGAACAGCGTGCCCTTGTCTTTGTCCAGGAGAGTGGGATCTGATGCTTTTTGTCTTCTGGCTACTGCTTTGATTTCCCTGAAGAGGACTCACAGGGTACGTGCCAGGCCCAGGACTGCATTGTGCCCTACCTGATCTGCCACAGGGGGACAGGCAGGGGTGAAATTTGCAGAAAGAGAATAAAAAAAAGAATGGTGCCAAATCAACACCAAAGTTCAGTCAAGACCAAAATTTGCAAGTTTTGAGGAAAGACACTGAAGTAGGTAAAGCTGGGGAAAGTCTAATGCTTGGATAGCAAATAACCCAAACTCATCCTGCAAAATCTTCTGTCAAAAAGCCAGTTCTGGCTATGGCTGTCATTTTCATCTTCCACATCTTAAAGGAAAACATAATAAACCAGAGGGAACAAATTTCATGGGATACATACACATGAAACCAAGACTGCTCTTCAGTAGCTAGCTATTGTTTAATATCTTTCCGGAACTGTAGTGTTGAGTAGTTGTAGCAGTTGATTCTATAAAAGACCTTTATGAGTATACAAGTATACTTAATCACTCTTAAGTAGATCCTCCAAATGGAAAAAGAAACTGTGCTGGTTGCGTTGGATGACAAAGCTGGATGTGGCATGATTAGCCCTGGTTTGATCAAGCCACTGCAACGTTCAAGTGGTTCAGAAGACTTCAGCACCCAGAAAGCACCCCAGGACATGACCAGATATTACAGACCAGTCTGCTCATGCTTAACTGTTATTAATAAAAAAAACCAAAACGGTTGAGCAATTTTGAAAGTCCAGCCCTGTCTCAGGAATCTTTGAAATGTGCTGCTGGCTTGGTAGTGGTGCTTCTTTGGAGAGGAGCTCTTTACAGAGACCTGCACCCCGCTTTCCTAAGTTAAGCAATTTCTTCCATGATGCCAGGCAAACGCATCCCAGTCTCTTTTGGTTTAGAAAATATTGTAAATCCCAAGGCCAACATTGAGTGACTGTGCACTGTCAGTTGTGTTATGTTGTGTGTGCATCAGCCTTCTGGTGTTCAACACATATTCAGACCTAGTGGCCTGTCAGCCACTATGCTTGAGGAAATGCAATTTTTTTCCTGTAAAATTGTGGTAAGGACATATTTAGCTGCTTTTCGTATGTTTGTAATAACATATGTTGTTGGACCTTTTCTGTGCCACTGTATGTTCACTCACTCGAGGAGGCGCATTGACAGAGGGAACCTCCCTCCCCTTCAGAGCCTGGGTCAGCTGGTGGTGTGATAATCAGAAGGGAAAATTAATATTTTACATTTTAACCAAGCACACACAGTTTGGAATTGGACAGACCATAAGGACAGATTTGCAGAGATACCCTGAAGACCAAAAATTCACTTAAGACAATTAAGCCAATTCAAGATGCAAGGAGTTAATGGTGATATACACAGCACCCTGTAGCTGTTTTTATTTATTGATGATACTCAATACTTACAACAGCTGGTAAACCTGACTGGTTCACTATCATGACCATTTTCAGCTCATTACTCTCTCTCATTTGACCCCCTCCCTTGTCAGGTAGGAAAGAGTCTGTGACCTTAGCAGTTATTGCTCTTTTTTTAGAGAACTCCTGAATTCTGTTAAAGAATTGTTGAAATCTGTCTTGTTTTGTCAGGAACAAAATCAATAGCACCTAATAAAAAAAAAAAGGTGTAATTTTGAGAACAGAACTAACATTACTTTTATTTGATAAAGGACAAACTTGTCAACAAAATGAATGTGCCCAGAGCAGAATTTCTTACATCTGTCCAGTAAGAAAAAGTCACAGGACCACAAAGAGCAGATCCACCTGTCTTCCCCCCAGCCAGGTCATTCAGTCTGCCTCTCTGCTTCATGTGTATTGCTCTTCCAGGGACCCATATTCAAGTGCATTCACTGCAGATTCACTGCACTGTTTGGCCCTGGGTTTCTGATGCTGTCACTATTGCTTTCTGTGTAAGAACAGCGACAAACTGAAATTTGGTGGAGAGGCTGGCTTCCAGCTCCCCAGAGATGTGGGTGGAGGAGAGGGATACAAACTGAAACATTTTGCTTTTCTGCAAACTCTAACATTTTCCCCATCCGTCCTAATTTGTAACTTTCATATTTGCCCCATCCATCCTAATCCAAATCGCACGTACCTCTTTGAGCAGTGTTGTCATGCTCTCTGCCAGGGCTTTATTCTCAGGCAGTGTTTCTCTCCTATTCAAACACAATGTCTAGCATTAAAGTGTGACTGGCTTTCTTAGTCTCCACCCATCATAGAAATGAGCCTAGCTCAACAGTGATAATGATGGCAACCCCTTTTCAGGTTTATAGCTTTATTACTCTGAATGCTCTTACTGTGAAAAAAATCTCCTTCTGGTTTTACGTATATAATAAATATCCACACCGGTGTGCACAACCAGATTTCGGTACTGGCTGGCTGGCAGAGCGAGGGCCCTCACTCCTGCGACTATCCTGCGCAGAGCCCAGCTCCACAGGATACTGGTACGCAGCCCTGGCCCAGCTCCACAAGAAGCTGGTACGCAGCCACGGCTGAGCTATATTGGGAGCTGGTAAGCAGGGAGCTGGTGTGCAGAAACACGCACAAAGGTAGCAAGAAGCAATCTGGACGTGCAAGATCCCGCTGGTCCATCCCCTCCCTCCCTTTCTAGAAAAAAAGAAAAAAATAATAACGTGGCAGAAGCCTCTGTGGCAAGTCCTCCGCCACTGGCAGAGGTTTGCAGGCTGGACACTGGAAACAAGATTTGGGAAATACAGCGGGAACAAGGGAAGAGAAAGGAGGGCATGTGCACGCTCATCAATTCCCGACAGGCATGAGGTTGAAGTGAAAAGCCTCCTGATGACCTCCAACAAGCTACTGAAGCATGAATAGAACAGCTAATTGAGAGGCAGAGTTGATTGCCTGCACTGCACTTAGAGGCTTCAGGTTGAAAAAACACAGAAGAAACCTCAAAGCGGTATGTGAAATTATACAGGACACAGGCAGAGAGGACAAGGAGATGGGATTCTGTGGTGTTAAACCTTAACCACAACAAGCAGCAAAATATTCAGCTGTTAATTTAGAGCCCAGAGCTGAAGGGCTTGCACCTTTCTGCCTACCGAAGCCTTTGCCTGCGGCAAGCAGATGTAATCAAATTACAGGAGCCTGTTAAACATTGGCAATAAACTATCCCTGGACACACACAGGGATGTGGAGTGTTTCTTAATAAACTGTAAAATTTCATTCACTCTCACCTGGATTTTTTGTAGGTTGCTGTTCATTTTCCCTCTGGAAGTGATGGTAAATGCAGGACGAGTGTGTCAGTGATGTACGCAAATTTTTTTACTTATCCTTAGAAATTTCAACTCTTCCTGCCTCCAAATAATCTGGCCGCTCTTAAATTTATTTGAGAAAAGAATATATTTTAGAAACCATAGCCAGTCCGGCTTTCGTTTTCCTGTTGCATGTGCATTTGTGTGCGTGCGTGTGCATGTGCGTGTGTATATAGTAGTGCAAGAGCAGGGTTACTCGATGATGTGTTGACACTGAAATTAATGTTTACTCTCAAAGCAGTCATTGTGCATCAGGTTCATTCATTTTCCTGGAACAAGGACAGTTTCTTTCTCTAAACCGTCCCGCAGGCACATTTGTGTGGAGCTCTGAGATGAATTCTGCAATAATCACCAGCCCCAGTGTCTGGCACAACCCAGTTTCAGCCACAGGCACATTACATACCTTTCCTCCAAAGCAAACAGCTAAAAATTAACACTTAAGTCATCTCCTAGGGTTGCCATCTGACATAGCTGGTAATACAAGTACTTAACATTGTAAAACAAAATCAATATTAAGTCCTTTAATAATGCAATGATTTTATAACTATTAATAACGAGCATCATCTTATTTATTCTAAAGTTACAGCAGTTACACTAGTGACACTAAATCATCTTAAATATGTAACCAAAGAAATCACTGCTGAGAACCACAGAAACTTCAAGCTGTACAGAGGACTGAGCCACTTCAGATTCCTGTGTTCCTTTGTCTGTCCTCAGTCCCTCTGTCCATGACAGTATTTATAGTGTGCGGTCACATGTTGAGGAAACTTGGACAATAGAAATGCACAAGAATAACTGCAAATGAACCAAAAATGAGCACCCCGGAGTAGCAACAATAAGAAAACCAGAAGGCTTTTGGAAAGCAGTGCATTTTATTCCCACATCTCGTTCTGCAGTCTTCCGCTGATGCTATTAAAATACCTCAGCACGAGGCAGTACTTTTATTTTATTGTGCGACAGTCTCTGTTACTGAAAAAGTGGACTGCATTTGCCAAATTCCCGTTTTAATTTAGGGAATTTACAGGTATAAACAGAATACAATATAATCACATTTCGACTATACATGCAAATGTACAACATCATAACAGCAGCTTTTTTAACAGTCAAAACTGTTTGAATTTCCGCAAGTTTCTACTAATACTTCAACAACAGTAAGCGGCAAAACATTGAACTCCCCCAGGAAAAAGTCCTGCAACGAGTCCAGGGGGAGAGCTTTCTACAGCACATGCCAAACATGGAGCGTATGCTACGGGATCTAAGACCGGCATCCAGGTGGTAAAAAGATCCACATTTCTTGTGGACAGCAACCACTGAGCACGGTGAGGACCGATCAGAAATGTGGGTTTCTCTTCAGCCATCTGTATGATTACAATGCAGCTCAGTATCATGAGTTCAGTAATACAGCAACTATAAGTCATAGGCACGAACTTCCTTAGCCTAGGATGCATTTGAAAAACTAACAAAACCCCTAGTACGTTAGCTTATAAACAATAAATAGTGCTTTTATTGAAAAAGATGCCATATAGAGCTTGAACAGAAAGTAAACATATTTTGGCATGCAGCCAGGATCTCTCTGCTATTAAACACAAGCTATACATAACGAGTGATGTACAGGTCTCCATGCCCCGTCCCTCAGCTCAGCAGCTACCGGCTTTGAGCCTGAATGTCTTTTATAGCCGTCTCTTTCAAAATTCATGGGTGATGCCAGGTCACCCAACTTCTCCACTCACTCAAAAAACATACTGTTGCACCCGATGTTTCTGCCTGCATTTATTGACGAGAATCTAAAGCTCCCCCAGAGATCATTTTTGCAAATATTCCCTGATGGGTAAATTCCTCATTTCGGATTTCAGTGCTGAATGCGCTGCGAGGCTAATGCTGCCTCCCTGGCTTGAGAAGGCATTAGGCTAGGCACTGATTAATTAGGGCTGTGGGAATAACAGATTTTCAGTTCAGTGGCTTAATAAATAATAATAATAACAACAACAATAACAACAACAAACTTGGTTCATTTTTTCAGGAGATGATAACAACTTGTTTCAGCCTGTGGTCAAGATGGCCCAATGGCTGGGGCACGCTTTTGGGATGAGGAAGACTCAGAGTCAAATCTCTTCTCTGCCTGGTTCTGAGCAAAGGTTTGACCCAAGGACTCCCGCCTCCCAAAAGGGTATCCCTAGGCTAAGAAATACTCAAACGCTTGTTTCCCCAGTCTTTCCCGTCAAATGCATGTGGTACAAAATATTAGCATGTTCAGTCAAGGCCCCGCTGGAGCGCCTGCTTCCCACGGGAGCGCAGGAACAGCCAGGCTGGAGAGACAGCGCTGCCCCTCGCAGCCCGCCGGGACAGTCTGGGCACAGGGGAGCAGCTCCCACCAAAGCCACGGATGTCTCGGTGCCGAGCGCACCGAGCGTCCTGGCCCGCGAGCGCTCCGCCGTGCAATCCGCCGGAGCACGCTGCAGCTCCCTGCCTGCCTGCCGGCACATGCTTTCTTCCACTGGACACCACAGCGTGAGGACAGCGAGGGCTGACAGGCACAAAGCCGTGTCCCAGCACGCAGCCAGGATACAGCAAAACTGTCCTGCAGAAGCACTCCTGGGAACCCCGGCAGAGGTGGTGTCCCCAGTTCTCCTGTCAGCCTGTACTTCTGAGAGAGGGAGATGGAGAGGACACCTAGGCTCCAGGCCAGGCTCCGATTCACCCGACTTTAGGGTACAAGGAGGAGACAGCACAAGGCACGCACTGTCTCCCTATTTTTTTAATAGCCCTCCCACATCAAATTAATACAGTCCAACATTTCCAGTCCCTTTTATTTGCGTCAAACTAGTATTCCCAATGCTACATGTAGTTAAAGCTCATAGAAAAACATCCTTCTTTTGCTGACCACAGCTTCTCAAAAGTTCAGATCTGGTTCTACTCTCACGTACACCACTGCAAGACAAAATTATTTCTACTGAAGACACAAACCACCCGATGTAAACGAGGTCCAAGGCCCAGCCTGGCCACAGAATCAGGGAGAGTTTCAACTCTTCAGTTAAGAGGGTGATTTTACACCAATATAATTGAAGTGGCACAACGTCTAGCTCTGTTGCAGTTGTATTGACACAGAGGAGCACATAAAAGTACAGTTAATAGGAGCTTACATATTGCAGGAATGTATTTATATTGAGTACCTATAATTGGATGGATACAGATACGGAAGCACATCGACAGAGCCTCCGAATGGTGTTAGATAGAATCACAAGGCTCCTGACACAAGCTAAACTACAGGCCACCGCCGTGTCACTGGCACTGCCGAATAACTTAATGGTACTGGTGTCCCCCATGGCCCAGGCTGCTGGGCAAGCGCCCCGTGACTTGCCGTTACCCAACTCTCTCTGTATCTACAGCAGAGGACTCGGCACCTTTAGCTGTGGTGGGTCTAAACTGATGTACTGAAAGCAGCTGAAAGCAAGCCCAAAGCATGAGCAAACTCTGACCTTTTGCTTTTTGACAATGAGGTAAAGTCATCCTACATGATTTGGATTTGTCAGCACTGATGTGGAAATGTATGCTCTGCCTTTCCCCCTGTACAGAGAACCAGGTGTCTGTCCTCAAGCGATAGGTTTTCAAACCTGCCTTTTAAGGGTTTGGTAGCTCTTCATTTTCTATCAAATAATCCTTCTTTATATAATTAGCGCCCCTCACCAACCTCCATACTCCAAGATAGGCATCCTTCAACGAGCTCCTGCTCACTTCTTGTGTGCCGGTGGCTTTTCCCTGGACCGCCAGTCCCTTGGCAGGTTTCTCAGTGACGTTCTTCTCTTCCTCTCCGCTCTGGCTGTCCCCCGTGGCTGACCCTTCCACTGCTGCTTCCTCAGCCCCCTTCTCCTGGGAAATCGCCTCCATCGCAAACAGTGCTTGATCCCCAGCCTGCCTTTTCCCCTCCTCTTCTCTAGCTTCTTTCTCCAGGTCCTCGTAATTGCTCTGCCGCCTGGTCTCAACATACTTGGCCACGCAGTAGATGACAGACCCCAAGGTGTTGACCACAACACCGGCTATAAATAACTTTGTGGGCTCTACATCATTGAATGCCACCATGCCCACCGTGATGGTTGCTATGCTCTTCACCACCCCTACGAAGCTGGTGGTCACAGCCGAGTTAATATAAGTGCAGTGAAGGGTGGTAAAGTTCATGGCACAGCTAATCAGGACGCAAGCGATAAAGATGCATACCATGGCAGGGTCCTTCCACCCCGGGAATGACCAGACGTTGATGGAATCCATGCTGGCAAAGGAGCAGATGATGAGAAAAGGGGTGGCCGAAACAGCGATGGCATACTGAGCTGTCAGGGGTCCATATTCACTATCTACACTGGTCTTCTGAATGAGCACCAGGTAGGCAGCGTGTATCAGCACGGCCAGCACGCCTGTCACATAGCCCATAGCATCCCCGGTCAGGTCACCGGCTCCTGTCGGGAGTGTCACAGAAAGAAAGAAGCATGGTTTTTGCACGTGAGACAGAAAGAGAGCACCATTTTGGGCTGGGGGGATATTTAGGAAATAGGCACCAGTGCCCTTTCCATAACTCCTAAGATTTGTCGTGCTTTTCCCAAGGCTGGACACACTTGCCTCCCAATAAATATATCTTTTGTGTGTGTGCGTGTGCTGCAAACCTATTGAATGTCATCCGCTCTCCCCCTAAATCCCGCAGCCAAAATCAGACTGCGTTCTCCCTTTTGTGAAGACACTACGGGAGACTTGCAGCTGAAATCGCACATACACACGGCACCACTGGGCATCCTCTTGCCAGTGCGGGCACGTGTCAGCTCCAGCACATGCCCTCCAGCCCCCCGGCCCTCCTTTGGCCCTCCTGCTCCCCCCGGCAAGGCCAAGCTGTGTGGGACCCTCACAGCGAGAGACTCCCTGCTGAGCCGCCCGGTCAGGCTTCTTTGCAGACTAAGCCACTCGCCATGTGTGCGTGCTCTGTTCCCTGGGGCAGCCCCCGACCCAGGAGAGCTGCTGGAACACACAGAGCCAGCTTTGCCTCCCACCCCACCTACCCCTCGGCTGGAAATCAACACAGGTAGGGCCCCTGGCCCCACAGGGTTGCAGCTCACCCCAGAGGTTGCACCTACCCCTGTAAAATTGCACTTACCCCAGTAGGGCTGCAGTTGCCCCCATGGGGTTGCAGTTGTCCCCAGAAGATTACATCTACCCCTGTAAGGTTGTACATTACCTACATCTACCCCATAAGACTACACCCCCCTCTATAGGCTTGCACCTTCCCTTATAGGGTTGCAATAAGGTTGCACCCACGCCCATAAGGTTGCAGCTACTCCCGTAAGGTTGCAGCTACTCCCATAAGGTTGCACCTATGCCCATAAGTTTGCAGCTACTCCCATAAGGTTGCACCTATGCCCATAAGGTTGCAGCTACTCCCATAAGGTTGCAGCTACTCCCATAAGGTTGCACCTATGCCCATAAGGTTGCAGCTACTCCCATAGGTTTACACCGGCCCCTATAGGGCTGCGCCGACCCCCATGAGGATGCACCTGCCTCCGTAAGGTTGCACTGAGCCCCGTAAAATTGCCCCTGCCACAGCGGGGCTGCATCCACCCCCGCAAGCGCGCACCTGCCCCCGCACGGCTCCGCCTGCCACACCGAGGTTCCGGGGGTGCTGCACGGCCCCCGCATCCTCGCACCTTTCCCCCCGGGCTGCCGCTGCCCGCCCCATCCCGCCCCGAAGCGCAGCCGGAGCGGCGGGGGCTGCCGGTGCAGAGGCGGCGGCGCTGCCGCCGTCGGGGCGCCCCGCGGCGCGGCCGCCCGCCCCGTCCCGTCGCGTTCCGTTCCATCCCGCCCCGTCCCGTCGCGTTCCGTTCCATCCCGTCCCGCCCCGTCCCGTCCCTCCGGTGCGGCGGCGGTCGCACTCACCGGCCAGCGCGGCTCCGCAGGTGGTGATGAGGACGGCGACGAGGACGCCGGGCGAGGGCATGCCGTCGCGGAGCACCAGGGCGCCGGTGAGGAGGGTGACGAGGGGCAGGCAGCGCTTGAAGACGACGTACATGGGGAGGCTGAGGCCGCGCAGCGACCAGAGGGTGAGGGTGGACTGCAGCGTGGCCAGGGCGGCCACGGCGGCGAAGGGGCGCGCCAGGCGGGGCCCGAAGGGCGGCAGCGCCGCCAGCCCCCGCCGCCGCAGCGCCTCCAGCCCCAGCGCCGCCGCCGCGCTGCTGAGGCACTGCAGCAGCGTCAGGAAGGCGAAGTGGTAGCGGGCCAGCAGGAACTTCAGCAGGATGTTCAGCGAGCCCGAGCACAGCCCGTGCGCCACCGCCACCGCGACCCCCCGCGCCCGGCCCCGCCACCGGCCCATCCTCCCCGCGCTCGGCCCCGCCGCCGGGGCCCGCGGCACTGCCGCCCGCCCGGCCACCCCGCCGCGGCGGCGGCGGCGGCGGCGGCGGGGGGACCCCGGGGGGGCGGAGGCGGGGGGCGGGCGGAGGCAGGACGCGCTGCCGGCAGGGCGGCCGCCGCCCCCGCCCCGACGTGCGCCCCCTCCTCCCCCCGCCCCGCCTGCCCGCCCGCCCCCCCGCCGCTATCCCCAATGCGTCTCCGCCGCCGCTTTTCGGTGTGTGCCCCCCCGCCGCCCCCGGGGTCCCCCCCCCCAGCTTCGCCCCGCGGAGCACGCCCCGGATCAGTGGGGGTGGGAATCCCCCCCCGCCCCCGCCGCCCGCCAGCCCTCCCAAACCCGACCGGGCGCGGGGGGGGGGGGGGCAGCGCGCACCGCTGCGCTTGCGGCCAGGGGATAAACGCGGCATCGTTTATCCGAAAATAACGGGGGGGGGGGGCCTTCGGAACCCCCAGGTCTCGCGGGGCGGGGAGGTCCGTGCCAGCCCCCCCCCCCCCCCCACGGGCGCACCCGCAGGGCAGTACCGCTTTTCCCTCCCCAAAAGCGTGCGGTCTGCCGGGAAAAAAGCATCCCTCGAGCCTACCGGCGGCATCCCTCCCACCGCCCCCCTGCCTCCTCGCCTTGGGGTGCCGGCTGCCCCCGGCTCGCCCTCCCGCTCGCCAAAGGGAGCCCCTGCTCGGGCGGGGAACGGCGCGGGGACGGGAACCGCCGCTAAGAAAGCAGGGAGAACCTCTTTCTGGCAGGGGGACTTGCCTTGAAAAGTCACTAAAAATTGGGAACCTCGGCAGAGCCTTCGAAAGCGATGTTTTAAAGCCCGGTGAAGTTTAAGCAAGCTAATCCCTCCTCTCGACTTGCCAGATGAAGGTTTTTAACAGGAGCCTGCAGTGGATCACCTCGACTCTAAGGAAAAGCAAAAGCAGTTTCTCTCGGATGGCCAGTCCTCTATCAGCGTCCTGCAGCATCAGGCAGCGTAAGGGAATTAAAAACTATACTTTTATTCGGAGCAGCTTTATAATCTTGAACCTTCTTTGAACATCGTACATGTTAGGTCTCTCTCATTAGCAGTAAGACTACCTTTCACCCGTCAATATGAGATTAGCAAAGCTATTCTTTACTTTAAACAAAAGCAGCCTCGGTATTAGAAAGAACCAGCCTGGGGGTAAACGGCACACTTGACACCCGAAGCTGGGTTTTGGAAGATGTACCGTAAAAAGAGTGGACCAGATCCTGACAAGTATTGCCAGTTCTGGTGGGCTTGTACAGAATTTAGCACAAGCACAGCATGTGTTTCAGCAGTATCACAAAACCACGACTGTTTTCTGTGAGATTTCTGCAGAAAAATGCATTTCAGTCTTGGTTCAGTTCACAGACCTCATTAGACATACCCAGCTTCCAAAGCCAGCTATAGTTCTTCCCAACCATCACGCTGGAAACTCTTACTAGAAAGTACAGCTCGGTGTTCAGGCGAGACCTGTAGCAATGACAGGAAAGGGGAGCCGATGTCAGGAGCTCTCAACAAGAGCTGGGCAGGCGTTAGGACTGCCAGGTAAGCGGGTGTGCATGAAATGACCACGCTAGTATGGAGGAGTGGCAGGAAAAACACACCGCGCCCCCGGCGCTGGGCTCTTCATCTGAAGCAAGAGAAGCCACATACGCCCAGGATTATTGCTGGGTGCAGTAAGGGGCCTTTGGTGGTCAAAGGGATCAGTCGCACCAAAGAGGATGTGTTATAAATTTTCTGGGTTACAGCTAGCGGTGGAGCTGGTCCAGAGAGCAGTTTATAACATGGTGCAACAGAGGTACACACTAAGGTATGACCATTTGAAGATGAAAATTGGTAATGAAGGAGATGGGTACCACTGAAATTAAAACACAGAGGTAAACCAGAAGAGAAATAATACTATTCTCTAAGCAAAGAGCATAGGAACTTCTTTTTTTCAGCCACTGGGGTAAACGTGAATGGAGACAGCAGCCATGTTTGGAAATCTAACCTGCCGCCTGCTTCCAGAAGCCAGGAGCTGAGCGCAAGCCCGTGCTGCACTTCAATGCCACTGGCGGTGCTTGTGCAGGAGGCCCGCAGCCGCTGTTGACTCTGCCTGTGACTGATGCAGACGTAGCAGTGCTTCCCTCTGCTTTCTGAAATGTGTTCCTGGATATTCTTTCTCACCAGAGGCTGTGTCCAGGTTGCCTGCCTTCTATTTTTCAATCTTCTTTATTCATTTTTTTATCAAGCTACCATTCTTGCTCCCTTTCTTGCCTTGCCTTTTCTTACCTTCCTTCCTTTCTCCATTCCCACTAGAGAGCCTGACATTAATGCAAGAACAAGACCATGTAATGCTCACCTGACTCAAAACTGCAGCCTCTCTTTTCCTTCTTCACCCTTTCTCTTCATCTTCACAGAATCTATGGGAGGATTCTCCTGGTATCTACATTTTAAATTGGCTTTTCCTATTTTGTCTTTAAGTGTTCCCTAATTATTTTCCATAATGGTTTATTTTCCATTTTGTTCTCTCTCTTGTTCTCACCAAGGCGATTGTATTTTAATCTTCTTTTTAAATGCAAATCTTTAGTAATATTCAAGTACTTACATTGATATATTGATTAAAAACTCCACTGACCGAAATATTAAAACACTGAAAAAACCCAGGACTCTGTGTGTACGCCTCCTTAAAAGGTGAGAATAACACCTATCTGAATTTCTCAGGTTACCTCAGTCCCAAAAGCCACTGATGTGATCAGGATACTTGGAATTTTAATCTTTGCTAACTCAGGGTGGGAAGAAGGCACGCATCAAACCCCAGAAGTTTTCAGGCAAAATGACATGTCAGTTGTGGTCACCTCCCTGGCGTCACGGGGCGCTCCACCTCGGGGGCCTTCACCCACTTCAACAGCTGCACTGCAGCATAAAATGTAAACTCACGGTGAAGTGGCCTGAAATATTAAGGCATATAGAGGTTGAAACTCTCATTTCAATTTACTGGAGGCCAAGTCTGGCTTCAAAACCCACTGAAGAACGGTGCCAATGCATTTACACCAGCCATCCATTTGGACTCATCCCAAGCCCACACAGAGCACGATTTAAAGGAACATGTGGATCACTGTGACAGTGTTTGCGCATGGGAGAAAAAAAATGCTCCTTCTGCCAAGTAAGTGCAGATGGGGAAAAAAAAAAAAAATCTAATCATGCTTTCTGGAAATACTGTAGTAATTGGGACTCCACCTAAGCGTAACCTCTGGAAGAAACAATTTTGTCCCCTCACCAGTGAAATTATCACTAGAGAAGACAGTGTCTGATATTGCAGAGGATCAGGCTGCAAGTCTGCACTGGGGGCTAAATACTTTCCTGATTGCAACAGGAAAACAAGCATATAAGAAGTATAAGAATTTGAACAGAACAGAGTAGAGGAAAATAATTTCAGTTGGAAGGGACCTACAATGATGATCTAGTCCAACTGCCTGACCAATTCACGGCTGACCAAAAGTTAAAGCACGTTGTTAAGGGCATTGTCCAAATGGCTCTTAAACCCTGACAGGCTTGGGGCATCAACCACCTCTCTAGGAAGCCTGTTCCAATGTTTGACCACCCTCTCGGTAAAGAAGTGCTTCCTAATGTCCAAGCTAAACCTCCCCTGGTGCAGCTTTGAACCATTCCCACACGTTCTATCGCTGGATACCAGGGAGAAGATATCAGCACCTCCCTCTCCACTTCCCCTCCTCAGGAAGCTGTAGAAGACAACGAGGTCACCCCTCAGCCTCCTTTTCTCCAAACTAGACAAGGCCAAAGCCCTTAGCTGCTCCTCACAGGACATGCCTTCCAGCCTTTTCACTGGCTTTCTTGCCCTCCTCTGGGCACATTCAGAGACCTTCGCATCCTTCTTAAATTGTGAGGCCCAGAACTGCAGACAGTAATCAAGGTGAGGCCTCACTAATGCTAAATTTGGCAACCCAAGTGCCCATGTCCCAAATACTACATCCTATCTTTTGGGACTCACCTGTGTTGCAAGGCCAGCTTCTCTTGCAACATTTCTCATGGTGCTCCTAATTTTCTTCTTGCCTATACACAGCAAAGAGGGGGTGGAGAGTACTAGTCTCCTACTGCCTCCCCACCACTCCACGCACAGAAAAGACAAGTACTCCCGCACTTCACTGGGAAGGAATTGGATAAAGCAATACAGGGACATCATTTGAGGTAACACTGCAGTGAAGGTACTTCCCTCCCACTAGCTTTTCTTGCGTCCAGAGACAGCAGTGGGTGCTCCATTCATAAGTTGATTCCATTACAAAATTTTCACCTAGCAGTGAGGCACAGATCATAGTAATGAATAGCTCTGCAGTTCCTTACAATAATGAGATGATTATGATGTCTTAACTCTAATCCTTTGATGCAAATTATGCTCAGCTCTGCATTTCACCTAGGTACAATGACATGGGAGAGAGAAAAAAAAAAAACCATGTGGAGCAAATTGGTGTCAAATTCCCAAGGGCATCTTTTTTTTTTTAAATGGTTTCTTGGATTAAAATGGTAAAGATCTATATAAAATGTTTAATGGACAGTGTGCTTTAATTAGGGTCTAGTGTAACCATGAGGCATATAGGCAAAGTGTCTTGCAGAGTTGTATCCATTCCCCATCACATGACCCTGAGCACATTCAAAACTGAGTGGTACTACTGAAAGGCGTAGTACACCCATGCCTACGCAGCAAAATTTGAAGCCAGCACTCTATTTGGCTAAAAGAAAGAAATCACTTCATCACGGACATGTAGCCTGCACAAGCAGACACAAAAAATCATTTAAACCAGCTTTTCTATCAAAATGCAGACCTGATGAAACATAGAGCTAGGCAAAGTTGCATGAAGTACAGTCTCTAAAAGCACAGAGGAAAAATGCAACTGTCACACAGTATTGATACAAGACATAAACCATGATTACAATACTCTTTACTTACAAGATACACTCAGTATCCTTCACTGCACTTACTTTTTGATCAACATCTCTTAATTGGGGAAGTGAATATAAGAGCGTAGCCAAAGACACTGTGTGCAATTAATTTAATAGCATTGCAGAACAGCAAATCCACTCCTTTGGAACATTATTATCAATATGCTTCTTGAACCAAGGAGAGACGTATGGGGTCCCATAAACCAAAACCTTCCCCAAGAGCAAGTTTAAAGTAGAACACATTACATCTTTAAGACTGTTGTCATTAAAGGCCTGTTTCAGATCAGAAGCTAGTATTATGGTCATAAAATAAAAAGTATTTCTTTAAAACAATTATAGTGAACATTCCCTGAGAATTAAGAATCAGCAACAACTATTGCCAGATTGGTTTTTCTGTTACCGTGCAGAAATGTTACAGCACATTCTCTCCATTCAAAGATCATGCAGGAAGATTAAAGGCCACATTTTTTATTTACTATGTGCATCTTCTGGATGCGCTTATTTTTCAAGAGAATTAAATCAGGATGCAGCAACGCTCAGCACTGAAGCTAACCAGGATATGAGGGGAGAGAAGGCAGTTAAGAAAAGGTTTAATCCATGTGTTGAGTGTGCCTGTTGATAACTCCATTTTTTTCCTCCCTGTGCTAGGTTTTCTGAATTTGCGCTTCCAACTGATCGGCTATGGCAGCATTCTGGAATATCCCCCTCCCTCCCCACAGAAACATGCATATAAAATATATACCCACCACCAAAATGTTCCACTCGCTCAGACAAGTAACTTGTAGTCTAACCAGAAAAGGGAGATAAAGCAGAAGAGTGGAGTAACTATTAAGGTTGAAATAATCAATTTTAATGCCTAAAATTAGATTTTATGGCCCAAGGTTCTGCTGAAAGCTGTATGCAGCACAGCTTTACCGTTGCATCATTCCTCAGCACACAGAATTAAAGTGCAGTAAACATCTGGAATTTGGTGCAACACACTATTACAAGAAAAAAGAAAATCTACTTTTTGTTATTAATTCAGCTTGAGAAGATGGCATTCTGGGTCAGTTTGCACTGATCCATAAAAATATAAGATCCTATCAGGATCCAAATTCTCATGTTGTAGAAGAGGTTTCTTTCTTTCTTGCCCTAACACCAAATCAATATATGCATACCTCCCCGTGGCTACCTGCAAGTTCCCTGGCTCTTCCTCCAAGATAGCACAGTTATTCTTTCCTTGCAACTTGGAAATCCTAGCTCTGTGGAATTTTTTTCTTTCATTTCTTCAAAGCATCCAGCAGATCTGGCAGTGTCTGCTATTGCTTGATACATGAGTGGTGCAACCCAGAAGTGTTGTTAACAGGAGACTGTGAAAACCCAACCAAAGATCTGCAAAGACCCGACCTGCAAACAGTCTTCTGATGGTAAAGACTGATGATACAGGGTAACAGCAGAAGTGAGACAGCTTTAAGAAGGGGCAGGGGGAGGGGAAAGGCTAGCAGGAAACCAGGAGAAAAGTCTTAACATGTATCAGTGAGAGCTGCAGGAGTATCACAGTTGGATCCTGAAAGAGTATTCAAAGGAGACTGGAGAAGCATAAAAACTGAACACAGCATAATAGCTTGGCCACACTGGATCTGCTATGCTTATGCCATGCAGTTAATCTGCATCTATGTAGGTTCAACTGGTCTGGACATCCGCTCTCACTTTGGACAGGCTGTCAGAGGTCCAGAAACACTGAATATATGGCCACATTCCTCTTCTATCTCTTGGAAAAACTTTCTAAGCAAAAATAGAAGACAAGTCTAATAAAAAAAGACGGTTGTCCTATCTCTAAATCTTGAGAATTGTGATCCAATTACTGTTGTATATATTTAATTTTTTCCTAAGCATTTTCTCTATCATCAGAGTATCCTTCTGCATGACTTCATCAACTGTTTTACTCGAGAGCTAAGGGGAAAAATGTATGAAAATAATCTTTACCATCTTTGTGAAGCGACAATCAAAAAGGTCAAATGAATCAGCTGGCTGTAACTATGACATTTACTGTCCATCAAGAGTATTTGTCATATTGCACAAGAAAATAATGCAATGTGAGTCACAGCAAAACATATAAATATAAATGCATCCAAGTGATACAAACCTCAGTTGACATCACAGTACTTTACAGTGAAAAGCCACTTTTTTCTTTTATTTTCTACAGTGACATTATCTCAAAATATGCTGCCAGTTACTTTTATTCTTTATAAGGATCGAGAAGATTCAGGCCTCTGCTCTTATCATTAGTCAGAGAGATCACAAAATAGTGTAGAATCATCAACACAAAAGACACCAACTCATATCTCCCATGGCCACTCTTCGGCCATTCAGTAGCTGTTGAATGTTTTGCTGGCTCAAGTACTACCGGTACAGTAAACCGAGCCCTATAATCTCCACATGCTTAAGTGCACAACACTGTGTTCAAGCAGAGTTTTACGTAAAGATTAGTGACACAGTTGACACTTTAGCAGAAGTCTGGTTGTGGGGGAAGAGAGGAAGGCTCCTGGCGTGCCAGATGATCTTCACTTTCTCTCTAGACAGGAACTGCCAGACACGATGGAGTATAGATCTTGACTAGTTCGTCCCAAGCACAGTCCACCACCTACAAAGCAAACAAAATCTATTTAGATCCTTCATCAGTGTCATTTTTACAAAAAAAAACCCAGAAGGAACTTAGAAGAAATTAATGCATATTGTGGAGTTAATGCTGGTTGGTACTCTGATTTTACAAGCTTCAAAATTATATAATAATGCAGTTGGTTTTGTTTTGTTTTTTAAAACTCTGTCTTAACTTTACTGAGGCACATGGAAATTAACAATCTCCTATTTTTCATACTCCCCATAAGGAAAGTGGGGAAACCTTTGGGTTTCAACTGATTGTTCCAAATAGGCTAAAGAACGTAACTGAGAATGAAATGAAGGAAGGACACGCTGAAGTCCAGACCTTGTGGTGTTTCTTCTCTTTACAGGGTCTCAGGACCCTTTTACCATGATACCTAAACACTTCATGATCAAATCTAAACAGCTTTCGTATACTTGCAGGTAGGGAAAATTGTTATAGACATTTTCCTAATGGAGAGCTGAGGAATGAAAAAACAAAGAAGTTGACCAAAATGACACAGGAAGTTTCTTGAAGAATTAAGCCAGAACTTCAGTCTCACACTGATAAGCTATGAGATCACTATATTGTCTTTTGTTGAGAAGAGAGATGGTCTATTTGCTGAGCATTGAGAATTGGGCATGGTGGTAGTGGTGGTGGTTCTTCAAGCACTACCTAGACCCCACTAGTCTGATGAGAAGTCATGCCACTTGCGCCAATGGCATCTTATAAACACAGCGACTGAATTCCAATATAACTGAATCTTTTCTGAATTGCGAGTCCCAAGCTCTATTCTAGACACAGGTTTGAACCTAAAAATCACAAAACCAGAAGGTTAACCTAATTCTATAGCATTAAAAGATTTCAATAAATAACAAGATTCCACAGAAGAAGACTACAGAAGGCTTTAGGTTTGACAATTACTTGATAATGAAATTTAGAGTTTGTAACAAAGTGAAAGGGTTAACCACTCTGACAATTACTCAAGTAGATGACCTATAATGTATATTCACAAAATGCTGCAGGAGACAAGAACTAAGGCAAAGAGAAGAAGAAAGAAAAGAGCTGAAGAGAAAAAGCTGATGAGCCCCACAAATATATGCCAGTAAATCTGGCTGAATCCATCCTGCATTATCTTTACAATGTCCTTTCCAGTTGTGATCACAAAGGATACAGTATTGGATCCTCTGCACAACAAGCTTTCTTCTGCTGCAGACTGCAATTCCTGTTCTCTTCTAGAGCCAGAATGAACAGCTGCACACTAAAAATTTGGAAATCCAACTTCAATATTTGATTTCAGACTATAATTAGCCCATTTTGTGTTTACTATACTGCGCTATTATTCATTTTTATTGCTTCCTTAGCTGGTTCTACTTAGTTATTTGAAGTGCTTTCCACATACATCTAAATGGATCAAAAAATCTCTTGACAACGTGTCTGTCTATTCATACAACATAATAGAGCTTTGTGTAATATAATGTTCTGCTGCATTGCAGTCCCCCAAACCATACCAAAAAGAAAATCTGAGTTCTCCACTAAATGCTATGTAGAAACTGGCAATCACATAAAACACAGGTTTTTTAATATTCTCCACAGCTCTGGATCAGTATCTGTATTTCTATAGGCAACACTTTCTCCTTTCATAAAGAAACAAGAAATGGAGATAACATTTGGAAAAAATCCCATGGGAATTCCCACCTGTTATCAGTGTAATTAGGATCCTTGAAGTAGCCTCTGAACAAACATAGTTACAGAACCATTTAATCTAGGAACACTAAAAATAAATAGGGATATTGAAAGGGAGTTTGAAAAGGATCACTTGCAGTAATTTGCCCAACTCATTGACTTAATGATAGCACATGAAGGATGAAAACACAACCAGCAAACAAAAGGAAAATAAAAGCTACAGCAAATAACAGTGTATCAAGTTCTCCTGTGCAGCAGGAAGTCTGTAATGGAAAACTAATTATCAGAAACCTTGATGAAACTACACATGCAAAGAACAGCAAACAGGTATGTATGGGAAACTGGGACACTACAGCATGGAACATCATTACAAAATGCAATAGCATTTCCATTTCTCCATAATACTTTCTCTAAAATACAGCCAAGACTGTAAGAGAAAGGGGACAACTGTAAGCTAACAGCGTGGCAGCCAGCATTAAATGATGGACAGCTGCTACATGCCCCTTTGCAGCAACTCACAGATTATCACTGCCTCAAATACAAATGGCTAAAATGAACCCTGGGATAAAGAGTAGTGCCTGTTCATGCAGCTACTGCATCAGTTTACAGAATGTCTTTCCCTGTAATTTTGCCTTTTTTCTTATGACCTGTTTTATACAATGGTCATATGGCCATTATACAATGGTCATATGATCATTGTATGCCTTTCCTGAGAAGAGGGGAACAAAGGATATTGAATATAAGTGCTTTAGAAGTATTTAGAAATGTCAGTTCTTATATGACATATGAACATTTTTAATATATACTTTAAAGCACTTCAGCCTTTTTTTTTTCTTTTAATAAACTAAATGTTACTTAATTTAAATAGTAAAATAGCAGCAGGAATTCCATTGGGATGAGGCCTGATCCAGCACACCACGGTAAATAAATATGGCATAAAAAAGCCTGAAGTTGCTAGAGTTTGTATTTTGATCAATGAGATGATGTTACTAACAGGTGGAGAAAATCATCCTGTGGTAGGATGAAGGACAAAGGAAAATTGTAAACAGACGCACACATTATTTGCATACCTGGTAGAAGTCCTCTCCATTAGGAAGACGAAGGCACGGAGGTTTGTCTTTTTGTGAAAGTGTCCACTGTCTCAGGGACAAATTTTACTCTCAGATTGAAACAAATCTCACTGATTTCAGTAATTAGAGGGTGCATGATTTACATTTTTTTTTTTTAAGCTGACACACAAACAGAGTAGAAGACAGTTTATTTCAGTTGCAAAGAACTGTATAAATTATAATATCCTTATACTATTGAATATTTTGGACACCCATATGCCATGCAATTTTCATTATCATTTATGAATACTAAAATGCTCTTGTAACTACAGAATATAATTCTACTATAGCAATTTTTAATTATCAGAAATTGCAGGGAAAAGGAGAATAACTAGACCTTCATTGTAAAACAAGAATATTCTACCTTACACTGACTGGTAAATTACATCAAGAAATAATGCAAATAGAAAAAGCATTCTAAACCTGGTAATTTTAATTATAACTAAAGCTATATGGGACAAAGGCAGTCTAATAAACTGACATTTACTACTTGTCTCTAATGCTTTTATTTCAGTAGCAAAGTTACAGTACTAGTATATATGCTAGGGGTACTGTACTGTTATTACTGCAGAATAAATATTGTGCCAAGTTATCTGCCAGTAGAGATTTAAGCAAGTCTATTTGAAGCACATAAAATGGGGATCACTGTATTTCCCTTCATGTAAAGCCAAAAAGCAAGCAAACAAATGAAAAAATGCAGTAATCACAGGAAGCAGATTGCTTGACTAGAAAAATCATAGTTTAACTCAAATGAAACAGCTATCCTGTATTTTATTCAAGTGTTTATCCTTGTCCCAGAGCGTAACAACGTTTCCCACCAATTGATTTAATATTGACATCCATTCATTTATCAAAGCCATTTCCATTGACTCACTAATGGATTTACTCCTCTGACAGGCCCCCTGTTTCCTATTCATCACAATCATCTTGCTTTGCAATAGACTTAGACCTTTTCCAGCACCCGAGGGCAATCCATTCAGTCTAGTGCAATTACCTGCATGACAATCCACCTCTTTACTGTTCAGAAGAAGCCAGAAAACAAGAGAAATCTCCCCAGTTAGTAGCTAACTTTTTTTCAATACTTGAAGGCATAATAAACCCCCAAGCCCTAACCAAGATTAAATACATACAAAAGAACAACTGAAAACTGAGTTCAGTAACTCCTCTATGAAGGGGTTTAATCAGAAGAAGGTACAGCCCCCTCTAGATCAGCGTTTCCGGAAGCATGTCGGTGCCACTCAGCTTCCAGAGTGCTCATAATAAATCACAGGATAATACACCAATGTCTCTGAGAGTGACCCATTTGTCTTCTCAGCTTTTCCCCATCCCATCCCATTTTCAAACAATACTAGTAAGACCTGTCTTTTTTTCTGTAGAAGAGACAGTGGAAAAAGTATTCAGTTCTTTGCTTTCATTAATGTTGTTTCCCTTCCTCTTGTAGTTTCTTATCTTCTGTGTCTTTTCATACAGTATTTAATGGTCTATTTATATCATTATTACATATTTTTGAGGTGTCCTGAGCATCCTCTGTAAGTGTGATGGAGACTAAAGCAAGCTATTAGGTTTGCTACCCATCAAATTACTTTCACTGGTAATCATTAAAACTGGTTGGTTAAGCGCATAATGGATCTCACATGAGTTTAAATGCATTCAATACCTATTTTGTACTAGAAAATCCAAACCGCTAGTGTGACCTGTTGTTTGGTCAACAGTTGCCGGCATGAACTGCACACAATGCCTACCTTTACACAAGAGTGAAAGCGATGGGAGATTCTAAATTATAACTTTTTATTTTCAGTGTGCAATAACACAAATAATTTTCTAATTTACTTTTGAAAAAACACATTGATTTAATTATTATTTCCAGTAAAGACAGAATAAAACAAACCCTGGACCAGAAGTTCTTATAAAGATCTAGGTTCAAACTACAGTTATCAGAAACAGGTGTTCCAAATACTGCGTAAAAAAATCCATTTCTTTCTTAAGGAGAGAAAAGATAAAAGACTTGAGGGGCATTATTTTTCAGATTGCAAATCACAAAGAACTGATCTAAAAAACAGGGAGCTGTCTCAACATTTGTTTTGTTGCTCTGACATGGGCAACAGGAAGATGACTTGGTAGTTGTGCTACACATTTCTAAATGCAAGTCTTCTAAGTGTGCATTTCATCAGTAAGATGTAAAGGAAATTGAGATGGGAGTTGCAGGTTAGAGAGAAATCCTTGGAATCTCCACAGAATTTGTAGCAATTCATCTGTACTCTACAGATAAGGGGGAAGACATCTCCCCAGTCTTTCAAGAACTACTTTTAATCGGTAAAGTCAATCATAAGATCTGTAGAAGTTACACTGAAACTGCAAAATGCCTTTCTGTGCTGATACTAACCTTGGTGACCCCAAATACAGTCAATTTACATGCAGTGAGACTGTGTTTGCTAATGACCCTAATCCAATCTTCAAACTCATCGTTCAGCTCAGAGTTAAGCTAAGTTCCTTCCTTTTGGGATATAATCACATATAATCATAAGCCAAACAATGTTTTCAGTAACAGCTGCAAAATCTTGTTGCCTTCCATTGAGTTTCACTAGTGCAATTCACTGGGACTTCTCAAACAGATTTATTGATCATGCAGGAAAAAAACAAAATCCACTACCTTGACTGAAAGATGGGGCTCACAGAAGTAGCAAGTATTTGTAAGCCACTGAATCAAATACAACGCACAAGCAACACATTTATTGAGTAAGAAACTGCTGCCTCCCACCTCTTCCCAGTACTTCAGAATCAAAATTAAAGTGCATTTTCCTCTCCATACACTTGCAGCTTTTACAGAATTGTGATGCCTGACAGCAACCTTTCCAAACACCTTAGGATGAGACTTCTGCTGATAATGGCAAAGAGTAACCATTACTCATGAATGGCTAGCTTTGACTTACGCAGTGAAAGTTTAATTTTAGCAGTTTGGGAAAGATACACAATAAGCACCAGTAAGAAGTGTCACCTCCCTTTCCCCCCTCCAATTCTGTAAAGGAGTTCAATTGGTTTAACATTTGCAGCTGGTTAAGTTTGATCTTTCCATGCAAAAATCCACTCTGAAATTAAGTAAAAGAACAGATGCTATAGGACCTTTTTATCTCAAAGGATCACTAACTGCATAACTTTAGTAGCATCCTGGAGAAGGACCATAAGGAGAGATTAAAATGAAGTACAGAAAGTGATATAATTATAGCAATGCGATAGCCACAACAGCTGGGTGGAAGCTATCAGCTCCTTGGCAATTAAGTGTAAAAGGTAAGAGCAAGTGATCAAAAGAAAAAAAGCAGAAAAAGTCTCTTTTTTTCTGTACACTTCCACAAGATGTAACTCCACTTTTATATGAAACAGTCAACATTTCTGGGCCTGTTGAGGGAGCACAATTAATATAAACAAACAGCACAATACATAGCAAAACAGCCTCACTAAAGACATCATTTGCATTTATATTTGGCTATACTGGTTAAGCCAACTTCAGCAGCCCCTCTCCTGTCCATTCTCCTGCTTGCTGTGTTGGCATAGCTGATGCCACACGTACAAGTTTCATGTAGAAAACAGGTAGTAGAACAAACCTGTACACTGAAACTTGACAGATGATCAAAAATTTCTCCATAAAGCTGGAATAATTTAGAACTAGATTTTGGTCACCTTCAGAGGATGCAGCTCAAGTGTATAGAGTTTGGCTATGACCTCCCTCCAACTAGTAAGAAATTACAGCTTTTAAAATTGTAGTGATGCTGATGCGGTAAGAAAAGTCATGATACCATCAGTACGGCAACATCTCATGGGATCAACAGACCGATGCTACGAAGCAGGCACCTCTGCTCAGTCCTAATTGCCTCTGGCCAGGTGGAAGGAAGGAGCAGACTGCAGTATCGCACAACAGGCTGCTGATAGCCCACAGCTTTAGGGAGATCAGGGAAGCTGGATCACAAGGACAGCATAACACAGACCACAAGGCTGGTTTCATGGATACTGCACTGGTGTTATCACTGTCTCTGTATTATTATCTTTGGTATCACGTGTGTGTATCGCCGTACCACCCCTCACCATCTCGAAATGCAATACAGAAGAATTGTAGCCAGGTCTTTCCTTGCATCCATACATCCCAGAGCTCTAGGTGCTTTGGATAAATAAGATACACCAGTTTTATGTGAACTAATCTACTCTGGGGGAATATTTACACAAGGAGGTGCAGCCACACAGAAGGCTAGAGAAAACAAGTTTGCCTCCCAGACTATGTTGACACAAACAGCTATTTAGACAGCTAGCTGCCCATTTGTAGTATAATTACCATCCAAACACACACAACCACAGTAAAAGAAAATCATAAGTGATCACTATTTGTGTTGTACATAAGTTATTCTAAAACCTAGACTTTAACATGCATTCAGGTAACAGGTGACTCTGGACTAGAGAACTGATATTTGGTTTATCCTCATCTAGTGCAGAACAACTTTAATTTCCAAAGGCAGCATCTCAGTATTGTGTATCGTTGAAATCCTGTTCTGATTTGGCATGTCATGGATGTCTTAATGTGCTTTTCACATATCAAGTGTTCTAAGCCACTACACCACTTGCCATCACTTCCGTTGAACATCACATATCCTTGCAATTTAAGAATGTCATTGTTCATAGCAAAGAAGTACAGAGAAATGGAAAGGTTCCTCTCCTGTTCCCATTAAGATACTTAATCCTGTTCTCAGCAGCAAGATAGAAAGCCTGGCTCTATGGAAAACGTTAATTTATACTTTCCACTGGCTGCTTTACAGAGTTCAGGACAGACATGAGGTGTATGCTGAGAAAGGTTTTCAGACAAAATTCAGAGCTTCAGTTTTTCTTACATTTGTGTAAAGCAAAATACAGCTTTAGAAATACAACAGAAAGGGTTGGGTATTTTTTGTCCACCATTTAAAGGAATTCATGGTACATATGTATTTTCTGTTCTTTATATACTTATTGAAATCATTTCAGAATTAAGACAAGAAGAAGTGAATGTTCACGGTATCTGTACTTTTTATCTGTGTCATTGACGGATTGCCTAAAAGACATTTAAAATTAATCCATGACTGCCATATCACATTCAACCTACAACAGAAGAAAAAGGCTGCTTTTAAATAAAGCTGCACAAATTTAGTGGTGGACTTGGTAATGTCAGGTTAATGGTTGGACTGCATGATCTTAAAGGTCTTTTCCAACCTAAACCATTCTATGAAATAATACCAAAAGTAGTTACATTCATGCTTACATGCTGCAGGTAAGCACAGCAAAATCCCAGTAAGAGCTAGGCTTAAAGGAGTATTGTATTTTAATTCATCAGAACGTTCACAGATCACATACAGGGAAAGCAAATATCAGGAGAGAAATAAGAAATCCAATGAGCTACTGAGTACAACTCCAATATATGGTCTAGCACTATCAACCCCTAGCAAGGAGCAGTATATAGCTGATTACCGTTTTCATATTCTCTACATACATCTTATGCCTATCTAGTGTATATAGAAAGGAGCAAGCTTTAATTGTTTTTCTTATCCCCAAACTTTGGAATTAACTATCATGTCTGGTTTAAAAAACTGCATACTCCTAATACTGCTGACAAGGTAAATGGATTTGTTCAGTTCTTAATACTGTGCACCATTACAAATTTAAAAGATTTTTGGTCACTTCTTCTGTGTGCCAAAGCTGCTTTGTCTGACAGCTGGAGTTGAGAGTATTTTCTCCTAGACAACCTGCCTTGCAAGCTCTCACATCAGCACCTGCAGTTTAACAGAGAAATACCCTGAATATCATGAGGACCATTTCTGTTAATGCTTTGCACTGTCTATGCACCTGCAAGTTTGTTTGTCAGTTGTCTAAAATTGCTATGAACCTGACACCAACATTATGGCAGAAAAAACCCAAACCAAACAACAGTTGATTTTATTAAAATGCAAAGCTTTCAACAAGCGCTTACTTTTCATAGAGGCAGATACCCCAAAATAGATCTCAGAATCTTAATTAGGCACAAAGGAGTTTTCTGTTTCAACTAGCTAATACTTACCTTCACAACCTGGGACCCATTCCTTATGACCTGATCTCTCTCCCACATGTTGCCTCCCCTTAGCAGGATACTGCACAAGAACCAGCTTGCCTGCATGTACCTACTCTCTGCCTGTGGATTGTGTTCAAAGCTCGATCAGTTCCACAGGAATGTCCTGTAATTCCTAGATCAGATATTTAATCACAGCATTTATTTTTAACACTTTTTGAAAAGTGCAGAGTGGTTTTTTCTTGACATGTAAAATATACTTCAAAAATGCTGAAGTTCATTAGGCAAAGCCAAAGAAAATATCATCTGGTTAGACAACAAAAATATCATTAAGAACAAAAGCAAAGGTTAATGTCCAGAATGGTACTTAATTTGACTATAAATGAATAGCTTGTCCATTATGAATAAAATACCCTGCATGCATGGAGGAGAGAAGCAGTTCAAATCTCAAGTCATAACTCCTTGTAAAGCACACAGTGAAAACCACAAATCATACAAATGCATGAAGAACAACAATGAATGGGGCTCATTATCAGGTCTTGATAGAGAGCAGACATGAAGGCAACCTACATATTAGGAACAGCAGCATCAAATTTAAGCAAATAATCTTTGTTGGATTGATGTAGAAACCAGGGAAAGGCTGCAAGTACTCATACTGGAAGCAACTGTTCAGGAAGTGTTCGTTCTTTATCTTGTAGGTACAGTTTAATTCTATCACAGGTTTTTAAACTTCTTTTAATAAACAGAATGTTTACATTTTGCATTGCTGTGATATCCAACCCTCACAATACATTAAATCAACTCAACAGAAAAAAACAGAGGAGTATTAAAGCTGTTGCAGACGCCAAACTTCTGTCTGGAAGGCACACTGGCGTGCAGTGGATACGGATATGTACCCCAGATTTACAGATTTTGTGCATTAAGTCCAACATTGGACTTGTAGAATTTCTGTGTGGAAAAAAAATACCTGGATACATGAATGCCCTGACATAGATGGGTATACACACCATCATTTTCCTTTTTCCAGCACACAAGTGCATGTACAGCTGTCTGCTTGCAATTCATTATCTACCATCAATGAGTATTTACTTGGCCTTGTTCCAAAAAGGCCATTCCATACATTGCAGTTACAAAAGAAAGAATAGCCACATAGCAGCAACTCCAAGTTTGACAGATAAATCATACAGAAAGAAGTATTATCTAGCCAGACAGTCAGAAACACCATGCACTGAGACCTATTCTGTAACACACAGGGCTCTTTGCAACAGGCTTATAATCAAGATGTAATCACATCCTCAACACAAAACAAAGAAAAATATTCTCACCTCATTCAGATCCATGGCAAAACCCACACCAACTTCATGGAAAGCTGAACCGGGCTCAGACCATGCAGTGACGTAGCACTGTAAGACGCTAATGTACTACGCTATCCTTGCTGCTCCCTCTGGACCCAATTCAGCCAGAATTGTACCTATGCACTCACTTGAGATGAAGTTGTAATTCCCAGAAACTAGCCTTTAAGCTATTCTGTCCCTGCCCTGATGAAATATAACCTGAAACTTGAGAATTTTTTTTCAGCCTTACAAATTCCCCTGTGTGGTTCACAGCATGGCCTCATGAACAGTTACTGCAGCACCTCTGAGTCAACAGAATTAAGGAAACAAGCAACCAGGCAGGAAAACTCTTCAAGCTAGCATCTGGCTAGAATGGTTCCACATACATTAAGCTAAGAAATTTGCCAAATTTACACCTTTTTCCTGTGTTCTTTTATCAGTAGCAGAAGTTATGATGTTTTTATTCATTTTGTCCAATCGGAATTTCAACACAGATGTTACAAGTCATTTTTATCTGGGGTAAGAAATTCATTTCACTGTGACTCAGAAAGGAACCTAGATGCAAATGATATCTGTGGCACATTAAATAGTGCATTAGTTCCAGTTAACTCAGTGACAGTAATTTCTGTGTGAAAATGAGGTTTTCTCGTTTAAAAGCAAATAACTAGCTTTAGTTTTTCTGCCTTTCTTGCCTGAAAAAACAGTTCATACTACAAACAACAATCCTCTGTTTACAAACCAGAAATGATTGTAGCAACAGAAGCAGAGGAGAATCCTACCACAACCAGTACATAAATAAGTGCCCCTGATAAAATGGGTTCCACTCATTCATGTCAATAGCTGAGCGTTTTAGAATTCTAACTAAATATTAAGCCTCTTCTGGTACTACAAATATGACGACAAACCAGGTCTAGGTATCATGTGTGTCACTACCAATGTTTAACTTGACATTCTAAGTGGATGGAAGAAAGCTCTGTATCTCAGCTTAGCATTCTAGGTCCTTCTCTATTACTCTTCCTTCGGAAACAAAACTACCTCATTTTCCCTGAGCTTACCATGGCTTTCAGCTATCTGATTTTGCAATTGTCTGTCCTGTCCTCCTCTACTACTCAGAGCAAGTAACTGCTTTATAAATAAAAATGGACCAGAAGTGAGGTTTATTTAATAAGCATGCAGCCAGACTCAGTTCCAGAAGCTTTCTGCAATCTGGTGCCTCTTATTCAGGATCTCAGTCTTGCAGTCCAGCCATGACCACAATGGCTATAATAGGCAAGCGAAAAGTAAATTCATGCCAGCTCTTACCTGACCACGGTTGTGAAGACTTAAATCCAGTCCACATGTAAATTCAGTATGATGCTCCACTGTTTCCAGCAAAGGGTTAGGCTTGGAAAAGTCCCAGAATCTAGAGAGAGAGGGAAGGAGGGAGGGAGAGACCGGGGAAGGGGGGAGCAAACAAGCCACATTTAAAATAATTGAAAGGCCATTTCAAAAATATAATGCAAGATATTGACAAAACTGTTGCTGCCAGGGTATTTAAAAAAGCAAACTCATCCACTGAGGAAACATAACAAATCATATTCCTCCAAAGCCATCTGCTGATTTGCATAAATTAAACCCCACTGGGCAAAACCGTCTTTGTCTCCTGTTGCAAAAACTGAGATCAAAGTTGGCACCAAAGAGCAGCCATTAGGACATTATTAAAACAGAAAAAAAAAAAAAAATGTAGGCTAGAATAGTCTCGTTATATTTCTTGATGGCTGTGGACTTTCATCCCTGACAGACAGCAGCACAATTTATGATTTTTCTCAGTTTTTGGTATTGTTCATTATGGGGTCTTTATTTACTGAAAATTACACGTTCGTTTAGAGATATTGGTCATTCCAAGTCTCAAATTTGAGACTGTGTTCCTGTAAAACAGAATTTAATATTCTAATTTAATAATAAACTTGTACTACAAAGATCAGTTGCATTACACAGTTAATTCCACTAATTCATATTTCAAAGAGCAATTTTTCTTTCCAGCCTTGGTTGATATAAATGCTTAGAAAATGGATTTCTGAAGTGCTCTACTTCTCCCAGCTACTCTGCATCTCCTTGCCCTGTTAGATGCAATGTCCATCAATGCAGTTAACAGCAAGGATAAGAGAGGTGTAAGAGAAGATGGGATGAAAGCATAGGTACAAGAAATCTCAGGCATGAAAAAAGGATTCAGGAATAGAACTTTCAGATAATAACACACTGACAAGACACCATATGCTGGCACAAAAGAAAGATTTGTTTTTCTTTTTTGTGTTGTATAGACTGCTTAGAAAAGTCCACAGGCTGCAAACCATAGTGCATTTTGTGGGCTGGCAGCTGTAACCAAATTTTCTAAAGCTGGAGTTTTCTCACAGTGGCCAATCATATGCTTTACTTCTGTAACAACCACACAGGTGTCTCTGCCTTGCTCGTATTGGGGAAAGTGACAATACCTAATAAGAACAGTTCATTATCAGACCAGCTACACTGAAAGCACTGTATGTTCAAACCAATTCAGGCAAAATAGCAAACACTGGAGCCAGCAGGGTCAGTTTGTTTAACGTGTAGATGTTATTTCCTTCATAGATGAGCAGGGTGGTATCAGCACAATGGCTATGCCATAGCAACAACCCTCTTAACTTTTTCTCAGTACCTGAGATCTAAGATAAACAATTTATTTTGTGGGAGAGAGGAACAAAAGACCATCTCAGCATTTTCATCCTCCCGCATTTGTTCATAAGAAGGTAAGGAAACAAATCTTGTTATTTCTAAGTAATAGTGGTAGCCTTTGTTACCACATTAGCGCTCTATTGACTCTTGAAAGACAGATGCTTATAGCTGAAAACTAAGATTAAAGGAGACAACTTCAGATCTACACGAAAAAAAACTTAGAAGAGACTTTCTGATCAATTTTAAAAATAGTAGGACAATTTGGTGTTTGTTGTATGGAGACCCGTTTGCAAAAAGTCAGCAGTACAGAGTTTAAGAGTATTGCACAGTATTCCACAGACTGTCTGGGACCTCTTTTTTTTTTATATATAAAAATAATTACTAGTGAAAGTAAACAAAAAAAAAAAAGTACAGTCTCGGGACTGAGAACCATTGATGACAAGTTAATGATGGCTCTAATAAAAAACTTTGCAGTCCGAAGTGAAAAACACTATCTATAGCCCAGCTTCTAAAACTAGCACCTTGACAACAGTATTTTGCTCAGAGTGAACTTCCCATCGCATTCTGAAGACTTAAAGCGCAATGCTGGTTTTCTAAGACAGTGTTTACTCCAGCAGGATAGCTGTACAGCAAAATGAAGATGCATTCATAGCACAAATAGGTATGCTTGCATTATTTTAATTGTAGGTGTATCTACGCAGTTGGCAGCATGAACTTCAACAGTGGGCCAGACAACCACATACGCTTTTAGGGCGCATTACAGGTTTGTTTTTGCTATTGTATAGCCTGTACAATCAGAGGTGTGCCACTTAGAACTGCCATTTTTACCCATATTATGTGCATTAAAACTAGCACTCACAACTGCAGTCAGATCTGCACTGACCATAGACACTGCAACTGGTATGAGTGCATTTTCTTAAACTTTTTTTCACCGGAACTGTTGAAAGTACACCTTTTCCCTCATTTCTTGGTAGTTTCTTATTTGTTTTACATGTACTTCACAATTCGTAAGTTGTATGTACTTTGCAATTGACTGCTTATTCTAAACAAGCCATTATATGAAGAGAAAAAGCCTGTCATCCTATGGATTTGGTACTTTGTACCACCCATAGCAATATCATGGAGATCTATCTTGCTACATGTATCTCCCGTGCACCCCTACCAAAACACTTTTACCAACCCCCAATATAGTTTATCCTTCCTATCTCCTACCACGTCCTCCTCCCCACTCTACCCTTACCTCCTGCCCCTGCACCTTCACCACTGGCTGGGAAAAAAAGGCAGCAAGTATCATTTCAGGTTCCAGTGTCTGTACAAGGTAGTACAATGCATGTGTTGTGGCAGCCTGTTGCTGCATGCTGAGGAGCTAGCAGATCAGCAAGCAGATTAGACAGGTGGTGAATTCATGCTACGTCTTTTGCCTTCCTTAAAGGTAATACTTTGTGTTTTCCTCTCTTGTATGCTCATGAGTTTCCATTAAATTTGTACAAGCTTAATAAATTTAGACAACTTTCCTGTCAAATCTAATTAAGTTTTCAATAGGTTCAAAAGCTAGTTCAGGAAATGATTCAGGGAAAACACACAGATGGAAGCACAAAGAACACAACTCCCCAAGTCCATTTCCTTCTGGGGAACAAAAAAAAATATTTATGATAAATATTTACACATGAAAGCTTTATTACTGCTCTTAGGTTTCACACAGAAGATGTCTTCATACATTACATTTTTAGGTTGGTGTGAAACAGCTATTTAGAGTCTGCTTTCCATAAAACCCCACTCAACGATTAATGCCACCATGCACATGTAACCATATCAGGCAGAAGTCACAGTAGCATACAGATGTATATAACCAAGAAGTTTTCAAGTGCAACCCAGAACTCAGTGTTAGTTTACTACATGTGTATCACACAATTCATTCTCCTGCTCTCATTCTCTAATCCCTGCGCGAAGACAGCTACCTGTAAAACTTCTTCCAGCAAACTAGAAGAACTTCTGTCGGAGCAGAACTTAGTGTCAAGCTACTTTTGGATACAGGCCAATCAGGGCAGTGTTGTTACTTCAGGCATTAACTGGGGACATCTAACTATTTCCACAATAATATCCTTAAGAGATTATTTGATTACAGTTCCAGTAAAGTATCAACATTATAAAGCAGCTCAAGTATAGAAGAAAGCCTTTATTCAAAGTATTATCTTCCACAAGCATCAAAGAAAAGAGGAAGAATTGCTTGAGAGCCAATTCAAACGGAAGAGGATCCAAAAAAGTAATTCTGAAATAGGTTTTACTTTTGAGTTTGCTCCAGAAGCATCATTCTTCCCTAAGGACTCAATTTACATGTTTTATTTTGAATTCTTGCTAACTTCCTAGTTTCCTTCCTATGTACTGTATGGGAAAACAAAGCACACCACTTACACATTTATGACCCTACTCTAATAGAACTGCATATGCACCACTGTTTTTTCGTATTACACATGTGACCTGATGTCCTGACAATGAAATCCCATACATACATTTTTCTAGAAGGTAAAACGGCAGACTGCAAGTTATGTTTGTTTTAATTCTTCTCCACAACAGAGTAACTTATAAGAACAACTACTTCCTAGCCTTCATAATATCCCTCCTGCTTTTGAAGATCTTCAAATTTGCAAAACTTACCAGCAACTTTAATATCTTCCTCCAAACAATGATTTGACACTAACTCTCATCATCATCATGTGCTTAAAGCCTGAGAACATATTGGTATCATCATTCTATTGAGGTATCAACCAAAGATTCTAAACCAGAAACAGAGTGCCCTGAGAAACAGGGCATGCTCACAAAATGAAGGTACTTCTTTTCACTGAAAAGTTCAATCTGATTTAAGAAATGCAAGTGAGAAACTCCATTTAGGCAAGTATAAGCCTTCTCTACTACTTTTAGCTTAAATCAATACAAGGTGCAGCCCAAGATGCAGCATCATGTGCTACTCTAAGCTTGAAGGATGAAGACATGAGCCTATATAGGCTGGTTGGCTTACAAGAGTAATGATTTCACTGCTGCTGATACACAGTAATTTAAGTGTAGTTGAGAGTGAAGTTATCCAGCTTACTCTTTGTTCCCTGATTTCTCCCCAGAACACGAATTAACTAAAAGGACATGCAAACCCCTAACTTAGCAACATACATGGTCTCATCAGAGCTTCTAGATACTCCCCATCCTTTAGTATCATAATTCTAGACTGGAGCTTCAGTTCACTTTGACACATGCCCCACTCTCCATCAAGCACTGGGAAAGGTCAGTTGGCTAAAAATGGTAATTCAGACGCCTGAGAAATACAGAAGTGGTTGTCAGTAACATACAGATAATACTGCAGGTATGTGTGGCCTCTCTCAATACTTCTGTTTCCTCATCTGTCCACAAAAAACCCCTAACTTTGCCTTTCAGGCAGACAGGATACATTTTGTAGAGAAAGATTTAAATGTACTTGTATGACAAACAGAAATAACAGATAGCTTCACAACCAAAAAGTAAAAAAGGGGTTATTTAGAAGTAAAAAAGATGCACTTTCCATAAGAAAAAACATTCAGATGCTGCCATAGTTAAATATTCAAGTATAAATACTTGAAGGCTTTCATTACAAATATTTAACACTTATACAGACCTGTTTATTAAGAGAAATGAAAAAGAAAATGCTCTATTCTTCAACAACATTATAGTGGAATTCATAGCACCAGAAAATTTGTTTTCATAGATAAAAGATATTTATCTATTTATGAGGTTGAATCACTTGATGAGTAGCTCCTGCAACCAACACTTTCCTAGTTTTAAGAGAAATTCTGTCTCATTATACTTATTTCAAAGAAAACTAGCATGTGCAGACAGGAAAATGCCAGTGAATTTAAAAAACACAAGAACTTGGGCATTCATTTACATCAAAATATTTACCACGAAATTGTAATTCTTGTTTTAATCCAAAAAGGAAACATGCAAGAGAACAGATATGCTTTACACTGGCATATGAGTGATTTTGACTAATTCTATAGTTGCAACCATTAAATCATAATTGAAAAGTACAACCAGTTTTGAATTTTGTTAGTTTGATCAGATGTAATGCCCAAAGCTCTGACTATCACTAGCAACTCTGCTATCAAGGAGCCCTTTTAGAATGATGCAGGAGCTATCATCAACTGAGACATTGAAATTAACAGGTGCTTCTACTGCGGAGTTATCAGTTTCACACTGGAAACCACCAGTGACAAGCATTTTGATCAGTGGAAGGACATTCTCAATGGGGGGCGGGGGGGGGGAGAGAAAAAAGAGAGCAAATGAGCAGCCACCCACCTTTTCACCTTGAAGAAAAAGAAAAAAAAAAAAAGAAACAAAAAAGACAACAAGGATAATTAACTGAAGTGAAAAACAGGTTATGAGCAGCATTATTCCAGAAGTTATCAAGATTTTTTTGTGATCCAAGTTACTGAACTTGTGTACAGTGATGGAGAGCTGGACATAGTGGTTTATCTTAAAGTGTCTTGCAGTCCAGTCTGATGTCCAGTATAGTACAACTTTCAACAAAAATTGCCTTTTTGCCTCAGAGGCAAGCTTCTGTGAATACACTTCACAATCTGGCCTGACACCAGCTTAATCAAGTTCTACAATTTATCAGATCTTCTGTTTAGATTTTGGTGAGCACTGTCTGTGCCTAATGCACCAAGATTTTTTTTTTTTTTTTTTAATAAAACAGTGATTCCAGTAAGAGATGACACTGATGTTCTTTCAAACTGAATTTTGACAGAGATAATGTTTAAGAACATGCATGCAGACCTAAATAAGTCCTGGAAATGTTACAGTACTTTCTGCATTTCCTGGCATTTTAATGATTCATTTGTGTTAAAACTGCTCTTCAATTAATGTACATTTTTCCTGAACTCTTCCAAAGAGTAAGGAAATGGTACAGAAAAAATTTGTCTCAATGAGGCATTTACTAGACAGGGGTTAAATCCAAATCGTTATACCCAAGCATGTAAAACCTCAAGTTCAAACGTACACTCTCTTTTTCGTAGCATCCAGTATGAAGTTGGCACGTGAACTAGTTTTCTTTTCAGTAGCTTAACTATAGAGCATACATGCAATCATTATACTATTTGTAAGGGATGCAATTAAGCGTTGTTAACTTTGCTTTCAATCTATTTTTTGCTTTTAGATAGCCAGTTGTGATTATATGCCAAACTAGCTGTTCTACCTGAAACAAAACCCCTGCCTCTTACATGGCAGTTTGGTAATCTTATCTAAGATTTGCACTTGTGTGGTTAAACTATAAAGCTCCAGTAACATTTAAGATTACAGAACTTAAACAGTAAACTATTCTGTATCCAGTTATCTACTATAAGTTAATGCTTACAGACAATTCTAAGCTTCAAACAGAAATGTTAAAGAAAATAAAAGAACACTATCATAACTAAGCTGCTATTAAAATAACACTGCTTGTATCAGTGAATCTGTTTTTAAAGGACTGCCATACCATACTGTTCCATGAATTACTATCAAATGTGGCTAAAAAGTCGCAGGCCTTGAGTAGATTCAGCAAGATCCAAAATCAATACCATGTACTGGAATCCCTACTTCTCTTCCACCTTTTATATATTTATCAAGTATTTTTGTTCTTAAATTGAAATGTATGTATATGTGTGTATATATAGTCATGTCCACACCTACACCGGTGTATGGTGCATCCAGTCAAACTCTGAACATTTCTAACTGAACTCTGCTTCCTACTGTGAGCTACATTCCTTCCTGTAAATGATAGTACAGGATATGCAGTAGAGGTACAACATAGTCATCATATTATATTCTTTAAAAGAGATGTTCCCAAAGCATTGCAGCAACAAGTTTCCTCCACGATACAGGATATTTTGCTTGTGCCATCTTTTCCAAAGACTTTCACCTGGCCTTCTCTGTTGTTTGTTCACTCATACCAAACCCAGCAACTAATAGTTTTAGAAAACTGCTGAAAATGTGTATTTCATCTCTTCAACCCTGCCCTCTGTCCCTAGTCACAACAAGTAATTGTTTGGACAGAAAAATAATGCCTAGAGTGGCATTTTGTGAAAAGGTCCCCAAGCTCTGCATTTACAGACATCCCAGTATAAGAGCTAGGAGCAATCCTCATCTTTACTGACAGTTTCCACATCTGAAAGTGTCAGAGCTGAAATTGCACTAGATTTCAGCACTGCATGAAGCGCATTAGTGCCAAACCTGAAGGATATGTAGTTGGTATCAAAAATGGGATGAGCATGACAACACAATCAAGTCACTTCAATGCATCAGCATGCTGATTATTAGTCTTATTGCTCAGAGGAGGCCACTGGAAGAAACAAATTATCACTTTTTATTTTAGACCTAGAAGCCTTTTGAGAAATGATATGCTACAAACCAGCTGGCACTGCATCAGTAAAGGATGTTAAGTAAGATCCCATAAATAACCTTCCACAGACCACTGTGCACTATTCCATGAAAAGTGCATTTTAAACATAAATAAAATTAAGCACTTTATATAGAGAGACAGAATGCTGGTACAGCAGTCTAGAAAGTTATATACATATGGACATCACAGCACTTACACTGTCAGGCTCCTGGCACCAACCACACGACAGTGGATATCACTTGCAAGGCACTACCCCTTACTACAGTAAGCAAAAAAATAACAATTAACATAAACTTAGGAAAGATTCTCAAGCACTTAAGTCCTTTACTGAAATAATGACATGCCTATGGGGGACAGAAGTATTACATAAGCTCATCATCCAGTTCTAATCTACAAGAGAAAGGCACAGTTTTTGAAAGGAACAAGCCCATGTAAGGACTGAAAATTTAAGGGAGCAACTGGACTGCTAAACTCAGCTTTACCATTACCACCATCTGGCCTTCCGAGCCTCTCTTTGCTGAGGAGCCTTTATCCATTGCAGCACTCCAGTCTTGTAAGCGGTCCCACCATCTCTCTATAATCCCCAAGAGGCCACTGCTCTGCCACCACACATGGACTTCTGATTCCCCATTTTTCTCCTCTGCTGTATGCAGGTGTCAGACTGCTTTCACAAGGCAAGTACAAAAGCCTCTGGCACTATGCTATTCCTCACACTCTGATCCTCATGCTTTCACTTCTCTTCAGGTTATGGTCACTCTGCCCTGATACTTATAGTTCAAAACACTCCTCACTGGGTTAGCAAACCTGTTGGCAAAGATCATCTTGCCCTACTTTGTCAGATGGATCTTATGCCTGCCTTACAGTAACCAATTGCTTAAAAGAAGACCCTGTGGTTGTAAAAGACAAAGCCCTGCTTGTGACACCAGCTACGCAGCCAAGTGTTGACTTGCTGGAGAAGTCTTTTCCTACCTGAACCTTTCTCTGTCACTGTCAGGATCAAGGAAACCACCACCTGGGCCCCCAATGCCATGTAGCCACTCTTGATGTATGCACGGTCACCTCTTTCAGTAACATGGGAACCCATACAGGTAAGCGGGAGAAGGCAGTGTTCTGAATCTGGACAAATCATAGAATCATAGAATGCTTTGGGTTGGAAGGGACCTTTGGAGGTCATCTAGCCCAACCCCCCTGCAGTGAGCAGGGACAGCTTTAACTGGATCAGGTTGCTCAGAGCCCCGTCCAACCTGACCTTCAATGTTGCCAGGGATGGGGCCTCTACCACCTCTCTGAGCAACCTGTTCCAGTGCTTCACCACCCTCGTTGTAAAAAACTTCTTTCTAATGTCTAGTCTAAATCTATTCTTCTTTAGTTTAAATCCATTATTCCTTGTCCTGTCACAACAGGCCTTGTTAAAAAGATTCTCCCCATCTTTCCTGTAGGCCCCCTTTAAGTATTGGAAGGCCGCAATAAGGTCTCCTCGCAGCCTTCTCTTCTCCAGGCTGAACAATCCCAACTCTCTCAGCCTGGCCTCATAGGAGAGGTGCTCCAGCCCTCGGATCATTTTGGTGGTCCTGTTCTGGACCCACTCCAACAGGTCCATGTCCTTCTTGTGCTGAGGGCCCCAGAGCTGGACACAGTACTCCAGGTGAGGTCTCACCAGAGCAGAGTAGAGGGGCAGAATCCCCTCCCTCGACCTGCTGGCCACGCTTCTTTTGATGCAGCCCAGGATACGGTTGGCTTTCTGGGCTGCAAGCGCACATTGCCGGCTCATGTCCAGCTTTTCATCCACCAGTACCCCCAAGTCCTTCTCCGCAGGGCTGCTCTCAATCTCTTCATCCCCCAACCTGTACTGATACCGGGGGTTGCCCTGTCCCAGGTGCAGGACCTTGCACTTGGCCTTGTTGAACCTCATGAGGTTCACACAGGCCCACCTCTCCAGCTTGTCCAGGTCCCTCTGGATGACATCTCGTCCTCCTGATGTGTCAACCGCACCACTCAGCTTGGTGTCATCTGCAAACTTGCTGAGGGTGCACTCGATCCCACTGTCTATGTCATTGATGAAGATGTTAAATAGCACCGGTCCCAGTACGGACCCCTGAGGGACCCCACTTGTCACTGGTCTCCATGTGGACATCGACCGATTGACCATGACCCTCTGGATGCGACCATCCAGCCAATTCCTCATCCATCGAACAGTCCACCCCTCAAACCCATATCTCTCCAATTTAGAGAGAAGGATGTTGTGGGGGACTGTGTCAAACGCTTTACAGAAATCCAAGTAGATGACATCCATTGCTTTTCCCTTGTGCACTGATGCAGTCACTCCTTCATAGAAAGCCACTACGTTGGTCAGGCAGGACTTGCCCTTGGTGAATCTGTGCTGGCTGTCTTGAATCACCTCCCTGTCCTCCATGTGCTTGAGCATATCTTCTAGGAGGATCTGTTCCATGATCTTCCCAGGCACAGAATCCTAGCGGTCTCTCCACAGCCTCCTGGACCTCAACCCAAGGGAGGCAAAATAATCTTCCAAGACATCAAGCTGGGTTGGCACAGATACTTCAAGAGAGAATGCAACAGGAGGCAGTCTCCAGTGATGATGCACATTTTTCTTTTGGCGCAGACACTTGATTCAGGCTCAGCTGACTCTTGACGCCTTCCCAGACTGAGCTTATTCTTGCTCACCCATTTCCAGAGCACTAAATCTGTTCTGTAGCTTCAACTTGTGTTGCCAGAAGTCACAAGTTTCCAGCCTCCCTTGTCATGGGAATCTTTATCCTTATCTTCTTTGAAGCATAGTCTCTAACTGTCCCTCCTTCCTTGCACTGTGGGATTTGGGCTCTCGCCTCTGAAGGATATCTGTGAAGACTCTGTCAATCTTGCATTCGCTGTCCTTGATGGTACACAGTCTGCTCATCTCCTCCTGCAGCTCCTTCAGCTCAGTACCTCAAAGAGAACACACTTCCCTCAGGTGAGGCCAACATCACCCCCAGCCCCAGGAAGAGGCACCAGGCACTCCCTGCAGCCTAAGACCTCGAAGGCAACATCCTCTCTAGTGCTATCGAGGTTGATGACTCACATGTGCCAAGCACAAGTGCTCCAGCAACCGTCTCCCTGTGGAACATCACCATTGTCACTGTACAGTCTCAAGCAGTCCCACACCATCTACAGCAGAGCTTTGGAGCCCCTTTGCACCCCTACATGTTTCTGTTAGCTGCATTGTGGGAGCTACGACCAAGAACTTGGATAAAAACAGAATATTTCAGCTATACTGCTCTTCCAGTAAGATTTTTGAAAACACACAAAACTCATAAGATGCTTAACGCACTAACTTCATGATGCAACTTTGTATGATGCTATGGCACAAGACTATATAGATTTGTGATTTAGAAACATGTACAGGCACTGAGAGTTAGGAAGGTTTCCCTTAGGAAACAGAACCTTTCTGTGTCTGGTGTCAGACCACTGTCATGGTTTAACCCCAGGCGGCAACTAAGCACCACAGCCACTTGCTCACCCTCCCTGCCACCCCCAGTGGGATGGGAGAGAGAATCAGAAAAAAGCAAAGTAAAACCCATGGGCTGAGATAAGGACAGTTTAATAGGACAGTAAAGGAAGAGAAAACAATAAAAATAATAATGACAAAAGAATATACAAAACAAGTTATGCACAATGCAATTCCTCACCACCCACTGACTGATGCCCAGCCAGCTCCCGAGCAGTGATTGCTGCCCCCCGGCCAAGTGCCCACAGCTTATATACTGAGCATGACATCATACAGTATAGAACAGCCCTTTGGACAGTCTGGGTCAGCTGTCCTGGCTGGGCCCCCTCCCAGCTTCCCGTGCACCTGGCAGAGCATGGGAAGCTGACAAGTCCTTGACTGGTGTAAGCAGTACTTAGCAACAACTAAAATGTCAGTGTGTTATCAGCATTATTGTCATACTAAATCCAAACCACAGCACTACACCAGCTACTAGGAAGAAAATTAACTCTATCCCACCTGAAACCAGGACAACCACTTAGGACACAAACAGAGGTGACATTAATTGGGATTTGGGCAAGTGGGATAACTTTGCAGTCACTTGTGGAGGCAAGAGGGCTTCTCCCATTTGTAAATGTACTGCCTACTGTATCCACTCCATGTTATAAAATTAAAATGTAGATCAAAGAATGTGAATGAGATATTCAGGAATATACTTCATAGTGTATTAACTTATGATACTGTGTATCTCAGAGAAGTCCTAATATGAAGTCAAACTTCTTTAGGACTTTTAATCAGCTTTAAATCAGCTGTACTATGAAATCCTCGGCAGTGTCAGATATACTGGGCAGCCAGTGGAACTTGCAGAAGTACTCTTTAAAGAACTTCAGCATACACAATGTGGAACAATACTAAAGCTTCCTCAGATACTGGTAGGACAAAAACTTTGTTTATAAAAAGCTTAAATAAAAGTATGTCACAGAAACATATGAAGTCACCCACCTACGTTCATTTAAGAGGTTATCACTTTCTTATCAGACACTATCACAGCTGGATGCAACTACGTTCAGCAGAATGATGAGAAAAGGATTACAGAAAGCATCTGTCAGAGCACATACCATTCAGAAGAGTGACTGAGCCAGCTTCTAAGTCAAGAAGCCATGCACTTTCAACATAGCTTATGAACAGAGAAAAACATCTGATAGCAACATTAACTGCACTTCAGTATGTCCACTCTAGAACTGTTTTCTATTGCAAGCCACAGATCATCATTCCATTTTTATCCAAATAAAAAATACTGTACCTCACAGTAAAATCATAGGAGCAAGAGGCCAATAAGGTTGCATGGAATGGTGAAAACTGCAAGAAAACAAAAACAGAACAACTTTTAAAGTAAAAGCATTGCGAATGTACACAGACTTACTGTAAGTAGAAGGTTATCAAAGTTTAACTGTTTAAACTGTCTTGGTAGGTACCACATCGTGCTGCAACAAAACAAACATTTCCCTGCCATGCTTCTAATTACAAGGAATGCTCTATGGGATCCTGGTTTTGTTTGATTTCATTACAGCAGTGCCAAACAACCCTGCTGTAAAGTTAAGAAGTTTTAGGACAGTCATATAAACAGTCATTAAATTCTGCTTTTGGCTGACAAGCTGAGCATAATCTCATTATATAAAGTGAGTTTCAGAAGAGCTATGTGACCAGTTTATTATTTTCAGAGAGAGAAAATTTGTGCCATACTGCAGAGAACGTAAGATATATTACTGTCGTCAATTCCATGTCCTAAAATTTTGAAATTATTTACAGAAGTGGGAAAATTGGAGATAAGTTGAAAAACTGAAGGCAGTATAACATCACTTCATAATTTCCCCCTGTCCTGCAGGGTGTTTTACGGGACACACTCTTATACAGACTCTTGCAGACAGGCCTAAGAACTGCAGCAATAAGGATGGAGTTAGCGAAAATTGTTCATGTCAGCTCCACCTTTTTGGTAACCCCCAGTTTCCAACTATTTTAAGGTCTGTATTTCTCAACAGGAAATACACAAGTGATTGTCATAACTTCAGTTTGAAATGCAGGTCCCCCACATTGTGGTTCATAGGTAAGATTCTTCCTGCAAGACTTTCAATATTATTCACAGCTACTACGAAGTCAAAAGTTAAGCCCGGGCTATTGCCACAACTGCCCAAGTTGCCAAGAGAGCAGTGTATGTTGTCACCTGCTGAACTCTGCTGACAGAGTTCTCTTTACTATAGCAGAATTGAGGGATGTGCATGCTTAAACTTTAACCTCTCCAGATCTCCTACAATTGGGGGGGGAGGGGAGACACGGAAACACAACAAAACATCTTTTTCTTCTGCACCTCAGGAATATGAAAATTAAAGGGGAAGAAGTCTGATGTGCAGCAAAAAACAACGTCACATTTCCCACACGCCCCATTTGCATCTTTGTCAACACAGTTTCAGATGAAGCAAAAACATCTTGTCAAAGCCGAAGAGCGTTGTCATTAACCTTAAGTATCCTAGAAACTTACCTAAGCAAACTCTATCAAAATACTTAGCAGAGTGCTACACATAAAAGTTGAAATAATTTATGTCATGTCTTTCTGCTACAAAGAGACTATTTTGAAATTCTGTTCCACTTAACCATAAGATACTACAATTTTATCATCTGAACAGTTCTACATAGACAGAAGAAACCAACATATCATCCATCCTGACCTCCAGTATTTCACAGATCATTCATCCAAATATCTTTTTAGGTAAACTCAAAAAACATAACTACATTTCAGTATAAGAGATTGAAGCCAGCTAAGAATGTGAGATAGCCAAATGCACCAATGTCAAAATCTCCTGAAAAGGGCTCCGGACGACCTCAGTGTGCTGATAATGTCCTGTACTGCAGTGAAAAGACCACAAGAAATCTGCAGGAATCCTAACAGTATCATGTTGGGTAGAATTCCTTGCCAGCCTCAGATCTGACAGTTAACACAACTGTGAACAAGTGAACAGAATACAAAAGACAGACAACTGAAGATTGTGATTTCATGGTTGGTTTAAGCTAATTTAAGAGTGCGTGGCTGCCAAGACTCATGGCCTTCCCCTTCCTTTCCACTTCAGGCGGTATGCTCCTGCCCCCCTGCTTTGTGTTAGGGCTTGCAATTGTGCAGTTGAGCAACAAATTGAGACAGCTTAGGGATCCAGACAGAAACTAGTCACTTCCAGGGACAGGATTTTCAGTCAGAGGAATGAGCTGAGCCAGCTTGCCACACAGCTTTATAATTGCTAGTGTCAACACAACGTAGGGGAAGGGACATTGGTAGGGGACAGATGCCTCTGTTTAGGTGGCATCCTGGTCTCTCCATTTAGTGTGAGTGGTGAGTTATACCACAAAAGTGTAGATATGCTGCACCGCCTCTAAGTGCTGGCCCATATTCCCGTATCTTACATCCACAGGGACCATGTCTATCTTGAAACGGAAGCTATAAAAGCCTGCTAAGACAGAAGTCACGTACTCTCACATACCTCTCCTTTGCACACGTATGCATACACAGCCTCCCCACCATCTCCTTAAAGCTACTTAGTGAACTGATCTCAGAGGTTGGTGTGAAGAAAGTTCTACTGCTGGCCAACAATCATTTCAAGGCATTTTAGGAAAACAGGGAGCATGATGGGCCATAAAATGGAAACTCAGATGAGATGGTGTAAGAATATAAGAACCTACCTGGTTAGGCCAACAGTCTTTGAGCCCAGTGTTCTATGTTTCCATGGCATCTTCTGTACTTTAGTTTGTACCAATCGCCTCTGGTCCTCTCACTAGATATCACTGAAAAGACTCAGGCTTTGTCTTCTCTGTTTCCCCCAATCATTCATAGATATCACAGTGATAAGATCCTCCCTAAGCCTTCTCTTCACCACACTAAACAAATACAAGCTCTCCCAGCCTCTCCAGGTAGGACAGAGGCTCCAGTCTCTTAATCTTCTTTGTAGCCCTTTGCTGGATGTACTCCAGTACGTCCATGTCTCCCTTGTACTGGGAAGCCCAGAACTGGACCCAGCACTCCACAGGTGGTCTCACTGGTGAGGTGAGTAGCGGGGAAGGATCACTTCCCTCAACCTGCTGGCAACGCTCTTCCTAACGCAGCCCAGGATGATTGAGAGGAGAGAAATTGGAGATGCTATCCCTGTCTAGCTCTTCCAATATCTGTTTCTTGACCAGCTGCTATCCATGAACCTGATGACACTGCCTGCCTATGCAACCTCTTGTGCAGAGAGCTAATTCAAGAAGTCTACCATCAGATGTGTAAAAGTATTTCCATCTGTTTGTAAACCCATATTCTACCAGCTTCATCAAGTGTTCTTTAGTTCTATTATCACAGATTATGGTGAATAACAATTCTGCATTCACTTTCTCCATTTTATCATGAGGACAATGTGCTATGAATCCCTTATTGGCAGAGCTTTTTTTAAAAGATCCCGCTAACTGTCAGAGAGTAAGAATATGACAGTCTGTATTGATTGATACTGTATCAATTCATCTGTCTTAATGGCTGTCAAATTAGAGATGCAAAATGATCTTGTTTAAAAAAACAAGAAAAACCAACCAACCAAACTCGTACACCACTCCTAAATGTTGTTCTGCTACGAAGAACATTTCACAAAGCCAGATTAGAGCATGTTCATGCAAGAATTAAATTACAAAAAAAGACTGGACAGCCACCACCAGTGGGAAAGCAGGCAAGGGTATATGGGATAAGGAGGAGCAGGAGTTCTCAGGCTGTCTGGCCACAATCAGGATTTGTGATATGGAACCACTCCTTGAGACACACCCTTTTCTGACAAATCACAACCTAAGCGCCATAACTTTTAAAGTTGTTAGAAACACATTAAAAATTCCAAGGGCATATGAAGCAAAATACTGACCCAAGATAATATTTTCTACCAGTTCAGACTTCTTAGAAAATATTAATAAACATACCTGTTCCTGAAAGGCTTTTAAATGATCAGATCTTAACTAATATAAAAAAAATAATAAGCACTAACTAATATGAAAAAAAAGTCATCGTACATCTAGAACAAATTCCTATTAGTGGATGATCTAGCACTACACAGATCCAGTATGTAGACCCAGTATGTATCTGTAGCCTTTCATGCATAAAGTTTCAAGATCTCTTTGAACATATTAACATTTTCTTTGCATACAGAAAAATACGTATTCACAACAAGTTCTATACCTTGCCTTATGTGAATATTGACTTTGCATGGAAAGAAAAAGGCACAGCACCATTTAAAAAAAAAAAAAAAGGAAGGGAAGGTATTTTCTCTGTCTCAAATTTCTCATATAACTTAGCCGAAGTAAACCTCCCAACCCCCTCTCAAGCTCTCAAACACTCCTCATGGAAATATATTGACTTTGAAGATGTCATTTACTTTGAAATCCCATCAACCTGCTAAACATCAAAATGTTTTACAGTGCTAAACTGAAGGTTTCCAAGAACAGGCACTGTAGCATCTAAAATCTCCAACACCTGTTGTTTTTTAAATAGTTATTAGATAATATAAAATATTACTGCTTTCCAGAAAAATTTGTGTAACAACTCAGTGGTGGTCAATAGGGAAAAAAATACAACTTACTTTTACTCTTCTGATAGCATAGGTGTGACCAAGCAAGATGAACACTGGTTGCCGTATGTTCCGCAAATCCCAGCCTTTCAAGCTACAGTCAACTGCACCAGTTACCAGCAAGTTCTGTTGATTTGATAAAACACAGATATATCAGGACAATTTAATTATTAAATTGTAGTGATGTGTATGTTGGCTACAAAAGTTAGATAAATCAAACAATACGGAAGAATAAATCATAAATGAGGTCTCCAGTGTGTAAATTAAGGAGAACAGAGAAATACAAACTTTTTCTCCACTACGGACTACTCTGTCTACTATACAAAAGAATAAGCAAAACCTCTCATCTACTTGGGCCGTCCATCTGTTGGAACAATGCTCTTCTGAAGATGGAGTAGTAGCAAATGAGAGCAACAAAGCAACTAGACATGTTGTCTATTTAATGAGAGTGGTTCAATTAGGAAAAGAGTTGGACGCACAGGTTTATACCTCATCATATTTGCACCAGTCACAGCTCAAGATCTCGGCCTGGTGGGCTGGTATCACAAGTTTGGCTCCTGGGGCCTTCACATCCCAAACTCTTAAAGTCTGGTCACCTGAAACAAAGAGATTGATTCAACATTGTTGAATCAGTTATGGGATACAGTTAATCCACTAGTACTTAGCAGACAACTGTTTCTTAGCTGTATGACATACAAACTATTATATGAGGACACTCATGCCAAATAAAGCAAGCACATTATAGACACAGAGATCAGACTGATGCACAACAGGAATCAGAACTTACTATTCCTCTTTCATTAGGAAGAAACCCCCTTCATTTTACTACTAACACTTCCACTATTTTTTAAACTCTGATTTGATTAAAAGGAGATGGGGTAAAATACTTAAATAACATTTAATTCAAGTAGGAGCTTAAGGTCCATTTAAAAATGGACTTAGAAGACCAGAATCACAAAAAAACTTTCTCTGCAAGCCAGCTGAGAAAAAGTACCTAGACACATGCTTTTGGCGTGCAGAAGAGTGAATAGTATTTAAAACGCAACTTATCTCCAGATTCTTTCAATGAATGGAAACTTTAAGACACGCTACCTGTACTCAACATGTGCAATTGCTTTTCGATTTTTTTCCATCATGGTTCTCTCATTAACCCTGAATATTTAGCTTCTCTAGCTCATTTGTTTACAGAGAGAGAAAATTAATCAGAATTCATCATTATGCCTGTGTTCATTCAACAGACAAATGAAATCATTACAAGCTGTATCCAAACACCCATGATTTCTACAGAAAGCATGTATCAATACTACCTAAATTAAAAAACCACTGTTTTACCTTGCTACTGAAGAAATTACTAATGTTTCTTTACCAGAAACACTTCTGGAAATCCTCGAATTAGTTATCATTAATAATTATGATTTTTACACTGTTTAGATACAAGCATTTTGATGGTTTTAGTGCCCAGTTGGTCACTGGCCTTAAAATATACAGCTGGGCACAGAAAATCATAGCTCTTTTCAAGAAACTGGCTACAGTTCAAACAAAACCATCCCTAGAGCCACAACAACAACATTCCTATTGCACAAACTACCAGGCCCTGTAGTCTGTGCAAAAAGACATAAAACATTTGGGAAGTTTGAATACAAAAATGAAGCTAGAGAGAGCTTGGTTCCACTACATGACACGAGACTGGCCCTTATGATGGTGGTACTACACAGATCACAGGAAACTTTGCTCTGATGGTTGGTTGGCTTTTCCTCAGACTCCATGATTGTGAGAGATACTATACTCCTGGTGGAGAAATTCCCTACCTGTGAGGTGGGAGCAACACATGTTTTCTCATGGTTTTCACTCCCCTCGCCTATTTTAATACCCTGAAGAGCAAGACTACTGCTCAGTATATCTATAGCACTCCTGAAAATGACACCCTGCAGTCAGCTGAAGCCCAAAACATCACTACAGTGCTTATAAAAGGAGGGCAACATATGGAGAGGAAGAAACATGACCAGCAGGGTCTTGGCAAAAAAAAAAGGTAGTATGCCCATCCACCCACCATTAGTCTTGTTAATCTGTTTGCCTGCAGAGGACAGATTTCAGTTCAAGTCTTAAGTCTTTCAGAGATATTATAATGGACTTCTTAAAAAGCTTTTATTTTAATTTCATCAGATAACATAGATTTGAAGGGGAAACACATACTTCACTACAGACAGGATCATTTTTCCCAAGCAAATAAATATATAAATCCAGGTGAACTAGAATGAACTGCTACAGAGATGGGCCACAGTAGCATTATGAGGGCCAAAAACATTTGGAGAAGTAAGTTACTCAGCCAATAACAATTTTGACACTAAATATACAATTGCCCCAATTATTTCTTTTTTAATAGAAAATGCTGATGCACAAGAAAAAGTCATTTTTCCCTTTTTTTTTTTTTTTATTTCTTTGAAAATGCTCGACTTAGCTGTTTTTAATTCTGGCTGGCACTATTTGTGAAATGTTTTCAATGGAGTAACATAACATGCAAGTGAACCTTTCTGTGAATAGAACAGACTGAATTAAAGCCAAAGGCAAACCCAATTTTTCCACTTCAGCTGTAAGTGGAAGAATCAGATTAATTAAAGGAAAAAAGCTGATAAACAGGGTAATCCTGACAGATTACACATTTTAACAAAGTTTTATTTTTTACCTCAAACATCTATCCATGTCCTCACTATATATATTTTTTTTTTTTACATTTCATTTCAACAAAATTGGTGTTAAAAATTTTGGAATTTTCACATTTCCATGATTCCTTCAACTCTGTATTACAAAGGATGCATTTCTTCCATATGGTAAAGCAGAAGTAGGATAATAATAATAGAAAGTACAAGTAAAGCACACCTAGTACAATCATATTCACTAACAGCCACTTCCAGTTGGCATCCCAAAGTAAGCAACCACAAAAGCGGCCAACATTTCCCCCACAAAATATTTCTATTTTTGTAAGAAGCAATTCTCTATGGCAACAGATTTTTGCTGGTCTGTTAGATAATTATGATTCCAGATTTGTTTGTATATTGTACTTGCTTTCTTTCATTTTAATGAATATTTGTGAAATCTTGGACGAATCAATAGAACTACACAATATACACTCATCTATTCAAAACTTCTGAAAGAGATGCTAATCTACAAGTACATCATCCCCGTATATGGGATAAAGACTGCTAATGTGAATGACAATGTACGATTGTGAAAAGATACAGTTTAGTTAAGATTTAAACTTCATGTAGGTTTTATACTGCCTTTTTGCTCACAGATGAATTTTACCCAACTCCATAAATCATAATCTTCTAAGTCCTGTGACAACAACCAGCTAAACAATCATTGCCAGACAGTGCAGAGGTACAACATTAGCTATAAAAAATAGCTAGGTATTTGAGAGATTAATAAAAACCCAAGAAACCTTAAACATTATCTGAAGGCAAAAAGGATTCTAACCAGGACAGACACAATGTTTTTCAAGAACCAAAGTACTGTTACCGTGAAGTTTTACTTAAAAAAACTAATCTGACTTTTTTTTTTTAAGTTCTAAAGCAAGAAATCTGATCTTCTGACACCATTCCCTCATCGAGAGGGGAAAAAACCCAAATAATGTATCTTTAATTTACTGTAGGAAAAGAATTCAGCATAAAAGACACAAACATTGGTATATACGGTGTAACATCAAAGAAATCTCGATTAAAGTACTTCTGCAGTGCCACTGAGTGATTACAAGTTAACATTACTTGCTTACTTGTACGTATTTTAAAACACTAAACCAGATTAAATTATTTAGCCAGAAGCAAATAGAAAATCTGTGGGAGAATGAAGAGCAGAACCCAAATCTCATGACTCTCAAAACCAATCTTTTTAAGCATGTTAAAATGACCATGCTGTCCGTTTCTATCATAGGTAGTATAAGCGAACCTAGAACAGGATTAATAAAGCTCATGAGCTTCCACACAGAGACAGAAATAGAGTGACACAAATAGCAGCTTTATTTAAATCATCCAACAGGACCCTACTGAATGCACAAAATCTATTTCCATGTAGCACAACCTGGATATCAAGTAAACATAATTACCAGTGGAAATGTACTTTCCAACTGGTAATTTTTTGGTCTGACACAAAATGCTGTAAAGCTAAAAATCAAAAGATCTTTAAGTTATTTCAGAGAAGACCTCAGAGCTTTTTTTCTGAAAAGAGTAAATTGTTTAAAAAAAGGAAAAAAATCAATGAAAACTTTTATTTCATTGTTCTCCAAGATGATTAAGCATAAATCTTGGGACAAAATTTTTATTTCAAAATTGACCTAACTTCTGACTTATTATTAAACCATTCTTCAGCAAGTGGCAATACTCACTAGATACCTAACTCTAACCCAAATGACCCAAAACTTCTTAATTCACTGTAAAAAGCTGTTACTGCATTTTTCTTCTCAACACTAAACCATTACCTTACAGTATGAGATTCTAATATAAAATACTATAACCTGAAGTGCTTTACATTCTAGCACGTGCTGCATACAATACTTTACTATGGTTAGCACATACTATAAATTGAGGGCCAAACTCATTTCCTGAGAAGTATTTCAGGCTGTACATTAGTGATTGATTTAGTAAAGCTTACCGAGCACAAGACTCAGATGAATTCAATACGGTGCTAGTCTGTCTTGAAGCAATACATTGCAAATGACAACACCCACCTCACTTCGTTACATAGATTCGACACAACAAAGTAAGCAAGTAAATTGTATTTTAATAGCTTCTAGCATAAACAGCAGTTTAGCTGAACCACAACAAAACACAGTAACTCCATAGCCACTTTGCTCTCTAGACGCTCGACTGGTACAACAAGGTACAATTCAGTAAATTGAAGCCTCTTATTCTTTTCTTTCTCAAGGATTTAGATTCCCAAAACGACCAAGTTTTGCAAAGCCTTAAACCTTGTTCATGACTGCATTTCTTCTAGCACATTCAACAAGCAAATAACCAGGAAAGAACTCATAAGAAGCTGTCGTGGTTTAACCCCGGCCAGCAACTAGGCACCACACAGCTGCTCGCTTGCTCCCCCTGCCCTGGTGGGATGGGGGAGAGAATCAGGAGTGAGAAACACTCCTGGGTTCAGATAAGAACAGTTTAATAATTGAAATAAAATAGAGTAAAATAGTAGCAGTAGTAGTAATACTACTACTACTACTATACAGAGCAAGCGATGCACAATGCAATTGCTCACCACCTGCTGACCGATACCCAGACAGTCCCCAAGCAGTGATTGCTGCCCCCCTGGCCAACCCCCCCCCAGTTTCTATACTGAGCATGATGTCGTATGGTATGGAATAGCCCTTTGGACAGTCTGGGTCAGCTGTCCTGGCTGGGCCCCCTTCCAGCTTCTTGCTGGCAGGGCATGGGAAGCTGACAAGTCCTTGACTAGCATAAGCAGTACTTAGCAACAACTAAAACATCAGTGTGTTATCAACATCATTCTCAGCCTAAATCCAAACCACAGCGCTATGCCAGCTACTAGGAAGAAAATTAACTATCCCAGCCAAAACCAGGACAGAAGCAAAGAGTGGACCCACACCAAACACAAACTAATGGAATATAAACCTCTAGTAAAGTGTTTTGGAACTCATGACAAACCACTGTCATTGCAGAACAGAAGATTATTTCCTTCAGTTTTTTAGGAACCTAAACAAACACAAACACCTTTGGAATTACCTGTCTGCAAGCCCCACTACCCAACAGCTCCTTGTTTTGCCCCGTGCTATTTCTGAAGCAGGAATGTAAGCTAAAGCTTCAAAAAGCTGAAGTCAAAGACCTGACAACCCCAAATTTGGTCCAGGAACACAGAAAACACCTCTTTATTCAGGAGCTGCACTCAAGGCTATTCCTTTCCAACTAATTCAGTAACCACCCTCTTAGTAGATGTACACCTTCCCCAATTCATTATTTCATGCAAAATAATTTGTTCATTTTTAGTTTTCTTTCACAATATGGATCCCAAACACAGAAAGGTGTGCCAAGACTACATGCCAGCCTGATTTATGAAACCACAGCTTGACAATCCCCTAGCTACGCACATTTATCACTAAGAGACCAGTAGGCAAGAAAAAAAACTCTTTAAAAGGCAACTCACTATGTCAGGGCTGGCAATAAAACAGCATAGGAGATAAACAATGTTTTTTAATTTTAACCTTAAAGTCTAGTACTGAATGCAAGAGCTTACAGAGAGTGGAGGCTGGATTTGCACGTTCATTTGTAAACCAGCAAAGCTACAGTTGCCCAACACTTTCGTCAACATAGTAAAAATTTCTCAGACACGATCACACCTTGTTGTGGTATCAGAAAATTTTTCACCCTGGGCTTTCAGTCTGAAAAATAAGTCTTTGAGCAAAGAATTGATCTAAATACTGATGAATACAGACATTATCTCGCAGATTTAAGAAACAGTTCTTTCCCTTATTCATCATTTGTTTCAGATGTTACAAAAACTATGTATTGGTAAACTTAAGGAGTGTAGTAATGATTTAAAAATGAATGCAGCATTAAAACTGAGGTCCCAGTAGCTAAGATAAAAGCTAGCAGTCATTCTAAATCTAGTCTTTGTTGAAACCAAAACATTCATATTTTCATTTGCCAGTGTCATACCTGTATCAAAGAACACTACAGTTATGCAGATAAGGGTAAAACGGTACTCACTAATTACTTCCCACTGTTAAATTTAAAGGGCAGTAAAAACAGTTTATAGTATAAAGGATGTTTTCTTTATAAACCACAGGACCAAGCAAGGCCTACTGCTCTGCAGTTATGGAGAATCATTTAGTAGAACTGATTTACATTTGACTGTATACTAATGTTGCATTCATTTGACACTTTCTTCATGTGCTTCTCACCAATTTGCTCACTGGGTTTTTAAAAAAAAAAAAAAAAAAACAAAAGACAGACCTTCTGGGCAAATGACACAATGACTCATTAAACCCTTTTAGCCATGAAGGTGCTGTTAAACATTTATGTCACTTGTTTAATGACATTTTCCACATCACTGTTTTTTCAGTGTAAGGCAGACATTTACCAGGGCTCTGGTTTGGTGCCACACATGCACCTGAACTTCCTGCTTATCTTATTAGCTCAGAAATTGTTACTGACATCACAACAGCAGCTATTTACATATACAGAATTAACAGTCTGTTCTGTTACTATTAACTCCCAATTTCAAACAAAAGAAGGTAAGTCATCTACTTGCTTTTTGAGAGTACAAATGATTGTACATGAAGCCAACAACATTGTGAAGTACCTCACACATCCTTGTAAATGTTAAATGGAAGTGTACTAGATGCTGAATAAAAGCTAATTTAACTGAAGCATCAGACATATTTATCTTCTGTAATTCAATTGCATTTTATTGTCCACTGCAGACAAACTTAGTTTTCCTATATGTATTCAGATCACAGACTTAATGAAGCAAAATAACCATGCTTAGTAACAAATTCTCTTTCAACTGCTTTATATTGCAGTCTTAGGTTTCTCATTTTCTTCAGTTGTGTTCTTTTTCTAGTCTCATAATAGTTTGAGAAAAAGTCATATTCCAAAAGCAAAGATTTAACCTGATTAGCTTCAGGCAAAAGTTGTCAAGGCACATAATGGTCCTTCTGAGCACCTATTTTACTGTGGCTTGGAGTTGTGTTTGGTTTTCTGTTTTCAGTGTTCACAAACTAATTAGTTAAGTGGAAATTAAACTTCTGCTGGCATGTATGTGGGTTCAAATAAAGGCACAAAACATGCAGGGGTGAGGCATGTAAAAGGTTCCTAAACCTCCTTCCTTCTTGCTTATTTTCTTTAGAGTAAAAAAAAAAAAAGCCCATTGCTTTACTTAAATTTAGTTAAATCGGAAGCATTTCAAGACCAACATTTTTTCCTGTCTGTGGTTAACAACATACCTAACTTATTTTACTAACACATGCAAAACTGAAGATGCTGCAACATGAAACAGTTCATTTCTAGTCTGAAGTGCTAAGACTTTATACTATTAAGATATGAGTAAGTACATGGATGTGAGTAGGTATGAGTGAGGTGGGATGAGAGAAAGGGAACAGGAGGGCCAAGAGAGAGAAAGAACACACACACACATTACAATCCTAAAGCAGCACAGTCTCCTTCAAAAAGGGAACATTTCAATACCCTTCAACAATACCCTTCAAAAAGCTATTGTTTTAAAAACTTAAAAAACCAAGGGAGATGAAAGGATGTACAAAAAGTTTCCCCTCCAGACACATTTTTACTTAATAATTTTCAAGACAACACAAAGTTGCAAAAGAAGAGACCACAAAACTTCAGGTCAACCCTTCCAGCAAGCGTATCAAAGAAGGGAATGGCTGTAAATTTGATACAGTACTACCACAGTAAGATTGCAGTTTTTCTCCAGCTCCAACTTTAACTCAATACAAGATCAGTCATCACTGAAATTAAGCTTTCTGTCCCATCATTTTCTGTCATCCTTATAAAGTGTGTGGACCATAGCAAGTTTCAAATGAGGAGGTCCAGCCTCCTGAACAGTTCCACTTGACTTTCATCATGTAACTTGACTGACAGAGTAGAATGCCATTAAACACTAAACAGTGAAGTAAACTCTCTGAACATAAACTGTCTGATATGCCTTTCTTACAATAAGGAAATGACATTTGTACCCAAAGCAAGAGGGTCACGAGTATTTCTACTACCTGCAGTCCTGAGGACCAAAGCAAAAACTCCCAATATGTATTTTCTGTAGTGAAGTAATCTAATCAAACCACAGGAAAATTCCAGTGTAAATTAAACCCAAGAGCAAACAAAGAAACCTTTTCTACCTTGGCATGTCATGATTTCTGTGCAAGATCTTTGGTTTGACATCATTTCATTTAGAAGTACATCAGATATTTTATTTTGGAAACTGTAAGAAAGTTCACCATCATTTTGAAAACTTTATTTTCTCTTACCTAATGATTTTACACCTAGCATTACACTATAAGATTTTTATTTTACACCTAAAGAGTACTTACATAAAAAAAATATTGTTTCTTTTGTGCATGTTGTTTTTCCTCTAAAATACTATGGAGTTATCAATCAGTGAAAACTGACTGCAACTAGCTACAGGCTCCAGCAGTATGCGTCAGTCCCTTTCAAGAGTCAAAGTAAAATTCACAAAAGAAGAGGAACTCTTCAGTGTTTTAGTCAAAAATTCCAACAGCTGCACCCACTGAGTCACTCAAACGGATCGACTGTATGTTGTTGTACCCAATTTAAGTATCACCACATACAGCATCTAACAATCAATGTTTCCCAAAATTATTCAAGTGGCAATGTATCAGAAAAGAGTTTGGCTTCAAAGCCTAGAGAATCAAATTTGAAATAACTAGCTGGATCAGTAAAGCACTTTTGTTCATCTAGAATGTCAGAAATTTTGTATGAGTAAGACTACCATGGAGGGGAGGCTTCTGAGCAGGACTTTAAAGAGATCGTAACATCCCCTAGAATTTGCAAAAAACACTTAAGCACTGTTTCCTCCACTTACCTTTGACCAAATGGTACTTAGCTAGTATTTTGTAGTACATAGCTACATTTCGTTAGAACTGTTCATACAGCGTACAGGGCTCAGTCCTGTAAGTTTCTGCACATCCTATTAGATGGGTACTTCACTAAGTGTTACCTCAATGAATCTTCAAGTAAGTTGGAAATACCCGTGCACCAGCAGCTGGTTTCCAAGCACTACTATGTTAGGACAAATACATGTAACTTGTTAGTTATTCTAGTTCAACTCTGCAAGCAGAGTCAGATGGAAATAGCCAGACTGAAATTTTATGAAAGCCATGCACACTTTTTCATCAAACTTCCCACAGAATAGGGAAGACCAGTATCTGTGGATACTCACTGTCTCTCTAACTTCCATAACAGGAAAACATATTTATACTTGCTTACCCTCTTGATCTCAGAGCTAAACAATTTCTATTTAAATCAGTACAGAAGTCCAACAGATTTGAAATCAGAGAATTTTATGCCACTGGCGTTAATCTACCAGCATTTGCATGAAGGCAGTGTGTTACTGCCCTGCCGTTTCCCAAGCAAACTTTGTGGCTCACAGCACCCCTCGCCCAGTCAGTCAGCAGTTAGGTTCCAGGTGTCACTCCAGAGCTCTCCTTGTGCCTCTGGAGTAGCAACAGTTTGGAAAACACTGCCACCTCACCATACAGTCTCTTTGCCTCTAGGTACACCCAACTCAGTTAAGATTGTATTGACCAGCAAGACTCACAGCACTGGCCAAAGCAGAAAGGTAAAATTGATGATTACCTTTCCCAAAGAACAAGGCACAAAGACCTCCAGCAGTAGTTAAAACAGTTCAATGGGAACTGACTATGTTTCTCACAGAGCTAACAGTCTACTGACACTTGAGATTATTTAAACAAAAATGTAAGCCAGAACACAAAATAAAGCATATAACATGATTTAGTGGTCAATAACAAGAGTGAAGGTGAATGGAAGAGAGCTACATAAAATAACAGAAAAAATTGCCACAAGGTCACTGAAGTGACTGCTAGAAAACTGCTGATCCCTGTTTAAATGGCCAAGAGGATGATCTACAGATCATAACAGAACCTACAAATCCAGCTGCAGCAATACATTTAGCTTTCCTTCTCCCATTTTTATGTATGACACAGACTACCATCTGCTGGACAAAGTGCTGAACTAATCCAATAACACAGAAGGGTTTTGTCGTGAGAACCCCTTTACCATCTTGTTTACCTGAGGCAGATGCAAAACAACCTGGGATGTGTGGAGACCATATAGTGCTGTAAATGACCCCTTCGTGGCCTTTAAAAGTGCATAATGACTTCCCCACAGCTGGATCCCACTGAATAAAGTAAAAAGAAAACTGTTGAGGTACACATTCAGTAAGAAAAGAAAGGGTTTCATACATAAAAAAACTTTATACATAAAGGACCAAATGAACTTCTTTTTACCATGTATCATGAAAAGCATTTGTATACTTAAACTGGTATCAACTGAGGGATAAAGCAACATCTCAGTTAAAACAGAATTTCAGCCTCAGCGTAAAAATGAAGAGGAAAAGTGAATCAATGCTGTTTCTTAGCACAAAGAACTATCAGATCCAAAACAAATCACACGTTTCACCTTCAGCAGAAAAAACAACATACCAGCTTGGCTGTTTGATCCCATGAACCAGACACCACTAGCTGCTCTCCTCTAGTTTGGCTCCAGTCAACACTATACGCCTATAAATGATATAACAGCCTAGTTTAGAAATAGCATTAGAATACAAGTTTGAGACTCTAGTTAGCCATAGCTTCATGAAATAGACCTGAATTTGCAGATGTATCATAATCAGCTAAAAACCCACACAAGTAGCACAAAGCTGCCAACAATGCCATTTACCTGAACAAAAATTAAATTTAACATCTCAGTCTGGCATTAAAGGTACATATAAGCTTAGAAAAGTACCCAAAAAAGTAAAGATGGGCCAAAATGGAGGGGGGGGTTGGAACAAAATCCACATAGACCTACCATCAGTAGAAGTTTCTGCCACTGTAAAAAGCCATAATTCAGACTCTTTTCTTATCTCTGATCCAATTTTACTGAAATATCTACAGTTTCTAATTGCTAGCAACGTAAATGCCATCTCTCTTCAGAGCTGACTATGGACTTGACTTTGAGGTTTTAGCTGACTAACAACAAAAGCTTTTTATGATCTCTAAATTCAAAAGAAATACATGCCATAAAATACTGATTTTCATCTTTTCCAGGTTCTATGACACCTTTTTTACCATTCATATCCTCAAACAAATAAAATAAAATTAAAAACTCAATTTCCTTCATGACTAATTATTTCAGCTATTAAGAAATTGCTTTTCACTGTGTAGCTGAAATAAGCTCCCTCTTCTCTGACAGTTTATTCTAATATTGGTCCCTGCCTTGACAGAGGATACCTTAATTCCATCCTTCACTGCCGATTCTTCAGCTCTGCTGCCTCAGAGAAAACAAATGCTCTAAGGTAGTTCTTCAAATCTTCAAATCAAGTGTCTCAAGAACATGTACAACTTCCATTTTCAAACGCACCATATCTTCATCTACACAATGGAGGGTGCATTCTATTCTGTCTAGTTTTACCTCACACCAAAATGGCTCAATAAGCTGCAGTGGGAAATGAACCATTTCAGTGGTAAGGTGGATACATATTAGCTGAAACAGTTTATTTGCTTCACCTCCTGACCCAGTCAGACCTTTCATGACACTTCTCAGAAACGTGGCCAGTACCTACCAATAGTCAGTGGCACTGCTCTCAACAGTCAGGCCACTAACCACCGAGGATTGGTACTCCAGCTGGGACAATCTAGTTCTAGCACAGCAGCGGGTCTAACCTGCAAGTCAACATACTAGATGCTGTGTTTGTCTTGGATAGATGGAATTGTGCATTAAATGACAGCGACCCTGTTTTGAAGGTGAAAATGTTTGGACCTGTGTCACCAGACAAAAAAAAGCAGAGAAACTGGACTGAAAAAAAAAAACCAGCAAAAGCCTAAGTCTTCTATGGAAAGTGTCCTGTATGAGAAAGGAGATCGAGGTATCATTTAGCTACTTCTGAGCATCTTCCTTCCTATGAAATATTTCAATCTATGCTAGATCCAGCTTAAAGTAACTGTTTTTCCTCTATTTGCTTATTTCCCGTAAGTGGAAGGCAACCATGGCCCACAGAAAAACAAAGTGCGTTATCTGCAACTTTCCTTTTTTATTTTACAATGTCCTGCTCCCCATACACTGAAAGGCATATTGCTCTAGCACCATATTGTGCTAGCTCCCTTCCTTGAGGAGCTTATACTCCAAATGTACAAGCCACTCAGACAGTACTTGAGAAAAGCCAAATAACAGAGAGCTAGTTCTTTTGTTTGTTTTTCCAAGCCGAGCCTTTAGCTCTTGGCTTTTCTACTTTTGTCAGCTAACTACCAGTACTACAGCTCATGAAAACACCCTCCCTTTCAACCTGACTCCTTCCATTAAAATAACAACAAAGGAGACACACAAGTACCTGCTCATATTTTAAGAATGGAAGACATCATGGTTCTCCAAAGTGGCTCCTGAGCTCCTCACAAACATTAGCCTCTCTCCTTCCGCCTGAATCTGTGTGATGGCCTGTGTTCAACTCCGAAGCTGCTGCTGTTTGGAAATGCCTCTAAATGTATCACTACATAGTATGCCTTTCACACAACAGCCCTATGAAGTGCTTGGCTCTCAGATGCATGTCCAAGATTTTCCAGAAAGAAATAAATCTGAAGAATATGCACCTGTGTCACACAATTCACCTAGCCCCACATACTTGGAATGTATCAGATCTCCTGCACAGATAAGGCAAAGTGCACATACGGCTTACAGCTCACTCACAAGCTATCAGCACATCGATCTGTCGAACACGTGTTGTGACACAGCTCAGCGTATGTATGGCAGACATGGTTGGGACTGCCCAGCACTCTGCAGCTGCATCGGAGGCAATGGGAGCCGGACAAATTCTCCTTCGGGCGAGAATTATAAACAGAATAGACAACAGGCTCAGAAAAAGCAAGAACTATTTTCCATTTGGCATGTGACAGGTCCAAATAGTGGGAAGAGAATGAAAAGAAGGTGGTGTGGAGAACCAAGTAAGATTCGCTTTTATTCTTCTTTCATTTTCATGCTATCATCCAACATAAATTTACAGACACTTCAATAGAAGCTGCGTTGAGCAACTGGGAAAGACTAATAACGCAGCATAAACATTAGCTGTTAATCTTTTAGTGCTTTATCTTCAATCACAAAATACATTAATACTAGTTTATGCCTAAACAGAAGCAAGAAATGCCTCAGGCAAAGATGAAAAGATGATGAAAGACAGATGTAAAAACATAAAACCAGTTCAAAATAAATGGTCAGGCTCACTTTACAAGACAAATTTAGTTCAAGCATTCTATTGTCTCACATTCCAGTCAGACTTCATCAAAACCAAAGTAAATTAGACTAATTTATTCATGAGATTCAGCAGTTGGTTAGTGCTGGAATAAAACTCATTGTCCTTTGATAATAAAGATGCACTTTTAAATTAAAAATGCACATTCTTTTCAAGGAAGGACAATGATCTTATTTCAAAAACAAGAAAAGATCCCTGTCAATCTTGCATTAGAAATACTATAAAATGCAGTGACAAAATTGTCATTAGAAATGTCAGACAGGGATTAAGGATTAGGAAGGTAGTCAATCATTTCAAAGAGTACTGTCTGCCAGTGTTTACCACAAACTATTAGGTACATTCCCTCTGAGATCTAACCTCTTAGTGCACATTTCTAAAGAATCAATACAAACCTTTCATATCTCACAATAAACACTCTGCCCATGTTTCCTGTACTGTCTTTCTAACTCATGGTTGAATGCATCCACCTCCCCATGCTACCTGCTAAACTAAGACTTGGACACAGAAATGTTTACTTTACAAACAACAGATGGTGTAGCAGAACCAAAATAAACTTATGGACAGAATTTCAATGAGAAAATGACAGAGGAAAAAAAAAAAAGGTATTATGCTTTGCATACATCTTTCTGTTACTACCAACAGCCTTTGAACACTATCATAAAATCTTGATCACAACTACAAACTCACCTCTCAAAATTCTTTATTTACATAGCATATGTATTAAACCAAAGTAGCAAAATTACAAAGAAATAAGGTACACAAGACAGACTGTCATGTAACTGCAGTCACTCAGCTTTTAGCTTTGTGTTTCAAATCTGAAAACATCTTGAGGTCTTTGTGAATACAAAACTGGATTTCCTCCATCATTTTTTATTGACTACATATCCACTAGGTTATTTTATTCAGATTTACATCATTTAGATAAAGCATCAGTAATCCAGACTAAAACTGATTGCATCTGAAGTTCAAAGACTTGACAGAAGTGAATGGAGAGTTAGAAGGAAAGCATAAAAAAAAAAGGTAGAAAAAGCACTTGGAAGAAGAGAAATATACTAAAATATAAATGCCCTTAAAAACATGCAAATACATTTATGAACATGAATATAACATTTCTCCCTACCCATATTGCACTGCATAAAGAAACTGAGATTTTAAGACAATCAAATGCAACGGTATGAAACCAAGGCTAAAAAAAATACATGCTGTCCCAATATTTGACTACTGTTATTTGAGCAGGATCATACAGATGCTAGGATGGAAAAGGACAACCAGCTCCCAGGTACAACAGAAGTCCTAAGGATCTGCATAATGTGTATCGCTCCATATCCTCAAGGATAACACTGCTATATGCATCATCTGTCTGTTTTAAACCTATCCAATAATGCTCTCTAAAAATCACAGGATGACTGCAGTACTTTCATACAACACAATGATTACTTAGCCTATAAGAAACCACAAACGCTATTTCTGAATATATTAAATCTATGTAATTAAGCAGTACCTACTACAGCATATGAATACATTGTACATACAAATATGTACAACAGGTAATTCACTTTACATTCAAAATACTGTTAAGCTATAAATTCAAACCACAGACCCAAACAAAGTTAAAAAAATAGACAACAAACCCCACTTTTGATTTTAAGTCCACAAATAAACCTTTTAATAACTCAAACATTAGAGCATCCATTAAATTTTTCCAGTTTGCCCGGTTTACCTCCTGAGTGTGCTCTTTATAGACTTGCAGTGGACCTTTGGTTTTAGCTGTATCCCAGATTTGCAGAGATCCATCTCCACTAGAAGTGATCAACACATGTTCATTATTCTCACTCCAGGTCACATCAAACAGGCCATCATTCCAGTCAAAACTAAATCAGAACAATGAAGATATTTGTCCGTGAGAAAGCACAACATAAAAATCTGGACTAGTTACATGCAAAGACAGTATTTCTTTAAATCACCTTCTTTACCATTCTAAACACTATTTTTATATATTTGAGTTTCCAATAAGTGTCCTTACAAGTAACTTACTTGTTATAAGGTCCACTTTGACAAGTGTATGCTAGAATAGGTTGATTAAGTTAAAGCATAAATGAGCCAAGGACCTTCCACACACAGAGAATGAAATCTGACTTCAGTCTTAAATTTGCCAGGCAAACAGAGACAGAGGTACTCCATGTCTCAGTCAGATCTACAGTTTCTCCAGGATGTTGCTACAGAAGTTGTCTGTAACAACTGTGGTAAACAAAGAAATAAAACTGTTTGTGTTGGGAGAGCTCTAGCCAATTGACAACACCATTAGGAAGCTGAGCCACAATGAAAAACCAACAGAAAGACAGTCAGGAACATATTAAAGATCTCTACACTCCCTTAAAAGGGCTTTCAACACACCAACAATTCATCATATGGGATCTGATACCATATATTAGTTGTTCTGCAACAACTATCAATGATCCTGCTGTTATCTGATGGTGAATATGAATTTAGTTACCCCCTTTTCACTGAAGGTTCAGCTAAGCTCAGGTTAAACTTCATGGCACCCTGCAGTAATGATGAGGAAAAGGCAAGCACACAGAACAGAGAAACCGACACAGCTTATAGCTTAGGAAGTTACAGGACCTTCTACCACAAAATAAGTGGAGTCACTGGAAGCACAGACATCAACAGTACTAAACCAGAGCGCTTAGCAGAACAGAGTGTTGAACAGCTTCAAAGAGTCTTGCTTTATAACTATGAATTAAAAACAGTTTCTCTGAATATGATTAACCATTTGTTGAGCATTTCTATTTCAGCCCTCTTAATCTAAACAATTGCTGTTTCAAAACTTTCTTTAAAAAAATTTTAGGCCAATGATGGTCAAGTATTAAAGCCCTTCCTTCCTAACCTTTCTCCTCCTCCCATCCAGAACACAAATCAAACTCCTCTCAAACCCTTAGAATAGTGGATCCCCTAGGAAGGACCTCCATGACTTTACACAGCTTCCTGCTCTATTTTCAGTATAAGTCAATCATAAGGGCATAAATTCAGGTGGCAACGCACTGTTCCTAAAAAGCTAAAACTTTTAATTTCAGGCTAGGGCAGAGAGGCTGCTTTTAATTTACGTTGTCAGTTTTCTATAAAATGGTTTACACTACGGAAAGGGTGCAATCCAGATTACTTCCTATAACAAAATCTATGCATTGTAAACCTATCGTTTGTATGTAAATACAAAGACACATATTCAGTAGATACTATAGTATGGATACAATACTTTTTATCGCTAACAATAACCCAAAATATTTGGGTTGTGTCTTGTACTCACAGGTACATAGTAAGTTTTTCTCTTGCAAAAATAAACAATAAACCTATGTTACCTCTTGAGCAGAACAATCCCAGCTTCATTTTGTTCCAGCACTGCCAGAGTTCCACAACCTAAACCAGCAAAATAAAACCAAACATCACAACTAGTTCCCCCACGCCAAAGGACACTACCGTGGTTCCGAGGTAGCTCCAGTGTGCAAATACAAAGGGCACCTGCACTTTAAGAGGCCAAAAAATTAGTTGCATAAATAAGCATCTTGTTGTCTCATGTTCTCTAAAACAGTAATTAATTTACATCAGATTAAAAAAAAAAAAGTCAAAACCCAAAATTAATCCAATACACCTGTAGGTGAAGTTGGAAAAAGCAACAACTTGCTTATAAAGCACAAAAGCACGTTTTCCCCATGATCCTCACATTACAGACATACCAGCACGGGGTTCTTTTTTGTCTTTTTGACGACACAGCAGAGGTAACAGTCTCCCCCCCTGCGACCTGGTAATGCAAACACTGCTCACCAGAAATGAAACAAATAATTCAGTACCGAAAAAACACAGGTGGGTACTGCTTTCCCATGTGACTGGGATATTGTCAAAGTAATTCCTCATTTAGAACCTTTATTCAAAATGAATGCTTTCAGGGGCAATACTCCCACTGGACGTGGAAAGGTCCCCATGCTGCGAAAAGCTCTGCTTGCATCTTCAGCGGGACCCTGGAGTCGCCAGGGCCTGCCTGGACACCCAGTGACCGAGACTGGAACAGTATTTTAAGGAGAAAATATTCTCAGACGTGTCATCCACACTGCGCACGTCTCTACTGCCGTATTTACCCTCGACCCTATACAATTCGTACTCCTCTGAGAGGCCCTCGTGAAAACCACCACCAAAAGAGGGGGGTTGCATTTCCCTAAGCCGGAGGACCCGGCAGGGCGGGGACCTCAGAGGCAAGCACCAGGCTCGCCGTCCGCTCCGAAACTAACCCCAGCCCGGGCACGGAAAATACACCTTGTACCCAAGCAAAAAAAAAACCAAAAGCAAGGGAAAGGCAAAACCCCAAGACGCTGTAGCAGGCACTGACTGGCCTTCCGGACAGCCACGCTGCCAACCACCAGCAGGCTCCGGTTACCCCCCGGCCGCCCCCCGCCGCGGAGGCCCGCCCGCACCTGCGATGCCGTAGTACTGCGCGGCGGCGCAGGCCACACGCCCCGGCCAGTAGGGCGAGAACTCCACCGCGTAGCCGTGCAGGCCGGGCAGCCGCAGGCCGCCGCTGCCCGCCGTCCCCATGGCCCCCGCCCGGGCCCCGGCCCAGGCGCGGAGGGGCCGCCCCCCGCCGCACGCACGGCCCCGCCGGAAACGCCTCGCCCGCCGGGCGGTGCTGAGGCCCTGGCGCCGCCGCCGCCATCTTTGGCCCGGGACGCCGTCAGCTTGGCGGGCGGCGGCTGCCCCGTCGCCCTGGGCTGCGCCGGCGGGCCCGGCTGGAGAGGGCCCGGCTGCCGCCTCGGAGGGCCCCTGGGCTCCAGGGGAACTGCTGCTGGCCCTGGGGGGCCGCCCCGCTCCGCCTCGCAGCGCCAGCCGGGTCCCGCTCTGACCGGCTTGGCAGGGGTGGATATCTGCAGCCTTGGGCCTCTGTGGTTTATCCCTCCGGTGCGGCCTTGTCCTCTGACCTCTTCAGAGGAAAGCTGTAAGCTTAGGAGGGCCTACCGAGAAGTTTATCGCTCGATACTGTTAGGCTTTCATACGTACCCCAGTGTGTTTCGTAATTGAAGGTCATCTGGCCCAGACCAGGCCTCTGAGCACTCGCTGCCCGTGATAAACCATTCTGCAAAATCACCTTCCCGTGAGATCACTTCCAAGCTTCAAAAGACATATATCAGCTCATTGTGTGTGCATCAGCTTGCGTACACGAGATGTTTCATAGTTGAAGTATGTGTTACCTGTCATTTTTCCTTTAAAAAGCCCTTCTAAGCTATTTATTTATCGTAATTTCTTGAACAGATCTGCATATCTTATTCTTCCTGTGATGTGATTATGATTATAGAAGTCCATATGAACAAACTGAAGTTTCCTTATACCCATGACAACTTCTGTTCAAGTCAGTGGGAACTTTGCCTTTGAAAGGGAGCAGCTCAGGCTTAGAAAAGAAGTATTTCAGCAGAGTAGCAGCTGCAGCTTTTGTTATACTCTATCCTGTGTGTGATCTACAGGACTTTAAAATACAGACACAGAGATTATTCCAGCTGGACACAGACTACCCTAGTTAGTTATAATGACCCATCTATGTGTATACAGATAAAAATACAAACATTATTTTACACATTAGGAAGGTACAGCAAAGGCAAATTAGATTATTTAATCAAGGTTACATCATGGAGCTTGGAGGATAGTTATGTACTCCTGCTATGCAGCCTTATATTTAAAACTAAACCTTGACTACGAAATCTATTGTAAAGCCACACAAATGTCTAATTGCTCAAATGCAGATCACTGAACTAGGCAGTTCTACTACTTCTTTGATCTTGTGGTAAAAATGAAAACAAATATGTTTACCAAACAGCCTCCAGGATTTTAGAATAAAATCAATCCAAATTCAGTGCAAGTGAAGCTCAATTTAATGTATCCTTTGGATTATCACAGCAGCTCACAATTTATCACTGATATATCTGACTATAGGAAAGGTTTCAGGTCCATTTTCAAATCTAGTTGATCTTTCGTAATGAGTGAAATTCCACAAAGAGGTTGTGCAAACAGGAAGCAGTTCTTATCAGTGGCCCAGCTTTGTTTTAAAGACATTAAAAAAATTTTCGTAGACATCAAGATCAAGAAGTAGATAAAAGGTTACAGGGAAGTTCTGAGAGAAGGACTAGTTCCCCAAACTTTTTTTTTATTTTGTCACAGAAAAGCTTGTGAGTTCAGGTTTTGAAGAGCCTTAGAAGTGGGAAGCAAAATAATACGAGTGGAAGTATTTGCACAGATTTCAAGGTGGAATAACAACTAAAGAAATGAAAGCTGGTTTACAAGCAAAGAGAGAAGGGCCTCAAAACCAAAGCTGCTAAACATGACTGTAATTCCTCCTCAGCCCCTAGGCAGCTGAGTAAATTCAAGAAACATGAAGGACCACCGATCGCTGTAGCATTTTACAGACAGCTATTGAAACCCAGCGGCCTACCAGCCAGCTCTTTCCACCCACAAACACCACACAGACGTGTCCTGCATGCAGCGGTAGATGGCAGCCATGTCCCACGTAAGAACTGGGAGCCCTCAGTTCTAGGGAAAAATTCCCCAACTACGCTGAGATTTTTTTTTTTCCTAACCCAACATCACTTCAAAGAATCAGAAAACTGAAAGTTGCTGAGTATGTAACTTTTAGGCTATATTTATACTGCAGTCACTTCTCTGAGCTCAGCTCACAATCATACCCCTCGTCAGCGTTAGACTAGGTAGCTGAGATGCTTATGGCAATAATTCTGCATCCAGTTCAGCTTCTTTTCAGTCCACTGAGCTCTGGTGTGTTAGAAGCACATGTCCATCATTTCCTCAGCTGGCTGGCTGACGCTAGCTTAGGTGCGAGTTGGGCTGGTAACCATCGCTGCTGCATACCCAAATCTTTACAAAACCCTCGCTGGTCATCAGTTATCAGGAAGGCTCAAGTCCAAGTATTTAGAAGTTGTGGAAAGGGCTTTTCTACCAGAGAAAGTAGGCTGTGAGCTGTTCCCCCACGTGCAAGGACAGGTAGTTTAAAACACTGAAAATACTCAGGGACTGCAGTAAACTTTTTTCTGTCTTTTAGTTATTGAGCCATTCATTAGGCTTAATGCTATTGAGATTTTCTTCTACAACAGCGAATGCTTATTGACTAATAGAAACATGGAGTGTTCCCAGCTGAAATTCCCATACACTCATAAAGCTGTATGAGTTGAAGCTTTAAGAAAAGCATTTAGTGTCCCAAGGTTCCTGATAAGATTGCAAAACTGGCAACAGTGAAAAATAAACAAATGAAAGTAAACATGGGGGTTGGAGGAATGAATGCAAAGGGAAAAGGCTCCCCTCATATGGGGAAAGTGAGGGTTATGGAAATTGGAAGGAAGAGGCAGTTAGCATGGAGACTTTTCTGGAAGTTTAAAAGAACAGAAGAAGTGAGAGGACAGAAAGACGCTGGAGCAGAGGAAGATTTAGATGAGATTTAGAAAGACGCGTGAAAGTTGTTGCAGGGAAAAAGCGTATGAAGCAAGAACGGTGCACATTCTTCACCATGCTTACAAGACAAAGGCTCCAAGGACAGTCCTGACTGATGAAATATCCATCCCCAATGATGTATCCACATTGCTCCATCAGTTTTTGCTGACTGCCATTTATACGCACCATGCCATGATTTCATAAGTGGATTTCTCATGTTATTACTGTTCCATGATCAGCTGCATCCCTACACAGTGGCCACCAGTCTCTATTTGCCTGCCCCTTTGTACTTAAATATTGCTTTAAATGTTCAGTGTAATCATAGATTTACCACTTTTTAAAGATTGGCAGCTGACCGCCTCGTAACAAAATATTGCCTACTCCCTGTTGAACATACGGGCTACTTTTTATTGTCTACAGTGATATGCTTAGTCTAACTTTTTAGGACAATTTTTAGAAGCAAGTTTTTTATTTCAGTTTAATAATTTCTACTGCTTGTGAAAGTTCTGGTCTAAAGCGTACAGATACTGCATTAGTTTATGTACTTTCAATATCTCATTCAGATTTTTGTATCTGCAAATTTCTTTACATTCTCTTTTTTTTTACAGCCATAATTGAAGCATACTGGACTTTACTCCTGCAAACTTCTTTGTCCTGCTTATCAGTGAAGAGTTTACAGTGTATCTCCAATCTCTCATTCCTATATATTATCCCCTAGCTAAATAAGAGGGCCTTAAAGCGTGGATGAAATTTAGCATCCATTTTAATCCCAATATCCACAGCGATGTATTTTAGTCCATTCTATCAATTCCATCAGCACTACCGTAAACAAAATTCAAAGTGCAGATTAGTCTAGAATAATTTGTCCCTCTGCTGGACACTGATGGCCATAATACCTGAAAAATATAATTTGGACAGACTTATGTTAAATGCACATGTGTTTTAAATTTCATCTCTATAAATCAGGATACATTGGAACTACCTTTTTTGGTCTTGCATCTTGTTTACCGTAGTTTGAGTGGCTAAGTCGAGCCTGTGGCATCTGTCATATGCTGTTTGTCACTCATCAAAAATTGCATTGATATTTGCAACTAATAAAGATGGCAAATTCTTGGATATTAAAATTATAATTATGGTTAAACCTAGAGGCCAATGACATATAGCTGTAAAAACATATAATGAAGAGAGAGGGTGATTATTTCAACAAATTTACAGCTAACTGCTTGTTACAAGTTTTTGTCAGAAAAAAACAGGGCTGGAACAGGGCGATACTGAATCATGATTATATGCAAACCATCTGGTGCTAAAGATGTTACTTTTACAGCACTTGAGGAACAAGTGAACGAGGTAAGCCTACTTCTGATAACAAATGGGGTGTTATTTTGGTTTTAAAAAAATCCTTTGAATTATTATCTCCTAATCAAAAGTTAAAACACAAGAGCTCCTAAATGTCTGATCACTCACTTCAAAAAGTTAACAGATTAAAAGAGATGTTTTCACTTTGTAAAAACATGGGCAATTTGTGTTTGTCAAAGTCCTGGTTTCAGCTGGGATAGAGTTAATTTTCTTCCTAGTAGCTGGCATAGTGCTGTGTTTTGGATTGAGGAGGAGAATAATGTTGGTAACACACTGATGTTTTAGTTGTGCTAAGTACTGCTTACACCAGTCAAGGACTTCTTAGCTTCCCATGCTCTGCCAGGTGCACAAGAAGCTGGGAGGGGGCACAGCCAGGACAGCTGACCCAAACTGACCAAAGGGCTATTCCATACCATATGAGGTCATGCTCAGTATATAAGCTGCGGGCAGTTAGCCAGGGAGCAGCGATTGCTGCTTGGGGGCTGGCTGGGTATTGGTCTGTGGGTGGTGAGCAATTGCATTGTGCATCACTTGCTTTGTATATATTTTGTATATATTATTATTTTCTCTTCCTTTGCTGTCCTATTAAACTGTCTTTATCTCAACTCACAGCATTTTTAATTTTTTTTTTTTCTGGTTAAGGGCCCAACCTCACTCCCAGCCAAATCAGTAGAGAAATTAACTTGAATTTGGAATAGACATGGTGCTAATAATGAAGCAAGCCTCACGAGTCAGTAATGCTAAATGGAATAGCATGCTGCTTCCGTCTCCTTTCAGTCCGAGACTTCCTTCTGCACTTGACAAACACGGGCTGTTCTTGACAACAACAGAGTCATATTGTTCTTGCTTCCTGTAAGGTGACGTAACTCCAATGCTGAATGAATTAACACTGATTCTGCATTTTGTGGAAAACGACATTATTTAGAAAAACACTCATTGCCATTCAGACTGTAGCAAGAAACAGTAACTTCCTGTATCTGGCAGATTAGCAAATATTAACTTTTCCCTGTAAATTAGTCTTTAGTTTGCTCGTCATCTTCCCACCCCATTTACACATTTCTTATCAGCAGAACCAAATGCCAGGCATATCTCGTCAAAAAAGGGGACTGCTCACGGCAAAAGCAAACCGAGCTACTGAAGGCACTGCAGTGGCTGTTTTTTCTAATTATTCCAGAACTGATCCTCTGTCTACAGAAATCATGGAAAACGATGATACAGGGGCAGGCTTTGTGCCAACAAGTTGGTTAGTATTAACAAGATCAATTTTAACAGGGTGGACCTATTGATATGACACGTACATGTAACTATAAATATGAGTACTATTTTTCCTTCTTTTCTCCTGTACCTATTTAATAGAAACCCCTAATAAAAAAAAAAAAATCACCCAATTTCACAGTATTTCTGTTCAAAAACAGACTGGAGAAGTCTCAACGTCATTTCCTTTTCAAATCCATTTTGAATTCCTGAGATGCACTCTTGGCCTGCAAATAATCTGAAAGTTTGGGGTGTTCTCCCTTCACACTATGTGCTATTTGGAATGTCGAAGGACCTTTTCCTGAACTGGGTGGCCTGCCGCACAAAGTTAGCACAGCTTTTGGCCACACGCTAGTCATTCCAACTAGTTTGCTTTTCCGCGAAGAAATATTTTTGTTAATTATCAGATGCTTGACGGTTCTTGACAGGCAAATTCCAGGGGAACGTAAGAAACTGACGTATTTAGTGAAGTTACAGGGGTACTTTTCCAGCTTCCAGGAACGGCACTTGAAAAGGCTGATACTGCCAAAAGGAGCCGCAACCCCTTCAGCGAAGTGAGGCTGGTTGGGAGCTCAGAGGGAGGTTTAGATGGGAATAATAGTAGAAAACAAGGGCTAATGATTACTACATTCTGACGCTGCTCTCAACTCAGTGCCGAACACCCAAGGCACTTAACTCATGACGGGCTAGTTAGGACACGTGCACGGTTAAAAAGCAGTGAATGGCAGAAATCCCTTTGGCGGGGGGGGCTTAGCGCCGAGCCCGCACACGGGACCCGGCTTTTCGCAAACGCCGGCTCGTTTGGATGAAGCGCGGCGACGCTCGGAGGCTCCGGGGCGAGCCAGAGCCCGCGGCGTCTCGGCGGCCGGACCCCACCGGTTTGAAGCGCGGCCGCGGGCTCGTTTTAGCGGGGCGGGGATAATAAACCATGAAGCACCATAAAGCAACGTAAAGCTCCGCGGGAGGCGGCGGCGGGGGGGGGGGCTGGGGCTCGGGCTCGGTCCTCTGCGGCTTGGCGAGAGCACCGCCTCCTCACGGGGCACCCCGGGGGCTGCTAGGCTGAAGAGCCCCGTGGGGCCGCCCCCCCCCCCGAGCGCCCACTCGGGGGCGTGGGGTGTTATTTCTGCCCGGAGGCGGGGCCGGGGGGAGGCGCCGGGGCCGCCTCAGCCCGCGCCGGCGGTGGCTCGGCAGCTGCCGCCCGGCTAAAGCGGGGGCGCCGGAGAGCGATCGCACAAGTGGTTCCTCCCCGCGGCCGAGCGATTTCCCCCCCCCTCCCCCGGGAGCGAAGCGGCCGGAGGGCGAGCGAGGTGCCGGGGGCGGCAGGAGAAGGAGGCGGGGCTGCCGGGGTGGTGCTCGCCGGGTGGTCCCCGCAGGTGCGGGGGAGAAGGGAGCGGCGCGCCATGGTGCGGGCGGCGGGCGCCGAAGGAGGCTGCGCTCGTCTCCCCGCCTCCGGCAGCCTCCGCTAGCGCCCGAGGGGGAGCCCCTCGCTTCGGCCCGGCCGCCTCTCCCCTCCAGCAGCTCGGCGGGACCGCTCCGGGGCGGGCGGCGCAGCATGGCATCCGCCTGAGCCCGGCCAGCGCAGCAGAGCCCGGGACGCGCCGCCGCGGCGGCGGCTGCTCCTCCGCCGGCATGAGCGACGGCGGCGAGGGGATCGTCAGCTTGCCGGTGCCCAGCCCGCCCGGCGGCGGCCCCCCCTGCGAGGAGGCGCTGGGCAGGCGGGCGCAAGGGGCCGACGGCGGCGCCCGCAGCCTCCTGCCCGACTTGGCCGCGCCGCCGCCCGGCACCCTCTGGGCGGAGGACGGGGCCGCCGCCGGCCCGGGCATCGCGACGCGGGCCAAGGGTGGCGGCAGGCGGACCGCCGTCACCTACGTGATCAACGAGGCGAGCCAGGGGCCGCTGCTGGCGGCGGAGAGCGGCGCCCTGCAGAGCCTGCGGGAAGCCTGCGAGGCGGTGGGCGCCGCGCTGGAGACCCTGCACTTCGGCAAGCTGGACTTCGGGGAGACGGCGGTGCTGGACCGCTTCTACAACGCAGGTGAGAGCGACCGGCCGGCGCTGATCGCCGCCGCGGGGGCTCGGCCCGGGCTCGCCGGCCGCCCCCCCCCGCCCCGGCCCTGGGTTCGGCGTGGCCCTGCCCCGCTGCGGGGTCAGCCGCGGCCCGGAGCCCTGCGGGGGCCGAGCCCCGCCGTGGCCCCGCTGCCCCCGGGCTTCGCGGGCACCCTTCGGGCGGCCGCGGCGGGGGGGCAGAAGCGCGTCAGAGCCTTTTTGGGTGCCCCCGCTCCCCCCGAACGTGTTTCGGAGGAGAAGCTGTCAGCAAGCGCGCTGTGAACCGGCGCTTGTCAGCACTTGCGATCCTTGCCTGTGGATTAAACGCGACCCGCCTGTTTCCCCCCCGTCTCCCTAACACGCCGAGCTCCGGCCGAAACAGGCAGCAGCTGCGAGGCCCCGGGAGCTTTGAAAAGTAGATTTGGCAGCAGCCCTGTGGCTCCGCAACTTCTTTGTTGCCGACACGGTATCTGGGGCGCTCCGTGTCTTTGTGCTTGGAAGTTTGTGCTTCAGATATTGGTTGCATTAAAAAAAAAAAAAAAAATTAATGGTGGGTGGGATTGAACAAAGAGCTACGTGCACCGATCCGGTTAGTTGGCGGGAATGCCCCGTGCTGCATCGTCTCACCCCAGTTTGCCAGCTTTCCCAGTGATAAAATTGTAACGCCTTCCTTCGAAGGTGTGGTGACCCGAGGTTGTGTGTTAGGATTTACCTGGCCCCACTTTTAAAAAATAATCACAAACGCTTCCCCTGTCTCTTTTGTTTTATTGGTGGATACATGGCATGAATGTAGAATAAAAAAAGCCTGCTTACTAGGTTTGTAAAGACTTTATACAACTAAAATTATAGTACTGAATTAGTGGCTTTTTGCCTTAAAAAATCAGGAAGCAGGAAACTGACCTGAGCTACAATTTTCAGCTGATTGTGTGGCGTGGTTTTTGCATATGTGAAATACATGTAAAAAACCAAGCATTTAAAAAGTTTTGGCTGATATTGTAGTTTCCCCCTCTCCTGGGGGAAAGAGGGGGAAGAGGGAGGGAAGGAAAAAAAAAACAAACAAAAAAAACCCCTGGTGGGACTGTAGCCACTTTCCACAACAGACTCTTCAGCACAGACATGCATATGCATGTCATCTCTCTGAAACTTTGCAAGCTTTTCCTCATGGACTGCTGCTTTCGGTTCAGTGAGGAGGGCGAATCTGAAGCGTGCAGTTGCAGCTTATTCCCTGTGCCTCTTGCAGGGCTGTTCGGTTAGAGGTAACATGCTCAGAAGTCAGAGGAGCTGTCCTCGCAGGTGGAAATAGAAAGGCCATAGAGCTTCATTATAGATCCTATACTCTCCACACACACGTAAGAGGGACTTCAGATTTCAATTACCCTGACACCTCTTCTTTCCAGGAAAGGTGAAACCTGAGAGTCTCTTTTGGTTCTGTTGTGGAAGCTGTCGCGTAGCGAGGCTCACAGAGTTGAATTATCCGTGTTTTCGTGCCTCTTACACTGGTTAATTTTTAGACTCTGAGCTGTGCGATAGGCGGGGCCTCAGTAGTTCACAGAGGCTTTTCTTGTAATGGGAGATTTGACTTGAAGTGGGCCCTTTTTAAATCTGGCAATAGGCGTCTGGCATATAGTGCTGCACATAACTGCACACTTAAGTAATATAATTTGCTTATTTCAGTGGCTTTTGAGCAAACTGTGTAAATGTGAAGACAGTACTGTTTGGCTGTGGGAATTTAGTCAAAGTATTGCAAAACAGGAAAAACACTTTGCCGTTCTGCTTTAGTAGCAAAGCCCATGAACATGTAAAGAACCAGGAGAGAAACATCCAGCTCCTGGGCTGAAGAGAGCGGGACGTACAAGTTTGCATCTGCTCCACATATCCTCTGTGCTGTCTTAGCTGATGAGTTGTAAACCTGCTGCGATCCCAAAACTATGTCGTGCTGCTGACTCTAAAGCTGAACTTAGGTCTATAAGGATCTGAGAGTTTTCATACTTGTTTCTTTATTCCTGTTGCATTTTACACGCTCTTCCTCTATATATTTTTAAGAACTAGCTGTTCTCCAGAAACTTTAAGCTAGTGAAAAAATAGCTCTCAGGTTAGGAACAGAACAGCACTAAAGAGTAGAAGCTGTGTAAGCTGAAGAATGCAAATGGGGAGCAGTGTAGGGAACAAAACCAAAATGGTCATGGAGTGTGTAACTATTGCACAGATTATTATTTTTTTTTTTAACTACTTTAACAGGGACACACACTCATTTGTAGGTGACCTAAACTTCTTCCCTATTCCCCTTCTTGTCCTCTTTCTTGCTGTGTGCTTTCAGTGATCAAAGATGGTATTAGTAATATTGATAAAGTATGTCTGCACACTACATTATTTAAATAATATAGTGTATGAAAACAGTACAGCATGACTGAATGTCAGCTAAGAATTTAGCAGTAAAAGTACTTTCAAATTAAGTAATGGTTAATTGGTCTTATTGAAGGTACCAGGTTTTACCGGACTCAGTGTAAAGGCCAACTAAGTTAAAAGAGTAAGGAGTGATGTGATTTCATGAAGGTTTGGAAAATCAGGCTTGTAACTGTTTGAATGAAATAAAACAATAAACCTCTCAACTCTTGTAATGCATATAAATCAACTGGGGGGGGGGGCGGGGAAAGAGCTACAGTGTAATGTGTCTGTCCATCATCAAGCCTTCCCTTTTTTAATATCTTTTTTCTGCTTTGTATAGCATAGTCTGAACTCCTGGTGATCTCTGATGTAGGTTCACTTCATGCCTTTCACTGCTTCAACGAGAACTTCAAGGAGTATTTAAGAAAATCTAATCTCAGATGTAAATACTCATCATCTGCTCTAAATGTAGATTAGCCTACTAATAATCTTCTTCTGCCAGCTTCAGTCAACTGATGGACCTTAAATGCTGAGACATAATTAGCAACGCATATGATTAGTGAGTAGGCCTCAGCTATGTATAATTGAACTGTTCAAGCACCAGATATTAAGAATGGGCCTATTCTAGCATTTCGGCTTGCATGGGTTAAATGCTGCTTGATTTCAGGAGAAAAAAAAAAATCCTTCTTGAGAAGCAAGTGTCAAATCAGCCCTAGAAACTGTTGGAAAAGTGTCTGACAAAAATAGAGATTTCAGCATTTAGCACATTTTCCTCCCTTAAAGAGATAGTAAGGTGAGGAGAAGAAAATCTAGTCTGACTTCTTGCAAACCTCAGTGTATCTGGGTTTGATCAGCTGTCTCAAGGGCTTTTTTTCCTTCATGAAGAGGATACTTAGAGTTTGGTTTAGTGGGGTTTTTTGCCTCCCCCAGTTTTACTAAGCTGCTGCAGGTATCTTGCAGGTCTCTTAAATTCATCTTAATTTTGAAACAGTTCAGGAATGTTCGAAGAGTCAGGCAGTTAGAGACATGCCAAAATATAGCAGGGAAAGCTTTCTACAATGCAGTAGATGGTCATGCTGTTTTAAAAGTTACTATAACCATTGATATTTCTAATTAAATGGTATTTTCTCTACATTATAACGACCAGATCTGCATATCTGGTTTTTTGTTTGTTTTTTTTCTTTAATTGCTCAGTTCCTTTTCAAAACTGAGCCATAAATGAGTATAGAGTGCTTAAGAATTTGGCTTAGGTAAGCATTCTTTTTTTTCTTTTTTTTTTCCTTCCCATCTTTTTTAGGCAATTGAAATGAGGATGATTTGCTTTCTGTGTAGATCTTTACACAGTCATTTTTGTATTACACAAATGCATCAAGCACTAACTGAACAGAGTGTTTTGAAAAAAGGGAAAAGTACCATAAAAGGAAAAAATAGCATGAATTGGTAATTTGGGTCAGCACTTCATGGGAGGGAGGTGCTCTAAGTCAAGCACACAGGCTTTTAGGATTAGGCAGATTGCTGTCAATTAAAGAAATATCTCACTTTACTTGTAATCTGGCATTTATTTTTAAATTGTATTGACTTTAAAAGGCAGGGTAAGTTAGGGGTGAGTGTCCAGTTGACTAGCAAGACAAGTGATGTACAAGTGTCAAAACCAGGATGACTATTTAATAAAGAGAGGTTTTTTTGAATGACCTGTAGAGTACAGTACTGTAAAGGTGAAAGTTGTGGTCTGTCTTCTTGAAGAGGTCAGTATTCTCCTATTTTGGGGGAGATACACTTTAAGGAGTTAGAGAGAAACCTTATCAGAAATTTATCTTATTCTGGAGTACCTTGCGCCTTCTCTTGGAGAAACTTGTGTTGACATGGATAGAGGGATCGTTTGTTTAGTATTTTCAGGTGTGTGTTCCTCCTGCTTGTCTGTCTTGCAAGATTAAGCTATAGAACATCTTCGCCTCATGAAGACGTAAAATTAATTTTTTTGGAAGAATGTAATTTGTCAAAGCACAGTGTCAAGCATTCTGACTTTTGTGTACAAGCTCAGGGGGACCAATGGGAGATAAGAAAGATCATGCAGTCGGCAATTGAAGAGAATCTGGGTTCTCTAATCTGTGGAGTCACTTGTTTTAGGATGGTTCTCAAGCTAAACATCTTGAGTGATGTGCTTGTCATACAAATCTCTCCTTGTAACTTTAATGTTGTGTTACACTAGGGAATTCGCTTTTCTTCAGCTTCTTATGCTCAAGTTTCATGAATCAATAGCCCTTAGGTGTTATTTTGTATTAACACTGTTGTGTGGGGCTATGGAGGGAATTTCCCATAACAGCAATGATTGACTAAAATAGAGTTAATCAAATAAAAGGTAATAAAATGTGTGTAGCCTCTTATCATTGTTTCTAGAATTCAGCATCGTTGCTTTTATAATTCATGCAGGCTTGGGCTAGAAATTGTCAGTGTCAGCTTACTGGGCTTAGAAACATATTGTGCAATGTGCTTGGGGAGAATCCTGGCATACAAAATGACAAAATCTTCAAAGAGCCAGTACAGCCACTTGCGTGAAAGTGAACTTTGCTTGCACCTACATTGTTTCTGCAGCCTTTACAGAGCAATTGTGGATTGTGCATTTATAGGCATTTACAGGCACACAGAAATGCAGTAAAGCAGTACCGGGGTTCAGCTGCATTCTTGCAGTGTCTTCCTATTTTTCTTTAAATATGCTAAATTCCATGACGCTAAATTCTTTTTTGAAGTAATTTATGCCTTTTATATAAAATTTCTTGGAAGTTCTGTGGTTGTGAAACACTAATGTAGACTCTCCTCTTAAACCCAAAAGAGGTGATGTTCTTTTCAAAACTGTTCTTGGTTCTAGCAGTTGATGTAAATGTTTTCCCTGGTAAGAAAAGGCGTGCTTCCTACCACATCAGCTGTTTGTAGGAGCTAAAAACCACTACCAGAGAGAGAGAGAGTAACTGCAAGCTTTATTCTACTCCACATTGTCTCTCAGAATGATTAGGTTTTTTACCAGCTTTTTCTCTGTACTTACTGATTATTACTATTTTCATTTCGCTAGCAGAGTTTTTTCAGACGCTTGAAATACTGCACATGCTCTCTGTGATTATACAGCACTTGCATCCGTCATGTGTGTTACTTTTTTGACACCCCCACCCCCCATTCCCCCAGGTGTTGCTGAATCACCACTACTGTTGTTATAGCATCATGACTGGAGAATCCCTGTTCCAAATGATAGGTCTTGCTATGTAGCAGAAGAAATTATCCTGACGCATTATTTTTGCCCAATTTCAGAGTCAAGGGCAACTACTACTACTAAAAAAAAAAAAGTCTAGTTTCAATGTCAGTGGAACTTGTGTTGAAAGAGCTTTGCATTTCAGCAGCACTATGTTGCAAGTGATGAGTTAGAGCAAGAAACGCCAAGTAATTTAATAATAAAGGTGGTGTGCAGAGTAGAGGTGATGATTGTAGCTATGCTTTCGAGATACCTCACATGCCTGACATGTCTATTACGAGTACAGAATCTTTGTGTCTGAATGTGTAGTGTATATTGCGACATTTAAATGGGGTGGATTCTAAAGCTCCTTTTGACTCCGGATGTTGATTCTGGACTCTATTAGGAGGCAGCATTAGAAACCTAAAACAAATGCATGTCACGTCTTCAACATAAACCAGTATTTCATTCTGAAGCACCTGAATGTGGTCTACATCTACAACAAAAATTATGGTGGTGAGTCTGGGGGAAAAAAAAAAAACAATCCTGATATAAAGTTTCTTTTGCCTGTTCATAGTTAGTGCTAGTGGAGAACTTCTGAATTTATGAAGAAATTATGGGATTTAAACCAGCATATTCACAAATACTTCCATTGCTGGACCAGCTGTAGACTTTATAACCAGATTCCGATATTGGTACTGTATGCATAACTTCCATCAGGCTACTTGTCAATAGGTGACTGGAAGACTAATATCCCATCAGTTCCTGTATGAAGTAGGAGGAGCACAGCAGATATATGGAGGGCATGTATGAAGTGGATGTATGTGGGCTGTGAGACCTGGGTTCTCTTTCCAACTTAGTCACTGGCCTGGCAGAGCAGTTTGTAGCTCTGCTGTGCAGCAAGAGCTTCCCGGGGCATCTCCGCCAGCTGTGGAGGAGCTTGTAGAGCATCTGGCATGGGTGCCCTGGGCACAGAAGCCCTGATGCCAGTGAGAATTTCCAGCCATTTCTACAATGTAAATAAAACTGAGGATATGCTCTTGCAGTGCTTATTTACTAAATCTCCCAGTGGTGTCAGTGAGACACCTGGATAGACAGTCCACATCCAGGCTTTTGGTAGATTATTAGAAGTACAGGCTTTTGAAATGCTACCTAAGTGCATCAGGGTGTTAGAGGTAGTTTTCAAATACTATGTGCTGCAGAGTATTTGAAGTGGTGGGAGAAATGCAGGTTATAAAATTATTAGGGTCTGTTAAAATACAGCAAATATGTACAACTCATCATGAGGCATCTGTATGAGCAGACATCATGAAAGTATATTCCCCACTGGAGAAAAGGCTGAATGGAGCTAGATAAATGCTTTTTTGAGAGTAATGCAGAAGAAAGCCTGTGACTGATTTTTCTGCACTTTGCATTTCTGTAGCTCTGAACAGGATGTGTCATACAAAAATGACTCCTGAATTTACCGCAGCTATGATAAGAATTTGACTTCTCTTTTTACTCGCTTTCTATAGTAAAGAAGCACAATACAAAAAGCTGTAAATGTAGCAAGTGATAACAGAATGAAACAAATTGTGTTAAAGCCTAAAGGATCAAGTGAAAAGTACAAAAGGCCCTAATACATCATCTAGCACCATTATCCTCAGTGAATTTTCCCCGTCTGTTATGGTCTTAAATAAAATTAAGTTAAGCAAGTGAAAGTTTGAGTTTTATGGCAGTTCATTTTCTGTTCTCTCTCGGCAGAGAAAAAGCTGAATTTTAAGCATATTCTGTAGTGCTGGTCATTTAAAGCTTGTTCCTTTTTTTCTTTTTTCCCCCCAGCCCTTTGGAACAGTAGCTGTTTAGAACTGCTGTATTTGCTTGCATAGGTAACCTGAAAGTTGTATTTGTAAGTTATACCCAAAGAAACTAAATAAAATCTCAGTGACTCAACAGTGATAGGGATTTTGCACATTTGTGGTTAATAACATGGAAGTTAAGTTATTGCTGGGATTCCCATCTTTCATTGTAGGGTCCCTGCTTTAGATTGGCCTTGAACATCCACTGTCCACAGTAGTCTCCTACCGCTTATTTTGTATGGCTTCTCCGGGGCCTTGTAGTCAACAATACAGACACACTCATAAGTACAGCGTTTGTTAGAATGAGATAGACATATGAAGCAGTCGGTGAACTCATCTTGTACAGCAGAACGTGTGTGTGACAGATGACAGCAGAATCTGTTTTGACAATTGGGGAATTTTCTGGTAATCACTGATGGGTAGATTTCTGTAAGAAGTTTGTAATTGTTTATATTTAAGAGAAAATGAACCTCAGGCTGAGCTTGACACACAAGCACAGGCTGCTGCTTTTTAGTGTATATTACTTTTTTTTTCTTTTTCCCTCTGAGACCAAATTTATTCCTTGACTGGAGCAGATATAATCCTTCTTTCAGTTATGAAGAGTTGCTGATCAACTACTAACAACGGCATGCCAGAGTTGAATTCTCTTCTAAATTGTGTCCGCCTTTATTCATAACCTTTGGGATGCGTTTAGATGCAGCATGGGGCTTAAAGATTTCCCGCAGACTGACTCATTTGAAGTCAGTGGGAATCAGCACTCTTTCAAATCCCACAAGAAACACACATTTTCATTTAGGAACTAGATACCCTTGTAAAAATTTGGCTCTGTGTTTCTCCCATACTGTAATAAAGTAAATGAGTTGCTCTGGGACTTGCTTGCTGATGGCCTCAGTGGATGTCTCCTGCAGAGAGTGCACTCCGGGTGAGTAAGCAGCTGGTGCTTTCAGTGGTGAAGACAGCTTTTTGGTGATGCCTTCACAGAGGAGTTATCCGCAGCTCTTGCAGAGAGTTTTATCTGATCTTCTTTCCCTTTACACGATACCTGTCTGGTACAGGTATAATGCTGCTTTCAGTACGGTCTTTCTGGCTTACTAGGGACAATAGACTGAAACCTGCAGTCTGTGAAGTGTGAAGATGCAGGTTAAATACTTATCAAGAGTTGAAAGTCTTCCAGCACCTTCCAGTGGATTTATGTGCTTCCAACAGAAGCGTGTGCTGCAATGTGCAAGAGTGCCCAAGTCAGTTGTCTGACCGTAGCACAGAAAGCCATGGGTGTGAACAAGGAAGACTCAGTGATGGACCAAGAAGAAAGGAATGCTTGTACCACTTTAGGAGTTCATTTATGGTTCTGAAGTGGGGCCCCTCGTGCTTGGGATAAATTTATGCGGTTATGTTGACACAGTAGCAAAGTGCTTCATTTAACTCCACCATAGAGGCACACCCATAAGATCAAAAGCTTCTACTTCCACTGCTCCATCTTCAATATGATTTTTACAGCTACACACACTTGTACAAGCATGACAGTACTGTTTTTTCCCCTCTAGAAAAATATCTCTGAGGGGAAACATGCTAGATGTGTGCCATGATTTTGTGTTTTATTGGTTTATTACTGCCTTTCAATGCAGTATTTAAGATAAGGTTTCTCAGCCTTCCTCCAGGAACCTTACGGGTGATTCGTATGAAAATGGATTGACTTTAATCTGAACGTGTGTGCTGACCACTGGTTCTGCTTCCACGTGCTGGCGATAACGTGGCATGCTGGTGAAAGCCAGGTTTTTGGTTGTGTATTGCATCCCGTCTTCACTCACTCCTTGCAACTCCCATGAATGGAAGTGGCGTGTGGCATCTGTGGAGAAGGGCAGAAGCTACTTGCATCCCGAATGTAACCTTGTCTTCCAGATCACAGTTGGAAACAGAAAGTTTTTGCCAGGTGGTTGGTGTGAAGAACTGGGAAGCCTTCCAAGTCTCCTTGGGAGCGGAATTTGGTCAGTTCCGAACACCATCACCATTCCTGGGTCAGGTGTAATTGCAAAAGGCTCAGTGACGCTGTCCAGATCACTTTCACTAGAAAAGAAGTGGTCGTTACCTGTGTAAATAAACTGAAGTCCTGTTTATTTATGTTCTCTGTTTCCTTGAGGTCAGTTTCAGTTTTTGTTTTCTGCAGAGGTGAACTCCACTGGTACTTCATATAATAGTAAATATACTCCATATGATACTTGGAGTCCTCTAACATGTAGTCTCTTACGAGGGTTTTCAGTGACCTTGCACATCATGAAAACTGCTGTACAGGAACTATTTTCTTTGGTTATGGTGATGAAACTTATCATTAATTAAGTCAATATTAATGAATAATTAATTCAATAGTTCTGTATTATTTACATTTCAAGACTGTGAAGCCCATGCGGCTCTACCTTCCACAACTGTTTTTTATGAGTGTATGTTAGGAGAGGAACAGAACTTCTTAAAGATTTGTTTATTTTTTTATTTTGAGACTGTGTAACTCAAAACCTCGGTGGTTCTATTTTCATTTTATTTCTGCTGGAGTGTTTTATTCCTTTTATGTCTTTTGAGGTTGTCATTGAATTTGGGAATTTTCCTGATTTATTAACCAGGAGTAACAACCCTGGGTATAGTGAGTGTTGCACATACAAAGCATAGGAGAGATTGCAGGGCAAACCAGAAAAAAAAGTGGCACTTCCAAAATATCCTGTACAGTTATAGCATTGCAGGATTTTTGTGTGGTGTGTGGGGTTTTTTGGGGTGGTTTTTGTTTTTTGTTTTTTTGGTTTTTGGTTTTTTTTTTTTTGAAAGGGTGCTGGTAGAGGGGGTAAAGAGCATGTTCCCTAGTGCTGCAGCTCTAAAGGGAGGAGGGGAGAAAAGGCATTACCCTTGTTGTGAGAGCAGGTTGATGTGGCCAGTGCTGTTGTCTTTAAGGAAGTGCTGGGACCTTGCAGCACTGCCTGCTTCTGGTCTGTTCTTGAGGGATTATGTTCTTTTCTATGCCTAGATCAGAGTGAGCAGAGGACTGTTTTTGTTTGGTTTTTTTTTTTCCCCCTCTTCTACTTGCTCTCACAGACCAAGGGCAGCACATGGGTACCCTGACTTAACTACAGCCACAGAAAGCCATCTCCAGTGGTGAAGTCTGAACTTCACATGGCGTTGCTGAGTCTGGGTCTGTAGCTGGAGAGAAGGTGCTTCCTTGACCTCTCGGCATGAGGGAGGAAGCCCTCTGGCCTGGGCTGGAGCTGGGGACAGGTGGTGTACACTGGGTTATGGACAAACCTTCTCCTAGGCTGGACCCTGTATGGGCAGCACTGTCCAGGGTCAGGACTGCACGATGCCGCCCAGCCCAGCTGTGCTAGCAGCTTTTTGCTGGTCCAGTCTTGGGGTGTATGGCAGAGCTCTCTCTTTGCAGATAAGTTTTCAAGTGTCTCATGGGCTGGATTTAGCTGCCACTCAAAGAGCTTGTATTGAAGCTTTACTCGGATGCACTTATTTGAGGCTTAATAAGAACAGAAGTTTGTGGAGGTTATTAAGTGTGAAGTAGTTTTAACTTGGTTTAAATACCTCAACACGCTTGGGTGTTTTTCACAATTTTGAGGAAAATGGAGAAAGTGTTAAAATCATGCATTCTAAAAGTGATCCACAAAAGAAGCAAGAAAACAAGGATTCTTGCCAGTAATTCTGTTACCAGAACCCATGATCTCTCTTTTCCAGCTGATGCAAGAAGGCCAAAATGCAATAGAAGCACCAGGAAAATGGACTAATCTAAAGCAAGAGCTTCTGTAGCAAACCCTGCCAGATGGGTGTGTAACTGGAAAACTTCCAGTCCCTTTTGTTGCTTAACTGCTTGCATTTTGGTTATTTTTCTGCAGTGTCCCAGAAGCGTCTCTGCTTTGGATGATCAGCGTGTTGACAACCTGATATTTTGTCACTCTCTCTTCTCTGTTCAAGTACTTTAATAGTAACTCCAGTGGAAAAATTTCCTGGTAGGCAGACTTCCCAAGCCTTAGTGCATTTCAATTTGTGCTGTGGCTGGTTGCAAGCTGGCAGGTGCCTGTCTTCAGGATTTACTTCAGTTCATAAGAAATTATTTATTCCTTATCCATTATGAATTGAAGCTATTGATGTAGAGCTGCTGCCACAGTAATTTCTAGCCGTACTTTTGCAGTAGAACTGTCTCAGACTTCCAACGCTGAAAGGCCTAGTTGACATGGCATATTTTCAAATAGTCTTTAATGCTGATAAATAAATAAGTACAAGTAAGGTGACAGTTACTGCAATATGCGTATCAGTATCAGAAAAGAGAATTATCCTCCTGCTAAGAGTATACTGTTGCCTCCCTCTAGCTGAAGTGCTGAGTAGGGTAAGAAGATCATAAAATCCATTTCTGTATGCACTTACTGTCAGTAAGTAGGACTGCTGGAAGAGTTGAGTATATCGTATCCCTTTGAGGTGCAGTCCCACGGCAGCTTAAGTGGATGAAAAACTGGACTAACACGCTTCTCCCTGGTGCTGCTTTCAGTGTTTGGAGAGTTACGTGATGAGGTAGGTCAGGGAGCTGACCTGATTGCTAACTCGCCCCTCCGTTTCCCTCTGGTTAGCTTTCTGTTGAGTAAGTTCTCCGAGCTGAGCACGTGTTCCAGAGGACAGACCAAAAGCAGCACTGCAGCAACCTGAGTTGAGATTGCCTAAAGGTGTGGTTTCATGTTATTCTTGATCCTGGCTCGTTGTGGGTTGCCTCATATCATTTCCTCTTTCGGTAAGCGTGGCTAAGGAGTGTTATTTCATGTTGGCTGTGCCAGCTGTTTGTGCTCTCAGCCTGATGTTTTTCAGAAACTTTCAGTTTACGGGAAGGTTTGAAAACATTGGGGTTTGCTTTGGATTGGAACAAAGACTTCAGGACATCTCATCAGCTGAAAGTTCAAAGATTCTGCCACTCGAAATTGGTGACATCTCTGCTAGCAAATGAGAGCATTCATGGATCCCAGAGTTCAGTTGCCTGTGCTGTAAGTTTTTATCACTTCTGGCATGCTTTTGGCCTGGGCCAACTAGTACAGTCTCAGCAACATTCCCAGTGGCCAGTCTGAAGGCAGCAACTTGAGGCTAGGAGAATTTAAGATGGATGGAAGCCATTCCAAGCCACTTGGTCCTCATGCAGAAGTGGGGTCTGGGCCATGTTTAATCAATCAGCATTGCTTTACTAGTTTCCTAGTTTACAAGTAACAAGTGTGCTTCTTTGAAGAGATTTGAAGTTCGTGTTGACAGCTGAGGATGTGCAGAGTTGCAGTGCCGTACCTATTCGGGGGGTGCGTAAAAAAAGATATTGCACCTGTGAATGCACAATTCCAGCAGCTATCTTGGCTTCCAAATTCACAGTCTTTGTTGGAGCCCTTAAACTGAATGAAGGGCAGTGGGTAGCTATTGCAAGTCTTAGGCCTCAACAGTCATCAAGGAAATAATCTGCTAGTATGTGCTGTCTGTTGAAAAGGAATCTTTCCAAAAAACACCTTATAGAACTAGATTGCAAGTACAGTGTTTGTGCATCTTTTCTGGCATGGATCATCAGTTTATTTGTACCTGCATATAACATGCCAAAAGTCATGAGTGAATATGATATAAAAATTTTATTTTCCATTTTAGTACATTTGGACTTTCAGTCCAACTGTAAGGCATGACTGAGAGAGCACCTCTCAGTTCCTGTTTTGATAAAAGATGTAATATTTTTCAATGATTTATTTCAGCATAATATAACTGCTCTGCGTTATTGCAGTTATACTGAAAAGCCTTCAGTGCGGAAAATGAAGAAGGTTGACTGCAAAAGAAGCAAATGAAGTTTTCAGGAGCTTAATTTGGACTCATGCTGTTGTAAATGATTTATTCAATGCTGGCAAAATAGGTTTCATGGTGTAGTGTGCTGGCCTTTGTTTCCAGGTATTTTTGGACAAATCTCGGTATTCCTCAAATTGAAAGAGGGGTTACTCTGCTCAAAATGAATGTGTGAGTAGGTGGTGGCTGTTGTCACTTTTTCTTTTTGCAATGTCTCAAATGTTCCTTAATCCTACATGATTCTCTTTCTCCAAAAGTTGCAGAAGAGGCTGAAGCATGAGAATTCAAATGTTAATACTGTACAAATGCAAACTGATATGCATTTCTTACCAGCTGTGGCGGTTGTTTAGTTTATGTAAAGCTGAATATCTGTTTTGCTGGCAATTACTAAAAGACTTGCATCTGTGTAGCTTTCCTATTCACATCAGTAATTGTTGTAGGAAAAAAAGAATTCTATTTTTAGCATAAATTACTGTTATCTTACCATTTCATCACTTCAGCTTGAATGGAGCTTGAAGCCTATGTTGAATCTTGCAGTTAGATCTTGCATACGGAGTTATTTTAGTTAATTGGTACCAGGCCACTTGGAATACTTACTGAATTCCAGAAATTATTTGGAATGAGAACATTTTACCTGTACCTAGAATACAGAAGGAATAGAAATATAAGATTAAATAAATCACTTGTTAAATACGCAAATGGTCATTCCTACTGTTTTGGCTTTACTAGCCTATGCCAGTCATCAAACTTTCTCTTGGACCACTGATTTAGCCAGTTGGAATTGATGAATTCGTAAGCTTCTTCTAGTATCATTTCCTTGGCTCATTTGTGGGCTAGCTAGCATGACTTTTTGCTCTCTGTTGTGATTCAAGAAATCTAGGTGATGGATTAGTTTGTAGTCTGTTTACTGAAGTAAAATGTTTGACTGTGTGCCTATTCTTTTGGTCCTTGTTCTTAAAAATGTGATGCTATGCAAGGCACTTAAAATGTATGACCTCATTTGTAGCTATGGTGCTAGTTCTGTTTCAAAAACTGCCACTGGAACAGTAATTTTTTTTCTAAACTTGGAGTTCGGCACTGTGCTAGCTTGGTGAATGTCCATATGTGAATACTTCCAAATCAAATTCAACACTTACAGCGCTCCAAGTGTTTTATCTTCAAGTTGCTTCTGCCAGCTCTGATGCTGGCCATTCCTGTTTGTGGGTAATATGTCTACTTGTGGACCTCATTTATAGATCCTAAAGCACTTTATGGAGGGAACAAATAGCAAGCTCATAATGTTAAGGATAGTGAAACCAGAGGGATAGAGAGTCAAGTGACTTGCCTGGGGTTTGGCAGTAGGCTGTAGCTAGAGCTGAGGAGACAACTTGGGTTTCCTGAATTTGTGAGCTGCCAGCTAGATCAGATATGCTGCTGCTGTGATCACTGGTGATTTAGATATGACTCATTTCTGTTAAGAAGACAAGAACATCTATGATCCTTAACATCAAATCAGAAGAGAAGTTTTAAAAGCTCTTACACAGTGGTTGGATATTAGATTCTACTGCAGTAATTCTGAATCAGTGCTGTAGCAAAATAAAAGCAGCTTTTGGTACTGGAATCGTATGCAAAGGTGGTTTGCCTTTGGAAGTAAAGCTTGAGCATTCGTGTAGTCATATAGAGAGTGACAAGCAACAGTAAGTCAAGGCTGGTTTTTTGCCGCAAAACTGAATTGAATGAGAATGAAATCATAGCTGTTGCAGGCCACCTGGAGTTACCATTGACAAAGCCAAATGCGGACCTGCTTATCAGACCTGTTTAATCTCGTTTTGCAGCAATTAGCAGCCATCATGTCAAGCGTTAAGAATTTAACTCAGATGACTCATATCCGTTTTCTGTTGTGGGATGCAATAGTGCAGTTACTTTTGAGGCTGGGCAGTCGGTGCTGCCTTAGTGGCAGGTGGTGTGGTGATGTGAGCAGTAGTAATTTTAGGCATATATAGTATTTTCTGTATTGGTTTGCAAATTAATAGTTGCTTCTCAGGAAATTTGAGTGTGAAAATCCAGGAACTTAAATACTAAGTAACGCCTTATGTGCACACATGCAGTTATTTTGGTAGAGCAACCAGTGTAAAGTTTTGTCCTCCTCCATGAGAATAAGGCGTGTATCTCCTCCTCTCCCCTTTACTGATACTCTCACGCTTACCCTGACAGGTTTGAAATGTGAGGGGTAGCTATGTGATCTGTGGGTCTGTGCTCTGATTGGCTAAAGCAAAGAGTCACATCTCAAATTAGGAAATTAATTTCAAACTTGATCTGTGTAAAAGGGAGATGAACTTAAGCTGAATAAAGCAGCCTGCATGAATCTGTGTCTGGCTGAACTTAAAGATGTTCTGGTTCTAATAAAGCTGCTATGCCACCAGTCCCAAACACCCAGTGATGGGGCACGGTGTGCCTAAATGAAGAAGCTGGATCAGAATCACAACTTGCAGGCAAAACTAGTATACTTCAGCTTCAAGTATGTCTTCTAAATTAATTTAAATTTGTAAGCCTAACTTTCCCAGAATTTCAGGTTTTCCAGTTTTTCCTAGATGGGGGCTACATTTTATTTTATTTTATCCAAAAGTTTTGTAATTGCTGTCCTCAGGAACCAGTGAGAGATGAAGTTTACAAAAGGACAGCCATTCCGAACTTTCTGGTAGCTAGAATAATACTTGCACTGTAATCAAACTTGTACATCTGGAACTATATACAAGGCTGCAACTTCACTTCTTTCTGCTGGAGAGGAACTTCTCGTCCTTGTTAGCTTCTAACAAGGCCCTTTAAATTTTTAAAAGGATTCGAGGCTTTCTGTCACAGGGCAAGATGACTTAAGTCCGTGCTGTGGAGCGCTTTGCAAAGCAGGACGCTGATTCCAGCCAGATCTTTTGTGAATTTTTGTGATAGAAGTAAGTAATGGCACCATGTGCCGTGTTAGTGACGTATGTCAGGTTCTGATGGAGGGTTTGGTTTTTTCCAAACTATAGTCTCATCTTTAAATTGATAATTTATTTTCCGTGTGAAGTAGATACTTCTATGCAGTGTTTTTGGTGGAGCCCAGGGGATCTTCCAAATTAAGTTTAATCAGGTCTGCGGTGTTTACTTTGCACTTTCCCTGTGTTGACTGAAGTAAATTCATTTGTGTGGCTGAGTGCTGCAGGTGGTACAAAGGATTCAGATTTTTCCCTGCTAATTACAAGGAGGGCTGCATATAAAACTCGTGCTTATGACTTATGGATCAGTAAGGTTTGACCAAACCCTGGGAGGATCTTCATACCTGCTTTCAAATCATGTTTGACTTGTGAAGCCTTAGTACTAGTGTTAAGTGGAAAAAGCAACTTAACTGTAATTCTATAGCTTGCTTTTGTTCATGAAAGAAAGTAGTGGTAGTTTCTCTTTTTTTTTAATTTTTATTTTTTCGTTAAAACAGGAAGAGCTGAAAATGAAATAAGGTATATGAGGTATGGGAGCAGAGACTGGTATATCTGTTTTTCAAGGATTTCTTTGAAAAGGGACGTAAATAGGCTTTGTAAGGTGCAGATGAGTAGGAAAAATTAGAAATCATCTTTTGAATTTAAACAGTGAGTATTTAGGACATTGCATGTAGACAATAAATCATAATAAATTCATGTGCTAGAGATGGTGAATTTATTGTTGTGCCTGTAGGGAAAGAACGTGCTTTGCTACCTGGAAACCTGTGGGCAATGAAGTAATTGATAAACTAGTGTTTATATGGGTTTATTTTGAGAAATATTGGTCAGTGTAGTCACTAGACCAATTTTTAAAGCAAATTAATAGACACACACAAAAGGACTAAATGCTTCTGGGCATGCTTATTATTAGGATGCCTAACAGAGGCTAGAGCTATTGTGAATAGATTTCTGAAGACCTCGTGGGAGTAATAAATAAATAAAAATGTCAGGAGTTATTAGGAAAGAAATAGAGGAAAAAATAGGAAAGTCACTTGCTGTATAAATCTGTGATGTGTCATATCTTTATAATTGCATGCATCTCTGCTCATCTCATTTCAAAAATTGAATTTGTAACTTGGTGGAAGACAGAGACAAGGGAAAAAAGGATTATCAGAAGCATTCATGGAATTGTTTCCATGCAGGTGGAGACCGAATAGATACGGTCTCTTCAGAAGGAAAACAAAGAGAAAGGTGACATAATTTAAAATCAGGAATGGGAAGGAAAGAATGATTAAGGAACAATTACTTATTTTTAATTTTTGACCCTCCAACTCTTATGGAAGCAACTTTAGATGAAGCTAAAGGAAGCACTTTGCCATACAAGGACATAGTTAAATAGCCTTCAAAAGGACTAAAATTCATGAGGGATGAGTTTGCTGAGACCTGTTATGTGTGGTGGACACATGAAATTACTCAGGAACTCTTCAGGGAGCTGAATTTCCAGGAGCTTTAAGGATGTACCAGGTGGCTCTACAGTTGCTCTGTTTCTTTTCCCTAGTAACTGCTGTTGGCAGTGGTAGAGATAAGATATTGGACTAGATGGACTTTTTGATCTGGCTTAATGCTGCTACCCTTAAGACCAAACTGACACAGTTCATTGACAGATGATGTAAGTTTTCTAACTAATTTGCTAGACAAATGAGATTGTAAATGTTTTCCAGAAGTAGATGCAAATGATGATGATGAACAAAGCCGACCTATTTAATGCCAGGTAGGGGCAGATGGTCAGCTAATATAACCTGATTCACAGAAGCACACTGGTTTATGCTGGGTGAAGATCTGGCATCAGTCTGGTATCTGAAATAGCAGGAAGACTGTCCATAAGTGTAGTGCTACGTTGGCTTTGGGATGCGTTTTCTGCACGCTGTTGTGTGGCCACCTGGATGGCATCCTTAGCTTCCTCACAGTGGAGCTCTGGGAGCTCTCCTGTCAGGATGCTTTTCTCTGGCAGTAGCTTGGCATCTTTAATTTGTGGGTCACCTTCAAAGTGAAGCCAGGGAATTCAGTGTTTAAACACATGTTTTTTGAAGCATGAATTCCAGCAACCTGGAATGGAGACCTGTAGAGCAGAATCAGGAGGGGGACTAGGATCCACTGATGAGTATATCCGAGAGGACTTCCCTAGGATGTGCTGAGACCTCATAGGTCTTGAGGCTACCTGGGTTTTCTGGTGAAATGAAGCTTGATTTCCTCTCAGTGACTAGGCTCTGTAATGGTGGGAATATATCCCTAGGGCTGCTTTAACACACACTTTTCACAGTCCAGTTTCTGACAACTATGTTTTTCTCTCTGTTGTTAAAGTGGTGCCTGTAGATATGTTGGATGTGGATAAAAGCAGTGAAAAAGGATTTCTGCTGATGTAGCTGTTGTTAGGAAAGGATACAAACTAATCATGGCTCTTTGAATGGCAATAAATCTCTGGATGTTTTGCCCGCGGACAATTTTTTGCCAGTGGGAAGGGGGTTGTTTTTAAAAGTTCTTATCCGTAACTTAATGCCTTTGCCCTTCAGTAACTACCTTTGACTTAAGTGGAAGAAAGTTTGGTTAATATGGAGTACATCTGAAGGCAACATGTTTCATTACACCTCCTAGAGTGTAAGTGTCCTATAACTCGGACACATGAAGAAGGTTTTGTAGAAGGTGCCTCTAGGAACTTCTTTTGGTTGGGATGTGTGTGTGGGGTTATTATGCAACCCTTAATTTGTGCAAAAACACTGAAAGTACATCAAAGGCGTCTAGAACGTGCTGGAGTGAAAGGAGCCCTTTCCATGGGACATCTTGTTTTACTCTTGTGCAATTTGCTTTCTGTGCTGAAACAAATTACAGTGTGCTTGAGCATAGTCTGGGCAAATTTTCCATTTTGTCTTTTCATTTCACAGAAACTTGAAAAGGAGGTTCTCTACCCATTTTCATCTATCTCATCGAGATAAGAGCATTTTCTTGTAAAGAGTAAATGAAATGAGGTCTTCAGGCTGCTGGAGGTGTTTGTTCTCTGCTTCTTTATTGTAAATATTAATGTCTGTATTTCATGAAAGCTCCTCTGATATATAATCAAAATGTACTAGATCAGACCTGTGTAAACACAGACTTTGGGATACCTGCAGTGTAGATATTGGCATAAAAGTATTCCTATTTGACTTGATTTAAGCGTCATTAAATTGTTGTGAGTGCATTTTAAACGTGAAGAAAACTGACAAAGTTGGCATCCTAATCAGGTGAAGTCAGAAGCAGCAGTGCAGCATGGTTTTTGTTAAATCAGCATAGTGTGGTTTGCAAATACAAAAAGGGCAATGCAAATCATAGAAGAATGTAGGGTTGACAGGGAGTCCATGGAGTCGCTAATCCACCTTGAACTCCAGGGATGGATCGGGTATTGATGCCCCACCCCACCATGAGGAATCCAATCTGTTATTGGAAATTTCCAGTAACAAGGAGTCTTCAGCCTCCCCTAAACCCTGTGTGGACATAGTTGCCTTTAAAGATAGACTGTTATTCCCCAAAATCTGTTCTAAACCTCCTTTACTTTGGAAGCAAATGTATTCTAGGAGATGTTTAAAAAAACCTACAATGTTATTCTATGTTTAAGTTAAAAGTAAATTTTTATTTAGTCCTCTTGTTCTTTTACTGTTCACAAACACAGGGAAATTTAATTGCTCTTCTGCTTGGCAGCAACTTTTTATGCAATGAGGAGTTATCACGTGACATGTCCAGCAATTTTTTTTTTCTCACAGATGAAACAACTCTAATGTGTTCAGTCATTCCTCCTTAATCATGTGTCTTTAAATGTCTTTTCACTCTCATGTTTTGTTCCTTTCTTCTGGATACTTTGCCAGTTTGACTTTCTTCCTTCAGTTATGGCCCAGATTGTGCACAGTATTTCATTTGGTGCCTCCTGAGTGCCACGTAGAGGGGGATAATGTTGTCTTGTGTTTTTCATATGAAACTCCCTTTCACACAGTACAGAATGTGGGTGTCTTTTGCAGTAGCCTACAGTGCTGGCTCACTCGTTCTGTGACTGCTAGTACGTTCAAAATAGATTTTTTTTTTCTTCTTTTCTGTATGCTGTCTAGACAGTTTTATACTTTATTTCAGCACCCCTAAGCATAGGGGATAGTAAATACTCACATTTACTGAATGTTGTCAGTCTCATTTCAGAGTAAGTTCCCCTCCTGTCCTTCAGGGTGCTTCCCAAATGGGTGCCATAGACAAATTCTAGCCATGTTGATACACAAGTCAGGAATGCAGGTATGACTTTGCACAGTTCCTTGTGATACAGTGCTGCAATTTGACAGTGAATCATGGGTAAATACTCTCATCCTATAAGGAAAAATTGTGTGGTTTTTACAAAACTTGGAGTTTATCTTCAAATGTTCAAGAGTAAACTGCAAAAAGTAGGACTGTGCAGTTTAAATTCCAGAGTCCTGGATCCAGCCTTAAGTTTAAGCAACACAGCATATTGCCGGTTTAATAGTTATGATCAGATACTTCAGATGAGACTTCTCAGATCAGTTTTTTAACAGAATAAGAATTGTTATGATTACTTTGCAGCAGAGCTGCTCCTTTCTGGATCAAGCCTTATGAACAAAGATTTGTGTGGTTTTTAAGAGATGATGGTGTTTTCCATCAGAAAGCATGGCACGTGAGACTCCTAAGCCCTTGGGCATTTAGTATTCTCAGTGTCTTCCTCTTCCTGGGAAAACATTGGACACAGCAGTGAAAATGCTACAATGTAGATATTTTTGTGGAGAGGGTGGTAAGAACCGGGGATAGTAGATATATTTTGTACCTTTGGTTATGGTGAGACTTGGGGCCTGAAATTCTCAAATACTGTATTATTTGTGAGAGATATTTTCTTCTTAGGACAGAAATATTTTCTCGACTAAGTGAACACATTTAACAAATACGTTTGTTTATATCTCTTAGAATACTTCTGCTTCCAAATTTTCAGAAGCGTGGGAAGATCCCCATTTTGTACAGGCATTCCAGTTGCTGTTCATCATATTCTTGAAATACTGTGTATTTATTTTTCAGTCTGTGCTCACTGCTCATGGATCTTCTATGTTTAAACCATTTTTGGTATCAGTGGATTGGGAAATGTTAACTCCCATGCTACATCTTTGAATTAGAAACACTTCTGGATTTTTTTCAACAGTTTAATGGGCATGGCCCTGGCCTTCTTCGGAAGGGTCTACACACTCTGCCTCAGTTTGTCTTAGCCTTTTAGTTTGGCTTCGTGCAGATCATGTTTCTACTAGAACCTGTGTAAAAACAAGCAAGCTTCTTCACAAGAAATTGAAAGGAGTAAACTAAAAAGAGGAAAAGCTTTCAGATAGCATGAAGACATCTTAAGGAAAATTGCTTCCGGAAAATGCATGCTACTTCTTAAAATTTTAATAAGTAACCCACAGAAGGTGGCATTGCAAAGAGAATGAAGGAATGGAATGATGCCCTGTGAAAGGAGAACTTTTGTCCAGATGAGGAAACAAGTTAAAAAAAACCCATGAACTATGGCAAAATAAATGTAAGCCAGTTTCCAAAAGAGTTTGAGCAATACTTGCTGAAGACAGACTACAAAAAAAAAAAAGCTTTCTCAAATGCTTTACCAACAGGGAGCAAGATGCAGTCAAGATGGAAAAGGAGGACTTGAGAAAGATGCAGCTTTCTTGCTATGATCTTAAGACATTCTTTAAAGGGTTAAGGCTGAGGACCTGCCTCAGATTTAAATTTCCAGCGGACGAGGTTTTAAAATAAGCTGATAAAATGAACAGTAACAGCTCATAGGAACTATGTGATGATGACTCAAAAGTTCTTAAGGAGCTCCGACTGAAACAAGCCGAGCTCTTAATTATGGTGCATGACTTCCGACTTTAATTGATGTTGGCAGCATAGGAAAGGGAGATGATAATGTAATACCAATAGGACAAATGGACTGAAAATATAAAGAATACATTGCATAGACACATGGATAAAATCTGGCAGTAGGGAAGAGTTGACATGGCTTTTTTTGTAAAGGGAAATCACACTTTTTTTGTGAGCCTGTACTTAAGAGCCATCTATTTAAGACAGTATATTGAGATGTCAAAAAGCTTTTGATGGGATATCTTACCAAAGACTCTTTAAGAGACAAAATGACTGGAGACATCTTTACTCCCTTCAGATGAATGGGTTCTTAAAGGAATGGAACAGAAGATCAATTTGGCAATGAAACAAGGTTGCCAGTAGAAAAATGGGCTGGTGAAAGGATTGCTCTGTATTTTCTTTTTGAATTGGGCTTTTCAGAGGATTCATGGCTGATCTGGAAACTTCCTGCTGGTGAACAGTGTGATGACAATGTTTGCTGATGTGTAGGCTCATCAAAACTACAAAGAATTGGCTGGAAAGAATTGCAGAAAGTCTTATGGTACCAGGCAAATGGGCAGGTAAAGGACAGCTGAAGTTCAGTGACAGTGAATGCAAAGTAACATATATGAAGAAGAGCAGCTCTGATTATTCACACAATATTAAGCACTAAATTAGTTGTTGCTATTCAGCTTTCCAGTTAGCTCAAGAGTTTTCTGAAAATGTCTCTGGATTGCTGACTGAGAAAGGTCAGTCTTTATTTGCCCTTTTCTTACAATCTCTGCAACATTAACTGCTGGCTTCTGGCAGAGAGGAGGTATTGAGCTAAATGGAGCTTTGATCTGATCCCTCTAGCTGCTGTGATGAAACCCAGAGCTGGTTTTTGAAGCTTGGAGGTGGATCTACCTAGACACTCCTGTCACAGTGAGCTGCTCAAAGAAGCCAAATATATAGCCATGTTATAAATGAAAGCAGTCAGATTTTGTTAGAATAAAAATTAGAATACATCTTGTGGAGAAAACTTCAGGTCATGAAGGCAGAAATAAACAGAACAGAATAAACAGAAATAAAAAGAACTTTTGATCAACTTTCTTCCTGCCCATCCTGTCCTTGAGGTGGATTGTTGTTTCCTGCCTTGATTTTCATGAACTCTGCACCTTTGGAGCTGTAGCAAACTCTCTACAGTTTGTTTAGACTTTAGGAAATCTTCCTCTCACCTGTGAGGCCTGGCTGTTTGCTTTTTGTAGGACCCTCTTCTCTTGGCACCTGTGGTCCCACAAGTACTTTCTTCTTGGGTAGTCTCAAGTCAATTCTCCAGAGAATGAATAATCACTCCTTCATCTCGTGTCTTAAAGGCATGTAACTGGAAAACATAAACCAAAAACCAAAATGATCACACAGGTACCATCACATCTCTTATTTATTTGTTCGGAGTGTTTTGTCTGCTTAAGATCCTGTCCAGGCCAAAGGAGTGCTTGGTCTTCATTGTAAAAGTAAAATAGCAGAGATGTAGATCCTCTGGACAAAACTTCTAAATGTAGAAGTACTGAGTTGCTACAGCTTGCCTTGTTTTCCTTGACTTTTTCTGCTGTTGTGTTTGTAGATTGTTTAAAAACACATTAACATTTGGTACAGGTCCTAACACTAGCCCTGCAATGTGCTCAAGCCTTCCTCTGAGCCTCATTAGTTATCTCTTTGAGCTCTGAGTACATTTTTCTGATGCAAAGTTTGGAGTTGAGATAATATTTAGTATTTGGTGTTCTTGGCACTAGGGAGCCTGTTTCACTGGGATTGATACAGATGCAGTGAGCCCGAACGTATTGAGGTTATTTTTAAATAAATGGCTCTTTGTTTGCTTGTCATCTTTTATTCTTGCCTAATCCTGAGTTCCTCCTACATGCATCAAGCTGAGAGTGGGTTTTTTTAATTGTTGGGGGTTGGAATCATGTGATAACATTACAGTCCTTTGTCTTGGGCCAAGAGAGAGTGGATTTTTTCAATCTCAAGCTTTCTTCTTTTTCTTTTTTTCTTTTTCTTCAGCAGAAAGCCTTTCTATATTGTTCCAGTTGTCTTCAGATAATTGATATAGTCGTTTAGATTTTGCCATGTAGTTTGCTGTGTTAATTCCTACACACTCCCCTTCTATGTTTGTCATCTACATTTTTTCCCCCTCTCATTCCTTTTCTAACATCTGTGTGAACTTTCTTTGTGTTACCAGTTAGTTGCCAGCTTCTGCTGTTTTATTCTGTTAAGTACTCTCTGCTTTGCTCCCATTAGCCTTGGATTATAGAAACAAGAGGTTCTTTTCCCTTCACATCCTTGAAGTGTAGTGCAGTCAACAAGGCTGGAGTTTCACTTGGAGGCTCTCAGTCTAGAATACTGTGGGATCAGTTGGTTTTTTTCCCACCTCCTTGTCTGGATGGTTCTGCTTGGTGAAGTCTTGCACTTGCTTTTATGGGAATAATCTGAGCCAATTAGCTACAAAAGTTGGCAGGAATCGATTCACACAGGCTTTCCTAAGAAGCACCTTGATGCACTGTGGGAGAGAGTGCAAGTTTTGCAGTGCTCCTATGTGACAGCAGAGTAAACACCACAGATCGGTTAAGCATTTGAGGAGGTGCTCTGGAATGTCATGATTTGTGGGTTATGAACCTTCTTGTGATTTCTGGTTTAAATTTATACAGGGGCAGCTTGTAGTTGCTCTTGTGCCACACTGTCATCCTTTAGCTGAAGCAGGTGGTCTTTCTTATCTAGAAATCAGCAACTATCCATGTGTTAAAAAGAGGAAAGGTTGCTTTTTAAGTGATTAGCTAATTCATTTTTGTTGCTGAGCATGTTCCCAGAGATCTAAATTGAGTCACAATACAGAGTCTGTCAGTATGGGTATAGATGCTTAATTTGTAACTGTAATAAGGTGGATTGTGTGTGTGTGTGTTTATTTTTTGTATTGTGCCTCAAGGAACTCTTCCTCCTATGATGATGTTGTATGTAGGGTTCCTGAATGTTGCATCCATGTCTGTGTGGAGGATAAAATTTCCTTACCCACTGGAACAATATGTGACTCTCAATCTTAAGCAGAAGAAGGTAGGTATTCTGTTGCATCCCTGCAGATATTGTGGTGTCTGGTGCCTTCTTTTATAGGACCTAGTGATTGTGTAGATAGAAAATGAGATCATCTAACTGATCTGGGAGGCAACTGATCCTGCACGCTCACCCCACCCCTCCAAGCCAACAGATAGATGTACTCAGTTGTCTCATTAGGTATTAACCACACTAGATCTGATACAAACATGTGGGGGGAGGGTTAGGACCACCTAACAGTAACAGCTAGCTGTTAGAAGATTTTATCTGAAATGAAATCATACCTTTTGCTTGTGAGTCTAGGTGTAGAAGTTCACTTTTAAATTCAAGAGAAGTTCAACTCAGTTTAACTATTCAGGGAGCAGTGGGCTTAATACCAGTCTGAGGGCAAAATGGCACTGTTGTATTTGAAAGTAACTTGTTGGTTTTTGGGTAAGTATTAGGTGCCCTAGTTATTTCTGTCTCTGCTTTGTGCTACGCAGCATCCAGAAAGGAACACCCACCACACTGCTGGGCTTGGATTGCATTTGCTGGGAGTGTGTACTCAGAAATTCCCCTTTGAGTAGATTGCAGGACTGGCTCTAGTTTGTACTTGAGTGATGCAGGATCTCTGCTTCCATTTCATGAAAATGATACTACTTGAGCCAGGATTACTGTAAGGATCCTGAACCATAATACTTTATGCTAGATAAGAACTAGCACATGTCCATCGCATGTCTCTGTCTTAGTGCCCTTGCGCATACTTTGCACATTGGTTGGAGCTTCTACAAATACCACGCTTTTCCTCTAATATATGGCATATTTAACTCACCTTTACGGTCATTACTTGCTTTTCCTTCCCCATATCCAAGCCTTAGGCACCTTTATAAAGTTCTCTTTCTGGCTAGCCTCCCCCAACAGACTAGCTCAGCTGGATGGGTTTCCTGGGAGGTCAGCCATTCCTCTGTGTTTAGGTGTTCTCACCCCAGTGGCTTCCATCAATTGTTTCCGGTCTTGGAGACATATGAGACGCTCTTGGCAGGAAATGTCTGATTCCAGTGTGCTGACAGGTCAGTGATGCTGTGGTTTGCACGGTTGAACCAGAAATACCAAGCTGTACTGACGTGGTGTTGGGATTTCCTAAGCAGGTTTTCTACCTCATGCAGACAGTCTCTGGGTAAAGAGGAAGACATCTGTGCCAACCATAGAGAACCAAGAAGAAGCTGAAGTAGATAAGGATGTTGTTTGCTTGTTTCTGAAAGCTTATCCAATAGTAAATATCATCATGGCTTGTCAAAACCATTGTTATAACGCCGAATGGAGAGCTGCTACTGCAGTATGAAAAGCACTTAGTGTTCATACTTGCACTGAAATTAATTTTGTCACAAGCCCTTTTCTTCTTATATCTCTGTCAGAAGAGTATCTTAAGATAAGTTAGAGTATCTTAAGATAAAAAAGAGTGTCTTTTAACCCCCAAGTGGAAAAGAACTCTTAAATATTGGTCCATCTCAGAAGTTGCCATTATCACCTTTCTTTTTGCCTTGATTAATTGTGGGACAATGAATGTAAGGCAGTGACCATGTGTTTAATACCATTTAATCAGAAGATAATAACAAACATAAACATTCATTAGTTTTATAGCTGCTCTGTTTGTACTCATTATTTTTCCTGGCAGCGCTGTAGTAAGCAGGTAGTATTGAAAAGTAGGGTGTATGTGTATGATATCTCAGAGCATTTGTTTAAACAGTCTTCTGTGCCCTCTTGTATTTCAAACAATGAGTAGGAGATGAACTTTGACCGCTGCATTTTGTTTATCTCTTTCATGGTGACTAAAGGCATTGATATTAGCCAAGAGCAAAAAGGGCTTTATATCCACTAATGGACACTTACCCTTCTTGACCATGTTATTCTGTTTAATCTTAAGTTTTTTACCATTTCTTAAGAAAGGTTAATTAGTAGAGATTTTATATGTGAAATTCTCAGTCATTGCACAGATAGCTTAAAAAAAGCTAAGTGGATTTACACTGCAGGTAAGAATTATTGGTAACGCAGTTGTGATATATGCCAAGCTTCAGAGATGTGTCCTTTTCCACTGCTTCTCAAGCAAGAAGGGTCGACTGCCTCCAGTTCCATCACATGAATCTGGTTTCCTAGGATAAGAAGAAGCCAATTCCCAGTGTAGTGGTATTTTGTTCTCTTGAATGTGTTGATGGTGTGTTTTGAGCTATTATTGGTATAGATGTATGCTAGCCTAATAACACAGAGTGTGACTGCTCTGTGGTTTTTGATACGTCTGCAGCTCAGTGTGTGGTTACCCAGCTAATGTGTAGGTAGGCAGCTTCATTACAGGTAGCTTGGTTGCTGTCAGCTGGCAGGTAGAGCTCGTGGTAGTTTAGGAAATGGACACCAAGAGCTTATTGAACTGCCTGCTGCTGCATTTACGCTGCTTCTGCTACCTAGGCCAGAGCTAAGCTCTAGTCTCATGCTTATGATACTCTTCAGTCACGTCTGTGTAGGCAGGCCAGTTGTTTAAGGAGATGGGAGAGAAGGCTATGGCTAGACTTACTTTATTGTCCGTAAACTAGCAACACACAATAATTTACTCTAAGATGTATTATAAGAATTTTTAGCCGTAATGTCAAAAGATGACTAGCAAAGGTGAAGACCATACTATCCCTGTTTTCTGTAAATAGTATCAGTGATCTGTAACCAGGTCCATTTTCATGAGGTAGAGAAAGCGAAATTTAATCTTGTGCCCAAGACCAAAGGGATAAAATTTATTCTTTCCTGCAACCTGTGGGGTTATAGGAATTGCAGTTCTTCCACTTCCCTGTCTCTTGCTCTTGTTTTGTGCAGTGTGCTTCCATACTCACCCTGCTCATTAGTCTGCTGGAGCCTGAACAGACTTCCTTTGCTGCGGAATAGAAGATATGCAAGAGCATTTGCAGTGAATTGTCAGTCCCTGGTCTTCAGAGTGCTTCATCCTGAGGGCTTAGGTGTTGAGAGGGCTCTACTCTGATCCCTGCACTTGGTCAATTAGTGTTTTAATTGCTTTGAAACTGAAGCTGCAAATACTTTAGTAAGTGGGGTTTATTCCAGTGGAACTGTAGAGATAATTCTTCCATCTTCATTGAAATACCATTTTGCCACTTGTGAAATTGTGTTTTCCAGTCAATGGAAAACATATCTTTCATTGCTGCAGACTGTTAGATTAACTTCATCTGGGAGAAATGAGAGTGAGAGCCTGATAAATGGGATTCTGGCAGTTTATGTATTGATGACTGAACAGTTCTTTTGGGCTTAGCTAAATCCTGTCTCCTGAACTAGTGAGAATTTTGATGTATGTTTGCTTGAGTTGGAGTTGGATTTGTCTTGAAAACCATCAATCTTGCTCAGCTTTGCTAAACTTCTAATCATAAGTTATGTAAGTGAATATAGGAATATAGTATTTAGCTGCGTTATGGTGCACTTGACAGCACATTTCGGGTGCTTTATAGGAACCGTTACCACTACCTCTTTTCTTTTTTAAGTGAGCTTCCATTTGCTGCTTTGTATTTGACTTCTGAACTTCTGACCAGTGCTCCATACACAGATCCCCCCTTTGGTCAGAGGAGTTTCTCGCCTGATGTTGTGAAAGAAGATAGTCAGAAATGGGTCTGTCAGAAGAGTTGGTTTAGGGCATAGAGGTGTTTTTTTTTTTTTTAATTGGATGGACTCCTGGTCCCAAAAGTTCATATACTTTTTGTGGCTTGTTGGAATTGCAGGTAAGAATTGGGCTCTTCGCCTTGGAAACTGTGATACCAGCCCTGAGGGCTAGCCCAGACTTTAGAAATCTGATCGCTCTGTCATTCATGACAACTTCATCTTAAAATATAAAACTGCTGGAGCGAGAAAGAAAATTTCACGGAAGTTGGACCTATTCTAAGGAAGATACTGCTTTATCAAATGAGATTATCCAGAAGATGTGGATTTCACAGAAGTCTTAAAATGTGAAGGGAAGAAATCCCCTTTAGTTACATAAGAAATATAAGTACCACAACAGAGTTTATACCAGTATCTTAGTGTAATTTTTCTTACAAACGTTTCCTTATTCATATGACCCTTCTGTCCTCTGTTTAAGTAACTCAAGGCTTTTGTTTGGTTTTTTTATATTGCTGTGATAGGGATAGGACAGGACCCAAGAACATTTCTTACAGTGTGGCCCTGAGTCAGATCTGTTCTAACAGTTATGTTAAATGGATTTGGCCAGCTCATCTTCACGGTAATACACACCCACACGCACACACACAAACCTATATCGTGTGTGTGTATATATATATATATTTTTTTTTAAAGGCTTATTCTTTCCTCCTTCATGGTCTTGGGAACTTGCCATTTTAACATAGGGTTTCTCATGTATTTTCTGTATTCTAAGTTTGATCAGGCTCTGCCACTTTATTTTTCTTTTTAAGTAATGTTTCTCTTTTAATCTTAGTTTTGCAACTCTAGTGAGAGCACGTTATCTTGCAAGATTTGAGAATTAACTCGTGGCAAGTTGCGCAAATTTTTCTCCTGCTCAGTGTAACAGAAGCATGCCATAGACTTACAGTTGCTCAAGGTTAGACTTTTATATGAATAAGAGTAGTTAAAAATAGAACTTGCGTTATGGCAACTTCCTAAAGAAAATAAACAAACAAGCCCTAATCTCACCAAAACAAAATATAGTAGCAATAATGTCATTCTTGTTTGGCTTTTGTGATGTCTCAGTTTCCTAAAGTTAATGGAAGTCAGCATATGTATGATCTTAGCAATGCACTGCCTTTTTTACTTCGATAAAACATATTTGATGGAATCTATACTGCAGAAATTTATGTGAAATTGGACAGAGGGAGATTCTTAGAACACAAATTATGAAACTTCTAGAGAACATAATTTAATATTTGATTTTTGAGGAGGGAAAAAAATACCCTTTTCTATACCATGTTAGTCTCCTCTCTTTTAATCTTGTTTCTTGAAGAGCCTAAGCTTGTATAGGCAAATGTTGTCTGTTCATCCCCCTGTGTGTGTGTATCCTTTCTTCAGCTTTTCAATAATTTCTAAGCCTGTAGGCCAGTTACAGTAAAGTATGACCGAAGAGTAGATGTCTCAAAAATGTTACTTTTCAACGAGTTGGAGAGACACCCTTGCTGCCTTCCCAGTTGAGAGCATGGCCGCAAGGCTTATCTTTTATTGAATATCTTCATTACAGTTTTGATGATCTAAGGAAATAGGCAAGGTGAAAGTCGTGGTTAGAGGTAGAATCTCTTACTACATCGATTAGAGAAATTCAAGGGTACATAAGCTTTTTGCCTACAGAGCTTGTCTTGCTATCTGTCATAAAAGCATCCACAGGAAGGGGAAAGCAGGGAGAGACACTGGAAACCATGCTGCTTTTTTTGTTTTGCTGTTAACAGAACTACATTTCTCTGACTCCCCCCGGCAAAGAAAAGAAAACACCGAATTGGGTGAAGAGACAGAAGGGTGTTTGGAGGAGAGATGGCAATGAGTCAGTTTTCTTGCTTTGCTCTCTCAATCCCACAAGAGTTCTACAGTGGAAATATGCTGCCTGTTATAATAGAAGCCTTAACTATTTTTGCTGATGCTTTGTATTTGCCTCTTGTTTTACATCGGTGTGAACCTGGGCAAGTGAAACCCATGTTTTGATAGAAATTGTGGACTGCATTCCTTGTTCTGTAAGCATTTGTCCATGTGCTTAATTTTATTCATGCAGGTAAAATGTATTATGAAGAGAATTCTCCACAAAATAAAGTTCTTACTTATATGGGGGTTTCTGTGGCTTTACACATTCACTCCCTCTTTCCTTCTCTTCTGCTGTACCTTGTCCTTTTCTCTCTCTCTAGTCTTTCTATATGAATCAAAATAGAAGTGAATGGTAACTTATAGTGGAACTTTACTTTTGCCTTTCTTTCAATTTACAGCTGTTTTCTTCCGAAGTTCTAATACAGAATCTATACAGTATGTTCTGCAGTGATGTACATCTATTGCATGAATTTTTATTGCGGGTGAAATTTTATTGAGGGTGAAAATACACTTCAAATGTAACTTTTTCTTTTTTTTTTCCCCCATGAGGTCATCAATCATCATGTGTAGATTAACCAAACAGATTTTATTCTCCAAGGCACCAAATGAACTTTTTGCCTGTTCTTGATTAGTGGTGTTTTACCCTTTTTTACCTGAGGAAATAAAGGTCTCATTTAAAGGGAAAAAAAAAAAGGGGGGGGGGGGGGGGCGGGGGAAGCAAGAAAGAAAAGAGAAAAAACTAAACCATATCCTGCTGACTACATTCGAAATTCAGACATAACAGCTAAAATGGGGAAATCCCTCTAGAACTCTTATTTCCTACTTAAAATCAGGTCTTCTTATCAAACCAAATTGTGTGAAGAGACAAGGTGTAGAAGTATTTGGCTGTCAGAAATGTGTGGCATCGACAATTTTTCATTTCTTTCTGCAGATATTGCTGTCGTAGAGATGAGTGATGCCTTCCGTCAGCCTTCCCTGTTCTACCACCTGGGAGTCAGGGAGAGCTTCAGCATGGCTAACAACATTATCCTCTACTGCGATACAAACGCGGAGTCTCTGCAGTCACTGAAGGTAGCTTTGAATGGAAAAATGGAGTGTGTTGCGGGGAAGTCACAGTAGGTCTAACTCTTGAAATGAGTTATCTGTTTCCATAGGAAATACAGATGCCACTTGTGGTTCACAGAAGAATAGCAAAAATATTCTGAGGCCTGGAAAACATGGGCACAGGGAAATGCTGAAAAACTCAATTTAGTTTTCCGAAGAGAAAGATTTAGATGACTTTATCACAGTCTGTTAAATACGTAGGTGTTAAATGGCTCTTTATGGAAACAGAAGTTTGACAAATTTCAGATGAGAAATTAATGGTTTTATATTATAAATGGTTAAAACACATGGTTTAGTCATTCAAGGACATTACTGGTGTTTGGGGTCAATTGTTACAGTAATAACAGTTGGGTGAGAATGGTAGTGTGTAGGGGACAGCAAAATAATCCTGAAGTTTTAGCTCCTGTGTAAAGTAGCAGTTTTCTGGCCAAACCAGATGGGGCCCCAGATGGCCTCTGGTATGTCTTGCTGAGTTACAGCTGTTTACATCAGGTACCTGCAGGATTGCTGTGCTCCAGCAAGCGTAGCAGAGTTAGTAAAAACAAAACTTGTGCCTGGTCCGCAGGGCCACAGTTCACAGTATGGTAGGTTGGTTTAAGGCAAGATGGTGGTTTAAGATAATCTGTGGAGCCGTGAATTGTGTCAGCCAAGGAGCTGATACTTGCTTCCTCCTGCTAACTACTAAAGGTTTAGTAACTTCCATGGGGATGGGGGAGGGCAGACAACTTGGATGGCAGTCTCTTCAAATACTTTCCCTCCCTCAGATTCATTGGCTCTGATCTGGAGGTGTTTTATGCTATTGCACTTCCATTCTAGGCATTGCTGCAAAGAAGCATTTTAGTAAGAAGCTTGGCGAGTCAGAGTGCAATCTGGGCACTGCTGCCTCTCAGTGAAGGGTTTGCTTCCACTGCTTCTGCCTAGTGCAGGATATTTGGTTTTGATTCTGTCCCATTATTCGCAGCTTGGCCCTCTATTGGGAGGGACGTACCTTGATGAACTCAGTTTCTTCCCTCCAGATTTTCTCGGCCAGCAGGACTGCTTGCAGTCCAAGTATTTCCTTTCTTTTTGCAACACAAAGAGTATACAGATAAAAGATAAAAATAAAACTGTTAATTACAAAAGACCTCTGTGTGGACTGAATTCAATTTTGCAAGTACAATGATCTACAGTATAAGCAGAGCAGAATTTCATTGTACTGGGTAAGGAGCCAAATACCCAACTCCCACTGAAAATCACTTGGAGTGAGGCACCAGGCTTCCTTGGGCACTTGGGAGAACTTTTTACTAGTTTAGGAGCTGGACTTTGCAAACGGGTCACGTGCAGGGTTCCCACTGATGTCAGTGGAAGCCCAGTTCTGCACAGGGAGACTTGGATGTCCCAATTGCCACCAGTACAGTGGCCACTGAAAGACTCTCTTCAGTTTCCTTTAGCTTTGAGCGGGGCCCATGTTTCTGCTTTTGGTTGTTTGCAGTGAAGTCATCAGAGAGCAAGACCTTTTCCATATTATTTACTGACTGCCTGAAAAACGTAGTTGTGGGCATGCCTGGGCATCTTTTGAGGCCATGTTTGTTCCTGTATTTGTTACAGCTACCAGACAGAGTAGAAGCAATGCAGGAAGTGTGTGTGTGCAGTTTTAATCTTGTATAGAAGGTGATGAATTAAAAAACTGAAAATGATCATGGAAGTGCAGGAAACGCAAAACTGCAGCACATGGTTTAACTGGGGTAGCAAGCAATGTAGGTAAACTTTTGCTGGTGGAATATTCCTCTATATGAACATTCAGGTGGGGCTTTGAGCAACCTGATCTAGTGAAAGCTGTCCCTGCTCATGCTGGGGGGTTCGACTAGATGACCTCTAAAGGTCCCTTCCACCCCAGACCGTCCTGTGGTTCTATATATGTACACGTATAGGTTTGTATGCTTATGTATACAAACATATTTACGTCCCACGCTTCGAAAGCCAGCAACAGTCGTATGTGAAACATGCCCCCTCAACAAGGGGAAGAGCAGTTTTATGGAAGCCTGACTTACGCAACATGGAAAATACAAGGCGCCTTGGTTTGGCACTGTGTTTGTTTTTCATGCTGTGGTGTAGGCGAAGCTGCTCAGTGGTCCCAGTGGCAGAGGTGTAGCGTAGCTGTCTGATAAATCTGGCAGGGTTATCGGTTGCTGGGATCAGAACTTGCAGACAAATCTTCCCGAAAGCAAGGTCACTATCCACAAGTGGTTCAGACTTGGGCTGTACCACCCAGATTAGTGTGCAAGAACCAGGTCTTTCCATCCGTGTGTTCTCTGGCTTCTTGTTCTTTGAAACTTTACATTTAAAATGTGAAGATACATTCTTTGCATCAGACTAACTAGAGCAAGGTGAATTTCAACCAGTTTTGGAATATTTTAAAACATAGAAATACTGCTTTTGCGGTTCTTCATGGTTTCTTCTGCTGGCAGCAAAATGTTACTTACTGTATTTAACTTCTCAAGTATGAGTAGATGTGTATTAATAGGCAACTCTTGGAGAGTATCCCTCTTTGAAAATTTATATAGGGAGGGGTATTTACATGTGTGCATGTATATATATGTACATACAGATGCACACACTACATATGCTCCTGTGTATATATAGGATCTCTTGGTTCCATAGTCATTTTGTCTCTCCTGGGACAATTCTTGATTTATATTGATTTGACAGGCATAGAAAAACATCTACCAATCAGCCTTTTCCTGTCATGTGTCTGTAAACATTAATATTAGCAAGTCATACTGATAAGATATCTTTCCTAGTAGTTGTTCAGTGATACTAACGTTATTTTTTTCTTCTTTTTTTATTCCAGGAAATTATTTGCCAGAAGAATAATGTAAGTATGATTTCTGGGTGCCAGTTGAATTCTAGGCATTCCAAACTTCTGTTCCATTTAATGTTGTTTATCTTGCGCTTTCCGCTTGAATCATTGAGCACTCTCCTACTGTATTTTATAGAGTTAGATGGAAGATTCTGGGAATTCTAGCAGCAAATGTGTGTCTATCAGTTTGTTGCTAGGTACCGGGCTCACTTCTTACCTTGCCTCCATCTATCAGTGGTATTTTCCTCGCTGTCTTTACTTGTCTGTCATATTTTTTTTACACACCATTTATATCTGTCATTTTGGGTTTTTCTTCTGGTGCCTTTTTCTGTACAGTGTTCTTGAGTGTTTTTAAAAAATACTCTATTGAAAAGGAGAGTTGTTTGGAAACTGACGCTCATTTTAGAAACCCATGGCTACAGCTATGAAAATATATATATTTATAAAGAGAGAGAGTGTGTGTATTTATTTCTGGAAGTTGCATCCTGGAGCCTGTTAGTCCTAGTGCAGCGCAGATCCCGGTAGTCTGTCTATGACTGCCCGTCATTCAGCTGTAGGTTTCTGCACCTTGGCATCCCTCTGGTTTCTGAGGTTGGCCTTGCAAATCCCCCTTCCCTTTCTCACTCCCAAGTTCAAGGGAGGCAGGCCTGTGACTCTGAGAACACTGCTTTCTCAATGTGGTTTGTTCTGGAGCGACAGGGCCAGTCATGTCAGAATATATTATCTGGCACGTTGAGTTGTTCTTGGCTTCACTTCGGGACTTACTGGTAGCCGTATATGCTAAGATATAATTTTATAGCGGTTAGTCAGTGGTGTGCAGGTATCTTGAGGTGCTATGTGTATGCTGTACAATTCTGTATATTTGAATAAACTTTTCTAAGGGGCATATGAAGTATTTAATTTTAGAAATTGGTCAGGCTTTACTTCCCACAGTGTTAAAACTGCCATAAAGACTGCACTATTCCTGGTTTTACTTTTTTATTTAACAGTGAAGTTCACAGATGAAGTACTGACTTCTGCCAGTATGAAACATGATTCTTTGAAAGGATGCAGTTGTCTACTATAGCTGATAGTTTCTGACGGTGGCTTAAAAACCAGTGCAAGCTTTGACCCTAACGCTGCATTTTAAGTTACATAGTATTTTTTGTTTAAAAAGAAAAAAAAAAAGTGAAGAGGGTTCTATATAGAGTTTCTGTATAACTCTTTACCAAAAAGTGCTTTTCAGAGACCCACAGAAAGCTGTGAATGACGTGTTAGACTAAAAATCTCTCACCTTTCTCTGATGAAAGTGGGGTAAATGATCCATTAGGCCTTTACGCAAAGCGAAAGAGAACAGAAAGGCCTTTCTTGTAAGTGAATGTATTGCATTCTGTATTTTTGTTCTGGTGGCCCAGGATCTAGGGAAAATGATGTGTGACTAATGTCGTGTCCCTGGGAGGACAGGGGGAAGAGCTCAGTTAGCAGGAAACCAGCAGGAGATGACTTATACGGTAGAATAAAGGGGAGATGCTGTCGTCTTGTCCTATTTTTAAATGACAGTCCCTGAAGCTCAAGGAGAGGTATGATAACTTGGCCTTCATCTGTTTGAGAAAGGATTGTTCTGTTTTCCATTTAAATTTGGATAGATGGCTGTGGAACTGTCATTTATCACTTTTAGAAATGTTTCAATGTATGCCACAAAAAGAATGTGTTTCTTGAGTCTCAGATGTTTTCAAGCACACCCACATAACATCTTTTCTGGGAGGAAGTATTTTCCCGGGGATTAGATCAGGGAAGTCAGTAAAACTGGCTTAGCAACTCTGCAACTGATGTTTTGGGGCTTTTTTCCCTCTCCTTTTTCCTCGTTTTTTGCATGAGGTCAGCCAAATTACCTGGAAGTAGACTTTTCACAATGTTGGTGCATGCCTAACTATTGAATAGAATTCCTGCTTCATGAAAATCATGTTTATTCATAAATCGTAAGACTCTTGGATAAATGGGTATGACAAAGGTGCTGTTCTTGAGAGGCTGTGACTGTGATGCCCACTCTTACCAAAATAGTCATATGAATGATTATGTGAGGTTGCAAATACGAAAAAATGAAATTCGCATATGAATAAACCAGGAGTTTAGTCCTGCTGTTCTAGAACATGTTTTTAATAGCGTGCAAACATCAGCCGTAACAGGACAATGGTATCCCTGGCACCAGGGGATTAAAAAGGCTGCAAAACAAGTGCATGTGTGTGTGTATCTATGTATATCTAAATGAAATGCCTTGTGTTTGCTTTTCCTGAGCCTTGTATCCCTAAAACTAGTGGGGAGAGGAAAAAAAAAAAAAATCCATTACCAACTCTTTTGTTCTTTGTTCTGAGGGGTTTTTTGTGTTTCCTAATAACAGTCAATACAATGTTGCATAGCTAGGATAAGCTGCCTAGAGCCTGTCAGGGCAGAGCAGTGAAAGATAACATAGGCTCATTTCCTGTTATATGTGGTTTTATAGCTATTTAGTTGGACCTTTTCCAAATGTTGCAGTAATACCAAAACCATACTTCTTTACAAGGAACGATACTTCGACAGGAGGCAGTTACTTTGATATTTGAAAGGTTAAGTTTAGTTTTTGTTGTTAACTGATTTTTGAGGTCAACCAAGCAGCAGAGGCATTCTAGAAATTACTAGTAAAGAGTTTCAGTCACAGGGAGATGTTGGTGTAAAGGTTACAGCACATGGCTGTACTTTGCTTGTTTTAGCTCACTGATTTTTATTTCATCCTAGTTCTCCCCGGTTTGAATCTTATCAACTTTAGAGAAAAGCTGGAGGTCAGGTTCCAAATGGCCATTTATTCAATTTTTTTTTTTTTTTTAATTTCACTTCTTGCTGAATCTGAGGAAGTTTAGCGTGCGTGCATTAGACATACAGTTTGCAACCAATTGCAGTAAGAAACACCTCGACACAGTGCTCACCTTTCGGTTCAGGCTGCTTGCTTGCACCAGGTTGGAGTCATAGGTAGCCTCAGGAGCTGCCCGGCATGTGAGACCGCGGTACAGCTGCTGGCCTGATGGGAAGGGCGCTCGGGAGGCAATGGGAACCCTTCCGCTGGGCAGCTGACTCGCAGGCAATAGCCATTAAGCAACAGGGTTAATGTTATATGGCTGGGGACTCTTAATTAGAGTCTTCCTTTTCTGACGCTTGGGGGGATCAGAGATTATAGTTCTATGGGTTTTCCACAGCCCTTCCGAACTGCCTCCTGTTTAAGGTGTAGCTGGGGAGACGGATTGGTGTAGCGGGAGCGGGAGGATGTGACCCTGGATGAGGCACGCCAGAGGTGTCTGCAGGCTTGGAGCCTCTGTACAGGTACTGCTGGAAGACTGTAGATCCCATAGGATGTCTTTAGCTATTGGTCTCTTTCACTGTGGAAATAGGGGGAAATATTTTTAATACTACTCACCCAGTGACCAATGATTGGAGGCAGTTTGACTTTTGGTATCCAAGTATGTAAAAATGTTAGGTAGTAATGTTCAGTAAATATTTTGTTGATAATGACAACTGCGGTATTTATTGTTATTTATGATACATCACTGTCTCTTGCTCATTCTTTCATTTTTTTAATTCTTTGAGTAATATATTTGGCACATACTTTCCTTGGAAAAAGTTAGAACTTTTTTTCCTATCTGAATATGGTGAAAGGACCGTATAGAGCGTATGCTGATATTTTTTTTTTTTTTAACAACATGCATTTAGGATGTTGCATGGTTGCAATAGAATGTTGCTGGGCGTATAAAGAAAGAACATATTCCCAAAGAAAATGGGAAGTATTTAACAGAATAGACCCAGTCTCTGTGCTTCAGTTCATTTGAGGTGTGAGGCTTACTTATTTTCCTTTTCAAATCAATAGCAAGGCTGTCATTCATGTGAGTGGGATTTGAAGTGCACCCAAACTGAGTCTGTATTCATTAAAACATCAGCACATGTTGATTTACTGTGTGTTTGGGGGATGGAGGGAATAGATTTAATAAATTGGTTTAGGATTTTGCCATCTGCTCCATGTAACACTGTGTGCAGTCAGAGAACTACCTTTAAGAAAAATCTCATCGTAAGAATTGAAATAAGAGCAGATATTTCTCAAAAGAACTAGTAGGAGAAATGTAAAAAAAGCTGATCTTAATTAGAGAGTCAGCAGGAAGAACAGTTCCTACTGTGAGAGATACTGGCTATTTTTATTACCTCAGCTGATTTAATTTATTTTTTTTAAAAAAAAGTTACATTGGATGCTGACCTGAAGCTTAGGCAAGTAGGTGGGATTCTGCTAGATTCTCCCATCCATGAGTAAAGCATCATGATTTTATTTTGGGGGATTTTTTTCTTTGACACTTCTTGTCTTTGAAAGCAGCTTTCTTCTGTTTGTGGATATTTGACTGTTAAATGGTTCCGACAGAGCAGTGTTAGTAAAGAGCCTCAGGGAATCGAGAGGACTGCACACCATTGATTCCCTGGCGTTTTGCAGATTTTCTCCCTCCTTTTGAAGTAAAATTCAAGGTTTGAGAATTAACTGGGCAGAACTCAAATGCTCATTTGTATAGCACCATGTCTTCTTTATCTGTAAACATTCAGAGAAAAATCTTCTGTACTATGTCAGATGTATTTGTGAGGGAGAGAATAGTATTTACCTTATTGCATGATGTTCTTTCTAATAAGACACGGTCTCCAAATTGAATTTCTAAAAGGCTGCCCCTTTCACAAGCAACAGTTCTGTATTAGAGAGGGACATTGAAAGAAGGGCTGGTTTATATTCTGATTGTGATCATTAAAATATAGCTATATGCTATGCATTTTTATTACATCTTAAATACAAATAGTTGCTATATTAATTTCTTTTCGGAAGCTGAGAAAGGATATCAAACAAGAAGGAAGACCTTAACGTTCCAGTGACCAGTAGATGTAGCTAGGAGCAGCAGTCTTAAATTCCACTAACTGCAGAGCTGTTAAGACAATCTTATGGCTGTATTTAAACTGAAATTACACACACTCTAGCATTTTGCACTTCCTCACTAGGAAGGCGCATTAGAAAAAATAGAAACCAATTAAAACATTTGCAAAAATGAATTACAGGCTTCATCATGTTGTGGTAAGCATTTATGCATGTGTAGCTGGCTCCAGCCAGTACTTCTGTCTTCTGATGAGTCTGATGAAATGAGCTGTGTCACAGATAGTCTTTCAGAAGGTGGCCTGATGTTGCCAGGTATGGAGTGTGCTGGCCCAAAGCCTTCAAAGATATGTATGTTCATATCTCCTAGATATAACTAGTTCAGCTGATCTGAGAGCTCAGCCCAGGTTTACCTTATCTAATGTCCTGAGCTCTTGTGTGTCGGGCTGAGCCATAGTAACTATCTGTGTGCACACTCATGGCCTGTCCCAAGCCCTCATGTTTTCAGTAATGCCTTTCAGTTTACAACTCAGGTGACCTGCAATTACTTTGTAACTTGCATTAGCGTAATTTGAGCTTTTGAACCTTAAATGATGAGGGATTTATGAAGAAAGAGGGTTGGAAAATGAAACTTCTAGCACCTGTTGTTGATTGGGGGGGTCTATTCACCTGCTTTTGAAGATATTTTAGAATAGAATCATAGAATCGTTTAGGTTGGAAAAGACCTTTAAGATCATCCAGTCCAACCATTAACCATTTTATGCTACTCACGTTTTTTAAAGGATGTTGGTGTGACTGAGAATATTGCAATTGGATTTAAGGTGTTACTCCTTCAAAAATTGCCCATTTTTCTTGAATGGCTTGATTCTTTCATGTTCATTGTACATAATATGGCAAGTGAATGGATCAAAGGAAATCAACAATTTTGTCTTGGGTGCTCAGCAAACTTAGAATCTAGAGTGAACTTCATTAGGGTTAGGAAAGAGTATCAGAGTTTGTGAGATCAGAGTTAGGATGGAGTGTTACAGGGCAGATTTTAATAGGATAAATGGAATATGTTTAAACCTCCAGGTGGAATAATGTGCACTAAGTCAAAATGCAAAGCAATGTGTGAGCAGGTAGGAACTGTGTCAGAAAGAAAGCCTGATCCTTTATGACTTAAGTTAGTGTAGCTTATATTTTGACAAAGGAAGGTGAGAAAGGAAGTAAAGGCGGCTGAGGTTGCACAGCCTGGGAATGAGGAAAGAAGCAAGTCATAAGCTCTGCTTCAGGGAAGAAGGTTTAGAGCTGTCTGACACTGGAGCAGCTCCTCAGCTGCTGCCCCCACAGCCAGGTCCTCTCAGGCTCCCATCCCAGTCATTGCCCAAATGCAGTCAGGGTTGGGCTCTTTGTAGTTAGAATTTATGATGGTGACAAAATGTGTTTGTCCATAGTGGGAGACCGTAGACTCTATTATACAAGAGCAGTCTTGCTGTCACTGTTATCTCCTTTTTCTTCCACCAACACCTTTAGTAAATAATATATAATTTTTTTTTTTTTGGTCACCAGAGCTATTGTGGGTCTACCTCTTGTCTGGTTCAGCTGTTAGATATCTAATGTACTCTTTAGCTAGGAAAGTGAAATTTAGGTCAATATTTCTTGCATTTCTTTACTGTGTGTGGGTTTTTTCTATTTTTTTTTTAAAGCCTATTTCCTAAGGAAATGAAACTTAAGAGCTTGTACTTTTCTTCATCCTCCGCCCTCTTTCTATATCTGCCTGTTTTGTCTGTCTGATGAATTTCAGCCAAATTTGAGAGGTTTCAGAGATACAGAGCTCCCCACAAAACAACTCTCTAGGTTAAGTTGACAACCAAATTAACGCCCTGGCTGAGGGAAAGGCCACTGTGTTCCCACACTACTTGCCACCGAGGATCAAGGTGAGATTCTGCCTTGAGTCATTTCCATGAGAACCCTGGGGGCCCTCTGAACAACTGTGAATTGATTTTATTTTCTTCAGTTTTCTTCCCACGTAGTGGTTTCTCCTGCATTTTGCTGTTAAGTTCTTCCTTGTCCACTGCTACTGGGTGTGCATGTCTTCTATAGCAGGCTGTATAATATAACCAGTGCATGTAAACTAATTTTTGGTGGCTCTCTTGTTCCACTGAAATGGGTACCTACTTGCTACAGAAGGTGCACTTGGGATCGGTTTGTAAGAGCTCTTGCTCAATAATGGGCTCAAACACTTGGCTTCTGAAGGAACAGTAGTTTTCCTGCATGTAGGATTATTTATGAAGACTTCAGTACTGTCTCTGTAGGTGGCCTGACCATTATGCTGGGATAAACGTTAGGTTCTGTGGATTTCAAAAGCTGGAAACATCCTTTTTCAGAGTTGATTTTTAATTAAGACCTGAACTTTGGAAACAGTGTGCCAGAGGTCTCAGAAGGCCTTCCTGCAAGCAGTCTTGAATTTATTTTTTAATGCACTGAATAAACATTAGGAAGTAAAATACTTGTCCCAGGATATCTGTAGCTACTTCACCCTTTCTCTGGGCTCTGACTTCCCGAACTTTTTCTCCTTTATGTAAAAAAGGAAAGTTGGAAAGTAGTCTGCCTGTGCTTAATAGTGGCTTCTGTGCCAGTCACTGCCCACCCTTGTCCTGTAATTGCTGAAACCAGTTCCAGCAAATTCATAATTTCCTCTCTGCCTTTGACTGTGGGGCTTATTAGGTTTTAGCAGGGTGAAAGGTTCATCCATTCACTCTTGAAAGCGTGTGATCGACTTACGTGCTAGCATATTCTTGAGCAGACGTGTCCGTTCAGTTCTCCATTGTAAAGACGAGCAGTTTGGATTCTAGCAGCACACTCCTTAATTCCTTATTAAAATTATTGTCATACACTTCCCAGTTCTCAAGTTTCCTTTGGAATTGCTACACTCGTGCACAGAAAAATGTGTCCTAGCTATTCAGCTGTAATAGTTTGCAGTTGGTGGGGGAGGAAGACTAAATTTGTCCTCGTGCAAGTCTGTGTGTGCAGTAATCTCCAACCAAGTTCTGGGTTAGTTGAGCTCAATGGACCTCATGTAAGTGCCTGCATCAATTAAAATTAAATTTTACGGAGTTTGACAAGATCCTGCAGAAGTGGGGATGGGATTGCCTTTATAGCGATGTCTTATCATTTTATAGTATAATAGGTGTAATTAAAAAAAAAAAAAACAAACCACAAACCCCCAAAACCCCTGTACTCTTCATAGCCGATCTCTGATCTGCACACAAACGTATGTTTATTGACATACCTGTACACATACGTTTATACAGACTAGAGTACCTCAATCCTTCCATGTTTTTAAAATCTCATAATGCATGTTAAAATGCACCTTTTAAGCACACAGCTGGTGTTGTGCATTTCAAAACTATTCAATCACTGCTCTCTCATTACATGGAGCTCAGCTTGCCAGGGGAGTCTCTGAAGTGATGTCCTCATTGCTGATTGACTTCTGTGAGAGCAGAAGCAGCTGACCAGAAAGTAATTAACCTTGGAAGTAATTTAAGGGTACCAAAATGATGGGTCTCAAGAATTGCTTCCTTAGGGCTTTTCTTGCTGGGCTGCTGACCACTTCAGTAGCGGAGTCTGAGCTTTTGAGAGCCAAATGACAGAACTCCTCCTGATTTTGATGGTGTGCTGTCTCATAGTTAAGACCCTTCAGAACCACAAATATTCAGCAAGCTTTCTATATGCGTAAATCTGTACTCACACACATACCACAGGGACCAGACATCTTGCCTCCTTCTTTCCTGGAAGATAAACTTAAATTATTTTTTTTGCAAAGTATCTGTCATACATTGACTTATAGAAATCATTGCAGTTTGGCAATGTTAAGACATTTCATAAGTGATTAGTCTGAAATATGCATGGTTTTAAGTCCCACTGGCCAGGAAGGTTTGCTACATAGCAGGGAATTTAATTTGTCTTTGTTATGTTAAACTATTTGAGTCATTTTGCAGTTCATATGAGGATTAGTTTTCTCTACAGTTTTTCTGTTGTGAGGCAACTAGCTTGTGTTATTGTTTTCAACATCTGTGAGCCTAACTCTGCTAAATTGCAGAGTGCTCGCTCTCTTCTGAACATCAGTCCTGTTGAAAGTGTATGTCAGCTTCACTTGAGTCTGCCTGCTGCTTTGGGGTGACTAGGGTGTGCCCTCAGAATTGTTTTGCTATTGAGCCAATGTTCTGACTATTTTAAGGTCAACGTGATGCTCCTAAAAAAGACTCATCTTACAGGAAGTGGTTGAGAAATCTGAAAGAATACATTTCAGGTGTATATCATATTTAAGATGAAAATTGAATTTATGTAGTCCTAGGCTTCATAGGTAAAATCTTGGTCTTGCTGAAGCAAGCAGCAGATCTCCCTTTGACTTTAACAGGTGAAATTCTGCAGGTAGTATATCTAGTTGTTTTACCCTTAGGCTTGTCAAACCGTAACTGCCCTAAATATTGCACCTTGTTTCCCTACAGATGTGCACTGGTAACTACATATTTGTTCCGTATATGATAACTCCACACAACAAGGTGTACTGCTGTGATAGCAGTTTTATGAAGGGACTAACAGAACTGATGCAGCCCAGTTTCGAGTCGCTGCTTGGGCCTATATGCTTGCCGCTGGTGGATCGATTTATTCAGCTCTTGAAGGTGGCACAGGCCAGTTCAAGGTGAGTTGTCGTCTTGTATCCCTGTGTAAAATTCATATATTCCTGCCGGCGATACAAATGTCAGACTCTTGCTTCAGGGTGATGCGATGTTTTGCCTCCCGTATTTGACAAACTGCTAATTAATAATTTAGCTTGACCAAATCTCTCCATTGACACTGCTCTCTCAATAAATGTTCCACATACACATTGTGGGAGAGCTGCAGGGCCAGAAACACAAATGCAAGGGACCTGTCCCAAATTGCTAACGTGAAGTTGTTCCTCTCCAGCCAGTACTTCCGGGAATCCATTCTGAATGACATCAGGAAGGCCCGTACCCTCTACACGGGCAAAGAGCTTGCAGCAGAGCTGGCAAGGATTCGACAGCGAGTGGATAATGTTGAAGTCTTGTCTGCTGATATTGTAATAAACTTGCTGCTGTCCTACAGAGACATCCAGGTATGAATCCTATGCTCTAAGATCATCTAAAACATAGTAAATTAAATTACATTCTCAGTGAAATTTTTAGTCTATTTTGGACAGATTTGCTAACAAACTGTATGAATAATGCACACTAGAAAAAAAATCTTTTACAGTATCTTCACTGATGCTTTTTATTTTGTAGTTACACTGTTCATAGCGTGCTTTTACATAGCAGAAAAGTGTTGTTATTTTGCAACAGCACTTGAAAAGAACACAACATGTAGTAACTCTTCTCCATCTCAGCATTACTATGTGATGAACAGCCCATAGTGTGTCCTACTTAAAGGCTGTGGTAGCATGCTGCTATTGATATGTGTATGTATTCCTTTTCACCATGCTTGTGACATTTCTCACGGAAACATAACATGTTCATATGCATTTCAGCTTCTCGAATGGTGCTAGTAATTGCTTCCTTTGTTATACATAATTTCATCTGTTGCTTCTTTGTTTTCGGTTTTGTTTGGTTTTTCTTGGTTGTTGGTTTTTTTTTTTTTAAATATGTCAGTGAGTAAGCTACTTAAAAAACTGTGGTATTGAAAGATTCTTTTATTTTGTTTTTGTGGCTCACGCCTACTTCAGAGTTTTGGGATGCCTTAATTCAGGTGCAATTAGCATTGTAATGTCAGTACAACATGAACTCTGATACGTGTTCAGCCCCTGAAGCTAACTTTAGTCATGAAATAGATGTACTAAAATTTCCACAAGTTCACACTGAAGCAGTACAGGAGACCAAATTGTGTTTCCCTGATAATACTGTGCATATTCACATTTCGGATGACTGCCAGGCTATTTACAGTTTGAGACTGAAGAAACTGAAATCCATAAAACTCACAATGAACTGAAAATACTTCTTAGTATGAAGTAAGAGGTGCTTATTAAAAAGTGGAGTTTATATAGGCATACCTCAGTACAGCCACCTAAAACTTCATTATTCCCTTCTTTTGGAAGGATTACGATTCCATTGTGAAACTGGTGAAAACTTTAGAAAAACTGCCTACTTTTGACTTGGCTTCCCACCACCATGTGAGGCTTCATTATGCGTTTGCGCTGAACAGGTAAGGATCTACCCCTCCTTCTGCTGTTGAACAGTTAATCAGAACTGCAGACTTCACACAGGGTTGCTAATCCTAGGTGAAGTTCCCTACTGGAATCTTCACACGCAGGTCTAGGGTTTTCACTAAAGCAACTTTGAGGACTCTGAGCTTTGTGACCAATCTAAGCTTTCTCTTTCTCTCATGCTGTCAAATTCCATTCCTTTTCCTTTCTTGTGAATGTGATTGCCTTTCCATAGGTTTGCATCATTTTTTCGTCTCTGTACCTAAACCGGAGCAAATAAATACCTAGCAGTATTTTACCTCTGCAAAATACACTTTTAACATTGCTGTATGAGTGGTAGTGGTGCAGCATTTGTGCTAACTTAGACATCGTCTCATTCAAGTCTGAGTTCTGGTACTGTCAGGAGGCAGGAGGAGAACTTTCATCAAATGTCCATCAGAAGATTTATTATAATACTAAACTAATTTTCATGTTCTCTGATAACATGCACAAAATGTGCCACATGGAGCAACACATACTACTTTCTAGGGTTAGATCAGAGCCAAGCCTAGATTTTTTTTTTTTTTTTCTTTCCTAGGATACTGGCAGTTGGACAAGGCACTAAAAGGGGAGTTTTCCAGAGGAAATTAGAGGTTTTCTGCTCCCTTGCTGTTATCACAATGCACATTTTGCTATTGATGTTTAGAGGAGTAGACCAGGTGTCAGCAGGCATTGAAATTCTCAAATATAGAAAATGTCTACAGATATTTCTCCTTCTTGCAGATTTGAATATTGTAATTCAGGTTCGCTGAGGAGCTTCAAAACTGCATATCATGTCAAAGCGATGTCAAAATATGTCACAAGTAATTAGTTGAAAAAGTAAGCCTGTTTTTGAAATGAAAACCAAACCAGAAATAAACAGCTATCTGGCATTGTTTTGTCTGAATAAAATGTCCAGATCCTTTCTTGTTCCTATATACCAGGTACATGAAGGTATAAATATTGTGCCCTTTTTGTTCCTGCTTTGCCATAAATATGTGGAGCTTTGCAGATTAAATAATCCAGCATGTATCTGCCACTTCTATATAGCCTTCACAAAGGTCACTAGGTGTACCTTGGAGTTTCAACAAGTTATTTACACCTCAAGGTCACCGTTTTCTAAAACAAAGTCACCTTTAAAAACAGGACTTGACTAGTTCACTGGGGCACTAAAAAACCTGCAAAACTGCAGTATAATCTTTTCAGGCAGATCCTTATGCTTCGTTGGTTCTGTTGGGACTTCTTGCAGACTGAAAGGTCTGTTTTTATAGATGTGACTGTAAGATGCAGCCTTTGAGGGTAGCTGTCATACAAAAGGTCTACACAGTACAGTTTTAGTCTAGTCTACCCTTGATTGGCTTAGAGTAGACTTGGTAGTGTAGGTTAATGGTTGGACTGGATGATCTTAAAGGTCTTTTCCAACCTAAACGATTCTGTGATTCTATGATACCTCCGAAGTAGCTCAGATCAGATTTTCCTTTCCCTGCCTTCTCCAGATTGTACCTTCAACTGGAATCCATGACAGCCATGAAAATGTTCATGCTTTGGTGCATGCCAAGAAGGAATTACCTGGGCTAATTGTAGCTTTCTCATTATTGGGAATATAGAGGATGTTTCCTGAGCTAAGGCAGGTCTGGAATACGCTGCACATCTGAATGTTTGCTGTGGAAGAAGCTGTGCCTCTTGTTTCTAATCCAGGTCACTAGTACAGAAGGATGGAGTGGCTCAATTAGTCAGGATTAGTCTGACCTAAATCAAGAAGGTACATGAGGACATTGATGGTGGAAGAGTAAGCAGAAAGAAAAGTAGGGACCTCTGTCTCTGGAGACCAGCAAAGTATAAATGGCTTATATTACAAAACACTGTTGTTACTTACTGGTTTTGTTCTCATTAAGTTCCACTAGCTATTGGTTTGATCTGGATTAGTGATAGATGATACAAGATGTGGAAGTTATCCACCTGAAACTCCATTCTGAAAATTGCCCTTCTGTAACAAAAGTTAGCCAAAAAGCACAAAGAAGCTGCAGACTTACCCTTGTTGCTTTACTTGAGTGGTCAATAGGAGAAGAGAAAACAAAAGGAAGCAAACCTTCAACAACTGGGCAAGTGATCAGTTGGCAGGGGAACTAAAATAACACAGACTTGAAGGAGACTTACTTGCTCAGCTAGGAGCACTTGATTTCTCTCCCTGGGGCCTAGGATTGGGAGCACTTGTCCAGCAAAAAATGAGTACACCAGCCTTGCTGTGCCACTCTAGAAGTACTTGGGGAGCCTACGGCAGTTCTGTAGCCTGAGGGGACTTTTCCTTTCTTATCATTTGTCTGGTCTGAAGGTTGTGAAGAGACAGCACAGGGTTTCATTTGTCTTTCTCATCAGGCTGAGACATCAATAGAGGTTGGCCCATCACGTAGACTTGCACACTCCATTTGGTTTTTTGCTCAGGAAAGCAGTTTATACTGTCTGCTCAAACAAGTGCTTTTGCTCTGTTTTCTTAATTATTTTTGTTATGATGTGTAAGTACTCATTCATCCTCTGTTACCCATTCTCCTCAATTTAAACCTTTTCTTCCACATCACTCCTTTCTGGAGCGCCATACAAGAACTCAGAGCTCACAAGCTCAGGTGTCACTCAGAGTACACATACTCTGATCTCTCAGGTTTGACATTGACACTGCCTGTGCATCAAAACTTTGATATGCTCTTGTAGAGGGGGAAGAAAAAAATTCATTACTGAACCTCTGATCAAGTAGTTTCTGCTTTAAGATGGCTGCAGCTTGATTTTTTTTTTTCTTTCTTTCTGAGGTAGCCTTCTCTTGCAAGCTTCTTCAGTGCAAAGCTTGCAAGACAGATACAAAACCACTTTTATATATTTCCCCCCAATTCAAATTGTAGCCACTCAAACATTACAAGCAATTTCTCCAAAAGAATATAACACTCTTCCCAAACCACCAAAGAATAGTTTTTGCTGAGAAAGGAGTCATTTGCTTGTTCAGTACACAAATATGTAAAAAAATTCTAAACTCTTCATACTGAATGATGTATGTATCCAAAATGTGAGTCACCAGGAAGTGTCTAATGCTTGCAATTATGTGGTTTATTGGTCTGAAGTACTTTTGTTAATGTTGCCTTATTGGCTTCACTTCCTAAGCTTCCCTATCATGGGAATTCAGTCTGGTTTGTGCTTTTTGGTATTTTTCTTCACATTCAAAATGTATATTAAAAAAAAAAAAATCACAAACACAAGGTGGAATATTTTTTTCCTTTAAAGCATGAATTACTATGAAAGAAATATTAGCTGTGAAACCGAGGTTCCTATCTTTCTATTTTGTAAGAAAGTAACACATCTTTCTAAGAATTGCTCTTGCGGCTTTTGTTGCTCTTGTCAGTGCTTTGCTCTAGCTGATGCTTCATGAGAGAGAGAAAACATGTTTGGGGGCTTTTATAAAGATGTCCCATCATATTAAGAAAAGGAGGGCAAGGAAAAAAAAAAAGAAAGGGTGGGAAAGTGTGTGTATATATAATATAGTCCATTGTGTCTAGATGCACATTTTACATGGATGAAGTCATATGTCTATATTCAAACGTGGTCATGAAAAAGTATTTCTTGTTAACTTTATTGGGTTTGTTAATCAACATTTTTTATTTTTTAATAGGCGAAATCTGCCTGGAGACAGACAGAAAGCTCTAGAAATTATGATTCCTCTGGTAGAACAGGAAGACCAAGTAGCTTCAGATATGTACTGCCTGGTTGGTCGAATTTACAAGGACATGTTTTTGGAATCTGGGTTCATAGATACAGAAAGCAGAGACAAAGGGACATTCTGGTGAGTACTGTTTTCCTGGTCTATGTCCGTTTGTTAGCTTTGGGAAAATATTCCTTTAAGTAAGAATATATTTCAACTGTTTTTCATTCCAAATATTTGGCATCCTTAAGGGATACACTGAATCTTCTGATCTTCTTTGCTTATTTGTTAAGAATGAGAGATTTATGTTGTTCACAGACCTGGTTCTGTGAAGCTCTTGAAGTGCCTCAGAGACCTGTAAGTTTAGGTAGCACTCATCAGAGTGTATTTTCCTCCTTTTTCCCAAATGTGAAGTCTCCTGCTTACTATATTATTCTTAGGAATCTGGGCCAAACAGTAATCAGCCATGAATCAATAGGTGTATCTGCAATCTCATAGGTATTGGCTAGCTAGTAAAGGTGCTGAGGTTTAACTCTGCACTGATGCTTAGGGTGTACCTTTTTTTTTTTTTTGGCTTCCATGCTCGCAAGCAATATGACTGTTCCAAACTCAAGCCAGCAGAAGTTTTATCACCCCGTCATCACCATATATAATATATGCATATTATGGTGGGCTACAGTACCATTGATAGTCAAAGCAGCATACAATAGGCTAGACAAATTCTTATCTTCATTTTAGAGGCAAGTAGCATGTTTTTTGTTGCTTTTGAAATGCACTAAAATGCTGTTACGTGGAATAGATTAAAAAATGGAGGCACTGGACACCATCCTAGATGTCTATCAGGATGAGCTGCTTTTCTCCATTATGGTTCAGATGAGGAAACAGACAATTGCTGTTTATGTATCCTGCACATCAGATCCTAGTTCTGGTCTTGTGCTCATCAGCTGCCTGCTGATGTAAATGCTTAGAATGGAAAGTTTTCTTCTCCCTTTGTCATTTATCACTTGTTTTCAGTAAACTTCAGATTAGAACTGTCTTTGGTAAAAGATAAGATATAATTTTTTACCATTTACGGCCTCAGAATACAAGTACAGTTTATAATTGCTGGTCATGCTTTACAGTTTTGCAACGCTTACTGCATTTTTTAAAGATGTTGAAATAACAGGAATGCAGCATATTGTCGTCATCCCCCCTTTCATAATTTTGGATTAAACAAAAATTTTATTTCCTCTAAGGCAAAGCCCATAAGAAACTTTCAAGATTCTGTTTTAAAAAAAATATTTTGCTAATGTCATGAACTAATTTGAAAACTGTGGTCCTGCATACAAATACTAGGCATTATCACAGGCTAAATAGAATAAATAGAAATTACTTTTGCTATCATACATCTTGCTTTTTCTTCATTCATAGTGCCTTATGAACAGATAAACTTTGAGATTTTCAAACATAATTGAACTAAGAACGATTATATGTATAATAGTGCTAATTACTTCTAGGATATTTCATGTAGCCATTTTAACACACTTTTAATAGATGCATCTTAGCAATCATGGTATTCATACATTTGGTGAAGGGAAGTGATTGCAGTCAGGCATACCAGTTTGGGAAAGGACAGCAGGCTGGCAGGTCCTGCAGCAGGGTAGGATGCTGACCGGCCATCCCCTAAATAATCCCTGAAGTCTCTGGCAAGTAAGACCCAATACAGGCTGTTCCATGCGCCTGCTGCCATAGAACAAGGTGATCTCTATCGAGTCAAGCTGGAGTTTGGCCGGAAGCTATACCGGATGGGCCAGTCGCTTTTGGTTTGTACTTTATGCTGGATCTTGATTTGAATTCTAGTGTTAGTCATGCAGCAGGCTTGACGTGGCTGAAGGGGTGGCTGCTCGTAACTCAGTGCAAGGCACTTGGGAAGGAGCAGACCTACTCTAGTGCTACAGCAGGCCACAACCGGGTAAGGTGTGTACCGGAACAGTGCCTCCCTGATAGTGTTACTTTATGTTGAGATAAAGGTTATCATCTCAGTCTTGGAGAAATGAGGGTGTAGAAGTATAGAGAATTGCATAAGGTAATGAGAATTTGGCAGCAGAACCAAAGCGTTGGTTTTGCAACAGCTAATGATGTCAAGGTACTTTGGTCTATTAAAAAAAAAAAAAAAAAAAAAAAAGAAAAAAAGCAGGCAGTGTGCTTACCTGACAATTAAAAAGCAGAATAAAAGACATCTTTCATGTAAATATGAGAGAAGAGATGAAAGACTAATTTTTAACTGTCACTCTCTTGTTGCATACTGACAGTGTAAATCAGACTTACGAGAGCTATCAAGTCTTTACTCAAGTCTTTTCACTACCTCCCTAATTTGGTGTCTGCACTGCAACATTTTCCCAAATGTCAGCTTTCAGTTTCTTGATGCATTTATAATCACATCAGCGAAGCCAGCCTCTATGTTATAGGCAGACTTTTAAACCTTACCGCCTTTCTGTGATACTGCGTGGGTTCCTCCAGTGATACTTGGTGCATGACAATGTACAGCAATTGCACCAGGTGAATATAAATCAGCTCAGTCAACAGATGTGACTTGTTCATGGTTTCCCAAACAACTCACATTTTCACCTGTTCAAAATTAATTATTACAGGTTATTTTTTTTTTTTATTTTTATTTTTTTGTCTGTAAATTTTTGCTGTCCAGGCTATATGGATATAAGGCAGGTTTAAGAATGTCAGCACAGGATTGCACCAAATATAATCACACTTTTGGCTGTAACGATTTAGGAGAGGTAAATAGGACTATAGATGTCCAAGATACTAGTATTTCTTGCTGTGAGTAGCATGTGAAGTTGGCTAGAAAAAAAAATTTCTGCTGTGGGGAAGGGAGATTTGGAAGCAATTAGGAAAGAAAAGGCAGAACCCAGGAACAAAAATTCCCAGGATGTCCCTTCTGGTCTACTGGGGGTACGTGGCAAGGTCCTGGCAGCAGGGGACTGCAGGGGTGGCCTCTGACAAGAGACAAGGAGCTGCTCTGTCACACACCGCCAGTTCCAGCCAGCTCCAATGGACTCATCACTGGCCAAAACTGAGCACATCAGTAGCACTGGTGGCACCTCTGTGGTAACGTATTTAAGAAAGGTCTTTTTCTGGGCTGTTTCACCAATGCTTCTGCAAGCAGTAACTGTTTTGCCAACTTAAGCTCATCTCCACTTCCTTTGCCTGTATGATTAACACTGTTTACAGCACAAATGTGCCCACCTGTTGATGTGCATGAGAGATGCTTATTTTGTCTTTAAATTTTGAAGTTTTGTATGTATCTGTCCAAGAACTAGAGAAATTTTGATAGTCATGCCAGAAAGACATTTTGGGGCAAAGCAAGAAAGTGGAAGTACAGAGTCTCTTGTATGGGAACAAAAATACTTATTTTGAAGGTTTTTTCTTCTTTTGTCAATCTTTCCTCTCTCCTTTTCCTGATATTGCATAAGCATTACAGCATGAAAGATCTCTAGGGCAAAAAAAGGAGTCCAGTTCCCAACATCACTATGTCTCCAAACAGATTACGCCAGCTAGTGGGTCTCTTCTAGCTATATATGCTTAGAATCAATGAGAGTGTCATACTGTTTGGTTGGCGGGTTTTTATGGCGTTTGTTTTTTCTCTTGCTGTGGGTTGGTTTTTCTTTTTAAGTGAGTGAAAATGTTTTGTATGTATTTTCTTCCGTGTTTTGTTGTAACTCCCAGAACAAGAGGAAAGGCAAATGATGAAAGAAAAGAATTAATTGAGTCTTCTCTGCTCATCATGCTTTTTTTTAAGAGGACTAGACTCTTGTCTAATGATTAAGTTTTTTGGAGGTGGGCAACTGGAGTATAGAAAGAGTATATATGTAGCAGATTGAAGAGGGGCCTGTCTTGCAGTTTTGGAAAGCAGAGCTTACGTTAAAGGATGCAAAGTCCTGAATCGTTAAAGCAGAAGAAACAACAAGGAATAAAAAAAAAAAACCTAAACCAACCTTATTTTTGGCCTGCTAGGATCAAAATGCCTTAGCTTTGCTTACACGTCAAAGTGTGGTCTGGAAGCCAAATCCTTAGTTTTTGCATAAATTATTTTTCTTTCTTTCCTTATGAATTAATCTCACAACCTGCTTTATTTTTTTTATATAATCCATTTGTTTGTCTAGATTTTTCCCATCCTTTCAAAAGTAATTTTAAACTCCATTGCTTTTACTGTAGCGGGAGTTGTGTTGACCGAATCTCTTCTGTTCCTTAACTCACATATGATAATCTTGTTTGCCGCCTCCTCGCAGAGGGGGGGGGGGTGTGTGTATATATGCAACCAAACATGTTCTTATTCTGTAGAACAAATTTAAAGCACTGTAGATCTGCTGGCACTGTTGTCACCACAGCTTGCATTGCTAGCATGAGGATAGTGTGTGCTGTGTTTGTGTGAAGCTCCTTGACTTCTTTGAAGACAAGATTTAGGTTAGGTGAATACCACTGCCATTCCTCTTGCTTGCTCACTTTCTCTTGAGGAGAATAAAATGTGGTATAGTCCTTTTTTATGTGAATATACTCATAAGGACAATGTCAATGAGACACCCAGTAAAGAATAAAATTTGGAGTAGCTGAAATAGCTAAATGCGAAGTACGTTCTTGTATCACTTGCTTTTGTGCTTATGCATTTTGGTATGCTTCTATGTCACTGTAGCAGATCCACAGTAGCATCTAAGGTTTCAAGTCAGTGAAAATTCATATATTTAAGAGTAAATTAATGAGCTTATGAATAAATATAACTGTGAAATAGGTCTCTTACAAGCTGATAGTATTATTTTTTTTTCCTTTAATCTCAAAGAAAATTGGAGATCTAGTACGGTACTATAGCTTTACTGGAATGGATGAGTAGGGTCAGTGCTTTCCTTGCTCGGAAAGGAAATGGGAGGATGTATAAATAACAGTCTCCTAAAAATAACCACAAAGCACGTGTGGAAAACAGTAAGATATTTTTGCTTCCATGGATTCTCGCTGTGTAAATAGAAGATAAGCATTTAAAGTACCTAAAAGTATAATTATGTCCTTATTAGGCTGCATTATTTAGAAAGTAAACTTGTATGTTTGTTTTTTCTAGGTTCAAGAAGGCGTTTGAGTCGGAGCCAACATTACAGTCAGGAATTAATTATGCAGTACTCCTCCTGGCAGCTGGACATTGCTTTGATACTTCTTTTGAGCTGCGGAAAGTTGGTAATTATAGCTTGCAAATTCACAGTGAAATCGCATTCTAGTGAAAGTATGACACCACCCACTGTCACAGGGGAAAAATCTGATGCTTGTATACAAATGCTTTGATAGTGAGCATGTGAATATTTAAGTTGGTCTCTGCCACCACCACTGATCCCACCTGATTGTGGGTGAGTGCTGCCATGAAGACCTGGTTCCAGTTTCAATGTCTTAATTCGTTACCAGAGCTTGGTGAAAACTGACAGCCCTTCTCTGCAGTGGCATCATTTGTGTGAAACAGGAGCACCTGAAGGGGGAACCCAGTTCCAGCTAGCATTCTTTAAAACAAACAAACAAAACCCCTGTAGAACTGTAGGGAATATGGACAAAGTCAATTCTAAGAGTGGTGAAAATGCACTTGACTTGAGCTTGGGACAGGCTGAGAGAAGAATGTTTCTCTTCCGATGGTTTCTTTGAGGTTTCCTGAATGTCTGTATTCATAGAATCATAGAATCAGAGTGGTTTGCGTTGGAAGGGTCTTTTTAAAGACCATCTAGTCCAAGCCTCTGCAGTGGGTAGGGACATCTTTCACTACATCAGGTTGCTCAACCTGGCCTTGAACACTTGCGATGGCAGGGCATTCACAGCTTCCCTGGGCAGCCTGATCCAATGTCTCACCACCCGTATCCTAAAAAATTCTTGCTTAAGAAGGAAGAATTAAGGTGTTCATTTTGTTTGTGATTTTTGTTTGTGATTTTGCTGGATTTGAGGAAAGTGCAAAGTCAAGATTAGTCAGTAATACTTTGAGGGAAGGTATGGGAGAAAGCACTGAATGTTGTAATATGTAGTAACATGTCCTTTGCAGCTGGCATTCTTCTCCGTGAATTCATATAATTCTTGACTTATTGTAAAGTCTTTTTTTATCCTTCTGTCTCCCGAGGAGACTGTTAAGTGAGAAAGAACCAATGTTCTTCACGGAGTGTATCTACAGTCAGCCACTGCTCTAGTTTAGATGTGCACTGTATGTCTGGAAGTAATTTTCTAGATAGAGAAGCTTTTGAGTGTGAAGGTCGGAGTGAGATGGTTACTTTCACATAGATAATGGAAGTGAAATTGAAATTATCTGGTGTGAAGGAAGGTGTTCGTTTGGATGTGATAGGCTGCGTAGAGTTGCCCCAACTACTGTGTGTGCCCTTCTGTGAGTGGGTGAGATTTTGCTTTTTAGGTCGGATGGAAGTATTCTATCTCCTACACTGAAATTTGAGTTCTTGTGCCAGTGTAGGAGGTAAAAAATATATGTTTTACTTTCTACATAGCATTTGAAAATACTCAGCTGGCCTAACTTTAAATTAGGTAGTTTAGCAAAGCTGGGCTGTATTTATTGTGTAGTTTAGCTTGAATCCTTCCATTTTGAAGAGACTTCTCAATTGCATGCAGGCTACAGCCAGCTAGATACAGACAAATTAATTGTACTGATGAAATCTGGGTGTTACTTGTAGGGATCAGATGTTTGGTATCATCTTCTTGTGAGTTTGTCCAGTGTTGTTTTCCCTATTGTTTGTATAGAGAACGTTACAGAAATTAAGGTTCCTTATTACTTGAGGTTCCATCCATGGCTGATGAATGATTTAGTGGAGAAACACCCAGTAGCTGTTTGGTGGAAGGTTTGGGTTTTGGGGGTGGGGTTTTTTTGAGCTGTTGGTGTGCCTCTCTCATGTAAACATTTACTTGGTATCTTCTGAAAACCCTTGCTATAGCAACCTCTCTTGTTATCTACCAGTGTCTGTCTATTTTGTTATGGGAAGTATTGTCAAAATACTTTAAGCCTCAGACTGACTTAGGTAAACAAGTTTTCAAATACGTATATAGATCAAATACGTATATATACCTGTGTCATTGGTCATTGATTTCTTGTTGGTAAGACTATGGTCACTGTTCATAGAATCATCTCGGGACCCTCTCCAGCCTGTCCACATCTGTTTTGTACAGCAGGGACTAAAACAGGACACAGTATTCCAGGTGTGGCCTGACAAGCGCTGGGTAGAGTGAGATAATGACTTCTTTATCTCTGCTGGTGATGCCCTTGTTGATGCATCTCAGCATCCTGCTGGCTTTCTTTGCCACAGCAGCACACACTTCACTCGTATTGAGCTTGTTGTCCACCAGGACCCCAGGTCCCTTTCCACAGAGCTGCTCCCCAGCTGGGTAGATTCCAGCCTGTGCCCACTCCGAGATTATGTTTTCCCAGATGCAAGACCTTATATTTGTCTTTGTACAACGAGGCTTGTCAGCTGGCTTGAGTTTTGCTAGATTCTGGGAGTAATTTAGTATTTTCTTTGACTTGGGCTAACACTAATGTTTTAAATAAAAATAAGCAAAACCACAGAGGTTGTGTGGGAAAATGTTTTGATTTTTTTTTCCTGTCCCAAGAATCTTACATGTATGTCATTCTTTTGATGTCACCTGTTGTTTAGATCTGTGTGTACAAGACCATTTGTTAGCAAAAGTTAGATTTGCCTGGCAGTGTTTTCAGTTTGGTGTCTACCCCACAGCATTATCTGTAGCACACACAAATTAGAGGAAGTCTGTCTTCTGGTGGGAGATGTGGAGAGAGGCGATTGCAAGGTGGTTGAAGTTCAGTCCAGGTCATATGGAAATGATGTTGGTAGGTTGGGAAAGGCTAAGGAAGGATATGGACCCTGACAGCACTTCAGAGGGTGCATGAGGCTGTAATTAGAAGATGCACATCTGATTACATTGGCAAGAATGTAATAACTCCAGTAAAACTAAGAATAAGTCCAGTAACCAAGAGAATTTTTACCAATCTGCATCAGATCAGAAAATTTGCCTTTTAGAAGTTCCTACCTCTAATTGTCGGATAATAGTTCACAACTAAATGATCATGTGAAGCATTAATGAAAATCCTCCTTCTATTTTCTGAATAGTATTGCTTTCTTAGCTGTACGAAATTGCAGAACTTTGAGACCAAAACAGAAATGCAGTGCTTTGTATTGACAGTAATGATGTCTGCAGGCTGTGCAACTTTGACACGCAAAGGATCCTGTAACATGAATTGCTCTGTCAATATTTGAGCTAGGAAAGCAGTTTATTTATAAAGCGTTCACAGTAATATTTAACTGGTAGTATCTACTTACTGTATCTTATTTTCTTCACAAGCGATGGGTATATTCTTGGCATTACAAAAACAATGACTTTTCTGGCATTAATGGTTCCTCTGTTTTGGCTCACATTTTTAAGGCAAAATATTTTTGGTAAAATATACTGGAATTCAGCTGCTGCTTTTTTTCTCCCCCTGTGAATGCCAAGTTTATCATGGAAGCAGAGAATGTCTTGACTTTGCCTGGATTTTCTTACACTCTCAAAAAACTTTTAAAGACAGTGAAATCAAAATAAACTAGAGAAGGGAAATTACACAAAGAGACCACAAACTCAGAGCAAAATTAATGAAGGTGTTCACTTTGCATGTTTGCATAGAAAGGTTTTTTTGTTCCCCCACCTGCAAAAAAAAAAAGACCAAACCCACTGGAAAACAGAACAAAAAACCCCACCTCTATGAATTAGAGGTCTTTTGAACCTATTGCTAATGTCTCCACACTGCAACTGCGTTTTTCAAACTTGCCTTTCAGGGATAAGTAAGTTGTAGATGAGCTTTGTAGAGGAAGGCCAGCAAACTAGAGCAAGTTTTAGGACTGAGTACCTCATCTTTCTCAGAAGAATTTGATGAGATGCTGATGTTGTGTTATTTAAGGTAATAGGAACCACTTCACAGAATACTTGGGTAAAACTTCCAGTTCATCCAGGCTATGTAACAGTAATGATTCCCAAACTTGGTGTCCTCAGGCATCATTGCTGCTACACATCTATCCTTTCTCCCACCATCTTCCTATAGCTCTCCCTTATTCCACGAGCTGGGACTCAAAATCCTTGCTATCACCAGTCTTACACTCCTAACAAACACTTCCCCGTGCCACTCCGGTAATCCCGGTTGCTCCCCCCATGAGTTGTACTTTTCATCAAAACCACGCACTCAGGTTGTACCTTGCTTTGGCTCTGTTCCTGCGTCTGGAGCACTGGAGGGTTGTGATGGTGGGTTCCTGCAGGTGCAATGAAGCATGGTGGAGTACGTAAGCCTGTGAACCAGGGACCAGTGCTGCTGCTTGCTGTGACAAATAGCTTGCGATAGCTTGTCAGCAGTCACTGCGAGTGCCATCGCCCGGTACTCAGCGAAGGCCCTACACGCAGCTAAATTGCTTCCCTTCCCCTTCCTCCCAGCAAAGGTCTGAAGTGATACATGTATCCCCGTGATACCAATTCCTTGCTTCCCTTGTGATGAGGTCACATTCAAAGCCTGTGGAAGTCAGTACATGTCTGTCTGTTCTTGTGTGTTGCTGTCATGTGCCTGCAAATGTTTCGGATGCTCTGGCAGAGCCCTTCAGCCTTTGAGGATATTGCTGAGTAGTATTACTCTGGGGTCCTGAGCGAGATTAATTTTTTCCATTTACTGTGTTGTGCGGATAGCACGTAGGTTTTGGTTTCTTGAACCCAACCAAAGTTGAAGACATTTAACACAAATTCCGCCTTCCTATCCTACACTGACAAGTGTGGGTATACATCCTCAAGTAGTCTCTTGACAATGTGCATGCATATAGCACCCTGGCTTAAAGCCTTGCAGAGCCGATATATGTAGAGATGGTCACCGCTGTACATTGTGGAGTTGATGGAGGTGATGTACATTGCATCGTGTCTCGGGTAGATTGGGGTATTTTGTAAAGACATATTGCATTATTTTCTCTTTGGAATAACTAAACAAACTTCTTTTCCAAGAAGCAAACAAATAATATGTTTTTATATGATTTAAGTATTACTTTGTTCTGTATGTTGCTCAAGCATGACAATTTCTTGTTAGCAAGAGAGCACAAAATGTGAAATATAGATGTGAAATAGGCTATAGACCACTTGGATACAATTTCACATTTTGAAAACATTTATTGTCTGATGTTGATAACACAAAAATATGAACAACATGAGAAAACAAGATGAATTTTGTAGACCGAAAAAATGTAGCTAATGTAATGATATCCATTTTGGTAAGAGTTATTGCTGCTTCCAGCATGAAGTTTAGTCTGCTAGCTACTTAAGAAAGGTTAAGGAAAAAAAATAAAGATCCATAGTTGCATTGAAATTTCTTGTGAATACTCAGCCTTAATATCAAGAGCAATGGAAGGTGATGCGGGAGGGAAACTGTCATAGTGGAGTAGCGTGGGAAAGGTGAATGAAAGACTATGGTGGTGAAGAGGCTTGTCTCGTAAGCCGCAAATTGTTTTATTTGCGGGGCATGGTGTAGCATATCTCATGTTAGCTATAAATATGTAGCAGCTGATATGAACCAGAAATCATCCTGAAGGCCACAGGGAAACTTGTAGTTCTCAGAAAACTTAGCAAGTCAAAATAAAACCTGAGGCTCTCCATAGTCTTGAGCTGCTGAGGGACTTATGAATATTAATAGATGTCTTTCATTGGGGTAGGACTTGCGGCAATTAAAAGAACATCACTGCTGGAAGAAGCCCAGTGGATCATCTTCATTCTGCATGGGACCTTGTCTATAAAGGTAAGTTTGGGGCTTGGGGCTTGTAATTCAAAAAAACAAAGCAGAAAAAAACATAATAGGTGCCTTATTCAGCATCTGTTAAGTTTTTACGGCTGTGTTGTGTAGCCTAAGGCCCCAATTTACCTTTACAGATGAGGTCCATGCAAGAACATAGGTAATCTGACTGTGGCCTTGTCCTGACAGTGATGTCTTAAAGTTCCTTTCTTGAGAAGTCTTTAGGAAGAGGGGGAGGGGAAAAAAATCTGCTACCGGTTAGGGTGTTTGGAAGGCATATAACATTAACTGGTAAGTATGATTTCCATCTTACTTCATTGAAATGGAGAGGCTACAGTAATTTAAGCAATTAATAGATTTCAAATCAGGGAAGTGGTTGTTTAAAAACTGCACTAATACATTCCTGTGACCTATTATTCTTTTTACTACAGGAGTAAAGATCAGCAGCCTGCTTGGTAAAAAGGGGAACTTGGAGAAACTGCAGAGCTATTGGGAAGTGGGATCTTTCTTGGGGGCCAGTATGTTGGCTAATGACCATATGAGAGTGATCCAGGCTTCAGAAAAGCTGTTTAAGCTAAAGGCACCAGCATGGTAAGGTGATAAACAAGATCATGTACATTGCTATGTATTAAAACATTGGACTCCTTCAGCTTTCACATCTGGTGTTGTATTTAGCTCACAATCTCTGACTGGTTTTGTTTTTTTAACAGATTTTGCTGTCTGTGTATTGTTTCACTGCTCTTATACCCAGACAAGGGATTTTCTTCCCCTTCTGCCTTTATTCATGAATAGTTTTGATATGGGTCTTTAATTTGATGTCTGAGAAGGGCAGATTGACCAACGACTCCAGGCTCTTCTGAGGGCAAGGGGGAAAGGAGGAGTTGCTTGTAGGCACCATACTTTAGTGGTTACATTGCTGAAGAGAAGTGGTAGTGGCATGTGGGTTTAGTCATAACTGCCTTGAAAGTTTTTGGGAATGCAGACAGCTTGGCTAGAGAGGCATGGATATACCTTGGAAAACTGTGGTGGTTATTGCACATACCAGCTGTTTTAGGAACTTGAACACAAATGAGCTGTATGGTGCAAGCTGCATCTCATTATGATTGAGAAGAATGTAGATTAAAGTCCAATTAACAGGAAGGTTATAAATCTAAGGTTAAAGACAACCCTGTAGACTTAACATCTGTTATGCAAAGGCCAGGAGATGTGTGCTCTGACAGCAGGCTCCTGGCACCTGCTCTTCTTTGGATATAGGCAGCAAGTAAGGATCAGTCACCTACTCATCAAGGGCTGGGATCCTGTTAGCTGGGGAGAACCAAAACTCCTTTCTGACTAGAAGAGTTGTTGCTTGTCACCCTGCCAACTGAAAGAGTGTATATGTTGCAGCCTGTGTATTTTTGTCTTTTTATAAAGGCTGGAAAGTCTGTCCCCAAAAGCTGATCAGAGGGGAATGTATGTATGTGTGCTAAAATATGGAAATGCTAAGCTTCTATATTGACATAACAGAGGAAACAGTCAAAATTGAGAACTCTAGTTCTTCTGACCAAATATTTTATAAATGCTGTTTACAGTGTATTTATCTGCAAGGTTTTCCATTTTTACTATGTGCATGTTTTACTGAGAAGCTGGATAGGACTCTCTGGAAGTCTCCTGGTAGAGTTTTCTGGAGTTCATGAATGTCTGGTTGTCAGAAGTTTATGTACTAGTGCCTTTGGGGTTTAAGTCTGTGGATTAAACTCTTCAAAATACAGCACACTCATTTGTGCTTCAGGAAGGATTTCTCCTGCGAGCAATTCCTTCCCAGTCTGTTGCCTGCTGTTCAGCAGAGCCCACTTGGTGTGAAGCGGAGTAGATGTGGTACCTTAAGCCAGATATCCCCATGGCCTGAGAAGGATGATTTGAAAATGCACAGCTATGGAACTGTTCCCCAAGGGCCTTCTGAGTTTACATGATACCTTCTTGTCACAAGCCTGAAAACAAATTTTCCATGAATAGTCTAATTGTGATAAGGTGGTAGCTGTGATAAATCCTCTTTAGGCATGTATATCTAACTGCAGTAGTATTTATAAAAATTGCATAAGATTTATTTTTACAACTTTTTTCAAAAATCCCAAGAGAAAGCAATGTAAATAAACCAGCCCCAGAAAGCAGAACAGAGAGAGGGATGAGCTGTATTTAGGGGAGACATTCAGCACTGCTGTTGTCCTTCCCTAGCAATGCCAAAAGGCTGCTTAGCATCGCTGTTGTTGTCTGTACAGGATAATCAATTACAGAAGCGTCATGTTTTAGAAATCTATGTTAAACAACTGCCAATGCAGATACAATACAGAAGACAGAACAGTATAGAAAGTTAAACTAGTGAACTCTTCACCTGAGTTTTTATTTGAGGTTGGTCACCGCTGAAACAAGTTTGCCATGGGCTCAGTTTGGTCCATAGATAGAGGATTTAGCTATTTCACAAAGCTTTCATGGTTTAGGATAGGAGACAGTATATGGGATCAGGAATATAGGCAGGAAGGAGTGTCCCAGAACTCGTTTCTATTTCAGGTTGCAGCTACGTTTCCAATTCAAAATGGGGAATTGCTGTTATTAAAAGCAATCCTAGAGAACCAAAACCTTACTGGCTGCCTTGGTGTTGCAATGGTGAATGCTTCAGTTGTGATTAAAGGTAGAGGCGTTATTATTTACCAACTGTATTAAGTTTACTGTCTATGTATGCTTGGATGATCACAGGTACCTGAAGTCTATTGTAGAGACTATTTTGATATATCAGCATTTTAAGAAACTGACTCCAGAACAACATACGGCCAAACAGGAACTTGTGGACTTCTGGATGGACTTCCTTGTTGAAGCCACAAAGACAGATGTGTCTGTAGTTCGATTTCCAGTAAGTGCTTGTTTTGTTGTTGGTTTGGTTTTGTTTTTTTTTTTTTCCCAATGAATTGTGACATGAAGGAAAGGAACACAAAACACTGCTTGTCTTTGAGTTGCCAGACAATAAACTGCTTGCCCAGAAGAAATGTATTTGGCCTGCGTATTAGATTGGTTTTAATTGATTGCACGTGGCTACAATGGGATTGCACAGTGTGTTCCATATGAAGGTAATGAGGAAAAAAGTCAAGACACAACTTTGCTATTTAGTGTTCGCTACTGCTGGGTATACTTCTAAAGCAAACCTTTGCAGTGTATTCCAGGTGATACTACATTAACTGTATTATGTTTTGAAGAAAAGATATTTAATTTCAGTCTCTTTCTAGCTCAGCAGGCTTTGCATACCCTACTGCCAATTAAGCCTGTGCTGTGTTAGAGGTTAAAAATCAGCCCAAGCAGTCAGAAATCTATTGTTCCAGCTACTAGACAATGTATTTCAACAACATTGTACTATAAGTATATATATACACTTTTCTGATTTCTTGCATGAACATTTTGCTGAAATTTTTTATTAGATACCCTGGTGTTGTACAGTGTCCTGAAAGTACACTGTAAAAAGATCTTTGTTCCCTGTACATATTAACTATATAGGTATGGGAAATAATGTCTTGGATATCCCTTTTAGCTAACCATAAGCAAATACAGCTTTTTGTTTTAAATAGCAGTTGCTATTGCCTCCCAGATACTTGAAGTGCATAATGGTTGTTTTGTACAGTTCTTTTGGCTTTCATGTGTAGATGGAATAATAAACCATAAGGAAGAATCTAGTGTTGGACAGCAGCAGCTTGAGGCAGTAAAGTGAAAGCAATGTGAGACTCTCTAGGGAGTCTGGTTCTTCTCTGAGGAGAATGGGCATAAAGTTTTGCAGGGAAGCAAAAAATGTTTTGAATCCTCTGTTTTTTGTAAAAGACAAGGCCATGTTCTTTTTAGATTTTTGATGATGAAATGGAGCAATTGGATACTTAAAATAGGCTCTGACTTATAAAACTGTCCAAGTCAAATGGTTTGGCTATTTATTGATATTAAGAGACAAACCAAAACCGATCATTGCAATAGCATAAGCCGAAAGGTAAACACAGTGACCACATAGTTTGATTGTGTTGTACAGGAGACTATTCTGGTGTTGCAGACAGACATACATGACCTCTCATAATACAAAAATTCTATTTGTGCCTGTTCAGAAGGAAGTTCAACAAGTCAACAAAATGAAACATAGTAACTTCCCCCCCCCCCCCCCCCCCCCAAGTGTTGCAAATAATTTATTCTAAAAGAAGTTTTTTGCAGACTTCCTTATTGTGAATTGTTCTCAGAGCTTGAACTTAAGGACTTCACTGTCCATCAGTACTAGCTTAGCTGTCAGTTCCTCTCTTATCTGGTAGCATCAGTGTCATCATCCTCTTTTGGCTTTTAGAGGAAGAAATGACACAGCTTGTGGGTAGCTTTCTATAGGCTAAAGACACCAATTTGTGAAACGGTCTAAACCAGATTTTAGAAGTTATAAGTGTCTGGAGATGCCAGGCGACACATTTGAAATCCCACTGGTCATCATTTACAGAGTTAAATGCCTAGATACACTGGCAGAAGAGCAAAGCCAAATTTTGAAAAGTATCTGTGTGCTTATTGACTCTGTAGGAGGTGACTTGGCTTAGATTTGACTCTAAGCCATGGCTCTTTCCAAGACTTTCTGCTTAGGTGTTTATGTGGGTTTTTTTTAAAATAGATGTAGACCAAATTGCCCCAGTCAATCATCATTTCCTAAAGCAATTCTTTGAACTCCAAAAATTTTCAAATGAGAAATTCTGTATCTTGGATATTTTGAAGATGATGTTTGATTGGAGCTTTTATGGGAGAGGGAAGGGCAGAAGAAAGGAAGCAGACTATCAGTTTGTTGACCATCTTTAACTTAGTCCTGTTTTATAAATGTCTTTCAGATACACACTGAAGGCTAGAAATCTTCCTATGCATGCTGCAGTGGAAAAGAGTAGCTGTTTCTTGAATTAATTACAATACATTCTGAAGAATGAGAATACCTTCAACACAGGCAATACTGATTTGGTGTGTTAGACATCAGATTTTAACCACTGAAAAATCTAAAATAAATAAATAGTTCTAATGAGAAACCACACTTCTTCAAATAGCCAAACTTTGACTGTTTCCTTTGAAGCATGCTGGAAGCTTTAAAGATCAGGAAGTAATTCTGTCAGAACACTATTAAACAGGCAGAGTGTCAGGCTTCATTTATGAAGTGGTTATGTTAGACTAAATCTTGCTGCATTGCATCCCATCTCTTTTACATGATGGTTCTAGTTCTTGTTTGAGTGATTCCAGGAAACCTTTTATAATCTTTAGCTGTCAGCGTCTTGCAGTGGTGCTTGTTGCTTTTGAGAAAATAATCTGATCTGTTGGCTGCAGTTCATACGTCTAAATCAAAAGTGGTCCAGTCTAGCTCTAGGTTGATATGTTTTTTGATTTATTCAAATGCGCTTCTACCAAAAGCTGATAAAGGTATACCATGAATCCTGTCCACGTGGGAGATGGATGTTCTTGAATGGCATTGTAAGAGAATGAATCGTGACAGAAAGATTTCAAAATCTGATAGTTGTCAGAGAGGTCATTTGGAAAATTATGATATGTGCTACCAATTGACACATAATAGCGTTACATAAAAAAATAAATTAAAATTGGCTTTCTTTAATAATCTTGAGTTACTGTCAACCATACTAAACTAGCCCAGTACCTACAATTTTACCTTTCATTCCATTTCCCCTGGTTTTCCTGCTGCGGTATGACTACAGAAATAGTTTTAACAGATTTTAATACTTTTTAAAGTTCTGCATATTTTGTACTAACTCTTAAAAAATTTTTTTTTTACAAGGTTTTAATATTAGAACCAACAAAAATCTATCAGCCGTCATATCTCTCCATCAACAGTGAAGCTGAGGAGAAGACTGTATCTATCTGGCATGTGCTGCCTGATGACAAGGTATACCATGATGATGTCTGTAGTTGTAACTTTTTTCACAGTTTAAAAGTACGCATGGTACGTAAGGCATGTAACATGTAAACAGTTGCATCTAATGATGGATTCTGCAAAAGAGAAAAGTGTTTTAGTAACACACGGGAAGATGCCGTGGACATATGTTGCCATGCATTTTCTAATTTTTTTTTGGTTCTTTTAATATGGCATTCTTAATTTTTTCTTTAAGTTGGTGCTGTTGTTCAACTGATCTTTTGTTTCCATCATTTTTTAAAATAACTTGCATCTTCTTTCAGGTTGTTTTAAACCAGTGTATAATTATAATATACAACAAGTTTGTTGCTTAAGATTTCATAAGTAATTTACAATATACTGTCGTCATACAAATAATGTAGTATACAAACAGAACTATCTTCTTCCTGTACTTGCAGTATTGCTTGTCAGCTGTGGTAAATACTCCTTTAATATGAAAGTGATACAGACTGGTGTCTTAAAACAGGAGCAGAATCAATCAAAAGCCAAGGAAGTATTTGGCAGAAAAATAGATAGATGCTCAGAAGGTCTAGAAATTGAAAAAGCTGGGAAGTTTGTATGTCAAAGTGTGAGACGGCCAGATGTATTTGGAAAGGAGCTTAGAAAATCTGGAGATGCAGAGGGAGAGGAAAACCTAGAATGGTTACTGCATTCTGGGATTATGCTTAGGAAGGAAAATGTTGGTAAGAGTGAAGACAGGAAGGACATCGTAGAACCTGAGAGAAGGACGGGAGCATGGAAACATGAGGGGGAGTATATGCAGAGTGAATGGAGGCTGAGTCAGCTGGAGGCACCGCGCTGGAGATGGTGCAATTTGTAAGAACTAGCACTGTTCGTTCTTCCGTGGCAGCATTTTGTTTGCCTGCAGGATAGGACAGTGAAGACCTGTTTTTCAGGTAATCCATCCTTTGGCTTTCGTACTTGTAGCCTGTTAAAGGAGAAACATTTTTGCATGCGGAATATGTGAGGCTGTACTGCTTAGAATTTTTGTTGTGAGTTCATGAGCAAATGTAAATGGACAGTGGCTGAAATAGCATATTTAGAGCACAGACTGAAACGTTTGCCTAGCTCAATGAATTTCTGTTTACTTGTGGTTTATTCTGACTGATGTTTCTCCAAGTAGGCTCAGCCTCTGAGAATAATATTTTAAAAAAAAAAGTATGCAATTCTTCGACAAAACCAAAATTTACCACACAGTAAATAATGATATGTCAGTACTACAGAGTAACCCTTGCTGTTGTAAAATATCTGTTCTTAAAGTATTTATGTATTCAGAACTTAGGCTATTTAGAAACTACTTGTACATGCATTTTTTGTTTGGTTTTTTGTAGGCTTTTTGTGTGTGTGTATGTAGTTCACCTCGAAACAATACTTGCCATTCTGTTAAGTGGCTTATCTATAGTATAAGAAGGAACATAGGACTAGAAGGAATTTTCTGGACTGTTGAGTCCTGTTCACCTCTGTTGCAGACACTCTTGCCGTGTAATGTTTCACATAAAGTGATCAAGCTCTGTCTGAATACTAGCGTAGGTTTCACAGATGACCGTTTGTGCCGGAAACTGGTTTGAGAATGCCACTGCACCTCTAGAAGAGCCTAGGTTGGAATACTGCCGGTGAAGTAGAAGAGTGTTAAGTCTTGTAGCTTTCAGTCTGAATTTGTTTGTTGCCATTTCATACTCATTTGTTTTTTTTTTTAACACAGTGTTTATGTTAAGTGGTTCCTTTTTCTCTCAGATGTTTACCTTATAGTATTTTTAAGGAGAATCCTAATATCTTTTAGTTACTTGGCTTTTTTTTTAATGCAAAACAAGCATACTGGCCACACATGGCATCTCATTGCCATGACTTCTTTTGTTTTAGTTTGAGTTAACCTTACTTGAGCATGTGAACTGATATTCCATAAATGATATTTTATGGTGCATTCACATATCTCTTAGCTACTGGGATATTTTGCTTGATACTTTCAGTAATAGCCTTTTTCATAGCTGTGTCACTTGACTGCTCAGTCATCCTGTGACTGGGAGAAGGATTTGGATGTATTAGTTTATATATGTTTGGTGTTCAGTAGATAGCTATTTTGGCTTTGCAGAGTTTGTAACATTTCCTTTGTAGTGTTTTCTGTCATTGTAATTCTGTTATTCCATTTTTAAAGTTTCTTTGTAGTATGTTATACCTTTTTTTCTCCCCCACCCCCCCTTCCTGATTTAGGGAGTGTGTATCTATATTTTCTGCAGATTGGTGTTTTCCTATTTTTGCTGCGTTATTTTTGCTGTGTTAATCAATAGCATTAGACAAAGTCAGTTTTAAATGCACTCCCTAGTACTTTTCCTCTGGCCAGAATCCTTACTGTGGTGAGCTTGTTCAGTAGCCCAGGATCTGATTGATATCCTTGCCCTGCGAGCCATAATACCCATCAAAAGAATGCAATGGGCAATTTGGTAGTTACCCCTTCAGCTGTACAATTACAGTCTGTCATTGCACGTTTGTCGAAGCCCTTAGAATCCATCACAGACCTTACAGGGAGAAAAGGGAGTAGAAAAATTTGGAGACACCAGCTTCCTTTTCAGTTCAATATAACCAGTATAATACTTGTCTTTGATAAGAGATTTTGCGAAGGAAATTGATGTATTATCTGTCAGCCCACTGCAAAGAGGAAGACTCTTACTTTGATCCTTACTAGGGTACAAAAAGGCATTTTAGGGGCTGATTAACAAGCAAAGACCACCTGTCCCTACTGCAAGGGCAGGCTAGACAGCTGGGTTTGGAAACTGCTTCAACTATCCAATTTCAATCTACCTACCATAGGTCTGTCAGAGCTTTACCAGCTCACGCTTCAGATTTCAGTTCATTTTGTCTCATAAATTAATGCTTTTACTTATTTTCCAAAATTCAGTCAGTGCTCTAAGAATAAGAATTGTGAGTTATGAAGTGTATGAACTTCCTTTCACGAGCAAATAAACTGAATTTCTGTTTCAAATCCAAACTGGAACTCAGTGGAGCCTGCAGCCAGCAATTTTGTAATAAATAGGCAAATGACAGTCAATACCAGGATAAATATTGTGGTTTCTTCCTTTTTCCATGGCTTTTTTTAGCAGCATGTCTTAATATTTATGCCTTTAATAATACCAAGTTTAACATAAACAAATGCCTGTAAAAATCAGATAACATTATATTTTGTAGAATGCACGTTACCTTTGCCTTGCAGTTCCCTAATTTTAGCAGCCCTTTCCGCATGGGGTTAGAGGAATGCAGCAGTGCTGTTGCAAGTTTGAAATAGAACAGCCTGTCTCTGTTTCACGTTGGCTTCTGAATCCATTTTGAGTTTTGTTTTGGGTGGTTGGTGGTTTTTTTGCCTAACCAAAGAACAGATGCTGAATTTGGATAGCGCGCCTGATATGTTTACTCCAATGTATTCAAAAGTTGGCAAGATCATGAGGGAGACAACTTTTATATTATTTCATTGCCTGAGAACATCGTGTGGTAAATGAAAGATGTACGAATCTGTGAGAGATTAGTTGCACGTAAATGACAGGTAAAACCCACAATACTTCTGCCTCTTGTTATGTTTCTTGAACATTTCTGCCTGTCAGGATGTGTATTTTAACTTACTTAGGTTTTAGATTATCCCAAATAGTGGGAATTGGACAAGTACCAATAGCTAAGCTCTGAAGAGAGTTTCCAAGCATGGCAAATTGGAAAGTGGCAGAATTTGTATATGGAGGGAGGAGTAAAAGACAGTGCAGATACACCCTCCTTATTAGCAGAGGGATTGAGTTGGTGATCTTTCTTCATGCAAGAGAACCAGGCAACTTGAATAGTAGTTTCACAAACACTTCATACTAGCATCAGTTGGCACCTCCGCTTCAAGATGTAATCCCACCTTTTCTTAATACCAGGCTATTCTCCTGTCCCTGTACCCCACTGCAGAAACCCTTCACCACATTTAACATTGAAGAGATCCTGGAGTTACCACTTTGAACTTTACCATTATAATAGTGTGAAGCTCGTGCTTCAGGAAAGATGTTTGCTTGTGGTTTTGGTATGTTGTGTTTGGCATTTTATATTAGCATCACAACCTTTAATGTGATTTGAGCAGGAAGGAAGGAATTACAGAGGAGGAGAAAATTGATGTAGGAAGCCTTGAAGAAGGCTGTTATAGCTGGGAGAATAATTTCCTCTATCATTTGCTGCACATTGTGCAACTATTGGCAGTGTATCTGTTCTGACTTCTGTTAATGTCACTAGTCATGAAATGTTTTGTAAGCTACGCATTTCCATGTCGTCTTTTGGAATACATTTAATTATGTTTGTGTTCGACACTATGCCCTTATGCTATAAATCTCCCCTCAGCAAGAAGTGTCTCTGTGCCTTTTAATTGCTCAGGTCACTAAATGCTAAATGAAATTCAGCTCTAGAAAGCAGGATTTCTTCAAATATGTTGCTCGTTGTGGTGGGATCCCAAGGTTGCCAGGACTTTGAGGTGCTGCAGTTCCACCTTTTCCTGAAAGCAGAATGTTTTCATGAGGAGATACAAAAGACTTCTGTTTCCTACAGTAAAGTTTTATTAGAATATAAACAGAGCAATATGACGGTCTACAGAGAGAACTCAGTTCTGCTGAATGAGACAGATGTAAATTTCAAAGATCTGAAAATAAGTGAGGCCTGGTCCTTTTTTTCATAGGGTGGCTTCTTTCTTCCAGCCTTGTTTGTTACTCCAGCAGCTCTTAGGGATTTTGGTACATTCTTACCGCTCCCTTCTGGATTCTTAGGGAAATAGTCTCCTTTCTGTTTCTTTGGACACTTGGCCTTCAGATTTGCTCCTTCTGTGGGCAATTGCTCCTACTTTCCAAGAATTTCCCACTTTGCTCTCCAGTGTCAGAATTCCCGCTTGTAGCACTCTCTGCCTGGTCTTCCCACATGCGAGGGCATTGAGCAAGCAGAGCAGGCTCTTGTTATTCTCAGAGGTGGAATTTTTTTCCCACACTTCCCAGAGGGTTGCATGTGACCCCCAAGTTCAGCACCCAGACCGGGCTATACTGGTAGCCCTTCTGATCTGCTAGTTTGCATGCTTTCTAAAATAGTATGTTGTGTTTGCAGAATAAACAGTGAAGAAGAAAACAACCCAAAACTTTAGATAGAACTTCTTCCCCTTTGGTTTTGGGTGGAAAAAAACCAAAGTGCTCTGAAGAATAACTGTTAGAAGGTAATAGGCTGTTATAATTCAAGTGTTTCTCTTTCCGTCTCTTGAGTTCCAGGCTAGAAGATATGCCTACTGGTGCTTCATTTGTAAAAATGGGTGGTTTATTTATTTATTTATTTTCTTCTGTGTGTTACAGAAAGGTATCCATGAGTGGAACTTCAGTGCTGCTTCTATCAGGGGAGTAAGGTAAGTTTTGGGGTTTTTTTGGTTGGTTTGTGTTTTGTTTTGTTTTTTCCCTTTTGTGTTTTGAAATGAAGAGAGTAATTGAATGAGTATTGTATTAAGCTGCTGCTGTAGACCTTGGTGGAGTAACAGACACAGAATTGGATCAGAGTGTTGCAGGTACTTTCACAGGTGCCCTGCTCTAAGTGAAGCCCCAGGAGTCTTATTCCAGATTCAGAAATGACTGCTTGTGGGGTTCGTTATGTAAAAAATTACCAACCATAGCCTGTTAAATAACAACCCTAATATTTTCTAAAAGTTGGTAGTCACTTTATGCTAATTAAGACTGAATTAAAATAACTGCCAGTGTTTCATGTCATCTTACTTGAGTTCTGTCACAGCCCGGAGCTGCTTGGTGCACAGAATACGTAAGCCAGGAAGCAACATGTCGCTGCGGAGCAGGAGGATATGAGGCACTGACAAGATCAGCGTGTCTTGCAGTATCCTAATTGCTTACCTGTTGCAGGGGTTTGGTGTGAGTGTGTATGTTTGAGGGTTTTTTTTGTTTCTGTGTCCGTTTATGGGTATGGCAGCAAAACTGTTTTAGGGAAGGCTCGTGAGGAGAGGAGTCTGTCAACGCAGAGTGGTGGTTAGACCACAAAGTGAAAGCTTGAAGATTGCTTGAGAGAATGGAAAAGGGAGTCAATCAAAGAAGAAGAAGGAGGTGGGGGGAAGGGGGAAAGAAGGGGCCGGGGGGGGAAACAACCCCAAACCTCCCCAATATTCATGTGGAGTAGGTTAACATGGATTAATAAATAATAGGATCAGGAATGACACATGCAAGACTGGCTTGACTGGATTAGAAGAGAGCAATGTTACATGTTCAAGGCCACCTTTCCTTTCATCAGCACACTTCCCTCTTTGGGACGGGGCTTGTGAGATCATGACAAAGGAGGAAACTTTGCCATTTATTTACTTGATTTCAGCAAAACGTTTTCTGTTTCCTAGGGAGACTTCTTCTAGGGGAGAATCCTTTACTGGAAGGGGGTTTAGTCCAGATTGCGTGCCATATTGTCAGTAGAGAACAGCTGAATCTGAGGTAGCAGGTCTGCTCCAGTAGCCCAGGTTGAACGTAGTCTGCATCCTTGCAATTTGTACATTCTGACAGTAAGAAAGTAGTGTTCTACCACTGCTGTGACCTCTTTGCTTTGGATCAATTCTTCATCTTAGTCTCATTTTCTTTTTTCTAGGATTTATCTATACTTTGGCATCCTGCAACTTTCCACTTTGGTGTTTGCTTTTAGTGTAATTAAAAAAAAAAAAAAAGTCCAGAAATCTTACTTTTTTTTAAAATAGTCATTGCTCTGTTCTAATAATAACTGTTCCATACACACAAAGCTGTTGCTATGTCTGCAGTACATTTTTGCACAGATGGATGATTCTTTTTCCTTCCAAAAAGTAACTTAAAAAAACAAGCTATCAATAGGCACAGAAATTCAATCCTGTGGGATTCAGCTTATTTTAGGCAAAAATTGCAATGATATGCTTAGTTCCGTCTGGTTTGGGTTTTGGTTACAGTATGTTTTTGTGTGCTTCTAAAAAAAGAAAAAAAGTACTTGCTTATTGGGGTTTTTTTTTTTTCTTCCCTTCCCCCTGCCCCCCCTTATTAAACTATGCTGTGGTCAGTACCATTTCTGGTGTACCCTCTTGCCTTTGTTGTTTAAACTGTCAATTGCTGTTTAATTTGTCAATTAAATTTCCAATCTGTTCATCTGGACAGATGTCCAAAAGAACTTGGAAGACTTTACAGTGAGCCAAGAGTCACTGTGAATTCTTAGAAAACTCTCTGGCTGCCTCCATGAGGAGCTGTAGGAGGAAATCTTTATTTTATTGAAGTATAAAACTGAATAAGCATTTTCTTTTTTCTTTTTCCTTTTTTTTCTTTTTCTTCCAAATATATGCAAGTTTCTGATCACTTAATTTTTCAGTGGTTTTCAGGTTTTTTCCTAGTTTTATGAAGGCAGGTATTCTTTGGAGTGGGACGGCCTTCAGAACCACCACTTCTGTGTGCTATGTATCAGTCGGTATAATCAATGTCTTCATGAGTAATAGAGTTCAGCTCTGAAGAATTGCAAAGAGACTTGGAAAGTGTATAGAGCTCTCGGAGCAGCCCAGCGCTAAGTCACACTCTGTATGCAGGGAGTCACAGTAATTTGGTTTAGCTTAACAAACTCATTGATTAGCAGTTTGTGTGCCAATGTAAATAACTCTGCTTTTGTCATATGCTTTCTTGACCTCTTAAACACAAGTGGTTATTATTGAATCAGGGCAAAAAGTACTGTTAATCTTCAAGGCTTCATCAGAGCTTTTGGAACTTGGCTGCTACCCCAAGGTGCTTTGCATCTCAAGTTATCCAGAGAAGTGCCTAGTGTTCTGCAGAGCAGACATCATATGAGCAAGAAGATACCATCTTTATTTTTCCAATTAAAAATTAAAAAAAATACAGTAGCAGACTGAAGTTGCTAGACTACAAGTTGGTTTTTTATCAGTGTTCGGGACAAGCCCTGGGTTATGAAATAACTGCTACTTGTGGTGTTTCCATGGGAGAGTGCCTCAGAGGTCATGCTGACGAATGTCATGTTAGAAACGGCGGAAACGTTGGAATCAGATCTGCATCCAGTTTGCTTAGCTTAAGAATTGACAACAAGGATGTTGGCCTTCCATCCCGAGTTCTTGGAGCTTGGAATCTCATCAGACTACTTAATTATGACAGTAGGATGTGTCTGTACTGCTACACTTGCAGAAAACAGACAAAAGTTCCACAGAGCTGCTTTTTGGTGGTTGCTGCCAATGCTCAACTGTTTTATCTGCTGCTTCATCTGGAAGTATTAGTAAGCAGTAGTTACAGCATTTGCAGCTTTTCTCATTGACTAAGAGGAGTTCTGGACGCACACAAGCTGGGCACAAGGCCACGCTGCATCATGCTTCCCTGTTTGTCTTTGGAGTTTCGCAAATTCGGCCCCAATTCTGCTGTCGTAGAAGTCAGTGGGTACTGTGTGTGCCTCAGAATGAGCCATTTCCTGAGCAAATTATCCTGTCTCTTTTTATAACTTGGGTTTTTTTTAGTCTTCCTTTTTTTACTTTAACAACACTTTTTCAGGGAGGAAAGCAACATATAAACAATGTAAACACTCGCTTAAAGGCCTTAAATATTTATGAATTTGCCTGCCCTCTGTGTACACTCCACATTCTTACCATTTTATTCACTGCTGTGTTAGTGGCTTCTGTGCATGTCAGGTTTAATCAGTAAAATGTTTAAACTCACACGGAACTTGAAATGAATGAGTAATTCTGTTGATATCAGTTACTCCATATCTGGAGAGTTTACCTATATGCTTGAAAAACTTGAATTAAAAGTTAGTTTATAAACTGGGGACAGTGACTGTCTTCCCAGATGTGTATATTACTTAGCACTTACGAATTTTTCCTAACACAAAAATAAATGACTCGCCACACCCAAAGACAAATATTCTTATAATGAAGGTTGCTTTTCTCATAAGTAGCTTTATGAAAGGCAGGCCCCCCAGCTTGTCTAAAGAGCCATTTGTTCATCGAAAGTTACAGGGCTCTACAATAGAGGAATCATAAAAGGAAGCGAGGATCAGACAACTTTAGACAGCTCTTAAAGGTTGAAAATTACAAATATTTCCTGATAGTTAAAGAAAAACTGTTACGTTAATCAAATCATCAATCCTTTGGCACAACGTAGAATACCATTTTACTATATTGTGCTATAAATTAATTTAAAACATGATGGCTATCTTGATCCAGCTAAAATAGATTGATTTCACTAGAACTGTGGATTTTGTTCAGTATCTTAAGAATGTTAATAAGGAGACTTAATTTGTCTTGGTTTCTCAAATACTGTTTTAAGTTCCTTTGTAATGCCTCTAGCCATCTTCCCCCCTCCTTTGCAATCAATTATACTGCATCAGCTTGACACCTGGCACTCAACATGTGACAAAGTTACAGAAAGAGTTATTTCAAATTATGTTTAATATTTGCTATAAGGAGCACAGTAATGATATGCATATAAAACAATTCTGGTGAATTAATATCTTTGCAAGAGCTGCAGCCTACTTGGGGTAGAAAAAGGACAACTGTACCAGAGTTTGCACCTCGTCTGCTCTTCTGTTGAGACATCTATGCATCCATAAGAAAACGGCATACGTACTTTTTCATTATCTTTGTTTTGCTGTTATAGCAGATAAAACCAAAACTGAAGAAAGGCATGAGTGGGCAAGGGGGGTAAAGTCATTCAACTCATTTTTTTTTGATGTTCACTTAATTTTAAAATATTTTTCCAACATACTATCAATGTACCAATTCACAAGGAACCGATCAGAAATTTTTGTATTCAGGATTGAGCTGTGGCTGATTTCTAAAGCAGGAAGAACTCATTATTTGAGTTCAAAATCTGGCTTTCTAATGTGATCCTGAAAGGATGTTTCATCCTCGCTGCAGGAGTGGAAATTAAGGGCCTTGCCTAAATGCACTGAAGACAAAAATGACTCAGGTTAATGGAAATAATCCTATTAGCTTCTTTGCTTCTACTCTTTCTTGGGCAGTGTGTGGACTAGGGGGTAAGCTGAATGATAGCAAACAGCAGAATGTGAACTTTGGAGGATACAGGAGTATAATTTTACAATAAGGAAGAACTATGGCTTCTTAGGTTTAATCTGGTGCTTTCCCGCATTAAATGGGTTGATCTGTATGGTTTGACGTAGCCGGTAGAAGTCCAAATGCATCTTTCCAATAACGTTCTGCTTGGCTGTTCTTTCAGCATTTCGAAGTTTGAAGAGCGGTGTTGTTTCCTATACGTGCTACACAACTCAGATGACTTTCAAATCTATTTCTGCACAGAACTCCATTGCAGAAGGTGCGTTGCTGTTGTTATTTCAGAAAACAAAACAGCCTGTGATGGGGTAGATGGTGTCTGCATGCGCAACAGGGACTGACTGTTTCAGAACTATGGTGAACGTTGATCTGAGCGTCCTCAGTGAACACTGTCTTTCATGCGAAAGCTTAGTACTGCAGTACCCTGGAGATGTGTGAGGTTTGAAGGGTCAAAGTGCAAGCTCAGAGAAACACCAGAAACAAATATGATTACAAATTTATTATTTTTTTACACACTTTGTGGGATTATTTTTCTAATACTTGTCATATTAAGGCTTACTACAAGTGTTTGTTGTCCCCAATCCAACAAAGCATCCTAAACTTCAAATGGACTTTCTGAAGTGGGAACATTTGCGGTAACAAGGTCTGGTCAAGATTTCTCTTTTACTCTAACTAAAATTTTATTTACGATTACAAAGAAGCATACTTGATTTCCTTTACATTAGCATCATGTTTACACAAGAGTGTACCAGTATCCTTACAGGAAACTTGGCAAGGGTTTGTTGCACAAAATCAGCGGTTTGTCAGATTCTCTAAGCTGTGTTTCTGCCCCATGAACTTAAGGCTGTGGTCTTGAACTGATCCAGAAGGCATTCCCAGAGGAAATTTCATGTCTCTCTTGTGCTAAAAAAGGCTGCAACTTTACCAAAAATCACAGCAGCACTCCATATTAATGGCTGTGGCCACCTACCAGCCCAATCCCTAGCTTGTCCTCTCATCCATTCTAGTTCAAATAGGTTCTTTTACCATGTTCATTCCCCTTCATATCTGAGCACTTCTTAGAAGATGAGTAAGTAATACCTCAGCATGACATGGTATTTGTACTTGCATTCTTTCAAAGGGGTAGAAGTCATATGTAATAGTGTATTTTTTTAATAGGAAGTTGTAAAATAGACCCCCTTTTCATTCAGGCAAAAACTTGAAGCTAACCTTCCTGCACTACAAAAACTTCTCCAAATGTAGGCAAGACTTCTAGGCACTTCTCATGATACTTCAGTGCTTTCATTGGAGGTAAAGAAACAATGGTATAGGATGAGAATTTCACCTGATACATAGATTTTGAAATATTAATTCCATTAATAATTTCAGACATCATGGATGTCTTGCACATATAAAAGGAGTATGTAAAAGAAGTAGGAAAACTGCAGATTTTGACTGTTAATTCTCCATGTAAACAATTTTTTTTTCTTTTTGCCAACAAACTTTTAAACTCAGTTTATACTTACTATACTTAAGTCCTATTTTGGTTCATTTGTTACTTTAGAGAGAAGGGTTGTCTTTGTCCCCATACTGTCTCAAGTGTGTATTTGCTTTTCTTTTTTTTTTTTTCTTTTTTTCTTTAACAGGTTTTTTGACATGGTGAACAGTATCACTGAAGAAATAGGGAAGACTACAGAGGAAGGGGAATGTGATGGAGACTCTCTAGAGGTATTTTTACTCCTCCTCACCGCCATACCCCCAAACCATACCAAGAATTTTGGGCTTCTCATGTGGCATTTCACTGAAGGGAGTAAATCTCTCATCCTTTCTCTGGAAGAAGTTAGACAAGTTATTGCTTACAAAATTTTATCCTCTACTGTTTAAAAATGAATGATTCTTTTTAATGGTCCTCATAGTTTTTGTAACCAGCATAGCTAAATCTCTTGTATTTCAGTTCATGTACTCACTTGAGAAGGTGCTCAACTCTGGCATTGTCCAGTCATGCTTATTACAGAGTGACTCTTGTAACAGTTACTTCAGCGTGTAATCATAGTCAGACAGCATTAGCATCTGGTTAAATTTTAAAGACTGTTGTCTGTTTCATGCATCACTGGAATCATGTACATTTACATTATTGGCAGGTCGACTGCACAAATAAGGATATAATTGTAGTAGGGGAAAGCTTGTCCTTGCTAGTTACCGCCTGTAGGCAAGCAGGGCAATGAACAGCAAACTCAAATCAGATGATGGGCAAGCTGGAGAGGTGGGCCTGTGTGAACCTCATGAGGTTCAACAAGGCCAAGTGCAAGATCCTGCACCTGGGACGGGGCAACCCCTGATGTCAATACAGGCTGGGGGATGAAGGGATTGAGAGCAGCCCTGCGGAGAAGGACTTGGGGGTACTGGTAGACGAAAAGCTGGACATGAGCCGGCAATGTGCACTTGCAGCCCAGAAAGCCAACCGTATCCTGGGCTGCATCAAAAGCAGCGTGGCCAGCAGGTCGAGGGAGGTGATTCTGCCCCTCTGCTCTGCTCTGGTGAGACCTCACCTGGAGTACTGCGTCCAGCTCTGGGGCCCTCAGCACAAGAAGGACATGGACCTGCTGGAGCGGGTCCAGAGGAGGGCCACCAAAATGATCCGAGGGCTGGAGCACCTCTCCTGTGAAGAAAGTCTGAGAGAGTTGGGGTTGTTCAGCTGCAAGGAGACCTTACTGCGGCCTTTCAGTACTTAAAGGGGGCCTACAGGAAAGATGGAGGCGATCTTTTTAGCAAGGCCTGTTGTGACAGGACAAGGAGTAATGGATTTAAACTAAAGTAGAATAGATTTGGGCTAGACATGAGAAAGAAATTTTTTACAGTGAGGGTGGTCAAGCACGGGAACAGGTTGCCCAGAGAGGTAGTGGAGGCCCCATCCCTGGCAACATTGAAGGTCAGGTTGGATGGGGCTCTGAGCAACCTGATCCAGTTAAAGCTGTCCCTGCTCACTGCAGGGGGGTTGGGCTAGGTGACCTCTAAAGGTCCCTTCCAACCCAAAGCATTCTGTGATGATGTTGGTGCTGCTGGGAGTCTGTTTATACCCTTAGCCCACCAACTCACACTGAACCTTAGGCTGCCCTACTTCTGCTACCACACGTTAGCTAAGTTATAGCTTGCCTGCATATGCCATTACACCCTGTGTTCTCACCTTGGGTTTCTCTCTGAACATACACGTAGTTGAAAAGTGAGTACACGGCCATTGGGTGCAATGCAGTACTTAGGGTGTTTAGGCTTTCTTTTAGGTGGCAGGGAACAGGATAGAATACCTAAGCCCATGTCCTATCACATGAAAATCTGTTGTCCCAAAGCTCTAGAGACATCCAGAACTGAGAGAGTCAGTACCAGATAATGAATACATCCCTCTGTCCCAGTTTTGATGTTGGCATTTTGTAATACATTTGAAATAGGAGATGGGACACACAGAAACCACTAGTGACTTGTGGGATAGAAAAATACCCTATAATGAGAACCTTAGGGTGCCTTATTTGTTTATTTTAGCAAAAAGAAAAGCAGTGGGTGACTTGATTACAGTGGGTAAGTATTTTTACAGGGAAAATTACTATGTGCTAATGGTCTCTTTGATCTATTGAAGAAAAACAAAATTAAATACAGTGACACCAAAGAAATTTTAATTAAGAGGCATGCCTTCACCATGAGAGTAATTAATTGTTGAAACAAAGTACTAAAAGAACTGGTGGATTGCCTCTTTTATTAAAAAGATAGCAGTCTTTATTTGGAGGAAAAGAAAAAATACTTTATCTAGGCATGAACTCCTGGGCTTAGCATGGGAGTGAGCATGTGAAACTACGTGTCTGTGTTACACAAGAAGACAGAGCAGATAACCTATCTAATGACCGTTTCTGGACTGGCCTTAAACTCTTTGAAATTCAAATTCAGCCGAAACCATGCTTAATACACTGCAGTCCTAACTAACCTCTATTGGCACACTCTGCTCGCTGACCTGGCACTGGCAAAATTGAGGTTGTGCTGGTTTTGGAAGATGTGGTCAGGTCAGGAGAGCACCTGGAACAAATTAAGTGTATCCTGCCTTGCTTGCTATGTCTGTGTGGGAGCTGACATTCTCCGTTTGGCACAGAGTGCCCTCTTTCGTCTTCTCTTGTTTTTACAGCACCTGCCAGCAGAATTGCAGATGCTGTTGAGTAAGACATGAAAGCGTAACTACACAGAACAGGTAAAGGCTAGCTTAGCTTTATGCACTTACCTGAAAGGGCTACCTTAGAAGCCAGTGCTTCCTGTACAGTCAGTGGAGAAATATAGGCATGTCTGCACAGTACCCAAATTGTCTTCTTGAAGTGTTTTTCTTTCCTTCTCCGTAGCCTGCAGAAAGCAATTAGTGTCCTAGATGCCTTAGTTATGAGCACAGTGTCAGATGGAATAAAACTTACCCTTCTGTTTCATTTCATGTTGTTATTTGCTTTGCAGTATGATTATGAATATGATGAAAATGGCGAGCGAGTCATTCTGGGGAAAGGAACTTACGGCATTGTATATGCAGGACGAGATTTGAGCAATCAAGTCAGAATTGCTATTAAAGAAATCCCAGAGAGAGACAGCAGGTATAGTAACTGTGGCTCGTTCCAAATTTTGTGCATTATGTCATTTCATCAGTAATGTGGACAACCAGTTTGCTGATCAAGGAGTACCTCTTCTACAAAGCTGCCAATAAATTACCTGTCTGTGGTATATAATGGTGTTCCCTGCCTTTGTTACTAGACATTTCCAAGTTGTGGAATAGGTTATGATCGCAACTGAGAATTTAGATGTCTACTGGTTTTGTTACTAGTATTTTATAATACTTTTTGTTTCCAAAAGAAATATTGCTGAAATGCAGAATCTCACTCACCTAGTAATAAGCCCTATCTACTGAGATGCTCAGGCATGTCCTTATAAAAAAACTATTGAAATTGATGACTTGCAGAGTCCTTTAAAATTCTGAGCATAAATTGTTGATAAAGACGTTTTCCTTTCCTGTTTGTGCCTCATTTATTCTGAAGCTCCTTAACATTAGAATAAATCGTGTGGAATGATCTTTTTGTCCACATTTTTTTAATGCAGAGTCTCTTTATATTTGTAGTGCCCTCTCATTTGTAAAGGTTGCCATGTAAAGACCAGACACTTGATGTTCTTAGTACTTGTGTATCTGGAGGCTTGCAGTGTATCCTATTTTGAATACATAGATTTTCAGAAATATTGTGATAAAAGTGATAGCAAGTCTAAAGGTAAGATGTTTTTCAAATGAAACTGTCAAGTTATTCTTAAATTTTACATTAGTCTTTGGTTTTTGTAGTCAAGTGTTGTACAAGCTGCTTCTTAACAGGTGACTTGAGTGCCTCTACCTTTAAAGTGCTTCTCAGACAGGCTGTAAAATATTATCAAAGACTAACTCAGGCTTATGCTCAGGAAGGTATGAAAAGTAGAAAATAAAGTCCCTGCCCAGGTTGGTAACAGAAAGATAAATCCCTCCTTTCCCAATGGTTAAAAGAATAGTTTTTATGAAGGAAGCTCTTTTGATAAAGACAGAACCCTGCTTGGTAGCAGGAGGAATCGCATACTAAATGAATGTAGGTAAAATATCGAGTGTACAAACTGGTGACTTTTTGTCCAAAGTTGGGAATGGAATCCGTATTTCAAAGTTTCTTGTCATCTTTTGCCCATTTGTCTTTTTTGGTTTACTACTTATGATCTAATGGATGGCTTGTCCTTCAGCAGGATTTCCCATATTTTGGCATGCTGCATTTCCTCTGTAGGAGGAAATAACTGTATCCTTGTTTGTGCAGGGTTCAGTCTACAACTAATGTCAGGAAGCAAGCTGGTTTTACCCGTCCCTACATAGCAGTTGTCTTAGAGAGTGCTAGTATTCAAAACAGTAAATACAAGAGGCTATTCTAACCCACCACAGTGGCTGTTACTTTTCTCACTTTTATCTAGAATGTCCGTCCCTGGGGGTACAACCACCATTTGTGGAAAAGGAGCATTATTCTCTACAACCTGTCCAGCATCAAGTTCTGTTATTTAAATCATATTGGAGCCTAGATGTTGACAGGACACTGTATGATAACTCTTACAAAGTTTTGTTTGTGTAATTTACAGACTGGAAGGTCGGTAATGCCACCTGGTGTCCTAGCTCAGTTTCTTTTTCATGGGTCTCTCTTGTGGGCCTTCCTTCACTTATTCTGTCCTCACTTAGTTTTTCTTTTCTTTGATGCTTAAAAAATGAATCCTTCTAAATCTTTTTGAATCCATGTATATGTTGGCTGTTCAGTATGGATATGTGTGTGGTCTAATAATTTTTCCATACTTGTAATACTTTAAAGATACCAGAATTCAGATTATGGAAAGGGGAATCCTTCCATCCTCTATATTGTTATTGTAAATTTAACTTCAAGATATGCTATAATTTCTCAGAAGGTATGGCCTCATTATATAAAACAATCTCTTGACTCAAAATAGAGTTGCAAGTTTTGTATGTGCTAAGAAGAAGTCGTTTGTAACAACTGTGGTTAATAGAATGATAGCCTGAATAGAGCAGTAACTACTTTGGAGGGGCGGAAATCCAGATTTTTCTTCTCCAATACACATTTTTAAAAGAATTTTCAATGGAAAAGGTTTCAGATTAAATGTGCAAAGCATACTGGAAAAGAGGTTATTAAGAAGCTGTTAGTCTTTCATCTAGACTTTAAAAAATATTTACAGGCTTCCAGGACAAATTACAAGTATTATTCTTTTAATGACAAAGTAAGAAAATTTATTAATTAATTTCTGATTAATTATTACCTGATCTTTTAGCACTTTGGAAGAAATCTATAGTAAGAAAAGGATTAATCTCTGAAGTTAATTCTTAGCGTTTTCAACATAAAAATGACATCTTTTGGATTCATAAGAAATAATTAAGTTCTCTGTCAGAGCATGGCCAGAAATGCAATTATTTCTGTTCAAAAAGCAGTGAGTCTTTGATACTGCTATATGTTAAATATAAGCTACCAAATAATTTACTTGATTGGCAGGAAATGTTAGACTAAGGAGACACATTCTGAAAGAAAAGGAAACATTCCTGCAATGCTGTTGCCCTCAAATGCATTTCCAGTACTATAAAATAGTAGCAGTGGCCATATCAACTCTCCAAGTTCAAATAAAATCATGTTAGATAGATAATAAGATCTAGCTTTGTAGGATTTCGAATTTTTCTTTCTTCATACCATTTAAAGTCTCCTAATGACTAAGTTCTAAAATAATAAATGCTTCATCCCACTGGAGAATTTTCTTATGGCTTTATTTTATTTGCTAAATTATATTAGTTGCTCAAGACTCAATTAACTGTGCAGTTTAAAAGTGGGGGGGGAAGAATTATAATGGTCTTGCTGTTGCTGCTCTGAACGAATATCACATTATAGAACTCAGGAATGTAATCTCTGATGATTTTGCATTTCTGAATGACTAACAGTGTAGTCAGAATCTTTATAGTCATGTGTAGAGAGGCAAGCCAAAGCTCAAATTAGTTTTGAGTAAATGGACTTGGGAGTTGCATAATCACACTTTTCATTAACCAAATACTTTCCTTGTTTTCTGCAACAGTTGTTTTCCAGAGGGATTTTCAGATGCCCCCTTCTTTTCTCTTTTTTTCCTTTTCCCTCCACTTTTTTTAAGAGTTCAGCCTCCACTTTCAGCTTGATGCTGCTGTTAGGGTGAGCTGATAACTACCTGCCCCAAAAGGGAGTAGAGCTCACGGACACTTTTCCCCTCACAACTTTGATTGCATTCATGCTTTGATTGCATTCCTGGCACTGGCACTCTGCTGGCTCCAGGGAGAGCTAACTCCTGGACTTGAGGCAGCAGGAAGCTAGCCCTCTTCCCAATAAATAAGTTTTCTGCCAGTTTATAAGGGGACGAGAGTGTACCAGTGTCGGTGCAAAGCCTATGTGAGAGCAACCTGCTGAAGGTGAAGGTGGCAGTAAAACTATTCCTTTTGGTGCAAGGCTGAGTTTGCAGTTATGTTTAGTATTCCCTCAGTATAAGCATCTGAACATGTCTTCCACTTGCTCAAGACTGCAGCTCCTTCTTGCATCTGGATTGACGGAAGGAGGTCTGTGTCCTTCATTTATTTCGGCTACCCTGAAAATCTGACTGTACGTGTTAGTGCTTCAGTGAAAATAGCCACCAGACTCTCAGCATATTGTCTTATGTTTTGCCAAACAATACACAGAATCTGGCAGCTGACCTGCTTCCAACTTGCCCGTGGTTGGAAGAAGAGTGTTAGGGCTGGCCCAGGGAGCACATCAGCTGCTGAGCTCTGGTGGTGTTCCACGCTGGGGAAGGATGTGGACTCCAGAAACCTTCTTGGCAAAAAGACTGCCAAGAAGCTTACATATCTGAAAAATATTTTACCTAGGATGAAATTACATTTGATGAAATTGCTTTGATCAGTTGTTCTGAATATCTCCCCATGAAATGATTGCTGTTTTCTTACTCTGATAGCTATCCACTCTTGCTTTCAGATAAGACTCCGACTTTAATTAATTAAAATTTAAATGGTGTTTTGTTTTCATTATTGAGGTGATTCTAATTATACACTAGCTTTATGGTTTACTAGTTCACTTTGGCACTAGTCTGAACCCAACTGCTTGCCCAAATGTTTATTCTCTTTGATTAAGGCTGGAGAGGAGTTAATTTTCCACAAATTCAATTTTGCTCAGTCTATGTACATTTGTGTGTGTATGTATGCCCAATATTATATATATTTTTATACAAGTTATGTGTATTTATATATGATTACATAATTTTTTAGTATGTGGTGTTCACAACCACTGTTGTTAAATGCATCTAACATATAGTCATTTTCGGTGTAAATGTGTTTCATGGGACCTAAAATAGAACTTCAGCTACAACAGTAAACACAAGACTTTCTTCCTGAAGGTCAATATTGAATAAACTGCTTCTTTTCTTCCCAGGTACTCCCAACCTCTGCATGAAGAAATAGCTTTGCATAAGCATCTCAAACATAAGAACATTGTCCAGTATTTAGGTTCTCTTAGTGAGAATGGCTTCATTAAGATATTCATGGAACAGGTGCCAGGTGGTAAGTTGTGGGGGAGACTGGTTTGGTGGTTGGTTGGTTTGGTTTTTTTAACATTTTCAAAGTATAAAAACCTGTAGTACTGCAACAAGATCTATTTCATGCAAATGTAATATTCTTTAATATCTCTTTCCTAAATTAATGGGGAAAACTGTGTCTTCAAAGTGTTTGAGCCCTCTCATTCAGTATTTAGACAGGACATGCTACAGATACAGCTCAGATCATTGCTGTGGCAGGCAAACTCCTTTTACCTACAGATCAGAGGTGATCTCTGGTCATCCTTCTAGAAGGACTGTAGCTAGTCTCAGATGGCTGAGCCCTCCTCAGGGACCTAACACAAGAGAAATGCAATTGGTGATTTTTGCCTCTGAGACAAAAGAACTCAGAGCAGCAGGACGCAACAAAAATCCCACTTCTTGAGCTTACCTTTTTGAGAAACTGTGGAGTTGGTGTATGTACAAAGACGTGTGTATGCACATCCACCCTTTTTCACTCTTCTGCAGCGCTCCTCTGGGGCAACCTTTCTCCAGGCATAGGAGAGAGGTGAGCGTATTGATTAAATGGGTTCTGATCTGCCTGCTTGAGGAAGCATATGCTTCTCTGCTGCGGCTGAGGCCAGTGGAGATACTGAGAGTCTCAGTATCTGATTAAAAATTAAAATTAAAAAACTTTTTAATTACTCAGGCTGGTGATGATGCAAGTAAGCATTGGCCTGGAGAGGCCTCTGGTTGTAGACGAGGTGCCTACACTTGGTTTGGGATTGATGTTTGTTACTTTTTTTTTTTTTTTTTTTCTTTGGGGGAGAAGGCAGAATTTAATTAGATTTTTACTCTCGCTTTTTTGCTCTCCAAAATTATAGGCAGCCTTTCTGCTCTTCTACGATCAAAATGGGGACCATTAAAAAATAACGAGCAGACAATTGGCTTTTACACCAAGCAGATTCTTGAAGGATTAAAATACCTCCATGATAATCAAATAGTGCATCGAGACATAAAGGTAAGAATTTGCAGAGAATTAAGCCTAATAGTGTTATGTAACTGCATAACCATTTATTTGTCCTGTAATTTAAAAACTTTTTTCCCAAAAGTTCTTCATTGTCACATACCCTCTCTGCTATTCTGAATTGTTGGTTAGGTAAGTGAACCATTGTTGATTTGAATTCGCACCAACAAAATATGCTTTTTTTAAAATTATTTTAGAAGAATTAACATATATCCACTTCAGATGTGATAAAGTGGATATTTTTATTTCTGTTTTCAAGGGCATGATCAAACTTTCATAAAAGCTTACTAGAAGTGAAGAAGATTGTGGGTGGGATATTAGCAGGTTCTTTACCAATGAGATTGCAGATGAAAAAGTTCCCTTTAAAAAAAAAAAAAAAAAGCAGCCTTTTCCCCTCTCTTAGTAGTCTCTAACTGATTTCCTGTAGTATGGGGAGTTCACTTTGAGATGAAGTTTCTGATAATGGCATTACTTAATGCAGGAACACTATTGATTCCTCTTTCATCTCCCCTCTTAAGAGCCTTAGGAAGTAATCGTTACTGAAGAGTGCATTGTAGAAACAGGCTATGCAAGAAGTCTTAGATGAAGAGTCAGCAGAGAGAAGTAATTGCTCTGTATGTTCTGTTCTGCAGGGTGATAACGTGCTTATCAACACGTACAGCGGAGTGTTAAAGATTTCGGACTTTGGAACTTCAAAGAGACTTGCAGGAATCAACCCATGTACTGAAACTTTCACTGGTATGTTCCCAGAGGAGACTCTCTTTCCTCACTTGAACTGTGCATGTAGGGTCAGAATCCACAGCTGCTGAACTTTCATTGACTTCAAATCAATATAAAAGGTTGCTGCCAGAATAACTTTTTGTATACCTAATCTTAAGCTATACGCTGTACTTGTATGCACTGTTCAAAGAGAATGCTGTTTTGGAAGTTCCACTGGAGACATGAAAGTCCTCTACGACAGAAGAGCTGTGTCTTTCCTATGTTGTATTTGAGTCTGTCTCTTCTGTGGGCACGGCTTTTTCATCTTGCAGATCGAAGGCTAACTTCTTTTTTTCTTTTGTGACTGGCTTGGACATCCTGGCTTCATCTCCAGAATTGGTTATCTACAGAGCCTGCCATTAACTTGATCCCCATTCTGCTTGATAATTTGATTTGCATGTTAAATGATGCAGTGGCACTGTATTAAATAATTATGCAAAATGAGAAGTGAGACTGTTACTTTAATTCCAGCCTCTGCTCTTCCATTTCTGCTCTAAATGGAACAGAATGCAGAATGATGTGTCAGGTTGATTCCCTTACTTCAGAAAAAGTGTTCATATCACCTGCTGGTTTAGGTTCAGATTTCAGGTTTCACTTCCTTTTCTTCTCTGGATGCAATTCAGAGTGATCTTCCTTATTTTAATCTTCATCTGTAATACAGTAAATGAAAATTATGTCTGATCCGAAGCTCATTGAAACCTCTTAATAATTGTCATTGACTTTGAAAAGCACTATCATCAGATCAGTAGATGATGTCAGATGCTTTTAGCACAAGTAATACTTTGAGTACTGTTTTGAGTTTTATACAGAATGCATATGGAAAAATTTGAATTTTGAATAATAAAGAGTATTTTTTTAACTTTCCCAATATTGCCCACCCCTCAGTGATTTTGTTCCTCTTGTCATTTAGCTATCTATTTGCATCATTAGTGCACCTAAGTAAAAAAATAAGTATGTTTTAAACAGGTACCCTTCAGTATATGGCACCGGAAATCATAGACAAGGGGCCACGTGGCTATGGGAAGGCTGCAGACATCTGGTCTTTGGGATGCACAATCATTGAGATGGCTACAGGGAAGCCCCCGTTTTATGAACTGGGAGAACCACAAGCAGCTATGTTTAAGGTCAGACATCTTCCTTGTACAACTCAGACCAGTATTTGTAAACACAGGAAATCTTATGACTGTTTTGGAGAAGCTAGAATTAGAGACTGCAGGAAAAGAAGATAAAGGAAATGCTTGGTTTAGTGAGGATGTTAAGAAGAATGAGCTGATTCAACTGAGTGGGAGTGCTGTGTAATCTTTGAAGAGAGTAATGGAGCAACAGCAGCTATTCAGCAGCCTGAATGTTGTTTTTTAAAAAAAGAAAAAACAAACAAACAAATAAAACCCCAAACCTGAGAAAAGAAGCTGTTTTCTGCTCTGCGAGAGCCTCTACTTGCAATTGTGTGGTTTTTTAATGTAATTGTTTATACAGTTTGTAACAGGTTTTTTTCTCTGAATTAATAACTAGTTATAGAAAAGTAGTATCAACGCTTGTGGACAATATACCACTTTTACTATCTAAACACTTTTTTGATGCTATTTAGTGTTTGGGAAAACAACAGTGTGGGCCATTGTTTCTCCCTTTATTTGTCTCAGGTGGGAATGTTTAAAATACACCCAGAGATTCCTGAATCCATGTCTGCAGAAGCCAAGGCTTTCATACTGCGTTGCTTTGAACCAGATCCTGATAAACGAGCTTTTGCTCATGAACTCCTTATAGATGAATTCTTGAAGGTTTCAAGCAAAAAAAGAAAGTCCGCATCAAAGCTTTCAGGTAAGCGTTGCTAAACTCAATCTGGAATTTCTGAAACTGCTGATTTAGTCTTTAAGATGAGCACAGCAGATCTCCATCCCAGCTGAACATTCAGTTGTAACCTTCTGTTCTAGCAGCTTGCTGCAGAAACACTGTTGTAGCAGAATTCTGTTGTCATGTTGTCACAGAGGTGATTTATATAAGCATTTCTAATAAGGTTTCTAAAAGTCTGTTTATGGTGTTGTGCAGCTTTTGTGGTTTTGCTTTTGTTTTTTTTTTTATTTGCATATGTTTTCATTCAAAGAATGTCTGCATAGAGTACATCTTGTGTAAGGTTAGAACATGATATTGAGCCTCAGGGGAGTTTTCTACATGAGCAAAATAATCTTTGTCCCATAGCAAATGTGCATGCACTGCATTATTTTTGTTTCATGTACTCATTTCCTGTAGTGTTCTAAATTATGGAAAGTAACAAAGGAGTTTTGAGAGTATGAATTGACATATTCTATGTGTATGCATATACACATATGGAAATATCTTCTATATATTGTTAGCACAATACCTAAAAGAAATAAAAATACCAGGTAAAGGAGATGACATTGGATGAGCCCTTTTAACATAGTTTCCACACACCCCCTGCGGGTTAAAATTAACTTTCAATTGCAATAAATTACAGTTTTAGAGATCGCAGACAGGAGAGTCCAGATAGCCCATAAAAATGGGAAGAGAGTTATCCTTTAGACTATGCTTATTTTCTCAGTTAATTTCAGCACTTTTAACTTTCTTTTTTCTTTGCTTTTCTCCCACAGTTCTTTCAACTAACACAAATGGTGAGTTTTAACGTACTTCTCTATGAAAAAGTAACTGTGTAGACACTGTGGTTATTACTTATTCTGGCACAATTTGTCACACTAAAATGCTGCAAAGGGAAGTGGGCACAATTATGAAAATAAGTGACCTTTCTCTGTTAGGAACCTCTAATTCATTGTGCAAATTTAACCTATTATTTGTAATCCTACCGGACTATGGCTTAATTGTCTAGGCAGGTGGGTCATACAGGCTTGAAGAGCTGCGTTGTTATTACAGGGCCATTTAGTGGAAATCTGAACAGGAAACCAAATAGCTGTTTTATAGTAGCAATAGAGCCAAGGTTTGTAGAGAAAGATAACACAGAATTTAGCCTAATGAAAATCTATAATTGAAAAAAGTGGAATGTATTTGAGACCCCTTGTCAGGCCGGGGTACAGGATAGTCATTTCTTTCAGGAAATGAACTGGGGACAGCTGGGGGAGCGGGGGGAACAGAACAAACACATAGTTACCTTCATGCTGAGTTGCTATCAAAGTACATTTTGAAATGTGCACATGTGAAATAGGTATGAGTAGTTTCTTGCAGCAGTAAGGTTTGCTGGATTTAAAAACAAAAGTTCTGACTTAACATGCGTGTTTATTATTAATCAAAGACTATGAATTAATTAAACTTGTACAAAACAATCTGATAAAGAAATGTATCTTATGTGTTAGAGCGTATATATACTTATATGTATCATATATATATTTATGCACATACATAAAATTAAGATCTTGGAAGGGGCTTGGATGACTTACCCTGTAGAAACATTTTGCTACTGCTGGAAGTGCATACTGATGATATGAGATGCACATTCACTGCAGTGAATTTATGTAAGTGAACTTGCAGAGAGCCCAGCATTGCCATATCTCGGGAAGCTTTTGTATAAAAACATAACTGAAAGATAACTGTATGCCAGAAGAATAAGCTTTAGGAGTTTTCTTGTCTGTTTTAATATTTTGTATTGGTGTGGAGGAAGACTGGAGTCTTTCTGTTTCCTCTGAAGGAATAACCTTTTAACTTCAGAACTGTGATGGCACTACTAAATTCTAACTTCTGAATATTCCTGTACAAATAGAGTATCTTCGGAGTATATCCTTACCTGTCCCTGTTCTGGTGGAAGATACAAGTAGCAGCAGTGAATATGGTTCTGTCTCACCTGATACAGAATTAAAAATTGATCCATTCTCTTTCAAAACAAGAGCCAAATCCTGTGGAGAAAAAGATGGGAAGGGAATCCGGTCCCTTTTTCTGAGGTAAAGAGCTATCTGGCATTTATGTTACACAGTAGACCTGGAATGTGTGCATTGGGGTGGTTCTTATAAAGTTTCTTTTCACTGAGTGTCTTTCATTCAGCATCCCAGATGAAAATTTTGAGGATCACAGTGCACCTCCTTCACCTGAAGAGAAAGATTCTGGGTTTTTCCTGCTGAAAAAGGATAGTGAAAGGAGAGCCACCCTTCACAGGATATTAACTGAGGACCAAGAGAAGGTGGTGAGGAACTTGATGGAAGCTTTGGCTCAGGTAAAGTAATTTGAGAAGGCAGAAAAAAATTTATACAACTTGAAGACTTATCTGCAATTAGCTGGAACTTTTGAAGCTACACATAGTAAAGCAATTAAAAATAAAGTTTGATTAAACTAGAAAGCATGCACCATGTAAGCTTTCACAGTTTATTGTTTTATTTGGGCTATTAAAAAATACGCTTTAAAATTGTTTATGCTGCATTACATATGCCTTTTGTGTTGTTTGTAAATACCATATGTATCCATGGATATTAGTGCTGGCCAGACAACAGAAAAACATGTTTTCATGATACTATATTTTGCCAGTGATTTTTCAAATGGGACTAACTGAGGCTGTCAGGTCAACTCACGTAAGATAGATCATCCCCAGGAGGTGATTACTTTGCCATCCTTTTAGAGTTCTGTCTTCTGGCTGACTGGTTTGACAGAGGGAGGTTGAGGTCTTTTGGCCCGCTCTGGCCTTATGTTAGGTTATTGCGTAGAAAAAATGGGACTGACTGGTACACAATTGCCTTCTAGCCAACAGCCATAAAAGGGGAAAGAGGGGGCTAGGGAGAAAATTAATTGCAGCTATTCCTCACAGCAGTTGGGAGCACATATGGAGGGGAGGGAAGATGGAGTAACAGTGGGAGCTACAGCAGACAACAAAATAATTGCAGAATGACCTTTTGGCGCTCCTTTGTGGGCATGATTCACGATGATGTATCCGTTCAGGATGACACCGAATAAATTACAGGTCATGACCACACTGCTGAATGTTGCAACACCGTAATTGGATGACATGATTTTTTTGTTCTTGTTTGTAATGTGTGTGTTAGTAGTTAATTGACTCACTTCATTCTCAAGGTTAAGTATTGCTGGTCGAAAGCATATTTGTATAAAATGCGACAACTCATCTTCTAAAGATAGTACTGTTTAGAAACTGATGCAAGCCAGTATGATTCTTATGCATGTACTACAGTTAATGTAATTGGAAATTGCTGCTATATCAATAAAAAGAGCTTCTAACTCTTGGTGGGGGGATGAAGGAACCCACAGTTGTCCTGGTAACTATAAGAAGTATTAAAATAGAAGGCAATAAGAGAGATGCCTATGATCTGTGCTTTGCTGGAGTGTTGCTGTAACAGACACAGTCGTTAGCACGTGTATGAAAGGAATAATCAGTGATTGTGAGAGGCTGAAACTCAATCACAAGATCCATAGAGGGTGCTTGGTGTTTCATGCCTTCCTCAGCTGGGGCTGGAACAGCCCAAGAGGAGCAGAGACACACAGTTGTAGAGCCAGAGAGCTCAAAGCACATGTGCATGGGACTGTCTGCCCTTCAAGAGGATGCAGAACTCAGACTCCCAAACATTGTTTTCTTCCTTGAGAGAGGGACCCTGGTCAAAGAGTAGGAAACGTACTCAAACCGCTAGAAAGTGGTAGTAACTGCAGTTAAGGGGAAGTTGAGTTGGCTTCTTGTTATGTCCTGCTTAAATGCAAGTTACCAATGGATGGATGCCTGACTTGCTTGTTAGGCCTCATAATGGTTTATGCTTTGATAGCTCTTTACCCCTCACAAAAACTTTTCTTAAGAACAATTTCAACAAAGTCATTGGGTGTGGGGACTAGGGAGGAGAATGACCCTCCCAAAATAAGTCAGTGTACCTTATTAGGGAACCATACTGTTTGCCCTGTCCCCAGCATGCCTTGATGGACTTGGATCTTCTAGTGTAGGGCTACAGTGTGTTGTGTGTCCACCTATCTGCCCTAATGGCTTTTTAATTGTTTACACGAAAAGGAGATCAGCTACTGCAGGACAGAGTGAGGGATCCACTTCAGTATAGCCAGTCATCAGATGAATTCTCCAAATCAAAGTGGATCAGGATCAGAGGCTAGGATCATTTGTCTCAGAGATGGGTCCTTTAGTCAGTGGAATGTTTGAGTGCTTTACAGCTTTTTCTTTTTTTTAATTAATCTCTCTCTCTCAAATAATGAAATTATCTTTGTTTCATCCTGATCAGAATTAATTAACTATAGTTAAAACCTCAATGTTATTGGCAAGCAAAGTTCTTGATGTCTGGCCAGCTGTAACATTCATGGCATAAAACTGGAAAATACAACAGAACCAAACACCGTATGTCCTTCTGTTACAGAAATCAATATTAGATATCTTTAGTCTATATAAATACTTAAATTCCTTCAGAATAAGCATCTAATACTTCGTGTTGAACAACTAGTATGGTTTCCTATCTCTGGCTTAATTTTAAGATTTGGAATTGAAATTTCTATTCAGCTGACATAACTTTATACAGTAAATACAGTCCTCTACTTCCTAGTTACTTATGCTGGTTATTCTGGTGAATGCTTTTGAGCTTTTTGCTACTTTGGTAGCTCATGCAAAAACACAAAAGCTTTTAAAAATAGGTATATGAATATTTTATAATGGAAAGGTGACAGATTTGTAGACCTACTCTAAGAATAGGTAAGTGTAAAAGTTCCATATCAAGGGAAATCATGTAGGAAAGAACCAGTCTCTTTCTGAGCCTTCTATGTAACTTTGACTAATGCCTTCTTTTAAATGCTACTGTGGGAGTTTGCATGTTGTCTCTCAGAGGCACTCTGAAATTAGAGGCACTGCAAAGGACATGTTTGTTTGCAATTAAGAGTAATTTGTAGTATTCAGTGCACAGTATATTTATTCATATCTTTTCACTCCTGTACAATGAGACATACAGACTATAGTGTGCACATATACTTCAGCAACTGATATGAAACAAAGTCAGCTATTTGCTCATCAAGTAATCTGCATCAGCAGGGAGCTCAGCAGTAGAACTCTGTGCTGTAGTTACACTGCTACCATTGTCTGACCTGCAGCTGCACCTTTCCCTTAACTGTAGCAGTAGAGCTTCTGAAAATCCATATTGCCAACTGATGTTATTGGTTAAAGTCCCTCTGGGTGTACATTTCAAAAGATGGCTATCAAAACTATTTGTTTTCCTTTCTCTTCTACCAGGGAGCCGAAGAACCCAAGCTGAAATGGGAACATATCACGACGCTTGTTTCCAGCCTCAGAGAGTTTGTACGGTCCACTGATCGTAAAATTATCGCAACCACTCTTTCAAAACTGAAACTGGAGTTAGACTTTGACAGCCATGGTATCAGTCAAGTGCAGCTCGTCCTGTTTGGTTTTCAAGATGCTGTAAGTTGTCACTTTTAGTAAGAACTTTGTGCACCAAAACTGCCAAAAAACACCCTAGAAGCCAGAAGCAAACAGAACTTCATTAACTTCCATCCAGAGTTACTGAAACAATAATATTTGAGGGCTTTGAACCTGTAATAACAAAAACCCAGCCCACACCCATGACCTGGTTGGGTTGCCACGTGTCCTTTGGCAGGACACAGACCCTGAACACAACTGTTGAGATTTTGCTGATTAAAGTTCTAGAAGGTTCAGCATGGTTGTGTAAACATTATGTCATAATACTAAAGCAGGAGAGCCTTTTTAGAAAAATCTTATTTTGGAGGGTTTGCTGGTAAATAAGAATGACACTGAGTGTCAGGCTTATCCTACATAAATGCAGATTTCTTGAACTTGACTTGTCTTATAAAGTAATACATTAAACCACTCTATACCCGCAATAGTAGTCTGTCTACCGTATAATACTGTATTGAGTTCTTTATCTGGTATTTTTGGTTAACAGCCGATTTCTGCCAAACTAGACATTTTCATTTCAATTTATAATAGGCAGGATAAGAAGGAAGAAAAATAGGTTACTTTTCTGTCAATAATTAATGCAAAATTTATTATTTCCTACAGTGAGCAAACACACACATGGCTACCCTTTAAAAAGCTAGTTTACTGAAAGCAAATGTTTTTTCTTCTTAAGCTATGTATTTAAATGTTAGTTCACAAGCAATTAGGTTTAATGATTAAGATGAATAACCAAGGAGGGTGCAGCTGTGCTGGGCGTAACTTGTCCAGACTGAAGTCATGTAGTAAAAATGAAATGACAATCCAAGCAGGCATTTGGGGTGGATGATTCTACTAGCATTTAAACCTGGAGCACTCTGACAAGTAAAAGAGCTGTCAGGAAGGATTGCATAGCATGTAAACTGTTTGTTGCATAGACTACACTGACAAGAATTAGATGCTGTTTACAAAAAAACCCCAACTAATGTGTGAAATGAATCTGTAAAAGAAAGGTTTCCACAAATGGAAGTTTTCTCTTTTGAGTCTTCACTTTGAGTACACTTCAGCTCTCCGTTCTACTTAGCCTCATACTACTACTGTTTTGACACTTGGAAGGAAAAAACTAAACATACAAGGTCAAGAAAAAAATTGAGGGGGGAAAGGTACAACTATCTGGGTTGGTTTTCTGATGGAGACGTTGCTGGCCATCAGTTGGTCAGCGGTAATAGCCCGAGTCATAGTCTTTTCAATAAAAATTTTACCCTCTTCTGTTAAGTTCATCATTACAAATTGCCGTTTTTTTAACTGATGTCTCTTTCATTACTGTCTCTCTAATACTTAACTAAGATAACCCACAGAAAGTTCAAAGAAAAACTTTGCTTTATATGTGCCCAGTCTTAATTTTGTTGGATGTACATTATATTTCTATAGTAGAACACTGAAATCCAGATCAGTATCAAGACCCCAGATACTGCAGAGACTGGGATATTGCTAAAAGTGAGGGAAAGTAGTTCCCTTGTTCTCAGGACTTCATAGGGTAATCTCGGGTAACAAGGTTTAATAATCACAATATCCTCATTGGAGCAACCAAGAAAAAGTAGGTTTGTGCTGTAATCTAAATAGCTAAATCACATTACTGTGTATTGTTGTGTTCTTGAGAAAGTTACGTCATGCTGCTTCAGTACTTAAACAGGCTGCACTTAGCTAAACACGTCGATGTCTTGGTGGGAATCAGTACGGGAAGGTGTACAGTGCTTGCAAACAGGAGTGGTGCTGCCTCGGGGGGGCCGTGGGAAGCCTTTGGGGCCCTCAGGCAGCTGCTGCCCAGGTGCCAGGCCCAGGGCAGGCTCCCCTGGCACTGCTGGCAGCGCTCCGAGTCCAAGCACGGTGTCCAAGTGCCATCTCGTGGCCATTGGCAACGGAACGGAGGGGACACAGGTACTGCGGTGGGTTGACCCTGGCTGGCAGGTATAGGAAAGCCCCTACCCAGTCTTGTTCACTCCCTCCCAGCGGGATGGAGGATGGAATCGGAAGGACAAAAAGTGAGAAAACTTGGGGGTCAAGATAAAGGCTGTTTACGTGAAGGGGAAGGAAAAAAAGAACCCCAAACCCCACAAATGATGCAAAAGCTGTCACTCACCACCAGTAGACTAATGCCCAGCCAGTCCCTGAGCAATGGCTCCTTTGGAAAAACTACCCCCCTAGTTTTATTGCTGAGTATTATATTATATGGAAGGGAATATCTCTTCAGTCAGTTCAAGTCAGCTGTCCTGGCTGTGTCCCCATCCAGCCTTTAGTCCACCCCCAGCCTACTCGCTGGTGGGGCAGCGTAAGAAACAGAGAAGGCCTTGACACTGTGTAAGCTCTGCTGAGCAATAGCTAAAGCCTGGGTGTGTTATCAAGGCTGTTTTAGTCACCAGTCTGAAACGTAGCACCATACGGGCTGCTGTGAAGAAAATTAACTCTATGCCTGCCAAACCCAGTACAGGTACCTGTGTAAATTCTGCATTACTGAATACTGTTACTTTGGGCAGTGATAATAATATGATTAATAACATTTATTAACTCTTACATATCTTCTGAAAGCATTATTTGTGTAAATTCAGTCATTTTTTACAGAGCGGTTATCACAATGTGAGAGAATTAAACTAACCCCTTTTTTAGGAAGACCCGAATGAAGTATCTTCTTGTCACATTTTTTAGTAAGCAGTAGTTGCTACTTTTTTAATAAGGCTTTGAGTAGCTTCATAATTTTCTAAATACAATAAATTGTATCTTCCTGCAACTTCTCGAGCTGTGCTCCTACAGAATCTGTTGCTTTCAACTGCTTCCATGCCCAGAATGTTTTGTGCTATTGCCACTTACCGTGGCTAGGTGTTTCGTTGTAGCAGTATCACCCCACCTGCTTTTTCTGTGTCATTTGGGAGTTGGAAAACCATTCCCCCAACGTGGAGACATTCTTGCAAGTGGCATGGAGCATCCATAGAGGCACCTGGGAATATGGCTAAAAGTGGTTTGAAAGCAGGCCTGTAGGGAGTTAAGAGCAACCCAGTGTAGAAAACTATCTCATTGTAAAAAGTGGAAGGAAATAGCACAGCATACAAATGAAGTCCCCTGACTATTTAAACTAATGTTAATTAACTATTTTCTGAATCAAGAAGGAGCAGCATTTCATTAGTTCTTTGATATTTCCTACACTTGTACTTTAAAATAGGTAAGTACTCTCAGAGCAAGCAGTGAAAATTATGCCAAAACCCAAGATTAATTAAAGTTACAAGTCTTTCATAATATAGTCCTTGGTATTTGTCTTGCTTGCATTCTTTAAGTTTCTCTCCACACCCATGAAGCTTAAATAAACTTCAGTATCACAGTCATCAATAATCACCTAACAGGAACTAGTACTTGGTAAAAAATACAAAATAGTGCATGACTTGTAATAAAATGGTGGAAGTTGGCAATGTTGCTATTCTTTAATGACAACATGAAATAGTTTTAATCCCCTGCTTTGATACAGGTTCTCCAAGTTCAAACACTTTAGATATTGCTGGTATGTATTATCATTTTAAGTTGGGGGGATATAATATCTGAACTGACTTCTCTGTTGCTAGGTCAATAAAGTTCTCCGAAATCATAACATCAAGCCACATTGGATGTTTGCATTGGATAGCATAATCAGAAAAGCTGTGCAGACTGCTATTACTATTCTGGTCCCAGGTGAGTCATGTTTTAATATTCAGCAAGTATTTATTGGCTGATCTCTTTAAACATACTTTAGAGCTGTGATTATGATGCTTTGTTTAAGATTTTGAAACCAGCAGTGGCCTTTTCCCTGTTCACTGTCTGTTCTGCAACTCAAAAACTAATCAGTGTATTGTCCAAGTTATTTTGGAAAGCACCTTTCCAAGATGCGTCATCTAAACAATTCTGCAACGCAGTGAGCTGTAATAGGCTAAGGTGCTCTGGGTCCTAATCTTTTTTGAGGTGCGCAATGCTGCCTCTTGAAATCCAAAGGACAGACCACTTGCTAGCACATGCTGATTTTGGAAGGTGTTTTACCAAGTGCAGATTAATGATGTGCTTTTTGAAGTACTCAAAAGTCTCTATGGCTCCTGGTCAGAAGCTGTCTAAAGAAGAAGAAAAAAAAAAAAAAATCTGCGGTTTGAATGTTATGGAAGTAGAATGCACAGCATAGCTGAGGGAAGGAGTCCGTGTAGAAGAAACTGTAGCTCATTCTGTTTACTACTCTATTTCCAGAGTTAGTTTCTCTGCTGCTTCTTGGCTTCTAAGCTTGTGATTCCACCATTCCCTACACTGGAATTAATGGTGAAATTTTCAAATATATGATTTAATGCTTTAAGTCTGAAGTCAGAATAATTATATTCCTGTTTTCTGTAGTGGGTTAAGTCTTAAATTATCAACAAGGGGATCTGAAAATTCCAACAAAAGTTACAGCTCTTCCTGTTCTCCTTGGTATTTTCCATATCCCCAGCACAGGCAGTGAGGCATAAACAGGGTTTCTGTGTTACTTTAGAGTCATAAGGAAAATCTGTCCTTTGATTAGAATGCCAAACACCTTTAACAGGCGTGTACTTTATTGCTGTATAATAGGAGTACTGCAGAATTCCTCCTTAAAAGACTCTTCTTCCCCATACAGTTCAGTATCAGCATTAATTGTATGTGGTCAAGCTTAAACAAAAGCCTCTGTGCCCTAGGAGCTTTCGGGCACTGATCATCTGCCTCTTCCCCAATTGCCTTACCCTACTTCTGATTGCTGCCCCTTGCCTTTGTCTAAATTTTTTTCTCCCTCCCCGCCCCGCCCCAGTGATGTGAAGATTTATCTCTGGCCTTAACCCTTCTAAAAGTTGTGGGATGTTCGAGTCGTACAAAGCAGATGTGATGCAGAAGTTCAAAGCAGATTCAGACATACTTGCCTAGCAATATTTGGGTAACTGCTATATAAGAAATCTGCTTGCTTTAATTAGAGGAAGCATGGCTCCGTTGATCTTAGTACTTTCAGTCTTGAAAAAGGTATGTAACATTGAAATGAAGAGACAAAATGGATCAAGGAATGAATGTCCCTTTTGTAAAGAAGAGAAACGTACTTGTTAGTTCTTCAGCAGAAAGGACAAAAACCAAGTGCGATTCAGGAAAAAAGTATGTTTTGGTGAGGAGACTAAAGGGAGTGCTCAGCAGTAAGAAGTCACAATTGAAGGAAGGAAGGAAGGAAGATTTATATTAAATGGTTAGAATTAACAAGCAGATGTTGTTGCAATAATAGGTTTTGTAGGAGTATAAGATCTTGTTTATATATCTTGCGTACCTGGTAAGCTCTGGTAGGTAGTTTGAACAGGGAATAACAGAAACCAGAGTACACGTATAGCTTTGCGTCTGCTGTTTTGTGGATGCACATCATTATAAAATAGGCAATGTTGTCCCTGAGAAGTAGAAGGGAAGTGTGTTACTTCTAATTGTTGGGAAAGGGGTCTGTTTGTTATTTCCTCCCTATATCTTTGGATACATTTTTTTTTTTGTAAACACGGTATTCTTATAATGAGAAAATGCTAAATATGCCAGAATAGCAACAACAACAATAGCTGGATATAAGAGAAATAATAGTTATTTGTTTAATAAAACATTTCCAGTCAGACACATAAGAAATTACAAACCACTGAGAATGGAATAAAGTGAAAGAAAGTACTTCTGCTGCACATAGTACTTCAGCACAATTTGACATGAAATGCTAGCCAAATCTGGAATCCTATTCATCCAGATTTTTGTTTTTTAGAGCTTTTGAACATTTGATAGGCTTGTAATTAGCATAAACTAAGATGCTGTTATGGTCTGAGTCATCTTAAATCCCTAGAAAATACCATCTGTTCTCTTGCTACAGAAATTTCAGGTCTGGTTTAACCAAAACTGTAGGATGATCTGTAAATAGTCACTTAGATCTGCTTTTGTTTTAATGTTTAACATCTTTAATGTCTTTTCTTTTGCTTATATTTTAATGTTACTAATAGAATTGAGGCCACATTTTAGTCTTGCATCTGAAAGTGATACAGCAGATCAGGACGATATAGAAGCTGAAGAAGATCAAGATGAACATCCTCAGAATCAAACTATCCAACAGCCGTGCATTGTCATGGAAGATGCAGTAGCTACCTCAGGTGTAAGCACACTCAGCTCTACGGTATCCCACGACTCCCAGGCTGCTCACAGATCACTGAGTGTCCAGTTGGGCAGGCTAAAATTAGAGACAAACAGGTAAGTCTGGACATCAGGAGACACTAGCCTACTCGTGACAGGATGTATTGTTTTGCTTTTAAAACGTGTGTGCTAGAATACTAGTGACTGTATCAAAATTCCATAGTACTGTAAGCTGTTCACTTAGATGATGGTCATTGTTTAGCTGTGACTGATCACACATTGGTTTTATTCATTTCAGAACAATAGTGATGCAAGTTAAAGTCAGTCTTGATTTCAGGTGCTCTTTCAAGGAAGGTCTGAAAAAACTGAGCTTGCTGCCAAGCTTCTGCTTTTTCTCTCCTTCATATGCTGTGTATGGCTGATGAATGGTGTTATGTTTTGTTTCCATTAAGGCAGAACTTGCTGTTCTTTTCTATAGTTATTCTTGGGGAATGAACACAAGCTAGTCAACAGCCACACACAAACTCCACAAGGAGAGTGCTTCAGGCTTGCTTTATGCGCTGCAGCAGGATCTGTGCTTAACAGCAAGCATTAACTTTTTATAAAATAAATTTTGTTCATCAGAGAAAGACAGGAAAAATAGGTGTGTTGTTTAAAAGAAGAAATAAGACAGACATTTGGATAGTGGATTTTTTTCAGAAATACACATATTGCACTTCAAACCTCAGAAGTGGTTCTTTCATGTTTTTTGTTTGTTTAAGAAATGTCAGAGACAAATCTCTGTCTCCATTATTTTATCCAAATAGTCTTCTGTATAATTTTGTTTTCTTTTCATTAAAATGTATCAGACAGTCTGTTTAAAGTAGGTATTTTAGCTTTTGCAGCATCTGATTTATGACATTGGATTCTTACTAACCTCAGTAAATTTTGAGTATGACCTTGATAGAAAGAGAACGTCTTCAGTAAGATAGTAGTTATGCTGCTAGAATGTTCTTTGTAGTTATTGTTCCAATTAAAATTGAAGCGTTAAATTGCACTTTGCTTTTAAACGTCCAAGAATTTTGCCATAGTTAGTGTAATTCATTAGACTGTACTGTTTTTAATAAAGCATCAGTATTGTTGAGGTCTTATGTTACAATTCACTTTCTTGCTTGTGATGACCACTGAGAAATGTTTTGATTGCCTTATTGATACACTTAAATAAATACCTACATAAATAATTTAGATTGTCTCACTTCACTTCCCAAGTTTATGATGGGGAGTAGCACCAGAAGTGATCCATTTGTAAAGGTACTGTTTTCTAGCACTTTGCTTTTGTAAATTTCTTAAATGCTTAGCCTTTGGCCAAATAATCATATCCTGTCATTTGTGCAGAAGTTTGAGATAAAGAATATGGATGGTTGTTTAAGTATTAATTAAAGCTTTATTGGCATAAGCAGCAAACTGTTATCGAGAGAAAATAGTTGATTATTTTATTGGCCCCGAAGGCCTTTTTCAACCAGACTGGATAGAGGAGGAATAAATTAACTGAAAGGTGGTTGCATACCTGTCTGGACAGAATATCAATCTGCACTGAGATTAACCAAGCTGTGGGTGCGAGTAGAGGCACAAAGCAGCTCTTTTCACATGCAGGGTGAACAGACTAGTTAAGAATTGTTAGCTCAGGTGTGGAAGCACTCAAACGTAACTATGCTGCTGGTAGGCCTGCATGCAAGCTGAAAGTAGGGCTAGATGTTTTCACAAAGTAATCATACGGGATGCAGTTTATTTCTGTGCAAAGACAGGTAAGGTGCTTTTGTGGTACATTCTCTAGCAGAATTCTAGAACATCCCTATCTTTCAGTGTCCCAGAAAAAAGGTTGCATCCTATGAAACAATCATAGGCAAATGGAACAGTTACTGCATAGTTCTCAGGCTGACAAAGGCTTCAAGGCAGGAGTGAAGGTGCTGCAATTCTTTCAAGGCAGAACTTCCTAAGACTCAGAAGTGAGTGATAGGTTTATGAGTGTTCTCCATGTCCAATTTCTCTGACCAAGTTCCTGAATACATACTGTTCACAAGACCTCCTTCTTACTAAAATGCTTTTCTAAAATACCAAAATGCAGCAGTTTCACATACTAATTTTCCATTGTATTCTGATTATTTTCCTTTGATCAGTTTGAAAGGTACTGACCACTGAATCTCTCTGGGTTTCTGTCTGGGTTTGTGTTATGAAGGAAGTCAAACACAGGTTCCAATTTCTTTCTGTTTGACATTCTCAAAAGTAATTGCTTAGGAGAGGACACAAGGTATTTTGCTGCCTCTTTTCTCACTCTTTATATAGCACAGGAGGGTAGGCACACAGTGCCTTCTCATATGTGAGGAAGGGACAGTCCTTGTGTGGATGAGAATGTATTTTCCCCATTTAAGAAATGCAACCGTAAGTTTTTGCCACATTTTCATCACAGCTCCACCCTTGCCATACCTTTGAAAATGTCTGCTGGAGAGATGTGAACTGGCATTTTTCCTTACAAAGGATTATGTCACAAAGTTTAGCCCTTGGTTTATGAAACACTTTGATGTTTGTTCTTCTCAGTTTACACAGTTTTGTTTAAAGCAGAATGCTGGCTGTAGAAATTTCACTAAAATTTTGTACCATACCACCTGTTTAGTGGGTGGATGTGTATATGGAGGCTGATGTGTCTGGGCCTTTTTTGGTGTTTTTTTTTTTTTTTTTTAAACAGCTATAGCTTTAGGAACCAGTGAATGTTTATGTCTTGATATAGGTCATAATAAATTTATAGTGAGAGGATATTCCTATGAAAGCTGAAGAAGTCCGTCCTTGTCTCTGTCAAGAAGGTTTCCAGTTTAAGTATTGTAAGATCTGTGCTTTCCTGAAAACTTGAAACTACTTAAGGAAATGTGTGCTTCCTTCCTGTTACTTCACAGGTTGTTGGAGGAGTTGGTTCAAAAGGAGAGAGAATTTCAAGTCCTCTTACATCAAGCTATAGAAGAAAAAGATCAAGAGATCAGAAACCTGCGGCTTAGGTCACAGCCAATAGGTAAGTGAGAATAGTTTTCAAGGAAAAATTTAATACTGGCTACAGATGAAGACGGTGGCAGCTAAACTTCTGTTCTTTTTATTGAGACAGTCTCAGCAAAGATGCTTTATTATGCTGCTTCTGGTAGGGTTTGCTTTGAGGTAAGAATATACATTGTGGAAACAAATTACTGAATTTGTTAATCACAGTAGAAGTAATGGCATGATTTAAATATTTTTGATTGTGATTATATGGAAGCATATGAGGCTCATATCCTACAGAATAAATTTTATTTCTGAAGAGGATAATCTAGTATGTTTAGGAATGTGTTCTTTAAATTACAGACTGTTCCAATTGTTATACTGAAAGTTCAAAACAATCTAATTGGTGAGACGTAAATACAACTTAAAGATTACTGAGGGGAGCTGAGTTTGATATGTATCTGCCCTGAAGAAGGTGGAAGTGCTAAGGCAGTTTGATGTTTCTGTGTAATATGCTTCAAAGAAGTGTTGCTTTGCAAAAGCAGCTGACCCTCAGTCTAAGGCATTGTCTATGCACCAATTGCATGAGTTACGCTGAACAGTTCAGTTAAATTGGTGCAACAACGTTAGTGTAGGAACAGTTACAGTGAAGTTGATGTGCCTTGTACTAGTAAAGTCCTTTTCCAAAGAGGACAGAAAATGTATCTGTATCAGTGTTCACACTACTTTAACTGTACCCCTAACCAGGTAGAGTAATTGGTGTATAACTGTCTATAAACCGTAATTAAGTGTGTGCTTTGGGAATTGACATTTATCTTCATTTATGGGGATACTGGTATTCTAAGCTCACTGAAGAAAGTGCTTCAGCAGTCAAAAATGACAAGAGGTTGCTTTGGCAACACAAAACCTTTTCTCAAAAATGCTTGTTCTAGATATTCCTGGACTGTCTGTCTGTCATCGTCATTCCACTGGCACAGGGACTGAAGACCCTGATCTCATAAACTGGCTGAGTGTTCAAGGAGCTGATGAGGCCACAATAAACAAGGTAGCAATGATTCTGTTCACTCTCTGTACACAGTTGTGGTACTGTTTTGTGACTCGGTGCAAGGAGATACCAAACCTTTTTAATTACTTCAGCACATTTTGAGAGATGAATTTGTTTTCAGAGGAGAGGAAAAAGCCATGAATATGAAGGCCTTCATAAAGATACAGTATTGTTAATAATTCCTATATCTGATTATGAACATGGGAATAAAATGTTCTGGTAAATAGACAGTATTGCTTTGGTTCATAATTTTTCAGTGTCTTTGCACACTGCAGCAGTTCCTGCTGATTATACCCTGGATACAGGGTAGGTGTTTCACCCTTAGCAGCTAACTGTGTTGAAGTGAAATCTCCTGAAGTAGATTGGTCTGCTCTGCAGCAAATTACATAATTTTAGAGGTGTTGAGCATCTGAGAATTACTGCTGATTTAGGAAAGCCTGCATCTAGTTATCACTCCTGCAGATCAGATCAAAGGTTCCTTGAAATTCAAGTACATCAAATTTAGATGCCACTTTTGAAAAGGTAGGTCTTAACTGTTGTTTTAAATTTCCTCATGGGTGAAATGTGGTATTAATTATGCTCTAATTTGTGTTCGTTAAAGCCTGTGACTCTGAGATACCAGTGATAACAATAGAAATGCCACTTGACAAAAGCTTTGAGTAGCTGTAAAAACATGACACCTTTCAAATTGTGCCTGGTATGCCAATATAGAGTATGCAGTATAAAAATTAAGTAGTTTCACTGTATTTCTAGAAACAATGTGGATTGATCTGTTACATGTACCATGTTTTGGCCCAATTTTAGGTTTCTTCTAAACTTAAACTTCTATTTTTCAGGGCAGATGGTATATAAAACATATTAAGTTAGATTATATTTCTAACAAAATGTTTATTTCAACTTCTTGTTGTAGTTCTTGGCTGAAGACTATACATTAATGGATGTTCTCTGCTATGTTACACGAGATGATCTGAAATGTTTGAGACTGAGGTAATGCTTCACAGTTAAATGAACTGTGCTGAGCAGGAGTGTGTTTTGTTACAAGCAAAAATAACTAATACTAAGCCTCTCTTTATTGGATTGTGCAGTATTCATTTAAAATAAGTAACACTTTCCAGTATGTCTTTGTATACTGATGCATTCCTGATAAGCAGCTGATAGTTTAAATTTTAAAATAAGCTTTTCTGTTAAAGGAAAGCAAAGTGACAGTTTTAAAGTAAAGCTTTTACCCTATACCTGGAGACACTGGATATCCCATTAGAGCCTTGCTTTTACTTTTAAAAGGCAAAGATAGCAAAACTTTCTGTAGTTTATCATCATCATCAGACTTTAGAAATACTACTCATGGACTGCAACTAACACTGGATTTCATCTAATCATGCCAGGTGTGTGGGTCACTGCAGAACCAAGGTTAAGTAGAAACAATAGAAGTTATCAAACACTCTGTGTGTGTGCAGTCAGTTTTAAAATAAATTACCACAAAAAATTTTAAAAAAACCCATGCAAGTGGTAAGATTTTTTTCATAATTGACATTTTCATAATGTTAGAAGTCTGCTGTGGGTTATGCAGGTCTTCTGGACCAGAAGTCTGAATTCCAGAAAGCAGGCATCTGAAAAGGGGAAAGATTGCCCTTGTACTGTAATCAGAAAAGGACTCTGTTCTCTATTTGAGTATTGCGTGTTGAATTTCACCTTTGATCAGCCTTCCCACTGAATGTCATTGGTCAAAAACAGAGCAAGAAAATCAGAAGGCACCTAAATTGGAATGCTTTCAGGCTAGAGAGTATCTTTGTACCTGAGCATCTTTGTGATTTCTGTTCTTTACAGAGGAGGAATGCTATGCACACTCTGGAAGGCCATCACTGACTTTCGGGAGAAACACGCCTGACACTGAAATTTTTCTTCACTTCTCTGCAGAGAGGAAAAGATTTCCTTTCAGCACAGAGCAGGTGTGCTGTCAGAAGGACTGTTGCACTTTAATCCAGTATTTGTTTACCAATGTTAAAAACACTGCAGCTTCCTGACTGCTTTTAATCCTATAATCCATAAGGAATCTGTAAACAACCTGCAACATTATTTTACTTTAAATGTTTTTTAATGGAAGTTTTTCAGAAATGTAAAAAACCCACCAAAACCCATTATAAACTCATCAGATATTGTAGTTAAAGTAACTAGATGTTAATTTCATGAAAAACTGATGTAAGATTTCATGTGACTGTACATCACTGGAACAAAACCAAAATGTGACAACAACTTCAAGTTTCTTTTCCTTTGTAATATATCTCAATAATCTGTAGTAGAACATTATAATTTTGATCATAATTAGATATTTTTCTTTTAGTGTGTGAGACCTAAAGGTAACTGTTTTTACCTACTGCCATACATAGTTTAATATGTTTATTTTTGGTAATTTAAGTTCTACAGTGCATTTGTTTTAGAGTTGTTTATGTACTACTGAACTGTACCAGTTGCATACACCTGAACCACAGTAATGTTAGCTTGTTCTAAAGCTATCTCTGACATACACAGTTGAAAATAAAAAGAACCTAAGACTTAATTTTTTTCCTATATTTTTGGACTTCTAAAATAGTAAAGGTGTAGAACTGGAAAATATTGGAATAAAAAAAAGAGGAAAGAAATCATACTGAGTATCAAGGGAACCTTTCTGACACATGTTAAAGTTACTGTGATTTATATTCTTGGGTTTCCTGTTCGGTCTAATTTCTGTACTGACAATGCAGGGCCAAACAAAATTCTTCTCTGGGTGCCCTACTTGACTTGAGAAATGAATGTCCTGCCTCCACGCACTGAATAGTCATTGTGGCCTGTTGTTTTCTTCTGGTTTTGTTTATGCAATGTCTTTTCTCACATACAAGGAAAAAGGATGGTGGATATTCCCTGTTCATCCACTCTCATTGTCACTCCAGCATCCTAGCACTGGGTATCATCAGATTCTTATGGGGCAGCTGCAAAAAATTCCATTGTGAGTAAGGCTTGCCTGGACAGAAGCTGCTGCTTTCTTCATAAGCCTTGAAAAATTCAGGGCGTAAGCTGTTCACTGATTACAAGTCTAGCAAGTATTTTCAAAGAAAATTAAATAGTTTTGTCTAAACATAAGCATGTTGTCCTAACATGTATGTAGTAATTTTTGCTGACTAAAAAACAACAATTATGTATATAAAAAAAGGCCAGACAAAGAACTGCAGATTAAATAATTTTAGTTAGATTTTTTTTACTCTGAAGATGGTTCCAGTGATGTTTGGGCACAGATAGATTCAACTCACTCTGAAAACGTGACTACATTTCAGGAGAAACATAGCTGATGTTTAACAATTTCTACTGCTATTACAGCAGAAACCAGTACACTTTCAAGGTAGTTTTAAGCACTGGAAAGACCAGTGGTGGAGGCTGACTTGCAAAACCCAGAGCAACTAAGAAAACTCTACCCATGGAAAAGTGACCCTAGGGCAAAGAACTCCCCTAATTTGAATTTTGTGTGAAACATGATCCTGTATCAGTCTGTGACTACAGTTTGAAAACCTCTGATTTCATGCAGCATGAATAGACCACAATGTAATTGCATTGCTTTATTTGTGTGTTGATACTTTGAAAGCATGCAGCCTGTTTCTCCACTATCTATGACTCAGGGTGTTCAGTAATGCCAGCTATGTGTAAGCAAAGGGAGTGTGATCGAGGAATCATTTTAATGTCTCTACGAGACCTAGCCTGGCACCAGCTGGGAAGTAATTCCTATAGTTCACTGCTGGCCTCACCAGACCCAAGGTAGCTTCTGCAGACCTGCTCAGCAATCAGTTCTGTATTCTCCACTCGATATCAAGTCTGATGCAGGCCTAGGCTGGGCCGCGTGCACTTACGCTACTTTAGAGATCATGAATTGGTCTGAATGTTGTTCCCTGAACAGCACAACTTATCCATCGATGTACTAGATCTGTGCAGAAAACCTTATGTAATATCCCCATTTCAGGCTACTTTGTATAGATTGTGCCAGACACATTACTTTTTATATCCTCAGACAGAATGTGAAGAAACATTTCGGGACAGAGTGCATCAGATGGGTTAGCCTGGGATGACTCAGCCTGGCTCCCTGAATATGCTGGTGAATGCCTGCATGGACTGCAAGCGAGGGATTTGAGATTACGTTGTAACAACATGTTATGTTTTAGTTCAGGATTTTGCCGAGGACAACCTTTCGACTATAGGACATACCACTCCCTTTGAGTTTGGATAGCCTCTTGGTCCTCGACTAGTGCTTTTGCAATCCAGGGCTCAGGTTGACTGCAAGGTACCTTTCCACCTCTGTTAAGAGAGCCAGGCAGAATGCAGAAGTGAAAGGTTGACCAAGGAAGTGCTGGTTTTGGAGTCCCTTGTACCTTTCAGCGTAGAGCCTAGCCTGTTCTTGTAGCATGCACGCATTCCTGTCCACAAACCACAGGGCACATTTATCACCCAAGCCCCAGCTCAGTCTGTTTTAGAGCACATATGGCTCCTGGTGCAACAAAACATTCATCCTCCCTTCCCGTGGCAGAAGATCTCATGCCCTGAACTTAGCTGTCTGCGAAAAGAAGACGTTCTGCATGGTGGCGGACATTTGGTTTGTCGAGCGTGCCAGACCAAGGGAGCTGCACTTCTCCATCCACTTGCCTGCGTGCGTGCCACAGCTGCATACCATGAGTTCCCCAATTCATTCACCCTTCAACTGTAGTTTTGATCGTAGGTACTTACCTGCAAGCAGATGCAAAATTAAATTATGTTTTAATCCAGACCTAGAACACTTTTAAGAGAAATGTTCTTATAGGATGCCCAGAAGGTAGCTTAGGCCAAGTTTAGGCAAACTCAAGGGAAAGGTAACAGCATCGTGACCTTTACAGAAAGGACTGATACGTTGATAACTCTTCACAGAGCCATTTTTTTGGAAGCCAGGCGTTGCAGGCAGCTTAGGGTACATACCCAGCTGTTTAAAAGCGTGTGCCGTACTAACAAGGCTACAGCAGTACAGTTCTTTCCCAAACAATGCGGCGCACGGCCTGGGCTTGTGAGGTGGCCACTGCTCCTCTCACCTACCAGCCAGACACCGGCAGGGAATTGGAATCATCCCGACAACCTGTTGTTTCTCTCCGCGCCGGCACCTCATGAGCTATGCCAACGTGGCGGGGAACTGTCTGAGGAAAAAAAAATACGCTGGGTAAAAAACTGGTTGGGTGGCCAAGCCCAGAGAGTTGTGGTAAATGGAGTTAAGTCTAGTTGCCGGCCGGTCACGAGCGGTGTTCCCCAGGGCTCTGTTTTGGGGCCAGCCTTGTTTAATATCTTTATCGATGATCTGGATGAGGGGATTGAGTGCGCCCTCAGTAAGTTTGCAGATGACACCAAACTGGGTAGGAGTGTTGATCTGCTGGAGGGTAACATGGCCCTGCAGAGGGACCTGGACAGGCTGGATCGATGGGCCGAGGCCAACTGTATGAGGTTCAACAAGGCCAAGTGCCGGGTCCTGCACTTTGGTCACAACAACCCCATGCAACGCTACAGGCTTGGGGAAGAGTGGCTGGAAAGCTGCCTGGCCGAAAAGGATCTGGGGGTGTTGGTAGACAGCCGGCTGAACATGAGCCAGCAGTGTGTGCAGGTGGCCAAGAAGGCCAACAGCATCCTGGCTTGTGTCAGGAATAGTGTGGCCAGCAGGAGCAGGGAGGTGATTGTCCACCTGTACTCAGCGCTGGTGAGGCCGCACCTGGAATACTGTGTCCAGTTTTGGGCCCCTCAATACAAGGAGGATATTGAGGTGCTGGAGCATGTTCAGAGAAGGGCAACAAAGCTGGTGAAGGGTCTGGAGCACAGGCCTTATGAGGAGCAGCTGAGGGAACTGGGGTTGTTTAGCCTGGAGAAGAGGAGGCTGAGGGGAGACCTTATCGCTCTCTACAACTACCTGAAAGGAGGTTGTAGTGAGGTGGGGGTTGGTCTCTTCTCCCACGTAGTTAGCGATAGGACGAGAGGAAATGGGCTCAAGCTGCGCCAGGGGAGGTTTAGGTTGGAAATTAGGAAAAATTTCTTCATGGAAAAGGTGGTCAAGAATTGGGACAGGCTGCCCAGAGAGGTTGTGGAGTCACCATCCCTGGAAGTGTTCAAAAAATGGGTAGATGTGGCACTTCGGGATATGGTTTAGTCTAGTCTACCCTTGATTGGTTTAGTGTGGGCTTGGTAGTGTAGGTTAATGGTTGGACTGGATGATCTTAAAGGTCTTTTCCAACCTAAACGATTCCATGCCTCTATACACCTGGGGGAACAGCGGTGTATCGACTAGACCGGGGCTGCCGAGGGAGCCGGCGGTGCAGCCCCCGCCCTGCGGGCGCCGCTGAGGGCGGCGGGGTCGTGTGCCCGTGAGGGGCGGCCATTACCCGCCTGCGGGCGCCGTTCGCGCCGGGCCCGCCCTCACCTGCTCCCGGGCAGATCCCGCCGCCGCCGGCGGAGGGGGGACGTGGCGCTCTCACCTGCCCGGGGCCGCGGCTCCGCGGGGCGGAGCAGCCGCGCTGGGCGAGGAGGAGACATGGCGGAGGCCGCGGGCAGGAGCGGCGGCTGCCGGCGCCCCGCAGGTGAGGCGCTGCCGGCGGTTGGGGCGGGGGGGAGCGGCGCGGCTCGGCGGCTGCGGGCGCCCCTGCGCAGCGGGCCGGCTGCGGGCGGCCGTGAGGAGAGGGAGCGCAGCGGGGCCTGGCGGCGGCCTCCTCCCGCAACAGGTGCGGGGCTGCCCGTGCGGTGAGGCGGCTTTTCCGCCCTTCCCCCGGGTGTCACCCACCGCGGGCCGCCGCCGGCGGACCCTGCCCAGAGCCAGCCGGGGGAGCGGCCCCGGGCAGGGGCGCCGCGGCCCGTCCCGGGCGGCGGGCAGAGCCGTGCCAGCGGGGGCGGCGCGTCCGGCCCGCGCCCCGCCGCACCGGCGGGACCCCCGCGGAGGGGCCTCGGCCGGTGCGCGCCGTCGCGGCCGGGGCAGCGTTGGTCGTTCCGAGACCGCTAGCTCTTAGGGCTCGGTGTGCTGCGGGGCGCCTTCGCTGACGCGGGGGTGCCCAGCCGCGACGGGGAGGCCCGGCCCGGCCCGGCCCGGCCGGCGGGGAAAGGGGCCCGCGGCGGCGGCCGCCGGGCTGCGGCGCGGGAGGCCGGGGCGTGCGGGGCAGCGGGTTTTGAACGGGACTTGAGGTAGCGGCGAGCTCCTGCAGTTAGGGTGAATACCTGCAGCATCCAGCTAACGGGGACGCGGTCAGCCCCGGCGAGGGAGGAGGGGTGTCTCGGTGGGGTGAAGGTACCGGTAGCTGTGCCGCGGCGGCGGCGGCGGGCGCCTCTCCGAGCGAGGCCCGGGGCCTGCGCCCGGCGGCGGGCGGTCTGCAGGAACGCGGGGTTTTGGCTGCGCCTTAAAAGCAGTGCAAGCGACGGGCTTCTGCAAGCCCATACTCCCTGTGGGGAAAGCAGGGAGGTGTCCTTACATCTCCTGTAAGGAGAGATGTGCGCTGCAAGAGCATTTTAAAACGCTTTTATTTTGTCCTAAGGGCGAGGAGGGTGCAGGGAGGAGATTTTGGCTTACGCAAGCGGATCGACCGCTGTATCGCTGTTTTAGGCGCAGATACTGTTTGCTTTTGCAGGCAGTGGAGGGGTTGCCTTTCTGGCACGTTCACTGGGAGCGCTGCTTGCTGGACTGTGAAGTCTGACTCCAGCTTTCAGTCCTCTCCTTTTTTTCTTTTTTTTCCTCCTTCCACAGTACAATTCCACTCACCCTTTGCCAGTCCTTCATTTCTCCAACATACGTCCAAGTTTATCTCCGAATCGCAGAGCGAGGTTTTTCATCAAAACAACATATGAATAGGCCATATGGCTGTTGGTTAATTAATTGTGTTTCCACAGTATAATATTTTTAACACACATTTTATATAATGTGGGCATGCAGTCACAAGCAACAGCTGTGTCCTGATGCTGCCTTTCTTTATTAAAGTTAGAAGTATAGTGCTTTTGCTCAGAAATCCTTTTTACAAATCACTCCCAGCCATCACTGTAAAGTTCAGCTTCAGAAAGGATGTGCATCTGTTATCCTACGTGTTTCAGAGTTTGCAACCACATTAACTTCACTTTCCACAGGAAGAACTGGCTGTCGATGTCTTTTTAAAGCCAAGTTTAACAAACTCTTCTCAAGTTCTTTATCTTACATTGTTGATGTGATCATTCTTTTAAAACTGTGTTATCAGTCTTTTTTTTTTCATCATTTATCAAAACTGGAGATGAACTGCCAGGTGATATATATTTTACATATGTATAGTTTTAAAAGGACTTACGTGCCTAGATTTATGCTGAGTTTGCTCTGTAGCTTCATTTCAAGTTACTGTGTTGAACTTTTACTCATTAGCACGTATTTGTAGACAGGAGGTGGATCTGCTTGCATGAGTTGTTGCGTATTTTGAGTTTAAATTGCGTTGTGCTGTCAAAGTTCATTCAAAACTTCCTCATGTGTGAAATGCCAAAGTTAAACTTCTTCTGTGAAGCTGTTCGTCTGTTGAGGTTCTCTTAGGTCTCGGAGTTATCACAGGGGCTGCTTTCCAGGCGTTCACAAACAGGAACACCCTCGCAGCATGTCAGGGAGCTGCTCCGCAGCTGTTTGGTCTGTCCGTGAGCGCGCAGATGTGTGTGCCCAGGGAGGGCCGTGCCGATGGCTGCGGTCTGCTCTGCAAGTGGAATGCCCGTGTCAGATCCGGCTCCTCAGGAAGGTCAACCTCCCATCCTGGTTTGGTGAAATTACCTACTGGTTGACTTACTGCTCCTGTTTAAAAACCAAACCAAAACAGCTAAATAGCTGTGGTGTGGTGTGTGTTTGGTGGTTTGTGGTTTTTTTTTTTCTCCCCTCCTGTGGCTAGATATACAGACTTTCAGAGCTGATCCTGGGGAAAGCTTTAACAGGACCATGAGGACTTTGCAGAGAGATGTTATAAGTGGATCCCTTTATTGCTGGGCAGATGGTCTGCTCCACTTATAGCTTTCTTCAGGTGAATGGCTTGATTACCAGGATGAGGGTGTTTTTTACTCTACCATTCATAAATGCATAGATGGTAAAATGAGTACAGTGCTAAGGGGGTACACTCACTTATACCAGTTAGAATTTTTTAATCACAACTACTTGAGCATCTTAAAAGTGCGAAAAAGCTTTTCAGTGATGCCTGAGATGAGGGGCCCTCTTGTGGGGAATACCAAACAGAGCAGCTTCTAAGGCACCTTATTTTATGGCTGCCTGCCTGTAAACATAGGCATGCCTCTGCCTGGGAGACTTCCCCAGGAGCGCTCTGGGCCACCTTGGCCAGCTCTGTGCACAGGTGACAATTTGCGTAGGTGCTGGGAGACCAGAGAGAGCAATGCGCTTGTGTTGTTGCAAAAAAAAAAAAAAAGTTGATGTAATGATTTTGCATACTCTTGTAGTTAGTGTTCTCTTCTAAGTTTGATATTATTCTGTTGTTTTTGAGGCAAAGCAAGTCTCCACTTTAAATGATGTCAGTGCTAGCTGGCTTGTTACAGCCAAACTCTGAGGTGTTCTCTCTGTAACAGCTGGTGAGACTTTTCATCTATCACTTGTTTATCCTGGTATTTTCTCCATCTGAGAACAAATCAAGTCTTAGCTTATTGTGTTACCAATTTTTTTAACAAATAGATACTTTATCAGGGAAAATGCAAAGGTATGGAAGGAATACAGTAGATGGCAGCTTAAAACGCTGTCTGGTTCCCCACAGCTCCTTCCCAGTTGTGATAAAGTATTTTGGTGGAGAGGATTTATGGTTTTTTCACACGCTGGGTTTGTCTCTGCCTGGCACAGATGGCACAGGGTGCTGGTGTCAGGGGCGGGGAGGGCTGTGCCTGGCTACCTGCACCGGAAGGGGGGAAATGGCCTGGCTCTCTGCTCTGTGGGTTAGACGTCCCGAGGGTTACCTGTGCATCCCGAGGGTCACCCGTGCTTCGGCAGTTGCACTTTGCTCTGGCTCCTAACTTACGCCTCGATTGTCAGAGAGCAAGGTGTCGTGAAGGTAACAGCGATTTGAAGCAAAATGTTATATTGCTGTGATAGTATAAGCTTACAAATGCTAAAAGTGTAGCAAGTGTGTATGTTGTTACTTTAACTTCCATCCATAATTATTTAAATGTCAGCCCTATTGTGAATATTTCCTTTTAATATATAAAGTGAGGCTCTGTAATTCTTCTGTTGCCGCCCATCGCTGATTAAAACCTATTCAAACAGTGAAGTTCTGTACCAGATCTTACAATTACTTAGTTGATCCTACAGTAATAATTTCCTCAGTCAGTAGTGTAGCTCTGAATGCATAGAGACTCTGATTTATCGGTAGCTTGTGGAATGAAAATGATACAACTAAATTAAATTTGAAAGTGTGGCTGAGAGGGTTAAAATCACTATAGAAGCCATCCCTCAGCTTTAGAAAGCTGGTCAAGTACTGTCTCTTGGTATCTTTAATTGGCCAAGTAATGTTTGTGCAAGGACTACACACTGTGGAAAAGTTTGAACAAGGCTTTTTATAGGTATATTGTGTAATGTGAGTCAGGCTGTCTTTCTCCACCCACCTACTCCCAGCACTGCTAGTGTAAAAAAAGTGGTGGAGGGGGGAGAAACCAAAACAAAAACCCAAACACAAAGCCAACCAAACCACAAAAATTAATACAAAAACCAAACACTGCCACAAAAAACCCCTCCGGAGTTCATGAAAAAAACAGGCCTGTTAAATGATGCTGGAGCAGCTGGCTCGTGTGCTACTTCCTCTACAGGAAGGAGAGCCTCTACTAATCTAGCTAAAGTAGTATGCATTGTCATTGTACTTAAGCTTCATACTGAAAATGGATGTTCTTTCGTATGTGCTATTTCAAACTGCAAAAATTGTAAATTTGCAGTAATCTGAGATGGCTGCCATTTTATTTGTATGATGGCTGGTTTATTACTGTTACAGATAAACAAGTTTAGTACCTTACAGCTGAAAAATATTTGTGGTAGTAAAGGTAACTAAGTATGATCAGCGCAATAATTGCCTCAATTATGTAAATACTGTATAATCTTGCAACAACATATTTTCTTTTCCACTTGAAAAATGTGTGTGTGAGTCTAGACCCACTATACAAGCCACAGCGTGCTGCTAATGTTGTTGTAACTCTTTGCACGCCCACCTTTCCTCCAGGAAGGAGATCCCCTGTGTGTGACTTCTGTTAAACAAATACAGTGGTCTGCTAGGAACTGTGGCATATTATACATGTTTAAGGTGAAAAAGACTATGAGAAGATGGTGCATTTGTTAAACTGGTTGAGATTTAATTCTGCAGCTGTTCCTGACTATTGTTTCTGGACTCATGCCATATTTGCTTTCATTAAAATCAATCTTTGCTTTCATTAAAATAAGTAGAAGGTATATTCATACACTTTGTGGCTTTGGAGAAAAATCTTCAAAATATGTATCTTAGGAGGTCTGTCAGAGTTCAAGGAAAACACCCCGAAGTTGTCTGTTAAGGTGTCATATGTGGGGTAGGCTGTCTCACTATTCAAATGGATGGAGTTAGTAACCCTGACTCCTGCTGACTTTGAGATTCTTCAGAGATGTAAGTGATGGCGTGATTTATGCTCCAGATTCATAGTTACTGTGAGACTGGATGGGAGAGAGGGAATAAAGTACTGATGTCTCCAAATATTTCTCATTTCTGTGTCCAATATTCTAATGTGTTCTCCCCTTAAAGTTAATGGAATCCAAAAGTCCAGACTTCTTGGTCACCTTCTAAGAAATGTATTGGGAAGATGGTAAACACTGGTAATTAACACAGCATGAAGTACTTCACAAGATTCTGTCCATTGGATACTGTCAGTAATACAACAATGGAGAAAATTTTAATTTGGTCTTGGCATATTGCCTTTTCTTTGAAGTATGTTCACGTTTCTACCAAAAAGCTTAGTACGTATGTAAGTGCTCTTAATTTTGAGAGCTTACAAGCACTTGGTTCTCTTGACACGTATACAAATGGGATATTTAAAAAATAAGGTCTTTTTACAGACAGAGGCAGTAGCAATGCAGCCCAGGCTGTTAGTAGGGTAATTAGCATTGATGACTTCTGTCTTCTACTGAATTCCTGTTTCCTAGTGCCCTGTGAAGTCGCCATTCCTTGCTGTCTTCCCTTATTTAACTGAGCATTTGGCTGAAGTTGCATGCTATAGGGCCTGATCCAATATCATTCTGTTACATATAAATAAAAAGTGTTGGCTAAGAATGATCTAACATGTTGTTATTCATCATGGTATGCATTGTGCAATTTTTATAATTAGTCATACTATGCAAATCCATTTAATTAAAAAAATGTAACAAGACTTGTTAATGTACATCTTGTATTTGATTGTTTTATTGGTGTGTTTGTGGATGATGAGACTCTTGCCTCAGTGTTCACATGTCTTTTGCTCTGATGAGTGAGTTTGAGTCACAACAGGGCAGGGCTCCCAGCCTTCTCCTCTATTTTTTTGTGCATGGAAATGCACACAGGTTCAGTTTTAATTGACAGGAGGGAAAATAGTTAATGCTTACCTTCTGTCTAGTCACTTCTGAGGAGCTCTTAACATCCCTTAGAATCACAGAATCATTTACGTTGGAAAAGACCTTTAAGATCATCCAGTCCAACCATTAACCTAACACTACCAAGTCCACCACTAAACTAATTAAGGGTAGAGTAATAATTAATTTCATGTTTCCTGGCTTGGTGGCTGGATTATTTATAATGAAAGTAAAACTAGGAATCACTAAGGTTGGAAAGGACCTCTAAGATCATCAGTCCAACCATCAACCCAACAGCACTGTGCCTACTAAACCATGTCCCAAAGTGCCATGTCTACAAGTTTTTTGAACGCCTCCAGGGATGGGGACTCCACCACCTCTCTGGGCAGCCTGTTCCAACCCTTTCCGTGAAGAAATTTTTCCTAATATCCAACCTAAACCTCCCCTGGCGCAGCTTGAGCCCATTTCCTCCTGTCCTATCGCTAACTACGTGGGAGAAGAGACCAACCCCCACCTCACTACAACCTCCTTTCAGGTAGTTGTAGAGAGCGATAAGGTCTCCCCTCAGCCTCCTCTTCTCCAGGCTAAACAACCCCAGTTCCCTCAGCCGCTCCTCATAAGGCCTGTGCTCCAGACCCTTCGCCAGCTTTGTTGCCCTTCTCTGGACAGCGCTCCAGCACCTCAGTACCCTTGGTTCAATGTGTGGCACTGCACATGTCAGAGGGACAGCTGAAACTGGGAAGAGGTCGACTCCAAGAGGAGCCTTCTGTGCCTGAGCATGTGTATGGAGGCGTGTTTCCTGTGGAGCTGCCTTCTGCTCCAGGGTCTTGTAGGCGTCGCAGCTGCTGGCAGCACATATGATGGGACCCATAAACAGATGGGTAAGCTAAAGGAGCCAAAGTAGTCAGGATAGTTGATAGGGAAATAAAGACCTGGTGCCTGCTTTTCGTTTCCAGACCTAGCTTATTTAAAATTCATTGTTTCTTAGGCAGGTATGGATAATAATTCTGAATTCAACTTATTGGAAAGGGAGATACTGAGATGTGAAACCAGAATAAAGATGTTTATTTGAACTCCAGGAGAGAAAGGTGAAGAGCTGAACCTGCCTTTCTAAGTTTGCTTTCTGAAGAATCCACTGCTGCTCTCTTCTGTTTCCCCAGCACATATTTGAGTGGATGTTTGCTTAGAAAGGCTGAACAGTTCTGCTCTTTCTTGAGTTGAAATACCTAACTCAATGCGTGAATGAAGAATAAGTTCATGAAACTGCTGTGGTTTTATGGCCTTGACTTTTAGAAGTGAGTCAACTTGGTGCTTATTTAAAGCTATTCAGAGTGCATCTATACTCTTGACAGCAGGATTCTCATTAGTCAAAAAGATCAAGGTTTCCCTTATTGTCTAGCGTTTTATATTCAATCTTACTGATTAATGCAAGGGGCCTTTTTTCCTTCCAAGAAGGTGAAAAGAAGAAATCAATGATTATATTGGATGTTTATACACTAAATACTGAAGTTGTTTAAAAAAATTAATGTACTGCTGTAAAAGTAACCTGCCAGTCCTGTAGTATCTTGTGTACAAAAGTGATGCCTTAGAGCTATCTTTGAAGAGAGACTTAGAAACTTCTGTAAAGATGAGGTTATTCTCTGTCCTTTTTTGACAATAAGTAGAAGGAAGAGAGAATACAAGAGCAGTAGTAGAAAAAATTAGGTGTGCATGATGTTTGAGACAGTGGCTGGCTTAATGGAAGCAAGTATTTTTTCTGATATAGTGCCTATTTCTGCTATTTCCAAATTATCTTTTTTTTTTAAAAAAAAAAAAAAAAAAGAGGGAAAAAAATCCTGCCTGTCTTTTTAAGGCCATTTTGCTCTGTCCTAGATTTACATGGCACTGAAAAGAAGGTTTCCAGTCCTTTGATGCTGAGTAAATAGCTGTTTTCTCACATGAGGGGAAAAAAAAAAAGGCTCTCCTTTCTCTGTTCTTTTGGACTGATTTAAAACCTAGTGAAGCAGAATGTAAATGCAAAGAGATGAGTCTCCTGAAGGATATTAGGGAGAGACTGAGTTTGGAGTTTAGTGTTCATATATTCCAACATTGTTCTACAAGGAGTAGGGAGTTGGACTTGGTGATCCTTATGGGTACCTTTCAACTCAAGATATTCTGTGATTCTATGATCTAGCACTGTCTATATTATGTATTTTTAAATGAGTTCTTAAAAAAAAAAGCTTTTGATATAGATGATTAACGTTGAAAATTTCCATACAAAATATGATTGTGTGCTTTGATGGGTAGGTACATTGACATTTTTTGGTGTACTATTTTTGCAGAACTGGATGGGAGCTTTTAACTGTACCTTGATTTTTCCTGATCTTTCTTCCCAAGAAAGAACCATTTGGAACCCAGTTCCCAATGGAACCTTATTGTTTCATGCTGGGAAAACATGTCTATAAATGCAAAATGCCACATCCTTTCTTGATGCTACTGTATAAGATAGGTGTCTGCCTTGTCCTGAACCTCTCACTACTAAGAAAATCAGAAATAACTTAATGAAATATTGGCAATCTGGAAAGGAGCATATATTAAAATAACATGTTGACTTCATCTAATTGTTGATATAAAATGCACTTAAGTTGAGGGGAAGCTTTCATTTTATGTTGAAAGGCCTTGAATCAGCATACAAGAGCAGAAGTAGAACAGTGTTTATTTTGCTTTACAAATACAGTGACCCAGACCTGTCTCAAGTTTGTGAGTTTTGTTTTTGGTTAGGGTTGGTTTTTTTGGTGGGTTTGGTTTTTGGTTGTGTTTTTTTTTTTTTTTTTCTTTTTTTTGTCCCCTACAAGAAAATGATCTTCAGCTGTTATCAGTTTTGGATAAATCTGAAGAGCAGAATAAGAAAAGGATTGTGGACAAAGCTCTAAAAGCACTAAAGCACATGACTTCCCTGTTCTGCTCGTGGTTTTCACAGTCCAAACTTCTCTTTACTGTTTCAGTAGTTGAACAGTTGCTGAGTAGCTCTTATAATACTAAGCTCATACAAAGTGTTTTAGAAAAGTATTTTGTAAGAATCAGTGAGTTCTTTCAGAAGAATTCTTCTGAAGGTTTTATTCCATCTTATAACTGGAGAAACTGAGGCTAGAGGTTATAACTTACTTAAGGCTTTGGAGAGCTTAAGTGTCAGAAAGAAGAGCAGTGGTGAGCAGGCTGCCCTGGCTTCTGAAACTGGCTTGACACATCTGTGCCTTGAACTTTTTTTTTTTTTTTAAAATCCCTCTGGCTGCCAGTAGGGAGGAAGGGCATGTTGAAGGCTGGAAATTAACTAGTGGTCTGCCCAATGGATGGTCATGTCTGGTTTCACAATAAAGGCAGATGGTAGAATTTTTGTGTGTTAAGATTGAGAGCTTATTAAAGCTACAAATGTGGAGGGGTTGGGTTTTTTTTCTTTGCTTGTTGGTGGTTTTGGGCGGGGGGGGGATGGGGAAGAGGTTCCCCAGTCAAACCCTTACTTCTTCGTTGCTTGCTCTTTGGATATGGTGTTCTTTTAAAACAGTATTTTAACAGCTCTTATCCTAAGAAAATATCAGGAGAAAGACATGAAATTCCTATAAAATGCAGCTTGATGAACATACAATGGGTGTCTCATGGAGTGGGAGGAAAAAAATCTGTATATTGTGATTCAGCAACGTCTTATGAGTGCTTCTGTTTGCAGGGTTTTTGTAGGCAATTTGTCTAAATTTCTTTTGCCCCTTTTGTAATGGTACAAGATCGTAAATTCAGTTGGCTTGATTTTCTGTAATGTAACCTGACATGCCCAATGATACAAGATGGCTTCCAATTAGTGTTACATCAAGTGGGTTTTTTGTTGTTGTTGTTGAAAACATAGACAGTCCTAGTTATCACAGCCTGCCAGCTCTTGTGAAAGATACAAATTGTCTTGTCTTCACAGGGTTTTTCCTTTCTGTTAGCTAACTTGTGTTGAATACTGCCTTTTGTCTTCCCTCCCCCCTAGGAAAGAGTGAAAAGGTTCACTTCAGTAAGTTCAGACTGGCAGAGTGCTTCACAAGGCAGTGGCTGTACAACATGAACTTATCGTGTGCGACTCATTATACTCTAAATCACAGTAATGAGCTTCGTGTAGTGTTTGGATCGTTTTCAGGGACTGAAACAATCCTGTGAATGAAAGAAGATAGCAAATCTAGAGTTTAGCCATTGAAAATTATCAGATTACCCATAGTAGACTGCACGTAGGTATCATGTGACTGTTCTGGTGACTGGCTTCAACTTGCTTTTCATTTCGTAGGTAGAGATATTAAGCCTTAATAACTGATGTTCAAGCAGAAACATCAATTAGCATGTTATATATATTTACATTTCACAGATCACAATATAATTACCCTAATAGTCTTTGTTCAAACTGCTGTTTAACACTGTTGCATATCAGATAATGCATTGTGCAGGTAATTATATGTATAAGAATCCAGTGGGTGTGTTTAAATGTAGTGGTTTAACTGATAATGAGTTTGAAAGTGTTGTAAAAAGGAAAACCAAAAAATTATCCAATGCTCTCAAGATACATAGTTGCCCTCATTCCATCTCTTGAGAGAGTCTTACCCCATCAGTAAGAGTTCAGCTGTGATTGTATTGGTACACAGTATGACTGGTGGCTGTGAGGGGAGGAAATCACTAATAGGCGCTATGTAACCAAATGGCTAACTCTTTGTTTTGGTTTTGTTTGGTTTTTTTTTTTTTCTTTTTCAATAATTTAACAGCCTTGCTACTAAAATTATCCACCACTTTGTTCCCTCAGGGGAGCATTGCTTTCATCCCAGTTTTCATATAGAAGCTCCCATATAGCTGAGACAAGACTGAAATAAGCAAAGCTTTCCTGCTAGGGATACCTCGGGAATTTCTTTTTCTGCCTTAAACCAATGGATGGAGGGAGGGGGGTTGTCAGTACAGTCTGGTTTTATGCAGCATTGGTACCTTTTATGCATGTTTAATAGTGTTATTAGGAAGTCTTTTTTACAAAAAAACAAGTACCTAAAGATATGTGCTATCTTCTATTGTAATAGGTACCTTTTATTTGTAATAGGTTGCAGGGTGCCATTTTATTAGGCATCTGGAAACATGTTGTGGGCTGGTGTAGTTTTTAGCCACAGGGGCCTTGAAATAAAATCATGCTGCATAAGCTGAATGTGCTCTTGATCCTTTTCCTCTGTCAGAATTCACCTCTGCATTAGTAAGTCAACAGAAAGAAATGTGCACCAGCGCTTCAGTTGCCTGCGTGTCATAGCCCAAATCCATCTTCACCAGCCCCTGAAGCATCAAACTTGGTCGTTATTGTGTTTTGTACTTGGAGCAAGTCACCCTTATGGGTGCAGGGGATCCTGTAAGGACCAAGGCAGGCATTCTCAATCTTGAAGCTGTTCTCCGTGACTCCTCAGATAATAGGGAAATGGAGATGCTGAAACAGTCATCATACCTGTAAGCTTGGAAGCCTCTTTCGAAGCCCCCAAAGCCCCTCTAGTCATCTGTATTTTTGTGTTAGATGCTTCCTATATGTTTGAAAATGCCTATTGAAGTAGTTTAGCAATTAAAGGTGATTGATTGAACAGAATGTTTAAAAGGGCAGGAATCCTTTCTTAGTGACTTAAAACAGTGAAAGGGAGTGGACTGATATTTAACTAAGCTGCCATGTAAGTGGTATTGTCTGTTACTTGTTCTGTTGGCAACAGTCCTGGGCACGTATTAGAAGTATTCATGGCACTAACTACCATCTTTTTGTGGCTATGTGTGTACTGTTATGTAGTATTTGTGGTAGGCATTAAGTGGATGGGACTTGAGGAATGGAGCTGTTTGTCTTACGAGACAAAGTAGTAGCCTGTATAAACCTCAGAAGGCAAATTGCTGAGCTAAAGAACAGCTTGTGTTAGAGCTTTTTTTCTTACTCTTTTTTTTTTGTTGCTCACGCCCTTTAGTACAAAGTGTCTTTAACTGTAGACAGATGTCATCGTGCATAGCTTCTGTGTACGCCCAGAGAGTGCAAGGTGTAGCCAAGCAGCAGGATGTAGCCAGGAGGAAATAAGTACTGGAGGTGGGCTGTGGGCTTGGTTCAGAACTGGTGCCCTCCTGCAGAATACTTCTGTTTTGGTTGGGTGTTTTGTGCCCATACTGGAGATGAAGGAAGAATGGTCCAGCTGAGCCTTCAGGTGGTGCTGTGTTCTTCTCCATCCACTGCTGGGTTCCTGGCTGATGAGCCTGAGGTGTGTGAGAACGGAGCTGTCCCGTCAGCTAAGCACCATCCAGGACTCCTCTGTAAAGAGCATCCCAGGCCACTGTGATACATACCATGTTGACAGTCGTAAACTCTGACCCTTATTCTTCAGTATTGTTACCCATGTTGTTGAGGTGATCATATACATCTGTATAATCTTGTCTTTCCAGTATGAGCCACCTGCAGACTTGTCAACTAATGTATGTGCCATCTTGTGGTGGGTGATCGTGTTACAGCAAGTTTCTCTTTGGAAAAAAAAAAAAGAAATCTGAAGTGGGGAAAAATCCTGTAATTTTAACATCTAGAGATGTTCTAGCTTGTAGTTTTCCTTCAATAGCATTTTGAAATGGTGAGCACACATTGAATTAGCAGTGTGGAAGTGGATGAAGATTAAAGTCTCACGGGTAAAACGTCCAGCATGTTGCATCGTGGCTTTTGGAGCTGTGAAGGATAGGACATGCGGACTGCAAAACTTATGAGTAAGTGCTCTGTTGTAAATGGCTAAAGAAAATCCAGAATGCCAGCATATGAAGGAAATCCAACTAATTAAAACCACCCAGGCTGTTTCTATTTGGTTCATTTTGCAAAGTGAATGTTAATGGTTGGTACTGTAAAACTAATGGTGTGGTACAGCATAGTCACTCCCCAAAGTCCTTTCGTTGTCCTTTGTTGTCTGTACAAGCTAGAAATCCTGATTTTTTTTTTGAGTTTTCACACATGGAAAAGAGTTTTCCAACACCTGCCTGTAATTGTGGGTGTATGCATTCCTAATGCAAAAGGTATGCGCTGCATAGGAAGGTGATTAAGTTAAGGGAGGGGGGACACGCAACACATGTATGTATGACACAAGACTCATCCTCATTGTTTTAGTTTAGGTTAGGCTAAAATTTCTAAACATGAATAAACAGAGCAGCTGGCAAAATGCAGGTTTATGCCCGGAGCCTTCCAGGCTTCTTTTCACTCAGTGCTCATCTGCTTGTGCAAGCACAGCTCCATCCTCCCGCCGCCCTGCGAGGAGGAAGGAGCAGCCCCTGCTGCCGAGGTGCTTCCAGCTCTCTGCAAGCGTGTGGGAGACAGCGTTCCCGAGGCCGGCTTGCTGCAGCTGAGGAGACAACACTCAAAGACCCCCTTTGATTAGGATGTGTCAGTGTTGTCAGGGCAACTGTTAACAGCAGCGTATCATATTTTCTCCTCTTGTGCTGCATGCTGAATATTTTCGTGTGCTGTAGCTGGAAGAGGGTTGCAGGGAAAAAGGTGCTGCAGCGAGGAACCAGGAGCTGTGGGCTGGGATCTGATTGAACAGGTTAAGACCGTGAGGAGCAGCATCCAAACCAATGTGCCTTTAATTAGGGCTTTTCTTGAAGGTGGGGAAAGACTTGCAAGCCTTTCACTGCCGAGTGGATGTTGGTGTTTGTCAGCTGTTTGCATACTGCTTATCTATAGGGGATCTATTACAAGTGCTCAAATGAACAGGCAGTGTTGCAGCTAGCTGCGAAGCAGGGACTGCAGTTTCTTACTTTTTTTTTAATAAGCAAGAGGCACAGCAACATGCCTGGTTCAACTACTGCCCTCCGACAAGAGAGACTGAAGAAGACAAGTGCCAGGCCAAATCCCCTGGGTTTATTCACCATTAACGAAGAGGATGAGCAGCAAAAGAACGGGAATTCCAAAAGACTGAAAGGTATGTCATGGTTCTGCAGCACGCTCAGGGCTGTGTGTGGAATACACTGCACAGCAGGCACAACATTTTATTAGCTCTTCTGTGTGCTATGGAGAGTCTGTAAGTGACTGGTGCAGTTTGGCAATGCATATAGGCACCCGCAAATGCACTGTGCATGATAGGTGTCTGTATCTAAATCCCCTGGATTGTTATGCAATCATCTGCTTGGGATATGAAGAAAAAAAAAATACTTTTTAGTTATTAACCCCATTTTTTCTGGTAGGGATAAGGGTCCTGCATCAGAAATGTATCAGTGAATTTCTGTGTGTTTTATTTGATTTCTGTGCACAGTCTGGATAAATACCTGTTAAAAAAAAAAAAAAAAGGTATTGTAGGCTTGCAGAATAGAGAATGCAATACCAGCCTGTTAGAGAAGACAGCTTTATACTTCCATTCCTGTGCGTAAGGGGCAGTGTGCCTTTGGCAGAGTATAGAAAAATCACATTGTTCAAATATGCTGACTTTGATAAGTCTGACCCCCCCCCAAAAAAACCCTGAACAAATTGTAACTGCTAAAGAAAAATACTTACAGTGCTTAATGTAGGTGAGTGGTGGTGGCAGAGGGATGCTGATGGCTGTTGATTTAGAACAGATGTCTGTCAAGCCTGTGTAGCTACTAACTTGTATCATGTAATTAATATTTTCCACATGGATCCTAGTGTTTAAATTCTGTTGGTCTGGCAGAGATCCTGCACCTTATGACTGTGATTGGATTTTTAAGTTTGATCATTACAATTTTTATTCTTTTTTGTGACCAAGTGATTCCATTTATATGAGCACTCCTTTTTGTGGTCTTATTTGGGGGGAAAAAAATGCAACAGATTTTTTTGCTTACAAAACAAATGTTACTTTGTAGCCTCAAGACAGTATTTCAAATTTCAGATGTTAACATTCTACCATGTAACGGGAGAGGCTAGCAAGCATTTAAATAGCAAATTTATAGTATGTATATTTATTAGAGCTGAATCATTTACAGCTAACTTGTTTTTCTTGAAGGAAGAGGGTAGCTTGGTATCTGTTAGAAACAAATTCAGAACTCGGGATTTTTTTTGAGTTTGCAGCTTGTACTTTTTTCTCGGAATAGTAAAGAACCTGACAGATTTGAGCATCGTGATAAAATATATATTGCTAGTCATTGTTAATGTGCCTAATGAGTTAGGGTCTTGCATACATAGTTACATGCTTTTCTGTATATTTGAAAATGCCCATCTAGAATGGGGATACAAACTCTAGTGTGAGGATATTGAGTTTTTAATGTTTTAAGAAGCATACTACTTTCCTTTATCACCCACTGGATGACTTCCAGAGTCAACAGTCTACAAAGCTAAGGATCAATAATTTTCCTGGTTTTGTTCAATGGCACTGATAGTTTCCCAGGGTAAAAGTTCTTGTTGACTTAGCTCGTGTTTTCTGCTTGCAGCAGTTATATAGATGTGCTTATCCTTTGCCTCTCTTGTTATAACTGAGGTTCCATTTTTGATTATTCCTGTTTTCTCTTGTTGCTGTGAAATGTAAGTAGACAAATGTGCACAGGAGCACAGACAGCAAACTAACAAGTGTATGTGGCTTTAATATAAAAAGTTGGTGGCTTACCTTGAATGCTCCTAGTGAGAAATAGCATAGGAGGCTATACAAAATATTTTGGAAGTAGACTCATTCACTTTTCTTTTTAGTAAATAGTTAAAATGGCTCATAGTGTCTCTAGAACACCATTTGCATGCTGATGGATGTAGTTATTTTACCCTTCTGTACATGTGACTGCATTATCAGTGGTTAGGTGGGTTAGAGCCGGAATGCCTGGTCATGGGGAGTGCATGTATTCAGGGTGGTGTTCTCCCTTCCCTAGCTGGTACCAAGCAAGGTCATTCCAGTGCAGCTCTAAGCAGAAATGTAAGGTGTGTGATGGACCCAGGTGAGGCTTTCTTGAGTCTTTGGAGTCTGTTGTTCTGTTGCTGCTTTACAGTGTTTGCTTTGTTTTAGTTCTTTACCTGTCCTGTTTGCTCAGCAAGCATCTGCAGCTGCTGAGATACTTCTTTTTTCTCCACCCTCCTGCCCCCCCCGCCATACTAAGTCAGTGTCATCTTCATGGGAAGTGGGCTACTTGTCGTCTTCATCTGCAGTTTCTGTAATCACGCTGGACCTGTCTTTGTACAGCAGTTCAAAACCCAAGAGGTCTCTAATGGATCTGATACTCCAAAGTAATGAAGCAGCTTGTTCCTCCATTAAGGATATTTGAATATCATCACAAGTTTTAAAATAATCATCATTTTGGTAGCTCAGGTCTTCTTAGAATACTAAGGCTTGATTAGAGTTTGTATGAGAATTGGTTTTGTCATCTGGGAAAAAATATTTATGTGGATCATGAAGTAGATAACATTTGTGAGATTTTCTGTAAATTGATTTTGATATCAGCAATTTCTTTCCTTGTCTTTGGCTGTCTGTATTGTAATCTGAGAACTCTGGTAGGCAATGAGTTTGTTCCTCCAGTGTAAACAAATAACGAACTGAAAATGTTTGTCAAAGATTTTTTTTTTTAGTCTGGCAGTGATCTTTGTAGCCATGTGCTCCTGATACTTCCTTTCCTTTGATATGAATTGTATTCACTGCTTTTTCACCAAATATTTTCACTTCCTTTCCTCCCCTCCCTACCCTTCCTCCCTAAACCACGACACTCCCTAACAGCTAAATGCATGTTTTAGGAGGATGGAAAGAGGCAGCAATTGACTTCTGGATTCTGAATAATGTTGCTACTTGTCTCTGTATATCAATTAGCTAACTGGTAGTTGGAAAGGTAAGAGAATTTTTTTGTTCCGTCCATGCCTGAGAATTTTTTACAAGCCTGAATGTGAATTTCATATGAGCCTGTGTCTGTTAAGACATTTTTAATACTCTGTCAGATTTGACAGGATTGCTGGCTGAAATTGTTGGTCACAATTGGGTGGGTGTATGTAGGGGGTGGGGATAATGCCTTGTTATTTTTTAGTAGGGAACTAATTGTTCTTCTACTAAATATGTTCCTTGGAAGTCCTGAAAGTTGTTGGTTGTCTTCAAAGATAACGCTCATATTGGGAAATGAGTCTCATCTCATAGACATTCATACAGGTTTGTCCTTTGTTTTGGGTTTGGTGTTTTTCCATTTGTTCTAATGGATTTGACAGTTTCCTTTAGCTTGGGGAGGGAGTGGGGTTTGGTTTTTTGGTTTTGGGGGGGTTTGTTCGAGTGTTATTGCTTTACTTTGTCATTTTGCCAAATTACTGGTTCAACCAAGCAAGCTTAAGAAAGACACTTGAAACTTAAATTAGTGAGCTCAAGTGCATGAATGACTGGAGATCTACAAAATTACAATTTAGGAAATGCAAATATAGTGTCTCAGCCCGATCCTTTAAAGAGGTGTTTTTATCATTGAATGTTAATGGAGGTAAAATTCATGTCTTGTTTGTAAGCTGAGAGCAGTGAGAATTGGCACAGGCATCTAAGCCATGTGGTACTTACACAGACTTGTGACTACCCAGAAGAATTCCAGGTAATAAACCCTGGTTACTGGTTGTTGGTTGAAGTCTGAACGTGAATTGAGGATGAACATCCTACTGGGATAGGCATCTATCTAAAACCAATCTTGCAGGAATATCTGGTTTTGTTCTGTTAAGCAGCCTTAGAAATCAGTTCACAGCAAAGTAATAGACTAGTGTTTCCAAAGGGACATTTTTGACAGCTTAATATTGGCACTTGCATTTTCGATTGTTAAAGCTATGCTTCTGAATGCAGTATGGGCATTTAGAGCATACTTTTCACTCAGTGTTAATTATTTCATAAACACTATTTCCTGAAAGATCAAGATATATGGCTGCAAAAGCCTCACTTTTGCAGCCATCCTAAGTCTCCTTATAAAGCAGTGTGCTTTTTTTAGTCTGTTTCCCTTTTAAAACTTAGGACATATAGTCATGCATGAAATGTATGCCATATGTTTTATTTAGGCTACATATTTACATCCCAAGTGTGCTACTGTGTTGTAAGCTTTTGTTTTTTGTTATGTGTCTGCATAGTGCCTACTATTGCAGAGTCTTGAGGTTCAGCTGTTGCATAGTAGAACAGTGCAAATAAAAATTACTTTGAATTGCCTTTTTTACTATTACTAGCAGCCTTTATTCTCCTCTCCTGTTACAACATGCAAGAATTTTGCTCCATAGTGCACTCTTCAACTACAATTTGTAGAGGTTTAGAGAAGCTTATTTTGCAGTTGAATTGGTTTTGGTTTCAGTCACCAGCTTTCCTGCAGTTCTGCAACAAAGAAACCAGACAAAACAGGCACAGAACCGCACACTTAACAGCTTCAATGTTCCCTTAAAGCTTGTGTTGTAAAACAAATATTGTTTCTGTGGCCGAAGATAGTGTGTGAATGTGGTTCTCTATGTAAATCACAAAGATATGTCCAGATAGATTAGTGTTTAATTAAAGGTATCCATCCTGTGTGTGTGAACTTTGGCCTCAGCCATTCTTTGAATTCAGGCACAAGCAATTTAATTCACCTTAGTATTTCCCTGCTCTGCCCTGTTGATTTTATGTACCCTGGATGTAGTCTTAACTCTTACTCAATTTGATGAAATTTTTAAGTGATGCCTCTTCTCCTTCCTCTTGCGAGGAGGGGAACACCACCTCAGACTATTGATAATGTTGTGTTTCTAAAATTATCATTTGATGAGCATAGAAAAGTAATACTCATATTTCTGGATTATAAATTTAACAATTAATAACTGAAATAGCTACCTTACGAGATTTGTGGCAAATGAATGAAAAGACTAACAATGGAATCCTTCAGCTGCCTGCTTATTTAAAACTGATCAAGGGAGTATACCTCTGAACTGCTGGGTGAGTGTTGCTGCTAGGCATAGAATCATATGTGCTTTAGGCCTCTGAACAGTACCACTGATTCTTCGTCATCTTGAAAACAAACAAGAAGGGCTTTTTCCAGTCCTTTGGTGCATGGCAGTGATGTCTGTGATTACCAGCAGATTTTGCTGCTGTTGTGTGGATGGTAATGGTTTTGTTTAATGCTCATTTCGGATGTAAGCTTTGTTCATCCGGAGGGATGAGGGAGATTTCTTCTAACATGACTGTTTATGTGCTTAGTCTCAGTGTTCTGCATGTATTGGGGAAATACATATTACTCGTTAAACTCAGACTGGCTACCTCTTAAGTTGTGATTTTGTTGCTGTGTGTCTATACCCAAACACAAACTTAAGACACCTGAAAGAAAAGGAAATTTGGCATCTTCAAGGGCAGTAAACTGATAGTCCTGGAAACTGAAACTGTATACCTACAAAACAGGTAGTGCATGGGGTGTGGAAGTGTAATCTTATCCCACGCTGCGGAGTTTGTGCCTCAGGCTGGATCCGGAATGACAGCTTGGTCTCTGGCTTCCACCACACTTTAAACCAGCAAAACTGCCTGGGATGGTGGTTATCCCAGTGGGGCCTCTTAACAGTAGGCTGACCTCCAGTTTGGTTTGGGCAGAACAGTGAGCAGGTGTTAAAGGCTGGTGAACTGGCTCACAGAAATCAAGTATTGGAGGTTTTCATGTAGTTGGTAGCCTTGTCTTGCCCATCTACATTTGAGACAAAGTTAGGGGAAAGAGTGGGTGGAAGGAAGGAAAGGTACCAATTCTCATTACAATGCTGGTTGTGTAAAGGGGCAGGGCTGAGAACCTGGACAATGTGGTTCGTCATCCTGCACCTTCCCAGTGAGTTCTGTTTCTCTACACTTCTTTCTTTCTGCTAGCCAAGGCCAGAATAAGAGGGGTCCAAAATTGTGTGATTTTTCTGGACTTTTATTTAAAAACAACTCTCAAAGTATCTTGGAGGTATATTCTTTAAAAACCCCTATATTCATTACCTAATTTGCAGCTGTTCAGGGTGCAGAAGGATGTTGTGTTTTTTCAGGAAGCTACTGCAAAGCTGTCTCTTTTGTAGGATTTCACTGTTCGTAGCTGTAGGTGCTGGGTAGCATGAAACCACTTATTTGTAATACAGACAAAGAGATCCTAACATGAAGTAACTTGTTTGCAATAAAGCAAAGAGACCATGCTGGAAGTCTTGGGGATAGCAAGGAATACATCTGCAGACCAGTGGAGCAAATCTGATTTGATCAGTCCCTCTGGCTTTCAGAGTGAAAGTTCCAGGTCTGAGGACTTGGCTTGTGTTATAATACAGTCTGTTCATCAAAGTGTGTGCTGGGATTACAGAGAGCTTATCTATGCTGGGTAAGAATCATCTTACACTTCTAGCTCAGCTCCGTAAGAAGAGGCTTCCACTGCTGATTCTGGAGGACTGTGCTCATATATTTTTGTCAACTGTTTTTGTGGGGGGGAACAGCCTGTGATCTATTCATGTGCTCAGGGACCATACTTGACATTGAGTATGTGGATGGCAGAAGTCCAAAAAAGTACAACAAAGTCTTTAAACTTTAAGATACTCGTTAAAAGGAATTCAGGTTAACTTGGCATGTGAACTGAGGACAATCCTAATTAGGGAAAAGATTGAATTTTGCAAAGTAACTTCTGTAAGTAGACAAAAAGTTATTTCAACCAAGATATAAATGATAACATAGTATTCATCAGAGCTGTCCATGTGAGAACAGGGTGCAGTATTTGGTTACTGTACTTGCAGGACAGAATGCTTGTTGAAGTTGCAAAAAGATTGGAGTTCAATTTAATTTAGACAATTGTCAAGAAAGCTTTATGTAATAAGAAACACCGCGTATGAAAGATTGATAGCAAGCAGTGGAGTTTCTTCCTTATTCACTGTTACCACTGTAAAAGTAGTGGCTTTAAAAACCTTTGAGTTGGGAACATGATTCCAACCGTGGGGAAAATACATGTAAAAGGAATGTAGATTTACAGTAATTTGTTATGGGAGAGGGAGAAACCTGGAAAGTGGTAGATCTATCCAAGGATCTTGAAATTCTGTGAGGTCTTGTTGCATTCTTTTTTCCTGAAAATATGCAAAATAATACTCTTTCAGGGGGTTTATACAGTAACATGCCATTGGAATAAGATGACAGCAAGAAGAAATGGACCTCTGTGCCCTATGTGTACTGCATTACACATGCCTGGATAGTACCATCTTTTTATTTTGCAGTGGAAAAATGAGGCAATATCTAAGCACATATTTTTAAAATAAATATGTTGCAGTTAGATCCCCTGATGTTTTTGTGATTGTGGTGGTGGTGAAGAGTCTTGGCAATCTTGCTCCTGTGTGCAAGCTTGCTCAGAAACTGATGTATCCATTCATTCCTTCACAGTTGCCTTTGTATCCAGGTATGTAGAAGTCTGGCTTTACTTTTAAGAGAAAACCTTTTGCTTGTCATATCAAACTCCAGAGAAATTAATGAGCACTTCTGGCCATGAGCAAGTGATGATGGAACTCTATTCATTACTGGGCTCAGCTGAATCAGTGGAGTACATCATTTTTCTTCCTGCACAAACTCACACATGTGCATTCTTTGGTTACTCAGCTACCCACAGAGTACTTTTTGCTTTTTGTGCTTCTCCCCCACCCCCACCCCCCACCCCAGCTTCTTTAATTCAATTCAATCTGTACTTTAAAACTGAAGAATTTGTTTTTCTGGTATTTGAGAATTAAGAGTTCTAAGTGAAAGCATTTTGAAAGAGTTGTGTATTATTATCAGAAGTCTCTTCAGAAGTGATTTGGTTTTTTAACCCATGTTAAGGAATTATTTAACCCACGTTAAGGAATTATTTAACCCAATCTAGCCAACCTCAGGCCGCAACAGTGACATGCTAGGAGAACAAATGCCACAATGATTGGTGCAATGAACTGCCTTCACTCACTGAAGGCACATCTCACAGTGCACCATTTTTGCAGCTGAGTACTACTTGAAACTCATACATATGAGGTTCATCTGCATCGAGTTGAAGCATGGTATGAGTAGATGCTGATGTCTGTGGGTCAGATCCGTATAATGAAGGTGAGGGAGGCTATGGGCAATGTTTAATAAGCAAATAAAAATGCAGATTAAACATCAGAAATGAAATTAGGGAGTACTCTAAAATTGGGCTTTTACATCTTGTTGCTTGTGGCGAAGCATTTTTCTCTTTCAGAGGAGTAGAATCATGTTTATCAAATTCTATGCAAAACTCCCATTTCATTGATTTATAAGTTTGACTGTGACAGCCATTGAATATCCAAATTGTCCCAAACCCCATCTTAGTGATCTGTATGTACAGATACAGCATAACTGCTTAGTCAAGCTCAAGGTAGAAATGACCAGGGATAGCATGCAGATTGTTTAATTTTTCTTTCCATACTAGCAGTTTCAGAGGAGAAGCACTTGAATGTTAGCTTCACTTTCTCCTTTAAATGATTGACTTGCTGATAATGGCTAGAATAAACAAACGTTCCAGTAGGCAGATCACTGCAGCTTAACCTGGATGCAGGTTTCTCCAGAAAGTAGAATTTGTGTCCCTGTACTAGAGGGGGAGACAAGGGGTTTGGGGCAGGCTATGCTGGTGGAAAGCTGAACTGCTGTGTCAGTACTGGCATAGCTCTGTAGCTGCTCTGTGCGTGTGTTTGTGCTGGGGAACTGTTGAGTTGTTTTGAACTAGAATTAATACCTTCTGTAGCTTCAATGGGATGATGGTACAAGATTCTCTCTGTCTAACTGTTTGCCAGATTAAAAGTCCATTGAAGTTTTTGTTCCCTTTTATTGTTGCTGCGCAAATAGATTATCTTCTAGTTGTTTAAGATCTGTTGAAGCCTGATTTTGCTCTTTAGCTCTGTAGAGGCAACACAGTTTTTCTCAGGGCTTAGCTATGCTTCTGTAGATTTGAGTTCATGTCTAATTTATAGAGTTTATCTGTGCAGAGGTCAACAAGATGAAACTGGGTTTGGAATCAAGAGTTTGAGCAAATCGAGCACAGGTATCTGAGGCTGGGAAGCAAAATGTAGAAAGTAGCAGAGATTCCAAATCATAGCAACCTTCCAGTTGATGTCCTTCTCTTAGGATTAAAAATTTAGTTAGCTGAAGCACTCTTCTGGTACTAGTGTCTACCCAGCTGGCTTCAGGGAAAGCAGGAGTTTCCTGTTAGAAGTCATGGTTGCAGATTTACCATTGGTCCTTAATCTCAGTAAGTGGTTTTCAGCAGTGTGTGTTGGAGGCCAGATTTACAATCAACTTGGAAGAGGAGGCGATGAGTCAGTTTTGCTTAGGAGTTGAGAGTTGCCCAAAATCCTCAACAACCCAGGAGAAATACTCGAAGTACTGGAAGTCCCAGAAGGGACTTGATGTATTTACAGACTGAATTTGTAGTTTGGTTGCTGGCCACCTGCTCTTCAGTGTTTATTTCTGTTGTTTAATACTGCTATAGTCTGAACCCCCAGTCATGCCTACTAATTGGCCTAGTCCTTCACATGGAGGTTGATTTCCCCTGCTGCCCCCTTCCCCCCCAAGCCAACTTTCTTCTGGGTCTTCCTCTTGCATCTGAAGCAGATGCAGGAACAAATGTCTCTCCACAGTCTGGGCTGACAGGTACAACTGCTCACAGATCTCTTTTGTGATCTGCTGCTGGGTTTTTTTGTTTAGCATTGGAGGGTTGTGGAACGTGGCTGGTGCCACTGCACACCCCCACAACCAGGAAATACTCTGGCTGGTGGAGTTTTGTCTTCAGAAGAGACTTGCTGCAGCCTACTGCCATAGCCACCTCCTATTGCATGGTATGCTGTGCTAGAAATGTGCTCTTTCCTTATCAGGAATGGGGATGCCTCCTGAAGGATCTGAGGGTAGTGGATGAGAAAGACGACATGAAGAAAAAATTTTATTGTCTGTGTGCTGAAAGACAATGAGGAAAGGGAGTGAGGAAGCAACATACACTTTCAAAAATAACATTTCTGCAGGATGCCTGAATTCTAATTTAATTGATGGGAATATGACTGTAGTGCTGATGTCTTGGGCAGAGACAATCTGACTAGTTGAAAGTCCAGTGAAAGTTCCTGGACCTAACATCTCATAACATCCTAAAACATACTGTTAAGTGTGCTGAAGAGGCTTTCTTTTTCCATTGTTGAATTACAGATCTCTTTCAGCTTCATTTTAAATTCCTGCACAGGCCAGGCTTATTGTAGAAGTGCTGGCAGAACTTGATTCACACTGTTGTACCTTAGTGTACAAAGCTATCTTGTTTCTCAATTCTGCTTCAGAGAGCTTTTCAGAAAGCTGTTTTGGAAATGCAGGTTTATCCAGTTACCCGCCCTTGACATGAGAAGTCATCCTTTTACACAGCCAATTCTAGCTTTGTTTTTTTTTTCCTTTTTCAAAGTCAGTTTACTCATTGCCTGCATGCTGACTAATGCACTGATGAAAATTACAATACAAAATTTTGGCTTGTATGCTAAGACACCGTGAATGACATTTGATGTCTGAGCTGTTTTTGAAGACAGAGGTGTGACGTCAGTGGAGTTTGCACTTGTTTGTACTTCTGAGTGCAGCAGTGGCAGGTATGGTGGAAAACAAATTGCTGAACTTTCTTGCCTGTCATTCCTTCTTAATTCTAACAGCTATTTCATTGAGGAATGTGTACACCATCTTGGACATGCAATCCACACAAACTCTAGACAATGCTACTTTCATATTTTGTGTGTATTCCCCTTCACTAGAAAAACCAAAACATGTTTACCTCACTCTCTTCCCTGCAGCAAAGGAAGAAAAAGTAGTTTGTGGGTTTTTTTAAAAAACAAACAAACAAAACCCCAAAACAACCTTCTCCAGCCATCCAGCTATGTTAAACTACTGTGTTTAGTTGGTCTGAACTGCAAAATAAGAGGGTAAAGAAAAAGCAGATGGCAGTCACCATCTGTAAACCAGAAAAGGACAGCAACAACCAGCTGCTGAGTGAGGTATTGGCAATAAAATCAGGCTGCAGACCAAGCAGCTTATGCTTGTCATTTTGCCTGGGTTCTCAGCATTTTGGTATATTCTTACGCTTCCAATCTGTCTTTCCTGAAATATTCTATAATGTATTTATTTACTTTTGTGCCAGGATTTTTCTTCACCAGGTTAATGCTCAATGTCACTGAAGAATGTATGCAGAGTAGCTTGGCTTTTCACTGCAATATGTTTAACATAAATCTTTCTAGTCAATAACTGATGCAGAGCGTGGGAAAGCAGTATAGTGAAGTCTGTGATGCTCACACCTATGGATGCCTCCTTTTTCTGTTAGACTTTTGCTTAATCACCATCCTTACAGGTTTCACTTGTTTGTGGCATCTGTGTGATAAGCAACATTCCAAGGCTGAAGTATTTAAGGTGACAGTATGATGGTTTGATCTTCCTCCCCTGAGAAACGAAGACAGCATCTCCATGATTGCAATGTGTTGGAGTTCTGAATAGGCACCTGACCCCAAGGTTTTCGGAGGTGATTTATGCTCATCTTAGCTCTCCAAACAGGCCCTGCTATTGCCTGGCTGTAAAGGAGTTCAGTGTGTCTTGCTGCTAACTAGCAGTTCCCTTTAACAGACAGTGAAGATTTAGCTTAAATTTTGAGAAAGTGGTGTTCTTTGGTCTTTCTCTTTATATTCCAGGCTTTGATTATGGAGTCGTCTTAAGCTTGTCCTAGGATTTCTTTTCAAAAAGATCTAGATAATTGCCAGTAGCAAGCTCTTATCACTAATCTAGTCCCAGATGGTGAGGCTCTAGCTTTTTGCTATAAATCAAGGCAAGAAAGTTCTGCTGATGAAATGTGGAAGTCTGCAGGTCAGTTTTTAGTGCTGATGAAATGTGGAAGTCTGCAGGTCAGTTTTTAGTGGAGTTCTCGGGCAGAGGTACTTTAAGATGTCTTTGACCTCTTTTGTTTTGTGTGGGGTTTTTTTAAGTACACGGAGCGACAGTATGGCCTTGTAAACTTGACCTGGTAAGTTACCAAAAGCTTTAAGAAGGAGGTCTGTGGTAGTGGGAGAGGTTACCCTCATTTGTTGGTCACCGTTCACTCTTGCTTGACCTTGTTGTCTCTTAGGAGGGTGGTCTGACACATTGCAACCAGTGGGTCACATAAGCAGGCACCTGCTCTTGAAACCATGTAGGCTAACATAGCTTTAAAAAGAAGCAAGCTAGGGAGCAACCTGATGGGAAGGTTTACTTTTGTCTTTTTGATGTTGGTAACATCTGTTTTGTCAGTCCTTACAGAGCTAAGATACTACTTATAATGGTGCTGTAGAATAATTGAAGTGGGTTGGTAGCGTTACTGCACACTAATAAATGGGTTGTTCTGTGGAGTAAGCAGGATCCAACAGCTGTAATTCAAAGTAAGATTTTGAATTTTTCTCCTTGGCTACAAAACCTTTTGTAATGTGTGTCGGTATGTGGGTCCATTTACTTATTTTTGAGAGCCTTTGCCCCTCCCCATTCTCAACCAATTCTCTGCCACAGAATATCCAACTTGCCCTGCTCGCTTTGGTGGACTGAAGTAGTGTGAAAGTACACAGAGATAGGAGGCTGGGAGTGAGTGAGAGTCACAAAAGTCAAGAGAAGACATAACAATATAAATATGGAGCATGTTCTTCACTTGAGGAAGGCTTGGTTTTTAGTTTTAAAGCAACTGTCTTCTGAGACTGGTTATTGGAAAAAACAGTTATTGATTAACAGTCCTTCTGAGACCTGTGTTACATAGACTGTGTTTTCACATGAAAATTCTTGTGATTTAGAGAATAACTGGTGATAAATATCATGTCTAGTAACATTTACAGGAACAATCTCCGTTTCCCTCGCTGGGTAGGGGAAACTTGTTTTTGCAGGACATCCTGACAATAGTGATTATAATGAAAGCTTTCCCATCTGACTCAAATATTTCGGGCTGTGTAGGGACTATTGGATATTACTCTGTGGAAAAACTGTCAGCCAGTGACGCTCCAATTACTTGTGACTGAGCAACAGTGCACCTACTTTCCCGTTCTCTGCACGGTGTTTTTTCCCTTTCTTTTGTCCCAACTTCTTTGATGGACCTTTTGCTTGAATGTTCTTTAAATTAAAACAGCATTAACTATATACTCCAAAAGGAATTCATATGTAGTATAACATATATATATGTTTGTGATTATAATCACAAATTTCTTTTTTACAAAATGAGAACAAAATGTTTTGCCTGTAAACATTTTGAGAAGACTTCTCCACTTGCAGGTATTAAAAGATGCTGTGAAATCACTGTCTGCATGTACTTAAATGTTCACTCTCTGTTGCACTCTTGGATCTTTAAATGGGAAAATCCAATGAGATCTGGCTTTTCTGTTAGATAACACATTGCTGTGCAGTTCTAAATGCTGAAGCCACCTTCCAAATACCTTTATTTTGTGCTGCTGCAAGGTAGTACAATGCTGGATTATGTTTTATGCTTTGCTTTTTGAAGGGGGAAAAAGAAAATGAGGAAAATAAGGAGGAGTATGTTGGTGTTCAAGATTAATTGGGACTTTCTGCTGAAAGAGAAGTTAATTTGTGTTGGATACAACTTACTGCTGAGAGTGGAGCATTGAGGCTTATGTTACTGGCAGTGGGGCCTTTCTGCGGTTTCCCCCGTGCTGCTGGCATGGGTTGTAGCTGGGCAGAGCTGCTCAGGCACTGATGCTTGCAAAGTAGGGCTGTCTTAATGGGCCACTTGTATAGCATGTTGGTTGTGGACCACTGAGCTCTGCCAATAGAGACAAAACCAGTGTGTGCTGAGGTGCTGGTGGCCAAGCAGATGGCAACGGAGATTGCCTGCCAGGGTGATTTGCTGAGCAGGTCTGCTGCCACTGTGTTGGATTGTCTATTCATGGATTTGATGAGATGTAGATACATCAGTTGTTACGGTCTTTTAAACAGCTTGAATTTTGGTAAATGTTGTAGATGCAGTGCTGCCCAGTCAGCCTAGGAAATCACAAATAACAGATCACAAGTTTTAAAGTATTTCCATTCCCTGTCCCACCCAGGTAAGGCATTATAACATACTATAGCGTAGTTTGTGATTTTGGTGAAGTATAGGGGCTAAACTTTTTCATCGGTGGTGTTTCTGTGTTCCCACTGCCTGTGGGTATCTTTGGGGGTGATCTCTTAATGTCAGCTGATCCTCAAAGCCTTCTACAAGCAAGGATTGTTACTGCACCAGTGTTTCTAATCCCAGCCTCTGTGGCAAAATAGAAAGCAGTGCTGTGGTAAAGTGCTTAGGGTGAAAGTTGACTTCTTTTGACATGGAGAAGCCTTTCTCCCTGCATCTGCCCTTATGCAAGTAGGGTGCTACCCTTCACCCACGTACTATAATAGAGGTGTATTGCAAAGCATCATTGACAAATATTCCAGTACTTGAAATCTGATTATTTGAGAAAGAAAATAGATAAGTATTGCTAAGGCATTCCCCCACCCCCAGGTAAACAAGGTAGGAACACTTATCTATGGGGGAAATGGAAGTCTTTTTTTTTTTTTTTTTTTAAAGGCCATTGTCTCTAAACAAATACAGATGTAGGCAGATTACCAATGCCAGATGCAGTGTGGGAAGAGGTTACACTATGGATTGCATCACAAGCTTTGGCAGAATGAAACACAAAGCTTCCAGACAGTGATTCTAGATCCTGTTCTTGCTGTTAAGTCAAGTACTTTCCTTCTAAGAGAGTGGGAAAAACCCTGCTAGATTGTTGCCTGCAGTGGTTAACTCCTACAAATAGATGAACACTGAATTTTGTAGCCTGCTGTCACAACTGGAAAGATATCCCATGGTATCAGTTGGAGCCCACCTATTAAAGGACTTAAGTACTTCAGTTTATGAGCACTGAAAAGCTAGACTTCATGTGTGCTCCTTTCCCATAGTCTTTAAAACCTCTTCCAAAGGTCTTTTAATAAAGCCCTCTCTGAAAAGGAGTTGAAACTGAGAATTAGAAAAGTGTATGAGGAAGAAGCAAGGCTTACTGACCTTGAAGAATTTAAAATATTGCATGGGATAGTTGCAACTGAATTGTTTGTTCCTTTCAGAGCTGCAAATGTTTTGCACAGCTGTAATCCTGTACTCTGTACTTGTAACTCGTGGGTAGTGCAGAACTAAGCCTATCATAAGAAGAGGTGCTATGTGTGAGGAATGTTAAAGAAGTCTGTTTGGCAAGAAGATGCATGGTAAGACTGGTACCAAATCATTAAAAAGGCTGGGCCAACTTTATCCCTGTTGTAATTCTTCTGAAGCAAAGTAAATTGAAAAAGTAATGAATTTGACCTCCTGTTTTCAGGTTTAGAGCACTTATCTTTTTGTCTCGGTAATGGACTGAAAGCACTTACTGCCCTGTTCTGGACTCTCCGGCTTTGTTGAACTGAACCGCATTTTGCAAGTAAACAATTACTGGTCTAATTCTTGCTTGAAATTAAAAAACATACAATATCCATTTCAAAGAATGAGACAACTTCCAAGGACAGGTATAGCTGTAGTATCTGAAGCTGCCTTGAAATTGGTGCAAGTTTCTCATCAGCCTTCAAATCCAAGATCTGTTTATCTTCTGAATTAATGATGGGTCTGTACATCCTGCTGCCACATTCAGTTGTATCTCAAAATAGTAGAACTATAAAAAGTTTTATAAATTTGCACTGGACTAATTACTTTAAAAAAAATCCTTTCTTGGAAAGTGGTGAAATACTATGTTATTAGGCCACTTGCAGGAAGGGCATTTGGAGCAGGGCACTTGTAAAACGGTCTGAATCACCCCTCCCCTCCGTCAGGGCTGAGGCATGCTGGCAGGACTGCAGGCAGTGCTGCTCCTGCACAGCCTGGTGTCATTTGTATGGAAAAAAGAAAAAGGGCTTCAGTCCTGAAGCACGCAGGCTGCTACTCATCAGAGAACAGGGCTCCATAGGATTTAATGGGAAGATAGGTCAAGAGTGTCTGGCACAGGGAAGAAAGGCATTATGAAGTAGTTGTTATTTCTACTTTAATTGTCTTTTTTTTTATTCCTGAAATCTTGCTTTTTCACACTTCATGTTTATTTGTTGAAATGGTTACTTACCTGGGCTTCCCAGAAGATTTCATTGTCTGTTTACTTGGAGTAGCATCTATTTGTGTGCCAGATAGCTCTTCTGACTTTTCTTGTGCTTCAGAGTTTCCCAAAGATCAAGCTGCATTTACGAGAACTAGAGAGACATCATGCTGGACTAGGACCAGATTCCTTGGGTTTGTTCTTATGCTATTGGCAGTAAATGTCTAGATTGTTTTGCAGCCATACTATTGATTTGCTGCGCTGCTTAAGCTGTGGGGACCTGGCACTGGATTCAACTCTACTGCATTTATTTTATTGGAAACAATGCATCATGAGTCAGAGAGAGAAGTGTTAAAATGATAGATTGTGAATGTCATCCAGTATGTATAAAGTCAGCACTTTTGTGTTTTAAAGCTAGAAGTGAACAGTACTGATGCAGTTAGCCTGTGCCTTAGAGATACTATCACAAAAAAAGTTAAGTGGTATGCTCAGTTTTTTCATGCGTAGTCTCTGAAGTCTGCATTACTTAATAGTGAACTGGTCCCAAAAGTTACTGGCAAGCTTTGGAGGCTTGGGAGGATTTTTTGGGTTTGTGTTTTTTATTTTTTTTTTTCTGGCAAGTACTTTAACTCGTGCAAACGAGGCTGCTGCTTTACGACTAGGCTTTGGTTGCAGCTTACTAACTGCCTGAAATAACACTTTAGGGAGTAATGAGGCTACCTCCTCTCGCTACTGAATCAAATACTAAACTGCTGCATGGTTGTTCAGGCTCTATTCACTGTTCCAGTAATTGCTGTGTTTGATAGCGTGGCTCAGTTTTCTAAATCTTCACCCAATTTCTCAGCCCAGAGCTGTTTCCTCAAAGAGTTGCCAAACATACAGCTTGGCTAAATGCAGAAGAGACTGTTCTTTCCACAGCATTTTGTTTGCTAGGAGAAAGGGGAATAGCTTGGAGGAAAGGTGTGCCAGCACACAAGGTGCAATTCCTGACAGTTATCGCAGAAAAGATGTGTAGGTGTGTAGTCACATCTATAGATACAGACGTGCTTATTACACAAGTGAATGGATAGTGTTTCAAAAGGGTACATGTATGCCATGGATACTGTACAGTAGTTACACGTGTAACATTTTGTGACACCACGCTGCAACTGTTGTGGAAAATGTGTGCATTTCCTAAGAAAAATGGCCTACCCCCTGAACTGTTAGCTGAAGTTCCCATGTCTTTCCACTAGTAACATCCTAGTGAAACCAACTTCAGCTGCTGTAGCCTGCATTTGTAGGAACTCCAAAATGATGGTAATAAAGATAAATATTTTTGTTTCCTTAACACTACTTAACTGCAAATTATGGCACGTCAAACTTCTGGATTCTGCCTCTGTTTTCATTCTTATTGATGAAGCCTACATACACTGCTGCTTAATGCTAACTTCTTGTAACTGAAACTTGCCTATTTTTGCTCAACAGTGGAAGCTGTGACTCTCCTGACAGCCTCCTACCGAAGAGCATATCAGACATCATTGCTTAGGTACATAAATGTGTGGAATAAGTCTATGAAGTTCTCTCCTCCTCTAGCACACTGGGTAGGAGGGAAGCAAATCTCAGACTCGAGTGAGAGTTAAAAAGAGTGAGTTAAAAAAAGATTATTCTGCACACTTGGATCACATGGTTGGGCACAGAGGGCTTTCTTCAGCATCTAATGAAACTTCTTGGACTGCCTGGGTGACATACAGGCCTTGTTCCTGGCAATTGGCTCATGAGGACTCGAAGAAAGATGTGTTGTTCCTTTTCCTGGAATGGGAACCGTGGAGGACTTCTGGTATCCGTCAGCTGCCAGCCAATTACCCAGCTGTTCTCCTGGTTATACTTTGCCTTATGCAGGTTGTTCCAGGGCAGCCGTGGAAGTGATTAAACTTTCATAAAGGGCAGAAGGGATGTTTAAGACCAAGAAGAACAGTGTAAACCATCACACTCCGCTGTTTTCAGCAAATGCTCTTTGGAATTTGGGGAGATCTGCTCTCAGAGTACCAATGCTGTTAATTAATTGTTCTCTTCGGTATTTATATACTAGTTTGCCCTTGTGTCTGAGGACATTACCCTGTGCTTGCAGTTGATGCATGATACAGGGAAAGGAGATGTTTACCAAAGTATTAAAAAAAAAAAAAACCACCAAACAAGCCCTAAGTTTCACAAAGCCTTTTTTTTTTAAAGAAACAAAAAATAACCTTTTTTTTAATAGGGAATAGGATAAAGGAAGGACAGAGCACACACAGTGGGCCAGGAGCAAAGCCAACAGTACAGTCAAAGAGTCCTGACTTCCACTTATTCTCATGCCACAGTGAATATTGACTTCTACAGGAAAAAAAAAAAAAGGTTATTACTGGTATGGGGGGGCGGGGAAGGAAGCAACTATTTGTTCAGAGTTTCAAGAACTTTTTCTGTTAAGGTACTAGAAGAATTTCATGAGGACATTGAATCTACAGTGGAAGCATGTGTCTTGCCCGGAGAGTTTTCTGTCCCATAAATGTGATTGCTTCCTGATTACCAAAAAGGGAGCAATGAAAAATATCCATTTATGTTTTGACATGTAAAGAATGGGAAAAAAATTAATAACTCTGTACATGTATAATAAATAACTGATGGGCTAATTTATTATGCAGACATGTATAGACACAAGGGAAAGAGTGAAACTTCTGTTTGCAGTTAATTCCACAAGATTATACAGTTCTCACAAATGTGAGCATTATAGACTCAGAGACTGGGGGACCAGGTTCCTAAGTGCTATATGTATGTATGTATTAGTGTCTTCTGATTTAGTACTAGTAGACTGAAATATGATGAAAACTTCACATGGACAAACAGTTTCCTATATTTACAATGTTTTTAAGATATTGTTTGTAGATCCTTTTATACGCCTTTGAAAGGAGATGGAGTGAAAGTCTTTGTTAAGACTTGGAAAAACTGTTGTAGCAGTGGATTTCTCCTTTAATATTTAAATTTAGGGTCCTATTCCCTGACAGTGGTCAATGTAATGAAAGCCACAATGAAGCACAGGTAGTCCAGGGAATATAACTGATGAAATCTCCTCCAAAACTGTTTTCCTACTGCTGTTTGACAGCACTGACCAAATTATACTTTTTTAAGGCAATTTTAATATTAAGTGCCAGCCTGCCTAAGTTTTCCTCCTTAGAATAGGCAGCAGAGTATATCCTTGAATTTTTCAGGGGTTCTTCAGTTTTCTGGCACTTGCATTTTCTTCAAGTCCTCTTTGTGAAGACAGGTTAGAGCAGAAACAGCTTGCTGCTTTTACATATGTGATCCCCTAGGCATACAGTAGCCTTGTCAGAAATGCAGAATGACAGGAGCACCAAGTCTTGCCTGCCACTTGAATGATTTCCCTTTCTTTTCTGTTCAATGCTTTCTGTGCTGAACCTTCACAGAAATAGGTCTAGAAAGTTAAGCATCAAGCTGTAACAGTAGCTTGCTCACTAAATACTGTATTGCAATCATGTTACTCATGTCATAAGGACGGTGATGATGCAGGCTAATGTTTACACTTTAAAGGCTGATGACTGAAGTTTAGCATGTGGGACTCAAGACTGTCTTAGAGGGCTAAAGAAAAGTCTCCATCCCTTCTGCTCCCCATTGCATTGATCTCGGGGGATGGGAAGGGGGGCATAGTCTAGAGTGGTATCAGCAAGCTGGTAGTATGTGTGCTTTTTTAAATGCCTGGTGGTTCACAGGCAATGTAACAAGGCCCACCTGCAGAGTCAAGCTAGTTAGTGGTGCAGGGTGTGGGTGGAGATTGCTCTTGCTTTTCTACTGCCTATCTTGCTAAGGTGAAGCCTTGCCTGCCAGTGTAGGGCAATCCTCTGCTAATCTGGGGAAATCCATTTTGTCTCGGTCGGTTGATAAAGGCAATGATCTCTTCGCTCAGACTGAGCTTTCTTCCTCAGAGGTAACTTGGAGGGGTAGCGTTAGAAAGACAGACCACTGTCCCCTCTACTGCAGATATTAAAATGCATTAGCGCTGGTCACACTCAGTATTTTACTGAGAAACATATACTTGTCATTGTTCCAGTACGTCAAAAATCTGTTGCAAGGAAATGGCTGAAGTTTATGAAGATGACTTTCGGATGTCACTAGCTTGTTAGTTCATTTAACACCTTACATTACCTACTGCTACCTACTTTATTGTGGATAAGTTTGTTTTGTGTTTGTTATTGCAGTGGTGTAACACTCATCTCCTTGGGTTCAAGATGCTGCCTTCTAACATGCTGAATGGAGTGTTGGGATGGCAGAGAAAGATAATTGAGAATTAGCCTGAAATTTGATGAGGGATTTGAGGGGGTCTGTCTGGCATGCTGAGCTGTGGTCAATCTTTGATCCCTCTAAACGCTTAGCACAGTGATCTTTACTTGTTCAGCTCTTCCAGCTTATTGGATTTTACCTGATCTAGAAAAAACATCAGCTGTTAGCTTTTCCTAATCTCTGCAGAAAGAGAAGAGCATGAAGAAACCACATTTTAAAAAATAATTAAACTGAATAGGGGAAGCATCTATCAAAGTTTGGGACTGTACTCCTGTAAAGTCAACTCTATAAAATATTTCATGTTTGTGGTTTTTTTTTTTTTTTAAAAAAGCACCTTTTTCTACTCCTGAGTTCTCATAGAAAACCTGTACCAAGCATTTTAATACACCCTTTTCCCGTTATGCTTTGTGTATATACACAGGCATTCCACCTCTGCATGGAAATAGCTTTCAGAGGACTCTCCCTTTTAAAATCAGCTAAATCAAGTTTATTAAAAATTAACTTCAAGGATGGAAATTCATATTCCTCCCTCTTTTCAGTCCTGGCCTGTTATGAAGGTTAGTGCCTAACCCTTGCTTGCAGCAGGGCTGCTCAGTCTTCATGGCCTAAATGTATCTAGGGCATTCCACAGCAGCTCTAGCACACTGTGTGGCTATTTTTGGCTATGTAGCTTTTGTCTGGCAGTGCTAGAGAAGGATGGCATATGCTCAGTGCATACATGCTGTGTGTGTGACTGATTTAAGGGTGAATGATGTGGTTTGGTTTAAAAAAAAACCCTATATGTATTTATCAGTATTTAAAATAAAAGCTTTGTATAATGTAACAACCCATACAAATTTAATATGCTTGACTGCATGAGTCTTCATTTTCTTTTTTTTATGTAATTGTATGTTCAGTGGACTGTGCATTAGAAAGTGAATTAGTGAGTTAATTTACCCTACATGTTGGTGACAGAATAGCTTTTACCTCCTCGGGCTGTGTGCTCTGAACTGCAATGTGAATATATCAGAATACACAAACACTGCTTTTTATTTTTAGAACCGTTGTAGTGGGGAGGTTAGTTTAACCTGTTCTCTCCTTAAGTTTTTAATTCTGTTTTACAGCCAGTAGCAATGGGGTGGTTTTGGACATGTTCTGAATGAGCTTGGTTTTGTTTTTGTTTGTGTGTTTTCCATCCTTTATGTGCTGTACCTCAAGGGGACCACTTGCAGAGCAAGTTATCTGCTCATCATCTGAACAAGGATCATAAAGATTAATTATGATTTATTAATGCATAATCAAAGGTAATTAATGCTTATGCTCTGTTTTGAGTTTGCAATTCAAACTACACAGTGTTTGGCATTCTACTTCCCTAATATTCCATAAAACCTAGTTGCTTCAGGCTCACAATTTCACATGAAGGGCTCTGGAGCCTTAGTTACTCTTTCTACCATAGGGTAGGCCAGCCCCCCCCAGCAAAAATATGGGCCCAGTTGTACCAGCTGTGGGGCTGGAGGAGAATATTTGCATCAGAACCAATAATTTGAATAAATGAGATGCTAAAAAATGCTGAGAAGAGAAACGTTTTCATCTAAAGATACAGATCTAAGTTGTGAGAGGCTAAGTGGGGTTAGCACTGCTGGGTTTATCACTGCTACGGTTATATGGGAAGGCTCTGGGAGGAGCAGATGCTCAATCCCACTTTCCCAGGCTCCCTGGCCATAGCACAAGGCTGCTTTTCGTGTTGCAGCCCAGGTTTGACAGTGGTGACAGGGCAGAGCTTTGACTTCTGTGGACCTTTTTAATGTCGCGTGGATTGGCCAGCATGCAGAGTGGGTGGGAGATGCCCTTGTGCCACACATGAGTAGAGTAGTTGTTATGGCTTAACAAATGATTATTGTAGAACCAGAGTGTTTATAAGCTCTTGGTATTGAAATGGGAGGTCTAAGGGTGGCATGATCTTGTTGGTGTGACAAATCTGATTTTAATTATTTTGTAACAAAATTTATAATAAGGGAATTTCAGACAGAATTAAGTTTGGTCATATTACATAGATGTGTGTTATATCTTACAGTGCAAAGTAAAATACAACCTAGAAATCATGACGCTAGCACAAGTATTTCTTTAGGTCTGGATTGAATGTGTTATTAGCTTTTTTTTTTTTTTTTGAGGATGGGGGAAGTAATATAGCGGTTACTGTTAAGCCGCTAGTAACTGATTTGCCATAATATTGGGCAAAGTATTAACATTAATGACTTTACTGTGCTTGTTGAAAAGGCTCATTTGTTATCAAGCCAATAGAAACACATCAAGAATTACCTGATGTCCAAGAAATCATAAAATGCCAAATAGTATACCCCATACCAAAACCTTGGAAATACCTAAGAAAACAATCTGCTTATGTAATGTGCAAAAATCCTTCACTAAAACCAAGGCTCCGGCTCAATTTAGTTTTTTATCTTGAAATGCATGTTGGGTTTTTTTAGTATTGCTGTAACTGATCTTTGCACTAAGCTTTTTGAAAAGGGGTGGGGGGTGTGGCATGCCAGTGTTTAAACTATTGAAGGACTGTCCAAGGCAAACATGGAGGCTCCACTGTCCTACTTCTCCGTTTTATTTGAAGGCAGGTTGGAGCTGACTGACCAAGGCCTCCCTCCTGGGCAGCGTGTTTTGAAATAGGAAGCGGGGCAGTGTGGTAGACAGCTGCCAGCACCAATAACCGGTAGCTTGAGCGGCTTAACAAAGGCTAAGCCCAAATTTACTGACGCAGAGCACAGGGAAGTGCTCGGCAGAATTCTCCCCCCTCCTTATCCTTGCACATCATTTCATGGTGCTGTGGATGTGACAAACTGCATTTTGATTAGCTGTTGGGCCAAAAAATGGTGAGAGTGGGTCAGACTTGACCTCCAAAGGATATTTTTGATGGCATGTGTGTTTGAGGTTTTCTGAAGCTGCATTTTTTTCCTTTCATGATGCCGCCTCCTTTCTACTCTCGGTTTGCATAATTGCTGGCCTGAATGTTTTAAATGTAGGATGGGAGACTGAAGTCATGCATATGGGGTGATATGGATCGTGCTATGGATTCACAGTAGATCTCCACAGAGCAAATGAGTGTACACTACTGAATATAATGGATGAAATAGGTAAGCACCTCACTCTTCTTATTTCTAGAAAGAACCCTTTTAAATGGCTTCCCAGTTAAAACTTGTAAATGGAAAACACTATTATCTCTAGCTGTGGGATGCATGTACTGTTTTTCCTTTGTACTTTCTAATGAATTGTAAGGGGTCTAACATGATGCAAGGGGTTGCAGAAGAGTAATCTGTGAGTGCAATGATCTTTTGGTTTGATTTTTTTTTTTTAAAGATACAGTATCAAATTGAAGGTTTTATCTTTCTTCAGTATCTGCTGTTTATAGCTAAGTAATTCACTACTGATTGTTTTCCAAAACACCAGATTTGTTATTTAAGTTGACTTCTTGGTTGTAAGTAGCCATACTCTTGATACATAGTGTAGTTATCTACTTGCTGACAACATCATTCAGCCTAATTAGTTTTAACTTCAAATTTGCAAGACTGATGGAAACTGAGGATGGTAATATGCAGAACAGGAAGGGGCCTGTTTGTCTGTAATAATCTTTTTACATAAGCTAGGGACTGCAGTTGCTAAAACAGCTACTACTTTTGGGATTGGGATGTTGCGTTGTAGCAGCTTTGGTGTCAGAATGCTTCCTTTCCTTCATCCACTCTAGGCCAGGCAACTGGAGAAAGATGTTCTGCAGCATGGAAGTTCTGCGTGAGGAGTTATTCCCCATTTGGGGAATTAGCACAGCTTTTTGTAACTCTTAATTTCTTTAGCTATTCAAGTTTGTATATGCAGAAATAAAAACAAGAATATTATTTTGTGTTTTCCGTTCTACCTCCACTTAGTTTATTTTCTGGTGACTAAACCCAGCAAAAATTAAAAAAAAAAAAAAAAGAAAAGAAAAATCTTTCTGATGAAGGTGCTTTTTTGCTGTCTCATCTTGTCATTCAGCATGTCTGTTTTCCTCTTTAGTGGTTTCCTGCTGTGTTTACTCTGTAAAGTTTGCATTATGACGTGTGGGCATCTTTTTTTGTTTGCTATGAACTATCTCTGAAGTAATAAATGAATTGCTTTTTTCATTTGCTGTAAGTGCTAGTTAATGTACCTGGAAGTAGCCTGATACTGAATAGTAGCTTGATGCTGTTGTGCTTTCTGTGTGCAACACGCTCACCTGACCCTTATTTCCCCATATGGTGTTGGCAGCTCACAGTCCCTGTACAGAAGATGGAGAAAAGCCGCATCTCTGTACCCCAGGTGCCAGCTGCAGCAGGTTTTGGTTTTGTTGGTTGTTATTTTTTTGACAATTGGTGCCTGGCATGTTGGGCTCTAGAGCTAACGTGGAAGGGTGGAAGCCAGCATATATCCTGCAAACTGAGGGGTCCATGCCTTTAGATGTTGCCGTATGTTGTGGTGCCTGCCCTGGCACACAGCAGTGGTTGGTAGGCGATTGCCCATCGGACTGTCCAATTCCAGGGAGTACGGCCCCAGCACAGGTTGTATGTGCACTGCACTCATTGCACACTTAGAGGTCCCCGTAAATCTTGCCTGATTTGATGTCTGCAACTTTCATTTGCTTAAATCGTGGCTGTCATGCTGGGATTGTTCTGAAAGTGGATTGAGTGGAAAGTTCTTTAATCTCCAAATAACACTGTGAAGTTATGACAATAAATTATCTGGGATTTTTTGCATGTATTAGTTAAGTGGAGCAAGTGAAACAGTGCTCCTGGAAATAAAGGATTGCTATCCATCACTATCTGGTGGCTTGATGTGCACTTAACTATTTTCCCTGATGGTTACAAGAACTTCTTTTTTTATTCTTGAGCTTAGATTGCAGGATTTTTCTCTTGGGAGCATGGAGGATTTAGGGAGGGGAAGGAAGGGGATGCCGAGCTGTGTAGTAACTGAGGGGAACAAGTACTGGAAGTAAGCTGAGACCACCTACCTCACTTTAATTTCAAACCTAATTGGGAACTTCAGATGTGAAAGGCTGTTGCTTTAATCTGTTGTATTATTGCCAAAATATTTGGAAATTGAATTCGTCTGACTTACTAATATTGGTTTGCAAAAGCAGTGGAGTTCTGCAGCTATCAGATAATGTTGCAAAGTAGAAATCCAAGTATAATGTAATAAGAAAAACATTGGAGGATGTGAACAGAGACAGCATTCTGTTATAAGGCCTTGATTGAATGAATTGATAGAAAACAAGGCAAACCTTTAGGCTGTTATAACTTATGTTGATATGATTTCTTTAATTGGTTATTTTCAAAATTAAATATAATGATAGGAATTTCCTGTTTAATTTGGTAATTCAATACTTTGGGGCTATTTTAGGATAAGAAAAATATACAGCTGGTATCAAATTCTTCAGTACTTATAATGAGAAAATACTACGACGTGAGGTTTTTAGACTTCTCTTGCTCTATTATCCAGTGTTGTCATGTACTTGTAAGCAGTGTCACAAAATCAAAGCTACTACAGTTTTTAAAATGTATGTACAGTGACCAATATTGGGAAACAAAAGCACAGGCCAAGGCTGTATAAAATGATGCAAGGGGAGCGGGAGGAGGCTTGGAGTAGCTTTTGCATATAGAAATGTGCCTGTGAATGTATCTCCTAAGTACTTGTCTGCCCCGCCCCCAGCCTAGCTGGAAAGCAGATCTGTATTAACAGAAAGATGGCATTGAACAGGGGCAAGTGAAGGTGCCATTCCTATGAAATAGAAGGTTTGGCTGTCTGTCATGACTTTTCAGAACCAGGGGTCATGTAATGAAGTGTAACTTTGCTTGTGTCCTGCCTGCTTGTGGTTAGGGAGGTGTGATATTACTAGGATGAGAAGCTCATCACACATCTCCAATAACTGAACAACCTATTTGATCAAGTGGGAATGATAAAGCTTCTTTCCTTTGGTCTCTTTTTTGCCTACAAAAAGGTTTACAGATTCCTTGATCAAAAAGCAAAAAAAGAATGTGTAGATCAGAATATGAACAGAGTAGTCACTGAATTGCTGCTTGTTCTGCCTGTGGAGATAGGATGAAAGTAATTTTTTTCTCTTATACGTAGAGGAAGTCCCAGTTCAGACGGAAAGCAGATCTGTTTCAGGTATCTGAAGCAAGAGAACCAAAATTACTGTGGTTTTTTTTCTAAGTAGTAAAAGATTTGAAATAGTCATGTTGCCTAGCAGTAAAACATCTTGGAAAAAGACATTTAGTCACCTGCATGAAATGAGTACACAGCTTGTTCCTTGAAAGTGTGCAGTAAATGCATGAAGCAAAATGAGACTTTCAGATTTGGTAACAAATGTTCTTTGGAAAACTTCATCATTAAGTTGCCACAAAACAAGAAAAGCATAGTGTTTTAAGTTGTACCATTTTGGAAATTATAATTATGCTATTAAATGACAGCCTGAGGGTAGCTGAGACTTAGCTAGTGACTATACATGTTTCCTTTAGTCATGAAAAACAAATGTGGAGATGTTAATAAATGGTTGCTACTTTTACAATATTACATTTTGGGGGTTTTTGAGATGTCGGAGGACATCAGTAGGCACAGCAGATTTATAGGGTCATGTAGCTTTGACCTTCAAGCTTAGGTGATATTTTTAACACAAGGTAGCTGAAAAAGCATTTGAAATGACTCTCTGCTATTTTTAATGTGTCTAGCACTTTAAAAAAAAATCCATATAATCCTCTTGAAACAGATGGCTACAGTGAGTTAAAATCTCACACGAGGATTTGGGCTTTTACCTGGTGCTGAAACCAGTGTTGTGACACAGGGATGCATCACTGAATTTGGAGGTGAAAATCTGTTTCAAAGCTGTGTGGCTTCTTTGGTTTTTGGGTTGTTATTTAAAAAAAAAAAAAAAAAAGGCTGCAGGGAACCATGGAGTTCCTTTGGATGTTGAGTTGTCTGTTAGTTTTATTTCTTTTAGTTTATGCATTGTATCATCTCTTTTTCCAGGCTATATTGGAATATGAAAGTTAACTGTTCTCAAACTTTTCTTCTGTGAGGGAAGAAAGATAGGAAGCTAAACTCTTTAACTTCAAATCCTGTAAATACTTGAGTTGCCTAACTGAAGGCAGGATTCAAACTGAAGTTTTTGTCTTAACTGTAAAGAAAACCCGGGGACAGGACTGAGATGAGGAAGACGATGTCGGTATTAGTCTTACTTAGAACTGAAGCATGCTTGTTTTTTCTTTTTTCCTTTTCTTTTCTTTTCTTTTTTTTTTTTTTTTTAAAGCAGGACAGCTGGCTCTTTTATCTGTAGAACTACAGTAGTGTCTCTAGAGATGGTGACAAAGCATTGGTGTTCTCGTCCAGATAACTGGAAATAATTTAATATAGCTGGTGATTAATGGAAGAAAGGCATACTATTTCAGTGTGCTTGTTTCCTGCACTTTTTTTAATGGTAAAGGGAGACAAATGAGTGGAAGCTCAAAGTGTCTACACACGTTTAAGTTTTTACAGTTAAGTCTCTCAGTAGCTAAAATGTATCCCTGGGGAATTCCAGCAGTTAACCAGAGATTAATTTGAGCCAACTAGAGGCAGAATTAACAGTCTTTCCTCAGGTTAACATCTCATTTGCACCAAAATGTATTTAAACTTCACAAATACAAAAACCTGTTCTGACTCTTCTACTGTCTATTTATAAAATACATACATTTCAAGGGAATATATTCTGTTCAGCAGTGACAGGAAGAGTGCAGCCCAAGTATAGCCTCAGCGGCTACTGCCCAACTACTCCAAGGATGCACGTGCGCTGCTGCTGTTCTCTGCTGTCAGCTCTCCGCAGGAGTATTTGAGCATTTGTGTCTGCCTTCTCAGTTTTGTTACCAACTGCAGCACTCAAGGGGCTGAAATTATGTGAGTATTGACAGACAGAGAGATCTTAAGTAGCTTGGTAGCAGGTAAAGAAAGGACCTGAACTGTGGGGTGATGAAGCCCAGAATTATCAGAACTCAGTGTAGGTCCTTCCTAGCAAGTTGAAGGACAAAATGTATACTAGAATATGGAAGATTTTCAAGAGATGCCAGAGAGTTTCTTCACTGAAAGCTGAAGAAGTCCTTGAAGCTGGTAGCTCACAGTATCTGGTGTTTCTAAGGCTCTTATTGCAAAGCCTACTTTAGTGTTCTTAGTTTATTGCTCTAATACCTGTAAATAGCACTTGGAAAAGACAGCAAGCATATAAATAACTAGTTTATTGATGACACATTAAAATCTGGCATCTTCTTGGTGAGACCATATGCATATGAATATATGTCTTAGTATTCTGGGAGTGTTTCTGCTTCCTGATAAAATTTAGGATAACTCTGGGCAATTCTTAAGAGGGCAAGTAGGAGGTGAGAGCTGATTTTGAAGATGTAGTCACTCAAGAAGCTGAGTTTCTCTGGACTTCAGTGACAGGTTGCTGTTTAGGCATGTTGGCACACGCTAGATTTAATCTTTAAAAAACTGGTGATGTGACAGTCAGGTTTTTCAGTGCACTCCATGCACTTTACTGAGAGAGCTTTTCAGCTTGGTGACATGCCTGTATTCTCAATTTCTTAATGCTGCTTCAGCTAGACTACTGCATCGAACTGCAGAGCAAGCAAAGAGTGCATGCATTAAGAGGGATATTGGGGCAGGGAGTAGGAGATTTGAATGTTACATCCTTTAGGAATGTCCTGAACCAGAAGTATTGCTGCTGGGCTGGGCCTGCCAGGTGAGTAGTTCAGAAACTAGGTTATTGTGAAATAACTTGGTACTGTTGCAGCTACCCATTATTGTGTGCTTTTAGCTGAGGAAAATACAGTGTATTTCTGCTGAAGTGTGCTGTTGTTTTGTGCCATGATAAATACATCATCTCTGCTGCTTTAATCTATACTTACACAACGGCAGAGGTGTACTGGTAGCCTTATGAGGACAGATTTGGAGGGGGCACTCTAGCAACTTTGTTTAAATTAAATCATAAGCTAGTCTTCCTCTCAGCTATACAAAATGCAAATGTAGCTCTTAATCCTGCAGACTTTAATAGCCTGAGTGCGTACATGGAAGCAAAGCTATTCCATAGGACTTCAGCAGACCAAAATGACGTATCTAAACACGACCTGTAAACGAGGCTGTGACACTCCAAGTGGTCAATGAGTCTTAGGCCCTTTCTGTACTTTCTGCAGCTTTTGCACAGTGGCCAAGTGAGACCTGGTCCCCCAAGCCTTGCAGCCAGTGTTAGCAATCTCTTTTTGCTTAACGAAGCAGCGCCCCCAGACTCCCAGGGGCTTGCAAACTTGTGCATGATGTAAGGCCTTCTGCGTGCTAGTGTGACCTGGTTCAGTTTGTCAGCCAGGAGTGGGTGGTGTACCCATGATTTTTGAGGCCTGTTCATCTGCCTTGGAAAAAAACATTTTACCTATTCTGTCCAGTCATAGAATCATAGAATGCTTTGGGTTGGAAGGGACCTTTAGAGGTCACCTAGCCCACCCCCCCTGCAGTGAGCAGGGACAGCTTTAACTGGATCAGGGTGCTCAGAGCCCCGTCCAACCTCACCTTCAATGTTGCCAGGGATGGGGCCTCTACCACCTCTCTGGGCAACCTGTTCCAATGCTTGACCACCCTCAGATATGTATATTTGCAATAATAGAAGCATCTGTAAAATAAAAACATGGCAGGGAAATAGAGGTTATATTTATCGGGATCTTTCCGCACTGCTTCAGCCTTTCAGCTGGCTGATACAATGGCCACAGAGCCTCTCAGGGCTGGTCTAGTGTGGAGCGGGTACTGGCATCAACATCTGCCCTTTTTTTGTTAAAGACTGCTACTCCTGCCTCTTGGGCGTGGAGAAGGATGTGGAAAGGGTGAGGACAGGAAACAACACAAAGAAATTTGACCCTCTCTTCCTCTTCCTAAGCCTGAGCTCTGCTTTCTATTTGTTTTTCCCTTAGAAAGGCTTTCCCTCACCATGTGGTGAATGGGCCTGGGGCTCCACAAGCTAATGCAGAGGGATTGTGTGATTTCCTTTCCCTTCTCCAGCTCTCTTAATTAACATTTACATTGCTTGTTCTACACAGCTCTGCCTGCATGCCTTCTCTTGTTACAGTCTCTGAAATAAGTGATTTAAGAATTTGATAATTATATACCTTGAAAAACTCATTTGTATAATCATCTTGCTAGATTCAAAGCTCTCTTACTCTCTAGTTAATTTTGTGGAAAGACAGAATATGATATTATTGATGGCAAAACTAGGAATATGCTAGCTTTTGGGACTTTGGAGACTGATGGAGATTGCTGGAGCTGAAACCTCTTCACAGTGAATTTTCTCTACCTTGTGGTAACAAGGAGGGACACTTTTGAGTAGGAGAATGAAATATTTCTTGTTTCTTGGTTGAAATTTTTAAACTTTCTGATTTACCTCAGTGTTGCCTTACTCTGTTCTTATTGGGTTTCATCTTCAGCTAGTCCACAATCAGCATAACATGAAGTGCTTCTGGAAAACATACCCTGTAGGTTTGCCTGCACTTCAACACTAAACAAATACAGCAATGATGTAACAAAATCATGTCATAGAAAGCACTGAAATCATATTTCTAAAATGTAATTTCAGATTAAACCAGTTTGGGATGGTGGCTGCTATTTGTTACATCTCTGGCCTCATACCTGACAGTGTACTAACAACATCAGTGGCAGTTAATAAGAGAAGATGCAGTTGGACATCTTTTCTCCACAAATAAAATTGTAAAGGCAAGTACAGTGTTGCCGATGGTTTTGTGAAGGCCAGGAAAAAAAATCAACCAAAACAAACAAACAAAAATCCCCAGCCACAGATGAGAGCTGCCAACTGTTATGTAAATGTAGATAAATCCTTAGAAATCTGCACTAAGTTGTCTATGTTTTTAATACGCTGTTAAGCGCTTAGCCTTGGGGAGGGAGGCCCACATGAGGCTTTTTCTCCATCTTTGGAGTTAGTAGTTCAGCAACTGTTTCTCAGCTGGTCCATTTAAGCCTGAGCGCATGTAGTGAAAAGAGCTCTTTCTTGGTTTGTATGTGGTTCATTGAACAAGGTGGCTGCTTAAAAACAGGAGTATTTAATGTTGTACGTCATGTCACCCTTTGCTTTTACCCCAACTGACCTTTCAGCTCTGCAGAAGGGAACACATACAGCAATTAATCAGCCCACGCTTTTTACTTCAGGTCACTTGCATGGCTTAGACAAAAGGAGGGAGAGGAATATAAATGCAAATATTTTCAACCATTTACTTTTAAGGGTCGGATGGAGCATGACAACTTGAGCTGCCTGCTGTGTTACAGTGAGATTTGGTGGTGTTGCCTTTTGGTGGTGGTGAATTAAATGCAGTTGGCTGGTGCCACCTCTTAGCAGGAGCAGCCAGAGCCGCCTCTGGCTGCTGCAGCTGTAGTGAAGGGGCTGTCATATCTTCACGGTAGGATTAGGGGCATCCTGAGGTAGGGGGTGGGATGGAATATCTTGGGCACTTCTTTGTATCCAGAATGTTTTGTGGTAGGAATTGTTAATAGTTAATGATCCATGGAAAGCAGTGAGCTTCAGGTGTCATCAGGCATGCAAGGTATCCGTTAAAAAAAAAAATACAGGATGCTTTTTAAAGTAGTTTTATGAATAAATATGAAAAATGTACATGTTACGCTGTAGTTGATTATTTGTCCAGCATTTCATATGCTTAGAACACTAAGCTCCGGTAAGACTTGTTTTGAAAGTTCTTCTGGGGAAAAATGGTAACTGGTCCTATGGTAGCACTTAAACATTGTTGGATTTGGGACATACTCAAGACTTTCTGGATGATATTGACATTGGAGAGGCATTATGTTTCCATTGAACTACTATAGTTCCTTCTGATTTGTAACTAGCTCAGAGGAGGCTATAGTTGTTACCCGTTCTGTTTGTGCCTGTGACTTGCTTTACTTTCCTGTTTTGTCAGACAGACCTAGAATAAGAGTCTGTTATGTAGCAGTGCAGATTCCCCAGTCAGTTCAGATCCAGCTCTGATGAAGAGTCTGAATGTGCTTGAGTTTATGCATAGTGGTCTCTTGGCCTCACAAAGGGCCACAAATCTAAGCTTATGTATAGGAGGAAGTGCTTGCAGGGTAGGAGCTTTGATTGCTGCTACTATGTAGAGAAGTGTTTAACATATGCAAATATGTAAGTAAGTTAGCTTCCCACTGAATCTGTCATACAGCCTGACTCACAGTAGCACTGTGTGATGCATGGACTACTTGGAATACAGTGTCCTTCTCCCAGGTTGCTTACAGTCTCTTAATCATTACAATATCTAATCCCAGATTAGATGTTGAGGAAGAAGAAGAGTTTCCAAAGCCAGTCATAGTGTTCATTAGCTCCTGACCAGATGACTCACTAGCATGTCTTTAAGAGATTTCCTTGGAACATCCGTAGAAGATTATTGTTCTAGCACAGATCTGAAAGCATCACAGACAAATTCATGTCATCTAAATGTAACACTAATTCTTCCAAGGGGAAGATCATGTAAATGCCTAGAATGTTTTTTATTTTTACAATATTACCAGAGTTATCTTCTCAAATAACCACATTCACTGGCACATGTAACTCAGCCTATTGCCTAATTTCTTCCAAACAGGGAATTGACGAGTGATCTGTCCTCTTCACTAGAACTTAAATTCTTTTGAGGTAGTATGATATTGTTTTGTCCTGAAAAATATATTACTTTGTTCCAGTATACACTGAGCACAACTATGGGGAGAAGAATGAAGTGATGCACATCCTGCAAGTGGAACCAAATTGCATAAATTTAGCAAAGTCTAATTGCATAGGTCTAGCCTTCTACCAAAATTAAAATAATCATACTAATTTCTGGTAAGCTGGGAAAAAGATGGACTGCCTTAAGTTGTATTATTATTTCACATTATTTATCAAGAGAAATCAGGGAGACTTCTATTCATGAAAAAGGTCTCAAAATTAACTCCCAACTCAGGATCAAATCTTACTGGTTTGTGAGATTGTTACCGTCATCAAAATAAATTCAAATGTAGACAAAATAAAGTTTTTATATAGGGTGCAAATTAGTCTATTTTCTCCCTACAACCTCAAATTAATTAAGTTAATATTACTTATTTATAGTTGCTTCCTTATCTAGATGTAGCAATAGCAGGAGTTTTAACTGGTAATTTGCAGAAGGTTAGGAGGAGATGACAGCTAGGACTACCTACTACTAATTATGCAGGTATGAGTATTGGTTCACTGTGACATTAATTACTGTTAATTACATATAGATTGAAAATGCATGGGCTTGGTGTTGGTTTTTATTAGTCGCTTTTGGAAATTCAAACATGAAGGGTCATTCAGCCCTTTCTGTCTGGCTTAGTGTGGTGGCACTGATGTGGCCCTATCTGGAATCAGGTGCTGTTGTTCAAGGTGGTGTAGAAGTGCCAAGCAAAGATCTCTGTGCCTAAAGAGCTGACAGTTTTTAAAGCTGTGTGAATGTTCAACAATTGGCAAAGGATTGTGTTTCTCTTGATAAATAATTTAAGTAGTCGTCTGCTGGAGAGCTGTGGTGGCTAGGATACTTCATATTCTTTACAGGCAGCATAATTCTAGTCCAAAATAGTCTGTATTGTGTGAGAGCACTGAAAAGAATTACAGCTTAGCCAGGAAGGCCTCTACTTTGTCTTACTGTGATGGCTCCAACCAGTTCCTCAGTCACTTGTTTCCTGAGACCTCACTGAAGATCACAAGCCTGCTCTTAATGTTAACAATTCATATTCAGCTTTATGGTGACATCAGAAGTCAGAAGACCTTGCATATTTGTTGCTTTATTTTTTTTCAGAATCTGTTTTTCTGCTTTCTAGGCCCTGAAATAAAACTGATCCCTTCCTAACCTACTCCAAAGCAAAGCTATTTAAAATCAATGATACCAGTTTTCCCACTCATCTGTCATGATCTGGGCTTGTGAAGCTGAGTATGGACGGCAGAGTAAACACCCAGCGTGTGAGGGAATCCACCCTGGGCTTGCTGTCAGGCGGTGCACAGCATGGGGCTTGTCAGCTGAAGAGCCCCGAGAGGCCTTTCAGGCCTAAATTTACTGGGCGAAAAGAGGAAAAAAATAGGATGAACAGGTAAAGAGGAAGAGTTGTGCTCTATATAAAGGAATGGCTTGAATGACTGGAGCTTTACCTTGAGCAGGTGACAAGCCAGTAGAGATTGCGTGGGTAAGGAGTAGAGATGATGCTGTAGTCATGTCTGCTGCAGACCTCCTGATTAAGAAGGGGGAGCTGATGCTCCTGCCTTTAGGCAGCTGGAAAGAGCCTCACGGTCACAGGCTGCAGTGGTCATGGGTGTCTCTTAACCGCTTTTCTGGAAGGGCAATTGTCGTGGTTTAGCCCCAGCCAGCAACTAAGCACCACGCAGCCGCTCGCTCACTCCCCCTACCCCGATGGGATGGGGGAGAGAATCAGAGGAGTAAGAGTGAGAAACACTCCTGGGTTGAGATAAGAACAGTTTAATAATTGAAATAAGGTAAAAAATAATAATAATAGTAATACTATAATAATGATAATAATAATAACAATATACAAAGCAAGTGATGCACAATGCAATTGCTCATCACCCGCCAACCGATACCCAGCCAGTTCCCGAGCCGCGATCGCTGCTCCCCGGCCAGCTGAAAAGTCCTTGACTAGCATAAGCAGCACTTAGCAACAACTAAAACATCAGTGTGTTATCAACATTCTTCTCCTACTAAATCCAAAACACAGCACTGTGCCTGCTACTAGGAAGAAAATTAACTCTATCCCAGCTGAAACCAGTACAGCAATACAGCTGGGTGCTAGAAACCAGGAGATGAGTTCAGTACATTCCAGAACAATTCTTGATGCAGGTGATGAATGAACTGACTAGGGGACATGGTCTGCTGGACCTGCTACTCGCAGAACTTGGTGGATGATGTAAAGGTTGAGGGCACCTTTAAACTGGTGTCTTGCAAACCTTGGTTTTGCAGAGTGCGTGTCTCTAGTTGCATCAGCTCCTGGCATTGATATTCTATTAAAAGCAAGAGAAGTGCTTGTTGGAAGTAAAAAGTGCTGATGAGTTTGTTCTGGTCTTTGGGTTTGTTTTCTTTTTAATTGCAAAGCTGGCACAGCAGTAGGTAAGCACTAATGAAAGTAAGTTAGCTGACACTTCAGTTTTTGGAACTAATGTTTTAAAGTGTCATGGACAGAAACAGAGTGCATCTTGTTATTGTGCCCTCTGTTATATAGCTGTGATATGAATCCGAATTGTTCACAGCATGGACAATGATGTTTTGGAGTTGCCTGGCTGTGCTGATCAAGGGGCTGTGGAGCAAGGTGATCTCTTACACAGCAGCACCCTGTGTGACTGTTTCAAAGTGATCAACTTTGAAACATGCATTGTGTGAATGAAGACGAACCGGTAAGGCGGATGTGCATTATGTTATTTTAGTCGCATTCCACAGAGCTTTAATCTTTTTGTAGCCTGGAACCTCACTAGTGGTGCGCTACTGACTGCCCAGACCTGTGGAAAATACTGCTCTTGTAGATTAAATGAGTTTACAAAGACACACGAGTCTACCAAGAAGGGATGTCCTGAGATGAAATGGCAACATATGATGTCTGCTCTGGAAGAAATAATGTTTTACTCGCAGCACAAGTGTCCAAGTCTGGTCGGATAGTGCAACAGGTATGCATACAGAAATAGGAGTTTGATTGAAAGATAGGCAGGTACAGGATATGAGCAACTACAACCTGATGGTCATCTGGATCAACAGGAAGACAAGGACTGTGTAAGTAGATTTATGGAGCGTGGTTGTGAGTAACTAATGCTCTGCTCTCAAGGGAAACTCAGCAAATTATCCTAACCTTGGTTACTGTGGAAGACTGGCAGAATGGTGGAGAGCACTAATACCCTGGTCTGGAGCTGTTTGCGATTGGTGAGACTCCATTAATTACAAAAGCCTTGTCTGAGATTCTAGTGGGAGTTTGCTAGTGTTTAATCTCAGGGAGTTGGTCATTTTGAGTCTGTATTACAGTCTTTTGATGAAAAATATTTTTATGAAGGATTGAAGCAGACTTGATGAGTCTCTGTCTCCCTGTGGAAAGGCAATCAAAAGGGCAAGGCTCAAAGAATAACCTTGTAGGTAAGACCATTTGCATCCTTAAAAATAATTACCACCAGTGCAATACAGGGAGCCCAGGAAGCAGTACTTGGCGTGATGCCAGCAGGATCTGATCTGTGTGGCCCCAAGTTTTGTGTACCCAAACCTGGTGTCTGTCTCCCATATAACAAAAACTTTATAGTATTTTGTCAAGCCAGGAAATTGTCTGTTTGGGGATACTGAAGGTAATTTGTGAGAACCGTTGCATTGTTGGTATGGAGCCAGTTCCGTTCGGTGGTTGCACACAAGAAAACTTAATGGTTCCGGCAACCAGCCCCTCAGCTGCTGTCTCTGTGAACAAAGGGAAGAGCTGGAGGACAGCGCTTGAGTGACTTGCCTGAAGGTGAAGCAGTCTTGAGCACTTCTCCATCCCCACCTGCCCTATTAAGGGCCAAGAGGGGAAGCCCAATGACCCTGTCTGAAGTTACTGGACCTGTTACCGCTGGCTACCAGGCATCAGTGCAGGCTGCCTGGGCTTTCAGAAATGTGACTCGAACGTGGTGAACGATGCATTGCTGTGTGGAGTCAGATATTATCGTTTCAGCGTATGTTGCTCATCCCTTTTCCCTTTTTTTTTTTTTTCTTCACTATTTATGTAATGTATGTATTTTTATATGATGCTTCTTTTTTCTGTGCTGAAGTGGAATGCAGAGTAATAGATTGGATTTTGAAGTATTGCAGTGACATAGTTAAGTCACTTGCAACAATCTTATTTGACAGTCTGGATTTTCTCTGTTTTTGTTGACCAAACAAAAGAATTGGCACCAAGAACATGTTCTATAAAAAATTCTAGAGGTATGCATGGCATACTGGATTTTAGTCTAGCAATCCTTGTAAAACCTGTAATCTTTAAAGGCAGGGACCCAGCTACTACGTAAAATATTGTTAACGTGTTCTCATTGTTTCTGGAGGTGAATTCAAACACCCTTCATGAAATTAAATGTTTAGTTCTGCTATCACAGAGAGTGGTATATGTTTAATTTTTGTTGGTGCCAGCCTGTCATGGTTAGGCTGCTGCAATGAAGTATGTGGCTTAGAGGTCTAAATTCTTTGTTTTCTCCATCCACAATAAAGAGGAAGGCACTGTGAATTGAAAAGCAGTAATTCCGTGAAGCGTTTCAGTGATGTTGTAAAACCAAGATGTTTTGCATGATAAAATAACCCCAAGTGAGAATTTTATCCTTCTCATGCTTGATTTGAATTTTACAAGGCAGATGGCAAATAATTAAGGTTGCATAACATTTCCCATTAAAAGAGCCTTGATTCAGTCTCTTTATAACTTTGCTAGATTTAAATGGTTTGGCCTCTGTTTCTCTCTTGCCAGGTTCTCTCCCTCCATTTTTATTTTGTTCATCTTCAGCAAATGGGCCAGCTGCTGAAGAATGAGACATGGGAAAGTAATGAGAACTTTTGCTACTTGAAAAAAATCTTAATAGCAATTTCGTAGGGATGGCTTAAGGCCACCATGCTTTAGAGGAAAGATTTGAAACTGGGAGTAGAATGAATTTGGTTTTAGAGCTACACCTCCTCCTGTCCCTGTGAAAAGCCGTCCAAATTAGCCACATAAAAAGTCACAGTTAGCTCATGCCTGACAGGGATGCATTCAGCATTTGAGTGCTATATTTCTGTCCAGGTTTTTTGGCTGAATTGGGGCAGCAGCCTTTCCTCTCAGATGCTTCAGGCTCATCAGTGTTCGCATGATTCACCATCCCCATGGAATGAGCAAGCACGCTCCTCCCCGGAGCTCCTGGGGCTGAGTGGAACTTTCCCTGGCTGTTTCCAGTCTCTGCAGGCTGCTTTGTCATCAGGCGCACCGACTACAAGCATAGGAGCTTGCTCTTCTCCTGTGCTGCCCAGGTACCTGCTGCTGGGTGTGCAGGAAGGGTGATCTGATGCCACTCGAGAGAGGTGGGGAGGAGAAGGTGTTTGGGTTGGAACAAGGCTAACCAGAAAACTACAAGGGTGAAAAGTAGAAAGGCAGGAGAAGAGAGTTGCAGGGGTAGCAGGTTCAGGATCAAGAGAAGGAGGTTGAGGCAGTGCCTGAGGAGGTGTGGAAGGGGATGTAAGATCAGGAAAGGAGCAAAGGATGTAGTTTGATAGGGAAAGGGGAGTAGGAGTGCAGCTGGTGGAAAGGAATGGAAAATATTGGCAAAACATGTTCTCCCCATCTAGTGGCAGGGTGGTAAGTCTGCCAAATCAATTTCTGTTATCTCAGAGAATACAGCATTGAGATTTCCTGAACTGATTTGATAATTGGGGGGTAGGGGTTGTTGTTGGTATATAAAGTTACATATTTTTTATGTTTGTATGTTTTTAATTTTAGGTGACTGATATATGTCAGTACATAATGCAAGCTTCTTGTTAACTTTTAAGGCTCCAAGTTCAAGTACGGAGAAGTTAGGAAACCCCAGAGTGGAACTTGCCTGTGCAACTTGGTTTAATATAACCTATGCATGTACATACTGTTGAATAATAATTAAGCATGCGATCGTGCTCTTGGAAGTTAATAGCCCTCTCATCAGTAAGGCTAAACAACTGTGAATGAAGTCAGGCTTTGATCTATCTCAGCAGTACTGCGTACCTAAAGTTCTGGAGATACAGATTAATGGAAACTCCTTTGCAGCTTTTTTCTAGGTCAGTGCCTAAACTTTCTGGGATTTGAAACAGTTTGTAATTTAGTTACTAGAAACACTAGTCCAAATACAAAGATTTGTGTAAGTCTTAGTATCAAGAATAAGAGGCATTTGTTGCAAAATACTGAACACTTGAGGGTTTTGGTTTAAAATAACTTCTGGGGCTTTTTTAATCTTGAATACTTAAAACTTGTTGTTAAATAGATTTGATTACAGCATGATGCAGTGCTTAGATGTTTTACATTACATATTCTGCCATGTTGTCCTTATAAAACAATAAAAAATTAGATCTGAAGAACAAAGCAACAAGTTTAACACTTAGCCTATTCTTTGTTCTGTCTGTTAGACACAATCCAACCAGCACCATGGTGGATTTTCCCCAGGTAACTAAGAGACCAAATACATTGACAATAATACGGGGGGGTTTTTTAACACTCTCTTTGCTTTGGTGGATAGACATGTATACATAGATAGATATGTATATCAGACTAAAAGCAATGCGATGAAGTAAGGTAAGATTTTGTTGTTCCTGCTAAGAAAGTAGACTAAGAAATGTTGGTTTTGATTTATTTTCTGTAGCAACCCATTCTTACATATGTTGTTTCTCTAGAAGACTTAATTTTCAGGGGTTGTTAAAATCTGAATATGGCTGGATCCTCTCAGGCTGGTTTTGAAATCATGGAACATGCTTAAAATAAAAACTAGTCAGTTGGAGACAAAAGGTTTCCCTGAAGACTGGATGGAGGAGAAAAAGTGAAATTTACGTCTCTGAAGGCCGAGAGCTGCAAATTATGACAGTCAGGCAATGCAATCGCCAAGATGGCAAACAAGCAAGTGCTGAAAAGCCTATGACACCAATGCTTAAGGAACTAAAAGAAAACATGCATGGACTTCAAAGGTTTATGCTTTTATGATGTATAAAGAGCTGTCATAGTAGTGGACTTATGGCAAGTGTTTGTGCTGTGTTGTGGTTTAACCCCAGCCAGCAATTAAGTACCACGCAGCCGCTCGCTCACTCCCCCTGCCCCAGTGGGATGGGGGAGAGAATCGGAGGAGTAACAGTGAGAAACACTCCTGGGTTGAGATAAGAACAGTTTAATAATTGAAATAAAATAAAGTAAAATAGTAATAATAATGACAATATAATAATAACAGTAATAATAATATACAAGTGATGCACAACACAATTCCTCATCACCTGCTGACCGATGCCCAGCCAGTTCCCGAGAATTGATCGCTGCCACCCAGCCAACCCCCCACAGCTTATATAGTGGACGTCATATGGTATGGAATAGCCCTTTGGCCAGTTTGGATCCACTGTCCTGGCTGTGCCCCCTCCCAGCTTCTTGTGCACCTGGCAGAGCATGGGAAGCTGAAAAGTCCTTGACTACCATAACAACTAAAACATCAGTGTGTTATCAACATTATTCTCATCCTAAACCCAAAACACAGCACTATGCCTGCTACTAGGAAGAAAATTAACTCTATCCCAGCTGAAACCAGGAAAGCTGCCAATAGAATAGTCTGTGGCTGTGTCTAAGATAAATCAACTACCCATGGAGATTCTATAGAGAAACAAGTTTTGTTTTTTTTAAAAAAGCTTGTGCACAGGGCAGGGGGGAAGCATATAAAGATAAGCTCCACTTCTTAGTGGTGTGACACTCAGCCTAAGAACCTGGGGAAAAAATATACTTTGGTTTTGCTAATGTACCTGAAGTGATGAATTATTCTTATAACATGAAGGCCAAAGAGCTCTAGTAACAATTTGATGTGTTCATATTAAAGAGACTTGAAAAGTAAATGTTAGTGTTATTAAAGATTGTATGTGAGTACCTTCCTGTTCAGATATGTAACTTTGCCTTTCTAAACACATATTCCTTTAATATAGTTTTTCCAAAGACATGGAGCTCAGAGATAATTAAGGTTGTTTGTGCAGCCTCAGTTCTGCATATGCCGTATTGCAGTTACGTATTAGTCTTCTGCCCTTATGCCAAGCAATACCTTACTCCTCAGGAAGTCCTGTTTCCTGGCAGCTAGGTATCAGTAAAGATTGCAATAAAGATTACAGTAAAGAACTGGTCTCTGAATTGAAAATAGAATTTTCCAATTTCCTGTGATGTTCACTTTGAAAGACAAGTTTTCCAGTAAATGGTGTCTTGAGAATTTAGTTGAGCTCTTGGCTGGTAGTAGCTATATTTGTCTTGTGCCTCCTTAAATATGACAGTGTAGTCCTGGCACAGTCTTTATTTTTCACAGTGATTGACATGATTAAGGATAAGTCATGCAACAGAAATATATTTTCTTAAGTCAGTGGTTCAGCTTTGTTCCCTGCCCAGCAATGGTAGGAAACATTCCTTTTTGCTTCACCATTTCTGAATATATATGTTTTGCACCACATTAAATGCTTGTTTTATTTAGCTTACAGTAATAGGCTATATCTTTTATATAAAGAACAGGAGAAGAATTAGAAAATGGAGTGTTGCACTTGCTCTAAGTAGTTACAGCATCCCTTCTAGCAAGGTAGAGGCAGGCTAGCAGAAATTACTCTCATTACTCCATGAGAGTAATGGCTTGAACATGTGCATCCAGGAACTTAACTGCTAAATAACAGCATGCAGTCTTTGTAGTTTTAACTGTTTCAGAAATAATTGTCTGCACAGAGTGGGTTATATAAACAAAGCGTAGCTTCTGTGAATCTTCCTGCTCTCTTTAGTTGAGGTGGTTGTTGCTATAGCGACTGGCAGGCATTATTCATGTTTTATTTTTCTAAGGCTGGAAGGAGGACTCTGAACATCTCTGCAAAATTTGTGAGCTGTAGAGCTTTGCCCAGGAAACTGCAGCGGTGAAATGGTTACCTATGTTACTTGTTCTGATCCCACTAAATTGTAGGTGGTCTAGAATTTGCCTCTCTCAGGGAGAGAAATCCCAGCAGATGTCCCAGGCATAAATCTAAGTGGCCTAATATGGTGTTGTGTGAAGATAATTAGGTACTAGGAGCAGTGTAGCTATCTCAGTATAATGCTTAACTTGGCTTTTCAGCCAAGATGAGCTCCTGAGTTGGAGTCTCATGTTGACAAGGCTCTCCTACTTTCAGTACCTGAGTTAGCTCAGGGTGCTGAGTCAGGAGATGAAATCCACATGGCAATGATGGCAATGAACTTTTTCTGTAGTAAAAAAGATCATGGTACTTCATTATTTAAGAAGCTGCATCTTGCAGAAATCTGCGCAGCTTCTATAGCCAATTACAGTCAATTTTACCCCATGCTCCTTTGTATGGAGCACTAAATGCCTTACACTGTTAGCGTTAAACAGTACTACTACTTTTTTTCCCCCACATCCTCCCCTCTTGCATTTTGAACATCCTTATTTTTACTGATTCTTTGGTGCAAAAGATTTGATAAGATCTCACTAAAAACAGTTGTCAGGGCCTGTGCAGAGCAATTTCTTTGGGAGTAAAACAGTCTCCATCTCAAGTCACTTGTCTGCTTTTGCAAAAGTATTTCTGTTATTGCTGACTGTTGAGATGAAAATACCTGCTAAATCTGTAGACTAGGTTGAAATTATCCTGTTTATCTTCTTGTGATGGGCCCCCACTTACTCTCCCCCAAATGAGGTAATTCAACAGAGTTTTTCTTGCAACCTAATTTTCTTCATAAAAGCAAAAGCATGAGACTGAAGATGGTTTAAAACAGTTACGGGATGAAGGCCAGGAGTCCACTTAGTTCAGCAGATACAGTGTTTCTGAGTTTAAAGTAATTGAAAGCAGAGGAGGGGAAATCTTGGATAATGGAAATCTCTTAAGCTTTATTGTAGGGGTGGGAAGTAAGGGAATTGTCCTTCATGTGGCAGGCTAATAGTAACTTGGAATCCAGTGAGAGCTGCTGTATGGCTGGTAGAAGCTCTGTGGAAAGAAAGTGGTTGGAGATACCCAGAAGGTCAGGGAGCTGGTGAATGTGTTCTAAAAGTAATGCAGTGGGAGAGCTGTGCTGCAGGTCTCACTTGCATAGTTGGGTGAGGTGACAATGCAGAGTAACCTAACTAGAAAGAAGGCTTTGAAAGGGAATAGTCCTATTTTTGAACTAACTTTCTTCTGCTTACAAAGTTCATATCACTTTATTTTTGTAATGTTTTACGCCTCTTTAAAACACTTGCAGCCCTTCTTGTGTGTGTGTGGGGAAATGCTAGAAGCACTCTAGTATTTAGAGTATGCCTGCAGTTACACACGCAGCAGAGGGAGATCATTAAAGCAGAAAAATAAGTTGCTGAAATCTGTCTCTTCTGTATAATGTCCAGAAAGCCAGTACCTATCTGAACTAGCTCCCTGTAAAAAAAAAAAGGCAGTTCCAAAACTTCACCTTGCTTCTGTGGTCTAAACCTCGCCTGTCAAGAGCAAAGCTCAGCAGACTGAGATGTCAGTGAAGATAACAAGTGTTCTTCCACAGGGCACACTCAGTCTGCACCTGAATATGGTATGCCTACACGGGGATGTCCCTCTATGCCAACAGGATCACTCTGTTACTGTGGAAAGGGATTAATTACTGTGAGACAGAAAACCAGCTGTTACTTGCTTTTGAATGATCAGTGTATTGCCATGGCAGAAGTACCACCATTACAGGCCTGCTCTGTATCTTAAACATGAAGTCCCGGGGATGGTAGCTATGAACCTCAGTGCGCATGGCGTTAAGTCCTGTCAGGCTAGTGCGGCCTGAACAAATTTGGGAAGAGTTGAAAGCATAAAGGAAAGCACCGAGTTTAGCAGGGATGTGATGGCTTGTGTATGTCAGTGGGCTGGCAAGAAGAAAGAGCTGTGTCAGTCTGGGAGCTTGTGGGAGTCTCCCAAATTAATCGGTAGATATTGTTCATTTTGTGACATATTCATTTTAGTTAAAAATACATACAGCATCAAAAGAATGTTTTATTTTACTTTTGGGAAGAGAAATCATTACCTTCTCTTGTTGCAAAGCTGAGACCAAAGAGATTGCATTGTTTTTAAAAATGTTTAGATCTCAAGATCAAATTGCTCAATAGAGAAATATATAGCAAAGTATCCATTTTCCCCTTCTTTCCATCCCCATATTCACTTTTCTCTACTGCAGTTGCTGTCTGTGTTTTTGTAGACCTCAAAGGCTGCAATATGCTTTGATCATTGTGCCCTCTGAACAAGGATATCAAATAATGAAGACTCATTGCTCTCCCAAGCTCAAGCAATTTGATCTTGGGATCAGTGTGAAAGCAGGCTCGTCTGTGCCTGATTCTCCAGTTCTCAGTGGTAGGTATAAGCTTCATCGTGATTTGGAAATACTCACAGGAATTACCTCATAGTTTGGAGCAAGCACTCTAGTTGAAGTCCAGAAAAGTTTTTCATCTAGAAAAATGTGCAGGTGCTCCATTTCATAATCTCTGAGGTGACCTTCCACGTACAACTATTACAACAACACACTGACACAGATCCTGGATGTGAGGATCTGTCTGACATCATGGTAGCAAATGGTGTCTGCAGCAGTCAAATCTGAGGAGGAGAGGCAGCTGGTACTCTTGCACCTTGGCTGAAAGTATTTTGCCCTTGAGCAACAGGGTCACAAATAAATCACTGCAGGTTGGATATTGCCCAGTCTTGGTGTTGGAGAGCACATGGCCTAAGACAGGCTGCACAACACAAAATGCTGGGTGTCTGGAACTGAGGTTGTCCTGCATGCCCTCAGGTGGTGGCATTTCAGCTTTTATTTTGGTGATGGTAATTAAAGCCTCCGTTCGTGTGTCTCATCTGTATATGGCCTATCTTGCCAGCCTTCTGGTCAGCTGCAGAACCAGCTTCGCAGCACAGGCTTTTTCAGCAGATAACAGGGACTGTTCCACCCCCCCCCCCCCCCCCCCAGTGGTCCTTTTATGTTAATATTGTTGTTTCATATTGCAGTAAGATAATGCAATATAATTATCCAGAGGAAATAATGTGAGTGTCAGCTTCTTTGTAAATGCTGTTACAGTTACTGTGTTTATCACCTTTAAGAGACTCTAAGCAGCATAAGGGCTCTCTCTACAAAGGCGCTCCGTTTGGTATGTTCTCCTACATTATTTAATATTTTAGGATGCAATGCTTTTCAAAGCCAACGTAGTCAGCCAAAAGTATTCTTTTATAAATATGCATCTCCCAGTAGAGCAGTTACACAATTTTAATAAAAAAAAATGTGTCCCTTTCCCTGTAGTTATTTACGTCATCCAGTTTTATGTCTGTGGATTGTTTCCAAAGAAATCTATTTATGATTCTGTTTTTAGTGTTTTACAATTTAGTGCTGAATTAGCTGTGACAGTTTTAAATCATCTATTTATCTTCCTAGTCTACAATATGTTGAAAACAATGGCAACTCTCATCCTATTCCATGAGTAGTAAACACTTACACTGATGAGTTCATTTCTACTTAGCTCAGCCAGGAGACCAGAGGTGAAGAACATGAATAATAGTGCTTTGTATGGCAACTTTGATGGTGGACTTCCATGATAAGTGCCAGAGCAAAGAGAACTGGGATTGTCACTGCAGCTTGGTGTCTTTTATTTATACTTGCAAACCAGACCCTTGAGTTCCACAGTGTTAGAAGTATGAAAAGATGTACTTAAGCTTCAAGTGTCTAAGAATGGAAAATATTCTAATGTAAAATTAATTCATAGGTGTGTTTAAATAAGGCATGAACTTTGCTTTACTGTTTCAGTGAGTAGAAATGAAATATATTCTGTCACTCTTCTGAGTCAAACCCCTAACTTGCAAATCCACTATATGAGTGCTGCTGTTCAGACTTTAAAAGAACAGGCATTTTCCATTTGCTAATGATGGAAATTTCAACAAGCTTATATCCGAAATTGCGAAGACTTGTATTACCTATACTAAAAATAGCAAGCTGGTCTATAATCTGCAATCACTCTTTGCTTCACCCTAGTTCCCTCAACAGTTCCTTTGACCTAGTTCCCTTAATGAGAATCTAAGTGTTAACATCTAACCAAAATTAGGCATATCTTTTCTTTCAAAGTGGAAGTCTAGATCTTAGTTTTAAATCACTGGAGTGCATTAGATCTAAGCTTTTTAGAGAATTCACATGCATCGCAGTTCTTACTGCCTCACTGCTGTAGTAATGGGCAGAACCTTGTAAATCTTTTAAAAAAAATATTATCAGTGTTGCTAATTAGAACACTTTGTTACAAAAGGATTTTGGTTGGCACTCTAATGATATAACTATACCCATCCTGATAACGGTTTTCTAAAGCATTTAAGTGAAGAAGCTTGAGGATGTTGGTTTGGATGTGTTTCTGTGTTTCTATATTTCTTCTGAAGTGGTAGTTCTGTTAGGGAAATCTTTCTGGTGTCTCTTTATGAATGATCTACACCAGGGCTTTTAAGAGGGCTTGGGGTTTTTTTGGGTGGCGTGGAGGGGGCTTGTCAGTAAGTGTGCAGTGTCTAACTTTCCATCCTGATGCTTTGGTTCTGTTCCTATCTGCATGATCTTCACCAAAGGATTGACCTGAAAGCCAGCGCACCATCAGTGTCTTGGTTCCCCCCTTCCCCAAAACACTCACATCTCTTGTGACCAAGCTGCTGCAAAATGCATGTTAATGTCCTGCAGGCCTCCCTTTCTATCAGAATCCTCCAGTTCTCTCCTTGTCCTTCCTGCAACCTATTGCTCAGTCCTACAGTTCTCCTATCCCCAGATATTTCCCTTGCTTTCCCATCCTGTTGTGCTAAAAAAAAAAAATCTTGATTTCTGAGCTCACCCCCCAGCACTGCTCTGAGCCTCCCAGCCGAACTCTCCGCTGAACTGGTGTCTCAGCCTTCCTGGAGACACCAGGAAGCTTTGTCCATAGTGACTGAGAGCCGGGGTTTCTTACTGTGCTGCTTTGCTCCTGTCCTTAGCAACTGCTCAGGGAGCATCTGCTGGCTACCAGGACAGCACACCCACTGCATAGGAAGGGCTCTGCAGCAAGATTTTTAAAGGATGAAGTTTGCTTCAGAATGGTCTGTGGATAGGAGCTGACTGCTGGCAGGCTACTTGCTCTTTGGAGGCCAGCAGCAAACCACAAGCCACCATTTGTTACCTCCTGCTGGGAAGGGAAGTTTTAAGGTGCTGTTGCAGAAGAGGAGAAAATGCTGATGCTTAGTTCCAGTGTTCCTGCACCATTCAAGTGTCAGAGTAAACACCTGTCCTGGTTTCAGCTGGGGATAGAGTTAATTTTCTTCCTAGTAGCTGGTATAGTGCTGTGTTTTGGGTTTAGGATGAGAAGAATGTTGATAACACACTGGTGTTTTAGTTGTTGCTAAGTACTGCTTATGCTAGTCAAGGACTTGTCAGCTTCCCATGCTCTGCCAGGTGCACAAGAAACTGGGAGGGGGCACAGCCAGAATAGTTGATCCAAACTGTCCAAAGGGCTATTCCATACCATATGATGTCATGCCCACTATATAAGCTGCGGGGGGGTTGGCTGCCTGGGAACTGGCTGGGTATCGGTCTGTGGGTGGTGAGCAATTGCATTGTGCATCACTTGATTTGTATAATATTATTACTATTACTATCATATAGTTATTATTATCATTACTATTTTACTTTATTTCAATTATTAAACTGTTCTTATCTCAACCCAGGAGTTTTCTCACTCTTACTCCTCCGATTCTCTCCCCCATCCCATCGGGGCAGGGGGAGTGAGCGAGTGGCTGCGTTGTGCTTAGTTGCTGGCTGGGGTTAAACCATGACAATACCTCGGAAGCAGCTGTTCTGAGCAGTATGTACAAATGGATTTCAGTGATGAGAAAAGGAGATGGTTTGGTTTTGTGTTCAAGCTTTTGTGTTTGGGTGTCTATGATCTGTGTCGATGCTTCTCAGTGGGCTTGTATTGTAGCATGTTCAAAGTAAAAATGTTCTTGCTATCTTGTTTTGAAGGACTTTACTTCGGTAACTGTTACATATGTGTGCATGAGAGCCTACAAAAGCAAAGCTAGTGCTGGTTGCAGTGTAATTTGGGTACACTCAAAGCACTGTTTTCTAATAATCTTATGAAAAGGCACATCAGGTCCTGAACAACATTGGGGCTCCAAAGTGTGCTTACACAGTGAATAAATGAAAGCCAGGAGTAGCCTTGACTCAGTGTTCAGCTCAGACGCTGATAGAAGCAGCAGCATAAGGAAGTTGGTCTGTCCAAGGTCAGTCCAGCTTCCAGTACAGTGCAGCAATACCAGAAGACATTGTCTCCAGCTGTGCTGGAACAGATTGCCAGGCTGCTTCTCCCCAAGCTCTTCTTGAGGGGTAGTTTCGGAATTGTTATTGACAAGTGGATTTTGTGAAAGCTATAGTCTTTAACAAGTGTGCATGTGGGTTTTTTCTTGTGCATTTTTTTTAAGGCTTACTGTCTCCCACATTGCTGAAGAGGAGAGCAGATCATAACTTTGTCCTGACTTACTCTGAAGATTTTCATAGTGGACATACAGCTGCTTGGTTTTTACCTTTTTATCTATCAGCAGAGCTGCATGCATCTTCATAATTTTTGGCCAGCCATAGGACTTTCAGACCTATTTGTCTCTGGAGAGATCATGGTCCTTTGTTCCCAAGCTTCAAGTTTTAAAATACAGGTAAAAGATAAGTATGGAGTGCAAGTATGGAAATAATGCAGTACTTAACTCTAGAGCAATAAATGGCACTAAAATATTACTTAGTGTATTGTTTGTCTAAGTATATACATGGACACTATTGATAATACAAAGAATAAGAAATGCTAAAGACTTGGAAGATATATTTTACTGTAAATATGGAGAGTAGCTTTTATATATGTACGAATTACCAAAGTCTTATGAATGAGCTGTGGATGTAAGAAGAGGCAAAATTCACAAGCAGTGGGAAACCTTTTATTCATGTGGAACTTTGTTTTTCCTGTATCCAGCCCCTGGGTCATGGCTCAAATGAATTTGTTAGTAGGATAAACTCTCCAGTTTTGCCATTGGAGAGGATTTCACATCCAAACTTACTCTTTAGTCTTAAAGTTCAGTGCTGTTGCTTTAGAATAGAACAGCCAGTTGCTGAATGCTCAGGCTCTTATTCAGTCAGGTATTCAGGATTTCCGTCTTAATGTGGTTCTGTGTTTAAGCTAATAAACTTTGTCAGCTCTGACCTGCATGTGCACTTCCAACACACTCCACCCAGCACAGCAATACCTCGATTTGATTGACATGCTAGCCAGCCGCTGTTCCCAGTGGCTAGGTAAAACTGCCTGGAGTAGCCTCGCTTCTTCATTCTTGCTTATACAGTCCTAGGAGCCTCTGTTGTCTGCTTAATTGCCAAGTTCAAACTATGCATTTTTACATTGTGCTTATCAGGCATAAGATGCTATATAAAATAAGCATGTGAACTAAAGAGCAGTTTTTTTCGTTTGTTTTTGGAGCAGTGTTCATAAGGAAGTAATTGGAAGTAGTGGAATTGGATGCTAAGGAGTAAAGACTATAGCAATTGTCAGTTAACTCTGTTCTAAAGTTCCCAGTTTAATGCTGGATTTCCTCTGCTATGTATTGGCAACGCTTTTTGATTGAGGCACTTTTTTGTTCCAGTTGTCACTTCTGATGCCTTCTCTATCTCCCAACACACACCCCCTGGCATTCTTTGACAGTTACGTAGCTGTTCAGTGTAACTGGGGGATTAGCTGACAAGTGGCAGGGACAGAATAGCTAGATATTTTTTTGTTCTTTCCCTTTAGTCCCTCCTCTTCTGTTCTAGCTATTTCTTTTTTTCTCCTGGCTGTTTTTCAACACTTCTGTCTCTCAGTTGTGGAATTAGAGCAAGAAACTGGAAGGTGGTATCTCCTTTTCGCTGCTCAGTGCACCCTTTACCCAGAGGCGTATCTGAACTGTCAGGCACACGTACCTGTCTGCACGCATGCCTCAGGCTTACCTGTGCTTGTGCTCTCATCCATGGTTGTGCAGCCCTTGTACAGTTCCCCTTTTCAGACGTTTGCTAGGGTGCAGTTCTGTGGGGGCTGCTGTGCATGTCCTGACCCTGACACGGGTCCGAGCACCTTCTTCTGCTTATGGTCCCCAAGTGCCCCTTCCCACTGCATTTCATCTGTTGAAGATTCCACTTCTGGAAGTGGAGACCCGGTAGTACAGCTGCGTCTGTCCTGTGGCTGATGTCCTTCCTCAACTGAACAGAGCTTTAACATCATCTTTCCAGGTCTCCAGCCTTGCTGTGGGGGCTCTGGTTTGCCATTCACCTCACTGGGGATAGCTGGTTCATGTTGTGCAAACGTGCATTTGATTTGCCACGGTCTGAAAAGCAAATGCTTGTAATCTTCACAGCTCTTGTGTTTTTTGGGGTTTTGGGGTTGGTTGGTTGTTTTTTTAGAAAGCCTCTCAAAGTGCTGGTGTGACACTTCCCAGCTCAGTGTTTCCTTGGCATTCTGTGTTTTTTCCAGGGTCTGGGCAAATGTTCCTCTTGCTTTCCAGGGCACCCTCCCAGGGGCTCTACTTCTCAGTCAGGCTTTTCCCATTGATGTGCTGTCTTGCTTAGTCTGTGAGGCCAGTCCACTTTGACCAGAGCTTACCTGGCAGGTAAAGTAGTACTAAAAGCTTATAGGAAACCTTGAAAAAGGAAGAAAACTATGAGACTTTTCCTCAGCTTTGCATCTTTTAGGACAGAATTTCTCTTTCCACTTGTTTTGCTTCCCACTGCTAGTGGGGATAGTGGGAAGCTATTTCTGCTCACACAGACCATCTTTAGAGAAGCTGAGGATAGCTGGTTTCTTTACTTCAAGAGCAACACCTTAGAAAAAGATGCCTTTAATAGACTTGTAAGGTTATCTGACAGATACTGATCATAGAACAGCTTTTTTAAAGTACTTATTGCTGTTATAAAATGGGGTTTTGTTCCCCTTTTAGAAAGTGGGCTTTGGTACAGGTACTTGGGACAGTATAGCTGCTGTAGGAAGTGACTGAGTGTAATTATAATGGCTGTGTGAGAAATGGGGTAAATTGACATCCTATGCGAAACTGTTTGTCAGTCCTTCTAGAGCTTTTACTCATCCTGGTAATAGAAGAAGCATTGATTAAACCTGTCTGAATGTGAACACATAGATGTATCAGAACTGATCGTAGATTCGTAAATAGAATTAATTTCCATCATGAAGCTGCTTTTTTAGGAATAACCTGCCAGTTTCGCACTTGCCTTGATTCAAGGTGAAACTAAAAGCTGAACCTACAGAGATCCTCCCTAGCACAGGTCAGCCTTCTGCATCCCTTTCGTCTCTGCCTCTGGAATGTTTAAATAATTATTTCTGTGCTGCAGCTGGTTTACTTGAGAGCTCAGTGTTTACAAATGTGTATGTATTTAGTAGCAGTACATCTCTTTCCCCACCCTCCCTTCCTTTTTTTCCCACACCTTCCAGGTAGAAAACTAGCCCTCAAGTTTCTCTGTTTCATACTATGCCATATAGTAATGGCAGAGCTGAGAGAGAGGAGCTAAGTATCTTTTGATTCCCACTCAGGGTCTTATACACCATGCTACATCCTTAAAAGACCAAAATACAATAATGTAGTGCACATATCAGGATGGCAGCAGAATCCTTTGTGTTGCCTTGGCGATGTTGTCCTCCAGTTTATTTTGCAGATGTAAGTAATAAATTCACAAATATATGACCTAAAGTAATAAAATTTCACATGTGACATTTTTCTTTACTATTACAAAATGAAGTAACTTAGTTTGGATGCTTTCTATTGTTTTCTGTGACTCAGGTACTTCATATCAAGTACATACTTAGGTATTTAGGCAACACAAAATCCATTTTAACTCAGGTATTTAACTTGTATTGCCAAAGGAACGTATTGTTCACAGTATTGTTTCACACTTGCATTTTAATCCCCAAAAGCTGCCTTAAAGTTGAAGTTCTATACTGTTCTATCCTTTTAAGCAATTATTGGTAGCACATATCTTAATAATCTGATAGATGTGCATTTTTAGTATGTGTGGACTTTTATTGCTTAGTTGAATTTACCCTTACATACTTGCAGTTAGGCATTTCATGCAGGCCTGTGTAACTAACACTAAAGGAGAAGCATGTGGTGAAAGGAGGGAGGGAAAACTCATTGAAGTTGAGGGGAGAAAGTATTTGACTTCTGTAAGGAATCTGTATTTCTGGCAGCTGGAGCAGATTATTCCACAAGTTTGAAGCAGCTTTGTCAAAGGTCATCTCATGGCAGACTGGAGTTTCACTGACCTGTAGTGAGCTGCTGCAGGTTTTTACATCAGTGACTTTGGATGACATGTGAGATAATGTAGGGCATATAGTAGTAGGGATATTGCTTTAGTCACTAAAAGTAGCCAGTTCAGAGCAGTCCTTACACCAGGCCAATGCTCTATCATCATCAGTTGCTACCCAGTCACTGAGCACTTAACAGGAATAGCTGAAGTAAGATGAATAATCCAGCTCAATTTTAAAATTACTTTTAACTTTAAAATATATACTTTTACCTTTAAAAAATGGGGGGGGGGGGGGGGGGGCTTCCAACCATAATAATACAGTGTTGCATTGATGTGTTCAGAAAGAAAACAAGGTTTTGATTTTGCCAGTGCTTCAGTCAGTGGATGATTTCTATGCAGTCTCTGAAATGCATGCACTGGGTAGGTAGTGGATTTTAACTTAGTTTTAAGAGCTTAATTTTAAGCCCATGTAGGCCCTGCTTAGACAGAGCTTTTCATCTGGCTTTCTTATCTGAAAGTGTGTTTTCCAAGAGGACAGATGTTAGATAACATCTCACTTGGGGAGGAAGGCCAAAGGGAAAAGTTTAACTGACCAGAGCATCCTGGTTTGGCAAGTTCATTTGTGGATGGCTGTTGGAAGACTGTTCAGTGAAACAGGTCCTTGCAAAGTGAAGGTGGGGTGGTGCAGCTCTTTACAGCTTTTCCTGTTGGTGGAAGGTTGGGGTGGAATGTTTACCCATATGATTTCTCCTTCAACTGGGATGGGTGGGCAGTGTGGTTCTTGTGTGGCTCTGGGCGTCACTTAGCATTTTGGTTCAACATCTAAAATACTAGAAGGGGAAAAGAAAACATCAGAAGAACCACATATCAGAAAATACTTGATGGGGTGGAATAAAAGACAGAGCCAGACTCCTTCATGGCACACAGTGACAAGACAGGAGATGATGGGCACAAAACTGAAATACAGCAAATACTGTTCAGACATAAAAAAACCTTGTCTGCTAAGAGTGGTCAAAGACTGACAGAGATTGCTCAGAGCAGTTGTGGAGTCTCCATCCTTACAGATATTCAAAATCCATCTGGGCACGGCCTGCTCCAGAGATCCCTTCCAGCCTCAACAACTCAGACTCTGTGATTGTCTTCCCTAATATATCTACACTGTTACCCAGGCTGTCTTCAGCCTTCTAAGTTTCCTGAATGCTTCACAGGAAAGTATCCTCTTATTTCTAACACTTTTTTATGCAACTTTTATTCCCTTCATGTAAAGATAGTGGTTCAAGATAAGCAGCAAAGCAAGTATTAGGTAGTTGAATGATGTCTCTCCTGGCATGTGTTAGGTTACTGAGTCTTGCTGGAACTAGTGTTGTCAATATTTAGGTTTGGCTTTTAGATGTTTAGTTGTCTGATTAATCTGTTTGTATCTTAGAGCAAGAGGTATTTGGTGTGGGAGCACACCTACACTAGTTACTAAATTCTTGTGCCAACTCTTATTTGATATCTAGCATCACTAAAATTCATGGTTGTGCCATCTGTTCTTTTCTTCATTGCTTGTCATATGAGTGGTCATATGAATGTGTACTCAAACTATGTCACAAAATATTCCAAGGAAATGTCAGGCAAGAGGAAATAGGGAAAAAAAAAATATTACTCTGTGTACCTAGTCTCTGTTACAAGTGTATTATCTGGATGGCTTTTAAACCATTGTGTTGAAGTTAATGGAGTATTGCATAACCCCATGGTGCGATGCTTGAAGAAAATAATGCATGTGCACTATATGAGATATGCAAAGAAACTTGTGCTGAAGCTATTAGAACATTAGTGCTCTCACTAATGTTCAGAAACAATATTTTTACTATTTTATAACAGTTTCCTCTTCCATATGATGCTCTAGGCCAGGCTGGTGGGAATCATGATGTGGGTTCCCCATGTATTACAGTGAGACTTTTTCTGAGAATGTTTTAAATGGCTGATTCGGGCAGAAGGAAAGTCTTTTTTACCTCCCCCAAAAGTTAAGGTAGTATTAATGTGTAAAGAGTTTAAATGCACTTACTCTGGTGAGTAAAACACTTTTTTCAGGCTTACTAGCACCCATCTGGAACACTGAGAGGAAAAAGTATGGGTTTTGATAATGTAGATCCTACAAAGCCTGGAGGTGCAACCGTTCAGTGTTGCTCAGATTATCTTGCCAAAAATCAGTCCATCTACCTATATATATAGCTCAAAATAATCCTTTGTATGAGGCCTTTAAACTGGCAAAATAGTAAAATCTTTTGTTGGGCTGCCTTTAGGGTGTGACAATTCTTACTGTGATTTGGAATCAATATTTGTTAGGTTCAACAGTAGTTCTATTGATCACAAGAGGCTTAATACAGTTGTCAGGGAGGGGGGTGTCTTTTTGATAATTATTTAACATTTTAAGACTTTTAGTGAGATGATGTGATTTTTGAACATTGCTTTTGAACACTAAATGTTTGATCAATGCTATTTTTCTACTTCACTCACCTGCCCCCTCTGCAAAAAGGGTACAGTAAGTGTCACGTAGGTTCCTACCTTTTATCCTTTATGTTAATCCTGAAATGTGCCTATGGAAGGAGGTAAAGGGGAAACAAAGACTTTTGCCAGGCCATGTAGGGAATGAATTCACTGAGGCACTAAGGCCTGAGTGTATACTGTTAAAGCTGACAGGCATAGGAAATTGCTTGGAGCCTTCTGAAAAAGACTCCTAATTATGTTTTCTAAAGTGGATCTAATACAGTAATGTCTGTTTAGCTTTTAAAGGTGGAGTAATAATTTTTTTCCAACTTTAATTTCTAGTGATATTTAAATTAAAATGAATTGGGGTGACTTTTTTTTCTCCTCCCCTAAGCTTTATTGATATAACTGTGTTTCTGTCCTTGCTTGCAAATACTTTCAAGCTGTTTGTGGAAGGGTTCTTAGAATTCTGACTGTCTTTAGACTCTTGCCAGATTGCAGTGTTCTGGACTCAAACACTCCTATAGTGGGGCTGCTGGACATGAAGATGGGTTGTAAGCTGAGAAAATCATGGCATCTAATCTCCTGGCTTGGCTTTTAATTAAACAGATGCTGAGCCAAGGGTATGGTTGTGGTTTGAAGTATGATAATGAATCTTTTGGTTTTTCTTAAACGGTTGTTGAAAGGGCATTCAGAGCTACAGAATTAGATCTCTTTCTAGACTGACAGGGCCTGATCAAAAGTCTTTTGAAAATAATGGGAATCTCTTCTCTGTTAGGCTTCATTCAGGTCATAAATGGTCCTCTCTTCAGTTCTGGATAATGAGTGTGTTAGTAACTTGTGAAGAGTCTATGAAGTTTTTACTAGTATCTTGTACCAAACCTTTAGAAACCTGGGATTTGCAAGTCACCTTTAGCAATACAGTTCCCTTGTTGCATCCAAACATTGCAACATGGTTGAATGTTTGCTTCTTCAAAGTCACTCTGGAGTTTCATTTTGTTATTCCCACTGACTTGCTTTTGTCAGTGTGATTAATCCAGCTTCCTCCAAGGGAAATTTAAATTTAAAAAAAAAAAAAAATTTAAAGGCTGCTGTTCTTTGGAAGTAGTGGTTTCCAAAGCATCACTGAGCAGGAAGAGGAAAGATTAGCTGCATGTATAGCATTAGCATAGCATGGAAAAAACCCGTACACCTTATTAAAAACAACATTGTTAAAGTGGAGTCTTCTTGTGGTTCTTTCCTCAACTTGAATGGGGAACTTGTATTGTGGCTTCAGTGTTTTCTGCCTAACCTTCAGGGTTTTTTTCTATGCAAAATGCTGTAGAATGATATTAAAATGTTATTGGAGAACGTTCTTGTTTTAAAGGGAATTCAGCAATGTTTAAGTTGCATTATAATACGTTATAATAGAGTGGTTGAGCTGTTGTTTAGTAATATGGTTAATTAATCTCTTTCCTTTTATTCCTTATTTTAGCAGCTGAAGGTTCTAAAATACAAGACAAGAAAGTCACTTCAGGACAAAGCAACACCGGAACTAAACCAGGTACACCAGCCATTCCGCATGCTTCACATAATAAGGCTGTTTGTTTCAATGGTATGAAAAATAGCTGTCTTCCTAGGAACTTTTAAAACATTTTATGCTTTTATACCTCTTTTACTGTTTCAGTCAAAACTGGTATCATCAACTGTTCATATTTAGTTAGGCTGGAGTCTCTGATTGTTTGCAAAGAAGCAAAACTGAAGAAAACCTACTTTTAGCACAGTTTAAGAATGAGGGTTGGGAAGTGAGATAATGCAACAGAAGCCTTACTTACATCCATGCTTGCATGAGAATTGTCTGCTGTAGCCAAGGATTTGTAGCTTCATATATAAATATGCTTCTGTGTAAGACATTTTTCACTTATTACAAAGCATTCTGTAATATACTTTATGCAGTGGGCAGGTGTTTGTCATTACTTCACCATACTTGATTGGTACATCGTGGATTTAATTCACTGTTCGCTTACACAGTTGAAAGCCTGTGTAATAAAATGCTTAATGTAATCTGTGATGCCATGAGTCTGTAACAGTTGCATGATTAGATCAAGATCTAGAAGAGCACTAAGATATCTGAATTCTGCCTATAATGCAATTCAGGTATTCAAGCTTAAAATATACAGTTAATAATGATCTTGTATAGATGCCTAAGAAAGCATAGGTGCTTGTGTTGCTGAGGACTAGGCACACTGTAAGCACCCCTGTTTCAGTTCCTTGACAGCCTGGCACCTCAGTGGCTGTTTTGTACTGACAGATTCTTCTCTGTCCGCAAACTGGGTATCTTTTGGCCTACATCCCCAGAGAGAAGCAATCCCAGTGCGGTGTTCAGATCACACTTTGCATGCTCTGCCAGGCAGCTCTGGGTCCAGCAAAAATTGCAGCATTCATGGCTGCCCTCAATCAGAAAGGCAGTGGGGAAAAGAGGAGAGAATGGAGATGACGTTACCCACTTCCACAGCAAAAACAGAACTCTTGGGGTTGGACAATGTTCAATACCCTCTTTATCCTCCAGTAGTTTAATCCCAGTTTTCATTTCTCAGGAGCGTGTCCTACCTGCTCCTATGTTCTCTTCATCTGTGCTGATGTGTAGAAGGAACACAAAATTCCTGAGGCTGGAGAGAGGGAGGGCACAGGCATGTGTGCGGGGTTTAGCTCTTCACCAGGCTGGTGAGAATCTGTGTTGAAGAGAGAATCCCTGAGAGCTGGTGGTTTGGTTTTTGTTTGTTTGGGGTTTGTTGGTGTTTTTCTTTAGACTGCATATGAATTTTGTGTCAAACTGTTTTGGTTAAAAACCAAACCAAAGAGTTTGCAGCAGGAGTGACAGCTGTCATTATAAACAATGTAATTATTGTCTGGAAGGTGTTTACAGGCTGAACAAATATTAGAGGAGTCCAAGGCAACTCTGAATGTGTGCGTGACAGTGCAAAGGGAGCTAGGCAAAGGGAAGAGAGTTTGAGATCCAAGCAATGCATCTTTTCAAATAATGCTGTGACTTGCATTCCTTTCTGCGCACAGCACCCCTGTGAACTAACATACAAACTGGCTGTTGTTTTCCACTTGATATACCTTTTAGTTTCTTTAGTATGAGAAATTAGCACCCTAGGAGTCAAGGGCAGAAGGGAAGCAGCCATTTGTGAGAAGAGATTGAGGGGATTTGCATTTTCCTTTTGTTAATATAACTAGGGAACAAAACTGACTGACCTTTCAATGCTGAGTTTCTGCAAAATACCATTCATGGGTTCTAAGCTCTTTTAAATAAAGTAGTTAAATTCTTAAAAATAATTTTGAGCTAACAGTAAGTGTTGCAAGTTTATGAAAAATACTGTCTTCATACGTAGTTTAGAGGCTTAATTTCCAGCAACAGGTACAAAATTGATTTCCCTTTTGTAGAGCCATGGCTCACTTAATCTCCAAACATCCCTCTCAGGCATAATATTAAACACTTGTATGTCATCTAAGTGTAGTGAAATAGGTTGCTGAGCATGAGTTCACATGCATTGCATCATAACCAGACTGCAACCTCTACAGCAGCATGTGGGTCTTCCTGGAGCATTCTCTGTAAGGTTTTGCATATGCCCAGTTATCAATTATTTCTGTAAGAATTAAGGAATTCTTGCAGGATTTGTTGCAAATGACATGTTTCCCATCTCCTTGTGCAGCAACTTAAAGCTATTGCCTGATGACGAATATGAGTAAGAAAGAGTAGAAAGTACCTTGTGTGTCTGTCCTGGTATTCCTACTGAATAAGAAGAAATGCCAGTCCCCCAGGTATTTGCCTGGTGGGTTGTTAATGAGCAGAGACGTGAGAGAGAAAATGAGGAGCAGGCCCAGTGAACTTTCTTGTTTTGCCATAATTTGAAGCTATTGAAGCTATGTACTGGGGGTGTCAGCAGATCAGCTGGATTCAGAATGCAATTGGAGATTGGGCTTGTAGCCAGACTATGAAGGATCATTTCCAAGGCTTAGAAAAGACGTTTTAATTAACAGTGGAAGATTTGCACCAGTAATGTATGCTCCAGCTTCTAGGAGAGCAAAGGCAATGCTGGTCTACTACAAAGGTGTTATTCCCATCTTTGTGCCAATATTGACTTAGTTCTTTGTGCTCCCAAATGTATGCAAAATAGCTTGTTACTGAAGACATATGTACACTCTGCATAGCCTGCAACTTAATGTGAATTCTTTAGGATCGTTCTGACATCCTGGGGTGTTGGGAGAGGGGCTGTATGTGTGTGTGTGAACACTATCAGGTGTGTGATATAGAAAAAATAATTGGTTATCTTCAAAAAGAATGGCAGAGGGCAGGTTTAAAAATTTATTTTATTCCTTCTATTGCTTATAATTAGGAATTCTTAAGGGAGACCTTTTCAGTTTGCCTGTCCATGTAACCCTCCTGCCTCTTTGAAGACTTGCTGCTTCTCCCCGGTAGGGAAACCTCTCCTCTCAAGAAAGGGAAAAAACCCTGGAAGGAGAATAGTGCATTCTGAAAGAAGCAGGATTTTACTTTATTCCCTAGTGTCTCATCATTCTCTGTCAACTTGATGTTAACATTGACTTTGCTGACAGCCCTTGAAGGGAATACTTGTTTTCCAGGGGAATTCGTATTGGGTGTGCATTATTCCGCCAGCACTAATTACTCATGCTACAGAAATTCATGTTTTGTGAATCTTGTGTGCCAGCCACAAGGGAGAAATAGTATTACCCTTTTGACCTATGTCTGCATGCTGAAGAGACTGCATGCAAGTCAGCACACTTCTTAACATCAGCCAGATGTTAATCTGCACCGCACATTGGACAAATCAATGGGGTGGCTGGGCATAGTTTCATAAATGGCAGCACTGTGTGCTATTCAACCAACATTAAAGGTTTGATCTGTAACTGGGTGATGGGTTACCTTTGTTTTTGCTGGTCACTTGTTCACTTGTTGCACTTTTCATTGGGGCTATGATGTTTGAATGTTCTTCCTGCCATCTATGCAATGGGTTTTCTCCTTGCAGCTCTTACTTTGCATCACTATTAATGACTTTAGTTGGGACTGTAGTCTCTGACCACTGTTGGGATGATATTTTTTTCACTGATGAGAGTTCAAGAATAATTAAACTGAAGCTAGTCATCAGTAAACTCTTTCATCCAAGAAATCCTGTCATCCTGATGCAGAAACTTCTGTTAGAATATGAAATGCGCATTACTGATTTTTTGTCTAATTCAAATAACTATTCAAAATCTGTCTAGCACATCCTCACTTCAGGGATTTATTTTTGCAAATATCTTTAACCTCATTTTTATGACCCATTGTATTGTTTTGCTGGTAACTTTTTTCCATAGGTATGCAGTCTATACACAAATAGGCTGACTACATGTTTTTACAAATTGCTTACTTGTGTATTTGCACTGAATAGTGAAAAGGATCTGTTGTCTTGTTTTTATGTGCATTTCCATGGTGACAGTATTCTAGGTAGTTCTTTATCTTAAAGTACTTAAAAACTGAGTTTGCCTCGATACTAAAATAAATTGGACTATTTCTTTGTACCCAGAAATCTTATTGAATTTTCTGTGGGTTTTTTTGTTTACTTGTGTTTTTATTCAAAGCAGACTTTTTCAGTGCTAGTGAAAAAGCATAAAATGAACAGCTTTCCAGGTTTAACAGAACAGGCTAAGGATGAGTAGGAAATTAGTTTTGGCAGCATGCTGAGATGAATTGGTAACTTGGATTTTGTTCTCTTTTTGTCTGGAACAGCTCCACTGCTGAAGCTGGAAGTAGGATGCTAGCTGTTTAGCATTTTGTTGTTTCCCAGAGAGCTTGCTGAGCAAGTGATGTTTTTCTAACCAAGCCTGAATTTTTATAGTCAAGCCTGGGCTCTGACACAGATTGTTGATATTATTCTTAGTCTTATTCCTGTGATCCAAGTGGCCAGTTGCAGATATTTTTAAAGAAAACGTGTAGCTAACTTTCAATCTGCAAGGATAGTTGAGGAAACTATCATCTTACTTTACTGGTATTATACCAGTCCGTGCATGTGATAACACTGTCTTAACCTGTTTGCCAGAGCTTTTAACACATGTGCACACAAACATCTGTGGAGATCAATATCATGCTCTCTTCAGAAGCTCAATCAGAACTGCTACAGTGTTTTGATCCAACCTGTTTTTCTTGGGTACTGAGCTTCTTCAGTCTCGTGAAATAGGGCTTATTGGGGTTTTTTGAGGCAATACTTGTGGGAAGAATGTGCTGCACTATAATAGAATTTCCTGTGGATGCATTTTGGAGAGAGGTTATGGAATAATAGACAGTATTTTGTCAGAATGCTCTCAAGCAATTGAGTTGTTACAGGCTTGGAAACAAAATTTAACTTCTTCCTGGGTTTTCACAGGCAGTAGTCTTGCTTGGAATTCAGAGTTAGAACTTAGTCCATTCTTTGGGAGTGTTCTACATCTTGATAATTAGAATACATTCTTTTTTTTTTTATATATATTTGTTCCATCTTTTTTCATAAGATGGTTTTCTGGAAATGTGAACTATTTTGAAAATAGAATAACTAGAGTTGTTTAATGGTCATTCCCCTAAAAGCTTGTTTATGGTACTATTTGATTTTATGCTATATGCCTAATATTTTCCCCCTCCCTCCATTTACAGATCATCCAACAATACTAAAGGTTGATGACAGGCAACGACTTGCTAGAGAACGGAGAGAAGAACGAGAAAAACAGCTAGGTAAGGCCTACTCTATACTGTTTTTTTATTGTATGGGGTTTTTTTATGTACTATCATCTACATGCAGTCTTTTTGCCAGTTTGCTTTTAGGAGCATTCGGCAAACTGATTATGCTAGATATGCAATAGTGTCATTCTAGATACACTGTTACATCTTTAAAGTAGATTTTTTTAATTCATGCACATCTTGGGATTCATCATTGCTATACCTGTCACATATCTATTACTTACCTTTGTGAACCTGAATGAAAAATGGGTTGGCTTCTGAAATCATGCAAGGAAGCTTCACTGATGTAAACAGAATTTTCAAGTTTTAGAATTTTTTTACCAATTAAGATTAGATGTGTTAATATGTTGAATGCATCCTTTATTGTCTTAAAATAGAATTGCAAAATATATTGCCAATATATGGTTTGAATTTTTCTACATAAACTTGGATTTTTGTCAGGTAAAACCTTTGGTAGGTGTCAAATAGATGCACTCAGTATCTTAGAAAATGTTACCTGTGCATGAGCATGCATAACACTACTCGAGCGAATAGGGAAGGTGAAGGTTACTTAACAAGCGGCTAGTGATGGGCAGTATACTGAGTGTGATGGTGGGAGAATTATAGAATTATGTGAAGCCAAATAGATGGCTTTCTGAAAACTATACGTTTGGCTGCCACAACATTCTGTGGTAGTTGGGAGGTTGAGGAGCACAAGTATTTCCTCTTTTGTTTTTTTACACGTTCACCCTGATTTCTTTAGATGCTGCATTGTTCTTATGACTTGAGAAGCAGAAGTTCTTTATTTCCATTTTCTAGCTTCTGTAAGTTTATAAAACTATCATAACTCCAGCCAGAGTTATGCTGCTTTTTCTAACCTGGAGAGCCATGATTTATTGCCATCTAGGTCTTAATAGCATTAATATCCTTCCTTCTTTACAGCACCTTATAACATTGTACTAGCTATGCATGAATCACTAGGGTTCTTTTGGAGGGGAAAAGGAAAGCTTTGGTTTTGGCTTGCCCAGGGGGATAAAATGACAGGATGTTAGCCAATCCCTAAAAACCTCCTCCTGGAGTTGAGGCTTAGTTTCTTCAGGCTCCAGAGCAAATGGAGGTTACTGGCCCTTTTTAACTAATTTGTCATAGATGACACTTCCATGTCGTGAATTCGTTCTTTTTCAGGTTCGATCCTTGTGTAGTAACAATGCTTTATTCAAGTGCAGAGAGAGATGCTTTCCTTATATTTTCCTGAATGCTGATTTTTCTAGCTGTTGATAAATTACTATCTGTTACTGGAAGGACATGACTTTGATTGAGAAACGTGTCACTTCATGTGACATATTTTAAAAGCAACATCAAACTGTAGGGTTTTTTTTTTAAGTTGACATGGAATCTTTCATTCCTAAATGGGAGAGTTCTGCATGTCCCTGTGATGTATGAGTTTGTTGTGTGTTCTTGCATGAAGAATTATTTTGAACTAACAAGAAAACTGAAAGTTGCATTGTACTTCCATCTTTATGTTTGTCTTCTAACATTATGATTGAGGAGCTGTCTCTTGAGATTTGTGTTCCAGTAAGGAATGATTTTTACAGTGGCGTGCAAGCTTCTTTTTTTTTAGTGCAGAATCTAGATAATCAGTCACTCATGCCATGTGAACCATAGCAAAGAAATGCCTAAGCTGTCTGTCTTAAACATTCAGTTGTATAATGTTGTTACATAAATGTGTCTCATTGAAAATCACAGTTGGATTTTGTTAATACTGGGACATCAGCCATGCAACAGTAAAGCAACGGAAGGAAGGAATTTTTTTTTTTATAGAATTAAGTTGGATGTAAACTTAATTCCTCTCCTTTTGATTCAGGGGATCTGTGAAGTTTAGCAAAGGCTTCTTTTTAAGCAACAGTTGAGATTTCAGTCGTAGCTCAAGTGAAATTATTCTCTGCTGCCAATAAAAAAAGACAGTGTTCAGTTCTGTAAGTGTAGAGCTGGTAGTAATCTGTAACAATTTCATTTTGTACTTTCAGCAACTTGAACTGCAGGAGGTCACTTTATCTTTTCATGAAAATTAAGTTGTTCCACCCTTCTGAGAGCATGTGGAGTACCAGTTTAATAATGATTATGTTTGTTTACTGGGCAATATTCTGATGTTACAGAAGGGTTGATTTTTGAGATCTTCCTTCCTGCGCGCCCACTCCCCCCACCCTCCCCCCACCTTGTTTACTCTCAAGCTTTGATTTTTTTTTTTTTTTCAAGTTCCACTGTGTTGTGATAGATGTGGCTTTTGCTGTGTGGTATAATGGGTCAGTATGTGCTCTGCACTCTTGAGGATTTTCTTGCACCTGGCAGTAGTATTTTGGCAGTCTTACTTTACTTACACTTGGGTGTCTACCTCTTCTCTTTTTAATGAGTTTAGGGAGTAGAAAAGATGAGTGCTGTTTTGTCTGGATACATATAGCATATGTGTTGTGGGACTGTTGGTATCTGCTGTTTTTTGAGCATCATGCTATGCTACCTAATTGAAAAAAATAAAAAGACTTGTACAAAAATGCCCCTTTCACCTTAGTATACTCATGGCTATGGAACTCTTTTAAAAAAAGTAGAAGGCACACAGGGATGCGTATGCTTTTTCAACTAATCACTCCATCAAGAAGGGAAGGACTTTTTTTTGTTTCTTCACTGTAGGAAAGGCATTGCTTTTGAAATGCCATCCCAACGCTTCTGAAAGTTGAATTCTTTGGCTTTTTTCTGTGCAACTCATGTTTTCCATGACTAATAAGTTGTACCGTTTTTTGGATTTTTAGCTTTATTCTCTAAGACTTGCCTTTTCACATGGGCAGAAATAAAGGAATTGCTTAGCAGCTGTGCTTCAAGTTTTTTATTCCCCCGACCATTTGATAATGTATTACTCGTTGATGTGCACATTCAGACCTTTAAAGGATTATTAGGGTAATCTTTACTTGATTCTATAAATAATGCTTTCAGTGTGTCACTTGCTCTTTAGTAATCATATTTTCATTTTGTGCTGTTTCTGCTGGCACTCTTTACCACAGCGCCTATGCATGAAGTTAACATCTGTTCTTTAAAATAGAAATATTTGGTGCGAGACCAACCTTCTTGGGTCCTGCAAGATGGGAATCCCAGGAGAGGCAGTGGTGGGTGAGGCTGATAGCTGTCAAATGGGGCTGTTCTTAGAGGACAGAGTGAAGGGAGCTGTCACACTTCTGGCTCCAGCTCAGCACTATGGTTCCTTCTTCACATGTGTCAGGCTGACCAGCTGTGTTCAGCACTGGAGGCTGTGTGAGACGCACGTGTCAGAACTGTGGTGTTTGTGAAGGCAAACATGGTAGATGGCCTGGTCAAACTGGAAAAGTTTAATAAAAGCCACTGCTTTTTCAGTAGCGGGGCTTCACCCTTAACTCTGCCATACTGGTTGTATCTGTACTGGCAAATTAAATAGTGCTGAAGAGCATTCTCTGGTGCTGAAACTCAATTGTTCTGGCTATTAAACTGTTATGGTGGATCTGGCAGGGTTTTGGCTCCAGCCAACTAGCTGTCTCCTTGCTGATTCCCAGACAAGGTTTGGGAATTGGCAGGGGAGGCCCATGGGCTTTTCCTCATGTGTTGATCGAGTACTGTCACCGTTTTGGAGGGTAGTTTAGTAGTACAGGTGAAAGTTGTTCCATGCTAGTTGGTCTCTGGACACGTTCCATTTATTAGCATAGACCTGGTTCTCCGTAACTAGAAAGAAAAATCAAAATGTGTTTTTTCAACATGGAAAGTTACTGGGATTTAAAAATTGGTTTCATTCTGATAGCCTTAGATAGTGGCCTAGCAAACAGGAAGAGTTGGGGATTTCTTGTTTTTACTTCGCAGTATCTCCACCCCTGATTCTTGAGAAAACTATTTTAAGTCTTAAATCTGTGCATGTTTTATCTATACTAATCCTGCTTGAAGACTGACCTTTTTTATCACAATTATGATCCTGACAAGGACACATGGCTCATTTAGTTTCTGGCATTGGGAACAAAAGATGGTAATCCTGCCATCTGATTTAACTCTTCATTTAAGGGAATGTGTTATTAATCTTAGTTTTTAGAATATGTCTGAATTTCAGGTTGGCTAAATCCACTAATTTCTTAATACTTACAGTGCATTAAAATAATATTTTAAAAATCACACTATGATACATATTCCTCTCCTACCTGAAAGTGATCATTGGCAAAATATCACATTAATAAAAATTACGATTTTTTTCTGCTGGTGAATTCCTTCTTGCTTATTCTTTTCTGTGGCAGTTGGGGACAGAACTTTATCTAACATTTCCACAGTCAGAAACCCTACAGAAACTAGGAATCAGTGACCCTAGCATATGAATCATTTTGGGATGTCCTCAGAGGACTTGAGTGTCAGAAGGGTTTATAAGACAAGAAAACAATTTTTAAGGAAGGCTAGTTTAAAAATTTTTGTGCTGAATGTCTCTCAGAGCATAGTTACTGGGGAAAGGTTGGCTTAGAGAATCTAACATTAACTTCAGCTTTAATTATAGCTCTGAAGTTCACCTTTTAATTGATTCAGTCAGCCATTTCTGTGGCCTGATGGAACGTCCCCATTTTTAGGTATGGTTAAAGCATCACTGATCCATTTTTGTGCTAATGCAGCAAGGAGATGACCACAGTCTCAGGCAGTGTGGAGCTGGCAGTGAGGAAAGGTGAAACAGCGGTCAGAGGAGAAAGCTATTGCTGAGGTCAGTGCTGTAACGTCAGAAAAGATAAAGGCTGGAAAGATTGACAAAGACTATAATAATTTTACTCAGGTAAGTTGTCCACCCACGATGGATGCAAACAGCAGACTGCGAAAGGGCAGGCTAGACTGCTCTGCCTTTATACAGGCAGTAAACCAGAGGAAAAAGGACTAAAGTGAAGAGACAGCAGAAGGGACAGTAGAAGAGGAGCTGGAGGGACCTCCCCTTGCTTCACATGGATAAACAGAAAATAGAAGCTTTGACATTTAATGCATGTTTCCCCTTCCCTCGCAGCCTCAAACCGCTGTCTGTGTGCACGATCGGGGAAAGACACTACAAAATTATTTCCACAAAAGAAGCATGCATAGTTTTCAGTTAACATCTCCCACATTAAATTAGTTAATTCTAGTGTAAAATTAATTGGTTTTCAAGTCTTACATGTCTCTCAATATTGGAATGTTTGTTTCTTGATTGACCTTGTTTTCTTTTGCTCTGTTACTCACTTCAGAGGTGCCAGAAATATAGCCTTGATTATGTTGCTTTGTAATCTAATCCAGCATTACCAGTTTGCAAACAAGCAGAAGCTATTAACAGCACGTCCAGGGCTCAATTTGTAAATCTCTGGTTTATGCTCTAATTTTGTATCCTTGTATCAGATGACTGTGTTCAAATTTATAGATTGTGCTAAGTAATGAGATAGAACAAGGATCAGGGTGTGTCTTTTCTTTGTATTTTCCAGCTTTAATGTAAATGTTCCTATGCTATTTAAGCTTTCATCATACAGGTACTATTTGAACGACAGCCAAGCTTTCTTTGAATGATTCTTGCGTATTGTCAGACAATGTTTGTTCAAGGGAGAGAAGTATCATGAAGTTGTTAAGGCTCAGCCCCAAGAAGAAACCTTTTCATTGGACCGTACCCGTACTGGAGTCCACCATTGGCTCAACTCTGGGTATAGCTCTTAGCATAGCTTCTGGAGGAGCCATCATAAAATGGGTATTTTCCTCTTCCACATCCTGCAAATTGCTTGCTCTTCCAAGCTGATTGGACCTTCTAGGGGTATCTTCCATTTCCTGTACGCTCATCTGCTGATTTCTTCTACCAGCAAGGCATTTGATATATGTGTCTCTTATGAAACATGGCTTGCTGTGTTTCTAGAAGCACACCTATGTATTCCGAATAGGGTTTAATAGCCCTAATTTTTACCCTAGAGTAGGCTTTTTTAATCCTTGAGTAAACTTCAATTTTTACCCTCGACTACAATTTGGTAATTTCTGTGTGGGGTAGCAGGAAAAAAGTTTCTGCAAATTCATAAATAGGGACATGAGAATGAAATAAAAAGACGTTATTTTAAACTTTTTATTTTTCCTGAAGAGATCATCATATATCTAAGGACACTAACTTATGTGACTGTATATAGATACCTTGTAGATGGCAAAAACTGAGCCCTTAAGTTCATGCAAGAATGTCAGTAGTGCATACAGGAAGCAGTGAAAACAAAGGAGATCCTCTCCTTTCACTCTCTAATTTAAAGAGAAAGTGTAGGAATTAATACTTTTTTTAAAAAGAAATTAAAATTTAAAAGCAGGAAAGTTAAAATCATGAAAATAGATATTATACTTTTTATCAGAAAACAGCTGTATCATAAATCCTGCTTTTATGTACTAGTTAAAATATTTGGTCCAAGCACAAAATTAGTAGCTTCCGCATGTTAATAGGTGAGTGTGTATTTTCTGCTGCCTTTTGCCTGTAACTTAAAGGTGGTGGAAAGACATAGCTTTTATATTTTTTTGAAATTGGATGTTTCTTTTGTTATAATTTATTCCAGCCTAACATTTCCATTTGCCTTGACAATTCATCACTAATGTGTGTTTCTGCTATTGAGCTGTCTTTCCTTATCAAAAAGTATGATTTTATCATCCCTTCTCTGAGGAGCAGAAAGTTGAAGATTCGTGTTCTATCCAGAGGTTTAGCATTCTGATTGCCTTCCCAGCAGTGAGAGTGTATGTGAAAGCTGACTCTTTTACATACCAAAGCATAAAAATGTTTTCAGCCTTTCTCTCCCTGACTTTAGTCTTGAAAGTTCAACTGTACTATTTTCATTACTTTTTCTAAACCACCTGACAGGCTAAAGCCTATGCAAATCACCACCAATAATGCCCCAAGAAGGTCTAACCATTTACAATTTTAATGACAAGAAGGACAAACAATCTCCATGTCTTTTATAGGCAAATTAATATTCCAGTAATGTCAGTTAAGAAAGGGGTTTTTTTGTTTAGTTTTTTTTATTCTTTGCTTTTCTTAATTTCTTATATCCTTCGGGAAGTGCTTTATTTTCAGTAGAAAACCAAAGAGGCTTTTCATGCTGGGCTGCTATTGCAAGCGGATTCCAGGCACGAAAGATCCAGATGATCTCAGGATCTGTAGAAGTCTCTTTTGCTCACAGCAGTGGCTTGTCTTGATATGATCATTAGAGTATGTACGCAAGTGACTACTGAGTAAAAGCCAACATGCTGCAGCTAGATGGACTTTCCTGACATACGTGCTACTAAGCTCCTTAGGTGCTCAGCTTTTTCAAAGAGAATGGATGTTTCAAAACTTCTGCAAAATTACTTGATTGAATTCCAGTTTTGAACAACTACATGGGGTTACTTAGTCTGTTCAGGGTCTAGGTAACAGGTTGTGTGTGCTCTTTTTTTTTTTTTTTTTGTTAATTTGTTTGTATAGCACCATGGTGACAGGATGCTGTAAGAGTCTAGAGCATTTGCTGTGTGAAGGTGGGTCTAACTTAGATTGCAAACATATAATGATGCATGAGGGAATAATCTAGTTCCACTCTTGAATGGTTAGCTAGGGAAGCTAAAGCTTGTAACAAAGAGCAAATTATGCAAATTTTGCATGCAATAAATGAAATGGACTCCAGATTTCCTTTTAAGAAAGGGATAGGGAATAATTTTTTCTTTCAAGATCCATTTCTGACATCTACAGATAGACAAATAATAAAGATTGGAAATTAAGACTAATTGTTATAGTTTGTACATGTTAGAATAAAATACGTCTATAAAATCATACACCTTTTTAAAGTATTACAAGCTCTGTGTCTATATGTATCTCTGCAGTGCTGTCCTCAGAACTGAAACAAACCCTCTAATCGTTTCTGTATCAGAAATGAAACATATCAGTAGACTCAAATAAGAAACAATTCTGAAGATGAAAACTAACAGGAGAAGCCTCACAGGAAGTATTATGCAGAAAGAACAGAAGGAGAGAGTAATACCGTATCCTCCAGGAACGGCATTTAAGAGTTACTTAACATTACTGCAGTCTAACACTGACGAACAATTATCTAAGGAAAAAGAAGATGATAAAAACCTAGTGTCGAAATGGGAAAAATGCTTGAAAGTATTGTGTTGTTCACAGTGTATTATTAGTTAAGTTCTGTTCAAATTTGGTTTTATGAAGTATTTTACCTGTTGAGGCCTGTAGACTCAAGCTCTGTCTCCTTCCTTTTGTGCCCTCGTGAGTAATAGATAGGCATGATTTCCCAGCCTCACTGTGCCTTTTGTGAAACTTCTGTCTTCAGACAGGTGTCCAGTATATAGTAATTGGTTCTGTTGATGGAGGAGAAAGGCTATGTTTTCTACAAAAATTAATTCTAAGCTGGCAGTGTGACTTGTCAGAGAAACAGGAATGTGATATCGCTGAAAACGGAACTGCAGAGGTCTTTGAAAATGAGACAGAGACTTTAGGGTTTAATGTGTGGAACTGGGCAACAACTTGGGGCAGAGACTTTTCTAGAGTACATGATTATAACAATAGGCTTTCTTTTTCTTTTCTTTTTTTTTTTTTTTTTCCTCCTTTCCTCCTTTTTTACTCCAGATTGGATTAAAAAAATGCTGTCTCAGACTTAGGTAGAGAACTTCCTTACATTGCTGGCCTTGGAAATTGAAAGTCCTTTTGACACTTTGCTGTCCGGATTCCCTGTTGCTAGTGTGTTATCAATGAGCTCTATCTGTGTATGATTTTCTAATGTGGTTCTCAGTGATGTTTGTCTCATGACCTTCACGTGCATCTCTTCCTGCACTCCCATCTGTCTGTTCATGAAGATCCAGAGGTATCAAACGTCCAGGACTTTTTAAAAGCAAGTAACAGGTCTTTTAGAACACAAAAATGTCTGGGACCTGAAGCTTTCAAGACAGCAATAGGGAGATGTCCAGAGTATCATATATAAATTTTTTTTTGTGGACTACAGTTTGAGCCCATGTTCCAGATAATACTTCCATGAAAATTCTGACCCTCCTGGGGAGCAGAATTTGTCTCATGTAGTGCTTCCTGATTTGTCTTGATTAGCACTTCTGAAACATGTTATTCAGAGCTCTGCGGCAGTGGAGTTATGTGACAGATTAAAGTTCACCTTTAGACTGACGACTTTCGTGGGTAACTTGTTTCCTTCTGGCCAGCTGTTGGTACGGCTAACAGTCCAAGTGCTGGAATTGTCATCCTAGTCACTTCTGATCAATACCTATCTCTTATGATAGGAAGGGTATATATAGTGGTGATAGTTTTATCTTTCTTTTTATAGTAAAAGATTACAGAGAGTTATCATGATTTGTACAACAGAATTGTGTTCATGATATATCCGACTTAAGTATTTAGGTATTTTAAACTAACAAAAAATCCTTTCTTCTACATAGAAACTATGTGCTCAAATAATGTAACTATTTCTGGTGGTAATTCATAGTAAGTAAATTGAGATGAAATGAAATGAACTTGTGACCAGGGTACATGATGTTCTAATACATGAGGAGAGATTAGGATATTATGTATGTCCTCTTAAGAAAATGAGTTCAAAAGTTTTTGCATTTAGCTTAGTTACTCAGGTTGTATTAAAGATTTCATCACATATAGCATGTTAATACTTTTATTTCTGATTTTTCTCACAGCTGCAAGAGAATCCATCTGGTTAGAAAGAGAAGAGAGAGCCCGGCAACATTATGAAAAACACCTAGAGGAGCGCAGAAAGAAGCTAGAAGAGCAGAGATTAAAGGAAGAGAGAAGGCGAGCTGCCGTAGAGGAAAAGCGAAGGCAGAGAATAGAAGAAGATAAGGTAAGAATAAATGTCATGAAAACACTTTTTAGCTTGCTTTTACTATGAGATACAGTACTATCAAACTTTTTCTTTAAGAGTTGATGGAAAGAATGTAACGTAAGCCATGGTCAGTATGAGAGGGTGTGCAAAAGAGGATTTTAAGCCCTGTTTGCACAGATACTGCTCTTAATGAATCAAATGCAGCCAAGTTGAGCATGTCTGGATTACAGTGTATGGCAGTGGACAAACTCATGCAGAAAAATACAAATTGGGTTGGTTTTGTATGGTTATCTGTTAATTCTTAGCCATTCAGTATAAGGGTTGCTAAATATTAGTTTCCCTAACAAAACCTTTAAGAGAGCATGTAATGAAATACGCTCTTGGCTGATTTGTGTCAGTTAAGCTGGGAACTACTTGCAGTGTGATCCTACGTAAGTCAGCTCATCCTTGTGTAGTGGGTTGGTTTTGTTTTTTGTGTTTCCTCTCTCTCCCACTGTTCTGGTATTTAGTAGGTGGGAGATACAAGGTGGGAAGTAGCCTTCGTATGTGTTTGTGTAGTGGCTGCCATAACAGGGCCAGCGTGTTTTCTCTGCAGTTATGCAGGTCTCAAACAGATCTTACCTTTTCAAAATTACAGTTAATATTTTAACTTATTTATGGCTTAATTTCTGTCTAATCCTGTTCTAGAGTTAGGATGGCTCATCTGAGTGTGTGTCTTAGTAGGCAGCACATAAGCTTGAACACAGCTCCGAGATGCCTGCTAGGTTTTGTCCACGTGGAGGGTAGCAGGGTTTGATGAGAAGATTAAGTTAAAAACCCAATAGTATCCAAATGTATTATCCTGTTGCACTTAAGGAACGACATGAAGCTGTTGTACGTCGCACAATTGAAAGAAGCCAGAAGCCAAAACAAAAGCAAAACAGGTGGTCCTGGGGAGGAGCACTACATAACCGCATTAATAACACAGGTAAAGAGGGAGGCTTGGTTTGCTAGCCAGTTTCCCTGCCCTGCCAGTTAACTGGAATTCACTTTGCTTCTGTTAAAAGGAAGGATGGTTCAGTGTATGCTGGTTTAAATTCTTTGCTCTTGATCTTACTGTTGCTAGCAATGACATGTTTCTGACATTCCTGTGTAGCAAGAAGAAAAGGAGAAATCTGAACAGAAGTGTTACAACTTGTTTCAGGAGTTGACTAATTCTGTAACTATCTTGCTACAGCTTCTAGCTTCTGCTGCTTTGCTGTTGTTTGTGTGCGTATGTGTGGGTGTGCTTGTGCTGTGCCAGTCATGTGATATGAGCTACTGTGTGCAAATGCTAAATATCATGGCTCAAAAAATAGATCTGGTGGAAATTACCTAATACTGAGATTAAAACAGACACAAGGAAGAAAAATTGTTCTTTGTAATAAGCTATCTGTACCTTGTACAGCTATTGTGGGAGACAGAAGTCCATTTTTCCCCCTAGAAAAACCTAAAGATGGGCAAATTATGTTTAAGCAAATTTTAGCTATATGCTTTTTCCCCAATTATCTTCCTTAACTTAATCTGCCAATCATTAATGTGTATATGCCCTGTTAAATATGACTTGAACCCAAAAAAGAGAACTTGTCCTTTATTTCTTTCACCAGAAAGTGGTACTTGGAATTCTTCTCTTCCTACTCTAATGTATGCATTTCAATGAGTCCAACCTTTCATCAAGGGGGACAAAAAGGTTGAGAAAAGAATGCTCCGAAATCTTTGTGATATACAAGTTCAATAAACAGTTATTTTTCATAAAAGGTTACTTTTTTGCTTAACTCTGTATAACTTACTGATTTTTATTTTCTTTATTGTGAAAAATCATTGTCTTGCATTCTGTCCCTAGGTTATTTTTTTGAATCATCATTCACCTTTCTCGATTTAGCAGGCCTGGAGCACCACTTCAGATCTCTGGGTGGTGCTAGAAAACCTGGTACATAATTGCTGTGGTTTGTTGATTTGTTTACCCATAGCTAGCTCTCAGGAAATGAGATCATCAGTAACTAAACCACCCCCATGTAGTTGCAATGCATGCTTAACATCATGCTGATAGATTAGAACTGTTGTTAGTACCAGATTTTTTCATTATTATTTATTTTTACTATGGAGAGTTACTACTGGTTGACTCTAAAGATTTGGCACAATTCACTGAAATGAAGCATAATATTCTGTCTACTGGAATTCAAGGAGAACCAATCTGAATGTCTTGGTCTTTTATAAAACCCATTTGGCATACTACACATATGCAGGATTCGTATTTATTTTGCACGTGAACACAGACGTATAACCAGCTGCATTGGCTGATTTGTTGATCATGGATATTTTAATTCTTTTTTTTAGAACAAAGAAACCAGCAATCTCCTAGGCAATGGATTGCATTTGGCCTATTCTACATTTATAGGATTCATATTGCCAACAGTTACACACAAATCCTCATGCTGAATTTCGTTCTTTTAAATAATGTTCATAGACACAAGAGAAATGTTGGCATGCCAAATGCAAAAGGTGATTTTTCATATTGTCATTTGTCATCTTCAGAAAGCTGTTTTATGTAGTACATCCTTTATGCCAAATGTAGAAACTCTCTTGCTGTACTGATATAGTATACATTTTCTCAGCTATAGATTAGATATGAGAGATCAAAATCCCTGTCCCATTCCCACAAATACTGTTCTGACAAAAATCTGTGACACATGAAGCTGGAGTATCCTGTCTCCAGTACTGACTAGCACACAGCACTCTTCAATATACCCAATAGATCAATGTGGGATAATCTTGCCAGCCTACAGAGGTCTTGTTCTTAGCTATAACATTCAGATTTCTCCTTTTAAAACCCATTTCTGAGTTTTATCCTCTTTCCAGTACCCAATTTGCTGATTTTTTTTTTTTTAAAAAGTACCCTCACTGAGTCATTCTAACATTAGACAAAGTGAGCAAATAATCACATGGGGTAGGGCAGAATCTTTCTGTGCCCCAACCAGTTATAGTGAATCCTATATAGTTCATAGATCTGGGGAGAGTAAAGGTATTTTTCATGTGCTGTATTTCTATGAAATTTTTTTGTACAAAGTGAGTATACTTTAGTCTGCTAGGTCAGAACAGGTAAATATAATGTTGATGTACTTGTCATAAATAAACAATTGCAGATAATATTTCAGCAACATCCTCCTTAACGTTGTCAGTGTCCTGAGTTTGTATCTGCTTCCGAAACAGTATGTGGACATACTTTTTGCATACACAGAATATGAATCAGCAGAGCGTTTAGGCATATGCTCAAGCCTCGTTGCATTTCAGCATGGTTGAATGCTTTGCTGAGTAGTGCTGAGGTTCAGTACATGCTAAAATGCAAGCAAAAGCAGAATTGATTCTCCCAGCATCTTCTGAATGTCAGATTTCCAAATGGAAATTTGCAGTGGAGGACATGTAGTTGATGCATGTAGCGTTTGGGTTTTTGTTTTTGTGTTTTTTGGGGGTTGGGGTTTTGTTTTTTTTTTTGAGAGAACAGAAAGCATATAGCTGGCCTGTTCAGCTCATTCCTCCTCTTCTCCCATTGCTAGCAACCTTCATGTGACACACATGTGCACAAAGTGTGTGCAATCTGTATTCTTGAAATAACCATCACCCCCTCAATAGGGTGCAGATGCTGACTCTGCAGCAGTTGCACAGGCAAATGATGTAGTACTGCTCTAAATGTACATAGCCTAAAAGCAAAATAAAACCCTTTAGTATTATATACCAAGCATATGCATTACAAGTAGTCTCTAGCCTTCCACGGAGACTCATTATCTGCTAAGTTGTGTGCTGTTTTAGATTGACTAACTTACAACTTCATTCACAGCAGGTAGAAAATGGCTCTGTGGTGGGAAGTTTAGCATTTATATGTAACTATGGGATTTTTAACTAAATCTTTTAATTCCTTTTGAGCTTACCCTTGCTTCCCTTGTGCACCACTCTTCCTTAATCTTCAGCATTGTATTATCATGATACTGACCTTCTGCCTAGTATCACTGCCCTGTCAAATGTCACCTTTTATTCAAGTTTTTTTTTTTATGAAGAACCTCACATTTCCAAGCATGTTGGTCCTTCCCTGAAGCTTTCTCTTGTAAGTCATGAGCAAGGTTTTTCTGAGAATATTGAAAGGAACGAGGAACTACCATCTTGTCTACTAGTATCCACTTCAGATCCTCCATTAAGTCCTTGGATTGCAACCTGATTGAATGATAATCAATGAACAGAATATTTTAGACATTTGAAACTTAAATTAAATGGTTTTGTGCCCAGTCTTTGAGTCACCTGTACAATGTTTGCTGAGAAGTCCATTCTGTTTTGAAAGTTCTTGTGGTAGAGCAGGAGTGACCTAGTCATGTTTTCCTCCTCCCACTAGTGAGCTAGGAACTTGCACTATTGCATGTGGGCTGTCAATTAGCATTATCTCCATTTGTTTTAGATCCAGACAGGCGGTCTGTTTCAACAATGAACCTTTCGAAACATGTTGATCCAGTCATTAACAAGCGGCTCTCGTCCTCATCTGCAACATTACTAAATTCTCCAGACAGAGGTACAGTTTCAAAGAAAAAAAAAAAAAAAAAGGAACAGCAAGAAAGAATGTTCTATACTGATGTATTACTTTGCACATAAAACAAGCTTCTGAAGTCATTTTCTGTACTTCATCTAAGTGGGAGTGAAAAGACTTCAAATGTGAAAAGTAAATGGTTGAACATTTTTTTTCCTGTGACAAGAAATATTTATTTCTTGTTTTTTGAAACAAGAGAGCTTACCTAAACAATCTTACTTTAGCAAATGATAAAAGCAGTGCTTCTGTCAGGTTTTTAGTAAATGAGGTACAACTATTGAAAGAATACATTGCTCCATAGTGCATGCAATCATGTGTGACCTTTTATTTGCATTAGGCCATTTTGTCATTATTTTGTTTTCCTTTCTTCTTTGGTAGTAGTTCTTGAATATCTAAGAACATGTTGCATGAAGCTTTCAAGTAGTTTATTTTATTACCATTTCTGATTATTTTTATTGAAGAGGTATAGGTGTTTTTCATATGGTCTGTTTATTGACTTTTTCTGTCCAGTTACTTTTCAAAGATTGCTTTATTTTGGTGTACGGTTTTGATGTTTACACCTCTGCACAAATGATAAACAATCAAGTTTTTAAAAATTAACATAGCTGAATTGCTGCCTCTGTTCTGAGGATTTATGAGATTGAAGCATTGAGCTTAAAGGAGTTTTATAAAAGAATGTCTCTTGTATAACTTGTGCAAAGAGCTTTACAGGAAAGTACTTGCGAGGGATTTTTTGGTCCTCTACTGAGAATGAGAAATTCTGTCCCATTTCAATCCAGATAAATGCGTGTTTTCAAAAACAGTTTTTAGAATGGAACTTTGGTTGTGTTGCAAAACTGGTAGATGTCATTATTTGTGTGTCTTAACTAAGTGCCATGTTTTATGTGTGTGCTTGTACGTGTGTATCTGGTTGATTTGATGAGCCATGTTAATCTTAGTGGGCTAACCTAGTTGTAGAGTCTGGTAACTTGCAAAAAATACAGCATTATATTAGGAAATAATTTATTCCAAAACGCCAGTATTTTTTTTTCTCTAGATGTTGAAATCCAGTCAGTTTTAATTTTATTAGCTTTTCAGGTATAGGTATCTTTTTCCAGATAGTTACTGTTCTTTGCCAGGGGATGCTTCTTTGAGGAAGGATCTTGGGGGAGTGGGGGGAGAAACAGCAGCAAGCATTAAATATGAAGGATAGTCTCTTATGGACTGCAACTCATTGTGTGATAGTTTATGCTACCCCTTGCAAATTCAGTAGCGGTTAGACTGAATAGTAGGCAGTTTAGCGGTGGGGAAAGGGAAGGAATATGGAAGTGATGGCCATATGTCAAACACTTTAAATGCTGAGGCATTTTCATTGAAAAAGCACAGAAATCTTCAGAAGTCTCTTATGTCTTTCGCAGACTCCAAGACAGAAAGCAAATCCAAACGCTATAAATGCCCTCTTTCTTGTGCAAAGTCATATACCTAAATCTAGTTGAGCGTGTATCTGGAGAAATGCCACTTATCTCTCCAGTCGCCTCAACGTCTTGAGGCAAATGCTCAAAGGAAGGCTCTAACTGTCTGGTCCCCATTTCACCTTCCAGAGGGCACCCAGTCACACTTTGTCTGTAACACATACTCCTACCTGCAAAACAGCAAACTGGAGATGAGGATGATAAGCTTATCCTAAGTGGCTTATAGCTGTCATCAAGAGCATGTCTTCTGTTAAGCAGCACCTTTTTACCATTTGAAGGACAGGATTTTTTTTTTTTTTTTTTTGTGCCCAGCAAAAGACAAAAGTTTTCATTAGCTAATTGCCTAAAAGACTGGTTAATTCCTTTTCAAGTATAGTATTGCTATATACCTCTTTATCACAATTTTACAGTTGGGCACCTAGAACAGGCTTCTCATTATGCTTTTATGTTAGTAGTACAGGTCTGAGCAGTTAAAACTAACAAAACATGAACACACATATTCAAGTGGAGAAAGCTGCTGTTGACCAATAAATTTCGGTAATTGTGCTCTTTAAGGAAAGCTTAGCAAGTGGATAATACTTTAGATGAGGTATGAGTTACACACTTGCTTAGTTTTGAAAGGCAAAACTTGCACCGTAGTTGTGTTCCTCCTCCTCTCTGCAGTGCTTTTTCTTTCAAACAGGTGATGGTTTCAATCACTGCATCACCTTCGTCTGCCACCTTTATAGAAGAAATTCAGGGGCTCCAGTATTGTTTCCTATTGAAAGAGAATCTAAACATAGAGTAGGTTTTCCCCATCTACTGTTTGTGGCTCTGTTTGAGCAAACCCCACTGTTATCAGTGAGAGTCTGCTTCGTGGTGTTCATCAGGAGGCCTGTTAAATCCCTGCCTCCCATCTGTTCCTAGAACTAATCGGATGCTGCTGTTTGCTTATTTGCAGTTTATTCTGCTGCTGCTAAGACAACTTTCCAGTGTTCGGTTTGTATATCCTGAAGATAAATACAGATGATTGTAGTAAATTCGCTGTTGCCAGCTCCCTGGGACTTTGTGTATTTTTCAGCTATAAGTTAGGCTATAAAGATCTTCTTTGATATGTTTAAACTAACCTGCTTGTAGCTGGGGGTAGGGGTACTTGCACCAGCAACCCTATCATAAATGTGCTTCCTGTAAGGAAACAAGGCACAAACAGTCCTAAGAGTGATAGCCTAACATAGCATGAGAACAAAAAATATCATTTCCTCTTGTCTGTCAGATGGTTTGGAGCACTAAATCTTGAAGACATCACCTTAAGGCATTAAAACAAAAAGAGCAAGAAAAAAAACCCTGACCTCATTGTTCTGAAGTAAATCTTATTATTTTGTGATGTTCTTTGTTTTGCATTCAGTTTGCTTCAGTGTGAATTGGACACCAATGTTAAGTTGTTCAACGCATTTAGGTGTTAATACTCTTGTACTTGGAACTCAGTGGGCAAAAGTTTATTTGGCTGTTCTAGATTAATGATGATGCTAATGACTGTTAGAATATGTATTGAAAGTGTCAGATATGATGCTTTCAGGGACTCGTGTGTTTGGAAGATCTTGATCCACAGAGCCAAGGTGTATTAAATGAACTCTGGTCTAAACCCATTTTAGAGATTTAGGAAGACTTCACTCCAAGCTCCTGGCTAAAACTATTTTGGCACCTCTGAATCACGCCTGTTGCTTATATGGAGAAGGGAGTTTTTGTTGGTCACTCTTAGCTTGCTGTTGGTGCATATCAGCTAACTCGCTCCCTGGTGCTGCCTCAGTGCTGTTAGTCGGATGCTGTGGGCACATGATTGCTTCCAGTAGGTGATGTGGATATAAGCAAGGGCAAAGAGAAAAGAGAATTAAACCATAATCACCTTTAGGGCAAATGTCATGGGATAGGTGAGTCGTGGCAATTTAGTGTTCCAAGTCATCAGTCTCTTAGCTGTGTCCTCTTGAGACTACTTCATCTCTGGGGCCTAACGTGTAAGGTCTGTGGCTGGCCCACAGGGCCATATTACATTGTGACATTTACTTATCAGCAATTTGCAGCTGGACGGATGAACTCCAAGAAATTGATAGTATACGTATTACTGATTATTTATTATTACTCAATCCTTTCTGAAGTTGTATAATCTTTGTGTTAAACTATGGTAGAAGAGTTTCTCCAGACTCATCCATACTCACGCCTGTGAGCCTCACCTAGTAAAGCCTGAGACCACAAAAAAGAATCTGCTGTCTTGTGACAGTAGCTTTAGACAGTGATCATACTGAGCATGGTGCCTGGAGAAGAAAGGAAGCAAAGATTTTTAACGTTATTGCATCCAGTTTAATGGTAGTTCTGTGATTTTTCTTCATTGTTAAATTACAAGCTTAATGATAATGTGTGTGCTCTAATGGAGGTGTCTGTAGGGTATTTTGTGTCTCTATAATCTGTACCAATGCAAAATGGAACCATTAATCACAAAGAGCTCTGGCAGTAGTACATTGTGTAAGGACGCTTATCCGGAGAGCCTGCTGTGTTTGAGAGTCCTATATTTCTATAGTAATGCCCCATATTGAGTTAACAGAATTTAGGGGAGCAATTTGAGAAGTGAAAAGCAGCACTGAGGGCGGATTAGGCAATTATATTTTCATAGGATGAGATTGAGATTGGCCCCTCTTTTCATGGGGCTCAGCATGGAGTAGATTAAAGACAGATTCAGAGTTCATGGCTATTAAAAGTGATGGATCTCTACCTTTAAAAATGCAAATTAATCTCAAGTTTATTACAAACAGTGACTTCAATGAATGTTTTAGAGACTGAGCCTCATAAATTCAAGCTGCAGTTTTGTTGCCGTAAACACCAAACTAAGGCAAATGAATGCTGAGATGTAAGAAGACCTGATTTCACTTGCAAAAACAAGATTATTGCTATGGTCTAAGCTTACTACAATGAACTAGTATGGGAACTAGTTGAATGTTTTCTTTTGTGATGCTCGTTATAATACAATTTGTTGCATCAGTATCAAAGAAACATCTAGTTCAATATAAAAAAACAATTTATAGGGCTCTTTTGGTTACTACTTCACCATGATCAACGTTTAAATAGTATTTTTTAAAAAAAGTAAAGAAATTTTACAAGGCAAAAGGAATATATTGACAAGCTAAGTTTGCATTAGGCAATATTGGGAAAAGCAAGGCAAGGGAGTGATTGCAGCCAGGTCAATGCGCAGTGTGTTTTCAAAACAGATTAACAGTGCAAAAAGTTGTCTCCTGTTACTGTTCTAAATTGAAAATTATCATTAGCAGGATTTTTTGACAGAGAATTAATGATAAAATGTACTTACTGTATTCTGTGGCTTCATGTATTATTGAGACAACTGTAGATGCTGAGCTTGGTATCTGCAGTTGAGGCACACTGTACCCTTTTGTGATGCTTTGACAAAACTTCTTTCTTTGATGCAATACTCTGTATAGTAGTAAGCAACCTTGGTTTCTTTCCCAGCTAGGCTGGCAGACTCTGGAGATGTTTTAGTAACTAGTCTTTTTTGTAACTAGAAGGCTACCTGATGTGTAGAAAGAGCTCGAGGCACAAACTTCTCTGTCAAAGTCTGTATTTAGGAGTGGCAACTGCTCTCCTAGTACACAAGTTATCCTATCATTCCTAATAGGGAATGTGGCATATGTGCAAAATACCAGTATTAATTTGATAACAATTTGCCATAATGCCGCAGGCAGTAACAGAAATTGAATGTTCAGATATATGTGTTCCTATAGGAATTCCTCTACTAAAATGGTAAGAATAAAATGCAAAACACTGAATGATTGTATGCTTTTCATCTCTGAAGGACAGTGTCAGGATTTTCATGGTATGTCGTAGTGAGGAGATAATACTAATACTTGTGCAACATGTAGTTATTTGTGAAGTGTTTGATCTAACATCTTGCTTGTATGGTGCATGTTCAGCTCGCCGTCTACAGCTCAGTCCATGGGAGAGCAGCATCGTTAGCAGGCTTCTGACGCCCACTCACTCATTTCTGGCCCGAAGTAAAAGCACAGCTGCATTGTCTGGAGATGCAGGTAAATGTATAAGAACAGAGGCTTCATGGCTCAGCCACTTATTTTTCCAGATTCCCTGTGGGATGTTGTAAAGTTATTGATCTAATTATGAGTGTAGGGTAACATCCCAGGATGAGTTTGTATGTCCATGATTACATTGCATGACAGCACGAAACCTTGTTTGTACACTTGTTTGCTATGGCTCTTTCTCTTTCTCCCACCACCTCTTTCTTAATTTCTTTTGCCTCGTCATCGATGCAGTAGATGAATACAACATACACAGGGCAACAGTGTCACGCTGTCCGTGGCTGTTTAAGGAAATGCCCACAATGCTGTAAAGAGCTGATTCAGCACATCCACTGCTAAGGCTGTGAGCTGCTTGCTACAAAAAAATAGTTTCACTCTGTACCAGGGCACTTCCTACAGGGAACATGTTAGACGTACAGAAAGATAGGCCCTGGTTGCAGTGGATTTAGTAACACACGAAGTTACATGTGCAGGTTTGATGAGGTTACAATAATAGTGAAGTTCTCTGCCAACCCCAGAACAGCTCTCTGATGTACTACTGAGGGGAAAATTAACATGCAGAAATGTGAAAATATTGCTAGGTGATAACTTGAAGCCCAGGCAAAATTGTGTTCCAAAGACAACCAGGCCATACTTCCTTATCGTGTGTTTTAGGCGGGTGACAGCTGCCTGTCTTTATCATAGGATGTTTTATGATCATGCACTGGGGACTTTACCATTACAATAGTATGTTGCTGCACATGCTGAATGTTTAAGTGCAGGCAGGTCTTTCCTGTTTGATATGGACAGGATTTTTATTCTAATTAAAGGACGTAGAAGGTAAGAAGGAATAGAGATCTGCTAAGATTACTTTTAAAGAAGCTTTCACTTAAGAACTCTTATAACTAATTAGGCTGCAGTACATTTCCACAAGGGTATTGCTGTAGGAGCAAAAATGTGGATGATATTCTGCAAACAGTTGAATTAACAAGTACAAAATTCCTTTTCACTCTTAACAAACAACAGCTTGTAAAATAAATACTTAATATCCTGCTTGGTAGATGACAATGGAAATTCAGCTCTTCTTTAAGGAATAGTTGAGAAAGCAGTGACTTAATTTTCTAAGTGGTTACTTTACTGGAGCAAGCATGAAGATTTTTTTTGTGACTGTTATTGTTCATGTTGCGCAATAAGCTCTGAACTGACTGGAATATTGAGAAAATTTGCAAATAGCAGGAATGACTGATTTGACAGTCATCAGTCTGAGGTAATTCCCCTGAAATGCCTTCCCTATGCTAACTGGAACTGTACCACCCAGAAGAATAATCCATCTGCTCATTGTTTTCCAGGTATTATTCTCTAGGAGCAATAACTGCAGTCCCTTCATGCAGGACACTTCCTGGAGATTAATGATCAGGTGGTGATAATGGCTCACAGCTGTGCTCTGAGCACTCGGCTCACCCCAGCCTGTCATTATTCCCTAGAAAATTACCCTGCCCTTTGGCTGTGAAGATAAATTACAATGCAAAAAATCAAAATCAAATTAAATATGGATTCATGTCCTTAAATTTTAAGTGAGCTATTGAGAGCATCCAGCATAACAGCATGTCTGGATCTTTTTAAAATAACCCTCCAAAATGTATTTTTAAATAACTCTCCAAAAGCTGCTCTGAATAGATGTAATCCTGTTGGTACAGGATTTACTGGAAGTGCTTCCTGAAGCATTGTTTGGCAACATTGCAAATGAAAATGAACTGCTTGTCTTTTAATACTTATGATGTCATCCTTGGTAGTAACTTCAGATAATCAGTGTGCAGCAAGAGAATTGATTCACAGAGGGTGGGAATGACATAAATTATAAGCTGTTTAAAACATGCACTGTGCCATTGCCTCCTATCTGGTTTAGATACACTCAGCCAAAGAAAAACACACAAACAAAACCCCGTTTTCTGTTTCTCAGCTTTTTTTCGTCAGTCATCTTATAACACCTCATTAAACATAAATCTCTAAATGGTAAGGCAAGCATGAGTGCCCTTGCTGTGATGCTTACATGAGACTCTCTATTCATAACGTTAATGTCTCAGTGCAGGAGAATTTGTAGCGTTAGTACTGTTAAGTCTATGAGCTCTTCCTGTAGTAGCAGCTGTACTGTTGTAAGACTGGAAGAATTAACTGTATGTAGAACTGCGTTCTTTCAAGTGTGGTCAGAGAGGGATCTACAGGCAAAAAACGTTGGGGCTTTTTACCAAGGAAACTGAGGATGTAATTATCTTTTCTTTTTTTTTTTTCTTTTTCTTTTCTTTTCTTTTTTCTTTTTTTTAAAAAAAAGGAGGGGGGGACAGGGAAGATACCATATAGAAGCTCTACTTTTCAAGTAACATGCTGAACAATAATTATGCTAAGACTATATTAAACAACCCAGAAAGACAAACAGGAGCAGACAAATAAAACTCTGCAGTTATAACATAGTTTTTCCTAGTCTTCTCCTTTAGGTAAATCAGGAGAAAGTCCAAGAGTACTTGCTGCAAAAAGTTGCCTATGATGCATTTTGCAGTGTTACAATTCTCTCTGAATATGTAATCAGAACTCCATATACCTGATAACCTGCCATTGGCAGGAGATCTTTTGGTAATAGTCTTTGTCCTTGTGCAAAGCAAGGAAAACTGTCATCCTGGTTACTCATTCAAATATTAATTTCCAAGTTGATTTGTTAGTTTTAGGCTGCTTTCTGTAATGTATAAAATAGTTTGCTGTCGAGAATGTATTTGAGTCAGCTTTTATTCTAGCATTATCAAGAAATATTATAAGTTCTTAAATGGCTGGATTTCAAATATTCCTAAAGGAGGGATTTTTAAGAACACATCACTTGTTAAAAATTGTAGACAGTAATTTCATCAATTTCTTAGAGGAAACGGTTTTGTGTTAATGTTTTGATCCTTATGTGTATGTCTCCTTTGATTTTCCTCCACTTCCAAGACCAATTCATAGGCATTCTGACTTTAGTTTGATTGTTTCCTATTCCAAATGTAACTGAAACTCACATCAATGCACATACTAAGCTAGTCAGTCAGACCAGTCATTGTGTCCACTGCTTTTTCAGAACCACCAGTTCCGTAAAAAAAACTTAACAGAAAAACATTGCTACTTTCTACTACCCAGTTATGTGGCATACTTCTTAATTTATTTAAAAGAAATTACTGGTTTACAAATGGAAAAGTACATGAGTGCCTACTGAAATTGTATCATTACTGTATGTGTGGCCAAGCTAGTGTATCAAATGATGGTTCTGACTTGAGAATCAGTCATTCCTTTATGTATTAATACCTTTTTTCTTTTCTGTCTTTCTCGGTTGTTTCTGTTCCTGCTGCCTTTCCTCTGTCAATTCTCCAATGCTGCTCTATAATTAAAATTAATAAATAACAAAACCAACCAACACCGTAGTTATCCCCGTTTGTCCCCGTTCAGCATCTTGCAGCCCCATCAGTCCTCTGTCCTACAAGACCATGAACTGTAGGAATCCAGGAGACCGAGCAAAACTTTATGCCTCTACTGATGCTGTTGGACGTAGGAGAACAACGCATCTTCAAGGGGTAAGCGTGCCAGATGTACGTAAGCTAGCGTCTCATGCCATGACCGCCTGATCACGTTACTTGTTAGAACAGGAATAGCTGCAAGGATACTTGACTGAGTCTCATCCTCCCCCCTGTGCTGTTCACACCCCCTCCAATTTGTTTCACAGTTGGCTGGATTTTAACTGAAGTATACTACGTTATGTGGTGACATAGCCTGATTATGCACCAAAGAATCCAGTGGAAAAACACCCATGTTTGCAGAGTGGCTGCCTCAGCTTCTCATGAGGCACAGAGGCAGCCAGTGTGTGTGCCCTTTTCTCAAGTGGATTCTTTGCTGCCTTTTAAAGCCCAAGCTGGTGATGCAGCTTTTCCCTCAGTGGGGAATCTTTTTTTCCCAGCAACCTGTTTTCACAAAGCCTGTAGAACTTCATAGGTTCTAAGGCCTCTAGCAAATTCAGCTGAGCCTCTGGGATAAAGAGGGGAGAAGGCATGCACTCACACGCGTCCATATACATAAGCACACAGAGCACTGTCACTTCAGCTTTACTTTCTGAGGAGACCAGGCTAGTAAACTTTTCCTTGTTGAGAAGAAAGAAGTTGGTTTAGGAGCCTGGTTTGTCAGCAAGGCTTCCCACACATCACCTGCTCATTCTGAATGATTTGCTAGCAGTACTGTGACTGATCTGAGCTTTCAGGAAGAATCAGAACAGTGCAATACAGGCAGACCAAATTCATGTTGACTGTGCTCCAAGCCAACAGGATGCAGTCAGCTCCAGTTCAGATACCATTTGCTGAACCTGAGCAGTTATGTTTTTCCTTGTACTCTACAGCCTGAGTTTGTTTAGAGTGTGAGAAGAATGAAGTCATCAGTTGGTTAGAGCGTGGTGCTAATAATGCCAAGGTCACGGGTTCAATCCCTGCTCACTGCAGGGGGGTTGGGCTAGATGATCTCTCAAGGTCCCTTCCAACCCAAAGCATTCTATGATTCTGTGATCTCTGCAAATGATTGTGTAAGGGGTGCTTGCATTTTCATTTGGCCTGATGGGCAAAATATCAAGAGGCAGTGCTACTATTGACATTCCTGTTGGAAGCAGTGTTAATGAAAGTTGCATGAATCATAGCCAGTACTTAATCTTTCAGGCAGATGGTAGTATATTGAAGTTTAAGTTAAGGCACAGCATTGGGATGTATCTGTAGAGAAATCTCATAGTATGCGCATAGTGCATGGCAATCTCCAGGGCTATCGGTTTAGCACCTCTTGGGTCTTTCTTATTGTGAGGGTTTTGGGTTTTTTTGTTATGTGTTGGTTTTGGGGTTTTTGGTTTGGGGTTTTTTTCTTTTTTCTTTCTTAATTAAAAAGAAGAAAGGTTGATACATTTTGGTGGAGGAGACAATGTAAAAATGTTTTAATACAAAATGACTGAGTTAAGAGCTGTTTTCAGTAGCCTGCATGGTGTGGAGAATCTTTTATTCTTCTGTAAACTTTTGTAGGAATTCAGTTTTTTACTTTACTGATATTAAGAAAAAATTTCTGATGCTTTGTTTTTGAGACTAATGAAGTAGATCCAGTGTAGTTACTGCTAGCAAGCCAAAATTCTTTTTCAGTGTAATGTGTTTATTCTGTGTATGCTTTGATAACTCAGGTGATTATCATAATAATCAGTAGATGTCTGGTAAATTATACCGCCAAAGGGCTGGCTAATTACTCTTGAGCAATGACTTCAGGATCAAGACCATCTATTACTAATATTAAGTTATGTAATTTTAACCATAATGACCCCAAAAAACCCCTCTTGGATTTATGAAGATGAACCAAGGGTTTTATGTACTCATGAAGCTGTTTTCAGTTCTTCCTTCTCAGTTGTTAACCCGGTTTTCAGTTCAGGAGACAAGCATTGCAGAGCTCCCAGCTAGTGAGGTTCTAAAGCAGCACGGTACACATGCTGCACGGGTTGTGCTTAAGCCCCAGCCAAGGTGGTGAGTAGCAGCCCCTCTGCATCATGTTGGCTGAGCAGCAGCTCAGTGTACTCTTCAATATTCCCATTCTTCAGGTTCCCAGAGTCTGAGCTCATTATTCCAAAAACCTGAAGTTTTTCATCTATAGTTAAATGGAGGAAGTATATAGATGCCTAAATTCTTATATATTCCTTTAAGCCAATAGTTCTATTAATACAAACCAGAGCTAAACCAGAAATATTTAAAAATAAATAAAATCCTGAGATGAGAAATAAAGAAGGAAAAAGAAGAAGTTGCTACCATGTATAAGAATCAACGGCAAAAAAATGTGCTGTGGAATCATCCAAGAAAAAAAGACTAGGATAACTGTTGTACCACATTTGAGGGCATCTGTGGTGTTCACATTTAAGCATGAAAGCAAAAAGCCTGTGCTATACAGGGACCGTGACTAAGTGTGAGCCTAGGGGAGTCAGGCGGGGAGGGTTTTGCTCTTTTTTTCAAATGAAATCCAGGGTTTATGGGGAGTAGTGGAAGGTATCGTGTGGCAATCGACAAAGATCAAACCTTAAAAAGAATTTTTTTGCCTGTGCAAAAAATAAGCCTCTGCAAATTAGCTCATTATGTCTTAAGAGAGTAGAGAGCATGATTAAGAAGGATTCTTGTTGTCAAATACATATTTACTGACAAAGATGGTGACAGATTAGAGGAGCTATATTAATGAATTTGTTAAACAGGCTGTAGAAACTACTGACTCGGTGCTGCTTTTTCTCAGCATCCCCCCCCGCCCCCCCAACCCCTCATCCTTGTTTTGCTTTCTTTAGCCGTGTGAACTCTGGCTTGACTTTGTCTTTTTGTTTGCTGAACTATAGACTGACAAAAAAGAAAAGCAGAGAGACCATTTGTCATCCAGCTTCTCCACCAGCTTTAAAGGAGGTCATTTTTCTTCCAACCTCAAAGCTAGATCACCAGCTCCCTCTCCAGTTTGGTAAGCCAAGTACAAGTTTAGCTGGAGGTTGAGCTATAGGCAGCTCTGATTGTTCTATTAATTAAATGTGAAACGGTGCAAACTTATTTGGTGATGTAGATGTTTTCTCTCTGCAACAAAGGAAAAAGACAGTCCTGCTTTTAGAAACATATTACTACTGCTTTGAACAAGGAGAAGGAGGAGGAAGCTACCTGGTTTCTTCCCTCTTGGCTGGGCTCAGTGCTCACAACATCTTGAGAGTTGCAGAGAGAAGCATTTTGCATGAAGGCTAATCAGTTGCTCCAGCAGTCCTGCTCGATAGCAGAGAAATAGAGAAGTTGTTTTATTTTTAGCTATTGTAGTTGTACAGGTGGTGTGTAGGTCATGTCCAGCAGAGCATGTCTGATAGTGATTGTCACTCTTTGTGGTTACACAGGCATGCGTCAAAGTCTTTGCCTTTTTTGCCTGGCACACCCAAGCAGATAACTTCCCCACCTGGTTCCTCCAAAGTTTCCTCTCCTCAGGCACGTCCTCCTTCTCCTGGCAACATCCGGCCAGTCAAAAAAGAGGTCAAACCAGACAGTAAGAAGAAAAGACCAGAAAAGGAGGCTGAAAAGGCCAGTGATGAGAGGACGGAAGAGAGTAAAGGAACTTCAGCAGATGCTGGAGAATCTGCAAATCAGGAAGAGCTCACTGTCCAGGCAGAGCTCACTCAAGGTAAGGAGAGATCCTCCTTTAGGTTAAGGAATGTCTGAGAGTCTCTTATGTTCTTCCTTTCCTTTCTCTGAAACAACGCAGGTTTCAGTAGGTTTCATCAAGTGTTAATCTAAATTCTTCAGAATGTTCCTGCAGACGCATGTTCATTGAGGGAAACGTAAACAGGTTGAAGCCCTCCTGGTTGTAACAGTCAAAACAACGTGCAGCCCGCCTCGCACAGTGTGGCTTCACAGCCCTCTTCTCTGCCCTTTTGGACCCTGATTTTGTCACTCACATGACACAGCTTCTTTTCAAACTGTTGAAGTAAAATAATAATGATCTGAAGACTAATGGTACAGGAAGCCATCGCATAAGGTAGCATGAGCAGTGAGAATGTCCAGCTCTGCTAGACACGCAACACAGTTGTGCTGATAACACTACCAGCTTACTTATAACATTGCAAGAGTACCACATCATGGGAGAGATTAGCAGGATAAAATAGAATGCAGAGGAGAACCAAGGAGAAGAGTAAAGAGGAACAGGCAGAATTTTTCAGGGCAAATGAGTTATTTAAAAAAAAAAAATACCCAACAAACAAAAAAACCCCACACCAAACCACACCAACCCTGTAAAGCAGCAAGGCAGAGAAGGATGTACACACAAAATTAAATAATGATACTCTAGGAAGGGCAAAAGTAAATCTGAAAATGAAAAATGTAGGTTTGTTCTAGCAGACATTTTAGTCCATTGTAAATATGGCATAAGCTGTCTGTCTCGCAGATGGGACAGAATGTCCGTTGTGACCACTGGGATTCCCAGGATGGGTTACTTAGGATTCTGAATTGAAAATTCATAGATTCCCCTGTGATTGTCCTTCAGAAAACACTTTTAAGTATTAATAATCCTGCATTTAACTGCAGGATATGTAGTTGCGGGTTGTTCTTCTGCAAGAAGACCTGATGTGAATTGTTTTCTGCTGTTAATGAGTTCTGTTACAGTAGTTCCAGTCTGATACCCAGGTCCTACCACACAAGGTGCAACCCCACAAAAAGCTAGAGATGGATGCATCTGTTGTCCATGGCATGTAAAGGAGATATAAGATAATTGCCATGTTAGCATGGGGCTTTCACTGCTCTCCTGATAACCTTTTGCCTGCTTCCTTTTAAGGAGAAAGCTTCTTTTTAAAAGGATTTCAGGGATACCACTGAGATAACTTTGCAAATGTTTACAAGCTGTAGTTCCCCAGTACAAGGTGCAGACCAGAGAAACATCATGATGCTTGTTTAACAGTTTAGCTCAGGAGGAAGAGAGGCTCATTTGCAGAGTCAGTCAATATTTGAGTTTGTGACAGGGTCACTAAGTATGGAAACAGGTTATGTGTGATAAAGATATTAAAAAAGTGACAAAGTTTGTATTCACAGCAAAGGGCTAAAGAGAAGGATACTATATAGTCAAAGTGGTGAGCAGCACTTCAAATTGGATGTCTTTTGCTAAGGCTAGAAGAAGTGATGGTTGGGACCAAAGATTGAGACCTCAGGCTAAGCATTTCACATGTGAGGTTAGAGGACAGGTTTTGTACCACAGATGGAGGCCCAAACTGCCAAAACTTAGCCACTGGCTGAATGCAAGAATCTAGAGGGGGCAAGTGCAGCATTTGGAGCTAGAGGGACATTGCTGATGTCTCCTAGGTCTGTGTTGCAGGTGAACATAACTGATTTCTGCCAATTAACTGAACTGGCCTTTAACCTGTCTGGCTCAGCTACCTGCTAGCTGTGTAGTCACAGGAGCCTGGAGGCCAGCAGGTAATGATCACTGATGGAGCTATTCAAGCTTTTGCAAGCAAATCTGACATGGCTTTACTAATACCAATGAAGTTTTAAAGGTATTTTGGGTGTGCCTGTGCAGGCTGTTGTCTTTTCTGACAGCAGGGCAGGTGTGCATTAAACAGGCTACTTGTTATGCTGCCAGCTTCAGCACCTGAGGCAAGAAATGAACCCCAAGCAGCGCAAAGCTGCGCTCCCTTCGGGAGTGACAGCCCTGCCTTGGTCCATGTTAGTAAATTAAAAAGGGCCAAGGTGCAGGAGCTCTGTCATTTATACTGTTTGACTATTACAAAGGCTCTCTGGTATGTTTCTGATCCAGGTTGTAATTGCAGCCCCACATTTTCTTACCTTCTGCCCCCAAGGCTACTAAGAGCATAGCTCTACAGGGCTCCCTGTATTACTTGCAAATTACTTGCCTCTTTATACTTGATCATCCCAGAATTTTCTGAGTTTCCAGCTACATCTTGGAGGTTAGCCCAGGCCTGGCCTGTTCCCTAGGGGTGGACTGAATACCTGTTTTGGTAATGTGAGAGAATAGTGCTCTGGCTGAGACTAAACTGTGCCAGCCCACCTCAGGGCTAAAGAACAGGCCCTGGCACTCTTTAAATTACTGGTGTACATTTGAATTCAAGGTGAAAGCCCTGAAGCAGTTACAGAAAGACCTGCATAGTTGTTACTTGATAGAAGAAGAGAGCAGAGAGGTCAGCAGATGTGAACATTCAGCACAGCAAAAGCAGCTGAATTTGTGTTTGTATACATGACAAGGTGTAGGAAGGGGTAATCGGGGATGAAACCCCTCTTGGAAGTTGTTAGTGAGATGAGGAAAATGCTGTAACATCCCAAACTGTGGTTAGAAATGTAGATTTAAAATGATCTCCTGGCTGTTCCTGATGACTCAGTTTACATGTATCTTCCCAGGATCAGAATCTGATTCCACTGGCAGTTCAAAGTCTTCCCTATCCATGTTTGTCTGCATTACCAGATGAGATTACTCTGGGAATGCTTCCTTCAGTTAGGTTGTTTGTTGGTAATGGTCCCTGGCCTCTGGAGAAGAAGTGTAGTTGACGTGCTCTGTGTCTGTGCTAGAGAATGCCGGGCAAGCTTACAGAAATGTGAACTAGTGTTTTACTTGAGAAAAACCTGTAACACTTCTACCAGGTGGCCACAGCTGGTCCTGGGTAAAGAATTTATATGAAGGCACTATTAAGGTTTGAACACAAGCCATAGTTCACCAATAGTGGCAATGCTTGTTAAGAAGCTGTGTTCTGGTCCCATGAGTTGCCTCAGGTTGGAGCAGCTGCAAAATTGATGATGGTTTGTGTCCTACCCTTGTTGCAGATCACTTCAGACAGTTGATGTTTGAGTCACCAAGTCACCAAAAGTGATTGGCCTATCACCAGAAAGTCTGGCTCTGCTCTTTAGATGTAGACTATCAGACAGAAGGAAATACACTACAATGTTTCATTTGTGCTCTCCAAGTAGAATTGGGCAAACTTAAGAGATGTGATGGTAGGGACTTGTTGAGTCGGCATAACTCCTGTTGAGCACCCATCAGCATTTATTTTTCTGACAGAAAAGATGGTTTAACCTTTCAACTGGAGCTGCTTTCACATATCCTCTAAAAACAAACTTCCCTTAAGGAATGTGAACCCCTAGCATCTAAACATTTCTTTCTCCTCTGAATCATTTATAAAACCATGTAAGCTTGAAAATACTTTACAGAGTATTTGAAACTATTTTCTGTTCCTTTCAAGAGTGTCATCTTGGCTACTGTGTCTGTACAAACTAGTTTTCCTTCCCATCTGTTTCAGCAGCCAGCCCATCCCTACCTCCTGCTCCGCCAGCTCCTTCTCCACCCCCAGCCCCCACAAAGACCTCTGCAGGTACAACTGACCCTGAAGAAGCAACAAGGCTGCTGGCTGAGAAAAGGCGCCTTGCCCGTGAGCAGCGGGAACGGGAGGAGCAAGAAAGGAGGGAGAGAGAAGAGCTTGAAAGGTGATTCTAGACCTCTGCAGTGGAGAAGATACGTTTTTAGCAGCCTCCAAGCAGCTTCTTGTGTATATTCTGTTATATTGTGATAAGTGAAGCACAGTACTGATGTGCAGGAGGCATGAGTTCCTCCCCAAAACCCAATTTTCCTGTTGCGTTTTTTTGTAGGCGCAACAAGCAGATCTGTAAGGTTAAAACTTATCCCAAATAGTGCTTTAAAATAGGACAGGAGGAGAGAGCAGATCCTTGCTGTAGTGATTCACTGCTCCCTCAGAGATTAACAAAGCTGTACTTGTTTATTCCAGCTAGGGAACTCTGCACAGCTGTTTTCAACTTTGTGATCGGGACAATGTCTCTTACTTTGAATTGTAAGATCTCTACCGTGGGTGGTGTTTAGGAGTCCAACAGCTGTGACTTAAAGCTCTTTGTTTTCTCATTTAAAATCAAGACCTCCAACAGTTTTGGAGGGTAATTGATGTTGCATCTCATTTTCTACTAGAAAATGAGCAGCCGATCTGAATACTTATAACTGTATATATAACAGTTGAGTGCCTTTTTAGAGGGATGCCATGCCTCTGGAATTTGTTGGAGTTCTTTAACAATGTTAACTGACAGAGCCAGTTAAAATAGCCTGGCTTTCCAGAAGGCTAACAACGTGGTCCTTCTCAAAAAGGGTTTTAAAGAAAATAAGCTGCTGTGGCGTAAGAGTAATATGGTGAATAAATACTAGGACTGAAAGATGAAAAAAAAAAAAAAAAAAAAAGAATAATCAGCTTTCTCAGTGAAAGGAGTTTTCACTCTCTGTTGGGTGCCTTCATAAATGAACCTGAAAGGAGTCGTGGCCAGTGAGATAATGCTGGTCTTCTGTGAGATAAAGCAGTTGTGAAGAGTTTCAGATGTGTCTTATATTGCTGAGACAGAAAATGGAAGCTGAATTGCAATAATGTTAAGCATAAAGGAATGTGTATAAGGAAATAATCCTAACTTAACTTTGGTGGTGGTGGTGGTCTCTGGGCTAATTATTTCTGAAGAAGAGATCTCGTTTGGAGTTGAGTACATGAAAGTATCAGGTGAGTCATGGTCAACAAAATAAATGAACTGTTACGAGTTACTGGAAAAGGAGAACAAAATGAAAATGTCATTCTGAACTATCCAAGGTGAATCTTTGGATTCTTCTTGAATGTTGGGGTTTATATTTTTTGAGAGAGTAAATTCAGTAAAACTAGGAAAATAAGTGCAGACAGACATCAAGGAAGATCACAAGTATAGAACAGCTCCCATATGAAAATCTACTAAACAGGTGAGAATTCTTCAGCTGGGAAGACCATCTGCCCTCTACTTCTGAGTGGGGATATGATAAGCTACAAAGTCCTAAATAATTTAGGTAACATCAGAGGTCAAGGGGAAAAGTTACTCACTCCCGTAGTACAAGGATGAGGGGGTATTAAGTGAAGTTAGGAGGTAACATTCAAAAATAAGCAGAATCAGATGCTTCTTTTAAATTCAGAAGTTATTGCCACAAGAGAAGGTGGGTGCTGAAAATGTATACTATTTCAAAATACGATCACATGAAATTACAGAAAGAAGTGTTTTGCAAGATGCATTAAAGTCAATGATACTGTTTCTGATTCAGAAAGTACCCAAGTCATAGATCAGTGGATGTGCTGGAGAAGTATTGGTATTGCCTTGCAAAGTTTTTATGTTCCATAGGGCTTCACCTCCGGCCTCTGCTGGAAGCAGAACAGACAACTTGGCTTGACCTAGTTCAGGTGTTTTGATGCTTTTATGAATGAGAGAGCAGTGCAGCTTTATCCAGCTGTTCTGCAGTGCTGGTGTCTTGGGTCAGGAATCTGGTGGTTTGGGTTTTTTCCCTCTTTTTTTTTTTCTTATTTTTCTTATGCTTGTTTCATGATTGCAGGCAAAAGAAGGAGGAGCTGTCACAGAGGATAGCTGAAGAAAGAGCTCGCCGAGAAGAGGAAGAAGCTCGCAGACAGGAAGCAGAAAAAAAACGAAAGGATGCAGAGGAGGAGCAGGAAAAAGAAGAACGGCTGCGGCGACAGGCAGAAGAGAGAGAACAGAAGGAGAAAGAAGAGATGGAGCGCATTCAGAAACAAGTATGCTCCCGTGCTGGAATTTCTGTGCCAGTCTGGTTGGCAGCAAAGTGGATGAAGCAACACCTCTTATGCAGCACCTAGATTAGAGGGATATCTAAAATTTAAGTGCTATATATAAAGAGAATAGGGTTGTAGTGGAGTTCATTCCATAGAGTGGTTCAAAGAATAAAGGTATTTCTTCTTGACAAAAACATGTGGTAGGGAGTTGAGTTTTGGTTTGGGTGTTTTTGTTTTTTTTTTTTCTCCTGGACAATTTATTTAGAACAAATTCCTTCCTATTCCTGGTAAATTGTGATGAAAAAAATCAATAGAGTTGTATTGGGGGATTTTAATGAAGGCGTTATACCAGAGAACTCTTTGTCCCCACAGCTGTAGAAAGTCTAGATGCCAAGATAGCTGACTATTTAGAGTGTTGGATATGTAGCACAGCTGAGTTCTAATCCTTTGCCCAATATTGCTTTTTGTGGGGCTTGTGCGAAGGGATAGGTTTTGATCACTTTAATCAACCTGAGGAGAGCCTTTACCTGGTGTAGTCCTCCTGAAATCAGAGCAGCTACTCAAAAGACATAAGAGTAAATAAATCAAAATACAGTTTTTCAAGTGCTCTCATTTTTGATGGGCATAATGTTGGTTTAATGGCTTCAGGAGAGGCTGTGGTAAACATTTTGGATAGGATTCTTCTCACACATGCTCTTGCTTTGTGCCTGTGCTTTCTTACCCTCAAAATTCAGCACGTCAATGTGCCTTATAGACATTAGTTTTTTTTCTTCTGGTATATAATTAAATGTATGCTTCTGAAAATAAATGTTTAAAGGATTGTGTTAATGGATATAGCTTAGAAACTGTGGTTTTCTTTTTCAGAAGATGTGTGCTGCTTTCTTTGAAACACTAAACCGTGAGGTACATCCCCAGTTTAGCACTCAGAGATAACGCATGGCCAAGTTTTTTTGGATGTTACAGCCTTAACAAATGAACTGTTGTAGTAGTTCCATCATACAACACTGTCACTGTCAGGGAGCAAGACCTCTCTACAGTGTATTCCAGACAAGTTTTACATTTAATCAAAAAAGCAGGAATGGGAAGCTTGCGCAAATGTACCTGTGGCTGTTTGTCCTTGGTCTCATTAAACGATTACTCTGGCCAAATAAAACATTCTGCTGCTTTTGTTTGACTCTCAGAAACATCCACCACTCAAAACATGAATCTCTTGAATACTTTCCTGGCTGCTGTTCTAATGCTGAAGGTTAGGAAATGTATTCCTCATTTGTTATCTAGTGTGCTTTCATGCACATGCCCCAGAAAAGGCACAGAACCAAATATGATGTCTGTTGTTTAGTTACACATCTCTTAATGCTATGCAAAACATGGAGATTAATCAAGAAATATGCAATTCAGTCTGAAAAGATTGTTGGTGACTTGTAAACCCCAAAAGTGTCTTTTCAGGGTGTTGCAGATATGCATAGTTAAGCAGGTATCAGTGTAAATCTGTCCCTAAATAGTAAATTATTCCTTGCTTCTTTTTCTTTCACCATCAACTCAGAAAGAAGAGGAAGCTCGCCTACGGGAAGAGGCAGAGCGTATTCGATTAGAACGTGAAAAGCATTTCCAAAGAGAAGAGCAAGAGCGCTTGGAAAGGAAGAAGGTAACTCAATACATGGAGAGAAACTGTAATTCATTTTGCCTTAGTGGTTTGCTTCCACCTCAGCAGTAGAAAGTTATCCATGATATAAATGTGCCCTCAGAAAAGTTGCAGTCCTCATCTGCGTAGCCTGATGTGAAAGTGAAGGGAATATTGTTGACAGTAATAAATAATTCATCTTTTTGCAATAAATGGATGCAACTGATAAATGACAAGCAGTTGTGGTTTGTGAGAGATTTTTAAATTAATGCCAGCAAACATTATTTTATTCCTTTACATTTCATTGTAGAGGCTTGAGGAGATCATGAAGAGAACTAGGCGTGTAGAAGCTGTAGATAAGGTCAGTGCTGCTACTTAACATGTAAATATTGGGCATGTTTCACTTCTTTAGTGCCATTTTTAATTTACAAAACTGTGCTTCCTTTGTAGAAACCCAGTGACCAGCAAAATGGACATATATCAAAGACAAATATTACTGGAGAAGCAGGTATTGTGTTTAACTGTGCCCTGAGCACAACTGGTGAATAAATGCCTACTAAGCACAATGATTTGAGATACAGTTCTGAAACTTGGCACACTAATTGCAGTAAAGAAAACCATGAGAAGATTATAACTGAAGTCCTAGCAAACATTATTTATTTAGTCTTTCCATATAGGTAGGTAGCTGTTACTAAATGAGTCCGCTGTTTTAGCAACTTTGTCACATTGGTGTTTAACGCAAGGCAGTTGCTTACCAAGTTTAATTATTTATAAAGTGAAAAGAAACAAATTCTTTTCTTTATATAGTTTCTTTTGCATAGTATTACAGATGTGGTTGTTGCAGACTTACTCCATTTTCTTAAAGGGTTATTTCAACTCAAACCAAACTGTTAATTATCCAAATGTGTCTCTGTCATTTCTCTCTTCCACACCTGCTGCCTTATTTACTTGGTCTTAATTTCTATTTCTTTCAAAATTCAGCTCCTACAAAAGTTTGGAGTCTCCCTGTCACACCCACACTTTCAGTCTTCTCTTCTGTTCTGTTCCCTCTATCTCTCCCCCCCGCCCCGTCATTTTAGGTAGTTTTATATAAGATTTTAATATTTACAATGAAGGAAGCAAAATAAATGTAGCTCATATTCAACAATCACCAAGTATGAATTAAAATAATACATACATACATAAAATACATACATAAAAACAAATATATTTAAAGATACTGAAGTCAAGCTATCAAATGGCTTATCCTATTGTAGCATAACACATTAAATGACAATCTTTATTTCTCTGTTGTGTTTGAGTTGAGTAACACAGAGGACAAATAACAGCACTAGCTGCGTGTACTGTGGGGTTGGTGGTTTGTTTTTTTTTTTTATGTTTAAAGTGAATGCTATAATTAGCACTACCAGGAAACCTTTTGACACAGATTTCATTACTTGTGTTTGGAAGTTATTTGTTTACATATTATCTTAGGGGGAAAAAAAGTTTGGGAACTGCTAATACAGAATGCATCTGGGATGCCATCTTTTGCTGCAGGCACTGCTGAAGGTGCTATAAACCACTTAAATAATTCTTGAAACTATAAATGTCTCTATAACCTGTGGCTAGTGCTTTCCTGCCCGAGGTAGAAGACAAGGAGTCAGTTTCCTAAGGCATACAAGAATTTGGACCTCCATTTCCCCAGGCCCAAGGGAAGGCTGGAGTGACTGGATAAAGAGAAAACTGCCCTCACCTTCAGGGCTGCTCTGCTGTTTGGCTTTGCTTTATCTAGATATGCAAGTTAAAGGTGTGAATGAATGGACGTATTTCAGCTAACTCTAACATTACATATTATGCTCTACAAGACTTCTGACTATACACAAATGGTGATTTTACTTTTTTTCAGTCTTTACTGTTTGGCAAAATATGAGGAGACCTTTGTGAGAATGGCCAAATCACACAATGGAACAAAATCCATCACCTTTTTGTCATTTGTTTGGCCTCTGCTTCAAAACAGGAGATAACTCTGCCTTTCCACAGCACAAGACCTTTCTTCTGCTTTTCTGTGTTAAATTAATGTTAAAGTCAATGTATTTTTCTCTTGTTCCAGTTGTAGAAGCACCGAAACCTGTGTTGCTAATATCTTTCATGTAAAAACTTGCCAAAGATCACACTAAGACATTCAGTGTAAAAGACTTCAGCCCGAGCATTTAGAGCATAGCAAAACAAGAGCAGCTGAAGAAAGGTCTCCCCAGATGAGGTTTTGGGTAACAGAGAAATTTGTCCAAGCCTACGAATACTGAATTGTCCTTGTGATTGTCGTAACACATGCTAGTATGGGTGGGGTGCAATTGCTTCCTTTTACTGAGCTGTATGTGAATTAGTGTGACTGTAGATACAATGCAGAAGGCTGTAGTTGTACTTTAAAACGTCCTGAGGCAGGCCAATAACATCTACCATATGGTCTTTGGATGAGGCACAAGGATACTCTAATTTTATGTTGCTCTCTACAGCATTTTATAGTAGTGATTTGGTACTTGCTGAAAGAAGTATCCTTCCCATGGAGATTTTTCTCCTCTTGATTTCCTTTCGGGTTACAGTCAGTGATCAACAGGGGAACCAAGAAATACCAGTGTATGGGATTGATGATGTCCCAGTGTTCTCCTATTCCATTCTCTGTTGCTGCTTGGAAAGTGCCAGCATAATACTCTGTCAGATACCAGCCTATTTTGACCACTGGCTTATGTGTTGGAATTGCGTATATCACTGGAAGATGTTTATTCTTGTCCGTAAAGCTATAGCTCTGAAATCTGTGGTATTTACTTCAGACCTGAAACAGGGCTTGTGTGCCTAAAAACTTGACAAAGGAGGTGGGGGGGGAGTGGGGAGGGGTGTGTGAACTCTGTTAGTATTTTTTTTAAAACTGTAGCTTGCCTTGACTGTGCTGGTTTTTGTAGGAAATGTTTTATCCTAATCTGCTTGGTTTTATGGAAGCCTGTTTTCCCTCTCTAGTCATAACGAGTCCTGCATCTCCCTTGGAACCTGCAGGAGAACCTCAGCTTCAGCATGCAACGCAGTCTCCACACAATGGGAAACCCGTCACCTGCACACGTGTGATTGTTTCACATCAACCCCCCGTAAATATGGACAGGTAAGAACATTTCTAAGTATTGGAGGGTGTTTAGAGGATGAGGGTTACTAGAGTAATAAATTATTTTCAGGTCCATGTATTCATTACATATGAGACAGCTGTTCCACCTGCCTTGTTTCCTGTTTATCTTTTCCTGTGTTCAGAAAACAACTTTTATCATCTTTCACTTAGCAGTAACCCATTTTTGCCAACTGATAGGGGAGGATTCTGTAAAAATACAGCACGTTCTTTGGAGTGTTTGGAACAATGTGCTGTTTGCCAGCAATTATTACATAAATTGAAACTTAATGGAAAGGGCAAATTTTTTCTGTTCATTTCCATGAATTAAGCTTCATGAAAACCACTCTGGGTTTGCAGTGCTAGTTTTTTTGATTGGAATAACGAACGCTGTGCTTTCAGCCTAGACATTCCGATTCCTGAACTGCTTGAAGTATTAGCAAGTTATGCTTACTAAGCAAAAGTCCATCATGTGAGATCCAGAGCTACTCATTTTGGCTTTGCATTTTTAGAAAAACCTTTTGTCCTCTGTAAGGAGAATTTTGGGAGGCAGATATTTAACACTGGGAGCTCTCTGTTAGCCACAAAGCAAGTCACTCAGACTTTCAGAAATTGTTGAAATGCTTGAAACCTCGGTGTTCAACCGAGTGAAATCTGTTACATAAGCATGAGCTGTCAGTTATTTCAGTCTTAGTAATGCAAAAAGCCAAATAATCCCTCAGTCCTTTCATGTTTTATGCAGGTAGTGCCAGAATACACATGGAAAAACTTGAATGTGGGAAGCCATCACGCAGTCTGTAATGGGCGGTATGCTTCAGGGTGTGATTGGCACTAATTGAAGGAGGAATTTGCCCTCGCTGGCTCCCTCCATATGCCTGGGGGATCTTAGCCTGCTGTCATGCTGACAAGGATGCTCCTGCTGAGAGAAGTTCTGTCAGCGACACTGAGCGCTGAGCTGCACTGGATGGGCTGCACAGAGCTGCCTCGTAATTGTCTCAGGCAGCTATTAAATGTTAATCACTCCCAGCCTTATATGCACCTTGATGTTTGTAATATAAAATGTGCCATGCTAATGAATGCTGTCACGTAGCATTATAATCCGTGTGGAAGGAAACTCAGGATGGCCGAAGTGAAGAATGAATGAGATTGAAGAACAATGACAAAAGTAGGAAGCACGTATAAGGCTGTGGAAGGGGAGGCTGGTGTGCCAGGTTTAGGGTGTGGAGGGACCGGAGGTACATCTGCACTGACTGGGAAGGCAAAGGCTGAAGCGCTTGGTAGCATCCCGGTGTAAGCTTAGCCCAGGAAGCCTGAAAAACTGTTGTAAGGAATACGTAGCGGTGTAGATTTTACTACATGGTAAAAGCCACAGGTGCCAACACTGCTGCTACTGCATCTCATGTGCTGCGGTTGTCTGGCATCTCAGTATACCTGATACTGTAGCACGCACAGCAGCAACCGGCGGAGATGGTCTTTTGTGCAAGCACCTCACTCCAGTCTCAAAAAAGATTTGGCTTTTGTCTGGAAAACACTTGAGCATGTTTTAAGGGTGAGATAGCTCAGATTTCTGACCAGAACTTCAAAAGGCTTTGCCTGGGGGACTTGTGGCATGTGCTTGTAGGGGCAAGAGGCGGTAGTGAAGGAGAGGAGTCTTAAGGCCTAGAGCAGCAGGCAGTCTCGTTGTCCTCCTGCAGCGCAGGAAGCGTGGGAAGTTTCACTGGGTCTAGGACAGAAGGAGTGCAAGTGTCGGCGGGTCTGTTTTGCACAGCGCTGGGGTCTAGCCTGAATGCGTGTCTTTGGTTGGTGTTCAGTGACCAAACCCAGCATACCTGTAGTGGTTGGGGTCACTCCCCAGACACTGCAGCTGCTCTGTCCCTTGCACCAGAAGTGTTGAAGGAGCGTGGCTTGGAAAGCTACTAGTGGTTTGTGTGAAGATAAGGAGTTCTACTCTGGGGCATAATAGGAAGTTGCCTGACTGCTTGCTGTGCTGAACCTTCATCCCTACTCCTCCCCATCGTGTCATCCATCCTGTGTCAGCTCTGTGCCTGGGATTCAGATGGAAATAGCGTGCTTGCTTCTATAGTCATGAGTACAATGCAACCGAGAAAAATTAAAAGAATTCTGGCGCAGTGAAGGCAATTGATTTCACCATTCTCTGCTGCCACTTTCAATCAGCAATGCTGATCTTATTGTACTGGAACTTCATTAGCTTTCCAAGACAATTGATCTTCATAAACACTAATGAAAATGCTGTGATCTGCTGTGTTATTTACTGTATATCTATTGTCACCAATTATTAGTTTTATTAATAAACATTTATTGCAAATGATAGATTGGCACAATAATCTAGCCCACATAATAATTTCTCAAAATTTTTACTGGTATTCCTATTCCTGTGTTTTAAACAAATGAACATTAATCAGTTTTCCTTAGGCTTAAAGCTTCTTCATTTTGCATCGTGAAAGAAAAAAAACAGATATATTTGCTTGTGAATTGAGCTGTTTTACCATGTTAGCACTTGAGGTTTTCAAATAGATCTTGCATGAATTCTCGGTTCACAGAAACAATTTCTTTTTTCATAATTGCCTGAGTTAAAGTGACGTGTCTGAACATGAACCTGATTTTTGTGGTATGTAGTTTTAAGTGGTGCTGCAAGGGTTCTGATTTTGCCACCTATGCTTGCTCTGAGTATCTTCTCCACAAGTAAATTGGGTTAAACAATTTAATGCTTGAATGCTAATCAAGAATAGTGAGTTATTATGGGGGGCAGGGAGTGACCTTATATCTGACCTATAAGTCTGTGGTGAGAAGACTCACAAATGAACTTAAATGAAGACATTTCTCATCTAGGTGTAGCACAATGGAAAGGGCAAGACTAAATATATTTTAAAATGGAGCGTACCATGGAAATTTTCCAGTTAGTAAGGTATCTAGAATTACCAAGAAAACTGGTAGCTCATGGATGCTACAATATTATTAATGGCATGTTAACTTCTGGCTAGATTCTGGCGTTTTGGGGTGTTTTTCCAACAAATGGAAAAATTAGTTTGGAACAGTCGTTTGAAAATAAGATATAATGTTAAAGTATTTTCAAACTTTTTGTAAATTATAAAAGATTCCAACAGGATTTTTTTTCTGGACTCTAATTTTTTCTTGCTTTACTGAATAGTAGAATCCTGGAAGAAACACAGTGGTAGGAGCTGGAGTTGGATAACCAGTGCAGCTGCCTAATCCATCTCCCACTTGCAGATTATTGCTTGGTCTCTGCTTTCTAATTCTTTACCCAAGTTAGATCCCATCTGCTACTTCTCAGAAAGTTATTTCAATACAGTGGTTTATGTTGACATTATTTTCCTTATGATACTTATTCTTATCCTGTAATTTTTTTTTTTTTTCTTTTTCTGTGCTGCTTTCTATAAATGCCTGCAGTGGGGCCTCAGTGAGAGCAGTTCACCTCCTCTGTGTGTCTCCATCCTGTATAAAGGGAGCTGGGCCTGGGTAGATGAGCTAACCACCAAATACAGAGTTAGACAAGATGATTGCCTCAATATCTTGTCCCTGGAAAAGAACGTTACTGAGTTCAAATACTTACGTAGTGTTCATTGCTAAGTCAGTAGGGTAGCACACTTGAAATTTGCTTTAGCACCACCTTCCCTTCTTTAGGCCCCCAGCTCCTTATTGCTGGCTGATTTCAGTGCTGTTGTTTCAATGGATTAAAAATAAACACTGCTTTATTTAATCCAAAAGTCTGGGGTCTGTTTTGCTGTTAATGTCTATCTGTGACATCTCTGCTAAAATCATGTCAATAAATGAGATGACTGACACTGTCTTTCAGATCAGGAATAGCAGGTGTGGAAGTATTTTGCCACATTCCAAAGGCCTGCAAATCAGTGGGTTTTTTTCCTTATTCAGTGTTGATTTCAGATGGCTGATCAGAAAGGCAGACATACTAAATTCTGAAATTCTGGTCGTCTGTCTTCTTTACTCTCTTCAAATTCTTTACATATAGATTATGTCTACACAGAGCTGTGGCTAAAATTATCTACATCAGATGTAATTTTCAGGAGTTTTTAATTTTTTTGAAGTTCCAGTTCCTTTAATTAAGCAAGCTGCTCTTCTCTCAACTTCCTCTAGTCTATCTTGTTAATATTGATGTGTCCAGTTCAAAAGGCGAAGCAGTGCAGATATTTTTTTTTTTTTTAGCTGCATTAAGCTGTCCTTCAGATGCTTGCAAGAATTATTATGTTTGGAAATGCTCTCTGAATAACTCAGGCAACTTTTTTTATTACGTAGTTGTCTTGCTACAGGCATGCTTATGGAATATGTTACAATGCCAAAATTACACAGTTCTTAAAATATTGCAGGTACGTTTCTGTGCCTGAAAAGGGTATCTCCAAGGTTGTGCTGGACACTGAGACATCGCTAAGAATGTCACACAAGACATTAAGAACAGCTGCAGCAGGTCAAAAATCCATTACTTTTTTGTATTCTTTGCTTTGATGGCCCATAGCAGTCACTTAGGGAGAGAGTGTAAAGGCAAAAAAAGATAAGTACCAGGAGATCCTCTGGTCAGTGAAGGGTTACTAAGCATTGTGGTCTAAATGCAACGATAGGCTCAAGTAGTCCCTAAGCTGCTAATTACCAGAAGCTGGAGGGTATACCAGTCTCCTAGGAGTTTGTCTAATCTCCTTTTGAGCTTATGTCCTCTAAGATATCCAGTGGAATTAATTCCACAGTTCTGTTTTTCCCTTTGTTTGTTCTAAACTTGCTTCCCTAGTAATCTGGTGGAGCAAACAGCAGAAAATATAGAAGATTTTATAGCACAAAATATAGAAGATTCATAGTCATGGTTTCCTCTTTTGTACCCCCTTTGTGATTGCATAGACTCCTGTGTCTGAAAAGGCACCTTTCGAGTCTGTGAATCCTGGTCTAACTCAGTATGTAATACTGGCAGTGCAATGACAAATAAATATGAAGAACTATTTATCTGTGAAGTCAGCTGATCAATCAGAAACATTAATATCTGTTTGCAGAAGCAAGACTCGTCTTCATTGTACCAATGCTTGTTGAAGTACTATGCTGTTTAATTTATATGAATGAGCAGTTGCTCTCTTTCCCCCTCTTTCTTATCCCATCCATCAAACTTGCTGCATTATAACAGCTCTGGTAAGGTTATTGGTAGTAGATGGGGATGAAATAAGTAATAGGATACCTTATAGTGAATAATAACCTAATAACTGTACATCATAAAGCAGGTTTTATTAGTCCTAAAGCATTTCAAAGATCCTGCTCCTCATCTTAGAGATGTGGATCTCTGGCCCAAAAGGGTGGTGTGACTTCTGATCTCTCACAGGCAGCCAGCAGGACTTTTGTGTCTGCTCTCAAACTCGGTGCAGTGAAACATACTTTTGACTTTGAAATTCCCTCAGCATATCCACAGATGAAAAAGGGGAATGCCTTTCTGAAAAAGAACCAGTGATGGTTTGAAAAACTGGGAAAGGCTTGATATGTAAACCAGCACGTCATTCTCACAGGAAATCTGGGCTTTGGATAAAGTGTTGCTACTTTCAAAAGAGCAGTAATTATTTTCTGTCTTTTGGAAAGTACTGTAAAACAATTCTGTAATTGTGAAGAGTTGGACACCCAAAGAAGACAGCAAATGAAAATAATCCATATGCCAATTACAAACAGGTTGGGGTTTTGGGGGTTTTTTTCAGACTAGTAAAAGTACTGTCAGGAGAAAATTAGCCTGTGAAAGCAAGCCACCTGCTCAGAAATGGCCTGAGGAAATTGATAGCCTAGTTTAAATCCAGGAAAATTGCATCTGAGCCTTTGTGGCTGAAGCATTTCCAACCAACCCGAACAGTCGTGATGTGGGCCGAATAGGGAGTAGGTACCCAAGATTGTCAGCATCTAACTGTTGAGGGCCTTAAGAAACACCTGCGAAAGATCGCGTGATTTTTGAGTGTCAGCTGACTACTTGCTCTTTCTCGAGGAGCTTATGGTCCCGTTACTGTCATCCTGTTCACTGAAGTAGCACCTTAAGTTTCTCCCCTCTGGCAAGACAGCGCATGCTGTCTGCAAAGACAGCAGGGTTTGACAACACAGGGCCTAAGAAAAGGGTTGGGAGGGGAGAGGCAAGACCGTGAGACGCGATCTCGTGTGTTCTCAGGAGAGCATGCGTGACTGGAGAGCGTGTCTGTGCTTGTACCGCTCCTGACTGGGGCAGACGTACAAGCACTTGCTCATAAGGCATCTCTCTCAACCGGGAGGCAGAAAGTGCAGATTGACGTGAGGGATGAGGGGAGGTGCTTCTTTTGGCTTGAGGATGATCAGCGGGAGGAGTGCAGTCAGGTAGAGCCTTGGAAATAAGCCCTAAGAACTTACAGGGGAGGAGGGACTGAAAGGAGAATTGTATCAGTAAGGGAGTTTTTTCTCTGGCTGAGTGGCAGGTAGAAGAGCCTGCTCCAAAACTGGAGGCAGGAGGTGATCCAAGGAATAACAAAATCGACAGTGATCTTAGATAAGGGCATTTACATTGATCTGCAATAAGAGGAAGGATGTGGCAAAGGTTATGAGAGCTGAAAAAGAGGCTGTAAATTGCATTAGGTGGGTGGCTCAAGATAGCAGTGGTGCTGCAGGGGTTTTCTTACTGCTTCCCATCTCAGTCACTTCTCGGAACTGCAGTGCCCATAAAGCTCGCTCTAGTTCTGGGTGTAGCGTGGCCAAATGTAACAACTGCGCTGTATATTTGAGGGAAGGCATATCTAGTACTTGGCTGCAAAAACAGTTTTTCTGCTGTGGTAGAAGCATAGCTTTTAGTGACTAAAAGAATGCTCTGGATAAATGCAGGCTTTTCCATTTGTAGTGTTGCTTTGAGGAGGACTAAATTTCTGTTCTAGATGAAGTGCATGAGGAAATATCTGTGTTTCTCTTTCAGCAATCTTAATCCAGAGAAAAACGCAAATGAAAATGGAATGTCTATGCAGAATGATAACTTTGAAGAGATCATAAACCTGCCTATTGGTTCTAAACCATCCCGGCTGGATGCCATGAACAATGACGGCAGCAATAGTCCTGATATTCCTTTGAATCCAATTCTAGCCTTTGAAGATAAGGGGACCCTTTTGCCTCAGGTAGACAGTGTTCAAACGCATCAAACAGCAGGTAGGTTTGCCTTGGTTCATTAACACTTGTAACGCGTAGTGATTGACAGAGGACCTAGAGCTATTCATTGATATAAGTTGATTAAGGATTTTTAAACCCCATATTATTTGGGTAAAGGAGCGTATCTCCTCTTTGTAAAGCTATGCGTGCCAAGTACATACAGATGCTGTGCAAATTACGGTGAGGCCTTATCTTTTGTTTGAGGCGGAGTTCTCGGTTACGCTGCACTTTCTGCCATTTGAAGTTGCTTGAAAATGTTTGCCCTGTGCTTTCACACAGAAACGGTAACAGCGACAACTGCTGTTCCTAGCTTACGGTCAGCAATCATGTTCCAGTTCCACAAGCGTAATATCTGATACGCACATGCAGAAGGGGAGCTGGTACCTAGCTTCTATGTAAAATTCCAGATGTACTTCCCCATCAGGTTCTTGCTGATGTTAGTATTGAGGGATGGCTTGCAGCACGCTAGCTTTTTCTGAATTACGTCACCGCTTTTAAAGGATGTGAGGTAAACAAATACTAACTTAGCAAACTAAATTGGACTACTATTTTCTTTTTCTGTGGCTAGAAAATGTGAGGAAAATCATCTTAAAATAAACTAATTGCATAGTATTTTGAAGTAAGCATTGTCACTCTTGGCTGACCTGTCATTTTTGATACCTTCTGTTGTAGAAGTGATCTGATTGTTTCTTCTGAAGAACCAAAGGTGATGTGAGCATCTCTGCAGTCAGTGGAGTTTCTTCCACACTATGAAGGAGTGTTTTATTTTTTTCTCTCCAGTTTTTTAAAGATTTCTTGAATATCTTTTTTGGAAGGACTTTAGTAAAACCAGCAGCAGAAGTGATGGGAATAGACTTGGATCACCTTTCTAATAGCTTTCATCACTAGAAAAATCATGCTTCACGTGCATTACTTAATATGGCTTTTTCCAACAAGCTTTTTCTGTTAGTAAATGGATATTTCTGCATTCCTTAAGACACAAGACACTGGAATCTGAAAACAATGGGCTGATTTAGGTGGTGGGACTGATTCTTTTTTTAAAAAGGTGGGTGTTGGTTTAAAAGGCATAATTGTAAAATTGGCAAAGAATCTTTTACACTTTGTGGTTCTAATACTTGAAAAATAAATACCTCATTGCTCTACAAGTAGAGTTAATGGGGTGTTTTATTTAAACCTGTTGGTTTGAATATTATTGCAGAGAACTCTAATTATGGGGGCAAAGTATAGGCTTCTGTATCAGGTTCTTGTAAATGTAATTCCTACAGGGACATTCTGTAAATTGAGACGTCACTATGATCTTCTTGCATTTTCTCTAAAAACACAAAACAAGGCAGGTTTTAAAATGTGAACATTTGAAAGCGTTATTTTTTCATGGACAAGAGGAAAACCTATTGTTCTCCTAGAGGATGTATTTATGAATTTTGTTCAGTACAGAAATAAATCATTTAATTGAATAAATTAGAAAAATGTGGTAAAATGATACTGCAAGCTTGATTTTTTTTTTTAGTTACATCCATGTTCACAATACTATAAAAGATGTGTACACATACATGCACACATGTGCACACGCACGGAAATACCTTGTTCTGAGTCCTGTAAATTGCTGCTGTTCCCAGTGATGGAAGACTTTGCCTTTGCCTTATCGGACTATTAAGACTGTGTGAAACCTGAAATATTTGATTTTTGGATGATGAAGCAGGTTTGGAGATTTTTTGGGTTCGCTCGTTTCAGAGCAAATGGAAAATGGTCTTTGTGCTTTTTATCTAGTATGTGGGTTTTGGTTTTTTTATATATATAAAGCAATACAGTTTGAGTGATAAGAGGAGCAACGCAGGTTGCTTTCTCTTTAGTTTGATGCTGATTTCTACTGTCATTGTTCCATCCCTCACTTTTGATTGCTACTGGGCAGACTGTAAAATCTTGCACCTTTTTCTGCTTTGATAAAGAATGCTGTTACAGGTAGAACTCGCTCCAGGTGTTTGAGCTTGAAGCACCAACCAGGGCTTGATGCTGTGCTCACTGAGGTCAGTGAGTTGATCCTCGGCCAGGGGAGGCAGAGGTTTATGGGGTTTCAGTTCATGCTACCAGAGAAGGTACCACTAAGATTCCTGCACTTGCCTTTAGCGAGCACTGAGCTAGGCCTGTAGGAAGTTGTGCAGAAAGCCTGCGCTAGCAGAAGAAAATCCTCTGAGACAAAAACTGAAGAATTTTTGAAGAAATTACTTTCTGCTGCTGCCAAGTGTTCGTCTTATACAGGAGATGGGATAAAAGCCATGGAAATGCAATGAAAGAGACTTCATCTGCCAGAATATATACGGAAGGGAAAAAATAGCCCTTCAGTCAGAATGCTTTCAATAGTAGCTTTTGATGCAGTAAAATTAATTGGGTTCCTTTCTTGCTTTCTTTAGTTTTCCATGTGCATAGCCACAATATTTTGAAGTGTCTAAAATACGTAGTTTTTCTTTAAACCTATATACAGTCTGTAAGTACCAAATAAAACTTGTTTGAAGTACTTATTTCTACTTATATTTTCATTTTCTTGCACAGTTGAAGCAGGAGTCAATCTGTGATGGAAAACTCTTCTTGCTGCTCCTGGTCTGCTTAAAACTTTTCTTCAGGTTTCATCTAATCTCTTTACTAGAAAATCAGTACAGAGTCACCTGCAGCTAGAAACAGAGCAAAGAAATAGCCAGTAAAATTTAGCTTCAGCTTTAAGTCTGAGGATTCATTTAGGCTCAGGTATAAATTATGCTGATCTTTTTTTGTGAGACTTCAGAATGCTTGCTTCACTGTTTGCAGCACAGATGATGAGCCTGCTTCATTTCTCATGTGTGTTTTGGGGTTTTTTGTTTTGCTTTGGATTTGTTTTGGGTTTTTTAACAAGACTGAAGTAAAAACAATTTAGAATTATATTCATTCCAGGTTTGCTTCAAACAAAAGAGAGAAAATTTTCTCCTTTTCAAGGGCCCGACATACAAACTAAAAGCTAGGGGGTTGGGAGTAGAACTAGGTGTATGGAAAAAAAAAAAAAACCAACCTAAAAAAATGAAAAGGATTGACATTTTAAGTCTTTGGTTAAGCCCCTTTCTTTAAATGAAGGGAAAAATAGTTTCTCTTCTGTTCAATGTTGTTCTTGACAACAAAATATGATATCAAATGAAGGCCAGCTCCTTTGCCCACTGTTGCAATTGTTCCTGGTTTTTGTACTATCAGAGGCAACACTTCACTATTCAGTGAGGTAGCACTAGCAATTGTAGAAGTCGCAGACAGCTGTTCTGAAGGTATGGAGTAGTAACCTTTCACAGCAGCTAGACTGCGTGCTTTGGAAAGACTCAGCTCCTTGCTCACATCTTAATAGCACAACATAAATACTTAGAGGGATGACATTCAGTGAGTTTAGTTCAGTACATCACAACTACTGGGTGATTCACCATTAGCTTTGCTTGTTTCACATGTCTCGTCTCCTCGTTCCTGATGAAGAATGCTTTGTAATTTTTTTTCTTGCTAAGACCTTGAAATAATGTTTGCAATTAAATACCTAAGAATACAGATACAGAACAGATTCTAATGTCATTATTTAATATTGTACTGGTTTTCTTTTTGGAAAATGATCTAAAGTCACTCAAGGAGGTGGCCTGAAGCTTGAGATTTTCTGATTTTTTTTGTTTCTGTCTGTGTCATTCAGCTCTTTGTAGTCCTCTGTTTTAATAAGCCCAACCACCCACAGCTGAGCACATGGGTCTTTCACATGAGATTTCAAAAGAAAATTCCTGTCACACATGAATACTGAAAATGCCGTGCTGCTTTATCTGAAGTCTGTGTCTGCCCTGTTCTTTAACAGGTCTTTTTGCTGCGCTGCATAGAGGCTTTTGAGTGGTTTTGGTTGGGTGAGAGAACTTGCAGTCATTAAAAGGAATCAACAGAAATGCCTCCCCCAAGCACCAAAACTAAGCTTAGAGATTTGGGCCACAGTAGAATGTAATGTTGAGCTCTTAGTTGACAGAATGATTATTAATTATTATTTTTAATCTCACTTTTATTCCATGTTTGTAGCCAGTAGCAGCTTTAAAGCTCTACATGTATGTAAGAATTACACCATGGTCAGAAGTACCTCAAAAGACAGGAAACTCTTCTGAAATGTTTTCATAAGAAACTGTGTTATCAGGGAGCAGATGTTTGCCATAAGAGGGGTTCCAAAATTTCAGTATTCCAGCCAGTTCAACGTGAAGCTCCAGGAGGATTCTTGTATTTAAAAACAAGCGTATTGATCAAAGGTGGAATTGATTACTAATAGATGATGATCATTATTATTGATGATGATTATTATTTAGATTACTATTCTCTTACATATTAAAATCTACATTAAAAAAACTAGTGCCCCTAATTTCAAGGCTCTGTGCTACTTCTATTTTTTTTCCTGAAAAATATTGTTTTGATTGGCTAAAAGGTCCATGAGACAGACTCTTTCCCTCTGAAGGAGAGGGAAGGAGAGGTTTTTCAGTATCGTGTATACCTGTAAGAAAATTAGTTGAATTTAAACATATTACAATTTTTTTTTTGTTCTTTTAACTCCTTTTAAAATGGAGTATCAGTATCAAAATATAAGATCAACTCCTAATTTTGCCAAATAGATTCACTTTTTTCCCTGTTGCAAGTGCCTTTGGAAATAATTTACCATTTGCAGAGCACAGATTTCTGTATTCAAACACATCTCACCCAAATCTTCCATGGTAGCCACTGTATTCTGAACACGCTCTATGCAACATTACCTGCCTCAGTGTGCCTTTGCTCTTCTGCTGGAGAGTAGTGCCTACAGTGTAGGCAAGGATCAGCCTTAAGGCTCACCCTATTCTTGTTTCTTACAAATGTCTTGCAATTTCTGAGTTGTCCCTCAGCAGTTACTTCCTGTAGTAACCTGTTAGTAGTTTGCTACCTTTATGCTATGTGTTAAATCAATTATTTTCTTAAGTCTCTGGAGCATGCTCTGAAATAAGGGATATGGAACAGAAACAAAATAAAGATGAATGCAGAGTAACCTGCGTACTTGAGAGATGCTTCTTCAGTAGAATGGGCCTGTTACACGAATAAAACCTCATGAATACAGCACTAGTTTTTCAGAAGGGGGTGTGTGAGAAAACCAAAAACAAACCATGGAAGATTACCCAAGCATAACAGGTGTTTTCCAAACCGTTGGAAGGAATGTAGCTGTAGTCCTCAAGCATGCTTAAGCAGCCAGCCAAAGTGTTCAAGGCATTGTCTTTTGACCTGCTCCGATTCTTGTTATCAGAACATCTCTCTTGTATGATGAAACCGCAAGTAGTGGGAAAACTTTAACTACAAGAACCAATGAAAAGAGTTGTCTTCTCTGAAAGTTCAGGCTCTTGGATCTGGTAAGTTTTCATAAGCCATCCAGCTTAAATATTAACTGTCTTCGTGGCAAATAGCTGCCCGAAGGAGCTCTTGCGTTTCTTCTGTTTGTTGACGGACTTGCTCAAGGAGTTTGGCCATTTGGCTTTTTCTGAATGCTAATGAAAATTCTGGATCTGAAGAAGAACAAGAAGTGTTAGGCAACCTGCTGTTTTTCCCTGTATTTTAATGCAGATGCTTAGAAAGCTTATTTCAGATTAGATACAGTTGGTGGTTCTTATTACAGTCTGAAATATAGAGAAGGCAGAACAATATTCCTCTACCGCACAAAGCAGATACAAATTCAGTTTTCATTCTTACGACCATTCAAGATTGTTTGCTGCCAAATTCTCCTGATCCAGATATCTAAAGCTCAGTTGCAAATTCAGCCTTAAGCAACGGGTGCACATCAAGACATAGCAGGGTCTTGGCTCTGGCTCTACATATGTGAAGATACATGCTAGATACATTTATTACCATATTATAACTCTCATCTGTACTCCGTATCTACCCAAAACCAAAAAACTAACCAAAAGTGGGAAAAAGTCAAGGAACAGAATTTAAAGTATAAAAAAGATGTGAGACTTCCCAGCTGGAATACCAGCTAATCGTACAATTTGCTTGTTTGCTTGCTTTATCAAAATACACTAAATTCACATTTGGGAAGTTTTTAGGTTGCTTCTAGCGCCAAACATTCTTATATTAGATAAAAACATTTGTACCTGAAGTCCTGTTTCCCTGCTGATGAGAAAGCCTTTAGTTTTAAAGCAAACAAACAAAACCCCTGCCTTTATCATAAGATACTCTTAGTTACTTAAAAGCAGGTAAGGTAACAGCTACCCTTGACATTATTCTGTTTGCTTCAGTGAGCAGAGCTAGTCCCCAGAGGAAGTTGCCTGGCACTGTCATTTCTGTTATAAAACGGTGCCTGTTTGCTGCTGACAGGAGCAGGCAGCGCCTGGCAGTGCCCCGGGGGCTCGGCCCGGCAGGAAGGACGTACCTTCTCGCAGTCTGCAGAATGTAGAGATGCCCAGCTGCTGAAAGCGGATCTCTTGGTGGGTAAGAAAATTCTTGAGGTAGGCCTGAATCTCTCCGATGTGACGCTTCAACAAAAGCATCATTTTTTCTGCATAAATGGGAGAACCACTGGAGATCAATAGGAGCCTTTAAAACACTTTGAAAACTGATTTTTGTAACATTTAAGATCGTTAATGACTCATCTACCTTCAGCTACAACCAATGTTACTGCAAAGAATGGCAAAGGGTTTCCATGTCCCACAGCCGCTAATGGTATCGCTGATACTTCAGGTAAATAAAACGCTGAGTGGGCTGCTGTGCTAGGAAGCTGGTCCTTGTGCGAGGTGCACCTGATTTACGGACTGATCAGCCTGTTGTGCTAACCCATCCATGAAGCGATTATGCTGTTGGACTCTGCTCGCTACTTGAGAGTCTGCTCTGTGGCAAACCCTTGATGGTAGGATTGAAACAGGTTTGCATTTTCCCTTATTAGAGACTCATTACGGACTTCAGTTTCACATCTAAGGATTAAAATCTAACCATGCTTTTCCAGAGAACATGGCAAGAATCATCTGAACACCTTTTTCTTGCAAGCCTTAAAGACTCTCAGCTGCATGGGACAAGCATATTAGGCATAAAGCTGTTTGTTTTCTGCAGGTAAAAATAATGCTCTTTTCATTCTCTCTCACTAAAACTTAAAAAAATACAGGCTACATTCTTAAAAGCCACTTTACTTCACTGGTTTTGCTAATCTAGTCTAGAATTACACCAGCAGTGTTTGGTTCAGTAAGATGCTTTCCTCTTGCTGGTCACAGAGCAGAGCTGATCTAAAATTTTGGAACACAACCATCCCCTTGTAATTGTCTCTACCAACCTCTGCTCCTATCTGTAGGAAATGCCATCATGTTGTATATAATGAGAAGGAGGGTCAAACAGAAAGATGCAACAATGCCTCCTGTCTGAAACGTTCTCGCTTTCCCTTGGTCAGGAGTGTTTTACGCTACCCCACTTTCCTATTTAACTTGCTTTTAAGGACCTCAGAACTGGCTACAGACTAGCCCTGCAGAATAGTAGTGCCTGAAGGCAGCAACAAACACTTGAATCGGATCTTTATGGTCCATTTTCATCCCTTGGCTTTCTCATGCACTCAAGCACTGTTTTATGTGTATTTCAAGGGTGACTGTAGATGCTTTTATGTTAATAAATTTGTAGAGACCAGATAGAGGATGCTATAGGAATGTTAAAGGTTGTTTGGTGCCTGACAGTTAAGTCCTTTGGGAAAAGGAAGGCTCGTTTCACTCCAGACAGCCATGAATATCTTTGAAAGCACAGTTAATGCTGTGTGACAGTTACCATGACCTATCATGTGCTGGATGATGGAGGCAGCTTGAAAGGATGCATCAGTGTGTTCCAGTTGGCCAGCCAGTCTCACCAAGCATTTTGTCAAGGGTTCATCCATCCATTGGACCATGCGTAACATGGCTCCTTCTGGAAAACAGAAAGATAAGAGTAGTCTATAAACAGAAACTCCAGTATCGAAGAAATGAAGGTAAGAGGTCTGCCAGAAAACATACTGCCTAAATGGGAAATCCTTTACACAGCTGGAGAAGCAAAACCAGTGCTGAGCTTGTGCAATAAGTATATTTAGATTATAAAAAGGGTCATGTCCTGAGGTTATGCTCTCAGTAAGGTAGGGCCATGGATTTGATTCAGAGGAAGGCTGGTGGATTTTTATTTTGTTGGTTTTGTGTTCTGAAAGAATGAATCATTTTATGTATGAGATCCACTCTTGCCTAGTGGGCTCAGTCTGTCCAGCAGCTGCTGGGCACCTCTTGCAAAATTAAATGTGACTTTGTCAATTGCATCGCAGTTACAAGAGATGCAGGAGATGAAATTTTGACAGGAAATATCCAGTGCTGGGACAGGCTGGGAAGATTTACACTGATGCTCTGTGCCATGAGGAGTACTGTACCTTCCACGGGTGGTAATTTGGGATCTCTTATAAAATCTTAAGGAGAAAAAGCCACTTTGTATTTTAGCCTTCTCCTCCTCTTATATTAGTCTGTTGTGAAATCAATTCAGCTGGAGAAACTGAGCGACATTACAAATAAATAAAAGTAGACAGGCCACGTACAGCAGTAAAGTTCAGCACAAAGAATTTTGAGTAAAAAATTTTAAGCAGTTCAACAGAAAACAGTGCAAGCAACAGAGCCCATGTCTCCTGCCAGTAGGTCAGATCTTGCTGCTCTTGAAGCTTACGGCAAAACCCCCAGTGAATTTAAAGGGAAAGACCTGGACTGTATGCCCACCCATGCTTCATCTCCCATTAGGATTAATAAAGGATATGTATACTTCTCAGATTAAGCTATTTATGGTGGGATTGCTTCTCTACCTTGCTTTGCCAGCTCAGCAAGGCAGGATGTCACATAATGAAGAGAGTCTTCTTGAACATCAGTAGAAAGCATGGTCTGGAGGAGACCTTCAACACATGGGCTCTCAATGATTCTCTGCAACAAGGAAGAGATTCATGTTTAGCATTTCCATTATGTTTTAGTGGTATTCAAGGACTTCAGAAATACTGCATAACTCTTAGCAATACTGAGGGCTAAAACACCAATAATGGAAATGTCTCCTCCCAGATCTACCACAACCAGGTGACAAACACCTTGGATTGTTCAGAGATCGCTTGGTTTTAGATGTTTCCCAGGGCTTGCTCTGTCTGTGGGATGTTCTCATGATCACAGATTGCTCTAAGCTCAAAAAAATTCCTGACCTATTGCTGCTGTACCAAGCTGTATGTTAGTATTAAGCTGTCGTTTGCTCAAGTGTTGCTGCAGACCTGAAAAGGCTGAGCGCTCCAGGGCAAAGCACTGGGTAATGTGGAAGTTTATCAGTTTCATTTATTTGTCTCCAGGGCTTTGAAAACTTTCTGGTGTTGAAATGCTCTGATCTGCAGAAATATGAGATGACCTCTCACCAGCAAAGTGAGTTCTGTTTCTGGAGAGAAATCTTATGAATTAAACATTTCTGTGTATCCCTTATCTTTTAGGTTGAATCTGCTATGCAAAAAGTGGTGTTAGGCAGCATGTCTCTGTACTGGGATATATATTTTAGAGACAGAGTTGAAAACAGATAGGAGACTTAGCCTGTGCTGACCTGGATTAAAAGCACGTGAAACCAGGGGACGAGTCCTGAAAGAGTCACCTGGAGGTGACTGGTTACTAGTGAAGTTGAGTCACAAAGTCATCAGCTCTCTGGGAGCTCCTAATAATGGAAGCTGCTCACACCTCCATAAGGGAGCTCAGGTGTCTATCAACAAAAGGAAGTATCTTTTTTGTGTGTGCTCATTTTATCTTGCAGTTTTTTAATTTACTGCTTAGAGGTTGAAGCTGGATTCAAGACTTCTGCCTGTCAAGCTCCCACACTCTGTTTGTGTCCCGCTGGCGTAAAAACACCACTTTTTTTTTTTCCCCTCTTGTGCCAAGGACTCTTGTGTTTTAGGGATAGTTCCTTAGAATTGGCCCTGGCAACCTGGCACTCCTACTCATGTCTGTGGACTCATTTGTGCAGTGAGAGCTAAATACATTGCAAAGCACATTATAAAGCTTTATGAAGGTGAACCAGCTCCATGCTGATAACAGAATAAAGTCACAGAATTTAAGTGACAAATATGGTAATTTTTTAAAAGCAAACTTTGAAAGGATGGTCCATTTTTACTCTTACTGTGGGCCTCAAGTTTGAGGGAATCTATTTCCCTGCAAAAATTTATTTCACAACTATCAGAAATTCATGTAATTCTTACCTTAGTATAAGTTAAAAAAAATATTGGAAATAGTTTTCCTTTTAGCTAGTTTATCACAAACCTCAGATTTTCCTGGATGATTCCTTTAATTAGTATGAAATGTCTTTGCTAAAAGTACATTTTATACCTATGACGCAGTCATTCAAATTAGGTAACCACATCACTCATAGGAAAAATTAGACATTTCTTATTTTCATTAGTATTTTTGTATTGTATTGGAAAAATATGGGGAAAAAAAAAAACCCTTTCATTATGGCACATCAGATCTTTTTATTCATACACACAATTTTGTGTAGAGTATCTTTGGTGTCTGTTTCATTAAAAAAAAAAAAATCTTTCTGTGGGCAATGCTGATTTGATATAAACATAACTGCAACCTCTCAGAGTATAGTTCAGTGAAAAATACTGGGTACTTACCTGTCTGTTTTTGGAAAGGCTCAGGTTTTTGATGATACAAGCAGTATGGCCAACAATCACAGGGTCTGTTTTATGCACCGACAGTAGCATCCCCAGGCTCTGTAGTAGCTCAGCACATGCCAGAGCGTCCTGAGAAGAGAAACCGGTATCTCAATTACATCCAGTATGGACAACACAGTGCAATTTTGCAGCAAACTGTAGATAGATCTCAGCTCTGAAAGAAGAGCATTACTTAGCTCATTTAAATTAATGGTGTAGCAGCTGGGAGCAGCTTTTTCTTTCAAAATATGGTCTACTGACTGGCACTGATCTACAGATCACTTGCTATGGAAAGCTGGAGTCTTAAGGTCCAGTAGTTTATTTTTGTTTGCATCAAACACTTCCCAGTGTTGTTGTTGCTAGTCAGGGGAAGGATGTGTGATCCTGACTGGAAGGAAAAAGGTAAAAGTACGCAGGGAAGTAGCAGCAGCAGTGTGTCCTTGAGTACCTCAGCAATTTACTTTGCCTACAGTGATGGACGGTATGTTTATATCAGGTTGTGATCAGGCACCACTTTCGTAACATGTTCTGAACAGCATCTTCTGAGTTTATACATACATTTCTCTGCTGTCTAATGAATATTTTAGAGGGACTTGACTGAGTCCCTCTCTCACTGAATGTAGTCTTCCTCTAATTGCCACTAATTTTAATTGAATCAGATCTTCTGAGTTTGGATTACTGGCCAGGTAGTTTCCTCAATAACTATGGATTAAGAGGACACTGCTGTTTATAAGAGATCTTAGCAGGCTTTGAGTTAGGTCTCCAGTTAAAAGCAAAAGATTTCCTCTTGGGAGCATTTTTTCTTTCAGTCTCTTTCCCTTAGGAATTTGATTTCTTTATGCAGTTCTTATGTTTGTCAGTAATGAACTATGTTATTCGTGCTACTTAGAAATTGAGACACATTAGCAAGAGTGTTCAATATAAAATCATTGGTCCTATACAGAGTTGAGAAAAATTGCCTAATTCCAAAACCTGTGAAATATCAGGATCACTGAAGCAGCGTTGAAAGGCAGATGTCTTTAAAAGCTAGTTTAACTTGCATCTTTCTTTTATTTAGGTTAAATTGCAAAAGCGTAGCTTATTTTCTTTTAATATCAGCTGACATCTTCACTTGCATTCATTTTAAGCACTGTCACAGTCAGCAATCCTAAAATAAAACATGAAAATAGATGGAAAAGGCAGTGTTATGCCTAAACTCGGGGCATTTAAAGAATCCTATGTGCGGATATGGCTGTAAGTTTTCTCTAGTTTTAGTCTTCCTTCTCTTCAACAGCAGAAATAATGTCATTTTAGATAATCCAATTAAATTACTGTTGATGACTGCTTTCTATGCTTTTGGACCATGTATCCTCTTTTGTATGTAATTCCATCAACTACAGTACCCTTATTTGATTTGCTACAGCCTGAGAGGAGGAAATTGTATACAGACTATAGATGAAATTTCTAATATATAATGACTTCCCTACCAAACTCTTTTGTTTATTTAGGACCTACATTGTGACAGTACTTTAAATTTTGCTGAACCTCTTTTTTGGCTGGGATACAGACTTAACTGTTTTCTGGCTCAATCCTGCACAGCGCAAGAGAATCACAAGAAAACTCGGAGTAAAAATGGATTTGGTGGTTCAGGTAGATACTGATCTAACTTCTCCCAAGATTTAAAAAAAAAAAAAAAAAAAAGGGCAAGGAAAAGCATTCCAGCAGCAACTGTGCTTACAATTGCAATGCTGCACTTGCACCCCTTATCTAGGCGTTTCTTGACAAGATAAATATTATCCCGTTTACCAGGTAGCAAGATGGGTAGGCAAAGTTATTTCGTACCTGGAGTGGAAAGTCAGTGGCATCATCTGGAGTAGACAGAGTCCTGCCACCCTGACTTCCAGGTCTTTGCGCAAAGGAATGTGATTTAAAAGGCTGTTTTCTCACAAAGCCTGACTCTTTCTTTAGTGTTTCAGGGTTGGGCCGTCCTTGCAAGAACTGAATAAAATTCCCCCTGCAAGAGGGAAGTTTTCCAGCGCTTGCTGGGAATCGTTGTCAACAGCCTGACCAGGGGATCGCAAAAAAAGGGTTTAAGCAGGGAGAGGAGCTCCTGTGAAGCATTCCCGGGGGTTTGCTTCATGGTAACAGAAGGGCAGACGAATTCTGCCCTATTGTATCCTGGGTAGTATTTGTAATAATTCAAGCATCACTTGACTTGGTTGTAAAGGTTAGCTTTGTTCGGTGGTTTGTTTTCCAACAGCTGTTCCCATGGAGAAGTCCCGCTTTCACTCACTGAGAATTCAGCCTGGGTTAGAGAAAGAAACCTTGAAAAGATTTGAAAAACAGGCCAGAAAAGACATGGAGGTGGGGAGGCAGGACATGAGTAAGGAGAGGTCAGCCTCTTCTCAGACTGCCCAGGGCTCGCTTCAACAAAGCAGCAACATTTAGCAGTCAGGGACAGCCATGTTTGCTCACTAAAACAAATTTTGAGATGTAGATACTTCTCACTGGAGAATAAACCCTGGAGGGTGATGCTTTGCTTTGCAGCCCCCTGCTGCTGACCCTTCTCCCCCACGAAGGACAGGCTGTTTCACTGCTGGTGTAGCCACTGTGAGCTCCCGGTGCTTTTGCCTGCTCCCACCGACGCTGCGCTGTGCCCTTCCTAGCTGGGGGTTTGAAGCACTGGTAAAGACATGTTTCAGGATCAGGGAGGAAAGGAGCTGCGGATACTCTTTCCTGGGAGAACAAAAAGCGTAAATGGTGTTTGGGGGCAAGAAAAGCAAATACAAGTAAGGACAATGTTCCAGCATAATGCCTCATACTGGGTAACATTTTTACTGTGCAAATAGCCTCCAACTAACTTAATGTATTTCAACTGTAATCTTGTTGAGAGCAAACTGTGTTTTGATTCCATGAGGCAGTTTGACAAGCAATAAGGACGTTTGGTGCTAACGCAGCCAGCACAAAACCTACGAAGCCACAGTGCCTTTAAAAAGCTCTGTGCTTTAGGTGCTGCTTCCCAGGCATTGAGCTTACCCACGTTTTCCATCATGTCCTGGAGTTGGAAGAGGTGCAATTTGGTTCCTTCTGTGCTGTGTATGTGCAACTGAGGTGTAAGGCACCAGGCTTCTGATACCCGGAGGACATTTCAAATCAGACTGAGTGTATTTCAGCCATAAGAAGCACCTAAGCCCAGCTGTGGTTACTCAGATTGCCTGTCACTACTGCTTAAAGCAATGTGGCAGGAAAGGTTCTCACATTTTTTTTGCTTTATCTACCCAAACTCTGACTTTCTTAAAAGGTTATTGTGAGCTTAAGACACCTATCAAAAACCCTTCATATCGATGTTCCTAAGGATGCCTTTAATTACTGTAATGGAAAAGCACGTTTAAAAATAATAGTAATTTGTCAGTCACTATTTGCTGGTTTTATGTGGAGGATGAAAGTATAGCAAGAGTGTCTGTTTTGTTTATTTGCTGTAGTTTATTTCTAGTCAGACTTCTTCATGTATTTGCATGCTGTTGCACTGTTAAGGGTGGTGTTTACCCTGAACATGGGCAAAAGAACTGTTCTGTAAGGACATGAGGAGACATAGGAGTGAATTAGCTATAGACAGGATTTCAAAATTTTATTAGCCCCCCCCTTGCTGTCTTGATCCTAATTCAAAAGGTGTTAACTTTATGCAAATGTACTTTTGAATAACTGTCCATATAGGGAAGTAAAGTATTTTTGCACTTTATTTTGCATTGATGCATTTGAAGTGCACACTCTCAATTAGTTTGCTTTTCAATGTGTGGGGAAGCTCTGTAGCCAGGGAATAACCTCCTCGGCTGCCTCCATGGCTGCGGTCTCTCGCGGTGCTACGCATGTGTCCTGTCCCTTATTACACCCACCTGGAGACCTATGGTCTGGGGACTGAGGGGACCATAGGGAGTTGCAGGGAGCGCAGGGTAGTATCCACGCATCCAAGGACTCTGACAGCCATCTTCCCCTCTACCCTCTCCTTGGTCCCACTACAGGTAATCTGATTAACTACGGGATGCTTTGGATCCCACTCACCACAACAGATAGGCTCCTTGGGTAGTCAGTGACACTGCAGATGCAGTAGACAAAACCTCATCAATTTGCATGGGAGGGAGGAGGTTTGGGAAGTCTCACCGAGCCTATCACTCATTCTCCAAATGTATTTCATATGCAGTTTTGCCATAACAGAACATTACCCCAGGCAATGGCCAGAACTACTCTTTTCCCTCTGGTCTTGGGAAATGACCTCCCCTACCTGGTTGTGCGGGTGCTGGGACAGTATCCAGAGCAGAGCGATGGAGGCGCGACGCACGCCCTCGCTGCTGGACGCCAGGAGAGAGCGCAGCTTGGGCAGGACGTCCTCAGCAACCATCTCGGCCTGGATGTCCACTGGTTTGGGAAAATGACTGAGGTCAGTGAGCTTCAGAGCACTGTGGGGAGGCATTCAGGCCCTGACTTGTAAACATTTGACAGTGCCTCAGTGATGAAATTAGAGGGGACCTACCCCGTCTCTGTGGCATGGGACAATGCTGGATGCTTGGCTGTAAAAATAAACCCTCATTTTTTCTGGCTCCTTTTGCCAAATGATTAATATTGGCTTGAGAGCGGAATGTAGGTTTGGGCACCCTTCAGTTTGTGTCTGAACCTCAGCAAGAAGAAATGAGAGGAATTTTCTGCGTCCTTCATTGGCATAAGGCCTGGTAGGAAGGTGGAAGCTTCTGCTGCACAGACAGAAAGACAAGCCTCCCCAAGCACCACCTATCTTGCAAGGTTTTGGCTAGCCAGGGGAGAGAGCAGCCATCCTGGCTGAATCCTTATATCCCATTTGTCCCTGCAACTTCAGCAAGCGCTTTTGGGCACTAAAAGCAATGCCAAAGCAGCCAGCAGATGGAGCAGCAGTCCATAAAGGCCAAGCAGACCAGGGGTTTTCAACCACGCCAAGGAGCAGCGCAGCAGTTCCTTCACTCCCAGCTCCGCTATAATTGTGATTGCTTGAAAATTAAGCACCTCTACATTTTCTAGATGAACAACTCTACCCGCGACCCTAGGGCTCTAGCGTTCAGCATGCCAGTCCTCTGCTTTCATCTCCCGAGTATGCTATAGAAATGGATCTTGGGCATTTAATAGGATAGGATATTTTTAAGAGGATGACAAATGCTTGGGAGAGAACTCTATTTAATGATATACAGACTCATGCCTTGGGAGAAGGCAGGTCCCCACTCAAGCAGCAATTTCAGGAGACATTCTGTCCTAATCAGGTTTAATGCTTAGGAAATGTGGAAGGGAGAAAAACTTAAAAAGTTGCAAAGGCTCTGTGCATATGACCTCTGCTGCCTCTTTTGCTTTGTCCAGATACTTCCCCTCGCTACCTGGGAACTCTGAGGCAGGTTTTGTTAGTCTATGCACTGCACCTCCCTCTTTTAACATCCAATTAAAATGTAGAAAAGAGGTTATCTCTTTGCTTTTAATATGAAAAGTTCCCAACCCACTGTGCTCACTCAGAAAGGCAGAGAGAGAAAGAAAAAGAAATAGTGTGGTTTGTTGATCTCCAAGATACTGCTTACCACTAGTAGCCAAATTTCTTAGGCAAACACATGCCTGGCTTGAAACCTGCTTGTGCAAAAGAGAGAAGGAAAAAAAAGAGTGGTTTCAGTAATGCATGTTCTTGCCTACTGCACACAAAATAAATGTGACAACACTAGCAAGCTATTACGTTATCTTCAGAGCACCAATTTTGGGACACTTTTTGTTGTCAAAGTTTTGATGACATTTTTTTCAACCTCCTCTAGTATCAGTCATCCCGTTGCTAATGAGGAAGAGCCAATGGGGTTCAGATGTTGGTTTATTTTAGGAATGGCAGGTAAGTTATATGAAAATTAAAGGAGTGAATTTGTCTGCTTTGCTTTGCCTTGTTTTTCACCTCCCTCCTACACAGAATTTAAGGTTCCACTCTCTAATTCCTGAATTGTGGCTTACTGAAGTTTCTTTGGTGTGGCTGCCAACAAAGCAAAATTTTCGAGATGTTATTCTTTGAAGCCATATAGTCAAAGTTATGGATACCAAACAGAAAAAGAGAAGTAGCCTAATAGATGCTCCAGATACTTGCTGTCACAGACACAATAATGAAACATAGTTGAGAGCCTGGACAGAGCGATTCACACATGCAGTTTGAAGTTTAAAGAATACAGGCCATCCTAGTCGAAAGGAAGTGTCCAGGACTGTGGAACAACTTTAATGATTTCCCTTCTCTTTCTCCATACGTTGACCTTGTAGAACCTATGTATCCTCTAATTTATGTGTCTTTTCTCACGGGGAAGATGCTGCATAGGCACCTGTACAGTAGATGAGCAGAAAGCATTCTATGATTCTATGTTTCTATGATAATTGTGCAAGACTGAAACTGGAAGCCCAAGTTTACAGCTCTACTCTGATACTAAGCCTTTACCCAAAGAGAAAGCTACAGCTTTACCTTGTCCACAGAAGAGGATAGGAGAGAGATCAGTGTCCGCAGCAGGAATCTGTTGCCGGGTCTCAGCATGTCTTCATGGTGCTGAACGTTGGCTGCCACGTTGCTTAGGGCAGCACAGCTGTAATACTGCAGAGAACCAAGAAAAAAAGTAGAGAGAGGAGCTCATGGTGGTGACATGTTGAAGAGAATAAAAATAAATTGGAGAAATGCTCAGATTTAGAGCTGATGAAAATGAAGTGCTTTTTCATCTTAGGGGTGTTTTATTGGGTAGATGTGATAACAGCCTAAGTGGGCTTCCTCCAGGAAAAGCGATGCAGTCATGCTGTGGCACTGCATGTTGTACAAACCCATTAGGACCCGGGGTATTTGGGAATGTGCTGTGCTGCTGCAACGACACTGCTGCTGGCGCCTAAGTTAGGTCATCTACATCTACTGTATTATATGTTTACACTGATTTACTCAAGCTGGATGTAGTCATTGCCCTAGCATGCCAAGACATCATTTTCAAAGGATATAAACATTAGCACTAGGGAGGATTATATATATGAGTATGTATTACTAGGGAGGTATAATTAGAAGAAACAGGTTGAACTGCAGAGAAGGAAATTTTGAGATGAATCTCAGAGAAAGCTGATAATGCTGAAACAGTTTGCAGAAAGCAATTCCAGAGGCTCCATCCCTTCAGACATTTAAAAGAAATCTGAATAGAGATAACAAAACCGGTGGAGGAAACAATCCTGTACTACTCAGAGAACTGAATGAATGAACTAGCAGATTTTAAGGTTTACAACTCTGATTCATAGTTTTTCATCAGCATACTTTTGAACCAACCCAGCTCTCTGTTAAGTGTGCAGAATCACAAAAAGGTGTTTGTGGTAGGCATAAAATAGGAAGATTTCTCAGACATTTACAATAATAAGAAAAAAATCTTTGCAAGTTATGCCTTCTCAGAACACTTAGTAAAAATGCTTAGAGTGGAAGATCAAAGTTAGGATGCAAAAAAAAAAAAAAAAAGCCCAGAGGAAGAGGCCTATCTGTAACTTCTCTGATGATCTGAAAGACACAAGAAGGTAACCACGTTAACAACTGTGTACATGTGTTAGTGTGTGCTGGCAGATGCACTTCCGTGTCATAAACCTTCTCCTGTGGAGCCAGACGAATTGCGTGTTTTGAATATACATTACCTGACTGACCTGAGTTTCACCAAGATGCTCTCACATGTTTCCCCACTTCTCTAGAGAAACCTTCCCTCCGCTCCACGTTTTCATTTCTACATGCTGTGGTTTGTGCTCTCCTTACAATCACACTGTTACTATTTAAATATCTGACCTGTTTGAGCCATACCTGCACTTCTGAGTCAGGAGATTCAAGCAGCAAGGCAAGAACTGGTAGGGCTCCTTCCTTGCATAGGACCTGTTGGATTTTCTCTGCCATTTAAAAAAAAAAAAAAAAAAAAGTGCTGTTAGTGTGTCTTTCTGCTTCCCTCCCTCTCATCTGGAGGCACCACTCAAAAGCGATATGCACAATCATTGGATTCTAGAGAGTGATGAAGTTGTCTAAATATATGCCAACCAGTGTGACTGGAGAGTATATAATTTAGAGCTTGTGCAATACAGCAGTATGCAGACATTCTAGCAAAATGACTAGCAGGCTGTCTGATCGATTAAGTCTTTCCTGGTTTTATGCTAAAGACTGTTCCAAGAATCTGAATCGCTGGAGAAGCTGAAAAACCTCAGGTACGATACTCACCGTGACTTCTGTGTTAAAAAATCAAATTCTTTTAAAAAATTTCAATAATAACAGATGCATAATAGCTAACTGTAGAAGTTCTTGCCAACCATTCCATTCCACAAGACAGAGATAAGAGACAGTACTCATGACTGTATCATTTAGCTGTGTGGGATAATGGTATCATCCAGATAAGTGAGATTTAATGCTGGTTTGTTTCAGAGTTAATGTATGGTAGTGCACATATTATTGCAGAGGACCAAATACTGCTTTTGCTAAAGCTTTTGGCAGATATCCCAGGAGCCTTTAACATCCGGGCCATAATAGTTATATTTTGCATCTTCCAACATCATGTTAGGGATGCAAGTCAAACGTTCCTAGTGCTTGACCTTGTTGGATAACCTTCTGAGATTGCTTCAAAGTACCACCAAATGTGCTGCTAACTTTTTAGACTAAGTTACTTCTTTAACAAATGATTATTTGTTTTCTATTGCTTTGACTGGTGATTTAAGTGCTTGTACATTAGCCCCTGGGGGTTGAAAATCAAGCCTTTCTGTTTTGATACTAGGCAAAAAAAGGGTCTGTATTAGCTAAAGAGAGGCCAAACTTAAATCATTGACCTATGGTATCTACATGAATGTCATATGCAAAGGAAATAATTTGTTGCTCAGATACACTTTTATTCTTGCCTTAACCCTTTTGAATTATTTGTCTGTCAGTGAGAAAGTTTCTTTCAGCAATTTTAGATAAACCATTGGTCAGAAAGTACCTGATTGTGTGAGGCTGAAAATGGCACCAACTGCATTTTGTTGTACTCTAGGATCGTAGGAACTGGCAAGAGACAGTAGGGGTGTAACTCCTCGAGCAGCGCCAATAGCCTCTCGGTTGGACTCTGGAGAAAAGAATCAGAGAAAGAAAGAAAGAAAGAAGACATTACCATCTTACTGTGAGCCAGGAGCAGGACAACTAGCAGGACTAGATTTCTTTGGTGTTCACTTCTCTGATTCTTTGGTATATATGAAGTTTCTCCACATGCTCAAAGGAACCTGTTAAAAATTCCAAGAGCTTAATGGGAAAGAAACTAACTCATGACTTCTGGATCAGCCATAAATGACAGCTGGTTCAATGTGTTTGTTTTGTGATTGGGATGATTAAAATGAAAGGACCGCAAGTCCCCTTAAACAGCAAGGTATCATACTTGCCTTGTACCCCTAGTATGTCTGATCAAGCTATTCACAGTGTGCCAACCAAAACCAACATAATTAACTGCAGGTAAGACTGAATTAAATTAGCAGGGTATATTCAGGGCCAGTTTCTCTCTTTGAGTGTGCCTGTGTCACTCCTTGACAGCTACAAACAATGCAGAGGTTTCTAAAGACAGAATTTGACTTAACCACTGGAATTTGAAAAGATGCTTTTTCTCAAGTGGTGATGCTTCCTTGCACAGCAGCATATTAAGTTGTACAGTTGTATTCAACGTCCTGGAGTACAAGAAGAATTCAAAAAAGATCTGCAGAGTCCCTTGAGACTCTTGGATGAAAAACGGGGAGAAAAATAACTATAATACTTAAATAATGCTATAAAACTAACTACATACTACAAAATACTATATAACATTTATATACTGCGTATATAAGTATACTACATATGATAAAGTTATGCTATGCTATGAAATATAATACAGTTTAGACAAAAAATCTGCTTTTAGTTCTACTCCTTTTGTTTTGGTCTTACTGAAGGTAGCCTCAGCTGTGCCATATAGAAGAGAATCCTTCCGTTCTGCTCTTCCTTACCCCTCTACCATGAGGCCATCAAAACATTTGCAACAAATAAACTGCTGCCACACTGAGACAGCACTGGTCCTCTCCCCTTTGCCGTCTTATTTATAGCTATACATTATCTGTATGTGTATCTTATAAGCGTTCTAGTGGTAATTTTGAAAAAGTAAGGTGTTAGCAGCAGTGTTCTTCGAGGTTGATGAGATTTAAATGGAATGAGACCAATGAAGAATTACCTTAATATCATAGTATTCTGCAGATTATTTTATAAAAGGAAAAAGCAAAGTCCATAGTCTACATCTTCTGTTGTTTATGTGAGCCAAACTGCCACTGAAGACCACGTGAGTTTTAGTTGAGTATTGTTTCATTTACATACATTTCTAGACAGTTTAAACAATGGCCAGTCTCTGGAAGTTTGCTGAGAGCAACATGAAGCAGAAGAAAGCAAGAAATATGAAGGTATTTGGATGAGATCAACTCTTCAGGCACCAACTAACTTAGAAAGTTAAGGGAACAAAGCCATTATTTCTACACCTGGAGCCTATCTATACTGGGGAACTGACACACACAGATAATCCAGGATATTTATTCAGGTATAGTTCAGCCAGTATCAGTTTAGTATTCCAGGACAAGTCCTTTTCTGCCTAAAATATGAATATTTTATACTCAAGGAAATACCTTTTTTTCTGGAAAAAAAATACTCTAATTTTTGAGCAAAAAATTGCTCTGGGAAGACTCATGTATTTAAAAATAGTTTTTCCACATGGGAAGCTATTATTCTGGTGAAATATTCTGGTCAATTTTGTAGACAAGCCTTTCTCAAATCTAATCTGCCTGTTTTGTTTCCCTCAGCAGAAGCAGAAATTCTTTTGTGTGGCTCCAACCGATGGAAACCAGTCTGGTGTGATGTAAACTCTAATTGAGTAAAGAAGAGAGGTAAAAAGACTGAGAATTCAGATATTGCTGCTTCCTTCATTCTTTCACACAATACACTCAATGAATGTTTGTGAATGTGGAAAAGAACCTCACATCTGGGCAAAGCAATTACAAACATTTGGACAAAAGTTGGGCATATTCTTTCTTCCACTTTCCCTTCTAGGGAAAGGAAGGGGAATCCTATATCCTCTTCTAAGAGAGCTTCTCAGGGATGTGTTTCCAGTCTGAAGATCTTCTGAAGGAAGCACTGATAGAATATGAACCATTGGGTGCTTCAAAGGTTTTTCTTCCTTAAAGAAACATAACTGGCTTGATTTGGAACGGCTTCACATCTATGACAGCTCAAACAATTTTTCTGCCTGAGGGCTCAGAGGTGGTGGTCAACACTGGAAGCCTACAGTGGCAGGATGAGCTCTTACAGCCTGCTTTAGAGGGTGGTGGCACATGGAGACCCAGGCACGCTACTCCTGCCTGGGAAGGACTGGCACGCCCACTCTCATCATGGAAGAGTGGAGAGACCACAACAGGTACCCACAGGATGGAAACCTCTGTGACCAAAATAATTTTTTTTTTCTTTTCCCTTGGGTCATTCAATAGCTGACAAGTTCTCCTCTGTGGTCTTTGTTAATGCCCGTTATTGTGGGTTTCCTGGGTTTATTTTTACATATGTCATTTTCCCTTATCCTTCTCTCCATTCTCATTCTACTTTTGCTCAGATAATGTGGCTGAACACTATCTGTTTTGTCAACTTATGACCGAATGGATGGAGATATCTGTCTCACAAAGATGTGTAACTGTACTATCATCTATAAGAGATATGGCAGGCTAGATTACGTTTCTCTCCTGGACCACTGGTTTATCTAAGTAATGCAGTCCTCCACTGATGCCCCTTAGAGTACTTTTAGAAGGGAACCATGTATTCAGATGCTACTTTAAAGTGGGGAAATCAGTAACATCTACTCAAACTGGGTTTGAATAATTCACCTTGAAACCTGCATTTATAACTTCTTTCTTTCCACTGTCTGTCATTTGTGTGCTTGAAAACTCTCCTGAAGGTACAGCTTTGAATGTGCTCTACACTCAGTGCATCCTCCTTGCTTGACTTAATGCAGATGTTCAGGCCTCCCTAAACGCTTGCTGTGAACATTTAGTTCTGCTCCTACGTACTCTGAGAAGAGGTCTTATCCCAGAATTGACTACTTTCACTCACAGACTGAAAAGCTGCAGATAATTGCAAATGCGTATGTGTCCTTTTGTTGTGTGGACAAATGCTGGCATTGGAACAAACTGACCTTCAAATCCTTTTTATCTGAATAGGTTTGTTTCCTGTTTTTATTTTTGGCTACCTATTGCAGCAGGTAAGTACCAGACAACCCAGATTACATTTAACTTGCAGTCATGTTGCTAAACAGCTTCACTCTGTACAGAGTCTTGCATGCTCATTGCAGCAGAATTAAGACACATTACCATTCTTGGAGTTAGAATTTTAGTCCCCTTAAAGCTAGAATTTTAGTCCCCTTAAAGCTATCTAAGGATAATTCCTAATTTGGTTGTGCTTCCATATTTATCTTTTTTTAACCAGTCTGAAGCATGAATGGCTTACTTGAAGGACATGACTGAATAGAATACTTTTCTCAAGCAGACCCTTTAAGATATCAGAGTCTGTGAGTTAAAATTAAAACAAACTCTAGAGAATTGCCTCTTTCTTTAGTTTCACTGCTGTGGCAGCTAAATATAGTCTGAAAAAGAAATAAATGGATCCAGTCCATCTAAATTCTAGTCAAACTGGGACAGAGATCCTCAACACTGATCAAATCCCAGGCTGCAACCCAGCCTATGTACTTGCAAGACTGCCTACCTCTATGTTCAGCAGATGCCTTCCTATCTAGTTTGAAAGCTCCTTGAGTGCTTAATTTGAACTACTTGTGCTCAGGACTACACTGGCACTTCAGGGAGTGTGAAAGGCATTAGGTGACTACCCTCAAGAGAGAATGAAGGTGGATTGGATCCGGAGCAGCTGAGGGTTCCCTATTCTTTTACTTCCCTTTACACAATTTGTACAGTAGAATTACACAGTTTGCAATAGGTAGAATAAGCCAGACTAACCTGATAACCTTTCTTTTGGTAACTGTGGTTGCGCTTATCTGTCTGGATACCAGGAAAATATCTATACTGTGGTATGAAATATGCATCGTTAAGCAAGAGAAGTTGGTCACAAATGCAAGTAGTACATGATGGATAAGGAACTGACTAAAAGCAAGCTGGCAGCAAGTTTTGTTGAATGGGAATGACGACCTGGAAGGAGGCTACAGTAGAATTCCACAAGGACTGGCCTGTAGTTGGTTTTGAACCAGAAAGTTAATGCAAAGGTACGAGTGCATCACTGTCAATGTGATGGAGGACTGGAATATTTTACAAGTAACAGACACGTTAGAAGACTGAAGCAACAGAAACAGAATGAAACCTTACAGTACAAAATGCAGGGAAGTGTACTTGGAAACATTTGTTGCAGACCTTTAATTAACTGTCTACTATCTACTGGAAACAGCAGCAGTGGATGAGAAAGACTAAGTGATTAAGTCAGCTGCAGGATGACAACATCACCATGATGCGCTCACAAAAAAGGCAAGTGTCATCATGAGATGTACCACAAAACATATTTCCCTGGATGCCACAATAAAAGACAGAGGTGAGACCCCAGCTGAAATACTGCACATTTCTGGTGACCTCTCTTGCAGAGGAGATGAATTCAAAATGGAACTCTTGCAGCATTTATGTACATCTTGGGACTGTAACAATGCCTGAGGTCTGTGGTATCACAAAACAGGAGATGCAATTGCTGTGTTCCATTTCTGGAACATATCATTTACACCCAGAAGGGCCATGAAGATGAATGGAGAGCCTCGCCTACAAGAGGAGTCTTAAATGAGCTTGGCTTTTTCAGTCTAGTAAAATGAAGGAGCCTCATCAGCATAGACATCAGAGAGGCAGAACTACTGAAGCAAAAGCAAATGTAGACGCTGATTAAGATAAGCTGGTCATGAATATATTTAGGTTGGAAATCAGAAAAAGGTTTGTAATCATAAGAGAATGAAGGTCAGAAACACTGAGAAAAAATCTTAACTGGAATCTCAAGAGGTTGAATTTGTGATGTGGGAATACCAACACTTGCTACTGCATCTTATGACTCCTAAACCAATTGCAAATAGATTGTTTCACCTTGAAATAGGAGGTAAGAGTTGAATGAATTCACTGCAGAGGATAAAGGGAAAGAACAGCACACTCACCTGAAACAGCCAAAGTCATGGCGCAGGCACAGGAATTACACTGGACAGTGGGATCCTCTGACTCAAGCAGATCCAGAATTGGCTCAAGTAAACCCATTTGGACAACTAATTCTTTGTCAACTATTCATAAATTCAAGAAAAAATAGACAAACAGAAAAGTAAACAGTTAATGCCTTTGTGAAAAGCATGTATCTTCCTTTGACTGCTTTGGGGATCTATATAATGATTAGGTGAAATAGACCTAAGATGGAAACAGCCTGAAAGTCACTCAGAGTCGCCAGCCTGGTTTGCTTGATTCTTCTTCAGACTCATGAAAGAGTGTAAGAGATGTTCAGAGGTTCTAGTTCAGAACGTCTCAAATATTTCTGCTAGCAATTCTGTTTTCAAACAAAAGGTTCATTTTGGAAAGTGCAACTGCAGCAGTTCCAATAGGTTCACAATTTACTCAGCCCCCTCCACCCTTTTTCTTCTGAAGTCTACCCTTTAAATATTATTTTTTACTTGTAAATAGTGACATGATATTATTTGCAACAAGATCCTTAAAAAAATAAAAGAAAAAAGCTAGCTTCATTGAAGACTGACCCTGTCTTCTGTTGTTCCAGGATAGTGTGATGGAATACCTGTTGTGGCCTGGGTGCCAGGGAGCGCAGTAGTAGATGCAACAAGGACTCTGTTGACGAGGTGTGGGCTGTTCATGCCCTGTCTATCAACATAAACTTTATTGGGAAGTTTTTCATCTGCAGCTCCCAGATCCTATCTCAATTACATTTGCCCTATTAGCTACAGGAGAAAGTGAATTCTATTAAACATTTTTTTTTTAAATCTGCAAGCAATTTAAGACCAAGGTCCACTTAATAAATAACAAGAAAATGAGCACTGTCTCATAGGCAGAGTTTATTTCTAAGAGCTGTATCTGTTGCTTGAAAGGGTAAGTGGTGGGCTTTTGATCCAAGAATGAGAGAAGTATAGCTGTTCCCACACTAGTCTGGGAATAATTTATCAGCCTTTGCACACAGATCCAAGATGACTTGACACATGATATAATCTAGCTGGAGGGATCTGATATATCCTGGTGCCACCAGATGTGGCTTGCAGACAGAAACAGACTCACACCTGTCCTATCAGGAACACAATAAAAGGAATTTGGATTTGTATAGACCTGGGTGTGTAGATGTGCCCTCCTTCTCTCTGAGTCTAGCTGAAGAGATACTTTTTCACCTGAAGAGAGATGTTTTGTTAATTACTCACTATTTCCTTCCAGCAAGAAGTTGACAAGGGACAAGGAAGACATCTGCTGCACCTCCAGGTCAGCAGACCGTAGTAAGGCATAGAAGGGTTCCAAATGCTCCACAGGCAGGGGGATGTTCACTGCAGGAATGAGAGGAAATATTCAGGAGTCTCATGGTTCACCACAGTCACATTTTTCTCTTGTTGGTCTTAAGCCTCAGGTGCTACTGTACATAGGCTGAGTGGTGTTCCCCTTCATTTAAATTCCATTGCTATTAGCAAAACAGGGCAAGTTTCCTGAAAAGGTTTTGATTATTCAAGTACTTCAAAAGCATCATGGGAAGGGAAGCAATATGCCTTGCTACCAAACAAGTCATTCTGCCTCATAGCAGGTCCTCGTGTTGTGGCTATCTGCACTTTTTATCCAGCAAAAAATACATGGGATAAAGTTATCAAGCCAAGTGTCAGAATATTCTCCTTGAAGTAAATTTAAAACAAACAAACAAATAAACAAATCACAGCCTGCTTGTTGCTGGTATTTCTATGTTTTTGTAGGACCCAGACTCTAGCTGGAATTTTATTTGGCATATCTAGGCTGACTTCTAACCGTTTACAAATTACTGCAGGAACTAAGTGCTCCCACAGAAAAGTTGGGACAAAGAAGAACGTTTCCTTCACAAATTTCCACTACAGTCTGGCCTCTAGACCTTTGTCCTCATCCAAAAATTGTATAACAGAAAACCTTAACCGATCACTATGTCCATTTCCTTCCACCATTATTTTGACTGTGTTGTTCTCAGGAGATTCAGTATACACTGACTACTTTGGGTTCTGCTGAGTTTTAAAGAAGTATTACAATTACATAAATGATAGTCTTTTATAATCATGAGAGATATCTCCTCATAGCAAAACCTAGAATGACTCTGCCACATGGCAATGACAGCATTTCCATTTTCCTTAGCAAACAACATAGCATGAAAAAAATGTTTCACAGTTGGAAATAATACTTCTATTTATAACTATGTGAAAATTTTCTAATGCACTGAGATGACTTACTGTGCTGACTCATATGCAAGTAATAGAGGGCAGCAGACTGCTGTAAACCTGGGTTTTCTGAAAAGGCTAAGGTCCTCAAGGCTTCCAGAGGGTCCCTTCCAAGTGGTGACATTTCAAAACCTAAAGATGTACAATGACAGCACAGACTCAATTACACCTGAAAAGGGTTAGTTTATAAAAAGAAATTGAAATTTAGAGCCAGCCAAACACATAAGGATTTTTGTACTGCAACAACTCCATAGAGCCCATCTATCCTTATTCATGTTTCCATGAGCAGAAGCAGTAAATTAATCTGGAATAACCTGTCCTTGGCAATGCCTCTTGTGAAGTTCACAAAGCTAGTAACTGGAAACAAGATAAATTATAACCTTTAGACACTTTTATGCTTTCCAATATAAATGCAGGTGTTCTTGTTCTCCATAAAAATCTTTATCTTACCCTGAATCATAGAAGGTCTTTGTTAAAACAATCTACTGAGCACAGTGTTCTTAGTTATGAGCTATAGAAAGAGTATATATTTCTAATTTACTACATTTTAAGTTCACTGTGTTTCCTGTCCTGGGTATTACAATAAAGGATTTCAGGGAATAGCAACATGGATTGCAAATGGGCTTGCCTCGGGCTCAAATTTCTAGCATGAGCCTATCTGTTCTCAAGTACGATAGTTCCCCTATGAATAAACCAGATGTTCAGCAATAGCAGTCATGTGTGACTTCTGTAAGTCACTGTATAATGTACTTCTAATGTGTGGAATGGAGCAGCAGAAAGGGGGAAAAAAAAGGGCCATTGAACCAATGCTCAATAGTATGAACTGTTAAAAAGGTAATGTAGTATAAATTGACTGGTGGAGCACACAATTATAAAATATATTTTCAGACAATAGAGTAAAGCAGTGTATTAAAGACTGAAATACCTCTATGAACAAGATCTAGCTACTTTACCTCCCATGGGATAAAGAGACACGAGGGATGTGAGGGGTGTGAGCTTTCATGCCTCAGTGTAAAACTCAGCCAATACCTCAAGCCATTAGAAGCTGCTGACATGTCAAGAGTAGCAAACTCTTACCTCCAGGATTAGGTGTTGGCTTCACAGAAGAACTTCTTCATATAAAGATCAATTTTGTTCAATAATTAACAATACACACAAAAGGAAGGACTAGCCAGCATGTGCAAGGTTTTAGAGAAACCCCAAAAATCTCTTCATGTTGTTTAAATCTGTTCCTTACACACCAACTATCTGAATCTCCCACATATCTGTGCAGGTTTTTCTGGGAGACTGATAAAGCAGAAGCCACTCAAAATCTTCACCTGCTTACAATATCAAGCATTTGCTGACCTAGCTAACAGCTGAATATGATGATCAACCCTGAAGTCTCTCCTTGTACCCAAACTGTCCAAATATTGGCTCGCTGCTTATTACAATTTGTCTAGAACCGGGGATGGGCTTGCTCCATCTTGGAATAAAATACACAGGCGAGCACTAAAGTAAGAGGGATGTGTCTTGGTTCTCTTTCTGAGGCTTCCCTGCCTCCATCTGTCTTGGCAGCAGGATTTGGCCACTCAGAGAATTAACCTTGGTTCTTCTTCCTGAGTGCTGTGTATCTCCTATCACGGACATTGGGACCTCCCTGGCAGCACACATTGCCATCTGTGCACTGCTGTCACAGAAGCTCTAGGCTCCCTGTTGCTGTACCCCAGCTCTTGAGGATCCAAGACGGACCAGACTTTTGAAGATCCAGCTCAGAGAGGAAAGGATTTCTACACTTATTCTTTTCAAGAAGCACCAGTGGGTGCTGCAAAGGGCTGTTCTAGCCTCACCATTGTTTCCAGACCACCCCTTCCTTCCACTTGATCCATCAGCTGAGCTGGGATACTGCCAAGACAGTCTCTTACACAGTCAGGAGCATGCTAGTCCTTGGAAAAAAAAGTTCAGACCTGGAAGATCCCCACTGTACACCAGGCTGAAAGGTCTAGTCCTATTCTGCACATGGACTTCAGGATTTAGCCAGTGCTTAATCTGCAACAACTAGTGAACCATATCAGCAGCACAGGACCCCTCACATTCGTAGGGTAATGACACCAGCTAATACTAGCTGAGGCTAATTCACGCATGTTCCCAACAACCAGCGTCACAGCAATTATTCCAAAGGTTGTTCCATGACAGGTCTTTTCAGTTAACTGTGTCACACCAAGGAAAAGTGTCTCTCCTGGTCCCCCTCACAAGATGGTTTTATGTCCCCAAAAAAGCAAGTAAAGGAATAGTACTTTGTATTCCACACCCTTCACACAAATGAAAGTATAAGGCTATGCAATTTTGTGTAGTAGCTTTAGCCCAAGGTTGTTAAACTTAAAGCAATATACCCAATTAGTGGCAAGACAAAGCAAAACCAAACAAGCAATGGCCCCTGCTCAAGCTTGAGACAAGGAATGATTTTAGGTTGGACAACTGACAAAACACACTCATGCAAGATGATACTCTGTGATGCAGGAATGAAGTTAAAAGAAGTTTTCTTATTGATACTGTTGTATCCTAGGACAGGAGAGGACATGACAAGTAGATAAACAGGGGAATTAGGGAGGTAACCTGTAAAGCAGAGGAGATGCATGAGGAGTTATGGATCTACTTTGATTCAAGCAGAACCCTATGATTGTGTTCAAGCCTTGTATCTAAAATGTTTGCACAAAAGCACTTAGGCAGACCAGTTGCTTGGAATCTGAGGAAGCCCTGGGAGCCAAATGGTGCTTGTCCCAGGGTGCCTTTGACCTTCCCCACATATAGCGCAGACACCCCCAGCGTTAACTCCGGGTGTTCTCCAGCCAGCAATATGGATGTACACAACTCAGCCAGGACCACACTGTGATTTGCCTGCTCACAGCTCAGCACTCCTGTAGCACCCTGTGTCATTACAGCCTGTTTCCAGCTTTGTCACCTCAGTGACTGACTTCAAAAAATTATCTTCAGTTACTAGAAGGACTTACTTTTATGAAACATATTTACATGGGTTATGTATTAACAGTGGTGGCAGAGCAAGAAAGTGACTGACCATTTCTACCTAGATCCAACTGTTACACCACTTGAGCCCCTGGTGTCCCGTACACAAAGAAAATGCTTTGTGGCTCTGGCCTTTCCTACATCACTAAGTTGCTTCCTGCCATGCCATAGCAGTTCAGGCAGCAATCTGTTCCCAACTCACAAAACGAACCTCCTTGTTCTTTCCCAACCCTTTAGAAAAAAAAAACCAAAACCAAGCCCTCTTACCTGTTTCAATATGCTGCAGAAACTCCTGTGCTGTCACCCTCTCATGAGGCTGCAGGATGGGCTTGTACAGCTGTCTGGCTTTAGAGCTCTTTTGTTTTAAGCAGGAGCATTTGCTTATCAGAGTTAAGCATTCCTTCATGCTATGCACCAAGTTGGAGGACATCCTCTGAACAAAGGCCACAAAGTCCCGCAGCAGCTGCAGGCATCGTCCACACAGTTGACCCATTCTTGTTCCAACAGCAGCACAAAGCAAGAGGAGAAGGAAGGAGACGGAAAGAAAAGTTTCTTCTCAACTTGTCCACGTTTTGCACTAATTTGCTCTCTCAGTGTTTGTCCTGCCTTACAGGTGTTAACATTACACCATGTGCAGCTGCTGTAAAGCAGACAAGCTTCTATGACCAAAAAACTACATTGCACGACAAGGCTGGTTTCTGCAGATCTCCCGCAGTCTACAAAATATTATTTAAAAGGCTGGACTGGAGCCACGTTCAAATACCCTCCCTTTGCTTGAAGAAAAATAAAATGATGACCTAAATGCATTTTGTGGAGAACAAACAGAGTTTAACTCCTGGAGCATCCACCAAAGCCTTCATGAGGCTAGAAAAGCTCTAGGATAATGGAAAAAGCAACCTCAGTTTTTGTATGGCAGCTTTCCACATGAAAGGTAGGCACCACCTTGTCTGCATGTGTACAAGCTGCAGCTGCCAATGGGAGAGGAAGATCAAAAAAAAAAAAGGAACACGCGAACAGGTTTTTCCAGTTTTTGTTGAAGCACAGACCAGAACAAAGGCCCTGTTGGGCAAACAGCTCATAACTCACTCAACTGAGACTTTGCAAATCAGCAATAATAGAAAACCGAAAAAAAAAGAGTGGCCAAATGCATTTAGAACTATGTTTTCCTCCTGTCAAGCAAATCCTGCAGAGTGGGCTGGATAAGCTGGCAACGGAAGGATGCAAAAATCATCTGCAGTTTTCATGCTGAAAAAGGAAGCAAAAGGAAAAAGAGCAGTTCTGCTTTTACTCCATCCTTTTGCTTAGTACACCAGTCTGGTGTATGTGCACACCCTTGGCTGAACAGTTTTACAAATGAACTTGGTCTAATTAATGTAGCATGAAGTGACACTTGCAATATTCTGGAGGTTTCCAGTAAAATCTGGTTTGATTCAAGATCATTATGAAACCAGTAGGTACTGGTCCGCTGAGTGTTGATCACTTTTATTAACTTCTCTTTATCCATGGATTTGATGGATTTATTCTAACCATTGCATTTGATACATTTATTGGTAAGTTTTAGCCTCACTGTCCCTTAACAGATCTTAAGTTTCTAAATAAATCATATTTGAAAATCAACCCTTTGTTCTGCACCCATCTCCAAACACTGATCAACAGGCTCACCCAAATCTCACCGGTCTGTCCAGCTACTGCTAGTTCTTTTCCTACTTGCACAGGATGTAATTTTCCTAAACGCAAATGCCACACAGCACAGATAAACCCACCTACACCAACAAAAGGTATGAGACCTCCATTACACAATGCAATCCATTACAAAGAATCAAGACTTTGATTTTTCTGGCTACTTCCTTGACCAGCTCTGCAAGCCCACCGAGTTCTGATCTCTGTCTGGCTTCTTAATATTATCAAAAGTGAAACTAATGTGCCTATTTTCTTACCATGTCTTCTGGATCCTTTCAGTAGGAATCTTCTAAAATACAGGGAAACCATGTCATTGTCAGGTCCTGCTTCTGCCACCACTTGCTCTTCACCTTTTGCTCATGATCTTCCACCCTTCACCTTCCATCCTAAAAGCAGTGAGGTGGCAGATCCCTGGGAACCCATCACATGTGCCTTCTGTCTCTTCCTCTGTCCTGTCTACAAAACTGAAAGGTTTAATTGTTGTGAGATTTTGGTTTTTTTAAGGTAATCTGAATTGTACTGCACAGAGATGAGAAAAAAACAGCACCGTTTCAATGAGACACTTGTTAATAATGACTGCATTTCTGTAACATATTCTTACTAAGCATTTCAAAATGTATTACAAACATTAAAACAGCTTTCCAATGTATCTGTAAGAAAGATATTCCCAAAATTGTTTAAAAACAAGTTTCAGAGGTGCTGAGCTCCTGTAACACCATTTGAAACAATTGGGAGTTAAAGAAATGCACCACACCTGAAAATTACACTATAATTTGCCTAAAGGCATAAAACTCAGGTGTCCCAATATTTAGTTTGATGATTCGGTTAGGAAATTGTTCTTCTTTGATTTGAAACCACTTCTCAAAAGACAGTGTAGAAGGCTGGTTTGTGGGTCTTCAAACCTCCTCTGAATTCACAATAGGTGCTGTAAGGGTAAAGGTTGCAACCATAAACCCAATGTTTTTGATTAGTTTCATGACCTAGATATGTTTCCTTATGTGATTGAACAAAATGTCAACTCAAGACTGCAGAGGTAGAAGGGGGAAAAAAATCAGTAGTACCATAATAGTGTTAAACTATTTTGCTTTTATTCTTCTAAAGAACATGTTCCAAATAGTGGAAGCCCCACACCCCGATTTTTTTTTCCCAAAGGAAGAAAATAATTTCTTCTGTGAAGTGTTAAAAAACACCTCTCCAAATCATTTCCATTCAGTTGTGTGCAAAGGAGACTTCCAAGTAGTAACCTTGCTGTATGAAGACTATTTGGAATTCTGTATAAAATGCATTTGGAAGTTTAAATCTATTTGCTATAGCTACATGGCAGAGAAACTACACAGCAGATAAAATGCTGGTCCAGTGGAAGCTCTCTGTTGAAAGTGCAATGGTGCATAACTTTTGATTGCTCAAAAGTTGATGGTACTGGAGAGATGTACACAAATACTCTTGATAGTCCTCCTTTACACATTACGTAGGGCCTCTTCATCCTAACAGGCCCAAAAAACCCTCAGGCTCTGACATGAATATTGGAAAAAACAGAGGTCAACAGCTTTATTCGAGCTATGGTAGCAAACGCTTACCTCTTAAAGGAAGAATATGATAGCTTCAGGTTCTGGATTTTAGAAGTACTGTTATCACTGTGACTTCAATCAGTGGAAAAGATTTCTGGGGAGCGTAGGACAGAGGCAGGGATTGAGAAAGTACAGAATCCTATTTGACTTGTGTACCAGTCAAATAAGAAAATAGATACTTAAAGGAATGCTTAAAAAGCAGTAAACTGAAAGAATATACTTGTATTACTCAAGAATCCAAAACCTCAAGAATTTGAACTACCTAAATTTGCATTTTATGAATTTGTCCCATGTAATTTTTTATTGCAACCTTTGTCTTACACACATTTCTTCCACTCTCTTCTCTCACTCTTCTGTGCCGGGGTGAGGAAAACACTGTACAGTTTAGAAAGCTGTAAGGTGATGGCTGTGCATTACTGCTTGGCTAGCAACAGATTTGATTTAAAAGCCAATAGCTCCCCTAATGCCTAGCAGGTCTTTATTGTCCCCACACCTGCAGTTAAGGCTTCCTTGCTTGTACTAATTCAGTGCGACTGCTCTTTAAACTGGATCTATGAAATTTTGTGGCTTCAAAATAACAATAAAAAACAATCAACAAAACAAGGTTAAGTTCTTAAACTGGATCTACCGTTGACAGAATAGTAAAATAAAATAATGAACTAGAAAAAAATGGTTGAGGAAGCAGAACAGTTCTAACCTGAGTCTGAAGCGTATAACCTATATTACTAAGCTCTTTTAAATATATATATATTTTATATATAAGTAAGGGGGGGGGGGGGGTGGTGTCTGTCTGTCTATGTATACATTCACCATTAAGATTTCAGGGGGAATTCAGGCTGAACAGAAACAGACTCCAGTCATTTAAGCAGGGAGAAAGCCAGATGCAAGGACTTGATAGATCCAGATTTGTGAAAAACTGTCAGCGGTTACTTCATTGCATAGTTAGGCAGAGCTTTGTTTGCATTCATTGCAATTTCTGTAGAGTATAAAGGAAGTTGCTCTCACTGCATCAAACTCCTTGGCTGATGTATTTGCTCATCCTCGCTCAGAGGGAGAGTGCCATCTACTGAAGCATCCCCTTTACACAGCTCCCTTGAGACTTGTCCCACTCACAGATTGACAAAATTTATCCAAGAGGGCTGTAAAACTGAGCAAGGTTTTAACAGGAGGAGAAGCTGCTTTGTGTGTGAATCTCTATTGTAAAGGAACAGCTATATGTAAAGGACCAGGCCAAAGATGGCAAGTAACACCACTGACTTGTGCAAGCCCATGCTCCAGTTTTATGAAAAGATGAACAACTTCACTCTGGGTTTCTTCATTCTTAATAAATCTTTGGAATTGAAGTTATGTTATTGTTTTGTAACACTTAAGAGCAGCATTCCCTGATGGGACAATCTGACTTCACTGCTGACTATTAACCATGGACTTTCCTACTCATTTCCCCTTTCTACATTAGTGCTCAGAAGAGGTACAAGTACTTGACCGACTCACTGAATAGTGAGGACATCTGCTAACAGTCAGCAATAGTTTGGCTTGGGCCAGTGATGACACAGTATTATCGTGCTGCTTTGTCTACATGTAACTTCCTGTTGCCTTGAACCTCTTATTTTATTGTAAATTTTCTGGACTGTTGCTGTATTCAAATAACGTGGCACTTCTGTGTTGTGCCCAGAGCTACTATCAACTATGATAATAATAAACACATGAATTAAAAATCTTCTGGCCAATTTTTTGCTTTGTAGCAAAAGATAGTGCCTCTAAAACATCAAAGGTAGGTCAGAGATCCCTACATACCTTAGAAGTTTGAACAAACTGTATATAAAAAAATTAAATTTTACAAGGTAAATTACCACACAAAGGCAAGGCATCAAGTATTTGAAGAAGTGTACTAGCTTGCAGGACAGAGGTGAAGGGAGACCTGTCAGGTTGTGTTTCATAGCCAATACCCTTAGAAAACCACTGGTTTGATGTGTTTCAAGGCACAGGTGCATGTCCTGATGTTTTTGCTAAGAAGGGGCTGCACCGAAGCATCACGCAGCCCATAGCCCGAATGTCAAATTCTTGATAAAACAAGGAGTGAACAAAACTTGAAACAACTTGCACTATCTGCCATTAGGCAAATATATTTGAAATAATTAAAATACATTTACAAAAAGTTTCACAGCATAGGGTTTTTGTTTTGTTTTTTCTTCTGGCCCCACAGTATGTTGTCTTAAATACAACAGAGAACTGAAAGAGTATAAGTGACCACCCTTTCTATCCCAGTAAGATATATCCCACAAATCTCAGAAAATAGAGGAAAGCTGTCCATCACTGAAGGGAAACATGAGCCTCCCGCAGGTCTTCAGAACCATTAAGAAACATCTGTGTGTGCAGCACGGGGTGCGCGTGCAGTCAAATCCCAACAATTCTGGAAACCTTACTGGCCCTGGCGAGCTGGCTTCCTCCAACAAATGCATTATCAAGCAGCCTCCACGTTAATAGTGTCTTATTGTCGGTTACAGAAAAAGCTGTAGCACACAAGCTGCACTTGAGCTACAGGTTAGTTGCCCCTACATAAAGGAAAAAGCTTAAAAGAAGGCGAGAGGGAACTGTGTGCCTGTCTAGGCCAGGCTGCTCAGCAGTTAACCACAACCGGTCAGACGTAAAAACTTTCACTGCTTATGTTTCAGCACCAACCATTGGTTGCTGCATTCATAGAGGCCATGTTTAAAGAACTTACTAGCCAAAAAAAATTCTACACTGTATAATTAAATCACCACCACAGGTTAGATAGATCTAAGTAGTGCATTAACTTCCCTACACAGGAAACAGCAACCAGCATTTGGGGATTATGTCTGCTTCCCATGGTCTGTGACTTTTTCCTTCATCAGTTGGTTTTGGCTGCCTCACCGTCCCCTGAATTTAAAAACTCAGCTAAAATTGTGCATATGCAACTTTTCCTGCTTTTTTTTCTTCTTTTTTAATAGATGTTTTTTCTTGCCTCGGCAATGATCTGCAATAGCCTTTTAAAAAATAGATCAGCTGTGTAAGATTTGAGAAGCTTAAATTTCAGGACCTACTCAGCCGACACACATCTTTGTGCATCAGTCAATACCGTTCACCCACAGCCCTTCGCTGCACTTTTTTGGTGGTAGAGAAACCCCCTCGGGCACGCTTTTCCCAAACGTTGTGCTGCCGTGTTGCAACCAAGCGCCACGGACACGTCTGCTGCAAAAGCTGCTGCAGTAAAGTACCGCTGCTACGCGATCTTCTTCCTGGTGCACGGGCGCATCGGGTGCCAATGCCGCTGGCTGGTGATCCGCTGGCTGGGCTCCGCTTTACACAGCCCTTCCAAGCAGCTCTTGTGGATGGACGCGCACCCCGCCCGGCAGGTAAACGGGCAGCAGCTCGGCCGGGAGGGGGACGGGGGGCGACGCCTCGGATCACTCTTAGGGGAAGGAGAGGATAAAAGGCGGCAGCTTTTTAGTCGCGGCGGTGCGGGAGGCGACCAGAGCTGCAGCCGGCGGGGCACGCAGCCCCCGGCCGTGGGACGGGGTGGGGGAACGTAGGGCAGGGACCCGCCGCTCCCCCGGGACGCAGGCCCGGCGGCGGCCTGCGGTCAGCCCCCAGCGCCGCGGGCCGCCATCTTCCTTGCGGACGGCTACCCAAAACCAAGATGGCGCGCGGGCTGTGAGGGGTGGTGGCGTTTCCCCGCCCAGGCCGGAAGTGACGCAGCCGCGGCGGCGGCCACCCCCCGCTCTCTATGGTGGTTTTTTTTCTTTTTCCCTGTGGGCCCCCGCGTCTCTTCCTCCGGCGAGACGGGAAATGGCCGCCGAGCTGCGATAAGGGAGCGGGGCCGCCGGGAGTTCCGCCCGCCAGGTGAGGAAGGGGCGGAGGTGGAGGGGCCGCGGGGAGGTTTTGCGGGACGGTGGCGCGCGTAGCCGCGGCCCAGCTGGCCCCGGGGTGTGGGGGGGGGGGGGGGGGGGCGGGGGGGGGACGGGGAGGCTGAGGGGGAGCACCTCCCCCCCCCCCCCCCGACCCGCGGCGCTCGCGCCCCCCCCCCCCCCCCCCCGCGCGGCCGCACCTCCCGCCTCCCCTCCCCCCCGCGGTGCCCGCGCGCTGCGCCGTCCCGCCCTTCCCCGCCGCGTGACCTCGGCGCTCCGCAGCCGTTATCCTCCGCGCGCCCCCCTCCCCCCCCCCCCCCCCCCATCGCCGCGCCAGCCCCCGGGGCGACGGGCACAACCGCTCCCCCGGGGAGGGGCCCGGCAGCCGCCGTCACCGCCCTGACGCGGGCCGCCGCCGCCGCCGCTTCCTGCGGGAGTCGGGCCGAGCCGGCGTCGCTCCTCCCTGGGCCTGGAGGGCGCCCCGGGGAACGAAGGTAGAGAGGGAGGGGGGCGGCGGGAGGCGGCCGCGGAGCTGCCTTGAGCTGGTTCGCGGCTTCTGGAAGCCCGCCGCCGGCGGGGCGGGGGCGCGGAATGCTCGGCCTGCCCCGTTGGGCCTCCACCCCCGGCCGACCTGGGTTTGCAGCCTTTCCGGCCTCCCTGTGGGAGGTAGGCCCGAGGGAATCGCCATGCAGCACTGGTTACAGGAACATAAAATCTCCCCGTTATCCTTGCGGGTATGACTCTTGAGGAGGGAAACGGTGCTGGGGTGAAAGGATGCTTCCCGGTATTGGATCAGTCTTTACGCTCGGTGGAGGAACTTCCCGTGGGGCATGACTGCGGTTCAAGTGCTTGTGCCTTAAATACTCTGCTCCTCCTTGCCTCCCTGCGTGTTAGCTGCTCTGTTCAGAAACGCCCGCAAAAGCTGGTGAGGGGCTGGGGTGGGTTTTTACGCGCCTTGCTGAAAGGGGCTATTACATTGCCGGTGTTGATCATGCTGTAGTATACAACCTTTGCCTGATCTTGTCCTTTATTTCTCGTTTGCGTTGTAAACCCCCTATTTCTCGCCTTTATTTTTCTTACGAAAATCAGATTCTTGTTTTTGTGTGTCATGGTGATCCTTTACCAAGTTAGTACAACTTGTCACTTGTTTATCTCTGCGATCAAAGTTTTGCCTTAACAGTAGCAGTTAAATTTTACTACGGAAAGCCCTGGGGGCATGCAAAACAAAGGCGTTCTTGACACTGCAAGTAGTCACTGCTTGGGTAATTGTTGGTTTATTGTAAATATATAAAAAACATCCCTCAGAATATGTGTTCTCAGTGTGGGAAGGATTGATTAAAGAGTGTGGGGTTCCAGGAAAATGCTGTCTAGCTGCTGTCTTTCTCCTCCTTCCTCCTCGTTCTCCTCTCCAATAATCTCATTGCTTTAGACAAAAGTGGGGAATATAAGAAGGGGTAAAGGCTCTGGCTCCGAGGTGCACTCCAAGCATGCCGCTTCTTGTGCATGGAGGGTATGAATTGCTTCCTCCCACTCGTCCCTTTTGATGTTGAGTGACAGGCTGTGCTGAATGGCAGGAAGAGGTTTAATGCCTTACATCTATCAGTACTTGGGGCGTGACTGCTTCTCTCCTGAGCACTGGCTCCATGGCTTGAGCAAGGTTTTAGTGGGCCTGGCTGTAAGGAGCAATTCCTCAGGTGAAGGCTGTGCCTGAGGGGATCTTTCTTGGGAGAAGGGGGAAATGGGGGGCAGTGTGTACCAGGGGGAAGGGCCTGTTGCCACTGGGGATGCAGAAAACTTGGAGTGGTTGTAGGAATTTAGAAAGGGTCAGCAGGGAGCTGTTGTTTGGAGCTAGGGTGCAGGTATTTGGGTGGATTAGATTTGGGCTGGTTGTCAAGGAGAGATTGTGGTGTAGGGGTTTGAGGAATGCAAGAGAACATTTGGGGTTTGTTTACAAGTAGCAGAGATAGGTGAAGGAAACTACTGAAGAAAGTAAGCCTTTGGGTTACAACTGTATTCAGTTTACCTGTGTGAGATTTTCCTCCCAAAGGTATTCTGAAAAAGTGCATTGTTGTCTTGTTCACTGTGCTGGCACTGGCCTCTGTGCGGCCTTGTGGTAAATGGGATCTGAGAGTTGATGTGGCTGAAAAGTCAGCTTTGTCTTTTCATCCAGAGTAGTTTTCTTCTGGATCAGTTCACTGCTCCAGCTCACCAAGCACCTACATAAGTATCAGTCTTGGAACAAATGAGGGAGGGAAGATAGCCTTTTCTGCAGCAGCATGCTCAGACTTTATTGTAAAGAGATTATGGAAGCCACTGTGTAAGGGCATGTGAAAACACAGTGTTTAAAACACAAACAAAAAAATAACAAGAATAGCTATCCAAAGCAATGTGTATCCAAAAGTACGCAAATTCGTTTTTGTGTATTGACAAAAATTCTTAGAAATAGTCACTTTGATTTCTGTGGTTTTAGTTAGAGGAGAAACATGCTTTTGTTTGCCAGTAGTGTTACATAAAAGAACAGTTACCAATCATATGATGGTTTTGCAGAGCTGATTTTACTGTTATTAGGATGCTGGGTTTTGACTTTATAGAAAACAGTATAAAATATTTGCAAATTAAGAAATGAATGAATTGGGGGGGGGGGGGGGAAGGCCTTTGTGTATTTTACCATTCCAGTTGACTATTCATGCTGTGATTCTTACATGGGTCTGTTTTGTCTTTGTAACTGTGTGGATATTATGAAGATAGTATTATATAGCAAGCGTATAAAATGGGAAAAATGTGCTTCCCAGCTATTTATTTGTGCATTCCAAGATAGTTTGGGCAAATGTGCTATGGTATTTTAGTATTTGTACGATTCTAGTCATTGATGATCCGAGTGGTACGGGTTTACTTATTCTATTCTTGTTTGTGATGTGCTGCTGTTCAGTTTGTGGGCATTAAAAGGGGGGGAGGGGGGGGGGCATAAAGAATGGATAAGAAAGCATGGCAGATGTGCAAGCAGTGAATAGATGCCTTACACTACTGTCTCAGTAAGACTGACTTTCTTTAATTTGACGTGTGTGTTATGAGAGAATATTACAAATTCTGTGGGATTTCTTGAAGGCTGTCCCATCCCCTTTTTGTCCTGGTCATATAATCCTCATTTCTTTTGAAGCCTGAATCTCTGAATGAAAATGCATTTTGGCAACAATTTGTGAATTACTTTATCCAGATTTTGACTTAAATATTTCTGACAGCTTTCAAGTAATGCTTAAGCAAGAGAAATGTAGACTGCTAAATAACTATAAATGAAGGATAGCTAAAATAGTGAAGCTAAGAGGAAGCAGTATTTTGCTAGTGTAAGTGGGGTAACTGTTCTAAAATGTCTTCATAAGCTTCCACGTGGTGTATGACTTTTAAAATGGTTTAACAGATATGTTGCATCTATAGTCTGTATACTCTGAGAAAACTTTAAGATCAGTGGTGTAGTAAAGACTCTTAAAAATAAGGAATTGGAAACAACTTTCTTTGCCCGTCTTTCTTTTAAGCATAGCAAATACTAACAGTGACATTTACTTCCTCATTATTGTGTTGCTTGCTGTGGGATAAGCCCAATTCTGTTGTGTATGGTTTTTTTTGCTTGACGGTCGCACTTGCTGGCTGAGACTGATTTAAGATGCCCAAAGATCCTGCTGTTATGTCATTAAGAACCTTTTCCTGACTCCCTCTTTGGTCTTGAATGTGTCTCAGTATCTGACAGGTAGTATACTATGCATTTTTAAAAAATGTCTAGGTTTCCACGTTAAGGTTTGGTTGTTTGGGGGGTGGGGTGTTTTTTTGGTGTTTTGTTGGGTTTTTTGTTTGGTTGGGTTGGTTTTTTTTTTTTAAATCTGCTTGCAAATACTGTTAAAAAGCTTAACTTCCAAGTTTTTTGTTGCTGATGGCTTTGCCAAGCTAGTTTCAGGGAAGCTTTAAGATGGCAGTGCTGCCAAAAGAAGCAGTCCTGTCTGGCTGCTATTGCAACTTCTCTGTATTGGCCCAAATGTTTCTGGGGCTGTGTCATGAACCATATCAGAAAAAACATTTCTGTTGAAACCAGTCCAGGTGGTCCGTACATTTTCTGATCTAATTTACTGTGTGTCTGCAGAAATACTTGTGCTGGCATAAGGGAGATCACCAGGAATGTGAGGAAACAAAGGATAGGAGAGATGGGACTGTTTCCTTAAACTAGTGGTGCTGACTTATTCTGGTTTAAAGTACTGTGGAGCTACAGCAGCTTCCTTTGTAATACCCAGATTTTCTAATACAGGACTGAAATGGGAAGAGAGATGCTTGGCTCTCAACCATATTTAGGGCAGAAAGCAAGGGGAAAAGAAGCTTGAGTTGCAAAAAGCATGTGGATTACAGCCCTGGTGTTTCAGGCATAGACCATGTTCCTAGCAGTCATGGGCCCCTCTTAAAAATGGTTGGTGTTAGTGATGGCATCTTCTGTCACATTTTTAATACGCACCTTTGGCAGACCGGGTCTCTTCTGAGACTAGTACAGAGGTAAGGTTCATGCACTGAAGTGAGAGGGACAGCTAGTCGTTTGATGATGTTATGTAGCAACGTATGATGCTTGGTACCTCTTTTTCATTGCCTTTTACCGCTTGTGCCCTTACTTGATGTGGTGTAGCTACTACAGACTGACAATGAGCACGAGAGTCTACAGGAGGCGGCTGTGAGTGATTTTATTTGATACTGTGAAACAGTATTTTGCAATTGTGATGCTTTCAGAGGAATGTGTACTTTCTGCGAGCGTGAAGCATGTAGAAGCTTACTGTTATAAAGGAGCTGTGTTCCTACATATATCTACCGCTATTCTTTTCTAAATTAGCTTTAGTAGAGGTTAATCAAACTTTAGATTTTTGCATACTGTGAGAATATTTATACAGACAAACCTTTATGCAAAAAACAGCTCTGTAGGCTTTTCATTTTTGTTCCTGAGTGCTGTTTGGAAAGGTGGGTTTTGTGTGTCAAGCTTTTACCTATTACAATTAAATGGAAACAAAAGCTGCAAATAGTTGAGGGTTTTTATTCAATATTTACAGTTTTCTATTCAAAACTCTTTTAAAATGTTATATCCATACTCTTCTTTAAAAAAAAAAAAAAAGGTAGCAAATATACTTTAGCTGCCAGGGTTGGATGTGGTATAGCCAATGGCTGTTTTAAAAAAAAAAAAAAAAAAAAAAAGTGTGGCTACTTCTCACCTTTGCCATTGCTAGAAAACCTTCCTAAAACTGTGCAGAAAACATTCCGAAAACTCTGACTGCCAGAGTTTGAGCTATAGTAATTTAAGATCCTGTCTTCTGCCTAGATGTTTTAAAGGTAGAGTAACTATCTTGTTCTGTATCCCTAGGATTTAAAGACTTGTCTAAATTAGGATTTTGGATTTTGGCTAACACCAACAGATTGTTTTTAAAAATCAGAAGTAGAGATGATTTAAATATTGATTTAAAAACTCAGACTGAACTTCAACCATTTAGCTGAAGCTTGTATTACTTTTTCTGTGCTAGACTTCCGAATGCTTTAATTAACTTTTGCTAGCTAATACCATCTCGCCTTTTGTCTAGACAAGATCTGAAATGGTCCGATACACTACTGTGCTCCTTCAGAGACTCATGCTTGCTGATGATGAGAAGTAAAAACTTAATCTTATTAAAGCATATATTTTATAGAAATTGGAAATATCTTGGTCACTACTAGTGAATGGTAAGTGGACTTTTGAAAGCAGTGTTTATGAACACAAGTGCTACATTGCTTCTTTTAGATGAAGAAAACATTGAAAACATTTGTGAACAAGTGTGAAGGTGTCATTTAGGAGCAGCGGATGTCTTACAGCTTTGGCTTTAACGAATAAATTGTTGAGATGTAGACTTTCTGGGAGATGCATCCCATCTGTATTGAATTGGGACAAAATTCCAGTTGCTTGAGTGGAATTGGAAAGTTTGCTTAATGTTGAGTCAGACTATGAATGTATAGATAGTCTTAAGGCTTTGAGGTAATTAAAAGCTGAGGCCAGTGAAAAGTTCGTGCACTTGAGACTGGTTTCATTATTACAATTATGCTTTGCTTCCGTATACCTGTAAAAGAGCTTATTTTTGAAAGAGATGTTGGTTACTTAGGTAAACTCATATATGTATGCATTTTAAACAAGAAGGTATAACAGAGTAATGTTGGTATTAATGTTGCAGAAGAAACCTAAAGATAACAGCTTTTACTCTTGTCGTAAGTCCTCATCCCAATTTTTGTGTTTTTTTTTTTCCAAAAAAAATAGCTCCAGTTAAGTGTAAAGCTGTATGTTAGAGTTCTAACTGGTATAAGAGTTTGCTACTGTCCTTTTTGCCCCCTCCTCCTGGCTGCATGCTGTTCTTTTCCCCCATAATCCAGCTCTGGCACTTGTTTGGCCCATCATTAAGCCAGTTTGATAACCTGGCCATGTGAAAATGATTTCTGGGTATCAACAGCCTCCTCACCGGAGGATCTGAAGGGTGTCAGGGCTGTTGTGAAGGTGAGGATAGTGCGTTACACAGCCCTGTAAGCAAGGCTGGAGGAGAAGTGCTCATGTATGGAAGGGGAGTAGGGTTAGCCCCTTGGCTGTGGCTAGCTCTTGAGCTGCTCCAGTCTTAACATGCAGCTTCACCAAGGCCAAGAATAAATTTGCCATTTCTTAGGTGTTGTCATTTCATGATAAACAGATTAATGTTTGAACCCATTTAAGCAAAAGATAATTACCCGCCCTTTAGTAAAAGTTTATGTCTTTGACAGTCTGTCTTTCTGTTCTGTAGGGATCATTATTGCTGAAAGCACAAATAGAGAGTTTTGAAATAACTACTTCATTGGCACCAACTAGTGGTTTGAGGTAAGATTAACTTAATTCTATTTTTAAATGTTCTGATTGAACCCAACCATTTAAAGTGAGAATTGATTTTTTTTTTTTTGCTAACATTTATGCTTGCAATAAGAAACTAAAATATATAAAACTTTCTGAAATTAGCATCTCTTTTGTAAAGGTCAGCTATTGTACAGTATATGAGTACTTGTTGTACATAGAATGCAAATGTATAAATGTTATTGTTGAATACAGGGAAATTAAAACACATTTCCTTTAAAACTGAGATGGGGTTGTCTTTTATAAAATCTTACTGTGCCTCTGAAGTTTGGTCTGAAAATTAATTGTAATAGGAAAAAAACCCCTCTTTTTTTTCTATCACTTTTGGAAAATTGATATGCTTTATGTCTTACAACATTTTTAAAACTACATTTATGTTGCCTGTGAGTAGATAAATGTAAGAGATTATAAGCCCTTTTTTGTGAGTTTAATTGAACACAATGAATTAGAAACCATCTTCTGAGTATAGGCTGTGTAAATTTACTTTTTAATGGAAAGAGCCAATAAAAGACAGTATTCAACATATTCTTCTCCAAGGTAAATAATTTTTTCTTAGTTAAATGGAAAGCTAGTTTAGGTTAAAATTAATTTTTTGCTGGGTTAGTTTCAGATGAGGTTACATCTCTTTGGGGCCATGCGAACTCTTGTGCTGCTGTGGTGGGTAAAGTCATATGGGACAGGAGGGACTAGTTTGTAGGGGAAAGGTTGGTCTGCTTTTTTTCTTTTGGGTTTGCTTATACGTGTCTAAAATCTCTAAAATTCTGTTAACTTTAAATTAAGCTCTAATGCTGTTTATTTGCCTTTACATAATTGAAATATCACCCAGGTAACAAGAAAGATTATATAAAGTACCTTGTGACAGAAAGTGCTTGTTGTGTTGAGCTTGTATTTTCAGTACAGTAATTTTAGGCTTTCATGCTCATTTGCAATACAAAAGCTAAATGTTTGTGTTTTCTGCTTTTAATTATTACTAAACTAATGATTATAGATATTGAGCATACAAAGGCCGGAAAATGTGTAGTTACTTGTCCACAGTTTATATTCAGGTTGTCTAATGTGACCCTTCTCTTTTTTTTTTTTTTTTTTTTTTTTAAGCTGGGCAATTACAAAAGAAAATGGTAATGGGTCAAAGTTTTTGTTAATTAAATTGGGGATTTTTAGCCACTGATCTGAAAAGAAAAGGAAAAGGTGTGTATTTTTTTATGGTTAGCACTAATTCTAAATATTTACTATGACTGTACATAAGAAATGGTAGTTTATTATGAGTTTATTTTCTTTTAGGACGCATTGTTTTATAATCAATTGTAGTTTTCATAGCTTAATCTGAGCTGAAAAATTTTGAATTCTGTTGTGAGCCATATTATTTAACTAGTTGTTAAAATCTTTCACGTTGGCCATGCATTTTACATGTAGTTTGAAAAGCAAGGTTAACCTAAAAAGATGCAGGGCGGGCATCCTGAGTGGTGGAAAATCGGATCAGAGTGATTAGCTTTAGTATATGTGGTTAAGAGAAATAATACCCTTGGCTCAAACCAACAACTGCTGGACAGAATACTTCAGGGCTTTTTCTTTGCTTATGTAGAACGTACATTGTAGGGGACTATAGAGTCCTTCCAGAAAAGGATCGATGCATTGGAAATGCAAGGAAACTATAAACCACACAAATAGCAAGATTTTTGTTTAAAATATATTAAAATGTGTAATTCTCCAGACTCACATTATTTCTTGCCTTAATTTGCAGAAATGTTTTTGTTCTGTTGCTTCCTCTCTCCTTCTACAGGATCAGTTTGCAATTAAATCTGGAAAACCTTTTACTGTTACACTTTGTCTTTTCAGACAAACTGCGTGCACTGTAGCTACATTAAATTCTTTAAAATGCTGTTGAGCTTTTAATTTACTAAGGTACTCATATCCTCTTCAAAGTTCTTTTGTTTAGGAAATGCTATACCTCTTCCTAATATTCTCATTTTAGCATATAAAAATTTTGTTCATTTATATGATATACATGGACTCTAAATAGTCACTTCCTTTCTTTTTCCCCCCCTCCCCTCACTGCTTTTCCTTTTGGGAAGGAGTATATCTACTGGGAAAAATGGGTCGATCTAACTCTAGATCACATTCTTCAAGATCAAAGTCCAGATCTCAGTCCAGCTCTAGGTCAAGATCCAGATCACATTCTAGAAAAAAGAGATACAGGTAAATTGCTGTCTTACTAAACCAACTTTTCATGCAGTATGTTAGCTTTTGTCTGGAAATTATTTTTCACTTGCATGATGCTATGGCAAAAGTGAGCCCGGGGTCTTACTTCATTTTAGGCGGTAGGTATGTTCTGCTTTGAATGTGATTTCTGTTACTTTGTTTAATACTTGGCTGTTTTTTCTTTCTTCCTGTATCTCAAGGTAATTTCAGAATGCTAATGATTCATGGCTTGTTTGATTCTCCCCTCCCCCTTCACATGATATTTTCTTCTTCCAGTCTCTTTCCCTGTGATTTGTTCTGTATTCCTCATGTAGCTTTTCATATCTGGAGTAACTTAAGGCTTCAGCAGATAAGCTTTGCTATATCTTATCTTCTCAGTTGCCTCCAGCCTTTTTCTCTTCTTTCTTACTAGTGGATATTACCATCTCCCATAAAATAAGTGGCTGAATTGAATGTTTGCTGCCTCATCAGCTGCTGTCCACAGGCTGGCATATTAAACTGGGGGTCATGTAACTCCATGTTCCAGGCTGTGAACCGTGATGGCTGAGGAACTGAATGCCATGCTCCAGAGTGGTGATAACCTCTAATAAAATGGCAGGGCTGGCCACTGAGGCTGGAAATGTCTTAATCATGTGATTGTTGAAGTCTGTTTCTCAGTCCTTAGGCATAAAGACATTTTTATTATAATCATTTGAGATAGACATAATAAATAAAGGTAGATTGTAGAAGCTACTGTAAGACTTTTAGTCCTCTTCCTTTACCGTTCTGACTGCATTTGAGAAATCTAGCATTTAGTGTCAAGGCACCCTTTTTTTTTTTTTATTCTCCAATTGTCAAATGTTAATGTTTGCTTTTTAATTTTAGTTCTAGGTCTCGGTCAAGGACGTATTCACGATCTCGCAGCAGGGATCGTGTTTATTCTAGAGATTATCGCAGAGATTACAGAAATAATAGAGGAATGAGACGTCCCTATGGTTACAGAGGAAGAGGTAGAGGGTATTATCAAGGAGGAGGTGGTAGATACCATCGTGGTGGTTATAGGCCTGTCTGGAACCGAAGACACTCCCGAAGCCCTAGGCGTGGCCGTTCACGTTCCAGAAGTCCAAAACGAAGGTCTGTGTCTTCCCAGAGGTCCCGGAGCAGATCTCGTCGATCTTACAGATCTTCCAGGTCCCCGAGGTCCTCTTCATCTCGTTCTTCATCCCCATACAGCAAATCACCTGTCTCTTCCAAAAGACGTGCGTCTCTGGAAAAGCAGGCAAAGAAAACTGAAGGGGCTCCTTTGCAAGATAGCCCTTTGAAAAATAAATCACAAGATGAACAGAAAGATACATTTGAACATGACCCATCAGAGTCTCTTGACGATTTTAACAAATCATCAGCAGCTTCTGGCGACATTTGGCCTGGCCTTTCAGCGTACGATAACAGTCCAAGGTCACCCCATAGTCCTTCTATTGCCACCCCACCTAGTCAGAGTTCATCTTGCTCTGATGCCCCTTTGCTTAGTACAGCCCACTCAGCAAAGGACACACCTCAACATTCCCATTCCATTCAGCATAGTCCTGAGAGGTCTGGCTCTGGTTCTCTTGGAAATGGTTCTAGCCGTTATAGTCCTTCTCAGAATAGCCCATTGCATCACATCCCTTCGAGGAGAAGCCCTGCAAAGACAATCCCATCACAGAGCGCTCCCCGTGAGGAGGCTCGAGTGCGGTCATTTTATCCCGAGGGTGGTGAACAGGAAACTGCAAAAGGTGGAAAGTTTATGAAAAGGTAAGACTTAAATTACAAGCCTATTGTTGCCTCTTAAAATGCTGTCTGTTACGGAGTTTTGACAAGGTCATCACTGTGCCTTGAAAACGCAATACAGACTAGTATGGAATAAATATTACTAATTTTAGTCTGGTAGGAATTGAGCTTGAAACGTATGCCTTTTCCTCCTAAGATGCTTCAAGTTCTTGGCCTTTGGCTAGTGAAGATAGGGATATGTATCCTTGAGGAAAAATTGGTTTGTGTTTTTCCTTTACAGTGTATTTTCTTATACTCCATTTACTGTTAAGAAAAAAATCTTTATTGGAATAGTGCATCAGACTTGCTTGTTTGATAGTGAATTCTGTTCAAGTATTTTCAAATTTTGATGCTTAATGTAGTTTGAAATGCAAATCATCTGAAGTCTAAAAATGCAGATGTTGTACAATGATTTCTTTGTTAACGTAAACAGCATCCATTGCTAATTGTGTGGTGCAGTATGACAACTTTGATGCCTTGACTTGCATTACGTATGAAAGAGGGTAGGTCTTGGTATTCTTGGAACGTAATTCTATTGACGTGAAGGACAACATATTTGAAGTTGAAGATATATTTTTCCAATTAATGTAAAAGTCTTAACTTTGCTCTTAAAATGTTTGATATAGTAGTAATTTTTAAAAGTTGTAAAAATCTTACTGACATCAGACTGTTCCTTTCTAATGTGACTTCAGTGGTTTTCTTACAAAATGAATTATAGAGCAAAGCTGTAACTGTGCTATGTAGGTTTGATTGTAGGCTTTTAAATGAATTTGTCCAGTCAGTGGTTTATTATGTAAAAATACACTGCTTAGAAGATAAAAATACGACTTCTCCTGGGTTAGATATATTGGAGTTGGTGAACATATTAGGACCTGTGTGCAAATAGTGTATAGATAAGGCAGTGACTGAAATAATTGGTAAGTGTATTTCTGTGTTTAGGAGAGCTGCCTTCTAAAGGTTCCCTGATTGTACACAATATATCGAACGCATTAAGCGAGTGTCAGATTTTGGAATTCTCTTAGAAATGTGCAGGATCTTGAAAATCATTCACTCTTTTTTTAATAGTACTCCTTTAACTTTTTCACTAAACGAAGTAAAAAAAATGAACTACAGTCTGAATTAATCAAATTTCATTTGAATTTGATGGAAAAAATGACTGGTGTAAGAGAATATGAAACTGGGTACTGATTAAGAAAGAACAAACAAACCACTAGCTTTTTTATAAACTCAAGCAGAAAATTTCTAGATGTTCTACAGAAAGGCATTATGTTCTTCAGATGCCTCCAGTAGTACATAAATGACAGTGGGTACAGCGTTAATGGTGTGCGAAGCATTGCATGCTACAGTTGAACTGCTCAGAGGAATGTATTTTCTTCTTGGTGTGGGATTGACACAAAAGAGGAATGCAAGTGAACTGGAATGAATGCAATCCAGAGTTACCAGTCTCTTCTTTGCTATCCACAGGTACACAGATGAAGAGTCTAGAGTATACCTGCTTGATAGGGGTAATACCAGGGAGAAGGAGGCCCAGAAGGAGAGAGGATCAGAAAAAGGGAGGACAGAGGGAGAAAGGGAATGGGAGGAACAGGAAACTTTAGACTTTTTCGTTGATAAAGAGACTGGGAAAGAAAAGTTTAATGACTCTGAAGGGGAGGACACAGAGGAGACAGAGGATTACAGACAGTTCAGAAAGTCTGTCCTGGCAGATCAGGGTAAAAACTTTCCTACTGCATCTCACCGGAATGCTGAGGAGGAAGGAACCAAATACAAATCTAAAATATCAATCAAGGGCAATAGAGAGAGCGATGGATTTAGAGATGAGAAAAGTTATAAGCTTAAAGAGACTGGCTATGTAGTGGAAAGGCCTAGTGCAACAAAAGATAAGCACAAGGAAGAAGACAAAAGTTCTGAGAGACTAATGATGAAGAAAGAAACTCAGTCACCTGAGCAGGTAAAGTCTGAAAAGCTCAAAGAACTCTTTGATTACAGTCCCCCTCTACACAAGAATCTGGATGCGAGAGAAAAATCCACCTTCAGAGAGGAGAGCCCACTTAGGATCAAAATGATAGCCAGTGACTCCCATCGTCCTGAAGTTAAACTCAAAATGGCACCGGTACCTCTTGATGATTCCAATAGGTAAATTATTCCACTTTCCAGTGTGGTTCTCCACCTGCCTGCAGTGTCATTCATCTTTGTTTAAACTAGTGGTTTCTTTTTGTGTGTCTTTTTTTGTTGTTGATGCATTTTAGACCTGCTTCCTTGACTAAAGACAGGCTGCTTGCTAGCACACTTGTCCATTCCGTCAAGAAGGAGCAAGAGTTCCGATCCATCTTTGACCACATTAAGTTGCCACAGGCCAGCAAAAGCACGTCAGAGTCATTTATTCAGCACATTGTGTCCTTGGTTCATCATGTCAAAGGTATGTATTCAGTTTATCGTACCGAATACAAGTCTGACAACTTCCTTTATGCCTGTTTGCTGTCTCTAGTACAGGAAGATTTCAGCCCTCTTAGTGTTGTTTTAGTCAGATTTCCTTCTTTTTGAGGTACACGTAAAAATAATAGCCACAGAAGCTAGTATTAACAAACAAACAAACAAACAAAAAACCAAAACCCAACCCTAAAAAACCCTCACCCAGGCAATGTAGAGCATAATAGCAGTTATACTATATTTCTGAATAAAATTTTGAGCCTAAGTAGCATATAAAGTTTGAATTTTTTGCAGTGTAGTTTAAACATACTACATTGGTCAATCTTTGCTTACTTAGTTTTACTTGAATGGCTCTAACATACAATTTTATATTAAGTGGTGCAGTGTGGGTTGACAGGTGTGTTTTGCACTGTAAATACAATGGCATTCCTGTTGGAGCACTCTAGAGCTCATTTCCAGGTTCTTATTAGAAAGGTTTTTTGGCCTCAGAATAATAAGATTTTTAAAAAAATGGGCTCTAAATGATACTAAAATACACTGTGATACTGCATTTTATTCCCATTTGACAGTATTGTAGTGCTGGACCCGGGAATTTCACGTACAGAAACTTCGCAGTGGCCAAATAAACCTCCATTAAATGAATTGTACACGAATTATTTTCTGGTTTAACAGTAGTGGCCTTTGCTTACTATAAACACCAAAAAAAAACCCCCCAACAGCAACACCCCACCCCCCGCCCAAACCCACCAAAAACCAAACCCAAACTATTCAAGTAGATATATTTAATTTAGGTCACATATCCTGTCAAAGTTTTCTGATGGAAAAATAGATAATTCCTTGAAGTCCAGTGAGGATGTCTATATAGAGTTCTTCAAATGCTTTTTTCCCCAAAGCATTTACTTTATTTCACTGGGCTGTTGTCTTGTTCTTGTGTTTAATGTACTGAGATAATATGGAAGAATTTGCTGGTGAAGATAATTTTGTCGTGTTGTCATACAAAGGGGGAATGTGGAAATGCTTAATTAGGTGACCAGTTCAGCGTGTCTATCTGTAAGCATTGTTTTTTAAGATGCTTTAGCTTCTAAAACTGCAAAGATTTGCGTGCTAGAAATATGTGCTAAGGTTCCCTTAAAAGTCTCATCTTGTTGGCAAAATTCAGATTACTAAAGCCAAATGATTTCTTGCATTTTGAATTACTTATAAAGAAGAAAGTATTAGTCAACAATAAAAGATTATGATAATGTATTAGATCAAAAAAAATTCTTACTGGGACACCTGTTTAGAGTATAATCCTTGTTGTGAAAGTATCTATTTTATTGATATGCAAAGAGTTTTAAGGGTCAATCCAATGAGAGCTTCTGTAAGTTTTTGCTTATATGGTACATATGTAGGCTGTAGGTGAAAAAATATTCCTGAAACTTTCACATGTTGATCACAGAATAGACTGTTTTTTTGTAAACTTTTCTATGTTGAACAAATACCTGGTAAATGTAACAGCTTAACAGCCTATCTGGTCAAGTTATTAGAATATGTGCAGTTATGGTTGTTTTTGAAAGCAGAACCTCTCTTTAAGTTTCAAACGTACTATGGTCTGTGATCAGATTTTAGTAACTCTTTTGACAAATTGAAGTTATGTTCATTATTGGTGTGATGCGACCAGTCTGAACAGCTCTTTATTAATGTAGAGCTGAAAATGCCCAGTGATGTTTTCTTTTTCATTGTAACTAGGTCCTGGAATGTGTTTTGAAATGGCAAAATCCATGTTACAAAAGTAAAATAGCTGTTGAAAGATACAGATGCCAAACAGGCAAAGTTGAACCTTCTGTCTTCCTGGCAAAAATGGCATAAAAACAGAGTTGCTAGCTCAAATTCCTGTGTTTGATGGAATTATGATTGAGGCACTACCCTTGTAGTGGCCGTTTCAAGTTTTAATGGTTGGTTATGAGACAAATACTGGATGCCGGGCGGTAAGTTGATACAGATGTATGTTGACCTGTTAAGCGGATAGCTTGCTTCATATGTAACATTTCATAGCTCATGACTTTATGTATTTCTATATTACATTTAAACACATTTGTTGAGCTGGTTTAAAAACTGAGTTTTGCTGTTGCTAATTTAACTGTCTCTGAAGGAAAGAGAAAATTTGTCAGAAGTTGTCAAGTTTGCCAAGATGCCAGATGCTTAAATGAATTTATTTACATATAAGTGTGTTAATTGTCTTGGATTGTTTATCATCACAACTTCAAATCAAGAAAGTGTATTCCTTTAAGAAATGACTTGTTAGGTCATTCATGTAGTTACTGAAGTGTACATTACTTAAGTGTTTTCACTGTATTAACTTATTTCAAGTTAAAGATGAGAGGAATAGTAAAATGTACCTATTGCAAGTATTCATGACTCAAAGTAACTTCATTTTCTCTTATGGGCAAAGTATAAAGTAACTGTTAAGAAATTGCTCCTTTCTCTTTCATTAGAGGAAAATGTCATTGAAAATGAGCAAGTCCAATCAGTAAATGATGCTTGGATTAGATGTAATACAGTCATGGCATAGTTATAAGTAGACTTGCAGTGATGCTGTGCACTGTTACTTTTGTTTGGGGTACAGAATGTGTAAAAATAGGGAAAACACCACATTTGCTTGTCCTGATAGATTTATTGAAAATACTGTGGTTTTTGCCTGTTACTTGCCTTTCTGTCAGGAGTAAAATACCTGTCAGTTGAATTAAACTAATGAAGCAGTGTTTTTCTATTGTAACCAACAGAGCAATACTTCAAGTCAGCTGGAATGACCCTAAATGAGAGGTTCACTGCGTATCAAAAAGCTACTGAAGAACACTGCACCCGGCAAAAGAGCCCGGAAATACATAGGTATATGTTAACTGTATATGTAGATGCTTTGTGTTTCAAATAATGTCTGCTAATATTTCCTTTGAGAACCCAACATATTTTTTCTAATCGGTATGGAGTAATTTGTCAATTTCTGTTTAAATACAAAATACCAAAAAACCCCACCAAAACCACCTTCTGTAAAAGAGAACTCATCTGAGCCAAGTCTGGTTTCGTCTGTGGTTTTGTAGCAGATGTCTTCTCTACCTCTGTATCTCATTTGGGATATATTTACTTTTCTCACATGCAGTGCTCAAATATTGAGGGGCATATGTCTTGAAGATGAAAAAAAGCCCTGTACATGCATCTTTATTCTTCAGTGTAAAATGTTCCATCTCATACTACTTTAGTTTTTGTGTGTGTTAATTTACAGCAGTTTTTTGAAAAATCTTGAGAGCCTGACAGGTAAGGAGGTAGGCATGCAGATGTAGTTTCTGATCATGTGCTGTAATTTTTTGATGCAGTGTACTGTATTGGTGTTGCATGTGAGGCTATATTATCTACATATTCAGTATCCAACTTCATAAGTTTTCTTAACTGTATTTTTGTCTTTACAGCAAACTATCATAGTGTTGATTTCTTGGGGGGGATGGATTTTTCAGCTGTCTGTGTATACTGATCTTTTGAAATAACTCATTAAACATTTTTTTGTATCTTCAAAGCTGTACTTAAAATGTGAAAAAATCAAACTGCCTATTTTCTGTATTTGTGTTTTTAGCATACTTCACACACAACAGAACCAAGTTATTTAATTTTTAAGTCTGCTTCTGTATTCTGATGGTGGGGCTTTACATGCAGAAAAATGCCTTGTTTCTCAGTTTTCTGTTTGAAAAGAAATGTCTGAGGCCATTAACAGTCATATACATGTATGGCAAGACACTGCTTTTATTTTACATTTAGGAGGATTGACATCTCTCCAAGTACGCTGAGGAAGCATACCCGTTTAGCAGGTGAAGAGAGAGTCTTTAAAGAAGAAAGTCAAAAAGTAGGTGCTAAGTAAATGTCCTGTCTGTATTTCTAAACTTAATTTGTTGTGTTTCCCTTCAAATCTGAACTTCAACTTCGTGTTTGTGTATAAAAATAGAAAAATAATTTGTATTTATTTTGTCTGGAGTACTTGCCTTTAGAACAATTTTTTTTTTTCTTCCTTTGGGTAAAACATGAAGCCAGTTTATGTAGCATGATTTTGCTGTATTGATAATGTGGTATGTAAGGTCAAATCTTCTCCCACCTTTCCTTTCTTCTTGGACATTTCTTGACCAATTTTGTGGCACTTAGCTGCCCAAGGACAAAGAATAGAAGTGTGGGGGGGGAAAGAAGTACTGAGGTGGTCAGTAAGTAGTATGGTTGAATTGCAAAGGTGCTTGTGCTCTGTTAAAAACAATTCACCAGAAGAAATGAGTACTCCCAAATGATGTATTGTGGTCTGTCTGCATCAAAAAAAAAAATAGATACTGCATTGGCTTGATGGAAATGCTTGTTTGAAACTGAAATTCTTAGCTGTTCTTTTTCTAGATCTAGCCATTGCATGTGAAGGGCCTTCACTTAAAGTCAATTTGTGTGGTGATGAGTTTGTTGAAAAATAGGTAAATTCCATCTCGCTTTTTTGAAAATTGATGCACAGCTTGCCTTTTCATTCAGATTCTCTTCTGGATGTTTTATTTCAGAATTTTGTTCCAAAATACTTATTTGTTTACAGGGAGATAAAAAATTAAGGTGCGATTCTGCTGATCTTCGGCATGACATTGACCGACGTAGAAAAGAGCGAAGTAAAGAGCGAGGAGACTCAAAGGGTTCCAGGGAATCCAGTGGGTCAAGAAAGCAGGAGAAAACTCCAAAAGATTACAAGGATTACAAATCTTACAAAGATGACAGGTAAATATTTGAAGTCCCTATATAGGTTTTTAGCTTCTGATTAGCCTTTTGTTAATTGTAAGCTTAATTGCTTTCAATTTTCAATGTATAATGGAACATTTAAATTTAAACAATTAAAATTATTTGTTTTACAGCAAATATGTATTATCTGTCTTTTACACGGCTTATGGTGGATGAGGACAAAAACTTTGGAATAGCAAGCTAACACTGAAAAAAAAAATGACAAATTAATCTGTCCTATTATCCAGGCTACAACAGGAGGTTGGACTTCAATGCAGTACATTTCTATAAACAGTTTGTGTAAGAACTTTGGTTCGTTATGCTTGATTCCGCACTTTTTCAACTCATAACACCCAGAGTATGAGAATCTTACTGATACTTAGGTTTTAACATGGGTGAGAAGGGGAATTTTTATTTTTGTCTAAAGCCAGTGGGCTGTTTTTAAGAAAAAAATGTTAGCATATCTTAGTGGATACTGTGTAGCAGTGGTAAGAGTTACTTCAGGTATGACCTTCCTTTGAATGGAATATTAACATCTTGTAAATCGGGTCAAATTAGTACCACTATGGGGTTACTAAAAGTCTTGCTGTAGGAATTTTTTTCCCTGCTTTGTACTTGATGATATATAATGAATTTTTACTTATGCTTCCTGTTTCCCATTTACTTTCTGACTTTGGTATCCACGTTATCTTCCACTGGCTAATTCCCTACAGCCATCTACGTAGGGAAGCCCACACCATATCTTCTCAACAGTGTGCAAACTGAACTATGTAAAGTTACTGTAAAATTTTGCCTTGAGGGTTTTCTTCCCTTCAATTTCTGTTTTTCTGCCTCAGAAGAAAGGCAGATCTTAAAAGTAACAGTATATTTTCATGGCATCAAAACCTAGAAAAACTATATTTGCAGTTTGCAGACTGCTGCTTTCCAACTCACTAGCAATAATATACATTTAGTGCATTTAAATGTGTAAGAGGAGGCTGGAAAGTGGAACTATACTTCACCTTAACATCTGAAATAATGTAACATGTGACTTTATAACCAGAAGGGGGATAGTTTTTCATAAAATGTAAAGAGACCCCTTTTAGTATAGATGTTACAGACTGTCTAGTACTTTTAAAATAGCACACAGTGTATCTTTTTATTTTTCAGTAAACAAAAAAGAGATCAAGACCGTGCTCGGTCCTCCCCATCTTCCTCCCCATCTTCTTCCTCATCCAGTTCTCGAGAAGAAAAGGATTGCAAGAAAGAAAGAGATGAAGAGTTCAAACCCCACCATGAACAGAAAGAATACTCTGGTTTTGCAGGAGTCAACAGGCCAAGAGGCACCTTTGTAAGTTGCTCTCTTATTCTTCCCCCAAATTATGAATACTTCTCCAATAGTAATAGTATAACAAATAAAATGAGGAAGCCTTGCAGTGACTAATGTTAGGCTAGACTTCTTTCATAGCAGTGATCTTGAATTCTTTTATGTGATGTACCAAACCTGAAAAGTTGCACTCCCCAATAGCAGTTAATTGGTGTGTAAATATGCATGAGCATGCCATTAGACACCCTAGCATAAGGGTGGGAAAAATGTTTTATTGTTTATACCTTGCTCTTCTGTTGTTTCCTACCAGGATCTGAAAATTTACCTTTCTGTAAAGACTGAATCTTGTGATCTGTTAATCTCCTTAACTCCCTGCAGGTTCTGTTTTTCCCTGTCATTTTCAGTTTGGTTTTGCCCTCCTTTGTATGTGATGCCTGCAACTTGTTAAGTAGAGAATGGCACATAATTAAAAATACACATCAACGTTGAAACAGCAGTATTGAGGAGAGGAGATGGTATACTTGTTATTTTTCAGTGTTTCTTTGGCTTGGACTAGCCACAGTGAGTGTGAAAGCTCATCAGTTTCTCTCTGGAATGTGTTTTGGCATTGTGATTTGGAAAGTGACATATTAACCACTATATCTTCAGAAAAATTTTAAAGTTAAAAATTGCATGTCAGTGTAATTACTGGTATGTAATTGGGAAATGTAGAAGCATTAGGAAAGACTAGGAATCAATAAAGAGGGCCTTGAAAAGATAAGAAACACTTTAAAAAAAACCCCAAACAAACACCAAAAAACAAACCAAAAACAAACCAACCCCCCTATCCCCCCCAGCCACACACAAAAAAGCAAGTCCTATGTTTGAGTGGGGAAAAAAATGTCTAATAGACTTAGATAATGGGTAGGAGTAATTTCTCACTTTCACAATAATTCCTTCATGTAGCCTGTAATTAAGACTAAATAATGCTAAAAGGCATTTGGTTTAAATGTACATTGAATTGTTTGTAGTAGTGTAAAAGAAAATTTTGAACTACACACGAGGGTATCTGACATGCATGTGGTGTGTGCAACACTTGAGTTAAGGCTTGAGTCTTCCATCTAAAAAACAGTAGATACTTAGAAGAAAATTTCAAGTTCAACATTTCTAACACTAAATATGCATCATTTCCTCTTTTCTTGTTATTTTTTTTATATAATTATACTAAGGAGCAGCTGTGTGGCATAAATGTATAAACCCTTGGATGGTGTAGGCATCAACTATGACAATATCAGCACAATTTCTAGCTGTATAAGCTAGTGGCACCAAGCTAAACAAAAGTAGAGCTTACAACCCCCTCTCTTAAAGAGAATCAGTTGGAAAAAACCTCATAATTGGTGGAAGCCTTACTGTAGCTTTACAAAACCAGATTGTACATATTGTGAAAGAGATGCTACTTTACATGAAATTTAAGTAGATGTGAATTGGAAATTTAATAGACTTCTACTGATTTAACTGCTGGTGACTGCCAGTTCTGACTATGCAATAATAGCAACGGGGCAATGTTCCCTAATGACATACATGGTCACACATGGGCTTACCGAACAAACTGTGTCTGAACAGGGGAATCCGAATAGGCCAACCTGTTGACTCAAGTCTTCTCTTTAGGGATACAGCTTGGATAGTATTGAAACATACAGACTAGCTAGTGTAGGAATGTCTTTGTAATTCAGGCTAATAGTGGCTGTATTTCAGTAAATACTGCTTTGCTTTTGGAGTGAATAAAATACTTTGGTTGTGAATCTTTCCCAAAGCAGGAAGCTTTGATATACTGGGAGAGCATAGCTTTCTGGATAGGGGAGACTTCAATGTAAGCTAAGCTGTTGATTTCATGTTAAATCAGCAATGGTTTTTCACTAACACTTGCTGATAGGCTATAATGTTTAATTCTAGGCTTCTTGTACATAAACATCATGAATAGTTTTGAAGTAGCAACACAGAAATAAGGATAAGTAGAATCGTTTAATGACACTGTCATTAGTATCCAGCTCCTAAAGAATTCTGTGTGTAACAGTTCTGATCAAAAGGAGTTTTCCCTTTCTATAGAAAATGTAGTCTGTCTTTTTTGTGATGGTCTTTGCAGTAAATAAGCCCATAAAGATGACTCCATAGTGGATTTCACCTCCCATATTTCTTTGCCTGAAAGATGACCCGGGGGGGGGGGGGGGGGGGGGGGGGGTGGTGGTGTTGGTGGTGTTAATACAGTGTTGAGGAAAGCTCTAGATATTTTCCTTAAAGAGAATATGATCATAGGACCTAATACCAGGAAATGCTGATGTTTGGGTGTTGTGCCCCCACCCCCTTTTAATCCTGTCATCATTTTGTCTCTACATCCTTTTTTCCCCCTGCCCTGTGATACTGCTTGTTGTGCCCTAATTTTGTAAAGGTTTCAAAGCTATTGGAAATAAAGCATATAGTATTTCTTCTCTTGTACAGTTTTCTTCAGGTGATAGTCTATCACTTTCCAGGTGATTCTCCAAGAAATTTTTTTGTTTGTTTGCCTACAGTGCACTGGATAGGTCTTGTGAGCCTTTTACAGGTTGTTTTCCAGTCTGATTCCAAAGTAGTTTTAAAACTGTCCAGCATAAAGTCTGCATTAGAAGTGTTGGAGCTTGGTGGAACTAAGTGTGCATAATACTCCTCTTTCAAGTTAGTTAATTATTTCTCTTTTTGGTCTGTGTTTATGGGACATACTTGTTTTTAACAAATAAAATCAATTTCCAGTCACATTTTTGTACAGTTACTCTGAAGACCCAGTTCTGTGTTTTTAACTAGGCTGTTTATGGAAATTGCGTTCTGTAGTAACTGCAGGTTTTAGCAGTCGTGTCTCTCCAGCTTAACCTTTATTCTCCCCTTGAATGGAGGATATAACTTCTTGTTTAATGTTTTCTACAAGCTAAAAATTTACATGCTGAGGGAGCTGTATATATTACTACTTAGTGTATTCCGAGTTAAGTATTTTCTTTATTGCTGTGAGACTTTTTAGCCTAGCATTTTAAATGTTCTTTATAATGAATTAATAGGATTTTAAGACATCTATTTTTATTTCAAGCATTGCTGCTCTGTACAGTACATATTGTTGATTTTTCTGAGAAAAGAATTTACTAATTTGAAATTTAATTTGGGCTAAAGTACATTTCTGAATCACAGTTGAAAATGTTTGAGTAACACGAAGTGGATATACTTATTTGAAAACTGTATTGTTTGTATGTATTCTAGAATCATTTTCTTATAACCAATATGACTGACTCCATAAATGACCTTTCTTTTCCCCCTGACAGTTTTCTTCCTCTTTCAATCTAGTTTTTCTGTTTGTTTTTGTCTGTGAACAGCTTCAGAAGCTTCCTATGACCTTTTGTTGCAATACACTGGTTTACTAGCAAAGGAAATTTCTTTTTGGTGGTTGTGGGTGAATTTATGCCAAGAACTCAAATGTGTTTCAATTAAGTTTAATAGAATTATTATTTCAAAGTTAATGCTTGAATATATTACGTAAGGTAATATGTGAGTTTTGAAATGGTTTTACACTTGCAGATACTGTAATTAAGCACAGAAAGAGCATTTTCAGTAATAGAGAACTTGAACTCTTCTTTGTGGTTTTATGTAAATGGATTAAATGACATTTTGGTTAATCAGTTTCGAATTAGGGGCAGAGGAAGAGCCAGAGGAGTCTTTGCTGGAACAAATACTGGTCCCAGCAACTCAAATACTACTTTTCAGAAGAGACCGAAGGAAGAGGAATGGGATCCTGAATATACCCCAAAAAGCAAGAAATACTTCTTGGTGGGTGTGGAGAACTCGATATTTTATGCATGCTTTTGTTTTTTCAAATTTTCTACAAGCGTAGAAGTAGCATGCATGTAGAGACAGGGACTTCAGTTACGTAACCATGAGAATATCAGGGTTGTTGTAGTCCCTGGTTCTGCTTCTCTTCTGTCTTTCCGCAGCAGGCTGGCAATAACTGAGGCCTGACACGGAATTCATCTCCCAAAACTTTCATCTGTGAGTGGGGAAGGTGGCAGACTCAGACTAAAGTTATTAAAACCAGATTTTAAACTAAAAAGACTTGTGCTGTGTCTTCCTGGATTTTTGTCTGTCTGGCATTTGAGCTTTGTCTTAGATTTGTCTGGAAGTCTGCAAAAGTGGAAGATCAGGAAAAGCTGACAGTATTTGTGGATGTATGTAGGCTGACTGTTATTAGCAGTCCTTCTCTTAGTTGAGTAGGGTGATAATCATAAGAAAGTCACCTTAGTTTTGATGCCTCTTTCCCATCTGGATTATGAAAGGAGGACTGTTGATGTAACCACCCAGTAAGTAGTGCAGTATACTGAATATGTAGCCTCTGTTCAAGTTGATTTACTTAACGATGGAAACTTCCAAGGATATTGTTTCACCATTGAAAACTGTTAAGTAGTGAAGATCAGACCTTCTCTTGTAGCATTATAGTTTGTGGCAAATACGTTAACAGGTAATCCAACAAATAATGCAGTCACAATTAGGGTGTTTGTACAAGGAGTTCTCCTCTGTCTCCTCACACACAAATCACAAGTAAAAAAAGTAGATGTTGAAGCAAGTGTACCTCACTCTTCTAAATATAAACCTTTTTTATATTAAAGAATTGTCTGTAGTGTTCATGCAGTGCACAGAATGATTGTCAGAAGACTTAACCAAACTGTGTAAGGCTATATTTGGTAGCAAGATAGCAAACTTTAAGCTTATTAACCAGAGACACTCAACTGTTGTTTGTTAATGTCACATTTAAATAGTTTAAACTTCATTTGCTCTATGTTGTGCAGGTGAAGCAGGGTTTCTGAAAACCTTTCCTTAATAAGTATAAAGAACTCTATCTCTGCACTAAAGTAAAAATTTAAAAAAAAAAAAACTAGCACATGCTAGAGTTTCTTCCTTTAAAATCACAGATTTTTTTTCTCAAGACTAGTGAGTAATTCTTTCTTCTGACTGAAGATGAGTGACGGATAACTTATTTGTGACTCACAAACATTTGAGTAGACCCACAGCTTATAAGGGCTCTTAAAACAATTTTATTGTTGTGGATTTAGTTATAGCATCATGAATTGTGAGGATATGCTTCATAATGTATTCTATAGATTATGATCTGAACTGTTATAAAGTTATCTTAATTTTTTTCTATGTATAATATAAATTTGATATAGAGTACCAACACTTACGGGCTACATTTAAGAGGTGTTCTAACCTTATTCTTTGTCTGGTATTATTGTAGCATGATGATAGAGACGATGGTGTGGATTATTGGGCCAAAAGAGGAAGAGGCCGTGGAACTTTCCAGCGTGGCAGGGGGCGTTTTAACTTCAAAAAGTCAGGTAGCAGTCCAAAGTGGACACACGACAAGTATCAAGGGGATGGGATTGTGGAAGATGAAGAAGAAACGATTGAGAATAATGAAGAAAAAGACAGACGCAAAGAGGAAAAGGTAAACAGTTTAGTGGATTGCAGATTAGATGGTTTATCTTGCAGTATCTCAAGTAACTGAGTATTGGGGGCGGGGATCACTTTAAAAGGCTTCGGAGTTTGGTTATGAACAGTTTACAACAAGACTCTCTTCTTTCTTTCCACAGGAATAACCCTGGAAGAAAGTTGTAGCTGAAAGAGCAGCTCTTGCACCACCCACACAACATTTTTAATATGTTTTTTTGTTGTCAAATGAATGTAAGCATTTTACTTAAATTTTACTGTTGGAAAGTAGTTTAGAGGGATTGTTTTTGTTTTAAGCCTTTAGAAAAAAATCTTGATATAGTAAACTATGTTAATGATCGTACAGGTAGAAAGTAAAATATTTGTAACAACTTTTAAGAAATTTTACTGTTTGTTATATGCAGTGTAATTCTGCTTTGTCCAAATATATGGTCAAGTACAACTCTAAAAGTTTTGATTCTCCCCTATGTCTGTGTTTTATTCTGAAGTAAACTTACAGCTCTGCACACCTGAAATCTTGGAGCAGCATTTTTTATAAACTGATTACTTCTGTGTTGCCTTTTTATAAGTGTATTTAAGGGTAGTTACTCAGTCATAGTGTAAGTACAAAGTTGTGCAAAATGCTGATTTTTACATTAGTTCACAAGAATCACATTTACATAGCGTGTCAGTGATAAACCTGGATTCTTATTCCACCACGCTAGAGAGTGCAGCAAGAACTTTATCTTTGAGAGTGAACTTGTCGCTCTTCTTCAGTAGCCTGAGAAATACATATGTATATAAATACTCAAGTGAGTTTCAAGTGTATTATTTCGCTTCTGGAATGTGAGTTTTAGAAACTTATTTCCAAGTTACTGCTATTAGAAACTTTTAAACAGATCTGAAAACGGGAGTTCCTTCCCCAATCTCTGTAGTTAGTACAGAACTACCTACAATACCTTAATTTTCCCATAGCTTGTGTCTAGAACAGATCGGTCATGTATTATGGATACCTAGTGATTTGCCTTGTCTTTAAAAGGTGCTTCTCCCATCAAGGGTAACTTAATACAATTTTTAAGGTTTTGTAAGTAGGGTTTAAACTCATTGCATGAAAAAATGTGCTGTCCATGAAGTACAAGTTTCATCTTTCTGTTGATAGCTTAATCATCAACAGAACACTTTAGGTAAGAAATCAGTAGCAGTATCAATCTAGCTTCTTTCTTACCAATTCTTTTTCTAGTTTGTTAAAACTGCCTCTTTAATTTCTTCATGTAGACTTGCCTCTCCAGCTATGTAATCTGGCAAGAGTGAATCTTTAACTCTTCTATCACATTTACAGCCTTAAGTGAAAGTGGGGGAGGGGAGAAACAAAACAAAAAGCCACCACAAAAATCCCTGAAAAAGTAAAGCAAGATATGTTAAAACCTGAATCAGTAAAGATACTTCAGATATACTAAACATTTCTATGAAGTGTGAATTGCATTACAGTGCTGTAGAAGTATGTTTCTTTAGTATTCCACTTTACACAATGTGTAAATCTGAAGCTATAACTCAGTGGTAAAAGTCAAGTTAGCAAAAGGTGTGAGAAATTAGTCTTTCTCTGACACTGATTTCTAAATATTTGTGCTTCTAGTATTTTTGTAGCCAAAGTGCAGGAGTTAGTCTACAAATTTTTTTTTAAACAAAAACAAACTCACAAACTTAGTTTAGTGGTAGGTACACTTTGAACCTACAGAATGTTAAGGATGATAGTAATGTAATACTTGAATTACCAGAACAAGGACATTGTGATACAAGATGACTACTTAGGTTTTCTTTCTCAGACTGCTACAGGTATAGTAAATCTTAATGTTATATGGAGTTAAAAGTGTAGTTGTTCTTAGTTTGCCCCTTAGAATGGCATAATGTCTTAATAAAAAAAAAAAAAAGCTTTGGTAGAGATGTTTGTATTAAATACATATGTAACGTATGCTCTCTTAGTGGCTTTACTGTTAGGGCATAGTTAACCATCTGCCCTATCCAGATTAAAAACTAGAAGGCAGAGAAATGTAGTACCGTCACTAGTCCTAACTGTAGTTGAAGAAATTATATTTCAGATGGTGCTAGTTTGCCAGCACCTGTGTAGAAAGAGAAATAGGAATAATGCTTGCCCTCCAGTAGTAGTTACTAAAGGGTCATTCCTGCCTTGTATTTTAGGAAGTTCAGGCAAACTATACCATTGTTGCAAGATCTGCTTTTACATGTACAGTGCATCTTTTAATAGCTGCTTGAAATGTAAAACTGATTATTCCTCAGACATTTTAGCAAAGCTGACACACTTTGTGTATATTAAATCAGAATAAGCAAGCAAACAAAACAAACTTGGCAGCAGTGTCAGAGTCTGTCCTAATGAAGTGAACTATTTCATGTCAGTCTGAAACTAACAAATATGACCAAGATACATACTTGAACTGTTGTAACCTTAGAACAGATAATCTGTATCATCTAGGTCAAGCTGAAATTGCATTGTTGTGGTCTGTGTGTCATGAGGCAAGACAGTTCCTGGGTGATGAGGCAGATTTGAGTTTTGTGCTTCAGTTGAATGTCCAAGGAAATCTGGTGGAGCTTGCTTTGATAATGGCGTTTGGTCCTACAGACCTGTCTGTAGGTTAGGTCATAAAATTCCTTTTTCCATTATCCTTAATTTCAATGCAGTTTATTTAAGAAGCTGTTTGTTAATTATAGAACACATGGTGACAGCCATAAATTAATTTATTTAAAAAACTGCTTGAATTAAGATAATCTAGTCAAAGATGCAAGTTACAGTCTACCAGATATCTAAAGAAAAACTGAGAGTTGAGATTTTTTTTTTTCTTAAATCCAAAACTAATGTTAAACACTCCGTAGTCCTTCAACATGAGTAGTGAATTTTCACTGTTGTGATAAGAAGAAAAAAAACCCCCATGTTATCAGGCTTTCATTTGGTGCTACTGAAGTAGCTGTATGACTGTTGTGAATGGAAGTTCAGTGCATTTTGCATTTCTCTTGTTAGAAGGTGAAGCCCATCCTTGATGGATCTGCAGGAAAAAAAATTCAAGCGTTCTGCTGGTATGAAATGTTTTAACTACATTTTGAGTTCAGTAATTCACTCTGACTCATTGCTCTCCAGCAGTGAAGCAGTTTCTGAATCTGCTTCATCTGTGTGGTGTGCTTATGAAATTTGAAGTTATTCCTGCAGTTCAGAGAGAATCAGACATTAATTTTGCTAGGCAAGCAAAAAAAAAAAAAAATTCAGTAGCTGTGCTGTTCCCTAGACTCTGCACTTGCTCAGTTTCTTGGTTTGGAGTTAAATCTCACATCATCTTGCTTCCTAGGAACAATCACTGCTGTAACAGTGGGCAGGTACATCATGAATTCAATCACATCCTGTTGCGCTTGCGAGTTTCTCCTGTGGCTGTGGACTGTGTTCTGCTATTGCACATGCTGAAGTTTCGTTTTTCTCATGAGTGGAGTAACTTGCATCATTCTGGCATGTGAAGTTGCCAAAAGGCAACATCCACCCCCTCCCCACACAGCTCCCTGGAAACCCCCGAACCGCCAGGCTTTGCCACGGAAGGGGTGCTGGCTCCCGCCCAGGGCAGGCTGGGATCCCCGGCAGGCCCCGGCCCTGCGGCTTTGGGCCGCGCCCCGCCCCGCCCCGCCCCGCCCCGCCGGCCTGGCGGCGCCATTCAAACGTGCCCCCTCCCGACACCCCCCGCGAAAGCGGCCGTCCTCGCCCCCTTATTGGCTCTGCGCTAAGCACTGGCTACTTCCTATTGGCGTGATTGCCTTTCTGCCCCGCCCCTGCTCCTGATTGGTGCTGCCGGCTCGGGCGGCCTAGCTGGGCTGCGGGCCGGCTTCTGCGCCCGTCGGCCGCCGCCTGAGGCGGGGGCTCGGTGCGCCGGCGGCGGGTAAGAGGAGGTGTGCGGGCCGTCCTCTGCCCGCTGGCGGCTCCCGCGGAAGAGAGAGGGTACCGGTTGCTTGCGGTGCGGTGGGAGCGCGGCGGAGGCCGGCCGTCGCTCGGCGGCGGCCATGGCGCTGGTGCTGGATCTCCTCAGGCGGGTGCTGGAGTACTTCGGCTGGCCGCCCGACCAGGTCAGACCCCGGGCGGGGCGGGGCGGGGCGGGGGGTCTGTCTCCTGCTGGGCGGCCCCTGGAGAGCCGCTGGTGCGGGGTGTCCTGTCTGCAGCCCTTGCGGTGAAGGGGAGGAGGGGCCGTCACCTCGGAGCCGCCGCATGCCTGCGGTGGGGCGGGCTCTGCGCCTGGCGTAGAGCTGGCTTTGTCGGCACGGGGAAGCTTGACTGGTACAGGCGGACATGTGGCCCGCGTGGGGGATTTCGGTGGGTCACTGTCCTGATACAGCCGTTCAAGTGGTTCTTTTTTCTCTGAACAGAGCGGGGGAAAAATGTCAGTAACGTTGTCGGGAGTTCTTGGTTTTTTTGACAGGCCGTATTTTTGGAAACTCGCATATTTGGCAGCAGTATCAGTCGTACAATCAGAACGTGCCTTCCTTCAGCAGTCTCATCAAGAAGGCATTTCCAGCGGTTATATACAGTCATAAGGAAGTATCAGGTCAAGGTACGTGAAACATATTTCAGTTCTTTACTAATTTTTTTTCCCTGAGACTTACATAGATGCATGTGGTTACTCAAATGTGCACTTTTTCTTTTGTCAGTAGCTCAGAATTATTACTAGCTACATGATGTAGCTGCTACATTCTTCGCTGGCCTTTGTGCCACTCTGAAATATACTGGTGTCCTGGTTTTGGCTGGGATAGAGTTGATTTTCTTCCTAGTAGCTGGCATAGTGTGGTGTTTTGGGTTTAGTAGGAGAAGAATGTTGATAACACGCTGATGTTTTAGTTGTTGCTAAGTACTGCTTATGCTAGTCAAGGACTTTTCAGCTTCCCATGCTCTGCCAGGTGCACAAGAAACTGGGAGGGGGCACAGCCAGGGCAGCTGACCCAAACTGACCAAAGGGCTATTCCATACCATATGACGTCATGCTCAGTATATAAACTGGGGGGGGGGGGGGGGGGGGGGGGGGGCGGTTGGCTGGGGAGCAGCGATTGCTGCTCGGGAACTGTCTGGGTATCGGTCGGCGGGTGGTGAGCAATTGCATTGTGCGTCGCTCGATTTGTGTATTATTATTACTGTTATTATTATATTGTTACTATTACTACTACTATTTTACTGTATTTCAATTTTTAAAATGGTTCTTATGTCAACCCAGGAGCGCTTCTCACTCTTACTCTTCTGATTCTCTCCCCTGTCCCACCAGGGCAGGGGGAGTGAGTGAGCAGCTGCATGGTGCTTAGTTGCTGGCTGGGGTTAAACCATGACAACTGGGTACTGGCTGTATCTTGGTGGTGTTTTGGAAGCAGTGTGTTAAAATCAGTGTAGGCTTCTTTGGACTTTCAGCTTGAGAGCAGCATTGAAAAGTTAGGTTAACCTAAGTGCGTTATACTTAATTATGTGTAACATTAAATTATTTAATAACTTTGATTTTAATAACTGAGGGCTTTGGTTTTGCTTCTCAGATTAAAAGGTATTCTGATTTTTAGGTCATATCTGTTTGCCAAAAAAAGGAATATGGATCTACTCGAAGTGTTGTCCGTAGACTTGGGACAATTCTTTCCTTAGAGCCCTACCCAAGACCTTATTTTCAAGTAAGTGGTTTATTGTTATACATATGCTTCAACTATTTAAGTTTTGAAGTTTCTTAATGTAGTGATCCCTTTCCTGTTCTTTTTAGCTTGTGTAACTCTTGTGTTGCATCCATTATGCTCACCATTATCAACTTGCTTACAGCACTGTTTAAAAATTTCTCTTGCTTAGGCAGAACTTGTGCTGAATCTGGTTTCTCTTCATACTTTTTTTTTATCTTGTTCATTTGTTTTTAGCTTGTTCAAGACCCAAGTCCGTTGGGTTATGATGAACAAAGCACAGCTCCAGCTCCTGTAGCTCCATCACTTGCTGATGTCCTGTGGGTGGCAAATGATGAGGGACAAGCATTTACTAGACTTAGGTAAGTAAAAGTAGAATATACGCATGAAAAGGACTAATAAAAGTAGCTTCTGTCTTCTCTTTTTTGTGGTGTGTGATTTTGCGTGTTTTTTTGGCCTGTTCCTGTCCCATCCTGTCCGTGCCGCCCCCCCTCAGCCCTTTCAGGCTTCCAGCTAAAACAGCCTTGGAAATTTTGGGGTTTTTTAGGGTGGCAGTTCCTGCTTACCTGGAAGTTCTTACTATGTATAGAGTATTCTTATCTGAAAGATTTCTGAAATCTGAGTCCCTTTTCACTTCCTAATAGCACATCAGTTGCATTACTGATATATTAATTTGTTTTCTCTCACAAAGTATTTTATGAGAGAGGGAATTTAAGGGAAACTTATGCATTGCAACATACAAGAAGGTTATTCTTATCTTTATCATTTTAGTTTACAAGCATTTTGATAAACATTACAAAGGGGAGAACAAGAAAAAATATTAAATGTCTCCTTTTGACATCGATTACTACAGTGCTATGTGTGTAAACCTTGATGTTTGCTTTGATGGAAAGCAAAACATAGTTTCTTCATTTTAAAAATTTACCTTGAATATCTAGCTTTTACAGAGTTCTAAAATAAAATATTTTTACAACTATAAAATATTACAAGTACTGTGAAATGACAAATTATGCAGGAATTTGCAGATACAAATAGTACACAAGTATCTTTCCCCTACCCCCCGAGAAGAAATAGAAAGTTGGCTTACTGTTCCTCTAAAGGATCTGCTCAAAATCAGAGGATGAGTCAGAGCCAGAACCAAGAATAAAATTTGGACACTTTTATTGTCTTGTGCTACATCTGTATCGGACAATGTAATTCTGCTTCATATTGGTATTGGTGTTTGTGATCTTTGCGTGATGTTTGCTTGCTGGTAATGAAACTATAAGAAACTGATGAAATGACACTTTTTTAGAGAAGTTTTGATAAAGTTGTGTTTCATATTATGATTCCTGAGGTGTTACTGTTGAATTATTGAAGGCTTTTTTTGCAGCAGCTGTAAAATACTGGAAGAGTAAGAATATTACTGAAAGGAACTGTGTCCTGTTTTGTTGTGCTTGTGCTGTTCTTTAGGTGGTCTGATTCACAAATCCGTGAAAGTTCATTCTTTTGTTGTTTTCATTCTTTCTTCATCCTTGTCCTCTCCTGGCTCTGTGGGATGCTTTTCAAGAACAAGTATTCTAATTGATATCTTTTCCTTCTGAGCCAGTGTGAAGAGCGAGGGGTTTTGGCAAATCAGAAAGCAATGCTGCAGGTCTGATTTGAAGTAAAAGGATGATTAATATAAGGGAAAAGGTCTGGTTTTGTTTCAGTCAAAACTTAGTGCATCTTGAATACATAAAGTAAATTGAATTTCTTTCTTTGTTTCATAAAACTTGGTTTGAGTTTACACTCATTCTGTATTTTAAGGTTATTTCTGCAAGCACAGACTTGAAACAATTTTTGAAAGTAAAAAATTGTAGCACAATTTTCTCATTTAGTCCATGTTCATATGTAGCTTACAGAAGATGAGGTTCTTATTCTATAAGTGTGTATTAAAATTCATTATTATTTTCCAATGTGTGTTCTGAAAGATCGCAACTTCTTTGCTGCTTGCATTGTTCATCTTGCAGCGTTTGATAAATGACTAAAATGTGTGAAGCCTAATTAAGAGATCGTTATTATTTGACTCTTCCTGCCTTTCATATCTACTCTTTCAGGTAGGGAGGAGGGAGACACCCCTTTATGGTGTCAGTCTAATGGTTATTGAGTAACAACAGCTCAATCCTACATTATGACCTTATGATGTATAATCTATCCCTGAGTAAATTATCTATTTTTTTATGATGATTTTTGATCTGCATTGTATTTGAACAAGGGGAGACTTTAAAATATTTTTAAGGTTACGAGTAGTTTAAAGTTTTCTTAAATAGTTTGCAAATTTGTGTCTTGGTGAATGGCGGTAACTTTTTTGAACAGACAGTGAGTAAGTTTTGACATTTCCATTGCTGACTGAGCCTTTTGAAACTGTGTCTTTTGTTGCTTTCAAGGACTGAATTGTGGAGAAAAGAAAAAAGTACAGCTTATCGTGACTTACATCCACCTATAGATTCAATACAAAGTGTTCCAAAGACCAGTACACAAAAAGACAGTCTTGTTGATCAAGCAGCACTCCAGAAAATTTCTGCGCTTGAAGATGAGCTAACCTTTCTTCGTGCTCAGATTGCTCTAATTGTTTCAGCACAGACACCGGGAAGCATTCCGCCACGTAAGGCCTTCTGGTTTGAACCAAACCAGTTTTCCTTTTTTTTGCTTTAGAGTTCGTGTTCACAGTTGCCATGTCTGATATTGTTAAAGAACATCTCTGATTTCTCTAACTGAAGGTACACCAACAAAATCTACAGAATACAGTATTTTGTTTCTCTTTTCATCATTTGGCACTGCCCCCCCCATTTTTTTCATGGCCTGTTTGCCAGTTTTGAATGCAGTTGATCCTAACTGATCTTTATACTCATTTCCATGTTGGTGAAGGAGCTTAGTAACAACGCTATCCACAGGCTACCAATTACTGCTTTAAAAAGTTACAGGCTATTAATTATCCCTTTTGGTTTTTGTACTGTTTCTGACAAGTTATCAAAACAATGGATAAAAAAAAGCATTCTAAGTAAGGCAGGCTCAGGCTTTAACAAAAACCAGTGCTGCAATAGATGTGTCTAACAGCCACTAGAGAATCAAAGATTGAACTTTGAGACAAACTATCGTGTGGGTTTTGGTTGGGTTTTTTTGGGTGGTTTTTTTTTTTGTTTGTTTGGTTGGGTTTTTTTAATTCTCCACCCACCAAGAGTTTTGAGGTCTTGATTGACTTGCACTGTGAAACATTTGAACTGATGTGAGGGAGTTACATTTATATGCATTGTGCCTAGTGGACTTAAAACAGTAGTTCGGGCACCTCTGTGCTTCGTTTACGTGTTCTGTTGGCTCTTCTTTTGTCTCTTCTCCATTGCACTCAGTATTGTAGTCTATTTTACATGTTTTGTGGCTAGCTTCTTTTTTTTTTTTTCCTTCATGTGGGGTATTCTAATGTTCAGACCATTGAGAATGAACTGTGTGTAGTAGCAGGCTGCTTTGCTGTTGCAGTGCTGCTTTGCTGATTTATCTAGTGCTTAGATTGAAGACACAAATGGAGAAAATCAGGGCAGCACAAGACACCTCAGATCCATTATTTCATGTGTTCTGAATCTGTGGCTTCGAAATAAAAAATAATATTTGTTTTAAATATAATTCTTCTGTGGTATAATGTGTGAGGTGTGTAAGAAAGTGCTTTAAGAGGGCTGTCGTATCTTGACTTAAAACTGAGTCATCTTAGACGTTGCTTAATATTGTTAATTGTGAAAGTATACTGACTAAAAATAAGATCACTATTTTTCTTTTATAACTGCATCCAGAAGCCTTTAAAACATTCAGCATTCCAGATGGATTTTACCCAGTGCCAGCCATGACTTCTACGCCATTGTCCGTCTCTCACAATCACTTTGTAATTCCCTCACCGCCTCCACTTCCTTCTGTTGTACCATCTGGTGTTGATGCTAGTAATTCAGCAATCGAACTTATAAAACAACGTCGTGCTGCAAGAAACAGTAGTTCAACTACAGCTGATAGTGCTGATCACCAGAGGACAAAGAACATTCCTAGTATGATGGATGTTTTGAAAGACCTAAACAAAGTTCAGTTGCGAGCTATCGAGAGGTAGGTTGAATTGAATGTGTATCTGAGTAATCCAAGACTATGTAAGCAATGCAGCACATAAGTAGCACCAGAGAACACCAACGTGAAACATCACTGAATGAGCAGCTACTGCTGACAAACTTCAGTTGGCAACTTCTAAGTTCACAGCTTGGAATGTAAGATACTTGTGACGTGGCTTTTAGGTACATTTAAAGCACGCTGAGTATCACAGCATTTAAAACTAGTCTCCTGCTTTAGTATACAACTCTCAGGTTGGCATGGGGAGGTGGGTGTGTTGCTATCTGGAGATCACTTACAAAGTTGCCTACGCAGTCACAGGGAAATTGATGTGAACAAACAAACTTTTTGGATTCACTGTGAAAGGGCAAATCCTTGGGGAAACATTGGAAAACTACTGTCAACATACCCACCGCATTCTCATCCTACCTTTGAAGTATTAAAGCAAATACATGCTGTATCTTTTATTGAAAATGTTTCATGAATTTGTATTTCAATAGTGCAGTTGGATTATAAATATTTTTAACGTCTGCTGTCTTGATGGTAAGCACAGTTGACGTTAACAAAATGCATTGCTAAAGACTGCAATACCTCTTTGGGTCAGTGTTGCTATGCTAGGTGTAATAGAGGTTGTCAGATGTCCTTTCTGAACTTCTTGAGTTGAAAAAGTATGTAAGAACAACTGAGTCTATAATGAATATTTGGAGCTCTTAATGTGGGAAGAATGTCACCAAAAATTACTGCATTCTTACTTCAGCATATTCTTAACTGTGAGCTTTATCCCTGAAAATAACTAGCACAAGTCTTGGGCAAATTATCTATATGCAACTCTGGAAAAACTGTGTGTTTCCTTATATATGTTTTCTTCTGTATAATTCCATGTAAGGTGAATGAAGAAAGTGAAATGTTCAGGTTGACAGTTCTAATACCCATCATGTTGAGCAGGAGCATAATTAGTAGGAAGTGGCAGGTGTGCATCTGAAATGCTGTCTGGATTTAGGCATCTACCCGTATTCTGAAGGTAGAACTTAACTAAATAATGTATTTATATTGTTGGAGGGAGTAATGATGATCAAAATTGCTATAATCTTTCAGGCAGCAGTCTGACGGTAGTTTAATGTGTGCACTGTAAAGGGAAGACCTCTGTTCTCAGAAGTTGAGAGCCTGAAGATTCCAGTTTCTACTACCTGAGCACCAGCTTACACATCAGGCCAGGGCTCTAACAGCTTGATTTTGTAGGAACGGTGAACTCAGTCCTTCAGGTTTCATGTTAACTGGCATCTAACTGTAACTGCCAGACTTTGAGCTCAGTGCTGTCAGTGTGCATTAATAGGTACAATTAATAAATTGGCCTGGAGATAGCACTTTACTAGCAGAAGGGTGACTATATCTAGATTTTTTTTTTCCCCCCCCAAGTATCGTAATGGTTAGGAAGCTTTTCTTATGATTTATTTTCTTGGGCTAGTCACTAATTTCTACATTTATGTTGGGTTTTGGGGTGCAGGTGCTGTTTGATCTTACATCTCTGTGCTATCTTTTGATTTTGAATTTGATAAGAACAGTTTTTCTAAATTAAATTATAAACTCTACTTCTTAATTTTTACCTATAAAATTTTCATATTTGGATGCTCAGTTGCTCACTTGGAGGGAAAAACTGTCTTTGAAGCCTTTGTGCCAAACCTGATGATAATTTTTTTTTATAATGAAACTTGAGTGCAAGTGTGGTTTATAAATGGGGCTTTGTTTAAGTCAAATATGCAGCCAGGTGACCACAAAGTGGTTGTTTTCTTTAAGTGTAATTGCTCTGAGGAATTTGTTAAGTTTGTTCTTTCTCGTGAGACCATAGAAAGGCATACTGTTCTAAACTTAAAATTAATGAAATTTAAATCAAATTATGTTCACAATGGTTATGAAATGTTAGTGATAGATTCTCACTAACATACCTTAATATAACTTACAAATGAGACCCGCTATGAAAGCTGCACGTTTTGCTTTTTTTTTCCACATTATTTTGCAATACTTTAATTCTTTGTGTTGATTTACTGCCATTTTTCATTATGGAACTGCATTAAGTTGTATTTTCAAGCTAAGAAGCTGGCTGACAAGTTGTTGGGTGTACTTGTATTAGTCCTGATTGGTCAATTGCTGTAAAATAACATTAGCAGCATTATTTGTGTAATTGGGGTTTTACAGGATAGGGTGTATCCAAAAATCTAGAAACACAACTTTTGTATCACTCAGCACAGGATTAAGGGCAGGAGACAAATAATTTTCTTTTTTTGTAGGTCACCCGGAGGTACTCCTCTTTCTAGACCCAAAAAGAGGCAAAGTTCCGACTGGGATCCAGTTGCCCTACTGACTCATGCACTAAAGCAGAAATTTGCACATAAAAATGATGATGATGATGATTCCCTGGACAAAGAAAATCGATCTTTTGATAGCTCCCCATTTTCTAGTCCAGAGATCCCACTGGTATGTCTTTATACAAGAATGTGGTTTTTATATTCTTGAAGTGACTGCTGTTTTCATGGACAGTTGCAGGGTTTTTACAAGTCTACAACTTCTTTACAATGTTTTTAAGCTATCAGCCTAGGTAGTTGCTTTTTTCAAGTATAATCAAGGCAGAGAATCTCAAAGTTTAATTATTTTGGGTGGATTTAGACTGGTGAATACACTTCTGTATGCACCAAGAGGAAAAACTTAGATGACTGACTTGGAAAATTCAGCTCATAGTTGATTGAACAATAGATATTTGCGTTATGGTAACTGGCAGGTATCCATGCATAGAAACTGTGTGTCTATTTAGTAATACTAACTACTTAGTGAATAACTAATATTACAAATAAAGATGCTAGGAAGGTACAGAGAGGTCAGACTAATATGTGTTATGTGTTCAGAAATTAAAATGAAAACATTGGCTGTAATATTTTTCTTTGAGGTAGTATTATTTCCACACAGTTTGCATCTTTATCCAGAATGAGATGTGATTCTGAAAGCTGTTGCAAAGCCCATGCAAAATACAGGGTTTGGTATGAACAAGAAAAGTGCGGTAGACAGAGCCATTGGACTGAGGTGATTCTGAGCGCTGGTTTCTGTAGAGCAGCCTGTGCAAGCTACTTCAGTTTACACAGTCCAGCAGTACTGGTGGTTATTTGTTAGGGACTTCCACAAACCTCAGAACTGCTTAGATGAGATGGATAGAAGTGGCAGTAATTTTAAGTCTCTGCTCAGTAATTCTATCTTTATATCTTAAGAGTGAGATAGAGATTTGAACTGTGGCATTTGTTAGCCTAATGGAGGGAAATAATAATGCAAAACATATGGAAATCCAGACATTCTTTGAAGGCTGCTGCTTGGCTGAAAACTTCAGGAAAACTAAGGTGTGTGTTTCTATTTCCAGCTATAAGATTTTTTCTTTTTTCTTTTTTTTTTAATTTCAGATGCCACAAGGATTTTGCAAACAAAGTGTAGCATATATTTTACAGACTGTAGTGAGTCAACAGCTCTGGTGCAGTCTTAAAAAATTTCCCTGTTGACTGTTCCCTGACCCCCAGGAAAAATTAGAAACTTGTTAAAAACAGCCAGGCTTGTATTTTGGATGCTGCAGACCATTGGATTGCATAGCTGACATACCTGATTCTAGATACAAAGATAGAAGTTATATCCTGGAACAGCTTGTTTATGGAATAGCTTTTGTTCCAGGATCTAACAGCTGAATTATGAAGTCCTGGAAGAGGGACTGCTTAAGGCCAGCATGTTCAGGAGTAGATACAGAAAGATGGGCTTTTTCTGGTTAAAGCAGAATAATCTCATGAGCTTGTAATCAAGCCTCTAGTTGTTTACCCTTGAGTGTTTTGAAGAATAAATGTACTTAAAGCAATTGCACAGGCTTACTATTTTATTCTGTTAAGAGTAGCAAAACAACTCTTCCAAACTCTTTATTGTAAACATATTCTCATTCAGTTGTCTTGGGTATAATTTTGTTTAATTCAATCCCTGCTCCCCAGGTTGGACATTGCAGTCTGAAGCCAAATACAAAATCTAGCCTTATAAGAACTGATGAAGTTAAACAGGTATCAACATGGAAAGTGAGAGCACATATTTAGCTGATGGAGACTTCTGAGGAAACTTCACAGTGTGTACAAGTGACGGGTCCACTTTGAAACTGCTGTAAGGTGCTGCAATGTTTTCTAGAACATCTCTCCTATGCTGTTGAAATTTGGGTTGTGGTGTTTGTAAAGTTGCCTCTTCCTTCTCCTTAGTTTCCCAGCAGACAAACTTGTGAATGTGATGCACACAACCAGAAAATGTTTTTTATTGCTGTGGAGCAATGTGTTTGAAGCCTGGGAAATGCAGGAAATAAGTGTGTGTGAAAGAAAAATAATTATTGATGTGGCAGCTGAGGTGTGCATTCTGTTTGCACTTCAGAGTAAATAATGAGGAAGTGAAAACTTTTTGTTAGTGTGTTATATGTAACTGACTGTATATAATTAATGGTAGCTAACACTGTTTCATTAGAATGGTACAGTTGCCTCAGTTTTCTTTGCAGTTTGCTGATAAAACTCCATATTTCATGTGCAAATAGTATTGTAACTTATTTTGGGTCAGTAGATAAACTTTTATGTTTGTGAAAATTTGTCATAAGTAAACTGCAGGTTGTCCGTTAAGTGCCTATAATATGGGGGAGTTGTGTTCTGAGATAAAAAAGACCTTGTAGAGAGATCTGCTAGCACACAGTCTAAATTCAGTATGTAAATAAACATTAACTCTGTCCTTGGCTTCTCCATATGAAGTCTGTTTTGTTCACAACAGTTTATAAAATAAAATTTTCTATATATCGTAGATGTGTGTGGTAGTGGCACTTTGTGTTGCAGACTAACTTTTTTGTATCTTAAGAGCTGACCAACTTCTTAAATAAATTGTATTATCTAAAAAGAATTAAAATAGAGCTTACATTTTTCCTGCCAGAGTACTTGATGAAGGAGTCCCTTATTTACAAATTTCTTACAATCCACTGCTTACAATAGCTGCCTTCACTCAATCTTTTGTCTAATGATCCTGATGTATAAAACGAAAATCCTATCAATTAGACCGTGGACTGTGTCCCTTGTATATCCTGCGTGTCTTCTATTTCCCTGCCCGCTTACAGAGTAGACTGGCAGCTGGATTCCCTTTTACTGCTGAGTCTTATTTGCATGGTTGTAAGAAATTACTGCGCAAATCCCATACTTCTGTTTTAATTTTAAAAGTTATCGTAAAAGTTATCTTTTGACTAAAACTGGAGCTTAAGTGACTTGCTATTTTATGCTTCTGAAATGATGTCTTCGAGACTTTTTTTCCTGAATTTAGTGATTATTGAACTGTATCACATTCTCCCATTCCTCTCTCAGTCCATAACAGTTTGACCTTCCCTTTCTTTCCACTTTCAAAATTTCTCTACCTGACTTGACAACTGCTATGAAATCCATACCAAATAGCCAGCTTGGCCCTCTACTTAGCAATTTTACCCTCTTCTGCCAAAGCCTCCCCACTGTCTTTTGTCTGCAGCTCTGGTCTCTGATGCACTAGGGCAGCAGGGAGCAACAGTGAAGGCAGTCCATGCAGTGCCTGCAGAGGAGGATGTGTAGGCAGGTGAGTCCCGGTGAGCATCAAGCCTATGAATCGGCTCCCTTTTGATCAGCATCTGCCGTGTGCTGAGGTGGAGCATGAGATATATGTGATATAACATCTGCTGCGTTATAGCAGCACTCATAGATGCAGGGGATCTCGGGGGTTGTGGCCATTCTGTTGTGACTGACAAACATGAAGGTGGAATTCTTGCTGAGAAAGACTTAAGTAATCTGCAAAGCCCTGAATACAGCAGACTTCTCTCTTTCCTACTTCAATTGCTTCATGTGACAAGCAGTTTCTTCTTTTCAGGAAGAACTATTGTTTTGGTCTCCTTTTGTATGTTTTTTCTGTTCTCTCCAGAGTTCATTATTTACCTACAAGTTTGGCCTACAGGGGCATTTTGCAGTGGGAATTTTGAATTTGAAAGTGTCTTTTCATTTTAGAAGGGAATTATCTCAGAAATTTCTTAGTACCTCTTAAACCAAGGATCTAGTGTCAGACTTCAGAAGCATCTGCAAATTTTAGTAAGCTGTGTGACCCTTCAGGTTGTTGGGTACTATCTCTGATTTTTGTGTCAGTCTGATGTGAATTGTGCGGTAATGTAGTTTTTGTAGCTGGTCCGTTTCCTAAGGGAAAAAGCGTAAGTCATGGGCCATGTGCTTTTTTCAACTATGTACCACCTACACATATTATGAGAAGAGATGCTTTGTTTTATGTAGTTCCAGATGTAAATTACCTTAGGCGTTGAGCCCTCGTATACCTTAAGAAGTCTGTGGGTGGCATCTGGTAACATCTGATAGTTTTCAATACTAAGAAGTTGCAAAACTTAGACAGTAATGCTCAGGAATGAAAAGGTTCGCACCCATTGCAGAGATTTTTCTCCCTTTGAGAACTAATGGAAACGTGGATGTCATCTTATTTTCTTTGACTAAAACATCTGTATCAACAACTTGGGAGCAACTTGAGGTTCTCTGAGGTTATCCATGCCCACCTAGAATCCATGCCCTGTTTACCTACAAATAACCTTGTTTACCTAAGGTCCCTGACTGAATTGCTCGGTGACAATGCAACTGTTAGAGACATGGTAGCGATACGGGGCAGGAGGAAGAGACTCAGGAACGTGAGCGCTCTATTGGTCTGCTGGAACAGTCTTGTGAAATGTTGTGCCCTCTTATTCTTGTCACTGAAGGAGTCTGGAAAATTTATTCTCCTACCACTCCTGATGAATATTTGGGCAGGATGGAAGACGCCCTTCAGGAGTTGCTGGGGAGGTCTCTGGAATGAAAACTGTTCTTGTTTTTCCACTAGAAAGACTAAGAAATAGGTATAGTGTATCCAATTTTTCAACTGATAAAATTGAAAGAAGAATAAATGTTTCAAATATTTTGAGTAAGTCGGGCTAGAAGGAAAAGTACAGTGCAGTTGTTTAAAAGCACTCTTAAGGATTTTTTCCCTAGGAGACCCTAAGAGATTTGAGTTCTCTATCTGTGAGCTTTCCATTACAAGGAGACTAATAAATACAATTACCTGAACTGTCAGAATGTCACTGTTTGCTGACGAACTCCTGTAATATACCAGACCTGTCCAGATACTCATGACTTGTGAGGGACAATTAATATATAATCTGTCATCTCTATGTGTAGGTACAGAGTTGGGGGGGAAAGGCATGGCAGAGGATATGCAACACTATTCACTGCCCTCAGCCTATTCCTCTTTTCAGGAGTTAATCACATTGTTCTTTAATCCTACTTAAATAGTAAAATTATATATGGGGCTCTTGCAAAAGCTTAATTGACAAAGGGATCCTAAACAAGGCTAAAACAAGTTAGCCTTTGAGTTACGGATCAGAAGCCTTGGGAAAAGAAAGACCTGCAGGCACGGCTATCGAAGCAACTGGTGTCCTAATGTTAGTAAGGTCTGCAGCCAGATTTCACTTCTGCTTTACCTGCAATCACTGGCAAACAGATTTGAGGTATCTGGGAGACATTTGTGATCCTGATTCCTGTACCAGGTTCTTGGAACAGATCCCCATGTGACCTACCAATACATTTTTCATAGTGACACCGACTTCAGCTACATCTATATTACCTTCTAGGTTTATCTGAATAATCTACGAATTAATTGTGTATGATACTTTAGAGCATTGTTGTTGCATGTCTGTGTGAAATCTGAATAGTTTGCAGATTCTATTTCAATGCTTAACATGCTGTTGCGACTTGGCTGAAAGACACATAGAAAAAATGCAGCCTTCCCAAACTTTTCCAATGGTCAAAATGGGCAGTATTAGCCCACTGTAATGACAGAAACAATTGAAAATTTGACATTCATATTGCCCTCAGTCAATGGCATGATTTGATTTAAAAACTTTCAGTTGTTTTAAGATACAAGTCCTTATTATTACTATTCTAAGGGAGAAAATGCAGCTTTTTTCTGAACAGTATTGTCCTCAGTATGAATATTTTTTTCTCTTCCTCAGGCATGTATATTCATCATATTTAACATGTTTGGCCTTGAGAATGTACTGCTGTGTAAAAGATCTGTCTTATGTATAGTTTCACTGGCATTTGTGAAGAATAACTTGATAATTTGTTTGTTTAGCTGTTGAGATTATATAATCCCATTTATTTTATAAATATAAACACATTACGTTGAAGAAAAGCATACATTTATTAATAACTTATTTTAAAATCACAATTAGAATTAAGTTACCAGGTATACAAAAGCAGCTAGCTTCAGGTGGAACACCTTGGTATTTGTGCTACATTTTTTGAAGAGAAGTGATGGAACTTGATGCAGCTTTGGAGGCTTGCTGCTTCTCTTAAAGTTTTAATGACAAACCTTTAGAATTTGAAAACTGACAGTGTCCAAAACTGTAAAACTGAGCAGGTTTTTACATACATGTATTTATTTTATCTTGCTTTATATTCTTTATTTTTCAGTGCTAGTGCCTGTCATCTTACAAACTTCTGCTTACGTGTCAGCCCACAGGCCGTTCTTTTCCCTGTTATCTTGTTTGGGAGGATTATTGCCAGATACGGAAAATGATTCTTGAAACTTCTTTGAAGTGTAAGTCTAGGGATTAATTACCAAATTCTTTCAAAGTACCTGTAAAGTAAACTTTCATAACTGACTACAATTTGTAGAGTCTAAATGTAATGGAAATCTAAAAGATTTACAAGGCAGCTAGTAACTATTAGGGCACTAATTCCTGCTAAAATACTTGCATTTGTGATTTTGTTTGAGGATTTAAAATACTGAACTGATTTCTATCTCTGGAGGTGTTTTGAAAGGACATACTGTCCTTTCTTAGTTTCGTTTTACAGTTTATACTTGTGCTTCTTTTTCCTTGCAAAACTGTTTTGAAAATCTTTGTCCATGGATAAAATCTACACAAGGTGGATATGTGCTTTTTATTTGGTTATATCTTTGCAGTACTTACGTAATTTAGTATAACTAAATAGTGAAGCTATTGTAGTGTTTCTTCAATAAGTGTACTTTTTTTCCGTTTCTTGCCTTACTGCTTGTATTTTGTACAATATATGTATTCCATTCAGTTATTTCACCAACATCTCTTGTCTCAATACTTCTTCCTGTATTGGCATAGTCAGGCTCTCTTGGTCACTATTTCCTTCAAGATTTTCTCTTTTCAAGGCGTAAGGATTATTAAGAGAGAATGTTAATCCTCAGGGGATAAAAGAAATAGGTTAAAAAGAAGAAGAGAGAAGTTATTACAAGAAAGCACATTTGAACCATATGGTTCATCAGTAAATGTGCCGGCCTTGATTAACAAATGTAGTTCTGCCTCTGAGAAACTGGACGTAGGTAAACTCCATGGTGGTATATATGGGAGAAACTCAGTCTATACTGAGTGTATACTCGGTGTATAACAGAGTGTATACTCTGAGAAACTCTGTACTTCACACTGTCCAATTTAATTTCAGAGACTTGGATGGGAAGCATGTAGCTTAACTAGAAGGAATAGGATACCTGTTGTAAATCACCAATATAAAAAGAAAGAAATTGTTCATTATTTTTCAAAATACTTCATTGAAGTACAAAGCTGACGTTACTACAAACAGCATAGCCAAAGAAGGGCAGGTATTGGATAGTAACTATAGAAGGGATTTTCTAAGAAAAGGAAGAATCTTATGAAGTCATCAAAAAACCTGTATGTGTTGTGAGAAAGAACTTGAGTTATGTAAAAAGAAACAAGACATGGATTAATGCTTGTATCTGTTTGTATAAATAATTCTGCTTTTGTTTCTTGCATTTGACAAATGTGAGAGGCGCACTCTGGAAGGGTCTTTGACAAGCTTTTTCCTCTCTTGCTGCTTGTAGATGTTTTGGTGGTTTATAACAATGCACATCATGCTCCATAGTTACACCTTGAAACATTTTGTTTAGGAGCCCAATGTCCAACTGCTGTGATAGTTTTAACAATGTCTAAAATTACCTTGTGGGTAAAGGCTGAAGACAGCAGCTGTCCTTCAGCTTGGGAAATATTTTGTCCATTTCAGTATTATTTGCCCAGATTACTTACAAATTCTTGTGCATCAGAAATATTTTCTCTCTCTTTAATACCAGTCACTGACAGAAATAATTTCTATTTCTCATCAGTTTTCAATGTACTTGTATCTCTGATTATTCGGCAAAGAAATGTTTTGCCTGTCCATCTGTGGGCGTGTGTTAATAAAATAGCTTTCTTCTATAAGAAAATTGGTATTAACCCAAATGTCTGTGTTATTTAATTTATATTAGGATATGTCAAAATTAAGTTACAAACAAATGATCTTGGCCTGTGTTTAACAGAACTAGAAAGAAATGACTGAAAAATCACTTAATTGTGACTATGAATCCTAATTCATTCAGGTGTGTATGGAAGCACCTACAACAGGTATTTGAACTTGCCGTCCTAGCAAAAAATGAAGATTCTAAAACCTTCTGTGTTGCTAAAGGGATCCTTTTCTTTAAATTCAAATGTCATGTTTTGTACTAGGAGATTGAAATAGTGGTTTCATTTGCAATATTATAACTTGACTCTGTTTTATCTAGCTATAATTTAGCTATTTAGCTGAGAGGCATTTTTGATTGTGCTAGACATTAGTTTCCACGGTATTCTTTATTTAGGGAATTAGTTCTAATAACTAGTTATAATAATCAAAAGGCCCTTCTTTTGCTATTCGTTATTTTCCCCAATAATCCTGTCAGCAGGATCTCTCCTTCTGCAGTGGGAATTTGTTATTTCTTTTTGCATGTTGAAAAGAAAACAATGGGGTGCTTTTGTTCCAGCTATGTTTCTAGTCCTCTTTACATTTTAATTTCTGCTTACATTTTCATTCAGGCTATTTGCCTGGAAGGCTGAAGGAGGCCTTAAAAGCGGATTTTTTTATGTATGTGAGCAAGAGTATTCAGACTCTCATTTTGATTGTTTTTGGGATGGAAGTATTCATACCTTTTGTTTAAGCCTAATTTAGGCATTTAATTTTGATGGGTCAGAGAACCACAAGCAGGAGCCTAAATTCCCTCTTTAGGTAACAGAGAAGTAGCAGCACAGGGTGCAGGGGTGGAGTTGGCACTGGTTGTGGTAAACCTCTGATCAGCAAAAAAGTCTTAGAATAAAATATATTTGAAAATTTTGAAAATAATTGATGTAAATCCTTGAGACATTCTGCAGATGAACTGCATGTATTTAACCACAAGAGAGCAGTGTTATACCAGATCTATGTTGCAAGTCTTAAATTTAAAAGTACTTCTGCTTTGTCAATAACAGGTCTAACAGCAAAATTTTGATCCCTTTATATTTTTATCTTTTTAGTGGTATTCACTAGATTGTAGGGGTACATGCTTCTAACTGGCTAGTGTTATGGTGAACTGTATTTATGTGTATTTGGATTAGTAAAAAGTCAACACCAGTCTAGTTTCTTCTCTTCTCACAAAATAAATCTGCTACTTCACTTTCTAGGACAATAGACAGAAGATTTTATGTGGTGAGTTAGAGAAGAGCTTCATCTGGCAGTAGTCTTTTCCTGAAGAAATATCCTCTCATATCCGATATGTAATGGGGATTGGAGAAAATTTCTGCTTGTGGTGCAGTACACACATAATGAGCATTGCCACGGAATTGCAGGGATTTGTGTAAATCACTTCTGGGTTATACAAGTGAAAATATGCTGCTACTTACTAATTAAAAGTCAAAGTGACCATCTGGCATTAAAATTCACATTTTTCTTTCAGATGAAAGATTATACTCCGCTCCTGTAAGCGCACGCAGTCTTTGCTTGTCACATGTAAACAATGACTTGAACGAGTTTAGGTGCATTCATAAAGCTGAGTAAGCGTATGTTTGCAGGGTTGGGCCAAGTTCAACCTTCAGTAATGCTTCTGCATCTGCGGTTGACTTCATTACAGTTGCTAGAGTGGAACTAAAGGCAGTATTTAGCTATGTATTTTTAAATAAGGAATATCTTACCCATCCTATAACCTAGAAGTGTGGAGAACTTGTACATTTAAGATCTCTATTCTTGCCATCTGTGCTTCCTCTTTAGTAGTCTGCATCTTCTTTAACGAGGAAAGTTGAACTAGATTGATTGTTCCCACTTCTCTCCTACTTTTTAGTTCTTATGCTGTAACACAGCAGCTGTATTTGCTGGGAGACAGTTGCCACTGAGCAACAACTGCTGGTATAAAGGAGGAGTAGAAAGAAATTCAAAGTAAGCTTAGTTTTAGTTTCTTCACCTGTTATTGTTGCCTTACAGTTGTTTGATGCATTGTCACCTTATAGTTTACAGCCTGTGAGTATTTGTCTTGTTTTTTGATAGTGAGAGCTGTAGGAATCTGTATTAAAAGTTCTGAAATAGCAGTATGGATCAGTGAGGCTGGCTGTGTGTTCTACTCCTGAAGCGAGGTTTTTTTGTCCTTTAGAGTACTGCTTTTTTGTATGTGTGTTCTGTTGTTTCCTGCTTAATTTTGTGTGGCTGGTATTTTAGTCATCTTTTTCTATTATCCTTTTCCTAGTAGTTGTACTGCGTGATTTGTATACCATGTTTGACTGTCATCTGTTGGGGCAGGCTTGATAAGCCAGGCTGTTTTTGTTGCGCTCTTTCCTTGCTTGTGAGGAAGTGTTTCTGAATAGAGGTCAAGCTCAGTGTACTTGTTTTTAATTTGTGAAGTTAGGAGCTGCCTTACCAGCATGTACAGCAGGAAAGTAATCTGAAAGTCAGTATTCTGTGATAGCAAACATAGCTAGTTTGAAGTTGTGCTTTGATTTCACTCCGGTGAAATGTGGGCTTTATCAACAACTCCTGTTCCTTATCTGCCCATTTGACCACTTAAATGTGTTTCATCTGGTTTTGTTTGCTTCTTATGTCTTCTATTCTTCTCATATGCACTGTCTGCATGTATATGAGTTAAGGTTTTACTTGTTCTGTTTCTGTAGGGTGTATTTTTTCCAAATTTTTATTCTAGCAAATCTTCAGCCCCTTTATTTTTTTCTGAGTAGTGGCATAGCCTTTTCCTCAAGATTTGAAGAGTATACTTTGTATTTAGTATGTTAGAACAATGAGGCTGCTAGTGAGACTGATCTCTACCAAATAATCTGCTCTGTAACCTATTTTGTCACTGATACGGTTTTTTAATGTTGAGTTAGAATTTTGAGGCTACAAATAAAAGAAAGAAATATTAACATAAGATAAGCAAAATAAACAGAATTCAGGAGATCCTGCTTCATGCTTTTTAAGCTCTTGGTGCTGTTGCTAGGTGAAGAGCATGTTAACAGTCCTCTAAGCTAGTAGTTGCCTGGGGAACCCACAGAAACTTGTGCTATTTCTACACATCTGTACAAACTCATAGACAATCTTTTTCTTCCTTGTACTCCCCTTTTCCTCCTCTCTAGCATAATAAAAGCCGTGGAGAAATCATAGGACTTAGTCGACTCTTTCTCATTCTCCAGCATACAGGTCTCCTTCACAGTAAATACCCAGTAGCTTTGAAGAAAATGGTACGTGGCCAGACCTTGACCGAGGACAATAATTGTGAATAGTTGACCTGATAAGAGTTGAGGATCATGAACATCACACCTGGTAATGGTCACTGGCACTTTCATTTGGAAGCTGTTGCCATTCTGTTGCTTAAACAAGAATCAGTCCCACTTATGAATTGCATAGATTTTAGGAAAAGTGAAAACTATTTACTTTAAAAAAAAAAAAGCAGGATCACTAATTACTACTAAAGTAATTCTCTAATGGAGGAATAAGTTAAACTCTGCTTGCTGAAAAAACCTTTAAACTGCAGGTGGTTAAGCAGTTTGAATCTGCAAATGCTAAAGCAGCTGGCTGAAGAACCTATCTGGCCTTTTATGTTTGCTTTGAATAAGCCTCGGAGTAATACAGAAATTCAGAAAATTATTGTGGCATCTAAGTTTTCTTTTTAAGGCAAGTGGGGTAAGCCAGGTGACTATAGGTCAATTAGCATGTATCAATTCTAGGCAAAAAAATCTGTATGCTGGGATCGTATTGCAGATCTGGAAATACTTAGATAACAGGAGTGATCTCATGTGACTTTATTGGAAAATAGATCTTTCAAATAATCTTTGACAAAAATAGCTGTAATAAAATAGTGTAAATGAAAATATAGCATTCATATTATCCACAAAGATGTTAAATGGATGTAGAACTCCTAACTGGCAGATAATAGTAATCACTGAAAGGAAGTATTGCTACTAGGGTTATAGAGAATGGTTCTAGGTTAATGCAGTTTCATATTTTTTAGTAATTAAATAAGTGACAAAATTAGTGGATAATTAAAAACAGAAATTACATTGAGAGAAATAATGAAGATGGGAACGATGGCACAAAGCCATAATGATAATGCCATAGTAAGTTAGGTCTTCAGAAAGAGAGTATGTTCTAGTACAGTCAGTTGGAAAACTATAAAGGAGTTTTGTTCAAATTTATAGGTTTTGCTACTGTATTCCTTCAGAAAGAGAAAATCTGTTTGCAGTGACCTGATTTGTCTGTGAATGCATGAAGAGGGGAAAAAAAAGTGTTACTAAAAGCCTCTTTCTCTGACAGAGAGAAACATAATACTAACCAGTATCAGGAAGTGAAAACTAGAATCATTTAAACGAGAGGGTGTCTCAATAATGAGCATGACATCCACAGTGGGAAGTGGTGACTTTTCTTTATTTCTTCTCTGTAGTGAACAGAAAGCTAATTCTACAGTGAACCAGCTATGGAGTGAAACAAACAAAACCAACAAAAAAACCCCTCTATGGCTTCTGATATCTAGGTGATCAAGGCTTATTAGGTATAAAAGCTCAGGTGTCAGGTATATGAATCAGGTGAACTTTCCAAGATATTTTTCTTGGCTGAGTCACCTTTTGACAATGGTGCCTTCCTTCTCTCTCCCTTACATTATTTTCTGCAGACAAGTTTTGAAGTCCGTTTATTTTCTAATGTATTTATCATCGGTTGTCTTACAAAGAGATCAGCTTTTACTAAAGATACTTCTTTTACATTTCAAAAGTACTTTTAGTTTCATAGAGGGAGGAGCCTATGCTACTCCTGAAGGTGCGAACTCCTTGCTGATGTTCAGAGCTTTAAGACGACTCCGTACTATCATGGATCTCAGTAAAATTTAAGATGTGCTGTGCCAGCTGAAAAATGACATCTGCATTATTATATAAGATGCCCCTGAGAGCGATATAACACCCACAGGCAAAACTTGGAGCTGTCAAGTAACTCGAGTGATGATGTAAGCTCTCCCTTTAAATTAATGACACTGAGGTACCAGAAAGAACGAACTGCAGTTGGATTGGTGAAGGACTAAACTCCTTCCTCAAAAAACCCCGCAAAATGCATAGGGTTTTTTAAGGTACTTAGAGGTAATCAATTGACTTTTTCCACAAAACCATAGAAGTTTAGCTCCTTTATCATTAAAGTAAATTCTGTCCTTTCACATCTCGCTCTCTACAGGATCTGTGGTGGTTTTCTTCTCGAGCTTTGAAGTAACATGAATCTGTTATTAAATTATTTCTGTTGTGAAGACTTTTGGTTAGAGCAGTATTGGTGTCCCTTGTGGGGTCCTGATGTATAACTAGAGCGCTCCAAAGTGTAACCACAGTGCAAATAAATAAATTCCACCTTTTTCTAGCGTTTCACATACAATGTGACTGTTGAGCTGTAATAGTCAAAACGCCAAATCATTTTGTTAGCAGTTTATATTTCAAAGACTGCAAACATGTAGGCCTAAGTAGTGGAACTGTTCAGAAGAAAATGAAGGCTGTTGGTAATGTGAGGTTATATTGTGATATGTTTAGGTCTTGATGGAGGATTTGGCAAAAGACAGCTGAAGTCCATCCACTTTTCCTGCACTCCTTCCGAAGCAAACATTAACAATAATGTTTTCAACTACGAATCCTTAAAACTGGGAAACTAAATTGTATACAATAATCTCTTAAAAAAAAAAAATAGGTTCCGTACTGTTGTAAAATGTGTTTAATAAAAAGCATGACAGGAACTGAAACTGACCTGAGCCTCAGGAAAATGTTTCTCTTGAAATCAAAAAGCCAGGTTTTATTACAATAAAACCTCCACAGTTTTAACTAGGGAGAACTCAGAAATGACCAAGGAAGACAGAAAATAAAAAGGGGGTTGTGCCCTTGCATGTGAGTCCTTGCTTCCACTTAACTCAGTACTTTTCTGAGTTGTAGCAAAGTCTCTTAGGCCCCTCTCGTGCCTAGGTGACAGCAAAGCCTCACAAGAATTTTATTTACTTGCTGTGTTCTCCAAGTGAGCCGTGACCTTCTTGCTATGGCTCTCTTACATGAAATACCCTGCAGTCTCTGACCTTTCTCTCTTCCAGCCCAATCCAGAGCATTTCAGCGAAGGAAGAATTCCCTCTGTCTTTTGGGGGTGAGGGGAAGTCACTTCGCTCTTCAAAAGAACATAAGATTTGGAACATAATAAACACCATGCTTGCCCAATGTAAATTGATTTTTTGTCATGCTTGTGACTGGTTGGTGTCTTCAAGAAGCTGACCATAATCAGGTGTGCATGGGGGGGCAAGAGATCTAAGAAGGTAAAAATACCTTCAGGTAATATAATTTCTGTGTGTATTATCTTTGTAGCTACAATGAACGTGAATGTAAGAAGTGTATTTGCTACTTTAAAACTTTTGTACACGCCTTTACGCACCTAAAGCATACAATGTGCCAATGTCACTTAGCTGTTCTGAGTAGCTGAAGTACCCACCCAACATCACCACTGACTTATTTTATGTTTCTTAGTTTGTTTAATATCTGTCTTCGGGCAGTCTCCAGGCAGCAGCATTGTTGGGGGAGGTTTCCCTTTAACGTGGAAGTCGGGGCAGTCAGCATACACATGTATGTGCATCTTAATTAGGCCTTACTGCTGATAAAAGGTACTTCAAAGCACATAGTGCAGATGGCCACTCCTTAATGTTTCTTGCAGTAATGGCAGAACTGGTGGTGTTGACTTCTTTGATACATTGAGGGGGAATGTGCTATTCATAGATACTGTAGGGGGCAGTGGCAATGTCCTGAAGTACTTGTCGTATACATGGAACCTCATCCCAGCAAAACTGCATTTTAAGCAAAGTAATTCAACTCATGTTTTCATCTCTCAGCTGATGATACTAATATAGAATCATAGAATCATTTAGGTTGGAAAAGACCTTTAAGGTCATCAAGTCCAACCATTAAACCGTTTTTTTATATATATATTTTTTTTTTTTTTTTTTTCCTCCTCCCACTAAAGATTGAATTGAAATACATTTATCCAATGCAAAACATGACAGATACAAAAGAGTGGTCTTTGGGACAATATTTTATCTTCCTTGTTGAATCTGTCTCTGAACCTGTCGTATGTTTCAATACTTCCTATTTTCTTTGGATTTTGTTTGCCTGAAGTGCCCAGCCCCAAGTTTGTCTCCAGATGTTGGTAGGTCCTGCTATAGGAATGAGGCTGGGTATCAAATACATGTGTAGGTGTAGCTCTAGATTTTTCTTTTTGGTAGCTATATTTCTTTCATAAATATGCTGATGTATGAGCTAAGCTCATAGGAATCCTCTGCACATACGAATGAAAACTCTGGATTTGGAGTGTTAACAGCTGCTGACATTGCATGAGTAGGTCATGAAAGCATCATTCTAAACTAAAGGTCGATTTAAGTCTTAAAGTATGTGTTCTCCAAGATTATGATTTTGTAATATTTACTTGTAACCATGAATTTTCTTTTTGTTCATATAAATGTTCAATCTTCTTTTAAGTTTTGCTATGTGGTTAAAGGTTAATGTATTCTTGTTGCAGCAACTTCCACATGTATTGGTTTACTTTGTTTTACCTATGTTTTGATTTGGGGAAAACAGAAGCTCTCAATCTGCCCAAATATTCTTTTTGTTTTTTTTTTTTTTAATAGGTGGTACCAATGAAGCTACAGTCTTCCCCCCCCCCCCCCTGCCCCCCGGAGGTTTTTTGTGATGCAGATTGCTTTTTGCCACCCTTCTTTGCACTTCCCACTCTTGTACTTGCACTTTCTTGAGAGGGGTGATTAGTATGAAAATGATGGCATAGAATTTATCTCCAGGTGGTAGGAGAGGTGGAGATAATAGTAAAACTCCTCTTTATCCCTGTTTGTATGAATTCTAATACTCCATTTTAGTTACAACTTCTTATGATCGCCAGGTCCCCTTCCTAATCTAGTACAGTATATTTAGAACCCTGTAGGGTACAGGATTCAAGTCCTCTCTCTAAAGCGTATTACCATACAATTGTCTGACATGAAATTCACCTGATGTTGTCATACTCACTTCCTTGTGTGTTTAGGTCTTCGTGGCTCTGCGCAGACACCCAAGGTAGCTTTTAGGAAGTGGCGCTGCTGGTGGCAAAATGCCACTGTCATGGATGGAGCTGTTGCATGATGTTTAGTAAAACTCTTCCTGAGACCCAAACTGTCCCAGGATATAGTAACGTGATCCATTGTTTTTAGTCACAGAGCCAATTTTAGCCCTTTCTTTTCTATTCTGTGGTTCATTTTCTGTCTGTCTGTCCCTAAATAGCTGTTTGAGACTGTACCGTCCACAACATCACTGAAAGATCGCAAGGTGTAGGAGTGGGTACACCATAAGCCTGCCTTGTTGCTAAAACCAGTGTATTTTGTAACTACGCCCATGTTAGCTCGGAGAGGATTGGACTGTGTTGGACATTGGAGAGACCCTGCCTTCCTCACCTTTAGGGAGAAGGAGCATCTGTCACCTAAATAATTGTTTTTCATATGTATATTGTATTGCTTCTTTTCTTAATGGATAGTTATATTTCCCAGATTCTCCTCCTGAGCTTTAAAATCTTAAACGTTAAGTCTTTGGCCAGGACAAAAAAATTGCCATATTATTAATTTTTCTTTTGCTGTTAAGTTCAGTGATTCATTTCAACATGCTAGTCTACATTATTTGTTTCGAACCATTAAACATCAGCATCCATACAGACAGTGCCTGTGCAGAATAGGAAAATGTATTGACTTAACTGTTCTTGAAAAGAACACTGCTAAATCTGTTGTGGAAAATTGTGAGTGGTTTTCCAATGCTGACTATGTAAAACTTCTCCTGGAGAAACTATCACATCTCCATCCATATATAGGACAGATCTCTAGGGAACTTCAGTCTAGAATCCATTATGCAATTCAGCTTGCATCCGGGGGACACATGAAAACACTTTTTATTGATTCTGAAGGGTAGTTTTTATTTTAAGTGAATTTAAAATATTGGCTAAATAACACTGAAATCAAATCTATTTCCAGCTCCTATATTCAGTTCAATTGTAGCATTTGCTCTTCACAAACTACGTGAAGACTTTGAGGTACAAATAAATTCTGGGTTTAGACTGTATCAAAATCAAGATGAAGAGTCCCTGCAGTGGCAGAAGTCCATCAGTGATGACAGCTATTTCTCACTTAGAAATATTTATCGGTGTAGAATGTCAGTATTTCCCATATTTTCAATTAAACTTCATAAGCCTCTGTCATGTTGCACGTATATGTAACATTGTCCACAACTGAGAAATGAGAAAACAGAGATTTAAACTGACCAATGACATTAAGGAGAACTAGTTACTGGAACTGAAACAATGGTAAAGGACAACTCCCTCTTCTTTAAGTACTTAAACAGGGAAACATTTTCCCTGGGGTTTGAAAATCCTTCTACTATATGCTTAGGAGAAAGATATGGAAAGACTTTCCTCACTGGTAACTCCACTTAAATTCCTACAGCAATGCTAGGGGTAAATTTAGAGAAAAGTTCTTCTCAGAAACAGTGCACTAGGAAAGTGATTATTTTGTTGGTAGGAAGGAGAGGCAGTGGGAGGATGGAAGCGGGACTTTTGCTGCCTTGTCAAACCAGAATGTCTTCTGCAAACTAAGGAGATGCTTTCAATCAACTGGCTCTACCCAAGAACTTTGGACACTTCATTCTTCTTTTTTTTAATTTTTTTAAAATTTTTTATTAGTTGTCATTCTTTGACATGATGAATACTTACAGCAGTATGTTAAAAAAGATACAGTTAAGTCTCTTGGCATCACTGCATAGCAGTCACAGCATTTTCACACAATCTAGTGCTTCCTTTCAGAATGACGCATATGGCATATATACGCACATATGGGGGCTGATTCTTGGTCCCAGTGAAGTTGGTGGGACCAGTGTTTGGCCCATAGAGTTGTATAAGATATGTGAATATGTATATATAAAATGCTTTACAATAAACATGACATATACAATCTTGAATTCAAAGATAAGCAGAATATATTTTACATCCAAGTCAAACTTACGCTCTGCACTTAAAGTTTATGTACCTAAAATATTGGATGGATTATAGAAACAAATAATAGAATAATAGTTTGCACCAATCAAAGTAGTTTGGATACATATTCATGGCATGAAGCTTGCCTTGGGTTTTTGTTTTGTTTGTGTTTTGGGGGTGGCTTTTTTTGGATTTGCAGGATCTTAATTCGAATTTAAGTATTTATTTTTGTGGGCCATGAGCAGGGCATGTGGCGTCAGGAGGGGAATGGGAGTACTTTATGGACAACTCAGCTGAGTGACTTAAAATATAAGGCTATAAATTGCATCTGGTACCCTGACTGATACCTGAAAATAAAATTATAACTGCTTGAGTGTTTCTCCTTTCCGACGAGAGTCCACTTGGAAGGGCTAGCATGCATTCTGTCTCTGGTTTTTTGGAAACTTTTAATAGAAATTTCAACCACAGATTGGAAAAGCTGGTGAGATAACTATGCAGTGTGAAAATGGGCTTATCTCATTTACTGGGGTAGCAGCCTTCTCACCAATCATTTAGGGAGACTTTGATTTTCTTCATGAACACCAATAGTTTATAGAAAAATAATTGACCCGTGTTGTAGATTAGGTTAGATAGAACTGCAGATCATGTGGTTTTTTTCCTTCCATAGACTCTACTTAATCTCAGCTACTCCTCTCTCTGTCTCTGTATTTCAAAGGTATACATTTTCAATAGTCCTTTTTTTCCCCCCTTTTGGCTGGTGGCTGGAATGTTGACCCTTAAAAACCCAAAGGTAGGTAAAAATCTTTACTTCATGAAAATGCATATGTATGCATTATTTTAACCAGCCTACAAGTTTCAGTTATCACTTCTTTCTTTTATTATTATTGTTGTTGTTATTTATACAGAATTTGCCTCTTTGACAGTATGAAATCTGTGTTTAAAGAAACTACGTTTTAATGAAATGAATTGTATTTGTGGGGCATAAAAGTGTTTTAAGCTCCTGCTTTTAGCAGTTTTCTGCTTCCTTCCTTGTATGAAAAACCTAACTCAGTTTTAAAACCTCAGAATCTTTTAGCTGCACTGGCACAATAAGAAAGAAAAATAATTTACAAGGGCTTTCTGTAAAGGGGCTAATAGGGCTAACAAGACAAAAATCTGCATTATCTGCACAGATATTTTTCTGTTCCGTGCATCTAGCATTCTGTTAGCATCCTGGGGAGAAATCCCAGTACAGAAATGTCCTCCAAACTAGATAATACCAAATATATATCACAACTGCATATACTGAGCACTGGTGCTGTTGGTTTGGCGGCTATGGGAAATCAAATGGTAGCATTTTGCATTACAGACCCCAGTGAATCTGGCTGCCTGGCATCTGCTGCCAGAGCCTGACTTTTCAGCGCACTGTTGTCTAGAGCACCTGAGGCAAACTGGCCCAGACCCAATCTTGTGTAATGGGTTTGGCTCATGAGTACAGAAGCATTTCTGGAGCCACCCTGAACCTATTTCAAGCATTGTTTCATTAGGCAAGGTGATTGAAATCTAGCAAGTATGTTCAGTGCACCAAAAAACCCCCACAACCTGTTCATTTTAAGAGCAGCTTTTCAAAGTTGGTAAGTTTTAACTTGGTAAGAGCAGACTTGTAATGGACCCCGTACACTAATTACAGAAAAGGTCTAGGTTTTCTTGTAGATATAACAGAACTTGATTTGTATCTAAGCTTTCCTGTTGGACCTATTTTCTGGAAGCTCCTCAGAAACAGCTCGATAATGTATCTGTCAAGAGCTTTTTATGCTGCTAGACATCAGGTTTGTTTAAGGAACCCTCAGAACATTTTAAAAAATTTTTTTGAACTAGATAGAAAATGGCTTCCATTTCTTAGTAAAAACACAAAACAAGGGAAATTATATCCTTTTGTATGTACTTAAGTGCTTCTAAGCAGCACATTACACTGCTCGCGTAATGTCCTAATAATTGTCCTAAATCTGTCAGGAGAAGGAAATATATACCTAAAAAGCTGCAAAGTGGTGATGCTCCCGCTCCCACCATCAGGTGGTTAAAAAGACATTTATGTCCTGTGGTTAGAAATAATTTTATTCTACCACAACTCTCTCTGCTTGTTATGGTACTTCTAATACATGAGTCCCATTTAGAAGAGGGAGGAAGAAGAATGTTTTCTACTGCTTATAGCTTACAAAACAGTAAAGGAGAAGAAAAACATCATTCTCGGGATGCTTTGTGTTCTCATAGTGATTTCCACCTTCCTCCTTCACTGGGTTTCAGTCTCTTTCTCTGAAGATACGTGTCCAATGAATTAGTAGAGTAAAACATTCTTTACTAAAACTTAGGCTTTTTCTTTTCCTTTAAAAATATTCGTCACCTTATGAGCATGAACACTTTGTCTAATCAAGTCAATAGTCCCTGTAATTGAGAAAAATTCTATTATATCTCCCCTTGCACTTTTATGAGTAGGTATTACCTTTCTCAAACACCAACTTCAATAGCTCTTTCTTTGTTGGCCTCTCCAAGGTATGCATGTCCAAACATGATTATATGGCCACATCTGCTAGTTCTTTTGGAAAACAGTTACACAGATTGGATGTACTGGGGGTTTACAACACTATACTTTACCTGAATGCAACTAATTTTTCTGAGGGCAGAGGAGAAGAGGACAATCACTTTGGTGCAATGCAGTAGTGTCCGAGAATACAATCTCATTGAAATGATGGAAGCTTAAGTAAAGTTTTATAAAGACTATCCAAACTGAAGTTGTTTATAGCATAGATAAGGCCATGTATCTTCCACGAACACAAGACCATAGAAAATTCCTCAGCTACTATGATAGTTAAGAGGATTTTTCTTAGCAGTCTGACTACAATGCATTTTTTTTTTCCTTCATTGAATGAGACTGATCTAAAAGTCAGTTGAAGTTTTTTTTTCTTAATGAAAAGAAAAGCCCAAATGCATTTCAGTGCTGGCTATCTAAGGAGGGAATGTGGGGGAAAAATCAGCTACACTGCAACATCACTCAGGAAAACAATTGGACTCCAGAACTATTAGAATGTCGTACTTTGTAGATCACTAAGCTATTTAATAAAAATTCACACTCTTGAATAAATGGTAATCAGGGTGAACTGTCAAATTATGTGGTGTTGCTGTGGGTTTTGTTTTGGTTTTTTTTAACTTAAACTTCAGGCTCTGTGAAGCATTTGCCTAGACCGAATGTGCAAGGTGCCATGGATTAACAACACGGACCCATATGGAATGTGTTTGAAGTTTTCAAGAAGTTATCCTGCCAGACTTCATTCCTTAATGACCTTTGATACACCTTGGATAGTGGAAAGGCAGTTCAGAATCATATCTTGTGATCATATGATTTTGGCAGCTATCAGAAGATGAAGGATGCTCAAAGTTAAGGCTTTTATCCACAAACAATGGTGTATATTAATAAACTCTATACCATATTTACAAATGCTTTCTCTTGTATTAAAACTAACAGTATTCTGTTCACAGTGCCAATGTTTTTACAGGTAGCAATCCCACAGTACTCCAGTATTTTGGCATGGGAATCAGTAGCGCTTTGTATTTACAGAAAATGTACACATATGAATATAAACATGTTACTTGAAACAGTACTCAAAAGATAGATCTGTTCATGTTTCAAAGGTTTAGACTGTACAACACCTTCCCTTTCATTTGCGAGGGAATACTGTTCCTTGCAATGAGAAGATGCCCATCTTTTATCCAAAGTGGCATAAAAATGATTACCAAAATGAGCCTTGTTACACTGGAGTTGTGTATACAGAGAGTAACTTCAGTCCAAGGTTTATAGATCTGTTGTTTAGTGCACAGAATACAAAAGTTAAAAAGGTTTTTGTTTTAATTACTAAAATAACCAGACCCTCTCTGCCCTCTGTGAGCGCTCTCACTCAGCCAGTGTCCTCTGGATGCTGAAGATGCTGGTGGTTTAATGTGCAGCCCAGCTGCCAGCCTCGAAAGCGTATGGCGCTCTGGGCCTATATACACATGTCACAGTATGACTCGTGGTAAATGAATATATAACCGAGAGTGCCTCTATCTCCCCTGTTCTCTCAGTAATCCTCCCTGCTTCGTGGTAGCCGTAACCGGCCCGGCTTCAGTACTGCTGACTGGCACTCCGCATTCAGGCAGTTCATGATCGGAAGTGAGGAATGGCATCAGGCATGCGCAGAACGAAGAGAGGGGAGAGGAACGTGAAGGAGATCTGGAAAGGAACCCAGCAGAACCGTGGGCTTGTTCGTGAGGACCCTTACGGCTTCTGCTTTGCCATTTCTTCCCTTTCCACGGTCTTGACAACAGGCTCCTAGCTCCCCGGGATTTAGTTTGTTGCTGTGATCAAGACAGATATAGCGGTGCTATAAGGAAAAGTGCAAAGCTGCCACTAAGGAGTCTCTGCTTCATTTAAAGTCTGTTCTTGGCTGCCAGTCACTTGACCTGAGTGGTCATTGCTCCTACTACTGCTGTGTTGCTTGTGGAGCAAACTCCTCCACTTGGCCTTGTTCCTCCTGAGATGGTTTAGCATATTTTCAGATAGGGGGGTATCGCCTGTAAACTGGGCCCACCTCTCAAAGAGTGGCTCTACGATGTACGTCATGAACCCTGGGGAAACACACAAAAGACACAGGTGAGGAACAAATTCATTCCATGAGTGTATCACCCCAAAGAGAGCCTTGAGAGAATGCAGCAATGTAAGTGGCAAAAACCGTGACGAGAAATAACAGTAACTCCTCAAGCAGCCATCAACTCCTTTTGCAATGCACAGCTTCTGACCAGTGCATGTGACAAGATGTGGCTCTATCTCTGTGTGTAACAGTAAAATCTGTGAGAGACAGCATCCTTCTCTGAGAAGATTTCAGACTAGAAAGCAGCCAGTGTGTTACCACGTGTTGGCTGCGATTTTTCTCCGCAGATACTAGAATGTCCTCTTTTTTCCCAATGCAATGACTCCTTTGTCTTTCTGTTGAATATTCGGCTTGGATAGGTTTCCTTTTGAACACATGTAGTTAGAATGTGAATCGTGACTCTTATGGTACCTACCGTTCACTGTTAAAACAGCCTGGGGGGGTGGGGTGGGGAAGAAGCTTCTCTTCGAGCTTATGCCATACTGAGATAAACACAGAGAGAAGAGACTGAAACTAATACTTACCGATCTGTATGCTTGGTATTGTATCCTTCTGCTGATTACAAAGGGGGCTTACTTCCAGTTCAAATTTTTGTTCCAGGTCACCTGCAAAAAAAGAAGAGAAAATAATTTGCTGCCATTTACGTCTCTTCTCCATACCTCTTACAGTGACTGCAGCTGTGTGGATTTGAGCAGCTGGCATCTTGCACCAATGACGACCATGTTAAATGTCTAAATACCTCAATTTTTTGGACTTTGTTTTAGGTATCAGAGAAACTGAGCATGCATACAAAGAAAAAATCTCTCTAAGGAAAGGTGACTTTTGAGTGAACATTAAATCTGAGCACTTACATGTTCTGAGGACCTTAATTTTTAAAATAGATCCTCTCACATGAAAGATTTTTAGGACATTCTAGTTCATTTACTAGTGTTCAAATGTCTTCCTACGAGAAAAATGTAGATTATATATTTTAGAAGAAACACATCTCCGTTAGTACTGTAGCGTGAGTTGCTACTGTGTGCTTGTGGAAATTGCTGTTAAAGGGCAGCGTGATGGAGCCTGGCAGTCCGCAGCTGTGTCTGCACTAACAAACTAATAAGGGCCAGAGCATGGGCTCGGGCAACATGTGTTCATGTGTCAAGAGCTATGGAATTTAAGTTATAAATGTGGAAAAAGGATGAGAATTAAAAATTTGTCTTAGATTTGTGGTGTAGCCGGGTATCAGGTCTATCTATGCCTGTGCTGCTGCACTGAACTTACATCACTAATTCCCTGGGTGGTCCAGGAAGTCCCCAGAGTCATCTGCACAGGACTGACCCGAGACAGCGGACAGATCTGAAACAAAGTGGTTGACCAAACTCCTAGCCACCTTCGTAGCACAGTATTTGACTAATTGGAAGAGGAGGGCTCCAGGTTTGAATCTGGGACTGCCCTGAAGACTCCTACAAAGCAGCTCCTGCTGTGACTGGCCCAGGGGTCTGTTTCAGATTGTTGAAGAACAGCCTGGGTGGGGGATCTGCTCACTCCAGATGCCACCTCAGACTGCTCTTGCTGCAGAATTGACCAAGTTCAGCATTGAGAAGATGCTTCTAAACAGTCAGTAGAAACTATTCCTGCAGATGCAGAAATGGATACGCAAGATAGTCGTCTGTACATAGGTAAGACAGGAGATTTTTTTTTTTTAATGTAGTTGAAGGTAATCAATAGTAATGATCATGTGTATGCGAGCGGTCACAGAAGACCACAGGCCAGCTGGATATAAGAATTCAGCAGAAAACGAGCTCAGGGAGTCTCATTTGCCCATTGCCATCCAGACAGCAACCACCTGTCCGGCCGGAGAGATTGCATTTCCCCATGCAATCAGTACACCATGCAAAGATTACTGTAAATGAGTTAAGGTTGTTTTGTTTTGTTTTTTAAACAAACACCCCGTCTGTGAGTGCAACACGTTCATCCTTTGCTATTTTTAGCTTTCTGTGAGACACTGCCAGGGTACAGTCTCGGTTACTGCATGAGGTACAGACCCTTTCCTATCTACAGTACGGCGGGAAGGGAGACCAGCTGTGTGCAAGCTAAGCTGCACACTTGCCCTCAGGCAATAATACTTTGTCCTTTTGAGTTACTAGTAAGGATGCAGTGAGGGATGGTTATGAGAAATGTTCCCATAAATAAGACTGACCTGCTAGATCAGACAAAATGTTGTATTCAACCCCCCCAAAAAATTTTGCTTTAAATCCACTGGTTTTGTCTAAAAGTTCTTTTCTCCCCACTAATAGACTGTTTTGACTTAAATGCTATTGTGCCACTTGGGCGCCACAGCCCCATATAAAATACTGTGTGCATTTTTAAGCCTTGCCTTTCTTCTCTCTGCAGCGTACAATGGCTTCTTAAATGTAAGCAAGGGGAGTATTTTCAGTTTTAATTAGATATTTACAAAATATCAGGGAAATGCGTATAGCGTCACAAAAAATCCAAAGGAACAATTCAGCAAAACTGAGACAAAATAACAGTTTGTCATGCTTCCAAATGTGTGATTTGTCCTCTTCCCCTCTAGCCCCTCCAAAAATCTTTGACCAAAATAAAAGGGCGTCTAACTCCAGTGATATCCCCTCTGCAGGTATTCTGGGTTCAAAATGGTTGACCTGTCTGGCTGGAAGTGTATCAACATCTTCTTATCTTTGACAAGTCATTTAATTGACAAAAATAAGATTTTTCCTTTGCATGGTAAGGACTTAAATTTTCAAGTTTCATATGTTTCATATGTTTCAAATTGCTATAAAAGTAACTGCATGAATTAGTTGCTGAGAGCTTTCACGCTGAGGAAAACCTTCCAAGCAATTTTAAAACCTCACCAGAGAAACTGATCATTAATATTACTTAAATATTAGGCATTTTCTTGAAACTGGTTTCTTGCCAGTTCCAGTTTTATATAAACAAATCAAGTTGCATTATTTACGCTGTGTTCCTATTCGACTTTCAAAACACCCATCTGAGAACAACTTAAAGTATTTTTCTAGGAAAGGTTCATGTTAGGAGCTGCTGTAGGCATCAGGTGCTCCCTGAAATGTACCCAAGTTGTATATTTTATTTGCTAATAGATGTAGCATAGATGCACCAGATGACTGGAAGATCAAGATCTGAGTCTATTAAAATGGCATTAGAAACATTTGGTACAAAAATGTTCACACTTTGTACACGTTCCAGAAGAAAGATGAAACATGGTACGGATTGTGGTATTATCTGCCTCAGCTATAGTTAAAAATCAAAACATGAGAGATACGGTTTTCAAATGCTAAACAAAAAATAGCTTCAAGCCCCAGCATTGTGTGTAAGGGGGCAGAGATGTCTACAATAACATTTTAAAGTGATAATGGTATCTAAATACATGCTATTTAATACTGTTTTTCGTATCACTTACCAGAATTATACCAGTGACAGTCAGACTACAGTTTCTGTATATTCTCCCACATGAAATGCTCTTTTTCTCCCTGTTACACTTCTAACTGGTCTCATATGCTCCAGTGTCACCTTTCAGAGGTATATTTTAGATGTCATACTAATAAATCTTGAGTCTTGGGGAAAAAGCTTACATTTATAAGAGCTGAGAGCGCTGTTGTTCTCAGCACGGTCCCCCAATATACTAAAGGTGAGCTATTGCACAACTGGGGCCCTGTCCTCATGAGTTGGGTATTGATTATGCTTTGACTATACATCTGACTAAATAAACCTGCATCTGACAAGTTGCTTATGTTGCTTCAAAGGCATCAAAGTCAAGGACATTTCACCAGCTTAAACTGCCATTGGCTGAAAATTAACTTGCTGGCCTCTGTCCTTGTTAGGGACTAACTGTACCAGGTACCAGCTCGGATGTGGCTTAATTTTGTAGTGCGGAATTTTAAATGAATTGAGAACTTCATTGTGTGCTCTTCCAGTGTTTGTACCACTTGCCTTTGGCTCCCAGGATGCTCCGAACAAAGAATTTAGCAGTGATTAAACTCTGCTGCACCCTGTGTTGTAGCACAGCATGACCTTGCCTATGCAGATAGAGCCAAATGGTGTAATTACTGTGTTTCAAAAAAACCCTGCCTGCCTGTGCTCTCTGCAGGGGTTTGAAAACATTTGCAATAGGTCCTAGCCAAGCTTTGGCTTGCCTGCTTCGGCCCTTTCAACAGCGTGCTGGGAAGTGCGTTTGAATCCTTTCTCTGCATTTGTAGGCAGAAGAATGTGTCATATTTGGGAAACAGTGAGGGTAAGGCCCCCATCGGAGTTGCAGTGGGAGCGTGAAAAGCGAGATAAAACACAGTGGACAGCGGTACGATTTTGGTGCAGCGCAGCCCTGGCGCCATTCCAGCTCAGAAGAGCTAATGGTGACTGGAGGGTTCTCAGAGAAGAATCCAGCCGTGGGCTCTCCAGCCAAATTCAAGCGCTGAGGCACAGCAGAACCCTCCCTCCTGCCTGACACTGCTACAGGAGCAGCGAGGGCAAAGAAATACTTGCTGCTCTTCTACCCCTTCCCACTTTTCAAATGAGGCAGACTATCTCTTCAACAGCTTGTTCTTGAGGGAGATTTCAAGGCAACGTGGGTAGGCTGAATGCTACCCCTGTCTCGCCGCACAAAAAGCCTGGAAGGCCGAGGTGAAAGGGGACCGCCGCGCGTGAAGGGGCTGACCTTGTCGGTAAAACTCTTCGCAGACGCGTTCGCTCCACTGTTTGCTCAGATCCCAGAGCCGGCAAGGGTTGCAAATGTCAGCGCACTTGAGTGCAATCTGAAAGCAAAGAAGAAAAGTAGTGGTGAGAAAAGAAATTATTGTCTAGAGGTGCTTCAGCAGCAAATCTGCAGCCATGAAACGCCCAAGCCTCACCAGCAATGTTGGGAAGGGTTAAGATCACCTTCTAGAGACTCAGAGTCACTCAAACACGCCTTTTGAGGAAAGAGCATTTATTTAAGCTGCAAACAAAACTTTCATTCAGCCCTCCGCTTTACCGTAGTGAGAACAAGACGAAGGCCAAATTCCAAGTCTGCAAAGTCTTTTGGATATTCCTTGCATGGAATAAGCCAACAAAAGCCTCAGGCTGGCTCCTGCTGACTGCCTGGCTCAGCATCCATGGCTGATGGCAAGGAAGGGAAGAGCCAAGCTGGTGTAAGACTATTTGGGCATCATTTCTCTGCGGTCTCAGTGAGTGACCTTGCATCTCACTTCAATTACACTTCATCTTCATGTCTGCATATTTTTGTTTACAAAGCTAAGCACTGGGCTCTCCGCACTGCCCCTGGCTTGGTTTCACTTAGTTAACTAGTACTTTTAAGTGCTTTGCAGGGGAATGAGTACAGGAGGGCAAGAGGTTTTTCAAATCAAGTAACTGCTTCAGAAAAGTAAACCATGTAATAGTCTGTCTGTCTTAGTGCCTTGGAACAAGATGTCATGTGCCTCGCTTCTTCACAGATTGCACAGTCAGTTAGCCTGACAGAGCTCAGAAATCATTCTGGCATCCGGGAGGAAAACAGAAATATTTCCTGTATAAATTCAGACCTGTGAACTGGAGGAGGGAAGTCTCCAAGTCAGTCTTCTCTCTGGATTAAATTGATTAGCCTTAATGTTACTGTCTATTACAAGGACCTTTCAAACATTCTTTAACTTATCCCAATCAATCAAGTTTTCTTGATAGTTTTTTCTGTTGTTCTTCCACAGCTAAACCACCAGATAAATAAATCTCACCATGTCTGTGCCCTAGTTCAGAGGGCACTTCAAGAAGGCATGTAAGAAACTTTTTGCTATGGTCGAGATTTGTAATCCCTGTGCATTTGGCATTTGCACAACTTTCTTGCTTAATCTGTCCAGAAATATAAGCTGTGGCGGGTTGACGCTGGCTGGATGCCAAGTGCCCACCAAAGCTGCTGTCTCACTCCCCTCCTCAATGGGACAGGGGAGAGAAAAATATAACAAAAAAGCTCTTGCTTCGAGATAAGGACAGGGAGATCACTCAGCAGTTACAGTCATGGGTAAAACAGACTTGACCTGGGGAAATCAGTTTAACTTGATTACCAATCAAATCAGAGTAGGATAATGAGGAAAACCCCCAAATCTTAAAACACCTTCCCCCCACCCCTCCCTTCTTCCTGGGCTCAACTTCACTCCCAATTTTCTCTACCTCCTCCCTGCCAGCGGTGCAGGGGGACAGGGAATGGGGGTTGCGATCAGTTCATCACGCGTTGTCTCTGCTGCTCCTTCCTCCTCAGGGGAGGACTCCTCACGCTCTTCCCCAGCTCCAGCGTGGGGTCCCTCCCACAGGAGACAGTCCTCCATGAACTACTCCAATGTGGGTGCTTCCCACAGGCTGCAGTTCTTCATGAACTGCTCCAGCATGGGTCCCTTCCACGGGGCGCAGCCCTTCAGGAGCAGACTGCTCCAGCGTGGGTCCCCCACGGGGTCACAAGTCCTGCCAGCAAACCTGCTCCAGCCTGGGCTCCTCTCTCTCCATGGGTCCTGCCAGGAGCCTGCTCCAGCACGGGCTTCCCACGGGGTCACAGCCTCCTTCAGGCACATCCACCTGCTCCAGCGTGGGGTCCTCCACGGGCTGCAGGTGGATATCTGCTCCACCATGGACCTCCATGGGCTGCAGGGGCACAGCTGCCTCACCATGGGCTTCACCAGGGGCTGCAGGGGAATCTCTGCTCCGGCGCCTGGAGCACCTCCTCCCCTCCTTCTGCACTGACCTGGGGGTCTGCAGGGTCGTTCCTCTCACATATTCTCACTCCTCTCTGTGGCTGCAGTTCTGCAGGTTTTTTTCTTTTGTTTGCCCATCTTTAATACATTATTACAGAGGCGCCACCACCATCGCTGATAGGCTCAGCCTTGGCCAGCGGCAGGTCCATCTTGGAGCTGACTGGCATTGGCTCTACTGCACTTGGGGGAAGCTTCTAGCAGCTTCTTACAGAAGCCACCCCTGTAGCCCTTCCACTACTAAAACCTTGCCATGCAAACCCAATACATAAGCCCATCACCCTGCCCTGCATGGTCCATGCAGGAATCTGACAGAAGACTGTATTTGACGGAGGACACGCAAGCAGATTACTACATTTCCCATGCCAGTGGGAGGGGGAGAATTCACAGATAGTGCTTCTTTCCATACAACTCTCACCTTTCCTGTAACCTCGACAAAGTGATAACATGCAGATGTTTGTTTTATTGACGATACTGATTACTTAAACTGCTTTAGGTATTTAAGAGTGAAATTGATGTAATTTCTCCAGGGAAGCATGTATATGCAGCTACTTTAATCACAATAATGCTTTAATAGGTAGAGGGTTATTCTGAAGAGCCTGTTAATGACTGCAGCTTAGCTGGAAGAACCCGTTTGAATCTATTTGATTTTTAAATAAAACATGGTTTCTTCATTAGCTGGGCAGATCCACTAGAGAAGCACCTGCTGCCATGGCAACAGTTGTCTCTGCAGAGGCAGTTTCTAAACATCCATTGCAGGAAGGGGACTTGGGCACCTGATGTCAGGCTGTCTTGGAAAGAACACTGACAAGGGTGCTCTCCTGCACGGTGCTAGGAAATAACACTGGTGAAGCGATGTTTGCCAGAAGAGAAAATATAATCGAAGCATTACCTGGCAAGAGCTACGCAGTGGTCTGGAAGTAAAATAATTAATAGCTTATCTTAATTTCTCAGCATTTGACACTCTCCTGTGTCTGTTGCATTCACAGCTTTTTAACTCAAGGAAATGATCTAAGGAAATACTGGAGGCATCTTATGCTTGCCTGACATACCAGGTGGCTGAAGCAAAGTGTTTATGGTGATAGGTAAGGAAATGCTCACATCCAGACACACTAACGTATGCTATTCTAACATAAACTAGGAAATATTGTGACTTGAAAAATGAATAAAATACAATAGTGGAAAAATAATTTTTGAAGTTACCTGAAGCATAAAATGTCTGTCTTGTGCATCCTCCAGCCTCAAATCCTGATTGTCAAGGTGAGATTTCAGACGGATCAAAAACTCATTCTGCCTGTTGATGTCTGTTGCCAAGATCAGGGAGCCCAACTGCTGCTCGATGTCCTGTCTGCAATAAGGAAAATAAGCCCCTTCAATCATGGAACCATTGAACATTAATAACCTGCCACGGAGCACAGCTAGCATAAAGCTTCCTCTTTCTTTATGGATCCAGTCTGATCTCTTTGGTCGGTCTCTGCTGGGGTTTGCAGGGTACAACTGTTCTAGCTGCCTAAATGGGTTCAGGAGGAATAGATACTGTAGAAGGAAAATGCTTGTTGGCATAGGTGTTTCTGAAAGCTTCTGCAAAGTGACAGGAAAGTAAAAAAAACTAAAACCAACAGCATGATGCATCTAGAAAAATGCTCACATCTTACTTCAGCTGCTCAGAGCTGGGTGCTGAATACAGCAACTTTGAAGTGGCAGCTGAAGTTGTAAAGGACTGAAGTCCTTTGAAGTAGGACTGAAGTTGTTGGTCTGATGCAAAGGGTTTCTGGAGGCACATGGAGCTTATTGCTTCCAGGTAACTTGTTTATATTCTTGGTATGGTCACCTGCCATTAAAACTTAGTACTGCAGGCTATCCACAGAGTAACACTGCACAAAACCAGCAGGTAAAAAGTTAGCATCAACTTGGCCAAGGTACTTATGTTGCTGGGGTTTGGTTTTTTTTTTTTTTTTCTTCACCCAAAAAGACAGTGAAGACTGAACCACACCTCCTCAGTCAGGTGTGGAAGTCCTGAGCAGTCTTCATGCTACTCAACCAACTCCTTCATTTTTCTCTCTATTTCATGCTTTTTAATCACTAATTCATTGGTGCCATTTAAAATGAAAAATGCCAACAATGGATCTGAAAATGTGCATTCCTGCTGTGACTCCCAATGTTCCCGGTGCTCAGAGTGGCCATTCCTGTGCTGCAGAAGTGGCAAAGTCTTAGAAAATACTTCTGCTCTATAACTTTGTCTTATGATTTCATACTGGCACCAAGAGAGACAGGGCAGGAAGTTCAGCCTACTCTGAAGCCTGGGCCTCTTTGCCAGTTTCCTTTCAAGAAGAGTGATGGCAGCCATGGACTGGTTTCAGTGATGCATTTCCTCCAGCAGACACTTACGTCACCTCCTTGGGCAGATGAGCGAGCAGCCGTGACTCCCGAAGCATGCCTATTGTAGATCGCCAGTGATGATTTTCGAGCACTGAAACGTTCTAGGGAGGAGTAAAAGGAATAAATTCAATGGTTAGGCAGGTATCCATGGTACAGATACAGATTTTCCATATCACGATACCTAGAGCTGGTTGGAAGTGCTGTAGCATGAGCCTAAAATGTGTGCTTTTTAGCCACCTTTTGGATTTGAGGAATTGGTCTGGATTTCTAGAGTTAAGCACCTTGTGCTTCTAAGTTTCCTAGCTAAAGTCAGCCCCAGAGTCCTGTTGTTCTACAGTTTTTGAGTCCCACTGTGAACAGAGGAGCTAATCTCATCTGAGTGGGAGGTAGCTTGCATTCTAACAGATTTATTAACAAATGAGTTAAAGCATGAGTGCAAAATCATATTTTTACCTCCTACTGATCCCAGGTTGAATTCTCAGCTTCTACAGTTCGAATGCAGAGTGGACAAGAAAAAGAAAACTGAACTGCCCAATTTCCCTGGGAGTCAGGGAACTGGAAGCTGCCTGCAGCTGCTCAGTGAAAGCAAGAGGAGTATCAGTATCACTGAGAATCTGCAGGCTTCAGCAACTTAGTCTGCAACAAATTTTGAGTCCTTTTTGTTTGTTTGCTTCTGACTAAGTGGAACCAAAGTTAGGTCGGAAAAAATTCCTAGGGAACAGAAACCCAGCTTTCTAGGCTGGCTGTAAATTAGAGCAAATTGGGTATCTTGTGTCTGATGACTTTGTCTTACTATCCTAATACACAATGCATTCACCAATCATCACTTGTTTAGTTCACAGAGTACTTTCTACCACTGAACACCTCAGAAATGTCGCTTGTTCAGAAACCTCTAACACAATTCTTATAATTCACAAAAGCCTCTGCTGGCTGCAGAGAAGCAGCTCCAGTGAATGGCACAGTCCTCAGTTATCCACAACGTGCACAGTGTGAATGAGACGACTGTCACCTAGCAATAGGGACACTTGTGGGGGAGTTAGAGCATCTGATCCCTGTTTTGGGCAGTTTATGGCTTTTGCAGTAGATGAGCACTGGATTAAAAAAAACCCAAACACAAGCAAACCTTATGGGCAGGTAGCAGAGCAAGGACTCTGCCCTGCCACTGCCAGTTGGGAAACGAGAGTCAGAACGCCTCTCTCCGGCCACTGTTAATCTCTGGCTTGCTTCCGCACAGTCACACAGCTCTGAGGTGTAGCTGCACTAGTGCTGCCTTTCCTGTCGGATGTGATGCACAGCTTCCACTTCTCCAAGAGGGACTGAACTGTATTTTCTCCTTTCTCCTTAAGGCTTCCCCATCCTCCTTTGTAATCCTGTCATATCTAATGACTGTTGAAACACTAAACATTGCCTGTAACCAAGATCCAATTTGCATTTTCATCATCTTGTCCATGTTTTTCTTGCAATTTCGTGCTCAAAATTAGTGCAAAGGTAAGAGTGCAAATTGGATTGATTCTTATTACAATATTTTCTGCAGGACGTTCTGTTGCTTTTGAATTCACACAATCATGGATATATTGCTTTGGTATTTCTTCAAGTTTTTTTTTTTTTGGTTGGTTGGTTGGGTTTTTTTGTTTCCCTAATAGAAATCATGGATAGAATCATAGAATCATAGAATGCTTTGGGTTGGAAGGGACCTTGAGAGATCATCGAGCCCAACCCCCCCCCTGCAGTGAGCAGGGATTGAACCTGTGAACTTGGTGTTATTAGCACCATACTCTAACCAACTGAGCTAACCCGGCTGGTCACTGGGGCAAAAAAACCAAAACAAAACCAACCCCAAAATTTTCCAACCATGCAAAGACTAAGTCCTTTTCCTGGGAAGAGCTGACAAGACTCAGAGCTCAGGATCAGCTATGCAGTATCTAAATTACTTTTGACAGCAATTCTGTTCACTAGCCAACTTAAATACCCCTCTTCTCCTTTTGCCCAAATACATCAGGATGGACTTTTGCAACCCTACACTCTGACCAAGAAAAATAAAGGAATGTAATAGGACGTAACAACAAATTTTTTTGCTTCTTTCACCTCCCCAGTCTCAGAGCTGAATCCTGGTCCCAAGTCACCCCAAGTCCACAGGCTGCCATCTTCCTACCCTTAGGTAAATTAGACAAACCCTGCCTGACTGTCACCTTTGGCTTTTGGGAAGACTTACACTCGTTTAAGACAGTGCCTGTGTGCACAGTTCCTGCGGCCCCGGTCTGACTGCACCCTTGAAACATCCCAACTGGAGAGATCACCCTCGGAGCACCCTGTGCCCCCATGTCCCTTCCAGCATGGCAGCATTACTTGCTGGGAGGAGCTGCTTCAGCAGCACCCACCTCAAATGAGGAATGAAACTCCATGGATGCAGCTGCTCTTTGGCCACGCTGAAGGCCGGTCAGAACAGTGTATCCAAGAATTTTCTTGCATCCAAATAATAGTCACTCAAAGGAAAAAGCAAACTCAGGTATCCATCCTGGAGATTTCCACTTCTGTAAGTTTCTGTTCCTTGCCTGCTGCTATAGGGAGAACTTAAACTGAAGCTGCGGCACTGTCTAGTTTCCCACACTTCAAGCACATGGAGGAGGGAAAAGGAAAGGTCAAGTTAACAAGCAACAACTGAGCATGAAGTCATATGACTCCCCTGTCAAATGCAAGCAGCCAGAACCCCTGAAGCTGCTGCCAACAATTAGCAGAGTCGGCTATTCCACCTAGGAACACTCTACCGCCTTATTAAGACTAATTGCCATGAGCTATCTGATTGCCTAGGCTGGTGGGGAGATAACCCATGCAGGGAAAAGTCTACGTGCTGCCCTGCAGACTGGTGTTCTCAGCTCTCATCTCCAGAGAGCTTGCTTCCCCCAACTTTTTATTTTTTTAAAAACTGAGCAGCACAGGTTTGTTTTAAAGGCTGCATGCTAGGAAGACTCTGTCACATCTACTGCCTAAAACTAGTGGATTGCTCTAACACAGACTTCAGTAGTGTGAGGAAAAAAATGGTTCTTCACTTAGACTATCACAAAATCTCCAATCCGTGACTTTCCCTGAGCCATTCAAACCACTACACTTGACATACGCAGTTGGAAAAGAATAGTAACTTGAAGAGAGGAAGACCTGCTGTTAAGCAGGTGCAGAGAAAACTTCAGTTTTAATTCAGAGTGGAAGGCAATCTAAATTTCTTTCAATCTGGTCACCCATTCTTAGTCATTAAGCACTTGGTTTAACTACACTGTGTTATATACCTGAAAATGATACCTTAATTAGGAATGGTGCTTTTAAGGAAGACTGCAAAGTAGAACTGTCATAACTGATGCCCAAAACATATTTTCCTATTTCTAGTTTATATACATCTATATTAAAGTTGTAAAGTGTTGTTTCATAGATTTCTGAAACCTGTTCTGTACTACAGATGTTGTATGTGGTCATTGCAGACTTCAAAACTATTACCCCTCATTTAAGAACCAGACAAAGATAGATCTCAACTCTGTATTACTGAAGTTGTAAAATAACATTTTATTTATATCAGTGCTATTTGTTTTCTTAGGAAATTCATACCTCATTTTCAGTAAAATAATTTATTTTTTTTAAAAAAAAGCAGTATGACTTTTTCTGGTCTTAGGTTTGATGTGGAGTTTTGGATAAATACAAAAATAAGTCAGTCAAAAGAAGCAGAAATAATGTTGGATAAGCCAAATGCATCAACCAGAATTTGTGACTTTTAAGGCTACAGAGACCTAAGACAATGATTATAAAGCAAAAATAAAACTTTTATTTTTCATTTTAATGGCCAGTGAAAGGTAGAAGCGAGGTCTACGTCACATAACAAGGAATGCTGTTGTGCTCCTCACAGGAGGCTACGTGACCTCCAGGTCCCTACTGTCACCTTTTACACTCTCAACTGTCTCTGTAATGCTAGAACCTTGAATGAGGCACTTCTATTTTTGTGGAAAATTATGGCACCTCACATGCCATAGACTCTTGTGGAAATTACCCTATAGATTACAAAAAAAAGTCTTGCCTCATAAAATATGGATTTAATTTGAAAATGAATATTGAAAGTTCTGAACTCGTTGGTGATGACATCTATCTTCCTGAAACATGATTCTGCTCATATATGCCCTTCAGAAGCTGTCAAACACTTTGCATCTTTGTCAAATACTGACCGACCTCATTTTGCAAAACCTTTTTCTCTAGATGATTCAAAGGTAAAGTTCTAATTTAAATTTATAAACAAGAGCAAAGAGACACCATAAACCTAAGTCTCAGTTACTACTGTCTCAGTGACAGACGACTGCCAACTATGTTAAAACTTACTTACTTCTGTTTATTTTTCTGATTAGTCCCAGCAGTTCTGTGGCTCTGCTATTTAAAACCAAAAAACCCTAGAATTTTTTTGTTTCAGTTTCAAGCACATGTTAAAGTACTAATCCTGAGAAGAATATAATTTATTGTTTTAAAGACTATTCACTGAATCTAAATTTTTGACTAAAAATGTTTTCAGCAAAACTTTTTTTCCAGCTTTGTTATTTTTATTGGCATTCATGTACTGTATACTACTAAAATCTTCGGAAACAATCTGGGATCAATTTCAGATAAAATAAGTGAAATTTGCCAGTGAACATCCCTAGATAGGATACTTAAAAATCATGTTTGCCGTTGAAAGACTGCATTTGCTGTACTGTCACTGCCTTTTCTAACCAACATTTGAAAGTATATTCGAGCCCAGTTAGCTGAGCAGAAACCATCTCTCCAAGATAGTAATATTTTTTTTAGCTACACTTCTTTCAGGTGAGCCTGAATTTTCAACCTAATCATATATTACTGTTTCCCACTATTAATTTGAGGAGTTGTTTATAATTTTTCTTAGAGCCAGGGTTTTTGTGGAATGGCTCTACCCACTCCTTTTCAAAGGATCCTTAACATAACCTTCCCAAAATCCCCTGGCTTAGTCCCCTGGCTTTTCTCCCTCCCCACTCAGCTGGGCTGACCTTTAGAAAAGACTGGAGCAAAATGCACCACACACATATGAGTATGACAACTCTCGATTTGCTAAGTATGCGTAGAAAGGTACATAGCTGTCAGTAAGTCTTCTTCAGTTAGATTAATTTTTAACTTGGGATATTTCTGATACTTTATTACAAAGGCTGAAGTTGACTCCTCCGAAGGCTACAAAACAACACCATCTCCATTTACTAGCTATGAACTACGGTTAGTGCAACCAAAATGATTTATGGCATTGCTTTGGTGTGTATATGTAAGTATAGTGTAAAGAGCAGTTATGCATATATAATCATGTATACACGCATGCAAAGGTTATACACATAGGACAGCTGTAGATAAAATCCAGAGTTACAGTGATTGCTGCGGGCCAAAACTACAAATATATTCAAAAAGGACCATGAAAATCAAGGCAGGATAGGTTCATTGACAGTTACTGAACAAGAGGGTCTGTGTTTTTGTTTCAGGAAGTCTTCTACTACTGCTTGCCAGAGCTGGGAGGATGTATACCAGGTGAAGGACAACTCTGTACTTATCCCAGGCTTATGTTTTTCTCTGAGATCTTTTGCTGGCTGCTCTTAGAAACAGGATACTGGTCTAGACAGCCTGTGGTGTGACCTACGGTGGCTGTTTTAACTTCTTTCTTTATATCTCTAGGCATGTTTGGGTAAATATCTACAACTTTTCCCTTGGTTTCCTCTATCTTCTTTTTTTTTTTTTTAAATTGCAGTATTCATTAAGTGTTTAATTTTACTAGGGTCACATGAAGCAAAAGTTTCTTTTAATGCAACAGCGATTTAGAACATGCCTGTTGCTTGCTTGCTCACTGAAGGAAGATGAAGCACAAATTGTCTCTCCATGATTTTAAATGTCCTACCCACAGTTCCTTACCCCGGATGATCTACAGCAGAAATAACCCAGGCAACTGATTTGGCTTAAATGTCCTCAACAAAATCTGACATTTCTACTTTCTTTCTCATGTGTATCAGCTTTACTGTAAGAAGAGACAGCCAGTGAGGAGCTTAACTGAAATTGTCCAGACTCTAAAGTGCAGGTTGATTTGATCAACATCCCCTCACTGCCAGATTTCGGCATGAAAGTTCACTGCAAATTGCTTAGACCCTCCTTGACACCATTTTACATATCACCAACTTGATGAGCAGTTTTACCTGGTACAGGCTGGCAAGGTGGTGTTTAGTTTTGATCAGAAAGGGCTGGTTGACCCCTGGATGATCCACGTCATGAGCCGCAGCAGCTAGCAGTCCGAGCATGATGTCCGACGGGGTGAGGAAGTTGGCAAGCTGAATCACACACATTAATCACAAGAACATGAACAGTAAACACTTTTTTTTTCTTTTGGCAAATAAAGGAATCGGCTAACATCATGGCGTTGCTCAGTTTTGTAGGACAGTAGACAAATGTCAAATATAAAATAAATTTTGTGAGCGATGTTTTTAAGGTGACTATTGAACAAACATCTATAAAGATATGAGACTACATACTCATATTTTATTACAATTTGTACTTCTTATCTCTTTATCATTTATGGCAATATAAGGATTGTTGTTATAGAAGTGCTTACGCTTAGTCTAAAAGATTCAGTTTTAAAAAGCAAATACGTATACTAGCAGGTTGGCATACCTTAGCATACATGATAAGGGCTCTGTCTCACACAGTATCTAGTAATACCAACAATATATCAGGCTTCATGTTTTCTAGCACAGCACTGTGCTGTAAAATCCAGAGTTTATAAACTTTCAAAATTTCAAACTTGACTGTTAGATATCTCAGTTCAAATACAGGTATTTTATTAGAGAACATAATTTACCTTTCTAACTTCAGACATCCAAATTTGAAAACCTGCCCAGGTTTTTTTCTACTATGCAGCTTATCATTCAGAAGCAAATTTCGTTATCGTTGGGGAAAAAAAATTGAAGTCTTAGCATTTGCAGTTTCTGAGTGTGAGGCAGTTATTACCAGCCTGATGAGTCTGTACAGAGTACAGGTCTACGAGCTGAAAGAAGCATCCTGTGATGAGAAATGAAGAGCAGTATGGTACACATTCTGGATATTGGCTCTCTTCTGCACTTTTTGACAGCAGGGACTTGCAGATCTTGCAGGAGATGGAAATACAGGAAAGCTGGGGCCTGCTCCTGTCCTCACCATTACTATATTCTGGTCTAACAATTTGCTAATTCTAGCAGAACTTCCCTTCATTGAAGTCAAGCCAGGAAAGATTAGCTATATTCTTACACTGTGGCTCAGCATCACAGTGCCTTCCAGTGACACATAAAGCAACGTCACACCCTCACGTTGTGAGGGCTTGCTGCAGCAGTCAAAAGCTGCTGTTCACTCGTGCAGAGGACACCCTTGCAACGGACCCAGTCAAAGGGGTCTTGACCCAGTTGACCCAGTCAACGCCTTCCCCTCTTCTGCTGGTGTGCTGCCAAATCTGGTATTTTGAAGTATCGATGTGAGGGGCTTATGCCCTGAAGGGACGGAGGCATGGGCATGCGCTGCCGTCTACTGGATTTGCTGGGAGGACTGCAGCCACTCCCAGATGGCTGGTACACATGGTCACGGTAAAACTTACTGGAACTCATATGACAGTATTTTGATATGTCGCCTGCGTGATGACAAGTGACTCCAGTAGCTTGTTTAAAATGTCTGTGATCTGTAGTTGGCTCTGCTACTGCCTCGCTGCTGACTTCAAGTACGCAATCATTTTCCACTATCTAAAAATTATTTTTTGGGTTTTTTTTTTCAATCATGGGAAAAAAAATTTGAGAATTATCTGAAAGCAACATCAGTGTGAAAGGTTGTCATTACCTTGGGCTCCCTCAGATAGCAGTGCATAGCTTGTGTGACATCAGCAGCATGGACAGCATTGTGGTACGGGTTGTGGCTATGGTAATCTTCTTGAACCATAACTGGGAACCAAAACAGAAAATAAAGATTCTTTTGTCTCTGAATGCCATGGCCACAACTGGGAACTGGATTTAAAATACAATTTGAGGTTTTACAGTCAGTTGCCTAAGGAGTTTCTTCAAATATCTGTAGCTTACTTAGACTGGTGCTCTTACTGGGATACCTTTAGAGAAAAAATGCATGAAAGGATTTGTGAGGCCCAAGGGGATATACTGGGTCTAGTTCATAAATCAACTCTTTCTTGCCTTAGTGAAGGCTCTCATTCAGGAGCAAAATAAATACGGAAGAGAGGCAAATTTATCCACAACGGAGTGTTATTTACGTTGCTGTCATAGGGGAGTAACGTCATTAAGGCAGTACCATCTATTTTACAGCGGCAGGGGGTGAGGCCCTGATACCCTGCCATCATTTGTTATCTGAGTGACTAGTAATGGTCAAAGGCACTCCTACATCCTCCAGATGTAGCATTAAGGGGTACTCGGAGCAAAATCTTCTGTGATAATTTTAGTCACGTCTATGCGTCCATTTTAAAATACCAGTCCCTCTTGTGTTAGTGTGCAGTGCTGGAACTGGTCCAGCTGGAAGACTGAGCGACAACCTTTTAACTCTCAGCTTTCGCTTGCACAGAAAATCACCGAGGTGCGTGCTTCACGCTCATCTGTTCCTTGTAGCAGTGCCTGCACCATTAGGTGGTCTCGGGGCAACACCACCATGTGAACAGTGGGAGTTGCATGTGATCTTGCCCAAAGCACTCTCCTAGACACTACCAAATTAATCAAACAGAAAGGTAACGGGCAAATTTCCCATGGCACTCGTCTCCAGCATGGGGAACGCCAAAGAAAGTCCTAGCCTTCAGTTTGTTTCCAGCTCCACAAGCATTTGAAGTTCCAGTGGGTAATCCTTTAAACCCTGAATACCGCTAGCTCTAATTATCCGAGCGTCCACTTCAGGGCTGCCCACAGGAGTCAGAAACGGCAGGCAGATTTTGTCTGTCTCCACACCGGAGGAAGGCTTTCCAGAGGCGACAATTACGCAGTCTTAAGGAAGAGACCTTGCCTTTGAAACTCCGTCTGACAGCCTAACAAACCGGCATTCAGCTGCATTCAAAACATGATGTAAAAAGTAATTGATTTTGGCCAATTGCTTCTTTTGGTTCGCTGACAGCATGGGGCTAATATTTCTGTTGGCAGTAACAGCAGCAGGGGCTTTCATCAACACTATTCAGTGCAGACAGCTTGATATAATTTGTTAAATTTTGCACATAAGCTTTTAACTGCCCTGGGTCTCAGTGGTCTATTAGTCACTAAAATAATGACACTGCACCACAATTGTACTGTGCATGGGTAGGTTCTGCAACGTCTGTCTGTCTGTGTGGGCCTACTCGGCTGGCCACATCTCTGCATGGCATACTTGTTTTTCAGTCACCACTGCAATTGTGGTACTGGGATGCTTCAGCCCAATGCAGAGCCTTTTGAAGTCCCTCCACTGACTTAATGGGTACTGAACCAAGTACCTGAGTGCCTGTAAATTGTATGCTAATACTACCACAGAAATGTTTTACTGAAATATTTGCAACAACCTCATGATTTTACATAGATATGCAGACCAAGCCGGTGCTGCCTTTGATGCCCTGCTTAAGCCGCAAACTGCATTTAAAGATGGCTTTGAGGTGAGCACTTACCGAAAAACCTGTGTAATGTAACCATATCTAACTGGAAATGGTGAATAAGTCCATGCACATTGAAGAGGTGACAAAGCAGTGTTACGAGACTGTTTCCTAAAAGCAGAAAGGAACAACTCTTAGATTCCCTTAACATGTGGTTACAAACCAAGCAAGATTAAAAATCTTTGTAATTTCCTGACTATTAGTCAGCTCCTATCACCTTAGCTCCTATCCTATGAGCTTAGATGACACTTACATACTCAAAAGTGGCTTACATAAATTACTCTTGTATATAATCAAGATTTGATGTTACGGCTGTACCAGTGGGGTGCCATTCTTGTGTCTAGATGCCATAAAGTCATGTTTGCTGTTTCACCATGACACAGAAGGCGAACTGACACAGTTTTAACTGGAAATCTTTTGATAGGCTTGTTTGAGAATCATATCATCTTCATAATCCAGGTCTACCTCCAGAAATGACAGAAAGGAGAATGGCTTTTCTGCCACTTCGGTTTGCCATACCATACTAATTAATTAATTACTGAGAAACCAGCAGTTTGTAATTAAATTTTTTCTTTTACACATGGCTGTACAAACATGTAATGAACCCCCATACCTAGCTCAGCTACAATTGCATCTCATTATGATAATGCAGACAGGAAAAAATGAGTTGCAGCATGTATGGTCTCAAGTCCCATGGTAATGTTACGCTGGTCTTACTGTGAATCTAATACTGGGAACACTGGCAAAATTGAGCCTAACTAGTATTATACGATCAACTATACCCACAGACAGTATTTTAAAAAGTTTGCACTGCATAATTCAGCAGCAATATTTCCAGACAAGTTAGGAAAAAAACCCCAAACCAACCAACCCATACAACGTATAAACAATGTTTGAAGGGAGTCTTATTTAATGTAACTCAGGAAAGAAAATAAATACATGTACGGAGAGGACATGGAAACTTATTTGGCCCTGACTACTGAGCAGGGGTGCAGAAAGGTAATTTAGAAGAATTATGCTTTTGCTTCTCTTGCCATTTGCAGTCCTTTCCACTCTTCACTGCCAGTCACTCAGCTGAATTACCCTCTAAACCAACTTTTTTCAACACCTTCTGCCCCAGCCAAACTTAATTAGGTTGGGGGTGAGGGATGAGGGATCTCATTCCTATGAGCAATACAGAAAGGAGAAAGGTGTGATCATGACCCTCTTCAGCAGTTGCCTGATCAAGAGGTATTGCCTAGACATTAGTGTGTGTGTGTGTGGTGTTACAGGCATATATTTAGACAAAACGTTTCACAGATTTTTACTGTCTTAACGAATTTCCTAATTTTTGCTGCTGAACAGAAGCAAGGGTCTCTTCAGTTAAAGGTATTTCACGTTGATAAAAATCGACTGATTATGGAGGTCTGGACTTATCAACCAAGGTATCTAATAGGTATATTTAAAGTACCTTTGGAATTTCCCAGGTAAAGGAAACTGAAACACGTCCTTGAAAAGGTGACCATAACAATTGTAGGAGATTAGATTAATATAAAAACACACTTTAAACATTATCCGACAGTTGTGAACGTTCTGGGAAAAGTCTGAAAATGTTCAAGGATATGATTTTAAGATAAGTTAACTGTGTTCGATTTCTCTTCAGTAATCTAAACTGGAAACGTTTAGCAATTACTTAAATAGGGATTTTAGAATAGTCATATATGAGAGATACTAAAATAAAAACTTTTAAAAAATTACTTACCATTTGTCAAGCGGTCAAACAAGAAAATGTCAAAATCCCACATTCCCACTTTGGATAGCATATGCTAGAAAAAAACAAATATGGAAAGGCAAATGACTGGTATGTCAAACTGTAAAGCAGATTTAAATTATTATTCCGCATTAATCAATCACAGGACTGGTCGCTGCAGCTTTAAAGTTTTGTTTGGGAAAGCTATAGAGATACATTTGTAATATCAGACATCAGGAACCAAATTTAGCTATACTGCATAAAATATCACTTGCACTTTTAACTGAGGAGGTTTTGAACTTGACAAAATACCTTCTAAATGGAGCTCAAAACATGGAATAATATAAAACAAAATATTATGAAAATATTCCCTTTTACTGCACAACTTTTTTATTGTTCTTTCATGTCCCAAAATCAATTCAGTACAAATTCTCATAGGTTTTTATTACAGTAAAACACAATCTTAGCTCTCATGGTGAATATGAATTACATTTTGCTAAACAAAGCAGTACACAGGAATAGCTTTTATAAACTTAGATACAGTGCTGCTGTGAAGCCCACTGAGCCACGCAGAAGAATCCATCATTACCACCATATACAGTGTTTTTACAGCTACCTCAGTTCAGCCAAGAGACTGAGTCTGGACTAACTGTATGACCTGCAAAGGCATATGTGTGAAGGAAATGTGCGTTCACTCTCATCGCCTAGTCTATATTCAAACCAGTTCTGGATCCTTAATTACTTTCTAACACCTGGCACGTAATCTCTTGCAGAGAACAAAAATTGCCTAGGCACATAATCCCGATACCATCAGTTGTGCAAGTTTTCTTAGAAAGTATCATTCAAAGCAAGTAGAAGAGCTGCAAAGTAAGCGAATTATATTTTGATTATTGTGAAGTTCTTTGCAGTAAATGTTCCCTGCTTCCTAGCCTTTGCCGTTACAGAGAGCTATTGCGGGTTGCCTAATAGCTGCTCCATACCAGCTGAGAGACAGCTGTCTTTTTTCAAGCGGATGAACTAAATCCTCTGTCGAGGCTGCACTTACTTAAATCAGTAACTCAGCCAGGGACCCTTCATCCTTTAATAAACCCAGATTATAATTTCAGTTGACAGAATCTGAAAATGTTGAATAGATTTAGACATTTTCTTGTTGCTTTGAGACTAAACCTTTAAAGCTGCAATGATAAAAGAGGAACGGACAGTCTGTTTGCTGTGAGGCAGGCAAGTAACGTGCGTCATTTAAGAAAGATCAGCAATACATTTGTTTATCTGAACACTGAAACAAAACTGACACCCCCTGGAATATTATTAAAAGAAAGGGCGTTCTGGAGACCCATCTTACCCTTGCTTGCCCAAGGTAGTCCTCATCCAGTAGGTACAGAGAGGCTTGTGGTACAATTCCACGCAGTAACCGGGATGCATGGAAATACCTCTGGAAACTTAACAGTCTTTTCACTTTTTTCTTGGTGCCAATTTCCCCTGAGAGTGTAGTATCTGTGAAAAGCAATCAGTACAGAAACCACGAAACCCAAGATGAAGGATGAAATTCTCAATTATTTAATGAGAGAAATACCAAAACTTTAAAACAGTGATGCAAAAATGATAAAGTTCATGCTTCTTGCCAATCCACATGAAGGAGCAGTATTCAAATCCCTATACTTCAGCATAATATATTTATTTATTTCAGAAAGGAAATATGTTCCAGTAAAAAGAGTACTAATGGAGGGCTTGGAAGATCCGCGTTCAGTACACTGCCTGCCACAGACTTTAATGTGATCCAGACTAAGTTGCTGGGGCGGGTGATACATCATCTGGCTGTAGATGTCTAGAGGGAGCCTGAATGAGTAGGCAGAGTTAAGTACGAGAAAGCTGCTCTTCCTCTTCTCTGCCTCTGCTTCTACCTATACAACTGAAAACAGTATTACCTTGCTACCTCACAGGAGCGTCACTGGAATGCATTAACATTGCGTAGCACTAGCATACAAGGTGATCTTGGGTATAAAACCAAAAAAGTGACACCAAAAGAGACCAAATACAGATTTCAAAATACAGTTGGAAAGCACTAATGTATGACCTTTCACTTTTGGAAAATGACAGAAAAGAGAGAAGGAAGTAAGAAAAGGTTAATAATCCTACTGCATTGTCTGCTGTCCTTCCTACGTATTAGGGCAAATTATAAATGAAGAAAATGTTTTAGTTCTACAATTAGGAAAGCAAGGGTATTCAGGCAATACATCCATTTCTGGTTACACAACAGAGTATGTTCTTTTCACTCAGTACCAGGATAATTCTAATTCCCTAATGCTGTATTAGGAGATTTTCATATAGGGCTAAATGTGACAGAAAAACCAAGGCAGTTTTTATACAGTGATTAAATCAGTAATTACAGTAATTAAATTACCTTATTGTTAGTAAGAATAATATGCAGGCTTCCTAAAATGATAATGACTTAGGTAATTTCATCTGAACTTTTAGCAGAACCTCATGTGCAGTTGTGATGTTTTCATTTTGCAGTCTGGCATAAGTCTTGGAAAAAGGGAGGACAGAAACTGGACAGTTGTTTGAAGGTAGTGAGATTCAACACAGTTTTATTCGTAAGAGGAACCTTGTAAGAAACCCAAGATTAAGCACTGCTTTTAGAGAACAGTAATGATTGCTTGAGATAAGAAGCTGCATAGCAATTCACTGGATTTCAGGTTTAAATAAGAGCTCAGGAAAAACATCCATGGACTGAAGATGACTCTCTCTACTCTGCTATTTCTTTTTATGCAAAAATGCTAGCGTTTGTTCTGCTGTGAAATTAAAATATGACTTTGTATGCTGTTTTTATGAATATTATTATCTGAGGAGTTTTTCAGAGAAGTTATTAAGGTGTTTTCGGATCATAAGTGGTTCAGTATTTGATTTCTCCAACAGCAGATGTATGAGAACCTTCTGTAGCAAGTTTATTCCTTAAGTAATCCAACAGCTATTGATTGACACAAAGTCAGTAAGAACAAAAAAAATACATACTTACATAGTGAGTATCAATAATTAATATATTTTCTTAGACCTTAGAGTATGTCTCACACTTCTCATGGGCAGCCCAAAGACCCCACCGAGTTTTAATAATATACAAGCAGAAAATAATTTTATTGCAACTTGACAAACCATGTGTTTTCAAGAATGCAAGCAGTAACAATGTCACTACTGTACGAGCCTTAAGGTTAGATTTTCATTTATGATGTGCCAGCACCTGCCTTAATTCTCTCACACATTTTAAAAGCTGGAACAATTTCATGGCCCGTTGAAGGAGTGACTAACGTAGGTGCTAACAGTTACCCAGTGACAGCGACATGTGGAGGAACTGGTAGACTTGTTTTCTCATTTCTTTTCATTTATATAGTGCTGCTAAGAAGTGGCTGGCATTCGGTTTAGTTCCTGAATAACAACACACTCTTAAAATTAATTCACTTTTTAAACTTGTGTCAGCTGTTTCTCAACTTTCCTAATTCCATCTTTGCCCCCAGACTGTCACTGCTTTCAGGTAACAAGTTTAAATGTTAATGTATGGAAAACTTCCCTTTCGTACATTAAAAATGAGTAGTTGCTCCAACTAATTTTTATCTAAGTTAATATCTGTTTTTTCAGTTAAAGACAGATGACTGAAATTACCACCTATGTTCCCCTAAACTGTCTTTAAAACTCACATGTAGAGTTGCTGTGGATGATCTGAAGGTGAAGGTTTGGCCTGAGTCCCAACAAGCAGCTGTATGTTGGATTATCAAGAAGTGTTTGTTTTATCCTTTGGATTACCAGATTATTTCAGTAGCACAAATAATACTTACCAAACCACAAACACATCAGGTTGAAATAAATAATTTCTTTTTGTGAAACGTATTTTCTGCACTGAACCATCAAACTTGTTGCCACTGCTTTGTCACATTGCTCTGTACGGTTGTCACGGGTCTCAACTGAAATTTAATCATCGGCAGACAGTGCCTCTGAAACATGACTTGCTGCTTCAGATGAGCACTGCATTACAATATATTATGCAAAAAAGATTACCCACAATAATCTGTTGCCCTGTATTTTCATTCATAAGGGCAGGAGTTCATAATACTGATAAAGAACGGTAGGAAATGTATTTTCAAAACTGGGCTCTTGACAGAACAGCCTGAATCCCGCACTGCAGTCAATCAACATGCAACTCTGGATATCATGTTAAAATCATATCCTTTAGGCCATTTCAGTAATAATTGATTTGTCCATGAATCATGGGACTTGTCAGATGATTGCTATGATCCTAACAGATTCCTACGCCATCCGGAATAATGTACCTTATTATGATGTTGTCTTGCATAAAACTGGACTAAGACTATGCCCCTCTCCAAGCACAACACACCCCAGACTTTTATAATCTCATCAGCATTTTCTCTTTCCCCTACCAAGATCAGTGTCAAACAAAAAAGAAAAGCACGGCCATATGAAATTGAGAGGAAAAGGACACCTAAAAAAGAAGAGCAAAAAGCGAAGCAGCTGAAAGTCGATGCTGAAATTCTGCCCTCAGCTCAGCAGTCGTACCTGAGCCTCCCAGCAGTGAAGAACCATTCCTAGCTATGGGACCCACCAGCTGACACAAAACCAAGATGCAGTTTTAAGATGAAATTAAACGTTTATGTGAATGACTTACAGTAATACCCTGAACATACCACTTCTTTATTGACAATTGTAAATTTCAATTTAAGTTGTGAAGACAAAATTTCAATGATGACACCTGATGTAAGTCATATAATGACTCTGAAACATCAAGAGTTATTGATAGCTATTGCTAATTAGGTTAAATTGAATTACAAGTAAATGAATCAAAAATATCATTGCAGATATCACTGAACTTCAATCGTGGAACTACGGGTACTAGAACATATGCTATATTATCTAGTTAAAGAACACAAGCTGCAAGGCTCACATGGGAAGGATTTAGTAATTATGTGCAATTTGGAAATGAATGTGAAAGATGAACAAGAATGTCTTTTGTTTATACCCATAAAACTTCCCTTGAGAACTGTGTTTATCTTTAATCATTGTGGCAACTTCTGAATGTTTTCTTTACCTAAAAAAAGCATCATCTGTATCTCTTAAAAGATGCATATTCTCATGGCCTGTGTAGTTACTGCCTAGCACAGTGGTTGGAGAATCCCTTCTTTGTATAGTGAACAAAGTTACTGTATGAATTACACATACACATATTGTATGCATTACATACATATTTACAGAAGCGCCCATATAAGCATTCCTCACAGCTTAACTTCTGCCTTGAAAAACACAGGCGGCCTGAGCTCACAGCGTATCTCCTGACGTGCTTCAGCTGGCAGCAAAAGTAGTTGCATTTTTCCTTGGGTAATTTGATAGCCACATCACGTATACACACTATCGGGCCATGGATGATGTCTGGATACTGCACATGGCCCTCAAGAGGTTAATAAGCTACAGGAATCAATGGTTGCCTTCTCTCTCCTAACAAAGTTCCTCCAGTTACACAGATCTGCTTGCCCTAATGTGATCTATGGCCCACTACACCCCAACCTCTGTTATTTCAGGAAAAGAGGTTTCCTGCACTAGGAACTGCTACCAGTTTTCTTTCAGATTTCTTTCACATTGCTGCACTAAGTGTGTGCCCACAGGCAGCGTGAACATAAAAATGACAGAGGTTATGTTAACAATGGTTGAGTTAACATCCAGAAACGATCACATAAATCAAATTTGGACAAGGATATACTTAACTCGGCACCAGACATTCATTACGTTGTTATTGTTCTTTCAAAGTAAACAAACTTGGTTATGCATTCAAATAAGGCCTGTGAGTTTTCCTTCACAGTATTGCCTTTTTTTATTTTATTGCACCTCAGCGTACAATAAAAACAGGTCACTCAGCAGCACGAGTGGATAACAGGCTTATTAATTTTCAAAAGCCAACTGATTAAGAAACAGAAAATGTTTTTCCTCTTCTTTCCAAAAGGATGCAGAATAAACCCAGCCTATGTAAATCAGGTCATCAAGCACTTGCCTTTGACTCATATGGTTTATAATACCCTTTCCCCTCTTCTGAGGATGCAAAGACATTCTGTATTCAGCCACTGCTCTACCACGGTATGCCTGAAGAGTCAGGCAGGACTGGTAGAAAAGTGCTGGCATAGCTGGAAGAGAAGGCAAGAGGATCAGACCAGCAATTTACCATCCAGACAGTTTGCAAACAGTGAGGACTCTGGGAAACAATTTGTTTCTGGTCCTATATGTTACGGAGGCAATTTCCTGCACTGGTTCCCGGTTTGACAGCTGATTAGAATGCTTTTATTTGAGAGCTCAAGAGAGATGTAATTGACTTATGAGGAATAATCAGTGTTTGTCCATTTTTTTGTGTGTCAAACCATGCCAGGCATTTAGATCACCTTTACTGAAGTCTTGTTTGGCATACTCATTGCATGACTTGGTTGCTAAATTTTTCTTATAAGGAGGAGTGCATAGCACTGATAGAAAAAAAATTGCTGTGCCTTCTTAATACCTTCTTACATTATGGATCTATCATATTATCCAAAAAACAACAGCAGCACGAGTAGGGATAGCTGAACTGGCACAGGTAATCTAAAAATCAATTCTAAACTCAACATTTCAAATTTGAATTTTGGAGAAAGCACTGGTAAACTAGAAGACAGACAGATAACCTCTTCTCTCTGCACTGTCTAGGCTTTCTCATTACCCTGCACCCTGCAGTTCAAAAATCCTTTGGAAAGGAAACATTGCAGTTTTTGAAGAAAGGCCTGAGAATATGCACAAATCCTCAGAAACCTGAGTAAAAGAATTGTTGCCTGAAAGCTTTGAGTCTAGTGTAGAGGGACCAAGAAGTTCAGAAGAATATCCCAGTTGTATTTCTCAAACGTCTGCAGCTGGTGTGAGAAACTAACAGGTTTGATAAAAAATAGTAAGATTGTGCCAATACCAATCTTACCATCTGAATATATATTGGTCACCGTAGCTAAAACAACAGAGATGAACACCTTGCACTATATAATATCTACAGTGTTGTACGGAAATCTTGTAAATGTAGAAATCCTCATGAGACCTCCTCAAACTACATGAGAATCCAAAAAAGTTGTTACAAACATTTTGTTTTCACTTGCTTTCTCTAATGTATTAAAAAAGTATTTGTTCCTTGACTTTTGAAAAAATTAAACTTCAGAGGTCAAGTGCTTTCTGTTAGCTGCCATTGTTCACATGGGTTACAACAGTACTATTTCTCTCTGAGTGGGTAAACATATTTTTTCAATTAGGAAGAGGCTGTGAGAAAGAGAGGAGGACTCTGGGCACATCAGAGAAAGAAGAAAATTACAAGTAGTAAAACAAAAGATCTTTCAAATTTTCCACTTTGAGTCAAGATTCCATTCTTCAACCACCTGCACAAGTGCACAAAATGAATACAGAGCCCTGTTTACAGAAGAGGTGCTTGTATGCTGCTTTGGCTAATGTAGTTAATGAAATGTGAGAGGTTCTGGGACACCAACTTTCTAGGTCACCTTGCTACAGGGTTTCCTCTTTGAACATCACACTTGAGGTGTGATCAGTTTTCAAATCATGAAGTTCCTGCACAGTTGTTAGTATCTTGAAGAACACTAGTCATGCAGTTTCCCCCCCATCCCAAAACACATTCCTTTTGATACCGTTTGAAAGAGACTACAGAACTTGAGAACTATGCAGATTATCCCACTCATACACCGAATTATCCCATTACACCAAGTTTTGGAGAAACTAGGGTTTCAAAGGCCAGTTAGGTAACAGAACGTTAGCCTTAATAACAGGAAGAGGACTAGATTAAATCCAAATTTACGATTAATTTAGATGTGTTTCTTTTCACAATTTGCAGCCTTTATTGGGGTCATCAATCATCTTTATGCAAACAAATATCTTGGCATCTTTTATTAAGCCTCCTGCAAGTCCTTAGGAAACGGCATGTTGTGTTCATGTTATCATTTCAATATGAACCCTCACTTTGCCACTTCAATCTTCGTACAGTAGCACAGTCAGGACCTTTTTTTCCTAAAACTGCAAATGTTCTATAGCTGGTTATAGTTTCTCCAACAGGAAATGGTACATCCCCTCCCCCTTTATTCCCCTTGAGAAAAAGCAACATAACCTGTAATAACAGCAAACCCAACTTTCATTTATCATCTTAATGATCCCTTCTCCTTGTTCTTTCTTTTCCTCTGGCCATTTGGAAAGTATCCTCAGTGTTATCTTCAGTACACCCTTTCCCTTTTCTAATCAGGGAAAAGAAGGTGGGGTGGCAGAATGGGTCACGCATCATTTGGAAACTTTTAAAGGGACATTCTCAGTTGAACCGAATCCCAAATCTGTATTAAAAAAATAAGTTACAAACCTGTATAATCAGGTCAGTGTTCACTAAGACTTTGTGTGTGCAACACATGTAGTTTTTTGTTTGCTCTGCTTGCTCTCATGAGTTCTCCTGAACCGTTCATAACCCAAACTGCCGCATTTTGTTAGCATATGAGGGCACATGCATCTATCAGTTTTACATTATGGCTTTCATTTTCTACAGATGTAGTGTAACAGCTAAACAAGGAGCATGAATGTCAGGAAGTAGAATATACTTTTCAATCTACATTGTTATTAAATTTTGCAGACAACAACTCTTAAAAAAACACTTAAAAATGCAAACAACACCCTGAACCAAAAAAAAATTGCTGTTATTTGATGAAAAGGGGGAACCAGACTGACTTCCAATGACAGGAAGAATTTTTTAATATAGTGAAGTGTTACTAGAAAACAGGACAATCTTTGTGCTGAAACATTTTTAAGAGAATCCCAATTACTTTTCCTTGAATAGGAAACTGAAAGCAAGGCCATAGGCTGACTTCAGTTCTGGAAATGTTCTTCCCATTCAAACCAGACACAAGCTAACCAGATTAAGAAGTCCGTGTGCCTTCAGGATGTTGATGAGTATCTTTTGGATGTGCTTATCCATGAGGAACTAAGGGAGGTATTATGTAGAAATGATGCAGACCTCGTAAGATCTCTCCCATTCTAATTTAATAACCATCTGGAACTTTGGACTCATCTCCACAGGCTGGGTTGGGATCTGAGTAATCCAATCAGCCCTTGAAACTTCCTCACAAGACTTTTAGTGTCCTAATTTAACCTGGGTCAGAAATATCTAAAAAGGCATCTCTCACTCCCACTTCTTTTTCTAGCCAAAGGCAACAAAGCAAGACAGTTAACCAAACTCTTTTTAACCTCACTCATTTGGGTTCAGGTTACTTGATGGTTCAGTTTTGGGTTGGTGGCTGTGGTTAAGTTTTATTTTCCCCGGAGATGGGCCCTACCTGAAAGCCCTGGAGTCGTTCAAAATCCAAAACCAAAAATGAATGTAAATTTTGCAAATGGACCCTTCTGTAGACAGGCAGAAACCACAGATTCAAACATCCACAGACTTGGGTTCTTTGAGATGGAGACTTTTTCATGAGTTCGTATCTTCCCTTACTAACCCTGACAACACTTTTCATTTCTGTAGTACCTAATTCATCACATGCCTGCAAAGCAACACTTTGTTCGCAAACAAATTGAAAACCAAAGGATTTTGCTTGACTCAGATCAGAGAGCAAGTCAAGGACAGAGACTGAGTAGTACCTAAGATCACTGTTTATCACCATCTGGTACTAAAAGTACATCATCTATACTAACTTAATTTGCTAAGCTAAGCTTAAAGCAGGTGGGGTTCTTTTGGACTCAACTTCTGCCTGCATGACAATACCAAGATCCTATGTAATACACAGATATACCTTTGGCCTGTCTAGAGACATGTTTTGACCTTTTAGAAATTCTCAGATCCCACTCTATGTTCCTGTTGTGCAAGGTGGAAGGAAACAGACATCTCTTTGGGTAATGCTGTTTTGGTACAGAGACTCCACTTTGCATATTACATGCTTTCCTTTCCCTCATTATCCCTCCTAGATCAATATATAGAGAAGTAAATTCAATCAGACACTGTGGATGGCTTACTGAAAACAAGTGGGTGAAGATAATGAAAGCAATGGTATGACTGATACAGTGACAAAGTGTCCCTAATGGAGAATTTTCAGGAAAACTTAAAAATGCAAGCAGAAACACTTGTTATTATATTCCTCCATGATAGGCATATTTAAATATAGCCAATTAGAGGCTAATAATTTTGTCATTTGGAGGCAAAAATTCAATCCAGAGAAAAGCTTAGCATAAACAAGATGGGAAATGGAGAACCACTGTTTAAGTCTTAAGAATGTCCTTGTCTTCTGACTTAAAGCTGAACAAGCAAATTTGTAAATAAAAAGTTACTCATCTCAGATGTAAACTATGTTATTTTGGTACTCAATTTCATCGGGCAATAAAACAAAGTATCTAATATAACTGGAGCAGGGTGAGGTCTCCTTGGTTGTTGCTGCTTGCCTACCTATAATTCTAGATTTGTCACAAGGAATTCCCTCAAACCTTTGGTTAATGCAATGAAGAAATGTACCATCACAGTCACCAGCACAACTCATCATGGAATAATGAAATCTGTTTTAATCAATGCACATTAGTCACTGGAGGGATCTGGTTCAATGACTCACTGAGCAACTTTGTCAATCAGAGAACTAAATTATTGCTGCCTTACCCTACGGTCCTTTATTTCTCAGATGCAAACTATGCTTTGCTTAAAGGAAAATTGGATCAAGTTAATTTTCACTGCAGAAGTGTTTCAAACTCTAAATTATTACACTGCACATACTCAGGTTAACTCCTTTTCTGTCCTGTGAACACAAAAGGTTCATTTAATTCACAGAAATGCAGAAGTGCCAATAAACTGCCACCATTAATTTCAACCTGCGTGAGGTTCAGTTACAAGCTAGAGCTACTGAGTTCAGAGTCAAACTTTCCTAAAATTTGTGAGGTTTGGTTTGGAATCAATCTTACATCGTTTATACATTATATTCAGCTGCTTGATGGCACCTAGAAATTGCCTATCCCATCCCATTACTCCTTCTGGAAAATAAGTTTATAATGCTAAGTCTTTTTTCTTCTGCTGCTCCCATTTCAAGGAATGCCTTGTTTGCATGAAGACAAAATCCTCTCCCCATTTTCCTGTAAACCTATAGGGCTGTGCAAAACTTGTATATTTTAGTTTAGGAGTTTGTAAAGTCTGAATATTTGTTCATAAGCACCCTAGTGAACGTGAAGCCTCAAGTCTGCCATGTCCAACTTATTTTTTTCAGGGCTATATCTGCGGCCATCCGGAGCAGGTCATCCCCTTGCCTTATTACGGCAGGATGGAAAAAGGGATGGTTGGCTTGCCTCCTGGGGGGTCTTCACACAGGGCTGGCTAACAAGTATCGTCTGCCGCAGCTTCCCTGGGGAGAGGAGCTGCTACGTAGCTTCCCCTCAAGCTTCTGGATGGACACTGTCAACGCAAGTGAGTATCTGGTTGGTCATGCAGGTCTCCACAAGTTGCAGGGACTGACTCAAGAGGCTGAGGCAAACATACGCTCCTCGCAAAGCAGAACCGAGGAGTTCTTGGTGACACAGGGATATTTTACATTCAGTTTTCTATTCCAGAGTCATCTTAAGAGGCCCAAAACCCACCAGTGCAACTATGCCTCAAGGGAAGCTTGCGATGAAGCAGAGAAAAGACAGGAAGATGCTAAAGCTTTGCATCTCCTCTAGGCAGGATCCTGCAAAATCCTGACAGCCTGGCACTGACAAGGTGAAATAACACTCACTACGTTTTTATATATTGCAGAGAGGCACCGGAGGAACGTGTAGATGGCATCACAGACGTTAGTTCAAACAGCAAGAAGCCAACATTAATCCAGTTGGCTTTGATTAGGGCTACAGAAGATCCCATTTTCAGAGTGCAGGAAGTTTTCCTATCCAAAAAGACTTAATGGTGTCTTAAATTACACAGCGACTTTACTGCAGGACTCCAGAAAAAACAAAAGATATGGTCTACTTGGTGTTAACCCTTAATAGCCATAGGAGGGAAAAATCCACTAGTTTGACCGAATCTGTAAGTATGTTAAAAAAGTTACATTTAAGTAATCTTTAGTCTGACATTAAATAGCAATGCCCTGAATTTTTTTTAAATGTCAATTTTCAAAATTAATGTCAACTCTGTTCAAGAATGAGCTTCAGTGTTTTCCCTTACTTTAAAACAAGGGTGGTACTGTTATTTGGAATAGTATTTCAGATGGTAGAGGGAACTATCACTATTTAAGCTCAGTTTGTCTGAATTAGTGAGAAGCAGGACTAATGTTTATGATGCATTTCTTTATAACTTCTGAGGATATTTACCATAAAATTTTCTCTGCCTCTCTCCCTCCCTTACTGTAACAGCTTTCAGTATACAGTTGCTGCCTGTCAGTTATTGCCCCCAAACAAAGGTAACAAGGTACCAAAATTTTACTGCAATTATTAGGCAGGTTTCAAAAAAGTTTGCAGTTTACCTGTAGGACACCAAGTGAGCCAGGCCCAGTGCACTTGCCATCTACAAAATTCGTAGTCAAATGCCTAGATATCTCACTTAATTTTGCACTGAAAAATTAAGCCAACACCACTCCCTAGGCAGAAAGCAGTAAATACATAAAAAACTGAAAACAATGGGAAATACAAAATCAGGATCACTCCTTTTCCTTAGCCAGAGATCATGATCAGCCGTAGTGACTTCTTTCAGATTAAGGAAAAGCAGTAAAAAGAAAGATTAAGTCAGAAGTCCCCAGGACAGAGAGCGCAGGAACATAAAACCCCCACATGCCCCACCTCTGTGGGACCAGAGGTGCATGCAGAGAGAGGCATCGCTTTTAAGTTCAGCAGTGACAGGAGAGGGGTTATGCGGCGTGCCCTGCTCCTTGTAAGATCAAAGGCTGAGCAGTCACCGGTACATCTCTCGCCGTGGACCTCTCCATAGACAGCCCACGGACAGTACCTGCACTTCCTAGCAGCTGGCAGGATCTGAAGGATGGCAGGATTCATCTACAGGGGATAAAAGTGAAAGCCCTATTGCCCAGAAAAAAGAGCTGAAAAGTTTTTGGTGTCTTTAACCAGGAAAGCACATATGATGAGAATTTTAAATAATGTGTATGTATTAAAAATAAAAAGGAAATAATTAATTTAGTCACATTCAAATGTGAATATATATTGACTTCTACTTCATGAATGAAAAGAAGTGTTTTATTTTCTCTCAGTCTTTATACGGGCATCAACAGTAATACTTCCAGCTAGCTTAAACCAGATTTTTCTTCACATTTTTCATTGGCAAGCCAGGACTAAATTATCCTCAGAGCTCTGCCCAACCAGTACGTTATTCCCTTTGCCCTGGGAAAACTGCTGGACCCGTCTTACCCCTTATGTCTTTCTACCTCAGCCACAGCAAGCACTCCGACGGACTTACGACCTAGAAAATACCTTTTGTCAGCAAGACTGAAAGCAATCACTTTGCCAGGCGGCAGAAACTCTGCCAGCTTGGGCGAATGCAGCTGCTCAGAGCCCCAGTCCTCCCCTTCCTATTCCTATTCCTATTCCTAAGAGAGGCTTCCTAAAGCCTCTCTCTTCTCCTGACTCCCAGCCAGACCTCACCCTTTGCGGCCGGCCTTCTTCCCCCGCTCCCTGCCACCTACCTCCCTTCCCCTTCTCCTGGCACTCGGGAAAGCAGTTACAAAAAAAGAGATGTGAAACTTCGGTTTGATAATTGCTTTTTAATGAAAAGCATCATCGCTAGAAGCTTAAAAGTGTCATCACTAAACTAGCTGCCGGAGTTTCAGTCCGTTTGATGAAGACAGTGAATTAGCTTTTGTTTCAAACATTACATGGAGTAGTCTGTGCAGTGCAAGGACACATCGGGATCTGCCTGCATCTCAACACCGGAGTTAACACAGCATCCAGACTGAATGCTACAGGGCCCAAGACTAAGAGTTCTCTGTTTTTTTGCTGTATTTTATTTTTTATATACCGGCTAATGGGTCTGCATCAGTATAGAGAATCCATCAGGTGAAAAAAACCCCCAGGATCTTGATTTTTTTTTTTTTCTTTTAGATTTGCCCTCCTTTATTTACAACAGTGGCAAAATAACTTCAATCAAAATGAGGTTAAGATTATTTTTAACAGATGTTCACTGCTGGCCTGACCCAAAATCCATTGACGTCAATGAGAAGACTCCATGGGGCTTTGGATTGGGTTCTAATTGTTGGAAAAATTAATGTTATTGTAAACCACTGGTCAGTGCTGTCACATGCTCCCCTTCTGTGCCAATTCTATATGACCGGATAACAGTATCACATAAATCTGTTCCAACTGTTGGCTAAGAGGCTAAAGGACACAGAGGTTTATCTTTTTAATTCTGAAGCACCCCTTGTCTTCCCCCCAGCACACCCCATGGCACAACTGTATTTACTTGACAGACTCAGCATTATGGACAGTATTCATACAATCAAAACATTTCACAGTCAAACACTGGGTAGGAATAATAGAATTATTAATGCTGACTGTATGAAGACAGCTGAACTACAGATATGTATGAAATGAGATACTTTGGTTCGTATACTTTCAATACAGATTTTTTTTTTTTCTTCCCCAAATACAGACCTGAAGGAAAGGTTGCACTTACTGTTAAGAAGACGGAAGTCTATAAACGGGTAGGAGCCACGGCGCTCGGAGAGAACCCCTGTCTGACCTCTCACCCGTGCATCTCCTGCAAAACACAAAATCCCCAGAGATGTTAGAAGGGGCAGCTGCCTTTCTCTGCTGTTTACATCTAGATCTATTTTCTATTCAAAGTGATGACGTTATGCTCTTCCAGTGGGAAAACTAAGGTCCAAAAAATCATCTCCCATGACATCCCTGGGTAATTGGGTAAAGCAGTACAGCTGATCTTATCAGAACAAAGGCACAACCCCCCCCCATGTTTATTCTATTGAACAGCTTCTCACTCAGTAAGTAGACTCTCACTGCTTCAGGAGTAGTGTAGAGGTCCAGTTTCTTTGCCCAGACAAGACCAGTTAGATTCTGTCATCACACACAAAGGTCTCAACCTTGGACTAGGCTCACAGTCCAACAGACCTCCAAAGCTGTGGGACTGGTCTCAAAATGATGAGTTGATGAAAAAAACACCCAAACAAAATATGAAGATTTTAAAAATTTTTTTGTTTGTTTGTTTGCTTGGTTTTGTTTTACTTACTGCTCTTTGAGCATTCTAGAAAATGTCAGCCTTCTCCTCAAACCCCGAAGCTGCTTTATTTAAGCAAAACCTGATGTTCTCAGATAAGAGCTTTATGATGTAAATTTAAATATCATAAAGTGACAGCACAATACTAAGAATTCGTATCGCTGTGTACTTCACATTGATTAATACCTGACTTACCATGTAACATTGATGAAACAGACAAAATTAATTTAAGAAGAAAAATGCTACTCGGGATGAATAAGAGTTACAAAACCACACTAAGCAGATAGGAAGCAGTGGGAAGCAGATGTCATTTTTACACTTCCATAGCTTTAAGTATCTTGTACTGTAATTTCATAATTTCTTTATAGGCAAATAACAAGACCAAAACATTAAAAAATCTTAAATAAGATGACATTTGGAGATTTTAGAGGTTCAGGTTAGAGTACTGGAGTTCTTCACAGTACCAGTTCTTCCTCTACAGAAACACAGGCCATAAGGCTGAAAGCATACCCACTGCACTTCCTCAGACAACTCACACTGTAGGCCTCTCAAGGTTTGCAATAAAATTATGAATTATTAGTTAGTTTGAATTGTGCTTCCTCTGGGATACAAATATAGCATCTGACTAATGTAAACAAAAATAATTTAAGAATTTGGCTGCTAGTGCTAGCTTCTACTGCTTGTGTTTAAAAACAAGAAAACATCTTGCAGCGTAAAAGAAGGACCTAGTTAGATGCTGTTATTTTTTTCTATCTAATGCTCACTTAAAATGTGCTTACGATTATGTTTAAGGGAAGAAAGCCAAGTAGAACTATTAAGTTAAATATTCGAGGTGGAGAAAAACTTCCGTGCCCTCTAGGGGTCCTTAGAGGTACGAAAGACAGAGGAGCATGCACTCAAATTAAGACTATTTCAAACACAGTCACTTTTGATTATAAATATAAATCTATTTTCTCTCATCCTTACTTTTGCTTTGTTTTTTTGTTTCCAGAGATGGAACACGTGTTCCCTGTACTCAGCTCCTGCTTGCCAGCCGCTGGCTCTAAGGAACCAGCCCAAAACAACTCAAGCTGTTGTTGACCCCACTTACCCCTCCTGATAGCAGGGGCAGGAGGTGCAAACCTCCGCCTGCTCTTCAGCTGTTGGACTTCAAAGGTATGATAATAGCACGGGTATACCTTCATCAGCAGTTTAAAATCATGGGTTAAGTTGTGGCAAGGGCAGTATATCATAGAATCATAGAATGCTTTGGGTTGGAAGGGACCTTTAGAGGTCACCTAGCCCAACCCCCCTGCAGTGAGCAGGGACAGCTTTAACTGGATCAGGTTGCTCAGAGCCCCGTCCAACCTCACCTTCAATGTTGCCAGGGATGGGGCCTCCACCACCTCTCTGGGCAACCTGTTCCCGTGCTTCACCACCCTCGTTGTAAAAAATTTCTTTCTAATGTCTAGTCTAAATCTATTCTTCTTTAGTTTAAATCCATTATTCCTTGTCCTGTCACAACAGGCCTTGCTAAAGATTGCCCCCATCCTTCCTGTAGGCCCCCTTTAAGTACTGGAAGGTCGCAATAAGGTCTCCTCGCAGCCTTCTCTTCTCCAGGCTGAACAACCCCAACTCTCTCAGCCTGGCCTCACAGGAGAGGTGCTCCAGCCCTCGGATCATTTTTGTGGCCCTCCTCTGGACCCGCTCCAACAGGACCTACTCCCCTGCAATCCTCCTGTTAAAGGGCAGAAGGGTGGAGCAAATAGCTAGAGTTCGTAAAACACCGGAGCAAGATTCATCAGCACCCGTTCAGTCAGAGCTCATAAGGCAGCACCTTGACTTAAAAGCACTGCTCTCCGCCACAGGCAGACCCATCAGACTGGCTGATTTGTGCAGAAAGAGTAAGAATAGCAAGCATATGGTACACATTATATAAACCCAAAAAAATCAGACAGGCTTGACCCCGTCACTAATACAAGCATCAGCAAATTAAGAACGGGTGTAAATTCAGAGCATGCCTTGATTGAGGCTTTTGTTTTTCTGTACCCACCAATGAATTAACAGGAAAATGCAAATAATCCCCTGCATTAACACACTGATAAACATGTCACTGTGACTAAATCAACAGATACTTTGAAAAAAAAAAAAAAAGAGAGAAATTCAAACTCAAAAAAATGTAAAAAACCCCAAGACATACAATACTGTAAACCCAGAAAGACTGATTTTCTTTCTGGACATGAAAGAATAAATCTATCAGATCAAGTGAGGTGCCACGGTACTAGACAATAACAAAATCATACACAGTTACATATGGAACAAATTGCCTAACTCTGATCTTAATAGTATAACCCTGGATTTTGACAAGGAGAATGCTAAAGATAGGTAAACAACTGAAACACAGAAGAAAACACAACATGGACTTACCAAAGTAGACCATACAAGATAACACACGATACTGAAGTACTTCAAATAAGGCAAGAAGATAACAAAGTGCACTGACAGGAAGCTTTTGCTTGGGAAAAATTACTGCATAGTCTTTAGAAGATTCATATTGGGAACAGTCTTAAACTTTTTTATTGAAGAGCTCAGCAAGAATTAGGAGAGCACCAGTGAGATGTGATGATAACACAAAGCTGGGAGATACCAGGTATATACAGCTAGAGCTATTTTAAATAAACTTCACTGCTACTGTCACCTTCTCTGCTCCAACTGCTCTATGGCCCAGCTACTTGCAGCTTCCACTTTCATTTTACTGGTAGCCCCGCTTCCTCTCATAGGCTCATGTCTCCTACAGAACTAAAGACTAGCCAACTCAGACATGTATGCACACTATGCAGGCAAGGTAACTCCAATAAAGAGAGGGAAAGCAAGGGGGGTATTGATGCCATTAGTCAAAACACCTGGTGTAAGTTCATCTGAAATACTGTCTCTGAGGAAGCTGAATTCCTCCTGGAAGAAGTGCAGAGAAGAACCTCTAGGAAGATGATCAGGGTACTAAAGAGCCATTTGATAAAAGGAAAATCACCCTGGAGCAATGCCCAAAGTGGGTTAGCAGCAGAGTGGGAAAAGAACCATTTAGGTCATCAGAAGAATATCATTCTGAAGAAGATTAAAACAACCGAAGCAGCTGATGGCACTGGAAGAGTACCTGAAATAGTTAAGGACTATGCATGATGACTGACAAACTTACCACCCGTTCTATGTTCTTCAAACTAAGAAAATGCAAATGAGTTTTATTTAACCAGCAAAACCGAGGACCTGAAGTCATGGAGAATTACTGATTATTTGGATTGGCTATTTGTGTCATTTTACATTTTTAATAATACAATAAATAAGATGATACTAAAAGTTTGGTCTGTCTGTAGCACTGTAAGAATCTATATGCAGAATAAATCTGCATCCCCCCTGACTTAGTAAAAGTCACTAAAATCCTTATATTCAAGGATTATTAACTTTACCCTCAGGGAAGGCAAGTTTCTGATGAGTCAAAGATGTTATCAAGTAGCTCTACCTCATGAATCTGTTATTTCAAAGCACTTTGCCAGGTGCCACCTAGTCTCCTTCTACATCGTTAGAGAAAGATTAGTTAGGAAGTAGTGGTGGGCTAAATCAACCACACCTGCTTTCCTCTATTTTTTCTTGGCTCACTTATTTGGAAAACATTTATATTCTTCCCTATTACTTTTAATTACCTGTAAGTACAATCAGCAGAGATACTAAAAATAGGGATTGCACCAGATGTACACCATACCGCATGATTTTTAATTTCTGAGGGACAAGGGCCATTAATGGCAACACACCAGACTCTCTTTTTTGCTTTGACAGAGGACTTTGAGGGCGACTTTCATAAGTCCACCAGACTTTTACATCTCTTTGCTCTCCACCTTAAGATCAAGCTAAGCAATTGTTCTGACAATTTATGCAATTAGCAGTTTTAGATAAATAATCCCTTTCGGAGCAAAAGGAAGGATTCTGTGGAAACAGGGCAGGAAATTTTGACAGCTCATTGTGTTCCCAAGTGAAACAAACAGGGTGAAGGGAAACGGCAAGGGTACAGGTTCTCCTTGGCTACATTGGGCTGAAGATGCAAGGCTGGAACATTTGCAGCCGCAAACACAAAGGGCTGCACCCTCGCTGGAGCCAAGTTGCCACGAGAGCTTCCAGCAGGGATATCTCCCAGGGGCCGCCGCGCTCTTGAATTTTACTCTGTCCTCATTAAAACAGACAAGAAAACAAACCACGCGAACCAAAGCAACATGCAATAGGTACAGGAGCCTGTGTGGCGCATGCTGTGACTGACATGCACAACAGCTTATAGTCCCAGGAAAATCGGATATGGGGCAAGGACCACAGTACTACTGTGGCCGTAGCATCAGCGTGATTACAAGATGGGCAGAAGGGTTAAGAAAAAATGAGGCAGCTCGTAGCTGCCTGTCACATCTGGAGGAAAAAGCCATCTGCACCGAGGAAAACAACTTCTCCAAGACTTGCCTGAAATGATGTGGGATTCAATTTCACTGAGCAAGCACAACAAATTAGGAGAGAAAACAGGGCCATAGCTGTGACAAAACAACAGAGCAGCTTCATGCAGCAGAAGTTAGGACCAGCCACCACATTATTGATTTTATTTAGTACACAGCTCCGTGTGGTAAGTCAGGAATACCACAGCAAATTCACAAGAGGTTACAAGTATTTATTCTAGTCAAGCTTTTCTACAATTTTCATCCAAATATTTCTTAAGCTGACTGTTTTTGGACACATACTGCAGTGGCTGAGTCCTTTCCATGGAAAACTGAGTGGCAGTAGTAAGGCCTCTTGTGGACTCCATGGACCCCCTGGCTCCTTCACTATTTCAGTTATGAAAAGGCTTGGGATTTCTGAGATGAAGGAAGATGAGTTGTTGATGTTTTAGGCATCATTCTGGTTTTGGTGGAAAGCTTTCTAAAAGAGGAAGTGTTGCTATGTAAAAGTAGCAAACTCAGATGAAAAGTTAGGTTAAAAACAAGTAGAATAACTGGAATTATTTTTGATTTGAAGACTTCTAATGCTTGTTCATGGTGATTTGTGCTTGTTTGGATTGTTTTCATTCTGTTGTATTAGTGTTATCTTGTCTGCAGAAAGCATCTTATGCAGATTTCCTCATGTCCATAAGATCTTCAGTGAACAAGAACATCTCCCCTGAACAGACATGTCGAGACTGATGTTTGAGGTTACAGAGACAGGACGACTCTCCTTTCCAGCAGGAGAAAACTGGGGCAGCTACCGCACTTCATCAATTTGTAAGTATTGAATTTTTAAGCATGTAAGTATTCCAAAATACGAACTTTTCTGTGCCATATGATGCACGGTTCTACTATTTCTGGTAAGAGTCCTAATGAGCTCATAAGTAGTGATTTCATCCGATGCGTTCTGCAGTTTCATTTCAGAATGCTCTGCAAAGGCAGGTAACTGTCGGTACTCCTTTTTTACAAAAAGGGGATAAAATGATGGTGTCGAAACCATCATTTGCTTTTGTAGATTTTTTTTACACAGAAAATAACTTAATTTCCCCTGCAGTGGTCCTACCTTGTGAATGAATTATTTTTATTTATTTTTTTTACCAGGCAATTACTTGAATTTCAGCTATTCAAAATTCCATCTCCAGACCAGCAACAGTTGCAGATCAAACATTTCACTCATCCTCTGTTTTCTTACAAAACTGTATTTTGGAGTGAATGGTGGTTCTTACGCTCAACATAAACTAGCGGCACTGCCTGACTGTGCCTGCCAACTGTAATTTCTGCTATCCTTTACTGACCAAAATCCATGCAACTGCTGTATCTTAATCTCTTAAACAATATTATCACCACTGCTTGTGCCAATCAGTAAAATGCAAGAAACAGAAGCTGACAATCTGTTCATAAAACGCTCCTCAACGCTAGAAGTCTCCTGGTAAGTTTGCTTTTGCACTGTTCATAGCCTGTCTGGATATACAGCCACAGGAAGACCCTAGGATCCACTGGTGTGCCTTTAACAGCTGGTCCATTCTGACAAATGAACATCTAGAGTAAAGGTAAAGGAATATTTTACAGACACTCGTGAAATCCTCCCTTAAACTGTATCAGATCACATCAGTAACTGGAGAAAAGATTGAACTGAAATATCTTGAGGCAAAGCTATTACAACATGCAGACTTTGGAAAAAGTGCTTGCAGACAACTGAAATCCAAGAGGATGAAAAAAATTCCATAGAGAACCAGGCAACAACAGTCATCAGAAATTCAGATACTGAAGCAGTACCCATATTACCCTCTTCACAGACCTGTTTGTTCTTGCATGAACAAATGCAGAGCCTGCAAAACTAAGTAGCTACGTCTGGCTGAAAAAATGGTCAGAGTCGATTAGGATAGACAATCCTTCATGTTCTAAAGAAGGTAGCTTTCCAAAATGTCAATACATTATATTGCACTGGAAACGCTTTCAATTTTTTCTGAGTTCGATAACAGGCTACGAATTATTGCCTTAAGGTCAGATGTATTTCACATACTCATAGGTGCGTATTGGGTTTGCGTGGCAAAGGTTTAATTCAGTGGAGAGGTGCAGGGGCCTCCGCCCAGTGACTAACACTTACAGAGACTGAATTGTCCTTCAGAGTTGCATGGTTCTGACTTTGACCGTGAGTCGAGCCTAAGACACCTCTGTTCCTAAATTAGGTGCCACAGTTATGAGCACAGCATAGCAGGGGAAGAATCCGAGACCTTGCCTGTGAGGATCATACTCAGGCACCTGAGACCACACCAAACCTCTTATCTGTAAGTATGCTTTTCACTGTGATTAGCCCTGTGACTGTTACTATTTATTCTGTAATCAATATAATAGACGCATACACCTGCAGTTCACACCGATGCGGGCACACCCTCAAACACATACTGTGTACGCTCGTACGGTGCAGTATTATCTCACAGTGCAGTTAAACAAAAATCAGCACTTGTTAGGCAATAGTAATTGGAGTACTGTTCTCTATAAAAAGAAATAACTAGCTCCTTGATACTACTGTGTGATAATTACTCAACTATCAGTATTTTCTAGCCAAAAATACAAAAGTTTATATAGACGTTTACATAAAGTGCTAAACCACAGGACACAAAGGGAGACAAACACAGGACAGAAAGGGAGCATAAGAACACCAGCAAATTACACAGACCTCTTATTCACATAAAAAATTTTCATTTTAGAGACATGAGAAATTCAGATATTGGAGTTTGCCAACACGAATTTTGCAAAATTCAGCCAATGGTTTTCATGTGCAGAAGAAAAGACAGACAAACGTTGGTACCTAGCAGCGAAGAATAGACAGTTACTGAACTAAAAGCAGGAGACAGGTCTTGGAAAAAAGAAACCAACGAGAAAGCACGGAGACTTGTACAAATACAGCTTTATAATTGCAGAAAACAGAAGTCATCTATCACCACCTCCATACCTGAAAGGAAAAGTTTAGACAACCATCTTGACTTTGGTAAAGATTTTGCTTGAACTATATTGTAACAAGCTAGCCATCTACTGCTATCTAGGGGGATGAACTCACTAGTAAAAGATGAAAATGAAAGCTTGGGAGAACAGGCAGCGAGGAGGAGACGTGACTCTGCTTTTTTTTTTGAGCGATCCATTTATAATTCCCATTCTTGCCTGCAGTTTCTAGTGCTCACAAGCAGTAGCATACGACTGATGGCACCTTGAGAGTCTCACTGCTGCTGTGGTCCTGAACGACAGCACTTTGGCTGACCTGAGGCTTGTTATACTGCTGCTGCTCAGCGGGGTTCAGGGCAGTAAAAGAGGTCCCAGGGCATGTTACTGGATCAGGAAACCAGACTTGCACTGCTCAGGATCCTCTTAGTAAACTGGATATTACCATTTCTAGTGCTAGTGCTAAGAACCACCTGTCTGTATTTTGAAGTTTTTATATTGCATTATTGTTGGGGCTTTAGTCTTTTCTCTCTCCAAATATTGATCACTGACTTTCCAGGGAAAACGTATATTAATATAGATAGGGCACTGAACTGGCTTGATAATGCTTGTCTTCCTAAAGGGTTAAGATAGCTTGTAAATTACTCTGCATTAGAGGATGAGAGCTATGTTAGCAGAATCAGCAGAATTGCTATCGCTGCTATTGCTCTAGGGCCCTGCTGGGAAGCGGCAAACTTACTGGTTTTATCAGGTATGAAACTGAATCTAAAATAACACCTTAAAAACTAAAGGATACATCCTGAAATGTTAAGAGCTGTAATAAAAGTAGTAGCAATAGCTACAGCATGATCTTAGCAACAGGTAGTAGGTTGCATTACCATGGCAACGTTGAAGATAATATCTTACTCTCATGCTACTCCCATCCCTCTCCCAAATAAATTACAGCATAAATAAAAACACATTATTAGTTATTTAAATTGTGCTTTTGGATTCTAGGCTTCCACTAGACTCCCAACTATTAAAATAACATTTATTTAATAACAAACTTCTAAGACTTGTATGCTTCCAATTCCATATACACAAATTTCCAAAATAGGTTAAGTAGTTTAATATAATGACTTTCATTTTGTGTAAAAGAAAAAGCACAAAGAATCTGTGTTTTGTCCAAGACCAATGCCAAAAAGAGGTATACAGTTCAGATCTCTATGCATAGTGCATTAGGTCGAGCTACTTCTATTGCCAGTGCCCAAAAGATATGATTTTCTTCACTCATCGTTACACCCAGACCCTATTTGCCTATGTATTACAACTTCAAACTGAATTCGGTCAAACATCTACACTTATTCTATTACATGGATTTCTGATTTGAGCATTATCAATGCTTTCAATGCTTCTACTGTGAGAACACAACCAGACTCCTTGAATCCGCCAGTGAGGGTTTTGCAGTTGAAGAACAGATTCTTTTTCTGCAGAAAGTTGAAGTAATTGTTGAGCATTTATTCAACCAAGTTTGCTTTACTGTTCTGCGTTCTCATTTCTCACCTACCTATAGTATTTAACTGATCTTTTTAATTAACTGATTTTAATTAATTTGGGGGCTTTTTATTCTACAATTTCCTCAAGAACCACTGTTTGTAAGTATATGCATTTTATGGGTTGCATTGGCAAGCTACCTGAGCCACAAGGCATCCTTCTCATTTTCTGTTCAGGCACTGTTACGTAGACAACCTGAAACTAATTGATACTACAATCCACATGTACCTCACATATCCAATGATTAAAATTTTATGTATATAATTAATTTATGTAAAATAACAATTGATATAATGACATATATAGTAATAGAAAAATGCTGGTAATTCCTAAGTGGAATAGAACAAATGGAGCTTGCTTTGGGAAACGTTCAATAATTTTAGATTAAAATTTTTATTTCTGAGAGAGGACTCTTGGAATTAAAATGTGGTATGGCAATCATAAGCCCTGAGCTCATTGCCTGGATTCCTATGGAACAAATAGTTTCCTTTCCATGCCTCAGTTTTCCACTTCTGTGTTTTGTTTGTCCTGTGTAGACAGCAAGTTCTCTAATGTAGGGCCTCAGTGGTTCAACTGCATCTTCTACTTGCAGTCCTGGTCATGGTTGCTACATTGCCATAATACAAACCCTAATGATGTCTGCTCTTTGTACTACCAACAGTTAAGTTAGACAACATTCAAAGAAAATGAACGCAGAGGGTTTTACTCATGCCATCAAACCAAAATTTCCTTTCAACTCTTAACAGGAGACTTAAGAAAATTACCCTCTATTTCCACAGCTTTGCCCACGACATTTCTACACCCTCCCTTTCCAACGAAACTACAAAAGATAGGTGTTCAAAGCCATAAGTAGTAATACAGCAATTGCCATTACAGCAACACATCGCCTACTTCTGAAATGCTTAACATCCGCCAAAACCTAAAGTCTGTCAACAGTTTTTATGCAGTGGCAGTTTTGCTTGTGGAGGAGCTGAGTAGGAAAAGTGCAAGACCTTTGGGATTTACTCCCTTTTCATTTTGTGCAAGAATTGCGTGGCTGCTATTTGCCTCAGACAGGAGGAGACTCAGTCTCTGCTGATGCAGCCTGTCTCCCTGTATCTAACACTTCTGTCTAAAGATCGTATGGTGCTTGCACAGCCCTTTAAGGTACGTCAGTACAGAGTCAACTTTAGAGGTGAGACACAATAAAGTAAATGAGTCTCAGTCTTGTGCATTAACCACAGGATGACCCTTCCTCATCAGTCTCTGCACGTTCTTCACTTCCTCTTTGCCAACTCCTCCCTGCACTATACGTGTCTATTGTATATATATACATATATATTCCTAACTCAGGTGTGACCCTTCTTCCTCCCCTTCTCTTTGACACACTGGTAATTCAGCCTGCCCTCTACTCACTGCCTTCTACTGAGGCTGGAGTACTGCACGGCTTTTTACCAGCAAGCCCAGCGGTATCGGCCACTTACTCCTCCGGATGGGGCTGCCCCAGGAGTCTTCACGGCTGGGAGAGAGCAATGAAAGGAAGGAGGACAAGGCAGTGCCGAGCGTTGGCTCGGCAGCACAAGAAGGTGCCTGTAATACCTTGCAGGAGAAAACTTTACTCACCACCTGAAGCTTTGCTCTGATTAAGAGCTTTATCTACACACAAGACTGCAGGAACAAATGTTTGAGATTAAGGATTTGACTTTTGTTTGTACATTGCATATTGCAATAAATTCTTTTTTGTATTCAAAAGCAGTATCTGTGGCCAATAGCTGGGAACCTTCCTTCTTATTGGTTTTGAATCTGATTTAGTTTCTCTGTAGAACATACAAATACCTCCATAACTCAGTGAATTGTTGAGCAATAAGGCAAGAGAACTTTGTCCAAAATAAGCACAGGTAATCTTAGTATTATTTGCTTATTCAAGATGAGTGTTTCCTGAGCTAGCCCACATCTTATCATGTAATATTTCTTCATCAGAAAGTATTATTGTGATAAAACCCCCTTTTTCTTGTAAGAATGTTTTTCTATTTAGAAAAAATAAAAATGACATATGTAGATAATATAAATATTTGGAGTGGAACCTTTTTCATTTTGATGCTAGACACAGGAATAAAGCTGCATAAAGTTGAAACTGAGCTTGACTGTTCTACAGCTTGCAGAATGTTTTTCTCTTCCTGTTTTTTACACTGTATTTTACAAACAATTGATTGGATCTTAAAAAAAAAAAAAAAAAAAGACAAACCACCAAATCCAGAACCCCAACCTGGCTAGAATTTAGCAAATATGCTACCTCTTGCACCTAAACAGATCATTAATCTAGACTGTCTTTGCTACGTACTATGCATTTAAAATTTAAAACTTTAGAAAAGGGTGGAACAAGAGAAAGTTCTGGATCAACCTCACATTACTCAAGCACTAGCCTACTCTCTGTGCCCCATTCTCTGTTACGGTTCAGTTGCGTTAAATATTTACTGTCTAAAGTACAATTAAATAGCAGTTTACCTTCTTTATTCACTGCACATTCTTGAGAGGTGAGCATGAGCTGGCTCAAAGAAAAGTAATTAGCTACATATTTCTCTAATTACAAAACTGTTGATAAACAAATCTAATTAGGTGCTTGCCATTGGCAAAGACTGGTATTTGCCCAGAACGTGGTTTTGTGCTTCCCCTCAGCTGAGTTGGCTGAGCACCGACCGGGACGCCAAGCAGCGGCAGGAGCAGCTGGTGCTGGGCTGCTTCCCCAGCAGATGTGATGTGCTGGCAACCACGGCTTCGCTGAGCCCAGCAGATGTTCCAGCTGCTGACAGGTAGCCTCTGCCTGACTTGTTCTGGTGAATAGGGGTTTCTACCCCAGCTCCTTATTTCAGAAACTGCAAAACCTTAATATCTGAAAGGAAGGGTGACTAGCAAGATCTGTAGAGAGGGTTAAACATAGCTGACTGTACCCAGAGCCCCTTTCAATGATTCTTTACATCACCGTCTCCTTCCCTCATCCCATAATTATGTACACCTAGTCTTGATTTCACTGTGACACTGAAGTTATGAACGGCAATGCCACATAAGGGATGTGCACCAAACACTACCCTTTGGGAGGAAAGGCCAAGCATACCTGAAGGGAACCCTGTCTTGCCCTGGAAATGGAAATGGATCATGCTTGGCCCCTTGCTGAGGAGGACAGAGAGCAGGGGAGGGGGAGTATTTTTCTCCTTCCTCCTACTCTGTACATCCTTCCATGAGAAGTGAGGGAAAAAAAATGGTTTTCAGACAGCGAACTACTGGCTGCTCAACCTTTGCAGCAATACGTGTTTGTTTAATAATCTTCCAAAACTACCATGAATGGACAGAAATATGAACCAACATTGTAAAACCCATACTACTAATTAATCTGCTAACTGGCCTAACCCAGAAGTCGACATTCATGGACCACTACGCTGAAGCTACACCTAGAGGCCAGGTCTGCAGTTTGGGCCCACCGCTGGTGAAAACTTTGCCAAAGCTTTATCTCTACTGTGTCAGCACCAAGAATGCTGCTGGCAGCACCCCACGCCCAAGGCAGCCAGCGAGGCTGCGGTCTGGGGACACTGGCGGTCCAGAGCGTGCCGACACCGCACCCCTTCTGGAGGCCAAGAGACCCCGTAAAAACTTCCTATTTAGTGTCCTCCAATTACTTCATCATTTAAGAAGTGTCACTAGTAAATATATTTAATTGTGCTGTCTACATCGCTTTTTATTTGAAGTTAACTAAACCCCCTGCTAAATACAGAAAAACAACAAAACCAAACCAGCAACAAAAATATTAATATTTCAAACAATTTTACATGAGAAACGCCAATTTATCTCACTGACAGTGTATGCTGCAACACTGCCTTTCTCCACAACTAGGGCTGAAAACAGAAGCTGAGGCTTTTGTCTCCTGTGTTTTAACACGTTCTTAGGGAATTCAAATAATTGCTAAAGTCTTTCAGAAAGAGGAGGAAACTGTGATCTAAAACTTCTAATACAACAAACAAACAGACTTTTTTGGGTGGAGGCAAAAAATACTGGGGATGTTTTTATAAATCCCAAAGGAACTATAAACTGTACAAACAAACAATAATTTAATTTTGTTTTGTCTCAAATTTTACCTTTAAATTACAGCTTAGCAACCCAAGAGTTCTGCCTCAGATATTCATTGAACAGATCCTTTCCTGAGCAATCCAGCTCCTCAGGCTCCTCCTCAAATAGTATTTTAAAGGAGAAAGCAAGACTGCTTCAGTATTTGCTTTTCACAGACCCCTGTAAATTCCAATAGAGAATAACTCTGGCAGAGACTTTTTTGGCATGTGCGTGTGAAGGCATATAAAAAGTATTTCTCGACTCATCATACTCTTGTGCAATTTATACTAAGCAGAGATTTTTTTTGTTGTTGTTGTTGTTGTTCTGGGAATTGCAAGCCGTAACACAGAAAAAGCAGTAAGATTACTGTATTTTTCTTCAAAGCAGATCAGCTGGAATAAACATGTGACTATATCTTAAAGTAACATCCAGAAAAAAGCCATGTTTTTCCTAGACTCTACCTTAACAGTATATTCAGTAGCTAATGGTTACCAAAGAAAAATCAAGAGCTGTATGAAAAAATAATCTTAACTAGTTAGACTCTACGTACAAATGCTATCTAACACAAAGTTTCTGCAAATTAGCTTTTGAAGTTATTATAGAAAGCAATTCAGAAACTCTACTAGAAAACTCACAAGAACCTTCTCTCCCCAAATATTTGCCTAGGTCTCACTGAACCAGTGAAACACCTAAACACTTGAAGATTTTGAAAAAGTTAAATTTTAATTTGGTTCTACACTGAAGAGAAAGTCCATGATGATTTGTAAGAATCAGCTCATCATTATCACATTACTGAAGAATGTCATAAAATTCTGTCTATAGTTGTAAAACTGAATAATGTTTTGGACCAGGCTCTAATACCAGGTGTATATTACTGAGAAAAATGCTGTTCCTACACAAGTGTAGCAAGGTAATGTACACTGTATTAATGGGTGTTCAAACACAGATCCTATGTCAACTACATTGAGAAAAACACTGATTTAAATTCTATCAGCAGACAAACACACGCCCCAAGTCCTAACGAAGAACGTGTATTCCACATCACCTTAAAGTAAGCTTCCTGGTTTATTCCTCCCCAAAACCTAATGGCTGAGTAATTCTCTGTCCAGAATGCAACAGGATCCATTGCAGTACAAAGGGATTGTTATAGAGAAAAATAAATCACTTCTTCCAGCACTATCTTATTTGTGTGGCAAGTATACTGCAGCTGTGAGCTCATACTTCAGGTTTGTTGTTTCAATATGAGATGTTCCTATTCTCTCCGTTTTTATGAAATAAAGCTCAGCAAATGTTTTTTTCCTAGATCTAGGAAGGACAGTTTTTCCTAGATATCAAGGTATCAAGTACTGGTGCATTCAGTCCTTGTGTTGGCTCCCACGGTTGCTCTAAGATCTGCTGGCCCATCTCCAGGTGTCTCAGCAGCCTTGGACGCGGATGGCTGCTGGGCAGAGAGATCTCATCTGCACAAGGGCTGGTGGAAGTGGTTTCAAGTGGTTACTCCCCACAAGGGAGTTGAACAGCCTGTCCTGCTTTTTCACCTGAAAAGACCAATCTCATTTACCTGAACTGACATTCCATTTGTATATAAAAGGGGAAAAGATTTCAACTCTGCGGAAACTGGAATGGGGTTCTGGAGGTGACTCAGTCGCCTTCCCGTTTTTTGATCTTCTCTGTGACCTCATTTTCCTAGCTCAGTAACTGACATCATCACTGGGGCTCCTGGAAAAGTAAATGTGTTGGTCTGGGGTGGTGTTGGGAGTAACAAGAAGAAAGGGACAGGTTGCCCTGAGCCTTCCACAGAAGGAGCAACCCAGCCAGTGGTCCCCCAGGCCCCTGAGACAGGGGCAGCAGTCACTGTTCCCAAATCTTTCTTTTTCAGAAGCTGAGTGGCTGCATCTGCATTTGGATACTGCAGAGTCTGCAGGTGCTGCAGGAACCACTGGGGTCAGTGAAAGAACAAAAGTTGTTGGGGGGGGTGGGAGGTGGAAACAACCTCAGGCAAACAGGGTCCTATCATAATTATAAAGACACACTATTCTGTTTGCATATTACTGAGAAGTCTTGACATTTCAGATCAGAAACTGAGCTGGAAATTACAACTTGAAAAAAATCACATGTATTCAAGATCTTGAGCCAGCAGCCACAGAACTCCATCTCCTGAAAACAAGCAGTGACACCGTGCATTCCTAGGGCAGTCATGTCAGGCTGCATGGGCAATTCAGCAGAGACCAATATGCTTTTCAAAAAAAAGACCCAAAATTCACTTATTATCAAATTTTTCCCAGTCAGGTAAAAATCTGGAGTGGAACAGACAGAAATTGCAAGAAATTGAGGTTAATATTTGCTTTCTACGATGGAATATATGTAACTGTTAGCAAGAAGTAAGCCTTGTATCCATCCTCAACATACTAACACATACAAAGGAAAAATATGGTATTATACACTAATACCTATTGGAATTCAGAAGATTCTGGCTACAGAATGTTTGTCCTGAATGTCTGTCCTTCAGGTATGGAACCTCCCCGCCACCACCACCTTTTTTTTTTTTAATCAGTCTAATCTGATGAGATACGTGATGGAGAAACTGAACCATGTTTTGGTAGGGTAGGAAATTACTGCTTTGAGCAATACCTTGTCTAGCAGTTGTAAAAGGTAGGATATCAGATTTTCTTTCTCTGTAAAACGAGCTTCTCAGAGAAAAGCATAGGTAGCTAAACCAGTACAGAGGGTGTTATTTGAGTTTCTTCCACAACTACAAGGTACTGGAAAAAGAAGCACCTTTGCCAACAACCTCTGTAGCACTACCTACCATCATCAGAAAATGCGCATGCTTATAAAGAGAAATAGTAGCCATAGTACAAATGTTTTCTTTTCACTACATTTAGGAGAGGGTTGAGGGACCGGGGGGAGACCAAAGGCAACTATTCTGCATCTTTCCCCACCGTTTAGTTCAAACTTCTTTCCTTGATTCTTTTCTCCAAGATTTTACATGCTAAGTCTTACCATATTTTGTGCTGAAATCAAATAGATCTTATTTCTCACAAAACTCTATGTCATCTAATCAATAGTGGAGCACATAGTGTTATAAGAACTTTTCTATAAATATTAACATTACATACAGTAAAAACAAATACTGAAAAACCCCTCCTATATCATAGGGTATCTTCAAATATCTTCAGAAGATTTCATATCCTACTCTTTGCAGGGCAATATATCCCCTGACCAAAACAGGCTTACATATTTGATAGATTCTGAGAAGAAATTCTTTAACAATCTTAATTCTTTCATCTTTACAAGAGTAATAAATAGGACAGGTGGTAGAAATATATTCCTTTTCCTGAAAGCTATTCTGCACATCTGAGAAAGCTTCATCTCTACCCAATTTTCAAAGGCTTTTATTATTTTATTCAGTATAATAAACTTTCAATAAGACCTTGTGTTTTTCTGTCACATTGGTATGAATTCTTACCCTACTTAATGAATTTGAGGGTTTTTTCCCCTCCCAGTGTAATTTTTTTGAAATAGCAGGCACTTAACATTTCAGATTTATCATAATTAATTTTATACCCAAAGACTGCCAACGATATGTGTTTGCTATTCTATTGCTTTTAAGAGGAAAAGTGGGTTTGTATAAACAGCCCTACATCATCTGCCTGGCAAGCTCTCCGCTCCATCTGTGAGCGGCCTTTTAGTTTGGAAGTTCCTGCCTGATTGCTGCAGACAGATGTTCTCCTGCTGTAGCTGTAGACACCATGGAGGCTCCTCCCATGTTAATTAACCAGCTTAGAGATGTTCCTTTCCCTAATTCAAAAGTCTGAAAAACCTTATCTACAGTGGAAACACAAGGTCTCACCTTACCTCCAAAGCCATGTTTTCCTGAACGCAGTGTTTCTAAATATCCCCTCTAGCTGTTCAGTGGCATTTTCTTGTCAGGAGACCTCCAGATAACTTACCTGTTATTATTCTGTGTTGTACAGCTCACAGTAGAACTTTTCTATTATTATCTGAAATTTGTCCCCCTACCATGAAACCATACTGCTCTGGGTATACATACCTAAGATGTTACTAGTCTGCCAATATGGGGGGAGTGAGAACTAGTCAATTCACATAAATGAAATACATATAGATGACAAGCATTCTCCTGTTTTCTTTAATGGTATTACAAATACCTTTGCTTTCTTCCAGGAGGAAGGAATTTCTCCTCCTTAAGAGCATTGATTAAACAGCCTTGCAATGAGTTTGCTAACTTTTCTGTATGCTACTTTGTGTAGCTATCAGTCATCTTGCTCGATCAAAGGCTAGACTTGTAACCTGCCTACTGCCTTCTCCCTCCAGCACGGACTGCTCAGGAAATATTTCCCCCAGTATTTGGGGGAGAGGAGATTGTGCACAGCAGCAGTCCTCACATTCTCAGGTATCTCCTTCAGACCACTCTGTAAATGCACGCCTTATAATGACACAATAATACATCTGTCTTTGCTTCATATAAAAAAGGGCTTTTCATCCCTTTAACAGTTACTGAAATACTTCTTATTGGCTGACCTTTTCCACCATAATTTACTAAGCCTCTAGTCTTATTTTCTTTGTCTTCAGGACATAAATCCACTCCTCTCATAAACATAAACCCGGCCAATGCTTTTATAAACCTGTTGAGTATCATCACTTACAGTAGGAAGTTCATTGATGAAAAATGCCTTTATTTCTCTGACATAGGAGAGAATCATCACCCAGGTTACTTTTTTCAATCTCTTTAATAAGGCCTCATCTTCTTTTACTTTTCCTTTATGTCTTCACCTTAACATGTACCATAGCAAGGAAGGCCCAGTCGGCTCCCACCTTTGTTAACCCTTCAGTTGTACATCCCACCCACCTGACCCTTTCCTCTTTTCTTTTTTTCCCTTCTTTCCCTAACATGGAAGTTCAGCCTAGCTTGGTGACAAAGATGTTTAACCTCTCCTCACTCAAGCAGTGGTCTCCTTTTCAGATGGTTTTGGGCAACTACGCTGAGAGACCAGCATTGTACTATACTTGCTAGAGATTACTTTTCACTAAAGTAGCCACCTGGGACAGTGCCTGAAACACTCTTACGTCCTCCCACACGAGTCAGAAGGCTCTAGGTCTCTCTTGAATTTTCTTGAATTCAAGAAGAGGTTGCCCACTGAGGCTGTGCAGCCTCCACCCTCAGAGGTTCCTAACCCCTGGCTGGGTAACAACCTGAGCAACTGGGTCTGAGCTCATGAGCCTGCTTGGAGCAGCAGGCTGGACTGGAGACCTGCAAAAGGCCCTCCACCTGTGTGGTTCTGGGGATTTTAACTCGATGTTGGGGCTCTGGGCTTGTTTGAGAGTAGAAGGTGGCAGAGTTGCAGGCAGCTCTTGTGTGATTCTTTACTGCTGCAGCTGTTCCTGTTTCTGGAAAGGAAAAAAAGTCTTGCTTTAAACATTTAACATGATCTTCCTTCTCCACTTTGGGAGAATTTTAAGTTACTACTTTCTTTCATGAATCTGTATCTCCACCATATTCTCTGAGAGTTTTGCTCCTAACGTTTCTCCACATTCTCCAGGTTGCTGACCCCACTAATCACTCTTTCTACATCAGATTTAATCCCAGCAAATCTTATTTCCGCTGAAGATTTTGAGAGAGTTCATTTCTGAGATTAACCTATCGAGACTATCCCGGTAGCAATGTCAATTTAGTTTTCATCTTTGCTTTGGCAGGAAGCAGAACAACATCTTGAACCCTAAGGACCTTGCCTGCTGAAAGTTAATGTTCTCCTCCCTGAATTTCTTTTGGGAAAGCTGCTTCTCAAACTGTCCCCTCTTCTGGTGGTCATTCCACGTGCACAGGCAGCACAGGCAGGTCGGCAGGCTGCAGACAGCCCAGGCGCAGTGCTGTGCACCATCGGGTTCAGTGGAGGTCAGGGTCCAGGCAGCCATTTGTGGACCCGTCGTAGATTTTGTCCCCATCAAAAAATTCAGCACCCCTCTTCTCCTCCCCCACCATTAATTTTTTTGTTTGTTGATACTTCCTTGTATGTTCTGTGTTCAGACGGTACCAAAAAATGCCACTTTAATATTGATCCAGCTGCATTAGGAATGGAATAGGCCAGAAATCCTGCGTTAAGTGTTAATGTCTGTTCAGAGCCATTGAACGGTCAGGCTGCCAAATTCCTGATGAGAATATGGTTGTTATTAAAACCCTATCTTCTCATCTACAAGATCTTACTTGAAGTTCTGTAATTGCTAGTTTTGGGGACACATTTCACACCACAATTTAGCCTCATGTTCTCTGAGCCAAAGAACGTTTGTTTTGGCCCTGCGAGGCATTAGGCCTTCAACAAAGTGCAGGTGGGTGGGTGGTGGTGTTCCAAGTCTCAGCCCCTGTCGCTCTCTAATTGTTCAGATTTTATTTATGTTTTGATTTGGTAGTAGCTTTCCCACAGCCTCTTGCATGCACTCATTAAGCTGCTGAGGTGCATGCAAGATCTGGCTATACAGGATGCATATATCTTGTTTCCCAGATATTTCTCACCTAGAGGTGTCTAAAGAGCAACTAGTCACCAGTGGGATAAAGTTTTGAGCAACAGTTTCCCTGACCAACACAAGTACTGAAATCCACTACATGTATTTGCAGAAGTAATTCAAACCTTGTGACAGAAGTTCCTGCTCCTACTCCCTCACCTCAGCTGCATGACACTGAATCAATACTTTGTAACTGGAACTATTCAGCTGGGCAGATTTACGCCAGTAATTTACAAGACTTTGAAAAATAAAACATTCTCAGGTTTCACTTGGGCATTTGGCATCTTTCAGACAACATGCTATCATAAGACATTACACCATGCTTTGATCTGCTAAGTCTCCCATGCATTAAGTGATTTTTAGAATGCAACTGCTTCAGAGCACATGATCTTCTTTTTTAAGCTCCCACAGTTAAAAATAAATGCTTTAAAACCCTGAAATAGATAATATGTGCGATGTATCTGATAGCAAGACCAGTAAAGATGAACGCCCTAGTCTCATAGGCTAGAAGTCAAAGACAATTCAAGGTAGCAGCTGGAGAGAACGGTACTGAACTAACATGTATTTTACTCAGCTTGGCCAAGTCATCTCTGCTCTTCTCTGTATTATCAGAAAGTTCCTGCCCCTGAACTGCCTCCAGTGTTTTACTGCTGCAAATATTTGTGTGTCGCATGTCAGCCATGATGAAAACTGACTTATCTGAAAAAAAAAAAAAGCAAAAGCAATCTGGTACAAATTTGGCTCTCTCAGCCACATCAGTTTCCCAATTATCACTTGGCATCAGCACAGCGATGAGAACCAGTGAAGTGAACGTCGCCACTAGAAACATTTACATGGCAATTCTGTGCAGGAGTAAAACCCAAGTACTCTGTCCTTGTTTTTTTTTTAAACCACAGCATAGATCACACACATCAGTTATTCTAACAACAAACTATTAATGCACCACAATGATCCAGGACTTCTCTAAAGGCTATACTGGCAAAGTAATAAGTGGCAAAGTTGGCCATGAATTAAATCAGACTGGTGTAGCATTTCAGCAGCTGGGTGCCTGAACAACCCCCCAGTGGGAAGAAAAGCAGAGCACAAAGAAAAACGAAATATAAATGTATAGCACATTTTAAAGATTTTTAAGATGTGATGTCTCCCACAGCAGTGAATCGGTGAGCTAGTCAAAATTATTTCAGTGTAAATTTTTTATCACGGGAAACAAAGATTTAAACACTGTGAATATTTCAGGAACATGCCCCTTTCCCAAAATTTTCTTTTACAGGGCAATTCTGAGATGAAAGACTTTGACAAAAAGATTGAAGTCAGGAAAATAAACTGTCCTCTCACTCTTCTTTACACTTTTATTCACTGGGAAAACAGATGTTTAGGGATAAACCGAAAGAAAACACATATGCCCTGACCCTGTTATGTGTTCAAGAAACACTGAAGATTTTTTATGTGACTAGTGATTAAGATCACAAAATTTGTAGTTTTTTCAACTAGTATTGTGATGGGTTGCTTTCCTTCGCAAAGCCTTCTACAAATGGTCAGATGGATCCTGGCCAGTCCAAAATACAGGAAGAACACCAGCCTTTTCCAGCTAATGCAAGCGAGGCATGAATGTAATCTAGGCTCAGTACATTCTCATGTAGCTGTTAAATATAAAATCCATTTCACAGATGGGAAACCAATGCTGGAAACTGAAACAGACTTCTGAGAATCCACGGTTTTTAAACCATCAAGCCCAAGCTCCTTCATGTCAAACATTGCTCATCCTTTACCCAATTATAAATTAGAAGATTTCATTTAAGCTAAGCTGTTTTGGCCTCCAAGAGACTTCTGCACTTCAGGACAGAGGTGGAGAACAGGGTGGCACCTCAGGTTTTCAGTGCCCGTCATCCCTACAACAGGCAGACAAGTGACGTGCCCAGATGACTGCAGCAGACAAACAAACGCAAACCATCATGATCCCCAAATGTGACTTGTTTTAAAGTAAATTCATGCTGAAATTGGAAAAGGTCCTGTATTTATACTCAGGTCACTAAACGATCCTACAACATAGCTCTGAGTTTCCACGACACAAAATGTCACTACAATACACACAGCAAGGTGCAGGGCTGGACCCGAGTTTTGGGATTCTCCTCATGCAGCCCAGTGGAGGGGCAGCTCCTGGTTCTGGGCTCCGGGCCACAAATAGGCAGCTTAAGTGCCGTGTCCTAGTGCCGCTTGCTTTTTCCACTTGGATGCAATAAAAGGTGAGTCTAATTGCAGGTGCAATTGAAGCCTTCCATCTATCAGGTCAATGCACACTGCCCTACAGTAATTTTTCACCATCTGTAAGGCAGAGGCAGGAGACAAGTGGCATTAACTAAAAACCACTCATAACTAAGGGAATTGCTCATACAGAGAACTGAAAAATCAGATGAAAATTAATAGAATAGCCAGAAGCAAACAGCATTATGTCCTTGAAGCAAGGGAGCATTCAAATAGCATCTATTCCATCTTCATAAGCTATGGATAATTATCTCTCACTAGAGTTTTGAACCTTAAATTACTAAATTTCATTAAACCTTCTCAGACCTCAGTATAAATACCACTGTAGAAATAGGATGTCTTTCCTCTGTTGGAGGTATTAGTCCTGAGGAGGTCACATTGCTAAGTAGAAAAGAAGTCACTTTGAAAAAGAACTTGCACATTTGCTGAGGCAAGACAACAGGCAGCAGTCAGTATATACAGCATGGATCCTAAATGGCTGCAACGTACGCAGTAACAGGTTACCGAACAACTGAGCAAAATGAAAATGGTAATGAACACGCACACCCAAAATATGCAGCAGGCACACAAATGCTGCAGTAGAGATGGCTGCTATAAAAGATGTAAATGCAAACAAAACACCCCACTGCCTAGAACATGATGTTCTTGAGCGTGTCATGGGTAGTGTGACATCTTTAAAAATATCTCATTTGTTAGGTACAAAAGATGATATGTAATTACTTCTTCACAGCCCTACAGTAGGTCCAACATCCTTCCTCCTTTGTGTGAAAAATCTGCTAGTCGACTCTGAGCCTCCATAATTGTTCTCCATTAGAAATGATTTACATGATATTACAGCTGTCACTGAATGTCAAGGTAATTTCCCTGTTTTCTTTCTTTGAATCCTTTTAGAAATTCTAGTTTAAAAGAGTACCTACAGTAAACATGTTCTAACAGAGGATACTGCTAAAGAGAAAAAAAACCCTAAAGGACATGAGACAGTAAGTTTGAAATATCTTGTCATTACAGAATTGACATTAATCAGTTCTAGCTATGAAAACTTTGTATTTCTTTTTGCACCCAAGGAAACATCGTGAGGAGTGAAGAATTCAGTTTGCTTATCTGACAAAGGCACCAGGACAGGGTGGGACAATCTGTCACTCCACTTGGAAAGTCAGTAATGTGAGGTTTTTAATTCATGCGGCTTCAGTGCTTCTCAAAAAACACAAAGTTTATTTTCATAAAAGGCACTTCTGAGGATTACCTGCCAAAAGTGGCTTTAAGTTCTGCAGGCCTGGAAACTGCCAGAAAGAGAACAGGCCATGAGTTGCCTCCAATTTCCAGCTGCAAGCCTGGAGAAGAAGCAGGCGCTGGAAATGCAGGCTGCCTCCCACATCAGTCCCGCTGTCGGAGGCGCGAGGCACCGTGTCCATGACATGATAAGCTGGCAGAGCAGCATGGAGCTAAAACGTCCTGGCTGTACACACACCTGTGAGACACCAGACCCAAAAAAGATGTAGCGTAAGCATCCTCCCATCAAAGGAGCTGTTCTAGGTTACATGGGATAGACTTGAACTTGGGGGGTACAAGAACCCAGGCTGCAGGTACAGCTTCTTGGTGGGTGCGACTGATGCAGCTGATTATGGTGGTGTTTGCAACAGATTTGTTGAGTGTCTTCTCAAACCCTAGAGACCCCAGTTATGCCCTGCATTTTCTTAAAGTGTACTCAAAACCAGCACTGCCTTCGCATCAGGAAGATTAAGATTCTGAAAGAAATATATATGACAGTGCTTTATAATGCCCTTTAGATACGGAAACTGCACAGTTTGGAAAATCATAAAAGGCAAGAAGAATGTATTGGCTGACACAATTGGACCACTGCTTTTAAAATTGTTCCTAAAGCAGATTTAGACCTTGGCTGATTTTTTTAGTATGGGTGGCTCTTTAATTTACACTTACTAAAGATTATTCAGGAACTACTTAGGAAAGCATAAGTGAACTTAAAAAGGAGTAAGATCCATTGGAAATCTGCCCTGGGCAGATTTGGTTTCATTTTGAATAATCCATCTTTCTTCCAAACACAAGTCCCATTGATTATCACTACAAGGAAATCTGCTTTCCTTTAAAAAGTAATTAAGAATAAGTTGGTTTGCGTTCATTTCTCTGTAGCCAAGTCTCCATGTCATAAAACAACGGCTACCATTTTACACTCTTGGGTGAACTTCTCAGGGAGATTAGTAGGGAGTTTTGAGGGCTCTGCTGGCACAGAGGATGACGCTCTCTGTTATTCCTGAGGATCGCACTGCGAATCAGGACAGAATCACGCAGAGGGAGCTAAAAGGGAGCAGCTGCAGCCGCCACTGACCATGCTGTGACTGAACAAGAGCAATTCACTCCTAACGGCTCTGTGCTGTCCATAAGGACCTATCAAGAGTAGCACATCCTCCTTGGAAAAAAGATTAAAAAATCTGTCAAGCAGTAATTTTTCAAATAAAATTACAGAAACAGTTCTTGGAGGCTTCAGACTGCATTACACATCGTTTGTCCCTAACAACCAAAGAAAGTGGGGAAAACAGTGCGATACTATTCTGTGCTGAGGAGGGAGACCAAAAGGAAAGCAGAAGGCTAGCACTGTTTTAAGCTGTAATTTATTACAGATTAAAACAAAACAACACAACAGCCCCCCAACCACAAAAATTAAAAACTACAAACCTCCAACACAGTATAGATATTTCCTCAATGCTTTAGCACACAGAAGGAGAATACCATTTATCCAGAATCAGGAAACTGTCCAAAATCATTGTCAACAGTTACACAGGCTGAGAGAAACTTATTTCCCCACTTCAAATACTTAGATGTAAACATTTGCATGTGGGCTCCCATTACAGTCAAAGCCATAAGTCTAGAGAAGAGCCTAGAGAAGCATTCTCTTGACTTGATTTCCACTGGCTACAGCAGGAACTTCTGTACAGCAGGAACTTGCATACATAACTTCAATACCTTGAAGCATCTTAACTTGGAGCTGAATCACTGACCCCTAGTGACCAAGAAAAAAATTCTCTAGAAGGACAACTGCAGGACAAACTGTATAGAAAGGAGATAATTATGTTAAATGCTGGGGGTAATTTAGAATAATGTGTAACATTCTATTAGATTCACCTTATTTTTTGTGGTAGGGATGCGATGAAATATTTTCAAATGTTATCTGACACAGATCTAATTGGATTTAAAGGCTGTTAGTTCAACAGTAGCAAGGGAAAAAAAGACATCTAAATATGTTTTCAGCAGAAACCTATTTTCTGGATATTACCCAAGAACACCTTAGCTTTCACTATGCTTTCTCATTGTAAATTCATACTTCCCCAGTCTTAACTCAGGAAAACCATAACATACAAAAACATTTGCTTTTCATAGCAAGCTGTGTTTAAACTTGACTAATTAAACTAAACCCCTAGCAACCAACTACTAACAGTACACAACTCTGCTTTGTGAAGTCAAAACTCAGAAACCAGTCATGACCACAGTAATTATATAACAATCGTGGTCAAATTCATTGAGCTACATAGTATGGTGCCCATATCTGAATTTTTATTAACTTATAGCTTACCACAGTTCATTAACTACCATTTCATACATTCTTGACTAGCAATATGTGAGATGCTCTCAGGCTGTACAAACCCATTGCAAGACAGGAAAACATCCTTTGTCAGCTTGCTTAAATCTCTAAATCTTTGCTATCTGAAACTAGTGAATACTAATTTAAAGGCTCCTGTTGTCTTTCCAAATTCAGTCCCACAATGTAAACATAAAAATCACCACTCTTGTGAAGTATCTAATACTCCTACTTCACTGCACCCGCACAGCAGCTATATGCAACAAGAGAAGATGAGGATTTTCAACAATAAGGGAGTAAAAAAAGGATCTTCGTAATATGTGTGTGGGGAAAGTGCAATTTGAATCAATATGACAGTTTACAGCTAACTGAGAAATGCTATGATCGCTTAGATGATGTTCAGTGCGTTTTCATATACAGATCTAGTTCTGCTTGCTTAATGGAATCGCACTAGAATGAACAGCTTTCATTGCTGGAGATGTGGTTTTGCTTTAATTTCTTGCCTTTAGATGGAGTAGGCTAATGGAAAGGCAGTATTTTTGGTCTCAGCAAAGAGTCACAAAGTTAAATCACATTTTGGCTGGACTGGAAGTATTGAGGAAATATTCCATCTCACAGTATTTTTGTTCAGTTTCTAATAGATTTTAGGTAAAGAACGTTAATGGGCCATGATAAAATTAAACAAACCTACCATCTTCCGTTCAGGAGCAAAATTGCTTGAAGACATTTCTCTACAAGTACACAAATTAACATCTATGTTATCACTATTCCAAATACATAAGGTAGACTGCTAAGGCAGACCACTTATTTTCGTCCAAATCCATCCAAGGATCATGTAAACAGGCCTTGTATGATCCACAACCTTCATGTCCTCAAAATAATATTGAGATAAGACTTCTTTGGAGGCTTTTGTGTAAGCATACCTTTCAACTGTTATGGGCCAAACCCAGAAACTAGGGGAAACAAGTAAAGTGCTAGAAAACCCAAAAAGCAAAGAAAACTTCATTTCAGGTCTCAGAAGACACTGTTCTCACCGTGTGGTTTATCTGCCTTTTGGGGTCCCCCCCTGCAATTTCTAAGAAGTGGGACTAAAATAAGAAACACTAGAACAGAATATATTCGAACCATGGGTGCGCCTGCAACAGGAAACTGCATTTCGATACAAATTTTGCAGAGGCACCTCTTGTGACAGCAAACAATTACATTCCTCTGCTTTTCTGAAACTCTGCGACAGAAATGGCAGGTTTTAAAAAGCGTTGATGTACTGACATGTTATCTCCAGTTAATGACAATTAAAATTAATTAATTAAAATTTAATTATTTTAAAATTTAATTAATTAAAATCATTAGAATCTCTGCTATTTGTAATTACAGGTAGATAAATTTCTACGGAAATAGTAAGCAAATGAACAAAATTACTTTAACTAATGAGTATTTTTATTACATATTTCATTCTTTATAGTGTATCAGGATGAGCGAAAATAAGTAAGAACTGTAAGGAACGAAAGCTTAAATCGTATGCGACTATTTTCTGTGATCCTCACCTTCACACTCACAAGAACTCTGTGGAGAGGATGATGATATTCTCTCATCACTGCTGCAAAGAGAGACAGGTGCATGCTGTGCTCTTCTGGAGAGACTTTTTTACTCTTCCTGCTCTTGTTTTCAATCTAAAGCAAATTCTACGCTTAGTAGATACCTATGACCACTCATCGTTATTTTCTGAAGTCGTGGCTCAGTGAGAAAACCTCGCATTAGAAGAAAGAATTTCTTCTGTCATCAGGATGTTTTTCTACCTCTGGCCTCTTGCATTTCCTTCATTCACCTGCCTGTCTTTCCAAGGGAGATGTGTGAAGTTAAAATTATACAGCACTGGACACTCCTTTCTGCAGTCTATTTAGCGCTGCCAGCCACTGTTGCGCAGGAACTCTGCGCCCCAGCATTAGCGGCACGGTGGAGCCCATGGGGTACCGCATGAGAAGGCAGGGAGCTTCTCCCACCCAAAAAGCTGTGTAAAGGTGTGTTTACTGTGCAGGTGACAAAGTTTTTGACAGCTCAGGGATGACTAAAATCTCCAAGAACCTGGAATGTATCTCTGCTTAAGCAGAAGGAAAAAGGTAGGTAAATAAAGCAAATTCACGCTTACCATTTAGCAACAGCTTTTCTCTCTTCATGATTTCAGTTTTTGTAATCTTCCTGTCAGAAGCTGTTTATTTCATACACAGGCACTGCTGAACAAAGCCCTGCTAATCTGCCCTTGCCGCCTCCTCCTGCGCTTCAAATATAACAAAAGGTAATTTTCTTTCCTTATTTTTGTGTAATTGATTAACGTGAAGGACGAGTACTTTTCATTTAAAGCCTTCTTTATACAAGCCTGAAATACCAGGTCTTAGATACAAGCATTAGATATTTAGTAGATATAAACAAAAGTACTGTCAAACCTGACACTCGAAACAAAAAATTCTCCTTTCCCCGACACCTCTCTGTTCTCCAAGCTACAGTATTATTTGCTGTACTGAGCTTCTGACCGTAAGAGACTGTTCTCATTGGTAAATACTGTGTAAGTTTCCAACTCTGTTAGCATCCAGCACATCTGCTTGCCTAAAAGCTTTCCTTTTGCTGTATTTCATTAAACAGAGAATCATGCAGAGAGGTGAAGCAGATTTGGAAATATCATACTCATGCTTTCAGGCTGGGTACGTCACCCAGAGCATGATGAGATGCTACAACTGCACTTTCAGAATTTCAGGACAGAAATAAGAGTTAATTGGATAGGACCGGCTCTCTCATGCACCCAGCCACTCTTCGGCGATGCTCTGAAACTGGCTTTCTCCAGCTTTTCCTTCGTAAGAGTTCCTACCCACATCCGGTCATGGTAAGTTGTTGGACACTTAGGAAACAAGCCAAATCTGCTTGCCTGGACTGACGTTTTGAAAATTCAAAGCCATGGAAAGGATTCACAGCTCAGAGTGATCCAATGGTTAGAAAGGACAGAAATAGAGAATGCAGCCTTATGTTTCTCTATGCCAGCTCTGGTTTGATCCTGTTCTACCCTGAAAACACCTTCAGGCCCAAAGCCAGTAACAGCCCCAGGTCTGCAGCATGGACAGGCCTGAAATGCATATGAACTCAGCAGCCAAAGAGCAGAGTAAGTCTGAATTTTGACCAAGCAAGTCTATTTCTCTAATTAATTTTTTTTTTTTTTTTTTTTAATACTGTCCCAGTCCCTATAGGGTAAGTCAGATTTACAACAGGGTGTTATAACTAAGAATTTGGACCCTGAGCTATTAAATTTTGTAACTTTTTCATTTGCACATCTGTGCATAAGTAAGTATCACTCACTGCTGCTCCCAACAACTTACTGTTGTGTTCAGTGACAAAATACATAACCTTGAAAAGCCTTACCAACCCTGCATTTCAAAGGCATTTCATAATTGTTTACCTCTTGGCCTGAACAGTAGTACTGTATGTACAAGGCCCCCTTGAACTTGTGTAACTCAAAACTGCTTAGAAACTTTTCCTCAAACGATTGTAATTTCTTTAGGAAAAAAAAGCAAACAATAATTATAACATATTCAAACAAAGGATTTTTGTTAGGGCTTTTTGTTAAAAATAAAAAATTCCTTTTTCTTTTACCTCAGAAAAGCAGTTTTCATTCCTACTTATTTCAAAGGAATGCCTGCAATTTTGCGGTATTATGCAAACCCCAATTAGCAGTCCACAAGGTGTTTTGAAAAACAGTGCCTAATGTGTAACAGACACATTTAGTGGCCAACTTCCAACAGCCTGAAAAAACGCCTTTTTTTGAAAGAAAGTTTGGGAATTAAGTCACTTCAAGTTTACTGGGAAATGCTGATAGAAATAATTCTTCCAACAGTTAATAAAACTTTTTTTTTTTTTATTAGTTGTTGGTTTATGTTCTCTTACAGGAACAGAGCAGGATATTTGTGGCAGTTGAGCACTTTGGTTTCCTTCAGTCTTTCCTTAAAATCCAGTTCTACAACTACTTAACTGCTGAGCAAGTGGTTAGTCTTACAAATCGTAGTCATTACTTGAGAACAGTTCCAAACACATCCATTGATTGCATTTGTTTATTTAGATTTTCTTTTCACTCTTCTGGAACCCCATAACTGTGGGGTTTTTTTCACCTGCACAGTGCCTACCTGTACCCTACTGGGCACGGGTATCTAGGTTGCACAACAGGGCAACCTCCAAGATCGGGTTTTACAACAGTATGAACAGTAAAGGATGGGGAGCACTGTTAATGTTGAGAGTTATCCTGAGCTATCAAGACTATCACTGAGCAGAACCCCCTGCCTGACGCAGCTTACCTGTACCTCAGAAACAAGACCCCACAGATTTAAAACACCCAAAGCAGTGCTGACATACACAAGTGACAGTGACGTTACCGCTCGTTTGCAGCACTGAGGTTTTATTCCTCCCTTCCTCACCAGAACTGCAGAAATGGTTCATGAACACAAAAGTCAGAGGGAAGCTGAAGGACATTATACATATGTGCATTTCAAATGCTCGTGACTATATTATGCTGTGTATTTTATATTCCTTAATTTCTCTTCCCTGCAGAGGAAAAAACCCTCATCCTGTTGATAGTAATGCTTTACAAGTGATCACACCCCAGCCAACTCCAATAAGCACGTTTTATAGCTCAATTCGTTTTTTATTTCTGTCATGCCTAGGAACAGAAGCTGGATCTTCAAAAGTTTAAACCCTTTTTTTTGGCTCAAGTTCCACACACACTGTTTCTAAAACTCCCATCCTTTCTCACTGACACATAAAAGTTCCTGGTCTCTCCTTCTTCCAGTTTCTAATCATGCCTCAGCTCATCACCAAACTCTAAGAGGCCCTGGCAGGCTCAGCTCCTCTCTCCCATTCTGTACAAAGTGGAGCAGAGTGGGCCTTACTGGAAAGAAGGGAGAAAGCTTTAGTAAAGTCACACTTGAAAGATTTTAATTATCACCACGATAAACATGAAGGGAAGAAGTATCTTAAACTGTGATGTTTTTTTTCTGAACTCACAGAATAACATGCATCATAAATTACAGACCAGCAGTCTAGAGATATTGCAAATAAGCATTTGATGAGTTGAATTAGACATACCTAGGAACTTGTGGGGATGAGTACCATTTAATTCCTTCAGTAGCACGTCAAAACTGATTTTTGTGTTGGTTTACCTGAGAAGTCAGCTTTGCTGGCCAACTGCCATTTTACTCTTCCTTGTTTGAAAATTTGCGAAAGGAAAAAATATATTTAAAAAAATGAAAGCTATAAATCAGTAAATTAAATGTTTCTGAGGAAGGACCAGAGCTTCAGCTGAGTGATTCTTACAAAGTTGGCTTTACTTTATGATTTACTGGGCCTCAAGCAGCCAAAATGGGGTCAGATGGTGACAAACTTCCCCTTCTGGTTCACTTGCCAGCCTGGGAAATTGGGAAGGGTTGAGTCAGTTACAGAATATGGGGCCCAATCTGTTCTGTTACAACAACCATACTGGTAGGTAACTAACTGGTCTTGCTAACAGGCCACTGCTTTCAACACCGCAAAGTCTTCCAGGCAGTCACCAACCTTCAAATATAAAGAAGATTAAGTCATGGTATTCGAAGTGTATATTCGTTTACGAAGTAACTGCCATGCTGCTGAAGGTACCATCCCTCTAGCTCTGTTAAGTTAGAGGAGCGTGCAAACACCCCTAGCCTCCCTCAATGCAAAATAAGCTATTTAACCCGACTAATGAACTTGTGGGGAAGTAACTTGAACCTGCCTCCACGGTTTCCGAAGTTATTATCCACCTGTACCCACATTCTGCAGGATGGTTTTAGAGGTGAGCTGTATAGGACACTATGAGACAAACTCTGTTTTCACCTCACTAGTAGGCACAGTAATCTCTGTACTGGATATCAGCACTGATGGCAAAGTAAATCCAGAATGAGAAGAGGGTTTGGCCCTCATCTTACCGATTAGCTAACATGAAGGCTCTCTAAGTCCATCCAGTTTCAAAGCTGGAAACTTGAAGACAAGATTATAAGTTTTTTCTTGTTGAATTACAGCAGTAAGAAAAGCTGCCACTCTCAGCCTAAATAAAGTGCATTTTGGGCTTGGGCTTTATTTCAAGTTCTTACTGGCTCCTGGAAAGGTGCCACAGCAGCTCAAAATCTCTCTTTCCTGAAGCTGCTTAACTCTGCTGTACAAAGAGGTCTGCATCTGTATGGAAGGAAGGCTGCTCCTTTTAATTCCACATTTGTGGCCCTGCTGAGCTCCGCACAACCACATTCTCGACGCGCTGAGCAGCCCCAGCCAGAGACGCGGGTCTGCTTTCAATCCCCACGTCTTCCTGCAGCCCAGGAAACACAACCCGCTGCCACACAGCGAGCAGGTACCGCCAGACCACCGCTGCTCCCATGCACAGCTCACCTGCGACATGTCAGCACCCTCAGCCCTGAGCAGCTTCTGAGTGCCTCATGCATAATTCATGCTTCCTTAAAGTGGTTTCTGGGTGTATTTTGACGGCTGACACTCCAAGCTCATTTCTGATCTGTTGCACACTGGAATCTAAGAGCTCTAAATGCTAGCTGACTTCCCCCAGAAGGCATTAAGTTACACACAGAGTCTTTGTCCTCCACCGCCCCCCCCCCCCAAAAAAAAAAAAAAACCTAGCACCTTTCCTGTAAACCAGTTCATGCCTTCAGTAGCTAAAAAGGAAATAGAAGAAAGTCAGTTCCCTCCCCCACCCTGCATCTTACAACAGCGTCGTACAGAAAACCCATCGCAGTGGTCACCCATCCTCCTCCCGCATCTCCTAGGTATCTTTTCAAGCAGCGGAGACCGCTCTTTGGAAGTCATCTCCTGCGGTAACAGTTTGCAGGTTGCATTTTCAGAGCCTGTCACTGGTGATTTAGGATAATGACAATCTGCGGCTCCATCAGCTTGACTTCTTGCCTCTCTCTCGTCATGCTCTCCGGTGTGGCTTTCCACTCAAGGCAAGCAGGAAGACACACCGCTCAAGGCATGAGAACAGGAGCTGGCAGGCAGCCCCCCTTTCCCCCCTGTCTCTTAATTTGTGGGAACATCCTGTAAACAGAAACAGCAAAATTAAATATTTGCCCAGCTCTTCCCTGGTTCCGTTGCAACTTCTGAGTTTGCAGATTTTACAGTTGATAACAGAGGGAGAGAAGTAACAGAAGAGTTTTAATTTTTCTACCTCCCTTTCCCCTCCAAAACCCAAGTACTCCTGTCCCCAAAGGACAGAAGGCCACCTCATTTGTGCCTTGCTGCCTCCTGTTCACCAGCCACCTTCCACCAGCCGCTGTTTGTATAACAAGTTTGTCCACAGACATCTATTCACCCATATCAAGCCTTAAAGAACGTGTTTTCTTACCTCATCCTCAAGGATGACAGCCTGCAGTGGAGGTGATACGCACCCTTGCTTTCAAAGAAGTTTTTGATTTACTCAAGTAAAATGGGCTACTTAGATGTGTGATGTCCTAAGGCACTACGTAAGTAATGTCTAAGAAGCCATTCTTTCTGCATTTTAGTGCAGTTTATCTTTGCTTTCTCCTTATCTGGTCCGGTTAAATTGCTGTTTTCCCCCTTAAAAAGATTTTAAACCAGTCATCCAACTGTTCTGATTTCCCATGGATTAGCTGCACCCCCCCCATCTGTCTGGCATTCATATTTTTACATGGTTTTCTTTTTACTATCATGCTGCTTCATATTATTTGATCTCTGCTCCTTCCACTCTGCCCCTGTGTGGGGCTCAGAAGGTCCTGTGTTATTTTATCAGCCTCCAACTGCAAGAGCAACTTGGGACAGATACAAAGTTTTGCTATTGTATTTCTTACTTGTGCTCGCTCACAAGAGGCTGAGGCCCTTCTCTTGATAAAAAGATGTTTCTGGGAACAGAAACAGAACTTTTGAGCAACAGTATTAAAGCCACGCAAGCTTCTACTGGCAGCACCTTACCAGTTCACCTGGGAAAGCTGCTGACTCCTACAAGCCATAGGGTTTTCGTGGTTGCAATGTTCGAGATCCAGAATATAATGGGATTTTCATAGAAAATTAAGCTTTGGTACCTGCTCTCTCCTTCTGGACAAAGGTGAAAGAGAAGCTTCCTCAGGGTAAAGAATATATACCTCCTGGCTGAGACTTATCATTTAAATAGTTGCTGGTTGGTAGCATGTGTGCCTTTGCATGGTGACAGTTGTCCCAGTAGCTACATCTGCCCTAACTAGAAGAAGGTAGGGGGTGATATCTGGGGAAAAATAGGAATTCTATTGACTTGAGCTGGGGACTAGATATTTATGACGCATTTCACAAGCCATTCATACAGTGACAGTGACAGTAGCAGTGAAAGCTGTATTTGTAGGGGAGATTAAGTGTCTGCAGCCTCCAACAGGGCACAGTCTTTATCATGCGCTGTCCTTTGGTAAAGGAAAGGAGCAGTAAATAAAATTCTGCCTTTAACAAGGAGGAAGGGAGGTGGGGGATAGGGGATGTCAATCTTCTGTTGCAAGAAGCATCAGTGAAAATCTGCGGTGCAGAGAGGTGGAGGCTGCAGGAGGGGAAGATGTAAAAGGCTATCTAAATTAGAGAAGACGCAAATAAGACTGTAGGTGTGGGAGTCAGTTAAGTTGAAGACAGAGGTGTGCATTGCAACAGAAGAAAATTAATTTGTAGTGAGGTAGTCAGCCCGGTCATAGCAATTTGGAAAGACGCTCAAAGGCATGGCGGCTGAGGAGTACGCCAGGACAGACTTTGCAGTAGGAAAGGAGAACAAATGACTGTTAAGAGAAAAGGAGGACTTGACAGTGATGGTGAAAAAGAAATCCTGTATGAAACTGGTGCTCTGCCTTTCTAACACGGAGGAGAACCAGCCCAGGAGACTGCATCTTCTAGCTCTAGCTTCTCACCCTCATCTCATCTGGTCTAGAGTCAGCATGAAAATGGAAGTCACTAAGTCTAAATGGGAGAATGGGGCTGGGGCGGGGGGGAAGTTCAGCAGATGACCAGAAAAACACAGATTCTCAATTATAATCTAAGCTTCAGTAGCTCTGCCTCCACTTTGTAGTGTTGCTCTTAACTCACACTGTTAACAAGGTCACATGCAAAACATTTTTCTGTCTGTATGACAGGACAGCTAAGTATAGAGTGCTTTCCCCTTCTAGTCATTTGATCCTATTCAAAACATATAATCTCCCAGGTCTCCAGTCTGTGCAAAGCCAGACATCAGCACATTTTTGGCTACAGGGCACCTACAAAAAGATTAGTGACAGTCTTGTGAGGCTTGTGTTGCAGATTCTGTCAAGGGGCCAACATTTAAATAAGGTACCTTGCATTTTCATTATGAGAATTCCAGCCCATTATTAGCAAAGTTAGTTTAACTTTTAGTCTGCTTTGCCAGCTACTAAGTACATATTTAATGATGTGCATTGCTGGCAATGGGGGAAGGGAAGATCTGTTCTGTTGCTATTCCACTGGGAAATTAAATGAGCTTGCAGAGTCTGCCTAGTTAGAGGTTATAACTTTACTCAGAATTCCACCTCTTTAATGTAATTATGATTTAATAGCTACGCACCTTCAGTAGATAATCACATTTTACAGATCCCATCTTACAGCTCTGAAAACCAGAACGCTGGATTCTGTAGATAACTTAAGCATTTATTTGACATTAATCAGGTAGCTTCTTAGACACTTAAAAGTCAGACTTGTATCTTAATGAACCAGAACTTCAGACCTAATTATTAGTGAAGATCTGAGCATCCAGGTCCTACCAAGGACCTGGGAAATCTTGTCAAAGATCATACATTTCTCACGAGTATGCCAAGTGGGTAAGCCATGCAGGCCACCCAGTGAACACACCCCATTCTAGTTAAGACCGAAAAATCCTTTCCTCCTGATTTCTCCTTATTTTCTCCCCAGGCAAAATAGGGTCTTTGAGCACACTTCTGTCTTGAGCTACTTAATATTATTTGCTGCACTTCACCTTGCATGCAGTATGTTACCTGCACTAGCCAGTTTAGTCCTACTATACCTTTCACTTCTACCGTGGGTAAGTTAACTAGCATTGAGGAAGAAACAGAAGATAACATACCGAAACCTTCTGATTACTCATGGAGCTCAGCTAGCGTAGTCCTGTAATAGCTTCTCTACCCTCATGCCTGCAGCATGTCTTCAACATGAGCCCCCACGCTGCTGTAACTTGAGTTGCTACCCTTGCTATTTTCTGTCACTTTGGCTGAGATGCATGAAGCTAGGAAAAGCTGGTAATTCACAACTCACGAGATGCTCCTTAAAAAAGAGTCTCCGAGAGGCAATGCACAACTGCATCACTGCATCAAGCCCAGCTTATCTGTGTCACCATGCCCTTGATCCACAGCTGCAATTATGGTTTCCAATAAGAGAGCAGGACTGCCTGACAGAAAAAAGGTAGAGAAAAAGCTGTGCTAGTGCTGATAGGCAGCTGTGATCGTTGCCTTATTCATGACTGACAAGGAGGGAACTCAGAATGAAACTTAAGTCAGACATGCTAGTGCACTGAACAGCACTAAAGAAATTCCTCTTCTCTCCTTCCGACTCCTGTCCTTTGCTAGTCTCCTGTAAGTTCCTGCTGTTCCTCGCTGCTCTGCTTTCTTCAGAGCTTTCAGTTTGCTGACTCTAAGCAGGATGTTAGAGCTGACCTCGCTTGGAAGTGTACGCTGACACCGTCTCACCCAGCAGCCTTGCTCCTCTGCCATGTTAGGGCTGTAGTTCTCAGCGGTGCAGTGAATTCTTCTCTGCTTAGTCTCTTTTCCAGTGGACACAGAAAGCAACACACCTCTTTTTACACACACTGAACTGGAGTTCAAGAAAGGCCCTGAGCTATTGCCAATACTAATTTATTCAGTTAGCTTTAGTTCCCAAATGAGAGCATGAAATGTATGCTCACTAGTGCTTCCAGGAAGAACAGAAAGCAAGTGTAATAGCTGTGCAGCATGTATAAAGTTCAGAATCTCTCACACGTGGTTTTCTGCTTCTCGCTGTTAATGTGCTTGAACATCATCTGAATCATTGAAGTAATCTGCAGGCAAGGCGTCCAGAATTCTTCCCTCCCCACCCCCTTCTTTTAATGAGACAAACCTGCATGCACAACCCAAGCTGGATCAAATCACTCTTTTCGGCATTTCACAGGAGGCCTGTCTCTCTCACCCCTTTATTCTCCCAGTTCCATTTGCAATTAGAAATGCAATTGCTGAACTACTGTGAAGGCAGCTGTTCCTGCAGTATATCCACTCAGGCTGGAAGCAGGAAGTAAGAAATCTTCCATGAAAGCCTGTAATTACAAGATTTCCAGCTTAAGTTTTGCACACATGAACTGTTTGGAAGATGTTTGGATAAGCAAAGTTTGGAAGGCGCAGCTATTTGGATAAGCACCTGGGTGCTTCACTGAACCAGGTCTCCTGATAATCAAGATACACGCATAGATAACCCTCCAAGGACTAACTGCTGCTAACCTTAACTATCAGGAGGCTTGTTCAGAGAAGCACTTCTTATTAGACAAGGAAGAACTTAGCCAACAGCTATTAAAAACAGACTAGTGGGCTGTGTACTTAAGGCGTTTTCTGTACCTGTCAAAGTTTTGATGGCTTAAGAAATGTTCTGTGCCTGCATTTTCCAATTGTTCTGTATGGTTTTTAATTGAATATTCACCTGGCACATCTGTGCAACACGCTAGTTTTTGATGATTTTGGAACATAGCTCCACCAAGCTTAAAACTAATTTCTTCTACTTAGATGAACCTACTTTACAACTTAACTTTCAAGAGCAGCGATCAAATGCTACTGTGTAGTACTTTAGTTTAGAGTTAGTCAGGCTGATCTGTAATTCCAGCAGCTGAAAACAAACCATTCGATCTCAAGGTAGTGCTTAAGCAACGGGGAATGAAGCAATGCCTGCCACAGCACAGTGCGTTCTGAAAACCCTCCAGGATACCGCTTCATTTCTAACTGCACCTGCACAGAGCATCTGTTAAGTAGGCCTTAGGGTTAATACTTTGCCCTTATCTTAGGTCAGGGATAGCAGGAGGACACTGAGATAATGATATTTGAAGGGCATTACCTCCAAGCAAGCCAGAGCTGGCTACAGAGCAAAGGATTTCATACCCTCCCAAGGGAAGCTGAGCTTCACATGCTTCCCTTTCAGAAGGGATCAGAGCTGGGGAAGCTTACTGCAGTTTCTCCAAATGGTCTCCTGTGTATAAAGAGACACTTAAGAGCACACCTTCCACAGGGTTTCACCTAGAAGTACCATTAAACGTCCTGGTCTAGAACAACACCCATTCATGTCCATGGAAAGACTCTGCCTGACTTCAGTGCAATCTGAACCAGGTCCTTGGCTCCCCAGACTGGGGACTGCTCCCACAGGGCAGCGCTCATGAGGACTGCCAGCAACCTCTGCTAACTGATTTTAAAAGTTTCATTTTCGGAGAGAACTTTGGAGGATACTTGAATTTCAGGATATTCTGGTCAATGAGCAACGGAAGGGTTTTGCCCCGGTATTGCTACTGGAATAAGGGGCAGATCTGACAGCAACACTCTCGATGATGAGCCTGCTAAACCCTGTGGTGTTTGGCCTTCCTCTTTGTACACACCTTAGACCACACTATGTTCAGCTTTGCAGCATCAGGAACTTTCACGGGACGACACCTCTTCCTAGCAGGTGACAGGTTAAGACAAGGAACTTTTATGATCTTACAGTGACTTCAGGAGGGAAGAAGGAAAATCATAGTTGGCTGTCCACAGAAGAGCCGAAAGAGTGCTTTATCCAGGAGGTTAATAAGAAGGATTTATTCCTTCTCTCATACAGAGTTTGTTTGTTTGTAGTCATAACAGCGACAGAAGAAATTTTATGTTGCAAGCTGAGGGAAAAATGAAGAGCTGAGACATTTTTGTCTTGCGTTTGCAAATCTACACCAAGAACCAGTCAAGTACTTAAAAGTTACTGTAATTTATCCCGTAATTAATCAGGATAAAATGCTCTTTCTGAACAAAGTTAGTATGACTTACAAAAAGCTTTTAACAAATGTCGAAGCATGTTTCAAGCTGGAAGTCTCAAGAGGGTTTCTTTTAAGTATTTGCACTTTTTAGTCCAGACCAAGAGAAGACAGGCAGACTAGCATGTTTTACAGCATCATGGCCAGAACTGGGTGCATAATTGCTGTGAAGAAACATCCTGAGGTCAATTAAGTTTTTCCAGTCAACCTAAAGAAGCTGACACCGGGGAGTTCCTGCAGTATGACTCCGATTCATACACGTTTGCCCATTCATAAAGATGCCCCTTGGAAATGTGACAGCAGTTAAGCAGCATGTGAGCAATCACAAGTAACATGGTTTAGCATATTCTGAATGCAGAGCTCTGGGGAGGGGGTCAGAGTAGATCATAGTGGAGAAAATGGTGACATGGGCACCCTTTTCCTTGTGTTCCCTGGAAAGCTAAACTCACACTTCATAAAGCAGGGCTACAGAAAGCTGTCTGGGATGCATGTCTCCAAGCAAACAGTTTTAAGAAGTATGATAGACCGCAAGCTGTAAGTTTCGTATGAAGGAGCGCTGAAATAGCAAACATGTTGCATACAATGCTTTACTCCTACTTTAGAAGCATTGGAAGTTAGATGCAGTATCAAGCCTCCCACAGTGCATTTTAAATGTTTCTCTCACAACATTTAAGCAGTACAGAAAATTATCACCACTAGGCAAGCATGGCTAATATCACTACTGCTTTCTATTGGTAGCCGTTTATCAGTTTAATTCTTCACAGAGTATAAAGCACTTAAGAGTCAATTTACCAAAGATAAAAGAAAACTATCAGCTCTAACCTTAATGAAACAAACAAGCATACAAAAAAAAAAAAACAAAACCCAACAACCCCATCAAAAAGCCTGGTTGTATTATAGTGCAGTAGCTTTTCCTTTAGAAACACTGTTTTTATATATAAAGCCACATCTTTGGCTCCTGATATTTAGAAGAGCTTCACTGAAAGCAACAGATCTCGCCACCATTTTACAACTCACTGGAATTTGCTCTATTTGCCTTTATAGTTTTTAGCAGACTGCCGATTTGTCTCTAAGTCAAGATATCAATAAAACCTCTGTCACTTTTCTATCACACTAGCAGTATTACCTTCTGCATGCTGGCCAACACCCAACCTGGGCAACTACATTGTATCTGCTAACTTTATCCTCAAGTCTTAACTCCATATTGTAATCTTTTTCTTTCTGTTGTGGTTGTACATAGTTGAACAGCTGCTGGAAGAGCTTCTCCAAGTATTTCTGCAAACAAATTTTGTTTTCCAACATTCACAACAAAGCAAACAAAAAATGTGCCAGCAAGGCTGAACTGAAAGACCATTCAGAAATTGTTGAGATTTTCAGATAATTTATTCTCTAATGTTTATCCCTGGCCTACCTCTTATTTCCAAATATCCCAAACCCCTAACAAATCCACAACAGAAAATATATATAAGAATGAAGTAGGAGAGAGCGGTTAAACACTTAAAGGTAGAGTTGAGTGAAAATTTTCACCCCCAAAATAAACAGAGAATTTGGCTGACAAACACGTCAGCTCATTTTGACATGTTTAAAACCAAAGACTTTTAATATCAGTTCAACTTCCTATTCTACACTACATTTTTAAAATACTTCTGAAGAGTTACGTGCTAAAAAAGGACCAGAATTCGAACAATGACCACAATTTAATGTCTCAGAATGATTTTTTTTATCTTTGAAGCCAACTGTCTAATTAGTAAAGTATTTCAGAAAAAAATAACTCCAAATCACATGTATTACTAACCTGTGTTCAGCCAGTAAACTGAAGAGTTATGTTTCAACAGCACTACCTACAGATGTGGTCTGAATTCTAAGTCTTTTATCACTTGTTTACATACACACACTACAGAAGTGGTACTGCATACAATCTAATTTCACTGTTCTTAATGAGACCATCACACACAGTTCCACTGATTTAACCAGCTCTTCACAAGAATATAGAAGAGCATATTTCCTATTCTCAGGGGCTGGAGTTTCAACACAACAGTCAGAGAGCAATCAAGGTTGCCACAGGTAGCCTAGATTCTATCAAATTCACATTCTTTGTCCCTAGTAAGTGCAATGGATTTAACAAGTTTCAACTTAAACCTTAACATAAAAGAAAAGAAAACCTAACTTCAGAAAAATATACCAAGCTGCCCTTCTGCCTGCTGTGCATCTCTCAGTAGGACACAAACAAAGCTGTTTTCAGTCTAAGGAATAACATAAGAGACTGGTCACATGCTAAGACAATGTCATTTGATAGCTTCTGTGTTTTATTTATTGCTGCAATCTACATCTGTGGCACCTACATGCTCAACATCTACTACACAAAATGATGAACTTTCTAAGCTGTTAGCCAAACTCCCAGTTGGTTCTCAGTAATTCACAGATTCAGACTTTAAGCATTTTATGGTATTAATTATTGCAGTGGGACTACAAAAGCATACATTAGTTTCAAGACATCACAACTAAATATGATTCAGCAAGTACACACCAGAACGGGTTGCCCAGAGAAGTTGTGGATGCCCCATCATTGGAAGTGTTCAAGGTCAAGCTAAGATGGGCTTTGAGCAACCTGATCTAGCGAAAGATGTCCCTGCCTATGGCAGGGGGGTTGGACTCGATGATCTTTAAAGGTCCTTTCTGACCCAAATGATTCTGTGATTCTGTAAGTAATGATGGGAAGGGGAAGTATGACATTTGCTTTAACATGCACAGCAAAGCTACTGCACAGCACGGTAAAAGTTGTTGATTGCAAACCAAAAAATGAAGTAGAAGGCGTGTTTCCTTGGATATCATGGAAGAACTGAGTCTTTGGGAGGTCTTGTGAATAACTTTAGGGAAGACCTTCAAGCAACCACTGAAGAAGCAGAGATGATTTAACTCTGACCACTCTAACAGGTGTATCACAAGATTCCTCAGCATGCAGCTGTAAGGTTTGAAATAGCAAGGTCAGTTTGGACGATAGCAAGAAGTTTGAATAAATTACTGAGTTGGAAAGGAGACGGTTGATTGAAGAGCAGAAGTAAACGGACACACCAATAATTGGGGGAAAGTCTCCCAGCAGCAAACTGTAACAGGAGTGATGTGTGGTACTGCTTGTTTTAGCTCCTCATGGCAAAGGGACTCATCAGTTAGCAGTGAGCGTGATGCATGCATGAATCAGAACCTACATTTCTGAGAAAACATCTACAGACAAAAAGAGATAGGTGGAAAAAAACATTCAGAGTTATTTCAAAAAACCCACAGAGATCAGTGTCTCAAAGGACTTTGATAATTCTAAGTACCACTGCACCTTCTCTGAAAGTCTTGCGTGTCTGCACATGTGCAAGAGTCAAACAGTACAGAACATCTCACTGGAGTTATCTGGGATGATCACCGTAAATTTAAGAGGTTGCTAATGCTCATAAGGAAGACCCTTGGAGGCAGACCTATACCCATTCCCCGATCAGGTTTGTTTAACCTGCAAAGCTGCTGCTGAGCTCTAGGAGAGGGTGATAAGAAAGTTAGCGTCATAAACAGAACACCGTTCCCTCCTCGAGATCAACATGGTTTCCATTAAGAATTATTTAAATAATTCAATTGTAATAATATCAACACATGCTGTTATTTTATTCAAGTAAAAAGCATTGGCTTGCAAATAATCTATTTGAAACACTAAGGAAGGACACTGAATTACACCCATTTCCCACCCAATGCTTTTCAAATTAATTATGTTCCATTATTGCACTTTTTTACTATCACATGGCCAGTTTGAGTATGTGAAATGGCTTCTGGCACAGCTGGAGAGAGTCTTCACCAAACCACAGTTTTGCACTGATTTGGTCAGGGATTGAAACAGGGAAAAAAAAAGAGTTACTAAGCAACAGCAGGCCAGGAGCAGGAGAAAGGTCTGCAGTCTTAACTGATACTAACTTTAAAAAGCAGTGCAGCAATAAGAGAGGGCTCGAGAAGTGAATTTTACTGCTTTGGAAGGAAAACAAAATCACTAGAAACCCCAGGCAGGCAGTCTCTATGAGATCCGTGTTCTTCGTTCATCCCAACAATATGCTGCATGATGTATTGCAAACACTTTTTTGCAGGGAGATGGAGTAGCTTATTCTCAGTACTGAACAAGAAGATGAAAGACCCACATATAGCTCTTTTATTTGAGAGCCCAGGACACATAGACAGCTTTGCTCTGTAGCAGCTCTCTACTCCTACCTCAGGAAAGAGGAATGCGGTATGAATTACTGCTATATGGGTCCCCAAGACATTGCCATCCACAGAACTGACATCACGTCCAGATATAGCTCTCCTTCCCCCTCACTACCTACGGTTAAGAGGGTTGTTCCTTTCTAAAAAGCCAGCCCAAAGCCAAGTCCAATCACTCATGCTAGGACAAGGGAATTTGCTTAGCTAAATCTCTATTAACGTGATCAAGCAAGGCAGAAATCCTGAGTTTCCTTCCAGAATCCATATCTATTTCCTCCTCTTCTACTGTAAGCAAAGTAGTTTCATGAGGATGTGATAACAGAACATGAGTTATCACATGAACACTTACACATTTAAATGAAAAAGCCCTTGATGTGGAAAGTGCTGTGAACTCTGCTACTGAACAATCAACCTTTATTTGCCTAGCTAGCAGTACCTTGAGCAGAAGTTATTTGCTTTAGCTTCACCTGAAGCAAACCCGATTTCCTACTGAAGTACTGCCTTCTTATAATATGTAAGTTATATAGTTTTTTTTTTTTAAAGGAGCCAAACGCATACAGAATGCCATACAAACACGAAGCTGAGTACCTCATACTACTGATCCTTCCGAACGATTATCTTTTCTTCCCATTTCTGCATTCTTTGATTTTGCACTTATTTAAGTATACTAGATTTCAGCATTTACTGGTTTTCCCACATACTCCAATGTACTTAAAGTGACTAAAATGAAACCACAAGAGGGAAAACTACTGGGACAACTGTTGCTGAGGAGGAAAAACCAGCAACCCAGGTCTGGTTCACTCAAACTGTCTGATGATTCGTATTTAAAATGTTGAGAGTTGGAGTCGTCTTCTGCTCTGATTTGTACTGGTGCAAGTCAACTGATCTTATGAAACAGGATCTGGCACCATGCAGAGGACTGTCCCTTCACAGGATACGAGTAATAGCCACTTGAGTAAATGCGGGTTACTCATATCCTGCTAGTGGACTAATCTGTCTCTGTACATTCATGCACATTTTTAGTTGCCTCCAGGAATCTGAAGGCGAATCTCATTTGTTACCTAATGAAACTAATTTCACCAGATATAACACAAGCATACTGAAAAACCACTATGACTCATACATGAGGTGTAACCAATGCAGCATTTCTGAAGTTGTGTTTGATTAGGGTCCATCTCTGAACACTCACCATTCACCACACAAACCTCAATCTCCCTGGTTGGCTACGGTACATTCCTCACTGATTTGCTCCACGTCTTAAAGAGCAATTTGACCTCCCCTTTCTTGATCCGCAACACTCCTACTTATTATTCTTTTAAACTGAAGTGACTCCCAAAGAGTGGGGTGGCAGGTTGTACATTTTCGTTGGAGCCTGAGAATTTATATTCCCATTTTCAACACAGAAGTGAACCATGCATTTCTTAGTTTAACTGCAAACATCTGAAATAATGGGCATACAATGACGAAACAGCCAACCTTGGTGGGCATCCAAAAGTGATACACAGATAGTTACTTACTGTTCAAGTTTACATATACAGTTACACACAGAGAATACATACATACACACACACGCACTTTGAAATACCTGCAACGAGGTTATGCTGCATAAGAAATTAAATTATTCTGGTGCAAAATACGGTAAATTATAGGTCGCGATAAAGGGTACAGCAAAAGAAGATGAAGGCATAATCTTTGAAGCGTGAATGCACTGGAAGAGTTTAGTGACCAGGCTGCAGAGATGAGATAATCCACAGTTCTGAAGCAAGGAGCCACGCAGTTTCAGTAAGCCTATTAAGTCATGGTAGTACAATGACAGGAGAATACAACAATTATCAGCTGATACTGAGACAATCGTAGGCCTATGAGCCTGACTTCAACAGAAGTCAAGAGGTTTTGAAGGAGGCAAGAGGTTGCCTCCAACAGAAGTCAAGAGGTTTTGAAGGAGGCAAGAGGTTGCCTCCAACAGAAGGCAAGAGGTTTTGAACCAGAAGCCATGTGGAGCATGAGACAAGATGCAGTATCAACTAATCAGAATTAAGAAGTACTGTGCCAACACGACAACTCATTTCTACATAATGAAAATGCAAGAAGTCCAACCTGGACTTCAGTAAAGCATGTGATACGGTGCCATATGGCTCCGTGACCGTTAGCGAGGACATGCGAGATTTATACAGTTAGTAAAAAAGCACGTGCCCTTTAGCCAGTAATGTACCACGTTCAGAGAGAAAGTAGTGGGATGGGGTAGCGTTACTCCAAGAACGGGTCTCAAGTTTTTAATACCGGTAGCTAACAGCACACAAGTCCTAAGGGTGTCGCGCCGCTTTGCAGACGGGAAGCACGGGAAGATCATGTGAAAGGAGCCAAGCGCACTCAGAGATGAGGGTGAAGTTTGGCGGCGCAGGAGGAGAGGCCAAGCGCTTAGAAAGCCACAGCGGAAGCAACCGGGGAAGCCCTCGGCGCTGGGCGGGGGGGGGGGGGGCCGGCGCAGCCACCCCCGCTCCTGCAGCGGCCGAGCTGCCCGCCGGCCCCGGGCCGCCGCTCCGGCCCCGTATGGCCGCCCCCCCCCCCCACCCTGACCGCGGGGCCGCCGCTGCGGAGCTCCGTGCGGGCCGGGGAGAGGCTCCCCCGCGCCGGCACCGAGCCCAGCTGCCCTGGCTGAGGTCAGCCGCGGGGCTACTTGCTCCAGTTTTTAGCTGAGCTTTTATCAGCCCGCTTATAAAAGCAGGCACCGGGTGGCACGGCAGAGCGCCATCAGCAAACGGACCTGGCTTCCAGAGCCCGCGCAAACTCCGCGGTGCGCCTGTGTGCGTGTCCGCGGGGGCCGGGGGCGAGAGCTGCCGAAAGCACGTTTTGAAACCCGCCGGGCAGCGCTCCCCGGCCCCGCGCCTTCCAACCCGCCCCGCTCCGGCGGCAGCAGCCCCGGGCCCCCGCCGCACCACGGGGCGAGCCGGCTCCGGCCGCGGCTCCTCGCCACCCCCGGCCCCAGCCGCCTTTGCCCCCCGGCTCCCCCGAGCAGCGGGGCAGGGGAGACCTACCTGCCGAACCGCCCAGGGCATCCTCGCTCTCCAGAACCCCTCGGTGCTTCGCCCCGCGGAGCTCCCCCTTGGATTTCCAAACGAGCTTTACCATCTTGATCATCTCGGGCAAGTCCCAGGCCAGGGTCCCCTGCTGATAACCGGGCAGGCTGCCCATGGGAAAGGGCATCGCCTCTTCCCCCGTCCTCCTCCGCCTGCCCGGCTCTGCCGCGGGGAAGAAGCGCTCCAGCACCGGCATCCTGGCCCGCGCCCCGCGCCGGGGAGCCGCAGCCACCCCCCGGCCCGAGCAGCCGCGATGGGCATCCAGAGCGGGGCGGGGGCGCCCGGCCGCCCACCGCCGCTGCCCCGCGCAGGGGGCGCGCCCCGCCGCCGCCCGCCCCGCCCCGCCCCGCCCGGCCCCGGCCCCGGCCCCGGCCCCGGCCCCGCAAGGAAGGAGCGCCGGGCTCCAACGCCGCGCTCGCCGCCCGCCCGCCCTCTGCGCGCCCTCAGCCCGCCGCCAGGCGCCGGCAGCCGGGGCGCAGCGGCAGGCGGGCCGGCGCGGAGCCGCCGCTCATGCCGGCGCGGCGCAGCCCAGCGCCGAGCCCCGGGGGCGGGGGCGGGGGCTCGCGGCCGCTGCTGCCGGCGGCGGCGCAGCGCGGGGGCTGGCGCAGCCCGGCAGCCGCAGTCGGGGGCAGCGGGGCTGGGCGGGCAGAGCCACCCCTCACGCCCCTCCGTGCGCCAAGGAGGAGGGCAGGGAGGAGGCGGTTTGACTTCACCCGCGCCGTGATGCCATGGGGCAGCCCCTAACCCACCCCCACCCCCCCCCCCCCCCGCCGCCTTCCTCCTCGCCCTCCCGGGGCTGGCTGCGGAGCCGGTGGGGGCTTTGGCCTCTCAGTCAAAGCCCGCGGTGACCTCGGCCGCCCTTCGGCCGGGAGGGGAGGCGGTGACTCCCGTCCCGCCGCTCGCTGCGAGGCCCGGGAGCGGGGCACCAGTCCGCTGCGGTGCCCCCGCCTTGCTCCGCTGTCGGACGCCAACCCGAGGGAAAGTCCCCAGAGCGAGCATGGAGGCGGGCAGCGAAGGAGGAACGAGTCGCTGAAATTACGGGCTGGGGGAGGGCGCGGGGTCCTGCCCCGCGTCCTCACGGCTTCGGCTGCAGAGCTCCACCTGAGCGGGTTCACGTTAGGACACTGCCCGGTGGCAGCGGTCACTCACAGTCTCCGACGAGAAGACAATTATTCATCGCTAATCTGTTAAAAAAAACCGCCAGGCGAAGCCGCCCGGGCGAGCGCCGTGCCTCATGCGGAGCTGCGGTGGCCGGCAGCGCTCGGGGCCCGGCGGCCGCTTCCCCCAGCAGCGCCCGGCCCTCCCCCGGCACCCCTCACCCGCAGGGGCCTTGCGCTTTTCGGAACTTTTATTTTGCCTTCACACAACACAGCCCTTTCAGCCGGCTGTTGGTGCCGGTCTCTCCTTTAGCCCTTAGCGCACGCAGCGTGCAGCAGAGGGGTGGAGGGTGGGCATGTGTCACATTGGGATGACGTTCAGTGTTCTGCCTTTCCTCCAAATGGAAAAATAAAACCGGCAAACGAGCAGGATCTTCCCTCACAGAGGACGAGGAGCCAGGAGAATGGGCTGAAAGTTAACAAACACCCTTCCATGTAGAAAACAGGGTGCAGAAGCCTTTCCTCCTCATGCCAACATCAGCAGGGGCAGCGTGCTGTTTCCCCTGTGCCAGGATCCTCTGCCACGCTTATCTTCATGTTCCCACCTCAAAATGATGACTCTAACGCTTGTCAAAAACTGGCTGTATTTGACTGCAGGCTGTGGTGCCATACTATCAGCATACTACACTTTTAGGTGACTCTGTCTTGAAAAACGTGAAGTGCTTCCGAAGTATGATACTATTGTTGTTGTACTGTTATTTTGCAGAGTCCTTAGCATCAGGATATCCTGACTTTTGGAACAAAGGGGTTAAGAACAAAGAAAACAAAGAGATGATGTGCAGTACAGTGCCACAAGCATTAACACATTCATACAAGGTATGGTTATAATTTTGTGAAAAGGCAAATTTCATTGGTTTTAAGTTCATCTGGCTTCTTGCGATATGTAAGGTTTTTCATACTAGTGCGCGTTTGGCAATTACTTTTTAAAGCAACGTTGTTCCTGTTAGAGAGGGATAAACTAGGCAACTGAAGTCCAAAAGACTTAGGAGACGAAGACTTGCCTACTGGTCGAGTTAAACCTTGCACCCCAACTACTTAATTTTGGTTTTGAGCTACAAGGAGTTGCGGTAACCTTTTTTTTTTTTCAGTTGTTGCTTTTCCTCTTTGTTTACCTCTGCACTTCCTGCTCCCCGCTAGGGCAAAGAGCAGAAGTGCCAGTGGTGTGAAAGAAGGCTATCCTTGTGGCACTTCCAGCTTCACCGGATGCAAAAAGTACCAGCTATCTTGGAAGCGAATATATTCACAGATGCCCAGCCCAATATTTAGATGAGTATCTGAATATTTTAAGTGCGTAACAGAACTGAGCCACCAAACCTCTTGACAGCAGCAAAGCAATCGTCTGAGTTTTCAAAATCTACACTACCTGTTTGTATCCTTAAAACTGTGAAAAGTTTTGTGCCAGCTGTAGTTGGGTCACTTGGATATGTACCTGCCTTGTGGATAGGATCAGGCAGTCAGAATCGAAGCATTAATTGTTGTACTTGTTTTCACTTACAGTTCTACAGGTGCAAAGCAGAAGGCCAGTCAAAAAACAAACTGAAACTGTGATCTGCTGTTGTTATAGTTTTAGCGTTTCAAGAAGCTATGTAATAAACCTAACAGACGGTATGTATTTTTTTCTGAGAAAATTACTGTTGGATGAAAGCAACTGCTCTAGAGAGCCTGGAGTTTCTTTTTTCTTTCCTGCTTTCTGGTCAGTTTAAGTATCAGCAGTCGTGAATGAAAAAAATAAATTGTGTAGAAAATGTTGCCTGGCATTAATGGGTATGTCTGTAAATTAATACATCTTATTCTTACTAAACTTGTGCTTCACAGTTGTACTACAATTCAGTGATTGCTTATGCCTAATTCATCCAAGATTTTGCTATTACTGATGGATTTCTCTTTTGTCTTTTTTTATTGTAAGAATGGAGCCAGGTAAGAGCTGCTCACAGGAAAGCCTGGAAGACATATATTTGATTATGAGGTTTTCAGCATCAAAAACCAGCTGTAGGATCACTCTCAGAGACTTTTAAGAGACAAAATGCTCAGACTTTGCAAGCTCTCTGTTTCTCTGACTTCAGTTGTGCTGTGATGATTTACCCGACTTGAAGATGTGACCTCAACATAACGCTTTTCATTGCACTTGAGAAAAGTCATCAGAATTAAAATATAACATACTCCTACACAGCAATGTACCCAGCCATTTGTGACTGCATTTTAAACAGTCCTTGAGCAAGCTCGGTTCACCTAAAGCTTCCCTTTTGCATTCTCACTTCCAGCCAGACTTGAAGGAAATCTTTCAACAGAGATGGATGGCTTTATTGCTACTAACTGCATTTCTCTCCAACTCCGGGTCAAAGAAGCTTAAGTGATTGCAAGAGAAATATAAATGTATTAGCTCTGGCCCTCGTTCTTCCTGGGAAGCAATGCCAATGAAAAAGGGAACGGAGTCAGATCTGAAAAGCTGACAAGGCAGTGTGTCTTTTCACAGGTAGACATGAGAACTGGAAAAGACGTGCGGAAAGAATACTGCGGTGGGAGAAAAGGGAAGGGAGTAAGCTGACAGATTAATAGCTGGTGTTTCATAATTGGTGTCTCTTAAAAAGTTTTACTTGTTTGCTTATTCACTCCAAAGTTATGTACTAAGAGCAGCAGCAGCAGAATTGCATGCCAGATGGTAGAGGAAGTACCTCGTGTGTCTTTCCAGTCTACTGAAGCCTGCAGGGCCGTCGTTAACCCACTGCTCTGGTTTTCATTGCAAGTCCCTTTCTTCCCCTTTTTTCCTTTCCTTCCTTCAAAGAAAAAGGAGGGAGGAGGAAAGAGAGGGAAAAAAAAAAAGAAAAGCCATGGTTTAAACTGGCAATAGCACCATCCTTTTGGCTTTGAGCTACCCTGTCCTGTGCCAAATATACTGTCTCCAGCAGCTCTCCCACAACAAATCAGTCCAGACACACAAAAGCTGTAAAAAAAGAATGGTGAAGAAAGATCCTTGATTCTCCCCCTCCACTCCCCCCCAGCCTTTTCCTTTTGCTTCCCTCCCCAAGCTTCATTCCCCAGCAATGACCTCCTGCTTGCCAGTACTGTAAGTGATACTGGGACCTCCAGCCTGCAACGTTGCTGACAGCTTCCTTAGAGTACAGGCGTCTTTGCCTTTCTGTATTAACAGAGCGTTGTAAAGCAGAAGTTATATTCTATTATTCCCCTCACTTCTATCTGATAGCCAATGTTTGAAAAAAATGGCTCATAAATCAGTAGAGTGGCAGATTCACTGCTATTGGAAACTTTGTCTATTCTTTCAGCTAACCCACACCACTGCATTGTGTCACAACTTACTGAGAGCACATTCCCAGACACCTGAAAAGATTTGATATTGTCTGTTTATACAGTACATTATTAAACCCCAAAATAATTAGAAAAAGACTACCAATTTTTTAAAGTGATTAGCAAACATTAAGTAGTCCAAAAGTAGGCACCAGTTCCAAAGACTGTCGGATACTGATTTTTAGAAAGTGTAAAGCACGTGTCTTCAGACGGCACTTATTAGCGGAATGGTCTTAGATCAGTAGTCACTTACGAAAAGTATGCCTGTGCCTCTGTCCTAGGGGCCGCAGAGTCATGCAGAGACAATAGGCTAAACCATTGCCTAGGGTCAGAACCAAGTGATGACACCATCGCTGGGATTAAGTTTTAGAAGGCTTCAGGGGTGTGGTGTGAGTTTAAGATAAAAGAGAAGATTACGAATGCTGGGGCACAGTCCTTACACATAAAGTAAAAAAAAAAAGGTACTGCACATTTGCAGGGCAGCCCAAAAGGAGCAATACAGAAAACAAGAATGTGAGTGAGTAACTTTTAGAAGGGACAAGGGAACAGAGTGCCTAAGAGGCTTGGAGAATATGACAGAAGAAACACAAGCAGGCAGAGTTCTGCGGAGCTTGCAATAATTTTTCTAATGACCTCCTGGAAGGTTTCTTTCATTGCTTTAAAAATCTTAGTATAATTTTCTTATTCTTTGCCCCACATTTGTCTCATTCCAGATGTCTATTACTTTTAATTTTATTCTTACTAATAAGAAAAATTATTCTTCGTTATCTCTATCATTGCCATTACTTTATTAAATATGAATAATTTTTTATTTATTTGGGGACAGTTACTGTGTCTTTGCTCTAGATTGGACATGCTAAATTCTAGAAACTCTATCTCAGAACTTTTTTCCCAACCCTGACATTATTTTAATATTTTTACTATGAATTCTCAACAATTTACTAACATTTTTTTTCATGCATACTCAAGGTACATAGTAGGAGATTTCTTTATCCGCTACCATCTCACTGTCAAGAGTAGTGAAATGAATTTCTAAGGGAATGGTAGGATGCACTATTTGTTATTGCCTGAGCTGCACACAGCGTCACTCCTTGAGAGCCTCACCTACTGGGAAATGTTGAAGACAGGCAGTGGTGTTCTATGGGTTCACGGTAATCTTTTGGTTGCTGTCGTCAGTCAGTCAGACTCCTTGGAAAAAGGTTCTGGAAATGGAGGAGTGAGGATTGAGTTCCGTAGCTTGAGTTCTGTAGGGCAAGGAGCCAATTCTTTTTTCATTCTTAGCATATGTGAGATAGCACATTTTTATGATTAACAATTTGCACTACTAACTAAGCAAAAATGCTTGTGGTAAAGGAATAAACAGAAGTCCATAGCTAATTGGAAACAGTGAGGTTGTGTAATTTTTCCATTGCCTGCTTTGGAAAATTAACAGTTCAGCATACTGAGTCTGATGCTTAAAATCTCCCAGAGTACGCAGTGACATTCTATGTGGCTTTAAATGAAATAACAGATAACAGATAATAGAGTCATCTCACCTTAATAAACAGTAATAAGAAAATAATAATAATAAGCTGAAGGAGAAGTAAGAAGGGAATTGCCGGCACTATATTGAACTGTGTTGCACAATGTATCTGACAGACTCCATTATTTTATATCCTCCCTCAATTCTTACATGCAAGTGAGATTTACCTGAGACAAGGTAAAGTCAAGAGATTTAAGAAAAATTCATTGCCATCCCAAAAGGCAGCTGTTACGCAGTGATCATTGCAACGGTTTTGCAACGGATGCTTAATAATGAACTAGGGTAATGGAGTGGGAGGTTAAGAACACTGCATCTAATTGAAAATGTAGGTAGAAATCAGGTAGGCAGAAAACAATAACCTATTGTACAAGACAGTGGAAATGCTAGTCATCACCTTTATGTAATAACCCTATGACAAGAATAACTGGAGCATCCGGCGGGATACCTTTTTGTGAATAGGTAAAAAAAGACTGAGTAGAAAAAGGGACTAACCAGATGAGACATGCATACCCCTTAAATAAATAAGTAATATTAAGTAACTGGATAGTGTCAATGAGTTCAAAAGGATTACTGCCATCTTTAAAGCCGAGCATGTGCACACATATTCAGTTGGGACATAAGGATGTTAAAATTATGGCAGCAGTTTGAAAGATGAGAGATTCACCACTTTTGGTATGTTTCTTCTTTTACTTGTAATTTTAATGAGATGGCATTAGTGGCTCTATAGACTATGGTATCCTTGCCCCTTATGGTATATGGAAAAGACTTGCAACTATGATTTTATCTTTCCCTGTCTTTTGAAATTATAAAAATAAAGTGAGTAGCTGAAAAATCTGCATTAAATGATATCTAGTTTAAATTTTTGTCAAAGAAAGCATAGTACAGTAAGAATAAATGGGACATATATATATAATGTCAAATATATCCTTCACTTGTAAATCAGGTATCACAAAATCTGATAACTTAATTTTTCCTTTTAGCTTTCAAAATGGAGAGGAAATAATATTTGACTAGGAAAATAAGCACTATTTAAAGTAAAATTAATACATATTTCTTAACTTTTTAAACTTGTTAGTTTATACATATTAGTATTGCAGAGTATCTATTCCTTGTTATTCTTCAGTTTTTGTTTAGTGACTTTACTAATTAATGGTGAATTTATCTCTGTGCATAATCCCATTTAGACCATATAATGAACATTAGGATGGCATAGCTTGGCGACAGGCCTTGTACAGACCTCTCCCAAATATACTCCTGTTTGCAATGCGAGCGTAAGGTAATACAACTGAATTGGATTTTGCCTGATGCCATGTACATTCTCATTGTTACCAGTGGTGACTAAATAAGCTTGATACTTCGGTCAGGTTGAATACCTACACCACTAAATTAGAGTGGAACAAATACAGATGCGTATTTTGGATGAAATACCTATGGTACTCGAGTACCATTTCTACATTTATGCTTATCCTGTAATCACACTTTGTCTTTATTCTGTCTGCACATCAGCTTTCCAGTGATGTGCATACTCCAAAGCTGAGGTTATCTGCCCTCTCACAGAAGTGCTACGGCTTCATTTCCCTCTTTGCATCTTGCATGACAGGAGCGAGTGCAGTTTGCTGCGGGGATGGACAGGAGATACAGCTGGGAAGCTGTGGGAAAGGTCTAACAATGATGCACAAACATCCTAGTGATAAACTAAGCTCCCTTTGACCTAGTTTCTCATGACTGCAAAATCAGGCCATATTTACTGTAATCAAGCTCTCTGCATTTCTTACAAATGCATTTGTGTAAATGTAGCTCCACCAGTGTCAGCAACTTTGGAGCTCTGCTGTCACCCCTGTGCTTGCATTTTATTACCATGCTATCAAGACCCATTGATAATCATACAAACACATGCTGGTTCTTTTTCTTCACTACAGCTTCCACTTGAAAGTCTTGATGATAATGCTGCAGAAAGAAAAAAGCTCTGAGTAGATAGCCTAGGAGGAGAAGCTATCTATAACTGGTTAAAGGCATCCACTAGATCTGCAGATGGAAGGGAGGCTTTCTGGAAAAGTCGTTTCTCTCAGACTTATTTGGGCAGGCTGCTCTCAGTAATGGAGTTCCAGCTGCAGTACGCTTTCCAAGATATCCTGGCCATATGTAAAACCATAAATGTTTTCCAATGTTTCCTAAGATATCTGTTATGATTTTTTTTTTTTTTTTCAATCCAGGCAATCACACATCATTTTGCAGGGATCTGCACAGCTCTTACAGTAGCAGTATTCATTCAGATGCACAGTACTTGTAAGATTATTTTTAAAAAAATCCCTAATTGATCAAAAGCTTAGTAAAAGAGGAAAGCATTCAGGTTGTTTTGATAAGATGGTCATGCAAATACTGTACTGTATATAGATTTTTTTCCAGACCTTAGCCACACATTGAAATGTGAGCTTTGGTCGTGGTATTGACATCCATAAACATCTCTTTCCATCAGTAGCAATGTGATTTTGGAAGTTTTCAGGTGGGATAGTCAGGACAAAATTTCTGTCTCCCTTTCAATATCTGTTCAATACTTGCCAGCCCAGGGACTATATTTGCCTGTGCTTGATCTGTTTTTCTGAGGTCTGCAATATCATATGCCAAGTCAATTACAAGACATCACCGGTTACTTAATCTCACAATTTTAAGACATTTGGGTTTACTCTCTGTAGCTTGCCTTCTGCTGACAGAATTCCCCTAGAAACATCAACAACACCCTGCCCCCCGCCCCTTTTCAGCCACCTTTGGGTGGGATGAGAGAACTAAACAAACGTAAGAGTGATTGCTCCCACAAACATTTTCTGCCACCCGCAGTTGCAGTCTGAAGATGCTTAATTCAGAAACCAAGCTCTGATCCTTAGAATGACAGGCACTGTCTTCCCTCTATAAACACGGGCTCGGCAAAGTGTCATCCTTTCTTTGAAGTCTGCAAAGTACCGACCACGCTCAGAGAAGCCGACTGAGGGAGATTGCTGCGTGTCTCTGTTAGCCAAGGAAAGAAAATCTCGGTGCTCAAGGGAGCACTGAACTGCCAGGGACAACTGTGTTCCCTAATTCTGTATTCACTTGCCATAGAGCTCTGTTCATGACCTTGAGTGCTTTGAAAAGTGGAGATGTTACAAAGTGTTTGTTGCTGTGTCCTAAAATCAGAGTTTAAAAAAAAAAAAAAAAGTCTAAATAATGGTCTAGTCCATCTTCTTGCGAATGCTGGCTTGTTTTCAATGGAATATTATGCATATACTAAATAAGTAAAATTATTTCTGTTATTTTTGTCAGGAGCTTCTTATGCACTTCAATGAAACCCATTACATAGTTTTTGCTGTTATTTTTAAAGTATAGTATCAATGTTCAAGTAATACCAGATGAAACTGGTTTCGGCCACCATTAATTTTGGCATTTCAGAAAGGGAAAGAAACCCTCCAGTATTTCCAACTTCAGCTGGAACATTGGCACAGGAAACAATTTAGCGGGGCTAGTGTGCAAGGAAGTGATGTAACTTTTACCAGATTGTGTGACTGTGTGGAAAAAAAATCAAACATCAGTTGTCCTATCACCCTATTAAACCACTAGTTTCCTATGCCAATGAATTGGAAAATGAACTGCATCTCCTTTGCTGACATTTGCCATCTACATCAGTTGTTTTTTTAACGGCTAAACCTCAGGTTTCCAACTATGCTATCACATGTGCTTCTATAAGTCCAACAGAAAATACTTATTTAAGTCTCATTTTTGCATGAACATAAACTTCCTTTTCTAGTCACAGCATGAACAGGACTGCATGCTCATCTAGGACTGCCTGCTGGTTCCTTACTATTTTCTTCTAAAAAATGTGGTTCTGTAGGTCAGAGTACAATTGCTAACATAATAAAAATAATGTTATCAGTAGCAAGTTGGAAAGCAGAATTTTTTTAATGAAAATGTCAGACTTCGTTTTTATTGGAAATTAGAAGTTAAAACCAAATGTCCATCAGGCAGAATTTAAAAATTTGCAGTAAATTACTTCTGAGAAAATATTTTTTTCCTGCAAGTATTCTGTTGAGATAACTTCAAAACATTGCATTACAATAACAGATCCTATAACCTGATATTTGAATAACATTTAACCTGGTATTTGAATAACGTTTGAATAAACATGTTAGAATATTAAAGTCTAAATAAATTAACAAAACAATAGCGAAGGAAAATTACCAGAAAAGGTCAGACTGTAATGCTGGCTGTTTTCTTAACAAAATGACAAATGAGAAGCAACTTTCCCTCATTGAAAAAATGTTAATGAATGTAATTTTTTTCAGACAAAAATCATAATACTGCCTTTTTTTTGTGAGGCAAAATTACTCCACTGAAAAAATTTCAGCTTGCTGTAGCTATCTTACTGAACATTTTCTATCTGAAAATGTGTGGAAGCAAGAGCAAACACTGGACAATGTGAGTGCAAGAATGAGGATGCATTTGAGTCAAGAGCTCAATGGCTTGCCGTTGTCTTGTGTGTGGCACAGAAGAAATAGGGAGACCTGATAGCATCTCTGTAGCACTCTGAAATATCTTTGAACCAACAGTGGTAAAAAACCAGCCTTAGGAACTCTGCAATTAATGCCTTTTCCTGTAGCTGGGACCAATGGGACATGGTGTACTGGGGTAAGAGGAACTGGCAGAAATTTCCCTGTTGAAGCAGTGTCAAACAATGGAGAGAGAAACAGGAGGGAATGAATGGTGAAAGAGAACGATATACATTCAGTGATTGGTAGCTATTTACTACAGTTAATTATTTTTATTTTATAAAAAAGATAATGAAAGGAGCAGACATTTATTAAGCAGGCAATAATTGGTCTAGATAAGATGAAACATACTAACTTCGTAGATTATATATTTGAATCTTAAAGGCAAATAGAAGTTTTATTTAACATGTACATCAACTTTAGGTTATTTTTGTCATTTCCCTGCAGCATAAAGCTAAAAATAACTTTCCTAATTGTTTTTTTTTCTTTATTATTAAATGCCAATATACTCCAGTGTGCATGTCAGAGTACAAATCAGTTTGGATTAGATCAATTTTTTAACAGATGTCTGTGTGCTCAGAGTCTTGTTTCACTAGATGTGATACAGACAGGTCCTAATTATCATTCAAAGGTCAGTGTAAGAAACAGGGAGACTTTTACAACGCTGACTTTACATACCCAACTTGGCCACTAACTTAAATAGAGATAGAGAATGAGACAGTCACCAAGGGTACAATTCAAAGTACCCAAATTAGCCTTCTACTCTGAATCACTGTATCACGGAGCCTGTGTCTTCCCTTCCACTCAAAGAGGAGCCATGGGAAAAGAGCTAGATAATTTAACCAGCCAAGTTTTGTGCTGATATTTGGGTAGGCTACTTGCACCCTAAATTACAATAACACACAGTGGAATAGCATTTGGCACAGACCAAGCACCCTAAATTATAACAATTGCTGTCTAACAATTGTTTAGTAGAATTCATCACATCTTTGGCAGAAATCCAAACAACCAAACTTGTCTTCTTTTTTTTTTGAGGTTCAAAATGTTCCATTGCTTTCTAAATAAATAAATATTGGAGTCAGCTGTGTGCCTCCGTTTCTGCTGTGATCAGAAGTGGAAGGATGAGAACAGTGCGGAAAGTGCTACCCTTCAGTTGTTTCCAGGGAGGAGAATCTCATGAGAAAATTCTGATCTTTGGTTTTCTGTCTGAATTCCAAGATACTAAGATAAATTGAAACAAACATTCAGGATTTTAATTTTTTTTTCTAATAAAGTGGACTCACAAAAGCTTTTGAGGTTTGCCTGTTAGCTACTTAAACATATCAGCAGTATTGCTTGAAAAGTACGGATTTTGCAAATCCAGACTCTGAGGCTTGAGAAAACAGGAATGGTAGTGGCTGTATGAATATTCATAAGTTAAGAGAATAACGAAAACAATCTTGCTTTCAGCAGTTTTCACAATATCTATTCTTATTTATGGATTTTCACTGTATTAATGGTATTCTCTCCCTTCCCCTCTCCTTTATACAGTCCGTATGGGAAAATAAGTGAAAATGAGCTTTTGTAATGGTCTTATGTCTCTACAGATGTCAGCTCAAGAGCATCCAAAAGATCTGTCACACATTACGCATACTCTTAAAAAGTAATGTACTTCTTTTCTGAGCAGATATGAATTCAGCTCCCTGGTCTATCACATTGCCTGTGCGATACTAAGAAATTAGTTTTAATCACTTTGGCTATATCTAAGCTGCCTAAACTCAGGAGTTCCTCTTGGTTCCAGGGCTGGCAATGTGAGACAACTCAGGGCTGGGATGAGATCTGGAGCCTACTTCTCCTTTCTCTCTTGCCCCTGATTTCTCTGGGAAGAAGTCCAGCGATGTAAGCTGCAAAAGCACCATGCTGCACTGGATAATGTTGGTTGATTAGAAAACCAGACTATGTGGTTTGTAGTGTCTTATACCTACCACATTGTATAGCTGTAACTTTTCTTATGGCTAATATGGGAATAGTGTTACCTTTCTTCAAAGGAATAAAGCGAACATAAATGTTAGGAATAATGAGCCTTTAGTAACAGAGGCCTTATACCTCTTCTTAGATACTTACATGTATTTTTAAGGATCTGTCTCAAACATAGTTATTCTGGACTATCAAGATTTACAGCTATCTGGTCACCCTCAGGGTTCAAGTGCAATTGGCAAGACAGTAGAAATAACAAATACATGTTGAAATGTAACACTGTTAGCCAGGTTCAGAAATGGTGGTGTGTTTTTCAGGGAGTCGAGTAGGAGTACATCACTTTGCAATGCCTATGAGTCATGCCGGGTAGCACTGGCAGCCCTGAATGACCTTGCAAAGTGCTGTATCCCCAGCTAACCTCCAGGCCTGAGCATCTGGGTGTGCAGGACGTGTGAGCAGCCTTCCCTGGACCAGGTGTGGGCAGGGACGGAGTATTTGCAACCACCCCTGAAGTCCTCAGCAGCTGCAATGTTCAAGAGGTGTTAGATATGTCCAGCTACCTTATTGTCCAGCCCACTTATTATTGACAAAAAGTGTCTTGCATCTGTAGTTGCTTTTATTCTGAAGAAGTATTTAAAAGATATTTTTTTGTCCACCCACATTTGAACATGCTTTTTTTCTTTTTATTATTTGTGTTGTCTTGCTAACAACATCTGGGCTATTAGGTGAGGGGACAGTTGCAGACTATGGTAACAGCTATAAGCTCAACTGTTCACCCATGGCTGAAGTGTGAACACTACTGAAAAGGGTTGGATATGAACGCTATTTGTACCTATGTAGCTTGAATATATTATGAGGGAAAATTTAAAATAGTGTTGTGGCCAAAGAAATATTTTGGTCAGAAAAGTGGGATAAGGATCAATTCCAGTCAGAAAAGTGGGATAAGGACCAGTTCTAAGAATCATCTTTCATAGCCATGAGTAACAAAGGCCTCAGTTACTTTATCCCCTATATAGTTTGGGACAAGTCATTTCCCCTAATTTAACACAGGGAAGAGTGCTTACCTAATTCATCTTTTATTTTAGCCCTGCTGAAACTGATGGATCAACTGAATGGTTACAGCTGGCAGCCACAGCCCACACTTACAGACTGGCCCGTGTTGGGCAAAGCCGTGGGCCCAGCTGGAGGCTGAGGTGCTCTGGAAGTGAGACGTGCTCAGAAATTGCCCTGCCTGGCCTATTGCTGGCACTGCGTGCTGCAGCACTGAAATCAGCTGCAACAGATCCTTGCCTTCCCACCTAAATACCGAAAAAGTACTGTTGATGTTGAGGCAAGCCAGTTTGCTCTGCACCATAAGAGAAGGCGTGTGCATCTCTGAGAGGAGCTAGCACTTAAATGCTTTTCAACACGAGCTAAACTCTATGAAGAGCTGTGAAGCAATAAGACAGGGAGGCAGAAATTCCTGTGTGTGATTTTTCTGCTCCAGCGGTGTGTGGCCTTGGGTGGGAAGAAGATCTTCCCATCCCATCTGAAAGGAACAGTGTCTCGTTCCTGAGCAAAACTGATGTGCAGTAATAGAAGTTGGAAAGTTGTCATTCTGAATCTCTGTAAGCAATTTCCATGTGTTTCTTTCACATATGCTAATTTCCACATTACAGAAGATACTTGTTTCATTTTGTTGTTAAATTTTGATAAGCATTTACATAAACCTCCTCCAATTGTGCTAAACTAAAAAGCATTTGAATGTATTAAATCCCTTTTCATTACGAATCAGTAGATTTTAAAACCTAGAAGTGGCAGGTTTCTAAGAGGACTGCTGATTTGGGTGTCCTGATTCCAGACAATCCAGTTAGAAGCATCCAAAATGAATTGATTTTCAGGAACTAATGAATAAGTATCATCTGACTAAGAAGGATATCTTTTTAATATGTTGCACGTTGGTATCATAAAATCATAGCCAGAGGTTTTAAGTTGTGATGGAAAAGATATAATAGCTAAGGAAAAGGTATCATCATTCCTTAAAGAGCCAAATTTCCTTTTTAAATATGTGGTATCATGTTTCTTGGCTGGACTAATTCCTCCAGTGTCATGGAATATTATGTGCATTCACAGAGCATGTCCAATTTAGTGATTTTTTTCTATTATACCATATGAAATGCCTTTTACATACACAATATAGTACTTTGCGTTTGCTTAGCACTTGTGGTTTAACCCAGTAGGCAGCTAAACACTACACAGCTGTTTGCTCACTCCCCCCTCTCCCCAGTGGGATGGGGGAGAGAATCGGAAAAAAAAGAAGTAAAATTCATGAGCTGAGATAAAGGCAGTTTAACAGGACCAAAAAAGAAAGCAATAATAGTAATAATAATAATAATAGTATACACAATAAGTGATGCCCAATGCAATTGCTCACCATGCACTGACCGATGCCCAGCCAGTTCCTGAGCAGCAATCACTGCCCCCTGGCGAACTCCCCCCCAGCTTATATACTGAGCATGATGTCATATGGTATGGAATAGCCCTTTGGTCAGTTTGGATCAAATGCCTTGCCTGTGCCTCTTCCCAGTTTCTTGTGCACCTGGCAGAGCATGGGAAGCTGAAAAGTCCTTGACTAGCATAAGCAGTACTCACCAACAACTAAAACGTCAGTGTGTTATCAGCATTATTCTCAAACTAAATCCAAAACACAGCACTGTGCCTGCTACTAGGAAGAAAATTAACTCCATTCCAGCTGAAACTGGGACAGTACTGCACAATGAGCACTGTATGTTTTCTAGAAAACATCCACTCCCACTAATGCTCATGTATGTGGAGTAGGTATGTGTGCAGAGATAGAAAGACAAGGCAAAGCACTGACTCCCACACATGCACATGTGGGACATTGAGAATTAAAACCATAAATATCAAGCAATATGCGACTCCCTCTCTATGCCTCTGGCTGAATTACCTGTGATCATTTTTAAAAAAATAAAGATTGGACACCAGTTGCAATCAAGTGTTTTAAAATTCCCTTAATTATTCTATAATCAGAACTGGCTGTTTTTAAACATGACTCGTCAGTAGAAGGGCATCAGAAGGTTTTGAGCAGACAAGCGATAATTGTCTTGGACGTCTGATTCTTCATACATGTGAGCCCTCTCAAAGTTTTATTACCCTGTCTTATTACCCTCTCCTATTATTATTCCTCCTGACAGAGGAGGAAACTCTTGAGCTCGTCGTACTTAGGTCCCTTCTAGTTAACCAACAGAAATAGCTCATTTGATTCATGTGAGGTATTTACATTGCTATACTAGGAGCTGAAAAGAGCTCTCAAAACACCAGTGTCTTTCTGCTGACTGTCAGGAAGCCTCAGATATAAACATTCTTATGGTGGACATATAAAGGTACAAAAGAGGTAAGGAGAAAGCATGCCGCTCCCCTGGCAATGCTATGTGCTATCTGTGAAGAGAATTTACCACTCTCTGTATTGTGCAATATAAATTCCTTGCTTAGAGCTGACATCCCGCATTTGTACTCTTCAACCACTTCTTCCAATGCCTTTCTGTTACTTATTGCCTCCTGCCTTCTTTCCTTTTCCAAGATGAAACTCCTTCTTAAACAGTAATTTAATGGAGTAAGAAAATATAGTCAAAGGCTTCGGAACTAGGAGATTTTTTTATTATAAATTTCCATAATTTCTTTTGTAAATTTATTTAATATTTTGGATCTATGCAGGAAAAAATATGCATGAAAATATGTTGGATCTATGCATAAAACATGACTAAACAAGCCTAGGATCTATATGAGTCTTGATATTTTGGCTCAGTACCAGTCTCTTACAAACTTTTCCCCACTTCACTCACCAAAACCAATCTAGAGCTTCAGCCAGGGTTATCTATTTCCATATGCAGCCTATGATGGGAAAAGAGCTTACAAACATTAGAATCATAGAATGCTTTGGGTTGGAAGGGACCTTTAGAGGTCATCTAGCCCAACCCCCCTGGAGTGAGCAGGGACAGCTTTAACTGGATCAGGTTGCTCAGAGCCCCGTCCAACCTGACCTTGAACGTTGCCAGGGATGAGGCCTCTACCACCTCTCTGGGCAACCTGTTCCAGTGCTTCACCACCCTCACTGTAAAAAATTTCTTTCTTATGTCTAGTCTAAATCTATTCTTCTTTAGTTTAAATCCATTACTCCTTGTCCTGTCACAACAGGTCTTGCTAAAAAGATTATCCTTGTCTTTCCTGTAGGCCCCCTTTAAGTACTGAAAGGCCGCCATAAGGTCTCCTCGCAGCCTTCTCTTCTCCAGGCTGAACAACCCCAACTCTCTCAGCCTGGCTTGGTAGGAGAGGTGCTCCAGCCCTCGGATCATTTTTGTGGCCATAACAGCAAGACAACAAAATGAAATACCTCCAAAGAACTCCAGTACAATTTTTTTTTCCCTATATAAGTCTAAGGAATTACATCAAAACCCATTTAAACAGCCCAAGTTTCAGGGCACAATTAATGACAGAAACGGTGATTACAGGAAAGGCTACCTCAAAGAGCCAGAGTTCCACATCAGTAACGAACTGTTACTGATGGATCAAGAAGATAAGGCTACCTTTACGGAAAAACGGGAAAGGGACTAAAAACAGATATTCCTGTTAACAATGGGAAAATATCTGGAGAAAAGCCAAAGCCTCATTTATTTGTGCAGCCTTTAGGGAAGAAAGTATTGTAATGTATGGTTGCCATGCTAGGAATATGAAAAAGCAAATGAGCAACCAAGAAACTGTTCAAACAAAAATCTATCTTTAATGGCAGCATATAGGATTTGTAGGATTTGTATACGATGAAGTTTTGTAAGGCTTATGTGGATGGTTTACGAATGTTTATAATGAGTAACACAAAAGTGTGCATTAGCATATGAAAGAGAGGGTGAGCATGGTAGGGAATCTGACTTCCTATCACAAGATTGAGCAAGGCATTGAAGGGGAAGAGCTATATCAATTTTCTGGTGCCAGGAGATGCGAGGGAGAAGGCTGTTCAGATCTGCTGCTGGCCCAACCCAGAGGAATTACTTTGTTTGGCATAACTTTGTGAGCTTTCATGTGTTTGTTTCCCTGGGGGCGGGAGCTAAAACCTGTTGTGATGTGATAGTCCTTGACTTCCTGGAAGCAGGAGACAGCCCACCAGATGACTAATTGCCTCAGCACACTGGGGCAGCCAAGCCAGCTACTTCCTAGAATCTCCTGGGTCAGTCAATGGGGTGATGTGATGAATACACCCACTACAGTTCCAACGGGTAGATTAGGACTGCTGGGACCCAGCTCTAACGCAATTCCAGCAGAGGGTCGGCTGAGCTGCCAGAGAGCAGAAGCAGGGACAAGAGGTAGGTGAGGACAGGCGTAGCAGACTGCCTAGGTCTTGTGAGGTTTCCCATCATTTGGGCAGCCCGGCGTCAGCTGAAAGTGGCAAATTCAGGGACAGTTAACAATGGACCCCACCTGTACGTCAGCTGGAATTTTTATTGCACTTGTAGCGTGAAATAGGCCAATGTGTAGGCAGAACTGATGGCAATAGCATCAGCTGCTCTCTGCTGGCTGGAGCTAGAATTAGACCTCCACATCTGCTGAGGGATGTACATGTTCCTCACTTTTGTCAACTGATAACTTCCTGGACTTCTGTATTAGGAGAGTCTAAGTTTTACCCTACCAAAGCAATGAAATTCCAAGAGCACCAGGTCTGTAGCTTAACAATAATCATGAAGCCAGTAAGTCACAGCTTTGTTTAAGTGAGACCTGGTTAGGTCACATCTCTTAAAAATAAATGAATAGGAAAGATTAAAGTGGATTCAGCAGTGAATGATTATCTTTGACCACATACTATCAACTAAATGGCCTTATGCCTTTAAATCTGGGATAATTATGGTTTTCTCCAACACTATCCAATTACATGACGAATAACCTTGGCGTCTATGGCAGGAACCTCTGATATGCGTCACGTCTTACCTCAAGAAGACAGTTTATCAGAATTATCAGTGCTGGCTGCTGAAAAATCAGCCTGCTATTGTTACATTCCCATTCAGAGCATGCTGTCTTCCAAAACATCTGAGCAGACCTGACAGACTGATGGCTGGGAGTACTTTGACATACTCTACGAGAGGGAACTCCTGGGGGGAATAAACCAACTGCATTCGTTGCACTTCCTCCTTTACAGTGTGTGATAATGTAGCTGGGAAATGCAGGGGCAGTCTCTCCTGTGAGAGACAAAGCAGCAAATACATATAGGAAATCTTCAGTGTATATTTCTGACTTAAACTGATTTCATTCTAGGTTCTTGTTAATGCCAGTAGTTGCAAAGCACAAAGACAGAAATGTCTTGCGTTAGGAAAAAAAGTCCTTTCTATACTGGGATCACTCACTCTCAAACACAGTGAAGCGTTACATTTCTGATTAGTCTTAGATCCCATAAGCAATAAAGACTGAAAATTGTTATTAGAACAAAAGGTGTTATTAAAATGCTTCCTAAGAATAGATTAGAAGGTAACATGAATGAAGTTTGTACAGTAACATCTTGTAGTGTGTTAGAATAAGAACAGTCTCTATAAAGTGGAAAAACAAGGCATGAATTTCATTACAGAATTGTTTGGAATATTCTTTAATAGAAATAGCTATTTGATACATTACGTATTTAGCAACTTAGCTATATAATGTGCTAATTATTTGGGGATTTGCATTTAATATATTTAAATCTGGTTTAAATTTTGGGTTATTGCTTTAAAAACATCTACTGTTAGAGAGAAAAATTATCTTCCCAGCCCTTTGCCAGAAAAAGAGAAGCTTTTGACTCATGGCTAATAAAACTTTTATTAATAATTAAAGAATGTTGATGATTAGAAGCAGCCTACAGCTGCTACGCATGGATATTACAGATGAGACCTATCAGTCTCTGTTTCTTACTGAATGTGAGAACATGGCACAGGTCATCAAGATGTTAAGGACTAGATCCAAAAAATGTTCCTGAAACAGGATTTAGGAATTCCAAATAGGATTTTGTGCTTAAATCCAAGGGTAAGACCCTGAAAACTCCCACTTAGCTTTTGTTTGACATTGAAAATGCTTCAATACTGCGCCTGGTGCAAATTTCTTGCTTTGCTTCCTTGCTTTTTAACCTTAAAACCTAGTCAGTGTGTGAAAGATCTGAGTGTGAGCATGCTCAAAAGCACCTCAGATTGGGGCAGAGCTCAGAAGCCACTGCTGCTTTCATGTTTTCATCCTATTTGCATCCAGATATGAAGCATTCATTTACTGGAGTCCCCTTGTGTTCACTCCAGTCGGCGTTCTCAGCATGTGCCAGGTACAGGGTGCGGCTCATCGCAAGCTCTAGTGATGACCATTAAAAAATAGGACCAGGAGAAAAAAAGATGCCTTTTCTTTATATAACAATAAAACTGTGCATGGAATTTACATAGCAGTTTAGCATTTACATGGATTATCCATAAAATCGAGGGGTGGAGAGGCAGATTAAATTTCCTTGTCTGCCAGGGGGAATGCTTCTTCCACAGCTTGTAGCTCCCAACAGAACGCCTTGCCTACAATGTTAGGTGTGATGAGCAGGAACAGCCTGTCTAGGCAAAGAAGAATTCAAGGTTCGTTGTGTATGTGTGTGCAAGAGTGAAATGGCTTTGTAGTGTAATTGTTATGACATGCACCTAGGATGAGGGAGAACGGGGATGTTGTCTATGCTTCACAGTCTGCTCTTGGATTTTGTTACATGACTTTCATGGGGACTCCTGGTTCAGAGACCACAGTGTAGGAATGCTTCTTCAGTAGTGTGGGATTTTAATTGGAGCAGATTATGCTGTAATTTTACAATTTAATTTATTTCTGGCTTTTAAAGTCAGTCTTTTTTTATTTAAGATTTTTTTAAAAAATTTCAACTATCTTTACAGTAGCGCTCTGTGGTTTAACAGTTGGTCAGGTGCTTGTGAGCCAGATGAAATGCAGGGGTGAGAGTCCTCAAGTGAACAGGGACTGTTTGTCGTTAGTTTGTTCATATGCTTTTTCTAATTGGCTGATAAGCTATATCCAGATGCTTTCAAAGCCCCACTGGGACTGCAGTGACTGTTTCAATACTTAACTATAGAAGACAGAACCTGCCAATTCCCTGTTCCAGTGTTCCTAATTTATTTAATGGATACATATTTGAGTTCCCCCTTTGAACTGACATTTGCACTTCTCAGGCACTCTGAGACTCAGACACAAATTGCTGTGATATTTTGCCTAGGAGAAATTACAAACAACTTGCCGCAAAGCCTTTCATTACACACCAGCCAACACTTTAGGGTAGCTTTATGAAGACGGGGAAAATGTAGACAAAAAACTATTCTACCAAGACAGATGTACTCATTTTGATGGCCTGGCTTTGGGAAACTTGATTAAAACCAGCTGCTTTTTCTTTTTTTTTTTTTTTTTCTTTTGTTTTGTTATAGTCAAAGGGTAACGGGCAAGTGTTGTGCACCAGCACTCATGGGAGAAAGCAGCCTGGAATGTGGGAGCAGGTGTTGCATTGGCCAACCTGAAATGGAGGGCGGATGGCTAAGACCCTCCTTTATTCTCGTTCCTTGCCCAATTAAATCCAATTTAGAGCAATGTGTTGCTACACATTGTGCCAACAATTAAAGAGAATAAAAGACTGACTGACTTATTTTACACCTGAAGAAGTCCTTTTTTAGAGGATTTACCGCAATAACAGCTCTTACAAAAGATGCCACAGGATCATCAGTGAGTAAAGGGTGTTAAGAGCAGAGTTTTATATCTTGTCAAGCAGACAGCTCCTCCATCAGCAGGACACTCTCACAAGCTACACAATAGCACTGATCTACAGATGACATAGGCACTTTCTAGATCAGCTCCATCACTCCCATTACGTTATCCGTATCCATGTGTTAACCCAACTCCATCTTACTTTATGTCAGGTAAGTTACTACCACAAAGCAGGGTCACTGCATTTAGGTAGAGATCTTCCTTACTAGCTCTAAGTGAATAAGCTCAATGAAGAAACATGGTAGAAAACTGGACGGTTGGCTACAAAATATTTTTATCAAAAAGTTTCTGAATTCCACAGGCATTGTTTCTATTTGTCAGAGCAATTTAGTGTTTGTTTTCTCCCACAATCAAAATTTCAGTTTCTGTCTGGAAACATTGGATTCAGAAATGCTGTAGGAATTCCTCAGGTGAGCCTTAGCGTGTCTGTCTCATCATCCCATTTTCTTCTGTGATTGAGGTTACTCAGCCAAGCTGAACCTGCTGTGAGGTGTCAACCAGGGACTCTTGTCATATGCTGGTGTAACTCAGCGAGACACACAGTGATGCACATCCCACATAAAAGACTGCAGTGTACAGACCTTCAAGGGCTGTGCCTGTAAGATGCTGCAGCAGCTTTTCTAAATCTAAAGCTTGTTACCAGCCAAAGGATCCCCACAAAAAATTACTGCATTTGGGTCTCAAGTTTTCATCTTTTACTGAAATGTGATTACAGGATCTAATTTCAGGAAGACAATTTTTGTCAAACATTTCTGAAGAAAGTCTTCCTCCAGGCAGCTTAGATGCATACTTGTTATCAAAGGCAGGCAAGTTTTTGAGTAGAAGAGAAGCAGGCATAGCGGCAGGAGAAATAAAGACAGGAGCTGAATGATGCACCCTGCCTATGTGAACCTGTACTTCTGGTGTAGCTCCTACCGAGGGAGTCAAATGTGTCCATACTATGAGATCCTGCGGCACATCTTGTTACTCTTGAGGTAGCTTCAGCAAGAAGATAAAAACCAGATGGACAAAGGTGCTAGTAGCTTAGTAATTCCTGCAGATGATCTTTCCATGTCGAGGAAGAAGCTTTCTGGCAGGACAGTGTTAGAGGGATTTATGCTGTTCCCTCTTCAGAGCCTGTTTTGCAGAGGGATGGCTGGAGGCTGCGCAGCTGCCAGCCTAAAACCTTTCTAGATTTACTACTGGAAAGTCACTTAAAATTAAACATCAGTGATGCTGTCCCCCAACAAAGATTAAGAACAAAACATGTCAAGTAGGAAATGTTCAGGGTGAAAAGAGAATTGTGGTGCTTCTGATTAAAATAAAAATTAGAATCAAACTCTCCCCCATCCCATCCTAGGATTTCAGAAAGCTTTCCAGCACACATCTGCCTCCAGTTTCCTTTTTGTTTATTCAGTCATCAATTATCAAGAGATTTTTTGTTTTGTTTCAATGAGCTGCACAATTTGAAGCAACTGTGGTATCTAAGATGGTTCTGCCTAAACCAAACACAGATTCCTTCATGGCACAGAGAAACTGCATTGGATTAAAATGAAGATATCCAAAACCAACAGATTTTTCTCTCTAAACTGTTCTGAGAGTTATTATAATGTCATTTTTCCCCGTGAAACAAATAATACACAGACTTCAAAAGCCCTGAGTGTTGTTCTCAAACAACAGAAAATAAATGAGATTAAACATTATGATTTATGATGCTTCCATTCCTTCTTTTTAAGAAAAGGCAAATATGTTAATAATTAAAGTCACATGAACTCGGATTCTTTTGGATCCTAAAATACTATGACATGCACTTGCCTAAAGAGCCCTCTAGGACAAATGTACAATAACAGCAATTGCACTTGTGCCTTGGAAGTGGTAGCTCCCGGGACATATTATTACCTCTGATTAAACCAGTGGATTAATGCCGGTTGTTACCCTCTCTGCTGATAGGAAGAAATTACAATGGAGCATCTGCCATTCATCTTCCCTTTCCAACAGAGCTCTGTCAGTGACTGCTATTGTTGCTACATCATGTAACTACTAACTGGGGACTCGAGTAATTTATGCTCCCCTGTAGCTTACTTTCACATCCTTAGAACTCCTTCCATAGGAGCAGTCTCATGGCTATTTTAATTGAATATTCACAGAGTGGCTGAGTGTATTGGCAACTCTATTTGAGGTTTCCGAAGCAAAGTAAAATAATAGCAGTTTAACAATGATTTTGTTGTATGGCAGATACTGACCTGAGTCTGTAAATATAAAATGCTGAAAACCAATAGGTAAAGAAGTTAGCTTCCATTAGAAAATCTTTGCAGGGCAGTTAGAGCTGAGGGAGGTAAAATTTCTTTCTTAGACAAGCAATGACCTATCTCTTGACAAACACCCGTTTCAATGATCAAAGTGCCAGAGCACATTCTGGGACTTGACAAAGTGCCCAGTCATGTACCTTAACTATAAATTTGTCTTCCTACTTTTGTATAAACCTGAAATACAGCTCATGGAGGGAAAATTCACAGGCTTCTTTTTAAGATGATGTTCAAGATTTCATACAGTATTTAGTAACAAAACCAACAATAAGGCAGAAATACTTATATCTGTATGGGCTGTCTTTACATACTATTACCTAACTGGCTGAAAGACACTGAAAATAACTGTCTCTTCTTCTGTTAGCATGGTAATATGTTTCTTGTAATGATAATGTTATACAATTCTGATGTCAGTTTATTTCACTATTTGCAGATGGTGAAGTCAATTCTAGGCCACTAGTCCTTGCTTTATTCTAAGAAATGTTTAGTAATAAAGTGTATGATGCCAGTATTTCTGAGTTCCTTTCATTAGCACTGTCTGTTATAAAATGAAAAGATATTACAATATTAATTTGTCTTGCATATGCATGAATAAAATGTGAGGATCTCACTAAACAAAGCTCTGGAATATTAATAATTCCTTTGAATTAAGTGTTAAATCAAATTTGTTCTGTATTAATCTATAAACTCAGTGTGAAATCCTGAGCTGGAGTTCAAAGGCATTTCACCTTAAGTTTCAAAACAGATAGTATTTCACATTGGACTAAATCACACTTGCCATTCCCCATAAACCTGTCCTCATTTCTGAGTATAAGACAAATGCCTGATAAAGTCTTAGGTTGCATGCACAAATTGATGGCATGTATACTGGAAGTAGGCAAACATTATCCAGGAAAACACACGCTTACAACCTGTCATAAATAACAATTTATCTACATCCTATGCATCCTCAGTTAAACCTTAACTGAGCTGAATGGTCCTGAAGGCAATGTGTGGGTACAGAAATCTGTGTGCTAGAGCAGCTTTTGGGTTGAAGTCACAACTAGTGTTGATTCTCTGGCAAGGTTCACAGAAGAGCAGATTGGTTGAGTTGAACAGCCACAGCTGAGTCCCTAATGTCTGCACTGTATATGCTTTGGAGGATTTGGTTTGGACTACTTCTAATCTATTTCCATGGATTAAATGTCTAGTAGCAGATAGAATGCACTAGAGGTGCTTGCAGAGCACGTGGCTTGCTCTATTTCACGTGAAAGTAATCCACTTGGTCTATTCTGAGACTGCTCCATAATGCAAGCCAATGTTTGCAGTAATCTGGGACAGCATCTCAAAAACACACTCCTGATCTGACTTAAAACACTAATGTGGACTTACTCTTTAGAAGGAGGGGCTATAGAGTACCCTCCTTAAAAATCTTACCATGGGATGAGATGTGTATTTAAAAAGTTATGAAAATAAAAAACATATTTCACATATTAATGGCTGAATTTAGTCTTCATATCCAAACATTTCATGATACAGTCAAATTTTCTACCCACAGGACAGTGTCATCATCAGGCCAATCTGGACCCCTTAAGCACCTGAAAAATCTTTTATCATGCTTTCAATTTACTTTATTCAACTAAAATTCAGGAGCTATTCAGATGTCAGAAGAGGTCCTGCAGCTATGTCACAGGGTGAGAGAGAGAGAAATTAAGACTTCATAAAGGCAATGAGGAAAAGAATTCAATTAATAAAACCAATTTGCTATTTACATTACTACAAATATGCTGAAAACTTAGAAATTGCTCTTATATTAAAAACCAATAAATTATCTTACAGATGAGGTTGATTAGCCTGATTTTCTATTATCCCCCATACTTTAAAGTTTAGAGCTTTGAACACCATGAAAAACAATGCTTGTACTCCAGGAATAAGATTAATCTCCTCCAACTGCTCCTATCCACACGTCAGCTTCCTTAGCAGTCAACAGGGAGAAACAGGCACTCTCTGAGCAGGGTTCCTTGGACCTTTTAGACATCTATTTTGCAATGAGCTGACTCTTAAGGAAGTATCTCTTTCTCATTCTTTTCAGCTACAAAAGGGAAGATGAGATGATGCAAAAATTTTTGTGCAGATGTTTACAGACGTTCTGTCAGATGAATCGCATCCCAACTATCTTCAGCATTATTTCATCTGCAGAGTGAGAGGAATGCCCTATAAGGGAAATCCAGTAGGAGCACTCTCTGGAACTTTTCTGTAAGAAATACACTAATCTCTTGACACGGCTATTTGAGATTCAGAAATTCCATTCCTTGTTGCTAAATTGAGTTCCTGTAATTTACTACCAATATTCATAGTCACACTCCATGATTTCATAAGCCCAGAGCCTCAAGTATTTGGATCAGATCAGGGCTTGAGCGTGCACAGTGCTAGATACTGTGACCGACCCTGGCACGGGAACATATTTCAGCCTACGCATTTTTTGGCTTCAGTGAGAATATGTAAATGTGTGCTTAAGTAGTTTGATGATCAAGGGATGATCTAAGAGATCAACTTAATGCTTTAAGAAGTATGAGATGTACAAGAAAACAACAGATTATTGTTAGAAATGATAATTTATTAAAAAAAAAAAAAAAGAAAAAGGAAGCTAAAGCCATCAAGGAAAGCTAGCTACCCAGCTAGCAAGGCCAAAGAACAGCAGATACTTGATTTTTGTGGGTTTTTCTTTTTTATAGTAAAGGTGAAAAAAATCCTACAAATAATATACTCCAAATTCTCAGTAAGAATGCTAAAATTATTAACAACATTTCAGAACAGCAAAAATTTTTAGCTTCAGATTACAATGAGGCGTCCTTTACAACACAGAGCAGAGAAGAATATAGGAAAATGCATTCTTAAGCGGAGAAGTTTATGAACATTTACAGCCAGGAACTGAGCACTTGAAAGCACAGGAATTCCATGGCTTTCTCAGCCATAAATCACTCTCAGTAGGGGTAGCTACACAGTAATCTATAGGAAATTGCAGAGATCATGAAATTGCAAGGTATCACCAAATAATATTTAAAGAAACAAAGATTAATTGATAGAGATGAGCTCAAACCACAAAAGATAAATTTGAACCATTTAAATCTAAGTTTGGAAATTTTACATCTGGAGATTTTATTATACTTATGCTATCATGAAGGGATGACTGGCTGTAAAACTATGGATAAGTGTTTTCTTCTCCAGTTAGGTCCCATTAATAGATGTAATAATTGCTCCTTTTCCCCCTTCCCATTTTTTGAGAGAATGTTATTACAGTAGTATGATTAGTCACAGCAATTTTCTGTACAGCAAGTACTTTGGGTAAACACATCCCACTCATAGCAGTTTGGACAAAGAAGATGGGAAATTACGTGAATGCAGTCCATGTTTAGGCACGAGGTTAGGCACGAGGAAAAATCAAACTGTGAGGAAGCAGACTGAATAGGCACTTGAAATCTTTTTTCCAACAGGGGATCAGCAATAATTCATGTGACAAACACCGTGAAATAAGATATGAGATCATCTTCACTAAATCAATGAAGCAACTGTTTCTCTGCTTTATCTAAGAAGTGCCTAGTTAAAAAAATGAAAAAAAAAAAAAAGGAAAGGTCTGGGAAGCAAAACTCAGGATTCTCCTTGTCTTACATGTGTGTGCTCCCCCAGACGGAGTGCAAGTCATAGGCCTATTTGTTATCCTCCTGGAGCCATACCCAATGTTTTTCCTTGTGCAGGGTCAATAGGTGGAACAGAGAGCACTTAACCCCAACCTGTGTTGCATTTAGTTTGCTGGGTAAGAAAAAGTGGGTGCTGTGGGTTTTAACTACTTAAGGGTGATGAAAGCCCAAAATTCAAAGTTAAAACTTTCACTAGATTATTACATAAATGGGCAGCAGAATGCAATCCTTCTGTCTGCAGCATGCTTTGGACAAAAAGGGAGGTACTTCTCGGCTTTGCACTGCACTAAATTTACTGGCATTTGTAGCCATGCTTTGAGTGCAACTGCTGGATAGGACTTACAAACCTGTGTTTCTTCTAAATGTCGTATGTGGTGAGATTCTCAGCCAAGTCAAAAAGCCTTTTTGATAGAAAGGCAGGCTGAAGAATCAGGGGTTTAGGGTATTTTTAGTTGGGGGAGGGGGGGCTTTTTAATCATAGAATCACAGAATCATAGAATGCTTTGGGTTGGAAGGGACCTTTAGAGGTCACCTAGCCCAACCCCCCTGCAGTGAGCAGGGACAGCTTTAACTGGATCAGGTTGCTCAGAGCCCCGTCCAACCTGACCTTGAACCTGACCTGACTCATCTCTTGAGCTTTGTTTGGTATCTCAACTGGATCCCCATGGTCCCAATGAATGGCTTTTGTAGATGTGGGCAACACAGCAACTCTCCCTTCTAGAGAAAGCCATCATGGTGTGTTTACATCATATAGATGGTGTCAGATCCTCATTATTGCATTCCCTCCAAGCCTTCTGACACTCCCATTTCTTTCCTGCACCAAGCTCAGACATAGAATAAAACTATATATGACTCAAGTTAACATTTAAGCAATAGAAAAAAAACAACCAGAAATTATATTTAGAAAAGTGTTTTATATGCCTACTCAAAATGCCAAGGCCAGTTTTTGTCTCCTTCAGCACCCTTCTGAAAGGTAGGATACTGCAAGACAAGTGGTTTCAGTCTGACCTGATTTACAGGACAGAACAGGATAAACAGGTGGTCACTGTCACTCAGCTACCAGGCTATATAATTACCTAAAATAGTAATTAAATCAAAATTACTGCAATAATAAGATGGTATTAGAGAACTGCTCTTTAAAATATATGAAGGACATCAGAATTTTCAATTTATTTTATCTATTTTATAGTTTCTTAGCCAAATTAGTCAAACAGTCATGATACTAGAAGATGGATTTGATACTTACGTTCTTTGTGGGTTTGGGCACAAATCTCATGATAGTAAAGACAAAGAGTTCCTGCTTGTTTAGCATGAAACCGTAACACAGTGATGAAGTGGCACAGTGACAGCATGCATACACTGTAAACTCCTTGACAAAGGAGACCCTGTTGTGGCCTTGTGCCCACCAGTTTGCCACTTTCTGTCTCCAAGTTACACTCAAATGTAGGCAGGCTGGCATCTTGACTGGGGCCTTCCAGATAAAGCATGGGGCGATACACTAAGTCTTTAGCCTTCTCTGTACCACTACGGCAAACAAATCATGAGCGTTCTTGGAGAAAACAAGTGAGATTTAGAAAGTATTGCATTTCGGGAGGAGACAGTCAACTGGGGGAGGCAGTCTTAAGTGACATGGAAGAGCAATAAGCCCCTCTTTTGATGGTGGCAAGGTCACAAAGATACCACTTTTTTAACGTGTTTACAAGCATAATTGCAATATCAGGAGTTAAGTCTTATTTTTAAATTCTGTTAATATGCTGGAATGATATTTCAGAAAAAAAAAGGGAAAAGTATTAGAAGTTATTTGAAAAATCTCTACCTTTTGTCTACTCAATTGGGTAGAAGAACTACAGTTCCAGAAATCTTATCTCCATCATACTGTTCTCATCAGAATAAATGGCTGGTAGAGAGACTTTCACTGGCAGTTACAGTGTGAAATATAAGTGAAAAGCTTACAGTGTGGGCTTATATGTTTAGATTTGAATTTATCTACATTAACAAGATATCAAAAAGAGACATAATGCATTCACACCATTGCTTTATAGTGGGAAAAAAACCTGCTTGCCTTCATCCTGTGTTGCAAGCTGCTCATGGAATAGAAGCCTATCTTTTTGTAGCAGACATCCTAAGCCTCCCCCCTCCCACTGCTATAAAGTTCTGAGTAATCCTGACGGGCAGCATAGCAATAAGTGTAGATTTCTTGCTAGTCACTGTAGATTTTAGGCCTTTTCCCATAAACATATTGCTTAATTTTACAAAGATTAATTCATGTGCTTATTTTCATGTCATTTGCACAGATAGAATACTTTGCATAAGGTCAGGTGCACGTGTAAGTCTTCGAATGACTGGGATATAAATAGTCTGTATATTTGGCTATTTAGAACACCATTGCTCATGCATGCCTATCAGTTTCAGTAGAAGTTTTGTGTGTGCAAGAGATATAGGGTTACATTTCAAATGATGTCAGTGAGGGCTTCAGAAAGCTTTGCAAAGCTGCAAAGCTTGACCAGTGCAGAACCATTTGACTAGCTGCCTCATTTTTTTTCTCTCACCACTTCAGGGCAAATTGACACGTTTAACTATTCTTCAGTATTTATTTTCCCACTAAGTTATATGGTTATTTACCTGATTAGGTTCCTCAAAGTAAATTTTAATAGATTTTTTTTTTTCTTTCCCAGTGAAGGTGAGTTCGATGGTTATGTAAGGCAGAGGCCAGCCAGCCAGAGCCTTGCCAGTACCCCTCAGTCCTGGCTTTCAACACAGTTGTTATTCCAGTAATGTCTCTCCCTCTTAAGCTGCAGCTGCCAACTCTGTTCAAATGCGTGGTGGTTTTCTGCTGTGGGCAAAGAGCCACCAAGAATGAAGCTAGATCCACGAAACTCATTTCATGGCCAAATGCCAATTCCTTTAACCATAACTCTCCATAGGTAATAAACGGTGGAAGTATGCCACAAAGCAGCTTTTTTTTTTGTTGGGGGGGGTAGGGAGGGAGGGAGGTAGACAACTCTCTGTGCTGGAATACAAAAAAGTTTATTGCCTTAAAGCAACAAATTTATGTTCTAGTAGTCTGGGGAAGAAAAAAAAGGTGTCACACCCCAACTTTTTTTTTTTTTTAATTGCTTTTTCTTGGATGAATTTTAAATGGCTATGTGTGAGGAAACTACTTTTATTCCAAACAAGGATTCATCTGTCTGCTTCTGCAAGGATTAAGTCTACACCAAAAGGGAAACAAAACTCGCCCACATTATTCCTGTCTGCATGGAATTTACAATAATGAAAAGAAAGCACCTCAGCCATTTGCCATGGGGTGTCTGGAAGGCTTGTGTTTTCATCTTACTAACTAGCTCCTTAAGGAGGGCAATTTGCATTTCCCCTGGAAAAATCTCTGCAGACAGCAGAATTGACCAGCAAGAGATGTGACCTCTTCAAAATCCACCCAGCGTTTCAGTAAGGAGTAAAGACCAAATCTGGTGGTGGAACACTGGTTGCTAGATCAACAAACTAGATAACTTGCTTTTATCATCCATCCCCCTTACTCCACTGGCATCAGTAAGGTTGAACAGATTAAAACTGATGGGATCATTTAATTTTGTATGTGTTATGATGAGTGCAGCTGCCTACTTTCTTTACAGCAAATATAAGGATAAGTATCTATTCTGTATAAACTGGTATTTATTTTTACACTCAAGTTTCTCTTCTAGTTGGCAGACCTTTTTCTTTCTGGACTAATCCTAGAGCCTGGTATGGGAACATTATTCTTTCCAGGATAAATTCATAAAACTGAGTGCTCTGCCATGCAGAGGTTACTAAGTTAGCTTTGGATGAGCTAGTTAAGATATGAGAACCAGTTAAGTTGCCTTAACTTTGGACTCTTCTAAGCTCGTATGCAATTCTTCCCAGCAAAATTAATTAGTTTAGGCATCCAACCAGCAATTTTTACAGCAAACTAACCCAATTATCTCTGCATGATACAACATCGTGTCATGTCTGAGCCCAGAATTTGTCTGTCTACATATGGGAAAAATTAACCACAGGTTGTGCCATTGAAAATAGCAGTTGAGTGCTCTAGGGAGAGGGACAGTTCCCTTCTGCCTTTCATAATATCTGGACTAATAACCACATAGTGAGTACCCTGCTAAATGCTCAATTTTTGTGCCAGCTATCATTTTTTAAAGTCAAAATCGTAAATAAAGGGCATGAGGAGCCTAGAGGTCTAACTTCCAGAATGTAGCATAAAGCAAAAGCTTTTTGACATCTAGTTTAGCATTATGTAGCAATTTTGTCACAGTTGAGTGCCCTCGCTAACTTGATAACAGCTCCAATTTAAGCAGAACAGTGCAGATTTTCTACCTTGCACTGGAAGTGCTGATGAGCTACCGGTGGCTCTGGAGGGACTCAGAGATTCAAGGGAAACCTCTGACAACACACTTATTGACAGTGTGGTATTTTTATGACCTGCATTACTACAGTACCTCAGCTTCTCATTGTACTTATAAATCTATTCTTGTTGTTCCGAAGAAGTGAGGAAGCACTTCTCTTCCCATTTTTCAAAGGACAATGGATGTGCAGGGATGTTTAAAGCCTTAGCCAATGCCAGGCTCAAAAAAGTTCTGATAGATTTAGGATCTGAACACTGGTGTTCAAAAGGCTAAGGTGGGCCACTGACCGATTTTCTTCTGTGACAGTTACAAATGTTGTATTGCTTTAACTAGTGTAACATATAGAATTGTAAAGAAACAAGCACAATATAAAGCATAAGAGGGAGAAAATAATTTTTTGTAAGAACTTTAGTACACATAATTACACTGATAATAAGCATATCCTGGGCAGAGCTATAGAGTTATTATCTGTTATATACTCAGGAAGCATTGCTAAGTGACCATTTAATTTAATTGTTCAAGTTATTTTTCACACTTGGATTATAAATATCCATCACTCCAATGCTGAAAGATGAGGCATTAAACTGATTCTTTTGCTCCTAACCTCAGGTTGAGCGGCATCTAGTCAGTCCATTGAAAAGTTACCTACTTTCACAATAGCCATTGTAAGCATTTAGGCATTTCTTTATTTCCTGCTTTCCAGCAGGAAGGTGGGAATAGCATAAGATTTTCAGTGCAAACCTCTCTTCCTCAACCTTTGTAGTAAAAGAACCTCATCCACCTAATCCGTGTTACCTCATGGAATGTGTACTCAGAGTAGCAAGCCTAGGTTTACTCATAAAAACCTTTAAATTTGAAGCTATCCCAGAACCAGTAGTATAACCTAGATACAGACCTTTTCTGACAAAACCAGCTGTTACCGTTTTAGAGTACTGCTCAGTAAGGTACAGTTCCAGGTATGGACTGGTCTTGTGTCAAAGATCCCTGAAGAAATACAGTCAGCACTCCAGAATCCTGTGTTTCTTTTGTTACTAGGTAATTATCCTCTTGCAGTTGCTGGGACTTGCCCTCTAGATTTCTGTCAGCACTGTGTCACTGTTACAGTAAATGACAGCACGACTGTTACAGCACATTTCAAAGACAGTGCAGTCAAGAGAGATGTCCCTCTCTGAAGGCACATTGCGCTTTGTTCACTAGTTACACCCACAGACCTTATAATGTCAGCTTTGCATTGATCAGTGACAAACTTTGTGTTTCATTCTCTTGGAAATTAAATTCCCTTGTAAAATCTGAAATTGGACACTACATGACGCATTCAGCACAAAGCCTTAAACCTTTTAGGTTGCACAATTTCTGGCCTCCGCTCTTCTGTACAGAGTTCAGTGTGAAACAAGAGGTACCAGAATAGACACCTTCTGGCTTTACAGCACTACCAGAACCACACACATTTCTGTGATAAATCAAGACAGTGGAGATTGTCTCCAGTAGTTGCCCTCAGAGCAACCATATAATGCTGGTTTCTACTTCCCATACCTCTTACAGAGCCAGTTGTGGGATATCCACTTGCAGTTAGAATAACATCAGCTCTGTACATGATTTGGGATAGCTTGGGGTGAGATGTAATATCCTATATTATATATGACACTACAGTCCTTAATTTGTTAGAGACACTGAAGAATAGTAATAGCAGGAGAAATATTTTTAAATACAAGAGATGCAACCTCTGAGAGCCAGTCACACCTTTGGCATGACCTCTTGGAGTAATTTTTACATTCCTAGCAGCTTCCTTGCAGAGCATAGCATAGTTCTCATTCTTGCACATGCATATACTACAAGACATAGATCAGAATATATGTAATGGAAACAAGATCTCGTTCTGCTCACTGCTCCTAAAGAATCATTTGCATTAAGGATGATGCCAAACTCCCAATTTTGGACTGACTTGTTACAAAAATGCCAAACCAAATGATGAACCAACCTGTGCAGAAGACTTTCACCTTCAGGTCATTTTTTTGTTCTCAAGTACCATACCCCCCTCCCACCCCCCTGCTTTTTTTTTTTTTTTTTTGCCTAGTGGATAATAACATTTGCATGGATATGACTTCCTTAGAACTACAGTATTATGAACTCAGTGGTATTTAAGATGTAGATTATAATTGGCATGATAAAGGATCACAAGTGTATCTTTTCTGTCAGCTTGTTCCATTAAGGACCTCTAACCATGGATCACTGATGTAACAGATCATTATGGCCCATTGTGTCAGTTCATCTGTTGGGATCTGTGCACTATAAGCATGACAGATTTCCTCTGCAGCAATTATAGTCTATTGTGACAATAGGATTTAATGAATATAAACAACAAACCACATAATCTGTTATTACAGAACACAGCTATGCACCCAGATGGAAATTAAGTTCCTAGACATTGCCAGTTGCAGTTTTTAAAATTGTGACTATTTCAGACTTCATGTTATTAGACGCAATGCTCTAATTTACAGCACACATTTATCTCAACCCTAGCAGGTGAAAGGTCTTCAGCATTTAAAGCCTAATCCTGCAAGTTTTCCGTGATTTCATTTTTTCTGAGTAAACATTATCTTTTAGGTTTTCAGCCACTTACTCCCTGTCTTTCACTGAGATACTAATTGTGCTGTTAATGTTTCAGTACTAGCATTGAAGATGAAACAAGCAAACACAATAAAATTGGTCACAGAAATTAATCATAGAATCATAGAATCGTTTAGGTTGGAAAAGACCTTTAAGGTCATCCAGTCCAACCATTAACCTAACATTATCAAGTCCACCACTAAACCAGTTAAGGGTATAGTAGCAATTTCATGTTTCCTGGGTTGGTGGCTGGATTATTTTTAATGAAAGTAAAAACCAGGAATCATTCAGGATGGAAAGGACCTCTAAGATCATCAGTCCAACTGTCAACCCAACACCACCATGCCCACTAAACCATGTCCCAGAGTGCCACGTCTACCTGTTTTTTGAACACTTCCAGGGATGGTGACTCCACCACCTCTCTGGGAAGCCTGTTCCAATGCTTGACTACCCTTTCCATGAAGAAATTTTTCCTAATATCCTATCTAAACCTCCCCTGGAGCAGCTTGAGCCCATTTCCTCTTGTCCTATCACTAGCTACTTGGGAGAAGAGACCGACATCCACCTCGCTACGAAACATAGCAGACCATTCCTGTATTGTTTCCAAAGAATAGACACTTCTGCTTAATATTAATTTTTACAAATGATGGGCAAAGTGCTACACTGGTGCAAACTGGTAAAATCACAATGATTGAAATTTTGCTGATTGATGCAGCTGAAGGTCTGACCTAGAGGCATTAGATATATATTTGTGAAATTATTACTCTTTTTCAAAGCACATAAATGCTCCTTTATATTAAAGGTGTGTAGTCTACAAAAGTTCACATTTTTCCCAGGCTGATTTTAAAAATCTGGCTTGATTACAGAGATTTTCAGCTTTCAAATATGAGTTCTGGACTTAGGTACCCCAGAGATTACAGTTATAGTGTTGGTACAGCTATATTTTCATCTATGCAGATGGGCACTACTGGAATATATATACACACACACACACACGCACACTTTAAGTAATTGCAAATTCACCATAAAGAATGAATTAATGAGGACTACATGTGTATGAGCTATCTAAAAGCCATTGTGAATCACCGCAGCCATTATCATGTACATTTGAGAAGAAATCCCCAATTAAACATACTTCCACATATTTGTATCAAAAGGGGAAAAGACTCTTACCCTTACCTAGCATGCGAACACATTTGGCATTCTGGTCAGGACTATCAAATGAGATTTCTCCACACCTCTGGGGAAAAAAAAAAAGGATATGTTTAGTTAAAGACTCTGTGATGGTATCCCTGTCCTTGTCCTCTGGCACCTCTCTGTTTGGCACTAGAGATATTCAGAGACACATTGTTAAATATGACACAATCAGAAGATTTTCAAGTAGCCAAAGTGCGAGGAAGAATGGACATTTGTAATGTGCAAAGATGGGTCAACACCATATTCCAAGGTGCTCACCAAGAAAAACTTAAGGTAACACCTATTACTTTTTTATCTATGGCTTAAGGAACTGCCTGATCCATGTTGCTCTTTGTTAGCATCAGACCCAATTATACAGGAGGCTTCAGTTACCACTGGTAGACATTGCAGCCCTCTCCAGTATACTGATTTAGTTGTCACAGGGCTGCACCCTAAACAGGATCTGCAAAATGATCCAGTTGAAAACAAAACAAACAGCAATGCTGATTCACTAATATGTATTTCTGTAAAACAAACTTACTTAAAAAACCACCAACTCTTAAGATATTTATTAAGGAAAACTGTCACTTCACAAAATTTGAACTCTCCACAACTCCTATGAGTAAAATAGTTTTTTGTAAAGTGCAAATAATTTATGTCTGTATGCTAACATGTTTTGTTAATGAAAAATAATGTTCACATGTACAGAGGGATCATGAGGGCTGATGTTCTGTCCCTATACAAACCCAGTGAAGGAACATCATTAGAGTTAGGATCAGAATACAGAAGTGTTGGGTTGTTTTAATTTTTGAGTCCTTTATCAGACAGGCATGTCAGTTTAGCTGCCAGGAGAAACATAATTGTTGTGGTTCATGGGTCTGATCCAGCTCCTATTAAGGTCAGTGAGTGTACAGATCCTACTCACTTCAGTAGTGGTTGCTTCAGGTGCTAAAAAAAAGATTAAATTTTGTATCACTACACTGAAAGCTCGTGATAGGGGCTTGAGGATAGCCTCATATTTTATATGTAAAACTGTTCCCTACTTCCTTATCTACATATTTATGGTTTTGGTATCAATGTCCAAATGGGAATAAAAGCACAGTGGTTCAGGTTTGGAAAAATCACTGAGAGCTATCCATTTCCCTTCCTCTTCCTTTCTCTCTCTTTCTTATGCAGATTCTCCTTTTCAGCATTGATGGCTTTCTTATGTAAGAAAAAGTGGTTAGTACTGTCTTTTTCTTTTCTTTTTTTTTTTTTATTAATAAAAGTAACATTTACAGCAAATATTAAAACCTACAAAGAATCAGGTGAGTAAAAAAACCCCAGAGCTTCAAAGAAGAAACGCAGCAACAGTTTCATAAATGAACAACACTCTTGGAACTCACTATTTTTAAAATAGCCTTCACCTCCCTCACACCAAAATAAACACAAACAAACAAACAAAAGCCCATCTCCCACACAGAGTCTTTTCATATATCAGTACATCTAAAAAGAGCAAACAGATGCCTGTATTAACCTTCCTAGGTGGGAGCACATACTACTGAAAGACTGCAAAAGAAAAACAACATCCAGAATTTCAAAGTTAATTTTACAAATGCTCTTATACAGCTCTCTGTCAGGAGACACAGAAATTTGCTCTTTATTCTTCTAGGAAGAATGTTAAGATATGGGCATCTTTTCACAGAAATCTCCCAGCTTCTGCTTCATGGCCATAAGTATACTTAGACAAACACAGATGTAAGAAAGCATGTCAAAATTCACTGCCCGCCTCACCTCTGAATTTATGCTGCTCTTTGAAACCTTTGGTTATTTTTGATTTAGTCCCTCAGATGTATTGTATGTTCTAGACATATTTATATAAACATCACATTTCAGGCTGGCAAACGATGTCTTACAATATCTAACAATACTCACCAGTCCTAGTGTTATGAAATTGGGAAAATGGCTAATGTTCCCCAGAGTCCACTAACATCCCACAGGATCCATTATGATGATGGACGAGCTTTGAAGACTTTGCAAGTAAGATTCAGATAACTGTATACAAGTTCATAGCCTTATCTGAATTCCCTTAACCCCTGCAACCCACAGAACTGGCTGAAAATCATGCCACAACAGTCAGCCTAGGAGATTTTTCACTACTACTGCAGCTGGAAATACCAGGAGAAAAAGCTTCTGCAGAAATTTAATTTCTGATGCCAGTAAAAGCTCATAGGTACACATCAATGGGATGAAAAATAAGCTGTTACCAAACTGGTCAGAGCATCTGAAAAAGACTTGGTTGAATCTTGGCTGTGTAAAGCGGCACAGAAATGCAGCAGGGACTCATTTTTGCTCATCCAAAAAATAGAGTTGTTTGGGCATTTTTGCTGTTAGCAAATGTTTTCCATGGACAAGAAGTAAGGAATGACTTCAGGATTTAATCTTTGGGATTAAACTGAGACTTTGCCACCACTGCTATGAATTCCTGCCAGGGTTGGATAAGCTTCTCCTGTCCTTTTCCTGGCCCGGTTTACTTCCCTTTCTGGTTTGGGTTTGTTCCGCCTGCTTGTATGTTGGGACTGGTACTGAGAGATGAGGCCGAGAGTCTCTCCAGTCCCAATCCATTTCCAAACTAGTCCCAAAGCAGCTGCTCATTCTCTCCTGAAAGTTTCTAAGTTGGCTACAAAGTCAGTAGTGGATCCATCAGAGAGCAGGAATAGGAATGTGATGTTAGATGCTGGTTTTTCTACTTTTTAATTTCAGCCAGTCAGAAAGCAGAGAAAGGAGGAAGAATAACCCTGGACATATCTGCTGTACCTATGCAGACCTATTGCATGTGTGTAGATCACCATATATGTCTGTTGGGGAAGCTGAGAGAGAAATATGACATCTCTTTTAAAGACTGGCTAAACAGCCTCTAGAAGCTGCTGCTTATAAGCAGCACTAGCCTTATTCATACGAGTGAGGTCTAGAAGAAGATATCAGTTTTCTGTTCCCATTTTAGAGAAGTAAGAGTATCAATGGTGAGCTGTAAAGACCAAACATATTATCCAGTTAGGAAGAGCAATGAACTCAAACGGGAGAGCTGCCTCTCAACTTCCTTTCTTGAAATCTGTGATGAGGTTGGATTCATAGTCCTGACCTACATTTGAAGCTCATGAAAGTTCCAAGATTTCACTCTCTAAAAATATGATGAATCATATTCTTGGATCTAAATGATCCCTGAAGTTTGGCATATTTTAAATCTCAGTTTGGGCTTCATGGTTAGGACTACTACTGCACTGGTAGGACTGACTCTGCTAAACGTAGTCCTGGATGTTGGGCTGGTGAGTCTACAGAGGCAGCCCTGCTGAAAATAATACCACTGGTTTTCACTTCCCCTGAAGTGAAAGAGCATTTGTTGTTGAAAATCTTAAAACACTGCTGTGTTTGGAAGTGGTCAGGTTTAACAAAGATGTGGGTAAATACAAGTAAAATTCACCCCTCCAAATCTTCATTATACCATCATATCTCTTGAATCACTGAATTCTGGACTAGACTGTGGGTTTTTTTCTCTTTCTGGAGAGAGAGGAAAGAATAGTTACTTTCAGATAATAATATTTTCAGTAATATAGATGTATTTCCACATATGATTTCAGCCTGCAATTCATTATGCATGTGAGAAAGTATTTATATAAGAAAATAAATTAATGAATTGTCTACTCTCAACTCCCTTTTTTGAGATCAGATGCATGCCATGATGTTGAGTCTGTTACAGAAGCTGAAACCTAGTAAACTGGAATGGGACTTACAAGTCCCCCATGGAAAAAGAGACCAAATCATGGAGAAGCTGAAAGTGGAGCTTAAAAAAACAGTGAGAAAAAAAAGAGAAAGTTGCTGTTAGGGAATAAGGATGAAAGGACATGATATTCAGAAGAAATGTGACATGAACTCAGGTCCTTTGATGAGATAAGTAAATTGAAGAGCTTGAAGTCAGCCTGGTTGGCTATGATGGCCCGGTACCACCTGTCGGAAAAGGGAAATACCATATTACACAGGCACCATCCTTCATAGCGAAAGGCTCTGCTGGAGGAGGGTGCTCTCAGGCAAGATGAGTTCTTTGCAAGATACTATGAGGAGTAGACAGGAAAATAGGAAACCTTCTGCAAGGAGCCCTGTGCCAAAATAGTTTAAGTAAAACTGCAGAAAAGTAGGGCACAGCTGGCAGAAATAAAGTTCATGCAGAGAGCAGGCGGAAAATCTACTCTAGTCCGTTGTACTAATGCAGTAATGCATCTCATATTACTTCTCTGGTATTACGTGATCATTCATAGGCTGCGTTTCCATTTCCAGCATGCCTGGGCTCACACCACCTGCATTTGAGGATTTGAGAAATGTAGCAATAAACAGGGTGGATATACCCCAGACAGAATATGCCCCCCCCCCTTTTTTTTTTATGTTGTGGAGAAAACTTTGTCTATGAAAAAATGTTTTTGAAGTCATTCTATTCAACTTCTATCTGTATGGTAAATTAAAGCATTACACGTTTTACGAAGAGAGATGCAAATCAAGTAGTAGAGATAAATAGGGCTAAATTCTTACCTATGACAAAATTCAGCAAGTAAAGATCTGAAAATGTTTGTCATGAGGATTGCAGTAAGTGGCACATTAATTTTCTACTTATTAAATGCATATAATTAACATTTAAGTATTTTAATAATTTTAGAGTGTATGGTGTTTTAAAAATATAATAAGAGTTTTTCTGGCATGAAATTTGAACATGCACAATTTTGACCTTTTTAAGCTGCAGACAACCAAGTTTTGAAAAGCCAGCTCAGTCAGTTAAAAGGTTATTGGAGTAGCAACCGTATTTATAGGCTTCTTCACTCTGTACTGTTCTGTTCTGCATGTCCTGAGTATGGTGTTCAACACATTTGTCTCTTCCAACGTTGCAATAACCAATGAGGTACTTGATGTACATGATCAGCCAAACATGACAATAAAGATTGGATAATTTTCTTTTTGCAGGAGGTGACAAGGGATTATTATATCTCCAAATAGAGGAGATGTGTTACTTGCACATTGATTGCATGACAAATATTTTCAAGAATCCACCTGATTTCTTTTTTTAAAGTAACCTGAAGTTAATATGCCTTGTTCTTATCAATAGTAGAAAGAAGTGGATTCTACAGAACAACATTGTTTGGTAAAAGCGTTTTTTCTTGCCTTTTTTTTTTTTTTCTCTGAGTACTGCATATAATTTCTCATTCCTTTAGAAATCAGAGTTAGAAGATATACTCGTAGACACAACTAATTAAAAGAGTTTAAGGCAAAGCAGACAGCTTCTATGCTTCTATGAAAAAATGGATGATCTCAGAGGCAAAAAAATGCTACTGTTATTCATATTTCTGTTTTTCTATTAAGTTCCTTTCTCCATCACCTTTAAAAAGTACTTAAGTAAAGTCCTCTCATATGTAAAAGCATCATTCTAATTGCCTAAGGATTTATAGATGTAAAGTCTGTTAGTGCGAAAGGTAACACTGCTTTGTAAGTCTTAGCAATCTTTCATAAAAACAACTGGCCACTCATATAAATAGCTGAAAATTAAGGGCATTATTTCGTAAGGAGTCAGATCACATGTTCTCTGTCTTCAGGCTGCCTGGGAGGAGATTTAAGGTGGATTCATCCTGAATGCTGATGAAATACCAGAGTGTAGGACCTGTAGGATTTCCAATGCCTTGATATACTTGTGGTATTTCCAGTTGTCTCTCCTCTCTGACAGGGACAAAAGAAAGTACAGGAACTACTAGAGCAGACTGACATATGTAATCCATCCTGTTTGCAGGCTTGTCACAAGCACTTCCCCCAAAATGAAAGCCTTATAATAATATCTGTTAGTGATTAAATCAATGTTTATGTAAAACAAGGAAGTTCCCTACCAATACTCTGTGGAATCTTGAGATGTACTTAAATGTCAAATATGTCTGAATGTTGCTGAATCTTTACCAATGGCCTTTGTTGGCCTTAGCAAAGGAAATTAAGCCATTGTTTTTATTTGTTTAGAAACAAACCCTTCTTTTTTATCACACCTCATTTTAAATTTAACAGGCCCGCATTTGCTCAATTTTCTCTGAAGTGAATCATGATTGCAAAAAGCTCACCCTGTTCATATGACCTTGAATTCCCAACTCTGAACTCTTCGAGAACTTTACTTAGCCATTCTTACACGTAATGTGTGAGAAAATATGTGTATAACGAATACAACTTGAGAATTGCATATATAAACATTCCCATTGGTAGTGAATACCACTGGAATCTTTCAGGTAATGAAGTTGCCCAAGATCTATAATATTGTGATTGTTTACATGTTACCTTCCTGGGCCTTATTAACAGTTCCCGTAATGATTATAGGTAAAATCTTATAATTATACCTGAAAATTTAGACCTCCATTTGGCAAGTTCAGTGTTCTACTAAATTGGGCTGCAAAAAAATACACAATCTTGAACTGGTATGTATTGTGTATTCCCACCCATTTATAAATGTGGTGTTATCATAGCATACAAGACAACTGCCTTTAAAATACTATTAGCAGCCTGAATGCTACATTTGCTGCTCTTCAAATTACTCCTGTACATTGCAACTATTATATTGCAGCTATACCATATTTCATGGGTAAAGTTCCCAGCTTCCCTATTTAGTATCAGAATTGAGGCATACTTAAACTGAAAATTCAGGTTCTATTAACATCTGGATGATTTTCTGCAGAGTAGAATAGCTATGTCTGGGCAGACTTGTTTTGAGAGTTCCTCCCTTTCCAAGCTTTCCCAGTGAAACAGGAGGTTTCTCTTCCCTCCAGGAAGTTAAAACATGTTACTCAAATAACCTTTCAACACTGTCAGTGTCAATCTCCAGCAGCACCTTGGCAATGCATTTCATTCTGGAATTTACCATGCTGTAGACCCTCAGCTAGTCTGAACAGAAGACACAGCAAAATAAGTAATTACAACTAAATTGAGCAATAATTCCCAACCAACCATTGTTGCCAGTAGTCAGCAACTTGTTTGTGGGCTAAATAGCCCGAGGTGAACCTTTAGGCAGTTCATTTTCTCACAGACCTGTGATTTACTATGGTTAAGAGTGGTTTGAAATGGATTAATGTTGCTGGAAAATGGATATAGCAGTTTAACTGCTTTGTTTTCTTCTCCAGTTAAGGAAAAAAAGTTTAACAGTGTGTGACTTCATTAGGGAGGCGCCAGTAGCCCTGACCCCCCTGAGAATCTGTCAGTGTTTCAATATGGCATCCCTACTTTTAAGTGTTTATAACATGGGCACTGGGAGCCAAACCTAGAATTACTAAGCAATATAAATGTTGCGTTTTAATAAGCAATAAGTCACAGTCAAGTGTGCATTAACAGGCGAGGCACAACTTGTAGGCATGTTCTGATGGGATGCCATCATCCAAGAAATGTTAAAGAGCAGGCTAATTTTTTACCCTCATGGGATGAATCTGTACTACAGTTCATTTTCTAGTTTACATTTTAAAGAATGTAAAACATCTGTAGATTACGTAATGGATCCTCCCACCACAAAAACGGTTCTAAGTGGGAGGGAAGATGGGAGGAAAATATCAATACTAGGGAAAAGGCAAATTCGTTGTCTCTATTTATTGTTGCTCTGATGTGAATCATCAAAGTTCTCTGTATTTAAACATTTTCTGGACCACATAATTGTCTTTCCTCCTCCTCTGAGTTGCAGAGCTGGGCTGTTCTAGCTGCTTTCTATGGTCACTGCCATTTTAACTTTCACTTTCTATTGGAATGTCTAATGGGAGGAAAACATAGGATTAATTTGTGAAAATTTACGTCTCAACTTCAACCACGTTTTTCTCACATATTTCCCACTGACCTACTGGACCAAAGGAAGGGTCAAAGCCTCAGAAGCACCAAATGACACACCACTCTTTCCAAGAAGCAAATCAAAGGTCTGTGGGTCTCTTGAAAAGTCTCCTCAGGCAATTCAGAGCAACATGGGATGAATTTTGGCACCTGTTTATTTGTCTGTGCCCACTGCATACCATACGCTTTGCTTACAAAAGCACAGTCTCAGGAAGAAGACTGAGTGCTGGTAAGCCAACACAGGCATTGGGTTCCTCCTGCCTAATAAGACTGTCTCCCTGACCGCTTTCTGAGCAGTACCAAGTGCCAGTGGCCACCTGCTTCTCAGGAGCTGGGAGTTCTTGGTTTCCTAAAACATTGGCATGCACTGAGTCAGTCCTGTTTCATCCTTTCCAGGGCTTTGTTTTTAAGGAATGGGAGTTGGTGAGAACAACCCATGCCAAAAGCATACCAACTAGGTAATGTGTTCACGAGTCCACTGCTTTCAGTCACCTCCTGGCATAGACGCAGACTTAGGTAACAGAACTAGCACTGGACCAACAAACCAGGTAGGAGAGAGTTAGAAGTCATCAAACAAACCTCAAAACATACATGTGGAAGGTCTAGTCAAGCAGACAGCTTCAGCAGAAGTGAAAATAGAGCACCTAGAGGCAGAAGGCAGGAAACTACTTTTCCCTAGCTCCTCACTTGTACACCCCAAACTGCTTGGTCTGAAAGTAGTAGGGTCCCATGGATAGCTAAACAATGACTGCAGAGTTGGTCATCCCGTTAAAAGTGAGCTTTTCCCCTTCTCTTTTCTCACTCTCTTTCTCTCCTTGCTCCTTCCCTAAGGTAACTGTGTTTGATGTCTGCCATCCATGAAGGACTCTGCAAATAAAACTTTGTACAAACAAAACCCTTTCTGCAACACTGTGTTGTCACACGATGCCCTAAGGAAACCTGGGCCCAACTTTGTGCAAAGAGGACACAACCAAAGAATGGCCTCAGGCCTTGTTTTCATTAGGTGTGTAGATGATTTCAATGTGTCACAACAGGAATCCTCACTTCAGATTCTATCTCCTGAGTTCATCACCAACCACTTACAGCTTTACTCTCAGATTTGATTCTGGTTATCCTCCTCAAACATTTTGAGGTCTCCTGCCTCGTACCTATTTTTAAACTATTTTACCACTATAAACAATCTTAATATATAAGCACTATCTTCAATTGTTCTGTACCAATGGCCTGATACAAAATTTTGTGGGCATCTGTCCAGCATGTTACCAAACACGTACTGTAAAAATGAGCATCTATAGTGGTATTTTAGCCTGTTAACACATGCTTCTACAGTGATAACTATCAATTGGAAGTACTCCTATTATTGCAGTTTAGAAAAGGAAATCAAACCAAAAAACCTAAGTAACCTTAGAACTGCAAAAATGTCTTTCAGAACTTCAAGTACAGCCAGCATACATCACGTTTCTACATGCAGAACATATGGAGCTAAAAAACAGCAAGTGTTGTTTTGACAAGAAAAATTTGCATTTCAAAAATGGTCATATTAGACATTGGAGAAAAGCATCTTCTGCATTAAAAGAAAGTGTCATTGATACTAACATATCTTTCTGACAACCTTCAAAGTGGGATTAATAACGTATCTGGAGCCATACAAATGCCATTATTGTCAGGAAACATTTAGATGCTACTGCAATAATCACTGTGAACATGTTTCAGATACAGGGGAATCCACGTTTTTTGGACATAGTAGTTACAGTTTCCAAGGTTGCAGTCTTTTGGAGCAATGCTGAAAAGACTGATTTTCTGCCTGAAAATAATTCCCAGAAGCAGAGACTTTCTTTTAGAGTCTTTTTGCCATTTTTTCTTTTTCTTTCTTTTTTTTTTTTTTTAATGTGTGAAAGCATCAGTTCAAAACAGGTGTATTGTTGGCAAGTGCTGCACAAAGCTGCTCTTTTATCTTCTCTCACTTCTCGACAGATTCTGGCTATAATCTCTTAGCCAAGACTACATCTATGCTTATCCTTGAGATGGTAAAAGAAAAGGACAAAGCTCCTGCAAATGTTTCTTTTACTTGTGGTAAAACTCATCATAAGAGTTTACACAAGGAATGAATTGCCCAGGTAGCTTCCTTCTTCTCTTGCAGGCCCAAGGCCTTCCCAAGTGATGTGCATCTTGATTTCCCATACAAAACTTGTAAAAGCATTTAATTCTGAAGAGGCTTATTCTAGACTGCAGAAACAACTGGAATAAAAAACAGCAAAAGGACTCCATGGGAACGAAATGTCCCCTAGGTCTGCACCCAAAATCTTCTTGAGCTGTCAATCACGAGCCTAGAGAAAATGAAGTCATCGTAATTTCATAGCTGTCTGCAACTGTCATAATCCTCTTTTGTGAACAGCTATTCAAACAAGTCTGGAATTATATTATAGAGTTCACTTCCATGTGTAATCCAAATAAGATCCTGAGTGTACTGGAGGGTAAAAGACCTCTTAATCACCCTACTGCACTTTACCTGCCACACTTTGTTTTCTTAATAAGTTTTTATCACTAGGGTACATGAAAATATTTTAGACTTGATTATAAAGAACAATGTTTTTGCAGAAGAAAAAGGATCATGTACTTCACACTTCAAATAACTATGACATACAGTAAAGCATGTTATATAAGAAAGGTAATACTTAGTAAAAAGCAAGGTACGAAAGGGGTTGTTCAGCCTGGAGAAGAGAAGGCTGCGAGGAGACCTTATTGCGGCCTTTCAGTACTTAAAGGGGGCCTACAGGAAGGATGGGGGCAATCTTTTTAGCAAGGCCTGTTGTGACAGGACAGGGAATAATGGATTTAAACTAAAGAAGAATAGATTTAGACTAGACATAAGAAAGAAATTTTTTACAATGAGGGTGGTGAAACACTGGAACAGGTTGCCCAGAGAGGTGGTGGAGGCCCCATCCCTGGCAACATTGAAGGTCAGGTTGGACGGGGCTCTGAGCACCCTGATCTGGTTAAAGCTGTCCCTGCTCACTGCAGGGGGGTTGGGCTAAGTGACCTCTGAAGGTCCTTTCCAACCCAAAGCATTCTATGATTCTATAAACTAGCTTTCTTTTTAATAAAAACAAGAAAAAGGAAATGGTTACTATTCTTTCAGGCACTGCTAAGAAGAGACAGCACCTACTACTTATGGGAGCTAAATGAAGGTTAGAAAAGGATTTGGTTGAATGCGGTTCCCGCCCTTCATCTGGATTTACCTTCTGAAGATAAATGCTCGTGAAGAGACATGTCTTCCTGTTGTATGTAGTAAACCTCAAGTATTTTGCAGAAATGGCAAGGCCGTGTCTGTTTACTCCCTATTCAACTAGATACTGCTTTTCTGGAGGGAAACGGAGAACTATACTTCATCTGTAGAAGAAAAAAATGTTAACCTGTTAACCTCTTGTTGTCATGGGAATAATCTTACATTGCCTTTTGGCCTGGTTTTGCTCATATCTTCCACTCTTAGCTGCCAAAGTCAACATGGTGAACGTATTACTGGTGCAGTTTCTATCATATATCCCCTACTCGTCTGTACAAAACCAGACAATACCTTTGATTTTTAGTGTTAACCAATTTGGTTCTGACTAATATGCATGGCATCATTTCTATTCAGTGTCTGTTACCAAACTTATCACCGTACATCTGAATTTGTTGCGGTAGGCGTATTAAGTAATGTGACTAATATCTGCCATATATAGTTTGTTCATCTGGTCCCCCAAGGGGAAAACTGGGTGTACAATGTGGCATTTTCTTTTCAAAAGATTTTATTTTTGGATGCATTTGTTTTTGTCTTGTGCTATTTAAGTGTGACTTATTATGTATTTATGTTAAAGATGGGATTGAAAAACAACTCCTAAGTTCTACTGTTTTTCAATTTTTTCTTGAATTCCCAATTTTTACATGATAGGCTTCAAGAAAAATCATTCTCCCTATATATTTTCAGACAATTGCTAAGATACTGAATGTCTTTACCTAGTTATTTCTTTAAATTAGGTCTCTGTTTTGGTAGAATATCTGTTTTATGAAACTCCCAAACAATTAACATCTGCATCATATTTAAAACTATGGTGGACTTTTTTGAACCTCACTTGAGGGAATTGACCTCTAGATTTTTAAGTTCATAAAGGAAGAGAGGTGGACATTTCTAGAGATTGATTTAGCCCACCTGATTACAGAGAAAGCCTGGATGCCTAACTCTTAATCAATTAAAGTTAGAAGGATTTAGCTGACTCTAAGTGTAAACATCTGCTGTACATTTGGACCCTAAAATCAGTATTAATCCTGAATGTTAGAGGCTGGATTTCCACAAGAGAAGAAATGTTCTCCCAGTTGCCACACGATGGCAAGGTGGCTGGCAGGTAAGCAGAAATGAGGGAATTGTGAATGGTCTCACCAGGACATGGGGGATATCCAGAATGTTTGGTAATGGAGGCCAGCATGGACTGTTTAACAACTCTAGATTCATTGCATTTTTGTGTAGGAATTAAAAAGATGTTTGTAATACTGCTTTGGTCATAGTTATTAGGACTAATTGACCACCTGGGAAGAGTACAAGGTGAATAGCTCAGTACAGCTGTGAGGCTCACAAACAACTAAAGGAAAATAAGCCATTTTCTTCACAGTAAACAGAACAGCTTTTCTGAAGCTATGGGTAAATTCTGTTATTTCCTCTTAGCTTTAAAGAAATGGTAAAGCAGTAGGGAAAATTATGTTTCCAGTTTTCCTATTTTATTTTGTTATATACCGTTGTATATAACATACAACACTTATAATGACGTATGAAAATGCAGTTATAATTTGTTGAGGGTAAAGACTGCTGAGTGAATTATACTTTGTGGGAAGCAGTGGTACATTTAGAAGCTGTTCAGGATTGAGAGAAAGGAGCAGAAGCACTTTCCTTCTCAGAATCTGAAAGCACCTCTTATTAAAAATTCTTTTTTTTAAAACATTAATACATTATTGTGTATTATGTATCTGTAATATATACATATGCCCTTTTCATTCATCACAAATGAGTCATGGTTTCCCATATATTGCAATATACCTGACCCACGTGACTCTGATAAAACTGCATATATTACAAGTGGTACATCCATATCATTTTACAAAGAAAGAACAATGAAGATTTTTACAGCAGCAATTAGAAACTTTGTTTTAAAGTATTTTCCTAGCATTTACAAAAATTATTTTGAAACAGAATTTACATAATACATAAATAATGAACCTATATCTAATTATCTTGGCTGACTTTATTTTAAAACTGAAAGATACTGTTCATTTTGTGCCACACGATCCTAATCAGGTGAAAATGCTGTTCAGTGCAAACAAGTTTTTCAGTGGAAATGTGCTGGCTTCCAATTAAAAGAGGTTTTGAAATACATCCTTTTTTTATGAAAACACATGAAATTTGCATTTGGATCTAAACTCTTGTTGCTCAGACACATCTGTATTATGGATGCAGATGCATTTCTATTATTTGAACACTGGCAATGCAATGCTAACCTACTGACTGAAGTGACTGCAGCAGATCTCATGCTGAGACTGATACAAACAATGTAATGAGTTTTTAACAGGTCTTTGCATGCGGAAAACATTTGGTGCCTCTGATTTTTTTTTTTTATTTTTTTTTTTTTTTAGTTCTTTCCATTTTTATGTTAGTTATTTTTTACAGTATTATTTATCATTACCCTTGAGGCAGGCTAAGTTTTACAGTTAGGTACTGTACAGATGGGAAATGGAGGAAAGGACTCGTTACACAAACTTGCTAAAGGTCGCCAACCCACTGAAAGAGCAGGGAGTAACATTCCGGTTGCCTCTAATTCTGTGTACTATTTCTTACATTAACAGTATGACTACATTTGTCTTGTTGAGTAATGGATAAGTAAATACAGGAACTAACAGTGCAGACAGATGAGCACTCTCACCTCATATAGTCAACTGAGCAACTTAGGCCAGAAAAATCAGCTTTGAGGGGAGATATTTTGAAAACAAGTGTTACATTAGATCAGAAACACTGTAAGGATTTTATTTCTGAAAGGCACCTCGGTGACTTAAGAGCACAGTTATTAAATCAGCCCTCTGCTTGTTGACCATTTGGTTTTTCCTTATGAACCTGTACATAAGTAAATCCAGCACACACAGGTAATACGTTGGTAAGCATATGAGAGACTCCATTTGTCTCTGATCTGCAGAGGGAGTAAAGATCCTGGCTGGTGCAACAGTGATTCTTTAGCTAAAACTGATCACCACCACCCCAACTTCTCCCTCTCCATCTGGAAGCCACTGGATGAATCCCTGGAGTATCAGTGGGCATCACACACTGCCAGCAACAGGAACCGTGAGGACACATCTAAAGGAGAGGGCGAGCATTGCCAGCTCTGCACATCAGATGGTCTGTTCTGTGTTTAGTATTGACACATTTGTCTTGCACAAAGCTAATTGGATTTGTACGAAAATGTGAATGAGGATAGAGATGAAAACCGCCTTCTCAGGACTTCCCTTCAAGGGGAAATACAGAAGGCTTTATCCTAATGAAAAGTCTGTTTCAGAATAATCAGACTTGGTAAAAAATCATAAAACTGAAACCAAAGAGATTCTAATCTTGAAAACAATCACCAGTCAAAAAATCCTTAAGCTAAAAAATCTCAAAGTGTACATCTCTAATGGATGTACAGGATGTACAGTAATCCAAGAGAAGGATAACAAAGTTATTGTGTGGCTTTTTTCAATGTTTTTCTTGTGTTCAGTGTGGTATTTCATAACTGAATGGGGCCTCCTTCTTCCGTACATTGGGAAACATCCATTGCAGTATTTGATTCTATAAATGAAAAAAAAAACAAAACAGTTTGCCAGAAATCTAACTCCTGTAACATAAGAAGTTGGCTCTTTGAGTAGCTCAGTTTCCAGCCATTGCTAAATTAATCTACAGATGACAGACAGCCCTCTTCGGCCACTGGAAATCATGCTCCAGCTGAACTAGGAGGTCTACTGACACTGGGCTAGTGCTGCTTAGAAATTCCAGCTTCCACAGACAATAATTGCCCCGGGGACTGATGTGGACAATACTCAGCATCCCCTGTGTGCCGATAAATCAGGTGGCAGCCATCAACCCAGATCCCAAGCAAGACTCAACCCTGCCTTTCTGAAGAGCAGAAAGGCAGCTTTCCTCTCTACACCTAACTCCTAAACCACCACCGCTGAATAAAACTACTGTCTTCTATTGTTTTAACCACATACAAGTTAAATAACAGGTCCTGTTCATCACTGATTGTCCACCAAAAATCGAAGCCATCACATGTCAGTGGCATTCTGGACATTACTGTGATGACATAACCCCTCATTCAAGGCTGCCTATCCACCTCTACTAGACATTACCTCTTTAGCTACTACTGAACTGCTCTGGTGGTGCTTACTAACAACAGCATCTTTAAATATGACATCGGCCAGCATGGTTAGCATTTTGAAGTATATTGGTTTTCCCACAGCTATATTGCTTTATGAGAGAAAGCTCTGTCCTAAGTCCACCTCCCTTCCCAACATGGAGATTCAACATTGCTTGATTGCACATTTATTTTTACCTGGAGACTATATAGAAGGGATTAAAAAAGCCTATTGTAATAACACAGAAGTCTGGAAAAAGACTAAAAATGTGTCTTTCCCATGGAAAGGATGTTAATCCAGTATCAAAAAGTGTTTAGGCTGTGATATCTTTGGAAGTTTACGGATGTCACCTTACAATGGTGTGATAACTATGAAGGGTCTGACTGGAACCAAACAAAGCTGAAATTCAATGTCATCCTGCTTATGCTTTATACGTTATATCACACTAAAGCAGGGAATTTCAAAACAGTAAATCACTATAATCCCAATGGGAAATCAAGGATGGAGAATTTCCTGTCCTTTGATATTTAAAATCAGAAATGCCGATGTTTTCTTTCAACTTACTTTTATTGGTTTTGCATAATACTTGAAACAATACATAAAATAAATATTTTACAATTTTGTTCCTGAACATTTTCACAAAACAAACACAAAATACCGCAACCTTGTCTACTCTGTTGACCTTCGCCACAAGTGTCCAGGACATGAGTGCCTCCACCCACCAGCCAGCTACATAAAGGATTAATATGGTATTTTTAAAGGGAAAATTAGGAGTGTGCAAGGACTGCTTGAGAACCCATAAGAAGAGATAATGGAGAAAGTACGCTGTTAGGAGGTTCTCCAACAATCTTCACCAGAAACACAGGAGAGTGAAAACTCAAGGCTTCTTTTACAAGGAAGATCAGGTATTAAAAAGTTCTCAGCTCTCTGTAGCTAGACCAAGCACAGTGCAGTAGTCACAAAAGTATGTCTCTAAAGCTTTTTCTAACCGTCTTTGAAAATTTTGTATAGACAATAGTTTTGAATCCTGGCAACCTGTAGCTTACATCTGACATCTGGGGCACCTGATGTCTGTCACTCAGCAAAAAGAAATGAACTATCTTACTGTCCTGGTTTAACCTGGCAGGCAGCTAAACACCACACAGCCATTTGCTCACTCCCCCCCAATTAGGATGGGGGAGAGAATCAGAAAAAAGGTAAAACTCATGGGTTGAGATAAAGACAATTTAATAGGACAGAAAAGGAAGAGAAAATAATAATAAAGGTAAAAGAATATACAAAACAAGTGATGCACAATGCAATTGCTCACCACCCACTTACCAATGCCCAGCCAGTTCCTGAGCAGGGGCCATGCCCCCCCGCCCAACCTCCCCATTTTTTTTGTTCAGCATGACATCATATGGTATGGAATAGCCCTTTGGTCAGTCTGGGTCAGCTGTCCTGGCTGTGCCCCCTCCCAGCTTCTTGTGCACCTCCAGCCTCCTTGCTGGCAGGGCAGCATGAGAAGCTGAAAAGTCCTTGACTTAATGTAAGCACTGCTCAGCAACAACTAAAACACCAGTGTGTTATCAACGTTATTCTCATCCTCAATCCAAAACACAGCACTATGCCAGCTACTAGGAAGAAAATTAACTCTATCCCAGCCGAAACCAGGACACTTACCTTGCCTGCAGAGAAAACCTACAAAGAACACCGATAGCCTTCGTACCAAAACACTGATACTTTCAAAGTCTGCCAGAAACACTCTTTAACTCATGCAACATCACAAGAAAGCAGCTTTACTCCCAGAGAAGAGAGAGCATCAGCAAACCTTTGAAGAAACACTTCTCATTGACCAGTCCACATCAATGGGCACTTCCAGAACACTTTAATTACCAGATATGTTGACCTTCTTCCAAATCAGAAAGGATTACATAATTTCAGACTTCATTACACCTCATACAAAAGGAAATGAAAATGTTTTGCCCAGTATACAGGATGAACAAGCTACGTGAACAAGCTACAGCCTCTGTTCTGCAGTTCATAATGTGCAACCATCCTTCTGAAGAGCACAACAAGTGATTGGTAGCACCAACTCTGCAATACAGCAGAAGTGGAGAGGAGCAGATCAGATCAGTGTGTAGAGAGAATTTAGAATAAGGACTTGAAACAGGAATTAAATTCATGCTTTTGTGAAAAGTACGTTCAAATCTCTCATAATCACAAATAATTAACACCTTGCTATATAGCCTTTTTACATCAGTTTCTAGGAGATGATCAGTGCTTTCATCAGAGACAGAGTGTTATCTGGAAAATCATTATTTGCACAGATTTTAGTAAAACATCATTATTTTCTGAACTTTCCAGTTTGGACATAAAGGCTTTGTCTATACTAGCAAATTAAAGATATCAGGGACTGTTCTTTAAGGCCAGCTGGCACAGAACAGTTCACATCCATCATATTAAAATCTGTTAGTCTCCAAAACAGTGGCTGCAACAAAAATGCTACTGGGTCCCTGGCCAGTGCGAACTCCTCAAACCGTACCATGAATTCTTTGGAAAAGCCCTTGTCAGCCCTGGCCAAAACTGCACCCACTTATTGCTAATGATTTAATGATATAGATGACAAATCCCAGGGCTTCTTCTAGCACCTTTATTTATTAGCATGGGCATAGCCAAAGAGTGGGGTTTATCTCACCCAACTGTAGGTGTCTGCAGCTGAGTGGTTACTGCAGTCTCACTATGAGAGTCAGTGGCAGTTTTGTTTGTAGTGCATGCTTCAGGGGTCCATTTGTGGATGAAATGGAGCACCCTACAAGTGTCTGTTTCTCTCTGCGGATTAAAGACAGCCCACAGTGGCAAACTGAGTGAGACCAAGCCCACCTGAAGATTATACTGCTGTGAATCAAATCAAACCCCATGGATTAGCACGGTCCTCACAACCACTAAAATAAAGAACTGATAAGCAATGCCTGAAACTGTCTGAAATACTATGCGACTGCTTCTCCCTGTAAGCCTGGCAAGAAAGCCAAGTTCTGAGCCTCCCTTTCCCTGTTTGCAGTGTGAGGTTTGTGTGTTTAATTACCTCACAGAGATGTTGTGAGGCCCACCTACATAATGTTTGCAAAATAATGTTTGTAGAGCACTGTATGGTACATGAAAAGTAGGAAGGCGAGCCAGGCACCGAGGTGGAGACAGAACAGGCGATCAAGCTCTGGATTCCGATGTTGTTGTTCACTCCTCTGGCAGCTTTTGTGCCGTGGCTGCAGACATTTAGAAAGCTCAGCCTTGCAATTAATTAATTATTTTCTCGGTATAAACTATATTGAGGGCCCCTGTATAAGACTACTGTTTACAGATAGCTTACAAGTTGCTGCTGTTTTCTACTGCATGTTAAGTCCTGGCATAGCTACTGCATTTGTACACAGAGTGGCAGGGATTTTCCGGTCAGTGCCGACTCTGGGCAGTTTTCGCTCCCAAGGAAACTGCTTAGGAAATATGTGTGAAAACAGCACTATTAAGGGAAATAATACCTATCTGAATTGTAACAATCCTTACCGGTAACTACTATAGTAATATTTATGCACATGTGTGGAGGAATTAACTGTGGGCTCACAGCAATCAGGGAAAGCCAGAGCATCTAGCATGAATGGTGGCTGTTTAAGCAGGGCACAATATTGCTACTGTTACAGACAGCTGGGAGGAAGTCTTAGAGGGGCATCATGGTCCACTGACCGCACACTTCTGTCTGACAGCTTTGAAAGAGGCCAGCAAGAAAAATCTACGCCTATTAAGCAGTGGCAAACCCTGCTTCTCCCTGGGGAACAGTGAGAGCTGGGAGACAAAAATCCAGTTGCCTTAACCATTCCCTCCAGAAAACAAAAATATCCTACAATTCAAAGCTCCATTTTATCTTCTCTGTGTTGGCTCAAATGCATTAAAGGAGCTGGAATCGCAGAAAGCTGGTCTCTGGCTTTTGAATCCTGAGAGTCTAAGCAGGCAGACCCATAGTTACAATCTCTGTGTATCTCCCATTTCGGCCGTTTGGCTCAGTGAGTCTCAGAATAAGTTAGCCTGTTGCTGGCATTTGAGCTCTTGCAAAATGCTTTATGACTGGTCCAAATCCAATTTGAAAGTATGCAGTCCAGAAGGTGTGAGCTCTCCGCCCTCATTTCATTAATACTCACGCTAGGCAGCCTTCTCTGTTATTTCTTGTTAACACGTGCACGTTTTGATATGACTTCTGTGCTTTAAAACCAGTAAGCATGGCCAGGTGACTCTCCAGGAGATAGCTGACTCCTGTTGTTTAAATCCACTGTACCACTTTCATTGGCAGAGACTCATGAAAGCCAAAGTGGTTTTAGCTGGTGGGAGCGTAGTGTCTCATAGCCAAGTTTCAAGGTGGAAATCAGTGTAGAATTGCACTCACGGTCACAGCAAGGGCCAAGAGACAGAAGGCTCCCTGCATTGCCAAGTGCTTCAAAGGAGGATTTACGACTCCTTTGAGAGTTTAGGACGGTGCCAGCTGTTGATGCTAGCTAATAGGGCACAAAAGAGAGGCTAAATTCACACTGGATTTAACACCCCTGAATCAACAGAATTGCACCAGTATGAATTTAGTTTGACTTTCTATGAATAGTCTCTATAAAAGTTGATGCAAACTCTAGAAAGTACTTCATCTACCCAGCTTGCTTCCTCCTTATTTGTTCTTAGGTTATAGCGTTAGCCATCTCACCCATCATGCATATCCTGCTTCTACCCTGAAAAACTACCAAGGCTGCTTGAATACTCATTGTTTTTGCTGGCTATAGATATCACAGTTTTTAAAGTTAAGATGGTGGACTGTTCATAAAAACTTTTGTGTAATTACTGAAATCTGCAAAGGTGTCTAAGTTACTATTTAATATTTACAGTTAGAATGAACCATCCATAACAAAGGCAAAGGTATTAATGTGATAGAACTAACATGATGTGAGAGGAAGGCATAAAAACTACAAATAAAAATAAAACATTTGTGAAAAGTTTGAAAGTGTGAAAAAATAGCTTGTTCCTAGAAAACATAAATTCTTGAAAATTAAAAGATACACAGAATTTCTATTTTCAAAACTGAATTTTAAGACTAAGAAAAGTATTATGAAGAATACTTTTAGCACAAAGGAAACATCGCTGTATAGAGCATTGAAAAAAGTAGCAGCAATGCTGTTGTAATGTCTTTCACTGCTTGTACAAAAATATGGTTATTCAGTTTCTCAACAGAGGCAGGATCAACAACAAGTAAAAGGGGTTGCACCGTGCACCCTGGACGGAGGTATGTACGTGAGCCTAGGAAATGGGTGATGTTCAAGAGACATTTTTATTGTTACTTATCCTATTTGCTATCTGGAAGTGCTGTTGTCTCAGTTCAAATAATTGGCTCAGTTTATGTAAGCCTCAAAAAAACTATTTGAAGAGAATCAGCCCTTTTTACTAGCATATTGAAAAGCTTTCAGATATTTTTCTGCTAGTACATGCTCTGGGAAGATTCAGATACAAAGCTATTATATAGGATAAAGAGAAGCCAGAAGTAGTCATTAGAGCTATGGGCAGCACAGGCATTTTAACAGCTACTTCACAACTTTTAAGCAGCCACATTTGGGGAAATGGTTTAAGGAAGAGTTTGGCGGGGCAGACAGACACATAATTTAGAGAGAAATAAACAAGAGGTCACTAGAATATAAAAGCCCTGAATGTTTGTTTATTAATAATGGGAAAGAACAGTTGCACAACAGTGCACATGGGCACTCAGTTCCTATAAGCAACACAATCCATAAGAAATAAACTTTGTAAAAAACAACTGTAGAGTAATGGTGAGTGCTGATATTTTGAGGTATTCAGCAGCTGATCCTGGTGGTCAAATCAACCCTGTTATTCTCTGGAAAGATGCTGTAAGGAACTCTCTTCAATAAAACTAAAATGTTACTGCTAAAACATTATTTTCCTTGCATTTCCCATACTGCATATGTGTTACTGGGTAAAGCATGTGAGAATATGTTTGCATGGCAGATGCTCCACAAAATAAAGCTGTACTGTACTTTTGTTTGCCGCTAACAACATCTTGGAAGTTGGGAGATATGCCAATAACCATGAGGCAGTTATGTTGTTGGGATAAACCACAAAGACTTTGCAAGCTTCTGCTATGTAATGTTTCTGCAATTGTAGTTAACAATTTCATTCCCATAGTAGTGTTTGCTCAATCTTACCACAACAGTTGACCTGATTTATTGATCAAAAGAAATGAACACAAATAAGTAACAATTAAGTGAAAGTTGTGGAGTTCCAAGCAAGTTGTGGAGAAGGAACAAACTGCATTTGGTCACCAGTGAAACTTCACAAAAAACAAGACCTAGTTAGGACCAGTGCTTCCCGCTCAGCACTTGTTCATTTCTCTATGAAAATCATTGGAACTTTTAAAATTATTTCTCAGTTGGATGCAAACTTATGCTGTGTTTACTTCAGCCACTGTTCGGCATCAAAGCCTAACAATGGAAAAGTAGTTACATAGGCCATTTATGATAATGTTTTCTAAAAAACTCTTGTCCTGTGGCTACTGGCACCACAGTTGTGTTTATTAGAACATAAAGTTCAACAGAAATTCCACATCTCATCAGACTCTTCCCGACGGAAGTTTCTTGCCATCACTTTCTGGGATGGTTTCAGACAATATGCATGATTTTCTTAGCAAAAGGCAGTGAAAGAGACGCTCACCTCAAGGACACATTGTATTCTTGAACAGGTGAATTTTGTCTACTTATTAAATAAGTAGATAAAGGCTTTCTTTTTCCCCACAGAAATGTCAGTTGCTCAGGTGTTATGTATTTATATGTATCCATGAAGAAATCATCCAGGTAGAAGTGAACATATTGCAGAGGACAAAGAAGAAACAACCTCATTTGCTTCATTATAAAGGGATTATGAAGAGGGGGAAGAAAGACAGAGGGAAGACACAGGTGCTTAGAATCAGATTCAACTTAAATAAGTTGTACACAATAGGAACAAATGCAGGTCAAGAACTGGGAGGCAATCTTGGAAGAGCGAGAGCACGTGGACATTATAATACATTCCTTTTTAAGCATTCACTTGGAACTCATCCCTAGAATGTAAGCAAAAAACTGTAAAAATCTCTGGCAAAATATTTCATACAACTTTTGTGGCTATTTTGCATAGATGACGAAAGTTCACCAGTGTTACCTTTAGCCCAACTTATTACAGGTCTCAGCCCTGCCAGCAGACCATATAAATTCCAATTTAGGCTGGAATTTTTGTTTCTTCTATAAAAGCTGAGATAAAAGTATATATTAAATCTCTGCTAAAATAATGTCAAAAAGTATGTAATGCCATTAAAGAATGTGTAATACATACCCGTGATGGAGTGGCATTAAGGCAACCTTAAGCCTTATTCTTTTTTAAGGAAATGTCATTGCTTTCAAGCTTGTCAAGTTTGTCATTGCCAACAAGTTTGCATCTTTGCCTTTATGACTTAAATGTTTCTTAACCTCATTTGAAAACATCTAATGACACATGGAAGTTTAAAAAAACCACGGTAACAGGAAGAATGTGAAAAAGATGTATGTGGAAGTAGAGATGTGTATGTAGCTTCTGGACTCAGTTGATGGCAATGTTAATTTGAGCTGTGGTGCTGCAACTATTTAGATATAAACAGAACACATAAGAGCAAAGGCAGTACAGTATATACTTCTAAATCTAAGAGCAGGAGGCTTTGCTAATTATCAGTCCTCTCCTCATGTCTATACATTTGGAATGAAACTTATTTCTCCCAGAAATGTTTTCAGTCTTAATTAACTCTTGATATACAAACACCAAAAATCTTAGATGAAAGATACTTTGTAGATACAAAAAGCCTTATTTGCTTTGTCATCAGGGGCCTCTAATCACTGATGGTTTACTGCAACAGTATATGGGAGAAATGCACACCATATTGAATCAACCAAAAAGACAGTACACATGATATGATTAGAGAAGCGACTAGCCTCGATGTAAATTTACCAGTTGTAAATCTTATGAGTATTTTTTGTTGTTGTTCAGGCTGCTATGTACTATTACTACTCCCTGGACTATTTTACAGTGAGCTCTTTATGCCAGGGAATCAAATCTCTATCCACATAGTATGATATGGTCAATCATTTTTCTTCTGCATATGAGTTTATGCCTGCTACCATATCTCTGTCTTTTACTTATAGATGAAGCAAAAAACATGAAGACATTGGGTCTCAATCCAGATAGTCTTTTTTCTGTCTGAATTGAAGCACAAATGGACTTCAAGATTCGAAACCAAAATGAAACTTCGGAAAAAAAAAAAAAGGTGTGTCAAAGGGGCTAACTTTCATTGAAATCACAGCTGGATTTCTGAAAACATTTTAGTTTGCATTTTAGTTTACTATTGATCTTATGATATTTCAATTAGTCAGGAAGACTTTTTCCTTGACAGATAGACTCTGTCCACAGAATGCATGATTTTGGTGAATCACAAACCATTCACCCCTGTCATCCAAAGTGCACCTCAGTGAAGTATTTGTTATCATCTGCTAAAATAAACCGATCTCCTCAGCTGTGATGGTTACATCTCCAATCTCCAAACTAGGTTTTACACTGTAGTATGAGGCCCATGACACCACTCCAGAACCCTCCAAAGTATGTCTAGGCTGTATATTTCTCTGCCTTGTTTATAACTTGTAAGAACAAATTGCGCTATGGGTGTAATAGCTTCAGATCATGACCACACTGATTATTAGTCAAAGTTATAAGATAAACAATTAATTTACTTATCACAGTGGAGGTAAAGCACTTGTCTTATCTTTAAACAAGTTACACCAGATAAAATAACATGCACTGTACATCTGATACGTGTGTTCTATCTCTAGCAGAGCCTCCAGATTCCTTCTTGCAAGATCTCACCCGTGTAGAAGAACCAGAGATTTCCTTATCTGGCTGGCGAAGTTGCCAGAGTGATGCTTTGTAAAAGAAATCATCAGGATATTGCACAGCATGTGGCTGTGGACTTAATTACCACAGAATACCTTATCTGCCACACCTTCTCTTTAAAATAGCGGTCCTACTCTTGACTTGTGGTCCTACGATTATACCTTTCCCATTGTCCCTAATAAAACTCTCTGCTTGGTGTAGATGGAGGCATTGAAAACTGTCAGTTGAATTTAAAGAAAATCCTATTCATCCAATTAAAACCAACAGTGATACCTGACAAACCAATTTTCAGAAAACATCCCCCCTGAATATTCAGTATATAAACATACCAAGATTTTATCCACCTGGCATTCGCAAACTAATCCATTCTCCAACATTATGCCTTAAAAGAAACAACTTGCATAATTTACATCCATTTTAAATATGAATAGATGTATACAGTACAATTTTAAATTTTTCTAAACTCAGATAATCTCAAAAGTGTATAGACCCCAACAGTACAATAAATAGGGCAAACCTGTAAGTGGGTGTTATGTCTATCAGTATCAGGTAACCCCATTACTTATCACAGTTTCATGTTTGGTAAAAGAATAAATTATTCTTCTGCTCTTTGTTATGAAGATCTGTGATAGCAAAAATTTGACGGAGGCAGAAAGGTGATCAAGAGAAGTAAGTTTTGTCACCACAATCTTTTCAGAAGACTTTTGCTAGGAAGTGGTTTCCAATAACCTTACAAAAAGGACTGTTCACAGTCTTGCCTTGCAAGAACTACTCCCACAGATGGCTGTCCTTCATGTTTTCTAATTCTAGTGTTTTCTTGTTGTCAGAGGAACACTTTTAGTTTGTTATAAATTGGCCAATGTTGCTTTCTGAGCTCTAAAAAGTTTCTATAGTAAATATTTGCAGAAGAAAATATAAAGTCTGCCAGAAAAATTATTCAACATTTCAACATATACACTTCCCACATAAACGTAGTACAGCTTGGACATACCCCATCATCTAGTTTCAAGCAGAAGCAATCATAGCATATGATTTCAAATCTGATCTGTCATTTTTTCTTGGCTACAAACCTTGACATAGACTATTTTCTCCTTCTAATAGCAGAAATAGTATCCTAGAGAGCCAGTGTTTCCATGTTAAAGAAAGAATGTGGGGAGGGCTTGGTAAGTGTACAGCACTTACATTTTATACATGGGAACTGGTTGTTTACTGTAAAGTGCAATCTTAATAGAAAAATAAAACATTGATGAAGAATCTTACTAACCTGTACACGGAGAGATTAAATGAAAACTTGTAAAGCTTCATGCAAAAAGAGCACTGTCTGTGCAGAAGACAACCACTAAGTATAAAACTTTGGTAAAGAGTTACTAAGCGTTTCTTCTAGGCATCTTAATAGGCAAGTGTCAAAATATAGCAGAAGTCCTCAAGCAGCACAACTGGCATGTTAAAAAAAGTGAACTGTGCAGTTAATTTTGAAATGCATAAACTGAGAAATATTAAAAACTTGTTTCTTCTCCATTTAATGTTAGATTGTTTGCTACAAGACATGCTCCAGTGTATTTTCCATTTTAAATGTCTGATGCAACAGACTTTCCTTCTTTGTGATGAATGCTCTGACAAAGAATTGGTGGTAACGAAGATATGTGTATTCTAGGTATTTCTGATGTTAACATTTTTCAGCCAAGTAAGACTGCCCATTTTTCTTACTATTCCACCACAGACATGCCGGATGGAAGTAGGTCTGTGTGAAACATATCTTAGAGATGAAGTATCCAAAAGTATGTACCTCCCCACTATGACAATGACAGTAAAATCTTGTTTGGGTATATCAAAATAATGCTGCTGAGTATAGCTATTTATCAGAGATATAAAATGGTGCTTATTCTATTCATCTAACAACATTTACTTTATGCGATGGAACCACAATAAGGGCAACGCTACATAGCACCAGATCTCTGCCGAATCCCTGAAGTCAGGGGAAGCTGGCTCTGTGCAGAAACCCACTGTTCACAGCAGCTGAGAAAAGTAGGGAGAAAAGCAGGAAGAAGTGCTCTGCAGTCAAAAGACCTGTCAGTCAAACAGAATTCCAAGGGAGTTGTAGGTACTGTTACCAGATATTCAAGGACAGGTTAGGTAGGCAGGAGAGAAAATCATCCAGTTGTAACAGCCCAAGTGATTCAAGAGCTTTCATGTAACTACTTGCTGTTTAAGAATTTGTGTGAAAATAATACTGCTGCGTGTATCTATAGATGGAGAACTTTCTCTAATTAAAACCACTGGAATTTATAAACTCCAAGTCAGTGGCAGAAAAGTCAATGCAAAATATATTCTACAAAATACAATGGGGGGAAAAAAACGAAAAGAGGAAACAATTGGAGCTCTTGTGCAAAACAGCAGTATTCTTTGGTGTCACTATTCCTTTGTTAATCGGGAAAATAGCAAAATGACCCCACTTAACTTCACTCCAGAAAAGGGTGGAAACACAATCCAGCTGACAGCTATTCAGTCAGGTCTATAACAAAGAAATCTAATTTTTATGATCACATTTGCATACCATATTCAGACATGTATTTGCCCATATATTACACATACACACCATCTTTTTGTATAGATACACAACATCCTATTGTGAGTTTGAATATGATAATACATGGCAAATCTATAAAGTAATACAAAAAATGTACAAATTTTTTGAAGTAATACAACCGAGATAAAAACACAATCAATGCTACTCTTTAGTTTAATATGTAAATAATTGTGATTACTGTAACCTCCAGGATTTTTTTGATATATTGGAAATTTTATCAGAAAGTGCCACGCTAAGCTTTGATAGTTAAACCACTGTAACAAAGTGGTACTGGTTTCTGGTTTGGATCTTTGACTTTCTGGTTCTGTTCCAGTAGCACAAAGTGTTATGCTTGGTTTCATCACTGTACAAATCTTCTGAATTGGTAAAAATCAAGTTGATTAAATAAAATGTAATACATCAAAGTTAATTTATAAACAGAAAACCAAGCTGTGTTAGCATCTTAACATCCAGAGCTTGTCGAACTTTTAAGATTTTTCCATCTATTCCGCCAATGAATTATAAATGAAGATGATTCAAATGTGTTAAAATTATTCCTTCCCCCTCAAACAAAAGTTCTGAAATTATTTCTTTTCTTGAAGAAAATAGACTAAAATATTTTCTCAATTAAAAAAAAAATTAAGAAGTGCCATTGGTATTTCTTTCACAAATTTAAACAAGCAGAAAACATAATTTTTCCCATCTTCTTCCAAATAGAACTGTGCATATGAGACCATTATTTCAATAATTTTTCTTGTTTTATCACACTTTGCTTTTTTCTCCTGTCTTTTCCAGATAGCAAAGTGGCAAAGAGGAGAGATTAGGAAAAAGAAATATAGTCTTGCAAATTTAAAAACATCTTTACAGGCAATGTTTTTTTCCAAAACAGAATATTTTTTTCTAGAACGAGTCTTGTGCGAAAAAGATCATTGGCCCAAATCATCATTTTGAAAGAAATATAGGAAAATGTCAGCCACTCTTAATAACATCTCTTTACAGTTGTCTCATTTTCTTATTTGGAAATAATAGCTATACATTATTTTGCACAAATATTTTATTAGCTGGTCTCTTCTTTGTAAATCTGGTGACCAAAGAGTTAATGAGTTTTTGGAAGGCATGGCAGTGGGCTATGCTGGAGAGCACTGACCAGCTCAGAACTGCTCCAAGCAGCTGCTGCTCCATAGAGTTCCAAGGAATTGCAACCACTTATGCCAGATCTAAATATATGTGCACCCAAAGAGTTCCTATAAACTAAAATAATCAGGCTTCAAACAGAGGTGGGAGTTTGCCATGATTTTTGTATCTGGACAGCACTGTGATTATTGATATCTGTGTCAATTACAGCACTCCTCTGAGCTTTCCTTGAGACGAGCCAAAACTAGCTTGGTCCTCACCTGTGACAGAAAATGCTTTAGTTTTCAGTTTTCTGACAAAGAAAAAAAAAAAAAACAGTCAAAGAAAACAGACCCTTTCCATTAAAATCTTTCATCAAAATACAAGTGAGCAGTTGTGCTGTGTGAAAATGATATATTTCTATTAAAGCTCCTTCAGCAACTTTTTTTTTGTTACATAAAGTTAACTATTTAGCTATAGAAATAAACGTGAACATGTAGAACATTTAGTGACTATGTATAGCATGTCATTATATGAAATCCTGCAAACTAGCAGCGAATCACTTGCTCTGCTTCTATACTGAGCAGTGGCTACGCTATGCATGGGCCACAGACAGGATCCTTTTGCCTTTTTCTGCTTCTGTCCACCTTCATGTAGACCACACAAAAAATAACAAAAAGCAAATCTTTTTAAAGACTTTGCCTTCTGTTAAAAAAGTAGTCATGGAAAATTCTTGAAATAATGCCATGTATATAAAGTGTCAACCCAAGCAGATATGTAAATAGTCATAGGATATTATCATATTCTTCTGGGCTGCCTCTATAAAAAAACTAAAGCCAGGAAAGGCTTTAGGAAAGGAAAGTAAGAGTTGTTCCCAACATGTTTCCTCAGACAGTGGGTTTAGCTAAGGGCGAAACATGACGGTACCAGGGCTGCTCTGGACAGGAATTTAGGACAAAGCTAATAGGACAGGCATGTTTGGGGGTCCCTGAAGTTTACAGTTGTTCTGCATGGCAGTTCATCCCTGCCTATATTTGCATCTGAAGGTACAGCAGTATCTCAATCAGATTCTGTTCACAATTAGCAAAAATAAAACCAAATGGGACCAGGTTAGAGATCCTTCTGCTTTGTAACTTGTTCTAACAATAACCGGCAACAGATATTGAGGTAAAGACCATAAGAAACAGAGAACAGGGAGAGTGAACCTCCCCTGGTAAGTAGCTGTCCCATTTCTGGAATTCAGCAATACTGGGATTTCCTGAGAAGGTTGCAGCTGGGCCATCTTGTTTAGCAGCACTTAATAGATCTATTCAGCATGAATTTGCCTTGTCCCTCTTTGAACTCATTTGTACTTTTGGCCTCCTCAACATCCTGTGGAAATGAGTTCCACGATTTAATTATGCATTGTGTGAAAAAGTACTTCCCTTTCGCTTAACTCTGCTGCCTGATGTTCTCATTTTGTGGTCCCTAATTCCTGTGTTATGAAAAATAGTGGTTTTCTATACCTTTTGAAACTTCTAGACCTCTGTTGAATCCTTCTCTTTGTCACTTATCATTCCTCTCCCCCTCCATCACTTTTTCCAAACTGGAATCCAAATCTATTTATGCAGTAATGGTCAACAAACCCTATCACAACCAGAGGTTGGCTACCTTCTGGCTGGACTGATTGCCATGACAAGGTCAGGCAGCAAGAAATGTGGCTAGGATGGATATGTCATTTAACAAGCTCTTCTCTGAGACACTAGAATGCCAACACCTATCACCATTTCTCTCCACAAAGGAGGCTTCATAAAGAAAGGTTTCACATTTCAGTACTGCAGTGCAGTTTGGTCCTTGGAAGCTACTTCACCTTTATTTTTACTGTAGAATTTGCAGGGAAAATGAGCATTACCTTTCCCTCTCTTTCTTTAACATGTTACCAAATTCTAAGATAGGGAAGACAACCTCTAAACAACCAAGGCCAAATTCCATCCGCAGTTACACTTTAATAGTATCGTTCGATGCCCACAAAGTTACAAACCCCTAGTCAGTGCCTAATTTGGTGTCTGGGGAAAGGGGAGTCTCTTCCCTTTTCATTCCGGGAAAAAGAAGTCTTCCTGGTAAGTCACTATTTTAGCTTTGACTGTTTGGAATTACCATAGCAGTTCATTTATATAGGCTTGAAATGATTTTCTGTAAGGAATAGTTGTCTCTGGATTTACATGACATTTCTGGCATCAGCTATACAAGTGCACCATAAAACTGGTTTATTTACAGAACTTTCACCCCCTCTGTCAACACACAGCTGCAACAGAATGGAAGACAGACGAATGTGGCCTATTTGTGAGTCTCTTGAGAGAAACGCATTAATCACTAAGCCCAATATGAAAAGGTACAACCAACTTCTTAAGCACTTTCTCTGATACAGTCCATGCTTCATTTCTATTACTGACATCTCTGAAACATGTGTTCTTGGGAAAGAGGGTGAAATTGTCAACAAGTACAAATCTTGGAGCCATTTCTTTCTGGTTGCAAAAAAACTGGGCTGAGTAATTATCAACTGTTTCTGTCATCAACTTTAAAGAAAGCTACACTAAAGTAGATATGGATGCGGAAACGAAGTGTTTTCCTGGAACTAATTGTAGCATGACTCGGGGTTGAGAGACAGACTGCCGTAAGCCAAGAGTTAGGAACTTTCTGCTCTGATACTAAAAATGGAGAAACCTGGAAAAGCAGCAGATGAAACTCCCCACCTTCTGCTTCAAGCACACAACATCAGCTTATTACACTGCAAAATACATGGACATGACATCTCACTGATGTAGAATGCAGAATGCAGAATGCAGAAAAAGAAGAGAAAGAAGAAAATACTGAGATCATGAAACAAAACTTAGTACAAGAAGTGAAAATATGGAAGAAATGTGAACAAGAATTACTGTGAAGGGGAAATGCTGCCAAACAAATAGAAGGAGCTGTGTCAAAAGCTTAGGCACAATATCTGTTGAAATTGGCTGAATTTGAGAATACCAATCTAACAGAGAGAAAAACCCCAATGCAGTAGCAAGAACACGTGCTGACTATAACAAAGCAGATAAGGTTGGCATTTGACACAGAAAATGGGAAGCAGGAATGTGGGTAAATTTGAGGCTGCTGCAGAATCATCATAAATTCTACATGAAAGGAAGTAAAAGAGGAGGTAGTTCTTAGAAGAGAATTGGAAAAGAGGAATCAAAAAAGAGGAAATCCCTGCATTTCTCAGAAAATCTGATTGGTGGTCACCTGTAGCTGCTGGAAAGCAGAAGATGATGATGAATCAGGGAAGAAACATAAACCTAAGGCAATCTGCAGTGCAGCGATACAAATATTGGCCTTGGAAACAACAGGACAGAGATGAATGAAAGGGAAAGCCAACTTTGCCAGGAAATTCAAAAAGTGGTGGTGATTACCTTACAATTATCATAAACTATGCTGCTAAACACATACCCAGAATTTCTGTTTAATTCTGCTGTTGCTAAGTACTTCAACTACAGTACCTCAAGATTATTTAGGGAAGCATCAGTTATCTTTTAACTTTCTTTCTTGTCATTTTTGACCTTCTTTTTTTGTCTTTTGTCATCACAAGAATTTAGCTTCAGAAATCTGTCCACTAGTTATGTAAAATTTTGTCCACTTAAAATAGTTTAATTAATTAAAAATTTAATTGTATGATGAAATCTATCATTTGATGTTTGGAGATTCTAATTTAAATATATCTGAAGATGTAGCGCAGCCACAGCTGAACATGTTGCAATCATAAAATTCATGGTGCAATTCCTTAAATTCAGTGGATGTGAATGTTCATGCTACATGGAATGAATTGTTTGTCACTGTTGGAAAAAAAAAAAAAAAAGAAATAGAAATAACTCCAAAAGTTCCAGCTTAATCACTGGAAAAATCAGGTAAGCTTCAGACATCCAAAGACAATTCTTATACTTAAACCAGAATGAAAATAATTCCTTAGTTTAAATTAGAGTTGTTTTCATGTTTAAATTCTGTAGACGGTGGAGGCAATATGTTTACATGAAAAAAGGTCAAAATGAAGACCTAGGAATTCAATCCTGCTAAAATAATTTGAAGTTACGTCAGCTTCAAAGCAAATTTATGGCAAATTCATACCCTCTATGCTACTTGCACTATTTAAATTGGCCTTAGAATGTAGCCTTAGAGTGGCAAAATATCAGTCGTAGGACTCAGATCAACACATCAAGAGCGAGGTCATAAATATACAGTCACGCACAGATAGCAAAAGATTTCTCTCAACCCACATCAGTAAGTGAGGACTCAATATCCCTGATTTGTGAACATGTGAGTAGCAACTAAATGCACTGCCTGAGTCTCAGAAAATGTTAGCTTCACCTTATCACCTGCATCTGTCCTCCATACACTGCACCAACATCACTTCAGCCTCACTCAGATGTGCTTCAGTCAGCTAGTTCTCATGAACGCCTTAAGCACTAAGCTAGACAATCAAGATATAAACTGGATAAGAAGACAAAATAGAAATACAGTGCTGGATATCACTCACACTTTAGACTACCTTCTCAAACAGCCCCCTTAAGGATCCCAGCACATGCTGAACAGAAAGGATGACAAGATGGACCTTGAATAACTTTGCATTATAATGCCCCTCACAGAAGAAAAAATCCCCCTATGAGTCTCTGAAGGTATTTTGGCAAGAAGAAACATTCCTTCTCTAATAGAGAAACTGGTCATAATCAAAGACATTTAGAGCTTCTGTCAAATCAATTTAGGAAACAAGACTCAGTTTTCATCACTGCTAAGAGAACCTTATCCACTAATGCCATCAATGCCACTTCAGTTCTAAATATGAGTGCAAATTTTCTGTATGCTGCAAGAAGTTGACATTTCAGCTACCCGTTCACTTGCTATCATCTTTGCTGCCTCATTCAATGACAGACCATTTCTAAATGATGGAGATGCAAAATTACATTGAACAAAGAGGGTCTTCAAGTCCTTCATGCTACTGTATTTCCCACCACATGTTATTCCAGTCTTAAAGTAAGCAAGGATTATGCTATATTATAATTCTTTCTAATTTGAAATGACTGAGTGGCATGTAGGACATGATTTCCTTTTAGTTATAACCTGACTGTTCTCCTGAAACAGTGCATTAGGATCTCAGCGGACAAGTGGGGAAGAACAGGGTAATTAAATAATTTGTTGATATTGTTTTTAATCTTTTGTTGTTGTTGTTGTTGTTGTTTTGGGGTTTTTTGTGAGGAGAAAATTGTATTTCTGATATGATGCTGTGAAGACCTTCAAGCTTTTAGCCAAAAAATGTCGAGTACCTATTAATGGCCAAAAAATGTTGAGTACCTACTAATGGCACAGGCAGCTAAGGTCACCATGATGGGGCGGTACAGATGCTCTCTCTTTGAGTAAACACACTCCTGCATGGTTAATGACAGTCAACTTCAGCATGGCTAAGACTGAGCTGGCAGAACAGAATCTCTCTCAGCTGTAGCAAGTGTTATAGTCTAAGATGTTAGGAAACAAAACAAATTCTCCAACACCTCTTCCAATCAATTTTGCCTTCCAATTAAGAACGCGGTGATATGTAACAGAGATCCTTTTCAGAGGAATTTGTTTCCAGTTCTCTGGTTGATTTCCGAAGCAAAAGATGGTCTTTGTCCCCAGTCGAACAATGAATAATGCATGTATTCCCAGATTATTCCACCTTGTTCTGTGTTATCTCTTTCCCCTAAAAGAGCAGAAACTTTTCTTGTTTCTACAGAGCTATGTCTACCTCATTACTAAGTCTCTTTGTGTCACTTAGAGGTGCAGTTAAACTGCAGTACCTGACTTTCCATTCCTGTGTCCGAGTACCCTGTGTCTTCACTCTGTCACAAACAATGAACGTGATAACATTTCCTTCAACAGACAAGAGGAAAGTACCTTTAATGTATATTTAAGGTTGCCAGTCACATTGATTGACATAGTGGGCTGCCAAAAGCGTTAACTTACACCTTTAATAAGGGGTACATTTCATTCTGTTTGTTCAATCTACAGTGGGACAAGTACCACTGAACATGAATCATTTATACTTGCCAGGATCCTGCAAATCAATAGTAACCTTCTCTGATCTACTACTTTGAACTGGGTGAGTTAATAAAGCTGTACTCAGTCTAAATCCACAATGGACATTGTTTAGAGGCTACTTAAAACAGCCATACAACATTAATAAAATCAAGAAGGAAATGTTTTCCCTGGCATCTGAAGAAGCATTGCCTGCCACGCATTCTAAAGGCATTTGTTACTTCTTCAGAAATTTCAGACTGGAAGATCTTTAGGGGACATCCTACTAGCACTGAAACTGTTGCAACAGAATATTGTTAACAGAGTTTTCCAACAAGCATTGCAACTGCACACACTTTGTCCCATTGCTACAACAAAAAATTGTAAAGAAAAAGCCTGTCAGATTTGAGGTAAACAACAATTTCTTTAGTTGAAATAAAAGCACAGCAGCCTGTGAGACACGATTTTGCACTGGATTTGTAAGTACACTACAGTAATGAGTACCATAGCTAGAAAGAATGAAAAGTCCAACCATCCTCTAGAGTCATTACATGCTTAGATAGCAGCAATGGATGAACTAATTAAATAAAAGTGAATTAGACTGGAGCCATTCTTGGAAAAATACTTGGCTAATGAGTTTGATGAGAAAATGTCAACAAACATTTTCAAAGTGTTTCCAGCTTAAAAAATCAGGTACTATTAATAAATCCTATTTCCTTGAGAAATTTCTAGACCAGTTCTTTAGACAGCAAAGACAGCAAACAAGATCCCGTACTTCCAAGTTCATAACAAAGCTTAGCTACAAGTATTTTCAGATTCTGCTTTTTTTGCATACAATTTCCTGATGATAATATATAAGCATTTGTACTCACTCATAGCATCCAATTCCGCTTATGCAGTCTCTTTCCTAATTAATGGATACCACCGGGCAACATATGAAGAAGATAATCTTATGAAGAGAATCATGTAGAACCAACGATTTCAGTAAAACTCTACCTGGATTTGCTGGAATCTTTTTGCAGGATTCCTTCTTCCATTTGCAACATGCATGATCAAATTATGGGAGCTGTATTATCTTTATCCCTTTAAACTAAACAGTACACACTTTCTCTACAGTAAGCTCTTAGATTCTAATTTATTCCCACACATTAAAGGAAAAAAATAAGTATTGTGTGCAAACACTGTGTGTGTATGTATGTGTGGGAGGTATTTTGCAATGTAGATGCAGCTGTTGCTTTGTGAGCTGCAGCTAGTAAAACTAGAATTATGAGCTGAAGATGTCCATTTTCAGGTTCCCCTTGTGGAACTAGGAGCCCCCCTTACGGTTCTGATCCTGCTATCAACAAATATCTTTGAAGCCTTCTGAAAATTACTTTTGGTTTTGTCTGGAGGTGATTTTCATGCAAGATGAGAAGCCATTCTATTGGCTGTATTGGAAACCTGGATACTGCTGTCTTGCTGAATCACATTCATAACAGATAGAAACACTCTTTCTTAATTGTGGAGCGGTTTTTTCCTTTAAAAATGCAGGAATTGGTCCTCTTTCTCTGTTAAAAAAACATTAAGACTGTATTAACAAGCATTTAAAAGAGAAAAAAACAATGGTCAGTTTACTTCAGTTAAAACAAAAATAAAAAACCTCACACTGTCCTGCGAGTTGGTGTTCTGAGAAAAATCTAACTTCACAACTTCCTGTGTTTTTCCCACTGGACCTATGCCTGGTTTATCAGGTAAGTGACAGTGCTGAGGATTAACCATCATTCGGTCCCCGATGCTCCCACAGCGTTCCTGGGTTACGCTTCCTAATTTAGGGACAGATTGTTACTTTGTTTCATAAAGATGCAAATAGGCACCAACAGGGATTTCAAGATGAGATATACATTACCTTTACAAAGGCCTCAAACGTATTTTTTAAAGTTGGTTATGAATTTATATTCATTACTTTCTCAGGGCCCAAATTCAGCTGTTGTGTCCTCATTTAAGAAATCTAAATATTTTCTTCTGGAGTAGAAATCAATGGGGAGTGTTTTTTTAACATGTAAGTTTCTAAATAATACAAGTAATTTGGAAGTCTAAGTCCCAGGTATTTAAAATTGGGAAAAGCAGACTAGAGGATGCTCGGATTTAGGGAACATGATTATTTGTCATCTGTGAAGATTATGCCTCTCGAACCTTAGAAAGATTCAGCTTTGCTTCAGATTTTACAAATGACGTTATACTACTGATGAGCTGATGTGTTTACCCTTGAACCTAACCTGTCTCAGGAAGCTACAAGCCAGGTTAGGTGAGTAAAAACTGACTACTTACATAGCTAAGAAATGGGAGAGGAAGTAGGAGAACAACAATTTCACAATAAAACCGAGGAAGACAAAGGAACTTTGCTTGCCCAGCAAACGAAATATGAAGGTAACAATACTGAACAACAAATTGAAATCTCAGAGAAAACATGAGAGAATGCTTTCATAAAATCAAAAAAGAGGATAAATTATTAAATGTTATAGCTATTAAAAGCATGAAGGAGGTGGAGGCATGGACAGCTGACACGTACTGACTGCCATGTAGAAGCATTTGTTATTCAGAACAAGAATCCGCAGTACTAGCTCACATTTGAATGTCTCTGGGCATATATCAGGGTAACAGCCTTACTGTTAGCATTAACTAGATAGTAAATGTATATAAAATATGCACATTCTCAAAGATCTCTCAAGCACAGAGAAACAGAGAAATACAAGAGGCTGAAATAATTAATTCTGACAAAATGTGAGACCATGAATGCCTACCAGATAAAGTTCTTGTTCCTATTTAAGGTAAGGTGTATAAACATACACCCAAAACTTCAAACACTGCCAAGCAGTTATGATATAGCAATAGAGATCCTTCCTTCTGCCCTTTTGCAAGTCTTACTTCAAATAAACAGTGATACTGAAACGTGACCAAAGGAAGAATGTACAACAAAGCCAGTAAGACCTTACAGGCCCAAACAATAGGTAAAGGGCCCATTCGGTTTTGTGTGGGCACCCTTCACATTTCTTACACGGAAATACAAAAATGTTATGTGGCAACCATCAGTGTTAATGCAGCCACATGTGGCAAATGAAATGGGTGTGCCTAGCATAAAATGTTATTACTAGCTTGTGCAAATATGGTAAATGACAATATTTACATGTAATTTACAAATGACAACTATTAGTAAGAAGCAATATAAACACTGAGCAGACACTTTTTCCCTACCAGGAACCTGTGAGAAATGCTCAGACAAGAGACTTAATTCAAAGTTTACTGAAGTTGAAGAGAGACTTCCCTTGTGTTTTAATGGGCTTTGGATCTGCTCTTAGATTACAAATAACATCACAGCTGAGAATAAGAACCTTCCCCTAAAGAAATAAGAACAGTTCATAGAATAATGCACTAAAAATTATTAACTTGAAAATTACAAAGTGCATTTTCTTACTATGGGATGATTTTGTCTATTTTGTAACATGACTGCATTCTTCTTCTGTCTCTGGCAAACAAAGGAGATACCACTATACTGTATATTCATCACAGCAGATTTCTCTGTGTCAATGAACTAACCAGGAGCCAAATAAGAGTTTACAAGTGTAGTATAATTAAAGATTCTTCAAGATGACAAACACAGCTGTGCAAGGAGCACAAATGTGATATGTAGGACTTAAAAGCTTTTTACAGCTCTAGTATTAAAAGTCTGGCTCATTAAGAACTAGTACGTTTATCACTGTTAGTGTCAAGTCTGACAAAATATTCGCTGAATTCTCTTTTCCCAACCTGGTATGACTACAGGCCTGCTGCTGCTGTGTTATTACAACAACTAATATTTGCACTGGAAAAACAAAGAAAAAATATTCGGTCATACACATGTACTGAGAGGCTTGATAAACACATTCAGAGTCTTTTTGAGTTTGTCAAACTGAAACACTTCACAAAATCAGCATCCAACTAATCTGTGACTCTTTCAGAAAACACTATTTACATAGAACCTTGTACAAACAATGCAGCCTTGTGATTTATGAATTATTTTATAACTAGAACATGCAGTTGCAGTTGGAAGGTTCAAATATTCTATTGCTAAAAACACACTGTAAAAACCTGGACAGAAAACGTAAGCAAGCCATGTAACTTTGTAACAAAATCTTGATTGTTGCTGAGATTAACGTGATAAGGTTCCAATGTATGCCTGTGTTAAATTAAAATTTCAGCAGACTATATATACAGACAACATATGAATTGAAACATACTCATTCACTTTCACTATATTCAATGCTGAACTAATTTTGGTTGCTAAATGGAAAAGAAACATGTTTACAGCTTCTGATCAGGTGCATCCCCAAACAGTGTTACAAACAAAAAATACTCCTTAAGTTCAACACCAAACCCAAGGTAATTATTGCCAGGAGGTGGCCAAGAATTGCCAAATGCAATTAATCTATTATCTTTTAATGAAGTTAAAAAAGTTAAGCTCAGCAGTCAGTTCATCACCTAGATGTGTGATTTCCTTCAGATGTTTCTTGTAGGTATATTTTTAGTGTATAGCTACCAAAAATGACTATGCCACAACACAGAAGTGTCAGAATGCCACATGTTGACAATTGCCACAGACCTATTTGAAGTTCTGCATCCAGATTCTCAATTTCTTATGCTGTTAAGAAGTTTCTTGGCTCACTAGTCCCACTGAAGTCAAATTAAGAGGTTCCTAACAATGGGAATAAGGCACAGTGTACCAATCAGCTTAGGAAAGAGAAACTGTCTAAACAGAAGAATAATTTTTACTTGAGAACGGAACAAATCCCACTCAGGTACAGTGAGATAATTGATGTAGAGCTCCATATTACCGGAGTGTAAAATAATCTTGTTGAAAGACTTCTTGCCCTTTCTTGATCAAGATAAATCACATGGGCGACTGTATTAATCAAACAGGGCAGATTGGGACATGTCAGGAGATTTAATAAGTTCTGCAGAGTTTTGGTTCCTATTGTTGTGCTAGTTCCTCATGGTTATTGTGATATTCCGGCTCTGTTGTACTCCACAGGAGATTTATTACAGAGCTCATTATATTAATTTGATACACTTTAATTAAAATATTAATTAAAGATAACTGTAACAAGGGAACTGGAATGTGTTGTGTGAGATCAGTTTCACAGAATGACATGTTGCTTCTCATCTTCGAATGTAGACTTTTAAGCAGGGCTGCCACACAAAAGTAGGCTTTCTACTTTATCTGTTGATGGAGACAACATACTGGGTTTTCCAAGGTTGTTCCTAAACTGAGAACTATTTGGCCTTTTTGCTTTACTTGTAGTAAATTTCAATTTGTATTGGTTAAGAGTCCTAGCAGTTTTCAGGGAGGTAAGTTTCTGAATTATAAGTTATGATTCATTATTAGTTATAAAAAAATTTTCAGCAGAGCACATGCAGCTGATGCTTCTCTACCTCTCTTTTATATAACCCTGTCCCTCTAATACAAGCTATTAATCAATGGGTTCAGAAATACTCTCCCTCGTGAATAAATCTAGTAAACACAGGCAGCAGACAAGCTCGAAAGAATTAGAAGTTGTAAAGGTAAATGATGTGCAAATTACAATGTGGCTTCCCTGTGGATTTCACTGTCTTTGGAAGAGATACAAGTAGCAATGCCTGGGCATGTGCACCCACATACATACACATAAACAAAATCAGGCCTTCAAATTACCTGTAGTAGAAATTATTTGGAACATCATAAGAAACGGAGCTCCTATTCATCTTCTAAAAGCATAAATACTGAATGAAAGCATATGCTAGATTTGAAACATTTACTATCGTGTTCCTTTTGAACTCTAATAGCATACTAATGGATGTGCCAGAAGAATATCAAAGCACAGACAACCTAGAATGCCCACTAGCAAAAGGGTACCTTATTGAATATGAATTAATAGATGAGATGTACTGAAACAGAATTTGATCCGACTAATAAAAGCGGCAACAGCTGTATCACAGAATATCCTCAAAGTATTCTGAAAAATGACGGAAACAAAGTTTAAATAATCTGCATTGTTTTGCTAAAGAACTAAAGGAATGAATTTCTGCATTTCCTTGAAATCATTTGTCAGCTTGGCCCTCCCTGTTACAGAAAACTTGTTAATAGAGGGATGTTCCTCCTGTCCTCTTCCTCAATGATATTACTGGCATTTACATTTACAGCTGGTGCCTGCTGGCAGTCCTATCACATCTGCGGGGCTTGGCACTCTACTGCTCTTATGTGTCGTGTCTACTGCTCAGTCACAGGATGGTTGAGGCTGGAAGGGACCTCTGGAGATTGCCTGGTCCATAGCCTGGCTCTGTCTTCCCAACACCCTCCATCAGCTACTTATACACAGCGATAAGATCTTTGCAGAGCCTTCTCTTCTGCAGGCTGAACAGTCCGAACTCTCTCAGCCTTTCCCTGCATGACAGATCCTCCAAGTCCTTATTCATCTTTGTGGTGCTTCACTGGACTCCCTCCAGTAACTGCATGTCTGTCTTATACTGGTGAGCCCAGCACTGGATGCAGTGCTCCAGATGTGGCTTCATAGCATGGATTATTATATAAACTATTAACCTCTAATTATCGCAGTAGAAGTTCTCATTACAGATTGTGAATTAAGAAGGCCTACAAAGTTTTTGTTAAAGCAAATCAAGACTGATTCAAAGGTAGGCTCACAACTTAATCTAACTCAGCAAGCGTGCACCAAAAAGAGTAACTTCTAATGAACGTACAGTTTGAATTCCTCAAAAAGACCAACATTTTCAGTTGTATTTTTGCTATGAAGTAAATTTAAAGGATAACATCTAAATCACTGATAAAAATGTGACATCTGGAAAAGTTTTGCATTCATTAGCTCATTTTAACACACAAAAATTGAGATATCAACTTATGCAACTGTTAACCAACGCAAATATCTAATAATTTTTGTATGCTTACATTGTTTCTCCTCTTTCATTTGCTACACTTGACTGTTGTGTCAAACTAAATGACCAAACTGGTGTCTTTCTCTGTCTGTGTGGCACCTTGATTACACAGCAGTTAGCACAGTGGAGATGGCAGAGGGAAACGGGCGTAACTGCAATGCAAGTAAATACACAGAGAGTAAAAACACAGGAAAAAATGTTTAATTAAAACAAATATTCCCTCATCTTTCATGCAGGTCTGTCCTTAGTTTTGTATTTTAAAGGAAAGCCAGACTTTGTTATGGTATCGTGAAACACTTTAGAGACCATCTTTGACAAAATTTGGTGTAAAAGAAGGAAAACACGTTTTGTCACAATAGAAAGGTTCACTGGTCTACAAAAGTGTTGATCAGATTGTTTCTGTTATTTGACTTTTACTGATGAATATAGGAGTAGAATCAGTTTATATGACAAATAGTTCTATATGTCAGAAGTAAGCTGTCCAGTAGAGAAATAACTTTGCATTAAGAGAAGCCATACCAAATGAGAAAAACATCAAATCAGTTATCCAATTGCCAGGAATAGCTAATTTTGACTTATTCACATGAAGTTATAAATCATCTATTCATATCTTGATGCCATACAAGTTAGTGCTGGTGATGGAAAATTTCTTCTTGATCCTATGGAACACAAATTCATACTTTCAAATGTGAATATACTACCCTTACCTTTTGCAAACATCACAAATGTATTACAGCTTCCTTCTCAGTCATTTCAGTAGCAAACATGCCTTCAGATGATAATTACTTGGAATTTATTCCCTTTTCTGCTAGTTCTCAAGTCCATCTTTCACTTAAAAGAACAGTATATTAAAAAAAATAGTTTGTTCACAGTAAGATGAACTTCCTCACCTTAAAGATAATGAAGCAAATGAAGGAAGACAAAAGCGCTCTCTGCAGAACTCAGATACTACAGGGAAGCATTACAGCTTTGAAATAGATGGCTCTTGTGCACTGGTCTTGTAGCAAATGCTGATAACAGCCATGTGGCCATCTGACACTTGTATTTGAATTAAGAGAAACAGTGTTCCTGAATAGCTATGGGAAATGCTAATTTGACATGATTATGATGTATACAGAAAACCAAAGGTAACAAGATATGGATACATCTGATTTGGTAAGCTGGTTTTACTCTGTACTTGAAAATTAGCGGTTTAGACTTCCTACATGTTGTACTAGAAAAGGATGTTATGGATCAGTGATTTTTTTTCTTGTAGTATTGAACCTATGCCTAGCGATACTTGTTTTTACAAGAGTTCTGCTCAGTTCATTCATGTAAGAATTCCCATTTGCATTCTAAATTATCTTTCCACTGTAAGTAACAAATCCATTTATAAATATTTAATAAGAACATCTCTAAGTAGGTCTGGAAGGCTAGCCTAGCTAATCACAGTACTGACTTGAATATATATTTTTTTTTTTAAATTACAGCATTTTTATATTAATGTACTTGCTCTAAATCTTTACTTCTTACAGATAGTTTCATGCAATTTTTAGAAAACCTTGTATTTTAGGGAACAAACTCCTTTCCAGGTATTGTTGTGAAATGAAAGAAGCATAATTTTTTTCCTCATTTAAAATAGAGAAAATTAAGATTGTGATCTGTGATTTTCTATGCATTAGTATTAAGGTGTCCTGGTTTCAGCTGGGATAGAGTTAATTTTCTTCCTAGTAGCAGGCACAGTGCTGTGTTTTGGATTTAGCATGAGAATACAGTTGATAACACACTGATGCTTTAGTTGTTGCTAAGTACTGCTTATGCTAGTCAAGGACTTTTCAGCTTCCCATGCTCTGCCGGGTGCACAAGAAACTGGGAGGGGGCACAGCCAGGACAGCTGACCCAAACTGGCCAAAGGGCTATTCCATACCGTATGGCGTCGTGCTCAGTATATAAACTGGGGGGGGGTTGGCGGGGGAGCAGCGATCGCTGCTCGGGAACTGTCTGGGTATCGGTCGGCAGGTGGTGAGCAATTGCATTGTGCATCACTTGCTTTGTATATTATTATTACTATTATTATTATATTGTTATTATTATCATTACTATTTTCTTTCTTTCAATTATTAAACTGTTCTTCTCTCAACCCAGGAGTGTTTCTCACTCTTACTCCTCCGATTCTCTCCCCCATCCCACCGGGGCAGGGGGAGTGAGCAAGCGGCTGCGTGGTGCTTAGCTGCTGGCTGGGGCTAAATCACAACATAAGGATCAATATCAAAGGATCAAGCACGAGTAAAAGTCTACTGAGTTGGTACTAAGATGAATCAACAGTACGGTCTGACTTAGTCTGACTTAATGGCACCACTCCAGTTTTTCTGTATTCACCCCTGGAATTTGATTTACTGATTCCTTTCTCCATCCTCATTTCAGTGAATGTTAATCTCTGAGGTTACTTGGCAAACAATGTTCTTCAACTGACCATCCTAACTCACCAGTACAGGACCTGCCCCATCAGGAAGAAAAAAAGCCCTCTCAATACTATTGGGTAGACACTGCTAATCAAGAGCAGCAATAGACTGCTAATCAAGAGCAGTATATCAGAAGAGCTCAGTCACCCATACCATGGGCAGGACAGTCCCCAGGGATAGTCAGCAAGGGCTAACAAAGGCCACCAAAGGCACCACGTGGCACGCTTGGTGACTCGTTACCTACACTGTGAGGCACAGCCAGGCAGACTTCTCGCCAAGTAATGATCTGGAGGCAGGCAAATCAGGGAGCACACACGATTCACAAACAGCCTTCAGAAGTCTGTGGAAGACACAGCTAAACAGGTCTGTAGACTAAACTTCCAGCAGGCAGAACTTCACTATAAAAATGAAATTGTGGAAACCGAGTTGCGTTCCTTTTTTTTTTAGCAACAGACATATATGTATATTCATTCTGTGTATTTGTTGCTTCTTGATAGGATATTTCTGTTCATGAAAAATGACAAGTTTTGCTCTGCAAAAAAAGCTGGTGCTTGTCTACTTTTGGAATGGACAGTGAGAGTAACTTCCAAGCTGAAATCAGTCTCTTAAGATAGAAGAACAGCAAAGGCCTGGAAAAGTCTGAGAATACAAATATCCAAATCTTATTTAGCATTTGGTTTGTTTCCTAGCAGTAAACTGTTTCTAGCACTTAAACTATTCTGTGTCAAACTGCATCTTTTATCAAGACTTCCTACATCTTAGGGTGATATTACAAGAATAATGTACAGGTAATATTTCAACGTGGCTGGTATGAGTGGAGGCACAAGAATAGGGAAACTAAAGAATGAGTCAGACTGCAAAACCTAGAGGCCTCATGCATTGTTTGCTGTCAAACACTAATAGTCTAGTTTGATGTTTCTGAGAGTGGTGTAAAACATGAGGTAACCTTTGCCCATTCTTTACTCTGGAATTCCCAGGTACCAAATGCCACTGAGGCAGAGCAGCTTCCCTGGGACGGCTGCCAGCACTGTGAGTACAGCTTGCTGAAAATAACTTGGTGCCAAGAAGATGCAAAGGGCAATCACTTAAAGGGAAAGATGCCATCAGAGGATTTAGCACAAGCACAAAAAGACTACAGCAACAGTGAGAGAGGAATATATGTATTTCAAGTGAGAGCTAAGCAGCAATTGCAAAGCAACCGCTGCAGTTACAATAATTTCAGGTGCCTGTAGGCAAATTTATTTTAAATTTGTACCGATTTCTTCAGAATAATTAAGAAGCTGGAATATAGACAGAGGTGTATCCTGACTTGCTGATCTGCTAGTGACAAAAAGATGAGAAAATTTTGCCAAACTCATTTATTTATGAACAAATGTTTGTTGGGAAATATGGCGAAGGCTACATAACTGCAGTGTTAACCTTGTTTTATCAGAATAAAAGACAGCAAGGGAAGACATTAAGAATGAGGCAGATCCCAGAAAGACTGGACATGTTAGATAATTTGGCTCTTCGAAATAAAATGCAGTAAAGACTAGTTGCCAGAATATTAACATAGAAAACACATAAACGAGCAAGGCCAGGATGATAAAACAGGAGACCAGGATTTTTCTTGTTATTAGACTCAGATATAAACTGAATAAAAAACCTGGAAACAATACTACTTTCTTTATGTAATATATACAGCCCTCTTCCATACATTGAAGATTACCACAAAGCCAAGCAGACTTCTCCTTGCACATATAAGAAGGGAATTTGGTTTATATCTACTAGGTTTTCTGTACCGTGCAGTTTTTCAGGACCCCTTGACAGGTTAAACATCCAGTCACAGATCTGATCTTTCATCTTGTGAGTTTCTGTTAGATGCTAATTTTTTTTCCACATCTGTATTTAATATCTCACAAATAATTCATAATTAGAATTTTTCATACTGTTATAAAATTTAGAAGGATATACAAATATTTCAAATCCACAGATATATTCTGTCAGTTTTCCAAAACAACTATTGAATAAGTATTTTATAGAATTTCTAAAAAGGTTATAATAAATGAGTAATCAATTGCTAGTACTCTGAATAGCTATTGTCAAGACCTACAGAGACATTGGAATTTGCTTAGTATTCAAACGCTCCTATATGCAAAACTATTCACGCGATTAAATACCTAGTTAGAAATCTAAAACGTTCAGAGTATTTAAAATCCCCATTCTCCATATGAAAAAAAGTGCATGGCCATATTATTGTTGTTATGGAACACATTATTTGCAGGTACTGCCATCATGATTTTTCTTTCATATATTAAGTAAAATTGCCATAATAAATTCTCAAAGACTGTGTGAATGGTCCAGATATTCACATGTAATGAGATGTCACAGGATGAACCAGTGAGGTTAATAAATGTTCTGGAGTAAATAAATAATGATCCTCACTGCTTCTTGTTTCTAAAAGTCAAATCCTTAAGTTTCCAACACTACTCACAGATTTTTTTCTACTTTATCCCTCACCCTCAAGGGTGAATACTTTCCAGTACTGCATAAACTAGGACTATAGTATCTGTTATATATGATTTGTTGTCTCAATTATTCTCTTTTAAACATGATGAATTCTTTGAAAAATTGGAAGAAATATATCTTGCACTTGGAAAGGGAAGTGTTGAGGAATATGATAATCCTCAGTTTCTTAGCAGCTCATTTTGAAATTTTGCAGAGATGTCTCCTATGCAAACAATCTTTATCCTGATGCTGGAGACAGCCTTTATGTCACCAGAATCGTGTGGTTGACCATTGTAAAGAAATCTGTGTAAAGCTGGACCCAAGCCCCCAAGTACCATGATTTTGAACAGATTAAACACTCCTATGGGCAGCCAGTGTAGAAGTATTGGAGGTCAAAAGATCAAGACTTGATGGAAACAAGGAGAACCAGTGGTGAAATAGACTTAAGATCAGCAATTTTATAGTCAGTATTGGATGGAGGAAGGTGCATTATTACAGATGTTTAAGACAGCAAGATACAGTGCAATGTTTCCCTGTCATTCTCTGTATCCACCCTTTCCCATTTCTTCCTCCTCCACCCTTTCACTCACTATCTTCCCACGCTCTGCCCGCACAATGCGAAGCAGAGCCAGGGCTTTTGGGTCAGAGATGACAAATTCTCTGAGGGACATTCTGGCTGGAGCCACGCAGATGGGGCCAGTGACACTGAGGAAAGGTGCACTGTTAGCAGAGCTATGGGATCTGACAATTTAGCAGTCTCTGCTGTGGGGCTGCCTATAGGGAACATAGCTGCAGGGTATGTAAGGTTTCTACGCTGCCTGCTGAAACAAGCCTGTGCTTTGGGTTCAGTGGGAGGTGGGTACGGTTTGCACTCAGTGTGCATACAGGAGGTGAACTGAACCCTTACTTTTTATTGTTTTTTTGAAAAAAAAATCAAATAGATGCTTGAAGTCATTCTATCCTCAGTTTAGGGAGAACTCCAAATCCCTAGGATACAGAACAGTTTTCCATAGCAAATTATTTATTTTATGAAATGACAAATTTCCACAGTAGAAGACTCTGTCAGCATAAACTGCTTATACAAATGTTTGGTTGTTCTGCAGTCAAATAACTAGATTCATACACAGAGAATAGAAGACCTAAATATTATATTTAAACACTAAATAATTTCTGAGTTAATAAAAAATAATTTTCTGAGTTAGAAAATCTGGAGTGACAGAAGCTTGAATCTCCAACTCTTAAAAGATATTTATGCACAGATAGAGAAGCCATTTCCAAAAATCAACCTTTAATACATTTTTGTTTCCTGAGTTTCTACCTGGAGGGGAATAGAGATGTCTTACTTAAACGAGTCTTACTGATCTGACTAACGTGTTACATACAACATTTTCATATTCTGCTGGTACTGCAACACACTTTGCAACACAGAACGATAGCCTTAAATAATCTCTTAGCTCAATACAATTTTTCCTAGGTTAGCATTTCATTTGGTATGAGTCTGAACATGATATCATGTTCTTATTTGGGATCCAAGGTCTCTGAGACCATCTCTGCCTGCCTTTCTCCCTTTCGTTCTGTTATCAATCATAATCAGAAATGTTTCTGATGTTTCATGGTAGTCGAGGATATACCTTCCCCTTATGCCTGCCTACAGTCCACCTTAAGATGATGCATTGACTTCCTGTAAGGATCTCCTCAGAGTTCAGGACAGTGTAGTTTTAATGGTCCACAATCAGAAGACAAAAGATTCTCTTTCCTTTGATATTTCAATTTTTTAAAATTACTTAGGTATAAAATTGTTTATCCCTAAATGTAGTAATAAGATAAGTCACTTTTCTGGTCTTTGGTTTTCTACTCTCTAAAGGAAAAAAGAGAATTTCAAAAAAAGTAAGAAAAGAAAAAAATGGGACAGAAGTGGAAATACTGCATTAATCAAAAGCTCAAGGCTTTAAGGAAAAAGAAAACACATATGCCTATGAGTTAGAGAAAATTGTTTCATAGTGGATGTAAAATGTTTGCCCCAGTGCTCCAGTTCTTCTACAGAGTAGAGGGTTAGCTGAAGATAAGTCTGTCTCTCCTAGTGCAAATAGCATTAATTTTATTTTTAATAGAAATTAATATTATAATAAAATTATAATCAGTAACCATTTGGAGATTTCTAGTATTACAATGTCCAACCCTTTTGAAAACTCTGGCCTACCATTTTGTTGAAATCTACCATAGCATGACTGATGTGACATATTTGGCATTTTGATTTCAAAAAATTCTGAGGATCTCACAAATACAGAGAAGCCAATGGGAGCATTGTGTGCTCCAGCAAGGCACAGGTTTCAAAATGAGCTCCCCAAAACATTTTAAACTGGATAATTCTGCAAATTCTGAGTTTCATCCTTAAAAGAATCTTCATTTAAAGGAAAAGTATTGGAGCAACCAAGTCAAACTAAAACTTTATTTCTATGCCTCTACTTGTAAAAATAATGATTGTAAAGCCTCTCTTAAAAAAACCTTTTTCTTTATTCATCAATGTGTTCAGAAACATTCTCCTTTTAAATTATAGCTTTCATTAACTTTTATACTAGACTCTTCTAGAACAGTGAATGCCATTGCATGCATGAAGCATGGAAAATATCTTATAATTTCTTATACCATACATGATAATGTCACAACTTAGGTTGACTCAATTTCATATCTGCCTAGGCAAAGACCAAGGCTCTTCTCTTTCACATGTCTGACTTTCCAACGAGTTCTTCTTCCAGCCCAGAGGGACTACAGGAACACTGCTTGAGGTTCATGGGCAAGATGTGGAGGAACATTAACTAGTAAACCACCTGTGTGCTCAGCAGGTACTTGGCTCTGAAAGGCAGTGAGGGCAATTTAAGGGACCAGCTGAAAATTACACAAGCACCGGTGATTTTGGTAGGAACATTTAGTGGTGGGCTGGCTCTTCGTAAAAGCTTTCCTGATCTCTTTGTCGCTGAACTCTACAGGTATCCTATATCTCAGAACCACCCTACAGTGCTGATTATTTGTTGCCAGCACAGACAAATCTGTAGTGTGTCAAATGTGAGGGTAGAATACGTTGAATCTCATCTCCCAACAGGAACCACAAAAGCAACTGTGTTGACAGTATTATTCATATTTGACTTTTTAATGTAAATTAGCTAAAAGAATTTTTTCCCTCTGCTGCACTCAAGTGGCACTTCTCTGCAGAATTCAGTGGTATCACAATTCAGAACCCTCAGTTTGCCACAGAGGCTGACTTACAATACTGACTTTATAAATTAATTATTGTCTCGTATATTTGCAACATGGACAAGAACTCCCTGGTTTGTTCAAAGGCATTAGATTTGCTTGTGTTGAACTCAATAAAGTGTAAAATAGTTTAGGTAATAAAGAAGTTGTTAACATCAGATTGTGACTAATTTTCTGTCTGCTACTAGGAGAAACAGCATTAGTTCCCGTGCCAGAACCTATAAATCAGTGTGGTGAAAAGGTAATTTTTAGACAAGGGTTCTCAGGATAAAATAAGGGTAACAGAGAGTCAAAAAGGAGAAATGTCCCTTTAATATAATCTTTCAAAAAATGTCTCTAGAAATTGAGAAAGTAGCTCAGAGGCTTTTGACGTTCTCCTAAAATCAGAGCTGAAGGTCAACTGTCAAAGTACTGTCAACAGATGACAATTAAAGGGTGGCTACATAGCACTGAGACTTCTCCGCTAATTGTTTTCTATGTTTTAAACATCTGGACCTTTTGAGACTTTTTTAGACAATAGTTTGTTCATTTGCAAACTAATTTTCATCAGCTATCATAAAAAGGTGCAATGCCAAACACAGATTGACATTAAATGCTTTTTGCTTTATTCTTTTCTGAAATGTGAAATAGTTTTTAGTAATACATAGAAAACAACAGAAGTCAGCTCAGGCTTGTTCACATTAGTAGTAAGCATGATTAAAATTTAAAAAGGCCTAGCCAAGTGATGCTTTGTGCCTTTTAAACTACACCGTGAATACCAATTTAAAAATTCTAATGTAGTGAGACCAAGCAGCAGTCGCATATTAGGTGGTCCAGATGAATGTGAGGCTGCACCCCAAGAGGCTTTCTGACCAGCTGACATGTTTAAACATATAATCCTCACTTTCTCATATTATTCGATTTAATATAATGTTTGCTATGGTGTTTAAGCAAAAAATAAAAAAACCCCACCAAACAGGATCCTACACTCCTTTACTCTGCTAGAGAAGCCCTAAAGGGCTAAATTTGGGGGAAGGATGAGAAGAGGAATAATACATCTGTGGTGCATGTGCAAGCCTCTTTTTAAAGCAAGTGTGTTTCACAGATGAAAAACTGTAACCACTACAAGGAAATCTTAACATGAAGAAATAATCTCTTCAGCACTATACAGTTATCAGATAAATAAAGCATCGAGTGCTGTTATTTTTTTTTCCACTTCTTTTCAAAATAAGAAACAAAAGTAGTACTAGGTCTGTTGGGAGTAGAGTGAGAAGAGGATTGCTGAAAGATCTGGAAAGTCAAGGTTTCAGTGACCTTTGAGCTTTCAGTTCAGGCGCTATAAAATAAAAAGATCTAAGCAGACTTTTCAAAATGATTACCGGATTGGAACCAGATTTTCAGTCACCTCTGCCTACTAGCAGGCACCCAAAGCAAGCAAAGTCTCTGTGCCCCTCAGTCCTCACAAGCAAGGTGGGAATTCCGTAGCAGGGGTGACCAGGCTTTCCTCTTAAAATCAACAATTTGTTGGAACAAAAGCTGTCAGGAGGAGGTGCTCATTTGGAGAAAACACCCTTTAGAAAGGTTTCTTGCGTTCAGGACAGAACGCCTGGAGCTGCAGGTGGAGATCTGCCTCAAACAACCTCCGCGTGCCGCTTCAGAGTGGAGAAGCTCTGTTTTCATGCCGGGGCTCAGCACGGGGCAGTGGGCTGTGGGCTCCCTCCGCCAGGCCCCGTGAACACAGAGTTCAACCCTTGGGGGACACTGCAGTGGTAACCCACCCTAGGAAAGCCAACACAAGCAGAGAGGGAACTTGAATGTTTTTCTCCCATACCCTCTTGAGAGCACTAACCACAGGCTGTTGGCTACTTCTGTCTGAGGTAGAATGGGAAAACATTTCCCAGGCAAGCTCTTGCGGACAGCAATTTTTCAGACCTGGCCTTTTCATTTAACGACTACAGTGAATTCGAGCTTTTTGGAAAGCTTGACCAACTCTATCAGCTTTGATGATGATATATAGCACGAACTTCATTCAACATCCTCATGTTTTTGTTACCATACTATTACCAAGGTTATATTTTGGTAGTGGATATTATTATTATAGATATAGTTTCACGGTTCAAAGAGGCAGGATGTTGCAGCCTTACTACGTGAAAAATATCTTGTGATACAGTGCAGTACATGTTGGTCCCTAAACAAAATTACTATTTCCCTGTTATTCCTCAGCTTTTAAAATTATTACTTACATAGCTGTGTCACTGAAACAGATCATGGTCTATACTGAAAACAAGCGAGATCAGCCCCCTCTGTATTACAAACGTATACACTTTTGCAGATGCTAGCACATAAGCTAAAAATTAACAGTGAGGTTGTGATTTCAAATAAAATCTGGTAAACATTTTTTCTTCTTTGAGAAAGGGAAGGAGAGAAGGGAGGTTTAGAGAGTGATGGAGGGGAAAGAATGCATTGCAGCTTCTGTGGAGCCTTCAAAAGCAGCCCGACGGTACCGCAATGCTGAGGAAGTTGTGGAAAACTGCTACAAAACAGGTATGGCGAAAGGCTAATGAGCCTAAAATTTGATCTAACTGGTGAAAAGAAGGAATGCTTATAAGACCTGAAAGCTCAGTGGGTCTGATCTTTCACAGATATAGATTGATGGAGTCCTATTAATCTCAGTGGAACCATACCATTTTACACTCTCACACACCGATCCAATATGAGTCTTCTTTTTATCTTTCAGTCGTTCTGCGTTTTAAAGCAGTCCTACAAAACCAAAGCAACTATGAACCTGAGGAATTTGCTTGGTGAAGAAATACATTCCAGTTTTATCTTTCTAGCTGGCATTTGTAGTTTGTTCAAGAAAATGAAGGGGTTTTTAAGAACAGAATTTTAGAATTTGGAAAATATACTTCCAGTGTAGTAGTTCTCTCTCTACAGTATATTATTTTCCACTTTATTTAGTATTGTAAGGGCATTTTCAAGAAGGTTTTTTAATAACAGTGTCCTCGACTCTGCTAAGGCAGAAAGCAACTCACTGCCCTCCTAAGCCTTGAACAGGCAAAGCTCCCTCCTCTCCTTTGCTGATGTGTGCAAGTTTTATCCTTTATTCATCAGGACTAATTATTGTTTTCCTGGCTGTCTTACAGTCTTCTAATGACCGTATTGATTAAACTGGAGATACACTGCCTAATTAAATTTATGACGGCCGTTCTGATGCCACTTGAACATGGTTATTAATAGACAGATATTATGGCAGTGTGCAAACCAGAAATGCCTATGAATAAGTAATACAGAGCCAAGTCATATCCCCATGTTTGAAAGAGAAAGGGGCAGTAGCCTGCTTCACCATGGTTGTCAGTTAACACAAAGCCAGAAGTGTGCTTTCTCCACGAAGACCTCATGCATCTGCTTTCATGTCTCTCTGGGTGCCTATGTGAGGTCGTCTCCTCCTTCCCAGCAGCCTGGTACACAGCAAGTTCTCATTCTGTCTAACCTTCTCAGAGGTTTAAAGCCAAGTATAAGTGGTAAGTTGGGGGAAAGGCAAAACCAAACGTCAGGTGTTGCCCATATTTAGTGTACTTCAGTGTGAAGCTGCATACATAAGTGAAGCTCACAGCACTGCTACACCCTCAGTTTCTTGTGGAAACTGGTACATGTCTACAGAGATATTAAGCAGATGCTGTCCTCTGGGGCTGTCTAAGCAGAGGTCCCAGTACTCGTTCTACACCAGGATCATGATCCATAAAGGGGAAAATAGCTACACCCTTTGGATGACAGCTGAATTACTGGGAAAGTACTAAGGCATTTCATGTCAATATGTGTTTGTTTCTAAAGCACAGCAACCACCTGGGAATTGTCATCTCTCTTTCCAAGAGATGAGTCCTTGCACACTAATGGTAGTTCTGCCACCCCTATTAGGACAAGCCCCAGAGCTTACCCTGTCTTCACAAGCACTGTAGGAAGTGTGCTATGGGAAAAAGGTTGGGTAGAGGAAAAGAAAGGGAGTAAGGACATGACAGTACAGACCCTTTCTTTCAGAAGGAATAAAGGGCAATTCCCAAAGGGCACAGAAGTGATTACAAGGTAGCTCAATATCATCCACGAGGAGTTCTCTAGTTGAAGTTGAGGTTTCTTAATTTCACTTTTACAGATGTATATTTCTCTGAGCCATCTCCGAGTTGCAGCATATTCAGTCAAAACATACCTACCTCCCACCATATTCTTGGAAAAGTAATGATCGTCCTTTCCAAAACATCTTCCCTACATGCAAATGGATTAGCATCATAGACTCTGCTATGAACAACCATGCAGAAAACTGTATATAGGTCCTGAGATCAGTTGCCCCACAAGCATGTTTTTATGCCTCCACGACAATTAGCTAAACTTAGTTTGACAGGAGATTCTGTGCTCTACTTTTAAAAACCTTACACTGCCAGCATTAACACACGCCATAGTGAGATATTAGTTGGTGAGTTTTCTCATACCAGAAATTTTTGTGGGTAACTAGTATAAACCTACCAGCTACAGAAAAAAAATACCTCTGCAACTATCTTCTAAATATTTGTTTCTTACTTTTAAAATAACCTCCTCAAATAGAAATAAATCTTGCTGTTTGTGTCTGCATGCAATTCTTCTTTAGCTAAACCGTAACAAATTTGTCTCTGTGTGTGACTGGGAGAATCCTAACTGCTCATCCCTACCTATTAAGAGAGAGAGATCATCGGCTATGTTTATCCACCCAGGCAACCTGGGCGTCTTATTTGGCTGGGTAGTAAGCTAGCAGAAGCATATCATATACCACCATAAGACTATGTGGCTTAAATAAGTAGCTAAACTGAGTTCTCATCCATCCTCACTCACAGCTCCCACTGGGAAGAAGAACGGAATAAGAAAGTCAAGCTCGATAGGGCCCTTTCATTAGTTTAATTTCTGTAGTTCAACACTGTTTACATAATAGAATGATAGCTATAGATTTTTTCACTAAGAACGGAATAAGTGAAGAATGTATATCAAAATTACAGCATCGATGGACTGCAGATACCACACTATTAAGCATGTGCAAAAGAAATGCTTAAATCATTTGACTGTTGTTTTTTGAGAATTGTCTCTGCCCCAGACTTTTCACTTACAGTTTTGCCACTGAAACCTGGCTTCTAGAACTGCCCTCTATCTGATCTGGCTCTGATTTGTTAATTTTCTACTTTAAAACTGGAAGCTTTAAAACAGATAACTATCACTAGCCCAGATCTGAGCACTGTGAACCCTAGCAATATATCTCCTGAATCCCAGAGTCTGTTACAGGAAAACAGAAATGAGAAGTTCAGAGGTTCAAATATTGTTTTCTAATGCAATTTTCTTGGAATGGTACAGTAGTAAGAATAATAGTAAAAATAAAATTTAAAAGGACTCTAAATTTTCAGGAAGCTACAGAAGAATTCCTTTTGCTAAAAAAATCTTTTGGAAGTTGACTTTGCATTTGAAATTTCTATAATTAATTAAATAAATTGTCTTAAATACAACAAATACATTCTACCTCTCGAGTATTTACACAAAGCTAATACTTCAGACCTGACAAAATCCTACTACTGTCAGAAGACACATTCTTTGCTTTCCACTCATTTACTGTGAAATGACAGAAAATGGTTGCCAGCTGCCCTCATCTGATTGCATATGTGGTGCCCGGCTTTGTGGCCCAGCTTTTCAGCTACCACTGTTCATCTTTAGTTGCCAAAATTGATGCACCTCATGTTGGCCAGAGAAAGAAAAAGCATCAGAACTTCTGAACTGCTTTTGGACACTTAGGCTGCACATCTGTGTCCCAGTGCCCCCAGGGTATAAACTCTAAATAACATCAGTTCCACATCCTGAAGCTTGTGACTGAAAAGTGCAATTTTCACACTAGATATAAAGCCAACATTTCACTGAAAGTGTAAAAGCTGATTTCCCTGCAAGGATAAGCCTGCTTTCTGGCTGAGGAACAAGAAAAATGAATGGTATAATTCCAACATAGAGAGTCCCATCTTCCACCCAATATGGATGTGGGAGGAGGAATACCGAGCCATCATTTCATTACAAAACACTTAATTTTGTTCTGGCAGCTGGTAGGACCCCAGCTGTCCCTTTCACTTTCACCCTGTGACAAACACATGGAGTGCTGTAATAATTTCAGGCATGAAAATGGAGAAAAGATGAACAATAGTGAGTTGCTAAGAATGCTCATTTGCATGGGATGTCTTCCTGGCTGCCCCAAATGACTTGTTTTTCTGTTAGCCCAACAGCATCAAGAGCTTTTGGCCATGTATCTAGCTTGATTACAGGACAGATTATGTCTTAAATGTTTCTTATGATTAAATAAAAAGGGTCAGGTTTTAGCCTATTGACAGTAATGGCTTGGTTTACTAGCATGGCACGTTATTTACCAGCTTAAAACCGGGCATTTCTGCTTCATACAGCTCCTATAAAGGAAATTACCAGTACAAGAGAAGTTTTTTTTCCCTAGGAGACTGAAAAATTACAAGAAAACCATATATATGTCATAAACTATCAATTTTCAGACTGTTTCTCATTAAAATATGCTTTAACTATTGGTAGAAGAACCATGGAGTGAGTGAAAAGGAATTACGTATGATTGAATGTCTCAATTATACTTGATAATTGCAATGAAGACACTGGAAAATCCATCTGCTTCAATGACCTACCTAGAGTTCTGGTAAGGGCAAGCAGAGGGCTGGATTTCAGAAGGGAAAAACACGTAAACAGGAGGAAGGGGAGGAAACAGCTGCTGTTATAATGGTGTATTTATATACTAGTTTACAGAATTAAACATTTCATAATTTAAAAAAAGTGATCTGCAATACATTGGATCAGACTCAGCAGAGTATGCCTTACTCTGCTGGAATCACTAGAACTTCACTGGTGACAACTCTTGTCCACCCTACGGAAATAAACTCAGAATGAGCAGCCATTCATATCACATGAAACTTCTGCAAATACAGACTTTTTTTTGAGACAATGTGACTGCAAATGTCAGTAAGCGTTTCATCCACTGCAGAGAGACCAACCTTAAATTGTACTTAGTTCTTGATGCTGAATTGAGAATGTTCAGAGAAAGCATTGCAGTTAAACTTTTCTTACTAAAGTAGAAAACCAGTGTCATTTCCTCAGCTGAAGTCCACTTAGCATATTTACTATTAGTATCACCAGTAGTAGTTGCTACAAAACACAGATCCAGCAAAATGTAGATTACAGAGCCTAAAAATTAAGCTTCTCTAAAAAAATGATTATCAAAAGAAGTGAATAATTTGATTCTAGGAAATTATTATAAACAAATGCCTTATAGATTGTCTTATGGAAACTTGGATCTCTTCATGTAGTTACAGGATTGTTACAGAACAGGCTATAGTCACTATAGACTGAGGCTTCTTCCCCTTAGTCAAATTTACTAATTAATCATCTAAAAAATACTGTATTAACCATTCTAAACTTGGGGCTACAGAAGCAGTGCTTTAGTTTTTGAAAACAGCTGGCAGTTCATGTAGTAAGACTTTGAGGAGGGCTGGGGAGGACAGAATGGCATGGAGATTGCAGAATAACAGTTCAACTAAAGAAGCTGGACTTTGGGTTGTTGGATGATATGGAAAAAAATATCCTCAAGTATCTCAAAAGAGATGGGGCACTAAAGAGTTTATCTGTGACAAGCCTCTTTGTTTCTGCAGTCATCAGTGAAGATACAGCAAAGGAAATGGAGGAGCTGCAGTTATGCATTTGCAATACACAAAGTCCTTGTTTTCCCACTAGGCACTGCAGAATAGCAATTGTCCATTCACAGCACATATCACATCCTCTGCATTTCAGAGCTAATATTTTTGCAGTCCTTAAGCTAGCATGCTTCAGCCTAGTGTAGTTAATTTTTGTAACCCTTTGAGGTGCATTGCATGAGGTGGGTGTGCTCATGTTCTGTTCCTTGTTACTTGATTTTTTTTTTTTTAGGTATAATTTTTCAAGTTAAACTAAAAGATTTTCAAATTGCAGAGGGTTTCTATCTACAGCAACACCTCAAACAGAGCTGTAAAAAGTCTCGCTTCACAAATTGGGAAAATATGAAGATTGCTAGTCATTGAGCAGACTTGTATATTAATCTAATTAACAATAGAAATAGGCTGTGTTGGCTGAAATTATTTTTAAGAGCACTCATACACACACACACACATGAGCTCTGACAAGTAGGTCCTCCTCTTGTATTTTAGAATCACACTCCTGAAAACAATGTTAGCTTTATGCTAGCAGTTGCTTTTGTTTCCTGCAGCACACACTGTCCACCGTAATGCTGCAATACTCATTCAAGGCAGACCACTAGCTTGAATATGAATTGAACCTATATGCCATCAAACAGACGTCAGGCTACATTACTTCCACTTCCAAGCAAATTTCCACTTTTCTCTGTTTAAGTAGCAAAAGCTATCTGAAAACCGGTGTCGATATAAGACGATCAGCTCCCTCCCTTCCCACTGAGGATCTGCTTATAAGTCAAAGTGCAGGCTGCTTCTTAATTTTGAACTTCTGAACCCAAATCAAGTAAAGCAACCTTAGCATGTAGTAAAAAAAAAAAAAAAAAAAAAAGGTGGTACATGTTCTCCTAAAGATGAGGCTGATACTGTTTTCTGCTTGATCTGTTTATTTCCAACTCTTTCTCTCTCTGCTCTAACTCTCAGACAAACTCACAGCCCCCTCAGGATAAGAATGAGTTTCTGCTTTCTTCTCCCTTCATCTAAGCCAGCCAAGTCCCAAGTCTCCTCTCCTGCCACAGAACAGTAGGAAAACATATAGAAAAAGCAATCACATTTTCCTCAGTGGGATCAGAAAGGACTACAATAACAGATTCTTTCTGCAATCTTCTTTTGCCATCAAATGGTTAAATCAACATAAGTTAAAATTTTCATCTAGTTTGAATAAAGAGAAAAAGGGAGGAAATTCAAAAACCGGTTGCTGTAGTAACAATCACCAGTAAAAATCTTTTCCACTAAATAATAGTATTATCTCCCTCTCCCCCTCACAATTTTAGTTCCCCTTCAAAAATAATCATGCTGCCTCTTTTAGATTTGCTGTACATACCTCAACCATTAAACAAGACATTTAACCATAGTGGCAGTTCTGTGACCTTTGAATGCCGTGAAATCTCTAAGCGGTGCAGCTTGTTCATGAAGACTTGTACTGCAGAATCCAGTAACTGCATCCAGGATTAGGAATAGAATTAAGTAACAACAGCAAACAAAAATGAAAATAAAACAAACCAAAAAAAAAAAAGAAAAAAAATAATAAAAAAAAAAGAGAAGAAAAGGAAACCTCCCCAAGTCCCCCAACCCAGCTGATAAAACCACCTTAAGAAGCAAAAAGACTCTGGAAGAGAGTGCACTTTTCTGCCAGTGCAAGGGCTGGGGTAGAGCTGAGCTTGCTGCAGTCTGCCTGCCTGCGTTCGCGAGCCGAAGGCCGCGCAGGGCTGGGAGGTGCTGTCAACTGCCACAGGCGCGGGAGAGCAGACCAATCCGCGCCAGCACTGTCAGCTCGGTGGAGTGAAGCCTTTTCTGTTTATGTTTCCTCATTTCAGGAGTGACGTCAAAGGGTTTAGTTTTTCCTCTGCATGTGCTATTAATTTTAAACGACTACTATTGGAAGAATGTGGCAGTGATTTAGGCAGGCTACCCTACTCGAATGAAACCGGAGTTTTCTTCATGATTTATCTGTCCTGCATTTAGCTTAGAAATATTTTATAATGAGAGGTACCAGAAAGATCCAAAATATCCTCACAAAACGGGGAAAGGCTATACCTACGCTTTTATATATTGAAGTGTTCTTAAATATGCCCAGTATGTTTCCCAATGAAAGCTGTTATCCATATGGGTTGTGGTGCAAAATCAGACCTGATTCTGCCCTTGTCCTGAAGTAAATCAGGAACAACTCGCCTAAATTCAGTGGTGTCACACCAGTGTAAACCTGGTGAAAGAGATAAGACTGAGACTACTGTACACATCCTTTTATCAGTCAGCACTAGCTAGATTGCAAATTAACAAACTCTTTCATTACCGAGTCAGTCACCAACACAGTCACCCTTAAGGTCTGCTGCTCTGGGCAAACACCAGTTCCACCAGCAGATCACAGCCCAGCTGTGCTCGCCTACGAGCTCTGCTGTAGTCCACCACACAGGGTTTTATTTCATACCAAAGTCCATGGCAAAAGGCAAAAGGCAATGGTAAAGCCTGGCTTCCTGTAGCACTGCATCTTTGTCAACAGAGAAGCTATGCAGCTGAAGCTTCAAAAAACAAGTAACATATGTCAAGGTCAATTATCATGCGCAACAGAGGCCACAACAGCACAAGATAATTGATAGGAGGTCAGTTGACAATGGTAACTGTTTAGTTATCTTCATAATTTTAATTTTACTGATTGCCTCTTCTAGGGATCCCTTTCAAAGAGACTGGTTTATAAGGCACAATTCATTCCTAAAAAGTCTTAACAGTGTAACACCTAGAATACTGTGTCCAGTTTTGGGACCCTCAATACAAGAAAGACATTGAGGTGCTGGAGTGTGTTCAGAGAAGGGCAACGAAGGTGGTGAAAGGTCTGGAGCACAGGCCTTATGAGGAGCAGCTGAGGGAACTGGGGTTGTTTAGCCTGGAGAAGAGGAGGCTCAGGGGAGACCTTATCGCTCTCTACAACTACCTGAAAGGAGGTTGTAGTGAAGTGGGTGTTGGTCTCTTCTCCCATGTAGTTAGCGATAGGATGAGAGGAAATGGGCTTAAGCTGCGCCAGGGGAGGTTTAGGTTGGAAATCAGGAAAAAATTCTTTATGGAAAGGGTGTTCAAGCATTGGAACAGGCTGCCCAGAGAGGTGGTGGAGTCACCATCCCTGGAAGTGTTCAAAAAACGGGTAGATGTGGCACTTCAGGACATGGTTTAGTCTAGTCTACCCTTGATTGGTTTAGTGTGGACTTAGCAGTGTAGTTTAATGGTTGGACTGGCTGATCTTGGAGGTCTTTTCCAACCTAAACGATTCTATGATTCTATGATTTAATTTTAAAATGCATACAAGTGCTTTTGAAAGTGGGTAGGCTGACAACTCTTGAGAAAGAAATTTCTCAATGATCCACAGAACAGGTACAAAAATAGCAGAAGTAACAGGAGCTTCTCCATGACCACCAACTGATGCTACCAAAATGTTATTCTGGAGAGGCCAAAATATTTAATGATTTTTTTTCTCAGTCAAAAGTCTGCCTGTCCTATCACTGCTAATGTAATCAGCTTCAGCAGCAAACGCAAAGGGTGATGGTGCTGTAAATTCTGGAGTAACATATTTAAAAGTATTAAATAAGTTAGAAATTTACAAAATCAATTAGAGTTCATTAAGTTCATCTGATTGTACTTAGAGAACTGTATGAAGCAATCTGGAATGCATAAATAGGAACATTAGTTGTAGTACACAGAAAATCATCAAGTTTGTCTTCACTCAGCATTGGTGAGGGGGCAGCTGAGTATTGCACTTTGGGAATTGCGCTTCAGGGACCAGTTTCGGGAATGTCAGTTGAAAACAATACGGGTTCTAGTGAGAATGATCAGGAGTCTGTGAAGAAAGGCCAAGATTGACATTGTTTAGTCCAAAAAAGGAGAGTAGATAAGAATTGCTACCTATATAAAGGGTACATTTATCTAGAAAAACCACCCCCAATACTAGAGTTTATTCTTTGGCCTGGCGACATCTGGCCTTTAAACTCTTTTACAGCCTTCATGACAACATAGCTGCATCTAAGCTGGTAATAAGTCTCAGACTGTGTTTGGAAAGTGATTAGGGCAGTGCCTAAACTCTGTGAGGGCCCGTTCTAGGAACGTGACATTCTAGATAATCAAGGTCCACCATTCAGGCCTGTGTTCTGGCTCTGTTTATTTCATCAGTATAGATATAGGCAATTTGCAAAGAGGAAGGGAATAGTTTTTTCTCCATATTCATTGTGGTTAGAACAAGTAAACTGCAGCAGAGGAAAGTTGTTTGACATAGGAAAAACTAAAGGTAGGAGACTGAAGTACTGAAATAGGCTGTGATAGTCCGCAGTGTCCTGTTACTGGTTATTTTTAGAAGCGTGGTTAGGCAACCATCATTCATGAGCAGTTTTGATATAGGTGACCCTACTTTGGAGTGTAGAGGTAAGAGTGGGGGATTTCTGAATGTCTGTTCTGATCCCATTTTTTCCATTTTCTGCATTTGAGCATGAATCTTAATATTATTATTACACTGTGTTTCATGAATTAGGGTCCTGGTACAATTCGTTCTGCACAAAGACTTAGATATGTATCACCTCTCTCCTAAAGAAGCTAGAGGTTACTTCAGCCTCTGGGGGTCATGTGGCCCTCTCACAATAAGTGGTCACTGTGGTTTTTGTGATGTAGATGCTTCTTGGATGAAAAGATGGAGAGACCTAGAAGCACTTATGATTGCAGTTTCTACTTAGACAAAGATAATCTCAAATTAGTACATGTATGAAAGGATGGGAAAGAGAATGCATGGCTGGACAGTGTTATAAGGAAGTCCTTGGTTTCTTCAGCATAACCACGTACTTCCATGATGGGATGGGAAGGACTGCTGAAAAGAAATGGGCTCCATCTAACAAAGAAAGAAGGAAAAATTTTCGCATAGATTTGCTAATCTGATCAGATATGTGCTAAAATATCCTGTCAGGCTGGTGACATGAGTGTCCGAATAAACATGACCCACAGTGGCTTAGACAAAAAAGCTGGAAAAATGAAAATACTATGATTCTTTAAAAAAATTTCATTGGAGGAAGAAGAAGAAGAAAGCAAACCAACTGATGCTGAGCCTAGATGTCTCTATACTGATGTAAAATGTATCAAAAATAATAGGAGGAGCTGGAAAACTTAATGCAAGATCACAATTACAACTTAATTGACATAACAGAAACTTGGTAGGGTACAGTCATGTGAATATGTGACTGGAATACTAATACCAAAGAGCACAGCTTGTTCAGGAACAACAGGAGGGAAAAAGGTGAAGGAGATTATGCCACATATCTCACTCAGATGTTCAAAATTCAGCAGAAAACACGTATTGCAAGTCTGAATAATAATACAAAGGAAAAGAATATAGGCATTGTTGGGGGATCTGCTGCAGATTCAGGCAGATCAAGTGGATAAACTCTTTTTGTTAGCAATTAGCAGGATTGTCCAAAGCACAGAACTTGGCCATAATGGGAGATTTTAATCGTGCAGCTCTTGGAAAAAGAGCTGAGCTGGACTCAGACACCTTGGTTCACTCCCTCCAGAATAAACGTTCAGAGTACATTTGGGAATCCCTCAAATGTATGAGCCTGCCTTTTTGAGCAGCCCTGCTTGACTAATTAATCTGACTTCCTTTTATAGTCCTCCTCAGCACTGGAGGCACTTAAATATTTGTCCTTAGTTATTCTCCCTTCTCAACATAGATGGCACACCAAGACATGCTATCTCCTACCATTGGATGGCATTCCTTTTCTCAAATCTTCAACCCTTCCATTGTGGTCTTTGGAAAGGAGCTTGGATATTAGAGAGACTGCTTAATCTGCCTCACGCAAACCACACTGCTTATACCCACATATACTCCCTGAAACCTAAAAAAAAATATTCATCCAAGAGGCAGTAAAAATTGTGTTGCACATGATAGAATGGCAGACACCATGCATGGACAGGCAAAAAGATGCCTCCTTCCTAAGGTACCTTCCATTTTCTTCCCACCTCTTTGTTTCTACCCTGGCCGTCTTTAGGAAGGGGTCTAGCATGGGACCACATATTGCTCTTCGTATTGCTGTCAATGACACCTGAGGCAGTATAGTAGTTTTAGAGTGTGGGAATAAGGAGTGGAAAGAGATGCATCCATTGCAAGCTGCTGCCACTGCTGAATGAGTTCTAGACTGACTCTTCCTTTCCACATCCCTCAGCTCCCCCTGAAATCGTTCTGAAATGCAAGATTGTAGATGTTACGGTAATTCCCAAAGGTATTGCTTCTTTTCATTAGGGCATGAACATGCAAGTGTGAGGATGCTGAAGACTCTGTGATGAAACTTGTCCTTTGCTAAGTCTGTTGCAGCTTGCTTTGTTGGGGGACAATAAAGGTGAAGAACTAGTGCAGAGGCACAGTATTCTGTAGTCATGGAAAGAAAGGATGGAAAGAGTGGACAACCACAGTCAAAGAAGCATAATGTCAAGGAAGTTTATGCTTGTCTCACCCCAGGATGACAGATATACTACTCCTGAAGGTGAGTTTATATGTTACACTGGATATATTGCTGTTGGGAAACTTTTTAAGGCAGATTTCTCCATGCTGAATCATGCAAAATGGCTGGATAGTGACTAGATGTGAATATCCTGTGCCTGTTTATTTACAAATTAATGCCCTAAGTTAGCTTTTTAATCTTGTTACAGATGCAATGAATGGCTGGAAGCACCCTTGGTGCACCATCTGTGGAATGGACTCCCTTATGGTTCTCTTCTTCACCTGAGATCTGTGCAACGTTTCCAGTGTATTTACAGGCAGCCTGTGTGAACTGTCAGAAGATGCTGTCGGCTGGTGATTAGCTGAGGTTCAGGGTTGCCTGGAATGACCCAAGGCCAGGATGCAGAGGGCAGTGTGACTTGGACAAGCATGGAGATAGGTAAGGGCATGATGTTATTCAGAGTGAGGTGGTCCCAAAAGGAGGACACAGATTGCTGACATGACTGTAGACCTCATTTATTTGAACCAAAAGCTGGTGTGTTGGTGCATGGTTTAGACTTCTGGCCTTGTCTTTATCTGACAAAGTGCTGTCAAAACAAGATTACACTGCTCCTGAGAAAGGTGTCTGCAACAAGGGGACACTCTCCAGCTCCCACAAACTTATCTGTGCATTATTCTACCTGGCTTTCTAGCCTTGACCCTACCTATCTATTGTCAGACATCTTTTCCAATATGGTCTAGAAATTCAGCTCTTTCTGGCAAGTAACTTTCCTCTAACTGTCCCCGATGCCCTATCAGAATTCCCAATCTCTTTTCCATTCAGCATCTGCCCTAATCAGAAATGCTGAGTTAAAAAAAAAAAGTCTTTCTGTATATTACACTGTTTCTTTTAGCTTTCTCTCTCCATGGACAGTGCAAAGCCGAGGATATATGCAAGGGAGAAAGGTGCCTCTCTTACAATATTTGTTGCAACTCAAATACAGTTCAGGAATCTCAGTTTGGAAAACAGTTGTGGAAAACAGATGTGATCTCAGCCCAGCTATAATAGTGGATTCTCAGGAAATTTGGGCTGACCTCAGACATTTCCCTGGCAAGGGAGAACACAAGGGCATTTGGGCAGAGAGTCAGCACTGCAGATTTGTGAACAGCCTCCTATTTCACAGGGCAGAAAGGGAAAACTAGGCATGTACAGAGCTTTAGGTGACCATGCATAGGTACCCTCAGGATTTAGGCAAGTAGTGTACTGAAGGAAGAAGGAAATGTACACAGTAGGAGAGGTAAAGAGTGCTTTCTGATCTGGGGGCATGAAAGTCCCTAAGTAACAATAGATTAATTAGGTATGACTGTCTATGTATTACTGGTAATACTTTTTCTATCAAGGCCAGGGAGAAGGCACCTAGACAGAAGGCTACTTGTGTGGTTTATAAAGATTTAATACATCACATTACTGCTCTATAAAAGGTATATTAGCCAGTATATTAAAATCTATAGAAAAGGAGTAAAGTTCCAGAACTTGAACTTTGTTTGGTTTAACCTAAGAACCTTTGGTGTTATATAATGAGACTAGACTTTTAGGAAACATCTCTACTTACTTCTATATACTTATTCATAGACTTTAGTGATGGGAAAGATCCCTAATAAAATGGATTTTTTTTTGTATCATAAAAGCATAGAAATAATTTCTCATCTATGGATTAGGTAGTTCACATAAACAGTATTGGATAAACTCAAAAAGCATCATATAGGATGATGAAAGCATCAGGAAGAGAGTTTCAAATGCTCATCATCTTGGGGCACTGATCTGGAATATAGTGTGGACCTTGATTTTCAGCAGACATGACTCCTGAATTAATGAATAAATAACTGCATACGTGAATATTATGAACTAATTTAGGGTCCAGTCGTAGTCTGGTTTCTGTTTTACAGCATTTACATGAGTTTCAAAAGGTATCAGTTGGATTACTAGTGAAAAGGACCACAGCATGGCTTGCTCTAAGGGTCAGGCCTCCTGGCCAGTAGTGCACAGAGCAGTGGTAAATCCCCCAAAGTCAGAGTAGAGCCATTTTGGCAGATGCAGTTTGTGTTGTTACTGCCAATGCTGTATATAGGCACAAAGGACTTCACTATCTGGAATGAAGAAGTTGAGACGCAGTGCCCAGGCATGGAAAAAGAAGGGTGAGAAAACATCGTTGCGAATGAGTCATATTTGGTTTAGTGATCAGACCATATGCAAAAACATTGTTTGCTTCCTAATATGACATTTGATTTCAAACCCTGGAAAATTCAGAACAGAAAGGTGAAAAGTTTAGTGTTTTCTCTTACCTGAAATATGACAAACTTTCTTTTATTTTGGCCAGTGCTGAGTACTTTTGTCTTCACTCTGATCACTCATAGGCGGGTGGCACAACTTCCCTCTAAAATCCAAACATGTTCAGAGGAAATTTTCAGTCTTAAAAAGCAGCAAGATCAGCAAATCCAAAACTTTAGAGTTTTAATACTACTGCTGCTGATACTTGTCCAGATTCATCCAGCCCTAATTTGTGCAAGCAATTTTTTTGTTTATCTGCTTCCTTTCAGCCAGTGGATTCTTTTATGGGGCTCCTGGTGTTCAAGACAGTTCAAAAAGGAGAGATAAACCAAGAGCAATGTTTTTCTATGCCACAAAGGAAGTTGAAACAGCAGAAAAACAAACCAGATGCAGTTCTGCATTGAAGGGTTAAAAGCAGTGTCAGAAAGGTTAGTATATCAACCAGTGGAACTGTAGAAGTGAAAAAGTATTGCAAGGAAAAAAATAAATTCTTGTTTGTTCAACTGAGTATCTTACATTCTATGGCCAAGAATTAGGGAGAGATAGGAAAATAATGATATGGTGGTTTCCAAATCAAAACCTCTTTCTTAATATTTAAAACTTTGTACTGCATGACTGTTTTACACAGATTTACACACAGGTAATTATTATTATTATTATTTTTTTTTAATACTGAGGAAAGTGGTACACAATTCCTAGATTTTTATTTCAACATACATAAACTACAAAGAGCTTCATTCTTGCTTTTTCTCTGTTTTTTTCCTGCCTTCTATAAAGTTTAAGTGCAGAAGGACTTGATTGTTGCTTAAGAAAATCTTTGAGCAAAAGTTGGAATTAGGTTGTAGAGTGGATTTTATAGAAAAAAGTTAATTTCAATCTATTTTAACAATTTTACCACTTAGACATTTCACTGCTTTTCAGAATTTGAAGATTTTTTTTCTTATTTCCATTTTATTTTCCATGAAATAGACATTACGTGAAATGAAACTGAGGTGAACATTTTTGGAAGAAGATTAATTAATCTATCAAAGGGAATTTTAGTTTTCTCATGAAGCTACTAAGATTTACTTTCTTATCCTGTTGAACTGAAATGTGGTAATGTAAGCCAGCAGTTATAGACCTTTAAGATGAAAAGTACATTGAGATGTGCAAATGAAAATTCATGAAAATCATTTGGTTTTGCTCAGCAACTAGTACTTGCACATGAATGACAATTTGGCCAGTCAGTTGTATAGCTGTCCACCTATTTTCTTCCTCCTCACCTCCTCGATCCACAGCCTGCATCACCCCTGTGTTTTGGGATTCCCATAGACTCTGCAAACATTAAATGGGCTCTCTTTGAACAACCTGTGTACTCCACAATGTTCTACTTATTTCATGATATATTGTGTCTTTAATATACAGAACTGAACACAAATCATTCCTCTGTTTTATGTGCTTATCAGGAAAAGGGAAAGAAGAGTAAGTGTACAATGTAAAGCGCCATTGCCATGGCTAGTGCCCCTCACTAGCACTGTGACTACATAGACTGAGTAGTAATCCTAACTCATTGAAGTCTTCAAGCATTTCATTATTTTGTTTCATTAATCGAAATTAGCCAATGTAGTTGTAAAAGTAGTATAGTCAGATGAAAGAGAGAAATACTCCCAATCCAAGCAAAAGGACAAATTCTCTTACAAACATACAAGAGTCATAAATTCTTAGCAGGTCTAAGTTCTCAATGTTAATCTCTTCCAGACTGCAAGGTTCAAGTCTCAATTTTTCACCTTTTTTTACCTATCTTGTTTAAATCATCTCAATGCTATGCTGTCTGAAATGCAAGCAAAACCATGACTTCTTTCCACAGAAGAGGAAGGACATTGTTGGGGTCACAAAACTCCATTTTCTTAGCATCTTACACAAAAACATCCCTTATTACCATCACATACACGTAAAACAGCCTGCAAAGTTAAAGCATATGTAGCAATATTAATCAATAACATTTATGCAGTAATAGATTGGTCACTTTAAAAGAACAGTAATGTTTTGCAGTGGTTTTCTATGCAGTTTGAAACTTTAAAGGAATCATAATTATAACCTTTTTAAAAGAGGAAGTTGAAACTGATATGAATTCATTCGAATGCTAAAGATGCGAATGCTACGTAAGGTAAGTAAGAGTCATGAAAACAGGGGAAATGTATTGAAGATACATCATGGATGAAATCTTTGTTTGATTGAAGTCAATGGGAGTTCACCATTCACTTTAATGGATTAAATGGATTAAGAAAGCGTACACCCCTGATGAACAAGAAAGGCGAACTTGTATCAATGGACAAGGAGAAGGCTGAGGTACTCAACAACTTCTTTGCCTCGGTCTTCACCGGCAACCTCTCTCCTCACCCCTCCCAAATCGATGGACCAAAAGATGGGGACCAGGGGAGTAAAGCCCCTCCCACTGTAAGGGAAGGTCAGGTTCGAGACCACCTGAAGAACCTCAATGTACACAAGTCTATGGGACCTGATGAGATGCATCCCAGAGTCCTGAGGGAATTGGCTGATGTAGTTGCCAAGCCACTCTCCATGACATTTGAAAAGTCATGGCAGTCAGGTGAAGTTCCTACTGACTAGAAGAAGGGGAATGTTCTGCCCATTTTTAAAAAGGGAAGAAAGGAGGACCCTGGGAACTACCGCCCTGTCAGCCTCACCTCTGTGCCTGGGAAGATCATGGAACAGATCCTCCTAGAAGATATGCTCAAGCACATGGAGGACAGGGAGGTGATTCGAGACAGCCAGCACGGATTCACCAAGGGCAAGTCCTGCCTGACCAACCTCATGGCTTTCTATGAAGGAGTGACTGCATCAGTGGACAAGGGAAAAGCAATGGATGTCATCTACTTGGATTTCTGTAAAGCGTTTGACACAGTCCCCCACAACATCCTTCTCTCTAAATTGGAGAGATATGGGTTTGAGGGGTGGACTGTTCGATGGATAAGGAATTTGTTGGATGGTCGCATCCAGAGGGTCATGGTCAATGGCTCGATGTCCACATGGAGACCGGTGACAAGTGGGGTCCCTCAGGGGTCCGTGCTGGGACCGGTGCTATTTAACATCTTCATCAATGACATAGACAGTGGGATCGAGTGCACCCTCAGCAAGTTTGCAGATGACACCAAGCTGAGTGGTGCGGTTGACACACCAGAGGATGAGATGTTATCCAAAGGGACCTGGACAAGCTGGAGAGGTGGGCCTGTGTGAACCTCATGAAGTTCAACAAGGCCAAGTGCAAGGTCCTGCACCTGGGATGGGGCAACCCCCGGTATCAGTACAGGTTGGGGGATGAAGAGATTGAGAGCAGCCCTGCGGAGAAGGACTTGGGGGTACTGGTGGATGAAAAGCTGGACATGAGCCAGCAATGTGCGCTTGCAGCCCAGAAAGCCAACCATATCCTGGGCTGCATCAAAAGCAGCGTGGCCAGCAGGTCGAGGGAGGTGATTCTGCCCCTCTGCTCTGCTCTGGTGAGACCTCACCTGGAGCACTGCATCCAGCTCTGGGGCCCTCAGCACAGGAAGGACATGGACCTGCTGGAGCAGGTCCAGAAGAGGGCCACAAAAATGATCCGAGGGCTGGAGCACCTCTCCTATGAGGAAAGGCTGAGAGTTGGGGTTGTTCAGCCTAGAGAAGAGAAGTCTGCAAGGAGACCTTATTGCGGCCTTTCAGTACTTAAAGGGGGCCTACAGGAAAGATGGGGACAATCTTTTTAACAAGGCCTGTTGTGACAGGACAAGGAATAATGGATTTAAACTAAAGAAGAATAGATTTAGACTAGACATAAGAAAGAAATTTTTTACAGTGAGGGCAGTCAAGCATTGGAACAGGTTGCCCAGAGAGGTGGTAGAGGCCCCATCCCTGGCAACATTGAAGGTCAGGTTGGACGGGGCTCTGAGCAACCTGATCCAGTTAAAGCTGTCCCTGCTCACGGCAGGGGGGTTGGGCTAGGTGACCTCTAAAGACCCCTTCGAACCCAAGGCATTCTATGATTCTATGATTATACCTCCTATACTTTATGATGATATACTTATGGAGAATATATTCAGCGTTAACAGTGTAGAGACACTTCAATCATGCTAATCTTCACTTTTTCTTTGCATAGATTCAGAATCTTGATAAACAGGCAGAACAGTTATGTAAGACACAAAACATGTACATGCTCAGCTCCTCTTGTGAAGGCAGACTCATTAAGGACAAATACAGGTTGCTTTGATGTTGTGCCAAGCATCTGCAATTTTGTAAATTACAGAACACAGTAACATTTTAAGACAGCTTGCCTTGGCAGCATTGACAGAGGACAAACCATTGATTTTCTGTCAGCTGCCTTCCTCCTTTCAGTCCTCTAATTCCAAGCATTTCTGATCCACATCTTCACAGACCTTAACCAAGACCATAGCTTCCCCTTGGCTTTGTAGGCAATAGATGAAGCTGGGTGATGGCAGTCATTATTCCCTTAGCTCCTCAGCCTAACTATCACCTGGAGGCTGTCTCCCTTGCACTGATGTGCTTTTTGGAGCTGCTTCATGTGCAGTTCAGTTGCTCTTGATGTGACAAGAGTGACCTCCAGGAGAAGCATCTCCTCCAGCATTCTGACTTAATCTATTCTATGTATTGATGCATAATATTGATTTAAAACTCAGGATGTATAAGAACCTAGGTTACTGGAAATTATGGGGGACTGCATATAATATTGCATATATAAATACTTGGAACGTGTCAATGGTCTTTTGTAGGCACAGATTAGCTTATTTAATGTTTAGATTTTATTTATGTTTATAATGCTGTCTTAATTACACATATGTTCCAGACTTACGAGCACATGTAAATGATGATTTAAAAAGTTGGTTCCTTTCCTATAAAATGCTATAAATCTTAGGATCCATATTTTCCATTTTTTCATGTAGAAATGTTATCAGTGGATAATTCTGGTAGGACATTGGAAAAGTAAACTCCAATAATTTAGAGGCAATATATAGCATTAGATGTAAGAAATAACAAGTATACTTTCTTTGGGACTATATGCAGTGCATTATGCATTCAGGATAAACTTCTGATGACACAAATGTGGTCCCAAGTAGGATAGAATAACAATTACAACAGTAACACACTGATCTGACAGTATGAATATTTCTGTTAACTAGGATCAGAGACATTTTTTAGCACAGCAATAATTACAAAGTTACTCTGGCATCCAGCCACTGAAGTACATTAAAGATAGGACACAGTTACCAAGGACCCCTAGATTTTGGAGTAAAGGGCTCTCCTTTAGAGCATTTTAGGCTGAATTTTTAATAGGCATCAAACAGGACCTCAATTAACTGCATCTGACCCACCCTCCTCCTGCACACACACTTTTATTTTATGAGCAGAACTCTTTCCCTGTGACCTCTGCAGATCCAGCCTGCAAACCAGGTGCTTGGTGTGCCTGCTTTGCACTCTTAAAATATGCAATCCCCTTCCCAGGTGCTTGCAATGCCAAGGTACATACACTGTAGCTCTCCTTGAGTTCTGTCTTTCATAGTCTTCCTGTCTGAATTTCATTTTCAGAGTCATGAGGTTTGTTAAACACATCGACATACGTTTTTCTGACTATTATCCAGGAGTGACTATCATCCAGGAGTAACTATTAGGAATCAAGGTCAAGCCAAGCTAGGGGATTGAATCCATCTCCTGAGGGTCAATAAATACATATTAAAATAGTAGCTAAATAAAGACTATTAAAAGTAATTTCTGTTCTATGCAATTGTCAGGTATGGCTACGTATCCTGGGCTGCTACAGTTTGGTTTGCATCTGAAACTCCAGGTTATTGTGTAGCGAAGAGAAAATACAGAATCAAAATGCTAAAAATTGCAGCTCTCATGCTTAAAGAACCCCAGCCACTCGCACTGAAGTGCAATTGCCCTTTATCTAAGATATTTTTCTAAGTGATATTTTTCTGTGATGACTAAGATCACTCAGTGCTGCGAAACAAACCAATCTCTAATAAGGGCAAACCTGACATAAATGGAAACTACTAAAGAACAAAAATGAGCAGAAAAGAGAGAAAATTTTACCAACAGCAATCATTAAGGAGAAGAGACGTACTTTTACATGGTCCTAAATCTTTCCAATGTGCTTAACTTCAAATCCTAAAGGCAAAATGTCTCACCCATGAGATATATCAACAGGCTAAACATGACCCAGATTAAGGGCAAAAGCACGCACATGGCCTGCACTGGCACACAGAAGGAGATGAGCTCAATGATGCTTAGAGATTAACGCAGCTACACAATGAGGATCACGAGAGATTTGATAGCCGATGCCTTGTTAAAACAACAGCAGCATTACAGACCACTCTCACACACCGAGATATCCAGTTGTCTGATCATGAGTGTGAAACACACTTTGGACTAATCAATCTGGCCGATTTCTTAACATGAACAGTGATTTTTATTTCTGAAGTCCCAGTTTTTAGACTTCCCTACCTATGCACAAAATCCTCTCTGGACTGCAGCTCTGTATGCTCACAGACACACAAACACATACATCCATGTATTTTTTACTCTTGTTCAAAATGTCAGTATTTACAAAATCCCAGTGATCTTTACATATTCCGAAGAGAGGACAATATGTTAGGCATGGATGAAAGTACTTATTCCTTTTTACATTCATTAGTTTCCACCCTGTGGAAACATTGTTTTGTGAAAGTCTCCTTGTTTATTTTTCAGTCAGCTACACTATCCCATCCCTGGAATTTCAAGGTCAAAGGACAGCAGGATAATTTCTTACAAAGTTAGCACACATTTAAAGAGAATCAGTTCAAAATTAAACTTCCTTTAAAAATATTTGACATTGACTGAAGGAGCAATTCTTTAAAACAAGACGCTGTTATACTTTGTCTGACAATGTGTCTTTGTCTGCACCTTCTGTTTTCACTGCTGTCTTGCATAGATTCATTTGTAATTACCAGATAAACACTGATAGAGGCAATAAGCAATTGCAATTATTATTTGAACTAGTATTAAGGAATAGAAGTGGTACAGGATGAAACACTGACATTAGAGAAGACAGCTGAAGATTGGGTTGGTATAAAAATAGGAATTCTGACTCTGGGCCTTACATTTTAGTCACAACATGAAGCAAAACCAGACAGTTCATGTTTATTATTTGTTGGGACTGAAAAGTTATGAGAAAGATTTTCCACTGTGACTGGGTGCGGAAGAACTAGAAGTCCCCTGAGAAAGCATCTTCTGCCCAAGCATGAAAAGCCTGAGAGACTTGCCTTGCTGAACTTGGATACAACATTATAAATAATGAGCATGTGTCCAAGAAACAATGCTGAATTCTGAGGTTTGCTGCATGTCACTCACCTCAACCCCACTAAAGAGGTATAGGACCAAAAGAACCTGGCCAGGGTTTGCCACCATCCCTGTATCAGAAGTTCTGCTCATGTACTTGAATTTTTTAGTTGCATTGCATACAATGAATCTCTTATGTAGTTGCTGCTCTGGGAAAATAAAAGTGTCTTTGCTTATTGTAGTAAATGGACAAAGGAGAGGAGCAATAAGAGCAAGCAGTAGGCAGAGGAAATCTGGCTCGTGTGTTAGATTCAGCCTAGGACTTGAATTTGTCCATTACATGACTACAGGAAGACTCCACCTTGTTGGCTCACTGTGCCACTTTTCCTACCTGATGTATCTATTCATACCGCTGCTTGGTTCTTTTTCTTTGGATGCTGTGGTGCTTTCCCAGGCTTCCTACGTGTTGCAGAACAACTGGTGGGACACCTCCCAAGCCCTCAGGGGCCTGCTGATCACACTTGTCTGCCTCACTCTGTAATTGCCTTTCCACCTTCAGATCCAGAGCTCTATAGGAAATGGATTTGGGTGGAAAGGAATTCTAGGACAAATAGCAAGTATGGTGGGAAGAAGTGGGCAGTCAGGTCTCCCTGATCTCTGTATGGATCTGAAATTAGAGCTTTCTTCTGCTATCTGAAATACAAATAGTTTCTGGAGATCTCACAAGAACCAGAGGCAAGGTTTGCAAATCATCAATTTGCCAGACATGGTGCTTGCTGTCTCCTTCTCCAACAGAGATATAATGTTTTCTGGTTCTCCCTGACTCCCAGTTTAGAGAAAAGAGGAATTTACAATTCCTCACAGTTTGGAAAGGGAATGTTGTGATGTGTGCTAGGCCATGTCAACACCAACAGATTCAGACTGCCCACAATGGTTTTGCCCATGTTTTGTGTTGCTGATGAATGAGCCAGCTTAGACATGTGAATCACAGGAACGCGTCCAAGCAGACAAGATCTATATGCAACACCTGAAGTGGGACTTTATGACTTACTGTGGTAAGTCAAAGCCACTTAGATCTTTGAACAGCACCATATAGCTGCTTACAGAGTGAGTGGCTGTTTCTTTGAATGATGGCACTAGCCACAGCTCAGCAGGAGCTGCCGTCTTCCAGAGAGGCAGGATTCAGCTAGGGAAATCAGTGGCTCCTTTGAAGTTCATGCAGACAATGCATCCATATTGCTGTAGACAACTGCTTTCCAGAAAGAACTGTTGGACCCAGCAATAACTACACTCAGTGTGTACTAGTAATGGCAAAAGGCTGGAACTGAGTTATAATTTTGTCTATATTGTACTAAAATACTGAAAAATAGTTTTAAAAAACCACTACCAACAACATGAAACTGCTGTCTCAGAAAGAGGGTCACATATTTTACTTGTATTTGCTCAGCACCTATCACTGTAAAATCCTGGTCCATGACTCACAAACCACCACCAGTAACAAGCAGAAATTTCTTCTTGCACTTCCCTACTGCATTCTCTTATTGCACTATGAGCTTTCTGAGACGATGAGGATTTCTTCAACGAGTAGTTAGAAAGCATTTGAAAGTGTAATAGGCATGCACATTCAACACTATTCATTCTTTTGCTGTTGAGCATTTTACTGAATATACCGATTAAGTAAAGCAGAGGTGCTCATGAGATTAAGAGGCTGCAAGGCACAGAGAAATTCCTTATACATCAGCTCAACAAAAGTGTGAACGACTTTCACTGTAAGACACACTTCATTTTGGCTGATGTGCTCAGTTCAGCTGAGTCACTTCCATCAGGTCAACCGTAAGTTTATTCAGGACCACTGGAGAAAGCTACTGATTTATTAAGAGACGTGTGCAGGCATTACTCAGGAAGAGAGGAAGTATTTAAGCTTTTGCTAGTATAACACATGTTTTATAAATCTGAAACTCACTAAAGCAGCTATTGCTCTGGAAAAATAGCACAGGGTGATGATAATTACTAAAGACACTCATTGCAGTAATCAAGAGTGGTAGAGGTCATGCAAATGAACATCGTTCAGAGAACAGGATATGAGACACTCTGACTCCTCTGAATGGAGGACAGGGATACAGAAAGAGAAGGGAGAAAATGTTAAAGGGGAGTGCAAAGGAAGGAAATGTGAGACAGAGTGAAAAGAAGGCAAGTCCATATCATTTACGTCAAAACTGCCTTAAATAAGAGCAGCCAGGAAGATATTTCAGATTTTTTCCATTTTGATGGTACTGAAATAATTTGTGTATAAAGTTCATAAAGAATCTTACAATCATTTGGTTTTGGAGTAAACCACGGGTGTTTGAGATCAAACAGATAGGACTTTATCATGAAGCAGACAACAGAATGGGAAACTGATGGGAACAAAATGAAAAGATCTGATTTTGTCACGACAAATGCCTCTGAATGTATATACACATTACGTCTCTCAGTCCTTCCATGGACTTTGCATCAGCCTGGCTATAAATGAGCATGTTCAGCAGTTAGAAAAATCTTTGATGTGCTCCAACAAAACCTTACTCAATCCTCCCCCTAGGCTCAAAGGGAATCCTTTTCTTTTGCAGTTCTCCCAAACAGGCCTGAAGGTCTCCCTCCTCCTGTAGCTCCTCAGCAGTTTCTGATCAGCAGAGCACAGCAGAGGCTCGGTGCAGCGCTGAGCCCAACGTAGCGAGGTTCTCCTCAACACACCCGCGGCTGCATCCAGCTGAAAATTTCTCTGCCTAGAAACTTCCAGCAGGAGTGGATATGTATTTTGATACATCCTGAAAACAGTATTCACTATATTCACATGTAGCAATGATTTGCTGCTGGCATATGTATTAAAGAAACTTCCTTGAAGTTTTCTTCATGGAATTCTGTTTCCTTCCGTGAGCTGCAAGAGCAAAATCAGAGCTGTGTGGGCTAAGTCATGATTTAATACACAATTTCTCAAGCATGCGGTCACAAGCATGATTTTTATTTCACTTATTCAATTCACTTCAATCTCAGGAAAACAAAAAGCAGGAGGGTTTTGGGGTTTTGTTATTTTTTTTTTAGTTTTCCAGTTAGATTTTTGTTAGAAGACACTTCTTCAGGCAGAAGTCTACACTGTAAATGGGGTTTAAACAACAGTTATTTTCTTTAATGTTACTCTGTAAAGATTTGATTGATCCTGCCTTCCTCTTAGCTAAGTGACAAGTGAAGGAAATCAGTGATATCCTTTATAAAGAGCCAAAGGCTGTCACACTAACCACGGTTTTTTTAGATGTAAAGCTAGAGCCACTGAAATTACATGCAGAAGTTAGACAAAAAGTGTGCGTAGGAGTTATGATGTCCTAATAACCTCTCAGTGTAAGAACATGTCTTAGGGAATTACTAGCTTAGAAACAGAATATGCATGCACACAGAAATGGCTATACTCTTACTGTCTTCAATGGGAGCACTAAGATCTCGGATAGAAGTAAGTTCCTGCTGGTTTTCCTGTGGTAATGTCAATTCCTTTCATCTGTTTGCACCCAACAAATTATTTGTAGGTTATCTCTACCATTCAGCATACCAGTGCTTACTTCACTGCTTACCACATGTTCCTTTTTCCTTGTAACTCATCAACAGACCATTCTTGGACAAAAGCTTATGAAAAAAAGCAGTGTACAAATTCAGCTCTGAATGTAGTTCCGCTCTGAATCAGTTGAGAAAAGCTACTACTGTGCAACTGATCATTCATTAAGATTTAAAAGATTTAATATTTCACCTGAATTCTGCTTTACCTATCCATAAATACATATTAAAATAAACTGATAAAACATCTGCAGAAATTCATGTTCCAATGCTCTGTTTCAATTGATTCTCAATATATACTATTCCCAAGCACCAAAAGTTAGTAATTTGTTAGTGTCGTTTTCCACAACAGGAAACATCTGATTTGCTGTAATTAGGCAAGGCAGCAATACATGCCATCACTTAGCAAGCTGAACAGCAATTGACTTTCATGATCATTTGCCAATTTTCAGGCATTAATAGGAAGCCAACATCATTTCTTTTGACATAATGCCTGTACAGTAAATAGGGCACTTGTGCAAATTTGATGGTCTTTGTTAAAGCTTGCGGAGCAAGAGAAAAGGAAAAGATGGTGCAGTGTAATGGAGTGTAGCCTTGGGACATTGTATTCTGTGATAGTAGAGAGTTGCCAGGGGAAACTGCAAGATGCAGATTCCAAACATGTTTTGTAAGGAAAGAAATACAGATAGTGGAATGGTGTCCTCCCGCTCCCTCTCCCTTCTCTGTGTGTAACTGCAGTATGTTCGTGGAGCTCATATCGAGTGCTCATATTACCTTATATACTATTACTTCTTGAGTGACTGTCCGGTTTTAAATTGACTGTTGTATGAACACTTAGCAGAAGTTTGTTAGTACCAAGCTAGTGCGTGATTTGCCTGACAGCAGCTTAATTTTCAAATGCAATGCACCCAACTTCATGGGTGCCATGACTCACGCTTGGCAGCCTCTAGACAGAGCAAGGAGTACAGTCAACCAACCTTCCTGTTGGTTTGGGGTTTTTTTTTTTGACACTATCTGATTAGATCAGCTGTGTTTCTCCAAGAAATGCAATCAAATTTCTGAGATGGATTTGCTAATTAATATATACTCTAAACTCCATTTTTTTACACTGAAGGTAGGATTTTCAAGCTAACTAGAAACGGATCTATTCTCTCTGTGTTTTGTACCTGAATCAGGTACCTTTCTTAACAAAAGTACATATCACATGTCAGGGATGCAACTGAAAGCTCTAAGTAGATCAGTCAACAAAGTCAGATAATAATAACAACAGCTTTTCCTTCTGTGCATTCCTTATGATGTATCTGACGAGATCTAATAATTGCACATGTGCAACACAAATTCCTCCCTTGCACAGGTGGGCAAACCAGAGAGCACAGGGAGATCTTCCCACCCCCCTCATAAACCCTGTGTCTGGGTCAGTTGTCATGGCAGTTAGTGATATTATCTGAGCATCAAACCTGCTTTCTGCGAGCATCCTCAGTAGTCATTTTCAAGAAAGCAGCAATGAAGCAGGAAGACCATAGCTGAGAATTTAAATAACATTTTTTTCAAATGAAGCAGCAGAAAGCTTGCTGCTTTTGCATATAACACTCTCTCTGAACATAGTACCATACATATCATGCACTGGGTAGGGCAGACTGGCAATGGCTAAGTGCTGGCCAATAGTTAAAAGGTGTAACTAAGGCAAACACTCAGTAAAACCTCGGGGGGGGCAGGAAAAAAGGAAAAATAAAGAAAAATTCCACCCAATCCCCTCAAGGAAAAGTGAATAAATTCTTCCATTTATACCTAATGCACTGCCTGACCCAACATACAACAATCACCCCTGGATTGCCAAAACTAAGTCTAGAGTTTTTTATACAGGTGTTTTTAATTTAGAGTTGCATCTGTGAATATCCCCACAGCACCAGAGGAATCCTTCTTTGTAATTAGCAACTCTGAACACAGCTTGTGAATACAGCTGCAAACCTTGTGATTTTATCCTGTCTCTGAGGAAAATCACGAGACAAATTTTTCCTTTCTTTATCTCACAACCTTAGCCATCTAGTCAGCCTGCAATTCATGAGGTTATGGCTCCTGATGATGAGACATGCTCTTATGTAGAAACAGATTTATCAGATGCTGAACTGAGCTGATCTTTACAACAAGAAATAGTGAATCCATTTTCATTAAATCAGCAAAGCTCCTAGTGAAAAACAGCACATTAGAGATATAACTACAAAAAGAATGGATTCTTAATGCCAAAAGTGCCCGTTTCAACTTTGTTATAGAAAGAAAGCCAGTTCAGCTACAAACTCCTGGATGTTCATAGATCATCCCTAAATTTGAGGTGCTCTGTGGTGTTTTGACTACCATGATCCCGTTTTAAATCCCTGTTTTTAAATAAGTCTATGCTCGTTTCCCCAATGCACATCATATCTAGTTTTTATATACTGCTTTTATGCCAAGCTATTCAGAGGTGCTTGTATCTAAACATTATCTTTCTTACTGTCTTTGTGTTTTACAGATTGGGAAAGAAGCACAGTGCTGCAGTGATTTATACGAAACAGTGAATGAGGTGAGACTTACAGATGAGCATTCTGTCCAGGAAATTATGTTGTTTGCAACACACAGGCACAAAGGGATACATTTCACAAACAAAGAAATACTGAAATCAATCTGTCTAGGAAATACTGATACAAAGCTAAAACACCATTATTACAAAAACCAGACTAACACATGTGAAAATGAACAAAACCCCCAAAACATCTGAATACAAGGCCTACCCCTAAATACAGTATAAATGTTTTGCTAAATTGGAATCTGTAGGGAGAGTGGAGAAAAACTATTTCAAATGAAGTAAAAAGAAATCTATCAAATTTCAACCATTTCACCAATAGCACTAGCAGATTAATAGAAATACAAGTTATTTGTAGTTATTGAAGTAGCATATGTTGTTCAAACCCCTCTGGTTTACTCAGATAGTCTAAGAACACATTTAATCTCTTAGATTGCTTTGTTATTGTGTATTACACCAAGGCATTCAGCCTTTAACTGAAATAAAAGGCTCATGAATTGAAAAGAATTCAGAATACTTCTACAAGAATTATATTAGGTCTGGAAGTCATGGCTCAAAAAGTCTGGTCTTCCCTATATCAACTAACTGGGTTAAGATGCAATTTGTTCTTGATTGGTAAGTATCTCTGCAGGAGAGACATTTCTGAAAGTAAATGCCTGAACTGCTTCAGAGAAAATTAAATTTAGTGGTTATCTGGATTCAGCTTCCCATCTAGATATGGGATAGGTAGTTAGCTAGGTACATATAAGGTTCTCTATCATCTGCAGTCTTCAAATAGGTATTAGATAGGTTTTCTCAAAGAAATACCATAGGTCAGACAGAAGCGATGGAAGAGTGCTACTTCAACTTCTGTTGCCCTGTTGTGTAGCAGTTTTTAGTAGACCATGAGCATGGTGCTAAAATGTAGCTCTATGATGGAGAAACCATCTTTACATTCAATATGTAAAGATACTGGTATAGATTAAGGCCCCTGAGCTACTAAGTGTGTTTGTAGATCAAGCAAGGCCAGAGCCCATTCCCTGGTGCAGGCAGCAAGCACAGCATCTGCCGATAGCAACACTTGTCTGCCTTCTTTGCCCTGTTAAATACCAGAACATGGTAGTATGCTTGCTTCATGGAAACAAGCTGTGGCCTGTGCTGTCACCTTAATTGCGTCTGTGTATTGTCAACCAGAGCAGTAGCTGTCGTAGGTCAAATCATGCTGGGGAGCATGTGCTCAGGTAAATAGCACAGATATTCCTGGGCTTGAGCTCTGCCCCTGTTAAATTTATTAGAACAACTGTAGCACTGCATTCTGTAGCAATAGAAGTAATAATATGAACCAGTGAAAAATACTTTTAAATGAAAAATTCTCTTGTGGCTGACAGGATCAAGACATGATGATTTTAAGGTAGGTTTAATAGCAAGAGTTACAATGATCTACTCCATTTTGTGTATCATGCTCATCTTTGAGAGTTTCCCCTTTATTTCACTACCAGGTTCACTTGGGAAGACCTTTTTAACTGCCAAAGTGACTTTTGATCATATATTGGCCTTTATAGGACACAATGCCAACACCAAACTGTAATTTCAGGAAGAAAATATTTATTTCCCTCTTTAGAGTTAAAAATCTAACATGTCTCCTGTAGCATGTTTTTCCTGAACAAATGGAGCCTCTGAGTATATCTATGGACAAAACCAAAGAGTAAGGAGCTAGGTTTGTGCCTATTTTGAAATGAATATAGGATTGGTCTTTACTTCTTATTGCGGGGTTAATATTTGCTAGCCTTGCATTATTTAAAATTTCTTCAGGTGGGACTTAACGCTGTGTGGGAGAACATCAGTGATCCTCTTTCTCATGACCTTCCAATGTCTCAAATTCTTACAGATATGCTGGCTCACTGTCTGTATATATTTTGGGATATACATACTTTCTGTGCCCCAGATTACTAGAATTTTGGACAGAGGAAAACTACGACTTTTTTCTGACACGCAAAAGTGATTAAAGCGGAGCTCACTGGGCAATGCCAGTGACCTCAAACAGGGATGGCCCATCCTTATTCATCAGAAAAGCAACAATGGACAAGTTCCAGGGAAGAGGAACTAGCTAGGCTTTATTCTTACTGCACCCTCCCCCCCCCAAAAAAAAAAAACAAAACAAAAAACAAACCCCAACCAAACCACAAAACAAAAAAAAAACCAAAGAAAAGGAAGAAGTCTTGGCTTCCTGTTGGCTTTTTTGATTATGAGGCTTGTTAGTGGCCCCATACTGGCCCCCAGCCATGCTGTGACACAAAGTCAGACAAGATGCATCCTGGCTGGTCACTGATTAGTAGGAGTCTAGCTCTGAATAATATTCAGTATGCACAAAAAAATAACCTCAGGCAGTTGGAAAGTCCATCAATGTTCAAGTGTTTTAGCTTGTAAGTTAACCTTGTTTTCTGCCAGGTATCATTTTCTGAAGAGACTGAAACGTCAAGAGCTATCGTAACTCTTCTCTGTACCATCAGAATTCAGAATTAAATTCTTAAATTTTTTTCCAATGTTTTATAAATGGGCATATGCCCTGAAAAAATTCCTCTTGTTGGTAGTGCATGAAACCCTTAGCATGTATTAATGTATGGCATTTAAACAACAGTTTTATAAATATCCAAGCAACTTTAGATGAACATGCTATTTGTTGAAAAGACCACCTACCTGTATATTTTCAGGAGCAACTATATCATGTTCAGCTGTGAGACGATCAAGCCAAAAAGCATTTTGAAAAACAACTTGCAAAAGACATACAGTTAATAAAAATTACTTTTCTGGTGCCCACAAAAATAAAGCCATAGCAAAAAAAAAAAAAAAAAAATTTAAATAAACTTTTGCTTCTGGGTTCACTATGGAGAAGCTTAAGAGAGTTCCTATACTGCAGGGCTTCTATATGCCAGACACATCAGATTACCTGATGCAAACTGAAAACTCATTAAAGGAGATTACAGAACAAACTATCAATGTTTATTTTGTCCAATCACAAGACCCAGGTGGTACTGCTTGAGAGTTTTAAAGAAACTCAAGAAACAGCTGAAACTAAGTGTGATGTGTGATCTCCTGCTTAGAACTGCTTTGTGCCTGATGACTGGAAGGTAACTAGCATGGCAGCTATTTGATGAAGTGCTTTTTAATGAAGCTTACAAATTAGTAAGTTTATGTCTGTGCTGGACAAATCAGTAGATGTTATTTTAAAGATGCAAGTAACTTGACTCTCAAAGGAATATGATATATGTGCTACTGGGTATTGCCTCTGGTTTTGGTTTCTTAACAAAAAAGATTTTGATTGGGTATAATGTATGCTGCCGCTCAAGTGATGGAGAACTTTTGTGTCTCCTAATGTCTACAGACTCACTGCATAACTTGGTCACTGTTTCTCCTGCATCAGTCAACAGGCTACTTCTTGCTATATTTCAAAATACTAATTTAGATGGATGGCCCTTTGGTCTAACCTAGAACAGCTGTTCTTAATAAAAAAAAAGTTTTCCTTCTGTCTGCTATTTGCATAATAAATGAAACAAAATGTATCATCTTAAACTGGATTTTTTTGCTTAACCTTGCTTCAGTATATTGTCAAATATCTAGTAAATCACATCATAGTCAGAACAGTACTCTCAATTCTGACTTCAACCAAAGTGCTTTCTGTGTTAATTAATTAAATGGAACATAAATAGATTACTTAGCACAAAGACTGAAAATAATCTGTTATTCTGGGGACTAGTAGTAATATAAAACTGTTTGTAGAAAAGGACATACAAGGAATTGTTGGACCGCTTAATGCAGCTTTAAATTATATTAATCTGCTAATTTGCCACAAACAATTTTTTAAAGAAAACTTCTGTAGGCTGATTTTTATATTGTGCTTTTGTGTAGCATAAGTTACTATTTGTGCAGCATGAAGTTACTACTTATCTTGCTTAATTCTTTGTTTTGAATATTTCTATTCAGATATCAACATTCCAGACATGCAGTCTCATAGGAGAAATAATAAGGCTACTTTCTGACTGCATAATACCACTTCTCCCCCTAAACCCTCCCCCTGTACTCCCATTATATCATAATGCTAGATACTGTTATTTCTAAGAGGAAAGTAGTATTCTACCATTATTGCTTCTTCTAATTACTGTGTAAGTTCCAGAAACTTTTGGTCATCGAGTGCTTGATAACACCTTATCAACCAACAAGCCTACCTTATTCTTCTTATACTCTTTACAGTCAAAAGATTTTTTTTTCCATTATTTACTGCTGTAAACAAATTGTGATTGATAAAGGATATAATATTTTGCCAATATATATTATGTTAATTGTTTTGAAAGCTACCCTACTAGAAGTAATAGCTTTAATATGCTGTTCCATGCCACGTATGCCACTTCAGCCACAGATTCAGGTTTAAACAAAACTTATGGGCTATATGCTTATCTTTAAAAAAGATTTGCACCAAAAAAAGTAATTATTTTTTCCAAGGTGGCTGCCTAATCATCAATACTGCTTAAGATCACAAGCTCTCAGCAACAGTACAGAACTATCCTATTTTTAAAGCATTTTTTCCCCAATTTGTATTAGCTTGAAATTTATTCTATTTCAGAATAATTCTAGTTAGTTTCAAACATCACATCTTCAATATGAAGTTCAGGATACCTTTTTATGGGTCAGTCTCTCTAGGTAATGTTTTCCAACATAACCAGCAAATGCTAAGACAAGCTTATGAGTTGAGCAAATGTCTTTGATTACATCTGAACATTCCTCCATTGCCTGTCTACCAGATAAAATCTTGATATAAGTAACTTGGCTGGGCATCAGAGCTCTGCATGAGCACTGCTTTGCTTCCTGGAGGAGAGGTAAGGATTTAGTGTTCCTGTTGTTTTGATTTGGCAGATAGGATTGCTCTTCAGCACTTCCTGAACTGTTCCTGAGAATGATGACTTTTGGATTAGTTGCTAAACTGTAATAGAGAGAAATCAAGTGCATAAGATGGCTGGTTAACAATTTGCAGATGATCTCCTGGCATCTATGAATATATTTCTGTATCAGCAAAATGTACAGATAGCCTTCACTTCATTCGGTGTTTGTTTTGGGTTTGCTTTTGGTTTTTTTGACAGACTTTTCTCAACTTGCAGTATTTTCCTAGTACCCCATGTAAGGGGTAAGGAAAGTTGTTTGGCAAAGGAGAGAATGATTGTATATACAAGTCTCTTCATTATTCTCTATTGTCTCAGCTTTTACTAATAAAGAAAAAGTTTGTACCTCTTGGGTTTTCAAATGAAATACTTCTAGTGTGATCCAATACCTAATTCCTTGAATAAGCAGAGATATTAAAAAGAAAAAACAAAAACATGGTCTGAGGCGTGAACAGCCCCATTCATTGCAAGACTGTTACCTCATGTAAATAGTATTTTAGAATATCAGTGCTCTTAACTATTTTGTTACAGAAAGCATGTAAGAACAGACGGGAAGTACAATATGAAGACTTATGCAATATGCTCTGAGAACTACTCTTTTGAGAGAGGCTTTTAACAACACACAGCAAAAGGAGAATTTTAAAAAAAACCTTTTTTTTTTTAAGTTCTTCTAAAGAAAGAAGACCCAGCTTTCAGAACGTCCTAACTGTTGCTGGTGTCTTGTCTATTTTCCATAGACAGCCAAAGCAGACTGGGCACAAGTTCCCTATTCCACTTTCTCAGGTGCTCAGGCAGTTCAGGGGGCCAGTCCCCATGGGAGGTGCTGTGCCTGCTCCCGGCTCCGCAGAGGGAACTGGGTGCCTTTCCAGTGCCTGTGTCACCCGAATGGAGCAGCCAGGCCCGCCTGGCCGGCTGACACTGCACCAACTACCCCTTCCCATCCTCTTGGGTAAGGGCTGTGAGAAACCGTGTTGCAAAGCCAACATAGGAGTAACACAAGGGATTGCTCAGCAGTCCGAGACCTGGAACTGGCTCAGCCAGACCAAAAGAACACGGAGTCCTTCACTGTCCTGACAGCTTAATTCTCCACCTCAATTTCTTTTCCTGTCCAATACCATTCAAAGCCAAATCGAGCCTTGGTGCAAATGAGTCTAGAACCACTACACCCTCGCTGTCTTGGGAGACACGCAGGATTACTTCCTTCAGTTATGTGCTAGGTGACGCATCAGTATATTCAAGGCTATAGACATGCACTGAAAGCAAACTGGGAATTTTGTAGCCCCTTCTATTTAAGCAATTCAAAACAAAGGAATGTATTTCATCTCTTTTTATTTGAACTTCTCTACCCTTCATAAATTTGGGCCTTTCTGACTAGTGAGCTGCATTTTAAAGTCCTTAACTGGTAGCTCGTCAAACAACATCTGGCAGTCTGTGGCAGGTGTTATATTCTTGTTCTGAATAAATCAGCAAGGTAGTTATTAACATTAGGGTTGTTACTTATTTCTGGTGTTTATAATTTGATGGGCCTTAAGTTCTCCAGTGTGACTTCTACATTATAGCTTAGTTTTATCTGTATCATTTCAATGGGTCTTGTTTGCATAAAGACAAACATCTATAACAGAATATGGATGTTAATCACCCTTCTGTATACATAAAGTGGACGTTTTTCTGTAAAAAAAAAAAAAACAACAAACCCCCCAAAACACCCCCCAAGAACAACAAAAAACCCTAACCTTTCAAGCTGTTCTATAATTTGGTTTTGTATAAACCAGATGAAAATGAAAACTGTTCTTGCATCATAAGTAGTGGTACATGGATGTTCACTCCTATATGATCTTTACAGGTCAGCCACATACATGTCATGACAGAACCACAGCCAACCCTTGTGCCTTTACTGTGGCTTGGGTGGCTTCTTTCACCTTTTTCCCAGCAATGGTTGCAGGCTGTTACTTTAGAAGTTGCCGTTCCCTTAGGTAATGCAAGCCAGCTACCTGAGCAGGGCGATAAAGATCTCGGTAGCCAAAATAAACCAAAGGGTGAGCTAAAGCAAGGGTCTGGCTTGGCTGAACAGTAAGAGATGAAAAAGGCAAATCCAGCCCAATGGAACCAACTGCACATACAAGAAAAAGAAAATGCATAATGTGATATATAAAGTTCCTGCAACTGCCAAGCAGTAATTCCAGAACATCTTACTGCTTCACAAACACAGACTTAATGCAAAGCCAGGCACCATGCAAAGCCTGGCTTAGATCTGGTACGATTAACCTTTGGCTTCACCACCATCACTGGCTAAATATCAGTATTTGCTGTGTTCTGTGCTATGCAATGTGTAAATCTTTTTAAATATTATGCGATGTAAGGCACAGTCTAGTCAATCTCACTGTGGAATACAGAAACAGCTGTACTGATGCACTTGTACACAGGTATCTTAAAACTGATTTTACATTTGTATTTCTGACTATCTATTGTGATTTCTGTTACTGCTAAAAGACAGTTGCAGCCTTTTGCTTTCACTGAGAAAGGATGATTTGCAAATTTTCCAAGACCAATTTGTTCTTGCCTAGCTTGTACTTCTTGGAATTGCCTTCTGGAGTTTCTTCTTTTTATGCTGTGGTTTGAGAAAAAAACAGCACTTCAGTAAGTTGAACCCACTGACTGTAAAGGACCATTATGAGGAAGGTTTTCTGCTTCAGCCCCATCTCTTTAACTTATTTAATGATATCTCCTTAAAACCATATTATATATTCATCAGACTGTAATACTATTGCAGAAAAGTTCATAAGGACTAAGAGATAAGGCCATTTTCAGATATTTTCAGTGCATGTATTTATCTGCCATCTTAAGCAATAACTATGGTGTCTCCTTTCTCTGAAACAGAAAAACCCAGGCATGAGCAACATTAGGACTGGACCAAACTATTTTGCAGCACTCCTTGTGTGCATTAACTAAAATATGGTCATTTCTTTTTCATCCCATATACAGAGCTGCATGGTTTTAGATGTATGTTTTGGACACATCTGACATACATCTGACTGGAAGGGTGCCTGATGTACTGTTATAGACATATAACCAAAAGCAGAAACTCCAGGCCACAGATCTGTGGTGATTTTGACATAAGGTCCTTTTGCTCTTTAGATTCATGCATGGTTTTTGAATCAGCTTTTTTTGGTTTTTTTTAAATTGGTGTATGAAAAAGACAGGTTTTACAACTCCATTTTAACACACAACTATTAGTCAGTTTTAATGTATTTAACATGTAAAATATTAATTTTGTATCATCATAACTTCTTAGCAGAAAGTGCTATTCTACATCAGGTCTCATGTTTCACAGAAACCTAAGCGTACTCAATCAACAGCATTACCTTTATGAGCTAAACTTAACAGCTCATTAAAAGACATAATTTGACAAGTCCTATTGTCCAGATGCTATTTTTATAACTTTTTTATATAATTTATGTAATTGATAAATTTTATATCATTTTATATAAATCAATATCATTTATATAAGCTGCTTTTAATTGAGTTTTGTATCAGCTTTTCCACTGTTTTTCCCAGGATTTTTGTTAGTCTGCCAGACCTATTATTGCCTGAATTAGTTTCTTCACTCCTTTAAATTCTGGCTTCATTTTTCTTCCTGCCTTCTTGGGGTTCTGTAGCATTCCAAGACAAGTTCTAGATTCTCTTTGTTGGTGTCTGCAAGGGCCTCTTGCAGCCTGTAACCAGCCTTTTCTGGTTATTCTCTGCTCTGTCAGGACACTAACAGAGACAGCTGGAAATTACCGTCAACAACAGTAATGAAAAAGTTGGATGTTTCCATTCCATCAGCAGTGCAAAGTGACATAAAAAGTTCAGGCTCCTTTCCCCACTGGTGAAAATAACGTTCTTTCCCTTAACATTTCATTAACTCTTTTTCCTCTGCTGCCATTGATATCAGCTCCCATAAGCACAGAAACGAGTCAGTGCCCCTGTCCTTCTTTATTCTAACATTGAAAACAGAAGTTGCTCTGGATATTCTAGGAACCAGGTATTGGTCCACACATCCAAACATTTAGTAAACACTTCAGGGAAGGAAATACAGTGGCTGCTGTTCTTGGAAATCAGAAGGTACTATGAAAGTGATATTTTTTCAGTGTAACATGCAAATATTTTTTTTGACTCTGAGGTTAAAACTAGACAGAAAAAAACCCATATACTGGAAAAATTTGTTGTTTATTTTCTCTCTTCAGACTTACTCTCACAGTGTCATTAATAATCACACTACTTTAAAGACAAAGAAGAGATTAATCTAATGCTCCACTCCTATGAACTGTTCATCTTAGGTAGACCCTTGAGCCATATCTACCTGTTGTGGTTTAACCCGGAAGGCAGCTAAACACCACACAGCTACTCGCACACTTCTCCCCCGACAGGATGGGGGAGAGAATTGGAAGGGTAAAAGTGAGAAAACTCATGGGTTGAGATAAAGACAGTTGGATAGGTAAAGCAAAAGCCATGCACGCAAGCAAAGCAAAACAAGGAATTCCTTCACTCCTTCCCATTGGCAGGCAGGTGGTCAGCCATCTCCAGGAAAGCAGGGCTTCATCACACGTAATGGTTTCTTGGGAAGACAAAACACCATCACTCCAAACGTGTCCCCCTCTTTCTTCTTCTTCCCCCAGCTTTATATGCCAAGCATGACGTCATATGGTGTGGAATATCCCTTTGGTCAGTTGGGGTCAGCTGTCCCAGCTGTGTCCCCTCCCAGCTTCTTAGAATCATAGAATCGTTTAGGTTGGAAAAGACCTTTAAGATCATCCAGTCCAACCATTAACCTACACTACCAAGTCTACTCTAAACCAATCAAGGGTAGACTAGACTAAACCATGTCCCGAAGTGCCACATCTACTTCTTGTGCACCCCCAGCCTACTTGCTGGTGGGGTGGGGTGAGAAGGAGAAAAGGCCTTGACTCTGTGTAAGCACTGCTAAGCAGTAACTAAAACATCTCTGTGTTATCAATGCTGTTTCCAACACAAATCTAAAACATAGCCCCATACTAGCTACTATGAAGAAAATTAACTCTATCCCAGCCAAAACCAGCACACTACCAAACTGTCCCTTTTTGAAGGGGCTCAGGTCCTGGAATGTCCTATTAATTCTGAGGGCTGACTGTCAGAATATCTGTGTGAACGATGTACTATGAGGAGACGCTTAATAACATGAATAATAAAAGTAAATTACTTCCAATATTGGAGGAGGAGATTGCAGTTCATTTTGGCTGCAGTAATCATTTATTGTGGCTGGAGAAGCACAAACTCTACAGAAATTTTTGCAATGTTGCTTTGATGTTTGAATTCATGCTACTCCCTTCTGTCTATAATGACTTCATTTTTTTTGTATTTTTGGTGAACGTACCTTGCTTGTCTTTAACTCTCTACCTTACATTTAACTAGTTATTCAATGACTATAATTCAGTATAAATGGCCTCTGAACTGAGTGTCCAAAGAACATGGAGCAAGGATTTTATCTTCATTGTAACTGAAAATTATAAGGGTACATTTCCAAAACTATTCAAAAGCGGGTATGACAAAATACTGCAAGTGCTGGTTTGCAGTGGAAATGCCAACAGGCTACACAATTATTAAGGTATGATATGCCCCTATGTTTACAACATACACCAAACGAAGTGTAACAGTAATGATTAGGAGTGTATATGGAATTGTAGAATGCCTGTAAAACTGGTGTATGAACTATAAATGCTGGGATCTGTAAATAAAGTCCCATTAATGAAGTGTCAAGACGTCACAGGATTATATTGCCAAATATATTAAATCCTGATTAGTTTTGACATGACACCAGATTAAATGAGTATATAATGGTAGAATCTATAATGGAAGGACTGCAGGAATGAAGTTAAATGTCAGAAATATACACAATAGTTGCCTTTTTTCCTGTTCTATGTGCTGTGAGATTTCAATTCCCTTTGCCATTTGAATGCTTTACATGAGTGTAAAGGCTGGATAATTTTTAAAGGCTGGAGAAGGAATACACATGTGTTGATGATTTTAAAATTTACTAGTTAATAATCTAATTAGATTGAGGCTTTCACAATGGAGCAAGTCTTGAAACAAGGCAAGATTGTTATTAATAATATACTTGGGCTAGTCATGCTGGTATTATTTAGTCTCATGCTCACATAATCACTCTTCAAACTCACTATGTTTCTGCTTTTGTGAAATCATACTTAACATTTTTTATATCACTGTTTGTCTCTGTTGTGGTAAGTAATGTCAAGATAACTTTCATATGTAAAGACCAAATATTACTTGTTACTCGTTGGGATCCTGCTTAAAGTGGAGTAATGTCTCTTCTGATCAAATCAGCAAGATTGAGACCAACAGTAAATCACGGATTTATGCTTTTCTTACAAGATCAAGTAGTAAATAACATTTATTTTGAGATGCCACATAATCAGGTTGCAGAGGCAGACACTTTCAGCAGGTATAAGAAAGGGTTTGACAAATTCATGGACAACAGGTCTGTAAACAATATCAGGAAGAGGCAAAGTTGTGCACTCTAACATCCCTAATACAGCAACTGCAGGTAATGGTGCAGTAGAAGGAGAGTGGATGGCTGAAGGCGGCCAGGCTCAGGAGTTCTCCCTAAGCAGCATCTCCTATTGCCATTAGAATATTAGGACAGATGGATCATTGATCTGACCCAGTAGGGCAATTGTTATGTTCTTATTTATTTAAACACAAATACGGATGTTTGAAATGGATAAGGGATGTTAAAATAAAATTAGCATAAAAATAAAAGTGATTTTGGTGACAGAGAAGATAAAGCAAAATTTCTTACAGTGGACACTCAACTACTATGATTATTACAGGACAGGTAAATAATATATAGGGGCACAGTAATTAGAAATACATAAATGCAAAGAAGAAAATACAATAAAATTTTGAGGGGAAAAAAAAGCAACTTGACACATAGAGCAGAAAGAGAAACATGAAATATAACTGTTGAGAATAGTAACCAACATTGTGTTAGAAATTAATATAGAAATGAACAACAAGGACAGCATGGCTTCAGATTTCTGTGCTGCTATTAATAATAAGTGAACAGATGATCCAGATTAACTGACAGATAATGTGAAACTGGTCTTATTAAAAATCTCCAGCTTGACTTCACATGTTAGGTACTGGGGTCAAAGATAGACCAAAGTATCTCAATCCAGTGCTCCAACAGATAGAAGTGTTGAGGAACTTATTTGCCAATATCTTCAGTGGTATTAATACTCAACATTCCTTTAAAATAATCATGCATGCAAAGTCAAATGATTTAGCACACCGGGCTACTTAAACACTGCTTTATTTTAAGTATCTGAATAATTCCACACAGTTTAATTCATTCAGTTGCATTTAAAGTTAGTAATATTGCACCCATTAATGTTGCTTTAAGTAAAGTTCTGGATACTTCAATAAACAGAGTGGTGAGGATTAGCAAAAGAGGATTTGAAGAACAGTGATTATTTATGAACTTGGAAGTCTGTTACAATGAAAGACTGAATGAACTAGATACAGATCCAAGTTCTGTTCTCAGTTATACTGCTGTAAATCCAGAACAATTCTACTGATGTCACCGGGCTCTGGGGCTAGACAGACAGAAAAGCATGTGTTTTGGTACAAAAGGCTAAAAGAAGACTTAGGTTAACACAGGATATAACTGGACAAAGTCACTGAATGTTTTTGCTCTAAAAGCCAAGCAAATACTTTTCTCTCCCTCCAAGTTTTCTCTAATACAAAAATGCTAGTCAGTTTACAAATCCAGCCAGCAAATTTCCAAACAAGGAAACATGTGTACATGTGTCTACAGGCCATCTCCACCCTTTGGAAAGAAATCATATCGTTTTACATGCAAAGGATGAATGCAAGTGCCAACCCTCCCCCAAAATTTCACGGCACATGTAACAGGATGAGGAGGGAAGCTGCACAGTACCTGATGCATCTCTTCCATCCTATCGGTCTTCCTGACAGTTGCATGCATCAGGTTAGCCTGCTCTTGGGCGAGAATTTAGACTACACATAACGTTAGTGAAGTTATCCTGGATTTATATTCTGGCAATCAAAAGTTTTCTAGACTTTGAGAAAACTATGAAGTCTGCTATGACAAGAACTTAGAAACTATAGGCAGAGACATCAAAGAAGATATATGACTTAGGGCAGATAGTAAGGTTGAGTGCCAAATCTTTGGAAGCATTATTTAATAAAAGCCGTAGAAGGGCATAGAGACCGTCAACAAGGGGAATTGTTCAGAGATAAAAGGAGAGAATGAAGCTTACATTTAAAGAAAGACAGGTGTCTGTGAACATCATAATAAACCTCTTTTATTTTATTCTGGAGCACTCCCTATATCCAGTTCATAGTATGTCATTGCACCCTTAAGAAAAGGGGACTGGACAAAGCACTAAAAAACACGAGTATTAAGGGAATTCTGCAGTGAAATTGGGAATAAATTGGGTTACCTAATAAAACACCAAAAGTTTAAATGATGCGGGTTCACAATTTATAGCAAATGATATTTATCACATTTAATCAATCACAACTTTTCCAGTCACTTTCCTTCTCCTCAATTAATCTATTAGTAACCTGATAAGAGGAGTAGATCAAAGCCCTCAAAAGCAGTAGTACTCTTTTCAAACTCCCTCATTAAAATGATTTCTTGCCAGGTATTTTCCCCAATGAAAAGTATTTATATCCTCACTATTGCTAACAGTTCAGACAGGTGAAAAAGATTTTCCAGACTTAGAGGTTTGACCTGGACCGTGTGAGCTTCAAGGTTTTTTCAGGTGCCTGGGGCAAAATGCAAGCTATACCATTAAGAACTGGTTATGCCTGACTCACAGCTTGCACAGCCAAACTTGTGCACAGGCAAGATGCTTCACTCTGAATGTCACAGTGGCTCCCGAGGCACTTTTGGCTTGAACCAGTAAGGGAACATTTTCAAGCTCCAAGTGTCATTTCTGCACCGCAGACTTGGCAGGAGCCAGGCTTACTGTGGTGATGTCTACAGAGCTGGAGAGAAGAGGACTAGTCCTACCCTTGTTTTGGTCTAGACTGATCTGGTAGATCTGCCTCAAGTTAACTTGAGAAGATTTTAATTTCACATACTTGTCAGTCTATTTCTCTCGAACTGATTTTTAGACAGTGAGTAAGCCTTGCTGCAGTATTTTTTATCCATTGAAGAGGCTTTGCAGATGAAATATGGTCTGTAGCTTCACCTTCTGTTCCTAACATGTGATTTAAAATAATTATTTTAACATTTAATTTGCATATTTTAATAAGAAATGACTAACTAACTTGTAACATCAGAGACTTTCCAAACACTTTCCAAACACTCTTTATTTAAGAATATTTGTGGGCTGATTATAACTTCCTTGCTTATCTGTTACTCTATTACACTAATAATGAGTTAACTTCTTGCTTATTTGACTATAATCAATAAGTTATGCGGAAGCCAAATCACCTCAGGAGTTTTTCAGTTACCTTCTCTTTTCCCAAGCTTCTTACAGAGGTTATGTCTTCTTAACCTATTGTCAAGCCAACATGTTAAGTATATTGCAATCTTAGATGTGAGAACCTACTGTTGTATTATCAAATTAGACATTAGGGACAGATCCGACAGTGAGTTGAGGAGCTAAAATGCCATTTTAGGCATCTGAAGTCGTAGAATCATAGAATCATAGAATACCTTGAGTTGGAAAGGACCCATAAGGTCCCTGCTCCTTGCAGGGCTACCTAAAAATAAACCATATGATTAAGAGTGTTGTCCAGAGGAGCAAGTCAGAAAAAATGCCTTAGGTGCTAAGGATTTCAAGCAAAAATCTCTGCTAGATCAAAAAAACCCAGGCATCTCTCTGCCCAAGTTTCCTGAAGAGTTCAGTTTGCTGACTATGCTCAGACCATGCCTCAGTCTAGCACTGAATTCAGTTAAAAATGTGTGATGACTGTGATGGTCTTCCACATATTAGAGGAGGAACGAAGATCCCAGTGCTCTTTCCTTGCCAGCTGTGTGCTCAGACTGCAAGACTCGCGTCAGGCTTCGGCGTTGGCTGCTTTCCTGCCAGACCCATAGTTTTCACGTTCTGGCTGCACCACGATGCAATTCAGAAGGAGTAGCAAGCTACCCCAGAGCCTGGGCACAAAGGTGTTTTCCTGGAAAGTAGGATCTGTGAGTAAGGACCGCAAAGACCGAGATCCAGGCAGAATCCAGCTCTCTCACCAGCCTAACCACTGCTTACTACTCAGAAATTGGACTGCTTCTGTTTGCACCAGGAATCGGACTGCCATTGTCATACAACCATTTCAATTGGTGTCACTGAAACCTAATACTCAGAATATAGATAACCACTGGTGTCACAGATAGATTATATCCACAGATGTTTTTCCACTTTTTAAGAAAATGCAAGTCTATGAACCGTATTTACATTGAGAAGAAATTAATATTTTGCCATATTCTGTGGTTCTCTTAAGTTTGGTTAGTTTTAACTCCTGCAAACTTACAAAGCATAAAGAAGTTTCCTGCATTCATCTAATGAAGACCACTGATTTAGACATTCAGAGACATATCTGTACCTTCAGAGACTTCTTCCACTGTGTGTAAACCTTTCATTTTGTGGACAGGTGGGAAGAACACTTCCTGGCAAGTATCTGCTACTCAGTCATCTTGTTTAGACTCCTGACTGCTTAGACATCCTCCTGAAAAGACCACTGGAAAATAAAGGGTATTATGCTTCATCAGCTAGCCACATCTTCTGGATTTTCATCTGGAAGTCTGTGGTGATACAGATATCACCCAGCCTTTCTAACTTTGCTAATTAAGTGGGGACACAACACTCAAAGACAAAACTGGCTCCTGATGCTAGGGAGCAAGGACACTGTGACTCCTGTCTATATGAAGTGTTTGTTTCTGCAGAGGGAGTGAAATCCCATCTCGGCTGTCCCCAAATCACATGATGGAAAGGGGCAGAACTGTCAGCATTTACACTATTCAAGAGGACTGAGCTTGACTCCAAAGCAGAACTTGACATCCCACTCTAGTATAGGCCACTTTTCCATCCTTGGCCTTGCGCTGCTGATAGGAAAGCCCTGGCATATTGATTTAGCTTAAATGTTAGTTAAGGCCTAGCACTTTGGTAATTTGTATTACATTGCTAAAAAATGGTTCTCACTTTGGCTTATGATTTTACAGCTCAAATGGGAGCTTCTTAAAATGCCAAAAGGAGAGGTTTTCTTTTTTCTAGCTCTGAAAACTAATGCTTAGCTGTGTTAATCCTGTATCTGCAATAATACATAACAAAACAGCTGAACATTCCCCATAGGGTTTTGCTGGGGTTTTGAAAGACAGTCTCAGGTTAGATCTTTCTTTACATTGAGATTTTGTCATTGTTGTTAATAAAAGATAGTTAAGCAAGCAAACAAGCCTACAAAGTCACAGCTCCAGATTGCCTTTTAGAGGATCCAGTCCTATATATTATTAACAACAATTGAAATTTTTGGAAAAATAAGAAGTCTTAGCATGTTCTTAATTTTCATTAAAAGTAAAAATACTACAGCTAACATTGTTGTGCTATACCATCAAACCATAAAAATCCAGTGAATCATGATGTCAATAAATTGGCAGAATGGTACAAAAAAACCTAGTGAATATTTTATGAATAACACTAAAAACCTAACCTCAGTGAAATCAGTGGGAGTTTTACCATTCCATGTGACAAGGTTTCACTGAAACAGACTATTTTGTTGTTATTTATTTAGTATTTATTATTTATTTATAGTGGAGTGCTATTCAGAGGCTTGGTAGTTTATTCATAGAAGAGCTGTGAGTCCCAAAACTAATTCAAAAGTTTACACAAATGAGCATTGGTTGCATTTTGTCTTGTTATTCATTATTTATTAAGGCTTTCTTGTAGCAATGTCATGTATCGACTCAGAGGACAAAAACAATAATGTGACTCAGTGAGTGATACCATATTTCATGTAAGTGAGCACAGAAAAAGCTATCCAAAAGCTGAAATTTGTTTGCATGAATTATTTGGTGAATGATTATGACTAACAAGAACATTAAAACAAAATCTGGATTGTTGCAGAAGATGGCAAAGAAAAAAGCAGCCAAGAACAAGATGAATTAGCCCATGCAGAGTGCTGTGGTGCTACAGCTGAGCTGCCACTAGTCTTCAAGCTATGTCACATCAGGCTAGCTTGGGTACTTCTCCAAGTTGCTGCTGTCTTGTCTAAATAAACCATTTGCAATAAATGATTCAAACAATTCTAAATCTCAAAACACGTCAGTTTAATGATAGATACTGACTCCAGCAGTTTCCAAATGTCTGTCACTCCTCACTATGCACTTTAAATTTATTTTTTGATTAACACATTTAATCATAGTAATAACATAGAGACAAACAATGTTTTACAAATATTTGAAAACAGAAAAAGAATAACTAAACAAGCAAGTGTAGTTATTTTTGCTCTGTGGTACTCTTGTTTGAAACATAAAAAGAAAGATCAGGTTTAATTTGCTGCTAGCAATTTCTCCATTTTTCTTTTCTCATTCTGCCTAGGTTTCCCTATGGATGAATGGTAGCAGTATAAACTAGCTTCAGAAGGAAGTACCACAGTTTTGAGCTGTGTGATGTCCTGCTGGGTTTTCTACGTGGAATTGCTGTTCAACCAAATAAATCAAATACACGCTAATAAATCCAAATACATGGGAAATATTCAGCCTGATTTCCATATTATTGGAGAGAAACACTGCCATTTGCTTCTTCTGACTGAACTTAATTTAAAAGAGGAAGCAACATCTGCAGAAAATGAAGGCTCTTGCTGGGTGCTACAGAGAACACCACCCCCATCAATTTCTGCCACTGGATAGCACAAGAAGTTTAACAGAAAGCAAATGCAGAAAATAGAAATCTTTATACTAATATCTAGAACCACATGAAGTAGAGGTAGAAACTAAACTCTGTGGATGATGTTTCCTTAAACTGAATACGAAGCCAGAACATACTAGCCTTTTTCTCTTACATTACTTAACTTTTCCTTTCATGGAACGTAAGCTTAACACAGCCTTAGGTCAGGATAAAAATATTAAAGACTGTATCTTCTGTTGGGTTTCTGCTTCCACTTGAGAAGGCCTCTTTGCCAGGAATAAATGCTGAAAATTTGATCTGCTCTGGGATCCACTCAAGACTCTGCTTGCCCAGCTTTTGCTTTGAATTGTAACGTCATGGATGACCAATTTATACTACAAATGTGGTGATTTATGTTTGAGCTGTAGTTTTTCGTTGTGGTTTTTTTCATTTTTTGTTGTTTTTTTTTGTTTTACTACAAAATCATAGTACCTTTTGCCAAGCGAGGTTTTGAATGAGAAAGTTTTGTGTATTCCTGAAAAAAACAAGACTTTTTCCTTAAATTACCCTAAATGGTGCAATGTTTGACTTACTCCATTTGGAATTTAGTTGATGCTGAGTGAACTTGCTGATCTACTACAAAACATATTGTAAAAACTCGGCAAGTAGCCTGGCTCTACAATGCTTCTGTTCCTTTATAATGAGATTATAAAAATATTTCTCTATCTCACAGGGGCTTCATAAAAATCAACACATCAAAGAACAGGGGTAATGTAAATTACAGTAGAGAGAAGATAGACAGCAGCTTGGACAAAAAGTAGAGGAGAAAAAAGCTATTTCTGCGATAGCGCCAAAGGGCCTCAGTGAATTATATTCAGAAGTAGGTTGAACTTAATTTCCTTGTTTTAAAAGCCTTACTGAGGATTTCTGTAGCTTGCAATGCTTGTTGTCAATAGTTTCAAGTGGCCATGTCCACCCAAACTGCAAGAAGGTTTTAGTCATGCAAACATCTTTTTTTATTTTCACAGTACAAAATGTAGTCCGTACTTCCATATACATATTATTTTAAAAGGACAGAAAGGTTCATATGTACCTCAGGATTTTGTAAAAGTAAACTTTGGAAAAACTGGAATTAATTATAAAATATTTCCAAGATTCATGTTTGTTTTTTCAAATGCCTGTAAGGGTCTGTATACATTATAGAAATATATTTATATGATGTAATAAAATGGGGGGGGGGAACCTTAATCCAAATGCATTGAAAATTACACTTTTTTCTATGGCAAGTTTGTTCAGCTGCTGTCAATAAGGTCATTATTTAACTATTTTCGAGATGAAGACAGTTTATCTTATGAAAAGGTTTTATTTTGTTTTTTAAAGGACATAGTTCAACTTTGGCTTGGCTTTTGCAGTGAAGTACAGCAAATCCCTTCTCTACAAACAAAATGTTCTAATTTACTGCCCTCGATAAGATCCCCAGGCTTGCTTAAATTGTTCAAAGTGTTAGAGGTGTAAACTATGCCAAAAACTATACTAGAATAAATACTGCATATATTTTCAATTTGCGGGTGAATGTAATGCAAAACAATTTTGGTTGTTAGGCACATTGCAAGCAGGCTCTGTGCAGGCTTCCCACACACATTGCTACCAAAGCACTTCAGTCCTGACAGTTAACACCATATGATATTCCACTCTTGAATTACCTCATGAGCAGCAACTGCCAACTCGGTCCGCAAGTTTTGGAATATTTGAACCCTACAGACCTGATGACTTGTTGGTTTTTTGGTTTGTTTTCCTTAGCACCATGCTTTTTACACACAAATGCTATGAATATCTGCTCACTGTGAAGGATTTCTACGGCATACTTAACTTCGCCTCCTAGAAAGCCAATTTTCCTCAACTTACTTTCATTTGAAGTCATGGGCCACCTTCTTTCTAAATGAAGCTACTGGATTTTTTCTCCAGCTTCTATTAATATAACAACCTTGTGTTTATTGAGAATGTGAATACGTAAATTGGTCTTTGGTCTCTTTCTAAAATTTCTTAGTTGACTCACTTGACTATTAGAAAAGATACATTCAGTACTTTGAAATTGGAATGGCCCAAAAAGTGTCTCAGACGAACAAAAAATATTCTTCCCCTAGCAGTACTGGAAAGAAAACACAGCAGGTTGGGAGAAAAAGGACAGCATGCCTGGTTTTATGCATTAACTTAAATTTATATTGGCTCATTCTGTATTACACACTAGACATTTTCCAGTTTTGTTCCACAGTGGTCAGATGAAGAAATCTTAACGGATGGAGAAAACAGGCAAAGTGAGGATAGGCTGCTTTGGAAAGACACTGAAGACCAATAAACACTTCCTTCATTTTATTCAGTCTTGCCCTCTATCTTTTGTAATATAAGAGCTCAGTATATCATGTAGCTTTGGAGCATTTGTCATAGCAACCAAACAAATTTGTACATGCCTAACAAGACAAAGTGTTGTCCAGTCATACCTCCTTCAGACTTTTGCTATCAAAAAAGATTTGTAATAAAGACAGCTATGACTATAGTCTATCCGCAGGTATTTCAGAGAGAAACGTAAAAAAAAAAAAATCACTATTAGTGCATACATGTAGAAATACTTTGCTTGTTTTGGAAATGTAATATGTGCACCTGTAGAATTAGAGAAAGCCATTGAATTAATGGTGCTAGAAAGTCTACCTACCACTTACACACCAGTAAAATCAAAAATAGAGAACAACTATTCTCTGAAGGAGAATAGAATACTGCTATTCGCTGAAAGAGCGCAGAGAATCCAAATTTTATTCAACAGCCGAAGTATTTTGTATGATCCTAGGACCCTTTATATTTAACTCAGAATCAAATCGAGCTCACTAGGGATTAAGGGTGTTTTCAGAAACAAATCCTGCCGCAAGGTACTGCCAACAGCATGCTGATTTTTGGATGGGCATTCAAAGAAAATTTAAGTACATGATCCTCTTTAAAATGTAACGGCTATAGGACTCATCCGTTTAGTTCATCTGCTATAGATGTAGCTTTTCCTCCCTCCTTTGGCTGGTTTTGCTATGAGAACCTCTCTGCTTTCCAGCCTTATGCCTCTCCCGGAGCTGGAGTAGTGTGGTTCTTGTACAGCTTAAGGTTAGACTGCAGCACCTGCTGGATTCTGCTCTTTCCATCAGGTTTTGGGAGGTATGAAAGAGGTGACACTCTTATTGTTCAATGTTGCTCAAATATGGTTCATCTCTAAAATGAAAAGCAAAGTATTTACAGGAAGACAATAAACTAACAGCATGCTGGTTTTATTCCATCTACAAACACCCTGCTTAAATTTATTTGTTAGATTTCTCTGAGCAGTTCCTCAGTACGTGAGATTATATTCAGCCAGCCGAAGTTCCTCTGCTCTGGTTCATTCTCAGGTTTTGCCTCTGTCCAAACCAGTTCATCAGGCTCACCAGGACACTGAGCCCAACCTTCTCAGCCCAACAGTTACGTCATCATTAATGGCACACGTATATTTGCTGAGGAGTGACTGATCTTGAGTACTTCTTCCTTCCTTGTTTTTAAGTTTAACTAAGAGTTTATTTGCAAAATAAACACCTCATTAACCGAGTCAACTTTGCTGCTTTGTTCGGAGCCTCACCTCAGAGCTGCTCTTTGCTTCACGGTGTTGCCCTCCATCCTTAATACCCGTTCCTCCTCATCTTTCAGACCCTTTGCTAACTGATGCTAGTCCTGTCTTCAGTTTGATTATCTTTGGTCACTGTTTCAGTGGACATACTTAGTGTAAGAAATTCCTGCATGTGGATGCACTCGGATGGATATTTTCCCACCAGCATCATTCACCTCTGCTGCATCTTCAGAGCGGGAAAAGAAGTGAAATGGCAGAGATCCTTCTCCCTTTCTTGAACACTCCTGTACTCATTACAGGTCTGTGAAATTTCATCTTTACCCTGCCTCATTCTTGTCCTTTCTTCAATCACAAGTACTGACGGGAGATGCAGAAAAATTGTGCCACTCACACATTCACCACAAGTAGATACAGGAAGATAAGAGTTCAATTATCCAGAGAAAATCATCCTGATGCACCTTGTTAAAGTCACCAAAGGGAAGCAGCAGACATCTTAGTTGAGCAGACAGTGCTGCCTTAAATGGCCATCAGAAAAGGAAGAGGGGACTGGGAGAATATTGATTATGTGGCAATTTAGGAGGCAGGAGGACTGACGTACTGTTCATGTCGACATAGTTCAGCAATCCTTTCTACACAGTGTGACAGCCATGCTAATCCTCTGTGAGACTCTGACAGGCGTATACACCACACCCTGGCTTCCCATGCAAGAAACTTGCATAAAGATCCTGTGTGAAATAATGTTTTGTTACAGAGTTGCTGTTTTGGGGGTGCATCATACCTAGCCATCCTTCCATAGGAAAATCAGATAATATTCAAAGACAATACCTTGCCAAAGGGGACAGAACAAAGTATTCCGGTGCCAATTCCCCTGTTAGGCTATTAAGATACAGCAGTGTGTCATATGTGTAGGAAAGAAATTAAAAGTGCTCTTTTAAGTGTAAGGTTTTTTTTTTCATTCACCACTCAAGGAAAAGAGCTTTCACACAGGGGGAAAAAAAAAGCTTTTCTGTGCTGATCTGATTATATGTGGCAAGAGAATCCTACCTGTTCTTTGGATGGAGTGAAAAAGCAATGTAATTCAACTGCAGACAATAAATGAACAGGAGAAAAAGTGTTGAAAAAGAGAGTGAAGCACTACAGGAATCCTGTTGTAATTACAGGATAGCTCCTTTACTCGTTATTAAGCATTTTGATTTAGGAGACTGGATGAAACATAATTTAACTTCAACAAGACTCAGTATGTAAATTCCAAAGGACAAAGATCATGTGGGCTTTTTTTGGTATTTACACGTATCGCAACCCCCACTGGATTTTCTGGGCACTAGTATAATACAAATATTATTGCTGCTAGTACTACTTCTAGGGTAGTAAATGCTACAGAAACATTTATAAGAAACAGAAAACTGATAAAAATCTTCTGTAAAGAAAAAATAAAATTTAAAAATGGCTGTAAATTACTGAGATTACAGCACTTGGCAGTTTATGGTTCCTCTCTCCTTTGGACCATTGATGAATTAAGCTTAGAATGACAGGTAAGGGGGCTAATATAAAATTTTGGTCCTGTTAACATGAAAGCTGCATCATCTATTTTTTTTATGGAAAGAGGTTAAATGATGGCCAGTAGAAATATATTCAGCCCAGGCTAACATGCTACATCTGGCATAGACGGCATAGCCATCTCAGTTCCAGTGCAATCCTGGTGTCTTCCCTTTAGCCTTGCATGCAGCCTTGGGAATGCGAGGGGAAAATGTGCCCCAGCTTTGGGATTGTATGGATATCTGCTCTTTAGCGTGGCATTGTTCCACTTCTTGGGTATCCAGCATCTCCAATGGTTCAGCATTGCAGCCTGTCATTGATCACTCATGCCACAATTGATAGAGCAGAGTCCCAACCAGTCACAAAATTGGGCTAACTCTTTGTCCCTCCAAAGCTGAGTTTCCATCATGCTGACAGTGGTCTCATCATTCAAACCAGGCTGAGCCTGGACACAAATGTCAGCACCCATTTCTGTATTAGGGGACATTTCCTATGCCAAATCTGGAGTCACACCCTTTCTTATGATAAACTTCCCTACCTGAGGCATGAAATCCTTCCCTGTCCTGTGCTCTAACAAGTCTTCTCACCAAGTGGTAGACCCAAACTCTAATAGTTTCTCTCTTGTATGTGTAGCATTGTGTCTTTTTCCTCCCTGCTCTCTCCCTTCTGGACCAGTTACCTCCTCCAAGTATCAAGTGACATCATTCCCTCCAGGCATTAGTTTCCCTCCTCTGTGTTGCATCTGGTGTTTATCCCATTCCCCACGCTATCCTGGAAAGAGGGGGAGGTACTTTCCAACGTGCACCATTCTCCCAAACTTTATTCTGGATTAACAATATGCCAAATTTCCCCTCCTCCAGTCTCCTTTTATCTCCTTCCCTTTTCTTCCTCCTCAAACAACCCAGCTACTTGAACGTCCCCTGGCTAGTATGCTGACATGAAACTTGCATGTCATGCTGACATGCTGCTATCTTGCAGAGGAGAAATGAAACTACATCTTACTATTTAGAAATTAAAAAGCATATTTTATTCCCTTCCCCCTCCATATTTCCTTGCCAGGTTCCAACTTGATTGCTAGCTTGGTTTTTTTGTTCTTGCACACAGCATTCTGCTGAAAGCTTCTGTGTACCTTTTTGGATGCAGAAAGCTGTAATGTTCCACCCACTGCATTGCAGTTGTGATTGAGAAATAGTCTGTAAAATACAGTGGGACTCCCAGAAGATCTGAGACACTATTATAAATATATTTAATGTTAATAACCTATGATAATATTTGTTTAAGAATCATATATGACATTAAATAGTGGTACTATTTCTCCCCATGAGGACTGTACTCTCCTCCTTTACTTGAAGAGGTTCACTAATTTTTTATTTCATTTCCATTAGATTTTCGTGAAAACAGCTAGCTGCTTATTCCTTAGCGACCACTCTCTTACTGAAGAAATTGTTGTGTAAAAATATGCTTTATGCCTGAAAGGCAAAGCTTGTCTTCAGTCTGAGCCCACGTGAGAGAAATGCCCACCTTAGAACGGTCTTCTGCTTTCCTGGCAAGTCCAGTCTTTGAGCCATCACTACACGTGGTGTAGTGGAGCTCACAAAAAATTTTCTTGGAAACAACTACCTTAAAGCAATTCTCAAGAAGCCTCAAGAGTAAAGCCCAGGCCATTACAACACGTCAAGAGGTGGATATAGATAACTTACTGTAATGAATATAATGTCATGCGCTCAGATTTTCTCCAAAACATGGGCTACAGTCACAGGAATCACCAAAGCAACCACCTAACTTAACAGTGTTGCCAACAGATGAGATTTTCACATTTCATACGTTTCATGTACTTCAAAATTATTTTTCTAACAATATGAATATTATCCTAACAACTAATTGAGCTAGCCATTATATGTTATTTTAAAATGGGTTTTTCTTAATGGTTTTGCAGGAGTTTAAAATGAAGGAGCCACAGTACACAGAGGAACAGCACTAGACAGGTGTCTTGCTGGAAGGCGAGAGAGGTGAGAAGGGAAGTGAAGGGAGGTGAAGGAGGCAGAGGAAGGCAGGGAGGAAGGAAGGAGGAAACAAAACTCCCTCTCTTCATTTCTGTCCCTACCCACCCCCTCTGAAGCAGAAAGTGATGTAATACTTTTTTTTTCCGTTTTTTTCAAAAGACTTGCAATAGATTTTGCTTCCAAAAACTCGTATACCTGGTATACAGGGGACAGTGTTATCATAACAACAGAATTCATGACATATTCTTCTTTCTATATTGTGTATTTGAAAAACTAGCTCTGCCAAGGACTAGTTTATTATGTGAAGAAAGTGCTCACTTTATTTTCTGGCCAGACACAATTCATTGTTTTCCTATGGGTGACGACAGGTCTCCTCCCTGTTATGGCTGAGATCTGGCAAACCGCCATTTGATGCTGTTAGAAAAAAATCTTTAAGACAAGTAAATGAAATATAAGCCTGATTTAGAAACTCCTTTAGAAGGTGAAAGGCAGAAAGATGCCTGTTTACAGGTTAGCAGGGGACAACAAATCAAGGTTAAGTGAAGAGTATTTCAACATTCACCTGTTTCCTATTTATACTAATAATTTTGGACATGTCTTTGGACATGTCTGTTGTGAAAAGATTTCTAAATGCAAAGCATAGTTTGGGCTTGGTCTCTTGGGACTTATAGTCCCTGCCTGTAAGAAGAAGATAACTATAACTACATAGATCATAGCAGTATTCTAAGTTAATTTGATATGGTATATTTTACATTAATTTGATATTTATATATATGTGCATCTATGTAAAAGCCTCTAGGGACGGCTAAGTATTACATTTCATGCTCTATGTTATGTTTCATAATCTTTAACACTACATTCCTTCTCATTAGATGATGAGCTGTTCCTGAAAACTTCTTGAAAAATCAGGAAACAATTACTGGGGGACTGTGTTAATGGTAATTCAGTTGTGATTCAAATTCAGAAAGCTTTTAAATCTCCTATTTCTGTCCAAAACTGAGAACTATCCATGAAGTAAGATGACTATATAGAAAAAAGAAAGGTGAGCCTTTGGTCTACAAAAACATTTGTTTTGAGTTAGTATTATAAAAAATGCTTATTAATTGAAGTGCCAGGGTGTTCTGTAATTAACAGCTAAAGCAGAACTCCAGGACTTACTGCCTTTGGTACAAAAGCAGATGAAGGATTCACAAATAAATTGGCAGTACTTTGCAGAAGATATACCAAACATTCTTCATCAGGAATAATCTAATCATCGAATTCAGTAGGTTCCTCCTTGAAAGAGTGGTGGTGGTGACACCACCTCAATAGATGCTGACAAATCTGCCTTTAACAGGTTTGTTTTTTTTTTATTTTGAAAGATTACAGAGTGATTGGAATAACAGCAGTGAAACTACAACAGGCTTCCCTTACTCTGCATTTGGATGGTGAAGCCAACATTCAACACTGATTTGAAACAGGTTTCCCAGAATAGTTGGAAACCTTGCCAGGTATTTATCATCTTGGCCACACCCAGTACAGTAAATCAGAAAAAAAAAAATTGTATTTGATCTTTTGATTATCCTGCTCTTGAAGAAGGATTCTGGTCTGGGTGGCTTGATACCCACCTTTCTGACAGTTGTCTGTTGGGCCATATTCTGCAGTTGTGTGCTACTTAAGACCACAGTATACATCAATGAAGCAAAACCAAAACACCTGGGATCTGAGAAAGTCAAAAGTGTGGTGATTTAGATTGTGCAAGTGAACAAATAAAGCAGGTATATATTTTTTTTTCCAGGAAATATTTGCTCCTATAAATTCATGTGTATAAAAAACCCCATTCATACTACCGACTACATGTACCTGGAGCTGTAAATCTTATAGGAAAAGATGTTGTTTGACAAAAGAAAACAGTATGGCAATTCTGATTTTTTGCAAGGGTTCTGGCATAAAAATGAAACACCCGTGCTCCCTCCCCCTGCTTCTTTTCCCCTATCTTGAGCACAAAATTTTTGTATAAACAAAATATGACACCTACAGCTGAATAAAAATACAGTTAAACTCTGTACCCAGATAATAAAGAACTCTGGAGACTCCTTTTTTTTTAAGAAGTGATGCTTTGGGCAATATTTGCATGTCCAGAAACTGAGACGAAAACTTGTCCAAACATTTGTTCTTAGCTATTCTATCATTTGCCATTCTGAAAGTATTATTCTAACCAAGAGGACAGGAAAAAACCTGTCCTTAAATTCCATCCTGATATATATCTAGACTCTAAAGAGACACTCTAAATTCTCCTCCCTTAGCCTACATCATTTGTGCTCATATCTTAGCCTCTTAAACCCTAACTTTAGTAATACGGTATGCAGTCTGGATTTTTAACACTTTCTTTGTCATAATCTCTCCAGTTTTAAGTGTTTGGGCTGAAATTTTCCTTTTTGAGCATAATCTCTGGGCTGAGTTTTTAAGTAATAAAATTATGTGGGAAGCCAAATGGCCTCTTTCCTGTATTAAAGCTTCTTACAGCAGCTTTGTTCAGAATCTTTTTGGCCTTCACACTTTGAAATGAAGATGATATTCCTCAAGAAAGACTGACCACTTCAACTGGATGAGCTGTAAACATCTGAAAAATTGCAGTTTGTGTATGTTTAAAATAGACTTGACAGAGCTCTTTAGTTTAAGTTTCTAAAACTTCTGCCTGCATTGAGCATACCCAAAGCAACACAGACTTTTCCTGAATTTCTGCAGACTGTTGTAGGACCAGACTTTAGGACTGAGATAAAGGAAAATAGCAGCGTTCTTAGCCTCTTCCCCTTGCTGAGGTCGAGGCTAGTTGGAGGAAAATTTAACCTTAAAAAAGGAATCATCTGATCATATAATTAAAGACTTACTCTAAATCATATGCAGAAGTAGCCAAATTATGGCAAATCTCTACTTCAGTGTTGTTCCTTATCTTTTGAGCACCTTCTCTGAAATCTCATGTTCTTTTGACATTTTTGGAATAGACATTATTAAAAAAAAATATTTTCATTCTTCATTCATCTACAAGCACAACTCTTACTGCTTTCAGTGTGGAAGTGTTATGGGGTAAGGCCCTCTTCTGCTGATCAGTGAATGATTCATACGTATAAGCAACTTAAAAAGTAAAGTGTACTGATTTAAGTTCATATCAACTCAAAACATCTACAAGTTATTTCTCAGCACTGAAAGCCAGGATACTTACGGCCTCTTTTCTGTGACTGTATATCCCCGTAGGCAATGGATGATGATCATTGGCAAAGTCAACACCTAGAAGGCACTGATACTAGTTTGTCTCACCCTTTTATTTCCCACTATAACCCCAGTGCTAGCCCCTGTATTCACTGTTGTTTGCTCTTAGTCTTCACATTTTTGCCCTACAAAATGGCAGCATCATTTTTTGTTCTCTCTTTATCTGAAAGTATCGGTATAGTGCTACACTATACTATAAGCTTTAATAAACCCTCAAAATACTTGAAGTTTTCACAGTTCTTATTTCATTCATATTAAACAAATCTGGGGTCTCACATCAACATAATTAGTAGGCTGAACTTTTGGTCCCATCCAGGGTTACAGCACTTTTCAGACATAGTATGGATAATTTTTTTTAAACCAACCTCTTCAATTTCAACTACAAAGACTTAACATAAAGCACTGACACCAAGGAACAATTTCTCAGCATTTGCTAAAAACTCAGTTTCCTGCACACATACACAAAGGCTGCAGATATCCGTTTTTCAATCACAAATATAGACAGCAAAGTTTGCCAAAAATAATTTCAAACATGTTTTAATGCAAATAAAGTGGTTACTTGCAGCCCCTTTAGGAACATCAACTGTAGCATACTTTCACAAAACATGCATTAAAAAAAAAATCATCAGCCCTGATCTTCAAAAATCTTCAGCAATATACATTTGCAATTCAGTTATCAATATCTGGTAACAAAATACATGATGAGGACACATCAGAAAAACACTGAATATGGTAAGATGTTGGATTAACTATTTATCCTGATTAATTATAAAATTGTTAGTGTCTTCTGCGTTATTTTTAGAACCTTGATGTAATACAGAGGAAGGAGTGTGAGAGGGAAGAACTTGGTGCAGGATAAAAGACAGTTTTATAATAAATTCAGCATTTAATGCTAATAAATATGCCATATTAATGCCACAATAAAAACTAGCATGTAATGCTTTCCCATGCAAAAAGCAGCAGAACAGCTTTCCATGGCTATTGCTCTTTGCCTTTCACACCCACCTCATCTACCAACTGCATCTATCTTGAAGGAGAGACCTTAAATTCCTGCAAGCAGACTGTAAGGCACATGCAGTAGCAGCAGTGTACTGACATTTGCTAAGCACCAGCGTCCCTCAAGTGACTGGGAGCGAAGCCATTGACGTCACTGAACAACAGGCAAAATATTTCCTCCTCCTCCATAGTCCTGAACTGTAAACACCCAGCTTGCACACAGCAAGCTGAACATTTGGGGAGAGGCGGAGAAGGAGAATGTGAAAAACTCTCAAGTGATGCTGCTGAAAACAAGCAGCTGTTCCTGCATAACCAGTCTCTCCTTATTCCTTCCATTTTGCTGTGAAGATTGCTGGTGTCTCCTTAGTGTAGGTCACATGGTGTAGAAGATAAAGCTAAAATAAAGTATAAATAAAACTGTGTCTACTGAACTCACAAGGAATTTTTGGAAGTAAAATGCCTAATATTCATTACAAGAAAAAACTACTCTCTCTCTCTTTCTCCCCTTTTCTCCGTTACGGATAACTCCAGTATTGTAACATCCATGTATTTTGGGCAAGGTGTGATGAACTGAATGTAAGTGAATTTCCATCGTGGTCCCCCTCCCTCCAAGCACATACATTATTGCAAGCCAAAGAGAAAAAAAAAATCAGAATCATAATTACAAAATCACATAGATCCGTATATGCTCTAGATTCACTGTAAAGACTGGTTTAACTCCTTGAGTTGGAGTGTTATGCTTATGGCATAGGCAGAAAACAATAAGGTAGAGTTAATCCTGAAAATGGAAACCTAAGCACAGCTTCTTGTGGCTATACCTTAAAAATACTGATGCCTGGATTCATTAGGATTTATCAGTGGTTGGACAGAATTTTTTACACCAGTATAAACAGTTAGACAGTGCTGGCAAACAGTGAAAGCAGGGAACATAATTCACCTCTTTTTTCGGCAGCCTCTTGGAGGCAGCTGCAATCCTACAAGTAGTAAATCTTTGCTGTTTCCAGAGCATCCCTGGGAAGATCCCTGGCATGGAGGAAAAGGAGACTGCTAGAAATAGGGAGTAGTGTGTGGCTGAGCAGAGCTCAGAAGTGCTGTACCTCTAAAAAGGCTCAAGGAGATCACTGAATCGGGGAGCCCTGAAAGCTGCTGTAAGCTACCTCAGAGAATACACTGGCTTATTTGGTCCATCAGTGTGAGCTAGAGAAATGAATCTCACTTGCAGTCCTCAGCCTCAGATTCTAAAGCCAGCATTTCAAGAAACCCTAAGATATAGCTCCATAAAGAGACAAATTTTGTTTTTAAAGGCTTGTCTGAAAACATCAGCCTAATGTGCCTGGAGAGAACCTTGGAGTGCCAAAGAAAATACTTGTATCACTTGATTGCTAACTGAATAGTCATCTCCACGGAAGTCAAAGTGATCCAAACACAGTTCCTATCTTCCTCTTGCTTCATTTAGTTTTTGCTCGCTTTATCCACAGAAGGTGGTGAATAAGCCCCCTTGCATCATATTTATTCTCAAAACAAAGACCAAGGAATCACCCCCATTACTGGGTTCTGCAGAGGGCAGCATGTAAGAGCCAGGGAGAGACACCTTTTTTTCCTGTCCAATGCTGCTCTCTGTTGAAGGAAGCAGTTGGTGGCACATCACATTTGCAGCATATATTGATTTATGATTTCAAAGTGCGGAACAAACAACTCATTTTATCAGACCACAACTAATTACTCATTATCCCCCATTTAATATGCAGGAAAAGTAGGTGGGCAAATAACCTAGTTTGCTGTACAACTAATCTACTAAGCCACAATGCACTAAGGATGTTGCTTCATATTCAGCTGCTCTGCCTGTGCTGAATTAGCTTCACTTTTTGAAGCATCCAACTGAAGGAGAAGAAGGAACCTCATCACCTCTTCAGCACTTGCAACAACAGCACACACGACTGATTGAACTTCTGGGGTTTGACACCTATCGTGCACACGTTTTGCCCCATTAGTCAATGTGCCAGCACTGAACCTCTGCACCCTGCTTGTTACTTTCAAAGTAACACTTTCCTGGATTGTTTTCCCTTTCGTCTTTGTAATTTTTGTCAGTTTGCTGAGCTCGGTGGCAAAACCAGAACATGTGGGGAAAAAAATAACTAGATTAAATGAATAAATGGCTGCTTGGCATGACCAGGTATAGTCAGACCAGTATATCTAAAACTAGCATAAAATGCTATATTTCTGATCTGATGGAATCTCACCCTTGCTTCACTTATACCTGAACAACCACCTACAATGCAAAGCAGTTTACATTCTTCATTCATGTACACCTTGTTGGAGACTGGGAAAGCCTTGTACTGCTTTGAGAAGCCAAATATGCTGAGGTAAGTTTGGAAACCTGTGCTTTACTGGACGGGTGGTATCAGAGAGCCAGTGCCAAAGCCTGGGCAGAAATGCGAATGGAGGCCTGAGTATAGCCTGTGCTGCACAGCTGAGAAGATCTCAGATCTTGGTGTATGCCCTAGTCACATCCTGGTCCCAGGGTGGTGCGATAGTGAGGTGTTCAGCAGCTGTCTTTAGCAGTATTGTTTTCTACAGGAGGAAAACTCAGGCATCTGGATTTGAATGGGACCAAGACCCTAGGACAGCCTGTAAAAATATTTGCCACTCAGTCTAATGTCTGTCTTGGCATCTTCCTTGAGTAGTGCTATTGCTGGGAGCCAAGTGCAGACTAAGAGAGAGCTACATACTCTTTGGGGAACAGCCTAAAAGAACAGCCTGAAATGTTAAGTACATTTACTTCACTCACAGTAATGCACTTTTTAAGCATACCTTTAGGCAAACATTTGTGCATTTAAGTTTTACTAGTACAAATATTCACAGAAAATACGTCTTCTCTTGGTTGCTTGCCCACACGTTCTTACTCTTGGTAACATCCAACGTTTTCGACCTTTTCCCTTTCACACAGCTGAAAACATATATTTCTCCGTAAATATTATGTATAGGACACACAAACATTTCAAGTTACTCCCTGAACATGTGTGTTGACACACATTCAAGGGATGGAGGAAGGAGTGACAGAAAGAAAAGCAAAGGAAAACTTCCCTCATTGAAGAAAACATGCTGTTTGCATTTTGATAACTCAGAGTGTGTATAGCTGAATGGATTCTACACAAATTCACCTTCAGGCAGAGCCTGAGAAAAGAAAATGTGGTGAAAATACGGGAAAAGTCTGTACTGTAATGAAGTCTCCTACAATTTTAACTTCAGTGAATTTGCATGGAATTAAAAGATAACAGAATGTAATATTTCCTCTGGTTCCCATCTGAGCTAAAATGGTAGAAAGTCTAATACCTTGAAAAGAATACAAGCAGCATTTTCTCTTCTGTTAATGGGACCTATGACAATCAGAAAAACCAAAGGTAAAGCTAAACCACATGTGTATAATTCAAAACATAAGCAGATTCTTTAGCTTACGCACATAGTGTCAGAAATACTTTGGTAAATAGCAACACTGTGCTCCCAGGAAACAATAGCAGACCCATTGCATGGCTAAATTTTCAGAGGCTAATGTATCTTTACACAACAGTCTGTAGAAATTTGTTCTATAGGTCTAGCTTTAGGATCTATCATATTATAGGCATGTCAATCATGTTGAATTAAGACCTCTCTTTCTTTAATGAGTCCTTCAGCAGTCATGAGAGGGAAGTTTATTAAAACCCAGGTTTCTACATGTCCATAAATTCTTGGCATCCATAGGTTAATTATGTAAGTACCCTTGTTAGGATTTAGAATTCTAAACTTGAGACTCAGACTGTGAATTCTGGCAAATATGTTACAACCAGAGGTCTAGACTGAAATGCAGTATGTGAAGGAGGTATTGCTACTTAAAGTAACCGAAGAAAAAATTATCTTCTTCACAAGACAGAGTTTTGACATGGAAACCAAAGCATTCTCTGAATAGCTTCTTGAACTTCTCTGGATGTCACCTTGAATTCATATTGCTGTTGACACACAAGAATTTGCTGATTGGGCAGTATTTCCAGTCGTTACATATCAGCTAGATACATATTCCCAGCAAGAGTACCTATGTTGTAATTGTCAGGTGGACACAGCAGATAAAAAAACCTTATATACTATCAGAAGTGACAGAAATTAAATCAACAATGATAAAAATCAAAGACAGTATGATGTTATATACTTCTTAGCTGTGGGTTTTTTAAATACTACTGATATACTTGCCTCAAAAATTAGTGCCTTGGTTCAGAAAAACCTCAAGAGCTGTAAAATTAAAGCAGTGTGATTTCTGCTACTCAGAATAATTGAACCCAATAGAGATATTGGGAGAAGGATCTTGGTGCTGCTGGCCCAGTTTTTAAGCAAGTCCAATGGCAACATGAGTGAACACACACCTTATAAAAGGTATTCAGAAAACCTTAGTGAACTGTAAAAGAAAAGTTGAATTCAGTCTTTCATTGAGGACCTAAGTTAGCTTTTATCCAGTAACTACTGAACTGTAGAAACTTGATTATACTTCTGTTGAAGTCAGTACAGCTTTGACACGTTAAGGAAATTAAGCACAGGTAGGTCTATTGTTCTCACTCTGACTAATTGAATGTTTAAAATTAGACATTCATTAAAGAACACTTAATTGAACTACAGAACTGCGGTGGGAAGAGGATTAGTTCCTACAAAACTGTCATTATTCACTGCTCTGCATATAAGCGAAGCTTCTTTTCTGGCTCTGTGTCCTATGTGGTAGGTCAGAGAAGATAAACTTCTATAGCGAGCACAGTGGCTTCAGCTCACAGAAGCTTAGAATATGGCTACAGTGTTTACATTGTATCAGAGTAAATTGGTGTCATTCTCTTTATTAGGAAGACCTACCAAGTGAACTTCCTAGGAAACAAGATGATTGGAAATATTTGTTATTTTTAAAATCTTCCTAATACGTAGCAAAAAGAAATAAAATTAAATTAATGTAAAACCCAAGAAATTCCACGTTGTACACAAATCAAACACTGATAATGGCTAAGATGCTGACATGCAAGGTCATAGCAGCTATGCTGAGGCTTGGCTTACCCTCAAGGTTGCCTTGACATTCCTCATGTTATTTATAATTCTGGAAGTTAGGAGCAGATTTATTTACTTAATAGGAGGCTCCATCTATTGCTCCAGAGCTACCTTAGTAGAAAGGCTGATATACATCAAAGGCTGATGTTTATGGATAGCTGAAAATATAAGGCAAGCAAAACAAAACAGACTGAAAACTCACCGAGAGTTTTGAGACGTACCGGTAAAGAACAACGTACTTCTTTTGGCTAGATATACACTGTAGATTTAGATGAAGAACATGATTTCATCCAACATTTTTGTGGTTAATTTGCAGCCAGGAAGTTTATATAAAGTAAATAGCTAGAATTGGAAATTTGATTCTTTGCTTACTGGTAATATTTCAAACCTGAAATGCATTTCATGAGTTTACCTCAGAACCTGGCTAATACACAGCTAGAATTTTACATTGACATCTAGAACTCACTTAGTATCTTTCTCCTGACCCTGATTATTCATTGCCATCCATCCCTTTCACACAAATGCAAATGGAATGGAAAAAGGTTATAAATTATCATGAAAATGTAAAATGCATTCACACACTTTAAAAAAGTGCAAAAGACAACCATGCAAAACCATGAAAACCAGTTTCATGTTGGTTAATTCTAGAGGAAATTATAGTATGAAATGACATCATAGCATATTTAGAAAGTAGTCTTTGGAGTTACACCATTTTAGGAATAGACCAACACTGTGTATCACCCTAACCTAGCAACTGATTCAGCTGAGCAGTAATGAGGGTGTGGAATACAGCTATTCTGTATGATACTGACTTAGGGAAAAAAACCAGACAATTCAATGTCATGCCAATATAACTTTTTACTTCAGATTAAAGATTCTCATTTTTTTGCTACCCCTCTTCCTTCTTCAGGATTGTGTGTTTGTTTGTTTGTTTGTTTTCCAGGATGATTGTATTATCTAGAAGATTTTACTGCACAAACTTCCTGGATTAAATTTAGTCAATAAAAAGTGTTTAAGAAAAGCAGATTCTGGTTTTAGAAACCACGTTCAATGGACACTAAATCAGGCACCTGTAATCTAGAAGAGAGACCAGAAAATGAGGATTCAATCAGCTATTACATTTATTTTCAAGCATTCCCATCAAATACTGGTGTTGGTTGCGGCACTGCTTTACTTGAATGCTGCTCTCAATTGCACTAAAAATTCTGCTATTCTTTTGCTTTAAATGAAGGTAGCTATGAGAAAGAGCAGTTTCATTTAACAGATTTCTAGAGGAAGCTCTAAGAGAACAGAAGCTCAGCCTGCATGAGAGTAAGAAGCATGTTCATTTAGCATTTGCCTCTGGCTTTAGGCATATACCACCAAAGCTACTAAGCTTCAGATGTCGAGCATCAAAACCTCAGAGTAGATATTCTACATGAAAATGCAATGAAAAAAGCTAATCCATAGCTATCAATAAAGGCTTTGAGTCTTACTTATTCACAACCATGCAACTGCAGTCTCAAGCCATGTGATTTCCAACCTGCCATACGGTCTTACAATTTTGAGAGAATTTTCAGCTTTGCAAAGGTCAGAAATCTGAAATGGAACATCATATCTCACAATAAGTATTTAAAGACATGACTCCTTTATGTGTCTGGATAGTTTTCTATTAGAAACATTACTGTGGCCAAGATCTTAATGTGTTGTATTCTTTTAACAGAAAATACTCATCTAGTATTTCCCTCAAGAGAAAAAATATTTGTCAAAAGGATGCACCTTAAACTGGGCCATGCAAAAATGAGACTTTCTGTGATTAAAGCATTCAAAATACATTTTTTTTCTAGTTCAGAAATTCACATTTTATTAATTCTTAAGCACTAGAGTGTTTTTCATAATGGCATACCGTTGTTAATCAAAAGGTCTCCTCTGTATTTCTTGGAATAAAGCCAAAGCAAGATCACATTATGCCTGAAGGGCAATGCAGATGATATCTCCTGCTTATCGTCTACTTCATTTTAATTTTTTTCAATGACTATTTGAATTTTCTCTTTTAAATTACATTAAAATACTGTTTTACGTACGTACAGCTACCATTCCACTGCCCTCTGCTGGAAGGAATATATCCTATAGCCTATTTATGAAAAAGTAGAGAGTGGTTGAGTAGAGGCTGGTGTTTCTGAATCCAAAAACTGGGTATTCCTACCCTGGTGAAGCCTGCAAGCAGTTGGCTGGTACACGTTGTGTGTATCCACAGGCGGATGTTTGATCGTTATCTGTCTCCAGCACAAATAAACATTCCATTCAAAAAACATAAAACCACCAAGTTAAGAAAACATGAAGACTGCACAGTTAAGTACCCAAAAGTTAGGAAATGCCAGAGGTAAAGTTTCACATGGAAATGTGTCTCTAATCCCATGCGCATTTATAGTGCAGATTTTAATTATATGGAGGAAAACCTAACGATTTTTCTACATGGTTTAGGGGTGCTCTCAAATTCAGGTAGTTTTCAGTATGGTTAGTCATATGTAAGGATTTGTCTGAACCTATTCTCTACATTAAACTCCCCAAAATAATTTCAGGTCCTTTTCTGCTTTTTGTTATTGAATCCAGCCCATCTATAAACATAAGATGCAAATTAAATTAATTTATAAACAGACTGAACATAGGAAGTCATTTTGAATTGTTTGAATACTCTGATCTTTAATTAATAAATTATTTTGTAGAATAATACATTTAGCTACCACTTGCTACCAAGCCAAATAACTATTCATAACTAGTATTTTGCATAAGCAAAGGACAATTAAATCAGGACTCACCTCACTCTGTAACCACATAACTGCCTGAAGCAAATGAAGGATGAATTACAATCACTCGTACAAACACAAAACATTAAATGAAAATGAACAGAACTCTCTAATGCACTATCATTGTCAAAAAATAATCAATAAAGCAATGTTGATGAAACATTTTTATCTTGCTGCATTTGAAAATTTCTCCATGTTTTTGACTGGTGCAGCTTCTCACTGGAAACTAAATTACTTTCAGGTCAAGAGGCTGGTAAAAGAGACTGGAAAACAAACAGTATACAGAAAGGAAAATCCTCCTGTAATTCTTACTTCTGGTTTTCACTTTGCCTGAAATGACAGATCTGGAAACCACTTCTACTCTGATATAATTCTGATGAACAGAGGGCAAAATGAGAATCAAAGATCTTACTTGTTTCAATTTGACATATTTTCACTAATTAAGATTTACTTACAGATTAACAACGAAAAATGACATGTGCTGCTAGGTTCAAGGTAGTACATATCCTGTAAGTGACACAGCTACAAAATCTATTTGTAAAATCATTTATTTCCTCTACAGTTTTGCTGTTAAGACAACTGAAGCTAGTCACAAGCTACACACAAGAAATATTTTTGTTTAAAATCATACCCAGCATACAATCCAGTCATTCGAGTTTTCATCAAAAACCGGTATTGTTGTTCACTTGCAGATGCTTTTTGTCAGACTAAATTTTATTTTACAGAGCATTATAGTAACATGAGTAAACGCCTCCTGGCAGGAGTTTGCTACAGGCTGCAGAAGCCCTTCTTCTATATTACCTGGAGGCAGCACAATGTTCAGCAAGTCCCTTGGATCCAAGTGGATGTGGTGGGAAAATCTAATTAAATGGATTTTTTTTTTAATGGGGCTGGTGGTTTTGCATTGCTCTGGAGCAGAAATGCTAATAAAGCAGTGATAGACCCAGACGTGTTTTGCTGCTCAGGAGTCAGAGTACAGAGAGTACGAACACAACATGCTCCCAAACTCCGGCCGGGGAGATGTCTGTAACCTGGTGGTACCAGCACAGTCGGGCAGTGTAACTTCTCCACTCGAAGGCTTCAATCACAGACCTTTAAGGTTTGTTACTATCATTTAAAACCATCCTGACTTCCTTTGCTGAGGGAAATTCGCGATTTGGGTACGTCTGTTTGACACGTGCTTACCCGTTCTTCCAGGTCCCAGAGCTTTCCAGCATACGAGCCACAGAGCTATTCCCCGCTTGTTCAGGCAGGAAAATCTCCTGGTACAAGAACATATTTTTCTTTCCCTTCAGTTGAACCTTTGCCCGTCTTCATGTAGTGGGCCTCACTTTAATAGAGGGATTATTCCCTGTGTATTTAAATACGTAGGAAAAAGGAAATTGTCTAGAAGTACGGAGTGATCTCATCACTGTATCACTTTTCCCAACAGCCCATTTTGGAGGCAAAGGCAGGATCCTGGGGCCCGCAGCTCAAAGCCACCTGACCAGAGAGACTGATCATCCTCGCCTTCCCTCCCAGTTCTCAGCACAGTGCAAATGAATCAAGAAGCCTGCAAATGCTTTGAGTAACATAATACTTGCATGCTAACGCAAGTAATGTTGCCTTAATTAGCGATTTCCTTGTCCATTTGGTGACATCAGGGAATGCAGTGGAGTGCGCTGACAACTGATGAAATGGAACAATCTCCGTCTCAAATCTAAATGAAGTTGCTGTTACGTGTGCGTACAGAACTAGCATGAAACTCAAGTTTAAAAACAAGACAAAAAACCCAAACAGAACCTCAAGCTTGCTAGAAGGGCCTGGGGGAAGAATGATTTAAAGGGAGATTTTCATTTCCAGAAGTAATTTAAATCTTTAATGGCTAAAGCCAGGCATGATAGTGTTAGGTAACCACTAGTCTTATAAACAGCACTTCACAAGCACTGACAGGTGTAATAATAAATAAAGATTTCTCACATTTCTGCCTTACAATACAAGAAAAATGCATTAATTTCTAGAAGCTTTGGGAAAGACATGGGATTATTCTTGTATACATTCTTGCATCTTTATGTGAATAAGTTATTAAGGGAAGCTATTTAAAGAAATCAGTTTAAGTATTAAAATATTTTGTTCTATGGTCATGAGGCACGGCATGGGGAGGAGGAAGGGAATAAATTGCTCAGTCTTCTGCCATGAAAATTCTCTTTTTTTCAGAAGCACCTGTTGGTTCATTGCTCGTGTATTTCAATGAACTATAGCTTTTACGAGACTGCAAAAGAACAATCTCCCCCACCAGTAGTTTGAACTGGTGTAAGGGAAGTTCTGAATCCTAAACCAAAAATCTTCCAGTTGACTTGGAAGTTTGTACAGGCAGAACACCAGGGTGGTGAGCTCTTTGCAGTCTGTGTTGCTAAGGAGACCAGGAGCTGATTTTGGAGAGCAGTTTAAGTACGTTTATATAACAAGGAGTTGCAGGTTTCAGTGCTGCAAGTGTACAGATTTCTCCAGTAATGTGTATTGGATATATTTGAGAGGGTTGGTTTTTTCCACTCCAAAACATATCTAGGAGAATAAATGGAGACATATTTGAGACAACTGTAAGGGCATTTCTCATTTATTTATATTTATTTACTCTTGCTTTCATGCTATTTGGGTAATCAATAGTATCAGAGGAGTAAAAAGATTCTGAAGATACAAACAGACTTATTCTAAGCCAGGTCCATACGAAATACTGCCTGAAGGTGGAACACTGCTCCAGACTCATTTGTGTGGCCAGCCATCAGCTGACAGGCAGCAACCAGCTGTCCAGTGAAGATCCATAGCTCTGATCCATGAACAGCCTCCGTCCTCACCCAGCAAGTAAAGACAGGTAGGGTTGACTGGGACAGAATAGCTGCAACCTAGTGTTGACTAGCTGAACCATTTTCTTGCCTATCCTTAATTTTCAGGTACATTGGATGACCAGGGGTGTTCAAGAGAAAACATTTTTTCTAAAGCATTTTCTCTCTCTTGCCCTGGTTCCATTTTATCTATATTTTTCCATTTCAGCTGTACATTATGACAGGGTATTGAAAAGGCTGTACTTCTTACATTTGGCTGAAAGGAGATGTAGAGTTTTGTAGGTTGTATTAAGTGTTTTCCTATTCAATAAAAAAAGAAACAACCCTAGCATACTAATAACTTCCATTTCATTTAATAATTTCAACACAATTTAATAAGAGAATGACACTGAAACAGATTTTTCTTTTTTGTTTGGCATTTCACATGGAAACATACACTTTTGTGTATTGGGAAACATATTTGTATATTGGGAAATACTCACTTTTACCACCAGTGTTGTCTCATCAGTTTTGTAGTTAAATTGAGACCTTTGCTAAAATACTTATTGAGGGGAAGTTAATTTGAAGAAATTAGTTTTGCATTTAGTTCCAAAAATTACTGGCATTGTGGGATTAAAAAATTGCTTGTCTAAGAGCTTTTGTGAGCACTTATTTCATATTGGAACATACTAGTAATCATATCAATATATCCACTACAGAAATTGGTGTGAGTAGTTCAATTTATTCACTTCTTTACAGAGATATACAAGATTCTGCATAAATATGAGAGACGCAAGTTTCTTACAACTGGCTACTAAAGTTAAAATTAATAACAACAGCTGCACACACTTTGCTGCTTCCCATGTTGGTTGGGAAAAACAAACATTATTTTCTGCTCCCTAAAATCCAGATTTGCAAACAAAAGAAATCATAGCCCTTCTGTCAAGATTCTGCAGTTGCAGAATAAGATACTTCAAACTGTATTAATTTTTATTGTATTATCTTGGTATTTAAATGTCCTAATGCAAGCAGGAGCCAGATACCGTGGAAGCACATGCAAAGTGACAGAATCTGAGTCAAAGAACTTACAGACTAGCAGAGAGTATCACAAAGACTGGAAGAACAATTTCCCTAATATCTTTTTTGTCCAATGGCAGGAATAGAAATTTCTTAGGCTTTATAATCCCCAAGTGACTTAAAATAATTAGAGAAGTATCATTAAAGAAAAATTGTTCAGATGTATATTCCTAGTTCTGTGTTCAAGGAGTTGCCCACATCAGAAAACAGGTTTCGCCCAACCCATATAACATAAGCTCATGCAACTCATAGCACCTTGTGGAAGACCAGTGGTGCTGTAGGGAGTCTAAATGGAAGGGCTTTTATTTGATAGTAAGCTCTGTCCATTGTGAAACCCGGGAAGAAACTACTTAGATATGAGAATATCTAAGTGCATGCTGAAAGGCACAAACCAATCTTTCCCAGAACAGGTGAAATAGTAGTGAAATAATAAAAAAAAAGCTCAACTTCTTTATAATGCCATAAAGTCTTCTTAAAACCAAGTTGTTACTAAGAAGTGCCTTACTTTGGATCACTTTGCTCCTATAGTGTTGTGGTTGCAAATGACAGATTGTTTCCAGTTTATTGGATAAATCCAATGTATATTTCCTGTTACGTTAAAGAGGTTGCATGGGTGGCAACGAAGAGAAGGTTGTATGTTTACCTCACTCTGGCTCCTGTACTTTTAGTTAGATTGAAACTTCTGGAAAGGAGACAGAAGGAGGGAATTGCTCCTTTCCTCAAGGGCAAACTCAGCTCTGCAGAACTTTTTGAATGCAGAGTGGAAAAGGCAGTGAGAGAAACAGTAAGCAGCATGAATACAGGCTGGGATATTCCTGAGAGGACCAAGCTGCTTGCCTACAGTGTGGTGCTGACTCAAAGCTGAGCTCTGGAGGAAACAGAAGAGAGAACCATTCCTAAGAATGCAGAGAAGATTTCAATGTTTATTTCAACCCACAAAGTCACAGCCAGTTGCTAACCTTGGAGAAAGGACACCCATCCTGCAAGAAACATTGGTTGGGATTGATTTTTCATGCTTCCGTCATCCAGTAGGTCTGATGTTCCCTACTTCCTGAGTCACCTTCTTCAACTGTGTTTGCTTTTGTGCTAACATCATAAGTAGCATCCGAGTTTAGAGTCTTTTGTAGCTTACATAAAAGTGTGACAGGAAGATACTGGGGTGGTTCTACTGCAAGATTTTGGCAAATTCAGCATGCAGACAGCAGAGAGACAAAAGTACCAACCCCAGGCTGGAATGTCAGGACCCAGATACCCACTGTGTTCTGCTAATGCATTTGTTATTAAGCTGCTCTTCACCTGACAAGGATTAGAGGATTAGAGGAATAGGAAATGATGACACTAAGCAGTTCAAAGGGCAGCTGCATCAAACAGCAGGTATCACAGACTCTGCTGAAGACTGCCTACCATTGAAAACCTTGAAATCTGAAATTCTTATGACTAACTCATCTGTACGGTGCTCAAAGCCATTTTTGTCATATTCAGTGTCACAATAACAATGTGGTAGTGTTTGACTGGACCTTGGAAAGAGTTCTTGAAAACTGAATATTTTCCACTAGAATTTCTGGGTCGCAAAATGTTTAGTATCTGTGCATGATCAAGCCATTAGGGTTACAAGTATTCCATTCTGATGGATCACTAGCCTAAATTTTAAAAGATGACAGATCTACCTTTGTGTCCTTGGGGTGTAAAGGTAAGAGGTAAAAGAGAAAAGATTGATTATTTTTTATTAGCTCTTTTTGATTTTCACCAACTACTCCTTTTTTTTTTGTTCCAATCAGGCCATAGACAAAACTACTAAATTAAGGCTTTTCAGTTTGATTTGCTGAATTTAAATTAATCTGTATGTGTCAACGAAGAGAACAAAGTTAGACATTAGGTCTGCATTATCAAGCAAATTAAAAAATCCTGTGCAACAGACATTAATGAACATGCACAACACTCTCACAGATTTCTGAAATAGCCTATGAGGAAAGAGATTTGATCCCTGCTCTTCAAGTTGAGCTTTAATTTGGTGGTCATAGGAATCAGATCACATATGGCCTCAGTCTAACAAAACGTTTCATCCTAGTAAGAGTATAGGAACAAATCCTAATCAGAGCAGTAATGCATTCACAGCTATACGTTCTACTAAGTTCTGTCATGAAGGACCATAGAACCTAAGAAGAGATTAAAATTCATGATTCAGCTCATTTTCATTCCTGATGACAGATGATCTTAGGAAGAGTGGTAGTGAGATGATACTGGAGTTGTGAAGGAAAATAAACCATTCAACAATTAAAAAACAAGACCAGAGCTTGTTACCAGGGCATTTTTCAGAAGAATAACTATGTAATCTTTCTGGTGAATCATCATCTGATTGTAAAGCTTGTTTCTGTTTTCCAAAACCATGAGATTTAACAGATTTTTTATTTTAGAGTTAACAAAGGTTTGGTGTGAAGTTTTCAACAGCTTCTAAGTTATTTAATTTTAAAAATCAGCATGTTGATAATCTGAGGTGCACAAGCAGCTATAAGTGATCTTTCTTGCCACTAAACCCTAATACTTGCTCATAACACTTTCAAACTAGTCTTTATACCTGGCAAAAGACATATCTCAGCTTCCAGCAGGGAGAAAGGCTATTGCCTGCACAAACAGTTTTACTGGATTAGTGCATCTCCAGACAAGCCATTTTCTTTGAATCTTCTTTATCCAGATTCAGTCTTTCTACCAGACAAGCTTGAAAGTGAAAGCAAAAATTTAGTCAAGGAAAGTAAAAGTTTAAGTTCTTGATTTCAAGACTGGAAAAGTTAGAAAAGTGAAGGAAACAAATTATAAACAAATTATAAATTATACTTGGCAGCATTATACCTTGTGCCTTGAGAGATGATGTCAAACATTCTTACTGAAGGAACAGCTTCAGCTCATACCACTCCATGCCCATCCATCCTGCTGCTCATTGTATGGATTAACACTAGTTTGAAGATCTGAACAGTTCACAGACTGCTAGTGTTCCTCAAAGACTTTTGTGATTTATTTTGCCCCTTTACTCAGAACAGAACCTTGCCCCTCTTTCTCTTCTCTGACATTGTTATGGTGTAGGAATTGCTTCTGGATCTACACAATAATGATGGTGTTGACCCCACTCCTCCCACCCTGTCTTTCAGAAGAAGCTATAACAGGAGTTTTCACTTTAGGTAATTGGTGAGTATATAAAGTACCTGGGTTCACCCACAGTGCTGATGCATATGGATGAGTACTGAAGGAGAAAAAAAATTTACTTCCAATGACTGTAGTTCTTCTGCACTTTGTCCAAGCCTCTCCTGCAGGCACTCCTGTAGTCAAAGGGAACAGCCTTCTTGTCTACCTGACACACCAAAGGAGAGGGAATATGTGTGCCCTCCCAGCACTGTGAGGACAAAAAGTATGCACTGCTTTAATAAAAGATATTATCCCTCACTAAAAAACTTTTATATTCTTATTTCATCACAGGTGCAACAACACTAATACAACCTTGCAGTTTCTAGACAGCTTCACTGTACATGCACTGTAGATGTTGCAACTGCAATTGATGTTGCAATTGTTGCTTAAACTCTGGTGGTGCACATCTTTCTTTCCTATAGAGAGAAGCTGCTTTGGTGGTCTCATAACTATTCCTAACATAACATATTATCTGTCTGGGCAATCTCTTCATAGAGGTGGCTATTGCCATTTAATTTCCTAGCATCTGAAACACATAGATATTACAAAATACCAAAGTGGACTTTTTCTATGATTAAACCAAACTAGAACTTGAGAATCCTGGCTTTATTGAGCCTTGCTAATGACTATTAGTGATCAAAGATCTCAGTGTTTCCAACTTAACACAGTGAAGGTGCAAGAGTAATTTCAATGTCAGTTTAGAGGACCTGACCCCCTCAGAGCTGGGGTCATCAGTCTCCTCCAGCATTGACAATAAAGATGGATTAGTAGTCAGTATGAGTGCAAATGCCTCTTGACTGTTTGAGAGCCTTTGACTACATGGATTCAAAAAGAAGCATCTGTCTAGCCAAGAAATACTTATGCAGGTACAATTAGCACTCGGCTTGTGCCCAGGAATTAAAAGAACAGCAACTTCAATATCTGTTCAAAACCTAACCATAGGTGTCTATGGCTTACTGAAAGATGGCCCAGGCTATGAAACTACCTGCAGAAAATGGCAAGGTCCTGAAAAAAATATGAAGGTATAATATTAGTTACCTGGAATGGAAATTCCAAGGTAACACAGGGAGAAAGGGCACAAAAGGTACTGTGTGGTCAGAGCTGAGTGCAACCTTCATATTGTTGAAGAGAATCTGGAGAAATGCATATGAAACAGAACAAAACAAAGGAATTTTCCCCCAAAAGCTGTCAATAAAATAACATACAAAGAGCTTTGTTGTGGCAAAAATGTTTCATTTCACTGGTATGTTCTAATTCAGCTGAGTAGCTGAGACAATGTAAAGGACATGGGCATGTGGAGGAAGAACAGCTTCCAGGTGTATCTAAGGCAAAACAGAGTCTGACTTAAGCATCTGCAACATAAAAACATATCATAATGTGAATATGCATGTAGACAACACTTAAAAGAGGAGTGCTTTACTTTGCATGTTTCAGCTGAGGAGGCTTGTGGAACATTTCCAATTTGGCTGACAAAATATTTCCATCTAAGACTAACTTTCAGCACGACTTAGACTTTTAAGTGCTGAAGTCTGTTCTAAAAATGACACTTATACTTAAAAAAGAGTCTTAGTAACTATTTCTTAATGCAAATGTTGTTGGCTATAGTCTTGCTCCAATAGGATTTAAAACTTTGCTAATTCAGATCTCCAGCCGTCATTGCTTCCCACTCAGCAGGCATTACCACACAACCAAATCCATTCTTCTTTTGAAAATTCAAAGCAAAGAGAAGTTTGAGGGCAGCCCATGACACTGATCAAAACCCACAAATTAAGTAACTGAATGAGAAAAACACGAGGCATTTGGCAAAATTACTCTTTCACAATAACACACAGAAACTTGATTTCATTTTTACACCAAACATTCAGAGGTTTTAAAATCTAGGTTATTCAAAACTAGAAACAGGTCTTGAAACAAGTTTGTTCAATCATTCTGGGCCAATATTTAATAGGACCAATGCTGAAAGGCAAAGCTGGAAGACCTCCAAGTTCCAGATAAGCGATGAAAAAGCAAAACCTCTTCTGTTTAGAGTTTTCCATTGCATTTGCCTTTCACTGTATCTAAAATGTCATTTGCTCTGATAGTATACCTTTGAAGCCCAGAAATTAGCAAAAAAGGCCTCAAAACAAACAAACAAACAAACAACCCCCCCAAAAAAACCCAGACCTGCTGCACCAAACAACAGGAGAAGAACCAAATGCTGGAAGTTCTGCAGATGTACAAGTCTAGCATGTAGAAAGTCAATCAATAACTCCAGACAGTACATGCAATATCCTGGTCTTGCTTGCCTATAGATGCTTGCATTTGTATGTTTGCCTATGAATACTGGATGCTGCTCAATGTAGGATGTTGGACTGGATGACCTCTTGATGTCCTTCCCAGCTTTATGTTTTCATGGTTCCAAGATTACGGAATGACTATGACAGACAGTTTTACTTCAAACAGTTTACAAGAATTCAGCTATAATTAAATCTTACCATTATATGCCTGGCTATTTGAAAATGTTTAACTAAAAGCCTGTCATTGTATCTTAAGGAAATCATCTGGAGAACAAACTGGTCCACACTTTGTTTTTCTGGCAAATGCATGATGTCATATCATTTCAGTGTGAGGTTATGTAGTAACAAATCTTATTTAGTTATTTGACAGCATAAGAAAACTCTTCTCTGTACCACTGATAGTCCTGGAAACTACCCCCTTCCTATGCTCCCATGAAGGAGGTAGGAGATATATCAAAACACTCTTCTTATGCTTGTGCCAGGTCACATTATTGATCAAATCAATTTATCTTGCATCTATTACCGGAACTTTCTCATAAAGTTGCTGCTGTTCTCTGATCAGTTGCCTCTGACCTACCCTGCCAGGTAGAGCTGAACTGGAGGTTGACATTCTTTTAAAATATAGTATTTCATAGGCTTCACTTCTAACATATTTTTCTAGTATCTCAAGCTCACTAGAAATCTTATCAGGATTTTTTTTTTTTGTTTGGCAAATTTATCACAAGTAAGATGCTTCATACAACGTGTCCCAAAAGAAGAAAAATAAAATGGTTGCTCCTTTTCAGAAACCTTTTCAAGTTCTCTTGTCTTATTCTTAGCTGCCTTTGTACAAAACTGCACAAACTGAAATCAGAAAATTTCAGTTTTATCTAAAGGAAATGGTCTAATGAAATATTTTTTACAATTTTCCTTCAGAGGAAATTCTGAATTTCACTCATTTCATTCTGTTTTGTAATGGAAAATACTGAACTTGTGAAAATCTGCTAAAAATTTGGTTTGTTCCCAGTTCATGTAAAGCATACATTTCTCTTTAAAACTTTAATAACAGAGTGTAGTCGAAGTATTTAAGTTATTAATTCTTCCAAGAGCAAATTAGTCTTTTTGCCATGTTCAAAATGATAACAACCTTTTCTTGCCTAAGAAACTCTTCCCAGTATTTTTTAAACTTACAAAGAAAATCTATCATTCCTACAAACTCCACTTTTCACTGTAGTCTTATCTTCATTTGCAAAAGCTAATATAACAGTCATGAAATAACTCACATATGTAGCAATGAAGTTCTCTCAGACCTGAGAAATATCAACAGCAGATGAGTGGGCTGTGGCTGACTATATATTCAAAATACAGAGTTTGTTGTGGAGAAGAGGTAAAAATGCTTGTAGTGTACCATGTATGGGTGTTGAAATGTGAACAAACGATATGTGCATTGCTGCTTTGTTTGATTTTCTCTTTTTTTTTTTCCTCTTATACCCCATCTAAACACAGACACATTCTGTCCCAAAGAACTTGAAAGCAATTTTTAAGTGTTACTATTGGCACTGTTTGGTTGAACTGCACGCTCAACTCATTAGCTTTTATTCATCAGCAACACAACCATCTATATCCATTTTCTGAATCCTTTAAAATATCAGGGTCTGCAGGCCCAGATGTTTAAGTACACCTACAGAAATACATCCCCATATTACAGTGTGGTTTACGCAAAATGTAAACCGTAACTCTGGACAAAACTTACTATACCGGTGTTGTTAATCAGAGCTCTTCCACAGCAATTTGGCAACAAAATAACAAATTACTAAAACTTGAATTTGTGGAGTAAATCAACAAATAAGTAAGCCCAGCAAGACAGCCTGCAAGAGAATTCAGAGTCGATTTGGATAGGAGTCTGGCCGAAAGAAAGGGATTAGCACTTCTTCTTTGAATAATCACGTAGCCTGCCAACTCATCCTGTCTTTTTGTTCTACGTGCCTGTGAAACTTGGCATAATGAGGTCTGAGTCCAGGCCAAAAATTCATAGGTATTACAGTAACCCAAAGCATAAACATTTAAAATTACTGAATTATTCTTCAACAAACTACAACTGAAAGTAATTGAATAGCTTTCTTGATCTCTTGAAATCATAGATGAGTGTCTTTTTAGTAACATATGCTGTACCATAACACCAACTCAGTACTGGAGACAGAGAATGAAGTTGTATGGCTTATGCAGGAAGTCAAGCAAGATGACTTAATGGTACTAGTTGGTTTAAAAATTTCTTAAATGCAAATCAGAAGTAAAAGATACCTATGGGCTACATTTTATCAGAAGGTAGTAATCACTGTGCTGGCTGCTATAATGTGATGACATGAAAATGAGCTTTGTTCAGAGCCTGGAAGATGCTTTCATGCTTTGTGAGAGTCTTTTGATAAGCCAGTGATTATATGCAAAACCCAAATTCAGCTACTTCTAAAAATCTATACACTTCATCATCCTAACAAAATTAATTATAGATATATGTATCTGTGTTTTGGAATGGTATACTCTTTGTCCTGGACTTAACACTGCTTTTCAGATGTGATTATCCATTCACTTGAAATCAATGAGAACTGCACAAACACAGCCAAAGGGAAACTGAGGGCTACAGACATGTGCATTAAGACCAAACCAGAAGACCCAGGAAGTCCACAGCAATATCCTCTTGAGAATATCATTAATGGTGACTCCACCTCTCCTTCACTCAAAATGGCTGCTGTGCTGATACCAGAGCGTACTTTGAGTGATGAAGGGAAGGCAAGGGAAAATGTGATTGACAGTTTACTTTCAGCTCTAGTGAGCTGCGGTGGGAGTGAGCATTGCATTCCAGCATGGCTGGTCTGGTGCAGCATCTGAGTGGAATGGTAAACCAAAGCACTGTCAGGTAGCATCAGTTCTGTACTCTGGTGCCTTTCAGGAGTTTAACAACTGAGATAATGAAAAATTTTCATGGTTTAGGGAGAGTCAAAGTAATGAAGGGGTGTAGTATGCATTGCTTAGACCACACAAGCACAGGGAGAACAGCTGGTGAAATAAAGGAGACGGGCTGAGAGGGTACCACTCTTCTGTCCAGGGAAATGTGTGTGTATTTAGTTTGGGAAACAAGAAGATTTCGCAGAATCAACTATCAAACTCACCCAATTCAAGTCTCTTCTTCACTGAGGAATCCTGACCTTTCATTTGCTGATTTACTTCCACAGATAACCAGAAACAGTCCTCATCTACAGCTTCAGGGTTTTCCGCTAAGAATCCTTGGTCAGAAGGCAATGAGACTTTGCAGCAAAATGTGGGACAGTGTTTCTAAGTGCCCCATTGCAGTAGCTCACCTCAGAGAATTCAAATATATAATCTGATTTAAGGACTGTTTCAGGGTAAATCACACAGCTCAAAATAACTATAGGCTTAGATGAGGATTATGATTAACAGCATCCCAGTGTCATTTGGCACTGTCCTTGCTACATTCCTGTTGCAGTTCCAGAGATTTATAGAATGTGTATCTCTGTGATTACACAATAAACTATAAAATACTTTCTTACAGCTGTTTTTCTATTTTGATAATGCATCAAATGTTTCTGAAGGCTCAGATAGGTTTATCTGAACTGTGTTTTTCTGCCTTTTTTTTTTTTTTCCCCCTGCCCAAACCAATGTCAGTTCATTTCAGGTAATGATGAAGGATAGTAAAAATTCATAACAATGGAAATAATGCTAGAAGAATGTGCTTGTGAAGCAGGAGTGGCTACCCAGCAGCACAGGCAATGCGTACAAAGCGGTCAGGTGTTGTTCCAGTGAGACAGAAACTCTTGTTATTGATATTTCCTTTCCAGCTCAGAGAAGTCTGCCTCAGCTGGATTACAAAAAAAATAAGAGGAAAGTGAAGTGGGCTAGGTAGTCTGGCAAACACTGAAAAGAACCTGTGCATGCACATACTGTTTGTGCACGTGTGTGAGTGGGCGCGTACGTGCAAGTACATGGGTGGATGTCTTTTTTTTTTTTTCTCACTGCATTGTGAAAGTGGAGTGAAAGGGCACTGCCCACGCTCCCCTCCCAAGACTTGACCCAGTGGCAATGGCCTTGCATTCCTCAGCTGAGAAGTGCATCTGTTTGCTTGAGCTGAACCAGATGAAAGCAGCACTACCAAGCTCTTGCTTTGCCTCAGGCCCTTGCTTTTGAAGGAGCCAAGCCTGCTGTTTCTCTTTGGGACTTATTCCTGGTTTGAGAAGACTTGGCTAAAAGGAAAACCTTCCACTTTTCAGTTGCCTTTGTAGCTTAGTAAGGAGAGAACATGTATTTTTCATTTGCAACTTCATTTATTTTAAATTTAGCAATAGTTCGAATTTTATGCTTGAAAACTAGAGTTAAATTCCCCAAGCCAAATCAATGCTTTCATAAACTGGAATATATTTTGCATAAGACAGCTTCTTACAATTTCATTAATAAGTTGGTCCGGTATTTCAGTAGCTGGGGCATAGAGAGTGGCATTAGGCAGTTATATTGCTGGTGGTATCACTGACCAGATGCTTGGGCAAGTGCTTTCACTTCATTGTGCCTCCACCTTCCAAGAAGTACACATTTCTGTCCAAAGTTATACTCTGGATTGGGCAGGGTGCGCGCTTTCTCTTACATCTACATTTTCTACTGTGTTCAGCGTGCTTATAGTTAAAATGTATCGATATTTTTGTACTAAATGATGGTATCATTTCTCTGAAGAGGCTATCACTGAAATAGTGAACATAGTAATATCCTTCTTGATATGATCACCCTCTCACGAAGAAGCCCATTTGGTAGAAGCCTCATGTCAGATCTTGTGCACAGGGTATGAGACTCTCACAACCGTCTCCCACAAATATTCTTCCAACCAGATCTATATGTTACCATAATGCTGGGCAGCTCTGAAGCGTCTCTGGAGTGTTCTGACTCACATCTGCTAGAAACAGTTGGCCAAGCAACCTGTTAACCAGATGAATCTAGTATTTTAGGCCATGGCAGGAAGAAGCCAAGGGACAGTAATGCAGCAGGGAGACATGCAGCCCTTCCCCTATTCTTTGTTCTGGTACATTCATTACATGATCTAATGATGCCCTGATGCCCTTTGTATGTTTTGCAACACAGAGCTGCCCATACACATCATACGAAGAGACAATTGTCGGAGATATTAACAGAGCTCTCTGCATAAAGAGGAGTGTACCACCATGGTATTTTTATATTTTTTCTACATATTCATCGTGTAAGAGCTGATTGTAAAAGCTTAAAAAAAACTCAACACAACTTGTTGCTTCCCAAGGTGGAAAAATTCCATTGGAACATCTCTATTTTTCACATGTATGCACACAAACAAAGCTTTTTCATTTAGCCTGTATTTTACTCATCACAATCTCTGTTCATTCTAAAGTTTAATCCTTCTGCTTCTGAGACCGGCTGGATATTTTTTTTTTCTTTCATTGGATGAAACCAAGGCTGAGTCAAATGATTTCAGTGGCTTTTTGTTCTTTTCTGGTGTTGTCTGGAAGCAATTTTCTCAAGCTTTGTAATTTATTTGTCATCTTCCTCAAAATCCCCATGCAAGAAAGAATGAGACCCTTTCTTTGGAATTAAAAACAAACAGAAGAAACCTTGACATTTGATTTTTATAGATATCTTTCATATCCTGAGTGTAATAAATAGATTTTTTAAGTACTGATGGCTGGGATCTTGAGGAAAAGAAGTCATGACTGAAGTCATGTCTTCTGAAGAACAGAAGTGATAATGTCTCCAGGGATTCAGTCACACATTACCTAATGAAATGCAAACAACTACCTGTTTTTATGTTGTAAAATCAAACATATAAAAGGAGAATACATGTCCCAATCTTTAACTTGATCTTCAAAGATTGCTTCTATACTCTCATACCAACAAACCAACTCTACAGTAAAAATAAAATCCAACAACACTGTCCTGCCCTACAAATGCCATTTTCTTCTGTTTTGCTTTTTTTCACAGTCTGGGTAAAGAGGTTAAGGGTTTCTTGAGCACACAAGAAGATTAAATTTTGGTAATATAAGACCAAACAAGAGACAGAAAAAACTAGATTTAAAGCTGAAGGTCCCTAAAAGAAAAAAATCCTTATCTTAGGTTGTTTTTTCTTACTTTTTTACTCACTACTTCTTCTAATTTCTTGATCAGCTCACATGCTTCCACTGAGCAGAGCTGTGGCAGAACAATATAGGGAATAAAACTGTTTCTGAAACATGTAGGTTCTAAATAATTCTTGCAAAATAACCTGTATCTTCAACTACATCTTGGAAACTCAGATGTTTGTGAGAATTGTTTGGCCTGTATGCCACCAAAACGCAGTGTTTAAGTGTCAGGTGTCACATTCTGTACCAGCTATGGTTTCTGGATTAATTTAAAGTTCAGTTCCTCATAATACATGCAAATGATCTAATCTCAAAATGGAAAAAGCCCTGGTCTGTGTTCAAAGCAGACTGGAGCTGTTTGCAAACCAAAGATGGGGAATAGCTTTCCTCAGCAATACTCAAATGTGATTATTTTACAGAAGCCTGGCATCAACACTACAGTATTTAGTAAACATGAATTATGAAAAACAGAAGCATTCAATAAACAGAATAAGCATTGTCTCTACATACATCCAATTACCTCCTATAGTTTACCAAGATTACCTCAGGTTTACTGGACTGAATGCTACTCAATTAGCTAATAACCATGCACAGTTTGTTTTCAAGGACAGACATAATCATTCTCAAATATTACAAACAAATAGTTTGTAAATATTACAAATAGTGGCATTGAGCTAATATCTTGCTACCTTAAATCCAATTCCAGAGAAATCCTAGATAAAACAATAATAATGATCTTCAGCCAGTTCATTACTTCATAAAGTCTTTCTCACTGAAAATATACAAAAGCAACAAGCTGCATATTTCCCCCTTAACACCATGTGCATTCTCAAATTTTCCTCCATTGCCCAAGTATGGATATTCTTGTCTCTCACTGAAAAGTAATTTTTCTAACTGCAACTTAGGTGGAATTATAATGTTGAATTTACATATCTGACAACATAAAAGCCTATCAATCTCTGGCTGTTCCATGTCATACAGTCCTTTTCATGAAGGAATCAAAAAGTGGCTAAGATGCCTACCTACACTACTCCTACTGGGATCCTCTTTTAGAGTCTCGTACCTTTGGTGGTTAGAAACATTATTCCAATCTCCCACCTAAGTTTATTTATGAAATGTTTAATAGTTATTCTCTTTTCCTGGTATAAATGCACGTCCTCAGTGCATTTATAGAGAACAACTGTTATTTCTTCTCAGCCTTCACTTTGCTAGGGTAAACAAACTAAGATCTTTTTCTCATTTAGTATAACAGTCTCTCCATTTCCTTGATTGCCACTGCAGGCCTAATCTAGATCTGTGTTTCTGTTATTTCAACAAATGCACCAAAAAATAAGTGAGTAGAACTGCATACAATTTTCTAGATGAAGGCTTTAATGAGCTACCTGATCTTTTCTGGAAAATACCTCTCTGGATATATCTTGGGGTTGTGTTTACCTTTTCTTCACAGCCACAATTAGGGTACTTGTGGTCATTTTCCAATTAACCAACCTATGCTGATTTTTTTTCTCTCCTTTCTTATTACCAGATACTGAATATCCATCTTACAGAGGACATTGTCATTATTAACAAGATTAGTACTTTCTACTGCTGAATTTCATTCTGGTTTAAATTAATCTAATTCTTCCTCAATGGTTCCTCAAAAAACCCTGCATTAATAAAAAAGAGTAAGTTTATAGAGAAACTGAAGTAGGGAAGTTGAGTGACTTGACATCAAAGACAGCAATAGAAACATGATTCAGGATTTACAACTTGCTCTTTCTTGTACTTAAATCATATTAATTTTGTATTTTTCATATATTCACATTTTGAAATTATTTGGGCTGACAGAGAATATTCTTCATAAAGCTGGACATGGGGGGGAATTGTAGTCTCATTTATCTAGTTCCTACGTTAAAATGTGGAAGTCTGCACAATATTTTCCTTCCTTTCCACTCCCATGTAAACATGAGTGTAACCCAAAACCCATGGAAGTCAAATGGCTTTAAGCAACAAAGTAGTTAGTGACTGAGAATTGCTGCAAGATGTCCTAGGACATTATTCTCTAATGAGTTACTGCACTTCTGGCTGCAAGATCTGAAAAGAATGTTGATCAGCATGTTGGTATAACTTAGTAAGAAGACTGATTCCAGGAATTAAAGTTTGGAGAAAAGGAACATTTTTAATGTCCCTATTTTTATCTTTTTTTCCTTTTGTTTCCTACTTTTATGTTTACTAGATATTGCAGAAAGGCTTTTGTTCATACCATTGAGCTTGAAACATATAGCACAAACCACATTGGATGAGGAATTTACATCAACATGTTGCACTGGTGACTCTGATACTATTTTCTGCAAGTGAAAGTATTCTTATTCTGAATTCAAAATCATGTCTGCTTACAATTCATGATTCATTGGTGCTATTCTATAAAATAATCGTGCTAAATACAGGTTGATATGAAATTTTGCATCCTTTTTCTGTAAGTTCTGTGTAACTTGGACAGGTTTTTTCTTTTGTTTACATGAAGGGACAGCAGAACCCAGTGGTTGCATGTAGAAGCCTCTGCTTCACTATAGACCATTTAATGTCATGGCATACTACACAGATGTCTGTTAGTATTTACTACGCCAGGTGTGGATATCCAAAAAAAATCCACTGCCCATGTTAGAACTTCCTCAAGGGAAAGTGGATAATGTTGAACACATAGGATGTTTCTTCTCTCTAGCTTATATTTTTAGTAAGCATAAACAAATCTATGTCTAATTTGCAAGAGGGCTACTTTTTCCTGTGCCACCAACAGGAGATGTCTCCTGATTATTCATTTTGCATGTGTGACAAATCAAGCTTCTGCAATATTGCTATTTGAGCCCTCTAGAAAGTATTTCTTGTCCCTATCATGGATTCTTAATTATTAGAAAAATCTTCACATGTGCTTTTCTTATGTGGGGGGGTTTTTTTGGGGGTTTTTTTGGTTTTTTTTTTTTTTGTAGAACATGTGGAATTGCATGAGAGCCTTTAATAAAATTCCAGGAAGTACAAAGAACTCCTTCTTAAATTTGTTGCATTTTCCTGTGAAAACCCTTGGGCCCACAAAAAAGTTAAATGGTAGTAGGATGAAACATTATCTCTCTGGAAAGGTTTTTAGCTGTACATAAATGTGCATTTTGTTTGTTTGTTACTTTTAAGGGCACATTCCTGAGTCTTGCTGATAAATTGTAAAATACTTATCTATCTCTATAAAAATTTCTTTTTTTTGCAGATGGAGGAAATTTTTTATAAAGCAACTTAAATCATTTTTGTTCACATAAGTTCAGCATTTCCAGCACTTTCTCCTATACAACAAGAACTTTCCAGGGGCATGAATTTGGGACAGTTAAGTCTTCATGTAAATAAGACATTTTAACCTGATAAAATCTATATTTTGCCCTTGTTCTACTGAATCTGTTCCAGTTTTCTATTTATCTATATATTTAGTTCAAATAATCCCTCAATGGAAAACTGCTATATCTGTGTGCCCTAGGTTTTAAGCGTCTAGCTTCTACCACCTGTTGCTTTACTTTCCTTGATAAATCATTGTTTCATATATGATGTTGGCTCATACCCCAGTGTCAAGTTTAATATGAATGATTCCTGGTTGTTTAGGATGATAACATATTATTCTTCTGCTTCAATGTTGGCCATTGACCACTGGAAGAGTTTCTGCAGTAAGCAGACTAGTTTTGGCCTGCAGAAAATACTTACAGCTGTATCTTGTGGAGTGGGACATGGAGCTCACTGTGCTGTTCTGAAAAAGTACCCTGTACTGGCAGTATTTTGCATTTTCTGTAACACATCAAGCACTGTCCATCATGTTTAATCTTTATTCACTTTTATTCCAAACGTGATGACTTCTTTACCTAAGCATATTTCTATTTTTTTTTGTTGAGAATTCTCCAGTAATTATTCTCATTGATATCTACCAGTCCAATAGAACCTTTACTTTCATGTGTTATAAGTTAACTTAGGACTTTTCATAGTAGCATATTGTGCATGACTTTTTCCCATTAGATGAAACTCTTTATTCTTTCACCAGTGCTTATGTTACGAACATAGTATTAGTGTGTTTGAAGCTTACAAAGTGCAGTAGTCCCCAGGTTTCCCTCTTGAGTCACTGAAAGAGCACCTCAAGAACAAACTAGTATAAAAAGTAAGACTATTTTATTACTGTCTTCATTTTTTTTAGTGTTTCCTATATGAAGAATGAAGTGATACTTACATTTTCTGTAGTTGTCCTCTACATTTCTGGAGAACTTTTTATCTGCCTTGCACTCCAGTCTATGCAGGCAAGAAGTGACCTGAAGGCAGGGACTTCAAGCTAAAGACACAACCACGTCTTATTCACTGTTTGACTTTTAAGGAATCAGTGTTGTTTAACACAAACCTCCACAAGACAGCCATATCTGATCAGCTTCTGCTGGAGCCTCGAAAGGTGCAGGGCCCCACATAGCCCTTTCTGACACTTGTCAGTGGAAGGATTCATTACAGCCTCCAATATGGGCTGCAGCAGATCCTACCATATGCTCTCCCTTTTTTGTTTTCTTCATTGCACATGAAAGCAGACAGGAGCCTTTATCACTAGAAAGAACATTATGAAATAAGAAATTATTTAAAAGTTATTATGACACCAGTTTTTATTTAACTTCACAGAATAGAGTTTTTATTCCAAAGTTACTTCAGCTCCATTAGAAAGTAAAGTAGAAATCTAACCTCAGTTAAATCTAGTCAAAATTTAATCCATGAAGTAGTGTATTATATATTTGAAATTATCAGTTAAAATCTATTTTCCTGCCCATTGATAGGGCTAAGACACTGTTCTTTTTCCTTCTGCTTCCTCCATAGGTTAATTAACAATTGAGATAAGAAGGAGAAGGAAAGACAACTCATCTTTTAGTGCTTTACAAGAAGTTGCAAGGAAGACCAGGCTCCTACTTTCACAGTGGATGATCACTTGAAAGTACGTGACTCTAATGAGGAGAGAAAGTAAGCAGTAATGAATAAGGAAGCAAGAAAGCTTGCAATAATAGCATGGCTACTTTGAAAAAGAACCACACCCATTTTGCATTCAGAGAAGAAATCACTTATGAGCAACCATTAGTAATTTCTTAGTATAATTTGTTTATTCATAAAATGTTTCCCCATACACAAACTGCCAGGAGCTACACAGAAACTTCAGCTAAAGACCTACCATTATTCAAACAAGAAGCAATTGTGTTTGGTTTTGTTCCTCTTTGACACTCTTCCTAATCTGCTCCATACCTGCTCCAGACCCTAAGTTTTAAACCTGACAAACACTTTAGCCTCAGGCTCTCCGCAGAAGGGAATTTTTTTTTAAAAAGTAACTCTTCTTTTGTTTCATTTCTCTGTCATATGGAGTTATCTCATGGATTTAATCATGAGACAAAGGAAAAATCTTCTATCAAGACAGAGTTCTTACTGTTATGAACATTCACATATTAATTAATTACTTCAAACAGGAATCCTAGCAAAGATCAACACTGTAAGGTTTAAACATTCTAGAGAAAAGATTACGTGCAAATACAGCGGACAAAAATCAAGAGGCAAGTGCTTAAATATGTAACTGTTTTTTCACAGATAATATACTGTTTTTATCTGCAAATACCTAAACTTGAGTAATTTTTTTGTGGTACAAAGCTCTTGTAAGGAGAAAATTCAAAACACCACCTCTACTTTATCACATTCCACAACAAAAAATCATGAACTGTTAAACTAACACAGCTCTCTGAAATCAGATCATGGTAGGAGGTCTTAAGCTTTTAGCAGCTTTCTAGCCTGTAAGACACTGTGCCAGAAATTCTAGATCTAGGTCTGCTGTGACGTGAAATTTAATTGTATAACTGTAGCAAAAGCCCTTCTCACTCATTCAGCCAACCTTCTCACTCTAGGCTTCTTCTGCAGTAAACACATTAACTGTCATATATGACTGGTATGAAAGTGTTCTGGTTTTGGCAGTGGTCCTTCCCATAACAATTTAAGGACTATATTAATTCTGAGCCAGACTCCTCCAGGAGTCTACGTTGTAGCATATTATCCTTAGGAAAACTTTTTTCAAGTTTCAGAATTCTTTCATGATTGAACCTTGTTAAAATGCGTGCCAAGGTATAAAACAAACAGTTAGTGTAGCAAAATCTTTTCTCTAGATTATTTTCAATGATGATTATATGCCAGGACACTATATAGCATACTGTACAGTATTGACAATGAAGTTCAGTCTTCACACCAAATACAATGAACTATGTCAACAAAGAATGAAAGTACAGAAATGGTCAACAGGGAGAGAAAAAATAAAATTAATTTGAATAATCAGTTTCCATGTGTCACAGCCTCCCTCTGGAAAATTATTCAGAATTTTTAAGGAGGTTTAAAAAAGCCAATCTCCCCAGCATACTGCAATTATACTGTTGTATTAGAATTTAACATCTCCATCTCTGTCTACAGCATTTTTTTATCTGTGTTATCTCAACTGTTAAGACAACTGTTGATATTTTGATTTTTCCATTTTAAAGGTGGGCACAGAATAATTAAACCTCCTCCCCAGGTTCACAAAAGTCAGTGCTGAAGGTGGAGATACAGGCTGTTTCCCAGACCTTGTTACCAAAGGCTGGACATTGGTAAGGTTTGTTCAACATTCTTTGAAAGATCTAGATAGACAAAGTAAGTATTGTAACAATAGCTCGAAAATGAATGGGAAAAAAATTGCTTGTCTAACAGAAGCACATCTTTTGACCATCTTCAGGAAATAAATACCAGCCCTGACCAGATATTTTTCTGTCATATATTCTTATTAGAATGTTTTAATGAGAAATAGCCTACAAGGAGTAAAAATATAAACAAACTTGGGATGGAAAGGGAATCCTGAGGGTAAGGAGGACAAAAAGAAATTGATGCAAGATTAACCGGGTAACAAGATGGAAAGAAAAATGGTAATTGAATTACTTTTAAGTTTGTGAACTTTGAATCCACACCTCCTTTCAGACCCTTCTCAGGCAAGATTGTGTAGGGGACAAACTCTTCAAAACTGTCACCACCCCAGCTTGTAAGAATCCTCATCTAGAACTGCAGCAAAAGCCACATCTTTTATCACCATAGCAGAATAACAAAAGTGTGGCAGAGGAGTGAAGGCTGTGAAGAAAGGAGTGAAGAATTTGCAGTTATAGAAATTTTAGGCAAGGGAAAACTATCGAGATTATGGAAACCAGTGAATAAAATAATCAATCAATTTTAATATAAGTTAACTGCACTCTTCTCTCTTGGTTATATCTTGTGATGTAAGAATATATTAGACACTACCATTCCTTAAAAGGAATATACTCCATTGGTCTCACAAGGAAGTCAAGAGGACTGTTTGAATACTTTGTCTATGTGGGGAAATTCCTGCATAGTGAGTTAGTTTGTGAATTTACAGCACATGAGCTTCTTTGTATTAATTTATCAATTGAAGAGTCTTACATTTTGATTCCTCTTAACTTCATTTATTATTAGGATTCTCATCTGACTCAACAAGGTTCTATTTATTCATCTTTAGAATAGGCAGAAGTGCCCTTTGGAAGAGCTCATCACTATCCATTGATTATGAAAGGAACCTAGCTTAGACTAGGTGACTAACATTCAGATATTTTTCATAAAGTGAGATTATTCTCAACATCACTACTCACTAAAGATAAGGTAGTTTTATCCTGATTAGAGTAAGCTTTCAAGAAGAGTGAACAAAAGTAGCAAAAGCGCTGTAAATCCCATCCACACTTACTGTGTAGTACACGCCCACTGTAAATATATTCAAATATGCTAATTTTAGACATGACAAAGTTATTTAGACTTCAAAATCCAACCTCTGTCTTCATTGGCACCAGATCACCACCCTCTACCCCACTCAAAAAATACATTTTTTAAAATTTCAGGATCTAAATTAGAACTTTATTTCACCTCTTTGTATTTATAAAAGCTACAAAAAATTGCAACTCATGCATAAACCAAAACAATCTATAACTTTACTGTTACAATTTCCCATCTCTTTACATTCTATGGCAAAGCAATCTAGTATATTCCTATGATGATGATGAATCTAAATTAGAAATTTACTTAATCTCTTAGTCTCTTTGTATTTATAAAAGCTACAGAAAATTGCAACTCATGCATAAACTAAAACAATCTATAAGTAATTAAGGAAAAGTATTTAGCAGCTAAAATGTGATAATGATAATGTGTTCTGATATAATTTTACTGTTATAATTTCCCATCGCTTTACATTCTATGGCAAAGGAATCTAATATATTTCTCTGCTGATGTGTTGGTATTTATACTTCTGCTTCTGTTTGATACCTGTACTTCTGCTGATGTGTTGCTACCTATAGAGTTTGCAAAGCAAAATCTATTACTGCACAGGTCATCTGTTCCTGTGGTCCCTCTGATCCAGTATCTTTCACATGCTTGTTACAAATGTCATTCAATTGCTTCGTTTATCAATTCATTATATTTGAATGGTGCAGTGAGTTATATATCAGTTTAATGAAGAATTTTACCCCATTTAGTATGATTGGCACCCATTATATTATGTTTTCTTTATTCTACTAAATATGATACCATTTGGCAAATTTATTCAGTGTATTATGTCAACTCAATTATATGTTTAATCTATTTCTTCATGAGTTATATCCTTCTTGGAACGTGTCATATAAAAGCTCAGTATTTTCCCACTTACTGCTTGTATAACTTGCAATATGTTATGCATCCTACGGCATGTTAATCTGTAGCTTGCCACTTTCTTTCTCTACTGTGAATGTATTTTATCAGCTTTCCATCTAAAAGGAAACTAAATAGCTTTTTGATTAACAAGTCATTGTGCATTTTTTAAACAGCTATGAAGTCTGAATTAAAAGTTTTTAATCTTTTTTTAGAGGAAGCAATTTATTAGAATCACAGAATCATAGAATAGTTTGGGTGACCTGCTGGCCACGCTTCTTTTGATGCAGCCCAGGATACGGTTGGCCTTCTGGGCTGCGACCACACATTGCTGGCTCATGTCCAACTTTTCATCCACCAGTACCCCCAAGTCCTTCTCCACAGGGCTGCTCTCAATCCCTTCATCCCCAGCCTGTATTGAGACTGGGAGTTGCCCTGACCCACGTGCAGGACGTTGCACTTGGCCTTGTTGAACCTCATGAGGTTCGCACAGGCTCACTTCTCAAGCTTGTCCAGGTCCCTCTGGATGGCATCCCATTCCTCAGGTGTGTCAACCACACCACTCAGCAGCTTGGTGTCATCTGCAAACTTGCTGAGAGTGCACTCAATCCTGCTGTCTATGGCATTGATGAAGATATTAAACAGTACTATTCCCAATATGGATCCCTGAGGGACACCACTTGTCACTGATCTCCATCTGGACATTGAGCCATTGACCAGTGCCCTCTGGATGTGACCATCCAACCAATTCCTCATCCACCAAACAGTCCACCCGTCAAATCCATATCTCTCCCATTTAGAGAGAAGGATGTCATGGGGGACCATGTCAAAGGCCTTACAGAAGTCCAGATAGACGACATCGTAACTCTTCCCTTACCCACTGATGCAGTCACTCCATCATAGAAAGCCACGAGGTTGGTCAGGCAGGACTTGCCCTTGCCCATGCTGGCTTCCTTGAATCACTTCCCTGTCCTCCATGTGCCTTAGCATACCTTCTAGGAGGATCTGTTCCATGATCTTCCCAGGCACAGAGGTGAGGCTGACAGGTCAGTAGTTTCCAGGGTCCTCCTTTCAACCCTTTTTAAAAATGGGTGCAATCTTTCCCTTTTCCCAGTCACCAGGGACTTCACCTGACTGCCATGACTTTTCAAATATCATGGAGCATGGCTCAGCAACTACATAAGCCAATTCCCTCAGAACTCTGGAATGCATCTTGTCAGGTCCCATAGACTTACGTATGTTCATGTTCCTCAGGTGGTCACAACCCTGATCTTCTCTTACAGTCCCTGCCTTGTGGTCCATTCACTCAAGACATGTGGGAAGAGAGGTTACCAGTGAAGACTGAGGCAAAGAAGTTATTGAGTACCTCAGCCTTCTCCTTGTCCGTTGTTATCAGTTTGCAAGTCTTGCTTATCGGGGCGGGAGGGGGTTACACTTTCTTTGACCTTCCTTTTCTGGCTCACATACCTTCTTATCATTCTTTGCATCTCTTGCCAAGTTCAGCTCCAGTTGCGCCTTGGCCTTCCTGACCCCATCCCTACACAACGAGGCAGTGTCCCTATACTCTTCCCAGGACACCTGTCCCTGCTTCCACTGCCTGTGCGTTTCCTTCTTGCCCTTTAGTTTGACCAGCAGGCCTCAGTTCATTCATGCTGGTCTCTTGCTTTCCTTTTCTATTTCTTGCACCTGGGTATTGAGAGCTCTTGCACTCTATGGAAAGCATCCTTAAAGATCTCCCAGCTCTGTTCTGCTCCCTTGTCCCCCCCTTCTTAATGGTCTTAATTACTAACTCCTTGAAGAGCTGGAATTTTGCTTTCCTAAAATTCAGGGTCCTGACTTTACTCTTTGCCTGACTCGTATCCCTCAGGACTGCGAAAACCACCAGCATGTGATCACTGCAGCCCAGGGTGCCTCCAGTCTTGACATCACCGATTAGCTCACTTGTGTTGGTGACCATCGGGTCCAGTACCACTTCCCCTCTGGTAGGGCTGTCTATTACCTGGCTTAAGAAGTTATCCTCAATGCATTCGAGGAGTTTCCTGGATTGCCTACAGCTCTCCGTACTACTTTTCCAGCAGATGTCTGGGTGGTTGAAGCCCCCCACTGTGATGCCTCCTGTAGCTGGAGTAAGAAGGCTTCACTAATAGGCTCCCCTTGATCAGGCAGCCTGTAGTAGACACCAACCACAAGGTTCCCTTTGTCGCCTCGGTCTCTGATTCTTACCATAAGCTTTCAAACTACTCGTGGCTATTCTTCAGAGGCAGCTCTTCACACTCTATCCATTTCTTCATGTAGAGAGCAACACCTCCACCTCTCCTTCCTTTCCTGTCCCTTCTGAACAGCCTGTAGCCATCGACAGCCACACTCCAGTCACGGCACTCGTCCACCAAGTTTCAGTAATGGCATCTAGGTCGTAGCTTTCTAGCAGCGTGGTGGCTTCCAGCTCCTCCTGTTTGTTGCCCATGCTAAATGCATTGGTGTAGAGGCACTTCAGCTGGGCTGTCAGCCGTGTCACCTTCTTGGAGGAACACCCCTTAATTCCTTTGAGGTATTTCACTGGTGTTTCCCTGTTGTCTCCTATTACCTCAGGAGCCCCTGACTCATCTCCATAACACTTCAAGTGTGCTGCAGTGTAGCCAGCACGTCTCAGAGCAACAGGCTGAGGGCCCTCACTAGTACCCCATCCCTCTAACCTTGGCGTGTCATCCCACAGCTTGTCACAGGCAAGTCTGATATTATCCCCCTCCCCCTTCAAGTCTAGTTTAAAGCTCTGTCAACGAGCCCCACTAGCTTATGAGCAAAACCCCTCTTCCCCCTTTGAAAAAGGTGAATCCAACCTGATGCCAGCAAGCCTGGTGCCATGTAGGCCATCCCATTATAAAAAATCCCAAACTGTGGCGATGACGCCATGTATTAACAGACTGGGCCTGTCTGTTTCTTCCAATGTCATTGCCCACAACTGGAAGGAGAGAGGAAAAAATAACCTGTGCTTCAGAACCTATGGCTCTAGTGCCAAGACTGCTTTCTTTTAATGTTATATTTACCAAATGAAAGTAGAGGACTGGGATAGTGAGACAAGAGTACTTGTAAGTGTGTAAAATTCAGGAGCCCAAAGCGGTACTGTCACTCTGAGGTCAGCAGCTGTTCCATCAAGAGTGCTCAAGAGTTCAAAGTCTTAAACACTTCTTAGGCTTGTCTGCCATACAGAATAACTTCCTTGCAATAATCTCAAAGATGCTAGTTTAATATTGTCGTGGTTTAGCCCCAGCCAGCAACTAAGCAGCACGCAGCCACTCGCTCACTCCCCCTACCCCAATGGGATGGGGGAGAGAATTGGAGGAGTAAGAGTGAGAAACACTCCTGGGTTGAGATAAGAACAGTTTAATAATTGAAATAAGGTAAAATAGTAATGATAATAATAACAATATAATAATGATAATATACAAAGCAAGTGATGCCCAATGCAATTGCTCACGACCCACCGACCGATACCCAGACAGTTCCCTGCCAGTACCCAGACTGCTCCCCGGCCAACCCCCCCCACCCCAGTTTATATACTGAGCATAGAATCATAGAATGCTTTGGGTTGGAAGGGACCTTGAGAGATCATCTAGCCCAACCCACCTGCAGTGAGCAGGGATTGAACCTGTGACCTTGGTATTAATAGCACCATGCTCTAACCAAATGAGCTAACCAGGCTGGTCAATGACATCATATGGTATGGAATAGCCCTTTGGTCAGTTTGGATCAACTATTCTGGCTGTGCCCCCTCCCAGTTTCTTGTGTACCTGGCAGAGCATGGGAAGCTGAAAAGTCCTTGACTAGCATAAGCAGTACTTAGCAACAACTAAAACATCAGTGTGTTATCAACATTCTTCTCCTACTAAATCCAAAACACAGCACTGTGCCTGCTACTAGGAAGAAAATTAACTCTATCCCAGCTGAAACCAGGACAAATATTTACTGCCCTTGTTCTGAAATACCTGCGCTTCCTGAATCTGTCTAGAAGATGCCTTCAGGAAGGAAGATTAGCAGATTAAGAGGTAATCTTGGTTTTCCTCAGGCTGTTCAGATTTCAGGACTGCTGCCTAAACAAGGAAGATGCTCTTTCTAGACAGCAGCGTCTGAAAGAAATGAGGTAAATCAGTATCTTGTATGTGAGATTACACAGAGGTTATTACTGCTGATAAACACATTCGCCTGGAGAGAGTTACTTTGTTTGCTTAAGCACAGTGTCCATGTCAAATGCAGTGGGAATTTTCTATTTTGGGGCTGATCCTGCAACTGCTCTTTCTAGTTAATAAAGATCCTGTGGAGTTAGGTGCTAATCTCCTTCCTACTAGTGTCCAGGCTTCAGGAAGAAGGAAAAAAGCCTATACAGAGATGAGAAAAAAGTAGGAAGAGGAGAATGACTGAAAATCATGACATAGTAAGGGAAAGTAGTGACAAAGGGTAAAGCAAACACATACATAAAGCCTCCAAGTCATTTCAATGTATCACCTGCAGACCATGCAATGAACTCCAGCATTCATGAATCACAACTCTGTTTAGGAATGTGATATGAGTTGTAGACATTTAGATGTATGTTTGCTTTAGCCTATCAACTTCTCTCTCTCCCCCCCTACCCTGCCATCTCCAATCCTAAGCCCTCCAGCTAAGTGTGTTTTAGTGCCATTTTAGTGGCTTTTTTTTTTTAATATGGTAGCTAGTTACATGTAACACACACATATGAAATGGAACTTAAAAAGTCTCAGTAAGGTATTATACCCATCTGACTTCACAGCTGAGAGTAATGACTTCTTTGTACTGCTGCTGCAGCACACGTGCACTCACTGCTGATATACACACACATATGCACTCACACACAGTGCTATACATGTCTATATAAGACTATTTCAAACACTGTGAGTATGTACTCACATTTGGAATCTCACATGATGTTAATGTTCTTCTAATATAGGTCACAAAGTATAGCACTCACAACTTAGATGGCTTTTCGCATTTCTGTGAGTATGAATATAAGTTTATTGCCATTACCATATAGTATTAGAACATGAGTTGTCCTGTGGGAATAAAAAGGCCTTGTGCCCTTAGTAAGTTGTAGGAAGTATCCCCCTTGTATTCATTGCTAAGGGAGAGAACACAAAATAAATGAGTCAGTACAAGAAGAAAAAGCAGCCGTAATGAATGAACGCTACCTTGGAAAAGTGAATTCTCTCCTTATTTGTGTCTCAAATTTCCTGCTAGTGTTTCAGCAAGTCAGTTAAGCTACTTTCATGTTATCCTTCGGCAAAATAAATTAACCTGCTAGGGTGCCTCTAGCTGTCACAGCTACACTGTTTTGGGTACTCAGCTAGTTCAGAGCCACTGCTAATACACCCTGTGCCCCATAATGTGTGCCCATGGGAGGCAATCTGCATTTCACAAGGGGACCCCATTCTATCAGACTTGGTCCTACTAGTAGTTCTTAACTTTTGAGATTCTGGCTTGCAATTTTGATGCTCTTTTTATCTAGGTCAAAACACCCTAAAGTTTTCTAGAAATGTTCTTCTGCCATGGGGCAGCAAGGGCTGGGGCTGCCTAGGGGATGAGGAGGCAAGAGGTGAGCATAGTAAGATGGCCAGCAGCTACAGGGCCTCGCCAGCCCCATGGTGCCCAAGCAAGACACCAGGGACAACTTCAGCTGGGATTGTTGCTCATCAGGCCAGTTCATGATGGTGGGGCAGGTCCAAGGTGAAGCTGGATGGTCAGTCCCGCTGACAGGGCCAGGTCTGGTGAGGGTTGACCAGGTGGGACACAGCCCTGGGATCACTGGGAAGGTCAATAGTGACAAAACAGGTCTGAGGCCAGTTTACAGGTCAGGAACCAGACTGACAGGGTCCGTGGCTGAGCTGGAGGCTGGTTCTACACCGCAGCGGCAGTAGGACTGAAGGCCCAGGGCTGACCTGAAAGGGGGCTCCTGGGACCATGAGCAGGGGTGGGGTGGAGTCCTCCATGCAGCTTGTCAGGGCCAGGAAGACCCTTTAGAACACTCAGGGAGGGCTCTGACATAAGTTCATGAAATCAAAGCTTCTTCATTAAAAAAAAAAAAAAAAAAAAAAAAAGAAGTGGCTTTATATTTATCATTTTTAATGGGAGATACTGCAGCAATTGCTGGTTAAACAGATGTGAAGTCTAAAAGCATGTGTAGGCCTGGCTCACATTGCCCATGAGGTTTTGATATTGTTGGCTCATTTAAAAGAGTGCCCTTGAGGAAGTACAGCATGTCCCACACAGCTGTAGTCCAATCTGATGGGATAAACTAGGGAATGCATATTGCCAAAGCACTTTATGAAAGTCAGTCCCCCTTGTATTTGGGTTTCTAAGAAAAGGACAGTGAGAATATATTTTTGGTTTTATTAAGGTTAGCAATTAATGATGACACCCACAGACTGACGGTGATGGCCAGAGTCCAGTGCAGCAAGCCCTCCCACCAGCAGAGCACCTATTGAATTCAGGGTCACATACTTCAGGCTTGTGGAGTTTCCGTCATGCTTTGAGCAGGGCTTACAAAGGGAAAGCTCCACTTGTTGTGTCAGCTCATGTCAAATGGAAATTGCCTCCTCCAAAAAAGCACTTGGACCTTCATTGCAAAACCTAAATCTAACTCTTTTAGTTCGCTGAGTTCACAGTGTATAGAACTACAACACATACCAGCGAAAGCTGCCTGTCTAATGCAGGCTCTTCTTGTAATTTCCCTGGAGACCGTATTCAGGATTAACTTCCTTACTCTAGAGGAAAGCTGCCACCTCTCCTGGGTCCTGTAGGAACTGAAGAGCCACATCTGCCAGAATGAACATGCAGAAGTTAGTCAGCATCTTTTTGCAAGTTTTTGTGATTGCCTAAAGAGACATCTCAGAGTATAGGAGGGATTTACACAATTTGTCTCATGAATTATCTACTACCATCTCTACCTTCCAAATATTTGGGTAATATTCTATAGTTTTTACAGAAATTTAGAAACTGTGATTTTGGGGCAGGGTTGTGATAAGGCAACCCTGAATCTAAGGCCATCCTTCCTTCTCAAGGAGCAGGAATAAACACCAGCACAGCGTATTCGATATCTACATTTATACCTCTCTTCTGAAGGCCACTTTCTGACCTCACCCACAGCCCTATCACCTCTGTTCTCCTGACCATGTTTCCTGTCCCACAACTTCTCTCTTCCATGGTTCACTTGTTAGAACCTTTGCACGTCTCAGCTCAGCCGCTATAAGGCCAGCTGTAAAACACAGAAACCCTTTAAACAGCAGAGGCTCCTGCCTAAAGCCAGCTCTAGAATTAGACAGCATTAATAGACACCCTTCAAAGCTCACTATCCTTCCCCAAGCACTCACAGATTTATTGGAGAACTGAAGAGACTGTAGCCCCCATTTGCCTTTCTGAGCTGACAGCAGTGTGACCTACAGTAGGTCCCAAGGCCCCTGCCCTCATACGTGCTGCCTGTGCCTAGCTTGGGAGCTCAGAAAGCAATCATATGCCTGTAACAGGCAAAGAAGAAAGCTTGCTGGAGCTCTTATATAAATCTGCTCCTGGAGTAGATTTATAAAATGAGCTTATAAAATACACTTAGAAAAATAAGTGCATTTTTTCAGGTCCTAATTTCTGAAAAGCACCTTCCTGAAATGGGTACTAAACATAGACAATAACTCCAAGTAGACATGCCATTATTTTTCCTTATTTCACCTCAGTTTATGGAGTGTACAGTTTGCATACATCTGCTCCACTACGAACTGTGCTACGCTCTTTAAGTATATTATGGCAAATGGGTACAAACGAGCAGAAAGCCAATGCTGACCCATCCAATCTTATGAGAAGTTTGAAAGCTGCACTTCATATCTACCATCTGTGTGCAGGCTGCTCAACTCTGCAGTATTTAACTTTTAATGGCTATCCCTCTCCATCAGTTGATTGCAGTCCAGGGAAATACATAAGAATCAAAACATACACGCAGTGTTGCTCCCTGTGGACTCTACGGACCAAGGTGAATTTTGCCCTGCAAATGTGCAGCTATGCAGAACATAACGTTGCAATTTGTAGTGAATGGGATCTGCAAACACTGCTCTAACACAGCCTTTCGTTAATAGCAAAGTAAATGGTGGCAGAATCTGACAGTTAGTGTATGAAGTACTCTCATGAAGCACTGGAAAAATACAATTCCTAAACTGACCCATAGAAATGTGGCATTTTACAGACTTGCAACTTCATGAGACCTCAAAAAACATATTCCGAAGGACTCAAGTGAAATGTCTTGTGGGATAACAGATTGCTATCTGAAAGTATGTATGGGACACTAACTGGGAAAATCTGCTAACTTCAGGTTAGGATCTGTTTTTCTAAATTGTCACCAATTGTAGAAGCTTCTGGGAGAAAAGAAGGTAGGGCAGGAAGGGCACAAAATCTAAATTCCAGCTATCAAGGATGTTTTCACATGGAACACAGACTGTAGTGACAGGTTTTGCTAAAATGATGGACAAAAGATTAAATCAAACAATCCAGCAGAGAAACTGAATACTACAAAAAACTCTCCAATAATTCACTGACACTGGTTCTGCAATAATTCCCATTACAAGCTTTATTCATGTTTGTGCCCCTTGTTTTTGATGCTATCCATTGATATCAAAGTCAGGATGATGTGGTTTAAACATTCATTGACAACAAAATATTACATTATATGTGCTAGTGTTGCCAGCTGCTGGGTTTTACAATTACATAGCACAATATTTTTTTCAATAAATTGTTTTTATAATTAACCTCTTTGAAAGTGAAAACAAATCCATATGACACCTGACATTAACAATGAAACAACATACTGGAATAAATACAACATGCTCACATAAAATTTAAAGTTGAATTGTATCATAGAATGTTTGAATACTTCTGAAAAGCAATTGAGGAAAGCAGGATATGTTTTGGTTAGCCTGTGAGGCGGAGAAGAAGAAGCAACATTTGAATTATTCAAAATTTATTATTCACTTGGGTTTAATTTCAAGACCAATTTATTAGGGCTGAAATCTTTAAGAAAATATTTTTAACATACTTTTTAGCTCTATTCAACCTAATGGCATTTTTGATAAAACAAGCATTTTTGCCTGGGATCATACTGTATACACCAACTTTTCACAAGGTTTATCCAAGCAACCAGTGGCTAGAACAAATAGCAAATTTCACTGACAACATTTCAAATGATGCCGCATGCTGTCTAGCAGCTGCTGTACTAGTAATACCATAAAATAAATACCAGCATCTTTTATAGTGATCTTCTTTCATGGATTTGAAAGCATTCTGCAATGAAAGACAAGCACTGGCTGCCACATTTGCCCCCTGTTCATGTGCATATACACTTCAGTGGTGGCTTATCTTGTCATTGCAGGAGACAGAGGAAACAGCAGGTGGAGGGAGCCAGCGCTGCAAGCAACCAGGCTCTCGAATTCTGCTTAGCAATTTCAGGCATCGATATGAACTGAATGCTTGAGCCACCCTCACCCAACTTGACTACTGGAGTGCTGACTGGGAAAGGCATGTGAACTGTAAAGCTTGTCTATTTTTCTCAGCTATCCAAGGAAACTACGTGTCTTTCCCTATTAGGTTGGCCTCTCACATATCCTTGCACCATCATGGCTACTGCAATGCTGATACCACAACAGCTTTGATTCTAGTAATCAAGAATGTTAACTTTGCCTCTTGAGTTCTGCTAATGTAAAAACCTGGTGGGACATGTGTCAGTAATTTCAAAGTAAATTGGTCAGTGCTGAAGGTAGCAAAAGTAGCAAGTATTGACCATCTAGTTTGACGATCAGAGCTTCCTCTCAGACAGTTTTAGGGCAACCATGATATTCTTATTAAATCTTAATCTTCACCCCATTCAAATACGCATTTTCATAATAAGTCAGCGTGTCTTTTTAAAACATATTTACCACTTTGTTAGTATTTTATTCACCTGAAAAATCTTTCTCCCTCTTCCTTGAAAAGTTTTTCTCATCAACTTCTTGTACAGCAGGTGGCCACCACATAGAAGCTGTTCCTCCTATTCAACCATAATGTCTCCTGTAAAGTGTGTTCCTGGATTGGTTTCCTTAGACTGATCAGGACTAATCTGAGCTGTATCCTGCCCCCTTAGCGGAGAAGGCCTCTTAATCATCTCCTTCATCTTTCACTGCAGGCACCTCTCCATTTTCCATTCCCCTTCCTGTCCCTGTGGTTTATCTTTCCTGAAGGTTATAGCATTCTCCAGAGGTTTAGTCAGACAGTGGTAATGAAGACCGGTCTTAGGAAATTAGCTCAGATGTCTGTACCTTTCAGGATTAGCATCACAGATGCCATCATGTGAGTTCATGCATAGGTACATGGCAGTTATGATCTGCAAATCAGTATTGGGTTTCCTGATATTAATATTCTCTTCTTGTTCCCTAGCATCCCAAGAATGCTGGTCCACGTATAGTCCTCCTCTGAACCACCGTGCCCTTGAGCAACTTGATAACCAGGGAGGTGGATAAGCAGCACGTCCCCAGCAACTTCCTCGGGTTTCTGGAGGGCGAGGGCTGGCAATTGTTGTGAAGGCTCAGACTCATTCTGAAACTGCCCTGAATTCAGAGGGTTGTTCACAGGATATGATCACCGGCATGACACACTCAGGGAAGAACTTGACAAAAGGTTATGTGGTGAGTCCCTTTATGGAAGAAATGTTGCTTAGAAAGGGCTCACAAATGAGATGTATAAAGCCGGTTCATGGATAGAATTCATCTAGCTCAGGGACCTGGCAGCCTTTTCCTGTGCCTACCTTTCCAAACAGTGGGGTATGAAGACATGGCTACTGTCAAACCCAGTTAGCAGAACAATCCACTTTCTGAATGCCTGCAACAATCTTTCCTGCTTGTCTAACCACTTTCACATCCTCTTAAAAGTCTTTTCCTACTTTTCCCAAATGCCCCTATCAATGTACTTATGTTCCCATAGCACTTTCATTAAACCTGCTGTTGTCCCAGTGCAATGTCTCCTAACAGCTAATCTAATTCCAGTTGCCCTGAGTAAATAGTTTTTCTACTGTGTCTGCCTCTTGGCTCATTCCCTACCTGGCTAACGAGAAAGTTAAGAGCCGAATAAATGGAAGCCCTGTGGCTTTTGTATCGGTGGATGAGCCTTTGTTCTCATTCCTATATTAATCTCACTTTCAATTTGTGTGCAAGGCTGAACTGGGTCTGTGAACTATAAGGAATGGCTCCTCAGGTGTCTAGGCTGTGGATCATGAATTTGCTGAGTAAGAACAACTGAAACATGAACAGAGATAGCAAAGTGGACTCGACATGTATACAGCACATATACAAGAGAGGTATCTTAAACAGCTGTGTCATAAACATTTTTCTGTGCCAAAGTCCAGATATATGCAGAATTTAGCTGTAGAGAGGAGAGTCAAGAGTGAGGAGTAAGACAAAGGAACATGAATCTGTGAGACTTAAGGTTTGGTTCCAGGTACACTTTTTCTGATAATGAAGCTGTATTAAGAGGCTATCTACTGCTATTATCGCAGTCTGCTTGTTCCTTCTTTTGCATAGCAATTCCTAACTACTGAAATAGTACTGATACACAACTTGTTTTGATGTCAATCCATAAATTGCACCATGGAAATGGTCAGAGTAAACAAAAAACAACTTCAACTACTTGTTCCCTTCTGCCACCCTTAACCATGTAGATCTCACCTTGCCATGTACCTTAGGAGAGACAAACTTGTTGGCCAAGTTTTGCAGTTCCTGTCAGCCAGCTCGGTTCCACCACCTGGTGCTAGACTGAAAAGACAGAACTTGGGGGCTCTGATCAGTCTTTACTGTGTTTCTGTCTCTGCTAAACTACTTTGGTACTATTTTCACCAGCACACTGTTCACTAAAAGGAATGGAAGAAAGTTTTTCTTCTAAACATCCTAACTTCACAGGCTTAGTAACACTCCAGTGCTGCACATATGATTCAGATGAAGCTGGCAATATCAAAATGAAAAACACTGTATTAGTAATTCACATCTGGCCATTGGCGTGATGTGCCAGCAGCATAAATGAAAAGTACAAAGGACAGAGGTTTGTTAAATTAAGCAATCCTTAAACTACATGAACCGTGTATCCAGTTTGGCTAACCACAGAGAGACAAGGGCCTATTCTGAGAAAAGGCAGGAAAGATGCTCAGCATGTACTCAGCAAACAAATATTTTCCTAGTATATATAAACTGAGACATTTGCTTTTCCTTTCGTGTATAAAAAGAATTCCTAGTGATATCACATATGTTTATATCAAGCACAGACTAGACTAATTCTGTGCATTGGCTATATCAAATCTTCCTTGCTGTTAATGACACCACAACTCTGAAAGCTTAACTTAAGTCTTAATAGCTATTTTTTTTTAGTTCTTTAGCTAGTGTGCTTGTTATTATTTGTGAAAACAAAACTTCAACTGAAGAAAAAAATCAGACTGCTCTTTCTTCCTTCCTCTCCTTGCTCCAGATGAAAAATCAAATACTGAATTACGCAGATGAAGTCTCTAGCCAACAATTTCAACATCATGAAAACAACAGTCATCACAGTTAGCGTGGCAGTGAGGTATGCTATCCAAAATACCCAGGGTGGAACAAAGAATCAGCATTTTCCCCCTTAGGAGGTACTCCTCTGTTGTCAGATTTGGAATCTCTCAAACAATGGGTAGCCCCATGACTTCAGAAGGAGTACCTGGAAAAGAGTGTTTGTCAAAAGAAGGACAACAGATTATGACTATAGAGCCGAAGTAGGGCACTATGAAGCATTTTGATCTCTTGCTGCCCTTGAGGTATTTGTGCTGGGCGTAGGCCTCCTTAGTGCCCTGGAGGTCAAACCAACATATTTCCCGAATGCAAACATTTTCGAGGAAACATAAATAGTTCAAACAACACAAATTATGTGAAATGTTGGTCCTATTGAAATCACTGGAAAAAAATGTCCAGTGATCTGAATCAGACTTTCACTCTCTTATTATGTATTTAGCTTAGCATTTAGCTCACCGTAAATTAACTCTTCTTCTACTGCCTGGTCTTACACTACTATCCTAGTTGGAAGAGAGCTGCCCGCTATTAACATACTTCTTACTTGCTCTGAAGCTGAATTATCTGAAACTGTTTGAGCTGCATCATTACTTTTTCCAAGCTTGGTTCTTTGAAAGAGCCTTTATTGAGCCTTTTTTGATTTAATTGTCTGCATTCCAGTGGTGAGCAACGCAAAACTGAACAAGGGCAGAAAGTCAGGCAGCACTGACATTTTTGGGCACTTTTACAGTTTATACTACCTTAAAGATCATGCCTAATACTTTAGATGCCCATTGCCTCTCCCCAACATATACGATAAGAATCACACCCCTGGAACACTCCATCTTTTTTCTTATTAGGACTCTATTCCCTCTTAATTTTGGAGTTGCATTATCACCCTCCTTCCCCCTTCCCAGCTGGACACCAGGCTCCTTTCCCAACACAGTGAAGGAAGAGCTCTCTGCTCCTACTTTCCCTCCTTCTTTCTCGTACACAAAAATGCTGATGCCAACCCCCTCCTTTCCCTCCACATGCAGCCATGGTTTTCCAGACAGGCTGGCAGCACAGGAGCCAGCCCCCAGTTGTACAGGGTGATGTGTGACTTCACCCTTAGCTGTCTGTTCATGCCTGCAGCTCCCATTCCTCCTCTGTCTCTGCATCAAAGGTGACACGCAGACTTAGTGAAAAAAGATCCCACAAACTAAGACATTGTAGGAGAAAAGGAAGCTGCCAAGAAATTCAGGATGAGTAGTCTTGGGGGAGGATAACCTTTTCCAGGCTAGCACTTTCCGCACCTAAGCCCCACTGCTTGCAGTCTCAAGGTCAGCTCTAGAGGTGGCTGGAGGCAGCATCCACTACGATTCACAGCCTGCTTTCAGTCCCTGTTGTGTGAAAGGAAGGATGGACTTTGTACTGGTGTGAGCACAGCGGTCCCATTTCTCTGCCAGGACATTAATTCTTCCCTTTTATTTTGAAGGTGCCCTCTCTGAGGACCATTTCTTTGGGATGCTCTGGGTCAACGCTGTGTGACCAGCATTGTTTCCTGAACTGGTCTTTTCCTTGTCTCTCTGAAATGCCTCACATTACACAGTGAGAATTCACACTCGCAGAGTGGAAAACCTCAGTTGTACAGCCAGACTCCTCATATTGGTGCAGCTGCAAACTGAGGAAGGATACTCTCCACTGCCTCAGGCGAATGTTAGGTTCTAACATCCGGGCAACAAAGTAAGACAGTATATGAAACACTAAAGCACTACCCTGACTAAGACTAGTTAGTGACAACACAATGGCATTTTTATATGCAATTTTTAATGGAATTACAATCCAGATGAATAATTAACAAAAACTTAGGGATACATGCTGCTTTTCTGCATTTTTGAGCAGTTAATGTGTCCTATCCCACATTTCAGTACTCACAGACAATGGTGGTGAATTGTAGTGTCTGAACAATATCTTACTTTTTAAGGCTGACAAAAATGTGGACTGTATCATGTTATGCTAGATAATTTGCAAACATTCAAATAATGCAGTCCTTATCCTGAAGCCCTTATGAAAAACAAAAACCAGAAAAAAGGAACAGAACAAAATAAGAGAGAGAGAATGTTAGATTCCTTGCAAAATTCAGGTTAGCTCAGCCATCTCTGGCTTTACAAAATGTTTTTCAATGGGGTTATTTTACAAGGGGATAAGTTTGAAAAACATGAGGGAAAGGAGAGCCAGGAAAGGTGGGAGGAGTGGATAAGCAGGTGCAGGAGCTGGAACAAGCAGTCAGGCGTCAGAGAAGACAGGCGCTGTCAGATGAGTGCGCCAGAAAGGAGTATTTTCTGCAGCTGCTTGGCCACACTGAGTCGCTGGTAGGTTCCAACTGCATTTTTTCCCCGTGAAAAATCTACCTGTTTGTGCAGCACTGAGGAAATGCCACACAGGCCTTAATGTCTCTAGTGCAGATGCTCCCCCGCCCAAACCCCAGCCTTAGTATACAGCAGTAACCATATAAGCAGTTTTCATTCTGCAGATGTTGAGGCAGCATCAGTCTCCATATCAAATAGGAAATAAATATGTGGATACAGAAGATCATTATAGTCAGCGCAGTTCTCCTGTGCTTTGCTGTAATACAAATCATATTTGTATTACACTAAGGAATGCAGACATAGTGTAAATTACTATCATTCTGATTCAGTGATATTCAACACTTGCTAAGCAGAAAGATTCATAACTAACATTTGCAAAAATCTTCAGGCTAAAGGCACAATAAAATCTTATATTTATAGTGATTAAATACAATGTACATATTTACCACTAGGTATTTCATTTACAGCTTGGTACAATGCTTCAGTTCCTGAGACTTTAAGAGACTCAGTGTGGGTGTAAAATATTGGACTTGTGCAAGAAGGTTTCAAAGCTGCCAGCACAGAAGGGGGTTGTGCACTGGTGGTAGGCAAGGACCTTTTTTCTTTTAAATCAAGTGACATAAAACGAACATTAAATATTCGATACTTGCACTGCTAGTGCAAAACAAGTAACAAAGAGACACCATATTTTGCTTCTCTATCACATTCATAACCAAAACATTTCACTTTCTCTATTTGGCCTGATCTTTCTTTTGCTGCCTTCTGTCTTAATGCTAGAATGTTGTCCAAGGCATGCTTTTGTTCAAAAAAGCAATATTGCTAGTTTTACTCATCATTGAATGAGATCTCTTCTTTACAAGGTTAACCTTCTTTGTACTGCTGGCCTTGGTGGTTCTCTTTTACATTAAAAAAAAATATGAATCAGTGTAGAGCTGGCATACATGGCTAGCTGCTTAACCTAAACTTTGCTTCCAAATTGTGGTGTGGGGAATGGAATATGAATGAAATAATTACCCAGAACATGCAATCAGCCTGGGATTCATGCCACAAAGTATCGTTTAGGTCAAGAGTCCAGCAGGACTCAAAAAAAGTCTTGGACGTGTGTGGATAATAAGAACATCCAAAATAAGCATTTCTGAAAGCCCACAGGAGTTTGTGGAGGGAGTTAGGCTGCAAGGCAGATATCAACATCTAACTAACATGGGTTAAGAGGAACATTTCTGCAGCCAGTTGGTTCTGTAACATTTTCTGAAGCAGCTGATAGAGGTCCCTGTCAGAGACAGCACGCTGAACTACTGGCTATTGGCACGATGGTGTATGCCACTCTCAGATTTCTTGCTACAAAGGGGAGATCTGTTTTCAACTGTCCCAAAATCCAAAGTAAACATTTCTGATGGTGTTGAAGCTAGGAAAACTATTTCTAAAGGGCTACTTGGTGAATGTCAGTATTTCTCTGTGCAAATTGACTGTTATCTTTGTTTTCCCCTGCTATATCACATGAAAAAATATTCTAAAATACATGAGATGTTTCCCATGTAAATAATTTCATTCCTGCCAGAGGAATGTTATATGATGACAGGGTATGTGAAAAGGTTGCAGTGATCATGTGGTAAGTGAGATCATGAGGCACTGTCTGTATTAGGGTTGAATGTAGTCTACTCAAGTGTTTTTGGGATCCCTGTGGTGGAATATTGATGGAAAGAAAAACCACAAACATTGGGCAAACAGGACCTTCCCAACCACCTGACACCATCAGGGCCTAAAGCTTTAGTATACAAAGTATACAAACTCCTTGTTGTTACTATCACTAAGTTTGCCGATAGTTAAACTGGCTTTAAAAGGTTTAAGAATGGCATAATTTGGATAGTATGCTAATTTTTCTGCAGTTTCTAGCAAATTATCTTGGGATACAAATAAATTCTGTAATGATGTCTACAATAAACCATCACAAATCTTTGCCTCTATTTACACACTTCAGGGACCATTTCTGTCCAGCACTACATGCGGAGAGGTGACACAGGAAATGGCAATACTGAGCCACAGCAGCCAATTTTTCAACACATTTATGCAGAGGCAGACAACGTTCCTTTGGAGTTAAGAAAATCTTTTACTTGGGCTGCTTTTGTTTGTTTTGCTAACAAAGGAAATGGACTAGTGTTTAAACATCAGTATCTTTGTTTCATTCCTCAAAAAAAGTAATGTAACCATGATATAGATACAGATGGCCATTCTACAGGGGAAAAAAACCCCAAAATGACAAAAACAAACAAAAATTAATCCTGTGCAGTACCTCTGCAATACCAACTGTGCTAACTAAGGCAAAACAAAAAATGGTATGGATCTTGTCTTAAAGAAATTGAGCCAATGTGAACATCCTGTGAACTTTGAAGGACCAGTTCCTTTACATCTGGATACTCTGGTTTAATTGAAATAGCACATGCTGGGGTCCCATGAGCAAATGATAATTTCCCATATCCATGAGTTTGTCAAATACAAAAGAGAGAAAGCAATAAAATTTTGCACAACAAAAATACTGTATTTTTATTTCAAAGGACAAATCAAATTCTGCTCCTAATACACTCGTGCAGCTTCCCTTCCACCAAAGTAACTTTGACCAGAACCTGATTTTTTTTTCTTGGAAATAATGGTTTTGTTTATTCTCTTTTTTCTTTCTTTTTTTTTAAACTTTGGAATGAAAAATGATCCTTTCAGTGTTTTTGGAAACATTTTGGAAAGAACGATTCAAAAGGTGTTCAAAGCCTGAGAGAGCTGAAGTCAGGCAATAGCTGCAGAACCGTGACATTTAACATGGGCAATACTGTCAAAACTTAGTGGTTTAAACTCAGCACTGACCAGTTCCACTGATCTTACTGGAATTTAACCCTTCATGGCATATGTTGGACGAAAGAATGTCTGAAAAGCTCACCTCCACAGATATGAATCTGTTAAAGATCAACACCAGTAGCACATAGGATTCCTTCTTATTAGTGAACTTCAGTGACAACAACAGGCACTTTTGGTTGCTCTGCTTATGCCTTCTACTTCATTATCTCACCAGCTTAACAAGCTAGGCATTTGAACAGGAAAAGTTCAGTTCACCATATACTTCCAAGATCCTTATGGGTCATCAAAGCATATGAATAGTGCTGGGCTTCTTACAGAGAACTAGAAGACCAAAGCATAGGCTCTGTTTTAGCACCTGTATTTAATCACCATTACCCGTTATAGAGCTGCTGCCTAGGTTACTGTATCTGTAGACAACTGGGAAGGAAAATTAATGCATTTGATTAACACCTTGGGAACTGTAAAATAATGGTTTTAATACATACTTTAAAGCCAAAGCTAATAGTAAAACCCATTTAGATTCCCTGACACCTCCCTTTTAATGGCCCTTTTTCAGGTACTTGTAGCATTGCCAAGCTTCAATCATTTGGGATAAAACTTTCCATCTTAGGTGTCTCCATTGGATCAGTTTTGATTTTTTTGTTTGTTTGTTTTGGGACTATTACAGCAAAAACAGCTCAGCTGCTTTCAAGGACAAGGCTATGGAAAAATAAGTTTTGTCCATGTGAACTAACTCCAATGACCTTAAACTGAGTGTTCCAAGTTTCAGATTAAAACCTGGGATGGAGAGAGGGAGGGAGAAGTAAGCACACTTTGTATCAAGGATGTGCCTTCTGCAAACCCTCTGAAATCTGAGCCTAGTTGATTAAATTTCATACTGTTGGGGGGGGGTGGGGAAGGAAGTTCACACATGTTCAATAGATTAACATTTTAACAGTTTAATTCCCCAAAGATTTCATCCCCAAGGGACTGAACATGATGTTCTTATGACTTGAGCTCTGAGTGCTGAGTCTGAGCACCTAAAGTGAGGTCAGCAAACAATTCTTTGGGTCTCCCAGTGATACCTCGTGATTTAGGGAGTTAAAAGTAGATGGGACAAGAACTTGGGGAGAGGGAAGGGAGTAAATTGTGACAGGTGTAAGTCACGGAGTACTATTGAGTGGGATGGAAATAGCAGATGGGACAGATAGGATGTGAAAGCAGGGTACGAAGGGGAAGGATAAGGATTGTCAGTGTAATCATAAATGATGAAATAAAGACAGGCTTGGACAAGGAGCTTGAGAGATTTCAGATAAGACTAACTGCCATCTTAAATTTTAACATTTCATAGCCTCATAGGGGTTTTTTTTTAGTATATCTTTGTTGTTTACAATTGCTTGTAGAGACGAGACAATATTACATGTAGCTCTGTTTAACTCTCTTTCATCCTAAACCTCAATTTAATTATCTGCTCAAGCAGATGTTGATAAGAAAATACAAATAGGCTCCAGTTAACTTCTGAGAAATTGCTCTCTCTCACAAACTACAAGAAATGTTACTTTGTAAACAAATGTCCAAACACTCAGTATCATTGTAAACTACTTTATTTCAATCACTGTAAATGAGAAAGTACTGTGAATAATATAAATGACTTTTAAACCTGAGCACTTCAGGTTTAAAGAATGCAAACACTTCAATATTTTGTAAGCCATTTCAGATCAAGAAGCCTAGGGCAGCACGATTCAGGTGGATTCAGGTTCAGACAGTGACTTTACCAAGAAATTCCCCATACCTCAGTAGAAAGGAACTGCATACCCCCAGTTTAAAATCTCCATGGCTGTTTGGTCCTCAGTTACCCACCACAGAGAAGTCTGTGACAAACCTGGTTCAGGTGTTCAAACTGGCACCAGCTTTGAGGACAAAGGTATCTATCACGCAGTCCAGTGTCAATCATCCCATCTTTAAATCGTATCTTTCTAATCGTTTCTCTTGTCTGATCTTGACCTCAGCAAAGATCAGTTTTTGGAGACCGAGAGTGACCTGCCAAGCAATTTGGCCATGATTATGCCTTTCCACACACAGCTTCAGAAACTGCTATTGGACATGTTCAGTGATTGCCTCATCAAATGACAGGCAGTATCATTTCAAACTTTCACAACACTGATACCAAAAAAGTATGATACCACCAAGTATTTTGATATTATTAAATGTTGTTAATAAAGTGGTTGCTAGATCACCAATGGCTGGACTGGATGATCTTAAAGGTCTTTTCCAACCTAAATGATTCTATGATTCTAGAATTCCAGAAGAATATAGATGCCTTACTTCTCTTATTAACATCCCTGACTTCCTGAATATCTTGTGGACGCCTAGGACATGTCCTTGAAGGATGTCATACCATTATGCAAACGGAAGAGTTAAGTGGTATTGGACCATGTCTTCCACTCCAAGTCCTCTCTAAGGTATAGCAATTATATGGAGTCTTGTCCCTTTAGAATATTGCTTATCATTGCCTATGCCCTATTGGTGGATGTTTCTGAGTTTTCTTTTCTACTAAGTTGTCCTGCTCCCTGTATTTGCACAAATACAGAACATTGCAGCTAGAATCCATATTTCTTCCCCACTGCTTATGTCTCATATTGTTAAATACTGCAGTGCAAAACATCTGGGTCACATAACTTTCTCCCCACCCCCGTCCTCTCCCAAACTCTCTCCTATTACTACTGCCAGTGTCCTAGCAGATGAACTGCTGCTGTGTTGAGAGCTGAAACACTGGAGAAAAAGGATCGGGCATACTGAAACAAGATATTTTCTGCTGGAACTAGATTATTGTGTCTTGAGTAGAGCCAGTAAACTATATTTTATCTTCTACAGGCAATTTTGATGAAACTTATGGCAGAATTTCAAATACTGAAAAATTTCAAATGAAAACCAGATTTATTTCAATTTCAAATAATGCTTAATGGGAGCTGAAGTTTGCATGCCTCGTGCCTTCATTTTTCTCTATGGGATGGACTCAGGTGCTGAGCCAGACAATTATTCCACCATGTCTTGCTGTGTCCCCTTCTGGAGAAGTCAAAGAATCAGATGTTAAACAGAAAAATTCTATGCAAGTAAAAGTCCTAATAACTTAGTTCGATAAACTGAATTTGTTTGTTAAATGGAGATTTATTTTTCTTCCAAATGTGTATCAGATAAGACAACTAGAGGACAAGGAAAAGCAAATAATCTTGTTTTTCAGTATTTTCAAATTGAAACTCAGCAACATTTGAAGAAAATATAAAAGCAGTGAATAACAATGAACTAGTTACACAACCTTGTGACCACTCTCTTCAGTCCTTGCTATGTCTGCAAAACCATGGTTAGTCTAAAACAGAGACACCATGCCTGGCATCAGTGCTGACTACCAAAGTGAATGACCGTATGAGTGCCATTTGCAAAGTAGGGTAGCATCCAGAGGGTGAGCGGAGATGGCAACTGGTGCAGTGGCACCAGGTAAAATAAACAGTATATTAAGATAAACCGCTTGTTATGGAAAAGTAAAGGCTATAATAGTGTTTATGTGATCTAGATTTTAACAGACTGAGAGCGATGATTTTGTATGTGATATCTGTTTTTTATGAGAAAGAGAGTAAAACCACTAAACCTCTAAAATTTCTAGTTTTAAAACTTCATAGTACCAACTCAGCTGTTTCTTTTTTCTGGGAAAAGGAAAAATATAGCCATAAGATAACTTGCCATTGATATTCTGTATGCTTTATTGACTGTACAGCTGAGAATAACAACAGTGAAGCCAAAGATAATGGTGAAAAATTCTCTTCAAGTACAAAAAGGAGTGATAAGGCTACCAAAAAAAAAGGGGAAAAAAAACCCCCAACCCCCTGGCATTTAAAAGGAATGAACTGAAGTTAACAGCAAATGCAGAGCATTGAAGCAGATCACCTACCTGAAGACTGCTAAAAATCAATCTACTTCTACTGCTCTTTCATATGTAAGCTAAGATGTAATAAAAAAAAAAAAATCTCCATGTTTATGCTTTTCAGATATCCAGATACTGACATTGCTACCAGTCTCATAAATTCTGTAGTGCAGTATCAGCAAAGTCCATAAAATTGGGGCTAACACAGAAAATAAAAACTAAACAATGGAAAGGCAGATACATTTATCATTTGCACTACAGATTAATCCATAGTTTATAACCTCAACTTCTTAAGAAAATTTGCATTAAAAGCTCTTTCTGTCAGCTTAGTGGGTTTTTTTTATTATTATTATTGTCAGATCTGCCTCCATTAGTGATGAGTAATTCCACTTGGAATTTTTTTATATAAAAAGTAATGTTTCCATGTCATTGACTCAGACAGTGGCACCAAGGCTGGCAAATTGAAAGCACCTCAGTGCATGTTCCACAGTCAGAGAGAGAATCACCGCACAACTGATAACTGGGATGTTCTTCCAATGCAGGATGCAGACCAGTACAGGACCTATATGGATGTGGTCACGTGGATCTGGCTTGATATGGCTCTTTGCTAAGCTACCTGGACTAACTGAAAAGCTGTCTTCTGACAACATAAAGTGCCTGAGGAAGTATTTAAATAGTAGGAATGGCTCTTGCTGAATGCACCACCTCCAAGTTAGTTTAAACAGATCTGCTGTTTCTATGCACAATACAGAGAGACATTCCACTTTCCTACACTTTCTGGGCAAAAGCCTTACATCCTGCAAGCCAGCACAGTATAAATTAATTTTAGGATACTATGATGATTTATACCGACTAATATAGGGTCCAGGACCAGTCAGAAAATAGAGAAAAACAGGCAGATTTAAGATGCAGGAAACAGGTTTCAAGCAGTGTCTAGAGGCACTGCATATAATTCAGAGGAGAATCATTCCAGAAGAGGAAGGCTTTAAGGCTATCAACTTGTCTGGCACTTTACATAAGCATTAAATTATCTGAAACAATCAGTAAAAGCCTTGTTTTCTGAGGTGATACGTGAGCGATACAACCCTGACTGATCTAAGTCCAGAAACGTATCATAAAATACATTTAAGAAAGAAAGAGGAAACAAGAATCAAGAACATCTAAACCTTTAAACCCTCTAATCCTCTTTGTTTTGGGGCTGTGGATATGGTTTTAGTCACACAATTAATTATACACAGGAACAGTGATCGCTTTCAAGCAGGACGACACAAAGCTTCGCTCTGAGAGGTCACCAAATCCTATCTCACTTCGTACATTTGCTTTTACTGGCCGCCCTGCTCTCCGTGCCACCTCCAGCACCAGGAAGCAGATGGGACTTCCTTTCCAGCTGGCTGCCAAGCAGGAAACGTTTGACTCTTCAACAGCCATGAGCAGACAGCCAAGAGCTACGGTGGAAGAGCATGACAGGAACTGACAGGCTCTCAGACAGCATAGCGACTTCCGACGGGCAGGCCATCCAGATTGCATTGCACTCTCCCATCCTACCCAAAACTGAGCATTCTTGAAAAATTAGAAATGTTGACCTCGGGTACAAATGCTGGAAATGGGACTAATTAGTCTGGAAATCTGTCTTGAGGAAAATCAATCACTCACATTATCCAGATACCAGCTATGCCAAGACCATACTTGCTCTAGACTACATGCTTCCTGTCCCTTTTGTTCTACAGTATCTTTTGATGCAATTCTCATTGTGTGGCCACCCCTACTTACATGTGAAATTTGATTTTGCTGTCTGGCACATCAATACAAGGGAGGGGTTTCTCATCAAGGTACAAAATAAACTGGGCCTCATTAATGTATACATCTGTAATGCATTCAAATTCAGAATGACCTACTGTAGGTACTGTAATATGGGATATTTCTGGAGTCTAACTGAAATTGCATTATCCTGAGTTTCCGACTTTCTTGCAATTAATTCTAAGCAGATCTATAAATAGAAATACAACTCCCCCTTAATATTAATGCTAATATCAACTGAACATAGTCACAGAATAGTTCACAGAATAGCTGAGATTGGAAGGCATTTCTAGAGATCATGTAGTAAAACCCTCCTACTCAAAGCAAGGACAACTACAGCAGGTTGCTCAGAGGCATGTCCAGATGGGTTTTGAATATCTCCAAAGATGGAGACTCCACAGAGTCTCTGGGCAACCTCTTTCAGTATTTGACCACCCACCCTGTAAAAAAGTTTTTTCTTATGTTTAAATGGAATTTCGTGTGTTTCACGTTGGGCCCATTGCCATTTGTGCATTCACTGGATATCACCGAAATAACAATAATAAATATAAATAATGCTAATATAAATACATGAAATATTAAGATTAAAAGGGTTAAAGAAACAAGCCATGAGTCAAACAAAAAGGGAGATACTATAGCTAATGAAATTTATGGCACTCTTAGATTAAGGACAGAAGAGATTATTAGACCATTTGATGTGATCCTATAAATCACAGGCTAAGAATTGTCATCTGGGGATTTCTTTACTGAGACTGTTAATTTTATGTTGTTGAAAAGGGCATCTGATCTTGATAGCACAGAAAGCAAAAATAGTTGCATATTGAATTAATTAGGAATTAGAAAACATTTCTTTTTGTGCTCTAAATTTCCTCCTCTTTGCTCTATATGGATGGAAGCAGGTCCACCTGGTTTAGGTACTTAATTTATTTATTCAGGCATTTATTTGCCAGTATATGTTCTCAGTTTTGTTTTTTAAATTCCCAGACCCTGCACTGCATATTACAAATGAAATAACAGTCCTGCATGAGCATCCAGCTTAGCCACTTCTTTATCAGGGTGGTTGGAAGTCTGAGCACCATATGGAGATGCTGCTGAAATTCTGTTTTAAAACTTGACTAACTTTTCCACTTCTGACTCTGCTAACTTCTTTGACATTCACACTGTCTGCCGCCTTTACACTTCTTTGTGATGGGTTCTGCTTTAGTTTCAGCCTTCATGACTGTTGGTGAGATCCTACATAATCTGTTTTGCCTCTAAGTAGCCAGTCTCTTAGCTTTGTGTAGACCAAGAAGCAAGAGGCTGTCAATTCTCCCCTGGTATGGATAGCAATATTTTGCGTGTATAATGAAGCAGTCTTTCTAAATGAAGCATTTAATTTTCTCTACAGTCAGGACAAGAAGGTGTTTTTCAGCATCACTGGAAGCAATTCTGTTAGCCTAAGCGTAGTTAGTATGTGATTTAAGCTAACTGGATCTCCTAGGAAGGCTATGATTACTTTGTGCCTGTGCATGATTTCTTCTGTATTTCCAGACCATCGATTTACACTTCTGCATTATGTGGCTTAGTGACCACACTGATTTTATGATAAATTTTTCAGTCTGAAAAGTGTTCTCAGAACATTAAAATCAGCTATGCTGTATCACGATCTTATCTCTTTGCATGTGCCTTTTAATTGCTGAAAAATAAATTTCCACAGACATAACTAGCAGCAGCAACTCATCAGTATAATGCAAGCCACAGCAGAATACAAAAATGGGGTTTAGAGCAGTTTTTTTTTTAAAGTTAAAAAAATACCTTGAATCAATTTACTGACCAAGGAAGAACTGAAATGAAAGTACTGGGAAATAAATAGCCTCTATTTAGCCATATCACAACTATTTATGCCTTTCTATGTTGCTAAAATATTCCCAACAGAGCTGACAGCCCTTAACAAAAACAGAACAATCAGGGATTAGTGTCAATTAATTCCCTGGCATTTGGCAAAAATCAAATCATATCATGACTACTGAGAAGGCAAGTAGTTATAACTGACATTCAGTTCTATCATTGTATAAAACACTCAGAAGCTATTCCAGTTTTCAAAAATACATTTACATCTATTCTTAAAGTGACATATTAACAAAGATCTGCCCTGAGGTGCTGACAAGTAGTAACTATTCATTTTCTGTGAATTATTATTTATCTCCTTCTAAATCCCAGATAAATATCTGAAATATTTCAAGCTGTCCAGTACTGGAGAGGTAAATAATGAGAAATGAATTCACCTATTCATATTCCAATTTACTTTTCTATTACATAAACACAGATATTTGCCAAAGAAATGTCTAAACAGTGTGTGAAAGCAACTCTGTCTTTGTGAGTATTTGCAAAGAGTGGGTAAAAGATTTTCACACTGTCCAGTAGTATAGCAATTCAGAGCTCATATGATTTTGGTTTTGCCATGTTGGACTTGCATTACCTGTGATGGCATTTTTGTAATGTGGACTCACACCTAGTAATAACTGACTTGAAGAAAGGTGTTAGATCTGATTGCATACCATCACTAGCTCTCTTCTGTTATTACTTAGAAGAAATCTTATAGAGCTGATGATGGAAACCAGCAGGCAGGGTTACTCAGTTTATGTATGTAAAATTTGTGATACTGACTGGATCAGATTCTGGCAAGTTGAGATGAAAAAATTGTCTCGATGCAGTCATAGGAAAAAAAGCAATTAGTTCAAAGATATTCCATCAAATGACAATGATAAGGATGACATCTAAGATATTTTTATCTAAATCTAATATGATAGTGGAATATTAGGAACACTTCAAATATCTCTGCTGCAAATACCTAAATGAAAAGGTACACTAGCCACCTCTTAGAAGCTCTGCACTGAGATGAGTTCTTAATTTCTAGTATTGTAAGATTCAGTCACATCTGGAGAAGCAGAGGCTTTCCCACGAAACGTAAGTTGAAACTTCACCAGTCACTTGCTGTCAACATTTTAATGTATGTGTGGTAGATGTGCTTTATAGAAACAGAACATTAAGAAGCCTTCTGCTTTTCAGTGAAAATGCTTCAGAAAACTGCTGCATGTTATTTCTGTCTCAAATATGAATATGAAGGCAAGTGCCCAAATTTGCAGCCTAATCAGTGACAGTTAATGTCATTGTACTTAACATAAGGTGAAAGTTTTAGTTGACAGATCATTTGGTCATTGATGAGCTGAGGAAGATCAATGTTAAGTCTTGCAGGGGCTAATTCTAGGAAGGGAGGGCTACACAAGAGTTTAAATGGCCTATGGTTTCATAGCCCAGTCTTCCTAAGGAACAATGCAAAATATAGAGGAAAATTGTTGGGCTATAGTTATATTTCCTGCTCACTACGATGGGACTTGGTGCTGCTTGGTGCTGTATGGTGTAAGGTTAAGAAAATCACCAATTTCCTGAAAGAACAGTGGTCATCATTGCTTATAATTTCCTTGTTTAGGTGAGAATCACTTCTGTTTCCATTGACAAGACAATTTGATGGTTGATTATGAACAATATATATTCCATTATATTCTAATGGAAGTACATGTAACATTAGGAGATTGAAATATAGTCTTCATGTCACTTAACTGTCTTTCACTATATATTCACTCACATTGACTATAATGAAGGTTTAATTTTACATGAGTTAGTCCAGAAAGCTGAACAGTTATAGTGGATCTCTATTTCTGCCTCTTTGGTGAAGACATTTTATATGATGATTTTGTGATTTAAGTGACACTATGTCTAAAACGTTTCCAATTTAATTAATTATGCTATGTCACCACAACTCACAGCAAAATTAAGCTTTCTGGAATTGCATCTTGTTAGTCTGTTATAGAAACACCATGCACTCAAGTATGTATACCAATAAAAAGCCAAAGCCTCTTGAATGATTTAATTAGCTACTGTCTCCTCATCCATGGTTCAGTATCTTTCCTGGTAAAACCATTTTTAAATTGGCTAAAGATGAACACACAAATTATATTTAAAAATTAATTTAGTTTGTATATGTGTATAAAAATAATATTTTCTTCACTGTTCTCTTCCTCGGCCTCTACCTACCCATTTCTCTGATGTAGTTACTGTATCCTGACTGTTTAAAATATTCATCAGGAAGCAGGCATCATGAAGAATGAATAATATAATCAATATTGTTGAAACAAAATGTTATGTTATTATTCTACATTGATGAATTGCATGCTAATTTTAAAAGCAACCATTCAACATAATCTAGAAATTACACAAAACTTAGGGCATAATGTAGCTATTTTACAATACTTAGTGTGGTAGAGGGTGTTACAAAAAACCATTGAGCAGAACCACTGATTGTAGCTGTAGCTGAAGTACTGCTGACAGATATAACTAAGATACATTAAGTATTTCCATTTAAAATTCATTCTGTCAATCATTTATAATTCTCAGAAAATTTCAGTTCTTGAGCTGAGATTATCTGTACATGATTTCTCCTTGTAGGACAAATAGAAATACTTGAAAGTTTGAGAACAAATGGTTCATCTTTTTCCCTTGTCATAGGCAAGCAGCTAGTTACACATAAGGTAATTCTTTTGATTTTAAGAACAAAAGCCCTGTGGCTGAAGCCTGAAAAATTAAACTTGGCATACAGATGTACCTTTGAATATTCAAGAGAACCCTCTTTCCATTTCACCTAGCTGTGAGTTTTTGAAAATTGATGTGAGACTTCATAACAAATATTACAACAATAATCATATTTCTAACAAATTTGGGATGCTATTTCGAAGAAGAAAAAAGATGTATTGTTCATTGTGCACATTCCAGTATGTATATTCATGTGAAGAATAAATTAGCCATATGGTCAAAAGGTATTAATAATTTCTACTAAATTATATAGGTTTCATTGCAAATTTCAGTTCAGACAAAAATTACTCCCTCTTTTTCAGAAATCAGCATTCATTACAATAAGGTATCATCTCATTGGAGAGCCCTTCTCTGAGTCTCTGCAAATGTTTTAGATTTCATTTCAGTCAGTCTTTGAGTGCTACAGAAAGAGATCTCTGCTCCGTGTTGTTGAATATTTACTGATAAGAAACAATAATAAACCATATAATACTGGATATGCTACATTAATTCTGCTTTCAGGCACAGATTAATACTATATAATCTTCAGTTCTGTGATCACATATCTGATTCTACACAATGCTTGTCAGTCTAGGGAAATAAACAGCCAAGATCAACAAGGCTTCGTTTCAAGGGTTCCTGATTGCAGACTGTAAAACTCTGTGCAACAGAGACACAGGCAAAACCCTGTTTATGTATGTAGGGATACAGGTAAACAAAGCCTTACCCAAATAGGAGGGCTGCAGAGGTACATCAGGTGACCATAAGCAATGGTGCACAAAACAAATCAGTGCTAAAGAGCTTTCTACAAACACCTATGTCTACCCTGGTATATCTGGGGAAATTTTGGAAAAATTATGTGATATCATACTAGTTGCCGTGGACATCTTAATTTCAGCATATTGTGCCTGGGATATTAACCATGACCTCATAAAGTTCTTTCAGGACATTTTTTTTCTATGTTTAGTTGCGCACAAAAAAAGGATAAGTTTACAAGTTACATCACAAAACACCTTTCCTTCTGCTTCTTGCCACACAAACACCATATTTAAGGACATGTGAAACAATAAGGCTGAAAAAAAAGACTCATCAAGTGGATTAGCAGTTTGGTCCAAATGCATATGCATCTGAATGTAAAAACATGGGTTGTTTGTTATGGACGGTGAGTACATTGAGAAGAAGAAACAGACTAGGTTCCAGAACTACTGCTTTAGTGTCCAATTACTATTTATAGAGATTGCTCTTTTCTTTGTACGTTAACATTTGGGCAGTGTAAAGAAACCAAGCCAAACAACTGGAAACAACAAAAGTGGGACAACTGGAAATAACAAAAGTAGGACATGACTGCTGTTTGTTTAATTCACTGCACTCATATCCAATCTGAACTTGCAAATGGAAAAGCTTGAATGGGTTACTGTGAGCCTCTCCATTCTGCATAAGGTCACTAACTTAAAAACGTGTCTTACTTTATGTTTTGGCACTCTTCACTCTGCAGCTAAAGCCTCAGCCTCAGACAGATTTCAAATCAGATAAAAGCCCAAGCCTCAATGTTACTGATCTCATGATCAGCTATGAATTCTATCAGTAAAGCATATAATTTGTGTTCATCTTACCTAGCCAATTGATAGGGTTTGGAAGTCTGTAGGTACAGGAGACAGGAAGTTATTTAACTAATTTTTCAGGGTTTAGACCTATGAAAACGTCTTCAAAATTTTCATGACACGGAAGGTCATTTATACATATTGATCAGCATAGAAGTACAAAGAAAATCACATAATATTTCCATAGATAGCAATAGGTCCATTTCTCTCTTAAATCTCCCCTTTTTATAGTATGTGATGAACATACAGCTTGATATGGAACTATAAAATAATGACTTTCATGTAAGCGATTTTTAATAAATAGGGTGGCATCTTTGAGCTCATCTTTAACATTCTTTATAATGAGATTTTCTGAGCATTGGACAAATTATCTATCATCAGTGGTTATTAAAATAAAAGACCAATTTCTTTAATTGCTGCAAATTGCAGTGTTGCATATATAACTGCTGTGAATTACTCATCGTCCCAGTCTTGTCTTGCTTCTATGAACAATCATAATGACATCTATGGGAGGCCAGTTAACAGAGATAAAAATCTATTTAACAGGAGACTAATTTAACACAGTTTAACTATTCCCTGTGATCGATGCTAGGTATGACTGTTACAATGAAGCAGGCCATTCAGCAATCTTTATTTCAAAGTGATTTTGTGAGTAGCAATAACTTTCTTTGCTATTTTGGAAGGTGTCCTTTTCATTCAGTATTATTTTCTTAAGTAGTAAACAATAAACATACCTCCGTCTGTAAGGCTTTCTGGTCTGGCATCCTGAATGCCTTGAAGTAAACTCCTTTGGGAAGTCAAGGTGACCTTTCAATGTAGTACATTTGAGGATCAGGCATAATCCTTTTGCAAGCCAAATTAAGATTATTTATGTAAAAACACAGCTGTCTTGATAAAGGAAGCCATGTAGTTTTGTCAGACCACAACATTTAGCAGCATGCTTGAGATCTCTCATCCTGTTGCTTCAACCCTATCACCCTAGAAAGAAAAAGAAAACAAATATAAAAGAATGGAACTCAACATCAGCAAAATAAACAAACACCTTTCACATAGCAAGGCTTTTAACAGAGCTGCCAAGCTACATAGATGTAAAGCCTTCCATTCTTGCACTGGAAACAGAGGTAAAAATACTCTCCTTACAATCTTTGCAAAAGATGAAAAGCTTTTGAGCCTAGGGAGGAATTTTGTGGTTCTTTGTTTTCTATAACCGGTTTAACCACTTCTTGTCTGTGAGAACATGCAAATCTTTTGAAGATTGATTCTCCTAAAAAGTATTCCTGAATCCATAAACCACCAAAACACCTGTTAAAGTGTTTTCCTCTTCAAGACAGCATATGCTTAAGTGTTATCCAGAGAAAGGTTTACTAAACTCAGGTCCAAAATAAGTATCATTTGTTCCTACATAAAGTCTATGAACTCCACTGACATTCCAGACAAATAAAATCCTTATATCTGGCACTATTTTAATGCTGCCATACAGAAGTTGTCAGCATCCAAATGTTTTGGTTTTTTTGCATTCACAATAGCATTTTTTCTCTTTCAATACACTATGGCCAATAATGAAATATTAAAATTACTACTTAATAGGTGTTTTGTTATTTTAGATACCAAAACATCCCTTAATATTGTCCCTTGATTATTCTATTTAAAGCACTTGAAACATGCTTAATTCACAGTCTACCAGTATATACTCCAAATTCCAAGTTTAAAGCTTATAACTAAAAGGCTAGTTACAGTCAGAAGTTGCAGTCATTTTCTGTTAACCCAGCAGCTACATGTTTAGAATACCCTGGTAGCACCTATCTATATTTTGACAATGAACAGCAATTCACCTCTAGCAATTTCACCTAAAAACTGGAAGGCAATGTTTTGGAATTACTGAGGTGGGAGGGGAGGTAGAAAGTCAGAAGATTACCAATTGTATATAGAAGTATTTTCTATTTAAATATTAATATATTTATACTGATTTCATAGTCAACTTTTAAACACAAACATGGTTCAAAATCATCCTGGGTAAAGCAATTTCCCTTCCATTTCCTGAAGCCATATCAGGACCTCATATGACCTGTATGCCATTCACAGTACTGTGGTAGAGAACTTCCCAAAAGAGGTCATTCTAGCATGACAACATATCTATGTATAGTAATGATAAATCAAATTTCAGACCATAGGAGCAACATTAATCACAAGCAGAAGAACATGGAAGAATATGGAAATTGTGCAAAACCTAAAATAGTCACTGTTTCCAGAAAAAAAAAGAAAGAAAATGTAGGAATCTAACAAGATTAAATCTGAAATTATTAGTGTAACAGATATGCAAGCAAAACAAAAAACTATCCATGAGAACAATACAGTCTGACATAACTGCAGCAAAATAGCTAAAAATTACCAAGATGTTTTTGAAGGACTCAATCCCCAGGTATAGTGTATCTCAAACTGAATAAACTGACTGACTCACAGCATCATCTGCCTTCAATACAATTCCTAAGTAAATGAACTTACAGAATATGTATATAATAGGAGTAGTTAATGAATATAATGAATATAATAGGAGTCAATGAATATAATGAATATAATAGGAGTAGTTAAGCACATGGAAAAAGGCTTCCTCTCAGAGTAACAAACTTCAAAATGGCTTGTCATCCAGTGTAGCAAGGCAAAGCCCAAATAGTGTAAACAAAAGTACTAAAGAGATATGACTATCACATGCCCACAACTGAAGACTATTACAGATATGGTAAAAATAATATTTTCCAATGTCATAGACAAGTACTGTCAAATACTAGTGGATGAGGAAATCATTCTTCATCTCATTTCAGTAGATAGATAAAGATTCTAGAAATCTACAGTGGAAGAATAACACGATTGTTGCTGTTATCGGGGACTAGTAATTTAGTGACATTAGTGTCAACTAGTGTGGCTACTTGTTTCTGACAGTAAGACACATCCTAAAAGGATTTTCAGAGATACCTTTCACTTTCTGGTATAGGACAGAAAGATCTCATTTCTGTCTTTAAGAGGCAACGAAATGAATTTCAACTAAAAAAAAGGGATGGTACCGTGGTATGGTACTTGCAAACCCCTCACAGAGGGCAGCAAACAAAAGGCAAAGGCAATCCAACATACATACAGACCTACAGGTACTAATTAATGAAGAGGCTATCAGAATTTGTAAACTCCCAGGGCCTTTCAGATGAAAAAACAGTTGCAATGGTGTTTACATACGTTCAATGCTTACGCATTATGCTAAAGGAAAAAGAGATCATTAGCGATTCACGATCACTGAGATTACTGAGAGCCACACACCAGAACTCTGGGGCACTCTGATCTTATTACCAAAACTACACAGATGCAGTTTAGCCAAGTCACTGATGTGCACAGCTGAATTTTAAACAGTCTTTGAGCATGAAAATATGACAAGTTAACATGGTCCTCAACTCATTTGGAAGTATCAGCAAAGCTAGTTGCAAGACCAGTTTGACAGCAGAACTGGGAAGAATCCAAATGCAATTATATACTGACAGAAATGGATAGCTGCATAGACTCTGTTGAGATGGTTAGAAAATAGTGGAGATGTCGCACAGGCCTTGCAAGAATGCTGGAATTATGAAGATGAGATAAGCATATGCGCTGCCAGAAGCAAAAAGACTGAAGACTCAGAGCACTGAGAACAAAACTATCTCTGAAGTAGAATTCTGTAGCCAGAATATAAAGAAGTGATAAACTGCCCCAAAATTATAACTGAGACCTGCAAGTAGGTGAACAACTGTTATATATGTGCAGACATATATCTAGCTACAAAGACAGTGAAAATTTGCTGCATTTTTTTACAAACCTTTCAGTAAAGTAGGGATGGACTTCTCATCAAAGCTAAACAAAATTACAATTTCACGGCAAAACACCATTCACACTTGTGGATGCTAGCTGAGGTAAAAAATACCACCACAGTGTGCATTATAGCAAAAACAATGAAATATTTCAATAAACACAAACATCATCTGATTTCAGATGATAGAATCTGAGAGGAGATAGACTATTTTCTATTCGCTATCTTGCCACCTGGCAAGTCACTACTGTCCCCAGATAAATTGGTTATTTGGGTGCAATGTATTTTTGTCTGGCTTTGACTCGATTCTTTTAAATCAAAATGGAGTCAGAATTGATGCATTCCTGCAAAAAGTTTTAATCATAACTAATTAGTGTTTATGATGAAACATCCTCTAGTCAAAGTATTTTCAGCTGTTTCTGTAAAATGACTAAGCTGTGTATATATTCTGCCTTATAAATACATCTTCCTCTGCTGGCAGTGGTAATAACAGAGAAAAGGAGGCACATGAAGGTTGAAGCCTAGTCTGGCAGGCAAGCTAAACACTGCCCAGACAAGCTAACTTCTGTCAAGATAGACACAACCAGGGAATTTCCTGAGCATAAACCAAACACCTGCCATCGGGCTTTATAGCTCCTACTGGTAGGTATCGAATTTGAGTTAGTCTCCAAAAAGAGGAGCTTGCCTCTTCTTACATAGTTTGATAGCACTGACTGTTTTGGGCACTTACAGTATCCTACAAGGATGTCTGATGGAACGGTACCCTTCATGACTGTATTGTAGCCATCCAAATAGGGATGCATGTTGTGATATGGCACTGGAATGTGACGCTCATGTCTTGGATATTTCAGATGAGGATAAGCATGAAATGGGGTGTAGGAGAGACAGTCGTTAAGATGGACTTGTCAATACTGAACTACTGTGCCATTGAGCTACGACTGGTAATCAGCAGTATGTTTGGAGTGGGATATGTGGTTAGCAAAGCCCATGATGCCTGCTCAGAACAGTCAAGATTCAGTGAGACTGAGCCCACTGACAACACCCTCCCACCCTCCAAAACCTCCAGCCATTGCCTGACTCTGAGAGGGCCCTGCTCTGCAGTTATAGGCATGCATCTCCTATCAGATGGTGTCCAGCTGGCCTTGCAAAGAATACCACAGTCTTCCCTCCAGAGGGGCAGATTAGTCTTTCATGTCTCCTGCTCTAGCTCTTCCTGGCACTCACTCATCATAATGTGTTACAACATACTGCTTCACAATACTAGCACAGACAGGATTTTCCTTCAGATGGTGATACAGCTAAAAGAAGCAGATTTGTTGATTCTCTCATAGAGAAGTACCCAGAAATAGGTTTGAAATTGCTTTGTAAAAAAGGCAATACACTATGTGTGAGTCCCTCTGCAAAAAGAGTAGCATCGAGCAGTACTGTTGTTTGAATTAATTTACCTGTTTTAGCTTCTAGGTAAAAAAGAATCTAGGGAAAATACCATGAAGAGCTGTACTAAAAAATCCTAAGAAAAAGGTGAAAAAGTATTTCAGCAGCAACCGTGCAAAGAAGTAGGCTTAATGGAAGACTAAATACAGAGAGACTATATGACTTATAGTTAAAAAAATGGGGTTGTCATCTGTAGGCTGTCATGAAAGGCTAAGAAGAGACTTGTAAGACATGGAAAATCTCATTTTGAAGATTATGATATAAAGAAGTTCTTTAGAAATCCTGGCCCTTCACTCCTCCACACACCCTTCAAGGTCAAGTATTCCCTATGAGCCCCTCAAAACACAAACAGAAGTTAAGTTAGAGAACTGTGTTTTAATTGAAATATCTGCTTTAGAAGGATGACTAAAACATGTAAAGAGTCAGAAAGCTTTTTGCTATTTGAAAAAGAGGTGATTACCCTGTAAAGGCAGAGACAACATGGATTCAGCATCCCATGCTACAGATAAAACATGGACTCCCCTTCCTTTCACTAGGGTTTTGCTGTTCTTGTAACTAAGATATGGATAGAACATGGATAAACACATCTCACAAAATCAAGATTATGTAAGACTGCAAGCTAAAGAAGATAAATAATTGTTTGTTTTCCTTCAGACTCCTGCTTACCTGAAAGAGGCAGCCTTTTTAAAGTCAATGACACATATGAAATGAAAGTGATAGGAATGACTGATAATAGAGCAACAAAGCCACTCCTCAAACTACTAATTCACTCATTAGGTGCAACTTTATAAAAGGTTTTAACTATAACTATTGCCTCAATAAATTAAAAGCCCTCAGTGCTCCTAGCAATTTGCAGTGAAGAGAATGGACAGCTTTCACTGAATGTTGAATTGTTTGAGATGTCCAATGGAACTAACGAATTAGAAAAGTTAGAAAGGCTAAGGGAGATGCTGAATAAACCATGACACAAAAACCTAGTGTTATACAACTTCTATTACCACAAACTATCCGAACAGAGAGTCTAAAAAAGAAATTCACATTACAGAAAATGTTGTGTGGCTTTTTAAAAATAAAGCCATACATTTATATGTTTTTATTCTTATTTTGTTTGCTCTAATACTCTATTCTTCAATATAAAGCTATGCATGTGGCACATTACAAAGATAATATTCCAAAGAACCATAAAAGCCCTCCTGCATTATCTCAGAAGAATGCTCAAATACAGCAGCAGCTGTAGTAATTTCTTCATAGCTAGCAGTGAGTAACCTCCTTCAAAAGTGTGTATTATTCTGGTGTTAGTTTTCAGAGGTGTGACTTAGAATTAGTACCCCTGTGTCAGATGTTGCCTGAGAAATAGACAGACATGATTTTGGCCCCCTAAGTCTCAATAGTGGCAGCTATTTGATATAAGACTGAAAATGCTCCTACAGAGATTCTGATACAGTACTTGAAAAAGAGTAACTGATAAGATATTATCAATCACCCCAAAGATTTCTAGACTGTGTGGCAAACTATATACCAGAGTTTTACAATGAAAAAAATGATTCAGAACATAACATGCCCTAAGGATATATCATTTAAGTTTAAAGAATTATCATTTCACTGGCCAACAGAGGAAAATGTTTTAGTCACTTTGTTTCAATTAATAATATTATGGGAGGATTCTTTTTAAGCTATAAAGTGTCAAACAATTATATCAAAAAAATCCCTTCAGAAATGATCCAGGCTGGTCTAGTAGCTATTAGTTTGTTGTAAAAACAGATATATAAATAAGGTGTACAGCAAAACACTACTTATACCTCCTGATGACTGTTAAAATCAATTATTGTATGCTAAGATCCTATTGATATTTTTATTTCTGCTGTAATCATATGCAGTATTAAAAATTGCTTAAATTACTCTACAAATTAAAATATTTCCACAACTTTGCCTTATTTGCAGATCAGAAGAGCAAGCTGACACAGAAAGGTCATGGGTAATGCAAGACGCTTCACTATGGCTCAGGTCTGTATATTCTCTTTACAGTTCCAAGGAAAACAAGCAGCTCCTAGCATACAAGAAGAAGTAAATACCAAGGAAGAAATTTCCACATTGGAGTAATTATGTCTGATACAATTAAATATTTTTTCTTTCTAGAGTATAAGAAAGCAAAGCATTCACAGACCAAAAAATACAAAGAATTGCTGAAAAGATCATAGGATCCTATCTAAATAGTTGAGACACTGAGATGTGGTCTGATCAGCTGTATTTCCTTCAGACATCTGTAAATGATAATCTCGTTCAGTCCATTGTTAACCTATAAAACTCTTTAATCAACTTTCCTGAGAAACACCACACCAGGAGTACTTTGCTGAAAAGCCAATAGCACAGAGTGACCTTAAAATAGGAGCGCATCAGCTGCTGACCAGATTAATCAACTGGTAACCAGCCCAGCACCTGTTAGGGTTTTTTTATGATCCACTGGCCACACACATGTTTCTATTAACCCTGCCTTTTTTTCCTGCTGCCTCCCAGGGATGGTATCACACAATATCCAGCACTTCTTTTCTCCAGCAGGGAGGGCATCTGATGGTCAATACACTCTGATATAAAGCAAAGGAAGATCTACTGATATTGCCAGATGAAATGCTTGGCGGATCTTCAGGATATCTTTCAGATGATGGGTATTTCTCCATGAAAATTAATATTAATGTCAATACCATAAACTGTAGAAGTGGCAGCCACATGGAATACAAATTAAATCCAGCTTTTAAAAGGAAATACTCTGTAGCCTAAAAACTATTGCTATAGTACAGCAGAAATCTAATTATGTGGACTGACTAATCACTATTAATGCTTAAAGTTTTTATAGAAAACCAGGCGCTCTTACCATTTTTTTTTAATTTAAATTATTATTTAAATTAATGTTTGATCTATCACCATATCAGCCAGTAACCATGGCCTTACAGTTCAGTGTTTAAATATGATACCTCAGTGCAAAGGAGTTTTGATCAAAGTCCCAGGCAACCTAAAGAGAGGTGTCAGATGCATTTCACTTTAGAGGTGGCAAGACAGTAAAATTTGTATGTTACATAAGGTTTGCTCAGTACAGCAATTGCAAAAGGATTAAACATGTATCTCTACCATGTGATAGAGCCCTGTCAATGCTGGTGCTAACCTGATCTAAATCATCCACATTACATAGAACCAGGCAGAGCTAAGGTCCTGAAACAGTCTGGTAGTAGTAAATTATGTTCCAGAAAGAGTGCATTCATGAGAAAGTAGAGGCATCTCTGTGCTGTGCTCCATTGTGCTGTATAGGTACACTCCTAAATCTGACAAGCCCTCAAAATTAAATTGTCTTACTTCTATTCTTAATATTCAGTGTGGATGAAATTCAACTGCTACAAAAGTCCAAGTCACATTAATCTTTACAATGACCTGTTTGAGGCCTCTGCCTCCAAGATTATTTACCATTAATTTACAAAACAAAATGCTCTTTATTAACAAAAGAATCTCTGAATCCCACACCACAAATTCAGAAACAAGTTTTGCAGCTAGTCCTAGAATTGAATAGATCAAAACTCAGTTAGATAAACCTGAAGATGACAGTGATAAGTAAATTGCTGATGTGAAGACAGTTAATGTAGAAAGCCCTTCTGTTAAATGAGAGTACATTTAAGTACTTCCATTTAGCATAACTACTACCTTATACTACAGGGGAAAGTATGGTCTCTGAAGTTGACAGAAGCTAAGCCATTTAAACTTTTTGGTGCAAAAGTGTTTGAAATATAAACATATCAGAAATGCTAGAAGTTAAGGTTAACAGGAGCACAGATTTAAGAAAATAATTATTTAAGTAAAGAAAAATGTTGTCTTCGAAGTGAAAATATAATTGTTAGGTGAACCTATTCTTAAGTTATGGTAATCTATTATTTCCTACAGAAGGTATGAAGTCATATGCTGTCATTGTATGCAGCTGCTATTGATAAAACAAAACACGTTTTCTGTATGAACACTCTACATCACACTCTACATCTGCAAAATTTCTGCTTCATCTTCAGATGTAATATAAACCTTGATGTTGTAATAAGAAGGAGGATCATGGCAAGCTGGGGAAAAGCCTGTGCCTAAAATGATGGATGGCAACTTCTTGCTTATGAACAGACTACAAAAAACAACAATAAAAGCTATGAAATAAATATCAGTATTAATCACTACTTGCAGATGGTTACTTGAAAGCAGGAGAAAGTCTAAGGTGACCTCCTAATTGCTAACAACGTCATGGGTGTAAATAATAACCTCCATTATACCTCTGGATACTTCCCACAGCTTGTAAACATTGTTGCTTTCCCTGAAGGGAGAGAACTAAAGAGCAATTTTATTATACCCCAGGAAATATAGGAATATAAACAAATCTAAAAATGTAAGTATAAAGTTGGTTTACACGAAAAGGGGACTCTTCCTTACTCCAGGGTGGACCTTGGTCCTCCCATTAATACAAAGGGAATAAATGTAAGTGACGAAGGTACTGGCTTTAAATCCTTGTTGCTTTCCTAACTCCTTTCTTACCAGCATGTAAAATCATATTTATTTTGTCCAATCACCATAATGACAAATCACTGTTACCTGTGTAAGCTGGCTGGGTACCTTATATTATTAGTGAATTGACTAATGACAATTGAGGTACCAACTGATATGAAACTAAACTGGTTGAGTTTGGCCTCTGTCTTTCAGGTGTTACACTGGACTGCAAACTACCAGTATTAGACAATTATCCATTCTAGTTACTTTATTACACTTCACATGCATCACTAAACTGTTACTGAAGTCATAGAATCACAGAATCGTTTAGGTTGGAAAAGACCTTGAAGATCATCCAGTCCAACCATTAACCTAACATTACCAAGTCCATCACTAAACCAACTAAGGGTAGAGTAGCAATTTCATGTTTCCTGGCTTGGTGGCTGGGTTATTTATAATGAAAGTAAAAACTGGGAATCATTAAGATTGGAAAGGACCTCTAAGATCATCATTCCAACAATCAACCCAACACCACCATGCCTACTAAACCATGTCCCAAAGTACCAGGTCTACATGTTTTTTGAACACCTCCAGAGATGGTGACTCCATCACCTCTCTGGGCAGCCTGTTTCAATGCTTGACCACTCTTTCAGTAAAGAAATTTCGAATATCCTATCTAAACCTCCCCTGACGCAGCTTGAGGCCATTTCCTCTTGTCTTATCACTAACTACTTGGGAGAAGAGCCCAACACCCACCTCACTACAACCTCTTTCAGGTAGTTGTAGAGAGCGATAAGGTCTCCCCTCAGCCTCCTCTTCTCTAGGCTAAACAACCCCAGTTCTCTCAGCCGCTCCTCATGAGACTTGCTCTCTAGCCCTTCACCAGCTTCTTTGCCCTTCTCTGGACAGACTCCAGCACCTCAATGTCCTTCTTGCAGAGAGGGGCCCAAAACTGGACACAGTATTCCAGGTGCAGCCTCACTAGTGCTGAATACAGGGGGACAATCACCTCCCTGCTCCTACTGGCCACACTATTCCTGATACAAGCCAGGATGCTGTTGGCCTTCTTGGCCACCTGGGCACACTGCTGGCTCATGTTCAGCCGGCTGTTGACCAACACCCCCAGGTCCTTCTCCACCAGACAGCTTTCCAGCCACTCTTCCCCAAGCCTGTAGCGTTGCATGGGTTTGCTGTGACCAAAGTGCAGGACCCAGCACTTGGCCTTGTTGAACCTCATACAATTGGTCTCAGCCCATCAATCCAGCCTGTCCAGATCCCTCTGCAGTGCCTTCCTACCCTCCAGCAGATCGACACTCACCCAACTTGGTGACATCTGCAGACTTACTGAGGGTGCACTCAATCCCCTCATCCAGATCGTTGATAACGATATTAAATAAGACTGGCCCCAAAACTGAGCCCTGGGGAACACTGCTTGTGGCCGGTCGCCAACTGGATTTAACTCCATTAACCACAACTCTCTGGGCTTGGCCACCCAGCCAGATTTTTACTGAACGAAAAGTACACCTGCCTAGGCCATGAGTCGCCATCTTCCTTAGGAGAATGCTGTGGGAGACGGTGTCAAAGGCTTTGCTGAAGTCCAGGTAAATGACATCCACAGCCTTTCCTTCATCCACCAGGCGGGTCACCAGGTCATAGAAGGAGATCAGGTTGGTCAAGCAGAACCTGCCTTTCATGAACCCATGTTCACTGGGCTTGGTTCTAAAATGATGAACTTCCAGATTTAAAGCTTCAAAAAGACCAGACTTGTCTCTAGTTGCCACAGATTTTAGCATTTCTTTGTATATCTCCTTTTGCTTGGGCTTTAAACCTTCCTGTTAGAGCAGAAGAGATCCTAAAAATGAAATCCTGGGTTAAAGCTTGGTCTGTATTAACAAATTTAATACATGCTAAGCTCAGACATGGTATTATTTCCTAACAAAGAGTATTCATTACAAAAAACTAAGGTTACTAAATACAATCAAAGCACTTATTTGTAAAACCATTTAGAGAGACTAACAAACTAAAAAAGCAACACCAAAATTATTCACACATTTCCACAGAGACCATTCATTAAAATGCTGTTTTAGTGCTTAAATGTTGCACTGATGAGTGTTTAGGAGAAACCCCACACCTAAAAACCCCTGTGCTTGTTAATTCTTTCCACATAAAAATGTATTTTATGTTGTATGACTTAAAGTACTTCTAGGAAAGATATTATGTTCAGCTTGGTTTCACATTAGCATGGGCAGAGATGCTAAAATCAATTAGCAAGAAGGCACTGAGACTTCCTGGGTAATGCAAAGGTTTATTGCTTCAGAGATTAAGATTCTGTTCTTTTGTCTTTTACTGACTTCTTTTGAGATGCTGAAACTCAATTATTCACCTTTCAAACTTTCCATACAGTTTCATTTCTTGAACAATTACATGCTCATTATATGTAAAGGAAATGCATAACAATTAATCAGAGCTTTTGTTCTCAGGACTCCTCCACCTTTAAGTTCAAATTCTGATTCTGTTAATTTTAATGTACTCTTCTTTTGGCATTAACTTTAATGGGACTTCAGCTGGGGGACTTTTTCATGTTTCTCACTATTGGTTGAATTCAGCTTTCAGGATACATAAAAGTCCTTTTGAAACAGACAGTTTACCAAAGCATGACATTTACCTAGAGTGGTAGAAACCTATGTCTTGGAGATGTAAGATCAAGGACTAGTCCTTTCCCTGGTATCTGTATGACCTATCATTACAGAGACATTACTTTTCTCTACTCTCATTCCTACTGTATGGTAATTACAGCTTAAATCCTATTATAAGAGTGAATAAACTAAATCCGATTGTAAAGATTAATTTAATCTCACCTTAAGACATCGATTTGTCTATTCAATACTCAGAACATTGGAAAATCTTCAGAAGGGCTTATGAGGAAGGTCGTTTTCAAGGACAAGCACAGCAGGAGTTTTAAGAATTTAAAAACATCTGAGAACAGTTCAAGACCCAACTTTCTATCACTTAGGGAATGAGAAGGAAAAAAATTGATCTGGTACATGTTCATTGGTGATTTCCTCTACCTTCTTTCTGTATTCATATATCCCTTGAAACAATTCATACTATTTTCCAGGTATGGTATTATTTAACCTGAGGCCTATAGGTGCTGGAAAAATTGGACCTGTTGCTCAAAAGCAACAATGTTTTGCAAGAATGGCATCTTTAGCATTGCAGGAAATCCTGCAATTTAAAGGTAAATAAGCCCTAACTATAATTACAGGATCAGTAATTTCAGATTTAAAATTACTTTAAAAATCAAATGTAATTGAAATAAAAAAGACTCTAACTCAGAAAAATATACATAATATTTTTATTAACTGAACTATTCTGTGAAAAAATAAACAAACTGTATCCAAAACTACAACTTTAAGATTTGATGTCTTTTTTTTCAAAGTATGTTTTATACAATGGGAGACAGATGTTCCCATGGTTTTGTGTAATTTATTTTACTAATTTAGATCTCAGTTTATTATTCAGATGTTTGATGTTGTAACTGTGCTATATTTAACTACTGATCATTAAACAAAAATAAACTTAATGTAGTGTATTTTAACAACTAGGTTGTTAACAACTAGGTTTAACAAATAGGTTTTAACAAACAGATTTGAAGATGAGAAAGTGTTTATGACTTTGCATGTGACTGCACTGAGACAGATAAGAATAATTAGAAATACATTCTGCTTTACACAGTATAAATCATGTATTAAAAAACAGAAAGCAAAATGGGTTAAAACAAGACAGCAAAAGCAAAACAAAAAATCCTGTGCGGTGAAACAGAAGGGGGTTGTATTTCATGGTGTCTCCCAAGATTTGTTGATTAGATTTTTTATTCTATTTTTACTGGGAATCTGCTGAACAATCAAAGTAACCTATTATCTAATAATGCAGCCTATAACTACATGTCCAAGACTTCAGTTGATGAAACACAGAGGAATCATAGCTCATGATTTATTTTGCTGGTCATGGGAAATACTTTTCAGGAGGAGGGGAGAACTGACACTCTCCACGCCTCTTTTTCCATGCTTTGTTATTAGTCTTCCAAAGATTTCTCACTCTCATCTTCCCACTCTCTTCCTGAGGTGCTTTTCTGCAAGAGGATTGAAGAGCATATTCAGGATCCCTGCTCAAATTCCCCAACAGACCCAACCTTGGATTCTCTGTAACAAATAAGCCAGCCTCTTGGAATCGCTTCTAAAAAGGTTTTCAGAAGTTCATTACGTAAGTTATCATCTATCTCACATTACTCTAACCCTGTGATACAAATGTCAGCATGCTGATGGATAGGTCACGTCCAACCCTTTCCTTCATCATATGGCTGTGCAAGAAGGGCCTTACACGATCATGCACTGTAAAGGTTTCTGCTACGACTGAAGCAATGAGAAGCCTAACTTGTGTATTCAGTGTTTCTAAATATGTGTGTATTAAGCAGTGGCACTTAAGATGTGCTTTAGAATAACTTCCTTTTCCACTGACAGTGGGGTGTTTTTTCCCAGCTGGCTCAAATTATCTCAAGGAGCTGGGCTCCACATACTAACATACCACTCACACATACACTTAGGACAGACTTGGGATGGTAATGTCAGTCTGCCTAGAGACTAGCAACTTTAGAAGAGATGTTCAGATACCAGTTCAGGTAACCTAGAGAAGTCACGATGACATGCAATGCGAATTCAACGTGATTGTCTGTCTGCTCTTTTTTCCTCGTTGTTCCACTCTAGGATAGCTAGAGTGCTTTGCTCACTGTTACTGCCACTGCTAGTAGTCCTTCAGTCTTTCAAAATACAATTTTGACATTCACTTGTATGGTTCCATTCAGACTCACTGTCACACAATTCTGTGGATCATTACAGTTCTCGGTTTTTCAAACATCTTACAGACTAATGTGAAAAGTTTTTAACATAACCATTACAATCAAGACTGAGTTTTCGTAAGAGATCAGGAGAACAAAAGCAGTTTCAAATGATGGTAGCAGGATGTTAAAAACAAAACTCTCCTTTGTAGAAGTAACAGCTCTAAGGCCTGATGTACTACTTTTTATTTAAATCTCTATCAGAAGTTACACAGCCAGAATAAACCAGTAATTGCACAAAGCATGTCGAGTTCTGTCGTGTTACATAATTATTATATCCATTGATTGAAATGGGATTGTAAAAGCCCACTTAATTGATAATTCAAGATTTAATCCTCTGATTCCACTATTCTTTCATACATGCTTTGAAAATCTTCCAGTACCAATAGCGGCACTGCTGTTGCCATTTTACCTCTTCCAGAAAGAAGTAATGAGAAGCTAATTTTGCTTTGAAAAACTGGGGATGGAAAGGAAAGAAAGCAGAGAAGGAACGTGCAAACTCCCATTTCATGGTCAGCAACAGCAAAAATAATTTAGTTCATATTTAGCTATTTGGTAGCTGTACCTTTAAATATCACAGTGACCTTGTTTGAACAGAGGATTCCCTTCATAGTACTGAGGTGGAAAAATGTGTATTTAAGTTTTGAACCCTAAGGAAGAGTCTCAGTGTTTTCCTAAGGAAACACTTTTTGATGGCATCATTCTTCATGTTGTTTCATTATTTCAGATAGACTTGCTCCCACTGTACAAAAGACTCATCAGCATCTGGTAAAGTTATTTTCCTATTTCTGTGGAAACAGGCCAAGACATGCAATAACAGCTAGTAACTCTGCAGTAATGAAGTAACCATTTCCTGGAAATTTAGAAGTTTAAAAATATTTTTAAACAAATATCTAAAAAGCAACGTTACAATGTAGAAACCAGAGTTCATTGCCTTACTTCTTTAAAAGAAAAGATTAGAAATGTGTGTACTGAAGGAAATGTTATTATGCAGCATATTATTATTTAGTAGATACATACTGCCTACTTGCCCCTGCTACATCTAAACTGCAAAGCAAGTAAAGGTCTGGGTCCGTGATCATTTACAGGCCTGCCTTGCACATTTTTTAGTATGAACAGCTGAGCAAACTCGGGGTTATTTCAGGAAACACCCCCAAAGTAGCGAAATCAGGCTTATGCCACCCCTTCATGAGGACCTCAGCACACAATATGAGGTGTGGATTGGGCAGATGTGCCATGCCATGCCCCGCTGCCTCTCTGGATTTCAGCTGCACTGCAGAGATGCCACATTATCGTAGGATCCCTCCTCGAAGGGCCACAAGGTTATCTGCTGTGGGGGACAAACAGAACCACGGGGCAACCTGAAGCAAGGCTGCTTCTGGGGTTACATGCATACCTGCAGCTGAACAGGGTCAGTGTGAGCACACATGCTTGCTGACCACCGTAATAGCGGCGCGGATATAGTTTATATCAGCGTGAACTGTAGACAAGATATCATAAGTAGGTGCGACAAAAATGTAAGCAGGGAAAGTGGGAAAATCTTTTTACTTCACAGTCATTACTGTCAACCAAAAGCTAATGAGAGAGATGGGAACAGAAACCAGATCTCCTATGTCCCTGGACCATGCTAGACCTCCCCCCTGCTCCTCTCAATTTTTTTTTTTTTTCATCTTGTTGTGGGTAGATTTGCTGATTCAGAAATATCTTCAGCACTACTGCAGAACAAGCTGAGGCTAACAGACTACACCGAAGTATTTTGTTTGAACTCTAGACCTTACTGTGGCACATCTTCCTTTTATTGTATTACTGTCTCCTCACCATAAAAAGAATGAAAATATATACTAACCATTTAAATTAGCTTACAGGGCTTGTGATGACTTTGACAACTGACGTATGTTTCATCACTACATGGCAGTCATTTATAATGTTTTGGTCAACATTTCTCCACATTTCATTCCAGGAAATCCTTCTATTCAATCCCAGTCTCCAGAGGAGGGTGAGCTGGGTGTGGGTACAGCTTGCTGATCTTACCAAGGTTTTGCTTATGCTGCAAACTGATGATCTGGGAGAGAACTCTTCTAAGAATACTAAAAATATCACTCATCTTGTGCTTTTAGCTTCACTGGTGACTTGATGTTCTTGCTTCTCTCTGTGTTGGTCTTTTTCTCTCTTATCATAGAATCATAGAATCGTTTAGGTTGGAAAAGACCTTTAAGATCATCCAGTCCAACCATTAACCTAACATTACCAAGTCCATTACTAAACCAACTAAGGGTAGAGTAGCAATTTCATGTTTCCTGGCTTGGTGGCTGGGTTATTTATAATGAAAGTAAAAACTAGGAATCATTAAGATTGGAAAGGACCTCTAAGATCATCATTCCAATCATCAACCCAACACCACCATGCCTACTAAACCATGTCCCAGAGTGCCACGTCTACCCGTTTTTTGAACACTTCCAGGGATGGGGACTTCACCACCTCTCTGGGCAACCTGTTTCAATGCTTGACTACCCTTTCCATGAAGAAATTTTTCCTAATATCCTATCTAAACCTCCCCTGACGCAGCTTGAGACCATTTCCTCTTGTCTTATCACTAACTACTTGGGAGAAGAGCCCAACACCCACCTCACTACAACCTCTTTCAGGTAGTTGTAGAGAGCGATAAGGTCTCCCCTCAGCCTCCTCTTCTCTAGGCTAAACAACCCCAGTTCTCTCAGCCGCTCCTCATGAGACTTGCTCTCTAGCCCTTCACCAGCTTCTTTGCCCTCCTCTGGACAGACTCCAGCATCTCAATGTCCTTCTTGCAGAGAGGGGCCCAAAACTGGACACAGTATTCCAGGTGCAGCCTCACCAGCGCCGAGTACAGGGGGACAATCACCTCCCTGCTCCTGCTGGCCACACTATTCCTGATACAAGCCAGGATGCTGTTGGCCTTCTTGGCCACCCGGGCACACTGCTGGCTCATGTTCAGCCAGCTGTCAACCAGCACCCCCAGGTCCTTTTCGGCCAGGCAGCTTTCCAGCCACTCTTCCCCAAGCCTGTAGCGTTGCATGGGGTTGTTGTGACCCAAGTGCACGACCCGGCACTTGGCCTCTCTCTGTATACATGTAAATGCACAAACGCCACTACCCGCACTTGGAACATTCCTTCATCTCATCTTTCCTTACTTCTGCCTTCAGCACTCCTGTATGTCACTCCAGGAATCATATTTGACTTCACTCTGCCCATGCCCTAAGATTAGTACCTACCTGGCACTATCTCCCATGAAGGCCAGTCTCTCTCTCTCTCTGCATGTGTACACAGAGGAGGGATGAAGAGCTGACAGGATGTAAAAAGCAAACCCTTGCACACTGTGCAGATTTTAAGGATAGCTGATGCAGTCCAGACAGATGTTGCAATCTTTCTCACCAGTGCAAGCCCTACATTCAGATGGAAGAACACTGGGGGATCATTTCAGGGTATCATTGTGAGATTTCTTCTCATAGAAGTCATAGTAAGGAACACAAGAAATGAAGGAATAATCTATCTATACATATATCCCAGTGTATATAATGCTTGAATATGTACTTTCTCTAGGCTAGAATTCTTGATTGGGGTGAGAAAACTTTAAGACAAAATAAGATCTTTTAAAAATTTTCACCTTGAATTTAACACAGACAGAGTTTTACAAATTTCAAGCCAAAAAAGGAAGTTATATTTTTTGGTTTGCTGTTTTCTTTTCATCCATCTGCACTTACAGTTCTAGCCAGGAACAGAAAATACAGGATCAGAAAGAATAAAACAAAATACCAATTTTCATTTTCCCACAGGTTATGGCATATTTTTTCATCAGAGAGGATCCCCATTTCTCTCCCACTTCAGGAAATCACTGATTTACACACATTCACCATGGGATTGGTGGGAACATGGAGCACAGGGAGTTATACTTCTGTTTAAAAAGCTGACACTTTTTTTGGACTCTGTACTGAGTAAGCAGTGTTCTGCTGACACAGCAAAACAAACGAACTACCTAACCTCCTGCCATACTCTGCACTGGCTAAAAGTCTCTTCCAAGGTTCATGTCTGTATAACTCTTACAGCTGTTTAAAAAATATTGGTGTTTTCTTTGATAAAAAATTTTGTAACTCAGAAATATTAAATGGCCTTTGTGTTGCTGGATAGTTGCCAGATATGAAATCTCTAATCCTGCTGAAAATTTCATGTAGTGATGTCTTGAGAGGAATTATGGCAATAAGAATCACGCTTAACTGAGGGTAAGCCAAGAGAATTTTCTGCAAGGGCAGATACTTGCAAGTTTCGTTTTCATTGACAAACTCTGAATAAAGGAATGGCAACCTAAGATTTAGTAAAAAGAAATCCTGTGTAATTTAGTGATTAATACAGCTTGTCCTTGCATATGGCCTACCTGTTGCATCTTCTTTCTACGTCCTAATTGAGAAACTTCACTAAAATAGGTTATAGTATGCAGTTTAAAGAAGACACCAAATGCAGGGTTAATGAGGTTAGAGCTAAAAGTCTACAAAGGATTACCAGGTAATCGGCAATGTATTATCTGTTTTACAGCACCTGGGTTCACATGAGAAAACTTACAGAGAAGTCTAAATGTTAGTTTGATTAGATACCTGGTTATGATTTCATATGGCTCAAACCTGTTGAGAATTCCCCTTTTAAAACCTCACATTCCTGCAGTATTGCAAAAAATGAAACCATCTTAAGATCAGTAAGAGTGAAAGTACTGTTCAGCGGTGCACTCATGATACGTTGATATAGCAATTTAACCTACAGCACATGTATTCTGACTAATAAATTTGAAGTGATGAAGTAAAATCAATACAATGTAGAGACCTAGTTCTGCAGGAACATAGAGACATCTTTGATTTCAAACAGTGACTTAACATGTGTGCACAGATCTAAGGATTTTCCTAAGTCTTTGCTGTATTCCATCCTAAATGGAAAGAACAGAGGTGGAACAGAACAGACTGAAGAAAAAAAAGCAAAGCAGCAAGTCAAAACGGCTTTGTGGGCCAGAGGCAACGGATGACTTAGTTCCCTAGCATGCAGCTAAGATTTAGATGGTGATTATGTATTTAAATCTGATTCTCAAACCCAGACACGCTCCACTCTTCATGCTTTTCCTTAGTGTCCTCCACACTCTCCTGAGGATGATGAGAATTTTCCAAATCTCAATGAACTGGACAATTCAATGGCTGGATTGATTCCAGGATCCTAAAATATGTGAGGTGACCAGTCTGATAGCTATTCTCAAACCATTCATAAAACACACCTGGAGCACTGGGGTCCCTACAAATGTGGTAGCAAAGCTGCTTTCTATTCAAAGAAGGGACCTGGAGAGGAGATCCTGCCCATGCTCTGTACATTATACTCTATAAGCTAGGACACTCATCATATAGCCACTCATCATTCAGGACCACCCTAACTATCACCTAAGACCACTTTAGTATTTTACTAAATAATTCTTCCACGTGAAACACAAGAGGGTTGCTCAGAACAGGCATTAAACCACGAGTTTTTGCTCCTAGAGAAATGCAGTAAGTAGTAAACTACAAAAGATTCCTGATTCCTCAGAGATTTTCTTTCTGACTCAGTGATTCTTGAATTTTTCCTGCACACTTTCAATAAATGTAATGAAAAATATTCTCCTTTACTATTGTCTAGTCTCTTATTAGGGGTTTATTACAGGTGGTGAAAGCTGCTGGTATAAAAGCCTTTAAGCAGAGAAAACCACTGACCAAAACCTTGTACTTCCTGTATAAGTGCTCTAAGTAGTAACCTATAGTACAAAACATGGGTACCACCAGCTGTGCCTCTGGCCATATCTTAAAAGAATGAGCCCTGCCCGGGTGTTTTTTAAAGCAAGAGCTTAGAGCTGTGCTCCAAGTTTTGCATCTCTGCAGCATAAAGAGATCCTTTTTAAAGCCCAGAGCAGATCATCTCTGGACTCCAGAAAGGGGAAACATTCAAGATGGATGTTTACCCTTGGCAGTTCCTTTTCTATCATTCCTACCACTTTGTTAGTCTTAGGCAGCTGCCTGTTGATTTTAGGCAGTTGCATTCTCAAAGCACTGCAAGTTTTGAATCTCATTTTGACGCACTCCATTCCCAGAAACGCTGCAGAAGGAACCGTGATGCTAATTCAGTGTTCTGAATTCACCAAGAGAAATGGACTGAAAAAAGATCAGGTAACAGAGAGGGCTAACCTGGGCCAGTGCAGACTCTATATTCACCACAGAAGCAGCTTAAAGCAAGGGTAGGACCACCTCCAGATGGTGAAGCACCTTCAACTCTCTAGATTCACTAGTCGTTTCTTGTAAACTTACTTACTGCATTGAATTAGTTTCTTCAAGCCAAAGAAGTTTTACCATTGAGGCAACCAAAAGTAGCTTTGCTGAGTATGTCAGCCTTTTGCTGTCTGATGACTGAACTGTGATTAGGAAGTATCTGTTTCACCCAAATATGAGAATCTTCCCAGCACCAATTGTAAGTGGGAAAAAAAAAATTCCAATCTTGTAAAACTAGTGAAAAAAGATTAAAAAATTTGAGGACTTGTATATTTAGGCTTTCTTTAGGAAAAGATCTTGAGTGGAGTTTCTAAAATTTCTCAGATTAGCGGTAGTGGTAACAGCTTGCTTCTGTTACTGATTTATTCACAGGAAATGGCTTTACAGCATAGCAACACACCACAGATCGGATAATTAGGTACTGTGTTTTGGGCACTCACAGTAGGTTTTCCTCTAATATGCCAAAAGAGGAATATTTTAAACAAAACATTTCAGAAGCCTTCTACATCTCTTAACATCCGGAATAATAAACTGTCTTGCTACCTTTGCATAATCTGCAACTCCCCAGTATCTGCAGGAAATCCACAAGAAAAACCTCACTTACGCACATATTCACCACAGCAAAATCACGTGGTCAGCAAGGTGAAAATAACAGCCAAAGCCGGATGCAGCTGGGATACATTTGAAATATAAAAAGACAAAACCACCTACTCCTCAGCATTATTTTTTATTTATACGTATATAGTTATATTTTATTGTATTATATTACAAATATGAAATATATACACACAACCACACAATTAAAATATACAAATATGAAAAAATATAAAAAATTACAAATATTTTTCTGCAAATTTTTAAAATTGTTAAAATGTAAAATGTATATGCGTATGTACTGGAAGTCACTCTATGTTATTATAATCCTCTATGTCGAGAGAAATCTTCTGTGCTCGTTCTAATTTGTTACTTTGGAACTGCCTGAAATTGATGTTTGACCTTTTGGGTTTAAAATCTACATATATATTGATTTATATCCACAATTGCACATTTTATAAAAGAAATCACTAGATAGCTTTCAAGAAAATCAATAAGACCCTATTTTAATTTAATGCATATCTCATTAAGAGATATTTTAGACAAGTATTTTTAGCCCTACAAAGAAGTGTTACATTGTGATCAGTTTGTTGAGTGCTGCTGTACAATACCTATGTCTTTACAATGTGAAATACTTAACGTCGGAGCTTTGTAGCAGACAGCTTTACAAAAAGCATGTAGTTAACTTCAAAAAATGGCACCTTAGTCTTTAATTCTGAACAAAAATGTATCCAAAGACTAGGGAGGGGTGAACTACTGCTGTCCAAACACAAGCCAAGTATGAACCTCTTCTGGGCTTTGAAAAGGATACACTAAATTTGCTTGTTTGTTTTCTTTCAATTTTATGTACTGTGACACTTCCTAGATTCAGGCAGAAGCACAAATATCATACAGTGCTAAGAGAAAAGCTCTTCCTCTGCTACTGTATTTCTGGTCTGATGAGAAACAGGAAATACCAGCAGTCTCACGAGAGTGCCTGTTCTCTGAAGATCTCCAGCTCAAATGGGGATCATTACACAAACCCATCTGAGCCTGAAGACCTTTTGAAATTGGCCTGTTTCTAAGCGGGACATAAAAAATCCTAGCAGAAGTCAGTAGCTTCATCACTTGAAGACATACATAAATACGAAGTGAAACAATACTGTTTATCTGACATGGCTACAAGAAGAATTAACTGTTGACAAACATTGAGTGGAAACCTTTCCAACCCTACACACAGATCATAGAATCATAGAATCACAGAATGCTTTGGGTTGGAAGGGACCTTTAGAGGTCACCTAGCCCAACCCCCCTGCAGCGAGCAGGGACAGCTTTAACTGGATCAGGTTGCTCAGAGCCCCGTCCAACCTCACCTTCAATGTTGCCAGGGATGGGGCCTCATACTTTAACAACAAAGAAAAGTAAGCCTTTTCAAACAGGGGTTCATGTCTTTGCGATAGCTTAAAGGGACTAGATTTTTACAGATTGCATGGTCACCTTTTCTGATAAGCACAATCCTTCAAGTTTTTATCATTAAGTATACATAACCGCAACCACTCTGAACTGTAGTTTTTAAATCCTTGATTAAAAGTTTTAAAACTCAAAAGGTATTCAATTTCAATTAACAACCAGAGAATACATAAGCAGAGTGGCTACACCGGTGCCAAAAGTAATGCCGACACCAGCCAACAGCAGGTGCTTAGAGAAAGAGTATAAAACAGACAGAGTGATCCTTTCCCTAGGAAGGATTTTGGCAATCTGGTAAGGGACCTTCTGAGACAAAAGGCATATTTGGGCCATTACGTTTACTGGCAATATGAATCTATCCTATGTATATTTTTAAATTTCATTTTGAAAACAACCTTATTTCTAGCCTCATGATCTTGGGGCCATGAATCCAACAAGTGCTTCCTTTGTTTTTCTTTTAGAGTTCCCGTGTTACAAAGTGCATAATCATTCCTTACTTGCCTTCTCCGTGACTTTATCATGTTTCTTCCTCTCAACCCACCTCTGGTCTTTTTCCACACCAAAGGGGTCTCTCCTAATCTATTAACTCCCTCTGTTCCATACTCCTGACCAGTATTTTTGTACTTTGTATCCTAATATTTACTCTCTGGAATGAGGTAACCAGAACTGCACTTAATGTTCAAGATGTGAGCATATTCTGGACTTATTTAGTGGTGAAATGACTGTTTATTTTGCTCTCTGTTCCTTTCCTCATTCTTTTCATGTTTTTGGCTGGTAATATGTGAGATGATGTTTTCAGAGGCCTGTCCAAGGACTCCAACATGTCTTTCCTTGAAAGTAACAGCTCATTTAAAGTCCATTGTTTTGCAGCCATAATTAAGGCTTTTTCCCCCCACCTTGTACATTATCAATATTAAAACTCAAGCATCATCTTTTTATCATAGAATCATAGAATCGTTTAGGTTGGAAAAGGCCTTTAAAATCATCCAGTCAAACCATTAACCTACACTACCAAGTCCACTCTAAACCAATCAAGGGTAGACTAGACTAAACCATGTCCCGAAGTGCCACATCTACCCGTTTTTTGAACACTTACTAAGGAATACAAAGTCCTTTGGCAACTAGCCCTAGTTTTGGCCATCCTGAATGATTTTTGATTTTGGAAAATGTCTTCATATCCTTGTTCCACCATTTTTTTCAGTCTCTTTATGAACAGCTGAACAACACATTTCCCAGCATATGCCCTTGTGAGACTCCAATGGAAACCTCCCACTACCATGAAAACTTACTAATCTTTTAACCAGTAATTTATCCTTGAAATGATATTTTTTCTTCGCTCCTGCTGAAGTTTGGCCTCTTCAGAAACCATTGTGAAGGACTTTGTGAAAAGTTTTTGGAAATCCAAATACGCTTGACTCACTAGACCACCCTCATCCACATGCTGTTGACTCTAAGAACTGCAATACATGAGCGAGAGTGGCTTCCCTCTACAAAAGCCATGCTAACTTTTCATCTATGTATTTGGCTATTAGTTGTATTCATTATTTTCATTTATAAAGATTTGGCTCATAATGGAGTCAGACTTATAGCCTGTAGGTTGCCAGAGCACCCATGGACTTCTAAAGTTTGACATCACATTTACCTCCTTCATCTCCTCAGCTACAGTAGCTGCTACAAGAGGCAAGTTACACACATTTCTTAGTTCACTATTTTCATAGCTGAGCTCTTTTAAAACTCCAGGGTGGCTCTGGTAATCTGATTATTCTTATTCATCATTCTACAAAACATTTTAATTTCTTTTAAAATACAGTGACAAATTGGCATAAAAAATGAAGGAATATATCCTGCAGGTTTCCTATGTAATCCTATAGATACCTGTACTTTCTCCTACAGAACTGCATCTTCCCATGGCTTCTTGATGGCACCCCCACTAGGGGCTGGATTTGGTATGCGTAGCTTAGTAAAACTCTTTTCTAAGACTGTAAAATGTGAACATGAAATCTCTCAGAAAAGCAGCTAGGCTAGGTCTTAAGAGAACTATGTGTGTTTAAGAAAAATACTAAGCTGAGCTTGATTCACTGACTAAAGAAGCTAGCACAGGCTGTGGAGAACTGCAGTGAAACGGCAAGTAGCTTCTAAATGCAAGAGTTTCTATCCTGTCCACATCCCACTGAAAGTGAAAGAACCACTACGGATAGACAGCACCACCAGATTAATACAGTTTTAAAGGCACCTCCTTAAAATTCTTAGCAGCTTTGTCATTGTGGCTAATGTTCAAACAATTTGATAACAATTTTTTTCAGCCATGAAGAGGTTTTGGAGGAGGAACATAGAACACAGGAACTGACATACCAGATCAGAGAAGGTGGTCAGACTAGGAGCTGTGACTACTATCCTATTTGCAGTAGTGCTCAGTAGATCTGCTACAAATTCAGAGTTAAAGATTATAGCAAAGTGCAAAAATTATACCTTTTCTTAACTCCCTAAATCTCATCTAGGTTTGGGGTTTTTATATTCTCATTTTATACTGTCTTGAATCCTCATAATTTCTAGACTCTTCTGCTTTGTGGAAATCCATTCCACATATTAAATTTCAATTCTATGATTATTTTTAATCTATTTTAAATGTACTACCTTAAAATTCCATTAGCATACCCTGGGGTTTGTATCATGAGAGAAGATATAGAAATATATAACTATCTCACTTGCCACTTTTATCTAAAATGTCTGAAATCTAATGAGTTTGCATGTTAAATTTCAATCGAACATATATTTCATATAATTTTAATTTCACTCCACTCATATTTTTTTAGCTCTTGTCAGAATGAGACGTGGCAATACAGCAGAAATGTTGTTCTACAGCAACTTGTATTCCCCAGAATACTAATGGGTATAGATTAGTGTAGATTACAAGAAAGCCTCTAAATACTTCTACCTGAAGGTTTTAGAGTCCCCAGTTTCAGATATTTTTGACCAGATTTAGAAAAGTGTAGGATCTGGATGATGATTTTCAAATTAGATTTCTGAAATGTTCACCCCTCTGTTTCCATGTAGCACCTTTCCCTTTCTCTCTATACTCCCAGTGGTCCATTTCCTTCATTTCTCTCTTCTTCATGTTCACATTTCACATTGTTTTCACTCCACAAGCATGCATTCAGATTTTTACAATGCACTTTTTTTCTGTTGCTTTATAAAATCCTAGACAAAAATACAACTGTAAAGACCTTTTATAAGACTGTTAGAGACTGCCATTTCAACAGCATCATCTGTCATCTTAATAATGTCCCTGGTGCAAGCCCGCAGCAGAGCACATCGAAGCCTGTAACAAATCCTGTCAGACAGTCCTGATAAGGTCCTTTCAGCTGGAGCCTATTCAGACTGTATTTAGACACAGTCACACTAGGCCTGCATACTGTCAATTTTCCTCTGGCCTCTGTAGGCTGTGGAACTGCAGGCAGGCTTCCCCTGCCTGCTCTAGAATATTTCCTGTGCATAGTTTTTCCTATATGTCCCCCAGGCCAGTTTTCCTAAGCCTTCCAGACAAGGGCTGACTGACTGTATATCCATCCTCCCTCCGCCCTCTGGAGGTCTGGTGTTACAATTCATCCTTCAAGCACATGTGAGATTAAGGCATTATTTGCATGCACCTCCTTGTTGTAGATGATTTTTAAATAAATCTTGGGCATTCTTTCAGGTGAGGTCATAGGACTCTCAGGAGACAAGAAATTCAGTCCAAACGCATCCCAAATTCTGCCAAGGGCTTCTCCTCCATGTCACTGGATCTGCCTTCTATGCAGCATGCTTTCCTCTTTCTTGGCTGGCTCCGCAGTAAGTCCCTATCATAATAAAAATATTATCTCTTTTTTTTTCTGCCTTTCCAAAGCTTCGTGCCCAAGAGCTTCACTGGATATCAACACAAGGTGTGCCAGGCTTCTGCAATTATGGCCAAGCATGACATGCCCTGCAGCCCATCCACCTTCTACTTATACAGCTGCTTGCAGGTGGTCTGTTGGTTGTGCCAGTTAATACAGGGAAGTATCTAACAGCCCACTGTGCCTCCACTGAATTTAGAATTGCATTTGGAGGTCTGCTGTCCTTAATGACCAAACATACTCTCTTGAGGGCAACTGCCAGAAGACAGTGTAGAGAAAACCTTTCAGCCTCCCCTCCACCCATCTACTGGAGCTTGCCAGCAGTGCGGTTTTTAAGACTCAGCATTAGACTGTCATTTCTTTGTCTTCCTTTCTGGGGGATTTCCACATTCAAACCACCATCCCCAGCAGAGCTGCTGGAGAAGACTGACTTCATGAAGGATGTGGCTATCTCATTGTTATAAGTCAGGACAACTCAAGCTTTGAACAAAATGGAACATAGAGAAGGCAGAGCAACCGCCTTAGGCTCCATACCCCACCCTGTCACCACTCTGTTAGCCCACTAGCAACACAACCTTTCCTTTCATCTCCAAGGAGTGGAGATAGGGACCATGCAGAATGGGGCTGAGCATGCACGTTGCAGGGCTACCAGCACCCATTAATGTGGATTTTGGTTGAGCTGCTCAGTGAGAACCTTGTCTATGAGAACTGCTCTGCTGCTGTCATTACCAGTTAAAAATAACATGGTTTCAGAGTTGAACAGTGACTGGAGCCCAAGAAGATGAGAATTCTTCTCAGTCTTTTATTTAAGGACATGATTTGGCCACTCCTCTTGGCTTATCTCTGCAGACACCAACTTTAGCTTGACCATGCTTATATGCAGCCAGAGTTTCAACGTCCTCCCATCTGCATCTAAGGGATCGAAGCCCAATGATCCTGCACTGTCTACATCTGACACAGGAGCCTGACAGCATCTGGCTGACTCCACACACATGGAAATGTTCCCTTACACAGTGATTCACGAACGGTAGTTCCCCAAATTGCAACAGCACTTCTTACAACAGATAAAATGTAAAATCCAGAGCTGAAAGCAACAAGACAGGGAGGATAATGTTATTTATTATTTTATACAGTGCATATATGGTACTATACTGTGTATTATTAATACTGCAATGCAGTGAGCAGAAGGCAGAGTATGTGCTTAGGAAGCAAAAATACATAATCTTTAAATTTGAATTTAAAACCCAGGAACCTTTTCCTAAAACTGAACAGAGCTAAGTACAGCAGCCCCAGGTTTTAGGTTATTCTGTTTGGGTTTTTTAGGTTGATAACAAAACAGTAAAAGTTGGGTGGCAAAGAAAAAATGTCAGTCTCACTCTACAGACCCTCTCAACACTCCACATGGTTGCCTCTAAAAATACCTATTTATCATCTTCTATATTACATTGAGATCAAGGGATGATAATGACAGAAGACTAGAAAAATGCAGGCAATATTATCTCTAATTTATTTGGTGCATAAAAGATTATCAGAAAAAAAGAAATATGAACTGCAGTTTCCTTATCTTTTGTATATCAACCCACTTTCTGTTAGAAGGCTAAATTTTATGTAAAGTGCATTAAAAGCAATTTTGCAAAAGGTCATAATTGCAACAACAGCTAGCATTTCCTAACTAACCTTGGGGACTCTTCAGTAAATTATAATATCCAGTAGATGACATCTCTCTATTAATAGATACAAAAACTGTCCTGCTCTTCATAACACGTGTATGCCACATATGGAAGTAATTTCCTGTTACTGTATTATCTGGACTATGAAAAAGAAGACATTCACTTCCAAGAGGCATGACTGACAACTTTTCTTGTATTTTCCAGCAGGCCTAGATACATGATATGAAAGCTCTGAGGAACAGAGCTTTTATATCCTATTTATTATCCCTTTAATAGGAACAGATTTGTAGCATGATGAGACGTATTAGCATGGTCATATATGTATTTCCCTAGCAGGAGACAAACATTATTTTCCACTGCAACTACATGTGTAACAGCCAACATTTTTATTCCTCAGAAGAATTTTTGTTAGTGAATGTTAGTTACTGAATATATGTACAGTCTTTAATTTTCGTAAATACAATTACTCTAGTTTGCAAACAACTTTAATCAATTAAACTGAGGTCATTTAAAGCAGCGTGTCAGTCAGAAATAGACTGGGGAGTCTTGATAGATCTCATGCTGCCATAACTTTAAATACTGTCAGCCTTTAGGATCAGGTTGTGTCTGCTGTTTTGCTTGTGCTGTACTCTTTAAAAGAAACCAAAACCTGGAGATGACTAAAATAAAGTAAGTTCAGAGTATTATGCTTTCAGACATAAATATGTAGAAGAAAAAACACAGCTTTCCAGGAGGGAACTTACTTAGTACAAGTCATAAGCTGGTTGAAAATGGTGTTATAATCACATTTAATAATGATTTATTTATACAGAATAAGGTACTTATTACGACTTATATTATTACGACTATAAGGTACTTATAAACGACTTTATAAAAACACACAGCAGAATAAACAGGTCCCTTCCAACCCAAAGCATTCTATGATTCTATGATTCTATTCTGAGAAAAGAGAGGGGGTGGATAGTTCTGACCAAGTCTCCGTGGCACTCTTGCTGGCCTGGCTGTATCTGTCAAGTGAGCAGTTTGCAATGCTGCAGCTGCACCAGGCAACAGTCTCACTGCAGATGCAGTTACATGGACAAACCTGGATCTGGGCTGGAAGATCTTACTTGCCTGGAAGGAGGAGGAAAGCAGGACAGGGCACCACGTGGAACAAAGCAGTTCTGCTAGTCTAAGCTGCATTCACACTTAGCGCTACTAACTTAATATGTAGCTGCAGTAAATACACTAGCAAAGCATGCCCAGTATAAATCCAGATGAGAGGATGCTTGTGCTTAGAAGGAGTGTAAACTAGATAGTAACAATAAAGTACTACATATACCCTCAAAAGGAGGATACAGTTTGGAAAGAAGGAAACTGAGAGAGAGATTTCCAACTGCAAAGAAAGTGATTACATGCATGTAATCACCTAATAGTAAAGAGACGAAGAAAAAATTCCAGGACTTCAATAAAGCACTATGGTCTCTTCTGTGAGTATTCTTATGGATTATTAAATGGCATATAAATAGGAAAAGAGGTCATTGGGGTACTTTTAAAAATCAGCAAACACGCTTAGTCAAGGACACACAGTCTGTCTATAAAACTAATTACAAGCAGGCTGTATCACATTCTCTCTCATAAACTTGCACATTACAGAGCCAAATTTAGGTTAATTGTAAGTTGGAGGCAAATGCAACAGCATTTCAGTTGCTGAGAAATGTTTCCCTTTATTAAAAAAATAAAAAGAAGAAGAAAAAAGAAGAGAAGAGAAAAAAAGAAGCATCTCCGGAGGTTCACTCCTAGCTTAGTTTCTGGTTTGTGTCAACTTGTTTATATCAGCTGCTGATTTGCGTCACTGGCTTGGCTTTGTGGTTGTATCTGGGGCCTGATGGACACCCTGGTGCATTAAGAAATTCACCACAACAGTACAGCATGTTAAGATCAGATAGCACAACCTAATGTTGTTTTCTTAAGCACACACACCACACACAACCCTACTAAAAATTACTGGAGGCAGCTAAGAAAGGCAGACTATCAGTTTGATGCAAACCAGGTTTAAAATCAGATAATGAGGAAAATGTCCATGCAGCACCAAAACAGTGCATGCCAAATATTTTTAAGGGTACCAAAAAGTTGTACACATATTTTTAAAAGGGTTTGCATTTCTAGGAATCAAGATATCTTACATCTCTTCCCTTCCTCTAAGTGTTTTAGTACAAGTGTCTTGAACCACTGCATACTCACTGTGTTGTGCAGGGAAATTTTTTACTTTGAGCTGTAAAACATTACTTTAGCTATGGCTTTAATTAGCTTCTTGGAAATTAAAAAACCAAATCCTGAATATTTAAGCTTGAATGTCTGATCTGATCATTTGGAATACTGAGCACAATATAAGTTAGATGCTCTGCTTAAAACACATGTATTTTATAATATATTCACAGTGTATAGAGTGCCCATACAGAACTCAACATTATATTTTAAGCTTTGTGCCCATGATCAGACAACACATGTTCACACATACAGAAAATGAGCACTTCAGAAATGAGTAAAAGGTAGTGCATGATGCCTTCTTGCTATACCAGACGTATATAGGCTGAAAATGTCAAGCAGGGACTACCACAATTCTGAGGGCAGACTTCAATAAAGCTAATAACCTTTTACTTCAGCTGATGTTCTGCTTCACATTTTCTGTCCAAGCTTCCACAACCAAGCCTTAGAATTCTTTCTAGTTTTGTGACACTTCATAGACAGTCTAGTGAATAAACAAAGAGAATACATGTCTATAATGTTAACAGAGATATTTCATAAGAGAAAATAAAATGTTTCAAAACTATGTCTGCTTTGTGCAAACTTCTTTTAAGAAACACTGAAAGTAGTTTCAAGAGCCTCAAAATATACCATGAAGATGCTCCTGAAATAAAACATGGATTTTCTGTTTAAAAATTACAAATTTGATCAAATTTGTGTTAAGATATTAAAATGTCTTTCCAGATAAACATTAGTTTAAATGTTTTGATCAATCTGTTTTACTTCTCCTTTTCTGAGAACTTAAAAATATTTTGCTGTTGCCCAATCTGAAATGAAGTCAGATTTTGAAATCTCAAATTGCTGAGTAAAGTAGAATGATTATCCCCTAGGTTGTTCTGATAATATACTGTATTTTAGATGGAGGAGCTGAAGTTCGAGAGATTAAACAATGAGTCCAGGAAGGACCACCAAAGCAAAAAACCTTACAAAAAGCAATAATCCAGTTTTTAAGCAATGGGTCCAGGAATAATCCAGGAAAAAAAAACCACGTCGCAGTCTGTATAGTCTAGAGCTGGTTTTCGGAAGTATATGGTTCATTCCAGCAGAATGTTCTAACAGCTTAGCTGTATCTTCTTTTCCTTGTCTTGGTCCTCAAGAGGAGAAACAGAAATGGTGCTGTTGCCTGCACAGAAAATGGAAGGGATGGTCACGAGAGCTGCTATAAGCAGCTTTAGGCTTCCTAAAAGATTCTACAATGTACGAGTAACTCCTTCAGTAGTGAGTATAATTTCATGGGGGGGCTGTGCAGTACTGCTGCTGTGAAGTAAAAAAGCTGACCTCCGTATCTGTCCAAACACACAATGCTCATTCTCATCCTAAGGATCTTCCCTCTTTTCCCCCTCTCCTATGTGTTATTATTAACACAAAGCATCATGTAGCATCCTGGTTGGAAGGTATTAACCTACAGTCATCCCTCTTGATGGATAACGAGAGCTTCAAGAGGAGCTGGAACATGTGGTGTCAAAGAGAAAGGTATCACTTGGCAGCTTAGTTTGCTGTGTTTGACCTGCATTTTGAAGTAAACAGCAGTTTCTGTGGAGGGTTGTTATGATTTACTCTTTCAGAAGTATAATAAAAAAGCAAATATTAGACACAATTTTTTTTTTTTTTTTAAATTAGTAATCCGTGTTGAAGCGCAGTTGGGAGAAGCAAAAGAGTTTTGATTTTGTTCAACACCTTTTGTAAACTTTTCCACATCTCTCTCTGTATCAGAACTCCTCAGCTCTGGAACTGGGAGCTTCTGAAAACATTGTGAAGTGTTAACACAGCTGGTGGAGTCCGCCACACCAGCTGGAAGAGGCACACTGAGGATCTGGCGAGTAGGAGTGAGCCAGAAAGCTGAGCTGGAGTAGCTCTGTGGTTTCAGGGCTGTGGCACAGACCTTGGGCTTTAAGGTATCCTGGCCCTGCTGGCTCCAGCGTAGGAGGGAATGACCCAGCTACAAAGGAACGATGAGGAGCAGTTTAGTTTGCCCATAGCTCAGAGCGTGAAGACTCTACTCCCTGTATGCCCAACTCCAGCATGGGGAGAATGGGAAGAAGAACACAGAAGGGATGAGCACTCCTCTCCGGTGGCAACCTCACTGGATCTGTGCACCAAAGAGCACCGTCACCTCGTCCACGTGGGAGCTACTTCCCTTCGGGGCTCCTCTGCTCTCCACCACTGCAATAAGTCAGGAGTTTTGCCTTCCCCATGTTCTCAGGTCTCTTTTGCTCCTCATTCAGCCATCCCAGAGAGTTTCCCTCGTTCCCAAATTCTGTCCTTTCAGGCCTCCTTAAAAATAGCAGAGGGGCCCTGAAGTATGCCATTATGACAGTCAGAGAAACTTGGAAAGGAGAGTTTGCAAAAATATTTACTATGTGAACTCCCTTCTGCCTGTCTTCATAGGAACTGAACTAAGTGACCAAGGGGGAAATTTGAAACCAAAGCTTCTAACTGAACCCACAATTAAATAGAAAATCAACATGCCCTGAAATGACAACTGAAAAGCACAAGTCTTCACTGTCTTTATAGCTTTACAATCATTTTTCCAATTTGTTTAAGTATGTACTAATTGGATAAGAAACACAGGAAGATGACTCTCTGGTGCTTTGTTGACAGCTTAAACTACTTCTCTTTAGTTCAGAGGTTTGGCTAACTGCTTATTGTCAATTCTGACTGTTAGTCACTTACTTTGATGTAGCAAAGTTGGAAAACAAGAAGTTAAGTCAGCCCTTTAGTCCAACAATCCTCTCTAGCTGAGATCATAAGAATATGCAATTTTGGCTGTCATGCTTACATTTTATTTCTTCAGCCATTTCAGTATTGGGAGATAATTAGTTTACTGTAGGAAGAAGGTATACATGACTTTTTTAAAAAAATAGACAAGTAACAACTTTTGAAATAAACAACTGTGAATTGAAAAGTGTACATAAAGTTCTTTGAGTCTTTTCGCTTAGTTTTTCACACTCCTACTTAATTTTATGTAACTGACATGGTAAGAATGATACCATGGGTGACGCAGAGTTCGTACAGTTAGATAATGTGATAGACATGGTATCGAACCGCAACGATTCCTTTTAAAAATGCCATGCTTAGTTACAGATTTATATACCAATAGACAAATTTGTTCCCAAGGTCATATTTTTTTTCCTCAATGCTATTCTTAAGGTGTGCAGACAACCTGACCTTCCCAGCATGCTGCACCAGCTGGTCTAAAAGGAAGAGATACATCCCACGCCCACTGTGCTTCTCAGCCTCAGAACTAGAAAACTTCCAAATAATCCCAGGGAGAAGGGTAGAAGGGTGGTTGTGAATGTACATATAGGCAAAGCATCTTAAAGAAGAACCAGAGATTGCCATCTTGAGTACTTGTTTATAAGTATTTTCATACTGTGACTCTATGAAAGACACTTAAAAGAATTATCATTGGCCTCAAGAATGATCCTGAACTCTGAAGCTGAATAGAATGTCTTCTGAAGACAAACCTCAGGGATGGAGATACTTTGCAGAGAGGTCAGTGATGGTCACTTCAAGTCTAACAGAAAAGGCCTTGATGGTTACAGGTGTACTAAAATGTAATTAACTTTTTAATGTTGATATACCCAGCCCATCTTTCTGCCACTACTGTGAAGCGAGGAGATACTTTTTAAGCATCTTGGCCTATCAACATAAAAAGTTGAAAGCTTGCCTGTCAACAATATTATGGAGGGAAAGCTTGGTCATGACAGGCTGTAGCTTAGAAAATAATTACATATTAATCTATGATTAATCTTCTGACTCAAGTGAAATTGAAGAAACCTCAGGAAGAAACTCAGAATGGGACTGAACTGTGCCTTTGTCCTGAAAAATATATCGATAGAGATCTGCGTGAAGGACAGCGTTTCTTCCTGAGGCTGTGGGAAGCTGTCTTCATCAATAGATGAAAGAAGGATTAAGTAACTGCCCTCACAGCGAGGTCTCTCCCCTCATACTGAAGCTTCATGGTAACACATTGGGCCTGTCCAAAGGTTGAAGCCAAGAGACACTTCTAAACACCACTTCAAGTAGCAGGACATGTACTGCAGTGTTCAATTAAGTTTGAAATGTTGAGGAGGGCAGCCTTTGCCAACAGCAAAATAACATCTTGGTGGAATTCGTGTAGCTGCATCCCAATAAACAGTGCCAGATGATAAAGCACTTTATGCCAGATATGGCAAAAAGGGCCAAGTCTTTCAATACACATAACTACACCAACGCCAACAAGAAGAATCAAAAATATTAGACTGATGTCAACATGTGCATTGCCAATCCTGACTTCTTTGGTGATGTTTCTGTAATGTAAATCATGCTCAAGCAAGAGTACTTCAGGCTCAGGAAGTACAGTCTCTGTGGAGCTTTGCGCTACCATGACAGAGATAGTTACAGCAATGTAGGAGAAAGTAATTCTGAGCCCAAGAAAGTCACTGCTTGGCACCAGTGAAAGCTACTCTGATGATATCTGAAAGCCCACTTCAGTGGTTGCAGGCACATGGATTGTCCATCAGAAGGAGTATTAGGTATTGTTCAGAAGAGACTCCTGAGACTAAACATTAGAAGGAGACTCAGATAACTTCAAAGGGAACTAACAAAACTTTCACCCAAAACAATGAATGATACAGATTTAAATGGTGAGATTTAAAAGGTTGAGGAGAGTGAAAAATAGGGGAGTATTTGCTCCTCCATTCCAAAGGGTGGGAAGTGGGGAAGAGCTTGTGGGACTGCCTTATCAAACAAAAAGTTCTCCAATGTTTGGCCATATGTACTGGGACAGTGTGAATGTAGATGAGAGAGGGAGAATATGAAGTAAAATATGGTTTTGTTAAACAGTCTGCCAAAGACTTGGCTTTCTTTAGGGATATTTGGCCAAAATTTCATGTTTTTAAGCTGTTGCAAACCAGAGAGAATACGGTTTTGCGAGAAATATGTAAACAGGTCAGTATGACACTCACTGTATGAATGGATAACATTTTAAGACAGAGTCAAAAGCTGTAATGCAGTTATTGCTCAACTTAATTGTTTAACTGGTGCCAGTATCACAGAATGAAAACACAGTTTAATAGATTACAATATCAAACTACTGGCTTGGTGACCACTTCAGGTCAAAGATTCAGTCTGCTTTCTCCCTACAGTTTAACAGAACACAGGTTTGAGAAGAGTAGAATTCTTTTCCTCAGTCTGCCAAGTGACCTTCAACAAATCACTTCAGTGCACCACAATTTCCCTACAAATTAAATAAAGCACAACACTTATGATTCTTAGCAAAGTACTTTCAAAACAACTGATCAAGTTCTAGAAACTGTTCAAGTGTCATTACTTGCATATGTTTATTTGAATGCACCACTTGGCATGTTAATGTTATTAAGCCCATTATTTCTGTGAACACATAAATGCTTTCACCCAATTTCTTAATTTAATGAATACATTCATGTAAGTTACTACAGATGTCCTTCTGATAAGTTTTTGAAACTCCTGCATGATGCAGAGTAGGGCTGCTCTCCCCCATCACTATTTTTCAAGAAATCTATAGTTCTTCATTTAATCTTCATTTAAACTAGTTTCCCTCACACAGAGGGAAGAGGTCTTAGAAAGAAATACTGGTGCAGCTAGAGCAGGCCATTTAAGATGCTAACCATTTCACCTATCCCTCTCACATCCCCACTGGAAGACTAGCAGACTTAGTAAATTGGAACAGGCATGCACTTTTCAACTATTGCTGTGCACAATCCATCAACTCAGAGCAAAGTCCTGCTCCCTGCTGTTAAAGCCAAGACTCCAGGCTGAAGCTGAACAGCTAATACCTTCATGTCTTGTGCTGTTAACTCTGCAACAAAATGTTCAGGGAAAGCTAAGGCACAACATGTAAATACTCTGGTGTTCATCAGTGAGTTTACTGGCTCATTATTTTTTAAACTCATTGGATCATAGGATATTCATATTATGACAGGATAACTTGGGCTCGAATGGACCTCAGGAGATTTCTACTCCAACCTCCTGGTCAAAGCAGGATCAGCTGTGAGATCAGACAAGATTTCTCAGGGCTTCATCTATTCAGGCTATGGAAAACTCACAGCCCCACTGAGCAAATTGTTCCAGTGTTTGATTGTTGTCACGGTAAAAAAGTTTTTCCTTACGTCCAGTCTGAACCTCTCTTGCTTCAGCTTATACCTACTGTCTTTTGCCCTCCACCACGCAGCACTGTGAAAGAGCCTGGCTAGCAGTTCCTACTGTCCAAAGCGGGTCTTAGGCTCATAAAAGCCAGATTCCTGCCAATGACATCAGCTGTGCAATGTGACATTGACCCGTGGAATCTGTCTGCTCTTCCCCAAGCCTTTCCTCTGCACTGGCAGGACTCAACACCACCTGGGCCTCCATGTCTTTGACCCTCATTCCCAAAGCCATTCAGTCACTCCTGATATACTCAAGGTTCCTGCCCCAGACGTATTACTGCTGCCAATGTGATTAAGCAGCAAGAGAAATAGTACAAGGGCCAGACAAGCCTTGGCAGCTTCTTTGCAACATGCTGGATCCAAGTTCCCAGCAAGCAACAGACCTCCCTAGACAGCAAGTCAGATCAGAAAATTGGGCCTTTTGTACCCCCAGAGGTGAGTCCCCCACTACTATCACTTGTGACTTCATCTTGGTGCTAATGCATGGCTCATCAGGTGGCTCTGTTGCTTCCCCAGAGATGGCTTTCTCTCCCTTGCCTGCTACCAGCACACTGAACCAGTTCTGCAGCTGCAGATCTGCCATCCTCCTCTCGCCAGGAGTCACAAGCTTCCTGCCTTTCCCAGCCTGGGACTCTCCATTTGCCCCACAACTGACCACGGTCTCTGGCCGCCCTCCCTCTGTGCAGTTACAGGTTCAGGCTTTTGCCTCTGCAGGATCTCTATGAAGATGTCGTCAACATCTTTTTTATGTTCCCTGATGCTGTGCAGTTTGCTCTCTTGCTCCCACAGCTCCTTGTCTTAGTAAAATATCTCCTCAACTAGTGCACACCTTCTGCAGGCAAGGACACTGTTTTCTCCTGCTCCAGCTGTTGAGAGAGGCACTGGGTACTCTGCAGCCTGAGATCTGGAGAGCTTTATCCTCCCACTGGAGCTGTGACTTGAGTAGAGGCCTCTGCTGTGCCAGGGGTAGTTGCTCCATTCGGTGCTGGGAACTGTGCCCTGTGGTGCAACACTACTGTTGATGAGTCCCACATGGCCTCCAGCAGATTGCTGGCCCCCTTCCATGTGCCTTTCTGAGCAAACTGCTGCTTCTGAGAGCTGTGCCCTGGGACCTATGCTCTGGGACTGCTAACTCTAGTTGTACTAGTACTTGATCATCCCTAATCAGGATCAGCCTTTCCCAGCAGTAGAGGCTAGATCTGAGGATGCCAGAAAAGAACCTCCCAGAAGATCTAGAAGCAAAGCCGAGAGCTGCTCAGCAAGCAGCGAGCACTGTCAGAGAACAGGAGCCCGAGAAGCACCCCAGCTCCTCAGCACGTGCCCAGTCCCATGCCAGTCTGAGTGCGGAGTCTCTGTTCGCAGCTCCTAGTCACAGCATTCCCTAAGGGACACTGCTGCTCCAGGATTAGGCTGGCTCCACTGCAGGGTCCCTTCTCCACTCACCCATGTCACCTCCACAGCAACTGAAAACCCACCACAGGCATCTTCTGTGCCTCGCCAATGGCCCCCCCTGCAAGAGTCTCTTCTCATGAGACCATGAGACTGCCCGAAAGCCCTCTGAGCGGGGCTCATTTAGCTCATGGCTGCGGCTGCCGCCACTCACTTCTGCCACCAGCGTTGCTCTCATAACATTTGAAAGCCAATGGGATTCCTGTAGAAGACATCACTTGATTTTTAAGACAGATTCATATTTTCTACTTTCCAACAGCAGTTGGTTTTCAAGGGACTACATGGTCTTGTTAAAATGTCAGGCATTTCATTCTTAAATTCCTCAGACTCCTTGGGTGGAGAGTATAAGGGTCTAGATATTGCTCATCTTTAATAATTATTTTATTCCATTACTTAATTTTGGATGCTTCATTCACTGACAAATGCTTTATCTTACTTAAATGAAAAGTGGACAGAAAGTGCCTTAAAATGTCATTTTGCCTTTCTCTGGACTTAAAAAAATCTCAGCCACCCAAACAAGAAACTATGTTTTAAAAGCAGATAAGTTACACATATGAGGTCATGCTGTGTCCTTCAATGTGCACATACTGCTCCCACTGAAATGAAAAGGTTGCATGTGCACTGAAGGGCAGGCTTTAGGTTAAAATACTGATATCCTGTTTAGACTAAGACAGATATCAGTAGAAGTGATAGGGTAAAAATGCAACCAAATATTTTTCTTGCATCTTTTTACAGTGTCCATGTAATTCTCTGGGCAGGAGGGTCAAAACAAAATAAAACTCAACACTTCAAAGCTCTACATAGGCTAATAAAATAAAATAAATGCCAACACTCATAAGTTGTAACAAACTACTATGAGATGGAGAAAATACTGGTAAGAAAAATATTTCTAATCCAGAATGTCAGATAGACTCTCACAGGTGACAAGAGGAAAAAAGATCTTAAATACAAGAAGAATGTGCTTTAAAATAAAGTAGAATAATAAGCTGAAAGTTAATAATACAGCAAATAAGGACTAAGATAACTAAACTATGTCATGTGAAAGGTTATGAAAAGACTTTGAAGGAGGAACAGTCTTTGACAGGGGCATGTGCAGTTCTCATTGCTATTGACAGAATTTGTACATATCTATCAGAGACAATGTGGTTAATTGTATACAGCAGGATTCATAGATAATGAGAGAAGCTCCACAAAAATGAGGAGCAATGATTTACCATCACCATTCCTTCAGCTGTCTGACTTCACTGGTAGGCATTCCCTTATCCAGTTTACATGGGACTGAAGATCTGTGTGATGACACTGAACTCATATTCTTTGCATACTACCAGGAGGCAGGTCTGGAGTCATGAATTGCCCACGACAGATAAAACTATTACCACCACATCCTCTCAGGTTGCAAAATTAATTGAAGGATTTGCATAAAAAGTACTTTCTTAAAACGGGGGGGTTCTCCCAAACAGTAGAAGCAGTGAATATCTGCTATCTAATTCTTGCCATGAAAGGATTAAAAACCTGAATTTAAACATCCAACAGTTTTGAATACACCGTTCTGACATATTGTGTCCAAATCAAAGTATTTGCGGATTTTAGTGGGGTTTATTCTTCACAAATGGGTATATTCTTGACCTTTTGTCCCAATGTGGGATGAAAAATATTTCCAAATCTTGACATTTTCACAGAACTGAAATCAGGTTTGCCAGCTTGCACTAGTTAGCACAACAGCCGTTTCAAAGGAAAATGCAACTATTTGATGTAAGTATAGATGAGAACACATATTTAGGACACAAAGGGCTAAAGTAAACTTAAGCTGTTGTTTTTAACAACAAACAAGTATTTCTGTAGTTGCAGGGAGTGAGCCCGAGGGGCCTGGACACTGCATGCATGTACTGGGCTCAGAAACACACTGGGATGCAGTGCTTGGAATTGCTCCCGCTTGCGGGTTCACTGCACCACGGACGGACGGACGGACGGACGGACGGACGGAAGGAAGGAAGGAAGGAGCTCTGCAAAGGCCCCTGATGTCTTACATCTCCAAAGTCACTATCATGCAAAGTGAAAACCTTTACCCCACAGCTTACAAGAGGTTTCTGAAAACCCGAGTGAGTGGGTAAAAAAATCCTGGGCTTCTATGGAAGCTGAGCTACTTGTTGAGTTTAGGGAGATTCTTGGGGCAATGCTGCACACAACTGTTGGAAATGTTTGTATTTAGCAACAATGGCAGCTCTTTTGGGCACTGTTAGCCTGTCAGCACCACAGCAGTTATATACTTTCTGTCTTCTGCAATGCACCTTGACCAAGCTAGCTCACGCACTAACACACGGCTTTGGCTCAGGAGAATGAGACGATGCCTTTGTCAGGACCCTGAGTGCCCTAACACGACTTAATGGTCTTGATCAGCCTCACCTGAGGACTCCATCCACACTCTCTGCCCATCAGCTCAGGAGCCCCATTTAAACTCGGGCTGTGCCAGGTGATCTGGGCTGTCTCTGGCTAAATCCCTCCCTTTTTCCCTCCCTGAAATTGTCAGATGGCAAGTGTTCTTAACTGCATCGTCTCCCTATATTTTGTGTATTTACTGTTATAGTTGCTTATTATGTCTACCTGCAAGAATTCACTGTAAAACTAGAAAATGGCAGCCTTGTAATGCATCACACTGTCAGCCTTTTAGGATGATTTTGTCAAGAAGCAAGTTATGTGTGTAATAATACATTTGTGCTGATAAAGGTCAGTATGTTAACGGAGACATGAATTGAGTAACGCAGCACCACGATATTTCAGTGCAATCCACCAAGTTTTCCTAGTTTGTGACCTGTAAAGTTTCTTATTAAGTCAGCATATTAGCACCAGTACTATAAGAGGTCATTTGATACTGCTACTATGTCTCATTACTAAAGGCACATTACAAAATATTAATGACCGGCTTTTTCATTCACCTAGTGAAACTGCTTCTGCATATAGGCACTACTTAGGAGATGACAATAACTTACTTAAAAAAAAAAAAAAAGCAACCTTAGTAACTGGTTTTAAAGTGATTTGATCTATTTGGGATCCTGAGAATGTAGCATAACAGCTTATCTGCAGGACACAAAATACAAGGCAAAATACTTTATGCTGTCAATTTCCCCCCCAGAATGATTGGAAATAAGTAGTACTAATAATTAAAAATCCCAATTCAAGTATCAGTGTACCTTTTTCTTTTTCAGTTCCTAAGTTACAATTGTATAATCACTATGGATAGAAAGTGATAACTAATCTTGCGGTTCTGAAGCTCTACTCACAAGTACCAGCTGGCACAAAAGATGACCTATTTTTCTTCTGCACCAGTTATTTTTTCCATTGGCAACTTAGAGTAAGTTACATAGCTTCAAGCTACAAAATCTAGTTCTATGTGTACATAGCTAAAATTTAGCACCCGCTTGTCAAATTTGAGAATGAAATTTCGCAGAAAAGCACCTTAGTAATGTATTATGACAATAAAATATGGGTAAATATTAACAGCATGCATCCTTTGTTGTTTCTGTTTACTTTAAATGGGCAGTACTATAGTTTAGTTAACAAAAATGTACTCCAGCTAACCTATGGTGGTATGAAATAGTTTTGCTTTAATGACAGTATTTGAAATGAGAGTTCTGTTGTACTTTGGAAATGCTAAGAGTTAGTCTAACTTTGCTCTCCAAAATCAGTATGCAGTTCCTTGAGAACAACAAATCCCAAACACTACATGAAATTTCCTCTAAAAGTCAGATTTAGGACATAGCTGAAGGCATTCTTCCCAGTGAAACTCAGGACTGAAAAGCTAGGCTCACTGCTAGATCCTGTAAGGCCTGGAAGGCTGGGCGCGAGGCTGGAGCTGGGAAGTGGGCTCTGGCTCACAGTTCATCTGGCATGGCATATGGGTTGCTGGCCTGCAGCTAAGGCCAGGGTTCAGGTCCGATTCTGTCAGGTTTTCAATTAAGGGCAGTAGGGACAGAAGACCTATGTTTATCCTGGAAATTGCAAGGACTCTGGTGTTGACGCAAGCACCAGCGATGGAAGATTCATGGCAGTCACTGGGCTGTAGTTAGTTGAGTGTCATGCTTAGCATTTAAGACAGCAGAGCTGTAAGAGCTTGCTTTGCTGCTGCAGTGTGTGAGATTAAGAGAAGCAGCGTAAAGAGCTGACGGTGGCAAGGGGCCAGCTTAGCATTGCATCAGAGTTACCTCGCAATGATTATAACTGGTTTGAATTAGGTTTAAGGTTATGGTTTGATAGAGCACAGGCTGGAAGTTAGTTTTAATGATGGATCCTTTACAGTCTAGGGTAAGATCTCATGCTGAGAATGTTGGAAACACTGACTTGCTTATGGAAGTTTCTAGAGAAGCACAGACCTCACAGTTATGGTCAATTCTAATACTGGAGTTGACGTTTAAACAGCATTGTGTACACAGATCTCCTCCCTGTCTTGCTGGGAGATGACATTTGCCTGCACTCGGGTTGAGAAGTATTAGTGGGACTTGCAGTATAAACAGTTCTTAAGTTTAGTGCTAACTCTGCAAGACCTATGGCAGTAGAAAATAGCTAATGCTGAGAGAAACAATGGGTTATGATAGGGCAATTATAGACTTACTGGCTATTATTAAATCCAGGAAGAAATACATTAAATGACTTGCACAGGAGTCATATTTGACACTAATGCTTGGACTGGCAGAGAGCTAGAAATCTTTTAACTTAAATTTGGTACAAAACACTCAATAGCTTTATCATCACTGTCGTAATCATCTTCTTCCTGCCTTTATCCTAGAAAAGCTGAATGGCTTAATGAAGTCACTATATTAACATCTCTGAAAGAATACAGAAAAGTTTTCCATGCTAGGGAACTCTGAGTAGCAAAATGGTATAATACATGTTACTTGTATGTAGATTGTTTCATTTCTCTAACCAGTGTGTCAATATAATATTAATATCTCTAATAATGACTTTGTTCTTGTAGTACCTAGTACCACATTAAAAAAAGGTGCTGGATGAAGCCAGGCAACTATTATAGTAGCTTCTCCCAATTTTTGTAATTTCAGAACATCTGACTGTGCTCATTGTGTGAGGATACTTCAGAGGATACGTTTCTGTTTGAATAATACTACATCTATTACATGCATCTGTGCAAATGCTAAATGTATTTTGCATCTTAGTTAAAAAGGATTTTAAGTCTCTGTAGCAGTTTTCCCATTTTCTTTTAATACAAAACCTGAGAGTTGGTCTTTGTCTTTCAGTCAGTAGGACTACAAAGTTGTCCAGATATGAAGACCATGGGAGAATCACTAGTGCATCTTAGGAGACAGAGAACCTGTTTATGAAGTTTTTGTAAAATCAAACAATAGATGAACTTGCACCTGCTTAATTTACTAGTCAGGATGTATAGTGGAACTCAAAGATGTAAGCAGCTGAACAGTTTTATGATAGGTAATTAGACAGTAATAATAATATTGTCAACTAATAAGTACCATGCCTACAAGTGTCTCAGGCAAGGAAGTCTACTGAAATACTTAAAACCAGGTTATTTCTTGACATTTAAATAGGTACATGATTTCATTACATGAGCATGGTAATAAAGTCCTTTGCATTTCAATTTGTTGCAAATTGGTAGCTCAGAAGTTATTTCTACTATTAACAAAAAAGAAAACCAAAAAATTAATAATTTTTTTTCCCCTGTTAAGTAACAAAGGCCTCAAAGGTGGAATACAATTTCCTTTTTAATGATCCACCACATAATTAACTTGAATATCTAGCAAGAGTATTAATAGTGAATTTATTGAAGTGCTGCCAAGTGTCAGAGCGTTTCAAAATGTAAAGTGAGAATTTCAGCATGAGATTAAAACTTTTTGAATAAAACTACACAAATTACCCAAAAGGGATTGCAAAATTCTAATATTACTTGTATTATAGTCAATCACTTCAATGTGAAAAAATTAAGTCTACAAAAAGTTAAAAAAACTCAGCAGTTTCTCGTAAGTCATGACCTTGCATGTAACCTCTTAAAAAAAAAAAAGTGCAAGGTGACAAAACTGATATGATAAATTTAATGAGTAATTGCAGCAGACAAGATAGTATTGGATTGATTCATCACTGCTCATTAGTCTTCAGTATCAATTAAGACACAGTCCCACCTCACATTTAAAGTGTGCAGAAACAAAGTCATTATGACTATTTTTAAGCCAAAAATATTTGATCTGTGTGTTAAATGTGCAATGCTTTCCCCAAGTTGCTACGTTTCCTTGGCTTGCCCCAGAAAGAAAAGGAGGAAAAAACCTAAACCAAAACCAACCCAAACCCCAGAAAAAACCACAGAAAATGAGCCAGCTTTCATCAACTTATAAAATGTCTGCTAGCTTCTCTCTACGGTATTTTCTGTTTTCTCTTTTTCTGTACAGTATAGCGTAGAAGTCCATTATAAGACACTTTAAAAGTAAGAACAAAGTTTCACTTAAACTTGTATTAATCTTTTCTGTGTAGTGCATTTGGAAAGTAGTAAGTGGAAATATAATAATCATGAGAAAACAGGGAACAAATTTATTCAGGAACTTACTAAACTGATCAACATACATGTTCAGCAAATAATAATGTAGCACTCGATGAGAAGGACTGGCATTAAAATGAAAGCTGGATGCATATGAAGCAATGTTTTAAATTTGTAAAAATGTGGTAATCCTTTTTGTTTGATTCCTGCACATGGAAGTTGGAAATATTTATTTTTTTTTTTTTAACAAAAAGACCTTGTATTTTTAATTATTGCTCCTACAGAACTCTAGGTATACAAGATGTATGGCCAGCTTTGCAAGTTTCTAGAGATGGTTCAAAGAAGGATCACAAAAACAGAACTGTAGAAGAGTTACGAGGTAGGACTAATTCCATTTATTAGAAAGAAAGTTGAGGTGACATAAGTGCCTGTGCTGAAGTACTTAGAAGGCTGAGGTATTTACTAGGCTCACACTAATCTTCACCTTTGGAACTGGGAAGGATTTTTTTCTGTCTTGGGTTGGCAAGAACTTTTGCAACCTTTTGCTTCCCTCAGCAGTTTCCAGTATGGTTTGCCTGCTGATATCATTCATCTTGGCTTAGTCAGCATCTGTCACTGCAGAGAGCCAAACCCTTGCCTTTGCTTGGGACACATATAGCTTAATCTTCTGAGAATGGAAATATTTTACTAAAGTCTTTAAGATTTATGTACAGGTACCTGGATAAAAATCTAACAGCCTCTTACCTCCATAGGTTGATGAGATGATTTAATGGTCCTTTCAGCTCTTAAATATTATGAAATTTAAGAGTAATCTAATAAAGAAGAATTCTTCAGATTTTCTGTTTTGTTTCATCTTCTGGCACTAAGAAGTATGCCCCTTTTGATTATTTTACTCCAAGTTTATATTAATGTGCAATTCTGTGTTTGGTGGGAGAAGTCCATATTTCACAGAACAAAAACAAACACTTCATCGCAGACTCCAATGTGAAGCCACATATTGGCAAATGATAATTGTGGGTTGCTGATTTGGAAATTCTTTTCATACACTTCAGCAACACAAGATCACTGTTAGAGGCAAATAAGTAATTTAGATTATTTCTGCTGGTTCAAGTCAACTGAGAGACCTTCTTGCTTGGCTTACAAAATTTGTCTTTTATATGTTCACTTCTTAAAAAAGCATCAATTTTTACATATAGCTGAATCACAATTATAGACTTAAGTTAATTGTAATATTAAACTGAGAAAACATGCATTTCTCTTACACAAAAAAGTCTGAATGCTGCAATATTTTCAAGGTAGCTGAATACCTTTCTCATTTTTACTATTTGATAGACAGTCTGATAAGAATTGCTGGAAAAAGAACTCCAAAGGCATACTTGTCCATCTTGTAACCCGTGCACTGTGATTACACAAAGCCCTGTTTGCGGAGTAAGAGAGCTGGCCTCAGCTCTTTTGGAGGCATCCTGAAAATGAAAATTTGTCAGATCACTTCTGTAAAAATAGAAAAATGTATTGAATTTTTTATCTTTTTAGTGAATCAGCTGTCAACCATAAATGGCTAAAGATAAGACACTTCAATTTCACAGTCCTCTTTGCCACTTTAAAGAAAATGATCAGTGCATACTCAAAATATCACCATGTTTCTCAGCCATACGTGGACTAAATTGTCGCCTAATATGTACCATTGTTCTGGTGACCCACATGTTCTGTGGAACTCAAAAACCTCTCAAGTGGTTTGCAGCTGACAGCATTTGCTTGCTTCAGACTTAAGTTTCTCTCTCAGATTAAAAAAAAAAAAAAAGACTTCTTTTTGAATAAATGCACTGCTTATTTTTTTTTAGTAACACAGATGTAAAAGTCTATTAGAAATTAAGGTATTTTTTTTCACTGAAAAGCACCTTGTTCTTTTAAAGTTTGCTTTGGTTGTATCTTTATATATTCGTCTCTTTTCAATTAAAAGAGTTTAAAGAATTTCTGTTTTTCTAGTTTTGCTTTTTTTTCCCCTGTTTTACTCAGCTAGGATATAAGGCAACTTGGACGACAGAGGCATTGATGTCTTGTGTCCTTGTGTCAGACTGGTTTCATTGCTAATATTCTCACATTTAGTCAGGCATTTCATAGCCTTTGTGCTTGATCATACAAACCTCATGCTGGTCCAAGGCCAGAGAGGGATCATAGTTTAACCTGCTGTTATCTGCACTGCTGACTGTCACAATGTTTTCATGAATCTGTGGGTTTCAGCTAAAACTGATGCCTGTTCCACTGTCTTCCTGAGCTGCTTGAAAGAGCATCCTTAGCGCTGTGGTGGCAGAGACAGGCCATGTTTTCTCCTTACCACTTCAGGAGTCTGGACTGGTCTCAAAGACAGAAAGGGAGAAGTAGAAAGTCCAGCTGCTTGAGGAAATTCTGCTTTTTTTCTTAACCTGTGCCTGACAATTATTTTCTTCAGCTTTCTTTTTCCTCTTGGTGTAGCAGTTGGAAGTGGTCTAAGTTGATAGCTTAGAGAAAGCAAAGGTGAGACAGAGAAGAGCAGAATGAAATTAGGGGCAAGTTTGGTTTGGGGCCCAGGGGTTTGACCTATACAGAATCGTGAACTCTTGTACCAGAAGCGGAAATTTTCTTCTTTGCTGTAGCGTCATGTTTGAAATATGGCTATCTGCAATTCAGATGCACCTAATACAAGCACACTGTTACCTCCATCATTTTCTCATTTATGATCATGTGTAGTTGTTACAAAGAGCTGACAGAAAAGTGCATTCTTAATTATGCAGTTATTATACAATAACTAGTCCTGAAACATACGTTATAGAAGAATTATATAGTGAAATGAGCTTGTGTGCACAAGTCCTAAAAAATTACCTGTCGCGCTCAGTTTACACAGAAAAGCCAGTATAAGAATGTATTTCTTTGTTGATAAACGAAGTATTAAATCTCTCCAGAACTATCCAGCAACAGGCTGCTTTTTAGGTAACAAACTGCATTTCATTAGCAGAGAAGTTGAAATTTGTTATCGCTATCAAAATAACTACCAAGATTGAAGATTACAGGAAATATGCAAGGGTATATTTACACTCAGGGGGGTTTCCTTACTCCTACTCCAAATAGTAGTTCTTACGCAGGAAGGCCATGCTGGGGGGTACAACTCTTCCAAGAACTGGGTCACAATTTTAACCACTGCAAAAATTTTCCACTAGTTTCAAGTCTTAGTTTTGCCAACTAGGCAGACCAGAGACATTCTAAACAGAGCATCCAAAGGACACTGTGTATATTTTTGTCATTTTTCTCTGTACTTTCCTCCAAATGTAGTAACGTATTCTTTGTAAAGTAATCTTTGTAATGCATTGAAATAAACCCATTTTTTACTTTTGTCGGACATCTTTTCTGATCTGAAGTCTGATTTCGTGGTGGCAAATAGTAGATGTTCCATTCACTTGTGGGTGGGAACATTAGCACGTCCTGACTCCTCTTGGAGTGTCATGCCATTATAGAGGTTGGGAAGTCCTGAAGAATCTGCTGGGAACATCTCAAATTAACTGAAATGACTTGATCACTGGCTGGAAACTTGGGTGCCAGATTTGGGGAAAGAAGCCTCTTAATGAGTATGTGTATAAGTCTATCTGTAGGAAGAGAGGATCTGATATTCAGGGATTGCCTTAGACTGTCCTGTTCATACTCTGCACAAAGCTGGCAAGTTAATGAACTATTACTGACATAGATTCTTCAGGGACAAGGGAACTGAGGGGAAAAAAACTAATCAAAAGACAGATCCCAAAAATCAGAACACAGTATGTGTTCTTTATTTAAAAAAAAAAAAAAAAAGATTTTTTTCTCTTGCAATATTGGACTACTTCTACTGTTCCATAAGCTTTTGAAAATGTTCTCTGTGAAAAAATTATTATGGTGAAATGATCAAGTTAAGGACTATTTATGTATCTGGATCACATACATACACAAAGGAGCTTGAGGTGGCTTACTTGATAGAAAGAACATGCTCACTTTTCCTTGGGAAGGATGGCATTGTAGAGACTGGAGAACACAAACTTTCTTTGGCAAACAGGGAAGGTATGGTTGCTTTCTGAAAGGAAAAGTCAGGGTATTCATTCATTCCTCTGAGCCTAGAGAAGGTCTAGAAATTAGCTGAGTAGGTGATGTTGCTGTATGAAAATTGTTTATGATAACCTCAGATCTCCCTAAGGAACGGAAAGATGTAAGAATGGACTAATGGGAGGAAGAATTATTTTCATTTGGTCTTAGTTTCAACATCCACCTGGTTTTGGGGAGATGAAGGGAGTTTTCATCTGAAACCTTATAACATCTCCTTAGTTAAGATATCCTTCAGAGTAAAGAGAGAACATTTTGCTGGTAGTTCATTGTCCCTCCACACATGAGGATCACACAAAGACTTTTAACTGTCCCTTTCAGCTGTTTTGCGGAAGCCTCGCTTTTCAGATTTGGCACGTAATGCAAACATGGGGATGTAAACTGAGCTACATGTTCACAAAAATATTAAACCATAAAGATACCAAATTTCCTCTTGGGTGAGGAGAATGCAAAGCCAGTATTTCTTATGTGGTTTCTGTTTAGAACTGCTACAGTTTTGAACAGAAACTGAGTAAGATATGCTTAAATTTACTGTTTGTAGAGCTTTGTTCTCATCTTGGATCTTCTACACATTCCGTTGCTCAAGGGAATGAGGCCAAGAGTTTTATTTTGACTTTATGACAACTTTGTACAGATCTATCTGGTACTGAAATGCATGATGCACTGGTAAAAAAAAAAAAAAAAAAAGGCCAATCTTTATTTTAAAGCAAATGAATTCTATCTGAATGGAAGCTAAAAATCTTGTAAGTAATGCTCCTTTTCAAAAGGAGTAGGCAATAGTCTAAGTTAAGAAAACAAGCTGGCCAAGGGCAAAAATAAAAGAATAGAGGAACGATTAAAAGTATTGGATGGCAACTACGTAACACTCAGCTGAGCAGCAGTTCCTATTTTAAAAAAATAAAAACCATGGAATGAATAATCAAACCACTACATGACTGAAGTAACATCATAGTTGTGCTGAAAATAAATTGTGTTAGATGATAGAGTTTCTTTCTGTGAGAGGGTAGCAAGCTTTGTGCATAAGGAAGAGACAACAGATGTCATACATCCATCTTTTGTAAAGTTTTTGACACTGTCTCACATAACACTTGCATAAGCAAGCTACAGCTACCTAGTGTAGCGGAAAAAAGCACATAGATGGTATAAAAATGGTGGAAAACCTACTTAGAAGGTTTCATTATCAATACAGAAGGCTGTATCAATGTGACATTTGCAGGAGTCTGCCCTGGGTCTGATACTATTTGATGCATTAGTTATTGAACTGGGTGGTATAATAAAGAGGAAGCTTTTTAAACTGTCAGTTATACCAGCCTGTGAGGAACTGCAAGCATTTCAGACAAGAGGGCTATAATTCAAAGTCATCTTGACAAACAGGAAATAAATCTGAAAAAGGAGACTGCAATTCAGTAAGGACATGTGCAAGACTTAAGACGCACAGCAAAAAGCATGCATAAAGGTTGGGGAATGTTAAGCTGGCAGCTCTGCTGAAAAGGATCTGAAACTACAGAGTTCACGAGCTGCATGTGAGTCAACAATATCAGTGCCCTTGGACAAAGCATACATGACTATCATCCAGACGATTGGTAAAGCAGTTATTTTACCTTTTTCAACACTGCTAAGTCCTTACTTGCAAAACTGTGTTTAATTCAGGCACATTTTAAAAGAGATTTGGACCAATTCCAGAGTCTAATAAAGAGCAACAGGCATGGCTGAAGGTCACTAAAATACCACCTATGGGGAAAGACTGAAGGCACTGCGGTTGTTGAGGCTGGAGAGAAGACTGAGGGGAAAAACTGTTAACTGTTCAAATTCTGAAGAATGCTCCTCTTGACTGATGCAAACAGGAAGTCAATAATCTACTCATTTTGCAGGGAACAGGAGTAACAGGCCTAAAAGGCAGCAAAAGGGGCATTATTAAGTGATAGAGATGCGATTGTCCCACTCAGTGCTTGTCAGGCTGCACCTGCAGTACTGTGTACAGTTCTGGTCACCACAATTCAAGAAAGATGCAGATGGCCTGGAGAGGTCCCAAAGAAGGGCCACAAAGATAATCAAAGGGCAGGAGAACCTGCCCTGTGATGAAAGACTGAAGGAGTTAAGTCTTTTCGCCCTGGAGAAAAGAAGGCTGAGGGAGGACCTCATCACATCATTCCAGTACTTAAAGGGTGGCTACAAAGAGGACGGAGGCTCTCTCTTCACAAGGAGCCACATGGAGAAGACAAGGTGCAATGGGTACAGGTTGCACTGTGAGAGGTTTCATCTTGATGTAAGAAAGAAATTGTGAAAACAATCAATCACCAGAACAACATCCCCAAGGACATGGTAGAATCCCCATCACTGGTGGTTTTCAAGACGCGACTGGAGAGGGTGCTAGATAAGCTCATCTAGGCTCCCTTTCACACAAAAATTTGGACCAGATGATCTTTTGAGGTCTTTTCCAACTTGTGTTGTTCTATGAACTTTCTAAGAGCAAGGACAGCAACACATCAGGGCACAGCAGGTGAAGAGGTTGTGGAAACGCCAGCTCTGGAAGATTTTTAAGAACAGTCTGCAATGATATGGGCATAGTTTACCTTGCCTTAAAAAGGACAAAAAGACTACAAGTCACTTCAGAGTCCTGTATTCTATGATTCCAGGGCAAGTATGTCAAATAGACTTTTCTCTCTACAGCTCATCTGTACCAGTTGCTGTAACTACTAAAAGTGGTAAGTAGAATTAATTCAATGAGCAAGCCTGAGATAAACAGGCTCTATCAGGTCATAGAAAAATTTAAGTTCGGGCAGTGCAAACAAAAGGTGAGAGCTATGAAACAAATTACATAGTAATGCAAAGTACACTATGCAAAGTACAGTAAAAAGCATAGTGAGAAATGAAAGTAATTTAATATCCAATCACTAGTAACTGGACTTACGTATGTTACATAGGAGTGAGGATTCAAGTGTTCTCCAGCTTTACCCAACAACACAAAGTGGGCTGCAGTGTGGAAATGGAAAAACAACCATTTAGACAAGAGAAGATGATTCAATTAGCAGTATAAGAAAGCTTCAGAGAGTTGGGGTAATACACAAATTTTTAATCCTGCAAGGATCTGCAGGCCCGATTCAGAGAAACGATCAAGAGACCAGATACATGTAAAAGTGGAATAATTGAACCAAGAGGTATAATGCTGAAATGGAGAATGATGGATGATTCCTGAAACTGATAGGTAGAACCTGACTACATATGATCTTAGGAAAAGAACGCTGATAATATAATGACCATAGGCAAGAGACAGTTTGCAAAATCACAAGAACACCCAGCAAGAAACCTTGCCCATCAAAATACCAAAGAGATGAGAGTAATAAAAGTATCTAGAAAGTATTTCAGGAGTAAATCAATTAACATTGGTACTGTTATTTTCCAATACACTGGTATTATGCAAAGTAGGTTTTTCATTTGACTGATTTACGTACATGCACCTGATATCTTTGCCCCTGATGTGGTCAGGTTGCTATGTCCTTGTTTTACACGGTTTTTTTGCAGTGACAGGAAACCAGTGGCAAAACACATGGGTATTAAGTTCTACATCATGAAGCAAAAGACTTGGCTCTATTTTCTTGCAGCAACAAGAAAGAGTAGCTGCCTTTAGATTACCTAGCTTAACAGAAAGAGGATACAGAAAGACCATAAGAAGAAGCTGTATCAGGCAAGAAAAAAAAATGGTACAAACACAGGAAAAGGAAGCAACACCACATTAAGTACAAATTCTGACTGCATTCCAAGAGTAGACAGAGAAAGCCTGAGAGAAAACCAGAGTGTAGAAGTAAAAGAGGGAGGATCAAGGACAATTCCTAGATTTCTGCTCTCACAAAACAAAAGTTAAGAACTGAGTTAATATTTGTATACTGAAATCAGAAACTGGGAAAAGAAAAACTGTTTGCCAATAACTTCTTTCTAAATGAAGTCATGCCTGTACTCAGGTGTTAACAGAATCAAGACAGGCATGTAAATAGGAGTTAGAGAAAACGGAACTGATAAAAAGTACATAGAAACAATGGCTAAAATAGATACTCATCATGCATTGCAACAGGGTAAAGATATATAAAAAACCTGCCAACAGATGATTCTTAAAGATCTCTAGAGATGGGGAGGGAAGGTTGTAGAGCTAGCCAACACTGAAAATTGAGCAGGTAGAAAAGTATCTTCAGTCAATTCCTGGTTTCTTGCTCCACAGAACAGGCAGAAATGGGAGAACAGAGACTTAGATCTTGTCAATGTTGAGTATCTGAATTGCAGAATTTTTTTTAAACTACAAGCATCTTTACAAGTAATTTGGGTTCCTGCTTTGCACATTACTTAAGGAGGAATGTTTTATGAAAAATAATGTGTTCTGTTAATTTTGCTCTCAATCATCAAACCACTTGGATGTTTAATTAGTCATTTTCTTCACTAAATTTCATTTTGAGTTCATTTTACTCAGAAATGAATCTGAAATGTCAACTTACACTGACTTCTAAAGCTTCTTTATAAACCTCATAACTTCGACAGAATGGTGCATTTAAGTAAGACAAAAAAAAGCTGAAGCTTTTGTTTTTGCTGGGCAGATACCAAAATCTGACTATACCACAGTACCAGCACACCACCCTAATAAAGGCAGAATTACCTAATAAGTCAGTGTCCATCACTGTAGACATAAACTGCACGTTAGGTTGAATGCGGAATTTAGGCACACGCAAGCCCAAGCTGCTCTCTACAAAAAAACAGCTCCTTCATATGCATTGGACAAATGCAACACAGTCAACTGGATCACCTAGAGTCCACCTAGAAAGGCAGACTCTTGTACTTCAGTACAACTCCAAAGTTCCATTATCCCTTTGCTAATAATAAAAGTATGAAAAATTTCAATGGCTTTGATATAAAAATAGAAAGTTCAGAAAACAGTAATGTTTTTGATAAATATGGCTTGCAAAATTGCAATGAAGGCAAACAAATTCACATTATTTCATTTACCTCTCAGATACTTTCAGTGAAGCTCTAGCAAGACTCCATAACAGATTGATTAGACACAAATAACAATGAGGACGCACAACAGCGTATTTGCAATGGAACTATTAAAGTATTTCCCAAGTTAAAAAATGACAACTCTTTTGCTGACAAGAATAGTGATTCTTACTCAAGAAACCACTGGAAGCATGGAAAGAAATGAACCTTAATAAAATACTGAAGGATAAAATATCCCAGTGAGATAAACAATAATGATTAAAAAGATAGGCTTGAAGGCTTTGAAAATAGTTATGAGAACCTACTAAAGGACTATGAACTAAAATCTCCAAACTGACCTGCTAAAAAAATAAAACCCTTTAAAAGAAAGAAAAGATACCAGATGAAACAAATCAACAATTACATTTTAAAGAATAAATTACTTTTCTCAAAAAAGATTGTGGCAAGTAGTCTACAAATAAAGACTATTAATCATAGGACACAACAGGGAAATTAAGGAGAGCCAAGTTCTCATCATTATTCTTTACTAAAGCATACTGTATAGCTAATAAACAGCACCAAAGGAAAACAATGTCATTAAAATGTATGCAAAGAGGCACTAACCATACAAGGGGAAAACCAGTATTTTGCAAAGTTAAAAAGCAATAATGCTGCACTTAGTTGCAGGCAAATTCCAGTTCTGTTATCCAATGTTTCCAGAATAGTTCAGAAAAATTAGACTTAATGACATGTGCTATTACACTGCCATCCTGTGGCGAGGTACCTGCAGCTTTCCTTGAACATCATACAGTTTTCCTGACGATAAGCTGCTTTCAGAAAGGCAAGAGAGCATTCTTGTTCTGAAGACATGGAAACATCAGTAGGGATTTAGCTATATCTTAGGCGATGTTGCTGAAAAAATACTAACACTACTAAAATCGCAATCAAAATTTCGCTTCAGAGGGCTCATGACCTCATTGTCTGGAAAGACAATTTGAAGCTAATGTTGGAGAAGCTTAGTTTTCTGGCAGTTAAACAAAATGAGTTTACCTTATTCTTTTCCTCATGTTTTAAAAATTTAAGACATTATTATAAATAGATAATCTAGTATGTTGAACATATTGGTACATAATCTGAGATACGAGGGAGTGTTGATGTGATCCTCCTATTAATGTCAGCCCATGTAAAATGAAAACTGCTCATTAAAAATTTAGGAATCTTACATTTCCTATTAATACCAGACCCTAGGACTGTGCTACTTCATAGTTCTAGCCTTGCTTCAAGTCTCTGCATTAATATGACAACTAAGGCTTGAGTTTCTTAAAACATTTCGAACTCCTATGCTAGAAACATCTTCAAATAGAAAAAAAAGTAGATTTCTTTAGATGCATTGCTGAATTTTAATATAAGAAATTTTTGCTCTTGGCCTACAAGTAAAAACTGCAGTAAACTGTGAAATAAGTCTTCTGTGTTACAGAATTTTAGCTTTGGGAAAACTGTCACCCACAATAAGGTGATAAAGAGAAGAAAAAAAATGCATGGCAGTAACTGTTTCTCTACTCAGGAAAACACTTCCATTTAAGACAATAACCATGGCTTAACGAAGTCAATGAGGAAAAAGGACATTCTTAAACACATGCAAAAGTTCTCTTTCTGAGAAAGCACTGAGTATATTACATACTTATGTATTCCCCTGATACTGTCTGAGGAAAGGCCACAGAAAAGTACACTGCCAAATAAGCACGTACAGACATTTATACTGCCAATATCTGCATATCTAGGGAACACCAGCTTTGCAAAATAGTTAGACTTTATGACTTGCTTTCAAAGCACTAGAAATTTAGCATGCAAGACACAATAATCTCAGAATGCAGAGCATCTTGCACAATTGGTCTCTAAGTTTATTAAAGTTGGTGACTGAGTTTAAAGTCAGGTTTGTGACATTTCTTTCTCTTATCAGTATCATTAAAATTCTTCTGAGTTGCCCCATAAACCACTCAAGCTTCAACTATGTCAATCAGATCGTTTGCTCAGAATACCCAATAACAGAAACTGAATTATATTTGACTGTTAAGAGAAAATAACCCACTGATCAGTTAAACAATTAACTTCTGCCAAACTATCACTGCATCTTTAGAGCCGAGTTGCCCAATCCCAAATCCTGTTTCTATTTTGTACACTCAAGTGACACCTAGAGGTTGTCTCCTGCATGTGATAGATTTTACTCTTCTGCTGAAAGTTAGGCTCTGACAAGAACCTTGATCCATTCTTCATCATTCTGGAATTCCCGTGAGATTTTCAGAATACATCTGATATCTACAAACTTTCTACCTGTACACAACAATATGTCATCATTGTGCATGCCCCTTTCTACTTTCCTCCCATAGCAAGTGTAAGATAAGTAATGGGAAGCCTTCTATATACAAGCCCCTGCAAGTGAAAAATCAGGTGAATACAGTTAGCACAAACTTTTCAATGCATTGAAAAACTCCACGCATCCATCTAACTCTTCTATCTTTTTCAAAAGTCTTGTTTTTCCCCTTCTAGCAGAACGGAATTTGTACACTTGTGTATGTTTTTGGGCAGGATGTGTGGTGTTTGGAATAGGTTTTCTTTTCTTTGGTCTGTTCCACAGGCCACCAAAGTACAGACAAAACTCATCCTATTATTTTTGGGGCTGTTAAAAGTTCCCAGGCTGGATTTCTTAGATGCTGCTCCTGACTTCCACTGCCTTTGCAATAATGAGTGAAGTCTAAATCTTTAAAAAAAAAATTCACTGCCAGGAAATGGAACAAAGGATATTTGTGACACTGACATTGGAATACCTATTGCAGCATTTTCAGCTGTAGTGAAAGTGTGATTAGTAACCTTAATATCGGCAGAACATGTTACGCACTATGCAAAGTACATAGGAGGAACTACATATGACATAGGACCTCATAGGAAGAAACATGGGGGGAAAAAAATCTTCTTTAGATCTATATGTCGATACTTGGCTTACAGTAGCTTTGTATCTGGAATATTCTTAACTCCAGAATAGTGATTCTTAACTATCCCAGGCTGAAGGTACCAAATTTAACATAGACTTACATTCTTAGTTTTATCACAGAATCTATTCTTTATGACTAAGAGCTGCAGTGTTTCCTTCTGCCTGTTCCCCTCAAAAATCCAACTAAACAAGTCAGCTGAAGACGTAAGATGGAATTCTCCACCGACATGGAAAATGGGCCTGACCACTACTTGCTTACAGAACTCAGACTGCAAAAATACCTTGGGTCTCTCATAGGTGTAATGGCCACAGAACTCTTCAAGATGTTCTCATGAAACAAGCATTCCTGGAAACTTGACACAAGTGTGTACTAGTAATAGGAAAACTTGTTGATGTCTAGTGCCAGGTTTATTTAGGCCTTGTAGCCCATTACTGCTGCTGACAGATCAAATCTTAGACAATATCAAATCTGCTTTCCATGTCAATGATTAAAAATTACTGGCTTTGAATTAACCAGAACTGAGCCTCCCAGCTGCCATATGCCACTCACTCTGCCAGGCTCAGCTTTTATCCAAGCCCTGGGGGACTTGCATGATCTTACCTTTTAACAGACTTGAAAAGTAAGATCTTTCTTCAGTCTGGCTGTCAGAAAAGCTATCTGACAATAGTCTCAACACTTACCCTTCTAAGAATTACAGCCCTACACACCCTGGGATTTTACGTGGTGGGCACAAACCCCCATCTTAGTCCCGTGAGCCACAGAAGATTCTCATTTAACTCCAGTCCTAATCCTCACAGGAAGCATAATTTCAAGACTGGCATCACTCTTCAGAATTTACCATAAAAGAGTAATCACTTTTCATCTCAACCCGCCTCACTTTCCACAAGCCTGTCGGTTTGCCATATCCAGCAATATATTCTACAGTTCCTGCTGTCCCAACTATTAGAATAACTTAAATCATAACCTAAAAGCTTCACTACTGTGAAGGGAACTCCATCTCCCATGTAATTAGCTATGAGTCTGCCCCAGAGAGCCTTCTTCCTAAATTACTGGCATACAGGGTCGAGTAATACCATTAGCTTTGCAGTTCCATCCATCTCAACCATACACTAACCACAACATCAACAAAAACAAGCAAGACTCAGCTTCCAAAAATCCTGCCTCAAATTCCCCTTGCTTCAATCGTTATGTTACCTGCACTAGCCTCCGAGGATACAGGACTACCTCTTCAGTCCTTGCTCTTGAAAAGCCTAAGTCTAATTCTAGGCTCTTCCCTCATCTGTAAGCAAGTGATTCTATTGTGTGGTAGATATACTGCCGTACACCCTCAAAGCCTGTCACTACAGCCCTCTCCCTAGCAGTGGGGCCATGGGAGGGCCCAGCAGTGTAATTCTTTTATTTTTTTCTTCCTAATATGACAATGACTCTGTTGGAGGACTAAACATGCTGATCCATAAAAATGTCCCCTAGAGACAGACATATCAAACAGCCACGTTGAAGACTCCATTGAGATCACGCTGCAGACTGCACCAGAACACCTGTGCATGTGCACAACGTGGAGCCTCATTTTCATGGGGAGGGACAGTGCTTAGGCAACATTATGCCAGGTAACTGTGAAACTGTGCAAGGGAGCTCTCAGGTTACTGCACAAAATAGTACATGGAAAGCTTTTGGGAGTCTGCCTTCACCAGTCATTGTCCTGTGTCGTGGTTTAGCCCCAGCCAGCAACTAAGCACCACGCAGCCGCTTGCTCACTCCCCCTACCCCGATGGGATGGGGGAGAGAATCGGAGGAGTAAGAGTGAAAAAAAACACTCCTGGGTTGAGATAAGAACAGTTTAATAATTGAAATAAGGTAAAATGGTGATGATGATGAAGATGATAATAATAATAATAATAATAAAAAATGATAATAATAATAACAATATACAAAGCAAGTGATGCACAATGCAATTGCTCACCACCCGCTGACCAATACCCAGACAGTTCCCAAGCAGTGATCACTGCTCCCCGGCCAACCCCCCCCCACTTTACATACTGAGCATGACGTCATATGGTATGGAATAGCCCTTTGGACAGTTTGGATCAACTATCCTGGCTGTGCCCCCTCCCAGTTTCTTGTGCACCTGGCAGAGCATGGGAAGCTGAAAAGTCCTTGACTAGCATAAGCAGCACTTAGCAACAACTAAAACATCAGTGTGTTATCAACATTCTTCTACTAAATCCAAAACACAGCACTGTGCCTGCTACTAGGAAGAAAATTAACTCTATCCCAGCCGAAACCAGGACATCCTGTAATGGACTTTTCAGAAAATGTCTAGTTTTCAGTACAATTTGTTGGATCACAGCTGGCAAGCGTGGTATGGACCTATTAGTTTCTTGACTGTATTGAAGTTGTTAGGATTGCTATTGACATTTATAAGGGAAGGTATTGAAGAGGTAGCTTTTCTGCTGCATGCTGAACAACTCGTGGAGACAACATATACCTGGTAGATGAAGGAAAGGCTGTGGACATCATCTACCTGGACTTCAGCAAAGCCTTTGACACCGTCTCCCATAGCATTCTCCTTGGGAAGCTGGCAGCTCATGGCTTGGACGGGCATACTCTTCGCTGGGTAAAAAACTGGTTGGGTGGCCAAGCCCAGATAGTAGTGGTAAATGGAGTTAAGTCCAGTTGGTGACTGGTCACGAGCAGTGTTCCCCAGGGCTCTGTTTTGGGGCCAGCCTTGTTTAATATTTTTATCAATGATATGGATGAGGGGATTGAGTGCACCCCCAGTAAGTTTGCAGATGACACCAAGTTGGGTCGGAGTGTCGATCTGCTGGAGGATAGGATGGACCTGCAGAGGGACCTGGACAGGCTGGACCGATGGGCCGAGGCCAATTGTATGACGTTCAACAAGGCCAAGTGCCGGGTCCTGCACTTTGGTCACAGCAACCCCATGCGGCGCTACAGGCTTGGGGAAGAGTGGCTGGAAAGCTGCCTGGCCGAAAAGGATCTGGGGGTGTTGGTAGACAGCCAGCTGAACGTGAGCCAGCAGTGTGCCCAGGTGGCCAAGGCGGCTAACAGCATCCTGGCTTGTATCAGGAATAGTGTGGCCAGCAGGAGCAGTGTCCTGGTTTCGGCTGGGATAGAGTTAATTTTCTTCCTAGTAGCAGGCATAGTGCTGTGTTTTCGATTTAGTATGAGAAGAATGTTGATAACACACTGATGTTTTAGTTGTTGCTAAGTGCTGCTTATGCTAGTCAAGGACTTTTCAGCTTCCCATGCTCTGCCAGGTACACAAGAAACTGGGAGGGGGCACAGCCAGGATAGTTGATCCAAACTGGCCAAAGGGCTATTCCATACCATATGACATCATGCTCAGTATGTAAAGTGGGGGGGGTTGGCCGGGGAGCAGCGGTTGCTGCTCGGGAACTGTCTGGGTATCAGTCGGCGGGTGGTGAGCAATTGCATTGTGCATCACTTGCTTTGTATATTATTATAATTACTATTATTATCATATTGTTATTATTATCATTACTATTTTACTTTATTTCAATTATTAAACTGTTCTTCTCTCAACCCAGGAGTGTTTCTCACTCTTACTCTTCTGATTCTCTCCCCCATCCCATCGGGGTAGGGGGAGCAAGTGAGTGGCTGCGTGGTGCTTAGTTGCTGACCGGGGCTAAACCACAAGAAGCAGGGAGGTGATTCTCCCCCTGTACTCAGCACTGGTGAGGCTGCACCTGGAATACTGTGTCCAGTTTTGGGCCCCTCAATACAAGAAGGACTTTGAGGTGCTGGAGCATGTCCAGAGAAGGGCAACAAGGCTGGTGAAGGGTCTGGAGCACAGGCCTTATGAGGAGCGGCTGAGGGAACTGGGGTTGTTTAGCCTGGAGAAGAGGAGGCTGAGGGGAGACCTTATCGCTCTCTACAACTACCTGAAAGGAGGTTGTAGTGAGGTGGGGGTTGGTCTCTTCTCCCAAGTAACTAGCAATAAGACGAGAGGAAATGGGCTCAAGCTGCATCAGCGGAGGTTTAGATTGGATATTACGAGAAATTTCTTTACTGAAGGAGTGGTCAAATATTGAAACAGGCTGCCCAGAGAGGTGATGGAGTTCAAAAAAAGGGTAGACATGGCACTTTGGGACATGGTTTAGTAGGCATGGTGGTGTTGGGTTGATGATTGGAATGATGATCTTAGAGGTCCTTTCCAATCTAACTGGATGATCTTAAAGGTCTTTTCCAACCTAAATGATTCTATGATTCTACGATTCCTAGTTTTTAGTTTCGTTATAAATGATCCAGCCACCAAGCCAGGAGGCGTGGGGTTGCTAGTCTACCCTTAATTGGTTTAGTGGTGGACTTGGTAATGTTAGGTTAATGGTTGGACTGGATGATCTTAAAGGTCTTTTCCAACCTAAACAATTCTATGATTCTATTCTATGATAAGGCTAGTCAAACAGAGATAATGTATCACAATAATCATAAACCAGTACTCTCCTGGGGAACCATTTTGTCATTTTCTCTACATTGAAAGTTGGGGCTAGAATTTGGGTTAAAGTCACAGCATACAAAAAAAAGTCCGTAGGCTTTTTTTCTGAATCCTGCTAGGCTACAGACATTCCTGCTAGAATCAGGAATGGTGTCCCTGTTAACAATTAGATCAGAATCCATTACAGTTGTCCTACCTATACTGAAAATTTGGATAAAGCTTCAATCCTTTGCTGCAACTTGCTGGGACCACACCACTAAAATAAAGGTGGCCTTTGACTAGGATGTCTACCTTATGACTAGCCCTGAGACCATTTTAAGTGTCTTGGCTACTGTAAAAGCTAGCACTAGAACTGTCATATAATTATATGCTAAATATAAACATAACAAATAATGTCATAATCATACAACTTAGGAAGGGACATCTGGATTTCTGGTTATCTGGTCCAATCTCCTGTTCAATGTAAGGCCAACTTCAAAGTGAGATCAGGTTGTTCAAGGCTGTTATTTGGTTGAGTTTTGGGTACTACCAAGGACAGAGATAGCCAAGAATGGATATAGGATAGAAAGCAGCAAAAGAAATGCTGAAGAGCTACTTTTTTTTTGTTTAATTGTGTTACGCCAAGGCAATCCAAGACACCTGCCTTACGAAAAAAAAAGAAATACCCCTACCTATCAGTTGAGCAAGTGTGGGCATTTGAGAAAGCGGAGGACAGGTAAGTACCAGAAAGAGATAATAGTGTCTGTCACTAATAACACTTGAGAAACAAGGAAACAAAGTTTCAGAATGCATATTCTTCTGGCAGCCAGTGTAACTCTTGACAGATTTTGAGCGACACTACACTTGGGAACTGTGAATGTCATGATCACAGTAGCACAAGCCTTAGCTCACTTCTAGGTTGTACAAATAACACAAGGTCAACTGAAGGCTAATTTCACCCAACTTCACTTCTGAAAAAATATATCCATGTTCATCCAAAACCTGCATTAATTTCTTGAGCTTTCTAGTGTTTGAAGGAACTCTGACATCTACGATTTTTATTAATTTTTACACAGAAGAAATGAACAAATAGTTCTCCCATGACAGTAATGATGAGTTATTACTCCTAGAGAAAAAACCCAGTGCTTAAATTAGCTACTAAATCAGACAGGAAATAAAAGTTTCTGGAGTATCTGCATAGCTTCAGAACATCTATATGTGCTGCCGTTTGTAAAAAGCTGATGTCTATTCCAAAAATCTGATAGACAACCTCCTGACTCCAGCCGAGGCCACTACCCAGAGACTTTATTCTTCTGTAAGCAACTTGATTAGTCTGAACTTAGGAGCACTATCCCGTACTTTTAGCAGTTTTTTAAATGGATGATACAGTATCCCTGAAGGGCTCCCCTGTTTCTAAAGGTTTTTGCAGTCTTTTTTTGTAAATTCCAATTTCATGTTTTAAGTTTTTTGCGATCAGATCACCCGTGAGAGGAAAGCAACACTACAAACAGACCCGGCACGCAGGAGGAGGTACCGCTGAGCTAATTACTGAGATTTTTCTATTTTGTGCGACACGTTGCCCTACCCTGACAACGACACCTTTGCAACGCGCACCGCTCTTGGATGAGGCGGCCTCTCCCATTTCCCGCAGGCAGTCACGCAGGGGCAGCCTGCCCCTTTCTCCTCCAGGAAACCCCCTCTGCGGGGACGGTTACTCCGAGGAGTTTTGCTCTCGGCACCCGTCACCCCCCGCTCCGCCAGACACCGCCGGCCTGCATCCCGTGGCGGGCCTGCCGGCGGGCACCACCGCCGCGCCTCCCTCACCGGCCCCCGCGAGGGGAGGGCGGCACGGCCGGGAAGCGGCGCCGCCAGGCCGGCAGAAGCGCGGCAGGAGCGCCCGCGCAAGCGGCCCGGGACGCTGGCAGCCGGCTTCCCTCCTTTCATCGCCAGGCCCAGCCCCGCTCCCGCCGCCTCAGGGCGCCAAGGCCGAGCGGCACGGCCGCCCGCCGCCGCCACCGCCCAAACCGGGCGTGAGAGCGAGCCAGCGCCGCGCACGCGCGCCTTCCGCGTCCCCGGCAGCCTGCCCGGACTGCGCAAGCGCGCTCCCTCGCGCCGCCCGCCTCCCGCACGCGCATCACTGCCGCCGCGGCTTCCCGGCGGGAAAGTGCACGAGGGTGCGCTCTCTAAAGCGCCCCGGCGTGAAGCGCGGGCCTCGCGGGTTCTTCGTTCCGCCCCCCCCCCCGCCCCGCTCTCCTGCGCGCATGCGCCGGCTGCGCGGTTTCCCTGGCAGCTGTGATTGTTTTCGGCAAAACCACCTGCGCCGAGCTGCGGAGGGGGAGCGCGGGGCGCGGGGGAGAGCGCTGGCGGCGGGAGGAGGCAGGGCAGCCGCAGCAGCCGCCGCCGCTGCTGCCACGGAAGCGGACGACGTGAGCGATGTCCTCGCGCTGCGGAGGCGCGGTTGGGCGGCGGGGGGGGGAGTGGGGCCGCGGGGCCGCATCCGGTGGGGCTCGCGCCGCGGGCGGGGAGGCCCCGTGTGCGGCCGGCGCTCCGCCAGGCGCTGCCGCCGCTCGTCCTAGTGCGCGGCTCCAGAGGCGGGTAGGCTGGGGCACGCCTCCCCGCCGCTCTTCCCTCCTCCTCCTCCTCCCCCGGCTCCCCTCTCCCGCCGCCGGCCCCTTCCCCCGCCCGGGGCGGGGGGCTGAAGTGGGGGCTTGGCAGCCGTTGCGGAGGGCGCTGTGGCGCGGCGGTTGGCGCGCGCGGCAGCGGCGGCGGCGCGCGCGGGCGGTGTGAGGCGGCCGCGGCGGGGGGGGGGGCGGCTGGTGGCCTGCCCTGCCCGCCCTGCCCTGCCCTGCCCTGCCCTGCCCTGCCCTGCCCGCCCTGTCAGGGCCCCGGCGGCGCGGGGGTGCGCGGGGAACAGCGGGAGCTGGGCCCCGCACCTCGCCTGCTTGCTGGGCCTAACGCGTGGGGCTGCCCGTAGGGGTGGGCAGAAGAGGCGGCCTGGCGGGGCCAGCGTGGCTGCCGCCTTCTGGTCTCGGTGCAGCGTGGTGGCACGAAGCGGCGCCGCCTGAAGCCTTAATCCCTTGATTTTTTTTTTTTTTTTTTTTTTCTCCCTGCTCGGTACGAGCTTTGTAGTTTACTCGGGTGAAGTTGCATGCTCAGTTTATACGCCACGGCACGGGAAAATACAGTGCCTGTCGATGCCTGACGTGTTAAGCCCCAAAGCGGTGATGCCTCCCTCGAGTGAGGGACGTGCATCTGCACATTAAATGCAATTAATCCCATCGCTTAGTCCAGTTATGGCGTGTGCTGGGAATGTTCCTTTGTATCTTTCTTGTCTTTGTTGTTTACCGTTATTCCTCTACGCAAAGCAAAATGCCGCTTTGCAAAATAAAGTACTTAGGGTGGTCTCTTGATGAGAACCCATTTTCATGAGCATGGTCTAAGATAAGGCAGAGGCTTAAAATGTACTAAAGTATAAAAGTCAGCTGTAATATCCTTATACGGAACTGAAGTCCATAGTTTTGCCATCAGGGCAGACAGAAGACTGTTTTCAGTCTTCTGAACAGTGAAAGGTGCCAAGTCTGGGAGAAAAACAGCAGTTACTCTGAAGCTAAAGCTTTCTGACTATTAGAAAACTCCGATGGGTGGCACTAGATTTTTTTAAAAGATCCTTTTAAATTAGCGTGAACACAAAGTTTTTACAGGCACATCTAAACTGGTAGAAAGCTACTGCGCTTCTAGTAGTGTTTACTTGATATGCAGGTACGTAGGTATTTACATGGTAATAATAAAACTGTCAGTTTTCTGGACTTAAATACTGAATTTTCATTAATAAAACCAGATTGGTTTTTGATGTCACATTCATCATTAGTGAAAAGGAACAGATTCAGCTCTTATTTTGCCGCATGATTCTGAGTTAAAGGTTTTTCAGGTCTTGAAGCAGTGATACCTACATTAGAAACCTACTAGTAAACCCCAAGATTTTCCACTATGATGACTGATCTCATCTAAAAGATGAGGAGTCAACAAGGCTTGAAGTTCTACTTGTTTTCAGCCACTGAAGATTACATTCACTTTTTGCAATAAAAGGAGAATGAGGGATTGAGTTCACGAAAATCCTGAAGTGTGCAGTTACATTTTGTCAACTCGGTTTCCTAAATGGTCCTAATTAGGTAGGAAATTTGTCACTTCCCATTGCGTAGTACAGACTCTGTACGTTCTGCTCTGCTATAGTATAGGTTTGATTTTGTGGGGTTTTTTAAATTATTTTTTTTTAGTGATCAATAAAAGTGTTTTTCATAAATAGTGGGCTTTATGGCATGTTTTGCGTAGAGAATTCCTGTATTACAGATGCAGACCGTAGCAGCTCTGTGGGTATTGTAAAATATTGTGAAAAGAACAACAATTTAATGTAGAAGCACATCCGTAAATGCAGGTGGAATACTAGAGGAGAGCAAATTAGACGGATTTCAGGAAGGTATATAGTAATTCTTGGAAGTTTGGGCTTCGTGATTTTGTTTTCCTGGTTATTCCTGATGGATGGAATATGCCACTGTTCCAAGTATGTATTTTTGTCATTCCTGGATTGCCTTAACTAATGTGGAAGAGATGAAATCTGATCAGGCAAAAATGCATTTTACAAGATTAATCTTAATGATAACTTAGTTTATTCGGATTGGGGCACTGTGATTGCCGAACTTGGATGTAAGATTAAATCTGTCCTATTTTAAGGTGAGATTATACTGCATAAGCAGCCTTGTTCTTACCCTTGTTGATTAATGATCTGTATTTGCACAAGTCTAATAGTTGCTTTAATGCACCATGTCAAAGGTCATGTAATTCTAAATTGGAAATGTGTATAAAATAATAGCACTATCATTAGAGGACTTTATCTCTTAATTTTTTTGCCACAAGAGGGTAGACTTTTACGGAATAAATAGAGGTAAATAGAAAAGCATGCACTCACTGGTGTATTTGGCAAATCTATGCATTTTACAGAGACTGCTGGTAGACATGAGGTGTGTCTGGCCTTTGGAAAGGTGTTTCTTCCGCTATAAGCAGAAGTATCTGCAAAATTAATTTGCTTATAGGTTTGGGAGGGTTTTTTTTGTGTGTGTGTGGTATGATTTATTTAACCTTTGACCATAAAATTATTTCCATACTTGGAACTTTACTTATTTTGCTGTTATGTTCTATATTGTCTCTCGTGTTTTTGCTTTAAATTTAAGAGCACTTCAGCATTTCATTTATTGTTTGTAGCTAGTTTTTCTGACGGGTGGTTGAAATCACTCGACTAATCATAAGAGGCTTTTCCATGCTCCTGCAATCCTCAGTGAATGATTAAAGTGATAGAATCTGCTGTATTTTATAACTATATTTAGTTTTCTACTCTTTCAAATTATAAGTATTTTCTAGCCAATTGTGAATCGAATACTTGAAAAGCAGCACTTAATAACTAGTACTTTTAAAATGGTCTTTTTGTATAACTAAGTATAATAAATTGCAAAAGCAGGTTTATTTTTCAATAATATTTTCTGCTTTCATTTCTTGTAAGAAGTGTTATTTTAAACTGTTACTGTTTTAGTTGTGACAGTAAAGCTTTGCTTTACAAGTCAAAACATATTTTAGTTAGTGAAAATATTGCTACCTTGTCAGTGACATGATGAAGCATATTACAGAAGAAAACATTTTTTTCTGCCTACGAAGTCCCTTCTAGTCATCCTTGCTCATTTCAAACATCCTTAGATTGTTGGATACTCAGTATAAATACCTTGCTTAATACATGGAATAAACTAAAGACAGCTGGCAACTGACCAGCCCTAATGCTTTGCTTTGCTTTTTTCTTAATTTGGTTTGGTTTGGCTAGCCAGCAGACCAAACTATTGTAAGTAGCAAATGTGAAATGACCTGAAAGTATGTAGCCTGTGGGGGACAGGGAAGAAGCAAGTAACACTGTGAAAGAGAGATGAGAAGGATCTGAGGGTACAGTAGTGCAGATGCTTGGGGACGAAGTGTAGCCTCGGCTCTTTCGTGTGCTGGAAAGATATGTGTGCCCAGGAGTGATTTTTAGCGTTGAGGCCAAGTGGTATGTTTGGCCCACTTTAATACTATTAAACTGTCTTGGCCCCAAATCAGAGTGGCTGTATGCAAACTGCCTATTAATAATAATCCATCTAACTCCTAAACTGTACCCAGGAATCGCCTGAGTGAGTGTTACGTGGTTTGGACCAAAATGGTGCTGAGGATAATGCATCCATATAGTCTGGAGTATTTAATGCTATGTCTTAATTTATTAGGCTAGATGCAGTCTGGATGTCTAGTGAATGTGAGCAAGTGGTGCCTAACAGAAGGTGTTACCCAGGGAGAACTTGGAACTATTGCCCAATGGGCTATCGGGTAGATAGGTACAATAGTTCGTTGCATGGAAGGCCAAGGGGAACATAACACACTCATAGAAAGCTAGGTTTCATTAGTTCCACTGTTTACAAAACAGCTTTTTGTGTTAAAGTTTTTTGTAAAACATGCTGAATTTTCTTGATGAAAAGATAAAATTGTGTAATATTTTTATTTGCCTTCGAGCTTTGGATTGCATTGTAGGCTTTTCTCCAGAACAAGGACGGCCTAACACTTTTTCTTTAGAGAAATGAGTTTCATGTAATTGCTTGTCTGCTTTATGTAAAATACAGATGCCTCATGTAAACATAAATATTTAGAGATTTGTAATAAACTTAAGAGTTGCTGGCAGATACTAATCTCTGCATTGCAAGCTATCAGCTGGCTACAGTGTGACTTCCTTGATGATGCTGTCAGGGTAGAAACCTGATTAGAAAGGCTTCAATATAAATGGCTTAATGGGTCATTATTATTTAAATAAACTATAGGGTTTTTTAGAAGACTGGAGGACTACAGTACTGAAGTATTTGTCTATTGCCCAGAAACATACAGCTATTTTAACTGCTGCAGTGTTTCTTAGTTACTCTTAAATAACGAGTATCAGATAGATGCTGAGAATCATGAACTGAGATTTGATGGCAGAGAACGTCTAATAATTTAGGCAAATAGTCTAGAAAGAAATATTTCCCTAAAAGACCTGTACTCATCCTTGATATTAATTAGCATGCATTCAATCGTTCGCTTAAAGTCTATGGACCAGTTATGTTAATGAAAGCTGTTAATTACTTTAAATAGAATGGTGAATTCTGAGGAAGAAGCAGCTGGTGTGTTGAGCCACTTCTAACTGAGGACTGAAAATGCCAGCAGGTAAGAATACTTTGCGTTTGATTTCCAATACATATTTTATAGTCAGAACTAGATGCAAATGATAGGAGCTACTTCTGTCTGTAAGATTTTAATGCTCCATCGGCTCTATTTTGAGTCCATGTTTATAGCTGATTTTCAAAGTGGTGGTTTTTTTTTTTTGTTTGTTTGTTATAAATTTGGAGGCTTTTGTAAAAATTGTAATTGCAATGGTAAATGTGCCGTCGCTGAGGATCAATAGCCTTTTTCAGTGGTGTGCCAGATTGCATTTTTAATTCTTTAGCTACAAATTAAGCATTACCTCGCAGGGGGCTAGAACACCTACTGCTTCAAGGGTTGAAATGCTGCTGGTAGCAGGATCATGGTTCATAGAAAGGCAGGGGCTCTCATCGCCAGCAGATTTCGGATCCGTGCATGCTCCTGTCTCTTACAGGTCGGTCTCAGGGTGGTGCTCCTCTGGGTTCCAGACACATTAAGAACCCAGAGTTGCTGCTTCTCTTGGAGACAGTGTGTCACCTCTGTTGTCAGTGTGCTACTGTTCATAAACAGCAAGGGCAATAATCTGTCCTTTGGCCTTAACTTTGGCTAGCCCGAGTTTTGTGCCGATACGGATGTGTGTGCTCTTCAAAATGTGCTTTCTTCAGGAAACAGAATAGAGGGTGCTGACTTCAGCAACAAGTAATAGCCTGGTGTGTTTGTGCAATGTTGCTCAGTTATCCTTGTGTGTGTCCTGGTTTCGGCTGGGATAGAGTTAATTTTCTTCCTAGTAGCAGGCATAGTGCTGTGGTTTGGATTTAGTAGGAGAAGAATGTTGATAACACACTGATGTTCTAGTTGTTGCTGAGTACTGCTTATGCTAGTCAAGGACTTTTCAGCTTCCCATGCTCTGCCAGGTACACAAGAAACTGGGAGGGGGCACAGCCAGGACAGTTGATCCAAACTGGCCAAAGGGCTATTCCATACCATATGACGTCATGCTCAGTATGTAAAGTGGGGGGGGGTTGGCCGGGGAGCAGCGGTTGCTGCTCGGGAACTGTCTGGGTATCAGTCGGCGGGTGGTGAGCAATTGCATTGTGCATCACTTGCTTTGTATATTATTATAATTACTATTATTATCATATTGTTATTATTATCATTACTATTTTACTTTATTTCAATTATTAAACTGTTCTTCTCTCAACCCAGGAGTGTTTGTCACTCTTACTGCTCCGATTCTCTCCCCCATCCCATCGGGGCAGGGGGAGTGAGCAAGCGGCTGCGTGGTGCTTAGTTGCTGGCTGGGGCTAAACCATGACAGTGTGGTTTACATTGTCAGTGGGAATTCTTAACTGATTACTAAGTGAATTTCTTGGTAAACTTTCCCTGATAAAATAATTCTTGTTCTTTGTAATTTTAAAGCGTGATTACGCACATTTTTAGCAATGGTGATTATTCAGCTAGTGAATCATACTCTAGATTTCTTTTTGCAGTTGAAAGTGAGGCAAAGGCAAAAACCAAAGTCCGCTTTGAGGAAATCTTCAGACGTCATGCTGGCCTAACAGACACAAAGAAATCAAAGAAAAAGAAGTTTCCCTCTCAAGAGAATATTGTGGTGAGTTTGAACACATGCAGGCTTTGTTTGGTTGCCTTCCTTAATAGAAAAAAGATCGGGAAAATGTATTGTAGAAAGGAGATGCAAGGATTTTAAAAAAATAAAGTATAAAGTATATTTCTGCACATACCCTTTGTTCTTGATGTGGCTTTATTTGTTGTTTGTGTACCAGCAATGCATCCTTGTAATTTGGAGGTATGCCAAAATTATATAGAATATAATGCTGATAAAAAGAAAGTGGCACATGCAGGCATGCACTTATTTAAAGTCTGCCAGTACTTTTTTCCATTCACATTTTTCGGAAAAGTTTTAAGATTTTCAAATTCAGTATTGACTTTAGTGGGAGTTTGAGTGATGGGCTAGTAGAATTATGGCTGTAAAAGTGTTTAATTTTTAGAGTACTACATCTGTGTCATACATCTGTCAATTGAGAACTGATGAGAATTTATAATAATATTAGAGATAATCATTAACTTTATTCCATTTCCTAAAAATTACTGGTATAAGAATTTACAAACAATATTAAACAACATTTGAAACTTTTTATCAATTTTATGTCAGTAATCGGCATATTTCTGCATGTGCTGAGCTTTGTGTCTTGAGTGGTCCTGTGTTTACATGTCTACTTAGGCAGTAAACACGTATAACGATTGTTTTAAAGATTTTGGCCTTAGCTTGTGACTTGCAGATTAGGAATGATTCTATCGCCCTGACCTTATGGTTAGATAACATTTTTATTTTGGCATGTGTCTCATTACAAGAGCTTCAGAGACTCCTCTAAGTTATGGTTCATATTGTAGCTTTTTTCTGAACAGAAGAATAAATGTTTAATATAGGTCCTATATATACTGATTTTTGACTTACAATGTTTAGAATTTCAAAAAAAAGCAATTTGCTTAAAAGACAAATGTTCTGTGGGTTTTTTTTTTATTTTCCTCCTGTTAGGTTTTATATTTTCAGTCTTTTTTTCTTGCAGTTGCATCCATACCAGATGCTGGAAGTGAGTGTTCATTCTTTAACACTCCTTTAAGACAAAGGAGTGGTGTTTTATATAATATCAGAACATTACTTGTATTTAATATATATCTTTGGAATTGTTATGTTAATCTTCGTGTTGTTATGCTGAAACATAATTTTGTCTTTAGACTGACAATTTGAACTTGATATTTCTGTTCACGGATATTGCATTCCTTGAAGTATATGGTACTTAGTCAATAGTCTGCACAAAGAATCAGCGTGATGTCTAAATATAGCGTAGAAGAGTTAGAGGTTGTTTTTGGTTTGGTGCCCCCCCCTCCCGCCGCCTAATTTTTTTGCTGGCATATGTGTGAATACAAGACTAAATTCTTCCTTGGTTACATTTACTTTTTTGATGAAACGTGAGTTTTTAAATTTGTACTTTCTAAGTAGGATGTAAGTATTTTTGAGCACATAATTGTATGTTCATATGCAACTACATATCATAAATATTTTAAGCTTACTTTGGCTGTAAAATTGATTTCCATTCCGGAAGTCTCTGATGTAAAACACTAGTGTTTTGGAGTTACCTAGAAACACTTAAAATCACAGTGAACTGAATCAAAAGTTAATGGTATATGCACAAATTAAGAAGTGTTTTTAGGATCAATGTGGAAGCCTAACTTTATGGTTTTGTTGAAGCCATAGGTTTTTACTGATCAAAGCACTAAAAAACTAAGAACTTGAGGAGAACGTGTTGAAACCTAATACTAACCATTTTGAACATTTCCTTAAAATGCGGCAAAATTGCAAGAGCTCAGGTTGGTATTTTCCATGCTGGTTGCATTCAAGTAGAAATTTCTGTAAAGCTTCAGCAAATAACCAGTCATTTCTCTGTAAGAAATCATAGAATCATAGAATGCTTTGGGTTGGAAGGGACCTCTAGAGATCATCTAGCTCACCCGCCCCTGCAGTGAGCAGGGACATCTTTTAACTAGATCAGGTTGATCTATGTGTGTGGGAGGGGAAGAGGAGGTTGGCTGGTTTTGTTCTAGTTTTCTTCACTTTATATAATTTAGCTGTATAGGGTTTCACATGTCTTGAAATAATGTGAGATTTATCAGTGATGGTTGTCTTTGTGTCACTCAGTTGCCATAAATGGTCTCCCAGGTTTGATCAGAAACAGGTCATGGTTGAGAGCATATTTCCACTAGAAATGTTCCAGTCTGCTTCTTTCTTTTGTCTTTACTGAACCTAGCCTTTCTTAGATTAATAAAACCTTTTCCATCATAGCCTACAGTTTCCTTGAAACCTGAGTGCTGGAGCTGCAGGAGGTTGCTGTGACTTTGAATGATAGAAGTGAGGATAAGGCGATTGCCTGCCTGCTTGCATGCTCCACTCTGTGCCTGTTGCCTGGAGACCAGGGAAGCAGCCTGACTGGAAGAGGAAGGGCTGATGTCGGTAGGGCAGGATGAGTTTGAAGTCACAACTGATAGGAATGAGGGGCTTGTAATGGAGATAGACATCAGCTGTGGCCAGTGAAGGGTCTGCTTTTTTGTTCAGTAGCCACAGGTGCAGTGGGTATGAGGCCTGCAGGCATGGCTGAAAAAACAAGCAATTGGGACACAGTTAGAAAGTGAATTTGCTAGTATCCATTCCGGGGCTAACAGTCACCATATTTATATTTTTTATCAGTTGTGTCTTCTATTACAAGTTGTTAGAATGAGACAAGCCTCAGACCAGGCAATGTCCAGACTATTTTGCCCAGATAGATTAATCTGTCTAAAGTCAGTGTGAAAATCATGGAGTTTATTTGGTTCAATCTAAATTTCATGGTAGAAAAGCGGATGTTTAACTCGGAAAATGTTAGTGAAGTTTTCTGCCAGATGAAAAGCAAGATCCCTTTATAGAGGCAAGAATTTCTTCCCTAGACTGTAGTCTGACCAGCTTACAATATTGGGATGGGCATGCATTGATAACTAAGGTTTTGTATTCAAGGCAGGACTGCAACAGATTTATCCATTTGCAACTTTTTACTTCCCACCTCACTGAGTCTGCTCCTTCCCTTTCTTCACAAGACCCTGGATGACAGGTTGGAGTCTGGAGTTTCATGAGGGTACAGGTAATAGAAGTCTATCTCCAGGCTTGAAAATTCTTGTATTCTTTCGGGTAAGATGGGTGTTTTACAGTTTTCTTCTGACTAATTCAGTACTTTAGCTTCTGTCTTAGATGCAAAACACAACCTGCGGAGCTTTGAGGTTGTAGAATTTTCCCAGGGTCTGTTTCATAGCCCATTTTTTTTCCATAAGCTGACAGGCACTGAATAATTGTTGAGATTTCCACTGGGTTTTAGCCCTTTGTTTCTTTTATTTAAAATAGGAGAACTGCTAATAGTTGACTATATACTTGACCTACACATTTTCTCAACATTTTCTGTTAAAATTTGCTGAAACTTCTCCAAGTCTATCCTCGCTGTAAATTAAAGTTCTTCTAGTTTTGAGCACCTACATTTTGTAGTCTTATATGAGCAATGGCAGTAAAATTGGTTCCCTAGTGCATTCAAATTTTCTTAAACATCCCACCCAACTAGCCAGCATCACAAGTACATTCATTACCAATTCACTTCTAAGTAAATCATCTTTTACAGCCAGTACATATCAGCCCCTCAGTGGGCTGGCAATGTCCATTACTAATTTTTCGAGGTGTGCCTGTATCATGGGAAGAAATTCAGGTACCTCTGTAAATCTGGTTATCTGAGTTTCCAGATACCCTGGACAGAATCACTTGATGTGTTTCCAGGTTCCACTCACACATATTTGAGAAGCCTTTTTAAAAAGCAGTAAGATTATTAGGCGTTGTCCCTGCTGTCAGCTCTGGGACACGATCGGCAAATGGCGTGACCTGGGGTTGGCTCATTGTGGTACAAGCCTTGTGTGTTAGCCCACCTGCGTGCGTCTTGGCTGGCACCCATCTCTCGTGCCTATCAAGCCTGTAGAGCAAGTAGGTCTGTTCTCAGGGAAGAGCGCTTCCTCTGCCCTGGTATTGTAATGTGGCCATGGAGCTGTTTTGAAAAAAAAGCTGACTTGTTTGTTCCATGCTTTAAGCTGAGCAGGTCAGGTTCAGGTCATCAACCCTCCGGAGTCACTCCAGAGACAGGCCCATTCTCTGAGCTGCTTTTCCAGCCTAACTGCTTTTTCTAACTCAGTTCAAGTGTGTTTATATATAACCAATTGGTCTTAGTTGATCTCTCTCAGTCCTGCATTTCAGGCAGAGAATCTGTACCAGTATCCCTGTGTCTGCCTAAGACCTAGTCTCATGGTTTTTATGAACCTTTTGGCTTTTACTTTATCATTTTGTGATTCCTTCCCATCTTTCCTCTCTGTTTAATTGCATCATGTAATTACAACATGTGGAAAAAGTGGCCGGAGTTAAGATCATATAGGCTACGTATCTGAGGAATTTGTGTTTGAACTGCTGAAGTAGCTTTGTGCTGCCTGCAGTACCTATTAATGTTCCTGGAGTTTGCTGTAGTTTGAGGTTGTGTTTTATTTCATTATGAGGGTATTCTGGTGGTTTTTTTTTTTCCTATGAGTAAATTTGCTACAATTAACTGATTGTGTGCTGCTAATATTCATGACATTTATGGATGTATGTTTTTGTTTGTAGGCATAACAAATAACAAGTTCTAGTAAATATTTCAAGCAAGTTTTTGCAACAGCTAGGTTTCTTTGAGGAAATGATTCTTGAATATCAAGAGTTGTTTTAGAAACTCTTGAACTGATCAGAGATGAGGGCTTTTTCTTTAGGATTTCTCAAAAAATTCTACTCTTGGGCTTAATGGATTAATAATCTATCAAAGATAAAAATCAGCATGACCTTAGCTATTGGTCACAGTTGGGTCTTAATTGCCCAGTGTGTTCTAACTTTCAGTCCTTATACTCTGCAGTTAAACCTATTTGTAGAAATGCAGATAAGGAAGTGGACAATATATTAGAAAGCGTTATTTTGCTTTTTCAGTGTACACAAAGCTTGTTGCTTTAATTTTTTTTTATTTCCCCTACTCTATTCCGTATTTCAAGTTATTTATATGAAATCTTCCACATCCTCTTAAATCATTGACTTACGAATAAAGAGGATGTTACTGGTCTACTTGAGCAAGTAAAAGATGAAGGTACAAAGACAGGTTTTATCATGATTTGATATTGAGATAATTTAAACTATTTTTAGACATGGGATGCTAAAAATAAAGATACCTACTGAAAAGATATATGAATGGCTTTAGATTTTTCTGATGTATTAGATAAACACACTTGCATAAAATTCTAGATGCTTTCTTTTTTAACTCATACTTTATTAGTACAGTGTTGTTTAATATGTAGCATTAGTAAGTCTAGTTAGTGCATTTTTAAGCTTCATCTCTAGTTTCAGACATCAACTTTTATTTCTGTGTTAAACTTTGTCGTGGTGTATTTTTTCTTGTCACACGGCTTTTATATGGCAATATTCCTGTACAAGAAATAACTTTCTTGATTTTATACTCTTCTGTGTTTTTACACATGTACTTCAAACTTCCCTTTCTTTTTCCTCCCTTCTCCTTCTTCATACGTATAATCCTTTCCTTGCTCTCCATGTTCTCTCTTCAAATGTCAGATATTAATAAAATAAGATAGTGATGAAGGTTGGCAGACTCATGTAATTGAGGGCATACAATATGGAGGCAGATGACTTGCACATTGAGTGTTCTTTTAGTCATGGAATATTATTCTCACAAGTGGGCATTTTTAAGTCAGGATCCATCCTCCAAAGCATGATTGCTGCTGCAAGTTCATTCTCTGTTTTTTCTTCTTATAAGCATGTACATTTTGGTGATCACTTATTACACATATTGTCCCTTTTTAAAAGTGTTTGAGGCAGACATGATTCTGTTACTGGGAGAAGTATCCCAGCTAGAAGGGGAAGATGTCTGTGTTCATTGAGGGAGGAAGATGTTCTTGACAAAGAAAAGATTGTATGCAGATACTTACATTTTCTCCAACTTTTTTTTTATTTGCTACCATTGTGTTTTAAAGTCCTTTCTAATGTTTCATGTGGAGACTCCAGAGAGTTTTGTGTAAGACAACAGACTAAATGAACCTCAGCAAATTTATAGAAGTTCCATCAAGGAACAAAGATCTGTGTGTCAAGCTCCCTACAGAATTAGGTCTTAGTTACTTGCTGTGTTGTTGGGAGTCATTGTAGAATCGTAGAATAGTTTGAGTTGGAAGGGACCTTTAAAGGTCATCTAGTCCAACCTCCCTGCTGTGGGCAGGGACATCTTCGACTAGATCAGGTTGCTTAGAGCCTGGTCCACCCTGACCTTGAATGTTTCCAGGGATGGAGCATTGTAACTTTTAGTAACCAGGAATAGAAATCTGAAGGAGGGAGGAATGTTCACAATATATTTTTTAAAAAACAGCAAAAATAGGCAGAAGGAGTGCATAGACAAATGCATTACCTGAAATTTATCTTAGCTGTTTTTACTAGACTGGTCTTTAGATCAACTCTTTGTCATTCTACTAAGAATAATGTGGGGGTTTTTTTTCTTTATACTTTTTCTTAAGACTTTTTTTTTTTTAAATGGAAATCTGTTTTTCAGTTTTAGCACTTTTTAATATAATTTCATTGTCAAGCTTTGGCAAGCAACTTGCAGTAAAAGAGACTACAAACAACTGAGCCTGCAGCCTGTCTCTAACTTGCATTTTAAGTGGATGAAAATACTTGATTTCGTGCTCCAAGTAATCTTCAAGTGTTCCATAGTCTAAAGCATTGGCATCTGTTTACGGGGTAGACTTGTTGATTTCATTTTTTACTGGATATACATAAAAGTCATTTAAAAACAGTGTGAAACAAAATTGAAGATGAAGTGCCCAAACACAAAATGCTTCTTTTTTTAGTGTGAATTTTCTGTTGCCTTTCAATCTGTCACTTGTTAATTTTGAACAAGAAAATAAATAGATCTTTGATTTTATTTTACTATGTGTAATGTTGCTAAAGAAATGACATAAAGTACTATGTTTATCCCTAGAACATAATTCTTAGTACAAATATGTTTTATGTTCTTTTCATTTATAGCTTGACACCTTTAGAAGTAATATTGATCTAGCTAAGGAAAGTGTGAATGATGAAGCAATTATAAACAACACGTATAATCCTGAAGAAGAGAGTCCCCGATTTACAAAAAATAAACTGAGAGAGAAAGCCTCAATTGCAGAGAAAATAAATAATGATATTGTTAGTGGAGAGGAGAACAAGCAACCAAAGTCTAACAAGAAGAAAAAGAAATCACTGATACAAGAACAATTTAATGAGGAGGAAAATTTATATGAAGCTAAATTGGAGAGTTTTGAGAAAAAGATTAATGATTTTCCAAAGAAGAAAACAAAAAGTAAATCACAAACAGATGTACCTCATCAAGAAGGTGATAGAAAGATTCAAAATTCCTTGACTGAAGTGAGAAATGTAACTGAATTAGAAGAGGAAGAAGAGCTAATTCGAGCCTATCAGCTGCATGTGGCTGAGGATGAGGCAAATGCAATTAAAAAGAAAATAAGAATGAAACTTCAAGAACAGATGTCTGAATTTACCTCCAGTGTTCAAAGCCATGAAGTTGTATTGAACAATGAAGTGGGCAAAAAGAAGAAAAAGAAGAAAGAAATAGCAGTTTTAAGTGAAGCTGAAACAAGGTACCATGATAAACTGTATACTCCCGTGTCTGTGAATCTTAAGTGAAATGTTTCATTTTGTTTTAAGATAGGCAGAAGCTTTCTGATAAACTGTACATGTTTTCTAAGTGATGAACTGGATGATTCTGTTATGGAAAAATACTACCAAATATTTTTTCAAAATGCTGTCAAGATTAATATTAAACTCACAGATTCTGTTTAACTTTTTGAAAAAATATCCTCCATTACTACCTGATGTTTATTGTCTGTAGAACTCACTCTTAACTAACTTAAGATAATTTTGTGCATGTTTTTTTAGTGATGAGTGATGGCCCTGATCCAGCAGAAGAGTATTAGCTTAGCTCTGTTCACATGAATGGTTCTGCCATTATCTGGAAATTAGGGGGAAATGAAGTGGGGAGAGAAATGAAAAAGGCAAGACACTAATGTTGTCGGTGTGCGTTGTATTTTCAAGATAAACAGATGATAAGTTGCAGAACTAAAGGAATTTCAAGTGGATTAATAATGGTAATGAGCAATTGTATCCATATATGCAGTAGAATGCAATTGCTGACAGTAATCCATTACATTGCAGTGCAATGTCCCTTTCTGAGCTACAGCATCATCCAGCAGAAGATGGCAATGAAAATCAGTCATTGGAGAGACTGTTTACATCAGAAGGACAGAAACTGGAGGAAAGCATGGAAAAACAGAAACCTAAAGCAAAGAAGGTTAAAAAGAAAACCAGAAAAGGTCTGCAAACAAAATGTTAGAATGGTGTGCTGCTTTACTGCTTTGTCCAAGTCTTTCTTCTTTTCTTTTTTTTTTTGGGCTGCTACAGAAATATTTGTCCATAGTACTAACACAGAAGTGATTGAGCTGTTGAAGTTACTGATGTTTCTTTAGCTACATAATTGTATTTTTGTTCTTCTGATTCTGGGGCTAATTTGTAAGGAAGTTAATTTGATGTATCAATCTAAAATCTTGAGAATTCACTTCCTGTGAATCATTTTGTAATCGATAAATAGTTAAAAAGTGAGGGGTTTTAAGCATAATATAATAATATTATATATATCACCTTTCCAGTGTATTACTTAGATGGATATTCTTATTGTCTTTTTATTATTTTATCATTTTTATTTACTTTATGCTGTAAATGGTGTATCACCACTATTTTAACCTGATGCTTAGTTCAAACATGAGGAATACTTCTTCACGCAATGCGTAGTCAAATTGGAGAATTCATTTCCTCAAACATTGTGGAGGCCAAAATAAGAAATTAGTTTAAAAATGGAGATTACAGAAATTTATGAGGAGTAGGTCTGTTGATATCTATTAAGTATGGTGGTCTCACTGTAACTTGTAAATGAGGAAATTCTGAAAACAATGTTTGGTAAATTTAGGGAAAATGCACATGGAGGAAGCGTAAATTTCTGCTTATTTGTTTTTTATGTTTTCCTTAACAAACAAACAAAAAAACCCCCTACTATAGGCTGTAGTCCAGAGCAGGGTGTTGAACTGTATGGATTTTAAGTCATTGTGGCACAGAAGAACCTATGTCAATCAAGAGGAAGACCTCTGATTTTAAATAATAAATAAATAATGTTTGTTAATAGGAATAGATTATATTAATGAATGTATATTCATGTGTACGTTCATACATGTTTAAAATGCTGCAGATTTGATAATTTTATTTTAACCTATTACATAAAGAACATGTTAATTATTATTACTTTACTATTGATTGCTTTGACAATACAGAGCATTTTTACTCCTTTAAACTGTTACTAGTGGAACATAGTAACCTCTATTTGTTCCTATCTCTAGAAGAAAGCACAGAAGTTGCTACAGAAAATGACAAGGAAATGAAGAATTCAGAAATTTCAAGTCAGTCTAAATTTGGTTTTGATGACGATCTTGTGTTGGGAGTTTATATCCATCGATCTGATCGACTTAAAACTGATCTCCTGGTATCTCATCCCATGGTTAAAATCCATGTTGTTGATCAGAGAAGTGGCTTATACGTCAAGAAGGATCATAGGTGACTTAATAAACTGTTTCTATTATCCATGATTACTATAAATACATAGATTATTCCCTAGAAAATTAAATAAGAACATTATTTTAATGCTGAATTATAAGCTTGCAAGGTCATTCATTAGTTTCTACATCTATGATAATGCATATATACACATAGAGTAAGTTAGGGTGGTGTTTTTCTTTTTAGCACTTTTAAATGCTCTGCACTGCTGTATTGCTCTGGAGGTCCCCATATTTACAGCACAGTTCATTCTATATTCTTTCCAGAGAGAAAATACCCTAAATCTCAAAAATACATAGAAACCAAGATTAAAAGAAGCAAAACTCTTGTAGCATAGTGTCTCTTTTCTTTTTTATAAAAGAACTTTTAAAATCCTGAAATTAAGTTTAGTTCTTCATATTTCTGATTGCTTCAGTTACTTGTTTCCACTGTCATTATGCATAATTTTCCTGAAAACCAAATTTTAACAGTGTTTATGCAGTAGACTCTAGCATGACCATTATGCATAAATTTGGTAACAGTAACTTGATTGATAGGATTTTGAACTTCAGCCTGTAGCATTTCTATATACATTGCAAATTGTCTTAAATTTTGGGTGGTTTCAGAAAGTTTTTTTCTAAAAATCAAACAAATGGTATCTTGTCTATTTCTTTGCTTTCAATAATTGAAAATACTGTTTTGTTTGAGTTGGTTTTTTTTTTAAGGTGCTATAACAATTGTAACTGTTTGGAAATTTTCAAACAGCAAGAGGAAAGTTTCATCTTATTATGAACAGGAACAAATAGAGCACGTTCTTCCTATTATGACACAACCATATGACTTCAGGCAGTCTAAATCAACAGTTCCAGAGTGGGAGGAGCAAGTTATATTTAATGAGCGTTTTAGTTATTTTATTCAAAACACTGAAGAAAGTCCTCCGGTAATCCTGTTTTTTGAGGTAAAGTTAAATATTTTACATGAAATTTATGCACGTTATAATTTTCTGTTTGTTTCTTGAACGGTATATATTTGACAGATTCAGGTGTTTTATTTCAGTTATATTGGTTTAATAGGATACTGTTAAGATATAGAATTAAGTGGAGATACCAAAAAGTGGTATTGGTGATTGCTAGTACTAATAAACATTTTTTTTTATAGCAAAAACACCCCTGTTTTGATAGTAGTAAGGAGGACAATGCTTTCTTACTAAGTCAACTGTCAAACTTCTGGAAAAGGCTGGTAAGATCGTTCCAGATCAGGAGGGATGGCACCATGTATAAAGGATACCACTTTTTCCTTTTTCACATTCTTGAAATCTGTAAAGAAGCTTAAGTACCAGAAACTCAAAGATGGAGCTTGCCTGCTTGTAGCAACACCTCTTTTCCCTTGTACCAATGAGCAAGCTATTGCGTTGTTTTCCATTAACATTTTAGACATCTGCTTCCCCTCTCCCATTCTTCAGAAAGTAATTATTAATTTGTCCTCCAATACAATTATGTTTAAAGGAAAAATTGTAAGATGATTTTGAGCTTAAGTATTTAAATATTTGTAAAGAGAGATTCTGTAGTATTGTAAAGAGAGATTCTGTAGTATTAACATGAAAATGGGAACGTAATACAATAAATGTTTTTTCATTCCTTGTTTTTTGTATTTGAAGTAGATTGTATATGCAGTATTGCCATATGTTTCTTTATGTTCTGTGATACTCATAAATGAACACATTTATAGAATTAAGAATCCTTAGTTCCTTAACATAAAAGTAATTACACTTGTATGTAAAGATTCTTCATGGAAATCACGTCAATGTTGGGACCAGAAGTGGGACTACACTGAAAACATGCTGTTTGACTTCAGTGTGGTTTATGAAGTATCAATTTGAAGAAAACATGATTCCAAGTCTTTTTGTATACCAGATAAATCTCCAGGAGTGGCTAAACATGAGAAGATTCTGGTCACTGACCAGAAAAATGAAGAATCTCATGGACATCATTTGAAATATTCAAAGTCAGGTTGGACAGGGCTTTGAGCAACCTGATCTAGTAAAAGATGTCCCTGCCCATGGCAGGGGGGTTGGACTAAATGATATTCAAAGGTCCCTTCCAACCCAAACCATTCTGTGATTGATTCTATGATGTAAGTGATAAAGCTAGGAAAGGAAAAATAACTTTTTGACTTCCGTTTACCAGCTAGATTAACATACAGCTGATTTTGGCTGTCAGATCGGTGATATGTATGATTTGTGAACTATATAGGATTGATGAAAATTACACATGAACGCTTTCCTCTTTTATTGAGACAGAAGGGAAGCAAGAATAGTTTTTTTAAGACCAGACTTACGTTCTTTTTTAAAGCGGGTCATAGATAGTCATCAGGTAAATGTACAAGGATCTGTTTTTTCTAATAGCATACTTGTTTGGAGGAAGTACTGGTTTTGTAATTGCTTAAAATTGAAATTGCTTAATTTAGTGAGTCACATCTAGCATATTTTCAGCAGTATTTTTTTAATTACCATGAAGTATATATTCATTAGAAATATATTTATATTCCTACCAATACTTTCAGATCCTTGATTTTCTAAGTATGGATGAAGTGAGAGCCAACTCTGATGTACAAATTCAGGAATGTGGTTTCCGAAAAATTTGTTGGGCATTTCTAAAGGTATTGTAAATATTTAAATGAAGAAACAAAATTCATAAATCTTTTTATTCAGTTATCTAAAAGACACTAACAGTACTAAGTGGGAAAACATTTTTAGTATTTCCAGGCAACAGAGATGGAAAAACAAATCCTTGCTTGCTTGGCTGTTCTCTCCTTTCCCTTTTCCTTGGCCCCATAAAATTCACATAACAAGCTTGACGGTAAAGAATATGTATTTTTCAAGAAAGTATAGAATTTTTTTTTGTAACTAAAGTATAGAAGGAGGTTTTCTTTGAGCGTTTCCTATGTGTTCATGAGATTGTCTCTGCAGAGGAAATGACAAATCCACTACTTTCTGTACCTCGGCTGTTCTGTAGTCTGGTGGCATTTTCAGTTGGCCAGTCCTTGAAAAGACTCCCTAGTGTAATTATAAAATGCCTGTCATTTTTAGTTGCAGAGTTTGAAATGCTACAGCAATGAGACACGTGATTTAGCCAGCACATCGTGTACCTTTTTACCCTTTTGGGAGAGACTTGAATGTGCCAGTTTGGCCTTTGAGAGGTGACAAGCTTTAATTTGCCTGAGGATTGTTCATTTACACCTACCCGTGCAGATGGTAGATCTTAACAGCCATTGAGCAGTCCACAACATGAGAAATACAGGAGAAGATAATGGAGTGCAAGTTTAGGGGAAGGGAGAGGGACCTCCGTAGCATTCCATACAGAGGCTCTTCTCAGCTCTGCCCAAAATGAATCTACTGGAATCAGAGGTCTGGTATCCCATGTCTGGGTGTATAGCTGGTGGGAACTGTGCATCCAGGCATTCAGTACAACCTACTCCTGAACAAAGGGAAGGATGAATTTCCAGCTCATAAATACAAATAAAATTATGGCCTGTTCTTCATTTCTACTGCATCTGTCAGCATTATCCTTTCATCTATCCTTATCAGTCAAAGTAGAAATGTCCTGATAAACAGTGGTCAGTGTTAATGGCAGTAAGTACACTTGTTCTTTAATTCAGTAGAGAGATCTCTATTTCCTCTGAAGTTGGAAAGGTTATTGCTTTGCTGTATCTTCTGCTCTGAGTCAAAGCCTTACCAATGCCCTTTGCTGCAGCGTTCAAAGGGGGCAGATTTGGAAGAGGCTCTTTGTGGATTGACAGTCCTTTGAGATTTGGGCAATTTCAGCCAGTAGTAATAAAAAAAAAGTGGTACTGCAGAGGTCTTCCTACATACAGGATATTAGTGTTGTGTGTATGAAGCATGTTTCAAAACTAGGCTGCCATCTAAATTTTTAATCTTAGTGATTTGATCCTGGAGGTGTTTAATGCATGCTTCCTTCATTACCACTTTTAGGGATAGTATATTTCCTCAATTGGAAGTGGATTTCAGAGTTTATCCTGTAGTTGTTTAAGTTATTAGAAATAATCAATGACTTTTATTATCTTTATGTTAATGTAACACATTCTTTCCTCTTTTTAATCATCCTTCCAGCTTGTAGGTGCAAATGGAGTTCGAAACGTTGATGGAAAACTCCGTCTGCAATTATATTGCCCACCTCCGAGGACCAAGTCACATTTGAATGTTGTTGAGGTTTATGACTGGTGGGCAAAATGTCCTAGAAAGCGTTACCCATCAACTTTATATGTAACTGTAAGAGGCATAAAACTGCCAGATCATGTACGTTAAATATATAATATATATATAATGATTTACAAGTATACAGACTTTCCTGTAGGAACTAGTAACTAGCTAGAGCTTGTGAGTGTTTTGTGTTTGCATACATGTATATAAAAGCTGTACTTAACATGCAGTGTATAAAATAGCTAGTATATAACTAGCTATAATAAGACTTTGCATCTTAAGAGATGTATTCCAAACTCAGCCCTTCATAGCTGTCTTTGCAAAATAGGCGTGCTTTCCCATCTGCAACTTTGCATATTTTGCCATTGACAGTCAGAAAACTTTCAGGGTACTTCCTTGAAGATTGATATTCCTTCTCATTAGGAGAAATGCCATTTTAAGTCACTGGACTGATGCAGGTGTGTAAATTCTGTAAGTGAGAGAAGATGTAACTCACTTAACTCTGATTCCCTGCACCCACAAGCTATAATGAGTCATATTTTTTTTCTCAAATGAGAACTCCTTTAAAGACAGGATTATATTGGTATGTACTGAGATGTGCATTCAAGATAAATACAGCATTTATAGTTCTACAATGTGAGTACAATATTGTTCTGTTACATAATTTTCCATATATATTTACAGTTGTCATATGTCTTTCTTACTGTTCATACAATCAAGGGTGATCTGTGGAAGCCTGGTGAGATGTCTAAATCCAAGCTAATCTGTGGGATTAGTTCATATGTTTTGGGGACATTTTTCTAATCTATACTGGAATGACATTTGCAGATCTCTTGCTCAGTTGGCTGCTGATATTGTTAGGAATTCTGTGCGCTTTGCTAGAGCAGCTGTGCTTTGTCTTTCTGGAAGTGTTCTGAGCCTGTCTGCTGCATGGTCTGAGTGTTCTTGTGGTACGTTTAGGTGCTATCACTGGTTTGCAGCCGTCCCTACTTCACAGTCCTCTGTGAAGCTCAAGTGATGTGATGAATTTGCATAGGCTTTCTGAGCTGTGCTTGACTTGGATCCATTGGCTACTGATATTATTTCATTCTTGTTCTGATAAATGCCAGATTTGCCAAGGCTGGGATTGAGCTCCAGATAGGAGCCATGGCATGATACAGTCTTCTGTGCATAGATTTCTGCTTCTATTTAAGATCTGGTAGAGATCCTGCCTAGTCTCGTGCTTCTCCAGAGGGGCCCAGATCTCCTATACCTCCTGCATGGGCTGGTAGATATGAAAATAGATGCGTCTGATAAAACAGGGCATCTTGCATGGAAGTAGGCATCTGTGTGTGGCCAACTGATTTAGGCTCCTAAATTGGCTTCTGCTTGCATAGTAGCTGTCCAACCTCCCTTTTTAGTCACAAGAACCTAGACAGTTATTCACCCTGGAGTGGATAGCTAGCAGCTGTCAGCCTGGAAGAAGACAGTAATTTTGCCTGGTATTCAGATGAGTTTCTGAAGAGACTTGTCTTAGTGAAACTGATCGGAACTGCAGCTGCTGCTTAATGGCCTCTGTGCCCCTCAGCCATGGGGCTGCTAGGCTGCTTCACAGCATTAAGGCTTCCTGTGTGTTCAAGCTTGGTGTAACTTGTAGGTAAGGCTTAGTAGGTGTAGTTACAGAAGTTTGGAAAGTATGCATGCTTTACCTACAATTAAAATCGCAAATGCGGTCAGTCCTTTTTTCTGTGCAACGCTTGAACGTAGTTTGTTCAATAGACAACACTGGTAATGTCTTTTGGTATCATGCATGGATTTTGTTGCTGAAGCACTATTTTGATTTGAAGGTGGTAGGTTAATGTTGCTGAAACTATTTACATGCTGAAATGCCTTTTTTTTTATACACCACTGTCACCAGGTAGTAGAGTATTACTAATTTTCACTGATGGTTAATAAAAATAGAAAAATATCAATTACTTGAAAAATCTTTGATACCATCTGATTGACACAACTTTGGAAGCTCAGATTACTTTCTGACTTGATGGTTACTTCAAATGAAATTTTTGCTGTGCAGTTTTTATGTATTAAACCTTTTCCAATCTCTTATTTTTCAGATATAAAAATGCAATACGTTTGAAAAGTACCTTTTAATCTTTTCAGATATTACATTGTTCATTTTTAAAATGTTTTTTCCTGATGCTTAGTTTTGTTTGCCTTAAGGTTGCTCCTTCTTTCCGCTCTATGATAGCTGTTCAGCAGGAACAAAGTAGTGCAACGCTGTGTGAGCTCCAGAGAGAGGGATCTAAAAAATCATGTGAACCTTTTCCAGAGGAGAAAAAAGAGCCATTTAAATGGACAAGATTACCTGGACAGGTGAAGTGTTTTTATTTGCTTTTTAAAGAAAAATAATTTAAAGACCTACTATCTTTTTATAACTTTATTTTTATAAGTATTATGAAGCAAGTAATTCATTAAAGTAAATTTTAAAAAATACTAAACAAAATACAAAACATAAGAAACTCTCAGAAATAGTAGAGGATGCTTAGCTTCTTACCAAATATAGTTGATTGAACCATTTTTTCCCCAGAACAGCTAGGTACTTTTATCTCGAGATTTCTCTAGGAATTTCAAAGAGTAGGGCTGTTCAGGTAGTGGAAGTAAGACAGGAAACCAGTTCTCAGATTTCAGCTTGACTGGAAATACATTTTCTTGGGTGTCTTTTTTTTTTTTTTTTTTTCCTTTTAATTCCCTCAGTTAAAGTTATTTGTACAGTATAACAGAATTATGAAGGAACTTCCTTTGAAGAACTTAATATTAAGAATGTTCTTGCTGACTTATCCTAATTCCTAGATCATTGTAGGTAATCAAAATTTAACAATCGTAAAAAAGGAATATTTTTGCAACTATGTAGAATGTCCATGCAATGATTTAATATTTTTCTGTAGAATGGCATTAGCATGAGTTCATGGTTCTATAAGAACTTGAACAATGAAAGATTTGTTAACAAAGAACGTTGGTTTTATTTTGATTCCATACTGTAGTCTTTATACAGATCCTTTCAAAAAGAACACTTAAATATACACAGGTTTAACTTTATTTCCTAGTAAAGTTTGCTAATAATAATATAGTAAAGAATAGGCAAGTCTGTTTTTTTACAATGGGAATTTTCTTACCAAAAATGGCATGATACCTAAAAGCTGTATTTATGTTAATGTTCGTTACTTTTCAGAAAGTTGCCATTCTGAAAGTAAGTGCATAATCAAAACCGAGAGAAATATGATCCTACGAATATTTGTCTGCCATCATACAAATAAAGTTTGGCAACTCATTTATTCTTAGACTAGTCCATGTCCATACGGAAGGACTCTAGTAGCCACGATAATGTATTTTGTGATGTCATGTGAAAAAGTTTCAGTAAGGTTAGCATGATGTGGCATGTCTGTCTGCCAAAGAATATTAAAGCAGATGTGCTTGTTTAAAAAAGAACAATTACTCAAAATTATTTCCTTTTTATACATTTAAATTACTGTTTTACCTTTAAAGCTAAATTATTTTTTTAAAAGCCACAATATATTTGTATCTGTCTTCATAGATACAGATAGACGGATGACATTTTTGCAAAATGTTCTATAGAATTACGAATTCTTTGATATATGAATTAAATATGAAATTAACTTTATATGTGAATTGTAGCTCTGTGACCTGTAAACAAAAGAACTTTTCTCTGAGCTGCATTATTGATTTGACATAGTAATGTGTTTTAAGTGTTGGGTAGTTAATATTCATAACTGCGTAATCCCATTTCTTACCTGAAAAGCTAGGTTTGCCGCATACCGAACAAGCATCTGTTTTCACTGCGAGGTGGAGAAATGGGCTGTTTCTGTATTCGTTTCTCTCATGATGGGAGAACACTGGCAGCAGCATGTGCAGGAAGGAATGGCTATCCCATTGTTTGTAAGTTTAAAATATGTTTTGGGTTTTTTTCTTACAACTCACATAGTTTGAAATTAAAGGGCAAAAGATGTATTTTTAAATTGTGGGTGTTTTAGAGGTTTTGTGTTATACTTGTGTTTGGTAAATTGTTCTATGTATTAGAGAGCATTGAGGAAAGTGCTTTTTCTGTGTTAATAAGGCTGGAACTGGCTTTTCATACATGGTAAGGTATATATAGTTTAATGGTATGAAATCACAGTTTCTGCACAGAGGTCTAATGGAAATACTAAATCAGTTTGCATAAGGGACATATTTTCTGATAATAAGGCTTTAAGTGAAATAGGTTTCCAGCCCCCACCACATGCTTTTTGTTTAAGTTTTTCTCCTAACCTGTCATGAAAGTTAGGTACCTGCAATACGGTCATCTCCTGACAGACTACTGGAGGCTACTGCCTTCCATGGTCCAGTTCAGTTGGAATTACAAATATTCCTTGTTATTCAGACTTGGGGCTACTTCTTCACGGTAGCCTCAACTGCATAGTTCTTAAGCGCTGCGTAAGAATTTTGAGATTTAGAGAGAACAATATTTTAAGTGTACACAAAGTAAATGTTTAAACAACGCAAGGAGCAGTAAGTCTAGATTCCTTTATTATACAGCCCCAGAAAATGATCTCTCGGTTAATCTATTTCAAAGATTGGTTGGGTAGCTGTCAAAATTTAAAAAAAAAAAAAAAAAAAAAAGTAATCCCAGACTGGTTTTAGTAATGTAAAGCAAGTAGGCTGTTTCTTAAGGGTTAAGACATTCGTGACATCTGTGAACCACTAGATGGAAGTATATGCTTGCTGTCCATGCATATCTAGCAACTATTTGATTTTTGTTCTCTGAAAATGAGACGATAAAGAAAATGAGTTGACTTATGCTAGCAGAAACTCAGCCCAAGATTAGACTAAACTTTGCACTAATAATTGCATATAATTGATTGTAAATACTTACAAAATTTTTATTTTTCCATTTAAACTTCACTAGTGTACGAAATGCCTTCTGGACAGTTCCTGAGAGAATTTTATGGTCACCTTAACATAGTGTATGATCTTTGCTGGTCAAAAGACAATCAGTACCTTCTTACTGCATCCTCCGATGGCACTGTCAGGTCAGTATGATGATGATGTTCTGGCAGATAGCATCAGAAGCACAAAAGAAAGCGGTCCAGTTTCATCTCTTACTAAAAACTGTGCTATAATGTTTTAATTACAGATTTGATTGCAGTGTGACTTACTCTATAATATTATAAAAATTATGATGGAGTTAGTCACTTAAGCGGTATTTACTATATCAGTTTCTAATGTATAGGTATTTGAGACAAAAGCTTTTCCAAAAACTGTAGTGTCTAAATCTACAGTGCAGCAAAAAAACCTGAAAGACCCTATATTTCCAGAAGTCAGAGACAGTTGGAATATTCTATCCTTGAAGAAATTACCATATTATGAATGCAGTATTAAGTCTGCAAATTTGAACATGAGCCAGGAAATTGAAAATTTAAGATTCAGGTTAAAATTGGCCACACTGTACCTATGTAATTTTTCTTTGGACACAATTAAATAATTCAAATTAAAAGGCTGTAAATGTAATTTGATAGTATTATTTCTGAGACTGAATGTGTACACATTTTCGTCTACAATTTAAAAGCGTACTTCAATGCTGTGTTAATGTTAAAATACTAATCTGTACAATGTTTAAAAGCAAAACCCTCAAAACTGTAGAAAAACATGAAAGTATGGCTGTGACACTGCATAATTTTATTACAAGTAACTTCATAGGTTTTCATAGGGCTTTTTTTTTTTAGCTCTTCAGATCCTTATCTCTTGTTTCTGTTATGCAACTCAATAATGCTACAGACAGTTGCATAATTAAAATGCCAGAAAAATTGTTGATACATTGTATGTGTGGAACTGTTTTGCCTTTTTTTTTTTTTTGCTGCTTGTATGTAGGAATAAAAATAATATTTTCAGAGCTTAGCCCATGTTTTTATTTTTTATTTGGAAGCAGATTAAATAATAATTTTTAATATTAAAATAAATATCAATTTCGATCATTTATGTTACCTATAAGAAGGCCTAGCTGTTCCTCAATTCTTGAATTTGTGGCAGCAAGTTGAAACTGTAGTGGTCTGCCTCCTTTTCTGTGTACTATGCATAGTCACTGTACGAGTTGTTAGTTCCTGTATTTATTGTCCATTGCCTTAAGGTCCTTAAAAATTCTGAGTTTAGTCAAGGAGTTTCTTCTTTCTCCCTTTCATATTGGGACCATTTCACTGTTGAAACATGGTAGAATTGAAGGATGAGGACCAAAAGGCACCCTATTGCTTTAAAGTCATTATCAGTTTATTACCTGGATCATCTCTTGGACTGAGTTGTAAGACAACCTGAAAGGAAATTTGGGAGCTTATGTGAATCCTTCTTTATATAGTGTTTTGTATGTTACTCTTGAGCCTTCCCAAGCTTTAGTCCCATATTATTTGTGAGCAATAAATTAACTTTTTATGTTGTTAGAGCAAAACCATTTTAAAAGATAGGTAGGCTCCTTGTGACCTTTGCACATTAAGTTGCAAGTTAATTGCTCTACTCTAAGGGATTGCAATTTTGTGATGAACTCACCTCAGAGTAAGCTTAGAATTCTTCAGCGTGCACCAGAAGTAGTCACCCCACCTGGAAGGGTGGCACTCAAACAATTAAATTCCATATTGTAACTGAGCACTCTCTGAAATGTGCTGCCCACCTGTATTTCATGATCCAGGTACCATTCCATTCTTTATGGACTCATCTTTGGGGAAGGCTCAATAATACAATGTATAGCATCAAACAAAAAACACTTCCTAAGAAAAACCTGATCTTACAGCTGTGGGTGGTGAAGGATAGGAAATAGATGAATAGTAAGAACTGAATTTATGTGAAGAAAACATCCTTGAGATCACAAGCACTGTGTGGTAGGTAATTGTTCTTTTAAAACTTTCTGAGGTTTTATTTATATTTAGTGGACCTAAATGTTTGGTTTTGGGTTTTTTGCTCTACTTTTTTTTTTGGTTTTGTTTTGTTTTTAAATGAGTGATACCCCAGAAGGTCTTAATAATTTGTTTATAACTCCTGAAGGAAAGAAATCAATCCATTCCATGGAATTCTTTGTGTATTTTAAAATGTGCGAAATATCCATTAAATAAGTAGTTGTGAATTTACTTTGAAGACAGAGTGCTATGTAAAATAGTGAATGTATCTTAATTCTTGTTAGAAAGTACCATATTAAAGGATTAAATATAGGTGGAACAATTGGTATGATGAACAGGTGGTGTTAAGTGTTTGCAAGCATTTGCCTCTAGAACTAGTACAAAATATGGCATCAGTTACACCTGTGCATGTGATTGCTTAATACAGCAGATAGCCTAACATCCTTTCCTTTTAGAATGTGGAAAATAGAAATGCAGGCGGCATCGGCTGTGAGAGTTTTCCCTCATCCTTCATTTGTTTACACTGCAAAGTACCACCCAATTGCTGACTCGTTGGTCGTGACAGGATGTTACGACTCAGTGATTAGAATCTGGAATGCAAATGTGAAAGAAATCCATGGACAACTGCTACAGGAGCTTGATGGTCACAAAAGTTTTGTCAACACACTTTGCTTTGATGCAGAAGGTATGTACTTTAGTATTACTTTTTCAAATAGTCGTCTTTTCAGTTGAAGACCAACTTGAGTGTTACTAGTTTGCTTTATTTCATAGAGGCAATGTGAAATGCTATAACAGAATAGTTTTAGCTGTGTTTGCAATTAATACGTTAGTATGATGCCTTATTTGGACAAACACAAAAGGACACATAGTCCCTGATACAATCAGAAAAGGTATGTGCAGAGAGGACAGGCAGGCAAATGTGTAGTGATCAGGCAATGATTACTGGGCAAATTTTGGTCATAGTTTGGTTTTCATTGTCCCTATAACTAGGTATTGTTAGTTAGCTAATGTTTTGTACATATTGCAGCAAAAATTAGCAGAACATGAAGCACAGATGCTGCTGTTCAGAGCAGACAAATGGATCAGGATGCAGGTGAAAAGCCTAGCAGTTAGTGTAGAGAGGTAAGTTGGAAAAAAGGCACATTTGGCTATAGAAGTAGGTAGAAGAGTTATGTACTAACTTAAAAGCAGAAGCAGGAAATCTGAAACCAGCTTCTAAAGAACTCTCAGAACAGAACTTCAGAACAGGAGGTTGCATGGTCAGAACAGTAGCAAAGACAGCTCTACCATATTGTCATTCAGAGTTATCAACTCAATACAAAGATAAAGAAAATGACGTAGCAGTATTTCGATTGTGAGAATTTTAATGCTAGACTGAAGGAGTGGGAAGATAATGAGCTTTTCAGCACTGACAGAGAATGTGAAAAACTGGGAGAAAAGGACAGAGATTAGACCATTGTGAATAATGTTAACTGGTAGATTAACAGCTGAAAGCGAGTGAGAGACATGTACTGACACGTACTAGTGGAGAGTGGGAAGAGTTGAAGATGGGTGATGAATAAGATACTTGAAAGTGTTTGACTTTTTCTGGTATTAGTGACATCATTAGTAATTAGGTGGTTCATTTTTTGGAGGTATTCACTGGAGTAGGTACTAGGAAGAAGAAACAGTTGCATTTTTATAAAGAATAAGTATTTGTGCTTAATTTAAGAACAGCTGTTGGAAAACTACTTGTTCACGATGCTCTCAGTGAGTATATAGGTAAGCATTAGGCCATCATGTGAAGCTCATTGAGCTATAAATGCTCATTTTTTGCTGATTCTGAAATATGAGTAAAACTGAAAAAAGAATATTCAGCACCACAGTATCTGACTTATGTGCTGAATCCAGATTTATGGTATCAACTTACATCATGCAGTATGAGCAAAATGTATTTGCAATGAGTGTATCATAGCAAAAGAGAGGAAAGAATTGGTGTTCTCCTATTCACAAAAATAATAGAAAAAAAAAGTTGTTTCTTGTTTATACGTCCTTTTCTGTATTTGCTCACTTGTATGGTATTCTGCTACTTATAAGACATCATTTCACAGGGCTCCACATGTTCTCAGGAGATAGTTCAGGACTGATAATAGTTTGGGATACATCTGTCAAAGGAAGTTCTCAACACATGTTTCAACATTGGAGAATTAATAAGGTATGCAGGTTTCTTAAACTAGCATTGTAATTTTTATGTGAACTATTCCAAATCTAGTAATTCAATTTGGATTCAAATTTTTTTATATGTTAACTTTTGTTTAACTGAAAAGGTGTGTTTTTCTTTAAATAATGGTATAAAAGAGCTGATAGAACATGTTGTGATTCACTGACTTAAAATTTTTGAATTGTTTTGCAACTTCAATTTTTTTGTATATAAAACATGAAAATGCTTGAGGTTTAATAGCACTGTATTAACAGATAAATGCTAATGCATTAGGTTTGTTTTCTAGAGACAACAATAAAATAGACCACAGGCTTTACAAATTACCTTTGTTCATACCTGAGAGGCCTAATGTTCAGTCAGCATTTCTGTCATCAACTGTGTTTCAGAAGTTCAGAGTCACAGCAATCTGTCTTGTGGTTGTGAAAAGTTGATTGCCCAGGATGTGATGCCTTAATATGGGAACAAACTTCTTCCTTAACTGAATAGAATGAAGTGGGTAGAAAAAGAGTAATGCAAGAAAAAAATGAATAATAATGTGTAAAAACATGAGTTTTAAAACACAAAGTTACATGTTTTTACTTTATTTTCCTTCTTTCTGTAGGAAATAAAAGAAAATGATATTAAAGGAACATCAATAAATCATTTGGAGGTGCATCCAAATGGAAGGCGTTTATTAATCCATGCCAAAGACAGTACGCTGAGAATCATGGATCTCAGAATGTAAGTGGATTTTTGGTGACAAGTGTGTATTTCCTTTTTGTTTTAAAATTTACGTGGGGAAGTAAAGTGCCACAAAACTATTAAATGTATAGTTGTGGAGAAGAAAGATGTCCTAATAATCAAGGATAGCAATATTAGGGTTAGGAAATGGTTTCAAAACACTGCTGTGTTACAGACCTTTTGTGTGATGTTGTGTAAGTCTTTAGAATAGAATATCCAAAAATTACTAGATTACTTGGGAGCTTAAGGTGGCATGAAAGAGAAGAGACTAGTCTCCTAAAGATGGAATTTCACTTTTAAAAATGCAATCTAGGTGTGAAAATAACTTTGAAAATATAACATTTATTTGTGCGTTAGTTTCTCATTGTTAAGACTTTGGGAAGCGTCTTTTGATGATAAAGTGGAATTAAAATTGTCATCATAAATACTGAAATATGCAGTGATGTACATCTTATGGTATATTAAGCAGGTGGTGAGATTTTTAACTTAGTTTTTGATTATCTCATTTTTAACAGTTGTGAACATGATTTTTTAATAATAAACTACAATAAAAAACAAGGAGATCACAGAATCACTTAGGTTGTTGAAGTTGAAGAGTGTCCGGTTCTACCCCCATAATCAAAGTATGAGAGCATGTTACTTAGGGCTTTAAATATCTTGAAGGATGAAGAGTCCACAACTTCTGTGAGCAATATGTTCTAGTGATCCTTCACCCTCAAAAGAAGTTTTTTCTTCATTTAAAATTAAATTCCCTATATTTCAATTTGTGTCCATTCCCTCTTGTCCTTTCACTGGGTGAAACTGTGAAGTGTCTTACTCCTATCAGTTACACACATTGATAAGATGCACCTGAACATTCCCTTCTGGAAATCCACATTAAAGATACGAACGCTCTTACTAAATGATTCATCCTTAATTTCATGGGTTCCCTTCCTTGCCTTGCCACGCAGAAAATCAAAGGTTCCCTGGTGTTCTATGTGAAATTACCTGGGGGAAATACCTCTTTATGTTCTCATAGCATAAGAAACTATGTTCTTTTAGAACATACTTCTGTACATATATATATTCTCTCAGGAAATCTCACTCTTAAATAATATATTGGGTTGGATGTTTGAACTAGCTGAAGACTTTCCAGTCTAATAGTGCACTCTCCATCTTTTACTGTAAACGATAAATTATAATGACCATGCTAGAAGGCTCAACTATCCACTCAACCGAAGTATGAAATCGGTGGATGAACGGAGGGAACCTGTAATTTTTGAAGCAGATAGTGTTCTTCTACCGCTACCATTCCTAAAAAGCGCAGAGAGTTTTAGTTTGAGAGAGAAGAATGGACATGCATATTAATCTCTAAGAAAGGGTTAATATGGTGTGCAATTTCACAATTATTAAGCCAGTTTATCTGTGGGACACAACATCTCCTATCTCCCGCACCTTTGGCCATGTATTCCTAGCATTTCCTTTTTATCAGCTCTAGAGATCTTTTGATGCAGGGTAAGTCAGATCAGTGAACTGATCCGACTAAAAATCAGTCTACAAATACAAATGATTAATTTTCATTTTAATCAGCTATCTGATCTAACTCATCTGATAGCTGCCCAAACACTAAAGAAGAAACGAGGGAGAGCCTGGGAAAATAAGGGTGGAGAGGACAGCAGCAGGACTGCTGCTTTGACCGCAGCCCACAGTTAAATTGGCTTAAGTCTATCAATAAACCACAGGGTCAGATACCCAGCAGTGATAATTTTACACGTCAGCATTAACTGTTCATTCCCTGCATGAGAAAAGAGGGGGTGGAGGTCACAGATCAACACAATTCACTTTGATTGACAGCTAGTTGTTCTGAACTTTCCTCTTTCAACTTGCTTTTTTGATCTTTTTGGATAATACTGTTGTCCTGTCACTGAGGTATGTGATCAGGGATTTAGTTTTGGTTCAGACCTCTCCTTAGGGTTTCATATGCGGTTTAGCTTTACATCTTGCAGAATTCTACATGACATATCAGAGACACTATCTTTCTTATTCACCTAGCTAAAACTTTTATTGGGGCTAATATGGTCTTGCACTGTGATCATTAAAGCATCCCTTTGTCTTGCTTGCCAAATAGAATTGTATCTAAGGTATATTTATTTAGAAGATTGGTAAAATAATTTTCCTGTCATATTAACTGCATTGCACTTCTCCCAGCATACCTTCATTGTTTCTGCAGTAACACATTTTAAAAATTACTGTCTGCTGTCTTTGAGGGGTGTTGTGGCCTATTGCCATTCTTCTTGCCTTGAATTCTGCATCATAGTATTATTGCTGTATTAGTCTCCATTTTGAACTTTCATATCTCTTTCCAAGCTGTACCTCATGTTTGAGATACAAGCTGGTTTACGCTAAGAGGCTTCTTTAAATCCTTTTGCAGATTCTCTCTTATTTGATGCCTACAAACTGTTTGACAGTAGTTCATTAGTAGGTCATTATTACTATGCTGACCAGTAGTGTTTCACTGAAAAAAGATTAGGATACCTAAGTAGCACAATAATACTAAAAATATTAATGTTAATAGTAAATCAGCATTGATGTTTGAAATTTATTGATTCTACTGCTGGTTTTCTAACCAAGGAGACATTAGTCTGAAGAGAGCTGCTGGATAAATTTAAGCATTACTGGGATGTAATCAAGCTCAGGAAGCGTAATGAAAACTTTTTTGGCAGAGCCTAGAGTAATAGTGCCAATTTCCCCATTTTTTGCAAAGCCCGGGGTCAAGATGATGCAAATTACTACATCTGTATCCATTCTTTAGATCTGAGTATTTCCATTTTCTACTGAAAGACAAGGATGTACACTTTCATCTATAACTTCAGGTGCATTATGAAAGCCAGGGAAAAGAAAGGGTAAACACTGCACTCTGCAAAAGGTGGGTGCTTGCATATCTATTCGGGATGCAAGGTGTATTGATTTTTCTGAGGAACAGAGAGGGGGACCGACACATAAAAAGTTAGATTGTCTATTCTGAAAGTATCTGCTACATTTGCAAACCGTTCTTTATCTTTAGCTTGGCTGCAAAGAAATACATAGGTGCCACAAATTACAGAGAAAAGATTCACAGCACCTTCACACCATGTGGTACATTCCTATTTTCTGGAAGTGAAGATGGAAAGGCTTATGTTTGGAATCCAGAAACAGGTAACTAATTATTTCATGGGGTTAAGCTAGGTTGTCAAGACTGGGGGGAGAAAGGATTTTGTAACCTTCATTGAAACACTTTTGATATGGAATAAAACTTCAGTAAGATGTTCTTAAATCCTGAAGCCTTAGCACCACCTTTTAAATAGCTATTATTAATCTCTAAGATTTAATTCTCTAGAGGAAATTAATATGCAGAGGTAGCATTTGTAATATCCAGCAGGAATGGAGCACCTTAAGCTCAGCTTTTTGTGTACTGCCATTCTTCACATGTGGATGAAGGTCTTAAAATGGAATGCACTAAAACCTTTTAAGTCAAATCAGTCTTTCTGTTGTGTTTTTTGGATTTGGGAATTAGGCTTTTGTTGAGAACCAAGTCATCTGTTTCCCAAGGGTGATCGGAGACTCTGAATATTATCGGCCTTTGGAATATAAGGTTTCTTTGTGAATTATTTCCCAAACCAAGTAGTTTCAAAATAGCTACCAAAATCTTTCTGGGAAAGCGTTAAGCAAATGTAAGATAAAGAGTTTGTCATCTTTGTTTGTACAGTGAGGTAAAAGGGGCAAAAATAGCAGTAGAAGGTAGCAGAATACACTTTTTGGTTTTGATGACTTATGTTCTGCCTCCAATTATGATCTAAATAATTTTTAAAAAGGAGAAAGTAAATATTTTAAAACAGGCAGCTAACTAGCAGTTCTGTTTTGAATTTCTTTGCACGTTTCCAACTAATTAGCTTACATCTATGCCACTACATAATTTGTCCAAAAACTTTAAAAAAGGGTAAAAGGAGGGAGAAATTTTGTTGTTAGTATGTTTTCACTGGACTTTGACTCTTGCTTACACACTGTACTTGCATTCATAATGCCATCAGCTGAAGAGCTGATTTTACTTATTTTTTTCTAATAATTTTGTGCTCAACTTTCACTCCTATTGTCAGTATTACAGAGCTGAAATCCACAACTAAGATAGCTATCTCTGGCAAAATGCAAGCACAAACAAATACTGTGGAAAGCCACCTTTCCAGAACTTGCTTATCAGAACAAGAGAACTCGGCTAACCTGATGCATCCTCTGGGGTTTCCTGCAGCTGTTGCAACAGCACTAACTTTTCTGATTTATCGATAAATTGAAAGCATGCAATGTTTTTTTGTCTTATGCCAAATATTACTTTTCAATAAGGAAATGGACTGAAGAATAATTATTTACAGTGGCATGCACTGCAATGTAGTAATACAAGCTGTAACCATCTGTTATTTTGCTGTATCAAGTATGTTTCCATGGTATTAATAAACGTATTTCACTTCTGTAGGAGATCAGGTGGCCGTATATTCTGAACTCTCCTTCACATCTCCACTTCGTGATGTTGCCTTTCATCCACACGAACACATGGTGTCATTTTGTGCCTTTGGTCAAAACCAGCCAATACTTGTATACATTTATGATTATAAAGGTACAGTACAAATTTTCTTGATACACACTTGTAAATATTTTATTTTTAGAAGTGATTTGCTAGTATTTTTACTTCTTTTGAAGGAAAAAGAAAATGGTCATTTGTTGATAACACATACCTTTATTCTGGGAGATATCAAAACCCAACTGGACATGACCCTGAGCACACTGCTCTACGTGACCCTGCTTTGAGCAGGCACTTTGGCCTAGCCAATCACCAGAGGTCCCTGGCAACCTCAAGTTAAAATGTGTAATTGTATGTCATCCTGTGTGATTCTTACAGCACTTTATCATATATAGGCAGTGTCATATAAATATCTAAAAGCCTCTTTTCAGTAACAAGGTGCATTATGGAGCCAGAAAATAATATCATTCTGAAAATTAATGAATAGCTTAATAGAAACTCATTATTTTGTGCTATGTTACAAAATAACGTTAAGGAGCTGTATAGAAATGAATTAATGAGGGAGTATAGATTATTTTAATAAACACGTGTTGTGTCTGTGGTATGATTCTGTGAGAGATACATTTATTCCCCGTGTTATATTAAAAAGAAAGTGATAAATGCTAGCTTTGAATTTTTGATATACAAAATAAAATTCAGATTCTCCTTTGCAGGCTTTTCTGATGATGTGTCTTTGTGGTTAGCTTTAGCAGTGTCATTGTTTCAATTAAGGACACAGTTTCAGATGTCACATTGCATCTAGACAGTAGATAATGTTAGTATGAATTATGCAATAAATTTTGCATATCTGTAACAGATTTTTGTTTGAATTATATTTGCAGTGAACGTAGATTTAAAAAGCTAATCCTGTCTTTATACATTTGCTTTTTAAATAACATGTACTAATGAGATTACTCATACCAAATCTCACAGTTTAGGTTTTTTGTCTGTTGAACTGGTTGACTTTTACAGGAAAATAAAGTGGAATGACTTTACAATCAATATTCAGTGCTAAACTTCAACCCAGTAAGATACCTGCATTCTAGAGAGCAATGGAAAAATTTTTGGGTGAAGGATTTCTTTAGAATTTTTTGACTATTCAGCAGACAGTGAGTCTTCAAAAAGCTAATAGGCTAGTTTAATATATGTATGTGTGTGTGTTTATATTTAGAGATCACAGAGATCACGCTGGTAGTTATTTGTATCATCTGACTGCTTAACTAAGTCACTGGTGACAGTAAGATTTTGCATAGTTGTGGTCTTTTCTACAATGTCTGTTACTAACTTTTTGTTCCTTTTTTGGTGAAAAGCACACACTTTGCTTTCAGAAGATAGTCTTACTGCCTTAGTGTTGAAAGAGTTAATCATATAGTAATACTAATTTCAGTCACTGACACAGTTTTTAAGATTCCAACAGTATGTGTTTTACATACACCAACAGTTCTATGAATATCCTGGACAGAACTTCATGAAGAATTCTCTTAACCTTTGTTGGCTTGAGACCACAGTACCAAAAATTGCAAAAGTCAAACTGTTTGTTTAAATGACAGTGAGCACAACTTTCATCAAAAGTATCACATTCTAGAGCAGACTACCTCCTAAGAATGCCTCCTGTGCCTGTATATATGTCTAGCAACTTCTGAAATTTTACTCAAGTATAATAAGCTCACTTGAACTAGGCTGGAAAAAATGTGAAATACACCTAGTAAAATAGCTGACCTGAACTCAGTGCAAGCTATACAACTTTCTTGCCTTTGAAAACATTCCTTTCTCCCCACCCCCATTGATATTTCTGCATGGAGAAAACTATTGTTTATAAGCAATACAAAAATACCTGTTCGGTGTGAGAGGTTACTGAACACAGAGAACAGATAAGGGAGACCTTGTGATCAGGAAGAGTTGGGGGAAATGAGGTGGTTTGGGGAAAATTTCATGTAATTTTCAGGTTTTCCCTGTAGCAAAATTAGTACAGATTGTGATAGTGTTTCATTGAAGACATGGCTGGCAAAATGACAGCGATCATTCAGGTTTTTCTTTTCCCCATGGCAATGTAAGGCTTTACCTGACACATTAATATTGGTTATTTCTACAGTTGCGCAACAGGAAGCTGAACTCGTAAAGGATCTCAGTTCATCACTTACCACAGCTGCACCAAGAGGGCCACAGATATTCAGCAGTTTTTCTGAAATTCCTATACAAAAAAGTTCAGTGATGTCTCCGGCAGATCAGTTTGTCAGTGTTGCAAGAGCATCAATGAGAATGCAGAAGGTGAAACAAAAACTTGATTCTGTTATGGTAAGTCAGATTTAATTAATTTCCAGAAGTATACAGTCTTCTCAGCCAAAGTTCATCTTCTGGGACTGGTATATCTAACAAAACCTATATATGTATAGTCTTGGGATCTGTTCTTCAGAAATGAATATATCTCTCGCTAATATTAAATGCACCTGTAGGTAGCTCTTTACTTCTCTTTAGGAGAGATTAATCGCATAAAACTAAGTTATTTTTGTTTATCAACTACTGATGACAAGGGATGTTTTTTGTCAATGCCCATTGCCATTCATATGATCATATGAAAATCCCTCCATAGATCACTGTGGCTGAGCTTTAGAAAATTCTCTTCTCCCCCTGCCCCGTTCACCTTTGGAATTGTATGTGACAGAAATGGCAGGGGTTTTGTAGTGGGGGGCTGCAGGGCTGACCTGTGTGGAAAGAGATCATGGACTGCCCTGTGCTGGGTACAGGCGTTTCCAGCCAGCTCTGCGAAGGACAGTATGGACCCACTGCATGACTGAAATTGGAACCAAACAGAAGACCATATGGCACCTCTGTGAAAACATATTTAAGAAAGGTTGGTAGCTACTAGGGACAGGACACACCAGAACAGAGGAGGAAACACAAAGGAAAACAGGTCAGGAGGCACAAGTGGAGATACAGGAGGAGGGACATGAAGAGGTACAAAAGACACGGAAGGAGGCACAAAGGTGATGCAGGAAACACAAAACAATGCAGAAATGGAGATACAGGGGGAGATAACAGAGTAGGCATGAAGGGAAAGACCGGAGGAGATGTTTGAGGACACACAAAACACAGGAGGATGTACACCTCTGAAGGGACTGCAACCCATGGAGGAATCCATGCTGGACAGGTACAATCCCCAAGGGGATTTTGCCTGGTGGAGGACCCATGCTAAAGCAGTTGAAAGAAGTAAGAAACAAAGAGAGGCAAAAAGAGCAAGACAGTATGCACTAATCCCACTCTCCTGCGCTGCCCATAGCCTTACCAAAGGGACCAAGTGAAACATAATGGCAAAAGCAAGGAGACTGGGGACTAGGAAGGAGTAGAGAGAGGTGTCTGGAATGAAGTTAAGACAAACAAAGGAAAGTGTTTTCTTTGAGTGTTTGACTATTTGTCTTGTTTATTAATACCCAAATCAGTAATTAAAGCTTTTGTAATTGGCAATAAATTTAATTAAGTGAAATTCCCCAACTTGGGACAATTTTGCGTGCAACAAGAATGAGGAATATTCCTGAATACCGCTATGCAGTTGCAATTACTGTTCACGATGACGTGAACTGCATTTGGGTTTGCGCTTACTATTTTTCATTTTTAAAAAAAAAAATCTATATGCATTCAAAAGTATTTAATGTAGTTTTAGGCTTTGTCTGCATTAATAAGTAGTGAAGCACAAAAGAAGCAGATGAGTCTGTGAAAGCAGTTGTTGCTGAGGATGCTGCAGCTACTGTCATCATGCTTCAGGGGTTTTGCTTTGGATTAGATCTGGTCTGGTTCCCTGGCCTGGACCTCCCCATTAGGCCTGTGCTTTGAAACTATCCAAAAGAAAGCTCTCCCGCAGTCCTTTGCTTTTGGGACAGTGAGTTCCCAGTGGACCCCTTTATGAAATACCACACTGTAGCTTGCATGGAAAACCGCAGCATGTTGCTGCTGCCTCTACAATTACATGTGGCCTCACATAAGGAAACAAGCCTTGTTTCTGTTTTCTGCTTATTTTGTTCCTGCTCATCTGCAGGTGAGCCCTGGTGCCTTCAAGTTGTTTATCATCAGATAGAGGCACAATATGGAGAGAATGGAGCATGTAACCTTGTGTCTGCGAAGGTGTTCCAGAAGAAATTTTTTTACTCTTCTGGATGTCTTGTCATCTGAGGAACAAGACAGAGATAATGAATTTCTGGGACTCTTTATCATTGCAACTGTTTAGTCCCTGATTAGCCAGGGATTCTAGGCTGTGGGAGGCAAATCTGTTTTAGCAGAACCATGTAGTGGTTCCATGGAACCACGTAGCTAGGTGAAACAGATATGCCTACAACCGTGTTTGGGAGAATAACTTTCAGCTACTGGGTTTCGTAACCCTAGACTCCCATTACTCAAGGTAGTTTGGGGTGAGTAAGTCCACTGTGAGCAGAGTCATGATCAAGGTTTTGGACAGCATCCTCCAAACTCTCTACCTATGGACTATATATATGGGAGATGTCAGAAAGGTCATCTGAGACTTCTCACCATGTGGGTTTCCAAACAGTACAGGATGGTGGTTGAAAGAGTCCACATCCAGTCTAATGTCTGTCACAGAGCAGTGATGGTTATAAAAACTGAGAGCACTTTCTTGCAGGGCTTTATGAACCACTGAGATATTGGGAGGAGATTTCTTTCCACTGAAAGGACTATTGATACTCATCTTTTCAGCGATGCAACATGAGACTTGGGGAACAGTGATACCCCCTTTCCAAGCAGGGATAGGATCATTTCTTGCATGTGGGTGCAGTGTTGCCTGCCTGCATTATCAGAGATTCTGGACAGCCCCAGAGTGTAATATAGGAACACTAAAACTTAAAATTTCTACTAGTTTGTAATTGGGTACTATGGTTTCAGATGCTATGCATTTACACGTGCGCAACTCCCTTTTTCATCTGAAAAATGATGTGCGTATATAAGTGCAGGCTTTGCTGGAAGGCTTGTTAGAATGTGCACTCACATAAATGCTTTGTAAAGTGTGTGTCAAAGTAGGCCTCATGAAAGTTGCCACTTGGCCATGTATGCCAGAATGTGCTGCTATGTCTGGGTACAGACAAGTGAAGATAAAGGCACACGCAGGGTGGCAGGCTGCCCTGTTTACAGGGTTGGAACATGAAAATCCAGACGAGAACACAGGTGTTATCTTGTGTGCATTTGTCTGATGGGAAAAATAAAAGGGAACTGGAAACTATGCAGGCTTTTTACTGGTCTTCTGGTCATGTTTGTATGCCAGTGCCTTGTCACAGACACATAGGGATTATGATGTTAGGACAAGCATGTTGGCAGCATACCTTGTAGGCAGTAAACCTGGCCTGAGCTCACACCTGGGGTCGTGTTTTATGAGACAAAGGTGCTGGAACCTCCGAACAGCAGATCTGCCAACACAGGGGTCTCTGGGTTCAATGTGTGTGACCTTAACAGCAGTAACTAATGGGTACAAAATTAACTTGTGAGTGCAAAGTTTGGAGGTCTGCAGCTTAGATATGTGATTTGAAAATGTAATGTGAATACATTAAAACTTGGTTTAAGCTAGATAAAAATAAAGAATATTCTGATCCTGTATGAGCTTGGGTGGTTTGTGTTGTGACCAGTGCCTCCTTTCCAGGTCCCTTTAGAACCAATGGGGTGTTTTGTTTTGTTTGTTGTCTTTGCTACGTAAACAGGAACCTTAATGAATGATAGAGGAAGTTTCTTTTCTCCTCTGCAACTTTACCATTCTTGTTAGCCCAGAAAATGTGTAATTAGAACCAAGAGTTGAATATCGGGCTAAAGCTTTAGTAATTCACAAAAGCTAGGACCTTTTGATAAAAAAAGGTAAATATGAATTTCTTTGTGAAACCAGAATGCAGAATTGCCTTCTTTACCACACAGAGAAATTATAGTGAATCTTGGCAGAAATGATTATTTATCTTTGCCTCAAGGAACTAATGCTAATGTATGTTTCTATTCACAGAAGTTTTTGACAGGAAAACAACCCATCTCTAGTCATTGAAAGAACTCATAAGTGCTTTTCATTCAGTGTTACAATGTATGTGTTTAAAATTTCACTTCCATCTAGCAGTCAAAATACCTGTTTATAATTTTGCATAACAAGGGGGTAATATGTTATGTAGATATGGGGAGAAGGGCTTCTTTTAAGGGTGTAGTATCCTAGCTCTGAAACTGTGGGGGGTTCTGGGGGGTTTGTTTGGGTTTTTTTTTTAGATGTCAAAACTTTCATGCTGTGATTTGAAGGAAAAAAAACCTTTGTGGAGCTTAAGGACAGCATCTGTATATAATCTGTAGTAGTAGTCCTGGAATCAGTTATATGTTGTCTGCCTCATCTCTTAGTATGCGAACACTTCTGAATTAATTAAAAGTATGTTTGGCTTTTCCAGTCTTTACTTCATGATGTATTTCTCAAAAATGTTATTAAAAGGTTATCAAAGTTCTTACCAAAATTCTGATACTCACAGGGTTTTAAGTGCAATATTAGGCAACTAGAATGTAAAAGTAGTATTCCCTATATATAGAACTAGTTAAAACTGTTTGAATTTTTTTTTGTCCTTTGAGTGTATTTATTACTATGCCAGAATTCATTAAGGGAGTAGGTACTGTGAGAGAATCCAGAAGCTTATACCTTGGCTTGCATCAAATGTACTGAACTTTCGTTGTTAAGCTGTATGACTATAAAGTATGGTCGTATATGATGCTTTGGTATAGTATACATCAGATACTAGACTGTGTAGTCCTTCCAGATGGTCTCCTTTTAGAATTTAGTTGAGATAAGAAATGTATCTTGTTGCCTAAAAACAGGACAGAATTTAAAGCCACTGCTTTTCAGAAAAAACATGCAACTTTTTAGTGAACACGTAAACATGATACTTATACTATCTAAGCCATCAAGTGGAGGAAGCTGGAAACTTGTCCTTTTGTTTGCAACAAAGACCTAGAGACAGAGCTGGATGCAAAAGTGGTGTGGGTTTTTTTTTTTTTTTCTCTTTTGTTTTTTATGCTACCGTTGTCAGTCTTGTAAGAATCTGCCCTTCAGGTCATCTTGGTTTTGGTAGATTCTGAAATACTGTGCTTGGCTTCTGGGTTTTAGTGCAGATGGGGAAGAGAAGAGTTCAGTAGTAACTTACTGCAACTTCTACCTGAAGATGAAAAACTGGAGGGTTATAATATATTAAGTACTGAGGACTCATGTTAAAACATTGCTAATTCTGTGGATGGTTTTGGCCAAGTACAAGGTGATGCTGCAATGTCTCTGCAGGCTGAAATAGCTTTTTCACTTGATCATGCCTGCAATACAAAGTTTTTGTCTACAAACTGTCAGAGGAGGTACTGATATTCTGTAACCTTATCTATCATATGCATAAGAAATTTGCAGTATTTTTGAAGCCTCTTTTTCACTGAGTAAGTTCACAGAATTGTCTTAAGTTTCTCTTTTTTCCTAAAGAAAACTTGCAAGTGAATAGGAAGCCAATTTTTTTATAGTGTATACCATAGTTGGGGGAAGGAAAAAAAATGCAAAAAAGCACGTAATTTTATTTCTTATTGAAAACAAAACTGTAGCTGAATATTTTTTAGGAAACTGTAAGGTCCATTCCAAACTGAATATGAGGATGCTGCTTCTGTGTTTCTATTTAGGAAATCCAGGATGGGCCCATATATTCAACACTGTAATTAGCTCTGGACACCCTTTCTGAAAAAGAATATAGTAAAATGAGAAGAAGTTCAAACACAAGTAACACAAATGCCAAGAGCTATTGAAGGACTTTTGTATAATGACACTAAATTGACTAGAGCTCCCCAGCTTTGCAGGATGCGCAAGTAGAGATGAGTGAGAGGAAAGTTGTGACAGAAATATAAGAAATCATGAACGGTATTGGGAAAAAAATTGTTTCTCGCATCTGAAGTGGGGACAGGTGCTGAAGTTACATACACAGGGTGCTGTGAAGGCCAGAAGTGTACATGGGTTCACAGAGATTTTCGTCAAATTCGTAAAGGAGAGATTCAGCAAAAGCTATTGGCCCGATGAACTGGTGTTACTGCGAGCTGATGCTCAAGAATTTCATAAACCGTTGAGTGATGAAAGTGGAAGGGCCCATAGGAGAAAGATTGCTCTAAACACATCCACCTTATCTGCTACAGTTTACTGTTGAAAAATGTGAGGATAGATCTTTGACCTAACACGTTATGGCTATGACATAGTTGCCATCACAGAAACGAGGTGGGACGACTCTCATGACTGGAGTGCTGCACTGGATGGCTATAAGCTCTTCAGAAGGGATAGGCAGGGAAGGAGAGGCGGTGGGCTGGCTCTGTATGTTAGGGAGTGTTTTGACTGTATAGAGCTTGACAGTGGTGATGACAAGGTAGAGTGCTTATGGGTGAGGATGAGGGGAAAGGCCAGCAAGGCGGATGTCCTGCTGGGAGTCTGCTATAGACCACCCAACCAGGACATAGAGGTGGATGAAGCGTTCTATAAGCGGCTGGCAGAAGTCTCGCAATCGCTAGCCCTTGTTCTCGTGGGGGACTTCAGCTTGCTGGGCATCTGCTGGAAATACAACACAGCAGAGAGGCAACAGTCTCAAAAGTTCCTAGAGTGTGTGGAGGATAACTTTCTGACGCAGCTGGTAAGCGAGCCTACCGGGGGAGGTGCCTCGCTTGACCTGCTGTTTACTAATAGAGAAGGGCTTGTGGGAGATGTCGTGGTTGGAGGCTGTCTTGGGCTTAGTGACCACGATATGATAGAATTCTTGATTCTGGGTGATGCCAAGTGGAGGGGCAGCAAAACTGTTACCATGGCCTTCCAGAGGGCAGACTTTGGCCTGTTCAGGACGCTGGTTGGGAAAGTCCCTTGGGAGGCAGTCCTGAAAGGCAAAGGGGTCCAGGAAGGCTGGGCCTTCTTCAAGAAGGAAGTCTTAAGGGCGCAGGAGTGGGCTGTCTCCGTGTGCTGTAGACCAACCGGTGGGGAAAACAACCGGCCTGGCTGAATAGGGAGCTTTTGCGGGGACTCAGGGGAAAAAAGGAGAGTCTACTGCCTTTGGAAGAAGGGGCAAGCAACTCAGGAGGAGTACAGGGATCTTGTTAGGTCATGCAGGGAGGAAATTAGAAAAGCAAAAGCCCAGCAAGAAGTTAATCTGGCCAATGCTGTAAAAGATAATAAAAAATGCTTTTATAAGTACATCAGCAATAAAAGGAGAGCCAAGGAGGATCTTCATCCCTTGCTGGATGTGGGGGGGAACATTGTCACCGAGGACAAGGAAAAGGCTGAGGTACTTAACACCTTCTTTGCCTCTGTGTTCAACAGCCAGACCATTCATCCTTAGGGTACTCAGGCCCCTGAGCTAGAGAATAGGGATGGGGACCAGAATGGAGCCCTCATAGTCCAGGAGGAAGCAGTTAATGACCTGCTGTGCCACCTGGATGCTCACAAGTCTATGGGGCCAGATGGGATCCACCCGAGAGTACTGAGGGAGCTGGCAGAGGAGCTCGCCAAGCCACTTTCCATCATCTATCAGCAGTCCTGGTTAACAGAGGAGATCCCTGATGACTGGAGGCTTGCCAACGTGACGCCCATCTACAAGAAGGGCCGGAAGGAGGACCAGGGGGACTACAGGCCTGTCAGCCTGACCTCGGTGCCGGCGAAGATTATGAGGAGGTTCATCTTGAGTGAACTCAACAGGCAAGTGCAGGTCAGCCAGGGGATCAGGCCCAGCCAGCATGGGTTCATGAAAGGCAGGTCCTGCTTGACCAACCTGATCTCCTTTTATGACCTGGTGACCCGCCTGGTAGATGATGGGAAGGCTGTGGATGTCATTTACCTGGACTTTAGCAAAGCTTTTGACACCGTCTCCCACAGTATTCTCCTTGGGAAGCTGGCAGCTCATGGCTTGGACGGGCGTAGTCTTCGCTTGGTAAAACACTGGTTGGGTGGCCGAGCCCAGAGAGTAGTGGTGAATGGAGTTAAGTCCAGTTGGCAGCCGGTCACGAGTGGTGTTCCCCAGGGCTCAGTTTTGGGGCCAGCCTTGTTTAATATCTTTATCGATGATCTGGATGAGGGGATTGAGTGCACCCTCGGTAAGTTTGCAGACGACACCAAACTGGGTGGGAGTGTCGATGTGCTGGAGGGTAGGATGGCCCTGCAGAGGGACCTGGACAGGCTGGATCAATGGGCCGAGGCCAACTGTATGAGGTTTAACAAGGCCAAGTGTCAGGTCCTACACTTTGGTCACAACAACCCCATGCAGCGCTACAGGCTTGGGGAAGAGTGGCTGGAAAGCTGCCTGGCCGAAAAGGACGTGGGGGTGTTGGTCAACAGCCGGCTGAACATGAGCCAGCCGTGTGTGCAGGTGGCCAAGAAGGCCAACAGCATCCTGGCTTGTATCAGGAATAGTGTGGCCAGCAGGAGCAGGGAGGTGATTGTTCCCCTGTACTTGGCGCTGGTGAGGCCGCACCTGGAATACTGTGTCCAGTTTTGGGCCCCTCACTACAAGAAAGACATTGAGGTGCTGGAGCATGTCCAGAGAAGGGCAACAAGGCTGGCGAAGAGTCTGGAGCACAGGCCTTATGAGGAGCGGCTGAGGGAACTGGGGTTGTTTAGCCTAGAGAAGAGGAGGCTGAGGGGAGACCTTATCGCTCTCTACAACTACCTGAAAGGAGGTTGTAGTGAGGTGGGTGTTGGTCTCTTCTCCCAAGCAGTTAGCGATAGGACGAGAGGAAATGGGCTTAAGCTGCGCCAGGGGAGGTTTAGGTTGGAAATTAGGAAAAAATTCTTTACGGAAAGGGTGGTCAAGCATTGGAACAGGCTGCCCAGAGAGGTGGTGGAGTCACCATCCCTGGAAGTGTTCAAAAAAACGGGTAGATGTGGCACTTTGGGACATGGTTTAGTCTAGTCTACCCTTGATTGGTTTAGTGTGGACTTGATAGTGTAGGTTAATGGTTGGACCGGATGATCTTAAAGGTCTTTTCCAACCTAAACGATTCTATTCTATGATTCTATAATTATGTTATGGAGTATATATACGATATATACAAAAGTTATACTGACAAGTGTGTGGCATTATCATGTTATTTATGAGTGGTTTGTGTGGTAATTCTCCATAAGAGCCACTAATATTCTTTTCATTACATGAGATTAGTAAATAACTTTTAAAATCCATTGAAGTTCAGTTGAATTTTAAAATGTTTATTAAGGTTACTTTTCTTGCAGTTTTGCTTTTATAGCAATTTCAAGTCAGATCCATATGGCTCACTGCATGATAGGTTTGGGGTTTAGTTTATTAATTATCATATTAGTGGAGAACATGATCCTGTAACATAGGCAGTCATTGTTCTGATGACCTGTGCAATACATTCCACTGGAGTAAGGGCTTTTAAATTAAATAGGTGCTTTTTAATAGTGCTGTATACTTTCTCCTATTCCTCTTCCAATATTCCTCTTCAGACTGCTAGGAAATGCTTTCCTTACTCTAGGAAATTCTGTTGCAATATTACTTTAAACATAGCTACTCCCAGCTGCAGACTTATAAGGATGTGTTTTATAAGCCATGGTGGAACCACTTTTGAATCTGAAATCCTTTAACCCTGTGTTTTGCCAGAATTATACTTTGTATGTCTTTAAGAAATAGTTTGTTATAAAGTAAGGTTTTGAATATTGTAAAGAATTTTTCTTGTCAATTAAAACTGGCAAATCTAATGAATTACATTGCCTGTGTTAGAAAAAGTTGAATAAATAGCTATTTTTTGCTATGGTTTCTCCCCCCCCCCCCCCCCCCCAGTCTTACAAAGCAGGTCAGATCCTTAAAATCTGTAATATTTTCCTACGTTAAAATATTCTTTGCTTAGTAAGAAATTTTTTCTAGGCACTCCTCATTTTTAGCAAACATCAGATGAATTTTAAAACAACACAAAGTAGATGTAAAAGAAAGGAAGCTATTGTTTGTATTTTGTAGATGAAGGAACTTTGCTACAGATGTGACATGAGTAGTTTCACAAACTCTTCTCGTACTGATTGCATGGATTTACCGTGATTAGTTACTCTGCAGTAATTGCTAGTCTTCCCACACTTATCCAGTGAATAAAAGAAAATAGGTAAAAATACCTTGCTTTTACTGTTAAGTAAAGGTCATTGTCTGGGTAGTTACCTTAGAAATAGGTAGAACATCATAAATACGCCTTCCAGCTTGGCAGCAATGCAGCCTGTGCCGCCTCTAGAGTAAGATCTGGTACCAGAACTCTGACATTCTCCACTGGAGTGATAGCTAACATGAGGCATAAAGAGACTGAAATGGCTCTTTATGGTAAAACTGTACTTAAAAATATCTGGTCATGGGAATATGTATTGAATTCCCCGAATATGTAATTTAGTTATACTAAGGACTTTTTCCTCTCTCCAAACTTCTATTTTGCATTAGCAGTAGATGTAAAGAATTTCTATTTCAAACTGTTTCTCTACTATTTCTTTATACTTTTAATTGTAAAAGTTAATGATGAATTGTGTACATCTTTTCTTGGATACATGGATTGCTATTATCATAGGGAGTCATTACAGATTTTACTGTGAATATGGAATTTAAATCTGCATGCTGTCAGCCTTTTACTCAAGTGAACTGAGTGACCTGTATGAATCTAGTTAGAGTATCAGGGCAGTAATACTTCCACAGCAATGGTCTTTCATCTATGCTGTAAACACAGGATATCTGTCTTGAATTCTTGTTTAATATTTGCTGATGTTACTATTTGAATAGAGGTCTAAAATAGCAAAAGTAACCTGCAATCAGCTGTGACAAGATTTTATTCCACTACTGACCTTTTTCAGCATTATATTTCTCTCAGTGGCTTATGTTTTATAAGAGGCATGTCAGTCATGAGAAATGAATAGCATTCATTTTTAGCATAAAACTATATCCATCATAATAATTTTATCAGAAGATAAAATAAGATGGTGTTAAGCATTTTTAATGTGTGGATTTTGCTGGTCAGTCCTTTTAATTTTATTTCCAGTTTTACTATCTTAGTTTTCTCACCAAAAAAGGATTTTATGTATGATGGGAAAAGCGTAGAGTCTAACCAAATGCTTGGGGAGGGATGGGGGCAGGAGAGTTTACAAATGTCTGAGTGGTTACATGATTACCTGAAACTGTATACTGTATTTAGATTCATGTCCTAATCTCTTTTACCAGCAGGTACAGATGAATAGGTTTCTGTATGTATTTGACAAACTGTGAGTCAGAAGAATTTCTGGTGTCTATTTCCCTTAGTAGGAAGAGAAATAAAATCGTAGGACAAGTATCTTTGGGTGTGTTTTGTATGCAACACAGGTTACATCCATTTTTCATGGGCACTAAAAAAGACATTTTTAAAATTTTAACTACTAAAGTTAAGTAATGGAATTCCGCCCCCCCCCCCCCCCCCCCCCCCCCCCGGTCATATGTTCTTTGATAGCAAGAATCATAACCAGCCTTAGAAGAGGTCGCAGTTTACATAACTTGGCTCTTACTAAGCAAGACAGATCTATTTTTCACTGTTATTCATTATGACATTGGCCAATTCTGCTAAAATGTGTATATCCAGGCATGTTCTTAAGCCGAAATGCTAGTTTTATCCAGTCCAGGAAAGGTCATACTCTCTGTGCTTAATGGCTGAGTGAGTATGTACACAGCCTGTGTTTTACTGTTTTGTGTCTTGTACAAAGAATTTGGTTTTCCTTGTGACTAAAAGAAAGAAGCTTACTATTCCAAATGTTTATAGTAATCTTAATTTCTTCTTAACAACGTGGGGTTTTTGTTTCAAAAAAAAAAAAAAAAAAAAAGGGAAGAAAGGTTTTGTGGTAAGCCTGTAATTGAAATGCCGGAACTCTCTGACAGAACTAAGGAATTGAATATATATAATTACTATGTGATGAGACTCATCATCTGTAGACAATGGCTATTTCTAAACTGTAGGATCAAGCACCTTCTAGCTTCAATTTTCATATATATGCCCTGTTCACTTCTGGGCTTCTATGGGGAAAAACAGTGGAGCACCCAAGTTATGAGGGAACTATATTGCCATCTAGATGAGTTCCTGATCTGGATAATCAGAGTAAGAGGACTGCAGCGAGCATCAGGGGAACACGCTTGCCTCAGACGAGCAAAGTATATATGTTTCAGTTTTGCCTGTGTGTAATGGGATGATATCCTATTTTAGCTGTCTTTGGTTTTCCCATTTAGTCTAGGAGTTACTTAAGAGCAGAATAGATTAGTAGCTAAGTGACTGCAGTGTGTCTACTACAACTGGCATTTGTTGGAGTTGTTTTAACACTGCTGTCACAAAAATTACTGCATTTTTACATAGATGTAAACTTGATTCAAACTTACACTGCAAATTTAAAAGCTGTAGTACTGTACTCCTACTTTAAGCATTATTGCCTATGTATGTAGTATTGAGAAAAATAGCAGAATTTGTGGTTTTGTTTTTATTTCAAATTCAGTTGTCAACTTTTAAATTCTTCAGAATCATGGTTTAATAATGTTTTTAAAATGTCTTTAAAAAACAGTGTCCTAGAGGCCTAAAGTTTCAAAAAGGAAGACTATAAATAAAAGAATAAAAGGTAGTATAGAGCTGGCCAACTTGATTTGACTTGCAAGTATATATGGAAATGTCAATTATATGGGTTGCAAAGGTCATAAGATTGCATTCTCAGGGAAAAAAGAGAAATTGTTATTGTCAGCTTGTCAAGTCTTACATTATTCTGGTTTTTGTCTCATGCAATTTACTTTTAATGGGAAAGCTAGTTCCACTGAAAATGTGTATTTGCATAATTTGCATAGAGCTGCCCTAACACAAAAAAGAAAATGCAAACCAGCTTTGTTTAAACTTGGCAAAAATTACGTAGGTATCTCTTTTTCGCTACAAAAACTACGTGTATGTTATAACTCTTAGTTTTACTCAATTCAGGGTAGTAGTAAACTGTGTCTTTGATAAAGCTGTGGTTTGTGCATGAAGCAAGCGGAGCCTGTTGTGAAAAAAAAGTACATTGATGGTTGGCTATCTTAGCCAACTTTGCTCGTTGTTGTAAAGGCATTTAGCAATGCCTTCCCACAGCATACATTTCAAAAAAAAAAAGATTGCTTCACTCTGTTCTGTAGGTAGTCTATGTCTGTTGTAGGAGAATTAATTATTCTTCATAGGACAGCGTGCTTCACCTGGAAACAGTTCTGCTGAATCATTAGTCCTCACTTACTACCTGAGTGGTTCCTTCTTCTGTTATGATGTTGTGGGGTTTTTCCTTCCTGGGGCCTTTTAGAGATTTAAATAATACTTAAGAGCTAGTGGCAGAAAGGTCACAAAACCTCTGATTTTGTGTTTACTTTGGATGGGCAGTCTTTTATAGCTCACCTGGGCTGAGCTTCACTGCCATTAAGGGGAGGAATGAATCGCTTCTGTAAGACTGCTTAAATTTAAAGCTTTCTTTTGAATATCTCTTTTATAAAAATGTCTTATCTTATTTTTAAGGTCTTGGAGAAGAAGGAAGAGTTGTAAGATAGAACTTGTCGATTGCATTTGATTTCAAAGCATGCTATTTGACATATATAATGAGAGTATTTGGGTAATACAGCAGGAGAATAAAGAGAAGGGATTTAAGTGCTGTACAGGAAAAATTGACATACAGAGATACATATCTCTTCTATAATTCATTCAGGCACAACAATCAAGGCAAGTTTCTCCTGGTATTTTTTTTTCCCTCCAGGAAGGACTAGGAAAATGTCTGTTAAGTGCTAGTTTTGAAAATAGTTTGCTCTGCTGTGTTTAGTTTGATTTCCAAAGGCTGCTATATTCAACCTGTCTTCATTCCCTGGTAGCGTCTGAAACCAACTTTTTGATAGCAAATTTGAAAGAGAATTCCAAAAAGGTTTCATGAGAATGTTTGACTGGAAAACATACGTTTGTATCGCTGATGGTGTAGTGTGCACTCAGCAAGAAATTCATGCAGGGAGATCCTCTAATTTGTCTTACTGCAGAAAGGCTCTCACTGGAGCTTCCAGTGGATAAAAGAAGATGAAAGCTGAGCTAGACACATTTGCAGAACAGATTATTTTTCTGTGTTTGAGTAAACACATAAGCTAATGGCTCTCTGCCATATTTCAGAGAAAACTATATTAATGCAACTTAGTCACTTGCATACATAATGTAAGAAAAGCAGATTGATTTTGTTGTTCAGAGAAACGGGTATATCCATTCTGTTTACATTTCAGAACTACTGTTTACTAACATTGTTAAATTTGTACACTGCAGTAATATCTAGCTGGTTTAATGTTTTGGGTTTTTTTTTATCATGTTCAATGGTTGATCTGATTTTCTGTCTTGCTCTTCTTTCTGGTCAGTCTTGGAGTATAGCCATTATGATTGCACGCAGTTGCTGGGAGAGTACTTGACTTCTAAAAGACGGTTTTTATTACAAACTTTTTTCACTAGAATTAATGTCATATTGCTACACAAAACCCAGATGCATTAAGATGAAGGTCTAGTGTTGTAATACAGAGGGGATGATACCAGATATCCTCTATGGCCCAGTCAAGTTACTCAACACACATTTTTAGTGCTGTGTTACCTGCATCCCAGTACACCTGCCAATGCCCAAATATTCTTCATTATTGAAACCTGTTGAATTGTTAATATGTATTAAATTACAAAAATAGTAGTTATATAAATTATATCACTTCTGGAAATAAGCCACTGATTCACTTTGTTTTAGCTGTCTCCTTTCTATAAACAGAATTTAGAAGCCAGTAGATGGAAAATTTGCAAAATGTCATTGTTCTGTTTTGGCCTACAACTAAAGTTTAAGAGTCTGATCTAGAGTTTATTGAGGCCAAAGGAAGTGTTCCACTGATTGTGGGCTTTTAGTTGCATTAAATGACCATATGCGTTTATTCTAGATTGTGGAATAGGCTTGACTTTTGAAAGAGTCAAGAATTACATTGGTTTATGTAAATAACTCTCAAAAATGTTAGCATATGAATCTATTTTGTTTGAAGAAAGTTACAAATATTTTATTTAAGGTCTGTTTTCTCTCCCCTTTGGCTGTTATCAAGGCAGCCAGTGAAAATATGTATAACAAACAGTAAAATTCTGAATTGGATCACATAAAAACCTAAGATTGTCGTAATAATTTTTTACACAGGCTCTATGGGATAATATGCCAAGAGTGAAGTTTGGGAAAGGTTTTTGCTTTGTGACAGCTGCATGTATATCAAGAAACTCTATGGCAAACCAAATTTTAACTACGTTATCTTTGTTGCTATGGCAATTAGGACTGCAGATATTTTTTGTGTAGGTTACATAAAGGAAGTGTTTGGTGTTTTGGTCTAAGTGTGCTTTATTGATTTGCAGAAATCAATTTTGTGTTAGGACTGGTTTAAGTTGGTTTTTTTTTTTTTCCCCCCTCATTCTAATATTGAGTAATCTCTTTGTAGATGTAGTGTAGTTTGAGTACTCAAAAATAAGAAGTTATTTTACGTTTATCAGTTTATAACCATATATAAATGTCATTTTATTTTTATACACAAAGATGCAACGAGGTGCCAGTTCAAACAGTTCTGTTCCATTGTTTGCACTGCTTGAGAGTCCATATATAAACATGCAATTCAATTTATAACTGTGTCAAGAATTCTTCCAAGTCTGTGTCTCCAAATATTCTAAAAAAACCAAACCACCCATTGAAATTGTTATTAATCATTGACTTGAGTCTTAATTTTTTTCCTGGAATTTAATAGTTATTTACACTAAGCAAATATTTCTGTTCTAGCTGTTGCATCAGTAAGTAACCCAGGAAATTACACTTCACTTTCTGATTTGTCTTTCCTATTACAGGCGAGCTCAAATCTCTTGTTTCCTGCGCCATCATCGCTGTCACCACACTCCAAGCTAAGACTGTCAGGCACTCTGAGCACTCCCCTGAATCCTCTGTATTCTTTCACTACTAAAGGTGGTAAGTTTCATCCTTTATTTCTTCACTCTCTGTAGGGAATGGGTAACAACTTCCATGAGGATTTTTTTCTGCCTTTTATAAATTTTACTGTGCAGCTCTTTCAGGGAGTGTCCTGGTTGTTATATGTGATACTGTTTATAAAGTGCAGTGTGGTACAGTCCAATACTGATATATATTCCCTCGTAATGCTTTTTTTTTTCTTTAAGCTGTATACTTATGTATTAGTGCTGTAAGTTCCTAGAACAGTATGAGATTGCCAGCTTTTCTTAATTTAATATTTTGATAATAGTTTAATAGTTTAGGATCTTAAGCACAGACACTGAAAAACAATAAAATGATATTTTTAAAAGCATATGTATTGATGTAAGAAAACAGTAATGAGAAAAGCAGTTTACTTAAAAAGTATAGTCTGTTTGCCGTGATGTTTAACCTATTTTTAGGGATTTGTTTCTAAAGACATTTTCTATGCAAAGATTTTGAGAAAAAGGTAAGCAATGAAATTAGCATTTTTGTGATACTTGCTTTGCTAATAATATCTGTTGCATTGCTACTCATAATATTTAATAATAAAATTTATAATTTCATGCCTTCTTTTCTTTTTTGGGCACCTATAAAATAAGACAGAAAACTGGTACATTAGTTTCAAAGTGGTTTTGTTTATGTCCTTGAGAAGAGTAAAAAGAAGTGTAGGGGGAAGGTGGAATATACAATGAACTAAACACAGGTAGTAGAGATTTAAAATGTATATAGTAAAGATAGGAATAGTCTCTATAATTATATAGAATTATCTCCTAAAAGCAATTTTCTTTGCAAATCAAGTTGTGATTACTGTTTCTGTGTGGCAGGGGGAAAGAGTCCTTAGCATGATCTAAAAGCTAAAAGATTGACCACTAGTCTCAGAATTGCTCTTAGTCACTAATTCACAATGCAAATGGCCATGCACCAGTTAACTTCTGTACTTCCATTTTTCTACCTTAACAAAGAACTTAGAGCCATAATAATATTAATTTATCGCACAGCAGATGCTTGTAAGTTTTACACACTCTGGAAACAACAGAAACAGTAGAATACATATGCTGTCTTACATATTGTGAATATTTAAAATAAGTGGACTAACCCTTTAAAGAACATTAACATATACTTTAAGTTGTTTTAAATGGCTAGAGCTAATATTACTCAAACCAGTGCATTTTATTGTCTTGAATTTTACTTTATGCAGAAGCACAAATAAGTGTATTGATGGAGGCTTCTTAAATAGCATGAACAAACATAGATAAATGTTATAGCTGTTCATGTGCACTCCCAATGAATGTAGTTGTTTCCAAAACTGATTAATACTTCAAGATGATCCTCAGGCACATGATATTATTTATGCAAGGGAAGTATAGTGGAAAAGAGGTATATTTTAATAGTCTTTGAACAGTTAATGAAAGCCATGAGAAAATTAAGATCTTTAGGGGAAAAAGACCATAAAGATGCTAGTGGGGGACAACTGAAATAGGTTTTCCTGTAAAAATCTTTTAAAATCCTAAATTACTTCTCTGTCATTTTGGAGGCTTCCAAGTTCTTTTACTGAGATAGAGTGGCTTTCAGGGAAACATATGAGAAAGATTTGCTCATCTATTTCATCTTTCCCCATTGGTTATAAAGCGTGAAGATAGCTGCTCATGTTCATAGCTCCTAACTGCCAGCTTAATTTTACTTTTGAATAATAGAAAATCTGTACTTAAAAAGATCTATTCATTTATGGATTGTGCTGGAAGCACAAACCCTTTTTTTTTTTTTCTCTGTGTTGGTTTCATATACACAGTATATATATGCTTTTCCGTACTTAGGTTATTGAGATGTTGCATTGTTAACAGCTGCCTGTAACAGAGATCCTTCATTTTTGTCCAGCAGATGGTTACATATTCCTGAGGGTTATGTTGGCAGTTATTCAGTCTTCTCATTCTCACACTTTACTGTCACCTTTTGCTCTGTATTTAGTGCTCCTTAAAACAAAATGCAGAATTCCCATTACAGTGAAGTCCCTACAGGCAGCACATGTAAAGCTCTGTTAGCAATCTTTTTAACCATGTAACTGGTGTATGTGCATGCTGTATTAACTTGATAAGGTTGTAGATGATGTCTTGTGGTATGGATAGTGTAGTAGCTTGGATACATGCAGCACTTTCTTCCTTTTACAAGACAATTTAATTACCTAGGTCTTGTGTTAGGTAGAAACAGTGGAAAAATGGGGTATCCACCTTTGTGATTTATGGGTAGTAGCAGTAATACTGCAGATCTTTCCTGACTTTTAAATCTTTTTGTATTCAGATATATTTGTAGAAATAGCTGTAAGTGATTTTATAATACTTAAAATAAAAGTAATATTCACTCCTATGCCTCTTAAACATGCCAGTTCATTTTAACAGATGGGTTCTGTATACTCTCAAATATATAGTATGTTTTGGCTTTTCTTCAAGTGCTGCTTTTGTATGTATATAGGTTTTCATGAAGCCCCCGTTCATGTTCTGCTATTTACCTTCTTCACTTCCCTCAAGATCAGTTATCTCATGGTCACTGAGGCTGGACTGCCTTTGTCTCCAACCGGTTCTGCCTTATTCATTATTAGCATGCTCAGGGGTGCAGCCCTCTTAGCCTGTCCAGCATCTGCATCATAAAGTTGTCCCCAGTGCATTCCAGAAGTCTGAACTGTTTGTAGCCTGTGTTTTTGTGTCTCAAGCAGATAATGAGGTAGTTAAAAACCTCCATGAGAATCAGGGCCTGTGATTGTGAGTCGTCTTGCTCTGTTTAAAGAAGGCTTTATCCACTTCCACTTCTTGGCCAGGCAGTCTGTAGCAGGTGCCCCCCACATTGTCCGTATTTTTGGCCAGTCTTCCAATTCTGACCCATACGCTCTTGACAAACCCGTCACCTGCTCTGTAGCTCTGCACGTTTGAGCCTCTCCTCCCTTCCCTACAGCACTCTCCATTCTTGTCTTCCCTATCAGCCCTTTCTAAGGGGCCTGTGTACACAGGCTCTCGCAACACTCCGGTCAAATGGTAAGAAACATAAATTTAAAAATATTTTATCTGAAGGAAAAATTCATGAAACACTGAAACTATGGTTCAGTGCCATTTATCATTCTAATATAGCCCCTTCCCTCAGCAACACTATTTTGTGAAAGCAAACTTAAGTTACTTGGAAACCATTTAGGTTCATGCGTCCTTGAATATTTCATAGTGTGATAGCAAAGATGCCTCTTCTTATTTCAGTCTTCCCTCTGTTCTGTAATGTTTTAGAGACTTATGTTGAGCACCCCTTTCTGATTATTTAATTAATTTTTTTAAAAGGTGAACTGTTATCTTTATGAAGTGACTCCATATAGAGGGAAACAATCTGGTAGTGATTGGTTTTCTGCGTGCTCAGCTGCTGTAACTTCTAACTGTAAACTAATATATTTCCGTGTCAGATCCTCCTTGTCTCCTTAAAGAGTTTGTTCAGTTAGGGGTGTTTTTTATCCCTGATCTTGAGTTTTACATGTGATGCTTAGATATCCTAACTTACTTTGTTCTAAATTAAATAATCTGTTGTGTAATTATCAAATAGAGAGCTTCAGCACCTTTCTCTAGCACAGAATGTTCTTTATGTGAGATGATTAAAGACAAGGTCATGGTATCATCAAGGTGGGAAGGTACCTCTGGAGACCATGTAGCCCAGTAGGTTCATCTAGAGCAGGGTGCTCAGGACCATGTCCAGTTGGGTTTTGAGTATCTCTAAGGATGGAGACTCCATAACATCTCTTGACAACCTATTGCAATGTTTGACCGTTCTCACAGTAAAGGGGATTTTCTTATGTTTAAATGGTATTTTGTGTATTTCAGTCTGCATTGGTGCATGGGATTATTCCTCCCTGAATGCAGGACTTTGCATTTCCCTTTGTTGAACTTTGTGAGGTTCTTGTTGGCCCATTTCTGCAGCCTGTCAAGGTCCCTCTGAATGGCAGCACATCCCTCTGGTCTATCAGCCACTCCTCACAGTTTTTTGTCATCTGCAAACTTGCTGAGGGTGCACTCTGTCCCGTCATCCAGGTCATTAATGGAGATGTTAAACAGTGTGGGCCCCAGTATCAACCCCTGGAGTGCACCACTAGTGACTGGTCTCCAATTAGATTTTATGTGAGTGGTTACAAACCTCTTGATTCCTGCAGCGCAGCCAATTTTCAGTCTACTGTGCTGTCTGCTTGCACAGTCCATGCTTCACCAGTTTGTCTGTGAGAATCTTATGGGAGACAGTGCTGAAAGGCTTGCTAAATTCAAGATTAACAACATCTACTGCTTTCCTATCAATGCTGTAGAGTGCTGTGCAAGAGATACATTTCAAGTTTTGTCAAGAGTATGGTTAGAATTATTAGGAAAAAAGTAATGAATTTTGACAAATAGTAATTAATGAAGTAGGTACCACAAAGCAGATACAAGACATGGATGAACTTGTTTCTTATGCATTAGGTATAAAGCACTTCAATAGAGAGGTTTCTTAAAATTTAAATTTAAGAAAACGTGTGTTGTGTACCTTCCTCTCACAGAGATCATGTTAAATTTGAGAGGAAGGTACGGAACTTAGGTTTTCTTACTGTCCATCCTGATAGCCTGTCAGTTGGAATCTTTCATTGAGAGTGTAACTCATTTTGCCATATCAGTTTTTTTTTTGTGTCTGCCTCAGTAAAGCGTCAGCTGTGCTGATAGCTCTTTCAGTTGTTTGAAAAATTTGCTAGGTGTGTGTCTTTGGAGAAAGTAATCCCCTTTGAGTTTTACCTTTGTAATTTGGATTTGTGAAGTCTTATGGCTGGCCCTATTTTTTACTCTACTCAAATTTCTCCATGTTGTGTATATATAGCAGATCACTTCATTCTTATTTGATTATTATTTAGTACACTTTAGGGAATCTGTCCCTAAACGTATGTAATGTTTAAGCTTGCAGAACTTCTTTTCTTCTTTATTGTCTTTCTTTTTGGGGGGGGTAATATGAAAATTTATCAAGACCTGTCTCTGATAGTCAGAATTGAGGTTTTACCTTCCTTGTTCTGTACAGCTCTGCTTATGCTCATGCTTTAGTGCTAATTTTATCATACCTATCCTATGGTGCTACTCTGCAGCACTGCACTGTAGCATTATCCGGGACTTTGTCTTAGACATTCTTATCTTTTCCATCATGTCCTCATCTTTGTACCTTCTTCCAGGATAACCCATTTCCTAGTTGTTATTTTTTCAACAAGTAAGAGAGTAGCAAAAGCTCCAGCTTTTTACCCGTTCTCTGAGAGACATTAAAATCCTCTCTGGTTTTGTTTGCCTTCCCTCCTTAAGATTGTGAGCATCTTCGGACAGTGAAATCACCTTCCTATACTCTCAGACACTGTTTTGCAGATTCATGGCATGCCATGAAAGAAATGGCCTGCATTTTTAGGCCTTATTCAACAGTGACTCTTCACTAACTCCCACTGTGTTCAGGGCATGTCTTCTAAAATAAGTTTTAGATTTCAAGTAATTGTAGTTAGCAGTGACCCTAATTATTAACTGTGTGGGAGATTGAAGCTCGACTATAAATACTGCACAGATCTTCTCACTAAAATTTTGACTTCAATAAAACCAGTTAATTAAACTTGCTCTTAAAAATTAATTACGTACGTGCTAGAAACGTGATGGTTCTTGTATCTTTAAAAAAAAAATCTCAAAAACAAAAAACATAACGCTTTGGCAAGGTTGAGAACAATTAGAAATTTTCTCTCCATTAATACAACTGACAGTCAAAGGTGTTTTCCACCTATATAAAGTGAAAGCTTCAAAGCACTCTTTCTCGCTCTCTGAAGGTATCAGTAGCACTGACTTTGCATTTAAGTCCTGCATTTGATAGACTATTTAAAACTTCCTTTTTTCACTCCCAAGCAAACAGTAAAATAGGTTTCTACATCAAAGATATCAAAAATATTTATACATCAACTAAATGCTCTTTAAATACTGTTTTGATTCTTGTCCTTTGAGAAGCAGAAAAAGGAGGTACATCAGGTAGCAAAATTCACATTTTTGCAGAGACACTGCAGAAACTGTCAAATTTACATCCTCATATGTATGTTGGTATCGATTACTTTTTTCAATATTTCATACTTTCTCCGCAACTCTGTACCATCTATCTTCAATACTACAGTCCTGAAGTAGTTTAATGGGTTTTTTGGTTTGTTTTGGGGGTATTTATCTTGCTTCTGACATAATTTTGTGCCACTCAAGGAAGAATGTGTGTAGAAAGCTAGCTCATTGTGGCCTCATTCTTTCCATCTCTTATTAAGAAGCTGTTAGGGGAAAAAAGACTCATGCAAGCTATCATTGAAAATGTATCAAATGAACAACTGAATTCAGTTTTACTGTTAGAATAGCTTGGTTTTTTAATTTGAGAATAAACAGGAATAAAATATCCTGAAGAGACTGACAAGATACTAAAAAAGATGATAGAGTATATATTAATTGAAGGTTGCATGTATGTGTACCATATAGTCCAAGTATAACATGAAATACTATATTTCTAGTATATGTCTGGCTGTGTTTGGATCCGGGTTGGCGGCATTTTCAAAGAGGACTGAAAGAACTGATTGACAGACAGAAGATGACTAAGAGAAAGCATGTGGTACAGCCAGCAGCATTGCCAGCTTTCCCACACTGCTGTGCTGAAGTTAGATAATGCTGACCTTGGGGGACCATTTTTGTTTAGTGGGAATGCTGGTAGGAGCACCAGTTGGAGAAATCCATTTACTGATATCCAATCCATGCACATGAATTGTATGGCACGCAGGTCACTGAATACATACTTGTTTTTTGATCCTAACATATTACTGTAAATACTGTATTTTATCAAATTTTAAAGTAGGAGTGAAATCTCTTCCTATTAATTTTTTTTTAAGAGAAATAGCTTGAGTGTGTGTAAAAGACTTCTTGTAGAGAAAAGAACTCTCAATTTTGTCTTGAAAGAATCTGTGTATGTCTGTTCCCTGTTAAACTGTAATGTGTGTTGCCTCATTAGCTCACCCAGCAGCTTCATTTAGATTTGCTGTGGTGGGGAAAGCAATTAAGCCTGCAGGGCTGCACAGATCAGAGCTATGGAAATGGTGTAGCAATTTGCCATAATGTCTAAGTCACTTTGAATTACTTCTTTTTTAGCCCCACATCTTCTTAAAATTGGGGCAGGAGCATGTTGTGGTGAAGAGTACCAAATACATACATAAAAGCGGTTCAGTACCCACACTATTAGTTGAAAGTGGTTTCAGTGTAATACAAGCTGCTAGGAGGAATAGGAGATGACGGAAACTAATTTTCATTACTTTTATATATGAGAATATTAAACATTACCTACTTCCCTCTTGTAAGCATTCTCACAAAGACAGTCTTTCAATTTCATTAGTATCGGTGAGTCTGCTGGGCTTTTTTTTGTGATATTGATTAAGAAACTAATGAAGTGACATTGAGGCCTGCACAAAAGGGTTTTGGTAGTTTTCCCTGGTGGCCTGATATGTTTATCTTTTCCTATTTATCCTGACTACTGTAGAGGGAGAAGTACAAGTTTCCTGTTCACTATGGGATAGTCATAATGGCCTCAGTGTGATCAGGCAGTCCAGTGGGGGAAATACCTTTGATTAGTAGTCTACTACCAGTTGTCTTTGAGTCTTAAACTGTATATAAATACAGAACACTATTAGTGTGTCCTGTAGAGGTGTTGCCAAAATGGAAAGTGGTCTAAGAATACATGAGGAGAAATGCTTGTAGAACGGTTAGCTTCCTGCAAGCCACAGTCTGCTTATAGTAGATTGTGTCATGTGTTTGAAAAGGGTGAATGTGCATTAAGATGAAAGAAATATGTGCCCAATACTTGTTTCTTACTTCTCAGTTATGTTTCTACATTTTTATGCAATTTGCTGGTTTCCAGCTCTGTTATATATTGGAAGAACTGATCCTGCCTGACACATGTTTCAGAAATTTAACCTTTCAAAAATTTTCAAGAGGATTCTTCTAATATTTTTATGGGGATGGAATTTTTTTGAAATGTGGCCTTCTCATTTACTTATTCTAATGGGACGGTGGTTCTAAAAAATTAAAAATTTTGCCTATAATTTTCATTTGCACTCCTAAATATAGAAATATTAATTGTTTTTTGTTTTTATAACGAGCATCTAACTGCAACTTTGCAGCATTCTCACAGTTTGCTGTAATTTGTAGAGCTCAATTGCTTCTAACTCTTTCATTGGATCAAATATGTATGTTTTCCTTCTTTTGGAAACTGAATTACTTAAACACCCTCTCCCACAACCCCCCAGTTTGGATAACAATAACGTTTGAAAACTGTTATGAGAAAGTGCAGAAAACTAGCACTTTTTAAGTGAATAAACTTGGCTTATTTTAGTCCCTAGTTTTTTGAGTATATTATTCTGTGTTTTTATTTTCTCTTATTAACCAAAGATAATACCATTACATTCATTACAAGGCTTTATTTTAACTATAAAGTACTGCATAGTCACAGAGAAATTATGATAACGGATCAAGTTTTAGATCAAATTACCAGATTTTATTTTTCAAAAGAAGGTAAGAGAACTGAGTAGAGACAAAGTATGAGCTAAACACCACAGATCAGATCTTCAGCAAACGTGAACTGACTTAACTACACTGATGTTAGGTAAAAATATTTTTACCAAAAGCAGAATATTAGGTCTAAAATGTTTTTTTTATATATGTCTGTGTGCTAATTTGAATGGAAACTCCCCTGGGGAAAATGATCATTCATTTTAAGATATTCATATCTCTCACTTTTAACGAGGGGAAAAGTATAAGAGAGAAGGGACAAAGAAAATTTTTTTTTAAAAAATTGTTATTATTTGCTCACAGCAGAATGGAGGAGCTGAAAAATTGAACTTAGAAGTATTTTTCTCAAAGTTAATTTTCTTTCAAAACAATAGAAACATCCATCACAAGATTTTTCTTTTTCTTATGCCCTTCTGGTTATTTTCTAAGCTATTTTGCTATACCATTTACATTTTGAAGAAACTGTGTCTCAGTTTGTCTCAGTTTCTTCAGCGCAAATAGATTATGAAGGCTCAGTTGTCACCTGCAGCCAACTTTGGCATATACTCCCTGATCTTATTTCTTCTGCTCAGTCACTAGAGCCATCTCTGGGATGTTCCATCTCGCAGCTGACTTTGGCAATAAATACAAATTTAAGAGTACCAGGACACAGCCATCCCCTCACCGTGGCTCACGGATGTCTTGGGCGATTCTGCAGGGGAAGGAACTTCCTCAGAGCTCTGTGGCGCTGCTGTGCCACCAACATCAGTTGCCAATGTCAGAGTTTTGGCTCAAGGCAGAAATACAGGACCTTGTTTTAAGGTAGAAGACCTGAGTGTTTATGTTTATAAAATGAATAGTAAAAATGATTTTTTAATTTGAAAACAAAAGGTGTATAAATAGATTCATCTAACCACGAAAATGTTCTAACAGAATAGTAAAGACATAGAGACAAAACCATTAACATTAATGACAGTCAGGTTCTTCTGTTTTAAAAGGTTGGTTATCCAGTTTCCTCTATCTGATTGATAAGATGTTATAAACGTCAGAAGAGTTTGTATTTTCTAGTTCAACTTGCTAGAATTATTTATCCTGAGATCAAAGATACACATGTTCCTTTATTATATGTTCTTTTTCATGTTTCTTCTAGGCAAGTTAATTAAAATATTTCACTAAAAATTACACTAAATACAGAGCACAATAACAGCAATCTTTGAAGATTCCAAAAACTTTTATCAAAAGAACACCATTTCTATTTACTTGAAATTGGTGTATGTTAGGGTAATTACTGCTGTGCCTTCAGGCTAAAGGAAGTACTCTCAGCCAAATTATACAAGGGTGTGGATTAAATGAAGCATTACTCTCTGTTTGGCAGCAGTGGATATAGATTGCAAAATCAGGGTGTGACGTAGTACTGTGGAAAGACTCTGCCAAAAGTGATTTGGCCTGAGTGTGCCCTTACTTTCTCAATTATGTGGATCCTAAAACAACTAAATCTAATTAATTCCTAAGTAGAGAGGTCCTGTTAACTGTTTTCAGTCTGAGCTTGTCTGTACTTTCAAATAGAGCTTGTGTGTGATTTTTGAGCTATTGAGCCACAAGACAGCAAGTATTGACAAAGTGCATGCTTAACTGCAATTCTAGCTGGTTTCAGAGTTGGAAACGGTTCTTCTGCCCAAGGGTTGTGCAGTAAAGTATCAATTTTCTGTCCAGCACAAAGTTAAGGTCAGCAAGGATGCTGTCTGTACAGCAATAAGCATGAATGCATAAGATGAGGAAATTGATCCCTCCTCGTATTGCTCCAATCCTTCTGTTCCTGTAATTTCCAGTGGAGCTGGGAGAAATGTGCAAAAGACCCAGTAGCAGCCATGGTGCACAGGATGGAGGCATCTCCCTCTCCCAAGAGGAGACCTAGGTCCTTTGACTTTATTCCTTGTTTTGACAAGTGAGCAAAAACCAAGTACATTAAAAAAAAAAAAAAAAAATCCATATTTTTAAGATACATTATCCATTGTTTTTTGGTATACATGCATACTTTTTCAATTATTTTAAAAATCTTTTGCTAATTTTGTAGATAGATTTTTGTCTGTACCCTCATTGCTGAAGCGCCATGTTCCCAAGTTCAGTGAGAGTAAGTTCCATCACATGATTCGTTCTACTAATGTAAAACCTTTTAAATTAACTTCGAGTCTCTGTGGTCCATATTATGCTCTGCAATAGACTGTGGTACCAATGTAGCTTGATACTGATTGTGTTGGTCCTATAGAAACTAATGATAGAGCATGGTGGCTTGGGAGAGCATTAAGAAAGCAGAAGGCACGTACAGAGAAGTGAAGGCCTCTATAGGTGTGTAACTTACACGTTACTATTGTCACACAACCTAGTGAGTCGGTATTATTTATGGAGCTGGCCTCAATGTGCTGCTTTGATCCAGATGAAATGAGAGCTTCACTGGAGCCTGCCTCCTCACTGTTAGCTTGCTCTCTTGCTCACTGGAGGTTGTAAGGAACAGTCAGTTATTGATTGTTGGCTTCAAATGAGGTGGTAGAATTGCCTTAAAATTCTACTCCTGAAAACTTGTATTGGGTATTTTCTGCAACCTTATGGCATGCTCCAGTGAAAGCCTCTCACCTTTTCTGCTCACAATAAGGGATCAGTTCCTTCAGTTTTTACTTCCTTGGCCAGAGAGAAAAGATCTGCATGACACATAGGTGAATTAAAAAAAAAAAAAAAAAATTCTTTAGAGTCTTTCCTGCTCACTTGACCCTAGGCTTTGCTCTGGTGTGCTGGGCAGTCCTTCTGCAGAAGGCTCTTACTCAGACTGTGTAATAGATAGTATTTGAAACTGTACATCTTATCTGAAGATTGATTCCAGCATATCGCATCCCCATATGCTTCTAGATATCAGATCCCCTTTTCCTATCCTGTCAATATCTTCTGTTTTGAATAGAGGGCCACTGTCTCTACTTCAACTGTCTATGGTAGCTTCTGGTGCCTCATTGATTGGTTTGGTTTTTTCCCTCAGATTAGCTGAAGGGTGTTGCAGTGACATAGGTTGATACAGGGCTTTCTGGAATCCATTCAGAGCCTGACTGGTCAAAGGAAGCAGGCTGCTGCAGCTAATATGCCGCAGAATAAAATATAGAAAATTGGAGCTTACTTAATATATGTTGAGCATATTTTAGTGTGATAAATTGCCTAGTAGCAGAAAAAGTTTTGAGAATTCTTTTACCAAACTTCTGGTTGTCACTATCTACCAGTAGAGCATAAAGAAGCAATTACCCTAGCTTTTTTTTTTTTTTTTCTTAGCAAGGACTGTAACTGCTAAGATTCACTTTGTAAGGTGTCATATTTTCTACTGTTTTCAGGTGGAGATCATAAATAGTCTCTGTTTTCCTACACCTTGCATCTTTGAATTTTTATTTATGGATAACCACATTTAAGCAGCGTTCACCTCTCTAATAAAAAAGGATGGTCTTGTCCTTGAAGTGCGTTTTTGGGGTTGGGTTTTTTTTTTTGACTGTCTCAATGCAGAGGAGGTGTCAGTGAGGTCTGTCACCTCCTCTACTTGCTCAGGAGAATCTGTTGTAACAGAGCCCTTTAACTTCTGTGTGGTGCACAATGCTAGTTGAAGAACTTCTTTTGTGAGCCAGATACAAGCTAAAACTGAGTTGGTATTTATCTCCTTTAAGGCCTCCAAGTCACACTCTTGGAATTTTTCATTTTAGAAATATATTCGGAACTTGTGTTTTGAAGTAGATATTGATTAATTAGTGGTAACTTTTCAGCTTTTGTGTCCAGCAGTTCAATCTAACAATATGTTCAGCCCAATTATATTTGCTTTAGATTTGGCTGCTTCTGTATAAAAAGCAGAACCAACAGGAGAAGAAAGATAATTGTGCTACTGTTATTTGGAAAATCTGGAGTGCAGTGCCCACTTAATGCATACCTATAATATACCACATCACATATACCTAGATAACAGTACTTTATTGGAAAGTTGTTTTCCTTGTGCTAAAGAGCAGAAAGGACACTTCGATCTTTTTTTGTCTACTCATACATGTAAAGGATCTTCAGCAATTGAAACTGTGGTTTGAATTAAGAATCTTCCTGCAAATTAGCTTTTCTTACCAAAACAAATAATTTTCAGGGTAAGTTCCGGGAATCCCACAAAGAGAACAAGGTGTGTCTAGGGTTGTCTGTATCACCAGTTCTTGAGTTAATAATTTGGCACATGTGAATGTGCAAAAACCATCTAGAAAGATTTAACTGTGTACTTTTATGTGAACAAGGCTATTAAGCCATATGCTTTGAGAGTTCCAAACTTAGAGTATTGCTAGACAGTTTTCTGTGTTTGTACAGTTGTTTGGTCCTTTTGAAGAAACAAATGTTTGTGTAGCAGTTAGCAATTAAGTCAGTTTTAAAGAAACCTAGGTATCTTTCACAATGCGTAATGTATAGAAATGGGTTACTTTCATAATAAGCTATGGAGAAGAATTTCCTGTCCTTGAATGTTCAGACCTCAGTAATCCCCTTTCTCTTACTGATGAGTATGAAAGCTTAGCAGGTGCTGCTTTCATGTGGATTTTGGGTTATTGGAGATGGAGTTATGAGCACAGTCAGTAGCAATTTTAGCTGCTGCTGTTAGTCAAACCAAAGAGAATGGGTGATGTAACTAAGTTTGTATGTTAAAATACTGCAGTTTTTATCAGTTTGGCACTACCTGTGTGATGATATGAAAAAAGCTCTCATTATTACATTAAGTACTTAATCAAATTGTATTTCACGATACTACAGAAAATATTTAATCAAATGGTATTTCTGTATTCATTCTGAAATTTAAATTTTGTTAATATTTTTGTTGACATCTTCAGATTTGCGGTGCAAATATTCTTGTTTGTAAAATTCCTATACAAATAAGATACAAATTCACTGGATAGAACTGTGACTTCTACTTGCTGGCTTGATGCTGAGATAGTGTAAACTCTTACTTTCTTCTAAAACCAGTTGCAGTGATTTGGGTCGCTCATTGAACCTTGGAGAGAAGTCTGTTCTCCCCAGGATATCCAGAGTTCTGGAAATGTGGTCTTAGCCCAAAGCTGGGCACAGTACCTCTTTATGAACCTGCCTGTCTTGGTTTTCCATCTTTTACCTCTCCTCAGATCGAGTGCTACTTTGTAAATGAAAGGGAATATTGCCTTCTAGTGATGTTCTTTGCAAACAATTTCCTTTCCGTGCTTATTTTTTTCATCTCCTCTACTTATGATCCAAGGAAAAATCTGTCTAGAACAGATTGCTTTTCAGCTCTTTGACAAATGATAATTCAAGTTTTCTACCAGGGTCTCCTGTACTAGAAGGCGGCCCTTAATAGCCAAGTTAGCCTTTTTATGTTCTCTAAAGTAGCATAACATTTGCTATCTACGTATTTGTATAACCAGTGTAACCTCTGCTAGAGTACTTGCATGGTGGCTGAGGGCTGAGAGTGTAGCAATAGTGATACTTTCTAAAAAGCATTCTAAAAATCCATCTACCATAAAAGTAGTAGCAGGTTACTTTTGCATTCTAGAAAACTTTGCAGACCTTGTAGGTGAAGGAAGCTGAAAAATCAAGATCACTGAAAGCTGTGCCCAACTGGATCTGCTATGTGTTGCTTTAATGTTGGACTTAACTTTTCAGTATATTTTCCTCTGTAATGGATGATACCAGTATTAGTCTCAAGCGCTTTGTCATATATTATTTACAAGGAAGTGTATTCAGATTTTGTTACCAAAGTTGCTACAGGCCATTATTTTATTTCCATATACAGTTGGAAATGAATTAGAACGGACTTACTTATTCATACACATTCTAATCGCTGATACGCAGAAAAAATCTTCTTAGAGTAGTTTGTTCATGAATTGTCTGAAAACTCAAAAGTGTGCATGCACAAGAACTCACATGTGGTAGGTCGGTTTCACCACACACATATTCTCATGAAATATCCAACCAGTCTAGTTTCTGAACTGCAAAATGGAAAGTAAACTTGGGAATGTATTTTAAAGACATAGCCTTCTATTTCTGAAAATACAGTAAGTGTATCTGCTATTAACTTTTTTTTCTTACTCTTTTGATTTTAGACCATATTAAAATTCTTACAATGGTTTCCTGATTTAGTGTTTGCCAGTGGTCCTGCATTTTTCAGGTTTAATAGTGTATGAATTGTTTGGCAATGTCATGGAATTTTCTGGTAATATGTTCTCAAAATTAATATTCAGTGCTGGCTGAAAGTGCTAATTTAATGGAGAAAATAGGCTAGGTACAAACTAGTGGCTATTCTGGGCATGATAAAGACCTGAAAGATCAAGCTGACTTATTTTTTCCAGCATATTGCATATGATGTTGCTGATACTGTTTTTCCTTGAATGCAAGTGTTAGAAAAACGCTACATATGTTTTTCAAGCAGTTATGAGGTTTTTTGTTTTTTTGTTTTTTTGGGTTTTTTTGGGTCAGGACTCAATATGACATTACGAGGCTACTGGGTAATATAGAAACTCAGTAGTTCATGCAGTAACTGGCTGTTCTTTCTTAGCTGAGAAGACTTTGCATTGCAAAAATGTTAATGCTGATTTTGAAAAGTGTTTGTGGTATTCTAAGCATATTTTCTGACTTACAGCTTTCCATTTGTAGAGCAACAGGCTAATTTGGTTTAAGTAACTGTGGGTAACTAGCCATTGCTGAATTTCAGTTGTGGGAGGAACCATGAAAAGCAAATTACTCAGTTTTACTTTCTTATATAATTTTCATTCTGTGTCTTTTATCCCTAGTCAGGTATGTTTTTTAAAGACATGAGTAGATCTCCTGAGGTCAGTAGATACTTGACTTCAAGAGTTACAGATAGAGTTAAATTCTACTTAGCTGTATTACAGAGAAATTAACTGTATTAATAAATAGAATTTAACTGTACTACGTATTTTTAGGAAACAGATAAGCATAAAGCCTGTTTAAGAGCTCCATTTCCTCTGATTCAGGGAGGGTAAGTTAATGCAGAAGCAAAAATATTACCAAATCCAGAAGTGAAGGGGACTGCAGTTTCTATATTTCATGAAAAATTTTTCGATAGGGTAACACCACAAGCTTGATTTAATATAGTACAAAATAAGTTTCTTTTCAACTTTAATTTAGTTTGCTTTTAAATAGTCCTGGTGAGCTTAGTAAAACTAATAATGACTTTCTCAGGATATCTGCAGCACTAGAAGAAAAATAACTCTTATTAATACAAAGTATGTGCCATAGTCTACATTTTCCTTACATCATTTTTTATCTGCTATCTAGAACTTGTAAATAATATTGCCAATCTGATTTCAGAATGCTGATGATATCTGTGGAGGCTTATTGATGTTTGCTGTAGAGTCACTTTCTGTTCTCTACATTGTAGAAGGAAACAACTGGATACTATAACTCCTGCTCGTTTTCAGTTGTATCTAATGCCATTATGATGTAACCTTAGAGGTTGTCATAAATTAGCATGTTCCTGATTAGCATGAATTCAATAATGTTCTTTACTTCAAAAGAATGCTTGGGACACGTGCTACTACTTGCGTTGTTTATATATGGTACTGTAGAAACTTAACATTTGCAAGAAAAATGTAAGATGATGATTTGATAAGATTACTCAGAAATAATTAGGTGGGTGTGTAGGCTGCTAAATGTATTTGATTTTAATCTCTAATTAAAAAGTTGGATTTTTTTAATTGTTTTTGTGATGCAATAGTTTTTATTTCATTATACCTTTTGTAAATAGGGGCCAAATTCTGCCTGTTCATTGTGCCTAAGTACAGGATAAGTGTATTGGTATGAAACAGTATTCTCATCAAAGCCAGTGACAGGCTATCTCCATAGTTCCTTCTGGAGGACTGTTCTAAGGTTCAGAGCAAATACACGTTTGTGCCCTTGTACACCTTGAACCAGTAATGAAAATGATGGCTAACCCTGAATGAATATCTCTGTGCATTCTTTTGGCTGATGGTAGATATAATTATGTTGTGGGATATGGCACTGCCAGAAGCATAGTGTTTTTTTGGGGTTAGTGCTGTCTGATTCTGAGGCCTCTTGTATGAAGATTGGAATTAGTTGATGTTACAGTGAAGGTATCTCTTTGTGGATCTACAGGTGTGAATTGAAGCCTTGCTCCATTCCACTGCTTCAGTGTTCACTTAGCTCTGCTGCAAGGGTGTACTTGGTCATTTGGGCTGGGGAATCGGAGACAACCAGGTGGAGTAGCTAGACATAACTGTACCAGTCCTTGGGTAAGAAAGTTACTGTGTTTAAGCACACTGGACCAGTTGTCTTTCTCAGTTTAGGAAGGCTGTGACTGACTCATGGTTTGAGAAGCCATAGTTCCTGTAATACCTGGAGTTGGGGCATCTACTGGAAAATCACATGCTGGTGTGGAAGAAGCTGCAGCAGTATGTGTGGAACTGCATGGTTCTGAATGGTGTAACTCCCTGGAGTTACTTTTCTAGATAATGTTTTTTAATACCAGCATTTAGTAAACAATTGGTTAGAAAGGTAAATATTACATACTTTTTTATTGAAAGCTTATCCTTCTGTGCAGACTTTTCTGTATAGTATAGTATTTTGAATGGCAACCACAGCCAGATCTATTGACATAAGTTCCCAAGTTTTGTTTCTTTTATTAGTTCACAAGTTTTCATTGTATTAATGGGGATGGGGAAGGGAAACAAAAAGAAGTTATGCTTTTCCACCTATCAGCACAGCTCTGTTTTGGCTTAATTGTGGGGGGGGATTTTTGTTTTGTTTTGTTATTGCTATCTAGATCAATCTCTCCACTACCTGGAGGAGTGACATCTGGCAGCAGTAGAGCTAAGGCTTCTCTCTCTCTCTCATTTTTTTTAAGTGTATACAGCATGAAAACAGCTCTCATATCTGACTGGTAAAATAAATTAACAGCAGTTTCTTTAGATAACGTGTAGAAAGTAAGACAGTAAACAGAGAGGGATTTTATTTGTCGTATAGATTTTGTGGTTTGGTTTTAAGTGGATAGATTAATGTTAACAAATTGAAACACCACTTAGAAAATGAGAACAACGTTGAGGAGACAGTTCAGTCTTTTCCAGGTGGTCCGATAGAAGAAAAAAGTGGGGGAAAGACAAGGAGAGGACTAGTAACAGCATGGGCTCATGTGACGTTGAGTAGACTTCTGTCAGTGCAGAATACATTGCAAGAATCTTATGGGTGTTTGTGGAAGTCCTTTGCATTCAGTGGTGATGCCATCCCAGCAGTTTTGTATATACACTTAAACATAGCATGTGAGAACTGTCTATTTTGAGAATACACACTTTAAGTGGCTTGTAAGATACGGGCTCTCAAGAGAATTAACCATTTCCTTTGGTGTCATATTAATTACAAAGAGAACAGTATTTTAGAAAGAATGCTAAAAATACTCTGTTCCTTGTCTCACTTTGAACTGCTTCTGAATGTAGTTTTCTTGCTCTACCTTCAGCCAAATGTGTTCCAAACTAGTTTTAAAAGCTACGATACACATTAAACTTCATTAGAACAGTTTTCAATACACTTTGGTCCTATCCATTCTCCTGTTCAATTTAGAATATGTTCAAAATCATAGGTGCTAGATTAGGTTATGTAGAGCAGAATACGGAGTGGGTTTTCACCTACAGCGTTGGGTGTTAGTGAAACATCTGTTTTGCTGGTAAAACAAAAAGGCACACATGTGTTAAGTGGGTGCATCCATTCCTTTAATTTTATGTTAACTGCACCTGAAAATGTTTGCGGTGGGTTTTGAAAGTATTTGTGATCCTGTGTTTAAGTAAAGGAAAACAGGTTCTTATCCAATATATAAACAATCTTTTTATTTAATGAATTCTGTTTGATCTATTAAAGCATGATGGTTGTGAGGATAAAGCCTTTGAGGGAAGATTAATACATATTTAGATCATTACAAAATGATCTTTTTTCTCTTACATTATACCTAGCTTGAAAACTAAAATTACAGAAAGAACCAAGTAATACTGCTCTGAAAGCTTTTACTTTTAAAAAAAACTCAACACTTTCCTTTGAAGCCTGAAGTAGAGATTATACTGCATACTAAAAGATCTTTTGGTCACAAAGGTCATACTTTTCAATAGGTGACTGTGCTGAAAACAATTGTTTACTGGGAACAATTTTAAAGACACAGAAGATGAGTAGGAAAAGGACTGAGCTGATATACACATATTCATCTCATACCTGAGTTGACTTTTTTTCCCAGTGTTTGTTGTTTATTTGGGTGTATTTTAACTATGCCATGTTGCAAGAGGCCACAATATAAATTAGAAGAAGAATGTCTGCAATAAGAAATACCACTTCCTAGAGGCATAGTTTATTTTCATGTCTTTCAGGATTTGTTTGTGGGTTTTTTAGTCCTTAATAATTAGTATAAACTTAAAGTAAAACTCAGTTAGAAATGGAATAATGTGGAACTGGAATAGGTAAGATTTTTTTTTTTCTCTGTATGCTTTAGGAGGGGTTCATCACAGAAATGTCTGAATATTAGCTGTTTTCAATTTTCTTATTTATTTGTTCGTTGGTATTCTGTGATTTTCTGAGGATTTTCCAGGATAAACTTTTGGATGATTTCATTAACTGTAGATTCCATAAGACAGGAATCCTTGGAGATTTATGATGCACAAATACCTTTATTAATTAACTGAATTAATTTATCAAAAGCATTTCACAAAGGGAGAAAAAGCCTTCTTTTGAAAAGTTAATTAAAACATAAATTCTGTAATGAATGTTCTCTCAGCCCCTATTAAAAAGAATAATTTTTCACATAAATGTTTAATATTGGGTGATTGTAGGCACTCCAGTAGGATAATAGTGGAATTATGTGCCTCCCTAGAAGGACTTTTTCCCCTGTTCTGGCTCTTTTGCGATCAGTTTAAAACAAATATAATAGCTAAAGATGCTGTTATTTAATAGGAAATGTTCTTAATTATTACAAGTGCTATTTTGGGGCATTGTTGCTGTTATCATGTAAATTTCTGTATAAGTCTAATGTGTTTGGAAGTGAACTCATCTACTTCTTGGGTATTTCAGCACAACTATTTAGAATTTGATCAATTCACACTAATGTGCTTATCTAGAACAGAGGGTAGTTTTTCAGTGAAAGCATGCAATAAAACTGGGAACTTGGTATTTTGCACAACTACTTGGTTTCTGTCATCTTCTTTTCTCTTTAGTTGCAGTTATGCTGGCAGAGAATATATTGCCAGAAGTGACTCAGGGGAACTAAGGATAGACTTTCAGTTCACTGTTCAACTTGTACAGGAAATTAATACAGTTTGACTCCCTCTCAAGGCAGACAGCTATATTGTTTTTCAAAAGATACCAATTCTTTGGCAGGCATGTACCTAAATCAGCACATGCTTGCACTCACAAAATAATCATGGTGAGAGGATTACGTGGACCATAAAGAAGAGCTGTCCTGCTGTTAAATTGTGTCAATGTGAAAATTCTGATCACTTGAGAAAAAGCAGTAGCATCTATCATTTTGAGACATCTAACATCGCATTTAGACATCAGCAGTAGGTTCTTGTAGAAGTAATTTATTCTTCTCATGAAAAAGTTCCATATAAAAGATACCACTGAAGAATCAATGCAGAGTAATAAGGAGTACAGTAGTTCAAATATTAATACTTTCATAGGGGAAGATTAGCTTCTCAAGACATACAGGCTTTTTTGAAGGTGAAGACAACAACTACTGTTAAGAAAGAAGATTGTTGGAGAGTTCAAGTAAACCCTCTGCGTCAATAAAAATGCTTCTCCATTACTGATTCTGAAGCATCCTTAAGATAAGACAGTGTAGATAAACTGGGTGGTGGTGTTTTTCAGGTTTGACCTTACAAGGGGTTTAATGACCTTTATATAAGCTCAGGCTAAGTGAGAGTCCCAAGAGGTCACGGGGTCCTGTAAACTTCATTTTTGGATGAAGTAGAAATATCCTTCTGCAATCCTGACCTCAATTTCAATACCTCACTATAGTATTTGAAAAGTTTGCACAGCTTGGATCAGAGATAACCAAAGCAAGCACTGCTGAGGCTGTTAGTCACACCTGCTCGGTGTCATTTACATGCTTCATCAAGCATGGAACCATGTCAGGCCAATAGCTGCGTAAAATTGCTTTAAAAATTTACTGCATCATTTGAGAAAGAAGGGATGGATATTCCCTTGCTTACTGAATAGACCTTGTTTTGTGAATGAGGAAGATTTGAACAGGGTTTTGGGGGGTTTTTTGGTGTGGTGTTTTTTGTTTGGTGGTGGTGTTTTTTTTTTTTTTAAGTGTGACTGTTCTGAATGTAGGAGCCCCTAAATGAATGCTTGATGACTGAAAACAACTAACGGATAACACTAAAAACTAGTTTGGGGTAACTAATAGGCATGATCGATATGAACAAATAGCATTGGTCCTGTGGCACATAGAATATTTGGAACCAGGTGTGCTGTGGTCTGTTTAGTGTTTACACCTCAAGCAAAGTAATAAGAATTGCCTGCTTGTTTTGGAAGAAGGCTCTAGTCATGGAAAACACTAAGTCAAAACCAGTGCCAGCTGCTAGAATTCAGTACAGCACTCCCTATGTCTTTGAGTTACACATCTGTGTGTTTCCTATGCTTGCAGCAGAACAGGTCTGCACTACCCTTTATTCAGGCTTAATTGGTTAGACTGATATACCATAAAGTTTTCACCTGACAAGCAGCTAAATATAGAGACTGCACAGGACTACCCACACACATAAGCATACAGTCCGGAAGTACTTGGAAGTAATATGTCTTTTCCTTAGGAGAACAAGAAAGTCAATGACATTAATTTAAAAAAAAAAAATCTGTATTTTTATCAGTAAAGTTTGAAGATTTTTCCCATTAAGCAATTGTTTTCATCATCTGTTTTTTACAGCTTTTATCTTAGAATGGGTTTGTGTGAACTGGTACAACACGGCCATGCTCAAATTGAAAATCCTACAGTAGAATACTTAGCTGTCTAAAGAAAAAGATATATTTTTTTTATCATGCAGACATTTTATTGGTCTTGAGTTTGGGGAGGTTTTATTCAAGGATTTGATATGAGACTTGTATACAATAGTATATCCATATGTAGTATCAAATCTGTAGTAGCTTGTTTTGTAACTGTATGAGTGTGTAGATAACAATATTAATAGGAGTAATATCCCCACTGACTTTTAGTGTTAGTGCTGAACAAATGTTTTAGCAAATAGCTTATTTGAAAAAAAAAAGCTAAGCTTCATGTCTACTGTCTTCGAGTAAGGGTTGAATTCAGAAAAAAGTTTCTATTCTTGTGTCTTTCCTCTTCTCAAAAGAGATGGAAATAAGTAATAAAAAACTCAAAGCAAGCCTTTCAAAATGAAGCATTTCAGAATTTCTACAAACTTCTTTTAAATTATTAAGATCACAAAGTTTTTAATTCATACACAAAATTGAAAAATCAGCTATTACACTTATTTAGGATTTCTCACAAGTACAAAATTATTCATGTGCAGATCTGCAGGAGCATGGTTTAACTATGATTGTTTGAGCTTGCAGCTTTTCTTGTATTTACAAATATCTAAATATCTTAATGATTAAACATTTATGAGTAAATCTCCTGTGAAAGTCTAAACCACTAGGCTTTAGAAAGTATACTGTAGGTGGAGTTGTGCAAGCTTCCTTGTGGAGCTGTGCCAGTACATGGGAATCTGAATCTGAAAAGTCCTCTTTGTTCAGACACTGGACTCCTCAAGAGTAGACTTTCGGAGTGGCAAATGAAAATGAGTTTTCGGAACTTATTCCTCTTTGAAAACAAAACTTGTTTCAAATCTAGTGTCTCACAGAGAAAATCCAGTGAGCTTAACTCTGTGTTGTCTGGCATCTCTATACTTGAGAAACCGTTCTTCAACGAAGCAGTAGCATTTTTCACTGTCGTGTTCAATAACTTTCAGATTTTTTTTATCTTTTCTTTTTAAGATGTTTTCTTAAGTATACAACTGAGGAGACCAATAACAAAAAGATAAATCCATAGATGATGAAAGGATTTTCCTGAGCTTAGTAGTTAACATAATCGTTTGAAAAGAAAAGAATTTACAAGTACTTGTTCAAATGCACTATGTAGAGAGTGAATAAAATAAACAGCAAGATGTGTTGTGATAGGAACTCAGATGATCAAAGGGAACTACTGAATAGGCATAGTTATTCTTTCAGATAAAATAAGGAAGTAATTCCTTTGAGAGTTTTTGTGATCATTTCTGTTGGAAAACTTTGTATGCATTACTCAGAAATTCAATGAAGAGAAAAGCAATACAGCCTAGATAATAGTGTCAGCTTTGAGCACGAGGTGGCATGTGGACATAGCTTGAGCTATTTCTCCAAATCATTTGAATGGAAATATTGGATTAGTTAACCTTGTGTCAGGTCTGTTAGTTAAATAAACCCTCCAACTGTTCCTGACTGAAGGATGCATAGTTGTGACTGAAAGATGCTACTGCTTTTCATTAGAATTTTGTCAAACATATCCTGCTAACATAATGATTTTAAAATAAAATGGTTTATTCGATGGAAAGGGATAACAAGCAGAAAATTCACAGCCTTTTCTTTTCACAGGGTGTTTCAGCCCAGTAGGAAATCCTCTTAGCCGAACACTATTGGGTAGACTACAGACGGTAAGGAATTCTATCTTTGCATTTTTTTTTTTTAAATTGATGTTTAACTATAAAATGTCATTATTCACAAGTTCTCATTGTAGAGAGGGGTTTTTTTTAATCCTGTCTTTACTCACAAAAGAGGTATCTTCGAGCAAATAAAATATAAATTGTTCAATCGGTATTTTAATGTTCTCTATGACAGCAAGCTCTATAAATATTGACAGGATCAACTGTTTTGGAAAATACTAAGCAGCAGCTAATTTAAAATATTTTTTTTCTGAGAGGGTTAAATTAAGTTTTTGAATACTTTCATTACATTTTCTGTTATAAATGCAGTAATATATATAAGTGCAGGTAAACTGAGTAATTTATATCAAGAAAGTAGCGTATTTACAAATGATGAAATAGTTGAAGAGATTTTGAATAATTTCAGGAGCTGGAGTATTTCACATGCTTCTGAATTGATCTTTTTTCCCCTTTTTTTCTTTTCCTTTTTTTTTTTTTTTTTTTTTTAATCCCTGTAGGCTTTACTGAAGCAGCTGTGTTTGCATTTCTGTTTTCTGTTTGTACATTGCAGGTTTCAATAAAGTGCAGCCTGGCACAGTTTTGTTTTTTTTTCCTCTAGGCAGATTATAGATTCCCATGCTCATTAAATATTGAAGGGCTGTAATCAAATAAGGATTGTAGTCATCTGAAGCCTAAGGAAGTAACTTTACAGTGTCTACAGACAGATTAATTAAGACCAAAGAAGAGTACATTATTCTTAGCAATCAATACTTTTAGAATCATTTTAATTTAGCTATTAATACTGTCCTTGTAGTTCTGTTTCCTGTAGACTGAATTTGTACAGTTACGTGTCCTGAGCTAGGAGTGTTTTGATAATTAATTGGACCAGAGAACAAGAACAGAAATATGACAGTGCTAACAATATTCAATTATTTTATGCTATGACTCAGTTTATTTAGCATTTCATTTAAAACTTCAACTACTGGGGTAGAGATTGCATGACCTTCTTAGGGAAGGAGAGGATTAAGTAAATTTCTAACCCTCGGGTTCATAAGGAAAAATGAAAACAATGGAGCAACTGTAAAAGCTCAGGCTGATTCTGTAAAATTTTTAAATGTTTTAAATATTATCTCACTTTTAAGCCAGTCGTGGGTTTTTTGAGCACTATAAGTTCATTTCTTATTTTGTCTCCTTTTTAAAAAAAAAAACAACCAAACAAACAAAAAAACCCCAGCAACAACAAAAAAGACTCCAAACGGTAACAGTCTCAGAACCTACGCTATTACACGCTGAGGCACAGATTTACTGAACAGATAAGAGAAGCTTTAACACTCATTCCCAGTGTCTTTACTGGAGTGTTTGCACAAGTAACACTCCCAGTTTCTCTTCCATTCTGGCAGATAGCGGGTATAGGGAGATGGAGTGGAGAGAAGCAGTGGCACTGTGCAGCATCCAAGAAATAGGTGTTTGTCCTTCTCCATGTCACTGACTCTGTCACTCAACGGGAAAAGGAGGGAGAGGGGCTTCGGCCCTCTATGCACACACATTGGGCTTTACCCTGGTATGTGTAGCGTCTGCCTAAAATTAATCTTTGAAAACCTTATTTTCCAAGTGTAGTTATTAAGAGTTAATGGCTAATTAGAAGTGGGACTTAATCTCCATGTTTATTCTGTTACAATGAAGAATGTGTTTAGCTATAAGGAAGAAGTATATGAAACCACAGGTAGACTTTACATTTTTCCCTATTTTTTTCTTTGATATTGTGGTATTTGAATTATATTTGTTCAGTAGTAGAAATAAAATGCTGAAATTTTTACAGAAAAGGCAGTAACAACATATTATTTGTTCTTACTCAGTGCTGCTTCTCCTGAGGTAGCATTAGAATGCTATCTAATGCCCAAATCCTGTTGGCCACTATACATCTGCGTAAAAAAAAGTAAAACCTCCATTACCACAATCACTGAAATTGCCAAATTAAAAAGGAGTCATAAATATTTTAATTACTGCTATTATCAGGAATCGGTGACACTTGATACAGCAACTTATTTATCAGTTTACTCTTAACCTGCAGTGCTCTCTTTTGTATTAGTGTCTTAAAAAACGTTTTTGTTCAGTTTTGTGTTAGAAATGTCAAGACAATCTAAGTGGGTTAGTTGTGGATAACCAGCGTGATATGCCATGGTCTAGAACTCTCCATCAACTGCTGGATCTACTTGTCATCTTCTGAGGGTGTTCCTTACACTGAAAGCTCCTAACAGCTTTGTTCAACCCAAATCACTGTGACACGGCGGGCTTTTTCAGCAACCATTTTGTTCCTGTTTCTCACAGATGGTCTGCCTCCCAAAAAGACCCAACTCCTCAGAATGTAACTATAGCCCCGTGTCTGTTCTGATGCAAGAAAAGGATTAACTAGTTTCCATCTTGCATTAAAAAAAGGAGACGTTAATATTGTGTTAAGAACAATGTATTCATACACTTCAGTATGTCTGTCACTTTTTTGGAATCCTGAAAATGTGGCTTAATCTTATGGCACAACATAAAAAAAATGATGCTTCAAAACTGAAAGGCCAGTGGTTTTTGCTGGGCGTTACTTGCAGTGTAACTGCTGGTTGGCACTATTTGAGAAATGGCATGGCACACCAGAGGCAGCTCTGCTGCCTTGCAGTAGCTGTGTTTGTGCTAGGGAGCCGTGGCAGTTCCCCTGTCCGGCTGGGAGGTAGGGTGTGTGTGCAGCCCGTGACATACTTGGAGTGTCTCTTTAAGAGGAAACTCTTTGGATTGTTGTTGCCTTAAAGTTTAACGCAGTGTCTGAGAACATTCAACATAGTCTCAGGATGACTCATGGATTTTAGCTTGTTATTTCCAAACAGCTTGCTCTCTTCAAGCTCTTCTTACATTGAGTGTTTGAGAGCACATAAATACTTTATTAAAAAGAGAGACAGATTGAGACACAATAATGGGGCAATATGAGTACCTGAACTAGATACCTAAATAATACTGCTAATAATTCTGATGAATCATTTTTGAGCAACAGGAGGCACTCCCATCCCACAGGCTAAGCACATTGCCTGCACAGTTCTCTTAACCTTGAGAATGGAAAATGAGAATTAGCTGAAACCTCTAAGGCAGTGCTAACTACCAGTAGACCACTGAATAAGCCATGTAGTCTGAACGGCAGCTTCACTGGTCTTTGTTCAAAATTTGTTTATCAAATCAGGCAGTTACTACTCCCCCCCTGCCATGTGTATGTACATAATTATTCAGAACTCTTTAGGTAGTAGGCTTAGATGTTCTGGTGGATGATAAGAACTGAGTGCAACCGTTCGCTTTTCTACTGTGTTCATCTCTGTGTACCGCATGTGTCTGTAACTACTGTGGCAATACTGAAAACAATCTGGAGACTGGATGGAACCTCTGTGTTCAGGATAGTAATTTCTTTCCCATATGGGATAAGCCTAGCTAAGTTAGGAAGACAACACTGAGGGCAAGAACCTCTGTTCTAGAATGTCATGGTTTAACCCCAGCAACTAAGCACCACACAGCTGCTCACTCACTCCCCCTGCTGTGGTGGGATGGGGGAGAGAATCAGAAGAGTGAGGAAGAGTAAGAGTGAGAAAACTCCTGGGTTGAGATAAGAACAGTTTAATAATTGAAATAAAATAGAGTAAAATAGTAGTAGTAATAATAATAATATAATACTACTACTACTATACGAATCAAGTGATACACAATGCAACTGCTCACCACCCACCAACCAATACCCAGCCAGTCCCTAAGCAGCGATTGCTGCCCCCCAGCCAACTCCCCCTAGTTTGTATACTGAGCATGATGTCATATGGTATGGAATAGCCCTTTGGTCAGTTTGGGTCAGCTGTCCTGGCTGTGCCCCCTCCCAGCTTCTTGTGCACCTGGCAGAGCATGGGAAGCTGAAAAGTCCTTGACTAGCATAAGCGGTACTCAGCAACAACTAAAACATCAGTGTGTTGTTAACATTATTTTCATACTAAATCCAAAACACAGCACTATGCCTGCTACTAGGAAGAAAATTAACTCTATCCCAGCCAAAACCAGGACATAGAGAATGTCCTTTATTCTGCTGAGGATTGCAGTAATGATGTTCCTTGGATCACCCTAGTAAAAAAAACCCCAGAAAATAAAAGGAGCAATACATTTTAGATATGTGTTCTAAAAAAGCAAGAGAAGAGAAAAAAGTTCATGCAAAAGACAGTTAAAGGAGGGGCTGTAAAACACAAAAAAGGTGAAGTATGTTGGATAGAAATTCTCAAACGTTCTTCATAATGTACAATCTGTTATGGGTGGAAATGTTTACTTCACAAATCTTGCATTTGATTCTTCTGTTTTAATTGCTGTGTAGTATTTCTATTCTGCATTGTAGTTTGTATCTTTTGATGCACACAAAATCTAGGGGAAACTAGTTTTCCCTCTGTGAAAATAGGCCATTGAAAAAAAGGAAGTAACACCAGCAAAGGACTTCCATCTCTTCCTTTGTTCTAATTTGTTGTTCCTCTGCTAATTTTCATAATTTCTCAGTTTTAAATCTTTCAGCTGAAGAATTCTGTTGTTTGACAGACATCAAATTTTGTAGGTACAGGCACATCCTAATTATTGCATTATATACCTGCTATTCCTTTGACTGTTAGAAGTCTGAAGAATAAGTGGTAAAGCTAGAACAATTAGAATTAAATGGAACGTATTGGTTATTAAGACCAACCTGAAATTCTCCATTATATGAAAGTGGCATCTTTTGCATACTGGTTCAGCGGTAAAGTTCACTGCAGCAACTTCTTAAACATCTACTGTAGTGTTTGCAATGCAAACAAGCTTAGACTGCGTAGTCATCAGTCCTCTGTCTTCCCCCATGTTGTCTTTAGTGTAGCGTACATACTTGAAAACCTTAATATCTTTTTCTAAATATCTACATAGCCAATGTTACTCAGTGTTGCTTAACATCACTTCTGCTTTTTCTTTTTTAAAAAAAGTATTATATTACAGATAATTCTTACTGTTTTACAGTAGACATGAAAATACTCAAAATAATAATTTATCCAAATACTTCATATTAAAGTTTTAAAATAATTTCTTTTCTAGAAGGATGACTGCCTGACTGCACTGGGGGTGAGAGGAGGAAGCAGTTGTCCACTCGGGCAAGAGACAGTAAGTATTATGTAATTTTTTGCAGTATCTTGTATACCTGTTACACTGTATCTGTGCTTTTGAAAGGACATTTTTCCTTAGTGTGATCCCAAGGATTTTTTTTGCTACCCTGGTTTTTGTAATTCTTACAAACATGTTCATAACCCCATAACCACATAACGCTGTCTTTCTATCACTCCTGAAAAATTATTTTGTAAATTTTTTATGAATATAGTTTAGTTTGGGTTTTTTTGCTTGAACTTGGACCCAGACAGAATTTAACATGTCTGAATGTCACACCAGAAGAAATTCCATTGCTTAGGGCATAATTGTGAGTGTTTTACATCCTTCTTTGGTCCTGAGGTGCATTTCCTGTGTCTCCTTATACTCATTTTCTGATCATATGTCTCCAGAGAATATAATGGCAATTTCCACATTTCTTTTAAATTGTCAGTCTTGTTCAGCCAGTTGTATTACAGGACATATTGGTATTTTATTTTTCTATTTCTGTGAGACAGACAGTGGGACTTGCTTGATTGGTTTGAACTGTTTGTTGGCAGTGTTTCCATGTTACTAAATTTTTGTAATTTTTTCCAAAAATCAAAACATTTACACTAGAACTATCTTACAAAAGACACTGCAAGAAGTATTTGTTGCTCTGCCTTTCATTGTTTTTCATGCTGCCAAATAATTAGTGTTACATTCCTTTTTTTTTTTTTCTTTTTTTTAACCTGAAGTGACCTGAGGATTTTCATAGTGCTATCACTAAGGAAACCCTTGCCACTTAACTGAAGTGGGCACTGTTAGAGCACCCCTTACTGGACATGATCATCCAATCTTCCAGTTCTGTACTGTTTATCTATGGTGCTTTTTAGTGTGTGTTAGTTTGGTTCTACTTTGTTCTAAAGTTTATATTTCTATATTGCCAACATCACCTGTAATTATTGTATTAGCTTTCCTAATGCAAGGAGGAGAGTTATGATAAAGGATGATATTTCATTGTTTAGCTTCTTCATATAAGTTCAGGATTACTGAATGCATATTTAGAGAAATTTCCTGTCTACTGAGAACTATGCTGATACTAGTTCTTTGATGCTGTCCAGCTCACAAATTACCACATAGAATTTGCAATGGTAGAATCATTTCCATCTTTTCCCATTCATAACTGATTTAATCTGTTTAACTGATGACATGGAAGTATGAAAATACAAGTGACCTCAGCTGTATTTTTACACACATAACTCATAGGTTGTCTTACTCAAAATACAAATACAAAAAGCACTGTGCAGTTCAGCAGTCTTAGGATTTAAATGCATGCATGAGTAACAAAAAAAGGAAGTTATTTCTCCAAATGCCTATCTTCATAGTAACTTTTCTGTCTCCTTCAATCCCCTATAACCTCCTATCACTCCTAACAATCCCTGTTTCTGACCACTTTACTTAAACATTTTGTAGAGGGATCTGAGGTGAAGTTTTGATGTAGGGAAGCAGTGTTCTTTGTGTGAAATAGATCACAATTTTGTTCTTCACTGACGATGAGGGAAGTGAGAAATCCTCTTATTCTTTCAGTTCACTTGTTTTCAGTCTTTTCTGCTCTGAATTCATCAGGACAGATTTTTGTTCATAGGGCATAGAAAATAAAAAAGAAGTTATACTTGATATTTTCATACTCAGTGTAGAAGGCATGCTTCTGGTAATGTATTCTATGCATGATGCTGACCACTATTAGTACTTTTTTCATAAAAGTATAGATGCACTGTATTTCACTGGCAAATGGATTTATTACGTGAAATGGAATATAAAAGTATTTTTGGCAGATATTTATAAAATTGTATATGCAAATCCTTATTTCTAAACAAAAAAAAAAGAAAAAGTGGAGTGATCAAAGCAAAACTTTGCAATGCCATTTTTGCACTAAATTTTTCCTTCGGTAAAACTGTCATACTGTTGAAGTATTTATTTGAACACATATGCTTCCATAAGCACACACAGAATGGGATCTGAAGGTGGTGTAACAATTCTGAGAAAGTGAATGTATGAAGTGGTTTTTTTTTTTCCTTTTGCTTCACAAGTAAATTGCTTATAAAACTAACAGCTGCTGTTTTGAAGCTAATCTTAGTGAATTGAATGTTCTTAACCATTTCTACAATCCCACAGTCCTTTATCTTGCCTCTCCTGCTGCTTTCCCACCACCCCTGATCCCATTAGCAAAACTTGAGACAGCCTCAGCTTTTACCAAAGTGCAGCTTTGGTTTCAGCTGCTTTTCTGCAAGAGGAAGTGAATGTTGCGCTTTTTTCTCTGTGGCATGGTTGTGATAAAGCTGTGGTGCTCTTATCTCTCTTTTAGGTAGTGGCTCTTTATGACTACACAGCGCATCGATCAGATGAGCTAACCATCCATCGCAGTGACATTATCCAAGTGTTATACAAAGATAATGATAACTGGTGGTTTGGCAGCCTAGCAAATGGACAGCAAGGCTATTTTCCAGCTAATTATGTGGCTGGTGAAAGTAAGTTTACTGCTGTCTTCCTGGTATACCAGTGTGGGTCTAACTGATGGTCCAAGGTTTTACCATGCTGTACTGCTTGTTGTTCTGAATATATGAATTTATGTAGCATGCAGATGGCATAATGATGACTTATTGTGATGCAGAAATTGTATAAAGTTAGCTAACCAGTTAGCAAGTTAACATACCTGACTTAGGAAGGTATGGGCACTTAGTTAAACATTCCAGCTTATATAGTACTGGCTTAATTATCAGTCAACTGGATTGATTCCTCGTCTCTTCTTACATATAGCCACCTGGCACGTGCCGTGCCTTGGCAATGTTTTAGGACGCATCAAACCATTTCACAGGCATCTTAGGTTTTTTAGGCAATCTCTGTGAGATCTAACCAGTTACTTCTGTAAAAGCTCTTGAATTTCCCCCTACTCTAATGGAGAATGCTCAGTTCCCAAAGAAGTGGATTTCCATATGAAGTTTTAAAAGAATGGTAATGGTTAAATCTCATATCTGAGCATTGAACTTGCTACCAGGTCCTTGTCATTAAAAATATTTTGATTAAACTAATACAAGCAAACCTAAATGAATCTGAACAAATAATGTAGGAAGCGTCTTAGCGAGTCAACTGATGTAAAGATGCTTGGTGCCCTGACAGTTGTTAGTATTCAGCTTATGGGCATAGTGTGTGGTTGCATGCTACAAGAAATTCATTTGCCTTCCTAAACTATCAAACTATCAGTTATACTGGTGTTTAGAAATCTTTTAACCCAACATTTCTCAAGATATTTCCCCCCATTTTCTAGTTCCTCCCTCTGTCTTTCAAGTGTAGTCTAGTATTTATGCCTCTTTCCTAAAAAAAATTTGGACATAACACTGTGCTAACTTGGTGATGGTAATTAAAGTTAGCTTAACTACTGCCCTTCCTCTTTGTCCTCCCCTTGCACATCCTGTGCATTTTCGCCTTCCTTTCTTCCTTGCAAAATAAGCCAGAGAGCAGTCTGTAGGAAGAGTCTGCAGTGATGGCCTGTTGTTCTTATTAAAAAAAAAAACCAAAACAAAACACCAAAACTTTTGAGGCAGTTGTCCAACTATGCAAAAAACCCATAGTATTTCAGTTGGTGACCATCTTATTACCGAATCAAAAGAAATACATATGATACATTTGTTAAGTATCAGCTACATTGCTGTTAGTATGGACTTTGTTCTTAGTCATGTAAATGTTTGATTGTTTTTATTTTATATAATTACCTATATAAATTACCTATATATAAATTACATTTCATTCTAAGCTTACTAATATAAATAAAAGTTAATGGGCAAGTTTTGATAAATTGTCATCCAAAGTTTGGCCTCAAACATTTTTTCACCTGTTTCAGTTCACATCCCATTATTGGCTAGATCATAATGTCACGGTTGTTCACATAAAATAGATACTTTCATAATTCTTTCATGGCTCATAATGGTGAATTATGGATCCTGTTTTCAGAAGAATATGAAGAACAACCTTCAGGATTAGTACCAGATTCTGCTCCTCTTCTACCTGAAGGACAAAAAGAAGCAGAGGAGGGTTCTCCAACACTACATAAGGTAATAATTTGAGAAGGAAGGATTCTGTAAGTAGTGGTGGAGTATGTCCTTCGTGTGCCTGGTGGTCTGTATTAATTTTCAATCCTTTTTGGAAAAATTTCTTATGTGTAGACCTCATTCCAGACAAGCAGGTAGATTTTCAGTGGATGTCTAACGTTTGTCTCATATGGAACCAGCTGTTCCATCATGTGTCGATTAAATATTCTGCCTATTCTTGCACCATTGTAATGAGTAGCAAATCTCCCATTGACTCCAAGTTTGACAAGTTTCTCTCACAGCTACCTGATGTAAATAACGGTTGAAGAAACAACATGGATTTGTCAAAACCTGACATACTTCCGGGCACTTGACTGTCATTCTTGGAATATGCACTGCCCACAGGTTCTTCAAATTCTCTGCGAAATTTCCTTATCTGTCAGGTTGCTCAGGAAAAAACTGTGATGTTTTTCTCTCAAGAGTTTTTCAGTCTGTGTAATAACATCCTAATTAAAGATATACAATGTGATCATAAGGTCTTATGCTCCATCTAAAAGTGCTTACTTGTCAATGGCTGTTTCTGTTTAAAAGCTGCTGATGGTTCCCTGATGTGAATGACTGCACCCATCCTGTAGGTTGCTCAGGAGGGTGGACTATAGAGACTTCATAGTTTAGTGGAGCAAAGGAAAGAAAGGCTTTTGTCTTGACTACATCTGATATCTCTCCGCTCCAACTGTATACTTATATTGGGTTGCAATTGCATATAGCACTTATGTTGTTTATGTATCACATACTATATTGTACAAAGAAGCATTCCTGTTTCTGTGATTTTAGTTAGTAGTCAGAATACTGTATGTACAGAAGACCAAAGAAACAACAGCCAGTTTTTTGTCAAGGGAAAAGAAAGGGGGGGGTTGAGTTTTTTTTTATTTTTTTCAGATCTTTAGTGATACTGCTATGTGCAAAGCAGACCAAATGACTCTCACTTCTCCAGACAGAGATTAGAAACTTTGCATAGCTTATGTTTCCCTCCTGTGAAGTAAGACTGATGATTGTCTTAAAACATGGGATACTTTGTAAGCAAAAAAAAAAAAAAAAAAAAAAAAATAGAAATTAGTTCAGTAACTGTTAGAATTTAAAAATATTTCTATTCCAAAATGTTTGTATCCTTCTTAAGTGTGCTTTCCACAGCTTTTCATTTGGTACTAACATAAGGGTACTTCAAATGGTCCTAACAAAACTACTTTAAAAGTGACTTTTGTTCAGATTTCTTTCAAATGACTTGACTTTTCCATGTACTTTCCTAAAATTGAATCTAATATTTTGCATCTGATTTGCAAGACTCAAAAGGTGTGCTGTGTTGCTTAGTTACGATTTTCTCTTTTTTCAGATGATTAATCTTTGCTTCATAATGTATATTGCAGTGTTCAATGTTAAAACACTCAAAGCTACTTCTGTTAACCTTTTTTGTGTAGCTTTTGTTTTTAATAGGTGAATAGAGATAGGTAGCATTTAATAAATTATTGACTACAGATTACTCACTTGGCAGTCTTGTTGAAGCCAGCTGTCTTGTTGAAGCCAACTGCTGTAAATTGAATTATGAAGTGTTTTGTGACTAACTATACTTCAAAAACAGAACTAATCACTACACCGAGCAGTAATGATTAATCTGAAGCATCTCTTACCTCTTTGTAGCTGAGAAACTCATAGCCAAACCTTTGTCCAAGAAAGACAAGAGTGCATTACTTCCAGAAACTCCTGTAAAGGCAGACTGGAACAAATATAGGAAAAATTACAACATTACTGGAAAGCGTGAAGATTTCTTTCATCTGTTCTCTATGTTTCTGGAGGCAAGGAAGGTATCCCAGAGGGAATATGTTGCTATACTCACCCAGTTTTACTCATACCCAGTTTAGAAAAGGGAGAAGTGCTGAGATACTTACTGTCATTAAAGACTTGATCATTTTTATCCACGTTTTTTCTGTTTTGATCTAGTAGGAATCTAGTTGTTTTACTGGATCAAAATACTTTTATGTGCACTAAGTAATGTTACTAACATTTACAACCAGTATTTATTATTCAACTTTGTGAGAAGTAATGTTTGATTAGTTTTGATTGCTTATGTTTTCTCAAGTGCCTATGGTCGACATATTTTTCTAACAATAGTTTTTGTATTACCAGTAGCACTTTTTAGTAACACTCAGTTTTAGTAATATTTCATTGAAATATTCTTTACTTTGATTCTACTGGCACTTTGAGTCCAATTGACTGCATATTGAATAATTAGTTGGAATAGTCTGTGTAGTACATACAGCTATTCAAAAGGTGTAATGAATAAAGTGTACAGTAACAGTCCAAAACCAAGCAAATCTGTTGCTTTTTATCTTGCACAGCATCCAAGGGCACTACAAAATATCCAGAGAAAAGTAATGAAACATTTACAAATCCTGGAACAATGGTGTAAGAGGATATACTTACAAGATTAAACTAGCAAAGAATGAGGAGTGAAGAGAATGTGTAAAATAGTACATGATGTAGAGAGGTGAATTGGATGCACTCTTTTTTTCTTTTCTCCCCCCCTCCCCCCCACTTCTGCTGTTAAACAAGATCAGGGAACATTAACTTAGAATGGAAAACATCTAATATTGGTAAAAGGAAATTTATGTTTATGCCATGCTTAGTTAACCTGGTGAACCTAGCTACTACTAGACACTATTAAACCTGTGTGCTCAGGGACTAATTTTTTTAAGAATTTTAGGCTGAGGTAATAGCTAAGATTCCAAAAGTATCTAAATGACTGGGAAACACAAATCTGGCTGGGTGTTTTTTGGTTGTTGTTTTTTTTTTTTTTAATTTCAAGTTACGTAAGCATCATATAAATCACCAAGAAGATAGTGAGTTGAATCAAATGATGCATCAAGTCTCTGTATAAGACTTGTGATGCCTTGAACTGTAATGGTTTTACAAAAGCTGCAGAGTGCTGCGTAGGAGAAACAAATTGTCATTCAGCTGTTTGTCATAATGAAGGAAAGTTCTACAGGACTGGCTTTAGGCAATACCAGATACTTCTCAGACAAAACTGCTAAGACGACCACTGAGGGGTCTGATCGGTTATGGCAGTTCCTGTGTTGCAGCAGTGACACGGCAACTTTTCTTCCTATTCCTTTCATTTTTTTTCAGTATTAGAGCTGATGAAAGCAAATGCCAATTTCTTTTACATGGGAAATATGAAAAAGCATTATTTTGTAATACCCTATGATTTTTTTTTTTGCTTTGACAGAAAATTAAGCATGATTTTTTTAAAAAATCCAAAAATACATATTCAATAATTCAGTTGTTCCTGCTTGTGGTAACAACTTCAGTAAAAGATAACTGAATATTTTGGTTGTGTTTGGGTTTTGGCCACAAGCATGTTTTCCCAAATACTTAGTTATATCCAGGTCTGCTGTATCTATTGTTCTTTCTGGTTTTTTTGAGGAATAATTACACAGTTACTGTGAAAATCTTCACGGCAGTTACTCGTGAGATTTTGCTACCATACAAGACTAAATAGGGCACTTGAAGTGTAGAAGAATACTATGATTTTAATTACTGACAATACCAGATAGTCTAATTAAAAATAGTTTTCCAACTGCAGGTATTATAAATGCATATCTAGCTAATCTTCAGAATTTTACGATGAGTGAATAAAATGGAATCATTAAGATTAGAAGAGGGTGTAATACTCAAGATCCAATATTAATCTTTGCAAATAATAAGAAAAAAAGTTGTAGTTCAAAGAACCTGCTTTCAAAATGCTTTCTACCATCAGCTTTGCATTCATAACATAATAATTTTATGCAAACCTTGTTTTCCTGCCTTATGAGTTACTTAACTCCTGAGCCACAAAATTAGGTCATAATCATCTTTAATTACAACATACGTCTAAACTGCCAATAGAAATTTCATGGAGTGAAGTTCTCACTGCACTGATGAAGAATCCCAAGAAATAGAGATGGACTTGTCATCTGGCTGCTCCAGTAAATGTGCTGCTTTCAGGTTCCTTAAGCTGAAGGCAGAAAAGACGGGAATTCAGATAGGGTTCTGTTAGAAACCAGAATTTGGGGTTTGCAAAATTCTGAAAAACTGGGAGACATTTCAAAGTCAATAGAGTGTCTCTCTTTTTGGCCAGAAATGTTCTGCTGTCTATAAAAACTTGCGAATGTTTTATAATTTAAGATGGCCTGTCACTCACTGTATAAAATGCATCTAATTGGATTCTGAATGTTAATTACTCAATTCTATGTTATGTGAGAATAGTGGGAAGTAGTAATAGACAAAAGCAAAACAGTAATTTATAATGTCCGTTAAAAATGTAAGAAAATATTCTTTCTCTATATTTATCGTTGAAAAATAAAAGATGGTGTAAAATAATGATCATAAACATGAAAAGAAAAGGGTTACCTTCATGAGCTACATTATTATTGCACAATTTGGATAATCTACCCAGAGATCATCAAAACTTGATTCCATGCATATTTAAACAAAGTTTGGGATTATCACTGTTCGCATAAATAATTCATGTTCTCACTCTTCTTCCCCTAGAGTAGGTTGTTGTCAGACTTTCTGAATAGTTAGCCTAGTGTGTCTGAAACTAACCTGCCAAGCAGTTGATGTTTTTCCCCTGGGCTTGAGCTCTTTCGATGTGGGTGTTTTTGCGGGCTCAAAATTTATTTATTAGATCTAAAAATTTAAAAAGCATAGAAAACTTGCTCAAAAATCTCTCCAAAAATACTAGCTAGGAATTTTTCTATTAGTTTAAACAACAACTTTCCTTTTATAGTTTGTGCTGTTTCTATTTTCTCCTTTAATGGTGCCTTTCTTCAGGTTACAGGGGAACACTTCGATGACTGATTATCTTTTAGGAAGAGGAGGGACTAGGAAAACGTGATAGTGCTAATAAGGGAACCATTAAAGAATTAATATGATGGAACTCTTGTATTGAATAGAGCTGAAGACTTCGAACACATCATGAAGTGTGTTCATTTTCAAGGTTCAGAGAGGTTGCAGACCCACAAAAATGTGATATTCAATTGAATTAGAGTGTATTATAGTGAAGTCTATAATTCTGGGCTTCATGTGTGCCTACTATGGTTACAGATCTCTTTTTCTAAAGGCATTGACATCTGGGCTGAAAAAAACTATGCTTTTCCAGAGTCAGTCAGCAAAGCTGCTGTGTGGTCTTCCATGTAAACTGTTGAACAGGCATTATAAAATAGAGATGTCTTTGCAAATCCTACTTTTGAAATAGTAATTACTTTGTTCTTGAAGAAATCCTTCTTCTGAAGGAAACATTACTATGGTACTATCTACAAGGAATAGACCGTTTTCCTTAAACGTTACCCGACATTAACATATTTCACCTTTTTTGTTCTCTAGTTTCCTATTTTAAGATATTGTTTTCCCTTTAAAATGCAGTTTGTACTATTCAAGTTGAATTACTCTCTCTTAAGCATGTGTGGTGCTACTTTATTTGTAAGCTGGTAGCTTTCTTTTTCAACTCCAAAACACCTCTGTGGTTCCTAATGTGTTCCGTCTCAAAAAATGTTTGTGCCTGTGTCTATAGTATTATTTGAGTCATTGAAAGGAAAGGTATCTTGTTTATAAGCAAATTGATATCTATTGGGGAAAAGAGTTAAAAATGAAGTGACATCCATAGTCATTTGCTGTGACTGGTCTGTTTAAAGATAGGAATAATCAGGCTGAGCCCCTGAACTGGTCAAGCACAACCAAAAATACTGTTGAGGGACATTTATATTATTAAGATGGTTCTCAGGAGCAAGCTAACTTCTCTGTCCCCATTGTTTTCTCCTTGGGTCCTCATAGCCTCTTTCTGAAGAGGATTGAACTATTTTTATGCAAATTTTAATGCAAAGCTGTAACCACAGATAAATTCCCAGAGGCCAAGACTTCAAGACTGAAAACAGCTGTTCTAAACCATAGTGCTTCAGCCTGAAGTATCTTGTCTTCACTCTTCCTACTGTTTCTTTGCTGTCCTTAAATAGTCGTCTAGCTGATTTGATTTCTGAGGTGCGATATTTGTCAGTGTTGAGCCATGACTACAGTTTTCACCCACCAGATTTCTTGCTGGTCTGTCCTAGCCCTGAACAGGCCCAGGCTTTTGCAGTTTCGAAGACTAGACAAGGCAAAGTCCTCCCTGCCTGTGGCTCTAGCATTCATCAATGGAGAAGCTAGTGTGTTGGCTTAGTCCTGAACACTACAGTGGCTTAGCTGTTTTTTATGGGAAAGATAGAAATTCATGCCAGTGTTTCTGTTTGTATACAGAGCCACAGTTCTGCTAGATACTCAGTGCTAAGTTCATCCTGTTAGAAATAAGGATTACAATATGGTGAATCTGATTTAGATAGGCTTGCTCTTTAAAAACACTAGAGAGGGGAAAAAAAGCAATTCTAACTTAATGGCGTTTTAAATAGGGAGGTCATGGCAAAAGAAATATATGTCATTCTACTAGCAAAGCTCCCTGCCAGTTGTTCATTTAATGGGGAAATGTGTGGAGGGATACAGAATAGCAGGAAAGAAAATGATGAGTGTGGTGTGGTATCACAGTGTTTCTCCCAAACTTGACCTGTTAGAACAGTTTTGACAGGAGGCATCAACATGGTTCTGGGGAGTTAAGTACCTTGCTATAAATCTTTTTTCCATGGACTGTGTAATAGAAAACAAAATACAAACTTAATACTGAGTTTAACGTCCTAAAGACTAGTCTGCAAAGACAGACAGACATGTTTGTTCTTGCCATCTGTGATCCAACGAATCTTTAATTAGGTCAAGTTCTGTAGAAACAGCTTCTATGGGAGAGTTCCCCTGTGCAGAGCAGGCTATAGAGCAAGTGTATTTACTTTCATGGCTTGGATCACCTAAATAGATTGCCTGCACCACTCCATTCTGTCCATCTACCTCTTAGTCTATCACAGCACGTCTGCAGACCATCGGTCTTAGAGACAACTCTGCACAGCCTAGAGGAAAGCACTACCAGAGATGTAGACTTGGGATGAGACTTTGTCCCTGGTATTTCTTTTAGATGCCCTCTGCTTCAGGTTTTGCTGTGAAGTGCATTCCAATATGTATGATTGTTTCCACAAGTTGCACAGGGAGGGTTTAGTGCTTGACTTACTGCTGTGGATTCTACAGCAGGGCTCAGGAACCAAAATTCTTTTGTGTATTTAGCCTTTAATTGTTTTGCCTTGGTTGCTTCTTCTGTGGCAACACTGAGACAATATTAAGTATCAAAAAATTGAGGCCAAATGAGCTGTAAAGCAAGCAAGTCTTCTAGAAAAGGAAAGTATATATTTTATTACAATTTTTATTTTTGTGATAGTAAACAAAGCAAAAGAAACCAGAAAATCTAAGCTTCTGCAGTTGATAGGAACTGATGTTCTCTCCTTCTGGTGGGCTATAACTTTCAAAGGGTGGAGAATTAGAATATGGCAACAAAATTGAACACCATTAGTGGCACTATACAAAGGAGCTCGTATTTTGTACTGTGTTCAGTATTTGTTCTTGTGAACAAAAACGTTCAAGATAGTCATAATATAATATTTATCAGACGCATTATTTTTTTTTCTTTAAAGCAGGCAGAGCCCTAATAATTCTGTATTAATATTTAAGCTATGCAGTCTGGTTGAATTTAATATCTAACACTGTATCTGTTGCAATGCTAGGTTTGCTGAATCTTAGTACAGATACAGTGACAATAGTGCAGAGCTGTTTGGAGCTTCCTGTGATATCTGCCCATGCATAACAAGATGTCGAGAGGTTTAGAAATGGGGAAAGAAGACATCAGCAGCCTCTTCAGCCCCTCCATACTCTAGAATTCTTTGGCTTGCTCCTTACATTAGCATGTCCTTGATGCATTCTCAGTGTCTGAGTGTTACCACTACCTCCTTAGCCACATACCTCCTGCCTGTTTTCCCACCCTCTACTCACTTATTCACTGTACTCCTCTTACTGATTCATCCCCTTGTTGTACCAGCTCCTGCACTGCCTTCTTGCATCTGCTGCTGACCCCACTTGTTCCTCAGTACTGCTGCTGTTCACATCACTGGAATGGGAAAAGTAGTTCAAGGAGCGGGCTGAGGGATGCAAAGGTGTGTGGGATAGGGAAGAGGAGGTAGTGGCAGTGAGATCTGCTTCAAAAAGAAGACTCCACCCGAGAGTACTGAGGGAGCTGGCAGAGGAGCTCGCCAAGCCACTTTCCATCATCTATCAGCATTCCTGGTTAACAGGGGAGGTCCCTGATGACTGGAGGCTTGCCAATGTGACGCCCATCTACAAGAAGGGCCGGAAGGAGGACCCGGGAAACTACAGGCCTGTCAGCCTGACCTCGGTGCCGGCGAAGATTATGAGGAGGTTCATCTTGAGTGAACTCAACAGGCAAGTGCAGGTCAGCCAGGGGATCAGGCCCAGCCAGCATGGGTTCATGAAAGACAGGTCCTGCTTGACCAACCTGATCTCCTTTTATGACCTGGTGACCCGCCTGGTAGATGATGGGAAGGCTGTGGATGTCATTTACCTGGACTTTAGCAAAGCTTTTGACACCGTCTCCCACAGTATTCTCCTTGGGAAGCTGGCAGCTCATGGCTTGGACGGGCGTAGTCTTCACTGGGTAAAAAACTGGTTGGGTGGCCAAGCCCAGAGAGTAGTGGTGAATGGAGTTAAGTCCAGTTGGCAGCCGGTCACGAGCGGTGTTCCCCAGGGCTCAGTTTTGGGGCCAGCCTTGTTTAATATCTTTATCGACGATCTGGATGAGGGGATTGAGTGCACCCTCGGTAAGTTTGCAGACGACACCAAACTGGGTGGGAGTGTCGATGTGCTGGAGGGTAGGATGGCCCTGCAGAGGGACCTGAACAGGCTGGATCAATGGGCCGAGGCGAACTGTATGAGGTTTAACAAGGCCAAGTGTTGGGTCCTACACTTTGGTCACAACAACCCCATGCAGCGCTACAGGCTTGGGGAAGAGTGGCTGGAAAGCTGCCTGGCTGAAAAGGACCTGGGGGTGTTGGTCAACAGCCGGCTGAACATGAGCCAGCCGTGTGTGCAGGTGGCCAAGAAGGCCAACAGCATCCTGGCTTGTATCAGGAATAGTGTGGCCAGCAGGAGCAGGGAGGTGATTGTTCCCCTGTACTCAGCGCTGGTGAGGCCACACCTGGAATACTGTGTCCAGTTTTGGGCCCCTCAATACAAGAAAGACATTGAGGTGCTGGAGCATGTCCAGAGAAGGGCAACAAGGCTGGTGAAGGGTCTGGAGCACAGGCCTTATGAGGAGCGGCTGAGGGAACTGGGGTTGTTTAGCCTAGAGAAGAGGAGGCTGAGGGGAGACCTTATCGCTCTCTACAACTACCTGAGAGGAGGTTGTAGTGAGGTGGGTGTTGGTCTCTTCTCCCAAGCAGTTAGCGATAGGACGAGAGGAAATGGGCTTAAGCTGCGCCAGGGGAGGTTTAGGTTGGAAATTAGGAAAAAATTCTTTACGGAAAGGGTGGTCAAGCATTGGAACAGGCTGCCCAGAGAGGTGGTGGAGTCACCATCCCTGGAAGTGTTCAAAAAACGGGTAGATGTGGCACTTTAGTCTAGTCTACCCTTGATTGGCTTAGAGTAGACTTGGTAGTGTAGGTTAATGGTTGGACTGGATGATCTTAAAGGTCTTTTCCAACCTAAACAATTCTATGATTCTATGAAAAAGATCTAGTATCTAGTTTCTGCCTCATTGCATACTTGAAAGTTTGTAGGTAAGAAAGATATCATACTTGAACTGTACTCAGGAGAATTGGGAGTCTGTCCCTACAGAACCTAGAAATTCTCATTAGTTGCCATGTCAGGTGAACACAGCTATTCCAAGATAGTGTCTAATTGTGTGCTTTTCTTTCCATGGTACCCATACTGAAGTGCTGTGCTTGAATATATGAAAGCCTATGTGATGAGTAGGTTTTTTTGAAACAGATCATAAGAACCTTCAGTTAGGCAGCTTAATTTAGTGGATACTTTAATCTTCTAACTGTAAAACAAGGATAATTTTCTGTGTTTTGGTATCTGTAAGTATTAAAAAACTTACTGTATTTTTTATAAGAGAAGTCAATCTTCTGTAGTGGCACTTAAAGGAATTCTACCAAACTGCGCTTTGGAAAGGTCCATATTTGATTATAGTATTAGTACAATGTCAAGATTCTGTTACATTTACTCAAAAAGCAGGCCTAGTTCAATATAATTCGCATAGAATTTTCAGAAAAAGATTTTGTTTTGGCTGCAAGCGAAGCGAATCCATGATTGTGTATGGCAAGGAACTGCAGGTTATGAATGCTGAAGGAAGTATTAATTACTTAAAGTCATTCCCTTTACAGCACTCCCTTGTATTTTCGTATCAGTGGCATTATGTTTCCTTCTTTTGTGTTTACTCTTACCATTGACTTGGTCTCAAGTTTATTACTGTATTAACAAGGATTTTGTGTGTGAAGTATAAGGTTTTCTTCCTAGCCCTGCCAGTGCTACATTATTATATTCTAATAGGCTGACTTTTGTCTAAACTAATCCAGCAATCTGTGTTATTTCAGCAGACTAATTCTAATGACTAGTGTTTGAACATGGTGGTTGTGGGCAGTGTGCTTATATGAATTCAGTAAGTCAATGGGAGCTTGATCCTCTTTCTTCTAAGTCAGCAGAACAATAATATTAAACTAATAAAATAATACTAGGGAGCAGGACCAAGACAAAAAAAGTTCAAATTTCATTCAACTGCTAACATTGACTAGATGTTTTTTAATTAATCTCATTTAGAGTTTAAAAAAGTAATTAAACTGTTCAAGGCCTATAACTGAGCTTTGGGAGATAGGGGTTCTGGTTGCAATACGGTCTTCATTTATGTGTGCCAAGACAATTTTCATCTGTGCCTCACTTTACCCCAAATTAAAATTGGACAATAGTACTTGACAGGGGAATGTTAAGTTTTATTCATTAGGGCTTTGAAGTCTGTGCTGGATAAGTTCAGTGTCTGAAAATGAAGTATTTTCATTCCATTTTAAAATACCAAAACTAATAGAATCGTCTAGGTTGGAAAAGACCTTTAAATCATCCAGTCCAACCATTAGCCTAACACTACCAAGTCCACCACTAAAGCAGTTAAGGGTAGAGTAATAATTTCATGTTTCCTGGCTTGGTGGCTGGAATATTTTTTAATGAAAGTAAAAACTAGGAAACATTAAGGTTGGAAAGGACCTCAGTCCAACCATCAACCCAACACCACCATGCCCACTAAACCATGTCCCAGAGTACCACGTCTATAGTTTTTTGAACACCTCCAGGGATGGTGACTCCACCACCTCTCTAGGCTGCCTGTTCCAATGCCTCACCACTCTTGCTGTGAAGAAATTTTTCCTAATATCCAATCTAAGTCTCCCGTGGCGCAGCTTGAGCCCATTTCTTCTTGTCCTATCGCTAGTTGCTTGGGAGAAGACACCAACACCCACCTCACTACAACCTCCTCTCAGGTAGTTGTAGAGAGCGATAAGGTGTCCCCTCAGCCTCCTCTTCTCCAGACTAAACAATCCCAGTTCCCTCAGCCGCTCCTCATAAGGCCTGTGCTCCAGACCCTTCACCAGCTTTGTTGCCCTTGTCTGGACACGCTCCAGCACCTCAATGTCTTTCTTGTATTGAGGGGCCCAAAATTGAACACAGTATTTGAGTTGCAGCCTTACCAGTGCCAAGTACAGGGGGACAATCAGTTCCCTGCTCCTACTGGCCACGCTATACCTGATACAAGCCAGGATGCTGTTGGTCTTGGCCACCTGGGCACACGGCTGGCTTGTGTTCAGCTGGCTGTCAACCAATGCCCCCAGGTTCTTTTTGGCCAGGCAGCTTTCCAGCCACTCTTCCCCAAGCCTGTAGCGCTGCATGGGGTTGTTGTGACTGAAGTGCAGGACCTGGCACTGGCCTTGTTGAACTTAATACTTAAGTGATAATAAGAACTGCTGTGAAGAAACCCTCTATTTCCTCTCTGTTTAAGCTAAATATGGAAGAACCATGGTACACCTTGCCTGTGAGGTCACACAAAATGAAATGAACAATTGGCAGGTGAAAGGGTCAAGAACTGTAATTTTTTTTTCTTCTCTGTTGCTTCCAGAAAGCTCTTATTGACTCTGTGATGCTGTATTGTTGTTAGGCACTCCAGAGCTGCTGAATGACACTCCCTTCCTAATACTGCTCGTTTTTAACTAGGGTTTTAGAGACAGTAGTCAGTAACTGGCTGTTTCCTGGATCAGTTCAGACTGATAGCAGAACATTAAACATCTTATTTACAAGCAGATGAGTAGCTCTCTGCTTGGCAGAACTGGGTGGACTGATCTTTTTAACACTAAGGGTATTTGAAAAATTCAGAAACAATGTAGTAGGTTTTGCTTTAGGCTGGCTATGAATCCAAAATTCAACTAACAGTCTTAAAAAACCATAAACATGGGCCAAGTTTTGAGGGTTGACTTAGTTTCAAGCCCATTCTTCTCCTTTGCTCCCTGATGAAAATCTTATTTTTTGGAAAGTATCAGATCTAACCACTCCTTCCCTTCCCTGGCCTAGGGCTCCAGTATCCTGAAAGAGACATTTTCTCCAGCTTTCCAAGGTCTTCATAGGAATGGGTCCCCACTCTCCCAATGCCTGCCTGGATGTAACTTCTGGTTTTGTTTCGTGCATGCCATACCAAACAGGCACTTTACAGAACATAGCTATCTTGTCGGCCTGAACTAGAGATCCACAACAGTTTTTCACTGACAGCATTGTGATACTAGGTCTGAACCTGCAGTGTTCTCCATTGCTTTCCACAGCTTTCCTCCTTGGTTGTGGGGCTCTGGAGGCCTGAAGTTCCTGGCTGGATGTGTAGCGTATGCCTTGTTGGTTCCAGAAGAGCAAATTTTGAGTGAGACATAAGGCCTATCGGTTGTGTTGGCTTCTGCCTTCCATGAAAATGAAACTACATGGGTAGTTACTAGATATTTGTGAACAGCCTGGAAGAAGGTAGAGAAAATAATCTGTCCCTGAAGACAGTAAACTCAGGAAGGGCACTCACATAAGAGGAATTACGTAAGGAATAACGGGAATTCTTGCAGTAAGTATGAGACTTGTTAGAATTAGAAGAGGTTTGTTTATACAGGGAGCCAGTTGCATAGACACCCACTAATTACATTGGAAATTAGAGAATTTACTTAAGCTCCTCCAGGGTCAATTGGTTAGTTTTAGCCCTGAATTATAAAGTAAGCTGGAGTGATTTGAACTGCTTTTGACTGAAACTTGCAGGATTAAAAAATAGACAGGTTTCTTTTATTAAAAGTATGCAATAAGATGGCTTTTTAGCATTCTCTCTTTACTCGTGCAGTAGCAGAAATAACTTAATTCTTTACAGACCATGTGTATTTAAGCTTACTTCAAGCAGATTCATAATCTCTTGTTTCCACACATACCTGAAAACTGTCTTTTATTTGCAAGTAGTTGTGTTTTTTTTTTTAAGTAGGGTACTGTTTCCTTGTTTGTAACCACATAGGAGTTAACATTTTATGGCTGATAGACATTCTTTTTCAAACGAGGTATATTCTCTCCTTATTCAGGAAGCTGGTGGGTTTTCTATGTACATGTGCTGGCCCCATTGTCTGTCTTCTTTTTACCTTCCTGCTTTCTTTTTTTTTTTTTTTTTTTTACAGATGTCACCAGTCATCAGTAAATCAGGGGACCTAAAATTTAGCTCGGAGCATGACACAGATAGAGGCTCACCTGCAACACAGTAAGCAAGAAATACTTAAAACAATTTGCAGTGTTATTTCTACAACTGCTGTTAGAAAACTGTGAGAAATGTTGGACGGGTTATTTTGTTTTAGCAAGCAAAACAAGAAGTTAGCTTTAACATAATCATTCAAAAAGTGCTTCACACCTGAAATGTGAAGGAAATAACAGTTTGTATATATGTACATACACACACTCTATCCCTCGAAAAGAGCAAGGACTGTAATGTACATGAGAATCAAAACTGGGGGATATGGGATGGCCCTGTGGCTATCCCTTAGGTATGTATTAGGCTTTGCTTTGCTGCCAACTATTTTTGCACCTTCTAAAAATTAATTAATATAAATTGCAAAAGGTTGTCACATACTGAGAAGGTGCAAGCTAACATCTTTGATTGTGACACTTGCATTTTTTAAAAATGGTATGTATTCGTTGTGTGAAAGCTGTAGGCAGATAAGATCTCAACATTTTGAACAAGAGCTTCCACAAAATCTTTAGCTATTGCAACCATTTATACTTCAAAAAACACATCTGAAAATGCTTCCTGTGTTTGCCATTACAGGTATCTGTCATCTAAGCAAAGTTGTTTCATTGATCATTTTCCAGGCTGGTCCCCTCCCCAAATAAATATATGTGTGCATATATGGTGTAAATGTAGATATGTACCTAATTTTAACTTATCTTTAAATCTTAACTTTCTGTCTCCAGCTGTATCTAGATTTGAAAATAAATTGTGAGTGGAAAGTTTAACCCTCATGTATGATGAGGAATGGGCTGTATAACTACACATTGACAGAATTCAGCATTGAATTTTAGGCATAACTATTCTGATAGAATGTACATTAAGGAAGGAAGTGCCTTAAAAGCACAGTTACTGTGACAGTTGATAGTCTGTTAGAAGCCAGTATCAAAAATTTGGTATGACTCAACTCCATTAGTAGAACTTCAGGAAACAATTATTTTGTGACCTCTCCAGGGCATCCACTGAAGACTGTGGGACCACACATTTAAAAAGTGGAATCACAAATTATTTAATCAAATTCAAGAGTTTTGAGACATATCAAATGTGAAATACTCATTTTAATGGAAACTAAGGCTGTCCTGAGAAGAGGTCATACTGAAGTGTCATGCTGAAGAAACAGGGCCCCAAAACTGCTTCAGTTACATTTCAGAAAGGTGAGAGAAGACACCTACATACCTGAGTCACTGGAATGTACTCCCTCCTCCTGAACTATAGGGAGCAGGAGCATCATGGAGATGCCAGTCTGAAGTCATGCTTCATGTCATTGCTGTCCAATGTGGGCAAAGAGCAGTGTCACAGAGCCTCATTCACAAGCTTTCAGGGTTCTGAGCCATTTATACCTGATCATTAGTGAAAGATGACATGAGGTAGCGTTTGATGCTATACCTCATCAGGGGAGAACTAATTTGAAAGGGAGGAAGACAGACATGTCAGCACTACACAGTGCTGTATTTTCCCTCCGTGTACAGGACATTCTGGGCTTTATTACATTTTTGCTGCATTTGTCCCCAGTGCTTGTGTTTTGTCTGACATGGAAAGGGCAGTTTTCACTGCGTGTTTTAAGATCAGAATGCAAATGTGAGTAATGTCTATTCCTGATGTAAAGCTTGAATCTGAAAGTGCATACTCTGCAAGCTCTTCCATGAACTAGAACGTCATGGAATGTGATTCACTTGTCTTTGTAATTATACCAGTGACTGCACATATGAAGTTTTTTTCAGAAGAGACTACAAGTTTTTGCCCTATTTTGAGAGCTAGAAGAGAGAAGGATCTTCTGGCATTTATGATACCAGTATTTTGAAAGACTGTTCCATATTTCTGTTTATAGGCTATCTATATAGTACAGATTACATAATAAAAAAAATCTCAAACATGGCTGCGTATTTTTTGTGAAAAGTCTCACTTCTTTGTACCTGAAACCATGACCTGCAGGGGCTGTGACAGAACTGTAGTTTTCTCGTTCACTGCAGTTGATGTGTCTTGAAATAACCTTAAAAAACAATATGCAGGCAAGTATTGCGATCTTAACTGGAAAAGTTTTCTGTTTTAGCATCTAAAAGCAATATCAACATGACTTGAGGTCTCGTCCAATCTGTACTTAAATAGTTGCTCCACCTAAAACATTCTGTTACCTTCCTGTTTTCTGTGAAAATATGCTTAGTATCCATGTCACGTGCTAGTATATAATAGGAATTATGTAGTAAATAAACTTCCTAAGAATCAAGTGAGATGTGATTGCCAAGTACACACTTTTGCTATGGAGAAGTGAAACTGTTAGCACCTGCACAACTCGCTATACCTTTCTTTGAGCCTCCAAATGAATGTTTGCTGTTTTGCCTATTAGAACTGTATCCATTATGGCCACAATACCTGCTGTAAAAGAAAGTGAATGGCAAGCCCTTATGACATGTCTATCTTTCAGAATTTCTGGATGGAAAATACAGTTTTGCAATAGGAAAACAAATTTTAACCAGCGTGGTAGTAGATTTTTATCTTAGCCAAGCAGTTAACCTATCTTCTGCAGACTCTAGAAGAAATAGAGAAAAGTCCACATAACAGATGCTAAGTGAAGTAAGATTTTGGTACAAGTATCTCAAAGATTTGATACATCAACACATCTGATGTTCAAATAATAAAAAGATGAAAACTACTTCTCAAAATTTGAGTAGCTTTGTATTGTAGCCTCACCTTTTGAATATTAATGATTAGATACTACTTGTCAGTGCAGACATTATCTCCTAGGATATATTGCCATTGTACAGTTTTGTTGAGCTACACTAGGTAGTGCTCTCTGCATAAATTTACAAGTGATTACGCATCAGACCCAGAACACTCAGTTTGGTAGGTTGGTATTTATATTACTGATTCCTCATGCAGCAGTACTTCTCAAATCCTGGAACAATAATGCTCCTGCAGCACCCTTTTTGGGGGAAACTGCACACATCTCATTCTTTAGTCTTGATTTGTCCACTCACTTATGTGTTTCAGCAGCATTCAACGTAACAGTTCCAGTCACAAACTAGGCACAATACAGGTCTTGAACAAAGACAGTACCTGCCCTTCAAAGGTTACAGTCAAAGTATTACTACGTATTTATAATTAAATAAAGTTACAACTACTGACAAGAGTGGAAATTCACGGTAGCAGTGGTGTAACATCTGCATAATCCCTGGCATCATCTGCAAGAGCAGTCTAATTCCCTTGTTAAAGGCACTAACTGGGAAATATACAGAAGCTCGACTGATGCTTTTGGCATTGTATGAAGTCTGATAAGCATGAATAGACATTAAAGTGATTTCTGATTCTATAAATCTGTCATAGTTCGGGTAAACTAAAATGGAAAAACTAATCTTATGCACTTTGCCTGCCTGTCTTATTCTTGTTGAGTGAATAAACCAGGAATCTCTCTTTAATTGCAAGTATTTTGGTTTGAGCTTGGGAAAGAAAAGAACATGTGCGATGGCTTTTATGAGAGGAGGAGACTGGTATTTTTTATTTTCTAATTACATCTGTTGACTATTGATCAACACTAGCTGACTTTTAAGATCATGAGCAGTTCTTTTCAAAGCAATGCTATGATATGTTGAAAAGTAGACTAGTGGAGTGGTGTCATATTTTGTCTTCATGTTTTTTCTGTCTTTGTTCTGCTTTGGAACGGTAGTTTTTGTAGCTGTTTCAGCATTGTACTCAAGGGAGACAGGCAGACAATTGCTCGAACACATCAGCTGTGGATGGAAAAAGCTCTAAATTTGGGCTAACTGTGTTTCTTTTACCCTTTTTATATCCACCTTTCTCTAGAGGTGCAAAGAAAAAGAAGAAAAGGATACAGAAGAACGAGATAGAAAATCAGCACAACTTAATGGGTCTCGATACTCCTGTGTCATCAGTTACAGCTAATGGTGTTGAAAATGAACCTACAGCCCATGGGGTGGAATTGAAGAAGAAGAAAAAGGCAGCGAGAGGCTCAAACTTAAGCACAAATGCAAAGACAAATATTGCCTTTGAGCCTGAATGCTGTGACGTGTAACCATAATTTAATTCTAAATACTGGTGTTGAATGTGTGTTGAAGGCTGCAACTACAATCTCACTTCTAGGATTAACAAGAAACAAACAAGTTAAAAATACTCAAATATGTAAAATGGTGCCAGTTGCGACTTACTAATGGTGTAAACCTGTACTGGAAGACTTTTGCCCTGGGTTCCATGAAATTAACAACACTTGAATGTTCAGCTCCTCACTGGACTGGTAAAGTCTGAAACCGACTTTCATATTTCATGAGAACCCCACTGACAAATACAATGTTAACCAATTTAATATCTGGTTCCACCTTAACTTAGGCTAAACAGGCATTTCTGTAGACTGTGTATCAACCCATTGGGAGCAGAGACTAAAGTGAAAAAATGTGATCTAGAGCAAAACAAGCCCAACCACTACATAAGTTATTAAATTAGCATTTTAAAATGTGTTGTAAGTAAAATAGAGGAGTGTTCAGAATGGTAAGGAATGCTGACATTACAGTGTACCTGAAAACGTAAGCTTTTTAAAAATATTTTCCTGACACCAAATATTCACTTGAACTACATTTTGCAGCTCTGAAACGAATTGCAGCTACACTGTCTTCAGTGGGATTGCTCATGCTTACTAGTGTAAATAAGTGTTGCAAATTCCAGGCAGTTATATTTTTCATATGAGGTTTTCTGCACATAATAAAGGTGCATTGCAGTTTTGTCAGAGTTCCTGGCTGCTTTGGCAGCAGTCTTGCCAAATACACTTTCTTTTGTCTGAATGAAATATTTCATATCCAACTGTAGTGCTTTTTTAATTTGTAGTCCTTATTCACTTGTGAGTGTCATTAATGTGTTTTTTTACTTAAGTATTATGTTGCGAACTTTTACTAATGACTTCACTAATTATCTATAGTGCTAAATAATTCATGTTTTATATTAAAGGAAACACTTTCTATCAGTTAGTGTTGGTATTTTTTCTGGCTGATGATGTCCAGTTTATTTTTACTCTGCTAGGAAATTCTTCCTCCTCCCCCTCTGAAGCAATAAATAACATAAAATTAGAAAGCCCTTATTTAGTAGACAGGGCACTTGATTCCATTAAAAAAAGAAGTGAGAATAACAATGTTGGGCACTGATGTGTGAAATGCACCCAGATGCAGAAGACTAGTTGCTATATATTGTAATATCTTCCCTGCACGTGTTTTAAAGCCAGAAAAATCTGTAAACTTGTTTCTTTTGAGTAAAGCATGGTAACAAATACTCTTTTTTGGCTGCACTGGTGGTTGTTCTTTGCTAACAGTCCTAGCTTTGCTTGGCCTAGAGCACGCGTATGGGATTCTCCCCTAAATGGGACTTGCACATGTGCACTGCAAACTTACTAATGTCTCTTTCCCCAGTTAGAGATGGTGTAAAATTATCTTAGTCCTGGGACTGCCTGATTCTAGTGAGGCTCCTAGCCTCTTACATGCTTTTGCAACATATTGCAAGTCACCATTCTCTGTGGTATGGATTTTAAAATTTTGTAAAAGAGAAAAATCTGAACATCGTATGTTTCTTGAAATGTCCTGGAGCACATTTAAAATAAGGGCAGAGCATGACATCAGGCTCCACATCAGGGAGAGCTGAGCAGTAGCCAAGATCTGGGAGCTCATTGGAAAGCATTGTAAAATGTTAATTTGGCATTGTGGACACTGAAGACAGAAATAACACTTCAGATAAACACCACAGAGAGATGGTAGTTCTAATCAAAGGCACAGCACCTCCTTTCATGCTTGCAAACTAGGGCTCCAATTATGTTCACTGCTCTGAAGCTGAATGGAGCCGCTTTGCCACACTTTCCAAATTGAGAGGAGAGGCAGCAGTAGTGTCTTCCAAGGCACAGTTCCAAATAACAATTAAGCAGAAGGAATCAGATAAGAGCCAAACATGAAAATGCAGGGAGTTGAAAATAAACTTTTCATAATGTTTTCTTGTAATTACAATAGCTTTTGTTTTGTTTTTGTAATTTTTTTCCTCCCTACCACATGGTTGGTTAGAGACTTCTGTTGCTACTGTGTCACTGTGATACTAGAGTTTTCTGCATTCATTTAACAGAAAATGAACAAAAAAATCTGAAATTAAAAAAAAAGTCCAGGTGATCCTTCAGTATTAAAATTAGAACCTTCAGACTAAAATCTCTTCACAAACTACTAACATGGCATAATGGCAAAGACACTTTTTACCTTTTGTTCAGAAATATGACTGAAACATTCATTTAAAGAAAAACTGCTTTTTTCTTCAGTATTAGTAGATTCTTTATTCTTCAGACATTGCTGTTGGGGTTTTAAACTTAGAAGAAAGGATAAAACTTTTAAACTGTTTGGGTTAGGGTAATGGCTTAAAAAAAAGTTTTAAAATTAAACTTTATATAATGCTTCCTGTTTCTGTGTTAATGCAACCTACATATTTTTTTAAAATCACTTGAAAATGAACATTGTGTACATTTGCTGAAAATTGTCCAAGTATTTAAAGGACTTAAATTTCAGTGGAAGAAAAGACTTCCAGGAGGATTCTGATTGCCTGCTGAAAATTTTCCTCCTTTTTTTTTTTTAGTTGAAGAACTACAGTAAGTATCCTAAAACATGAGTGCCCTGCAAAATTGCTCCCTGAGGCATGAATTAAAATACAAGAGTTATAAAAGTCTATTTGAAGAGTTTTTAGAGGGTGATACAAGTTCATTGCTGGAACAAAGCAGATAAAACCTTGTTTAAAAAAGGGTAAATATTAGATATTTATAACTGCCTTGTGATAACAGCATAGTAGGTCTTTCATTGTTCTGGTGTTTTTAGGTTTTGTGTGTGTGGTTACAACATACAGTTCCTATTACATTTTTATGATACGGCAGAGACATCGAGAACAATGCATAAATGGACAAAATAGAAAAGAATGGGTGGCACATTTTTCCTGTGTTTCCCAATAGCCATCAGTTTGCATTTAGTTTTTTCCTTAAAATAGTTTGAGGAACAGACATCATAAAACACAATAAGTGTATTTGTAGCATCACTTAATTCAGAAGGCAGTAGGGGATGGATCACAGTCAAACAAGGGCTAACGAGAACACAGAGGAACATGACAACTGAAAGTCTCTGTTGACTAGTGAACTAAATCTGCCGGCTGGACCCAATTGTCTGATGGAGAATTGAATGTCAGGATCATTTAGGGTTAACAATGGCCCATTACAAGCAAAAGCAGACAGCTATGAAAAATAGCCGGCATGGTAGCTGTTCTGCAGAGACCGTGGATGCAAACTTGATAATGAGGCACTTCATTCACTACATCCTTCTGCTCTAATTACGAAGGTGAATAGGAAATACTTCATTTAAGGCGGGAACAGACTAAAGCAAAAACACTTGTTTGGTAAACAGAAAGAGTGGTGGGCTTTTTTAATGATCTTTTTCTACCATGTATGAAATTAGTATGTATGCAGTGCAACCTGTTTTATGGATGTGGAAATTGGGAGGGGCTAGAAGTATTTTCTGAATAGTGGAGGGAGGCTAGAAAGATTGTACAGGTTTGTACTGTGGGGTTTTTCCCTTAGCATTCTGTCCAATGACTATCCACAATGTTTTGGACAAATTAATTTATGGATGTACACCTGCACTTCTAAAAACATACTGTGTTAGTTCAAGGAGTTTTATTGCTTGGAGTGTAAAATATGTGCATTAGGAACAAAACTGCTGCACGTAAGGAATAGAAACGAGAGGAGGTCAGAGAGGGAAATAAGCTGCTTGAGAAGAAAACTGCTGTATGGGGGAGACTTGCAAGAATGTGGCAATTGGAAATTGGAACTTAAGAAGAAGGAACAGAAGGTAGTGAGAAGGCGTGTTATAGTAGAGCTTTGGTGGCTTCAGTCATGTTTTTTGACTTTAGAAATTAAGATATTTAACCACTTCACTTTTTAATACATTTAAGTTTTGTGCCATTTACAGGAGCTTTTCGGATGAACTCTTAGCACCCATGGGGAATATTATCCTGTGTCTCTCCAGTAACTCGTAACCTGGTACTGTCCTAACTCTGAGCTACAGCCTGGAAAGGTCCGTATCATCTATGGCTTGCAGTGCTGTTGGGATAGATGAAGCTTTGGTTCCCTAATTTCTGGCACAGGTCTTCAGAGGGCACCTTGATAGTTGTCATCTGTTGCAATACGCACCTCTGCCTTGATTCAGTCTGCTCCAGCCTCTTCATCCAGTGCAAAACAGCTAGAGCGGAGATGAGAATTTCACACCAAGCATTGAGCTGCTGTTTTGAACATTAAATATCATACGATCCTTTTCTTACTTGTAGATGTGTTCTGCTCACGGTGGTTTTGCCAAGAGTTTTGTCCTTTGTTCAGTCTGCTGTATGCCAGTTGCTTGCTGCCTTCCCCTTCGGAAGGGTCTGTTTTCCAGCAGTGATACGTGTACGTAGAGTCCCAATCCTGCAAGCTGCTCAGAATAGATGGACCCCTATACTCAAAGCTCCAGCAAAGTCAGCAAGGATTAGGCTTTCAGCAGCAACATCGTGGCTGTAGTTTGTACGTTAGTGTACACGAAAGACTGGAAAAATATTTTCTATCTTGCACTTGAAAATGATAGCTCCACGTTTCATCTAAAACTCCAGCCACCTGATTTTTTGTGAGGACTTTGTCAGGCCAAATGAATTTGCACTATGTTTGGCTGTGGGAAGCAAGTTTACAAGTCCTGTCTAATGCTCAAACACAAATACTCGTCAGAAACTGCAGATGCCACTTTTAGCGGAAAAATGTTTCCACACCGGTAAAGCAGTATCAGTAAAATCTATGCTCTTAGCAGACATCAAATTTTTTGTTGCACTTATATCGCCTGCACAGGCAGGGAGTATAATAAACTAGTGTGTAGCAGCTGTAAATTTTCTGAGGATTTATCTAACCACAAATACATCGAAATGGGGAAATAGGGCTATATTAAACTGTGCAAGATGCTGCTGGAACTCAGCCATTTCTGCAACATCCTGTAATTAATTTATTATGACAGGTCTGGCAAACTGAAACACCCAATACACTTGCGACAGACTGTTATGATATAGCTGTTTGAAAACTCTGTAGTCACATAAAATGCAGGTATAGCTGGAATGGAAAAAAAAAAAAAAAAAAAGAAAAAAGAGAGCCCGATATTAGCATTATTTCTCTGAATCTAGAAATTTTTCCCAGACTCACATTCACCAACCTTATGGAGTGTCCATGGCAAAGTCAGTGCAGGCAGAGATACTAGCTGGGAAGGAAATCATTGCAGAATATATTTGGCTTAGATCCTACTCTTCTGGGAGTCAGAAGGAGAGTTAATGAAGTTCTGTGGACATGTTCAACTGAGGAACCTCTTTTCACACATTTTGTGAGTCAGTACAGGCCCTAGCCATGTGTTCTGGTGATGAAATTTGTAAGTGGAGCTGAGACACTCAGTGCCAGTTTAATTTTCTTCTTGATCAGTCCATATTTTTGTTTCTCTGACCATGTTAAAGGCACTCGGTTTTGTTTAATAATAGTGAGAGAGTTCCAGTGAAATTAGTTAGTTAGTAGTTAGTTCCAGTTAATTAGTTAGTTGAAAAAAGAATTAGCACAAATTTCTCACAAATCAATTTTTTAATGTCTCCTACTGCTTAGTTCTTACAAAGGTGACTAGAGTAGGTCCTCCCTGCATTCAACTGCTTATCCTAAATTCATTGCCTCGGCTCTCAGTTGAAATGAAGAAATACTGAATTTCATCTTTTTCTGGGGATACCTTCAGTCTTGAATACCCTGCTATTAATCCCCAGCTAAATATAGCCAATTCAGAGCACTGCACAACTGTATAATTTGAAGAAAAATCCTCTTTCTCCTCTCCCAAATTTTGGTAAGTAGAATAGGTTGTCTTGCTTCCTTGCTCGCACTGCATGTTTTAATGCGCACGAGTTAAGCCGTTGCGTATCCATTGCTGCAGGTGAACGGTGCAGAGTAAATGCAAGTAGTTATCACCCAAGTGTTACTCACTTGGCAGTGGGTTTTTTTATTACGGACTGTAATTGTTCCCTTAGTTCCACTTCGACGTGTTTATTTTGCCATTGCGTCATCAGCCATTTTTTTTTGGTGTATGTCATGAGGATTTTGACACCTTTGTATTGACACTGTATAAAGCAACTTAATCTTATGTTCCGTGTTAATTTTAGCGCTTAATGGGGATATACAGTCATGGGTGTAGTAGCGACATCAGTCCCAGGCTCGTTAAAATAAATGCCATCTGAAGCCAAGCTCTAGCAGCCTGCATAAACCTATAATAAGCTTATACAGGGGTGGTTAATCCCCATTGTGACTTGGTATAATGTCATAATGAGAAAGTGACATTAGGGAAAGGGCAGACGGGGCAGTAAATGCGCTCTGCGGTGTGGCCGAGGGCCCCTGCTGTCCCCCCGTGTCCCCCCAGCTTAACCAACAGCACGACCGGAGCTGATCGGGTCTGGGTTACAGCGGAGGGCGACTACAAATGGCTTCGCCTCTTTCGCTGAGGCAGGACGCCACAGCGCAGTCGACATCTCGGGGCGGCTTTCCTCGGCGGCGCAGCACGGGCGAGCGCGGGCAGGCGGGAGGTGTGGAGCCGGTGCGGCCCTGCCGCTGGCCTGCTGCCCGGCGGAGGCTATGGCCTTGCCAAGGCCCTGTTCACCGAAGGAAACGCCCTGCAATCGGGACTCCCGATTTAGACCCCGCGGCTCCTAACTTGTTGCCTGCGTCCAAAGGTTTGGATGAGACCCGGGTGGGCTGCCCCCGGGGGCAGGTCAGTAGGCAGCGGGGCACGCTCGCTCCTCGGAGAGGGGGCACCCAGGGCACGCCCCGCGGAGCGGGGGCTGCAGGCAGGCACGAGCAGGGCCAGGGCTCCGGCTTCCAGCTCCCCGGGGACGGGCTCGTCACCGAGCCGCCACAGGGAAGGAGGGTGGGAGCTCTAGACGGCGTTTTTTGGGTGAAGTGGTAGCTACAGCTGCTTTTTTCTTGCCGTTCTTGCAGTCAGGGTTAGGTTTTCTCCCTGAAAGCGGAAAAAGCCCTCAATGGCAGCTCTTCCAGCCATCTTGCCCTTTGTACTCTTTGACAACAAAATAGCGTACGTTTTTGGGTCATGGTTGGAGGCCTGGGCACCCGGCTCTTGCTGAGCACCACTTGGGGCCGCGTTTTTGACGTCAGGTTCGTAGGCAAAGGGGTGCAGACTTGGCTGCCTCCAGTTAGGTCCCTGAGCAGCCTGAGTTCATGTTGAGAAAAGATGTCTGGTAATTCCCAGGTTCTGCTTGTTGGTCAGGTTCTGTGTGGAAGGACAGACGCCCGCATGGGTCTCTTAGACATGGTCTAAGGTACAATCCCCTGCTTGGTTTGTGCTATCATCTAGCAACAGCCTGATCCAGTTTGCTTCATCAGGAGAGCTAACTTTTTTGGCAATGCTTAGCATTTGCTGGTATTTTTTCAAGCCAGGGAAACAGGAGGCAGTACAGGACTAGTGATATTGATTGTCAGGTCATACCACTACCAACGAAGACTTCTCCTGGGCCAGGAAAAACTGGGAGGTTTGGAGGAGAAAGCTGTAAGACTCAAATCCCTTTCAGCCTAAGCGATGAATGCACTTACACTGGGCCTGCCACCAAAGACGATAAACCTGATGTTAAGCTCAGACTGCTTATTCTAGGAACAAGTTTTGTATGGAGAGGAAAGAGTGACTAGTTCAGCACATTGGGGTTGACACACTGGTCAAACACTGTCAAGGTTTGGCCTTTTTGGAGGCTGAGGTTCCTTCACTGAGTCATTTGAACTCCTCCAGTTTCCCACGCTAAGAGCAGCGCTGTAACATCTGTGAATGTTTTGGGGTATCTTTTTTTTTTTTTCTGGTTTTGTTCCTTTTTTGAATGTGTGGCAATACATATTGGAAACTTATCTCTGTATCATTGAAGAAACCTGTTCCTAATTCATTTGAACTGTTGGTATCTTTTTCTGGAACACGGATGTCTTTTCCTAGAGCTAGAAGCAGCTAAGTTTAGAGACCTGCTTTCTTAGGACCTAACAATGGACTGACACAGCTTCCAGATTTGAAGACACATGTGTTTGTGCCTGAAACTGTAGCAGAACAGTGGTTAACCTCACTTGCAGAGTTCCTTTGTGAGTTGGAGTTTCTTGGCATGAGTACGTCTTGCAGGGTCAGATTGAATCCTGCGAGTTGAGTAAGAGTTTAGTGAGAAAGAAAAAAGAGAGAAAGAGAATTTGGTTGTCATTTGAACCTGTGCAAAACCAGCGGAGAGGTGCTTGAGTGGCACGCTGGTAGTCTCTTCGCTGCACCATGCAGCAGTGTGGAAAACAGGCCCTGCTATAAGCGGATTTGTAAGCAGTGGCAAATGTCACACGAGATTAAGGGCTCCTGGAAGGACACACAATTTGTGGTTCTGCTGCCATTCTCCCTCCCATCCGCCCTCAGTTCCCCGCTGGTCTCCCGCCTCCCCTGTAAAACTCCAGCTGAAATGGAGAAATGGGATGGGTGGCAGTGTGCCAGATGCCCAGGCACCAGACACCCCTTATCTCTCTGATGGCCACCCTGCCGTCCATCCCTGGGGTGACTCACTTCTTCATGCACTCATGCCTCGTGTAACTCAAAGAACTTATTCACTCCTGGACAAATTTGTGCAAATAATGATATAGCTGCCTTGTTTTGTACTGGCCTTTTTGAAGGTTGGCTTTATTGTTTAGGTTGGTTGGCTAGTTATTTGCCACTATCATTATAACTTTCTTTGACGAGAAAGGTGCGAGTGGAACTGTTCTTTGCTGCTCCTGTCCTAGGGTGCTGAAGTATCTGCTCTAGGATGAAAAGCATTTGGAAATGCTTTGGAAAGTTAAATTTAAAGCTGTGATATGGAATCTTAGTGCTGTCTGAAAACCGAGAAAATTACTTCTCAGAAGATGTTGAAATGATTATTTGTTTCCATTTTGTTTGGTTTAATTTACATCTGGTTTTGTGACTTCTAACTGAAAGCAGATTAATTATCTTTAATCTGAAACTGTTGTCTAAATACTCAATGACCTAGTTCCTTAGCCTAAGTTACGCTTTATTAGTATTTAATAAAAAATACCAGATGTGATTTTGTAATAATTTTGAAAAAAATAGTAATTGCATTGTCACAGAAAACTTCAACAATGTTGACAGGTTTTCACAGAGAACAACTGTGCTTATTTAAAGACCATTTTTTAGGAAAAATCTTTGTTTGCAAAAACACCAGTGTTGAATACTTGAATGAATTTGCTTCTTTGGCAGTATAACTGGTCTAAGTGAGTAAGACTGCATATTAAGGGTGACAAATTTTTATTTTGGTAAGTTTTCTGATACTGTCTCATATATTTTTTATAAACAAAGGGGGGAAATATGGTCTAGATGAAACTATCATGGGGAGTTGATGCATAACTAATTAAAAAAGAAAAGCTGCATTCAAAAAAGAGTTACCCAAGTTTAGTTATCATACCAGGGAGATATTGCAAGTGAGGTCCCTGAGGTCAGTTCTCTGTCACTTCTATTCACTATTTCCATTAATGAGCTGGACGACGTAGTAGTATTTATAAAACTTGTGCGTGACACCAGGAGTTTGCAGGCTCTTTGCAGGACGTGATCAGAATTAAAAATTATTTTGGAAAATAGAAGTAATGGTGCAAATCAGTAAAACAGCAGCCAGTAAGATTTGTGCAAAGTAGAGGAAGGAGGAACCAAAGGCAAAAATATAAAATGTCTTTTCAGTTTTACTGCAGAAAAATGTTAAAGGCGATAGGTTCAAATGCAAACTAAATGAGTCTACAACAAACTATGGCTGTCTGAAAAAAAAAGTCATCCAAGTGTTGATATTGGCAGGGATTAAATATGTAAGATCAGAAGATGATGCTTTCTTTCCAAGTTACACTGATGAAGCTTCAGCAGGAATACTTCATTCTAGTTTTGGGCATGGCATACTGAAACCTGTAGACAAACTGAAGAGGGTCCAGGGGACAGCAGTGGGGGTGACAAGAGGTTTAGAAACTCATGAGGGACGTGCAAGGAATCAGATTTGTTAGTGTAGAAAGGAGATAAGGAACGGTAGACACAATAGCAGTGCTTAACTGTATAGGTTTTTACAGAAAGCAAGAGGTTAGGCAGCCCTGTTTCATATGATCTATGTCCATGTGATTTTGTTGCAAAGCATGTCTACTATTTTTCTCTCTTGCTTGTGGACAAGCTTCATTTTATCTGACAGCAGTGTGACAGAGCAAAAAGAAGTATTTCTGTGACCATTTAAATTAGATGGTCATACATATCCTTTCTTTCTCTGTGTTATGCGTACTATTATTAGTTGCCTTTTTCTTCCTCTAAAATAGCATCTGGAAGACCCACTAGATCAGTGGTGGTGCTTAACAACCGTTCTTTGAGAAAAAATGGCAGTGAAAGTGTTTTATTCATTATCTCCTCTGTCATAAATCTCTAACTGGAGCAAAAATCCTGACCCTGAATCTTTCTCCAGAACTCATGAGCCCATGGCTGTTCACTTTTAATCATGCTGTTCAGATGATTTATGACATGGCCTTGGGTAAATTGAGCCTCCACTTCAATTTCCCTGTCTTTAGCTGGAGGTACTAATATTTCTCCTGTGGACAGCCTAAGAGCTAATCTGTGTAAGACTGCCTTGACAATGTACAGTCCTCAAGTCCTTGTCTAGCAGAATCTTAGAGGTTTAGCTGTCAAATACCTGTATGACTTAGTAATAGTCCTTATTTACGGTGAGACTAAGTTTTAAGGGTTTTTTTAACATACATTTGTAAACTCATGTTTTTCAGTCTTACGACTTGGATAGGCAATTTTGATTATCTTATTTTTTGGGCTGGCAATATCAGACACGAGATGAAAAAGCTCTGAAAAAGGCCTTTGTTTGGAAGGGTGGATTATTCAGCTGTAGTTGGAGACTATAACTTATTACAATACACTCTCCCCTGGCAGCTATAATAGACTGTAGAGCAAGCCCCACTGGAGCTCCAAAAATCTGGGATGGGAGTCTGGCCAGAAAAACTCAAAGCCTTGAAGTATGTTCCATGGCAAGGAAAGAGAGGTTACTTTTCCCCTCAGGTTTCTTGCATTCATAAGTGATAATTACCATCAAAACAGAGAGAGAAGATAAATGCTGGATAAGCTGGCAAGGAAAGGACCCAAGTTGCTGTCCCCCACAAACAGGAATGCCTGCCTAGCATATAGGATGGTGTGCTGATTCGATAAAAAACCAGAAATGCATTAAGAAGTAGTTGAGGAGACCGTGCTTATTTTACAGTACGTGAAATAATAATGCCGCATCAAAAGATTGGAGGGTCATGCTGCAATTCCAGTGTTCGTCTCAATTGTAAGCACACCCTCGTTAAGGAGTAGAAGTATCTTTAGATAGAAACAGGACTAATAAAGGTTGTAACCACTTAGGCTCTTGAAAAATATGCAGCCTAGTACTATGGTAGGAGAGGAGGGTATTCCTGGTGGGTCCTGACATATGGACCTTCAGTTCATTAATTCACTGCGCAATATGTTTAAACTAAAATAAATACTGCAGTCCAATTGGAAATGTCTCATTGTTGGAGAACTTGGCCTTTTTTCATGTCCATTTTTCTTCTTTTGTGATCTCAGTCAGTGAATGGTTTGTAATGATCTCACATTTTTTCTTAATGGGGGAATCTTTCTCTGCAACTCAGAATTAACACTATTTCTGTTCAGGAAATAATGCAGCCAGTGAATGCAACCATTTGGCAGAAAGGAGAGAAATAATAGCCAGGAAATTAACTACACCATGTTTTGGTTGGGTTATTTTCCCCACCCCTTCCCATTCCCACATCCCTCTGAACGCACCAGACCTACTCCAAGTATCAGTGTGAGAAATCACTTTTTGCTTGCAAGTAAAATGTATTCACTCCAGCTGTATTTTAGTTTTATGCTACACAGAGTACATATGGATTTTATGGCATATACATTGAATAATCCTACCAGCCATTAACATAATTTGGGGTTTGGTGGCAAACAACAGAAGCTGGACATTTCTTCTAAAGGGGCTGCTGAGGTACAACTGAAGGCACTCAATCAACATATTTTATTGTCCATAGTGTGCTGCACGCTTGGCCCTGAGAAAGGCCTTCCACTGTCTGCTCCAAAGTTCTGGAGCAGCTTTAGGGATAACTTCCACCCCACACTCCTTACCCAGGCCAAGCCCCTGTTAACTTTAAAGTGTGGAAGATCTACAAGCATAAATACTTATATGCTTCATCACTGGGCAAGTCCTGCTGAAGTCAGTGGGAGCTGCTGGGCTTAACTGCTCTGGAATACCCTAACAAGGGCTCTGTTTCGCCTCTGGGAGAGTTTTAGCAGCGACTTCGATGGCAGCTGGATTTCAGAGGGTCTGAATAACAAAGAGGAGCACAAATTGGCTGGGCCTGAGTGGCACCAGCCCCTTGCCCAGCTTTCTGGATGCGCAGCACTTCCAGGGTGCCCCTGGGGCACTGCCCTTACGTGCTGCCCATGGTGGCAGAGGGAAAGTTTAACTTCAGACTCTGGCTTCTCGGTTGCTGGTACCTCGTGTAGGTCACGTTTGACAGCACCTATTGTTCTGAAGCATTTGAAGGGCATCCAAGTTTTGGCATCATTAGATTATTGCCATGGTGCTTGGGCTGCAGATCCTGTACAATAAAGGAGTTTTACTTTATGTTCAATCACTATGAGCTGCTATCTGCAGCTTTCATCTAGTCTCCATTAATGAAAGAACAAATCATTCCAGAGACTAAATAGATGTTTGACCATTCAAATATATGCAAAGTGATATGATTTATGAATGGCAGGAAGTATTTTTGCAAGCCTAGAGTTCCATTTGCTGTGGAATTTCAATTTAACAGTGTGAATCCAGTTAAATGCTGAAATACTAGACCTAAGAGCCCTTTACAGCCAGAGAGCAGGTTTTGTCATACTACATTACCAAGCCGTACTGCCTTTCAGCTGAAGGCTCCTAATGACTGGTATTTCTAAATTGCATTCCATTTCACTAGAGGATGATTATTTATTAATACTAACTATTAACATTGCTGCAAAAAGGAAAATAACAAACTGTTCTCCATGATTTTGCTGATTGAAAAAGAAGGAATGGGCTTGAACTGCAGCAGGGAAGATTCAGGTAAGACTTTGAGAAAGCATCACGTTAAGAGTAGAGAGGCCTGAAGAAACTGGGCATCTCCACCACTGTACACATTCAAGAAGAGGTTAAACAAATCTATTGCAGGAATTCTTTTTAGGCTTGATGCTGCCTAAAAGCATGAGGATGAACATAATGACCTCTTGAGATGCCTTCCAACTGTATTTTCTATTTTTATAGCCAACAAAATGTCCAAGACTTGCTGTTGAAGTGTCTTGGCAAGGGAAATGTTTTCCCTTTCACTGAGTCTGTGCATGGCATCCTTCAAAGCAAGGGATATGGAAGACACAACTGGCACAGCCAAGTGCAAGCTTAACTGCAACACAGCCGACGATTGCCAAAACATTGCATCATGGCCCAGCTTTCCAGCAGTTCCAGCCCTGTGGCAGGCTTCCACCTCTTGGGTCTGGAGGCATCACTGTCCTTGACGCTGCTCCCAAGAAGCCGAGTGGGCGGTTTCACTGAGGGCCAGGAATGGGACTGTAGCTCAAGAATCCCCAACTCTGGGCTGGTGAGGTGTTTTGAACTGGCTTGTTTGAAGTGAATCAGGTAGGCCTCAGCAGCTCTGGCACCAGTGCTGAACTCCTGCCGTACCAGCACGACCGAGCATTTCCCCCTCTTGCAGCCTGCCTTGTCCTTTTCGTCCCAGACCTATGCATTACTCTCTGTTTACCAAAACTGCCTTATTTACAGCTACAGAGGCTTTGGGGGATCTGAGTTTGGGTTTTGTCACAGCTGGGCAGCAGCCATAGAGTGTCCTTCCCAACTCTGCACCTTGGAAACTGAGGCACAGAAATCATGAAAGTGGAAAGCTTGGCAGAAGAGCAGAGCCAGGCAGCAAGCATCTCCCTTATTCTAAATTCATATTCTTGTTTCTCCTCCTAACATGGTCAGACCAAAGAATGAGGGTAAAGACAAGCCCAGACGTTGCCTGCCTGTTTGACCTTTCTGTCCTGCCATCACTTGGCTTTTGGTGGTGGGTAGGAAGCTGTCAGTGTTTGTGACAAATCAGAGATGTGGTTAGGTCTAATTCAAGTTGCTATGGGAAAACTGATGTTGGGGGAAAAAGTAACCTGGACCAAACAAATATACTTTCCGCAAGGGAAGAAACGTCTTTGCTAGTGAAGTTAGACATGTGCTCATCATGTGATTGGAGAAGGAAAAAAGGCCCGTGCATTTTGAGAAGGCCACATTGAGGTATCAGGTGACCGTGGCAAGAGGCAAGGACCTTTCCCCCTCTGCAGCCACCGTGAGCCTGGCCCTGGAGGGCTGGAGGCATTCAGAACAGCTCTGCCGCCACCGACGGGTGGCTTCCATGGAGGTTGTCAGAGAACTAAATGTACCTTGGTTAATGACAGCCATTTAGCTAGGGAGGATGTGAAAATGCAGTAAATATCTGGAATACACAAATAATAATGATGGACATTTTCTTTTTAATGGAGGAGGTATAAATAGGAGGAATGAGATGAAAATGAGAAGCAAAACTTAGGCTACATGTAAATGGAAAATTCCTAACTTTGGGATTGTGGGATCATCTCCTCAGGGTAGTAATGGAAGCCCGTAATTTAGGACTTGAACAACCAGACAGAGAAGGAGCACGAGGCACCGCATCGCAGGGAACAGTCCTGTCTTTTGCCCAGATCACTTGGATTTCCCCTGGCTTCTTTGCAGAAGAAAGTTAAAAGTCATAAGACTCCTTGGCCACCACTTCTCCTTGAGGATCTGAAGGAATGTTTAATGTTGACGGCTCAGCCGAACTGCAGCTTTGGGAATTCTTATCTATCCTCAAATTCTTATCTTTAGTTTCAGTTGTTTATATTTCCTGACTTCCTGTCTACAGTGCTTATCCAAGTTTATTGTTCAGTTTTACTATTCCTTGTTTAACAACTGCTCCTTTACGCTCAGGAGTTGGCAGTGCTTCAGCAGTGGGTGATTTCTCCGTTTATCTTTACCACCTCATTCAGGTGTTAGAAGTAACATGCTAACCTTGGAACAGCCTCAACAATCCCAAGATGCAAAGTTTCCCCATACTTTTGCTGTTTCTTTTTTACTTTTGTAGCAACCTTTTTTATTTGTAGCATAGTTCTGGACTAGGCATGATATTGCATTTCTCTACTCATGTAATTTTAAGCTTGGGTGGCAGGTTGGTGGGTGGTTTGTTGTTTTTTTCTCTAATCCATCCTAGGCAAAAAAGGGTTAATCAGTCTCAGTAAAACATTGACAGTCACTACGGACTGCTGCGACTGAGATGAAAAACAAGACTGCACCTGTATGCTGGCAATTTCAGATAGATTCTGGTCAACTATTTTTCTCTAGTGCTTTGTTCTGCCAGCTGCCTCAGTGCTTTGGATGCAGGTGGAAGGATGGACTTTGCTATCTATAAAAAAATTTAATGGTGAAGACCAACTTCTGCCTCACCTCCCCGGGGATCAAAGTCATTGCATTGCCACATAACATGGCAAAGCACAAAGCAGGCAACAGGCTGCGCACGCCTAGCCACCGCAGGGAGGTCTCGACTCTAAAGAAATATCTTGAGATTTTTCCCTCCCTTCTTTCTTTCCTTTTGTTTTTTTCTTTTAAGAGACAATGAATGCATGGAAGGAATCCCAAACTGGAGTGATGCAGAAGGGACAAGCCGCAACTGTGTAACACATACCATGCACCATTAGCGTAGTTCCTCGACAGAGGAGCTGTTGCAGCTCTTCCAATCCAATGCAAGGCAAAGGATCGCTTGAGAGCTCTAACTGTATGGCTTGATGCATGCTCACAAAAGAAGTTCTCGCAGAGACCCTATAGATTTACGTCACGATGTGCTAGTGTATGATGAAAATAAATAGTCCCACCTGCCCATGAAGGTACCTTCATTGCCTGTTGTGGAGCAGCAGATAATGCACAGACTCTTTGAAGGGACAAGATCTATTCTCATGACAATGAAATACTATTAAATAGATCTCGTAACAGCAAATTCTGCTTGACAGAATGGGAACTTTCTGGGGTTGTGGCTCTCCTTGACATTTTTGACTGCTGTTGTGATAGAAATAAACAATAGTTTAATAGCAGTATTAAGAGCTGACATATTTAAATGTGAGTGGAACATAAAACTTGTAGGATAACAGTCTCCATGAAAGGACTTTAAGCCAGGGGAAAACCCCAAAATATCCAATGGAAAAGTTAAAGAGCTATGCACTGTTTATGTGGGCTTTGAAAATACTATTAGAAGCAAAAAACATCTGATTTTTTCCCCTCTTTTTTCAATGATATGAACAGATGCTTAATTTAGGTTGTTTTCTAAGGCTGTTGTTTTACATCACTGCTCCACAAACCCACGCCTTCAAAAGTGCCATAAAAAGAGGAAAAAATACAGAAGTTGCTAAATGGAGATCAGCGAGTTACAGCAGCTGAAAATAACCCGCATGGATATTGCAGTGAAGTATGTGGGGGCTTTGGAGGAGGTAGCTTTTTTTTTTATTATTTTTAAATTTTATTTTGAGCTGCCTATGACCTTCTAATGCTAACCTGTCTTTAAGCAGTGTATGTTGATGTGCATAACATGGGTAGCTGGCTACAAAATAACATTTGGTATTAAGAAAGATTAACAAAATCTCACATGTCAAGACATGCAGTACCGGGAGAAGAACAGCTTTCCCTCTTCTGCACAGCTGCAGAAAATCCTTAGTTGGTTTGCAGATAGATCTCACCTGTCTCTACAGCAACAGGTACCACCACCTGCTGTGTAAGGCAAAACACGATAATAGTGGGACCGAGGATCTTACCTGGTTTAATATATATACAGTGTGCTCCTACGCATCTGTGCTATTTAGACTTTCTAACATGTGGTGTTAATGCCACATTTAACTTTGTGTAGGAGGGTCTTGCCAATACTCATTTTGCACCACTAGTTTCATACATAGTCATGGGACATCTCTTTGTCCCATGTGTGTCATGTAATTAATGAATGCTCTTGTAGTAGGGGTGCAAGTGCAATTCTGTTAATCTGCTACAGAGAAAATCAAAGTCTGTAATATCTCTGCATTAGTTCAACCATTGGTCTAAGACGCTGTATCAGGTAGTCAATAAAAATATTGCTCTCCCTATAAACTTTGTCTTACTCTGTTGTAAATGAGTCACTTTTCGTGATAGCTGCTGAGAGCTTGCATGTTGCATGGTCCTTGAAGGGGTTTCTGAACTTTTGTCCACACTCTTCAGTTTTATCTTACCTTTGGCAGACTATTGACATCATGAAGATAAATGTCTGATTATTTCTCTTTGGTTTGGAGAGTTACATGAAGCAGTTACAATGCTTCATATCCCTCATTTTACATCCAGATGTATTAGTAATAGCTAATTACTGTCTTACAGACAGGTTGAATTTAATGTAACATTTACAGTCTGTACTTTTTACCATAGGTGCTATTTGTAAATAGGCAATTTCATGTTGTTGTGAGCTCATATTTGACATAATTTCAAATTGTTCTTCAATGCAGACATGCATTTAGTGTAAATGGTATAGTCTGTGTAACATGGTGGAGCTGATAACTGCAATACTCTGATCTGTCAGCAAACAGTGGTAACTGAGGAAAGTGAATGCTGATCACTTATACAAATGAGCAAGTTTTTACCTCAAATGGACTGAGCCTGAAAGGCAGCTGTGATTTTCTGAAGAGAACTTCCTTTTTAGATGTACAAACTTTGCATGGGCAGAGTTAGTGGAGAAGGCCTGAGTTAAATGCTATGCTGTTTTGCTGTTAGCCTTTCACTTGGTAAAGCTTTGGTTTTAGCCCATATTGAATGGGCTTGTATGTGAGGGTGCACTGGGAATGGCATCTAATGGCATGTGTTTTGTACTGTGAATGCAAAAATATTGTTGATAGACAGGTGGTACCGGACATGTCTGATGATGAAGAGGGGTTTGGTGCACCCCTTCCTGAGCACGTTAATGGATTCCCTAGTTCACCCCTTTGCTCTGCACATTTTGGTCTCTCCTATGAAATACGACGTTTTTTTCTGGACAGAAATCCCAGGGCTACTAGTGTCATCCTTGCCATATTGAAAAATGAAAAATGTCCATTCCGTCCTGCATGCCTGCACAAACCTGTGCAAGACTTTTTGTGTAATGAAATATCTAGTTAACTCATTGCAATAGAACTGTGTTCAGTAATAACCACATCCATGGGAGTTTATGAACAGCCCAATGCTGATTTCCAAAAGTAAAAATTACATAATGAATCCTGACATTGACTTAAGATAAAGGGACTGCCATAGTTCTCGGGATACCTAAAATAAGATCAAATGAAGGTGTTATAACATTTCCCTGCCAAAGGTTGTTTTTCACCGTCAGAAGACAGTACTGCACAACCCTTGCATTTTTTTTCTTTCAATGGTACTCACCTCTGAGGCTTTCCTTGGTGTGGGAAATGTATGTGAGTCTAAGTGATAGGAAGCTGTATTTTCTTTCAGTGCCGAAGTATAGGAGGTTCTGAGGTACTGAAACAGCATAGAAGTGCTGAAAGAGCACAGGTGTTTCTGAAGAAGTTTCACAAATCTCATCCCTATCTTTGCTCTATCTGCTGTTCTCTTGTAATGCTATTGAACTACGCCAGTAGCCTTAATACATTCAGATATGAGTATGAGGAAAGAATGCTGATCCTCAGAATGAACTAAGTGCCTAAAGTATAAATAACAGTGTGGTTAGTGAAGCTTTGCCTATATTTATATGCTTGTTCACTTTAGCTGTGCTTAACTCAGAAGAGCATTCTGCATATCTGTTCATTAAAGGCATTTGCATCTTTTCAATTACTTTGCTTGAATGTAAAGTGTTGGTGTAAAATGTTGCCCATCTTTTGGATAATCAAAAGGTAAATTATCTTTTAAAGTATAAATTAAAAGCTCATTAAGGCTTGGGAGTGCAGTACTTCAAAGTTAGGGGAGTCAGAATTGAGTGAGGTTCTCCATGCGATTAATTCACCCTCTCCTCACTCCCCACTTTTCTGTATATGCATTATAATACTAATCTTAATTACACAGTTACATTTATATGTGTATGCACACACTCATACACACATTTACATCTGGCTCCTAGCCAGTAGTTCCCATTGCTTCCAACTTGCCTTTATGTCCACCTTGCTCTGTATCCCTCCGTGTTCGTGTCGGGTAACCTCCTTCTTCCCATGTAGGCTCGGCGAGGGGCAGCAGGAGGTCACTTTAGCGACCGAGGCAGCTTTGCTGAGCCACCGTGTGACACCGCAGCAGCCCCAATGGTGAGGAGTAGAGTCACAGATGGCCAGCTGTGCCCCTGAGCCTCAAAGAGGTGGTGTGTGCAGCCCAGGGGGTCTGCAAGGAGTGGAGCTGCCAAACTGGAGTGAGCCTCTGGTACTCCTGTGCTAAATGAAATGCTCAGAGGGCATGACTTGGTCAAATTTATATGGATCTTCATAAGAATGAGAGCCACAAATGACACTCCCGTGTAAAATTTCATGTCCCCGATCCACAGCATGGAGGCAGGAGAGTTTCTCAATTGAAAGTGATGTACAAATATTTTAACTGGGTATCATGGTTTAAAATGAAGTGACAGTGTGGAGACTAAATGGATTTTTAATCACGGGTATATGCAATGCAAACCAACAAGTCAGTTAAAGTTATGCTATGCTAACTAGGCCTACCAGGGCAAGGAGAAACTAGTTTTCCTCAACCTCATTCTCAGAAAGGGCTGAACCGTTTTTGCTACAACTTTTTTTTTTCTTCGACATTTCTCTTTATTTGTTTTCCAGTCTAGAATGTGTGCTCTAGTCATTCTCCTACCTGTGGTTAGTGTTATTCAAAGAAGACACACTCTAACTGAAACCTTGAGTTCCCTGCAGCGAATCCAGTACCACCTTGCTTGTCTGAGAATCCTGAAAATACTTAAAATAAACATGTTTTTCAAAGTGGACAAGGCTGCCTTTCTAAAACAAATGAGAACAAGAAAAAGAAATCTTAGCTAAGAAGAGTCTGGTTTTTCATCAGTACTTTGCATATGGCCAGCTACCCTGAAATGTGTTGATAATTGAAGTAAATATTTTTCTACTGAAGAACGTTCGCCAGGTACATTTTTGGCTCAATATCAGCAATTTTGCGGTGGAGGATGATTGTGCAAGGCACGTATGAAGGTCAAAATGGTCCACTCTTCCCTGTGTATAGAAAGAACATGTGGCTGAACTGTCATGTCTAGAGTACAAGTTCTGATTTTTTTCACATCTTAGCAGTAACTCACGCAAGCCTAAAATAACCTGGGCCCAGACTATCCGTGTTTCATAATATTCTTAGCAGCTCATAAGTAATCTGTATGTGCTTTTTCACACAACCTTGACGAACAATTCTGTGTAATAAATTACATCAGTCCCAACGAAAATGCCACAGTTGTGCAGCTCTGAAAGCCATGGAATCCCAGATACCCGAACCACAATGGGAGTCCAAACATTCACAGGATATCCTGGAGCCCACAATTTTTCCAGTCAAACTTTCTAAATCCTCCTGAAGATGGCTGCGACACAAGTTGACCAAACATGTTGTCCAATCAGCATGGACAGCTGTGGCTTTAAACAATGACAGCCATTGTTAGGTCAATTTTAAAGTAGGTCCTTAAAGTTAATGTGATTATGCAAATGTTGCCCTAACTACTGTGGCTGTCTTATATCCTTCACAAATGACTGCATTGTCACTTTTCATTATGTGCATACAGTCCTGGTGGTTTGGTGGTATCATTGTATCTCTCGGAAATGGACCATGTAAAGGCCATTCACTGTTGGCACTGCATTGTGCTTTTCCCCAGGCAGAACAACCTTGACCCACAAATGAGGGTGGTAGGGATTGTCAGGCCAAAACCTGCGTGTGTTATTCACATGATTACTCCCATTGACTTGGCTGGAAACTCTTGCATCAGGCATGCAAGAATTAGGTTAAAACATGATTGTGAAATTAAGGCCAGTCCACTCCAAACTGCAGTGTATCTGGACAAACCTCTGACAGCCTACCTTCTAACATAAATGGCTTTGTGTGAAATCACTTGCATCATAAATTCAAAAATTAACCCATTATTCACTGGGGAAAAGAAAACACGTCGGACAACTTCAGTGTATGTTTTTCTCTATGGTGTCCTTATTATTATCAATTTGATTTTAATCATGAAATACCCTTTTACAGAAATCTGTGATCACAAATGAGGAAGCTGAGAGATCTCAGGATCCATGTGTTCTGGAAGGTGGCAGATTTCAGACAACTCATCAGTTGGGGGACATGACTGATTTCAGACTCTTGGTTGCATTGCTTTCAATGAAAACCAGTGACTTGCAGTTTCAGTTCTCATCACAGAATATGTTCTCACAGCAACCTCTTGTTTGGATCGTTTTCTCTTTTTCTGAGTGGGGAGTCTGATGTTTGTCTGAACTCTGTCTTTACGATTCCTGTTCTGGTGGCCAAGAGTCTCCGTGACCCAAGCACATGATATGCAACCTGTGATAGATTCAGACTGCTGGTTGAGATTTGAACCTCCTCAGTAAAACATCCTTCCTTTCTTTTCAGTAGGGTAAGTAAGTGTATATATAGAGAGATACATAGATGGATTTGCATGCACTTACTTAATGTAAGTAGACATAAGGGAAAATCATCACCTCCCAGGCAAGTCAACGCTCCACCTTTGCTGACTTGCGGCACCTCTCTAATGAATGCAAACTACCTCAGGAGACTCAGGGACTTGGAAACGGCAAAGGCAACACATCGTGTTTCTTGGTTGTGTTATTCTACGTGCAGCTTCTCATAACATCCTCATCACTGTAACACCCGAACATTGCTCCAGAACTAGGGTGACCTGCCCTTTGCCAGCCTGTGTGCACAGCTAGTAGAAAACCATTAAGTCCAAACCTACCTGTGTAGCAGTTGGGCTCTCCTTCTTCCCCAAAGCTCAGTTCTGCTGGGATGTTTGGTTTAGGGTATGAAAACCTGCTTTGGCATAGCAAGGCTGAAGTTATATTACCCTCAGCATCAGCTTCAAGAGAGTGCAGGAGCATGTTGTGGGACGTCAAGCCTTCTGGACAACTTCCTGTGCTCTAGACAAAAGCTGATTTCTGTTATTGGAAATCCTTTGAAAAAAGTCAGTTATGGGTGTTAAAGAGGAAGGAAGAAGAGCTTGTACCACTCTGACAGTTACGAAGGCAAACCAAGGTATCATTTAAAATTTCACATTCAATCCATTCAAGCTGCCACATAAAAACCTAGTTGCTTCATTGATCAATTGCCAGAGAGGACCGTGACCGTAACAGGTATTTTTTGGATGTCAGACAGACAGCATAGCAAACCTCAGAAGTGACAACTTAACAATGCGGGGGGTGGGGGGTGGGAATCCAGCAGCTTATTTTCATCATCATGTAAGCGAGTTTGCTGCTTTGTGATGCCTGTGGCAAAATTGCGGGGCAGGTGTGTGTCAGGTTGACTCCTCTCTTGTGGCAGTGGGGCTTTTTTTTGAGATCCAAACAGTAGCTATGCCAACGGGATGCAACGAAAGTCTGTGCTAGGAAGCGATGGTTTTTAGAGCTGTGATGGAGGGGTGACTATCACATCGGTTCTGTAGCTTATCACCGTACGAACTGCATTTGTATTTGTTATGGGTTTTCTGTTAGAGGATGTGGCCACAAATCAGAGGTTGGCAAGGAAAGGATTACTCTAACCTCTTTGATTAGAGAAAGTTAAGGGTGTGCCTGCGTCAGCGCTACCTCAGGAGGTCTCCCCATGAGTTGCTGCTCCTGGGGTGCCACCGTGGGACCTTCATGGGGCAGCAGGAGAACTCATCCCTGTCCTGGGCAGGTGGGAAGCTGCTGAGAGGGTGCCGAAGCTGAGCATAACGTGGCCCATCCTGCCCATTCCTGGTGGGCCTCCAAATGCAGGGCAGATCGTCCCCAGTCAGAGGCTTTTGTACACAGATGGGGCTTGACTGGAGGACGTTACTTGAGATACAAACCGGAGCTCGTTTTTCAGTGAGGGTGATCCTGAATGTGGAGGTAACAGGAGCACCATCGTGAGTGCGTGGGGGCCTCTCCTGAGTGGGGCTGCCAGGGGCCCATCAGCCGTGGGCAGGGAAAAGATCCATGTCCTTAGTCCTCACAGAGTGTGGGCTTGGGCCCGCTGAGGTCACGGAGACCAGCGACTTTTTTCAATCAATTTTCTGTGGGGTTTGGGCCAGAACCCATCAGCGGTGTGTGCCTTGGTGAAATGGAGCTGAGCCCACCAGAAGCAGCTGTGGAGGCGGAGGAGCTGGCCAGGAGGCTGAGCAGAGCTGAAAAGAAAACCAAAGTATCGACTTTATTACTGCATTGAAAGATATTTCAGGCCTTTGACTGCAGCAAACCATGGCTGTTTCTCTGTTTTATTCTTAGGTGCAGCGAGGCTTGGCTGGGCAGGTAGGAGCTATAACCCCATGCAGATTTCCATTTCCCTGCCGGCAGCACAGGCTAGCAGCGCCTTTATCTGCACAGGAAGGCTGAGCCGGCGCCTCTGAGGTCTCCGCCTTGAGCTCGCAGAAACACAGATACGGAAAACCCATCGCTTAAATAGTCACGGCCTCCCTTCACCTTCAGATAACTCCTATGCTGATGTACGCTGATGAGAGAGTTAATGAAACATTAGAGGCAGTGGGGAGAGATAGGCGCGGGCAGGAAAGCACACCTGCAGGCACCCTTTCAAGACTCCCTCGGGGCTGACTTTATCGGGAGGGCCACAGCAGGCTCGCAGCTGGGCCGGCAGGAACCGGGAGATGCAGAGGTGGTCTCTATGGTTAGTGTAGAAACCTGTTTGGGGAGAGCTTCCTGAAACTTTCTTCTTCGCTGTTTGCAAGGGCTTCTCTGACAGATGTGTGCGCAGCGAGCATCTTGGAGCTGCAGCGATGAGTAGTAATTTATTCAAGTAGTAAAAGTTATTTCCTCGGGTGTGAGTCGAGCTAGTCTGTAAACGTGCATCCGTGCAGTCTGAGAAGTGGAGGCTCTTTAAAAAAAAAAAAAAAAAAATTAAAAATCAGCAATTGTTCTGATACTCAAATGGATTGGAAAAATGCCTTGTAGAAATGTCATGTACAAGAGAGATTGTAAAAAAACCCAACAACCTGATCACAAATAATTTATGGAAAAATAATAGCAGAGTGAATATATTTTACAGCCCTTAACAATGAGCTGTATAACCACTGCCAGCTTGCAAACACGGCTGAAAGAAGAATTTGGACCACTATGATCTATCTTCATTATCTTACCCTGAGAGCAAAAAAGTCACAAACAAGTTTATGCTGGTAGCATGGCCTTCAGCGAGAACTGCTGAGACATCGCAAGTTAAAGAAAAGAGGCAAACAGAGGGAACAAGTGGATTTGGTCAGGCAACACGACTTCTGTTTGAATTAAGACATTAGCCTGGCAATTGGAAGATGTGGCCAGTGTCTTTCCTTGGCCACCCAGGCAAAATGCCACCGTTGTTCCTGAGCAACATCTGGGCTGTCAACTGAATCCACCAATGCTAGGGGACAAGGAGGCAAGCAAGATGCAGACCAGTGCCTCAAAACTGTTCTTTCCTGAACTGAAATATTTTTCACATGCTCTTTTCCAAGTTTTTGATTAAAAAAAAAACCAAACCAAATTTAAATGGATTTCTAGGAACAAGGCCTTTTTCTGTCCTTTGCCATCACCCCTGTCTCAAATCAGGGTTGAGGTAGAAATACGATTACGTGTGGCTGGAGTAAGAGGAGGTGATGATTATGATGCTCCAGTCACAACCCTGCAGAAACACCCTTTGCTTATGTGCCTGACTGCGTGGGCTTAGGGGAGGGCTGGCAGCCATTGACTTAGCTGGCCTGGAAGACGATCAAGACTGCAAATACTGAGAAAAAAACCTTTTCTTTTGGCTTTTTTGAAGGATCACTCTGTGCTACAGAGTGTCGAGTGCTGCGCTCTGTGCTTTTCTCTCAGCAGACTTGTTATTTTGGCTCCTGACTATGAAGTCTGGCTCTTTCATTCAAGCTGTAATGTTTTTTCCCAAACCAGTCCGAGCTCTGGCACTTTTTCAGTTTAGGCTTATAGCTGTCACATAGGTCAGACCTGTGGGAGTTGAATTCCTGGGACTCTCTGCATCAAGAGCTGGAGAATTACAGGGTCTAGCTGGGAAACACCTCATGCTCTGGTATTTTCCTTTATTTGTGCCCTGGCTTCTTTGCCTCTTCATTTTTAATTAGTGGCACATGCTGAAATGATAATTTAAATTCTTTTCAGATATCAAAAGAATTCCCACTGACAACATTATTAAGTTATAATTACAGTGAAGAAAAAAGGTTAATAGGAATTTGAGCCAAATATCTACTCTCGATTAAATGAGAACTTGACTGAACCTGTTTTCCCTTCGTTTTGGTAGGTTTCTTTAGCTTTAAATGGGTCCAGGATGGCTATCCACCTGTGCAAAGGGTCACTGCAAGGCCAAATAGCCATCATCAAGACTATTTACATGGCCCTGTCCCAGGATAGGTCTCACCTGACTGATGCTCAAGATGGAATTTAACAGGCAGGTAGGACTTCTCTTGGATCTCTGAATGAAAGATGTGTATTTCAGACGGGAAGCAGAACATGGTCACATGGGGATGTTTGTGTGAGAAACACATGTGGGAGGTGGCACTTTGTAGCAAAGGAAACTTAGCGAGTATTGGTGGGGGAAAAATAACCAGGTTCCTGGGCTACAGCATTCAAACAAAGCCTCTTCCTTCGCTCATGCTGAGCACCACATGCATGCAGAAACATATGCAAATCAGCCTTAATCTACTGAGTGTTTTGCATTTTCAATGAAAAGAGGGGAAAAAGAAACATTTTCCTCTGTATTAGCTCTTAGTGTGCCCATCAACAAGCCAATTATTGCAATGGTTTTGCATGTTAAAAATGGGGTTTAAAGCAACTGAAGGGGTGTGTGGGGGAAAAAAACCCAGTCCTTATGCTTGGGCACCTGCAGGGTGAGCCTCCATGTTTCCCAGCACTGCTCCGCACCGGGCGCTAGATAATGATCTGTTTAAACTCAGCCACGCTTGGTGCAGTTACAGCTGGAGCCCTACAAGGCAAGAGCTTTGCCTCAAAGACCTGTTGTAAGCTTGGTGTTTCTTTTTCCTTTTTTTTTTTTTTTCTTTTAAGCTGTAATGCGTTGCTTAAGCTGTGGCATGCCTCAAAGGCACATCTTTCCCTCTTCCCAAGTTGCACCCCATCGAGTCCCGCAAGTCCTCCCTTGCATCTTGCACAAGCGTTTTTACGGTGCGAGCCCGCAGCCTTTGCACCAGCAAGCGCTCCCGCAGACTTCCCCTTCTCTGTAATCCATACCCACTGCCAGGGTCCTGCCTGTGATAATTGCTCTGAAACTACCTCGGGGCTGGCTCTCCCCCAGCATTCGGTGAGAGTCTGATCCGCACGTGGGGGATAGATGGGGAATGCAGGCAAAACTTGGAGGGGGCTGCTGCAAGCACCGGTCCCTTGTCGCACTGAAAACCAAAAGCACTCAAGAAGGGACCTTGCAGAGGGTGAAAAAGGCCTTTTTGCTCTTCCTTTTCTGTGCACCACATGGTGTGAGGGCCAGCATGTGGCTTCAGCTGGGAGGACTAGGCAGGCTGCTGGGGAAGGAATAAAAAGGGCTGAAAGGTGCCTTTCGGGGCTCTCAGCCCATATGTAGCTACGCATGCTTGGAAATAGGAATTACTTCCTTCATGGTGCTGAAATCTGCTCTCAAGAATATCAGTCCAACTTTGAAGCGCTTGCATCAACTTAAATGTCAGTGAACAATTTATTTTCAAACTACTAAATAAAATGCAATTTTTTTTTTCCTGGCAGGTTGAGTCTTTTTTCTCTCTTTTTGTTTTGTTGGCAATTGCTTTTACTCTAGCATTCCTGGGGCTGAATGTCCTCAGCGCTTATGCTGCATGAGGCTCTGCAGGTCTGCCCAATTATTTGCTGTGCAGCGTAACGCACCAGGTTTCAAAGTATATTCTCACCTCTGGTTTCTTAAGACAAGCGTGAAAAAACCTATTCTACAGTATACGAACTCCAGGATATTTTGCTCTTATTCAGTTGGTTCCTGATCTGATGGACTCAGATGAAGAAAGAAATTATCTGGTATTTTGGGAGAACAGCAGTTTTGCACAAAAGGTGCAGTAAGCCTCCCACCAGCTGAAGCTGACCTGGACTTTGGTGTCACTAGAGATGTGCCTCGGGTCCGCAACGTGCTAAATGCTTACTGTTTTGTGCTGTGCTCCTTCCACTTCCTTAACAATCAATGAGAACGGAGGATGTTGAGGCTACCTACAGTGTGCAAAACACTATTCCTTACTTAGATAAGTGTGCTGGAAATAACCTTCTTGGCTTGATTGTTGCCTGTAACACCACCGCCAAAACACTAAAGACAAACAAGATTAGGAGACCGTGCAGGTTTAAGTAAAAAAGAACACACTTTATTTATCTACAAGGCAGTACATTGTCGTATAAAAAATTAAGTGCAGATGAAGCTGCACCAAACGCTATTAAGGCAGCAAAGTCAGAGGCTGTTATAAAAAAACAAACAATAAAAAAATAAAATAAAATCAGTGTTTTGCCATATCGATAAAGATTTGGTATGGCAGTACAAAGAACCATGTATTTCTAAGAACCTGATTCAGTACACAAGACCCAATTTACGGAACAATTAGCTAGACATGGAACAAAACAGACAACATGAACAAGACAGTGTTCTCCCAAACATATGAAGGTGCAATGCATGCTGTTACAAACCAATGAGAAACAAAACAACACATCCAGACAAAAAAAAGAATCTCCCAGGAACAGTGTTCAAAAATATTGCTTATAAAAAAAAAAGGGGGAAAAATATAAATGATGTAAAAAAATTAAAATAAAAAGGTCTGAAATGCTAGTGCATAGTCAATTAGCTAATATCAACATTTGTTTTCTTTCCATATAAAGCTCTACTGCTCCTTTTACACTAGCAGCATGTCTACATGCTAAGGTCTGTAGCAGCAAAACACAGTATTCATTTGGCATTTACAAAATTAAATTACTGAATAAAAATATAATTTTTCTCATAAATCTATGTTTCATACCGTAATATTTTTTAAAGCAAGCTAATTACCCCCCCCAAACAGAAACATACAATGTATAATGGTCTAGAACCATAACAGAATGAAAGAGTATTTCAAGAGGCATGGATGTTTGAGCATTCACGATCTCGATCAGTTTTCCCCCTTTGCACAGACTAGCGTTTGTAGTAATGCTTTTCACTTCAGTATTTTACACCAATGCATTTTGTTCAGTGATTTAAAATATATCTGTTTGAGTACCTGCTCTTTTATTATAAAAAAAAATTAAAAAAGAAACAAACAAAACCCCACCCTACCTAGCACATCACTGAAATAACAATACTGGTGTATTAGGTCTGCTTGATCTCAAGAAGTACAAAAAAATTACCTTTGTAAGTCTGCACTCAAGATCATTAATTACTGATTCAAACTTAATACCTAATAATTTAGGCAAGTATCATTTATTCAAAAAAAAAAAAATCCTCTTAAGTTGGGTGAAATCCAACAAGAATATATATGCTGAGTGACTAAATGCACTTTGTGCTGCTCCCAACTGTTGTACCACAACAAAGATAGGCTCTTCTCCCATTCATGAAAAGTCTTCATGCAGAGGAACAGGAATTTCCCAGCAGAGGTGAAGTGTTCTCAAAACCATAATGCTTCTCTGTCCGTCGACCCTTTCACATCACCAGAGTCCGGGTGGGGAAGGCGGCCATGTACTTGCGCGCCTGATCCGTCAGGGCCATCTGATCCTCGATCTTCCCGCAGGATGCGGACTCCCAGGCGTTGTTCAGATGCTAAATTAGAAGCAGGCAGAGAGATTTGGGGTGACGGTCATGTCATTTATCCGTAGCCCCAGCCGAAGCCGGGCCCGCTCGCAACTGTTGCGTGAACACACAGGAGGGTGTCGTCCCATCTCCAGAGAAATTGAAATCTCAACGCAACAGGCAAAAAAAATATCACCCCCGCTTCTCAGTTAGCGACCGGAGGGGCGGACAGACCAGATGACCTGCAGAGGGGCACGCCACAAAAGCCAGCATCCAAACCTCCCCGCTTCTCTCACAAACAGTGTCTTCTCTACGAGGCTATATCTATAGCATTGCATTTAATCTTTCCTGTCCGTGAAAGGTCTAAAAAAAGAATTTATTTGCAGGTGGACTTTACAGTCAACAGGGCACAGGCAGGTTAAAGCCCACAGTTATAATGTCCAGTGCTATCGCCACACACAAATTCCTGCCGAAGCTGCACTCTAGAAATACAGCTGCTCTGCCCCTGCGTTCCCTAAACGAACCTGACAGTCTTGGCAGCCCGACCACAGCTAACAAAAAGTCCCGCGCTCAAAGCTGCTTTCACCTTGCACGGCGATTAGCACGTGCCCATTAGCAGAGCTCTTCTGGCAAAGGAGAAGAGGGTGGGGGGGGGCGACTCTCAGCAGAAACAGCATTTTAATTATTGTGTAAGCCATTTCACTTCTTGTGGTATTTATGGGGGTTACAGACACCATTTAGTATAATGTTAAAGTGAGATAAACGTATCTGCAGAGGGCCGTGCGCACTGTATTTATTTACTCACTGCACATGTGAGATGTTTCTCATTGCCTTGAGCTATAAACAGTAATGAAATTTCAAAGCTCCTGGAATTTACCAGTATACACACACACATTTACACACACTTATTTTTTTTTCTATTGAACTCTTTCACTTACTCAGTGCGTCTGCTTTTCCATGTCGAGATGCTCACTAAGCCCTGAATAAAAACTCCATTATTTTATGGGGCTAGTTGCGTGAATACCCTGCATTCCAAAAATGCACATGACTGTGCTTAACGGAAAGCTGCCTGCCAGCAAGGAGATCCCAGGGCTGTTGATGACTGAGAAGATCTACCCCCAAGAGCCACCAACAAAGACAAGTTGGGAGAAACCCTTCTCTGTTTTCCTCTGCTTTCAAAAAGCATCATCTTTGCAGTTCAAGATCTACATTGCTCAATGAGATGGCCAAAGCCTTCCCAGTATCTAGGACACTGGGTGAAGCATAACTGAGTGGACTGCAAACCGTCTGCTAAGAGCAGAACTGTCCCGGCATGCCCATGGCTCTTTATCCTGCTCCTTCTAGTTGCTCACTGTGCAAGAGGATCCTTAAATTATTCCCTCGCCTAAATGTTTAGAGAATGCTCTTCTGACTGTAAACAGTGTTATCTGAGACATACGGATAGTCAAAGGCTGGGCAACATGAAATACAGATAATTTCTCATAACATGCCCTAATCAGGGCTCTGGTACAAACACAGGGACCGAGCTTCCCTGCCTCAGAGGGCTAACAGTCAAAAAGGGACAAACCCAATGAAGAAGTAAGCAGCGTGGCCAAGATGAGGGCACGCATGTTAGTCCTCTGTAAACTTCTGCTGGGCTTCCCTAGACACGGCTTTCTCTTCTCTGTAGACAAGTTCCAAATGTTGTCTCTGCTCCTGACGCCTTTTTGCAGGCACAACTCCTGCTCAGCTTCAGTGGGAGTTCCCCGTGTGAAGGAGACCCAGGTCAGGCCTCAAATCATTAAGTTTCTGCAGCTTTTTGTGGGAGAGCCGCATCTGCGAAGTGAACAAACATGCCATACCCCTCTTTTCTGGAGAGGTTCAACCCGGGCTGGCTGTACACCTTGTGCTGTGGCTCAGCCTAGGGCACACGCCACAGTCAAAAAGCAGGTGTGACATACTTTCTGCGTGCCCCAGACATGCATGCGACACGCCACAGCTTCTTTTACGTTTTGGTTAAACAGCCTCCAGGGTAACTTTTCAAAGGCACCTACATCAGCTGGAAACCTACAGCCTCCTGTTGATCCCCAGTGGGACTCAGGCACCTGTGAATATCGTACCCTATTATTTTAGAGGTGTTTGCATCAGGGACCAAATTAATGCCTGGTGCAATGCCATCGGATTTACTTAAAGTCAGTTTTGGTCTGTACACCTCAAAAGCAGTTGGCAGTTCCAGAATTTCAAAGGACAAAAATATCTCTCCAACTGGTATTTTCCCGTGATCTCCCAAAGCTCAAATGCACTGCTCTAGAAAAGTGAGATCAGCAGTCCCCTAAATAACCGAAAACATGTAAGGAAAAGTCCATCTGTCACAGTATGTCAATTTTTAAAAAACAGAAGTAACTTCAGGCAAGGAGTGTCCCGATTTCATAAATTAGGCTTAATTGTTAGCATCTACACTGAGCTCTTTGTATTAACAGCCATGTGCTTAGAAAAGAAAAAATAATAAATCTGCATCCTGGTATCTCCAACATCTCAGCAGGCTGCTACATGTCACTCATTCCACTGAAAGCCTGGTCTTGGTTTAACCTGATGTCAGCGCAGCAGAAGCCGCTCGGGCAGGCAGTAACCCCTCTGCCCCCCCTCCGGGCTCGGCCGCCCCAGCGCCCCGGGGAAGCATCGGGCTGCAGACACAGCAAGCGGCAGGACGATCAGCTGGAGCCCTGACTCGAGCCTGCTTGAAACAACCTCCTCAAGTTTTGCCCTAGAGACAGCACGGGAAAATCTCCCCACAAAGTTTTGACCCTTGTATTATTTCCCCAGAAATACATTAATGCGCGCTTTTTTTTTCCCCTCTGAGGATGAATTTATAAAAAGAGACTAACTCTGCATCTCACTGACGGTGGTGAGAGCTTTGCTCTAGCAAAGAAAGCGGAATTTGACCCGAAGCAGTATATTTACTAAAGTAGTATATTTACTAAGACAACTTTCCATTCTATCCTGGGGAACTCAGATAACATTTCAAGCGGGTATTTTTAATAAACATTTTCTGTCTGAAGCCTTGGCTCTCAGCAGCCAACACAAACCAAAGCACAGTGCCTTTGCCTTGCCAGCCCTGCAGCGCAGCGCCGGAGGCACGTGCGAAAGTCATCCCGACGCGAGAAGTTTTACTTCCCTTCTTGGCAGGGAGCGGCTGGGTCCCACGACCCAGGCAGAGCGCCTTGCCGTCTCTGGGCACGCACAGCTACGGGAGCTCTTAGTAAAAAGGGAAAAGCACGACGCCTCCTTCCACGCCAGCACCGCAGCCAGTGTTGACAGGGCTCTGTTAGAGGAAAGTGGCAGCGCCCCGCAGAAAGCAGCGCTTAGCCAACCTATCGAAAGAGACCCAGGCAGAAAGCCTAGAGGCATGCAGGAAAACAGCACAGAGAGCAAAGTCAAACCACTACTTTTGCAGAACGCTCGTTGCATCTCCCCTACCGCATTTAAAGGTCCAACTCTGCAAACCAACGCAAAAGCTTTGTAACTAGAAGACAAAAGGCCTGACCCAAAACCCACCAAAATTGATGGGCATGTTTTCATTGATTCAGTGGATTCATCCCACTTAAATTCAGCCATCTAAGAGTGAGGTGTTCATTTGGGCACCTAAATCCCTAGCCAGTGGGGAAAGAAAGGGATTTCTGCAGTACAACTTATTCCATATATATTTTTTTTTATTGCCTCAAAGAGCGGGAGACTACTCTTAGTTTTGCTGTCAGTTAAAAGAATTTAAGCCTTTTCAGCCAGTACTTTCAGCTGTATTTTTCTCTTCCACTCACAGCAGTTTTCTCTCTTCAAGTTAAGACAGGGGGTGGGGGGGAGAAGAAGGTATACTTTCTATGAGTTCCCATAGGATAAAATTACAGACCCATGGTACAATTCCAGCGATGTCATTCTCCCTGGCTCATTTTTTTTTAACTTCAGTAATCCTACCAGCACATCCTTCTCCTGGCAGCAAAACTACCTCGCTTATCCTGTAACGTGCCTTCAACTGCCCTCAGGCAGATGCGAACTGTAAACAAACTGTCAAAGCTGTAACTGGGATATCCAGTTGAAGCACTTTAAATAAAAACTTGGACCATCTAGAGAAAACAGACCAGAGTAAGGAAAGAAAAGACGGTGGAAAGGTGCTTTTCTAACAGCGCTAGTCCTTCTGCGCTGGGAGCCTGGACCGCCTTTTCATGTGCTGTCTGCGTAGCTTAAGAAAGCTCCTGCATTACGACACCTTGCCTGTTAGGAGCGGATGCCAAAACCAAACGCAGCTGCAGTCCTGCAGTACTGAGCTCCCAAACTGATGGAAATGTAGTAAAAATCTTTGGGCAAAGGACTGTGTTAGAAGACAGATTTTAAATCTCCGCTATGCTGGCAGGTATCTTCAGCAACTCCAGCAAAGTTATTGGTGTTACATACATTCCCATTAATTTAGCCAACTTGTGCTGGCATTTAAAACCTAAAAAAGCCAAAATGTTTAAAATGTTTAGAAGGCTCAGACTATTAGAAAGTACCTTATCATATCTCTCTGTTTCAAAAAGCTGGATTTCTTGCCAGTTTTCCCTTAGATTACACAGTACGGATAATTCGCAGAACATGCCGCTGAAAAGAAGGCTTGCAACGGAAATGCGGTACTCCTTCTGAAACACTAAAACAATCAACACCCTAGCCAAAACAACTTCCTAGCAGAGTATGATGCCTATCGTGTAGAATAGTACGGCTTTCTATTCTGTAAGGATGCAGAACCAAGAGCAGCCCTTTTACTTATCAAGACCAGACAGTAAAGACTAATTAAAAACTCAAGTGACATAAATGAATTCTACTGCCATTGCTAAAGCAGAGCACTGTTTCTGCTCATGTTGCTAATTCTCCCCCGGGGCATGGGGCAGCCTTCTCCCAAACTCTGGGGCTTCCCCAGTTGCTCAGAAATACAGCTTGCTAAACGTCAGAGAATATATGGTCCAAGGTTTCAGCTGTGATTATAAGCCTGATACCAGAGCTAGAAAGAGCTATGTGGTGGCACTTTGAAGAGTGTAACCCTGAAGCCCTTACTCAGACAAAACTCCTGTTTGAGATGTATGAGCTTTCCAAGTGAGGTTAACGGAGGAGATACAGAAATGGGCTAAGCGCCTGCAACTCACATTAGGATAGTCAGTCCCTTTCTAGTTTTGTCCTTAAGTACCTTTTTAATTCACGGATCAGAACACATTGCTGCAAATGACTGATAGTTAAGCTGTCACTTTTCTTCTTTCTAGGAGACCATCACCTGCTTGGGGCAGCTGTAACTCCTGATCTGTTTGCAACCCAAATTCTGCTGCCCTGGGAGGAAAACATGTGGTGACTGACCTGTAACTTCGAACCTCCTTTTGCTCCCTCAGCTGCACCAAGCACAGCTCCTGTACACATCAGCCACTGGCGAGAGAAGGGATGACACAAGTGAGGGAAACCCGCAGGGCTACCTTCCCTTGCTGTGCAAATATTAAACCTCCCGGGGCTTGAGCACAGTGTGCTTCCCCCTCTCCCTTGATTAAACAAAGAAGAGTATGAGACTTTGGGATCTTCTTGCCCCAAAAAGCCATGGAGGAAAACGAGAGAAAGTCTGCTGCTGCCAGAGAGCATGCTGCCTCATCTATACATTTTGCCTGACAACCAGCTGCAAATGAAATTCCACATTTCACTTTTTAAACGGAGAAAATTAAGGTTAATGACAGCTCACACTCTTGAAAAGGTTAACCAAGTAACTGTTTTAAAATCCTTTAAACTTACTCTTTAAAAGAAAAGGTTACATAAACTGCTGAAAGTCAGGAAATTGGAGCTCAAACGTGTCAGTCTGTGGTTAAAAAATGGAAAGTGACAGGAGCTAGGGGTTGAAGAACATTCTCTTTAGCTTGCAGGGCTTCTACCTTGTGTTGTTTCCTTTGTTACTGGGGGAAGAAGATATCAAAGAAGCGCTATTTTCTTAAAAGGTTCCATTTCATGGTGTCTTTTGATAGCTGCAGGGTTAGGTTGGATGGTCTATGATTTAGCCTACTTTTCTATCTGTTAAAATGTCTATGTTAGGATATTCTGTATTATGTACTGCTACTGCTATGGAACATAATGTGAAATAAAACATAACTTTTACACAGGAAGGGCCAGAAACACAGTTTTCATGTAACCTCTTACTTTGCTCAAGCAAATGCTCGGTACAGATCATCAGTTTGCCTCAATAAGGGCTTCATACGTTATCCCAAAATCTTAACCTTTAGAAAAGTTGCTAGTGAGGCCAAAAACTCCCTACAGTGAAACTAAGTATTGTTTGAGTGACAAAAACATAGGATGCAAAAATATTGGTTGTAACTAACCACCAATATAAAGCAGAAGTATTTGGGATTCATGCAACGGAGCGTAAGAGTAATTCCACCCCAAGCCAACACATGGGTTTGGTGAGGTATCTCCTATTCCTGCCAGGGAGAGAATACCCAATGCACAACCATGAGATTTGCTATGCAGGATAAAAAAGCTGGCTAAACCTTCATGCCTTACCAGAAAGATCCTACACACAGCTGCCTTTACGTCCAATGTTTTACAGAGACTTAACCAGGGGACCAAATGAGAATGACGCCCAAACACATCTTGGGTCTATGAGGGCTTTTTCTGCCATTGCTCTAGTGCAACACCAATACCACCACATTCCCAGCGCAGTTACATGCAGCTACCTGACCTCACATGCCAAATGATGCGACATGCTGTTCCTTCTCAGTGATGGTGAATCATATCGTGCTATTGTGATATGGTCAGTGACTACTATTTACTCAGCTGCATATAATCAGTCGTGTGTCCAGTAAAAATATCCTTAGAGATTGCTTTGAACATTTGTTACTCTTGCCTTCTTTGGAATTTAACAGCAAAACAGTAAGTAATCAGACACTTTGGTGAGCTTATTACTAGGCAAATATTTTTTTCTTTATGTAAATACAGTGCAAATTATTAAAGCAACAAAAAATACTGCAAGCTGGTAAACATGCTACCCCCCTCTTATGTAAATACAAATTTAAAAGAAAATAGAATTTTAAGAACCAAGCATATTAAAAAGTAAGTTTAATGCTCTCTTTCTTTCCTTCCTCCCTCTCCATGCACACATCCCAAGGTGCAGAGAGTACTATAGTTCTTACTTGGACTGAAGTCAATTTGCCTAAGTAAGAACAGTTGGATCAGGCCCAAAATATTCACAGCAGCAATGTAAACATATGCAGACACAATAAAATTTCACCCAGATGAGTTCCCTCATGTTTAATATCTACCTGCATGGAATCGATGGATTTAGTCCAGTGTTTGTGTGTGTGTGTCAGGGTCTGTGTACATGTATGTGTGCGATACACCAAATTATAAACTAGAAAGCGTAGAACAAGAACATGCTAAAAACCCATCACGTACAAAAAGCTACCAGTCAAAACCAAGTGCAAACGCTAACATTTTCAATCGCTTTGCACCCTTTAGACATGCTGTGCCCTCATCACAGACAGACCGCTCCACTGAAGGCAGAGGGGGGGAAGCATTAGGGCAGAGCAGCAGCGGTTTCAGGCATGAAAGAGAGCCAGACCGCCTCTCCTTTCTGAGGTGTATGGGGCCAAATCCCCCACTGACAGGAGGCCAAGCAAGTCTTACCAGGGATGAAGCAGATTCTCCCTTTTAACCTTGACACTAAGGCCAATTCAGAGAGCGCAGCTATCGGCAGACAAGACCGCGCTGTTATAAAAAGTCTATTTAATTCTGATAAAGCCGTCTGTGCCACCGTCACAGACACCTCTAGCCTCATTCTTCATTTAGGATTACATTTCAGCCGAAACGCTCAATGTTTCTTCATTGGCAGAGAGAATAATTTTACCTTCATACAGGTACACCAAGAAGCTGCATACTAAGTATTCATTTTGGGGCTTTTTACAACTGCTTTTTCTTTCAGTTCAACACATTTTAAACACTGAGATTAATTGGGAAATAATTTTTAACTTAGTTCCTACTTAAGGAAAAGTCATCAATGGGAACACCTGACTTTCAACATGCAAAATTAAAGGCTTTTCCTGAGCAAGGGCTGAAGACTGGGATCCAGAATGGCCCACAAATTGACTCGTGTCAACTTCCTGAACAAAATCAGTGTGAGGAGAGAAGGTTAAAGAAGCCCTTTCATTTACAGCAGCTTGTAAATAAATTATTTTCAGATAGCAGGAAACATAACACTGTTATGCCAAAGATCAAAAGATCCTATTTTACAGGCACCTCAGATGCTTCATTTTTATTACGGGCAGAGTGCAGGCAACTACCAGTAACAGGACAACCCACAACACACTCTGTTTAGCTACCTGAAAACGTTGGCCTAAGCCTATGGAGGAGCCCGGGGTTTGGCGGGGGGATGTGGCCAGGTGTCAGTGCGCTGGCAAGGCAGCGGGACCCAGGGCCTCCCCCCACGCGCCAGCCGGGGAGCTGCAAAGCTGGAGCCCGGGGCTCCTTTGCCATGAGGGGGTCTGAACTGTCCCTAAATAACTGCCCTAACCCAGGGGCAGTGGGTCTTCAAGACATTGAGGTGCTGGAGCGTGTCCAGAGAAGGGCAACAAGGCTGGTGAAGGGTCTGGAGCACAGGCCTTATGAGGAGTGGCTGAGGGAACTGGGGTTGTTTAGCCTGGAAAAGAGGAGGCTGAGGGGAGACCTTATCGCTCTCTACAACTACCTGAAAGGAGGTTGTAGTGAGGTGGGTGTTGGTCTCTTCTCCCACGTAGTTAGCGATAGGACGAGAGGAAATGGGCTCAAGCTGCGCCAGGGGAGGTTTAGGCTGGAAATTAGGAAAAATTTCTTCACGGAAAGGGTGGTCAAGCATTGGAACAGGCTGCCCAGAGAGGTGGTGGAGTCACCATCCCTGGAAGTGTTCAAAAAACGGGTAGATGTGGCACTTGGGGACATGGTTTAGTCTAGTCTACCCTTGATTGGTTTAGTGTGGACTTGGTAGTGTAGGTTAATGGTTGGACTGGATGATCTTAAAGGTCTTTTCCAACCTAAACGATTCTATGATTCTATGATTCTATGATTCAAACCCTCCTCTTAGCCGTCTACCACAGTGCAGCTAAGAAACACGGTTCATGAGAAAAGAGCAAATAAGCAATAGGGAGTGCGAGTCTTTGGCCCCTATGGACACCCCCACGCAGAGAGGAGACACAGTCCCCTGCTCTCCAAAGCTGCTTTTCATCAAATGATTCTGCAGTGCAAAATACAAACTTCCTCCACGGCAAACTCTGCCAAATGGGGACATGTGTGAAATTTTAATATCTCACTTTATAATGCCAGGCTAGAGATGCTTAATCAAAAACAGGTTTTGTTCATTCCTTCCTACTGTAAATAACCCCTAATGTAAATTCTGGAAAGAGGGAGGAAAGAAAGGATTAGCCATGCGGACTATCTGTCTGAAAGTCAGGAACTATGGAGTTATAATTTCCTTTCTGACAGTGACTCACCCTGGGGAACAAGACACTTTCCCTCAATTTGCCTGTGTGGAGAAGGGATATAAAATTCATACCCCAAAAATACGGGCTGTGGTGGAAGGATAATTGATCATTATCTACACTGTGTTTCGTTCTCTGAATGACTTCTGTCCGCAAGAGTTGACACAGAGTCTGCTAATGACTTTGGTGGGCTTTGGATCAGGTCCTATGCAACAGCTGTACTTTAAAGTACAGCAAATGTGTGTGTTTGTTAACGCTTGGAAAAAGCATAAATGTGTAAAACCGAGCCTCACATCTGGCTTACATTAAAACAGTCACACATTTAATCCAGTTCAGAGATCCCAAGATGTACAACTGGCACTAAGCGTTACAAGGCCCCTTCAGACCACTGTTTACAACCACATTTCTGGTGGGACCTCAGCCTGCACTCAGGGAAAGGCCACCGCCGTGCTCGGCTGGGCGGGCAACACCGACTGCATCCGTGCTGGCCAGCCAGGCAGTGCCCGAATCCCTGCTCTCGCCCCGAGGCCAGTGACAAGTTCTGGCCACCATCACACCACTCAACTCTCCTGCTCTCCAAAACAGCAGAGCCGCCTGCAAGAAGTCTACAGGAAAAAGCCTCTGGCCCGCGTCAATTCTCAGTCCTACCAATTTAACGCTGGAGCCAGCTGAGTGACGATGCCCCACGCACGGGGCTTTGCCCTGTTTAGCTTCCGGGCACAGCTGTAGCCTCTGCGTCCTCACGCTCCACAGGTAAAATGAGATCCTCAACCATGTTCACCTGCACGTTTCATTCTTCCATGCTCAAAACTGAAAATCAGTCTGTGAGAAAGCAACATATATACGTATTTTTACATACAAAGGGTATTTTTATCAAATAGTAGTTACCTGCAGAGGACTAGCTAGTGGCCTGTTCCTAGGTACTGCAAATGTTTTGTGAAAACTACCGTCCTCTTCAGACACAGGCATCTTTAAAATGGAGCTGGTAAGAAGATTCTGAACAGGAAAAGAAAAAAAAAAAAAAAAAAAAGGTGTTTCAGTAACTCAGGAGAACAACCTAAATTCGAATGTATTAAAAGCAAACTCAGCCTGACTGCAGAGGGTGCAACACTGGGCATGGTCACAGACGGAGCGCTCACCCTGGGAGCAGACCCCAGCCTGGGGTCCCTGGGACTTGGCTTTGCAGGAGCATCGTCACGTGCAAAGGTTTTTCATCCAGTGAAACTCCCAAGTGCAAGAATAACGGTAACATTGAATAGTCCCGGCGAAGCAGAGGGAGCCATGCTCATGCAAGGTCTCCTTTGCACAAAACAGAACAGATTCTCTCTTTCTTTTACCAGTTTTAAACTCGGTGACCTAGTCATTTCTATACACAGGTGCAGGCGGCCTCCAAGTGCAGGCTCATTACAAAGACTGTGGGCTGCACAATGACTGCAACTTCTGCTACCTTCTATAGGCATTACAGTGATCTAATTAAGAGTGGGATTTTGCTTCTTATGCTTAATACAGGAAAATGATACGGAAATAATGAATAATGCCTACTTGTGAGGAAGGTCAGACAAAATGTTTTCTCTCATGCATTTAAGAACTGAACAGGGATGTAAAACAGAAAAATCATTTCGTGGTGTGAAAACTTGCACTTACTGGCACATCTTCCACAGCAGACGCATGTGTAAAGAGCTGAGTGTTCAGGTTTTCTCCTTCCCAGTGATTTGAGCAAAAAAAATTTCCAGCTTTATCTGTTGGAGACTCCACCTGAAAGCAGGAAAGGCACAGTGATAAAAACCAGTACCTAACTGACCAGAAGGAGATTTATCTGTCAGTTGCTTAATAAACTGACTAAATATTCTTCACAACCGTGCATAATGCATGTTTACAGTACTGTCTTTTACAGCACCCTTGCTCTTTCCAGAAGAAAAAAGTTCAAGGTTCTCAAAAAGATCCCCACCTAATAAAACTTTGAATACTTGCACTCAGCGCTCCGCCAGTATTCAGGAGTTTAATCCCCTAGAAAGGATTGAGAATATATGTATTTTTAGAACTTTAGTGACAAAGTAATATAATGCAATGTCCTCAATTGTTCACGTTTCTAAGTCACTCCATGGAGCTTGGTCCCCGTGGGGTTCTTCTATAGTTTTCACCAATATTAGAAAGATTCAATCCAAATTCCTGTCTAATTTTTTTTTTCTTTTTAAGTTTCAAACAGAAACTGCATTAGAACAGCCCAAGCAAACCCCTGCTGAAAACAGCAGAAAGACTTCTATGGAAATCAATGGGAGATGAATTAGGCATGCCTAGTATACTATATAGAACCGACACTAAGATCTTGGGGCTCACATGAAAGAAAAACAGACACAGCTATTTAATAGAAAAGGTATTGGTATAAGTTTCTCAGCAAAGACTGCTGAATTAAATTGCCTCAGGTAAGTTTGAGATTTACCTCTTGTTTGATTTTCTTCAGCAAAGGGGGTCCACTTTCATGTAGCCCAGCCACTATTGCAGATTCCTCCGACTCCTGCTTGATAACGTCCTGCAGATCTTCTACAAGATGAGTCGGAGTTTGAGGCTGAAAGGAAGAAATGTTATATCCAAGTCCCAGAACATCCCTCTGCACTAATATCAAAGCAACTTTTATCATTGTTTCCTTCTTACCAGCATCTTCAAAGGACCATATTTGATTTCCTGAGCTGCAAGTGCGTTTTTGAATGGAGTGGGTGTTCTTGGAGAGCTCTCTAATATCGACCTCTTGATTGCTGGAGTTCTGAAACTTTAAAAAGAGGGAGAAAAATTTTAAAGGAACATGCTTGGAAATATTACCTCTTTACAGAAATATGTGAATACAGGCAGTGGCTGCTCTAAGACTCGGACAAATATCTTCCTGCAATCCTATAATCCACTGCTTTTCTGGTAGAACATCTATTTAACTGTGATAAGGTGGAATGGCTTTATTTAAAAACCTGATGAGTCTATGTGCATGATTGTTTTGTATTAATAACCTACCTCCACAGTTATAAAGTGGAAGTTTTACTCCAAAATAAGAAAAATTTGAATGTGTTAGCAGACAACTCTGCAGGAAGCATACAGTGACCCAGCACTTTGCATGCAAACCTGAAGAAATGAACCCTTGTGAATCCGACAAGACAACGCGATAACAGACTTACACATGATTTTCCTTCTGCGCTTTGAAAGTCTGGTCCCGGTGGAACGGCGTGGTAACAGCCATCTTATGGCCACACACCGGCGTGGAAGTTAGTGCAGGGTTGTCCAGGTTCAGGTTTTCATGATTGGATGAGGTGTTTAAGAACTGCAGGTAGGGAAAGGAAAAATCAACAGGAACATCCAGACTACACCGTTGATTTCTTAAGTTGACGTTATTCAACAAAAGAAAAAGAAATCACTTCCTTCTGATTGACATAAGTGATTCTCCTGATCCTACGATGCCAGTACACATATATGGGGTACCTGACTACATGGCAAAACAATACTCAACAGTTTGGCTGGAGCACCCCAGAAGCCAAAATGAGCAGTTCTGGAGAGGGAAGTTATAAAGAAAATGACACTCCATTCCAATGAGAAACATTCTCCACCACTTTAAGAGCCACACCTTAAAAGCCTGATCTGGATTTTCTGCAAATAGATTTTAATTAAGAGCAGTGTGCCCAAGTAAGAACTGGGTGAAAATGAGTAAGGGACGTTTCAGAAATAAACCCACAGGAAATGGGGCTAAATTCCACAAAGATTTATATAGGGAATCTAGGTGCTTTTAAGGTGGTAAATAAAGTGTTTACGACAGGAAAATAAATTTCCTATCATGTCTCTCAAAACAAAGTGCTCAGTTTTCACAGCATAAAATGAAAACTGCCACCTGTGATGGGTGCATGGAGTGTTATGGAATGGAAATAGCTGACTGAAAAGGAGGCGGCAGTATTAGGTTGGAGAAAATTGCTTTTGCATGAGTTCTACCTACTAATCTAAAATACTGTTTCCATTTCTAGTGTCTATAAATCTGTGAGCGTAGTGGTATCCTTTCTTCTGACAATGATTCACCATATTACCTTCTAGACTCAACTTACATCAGATTAAAACACACTTTATAAAAATATGGCATGTAGGAAAATACTGGATAAATGATAGATGATTAAAATACCTAATAGGTAATAGGAGATACAGTGGGAGACCATTACATGCAATCTTTTACTGTCCTTCATGAAATAGCATTTCTCTGACTTCAGGGACTAAAGCCAAACCAAGGCAAACCCAACACAAACAGACAAACAAAAAAACCAAAACACTTTTAAATAGTGCTACAGCTGTGAAACAAAGCAACCATCAACAGGAATTTGGAAGTGCACGCTGGACCATTTTAACAGGCCATTTTCCTCCTCATTCCTATTCCACTCCACCCCACATGGCCCGGGTTGAGGAAGGCGAGCCATGATTTGAATTTTCTGGTTGTTGTCAGTTTGTCTCACAACCTGAATGCTATTTAAATGCAGTTTGGGGTTTTCTAGGTCAATGAATCATACTGTAAGTGGACAGAGATGGAAAGTATTACAAATGATCAGAAATGTTAAACTCTAGTAGCTGAAGGAGTTAACAGCAAGAGCAAAGCAAGCAATCGTATTCCCCTACAAAAATGATCCAAATAAAAAAAAAAAACAAAACCCCAAGCCCCACAGATGAATTTAAAATATGAGAATCAACAGTTAGCTTGCTGATGATCTAAACTCAGTGGTGAAGGCTAAGAGCAGTGAGAAGATTCAAACACGGAGTGAAATCAACAAGCGCAACGGTAATTAGTCATTTGTTCCAAAGGATTAGTTTCTAAATTGTTAAGGCTGGGGTGACTTTTGAGAATTAGTAACATCTGTGCAGAAGTCTTGATCTACCTGCGAGGGAGAGAAGGGCAGGCTTTTGACAGGGGAGCGCTTAGCAGGAGTTGAGCTGCTGACGTCAGCTAGGACCAAGGTGCTACCGTGGCCACTGGCTAAGGGGCTGGAGTGCCCTCTCCTTTTGCGAAGAAGGACCCACGGAGCTGCACTGCCCTGTGAGGCAGATAAGGACTTTGGTGAGCCAGGACAGCCCTGACTCGACATGATTTTGCTCAAGTTTGTGATGGGGTGTCCTTCAGGTCTACAAGCACTGGCCCCTCTTTGCTGAAGCTGCGCGACATTGCCTGAGGGAGCTTTGCTAGCCGAAGTGTCTGTGTCTTCAAAGAATTCAAAACTGCTGAGATCACCCCATGATGAAGGATCCTGAAACAACGTGGGAGGCACGGAGCTATAAGACAATGTATAGTGCCACCTCATGAAAATACAGCGCTAGGATATGCCCGTAACCACCACCACCAACAACAATAAAGTCTTTCCCAATTCAATTCAGCTTGACCCTGTTTATTTGAGTAGTAACACTGTGAACGCTTATTTGTGTTTTCAATATATACCTTGATCACATCAAACTGTCTAACATCCTAGTAGTGTTGCTGGCAACTGAGTCCCTAAAGAAAAAATGTGTCAAATGATTTCCTTACTGTCTACTTGCCCAGGTTTTTCTGATTGGTATGAAGACAGTGCCTTTCGCTACCAAAAAATGTGCCTTGGGCTCTAAACCAAGACTGGTCTCCTCCTAACCTGCACGTCTGCTCCGGACGTGCTGAATGGGACATGACGCTGCATGAAGCAGAAACCTCTGCTGCTGAAGGATGGTGCCACCAACAAACGTATTTCAATGTGCCACTTCTGTTACACGTAGTATCCCAGAGACCACGCTGAGAAAAGGCCCAGGTCAATGTCAGTCAGCTACCTGGCATTTAAATTGTGTGTTTCCAGTTCTTCACATACGCCAGGGCAAGCTCCTTAAACTTTGAGAAGCAGCTATTGAAGCTACAACAAAAACTTTTAGAAAATTATGCAGATGCGTGTGCAGCCACACATAAACCTACAGTGTGTGTTACTTCAAATATAAGTAAATATAATTTAATTGTTTAAAATCTTTCACAGTGACTCTAATTTTATTTTAAGGAAACTTAACATTGAGAGATCATTTCAAGCTCCTATTGTGCAGTTTGCTAAAAATCACACTCCCCTACCAAGATGTAGCAGGAAAGGGAGACACCCACAAAAAGCATACACATCTACACTCGAGGGCTTCATTTATGAGCAGCCACGTTTTGTTATGTCAGAAGCTAAACTTCAGATCTTGTAGCAATTAGAAGTTACTCGGGGAAAAAAAAAAAAAAACCAAACACATTTAGGACTGTCCCAGTTCCTCTCCCCTTACTCCTTGACCACACACGAATCCACCTGAGGTGGCAAGTCTACTTACGGAGTCTATTAACTGGAGTGTTTCTGCAAATTCTAAGAGATTCTTAACATTATCCAGGATGTTGCTCTGGTGAACAATCATGCACCGTGCAGGGGATGCACTTTCCTCAGGTAAGCAACCGTGATCCACCGGAGGAGATGGAGTACAGTGGTGATGTTCCCCCAAACAGGAAACAGGTGCATTGTCACCACTGGTCCTGGTACTGTCAGCAATTGTGGTGCTGTGCCAGCCGGGGTAGTTTGATGTGTGGTTCTGTGTCTAAAGGAAGAAGAAAAAAAAAAAGAAAAGGGGGGGGAAAAAAGGCAGAAGGAACTTAGCAATGAAATTGCACAAGGTGTCAGATGCCACTGGAGGAAAGATAAAAGTAGTTGCATCATCATCTAAAAGCTTATGCCTATGAAACAATTGTCAAGATGTTTCCTTTCATCAGTGCAAGATCTCATTTTAAGTAATATCGGCATTGTATTTGTTATCCCAAAGTTACCTCATAATTTACTTCCATGATTATGAGCATATATCATTACTAACGCATAATCAATTCATACTGTGTTACTCCAAAAGCTCAAAAAGTGTCTGCAAGTCATTTTCTGTGAGAAGCAAGAAACGGCAGGATTTCCCTACTGAGCGCTCAGCACTGTAGAAGGCTAAAGGGTTTAAGAGTTAGAGTTGCTTTTGTTTGCTTATCTCCTTTTCTTCTTCTATCCCTGTCTAATGCTACAGCTTACACCAATGCAATGAAGAGGCTGTCAAATCAACGTGGTTAGGAAAGCAGAAGAACAAATTAACAGAAGTTTCTTTCCAGTGTGATCATGCAACAGAAGAAATTGCAAAACATTAACTAAAGTTAAAAAGTGGCCAAACTAACGTATCACGCATGCAGTTTTGTTTTACTATTAATTTAAATATTACCCAAAAAAAGAATCTGCTGGCTATCACCTATCTTCAAAAATGATTTGGGGATTCTTGGCTTTGGTGATGGTGTTAAGTAATTACGTAAGGGTTTTCACACATTAACATCCAATGGCATATACAACGAAGTGTGAGAATTCGGTAATAGCCAGCATTTGCTCCACACATGCAGTTATGAAGAATCTAACATTATTCAGAGAAGGAAAACAAACTGTCAAACATGCACCAAGTCTGAAGCTTACAAAGTATATAAAACACAGCTGAAGGAAAGAATACAACAGAGAAGAAAAATCTAATGTACAGGCACTACATTTTCATCACATGAACCATTGCACACTTTCAGAAATGCAGATCCCATTGATTTAAGATCTGTGGGATTTTTCATTTTCGTACAATCATCATGTTTCCAATATTACATCATGTTACAGAGCCCGGCCCTGCTCCCACTTTGCCAAGTAAAATACCTGTGAATTGTTTGCTTTTTTTTTTTTCCCAATAAAAGAATTTACAAAGCAAATACAGATTATATTTGTGCTATGTTTCATCCTTTTAAAACGGAAATATAGAGCCTTGATTAGTATCGAAAGCAGAGGGGGAGTAAAAAGTTAAAAAGACAAGCACTGGGGTAATGCTGCTATCCCTCCATCCAAGCACACAGTGACAATCTTACTGGTAATGCCTGCTGCCCTTTCAGTTCATTCTCAGTCGACATTAGTAGCAACTCTAATTCCTTTATTCGTTTTTCTTTCTCAGGGTCTTCATCATTATAGTGTCTCTGAAATTAAGAGTTAAGGGAAAAGAAAAGATAAAGGTCTGATAGGATGTAGCAACTAAAATGCTTATGGCTTGCCGTCCTGTGGTTACAATAGCCAAATTAAGACTCAAAGATGAAACAAATGTCAATTGTCTCTTCCACTACCAAAGTCCCTGCTGAATTTCAGTTTAGACATTTGAAATGGAGAAAGTGAAAGCTATCACACCAGATGTCAACTACTGTGTTTTAAATCCACTTCAGAAGAAGCAATTATTAGCCGTGTTAGAACTCCCCCACCTTCCCCATTTTCTCTCTTCACCACACTTATTACATTAAAATCTTTCCTTAACGTACAATATCTGCATTTTGATTTATCAAATGTTTAACAAATTGACTCTTGAAATGAGGTGCAAGTTATCTACCTGAATAGCCGCAGCAGCTGGCTGAGGAACATTGACAATATTTACATGCAGTGCTACTGGATATGGGATCTGACCAGGGACCTAGGTCAAAAGCAAAAGACACTAAAAGTTATTATTTCTACCATATTGTCTGCCTGCATGGTGAATTTGTATTAAACATACTTTGGTTTTAGGTACTTAATACTTATAATCTCTGGAGATGAAATTGCAAAAACACCCAACAATGTTTACATGAAAAATAAACATTTTTTTAGGAATATGACAGTGAGCGTTACAGAGGAAGAAAGAAAATTCATATATGAAATACCTACCCTTCCTGAATGAGAATAGATGTATAATTTATAGATGCATTTGTAAGATTTTTCTAAATTGAAGTGAAAATGCAAAAGATGCAATTTGTTATCATCTAAAACTCTACAATGTAACTGTCTGAAGCAGCAGCCTGTTTCATTATTAATCATTAATAGAAAAGGAATCAGATGAAAAACAATACTTGTTTACTCGGTTCCGACAGGCAACCCGCAAACAGAGTATTACTGAAGGGAACATGGGAGATTTTGACATAGAACACAGAATTAACCCGATTCAACTGATTTTCACGAAGTGCAATATTCACCACTGTAAGAAACAGTACTGTAAACATGTTCACTGCTTACAAGACATTAAAAACGCTGAACCCGATTCCACCACCTGAATGCCGGCAATCAATTTGAAACGTATGTATTTTCATCACTGAATGAAGTCAAAGTCAAAGAAGTCCTCGCCTGACATCAAACACACACAAGTCCGCCAAGACTGGAAGAAAGACCCTTCACGCTTCCTGAAATCAGGTATGCCTAAACTGCACCCACCTATTCAAAAAAGCAAAACAAAACAAACCCCCCCCCCCCCCCTCCATTTTCAGGCGCTTACGTTTTGTGGCTCAGAGATGTGGTAGTAGGGGTAGTCATTGCTCAGCGGGGGCTGGCCGGCTACCGGCAGCTGTGCAGAAGGTGGGTTGTGAGCAAAGGCCATCAAGTGGTTGCTCTTCTGAAAGCCAGCGGCTGCTGAGGAGTGACAGGCTTTGGAGGACTCCTGCAGGTAGCCCTCCTGCTCAACCTTTCGGCGCATGGTGGAATTCCAGTGGTTCTTGATAGCATTATCAGTTCTGCAACAGAAATACATACGTTTGAGGAGTTTTAAAAACGAGCATTTCCAATTCAGACAGATTAATAGGCAGGAAACTATTGTTGGCATTTCTGTTTAAACCTTGAGCTGTTCTCTGACCTTCCTCCTGCCCCCACCTTTACAAATGCTACTCCCAACTTCTCAGGAAAAATGCTCAGTATAAAAGGTAGGGGAAAAGACAAATGGGCTATGGTTGTTTATGTACTTTTAAAAGCAATCTCTAAGCCTTATGTCCTCAAACTGTAAGAAATCAATAACCTCAGCTTCACCTCGTTCCCATGAGGTGAGGTGACAGCAAAGGCTAACACCTCTTTGAAGGAGTGCCAACATCACCTTCCTAAGTCTTAATATTACAGGGGAGTTTTATTGTATCTCATTGCTGGAAAGAAAGACTCTGGAGAACAGCTGTGAAAAGACTAACTTCCAAGCAACTTCCCAACTGGCCACCTACACCATGACAACATCTTGCTATACACGCAAATTCAGTGAACAAAGCTGTTGGGATTTTTCTTAGCTGCAGAAAAACTGGGATTCAAATTCTCACATACCCGAGTCAGAAAAAGCAAACTTATCAAGTCTGTGAGATTTTAAAAGCACGCTTAGAAACAGCTCCTCTATTTGAAAAACATCACCACCACACAGTATGTGTGATGTGTGGAAGCTACAAAAAAAACTTTCCAAGGGGTAATTCCTTTCTTGTTTTCTTCTAGAAGGTGAAAGCAGCCTAGGGAATGCCTGCTTAAAAGGCTATCATGACCTCAGGCATTATATATAGATCTTGAAGATGTTTCACCAAACAGCAGGAATAAAAATGGGAAGGGAAACCTCTCCCTTGCTGACATTATTTGCTTGATCACATTTTATGTTGAGTCACTTTTACTACAGAGCGAATAAGACACTGAACCTCTGAAATTCCAGGCAAGCTGTGCAATTTCAATGAGACAAGTATTTCCAGGACCAGAGTTTGAGGAATTCAGTTTCTCCTGTTTTATACATGGATTTTTAACAGGTCAAAAGCATCTGAATGATTCAGGAGCAATTACAAATGTTGAAGCAGCTTTCTCTTAAATCATTTTGAATAAACAGACTGGATTTGATGTTGAAGGTAAACCCTTAGCTGAACGTAAATTATGTTCCACCTGCAGAGCCTGATCCTTCCCTGCTAAATCAATTTAAATTTTGACAGTTATTGCAAGCACAAATACAATTGCACAGACATTTAGGAAACTGTTATGGTCTTGCTCTAGTTACCGGGGTTTTTTACCTATGGCAAATATTAAAAGCATTTAAAAATAGCGTACTGTTTCATGTGCTGACCAAACAGCACAGTTCCCCACTGAGAAAAACGCACATTGATGTCACTGGCTTTCCAGGTTTTGATTCCAAAATGTTTTGATTTATAAAGTGCAGCCTGAGGCAACTGAAACAGACTGTTCAGACCTGCAGCTTTTTCCTATTTAAGAGCTAAAGGTATATGTCATTACCGTCCAGGCAGCAACTTTGCAATTTCTGCCCATCTGTTTCCCAGCCTCTTGTGTGCCTGGTAAATAATTCTATCTTCCTCTTCTGTCCAGGAGGTTTTCTTCACTTCTGGATTCAAATGGTTGTGCCACCTCTCCCTGCACTGTTTTCCAATCCTTCCCTTCAAATGCTTAGCAATGACAGACCAGCGCTTTGGACCGTATTTCTGCACGAGTTCTATTACCTTCAAAGAAGGACATAAAAACTGCCTGTATTTAACGATGCATAGAAATTTTTCTGTGGTGGAGCAGTATTTTCAACAACATTTCTCAAAATTGCCACGGTAAAACTAACACACAATTAACATTCCCCACTTCCCATATATATTTTTACCCAAAAGGAAAAATCTGGTAATAGTCAAGGCATTTCTCGACTGCAATTCTACATTACAGTGCTGTAAAGCAACATTAATTAAAACTTAGAAAGCACTACACAAATACTAAGCATTGACACTGGTAAGATCAGTCTGCCTCTGGCCATATTACTGTTGAGACCCCCAAAGTCTCTAGGAGTTTTGCCCCAACACATGAAATCCACTAGCAAGGCATTAATCAGATGGAAAGGAAAACTGATTACCCTTTGATCCTCCTCTTTAGTCCACGGACCTTTAATAAGTTCTGGGTTTAGCACCTTCTGCCATCGGTGCTGGCACTGAACATCTGTCCGGTTCTAGTGAAATGTAAAACATGCAAAGCAGATCATTCTTTAGACAAGATGAATGTAGAGTGATAACGCTCTTATCTAGGCACGCTTGTTCCCGATGTGCTTCAGCTACGACTACTAAACAATATGGAGTGATATAGTAGGTCTAAGAAGAAGGTGCTCAACTATCACTTTGCTCACTAAACTAGGTAGTATGTCCATTGCTCCTGCAGTGATGACCGTATCACCAAAACTATGCAAACTGAATCTTCACCGTCTGGCATGATAGCTGTCATGCTTTCACATGCAGCATTTCTACAACAGCCAAAGTGTTCACAAAACAATTATCTTCTAAACCACGGTTACAATGCATCAAAGCTACTTTTTCTCTATGCTGAGACATTCCATTTCAGTGTCACACTGACCATCCACTGTGCAACACCCCCCAACCCCCATTTTTGCTTATTTGATTTTTTTCCAACCCCTTCTCAGAAATGAAAGGAAAATTAAGTTAAGGGTTTCCACAATATTCTAACTAAATTTCTGAGGTCTCCATCTGTGGAGGTTTTATATCTCCCGCAAAAATGTAACTATAAAGCAACCACTCCCCTTTCCCTTACTTGGAAACCTCTGATAAAGAGTTGTCACTAGAACTGGAAACAGAAACCAATATCCACCTACAGGAAGGAAATTGGCAATGACTTTCCAGTCTTCTGTGCCATTCTGCTCCACAAGCTTCTTCAGTTTCTCATCCTGAATCGTTAAAAAACCCAGACATAATTAGTATCGCAATATCTTATAATGCAAATGAAATACATTCAAAGAAAGTTGCCTCCTCCTAGCATTTTCTGCATCTATTTCTGCATCCTGAGTGTAAGGGGAGGTGGTCTGCAGTCTTCCCATATTTTTAATTGTCTAAATCAGGAGATTTTTCTACTCCTGTGGATTTTGGTAGGTTCTTCACCGTGCTGCAGGAGAAAGACTGACTTTTTCTGTGCTGTTCTTTAACTCGCTTATACATTCCTATTTTACTGCTCAAAGCAATGTAACTTATTCTTATACTGGATTTACAGGAGGGCATGGATGTTTAGATGCCAGGCATCAGAGTAACAATGAAATTCAGTAACACTCAGGCACCCAGCTGTCTGGGGACCTCTGAAAATCACAGCCTTAAGCTTTATATGTCTTGCAAGTAACAGGAGTTCCAGTAATTTGCTCATTGCCCATCCATGTACAACGAATGCACAGTAAAACTAATGGCTCCTTTTTGCTCCTGATCACTGGGAGGGAGTTTCGCATACTCACAATAGCAAGAAATTTGGCCCAGTATTTTTAATGATAAGGCCAGAAATATAGACCCTAAAGACAAAAGAAACCGATCTCATGTACTGGGAAAGATTGAGATAGTGTAAGACAAGCAAGAACTGCCCCAAGAGATAAGAGGAGGGGAGCAACCCTCCCCTTCCCCGATTAGTGCCTCCCAGTACGCTCCAGTTCATGTGACAGGAAAGTGGCCATTGGGCTCCACTGCCATCCCTGCCTCCCAGGCCACATCACAAACACATCCACCTCTGTAAGAGCAGACTATGATTTTAAAAAAAATTAAAAAATGCTTGCAAGAGGTGACCTGCCACTGTTTATATATCAATATACATTGTTAGAGAGGAGAAAGTCAAAACATAGCTTCAGAACTGTATTAATGTCTTTCACAATAAACTGAAACCAGTTAAATGGCCACAGGATATCCACCTGGCAAAGTAGTTTGATACCACAATTTACCCGGAAAGTCAGCACAAGGGTACTGTGACTAAAACGCATTCTGACCTTCAAAATCAAAATACATCTTGAATGCTCAATTTTGGTACTGCTGGATTTCTTTCTTCCAGCTTTTAATTTATTTCCACTCAGAATCATAATGCTGCAATTAAAGTGCAAATTGCAAACAGCAGAAAAGGACTGCAGCAGTTTCTGCCACAGTTGTTTGCTGCTGTGGGACACTGAACACACGTCAGTTCTCACATAGCAACCATTTTCAAACAAAAAGAGGCAGCAGTAGCAATCAAGCATTGCTGCAGGTGACTCTTAATCTGTTTCTGCAACAGGGATTACATGGAGACTCATATACCTGTCACATAAACCTTGGTGGACATAAGAAAATGCTGTTCATACATTTTATTTAAAAGAGAAGAACAATCCTCAAAGTTAAATAAAACACTGAATGCAGCTAAAGGGTCGAAAACTTTGTCCTCATTCATATACACGGGACTGTCACTCAGCTTAGTTTGCAGATAAGCAACTCAGAGGAGAACGTGATCCATGCTCTCTCCGTCTTTTTACACGCAGAAGATGAACGAACTTGGATTTACCTCTTCCCGGGTCCACCTGGTTTTTCCTAAGTGACGTTTTCCAGTCTTAGGAAGCAGACCATCGTAATCGTGATCATACATCTCAACATCTTCTTCGTCATCATCACTACTATATATACTGCAGAAGGAAACACAGCGAGACACAGAGTGCAACATGAGGACTTGAGCTACTTAATTGCAAAGCACAAAAAAACCCACTACAGTCCTTACAAAGGTTACACAGATAAAAGTTTTAAAACTTGCACAACAAGATTTTGTTCTGCATTCTGTTGTTCTAGTATTCTGAACTGGTTCTGCTGTTTTCGGTATCCACAGATACAAGCAAAGGGCTGGCAACCTTCGTATTACTGTGCATGTTTAGACCTGCTCTTACTGTTAGATCAGCGGTGAATTACACACTTGGCAACCTTTCAACCAATGAAGGTTTCAAATTAAAATACAATGTTTGGGACAATAAAGAGAACTAGAGGCTGTGTCCATTACACAAGTGCATGTTCAAAATCTTTAACTCGTGCCATACATTCTGAAAAGTATTAGCGTTTTTGTATGTTTAATAGAGCAGATAGTTGTATCATTCCCAAATAAAACAGATTCTGTATAAATGCAAAAAGTTAACCAATAACAACCTTGTTTGAGAATATGGTTATGGACCCTGTATGTGCAGGCAAAAATTTCTATAATTAAGCTAAGCCAGTAAGTGGTAGCATTAACATGCAATAAGCTCTAATATAAAATGGGCCTGGCATTTATGGGTCTGGACAGACAGGAGCTGAGGACAAGTATATCCTGCAGCCAACAAATGAATGACTGAACCCTTTTATACTCTCCGTTTCCCTAACTTAAGACTTTATTACCTCTACTCCATTTCTAAATACCTCATACTGTTTTTGAAATACTCTGCTACTCACCTAATTCATGACTAAGGGATTTCCCCAGAGGCAATCTATGGGTAAAAAGGACTCTATTACTCTTCTCACACACAGCACTTGCTCTACACAGTCAACTAAAACTAGAAGAGAGTGTTTGGCAAAAAAGAGCTGTCTTTCTGGTGGGCAGTATTTTATTTTCGACTTTTAAGATATGGGCAGCAGTTCTGACACTTCACCTAAGAGATGGTAACCACAAGTGCTAGAAAGGAGACAATGTCGTGCTACAAGACTGAAAACTGTGATCTATCTGATGGTATGGTATGCTGTGGTATGTTAAGGTATGACTAAGACATTAAAATACAGTTATTTTGTAATAAAATCATCACGCAGTGTTTACCCCGTTAACCTGTTTTCAGGAGATCACTTTTTAAATTAAGCTGCAGTGAAGCACCCAGACTGTTAGTCAAGACGCAAACACCTCCAAATTGCAAGCCGTTAAACATATATTCTTTTACAAGTACACTGGGCTAATCACACCGTACATCTTCAACCCTGCTTTCTGGCCCGTGGCATGTGCCATGAAAACTATGCTGCACGGAGGAAGTTTTCCACAGCCTGCCGTAGCGCGTGTGGCCTTCCCCGAGCCTCTGCCGGGTGGACCCTGCCTCACCCACCCAGCCCATCGCTGCCACCCTCGCCTCGCCCCCACGGTGCCATAGTCCTCCAGCCCGCCTGGCCCCACGCTTCACGCCCTACTCCCCGGCCCACGCAACCGTGCGGGGGAAGCGCCGACCGAAGCTCCCGCTCCGTGCGCCAAGGCGGGCGGGCGCGCACCCCTCGTCTGCAAGCTGGAGCCTCCCGGCCTCCAGCGGGACAGGACGCTCGAGCAAAGCTCGCACGCTCCAGCTCAGCACGCGCGAGCAAAGCTCAGCACGCGCGAGCAAAGCTCAGCACGCTCCAGCTGCTACGAGCGCGGCTCCTTCCCCTGCCGCCGCTCGCAGTAGATTCACTTTTCGAAGCGACACACGGAGACAGCTGTGCGACGGCCCATGTGCCAAAGGAAGTTTTGCGGCTCAACTTCCAAGTGTCATTTCGAAAATGAGTTTCGCAGGCAGTAAAAGCAGCAGGTACGCATCCATCGGTCACGCTTCCTGCGCGGCGACGTGTTGCGGGCGCGGCAGAGGAACGCCGCCCCGCAACGGCAGCAGGACACCAGCGGCCAACAGGTTAAAACGATTTAACTGCGGGTGCCGGTAATGTAACCGGTTTATTTAAATAACCGGGGCCTCGCTGGCACCGCAGAGCTGCGCAAAGCCCGCTGTATTACCTGCGCTCTCCAGCAGGAGAAAAGGGCCCCGGGATTCGGGACGCCCGGTAGCTCCTTCAGCCGACCGGGCCCTCCGCGCTGCTCTACAACTTTTTTACGATTTTGCACCCCCGGCCGCAGCCCCGAGGCCTCCCCCCGCCCCCAGCAGCACGGCGCGGCGCAGAGGCTTGCAGCCCCCCGCCCGCCCCGCTCCAGCGCTCCCCCGGCAGCGGCGCGGCGCTTTTCGTCCGGGCGACCGGCTTGTGCAACGGCGGAACGGGAGAAAAGCGGAGAGGGGAGAGAGAGAGAACGGAGGGGGCGGAGAGGAAATGACTCGCTGCTGCTGCTACCGTGATTGAAGGAATTCGGGCACCAGCCCCGCGGGGCAGAGCCCGCTCCCGCGGCAGAGCCCGCGCCCGCTCCCGCCGGGGCGGCCCCGCTCCCCGCCGCGCCCCGGGGGGCGGGCAGGCAGGCGGGCGAACCCCGCGCCGACGCGGCGGGGCTGGCGGCCGGGCCCGGGGCGGCGGAGCGCCGCGTCCCTGCGGGAGGCGCCCGCGAGGCAGGCGGCGGCGGCGGGTCCCTCTCTTTCGGGAGGGACGGGGCCGGGCGCTTCGCCGCCAGCCCCAGCGACGCCCCAGCTCCGACACTGAAAGCGCCGCCCGGCGCTCGCCAGCGGCCCGCGGCGCAAGCCCCTCGTCCTTCAGAAGAGCCCCCCCGAGCCCCCGGTCCCGCCGGCAGCCGGGCAGGGGCCGGCAGGGCTGCGACTCCCTCCTCTGTCGCAGCCCAGCCGAAGGGGAGGGGAAGAGGGGAGGATGCCGGGCTGCAAAGAGAAAGAGAAAAAAGCCTCCACGTGTCCGACCCGCCGTCCCCGGCTAATTAGACAACAACCCCGCTCCCCGCGCCCGCCCGGCGGCGGCGACGGCGGCAGGGACGCGGCCACGCGGCGCTGCCCCCCGGTCCCGTCCCGTCCCGTCCCGTCCCGTCCCGCCGCCCCCCGGGGCGCCGCCGCCCCCGGCCCCTGCCACGGCGCGGCGGGGATCGCCCCGGCCCGGGAGCGCGGCGGGCGGGCGGGCACGGGTGACAGCTCCGGCCGAGCGCCCCGTCGGAGCCGCAGCCCCCGCAGCCCCCGCAGCCCCCGCCCTGCGCTGCCGCATGTGCCGAGCGGCGTGTGCGGGGAAGCGCCGAGCCCCGCCGGGGCGCAAGTACCCCCGCGGGGGAGAGCCGCGCTCCGAGGGCAAAGGGGCCGCCAGCGCAGGAATAAATAAAAAAAAAAAAAAAAAAAAGACGAGGGAGGGAGCCCGGCCCCCGCGCCCGCCGCCCACCTGCCGTCCCACCCCGCCGGGAATGAATGAATGAATGGGACGGGACGCGCTACCCGCAGCCGCCGAGCCGGCCCGGCACCGTCCGGCCGCGCAGCTGCGGGGCGCGCAGCCCCGCCGGGCTCCGCGCCGGCCCCCGCGGGCAGCCAGCCCCGGCCCCGGCCCCCGCGGCGTCCGGCGGGCGTGGGGCGCGGCGCCCGGGCGCCCCGTCCGCGGCAGCTCTGCGGCGCGTCCCGCTCCCGCTGCCTGCCGCTCCCCCGGCGCCTCCGCGGGAGGGGTCGCGTCGCGCTGCGCTCGGGGGCCGGGGGCGGGGTAGCCCAGGTGCGCGGAGGACGCGGGGCTGCCCGCCGGGGCCGTCCGCCGGGCAAGCCCTTCTCCCGCCGCTGCCTCCCCTCTCGCCGGCGCCGCGCCCCGTCTGACAGGCGCGGAGCGGGGCCGGCCGCCCCCCGCCCGCAGGCAGCGGGTTACCTGTGCCGGGGTCTCCGGGCCATCCTCGCACCGGCCGCTGGGGGAGGAGGACGGGGGGAGCCCGCGCCCGCCGCCGCGCCCTGCTGCCGGGCTGCGCCCAGGCGCTCCGCCGCCGCGCACGGGAGTGCCGAGGAGCCGCGGGAGGAGGAGGAGGAAACAGGTTGAGATTAAAGAGTAAACTCTGTAAACAGAGATGCCATCAAACAAAGGGCCCTTGGACACTCCCCCTCCCGCCAAATCTGGCGCCCCTGCAGTGCGCAGGCGCCTGGCGCCGCGCGGCGGGCCCGTGCCGCGGCGGCGGGGCGCGGGGCGGGCGGACCGGGGCCGCGCGCCCGACGGGGCCCTCCCGCCCCGCCCCTCCCGGCCCCGCCCCGCCCCGCCGGGACCCCCCCGCGCCGGCGCCGCGGCCCCTCGACGGCGCGGCCGCAGCCCACCCCCTCCCCGCGGCGTGGGGCTTTCGTTTGGGGAGCCGTCGGGGTCCGGGGGGCAGCCCTCCCCCCCTCGGACGCGGCGGGTGGGCAGGGGGAGTCCCGCCGTGGGGCGGCGCGCCCCCCCCCCGGGGTCTCGGCGACCACCGCCGGGCCACGTAGGTGCCTCCCGCCGGCGGGGGGGGGCCCTTCGCGGGTGCACCTGCTCCGCTCCCTGCGTGGCCTGCGGGCTGCGGCCCTCGGGGGGGCGAGCAACACCACTACCCCCACCCCCCACCCCCGCGCTGGAGATGTAAACTAAAAGGGGCGGCGGGGGAAAACGGGGGGACTCCGGGGGGGCAGGGGCCGGGAGCTGCCCGGTGCCTGACTGCGGCTGCCGCACCGCGGGGGGATTTTTGCTATAGTTCCCCTTGCCGCTGCCAGGCGGTGGATGGTGCCTGCCGGCGGCGGCGCGGCGGGAGAGGCGGTGGGTGTCCGACGAGCTCCAGAGAACACGTTTTTTGATACAGAAATGAGTCAGGATGTGAAAAATGGCGAAACATGCAAAGTTCCCAGGCTGCGCTGCTGCTTGAAAAATCGGGGCTTTGCAGCGGTTTCGGCGCACTCGGCCTTTCCTCAAAGGGCCGCGGCTCATCAATGAGCCGCCGGCGGGGCGGGCCGGGCCGGGGCGGGGCCGCGGGGCCGCTCCCGAGCCCGCGGCGCCGCTCCCGGAGGGCCGGGGCGGGCCCGCTGCTCCCCCCCCCGCCCCCGCTCCCAGGCGGAGCGTCCCGCGCGGCCGGGGGCCGTGCGTGGGGCACAGCGCAGCCCCCGCCACCGCCCCGTCGGGTCTCTCCCGTAGGCTCCCCTTGTCCTGGGATGGGATTCACTGGCGGTGCGGGGATGGCCAGACAGCCGGGGCTGTGTGTCTGTCGTGTCCTCCCCGCCCCCCCGAGCTCCGGGGATGCATCGCTTCTTGGGATCACACCTTGTCCCAAAGTAGCTGGAGGGTGCACCTCATTCCTGCTTTGCCCCACCCACACCTCCGGCAGGAGCTGCCGTCCCTCCCGGCCTCCATTTGCCTACCTGTAAAATGGGTCTGCTGCGCTGGGGGACCAGCGTTAGTGCAAGGTGGAGGTGACATCTTCGCATTTTTGCAAAGCGTTTCCCAGCTAGGGAAGGGTGGGCTATAATGCCAATGGCAGTGGGGGAACTGGGAAAACAAAGGCTAAATTCAGCTCCGTCCTACACCCGGTCAACTTTCATAAGGTGCCTACTGGCATCAGCAGAGAACAAGGCTACTCAGATCCATCAGATTTTTGAGGTTTTTTTCTGGTAAAGATGTATTTGGGGAATGAAGGAAATCAGCAGGCCAGAGAAAATATGGGAAGACACCTCGGTGTCCGCACTGTAGCTAGCCACTGTTGCCGGGCGTCGGGGATGTTACATTTCCTTCCTTCGTAAAGGAAAGTAACTGATGCCCAATCAAAGCTGATAATAATCTACAAGAGTATAATTTGTGTGTGTGTGTGTGTCTGTAAAATGCTGCTTTCATTACCGGTAACGGGAATGATACTTCTACAGCTCTGTTAGGATCTAACCCTGAATCCTTTACAGAAAGTTATTGAAAAATAAGAGAGACTTCTGAATGCCACTCCGCCAGTGAGTATTGCTTAGGTACACATAGGAGGCCTGAAGCTGGGCCTGTAGTCAATGCAGCTGTAAGGCTGTGACAGGATTCACTGGGTCTGCTGTTAAGGGTAGGTACTACTTATTCTGTGACTGAAAATGTACATTTCACTGAAACAGTGTGGTCGTGTTGCCTATAGTTTCCCACAGAGGTACAAACAAAACTGTGCAAGGTTATCTCTTCCTGCTTCTGCGGGAAGCATGTTCCCGTGTAGATTTTTGCAAATATTTCAGTGTTAACCAAGACAAATCCAACATCTTCCCAATTTGGATGTAAATTTCCTGAATAAATGTGAAGAATGTCTATTATTGCTCTCAAGAGAACTGTTAATATGCACAATTTCTTCTGAAGGTTTTGTGTAAGGCTGCATTTCTTTTCCAGTGACTCTGAATAAATAGGTTTTTTCTTCCCAGATTGAACCCCCCCCTGCCTCCCATTTGGTTTATAAGAATACTTAAAATTGCAAATAAAATATATTTTTACCGGCTTCAAAATACAGAGGGAAATGACACCTCCGCTCCAGGTTTAAAGATCAGTCTTCCCCAAGTCTGCATATATAAACTCCACTAAAATCAGTAAGGTGTGTGCATACACTCCACTGGTGTTGCTTCATTCTTAATGTTCAAAATTTAGCTAAAAATGAGCCATGACTCTACTATTTTATTTTCTTTCCCAAGCATCTGTACGCTGAGGCAATTTGGGGTGTGAGGGTTCTTTATAATATATCCTTGTCAAAACTCTAAAGAAAAAGAAATCACCCTTCTGCATCTGAACTTAGAGATCATATGCCCTAGATGTGTGGTAGCAGACTTCTTACATTACCCTTCCAACTTCATTAATTAGTGATGTCTCTGAGCCTATTTATAGTAATTGCATCAACTGACAGCATAATTGTAAAGAGTGTAACTGCATGTTCTGGTGATCTTTTACTTACCCAAATTACAATAAAATTTAATAAAAGTAATTATATAAATGGTAAATATGCATTGAATTACCTGATTTCCTGCACCTCCACTGCAAACACAAACCTCAAAATGGAGCTAAAAGCATGTGAAGAAAGTTTCAAGGATCCTAGTTAAACAGCAAACCCAAGACATGTTGTCTTCATCCTTAATGTTTTCCTGTTGCGATCTGCCGTTTAGCTGGCGTGACTTGGACTGAGTGTTGCCAACGTTAGTTCTAACTAGGCATAACCAAATAGAAAAGGAATCGTAAAGGAAATTCACCTGGGAGAAGAGTAGTAGTAAGCCCAAACACTGGGATTTTCCAAATGGATAGGAGATGGTTGCATAAATTCTTTTTAGACTTTGGAAAATCCCAGCAGCAATCTCTACCTATGTGTTGTTCCTCCTTTTGCTGAGTTTGTCACAGAATCTGCAAGGAATACTGTGAAATCAGTGTCTAACTACTTACGTGGTCACACACACACATGTTTTTTTCCTATCACAAGTGTTATAAATAGCCTCCTATCTTTCCCTCCTGTCCAAAGGCATCTTAGAATGCCAAAGCATTTTTATAAATGCATGATAATGTGTGCTTTTTTGTTTACTTTCTGCATTTCTCTCAGCTTGTGCAGTGAAAAACAACAATCAACTTTCACTTTTTTAGTTTCACTTTTAGACTGTAGTTACTGTAAAGTTTCAAATGCAGTTGTGGTATTTTTATCATTGAAAATCAGATGTTTTTTGATATTTTGGCCAGAAATATTTTCAATAAATATTGTTAACACATTTGAAGCAAAATAGAAATGTATGTTTTCCTTTAATGTAGACTTCCTAACAAGTTCTTCATAAAAGAAGATAAGGAGGTTCATTAAAAACTCCGGGGAGACGGGCAGGAGACTGAGGCTTAATGCTGGTTGTATCACATACCAACTGACTTAGAGGCAGGTATTTAGCCAGATTCCCCTACCCTTGGATATAAATCATGTCCAACAACGTGCATCAACATTTTTGTTCCAGTAAAAGGTGTTGTGCGTGAGGGCCAGCCTGGTGGCTGCCCTGCTGCCTTCCTGAGAGGTACCTGCCTCAAAGGTGGCTGGACGTGTCGCCACCCAGATTTGCATGTGCCCCAGGACTCCGAGAACAGCAAACACGTAGGTGTGAGTGGCAACCACCTGCCCTACTGAAAATGGACATTGTGTGGACCTGGTTAGGGCCAAAAGAGGTAGCAAACTGCGGGCCAGCAGGAGATGTGGCTACCTCCACACCACCATACCCACCTTTTCTTGCAGCCAGGCTGAAAAGCCAGAGAAAGGGTAGTGAGCTGAGAGGAAACTGTTCCAGCAGCTGGAAACAAGATCCCCCCCAAGGCTATGCATCCATGTGCTTAGAGAAAGAAGGAGGTGCTCTGATGGCTCCTGCTCCAGCTGTGTAGATGGCATAGCCTAGATCTTCAGGTTTGCACATCTGGTTTTAGCACATGCAGTTCTAGAGCCCATTAGACCACTGTTACCCTGTGATTACACCAGAGCCCCTACAATGAAAATCTGCAGCATGTGATGCAGCGTGATCTGCAGTGTGTCTAGAATAAGACAGCAATGATTCAGACTTACCAGTTGCCTGCATTATTTCTTTTTGTTTATTTATTTTTGAAGTATAGTTGGCTTTAGCCCAGGTCTGGTAGCAATAAGAATCCAGCGATAAGGTTAGCCTGAATCAATTGAAATTTTATACAAAGGGGATTACCAACAGAATAAGAGATCTATTTCCTTTCTGGTGTAACATCTGGATTTTCCTGATGGCAAAATCTTGGATGATCCTGTTGGTTTAAAAGGTAAGGGAAAATCAAGAGGGACCCGTGCTGCTGCTGGGAGAAAACTTTAGGTTATAGCTATGTAATACAGAATGAAAAGAAGGGACATAACTCGATGAAATTACGATCTTGAGCGAGGGAGCAAAGGTAAACCTTACACTTTTCAGCAGAGGCTCTTTTTTGTGGTAAACCCTCTTTGTTTGTGTATGGCTTGGAAGGAGAGCAATGCCTGAGGCCTTCCAACTGCAAAAATAGCATACTATAGGAACTGAACATATGTTGTACAAAAGCTGTTATTTCATTTGTTCTGAAATGGCATGGTGTAGTAGGTGCAAAATGAGGCTTAGGGCGAGTGGCACCAGCGCCTTGGACACCAGCAGAACCACACGTCAAGTCGGCTGCCCAAGCGCAGTGGGCTTGGTGGTGCTCTTGGTGCAGTGCCCCCAGCGAAAACTAGCCCCTTTCCATGGAAAAACCTACATCATCACACAGAATGAATTAATTTCTTTTTTTCTTTTTAAAGCACAGTACCAAGGACAAGAAGCATTCGTTGCATATGCAGCTCCATCATTTTAACCTGTAGCAGGGCACTGACATTCAAAGCAATGGAAAATTAGCAATACGGTGGGGTATTGACATTGTATGTTATCAGCATACCTGGAGCAATACATTCTTTTCACCTACTCTCATCACACAGGAGTCTATGTGATTTCTTGCCTTTATTTTATTGCTAGCATCTAGTATTTCAAGGGCAATTGGGGTGTTTATTTATTTATTTAAAACACAATGTGATAAAAATATTAGACAAATTTGATTAATAACAGAGTAGAGGACAAATAAATGTAAACATGGGCAAATAAGTTTATTTTCTTAAGTGATTCATTTAAGCATACTAATATGTCAAGAAATAGCAATATGCCTTTCAAAATGATAAAGTAAACCCTATTCACAAAAGAAGTGATTTGCTCCATGTACATGGTTTACCTAGAAGGGTGTGGTTACTATAATGTATGCCTGGCTGGCAAGCAGGGAGGCTTTTGTTCTGTAGCTGCTTTTACAAGTGTCCTCTGACAGAGGAGCACCTTTGCACTGGTTTAACAGAGAATTCAGCCTGCTGCTTCTCTCCTATTTTTGCTTCTGTAAATGCAGACTGACCCGACTGATGCTTCTTGAGTTACTCTAGACATACCCAGCTGTATGTGAAAGCAGAGCTTAATCTATAAACCATGGTAGTGTAGTTGAGGGTAAACACGTGTAAATGAGTTTAGCCACTTGTGTGATGCAGAACATAGCAACCTCCCATAGACACCAACTGCTTATGTTTACCCTTTTTTCACCATCAAGCCACTGAGGAGGCCTGGTGCCCCCTTAGAGCAGTCCTTCTCCCCTCTTGTTTTATTGACTTTGATTGGAAGGAAATACATCTGATTTACACCAGTTTAAATAAAAGTGGGGACAGCCTGTTGTATTGTCAAGCCCATTGTCTATAAAATTCATTAGTTTCTGCTTGTACTGGAAGATCTGTGAAGGGGATGTGTCTCCTTATGTGGTCCTAAGTCACTGGTTGCAGTCTTTTCTTACAGGTTTCCTTTTATAGGTTAACCCATTATTAACCCCATCTTGTAGACTTGTCATGGACACTTACAATTCACACACAAACACCTATTTCCCACTTAGTCCATTACCATATTAAAATCCAATATTTTATAGGCTTATAACCTTCCCTCTCTCAAACTGTCTCCCAACGTGGGACTAACTGCATATTGTGAAGTGGAATCAAGCCCTCCTTTTTTCATTTTCCATCACACTTACCCTATTGCTGTGGTAGCCTAATGTAGGCTAGATGGTAAAGCTTTTCATTTCTCACTATATTTGTTTTACATCCTCAGGCCCTATGTCACTCCTTTCTGTATTAGTCAGTAGGAGGTGCCAAAAGATTGGCAAGAAAAGTAATTTTTTCAGGCCAAGACAGATTTATTCACCTCCATTTTATACCTTGCAACCCTTGTTACCCACTGCTGTTCAAGAGGTAGTCAAATTATGTTTGCAGTAAGGTTGTGTATACAAACAATGCTGTGCTCCTTCCTGTCTTCCTTGTGTCTGTGAGTGCTGCCATTTAATTCAATTAAGCTACCCCTACATCACATCATTAGTTTTGAAAGAAATTTGCTGGATCCTAACTAGAAGCAAGACTAAGTGGTTAAATAGGTGATTGCTATTGCTTAGACAACTCTGAAGCCATCACTATGTTATTACTGAGTATTTCTGTCCAACAGACGTTGTGTACCCTGTTTGAAAATGCATTCACCAAATGTTTTTCAGCAATAACTTTTCAAATTGCACGCAGCATTGCACATTGCATCTGTATTCATTTACATGCACTGGTGTTCCAGGGTTGGAAATGCTTTTGGGACCTGCAAAAATAGTTCCTGAGACACCTTGTAAATGTCAATTGACAACATTTGGAAACTCATGGTTTTAGAGTTCAACCAGATAGGGAAAGGATAGTCAAAAGTATTGAAAAGGCTTATGCTCAGCTTCCTGAGCAGAGGGCACTGCAGCAGTGGCTGGGTGCTTGGTTTTCTTCAGGGATTTGAGCCTGTATTGTGTTTACATGGCAACGTTAGCCTGACTATTAGCCTTGGTGGTTAATTATAAAAAGGAGTTGCTCCAGGGGACTGGTGACATAAGTGAGTAGAAAACCAGGTCTGTGGCCAGAGTGACTTGCTGACTGTGCTTGGCCTCAGGAGCTCTGCTGTGCAGGAACTACGAAGATAAATTGTGAAAATGAAAACAGCTTTAAAGACAGGTGTCAAAGTGGAATTTTCTGTGCTTTCCTTTACTTCTCCCTTTAGTGAAGGCTGGTGAGTTATATAGAAAATGATACTTGGAAGACTCTTTCATACATTTCTTATTTAGATACCCTGGTCTTTTGCTGTGTACTCTCTCACATGTGTAGAAGAAGCCATTAACTTTTGCATTCACACTTCCAGTGCTTTCATTATGTTCATTACTAATGATTGCACTTTCTGGACACGCTGGTGTTTGTATCCCTGTTCTTTAATGTTTTATTACTTCTGTTTTGTGCTTCCCATATGTTTCCGGGGAGAATTCCCTTCTTTCTTTTACTAGTCTTGTTTCTGCTTGCTCTTTCTGTGTATGCCAATTAATAATGAAGGCTGTGCCTGTGCTTCCCCTCCCTATGGCACAATGTGGTTTTCTGTAGCTCTCACTTTTTGTGAAAAGTAGGCCATCTACTGTTGCTTTCTAGTATGGATTACAGATTGCCCAGCAAATGGCCATATTATGCATACAGCTTCAAGGGTGGACTTCAGAAGTGCCTATTCTCCTGTTTATAGGCACTTCTTATTTTGCAGGCGTGTTGTGATGCAAAAGCCTCCATAGCAAACTGAAATCTTATTTATTTTTTTCCTTCTTTTGAATAGTAACCAATAGATTTGGGTCATGCATTCAGGTGCCATAAACTTACAGTTTTTCATTTTGTAAAATAGATAGTGTTCAGTGTTCAGGTTTGTTAATCTAAGAGTTTTCCCCAAATGGACATTTTTCATAGTTATACATCAAGCACCTTTCCCCTTTCTCATCCTCACTGAAGTTAGAAGGCAGGAGATGACCAGCTGATGATTTAGACAATTACTAGTGACAGTTTTTGTCAGTTTAGCACATTTTTGTTGTACGGTGGTTGTTGGTTTGTTTTTTGGGTTTTTTTTGCAGTGTGGTTATGAACAGAAAAGTGACTTTAAAAATTGAATCTTGGTAGTACACATATCTATTCTCCATATGTCTTCTGAGTCATATCTGGATAGTTTACTGATGAAAACAAGCTCTAGTGTTGTCAGCACTGTAAAACACAAAGAGCTGTGAAAAGGGAGCTGGCCCATCATCTGCCTGTTGTACCACCAGGTCAGCAGTTGGGTTCTGATTCCTCAGTTATTTTTGGAGATGCTACAGAAACTGAGCATTGAGAGTGCTTAACTTCTTGTCGGAGGTGAACTTGCTGTGGGGGCAGTTGTTTGGACTTCAGTTTGATGGGGATATTATTGGTAGATTAGAATCAGATGCAGCCAAAGACAGCTTTTCTGGTCTGTACTTTTAGGTCAAAGTTGGATATTTCTTCTTTTCCTTCCTGTGAAAACTGGCTGAGGGACTTGCCATGCAACTTTATTACTGGAAAAAAATTTCCTTTACTTAGTCACCTATTAGTCTTAAGTCTGTCATAAAATATTTACTACTTGGTTCATTAAGAATAAAGCATGACTATAATCATTTTATTATGCTCAGTTCATTTTTTGCTCACTTGCAATCATATATGATTTCTTAGTGCCTTGCCTCTCTTTTTCACATGGAACTTTCATTACAATTTTTTATTCCAGATTTAGGTAAATTGCAATTTTCAGGGATATTCCCTTTTCTCAATTAGAAACACAGGTATGATCACAGTTCCTCGGAGGAGTGATTTTTTAAAACACACCTACTTTACAAAAGCAAAATTAGAAAATAATTCCATCTTCTTGAGTATCTGACTCTTTAAATTGGTCACTAATGGAGAGGTAGTCTTGCACAGGGTGTGATTGCTGTGCAAAAGAAGAGGGAAAAGAAAGTAGGTAGAAGTAACTTTAGTAGCTCCAAGAATGATAAAATAAGGTGGATCCTTAGTGCTTTGTGGGTAGAAATATAAGACAAGTAGAGGCAATTCACTTTTCTTAAACAAGACAATTAGGGAACCAGCTAGATTGCTGGGGGCTGCATATAAATAAGTAAAGCATCCATCCTTACGGATCTGTCACTTGTCAGATGTTGTTTTAATTTGATGAGGAGGCCAATATCTGCTTATACCCCCACTCTCTGCCCAAAAGTAACTGGAGAGCAGGACTCAACTCTTAGGGTGAGGTGCTAGAAGTCAACAGTGGCAACACACCAGCTAAGTGCCATTATGGAGCTGTGACAAATGACTTCTTGACAGACATGTAGGAACTATCTGATTACATGGGAAGGGACATTAAAATTAACCTCAGATGCCCTAAATCTCAATGTAGTAAGTTAACACACACACACACGCGTACAAAAATTCTCTCTCCTCTGAGGTGCCAGTGCCTTCTAGAGGTCAAGAATGAAGCTGAAGGCATTTACTCTGGGTTAGAAGAAATGTAATTCTGGAGGAGTTTGGACAGAACTGAGAAACATTTTTAATGTTTCTAATATAAATGATGAAGTAGTCAGTGACAATGTCTAAATGGTCCATCTCTAGTTTTTGGACTTACCCAAATGAATGTCATGAGCTGATTACAGGAGCTGCTTCTTCAGGCTGCTTTAAACATGGGCATAAATCCTGTACTAGTTCATACTGCACAGCACAAGTTCCTTTGACTATGCAACTGCAGGGCATAAGAACATTCAACTGAAGTAGATATCTATTAAACCTATTTTCACACTACCAGAGGTTTCTTCTGTGGCAAATCATGTGATTTTTTAACCTCAGATACCTCTTGGCTTCGCAAGCAATAGAGGCAATGTTGCTGTTTCTGTTTAAATGTGCAGTTTTAGGTACTCCTGATAATATTTCAGCATCTTTTGTAGAAAAGTACTCACACAATTTTACTAAGACAAATTTTCCTGTAATTTTGCAGACACTTGTTCACCTTTGCTCCTCACCTAAATTCTCATCTAAATCTAAATGTTTCAGAGACAGCTGGACATTGTCATAATACAGTCTGTACAACCGCTATCTTTTGTAAATTGATAGGTAGATAGATAAATCGACAGAGCTTCTTCTAGCGTTGGTCACTGAGATGGCAAGTCTCTGAGACTGCAAAGTCTGTTTTATTTAGCTGACAAACAGGAGCTGATCTGTACGTAACTGTGCCAAGGAAGGATCATCTTGTCTGCACATTTCTTCCAGTCTTTGCCTTTGCTTGAGGATATTGAGGACTGGTGATAATGCGGTAGAAATTATATCTTGCCAAAAAAGCTTTGAAACCTTGCCCTATAAACCATGGTCCATTTTTTTTTTCATATTAGTTCCTCTGGAATTCCCCAGTAAGAAAACATAGTCTTAACCTTCCCAGTGACATTTTAGATGTACTTGGCAACCACACAGTTCATAAGTATTTTGGCTAATATTCTAGTCCAGCTGGCTATTTCTCTCCCTCTAGTGCACAAAGATTGATATCCACTCTTCTGGTCTTCCTCAGACAAAGCTGGTATTATCAGAAAATCACTTTTTTTTTTTTACGGCCTTACTAAAGTGTCAGAATTCAGAGATTCGCTGGCTTTTTTACAAGCTGTAGGCTACTCTAGAAATAGTGGGCTTTTTCAGCAGTTTCTAAAAGCCTCAGGGCCATCCTGTCTTCTATTTTCAGTTTCCTCTCCAGGTTTTAGGGATTACCATAAACCTACAAAAGAATATGCTTTATTTTTGCTTGTAGGTGGTGATTCACTACTGTTTGAAAAGGCAGGGGGTATTTTGTGACTATTTGTTCTACTCTGCAAGGTTCTGGTCAGGCAAATGTAGTTTTGTTGGGTTTGACTTTCCCAAAGAGCAATGGTCTGTAGATCTCCCTGACCCTGTGGTGTCTGTGCTTTCCTCCACAGGATAAATATATTGAGATTTTTGTTTCTGTAACTGGATGACAGGTTGGGATATCCATTGTTATCAAAACTTTCTGTAGGACAAGGTCATGCCTAGCTTTGAAGTAATTTACTCCAATAGTCTATTAGCAGAAATCTTGTATAAGGAACGAGTCATAAAAGTTTCACATGGTTTCATATAACAGAACAAAGAAAGAGGCCTGTTTTATTCTTACGTGGAAAGTAGCAATACCAAGAATACTCTTTGTTTTACAAGAAACATTTTCAGGCAATTTGGTACACTACACAATATTTTTTTTTATGGGTGTTGGAAAGGCCCCGTCATTCTGTATTCCTTTCCTTTCTGATACAGAGGAGCTGACTGCGGAGAATGACTTCAGGGTTACTGTAGGCAACAGTGAAACTCACAAAAGATTCATTTGTAGAATAAGTGTCTTCCACTGGTCTCATTTCACAGGAGAACAGCACGAAACACACCAGCTACTTCCCTTTGCATGAGGAAGATGTTCTCCACTTGCAGTGATCTCCTGCGCTCTCTGAATTAGTAATGGTGATGTAGGCCCTGATTCAGGGAAACACTTGTGCACTTATGAACCTTAAGGAAACACTCAAACCTTCTTGACCTCCTTTTGGTTAAGCACACGTGCTGAGTACAGAAGTACGAAAGGCTCAGGCCTTCCTCAATTAGCCTCTCATGTTGGAAGGGGGCAAATATCGCCAGTACCAAAAGATTAATTTCAAAATTAAAAGCATTGGCCAAATGGAGAAATCTGAAAATAAGCACTATTTGCAAGGAAGCTCTACCCAAGTCCATGTGAAATACCATATCTTGGGGAAACACATCAGCCTGCCTGATGGCTTTGGGAGAATGGTTACCTGAACACATTGCTGTCCTACCAGGATTTTGTCAGTTTGTTTTTGATTTAGATGTATGCTGTGTTTCATCCTGCAGGACCTGTTACTGTGGCACCTGGATCTCTTGGCTAGATCTTCCAGACCTTGTCGAGAAATGAGATTTGATGCTCTGCATCACTGCTACAAGGGAATTGCCTCTCCAGCCTTTCATCCTTCTTGCCCCACATTTCAAGAGACCGACATTCTTCAGACGCTCCCTTTGAACTTCTGTATCAGCTGCATTTCTATGACACTACTGCTCAACAGACTGCTAACCTGTACCCTTCCTATACACTGGGGCTCAACGAACTGCCACTGTGTGTTGTCTCCCCTGTAAACAGCCCTTTCAAGTCCAGGTCTCCTGCTGAGCTACTGAGGGCAAAACTGGTTTATTTTAGTTTGGATTGGTAATGAAGATCATTGTATACTAGCTCTGACAATAGAAACACCAGGTCTGTTTTAAAGCTTGTATGCTTACCATGAAGTAGGAAATCCACTTTCCAAGGTTCATCAGCCTTACTGACACAAGTAATAGAGCCTGAGAAGAATGGCTCCGCATGTTCCTCCTGGGTGCCTTTTGCTCAGCACACGACTGAAAAATGTCCCTTCTTCTGGCATTTCCTACATTTTGCATTTCTAGCACGTCTATGATTAAGATCAGTCTTTAAGTACTGCCTATTGCTTTGATCACATATGCTTGCTATGCTTTTCTGTGCCCTTTCATTAGCTGGAAATACTTTCACACTGTCTGTCTCAAATACTTTGTTAAATGGCTGACTTCTTATTTCTTAGGGTCATCTCAGTGCTGTTCTTTAGAGTGCCAGTGGTATATGACTAGAAAGCCATCCATCAATCCTTTTCAGAAATAACAATTACCAGGTTGTCTCAAATTTAATTATTCTCATAGAGTTACATCTTGGCAAATACTTCACAGTCTCCCTTTGGCTGTATTACCATCTCATAAAGCTTTATTTGGACATAAAGTTATAGTTAAGTCTCCCGAGGCTTTCAAGGCTTTCATCTTCCCTGCCCCCCGCCCCGGCTCCTTGATTAGGAAAGCTATGATTGGCAAACCAATGTTTTCCCCTCCTACCCTATTGCAAACTGAGGGATATCTCCCCTACCTTTAACTGTCCTTGCATTAAAACTTGGTAGCCACCTGTGAGAATTCTTTCTATTCTGGCTATTCTGTAACTCTGTCAGCATTTTAGTGCTTTGGAGTACTAAAGCCATACTTAGGTTTTCATCTTTGCCAAAGTTAAAGTTGTCTAGCTTGAAATCACACTGTTAATGACACCAGTGCAAAACATGGTATAAATGATATTTTGTTCAGCCAGACTCATATTAATTTAGCTTTAACTACCCATTTGCAGTAAAATTTATATGAATCACACATATGAATTAATTTTACTGCAGCAGTTTAACTGAAAATGTAATTTTTAAACTATATAACTTTTAATACAGACAAACGTCACTGGTGATGTGTAAATCATACCATTTACATTCATTTAAACTCCCTAGTCATATATTCTTCTCAATGTACTGAGTTAGTAAAACTTACAAGCCATAGTACTTGGAGAAGTTACTAGATACTTCTTAGAGTTAAGAATTGGCTGACTTAAGTGTTTATTGATTAGTTGTTTCATTCCTGTATTGAGGTTTGGACGTACAAACTACAGTTTTGAAAGCTCTCTTAAACTTTAGAGTCGCAGAGATGGTGGTTGAGGGTATGTAACAAATCAGGGAGAGGAGGTAAAAAAGCAAAGTGGTGTAAGACACAGGTTGTTAGATACTGATAGAAAGATGGGTATGTACATGTATATGTAAGTATATACAACAGTTTAGACAGAATTCAGACTCAGATGCAACTCTGAATTTAGTTAGTTCTTGAACAGGCTCCTTGCATGATGTCATATGCCTGCTTCTGTTTATAGCAGAGTCAAAAGGATTTTTCTAATCATCTAAATGAAAGTGGGACAAAGCCCAGAACATAACACATGAAGCTCAGTCCTATATGGGATGACTTCAAGAGCAGTGGCCAGCAGCAGATCACACAGGTACAACTTCCTCAAGTGCTCAAGGGTGAACTTGGAGTTGCTGAGCTCACTTGTCAGACTAAGAGCTTAAGAGGACTGCATGCTGCCATTGATCTGTTGCATGACCCAAATCATATCATCTATCTTCAGCAGGTCCAGCTTAAGAACTGTTACAAGGGGTAATAACATTTCTGTTCCTTAGAGGACATTGCAAAAGTTAATCCATTAAAGTTCATGAGAGTCACTGAAACAATCATGATATAAATCAAATGGAAAGTTACTGAAGCAAAAAACTCTCTGAGAGATCTCTTTCTTTTAGAACAGTTTCTCCTGCTCCACTTCCTTCATTTCACACAGTGGAGGTCAACAGGGGCAGAGACAGCCCTATTAATTTTTCTGATCTCTACAGATTTTTATTCCATAGTATTTAGGCAATTTTCTAAAAAGGGAGCACTGTTTATGCCTTTTTTTAAGGCTTCAACATCTCCGGCCTGAGAAAGTTCAGCTTGGGTTTTTATATCAGATATTTAGGTCTGTTTCTTCCTGGAACACAATGCAACATGAAGGATAATGGTATCAGTGTCACCCATACAAGTGAGCCCCGATTAAATAAGGTGGGACTTCTTTCATCTGAATTATTCCAAAGTCTTTTTTCTTTAACACTTAATCACCACAAATGCCTGAACTATTTGTGAGAAAAACTCCCTTGTTGATTTTTAATATTCTTATTTCTCTTTTGAGGCTTGAGTGATCTCAAAACACATGGAGGACCTCTAACAAGGGAACATCTGATATATAAAAGCAGCAAAGAAAACAAAGCAAGCAAAAATTTGCATGAAATTAATGTTCTTTTAAAACAGCAGAGAGAAACATACCATCCCATATGTGTTTCTTATTCTTACAAAACATACCGTACAGCAATTCCCAGAGCCTCCGTTACAGATGATAATGGTAATAATATTAATGTGGGTCCTTATCTGAGACCTGCTGAAGTCAGTTAAAGGCCTTCCATTGATTGCAGGGGATATTAGATCAGGCCCTTTCAGAACGTATTTTGGTCAACTCTTGTCCAACCGTTATTTCATATAGGAGAAATGGGTTTTATCTCCCTTCTGCACTCTGGGCTTCTATCAGCAGAGTGACATCCAAGCAAGTGATCCAAACATGAGAAAAGCCCAGGCTGTCCCAATGGTGAAGTACGGAGGGTGTGGCAGTTTTTAAAGAGCCTCAACACAACGACACATGGGAGAGAAAGACAGAGTGAGGGAAAATAAATCACAGAGCAAGACTGGAAGGTAAAGAAGTAGAGAGGTATAAAAGCAGTTCTTCATTTTTTTCTAAACCAAAAATAGTCCAGTCGTGTTAAGACCTGAGTAGGTGGGAAAGTACAGCTTTGCAGTTTTAAAATTGTATATTGTTTTTCAGCTGTAACACAAAAGAGAGTTTGAAAAAAGTGGAAAACGTTCCAGCAAGTTTTGGAGCAGGAAGGAGGCTATGCCAAATTATTGCTGATGTTCAGTCTTTACAGGTGTGCTTTCTCCTTCACCTTGATGGGAATTCCCCTCATTTAATCTCATAAAATATAGCAGAATGATTGTAAGCAACTTCCTACCCGGTGTCCTTTTCTTCTGCTTTTCAAGCCACAGTGAGGCAACAGGAATTAAGACCCTGCGGGTTTCGGCAGATGGATGTAATCGTATCAGCTCGCACAGCATCACGGGCAGTGGGGTTCCGGAGGGACACTGGCAGCCCTGCGAAAGGAAACATTTAGCAGAGCAGAGTCCAGCTTAAACTGTTCACTGTGGCTTGGTCTTCCTCCGAACACTTTCTCCCACACTTCTCAAGAAAGCTTGCTTTACTCTTAAAGTAAGAACCACGTTACACGGTGTTGCATTTTAGTAGGGAAGTGCTGACTGTAAGTGGGATGGGCATTTGTTTTATATTATTTTAGAATAAAGATGATTCACGGGGAAAAATACCTTTAAATCTGTATCCTATCATATCCTTTCTCCATTCTACAAAAAGAACTAGATACTAATATCTCCAGTTGCCCATTTTATTGTCCAAACCCCAAAATGACCCCAAAAAAATGGAAAGGACAAGCATGACCCTAATGTATCACTTCCTTATGATCTTAATTATCAGATTCCTTCAAAATATTGGAAATTTTTTTATCAGAAAATGCCATTCTGCTGTCAAAATACAAATATTTTACATGATATTTAATTTTTTAAATATTTTGAATCTTACTGGCAATATCAGCTTCTAAGTGTTATTTTAGTTTTCTTGTGCCATTTAATTTTTATTTCATTCATATTTTTATTTTTTAAAACCTTTACATTAGTGCTAATATGATGTCTGTATTCTATTTAACATCAGAAAGAATAATAAGTTTGTATTGCCAAACTGACATCATGAAGCAGAAGCATTCCAATATTTAGTGTTTTGATGCACTTGCTTTGATGCTTCTCCAGAAACCTTTTGAAATTTGTTTTATACAGCAAATCTCCATATTTTGACTCTTTTCCCTAAATTTGGAAATGCAATTTCTTGTTACCTGGCATTATGCTGATAACCAGCACCATTTTCCTCTCAGTTTTCATGGGGTGCATATGAGATTAGACATTCTTCCTTGTCTCTTGTTTTCATTCCTCTTACTCCACTCATTCCCATCCTAATGCTACAGCCATAAAACTAACACTAGTCCTCTTCCCTGTGCACTCACCCAAATGCCTGCAACTAGAGTTGAGACATTTTTCCTCTCCCATAGGATCTCAGACTCTGGAGACTGATAAAAAACCCTAGATAGTTGAAAAAAACCAGGGCTACCTCTTACTCCATATATTCTGGTGAGTTGGATACTGTCTATTTTTTCACGATTTATTAATATAAGGGACAGAATGGGAGATGAATAATTCAATGCGATCTTGTATTAATTTTGCAAACATACCACAAGAAAATGTATACATCATAATATTTGGTAGCAATTCACATATACATTGCTACTTGTGCACATGCAGTGAAAACATACAGCATGTTCCTCTGGCACTGTAATTAGAAAATGTGAATTGTTGAAGAGCTTATTATAAACACAGAGAAACCTATTCCATTAATTTAATTTATTTTTCATTACTGTTGTTTTTTACACCTAGTAAATAAAGTATTACAAATGAAGTATTTGACTAAAGCGAACTAAACAAGTTAGAACAAGGCTTGAGAAAAAAATCTATTAATTATTTTTGATTAATTTCCATCTCTAGATTTTTACTGTGATGAAAGATATAATTAAAGATTTTCACCAAAGGCCCAATCCAAAGCTTGTGAAAGGAAATAGGTGCTATCAAAGTTTCATTAAAACTAATTAGCAAGGCTCCTGCATGAGGAGGAGCAAGATTTTGAGCATGGTAACTTGCCTGAGTTTTGCAAATTCAAGCTTTATGTTTTGAAATTAAAATTCCTGTTCATGCAAGTACAGCCTGTAAAAAGTAATGAACAGAAAGTTGGGTGGAAATCTTGAAATGCTTGTTCAATTAAATGAAAATATTTTCATGTGAATGTACTGATTTTTTAAAAGCTTTTGCAGGAAATTACCAAACTGGTCCATCATTTCAATTTTCATATTCTGTATACTGATGTACCAAATATGCAGGGTATTCTGTACTTAATATTTTAGCTTTTCCTGTCGTAGCATTAGCCAAAGCCTCAAGGCCTAAAATAAATGTTGTGAGTTAATCAAAACAGATACTCACAGCATATTTCAATCTGAAGAAAGAAATCTAATATTTAAGTTTTCCTGCTGGTTTGGGATGAAACAAAGTGTTGGCATCTCGGAGTCTCACAGGGGGTGACAGTTCTAAGTTGCTCATCGGTGGCCCACTTTCTTCAGTCATGCGTGTGGCTTGTCAGCCAGTTGTCTTGCTGCAAGTCGGTGGAAATTCTGCTATTGAGTGAAATAGGATGGTAGCTAAGAACTTTTATTTTCTTTTGAATAAATACATATCCTTTTACCTCACCACCTCCTTTCCCCTTGCATTTCCACAGCCATCTCTCATTTCACAGTGCCGTGACCACACTTGACAGACCACCGTGGGCTCTGTGCAGTGTGCTATGTGCCATGTGGATTTTTCTTTTGCGATCGAAGTGGCTCTTCTTCAGTAAGAAATGTCTTATGGCAATGCCCCTCAAGGGCTTATCTCTCTGTGATCAGAATATGTTCCTGTTATGTGAATTTAAGCTGATTCTGACCAGCCAGCAGGAAGGAGAAAAGAGGAAGGACGCTGGTGCGGTTATGGTGTTAGCCAGAGCCTCTGGGGATGAAGGTGCATTTCCCTGTTCTGCCACAAATGGCTGTGGTGGCCTCAGGCAAATTACTTAAGGTGCTATACAGGTCCCTGAAATATTACTTAGGCAGCAAAACAATACTTTAAAAAACAGTCGTGAAACCACTGCTGGTCGTGGCCTGAAATTCATCAGGTCCCTAAGCTTTTGTTTCTCTCTGCCCATGTAAGAAATGCTTCACTGTGGACATGACGGAGCAGCTCAGTGCCTGGCTCATGCCTGAGCTTGCCTGGCCAAAAAGCCTTGCCACTTCCCCACCCACCTCCCGCCAGGTACGGGGCCTGGCCGGCAGGCCCACCTGCTGCCAGCCCACCCGGCTGGGTCCCAGGCGAGGGGACAGCCAGTGTCTTCGCTGTAGATTACGGTCACACCTTCGAAGCGAACCCCCTGATCATCCTGCCCCGCTTGCTCTGCTCCAGTCCGCGCTGCAGAATGGCCGGGGAGCGCACAGGCTGGATGTTCTCTCAGGTGGAAGTAAGCTGGGAGTGCATAGTAGGAGCACACCTTGTGCACTCCTGTGCTAATCGGCTTTCAGTTCCTGGTGCCAGACTACAGCTACTCGCAATTAAAACCTCCTGAAACGCTCAGCGGGTGGACATGGGGTCCTCAACATCAACCATGTCATGCAGTGAATCCATGCCTGTTGAGCTGCTCTACTTGCTAATGTGGACACAGAGTGGGAATTAAGTGCGGAGATGCTCACCTGTGTCCCTTTTGTACCTCACCTTCAATTGCTCTCGAGCTCCGGTCCCCACCCAGGAATGAGGATGTCAGTGCTCTTCTACCCGTCCAGTGCATAGTTACTGGATTCCACCCTGTGGTTGTAAGTCACGTATTATCTTGCTTGAGTAAAGGTTTCATGAAAAGAAAAAAAAAAAAAATTCTCTCTTACAAACATAAATGTTAGGCCAAATTCTGTGCTTAGTTAAATACATGTAATAACCAAGCTCTTGGAATTTTCTTCCTTTACTTAAACCTTTGTAAAAAGAACCAGAAAACCTGTTAATCTGTCCCAATTTCCTTTACTAAAAGGCAGGCAAATACTGTTGTGTTTTTTCCAACAAGATGGCTGGGGAAGGATGGGAGCTCAACAATCTGTTTTCAGTGTCTATGGACTTTTACCTTTCCCTGTTTTTTCTTAAGTGAACTCTTCTCCACACCTACTTTCTCGCAGGTGTATTTAACTGATGTACGTTTGACCTCCTTTCTCACCTCTGTTTGCACTCCGCCACTGTCAGGTGGTTAGTCTAACTTCTCCAAAACTGTCTTTCTGTCTATATTGTTAAAATCTTTTATTTTCATATCCTGACTCTCCTGGTGGTAACTTAAAAAAAAAAAAAAAAAAAACAAAACCAAACCAACAGCCTTTCTTTTGTTAAGAAAAGGGGGGCATTTCAAGCCATGTCAATTAATCTTTGATAAAATCTTGAAGAAGACAAGACAAGTGGAGTTTTTAAGCCAGTGAGGGGGAGCTAAGGATTTTAACAGAGCTGTAAATATTAAAAAACGTTAATATGTTTTGAGTTTTTAAATCTTATGCAATAAGTCTTGGAGAGAGATGAAAACTGAGGTAGAAGTCTGGCATCAGAATATTTGAATGGCTGGTGTCCAAGTGACACTGATTTTCCAGATTTGTTTTTAGCTCCAGAAAGTCCAAGAAAACTTAGAGAAGCTAGGTACACTTTCTAAATATCAGTCAAAGTGTTTATAGTAGGTTCCTCGGGCACTCCTTTACTAGCTGAGAAAGATTAAAGATTTTTTTTCCCTAGTTTCAGGATTGTAGCATAGATCATGAATGAACTGGATTAAAACCAGCCTTCACTGACTTTTTTTTTTCTTCTCCTTTTTAGAGAAGACAAGGTCTGTATACCAAGTATCTAGCCAGGTGCATAGAAAAGCAATATATAGTTTCAATATGAAAATGACCACCTCTCTGCCTCAGAACCCTGTAACATATGCATTATACTACATAATCTGGTGTACATTGTGATTGCCACTTCCAGAGACGTGAGAGTCACACAAACCAACCATGCCCTTCAGTCAATTTTGGATCAGGCCCTTGGTTGCCTTTTCTGAATTGAGCACTGGCTCACTCAAAATCCTTGAACAAGTCACTTGGGGAAATCTTTTCTAAAAAGTCCCCCACATTTTGGGTTCTTCTTTTTTTAGATAGCCTAATTTAGACACCTGCTGGTAAGTGTTTAAAGCCAGACAACCGTAAACAGAGGCATGCAAAGTCAGTGAATACTTTTGAGCCCTTTCAGCCTTACCTCTGTATGGCTGATTAATTTCTGGTGTGATTTGGGAGGCCCAGATGAGTTACATCAGGGCTAAATTGTGAAATTTAAGTTTGTATGTATAAAATTTGTTGAGTTGTTTGGTTTTTTTTTTTTTCAGAAAAGCCAATCAAGATCTTCAAACTGTAAGGACTAAAGGTAAGTCCTCAATCTACTTGTCTATCTGTCTATGAAATACGGCCTGCTTTGATGAGGTTTTGGGTCTCTTGACCACAGATGAAAGAGATGTGTATTTGTTAGCTTCCATAACTTTAGGCACTTAACACTGACCTGAACCGCTCACTTCAGACTGTTATTAGCAACAAGAAGTCCTGAATTGCAACTTAGTTCAAAAATACTATGGAAGATAGGATGAGGAGAAAGCACATTTGGTGGTCACCTTTTTACTGCTAAGCTTATCTCTGTCACAGGGAATTAAAAGCAAAAATCAAGAAACAAAACATTGAAAACAGAGAAATCCACAAGAAAAAAAGAATCTGACTCATGAAAGGGATGCCCTTACTTTCCCTATTGGTAAAAATGAATCACTTCTGTGTGTGAGAGCTAAGTGAAAAAAAGATCAACTGTAAATACCGCTTTCTTTTTCCTCCCTTTTATCCTGTTCTTGCACCTACAGGCTGTGGTTGCTATGAAAAATAAATGACATTTTCTAAGTGATATCCACAGAGGCAGAGTCCCCACAACACTCAGCCAGCTAACCTGGAAGTTAATCTAGCTTCCCTTATTTTGTTCAGTTGTCCAGGCTTTGGGCCAAATAGCATGAGACTAATTTTTAAGATTCAGCTGCTCTGCCCTTCTACTTAAAGCCAGTGTCTTGCTGTTTGGGAAACTCTTGTACGCAGCTAAGATGTAGGGGTGGTGTTTTGCCTGAGCAGGCTTTTGAGACTTTGATACAGAAACTTTGTGCTTGCCATTTTAGTTCACTGTGTTTGATCAAACCTTCTTGTGCCTTGGCACCTGTGAATAAGCCTAGTCTTTTCTCTGGGCAGTGTGTGATAGTAAAATAAAAAGATGGAGAACTAAAGGTGATTTGAGTCTGAAGTTAACAAAAAGCATAGGTATGATTCAGTGACCAAAGGAAATCCTGCCCCTAAGCTTGACTTCAGTGGTTGTTGGCCTATGATATAAAGGCCTAAGTATGTGACACGTACCAATGTTCGGTAAAAACAAAAGCAAACCCAACTCTATTGAGTAATAGTTTTGCGGGTTTTTTTTCACTAAAAGATGCCATATAAACCCAAAATGTATATATATTTTTCTTTTTTAAGAGACTGCTATAAAACTCAAAAATACTCACAAATTAAATAGTACCAATTAATTTACATAATACAGACTGACATATTAACATTTGAACGGTTGGGGCCAGATCCACGACCTCTTATAAATCAGGTAAACTTACTTTTTCCAAGCGGAGCTATAGCCGGTTTTCCCTCACTGAGCATCTGGTCTACTGTTTTGAAATTAATGATGGAAGCATGGAGCCATCCCCAAAAGACTATCGCCACTAAAGTAAAAACAAGTGTAATTGTCAGATTATTGTCCAACCTGTTCTTGAAATGCTTCAGTCACTCTGCTAATGAAGTGAGTAAAGTATTCCGGAATCTGACCAAAAGACTTTTATCACCCATCCGCATACCATTATTACTTGTATTAACTGAAGCGGTCTTTGAGTCAGATCCATAGATCCATTTATCAACTTCACAATACAGTATGCCTCTTCAAAAGTCCCCAGCACAAGCAATATCCTTCAACCTCTTATTTAACAGGAGAACCAGGATGGCTCCCAGTGTTTGCAAGAGGGTTGAGAAGCAGAATAGTATGCAATATGGATGTGACTAGGATACTTTTGGGGGCCCATAGTATCAGCACAGATAGGGAGAGCACCATCAGAAATCTCCCCAGCACAGAATAAACCAGTATTTGCTTTTTTCCCTAGCCATGTGATATTGTTGTCTCTCATCCAGTTTGTGAGGCACTCCAGTTGTTGGACTGCTGCACTGCCCAAATTGTTCCTCCTTTTGCGTTTGTGGCGTTCTGCTCCTGTGCAGCATTGTGCAGGTTTCTTCTTTGATTTTCAGTGCACTAAATTTTGACTGTTCTTCCCATTTAAAAAGATTAGCGTGAACTGTGATCCTTTTCACCAAAGCGTTTGTGGCTGTCTAGAAGTTTTTAAAGTATGATTTCTATTGTACTGTGCAAGTCATTATGGAAACATTAAACATAACTGGATTCAGACGACGACCTATGGCAGAATCACATCCACTTGAGATACTTGGTTTGTTTGGTGGGGAATCACTGATAAGTAGATTTGAAACCAATTTTTTCAGCCAATCTTATCTACCTGGTGGTGACTATATCAAGATTCTGCTTCCCTCTGAGAACGCCATGTGGACAATGACAAAGCTTTACTGCAGTTGAAATATAGCCCGTCTTCTGCTTCTTCCTTCTGTGCTATGTCTATTACCTATCAAAGAAATAAATTAGTTTGAAGTGAGCTGTTCTTGACACACCCTTGCTGCCTGTTTTTATCACTTTATTATCTTTAAGGCACTTGACATGGATTGTTCAGTAATTTGTTCCAAGATTTTTATAGACCCATTAGTTTATGATGCTTGGCATCTTCACATCTTCCTTTCTCCCTCTTTAAAAGGCTTCTGCCCTTTCTCATTTTCTAAAGCCTCCTTTGTCCTCCCCAGGTTGCCACAGGCAATCACTAATATTTGGGAAAGTATTCTGGTTAGTTCCAAAATCAGCTAGTTTTGCTATGTCCAAGTTTTGCTAGTTTTGTCTAGAGTAATTTTCATCTAGCTCTGCTGGCTAGAACATAACTCACTTATCTAAGTACGTTCTTTAACCTGCGTTTTCTGTGTTCTGTCTGGTACTCTTCTGTCCTTGTTAAAATACATTTTCTTCCAAATGGCTGACTGCAATTTATCGTTCATGTTTGTGTGTGTGTGAAGCCATGCTTGCTTTCTTCCTGCATTTTACAATGGATCTATACATTGCTTTCCTCTTCTTTCTAATACATTTATAGCTACTTTTTTTCTTGCCTTTTATGCCTCATGATAATTTAAATCTTTTTTCCACCTGAGGTTTCCTGATTTTTCCCTGCTTGATCACGCTTGGAAATGATGCTTATAAAATAATATGCCTTTCAAGAGTGCTTGCTGTAGCAGTGGAGATCCTAACCTGAAGGCCAGGAAATACAAGTTTAAGTACTACTTAGCTTGCAAAATAAAGTTGCAAAAGCAATGAGAATTAAAGTGAATGGGAAACAGACTGCAATCATTGTTCAAGAAGAAAGTGACCTCTTCATTTCACTGAAAACTGAAAGCCAGTAGCTGTATGTTATATGGCATTATGAACTAACTCAAAGATATTGGATAAAATACTTCTATTTTTAGCCTTTGTCTTTTAATATAAGGAAATAATAGAGAAAATAGTGATTGATATTATTAGGAAAATAGTGTTAAGATTACAATATTAAAAAATATTTTTTTTTTCTATAGAAGATTATATTGTAGGTTTGACATAGGAATACCATAGCTGTATCATGAGATGGGTTGTGCTGATCATGTAACTGACCTAAAATGTTTGAAAAGTATCATATGTGCTTCACAAATAGCTTCTGTGATGAATACTTATTGTCCCTTGTATGATCATACACCTTTCTCTCTTCTGTTTAGAAGCCTAGGTTTTTCTAAAGAGGCTGTGTTTTCTTCTAAAAGCTGCCGTGATATGCCTTTGAGCATGTTTCATTTGCTGTTTTGACTGGCTTGACTTCTCACTTCAACAATGCAGCTGAATTACAAGTCTTGCATTAATTTTAATTCATCCTTTTGATAACATTAATAATAAAGAAGTCAGTCTTATCAGGGGTGAGGATCAAGGAGGATTAAGAAGCTGAAGCATGTGGGATACAATAGAGCATGAATCAGGTCTGCCAGATGGAAAATGAAAAGATGAAGAGAGAGGAGTAGGGGGTGGCTCATGAAATAGAGGAGGAGGATGAAACTGGGGAGCAGAGTGTCACTGTGAAACTTCAAGCTTTGTGGAAATTCACAAGCTATCAGACTTGCCTTCAAACATCCCAGCCTTTTCTTAGAGGTGCTATGAGTACAGGCACTGCCGTTCTGGTATTGATTACAATAGAGAAAGGTGGTTAGCGTTGTTACAGCACTGCATGAAATTGGGGGCAGGTCACATGTGGCTGCTATGGTGAGGTCACACAATATGAGTCTGTGCTGGGGTTTGAATTGCTAAGTACTCCAGGATGCCCAGAGTAAAAAGGAGAGAAGGTTCAGACGCGGGCTTTCTCAAGACCTAGCTCCGAGCTCTTTCCCACCTATTCCACAGGGCAGTGGTGGGACAGCTGAAGGAAAAGATGCTTCACCTCCCACCTGTCACCACATCCTCCCCCAGCATCCCTCTGCCTTTTCTCTGGAGATACATACTGAGCTACCTGCCCTTGGCCACATGCAGATTATTTTAAGTGCCCTGAAGGAACAGGAAAATTGGCTGCAATAGACGGGTATCATACAAGCCAGGCTGAAGAGTAGCTATGAATTTCTGGATGCTGTTGTGGCCAGATTAACTTGAAATAGAGACTAAGTTATTAGCATGTTACTATTCATAAGGGAATCTTCAAAACATTGAAGGGCAGTTAGCGTCTAGTCCCCAGTGAACGTCAATGAGGGCTAGGCACCTGACTCCCAGCTGCGCCTCCCTTCTGAATCACTTACAGGGTTGACAGAAAATTAAATTAGGGAAGAGGTAGACTAAAGAGGGGTGAGTAGGAGTAAAAAGGGGAGAGGACAGGAACAGCAAAACTTACCCACATGTTAGTCTTAAAGGAGTACTACATTGACAGGGATTGGCAATCAGCAATGGGAAGTATGGGAGGCAGGAAAACACTTCTGCATGCATCTGTGGATAGAAGTAATTTTTTTAAACAAAAGAGTATTTCATGTAATTGCAGGTTTCATGTGTTAAAATCAGTTGTTGCTTCATTAGAGCTTTTGCAGTGTATAGTGTATATATAGATGCCCTTTGGAGTCCAAGCAGCTTTTCTCTGACTTCTAGTGTTATGATTAAAATAGCACGATGCCTGTTACTATAACACAGCTTCATCATGTGCACTATTTAAGTGTGCCAAAATAAATGGGGATATAAAGGAAAGAGAGGGACGGTGGCTGACTGAGTAATGTTCAAACTGTCAAATTCCTTATGAACAAATTAGCTGATCCTAATCTAGTTGACATTGGGAAACCATCCAGAATTCTTTTTTGGATATAAGATGACTTTTTATTGGAACTGAAACAACTGATTTCTTGGCTCTGATTACATCCTTCCTCACCACAGAGTGCTTGGTATAGCTAGCAGAGAGAAGTCTTATTCCTTGTCTTATGCATTCTGCCATGCATCAATACAAAGAGTTTGGGGAAGGGGATAGGGAAAACCTCTTCGCTGAAGGCAGCCTGGAGAGGAAAGCCTACAGTAAGCTGATGTAGATGTGAGAATGCTAAAGAATTGCTAGAAGACTAAGCTAGAGCTGGGCCATTCCACTATATAACACTGGGTAGGATTTTGTTGCAATCTTTCTGAAATAGGGCCTTTCCTTTCCTATATACTTGGAATAATTATGTGCTCATATTTTGTTCTCCTTGAACCTGTTGGAATCAAACCCCTGACAACAAATGTATAGAAGATAACTTCTGATGTGAAAGACTTCTGTTGTTGAGTTATGTGGGTGAGCTGTGCCAGTTTTCGGTCGTCATGGGAAATCTCTCGGTGTGCATATGATGTGCTTAAAAGTGGTGCTTGGGAGAGCTCTTCAGAAGTCTGTTCTTCAAGTTTTGTTCCAGTTCCAGCAGGCTGGTCCACCAGCTCAGCTTTCTGGTTGAAGAATGAACAATTTGTTACTTCAAATACCTTTGGATTATAGATTAAAAGTGAGGTTTGGCTAAGTATCAGTGGATGGTTGCTGGATGCTGGGGAACTAAAAGGCCACAACCAGAGGGAAGAGAAGGAATCTCACGTCTTCTGTTCAGAAACAAAGACAGAGAAAAAAGAAAACCCTTGAAAGGGGAAAATTAAGAGTTACAGCAACCACATATTAGAGCTAATTGCCCAGACACTTTACGAAATTTGATTTCAGTGTGGGGGGAACTTAATTTGCTCTTGGCAACAGGGTAGAATGCTTAATTCAACTTAACAAAAATACGTTTTTTGAAAGAGGAAACAAGACTGACAGAATTTTGGCATGTCAACAAAAGGCAAGAATACAAAAAGAAAAGGATTAGTGAAAATGAAGATCAAGAAAGGATCAAAATATATTGGCTAGAGTCCAGGAAACATTTGTTACATTTTATAAGCAACGCTATTCTTCCCAAGTGTGTAGAACAGAGGAACTAGCTGATCTTTACCTAAAGCGATATTGGCCACCCTGTGTGCTAATGAACAGATGTCCCCATAGGAATCAGAAAAGCGTTGATCCCTGTACTGTAACTAAAATGGCATAAACTGCCAGGTCCGCGTGCATTAAAAACAAATGAAAAATTCAGTACAGACTTGCACAGTTATATTGATTTATAAGTAAACAATAATGACTAATACATTATATATGGCACAACAAGCTGGTTTTACATTTAGTAAAAGATTTTCTTTTCTTCTACTTCTATTTCTTACAAGATAAGGACTGAGCCACTCCAAAAAATGACCAGATGGCAGGCTTAAGAGAAGGAGAATATTTTTTCCATGCGATGCCCAAGTGTATTGTGGCAAAACCAGTGCCATAGGATAGCAAGATGACCAAAATACAGATTAATTAAAAGACATCAGTCAAATCAGCATAGGATGGGTCCATCAGGAGGTTTCAGATTGAGAGACCCCTAAACTGCTGATTATTGACTGCTGATACATACTAGCATCACTCAGTACTTGGCCTTGTTCTTTACATCCTCCCCTTAGCATTTTTGCTAGTGGCCAATGCAGATGTTGAATACTGTGCTAGACCAGTCTTAGGTCTGACCCAGTATGAATATTTTTACAGTCCACTTTTGCATTCCTATGTCCTGATTGTATTTCTGCCATATGTTTCTAACAAACAACTTAGGAAAAATTTACTCGTAGCTGCGATTCCCAGCTGAGACTTGGTAACAAAAATATATAAGCATTTCTTTACGAAGTCAAACAGATTAGCTCAAACCAGGCTCCAAGTAGTTTAGTTAGTAGTTAGCCTCTTTGCTATTGCACTGAAATGGGCTAGGAGTGTTCACACAGTCAGCAATGATACAAGCAACAAATAATGCAAGACCAGCTTTTTTTTTTCCATGTGGTTGCAATCACTGATGTATGCCTTGGAGTAGAATAAAAATTCAGAGCAGAATTACTGTAAGGATTATCTAACTATTGGTGTTTCCCATCCAAAATTTTCATATTACCTATGTGTAATAAGATGCAGAATGAACAGACTGAAGAAATTCTTCCTGCGGTCTAAACTAGGAAGTGTATCATTTATTTTATTCAAATAATTTATCTGCAAAGCAGATTAAACTCGAATGACTTTCCAAAACTATTCAAAGCTATTCCAAAACTGTATAATGTCAATTTTCAAAAGTGTTGCCTGCTAAATTTGTCTGGATACCTTGAGACTGCTGGGACTTTTTTTTGCCATGCCTAAATTCAGATCAAGTGAGGAAAGAAAAGGTTTAGGACAGAAGACTGTGGGAACTGTCAAGAGGACTAGTAATTATAGAGCTGAGTCTTTCACTGCTAAACTCTGTCCACATGGGCACTGCTGAATGTGTCAAATTACTTTGATTTAGTGAGACTCAAACAACCCACAACTGTCTCTTTCTGATATGGAAAAACATTTTTTTTTTCAGTTTATATTATGTCATTTGGAAAGGGATTCATGCTTGACTGGGAGGAACGTTCTCATACCTAACAGAACGTCCACCGAGCTATTTTTATCTGAGCAATGATACTGGTGTAAGCAAGTGACTAAACATTCCTGCATAAGTAAGGCACAAGTCACTATTCAGACGCCATGTTAGTAACCAAGAGATGTAATCTGGTGGCATTCCAGTGGTCTACTAGCACAAGCTCTGTTCCCTTGGTCCAGTTCCTGGGAGATGGCCACCACCCCTGGAATTACAAGTAATTTACAGTCTGTGATGGAGCAGTCAAGATGTTGATGCTCTGCGCTAGAAATGGCCTTCCAAGATACGAGGAGCAAGAAATGTAAGCAATCTTAACCCACTACAGCCCACTAATATGGCTGTTTAGAGGCTTAAAAAGAAGAAAACTAAATTGCAGGCTTTTGATATGAAAAGCTGCCCAAGCCATTTGTTTGCAAAACAAAAAAGTTTTTGGAAACAACCAGAGATTGTTATCAGAGTTTTAAAAAATGGCAGTGAATCATCAGAAGTCACTTGCAGTGACTCACATTGCGGTCAGAGTTTTCATATGTCAAGCAGGTATTTTTCTCAAAGAATACCTTCTGGTGTTTCTTTTTTTTGTTTTCAGTTATTCAGGATATTACTTTGTATTTAGTCTTCTACAGCAGTCCATACTATGAGCACACACAGTTCAGTCTGTCAGACTAGCTAATCGTGCAACGCTATGTTCTGTACCCCTTTCAGTTCAGCTATTAGAAGCTTTGAATAGTCAGAGGCCTGAACTCACCTTTGGATTACAGTGGTTTGAGAGAGAAATCCATGTGTAGGTACCCAAGAAGCACTCTCTTGCTGATTGCTATAGGATGGGTTGTGTGGGCTTCTTCCCTTCCCAGGCCCTGAGTACAGCTTCTCTGCCTCATGCAACCTGGACCTAACCCAATGCCCACTGAAGCCCACTCACATTTGACTTTACTGAGCTTTGGATCTGGATTCTCATGTAGAGTGCAGCAGCAATATTATTCGTTGACATTACCACCTGTAACACTGCCAGGATTTCAGCTGTCTGCTGCAGCAATGCTAAAACTCTTTTAAGTAGAAGGATGGAGTTGTCCTCCAAACTTCCTTCTTAACTCCTGCCTTATTAACCACCTGTGCAGTGGCAGTTCTTAGAGGTTCAACAGCAACTAGGTGGGTAGGATTTCATTTTCCTGTAATGAATGATTTAGTGTGGTACCATGCTACTTCCTTCAGGATATAAGCCTAAAACCACTCCACCCCATTTTCAAGAACACCTGTTAATTATTTGGTAGAATTTTTTTTTATTTTGACTGTACTCGGTCTCTGCGGCAGAGTCTTGCTGCTGATTAGAAAGATGATTTTCCATTTGGCTTGCTGTTTAATCTTCTTTTCTGTATTGTACATGACATATGGTTGGACTGGATGATCTTAAAGGTCTTTTCCAACCTAAACGATTCTATGATTCTATGCTTATCTTTGAAATTTTTCATTATTTTAACTATTAGTGCAGAATTGTACCTAATAAATGTGATCTATTAGTGTTATTCCTTATACCTGCACTCACATCTAGAAGATGTGAACATACATAATAAAAGGGCCAGAGAGTTTCTCTGAACATTTCTTTAGAAACTAAAATATATAAAAAAGCATTTTTTAAAGTTGCTGTAGATATTTTTAAAGAAATTAATTATTGGTTAATTTTAAGGTAACGACTTCATTTTAGAGTAATTCATTGCTGGTTTGTTGATCTGAGGAGGAATATTCTTCACCAATACAATACAGTGTTTTACATAGAAGGCCTGATCCTTTATGCAGGTTCAATTTAAAATCAATAAGATTAAAGCTGTAATGAAGCTTTGCCAGTAGTTGCCCCCACACTTCTCCCTCCTGGCGTTCTTGGAGTGAAATCCTATGGTTTGCTGTAGGTGGAATAAGCACATCTTGGGGAACAGCTCCTGGGGCACGACAGTGTACCTGCTGTGTAGAACGGCCGGGAGGAGAGGCTAAGCTGCAGCAGCGACCAAGCTGACTCCCCACTGCCCTTTTTAATGCTAATCTCGTTTACAGACAGTTTTGCCCTTTTGTCCGACTCACCAAGGCTTGCACAGAGTGGCACGTGGCTGGACTTGAGGAGGCAGGCATTTTGATTCTTCTCTTCTGGCATATTAGAATAAAGCTGTGGAGGCACGTATGAAACAGTGTGGTCTATGGATGTGTTATCTCTTTTCTGTTGTTTGACAGACTTTTGATGCCCTGCTGACTCATAAAAAAAAGTGTTGGCAGAGAAGCCACGATGGACCATGTGCCCCACTGGTGATAGCAATGAAAAAACAATGTCTTGGACTGAAAGTTTGTTTCAGCCTTTGTTTCAGAAGATATCTTTCATTATCAGTCTTTGCTTTGAAACATATATTCTTACAATTAATTATGTTCAATTTTGGTCTTGTACTTAATTTTGAAAGTCTTACTTTGGTAAAAATATATATATACACAATATATTAAAATACTTCTGGGATGGTTATTCTTTTTAAATTGGACTTGAGATTTTTGTCAGTAATCTGGAGAAAATTGATAATGCTAATCAAACTGACATGATAATCAAATTTTCTGGGTGCCTATATTACAAGTGCTGTAATTGTACATTGTATTTGTATATGCAAGTAAGCATTTGAATGTTTAGAATTGATGCATAAACATATCAACGTATTCCTTAGCTATTTCGTACACAATTTAATTGCATTTAAAGTGCATTTGGGGTACTTCTTCATGCATGTTCTTACTGAATAGCCTACTGCATGCTGAATATTTCTGATTGTAAGAGGTTTTGTATGTGTAATTAATAGGTGGTTTCACAAGCAAAGGAATTGCTGGCTTCCTACATATTTGCTTTGTCCCTTAATCATTTCGACCACAAGAGCCCCTGCTCAACAATAATTCCTTCAACACCTCCAGTGTGAAGGAGATGTTGGTATTGTGACTGACCTGGAGATACCGATGTGCTTGGTGGCCAGCCACTTTGTGCAGGTTCATCGGCCAACGAGGCAAGTATTTTTTGTAACTGCTGAGTTCTCCCTCCTTTTGCTCTACTGAAGTATTAATGTGGGATGGTATTCCACCTAGCAGTTGAATTCCAAGAAACACGGGATCATAATTATCATTGAGATACTTGCCACACTTTTAAATTTCTAGAAACTGGCCAGTGAAATCAGAAGGTATGGGGCAGGAGACATAAAAAAGAAGAGATAGACAGATCTCTGGACAGATAGCACAAATCCTCATTTCCTTAGGAAATCAAGCTAAAAAATAAATTGAAAATTTATGACATTTGACTTACAGTTTCTACCCTAACTTTTCAACAACTCTAGGACTGAGTTTGCCCCAGACCCCTACAGTTGCCCTGGAATCCATGTCCTGAAACTAAGTTTTCACTGAAAAAGCAACAACTAAAATAACAGTGTGTTGCATGGCTTTACTGTTGCAAGCAAAACCTTCCAATAAAGAGCAGTAAAGTTTTTTTCTACTTAGTCCTAGAGAAAGTCTGATGTAATAGAGTAGGGAAATCTTATAACCACATGAAGATATGGGCTATAAATACATTGTTCTCGAATAGTGTTTCCTCCGGTCTAGCCAGAATGACCTATAATTCTCTTGGCTTTGGTTCTTTTTACCTTAAAAATAATTTTGAAAACTTCTGGTGCTTTTATACCTCCTTGACCTAACTTTAGTCTGTCTTTTCTTTCTTTTTTTTTTCTTGTTTCTAGTATTCAAGGTCTCTTAGCACCTGTTGACTGTCTCATTTCCCACACTTTGTGTCATCATGTGATAACACCAGCTGAAGGGCTTCTTCTAAAACAACAACCACAAAGGCAGACTGTGGTTTTGAGAAAGGCACATCTTGCAGAGAGTGACATCGAACACTATCATGATGCCACCTGCATCTATGTTTGAAGTAGTCTCAAAAGTAACGTGAATCATGTCTGACTTTGTATGAGTGTCAGAGGTCCAGTGTAGGACCTTGAAAAGAAAATTAGCTGGCTTTAAAGAAGTTAGTTACTAGCTAGCAAGAAGAAACACATTGTAAACACTGAAGTCAATTACCTCTGTTAATCTGAGGCCCTAGCCATATCCTCACATTCCATGACCCCTACACCTTAGCTCTTTCCCAAAAACTACAGCCCCAAACTCTGTCTCACATTCCCATCCTACCTTGGGATCCCAGTAGCAGCTATATCCACAGAAGGTCTTTTTGCTTGGAGCTGCCCCTCATTCAAGTACTGTGAACATCTTCTTTCCTAAGACCTCATTTCTTGACTTCAGACATATTGAGTGAAGAAGGAAATGACATCTCCTGTCTACCTGAGAAGAAAGTTCACCACCATCATGACAGAATTATGATTGGGCAGCAACAGTCAAGAACTTCCTCCTTCTGCTCCAAATAGCCAGATAAAACTAGGATGGTATCAGTAGGTGTCTCTCAATGTGCAAGTACCTCAGCTTGAAGGGTTGGGTCTTTTCACATCATTACTTTTTACTAGAGGATATGACGCTTTTTGAAAGAAAGGTACTGCCAAAAAGTCCCACAAACCATGAGAAATACTGACAAAACCCAAAAGATGCTTGGATGACTGAATACAAATTTCAAATACTTTCTATTATCTGGCCCCCCTCATGAATGGGAACAATGGATGGTCCCCTCTGCCCACCTGAACCTGTGGAGAAAATTCAATGCCATAAAAATTAACACTACACTCAAATTCATACTGAAAGGTCATCTATGTAGTAAATCTTTCTTTCCCTCCCTCACAGTCCAGAAATAAGGTTGATTTTAAGACAGCTTCAGAAGACAACTGTATAGGGTTGTGACCAATTTGTCTCCTTCAAAACTATTCATCTTCCCATCAATGCTCAGGATTTTCAATTCTCAAAATGCTACTTTGTCATGTTATTACATTTACCATGATCTCACGATTGTATGCACCAAAGCTGTGACTGTTCCCTCACACATTGTTTTCATTTGGAGTAAAACCATCCTACCATCAGTCAGGATGGACAACACCTGTCCATTTCCCCAGCACATACAGTCAGCTCAGCTAGCTGTTAGCCTGCTTTTAAGGATAGCTACCACATTACATATTTACTTGGGGGAACAAACAGAAAACAAAATATGCAAGAACTGGGATGCAGGTTGAAATTGTAAGAGCACACATCTCGGAGGTCCTGAGGCCCCCAGACTGCAGTAGGGTGTACTAGATAAGTTTATTAGATACACAGTAGTCAAGACAAATAGAAGGGAGGAGTGAAGGGAGTATGTACACAGGGAGTGTTGTTGCATACATGACAGAGAACTGCAGATGGAGAAACCTAAGAGAATGACTGCAAGCTTAGATAAAGGTCACTGAGCTTTTCTTACATTTGCAAATAAAACAGGGTCAGAGCTCATACTCACGCACCCTTCTGCGGTTGCTGATACTTTTACAGTTTTAGCACGCTTCCAAGCATAACTTTGGCCCTCGCCAACTAGCACTACTACCCTGGAAAACGTGTGGGTGTTGCTAAGTGGACAGCATGTTACATGAACCTTTCCCATTAGGAGGTCTGGATAAAATGAATCTGTTTGGGATGGGGTAGTGGGGAATTTTGTACCTGGATTCAAGCCATGTCATGTGTCTTCTGGGCCAAAGCACAATCTCCAGTCTGTTTTACGTAGAAGTATAAATGTAGCCCAAAAGACCTGTTGTAGAAAGGGAGGCAGAACAGAGTGGTCAGGCATTTTTGGATGCAGGCCTCGACCTTCTTTTCCTGGCTTTGAAGAATTTACTCAGGAGATCAGGATAAAACAACACATGTAAAAGCCATACACCAATTCAAATAAGAACTGATTCAGATAGTTTATGTAGGAGGCCAGGTGATGTGATAACCGTTGTCTCTTCTTGATTTATAAACTGTAAAATGATCAGTGTTCCTGCACAAGACAGAAAAGGAAGTTTGTCAGAAAGGAACAACAAACTTGCAGAGAAACCAGGTATGGGTAAGTTTAATTCGTGTGAAGATGATAGGCGCCTCAAGGTTAAAGGTAGTTCCATTATTACTGAATGTGGGAGCTAAGTAGAAAATCAGCAGGAACCTGTGTATGGGTCATAAATGAACATAAAGTATTGTCTTCCAGCTCTCACTGGTGTTACCAGGAAAAGCCCTGCAGTCTTCATTGGCTGTTGAATGAAGCATAATGAAGTGCAATATTTCTAGTTAAACAAATCACACATATTATTCTTGATAGATTACTTTTTGTCTTTTGCACACAGACCAGAGGTTTCATTCATATTTTTGTAAATGTTTTCTTGCTTTTGTGGAGATCACTGTTTCATTTTGCAATTTTTTGAAGGGAGATGTTTTGATTTTTTGGTATCAGGTGGGTTGTGAGAGCAGAGATGGAAATACTGAAATCATCTCATTTTTGTTTCTTAGTGGGAGGCCCACAGGGAAGAGCAAAAACAAGTTTCCTCAGCCCAGACAAGTTTAGCAAGATATTGTGTGGTGAGGGCTGAAACATATTCTCTGATCATCTGCAGGCCATGTATTTGGTGAGCATAGAGCCCTTATTGTTGATGGTGTACAAATCCCCCAGGAATCGTCACGCTAAAATTGCATAACCAACCACTCGGTGCTCAGTAGAACAAATTTACACTAATGAATGGGGACAGTCTTTGAGAAATATTGTTACATGAATTCTCACGTCCATGAATCAAAAAACCAAACAAAAAAAGTTTCTTGCATATAGCTAATTTTTTTTTGATTGATGGTGGCTTAGCTATAATCCTTTATTAGAAGGGACTGTCATAAGTCATGATTGCACCATTAACAGGATGGTCTGACACAGCTGCCTGCAGATCACCCATGTCTGTCCCCCCTCACAGACAGACAGACACCTCAGGGCCAGCATCTGGCCCTTGCTTCTTCCCATGATCCCATCTGACTCTCCTGCCAGTGAGTCACGACAACATTGTTGTTCTACCTGCAGCCACCTCGCCACTTGAAAGGCTGGGTGCTGGCTTCACTCCCTGGTTTCCTGGGCTAAGTTCAGTTCATGAGAGGCTGCTGAACTACAAACAGGTAACATGGAGCTGGGGCTCACCGCAGTCATTAAGGGTGAAGCCTAGGTCACTGACAAACAGCAGGAAATCACCAGCTGAAGGCACAAGCTCCGTTTATATAAAAGCTCTGCAACATTTGGGAATGTACCTGTAGCTGGTTATACTCACAGAGGATGGATGGATGGATGGATGGATGGATGGATAGATATACAATGCATTTCCCAGAATGAGCATGGCAGTCTGCCTTCCCTTGCTGCTCATGCTTTCCCAGACCCTGCGGAGGACCCCTAACTCCTACCAGCAGAAAGCCTAATGAAGAGTAATTATAAGCTAATATTTGCACACTCTGACAACAGAGATCTACATTTTGAAGCACACGCGTACTTTTCTCCACTCATCCACTGATCTGTGGTTATACAAGTGTCTCCATACTTTGTTTTTCATTAGACATTTATCCCTCAAGTTAAGAAGGGAAACAGAGTAAATAGTAAACAACTACGTATGTACTGCGTAGAACCGGTAGAAATTATTGATTTTTAAGTAATGATTTAATCAGTTGGCTTTTAAAAGGCAATTATTTAAAGTTTTGGAATCTTTATTATTACAAATGTCCCTTTTCCATGAAGATTCAGTTATGGGGAAAATGGGTATAGAAGAATCCATTATTCCCTCCTTCCCTGGGGCTGCAATTATAATGTTAGGCCAGATAGTACCTATTACCTGCCTGCTTCCTGTTATTTTTGGAATGATCTTAAACAGGGTGAAAGTGCTTATTCAGGGTGTGAGAATAGGAAGGTTTTATTTCACCTCTCCAAATATAAACTCTGTATTGAGCCAGTATTTTACATGACAAGCTAAAGACTGAAATCCATTGAATTTTATGTGAATCTTAAAATACTGTCAAATAAATTTGGAAGAGACCCTGAAATAACAAAAATACACATCCTGTGGGGATCTGGGGGAGATGTTGCGTTATCATTCTCAGCAAACACTGTACACCATGTGGCAGTGCTTGCAAACAGCACTTTTTTCACTTTCTTACCCTCATGAAGTATTTATTGTTCACACAGTTAAGTGTGTTAGGTCTGTATTAGGCTCAGACTATAAATAATCACACTGCTTATAACTTGAACAGATTGTTTGAGCATTCTCATGGAATAAAACTTGTTCCATCAAAGCAACATGTTCATTCATTCACCAGCTAAAACAGTGTAACTTTCTTCTCAACGTTGCTGATGCAAGGAGATCGCATTTAAACTATATTGAAAGTCTGTGTTTTACTTTTTGCTACTGATATAAAGCACTGTAAGACCCAACTTTAGCTTCCAATCAGAGAGACAGGATAGCATAAAGACTAGCAATCTGTTTGGGTAAAACAGAATGTGGATGTAGTTTTACAGATTTTGCCCTTACTGAAGTAAATATATGCAACCATTTTGACTTTCCTCAATTATTATTTTCCTTTCTTCATGTATACATCTCTCTCCTGGCTACATTTTTGCCCACCATTCTCATTTGTTCGATTTTCCCCTGGTTATTTTCAACAGAAAAACATCCCCAAAACATTTCAAGAGCTCATTTTGTGCCTTGGAAGCTTAGAAACAGTGTGACTAATTAAGGCTTCTTTAACTTACATTGGTAAGTAATACAGTTTTCTACTATTTCACACATAGCTTGGGATTCTTTTCAGAATGAGTGCATGATGTAAAAGACAGGAAAATCAGTTCCTCTGGGTCTATACCTGATCAGAATTTTCTTTAAAAAGATATGGTAGTTACATCCAGGTTATGACGTGGAAGTTTTAAATCCTGCAAATTTCATGTACAGCCACATTAAAGGTGTCTGCAAATTCAAGAAACGATTCTCATTTGAACAACGTTAATTTATTTCAGGAGCCTACATAAATCATAGAACTCATACAAATGCAAAACTGCTATAAAATTACAACTGGACTTTCAATACATTGACAGTCTTTTGGTTCCTCATCAATATATATGTGTTTATATCCATCTTTGAGATGCCAATGTTTTACTGCTATTACTCTTGTGTGCCAGTCTTGGAGAAGAACCATGCTGTACTCAGTAGGGTAAAAGTACAGAAAAAATAAAGATGTTCCTTTTTAAAAAGAGCTTATAACCTGAGACAAGCATTTTTTCTGGTTGAGGAATAGTTACCTTTCAACATACAAGACGTTTTTTCAAAAAATTCAAATCAATGGATCACAAACAATCTCTTTTTCCTCTTCTTTTTGAAAGACAATCATTTTTCTTGATATGCACTCAAAGATAAATGTGTCAAGTCTGCTTTAAAATACTGGAAAGCATCATGTCTATATTCCAAGGTGAAGGAAGTCTCGTACAAGCACACAGTATTTGCTAAGCCCCTCTATTTTTGTAAACTGGCAGGCTCCCTCACCAGCCAGAGAAAAAAATCCAGTACCACACCCAAGCCTCTTTAAGGCCCTTCCCTCAGGCACAGTTTATTATCTGAAATGCAAACTTTACCAAGCAGCACAACACAAGGTTATTTCCCCCAACTAAAACTACTCCCAAGGGCCCCTACAACCATGAGTCAACAGATCCAGCTGAGTTTCTTGGTCCTTAGCAGGGCTCACTTGATGCCTTCCCTTTTGGTCAAATAATGGCTCAGGACTAGCTGGTTCCAGTGCTCCTCTCCCACCTCCTCAGGCTCAAAGGGGCAGCCTTGGTTATTTGCCTCCTCTTTTGCTATGTTTCACTTTTTTTTTTAACTCAATCTTGTGTTTTCACAGATAACATCCATTGACATTTTCTCACTGCCTGAGAACACAGATAAGAAATTTTCTATACCTATTATTATCTTTTGTTGCGCAGCTCATGGTTCCTCTAGCAGTAATAGGGTGTCTCTCTCAAACAATTTACTCCACTGGAACTCGATGTACAATTTTGCAGTTTTGTTCTACCAAAAGCCTCTCCTTTGTATGTTTTGTTGGTCTGGTTAGCATCAAATTAATTCATGAAAGCAAATGCAATTATCTCTATTGACTTTCATGAGTTTTGGACCAGGCCCCAAATGAGTTTCTATAAAAAGATGACCAGAATCTTTTAGCTGGAGAGTATTAGTAGAATTTTGCTGTAGCATTTATTGAGAATGAAATGTGGATTTCCACATGAGCACAGCTGAATTAAAATGAAGTAGGAATATTTTTTGTTTCTATTGCAAATAAGGCTCTTGCTGATCCTGCTTGTAACATTTCCAATGATTCTAAACTTTCTTTTACCAAAGTTAAGTGACCAATACAGAGTGCTGGCATTGCATCATAGCTGTAAATTATGATCTCAAATTTATGAAATCCAGCAAAGCACTGATGCATCTACCTAATGTTCCACCAGAATAAGGTTTCTGAATGGCAAGTAGATACTAAAATTTATTGCTATGGGGTTAAATTAATTCCTGATTAAATTTCATTGAAGTCACTTTTATGTGCCTTGCCAAATAAATTATACTGACTTAATTCATCCACTCTTAATACGGCTGAGTATCATTTATTAAGCACTGAACAGAAGTAATTTCATTAACTCCTGAATATCCTACCATCAACTTAAGTAATGTGGATAGACTGTGACTATTTGGCTGAGGTCAATTGTATGAGATTCAACAAGGCCAAGTGCCAGGTCTTGCTGCACTTCGGTCACAACAACCCCATGCAATGCTACAGGCTTGGGGAAGAGTGGCTGGAAAGCTGCCTGGCAAAAAAGGACCTGGGGGTGCTGGCTGACAGCCGGCTGAACATGAGCCAGCAGTGTGCCCAGGTGGCCAAGGAGGCCAACAGCATCCTGGCTTGTATCAGGGATAGTGTGGCCAGCAGGAACAGGGAGGTGATCGTCAGGGAAGATCACTGTACTCGGCACTGGTGAGGCTGCAACTCAAATACTGTGTCCAGTTTTGGGCCCCTCAATACAAGGAGGACATTGAGGTGCTGGAGTGTGTCCAGAGAAGGGCAACGAAGCTGGCGAAGGGTCTGGAGCACAGGCCTTATGAGGAGCAGCTGAGGGAACTGGGGTTGTTTAGCCTGGAGAAGAGGAGGCTGAGGGGAGACCTTACCGCTCTCTACAACTGCCTGAAAGGAGGTTGTAGTGAGGTGGGGGTTGGTCTCTTCTCCCAAGTACCTAGTGATACGATGAGAGGAAATGGCCTCAAGTTGCATCAGGGGAAGTTTAGATTGGATATTAGGAAAAATTTCTTCACAGAAAGAATGGTCAGGCATTGGACCAGGCTGCCCAGAGAGGTGGTGGAGTCCCCATCCCTGGAAGTGTTCAAAAAACGGGTAGACGTGGCACTTTGGGACATGGTTTAGTAGGCATGGTGGTGTTGCGTTCACGCTTGGACTGATGATCTTAGACGTCCTTTCCAACCTTAATGATTCCTAGTTTTTACTTTCATTAAAAATAATCCAGCCACCAAGCCAGGAAGCATGAAATTAATTATTACTCTACCCTTAATTGGTTTAGTGGTGTGTTTTGGTAGTGTCAGGTTCATGGTTGGACTGGATGATCTTACAGGTCTTTTCCAATCTAAATGATTCTATGATTCTACTTCTATTAAATACTTCAGACGCCAGGAATAGTTTCTGCCAAATAAAACAAACTGTTCCACAAACACCAAAGGGATGAAACCTGGATTCTTCTGCACTGTATCTGTTATCCCCCCAGCTACCCTTCACAGCAGTAACCAGAGCTGTCTCTATATCTCTGTGACACCATCATTGGGCCCATACTATGGTTAACGTGAAACTCTGCATACACACAGAACATGTAACAGTTCCATTTTAGATGTTTTTCCGTCAGAGGGAGCACTAATTTGAGTCTCTCTCTTGTATCTCACCACTGAATTTTATGAAGATTGAAGGAATATATGAAAACTGTTTTTCCATAAGCCTTGCTTCTATAGAAGTTTGCGAAAAACCCCACCCAGATTACTGATGTAGAAGGAAAATGAACTTAATTCTTGATTTCCATGAGTGCAGAGCAAAGAGAGACTTCATTGCTGCAGGGATGTGCTCCATTCAAAGATGATGTAGTTGTTACTGTAAGTCAGATGTGTTAGCCTCTTCAGAGGTTGTCTGCAGGAATGTTTGGTGCAAGGTGCACCTGATTCAGTATGAAGTCTTGTGGGAAATTATTTTATCCATAGCAGAGGGCCAGAAAGAACCATTTCTTGCCATTGTGTCCATGCATGATCTGGGAAAAAATGACTGTAATGCTTACACTGCAATATTTTTTGTCTTTCAGGGAATTAATTGAATGGATATGAACATAAAAAATACCTGGACTTCAATGCAAAGATGAAAGTTCACCGCACCCTCAAGGAGTCACAAAATCACATAAACCAATTGTAATTTTAAGCATATTAAGCAAACTTTTATGTAGTTAACCTGTCCTCAGAGATAGCTTAGAAAGTGAGACAATAATCTTTTCAGAAGGGGATACTTTGGAGGTAGTATAATGTTTAAATAGAACAGCTGCATCAGTTCAGCTTTTGACACCAGTACTGAAATATTGATTCATAAGGCCTAAGCTATATTTGTTTTTATAAACAGTGCGGATATGAAAATTGGGGAGATGAGTAAGATATCTCCAGTTAAACTGAAATCCTGCTATCACCCACAAGGTAGCTGCTGCAGCACCCTAAGACCAAAAGTTTACACGTTCCTTTTCATAATATACGGTGTACACACTAGGGAACTTTGGACTGGTACTGTTTTTTTTAATTGGTGTTTCTCCTTTACACTTTGTGGCTAATGTTTTCCTATTATCAAGGTCTTGCATATTTTCAGCACCCACCCAACTCTGTGGTATTACATGTATTTTTTAAAGGTCTGAGTGACAAGTACATTGATATAAGTGAATCATCATTTTGCAGGCATAAAATTTTATCAGATTGGTTTTCAAGTAGATTTATACATTTAAGACAGTGCATCTGCCATACAAGATTAGCTCATGGAAGATAGGACATTTGTTCTAATAGCAAGTGATAGAATTTTATGCTTTAAACATGTGAAGCAAACTAGATAGTAAATGAGCATCTTGTTAAGTAGTTCCTGGTTATCAGATAAAGTAAACAAAACTGAACTAAAAGGATATTATTGTGCAAGATTCGGCCAAGTTTCCATTCCCTGCTACTGTCACTGCTTTATGCTCCAGGACTACATTTGACTCTAGGATACACAAAATATAACCAGATGACAAAGCAAGAAAAGCAAAATAGAAAAACATCTGAAGTGCGTTATTTCCTGTGATTGCAGGATGAATTAGCAATACCTGCTAAGGGTTTCTTCAGTCTGCAGTACATGAGAATTGATTGAGAGATAAAGAGGGACTTGATAATTTCATGAAGAATTACCCCTTTAAAGTGAAAAATTTGGGGTGAACTAAAAAAGACTTTAGTCAAAGACCAAAGTATAGTATCAGTCTGAATGAAGCCACATTTCTTATTCATCTAACGATGCCCCCTGTCACACTTAATAATACCATATATCTCTTTTCGGCCTGACATATCCCAGTTTTACAGATTCAGTTCTGAGTCTGATGTGCAAATGAATGTGATTCAGGAAAACCCTGCAGGTAGCAGATTTCCAAGAGAAGTGAGTATAGCCGGTTTCCCTGACTCAGTGGCCATCCCATCCCTGCCATTAGGATGCCTGTAGCTTGCCCCTTCTGTGTCACATAAAGGTAACCAAATCTCAGGCCACCTACAGACCGCAGATGGCTGCACAGCCCTGCAACATGGACGCATGGCAATGCTCCATGCTCCATGGTACGGGGGGCAGCAGACTATGCACACCACCAGTGAGGTTGTACTCAAAATGAACCTAACAAACACCACATAGCTGAAATTTCTCTTTCAGAACACCCCACGACTTGCCCAGGCCCCACGTGTGAGTCTGCACTTCAAACAAAATGGATACATATTCACCCAGTTTGCCACAGCCTCAATGAATATATGATTATCAAATGGTATTTCTTCTGGAAGCCTGAATTTATTCTTCTGCTGGAAGTCTTTGTTGTGTTTTCCGTGTGTTAGGCAATTCCCCCCGGCCCCTCTAGGACAGCTTTTTTTTTTAGGTCAGTAACCAGAAAGGGCAAAAAATAAGTCTCTGAGAGACTAGCATATGGCGTTTTCTTGACAACATACTCAGTTTGTTCTGGCCAGCATATATAGTTGGGTTTGCCAAAGGCAGGTCCCAAAAATGTAAAAGTGCAGAACACAGAAAAAAAAATCAGAGTAATTCTAAGATAATGCTTAGAGTTTACCAAGCTGTCTTCCCAACAAACCAACTATAATTATGCCTCCCACAAGCGTACATGCGTCAGCATTTGTTTTGAATTTAAGGTCTATATGAAGAGGTCAGCAGTGGAATGCCCCGGTGAGATTTGTATCACGAATTACTTTATCCAGAAAAGTGAGCGACTTTTCAAACTGTATTTGCCCTGCTTTGATTTGCACCTGTGGATGCTTGTGTAATGTTTCTAAAAAGATATTTTCTAGAATCTAAGTTCTTTTTTTACTTTTTACTGAGGCAACAGAAGAACCCGCTGGTGTTACTAGAAGCTTGACTGCATCCCTGTGTTCAATACGTATAGCTTACCACAGACGTATTGGTGAAGACACAGTTTATGGTAGTAGCCAGGGTCCATGACAAACTTTTTAAAGTGCTTGCGAAATTGATGTGTACAATCATATACAACAGAATGCTGCCACTACATATATATGTCAGTCATTAGAATACGCTTTAGCGCACACACATGCATCATATTCAGCCGAGTCATAATGACAGCCTTCTGTTTTGTCTCTTCCTTGTGTCTGTAGCTCCCATTAATTTATCCTGTCAGTCACCTGTAACAATTAAAAGTAGATTGAATCACTAACATGAAGATTTCCATACCTTGCAAAACTTTGATATAGATTTTAAATACTTACTGTGATCATGTTTACATATTCTTGTCATCTACACAAGTATCTAAACTGTTTGAATCCTGATAAGTTTTTGGCCATGATCATTTCTTCCGTCAGTGAATTTTATAGTCTGATTCTGTGCTGAATGAAAATTGCTTACTTTTATCAGTTTAAAATTTGCCTTCTTTCAATCTCAAGGAATTTCCTGTTTTACTAAGAGAGAAAAAAGCAATGGCCATTTCTGAGCCATTCCCTAGTATATACTTTGGTCATGTCCCATTTTATACATCTCCTCTGTAAGACAAATTCTTAATCGTTTTAATCTTTCTTCATGTAAAAAATTTCCCAGGCCCTTGATGATTCTCATCACTTATCTCACTCTGTATCAAAAATATACTTCATAGACCAACTAGAACTTAATGCCACTCTCTGGTATAATCATATCTTATTTTTTATTTGCATTCAGTGGTAAAAATGATTGATCAGGGATTTTCAGTGAGTGCTTCACAGTCGCTATAGCTACCACGCTCTTGACAACCATGCTTGAATTTGAGCTCCTGCTCTCACAGCCGTGTGGTTCAAGGCGGTTCCCCTCCTTGCAGAGACTGAACTTCCCTTTCTGAGCTGATGTTTGGGTCATTGCAGGTGAGAAGCAGTCTGAGAACCAGCAGGGAGGCAGCAGGATGTCAGGGCAATTTGGGATTGAGCCCAAAGTGTTTCGGGAAGTACAGACATAGCTAAAGTCACTGAAATATTTTATTCCTTATTGTAACAGTAAGTTTACATACTTGTGAGGAACACAAATGTGGTGGACTTGGCAGTGTTAGGTTCACGGTTGAACTCGATAATCTTAAAGGTCCAACCTAAATGATTCTATGATTCTATGTTAAACCATCCAAATAGGCAACTTTTCCAGATCAAATTGCCATTATATTACCATTTGCCATCAGTTACCATCTAACTTAGCTAGATCCTGTTGAAATTGTATAAGGCCTTGACTAACATAAATCACTAACTCACATGCAAAACCTGTTGTTCTGCAGACTGGTCCACTCTCAAAGAAATAATGAATATATTTAACAAGCTCATTCATACTGCAGAAAATTGGAGACACTTGCTATTTACCATATGTACAAAATGATCATTTATTAATACTCTTTGCTTTCTGACTCCTGAATCAGCTTCTGATCTAGGTGGTGTCATTTTAAACAAAAACAGACATGTATTTATTGGCTACAGTTCTTTTGATCTTGTCATATAATTTATCAGCTGGAAAAGCGCTTAGTGACATTTATAATATCTGTATTTTAAAACTTAACACCCACACCGCATAGTGTGGTATAACACCTGGAATTACACTGTTTTTTTTCCCAGACCAGGTCTCGCTTAACTTTAGTTTAAAAGGAAACAATATTGAAATATTGTTTTTTAACTAAGAACTTTAAAACTACTAAAAAGCTGGGTAACTTCAATTTAAGAAGAAATAATATCATTTGAAAAACTTCCTGCTTAGGTAAAAGAAACTATTAAATATTTTATTAATTGATTCTTACTGTTACAAAAAAAACCCTAGTAGTGCTGGAACTGGGAGCGCCCAGGAGACTGCTGAAAAAACCCAGGATTACCAGTAAAGCTGCCACCTGGATTGAGACTGGTGGTCTTAGTTCACTTCTTAATGCACATGCCTTATAGTAATATATTATCTCAGTGGGCAGGAAGGAAATGAACACTCATAGCGTTTACCAGAAGTGACCTGGTTAGTCATTCCTTGGTCAGAGCTGCTGGAGCCAGACTGACGAGGTTCTCTGATGGTGTGTTAATTGCTGCTGGAGGAATAATGTTTAGTTATAGACTGCTTTGCTATCAGATGAATACTTTTCATGAACCTTGCATTGACTTACAAATAGCACTAACTGAGGTATAGCTAGGGCTTGAGGCCTAAAGCTTATTATTTTTTGAACAGCTTTCCCCAAAACATTTGCATAGGTCTCAGAGTTAAGGAAAGGCAAGGAATGATCACAGTGTATTTATGACTCTCTGAAGATACCGCTGTAATGTGAAATAATTGTGCTTCTGTATGAAATTGTTGTTCTTGATACTTTTTTTTCCCCTCAGGTCTCCATATGATATAACCTAGTACACTTTAAATGAAGAAAAATAGCAGCCTTCCAAGTTCAGTGTTAATGCCATGGAAAGACTACACAGCGTATCATCTCCTACACTGGGCATAGATCATGTTTATATTTTTACAGCTATTATTTATTTTCTTCTTTTAAATACTAATTTTGGTATCTTGAAAACAATGTTACATTTGACTATGAAGCAAATGAAATGTGGGTCATATCTGTGGAGGCCACAGTCACTGAAAATCAAGAGTGATAAATGTGAACATAAAATTCAAACATGAAAAATTATTACTTGATAAGCAGCTGGTGGCTTGTGTAAAAAGCATGAATATGAAGGATAAAAGAAACATCTTTGCAATAGGATGGTCAGGTGTGAAATGAGAAATGTGGTCACTACTTGAAAGAAACAAAAATGCTAAATTTACATGATTAAGATTTACTGGAGTTTTTAACATTTGAAAAATGGGATCTAACTAATTCTGGAGGCTGAAAGAGTGCCATTTCCAAAGTAAAGCTGTTGGAGGCAGACTGTGAGGGTTATAGCGCTAGTGTCTTAAGTTACTTCACTAAAGGTTCAAATAGCACATGATGGAATCAGGTTTTGAATTTAGAAGTGCGTCACCCTGGCTGTGTAATATTAAATTATAACGTATCCTAGCAATTCTTTACTTTTGTATCTTTGACCCATATCAAGAGATTGGGACAGATAAGGATCAACACAACTTCTGCCAAACCTCTGCTGTAGAGAACATTTGGGTCGATAAAGGTCAACAGGACGCCAGCATTAATTAGAAATCTTTGTTTCCAACTCTATTTTAATCTTAGCACCATATGAAAGATATTCTATAGGTACTAAGTTTGTGCAGCTGCATGTGCTGTTCTGTACAAATTAGTTAGAAGTATGCAAATAACATAAGGAAACAATCTGCACATTTGCGTACAATTTGAATATGAACACAAACTTTGGCTTATGTTTAACACACCCTGCCTCCGGCAGAGACCAGGAAGGATGTGGAGTTGCAGACAGCAACAGTTTTGGCATGTGGGCCAGGATGAGACAATAGTTAGGTGGCAGTTACAAACCAGGGTATGTGTGTTTGTAGGGATGTGTGGCTATGCGGTGGGATATCGGAGGACACCTGGGGCATGCAGGTGGCTGGAGGAGGCTGGATTTCTGGTGTTGTCAAGACCAGATAAAAAGATGGTAAATAAAGCATTAAATGGCCTTGAAGATGGAGACGTCTGACTTGAGAAACATTAATGGGATCATCTGCCTAGCAGCTCCCGAGCATATAGATGAATGCAGGTATCTGGGGAACAACCAGGCTGGTGGATGTAGAAGCAGCTGAGTCTGTCAGAGCTGGAGCTCAGCAGGGACCACTGGTAGGGTCTGTGAACTGGGATCTCTCTCCTATCTCCCTCTGCCACCGAAGCTTATCGAGTCTTCTTGTTGTGGTTTAACCCCAGCCAGCAACTAAGCACCACGCAGCCGCTCACTCGCTCCCCCTGCCCCAGTGGGATGGGGGAGAGAATCGGAAGAGTGAGAAACACTCCTGGGTTGAGATAAGAACAGTTTAATAATTGAAATAAAGTAAAATAGTAGTAGTAATAAAAACAGTAATAACAATATACAAAGCAAGTGATGCACAATGCAATTGCTCACCACCCACCAACCAATACCCAGACAGTTCCCAAGCAGCAATCGCTGTCCCCAGGCCAACCCCCCCCCAGTTTATATACTGATCATGACGTCAGATGGTATGGAATAGCTCTTTGGCCAGTTTGGATCAACTATTCTGGCTGTGCCCCCTCCCAGTTTCTTGTGCACCTGGCAGAGCATGGGAAGCTGAAAAGTCCTTGACTAGCATAAGCAGCACTTAGCAACAACTAAAACATCAGTGTGTTATCAACATTATTCTCACACTAAATCCAAAACACAGCACTATGCCAGCTACTAGGAAGAAAATTAACTCTATCCCAGCCGAAACCAGGACACTTCTCTGCCTGCCCTTCTCTCTCTGACCCAGCAAGAGGAGCAGCTGTAGGGATGTTTCTTGATTACCTGATCCCCTACGACAGCACTTGCAGGCTGAAACTCGGTTCTAGATGGTGCCTACAGTAATGTGCCAATGAAGTCACGCTGTTGTCTCACAAAGGGAGCTCATTACCCGGTGTGCAACAATCCAATTCACATGCTGAGTCGAGATACAAATTTTATTTCATTTCTGCACAGAGGTGGGTGCTAGGTGGTAATTCCACAAAGCTAGCACACCGAATGAGACTTTCTGCACCTTATTTATACACAAAACTTACAGAGTTAGTAATTATCCTTTCTACGATGATTGGTTAGTAATTACCATACTATCTGCTGTTGGTCAACCCTATTCTAATTAGCCTCACTTGCTATGTAAATTAGCACACATGCTCCTTATGGGTGTAGGGGGACAAATCCTTTTGGTCCTAAACTGAGTCGGTGGTCGCGATCTCCCCCTGCTGGAATTACCTTTCCCCCAGTTACTGTTTTTTGGCAATCATCCAGTTTTTCCAGCACCTTTTGGGACAGGATGTTCCCTTTTATCATTTTCTCAGTACTTCTTCAAGGTCTAGTTGCTCTGGGATGTCTTTGGTTAAAGGATACTGAATGTTTGTTCTTCTGATTAGAGATGATTAAGTGTCCTTTACTTGCCATCTTACAAAAACATCTTGGCCTGATACGATGAGCTAAGTTTCAGAGTTAGCCTTCAAAAACATCGAGACCTCCATGGAGCCTAATGCTTTGATGTTTTGCTGCTTAACACTGCCAACAGCAATGCTAATTAATACAGCTTGTGTTTACCTACAGCCAGCTCATTTAATCCTGGCTACTAGTCAGTCACTGGATTGTAATGGCTACTGGTCACCAACAGGCCAGGTCAATTTGTGCTGTTTCAGATCCAGAATTGAAAAAAAAAAACTTGTAGTGAATTTCAAAGCCTTTCAAACTCGGTTCCCATGGTGGTACACAAATACAGAAATGGTATTTTGAGAGTACATTTAAATGCACATACCCTTCGGTGAACTTAGGCCAAGCCAGAACGCCATGTTGTCATCAACGATCTCGCCTTTGAATAATCTTAAATATGCTTATGTATGTGCACATACAGTTGCAGCCGTTCATCCATTTTAAGTTTTGAGGTGTGAATAGTGATGTAGCAACGAGGGTTACACTTCCAATGCCAAGACTGCGGCTGGAGTGTAAGGTCAGACTCCAGACAGTGTCGTAGCCGGGTGGCTGGCTGCCGGCGCTCTGGGCGTCGGCTGCAGCACCGCTGGGACGGGGCTGTTTCCCCGTCTGGGGGCAGCTGAGGCGTACAGGCGCTACCCCTCGCAGGGCCGGGCCTACCCTGCCCGGAGCACGCCGCCACCGGAGGCTGGGCGCAGAGACCTGCCCGAGCACGCTGCCGCAGCGGCTGCTCCCGGGCAGCCTCCGAGGCAGCCGATGGAGGCCGGGGGCGCGGTGAGGGGCGAAGCCCCCGGGCCGACCACCCTCCCCTGCGCCCCTCAGCCGGAACGGGCGGCGCGAGGCCAGCGCCCGCCGCTGACGTGGCCAACGGCCCGGCGCAGGGGAGGAGCGCGAGAGGCTTAGGGAACCGCCCCCGCCCCGCGCGACCGGTCGACCGGGAAGCGGCGCGGCGAGGCGGGAGAGGCCGCGCATGCGCGGCAGCGCGACGAGGGCGGAAGGCGGCCCGCCGCGCCTGCGCAGGGGGATTCCGTCAGGCCCGCCGGACACCAACATGGCGCCCTAGGTCCACGGCGCCAGCGCCACCGCGGGCGAGCGAGGCGGCCGCCGCCGCCATCATGTCCCGGCACAGGAACGTCCGAGGCTATAACTACGACGAAGGTAGTGGGCGAGCAGCAGCCGGCGGCAGAGCTGCGGGGGCCGCCCCCGACGCCGCCCCAGCCGCCGGTCGCGTCGCGCCACCCCCTCCGCAGGCCCGCACCCCTTCCCCCGGCGGGCCCTTCCGCCCCGCGGGGGGTGCGCGGCGTTGTCCGCGGGCGGGAGGGTGCGCCCGGGCCCGCACGGCTGGAGGGGAGGGCGCGGGGGGCTGTCAAGGGCGGTGGGAGGGGAGAAGCAGCCCCCTCCCCTCCGCGGGGGTTGGACGAGGCTCGGTGCGAGGCCTCGCCCCGCCTCTCCCCCGCCCCCCCCCGCCCCCAGCCGTTTCCCGCCCGAGCGGCGGGTCGGGCGCACGTGGCCGCGCCGCTGCTGCCCCTCAGGGCCGCCTCCGGCTGCCGCGGGCTCCCGGGAGCTTTCACAGGGGGAAAGCGCGGCCCCGGCACGCAGGCCGAGCCCTGGCAGGGCTTTACCTGAGTTGCCTTAAGCTGCCGAAGTTGACCGCTTTTCAGGCGGGTGGGAGTGACTTGAAAACCAAGCCTCAAGGCAATTGAACCGCCTGTTTTTGGTCTTGTAAAGCTTAAAAGTTTGTGTTCCCAGTCTAACTAACAAATTGTTGCTGGTGTTCAGCCATATCTAGATAAGTGGCAACAGCCGTTCCTCGTAGAAGAAATGTAGTTCTTGAAGATGGAGTTGAGCATCTGAGGAAGAACCTATTTTTCAGACACCGTTCTGTCGTGTTTTACTTAAGCTTGCATGGGATGAATGAGCCCTCATGTAAGAGCTCGGCTCATGCCTGCAGTACTACAGCTTTCCTTGTGCCCTGTCCTATTAACTTAGGCAAACTGTACATTGCACCCTTTTTTCTCAAAGGTTTTGTTTGTGTTGGCTTGGGCTGTGGAAAAATGGACACACTTCCAGTTGGTATTTGAAAGAATCTTTGCGTATGGGATCAGCTATTTTGTTGCCTCACTTTGTCAGAGGATATAAAAAAATTGCAAGACATACTTCTGTCTGCATTTAGTCTTTTGCTGTTGAGTGAACAGATGCAATGTGCATATGTATTACAGTAGCACAAATTAGTTTTTGTACTGTGATCTTGTAATTTTCGGGGAAGTCATGTAAATCCATGTAAGCCATGACATCTGTGTGGCCTACCTTGCAGGTTTCACTAGTGCAAATTTACCTGGTACCTAAAAACTTAGACTGGATTGGGGATTTTACTGCTTGATTCTTTCATCCTCTAGACATTTTTTTCATCACAGTTTGGTTGAAATGTTGATATCAACTGAATCTCTGTCATCTGTGAAGTTGGGTGACCAATCTATAGAATTCATTTCAGTGTGTGTACGCTCACTAGAATCTCTTTTAATGACGGTGCTGAAATACACAGTAATTTGCTGTTTGCTGTGGCCATGAGGCTTAAGTTGTTATTGCTGTTTGAAACTTTACTGTTGTGTTACAGGTCAGGTTTAATTAGAAGTGTGTATATGTGTGGTCTTTATACTTACAGTGTATACTACTTTTGTAGTTGCATACAATCCTTTCTGTCCCAAATGAAGTACGCTTTTGTGTCATCTTTTTTTTTTTAAATTTAATATAGTGCCATATGTTCTTTTTATGCCACTTATTCTGTAGTGCTTTGTCTGGCTCAATTATTTGTCTTTTTTCTAAAGTAAATATTTGCATTATTTTTTGGTCTCCTTTCGCAGGAAGGCTTGTGAGGCCTTAGGTCTTGTGGCCTTTATTTGACCATATTCTATTTCTGCTCCCTCCTTTTTGAGGTATTGTGATCAGAACTGAATGTGGTATTCCACCTTGAGAGTATGTTGGTGATACAGTTGTTGATACTGTGGAATGCTTCTGTGGGTTTTACTCTGTTCTCTGCAATTTCTGTCACTTTTTAATAATTATTTTTGTGATCAATGCAAGCTGAGCCATTTTCACTGAGGTGTCCTTTTCTTAGTCTAGAAATTAAACCGGTATGGGATATACAAGTGATTCAAATAATGCACACTGACAAGACTTACCTTGATTTCACTTACTACTAACTGTGAATGTTAACCATTCACACAAGTCATCTTGGAGTTCTCCTTGACACTCTCCAAGTATTGGCCAAACTCCAAAAAGTGTTTTTACTTTGAAAAAAATGTATAGCTCTTCTCTAGACTTTTTATAGATTAATTGGTCCTAGCATGGAACCAGGAGACAGTGTGTTATTTTCAACATGGTCAAAAAGTAGATAACAATATGCTCTTTTTTTAGAGACAAACAATCAAAACAAGCCTATAATACGTTTTCTTTATCCCGTGATACTTAATTTCCAAAGTAGATTCCTGTTTTTTTCACTAAACTTTTTGTATACTTGTGCCAGCCCTTTTAGCTACTGCTTTTGGTTGGCATTTTTTTTTTTTTAATTACAGTGAATTATAGTGTTAAGTTTACTTCGAGATAAATGAACCTTTCATGTCCTAAATTCTGAGCCTTTTATAGATAGATACAGTGTTTGTAATGTTCCAGTTCTGTGGTCTGTAAGCTGATATCAGAGTGCAGATCTTTTTTTTAGCTGATAGCTACTTTTTTCTCTCATTCTTTTAAAACAATAAACAATACATGCTATTTGTGAAACTGCCAAGTGTATGCAATAACATCTTTAAAAATACTTCATTAATTTTTTTTATGTATTTCATCATTACTTAGTGAAAATTACAAATTTATTTTCAAGATTTACATAATACTAGGATTTTTTGGGGGGGTATAACTTAGGGGGATAATTTACTTTCTCTTCCTGTTTCCTGATAACTGATTCCTGATACCTTTTTTTTTTTCTTTTTTCTTTTTTAAATGGGGAAAGTATATGACTATATTTAAGTAACTGTATCAGATTCTTGCTTTTTGGCTGAAACAATTTTGCACATTCAAAGAAATTGTGAATTGTGTTTTTACCTTGCTGAACTTCTGTTGAAAGGTAGATGGCCGTGAGGATAGACCAGAGAAGAAAGCTGAGAAGTACATAGGTATGGCGTAGAAATGCTGATCCTGAGTTGTTGGAGTAGAGATTGTAATTGAACTGTCTGTGGTTAAGACCATTGAGAGGTCATGCAGAGATATCAAGAGAAGTGCCATGGGTGAAGATCTGTGGAACTGTAGAAAGTTGTGTTTGGGCTGTGAGGGCAGACTTCTAAAGGAGATGCTGAAGGAGGAGGTGTGAAGCATGGCACCTCTTGAAAATTTTTGGCTTTCCCAATGAATAGAGTATTAAATGTTAAAATTCTATTATTGTAACTTAGAATTTCTTACCTAGGTGTCATGGTTTAGCCCCAGCCAGCAACTAAGCACCACGCAGCCCCTCGCTCACTCCCCCTGGCCCGATGGGATGGGGGAGAGAATCGGAAGAGTAAGAGTGAGAAACACTCCTGGGTTGAGAGAAGAACAGTTTAATAATTGAAATAAAGTAAAATAGTAATGATGATAATAGCAATATAATAATAATAATAATGATATACAAAGCAAGTGATGCACAATGCAATTGCTCACCACACACCGACCGATACCCAGACAATTCCCGAGCAGCGATCGCTGCTCCCTGGCCAACTCCCCCCAGTTTATATACTGAGCATGATGCCATATGGTATGGAATAGCCCTTTGGTCAGTTTGGGTCAGCTGTCCTGGCTGTGCCCCCTCCCAGTTTCTTGTGCACCTGGCAGAGCATGGGAAGCTGAAAAGTCCTTGACTAGCATAAGCAGTACTTAGCAACAACTAAAACATCAGCGTGTTATCAGCATTCTTCTCATACTAAATCGAAAACACAGCACTCTGCCTGCTACTAGGAAAAAAATTAACTATCCTGGCTGAAACCAGGACACTAGGTAAATACACAGTACTTAACTGCACTTCTGGAATACTAGAGATGCATAATTTCTTAAAACTTGATGTAAAAACTACTCTTTGAATTATAATATTAAGTATTTAGAAATTTTGCAGACTAATCTTTCTGTTTCTGCTTCATAGATTTTGAAGATGATGATGTGTATGGCCAATCAGTAGAAGATGATTATTGCATTTCTCCTTCAACAGGTTAGTTCAAATGATTACATATAAGCATTGTCCATTGATTCCTATTCTGATATTTATTTCTAGAATAAAACAATATTTAAAAGCTAGTGAAACTTTTGAAAAGCGCCTAGCGACCATAATCCTGTTAAAGTCAGTTAGGTGTAGTGTTAGGCACTGTTGTACTTTTGGAATTCACATTAGACAACTGGGCACATCTTCAGTTGTACAAGTATGTTATCTCGGGTGGTCAGAATGTACTTGATAAAGTAAAAATCTGTTTTATGGGAATGTATTGATAGTCTTGAAACATTTGGTGTCTTTTAAAATTGTTAGTAGGATCTGGCTGGGCTTAACAGTTGTGATTCTGCACCTGGTAGTTGACGTCTTTTACACAACTTTCAGTAAATGCAGGGTAAGGAGTCTTATTGTGGGATGCAGCACTGGTCCTCACTGCTTCTGTTCTCATGCAAGATCATGTGGAGCTAATAAGCCTTTGGGCATTTGTAGTGTTGCAAAGTAGGTATAAAAATAGTGATGCTCTGTGCTGAGGTAAGACATAATTGGAGTGGCTTAATCCAGCTGAATTCAGCCCAGCTGTAGAACCACTAGGTTGTGTTCTCCAGTCAAATCTCTGGCAAGGTTATCAGTTCAGGGTTTCCCCAGATTTGGTGGCAGTGTTTCTAGCACTGAGTAGGCCCTGAAAATAGTATGGCTGATGTTGATGTGAAGCTGTGCTGCTGCAGGTAACTAGGTTGGATCTAAATCCACTGTGACGGTGGTGTAGTCTGTGACCTCTGGCCACAGGTACTTGAGTTAAGTAGGTCTTTAAAAATCTGTTCCTCTGTCATCCTGTTGATTTGAGATAAGCAAATGTAGGTGTGCATTTTTATTATTTGTGGTCACATTCCCTGATTTAAATTCAGATCGTCTTACATTCAATTTCTAAGTTTAACTGCTAGAATTTTTCAGACCTTTTCTGAGAATTAAGGTAACCTTGTATTTTGTGATGAAAATGTGCAATGTGTTTACTTTTTAATCAAATATAAACTGCTCAATTGCAAAACTAATTCTTGTTTGTGCACAGTAGTTTTCCCAAGACTTATTTTTATGTATGCTTCATTTATAAAATAATCTGATCTAGGTTTTATAGCAATCTTTTAATAGGTGCTTCAGTTTTGGTGATTGAATATGAAATGGTGTGCATTTGGGAAACAGTTGCTGAGGCTATACTACTAAACTTCTGGATATATGTATACTTTCAGTATGTATTTTGGAGCTGGGGGGAATATTACATAACATAAGGAAATTTGCTTACATTTCTGAGAGTATGTAATGACAGGGGCTCATGTTCACCAAGAAGTTTTGTCTATATATGCCTTAATGTGTTGCTAAATCAGAGTGGAATTATGCACTTGTTTAAAGTTTTGTGTGAATATACTTTTTTAATTCATGGGCTGTATTTCTAATGAAAGTCCAAGAAGAGAAGAATGTGTTCAACTCCATTAAATTGTTACCAGTAGTTTGACAGTGCCATACTGTAGAAGCAACGTTATTTTCATGCTAATTTTTTTTACTTGTAATGGAGGTAAAAAAAAAAAAGTGGAGTAAGGTTCTGAAAGCATTAGGCCATAGAGGGTAATTTCGTATAGAAAATACTATTTTTCAAACCTGGAGTATATTCTTTTGTTTGAATACTGAACTTTGCAGAATTATTGCATTACATGAATACAAAGATATTGCCCAGCCTGTGGTTTCACTGTGTTGGTGACTTATTTATATTCCAGCATGAACTGCTGTATGCTCTGTACAGTCTGCAGGTAGTAGTCATTATACAGTAGCGTCCCATCCTCCCCCCGCCCAAACCACTGCAACGGGTCAGCATCTTAACTTTTTTTCCCCTTTAGATATGTCCAGTTTTTAAAGGAGGAAAGAAGATTTGACTTTTTGTTTTTAATACTTTTTTTTTTTTTACCTAATGCAGCAGCTCAGTTTATCTACTCCAGACGAGAGAAACCAGCAACATTTGCTGAGCCATTACAAGAAGAATATGGCTATGAAGGTACAGATGATACTGCTGATTATTTTACATCCAATCATCAGTTGACTGAAGTTGATAGAGGTAATTATAGAAAATAAATAATTCTCGGAACAATCTCTTTTATGAATTAAGGACTTACTAAAATAGTCTTAAATTAACGTTTGTTACTTGACTGACACTATTCACAATTTTGTAGTCTTGTAGAACAACACCCTTCACGAGCATAGCTTCAGTGATGATTCTTCAAGTTTGTAACTACCTTTTGTATACTACTTGTAACTTGGTTGCATACATTGAAATACGTTCTTAGTTTCTTATTAGAAATAATGAGATCTGATAGGAAATTCAGACATAAGAACAGCTGTACTGGCTCAGGCCAAGCATCCATGTAGCTCAAGGTCTTGATTCCGCAAATGGATGCCTAGGGAAGAGTATTAGAGTATTTGTAGAATGATCTTTTACTTGTGTTGCATTCCAAATTATGGCAACTAGTAGCAGTTGAGAGGTTTTCAAAGTCACACAGTTCCTTGAAACAGTAGCCAATATCTTTAGATACCTGTATCCTCTACAGTCTTTTCTTATCCTTGAAGGTAAGGTTTTGAATTCCTTAGACTTTGGTTTCCATTCAGTCCTGCAGCCATGAATTCCATGTTACAAGCCGAGTTCTGAGCTGAGATAAATAATATGCATGAATGAAATTTGGTATTTAAAACAAGTTGCAGAAAATTCAGAAAAAATAGGTAGAATAGAAACAATCTAGATTCCATGTCAAGTGAATTGGTAGAAGCTATGCTAATGCATAGACGTGATAAATTGGGGTGTAATATATGTGTTTTTACAGCAGGAAATAATGTTGTAGAGGGCAATTTGAAAGAATCAGCCAGTATGTGGATACAGGTGATCTAGACAATACGGTACCCTGGCTTTTCAGAATGCTTTTGACAGACTCAGTCAGTTAAGAATTGATATTGGAACAAGAAGGAAAGTAATGTTCTGGACTAAAAAAAGATGGAAAAGAAACCTAGAAATAACCATTTCTACTGTGAAAACAGCAGTGGTCCCACAACACCTGTTACATTTGGTATAGTGTGCAGTGTTGGCCATTAATACAAAATCACTGATTGTACTCAATCTGGTTGCACAGAGTTTGGCAAGATTGTCCTTGTTGAGTGTTGGGTAATAAAATGGCCAAGCAGCACATTGTGCAGGGCTCTGCCAGTACTTGTTTTGCAGAGCAAATGTCTGGGAACATTGACTTGGTTACGAATTGAGGGTGCTGATTTAAGTAACCTTGAGGAAGCTGGAATTCTGTGGTGTTGAATTCCCTTAGCAAAGTTCTTTAAAATCACTGTCTTTGAGGAGGTATTCAAATAAATTATCTGTAGTCATCTTCCTGTTGTTCAGTTCCTGTTTTCTAAAATCTGAACTCGCAGAAACTGTGATATTCAGGAAGATTTTCTTCTATTCTCTTGTGTTTGTATGTCTGATTAGCACACTACTTCCAGCCTGGTGAATTTTCAGTCCCTTGTTGTGAGGCAGGTCAAGACTTAAGAATCTTATTTTAGTCAAGGCTTATACTAGTTGCAGAAATAGCTGCAAAGAAAATTGATTTTATCAGCCAAAAAATTTATTACAGTTTTAGGAAAGGTAAAGATTGCAGGTAGTTTGGGTGTTAATTATAGCATCTGTAAACACGTAACATGTGCTGTTCAGTGGGATTCCATGTTGACTTACTAAATTACTTTGGATAATTTTAAGGTGATTATTTGTATTTCTTCTCTGCAGTGAAGATAGTTAATTTTACAACATCATAGTATTTCAATATTGAGACTTTATAAACTAATAAATAGTAGTCAGTGATATGTTCTTTATCTGAAATTAGTCAAATATTCTGCAGGGTTTGGGGGCAAAGTTTATCATGGCAATAAGTGAGACTGAAATTAATTTCTAAAGGTTTTATCTTTTACTATGGTATCTTTCTCCTGTTCTTGTTAATCAGATGTGTGGTGCTAGGGGTTAGGCCGCTTAAGATATTTTTTTGTGCAGCTTATAACAGTAATATGTCTCTTTTAGCCCGTCTTAATTCATGCCTTGATCAAATGAGAGAAGTTTTGGCAGAGTCTGTACCAGAGCAAACAATGGTGCAAGCAGTACTGGATAGTAAATTTGATGTACAGAAGGCTTTGGATCTTGTGCTTTCACAAGACAGTAAGCAAAATGTGAAGACCAAGAATGAGGACGCTGTGATTGTAGGAAAGACGACAAAAGGTATACTTCTATTCAATTGTTTACATTCAAGATTATTCATCTCTATGTACAGTTTAATTTTGGCTTTACAAGCTGCGAAGATGCTTGTTATTGCATTAGTCATTTATTAGAAAATCAAAAAAGACCAACTTACTCTTCTGTTTCTGTGTTCTAAAAACATTTAAAGGAAACAGTAGCTTTTCTTGAGCTAGAAGTCAAAATAAAACCTTAGTGTCAGCTTAAATTCAAACTGCAACCATCTGCAGTTCACAGTAAATTTCTGATTTCTAATATATAACTTAACTAAATGAATACATGTCCTAAAAGTTGGACAACATCTTTAAGTTTTATGCACTTACATTATTTGTTTGGTGGACTGACATCTCCCATCCCCAATACCTCCCTTTTTTGGTAGTGCCTGTACAGTAACTTTCTTATTTTGAATTATGCTTAAATCTTTGTGTTCTTTACTGGCATTCTTTGCTGATTCTTGAAGTTTCTTAGGTATTCCAGTAGAAAGTCATAATTTAATTGTAGAACATTGCATATCTTTGGATAACACTTAGTAATTAAATGCCTTTTCATGTTTCTTCTTGATTTTTTTGTTGCTGCTGTCTACTTTAAAAACATGGGCTATTTTGCGGTGACTACACTTCCATCTGAAAATTATTGGCTATTGTAAGGTAAGGAGACTTACTTTGTTGTCCAGAAATGTGTATTGATAGAGACAGTTTCTCTTGTGCCATAGAAAATGTTGCTGACAACAACAACAAACCTGGGTTTGGAAACTTGACAGCCAAAAGTGGTTCAGCTTGTTACTCTTTAATTACAAATGACAAAATGCTCCTTAATGCTGAAAAATCCAATATACCCACATCTGAAAGGAAAGGATTGAAATCCTCTTCACTTGTTCTGTCATCTTCTTTCAGTGATGAGTTGTGTAAAGGATCATTTTTTGAACCTGTGAATAAACAGGCAGAGAATCAACTACCAGAAAGTGCTAACACAGTAAGTTTGATTCCTGACAGGGAAGATGTTTACTGTAGCATAGGAAGTAACCCATCTGGAAATCCTTCCTTTAAGGAGTTGGAATGCAAGGAAACACAGGACTTGAAATCCTTGCTGATGCAGAATGTAGTTAGTGATTCTTTGAGTCCTGAAGACAGCATTCCTCTTGTTTCCTCAAATACTTCTGATTGTAATAGTAATGCACATTTTTACAGTCCTCCGTGTTTAACAAGTGCTTTAGGAAAACTGACTCTTCGTAATGAAGTCGGTCATACTGTAAATAGAAAGAACGAACTTCTTGAAAATTTTTCTTCACTTGTGCAAAGTAGAAAACAAGAAAGTCCGTCTTCAGACGTGGCTGCTTTGTCAGTGTTAAGGTCTGGAAGTACATCATTGGCCGACTTACTTCAGGAGCACCAGGAAAGCAGTGCTAACCGCTGTTATTCTTTGGCTGATCTTTATACCCAGTCAACAGCAAGTCTCACTGATATGAAATTGGGAACCTCACCATTATCACAACTAGTAAGTCAACCCCAAACTTCAGGTGGAATGCCAGAGCTAACAGGATCTTTGTCTTCTCTAGCCCACTCTAAAGTTTCTCCACTAAAGGAAATAGAGAATTTATCACTCTCGGATTTAATAGCAGAGACTATTGAAGTAGATAAAACTCAACAAAGGACAGACTTCCCCATGCTCAATGTAGCTGAACTGAGGCCCTCTAAAAGAACCAACATTGATTTAAGTGTCCTTGTAAAAAATGCCAATGTATCTGCAGAACAAAATGTGGTAGGACAGTCAAATATCTTAAGCCCTGAAACTAGACTTTTAAAAGAAAAACAAGGAAAATGTTCTGGTTTTGCCAAAACAAATAAAAAACCCAAAAGAGGGCTTACTCCTAAGAGGCAGGATTTGTCCCTTTCATGGATGAAGGTGCTACGTGCAAGACCTTCAGCTTTTGCTTTAACCTTGTGTCTCCGTTACCCTCCAAAAGGTTATAAGCGGCGCACAATTGGTATGCATAAAGCTTTCCTATACAGTAGACAAGTACAAGACATAAAGCCCAAGGAAACTGGTCCTATAATAGCCATAACACCATTTGACTTCAAATCAGCATCTCCTGATGATATTGTGAAAGCTAACCAAAAAAGAGCTTTTACAAGAGAATAGTTGGGGGGGGGGGGCGGGGAGGGGAAGAATCAGTGTTTATATCTTGGTATATTAAAAAAAACGCAACTAACTATATGGGACCTATTTATAATCCAGAATTGAATTTTTTTTATTTTTTTAATTGACATATTACAGTTCTCAGTGTTTGGTAACAAATTTGTATGTGGACTTTTAAGCTGTTGCACTGAATATCTTTATTTTTGCCTAATTTTCACTGACAATTTAACATTTTTAACTTTTGCAAAGTCTTGAAATTTAGTATATAGAGATTGCACGTACAAAATTCTATAAACACCATTAGACATCTTGAAACATCTCTCTAGGTATTGATACAGTTCATTGGGAAGAACACTGAATTATTATTTTGTAAAGTAATTTAGTTTTACTATGTGGTGCATCATTTGGGGAGCGGGAACCTCAGTTTATATTATGACTGTTTTGTTAAATATTCTTGAAGTTAGATTTTCTGGTAAGTTACGGTATTAAACTGCCAGTCTTGTAATTGGTATTTTTAGTCAATGTCTCTATTCTCTTCTATCTTTATCCTGATTACAATATTACAACAGAAATAGCTTTATTTTTTTAAAAGCCTCACTAACCTCAGGTTTTGACAGTTTTAATTGTGATAGGACATGTATAGTTTTTGATAGGACCAAATTTGTAGGGGAGCATGCAATTAAAATTGTGTGCCTGCCCCCATTCACTCTCTAATCAGCTGTCAAAATGTGATACTCAGAATTTTAGAACAGCTATTTTGTAGGTATATACATGTTGCATGTATTTAATGAGAAGTTTCACTAGGATTCTATGGTTTATTCTCAAGTTTTTCAGAAAAGTATTGTAGTAACAATTCTTTCAACTTTAGCATGAGAGTCTTTGCTCAATGGAAAAAAAAATCAGGCAAAGCGTTAAGTGCTGTTTGTGTCTGCCTTTTGTCTGTTTTGAAGAAAGCTTCCTTTAGTAATGGAAATGTATTCTCTTCTACTGTTTGCACCCATTGCTGTTACTCTGAATCTTTATATGAAAGATCAGAATCAGGACATTCTGGACTTATTTTTTTCGCTGATAATTACTAGACTCTTGTGTCCCTGTTAGTCAAATTAGTAACTGCATGTATGTTTCAACTTTCTTTTTAGTACACATTACTACTTTTAATATATTTCCAGTGTCGATGTCAGTATTTTAGAACCTGAACGGCAATAAGTGCAATAAAGGTACTGCTGCAACTAGAAAAATACGTTTGTTTTTATACTGCCATACACTTATTCATGCTAAACTTGGCAGCTAGTATGGAACAGTAGATAAAACTCTCATCTAGTTTTCATCTAATTTTTGTTGAGCATGTAGCATCAAAAAGAAGACAAAAACTTTAAGTTTTATTCCAGACTTCAGATTGCACTACAGTTTGGTTTCTAAATAAAAATAAAACATGTTCCAATGCTCTCAGGTACAAATTTCATATTCTGTATATTTTGCTTGTTTGTCTAGTTGATGCTATTGTCATTTAGGACTGTGATCAGTGCGACCTCTGACCTCTTGAATGAAGTTAATGTTTCTTACCTTTACTAATAAAAGTTTTATATGATGACAGTGCTGCAGCGTTTATGTTCTAGTTGACATGTTAATCTAGCCATCTGTATCCTTACCTATTTTAAGTGCCTTAAAGCATTGCAGTGTAAATGATACAATCCAGTGTACATACTGTGATATGATAAGTTCATGAGCAGGAGCGTAATTGATTTATTTCCTCAGAAGACTTCCTATAGAAGCCTGGCTGATACTGATTGTATACTGGTTGTTTTGCTAATTAGTCTTAATAGCAAATTCTGCTTTTTGAACACTATGAAATGCTTTTTGGCGATCTATTTCTCTGTAGTTAGTCCAAATATTAACTTCCCATTGCTTAAAAGTCCAAGTCTATTTTTCCCACTGAAGCAAAATGTCCTATTTGGAGAATTTATAATTAAAGTTCAGTTTTTCCAAAATTGTGTGTATTCTTCTAGTAGAGAAATTCTAATTTCTAAAAGTAAAATATTAGTACAAAGTTTGCCATCGTCATGCCTGGTATATTGTTAGGTGTTTTTGCTTTCTTATGCTCCAAATACTCTTGAGGTAGGTAGAGGTTTCCAATACATGCATTTTTAAAAAATTTTCATTCAATACTTTGGTTTTCCCTCGAAATCTTTTCCCTTATTCTTGTTGAACTTCTCTTTGGTTTTGGTCTGTTTTCTCATTCCCCTTGCTGCTCTTCTTTGCATAAAACTTCTTAGAATTTTAGTAATTTTAGAGCCTGAACTGGACATACACCTAAATGTATGTCTTGTGGATTCCATTGGAAAGTATGTACAAGTAGTAGGTGGCAATGTGTAGTACTTGGAGCTCAGTTTTGCAATAGGTTTCATGCAGATTAAACTTCGAACAAGTGACTGAAGCTAAAGGCCATCAGCATTATATCTTTATCGTGGATCTTACTGTGGGATTGATACCTTAATAAACAACTTTGGATCTTGTTGGGTAGCTAGATTTTCATATATAAATACTTTTTCATTTGCATTTGTCTCGTTGTTAGTGATCTTGAAGAAGCAAAACATGCTGTTCAGTGTATAAGGAGTAGGGGTGGGATTTTTCTTCAGTTTGCAATCCTGAATCCTGAAGTGAGCCTTGAATTAGTACAAATCTGCAGGCTGAACACTGCAGAGGTGCCTAAGTGGTGGATAAACCTGAATTCCAATTATTTTTCAGCAAAGATTATTTATTTCCATGCTTGGAAAATTTTACGGTATTGTTTTTATAAACAAAAGGTAATGTGTTACTATATTTGCTTTTTAAATGAAACAGGTATTTTAATAATTTCCTTAATTATTCCTTAATTTCCTTACTGAGAACCAGGTTTGTGTCATTAGCGACAGGTTTAATTGTCTTAGAATACTGCATGATACTATGGTATATGGCGTTTTTGTGTAAGAAGCCTGTGGCCTTTGCACTGAAGTGTTTCTGCCTAATGAACGTTAGAATTCTTGTTAACTAAATCTGTCTATTTTATGCTTAACACAGTGAGCTTATTTTATTGATGTATGTATAAAACTTTTCCCCCCCATTTTGCAGGTAGTGTGTATCTTTGTCTAACATGGGTTAATTGTGTTACTTGTTTTGGAATTTACGTATTAGGATTGCAAAGTACTTGTGTCTGTATTTGCATATGGAGATTAAAAAGATAATATTAAACTACATAGACATACTACTTCTGGTGTTCAGACTGTATACTCCTAAGGTATTTTGTACATTAAATTTATTTTGTAACTAATTTTCAAGTGGCTGCTGAATATTTTTAATATAAAATTGCCTTGTGGATATTGCTTTATGTACCTAAATAAAATGCATATTCTTAAAGGACTGACTTAATTACAATTTCTTGTTAACTTACCTGATAGAAATAGAATTGTGATTGAATGTTCTGTAATGATTGTATCTATTGTGGAAGAAGGCTTCAGTTCTTGTGTAGGTTTGCATGGACATACTTCTTTCCATGGAAGATTCCTTTGGAGAAAGTAAGGCAAAACCTGGCATCCTACTAGTGTGTCTTCAGATGCCATATTAAGGCTCCAGTTTGCTTTTGGTTAGAAATGCATTTGTAAAGCTGCTTTTTAGATCATTTTGATAGCATTTTTAAACCTTATTTGGATCTTAAAAAGAAAAGGATATCAGTGAAGTAAGAAAAAAGCAATTGTCTAAAGTTAGTTCTCAAGCTCTTTGTTACAGTAGAAATTAGAGCTACTACAGTTGATATCTTAAAATCAACATTCTTAAAATGTCTCTAAATACCCGTTCCATTTTTGTCTTTCAGGTTTCCTTTTTCTAGCTGATTTCTATCTGAACTTGTTTTGGAAAACCAGGGCAAATTGAAAGTCAAAGTATGAGAAGGGTAGGAAAATAACAACCCCCATTGGGATATCAGAAATGATTGATGCTTTGTACCCTTTGGGATGTGATTTAACATAATTTTATTTAGCTGTTTTTTAATTACAACAGAAAACACTTCTGTTTTGAGAAAAGTATAGAATGTTAGGGGCATAAGCTTCAGATCTAAAAAAAACCCATGGGATTAGAACTTTACATACCTGGTTTTTACTTTTTATTCAGAAATAACTATATGAGTAATTTCTCATTGAATTGTTCAGACAATTCTCAGGATCTTAAGCTTCAGAGACAGCAAGCTACTTGAATTTCTGGAACTGTTGCACAATAATATTTCAAAATCTTATTTCTAAGAGACTAAGTGGTGCAGTGAGGTAGTCTTTGCAATTTTGTGTTTTGCCCTATTTCCTCTAATCATGTCATTCAAATACATTTTTCAGTAATCAGCAATTTCTGAAAATCTACACTTATGCAAAAAGTTACAGAGCAACTACTACTGCAAAAATGAATAGCTATACAAAATATTTGTATGAAGATAGGATAGAGGTTCTCTTTATGAAACATATATAATTTATTAAAGTACCTCTGTACAAGGGCAGTAGTTTAGGGTTATACACACAATGATTCACATCTCTTTCAAATCTAAAATGCTCAGCTTTTCAAAGTTGTTAAAGTGTTTTTGTATTAAATGCTGATTATGAATTGTGGTTGGGAGAAAAAAAACAAAGCAAAAATTTCATCACATTGTAATTCAGTAAAAATAAACTTCCTAAAGTGCTGAAAGGGGGTGCTTCTCTGCTTTTTGTTTCTTCGGAAATTCAGTTGAATTTTTATGGGATAACATGTCCTTTCTTGCTTTCTGTGAAGTGTAGACAGGTGTTAAACTCTTAAGTAGATTTTATGTTCAATTCGCTATGTCCAAACAGCTATTTAGATGATGAGGCAATGTCATTAGTTCAAGTTATCTATGCTTTTGTGTGTGCTAATGGTTTTGACCTTGCAGGATTTTCTGTGGGGAAGCGAGAGAAACTTCTTTTGGGAAACTAGTGTGTTTAGTCTGCGCTAGAGAACAATGTGATGAAACAAAAATCATAGCCAGTGGTGACTGATTTATTTATTTCTTGAAGCAAACTCTTTTGGCCTTCCCAAATTGCTGTCTCAATGCAGTTCAATGGGAATGGGTTGCTATTTTAGTATTGCTGTACTGTAGAATCATAGAATCATAGAATGCTTTGGGTTGGAAAGGACCTTTAGAGATCATCTAGCCCAACCCCCCTGCAGTGAGCAGGGACAGCTTTAACTGGATCAGGGTGCTCAAAGCCCCGTCCAACCTGACCTTCAATGTTTCTAGGGATGGGGCCTCCACTGTCTCTCTGGACAGCCTGTTCCAGTGTATCACCACCCTCATTGTAAAATATTTCTTCCTTATGTCTAGTCTAAATCTATTCTTCTTTAGTCTAAATCCATTATTCCTTGTCCTGTCACAACAGGCCTTGCTAAAAAGATTGTCCCTATCCTTCCTATAGGCCCCCTTTAAGTACTGAAAGGCTGCAATAAGGTCTCCTCGCAGCCTTCTCTTCTCCAGGCTGAACAACCCCAACTCTCTCAGCCTGGCCTCATTGGAGAGGTGCTCCAGCCCTCAGATCATTTTTGTGGCCCTCTTCTGGACCTGCTCCAACAAGTCCATGTCCTTCTTGTGCTGAGTACAGCCAGTTGCTCCTTTATGCAGGCTGTTTGTTGAAGTATACATTTTTAGCAAAAGTAAAAGCTAATTGCAGTTTGTGATTTTTAGGTGATTGTTGAGATGAACGATTCTTATGAAATGTTTCATGGGTTTCTGGTGTCTGTGTTGTCGTGAAACTGTTCTTCATCTGGTTTGTGGACACGTTACATTGCACACTTAAAAATGGCCCATTAAAAACAATTGTTGGTGACTTCTGAGGTATGTCAGTGGTTTGATGGTCAAATAATTGTTTTGGATGCTTAGTGTTGGTAGGATTCCTCTAGAAAATAACCCATTGCCCTTCTCTACAACTTTCTAGTAATAAAATGACCGGAAGATGACTAGAACACGTAAAATGGTTGTAGACTGCAGAGATTAAAATAATACGTTTTGAAAGAATTCATGAACAATTTGTTAAGAATTGAAGACTTAGTAAGACAATTTTCACTATGTCTTCATCTTTTTATAATGAGAATATGGAGATTTTAGAGAAGAGTTGCTTGTGAAGTAGTTACTCATCATCATGTCAAAGTATGACGGTAATAGCTGATGAAGATGGACATTATTTTAATATTTCAATTGGCTATTTTGAGTTTTTTTGTCCATAAAATCAAAGAATGAAATCTTCATATAATTTTTGTTTGGTGAAATTTAGCTCGTATTTATGGGTTCTCTGAGAAACCTTTCTTGAAGTTCAAATTTCTAAAAAATGTTTATGTAAAAATGGTACCTTCTTAGTCAAAAGGATCTGCATTCTGTGCATATTCATTTCATTTGTGCTTGCTTTTTCTGGCTAAACTACATTTTCATTTATTTTTGCCCGTGTTAGTATTGCAGAACAAATACAGATACTGGTGAGTGAGCTAGATTCTATGCCATTTCAGGTACCATTAACGGAATTGTTAACCACTTTATGACACTAAGATTTTTGGTTTTAGTGATGTATGAGCAAGAAGGAGGTCAGATGTCTGTAAATGTGCAGTCCTTGCAGGAAATTAAAACTACTGTGAACTGAGCATGTTTAGTTTGATTGTTGTTGGGGTAGCAAGGATTCTATAGGTTTTTTTTAATGAAGACATTCTTGTAGTTGAGCTATCTTTGTGGGAGCACTGGCTATTTCATATTACAGTAATTTCTCAGGAATAGCACCAAGAACAGGGCCTTTATAGGGCTATATGTATAAATATTTAATAAGCAACAAGCTTCACAGTAAAAAGTCAAAATTGAAAGTAAGGCACAGGAAGTTGAAAAGCCTTACTCATGATACGCTGGATAATCTAGGAACAGAGAACAGGTCTCAAGATCAAGTCTAGTTTTCTAAATATTGGACTATATTGCTTTGCTTGCAGCTGTTAACAGAAGCAGGCATTTCTTCACTGGCATTTATTTGGGTTTATGATTTTTTTTTAATACTGCAGGTATTCAGGTTTTTGATGTAGCTATTAAGACAGTGTGGGCAGTTTCAAGAATACAAGCCACAAGTAAAATTAGTAGGTGCTTAGCTTGCATTTTGTTAATGTTGTTTATCTTTCAATTTTCTATAATTCTTTTTTTGGCTCTCCTGTATAAATATCTTCCTTCAAATTAACAAAAATCCACAAATGTTACCACAAGGTGACTTAATGTAATTAGCTTTTTCTTTTCACTCAGTTGAATGCAGCAAGGTTTGGTTTTGGTTCAAAATGATGGGCGTTTCTCAGTCCATGGACAAATACTCATTTGTCTTCTGTCTTTTTATGCTACAGATGGACACTGTGATAGCAGTTCCTTCCTAGTGCAAAGTGTCAGAATGCAGATTATTGTGCTTTAACAGATAGCTTTTATCACTTCTGCTTTGTGGTTAATGGACAAGTGAAGTTGGGAGTCTTAAATGAAAAAACAAACTGATACTTTTGGATTTTGTTTATAGGGAGAATTCCAAAGAAATCCTGGAGAAGCAAACATTCTGAAGTTTAATGGCGATGTACAGTATATTTTAATTAGCTTAGAGTCCCTCAGGTTTTACTTCCATTTATCATACTAGACTCTAATGCTTTGATTTCACACAGCTAAAAATCCATTATTTATACCTGGGTAGCTCAGAAGAAATTTTTGTCCCCAACTTCAATTGACTGTGCTGACTTCTCAGTAACATGACAGTTCTCAAATACCTGCTATAGTGATGAGAGCCCATTGTACTTAATGATACTTGGATATGGCATTTATTCAGTCTGTGACAAAGAGAATGTGTTCTTTACTGAATGGAAATGTTTGAAATCTGACATGACTGATGATATATCTTAAATCATGGAAAGTAATGAGAATTTAAGACTTCCGTGTTTTGTGTAAGAAAAATATATACAGAGACTTCGAGAAGTTACTGAATCTTGACACTGTGTGGGTTTTAGAAAGGAAGTGGCTTATTTCAGGGAAAAATGTGTCACCAGCAATGAAAAGCTTTTTAAAATCCTTTGAGATACCTTTTTGAGATTCTCCTCATACATACTGTACACCTACACTGGAAAAAGTGACACTCCAGGCTTTTTGTGAGTTTTCTTTTATGGTCCTTTAACACTAGTTTGGTTTGCTTTTTTTTGGACAAAGTGTAAACCAATACAAAGTCAGTCATTTTCATAGTTGACTATATCATGAATGAAAGTTGGGTGTTTTGCTTGGAAGCTAAGAGAGCTTAGATAAAACTAAAAATGATTGTGTCCATTTTAGAACTTTGGGATTCCCAAAGAACCAGAGATCCTGAGGAAACAGTAGCCCCACTTTTTCTTACAGTGGCCTTCTATCTCAGTCCCTTCAGGTCATGCTAAAAGGTCAGCCATCAGTTGGTTTTCCTGTATCTTTAGAAGGTAAAGTGAAGAATTTACCAAGTTCTCAGATGTGATGACTGGAGTGCCAGGAAAGTATGGTTGGAGGCACTTCCCCCCCCCCCCCCCCCCCCCCCCAAATCTGTTAAGTTTTAAGGATGAATGGTTGCTGCTGTAGTGCTGTTGTATATCAGTTTAAACATTGTAAGTCCTACCTGAAGCTTGCACTTGAGTACTCAAAGCAAGGCTGTTGACAAGGCAGAGACAGTAGTATTTTGCAGTTGTAAACCAGTGCATTTCAGCTCTAGAAATTAGTAAGACATCTAAACATTAGAAGTATAGGCATATCAAATCCAAAATTGTGGGAGCAAAACAAACAGTTTAAAATATATCAGTAACTGCTGAAAAGGAGCTTGAATGCTAATAGGAAACATATGTAAGAATTCAGAAGTGAAGTTAAAAGGTAAAAGCCAGGAAGGTGTAAAAATGCAAGCTTAAAACACAGAATTACTTTACATTGTTTATGCTACATGCCTTTCACTACAAATACTATTGTTCCTTCCCTGTAAAATTTCTGTTACCAGTACCTGCTTTGTACTGTCTTCTGGATGTGTTTCTGCAGTATCATACATTTTTTATTCTGTGTGATTCATTATTGTTATAAAATGTATTAGTTGCATACTGTAGTGTATTATGCGACGTATATGCCAGCAGAAATACCACCCACCCACTACTTGTGTGCCTCTGTTTGCACCCGAACTGATTTGTTCTTGGGTGACAAAATATTACCTGTTTTTCATCATCTCAGCTTGTGTATTCTTTTTATAAAACTAGCATTTTGGTCTTCAGAGTGGTCAGTTACAAATGGTTAAAGTCCCAGGTTCTTCCCTTCTGTTATACTTGTGACATTTGAAGTGGCCATTAAACTTAAAACTCATAAGTTTACTGTCAGAATCCCTGGTAGAAATTCATGCCTAAAATGCCAAAGGCTTGGAAAACTAGGTAACTTTAATGTGGAAAATACCTGTGTCTGCCAAAGCTGTGATGCCGAATTGGCAGAGACATGGAAGAGCTTTGACTGGTTGTTGCTTCAGTTCTTCCATGTTTTTACTGCATGTAAAAGCTCAGCCTAAATGGAAATTTTGTATCTAATTAATTCCAAAATATGAGTTGAAGTTGTTTTGGGTACTCCTTGTTTGAGTCCTTGTTACCACTTTTCGTGGTTTTAGAATCACATTTTCCTATTTTTAATGTTTTCCTCTTCCCTATTTCTGACCCACATAAACAGGAAAATGACTAACTTTGCTTGTCAACTAGGCAAGATGGTGAAACTGCATATACACCAAGTGCTATACTTCAGTTGAAAAAAGGAGGAAAAGTGTCCCCTTAAAGATTTTCAGTAAACGTTTTTCAAGGCAAAAAATGCGATTTGAATTTTATGCTTTTAACACTATTTTTCTGATAACATATATACAAACAAACTATTGTAAAGTGGTGGATGCTATCTGTGTGCTTGCAGGTACTACTGTAATTGTGAAGCGTCTAACTACTCTTTCACTGCATCAAGGAAGAGGAAAACATTAAGCAATGCACTTGAGTCCATGCAAGTTCCTCTCTGAAGTCAGGCTAGAGTGAAATGCACTGCTTCAGACTGGCAAATGAACTTTTCCTAGCATTCATCTGCATCTGATAAATCTTGCAAAGCCTATTTAAAACTATAGGTTATGTTTTACTATATTCAGTTTTTCTTCTAAACTCAGATACACAGCTTTTTATAAATCAGTTCGTGTCTCTGAATGATTTCAGCAATGAAGAATAGACCCTCCAATGCTGTGTTTCACATCACATCTATACATAGGTTGTTCCAAACGTAGGTCTCCCTTACTCAGATTATGGTGATATTCAGTCTCCAATTTTTCTAGACTTAATTAAGCAAGTTCATCTCTGGTAACTCTGGAATTCTGTTATGTTTGGCTGGTGCCAGAGGAGTTCATAGGAAAATGTGGAATAGTTAAAGAAATTTTCAGAGTAATAATACACACAAATAATGAATAAATTTCTGACACTGAAGGGTGGGGCAATTTTTATAAACTTTTCCTAAATTTTAATGCAGAGCAGATTATTTTTGTTTTAATACATTTTGTGCTTCTGAAATATATGTTGCTATGTATGTCAAGTGGCTTAATTTTACCTTGCTTACTTCAGCTTGACTTCTCCTTGCAGTGGTTTCCCTGATAAATACGATTAGAGCTTAATACTAGGATTGTGTATCAGTTAGCTACTGAAAGCCCTACTGTCAGCTTAATAATCTAATTAATGTTAGATTCATTAAATCCCTAATAATGTCCATTGTTACTGGTAGCATCCATAATGTGTTTCTGATGGAATGATGCTTTCCTTGTATATAATATGTTGTAGTTAAGTGTTTGCACAGTGTAGTGTACAGTGGTGGTCCAGGAAAAATGCCTTCATGGCTTTTCGGGTAGCTTAAGATTTGTCTCTAAAACTGTAGCAATAGATGTGTGAACTTGTTTGGCTTTTTTTTTTTTCCTGCTAAGATGTTTTTAATACTGCAGAAGTTGTGGACTGCAGATAAATTCAGTACGCTTGATCAGCCTACTGCATTGGTGCAGCTTGAGCTTGTTTTGCAAGTTAGATTCAGAGATCTTTAGCAGTTTCACACCTAGGTTTCAAAGATTCTTTGTAGATGTGTTGCAACTAAGACATTTAAATAACAAAGAATGCTAAAGCTTTTCTTTCTCTAAATTCTTTGTATTTTTTAATAGGCATTGCTTCCTCTGCATTTTTGCCCTTCCTCAAATGTACTCTATATATGAACAGGGCAAGATAGCAGTGTGGCAAATTAATTCTATTTATTTAGGAAATGAACAGGGTGCCTTCAATTGGAATTAAAGGAAGCGGCAAAAGTACATGTTGAAGTGTGTTGATATTAGAGAAGACAAACAGAAAATTTGACAAAAATGAACTAGAAGAAAATTACATGGCAGTAAAGTATGCCTTAGTAGTTTCAAACTGCTTTATCTAACAGTATCTATCTCAAGCTGTGCTTTGAGAATGTGGTCATCCTCTCCTAGGGATCTATTTAGTTATTTGTTTTTTGTTAAAGACAGCTGCTGTTGAGTAGGTTTGTGTGTGATCTATTGACCTTTCATCTGTGTAGCACTGAGGACAAAACAGAGATTGTACTCTTTTTTCCAAATGGCAGGAGTTGCTCAAGTTCAAGAAGTCCTTTACAGCACAGGAATAAGCTATATCAGAAAAGCTGAGCTTTGACTCCCAGTAGTAAGGTAGAATAAAATGCTGGTTTTCTGGAATGATTATGACCAGTCAAGACCTCTTCCAGTAGAGAGCAGTCACATATGGAATAACACATCTTCATATACCCCATTGTTATGGACATAATACCAAAAACTGGTAGATAAGAATGTGACCAGACTTTAAGCCTCATTTCACTTTGTTTTTCTTCTTATGTTCCACCATGAGTGGAAGATAGCATTAAGGAGAGGAGTAAGACTGGATGATGATGGGAAGATGTTCTGATTTTAAGTGGTATCTGATATAAGAAATAGGGAAAGCTCACTGCTAAGTAATAGCACATTGTAACATGTAATCTCTAGTACTGAATTGGTAGGTTGCGAGCATATTGTAGAAACGTCTTGTTTGATGATGCACTGACAGCCTTTGGTTTCATGATGTAAGAACACATTGAAAACAAAATTCAGCTAGAAGGAGGAAATCTTAAGTGTTTTCTCCTGGTGTTACCTTTTTAAAATTGATGCTGAATGTCTACAGAATTCTTAAACTGTCCTATCTACATAGAAATAATTTCTAAATCTCATTTCTTTTTAATTGTCTTAAGCTGAATCAGATAGAAGAAAAAGTGTCAAAACTTTAAGTAGCAGTTCTGAAATGTCTGTTGAAGAATTGTGATCCTGCAGTTAAATTTTTTTAAAAAAGCTACTTAATAGTTTGTAATTGAGCAATAATGGAAAATTGATCTAATGGCATAGAGCACCACCCCTTAATCTGAAATCTTGGAATAGTTAAGGAGGGGAAGAGCCAAGTGCTTGATCAATATTAGTCTCTAATTTGGAGAAGAAAAACCACCAAAGGAAAAACAGCACCTGGTTAATTATTTTGCTTGGTTCTGATAAGTGTATGTGTGTTGCTTCATTATCTTACATTTAGTTCTAGTAAAACGAGTACTATTAAAGGTGTGTTCACTCAGCAAATTTCCTTTGAACAGATTGTGTGAAGTGTTTAACTTTACCTGATTTACATGTGCGAAGGAGAACAATGCATCTTTGATGCCTTTTGTTTCCAAATTGTCCTTTCTTAACATTTATTCTTCCTGATACATTAAAAACCATAAATATCTGAACATGTTTAACATTTTTCTCTTCAAAGTAATTGGTCACGTGGCTTTTAAATGTATGTATTAAACTGTTTAAGAGTCACAGCTTTTTAAAAGAAACTCAGTTAATGTATCATTTAACTTTTTTACAAGGTTGTACATTTACAGTAGCTGCTTAAGTTTTGGATATTAAGAGACTAGTTGGAATGGCAAAAGAGGTACGATTTTCAAGTTACAGTACCTTTCAGCTATGCTGTTTTGTAAAACCCTGTAAAATATAGTATCTTCTACTCTATCCTCCATCTTTTAATACAGCTCTTGTAATCAGGCTTATCAGCTGCTAGATCTGGAAGTTCTGTAGTTTAGGTGCATCAGCTAGCAGAGGTACCTTTTGCATCATTCCATCAGCTGTATTATTAGTTCATGTGAGCAGACATCTTGTTTTTTTTTTCTTTAAAAGTTTTATTCACAATAGTTAGCTGCTTATCTTAAGTAGAGGCATCCATGTGCACAGCTACAAATACTTGATCTGAAAAAAATTCCCATTGTCTTGGGGGCACACGGGGCAGACACTGTTCTGCTAGACTGCCTTAAAAAGTGAGACCACCTATTATGTATAACATGCCAGTTCCTATTTCACTGCTTATTCTTGTTCCTTCAGAAGCTTGTTTCCATCCAGAGTAAAAGGCATTGCTTATTCACGGAGCTGGAGGTCTTGCCTAGAACACGATTGTTTCTGCAAAGCAGGCAAGCTTGTAGAATGTCAGTCTTGTGTTTTACCAGTTTCATCTTCATTGGAGCCTTCCAGCATCATTATTTCCATTCTGGTGAATACTGTCAGCTTTTTTCTTGTCAGTTTCATCAATTTATTAGAATTGCTCATGGTCAAGAAAGCACTAAACATTGTTTTGTGACAATTTGGAAAATGACTGTGTCTAATTTCTTTGGTCAAAATAGTAAATTTTAACAACTTTTATTTTGGGATTTATAATAGCACAATAGTTTTCACCATATCACAGGGTTTTTTTGTCAGCAACGACTTTTTGTTTGTGGTATTGTAGCTAATTGTAGCTTTCAATGTAGAGAGTTGCTGTACTCTTTGGTATGTTGTTTTTTATAAGAATATTTGTGGTTCATGTAGAAAAAGTTCTGTAACTATTTGTCTTTGTACCCTAGTATCTTCTTCAATAGCAATTTTCTATCTTAATGGGAGTAGAGCAATGGCCTGAAGCAGTTCTTGTTGAGTTCGAGTCCCCACTATGGTTATTGACTGTACAATTTAGCTAGCATTTAAGTATTTGTACCAAAAATGCAAGATAGGTCTGAGTTACCTGTATGTATGAACAAGTACTGAACATCTCGCACAAAGATTGTCTCTCAACTGAGGCTTATGCCCAAAGCTGACTAGTAGTCTATAATGAAATAATTTTTAATTGGAAGATTGTAGCTTGCCAAAGTGCAAAAAAAACCCCAGAACTGTTGAGAGTATGAACTTTTACTGTGCTGTGGATGATACACGTATCATCTACAGTTTCTGTTGGTTATAGTAAGGACATTACACCTAGTTTTACCAGATCCCAGAGAAGTGCCCTGTCTACTGGCTTGGGAAGATGTCTCATCTCTAATGAGCAGGGGGTGGTGGGCATAGCGAGGATGATCAAGTAGTCAGTTTTGTCATGATGCAAAAAACTGTTCCACATAATGTGCTTCCATCTTTTCAGTCCCATTTCTGTTGGCAATCCCATACCACCATTCCTGCTGTCTTTACCTTTAATGAAATTCTAATGCATACTGTCATTTCCTTTCATCTTCATTATAGGTAAAGCTTTCAAAATTGGAGTCTTTGGCTGACTTTTTGTAAAATATGTAAGTAGAGTATGTCTTTTTTTTTTTAAAAAAAAAGAAAAGCCAACAAACTAAAAGGGGACATCTCTGAGGATTTGCTATTTAATTACCATAACCTTGCAAGCAGAAATGCAAAAGTCAGTGTCAGTCAGTGAGTCTGTCTCCCTTGTACTCATGAATAATTCCTGGTTTTTGTTATTAAATGCATTTGTGTTTCAATTTACAGTAAGGGGTGCATGTGTATACATAGTGTTTTCAATAACTGCTGTACTGCTGAACCGATTTTTTTTTTGTCCCCTCTTTAAACTGTACTCAGTCTGTAGAACATTATTGATTCTTTGCAATCATGTCTTACATAAGTCCCTAAACTGCTTTTTTCAGAAGCTGATAAATTCTTGGTATATGATTAGGTTATTCTTTTGGTCCTCTGAAGCCACAAATCTCCCACTCTGAAATGTGCCCTATGCTGACATTGCAATCTGCACTGCCATCCCTGAAATCATGGAGGGGCATCAAGTAAATGTATTTTTCTTATACAGGGCTAGCTTTGCAGAGAAATAAAAAAGTGAATATGTGGACAAGTAAAAACTCGCAAATTTGACTGACTTTTAAGAAAAAAATGGATTAATTCTCCCAGATATGTCAGCTCTCTTGCCCAGGCAGGTTCTAGTGTGGTAATGTCACCAGCAGAGTGGGAGAGTTGAGAATTCAGAGAACCTAAATTAAGTAAGGTTTTAGCTAATGTTACCTTGACATTCTCACTACACTAAAAGTTTGCAAAATACGGTTTTCTGAAACTTAGGAAAGCTGACAATACTTGCAGCTTCAACATACTTAATTGTGCAGGACTACATTTTTTTCTTCCGCAACTTTAAAAGGCCACCTCATTAAGTTTCTGAAGAAAGTCTGCAGAATGGTTGTGGAAGAGTTGAACAGATATAAGATGATTTTACTTTTTATATACTATCAGTTTGCTGGTATGGTTTTTCACTATTCTTGTATTTAAACTTCTGTTTCATACTGAAGTAGTTTTGGTGCATAAATAGAAGTTGTGGATCAGGAAAGCTTTCTCTTGTAAAATGCCTTGCACTCCTGTAATATAGTCAGTGGGAATGTACTTGCATAGATAACATCAACATGAAAAAGGCATGGTGGTGTTTCTGAATTACCCGCATGATGTGCAGGCAAATAGCACCATCCTCTGGCATTACAATATTAGTTAAGAATTAAACCTGAAATTGCTGTCTGTTATTTTTGGAAATTCAATATAATTGTAATAGAATGTACATATTGTACTTTCAGTTTTACATACTCATTTTGGGCCAAGGTTTTAACAGAAATTCTGGTAATTTGCATGGACTCTGTGTATTCTGTTCAATTAAGTGACTGGCTAAAGGGGATATCTTTTTAGGGTTATCCTGCCCATAGTGCTGACTCTGCTCTTTACATGACCATTTATGGTAGGAAGTTGCACTTCAGAAATATCAGACCGAGCTTTTTCTAAATCTCGGTGAAAGACAATTCACAGTCATTTAAGAAAAATTCGTTGAATTAGAAAACACCACCAACGACTTACAGTTGTGTATGTGTGGGAGAGCAAAGGTGCTGTTAGAGAACAACTGCAAATGTCTAATAAATTATTTTTACAGCAGATCGTAGCTTCAGTTACGGATTGACAAGGGGCATTGTTGGCATTGCTAGAGTGCGAAGCAATACACCTCCCACAAATAAGGTTTCAGTAGTTACGGGATGAGTTATACTGCGTTACGATTATGTGAAGGACTGGATTTTAGTCCATCTAACTCTAAGCAATAGGCATGAGAAATACTGCAGGGACATTCTTGTCAAAAACTTGACGGATGAGAAAGTGGCTGTTTTGAATGTTGTGAATTCCTATTGGACCTTTACATGTTTACGTATCAGAAACATCAAAAGGAGGCAGCTGATGTTTGTGTAATCTCTAGAAGAAAACAGACACCCCCCCAGTCTGCCTTTCTGTACAGCAGATCTCCGTTCTTTTACACGGGAGGTGTTGGCTTAGTGAAACTGGAAATCTTGAGAGTTTTACTCCAGTGACAGTGCCTTTCTTTCCCCTAATATATTAACTGTGAATGTAAATCAGACCAATTGTCCATGTTTGTGAAAAGACCATACCTGTTTTCTACATGCAGAGCTGAACTATGCATTCCTTTGTTGAAGTATGTTCTTAAACATAGCTTTTTAGAGATAGATGTTTATTGGAATATCATATTAAGTATCCAGAAATTGAGACATACAAGCTTAATTTGCTAAAACACTGAATGCTCACAGTTGTAACAGAGGTCAGTAGGACGTTTTATGTAAAAATATATATTATACCATTCTCTGAGACATTAGGTTTCTCTGGGACATCCCATATTCTAAATTGAATGAACACCATTCAATGCAATAAAGGATCACAGAGAAAAAATAGCTGTTTGAGCATTTGAATACATGTAATTTGAATAAGTCCTTATGGCCAGAGAAGTTCCATGGAAAGGTGTTTGTTTCAGGTAAGAAGAGCAAGAGAATGCAGCAGTAGCTGACTGCTGTATTCTGTATCATTTGGCTTCAGTTGGGGAGGAAGTGTTGATGGCAAGAGAAATGGTGAGACTCCAGAAATTTTGGCTAAGTTCCAGGCAGGAAAGAAAATGTGTTGCCTTGTTAATAACACATTCCACCCCATGCACTTCCACCTGATCTAATGTCAGTGTCTGTGTCCTTCTCATCCTCTAATTTATTTAGTCATGTTCAAATTTTTTTTTATACCTGTTTGTGCCCTAAACACAACATTTCCTCATGTCATTCCAAGTTTTTGATTGCAGTTCCATTTTTTTCCACATCATCATTCCAAACCCCTTATCTAGCTATTCCCAGTTTCCTACCTATTTTCCAGTCATTGGCCATGATTATTTTGCATGTTCACTTTTTTCCATCCATAGTTTGTGTTCATTTTGAGTTCTGATCCTCTTCTGCTTCCTTTGTTCATGTTTAGCTCTGCATGTAACTTGTCACTGACTATGTGGCCTCTTGCTTTCTTGACTCCTTAAACACAGTTTTTCCCCAAGTTATGTTGTTAACTAATATTGTCAGATTTTTTTGTGGTCACTGTAGGTCTCATTTCATCTTCTCTGCTTTATTGATTTTCATTCTTGTAGTCTTTATCTGTCCTTTATAATCTGCTTGTCTTGCTGCTTGCCAGTGTTCACTGTATTGTTGGTTTCTTCTCTGGCTCCCCAGTTTTGTTTACTTGTTATGATTATCTGAGGCAGATTCACACCTCCAGTTTACTGATGTGGTAGGAAACTACAGAGACCACAGGAGAGGTAGGATTTGCTCTCAGGTGACACAATCAAGTCCAGCCTGGTTAAAAATAGCCACGGCAGCTACATAGTGAATGTTGAAGTATTTTGGGGATTTAGTTGTTAAATCTTAAGCCATAAGAGCATGTACAAACTGTTTTTTAGGGCCAAATAGAGTGGATTTTCAGAAGGTGAAAAGATCACTTGAAGGATTCAATTTATGGAAATAGTATTTTCTTCAGGTGCCATTTTTGAAGATAAACCATTCTGTCTGATCTTCTCCAGTTTCCCTGTTCTCCCTGTCTGGAAGGTTAAAAAAAAAAAAAAAAAGAAAAAAGTTTTTTAAAAAAAAAGTGAGCCCTGGGTGGGTACCTCACTTGAACACATTAGTTTTTGGACTAAATTGTTCAACTTGCTGAAAGTTGCAAGCTTTGAAAGTAAAGCCTGGGCAGTGAGAAGTGCTAGCTAACGGTAACAGGCAAGGCTGCCAGCCCTTCTGACTGTGCCTACTGCACATCCAGTCTTTGCAGCTGCATGTAGTGAAGCAAACTGTTTCTGGAACTTCAGTCTTGGGGTAGCAAGTTGTTGTGCAGTTTGTGTGTTGTGGGCCACAGAGAACTGGCCCGTGTTGGAGATGCATGGGAATATCCCTCAATAGCCTGCTGTATCCCTTCTCCCTCCTGCTGTATCAAAGCTTAAAAACAAAACAAAAAATTCTTGTAGTCAGGTACAAGTAGACATTGTTATTTTCAGCATTTTTCAGTGAAAATGCCTACTCCCAGTTTCATGAAAAAAAAAAAAAGAAAAAAGTCATATTCACCATCTGAAACTTTGCAGAGAAGGTAGTAGTATAACAACAAGACGATGTTACCTGGAAAACCCCTGACTCTGGTTTCTATTAGGAAATAACCTTTCTTTTAAAAAGAAAAGTTCAGTGTTCTTGTTTGGAGAATTGTTTTCAGTAGTATCTTTAGAATGGCTGTGTCTCAGCACTGGGGGGTGACTTAGCAGGTTGCCTTTTCTGTTATTTCGGACTGTTGCATTATTTTCATAAGTGCTGTGGATGTTTGGTAACATCCATTTGTGTATTGTGGTTCGTAGTAGTATAACGTCATGCGTTTTCCTAAAAATTAGTATTCTGAACTGGTATGATTTAAATACTAAAGTAACATTTTATTTTGAATTTTTTTCACGTGGCATTTTTATTAGAGCTAGGTGGTGTTTCTTTGCTATCAGAGGTACTCCTTGGAGGGCTGCTGGTGTTTCAAGGATCATAGAAGAGTGGGAGAGACTTTTCTAAATAATTTTTCCTTTCCCAATTATCCTATATTGCTTTATATAATTGCATAAGAAAGGATTTCTGTATGTCAAACTTACTTCTCACATGTGTAGCAGACTTGTCACTGATCTGTTACATCCAAAGAAATTTAAATGATGGGCTATAGGGATGAGTGCACGGCAAATTATATGCAGGCAGAATGTTTTAAAGGTTAGTGAACTGTGTACATTTAGGAAATCTGGGATGTTCTAAGTTCAGTAGTTGTATTATGTACTGGTAGGACATAGTTGAGAGTCCTGGACTTCTGATGTTATTCCCAGCACTGTGATGTGTTGATAACAGTAATACTCAGTACCACTGCCACTGAAGATCCAGTGTGCTCTGTGGCAACTTAACTAAACTGTGCTGCAAGTTGCTGTCATGTCCTACAACATTTTGTAGAATTTGTGTGTGTCAAATAATTCAGTTGACTTCTAAAGAAAAAAAAAATTTCAGTAGTGTATCTCTTTTATTTGACAAATTTCTATATTTCCTTATCTTATTGTTTTTCCTATGTGCTGTTAAATTTGAAGGGAGAAAAATACTATTCTCCTGTTTTTAAGGCGAATTAAAGGCTAGAAGCTCACGAGGTTTATGGCATAAATAGAAGGATATAAACAGTTTGAAATTTGTCAGCTGCGATATCTTACAGTCAAATTTTTGAAAGAGCTGATTACAATGATGGATGGATGTATTAGATGTTAACATAAACCCACATACATGTGGGCACAGGTGATACATGCTTCTGAGCATGAAATTCTATGTAATCAGGCTGGCATTTCTGCATCTGGTTGTCTCATGTAGTCCATGTTTGGAGTATTTTCACAATTGTAGGGCCTTAAAATTAGTTTTATATCACAGCACAGCATATAGGAAGGGAAGTATTATCTTGATAGAGGCCTTAGTTATTACCACTACACTCAATAGTTGCACTGCCAGTAGTGTATGCAAAAAATATTTTTTTAATCAGTCACAAAACAGACTTGTAACAAGCTCATGACATAGTGCACAAAACCAGCACAAAACCAGTGCACTGCCTTTTTTTTTTTTTCTTTTTTGGTGACTGTTGTGTAATTGGTAGACAAAGGTGTAAGTGGCTTGCTTGTGGTTATATAGAAAGTCTGTAGCAGAGTAAGGGATGCAAACCGTATCTTCTAGATCAGAAGGCATGGTGTTACATGCATATTTTTCCATGGCAGTGCTGGTTTAGACAGTGCTAGGAGGACCTGCTTAAGTTTAATTCTGTCTATTAAGTGTCAATAGCATCTAGGCTACCCAGCTCCATTCAAAATTGAAATAGTGTGCAGCTGCCTTCTTTAAGTGCTCATACCGCTTTTGAAAATAGAAGAATCAGTAAAACCAAGTAAAAATTTCAAAAGCGTGTAAATGACTTAAAGCTTTAAAGAAAAAGAAACTGCAGTCTCGCCACAGTTAATTAGCACGTAATTCCCTTGGAGGTGCATTCCTTTGCCAGTGCTGATACACTGCTAGTAGTTGTTTTATGTGTAGACATGGGTTTTTTTTAAATGGGATTGCCATCTGAAAAAGCACGGACTCGAGACATGCCTAACATGTTGACATTCTTCCTTTCTTGTTTTTCAAGCTGAATTCAGGCATATTAAAAATTCTGGTTTATCTTATCAGAAGCAGGCTTCTCTGTGCAATGGTGTAGTCAAGCTTGAAGTTTCAGTGCCATTATATAATTTGATGAGGGGAAGACAAATTGGGAGGAGAAGCCTCTGTGTATAGGAATCAAAACTGGTGCCATTTTGTTTCTATTGTGGAAAGGTACGGCCATCTGAACAAAGCCAGTGTGGATTTAAATACCCAGTACTAGTATGCATTTCTCCAAATATGCCGATATCCCTGCTTCACTTGGTATCAACATGTCTGTCTTGACATGATGGCTTGACATGTTTAACAGACTCCTGTTGTTTTTATGTGCCTCTAAACTACCTGGGAACAGAGTAGACTGACAATCAACTCTTCCAAGTACTGAAGCATAACTTCCATACCTCCAGTAGAATTAGAGAAAAGACCAATTTTTATCTTCTTGTTACTTTCAATGTAAGTATATAAATGAGCAAAAACTGAAAAAAAGAACTTCTTGAGCCTGTTATGTATGATAAAGAAGCCAAAATAATCTTTTTATTTGTTTAAGTGTTTTACAGGTACTCCTTAACAACCATTTTTACAAAGGAAAACCAAAATTGAGGGAGTTGCTTAAAGGAAGATGGTTGACTGTATCCATATGGTTTTGCTGTTCTATCTTGAACACCCAGAGAGACTGTTTTCATTTTTAAAGACTGTCCCTATGTTTTACTTGCTCCCTGCATGTATGTGTCTCTGTGTCCTGTTTATCAGTCTGCAAATACTTTATTGTGCCATCAGATTTTGGGGTAGTAGTTTTTAATAATTTTGAAGTTACAGCAGGTCTCATTAGTAATACTTTTTGGCTAGATCAAAAGGCTTTTAAATCAGAAGACCAACTGGCAGTCACAGGAAAGGTAAAAGCAAAGAGAAGAATAAAGGGAAGAGAGCTTTGATAGTTAAGTTGTCACACACTGCCATAGTTGTACTGGAGTAACGTCAGTCCAGGTCTGTCTGTTCCCTTTGGTGTTAGGCTCATCCTAATTTAATACTGAGACAAGGTGCATCAGTGCATGTTTTGTTTTGTAATAGTGTTTCACTCATAGCTACAGTACTCTTTAGTCTAGGTACTCTGATGCCAGTGCAGTCTAAATACCAAATACCTGTCTGAAACCTACTTTGCTTAAAATAGGCTAGAAGTTTTGTTTTTCAAACATTCTGAATTGTGAGCACTACCATGCTGACAAGCCGCTACATTTTTAAAATTTATGAATGTATACTTTCTGTTTTCATGGAAGGAAAATTTCTTTAATTTTCCTAGTGTCAAGTTAGTGAATTGCCAGAATCTTTATGGAGTGTCCTCTTCAGTAAAATCTCTTGCTCTGCAATTTGACACCATTGGCCAATTGGTGTGTTTACTTGTATGTGATGCACTCTTCTATTTGCTTTTTGCAGTGCAAATGTAGCAAGGAGGTATTGGGGCTTCTTTAGGAGATTATGAAACATGTATCTGTCTTTTTATTTTATGTGTACTCTTGATTTAGCAGACGTCACTGAATTACTTAGGTATGTGTTCAAGAATGTGCAAACGGCAGTAGGCATGATGAACTTTATGAAGCCTTTCTTGGCAAAAGTTTACATATTCTTTATATCCTTTCCTTTCAGAGGTTAATTTTCCTCACAGCTGCTCTTGTCCTAATCAGATTGGGATTACTGCTCCTATACTTTTTCCAGGATTGTAGTGTACTTCAGTTGCCATAGGATATTCTGCTTGTTGATTAAGAAGTGTTTTAAGAATTGTATGAGCATTGCGCATTGACTTCCTTTTAGTTCCAAGGTGCAGTTTAAGGATTTGCATATGATCTGTTAAGTGCTGAATAGCTTTTGCTTTGCCTGCTAAAGCAGATAAGAATTTATCATGCAGTTTTCTCTGGTGCCCTATAGATTAGATAGTAAAGTATACTCATTTCCCGGCCTTGTGTTCTTTATAATGAAGCCCGTAATTATTAATCTTTAATGGTGCCTGCAGTGCACAAAAGATAGACTTGGTCCTTATCTCAAATGCACTGCCTGATTTTATTGTACTTGGTTATAGAAACATTGAAGACAGAAAATGGTATTTGACGCTTCTGTCAGTAGTGTTACTAATATTTCTTGCATTTTGTTTGCATCCATTTGAATGCCACCATTCCAGGATTATCTTCTATGGTTTGGTCTGTCTTTATAGGATCCTGGTCTGCTTCCTCGCTCCACCTATGCTGAAGTATTAGTGCTTTATAAAAATAAACACCAAAACTGTCAGTGCTGTCGATGGACAATTACTTTACTTGCTTTTGCTCTTTGTAGTTTTATTTTTTGTATCTTCTTCCCACTTCTAGTGTTTCCGAATCTCTAGTTTTAGATTTCTGTGTTTTCTGTGTCAAATACTTGATTTGTTTAATGTATTTTGTCTCCTTGTACATTTGACTTTGGATCAGTGTCAACCATCCCAACAGTATTTGTACAGAGTGAAGCTTAATTTCTAAATCAGTTAGAGATGTATTTTGTAAAAGCTTTGGCTTTTGATTTTGGATCATATGTAGGAAATATTGCTAATAGATTGCAAGTTATTTTCAAGTTATATGATACAAATTGTTATCGTGGTTTCTTTCAACTAATCTAATTTCAATTTCATTGTGGTTTTTGTAATTATTAGTTCCTAGCAGCCAGATTTCAAACATGGTATCTTCTGAGGATTAATTGTAATTCAGCTTTCAAACGACATGTAAAGCATTTGTGTTTAGCAGGCTGTTGAAAGTGATGGCTGCTTGAAAATTGTTAGAATTGAAGTGGAAAAAAACATACCAAGTTGGCAACAAAAGTAATGTGATTTTTACTGTAACTCAAGTGATTAACTACTTATTAAAAAAATGCTGTAGGTGATCTATGTAGGAGCTTGAAGATGGAACAAAATCTTTGTGCTTAACTAGTAGTCCTTGTCCAGTGATCTAAGAATTTTATATTGTGAGTCCCTACTATTTGTTTGTCAGTTACATAATTTGTGATTATTGTAAACCATGATTTGTGCTTTTGCCTTTATTTCTTACTGTTTTTCCTTATTTACAGTGTACTTGGTATGCAACTATTAATAATACACATACAGACTACTTCTGGAGATCTCCAGGTGGCATATAAATAAAATGAGTATCAGCAGATAAGAAAAATGAGGGCAATGAAGACCAAGTCATCAGTTAAATAAGAATGTCTCAATCTATACTGTGATTGTTTAGAAAAAGTTGCACAGCAGCTTTTTTTGTATGCTGTCTATTATAGACGTGTGTGGTATTCTGTTTCCTTGCACGAAATCTTCAGCAACCTTGACCACAACTTTATATATATCCTGCAAAGTAATATGATTCTGTGGTTTTAAAGGTGTAGCCATCATACTATAGAACGCAATAAAGAGTTAACCTGAATGGGTAGGACCAAATGACTCCCAACAATTCATCTTACAGTAGTAATCTAAAATACTTAAAAGATTAACTGTTTTTTTCAAAATAAGTATTCACTTGACTTTGACTATCCAAATTGGTCTATTACTGGAAGAGCAGTGGCATTCTTCTAGTTTCCAGATACATCTATAGGTGAAGATTGTTTAAAACTTGCAGCTTAATTCTGAATTCAGGTTATTGTTTGGCTTTCCTGTGTGTATAACATCCTTCAGAACACAAGGTACAGCCACTGTCACTCACGCTGTAAAGCTGGAAGTCTTTTTCCTTGAAGGGAGAAGGGATCCTAACATATTAAAGAGGGAATTGTGGAAAGAAAATAGCTAGTTTACTTCTTTTATTTAAACTCTCCCTCTCCAGAGTAAATATATATATATTTTTTTTTTTACAGCTTTACAAGAAACTAATAGCACTGTAGTGCTATTAGTTGTGAAACTGTAGTTTCACAGAATTAAGAATGAACCTTACTGTAATTGTGTTTTCTTTTAAGTTATGGTAAAAATTGATACCTATAAAGTAATTAAGTTACTCACCTCTGGTAATTATTTCTAAATAACCTTTAAATTAGCTAGCTTTTGGGTATTGCTTGGCTGCTTCGGTGTAATTCTGTATGAGACAACTCTGTTTCCAGGTTTCAGGGAAGGCCTGGTAGCCCACACATAGCTTGTGCTGCTGCTAGCAGTACCTGAGGTAGACATATTTTTTTTTGCCTTACAACAGCATTGAGGCTCAACAATGTTAAGGCAAAAGAAAAACTCTAAATAAGAATTAACCTAATCAGCTAGTGAGCAGCTGCAAAGCGTTTCTTCATCCTTATATTGCATGAAATGCTTCTGGCATCCTGCAGAACTGCTGCGAGTAAAGCTCTTGAATGGTGTAGGTGTCATGTGAATGCTTGGAGATACAGATGAGATTTTCACAATAAATGTAACTGTAGATTATTTTGACTAAATATCTAATATATGCAAGTAAGACACTGAAGTGTGAGAATTCATCATCACAGACTGGTATCTTTGAGTTGAAGAGAAGTAATGTAACTTGTTAAACTTTGTATTTAACACCTGTTAGTCACAACCTTAAGTTCAAACTTACTTTTTGTCTATTACTAGGAAAAACAAGGGATTCCCAGTCAGCCAGAATGGAATCTGAAATTGTGCCAAAAGTTACCAAAATGACAGTGTCTGGGAAGAAACAATCTATGGGATTTGAAGTTCCATGGTAAGCCAAGCCCTCGTACATCAAGGTACATCAGCAGCTCTTTTTTCAGACTGATGCACCTGTAGCAAGTTTTCGTCTTCTTTTTTTCTATTTTTTACAGCAGTTTTAGTGTCACTCTCCAGAACTAACCATCTCAGCTTCTTGTTTGACTCAGAATTACTTTCAGAAGATGGTACCTCACGTTTTGAGTTTAACAAATCCTTTCACTATGAATAGTGCAGAGAGATATCAGCTAGTCAGATTATTTAAACATCCGCTTCATAGAATACTGAACTTTCTTGGGGTTCGTTTATTTTAAATTTAGTTCTCTAAGTGGAATTATGAAATCAATAAATCTTAACTGTAATTGCTTGTTCTTCAAAGGCAGTAATACATTTAAGAATAATTTATGGGGAAAACAGTCACTTAGGGCTAAACTTTGCCTTCCTCTGCAGCTTTTATTAACTTTAACAGGTGTCCATGGTACAACTGTTGTAGAGAAGAAATCAGTCCTCCTTATGCTTTAGCTAAATTAGAGTGGTTGAGCAGTAGTTCTAATTTTATCCTGATTTGGAACTGGTGTGGGGGATGTCTCGTGAGAGCATGAAAACAGACATCTGGATCAGAGGCTACCTACAACAGCAGCCAGCAGTGAATACTTAAAGAAATGTGCATGCATGTTGGGAATACAGTCCGTGAAATATCATTACATGTAGCATTCTGTGGCTCCCCACCTCTTTTTTTTTTTTTTTTTTTTTTTTTTTTTTGGATTAGGCTGTTCTATTAAGAATGGTTAATGGATTTTTCTTACTTGGATGTGCATACTCAGTGTTTGAACCCAATCATCTAATAGCCACCTAATCTGTGGCAAGAAATCACATAATACATCCTCAGGAAAAAAATTCACAAGTGTAAGCAGTGCCAGCATCCCCACCTCATCCCGCAGTGTTTGTAGTTCTAATCTGGAAAGCATTTTTGGGAGTAAGAGGGCAGCATCGTTTTTATTTTACAGTATCTTGTGCATGTTTGATAACTGAATGGAAAGCAAGCAGTTGCATCTACTTAGTCTCTTAAGCACATTTAATACAAGGTGTGAAGTTGATGTCATTATTCCCTTTATACTGCTAAATACCATTGCTAAGAGACATCACTTTCATTCAGCTACTTAGGTGCAGTAAGCTCCAAATGAAAAATTTCTGGGCCTTTCAAAATCCTCTTTCTGTGCTGTTTGAGATTTGCAATATATAAAAGGGAACATTTTTTTTTTTTCCCCCCCCCCCCGTTGCCTCTACTAGTCAGTGACTCTGGGTGTGACAACTGGGTTTGATCATGAAATCCCTTTCAATGTCATGGCACCTTCATCCATGTCCAGAGAAGGGCAACAAAGCTGGTGAAGGGTCTAGAGAACGAGTCTTATGAGGAGTGGCTGAGGGAACTGGGGTTGTTTAGCCTTGGGAAAAGGAGGCTAAGGGGACACCTTATCGCGCTCTACAACTACCTGAAAGGAGGTTGTAGTGAGGTGGGTGTTGGTCTCTTCTCCCAAGTAGCCAGCGATAGGACAAGAGGAAATGGCCTCAAGTTGCATCAGGGGAGGTTTAGATTGGATATTAGGAGAAATTTCTTTACTGAAAGAGTAGTCAAGCATTGGTAGACCTGGTACTTTGGGACATGGTTTAGTGGGCATGGTGGTGTTGGGTTCACGCTTGGACTGATGATCTTAGAGGACCTTTCCAACCTTAATGATTCCTAGTTTTTACTTTCCTGGCTTGGTGTCTGGATTATTTTTTAATGAAACATGAAATTATTACTCTACCCTTAATTGGTTTAGTGATGGACTTGGTAGTGTTAGGCTAATGGTTGGACTGGATGATCTTAAAGGTCTTTTCCAACCTAAACCATTCTATGATTCTATCTCTGGTGTTTCCGCTACACGTCTTGTAAGTTGGGGTTTTTCATGGGGACTTTTGTGGATTAAATTAATTTGGATAGAAGTTTATAAAAAGAAAGGAACCTTAAGCGAGTGAAAAAGATCTGGCAGCTAGTCCTGGATAGTAGTGATTGAGTTTTTTAGCTGTAATAATGACTGTTTAAAATGTTTGTTTATAAAAAAGAGCAAATACAGAATTTTGTGTCTCTGATACTTACTTAGCAACTGCTACAGCTTGTGTTTTGTGTGCCTGCTCCATAGGGAAGGATGCTTTCTCATCTGTAGACTGGAATGATTCCTGGATAGGCTAGTGATGACTCAGTCTCTGAGGAAAGATAGTTGGCTCTAACATGGTTCTCAGCCACTCTGCTCCTCTTAAGGGAAGAGTTCGTATCATGCTTGCTTCCAGTTTAGTAACATTATTATTTGTTGTGACAGAAAAAATTAAGCCTTCAGGACCTGCTAGTAATCCCTTTAGATAAATCCTCAATATTGTGAAGATGTTTTTTTAATTCACCTCACTTATTTAGTGGTACTGCTGAAATACTAATTGAGAACAAGACTCTTTTGCTGTAGAAATTGCATGCACGTTTGGCATTTAGCTTTGAATAGGTAAGGAGGAATAGGTAAGAAGTGGAGCGATTTGTAAAAGAGCATGAAATTTGGAGCACAGCCAATCAATGAATACGGAAGAAAGCACAATTTAAATTGTAAATTTACCTGCATGTCTAAAGGCCCCTGCTTCAAGGAGTCCGTGATGGCCTCCTCTCTTCTTTTGTCCTACAGGCCACTGTGGAGGCACTGCCAAGGCACTAGGACCTTGCCATGAAGAATGGGGGAAGAGGCCTTGACCGTGTTTGCATCATATTTTTCCTTCTCTGCTGTAGGACAGTGGCATTTGCTCTACTGATACTTTTCCTAACAGTTGGAACTTGACTAGCTCCTTTCCACAGTCTCTGCCTAAAGTCTGTGCGAAATGTTTTGTGGTTAGCTGAAGCACTAGCGTTGTCTTGCAAGCTTGTAATGACTTTGTGTGTATCTGTTTCTAAACTTGAAAAACAGAGCTAACCATGAACCCCTGCCTCAATTCCACGAGTATCAGAGTTGCGTTTTTTCTTCTGCAGTTGTCATCTGGATTATTGACAGCATGAGGATCAGTTGTCATGGAACAGAATGAATCTGTGTTTACTAACACCTAAGAAAGGCTTGTTCTTTTGACTCTTTTCAGACCCTTTTTATGTTATTGTTGCATTGATAAATGTACTGCAGAGGGTTTATAATAATACAGATTTCTAAGTACATAGTTTGTATCACTGACCAAAAGCACAGTGTTATAAATTATTCATAGCCGTTTGGATACTTAAACACCTGTAACTGTGCCCCTTACTCTCACGCCCAAATATTTGTATGGTGTTGGTGCAGACACTATTAGAAGGTGATTGTATATTATGTATGAACTAGTTTTTGTTGTCACCTTTTATGGGATCTTAAAGGTAATTCATGGACCATGTTTTTAAAACCAGTGGCCTAGCATTAGCAAAAATAACCATTCTTTGACTAGTTATTTAGTCTTTATGATTCAATCTTGTTACAAGGTATGACCTCACAATAATGCATCTTATTTAAACTGAATAGATTATTAGAAGTCATGAATTGCTTTGAGCATTGATGGGCTTTGTTGCTGGGTATTCTTAGTGGGATTATCTACAGAAAATGGAGTTTGCTCACTTTTGACAAACTGCTTTTCTGGTGCTCTAGCAAAAGTATTTACCAGTCTTTTTCTTCCTGTTAAGTCATGAAGGAAGCCAGAAGAAGTTGTGAGCAAAAAAGGGTGATTATTTTAACCAGCCTGACCAATATTGTGTAATTAATAATTTTGAAAGGGGAAATAAATGTAGACGTTCCTGTAATGACTGTAAGTACTCCGAAAGAGTCGGTTGTATAAAAATAATTCACTAAGCGTCCAGACTAGAAGATTGAAAATAATGTTTAAAAGCTAAATTATGCAGAGTTAATCTTCAGCAGATAAGCTTTCAGGTTCTTCTTTGAATGCGTGGTAGCGTGAACATTTCAACAGTTGTGTGAGTTTGAGTGTCTTCTAACATGTCTTATAACATCATATGCTGTATTTCTTAATTTTCCTCAGAAAACAGTGATGTAACCATAACATTTTACTCAGTTTACTCTCATGGTCCTTGTTGGCAAGACAACATAGGAAGTTTCTGGCCTGGCAGTTTTAATTTTGACTAAATGTTGGTCCTTGCCAGGCTTTTGTACATCTGCTGATTTCCTAAGAAAAAGCCGCGGTAAGCTCTTTTGACATTTGTGCCTGAACTGCTGGCAGTCAAGCTTTCTTGAGTACATGACCTCAGTGCACGTACAAGGTGCTTAATTGGTTCTGTCCTTTCAAAGAGCTCAAGAGTTGCTTAATCAATGGCTTCACATTAATGGCTACCAGTGGTGTGGCAGACTGGCACAGATATTGGCAAACTGAGATCACTCTTGGAAGTTCCATCAAGTTCTTGTATAAAGATGCAAGCAATTGGTTAGGAAGTGCTCTTCCTCCAAATACAATTTTTTCTTGGTATGGTGATTCAACATAACTCAGACCAAGTTGGAACTTTGCTACCGAAGATGCTTGCTAATGCAGTTCACTTGTTTATGCCCTCCGCTGCCTGCACTAGCAACATACTAAGTACAAGTGTGCTATCCTATATGCTCTGTCTTCTGACAGAAATTTTCAATTCAATAATTCTGAAAAATCTCAGTGGAAAAGCCTTACTGAAAAGCATTTTCAATGTCATTCATTTTTTCATTGACTGTTGGAGGTGAAGCTCCTTAGCATTTTTCTGAGCTGTTACCAAACTTTCAATGAACTACTCATCTGGTTGCCATGCGGAATAACTGTCAGGGTCTTATCGTTCCATCTCTCTTCATGTACTTCCATGAGACTGGAATTGCACATTTCATTTGCCCATCTTCCTGTTTAGGTACCTAGCAATAAATTCACTTCCCCTTTCCCTGACATTGGTCAGCAAAAAGCTGAATTACCTCATCAGAGATGCTCTGTTAGTAGATGATACACTCCATCTGTTCTGATGTTTCTCCTCTGGAATGGCAAATCTTGGTTTATCATGGCATGGGTTGTTTTCAGGATTCCAAAACACGGTAATATCTGAAACCTGTAAAACTTTAAATGGAGCAGTGTACTGACGGTGCAAATATTGCACTCTTGAAAAAGTAGCAAGGCCTAATGTTATGATGGCTGGAGTCATGTTTCACTCATTACTTCACTTGTATCTAGCACTTATTCTTTGCACCACCCAAAATAAAAACTATTTGGCAACCTTAAGCAGTGATAGTCACAATAAAAGCTACTTAGAATTGAGAGAGTAGTTATTTTATTTGGCAATAACTGTGATTCTTTCAGGTGCTGTAATTTGAATTCTACCACTCAGCATCCATCCTGTTTTTTGGAATCCTTACTGACATAGGCTTTGGCCTGCAAGAAGATCTGAGTGTCTGGGATTAGGGGAAAAAAAAAATCATTACCTAGCTAAACAAAACAGAATTTATAAGCTTACAAATAACCTGTCTTTCAAAATACATTTTTGTCTTTTAATAGGCTTGATGTGACAGTCTTGAATATATTTTGGAAAACTGTAGAAAAACATGAGAGTCATGTTTTTGGGTCACATTACTTGCAGCTTCATCTAAATGTCTTCCTTTTAAATTTTTAAAATTTTTGAAAATTTGGTTTGGGAAGAAATGCAGACATTGAAAAGGAGAGAAAACAAAGCAGAAAGGCTGCTTTGATACGGCTTCTTATACAAATACTTCTCTCCAGAACTTCAACTATTAGAATTTCAAGGAAGGAAACTTGATACCAACGTAAAATACCATATTCGCATTACAGCATGTCCTTTGCATATTGGCACTAGTCATAGTACTTCAGTGTGAAAGTGCTAGATGTTATGCTGACACTGAACTGAAGTTTATCTGAAAAAAGGGAAAAAGATGGAAGAGAGTCTTAATCTTGATGAAAGATGCCTAATGCAAATTAATTGTAAATATATGAGGCTCTTTTAATACATGATTCAGGCAAAAATGATCTGGTGTACTTTATATCATTCAGATGATTTTAAATACGTTATTAAAATATGTAGAAAGCTTTGTCACCGCAGTTCTCTGCATAATTGCCTGCTATCAACTTGATTGTTTTCAGTCAATTTTTATGAAGTAAAATGTCCCTGAAGAGACATTAGAGAAAATAATTGTCCTGCCATTCCAAAGTAGATTTTCAGCTTAAACTTAATGTGCTGTTTAAGGAATTTAAAAAAATAGAGCCTTCTGTTCAGCCTTATAGAAATGCACTTATCTTTTCCAGTAAAAGAAAGCACAAATAACTGTAGTGACTGCTTGTCCTGGTTTTGGCTGGGATAGAGTTAATTTTCTTCCTAGTAGCAGGCATAGTGCTGTGTTTTGGATTTAGTAGGAGAAGAATGTTGGTAACATGCTGATATTTTTAGTTGTTGCTAAGTACTGCTTATGCTAGTCAAGGACTTTTCAGCTTCCCATGCTCTGCAGGTGCACAAGAAACTGGGAGGGGGCACAGCCAGAATAGTTGATCCAAACTGACCAAAGGGCTATTCCATACCATATGGCGTCATGCTCAGTATATAAACGGGGGGGGGGGGGGGGGGGGTTGGCCAGGGAGCAGCGATCACTGCTCGGGAACTGTCTGGGTATCGGTCGGTGTGTGGTGAGCAATTGCATTGTGCATCACTTGCTTTGTATATTATTATTATTATTATCATATTGTTATTATTATAATTACTATTTTACTTTATTTCAATTATTAAACTGTTCTTCTCTCAACCCAGGAGTGTTTCTCACTCTTACTCCTCCGATTATTTCCCCCATCCCATCGGGGTAGGGGGAGTGAGCGAGCGGCTGCGTGGTGCTTAGTTGCTGGCTGGGGCTAAACCACGACACTGCTTTTCTGTGGAGTAGTTCATGTGTAATCACCTGTCTCCATAGCTACACCTAAAGCAATGATGGCCAACTAATTTTTGGAATTTAGGGAATCAAGTGTATCTTCTTATAAAGGGTATTCAGCTTGTCAAGATATGATGTTATATACTGGAGCTTGTATAAGGCTATACTTGTTGATACAGTACAGCTGGTTTCATAGTCTCAAATCTAAAATGTCATGACTGTGTCACCTAAAGCAGTAGTTTGATTTAAACTTGTCCTTCTCCTTCAAGTGGCTTAGAATATTTTGATAGGATAAGTTCTGAATACACTTTATACAGAATTGTCTATTCATTATGCAGAAGCACATGTACCATCTGTGCCCCTGCAGCCAGCATGGCTGGCATAAACTAACTTCTGTGCTTAGCTAATTTGAGAAACGTGCTTGTGTATCCAGATGATGCAAGACCCTGGCCCTGGGTTGTGGAACTGTAGCCAAAAAAGAAGAGTGCTCACATTTCTGCTTTGGGGTCTCACTATCAAGAGAAAAACTTGGCTTTGGGCCTTATGAAAAAGGTATCAAAATCAATCGGTCTGCTGCAGTACTGATTACATAGGTGGGTTCTGAAACTGAGGGGGAAAAGGGAGACCTATAAAATGTCCCATGTTGCTTAGTGCTATAATGAGAGGCTAATTTTGCATCCAGTCTGAACACTTCCTAGGTTTAACTTTTTAGATCATAACTCTTGAACCACTTTGTTCAGTAGACTGACATGCTTGGACTGTATTGTTTCCCGAAATACGTGTAATGGAAAGGGACTAATACAATGCAAATACTTCTACGCAGACAGAAAATGAATCATATTTTGATGATCAAAATCAATCAGGTTTGAAAAAACCTTTAAGATCATCAAGTCCAACCACTAACCTAACACTACCAAGTCTACCACTGAACCATACCCCAAAGTGCCACATCTACATGTCTTTTAAATACCTCCAGGGATGGTGACTCAACCACTTCCCTGGGCAGCCTGTTCCAGTGCTTGACAACCCTTTTGGTGAAGAAGTTTTTCCTAATATCCAATCTAAACCTCCCCTGGCACAGCGTAAGCCCATTTCCTCTCGTCCTATCGCTAACTACATGGGAGAAGAGACCAACACCCACCTCACTACACCCTCCTTTCAGGTAGTTGTAGAGAGCAATAAGGTCTCCCCTCAGCCTCCTCTTCTCTAAGCTAAACAACCCCAGTTTCCTCAGCTGCTCCTCATAAGACTTGTTCTCTAGACCCTTCACCAGCTTTGTTGCCCTTCTCTGGACACACTCCAGCACCTCAATGTCTTTCTTGTACTGAGGGGCCCAAAACTGGACACAGTATTTGAGGTGCAGTCTCACCAGTGCTGAGCACAGGGGGACAATCACCTCCCTGCTCCTGCTGGCCACACTATTCCTGATACAAGCCAGGGTGCTGTTGGCACCTGGGCACACTGCCGGCTCATATTCAACCGGCTGTTGACCAGCACCCCCAGGTCATTTTCCACCAGGCAGCCACTCTTCCCCAAGCCTGTAGCGCTGCATGGGGTTGTTGTGATGCAAGTGCAGGACCCGGCACTTGGCCTTGTTGAACCTCATGCAACTGGCCTTGACCCATTGATCCAGCCTGTCCAGATCCCTCTCTAGAGTCTTCCTACCCTCAAGCAGAAGAGGTAATGTCAAATAAAAGCAGAGAAGTCACAATGTGGTATTTTGAAGTACCAAAATACGTTTTGTTTATAGAAGCTGAAAAGAGGAAAACTGGGAAGTTAATTGTGGTATGTAAACAGAAAAGGGAGAGTGAAAAATTCTCACTGGATGTGGATACTCGAGTCTGAGAGGCTGCATGAATCCTTTCCTTTCCAATGCAGTACCACCGTGCTGTGGGCTGCTTTCTATGGATTTCCAGTTTTCCAGGGGAAGAAGCCTCTTCTCCTTGGATAAAGTTTTAAATACAGTATTTTGTAGGTATTTTCAATATACTGTAATGGTCAGTGGTTTGTATATTGAAGTTTGCTGTGATATAATGTCACACCTATAACAACTGCTTCTGTTCCTGTCTTGCTGCTTACATTAACGCCTCACCATGGAGCTCTGTTAGGCAGTAAGGAAGCTTTTGCTCTCTTGAAGATGTTACTTACTGTTTGTTTTTTAGTGGTCATCTTTGCCATAACAGGTAAAGAATCATATTGTATATTCTCAGAACACTTGTGTAAATTAGGAAAACATCCTCATTTACAAATCAGAGAGAAAACGAGTGAGAAAGCAGAAGAGAATAATATATTTAAGATGATTTACTATTAGGATTAGTATGGTGAATCTGTGGGAGAACAGGGTGTTAAAGAAGGGGAGTTGGGGAATCCAAGTCTCCTTAGTCCTAGATGCCTTGTTTTATGCATAAACCAAATTTTCGCAGTATTGTTAAATGTAACTTATCTGTTATGGCTCTATATAAGCATTGCACCTTAAATTGCAGCTTAGGTATGCTTAGTATCTACTCTTTATGCTATATGACTGTTCTCATGATAGAACATTGCTACATTCAGCTGCAATACTTGTAGTGTATGTGGAAGCTGTTTTAGGATCGATGCTTCAAAGTTGACTTGGGCTCTTAATTCAGAGGCAACCAGCTCTCTGTAGTTGTTCTGCACAACTGTCCTTTCCCTCCCTGTTAAAAGAAGTGGCTGTGGGAAGCTTTTCTTTATCTGTTTCATGTGTTTTACAAGATTATTTCTTATCTTGCTTTTGTACACAGTGCTTTTCAGACAAGATGTTCAGAGCTGGTATCTGTGCAGTTTGTATCCAACTGCTTATCGCTTCCACCTTAATGGGCTTATCGCATACTCTTTGTCTGGGGCTTACATGATAACGAAGGAAAAACTCAAATTTTTCTCCTATATTTCTACGGCTTTCTTGTCATTCGCATTCTTTGTGTTTTCTTTTTTCCCCTAGTATGATTGCTGAAGAAAATGGCCATGCTAACACACCTCAGAAAGGACTGTTAACTGAAGATGCCACTGTAGCTTCTGGGGTATTTGAGACAGTCTCAAAATCTACTCTTTCACCCCAAGTAGTGCAGGTTTCGGAAGAGCAGAATATGGTGCCTACTCCAATAAAAAAGTCAAGCAAGACAAAACCCCAAATAGATGTGAAAGCAGAGTTGGAGAAGAGACAAGGAGGAAAGCAACTGCTGAATTTGGTGGTAATAGGTAATACTGTTAAATTACATTTTTGACAAACATGGAGATTAAAAACTGTGTTGATTGAACCTGGAAGTGATACAGAAGCAAAACTGTCCTCTCTCCAGGAAAGGGAAATCTCATACTGTTTTCAGTCACATCTGCTTGACCATTATTCTTTGGAGGGAGTACATTCAGATGTCCTTGACCAGGACAGTGAGGTTGACTTAGCTTCCTTTTGACAGTAGAGTAAAAGGTACTGTGGTGTGTTCTTTTTAGTATGAATTTGGAGGTGCTATATGGCTGTCATGCTAACTGACTGTTTCAATAAACTGTCTGTATCGCTATCTTACAGGATTGTGAAATTCTATGGATTGCATAAGCATTATTAGTGCATGTGGTTCTCATACGTTTTAGTATATTTCTTCTTGTACTATATTTAAAATGCGCAAATTAATAAAGTTGATATTTATTTCCCTCCATAGGACATGTTGATGCAGGTAAAAGTACTTTAATGGGTCATCTGCTCTACCTTTTGGGAAATGTGAACAAAAGAACTATGCACAAATATGAACAGGAATCTAAGAAGGCTGGTAAAGCTTCGTTTGCCTATGCATGGGTCTTGGATGAAACTGGTGAAGAGAGAGAAAGGTAGAAATAACTTTTAATGGGAATTACCTTTTCCCCTGAAGGAACAACATTTGTTAGGAAATATCAATCTACTAATGTTTAAAGATATTTACTCAATACTTATTAGCAAATATTTTTCTTTGTCTATATGAGTACATGTTATCAAAAGAAAAAATAATATCCCTGTTTGTTTATAAGAAATGTGAATGAGAAGTTGAGTATTTCTTCACCTATTTCTATGCTGTGGAGTACAGTGTAGGACTACAATGCAGAATGCTTCTGGTAGCCAAGTTAGTTCATTTAAAGCTGCCTTACTGGTTTATTGCTGCCAAATTTCTCTCAGTTTGGTTATCTTTGTATGGGAAAGTTCTAGATTAAATTTTTCTATGAAAGGGTGTCAGAATTATAAACTAAGCAGTGAAATGTCAGTTCATCACATGACTTACTTTACGTTGAATATAAAAATCTGTAAATTAATAAATTATATTTGTATTCTTTATAAACTGCCTTTAATTTATTAACTTGAAATATGAAATTTAAAATTAAATTTTATCATATTGAAAAAGTATGTAATGGGGAAGCAGTGAAGCTAATTTAAAAAAAAAAAAATCTGTAAGCACTTTTAAGAACACTATATGGGAAGCTAAAGCCATGATATTCTGTGTTCACAAAATAATAAAAAAAGGCATTTTCTTATGTGTTTATATTTTTACAATCACTTGTCATCCATCGTTTCATAGCATATAAGCTCTTCTGGTTGGAAAGATAACCTTCACAATGTAAACTGATGCTGAAGAACATGGAGTAAGGTGCTCCTTATCCAGTGTGTAACTGTTGTTTTTAAAGGCAGATACACTTTTGCAGTGTCCCTGTATATAGCTAGACTTTTGCCTGTGTGAGTCCTTTCATTATGAAGTGCACCTACAAACCTGAGGCAGGGGCTGTGTCTTGGGGGGTGCAGGTACAGGAAAGGGGGGAAACAATCCCGAAGCAGCCAAACACAAATTTTAAAAGTAGCCTTACATCAGTTAAGGCTGATGATATTGTAGTCATAGCGTTGTCAGGACATTATAGTCTAAGGATGTAAAAGAGGAAAAGCTGATGGGGGAAAGGTCTTTTTCTTAATCCCTGTAGATGTAGCTGGGTGTAAAATGGACAAACTTTGAAGATCAATTCCTTTCACAGATCTGTAATAGAATAATTAAACACCATATTAAGTACATTATTAATACAAGCTACATTTGATAAGATGTAATTAACATGTGAAACCAGAAATAGACAAGTAGTTATTGCGTGCAGAGAGTAAAATGTTAACAGAAAATACAGTTTGTGGAACAATTGTCATGAGCCTTAAAAGTGATATCCTTTGGTCGATGATTTTTTTTTTTTTTTTTAGTATCCAACAGTGGTGCATTTAGGTACCAGATTTCTCTTCAGAAGATAATTTGTAATTATTAAGGGAAAAGTTTTCTGAATTGGTATTTTTTACTGATTCTGTTTTCTCTTTACTTTGAGTTTTTTATTTTTAAAGAAAAACTTTCTGGAGCCATCTGTAAATGTTTGGGTTTTGGCGGGGGGGTTATTTTGTAGGGTTTTTTTTGTCATTGGAAGTAACATATTTTAGGTATCTGTGCTAATGTGGGAAATTTTGTCCCTTGAAAGTGCCTGTCTGTCTTCATCGTCTGTAAAGGCAGATGCAGATGACTAACCCAGATAGGTTATGTGCATGATAGGTATTTGCATTTGATCAGATGAATCCTATCCTACGTCCTGTGCAGAACGTGTGGTTGGTAGTGAGATGTGGAACTGAATCAAAGTGCTGTGATCCCTCCTTGATAATCAGTAGTTCTGCATGTGGATCTTTGCAAATGTATAACTGTATTCCTATAGTCCCATACCTTCTATTTTTTTTTATTCTTGGCTATGTTTCTGTTACTCTGTGATGCCCTTTTCTGAAAAGCTAAGTATTAAAAGTAGAATTAGTAATTATTTAAATATGCAGTATAATTTTCATGTTCTCACTGTGCTTATTGGGACATAGTCCCGTGCATGGAGTTAGTCCTGTGAATTCTGGGTGTTTGTTTCTTTGCAACTAGTTACTGAAAGGCAGCTCTAGAGGTCTGCTTTTCCAGCAAGCAGGTTTCTTTCAATTTTTTTTGTGCAGGCCAAATCAAATGAAAGCTGTGAAGTGTATAATTTCTTGATTGTGTTTTTAATAGCTCACTTTATGTCTCTATGAAGCTTTCAAACTACTTCTAATGGTGCGTTGCATGTGTGCTTTGTTTAAGGGGAGTGACAATGGATGTGGGTATGACCAAATTCGAGACAAAGACTAAAGTAATTACACTGATGGATGCTCCAGGCCACAAAGACTTCATTCCAAATATGATCACAGGAGCTGCACAGGTAGAGATGGTCTAAACCTCTTTTTCGAATGGCATTATTATTTATAACTTTTTCTTAAATTGGCTTTCTTCTTTTAAAATCTAAGATGAAATGGAATCATTGATGGTTCTAAGATGTCTTTGATGTTTTAATGAGTTTTTCTAAACGTAAAGAACATGTTTGTTTAAAGGCAGTTGCTTTTCTTTTTTGGGGACGTTAACTTTTTGGAGGAGAGTTTTATTAGGGAAGTAATTTGAATACTAAGTTGCAGTTTGATAAAGTCAGAGTTGAGCTTTGAAAGCTATTCAAATGTGGCATGTCTACTCAACAAGAAGTTCTGTGAAAGTGGTCTTGTAGGTAGAGATTTTAAGTGGTTTTGAGCTGATTTGGAGAGGTCAAACAAAGGGCATTCTTCTATTTAACAATGTATTTTATATGGGGTGAGAAAACATAACAGATAACAAAGTCTATGCAGAATGCATCTGTTGTCAATAGGACATTTGCAGAGACTATGTGCCACTTGCTTTAGGAACAGTAGGTAAGGTCAAAAGTATATGGTACTACCCATTTAATTCAGCATGGCACTTACCATTCTTATATAGGTTAGTTATTTAATTTATGGAAATAATAAATCAGAGGAGGGGAAGAATAAGATGTGGTGACATTACATAAAATGTGTGAATCTTTTTCCACTTAAAGACACCCTTTTTTAAATAGTAGAATTAATTCTCCAAGGTAGAGGTGTAATCAAAGATCCGTCTGTCCGTCCCCGTCCCCGCCGAAGATAAGCTACTGTTGTAGAGGTTTCTGCTTTGTGCATGTCATTACAGTCTGAAAAGTGAGTTTTATCTTAAGAGCTCAGTAAGGACTGTTAGTATGATGTTACAGATAGAGAACTATACTGTAGGAAGACTGGTTTGCCCTAAATTCTGCTCTAACTCTGAAGCAGAGCCTGGGTAAGAATTCAGACATCATGACCCAGTGGTTAGGCTGCAGAATACTCAGAAGCTTGCAAATTATGGTGTAGAGCTTGTACAGTCATCTGTATTGCGGACATAAATTGTAGGAAGTTCAGGAGTTCTAAAATCAGAAATGGATCTTTAGTTTCAGAATGGTGGAAAATGTCAACTCAGCCATGCCATTTTCTTTACAACTTTAATTTAAATTGATTTGTCTTTTGGGGGTGAAAGTAATACAGGCAGAAGTGTTAAGAGAAGACTTGCAGATCCACTAGCAGTTGTATTAGTTCAGCAGAAGATGGGACTGGCCAAATAAGACTTGATATCTCTGTGTTCCTGCAGCTCTCAGGATGGTGAGGGGCTGGACTATTCTGAAGCCTGTTAAGGAATCACTGAAACTTTGCAAGTTTCTGTTACCTATTAGAGTAGGCTCAGTGCTGAAGCAATGGGTGGAAGAAAGCAAATGTGGAAATTGGCTCTGGTGCCTCTTTATTGTGGAGAATTCTGTTAGGAGGTAAATCCCCAACTGCTCTTATGCAAAATGCAAATCAGCCTTATCAGGGCCAGGATCTGGCCTTTGATACATATGGTTAATTCACATAAGTCCCGAGGTACAGTTTTTATGATTTAGAAAATACAGGACGTCCTTTTTTTGAAGGAGAAGTTCACCGCAATACACTTCTGAGGCTGAGAGCTGTGGGGAAATTCATCTCTCCTCCTTTTCCCGTTCTCACGCTTGCACTGTCTCTGTATAAGCTGTGGGGATTTCACACCTAGGACAAGGCGAGGGGAATTCAGAGCCAGGACAATGTGCTGTCTCTGTTCCTTCTCCTGGCATCCTGAAGCATAAGCATGTAAGGAAAGGGAGAAAGTACCACTTTTTCTCCTCTCTCTTTCCATTATGTCCCATTTCATGAGTCCCATGAAATTGTCTTACACCTGCCTCTTGACAGCAGTACCTTTGTTTGCGTCTGTTGCCGTTGATTGGTACATGATGATGGTCTAACTGGCTGTTACTCTCCAAAGCAGGAAAAGTAGAAGAAATATTAGCAGCGTTTAAGGTTAACAGAAAAATCTGTGTTTTTTCCCTGTGCTTACATGCTGACTTTTGTGCAGTGCTGTAGACTGTGTGATACCTATTTGCTCTTAATGCTGTGGTAGAGAGTTTGCCTAGGTGATAAAATAGGGTACTTTGTCTTTTCCACCTTGTGATTTTTGGCATGCTCCAGTGTGCTGAGTGGACTGTGAAGCATCCACATCCAACATGCAGTTGACTGGTTGTCCCAGTTATATAGTCAGGTGATTTTCTGTAATTTTTGTGGCTTCTCTCTATGAAGGTGTCCAGACTGAGGCAGGGAGAACTGGACATTGTGCTCCTCCTGTTCTTACGCTTCTGGAGCATGGGCCGCTTTTGTTTAGTTGAGGTCTGTGCAGCACATCCATAGTGGGTAGTTTGAGGAGGACAGGTTCCCAAAACCAAGAGTTGGCTTGTGTTTAACAGAAAATGGTAGTGTATGACATGAGATGACATAATGCCATAATAACTCACCGAAGCAGGTGTGACACAGATAGGACTGAGCAGTTTCAGTTACATTTGAAATACATCAGGATTCCTCCCATGTAAAGTACATTTTGTGTGAAATGTTGCTGATATTTACCCAGATTATTTCCACCTCTTAACCACTTCTGTTTGTAATTTTTTTTTTTTTTTTAAATCTAGGCTGATGTGGCAATTTTGGTTGTGGATGCTAGTAGAGGGGAGTTTGAAGCAGGGTTTGAGACGGGTGGACAAACTCGAGAACATGGATTGTTAGTGCGTTCTCTTGGAGTGACACAGCTAGCTGTTGCAGTCAATAAAATGGACCAGGTACGTGCTTAATATTTTCATTTAATTGAAGGGCTTCCATTTAGATTGTAGACCCTAAGTTTAAGGATCAATATTGGGAAACTAATAGTAAAGTATTGTTTCTTTCTTTGATTCTCAGCTCTGTCTCTTGCGTTTAGACTTTACAATACTTTTATTTTTATTTATGGGTGTATTTTCAAAGCACACAGAAGGATGGTTTTGGTGCTAAAATGAGTAGGGGTACCTCTTGTACTTGTGAAAATCTCACATAAGCATTTAAGCCAGTGGCATCTGCAAAGGCATCTTGGTGGTCATTCAGGTCAAGACCCCAAGAGCTTTATTTAAGGTGTGTTAAATATTACTAGCTGTGTTTTAGATTATTCTGTGTTATATAAAGAATCATAGAATCATAGAATCGTTTAGGTTGGAAAAGACCTTGAAGATCATCCAGTCCAACCATTAACGTAACATTACCAAGTCCCCCACTAAACCAATTAAGGGTAGAGTAGCAGTTTCGTGTTTCCTGGCTTGTTGGCTGGATTATTTTTAATGAAAGTAAAAACGAGGAATCATTAAGATTGGAAGGGATCTCCAAGATCATCAGTCCAACCATCAACCTAACACCACCATGCCCACTAAACCATGTCCCAAAGTGCCACGTCTACCTGTTTTTTGAACACTTCCAGGGATGGTGACTCCACCACCTCTCTGGGCAGCCTGTTCCAATGCTTGACTACCCTTTCAATGAAGAAATTTTTCCTAATATCCTATCTAAGTCTCCCCTGGCGCAGCTTGAGCCCGTTTCCTCTTGTCCTATCGCTGGCTACTTGGGAGAAGAGACCAACACCCACCTCACTACAACCTCCTTTCAGGTAGTTGTAGAGAGCGATAAGGTCTCCCCTCAGCCTCCTCTTCTCTAGGCTAAACAACCCCAGTTCCCTCAGCTGCTCCTCATAAGACTTGTTCTCTAGACCCTTTACCAGCTTTGTTGCCCTTCTCTGGACACACTCCAGCACCTCAATGTCCTCCTTGTATTGAGGGGCCCAAAACTGGACACAGTATTCGAGGTGCGGCCTCACCAGCGCTGAGTACAGGAGGACAATCACCTCCCTGCTCCTGCTGGCCACACTATTCCTGATACAAGCCAGGATGCTGTTGGCCTTCTTGGCCACCCGGGCACACTGCTGGCTCATGTTCAGCCGGCTGTCAGCCAGCACCCCCAGGTCTTTTTTTGCCAGGCAGCTTTCCAGCCACTCTTCCCCAAGCCTGTAGCGCTGCATGGGGTTGTTGTGACCGAAGTGCAGCAAGACCTGGCACTTGGCCTTGTTGAACCTCATACAGTTGGCCTCGGCCCATCAATCCAGCCTGTCCAGATCCCTCTGCAGGGCCATCCTACCTTCGAGCAGATCGACACTCCCACCCAGTTTGGTGTCATCTGCAAATTTACTGAGGTTGCACTCAATCCCCTCATCCAGATCATTGATAAGATGTTAAACAAGAGTGGCCGCAAAACAGCCCTGGGGAACACCACTTGTGACCGGTCCCCAGCTGGACTTAACTCACACAACTTAATTCACCACAACTCTCTGGGCTCAGCTACCCAGCCAGTTTTTTACCCAGCGAAGAGTATGCCTGTCCAAGCCATGAGCGGCCAGCTTCCTAAGGAAAATGCTGTGGGCGATGGTGTCAAAGGCTTTGCTGAAGTCCAGGTAGATGACATCCACAGCCTTTCCTTCATCCACCAGGCAGGTCACCAGGTCATAGAAGGTGATCAGATTGGTCAAGCAGGACCTGCCTTTCATGAACCCATGCTGGCTGGGCCTGATCCCCTGGTTGACCTGCACATGCCTGTTGATATATTCTTGCCGAATCTGAATTTTGTGTAAACATTTTTAAAAAAAAATAAAAAAAAAAGTTCTGTTCAAGGACAAGTCAAACTAAAGGGGCTTGCAAGTTAAGTGGTGTGTTGTTTGCTATCAGTTATTTTTAATGTGTGTGCTCTTACATATTCAACTATGAATCTGACTGGAAATTTCGTATTTATAAATTCATTGGGCACTGTGTGTGAAGAACACCTACTGGTACTTCAGAGTTGATGACATGCAGCTGTATGTTTGAGTCATGGTTAAGACTCTACAATTTTATTATCATAATCTGTTTTCTATTTTAGGTCAATTGGCAACAGGAAAGATTTCAGGAAATTACGAGTAAGCTTGGCCAATTTCTTAAACAAGCTGGCTTTAAGGTAATACAAATTTCTGAGGTCTTTGTTGCTTTGCTCAGGCATTTGGGTAGGATGAGCATTTCTTACAGTTAGGTTATTTTGTGTCACTTTCCTGCTACTACTATGTGCACATAGTGTAGCAGATTCCCTTTCTTACTGGTAGGGTGTACATTGAGCCCTGGATAAGGTTAGTCAGTTCTTTAATACTCTTTCTGTCATCATCTTTGTTTATGTCTGTTGAATCTTTGGGGCACTCGTGTTATTCGTGCTTTCTTGGGATTGTTGTCTACAAAGCAGAACAGACCAAAGTTTGTCTATCTTAATGTTCAGGACTACATGAATGACAGTAGAGAGATTGACCAGAGCAGGTGTCTGTGTGGATTATGAACTCATAAGAACACTCTCCATTTGCTGTTCTTGACTTTCTTCTCACATTTTCTTAGTTCCAACTACTATCCATTTGCATTGGCTGTGCCCTTCCTGAAATCCCTATGCATATAAACCAGCAATTCAAACCAAAGTTTTGCCATTCGGATACAGAATTGGAGTTTGTCACCTGAACTCGGTTTCTAGTTGTTAATGTTTATCATCATGTTTAAATAGCTCCAACTCTTTGTTGGAGCACAGTGATCAGGCAAGAGGTAAACAGAAAGGAAATGGATCCGCCAACTAATCTGCCTTCTCCAGGGAAAATACAAATGTACCAACTGTTCTTTTATAGCTTAGATGCCTAATATTGAAAAAAATACACCTCTTGCTTCTGCTGAAGATCCTGTTGTTAATGTATGCTTAACTTCTGTTTGTTTTCTTAATTAGGAATCAGATGTGGCTTATATCCCAACAAGTGGCCTTGGTGGTGAAAATCTGGTCACAAGGGGTCAGTCAGGTGACCTCACACAGTGGTATAAAGGAAAGTGTTTGTTAGAGCAAATTGGTGAGTGCAATTTTCCTCATTTTAAAACGGATATATCTTAGTCATGTGTATGTCAAAACTTTTATTTTTGTGGGAAATGTGGGGCAAAGTCCTTGGAATGCAATATAGTTGATTTATCCCTAAGTGAGAAGTTGTTGAGATAATTATTGAAAACAGAAATTCTAAAAGGTCTTATCAATTTGTTTGCAGATTCTTTCAAGCCACCACAGAGATCAGTGGATAAACCATTTAGGTTGTGTGTTGCTGATGTTTTTAAAGGTTGGTTGTTTTTATAATATTTTCACCAACATTTCACTGATATTTAACATAAGTGTTGAAAAATGATGTAAAAATAAGACTTAAAGTAGGAGCTTTATGTGTATTAGTCTTGAACAGGAATAGTAAGTTTTCAAGCACTGTTCTTTGTTGAATTTTAGATAGTACCGCTGAAGGAGAAACACACTGGAAAGCAAATTGAGGAAGAAAATCTGCATGACCAGCTAATTGGCTATGTAATGAGTTGTTGGTTCTGTGAGACAGAATTTGGGAGTTTCTCTTTCCCAAACTGGTTCTTGTTGCCTAAATGAATGTTTCTCAAACTTTTTACGAGTGTGACTTTGGGCTCTCTTACCTTCCACTCCTAGATTTTAAAAAAGTTTGACTTGTTCCTTTTATCTTCTTTGTTGTAGCTGTAAATTCCTTCATTTTTTGTATGAAAATTTGGGGGGTGAGGTGGAAGAAAAGGGTGTTAAAACCAGCCAGGGATTTTATGAAAGGCAGCTAGCTCTTCCCTAGTGCTAATAGAGATATGGACAGCAAGTAACTATAACCAGTTCTTATTCCCATTGTCTGGAGAAAATAGACTGCCTTGAGCCCTTAAGGTTTTCATGGCAAACTTGATTATTTTTTTCAGTTAAATGCAATTGCATTTGCATGTAATTTGGAAGAAATAAGGTTTGTAACACTCATCCCATTTGAAACGTCCTGTAGGTCCCTTGAGAAATGTTGCAAACTAAATGGCAGCATGATTTGAAATGTTGTAAATATTTGTAATCAAATATTATTATTGAAATTCATCTTTTAAAATAAATTGTACTTTATATATAGGGTGTTTATAGGGGAAGTACAAACTAGATCAAAATACTGATTGTAATTGGAAAAATAAGTTTTGTGGAATTTTCATGTGGGTCTTTGAGAAAACACTAGATGCTGTACATGCCCTGGGTTAGCTCACTTAAGGTAGTGAAGCCATAATGTTAAATATTGAAACCTTGCATGAGAATTTACCCTAGTGTGTTACCACTAGTTTCCTCATCTAGCCATCACTGTATATTTTTTTTTTTTTAATTGTATGAGCTGTGGGAAAGTGTGTTAGGATTGTTGATTGAGATCTTTCAAAATATTATCACTACTTTTTTGTTGCAATAATCATTTTGATAAGTTTCACAAAATGAGCAATTTTGACTAAATCTGTTCTGTCAAAGTCTGATTTTTTGCTAAAGTATGCAAAAAAATAATGGCTTTGGAAGGGACTCAATTTACATATACTAGGTTTATCACTAAATGTGGCCTTTTAGGTGTTTTTTGGGCTATTTTTTTTCTTACCTTGTGATCTCAAAACTTAATTAACTTGGATGCCACCAGAGGAAGTAGCTGCAGGTACAAGTACATGAAGCAACAGTTCTTCTCAGCTCTGTTCCAGTGCCTGTGCATGCTCAGGAAGAGCTGTCCATAGAAGTGTGTAAAAAAGTGAGAGTGCTGAGTGTACTCTTACGTAGTTTGGAAACCCCCTTTTTTTATTAAGGTTACCCACACATATGATTCATCTACCTCAGCCTGATTTTAGCTGTTGTCCTCCATAGCCTTCCTAATATTCTCTCCAAGCAAACTATCTCCTGATCCAAGAGGTCCCTGTAAATTCAGTCACCACTGCATCAGTCCCCACTTACCCTAGACAGCATTATAATATGGTATGACTTGACCTGACTTGAGAAAAGCCTTGTCCAGCAGACAAATCCTGAGGACAAAGAACATGTCCCGGCAGAACCCCGGTACCATGATACACAGAAATCAGGCCATTTTTTATGCCCTGATTCTGTCCTCCACTGTCCATTTTGTACTTCCATTGATTTAATGGGAAGCTGAAGGAACTTGATGCTTTGCAGGAAGCAGCATGGGAGAGGGCGAAGCTTCAAACACCACACTGGTTTACCAAGCCAGAGCTGATGATGATGTGAAAAAAAAGTGAAACGGTTCTTGATTGTGCTTGGGAGTGATTGGGAGCCTGGAATCAGTTCATGCTTCTGGTTGCCTGCAAGCGCTTGCAGAGCCAGCTTTAGGTTCTTTTGTGTACCACGTTGGGGTGCTATTTGTACCATGACTTCGGGATTCTTTTTCTAGCAAGTATCTGCTTCTCCAGATTTCTGTTCTTTTGACATCCAATGTCATCTGTTAATTGACTGCGTTCATCTCATTTGCTGGAATGAATAGAGGAAAATTAGCCTGCAGGCATACTGGTAATATTTTTCCAGCTAGATAGATGGAAGCATTCATCAATAATGGCAATGAACGCAAAAGAGCAAGTTGGTAGTATGTGACCTCAAGATTTGAGGTCAACTTGCTCTTTTGAATTCAGCTTTAAATTAAGCTTTTAATCTAATGTGACACACAAATTACTAAGATGCTTTCTTATCACTGAATTCTAATGTTCAGCAAAAGGTATATTTGTTGTTTGTATGGATACTGAAAATGTCATTGTAGAATCACTTTAGAGGATTCTTTTTAAACACACCTGCAAACACATACTAAGGAGATGAGGCATTTCTTAAAGTGTATGTGCATGAATGTGCACATGTTGCACATCTATTGAAAATAACTGACATATTCAAATAATGTATTAGGACATTAAAGAAGAAAAACTTTGCAGATCTTTTATTCAGAAATACTTAAGTTGTCCACAATTAAAATAGCTCCTCATATTAAATAGGACTGAATTAATCTTTGACTTCCCAGGAGTAAAAGTAAAATGCAGACAGAGCATGTAGGATTCTGACTAAGTTAAACAGTAAATGGCATAGGAATTTGCACCTGTATGCATGAGAATTTTTATGAGCGGTCTGTGGTATGTTTTTTTATCTGTAATTGTAGTGAGAAAGTGCTGAATTAAATAAAATTGCTAGAAATTAAGGGGCCTAATCTAATATTGAAAAACTAAAAAATATTTCTTCATGTACCTACATTTGGTTAAAGAAGGATATTTCTCCCTTAGTTCTGAAAAATATAAGATCTAGAGGTTTTGAATTTAATGTTTCATTTTCATTATGATACACAGCTGGCTAACTTGCAAGTACTGAACACTCTACTGGGGGGGGAAAAAACCCCCATCTTCATTATATTAAAAAATTACATATGCATTGCTGAAGGGCTAGCTTGTGATGGGAAATTGATCTTATTATGAAGTTTTTTGAAATTATTACTGTGTTTATTACAGACCAAGGATCAGGATTTTGTGTGACTGGTAAAATAGAAGCAGGCTATATTCAAGTTGGAGAACGACTTCTGGCAATGCCTCCCAATGAAACTTGCACTGCAAAAGGTACAGTCTTCAGAAGCATGTTTACTTTCAGGTCAATACTGGGCTAGAAGCAGTTACTGAAATGGTAACAGACTGTCAAACTGATACTAACTGTCAAACATAAAATGTGAAAGCATAAAACGAATTTCTTTAGATGTGACTGTGTCTGTATAAATATGTCTATGAAGAGTATGTGAAATCTTGCTTTTTTTTTTTTTACCTTCTTTTACCATAGCAGATATTCCAAATGTTATAGCCTCATGACTTTTGACATTGCTTTATGAAGAACCTGTAAAAATATCTGAGTTCCAGCAAGTCTATAAAAATAGGCAGTACAGGAATCATTAATATTCATCTTTGCTGTGGAGTGTTACTGCTGTTAGGAAGTGTGAGGACATTGAATAACCTTTAGAGATTAATCTTATGAATTAGATGTGAAAAAGCTTGAGGATTAAGTCTCTGCTATTTGATGTTCATGAGATTTGTCACTGATCCTTTCATAATATGCAAACTTTCAGGATATAATTGTCCTGAGCAACTACAAAATAGAAGAAAATTGGATTTAAATTTCAATACATTGGATTTCTGAAAAGAGGAATAGCTAAGTCAAGACATTAAATGTTTAGCTGTTTCCTGATTAAGCTTGCTGTCTTTGTATTGCAGAGTTGGTTTTGTTTTATATGCAAACAGAAAGATAAAATTATGATTTTCCTATGTTCACCAATGAATAAAAAATTAAGCCTTCAAAATAAATGAATAGGTTTCTGTATCTGTTTAGCCTGAATTCAGCAATGTGCTGGTTCAACTGTCCTGTTCTGTTCCAGAACCAGCTTGTTCAGTGCTAATTTGGGAAGCTTTTCAGTGTGCCTTTTTATATGGTTGTATGCACATTGTTTGCATGCACAGGAACGTTACAACAACATGGATGAATATGAGTATCACACCACTGTAGTTACTCCTCTGTTTTGGGAGTGGAGGAAACGGCATGGAAAAAGATGTATTTTGTCTGAGTATCCCCCCCAACGGTACAATTCTATGATTTTTCTTTTGTGCTGCCTCTCATATGGCTGAAATGCAGATGGAAGTTGGGGGTATTAGTTCATTAAGCATGTATTATTTATATTTAATGTAAAGAAGAGATAATTTAATTTATCATACAATATTTACTAAAGGTAGTGTGCACATTAGGATTCCAGTTTTTCATTTCAAGAGGCTGAGTTTAACTTTGACAAGTGGTTTTGGGAACAGATTTGCAAATCAATACAATCTGTAACAAAATAGAACTAGATCCTATAAATGTATGCAATAATTCTAAAAAGTGGGTTGTTTTTCTTTCCTTCTTGGTGTCTACCAGAACCCTCAGAGTGTTAAGTCAGGAGCAATTAGGTTTGTTCTCATCCACCAGCCAGGTTATCTTTTAAAGGAAGTAAAATACATTGAAATCAGGATAAAATTACTTTAAAAGATGCTTTCTAATAGATGCGATGTCGTGAACGAAAGGCATCAGTTACGCTTTTTTATGAAAGAGTCAGCAAACCCACTTAAGGTAAATGAAAGTTGACATAGTACCATTAAAGTACATGAAAGATGCGGTCTAGGGTGTGCGTGTGCCTCAAAGGATGGGTGGGGCAGATACGGAGATATTAGTACTACGGCATTTTCAGGACTGCGTCATCTGCGCTGTGTGACAAGTGCCAGGTCCCCTCCTCTGGCTTAAATAAAGCCATGTTATTGTGCAGGGTGGGGTGAGAGAATAGTGAGTCCTCACCAAGGGGAGGAAAAAAAAGCTTCCTCAGTTTCTCAGTTAAAAAGCTTTTACTCTCAACCCATTCATACTGAAAATTGATGAGTAATGGTTGATGAAGCACAAATGGCCCAAACAGAGCTGTTTGTTTGTAGCTCAGAACCTAGGTACTTCACTGTGAGGTTCTGTTCTTACTCATTTCCAGGAATCACACTGCACGATGAACCAGTTGATTGGGCTGCAGCAGGAGATCAAGTTAGTCTCACTTTGACCGGCATGGATATCATCAAAATCAAGTGAGCAAAACTGGGTTTCAGTCTAAGTAACGGTTTGTTTTTAATGAAAAGCTTTATAACTATTACACTTAACAATCAGCGGTTTACTTGAAGAATGATGTGGCTACCAGGATATTTAAAACCAAAGTGATGCATATCACCTGGCTTGCATGTACAAACGTTGGAAACATCTGCTACATGTACAACGGCAACCTCAGAAGAATACTGTTAGCTTTCATACTTTGCCCTAGTGCTGACACTGGTAGCCTTCAAAGCCTTTTTCCTTAAGACTTGTCCTTGGACATTTTAATTGCTGAATTAGGTAAATCCTTATTGCTAAGTAAAAGAGAAGATTTTTTTTTTAAGAGCTTATGGAATCATAAATCATTCTAACAGAACACATCCAAACAACTGCCATTGCATACCAATAAGTAAATCTGGACAAGAGGAATTGATGGAAACTGTTTATTCAACACATTTAGCTGCTTGTAACATTTGTTTTGGTAAATGTTTTGCTGACCCTTTTTTGGGGGGTCTGATATATTCAGTGAGACACAGCAAATCTCCTTGTGTCTATTTCAGTCTATAGGTTTCGTGCTAAGTGTTAGCCTCAAGCTTTTAGGTAAGTGTCAGTTAGAAAATTGGATCTGTAATTTGTTCAGCTTTTTTACATTACAGTTGGACTTCAGACAGCAAACTTTCAAGCTACTGTTTGAAAAACTCCTTGCATTGATAGTTTTGCAAATTTATGCTCTGCTTTTAAGGGAAGAGTGCAGGCTTTTCTGTGTTGCCATTTCATAATGGGGTGTGATTCTCTGTGGTAAATGGGGTGGGGGGGGGAATGTCTTGTTCTACTTGTTGAATGAAGGCTTGAGTCAATTCATTACCTTGATGTCATTCATCTTTTGGGAATATGTTAGATTTGTCAAGAAAAGGTACAAAGTATCAAGTCCTCTTGGTATTGATGAAATTTGATTACATCTGATGTATACGTTTCATCATGCTGTTTGTTCTCTTCAGTCATGTTTTTCTGGGTGGGATTAATTTTCCTTTCATTTTAGATGGCTAAAACTAGCCACTATGAAAAAGCTGTGTCTAGTCTACCTTATTGACTTGTAATGAGCAGCACCTTTCTTGTGACTCCATGTAGACTTCTTTGGAAATGAGTGCTGCTGAGAGCTTAAGTTTTGAGAGTCCTTATCATGGTGTTCCTTTATCCACAAAACAGTTGAGTTACAGGCAGCAGCACTGCAATTTTGGGCACCCTGCAGTATTTTACGCTATTGATCTGGAACAATTAATCTCTGAATGGAAGTATAATTCTTCAAAGTACCTACGCACAGGAAACAGTGACATTTTTAGAAACTGATTAGCAATGGACGTAATTGTTCACTGAACTAGACAGACCTCTTCATGCATACCCACAAAATACTGTAGACAATGTCTAAGAATTAATTTCGTTACAGGCTTTAATATGGTGTTCCTGATTTCCATGCCCCCACCCCCCCCAGTTTATATTAAAGTGGTGTTGTCTTTGCTTTGCTTGTCTTAAATATTTATCTTTTTCCAGTGCAGTGATTAACACTTGTATGTCAAGATATGTATCAGTTTCTTTTGTTCTCCTCTCTTGTAGTGTCGGCTGTGTATTTTGTGATCCCAAGGAACCCATTAAAGTTTGCACTCGTTTCAGAGCTCGGGTTCTCATCTTCAATATTGAGGTTCCAATCACTAAAGGATTTCCTGTAAGTCTGTGTGAAAGTTCCTGTGTTTATTACAGGTTGCTCATGGCTTTTCCTCTTCATGTTCGACCCCCTGAATATGAGAGGCATTTAGTGTCCAGAAGTGGTTCTGTCTCTCCAGAGGAAACGGCTTGTTCTGTAATTTGAAGAGGATATAAGGGGCTATTGTGGCTGCTTATGCATATTCTTACTGGCCTTTAATACATAGCTGAGCCATTTCAGAGAACATGAGTTCCACCACAGTCAGGCTAGGCTGTCCTTTAGAAAGCTCCCGCCTTGTAGGAGTATAATGATGCACTTAGTTGTAAGATACCTTTTAAAATAAATAAAATATCAGTTTGTGCTACAGAACTGCACTGAAGTGGCAAAAGCAAAACACTTAACAATGAAAAAGGTATTTATGATGAATTAATACATGACCTTTGTGTCATATCTGTTGAGATCACAAAGTTTAGGAACTAGGAACAGCTACTGAATGTGAGGCAGAGACTCCTGTGAGAGAACTTTTATAAGCATTTATTTAAAAAATCAGCCTTAAAAGAAGTCGATGTTTTGAAGTAGTAACACCTAGGATTTCTGATTATTGTAGAATGTTTAATAACTGAAAAAAATATTTTTAGGTGCTTTTACACTATCAAACCGTAAGTGAACCTGCTACTATTAGAAGACTTTTGAGTGTCCTGCACAAAAGCACTGGTGAAGTGACAAAGAAAAAACCTAAGTAAGTGTTTTGAATAGTTAATAGTTACTCAAGAAGTGGGCTGACTTTTGATTAATATACAGTGTATCAAGCAGGTTCTATTATGAAGCAATGTGTTTATAAGAATATGCTTTCATTGTTTTGGTTGGTTTCATGATTAGATTGCAGAGTGCTTTACAAAGTGAAAAGCCTCCTGCCCACTTGATAAATGCTGAGCACCTGAGAAGTAAAATGACTTGCCTGAGGTCACTTGCAGAATTGGGATTGAATCCTAGATCACCAGCCCTACACTTAAAGGATTTGTTGTTTTTTTTTAAATTCTCTCTTTTCTTCCTGTAATAGCATGGGATCCTTGGTATAATTCTGGAAGTAGGTTGCTGTCTAAAGTAAACCCAACTAGACAGTGGGTCAGAGAAAAAGAGATTTAGGGAGTCTTCTCATACAAGTTAAACTATGGGAATATCCCTCCAATTATTTAAAGCTGTATTTGGGTAGAAGTGCTATTTGATACGTACAACATTTATCAGAATAATCCTTTTCCAGAAATTGCATGGCTTAAATTGTTGCTGAAAGGTAATGGGAAGAAGAATCATGACTTCTACAGAGCAATGAATTGGCTCTTCAGTCGCTGGGTTTGAAACAAGACTTGATTTCTACCAGACATGAAAAAACAGGCATTAATGAGATAATTAACTTCAAAACAATTTGCTAAATGTTGTGGTGGATGCCCTTCTCTAGAAGTTTTTAAAGAAAACGCAGATGCCTTTCTAAAAGGTATGCTCCAGGCAAATGAGTTTTCAGTCTGGTAGTTTGGGTTATACTTGAAATCAAGCTTGATCATTATAGTTTTGGCTTTTTAAGTGGATTTTTTTTTTTCCATTTATTCACTGTTCTCTTTTTCATTTATGCATGCAAGTATTTATAATAGAGTTTTCTGCTTATTTACTTGCAGGTGCTTGACTAAAGGACAGAATGCTCTAATAGAACTACAAACTCAAAGACCTGTTGCTCTAGAGTTGTATAAAGATTTTAAAGAGCTTGGGAGGTTTATGTTACGCTACAGTGGTTCCACTATTGCAGCGGGAGTTGTCACAGAGGTATGGCATTTTTGTAACAGACTTTCTATACTGTAAAGGAACGGCATTAACTTTCACATAGCATTTAGTTTTTATGGTTAAGACTTGTTTTACACCCTTCGGCCTAAAAAGTGAGTTTATTCTGCTGAAGAAGAGACAGTGCTTCATCAAGATGTGAGGAAAACTTGCCATGGTTCTGTTCAATTTATTAGGAGGCAGAATTACTCTATTTAGGATTTTTGAATGTTGTGCATTTTTTCCCCCCTCTCTCGAGTTAAAAAATAACCCTTCACTATTTTAACATACATCAGTCTTTCTGAAATCTGATTGCCTGTATAAATATACCAAAAGTAGTTTGTAATTAAGAAGTGTTGGCCATTTTTACTGTGGCTAGTTTGAGTCCCAGATCTTTTTCTGTTAACATTAAAGACAATTGTAGATTTGATTCTTACCGATACCTACAGATATTTTCTGATCCTGTGTGAGAGGAAGCAAAGGCTGTGGGGCTAAATATAAATGTTTTGCCTTCTGTGAGGAGCAAAAAGTATGAATGTCCCTCTATCTGTTGCTTTAAAAAATCTTGCTATGATTTTTGGATTAGAATTTAAGTTCTAATTCTAGGCCTGAGGGAGAGCAATTTAGTCACGTTAACGAAGTTCTGGTACTAAGACTTAAAGCTGAGTCATTTAACGTCAAAACTTGGAAGTAGACCGTGAGAATTTCTGGCTTCTCCCTGTGTGTGTAGGAATGATGTGATAGGTCTGTCAGGCTCTGGGCCTTATGGAGCTTTAATGCTCTTAACAATCTTTCTGGTCTTAAATAGGGTCCAGAATTAGGGTTTTAATATTGTACCCAGTTTTCATTACGTTTAACTTGAAGCGAACGGGGTGCTATTTAGTTCTATGATGCCTGATGTTTGTTGAATTGGGAACTAAGTAACTCTTTGACTGTTATTTGGGGATTACTATTTTAGTACTTGTGATATTGTTCCAGAGAATTTCAGAGCAAAAGGAATTATTTTTTCCACAGCTGCCTGTATCATGTTGAAAAAAAGCTGTGATTGTTTTACATTTAGTACTTCATTTTTCACCATAGGGTTTTTTCCATTGGCTTGTGTTTTTAGATTAAAGAATGACAGTGGTGCCAGAACTTCGCCATCCAACCAAAATGCAATCAGATTTCCAAACTTCTGTTTAAGAATCCAGTTACTGCAGTTGAAGGAACAAGTGCAATTAATTGGGGAGACGATGACAAAAGTTAAATCACGTGAAACGTCTGGGGAGCCCTTCATCAGCCTCTCCCACTGCAGAACAAGATGCCAACTGACAAGGAACTGCTAATGTTGCACTTCTCGATCTCAAGAATCTCATGTGTTTCTCCATGTGGAATTTAGCCCTTAGAGAGCTTGATGGAAAAATCTTAGAAAGTTGAATTAGACAAAAAGATGACGAATCATCATGAAACAAACTCCTTACTTCCAGACATAAAGTGTTTACATATTTTCTTTGATTTGCTTTTTTGCTGCACATTAGTTCAGTAAGGTAACTTTATTGATCTAATATATTTTTAGGTTTGAGTTGAATGCATATTCAGGGGAAAAAAAGAACTATTTACTTTGGTTTCAAGAGAATGGCATGTAGTATTATCCCGGGATTGTTTTCCCTGTCCCAAAATTTATTTAAAAAAACAAGTTTTCTTTTGCTGTGTAGTGGAAGCTGTGCCAACATTGGCTAATTTTATTTTTTAAACTGTAAGAATAATAAAATAACTTTGTCTGAGCATAATTTTTGTCTCTTCATCTTTCGTTGTTTAAACACTCCTAAGTTGTGTTAAATCATTCTTTACTTTCCATAACTCAGAAGTTTCAGAGTAAACTTATGAGTTAAAATGCAAAACTGGCATGTGACTTGTCTGTCTGTGGAAATAATTTCAGTTTTCCCCATGTTACTCAGTGCAGCTACTGTGCATACACAGCTCTTTCATCCGGACTTAGTGCTCTTTTCAACAAAAGCTGGCAGTTTAATCTTGGGATGTATGATAAAGCCAGATTGTTGTGCTTGCTCAAGCCTGTAACTCCTTCCCGCTCTTCAGTAATAGGGCAGGCAAAACCTCCCAGCTGAAGAGAGGGTGGGTCCTTCTGCTACCTCCAGCATAAGCTCAGGACAGACACACTTTACTACAACTTGGAAGATTTTTTTTTTTCAATAGGAAGTGTGAGAGGATCTCAGGGATTCCAGGATCTGTACATGCGTGTGGGCTGGAGACAACTCTACTTTGACCATTGTTGGTAGTGTGGGGAAGGAACTAAAGTACTCGCTCCAGAGCATCAGTCACAGGGGTTAACTGAAATAAAGCTGTGCCCTGTGTAGTGAAGAACACACAAAGCCTATGATTGTTATTTAGTTCAAAGTCATGTACAGTCCATACCTACTCTTCCCACATGCTTTTTTTAGTAGGTAACTTTTCTTGCACTTAAATGCTTTAGCCCCAATTCAGCAGATACCCGAACTTGACAACATAGATAAATTGTACTGTTGACTGCATGCACATTTGTAGAAATATCAGCAATGCTTTATGTGGAAATTACTTTTGTAAAATCTTATGAATCTGAAATACCTGAAAACTGTTATTGCCAAAACTGAAGCTTATGAATTACCACTGTGTTACGTCTTTTCATAGTGCATTTAAGTACTTACCAGTTTCAGTATGCCATCCGTGAAGGTTTCAGTGCACTTGTTGGATTCCAGAGATTTGTACTGCCAAGCTCCTGTGTTGAACCTGTTCCACTTGAACTTGCCTTCAAACCTTGAACATGTTTACGTTGCTTTTAAGTCAGGGGACAACTGAAGCACTGCAGGCAGAAGAAAGTGTCTTAAGACTTCAGTAAATCCCTTGGTGTTTGTGGACAAGGAAGTGTGATATGGGATGAACCTCTGAGAACCCTTCTCAGACATGGTTGCATTAAATTTTGAGACTCAGTATTCTGTGATAACAGAAAAGCTGCTGCATGCTTTCCCAGTTTGTAGCTTTGGAGAGCCAGAGGTATTACCTAATCCAGTTTCAACATGACTGCGCTACCTTTCAGCAGTGATTTGAACTCTGCCCAGAAGCGCCAGTTGGTTGATGCATAAATGATCTGTTGTTGTGCAACAAAAAAGTATCGCCTTTATTCGATCAAAATATATTTGCACGTTGGTCCACAAGAAATTTGATGGCTTGGCAGTGGTCTAGGGTGCAAAAACTTTCTAAACTGCTGATTGAGATATTCACAATCTCCTGGTGACAACATACTGCTCTCCAATATGGATGTAGTGTTTTGACTATCTCTGGAGTGCAAGGAGGTGGCATGCAATCTTAGAGCAATTTGATAATCTAAGCATTCTCTCTTGGAGAAAAATGCCTTTTACACGGCTCTTACCAGGCAGTTCGGGTTCTTGGGAAGTTAAAGAAAACCCCAATTGTATGTAATGGGCTTCTCTATAGTAAGGAATATCTATGGAAGGGAAAGCATGGAAGCCGGTATCTTGCTTATTTTTTAAAATCTGCATTTCTGACAACATACAACAGAGTGTACCAGGTCAGGTTGTGCTTCTCAGCTGTTTTGAATTGAAGGGCCACTCAGCTGCTTGTACTGTTTGATTTTTGGGGATATTGGTGGAAAAAAGAGAGTTTCTTATGTTTAAACTCTTTTGTTTTGGCAAAAGCATTTTGTGGTTACAAGGAAAAGTATTGATGATGACAAAACAGTGAACATGAACTGCAGACATGCTAGTCCAAGTGTCTTTTCACTGTGTCTACTGATGGTAAGGAGCAGGTCCCTGGCTAGGTGTTTGGGTCTTGAATTATTTTGTATGGCTGTTGCAAAATGTCTTCAGACTGTAGCTTGAAAAACTGGTGTAGGGAGAAATTTCCCTGTCAAGCCACTCTTTTTTGCTCCTTCTTCAGTACTTACCCACCCGGAGTACTGCGTCCAGCTCTGGACAGGAAAGACATGGACCTGCTGGAGTGGGTCCAGAGGAGGGCCACAAAGACAATCAGAGGGATGAAGCACCTCTCCTCAAGGCCAGGCTGAGAGAGTTGGGGTTGTTCAGCCTGGAGAAGAGAAGGCTCCGGGGACACCTTATTGCAGCCTTTCAGTACTGAAGCAGGGCTTAGAAGAAAGATGGGGACAAACTTTTTAGCAGGGCCTGTTGCGATAGGACAAGGGGTAATGGTTTTAAACTAAAAGAGGGTTTTTTAGACTAGATATAAAGAAGAATTTTTTTACAATGAGGGTGGCGAAGCACTGGAACAGGTTGCCCAGAGCGGTGGTAGAGGCTCCATCCCCAGAAACATTCAAGGTCAGGTTGGATGGGGCTCTGAGCAACCTAATCTAGTTGAAGATGTCCCTGCTCCTTGCAGGGGGGGTTCTACTAGATGACCTCTAAAGGTCCCTTCCAACCCAAACTATTCTATGATGCTACAGACAGAGAGGACCTGTCTTCTAACAACTAGGCTGATCCTGCCTGCCTGGTTCAACAACTAGAAAAGAACAAAGTGTCACAGAAACAGCAATTTTTTCCCCTTTTCCTCTTTTCTGCTGTTGTTGCCAGGGTTTGTTCCCACTAGTGAGCGAGCAGTGCAGGGAAGATAGAGAGAGAGGGGGAGGAGTTCAGACTTGCTGTGCAAATACATACAGACCTACTAATCTAAATTGATGCCTCGTAGAAAAAAAAAAAAACAGATGAAGCAAGCGGCTAACAATGGCTCACTCAAAGGCTCTCTTAGTGCTGGAAAACTTTATAGGTGGCAAATTTGTTCCTTGTTCCTCCTACATAGACTCCTATAATCCGTCCACCGGAGATGTCTATTGCAGGGTGCCAGACAGTGGCAAAGAAGAGGTGAGTACTATCCAAATGTACAAAGAAGTGGAAACGTTAAATGCACATAACACTAATATTTTGAGTGGGAGAGGCTGAGGGTGAGAGAACAGAAAAACGCTAAAGACTCTAATGCTTAAATGAGTAAGTTCTTGATTGTATCGTAGTGCTGTGTAATCTATTTCTGCGGCAGCAAATACTTTTTTACATTTTGCTGTTAGAAAGTTACAGGCTGGATCCTAGGCTGATGTAAATCAATAAAGCTTCAGTAACTTCAGTGGAGCTGCTTCAGCTCATGTGGGAGGTGTCTTGTACATAAGTTAACAATAATGCTCAGACTGGCTGTAAGTATAAACAATCTGCAAGAGAGAAAAGGGTTTATTGATCTCTTCTGTAAAGAAACTTAGAGGCACTGTATACAACTACATGTGTCCTTCCTTAGTGTCTTGATGATTTGCAGTTGTCATTTGAAATGATTTTTTGCTTGCTGACTCTTCCCTGAAGATGGTGAAAAGCTTCCAGACCTCTCTGGTTTTGGTATTAGCAGTTGGATATTAAGTGGAGGTGAAGAAGTGGCTGCAATGAGTGTATGTTTCCTTCTAATGTAGCCTGTCCTCTGCATCAATGTAATGTTTCCTAGTCCTGTGCTTGCTAGTGGGATGAATGTTTCCTGGTGCTTTATACGTGTTCAGGTGTAGATGGGCAATATGATATTCATCTGGGGAGCTGCAGTTTCATTGATGCTACTTTATAAGGGACCTACAAGTGTGTGTGTGTCCAACATAGTGTTTCAGATTTACTGAAGAGAGAAGAAATTTACTGGAAGAGCTTGGGTAATGCAAAGGGCTTGGAAAATATTGCCAAGTAGTGTACAGTATTTTCAAAATGTTTTTTAAAACAAACTGCTACTGTGTGTAGCTGTTCCCTTCACTTGCATTTCAGTCCTGTTGACATATTTTCTCCTTGATTCTCTCAGCAGAAACCTTTGCACTGTAGTTTCAACTGGGTAAATATTTGCTAGATGCCAATGACCGAGGGTTAAAGAGTAACAGGTTGGGTTTACTAGAATACATGTGTGTAAGTTCATTCCAACCCTAATTATGCCTGAAAAGACTTCTCTTTGATGTGCAGGTGCAAATCCTGTTCATTCATTTGCAAAATCACTAAAAGGAGAGAGATACGAGAATGCCAGAACAGCCTAACAAAAGTAGGCTGCTGGCTGTTCTGGAGATATGGTTCAACTAAACTAAAAAGCAATGGCTTTCTCTTTCAGCTTTCAGAGTTAGTGGTTGTGTATAGCAGCAGGAACCCAGTTTAAACACCTGTAAAGTCGGCGAGTGCTTTACTCCTGCCTTTAGACAACTACACAGGAAGGTCAGGCTCTGCAGAGCTGGCAGCCGCTGATGACTGCTGGAATATGCTGCAGGGGAAAATGCAATCACATGCTACTTAGAGGGTATATAGAGATATCAAAATAAGCACCTAGACCCAGGTTCAACAAAGTATTCAGGATGCTGGTTTCTAGCAAGGCTCAATGTCCAGCTGGATTCTTTTCTTGGTTAATTTTAGTGGAAGGTTAGAAGCCAGAGCAGAGACAGACAGCAAATCTGTTGCTGACCCTGGAGTTTAACACTGGGTCAGCTGCAGTGGCCATTTCAGCCAGTTTCTGCCAAAACACTGAACACTTCTTTTTTTTTTTCAGGGGTTAATTTGTCCCCCAGCTAGATGTCTCAAATTTCAAATAGCAGCACCAAAGCAAGCTGAACAGGTGCCTTGTATCTCTAAAAGACAGGCTGGTGAGGGCTACTTAGTCCTGGCAAATATCTCCTTAAAAAATAAAATCTGTCTTCAAAGAATGTTGCTCCTGTGCATCATGCATCATCCCCTGGGAGAGCAAACATCATGTCCTGAGGGTAGTTTTGGGTATTTTGGTACCAACCTTTTACGATAGGCCTGGATTGTGTGTTCTTTCTCTGTGTGTGTCTTGTGCAGAAGAGGAAAGCAGAAGGAAGTGCTTCAGACACACACAAGTTCATAGTTGAATTCTTATGTGTGTTTTCTTTGTGGCTCGACATTCTTTGCTGCTTTTTGCTAGTTAGACTAAGTAGCTGTCTAACCTTTGTATGCTCTCTTACTTCTTCTGTACAAATCTCTCTCCTGTTTTTCTTCTTGCCTTTTTTTAGATCAGTCTGCCACTTTTTTCCTTCCTTTGCTAATTTTCTCTTCTGCTGTCTGTGAAAAAGCAACATCTTCCTTCTTGTAAACCCACTAGAGGGTTAAAAATGCAGATAGCCTTAACTTCACATCAGCCTTCTCTTGAAGCATGAAGCACCTGGTGGAAAAGGCCACAGAGGAGAGGACAGATGAGAAGCAGCACCACAATGGCACCTAATGACGGGAGGGTGGAAGAACAAGTTAATTAGTGAGGGTGGCATGGTTTCACAGAGGGTGAACCCTTTCAGGGTAGTGGGCCACCTACACCTGACTCGCTCAAGAAGCTGCAGTTCCCCTTTCCCAGGCCTGCTTTGGCCCTGCTCCAGCTGTTTGGTGGTTGACAGCCTGCCGCCGTCGGCACCTGAGCAGTAGGTTGGCGAACTACAGGCAAACGAGTAGAGTCTAGGTTTCTAAGCTTGGCCAGTGATCTGTGTGACCTTGTGCGAGTCGGTTTATTTCCCACCTTGGCCTCCATACCAGTATCATTCTGGCCCTCAAACTCTGGTCCTTATTTTTAGGGAGACCCTAAGTTCTGATGTGCATGGCGGGGAGGGTTTTTCACTCACTTGAACTTTTGTGCCCTCATTAATAAAACATCATGGTAGTGTCTATAAATTATTTTGTGATGGTTTTCATAACACCCATCACGATCTGAAGGAACAAATTTGGAACTCAGTTTTGTGGTATTGGTAGAAAGGAGCCTTCAGTGACTGTACGGGAACCAGCGATATGGCAATATCAGGAGAGGTCAGAATGATCTGATTAATATTACATCAGCATCCTCCTAGTTATTGACTTTGGCAGATTTCCAAAAGCTGAAGAAATTTATGAGCAAAAATTATGGGAAACCAGCTAAGACAGCTTTGGCTAAAAGCCCACATTGATGTGTATATTAGACATTGGAAGCAATAAAGAAGTGATACATAGGAAGCAAAAATTGGGAAATAGGGCAGTTAATTAAAATATGAAAGGATGTTTGTAACCATCTTTAGTAACCTGAGAGACTGGTAAACGTCAAGAGGGAATTGCTTATAAATCAATAGATGCACGTAACTCCCATTTAAGAGCCCAGAGGAAATGACTGATGGGAGAGAAAGCTTTCTGGTGAACCGTAATCCTTTGAAGCCTAGTCTGCTTCAGAAAAGTGCTGGTAATCTACTATTTAGAAAGGTCAGGCTGAAGAACCATGCAGCAGTTATGTACCTCTTGGACAAAATACTAACAAGACTGGTATGCATCTATATAAATGCATATAATGATCTTTCACATTTGTAGGCTTCATTAGGTATCTGATGAGAGAACTGGCTGAACCCCAAGAGTTTAGAAAGGAGCTCTTTTTTTTTTTTTTTTTTTCCCTGTGAGGGCTCATCTGTTGATGAGTTTCTAGCTGTGATCTGAGTAAAAATTTTCTCTGAGTACCTACTCTGTAAATATGTTCTTAGTCCTTGCTTGAACCAGCTTGGGGAAAGGGAAATCAAAGGCTAGCGGGGCATGGAGTCTGTTCCTTCCCCAACCTCTTTCTTTCATCATGGCATGGTGTGGCTGAAGTTCTGTGTTGCAAGGACTGTGGATGTTTAGACTGAGGCTGCATTTGCTCTGGGAGATTCTTGCACTTTCCCCCATGAGAAACAAGGTTCTGCATGAGTTCAGCCAGTGGCGCTTGCTGGTGCCAGTTGACCAGTCTGGCATTTCCTCCAGGCCTGGAGGGTTGCCCACAAGTTGCTGGAATTTAGAGAAAACTAAGAGTTACAGTGACAGTTTCTTTTCTAGATACTCTATTTCAATAATGCTTCTTGAGTTATGGGAGAAGCTATCAATAGTCACAAGTCTGAAGAGATGCAGTCTTCCCAACAATGTGAACTGGATTATTAGACTCAAATATTAATTCACCTGCTGATTGATTGATACTCTTTCTAAGGCATTCCATTGACATTCATCACCCCTCTTTTGCTTTTTTTAGGTGGAAGCTGCTGTCAAAGCTGCCAAAGATGCCTTCCCAATTTGGTCCTCAAAAAGTGCATTGGAAAGATCTCAGATCCTGAACAAATTGGCAGACCTGATTGAACATGACCTGGAAGCATTTGCACAAGCAGAGTCAAAGGATCAGGGTAAAAATTGGAACTGTTGATCTCAAATATAGTGTGTCTTGCTGAATATTGAAGTGGGGGATATGGTCCAAATTTTTAGTATGGCATGAACTATTGGAGCAAATTGGAGTTGATGTGCATGAACTTTGCAGAAGTCACTGATTTTGGATTCCTGGGGCATTCTTGCTTTTCGGAATTGCTGACTTTGACTTCAGTTGGAATGCAATACTACAGGGGAGCTGTTGTCATTGACTATGGTTGCACTGTGCTGGGGGTTAGTTGCGTGCAGGACAAAAGACATTTCCCAAAAACCATGCAAATCAGCTTTCAGAGCAGAGTTTAAAGCACTGTTTCTGCCCATGATAACACAGCAGTGTGCTTGTTTTGTTTCAGGAAAAACTATTACATTTGCTAGAACAGTGGACATCCCTCGGGCTGTGTACAACTTCCGATTCTTTGCCTCTTCCATCCTTCATCACACGACAGAGTGCACAGAGATGGCAACCATGGGCTGCATGCATTACACCTCGAGGGCACCTGTGGGAGTTGGTATGGTGCTCCTGAAACGCTGAAAAGCTTGGCAGAGTGTCTGCCTCAGCAGTGGCTCAACAAAGAAAGAGGATTTTTCAAAAGCATTTGTTGTCTCTGGATCATGGGCTAAACATGACTAAAGTCTGCTAAAGCATGAGCAGCTTTATGTAAAATCATAGGTTGGTTTGGGTTGGAAGGGACATTAAAGATCACCTAGTTCCAACACCCCTGCTATGGGCAGGGACACCTTCCACTAGACCAGGTTGCTCAAAGCCCCAATCAACCTGACCTTGAAGTTGTGCTACTTCATGGTAGAAAGAATGCTTACGTGCCTTAAAAAGCATCTGGTTTAACCTGGTAGCTCTCACCCTCAAAATATCTCATGTTTTGTATGTGTGGATAAGTAGGTATTGCTGCTGTGGAGCAGTGAGGCATTCAGAAGCATCGAGCTGCTGCTCCTGCGGGGAGAGTTGGATACCCCTCGCCTTTGGGGGAGCCGTAGTAGCTTGCAGTGGGACATTTCAGCCTGTGACTGGAATGCACACGGGTGGCTAAACCGCATTTAGCTGGGGAATTGCTGAACACAGCCACTAGATGCTGCTAATGCTTCAGAAATAAAGTGGCCGTGCTGAGCTGAGTAACGGAGTCGTAATGATTCCATTATTAGGTGTTCTATCTAAATATATATGAATGTTCCACATTCCACTTGAATTATTTAAAAAAATAAAATTGGCTAACCTAGAGGACCTATTTAAAAGTTTTTGTGAACAGTGGAGAACATGAATACTTCTGGTAAAATTACCCTCATAAGGAAAAGTCACTCACTGCATCTGCTCCATCAAACAGTGAGAAATCCTGTGGCTTTTGTAAGCAGTCACACCTAACAATTACAGATTGTTTTTCACTATTTTCTGTAAATATGTAAGGCGAAAGTATTCCCAAAGGCAATTACTGAAAAAATTCTGGTCATTCAGCAATTTGTGGGAACAGCAGTCTGTACACTGATAGAATTTGGCACTCATAAGTTAGGCTAAAATTTATCAGGCAAATATACACTGTATGTTATGCACGCTCTTTTTTGTATTAAAAGTGGGGATGGGGAGGAAAAGCTCTAAAGAGCAAGAGAAAGCGAGAGTGATCTGAGCTAACACACATTACCATAACTTGCTGTTGGCTAACACAGAATATTGCCACAGACCGGTCGATATACATAGTTTTTATGGCTCACCTTGCATTTATGTTCCTAGAAAACACTGAAAAGCTGCTTTAAATAGAAGATTCTGCCCTGAAGTAGCAGGAAAACTTACTCAGAGAGTTCAGCTGATCACCTTTAAGATCATTTGCACATCTTTTAAAATTATCTGCCTCTGAAAAATGTTTCTAGCTGCAAGTTTGTTGTACAATTGTCTGGAAATAAAAGCCATAGCCAAATTCCCTTCATAAATCTGAATTGGTGTATAACTGCTTGAGGTTAGAGAATCGAGTTTTGTCTCCCAGCAGACTGAACTCCTGTCTTTTGCGGTTTTGTTTTGTAGCTGGTTTAATCAGTCCCTGGAATTTGCCACTGTATTTATTGACCTGGAAAATAGCTCCTGCCATTGCATGTGGAAATACTGTGGTTGCTAAGCCAAGTGAGATGACATCTGTCACGGCTTGGATGATGTGCAAACTCTTGGAGAAAGCAGGTAAGTCCTGTAGCGTGCCAGGGAGGGGAAATGCAGTGGGAATGCTTGCCTGTGCACCCATTTTTTGTTGCAGAAATCAGAAAGTGCTCAAAGAATTTGGGAAAGACTGTTTGCTGTGGCTGAATGTTGCACTGGAGAACAAAAAGCTCTCCTTGTCCTCATGCTATCCCATCTCCCTACCCCAGCTATTGCTCAGTTTTTTTCCATTATCTTCTCATGAAAAGTCTTCCTGTGCCTCGTTTTGTCCTCCTGCACTCTGCTTAAGGGTGTCCTAAGTCTGTGGTGCCAGCAGAGGAACCGTGAGGGCATAAGAAAGTGAGAATTGGCTCTCCATGGCTGTGTCGTGGCTGTATTTGGTGCACTATTAAGAAAAACTGGGAGGACAACTGCTTCTTTCCTGACTGACTGAAGACTAAGTCTCTGATGACGGATGTCAGGCAAGCTTGACTGATCAGTGGAATTGGTTTTATCTTTTAACCCATGACCCCCAGAGTTATTAAACATCATGCATTTCAGCTACTAGTAAGTTAAGGGTCAGTCTTTGTCACCCTAGAGCTACTGGTAATTTTCTAATTTCAGAGACAAAACACAGTGAAGTGAAACCTGCGGAGCAAGGGAAAGGGTACGATGACTGTGTGCCTTTCTTCCCATCAGGAGTACCCAACGGGGTGGTGAACGTGGTGTTTGGAAGAGGCGCCAAGGCGGGAGAAGCCCTCGTCTGCCATCCCGACGTGCCTCTGATCTCCTTCACGGGAAGCACACTGACAGCCCAGCGGATCACAGAGAAAAGTGCTCCGCACTGCAAACGGCTTTCACTGGAACTGGGAGGCAAAAACCCCGCGATCATCTTTGATGATGCCGACTTGACCCAATGCATCCCCACGACCCTGAGGTCCAGCTTTGCCAACCAGGTGCCTCCCACGTGTGTAGCATATAAACCCTGTTTGCAACAGGAGGTGTGCATGTGTCTGAGAGTATGTATGTGTGCACACATGTGCGTACCTTTGGATCCAAATCCTAAACTGTCAAGGTCTGTTTCAAGATTCTGTGTTGCAGGCAAGCTGTGAATAGAAAAATATGAAAAAATTTTCATTATTCCACAGGCAGGGAAACAAGATAATAAAGGGCTCTTCCTAGTATTCTCCATCAGAAAATAACAAGGTGTCATTGTCCCTCTCAAAACCAGATGTATTGCTTATCCTTCTGGAAAGCAGCTGTTTTAAATCCCACCCTGCAAGTAAGTGGGAAGCTTGCTGATTTGCTGGAATTAAATTAGGAGACTCCCCCCAGAATTCTATCAACATTCCTCTTCCCTCATCACCACCTTCAGGAGAGATCACCAGAGCCATGAAACTGTATCAGGGCAAACGTTCAGAAAAATAGCTTCGTATCAGAAAGAGATTATCAGGAAATGAAGACAGAGATAATTCAAAATTGGTGATCACATTTACTATGAAAAATGTTGGAGAAGACAACATGTAATAAATGAAAAAATCAAATGTTATTTGCATTAGCAAGTGACTGTACAATCCTGTTATTGCTGTTTTGTCTTTTTCTTCTCTTTGCCTTTTTAATCCGGGGAAAAATCCTACTTTGCAGTGTTGGTGAATGTAGTTTGCACTCCTGAGGATGCAGGGACACAGGTCTCATTCTGGGATGTGGCTCTAGTCATCAATAGTACAATGTCATATGAACTAATATTGTTGTTTTTCTTGTTTGTTTCTTTTTGGCAGGGTGAGATCTGTCTCTGCACCTCCAGGATCTTTGTTCAGAGGGGCATATACAATGAGTTTTTGAAGAGGTTTGTGGCAGAGGCTAAGAAGTGGAAGGTTGGGAACCCCTCAGATCCTACAGTAGACATGGGAGCGCTAATAAGTAAAGAACATCTAGAAAAGGTGATGTTACATGGAGTTTACATGACCTCATCTCATCTTTTAGAGGGCTATGAAAGGTGATTTCAGAGGTGTATGGAAAAAGGACCATGTCTTCTCCAAGATTAGATCTTGGGGGATGATGATTCAAAGCCATTACAAGGTATCTTTTTGGTAAGGTTTCTGTTGCCTGTGGCCTGGGATCACGTGATTACCCCAGAAAAATCAACTCCATGGGCAAAATAATTTAAAATTACAAACAATTTTTTTTTCCCATTTGAAGTGAAATAATTCAAAATGCATAAATCTGAATCCTGAATTTATACTAACCAATCTTAGAGTTCAGCAACATTTTCATAGATTTTAATATTCCATTTGCTGAGATCACTTATTTGCCTAATAAGGTAGTTAACAAAGTAAAAGTTTTATTTTTTTAATCACTCTGGCAAATTCTGGGGAGTACAAGACACAGTTTCCTAGGGCTGCTTGCAGTAATTGGAATTGCATATGTGTAGAGGGAAGCTGAGGTGGTGCACAGTTAAACATAATCTGCTTTAGTAGCTTATATGAAATGAACTTTTACGGTGTCAAACAGAGTTCAGGACAGCAGATGCTCACATCCCAAAACTATCTGACACAGTCAGCATAAGCAAGAAGCAGACTGAAAACCGCAGAGTGAGAGAGAAAGCCAAACCTCTGTCACACTTCCTGACACCTCAGCGCAGGTTCTCCAGGCCAGTTCAGAAGTGGAGTAGCGGAAACACCCACTTCCCGAGGTCCTCGGTCTGTGGCACCACAGACGACTTCCGAGTCTAACCTACCAAGGTGGTTAAAAGAAGAAAAAGAGAAAGAAGCCTGGTGACATCTCTGTGGTGTTTGTATAGGGAGAGAAACCAGGCAACGATTTCAGAACAGCACAAGTAGATCAATAACATGTCCTATGTGTTCAAGGTAGCATATGATAGCAGCAGCCATGGAAACAGCTTTAATTATTGATGAGATTTTCTACAGTATTCATGGCTTTATCATCCCAGTGGCATGTAAACATTTAACAAGCCTGCCTGTGAGATAGGAAAATACTACTGATCCCTTCAAGCAAATGAGTGAACCATGGCATGGGATATGTGGCAAATTGCCTGAGCTCCTGGAAGAAGAGAAGGAGGCTCTGGGACCACTTGTGTTTTCACCAGGGGCCCTACCCTTTTGAGAATACTTAGCAAGAATGGCCAGCAGTGTTGCCTGCTAGGCTAGTAAGTGTTTGGAGAGAGAGGAAGATTGTTTTACAGCAAGAAACACCCAGCCTTACTTTTACAGAAACATAACAACAAAAGCTAGGGAATGACCTCTGTTGTTAGGAGGGAAGTAAAGGCAGCCATGATCCAGTCAGAGATATTCAGGGGCTCCTGTTGATGTGCCCAGACTGGAGAGGTGGACCCTCAGGATTTGGTGTCCTTTAGCAGTGATGTTTTCCTGCTGCTTCCCCAGGTAAGGAGCTATGTGAAGAAAGCCCAAGCTGAAGGAGCCAGAGTCCTCTGTGGAGAGGGAGTGGATTCCTTGGCTCTCCCAACTGGCAACCAGAAAGGCTATTTCATGTTGCCCACAGTCATTGCTGAAGTCAAGGATGAATCTTGTTGCATGCAAGAAGAGATCTTTGGTCCTGTGACATGTGTGGTAGCATTTGATACAGAAGAAGAAGTGATCGAGAGAGCCAACAGTGTGAAATACGGCTTGGCAGCCACTGTGTGGTCCAGCAATGTGGGACGTGTTCATCGGGTGGCACAAAGACTACAGTCTGGATTGGTGTGGACCAACTGCTGGCTTGTTAGAGATCTGAACTTGCCATTTGGTGGGATGAAAGCCTCAGGCATAGGAAGGGAGGGAGCAAAGGATTCCTACGAGTTCTTCACTGAGGTCAAAACCATCACAATAAAGCACTGACGTATGTCAATGGAAGTATTTTACAGTAAAATAAATGACAGTAATTTGCATTACTGTAAATGGCTTTCTGGAACACAGGCTGCTATTGTGGCCATCTTTTTCTTGAAATTTGGTCAAGTAATATCAAAGACAGCTGAAAACAGTCATCCCAAATGCTAATGTTGAATTCAGCCTTTCATGTTAAATGAGAAGATCAGTGCGGACTCCACAATCAACCCAGCCCAAGCCAAGTGACTTGCTTATCTTATGGATCCTAAAGCTTTTTGAGTATTCCTGTCTTAAAAATCTCTCCCTCTAAGGCAGCTTGGAGAAAGGATGTTATATGACTGTACCTGTGGTTGGTGAGTTACCTTGAGGGACAAAGCGGCAAGCACGTTGTGAGGCTGATATTGTAATGGGAATCAGCCCGTTTCCACTATAAGCAGTACGTTCCACATACTGATCCATATTGCACTGCACTGATGTCAGACAAAGACTAATGCTACAGCACACCAAATGCCTAAGGCAGTACCTTTAATCTATTAAGTGGTATTAAACCACGGGGTCATGAAATTCTCATGATACACAGAGACAATAAATGTTTTAATTACAACCTATTTTATGGTATGCAGCCAAATCATCTTAAGACTTGTTCTTTAATTATTTTGAAACTGCAGTCTTTTGTCACTTCTAGGCCTCAGTGATGGTGCTTTTCACATCCCTGCACAAAGATTTGGCTACATCACAGACAGTGTCATTCTTCATTAATAAAGACTGGAAGTGACTCCTAAGAGAAGTAACTGTTGGAAATGTTTGTCACTAAAATGTAAAACCACTGGCAGCTTCCCCTCATTAATTTACGGAGATTTTTTTTTTTAATCAGTTACCTAACAAACTTGTTCACATTCCACAAAAAAAGAAATAAAGTTGGATAAACATTTCCGCCCCCTGAGATGGCAACATTGCTATTGAATTTTTACAGCAGCGCTTCATGATTTGTTTTTTAAGTTTTGAGCTAAATTTCACAGTAAACAAAGCTGCATGGAGTTTCATAAATGCCTGTATTCTAAGCAGAGCTAATGAGTCATTGGGATACTTTTTCAGGGCTGTTGGGGGGGAAAAAAAGGCACCTCTAAAATACAAAAAAAATGATAAAAAATTATTACTGATGAGACGTGAAAGAATGGAGTAGCAAATTGCTCTGCCGTTCCTCTGCACACCGAAAAGAAAATACAGAGAGATTTGGGTTAATAGAAAATGCGATTTTAGTTTTTGTACTGTTTGTAACATTTTTAAGGATGTGGAGCTATGATACACTGTGCTGTTATACCTTGTAAAATGGATGTAGGCAGTCCAGAGGAGTCTCTAGGCCTTGAATACTAATCTATGCCTTTATTTTGATATTTCTAATTAAGATAAGTTTTTTGCATAGTGTACCTTTCAAGAGTATCTTTTCCAGAGAGGATTTATTTTTTTCTTTCCAGGGTTTGGCCAAGCTAATGCTGTGATTTACACTTTTCTTAGTAAAAAGAAAAATGCCAACAGGGTGTTTTAAATTATGCTACAGAAAGGCAGTCTTTCTCTAAGTGCTTTTCGGTGAGAGGAGTCACATACATACAAATGATAGGCTTACTGAATTGATGCATTCTGAAGAGGCACATTTTGGTTTTATTTTAAAACTGCCTAGGTCTATTCATGACCATTTGGTGGCAGCAGAACACCCGCGTTGGTTTTTTTTATCCCCAAGTCACTCATTTGCTGGGAGGGGAATGAACAGCTGTATCAGTGCATGTTTCATTCTGCCAATTTTTTTTTTTTTTTTTTTTTTAACAAATCCTGTTTGGAAGAGAAAAAGAACCCAAAAGCTGTGAAATGCTTCATTAGTTTGGGGGGCAAGCATTTTCAGCAGCAACAGATGGGATATTACACAATTAGTAGATTTGGATAGATTCCTTCCACCACCTGGATCTGGCCTAGGTGCAGTTTTAATGAGCTGAATTTTCTTTCAGATGTTGATTTTGGCTTGGTGTTAGATATGATGGGAGATTTCTGTATATATTTCATGTACAGGAGATAAAGGCCTGTGTGTCATCTATGTATTTCTGGCCCAAGATATCCAAGGTATTTTGTAGAGAGGTGGAGTAGTAGGTGGGGAGGGGACAGAGCTCTGCAGATGAGGGGTATGGAGATGGCAGCTCTGTGTCCAGCATGGCTCTGAGGGTTTCTCAGAGGTGAACTCCTGGGGTGCCCCTTCGGCCATCCCCTTCGGCCAGCACCTCAGAGAGGTAAGGGAGGTCCGCTGGTGTTAATGATGATGCTCACTTTTGGGCAGGAGGGAGAGCCTATATGAAGATACAAAATATTGTCCCTCTCTGCATTTTCCATCTGTAATGGACTCCTTCCTTCTCCAGTTAAGGCGCAGTTCAAGTGCCTTGCCTATTCTGCTATTTCTTGCCCTTTTAGATGAGTAGAGATTCACATATGTATATATATATGTGGGTGGCTGGGTGGGTGTTACCTAGTGCAGAGATCTATTTTTCCTGCCCGTTGTAATGTGTAATTCTTGCATTTCACGTGTCCACCTCCAGCCTCAGGTCCTAGCCCGCAAGAGAGCTGCTGGTGCTTGTGGCTGTGAAGCAGGTGACATGAGAGAGGTTACCTGCTTGTACCAGGGGCTGTCTGTGGGGACACTGAATTCTCCTACATACCAAATGCTATGAACTTTCTCATATTTTCTTTATTCAGACTGACTTCTAGTATAGCAATGTGCATGGATAGCTGTGTCTCATCTTACAGACGAGTAGTCCAAGAACTTTTTCTTGCAGACGATGAAGGTGCCTGTTGCAGCTGTTTTGCTTCTGGATTTTCTGCTCTGGGTCCCAGTGCGCAGCAAAGAGGATATCCTGGAGGACAAGGCAGGCTGATCCAAGGCATCAGGCTGACGGCTCTCGTGGAGCTTTCTGGGCTATGCGACCTGGAATTTTCCAACCTGGCAGCAAAGCTTTTTTTTGTAGACTGTTCTGGCTTGTGCATGAAATCATGTGTCCATTGTGAGGATTTGTTTAATTACCATTATGTAAAGCCCGAAGAGTTGCTCCATCTGTTAATTCTTACAGATGGAGCGAGTACAGTTCTGTTTAACACCAGAAGATTATCTCACTGGTGTGAGATGATTATTTCACATGGGAGGGTAGTAATATATTTGCCATACTCTACAACTCTCAATTAGCATAGGGTTATTTTTGTTTTATTTCAGATCTTTTCTTAGCATGTTTATATCTGTACCCTGTTATTGTATAATGCTTGAAAGCAGCTTTGCTTAGGGAGACTCTGAACGTACTTGGAGAGAAGACACATCAGTTCTAATGTTATATTCAAATCAAGCTACATCCCTATTCCCAATGTGTTTGTAACTTAGGCATAACAAGAATTATTTATAAAACTCCCAGGGATGATAACAGACTTGACTTTTGGGTCAAAGAAAGTTTCATGCCTAACTTAACTTAAATGTGCAGAACTAGAATGTAAGCTAGGTTAGTTTTAAAACCTTAGCTTTGAATTTCCAAACTTCAGAAAACTATACCTTAAGATCCATCTTCACAGGTAGATCCAAATCTCTTATCCCTAAGACTTTTCTCTTACAACAACAACAACAAAAAGAAGAAGAAGAAAAAAAGGGCAGTGGGATCCTGAGGGAACTGTGAGGATTTTTCTGTCAGTGCTTGGCCTCAGGGCTGAGGTATAATTTTTTCCTCAGTCTGGAAAGATGTTTGCTCAACACCTCTCTCAGCTTTAGAAGGGAAGCCATCTGAAGTGTCCAAGTACTTGATGTCAAGCTTCTTATTAAGCCTATGGATTTTCTGTGTGGCGAGAGAGTGAAAAATGAAAATTGAATGAAATTTTCCTAGGCTGGAGGAAGACCTGGGTCCCAGTCTTCACCCTAGTTAGTAGTTATGTATGCTGTAGAAAGCTAAATGTAATGAATAGAGGAGACCCAGAACAGTTGCAGGAAATCCTGGTGACTGGGCCATTTTCTTCATTGAGTTCTGTTCCCCTCCTTTCCGAGCATTTGTCTTTGCACCTGGAGGGTGGTGCTTGTATTTAGGGGGCCTCAAAGCTTTCTTGTTCTAGAAGATATAAAATCTCTATTGGTAACACTTGTACTCTAGATGAAGACTGGTGTATAACGAGAAAAAGAGAGAAGTCCTGCAGTATTATAGCTGGGTAAACTATATGCATTTTAATGCAGCTGAAAGCTAGTTGTGCATCCAGAAACTGGGTATGTATGGTGCTGCCTCCTGAAAAGGAGCAGTTGAAAAGGATTTGGAGATCCTGAGGGAAAGCACAATCAGTATGAGAATACCAGCTCAGCTGAACCAGCACAACAGAGTAGAACTCAGCATGAGCTCTGCAACATCATTGCAATTAATGAGGGAGCCAGCACGATCCCAGAGAGGATAAGCAGAAGTGTGCTGAAACTGCAAATAATCTTTACCTTTGTATGTAGTATTACTGTCGTGTTGTGCATCTATTTCTGATCTCTTCTAAAGGATGTGGAGGGAGAAAAATTATTCCCAATTTTGAAAAAAGTCTTTCTAGTGTGGGACTTGGACCATGTGTTGCAACATCCTTTGGCTTCAGAAGCACCTGCTTTGCTAAGACAACTGGTGTGTGTGTACGTGTGTGTGTTCAGATGCAGGGAAGCAATTACAGGGGTCAGTGATGAATCCAGGGGGGCAGATGCACACTGCTGGGCTGGCGTTTCAAAGAGCATGTTTTGTCTTCTGAAACACAGGAGGTGGTGGAGCACACCTGACAGATGTCCTCTCTGTTGGGTGATGAGTTAGCCATGGCACAACCTGGCTTATGGTGTTCCCCTCTGGCACCAGGAGTCCTTAATAATTTCCTGGAAAATTCAAATGTTCCCACAGAAGGGAGCACAAGTGTCCTAAAAGGGCTATGGCCTCTGGTTTAAAGCATGTTCTTTACTGGAAGGGGGAGATGCGGAGTCGTGACCGGTCAAATGGATCAGGCCAAGGTTTCTCACCTGGTTGTGACCACTCAGTCTTTGTCCTGGGCTTTGTGAAGATGTGCTGGACCTTGCAGCTCAGCTCAGGTGAGGGCAGGGATGCCTGGTCCAAAGAGCCCGCTGGGACATGAGTACATGAGAGACAGATGCTAAACCGCCGTCGCGACTGAGGCATAAGTACTCATGCAACTTCACTGTAAGCATGTGGGGCCTTTGCGCAGTTATGTGCAAGATGGAATAAGAACATTTCCCTGTGTATGAGAGGTGTTGTGGAGTGCTCAGATATGATAACAATGGGGCCTATATAAGTCCCCAAAAGAGCAAAAGTTTTCTTTCAGAGTAATGCTAATGAGAGCTATCTCCTGGTTTCAGAGAAATTGAAATAATTATAGACCATTTATTGTCGAAAAGTGAGGACACACATTAATTCACAGGCTTCTAAACTTGTCCAATTAACTCTGAGCTCCTGAAATAATAATGAAAAGATTATGCTACCATTTTAGTAATTGAATTTTCTCCTCCTTTGGGAACAGTGCATATTAAAGTGAGGGCTTACCCTTGGTTACAGAGAGATTTCTTGGTTTTCTTCAAGGTTGGCTGACCCAACACAGAAGTCAAGCAAGAGTCACATTTTCTGCAGCTGTAAAATAGCATTTTCAAGGGTTGATTTTTTTTTTTTTTAAAAAAGGGAACATTTTCTAATCTTGCCTTAATTTTTTTTAAAATGTATCTCTTTACACTTGGCTTGAGTGAATTAACTGTGTTTACCTGCTGAAAATCCAAGCTTTTGTCCTCAGGAGAAATGCCAAAATGTTTGTTGGTGGGAATAGCAGAATGTCAGTCTGGGATTCTGTCTGGGATTCTTGTGCTAAAATATCCATGTTTTCACACGAGTACCTGTCAGCTGAAAACAGATAATTTCAGTCCTGCTTAATGGCTGTATTTCAGTGACCCTTTTCCAAGGAGACACTGGAGCCAGTTTTCCATATAGAGGACATTGAGCAGCTATGATAAGACAGTCTTAGAAGTTTGATTAGGAAATTACCTCTTTCCTGTGCTGTTTTGCTCCCAGAACTGCACTAAGCTTTTTGAGGATGGAAACGATACTTTTGTAGCCCATAATTATATTCCTACAGTTAATCATTTTTTGTCGGAGCTGTCAGTTTTGCCTCTTCAAATGCACAGTGTGGAGGGTTTTTTTTTTTTTTTTTGATCATCAAATGTGTCTCTGGACTTTGTGGCTTTGAGTCATATGGGATGGGGGGGAAGCTGGCATCCTGCAACAGCCATGTGCACAAGAGTTCATTGGTGATTCGAAGAGAAATTTGCTGTTACAGCGCTGTGAGATTCTTCTAAATCAGTTGACCCCTGCAAGGAGCTTCAGGCTGCTTCCTCTGTTGGTGATATGTTTTGAAACTTTTGCTTTGTGTTTAAAAACCAAAGACGTGTATGTGCATAAGTTTTCAGATATGTAGTTTCCATAGTGTGGTGCTCCAGTAAGAAGAGCAAGCTGAGCTATTGATCCATGCACTTCCAAAGAAAATCTCACTTTGGTCTGAGACCTTACCTTCCTGTTCAGTTTCTTTCCATGAGCAGCCTAAAAGAAAAACAGTTTTTCAGATTCCTGAGCTCTTTATAGCACATTTATTTGTAGTGCTTAACACCATAGACTAATCTAAATAATAAAATTCCCTTATTTTAAGAACAAGTGTCCAAGGGAGGTCACATTCCTCTCAGCTGGTAAAAAAACAATGTCTGCTTTTGATCATCAGCTGATGGTTTGGTTGTGGTTTTGCTGTCATCCTGCCTAGGACTCACTTTTCTTTTTCTCCCAGGGTCTGATCAATACCAGTTTTCCCCAGTGGGGTTAGAACATTGTTTACCAAAGCACCTTCTTCACCTGAGAGGTGTGGCTTTTCACTACTTTGAGGGGAAGGTAATCCCTCCAGTCATTCTTCCTGAGGTTTGGCTGGGTTATTGCAGTTTATGGAGTTTGGACATGAAGACAATAATGGACATGAAGACAAAATTCAGTGAGAGGTGCATTTCTGTCTGATTTTTAAATATGCTTGATCTTTCTTTCCTTCCTAATTAATATTTGGAAATGAGCTTTCATGCACTCAGATTCACTTGCTGTTGTTTTGCTTCTAGATACCATTTCTCACTAGTGTTAGTCGGTGATATGAATTATTTAATGGACATAATGTGCTTCAGAAACAGCATTTTTAGCTGGGCTGCTATGTACTTGGACAGTACTTTTTGCGCACTTTTTGCGGAAGCTGTCAGAAATCTCCTGCAGTTTAAACATAAAAACTGTAAGCCCTGAATGTTGAAGAAAATGTCATAGTGTTCTAGGAATATTTACTCTATGTCCCATTTGAGTCGCCTGTCAAAAATAGGTAGTGAAATCACATCTCCGACTGAGATACAGCTTGGAAATACCAGTATCTAAACAATCCCTGAGGCTCCAAGTAAAACTTCGATGAACAATCCTATGATTAGACAAATTTTCTGGCATTTCTGCATTTTCTGTGCAGCATCAATCTGCTTTTTATGTTTCTTATACCAGAAAAGATGGATTCTGGTTATCTGTTCTTAGCACTTCATTCAGAGGTCTTCCCATCTTCAAAGCAGCATATGAACTTTAGCTAATTAAGCCTCTTCGCACATCTTGCATCTGGAAGTGTGAAGTATTTTTCATTTTGCTGCTGAGGCAATTTATGGACAGAATATACTCTATTTCTTCAAAGGGAGTTGAGGGTGTTTTTTTCCTTGTGCAGTCATATCCTGAAGGGCTTGAATAACCTTGCCAGAGAAGAAAGTTGCTTTGGAGGGGGGAGGCAGAAGGCTTCTGGCTGAAATTTTCTTGCTTATTCCTTTCGTTGGTTGTGATGTGGTTTATGTGGTCTCCAAGCATCCTGGAAAACGCTCCCTGCTTGGAACTCAAGGAAAAGGTGTTTGCTGGTGTGGGATACTCTGGCTGCTGGGTATCTGGTAGGGATGAGTTGGAGCAGAGCTGAGGTAGGAAAAGTAAGAATGAAAGCTTTCAGTATGCATTACTGGGAGGTCAGACTGCTTTAATTCAGGCAGTCTATCTGGATAGTTCTTATTTCACTGTAGGTGACTCTTGTAAATCCATTTGTATACCTCTAAATCATAAAGAAACCTTAAAGTAACAGTAGATGGTATTTAGACCACAAGATAATTCATAGATGGAAAGAAGCCAGAATATAAGTGAGAACTAGACTCAGGTGAAGCTCAGAAAAGAAAAAAATAAAAAAGGTTTTACAGGTGGTGTTGGCTTTTGCCTTTGAGAGCACTCAAATCATGTGCCTGGGTGCAGAAAAAAAGCAACTGCTGACTCTCATTCATATGCAGGACAGGAAAATCACAGATCTACAGCAATATTCTAAGCAATACTAAATTTTCCAATTTTCATTTGGATTTCACTGCCATTAGCAGTGTAGGAGCTTAATTTATTTTGGTTTAAGGAAGCAGCCATTAAGGGCTGGACTTGCGCTACATGGAACTACCACCGGGATACTGTCAGATTTTGGTAGCTCTTGAAAGAGCTCCATTCCTTGAAGCAAAGTCAGATCATTTTTGTGATTAATTCAGAGCATTATTTCTGTTTCCATGTGCAGTCTACTTAGCTATTCTCTGAGTTAAATTTAAGAAATGTGATCACTCAAAGCAGTGGTCGTGCAGTGACTAAGCCCTGCATGGTCAGACCAGAAGCATTAGGCATGCCAAATCAGGGTTGTGCTGCCTTATCTAAACAGAAAGTTGTCCAGGATTTTGCAAACCTCATGTGAAATCTGTTTTCTTTTTTTGTGTGGCCCTGAACACTTTGTCATGCTTTGAATAGCTAGAGGTCTAACTTTGTATGGAGGGTCTGCAGATCTCCATACAAAACACTTGACATCTGAAACAGCAGGAATGGGAGTAACTCTTATTTCTTTGTAGGGGAGACTGGTCCATACTTTGTTATTGGAAAAGTGTGAATGAGGAAAGTGCTCTCTAGTCCTAGGGATGACATTGAATGCAGCATTTTATTTTTCCAACATAAATGGATGTGTGTCTACTGCCAGGGGCAGCTCTGCTCTGGCTGGGGGAGCATGGTTGTGGAGCTCAGAGCAGCCCTGCAGAGCTGGGAGGACTCAGCCTGTTCTCGTTACTTTGCTTCGGGTCATTGCAATAGGAAGTTTGGCCAAGCACAGTTTAAATCTGCAGCTCCAGCTCTTAACTTTCTACTTAGAGCCACAATTCTCCCCTGGAGCAGGATGGGGGCAAAGGTAAAGAGACAGTCATTAGACTGTGTGACCAAAGTATTGTTTAAAGGTGACCGTATATCCCGGATCAGTGGTGTCTCATTTTCCCTCTTTCCCTCCACAGACCCCCCAGAAGGTTAATACAGTTCATGTTCTTAGACAGTGGTCATGCAGAGCGGCACTGCACCCTTTCCTCAGGATGTGTCCCGTGCAGTCTAATCTTTATAAAGACCATGTCCTGAACTGAGAAGTTAGGGTCATGTTGCCACACATGGAAATGAGCAACCTTTCCCTATGCTTCTTGTAAACATCAAGACTAAGTGATGAGCCCTGTGAAAAGGTGAGGGGAATCTCCCCACCCTATCCATGGACCTTTTGGCACCACATTGTGCGGCATGAAACACACTCTGCCTTGGGTGATAAAAGGAGTGCTGCTATTTCTGCCTTTTGGCACCGCCGCCTCCCTGCTGCAGGTTCACAGTGATAAAAGGGCTGAGCTGCTCGTACGGAGCAGCCACAGCGGCGGCTGCACTTTGTCCCTCGGTGGCAAGGCAGAGCATACTGTGCGGGAATGAGGAGTGGCTCTGGGGTGGAAACAACATATTTGTGATACATCCCCAACTATTCTGGAGAAGAAATATGGGCAGGGTCACATACTCTTTCCTCAACAAACACCCTCATTACCTTGAAATTACAGTTTCCAAAGGGGCATTGCTCTTGCTCTGTGTAATTTAAAGTGATGGCTCCGTACTATTTTTAGGGTGGTGCTTTCATTCTACTGTAAAATGTTTGCATTGTGGTTATTTAGGCTTGTTTCCTCCACCACCCCTAATTCTGAGGAAACTGTAGGGAAGTTATGAAGAAATGCTGGTAGAATTAGCAGCCCAAGAGACCCACATTTCCTCCTCCACAAATGGAGGCAGGTCAGGCAATAACTTCTGCAGTAGGACCTCAGCTCTGCCCTGCTGGGACTGAAAAGTACAAACTCATTCTCAGCGTGCACAGAAACGACCAGCAAAGGTGCCAGCAGCCATATTATTGCTGAGGGTTGGATCCAACTCATTCACTTCGTGCTGCTCATCAAAAAGGCACCAGGCAGTGCCAGCTTTTGAGCTACTGCACTAACTCGATCCAGGATTGAACCAACAGCCCAGGTAACAAAAGGTCCTGCAGTTTATGGCTGGCTCCGAGGTACCTGGGAAAGTGCAACAAAAATGTTATTGCTGCGAGGAGAAGCAGGTGTGTGTACACACTCACCACCCCCTGCCTTGTCCTGCACAGCAGGATTGCACTAGGGTCTTTGTAGTCTCCTTTCTGATAATGAATCTGTTTTAACCCCTGAAGGGGCAGCATATCTTTTGCTTGATACAGTGGATAACTGCTGAGGAGTGTATATAAACACATGTGTTCTTCCTTAAATCCCTTTATCTGGCAATTCTCCACAATAGTCTGGACCTCATTTCATGCTGGTTTTGCTCCTATTAGAGGTCAGAGAGAGTAACTGAACATGTAAATAAACTCCCCAATTTTTTTCCATCCCACTGAGAAGCTCCCTGAGAGCACAAGCCTGCCATATGAGCACTCTTTTCTTGTAAGCCAGCTAGAAACCAGTAAATATCACAGTTCCCTCCCTATAAACCATCTTTTTTTTTTTATTATTATTCATTCTGTCTCTGTACACCTCCAGTTACATTTGGGGTGATAGGAGTTTGATCTGCAGCTGGAACATCTGCACAGACCTTCATTGGTTTACACTGGTTACCAGTTTGACCCCGTTCCTTGGGATAGCGCAGAAGGAATTCTACAAGGACAAAAATACACCATAGTCTGTTTTAATGCCCTCACACAGTCACCTCTGTCTGCAAGCACTCGTGAAGCTGAGTTGAATTACAGGCCCAGATTAACCAAAGGCTTTAGATGGACAAGGCAAGATTTTAGTGCTATTTAGGCAGTGACTTCTCATGTTGCGGTTTCCCAAGCCCCTGCTTATCCACCATGTAAACCTGCCATCCTCTCTGCATTTAGTATCAAAATGTTCCAGGTACCTCAATCCTTTCAAGTGTGTGTCTAGAAGCATCGCTTGTTCTGCCTCGTACCAGCCTCACCAGCAACTGGGTGGGAGGGATGCATGAATGTCCCTGATAAAGCTTTATTTTTCATACATTTCCTAAAGGTAAATTGTGATAGAGCAGGAGAGCTGGGTACACAAAACTCTTGTTTTCTTGCTTCCAGGACAGCCTGTCCAATTTATGTAATGGAACATAAAAGCAGTTTTTAATAGAAATGCCTGCAGTTGTTGGAGTAGGAACCCAGACTGGCTCTTCCCCAGAGCTGAGTGGTTGTATTCACTTTCTCTGGCCTATTTATCCATGCCAAGCACTACGGATTTTGCTTTGCATCTAAAGATTTGGAGTTACTATGCCTAGATTGCATGGGGCTGTGGGTTTTCATGTGGCTTCTTGAATGTTTTTGAAAGGTTAAAGCTGAAGGGAGAAAATGGTGTCATTATCGAGGGAAAGGAAGATCACACTTTTCCTATCAATGTGTATCTGATTGCCTGCTCTCTCCTTCCTCTGCCCTGCCCAGACTATGAATAGGGAGTTCGGAGGTGTTTCCTGCAGGCCAGCTGAAGTATTGTTACTGGAAAGTCTCAATTCCAAGTGAAGAACATGGGCTGGATCAAAAGTGGTGAGTTACTGGTGACCGATCTCAGCTGATGGGGGAAAAAATGACTCCTCAGTGAACTGGGCTAGTTCCCAAAAAAAGAATCCATCACTTTGGAAAAGAGACTAATGGAGTATATCCAGCAGCTCTGCTGGCTGGTGGACAGCAGTTTGCACTGCAGCCACCGGATGAGGTGTTTCGTTTTGTCATAGTGTGATTATTTATATCTTCCGTTGACTAGCACATTTGTTTCTCCAAAGCAGAGTGGGTGTATGATTTGCTATTTTTCATTCTTTATTAAGTTCTAAATATAAACCAGCCCTGAAGGGTGTGTAGAGCTGATTGATTTGGATGGGATGGGAGGAGGCTGAGGAACTCCCCCTGTCCACAGAGGTCTTCTCTTCTCCTCAGCGTTCACGAACTCCTGAGCCAAGCAATGACTTTTCTTTTCTGCCTGGTTGCTGTTTATTTGAGGAACAGTTTGCTTTACTCTGCAGAATTAAGACCATTTGATACCTCTTCTCTCAAGCACCACAAAGAATTTTACCAATAAAATAATTTGCAGTGTTGTGTGTGTGTTCATGATTTTTGCTAGACCAAGCATATATTCTGATAGTTATAAGCTTCTCTGGCAATACATGGTGAGAAGGACTAAGTTTATGGTGTGTTTTAGTAGTGTTGAGCTGCAAAGTGGAATCTTATTGAACCAAAGCTGTTGATAGGTATAGAAAACTTATCTGACTGATCATTGATATTAGGAAAGGAAAGTTTTCTCAGTTATTTCCCTCCTTCTTTTGATAAAATTTTTTTTTCAGTCTTGTATGAAGTTATATTTCAGTCTTGTAGTGATTTAAGTTTTAGAAGTACAAAATGATTAGTTACATATGTATAAACCTAATGTTTATATAAATTAAAAAGAGAATGGAGGAAACAGTTTCGCTACTTCTGCAAAAGCTGATTAATGTCAAAACAAAAAGGAACATCAAGTTCTCATAGCGGGTCCCATAGAACCATTTAAAAATGTGGAAGGTGTATGGCTGGAGTTTTGAGCAGGAGACCCAGGGGTTGTGGTGTTTTCCTGAGGCTTTCCTATGTGCCTGTCAAAGGTGATTTCCCAGCAAGTAATTCTCTAACATTCCTCTGGACAAGGAGATGATTACTGGTTTCCACTTCAGAGTCTACTGATCTTTATCACAGGGGTCTGTGTCCAGTGTTAAAGACAGCAAAAGACTTTAAAAATGTTTTAGAAACATAAATAAGAATTTAAAAGAAGTAGTTACCTGAACCTTACCAACTTTTCGAAACAGATTTTGATTCTGATATTCAAAACCTTTGTTCTCAGCTTTTTATTATGATGTTACTCCTGTCTGCTTTACCCTTGCCTCTGCAAGTTTGAAATACCGAACAGCAAAAGGACAAAGCACTGAAAAGCTAGCAGAAAAGTTGTTCCTGTGAGGGACCCTTGTCCCTAAGATTTTAGGTTGGTGTTAGACCAGATCCAGATGTGATATACTTTGAAACATCAAATCTTTGGAAATTTGCCTGAAATTTATGTGAACCTGTACCTTTCGAAATGTTCAGGCACTTCTAGTGGCAGATTATAATCCTATTATGTTCTTTTTTTCAGCTTCTACCAGCTATGCTGAGACTTAAACTAGTGTCTTTTAAGTGGAAGGGTATATGATATTTACAGTTGTATAAGACCTGACTCTAACATTATGAATTGGACCACAGGCATCAGGCTTTACAAAACACAGTTTGGTTGAAGTAAGGCAAGCTCAGTTACTGTGCATGAAGAAGCATAGCAGTGTGAAACAAGTACGTGGGGAAAAGCAATAAACGTTTTATCAGCTGAAAAGAGGAAAAATCTAGGTGATATGATGGATTTTATGAGAAACTGTTTTTGACAAGTCCGAAAATAGGTAGCAGAGCCAAAAGAATTTTCCACCCATGTGTTTCCATTTCAGAGCCAGCTTAGTTACGCAGCGTTGAAGTTGCTTTTTGGATCCACTGTGAGGTAGCACTTATGAACACTGTTCAGTCTTCATGGATCTTCATTTAATAATCAAAACACACTGCCTTTCACCACAAGTGCTATGCTACTGATTGTTGCCATAGCAGCTATATTGTATTGAGAAAAAAAAGTCTGTATATTTAGCTAACCACAGTTTTATTTTTAAACAAATTCTGACTGACTTCAGAGGACAACTTACATGCTTGAATTTAAGTATATGCTTAAATATCTTATTAGAGTTGAGCAAGTCTCAGAGATATTACTATGCCTGAAGACAAAATCTTAAATTCAGCTGAGCAAAGGTGAATCTTTAATAGTCTGTTGTGGCAATAAACAATGGAAACTATAATCTGGCATTGAAAGTTAATAATCTGAAGTTAATGCTTGCTTATTTCAGAATTATATTATCTTTAGAAACAGTGGAAAATAAGGAGCTTTGCTAGAGTAGGAATAGAGGACACAATTGCCAAAAAATGTGAGAAATAGCAAAGTTATTGCACTACTCGGGCAAGAGCATTACTGTAGTATTCAGTGGAAGTTGTCCTTGCTTGGTACCCTCTCAGCTGTGGACATATTAATGGCTTCGCCCGTGATAAGTCAAGCTGTCCTGAGTCAAAGACATTGACAGCTGAAAGTGATTAAAGCATCCCATATACCCTTGGTGAATTAGTGGCCATTGCCTCACACTTCCAAATACCTTTTTCCTAGTACACAGGCTACTCATGTGTGGTCAAATGTTTTAAGGTGATTTGTTCATGCTTTTGATATCCATAGCTTCAGGTGTGTCTTGCTGTGTCTTAGCCTTGACTTCATGCTGGGCCTCATAAACTTACCCTTTTTACCTCCTGGCATATGAAGGTTGTCTTCCTGCTTAGTTTACTTACATTCAACATTCACCTTCAGAAGTGGGTTAAACAGGAAAATGCCCTTGTTACTTCTAGGATAAGAGAGTCCACACATGGGGAGTTAAATATAATCATTACCACATGTGATGCTCTGTGGCATTCATGAAACTAGGCAGATTGCATCCCCTTTACCCCTGAATAGAGTTGATTTCTATCCAGCAAGGGTAGGCTGGTCCTTGCCAATAAGTAAATTTCCTTAAAACCGATGTTATACTGACTACCTTGCCCTTCATGCTAAATAGAAGGGACATTGAAATGCTCCTGTATGCAATGAAAGCTGCCTACAGATGTAAAGAGGGGCAGCCGTGCTTTTTAGGAGGTGATGGGTAAGGGATTTCCGCTGGGACAGGATGCAAATGCAGAGGTAAAGGTACTTGTCGGAGGGTGGTGGTTGTGTTGGTAGGAGTCAGGCATCCTGGAGACAAAGTGAGAAAGTGTGAACTGATCCCATTCCCACTGAGGCTGCTGGGTAACTTGTTAACTGATTTCAGCAAGGGCAGTTGCACTGGGTGACAGTGTGTATCTAGGAAGAAAAAACAGATCTCCCAGCCATTTTTTGAATTCTATCAGAAATCCAATAAATGGCAGTTAATTTCTAAAATGTGGTTGGAATATCTACTATGATCTAATTTAATAATTTGGGGATATGCAAACCACCCTACAAATCATAATGAACTAATCATCCAGCAGACGTCTGGGGTGAGAAAAATACGATCTCTGTGTTACAGACAGGGGAAACTGGGGCATAGAGAATATCAAAGATTTAGCTAGGCCCTTTGGTTCCATTTTTAATTAATACACTTACTATGTACAAAATTAGCTAGTTAAAAACAGAAAGTTGTGTGGAACTGTTAGCTACAGAAGTCACAGAAATTGGTTTATTAAGTGGAGTTATATAAAGAATGTACTGATCTCCAAACCTTCCATCAGTGAATTTCAAACATGGTGCAGGGGCATCAAATCAGCTTATTTTTCTCCTGGCTGATATTTTTTTCCACCATGCTACACTACTCAGGTGCCAAGGTAATGAGGTGACAATACTGTTATTGCTACAAAACCCAGAATGGAACAGAGCAAAGAAACTAGTATGGGTACAAAAAATATCTTGAAATTGCTGTGTTTTACATTAAAATCCATTAGCTTAATGATCTTGAATGCCACCTTTTTGGGCTTTACAGTGAAATTCTACTGCCTTTAGCTTAGGACTTCCTGATTTACACTGGTTTGTGTGAAATCGGGCTGTACTTGTAATTTGATTCTGTGTTTGCATTTGGGAGGAAGCTCATATTTTCTAGGCTAGAATTTTAATATCAGATCTCATAGAGCAATAGGGCTTGAAGAAAGTTATGAACTTGTCGAGGCTTTGCTTCTGCTTCAGGCCAGAGTAATTATACCTCTATGTTTATTACATTTGTTCTTAAAAACCTCTGATGGTTTATAATCCCCTCTCAGGCACCCTATTCCAGTATCGCTACCTGCACTGCTAAAATGTTTTTCACTAGCATCCAATCTGAATTCTCCTAACTGCAAATGAAGGTCATCACATCATCCTCCTATCCATGATGGACAGGAAGATCTCATTATGTCTCTCCTCCCCGCTAGCTTTTTATATATTGCTAGATTATTTTACCCTGTGCAAGTCTTCTTCGTATGTCATACTTTCTGCATCTCTCTTGATGTTCACTGCTTTCACTGAATTTCTTCACATACTTCAAGAAGGTGACACTCAATCCTGGCTACGGTATCCAAGTGGGAGCTCATCAGGACAGAACAGGGCAAAGGACTGCTTCCTGTACCTCGTGCAAATTGAGAATTACGTGGTAGTGCTGAATAAAGATCAGGTTTGAAGTATTACAGCCCTCAGGATCTACTCCTCTACAGTTTGAGAAGCCTTTTCCCCATTGTTTTCAATAGACCTTCTCAGACTTTGTATGACCATGATGTTATTATGGCCCAATATGCAAACTATATTTTTCAGGAAAATATTTCCAGAGGAAGAAATAAAAATGTTAGCAATGGGAAAAGGTAAATGTTGCATCAGTGAGGAAAAACTAGCTCAAACACAAAGGTGCACAAGTTCCCGTCTGGTTCTGCATCAGGAATTTGACTTCTGCTGGGATACATTGCTATTTATCACTGGAAAGATATGGGAGAACAGTTACTGGTAATCCTTTCACAAATATATTCCTTCTTCACCAGAACTCTCTTTACAGTGATGAGAGAGAAAAATCATGTCCCTGTGGGAGACCCCCTCCTCCCCCTAGTATTGGGTTAATCCTGAAGTCCTCACACAGACAGTAAAAATGCATCAACCTTGCTGGAACATTGCCCTCAGGTGCAGGCTTTGCATTTGTAAGGAGTCCTTCTTCCTCCATTTACTCTGGTGCTGTATTAGCAAGTCTTAGCAACGCATGAGTTCACTGCTTTGACTTTCAACATGAAACATGGCTGTGAAAGTGATAATGAATTGTACTACTAGTGTTCTTAAATATTCTTAATGGTTTTAAAGGTAATATTGCTCAACGTTCAGTATTTTAGTGCTCTCCAATTAATTTTTATCTCTAAACATAAAAATAGTTCTTTTTTGTGTGAATAATGAAATTGTTGACACAGATATTATTTGCTCCTCTAAACATGAATTTTCAGTTTGTGTTCAGTTGTCAGGAAATTTCTGTTACCCACTTTTGATTTTATAGTGCTACTGGACAAGCCATGATAGAGATGGTGCTGTTTGGAACAGTGCATTCAGCACAACTGAGCAAAAATAAAACAAACAATCCTGTGCTGATCCTGATCACTTGTAACCCTGTTGCAGCCTCTGACTCCTGAGGAATAGCAGTGCCTCCTTTCACATGTTGTTTGCATGCTGAGCACATCTTTGTCATGGGATGCAGTGACTGGCAGAACTGGTACTCCTCAACATCTTCTGTTATTTATGTCTGAAAACCCATAAACAAGGTCTAGTTTGCTATTTCTTGATTTCCAAGTAGGTAGCAACACCCTGGTTAAAGGTACATACTTTACCTTAAGCTATTATTTTGTATATATTAGATGTATCGAGTATATCTGGTTATCTATATATTATACATAGGTAACTACTCCAGATTTGCCAGTGGAACCACTCATTTGCCATAGGAGGCACAGCTGTCTGCCAGCCTTTGAACTGGCTTAGGACCTCGATGTCCTGATTGCTGTTTGGTTGTCTTATTCCCTTGGGTGACTGGCTTTTAAGTCTGGTCCTTATTTTCCCCATCTGCAAAATAAGACAATATTCTTAACTTCCCTCATCACAAGGGCAGAGCCTTGTGCCCTCTATTCCCTTGCTCTGGTCCCTCCTAGGCACCTTGGGGTTTCTTAGTGGGAGAATGGGGAACAGTGGAAGAAGACAGGCAGGGGAAACGGAAGGGAATGATGTACTTCTGGGTCATACCTCACAGCAAGGACAGGACATATCCAGAGAGTGCATTTGGATGTGGGAGCCAAGCAGCACCCCTGTGTCTTATGTGCCCAGGGAAACAGAGGGTCACTACGGTCTGTGGTGGGCAAGGAGCTGTATTTGGCACTCCTAAATCCCAGGCTGTTTGGCTAGTCTTCCTCTCACTCATCTTCCTCTCAGTACAAAGAAGATGGAACGTAGATTTGCTGGTGAGGGAAAGGTAGTAGTCCCTGCTGACACCTGCTGACACAGCGGACACACATGGTAGTTGTGCTGACGTTGAGACCATGTAGTTGCACCCCAGTCCCCACCTCTATGTGCCACCTGCAGCAGTCTCCTGGCCTGAGGCAGCTACCTAGCAATAAAAACGGATGGTTTCCTTCAGGCCAGATGGAAACAGAAACAGAAATATGTGGGATTTCCTGGCACCCAGCCCGGTGCTTAGCTCGTGGGAATGCATGGCTTCTGGAAGGCACCCACACCAGCACCTGAACCTCAGTTCACAAGGACAGGGATAAATCAGCTTTTGAGTAACTGCCAGCATCCATTGATCACTGTACATTCATGAAGTCTTCTGTGTTGAGAAATGTTTGGTTTACTTTTCTTTAAAAAAAAAAAAAAGGTTCCTTTCCATTTTTGTAGTTTTTCACGCTATGTGAAATAAATCTTTTGGACTTAGCTATATTTAGCTGTATGTCATTGAGATAGGTAAACTCCAGTGTTGCAAAGCTCATGGTAAAAATCAGGATAGCTGTCAATATTTGATATTTTTCTCCGGGACTTTGGAATCATACAGTAATGTCTTAGTCACTGCTTTTATTAAATTAAAAAAAAAAAAAAAAAAAAAGAATGAGCAAAGCTGTTCTCATGACTGGTCAGAAAAAGCCTGAGAACATGAACAAATTGAACACCAAGGAACCAAGAGTCTAGAAGAGTGAGAGCTTGGACACCACTCACTGAAAAAGTCTGCATTTTCAAACCCGGTTGACAGTGTGAGGGGCAGAGGGTGGGAGGTGAGGAAAGAGGGTCCTCTTAACTGCTTTGAGGTGGCCATGCCGCTTCTGACACGGAGCTGCAGCTTTTCTTCAGGCTCGCTCAGACACCAGCTTGTAACAGTGTTGACGTGTCACTGCCTCCTGGGAGCTGTTATTTAGCGCAGCAGCAGCTAATTAAACCCTGGGAAGCAAAGCGCTGGTTAAGTGAACCTCAGCTACATCTGCCGAGGCTGTGCTGCCTGTCACATGGACCTTGGGGACCCTTGAAACTGGAGCATCATTACGTGCTGGCTTCCCTGAAGCTGGCGAGCCCATGGGGAGACCTGCTGCCCGCTGGCTTGCCCTTGGTCGGCCACCGAGTTGGCACCATGGGTCGCTATCCCCACAGTGAGTAGTGGAGGTGGTGATGGCTTGCAACCCAAACCTCCCCGGCAGCTATTCCCTGCGAGAGGGAAGCCTGTTCACACCTGCACCCTGTAATGGCAACAAGCTGCCTGCCAGACTCCCTTCCCTACCCTGAGGTGTAATTTAGGTTGTTTTTTTTTTTTTAACCTGGAGATGTAATTTGGGTTTTTTTCTTTTTTCCTTAAAAGAAGAGATCACTAGATGGCACTGCATCACTGCAAGACAAGCCACCTCCCTCTGTCTCTAGGATGGATGAAAGACATTGCCTACCTCTCTATTTTCAGCTGTCTGCTTTCAATCTTTACCAGGGAAAAAAGAAAAAAAAAAAAAAAAAGCCGGGTCTGTGTTAATAAAATGTGCTTTAGCACAGTTTCCACCTCTAGCTTCAGGAGTGCTAGCCCCGAATCATTTGCTTGTGGGACCTTCTGATTAGAATAATACACTTTACGTGACTTGAATTTTGTACTTTGTTCTTTTAGCCTGTTTCTCTCCACCTGCTACCACCAATGAAACAGATTCAGATGACTCAGTGCAAAAAAGTGGGATTGGATGTTTAGTTTAAGACTAAACTCCTTCAAATGTGGGTGATGTCTTGGAATGCTGGGCCCCAGCTAGGCTTCTAAGTTCTTAAAAAAAATGAAAATAATAATAAATGGATGTGCTTAGCTACATGCACATAAATGGCTAATCGAGAGCCATCCACTGACACATGAGTATAGACAGCATTGTTGACCGAGCCATAGTTTGAATAAATTGCTGCTATTATGTGCTGCAAATATGCTTAATCAGGGGCTTGACCAAAATTACCTTCAGCCACCAAGCTTGCAAAATCACACTGTTTCATGACTACAGAGTTGATTGCAACAGCTTAACATTTCTATACCTAGCTGGGATCCATAAATTTACAGTTTGGCAGAAAAAGAGAATAAACTGATGAAAAAAACATTAAAAATGCATAAAATGTTTACTTTGGTCTGAAGCCTGAATGAAAATGTTTTGGTCATTTCCTATCTGCTCAATGAACCTTAATATACTAGTGTTTCTTTCTTCAATAAATGTTGCCAAGTAGTAGCACTTGGAAGGAGTGGGTGTTTGAACTCTTTGCAGTCTCAGAGAATCAGTCTTATCATTGTGCTGTTCTCATCAGTAGCCGCTGTAGCTGCAGCACAATTACAGAGGGCAGAAATCTCATTGTTGGGAGGGAGACCAACCTATTTACAAAATCTGTGAGACACTGCGTTGCACACAAAAATGTGATTCTTGGCCTAATGCTGCTTTAATCCATTTTTGTGTTGCAAGACCATTAAGATGAGAAATATTTTAGTTTCAAAAGTGAATGTCTCAAAAGGAAAGGTGCCACAGCTGTGTCCAGTTTCCTCTCTTTTTTTATTAAAGGGGTTGGTTACGCTAGAGCTGCAGTCTACTGATAATGCAGGATGATACGTTAGCTTTGTCAGATAATTCATGTTTGCCAGCAGTCACTGGACATAGATTTTCACAATTATTTTATTGTATTCCCCCTTTAAACTCAAAAATAGATATTTATTTCTGTGAGATCTTGTTGCAGTTGGAAGATATGATACTTCTGTATGCTTCAGTCTCTCCATGGCAACTGTAAATGGGTCAAGCACCGGTGCAGCTTGGCACACAGCAGCTATGGGAAGGGAGTTGCAGGAGCCTGCCCTCACAGTGCTCTACCTTATAATCACCTGGAACTCCCATGCATGATGCTTCCTAGGACAGTACTGGGTACTGCAGCCAAGAGGTATTGTGGAAAAAGTTTCTTGGTGGTCACTAAACCTTGAGCATCATAGAGTCATAGAATCATAGAATGCTTTGGGTTGGAAAGGACCTTTAGAGGTTGTGAAGCCCAAACCCCCTGCAGTGAGCAGGGACAGCTTTAACTGGATCAGGGTGCTCAGAGCCCCGTCCAACCTGACCTTCAATGTTTCTAGGGATGGGGCCTCCGCTGTCTCTCTGGACAGCCTGTTCCAGTGTATCACCACCCTCATTGTAAAAAATTTCTTCCTTATGTCTAGTCTAAATCTATTCTTGTTTAGTTTAAAACCATTACTCCTTGTCCTGTCACAACAGGCCTTGCTAAAAAGATTGCCCCCATCCTTCCTGTAGGCCCCCTTTAAGTACTGAAAGGCTGCAATAAGGTCTCCTCGCAGCCTTCTCTTCTCCAGGCTGAACAACCTCAACTCTCTCAGCCTGGCCTCGTAGGAGAGGTGCTCCAGCCCTCAGATCATCTTCGTGTCCCTCCTCTGGACCCGCTCCAACAGGTCCATGTCCTTCCTGTGCTGAGGGCTCCAGAGCTGGATGTGGTACTCCAGGTGGGCTCTCACCAGAGGGGCAGAATCACCTCCCTCGACCTGCTGGCCACACCTCTTTTGATGCAGCCCAGGATTCAGCTGGCTTTCTGAGCTGTGAGCACACATTGCCAGCTCATGTCCAGCTTTTCATCTACCAGTACCCCCAAGTCCTTCTCCGCAGGGCTGCTCTCAATTCGTTCATCCCCCAGCCTGTATTGATATCGGGGGTTGCCCCATCCCAGGTGCAGGACCTTGCACTTGGCCTTGTTGAACCTCATGAGGTTCACACAGGCCCACCTCTCCAGCTTGTCTAGGTCCCTTTGGATGATATCTCATCCTCCTGGTGTGTCAACCGCACCACTCAGCTTGGTGTCATCTGTAAACTTGCTGAGGGTGCACTCAATCCCCACTGTCTATGTCATTGATGAAGATGCTAAACAGCACTGGTCCCAGTATGGACCCCTGAGGGACTCCGCTTGTCACCAGGATCTGCTATAGGTTTTATTAGAGGCTACCTGTTCAGACACCTGGCGTTGCACATGTCCATGTGATTGTTGCAGGTACGTTATAGTGCTTGTTTTGAGCCATGTTCCAGACTCATGACCAAGAGAGCCTGGGCTAAGGCAGTCTGAGGAAAGTGCTTGCAGGAAAGAGGGGATGGTTGTGAGACTGTTGTGTTGCATACAAGAGGGGGAGAGCTACAGGGACAATGAATACAGGCTCTGCTCAGTTGCAAAGTAAACACATTTTCAGGACATTGGGATGCATGGAGAGCTCACTGAGGATAGAGACATGCAGAAAAGCTGCAGCAAGGAGGGGTGTCTGGGTACCTTGGTGCAGGGGTACCTTGGCATTAGGCAACCCCATTTGGATCCCACATTATATGGCTTGTGAGGCTACTTATATTCCATGTGGATAAACAATTACATGGTCTGAAGTTAACATGATTCAGTGCTGCAACTAAAATGGACAAGATGAAACAAGAATCGGAAATGACCCTGCTTTGCAATATTGCGAGAGTAACTCTAGATTGATTGTTGAGGGAGAAAACCCAGACATGTTTAGCCATAAAATTATAGTAGTGCGAGACAGATGAAATGGAGGCATGCATTAGGGTTTTGTAACAGGGACACTGAGGGTGATTCTCAAGGCCAAAATACAATTTACGTTTCCAAACATCTGCATGTGGAAACTGGGCTGGGGAACTCTAAACCTAATCTCTGGTGCCTGCAAGTCTTGTTACAGGATCTTTTCATTCCCACAGCAGTCTTGATCATTCAATGGTGGGAATCGAGTCATCTGTCTTCTATGTTGATCTGTGACATGAGGCATTACATTTTCTGAATAGTATCTGTCATACAGTAGGATCATAACATGCAAAGAAATTATTCTGAACAACCATTTCAATTGCTGGAGTAAGAAGCATCCCTGTTGTTATGCTCTCTCTTAATACTGGTGTCTGCTAGGGAAACTGATGTCCAGTCAGTAGTCCACATGAAATGAATCTTGGCCAGATATGCATCTGCTAGGAAGAAGAGACACTGATTATCACTTCGCTGAGGTACAAGTGAATTTCTATTCACCATTAGAAAAAAGAAAAACCTAAACCAATGGCAATCACAGACCTGATGGAGCTATTAATATACAACCTTCACCTGGAGAAATAATGTTTTTGTCTCTGTGACATGTTTACATAAGCAAGTAGTTCTGTTTGAAAGGATCTGATCTGCTGATCAGTAGACTGGGGCAGATGGCTCACCATCTAATATATCAAAATTGTTAAAGGTTTGGGTATTTTACTCTGGACTAGATTTAATCTGGTGCCCTGATATCTCCATCTCACACATGGTTTGAGGCTGTCTGAAGGACAAGTCACTGATTTAGCCATTTATTTTCTCCATTATGGACTGGGGTAATTTTGGTGCCTAGGTGGATGGAGGAGAGCTTTTGGATGAGTTTTCTCCTTGGAGAATCTAGTTTGAATGTGCTAAAACCACCCTGCAAACCCAACTGGCAGGTGATAAATTGGGACAGTCAGGGTTTCACTTCAACACTGAACCAAAAAGTCAGTATGGGCACAACCTGGCAAACACGGCAAGAACAGGTTGTTGGGGTCAATCGCTTCTGGTGTCTAAGCGGAGACTGTTTTGTTCTCAAGTCATTAAAAACTCAGCAGGGAACTAGTTCCTCTGTCTGCAATATTGTCTAAATGATCACTTAGCTCACCATGCAGTTAATCTTTTTTTCTTTCTAAAATATATGTCATGACAAAATTGTTAGATCATTTGCCCTCAGGATGTTCTTCGTACTGTTTTTCTAACCTGTTAGCACAAAACCCCTTCTCTCTTGAGTCTCTAAACACATAGGTGATCTTATCTGAGTCATACATGCTCTCTTGTTCTTCAGAATCATGCAGTGATCAGAGTTATTCTTTAATTTAAGGACAGCTAAAAACCATTATTTCAAATGTCATTCCCTTCGGGTGCTGAACCTGAGATACATGGAAGCTGATTTTGGAGGGGTGTGGAGCAGTACCAAAGCCATTCAAATCACTGAGGCTGTACTGCTTTAGCCCTTCTGAATATTATTGACTAAATTGAGCATCTTTGTTTTTTAAATATTTAGATCTGCAAATGAAGAAATGTCTCTTGATTTTACTCAGCAAATCTCACCATCACACAGTCTGTGGCTGTCTAATTAAATTAACTTGTGTCATTGTTAGTGGTGGAAAAGGAGAAAATGAACAGCTGGTAAAGAGATCAATGTTATTGTTTTCAGTTCAGGGTGGTCACCTTAGCCCAAGAGCTTTTTGGATCGCTCCCTTTGCACATATAAAGCTTTATATAGCTGAGAGTTGCCTTAAGATGGCAATTACTTCACTACTCCTCTTAACTAGCACAGCCTCTCCCAGTGTAGGATCAAACCTGGAACTTGGTGATTTTTATCCTTTGTATACTTAGTCTTGTCTCCAGTATAATTAGGAGCATCTCAGAGGTGGCCCCTGTGTCCAGGGCAGCATGTAAAGTAGAGACCTGAAACTGGAATTGAGAGCATGGGTTAGATAGATGGGGGCTAAATGGGAGCTCTTGGTTTGCTGATTTCTGTCCTTTACCACTACAGACCACCATGTTGTAATCATTTTTACAGAATGTTCAGCCTTGATCTTAAGCCTAGCTAAATTTCTTCTCCCTAATTTCTACTGAGTTATTTGAATTTTCCAGGACCTCACTGGTCTGCTGGTTGGATACCTTCTGTTTTCCAGATTCAATTTATTCAGAGCCACTTGTTCTTTGGCTACACAATTCATTAATTTAATTTTTTTTCCCCTAGCCTTTATTTTGCTAGGCTGAAATAAATTGAGTTCTCCTTGTTTCCATTCATGAAGAAGATTTTCCATTCACCTAATTAATTCGGTGACCCCCCACGCCCCAACCCAGAAATCCCTTTTGATGCAGGGTAGATTTTGTTGAATGTAGGTTGCTGGAATTTTATACAGCATTGTAGTGTCTTGAGCAGTGACAATAATATTAATACATCTCTACCTTTTTTTTTTAGAAAAGAAATATCTTGATTTATGCTGCTCAGGACTGCTTTTTTTTTTTTTTTTAGCATAGGTTTTAAGGTCATCCCATGATTAACTAGATGGTCTAGGTCTTTTATTTTGTCAGTTGTTTCCAAATGTTGCTTCCTCACTGTGCAAAATGGTGATTACTTCATTAGTTTGTATGTATTTGTTCTATTACTTACCCAGTTTCTGTTTCTTTAGTCTTCAAGAGCACTCAGTCTCTCTGTGATGATGTTCGGGTCCTCTTCCCCATTAACAGAGTTTCCCTGGTTTGTCAGTGATGCATCCCAGCTTTGTCAGCTGTGAATTTCATTACACTATTCTTATTTTTTGGTATCAAGATCAGTGATAAAAATAGTAAGGAAAGATTTGTTCAAAGAACATGGGCTGAATTAATAACTTTGCTCTGACTTAACACGTCTCTTCTGTGCTGTCTATTGGCACATGCAGGTTCCTTATCAATGCTGTAATTCTCCTCTTCTCCAGCTGAACCACTAGACTCCTAGATAGTACTGTATCAACCGCTTTGCTAAGTTAGATCCAAGGCTAAATTAGATCCACAGAATCACAGAGTTTCTGAGGTGGGAAGGCACCTCTGAAGATTGTCTGGTCCAAACCCCAGCTCAGAGCAGGGTTGCTCAGGGACATGTCCTGTTGGGTTTTGAATATCTCCAAGGATGGAGACTCCGCAACCTCTCTGGGCAACTTCCTCCAGCATTCAAACACCCCCATGGAAAAAAAAAAAGTTTCTTATGTTTAAATGGAATTTGCTGTGTTTCAGTTTGTGCTCATTGCCTCTTGTCCTGTCACTGGGTAGCACTGAAAGGAGCCTGGCTCCTTCTTCTTTACTCCCCCCATCAGGTATTTATATACATTGCTAAGATCCCCCTGAACCTTCTGTTCTCCAGGCTGAACAGTCCCCAGCTCTCCCAGCCTCTCCTTGTATGAAGAATGCTCCAGTCCCTTAATTATCATTGTAGGCCTTCACTGGACTTGCTCCAGTATGTCCATGTCTCCCATGTACTGGGGAGCCCAGCACTGGATACAGCACTGCATACATTTCTGCAGGGCCGAGCAGAGGGGAGGGATCACCTCCTTCCACCTGCTGGCAACAATTCCTAAGGCACGTTTGCTTCAAGGGCACATTGCTGGCTCATAATCAACATATCAACACCAATCTCTGTGCCCCCTCCCCTTCCTTCCCCCCCATCCTTTTTTCTTTTCTGCCAAGCTGTTTTCCAGCCAGCCAGTCCCCAGCCTGTGCTGGTGCCTTGGGTTGTTCCTCCCCGGATGCAGGGCTTTGCATTTCTTGTCAGCCCATTTCTCTAGCCTGTTGAGGTCCCTCTGAATGACAGCATGACCCTCTGGCATATCAGCCACTCCTCCTAGTTTTGTGTAATCAGCAGACTTGATAGGAGTGCACTCAGTCCATCATCCAGGTCATTAATGAAGATGTTAAACAGTGTTGGCCCCAATATCAAACCCTGGGGTGCACCACTAATGACTGGCCTTCAACTAGATTTTGTGCTGCTTATTGCTGCCCTTAATCATGACAACTTTTTTTAGCTAGTCAGAGGGAAATGATCAGGTTAGGCTAGTTTGATGTGCACTTGCCAAATGCAAGTTGCACTTCATCCAGGTTTGGTTTCACCTCTCCATCTTTGAGAGGTTTCTGATTGAAAATAGATTCCAGGACCTGTACCTTGATAAGACAAACATGGTGAGGTTCATAGGTTCTTAGAAGAAGAAGTCTGTACTTGTGGGTATGAGGGAACTCTAGGAGGCTACTGTTGCATCAGGTCTGTGGAATATGGTTCAGCCCATAATCTATAGGGCCTTTTGTGAAATGTTTTTTGGCCAGTATTATCAGCAATAATAAAATTTCAAATAAAAAGCTTTTTTTGAGTCTGCAACTTAGCTTGCTAATCCTTACCTTTGGAATTGGGATTTCTTCTGAGAAGAAGGAGTGTAGTTTTCATTATAGAAGGAATCTACAGTGTAGAATATATATAGTTGGAGTGCATGAGGTTACAAAACCTTCCTCCAGGTTTTCTACACTTACTTCCATTCCACATAAAAGGCTTTGCAATAGATATCAAACAAACATAATATCTCTTGTATGCTTGGGGAAATTTAACATAAAAGCATCTGTAAGAAGGAAATGACATAAAAATGAGATGACAGAAGTAATGGAGATTTAGATGAAGAGAAATCAGCTCTCATTATGAGGTAATAAGATTGCTTATCTGGCTGTGTATTAGAATAGAGTTCATCAATGAGATTTCTGTTGGTGAAGCTAGATAATGGAATGAACATAATTTTCTTGCCTTTGGAGCTGGTAATTTCTATCCTTAGTGAACGTATTGCTCATGTGTTTCCAAACATTATGTGTATCACAAATAATACACATTCGGAATTCAGCAAAGCAAGCATGATGGATGTGAACATAAAGAAAATCAAAGTCCCTTCAGTTTAATGAATTACATCTTGACCAAAAAAGAAAGCAGATGATCAGGACAACTGGGGATCAGAAAAGCAAGTCTTCAGCAATAGTTTGTGGCAATTATATATCCTGAGGTGCTGGAGTTACCAGCTACATAGATTGGACATACTGCGATACAGTCTTAAATATGATTCTCTGGCAGTTTTGTGAACTGTATTGGAAAAAGCAAACTATGGGGACACAGTCTCTGATCCTGCAGATGCTTATGGATGAGTTTAACTTTAAGCATTGATTTCTACTGAAGTCAGGGCTAAGAGCTGCCTGCTTAACTAGGCCAAAATACATCTAAGTATTTGTGGGATGGGGGCCAGCTTTTCTTCAGTGATACCAAATCCTCATATTGTCCATTAGTGGTCAATGGAAAAAAGTATATATATTTTTGATGTCTTCTCTTCCTTGGCATAATTCCCAGTATACACATCTGTTGTTTTTTTTAATGTTCTTTTTAATGCAAATGATAGCTCTGCATTTATCAACCTGGAAGCTACCCCACAGTACTTGCTTGGCAGTCCAGTCTCAGTGTAAAAGCATCATGTCAGTAAGGAACATACCTGAGAGGGAGCGTGGGATAGATACCCTGTTCTCTGAGCTGCTCTGGATCCCACAGGTCCCACGGGTGCACTTTAGGGTGTTGGTTCTGACACTAAATGGGTTGGGAGTAGAGCCACGTTTCCAAAGCTGAGCCCTTCTCTTGATTCCTCTTCCTATAAAAGAAAAGGGAGGGGAGAGTGGGCAGGGAGTTGTCTGCCACAGTCCCTTTGTTCTGAAATTCACTTTCTGCTCTGTTTGACCCAGGCTGAACTTGATGGAAATGGAGTTTCTAGGCTTGGTTGTTTGGGAACTGCTACTCAAGGCAGCAGCAGTTGCTAGCTTTCAGGACAAGTTGCACGTCCCTGCTTGCTTCCCACACCAGGACTCCACTCACACCCATCTCCCCTTCCCAACCTTAAGCTCCTTGCTTCCTTCTACACACACTTCTTAAGCAACAGTTCACTCCCTGGCTCCTATTTCCTCCCATTTCTTTCCTCTCTGCCAAAATGAGGACTCCAATCCTACCCCTCTTCCTTCTTAATTGCTTTTCTCCTTTCACCTCAGGGGTAAACATGATCTAGCCTTTCTTCCATCCTAATCCAATGCTCTCTACCTCATTCTGCCAAATTCCTGCAGTTTGCATTGGAATTACAGGCATGGTTGTGTTGGATTGCCTGCTGGAAACCATAAGGGATTTATCCGGCAGCTCCTGTGGAAACCTCCATACAGCCATTGTCAAGAACTGCTCCACCTCATTCTGCCAAGTTCCTGCAGTTTGCATTGGAATTACAGGCATGGTTGTGTTGGATTGACTGCTGGAAACCATAAGAGATTTATCCGGCAGCTCCTGTGGAAACCTCCATACAGCCATTGTCAAGAACTGCTCCTGCCACCTGCCCTACACATTCACCTGGAAGACTTTTCCATATCCTCGTGCCATGCAGACCATGGGTCGGGAACCTCAGATCTTGACATCTGTTATGTGGGACTGCCAAGAAAACTGAAGGACTGGGTTTTTAGGTATGACATGTGTATGATGTGGAGTATCTGGATATGCTAGGAAAGAATATACACTTGGTTAGAGAGAAGGGAAGGAGGGTTTGTACATAAGTTGCAGGAATGTGAACTGGGCATCCGCAGAATTTTAATTTTCTTCCATAGTTTCCAACATTATATCCATTTTATCCATGAAGCATGACCTTCCACTTAAAATTGACTGTCTGGGAGCACAAAAAACTTGCCACTAAAGCTGATTTAATCTTTTACAGGTGCATGAATCAGAGGCTTGAACTGATCATTTTTTTGTCAGCATCGACCTTTACGATAGCTACTCCCCAATTTTCACAATACAGTTGGATTTTTTTCTTTCTGAAATATTTGAAGAATGGTCTTTCTACAAGATACCAAGTAGCTGGCTTGTAATTTCAATGGAAATTGTGCATCTAACTTGCTTAGACTGGTTTGAGAAATTCAACCCCGTTGAAGAAAAAAAAAAACACCAAGAATAAAGTGTCTAGATTAGATGTTCAGTATAGTCTCATCCACATGTGAAAAACTTGCCATGCTTTGTATTTAGGCTATGCTTAGAATGGGTCAATTAAACAATCAGTGGACATTTAAATAAGCAGTTAATCAGTTTTAAGATCCCTGTTGATTCTGTTATGTTGGTATGCTCTTTATAGCCATTGCCTATGCCCACATGTAAAGCTTACTGCTAATGTGCTTCTAACGCTCAGGAGGCACGATTCTCTCATCAGTCAATCTTTTATAAACAAAGCAGTGTGTGTCATGCAGAAAACTGATTGAAACCTGTGGCCTGTTGCAGCATAAGATTAAATGCAAAAGCTTTCAGATGTGCTAGTAAAGCATGCCCAAATAGCAGAGAAACATGATTTTTCAGATCAATCTTTGTAAAAGCCCCATCAGTATGTACCCACAGAACTATTCATAAAGAGTATGTGTCTGTGCCTGAAATGCTTATTTATAGCCATATTTTAGAGGTAAGCAGCATCATTTTTAACAGATTTGAAAGAAAAAAGGGTTGGGAGAGGCTCTCTAAGAGTTCAAGCTTGGTGATGCAGGCACCTGGGGTCATGTACAAGACACTGACCTAGCAGCAAGTTACTTGAAGCTCACCTCTTCTTTGTGCCATTGTCCTCCTGAAAGATGGGAGATGCATCTCTTCCTGCTCTTAGCTTTCCTCTTTAATCTTCATTAGCATTGTCTATTTAGACTGTAGCATCTTTGGGACAGAGAGGTTCAGGTCCAATCCATAAAGATTGCCTAAGATCTCAGGTGGCTTTCAGAGGGGCAGGTCTTCTTTTCATTAACTGTATCATTCTAGACTGAATACAAAGGGAATCTAACTTAGATGACAGTCAATAACAATCAATGTTCACGTTTGCTTGAACTGTATAGTCAGTTGCTATGTGTAGAGTACACCACAGCTAGACTCTCCAAGGACATCTGGAACTCAAATGATCACTAAGCCAAGAAGTGTCACTGCTTTACCTCCTAGGATATATGCTGGCTTTGCTTTACTTTATTTTAGCCTAATTCTGATTAAAGATCTTAGACAATATAAACATATTTATTCAAAAGCCATCTGGACATAGTCTTGGGCAGCCGGCTCTAGGTGATCCTGCTTGAGCAGGGGTTTTGGACAAGATGACGTCCAGAGGTCCCATCCAATCTCAACCATCCTGTGATTCTGTGAAATACAATAGGCAATTAGAGAAGAGCATGCAGAAAGGGAAAAAGAAAAGGAAAACCTATAATAGTGATGTGGGATAGCTAGAAGCAGTTGCTGCTTGCTCATGAAGACATTTGCTTCAATGTGAATGCAAAACCCTTTGGGATTTGCTCAGATTGAGCTGTGATGTAGCTCTGTGAAATGTGGTGAAGTGGCAATGGGGATGAATGCAGTCCATTTTGCCTTTGGGTGGAAAAGATGTGGGCAGCCACTTGGGCCTTTAATAATTGAGTATATTGGTACAGAAGTGAAACCCCTCCCTCCTCAGCCATATGCTTGCCCTTTATTTATGCCCTTGTGAGCCTGACACTGCAACTCCGAAAACATTACCTTACTCTAGCAATACATGCCTTAACAGTAGCTGAAGGTGAAAATTGCTTTTTGCAATTTTTAATCTCTGTGTTAGTCTAGTACAAAAATCAATGGTACCTAACCACCAGCTGGGACAATTTCCACTCCTTTGGATTAATCTAACCATTTAATTTCCTTACTCACGTTTTATGCCTTACAAATTATTTAATGCTTACAGCCACCTCCCATTTTAGAAGTTGTTTGACCAAGCTAAACACATTTAATGATTTTAATCTTTGTGCATAAATCAGTCTCTCATACTCTCATACTCTCTCTGAGGTTATATCAGTCAGAGAAGGTGAAGGAAGCTAATGTCATGGATTAGCATTCCCATCCTATGTGTGCTCATCTTGTTGCCAGATGGTGGAGAGAAGAGATTTTGAACATATTACTGGATAAAAACAGTCCTGGTTGGTCAGGACAGGAATGCTTCTTATCTCCTTTCAAAAATCTATACGGCCCAGCAGTGAGGATAGTTCAGGGGCTGGAACACCAAAATTTATGAGCAAATTCAGGAATGCCTGAATTTATGTCCCTGCTTCACCTTCGACCACCTTTTTCCTATTACTATTGACAAACGGCTCAGGGCCGGGTCCTCAGAGGTGCTTGTGCTCAGCTTTTCTCCTCAGCACTGCAAGACCTGACTACCTTCATGGTCACTCCAAGCACCAAGTTGAAAGCACAGGCGTCCTATGCCATGTGCAGGGAGGAGCAGCCACCTGCAGAGAGGCAACCATGAGTGAAATGCACAGGAAAGTTTTAGGCACCATCTTAACAGGCCTCGTCGAGGTGAATACTTATTTTACAGGATTCTTATCTGTCAACACTGTTTCCTGAAGTCATTTCATTGCTCAAATGCAGAGGTTTGGTACTGAACCATATTCATGAGTAGCTGCTGAGCTGCACAGAAAATGTCCAAGATGACAGAGAGAGGAATTCCGTTCTTTCCTTTCCTTAATTGCAAGCAAAGACTTGAGGTCTTCCTCATCCTGGGGAGGTGCTGTAGCCATAGGTAATGTCTCCCTGCCCCTTTGCTGGGAGGATATCTCTCTGCCCTTGGACTTTTCACTGCTCAGGGCTTAGCTCTGGTGTAATTGCCAGGAACTGCCTGGGCAAGAATTGTGCCTTAGGAGCATCCCCAGAGACCCATGGGCCTGGTGGTTTGGCTGAAGCTCGAGTGAGCGCCAGCGATACTCAGGGCGCGTGTGGGGTTAGGTGGCTGCTGAGCAGCAATCTCCAGCCTTTCCCTGCTGCCTGCGCTGGGGGCTCGGGCGCACAACTCAGCAAAGGACACGGGTGGGCGAGGGACTGGCTTCCCTGCATCAGCTCACCCAGCAGATGAGGATAACAGTGCTTTGCTGTCTTTCAGAGGTGCCGTAAGGATAAATAGATTAAAAGGTTGTGCAGTGTTCAGAGGTGTGTGATGGGGGCTTTAGAAGAAGTTAAGATAATAAACTGTTCAGCAGTACAACAAAAGGTCTCCTTCAGTTTAAGAACTGCAATATTGTTATTTTGAAAATAGCATCTACCTCTTTCTAATGGAAAGGATCGAAATAATTTTCATTTTGCAGTTTTTTGGAAAGGAAATATTTCTGTCTAACTAAAACTGGCCTTTTTTTTTTTTAAGTGAACTTGTGTTCAAATGCTGGGATTTTAAAACTTTAATTTCCCTCTTTTTTGGGGGGGAGGAACAAAGAGAAGTCAGAATTGGCCAGTTTTTGAAAAAAACTCCAATGTGGTTGTTTCCACGCTGATACTCCTTTATAATATGGGAAATTCACCTGAAGTGTTCATTGTTTATTTGATGCCACCTGACAAATCAGTAGAAGCCGGCTTAAGAGCTTTGGTTTGTGTCTTTCAGCTTCATATCTTAACAACTGATGTGAGGAGAACAACTACAGTCCTCAGATGACTTACCAAGAGGCTTGTGGTCATTCTGTTTTATACAGTGATGCTGTTATTAAGCAAATGATTTTTATTGTGTCATAGCTCTATGTGTAGTAAAGTGTAGTAACAGTAAATATCCTTTTTTGATTCCTGAATGTAAACTTCTATTTCCTATTCTTCTCTTTCATTTTTATATCAACACCTGAGAACAGAAATTAAAGTAGTAATAATAATAAAAAAAATGCAAAGTGCATAGTTGGATAAAGTTGCCAATTTTTGATTAAGATCAAAATCTGGACTTCTCTTTTTCCCTGGTGTAATCTAAAAGCAATTAAGAATGCTGATGCCCTCCCTATTTTTCCCAGTGCTCTCCCTTGTGACATTTATTTATTCTAATTCTCAGGGCCTCAAAGACTTGTGTTTGTTCTCTGTCACTCATTAGCATGTGTGGGATTGGAATCTATGGGATTTCTCTGTTTAAAAACACAATGTTTTCTTCTCCGAAGATGTCAAGCTCACGAAAATGTTGATTTATTTTAATGGCATATGTTGAAGTAGATGAATGATGAACATTACTCCTCTCTTTTCAGATTAAGGATCAATTACGTGGATGTCATTTATGTGCTGTACGTTTGCTGTGTTTCATCTGTGGTGCCCAAACATAGTATGGTTTTCATTTATTGGCTCTCTGCTGGTAGGGCACTAGGTAGTGTACTTTTCATGGCACAAGTCAAATAGTCAAATTCTATTTAACTTGTTCATTTTAACCCTGAGGTGATGTCTTCAAACATTTCTAATTCTTATTCTGGTTCTTTCAACAGCATGTCTAACAAACAGAGCTCGCTTGTCTTAAGAGTGGATAGCATGACTGTGTGGTTCTACTTTGCCCAGCATATTGCCCATTGCATTTTAATTTTCATCTAGAGAAGCAGAAATTGTCTACTCGGATCTTTGTTACAAAAATAACACTGGCGTGAGACAAAATGAGAAGTGTCCTCAGTCTTTGTCCTGCACTGTCTTGGGAGGTAATTTGCTTCCAAGTAGAAAGCTTCTTGCGTTATACGTATCGTAGTGTCTCTGCTACTTTTAGGAACATAGCTGGTTCTGAAAACTAAAATACAGACCTGAGAAAGTGAAATGTAATGTAAAATAAGTTGAACTGATCATCTGAGCTACCTTTGTATAGGACTATATAAGGAAAATGGAGAGAGAAGGAAAAAATGATAGGGAACTGGTAGTTGAGGCTTGCTCTTTGGCCCCAAAATCAATGGCAAGGAGCCTGAAAGCTTTGAGACCTGGTGGCTGAGTTAGTGCTAGTTATGGTAAAATGACCCAGAAGCTGGGATGCTGGAATCTTTTATACCTTTAGATGCCCCAAAGGAAAAGTGGCAGGATGAATCCTGGACAAACTCTTGTCTTTCACTACAATTTGGCCAAAACGTCTTGGTTTTGACCTGTCAATAGTTTCTAATGAGAATCGTTCTTGTTGGAAAATTCCCCAGAAAGTGTAATGAGATCCATAGTGAATTGTTGACACGGTAACCTATGAACCAGTAACAGCCCATTGCTCAAGTGGCTAAAAGGACTGAGAACATCTAGAAAAAGCTACATCAAACTCTGCTGTTCATTTGATGTACAGCCTGAAGAACACCACTGTTGTTATTAAAGACTTGCTGACTCCATTGAATGCAGTCCTGTTGAATGATTCTGCCCAAATGTCTTCATAGTCCTTCCTGTTGCTTTCTGTTTGCTTTTAATCACACAGACTCTTACATGAAGACAGAATGGGTTTTGCCCATGAGTTCATGTGCTTCTCCGTTTGGTCGCTGGCTGAACTCCTAGTCCCCTGTGACATCATATTCCTCATTTCAGCTGTCACCCACTGGGATCAGAGTGTCTTTTATTGTCCTCTCTGGATCGGACGGGTGGAAGAGCACTACAGTCCCCCTGCAGAGCCTGCATTCTAACTGAAGTGACATCTCTCATGCCTAACGCTGGAGCCCCTGGAAATAAATGCCAGCTGGGGTGCCCGTCACAGCAGTAGCTGTAATAGCTGATGATGCGTAACCTGGCAGTTAATAATGTGAGTGGCTAAAAAAGTCTCATCTGTCTTTGCGTTAATATCCTTCACAATATAGTGGGCCAGGTGAGGAGAAACCACACAATTTGCAGGCAGAATTAACTCTGAAAAGAATGTTCTGAAAATTAGGACAGCAAGGGATCCTCAGGCATATGAATGAAAGGAGAGGATATGTTTTTTTCTTACAAAGCTGAAACTAATTTCATGTACATGAAATGACCTTGACTTTCATAGCCCTATATGTATTATATGTTTATTATATATATATAAAAAAATGGCTATGTATGTAGCAGAGGTTCACATTCAAATATTACAGGTACTGTTAGTAGAGTCTAACTGTTAAAAAGAAGGAGATTCAAAAGATTTAATAATCAGATTATTTCTTTCTAGTTTCTTCCTTCCCTGACCAGGCAGGAAGTAAGATGTGCCAGTTTAGGGAATCTTAAAAAGATGCACAGAGATGTAAGCTATCTTTCCCATAATATCTTAATTTTCATAGTAAAGCACCTGAGACTTGCAGACTCCTGTAAGACATGCTAAGAAGTTCCTTAGTTCCTGCATGGCAGAGACCTGGAGCTGCCTAAGGATCTCTCCAGTAAACTGGCTGTGTAAAAACCTCAGAGCAGAATCCAATACCAGATAAGCTGGCTTATTGCAGCTTCTCCCCCCACCCCCCGGTGACTCCCCTGAGTGCATAAGAGATTGAGAAAGAAGCATGACTTTAAACCCTGACTAGATCTATATCTTTTCAAGGAGGAGTTGGCCACAGCTTTGCCTGCTCTTGCCTCTGTACCTTGGACCTGGGCAATGTTTGGCAATGCTGCACTTTAGAGCAGAAGACTCTGTTATTTCAGACCTGTAATGTGATTTTCAATTGTGTGACTCTGGAAAAGGAGAGATTTTAGGGTATCACAGGTGCCAAATTAACTTTCCAAGAGACAGATAACAAGGCAGCAGCTGTGTTACCACAACTACAGCGCAACTGGTGACTTGGAAGTAACTGGTATAAAAGAATGTAGAGGTTTTAAAACTCACCTCTTGAGTCATACAGCATATGGTGCTCAGAAGGGCTTAAGAGGTTAAGAGCTACCCAAATAAAATATTCATTGTCCGGTAGCCCTGGGGCTCATTACCCATAAATACTACAGGGTTCACAGGTATGCCAAGGAGGCAAAGGAGATGAAATGTACTTCTACCTTCAGAAGGGGAATTAATGTAATAGCATTCATTCCTTTTATAGATAATACTGCTATTTATGAAGGCCTAAAGTACATGATGTCTTTGCTGACTAAATTTCCTGTGTAAGCAAAATGTTCATAAAGTTACATAACTGTATTTTTCCTCCTACCTCATTGCTGGCAGCAGCAGTACAGGTTTCTGGAGCGCTGGAGCTTTGCTTTGCCTCCATTTCTAGGTGGCCTAATAGTGAGAGGAAAAGAGTGGAGGGAGAGCAGGGGAATTGAGAGAGAAAGAGTGATGCTGTTGCAATAAATCCTTCATTCAGTCTGTGTAACTCATATGTACTTCCTGCCTTCCCCTTGCATCCCTTAACACACCTAGGCTCCCTGCGGCTTTCCCACCTTAGGTCATTACTGCAATCGTGACCCAACAAAGTGACTAAAGTAATTTCCCTTTTTATCCCTGGTGAACTGAGGTGAGAAACCAAGACCGTTTCTCCCACTGGGCTCAAGCCTGCTAGACAGCTCTTTCCCTCCCACTTATGCCACACAGTCCCTTTTCCCATACTGTGCGGCCCCTTTCCCATAATGTAACTTTTAGTGGACTTGTCAGTTAAAAGTGTCAAGTTGTGAGACAGACGTTTGGCCAGAGGATGTTAGACAAGCATCATCTTCATCATCTTCTGCAAGCAGTTCAACAGAAATGATTGTGGTGGGGAGCATTTTGGGCATGTCCTCTAAGGCAAAAATTACAGGGGGTAATTTTGCTGCCTCTAGACTGGCTTATCTGACTTTTGTATCCCTTTGTGGCAGAGCAGGCTCTTGCCCTGTATTTTTAGTCATTTTAAAGAGCGAGTCAGGCCAAGCAGAGTCTATTTCAAAGTTTCAATATTAATTATTATGAGTTGAAGTAAAAATGAATATAAGATTAGTTGTTTTGCTTAAATAGTACTGTCCAATCTGATAAATAAGTACCCTTCTGCTGACCTCAAATATGTTGTCAAACCTCTTCAAGATAAGGACCAAAAAATGTACAAAGACACTTCTGCTGTTCTTGTTATTTGTTTATTGTTCTTCTGCTCCAGTTTCCCTTGCTGCCAATGGCTTTTAAATACAAATGAGCAAACTATGGTCCAAATTAAAGGAAAGAAAAAAGATTTTTAAAGAAAATGGTGGGAGCTCAGCAGTGGGGTGTATATGAAATCAAAGTTTTATTGTGTACAGTTTTGTAATACAGAGATTCCCTCTCAACAGATGGATCGTTGCCCTGCTCTGTATAGAGAGGCAATGTCCTCATGGCTGAACCCCTTAAGAGGTCCAGTGCACTTGGATGGGAGAGCTTAAAACATCCTGTGCAGCGTTTAAAAAGTCAAGCCCAAAAGCTGTTAGCACCAGGGAACATTCAATCTGGAAATTAAGAAAGGAAAAAGAAGTCACATGAGGAGAGCAGACACTTCATAAAAGGACTCTGAAACCACCTTTGGTTTTCATCACTATTCTGTTAACTTATCTTGCCTTTTTGAGTGGCTTGGCATGGGGTGATGCAAATCTGCTGCATGGCTCTGGGAGCAGCAAGGAGTGACAAGGTCAGCACATGCTGGCCATTCATTCTGAGTGAAAGGTAGAGATACAAGCCATGCTGCAAGCCTTTTGCCCAAGAATCAGGAAAAGCTTCTCTTTTGTCCTGGTTTGCCTCTTCAGGAATTAGCAGCAGCCCTTTTTCAGATGATGTGTGATGGTCAATCTCCTCCTCTTCAGTCTAAGCCTTTCTCTGTAGTGCCCTTTTCTCATTTTTGGCAGCGATCAGCAGTTTTGCTCACTGTACGTGGGACACTTGCTGCAGACAATTTACAAACATCAGGGGAAAGAAGGGAGTTGGCGGAGTTTTTTAATTCCCATAAGATCTTCTTTTTTTTTGTTGATTCTAATGAGTAGCTGAAAACCAAAAAGGGTGTTTTATTTCCTGATGAGTGCAAATATTTGTCCAAAATAACTTAAATTGTTTATTAATGTGACTCCATTTGAACATTTCTTTTTTAGGCACCATGTGAAAGCTCTTATTTCTTCTATGATGGATATTTGTCATCAGCTCATATGAATGTTTTGGAGAACCAAAGGATGGATTGTTCTGTTTTGCTTGTTTGGATTGTGAAATAAGAATATCTGTAACATGACAGGGCATGAAAGAGCCTGAAATGAATTAAGGCTGTACTTTAATGAATGGGCTTTTCATTTAGTGGATTCTTTATAAACAACTGTGGTAAATCCACTTTCAGTAAATCCAAAGGATGGTTGACACATACATTTCATATGGGTGGGTACTGGCAGACTAGAACTGATGATACATCATTCCAGATGGACCATTTTTCGGCAGATGAGTGTTCTAGCTATCATATTTCAACTGGAAGAACTGTTCTGGTGTAGAGCCAATACAGTATGTACTGTGTTTAATCTCATTATCTCAGCTCAAAACCTGGACAGATGAGAACATTCTCAAGCTGGATACTCCAAGAATCATGTAACCAACATGGAGATCTCCGCCTTCACTGTAAAGGGGGCAGGTTTCTACCTGCTGAATTATTTGCTAAGTTGGGCTGAAGATAACTGAGCCAACAGATGTTCCATGCAGAAGGTGGAAGAACTCAGCATGCATATACAAGTAAAGCAGGTGATAATGCCCAGTGCTTCATTCAAACCTGTGTATTTATTCAGATGAGGAGTCCCTCTAGGCAAATGTTGCACCTGACTGTCTTTCAAATTTTAAGTCATAAACAAAGATAACACCTACAATCCATCCTTAAGAGAAAATTAAAAGGATCTGTATCCAAATGTGAGTATGACGGAAAATGTTGTGACTGTGCATCTGTTGCAAGTATTTGAAAGCACTGAATTTTGCCAAGACAATTGTGCCAAAAAATGCAGGTCACTAGAAAGCAAGAACTGTAAGGAAGTGCAGGCAATAAGTTGGATCATTTTGCTTTGCTGATCTTTTCAGGAAGTACGGCGGTTGAGGGTAAACGTACTGTTTGTTCCTTAAGGGCTTACTAACCCACTTGAACCAGAACCTGATGTACATCTAGGTATCTAATTTCTCATGATGATGTAGGCTTACATCACTTTTTGCTTTCAGATGCATCTCAAAGAGTACCAGTGTCCATGTGCTTGTTTGCGTGGGAAGAGGTCAAGGTGACTGACGTGCTGTGTGCTCCTGCTCACATCAGAGAATACTGGAGCTGAGCCCTATAATCACAACCCCAAATAAATATCTGGGATTCATGATTGCCAACAGGTTCCTCGGAAAGTCATGTACATACAGTGCTAGTCTGGAGAAATGTTGTGGGATATGTGACAAGAACACTGTTAATGATATCTGTGCCCCTTGCCTGTGGCCACAGTTATTGTTGAAAGTGCTAGTGTCATTTTCAGTCCTTGGTGATGCCTTTGTATTAGATTTTGTATTAACCTGCTGTTAGGCATCTAGTTCAGCTACAGACACTGACTCGTACCTGTAGAAACACCTCCTACTGCTCGGTGAGGCAATGGACTGCGAACAAACTTGCTGTTATCAATCAAAATGATTTCACAAACTTGTTCCTGACTTTTGTTGACCCTACATTTTCAGAGTTGAGAATGCAAAATGCAAGCTCTGTAGCTCAGGGCTGAAAGTTTGGACCAGATAAGAGATACTGTTCCTTTGCACTGAGTATAATTACAACCAGATTGCTGGTGTGACTACTTAGAGAGGTAAAATGTAAAATCCTTGCCGATGTAAGCATAAACTCCATCTTTTCAGATCTTTTAACCTAATTAAATAGATGGTTGAATGTTTCCAGGAAGAGAGCATGAGAAGATATGAGCACAGCAGAAGACAACTTCTCTTGTCTTTTCTAAAAGATGCTCAGATTTTTCACCCTAGCATTTGCACAGCGCTTGCTGGGCATAATAGCAGATATACCTAATGTGACTGCAGGTTTATCATGCATTGAAAGACACTGGCCAGTACATTACACACATTAGAGGCTGTTAGTGCATCGGTGACCCAATTAGTGTGCAGTAAACAGATGCATACCTGGGAAACATTCCCATCTCCCTCACTATGTTAAGTCTGACTGTTTCCATATTTAATAACAAGTCATTATGATAGATAAGGGATGGAGGGTACAGAATTCAGTCAAATGAGTATTTCAGGCATCATTTAACTATGGTAAGCAAGGGGATAACATGGAAATTAGATGCCAGTGTAGACATGATAAAGCAATTTATCAAATTTAGCAAGACTGTCCATTCCAGTCTGACCATGATGTAGACTGGCACTGAACTGAAGGCTATTGACCTGATCTGTTTTGCATCTGACAGTGCTGATTTTGAGAGCAAATGAGTTCTGGTGTCTATGAGCTTGTGGGGCTTCCAGCTTCTCAGCAGATAAACATTGGCTGGCCTTCTCTTTCAGATTGGCTTGTGCAAACACACCCCTAACGATTCCCGCAGATCACGTAACTGGAGTGAAATGCGCTGCTGGAAGTAGCAGTTGCTGAAATCTGGCACTGGTCCCCTCTGTGCAGGACACGATGGGTACTTGCACGTGCATTAGTTACGCACATGCCTGCTCCCACTCAGCCCATGAGAGAGGAAGGCTCACGTAGCAGTGCCGTATAGCACAGGGCATTGAAAGGCTAGTGCACACATCTGACTCCGTCTGACTTTAAATTTTAGACACCTAGATATTACCAAGGAGTCTTTCCCCTTAAGCGGTGGCCTGTATTGATGTTAAGAGCAATGCAAAGTCAGTGTGCCTGTAACCCCAATGTGGCACTTCCATTTCTCCTCCAGCCACGTGTCTGGGAAGGCTGCAGCCAGTGATGGGCGAGGAGGATGAAAATGTGGCTTCTTTCATAGCCACTGTTGGCCCATTGCATTCTGAGCAGAGCTGCCCTGGACAGCTGAATGCAATGATCTCAAAATATAGGATTTCTGCTTAGAAATAGAGCCAACTGACCTTTGGTTTTTCTAAGACCTTGATCTGCTTTACACCTGATGTAATCAGGGTAACCTGATATAACCAAGGTAACGTTGATTGTAATTGGAAGGCAAACAATCATGTTGAAAATGGTCTCTTGTAATGTTGCAATAAGCTGTGGTGGTTTAGTAGGGGTCACTATGGGCTAGCTGCTTTGGCTAAACTGGCAGGTGATCCTAACCAAACCCAAAACTTTCTGAAGTAATATAATTATCCTTAGTCTATGGATATTATTTCTGTAAGTGGAATTAAAAACTTGTCTTCATAGCATGTCAGCTAAATTTTTACAAATACTTAGCTGATTTATGTTTATTTTTGAGATTATTTCCAACATATTCAGGAAAAAAAATTAGTCCTCTTTTTAAACCAATATTCTGAATTTTCTAAGGTTTCCTGTGCATCTTAAGCAATGGAGGTAAAAATGTTCTACGCAATAAGAGTTTTGAAGCAAATATATATGTATGATGCTGCAAGATATTTTTTTTCCTTTAATTAAAGTAGGGATTTATCTCAGCCAGGTGTCATTCACACTGGCTTCTTGCATGGGTTATAAACTGGAAAAAAATCTGCAGGAGTAAACAACATGCTCTTTTGCTCCATTTGGTCTTGTGAAGAATGTACCTGATGATTAGGGTCTCAGGCCCCTGCTCTTGCTGCACCAGTATCAGTCACAAGAGCAAGCAGACAGGTGAGCAAAACTGCTGTTGAAAGGCATCAGTAAGAGGGAAAATGTTCCATTGCACCCAGAGAGTACCAGAGCTAATCGCCTGAGCAGTCAGAAAACTGAGACCAACTTTGCTGGTGGAAAGCTTCCTTCTGATTGTTTCTATGGACCAGAGAACTGGGTTGGCCTTTTGCTTATCTCTCTCTTACCCTAGTGAGTTTCTGTTGCCTCTGTTGTTCAGTGCTTTCCAGGAATCCAAGGTGGTGGGTTACTACAGTGTCTCTAAACAGGAGTTTCAAGACACAGTTAAGAAAATTATTTTGGAACGATTTATTTGCATCCAGATGGCTGCCCACAAAGGTGCAGGTCAATATGTTGTCCATGAGCTCTCAATGAGTAGCATAATGGCTTAGGGTTTTTTGCATGGTACAAACCAGTGTGTAAATTATGTGTCTGTCAGCTTACTCATATTCAAGCCCTGCCTGATATGCACTGGAGCAAATCTAGTTGCATCTTCTTGGAGAGTGGCTATCCCATTTTGGGGTGTCTACTGAGGTCTTGAAACATCCTGTGGTTCCATACAAAACCAAAACAAAGCTCTTTCAAACACGTTCACTAAACTGAGCTGTGTCAAAATGTCACTTTTCATCAAAATCTGAACTGTTTGGGAAGTGTTACATGTGTCTGTTCTCATGTGCTCTGTCTTCCTCTCTCCTTTATTTTTTTCCCTACCCCACCCTCTTCCCTCCTTCCTGTCAAAACAGTGACAGTTTATGTTTTGTATTATGGTCAAGTTTTTATTTTAGCAAAATTTAATATAGCAAAAAATTTTGGTTATCTCCAAATGTGTGCTTTCCTACACTGCCTAGCATGGGGGTAAAAAGTACCTCCCCCACCCCACCCATAAGCTATTAATACAAGACAATATAATACAAGACAATCTATTCCTGTTAGTTGAAACACCTCTTTATTTTTTAGTCGTATAAGCAGTGTCCTTTCCTCGCCCTCCATCCTCCCCCCTATACCAAAACAAAGGCCAGCAGGACCGGAGCGTGCGAATTCCACTGCCTCCCTCCCCAGCCGCGCACCCCCTTCCCCCCTGCAGGGAGGTGAACACCGTCCACACATCATTTGAGACAGGAACAATATAACACAATCTGTTTTCAAATTTTCTAAATACTTCCCAACTTCCATTGCAGGCTGTTGTCTTCACACTGTAAACTCATGCCAAGAACTCCCCAACAGCATTCTTCTCTGCCTTCCCAAATCACTCGGAGAGCAAACAAACCTTTCCTTGAGTCATTGATTTCTGCAAGAAAGCGTTTGTGTTTATTACATATGAAGGAAGAATGGCTAGACTGCACATTTCACAGCTCACAGCTCTCCAGTGAAAGCCATAAATAAGAAGATGTTTGACAGCACAGAGCTGCTTTCTCCTCTGCGTATTTTGGTCTGTGAACAGGACTTCTCCCTTCCCAGAGCAGCCAGGGTACTCCTGTGCTGGGTAAGAAACAACTGCCTGGCAGTTTTCTATCCCCTCCGAGCCCATAAGGCTCTGGGACATGTTGTGCCATCTATAATTGCTTTTGCTGCATGAATGAAAATCTTTTGATGTAATAAACACTGTGTACACAGTGCAGTTTCACAGGATAATATGATCATCTGTATTTCAGTAAGCTATACTGAATGGCTCAGTCTAGACAGGAATGTGTTAAATCAGTACTGGAAAAATTAATTCCACTAGGATTAATTAGGAGAGGATTTTTTTCCTACTGTAAAAAATGTAAGATATCTAACACCTAATAATTAAGTTACACCATAGAAATTTTCAGTACTCATCATCAGAAGTACTTAAAGTGATCACAGTATGTGCTAATACTTGTCTGTGAGGGCCTGTATTCGTGACGGTAGCATTTTGCCCTGCCCTATATGAGTGCATTTGTGCCTGGCCATAACTATATTTTGAGGAGGCATAATCCTTGATTGCCTGCATTTATTTCCTCACTGCTCTAGCAACGTAGCACACTTGTATTTCTGTGCATTTTTTCCTCTGGGTCAAAATCACCATCACTTTGTAGTTTTGTAAAGTGCTGTTGGAGCAACTGTCCTACCATTTGGTGTTTGTATTTCAGCTCTCCCACTCTTTACAGATCTGTTCCAATACAGAAAGCACGATTCAGTGACTAAAGCAAAGAAAGGAGGTTAATAGACTGCAGTTCTGTTTCTCAATAGGACATCAATAGCTGTCATGTAAAACTGGCAAACAACTTTTTAAGTTCCTTGAGCCATGCTGTAAAGCAATACTCTGCACTGGGATGTGACTCAGTCTGCAGTTGTTCAGCATTAGGCAAATAGACTGAGTTTCTTTTCAGTTCAAAAAGCTTGTGTACCTGAAAGATTGTCTGATCTTTCGTCCCTAGCTGTATCACCTGCTTTAAAACACATACTACTGTTTCTTACCACCTTACTCATATTTTTGTGCTAGTTCATAGTGCAGTCAACATAAAGAGATAAGTGTACTTTCTGAGGTGTGGAGGGCTTGTATTATCCACAGGTCTGAAATCACATTGCCACAGCCTCGTGCCTGAAGTCTGAAAATCTGAGTGAATATTTCCTAATTTTGGCACCCAGATTCTGAGGCGCCCATGTTAAAAGGCACCCAATAATTATGTCAGTTGGTGCAATTGCCTAATACAAATGGGCTACCACAAAGCTTAATTTTTTATCCTTACAAAATGTGTCAGGGTACCTATATATAGCTGATACATCGATATGAAACATCATCCCTATTGATGTGGAATAGTTGTTTTGCAAAATTATCTTTTCCAAAATGAGAAGGCTGAACTTTGCTTAACATTTGTTTGCTTGATCCAAATAGAAGCAGAAGAACAGTATTTCTGTCTGCTTTACACTATGCTTGGGGGAAAGGTTGACAGAGCCTGCATTTTGGTCTGCATTGACAAGATTTAGTTTGAGCTGGGGATGCTCTTTCACCAGTGGTTCTGGTCTGTTGCAGCACTGAGCTGTGCAGGTTCTGGCTTTTAGCACCACGACTGAAGTTCCTGGTCATTGTTCAAGGCACACTCCAACAAAGCCTATTTCTAGCAAGAATATTTTGCTGTCACTATCTGCAAATGTGTGTGAAGAGTGATAGAAAATGCTGTTGATTTACTTCAGGGGACTCTGAAGGCCACCAAGCAGGCAAGCAAGACAAGACATGGCAAGAGAAGCAGAACATGTTTATGATAGCTTCTGGGTGTGTGACCAAGGACCGGTTCCAGTCACTATCTGTGCACAACTTCACACGTGTCTCGGGCTCTGGAGATCCAGAGCATCAAGTGTATTGAAAACATATTACAGACCTGAGTCCGTTCATTTAGTCAGTCTGGGTGGATCAAACAGAGGCAGGCCCAGGTCTCACCACAGGTCTCCCAGAAGGCACAGCAATCATTTCCAGATGCAATTTACCTTCTCTGAGGCAGGGGATGATGCCATCTCTTCTGTGTTTGAACTCAGGTTGTGAATGGTGGGTGCCTGACCCGGACAGATTTGGGCCAGGCAAAGCCTGCAATGTGGGCAAAAATCACAGAGTCATGAGGAGCAGAAAGTTTATATCTGTGCTTGAATCTGGTCCCACCTCTGCTTACCAGTGTGTGATGGCCTTACAACAGAGTGCACTTCAGGTTTCTCCCCCAGTACGAGCTAATACAGAGCTGTGGACACTGTGGTCAGAGCAGGCAATTCCTTTTGAGGCACTCTACTGCTAAACCTGCTCAATAGCTCTCCAGAGGAGTGTGAAGACTGTTTTTACAGCTGAATATGGTGCACGGATTGAACTATGGGCCTTTCACCTTAGAGGTGGCACCCTACCATATATTTTTGTTATGAAGAATTTCCAAAGTTTGGTGTTACATAGCTAAAAGTTTGCATAGGACTTTAGAAAAACAAAAGAATCTGCATTATTATAAAAACAGAGCTCTTACTTATATGTAATGAGCTAAAGTGAATATATTACAGTTTAACAGCTGATTTGCAAAGTCCTTGTCACTGTTCCTGTAATTTTAAAGGCCAGGAGTATGAACAATTTTTGAAGAAACTAAGCAACTGTAACCACAATGGACAATTTCGTGCAGGAGATGAATTGGCTGTTCAGAAGAATAGTTCCTGTGTCGCAGGACAACTTGCTTCTCTGCTTTCTGCCTCCTTTGAGCAAACTGCCTGTGCAGAGCTGAGGCAGTCTTGTTGGGAGGTGATCAATATGCAGCCACATACCACCCGTAATTCTGGAATTTGCTTTTCCCACCCACCCCATGGTGGTTTCACAATGCGCTTTCTTGTGCTTTAGCAGGGACAGCCTCCTCAGGACGTGTTTTTCTTAGTCACGTGGATTTGTCATATCCAGCCTTTTTTCCTAATCAAATGAACTTTTCAGTGTGTCCTCAGCATTGGATAAGCACAAAGACTCACGGAATCAATCCAGATGACTCTTTAAGGTGCCTTTTAATGTCTGCGATTTGCTGCCCATGTTTTCTTTTCTTTGAAGAGTACCTTACTTCCCTGCTTGGACTGAGCATGGCACCCACTCTGAGTAAAAAATGACAGTGTGGTCCTTTATCAGCAGTGAGCAATATTTCATTTGAATGTTTATGCTGCAAAACCACACTGACAAAGGACTGTGCAGGGGTGGATAGATTGGGGAAACCTGTGGGACAGCATGAGGAATTAGTGTGTGGGCAGCATGACTCACTGATTAGGTGTGGAGACCTGACAGATCTGGCCCTAGCAGACAGAGTCTGAACTCAGATGGATGAGTAGAGCTCTGCTAAATTCAGTGGTACTACAACAGTTTATGAAATGTGAGTTGGTTTCCGTTTTTAATATCCTGCTCTCCTGTGACCACCCTGGCTAGCCAAATTCCTTTTTCTGAGGGCGCATTTCCTAGCTGTTAAATATCAGATTATCCAGATTGAAAAAACTGGCTTTGGTTTGCTTCCTGCATTGCTGTTGGTAGTTAATGAGCAATGGTATGCGGCAGTGCCATCCTCCGGGGCTTAATCTCCCCATCATGTTAATAGTTAGTTATATCACAGAGGCCCGCTGAACCTATTCCCTCTTGAAAAATTGCTCTTTCCTCCAGAGGATCTGTTTGAGAAGAGAGGTATATTGTAACATGGGTTTAATTCTTCGGTAGATCTTGAATTTTGAAAGGACTATAACACAGTTTGTCTACTTTGTTAGTGTCATGTAGGGACAGAACCTGTGTCCTGCAGACTGCCAGACACGTAGCATCAGCATGGACAGCTTCAGTCTCACATGTCCTGTGGACAACCATCTTGCTGCCAGTATTGTCACCCATTGCTGGGGAGGCTGGCCTCTCCAGCCTGGGAGCATGGACCGCAGCCCAACCTGCTCAGTATGCTGCCTGGGGAAGCTTGTTCAAAGTTAGTCTGGAAGCATTCACTGCTATGCTATGCTCTGTGCTCTGGGCATGTGTTAAATATAGGAATAGCAGCTGGAAGCTGAGGCAGAAGGCAGAAGAGGGAACCCGAGGTAACAAGAAGACAATACTGGTCAGATACACAGTTTTTTACCGGTTTCAGTCAGTTTTCCCCACTTCTCCACCAAAATTCTGTTTGGAAAATGAAACCCCTTTTTTCCTTCTCCTGCTGGGCTTGTGATTGCAAATAAAAATGCAAGCATGTATGTGGCCGTCTTGAATCACATTTGTTACATAGCTGTATTGAATTGGGATCTTACAAACACGGCAAGGTCTTTTCAGAAATCTCTTTTTTCACTAATGTTTCCCATCAGCCTGCTGCAGGCATTCAAAAAGTCAGTGTTTAATTAACGGAGAAAAATTCCAATGCCAAACAGAATGCTGAGTTCCTGCAGGACACAGGTTAAAAAGAGAGAAGGTTTTTGGCAGCTAATTGAAATCAAAGTGGAATTTTTCCGGTGTGCTTTTTCCCCCATTTGTTCTCTCTTTGCTAATATTTAACAGGCCTTTATTGATTACAGTGGAAGATTTGTACTCTAAGTGGAAACTGAAGATTAGTTTTTCTCCCCTAATCAGTGGCTATATATATTTCATGTATTTTTTTTTAATATATATATCTCATACATATTTCACAAATCAATGCTGGGAGAAATCACATCCTGGCACAGTTGGCTATAAAGGCAAAATGGCATTAGTAATTTTTTAAATTATAAATCTCAATATCTGAGTAATTCTCCACTGAGAAATGTAGAAAGTCTTCATTACTGCTGCATTACCAGCATGTCTGAATGTAGTGATGAACTCAGCTTCACAAGTGTTGTAAGTTCCCTCTGGGTCTGCAGTCAGGTCAGCTGTCTCTTCCCTGCTAAAGTGGGAGCACTTCAAACCTTATCTGTGGCAAGTCTCCTTCAGATTCAGCTGGCAGCTGCAGATCTCTTTTGGCTTGGGTTTTTCAGATTCCCGTCTGTAGAGAGCACCGTAAGGTCCCACGTGTCTTCCTGCTTCCCTGTCCAAGTCCCACGTGGGGCCATTCCTCTCTGGGGTTTGCACCACCAGTGCATTGAAAAGCTCATTTCCCAGCTGTGCATGCACCTCCAGGATTTTTTGCTTGCTAGCCAAGATTTTTAGTCAAATGGGGAGGATTTATGAAGCTGATATAAATTTTTCAGTTTGTAAAACTTCCACACAGTTCACTTCTTACCAACCAACCTGTTCCTATAAATAACTGTTAATTTGCAATTTCAACATATTCCCCTCCTCCTTTTTTTTTCTTCTGCCATCAACATAGCTTCTTGTGTCCCTCTGAATTTTGGCAGCAAAGTCTATTTCCATACTCCATGATACTCTTAATCCTACAATTATGTGAAAGCACGTCACATCTTGCCACAAAGGGTGGCTGTCACTGCCACTCTGATCCTTAGTGCCTGACTAAATTTGCAACCCAATTCTACAGCACATTAAAAACTATATCTGCGTCATCCCCTTTGTGACAGGCGTGCTGTTGCCTGTGGGGTTGGAGGGCTATGGGTGTATTTTCTTCAGCACAAGTTTGTACCCCTACTTCTCTTGATTTTGCCAGAATTTTGTACACCAGTGCTGGTAACTTTATCAAAAAAATGTGAAATCTCACTGAAAAGTGGGGTCAGGTTTGTCTGGCAAAGCCTGTTTTCCCTTTGCACTCCAATCTTTGATGTCGTTAGTCATAAACTCCTGCTCTAGCTTTGCCAGAGCTTTGCCTGAAACTGATACTAGCTATTCTTAAATGGGTTACCTAAATTTTTGGTTTAGTACTAATACAATACTGACACACTTCTGAAATTTTCACCCATGACTGGAAATTTATCAACAGGTAACACCTCACACACCTCTTTTGGGGCTCCTTGGTATGAACTATCTTGATCTACTGATCTAAGAATATTTCTCTCCATTTAAAATTGTTTAATATTCTTCCTTCTTGGTTGCAAATTGACTGGAAGTATTTCATCATTATCAGTCAACTTGTTCTCGATTTTCCTCAATGCTGGGAAATTAGCTCTCTGGAAACAAAGGTGTAAACACTATTGATTGGGACTTAATCTAATTTCCTATAATTCCGTCATGACTCCTGCTTATGAAGCAATGACAAGTGGTACAGGGGGAAATGAACCCTTCACCCATGTGGTGTACCTGAGACATGGTTAATCTCTAGATTCAGTAGTCATTATATCCATATCACTATAATAAGGTCAATAACAGGCTGTGTTCCGGTTGTGTTAGAAAGCTGTCATCTAAAGTTTCAGAAAAATCTTCTCATATTTCACTAATAGCTACATGGTATCTTGAGATTACATCAGCCATATGAAAAATATTTCAATAACATACTCTTTGAATCCTCTGATTAATTTCCTTATAGACAGGAGTCACTTCTCCTTTTGACCTGTCTCAGCAGACTTTAACAGGACCCTGCTAGGACCGTGTACATCAGAGCGTTGTTTGACATTAATAACTCATGGTTTGAAACCCACTTGAAATGGTTCTGGGGTGTTTGTGCTTTAGAGCAACACAACCGCTACTGCAAACTAAACACTAAAAATAAAGAATAGGGTACTGCAGGAGGTGATGTTCTTCAGCTTATCATTTCGCCCCTCATCTTCCAGCGTGTTTTTCCCAGACTCTCCCTCAGCCTCCCTTATACACAATCCCTCTGTTTTTTCTACTCCTCCAGTCTCAGTAGTAGGTCAGTGCTGGGCACTGTAGGGTGGGCTGACAGTGCTTACCTCTGCTGGAAGCACTTGCTATCCAGGTCCGTGTGAGCCCTCTAAACTCTTGGGAAATACCACAGCCCAGGGCTGCAGGTGGGCTGCACTGGGCAACACGGGCGTTTAACGCAGGGCATCAAATGACATCTGCAAGTGGGAAATGTAAAATATGTCGGTGTTCATTCCTTAGCTATAACTAATAATGAATTCCTTCAAAAACTGTCTGTATCCTCTCTTTCATTGTTCTTTATTTCCGCTGCAAATAACTTGCAACAATATAAATGAAGGGATGCCAAATTTGTGTGGCTCTTCAAAGCAAATTCTTTCCTTGAAATGAAGTTCAGTTAAAAAGTCTGACCCTCCTCCCCAGCATTTGTGCAGGCCAGATGGGCTAGCGCTGTCCTTCAGTGTGAAGCCGTCCTTGGGGTACGTTGTTCCTCTTTCTGCCTGAGCCTGAAAGAAAGGGATAAGAAACTTTATGTCTCCCTCCTGTCTTGCATAAATTTTCTCTGCTGTCTCCTCTGGGTGGAGTCCCTTAAGGCCGTATGCATAATGATCTATTCATTGCTGTTGGCTAATATCTCATTCTCCAGAGCCATTCAGTCATTGCTGTCTTTCCTTACAGTTCTGTCCTCAGGTTCCTTGGAGTTTTCTTCTTTTCTCACTAACAAGTGTTCATTATTTCTCTCTTAGACCCCACAGTATCCCATGGTGGATTTTTACATCTTTTAATTTCCCAGGAGGGATATGAAGGGTCTACAAGTAAAATGCTTTGCTTTCCTTTATCTAGGAGATTACAGAGGGAATCAGATAAAAGCAAGGGTTGAATACTAAGTGCCTTGCCATTGTCAGCAGCAATGCACTTTTGATAGACAATAACATTGTCCTTATGCAGTGAGGTTTTAAAAACTTTTCCCAGGCATAAAAAATGGAGGAATAAAATCCTTTGGGCATTATTCTTTGCTGCCCTGAAGTTCCTTTTCATGGCACTGGAGACAGAAAAGGGTAATAGAGTGACTGGATACCCCAACTCCTGTACAATATTCAACAAAGGGGGACTGTCTTATCACATACCTGTTTCCCCAACATTGTTCAGGCTTTATCTGGCCACTGGCCATCCTAAATCCCATCAACAGAAGCTACAGGGCTGTTGTGATTTGTATAGGAGATCTAGCTTTGTCATCAGTATGGGAGCTCAGTATTGGAGTCAGTTCTGTTGAGTATCTTTATCAACGATCTGGAAGAGGGGATCGAGTGCACCCTCAGAAAGTTTGCAGATGACACCAAATTGGGTGGGAGTGTTGATCTCCTTGAGGGTAGGAAGACTCTACAGAGGGATCTGGACAGGCTGGATTGATGGGCCAACTGTATGAGGCTCAACAAGGCTAAGTGCCAGGTCCTGGACTTCGGTCACAACAGCCCCATGCAACGCTACAGGCTTGGGGAAGAGTGGCTGGAAAGCTGCCTGGCCGAAAAGGACCTGGGGGTGTTGGTAGACAACCAGCTGAGCATGAGCCAGCAGTGTGCCCAGGTGGCCAAGAAGGCCAACAGCATCCTGGGTTGTATCAGGAATAGTGTGGCCAGCAGGAGCAGGGAAGTGATTCTCCCCCTGTACTTGGCACTGGTGAGGCTGGACCTCAAATAGTGTGTCCAGTTTTGGGCCCCTCACTACAAGAAAGACATTGAGGTGCTGGAGCGTGTCCAAAAGAGGGCAACAAAGCTGGTGAAGAGTCTAGAGAGCAAGTCTTATGAGGAGTGGCTGAGGGAACTGGGGTCATTTACCCTTGAGAAGAGGAGGCTGAGGGGAGACCTTATCGCTCTTTACAACTACCTGAAAGGAGGTTGTAGTGAGGTGGGTGTCTGTCTCTTCTCCCAAGTAACAAGCGATAGGACGAAAGGAAATGGCCTCAAGTTGCACCAGGGGAGGTTTAGACCAGATATTAGGAAAAATTTCTTCATGGAAGGGGTTGTCAAGCATTGGAACAGGCTGCCCAGGGAAGTGGTTGAATCCCCGTCCCTGGAGGTATTTAAAGGACATGTAGATTTGGCACTTAGGGACATGGTTTAGTGGTGGACTTGGCAGTGCTAGGTTAATGGTTGGACTGGATGATCTTAAAGGTCTTTTCCAACCTGAACGATTCTATGATTCTATGATGCTATGAATATATAAATTTTAAAAATTTCTCTGTGTACTTTGGTATCTGAACTTCTCATATGCCTGAGTTGGTGTGCATTGCCTGCCATGATGAGAAAAACCTGATGTCTTTGGAAGAGTGAGAAAGACCTGCAGGTCAGGCCCTTCATTAACCTGTAGCAGACGGGCCGGAAGAAGTGTAGTAATGGGGAGAGATTTCCAGGCACACCAAGGGTCTCATGAGGCACAATGAACCTCCCTTGGTCCCCTGGCAGATTGGAGTCAAACTCAAAGTACTTTAAACTTCAAGCAGTCACTGAGCTCCACTTGAAAGGAGCTAAATGGAAACCAGCATCAGTAGCAGTGGAGTGGGCAACTACCTTGCAGGGGGCTCATGCTGTTTGGCCACAGCACCAGCTGCAGAGTGTGAGCCGGGAGGGGGGTGTGGAGGACACGGCTGCCCATCAGCTGCGTGATGAACAGGCAGCTGTAGCCTGCCTGGAGGTGGGGCTGGTTTGGTCTGCTGTGCTGTTCAGATGCTGCATGGTAGGAAGCTGGGATTCACACTGGCATCTGAATTCCTCTGGCCTTTTTAAAATTGATCATTGTGAACATCATCTATACTAATTACTTTTGAGAAGTTGCAGTGAGCAGTCTTATAAGGCTGTCGGACTGTGTTCACAATTAAGGACTGCCTAAAGGATAAAGATGGCTTTTTCTTTTTCCACAACACTGACTGAACTCTGATAAAACACATTTTTCCTTGTTTCTCTCAATGTACCCTTATGCTGTGAGATGAATAAATTACACAGTGGGAAGTAAATGAGAAGATTTTATACTGATAACCCTGTGCGTGCTTTAGTTTTCCCTGTTCTTTTGCTTCACCATATTCCCTGCTCTAAAATGAAAGTGTACAGTTACACATCTCTGCTCTCCCAACAGCCCTTCTTTTCCAGATGAAATTTTCTTGCCACATAAAGCTGATCTTCATTTTTCTTTTTGGAAATGCCTTCAGAAATGCAGAATTGAGCTAAGAAATCTAGAGCTGGCAGATTAAATAATATTAAATGTCCGTCCCTACTTAAGTCCCTATACTTGTACCTGTAGCTGGATAAGTCAGAGCTTAACCTCAGAATTTCACTGCCAGCACTTCTGCTTACTTTCACACTTTCCCCTATTAAATATTATTGATATCAGGTTGCATCTCATAATGACCATTATGCCAGGGGCTGAACTGGGTGACTGGAAACCAGCTCTATTCTTCTGCTGGTAACAAGAATGTGCTAGTACCAGGTCAGATTGCTTAAATTTTGGGATTTTGCACATACTCCTCAAAAGCCATGGGGCAGCTGGACCATCCACAGTAATGGACTGACTCTGTGTCTGGTGTGCTCCTGCTGCCACCATATTGCCATTTGTTTCCAGCTGGGGAGGGAAGGAAAAACCAGACCAGCTTTGAAGATCCAAAAGATGGTGAATATTGCCATTTGAGAGACTAGTATACTAGTATAGGACAGTTTCAAGCTCAGTGGCATTTTCATTTTCTTTCTGCTTGTGTCAGGTAGGGAAGGAAGACTCAGATTCAACCTCTGCAGCTAACATGCACATCAAGGAGTCTGGTTACCCTGGTCCTATTTCTAGCCTGATGATACGATTCTCTGCTGCAGCTGTAAGGTCCCGTTATCCCCCTGTGCTGGTGTATGGGGATAATGACTGCAGGAGTACGGCAAGGCTTCAGTCACTCATATTTGCAAATGGCTTTAATCATTTCTCAAGGAAAATAATGACATGAAACCAAATACTATTACTAGTCTAAACATGTGCTCAACTTGTAACCTAATTAATAAGCAAGTATTTTAGCTTAATTACTTTATGCTGCATGTTAGACACGTAAATCCTGATAGTTTAATCAGGATCCCCCCAAAACAACCTTCAGTGAGGACAGTTAATTGCACAAAAATTTAAAATTTGTAAAATCAGGTTTTGGGATTAAAAAGCAGAACTGTCGGTCATGTCTCTGAGGACTGCCTTATTTCTGTAAATCTGACTTGAAGGATTTCAAAAGCTTCTTTTCTTACTTAGCTTGACTGGTGAGCCTAATGATCATTTTGATGTTTTGTCTTATGCTTGATTTTCTGAACTCCCAGACAGTTCCAGGAAAACAAGTTTCTTTAAAACAATGTGCCTCAGCAATAATAATTTATAATAGGAAAGTGTAGAAAGCTTGTGGGTCTGAAGCAGAACTGGTTTTATTTTCAGTACTCTCACAGTCAAGCATTACACATAAAAAATGAATCCGTGCAATTTCAGTTGTTCCCATGGGACTGGAATTTTAACTAAAGGAAAAATGTTTCTGTAATACCTGTTCAGTGATAACACAGTTCAATGACCCGCTTATGATCAGGTTAATTATTGTTATGATTCCTAATCTCTTTCAAGGGTGTTCTTCAGTGGAAGTCAGCCCTGCGCTGAAAGTTGGCAGCTTTCTCCCGGGAGGAGGAGCCAGGGTCTGACAGCCACTACCTGCCAGCTGTCAGCCAGGGGCACGACATCCCGTACAGCATCGCCTACAGAAATGTACCTACACGTGCACATGCACATATATATGTATGCATATATATATATATAGCATAGGATTCCATTTGTAAGGCTTCTTCTCTGAGGCTGCTGCCCTTTGAGAGAAATTCAGCCAGTCTTAGTTTGGTTGCAAGCATTTGAATTGGTGTGATCAGAGCAGAGCGATGCTGTGGGTGACATCGCTGTGTGAGCATCGCTTTGCTTCCTCCATCCCTCCAGCACGCCTCTGCCAGAGAAGTGAGATGCTTGTCAACCTGTGAAGGGTGCAATGCTCTGGAAGATCCCTGCAATCACAAGTCTGATATGGATGTAGATTCCTTTTCACTGCTCTCTGACATTAAATGGATAAGGCATATTGAGAATACGATAAAAAACTAAGTTTACTTTTTTTAAAAAAAATGGAAAATGGATGATTCTTTAAAAGGGAATTTTCTTCTTGGAATTGACCAGCAGTTTTATTTATTTTCTCATTACAAAATAAATCTATTTCAAATGATCTTTTGTTTACTGATGTAATATGAAAAGACAGGAGTATAACGTACCAGCTACTGGCTATCATTGACTTATTCTCTGTCAGCAGTTTTTTTGTAGTGTAAAAGTAAAATAATTTTGAAAAAGTGCTTCAGGACTTTTTCTGAGAGAAAAATGTGAGAGAAAATGTGGTCAGAATCAAACAAGTTTATCCAAGTCCTTTAAAAAAGATGAATGGACAGTTTCTCCCCTTCTGTGAATTAGACACTGCAAGACTGAACATCATACATCTCAGCCACCATGGAAAGCCAGGAAGGGGTGGAAGCATTTCTTTCACAGTGATACAGTTCTTTTAATTTTATTTATGTCCTTGGTCATAAAATAATGGTAAAGAAGGAATACACCGAAGTGTGTTTAGGGAAAGGAATTCTGTTAGAAGTCAAATTTAGAATTGTAGCTGTAATGTGATAAGCTGTTTCAGACCTTTCCAAAAGGATGATCTCTCAAGGTCCCTTCCAACCCAAAGCATTCTGTGATTCTATGATTCTGTGATTAGCAAAACATATTCAGAAAGGGAGATGACTTTGGAAGTGAATATTGAATGACATTCAGTGAATGGTAGACCAACAAAAATGATTCTCAGCAGAGTGTTTGTCGAGGCTCACCATAGCAAGGGGACGATAATCTCCTCACTGTCTCAGGTCATCAGTGGAGAGTGGGTGAGTCAGAGGGGCTGACGGTCCTGCTCTGAATTGCCCTCTGGATAATGCATTTGTCTCTGGAGGCAACAGGAACCTGGAGAAGGAGCCAAGTCCCGGCTCAGAACAGCTAAGGCCCATGGCCCAGGGACATGCAGTCCTGAGCACCATAACCGTATATTAACATTACACTGACAGACAGTCAAGTTCTGGTGGCTAGGAATTTCCACTGATTAATTTGGTAGCATAGGTTTAAAGAATATGTTTTGAAAAATTCAGGCAACCTCCTCAGATTTACCAGACCACAGTGTCACTGAAATGTTAAACTGCGAGCTTGAGGAGAATATTCCAGTTCTCTGTGGAAATGCTTCATCCAGCAGAGACAGCTGTGAAAAGCTGGAGCTTTACGGGCAGTGGTGTACTTCCATTAAAGAAATAATACCACTTCTGTACTGGTGTAACTGGCAGAGGAGGAAGGGCCACGGAAATGGGAAGTGTTTGAATCTGGTTTGAGATGTTTCTGGTCTTTTGACCGGGGTCATTTAGCACTCATCTTAAATACAAAAACAACACTACAAGTATGTTTGATTTGCAAGAGAACAGTTTCATATATTCCAAAACAATTACTTGTGAGGCCTCCCACAGAGAAACAACAATATCTCTGTTACCTCATTGCTGGGGATTGCACTTGGAATAATAACCTCAAAATGAGAATCAGAAGCAGCCCAGAGAATGGGTTTCTCCTCACAGGGAGTGCTCAGGAGGTGGCTTTTAAATGCATGGGTACAGAAATGCTGCAGTGGTACACTTTATTGTCCACCTTTGTTTTACAAGCTCACTAAGAGAGCTATTCTGTGGCATATTTTTAAAGGCTTTCTGTTGTCTGCATTATTACAAATTTGCTGCTTACATCAGTATTATGCTACGAAATGAAAAGATGTATACTGTCCACATATCTGTGCTGGGCTTTAACAATGCAGTAGGAACTAGTCCTATTGGGCAGATGGAAATACTGGAGAGTATCATGCCTCAACCCTTCTTAATCATATAACCAGAAGTCTGACTATCATAAAATATGTCATCGTCCTACTCCTGGACAGTCATAACCCACCTCTCTCCTGCCTTAATAGGTGTGTGAATATCCTGTCATTTGTCATAGCTGACATTTGCCATACGGTGCTGTAGTATACCCACAAGAAAACCAGAATCTGGACTCAAATCTCTTCCCCTTTGGTGAGATGCATACTTGTGTTTCAAGGGACTTTGTGATAGTACTGGTGGATTGTACCTTCCCCAAAGGCTGAAGAATGATCAGCCCTAATGCAAAGGCCAGACACTGAGAGCTGCAGAGTTTTTCTGACTCCAGATGACTTAATGAGAAGCTGGAGAGATGTGGCAGCTCCTGGGAAAAGACCCAGGCATTTCACAATTATATTTGCAATACGGGTGTATTTTGTCAACTGAAGTAGCTTGATGAGGTATGCCCTGGCTCCCTTCTGTCCCACAGAGAGACTCCAACGTCCAAGGGAGAGGGGTCACAACCATGTCTCTTTCTAGCATAGAGACAGAACATACCTGGGGAGAGCACATGGACCCAGCCTGGGAAGTGCTCATTCATCCCACACAGTATATACAGGCTTTGGCCCTGAAAACCTTCCTCTGAGTTGTATTATTCATTTTCATGCTTGTGATAAGTTATTCCGAGACTACATCCTGACGTGGCTTGGGTAAACATACTGCCATTCATTCATCAATCTAGCTGACATGACCAGCTGTAAGCAAAATAGAGCAAAATGGTGACTTACGTAAAACCAGCGGTAGCCAAGACTAATCAAAAGGACATATGGTGTAAAGTTTAATGCTGTTGGAGAAGACTGTGTTGTAGATGTGTTTTCAGGAAGGTTATCTACAGTCTTATGAGCATTGCTAGCAGTTGCAGTCAAAGCAGTTGGGAACCAAAACTCATTTCTGCTCCTAGGGATTAGGGAGTTCTCAAAGTTTTCAACATCTGATTCACATTTTGGTAGAGCATCTATTTTTGGATATAACTCTTCTCACTTGAAATGATGTCAACCAAGTCTTTTTCCCTCATTATTGGGAAAACTCTCTCCTCAGCTCTATCTGCTCTTTCATAATTTCCTGGTAGCTCTGGGGAACGCCAGTGTGGTGGGAAAAGCAATGGTCAGGATGGTTATGGTGCTCTTCAGAGGTGGCAGAATGTGCCCTCCTTAGGCAGAGTACTATATGGGTGGTAAGAGACTATCTGCTATTCTTTTTGGTGTGTCCATGTGCCTTTCATGAGTGTATAGGGAAGCTCACCAAGATCCTTGGAGGACAGATGCTGTAGAAATTACTGGTGTGTGGAATTAGAATCCATTGGACTTTGAATCCTGCCTAATACTGTCCGGTGCCTAACAGATTGTGTAAGTACATGAAAGGCTTTTTGTCTCTGCATAACTGTAGTCATTAGCAAAGAGATGGGCAATTATGGTAAGTAACATCATAATCTCAAATTCCAGAGATGATTGCATATGACACTAGAGAAGCAGTGGATTACCCAGTATTTGCCTAGAAGAAAACAGACCACTGAGAAATAAGCTAGCAGTGAAATGAAAAGAGAAACCTTTATGCCAAAATGGCTGTAATGTTTCATACAAGCCTAGACAGCAGTAGCCCTCCTACCCATGTTTCTCGTGGCTGCTGTGGGTTTCATATATCCCTAAGGCTGGCTGCACACAGTCAAATTGACAGATTTTCCCTTAGTGATACCTGTCTGCTTTCCATCATTAAAAACTCTTCCTTTTTAACAGGAGAGAGCAGAAGCTGTTCTGATTTTTCCTTGCAATTAACACTCTTCCATGAAAGCTGATTTATAGCAGCCTAGAGAGCAAGCCAGAAGTGGATGACTGTAAAATGCTTATATGAAGTGCTTATACCAGTGCAGTTCTCTGTTAAGAAGGCAGACTCCTAAGGAGGATTGTAACACAGGAGGTCAGAGCAGAGAATGGTGATGAAAATATTTCTTAATTGAATTAAGTCTCTTAGGTCACTGTAATCATCTGTCTGTTATTTATGAAAGGAAGAAATGTACCTCCATACTATTTGCCTATACATTTGGTCATCCTTTCTCCTAGTATAGGGAAGTCTTTCCATGCATCTCCCTCCTTTACTAAGGGGTGACATCTGCTACATAGTCATCTAGACCATCTAAGTGGTCTCAATGCTGGTATCAGGGAATGACAGTGTTGACAGTGACTGCTGGGCATTAGGGCAAGAAGTGAAGCCGGCTTGGGATGAAGAGGTTGTGATATGTGAGTTGGTGTTACAGGACTCAAGTAAGCTTTCATACTGGTTGGGTATGGTTGGGCTTCGGCAATACTACTTAGTTCATCAGATGAGTTTGTCAGCCAGAGTTGTGCTGCTTGTCAGTCATATGCTGAGTGGTTGTTGGGATATGGGCAGACCAGGCAGCACAGAGATCTCTGATTTGCTCTTGAGAAGCAAGACAGTGAGTGCAGTGTAGGCAAACCCTTGTTTTGATTCCCACAGGTGGGTGATGTTCAAAAATGCTCTGCAAAATCTGCAATCAACTTTTGTATAGAAAATGATTCCCCTTCTCTATACACTTCAGTGAAAAGCTTGCCTCCAATTTAAGCTTTCCTACCACAAATTGTGAGCTTGCACTTCAACTCATGGACCAAAATGGGTATTTTCCACCTGTAATATACGGACCAGTAGAAGTCAACAGATTAATTTTAAGGCAAGTGAATGTTTATTCTAGCTGAAGTAATTTTGCTTTTGTTAATAGAGAGGACTACATCTTAACAGGATGAATAATAGAATGAATCTCTTGGCTTGTTACCAATCAGAACAGTAATATTTCATAATCTTTACACTATTTTGGCTGGTGAATGACAGCACCGGATGTACAATATCAGTGAGTCAGATCTTAGGAAAGTAATTAATAAAGTAAGTTAGCTGAACAATTTAAAACCTGCTGTTAAGAAATGCTCAAAAGACAACAGCACAATTCCTCACAACAGAGGCTCAAAGAACTGCAATAGCTGTTGTCAGATGAGCTCTGCTCCAGGGGTTTCTTGAACATCTCTGTAACAAATGGTGGGCCTACTAGCAAATATTTTAGGACATAAAAGACTGTGTTAGACAGGTAACATTGTCCAAGACTTTGGCTCTGTTACAAGTACAGGAGCATTGCAAGTAATAGCCAGAGATCAGATTAACTCCTTTTTACATGAAGTGTGTAGCTCAGGAAATTCAGCAATACAGAACTCATCACTTCTATTGATAGACCTGACTGAATAAAACTTATGGGTATTGTGAACTTGTGTTCTTCTTCAATGCAATAAAACACAGGTTATCAGTCAGTTAAGACTGCTATGTATTTGCCCCTTAAAATTATCCTTTAGCTGCTTCTCTTAAATATAATATGAATATCAACTTTGTACTGTCAGAAGAGAATTTCTGGGCTATCGATTCAGAAATGAAGAAAGCAGACAACCCAGAAATGCTGTGTTTGTGGAGGAGTGGCATCTTTCTCACTGAGTAGGACCAACAGCTGAAAAAGTTGGGGTCCAGCTTCAGGAGGGTTGTCTATAAACTCCTACATCAGGTAAGAGGTGAGTCTTCAAAGTCAGTGGCATTGACCAGCAAGGCTAGAGGATACACTTATTGAGCTGATACTTCAGCCGAGACAGGTACTGCTGTCAACTTCAAAATATAGGTACAACTTACGACAGAAACCTCCCCATTGCAGACACCAGAATCCAGTTACCTCTGAAATCTTGGGAAATTAAAGTTTCTGGCAACTTCTCAGCTTCGCATCTCTAGAAAGAAGCAGCCAGCCTCAATATTCAGGAGTTGGTTATTTTAAAGGACTTTCACTTGAATGAAACCTTTATAGACTGGGCTAGTCTGTATATCCAGAGCAGAGCTGGGTATACAGAGCTGTATTCCCAGAGCAGGGCTGAGCCTGAGCACAGATGAAGGATTGACGTAAGTCCTCAGATGAATGAAAGCATGCAGAGCTTTCTGAAGTTTAAAAAAAAAAAAAAATGGGTCAATGAAAAAAAAATTTATCCAGGCTGGAAGAAGAGATAAACACAGAGAATTAGGCAGGCTGGGGAGGCTACACACGTGTGACCCAGTCATGTGTGACAGTCTCTGCAGCTGCTATTACTGGAAAAGAGCTATCAGTGTACCAAACGCCACGAGCAAGGCAAGGAAAAGAGGGTCCTGAAAAAATTTACTCAGCGATAAGTCACATAGATTTTTGCTGGCTGTATTTTTTGATTTGCTGTTTTTAAATTAACTCCTCCCTTGCATTTAGGAGTTCAGCAAGGGTCTGAAGGCTGAAGCCTGGCACCTGCAGTCCGTCACCACACTGTTAAGCAGGTATTGTGAGGTGGTGGCATGTGAAGTATGCAACACAAAGGCAAACAGAGATAAAACCTTGGTAAATTGCTCTAAAATGCAGTTAGAGAAAGATCTGTGAGAAACAGCATTGTGTGAAAAAGTAGAATATTTATAAAAAGAATCTCCAATATCCTTAAAACATGCTTTTACTTTGCCTCTCTACTGCCTACCTGTCTGGTGTTCTCTTGCTTGAAGCATTTTTTGCTTTTAAATACATTTATCTTGTGCCATTAAATACATTTAACTTGTGGTTTTATGACCTGTAATTGTCTCCTGACAGAAAGTGGTTGCACAGTTTTCCTAATAGTAGTTTAAGGTAAAACCAAAGCAGGTTTTCTGATTTGGTTTTTAGTTTTGGTTTTGGGTTGGGGTTTTTTTTGGTTTTTTTTTTTTTTTTGAGGGGGCTGTAATCTAATGAGTATCTAATGGGAAATATGTAATAATTTCTGGGGTCAGGGACTACAACACAAGTCTCCCCATGCTCTCTGACCTAGTGATTCTGGCTCTCCACTACCTGCTCACCTTCTCACCCAAGGACTTTACACTCCCAGCTGGAGAGTGTTTCAGCTTCTAGGTGATGTGAAATGGCCTCTAGTTCACCTTGCACCACCTGCAGCCTAAGATGGAAACTGGACCTCCACTCCCTGCACGCCCATGAGCAGAGGAGCAGGCATGGGTGGCTGCCCTGCATGAGAAGGTGAGCCTCAGGTGAGGGCAAGGTCCAGCTTTGAGCAGTGGGGCTGCTGATCTTGTCAGTTTGCTCAATGCCAGCACATGGAGTGCATGCATTTACTGTTAAGTTATTCTCTGAAAATTAGGTTGCCATGCCCTAACCTCCTCCTCTATTTATGGTCTCATTTTTCAGCTGGGCCTTTTGGAGTCTTATACAAAGTGTTGGCATTTCCCTGCCTCAAGTGTGAGTCATGACAAAATTTAGGTGAGCAAAAAATGCCTGGCTTCTCAGATCAGGGCATTCATCCATATATGTCTGGGCTCAGAGGCTCAGTCAGGGAGGGAAACCTGTGCTCTTCTAAAGAGAGGTGGTCATCAAATTCAAGGTTGAATTGGAGGGCAGGTTTGCTCAAGATCTCTTTTTAGCTAACTTCCAGCTAATTCCCACCTTAAATGCATAAGTCAACAGTCTGTATCACTCCATAAGTTTATTTAGGCATTGTATGCACAGTTTGTGCTAGGAAATCCAATTCATTTGTCTGGTTGGCAGAAAGAATCTGGCAAATATAAGGTTAATGTAAAGACATAAAGACACTCCTTTGAATGCTCTCCAGAAGTGGTTAAGGAATTTACACAATTCATTTCAAGAGCATTACATTATACCTGCTGAGTTATACCAAACAGGTGTAATAGCAAGGACATTTTAATGAACAATAGCTGCTGCTGAGGAAAATAATATTTTCTCTTAAGCTAAACCAAGTAGGGTATGTTCTGAGTGCCTGGTGACAAGCCCTTGTAAGTATGTATAATAACTGCCAAATGGCATAACTTCCAGAAGGCTGTAATGGGTGCTCAAAGGGTGCCATATTTCTTAATCTTTCCTGATTTTGCCGTGGTTTTTCTTATATACACATTATTATATTGAACTTACCAATAAGTACCATTTGTGGACAGGAACACTTACGCTAATCATAGCAATCAGTGGCCATAGCAGCTTAGCACTGTTACAGACCTTGAGGCAGTACAATAAGAGAGGAAGAACCTGAATAATTTGAGCACACAGGCTAAATTTGGTTTCATACTGCCACAGGGAAAGAAGGAAACTGCAAAGAAGATTTCAAATTAGAGGGTTCAGCGGAGGAAGAGGGGATCAGTGTTAGTGATGCTATGGCCCAGCAGAAGTTTGAAGGGAAGGCTGTGAGATCGATTAGCAAAACAGCTCAGTAACCTGGGGGCTGATGAGTTTTGAAAAGTGTCATCATAATTAGAGCTAGTTGGAAACCTTCTGGGAAAGCACTTTAACCGAAACACATCTCATCTCTGAAACCATGTTAAAAGGTCTTGGATTCAACAAATGTCCACAGTGGCAGGGCAAAGCTCTGAGTCCTTTCAGGTCTTCCTGGAGATGTGGGAGGTGGGACAGATCCCTGCCTCTGCTGTGGCCTCTGGGACTTCTTCTGAGGGAAGGAGCTGAGAAGAGATCTCAGGCTGCAGGCATCTTCCCCTCCACCACTCCCACCCTTACATTCCAGTGTCAGAGGTCTGGCTGGTCTCACAGAGGGCATCACGGCAGCTGCCAGGCTGGCCTGGTGGCAGCTCGGCCACCACCTGCAAGTCTGTGGCTCTGAGAGGCTGTCCTCAGCTCCAGCACCAGAGGCATCCACTAGTCCAAACGGGGAGGTCCAGCTGTGTTCACACTCCCACACTCTGTCCTTTGGGAGTTTGCCTCAGTGCAGGGGTATTGTTCCTTTCGTAGGGGAAGCAAAGCAGTACTTTAATGAAGGTTTTTGAAACAATGAATATTTTATACATTTACTCAAAGACGCGAGTTTACCTAAAGGCTTTCCAATCCCGCTCACGGCAGCCCTAATTTGTGCCAGTCACTTCTGTTTTTCAGATGGGAAGGTATGTGCCTCCTTTTAGATCATGCACGTATTTAGCAAGAGGAAGGGTGGGAAGGGATGTCCTTGTGTCTGATGGGGCTCACCCTTCTCCCTTGATGCTTTGGAAACAGTCCTTGACAAGGCTGACTTACCCTTAGGTAGTAAAAAGGCTTCTTAAGAGCACTGTCACAGCCTTTAGCTAGTACAGACTTTTTGACGCAGACAAAACTCTTCCCTGGAGCAGACCCTCCAGCCCTTACACAGACCTTCACTCAGCCATCCTGAGTGTGGGCTAAGGCAGGGTTGGGTCCAAAGTCAACAGGAGCGTTTCCATTGCCCCTGTGGCCTCTGGAAGAGGCCCAAAAGTGGGTTTGGTTATGTTTCTTCTTGCTCCACAGCCCCAAGAACACAAACAACATCTGTTGAAGTAAGCATGAGACATCTGTATCCCATAGGAGCACTCTGAGTGTTGCATGGAGGGGAGAGCTCTGTTGATAACGTGGCAGGCTACAAGTTGTAGGAACAGTCTCAGGAAAAACATTCCTGAAACAGCTCTTCCCCTGCTGCCTCCTTCCTCAGACTGACATTTCTATGCCCTGAATATCCAGTGGTACCAATTAGATGCTCACAGATTATTAATTAATGAAGCAGCCTGTGAAGATTTATGCTGCAAGGCTCCCTGGGCACTAAAGCGGTTGTTCTGGACACGCTGGCTCCTCTGAGCCTTTTTTTTTTCAAAAAATGCCTTCATGTTAGTGCCGAGATGGGTTTAACATCGATTACATAGTTCAATATAGCAGTGATAAACAAATTGTAATACATTTTAAAAAGTTGATAACGGTAGGATCAACATTGGCAGGAGCAAGGAAAAGCCAGGGGGAATCTGGCATCGGGGAAGAACCACCCTCACATGTCATGGGTGTCATGATCACCCCAGAAGAAATGCTGAAGGGATTTAAAATTGAATTTATAAACAAATTTACAGTCATGATCAGAAGTTTCCTTTACAGTTGTCTGTAGACATGGGATTTAATGTTACTTTTGGCATCAAAAACCTATCATCCTAGAATAATTACTTTATGAACTCTTACAGTGAATACTTTGCAAAGGGACTGACAGAGGATATTCTACAGCTAGACATCAGGTGGTGGTGCCTGACAGCTGACAGGAGTTGGATGTGCTTGTGTGGTGTGACAGATTCACAGCATGGGGTGGGTGAGCTCTCCATTTAACTGGGTCAGGAGCAGGTCACAGCTCCTGCAGCCAGCTCAGGGCTTCTCCAACTGGAGACAAAGCTCTTGCTTCCCCAAAGAGGAATGGATGGGCCTGAGCTAGAAGGGGCAGAAGGGGGATTTTAGAAGGAAGAGGGGGGGCATCCCTGAAGAACTGGACTTAGCTCGTGGTGCAGCTGAGCAATAGGATGGGAGAGGGGGGAGCTTAGGTCATGATCCCCTTTACAGGATAATAGCAGAAAAAAATGGTTTTCCTGGACCCTGGTATAAGGAAACTAGAATACAAGCAATTTCTTGCCCTGACATTGCAGTGCTTGGGACAACTACGTAGACCTATGGATAGTTCTGAAGCTCACCTTGTGCTACTCAGCCAGAATCTCACAGTCAGGATTAGCAAATGCCACAGTTCTGCATGACAAGGGACTTTTTTTGTCAAGTCCTTTCCATTCTTCTCTTTTTGAAGGCTTTCAATACAACAAACAACCAAACTACCTGGTCACAAATGTGCAAGTGCATTCTGTATTGTGGCTGCTGGCTGCTGGAAACAGGGCTGAAACCACTGCCCTATTTTGCACATGATATTAAAACAGTAGGTAAAAAAGATTAGTCATTATTATCATGAGGCTGGTGTTTAATTAGTGACCTAGCAGCAAAAGGTTCCCGACTGATCATTCCAACAACTCTGAGAGCTGTCCTAGAGACTCATTCAGTGCAGGCACGGTTTGCTGTGTATGACTATTGGCATGCAGACAACGTGCACACTGACTGCGAAAAATGAAGTGGTGTCAAGAATGCTTTGGCTATATTAACTCTGACTATGTCCTTGCTGCCCTGGGATTTTGGTTTTAAACACAATATTGTTTGAAAGTGCTTTGTAGCTTTCAATATCATATTCCAGTAAGAGGAAAGGTATAGCATGCTGACAGCCTATGATTGTACTTGGAAAGAAGATTGCAAAAAAACCCATTTTGCCTGTTTGTTTTGAAGACATAATTCAAGGAATTTGAATTTCATTCTTGAATCCTGAAGATAATCAGAAAACCCCATATATATACACCAACTGATTTATTAGCAAATAAAATCAGCATATTGTCAAATATCAAGATTCTGTGTGTGTTTTCCTATTGATTGTCCTGGTGAAGATCACAGATGTACCGAAGGCCACAGTCCATTACAGCTGCCTTGTTTATCTGTCCCTGACATGGAGTAAGTTCTTCACCTCTGCATCTTAAAGGAATGTTCTTTTTCTCTGCTAAAAATTACAAAGTGCCTCCTCCCTAATGCCCAGAAGTAGGGGATTTGGGAGACTACCATTCAGGACACCGAGCTGCCTTGTCTTGTGCTTTTTGTTGGAGCATCATCACAGCAACACATTTAGCACTATTTTATTTGATTTAGAGCTAGGGACATTGCTTCAGAGATAGAACTGAAGTCTTCTGAATAGCAGTCTCCAAAGAGAAAATATCCTTATATTGAAGGTATGGCCATTTATTTTCACATGGACAATGTGAAACCTTTGTGCAACAAGAGGAGAAATATTTCACTGAAAGACCTTTTAATTACCTGCTGCTCATCAGTTTGCATTTATGCATATTTGTTTTTACCACATTCAAATTAGAAAAGAAGTTTTGGACCGTGAGTTCTTCTGCTTCAGGAGGGCTCTACTAATATTCTTCCAAATAAAAACAGAAGTAAAGCACAGAGAAATTTTGGGTGCCATCCTGAGCTGTCTTAAATAAATATGACTCAGAGTTAGCACTGCATACCCTGTTTCTGAAAACCAGGACATGGATGGTCCAGTTAAATGCTCACCTTTTGAAGACTAAGATGATTATGCCAGCTTCCAGTTCTTGAGAAACCTCAAGAGAACTGCTTTCCTTGAGCTCTTGGTTGTGTCTTCATTCCTCCTGAGTTAGGAATTGTGTGAGACTGACTGGAAAAGACATTTTCCACTTGTTTTGTCAATTCCATTAGGAGTTTTATCCCCCTAGAGGGGATCTTTGCTCAATTAACCAAAGATTTATGAATCCCCAAAGGAATAATTTAAGGCTGTATCACGGTCCAGTGGCTTTTGATTCTAGCTGAGAAAATTTGTTCCTCTAAGTATCATACTTGATATTCTTCTTAGCAAAATATAGAAGAACTAGATGTTTTGTCATCCCTCTGCAAAAGGTTGCCCCCCAAAATTTCCTGCAGGGAGTATAAAGAAAATTAAAGAACAAATGGATTTGGATGATTTTATTTCAAAATCTGAATTAAAAGGGCAAGTGATATTCTCTAATGTCTGGTTGTAAAGCCAGAAAACAGCCTGCTAGTACCAATCACAAGTCTTTAATGAGTAGGGAAGGTTCTCATCTGGTGTACATCAGCACTACTCTGTTGAAGGAGACAAGGTCAGAGGAGCAGTATTTTTTACACTGAATGAGAATCTAGCCTACTATTTCTTAGTGCCTTTAAAGAGGGGTAAGGAATGTTCAGGCGACCTCCAGGCCACGAAGTCTTTGAAAGATTCAACCGTCTCCTCCTGTCCCATCCTCTGGCTAGCTCCTTAGTCTTCCCTTGTTTGAATTTCTGTTTCCTTTTAAGAGCATGCTAATTCTGCTGTGATTGCTGCCTTTCTGCCTCTGCTGCTTTTCCATTCTTTGGGTAAGCTTTTGAGGACACAGTACTTTCGTTAAGTTTTCTTCATACTACAAACTCCCACAGTGAGCCTTTGTTTATCAATTATTTGGTATTTATTTGCCTAATATGATTTTGATCACAAGGAATTTATTTAGCATTTTATGAGAGTTCTGCAGCTAATTACTAACACATGTTATAATTCATTGTCAGGAGAATGAGCTTTTCAAATAAAACAATGCAGAAATAACCAATGGGACCCTGCTGAGGTTACTTTGTTTGGAAAAGCTGGAATTCAAAGAGTTGAGAACCGGAACATACTTTCCAGCCAATTAAAACGATGCACAAGATGCTGGCTCTCCTTGCATCAGACTGTTAGGATGAGATGCTCTGCAGGATGACTGTTCCAGGAACAGGAAGGAAGGAGTGGCAAAGCATTGGATTTTTGCTATACTGTGCACTGCTGCCTGTTTTCAGTCTGGAAAAACCTCCCTGAAACTTTCTTCAGGGGAACATTGTAAGACTGATACTTGCAATTAACTGGACAGGGATGATGACTAGAATTATTATTACTATTATTAATAAGGCATTTTAAAGACAGTAATGAAATTTTTAACTTAGAAACTTGATAGCTCATGCACGATATTCAAAGAAATATCAGTATGTGGGGGGTTTCAGGCTTTATTTTTAAACACTTATGAAACAAAGAGTTGAGTCTATCTTGGCATGTGCCGACCTTGCATGTACCTTGCTTTTTGAACTGACAGTGCTGTTGGAAGCTTTGAGAAATTTTTGGTAATAGTGTGGAAATAAGCACACCAAAAATGAACAGGAAATGCGCCACACGAGCAAAGATATAAATGTTCTTGTTTTTTCCTGTTACGCTGTTGTAGTTATGGCTGCTTGGCTCCTTCAGCTGAAAAGAAGGAAAACAATGGCAAACTGACAGTTTCTGTTTAACAGTTGGATGCAAGTACAGGGCATATGTTTCCTAAAAGACATACACATTGACCTTGATTCCTCCTAACCATATTTGGGCAAATAATCAAGGCTGAGCACTCACCAGCAGCTCTGTCCACAGTTAAGGGAGATGGATACCTCCAGAGTCTGATTCAGACCTTACTTCAGTGATGAGCTGGGTAAAAGCTGTAAGGATCCTTTAATTATAGTTCTAAGAGTAAGTTGGATGGGGATTTGGTAAGCTAATGAACTGTTGCTGTCTGTGAGGACAGTAACAACAACAACAGTTTCTGCTTTCCTGAGGAAGAGTTTATGAGAGCTTGCAGTGCAGGAAAACTCACTGAAGGTTTAAGCTTTCTTAAAAGTTGTCCCCATTTACTTCTCATCCACAGAAATAAACAGGTGAAAAGTGACACATTTGGGGTGCCTGTACGGTTTAGGCTTGGAATAACTATGCACTCCACACCTGGGTAACTACCCTGAATTTCCTGCAGATTATTTTCATAGAAGATAGACCTCATTGTGTATGCAGTCCTGTCTCCTGTAACAGCAACATCTCTGTGCAACTGTTGCACATAGTAGCCCATGGTATATTGAACTTTGTTCTACTTGCAGCCATTATACTTTGATCTTTGTTAACTAAGTCGTATCGCATGGTGGGAGAGTCCCATTCAAGCTACTTCATGGAGCAAACATATCTGACAGATAGAACTTAATGCCGTAGAGGTTGGGGACTCTTCATCCTTGGAGATTCTGAAAATGTGGCTTGGGAAGACCTTGAGTAAACTGACCCTTGCTTTGAGGGAGAGATTGGACCAGATGACCTCTAGAGGTCCCCTCTAACTCAAATTTTTCTATGATTTTAGTAAAAATTTATTTGCTGAATAATGCCAGTAACTTCCATACCTATTTCTGATTTTGAAACAAACCTACATGGAAATAACTAAAGCTTTTAATTAAAGTTGATTTAATGTTATTTAGTCTAAATTCCTCAGGATAAAAATGTGTGGATTTACAAAAAAAAAAAAAAAAAGAAAAGAAAAATGAAAGAAGCATCTGTGATTAACAAAAAGGCAAACTGGAAAAGTGCATTAACTTTTTGTTTTTTTGATTTAAAACAAAATGTTTTGATTTAAAAATAAATGCATTTTTTTCTTACTTTAATTTGAAGTAAATAGGAACAAATATTGCAGAATTTTAACTTCTTTTGAAAAATTATTCCCAATCAAAAATTCCTGATTGTTTTTTTGAGCATCACTCTTGGAGAACATTTCCTGTAAATGCCTCTCTAGAGATAAGATTTCATGAACTGTTCCAATTCCCAAAATCAGAAACCTGATGTGGGCTCTGAATAAGGCAACAGATTGTTGTTAATCATCAGGGCTTGTCCTGACAAAGTTCTGAACCTCTCTGTTACCAGAAACAAACAAGTGGTTTTTCTTGAGAAATAAATCAGGAAAGTCCTGTGTGTGGTAATAGGTCATGTGGTAAATTTTTTATTGGTTGCATCATCTGCCTGAAAAGAGAGGGGACTCTCAATACCCTTCCCCTCTCATGTGTGTTGTCCTAATGCAGTGCATTTTGGCAGCAGCTGTCAAAGCATCCTTACTGCAGCATACCCAATACTACACCAGGCAATTTGGTAGATGTTATATGGACACAAGTTCTGTCCCAAGGAGCATGACACTCAGGTGGTTCTGTTTGCTGCCTTCGTCATCTCAACACTTCA